>NC_140768.1:135014293-145014293 GCF_044657685.1 Stegodyphus dumicola
TCTGTCAGCAAAAATTAAGTTAACAAAATTACTAAGGATAAGATTCATAAATTTAAAGTCATGTATCTTGAATATATCTTGGCCCATGTACCTTGAATCACATTAACAAGATATGCTATACCCCAGGAATTAAAGGTCAGAAATGTAATCTTTAAAAATCAAACCACAGATTTTATCGATAAGCGAGAAAATCACTTTTGAAAATTGAACTTCTGGAGAATTTATGCAATTTTATAACTGTCAGAAGGATGAAAAGGAAACAACACACGGTTATTAATGTTACTTCTAACAGCAAAATGTCTTCTTTGATGGGAAGATGAACATTTTTTAAAAGCTTTAGCAATGACCATGGTGATTCAAGCAATTGAGGTCATTAGCAAGCAAAGGTTCTAAGGAACATTCATTGAGAGCATAAAATACATAATACTAAACAAAAGCCATTTTTTGCTTAGCCAGGTCGTATGACTTCGTATGGAGTGGGAAACAAACAGAAAAGGATTTATGGTTGTGATGATTTCTTTATTTATTTTGACTAACAGTTCATTTTTAGTTAATACAACTTTCCTTTTGACCAACGCTTTTTAGCCAGAATGCTAATAAGTTAGGGTGTGGTTAGTCAAATTAAGGGATAAAGAAGTGCTCTGAGCTGCATGGGTTTTTTGGATCTGTCATGAACACCTGTATTTATGCAGCATTTATTAGTTAAATTCATATATTTACTTCTTTTAGCCTCTATTTTCATAAACATATATTTATTAAGATTGCATTTACATTATTAAAGTAAGTAAGAAAGCAAACTATCTTAAGTTATAAGCTAATATGTATCAAATGAAAAAAATCATGACCAGATAAAGCCGGTCATGCCACTCAGAGGATTAATTGAAGGTTTTGGAAGTTGATTTTAGAATGTGTGTTATGCCTGCTTGAAGGTGAAGTTGTTACTCTGACTTAACAGTGATTTGATTCTGTACCACTGAGTGCTTCTAGCCATTAGCCAGCTTCTACAAGTCAGAGCCTTCTTGCATGATTAAATTATCCTGCGAGAGGTTAAGCCAGTTTAATTATATTTTATTTTACGTTCAACACTGTTTAAGTTAAGAAGTTTGGCCAGAAATGTCGGCTTACGTAAACCCAAGTGGGATTGTCTGTGAAACTCTTTCTGAGTAAATAAATGATCATTTGCACACTTCTTCCGATTTTGTCTGTTGCCTGAGGATAATTCCTCTGCAGTTTTCTACAGCTCATTAGTTTATGTTGCAAAAGAATACGAGACTATATGGTAAGCAGTAGCGCTGAAATCAGATTAATTAAGGATTATAACAATATAAAGGAAGAGAAGGGTATTCTCAGATTCAGTTTCAAATGTTAACTGGATGGCTGGAAGGCCCAAACTAATCAATTCCTAAACATCATTCAACTTCTGATCACATGAAAATTAAAACAGCTGTTAAATCTTCTCATATACTCCAAACTCAGTTTAGAAAATTACTTATTTCACCTACTGCCTGTTAACTGTGCTAGGTTTTATGGTCTCCCCAAACGCCACAAAATTGAAATTCCTTTTCATTCTACAAGGGTTGGAACTTTAATAGTGGCAACACAGCTGAAAAAACGCTATGCAACAAAACCAAAGAATATCGCGTATACCACAAGTGAACTACATACCTACCTTACCTCTCAGCAAAAAGACTCGTCCTGCCTACGTCACGCACATGCGGAGTGACATGAAGAATGGATCCTTGTATTAGCTCGCGGTCTAAAGTAAGTGTTGTCAGGATGTTTTCAAAACAAGAACAACGATGCTGGATAAAAACTGAATGTGCCAGAGGTCGTACAGCACGACAGTGTCATCAAGGGCTTCAAGAGGCTTGCGGGGAATCTGCATTGCCTTACAGAACCGTAGCAAGATGGGTGAAAGCATTCAATGAAGGACTCCAAAACGTGGCAGAAATGATGTGGCTAGGTCATCCGAGTGTCAGCGATGCAGACGTGCAAGCTGTTGCCGCACTAATGTTCAGTGATCGTCGCCAAACGATTCGTCAGCTGGCCGGACAGACAGGATTAGCGCATACGACTGTGCTGCACATTCTGAAGGAATGCCTGTCCATGAGAAAAATTGCTTCACGTTGGGTTCCACATCAATTGATGGAAATGCTGAAATGGGTACGATATGATGCTGCCTGAACCCACCTGGAGCGCTATGAGCGCGAAGGAGATGCTTTTTTACGCAGTATCATTACGCTGGATGAGACTTGGGCCCGATTATACCAGCCAGAACTGAAACACCAATCAAACGAATGGCGGCATCACAGGTCACCACAACGTTCGAAATTTCGTCAGAACCCCAACAATGTGAAAGTTATGGTGATTCTCGTGTATGACTGTGATGGTGTCATCCTAACGCATACCGTTCCCCCACAGCAGACCGTCACTGCGCAGTATTACTGCTCATTTTTGGAGCACTATCTCCGATCAGCTTTGAGAAAAAAACGGCGACACTTTCTGCAGAACGCTCCTCTCATTTTGCATGACAATGCTTGACCACATGCAGCGCAAGCTGTGATTGATTTGTTCAAGCGATGGGCCTGGGAAGTGCTTTACCATCCAGCATACTCCCCAGATCTTAAGCCCTTGTGACTATGACTTAATTCCTAAGATGAAGGAACCACTTCGTGGCACTTGCTTCCAAACTGTTCCTGAGATTCTTGTGGCAGTAGACCGGTCCATTCAAACTATCAACAAAACAGGCGCTGCTACAGGTATTCTGCAACTTCCACATCGTTGGAAACGGGTTGTACACAATGCTGGCGACTATATTGAAGGGCTGTAAAACATGGTGACATGAATCACTTTTGTATTCCTTGTAAATAAATAGTTGCCACTATTAAAGTTCCAACCCTCGTATTAACATACAGTGGCTCACGTTCGCGGACACTTGTATGTCTGAAATACAATTTTCACAAATCTTGTACTAAATACTGAAACACAGACTCGAAATTCTTTTCTTATATTTTATTTCTTCTCTATTTTAAACCTTATTTTAAAGTGATTATATTCCAAATACTCCTTATAATAAAATAATTTATTCAAAAAGAGTTAATTATTAACTTGCATAATAATTCGGATACTCGAAAGTTTAGTTCAGATATTTTAGTAGGCGATGTTTCTTACCATAATTTTTCATTTCAAATGAAAATGCATGACAAGAATTATCGCCTGTGTTTGAAAATCATGACTTGTTGGCAAAGTATATTAACAGCTCCATATCTAAAGTGAATATGGCAAAAAGCTACAAATTAACGATAAGTCCTGTTAGAATTCTGATTTTTCACCATCTTAAATATGGTTGAAGTATTCAAAATAGACAAAAAATCTTTGATGCAAGGTTTCCATTATCTTTGACCTGTTAAAACAACCGAAACTGCGTAAAACTTTTCAAAATGCACTGAAGTCTGGACTGATTCTATGTCAACAAGAAAAATACGCTTGGTACTCACAGAAATCCACAATGAGCAAAGATTTATCATACTGAAATAATGCTATATTTATAGAAATTTTATAAAACTATTAAAGTTCCAACCCTCGTATAATTTCCAACTTACAACTGGCATCATATTCTTTGGCCAAATATTTAGTTTCTGTACTTCCTCCTTGGTGCTACTTTGGTAGACGGATTTTGGCGATTTTTTTTTTTTTTTTTTTTTTTTTTTTGGCGAGCGATACGACTTATGGTAAACTCATTGCTGGACAAGTTATTTATGGTAACCGATACTTTGTTGTCCTTTTATTTAGAAAATAATGCATTTTATTATCCATAAATTCCATGTTTTAAATATTATGGCTTCTAAATATTAAAAATCAATTTAATTTTGCATTTTCATTTGAAATAAAAATTTTATTTTTTATGATATTTTGTATAATTTATGTTGTGTATGATGTAATCAATGACGTCACCTGGCTTTAAAAGTAAAGGTTTTAATATCTATAAGTTTAATCTTATGTTTTAAACATTATTTATAGCTGTTAAATATTAAAATACAATTTAATTTTGCTTTTTTTAAATGATTTTATTATGCATGATTATTTAAATAATTTTAATTCTGGGCATGATATAATCAGCTTCTTGATTGGTTACAGAATATTTGTGCATTAACGAGCTGTAATCAGCTCCCCAATTGGTTACTGAATATTTACGCATTACCGAGCCATTTTAAAATTTTATTATTCATCTCTTCGAACTCCTTAGATTTCATAGGAAACGGATATATCCTTTTCAAAGATTAATGTTGTTATTGTTAAGTACCAAGAATTATTGGTATCGGAATAAAAAAATTGTCTTTTGAGACCTTATTTTGGCCAACCTGGCTTTCCTAATCACAGATTTATTTATAAATTGCTACAAGGGTCAGAAGAAATTTATTTCAAATTTTTGGAGGAAACCTCACTAATTGCTTCTTCAATGAAATGCGGATCACAGATGAAGATTGTTAGAAGAGCCGATTCTGAGGACGGCCGTATATGGTATTGTGGTCACGGTAGAAGAAATAACCGCTGTAATGGTAAAAAAAGTATTAGACATTCCTCCTTTTTTACTGGCAATAAACTAATTGCTGTCATTTTAGCTCTAGTGTACGAAGCATTCTTATTTACTTATTGTTGCGAAGAACACAGAAAATATATAAATCAAATATATTCAAAAACAGTTCATTCATTTGAGGGCTGCCTCTACCCGAGGCTGGGTGCATTAGGAATAAAGACAAAAAAATTCTTAATAAGCCATTCTTTATTTTCATCAAAACAGTCTTACTCTTCAGAGATCAGCTTTCGTTCTGTCTACAAGCAAAACATTCGAAACACCCAGCACGCAGTCTGACGTCACGAACAGCAGCGCCTCATGTTAGTTATTACTTCAGTTCATTTCACAACATCCCCCCCCTTGAGACTCAAGCTCATTACAAACTTTATTTAAAAGATCAAGTCTTTTTGGAGCTTTTACATGTCGTCCATAGGAGAAGTATTGTTGCATTACCACTTTATCAGGTGCAATTCCCCCTTTTAACGTACATCCAGCACTAGAATTAGATTCCTCTGCACCCAGTTTCTTATCAGGAATTATGTTTCTGTCATTGGCCTGTATCTCCAGAGGAAAGATGTGTTGTATTGGTCGTATAACTGTTCCACGCCGGGTCTTAAGTTTAACCATGCGAATGTTTCCATCATGTCCAGGGATCATTCTGTAATTCGGGCTAAGGGCCAAAATAAACGTTTTTTGTTATCATCCCCCATCAGTACTATTTCTCCAACTACAGGTTCCTGAGATCGTTTTTCATTATGCTTTTGAACCACTTGACTAAGGTACTCTTTTCTAAATCGTTGTCTCAGATCATTTAACAATTTAGTTCTATATTTTAATCTCTTATTAAGACTTGACGAATTTAATTCATCAAGATCTTCCACATTGGAATTTCTCTTCTCAATAAGAAACATGGTGGATGTCAGAGGGACAAATTCCTGCGGATCTTCAGAAACATATGTAAGGGTCTACAATTAATTATAGTTTCACAATCACAAATAATAGTATAAAGTTCTTCATATGATAACACTGATTTACCTAAAGTACATTTCAGCAATTCTTTTACTGTACGAACACACCTCTCCCACCAGCCGCCCCACCAAGCTGCAATAGGTGGAATAAATTTCCAGAGTATCATTTCAGTTCTCGTTTCCATTAATACTTTGGCCCAATTTAGTTTTGATAAATCATTAGATGCAACCCTGAAAGTTTTCCAAGGCGTCCGCGCCTAGAAACAAATCGTCGAAGCGCCAGGAGAAAAGCATCAGTAGAAAGAGAATTTTTAGTTCTATATTTTAATCTCTTATTAAGACTTGACGAATTTAATTCATCAAGATCTTCCACATTGGAATTTCTCTTCTCGATAAGAAACATGGCGGATATCAGAGGGACAAATTCCTGCGGATCTTCAGAAACATACGTAAGGGTCTACAATTAATTATAGTTTCACAATCACAAATAATAGTATAAAGTTCTTCATATGATAACACTGATTTACCTAAAGTACGTTTTAGCAATTCTTTTATTGTACAAACACACCTCTCATACCAGCTGCCCCACCAAGCTGCAGTAGGTGGAATAAATTTCCAGAGTATCTTTTCAGTTCTCGTTTCCTTTAATACTTTAATTAGCCAATTTAGTTTTGATAAATCATTAGATGCAACCCTGAAAATTTTTCCAAGGTGTCCATGCCTAGAAACAAATCGTCGAAGCGCCAGGAGAAAAGCATCAGTAGAAAGAGAATTTACGAGTTCAAGGTGAATGGCACGGTACACATCGCACGTGAACAGCGCGATCCACATCTTTCCTCACTTTTTAAAAACAGGGGTCCAGCCAAATCAATCCCTATGATTTCAAATGGCGTAACTCGGTCTGGTGGCAGAGGTGTCGGTTCGCTTAACATAGCCTTAGTTTTAAATCTTTTACAAACGATACAGTTAAAGAGGACATTTTTAATGGCCTTTCTAGCTCTGATTATCCAAAATCTTTCTCATAATATACATGGCATCATCTGAAGACCAGCATGACAGTTATTATGTACATTTCTGATTAACAACTTAGTGAAATCACATTTTTCTGGTAGCAATATTGGATACAGAAAAGATTCATGGTCATCCCTATTTAGTATTCTCGTTTTAACTCTCAGAATACCATCATCATCAATGAGCGTTTCAAAAAAATTATAAGATTTCTTATCAGTCAGATAATAATTTTGAACCAAAAGAATTAAAATTTTCTCAGAATTTTCAATTTCATACTGTGAAAGTTCAATGTTTCTATTCTTTTCAGAACCATCTTTGCAATTATTTGCAAATCTAAATATCCATGCAAATATTCTAATCATTTTATCATAATTGGATACACTGATTCGATGTGTAGGGGGTGCGTCTGTTGATAGATCAATATACACTATTTTTATCTTTTTCCTATCCAATTCTACTCCTTCATGCAAACAAACAATCTCACCACTGGGCCAGTTTTCAGGGCCTTCTCGCAACCACAAGGGACCTTCCCACCATCTAGAACGAAGCATTTGCTTCGCAAAACATCCGCACGATAACAAGTCGGCAATATTCAGTTTCCCTTAGACATGTCTCCATGAATGACGTCGCGTCAACTCTTTAATCCTATTTTCGACGAAAACGGACCAATTTCCTTGCTCTGTTATCCACCAAAGGGCAGTGGTGGAATCAGACCAGAGGGTAACTTTTAAGTCGGGCAAACTGAGAGCCTTGATAATAGAATTTGCAAGTCTAGAACCTATACAACAAGCCATTAATTCTAAGCAAGGAATGCTTAAAGGTCTCAAAGGCAATACTCTAGACTTCGCCCGTACCAGATTTACTTTTTCTTCAGAATTAAATACTGATCGGATAAAGACGCACGCTGCATATGCCCCCTTGCAAGCATCCACAAATACATGTAGTTCAGACATGTCATTAATAAACAAGTATCGAGGCAAAGTAACATCTTTCGAAACATTAAGTTCTTTAAACCAGTTCAAAAATGTATTTACATCATTTGGAGACAATTCATCATCCCATGCAATTTTCACTTTCCACAAGTTTTGCAACAGCAGTTTTAGAAGCAATGTAGTTGGCGTTAGTAAACCAATAGGATCAAAAATTGTCTGCACAATTGCCAAAATTGTCCTCTTTGTGATTTTCGTATCACAGGTCAATGTATCTGCACCTTAACATATCATTATCTAAATTCCAAATTACCCCCAAAACGGAAGTATCTGCTGAATGATTGTCAACATTTGAACCAGCCACGTTGCTTTCAAAACCGTGCAAGTTAAAACATCCATTTGACATGATTAATTTGAAATGTTCAATAAACGTAAACTGTTCATCAATACTAAAAACGCTAGATAAACAATTATCCACATAAAATGATGATTTCAAATTTTAAGCAACTTCACTATACTGACGTGGACAGTTTTCTAATAGGTGCATTATAGATGTGTTCAACAAGTAGGGGCTGGAAGAAACTCCAAACACAATTCTGCAATGCCTATAAATTAATTGCCCTTCATTGCATGGGAAAAAAAATCTGAAAAAATCTCTATCTTTAGATGCGACGGATAACATTAAGAAAGCCTTTTCAATATCGGCACTAATACAGTCAAAAGTCGTTAATCCGGACTCGTCGGGACTTCGGCGATTCCGGATTATAGATCATCAGTTTAAATCTGGTAAGATGGCATGCAGAAATTATAAAATTAAAAATATGAAACCGTAATTTATGAAATAAAAAACAATTATGATCTAAAGGGTATCAAAACTTACAAAAAGAAAATGCTTAATATTTATTTGTTTACTTTATTAAACATTTCTTTCAATGTAAGTTGTTTAAGTTGCTTCGTTTTTTATGTGATAATACATTCTCTTTAATTCTTTAAACAGACATAATTTCTTGTTCAGTTACAAAGTTCCGCTGTTCAAGTCCTATAATTGCTGTGTGGAGAATACAGACTAATTTGTCAATAGAAATTTTTTCGTTTTCAATAACCTCCGTCACTTTCTTCGCTATCGGAAGCGAATTATAATGACGAGGAATTTTATTTAAAGCATATCAAAGATGGAGTACATCGAGATGAAATACTACATTTAATAAGGAATTATAAGCCAAATAAAATAAAAACATCTGCCCTGAAGATAAGGATAGTGCTGAGAGATCAACTTCCAATTCACTGCGCGGCGTTAAAGATAAAGTTTAGATAAACAAACGTTAAAGTTTAGATAAACAAAGGATATGCCATTATCCATTTTTTGTAGCAATTCCACTTTTTTTTTAATAAACTTCGAAACATACTTTCGCTTTGTAGATCATTTACATATTAATAAATATATATCAGAAATTCTATTTGACATAATCGAAAGTTCAAGCTTACTTTTATAATATTGCTCTAACAGTCTGCAAAAAATAATAAGCCGTATCCAATTCGAAGATTAAGGAACAACGCAATCTTCAACATTAACTGCAATAGATAATTAAATAATTTTAGCCTAGCTTATACCGTCTGTTATACATTAAACGCGCACTCGTAAACGTATTTTGTGCAAGTGCACAAGCATATTCTCAGCGGTAAAGGCGTTACGCGCATGCGTCAATGCGACACATGCACAGGAAGTTTGAAGCTTTGAGGTCCGGATTATAGATCATTCCGGATTATGGGTGTCCGAATTAACGACTTTTGACCGTACCTATCGGATACATCCGAAAACGATCTATGATATCAGGTATTAATTCAATAAGATTCATTCCTTTACACAAACATTCATTCAAAGAGAATTTCCCTTTCTCAGATGCAGAAGCGTCAAAAACAGGACGAATTTTCGAGGTTTCACTTCCTAATTTGATTACAGGCCTATGCGGCAAATAATGACATTCATTATTCAGTTCGTTTTCTGGTATGCGTTCAATAATATTCAACCTTTCCCATTCCTTGAACACATTTTGATAATCATCGAAAAATTTACTACATCTGAGTTTATAGATCATCTTTTGATACCTTTTCCAGGAAAATTCTTTATTATCGGTAAAATGGGTCATATCACATTTCCATGAAGTTCTACTTCATATCTTCTGTCTGGAAGAATTTTTATTTTATTATCAAATTCAGATAAATTAAAACTCTTTCATGCTAGCAGCTTCGATTGGAGCGCATATTCCTATTTTTCCGAGTTCCCATAACTCATTCAAAGGAACTCTCCTGACATGCATTGAAAATGCTTTAAAAATATCCTTTTCACCCGAATTTCGTTTTTCAAATACCCAAGTTTCGTTTCGACAGCCATTACCCTCGACAGTAATTCAATAGAATTTCCCGTCAATTATTTTCCTATAACATCTGCTCCAATTAAAAGGTTAATTTCAGTTCCCTTTCGCAATGGATCAGAAAATTCGATTTCTTTTTCTTTTAATTCATTCAAAATCTCTTTATCCTTAACCTTAGGAATAAAACTGCAAATCCTTTTTTCAGAAAGTGCTTTAAAACTACATGCAAACGTTCCCTTTAAACTGCTGATCTCGACCGAAAACACTTCATGTTGTTTAGGTTGCATTTCGTCCCCCCCCCAAACAGTGCACGTATCTCTCCTCTCTCAGTGGAGATGTTTTAAGATGACTCATCATACTTTTGCTAATGTAGCTACTTAGGCTTCGGCTATTAATTATGCAGCGAATAATTTTCTCACGACCTTGACACCAAATTTGAACACACAGCGTTTGCAAAAATACAGTTTCACTTCTGCCACAGTTAGAAAGAGAACTCTCTTTGGAAACACGTATCTGATCATTAATTTTTAGCTTTTGATTACACATTACATCAAAATGATTACAACTTTTGCAAATAGAACAACTTAATTAAGACACAATAACACGCCGAATAAATACTAATTCAGAAGTCAAACAACAAAAATCAGCGTTATATTTACAAAATTTTCACAGGACTAGTTTCGATGGTTTTACCGAACCACCATCTTCAGCTGCAAAACCGTGAACCGTTTTGCAGCTGAAGATGGTGGTTCGAAAACCGCAAAATGATTTTGCGGTTTTGCAGCTGAAGATGGTGGTTCGGTAAAACCATCGAAACTAGTCCTGTGAAAATTTTGTAAATATAACGCTGATTTTTGTTGTTTGACTTCTGAATTAGAACAACTTAACTTACCTTTCAAAGGACAAAATTTACTATAGGACTCGCTCTTTTCAGACAAGAGAAACAAGCACCTTTTTTCAATAACAATTGTTGTTTTTCAGCTAAAGTCATTTTTTTTTAACTTCTTAACTTCCTGTTTTAAGAAATTCATTAAATGTTGCAAGGATCGAGTCCCTTTAGTTTCAATGAAGTCGTGATTTCGGCTTCTTTCCCATGCCATCAGTACTTCTGGTAACCAACTTTCCACTAAGGGGGTAAAAAAATCCCCATATTTTTCTTGGTTTGTCCCCAAACTTTCCAACGCTCGCAATTTTCCTTCAAGTTCATCATACAGGGAGGGTAGATCAGTTTTTGCTCTTGTGGTTACAGCATTTTTCATCACTAGGCTTAACAAGTCTCTCACATAGATTTGCACAAGTAAATCTTTGCGTCCAAAGCGCTCACTTAGTTGTTCGATGGCTTTAGGATAATTAGCTGCCATTGCCGGGAAGCTAAGAACTAGGTGTTCTGCCTTCAATTTGGGTTCCATGGCCTGCAACAGGTACTGCATTTTATCTTCATCAGCGATACTTTTGTCATCGTGGATTTTCTGAAACTGACTCCAAAAAGTCAGGTAATCCTTAGCTTAACCACTGAATTTTTTAAGCTCAATTTTATCTTACTTCAGTATTTTATACTCGTAGTAAATGTATATATTTACATTTGCCTGCTATCTTAAAAAACGTTTTCAAAAAAAAAAAAAATTAATCTATTATTTTTAACGATATTTATTTTTTTAAAGTTTCGAATACTTTACTATGCGCAAAACACGTAAAAACAGTGTTTTTCAAGATGGCTGACAATTTTAAAAACCGCACCAAAACAAATCGCCAAAAATTTTTGCAACCGTCTACCAAAGTAGCAAATTCTCCTTTACTCAACAGTATTCACACTGTAAAAAATTATTTTAAAATCATCAATAAACTTAACAGACATTTCTCCCCTGTGTTTCATTATGGTTTCTTTGATGTCAAATCAATGTTTACCAATGTTCCAGCTGAAGGAGCACTAAAATATCTTGAAACTAGGCTTTGAGAATTCCATTTCATACATACCGAAATTGAAGATTTACTTTTTCTTGCTAAAGTCACTTTCAGACAAACCCACTTTGTTTATTAAAATGAATATTATCACAAAATCACTTTTAGGATTAGCTATAAGTAATCCTCCAAGTCCTGAACATGCTGACATTTACACGCACTATTTTAAGGTCAAATTATCTCAGAAATTGTCTTTTCATCTTTGGAGTCATTATGTCGTACTTCCATTTTATCCTTCTAACAGTTACAAAATTGCACAGATTCTCCAGAAGCTCAATTTTCAAGTCATTTTCTCACCTATCAATAAAAATTTATGGTTTGATTTTAAAAGATTTCATTTCTGATCTTTAATTCTTGGGGAATTCATAAAATATCTTGTCAATGTGATTCAAGACATATAGGCCAAACTAAAAGAGCATTAAATTTTCGCATCCGAGAACACAAATCTTATGTCCAAAAAAGGTAAAATTAACCTGACTGGTATGGGTGAATATATACATACAGCAAAAAACACTGGTATGGCCTACAGACAATAAGAATATGGTGCAAGACATAGGTGTAAATTATAGACACTCATTTGCACTTAGCGAAGACTGGCTGTTTTCTGCTGTCTTGTGGGTATGTTCAAAAATTATTTCTATCATATATGTCCAACACTCACACAAACCTAGTTATCTCGTTTGTTGCTTATCTTGTTTATTTGGACAGTCATTCTGTGGCTGCAAACCGCTCATGAGAAGTGCTTAAACTTACAGCATTTAGCAGTCAAAAGGTTAACAAGTCTTCGATAGTAAATCATAGTTGGAAATACAATCACAGCTTTGATTTTGAACCTGCAAAATCATCCCAAAAGCTTCTTCCATTGGTGAATTGGATTTTCTTGAAGCTTTTCACTTTCACAAAGATTTTCCTTGTTTAATTAATGCCTTTAAGTTTTCCTTGTTTAGTTAATGCCTTTAAGTCCAATCCTATCCTTGATAATGCTTTTAAAATCCTATTAATTTAACATTCCAATTTTAGTTGCTGCTTCTGCCAACAGATGGCACTACTTTCGCATTCGCCTTACTTCTGTAGGGAACAAATACGAAAGTGCTTTTCCCTTCATTACAGATTTCTTTGCTCCTGATGAAGAGGGAACTGTACCTGTTTGCCTTTGAAATCTATAGAATTCTTGACTAAACCTATGACTAAACATAAAGTTGACATTTTTGCTAATTTTATAGGAATATATGCTGAAATTTCAACTATTCTTAGGTGAACAGTGATCGTGGAGAGTTTGCAATGCCAAATTTATTTTATTTTATTTTTTGTAGTAAAAAACACATTATTATGTACATGGTAAGAGCAACAATGCAAATAAATTACTGAAGGGTTCCTCCAAAAGGGTTAAGTGTTTTATTTATTTTATTATGGATGTAAAAAGATAGAAGGTACTGGATGCATCATCAAAATAGTCATAAAGATACCCAAATAAATGCTTCTCTCGACAGTTGTCAACAAGTTCGCATCTATTGGATTAGGATGTGGATAAACAGGAAGTAATTAAACATTTTGCATTAAAATTATTTATAGCTTACCTGTGACAATTTATCTTCATACTGCTGTTTGTCTTCTTTGGATGAGCTTTTATCAGGTACTGCAGATGTACTAATTTCTTGCATCCACTGCAATATTTTATCGGTAGCACCACATCCGCTTACATGACTATCTCGTTTGGCAGCATACGGATCATGAACATCATTTTCAGAATATATGACAGAATGATATGGTTGATCTTTCAGTCCATATTTATGAGTACGTTCTACATAAAATGTCTGGTTCTTGGTATGAACTTTGCCCTCAAAAATGCCATTTCGTATAGAACCATATACAAGAGATTCGTGTTCGCCTAGAAATTGAAACAAAATATTAATTGGCATAACAATTATTCTAGGGAGGAAGTCCTTTTTTTAATTAGATGAAACATTTTAAAACAAATTTCAAAATTAACTTAATTTTCATTATTTTACTACAGCACACTTTTCAATAACAATGATAATTACAACAAACTTCCCTTCTGCCATCAAAACACTACACTAATATGTTCAAGAATCTCAAAATTTGTGTCCTAATAATAAAAAATTATTGTTCTTTATTTTCTGAATTTTTTATTAGAAAAATTCTTATAAAAAATGAAATTAAAAAAGAAACTACTTCTGTTCATTTAACAAATTACGATTTCTTAAATCTGAAAGTTGTTTTTTACCACACTAAACCATGCAAGTGAATTACAATGTTTTCACATGGAAATATCTTAATTGTTTAAAATGAAATATCAGATCACCATTCAAAACTAAAAGCTTAGCTATTTGGAATTCTCAAATTAAGACATTCAGATGTTGAGATGCTTTTTGAGATTTTCATAGAGATCTATGAAATGACATACTAAACAGTAACAATAAATGCTTTAAAAGTAAGAATTTTACTACAAGTTACAACTGAATGTCATTTAATCTATGCTCAGTTGCACAAATCATTGAAAGAGATACCATTGAAGGGTGGAATGAAATTTTAAAATACTCATTTGGAAATTCTATAGCTATCAATGTCACAGTATTAGGGTTACTGTATACTTTTATCATCCCTATAGAGCTTTATTATCATAAAGCAGCCTTTTTACAGTACAGGATGGAGAACTGAAGAGACAAATCTTAAAGATAAGTATTATATACAGCAATAAAAAGAGATGAACATGGTTTAGTAAGTCAGAATATTGGGTGCACAAAACAGATTTACCTTCTTCGATATTATACCTTGAAAATGCCCTCCATGACAGTCAAGGTACTACCGCCATAGCCACGGTACAGTTGCTGTAGTATGATTACAATACCTGCACAGCATTCATTATATCCAGATGAATTTTATTTTAAAAGCAATGAGCTATGATGTAAATGGAAACTTGAGCTTTAAAATATTCTTATTAAAATTTTTAGGATTTGGTAAGCTGTCTAGTTATTCACTATATTATTCCTAAAATCTTTACCAATAAGGTCTTCAGAAGGGTCCCTGACCCAAAACCTTCACTTGTAATTTTGTGCAATGAAAATAAATATTTCAATACTGTAAAGGCCCTTATTTTCGCAAGCCTAATTTTCACGAAAATGAATATATCAATGATTTCACGAGCTGAAAATTTCGAGAATTTTATATGAACAGAACCAAAAGTTGAAAAATTTTCAAAAGTACCTAAGTAAAGTTGAGAAAGTTGAAAAATTCCAAAAGTACATATTTTGCATAAAGCATTTTAAGAAACTTCCTTTTCTCCGAAAAGTTTGTCCCCCCCCCCTCTCACATCGCTCTTAAAACAACCTACGGTGCTTATCAACTTTGACCTTAGCTCAACGTGCGCCCTTTTGCACCGAAAGTGTAATCACCCCACCCCCTTCACTTGTCTCAGAATCGGATCATCCATGCCCAACACCTGCTTGAACAAGTTGCTGCTAGCAGGAGAACAAGAGCTGCTAGCAGGAGTTGCTGCTACGGAAGAATACGCCGCCAAGTTATTCTAAGATCGCCAAATATTCTGATGAGACAAGATATAGAAGCGGTGAGTGCGAGATAGAAAATTGAGAAGAGAACGTTATTAGTGGCATAAAAAAAAAATGTGGAAATACTTGTACAAGTTGATGGACAAGGGAGAGAAAATTCCTATAGGAGATCCAGCGCCGGTAGGGCTTCCAGATGCAAGAAATGCTAAGTCATTTGTTGAATCAAAAGAAATAATATCCCCTAATACTGAGATTTCTACTGCTTTGAAAGCAAAATGTGGGTGAAACGTGGGCAGTATGCAGTATATGACGAAGTACTGAGGTCCAAAATGGGCCGATACGCTACTATGAACGGAAATTCTGCAGCAGTGAAACATTTCACCTCTGAACTGTGAAGGCCGGTAAGTGAATCAACCATTCGCAGCATAAAGAAACAGTACATTCAAACATATAAACAAGCTAAAGCGGATGTAACAACTTTACCGCACGGTAATCGCAGTTGACCCCTTATAACTTTGTGATTTCGATGCAAGCGTTCAAACATATATACATAAATTGCGGATTGCTGGTGGAATAGTGAACCGCACTATTGTTATTGCAGCTGCAAGAGGAATTGTGAAATCACATGATCCATCTCTACTAAACGCTTTGGATTTGAGCCCATGATGGGCCAGAAGCCAGCTGGAAAAAATGAACTTTGTTCACAGAAAGTAAACCAAGGTCGCACGAAAACTGCCCCCAGACTTCCCAGCTATTCGCGACGAATTTGTTCAGCGTGTTCGTACAGTGATCGGCAAAAATGTTGTTCCCCCTGAGATGTTCATTAACTTTAATCAGACAAATGCAAAGTTTGTGCCTACATCTAATTACACATTGGAAGAACGTGGTTCAAAACAAGTGTCTGAAATCAGCATGGAAGATAAAAGAGAGATGACTGTTTTGTTAGCATGTTCCCTTGCTGGAAACCTACTTCCACCCCAATTGTTGTTCGCTGGAAAAACAACAAATTGTCATCCAAAGTTTGCATTTCCCGCGGACTGGGACATGTGGCACACTGATTCGCAATGGAGTAATACTGGCACAATGATTCTATACATCGAGAATATTCTTGTACCTTATTATGACAAATACAGAGAGCTTCTCGTGCTAATTCCAGAACAACCTGGTGTAGCATCGTTCGACGTTTTTAAGGCAGACCAAGATCCTCTTTTTCTGACTGAACTAGAGAAGAGGAAAATTATTCCAGTTTTTGTGCCCACTTCCTGCACAGCAGAGCTCCAACCTTTGGACTTAACCGTAAATGGCGAGTTCAAGCGTTTGCTCAAGAATGAGTTTATTGAGTGATATTCTAATGAGCTTCATTTCTAGAGGAAAAAGAATCTGTGGACTTGTGAATATCACGACTAAAACCGATTCACGCTTCTTGGCTTGTGCGCGTATTTAACAGTATTGAAGCCAAACATGAGATAATTTTGAATGGCTTCAAAGAAGCTGGTATAAATAGTATTCTAAGTGAATGAGCTGCCTTCTTTTAGTTTTATTGTTTTATATTCAAGAAATGTAATTGTATACTATTCAAAAAATAGTTATAAGAAAGAAAGTTGTTGAGAAAAAGCTTGTAACTATGCAATAAATCATTAAATTTTGGGTAAGTGGAAAATTTCTGATTTATTATTATTATTATTTGAGGCAGGGGAAAAAAAAAAAAAAAACTATTTCGCGAGGCTTAAATTTTCGCGATTACAACGGGCTGGCAAAAATCCTAAAAATTAAAGCCTCGCGAAAATAAGGGCCTTTACAGTATACAAAACATCTAGGCTAGCGACTCTCAACCGGTGGTACGTGAGAAAGAACTAGGTGCTACGCAAAGAAACAAAGTATTTTTAAATATTAAATTTAAAATTAAATACCCCAACATTCTGTTCAAGTTTTTTTTTCAACACTCGTAAATTTATGTGATCTGCACTTTGTTCAAGGTCAATAGCAACTCGTACACTTGGAAAAAAAAAATCCATTCTTATTTTCACAAATATTCTTTTAGTCATAGACATAACAAAATTTGTCATAAACAATGTTTTTAAAAGCAGTCACAGAAATGAAGGTTATATTTAATAGGAAATAAAAATAAGTTCCCATAAAAAGATAATAGTATCTTGAAGAGTCATTAGGTTATTTTGAAGCACGAAACATGAAAAATGAGCCATGTCCTCGCAGAGACTCGAACCTGGACCTCTCGAATACATGACAAGTGTGCTACCGTTATACTACTAGGGCACGCATAAAGAAGGGGAAAAATACCTTACATACTCCCTTTCAGAGGGCGACTAGGGGTTAGTAAATATTGGGTGTGAAAAATCATCATCCACCACCTTTTAGTTCGGGCCCCACTGTCGAGTCATTAAGTTATTTGGTTAGAGTAGAACTGAAGGGTACCCCTTATATTATCGGGACGTTGTTGTTTCATTTATCACCAAGTTATTGATTCATTTATGGTAACCTGAGTAGTTGAATGTTATAGAAATCCTATTATGACGTAATCGGTTGCATTATTCCAGGAAATTTTGAATCATGGAATGTTTTGTAAGGGCTTTGTGGTGTGTGTTGATTAGAAAGTACTTTGCTTGTTTTGTTGTTTAGACGGTAGAATGGCTGAATGTAGTAAAATTAATTTGAAATTTCTGTACGATTTGGAATGAAAGGGGAAAAGAGCGCTAATTGAGTGGTGTGTAAATCAAGGTGTACTTAGTAGCCATTGTAAGTGTCCTGTTTGTAGAAGGGAAATGTGTATGGTCGAGCGTCGGATTATAACAGCGCTTATTAGGATATTTTTTACACTTATTTTGTGAATTTATGTGGTGAAGCCGATATATGAATTTGAGTTCAGATAACTTTAGGACATTTTCAGATGCTGTTAAGGAATTTTCTATACCACAGACTGAAGCTGAAGAATTTTCTAAATAAGGTAAATAATAATTTCTAAATAAGTGGATATTTGCTTTATGTAGTGCTTAAATGCATAACAGGTTTTTCCTTTTTTATGTTATTTTATTGTTTGGTTTAAAATGTAGTTTATTGAGATTATGTATTTTTTGTTTGCCTCTACTGTAGAATTGTGTCCACCTTTGACTTTTTAAGTTTGTGCTATTCTTCGAGTTTATTTCAAATGAAAATAGGTCGGCGTGTGCATCGATAAAGTTAAGGGAGTGCGCAATGCAAATTTGTGCTATTCTGGGATTTTTTTTAAGTGAAAATAGGTCGATGTGTAAATGGATACAGAGTTTGTGTAATTCTTGTTATTTTGCCTTTGTGTATTCTTGTTATTTTTCTTTTGTCGATTTTTGGCTCAAGAATCCCCGCTACACAAACCAAAACAACATATCAAAGAATTGCACAAACTCGGTATCCATCCAAAAAAAAAGGCACATTTTCGCCAAGGGGTACCTGTAAATATACTTTTACCGGTTATTTTTTGAAGCAGGAGAGACATGAAAAATGTGCAGTGCTTTCGCCAGGACATTAGGTTATTTGGAAGCAGGAGATGAAAAATATACAATAACCTTGCCAGGACTCGAACCTCAGACCTCTTGAATATGCGCCGAGTGTGCTGATCATTACACTGCGAAGGTATGCTAAGAAGGCAGGAGAAATACTTTGTAAACAAAGTAAAATACGATGAGACAAAGAAATTGTTCTCTCTTAAATAGGTCCAAATTTCACATAAAATTTTAGAAGTAAAATCCTTATAACTTGAATTTTGATTATTAAAATGGTTACCAATTTTTAATCTAATACTTTTTTTACTTATGTGTGCATATTTGATACAAATGGCCAAAACGTGCAAAATACTTTTTTTTTTTTACTATTCCTATTGAGAAATTAAAAAATAATCATTCTAAAATGTAGTGGTGGTACTAAAGTTTTTCAGTTTTAGTTTAGATGGTACTCGTTAGTCAAAAGGTTGAGATCAATGTTCAAGGTTCTATCAATGTTCAAAGATATTCTACATTCTGTCATAAAGTCACTAAAATAATAAAATGAATTTTCAACAAAGGATTGTTAATACAAATTAAAACAGATTTAATCAGTTTCGTAAATACTGGATGTTTCTGTTTCCTATCTTCCTTTAGGCTGAATACTTTAGTTCTTATCTGACTTCTTTCAATAGTGAAAATTTTTTATGTCATTTCTAAATGACATATTTTCCTAAAAGAAAGATAATCAGCTTATATTTTACGCATGTGGAAATTCTGGATTTAAAAAGGTTAAAATATCTTATTACATCCAGACTGCAATCATTTCTGATAACTGTCCTTTTAAGATGAGAAAGGGAATACAACAGACAGCCTGTTTTTTATTGTTTCATTCTCTACACACAAATTACAGTCGAAAGTCGTTAATCCGGACTCGTCGGGACTTCGGCGATTCCAGATTATCATCAGTTTAAATATGGTAAGATGGCATGCAGAAATTACAAAATTAAAAATATGAAACCGTAATGATCTAAAGGGTATCAAAATTTACAAAAAGAAAAACCTTAATATTTATTTGTTTACTTTATTAAACATTTCTTCCAATGTAAGTTGTTTAAGTTGCTTCGTTTCATGTGATAATACTTTCTCTTTAATTCTATTAAACAGACATAATTTCTTGTTTAGTTACAAAGTTCCGCTGTTCAATTCCTATAATTGCTGTGTCGAGAATACCGACTAATTTGTCAATCGAAATTTTTTCGTTTTCAATAACCTCTGTGTGACTTTCTTCACTATCGGAAGCGAATTATAATGACAAGGAACTTGATTTAAATCATATCAAAGACGGAGTACATCGAGATGAAATACTACATTTAGTAAGGAATTATAAGCCAAATAAAATAAAAACATCTGCCCTGAAGATAAGGATAGTGCTGACAGATCAACTTCCAATTCATAGTGCGCCGCGGGGTTCCAATTCATTGCGCGCCCCCCCAGAGCAACGTGAAATTGATAAACAGATTTCGGATTTCGAAACATACTTTCAATTTGTAGATCCTTTACATATTAGTAAATATATATCGGAAATTCTATTTGACATAATCGAAAGTTCAAGCTTACTTTTATAAAATTGTACCCTAAAAGTTTAAGTAATCCTTCCCAGTGAAACTTACCAGGATTGCTTTGGAACTGAGAAAATATATTAACAGCATAAGCTATATCCGGACGAGTACGATTGCAAAGAAACGAGAGACATCCCAAAACATTTCTATAAGGATAATTCATCATTTCAGTCGTTTCTTTTTGTGTACTGGGGCTTTGAGACTTTGAGTATTTCACACCTTTAACTATTGGAAGGGAAGTGATTTGTATTTTAAAAGACTTAAAACGATCAACTATGTCTTCTATATATAATTGCTGATGAATTAAAACACTATTTTTCTCATATTCAAATTCCACACCCAGAAGCTTTCTTGTTTTACCCAAAATTTTTAAATCAAAATGTGAACTCAGGACTTAATATCCTTTTGGCCTGAACTTCACTTTTCCCAAACACTACTATATCATCAACATAAACCAACAGAATGACAAAATCTTTAAAACGATAGACACAATTACACCACTCAAACTTGATAAACCCTAGGTTACATAGTGTTCTATCCAACTCGTAGTAACATAGTGTTCTATCCAACTCGTAGTACCATAATCGCCCACTCTGATGCAAACCATACAAGGCTCTATCTAAACGACACACGAAAGTTTCTTTATCTCGCTCTACAAAACCCTGAGGTTGGGACATATAAATTTCCTCTGATAAAGGAGCGTAGAGATAGGCACTTTTTACGTCGCATTGTATATTTGCCCATCCAAGCTGTGCAACTAAAAGGGAGAAAAAGAGCCTTATTACTGAAAAGTTGACTACAGGCGAGTAGGTTTCATCATAGGTATCGTATTTAATTTGCCGATAACTCTGAGCCACTAAACGAGCTTTAAAACGAACAATGTTTCCAAATTCGTCACGTTTAATGTTGAAAATCCACCTGCAGCCTAGTGGAGTCTTGTCTTTAGGAAGTGGAACAAGATGCCATACCTTATGCTTTCGCATGTTGGCCATTTCCTCTTCCATTGCCTCTATCCATTTAAGCTTTTCTGTGGATTTCATTGCCTGGTTATAAGTGTTTGGAATTGAAACATCTAGTCAGCTATCTCGGGTATATGACGTTGAAGGAGTACCAGTTGGATCGATTTCACCACTATAAGTATTGCTTCCCTTGAAATCAAACAAGGTAGGATCATACTGAATATTATGTTCGGTGCAATACCTTTCTACATCATTTGGTGATCGTAGTCTTTGATTAAACCCCCTCTCAAAATAATACACATCCGTACGAATGCCGTCTGGCCTTGGAACAGGTTTACGAAGCCAAGTTACTTGTCTCAATGTAGATTGAGTATCAGTGTCAATTGTAGAAGAAGGTACATTGGTATTGGTTCTTTCCTCTATTTCAGGAAAATAGCCAACTGGAGTATCAGTGGATTGGAACTCTACCCTTTCTTCAGATTCCAAATCAGGAAGGGTGCCCAGTACAGCTCCACTGCCACTTTTCTGCATTCCAATTGACTCTTTAAAAGTAGCATTTAGGGTTTCTACTACCTTTCGCTCATTTTCCAACCAAATTTTGTACCCTTTTGTTTGTACACTGTACCCAATCAATCGGCCCTTCGTTGCCTTTGGATCAAGCTTAGAATTTCTTTTAGCCTTTGGAATTCCCACATAGGCAATCGTTCCAAATGCCTTAAGATGACGTACTGATGGTTTCCGCTTAGTGTATAATTTGAATGGGGTTTTATCTTGGCCCTTATGACAAATTCTATTAAATGAATATGCAAAATACATTACTGCATCTGACCAAAATTCGGAACTCATTCCACTATCATGTAAGATTGCACGTACATTGTTGAGAGCTGTCTGATTAAATCTCTCACAAACTCCATTCTGTTCTGGAGTATATACATCTGTAAATTCGTGTTTTACACTATTTTTATTACAATATGACCTGAATTGATCATTATCATATTCTCGCCAATTGTCAGTCCTAAAGTATTTCAATCTAAGGTTCAAAGATCTTTCCGCACGTGCTATATGCCTTTCAAATACTTCAAACACCCGACTTTTCTCCACAATGGGGTACACTACCACATAACGAGAATATTTGTCAATAAAGGAAACGAAATAATGTTCACCATTCCTACCTGGAATGTTAATAGATCCCCATACATCAGAAAAAACCCTTTCAAGCGGCCTCTTTACTTGAATACCTTCTAACGGTCTATAGGAGATTCGTCTTTGCTTATTGATTTGGCAATGTTCACAAAACAAATTAGGTGAGTGCTTTAACACAGGAAGACCTCGAACTGAATGTCTCTTACTAGTCCTGACAATAGCACCATAATTTATATGACCAAACCGACCATGCCATAATTCACTATCGTTATGCTGAACTGTGGATGCCTCAAATTTTACAGATTTGCCCCCCTTTTTGACTATTTTCGGGAATACATGATAGTTACTTCCTATCAACTTAGCCTTGTACAAAGTTGAATTTTCATCATCAGTAACTTTAATTTGCCCATTTTTACCATAAAATCTTGCTCCATTGATATCTACTCTGGGTCCAGATATTAAATTTCGTCTCAGTTCAGGTGAGTATAATACATCTTTAAGCAAAATAACCGTATCCCCAAATTTCATTTTAACAGTACCCTTCCCATGAATTGGAAAAGTTACCCCATCAATAGCTACTAGCATATTCTCATTTTTCCCAGGAGAAAAAGTATCAAACAATTCACGATTTTTACAAAAATGATGAGATGCAGCCGTATCAAAAATCCAACTATCATCATTTTCTTCCAAACTGTTAACATTAGCTTGAGCTATAAAATGGAACTGTGCATGGGAATTATTTTTACCTTTACTCAACTTGGGTTTATTTTTACACTTAGAAGATGTTTTATTACTACTAGGTACAGCTGAGGAAACAGAAGAAGCAGGTGAGGGTGATCTGGAAAAATTACCTCTCATTCTACAGTATTTTTGAATATGACCTGGACGGCCACATTTATAACACTTGAGCCCGTTAATCTGCTTAAATTTGGGTTCACAGTGAGTACTTTGAACTTCTATAGTCTTATTGGAATTTTCCCTATCTATCTCTCTTAAGTTAAGACGCATTTCCTCTGCTAGTATTTCAAGTTCAACATTTTTAAAAATAAACTTCTCATCTGGCCACCTCAAAACACTCTGAACTACTTGATCAAATTTATCTGGAAGGAACCTAAGAAACTGGAAACATATATATACGTCTCTTACAGCCTGATTAATATCAGCCAACTGTTCAGTTACGCGTTTTAATCTAGAAGAAAAGAAACTAATACTTTCATTTGGCTTAATTTTACAATTTAAGAACTCTGAAAACAGGGACATATGTCTTGACCGATAATCTGGCTGAAAGTATTTGGCAAGCGTATTCCATGCTACTACCGGATCATCAATTTTACATATCAAGTTTCTATATTCAGGGCTTACATTCATATAAATTATTTGTAATACCCTTAACATCATTTAAATCAGGACATTTTTCAATACCTTTAACCAAAAGCCATGCATTTTTTTCATTCAAGACAAACCTCATATCTTTGGACCATGTAAAATAATTACATGCATCAAGTTTAGCAATATTATGCATGACACTAACAGTAGGCATATTTGAATTTTAACAAAAACCGCCACCCAATCTCTTAAGTCCTAAATTAACTTTAAACTTCAAAAGTCTGCACTAAAAATAACTCAGGGGCTGGTGGCCCATAACCAAAATGATGCTAAAGCAAAGTTTAAAGTTTAAAGAAATTACACATTTAGCAGTAGTAGCAATAAAAGCTCCCTGAGATGTGTTGTGCAGACATTGAAGACAATAAAAGATTTTGAACTTAACCAATTTATTAACAATATAATAAAGAATAAAAACACAGAAAATAAATTTCAACAATATCAGAGTCTTAGGAAAAATATAATATAACCATCATTCATCAAATAATATTTTTACCTGGTCTCCAAAACACTGGCATTCAATACAAACAAAATGTCCTAAACAGTAATTATGCGGCCTAAAAATGAAGCTGGCTACACATTCAATAAGTCCATAATCAATGGTCGAGAAAAACACCTGAAATTTAAATCAAGTTCTTGAAAACACTTAAAACTGGCCTAACTCCGTTTGCACGAGGAATCGCCGCTCACGTGTTTTAAATGCCGCCTTTATTGAAGAACATGGATGCCGCCCACAGCAGTTACTCATATGGTAGCCTCTGGAACCAAGGAACTTTATTCTGGAACAATCATCTTATGGATGTGAACCAAGGAACTCATTCCGACACAATCATCCCGCGGACAGGCACCAAGGAACTTATTCAGGAACAGCCATCCCGCAAACCGGAACCAAGGCACTTTAATCACCGGACTACATGCATCCTTCTGAAGGGGCTGGAAACCGCTCACTCAAGTGCCAGGAAAGCAGGAACTAGAAGGGTTAAGCCAGAGCGACGCGAGATACTTATAGCAGAAGTATGAATGACGTCATCTCATGGCAACCAATCAGCTATCAGCACGAATCGGCTTTTCAGATGACTTAACATCACGTTTCGTTTTTGCATCTTAATTAGGTTGAAACAGTCCGTTCTCAATGCAAACAGTGGCAGCAAGAAAAAGAAGTAGAAGTAACTACTACATTACATTAAAATAAGAACTAAACTAAATAAACATTTCAAGGAGGGGAGATGATGCAGTAAAAGGTTTAAAATAAGCTATATTTTCCAACATAAAGGTTTTATGCGCACGGGTCAACGCGACGCATTCGCAGAAAGTTTGTAGCTTTGAGGTCCGGATTATGGGTATCCGAATTAACGACTTTTGACTGTATATATATTTTATAATGAAAACAAGAGATTTGCTTGCAGAAATAGTGAACTCTGTAAAATAAATTTCTTTTTAGGGGATTATTTCATCTATCTACATTCATTGATGAATTACACAAATTAAAATTCATTTCATACAAAACAATTATCTGGAAATTGTTAACTCTCAAAAATGGAAAAATCAACGATTCCAATAAACTATTAAAATTTTTTTACAAAACATGCTAAATGAGTTTTTGCCATTCTGTATATATATATTATATAATGGCCAACCACTAACACTGATAAGAATATTGATAACTATTTCAGCAACAGAAATTTATATTTACATTATTTATTTTAAATGAAATGATGTATTATATACAGGCATATAATTGTAAACTAATACAATCTTTTGCCTATGTTTTACTACTTATACCTTTAAATGCTAAAAACAGTTACTATGGGTTACACTTCTCCAAAATTATTATCTGAAACTCAAATGGAACACTTACTTCAGATACATGTTGATCTGCTGTAAATGTAACTGAGAAATTGTCCAAAGCAGTTGGAAATCATAAAGATATTGCATAAAAAAAATTATTGGTTTATATTTAATAGATATTGGTCAATGTACCAATTTCAAATTACTAGAATATCCAAACAAACATGTTCATAAATGATTGGATATGAATATATACAGAAAATCACACAATACTAACCAGGTATGTGTCCCTCGTACAAATGAGAAGTGTCAAAATCTCTTGTTTCTCCATCAGGAGTATCTACAACTAAATTTTTTGAAAACACAGATGTATCACGCTTCAGACGAAGACTGAAATTTCTGAAAATTTTCAAAATATAATTCTGTTAGTAATATATGATTCTAACTATATATTTTTCATAATTAAATCCAAAAAATTAATCATTACATACCTTTTATGAGCATAAAAATTTATATGAACATAAGAATTTGATTCTATGGATCGCTTGGCACGAAGATGATTATCATGAACTTGTTTGGTATTATAATTTAATGGCTCATAATACTGTATATATTCATTGAGCTTCTGACCTGTAAGAAAAGAAGAAGTACTAAGATAACACAACTGCTTTAAAACACCACTTTAAGCATGTATTAGAATGCAGCTTGATTTCTATAGTGCTACAGTTTCAAAAGAAATTATTACTGCAATTTTATATAAATTAAACAAGAATGAGCAAAACTGATCTAATGCTAATTTTGTGCTTCTGTAAACAATACAAATATATGTAATTTTGCTTTAAAGAAACTAAATTAGCACAATAATGCATAAAATCAGCAATGTTTTCTTTCAACACTGCTTGTCCAGTTACTGTGCTTAAAAATATACAGTACAAAGTCCGAGATCCGGACTCGTCGGGACTTTGGACATGCTGGATTTGGGATTCCGGATATCAGATCATCAGTTTAAATCTAGTAAGATGACATGTAGAAATTATAAAATTAAAAATATGAAATCGTGGTTAATGAAATAACGAGGCATTTATGATCTAAAGAGTAACAAAATTTACCAAAAAAAAAAAAAAAGAGCTTAATATTTATAAGTTTACTTTATTAAACATTTCTTTCAATCTAAGTTGTTTAAGAAGCTTTGTTTTTTGTGCTAATACCTTCTCTTTAATTCTATAGACAGATATAATTTCTTGTTCAGCTACAAAGTTCCATTGTTCAAATCCTGTAATTGCTGGGTCGAGAATTATGACTAATCTGTTAATCAAAATTTTTTCGTTTTCAGTAACCTCTCTGTCACTTTCTTCACTACTGGTAGAGGTATTTTCTGGATCTAGAACCATACTACAGATTTCATCGTCCGTTAATTGATACTCTCTTTCCCTAAATTCTGTCACCCGGCGACAGAATTTAGGGAAAGCTTTAGGTGACCGCTCTGATGCCGGTTCTGGCTTTATGTGAAAAACAAATCAGTTATTCTTAATTTCAAATAGCACTAAATGTAATCTTTTGGCCTATGAGTATCATTAACAAAATCTATTTTTAAAGCATATGAAAAGAAATTTTTGTTAAATCTTTCCTCTTTAACATTTCTTAGTGCATTTAACTTGAACAGAAAAGATTATCATACTCTTCATTATTCAATTACTAATACACACAAAAAAAAAAAAAAAAATGTATAGGCATCGCTGCATGAATCACTACTCAAATTGTCATGTGCTGATAAACATCATGTGATGAAAGAAAATATAATAAATAATGATTCGCCAGGTTGGCATCAAGGATATAAAATATTAGTTGATGTAAAATCAATGTTTCTAAGTAGAATGTTTCAGTTTGAGATGTACAGCTACGGAGTCAAATTATTGATCGCACAAATTTATGCTAAAATGACAATTTCTTGAATAATGAGGTATTTTATTTAGTACCAAAGTGAGATTAAGAATCAGGACACTCCGCAAGTGTTTTACTTTAAGATGGGGAAAATCAAATGCACATGCGTAAAGTATACCAAGGAAAAAAAGTCTTAAAACAAAATTGGTTGGTGGTGGCTTTGAGGTCCAGATTTTAAATCATTCGGGATATTGGACGTCTGGATGTCAGACTAGTGATGGGCAACTTCGGTACATTCTTGTACCCGGTACGAGAGTAACGGGTACAGACAAGTACCCGGTACAAAATACCCGTTACTCAAGTAACCGTTACTTTGAAAAGTACCGAAAACCGATTTCAAGTACCGAGTACCCAAGTAATGATTTGGAGTATCGAAGTAACGAAATACCGGAGTAACGGTTTGCTGTACCGTAGTACCCTAGTAACGGTTTGCTGTACCGGAGTACCCTAGTAACGGTTTGCTGTACCAGAGTACCCTAGTAACGATTTGGACTACCGAAGTACTCTAGTAACGATTTGGAGTACCAAAGTACCCTAGTAACGATTTGGAGTACCGAAGTGCCCTAGTAACGATTTGGAGTACCGAAATATGCAGCTAACAATTTTGCGCACTGAAGGAACTCTGCCACGTCACCAAGTGTTTGATTTTATCTGTACAGAGTAAGATTTTGAATATCAGAAAACATGTCACCTACGGAAGTGTCTGAGGAGCAGACCATACATGGACACAAGAAGCGCATATCACCATTTCACAAATACAACCAGATACTACTGTCCTCGTACCAAAACCGAAGTGAGCTGTACCCTCATCGATCCTGCAGTAACGAATACCGAAATACCGAGAAGAGACGCATATTTTCGTTACAAAGTAACGAATACTGAAAAGCACCCATTTCGGTACAGAAGTAACGAATACCGAAAAGTACCCGTTTCGGTACAGAAGTAATGAATACCGAAAAGTATCCGTTTCGGTACAGAAGTAACGAATACCGAAAAGTACCCATTTCGGTACAGAAGTAACAAATACCGAAAAGTCCCCGTTTCGGTACAGAAGTAACGAATACCGAAAATTACCCATTTCGGTACAGAAGTAACGAATACCGAAAAGTACCGATTTCGGTACTGAAGTAACGGATACTTGTATGTACCGATTTTCAGTACCCGTTACAAAATACCCGGTTCGGTAGTACCGACTCATCAATATGTTGGACTTTGTATTGTATATATATTACTGAAAATTAAATACATGAATAATAGTCATCTGTTTCAGCTTATTTTCTTAAACAACGTCATTTTTATTTCCTTTTGCAAAGGATATAAGAAAATACACAAATTAACACATCGTTCCTAAGTCCCGGGACTAACCGAAAGATGGTGTTAATAATATCAACTTGACTTCATTGTTCGAAAGAACTAACCTTCAAATGACATGTGTCTAATTTTTAAGGCATTCGGACCAGAAACAGCGAAGCTACTATGGTGAAAGTGACACTACTTGTGCATTTGGTAGACAAAATGGAGAAAAACGAATTTTGAGCGTTGATCAAACATTGCTATTTAATAGGAAAAAATGCTGTGCAAGCTCAGTAATGGCTTGAAAAATGTTATCCATACACTGCTCCATCAAAAACAACCATTTGCCGTTGGTATGCTGATTTTAAGCACTGTCGCACGGATACAAATTATGCGGCACTCTCGGGTAGGTCAAATGAAGCAGTCGCTCCGGAAAATGTAAACAAGTGTTGAAAATCGAGATGAGTGACCGCAAAGTGAAAGTTCGTCAGATTGCTGAGATGGTAAACATATCAACTGGAAGTGCGTGTATGATTTTACATGAAAAGTTGGGAATGAAAAAAGTGTTTCCCAAATGGGTGCCGCATATGCTCACAATGGAACAAAAGCAACAACAAGTAGATGATTCACAGAGCTGATTGTCACTGTTTACTCGCAATAAACAGGATTTCTTGCGTCGATATGTGACAATGGACGAAACATAGATCCACTATTTCACTCTGGAGTCAAAGCAGCAGTCAGCTGAGTTGGGTGCAGTCAGTGAAAGCCATTCGAAGCATCCAAAAACCTAGCAGTCAGCTGGCAAAGTCATGGCGTCTGTGTATTGGGATGCGCGAGGAATAATTTACATCGACTACCTTGAAAAGAGAAAAATTTATCGACAGCGCATATTACAGTGAGTTATTGATATATATGAAGGCCAAATTCGCAAAAAAACGACCGCACATGAAGAAAACATTCATCTTCAGTCAAGACAATGCCCCATGCCACAAGTCAATGCAAACATTGGTTGCAATGAACGAGTTGGGCTTCACTCTTGCCTCCCCACCCACTATACTCCCCAGATCCAGTTCCCGGTGACTACTGGCTGTTAGTTGATCTCAAAAAGATACTCCAGGCGAAAAGATTTGGCTTAAATAAGGAAGTCATCGCTGCCATTGAAGCTTATTTTGTGGACAAGGACAAATGTTTAACAAACATGTTATCGAAAAGTTAAAAAAGCCTTGCAATGATTGCATAGCTCTTCATGGTGATTATGTTGATGAATAAACATGAATTTTTTTTAAATGGATGTTGTTTTCTTAGTTAGTTCCGGGACTTATTGAACGATGTGTTAGGTTATTACTTGCGTACTTTATCATAATCCAAATACACCATTAATAAATAAAAAATTGGGGAACAAATAAATACATTTTTAACTCACTCCTCACATTTATACACATTAAAAAAAATTAAATTACAAAACATATTTACATTAAGTTACAGAAATTTCTCCTGGAATGAACAATGCGCAAAAACAGTGTTGCTCCTTTTGGAGAAATTTTTGGTATTTTTCATTGTTTGCAAAAATAATTATTTTGCAAGACTGTAAATTTTCTTATTTCTAAAAATTTGTTTAAAACATAGATAATTCTATAAACTGGTAAGTATGTTTTTTGGTGGTTTTTTGAAAATTTAACTGAATGAATGAAAACTAGCCAGATATACAATAAATATTTGTTAGAGTTAATTCCTAACACACAGTTAACTCTAAATGAGACAGCTAGAAAACAACATAGTGTTACTAAATTTACATATAATGAAAAACATATAAAGAATAACTAAGATTATTGAGGTGTTTGCCATTTATACAAAATAAAATAGTTCATCTTGCTTTAAAAGTTCCTACAATTTAAGTCAACACTGCTTTCATAATTGCTAATGTACATCTTTGTTAGTGCCTTTGAAATCAAAATATTTTTGAAAAACTCTCAGTTACATTTTATTTATATTAAATTGTCTTAATGAGAAATTAGAAATTACAAAGATTCAAATTGAACAAATAAGGAGGATAATTCCTTGATCTACAATAATCATTAAGATAACTATAAGTTATAATACAGTCAAAAGTCGTTAATCCGGACTCGTCGGGACTTCGGCGATTCCGGATTATCGATTTTTTCGGATTATAGATCATCAGTTTAAATCTCGTAAGATGGCATGCAGAAATTCTAAAATTAAAAATATAAACCGTAATTTATGAAATAAAGAACAATTATGATCTAAAGGGTATCAAAATTTGCAAAAAGAAAAAGCTTAATATTTATTTGTTTACTTTATTAAACATTTCTTTCAATGTAAGTTGTTTAAGTTTTGCTTCGTTTCATGTGATAATACTTTCTCTTTAATTCTATTAAACAGACATAATTCACATAAACAGACATAGTAGCAATAAAGTCAGTTACAAAGTTCCGCTGTTCAAGTCCTATAATTGCTGTGTCAAGAACACCGACTAATTTGTCAATCGAAATTTTTTCGTTTTCACTAACCTCTGTCACTTTCTTCGCTATCGGAAGCGAATTATAATGACGAGGAACTTGTTTTAAATCATATCAAAGACGGAGCACATCGAGATGAAATACTAATTTGGTAAGGAATTATAAGCCAAATAAAATAAAAACATCTGTCCTGAAGATAAGGATAGTGCTGACAGATCAACTTCCAATTCATTACGCGCCCGCTGCGGCGTTCCCCCCGCCGAGCAGCGTGAAATTGATAAACAGATTTCGGATTTCAAAACATACTTTCGCTTTAGATCCTTTACATATTAACAAATATATATCGGAAATTCTATTTGATATAATCGAAAGTTTAAGCTTACTTTTATAAAATTGCTCTTACAGTCTGCAAAAAATAATAAGCCGGATCCAATTCGAAAATTAAGGAACAACGCAATCATCAACATTAACTGAAATAGATAATTAGATAATTTTAGCTTATACCTCCATTATACATAAAACGCGCACGCGAAAACGTATTGTGCACTTGCGCACTCTCATATGCGCAGTCGTAAAAGGTCTTACGCGCACGCGTAAACGCCTATGCGCGTGTGTGAACGCGGCGCATGCGCAGAAAGTTTTTAGTTTTGAGGTGTGGATTATAGATTATTCCGAATTATGGGTGTCCGAATTAACGACCTTTGACTGTACTGGTCCTAAATTAGCAAAGAAAAATATATTTGTAGTTGTGGAATGTAATTGTTCACCCGACATAGCCTTTCAGCTGACTGAAACTGAGCTTGTTACTTCATATTTCTTAAAGTGTGTAACATGGAAGAGATTTTAGCAACTTGCTCTTATGCTTTGTTGATGAAACAATTTTCATAGTAAGAATTATAAAAATTTATTCTCTAAAAAATGAAATTTTGATTTCCAGTCTCAAGCATTCTATTTTATTCATAAAAGTTCTAAAGTTCTAGACATTATTTCACAATCATAAACTCACAAATGGAGTTTTGTTTCATTATTAGTAAAAATATTCAAAATATAATGATAAAAATGAAAGATGAAACATCCTGAAATATGAACAAATGCCACAATGTCATGAACTTCCTTAACTATTCACACAAACATACGTTACAAAATTCTCCCTTTTTAAAAATTCTTCAAAAGTTCATTCCTACATTCTTATCTACCATCATCAGACAACTATAAAGTATTGTTTGCTGACATCATCATCTTATGCCAACATATAAAAGATGATGCAAAATATAAAAGAAATAATTTCTTTATAATATAAAATAGAAGTTCAAGCAAACAGTTTTAAAAAATATTGGTTAGAGTAGATTTAAGGGTGCCCCCTTGTATTATAGCGAAGTTGTTTCACTTATGGTAACCAGGACGGTTATTCTACGCTACGAGATTCGACAACAAGTTGTGGGCCGCCAGATGTCGCTGCTAGTAAAAGACAGGTCTGCCCGACATCCTATATTCTCTGAGTACGGAAGTTGTCGAAAGCGCGTAAAATGTGTTGCCGCGTCGTCAATCAGGGTTGTGCAGTTGACGTACTAAGTAGACAATGGCTTTGTATGTGTTTTTGCTGCTGATTTTTTCATATTTAAACGAAGAATACGGTCGTAGATCTCTGAATTGGTGGCGAATTTATAGAAAATATATTGATGCTTTTGCTCTGCCAAAAGATGTTTTCATTGCGTATTTCAGATTGCCAAAATTTATAGTTATTTTAATTTGCGATGAACTGAGAGAGTATTTGGAGCCACATTCAGAAAACAAGAACGCAATTTCTACTGAAAGAAAAGTTATACTATTCCAGAAATTATACATATAAATTGTAATTGTATGCTTTAAAAATGTAGAAGATAATAAGTTTATCAAGCACATAAACTTTCTTTATTTAACACAAATATAGACATCCGATAAGCTTCTACTCTTTATGTACAGCAAGAATTACGTTTACTTTAAAATCTAACAGTTGAATACCTTACGAATAATACTGCGAACACAAAAAGGAATGTCGTTCATTATTACGCGAAATTCACACTACTGTAAAATAAAAATTAAAAAAAAAAAAAAATTATAAAACTATAAAATAGCTTTATAATATCTTTTTCAGTAGCTGTACTACTACTAGTGTGATACTTTCAAAAATAAGTTTTAGCTCAGAGGGGCTATTAATTTTGTTTTGCCATTTTGTGGTGTTTCACTTTTCAAATCGTTGCCACCAAGTATTATCGCACTCTATTATATTTAAAGAAATTAAATAATGAGGAATCTGCAGAATGTATGAATGTTCCTCGCACTGTGATAAAACAACGCTACCTAGAGCCATGAAATTCTGAATAACGTAATCCTCCATCCTAACATAGGCATCTGGAGGCCCAAATTTGGAACTGAGAATTTGTTTTATTATCTATTTCATATTTTGTAAAGCATTTATAAGTTTTTTATTAAGAAACCCAACGATTTCAAAGCGAGCAATGGCAACATTGTACAGAAAAAAACATTTTCATCACTAGCGCGGAAGATTATGTATCGGAAATTCTAAAGATGTGCTTTTTTTAAATTATGTGATATTGCTGTTGAATTGAATTTTATGGTTTAAGTGCGAAAAACATGATATTTAATAAATAAAGATAACACGCAAAACGTTAAATAATGGCCCTTTGGAAGTAATATAAAATCTGAAAATTTTATTCATTTATTTATTATTTTTATTTTTTTGTGTATGTTGTTTGTGTGTAATTTTACTACGTTTTAAAACTGGTTTCTAAGTGAGGACTTTCTAAGGGAAACTGGCTCGTATACAAGTTACACATGTGAAAAGCCATGAAAACGCCGGCTAGCTCGTTCCCGGAATTCAAACCTCGGACCAAACTACCTGCGTTCAGCGACTCTACCGCTCGGCAGCTGGTGGGCTTGTTAGTAGAATTATACTGCATTATTATCGTATTATGCTATAAAGTAACAATGCTATAAGACTGAGGGTTTGTTCATGGAATAGAACTTTTGTGACCTATTATAGTATTAAAAAATCATTGTTTCTTTGCAAATTTAACAAAGAAAACAAAACAAAAAAAATACTGTTCATAGCATTCTCATTTTTATATTGTAAGAGATATTGATTATTATTAGTTTTCTGTTTAAAATGTGTCGAAACGCTGGCTTGACAAGGCCTTCAACTGCAAGAGACCTACACTGATTATTTTTACTTTAGTACTTACATTGTGAAAATATTACTATCTTTTAATTATTTTCACAAAATAAAATCTTTTGAGAAGGAAGAATATTTAAACTGAGCAGTTCTTATATATATAAAAAATTCAGTTCTTATATATAAATAAAATTCAAATAACAGCAATGCAATATTTAAAAAAAGGTATTAGTAATTGTGTGACAAAAATTGCAAAACGAATTAATCACACATACAGGATAGATTAGTTTAATTTTGGTTATATATTTTATATTGAAAAAATATTTTCTTTCATGTTAATTATAGAATAAATTATTTAAAATAAAGCATTTTGATGCGTGTGTGATAGTTGAATGCAGCAGCAATCGACCATACTGTAATAGCGAATGAATTTTATTTCTTTTCCTGAAAAAAATAATTTTCATAGTAAAAGAAAATAAAAAAAGGGAAGAAATATTAAGAAAGAAATATTTTCTTTCTAATTTATTATGTAAAGAAATATTTTTCCAATAGTAACTGTAAAATAAATTGTGGGAAAACAGCATGGGGAAAAAAAAAAAAAAAAAAAAAAAAACTTAGTTTGCTGTTAGATTGTAATGCAAATTAATCATATTTTAAATTTAAATGATTAAAATTGTTTATTTCTAAAAGGATTTGAAGTAAGCTTAATTCATTTACTTTTATCTATTTACCATTGTGTTCGTGTTATCCCATATCACTCTTTATTTCTTAGCTCTAAATTCCTGCGTTAAGTTTCCCCTTAAAAAACGGTATTTTCCTTCACATAACACAGCAGCATATTCCACTGCGCGTTGGTCATAATACTGTTTTGTGCAATTTTTTTCGAACTACAAATGCAGCGTGTGAGTTAGTGAAAGAATAGGAGAATATTCCTAGAACTTCAGCCAGCGCGCGCTATAAATTTCGTCACTCGTCTGTACTGCGATTGGTCTAAAGCTCCTTGAAGCCTTGTCCTCTTTCAGTAAAGTTAAATGGACCCACCCGCCTACCAACTGAGGACCACAGAATGGCTTTCTCCGATAAGTTGTTGATGGCTGTCCATACCGGTTTCTTTGAGTAAATATTGTTCGCTTAAGTTGTAGGCAGATCCAGTGATCATAGAATAGGCGTCCTGAGTAGTTGAATGTTATCGAAACCCTATTATGATGTAATTAGTTGCGTGATTACGGTGAATTTGAATGATGGGCAAAGATTTGTAAGGGGTTGTGGCGTGTGTTGGTTAGGAAGTTCATTGCTTGTTTTGTGGTTTGTTGTGTAATTTGAAGGACCACTAGAGGGCGCTGTTGCTCGCATAGAGTAAAGAGAATAAAGTTTGTTCATGTTGAAGGCGGCGGCCTAAGAATACCCTCTGTATAATTAAAATATTGTTAAAAATGTAAAAGTGTTAAAATTAGTGAACTCACTGAACCACCATCATCAGATTTAGAAATGCACAAAATATTATTAGATGGTGCATCGGCGTAAATTAAGGCTTTGTGAAGATTTTAGGTGGTCGATCTAAGTGTTTCGATTTAGGATATTTCATATTCAAGGGACAATGGAATTCCAAATAAAGATAGGGAAATCTTAAATTAATTATTTAGTGATTATTTGTAGTATATTAGTAAGTATTTATTATTGCTGCCGTGGATGTATTTAAATTAAATAAAATGGAAGAGAAGTTAGATAGATTGAAACGTAAACGTTCCACATTGAGATCATCTGTTACTAGGTTAATTAAAGTGATTGAAGATAAATTAAAAATTGATGGGGAGGAAAATTTGATTAAAGAATTATGGGAATTGTTTGAATTATTAACCAAAAAGAAAAATAATTTGAGAAAGCTTGATGATGAAATATAAGAGTTAATTGATGTTAACTTAATTGAAGAAGATTATAGTATAAGCGAAGAATACAATGACGTACAATATAGTATTATACAATATAGTATAAGCAATGTATTAATTGCTTGTAGTCAAATTAAGGAGTTTCTAGGTGCGGTTACCGCAGTACCTCCAGCGAGGAATTCCCAAAGTTCTGATTTAAACCAGTCTAGTGGTAATGGAATTTTGCATGTAAGTTCCAATTCTAGTGGGAATAGTACGCTGAAATTACCAAAATTAATGATTGATAAATTTTGGGGAGACCCCAAACAATAGAATGAATTTTGGAATAGTTTTGAAAGTTCGATACATAAAAACGAAACGCTTTCAAAAATACAAAAATTTGCATACTTAAAAAAAACATTCTTAACAGGACAAGCTTCGAATGTTGTGTCAGGCTTTGAATTAACAGAAAGTAATTATGATAGTCGTGTAGCATCACTAAAGGACAGATATGGTCGAAAAGACCTGATCAATTCATTCATGAATAAAATTCTCAATTTAGAAGCCGTTAAAAATTCTGCTAACGTAAAGGCTTTACGTAAATTGTATGACGAATTAGAAGTTTCGATTCGTAATTTGGAAACTTTAGAAGTAACTTCTGGCTCATATGGACATTTATTAATTCCAATATTATTAAAATTAATTCTGGAATTTAATCGGCAAAGAGGATCGAAAGATAAAGTTGAAGTTTCGGAATTAACACAATTTATTAAAAACGGAAATAGAATGCAGGGAAGTTTCAAATCTAGTATTAAATGAAAGGAAAAATCCTGTGCCTCCGCGAGTCGATCAATCAAAACATGAAACTAGAAAATATGTAAAAAATACACCCACGGTTGCATTTCAGACTGCAGTTAACCGAAAATGCATCTTTTGTGATAATTTGCACGAGTCATTTAAATGCGAAATGAATGTTTCTGATAAATTAAAGAAAGTAAGATCTGAAACCTGCTGCTATTCTTGTTTTAAAAAATTTCATACATCAAAAAAGTGTAGAAATAAAACTAATTGTAATCAATGTGGCGGTATGTATCACAATGAATCGATTTGTACTAATAAATCCCCTGTAAACAAAAAGTCGGAACAAGGTTACTCCGAAAATGAAACCGAATCTCTGACTTTGAATTCCGAGGAAAGAAATAAAGTTCAAAACTTAAAATTGATTGCTTCTGTTCCTCAAGGTGATAATAATAATGACTGTAATGCCAGGGAAATATTATTACAAACTTGTACAGTTTATGCTTGTTCTAAGTATAAATCAAAATTAACTAGATTAATTCTTGATCAAGGTAGTCACAGATCCTTTATAACGAAAAAACTGGCCGACGATTTACAACTTACTCCAATCCGTTATGAAAGACTTTCTGTTTATTCATTTGGTGCGACCAAGGCAATGAATCATTCCTATCCTGTCGTTGAAATTGAAATTCAGAATTGGAAACAAAATAATAAAATAAAAATTGAATGTTTGATCTCGGATGTTATTTCCTCAGCACCCATCAGCGTGCCTAGTAAACAAATTGCAGACTTCATGGAGCATCTGGGTTTGCAGATCGTGGATTGCTCAAGAAAAAATAACATTGGGTTTGCAGATCGCGGATTGCTCAAGAAAATATAACATAGATGTTGAGATATTAATTGGCGGAGATGAATTCTGGAATGTAGTTTATTCAGAAAGAATTAAAATATCTGAAGGGTTGTACGCAGTTAGTTCTGTGTTTGGTTGGGCTGCTGCAGGAATCGAGAAAAATAAAACAAATAAAACTTGTTTTGAAAATTTAGCAGTAATGACAAACACTGTTGTGTTGAAAGATTTAAGAGGTTTTTGGGAATTAGAACATATGGGAATAAATATTTCTTATGATTATTCCGATATTGAATGCAAAATAGTAGACCAGTTTGAAAGAAATTTGCAGTTTAAAAACGGTAGATATGAGGCAAATTTAATCTGAAAATACAATCCGAATAATCCAGGAAATAATTTTAAGGTAGCTAAGAAACGATTCGCAAACCTTCACAATAAACTAAGTAAAACTCCGGAGATTTTTCAGGAATATAAAAATATAATTGAGAAGCAGATATTAGAAGGAATTGTGGAGGAATGTCCAAATAATGATACAAATTTGGGATATTTTATGCCTCACCGAGCAGTGATACGATCTAGTGAGAATACGAACCTTAGTAGTTACTAAGGTAAGAATTGTGTATGAAGCTAGCTCAAAGACAGAGGACACGAATTCGTTAAATGACTGCCTTGAATCGGGACCTAATCTAAATCCAAATATACTAGACATTATGTTAAATTTTCGTAAGTTTAAGATAGCATTTTGTGGAGATGTTGAAAAAGCCTTTTTGATGATAAGAACTGCTGAAGGTGATAGACAATTTCTAAAATTTATTTGGTTTAATGAAAATAATGACTGCTTTAAGATTATGCAAATGTGTCGCGTAGCTTTCGGTTTGACTATATCTCCTTTCATTTTGGCCGCCACTATAAAATATCACATTCGGAAATATAAAGATAAAATGCCGGACAGTTTCAAAATGTTAAATTCTTCTGTCTATGTCGATGACCTATATTTTGGAGCAGGAACGGTTGAAGATGCATATCGGTTATCTGTAGATGCGGTTAATATATTTAAGGATGCTGGGATGAATTTTAGAAAATTAAGAACTAATTCTAAAGCATTAAACGATTTATGGGTCTCAAATGGGATTAAGGAATCAGATAACAAATTAACTAGTGAATCGAATTTCTTAGGCATGATTTAAAATTCCATTGAGGACAATATAAAGTTAAATTTAAAAAATTTAATTGACTTTTCTACTGGAAATGATTTTGTTACAAAAAGGAAACTTTTGCAAAGTATCGCCCAAATATACGATCCATTTGGATTTATTGCACCCTTTGTTATTTGGGTGAAAATTATTATGCAAGAAATCTGGTGTTCCGGTTCTGACTGGGATGAGGTCCTTCCTGCAGAGATTTATGACAAATTCAACATTTGGCGGGAGGAACTTAATGATTTAACTGAAATATCGATACAGCGAAATTTCTTTGATGATGATCCGATGAATATAAGCCTTCACCTATTTTCGGATGCTAGTCTTAAAGCATTATGGGGCCATCGCATATTTCAGATATTGTACGAGTGATTCTGAAATTAAAACTTCCTTTATCATGTTGAAATGCAGAGTTGCACCTTTAAGATCAATCACGCTTCCTCGTTTAGAGATAATGGGAGCACTCATGGCTGCTCGAATGTATAAATATTTGAAAAAATTGTTTGGTGATTTAATTGAGGATGTTTATTTTTCGAGTGATTCTGAAATCACCATTACTTGGATTAAAGGTTCGCCAAGTAATCGGAAACCATTTATCGCTAATCGTATTACAGAAATACAGGGTATGTGCAACAAAAAATTGTGGAATCATTGCGAAGGAAAACAAAATCCTTCCGATTTACTGACTCGAGGAATTAGTGCTCAGTCACTAGTTAAGAATGATCTGTGGTGGCATGGGCCACACTGGTTACGTTTTCCTACTGAAAACTTTCCGAAACAAAAGAAATTACAACCAAATTCAGAATCATTGGAGTTAAGAAAAAATATTATTTTGACTGTACTTGTAATCAACTTCCAATTCATTGCGCGCTGCGGCGTTAAAGATAAACAAAGTTTAGATAAACAACGGTAAAGTTTAGATAAACAAAGGATATGCCTTTATCCATTTTTTGCAGCAATTCCACTTTTTGTTTAATGGACTTCGAAACATACTTTCGCTTTGTAGATCCTTTACATATTAGTAAATATATATCAGAAATTCTATTTGACATAATCGAAAGTTCAAGCGTACTTTTATAAAACTGCTCTAACAGTCTGCAAAAAATAATAAGCTGAATCCAATTCGAAGATTAAGGAACAACACAATCTGCAACATTAACTGAATTAGATAATTTTAGCTTAGCTTTTACCGTCCATTATACATAAAACGAGCATTCGTAAACGTATTTTGCGCACGAGCATATTTGCAGCCGTAAAGGTCTTACACGCATGCGTCAATGCTACGCATGCGCAGAAAGTTTGTAGCTTTGAGGTCCGGATTATAGATCATTACGAATTATGGTTGTCCGAATTAACGACTTTTAACTGTATAATAAAAATATTAGTGAGAACTTTTAATTTTCAGACAATTTCCAAGTTTCAAAAATATTTTACAAAATTATTATACACTTCATTAAATTTCCACTTTTGTTACATTCATTGGCGGCTCGTAATAAACACTGTGGAACTGCAGAACCCCCTATTTCCACTTATTATTATTTTTAATATTTAATATAGTGTGCCCTTTAGTCTTTAATTCTTTCTTTATACTTGTACAATACATAATACTTAAGCTTAATGTCAGCAGCTATCCCTCACTTTGTGAAAAAGGTACGAAAGTCTTTGTTTGGAACTGCGCGCTTCACAGCTCCAGCAATGTGGTGTTTGGCTGTTCTGCGCATGCACACACAGAAAGCAGCACGCGAGCCAGGTAGAGAGAAGAGCACTGTCGCTCTTGCAGTGCCGAAATTCTGGCATCTTGCTGAAAATGTGATTTCTTTTTACTCCGCGCGTGTGGTATTCCTCCACAAGGTGGAACTTCATCATACGGACCATAAACAGAGTTCATGAAAATTTGCAAATTTTAAAAAATTGCCTTACTGAAATTCAGTCAACATCAAATGCAGATCAAACTATTGCAAAAGCAACAGGAATTTTAAAATATCTAAATGATGATAATTTCAAATTTTGGTTAGAGATTTTTTATCAGATACCTCATGCTGAAGTAATATACAACTAAATGCAATCCAGAGAAATTAGTGTGTTTAAAGTTTTCAAAACTGCTATTTTAGAATTAAGAAACTCAAAGTACTGTAAGAATTTTTCAAAGACACTGATGGCAGAAGCTAAGGATATATGTGACTTTATACTGTGTATTGATATAATGCACAGATATTCTTCCACTAAACACTTAGCAGCTGCTAAATTGTTTAACAAGAAATGCTTAGTTTTAGGAATGAACATTCTACAGAAGAAATAGTACTGACCACTGAAGCATATCCAATGATTGGAAAAGAAAAGCTTGAAAGTGAACTAAAAATATTTTATTGTAGGTCTGATATCCATGAAAACTGCAAATTAATTGAGCTACTGAAATTTATCTTCGAAAATAATCTAGATGATGTTCTTAGTGAAATTACGAAACTGATAAAAATTCTCTTGAGAGTTTCCATGACTACATCAGAGGCAGAACGCTGCTTTTCAACATTGAAAAGAATGAAAACTTTTCTAAGAAGCACTATGAATTCGGAAAGACTAAATGCGCTTACATTGCTTTCAATAAAGAAAAATTTCCTCAGTTGTCATCCAGAGATCAAGGAGAAAATTATTGATCTTTTCGCGCAAATTAAAACAAGAGGAATGAAAATTAAAACAAAGAATTAACGCGGAAATTAAAACAAAGATTGAACTGTAATAATTTGGGTTAAAGTAATTAAATGTTCAATTTTTTTCTTGTAAGATTTCATGAAGTTTCAAAATAAATTTTCTTTTTATACATGTTTGTTTCCTTTTACTTAATTTTAAAACAAAGGTTAAATTTTTTTGGAACAGCACCCCCACTAATTTTAGCCACGAGGCGCCACTGGTTACATTACATAATTTCATAAACGTTGTTACAAAAAATTTGGTACTTATGTATTATCCTGTCAACCCCTGGCAGAAATTTTGGCAATGATTCACAGTGGTTATTAGGAAATTCTAAAGGACAAGGTCATACATAATTGGCACTGAATCATGCTACTTGCTAGTCAATAGGATAATACATTCAGTCACAAAAATTTTTACTTTGCAGGGGAAACTTTCATTTGCTGAGGGAATTATTTTTCCTTTTGTGCAGTGATAAATGTGGTAATAATTTAATTAATGCAGAGATAATGTTGTAATAATTTGTGCAGAGATAATGTTGTAATAATTTGTGCAGTGGGTAAAAGTATAGTTTAGGGTACCCCTTGGCAAAACTTGGCGATTTTTGGCGGTACATGGATACCGATTTTGTGCAATTCTTTGACTCGGTATTTTGGCTTGCGAGGCGGGCCCAAAAATCGCCGCTACACAAAGCCAAAATAACAAGACATACAATTGCACAAATTCGGTATCCATGTACACATCGACTTATTTTCACTTAAAAAAAAAAAAGGCTGATCTTTGGAATATGGTAACTGGTAGTTTGGCGACATTTTGGAGGCGATAAAGGTTACTACCTAGGACTTTGGTAATAATGTGAGAAGCACTCAGTTCCGATTACGCATTATTTTGTGTGAGAGAAATGAGAGATCATGAGATATGTCGTGACATTAATAGACGAATTACAGTTGTTTAATCGAAAAAGAGGGGAAATCTGGAAATTTCGTATTTAGCTATATTCTGTGTTGTGTGAAACGTGACATTAATGGACGAATTACAGTTCTTTAATCAGAAAAGGGGTTAATTTGGAAAAGCTTCATTGTGTGTTGAGTGAAATAGTGTTGATTAATTTTCGGATTGCATGGCGCTATGTAAAGTGAATTCTAAATTTTTAATGTGTTTATCTGATAATAATAATAATAATAATAAGTTGAGATTGTGTGAAAGGAAGGATATTAGAAGTTTAAATGGCCGTGCAAGAAATATGGTGAAAATGGACATTTTGTGAAAAAGAGTGTAAGGAAGGGTACATGGTTTGCTGAAAGTAGTCTGAGTATAGGTGAAATTTTATTAATTTCTTATTACTTGGTGAATAGACTTCCAGTTGACTACTGGATTTAGGATTTAGAAATTAGCAATAGTACTGCAGCGACGTATAATGAAGATTCTGAAGAAGATTAGGCAAGTTAGTATTTTTAATCATTTGAGGATATTATTTTTATGCACTGTTCTAAATGTAAGGAGTAAATAAATTAAAATGGTATTATTTGAAAATTGTTATTAGCAATGATTTAGTTTTAAAGTAATTAGGATTGTAATCTAATTTTTATTAATTAATGTATGTGCTTATTTATATTTTAAGTAGTGTTTTTTAATTTAATTATATTTTAATTTAATGATCGTGATTTTGTGAGTTATATGTTTGTAGTATTTTGGAATATGTTTGAGTAGTATACGTTGAGTATTTTCATGCATTTTCGTGAAATTTTTCTAATTTATGAGAAAAAAGCAGTGTACATGGATATACTGAAGAGAGTGCGCAATGCCATTTTTGTGCAATTCTGGGATGTTTTTTTAAGTAAAAATAAGTCGACGTGTACACGGTTTAGTGATATTTTAATTAAATGATAGTTATTTTGTGAATTTTATGTTTGTAGGAATTTGGTATACGTTTTAGTTGAAGTAAACGTGCATGGAAATAATTTAAATATTTGACACTAAGTATTCGTAACCATTTTTAATGTTTGCGGTATAAATTCGTTGGTGACGTTTATAATATAATAGATAATTTAGAGGTAAAAGTTTTTGGATATTTTATACGTGGAAATGTTCATATTTGGAAAAGGTATATACTTTTTCGCGATAAGGTAATTTCATATATGTTCTTTTTACTGGGTTTAAAGATTCAGAAAATTGTCATGCATTTTCGTGAAATTTTTCTTATTTATGAGAAAAAAGCAATGTACATGGATATAGTGAAGAGTGTGCGCAATGCCATTTTTGTGCAATTCTGGGATGTTTTTTTTAAGTAAAAATAAGTCAACGTGTACATGGTTTAGTGATATTTTAATTAAACGATAGTTATTTTGTAATTTATGAGAAAATAGCAGTGTAGATGGATAAAGTTAAGAGTGTGTGCAATGCCATTTTTGTTCTGGGATTTTTTTTTTTTTTTTTAAGTAATAATAAGTCGATGTGTAAATGGTTTATGTGTATGTACTATTCTGAAAAACGCGCAAGGAGTTTGTGATTGTGCACTTTTTCCCAATTTTGCAGTTAATATTTGTCATGATTAAGCAGTTTTGTTACATAAAATTTCTAGCATAAGTGCAATTCGGCTAGTAGATTGTTGGGAAAAGTGTTGAGTAAATAAAAAGAAAAGAAACATGTCTTTACTTCGTGAAGACAAAATGGCGGCGAAAAAAAAATAGAGGGTTGCTGTAGCACAGTTGGTCACCAAATTTTCGCCAAAAAATCGCCAAGTTACCATATTCCACAGATCAACCAAAAAAAAATCCCAGAATTGCACAAACTTGCATTGCGCACTCCCTTTACTTTGACCATGTACACATCGGTATATTTTCACTTAAAAAGTCAAAGGAACACCATATTCTACAATATAGGCAAACAAAAAATACATAATCTCAATAAAATACATTTTAAACCAAACAATAAAATGACATAAAAAAGAAAAAACATGTTATACATTTAAGCACTATTAAAAGCAAATACTCATTCACCATGATTTTCGAGTTCACTTCGTACACTCAGAGAAACATAAAAATCAAAATATCAATCATACTCAAATGACTCTTTTCAAACCAGGTACTCTTTCTAATCTAACACTTCACATAGTGACCATCTGAACCTTTCTTCTTACAAACCCATTCAAATCCATCTAAACGGTTTTTACGTTCGACTAGACGCATATCCTTCCTACATACAGGACACTTATAATGGCTACTAAGCAAACCTTCATTAACACACCAGTCAATTAAAGCTCTTTTTCCCTTTCGCTCCAAATCGTACAGAAAATCAAATTAATCTTACTACATTCGGCCATTCTAAAGTCTAAAGAATCAAATCAACATACACCACAAAAATGCTTACAAAACATCCTACGATTCAAAATTTCCCAGAATCGTGCACCCGATTACGTCACAATAGGGTTTCCATAACATTCAACTACTCAGGCTACCATAAATGAAACAACAACTCGGCGATAAATCAAACAACTTCGCCATAATACAAGGGGTACCTTAAAAGTCTACTCTACCCTGTGCAGTCATAATGTTGTAATAATTTCTGCAGTGATAAATATTGTAATTCTAATTACATTACTTTTTATTTGCATTAATACAATATTATTATATACAATAAATATTGTATTAATATAAATAGCAAGTAATATTAATGTAAATAAAATTATTAACTATTGTCAAGTTCTTGTAAACAATTGTTAATTCCACTATTTATTTGTTTTACATGGTTTATAAGCAAAACTTTGAATTAATCACTGAAAAGCACAATAACATACAAAACATAGTCATTATTCCAATACAATCAAAGCAAGAATTAACTTTAATATTTTTAATTAGGTTTACAGCTTTAAAGTATGAAAATCTGCTTTATCAGTGAATTCATTATGCCAAAAAGTGCAACAAAGGTATTTAATAAAACATTATATATGTTAATACTCTAAAATTTATATATTTTGCTACAGTTCATAATCAATATGTAGCACCTAGTTTAAAAACTTATTTTATAACTTTAAAATCAGCTGAATGATAAGCTTATAATGATAAGAAAACTACTGCTGACATTAACTAAACAAAAAAAATTTTAAAGTACTCAAAATATGAATTTTTAAATTAATTATTTCCAAGTGCTCAATATAATTTTTGTGGGATTTTCACAATTCACATTCCATCTTGACGTCGATAAATGAATTAGCCTCAAGCGTGATTAAACAGAAGAAATAAATTTCACGCACGAAAGAACAGAAGAGAAAGTGAGATGAAACAAAAAACAAAAGAAAGCCTTAAAAAATTAACAACACAATATAAATTTAAGCTAATAAAATGTTACTACGATTAAAGGTGAATTTACAATCACATCGATAACCTAAAATTAAACTTTATAAACTAAAATACATAAAGAACTTTTAAATCTTTTTTTTTTTTTTTTTATTTAAACCCACATTTTTAAATAAAGTCACCACGGAACTCACAACCATCCGTACAACTAAAATTAAGACTCTCACATTAATAATGATATTACAATTTGACTACAGGATTTTATCAAAGTGGTAAACAAAACAATATTAAAAACTGAAATTTATGGAACAAAGTAGACATGATTATTTATGTACACAAAATGATCAACTTACTACACTCAACAGTCCCCCATGTAACAAAGTGGTACATGAAAAGTATTTTGAAGACTATCATATCTTCATTTGTAAGTATTAAGTTGATTTCCAGACATTAATTAAACCCAAAACACATGCACTCCTCCTATTTCTTGCGATGAAAAAGTACATGGAATTTCGTAAGCAAATTAAGGATATCCGCATCACTAACTGCACTACACCTTTCCAGGGTTGCCAGATGTCAATAACGTTAATTCGCCAAGATTTCGATTTTATTTCGAAAGCAAGATCGCCAAAAACCCGTTTCGACTTAGCCATGGTTACGACACCAGTGAAGGTATTAAATGATTTTATCAAGCGGAAAGGAAGCTATGACAATGTCACGAAAATTTCATAAACCTGTTAAAATATGAGTGACTAAGAAACTTGTTTTTCGCTCAGAAGAAAAAAAGCTGTGAAGTTCGGTTACGAATTGTGAAAAATAAATAATAATGTAAATAGAGAAATTGGATACCCTATATAAAAAATAAAGGTAAAGCAAAACAAAGTACCTTGAAGTAAGATAAACATATATCTATCGTTTAGAAATGCATCTGGGACAAGTTAGATTCATTTCAGACGCAATGAATCTTTTTTTAAATATCTGTTATATACTTAAATGTTTAACGACAAATACACTATAAAAGTTTGTTGAAATATTTATCTACAGTACTATACTTCAAAACAATATTTTCAAAATCTGAGTTTTTTTAAATCAAATAAACACTATAGGTGCATTTTTTAAACTAAAATTTAATATATATGTATGAATTTAGTGAACTGTCGCTTCACTGCAAAGTTGAAACTTCGTTTCTGAATTTGGCTACATTGCCGGATATCAGTTCGCAGTTCCTGTCTTTACTCAACTTGTTTCTTCTCTGTTGCTCTTTGGGGCAAATTTCTACGGCTGCGCCTAACGCGTAAAAATTACTGTAGCGATCTTTTACGTTTATAATCTTAGTTCAAGTAACCTTCAACTTATATTTAGGATTCTTTTTCCGGATCTGTTCCGTATCACAAATTAAGATATGGCTTTGAAAAGAATTAATAAGGTAAGAAGTCTCATTTATAAGCTTTAAGTGGCCTATCTAAAGTTCATAGTTGCTCATTATAATACCGGCTTTAGAATTAATTGTTAATAATAAATTGTTTTATGTATTTCTTAAAAATGAATGCTTTAACACTGTTAAGTTTATCTTGCATTATCTTCGCATTTCTTTAAAAACTGATAGTGAAAATTCGTTAAGCCTACACGGCGGCACAGTTATTGGAATAGCAAGTACGTGCACCAAATAATTTTATTTACTTAAATATGTGTTTTAAGTTTTAATCGCGTCTAGAGCTAGTTGTGTATACTGCATTATTTGTGCTTTTAGTTAGAAAATTTCTTACAAAATCTGTGACGTAAGGGTTTTTGTCCTCTAAAGGGAAATAAGTTTTCTAATTTTAATGTAATGACAAGATATATGTTTCTTACAAATAGTATACTTTCTCATCTTTAATTCACGCCTTGGTTAAAATGTTGCATCTTTCTTATATTAGATTTGATTATTATGAAAAAAAAAAAAAAAAAAAGAAATCTTAATATATGATTCGGACATTTTTCCACCCTTTTTTTAAAAAATATGTAGTATGTTTATTATATATATATAAATCGTTTCTAAAGTCAGTTTGAAATCTTGCCGTGAAGGATGAGTGAAAACGGGCTTAACGTTTTTGTGCATTTTTACTCTTCATGGAGCACTTAACATTAAGATCATTCATGTCTGCTATGTCAACTAGCCATCAGATCTTAATTTTGGAAATATGAAGTCATTATGTGTTGATTATTTATCTAGGAAACCGTTAACATACTTGAAATAAAACTTTTTTTTCTGTGAAGTGTACTTTTAAAAAATATGCGTAGTGATTAGAATCAGTGGTGTAATGTGTGAAACTGTAAAATTATTATATTATTTGAAATTGAAACTTCTGCACTGGTAGCCCTTAGTATCAGACTTAATACATCAATAAATAACATGCTTTAAGAAATGCAGGATATGCAAAAGGTGCATAATGTAATCCTGTGTAACAGAAGTTTTAAAAATGAATAATTGAAAATCTGATATGTTATTTTTTTAAGGTGATTAGAAAATTTGTAATTCATTATAAATCGTGTAAAACTTAACAGTAATCATCTCTCGGCATTAATAATGAAGTAAAATGTGTACATTTATAAAGCTTGGGATAAAACAAACAAGAAAAAAAAAAAAAAATGAAATTGTTGCATTAACAAGAACATTGAAATGAATTCATTGTTAATAACATGCTTTAAGAAATATTAGTAATATGAAGTATATTTTATATATGCTTTATATTACTGTGAAAGTGCTTATAGTATGACAGTAAGTATTTTAACAAACATTAACCATGTCATAGCAGTTTTTATGTAAATTTATTAAAATTGTTAATTTGTGAATTTGTTTAATAAATTGATCTTTGTTACTAAAATATTGCATTTTGTTTTAATGTTTTCTGAAAAGCAACTTTCCTAATGTAACTAAATAAAAACTTTTTATACTTCACAGGAATGTTTTATAAGTCATTAATGAAAATTGCTATTTAAGTGTTTACTTTTAAATAACACTTCTGTTGGGAGTTTAATATGAATCCACAGCTAAGCTTTGGAATATGGTAACAGGTAGTTTGGCGACATTTTGGTAAGGCGATAAAGGTTACTAGCTAGAACTTTAGCAGTGTACATTGATAAAGTCAAGAGTGTGCGCAATGCCATTTTTGTGCAATTCTGGGATTTTTTTTTAAGTGAAAATAGGTTGACGTGTACATGGATGATACCATGTGCAATTCTTAAAAATGCGGCAAGCAGTGGGGGATTCTGCACTTTCTCCCAATTTCGCACCTAATCTTCGTCATGATTAAGCACCTTTGTTCCATAAAAGTTCTAGTATAAGCGTAATTCGGCTAGCAGATTGTTGGAAAAAAATGTTGAGTTAAAAAAAAAAAATGCCTTTACTTCGTGAAAACAAAATGGCATCCAAAAAAAAAACTAGCGGGTTGCTGTAGCAGGGTTAGTCGCCAAAAAATCGCCAAGTTACCATAATCCGAAGATTAACCAAATCCACTATATTTTAATAATCAAGAATGTGTAGAAAAGAAATTGCAGATATGAAATTTTAATTATACAGCGTGATTATTAATTTCAGAGATAAATGTTTTAACACTATTGGACGTGTTCAAATCTCTCCATTTTACCTTTCCAATTATGCATCCTCTAATCAAAATTTTGTTTTTAAAAGAAGGATGAAGAAAAACAGGCTACGATTCATTAAATATATCCATGGAGGAGCTATCTTTTAAGATGTCAAAGTGCATGTATTTAAAATGGCAAACTTTTCAGAATGCTAATAAATTGGAGTGTAAAGACTATTTTTCGAAGTCAAATTCTGTATGTATCTGGACTGGAATTGAGGTACTGGTCTTCAAGTAACAGTTGAAGTATTGAATTTTGATAAACATTCTATAAGTGTCAAGAATAAAATCTGATTGCACCTCTTTTGTTTCTTATATTTTTCACAGTTATTTTTTAAATATATGGACTGTTGGACTGATACATTGACAAATTTCACATTTTCAGTAGGTAAAATTTGAAATGCATTGAATCTTTTCTATTAAAATTAACATTTCCTTGGATGAATAGTGGATAGAAAAATCGACTGTCAGGTCATTGGGGTGAAATTCAGATTTTGGAGTAATTTTGATGTCTGCATAATATATTCAAATACATTTAAAATCTGTCAGTTTGGTTGCTTGTAAAAGAATTTTCGTCTCTTGGGATTATAAATTATTTTTATTATCAAGGCTTCAAGCCAGAGACCTTTTCACGGTAAACTTTTGACCCACCACTAGGACTGTATGCCTGGACACAAGAATAAGAACAACAAAGCTTAAAATTAATTCCAGGAGAAAGTTAGATTTTGACCATACATTGCAATAATTCTATTTATTTATGATAAGGCCTTTAACAGTATATACAAGTAAAACTTTTATTCTGTAAGAGATTTATTTCTTTGTTTTTATGTTAAGGCCTTTAACGGTATATCCGAGTAAAACTTTGATCATTCAAGAGATAGCACCAGAACTTGAAATTGGGAAATATATTAATATTTTATTAAATATGATATTTTAGCAAGAAACATTTTAAATGTCTTCTTCGTGGTTTCATATCATATTAGTCATCTTTTTATATTTATCTGGATTTATTTAGAACATTTCAGTCCATTAAAATTTTTATAATTCTGTTGTATTTTGAAATTTTAGCCTACAACCTTTTGTAAATATGAAATTAACCATTTGTTTTTCTTTCACAGGAATTACAAGATCTTGGGCGGGACCCTCCAGCGCAGTGTTCTGCTGGTCCAGTTGGAGATGACTGTATGTAAAGCCTAGATATATATTAATAATCTTATTATTTGTATGAATGCTGTAAATCTAGCTTACCCTTTGAAAATGTGAAATGCCCAGTATTGAGCCTGCTTGCCTGTGGTACAGTATACTTTAGTAAAACACATAATATGCGAATATGAGTTGATTGCATTTGATTTTTTTTAATGTAAAACGCATAATACACAATCACCGTAGCAGAAGTTGCTAAACTTTCAACTATGCACATAACAGTTTGACAGTTTAAACATACAGTGTCATCATTATTGTATATGTTCCTTTTGTTAGTTCCAGTAGTTTTTATAAACAAATTATGGTGTTTTTGCTCTAAACTCTTTTAAAATATACACTTGTGAGATTTGCTTGCAATGGAAGAAACTGCTGTAAAAATTTCTATGAGAAATTTTGGTATTTTGCCATAAAATTGTCCTACAAAACAATATCTTTTAATATATTCTTAAAGCGATTGTCACGAAATTGCTGCTATTATGAAAGAAACAGAAATCTTCTGGTAAATATGTTTACTAATTGATTTTCAGCATATATACCTAATTAAAATGTGAAAGGGCATGCTGATAATAAATAAATTTTTGCAATTATCAATCTTCACTTTTTTATGTAAACAATTTTCAAACACTTTGTTGAGGTATTTAGTTTTTGAAGTAAGAAACATGAAAAATCGGCTATGAACCGGGATTCAAATTATGTATCTTCTGACTGCTAACTGGACATGCTATTGTGTCACATGAGCATGTATAGGGAAGGCAATAATTGCATAAAGGGTGGTTGAAGGGGAAGAATGGTGATGAATTATCGTCTACCATGCTTTAATTGGGTATTGCTGTAAAGGCTATTGTGATTTTCTAATTGCTCTTCCTGGGATTTCAAACCATGGATTTTTCAATAGCTAGCTGAGTATGCCGTTAGTTATATCAGGAGAACACACATCGGAAAAAGTTATAATTTTTTCTGTATGACGGACAATTTGCAGCTCTGGGTTTCAATAAATTGTTTATTTGTTGTCTCTAGATTGTTGGAAGTGTTGTCAAAGATGTGAAGGATTTCTTATGCAATAATTGTAATGGCTATAGAACGTAAGATTCATTAACTTAAGTTGTTCCTAAAGGATTCCGCTGAAAGTATTGGTAGATCAGTGAAAGCATTTATCATTTACAGGGTAACACTTTATTATAGTCAAAAATAATATTTGGGAAGTCTGTGGGCTAGATACTGAACGTGTCAGAGGTCTTAAAATTTGAACTCCATTCAAAAAATCATCAGTCTTCGTTATTTAATGGTTCTTTTATATGACATTTCACCTGCTCTGTTATAGATAAGTGTTAAATGACTCATTAGAGCTCGATATCTTTGAATTTTCTAGAATATAACTGGTAGTCACTTTTGGCTGGTTAAACTTGAAGAATCCTTCAAGTACCCTAAACATTGGTATGGAAGTTGTGTAGTACAGTCAAAAGTCGTTAATTCGAACACCCATAATCCGGAATGATCTATAATCCAGACCTCAAAGCTAAAATCTTTCTGCGCATGCGCATAGGCGTTTACGCGTGCGTGGAAGACTTTTACGACTGCGTCTGCGCAAGCGCAGAATATGTTTTCACGTGCGCGTTTAATGTATAACAGACAGTATAAGCTAAAATTATCTATTTCAGTTAATGTTGATGATTGCGTTGTTCCTTAATCTTCGAATTGGATCCAGCTTATTATTTTTTGCAGACTGTAAGAGCAATTTTATAAAAGTAAGCTTGAACTTTCGATTATGTCAAATAGACTTTCCGATGCTGGAGCTCCCAAAGGATCTAGAAAACGAAAGTATGTTTCGATGTCCATCAAACAAAAAAACGAATTGCTACAAAAAATGAATAAAGGCATATCCTTTGTTTATCTAACCGTTCCGAAATCTGTTTATCAATTTCACGCTGCTCTGCGTGGGGGGGGGACGTCACGGCGCACAATGAACTGGAAGTTAATCTGTCAGCACTATCGTTATCTTCAGGGCAGATGTTTTTATTTTATTCGGCTTATAATTCCTTACTAAAAGTAGTATTTAATCTCGATGTACTCCGTCTTTGATATGATTTAAATCAAATTCCTCGTCATCATGAATATAAATAAGATAGTTTTCTGGTTGTGATTTTCTAATTTCGGCTATGCGTAAGGTATGCTTTACGCATGCGCGCGTTGAAAGAAATGTTTAATAAAGTAAACAAATATTAAGCTTCTATTTTTGTAAATTTTGATACTCTTTAGATCATAATTGCTCATTATTTTATAAATTACGGTTTCATATTTTTAATTTTATAATTTCTGCATGCCATCTTACCAGATTTAAACTGATGATCGATAATCCGGAATCGCCGAAGTCCCGACGAGTCCAGATTAAAGACTTTTGACTGTAGTAGCAGCACTAGACAAGTCATTTAGGTACTATTCGGTTTCGAGGGTCGTAAAAAGTCTCCAAACTATTGTTGATGCCAATGCTGCCAAAAATAATTGCTGCAAGAAAGGAAGTATAATAGTAAATAACTATTTAAGATTGATGTTTTAATTTAGATGAAAAGTTAATTTCATATAATACTTTTTTATTATTATAATTTATATGAAAAAGGCTAAACATGACTGAATGGAAGAATAAGAGTAAATAACTATTTCAGATCATTATTATAATTTATATAAAAATTGCTAAACATAATGAATGGATGCCTGCATCGCTATTTCGCTACCGACTTATCACTAAAGAATAATTTCATCTTGTTGGTTGTTCAAACGTAATGTTCTATAATGAATGATAACTTTTCTTTGAAAATATTCTTGGTAAAGTGCAGAATCGCTCACTTATTTGTTTGCAGCTTTTTACAAGGGTAAAAACAATTGAAGTTTTGTCAATTTTCTTTTACTTTTTAAGTGAAAATAGGTTGATGTGTACATAGATAAAGTCAAAGGTGTGTGTGTGCAGTGCCATTTTTGTGATATTCTAGGATTTTTTTTTAAGTGAAAATAGGTCGTATGTGCAATTTTTAAAAACGGGTCAAGCAGTGAGTGATTCTGCACGTTACCCAAAATTCTATTGCCGAGTTTTCGTCATGGGCAATTCCCAAATAGTTAAATCCATAGGATATCGAAAAAGGATTTAAAAATTAAACTAGTATTTCAGTGGCGTCTTAAGAAATATAGAACTATATCAACTTGCGCAATCTGAAATCGGCGCATACGCTAGATTTGGCGCGCTGTTAAATGGGCTCGTTTGCTAGATTTGGCGCTTTTACGCATACGTTTTCGCTGCAATTTTTTTACGGCCTTCGAAACCGAATAGTACCGTCATTTGTAGCCATAAAATTTTATTTATAGGATATGTATAAAATTTTATTTATAGGATATGTATATCCTATAAATAAAATTTTATGACTACAAATGATGGTACTATTCGGTTTCGAAGGCCGTAAAAAATATGGGTGTGATTTAAAAAAAGTGTGTACGTGTGATAAAAAAAAAAAAGAGATGTATGTTGATCTTTGGATTATGGTAACTTGGCGAAAATTTGGCGACCAACTCTGCTACAGCAACCCTCTATTTTTTTTTCGCCGCCATTTTGTATTCACGAAGTAAAGACATGTTTCTTTTCTTTTTATTTACTGAACACTTTTTCCAACAATCTACTAGCCAAATTGCACTTATGCTAGAAATTTTATGTAACAAAACTGCTTAATCATGACAAATATTAACTGCAAAATTGGGAAAAAGTGCACAATCGCAAACTCCTTGCGCGTTTTTCAGAATAGTACATACACATAAACCATTTACATGTCGACTTATTTTTACTTTAAAAAAATCCCAGAATTGCACAAAAATGGCATTGCACACACTCTTAACTTTATCTATCTACACTGCTATTTTCTCATAAATTACAAAAATTTGCACGAAAATGCAGGAAAATTTTGTGAATCTTTAAACTCGGTAAAAAGAACATATATGAAATTACCTGATCACAAAAAAGTACATACCCTTTCCAAGGATGAACATTTCCACGTATAAAATAAATAAAATATCCAAAAACTTTTACCTCTAAATTATGTATTATATTATAAACGTCACCAACGAATTTATACCGCAAACATTAAAAATGGTTACAAATACTTAGTGTCAAATATTTAAATTATTTCCATGCACGTTTACTTCAACTGAAACGTATACCAAATTGCTACAAACATAAAATTCACAAAATAACTATCATTTAATTAAAATATAACTAAACCATGTACACGTCGACTTATTTTTACTTAAAAAAACATCCCAGATTTGCACAAAAATGGCAGTGTGCACACTCTTCACTATATCCATGTACACTGCTTTTTTCTCATAAATTAGAAAAATTTTACGAAAATGCATGAAAATACTCAATGTATACTACTCAAACATATTCCAAAATACTACAAACATAACTCACAAAATCACGATCATTAAATTAAAATATAATTAAATTAAAAAACACTACTTAAAATATAAATAAGCACATACATTAAATTAATAAAAATTAGATTACAATCCTAATTACTTTAAACTAAATCATTTCTAATAGCAATTTTCAAATAATACCATTTTAATTTATTTACTCCTTACATTTAGAACAATGCATAAAAATAATATCCTCAAATGATTAAAAATACTAACTTACCTAATCTTCTTCAGAATCTTCATTACGTGGCACGCACACTTCCCTACAGAAAGAGTTCCAATCGGCTGCAGTACTACTGCTAATTTCTAAATCCGAAATCCAGTAGTCAACTGGCAGTCTATTCAACCAGTAATAAGAAATTAATAAAATTTCACCCATACTCAAACTACTTTCAGTAAACCACGTGTCCTTCCTTACACTCCGTTTCACAAAATGTCTATCTACACCAGATTTCTTGCACCGCCATTCAAACTTATCTATAATATCCTTCCTGTCACACAATCTCATTTCATTCCCACATTTTGGACATTCATACTTATCTGCAATTAAACCTACACTCATACACCATTCAACCAATTCTTTTGAATTATCAGATAAACACATTAAAAATTTAGAATTCACTTTAAATAGCGCCATGCAATCCGAAAATTAATCAACACTATTTCACACAACACACAATAAAGTTTTATACAAAATGATATAGTACTACAGATATTTTTCCAAATTTACCCCCTTTTCCGATTAAAGAACTGTAATTCATCCATTAATGCCGCATGACATATCTCATGATCTCTCATTTCCCTCACACAAAATAATGCGTAATCGGAACTGAGTACTTCTCACATTATTACCAGAATCCTAGGTAGTAACTTTTATCGCCTCCAAAATGTTGCCAAACTACCTCTTACCATATTCCAAAGATCAGCCGAGATGTAGCAGTGTTGTTTGGTGTAGAATGTACATCCATACTGAAGAGGGACAAATCTGATTATATTATACAGTCAAAAGTCGTTAATCCGGACCTCAAAACTACAAACTTTCTGCGCATGCGCGCAAGACCTTTACGGCTGCGCATAATACATTTATGCATGCGCGTTTAATGTATAACGGACGGTTTAAGCTAAAATTATCTATTTCAGTTGTTGGCAGTGGTGATAAAAGCAAAGCATGTTTTGCTTCCCTTAAATAAAGCTAAGACTAAACTAAATAAAATAAAAGAGCTAACACTGTAGCCTTTACATTTAAAATCATTTAGTGAAAGCAAACTAGCATAAAGCTAACTGATAATCACACAAGAGAACAAGAAACAAGATTCGCCGATACCGGCGTATGTATATATTATACTCGGCCAACCCGCCGATCTTGACGTCAGTGGCAACCACGTTAGCTTACCTCCGATCAAAATTTGCATGTGGAAAACTAAAGCCAACAAACGGCCCTCTTTTCCCCGTGCAAAGACAAAAACAAAACTTTCACAGAAGTTCATAGTTCAATTCTATTATACGAAAACACTTATTGTCTTTAAACACTGAAAACATCTAAACAAAACTTTCTTAAATTAACAGCAGTCGCTGCTTTTGTAAATAAGTCGGCAGTATTTAATTTTACTGGTGATAAATTCAAGGTCAAACACTCCATCATTTACTAGTCTTCTAACAGAGTGATATTTTACGTCTATGTGCTTAGTTCGGCGATTTTCTATTGGCGATCTAGAAAAATCAATGGCAGACTTGTTATCACAAAATAGTTTACACTCTCTTAAATTAAACTTTAAAATTTCATCTTGTAAGACATGTTTCGTCCACATTAATTCCTTCGCTGCTTCAGATAAGGCGATATACTCCGCTTCCATGGTTGATAAACTTACACATTTTTGTTTAACAGTTTTCCAGATTACCGGTACTTCATCTAAATATAATATAAATCCTGCCATGGACACGCGGTCATCTCTATTACTTGCATAATCAGCATCTGAATAACAATATAAATTTAGATGTTTAATCTTCGATAAGTTTAACTTATATAATTTAGTACTATTGAGATAACCAAGCAATTTCAACAATGCTTCCCAATGCCTAATTCCAGGATTCTCCTGAAATTGTGATAAGATATTCACTGCATATGTAATATCAGGCCTTGTCCTGTTAGCTACAAAAACTAAACATCCTAACAGATTTCTAAAGGGTAATGTATGCATTTCCGCAACTTCTGCACTTGTAGATGGACAATCTAATTTTGTAAGAATAGTGCCCTTAGCTGTGGGAAGTGAAGTTATTGGTATCTGGAAATGTTTAAATTTTTCAAAAATTTCTTCGATATATTTCTGCTAATGTATAAAAACCCCATTCTCATTCTCTAAGAATTCAATTCCAAGTAACGTTTTAGTTTTGCCTAATACTTACAAGATCAAAAAACTTACTCAGCTGTGAAATTACTTTATCTATACTATATTGATCTTTACTAAAAATCACAATATCATCTACATATAACAAGAGAATTACATTTGAACCCTTATAAACACAATTACACCATTGTATTTTCTTAAAATATAGATTTTCTAAAGTACTTTCAAATTCACAAAACCATTCACGGCCGCTTTGATGTAGACCGTAAATGGCCTTGTGTAATAAACACACTTTATTTTTCTCTTCGATAAATCCCTCTGGTTGGGTCATATATATTTTCTCATTTAGGTTTGCATATAAATATGCGTTCTTTACATCTAACTGACAATTAGTCCATCCATATAAACATACCAGGATAGTGAAAAATATTCTTATGATTGAAAAATTTACTACAGGACTGTAAACGTCATCAAAATCTTCACCTCTTTTCTGCCTGAATCCCTGTGCTACTAAGCGTGCTTTGTATCTAACCACTTTATTCTTTTCATTTCTTTTTAGCATATAGACCCATTTGTTTCCTATTATAGTTTTATTTTCTGGCTTTTCGACTAATTCCCAAACCTTTCTTTTCTTTATTGTGTCGATTTCTTCTTTCATTGCCTTATCCCATTCTTCGGCATTTACTGATTTTCGTGATTCTTTAAAATTTTGTGGGATAACTATTTCTACGGAATTTGCCTCTTCAGACACAGAGCTAGTCTCCTGTTCTACAAAATTAACTTTCTCCGAGTATTCGTTTTTTCCACTAAAATCAAACTTATCTTTTTCATATTTAATATTTCTTGCCTCACAATACTTTTCAATATCATTATAGGATCTAAAACGGGTGTCTGTTCTTTCTACATAATAATATATGTCTGTACGTGTTCCATCTGACCTTTTAACTGCTTTACTTTGCCAGTTTAAGTCTGATACTTCTTTCGGAGTAGATTTGTCATCTGACAACTTTATTTCTTCTCTAGAAATTTCCTGTTCTTCATCTGATTCTGCTAATTGCTCAGATTCCTCTAGTCTTTTAAATTTAGGATTTGATTTCTGTTCCAGGATGCCATTTGCTGCATACAGTTTTTCATCGAACTTCACATTACAGGTTTCTATTAATTTGCGTTCTTCTGGCAGCCATATCCTATAACCCCTAGTTTCCTTCGCATATCCTACCATGATTCCTTCTTTGCACCTCATTTCTAATTTATTCCTAATCTGTTTTGGCACGCCAACATAGGCTTTACAACCAAATACCTTAAAATAAACAACACTGGGTTTTCTATTTAGGAACATTTCATAAGGGGTTCGGTTGCTTTTATGACATACTCTGTTCCACGTATGTACGAAACAGCCAAGAGCTTCTGCCCACCATTCTTTTCCCATTTTACCGTCATTAAGCATAGCTTTAACTGCGTCTAATGCCGTTCGGTTAAAACGTTCACACACACCATTCTCTTCTGGGGTGTACGCGTTCGTGCGTTCAACACTAATTCCATTTTCGGCTAAGTACCCTTCGAATTGCCTGTTACAGAATTCCCCACCATTATAGGTGCGTATACTTATTAATTTTCTATTCGTCAGTCTTTACATTTGCCTATGATAATTCTTAAAGTTGTAAAACGATTCGTTTTTATTTTTCATACAATACACTGTTACTAATCCACTATAGTCATCTACAATAGCAAGAAAATATTTACTCCCACCCTTAGATGGAACTGGTAGTGGGCTACAAACATCTAAATAAACCAACTGCAATGGTTTATCCGATCTCTTCGGAACAGATTTAAAAGTTATTCTACTAGATTTAGCAATAATACACGATTTACACCTTTCTATTGGTTTTTCAATTTCTGGTAACCCTTTCACGCTTTGATTCTTACTAGTTTCCTTAAGATAATCAAAATTTACGTGTCTAAATCTCTGATCCCATAGCATTGCATCGTCTACTTTATTTAACTTTCCAATTTCTGTACCGTAACCAGCTTCCCTTTTACCTGTTGCATATCTAAATGGTTTTACGTGATAAAGTCCGTCATATCGTTTAGCATAGCATAATCTATCCCAATTATTAAAGTATATCCACATCCTCCCTTTTGAAATCACAAAATGAGCACCAGCCTTTTCTAACCTTGCTCCCGATAATAAATTTCTTCTTAGATTTGGATTATATAACACATTATCTAACTCAATCCAATTTATTCGATTGCCTACTTTTACTGCAAATTTGACAGTACCCTTTCCTAGTACTTTACTTTCACAATTTCCTACAGCTAAAGACATGCGTATATTGTTTATTTCTTCGAAATTTGTCATTAAATTTCTATTATTACAGAAATGAGTTGTAGCTGCAGTATCTACGACCCAATTAAATTTATCTGCGTTACCTCCTTTATCTGTAGTTGTTACATAATTTTCTACTAACATTAATTCTTTATCTTTAAACTGTCCATTTTTATCGTCTATTTTAAACTTCTGATTTTTACTTACATTTTCTTTACATTGAGCAATTAAGTGCTCAAATTTATGACATCTGAAACAAGGTCCTATTCTCATATTCCCCATTTTTTTTTCTTAGATTTAGTTTTATTTTCAACTTTATCTTTCCCTGTGTTTAAACTAATAGTATTAAACACGCTTACCTTGCTGTCTTCTAAATCGGCAATTACCTGGCGAAGTCGGCTTTCTTCCCTTACCAGCTCTTCAGCAATTCTTTCCAGCGTAAAATCTTCGTCCTTCCACCTATAGATCAATTGTACAATGCCAAAGTATTCCTGGGGTAATCTCCTTATTGCCTGGAATCCTTTAAAAAGATCTGCCAAGTTGTGACCAGCTTCAGCCAACTTCTTTGCAGTCATTCTTATTCTTGCGATGAATAATCCTATTTCTTCATTTGGCATATATCTAATACTAAAAACTTCATTCAGTAACTGAATTATCCTTGCTCTTGTTTTGGGTTCGAATTGCTTCTGTAGAACTTCCCAGGCTTCTTTACCACTTGAACATTCTTGTATCAGCGGCCTGAACTCAGCTTTAATTCCGTAATATAATGTAGTGAAGGCTCTGTTCTCCCTCAGTGTGAACTCCTGCTTTTCACGCCTTGTTGCACTTTTATCTAGTTCTTCTTCTTTGTCTTCTATGAAGCTCCAACAATTTCTATCCAGTAACAGCATTTTCATGTGGACTCTCCATCGATCCCAGTTGTCATGGTTTAACAACTCAAAACCTTCAGGTAGTAATGACATCTTCAATTAAGTGTGAGCACAACGTCTTGAACAAACTTCTAAGATAGGTCAGCTTCTTTTCATGGATAACGGCCCTCTTCACCTACATTTCTTCAATGCTGAGTTGAAGGCTCAGGTGCTGTGCACTTCTTCAGGCTCCTCGGCTGGAAAGCCGTATAATGTGTATATCCCGTGACAGTTGGCATATCTTTTTCTGGCATATCATGGCAAATTACTTAGGAGAGGAGAATTCCTCATGATAAGCAGTGGGCGTGATGGTCGATGGATGAGCCTTTCGCATAAACGATACGGGCAGTTAGTCGCGTTCATGTCAGGGGAGCAAGGCCTAAATGTTGCTGCTTCTACGGTGTCCGACGCTCAAATGTCGATGGAGTGGCATAGAGATGGTCGAGGAGGTGAAGGGAGGAGCTACTGGTCACGTGCGCCAATGGTTGGTCTGTAACGAAAGTGCACAATCTTGTTTGTCAGGCATTGGATGGGGGGCGGGGCTAAGCTAAAGTTGAAACTTATTGGGGGTATGCTTTAATGTCAGTACTAGGAATAAGATATCAGAATACAAAAATAATTAGAATAAAAATATAAGACTAAAATTATGCAGAATGCAATAAAGTGAAAGGACCATGTGCTGAGATAATATGTGGCCTAAATAACTATTGTATATGGTCGTACTAGTGGAAAGATATAAATTGAAATTCGTGTGTGTGTATAGATGGCGACACTTATGTGAGTCCTAAAAATTCATAGAAGTATTACAATATAATTGGGATTTTATGAGATATAGTGTGCGAAGTTAAATTAAAATTTGGTTCACAAACTACAATAAATGCCGGAGAACAGCTCCTGGTCTCTTTTTGTTTTCCTCGATCGTATAGTCGTAGGTCAGCCTGGGAATGGAGCTATTGTTAACTTTTTCAATATTGTTGAAAAATTTTTTTGCAATTTTGGCAATACAAATACTTATGCTATCGATATTCAATTCGTTGTGGATGGCTTCGTTTCTGAAATACCAGGGACTGTTAGTAATTCTTCTTAAGGTAATATTCTGGCATTGTTGGATTTTTTGCATATGCGTTTTACAAACATAACCCCAGACGGGACAGGCGTAAGTAACAATTGGTCGCAGCATGGATCTGAATACATGAAGTTTGTTATGAATAGATAAAACAAAGTTTCGGGCAATTAGGGGGTTGAGTAATGCTTTAGTTCCCCGAAACTTATTCAGGATATGTGTGATGTGTGGGGCCCATGTGAGTTTCTGGTCCAAAATGACACCAAGGTATTTGACTTGCTTGGCCCAGGGGGTGGTGACTTCATACATCTGAAGGGTGATATTCAGATTGACGATTCTTTTTTTTGTGAAGTAAACTGCTTCGGATTTTTCCACATTCGTTTTAATTTTCCATTTTATCATCCAGGACTCTAATGCATGGATGTGTTCTTGTAGTGTATGTACGACTGCGGCCATGGACGCATCTTGGTATAGGATCGCAGTATCGTCTGCATAAAGTGCGAGTGTAGTGTTGGGGTGGTGTGGGATGTCGTTCGTATAAATTGAAAATAATGTGGGCGAAAGTAAACTTCCTTGAGGTAAACCCGCTAGAGTTACTTTCCGTGTGGAGTGGGTATTGTTATATCGAACGACAAAGTGTCTATCGTATAGATAGGAATTGATGATGTTTATGATGTAGTCTGGGAATCCCAGAGTGAGTAATTTGTAAGTGAGGCCCTGTAACCATACACAGTCAAAGGCTTTCGAAATATCGAGAAAGAGAGCTCCTGTGATTTGCCTCCTCTGGAAGCCGTCAGCAATCATCTCAGTGACTCGGTAAAGTTGGTGCGTCGTTGAGTGCTTCCTTCTGAATCCATATTGCTGTGGTATGAGGACGTTGTTGTCTCTTAAGAAGTCTTCTATTCTTTTTAGGATAACTGCTTCTGCAATTTTGCTGAGAGTTGATAGCAAGCTAATCGGCCTGTATGAGGTAGCCAGGGTAGGATCTTTTCCTGGTTTTAGAATTGGCGATATGATAGCTGTTTTCCAATTGGTCGGAAAATACTGGAGGCGGAGCATGGCATTCAGTAGTTTTGTAAATTTGCATATCATTTTCACTCCCATCTCTTTGAGCATTTTATTACTAATTTTATCCAGTCCAGGGCTTTTTCGATTTTTTCTCTTCTCGATATAACTAATAACCTCTGATGGCATGATTATGGGAGTGTTGTTTGTGTGTGGTTTTGTTTGGAATTGTGTGATGAGTGATGCGACTGCGAGTTCTGTTTGGGGGTTAGATATGTTGTGAGTGTGAAATTGAGAAGCGTAGTGATCTGCAATAGACTCAGCTTTCTCAAAATCAGTGTATGCGATCCCGTTGGGGCCATTAATGGGCGGAATATTAGTGTTGCGTCTTTTAAATTTAGAAACAGCGTTCCACAGTGAATTATCATCCGTGGAAAGTGATTCCAAATGTTTGGCCCAGTCAAGTTGTGCATGTTTTTTGAGTAGAGTCCTGACTTGCTGGTTCAGTTGATTTAATAGAGCTTTGTCCGTAGGGCATCTGAATTTCTGCCACTGCTTACGGATGTGGTTCCTTCGTCTGATAATTTCTCTAAGTATCTTATTCTTGTACCGTTTGTCTGCTCTCATAGTTTTACTGTTTTTCAGCAAAGCATCATGCAGTTCCTCTGTGAATTCTTCCATGCAAGCGTCTAACTCATCCCTCGACTGTATCGTGTGGATAGGGTACTGAGTGTTGTTGAGAGCTTTGGCATATCCTGCCCAGTTTGTAATAAGGGCTCGTTTGTGTGGTGTACTATACGAGTCGGTAGTAATTTCCATCATCACAGGGTTATGGTCTGATGATAATTCCGTCAGACTTTCTACATAACTAGGTGGGTTGATATTTTTTAAGATGAAGAAATCCATGACTGACGGTCTACCTATCCCATAGTGTGTTGGTTTTTCCGGAACTGCGAGGTGAATATTGGCCGCTTGGGCAATGGTGTAAATGACTTTTCCGTGTTGGTTAAAATCCCAGCAGTTCCACTCGCGATACTCTCCACCTATAATGACTCGATTGTTTGTGTTTAATAAGGTTTGTAAATCTGTCTTGACAGAATTTGTAGGTGAGTGTATGGGGAAATAGGGGGAGATGACTGTGATTGGTCGTGAAGTGTTTGGCGTGAGTGTAATAGCTAGGGCTTCGACTGCTAAAAGCTGTGGTAATGTTGTAGCATGATGAGGGATGGAGCGCTTGATTAAAATAAGCAGCCCTCCTCTTGCGTTGCCTCTTGGGGCATATCTGCCTTCTGTAGGTCTGTCCCAGCGATGCGTCACGTAGTTGCAAGCTCTGAAGTAGTTTTGGGGGCCAAGCATGTGTTCTTGTAGGAATACAATATCAGGGGAAACTTCATGTAAAAACTCCTTAAGCTCGTAAGCTTTTGGGAGCAATCCATTTGCGTTCCAGGTAACACAAGTTAAATGCATATTATGGTTTTGCTGATACATTGTTGTTAATTTCATTTACTATTTCATAAAACAAATAATTTATCAACCGGGTCACTTAATTCTTTTAACTTTGGTAAATAAGTTTTGAACACATTGTTCATTAATCTTATATTGTTAATTCCTAAAATACTATTAAATTCAGAAATATTTTTCATGAAACACAAAAACTCGGAGCCTTGTGGCTTCTCTTGATTATCAATTGAAACATTTTCAATAGATTTGTTTACATTAGACATGTTTAAATTTTTTAATGCGTTACTAAGATCAGTTAACTTAATGTTTTCACTGTTTTTACTATGTGCAGCAGAAGCCGATTTTGGACTGACATAGCCGAATTTTCTGCGAATAAATTCGCCTGGTATTTCAGCCTGTCTGCGAAAGAAATTCCTTTTGCGAAAGAGATTCCTTCCTTTTTTTACCGTATTATCCTTTCTTGGGGGATTGATTTTATTTTTGGGAAACTTTTCGCAGCCACGGTAGGAAGCCACGTGGTTTTTTAGGCAGTTGGCACGTTTCGGTTCCTCCATTTTTCCTTTCGTTGGGCAGTCCATCGTTTTATGCTCTTCTGAACATTTCACACAACGTGGAGCAAAATGACAATTATCTGATGAGTGGTGCCATTTTTGACAATTATAACATTGTGGCACCTGGTTTTTTTAGATATATTTTTCCACCGTGACCGCGAAAAATAATAAATCACTAACATTATATATTTCCTCTGCGATTTCATTTTTAATAACATGTACCAAAAAGAGAGGCATTGGGGCTTTAGTTCGTCGTCGTGTAAGCTGAGTTACTTTGCTAATTCCAAATCCTTTGGCAGTAAGGGCACCGGCAATATCATCTGTATTTGTGGTTATGGATAAACCCCTAATAACCACTTTTATGGGTCTAGCATAGTTTGCATTTATAATATAGTGCTCCACTTTCTTTTCCAGAAATAATGCTGTAAGCATCCGATGGTCGTCAGCTGTCCTGGGTAGAACTTTTAGAAGTTCTCCGTTCACTTTTCCTAAGAATTTTGCCTCCGTTTTCAAAGATAATTCTTTTAGAAAAGCCTCGTGAGTTAATTTCCCTGAGTTAACCATAATTTGGGGGGATAGTTTGGGTGTGATTATTAGTCGGCTGCTGCTGCACTACCTGCTCATCTGGGGTAGCAATAATGTTTACATTATCAATCTCAGCATTATCATTAAGAACATTAAAATCTATTCACATTTTCCATAACAACAGGAATTTTTTCAAGTTTTTGTTGTTTAGCAGTTTTACTAGGAATTTTAAAGCTATCACTATCCATTAAAGCAGAGTTACTATTATTTTTCCTTTTGTTCTCAAAATTTTTCCGTTTAAGATTAGGGTTAACAGGGGGGACAATGCCTGAAAAACAAGAAAAATCGCACTTACTTCTAATATCCGCCGCTTGTGCTTGAAGAGTTAGCAGATTCTTCTTCATAATATCCGTGATGGTGTCAGGATCCGAGACTCGTCGAAGACGTTGACACGCTTTCATCGCTGTCTTAATTCCATCTATTTCTTTTTCCAAATCCATTAATTTTTCACAGTAATATTCCATATTCGTTTCATCGATCTGAGTATGCGAGGGAAGTCCAACGCAGCTCTCCGTAGTGGTAGTCGCCGCTGATGAATCACTAGTATCCATCCGTGCGCCATTTTCGGCTGGGGTACTCGCTTCCGTCGGAGCGCTCATGGCACGCAACCTACACGTACGAGGACGATGGACCGAATGTGCTGAGTTGAACTGGATGACTGATTAGCTGTTGGCGTCGAGCCCATAACCCAGTTGGCAAGTGGTGATAAAAGCAAAGCATGTTTTGCTTCCCTTAAATAAAGCTTAAGACTAAACTAAATAAAATTCTTGCTTTATTCCGTAAATAAGATAAAAGAGCTAACACTGTAGCCTTTACATTTAAAATCATTTAGTGAAAGCAAACTAGCATAAAGCTAACTGATAATCACACAAGAGAACAAGAAACAAGATTTGCCGATACCGGCGTACATATATATTATACTCGGCCAACCCGTTGATCTTGACGTCATCGGCCAATCAGCGGCAACCACGTTAGCTTACCTCCGATCAAAATTTGCATGTGGAAAACTAAAGCCAACATCAGTTAATGTTGCAGATTGCGTTGTTCCTTAATCTTCGAATTGGATCTGGCTTATTATTTTTTGCAGACTGTTAGAGCAATTTTATAAAAGTAAGCTTGAACTTTCAATTCTGTCAAATAGAATTTCTGATGCTGCATACTGCCAAAAAATCTACAAAGCAAAAGCATGTTCCTATGTCCATCAAACAAAAAGTTTTGGCTTTGTGTAGCAGTGATTTTAAAATCGCCCAGACTTTTTTCTTTTGAACTACATCTCATTCTTGGCTCTTGCTTTCTACCTCTCAGCTTATCTATACTGCTGCTGCACTGCTCTCTTTTTACTGTAACAGTATCAAAAAAGTGAATGTTCTGGAAGAAGCATGATTTAGTGTGCCAAAGTACCTGTGGCTGCTGATCTCAATTAAAATATGAATTAATATTTAAATTTGTGATGTCTGCTTCTTTAAGTATGCTGCATCATCTACTTTTAATTTATCTAAATTATTATGTATATATGCAAACACACACATATGTATATTACATGTTTTTTTTTTTTTTTTCTTTTTTTTCTTTTTTTTTTTTTTTTTTTTTTAACTAATGACAGAATATAAAGCAGTTGAATAACTTTTTTTTTAAGGTTCAAATAAAATGGGAATGAAATATCTAAATTGAAGTTGCATCCTAGATTTGAATCGGTTGCATCATTATTATTTTATAAACAGATTAATAATAATAATATAATTTTATTTTCATTATAAAAGTCTTAAGTTACTTCATCAAGTATTTGACAGTGATTGTTGTATTCTTATACAAGATGTTATTAAATACTGTGTACTTAGCTAATTTATTAAAATTTAAGTCAGTAACTTTTAATAGTAAATTCAATGTTAGTTTAGGTTAAAATAACACACTGAATAACGATTATTGACAAAGTTAACAAGAATCAGTGTAATGTTTGTAAATTTTACAGGTCTTTCTATGGTTTAAATACAGAACCATCGAAACTAGTCCTGCAAAATTTACAAACATGCTGATTCTTGTTGCTTAACTTCTCCAATAATCGATACTAGTCCCAAATATAGGGGACATAGTTCCAAGTATATGCAAGCCCAATTTATACAAACAGTCACTTATATTGCTGGGGTCAGTTTTTAGAGGGTGCAGCCATCAAACCTAGTCCTGCAAAATTTACAAACATTATGCTGACTCTTGTTGCTCAACTTCGCCAATAATCAACATTAGTTCCAAATGTAGGAGACATAGTTCCAAGTATAGACAGGCCCAGGTGAGACAAACAGTTACCTATATTGCTGGAATCGGTTTTTAGAGGATGCCTACTAAATTGGTCTTAAAATGGAAAACTAAATTATATTTTGCTTTGAGTTGACTGCCAGTTGTACTTTTTTTCTACATTGCTCAAATTGATGGAGCAAGGACTGATTAGGTGATGCATGTTTAATAGTTTTGTTATAATTTATTATCATGCTTTTAAATAATTTGATAATTTTCACTACTTATAAAAGTGCTGTATATCACTTGATATTAAGTTAATTTTTATAAATTTCATTTGTAATATTGTATTTCTTATTATTTAACTCTGAGATTTATAATGAAATATATTTTTTTTTTCATCCAAGAAAGACATTTGTATTTATTTTTCATAACTGATTTTAAGTGCTCCATTTTAGCATAAATCTTTATTGCAGTATGTTGTCTACTAGCATAATGCTTACTTATGTTTCTTGTTTATTTTCAGTATTTCATTGGCAAGCAACTATAATGGGACCAGTAAGTCTTTTTGAAATTTGTTTTTAAAGATCTTGTTTAGCATTAAAGGCTAAGAGCTTTATAAAAAATCTTAATAATACTTTTTAATTTCTTGATGATTGTGTGTGCTAAGTAAAGCACTGCCTGATTTTGAACAGTAGTGCCTGACTTTTGTGCATATGAGAGCCTTCAAACAAATGTTTGTTCCTTTGACTGTGCAGGTATCTTTGTTTCAAATCATTTTTATAAACCATTTTCAGAAAGAACACTATGTTAGATTAACTAACTAACACTATGTTAGATAAAATGTTAGATTACACACATAAGAAAAATAACATACTATTTTAAATGTATTTCTTAAAATTTTAAGACTTGAAATATAGTGCAAGTTAGGGAGAATATTGTGGTTATTCTCCCTAAGTTGTATTATATTTTAAGAGAAGTTAAGATAAGTTTTATGAAGTTGTTATCTAGTTGCATCTTTGTAGAAAACTGCATTTGCTCTAGGCATTAACGAACTGCTCGTTTTTAGAAGGGCAAGATGGCGACATAAGTGATTAAAAAAAAAAAGGTGTAGCAATGGGCATAGAATGTAGATCCACAGTGAAATGGAAGTATTCTGATCGTGTGGAATGCTAAAATGTTGAATTGGTAATGACCAGGAAACTTAGCCGCCAAAAAATATTAAATATTCAGTTTTATTTCAGTTGACATTTGTGGCCGCAATCTGCTTAGCACTCTAATGATGCTTATTCAAAACCATTTACATTTTTCAATACTGTAGCGATAGAAAGAGAGAAAGGAAAATACCCTCTTAATAGGAAGAGAGGCAGAAACCAATGTCCAGATTTACTGTAAAGGACCTTATTTTCGCGAGTCCATCGTAATCGCAAAAATTTAAGCCTCGCGAAATACTTTTTTTCGCCCCTCAACTTTTGTACTTTTGAAATTTCCAACTTTTGGTTCTTTTCATATAAAATTCAAAAAATTTTCAGTTCGCGAAATCACTGATATATTTATTTTTGCGAAAATAAGGGCCTTTACAATATTCAATGAAAGCTCACCAAGAGAAGGTTTAGGTTAGAAAGGTTTCAGTTCAACATAGTTTCCGCCAATGATCAAACACTTGTCATAGCAGGTGACCAGTTTTTGTATACCATCGTCAAAAAAACTTCCCGCCGGTTTCGATAACCTTCAAAAATCGCCGCTTCACAAGCCAAAATAACGAGTCAAAGAATTGCACAAAATCGGTATCCATGTATCGCCAAGTTTTGCCAAGGGGTACCCTAAACTATACTTTTACCAAAAGTAACTTGGGTATATTATATCTACAGTTAGAAATTATAAAATAAAATTAAATAAGCGTCTACAACTCAAAACTATTAAACATAGCGGTAGCGAAACTTTGAACGAAAGTAAAAGAGAACTGCTCTAGTGAAAAACCAAACAGCTGACTGATAAAATTACCGTTGATCTTCAGAAAATCACTCCAAAAATTTGTTAGTTGGTAACCAAACGTCCCCTCCCAAAAAAGGGGGGAGAAAGAGAAAAACAGGAAATGAAACACAGATGGGGATCCACCTTCTGTTGTCACTGAACTGACTGATGAAATGCTGAGAAACAAAGAATACAGTCTCTCAGTTGTCTGAGTTTATCGGTGAGCCCGGTCTAGGCACACCTCAGGTTCGCTGTTCGATTTTAGACAACATTTCAGAGTAAAAATTTAAAACTAATATAGAATAAGGAGATTAGCTTACAGCCAAAAATAATAACATAGAAATTTCTTTTCAAACAATTCCTTTTGTACCCTAAAAAATCTGGAAGATTTCTTTGAAAAATGAGGGTCTTAAAAAACTAAACATGGCTAAAATGTGTAGACTGGTTTGTGTTGAGCTGTCATCTAGTATTAGAAATGAAGAAGGTTCAGAGTAACCTATAAATCCTTTTTCATTCAATTTTTCTGTGCTTACAGAAGGAAATTTTTATGTGCCGCAAAGGGTTAAGAGGCTTTTACTAAACTAAATTATAAAACTGCTTTTTGTATCTTTTTAATCTTATATATTAGAAGTTTATGGTTAGTAATAGCCATCAGTAATATATCAGCTTTATCTATAAAATGTGATTCTTGAAGTGCTGTTTATTTGCCATGTAACATCCAGATAAATTTTTAGTAAAATGTGCGAGTTTTTATTGCAAAAAGAAATAGTTTTATATTAATGAAATGTAGTTATTTCTTTGTTATAGTGTCTACCTTGGTCATTCTCCAAAACCAGAAGATTAGTCACCGCAAACTTATGACAGTAAATGTGTAATAACAGTAATATGTATATATAATGTTTATAAATGTATATAATGTTTAATGTGTGCAGTCACAATGCTGAATTTGTGCAATTCTCAGTTGTGTTTTTTTTTTTTTTTTTTTTTTTTTTTTTTAGTAAAACAAATTGCTGTGAATATGGGAAAAAAACTTTTTTCCCCGTGCACAACGGAACAGTTACATTTGTTTAAAAAATTTGTTTTTGCTTTTAAAAAAAACCAAAGAATGGCATGAATTCAGATTGTGCACAGCCTTGGCATTTCACACAGCAAGAAGCATTATACTATGTACTGTCGTATGGTTTTTAATTTTTTGAAGCTTTCCATAGTGATTTTGAATTTTCTCCAGATTAATTTTAAAGTCACCAAAAACCAAAGCTTGTGGTGGCCACTTTAACAAAGAATTAAGTACAAAAACTTTTTATTCACTACTTAAAAAAATTAATATCTTAACAGATTAGATTGTTAAGATAATTATAGGAGTGTTACATATGTAACAGTTTGTTATCGGAAATGTGGGATGATTTTAAAAGCTAAGTTTTAAAGTACAATCTCATATAAAAATTTTATGTAAGTTCTTAGTAAGACATGAGTGTGTTAATAAAGATTAATTGTTAAAAGATTGCAGATGTGAAAATGTATAAATAGATAAAATGAACTATCTTCATAGATACCTAAAGTGATTGTTGCTAAATTGACCATTCCTGTATGACATGAAATTCACATCCTTTCTGTTATAAGGCAGCATATTCCAAACAGTTTTTTTTTTTTTTTTTATCATCAAGGCATATTTCTTCCTCCTTAAAATAGTAATGTATCATGTTACTAATTGTACTTTATTCAATTATTTATGAGAAATAAGATGGAGAGGCCAGAACGAGTGAGGATCCCGTTAGTCAGCAGTGTTGATGTATTTGCCTTTTATTATGATCATGTGTTCTTATTTATAATTTTATATTTTTTTTTTCATATAAGAAATATCTTTAAACATTTTTAAATTGTCATTATGTTTTAAAGTAGTATTAAATGTTGCATTTTGTTGTAAAAAAAAGGACACTTCTTACAAAACTAGAATTTGATAAGTGAACATTTTCGAGATTAGTGTTAGTTCCAAATATAGGGGACATAGTTCTAAGTATGACAGTGAAAGTGATTCATTGGGTCAAAGTATGCATGGATCATTAAGATCAACATTTTCAGTAGGACCTGTAGAGAAGAAGAAACAAGTAAGTAAATAGGTTTTTGCCTTCATACACCACCCAACATTGAAAATACAACACCAAGAAGGAGTGGCCATAAAATGATGAAACTCTGAAAACAGAGAGACAGCAATTAAAAATAAGTTATCTTTATTTCAAAATGATATGCATAATACAGAGCTAGAACAGCATCGGCTGAGTAGGTTTTAGGACTACCTTGTACAGCAATACACGAAGCAACACATCTAGGTACGGAGTCATTAAGATTACGGATGGTGCCCTGAGGAATGGCTTTCCATTCCCTGTCAATCATTTACCACAGTTCATCTTCTGAATGCGGCAATGGCAGGGTTTATAAATGGTACCCAATCATATTCCAAATTTCATTCATTCAAATGTTCAATTGGTAAGAGATCAGGAGAGAACAGTGGTCAGAGAAGCATTTTTGCATCTTGCAGAGCATGTTGGCAGATGCAAGCATTGTACAGTGTCACCAGCCACAGGAGATCATCCACCTATCGTTGGGCCAGTGTAGTGCCCTGAATACAAACTAGAGGTGACCTGGATTCATATGCAATTTATGCCCTAAACCATGATGTCACACAGTAGGGCGTTCCATAATTGCTGTCGGATTGGACCTGTCTCCACATCGACGCCACACTCATACAGGATTACTGTCACTAGAGAAACAGAAGCGTGACTCATCTTAGAACACAACATTGCGCCATTACCCAGTACCATTGCAGACATTGGCATCTATGATGTGTGGTCAATGGCAGTCTTCCTAACGGATGCCACAACTGCAGGTCAGTAGCCACCGAACAACGGCAGATGGTTGTGGTCGATATGGAACATTCACGGTATCTTGGGACATGCTGTAGAATGGAGGGAGAAGAGGGTAGCAGCCACACCACTGCTTGTCAGTGAATGCATTAATCTACTCATGCTGACTCACTCTGGCTGCACTGGCACCCCTCGAACTTCTCCTTGTTCCAACCATTGTCGCCACAGCCTGTGGACTTTGGATGCATCCAGGCTTGTGTCAGCTGAGATTTGCTGTATGGACCAACCTGCCTTTCTCAGTCTGATCACCATGCCCCTCATAAAATAGTCTGTCTGCTGGAACTGCCTCCGTTGGAGACAGCCGCCCAGTATCTGCTATTACACGCGTCCTTCAAGCCTGCTGGCAAGCTGCTCCTTTCACATCATTTGCATAACTTGGTAATTTGTATCTACCCTGAAATTTGCATAATTTTCAGGTCACTCCTTGATGTTGCATTTTCCATGGCAGGTAGTGTATACTCATATAATATCATCATACAGTTCATGCATTCGTAACTTACTTTAGGTTCAATTTGTCATTTGCCATCCTGTATTATATTCATCTATGTGATGAAACATTTTCTCTAATATTACTTAACTACTTTTATATTTTTAGCCGGATAGCCCTTACCAAGGAGGCGTTTTTTTCCTCACTATTCACTTTCCTACAGACTATCCATTTAAACCACCTAAGGTAAGAATTTAGTTTCAAAAATTGAATTATTTATGTGCTGAAGTTTCCTTTTTTAGTTGTTGTTATTTGTAACTAATAGGATCCTTATTCGTGATCAGAATGGGAATGGAGCTTAAGCAGATAGCCATTAGGTGCTTTGCTTGAATAAATTAATCCAATTACATGCCTTTCTACCTATATTTCTTAGTCTCTTTAAAAACCATTGCATATAAAACAGCAATAATGAAATTAAACTGAATATAAATTATTAAAGTGTTTTAAGCTACTACTAGAATAGAGCCACAAATGTTATTCTGGCTGAATTAACATCTAATTTCTTTATACCTGTTTCGGCATGTGAGAAATTATATCCTACTCTGAATTATCTGAACTTAGCCACTTTATTGTGTTTAGTCAAGAGTATTAGTGACTGAAAAAGTATTCAGACTATACTCATCTAAGCTGCAGCTGGTCTGAGAAGGATAACCTAATAGTTATCGTACCTCAATTTTTTTAGCCTTTAGTAACCGCTTGCCTGATTATCCCGAGTTATCTCGGGTTCGTATATATTGCAGTTAATTATTATGCCGAGAAAACTCGGGCGAAGCAGAATTTGTTAGTACGATTTCTTTTATCACGGTTTTATTTGGTCTGGAGGAAATGAAAGGAAATATTCAGCTTTGATTGGCAATTTGCCAAATTTTGTTGGTTGCGCGATTCTTTTGGAGGAACTGGTCACGTGTTTCCCTATTGTATTGTATACGTTGGCTTGTGGATTAGTAATGTATAAAGAAGGATGCATGCGTTGAAAAAAAATAAAATGATGGCGATGATGCAAGATAGCGAAAGCGATGATTTTTCAGATAATAATTATGAAGAGGTGAAAAAAAATCAAATCCAACGAGACAGTGTACTCTGTGCTCCCGTGAAAGAGATTCCAGCGGTAAGCCGGTAAGAAAAGAGACCAAATACCAGTGTAGAATGTCAGGCATCACTCTGTGTTGTCCCTTGTTTCAAAAACTATCATACAAAGATTAATATTTAACTTTTTTCCATTTGCCCGAGATAACACGGGATAGTAAACTAATATTAAAAATAAATGCTTTTACACCTTCAAAAAATTGAAAATTCAACTTAAAACCTACATATTTTGATTTGTTTCGTTTTGTTGTATTTAATAATAAAATAAAAAAATGTGATGATTTTTTGCAATTTTTTTCAAAAAAATTTGTAAGGGAAGTGTTTTTAAATTTATTGAATTAATGAAACTATTATTGTGTGGACTTCTTTTTCCCACCATGGTGATTTATGTTCATTTACATATTAACTTTTCATATTAAATTTTATTTGATCTGAATTGTCCTTATTTTCTGTAGACATTTATAGAACTCTGAAAATTCTACCAGTGTTCAATACATAAATATGTATATTTAATTTTTTTTTCATATCAATAAAGGGAACAGTACTACGTTTTTCTACACAATAACATGTACATTAATTGTTAATTTATTTCAGGTTTAAAAATACTTTGTTAAACTAAAGCATTCTTTTCTGATTTAGTATTTTCTCAGTATAAAACTAAGCAAATTCACAAAATCAAATTAGCTTAAGAACATAAAATTTAGAACGTCTAATTAAATACTAATATATTTTATGTTAGAATCATATTACAATTAGTTGATTAACCTGAAAAGTGCATTATGAAGTGAATAAAGTTGATTTGTCTTCTTTTGAAATTGTGGCAGTGTGAAAACCTTCCAGAAACTCTTGATTCTCCTTTTTTTGAGTTTGGCAGCTATGCATATCTAGTTTTCAGCAAATTCTAAGTCTGGTGAACGTACTTCACTGGCCAATTCTGTTTTTTAATAATATTTGTAGTAAAGGGGAAAAGTATATTATTACTGGAGCGTAATAAAAGTAAAACATCAAAAGTCTTCTAGCCTCAGGATCCTCCAGCCATTGAACTCTGCTAGTTTGACTTGGATTCGAAACCTCGCAAATTATATTTGCATGGAAATTTTATTGTTTTCTCTGTGAATAGAATAACCATTTCCCTCTGAAAGTCCTCACAAAGGCATTGCTGTGTTTGGGCAAGTAACCTTTGGATGCTTTGCTGTAAGCAAATATAATCTTCGTAAAATATGGTAAGTTTCCTTTTTCCAGTGCCAAACATGTATGCCAAATGATAGTGGTTCAAGAGTTGGAAATGATAAAGTATACTTTTAATGCAACATAAAATTGAAATTTAGAACTTTAAAATCATATACTTTGATATTTTTGTTGATGTAGCAAAGTATTGTAGCCTAGTAATGAAAGTCTGCTTATGTACTTCTGATAATTCAGCCACTTAAAAGTAAAATGAATGCTTTTTCAGTTAATGGGTTATAGAAATTTATTGTACTTTTTTCTTGTTCTTATTTTTAACATTTGATAAATAACCTTTTGCTTACCTTTCTTGATGATTTTACAAGACGCTTGGAATTCTTTGCGGTTTCGGTTTTCGCACAAAACTTTATTTTTTACAACAAAAATTTTTACATTAGAACGTTCATTATTTTACTTTTGTAGCCACTACATTTTTATCAGAATCTGAAATGCGGTAAAACAATATAACGAGCATAAAAATAAAAAAAAAGCCACTCCCTCTCGTGGTCAGTAACATAAACCGTAACATGGGTGGGTACCTTTATGTGCACATACATGTTTAAGTATATATCTTGGAACTTTGCATTAATCCTTTTCTGTAGTAGTACAATTAAAAGAAATAGTAAAAACATAAATTTAAAAGCAGAATCAGCAGACTATCTAAAATAGACTTAAAAATACCTTAAAATTTCCGAATTTTTATATTTCGTTCATGTAGAAAACATTAATTTGACATAACTTATTTATATTTTTTTAAATATACAGAAATGATTAATGTATTTTTGTGTGCATTTAATAGGAAGTTTGTTTTGAAATGTGGTATTACTAATAGATAAATTTCCAATTTATAGGTAGCATTTACCACTAGAATTTATCATCCAAACATCAACAGTAATGGTAGTATTTGCTTGGACATATTACGCTCACAGTGGTCTCCAGCTCTAACAATATCTAAAGGTAATATATTTAATGGGAAACTGAAGAATTTTAGTGATTTTGATTAGCTAAATGCAGAAAATGTTGACTTTCGTTTGCTTAATGAACTTCAGAAATGTGAAATTAAAGTTTAAAACATTTTTGTTTCGAGACATTTGATTCAAACTATCTGCAATTATCATTAATTATATATCTAGTTGCTGAATTTTTTGGGTGAGGGTTGTATGGCAATTGATCAAGTAGTAATGTTTATTTTTCTAACCTGTTGCATGTAGATTTTAACTTTTTCTTTTGAATATTTTAATAAAAATTGTATTTTGTCCAAAAAATTTTACTTGCTGCAATGTATTTTTTATCGATTTAAAAAGTTTCTTTCAGAAATAGGTACTGCTTTTTAGTATTTATTTTACTTTTCTAAATACAATTTGAGGAGTTTTGACTAGATTAGTATCTTACTTGTAAATTAATTGAAATTCATTTCCCATTCCCCCTTGCTTAGATTATATTTAAAATTAAATGTTTAAGTTCTGTGGTAATTGTAATAAAGATGGTGTCTTTGTTGAGGATGATTTTTGATTTCAGCAGCTCAGTGTGAATATAATTATATCTAATAAGTTGAATACTGGATGAAAAAAAATTATTTATATTATGAATTGCTTTGAAATATTGTTAGGAAAATAAATTGTTCTTTACCACGACAACAAATTGAAAAGGTGATAAGCATTGAATATTATTTTGTCATGCGTAATGCAATATATGTAATACAGTTTGGGTGTTTTTGTATTAAGTATGAAGTTATCGTTTAAATTAACATTAGGCTAAGAACTTGTCTTTTATATGTAATATACTTTCATGCTCACTATTACCAGGAACAAAGCTTACATATATAAAGTTTTCACATGCAAAATACTTATCATGTATGCAAATTTATTTTATAAATAAAACAGTTTGATTGTCCCCCTTGTAAAGACTGTATGTTATGTTCAACTTATTCAAATTATCATATGTTAAAATGCCTGTACAATTGCATTTATCTATAGCTTTGGAATACCTTGCTATAATTAAAAATCGCCAATCAGTTTCTTGTTAACAAAACAGATTGGCTGCAGTGATTGCATAACAAGGTACATGTAGCCAAAATTGCTAACCGTTGAACATTCAGAAATAACTGAAATGAAGGATTTAGAAATTAATAAAAAAATTTTGTTGTTAACAGCAAATACTATTTAAACACTTATGATTTATCTTATGATATATGAAGTTAATACGGCATGTTCTAAAAAAATTTTTAATAAATATTTTTGGAATTGCTAACTGCTGTAGAAATCAAGTTACTGGGATCATTCTTAATTCTAAGCATTGTGAAATTAAACAGCTAGAATTACAGTACAAAGTCCGTAATCCGGACGTCCATTATCCGGAATGATCTATAATCCGGACCTCAAAGCAACACTTTTTTTTCTATGCTTTACGCATGCTCGTAAAGAATTCGTTTTCATTACGCGCCCTTTACTTCCACACTCATAACATCTTGGTTCTTTACTCTTATTATTTACACAAAACCAAAACAAAACGTGTGCTTTATTTTGTGTGTTAGTACTTGAATAACCCTTATTCTTAGTATCTGGAACGTGGATATATTCATAAATTTTCAATTTCTCTTTGAATTCAGAAATAGCTTTACACCCGTACAAAATAATTTTATTACTCTTCTGATCGGTATCCTTTATTACTACTCTGATCGGTATCCCGCAACAGGCTATTTCACGCATGGCAATTAAATATTCGGAAAGGGATTCACCAGGTTTTAAGTGCCGTTTAAGTCCAGACATAGTGTAAATGAAACACATTTTTTTCTACTTAGCACAATATTACTTACATAATTAGAACAGCTTGGCTTAATGATTTGTTTCTCTAACCATTCCAAAATCTGTTTATCAATTTCACGCTGCTCTGGGGGGACGTCGCAGCGCGCAATGAACTGAAAGTTGATCTGTCAGCAGCATCCTCATCTTCACAGCAGATGTTTTTATTTTATTCGGCTTATAATTCCTTACTAAATGTAGTATTTCATCTCAATGTAATCGGTCTTTGATATGACTTAAATCCATTTCCTCGTCGTTATAAATATCAAGAATACACATCAAATAGTTTTTTGGTTGCAATTTTCTAATTTCGACTATGCGTAATGTATGTTTTACACATGCGCACGTTGAAAGAAATGTTTAATAAAGTAAACAAATAAATATTAAGCTCTTTTTTTGTAAAATTTGATACCCTTTAGATCATAATTGCTCTTTGTTTCATAAATTACAGTTTCATATTTTTAATTGTATAATTTCTGCATGCCATCTTACCAGATTTAAATTGATGATCTATAATTCGGAAAAACCCTTAATCCGGAATCGTCGAAGTTCCAACGAGTACGGATTACGGACTTTGTACTGTATTTACATATTTTGAATTTTTAAATTAAGTTATATAGAGTGTAAATAATATAATTATAACTCATGCAACAAACAAGTAACTGTTTTACAAAATCGTAATTTATAACAAATCTTAAGGGCAGAAATTTAGTATAGGTTGTTACACTATTAATTTTATGACTTTTAAAAGTAATTTCTTTATGTAATTTCAGTTGAGTAAATATAATTTATATTTGCTTTACGTAATTAAAACTGTTCCGAATTTTCTATATGTGTAGCTAATTTTATGTGAATTTTAATATTTTTTGTGTAATGAAAGGCCTTAGAAAGCATTGTCTGAAAAATAAGGTTATAGGAGTAAGACCATTTCACATTGAGGTAAATGGCTATCTTGCCAAGATGAAGCTTGAGATGGTTTTGGCAACTATTTTGTATCACCAAGCTTGGCGACTTTTTGGTGTGATCCCTGTATAAGTGTAACTGCTTCAGTCCCTGTGGGAGTGTGCATGCCTTCCTGCACTTTCGAGAAATCAGAGGTACTGGAAATTTCTGTTAACACTTTTGCCGTCAGTACTGACGGCAAAAGTGTTAACAGAACTAACGATATAACTTGAACAGAACTAACGATATAACTTGCAAGGAGGCAGATGATGATAATATCGGTGGTGAAATGAGGACATTGAAACTCGCTTGGAATTGTCTCAAGTAGACTGTGGATAATTGCTTGAAAATTCTGTATCGAATATTTTTAAGAACTTCCATTTCTATATACTAGGATTTTTACTTATTTAACCTATATGCTATATTGTTAACCTGTGATTTATAAATAATTTGATCACTAAACTCTTCTTAGAGTTTTATGACCAAATTATTTATAAATCATTTTGAACACTTATGTAAGCTGATCCCCCAAAATTCAGTAATAAAGAAATTGGCTAAAAATCGCTTGTGCATGAACATATATGGTAATTTTTATGTATATTAGTAAATAGCTAGCAAGTTTTAATTTTTATTTTTTAGCTTATTGAAGTAGAATGTCATATTTGAAATTATTTACTGTGCAAACTATGAAATTTTTCTTTTCGTTCTAGTTTTGCTGTCCATATGCTCTTTGCTTTGTGACCCTAATCCAGATGATCCCTTGGTACCTGAAATAGCTAAAATCTACAAAACTGATCGGGAGAAGTACAATGAGCTGGCCAGAGAATGGACAAGGAAATATGCTATGTGACCTCTCCAATTATTTGATAACTAGTGCTTCTTCCATTACACCATATTATTTTCTGCTGTTTTCCTGTTCTGGTCAGTCAGGTTATTTGGGGCCAGTTCTTATTTTGGGATATTTTGTAGCATTCAATATAAATGAAACTATTTAAGAAATCATAAATTGTTGTTAAATTTTATTCTGCATAAAAAGTGTTTGGTGTAAAATTCTACAAAAAAATATGAAAAAAATTATCCTTACATTTAATGCTTATAGTACTGGCAGTTTTCTTAATTTCTGTTATTTAATTTTTTTAAATTCCATGGAAGAAACTTTTTTTAAAAAATTTCTAGTACACTTTGCACTGTTCTTTTTCATATTTACTGCTAAACTAAACTAAGGCCACCTGTGCTCAATTTCTAACTCTTAGATTTCAACAGTTTCTGTAACCAGAACTGGAAATGTCATCAATTCAGTGGAAAACATGGCCAGACATGTATTTGTGTCAATGTGTAAATGTAATCCCCCCTCTGATGAATACTGACTTCTGCTGTGTAAATAAAACTTTTTACATCTGCCAGAATATGAGCGTTATTACATTTTTATTTAATAATTAAGTTCTGTATTATGATTTACAATGCTCGAATAAAACATTTTCATCGGTATATCTGCAATGTAAGCACGAAATACCGTTGAAAACTAAGAACTATGATTATCCTTTCATTTTCTGTCTGGCCTCATATTAAGTGCAAAATGTAGCCTAGTTCGAAATAAATTTTCAATCAACATACGTCCTCTGCCTATAGTAGCAGATCCTCTGCACATAGTAGTTGGAGGCAGCTGCAAGAAATCTCCATTCTGTGATGTTTGGAAATAAATTCTTTGTGTAGTATATTTGAGCATGGCAGGAACTATGAAATTACATAAAATTTCGCTTTAAAACGTCTCAATGTACTTGCTGAAAACTTCTGTATCTGATGTGATTATTTTAAGTTTTATTTTTTTGTTTGGCTTTGCACTTCAGAAGTGCTAAAGTGAGTATTTACATCACAGAGTAGTGAAACTAATAAATTTATAATGCATTCTGATTTTCCTGAAAAGGTGATTACAGTTCAACTTAAATCTATACTCATTTCTGCAAGCTGAACATAATCTAGCCCAATAGAGAAAGTTCCTCAGACTCCTTTCAGACATGTGTATTTATTGTATAGTAATTGTTTTTTAATCTGATATTTGTAGGTAGAGGAAGTTATTTTATATTTGTACAGCATGATTTTTTTTTAGGTTTAATGTGTTTTATTATTGCATTGTATATTAACTTGTATAAATATTTATATCTTTCTAAAATATATCTGCCATGTAATTTATTTATACAAGACATTATGCAGTGCACTTTTTAATTTTACAATTTAAGCTATTGCTATGCGCTTTGATTGTTACATATTGAATAAATATTCTGAAAATGGATAACTAGTGCTTTGATAGCATCTTAATGCTATGTATGTTAATGGCTATTTATTTTCTCTTGTAGCAAAACCAATCTGTCCTGCTTCTGCGGTAGTCTGTAATATTAGATTTTAAAATTTTTTGCTTGCTTCGGTAATCATAATTTATTTTTGGGAATGTAATGCATGTTTTGCTAAATTTAATGTTCTTAACTTTAATAGTTGTAATGTTGACATGCAGGATAAATTTCTAAGGCTTTTAAAATGTCTATTTGGCATTAATTTCAACACAAAAATGAAATACTTTTAAGAATTAATAGGTATCATCTGAAGATTACTTTCTAAACTCATAATCTTATAGAAATCAAACTACCAAAATGTATAATCTACTGATTAAGCATATGGTTTATTTGACTACACACTTCCCTTAAAATACGTAAGCTTTTTTAGTGTTTAATTAATACAATTATTATTAAAAATTTGTGGTTTATTTGTATTTAATATCAAAGCTTCATTTAGGAGGTGGAATGAGGAAGAACAGTCAAAATAATATGTATTTTATTCTATAGGAAATATATGAAAAAAATTTTGTCATCATTTTGCCAGGTCTTATTTGAAATAGCGTATCACAATGTTTGGATATTTTCAGTTGCAGCTTTACATTGCAGAAAATATGTTACTTGCATATGTAAGTTGGGATGTATACAATAATTGATAACAAGGGATATTGTTCTTGCTGGTAACACTTACATAATCATTTTCACCACTTTTTTGTGATTCTAGTCGGTTGTGAATTTATTAACGGATTAAAATTATGCAGGACAGCAACCTTATGTTAGAATAGATTTTTAATAAAACTATTGATTTAAGTCAAAATTTATACCAAATAAGATTGCTGTGTTAGCTAATTTTAATTTTCCATGTTTCCCTTCCAGTTTTGATGAAGGATATCATAGTCTGTTTCTAAATTCAGTGTGTAAAAATATATGGAAAGCACAAGTGGAGAAAAGTGCTTTATTGTTTAAACATTACATAAATTATAGAATCAAAAATCGAAGTCGAATCTTCTCAACCATGGGGAATCTCATAGTTTCAGACTGGGGAGGCGTGATCACTTTTATTTTGTTGTTGGGTCTTTTTTGTTTATTAATATAAAAAACTTTTATTCAAGCTTTAGTACTTAGGCAATGCATTGTATATTTTTGTTGTGTAATTTTTAAAACGCATTAAATACAATCCAAATCTTTATCTATAAAGTTTTGAAAAGGAAGGAGGTGGGGGAATGGTCTAGCTTTGATGAAAGGAGTGCATGGGGCAATAAAGTTCGAGCATCACTGATTCTAACTAGTAAGCTCAAAGCTTATTAAACTGTAGTAAATTAAGGTATGGTACATATTTTTATATTTACATGCCTAAAATTAATTGTGTGCAGTAGGAAGGATATTTACTGAAAATATTCAATGAGTAGTGTAACTGTTTATTAGAATTATTTAATACTTGTATAACTGTAACACTGGATGCAAGAGGATTAGATTTTCATTTCACGTGAGTTATGAGATTTCCTACAATAAAGGTTGCATTACAATAATAAAATAATATGAAGTGCAGGTATTTCAGCTGTGGTTTCAGTAGTGTGTAAGTAGTGTGTATTGTGAAAGTAAATAAATTGGCAAAAAATTTGTAGCATTATAATTCATTTTCAGGAATGAAATCATTCTTCTTCAGCATATAATGAAATGAGAAAGCATAGAAACTTTCATTTCTATTGAGATTGTTGAACCTTCTAAAAGCTTCCTCGTTAGTTTGTTAGTTTTCATATTCTAGGCTTAACTCCCCATTCTTTAGTCAGCTAAATGAAGAAAATATGTTGTATACCTTTAAACTGGCCTGACTGATTTTTCATTTTGTTGTTTTGCATAACATGAGCATGTCCTGTGACTGTAATGAAACAACTTTGTAAATGTTATGCTTTCCAGGTATAAGGTTTAAACAGTTTGATTTTTCATCTCATTAGGAATAATTACTAAAAACTAAATTCAAAGAAAGATACTTTAGAAAAAAAAAATGAATCAAGACTTTGTGTAATTTAATAAATAAAAGAGAATACATAGTGTAAAGTTAATGAAAAAAATTATTTTATCAAAGTATTTTGGCATCTGATTTTCTTCATTTGTAAACTGTGCTGGTAATGTTACATAAATCCTTCTTTAGGAATATTTATTCATGTAAACTTGGTAACTGTTTATGTGAATAAATGTTGCTTAAAGAAAGAAGATTAGATGTTAATTTCATCAGAATATTAAATGTGCTGCTGAATGATTATGGCAGTGATTTGCATATGGCATAATTTTATAAATGTTAAAGTTGTATATTGTGTGATACGTAACATTTAAACAATTAATGTACTGAGTAACAAAAGTATGGAGAGAGGTTATTGCTGCTAATGATATCCATTTAGGAAAGGTACAGAGTGGCCATTTTCAAGAGGAATACAGTTATTCTGTCGAAATTAACGGGTGTGAAGCAAGAGGTTATAGTATTGAAGCAATATGTAACAGTGATATTGACTTCCAAAATTTTTAATATAAAATGGCAGATTAAAAACCTCTTTCCCCAGAAATGCCACAAGTAATCTGAACAGTATTTATAGAAATACACATATTGCTTTTTCACAAACTTTAAAACTTTTTCACTGACCAAGATATATCACTGAGATATAGTCCACTATTATAAAACTTTGTGAATAATATTTAGTAACTAATTGCTTATAACATCCAAATGAAGAATTTATCTTCTGTCCCAAATTTTCACATATATCATATAATTAATAAGATCTGTAATTTTTGGGGGGGTCAAATTTGGTTTTAATTGGAACTGATTGTTAACTGTCTTGCAGGAGCAGCAGCATTTTCACCTTTCCACTGCATTTGCATTGAAAGTATTTCACTTCATGGTTATCTCAAGCTTTTTCCCTTGGTCCAAGGTTCATATCCGACGAACAGGCTGGCTGCATGGGCGTTTTCGTCATGTACGAGCCAGTTCCCTTAGGAAGTCCTCCACAAAGGCATCCCTTTCCTTAGGCAGATAGCCCTAGTGTGCTTTGCTGTAATTAAATAAACCAAACCAAGCTTTTTTGCCACAATAGCAAACTAAATGATGAAAAGTTGGCAAAAAGATGAAGTTTATTTTCAAAAAAACGATTTAGTGCCATTTTTGTAGAAATATTTGCAAAACTATATTTATAATAAAGTATGAATTCATTAGGACAAAGCTTCAAGTCATGTTTCATCAAGCATCTAGCTGCATATAAACATATATAAAGTGTAACACGAAAGTGGCATAAGTTGTATTTGATTTTTGTACAACTCTGTAAAATATCCCACTGCAGCTTTAACAGATGTATCTTTGGGAGTTTTGTTGAATTAAATGGCATAGATTAGACCATTTTTGTCAAGACATCAAAGTTTTGAGGGACTTTGAAACTGGCTATCTTGAGGCAAACACACACATTCCTTTTCTTAGGTTCAGACATTCCATATTGTAGATGTGAATCAATCTTAGTAATCGTATCATACCTGTTGTGAAATCAAAACGGTATTTGGACTGTTTCTTATGATCCACTATGTGATAGTGTGCATTTTCATTTCATCACAATTATTCTTCATTGAAAATTGTTCTATAACAACTTGATCTTTATTAATATATGTAATGGTGAACTAAATTAACCTTCTGAGCGTTATTGACCTTACTTACTTTAATAATGTAAATATCATCTTAATGAATGTAAGTTTATGAAAATGTAAACTAAAGTAAGTAATTATACGAACTCAATTAATAAATACCGGTTTTTGTGATGGATCTAAAATCCTATGCCGGGCAGAGGGTTAAGAGAATTTGCATATTTTATCGAATTACTTGAAAAGAACTAAACTGAAGGAAAAACCCACTGCTTCCAGATAAAAATGCAAATATTGTACAGCAAATATGTAAGCATACACATGTGTGTAGACGGAGCCAGCAGAAAAACAGTCTTTATCAGTGCTGCGGGGAGGCAAGACAAATTACGTTCACTAGCACACCTCGGCGAATTTCTTGGTGTGTTATCTTGTAGCAGTTGGTTAAATTCACATCAGAACAGTAAAAATGAGCAACCACCAACGTTTAGATCACAAAATGAGATGGCGAATTGTGGAGAGGCTAGAGGCTGGCCAATTCCAAGTCCAGATATGCAGAGAATTTAATTTAATGCCCAGCGTCGTGTATAACCTATGGAAAGAGTTCCAAGATACTGGATCCATCAAGAGAGAGCCTGGGCAAGGTCGTCCAAGAGCCACAACGGCCAGAGAAGATCACTATTTGTCTACTTTAGCGAGGCGTAACAGAGGGGCTACAGCTTCTCAGCTCTCTTGGGACCTGTATGCAGCCACAGGAACCGCTGTAACAAGGGTGACTGTTTCCAAAAGACAATGAAAAGAGGATTGTTTACCAGAAGACTGGCTGTTTGCTTCTCACTCACATTTATGCACAGGAGACTCCGATTAGCATGGTGCAGGCCAACGACTTCATATAACAAGTAGACGGCTCACCCACAGAGAATTCGTCTGCTAGGCTGTCTCCAACATATGCCACGTGACTTATGGCCTTGGCGCTCTTGTGGAGTGATAGCTTAGACCTCAAATTAGGTTATTCGATTTTTTACAATTATTTTTAGATATAACTTAACCCCTTTTTTCCTGAATATTTTATTTATATTTTTAATAATCGCTTTAAATTATTTGGGCCATTGTTTAAGATGTTTAGGTTGAATAATTTTAGGAAGAAAATCTAAAATAAATAATAAAAAATTGAGATGGAAACTTTAATTTTGAATAACGTTTAAAAATTAATTACACTACTGTTATAAAATTTGAGAAGGTAAAAAAATCTCGTTTATTTTTAATGCATTGCATCCGAAAGAGAAAAAGAAAATCACATTGTAATATATGTATTTATGCAATTGATGAAATATATGCTTACAGAGTGTTGACTTTCAGCTGGAACTATAAACTATTACTGTCCAAGCTTATAATATAGTTTATGATACAAAGATAAATTATACTCAAATCTGATTACAGAAAAATATTTGACTTTCTTATAACATAGTAAACATAATTTTACTTAAAGTCAGAAATAGTTTTTGGAACAATTTCATTTACCTTTGACCTTTCAGTGTTACCAATAGTACTTGCATTCTGGAAATGTGCGATAGTAAATAAATTTTTTATTTTAAAAAGATCTTTCACTGATTGTAAATGTCCATTTTATTCAGTTACTTTCATATTAAAGTGCTTATAAACTTAGCAATGTCCAGAAAATAGTTTCATGCAAACTTGGAAGCTACTGCCTTAACTGTATGCTGCTATACGTTAAATTTAGTAAGATTTCATATTTTGCACATCAGCTGTAAAATGTACATTTCCAAAATAAAATCTCTCTGAATTATAATTTCAAGCATGACATTACATATTCTATTTTATTCCTGTATCCCAATTAAATAAGCACATTACAAAAATGTGCATTTAAATATAGTATTTACTATAAAGTAAGTGGATTTAATTACAAATAAACACTCAAAAAACATATTACTTTGTATGAACACCAACCTTTTAAACGCGAGCAGGACTCGCATTTTGAACAAAAAGCTTTCGTTTTTCACCAGCTGCAAAGCATCCAACTTGCATCTGATGAAGAAATAAAGCTTTTCTTTTGAAAAGCATGTCTTGTTCATACATAATATATTTTTATTTCAAGTAGATTAATGCTATTTTTTATTTATTTAAATTTTTTCCCTAAAGTATATCAGGAACAAGTACCAAAAATCACCTACTCAAACTGGTAGTCAAGTATATTCCAAATTTCCTATTTTTTATTTGTGAATAAGTAATGAGCTTTTTAAAACAAAAACATGCAATTTGGCCTAAATATAGAAACTAAACATTATTATAAACTACATGAATAACTTTATGAAATACAATACCCTATATATGGATCTGATATGGGAAATTTGACTTCTGAAACGTTTTTTTGGGTGGGAGGTGGTATAAATTTTAAAAAAATTAGCTTGTAAAACCATGGAAATCTTTATAGATATATAAAGAATGTGATATTTACTTTTAAAAAATCAATACATAAAACAGTGTAAATAAAATAAAAAATACATGCTTTTATTTTAACAAATACTTTTTTTTTTTTTTTTTTTTTTTTTTTTTTGACAAACTAACTATATATATGCTGTTTGTATGCAGCAAAAAGTTAAGGCCTGTTTTCAAGGATTTTTTTTTTTTTTTAATTCTAGTAAAAGTCTTAATACACACTTAATCCTCATTATAAATTGAAGAAAATTCTATAGTTATGATATATTTATATGTTGCTAAAAAAGTTTTAAAGGAAAAGGTTTTTAAAAAATCTTAAATTAAACAAATATTCCTATGAAAGAAAAAAACTCTGCAATCAAATATTGAGGTGATTAAGTTATAAATAGGTGGCACTAAGTATAGGCAATCTGTTGACATTACGAGTTAATACCATTTTATTCCTTATAATGTTTTGTAAGTTCGAATTCACTGCCACTTTATTCCTGCAGTACCAAATCATTCTTATGCATTAGCTTAAATTAAAAAATTTCAGGATTTAGTCATGCATTATTAGCTAAGATACACTAGTATACAAATTTTCAGCTCATTTATAGATTTTGAATTAACTTTTTTCTTAACAAAGTAAACATATCGCACAATCTTATCTCAATAATTTAATAATAGCATTTTTCTTTTTTTTTATCACAGGCAGTACTTGTTTACGAAACCAAAACGCGTACGACTTGGCAAAAAAAAGGTTAGCACCAATTGGCGCAGCTTTCTATTTCAACGGAGTGCACGAGAAAAAGAACATAAAATTCAATTATTTGTAAAAGGTGATTCCAGTAAATAATGTCACAGTATTTAATACATTTTGATGCTATTAATACATGCTGAAAATGTCCTATACAGCGGCAATTTTCTTATACAATATAGCTGAAACTTTCAAACTAATTCAACAGAGATAATAAAATGACAAAAATACTGGAAATAAAATAATAAATCATGCAGTTTTAACTTAGCTATGAAAGGTTACAGCTCCTCCTTTTACAAAACTTTCTTTACATACATAAGCGCTGTGGCGAATAACCATTTTTTCTTAAATTTTATGTGACCAAGCAGATCAGGCGTCTTTCGTCCCATAGAAATGAATGTAAAGTATTTTCGGAATTCGACCAGCAGTCATGTGACACTAATGTTGGAACCGGTTGGAGGTTGCAATAAGCTCTCTACCAGTATATATCTCATTGGTGCAGGCAGCATAGTGATTGGAGTATAGAGCAATGGGCAACCATGATGTTTACCAACGAGTCCCATTTTAGCCTAAACACCGATTCCCACTGTACTTTTATATGGAGAGAGCCAAGGACCCGCTACCTACCCTCCAATGTCTGCAAAATCACAAATGTGGAGGTGTAATGGTCTGGGCAGGCATCATGTTGAATGGCCGCACACCTGTCTTTCACATAGGCCCTGTGACTGGTGTGAGGTATAGGGATAAGGTCTTGGAGCTGTATGTTCGCCTTTTCCAAGGTGCAGTGGGCCCTGAGTTCATCTTACAAGGCAATAACGCGAGGTCACATAGAGCTATTCTGATTGACAAATTTGTCGAGAACGAGGATATTCGCCAGATGGATTGGCCAGCCCTATAGAGCATGTCTGGAATGCTCTAGGGAGGGCAATTGCAACTTGCAACCTCCCTTCGAGAACCATCCAGAAGCTGAAAACAGCATTGCTAAATGAGTGGGACCATATTTCTTTTGTATCTTCTGCAACTGCTGTTTCAGACTTCCATGAGTGTTACACATGAACTGTTGAACATTTATTTTGTTTCTATTATATCAACTTATGTTCACATCAAATTTTGTTAAAATCTGTTCTGGAGATCGTAGATCAAATATTAAAATTCTCTTAATTTCTTACACCAGTGTATATAGGGCTATGGGTTTTGACGATAAATGAAAATATGTTAATGAGGTTATGTAGTTTGAAAAGCAAATCCGAATCTGTCACTTAGTACTTACTGGTCTACCTGAAAAAATGAGAAATTGACTAAATATTAGTTGGGCAAAACATGAGGCACAATGTATTGAGCATGTAATTAATGAATACTATTATTATAATTATTTTTTATGAACTGAACTAAATACTCCCCAAAATTGTAGAAAGGAGACCAAGCTAGTGCAGCTAAAGTAAGATATTTACAGTTTGTTATTATACAAAATTATTTTAAGCTATTGTTTCTGATGTAGCTTTTAGGAACTAAACATGAAATTTATTATATATGTGGCGTTCCGACAGATACTTCAACTTCTATTCATGAGATGGCGCCATGTGTAAAATCCAGTTCTTAATCGGAGCAGCAAAGAGATGTCTTTACTCACTCAGACAACTGTACTCGACGGTCAGGGGGGCCCAAGAGCGATGGGCAGTGCAGGGAGAAAGTTATGCCACATACGCATGACGTCATGTGGGTGACAGCATTAGTTCTTGGCGTTTGTTTACTTTCGTTGCATCAGCAGTTTGATTTGATTTGTGTTGTTAATTTGCTATTATACCTAGGCGGAAGTGGCAAATTGTGCTATAGTGTTGTGTCAGAATTATACACGTTAATACGTTTTTTGACGGAAAACATTCTTTACAACAAGATAAAATAACTATTTTTTAATGAATTTATGTAGTTTTCATACATAACTGATGTAATTTTACATTTATTTTTCATTTTACTGCTATTTTACATTTAAATTGAAAAATTCCTCATTTTAAATCATTTTTTATCATAATCTTCATTTTGTGTATGAGACATCGTAGTGAGATATTTAAACTCAGTGTCATGTTTACCACTACTGAGTACCTGAATGATTAGTTAATAAATTTGCATATCCAACTTCATTCACATGTTTTGGTTACTTTCTTTACATCCCAAACATAATTCTATGTATTGAAGCAGCGTCTGGGTTAAGCTTTGCGAACTAAGTAAACTGATACAACAATTTCCCAACCACACTATGATGCAAACATCGAATGAGTGAGTGACATATTTCCTTCAGTGTTATTTAACTGATGCATACAGGTATGTGTGATGTAATTTAATTGATATAACTTACACATGCTTGAACCTGAAGGAAAACAAATCTGTGTATAATGCTAGAATACAAATAGCAAAAGAGTAAGTAAGATATTCTGTTCAGTGTTATTTAACTGATGCATATGTTTTAATTTTGATTCCATATAACTTGTTTTTAATTATAAGAGAAAGAAAAATAATTCAATATTGAACACATATTTCGAGTATAACAAAAGTATTTTAAGAAACCTGATAAAAATACATTAGTAATAAAAATATTTAATTTGTGTACAGGCTGAATTGAAATTAAGATGTGGTGGTGTATTTAATTATGGCAAAGCACACTAGGGCTATCTGCGTAATAGGTGTGATGCCTTCGTGGAGGACTTTCTCAGGGAAACTGGCTCGTATACACGTTACGCATGAGGAAAACCACGAAAACACCCATGCAGCCAGCCCGTTCTCAGGATTCGAACCGAACTACCAGTGTTCAGTGACTTTACCGCTCGGCCGCTGGTGGGCCGAAACTAAGATGTAGGGCAAGTTTATTATTATTGTGTGTATATGTGTAAGAAAATGTATTTTAATTGTTCCATTTTTAATGTATGGAAGGAAGATTAGGATGCCAATATCGAAGATTATTTACTATAGCAAATAATCACGTCAGGATAAATGTTATATAGAAATCTTGGGATATTATTTACTATAGCAAATAATCACGTCAGGATAAATGTTATATAGAAATCTTGGGAGTGTAAGGGATTATAAGAGTACTTTTAGATTATACTGAAAATATACGCACTTCTGCTAAAATCTGAAGTGACTTTTCACTTTAAAAAGAATGTGATAAGTATACTATTTAAAAGTATAATGACGGATATTAAGAAATTTGTAGAATTTTATGGTATTTAAATATGAATTTGTTAAGTCAAATCTTTTTATATATATTTTTGCTTGAGATATGTAATTTAAACAGAAAATCACGATCATATATTTCTCATGGAATGTCAAAGTTCATTTGTATTAAAAAAAAGTGCATGAGCAATGAAAATAAAATAGAATAATACTTTTTGATTATGTTTTTACCATGGTCATAGCAGTTATGCCATCATGTGTTCTGTTCAACAAGATTTATTTAGTGCAAACAATACTACGAAAAAATATTGAAAAATACCTTGTTTTACAATATTTATTTCCCTTAATTAACTTAAACATCGTTTTTCATTTTCTAATGCTTTCCTTTACGAAAAGAATTTAATGTTTACAATTATTTTCAGCATTCGTACGAATTCTGTGCATAAAATAAACATTTTCTTCAACAAAATACTTAATCGGAAAGTATATACCCGGTATTTCCGGTGTATCTACCACATATAAAATTATCACTTTGCTTTAGTTTACATTTTTTCCATTACCAAAATAATGTAGCAGATGCGTCTTGTCTCCCGGGTGACGTCACTACCAGCAACCAGTGGCACGCTTTTTCCGTTCCTGGCCTAACCTTAGTATATTAGAGAACCTTGCTCGACGGTAGCATGAACTGTGTTCCGAGCTCTGCGTTGATCTCTGCAATGTAATTTAAATTGTAATTTAGTACTTAATATATTCTTTTGTTATAGGAGATTGTCTACTCTTATTTTCTTTAATTATATCATGCATTAAGCACACGACCACCAAAAGTGGTGACCTTTTGACTGAGCACGCTACTGACAATGGATTTTCAACGACCCTAAGCCACGTGTATCCAAGGCATTCTGAAGAACTGACTAAAAATAACGAATATGGACATTAAACGTATGCTACAACGTACCCCTTCAATTATTTCTAGAAGTATTGATATATATTGCTTGTGTTTTTTTCAAAGTCGTGCATATCATCGCAAGGAGCTTCAGCAAATCATCAATGTGATCTGTTCCGTTCCGCTGACTTCGCCAGTCGTGCAATAATTCTTCGATCATTCAGTTTTTGTGACAAATGTGATACAATAGTGATTTTCGTTAAATGTGCTACATCAGTAATTTTTCTGCAACGTGCTACGGCAAAATTCTTCCCTCAGTGTTCGAAAGTAGTGAATTTTTTTCCCATGTGCTACAGGAGTGATTTCCTTTTTCCTTCGAAAGTGCCTTAGCAGTGTGAAGTGGTGATTTTGTGTGTGCGCAATACAAAATGAACGCATCATTTTTTTTCTCAAATAGGGGTTTCTTTTCAAATGCATTTCGGTAAAATATTATTTGTGTGTGTAATTGCTGACCCTGTCTTATTTGTGTGTGTATCGTTACGTAAATTTTTTCTGCATTGTTAAAATATTTATTGTTATGGTAAAATATCAATAGTGTATTCTCATGCTACAATATTTGTGTTGTTAAGTGTTTATTAATTAAAGTGAAAATTATCTATCAGTATGCCCGACGATATCACATCAGAGCCACAAATCACACGCGTTGCGGTGAAGCCACCGCCTTTCTGGAAAAATAATCCTTCATTGTGGTTCGCTCAGATCGAAGCACAATTTTCTATCGCTCGCATTAGTGAGGATTCTACAAAATTCAACCATGTAGTTGCAGCAATTGAGTCTGATATTCTGAATTCAGTGCATGACTTAATTTTCAAACCACCTGATTGTGATAAATACTCCAAACTGAAACAGCGGCTCATTGAAATCTATTCAGAAAGTGAATCTTCAAAAATACGTACTTTACTGCAATGACTTGAACTTGGAGATCAGCGACCTTCATACTTGCTGTCACGAATGCGTGATCTGGCAGGAAGCCATTTTAGTGACGACTTGTTGAAGTCACTATGGCTTTCGCGTCTATTAAGCAAGAATTATTTGTATATACAAATAATTCTTGCTGCTTCCAATGAAGATCTAACCCGTTTAGCAGCAACGGCTGACAAAACTAATGAACTCGTTACTCCAGCTTATGTCAGTGCTGCTAATGCTGCACCTTCCAGTTCATCCCTCGAACATCAAGTGGCTGAATTGACCAAAAAAGTATCTGAACTCTCTACAAGTCTCCATGCTTCACGGAGATACAATCGATAAAATGAGGGCCAAGGTAATAAATTTCGTGCCCGAAGCAGGAGTCGATCTCGTCACAATACTCGAACACAGTACAAAGAACCCACAAGTGGCATATGTTTTTATCATATGAATTTTGGCGCTCAAGCTCGCAAGTGTGCCCCTCCATAACACTTTTGAACAAGCGGGAAACTAAATGGGCGGTCTTCTGCTGGCCAACAGATTGTCCGCTACATCGACAGAATAGTACTGGCTGATCGTTCAACTCAGTTATGTTTTCTAGTAGATACTGGAGCTGACATATCAGTGCTCCCGAGAACTAAAACAAATGCTCACCAACTTAATAAACTTGTACTGTATGCAGCCAATGGTACCCAAATTGCAACCTACGGCACCAAACTATTGACACTTGATTTAAACTTGCGCCGGACTTTCAACTGGCCTTTTATTATTGCGGATGTAACTCAAGCAATTATTGGTGTCGACTTCTTGACACATTTCCGCCTTCTAGTGGATATCAAGAATAATTGCTTAATTGATGCTACAACTCAGCTGACATCACAGGGCCAAGCTTTTCACATATCGAACGTACCTACCAACATAAGTGTTGTATCGGGCAGCACACGGTTTCATCGGTTATTAGCAGAATTCTCTGACATTTTAAATCCATCCAAATCAGGGCAGCATACTCATCAGCCAGAAGTGTATCATCACATTGAAACACATGGCCCACCTGTATTTTCCAAGCCTCGTCGTCTTTCTCCAGAGATGCTAAAAGCTGCTCGCAAAGAATTTGAATTCATGCTAGCACAGGGAACCATTCGCCCATCTAAAAGTCCATGGGCCAGTCCACTTCACATGGTTAAAAAGTCTAATGGTGACTGGCGGCCTTGTGGAGATTATCGTCGACTTAATGCCGTCACAGTCCCTGACAGATATCCAGTCCCACATATCCAAGACTGTACCCATCTTTTTCATGGAACAAACATATTTTCTACCCTCGATCTTGCCAGAGCATATCATCAGATCCCAGTGCATGCTGAAGATGTGCCCAAGACCGCAGTGACTACACCATTTGGTCTCTTTGAGTACTTATAAATGCCATTTGGCCTTCGCAATGCTGGCCAAACATTTCAACGTTTCATACAAAGTACTGTCTGGCCTCGATTTCTGCATCCCATATTTTGATGATATCCTGGTTGCCTCTACAGATGCGGAAGAACATTTTCAACATCTGCGTCAGATTTTCACTCGCCTTAAAGATCATGGATTAAAACTAAATCCATCCAAATGTGTACTTGGTCAACCCTCAGTTTCCTTTCTTGGATGTCTTATCACCCAGAATGGAGTCAAACCTTTACCGGAAAGAGTCAAAGCAATTAACGACCTACCTCAGCCCAAAACCATCTCTGAACTGAAACGTTTTCTAGCAATGTTAAATTTCTACCGACGCTTTCTGCCAAATGCCGCAAAAACACAAGCCTGCCTACATGAGTTTCTGAAGAATAGCAAAAAAAAAAAAGGATCAACGATCTGTCCCTTGGACTGAATCTGCATCTGCAGCATTCTTGCAATGCAAACACGATCTGGCAAATGCAGCCACACTTTCTTATCACTCACCTAGTGATCAGCTCTCTATAATGGTAGATGCATCTGACACGGCCATAGGAGCAGTGCTTCAAGCCCATACCACTAAAGGACTTTCCCCAATGGCATTCTTCTCCAGAAAACTTACTACTGCAGAAAGGAAATACAGCACATATGACAGGGAGCTACTTGCTGTGTACTGTGCTGTTAAATACTTCCGGCACAACTTGGAAAGACACGACTTCATCATTTTCACCGATCATCGACCATTAACCTTCGCTTTTAGAAAAAACTCTGACTCATGTTCTCCTCGTCAGCTTCGACATCTGGATTTCATCGCCCAGTTTAGTACAGATATCAGATATGTCTCTGGTACTGATAATTGTGTCGCTGATGCCTTGTCTCGGGTAAACAATATCAACCTCACTACCCCAGATTTCTCTGAAATTGCAAAAGCTCAATTGCATGATGAGGAACTCAAGAACCTAATCTCAAATCCACAAACCTCCCTTCAGTTACAACCGCTGCACATTGATCCAACGCTTAAAATTTACTGTGACATAGAGAACAATAGGATACGTCCCTATATTCCTGTCAATTTTAGACGTGAAGTGTTTAATGCCTTGCACAATTTGGCACATCCTGGAATCCGTGCCACCAAAAAGCTGATCGCAGACAGATTTGTCTGGCCAGCAATGAATCAAGACATCACAGAATGGACTCGTTTATGTATTAGATGTCAACGGTGTAAAGTATCCCGTCACACTCACAGCCCCATTCAACAATTTAACCTTCCAGCAAGACGCTTTGATCATGTGCACTTAGACTTGGTTGGCCTATTGTCTCCTTCAAATGGTTACACTTACCTCCTCACTTGTATTGATCGGTACACAAGATGGCCTGAAGCCATTCCTATTGAAAATATATCCGCTGAAATTGTAGCTCGAGCATTCATCTCCCAGTGGCTTTCCAGATTTGGCATGCCTACCACCATCACTACTGACCAAGGCCGACAATTTCAATGTCACTTTTTCGCATCCCTCACCTCTCTTCTTGGCATTCGCACAACACCATACCATCCATCTGGAAATGGGATGGTGGAACGCTTTCACCGATCTCTCAAACAAGGTCTGAAGTGCCACAGTAGCACACACTGGACAGAAGCCTTACCCCTAGTCTTGCTTGATCTTCGCACAGCATTTAAAGAAGACATTGGTAGCGCTTGTGCTGAAATGTTATATGGTGCAACCCTCCGTCTGCCAGGTGAATTCTTTCACCCAGAATCTACTCCAGTTATCGACCTTCCAATATTCCTTCAACGTTTACGTGAGACCATGAGCAATATCTCGCCAACCCCAGCATCTTCGCATAACCAGCCAAGCTATTTTGTACATCCTGCGCTTGAGACATCTTCGCACGTATTCGTGCGCAAGGATGCAATTAAGCTAACTTTAACACCTTCATATGATGGTCCATTCAAAGTTGTCAAACGAACACCGAAACATTTCACCGTCATCTGCAGTGGCAAACAATCAGTGATTGGAATCGATCGTCTCAAACCAGCATTTCTAATGCAAGATCCAACAACTTCCTCATCAACATCACTCCCGGAAGAAAGCTTACATCCCGTTAAAGAGCAACCTAAAACTACCAGATCTGGAAGAAAGATTAAATTTAACCCAAAGTACTTATAACGTACCGATGGTACTTGGGGGGGGAGTACTGGGGCGTTCCGACAGATACTTCAACTTCTATTCATGAGATGGCGCCACGTGTAAAATCCAGTTCTTAATCGGAGCAGCAAAGCGACGTCTTTACTCACTCAAGACTTCTCGTCAGACAACTGTACTCGACGGTAGCATGAACTGTGTTCCGAGCTCTGCGTTGATCTCTGCAATGTAATTTAAATTGTAATTTAGTACTTAATATATTCTTTTGTTATAGGAGATTGTCTACTCTTATTTTCTTTAATTATATCATGCATTAAGCACACGACCACCAAATATATATTCAAGAGGGAGTTATAATAAGGTAAATATCTTTACCAGAGTATTTTAGAACGTTTTCAGATGTTGAAAGAAAAATTCATATTTTTATGTTTGGGGTTGAGTTTTAACAGTTTAATTAAACTGAAATCTTGGAATTCTTCATTACAGCATAAAATTAATAATTATAATACCATAAGAAGGATTCAGTTTTACTGTTTAGATTAAACTCGTGCTGTTATCAAAGTTATATTAAAATAGAGCGAGACTTCAATTGGTCAATTAAGGTGAAAAACTTAATCATGTAAATAGCGTGTTAAATAAAAGGTATTTCACACTTAACTCAAATTTCAGTGCATTTTCAAAATCTGAGTTTTTAGTTTTCTTGATGTATTTTGTTATACAGAAGAATTAATGAAGTACTGTTAATTATCTGATAATATGATACTGCAAGTCATTTTCATTTAAAGGATTTATTGCATCATGTTACTTGAATAAAAATTTTAATAAAAGATAGCGAATTCTAAGTTGGAAGGCGATGGTTTTAAATATGATGTCATTTAAATTAAAGCAAAATTTTTATGTTGATTTTAATCGACAACTATGTAATTTGCTGGACTCTTCATCTTCAAGGAGTATTTTGCACAATGTTGTAATCTACGACGCATAATCCTCTTTGGGGCATAAAAGTATTCTGCAGAATATTATAACTGTTAATAACAATAATTGTAGCAGAATACGTATTTATTTCTTCTTGAAGAAAAGGGACTTAAAATTTCAATCCAAGACTGAGTTTTACCTTTATTTGAAATTCAGATCGGTTATGTTCCTTTCTGCATGATGCCAATGTTTCAAAAAAGGAATTCAGCAGAAAATATTTTCATTATTTTGTCTGTACTTGATTAAAAATTATTTCTGTCTTTATTATTCTTAATTTTTCTTTTCATTTTAATTTAGTATAAAGCTCAATCTCGGTTTAGAGTCTTAGAGTCCGATTTTATTTTTCTGGATTGAAGCATGTAAGACCATTATTAAATTATTCTCGGTTTTAACGATAGGATTTTATAAAAGTTTATTGTCAGTAATGTTAAAACACTAAGTATTTTCTTCGAACTTAACAAATCTCTCGGCCCTAAACTTTTTTTGAGGGGAGGAGCGGTTAAGAAGTTTTTAAAAGAAGTGGGCGGAACAGAGGTGGAAGTTTGAGTAACGGCGTATAGTTCCGGAAATTACGTAAAATGTGATTCATGATGCGATATTACAGCAGTAGTGATTCACAAACGAGTTCAACTGTACACAACTGTGAGTGGAAAGATATTTATAATAAATAAAGAAAGAATGCGAATTTATTTATTTTAGATCTTAAGAAACCGCCAGTGGCATGCATTATTAGCATTTACAGCCAGAAACTAGAGTTATGCATTTCTTTTATTTTGTGGGAAAAGTTTTTAATTTTTACTCATTTTAAAGGGTAAATAAATTTTGTATGGTGCAACAGGGATATGACAATTTCTGGGGTTTTATCGGTAAGGTGGCTTGTCTTAAAGCAAGCAATGCCCTCTCGTCTGGTGCTGGAACGGTTTGTTGGCTATAAGCCAAAAATTCCTTTCCTTTTGTGACTTCGGCGTTAGTGAAGTTTATTGCTCTTCCCCCTTCCCCTTCCTTTCTGGTAACAGGCTGACAAACTGTGGAAGGATCTTATCGTATTCTTTTCTCTTTTGTTTTCTGTTGATCTATGTTTCGTAAAACCTGGAACAATTTTTCCTGTAGTGGCATGTTTAAATTTAAAACTTTTTGTATTAATACATTTAATGAAAATTGTCTGAAACAGATTTAGATAAATTTCTTCCATACCGTTCAATTTGGTATGAAAAAAAATACAATTTTAAAAATACCGAATTTGCTTCAGTATTATTCTGAGTTTAATGTTAGCAAGCTGAAAACTCAACGGTTAGTTCATAAAATACGTACTTTGTCGTGTAAGTTTGCTTCATCAAGAAATAGTTGCTGAGTAAAAGGTATCGGACATTCTGAGCTCAAAGAAGCGTTAACCCAGATCTCGAAACGTCATTTTCCGTCGAATTACTAAAAGCATTAAATCACTTGTCAAATTGTTGTCGTCAATATTATCGCCCTGTATTATATTTAAAGAAATTAAATACTGAAGAGTCTGCATGTTTCTTGCATTGTGAAAAAACAACAGTACCTCGAGCCATCAAATGTCGAATAGCGTAGTCCTCCAACTGACGAAGTTTCGAATTTGTTTCATTATCTATTTCATATTTAGTACAATTTTAGAGAATATTTAATTAACAAACTCACCGATTTCAAAGGGAGCTGTGGCAACACTGGCCGAAAAAAAAATATTTTAATCTCCAGGGCGTGAGACTGTCTATTGCAAATTTTAAGTCTGCTGTTTTTAAATACTTTGACATTTTGTTGTTGAATCGAATTTTATATGGCGTAAGCGCCAAGAACATGATATTTCATAAAGTAAACACGCAAACCGAATTTAAATAATTCGGTTTGGCATTGGGGGTACTTGGGGATCCGGACCCTTCCAATGCGACTACAGTTTAGAAGAAATACCCTTACGACTACTCGTATACGGTTTTGAATTTGCCGACTTATCAACATTTTGGCGATTTTAATATCCGTTTCTATAGAAAATTTTTAATCCCGAGATCTGGGAATTTTTTAAAACCTTGCAATATTGATAAATTTCATTAAAATAAGAGTAATGTATTGAAGTTATATTAAAAAAACATTAAAATAAAACATTTTTATTTTTCGTTGTCATATTATAAAAATCCATGTTGGCTACTTATTTTACAATATTTTGAATCTGGAAAAAAAAAAAAAAAGGTATACTATAAAACCACAATTTACGAAGCAGTTCTTAGAAAAAGCAAAATAGCTATGTACTTAATTAAAAATACCTTTAATTTTTTCATGTTAAGAGTTTTTCCCATGTAATTGTCTCTGAATATTCAGAAAGTACGAGTGCATTAGTTTTCTCTATGGAATAAATTTTACACTTTTCCCCTCTGATTTTTATTTATTTACTTTTTTAAATAATTCAAAATATTCCTGGCTTCTTGCTGTTACAGAATTGGTAGGTTTACTTTTTCTTTAGGATTTTAGACATTACATCTTGGAAAGTTTAAGAGGATTTGAAGGCCACTTCACAAAATAATTCATGACAATTGACAGGGTATATCTTGCCATCTGTGGTTCACGGCAAATGCCTGAGTATGTCGAGGGCAATTTGCTCGAAAAGCGATACTACGTTGTATCGCTGCAACGTTTCCCGGCTACGTCCTTTCTGTCCTTTCTTGGGTGCAAGATCGGCACCTCTTCTCAACATCGATTCTCGCCGAGAAGCGCTCTCGAACCTTGTTTAGTGTCTTCATAGCTGAAATATCCTCCTGTTGGGCTGCTATGTATTTCCTTCAGAACGTCAGTTATTCGATTTCGAGGAAGTAGCCGCTGCCATCACTTATTAGTACCACCGTCGCTTTCCCATAGTTGATATAAGACCTTTTCGGGCGTGGATTGAGTCCCAGAGAGCCCAGTACCTTTTAGTTGTAGGAGCTGAAGATGGAAATGCTCTGCCACACAAGTTTTGTACTGAATGATTCTTTCAGCTGTATTATTGGCAGGATCCGCCAAATGGTCTTCTCTAACGTCTTCATCACTTCACGGATTAGTATTGGCCTGATGTTGAACATGTTATTTGCCGGATGCTAGTATTCGCTAACCCGTATTTAGCCTCGGCTCTTGAACAATACCTGTAGAGAGGAAAAGGCTTCTGAATAAAACATCCGCATTTCCATGGGAGGAGCCTTTACAATGTTTTATCTCAAAGTTATATTCCTGGGGTGTTTGAATCCATCTGCCTACTTGATCTTCAGGATTTTTGAAATTCAATGGGCAGGTTAGGAAACACGATCGGTCCACAACAAGAATTTTCTGTCATAGAGATAATGATGGAAATGTTTTGTGGCTTTTACGATAGGGAGCAATTCTTCACGGGTGGCGCAATAATTCCTTTCCGGTTTGGACAAGCACATACTTCTATAGGTTATTACTTGCTCTTGACCATCAATCATTTGGGAAAGGACAGCTCCCAAACTTTCGTTGCTCACATCTGTGTCTAATATAAATTATTTGTCGTTCTGGGGATATACGAGCACGGGCGTAAATGTTAAAGCCACCTTCAAATTAAAGGATTTTTCGCACTATTCTCTGTTAATTTATGCAGGGACCTTGTTGGAGAATCCCTTCTGTAATAGGTACAGAGTCACAGGAAGCTCCGTATTTGATCAATATCACAAGGTAATCACAACCCTGTTCGTAACTGCCGACATCTCTGGATCTGTGCGGACATGACGTGCTCCAGATAGGTGATTTCACTGAGGACCAACTTGCATTTCGAAGGACTCAGCTTGAGGTCGGCATCTTTAAATTTCTGCAACACCTTCCTGATATTTTCTAGATGTTCCTCGAAACTACGGCCCACTTGTAATGTCATCTAGGTAGACCAGACAGGATTCCTAAGATAGGCCACGAAGCACTGTTCCCATCAGGCGTTCAAATGTCACAGGGACGTTAATAGAGTCCAAATGGCATAACTTTAAACTGCGAACTCTTGGTCGATAGTGAACGCAGCTTTTTCTCTACCATCGTAATGAATTTACACTTGCCAGTATCCCCTCTTGAGATCCAGAGAAGAAAACCATTTGTGTCCTGATAGGGTATCGTCAATCCTAGGAAGGGCGAACTGTCTTTCATAGTGACATTACTTAGTCTCCGGTAGTCGAAACAAAATCTTGTCGAACCGTCTTTCTTCCGGACGAGAACTATAGGAGATACCCGTGGTCTTACAGATGGTTCGATAATGTCAGTTTCTTGCATCTCCACAAGATTTCCAACCTCTTCCTGTTTTGCGAATGGCAGACATTTAGGATGTTGCTTGATCGGAGAGTGATCTCCGCATCAATTCGATGCTGCGTCAGTTTTGTGCTGCCAACATTTCTGGATGTTCTAGAAAATTGTTTTCTCTGCCGCACCTCTTCTTAGTTGGTTAAATTTGCACTATGCAGAAGTTCTTGCATTAGTTTCCCAATTACCTCAGTCGGAATTGCAGGTGGAGCTGTGTAAACGCATGTAACTGAAGTGCATGTTGCTAGCTATTCACCCTTTTGGATGGTTTTCGGTCTGTGGTTACCATTCGCCACTCGGACAGGGACGAATTGTCTCGAAAGGTCTACTGCTGTTGAGGTCACTAGTACATTTCTGGGGCTATTTTCAGGGTATTCAATCATTCCAAATTTGAAGCTATTGTTTTCTATGGAACCGGTTATTAATAATTCTGTCATCGGAGGGATGGTGACATCTGTTTTTCTTGCGACTTGGTGAGCTAAAGGAATGCTGTTTTCCATTTCAAACACAGCTGTAACTTCCTTTGCAAAGTGCATCTCGTTATTTTTAAAGCCCAATGTAAAATCATACTTCCGAAAAAAAATCCAGTCCGAGTATTAATTTGTCTGCGATGTTAGCGACGAAAGACAAGTGCTGGTAGGTCTCCTTTCTGACGGTAATGGTGATGTGAATTTTACCTTCGATCGGAATTTTATCATGTGTCACTGCCTGTAAAGTCACAGAGAGCGGAATACAGCTCAAAGTTTAGTTCGATTCCCTAGCTACATCTATGTAGCTCGGGAATGATGGTTACATTTAATAGTATACATAATGAATAATGACTCTACGAGCTACATCTGTTCTTTGGTTATATCTGCTCCCGTAGCGATTATCATCTTACAAGGATGCTTATTCACGTATCCTTCAGCGAACATTTCGTTATCACCGCCACTCATTGAAGAGATCTGGAGAATTTTCAAAGGGCTTGCATCTCTGCCTGTCAACCTCCGCCCCGTGGGATTGCCGCTTTTGGGTTTTCCTGGTTCGGTTTCAGTTTCTAAGATGTCCTTCCAGTCCGCAGTTCCAGAACTTGATTGTTTTCTTTTCAATGTTGCTTGTATTCGGCCTTCTCCTTCCTCCCGAATCTTTTATTTCTTTCCTCAAATTAGCGACATTAAAATTTGGGTCTTCGATTCGAGCCGCTCTAATAGGATGGTGATCTTTTCGAGTCGCTTCTTGAGCCGATTCGAACTTCATGGCGTAGTGTAAGGCGGATTTCAGGCCTTTCAGATCGGTCAATCTGAGAACCTTCTAAATTTCCGCATCCTTCACTGCATCGGCGAATTGCATCAGAGCCAGATTTTCGCGGCCATCAGGTTCACAATCCGGATATGCTTGATGGGACAACCTCTCAATGTCAGTCGCCAGTTCTTAAACTTTCCGTGATTATCTGCTAGCGAGTTTTCAACTGCAGGCGGTGACCGGTAGCACACTCGACGCGTATTCAAGAGGTCTAGATTCGAGTCCCGGCGAGAGCATTGCACATTTTTCAGCTTCCTGGCATCGAAAATAACCTAATGACTACAGTGGCGCCCGAACTGAAAGGTGGTGGATGATGATTCTTCACCACTAGGATTTGGCAATTGGGGACCCTAATCCCTAGTCGCTCTTTATAAAAGGTAGTATATAAGGCATTTCCCCCTCCTTTCTGCATTCTTCATGGTGTGACGGTAGCACACTCGGGGCATGTTGGAAAGTTCCATGTGCGAGTCCCGGCGAAGGCATTGCACATGTTTCAGCTTCTTGGCTTCTAAAATGACCTAATCACTCTATACAATCCTTTACGCATTTCTCCCCAAATCTGATTTCCAGCGCATTCGAGAGGGCGTTGAAGTTTGAAATCTAGTCTTCTGCTAGGGCTCCTAGGATATCTGCAACATCGCCTCGTAGTGATGTAGCCAGCTGCGAAACCTTCGTGTCAAAATCCCACTTGTTAGTTTCTTCCACGATCGAAAACTGGGTCTCATATACACTCCATGAAGATTTTCCATGATATGTGCTTGGTTTGATTACGTATGAGAAGAAACTGGGGAAACATTGAAATCTTCACGTTCGTTCTTGCTCAGTGCGGTTTTCTTTCAAGACATCTACTTTGTAGGGTTTATATTTATTTTAACTAACATTCATTTTAAGTTTAAACTATCTTTCCTGTCAAGCCTTACTTTCCCCTGGAACTGCCAATGCCAGAATATGTAAATTTGAGTAGAACGCGCAAGCATTCAAATTATCAGCGGAAGTATTATGATTTAAATAGAGAGGAAACAAGTTCGGTGTGTGATATTCTTACTTAGCGAGCGCGGAGGTAGTTAGCGAGAATTGAAGAACCCCGCGTTGCGGCCTATGTGCTTGGCGGGAAGTAGTGGTAATCGTTCCAGTGAGCTTCAAGTCTGCTGAATTAGCAGCGGTATTGTAAAACGCGGTGAGTTAGTTATTTTAGAGAGCCTCGTAGTTAGAATCTTGTCTTTACTTTCTTTTCAGGTTATTATTTTTATTTGACTGCCAAGTTGGCACAGTCTCTGAGCGTCAAGAGCACGCAATTGTAATTTTATTACGTTGAATAAAAAGGGACTTAACCCCTTCACAAGGCTCTATCTTTTATACAAGTTTTCACAGTCACCTCTTGGTTGCGTGCAAGTTGGAGGCGCGCAACGTTATAATGGCGCCCGAACACTTATCGAACTGAAATGGCCGAAAATTGGATGGAAGCCGCTGGACAACACCAAGAAATGACAAGTCAGTTAGAAGGATTTGGATACCTGGTCCAAACTTTGAGAGCATCAATCAAGCCAAACGTCCATTTCGACGGAAAAAATTCGGTGGCGTTATTTTTAGAAGGTCTAGAAAACCACTTTCAGCTCTACCATGTCCCTGAAAGACAAAAAGTTGCCATCGCCACATCAGCACTAAGAGGACAGGCCGCGCTATGGTGGAAAAACATAGGAAAATTTCTACTAGGTGAATTTGGAAGCCCGACGTATACATTTGAAAATTTCAAAAAATCGTTAGTAAAGGCCTTCCCCATAGTGAAAGATCGCGCACGGCTGGAAGCCGAGCTATATAGTTTCTATCAACGGGATACAGCAGAATTGACGGACATTATTCTACGAAAAATCAAGCTAAAGGATATGCTGTATGGAAAGAAACCCGATGCGGAGATCATTGAAATAATATTACCAAGATTGTTACCCGCTGTTCAAGACTACTTTGAAATTAGAAACCCAAGCACATTGCAGGAACTTTTCGAATTGGCGGTGAAGTTTCAAAATCGCAGAATAGCGGAAAAAGCGAGAGGGGAAACATATTCTCAAAGTACCCGAAGGAAATCTTTAAAGGAGGAAACCAGAAATGGAAATCGCTCTTATGGGGGAAAGAACTATCAAGCTAACGCATCGAAACTCGAAGGTCAAGGCCCAAAAAGAAAATTTGAAAATAAACATCCGCGTACCCAGAAGACACAGATTGAAAGGAAAGCTTTAAACGAGTAGAGGGGCCTGTGAAAGGGAGGGTCCAGACCCCGGAAGTTTTAGAAAAACCCTCAAATAGACATTTAAACACGGTCATCGTAAAAAACTCACAGCTACCAATTATACAAGTCCTGGTTGGCGATGTACCAGTAGAAGCCCTCATAGATACAGGAGCAGAAGGAAATTTTATGAGTGAAAATTTCTTCAAAAAGAATTTTTATAGGATACGACTATTTAAAACCAAAAATACGGAAATTATAGCGGCGCAAGGAAAAACATGTCACTGCATCGGGAAATTATCATTAAACTTACAGGTAAAAGAGGAAAGTCTCAAAGTATTAATTTTTGTGGTGAAACACCTGCAACACTCTCTTATTTTAGGTATGGACTTTCTAAGGGCCGCGAGGGCCAAATTAAATTTTCAAGATAGTTCCGTGGTGTTGGAGATGGACCAGAGGGTGGTGGAACCTGTGGAGACACCTGAATTGGACCTTAGCCATGTGAATGACCATGAAAGTAAAGCAATACAGCAAGTGGTGAGTAATTTTTCTCATTTGTTTTCAGAAAAACCAGGAAACTGCCAGATAGTAACTCACAAGATTCAATTAAATGCCGAAAAACCTTGTAGGACTAAACCGTATCGTTATGATAAACAAAAAGACCTAATCATCGAAGAACATATTCAGGAGATGTTAAAGAATAAAATAATAACGCCCATAAATAGTGAGTACGCGAGTCCAGTCGTACTATGTAGGAAAAAGAACGAGTTTCCTCCTTCGGATAAAAGGGCTTGGAGGTTTGCTATTGATTACAGAAAACTAAATAGTATTACTAAATTTCCAGTTTACCCTTTGCCGGTTATAGACGAGATCATTAGACAGATCAAATCGACAAGATATATGTCTACTTTGGACTTAACGTCTGGCTACTATCAAATAGCTATGAGACCCGAAGATATACATAAAACCGCGTTTATAACAAAATCGGGTACTTATGCATTTTTACGCATGCCCTTTGGGTTGTGTGGGGCCCCATCAACATTCCAGAGAGCTATGGACATTGTTCTAAAGCCTGTCCTAGGAAAATCAACTTTAATTTATCTAGATGATATAATTATAACGAGTAGTACGTTGGAACAACACATTAATGACCTCGAACAAGTTTTTAAATTATTAAAAGAGGCCGGTCTTACAATTAACGCCTCAAAATGCAAGTTCGCAACTAAAGAACTTAAATATCTCGGTTATAAAATTTCGCAAAAGGGTATAGAAACGCAAGATTCAAAAATAAAAGCTATTAAGAATTTCCCACCGCCCAACACCGCCAAGAAACTTTCATCTTTCCTTGGGTTATGTTCTTACTATCGATCTTTCATAAAAGATTTCGCTAATATTGTTGAACCACTCTTAGTAATCAAAAGAAAAAAGAGTAAATTTACGTGGACAGCGGAAGCTAACACTGCTTTTGAAAGATTAAAAGAAGCGCTTATTAATGCCCCTGTTTTAAAATTCCCTGAGGGGGACGAAAACCTGGAAATTGCAGCAGATGCGTCAGACTATGCGGTGGGTGGCGGTTCTTATGCAAAATAACCATCCGCTGGCATTTTTTAGTAAAACATTGAATCAGACACAAAGGAATTATACAGCTACAGAAAGAGAAACATTAGCCGTATTAATGGCTGTACACAAATTTCGAGTTTATTTCGGCAAATCGCCAGTAACAGTCTTTTCGGATCATGCGGCTGTTGGTAGACTTTACTCGGGAAAAAACCAAACGCCCAGGTTAATAAGATGGGCTTTAAAACTCCAAGAATATAATATCACAATAAAATATAAACCGGGTAAGGAAAACAATGTAGCTGACGCACTTTCTCGTATAAAACTAGACGATGAAGGAAATGAACTTAAATGCGCTGTGTTGACTCCAAAAATTTTAGATTCTAGAGATACGGTTATTACTGAACTGAAAGCTGATCCTGAATTTGGAAATATCTATGCTTATTTGAAAGACCCCGAAAGCTTTGAGCATACAGATATCGATGCGATAAGAAATAGAGCAAAAAACTATGAAATAATAGATAATTTATTATTCTATACGAAAACAACAAACGAAAATCTTGAGTATAAGCCAGTCATCCCAGCCTCGCTTCGATTAAGCATTTTGAAGGAGTTGCACGAAGAAAAAACAGCGGGCCACCTAGGGGTCAGAAAGACTATAAAAAGGGTACGCGAGGCGGTATATTTCCCGCAATTATACAAAATAGTAACGGCGTATGTCAGGTCCTGCAATCAATGTCAGTTAATAAATGATATTAATTACAGCCCGGCCGGGTACTTAAATAGCATTCGCGCTACATTTCCGAATGAAATTTTAGGCATAGATCTTCTGGGTCCTTTCCCCCAGAGTGAGTTAAATAAAAATAGTTTTCTTTTAGTAATTGTAGATCATTTTTCAAAATGGACAGAAATTGTTCCACTTAAACGCGCGTCAGCCAAAACAGTCGCAGATGCATTCTTACACAGATACATTTTAAAATACGGTGCACCGATAAAAGTCATTAGCGATAACGGAAAACAATTCATTAGTCAAATATTTGAAAACATATGCAATGGACTTGGCATACGCCATATCAAAATGGTTCCGTATAGACCACAGGCTAACATAGCAGAAAGAGTTAATAAAAATATAGTAAAAATAATTCGCAGTTACGTGAACACATATCACAAGCGCTGGGATGGCTACATAAATGAATTAGCTTATGCTTTAAGAACGGCACATCATGATACTACGGGAAAAACTCCAGCAGAATTATTCTTAGGCCGAAAATTAATTACGCCTTTAGATAAATTATTCTTTGTGCAACAAAGTGAGCAGGAGTTTAAACAAAAAGATGTGCAAAAGCTAATTGATCAGGCACTTAAAACCTCGGATACGGCAAGAAATAGACAAAAGTTATATTATGATAGAAAACGCCGTGAAGCAGATTTTAAAGTTGGGGATAAAGTATTGAAGCGGAAATTTTCTTTATCAAGTGCCCCAGACAATTTTATGGCAAAGCTAGCTCCAAAGTTTGAAGGCCCCTATGTAATTCAGGAAATCAAAGGGGTAGTATTATATCTTAAGAACGACAGAGGGGATATCTGTAAAGCAAGTCCCGACCAGGTGAAAAAATACTATAATCCAAATGATTTTGAAATCCTTAAAAGTTTCTTGCAGGACTCAAGTCTAAACGAAATAGAAGGGCCAGAGACTACAACAACTATTCCACCACCCAAGAAACAGAGAACTGAAGAGAGACCTAGCACTTTTACAACCCGGACGTCGGTATCAAAAAGAAAAAATGATTTTCAAACTCCGGCGTTTAAGAAAAACAAAAATACAGATGCACCGGGTAAAGAAACCGTGGTAAAGAGAAAAACACCACCTACAAAGGATAGCAGGAGAAATTACACATCAAGGAGAACGCGCACACGGCCACAGAGTCAGGTGCCAGCAAGGCCGCCGTTCCGGAAACTGAAACGCCAACAGGAGGCACAAAAATACGAGGAACAGAAGAAATTCAAGAAGGACTCCAGACCGGAGGACGTCAAGACCAGCCGTCCCAGGGAGAAACGGAAAGGCCAACAACCAGACGATTACTCCGTCAAGAGGCCAGCATGTAGAGGACGCAAAAGAAAAAGCAACGTGGACGACACTCGGAGATCAATAAGAAGATTGACATCCGAGAAACCTCTAACTTGGGATCAATTCTGCCAAAAACGAATGACGGAGTTTCAAGCATCGAAAACTCAAAGATAAGTTAAAACCTTCTATAATTTTTTTTTCTCTTTTGTTCCGAAATGTTATGCATAAGTACGAAGTTCTATGTTTTGACGAAAGTCAATATGTCTCGGTTGAGACTTAGTTTTGTTTTACTTTATTTAGCTAAGGCAAAAGTATTATTTTCTTTAAGTGTAAAAGCTAAAAACAAGCATTTTCTGTTGGTCGAAAGACTAATTCTGTTATGTTAAAGCCAAAATTTGGCCGAAGATAAAAATAACTTCGTATTCTTGTATTAATAAGAATTTTACTTTCAGTGCCGCCAGCTTGGCGAAGAATGAGTAAAGTAAAAATTTATTTTCTCTTATTCATTTTATGGTAAATTGTAAAAAGCATATGTATTAAACTTTTGTAAATGTATGTAAATACTGGAATGTTATGTAAAAGTAGAATTTAGTCTAGAAGCATAAAATTGTAGATGCTAAAAGTGAATGCTTAAAAGCAATGAAGTCAAAATTTAAGTATTAAACTGTAAAGTCATGCTTTAGAGCGAAAGCCTGCATGTTTAAAGATGAATGAGGGGGAAGTTAGAATGAATGTGTTTTGTAGGGTTCTCCACCTACATTTGAATTTTTAAGACTATTATAGCTCATTGAGTTGTAGAATGTCGAGTAAGGTGTGTGTATTTGGTCGTTGAATTCTAACAAATCATGGTGGTTAGGGGAAGTGTTGTAAGACTAAAACACGAATATTCCCCTTTGACACCACACACGGTGGAGAGCCAGGGTAAAGTTAAATTAATGCTTGAAAAATTGAATGAATGTGAAGTAAGCAATAACTAAGAAAAACGAATCGTTTAAAAACAAAAATTTATTGTGTCAAGAAAGTGTAAATTATAATGTACGAGTATTTAGAAAGATACTGATACTTATTCCTTCCAGATGCTGGAAGGAAAGACCAAGCTTGATTGATGAAGTCCAGGAAAATTTGCTGTAAGAAGAAATTTATAACGAGCAACAGAATTTTAGTATATAATTGTTACATAAGATTTTTTTTGTGTAAACGAGGTTCTCGCCAGTTAGTTCAGAATTAGAGAAACTTACAACAGGTCGTTTGTAGGACCTGCTTCCAAGTTTTCCAAATTCTGGCAGCGGCAAATGTAGGGTTTATATTTATTTTAACTAACATTTATTTTAAGTTTAAACTATCTTTCCTGTCAAGTCTTACTTTCCCCTGGAACTGCCAATGCCAGAATATGTAAATTTGAGTAGAACGCGCAAGCATTCAAATTATCAGCGGAAGTAGTATGATTTAAATAGAGAGGAAACAAGTTCGGTGTGTGATATTCTTACTTAGCGAGCGCGGAGGTAGTTAGCGAGAATTGAAGAACCCCGCGTTGCGGCCTATGTGCTTGGCGGGAAGTAGTGGTAATCGTTCCAGTGAGCTTCAAGTCTGCTGAATTAGCAGCGGTATTGTAAAACGCGGTGAGTTAGTTATTTTAGAGAGCCTCGTAGTTAGAATCTTGTCTTTACTTTCTTTTCAGGTTATTATTTTTATTTGACTGCCAAGTTGGCACAGTCTGTGAGCGTCAAGAGCACGCAATTGTAATTTTATTACGTTGAATAAAAAGGGACTTAACCCCTTCACAAGGCTCTATCTTTTATACAAGTTTTCACAGTCACCTCTTGGTTGCGTGCAAGTTGGAGGCGCGCAACGTTATAACTTCTTTCCGGAACTTTCTCAATTTTTCTTCAAATCTTTCTTTCACATCTGCAATTTTGACTCTAGTCTCTCTAACTCTTCCATCACTTTATCTTTCATGTCTTCTAATTTAGCTTCGGTTTCCTCTCTAAGCTCCACGATGTCGCTTTTAATCTTGTTTTGCTCTACTTTAATCTGTTGTTGCTCTTGCAGCTTTTCTTATCCGGCTTTTATTTCTTTTTGACCTGATTTTATTTCGCTCTTGGTCTCAGCCATCATCTTCTTCTGCTTGGCTTTCATCTCTCCTTGTCTAGCTTTTACAGCTGCTAACAAAGCCATCATTTCCTTCGCCATGGCTTCTCCTTCAAGCGGGTCACTAGCATTCACTTGCAAACCCCACTCTGACACCAGTTGTTGTGCTTTACGAGTTCGTGTGGATTTACAGTGATTGACGACAACACTTGATGAAGAATAAAAGCATTTTATTCGTCAATATTACACGGGATAGTTCAGTAATGCGTTACAATCGTCGAAACGCTAAGAAAAACACGCTGAAACAGTCAGCAACACAACCTTCAGGCTATAACGGTGAAGACAGTTTCATGGCAAAGCACTAAAGTACAACTTTCGACTCGGTCGATCGCTCTCGGGTTAATCTCTGATTTCAAGACACTACTAATGAACTCTACTCCGCGTGCAAACAGGGTATATGCAGCTTTTGATCTGCTTTCGAGACCATTCTTGGGAAAACTGGTAAGAATTCGTTCTAGAGCGTTCTCACTCCGTCTATGTTATATCGCCGATTTTGTCGCAAAATGGGCGATTTCGGGCCAAATCTGGCAACCATAAATCCACTTTGCGGGGGAACTATCTTACCTCAGCTGGGAATTTCGTAGCACTAGAATCAGTATTCAGGCTATATCTGCAGTCGTCAGTAAACAATACTCGGGTCCAGTCGTCTTGTCACCATTGAACATGACAGCATCAATTTTAAAGTGTGTGTGTCTGATTATGGCAAAGCCTCGAGGGCTATCTGCCTAAGAGGAGGGATGCGTTCGTGGAGGACTTTCCAAGGGAAACTGGCTCGTATACACGTTACACATGGGGAAAACCACGAAAACGTCCATCCAGCCAGCTAGTTCGCGATATTCGAACCTCGGACCGAACTACCAGTGTTCAGCGACTTTACCGCTCGGCCGCTGGTGGGCCCCAACATTCATAATAAAAATTTTTCCTTTGATGATTCAAAATAAAATTAAGAATATTTGTACGCTAAACAAAAGTATTTAATTTTTAAAGTTATTTATTATAATGTACAACTAGGTACACACCGTATCTGCAAAGTTCAGAGACAAAATTTCTTCCTGTCATACACCAAATACAAGATATTCGTCAGAATTTAATGCCATTAAAATGTGACATTATACAACTTCATCCTGCAGTGTTCGTTCATCACTGTTATCAACAGTCCCTCGCATACAATGCGAAGGTGGGCACGTTGATCAGTTGTAATTCCAATAAAAATTAGTCATTCAAGTTCTTGGGGCAGTCTGAAGGTCTAAAACCAGATCTCTTGCTTTCGCTTCGCGGCTGTTTCGAGCCGATAACAACAGGAAACCGTCTTCTGATGCAGTTGTTGTTCTTGGACGCTCTTGACCAGGCTGTCTATCAACTGAGCCAGTATTTTAAAGCGGCTCCAAACTCTCGACTAATGCTTTGAGGGATATTCAGATCTTGGAAGACATTCCTCTATTCTACCAATTGTTTGCCACTTTTGACCTTCAGTTACATGATGTCTTTGAGCCATAACTACTGAATACTCATCACTTTCAGGAAACATATTTATTTTAAAGAACACTACAGACAGGAATTCCGTTATGCGTCCATTGCTTTCTTCATTATCAATCACCAAGTTTGCCTATTTCCGGCACTAAAGTATCCGCGGAAGCTCAATTTTGTGCGTTCAGTTGTATTACAGCAGCATTAACATAAACAACATTAATAATTAACATAAGTAATTACAGCATTAGTAGAAAAATTAACTTATTTTTTCCTCACTCTGCTTTAATTTTGATGACCAGTGTCCATTAACTATTAATAAGGGTAAAGTCCTATTCATAAATAAATAAAGTGGGCATCATCCTCTATTTGAATTTTTTTCAAGAAATATATTAACAAAAGGCGTATTCATAAGCCGAAATTGAATTTCCAGGAAAAAGGGGTGGTCATCAGGAAATCTTCCTACACTTATTTATCCACTTGTTTTACGAATTTCGGTGTCATGATTTTGTTTGATTGTTTTTTGTTTTGATTTCGGTGTCATGATTTTGTTTTGCGTCATGCCCATTAAATAGGTTTTCACGACCTTGAAAGAAATGCGGATAAATTTAGCAAAACGTGGTTTCCCCTATGTACAGTAGGATGGAGTGACCCAACAATTGGTTCTGTTCGATGAAAAAAATAACACCAAAAAAATCGCAGCTCAGTCGCTGGTCATTTTCAATTTCCACATGAGGTAAATAAAAAAATCAATGTTAATGAAAACGTTAAACTGTTTTTAATAATATATTTAATGATTTTTTAAATTATTTTTGTTTCCTGGCCGAATATATGGTTGTTTTTGGTAAAAGGAAAAGTTTTAGCTTAATCACTCATCATCCTCAGGTTTTACAAGAGAACCGAAATAATTCCTCTTGGTATCCAACTTCGTAAGTTCTTTCCGAGACTTGGTTGGACTGCGTTCCATCCCTGGCTTCTGCACCACGTGTTGCCATGACTCTTCTGTCACCAGTCTCATATGCCTCTCTATTACCTGAAAATGGCAATGGAGCTTTCCTATTTCAAACTGAGAACCGCCTCTAATCGGTCCTATGTCTTCGACGCTGAAGTTCAAGGTAGCCGATGATTCCAAGGAATTATCCCAGCGAATCTTATCAAAATACTCATATTCTATGAAATTCAGTTTGAGAAGCACAAACTGTCGTATTTTCCCTTTCTAATCAGTTTTTCTTCCTTTCAATATTCTTCTCAGGACAGGTTCACGAATATATGCTCGTTCATCTTCCAGTATCGCTTACAGGATATTTTTTAGAGTGAAATAACAGTTCCTCTGAATAACTTCGTGAACGATTGCCTTAAAATTTTCTGGCAAGAATGAGCTTTTCTTGATCATTCTATGAACCTGACGTGCTCCATGTTTTGCTGTCGGTATTTTCTTTATTTCATACCAGGAAGGCACATAAACTGTTTTAACATATTCGGCTTGTACCTTCAAGTCGTCTGTAAGATTCTGTACTGTGTACTGTAAAGTTACAGTTGGATGTGAAAAATCTTAAGAACTGATAAGCGAATAATCGCTTGAGTTCGTGGTACAGAAAACAACAAGTAACAAGGGTGAAATAACCCTTTATTATTCCAATAAGTTGTAACAGAACTCCGTCTTCGAGTTGTACAGTAAAGTCGACACTCGGGCTTGAACTTAAGAGACTAAAAACTAAACTTATCTTAACTAGATATAGCCGAGACAATCAAACTTCTAACGGAGTTGGCCCCTTAACACTAATTGGCTTCGAAGCTATCAAGGGCCTAAAGTACGGCCGAGCGTTATAATAGCTTAAGAGAGAGTAGTCTAAAACGGCGAATGCGTGCTAGCCAGAATCTCTAGTTCTCTCTCACTAAGACTGTAGAACTTCGCGGTTAAATACCGCTCTTCCTCATTTGCATTCAAACGTGATTCTAAAACTACGTTCTGGCTGGAAGTTGTAAGTTGAAATTAAGAATTTTTTTAAATTAAGAATAGGAAAGGAAGTTTAATCCCAAAATTTATTTGTTAGATAAATTAATATAATCCTTACACGTCTGTTGGTTCGGCACTTGAAGTATTCTGTTCGCTGTTGTGGGTCATCTTCCCAAAACTCCTGTTTGTTAGGTCTGAAAGGCATTTTACGAGGATACTGGCTTAGAAATATCAAGGAGGTATTTTTGATCAGCACTGAGGCCATTTTGATCAATTTCTGATGTATCAACTGGAATAGGGACTTAGACTGTCATGGGAAGGGTTTCAGATGCTTTCAGTGATTTTCCTGTTGTTCCAGAAAGCTGTTTATGGCCCAAATGTATTACCATCAATTTTCTGAGAAAGATGACGAAGAGGCAGCTAATTTGTGTGCAACAAGCATACAAGCCAATGCAATGCATAACCAACAAAGATTTCAAGACGCTTAATTACGCCATTTTTCTTCCTAGTGTTGACGCTCGTTCTACCCACCCAACAGCAACCAGTTTAGAAAGATCAATCCCTTTCTGTGTAGCAATGTTGGTGGTGCTCTGTGTAATAATTCACGTATGGGGGCCTATGATGTATAATGAAGTGCCTTTGAAATAAAAAAGGGGTTTTAAGAAATACTGCTCACTTTCAGACATGGTAATTTTAGGGACAGTATCGCTTCGAGAGGATTTACTGTTTTTATACTATTAAATAATCTATAAGTGACATCTTTCTTTATGAGCATCAAAATCATTAGTATAATTAGTTAAAAAGAATGTCCAAGACTAGTATAGCCAAACTGTTTTATACCAACTATCTCTAGATGCACGAAAGAGACCATAACCTACACAGATATTTTTTGGGGGGGGGGGATTTCGATAAATGAGAATAAAATAAAATGAACAAAGATTTGGAACTTATGTTTCTATCGCATAAAATTTCCTTTTTTTAATAGCACAATATCTTTGAGTTAAATATATTAAAGCAAATTTATAAAACTAAATTCAAAAATAAGAAATTAAATTATTTTTAGGGAAAATACTAAGGAAATAAAAAAAATTTGAATTTCATAAATAAATGAAAGTTACATGCTTTATTTTCTGGCATAAGGTAGATAGATATTTACAGAACAGATTTCTGAACAATTAATCATGTTAATATTGCCTTTCTTTTACCATTAAAAGCTATTTCCTGCTTAATGACAGTATGCTTTAAGATAAATATTAAAACGTTTGAGTAATAATAATATAACTATAAGAAGGTGAGACATATACAAACAGAAGTGACACAAACAGTAAGAAACAGCCTAGTGCAAAATTTTTCAATTTATTGATTTGGTATTCTATGTCATTAAACAGTACCAAATGCTGAAAATGAATCATTAGGCACGTGCACAAAAGATCAACACATGGAAAATCACATGTCCTTCAAGACGTTATTTATAAAATTTTACATAGATGAAGAAAGTACGACTATTAAACACTGTAAATATAAAATGTTCACTTACTTTCTTCAAATAATTAGTAACATCGATCGATTCAGTCACAAACGCAAGTTCACCAACATTCTTTTCGACCGCCATTGCTGACTTCGACTTCACAAATATCCCGCCAGAACCGGAATTAGAAAATGTCTGCTTTGCCATTGGTCAGTGAACAAGAATTGCAATGTTTTTTTTTCTTTGTAATTAAATATATTAAGGAAGCCTCTAAGTTATCATGTGAAATAAACTTATTTTTGCATTATATAAATTTATATTCACAACATCTCTGTATTAAAGTAATAATTAAATATTTCTAGGAAAAATAGAAATGTCTGTGTATGCGCATGCTCAGTGTATAATCGTAAATCCGGTTGATTTTTATAAGTTAGCGTAAAATTAACCATGTAAATTTTAAGTTCATTTAACTGGACCCTTGTACTTATTCTGTAGATCTCCATATTAAGAATGTCTTTAACTGTTTCAGGAAGAATATAAAATATAATAGAATTATTTATTTACATTATTTATTTATTTTTTCCTCATATAAAAATTATTAAAATCGCTGTATCATTTTCCCGTACATTAAACAAAATAAAAAAATTTTAGCCTCATGTGATTTTTATAACAAAGATTAAAGGAACTGAAATATACCTAAAATATCAGGATTCAGCTTGCAATTTCGTAGAGTTATTATTCTTATAATTAAAGAAATATTAGTATATCTTTGATTATAATTAATTACCCTTTGGTCTACATTAAACTATTGTTCAAGAAGTTAAACATTTTCGTGCATCTTCTGCTCTATTTATTATTCTGTTCCTCGACATGAAAGATTTGCTAGTCTTATTCCAATTTAATTGCCCACTTTTGCTGAATAAAATAAGGCGAGTATTGTACCAAACTCAGTAAGTGCACAAATTTAATATACAGCTTATTCCAGTTAAATGGGTAATAGGACTTTCATAAAAGAAATTAAATTGTGTAAATTAATGTAAGTGTTGATATGAATAAAAATAACAAATTTGATGTAAGAAAATAAATAAGCTATTTTGAAGATCTTTAAATTAAGAAAATATAATTTTTTGCAAAAATGCACGTAAAGATTTAGCTCACATGTTAAAATTCATAGAAAATTTTAGCCTCATATACGAATGCCCCTCTTTTCATGTTCGTGGAAAAGGAAAGCAAAGTGAAATGCCAGAAATACACTAAATATTTTGAATTAATAAACTTCATTTTCAATCTTTTTAGACTTCGTATAATATCCGTAAAAATGACGAATGAAATATACCATAAAGGCAGTAGTTTCTTTCAGAACATTCGGATTCGTATAATATGCGTAAAAGTGATGAATAAAATATACCATTATGGCGGTAATTTTTTTCAGTACATTCGGATTCGTATAATTTTCGTAAAAATAACGTGTGGAAAATAACGATCAAGAGTAACTTCAGCCTTTTTCATTCGTATAAATTTCGTAAAAGTAACGTGCAAAAAATACCATACCCTTATTTCACCCAAATTATATATATTATATATTATACGTATATTTTTGGAGACGTGCTGCCTGGGAATCCTTACCCGTCTGTTGGTTCGGCACTTGAAGTATTCAGTTCGCTGTTGTGGGTCATCTTCCCAAAACTCCTGTTTGTTAGGTCTGAAAGGCATCTTACGAGAATAATGGCTTAGAAATATCAAGGAGGTATTTTTGATCAGCACTGAGGCCATTTTGATCAATTTCTGATGTATCAACTGGAAAAGGACTTAGCCTGTCACGGGAAGGATTTCGGATGATTTCAGTGATTTTCCTGTTGTTCCAGAAAGCTGTTTGTGGCCCAAATGTATTTCCATCAATTTTCTGAGAAAGATGACGAAGAGGCAGTTAATTTGTGTGCAACAAGCATACAAGCCAATGCAATGTATAACCAATAAAGATCTCAAGACGCTTAATTACGCCATTTTTCTTCCTAGTGTTGACGCTCGTTCTAACCCACCCAACAGCAACCAGTTTAGAAAGATCAATCTCTTTCTGTGTAGCAATGTTGGTGGTGCTTTGTGTAATAATTTATGTATGGGGGCCAATGATGTATAACGAAGTGCCTTTGAAATAAAAAAGGGGTTTTAAGAAATACTGCTCGCTTTCAGACATGGTAATTTTAAGGACAGTATCGCTTCGAGAGGATTTACTGTTTTTATACTATTAAATAATCTATAAGTGACATCTTTCTTTATGAGCATCAAAATCATTTGTATAATTAATTAAAAAGAATGTCCAAGACTAGTATAGCCAAACTGTTTTATACCAACTATCTCCAGATGCACGAAAGGGACCATAACCTACGCAGATATTTTTTTTTGGGGGGGATAAATATCGATAAATGAGATGGATCTTTTTGAAAGCCATCTACGCATTTATAATAACTAGCGGTTCGGGGGGCCAACCCCTAAAATAATTATTATACAAAAGAAAAATATATCCGTATAATGATTTTAATGAGTCCATCTAGTGTAATTTCACAGGTTTCACTATTCATTCCTAACAGTACAGGCAAAGAACTGCGCTTATTACTTCTAAATCGTTTAATTTGTTGATAACTACCAAGTAAATTAAATATGAAAGGGAAATTAAACTTCTTACGCTTTGTCGAGTGGCAATACATTCGGGCGTGAAAGATAAAAAATATTTTATTTCAAGGCAGTGGCAACACATTTCTTTTCAATTGTTGAACTTGTTCGCTAAATTTTAAAGACAGATATCTTACAGTTTGAGAAGTAATAATACTGTTACGAAATGTACAGGCGTGGTAGGATGGCTTCCCCGCAAAGCAGTTTTAGGGCTGCCATGAAATGGAGAGGGAAGGTAGAATTGCTACATTTGGCGAGAAATTGCCTATTTGGCGACAAAATTGGCGATACGCCATGGACGGATGGAGAATCTTCTGGAACGAAATCTTATCGGTTTAGCCCAGAATGTTCTAAAACACAAGCCGAAATATAAACCCTGCTGGTCCGCAGTCAGCCAGAGTGCTTCATCGAGAGGGCGAGTGAGTGTGTCTCGTCTAGCGAGTCAGTCCGTGCGGAGTGATCGAGTTGACAGCCGGGCAGCAAGTGCCGAGTGGGTCGTCGAGTGCACCGAAGGAGTCTGTTAGTGTATCGCAGTTAGTACATCGTCGAGAGAGCGTGTTGAGCTCCGGGAACGACTAAACCGAAGAGTCGGGAGCCGTGCTCTGTGTGTCGTCGAGTTCATCACGAGTTGTAGCGGGGAGAGTCTCGAGAGTACGAGGAGTTCTGAGAACGACCAAGCAGAGTTGGGAGCTGTACTCTGGTGCTTTGCAGTGAAGCTGTCTCCACCGTGATAGCCTGATAACCTGAGGACTGTGTCGCTGATTAGCGTGTTTATTGTAGATCTTCGACGACTGTAAAAGTGTTTCTGAGCTGTCCTGATCAATATTGGTAAATAAAGTGTGTTTCGATACTTCATCAAGTGTCGTCGTTATTCACCCCCAAATCCAAACTAACCCCGTACGAACGTGAAGGAAGAAATTAACGTAACAACTGGTGACAGAAAAGGAAAAACGTAACAATTGGTGTCAGAAGTGGGATTTGCGAGTGAATGCCAATGACCCGCCTGGAGAGGAAAGCTATGGAGGAAACGAACACTTTGATGAACATTTTAGCAGAGATAAAAGCCGGGTATGATACGATGAGGCCTGAGATCAAAGCCGCACTGAAAGAGATGAAAGCCGGACTGGAAGAGAAGAAAGCCCGACGAGAAGAAATAACTGTCGGCCAATAAAAGGTGCGAGAGCAAACTACAACAGGTGAAAGTGGAGCTTTCAGAAGAAACTGGAGCCATAAAAGAAGATGCGGAAATGACGAATGTGGCATCTGAAGAATCAGAGTATAAAGAAATGAAGGAAGTAGCTGGTGAAGTATCCGAGAAAGCTAAAGAAATAAAGGATGAAACATCTTACGAGATTAAAGAAAGAAAACGAAAAGATGAAGAAAAAAACGGGGAAGACGCTTCTCATCCTCAGGTTTCCTAAGTTGAACTGGAAGACAGTGATAATACTGTTTGTAAAGATAAAGAAATAAATGAAGTGGCTTGTAAAACTTCTGAAAGAGGTGAAGAAATAATTCATGTAAATAAAGTTCCTGATTCTCAAGTGCCTGAAGTGGAAGTGGAAGAAAGTGAAAATGCTACTGTTAAGTTCAACAAAACTGTTAGTGAAATTACGAAGTCGCAGTTAGCAAGAGTTGAACCACCTGAAAGTGCATGTGATGCAGAGATGGAAGAATCTGCTATACAGCTTAGGCAGTGCGCTCCAGTACTGTAAGAAAATTCACCCACTTCGCAAACTATGTGTGCGTTTCATAGTGAAGATTACGCAGACACAGACTTGAATTTAAACCAATATACTTGCGCCTGTAAATTATAGGTCTTTGATCATGATTCTGATGCAGAATTTGGAGCTATTTCCAGGAAACTGTGGAAAATGAACATGAACCAGCTGCTGAAAATACCGAGGAGAATTGTTCACATGATGCGAACAAACTGCAGAGCGGTGAACAAACTGTTTCAGATCTTCCTGTGGATGCAAAGTCTGAAAGGACTGAATCTTCAGACTGTGATATGCAAAACATAAATATATCTGAGAACTGCAGTGGAAAAGTATTTGAACCGGGTATATTTTAATGAAAAGACTGAGACTGAAATTCATTATGAACTGTGTATAATTTAAAATTTACATAGTGTAAATATTTGTTTCTCATTTTTAGGGGTACCCACAATTCTTGCGCATGAGTTTTCTTACCTAGTTTCTGTGTAAATTTAATATGTAATGTAAAAGTTTGTTTCTTTAGTTATGTTACCTGTATGTTTTTAAAACGTTTGTATTGTATCGAATTTGGCTGCTGACCAAGAATTGTACTGTCCGGGATGTGCAGTCCTTGGGAGGTGGCAATGTTACGAAATGTACAGGCGTGGTAAGATGGCTTCCCCGAAAAGCAGTTTTAAGGTTGCCATAAAATTGCAAGGGAAGGCAAGTTTGCCACATTAGACGAGAAATCGCGCATTTGGCGACAAAATTGGCGATATGCCATGGACGGATGGAGAACCTTCTGGAAAGAATTCTTACCGGTTTAGCCCAGAATGTTCTCGAACACAAGCCGAAAGCTATATAAACCCTGCTGGTCTTCAGTCAGTCAGCGTGCTTCATCGACAGGGCGAGTGAGTTTGTTTCGTCTAGCGACTCAGTCCGTGCGGAGTGATCGAGTTGACAGCCGGGCAGCGAGTGTTGAGTGGGTCGTCGAGTGCACCGAAGGAGTCTCTTAGTGTATCGCGGTTAGTGCGTCGTCGAGAGAGCGTGTTGAGCTCCGGGAACGACTGAACCGAAGAGTCGGGAGCCGTGCTCTGTGTGTCGTCGAGTTCATCACGAGTTGTAGCGGGGAGAGTCTCGAGAGTACGAGGAGTTCTGAGAACGACCAAGCAGAGTCGGGAGCTGTACTCTGGTGCTTTGCAGTGAAGCTGTCTCCACCGTGATAGCCTGATAACCAGAAGACTGTGTCGCTGATTAGCGTGTTTATTGTAGATCTTCGACGACTGTAAAAGTGTTTCTGAGCTGTCCTGATCAATATTGGTAAATAAGGTGTGTTTCGGTACTTCATCAAGTGTCGTCGTTATTCACCCCAAATCCACATGAACCCCGTACGAACGTGAAGGAAGAAAATAACGTAACAACTGGTGACAGAAAAGGAAAAACGTAACAATACATTTGTTTTAAATCACAGAGGTTTCTGATTAAGTTTAAAACATAGACATTTTATTGTTTGTTAACTGGAAACATTGCTTTTAGATAGTTCATCAACTCGAGTTTATTAAATATTAAATGCGCGCAAAATATGAAAAAAAATGGGAAAGCTTTCAGATTTTATATTTCACTCAAAGTGGCTCTTTTTTTTTTTCGTTTACACATTTTAAGAGCCATTTCCAGCGCATTTGGGCTAAAAATATTTAACATAACAGCATATCTTTAAAATTTACGATAGACAGTCTCGCATGCTGGAGATAATTTGTTTTATTCCCTTCAGTGGTGACACTGTCTTTGAAATCGTCGAGTATTTTAATCAAAAATTCGTTAGAGTTTTGCAAGATGTGGAATAGATAATAAAACAAATTCGAAATTGGGCGCTTCTGGGTACCCATATTCTGATGGAGAGCCACGTTATTCAAAATTTGATTGCTCTAGGTGCTTTTCCGAATGGGAGAAACATACATACGTTAACGCAGATTCATCATTATTTAATTTCTTTAAATGTAATAAAGGGCCATTTGAAAGCAACAGTTCGTAAAGTTATTCAATGCCTTTAGTGATTCAATGCAAAATGCCGTTTCGAGACTAATAGCCCTTCTAGTCTAATACCACTTCGGGATAATAAAGAAACAAATTCAGAATTCGGGCTTCGAGGTGCTCATATTCGGATAGAGGAATAACTACATGCAAAATACGATGACTGTAGATGCTATCCTTCTTCACAATGCATGAAAAATACCTACAGATTCTTCGTTGTTTAGTATTTATTAAATATGAAAATAAGGGAATTTAAAATTTTCATTTCTGATAATTTTTTGAGTTATCAAATGATTATACAGTTAATAAACAATCAAAAAACTTTTTAAAAATTACACTGTTTTAATTCAATAGCCTAAAATTTAATAATAATAATAATAATAATTCTTAGCTCTGTTAATGTTTTTCATCATATGCAATTTAAAATTAAACTGTTTTTAGGGTGGTTTCTACCACTAAATATATATCAGAACGCTTAATAAAACTTTATAAAATAAGATGCTAGAATTTATTTAATACAAATTACTCAAGCGGCGTAGGGTAAACATTGCAACATTTCTAAATCGAAACTTACGGGAGCGCTTTACCGCGTACCTCACAACATCAAGTCCAGAGTAAGTGTAATCTTTGATACTTTGATACGAACGTGATTATGCAGGGTTTCTACTGCGGCAGATATGCGCAGTAGATCGATGTTTCAACAATGGCCATGGTGATGAAGTTTACATGAGTAGATCCCAAGATGAGATATTAGCATTCAAAAGAAAGAAAATGACCCAAAAACATGGTTTTGGGAAGTGAAGAGTTTGCTGGAGATCTTGGAGAAGACTAGTACTTCTGAAAGTGTTACCCACTGAATATCGAACTGACGATCTGCGGATCTGTAGGTCTATGCTCTATCCGTTTGGTACTCTATCGATGCTCAATGCTTGTGAAAATATGAAGTGACTAACAAGCAGATCAGGAACTTGTGTGGAGAAAGCGTCCAAAGTCCGACTTGGAATGAGATAGTTTCAGCTGTTTTGACTTAACATATTAAAGACATGAGCGTTGAAGAATCGAGCAAAGTAGTAGTCATCGATTATTACATAGTTTAGCACGTCAGAAAAATCAGCAAAGTGGTTATGGATGGCTTTTCGATAGAAACTTTCGTTCAGTTTTGTTGAGGTGTGTCTTAACGTGGGCGATGTTCAGATCTCTATGAAGATTTTTGTTCCTGATGAAGTAATTAGTCATAAAAATTTATTTTGGATGGTTTGAAGTTTTTTAATTTCGTTACATTTTGCATTTGCCCAGTGACCAAGTGAAGGATCTATTAAAGTGACTCCCAGATATTTGGCAGTGTTTACGAAAGGAACTTGTTTTCCGAAGACATAAACAGAGTTATTAATAGTATTTTCTGATGAGGAGGATCTGGAACTTAGGATTTATGTGTGTTCTCCCCGTCCGACACCAATTTTCTACTTCTGTCATTTTTCGTTGTAACTGAAAGATTGCGTTGTCCGGTTTTTTTGATTTTTGGATGAGCGCAATGTCATCTGCGTAGCACGCGAGTAGGAAATTGTGGTCACTGGAGAACTTACGAAAGTCGTGCACATAAATTAAGTAGTATATCGGACCTAAAATGCTTCCTTGAGGAATTCCAGCAAGTATGCGATGAGGATCAGAGCTGATATCACCTTGCCTCACTGAAAACGTTCGATGTTCCAGGAAAGACTTAGTAATGAGTATCATTTCATGAGGAATTCGAAGTTTGATGAACTTGTAAAGCAAGCCCTCATGCCAGGACGCGGTGAAAAGCTTTTGCCACGTCCAACATGAGGAGAGCAACACTGAGTTTGTTTCGCAAGGCAGAGCCAATAAGCTCAGAAATCCTGATTAACTGATGCGCCGTAGAAAGACCCTTCCTGAAGCTGTATTGCTCAATTGGGAGAAATCCTAGATGTGGTAGTAGTCTGTTATAGATGAGACGTTCGAGAATCTTCCCCAGTGAGGGAAGGAGGCTTATAGGGCAAAACATGAAGGCTTGTGCGGTGGTTTTTTTGGGCTTGGGAATGAGAAAGATATCAGCGTGCTTCCAGACTGATGGGAAGTGCGAGTTAGTAAGACAGGCGTTGTAGATGCTCACAAGCTTGCAGAAGCACTGTGTGGGATGTTTTTCAGCAGTTTACTTGTAATTCTGTCGTTTCCGGGGGCTTTCTTGCTTTTAGAGTGCTTTATAATTTCACAGACTTCTCTGGGAGTAGCAAGTTTAATGATATTGTGCGGAGTAGAAGTTGCAATCTAGTCGTTAACGTGACCAGTAATGGCGGCGATCGAGCCTTGATCGTAAGGAGTATCGTTCGTCCCGAACGATGGTAGGAAAGAAGGTAGGAAAGGAAGGAGGGGCCAAGCGGCACTAGAAGTGAAGCACTGCTTTGAAGCTTGGGTCACCAGATGGGGTGTTCTTTGTTTACATTCAGAAGCTCGCTTGACAGGATTCTGATAGTATTTCGACACACGACAGTTCCATAGAAATCGAAAAAGAGACACTCTCGCATGAAAGAAACATTCATAGTGTGATGGATAATAGCAGTTTGTATAGTTTAGTGACATTTACCAAAAAATCACATCTTGATTATTTTTCGATAACTAACAACAGCGATTTTGATTATGAATTTGTTTTATAAAATTCTAAGCTGTTGAACTACAAAAATATAGATTTTAAGAAAAATGTTATGCTTAAAGAATGAAAAATACCTTACGGTACATTTAAAATTGTATACGTCTTTCGATACCCTTGATAGAGTATTCGCTACTTTTATTTTATTTTCCAAACGCCAAAATGTTTTAAATAAAACAATTTTTTTTTCACATCCATATATTATTGTAACATGTACCTTTTAAAATTTTTTAGAGGAGAGGCTTTACTGCTGCTCATTTTAAACTCATCGTTTTCATTTTATATATCTGAAAAATAATCACTTAGGGCTTATACGTTTTACTTATTTGGGTCAATTAAAAATAAAAATTACCATCAAATGCTGCAATCCTCGTCAAAATTAATAAAAATACACACAGATATGCCAATAAGTTAGCTTTCCCTTTATTTCGAACCACACATTTATGTAAAATTATGTACAGTTTTACACAAATGTGTGGAACAGAAGAGGGATACATTTGCGAATTTGGCGGAAGTACCATGTAGGGTCAAGATGATGTGACGATGTGAACGTGCTACATCATCAAGACAGCTTATTAAGAATTTGAAAATAGGGTAATCGACGGAGGTGAAAACATTTGTATATCCTGCCAAAGGAGGTTCGATCATGAATGGTCCTCTTATTGATTCCAGATTGTTAAATGTTTCCCACGCGAGTCTTTTTTACTCGGAAATTCGAGTTTTATGGTGGCTTCTTAACGTACGCAGGTCTCATTCATATAAATGTTATCTAAATGTCATATAAATTCATAAATCTTATCTAAATATATAATAACCTTAATATTGAATTGTAAACATAAATTGAAATCCTGTTGACAAATACGTTATAAAACTATTTAAGCAAGAATTGTTCGTATTGGAAAGCAATCTGTTAAAAGATATTGTAAAGCAAATGCTATGAGATGCGCACTTAAGAACGTAATAAAGAGTTTTGGAATATGTATTGTTGAAATGAAAGGTAAAAAAATCTGATAAGTATAATTAAAAGAATTATTCCCCTTACATTTTATAATAACTCAGTTACAAGTTTTAAATAATACTTGAAAAAATAAAAAAACTTATTTTATTCCCTTTCAGAAATGTTCAGAGAAATTCAAATATTATTTAAAGTATTTAGCTAATTCCTAATAATTCTCTAATTTAAAATGAACCGAATAGAGCATTAATTATAAATTGACTTACATTTTTCAATTTAAAAGATGCCTCAGAATCCAAAAAATCATGTCATATTTAAGAAAGTATTTTATGAAGAAGCTCTATAAATAGAAAAGAAATAATGCATCATTTTAATATTAATAATATAATAAACTTTGATCTTAATTTTTGTACCTTAACCGAATAAAATCGAATTACCTTAATTTTTTTTCCTAATGTAATTAACGAAAACTTGTGAAAATATTTCATTCAAATTAAACCATTCTGAGAAAACTGTCCTGTGAAAAGTATAGCATTTAATTCCGTTAAGAATGAAATGTTGTTTAAAAATATGTTGTTTTCACATACTTAGGACTCTGAAGCGTTGTAGAAAAAGAAAATATATACATTTATATGTATATTTACGACGTAATTACAAAATATTTACATCCGAACGCGTCAAATCCCATTGACTCTATGGTAAATGACTCAATGTTTTGGTCGCCACGTAGGGATCGCCGGTGCTTCAGAGCAGGGTACGGGAGAAACTTGTTTAGGGCTACTCCATCTTACTTCCTACCTCCATGTTCGGGACGAACTGCTCGGATAAGCGACTTGCGAAAATATCAGCCTTTTTCTTGATTTGTGAAGGCAAAGCCGTCTTGTTTTTTGATTGGCGGGATGTTGTGTGAAGGTTTCTTGATTCATCTTAGATAATTCCAAAATGAACCGTCTTCTAGATTTAAATTTTCAATTTTTGCATTCCAAGTTTCAGTGCGATGATCTTGAATTTTTCTTTTGATAAGCCTGGTTAGTCTATTAATTTCAGTTTTTAATGCAGAGTTCCAGGTGCGGTTAAATTGTTTCCTGGTCCTATTTCTCAGGGTGATGATTGATCTAATGTGTGAGAGGAGGGTGCCGTGAGTGTAGGAGTCGATCTTCTCTGTGGTGGCCTGACGTAGGAATTCATTCAATTTTTCTGAGAATTTTTTCGCAGCCGTGTCAATATCCTCTGGAGTATATGGTTCCCAATATTAATTGGTGATGTCAATGCAATATTATAGAAAAGCTTCCAATCTGTTATTTTCCTTGGGCGAGTAAAATTAGGCTTAACAAGCCTAATTTTGACCGAGTCTTGATAGTACAGGTACGTGAAGATAGATCCGTAATCACTTCCATAGAGAAGGGAAGATTGGAGTTTGCAATGAAAAAGTCCAATATATCAGGACGTTTGTTGAGGGTGTTGGGACGATAGGTCGGTTGATCTGGTACAAACATATAAATAGGTTCGTTTTCCACGTAATGGTGAATTACATTCCCATTTACATTATTGTGGTTGCATCCCCAGTCGACGTGCTTCGAGTTGAAAGTCGCCTCCAATAATTGTGGGGGGTTGATTGCTGAGATAGTATTGCGTAAGCGTAATCTGGTGACGCCTGTCTTCTTTCTCCTCTCCTCGAGACGCATCACCTGTTCTCCTATGTCTTCATCCGAGGCGCGACTTTCAAGAAATATAGTCCTGTGAGATCGCTACAGGCAGCCTCCCACCAGCGATAACGAGATTTTAGCTATGCCGGGGACTGAAGCGTACTCGTTGGCCTGAGCGAGTTACCATTTCCGGTGATTCACAGTTCGGTGTAGGAAAAGCTATTGGCGGCGTAGGAATCTCCGATTTTGCTGGTGAATCCTCTGTTGCTGGGAGGGAAGTTCTGCGACTGTTTGCAGGCGCAAGTCTTCAGCATCTTTTCTTGTGACATATGCTGGTTTAATCCTATCGATGCCTACTGTTTTAGCTCTGCCCCGTATGGAAATTGTGACAATTTTGTTGCCTTGACTGATCACTTCATAAGGCCCTTCATATGGCTGCTGAAGGCTTCTTTTCACTACATCCGTTCGAAGAAAAACATGACTGCAGGTGGCTAAGTCTTTGCTGACGAATACCGCTTGCTCGCCGTGAGGTTTATTTGTAGGAGGTAAGAGGCGTTACATAGATTCGCGAAAGCTTTCCGACAAAAGTCACTGGGTCTGGGGTTTTAGGAGTAGGGCACAGGAATTCTCCTGGAAGGCTAATTGGAGTTCCGTACACCATTTCTGCTGTGGTTGCTTGCAGATCATCCTTCCAAGTGGCTCTGAACCCTAATAAAATTCTAGGCAATACAGCAGTCCATTGATTATTGCTGTGTGCCATGATTGCGGATTTCAGCTGCCGATGAAATCTTTCAACTTGGCCATTTGCAGACGGATGGTATGGAGATGTGCGGTGTCGAGCTGTACCCAGGAGCTTGGTTGGTGCATCGAAGAGAGATGATTCAAACTGCTTTCCCTGATCGGTAGTTAGCCGGAGTGGATCCGAATCTGGAGATCCAATTTGCGTAGGCAGCTGCAACAGTCTGTGCGGATATATCTGCTAACGGAAATGCCTCTGGTCATTTAGAAAAAATTATCGACACATGTGAGACAGTATCGAAAACCTTCGGATGGAGGGAAAGGTCCTACAAGGTGAATGTGTACGTGTTCGAATCTAGCACTAGGTGGCACAAAAACACCAATTTTACTTTTGGTATGGCGTATCACTTTAGATTTCTGACTATGTAAGCACTCACGAGCCCAAGATGCGACATCCACTTTCACTGAAGGCCAAACATACCTTTCGTCGATCAACTTTACTGAGGCTTTTACTCCTGGGTGTGAGAGAGAGTGAAGGCTGCTAAACACTGTTCGACGAAATGACTGTGGAACGAAAGGGCGAATACGACCAGTGGAGATATCACAATGCAGAATAACTGGAGGCTGACCAATAAGGAGGAACTTTAGCACTAAGGAGGTAGTCGAATTTCCTGATAAAATATTTTGCAATTTTGCATCATTTTCCTGCTCCTTGGCAAGCTGGTAGTAGTCGATAGCAGATGGTGCTAATAGTAGCTATATGAATCCGAGACCTCGCATCCGCTACCACATAGTCTGAACCTTTTAAGTAACGAATATCAGTCGTAAATTGGCTGATAAAGTCTAGTTGTCATAGTTGTCGTGGAGAGCATTTGTCTTATTTTTGCCTTGAAATGCAAATGTAAGCGGTTTGTGGTCTGTGAATAAAATGAAGTTACGACATTCGACCATATGTCGAAAGTGCCTTATGGCCATATATGACGCAAGGAGCTCTCTATTGTGTGCACTGTATCTCTGTTATGTTGGAGATAATTTTTTTGAGTAAAAAGCAATAGGTTGCTATCCTTTTTCAACTTGTTGGTGAAGAACAGCACCCATAGCTGTGCCAGACGCGTCAACTACAATCGCAGTGGGGCCTCTGATGAAGGGTGGTACAAAATCGTCGCGTCTGAGAGATCTTTCTTACATGTCTCGAATGCATTTGTGGTTACTTCCGTCCATGCGACTGGTCTTTTGTCGTTTTTCGTCGCTCCCTTTAGGTACGCATTAAGTATTGCTTGAGTTTTCGCAGCTTGAGGAATAAAACGACGGTAAAAGTTGCACATAGCCAGAAAACGCCTAAGTTCTTTCACAGTTTCTGGTTTGGGGAAATTCACAATTGCTGAAACTTTCTCTGGCAAAGGAGTGATACCCTCGGGCTTTATCATATAACCTAGAAATTTCACAGTTGATTTACCCAAGATACATTTAGCTGCATTTAGTACTACACCATAATCCGTGAATCGCTGTAACACCATCTTAAGATGTTGCATGTGCTGGGTGTCATTTTCAGATGCTACCAATACATCATCAAAGAACGGTACAAAAAAAATCATTCTGCTGAGAACATAATGAATAAACCTCTGGAATGTAGCCGCATCATTCGATAACCCGAATGGCTTGAATAAATATTCGAAAAGACCGAATGGTGTAGAAACGGCTGTTTTTGGCACATCTTCTTCTCGCACGGGAATCTGAGGGTAAGCTTTTTCCAAATCCAGAGTTGAAAATATTCGCTTCCCATCTAAAACTTGAAGACAGTCCTGTATGTGAGGAACAGGATACCAATCTGGGATGGTGACATTATTTAATTTCCTATAATTCCCACATGGTCGCTAATCTCCATTGCGTTTTGTCACCAAGTGCAGAGGGGATGACGAGCAGCTTTTGGAGGTTCTCCAGATTCCGGTTTCAACTAGGTACTGAAATTGTTGTTTGGATGCTTTAAGCTTATCGGCTGAAAGTCTGCGCGGCCGTGAAAACACAGGTGGGCCTCTAGTCTCAATACAGTCAGTAATGTCGTGCTTAATTTTTCGCGGCGTTGAACTAGCTTCTGTAAGCGCAGGAAATTCGGCAAGCAGTTGGTGAAATGTAGTATCTCCTTTCACTGCCTTGATGTGAGTTATATCTTTTGTAGTCACAGTTCCTTTGGAACGTAGTTGGGTAAGTGGATCCACCAAACATCCGTGATGAATATCGACCAATAATCCAAAGTGACGAAGGAAGTCAGTTCCAATAATAGGTTGAGAGACTGCAGCGATGACAAACGGCTAATGAAATTCCCTACGTAAAGATAAGTCCAATTTAATACGTTTTTGGCCTAAAGTAGGTATTGTAGTCCCATTTGCAGCAAAACATTGACGCTTGGCAGGTGGCTGATAGCGCTCCGTAATTGTGGGCGGAACTACCGAGACATCTGCTCCCGTATCAATCAGATACTTTGACGCTGTGGATTTATCTGAGAGGTATAATCGATAAATCTCGGTTCTGCCGTCACCCGAAGAGTCGAGTGACAGTGACACTAGTTTTCCGCCTGGAAGGTGCAGGGTTTTGTGCACTTCGTAGCTTATTCTTTGAAACGCTGATGGCACCAGCAATGCTCTCTATTACCTCGTCGTTGGCGGCTTGATGAACGGCATCTTTTATTCTGCTGCTCTCGTTCGATTGAACGCGATCTGGAACGTGTTTCCATCCGAGAAAGGTGAGTTGAAATATCCATTAATAATTCTTTTAGCGCAGAGTCTTCCGTTTTTACTTCAAACACTGAAACACTGTTTCCGGTGGCTGCCATGATACCATCGGCCATCTCGGCTAGCTTGTCTAACACGTCACTGGAAATGGCTGAAATCTGTTGTGCATACGTCGGCAGTCGATGTAAGAAAAGCGATTTAAGAAGATCCTCTCTCATTCGTGAGCCAGCCTTGCGATTTAAGAAGATCCTCTCTCATTCGTGAGCCAGCCTTGCGATTTAAGAAGATCCTCTCTCATTCGTGAGCCAGCCTTACTTCGTATGTCCAGTAAGAGGCGTAACGGTTTTTTTTCGCCAAGCTGCATTCCGGAAATGAGATCTCTGAGCCGCTGTTCTTCTGTATCTGCATATTGCGTACACAGACGGTTTTTGATCGCCGTATATAGAACCTCGGCTGGAGGGTTAAGAATAATGTCTCCGACAACCGCTAACTCCTCAGGTTGTAAAGCGGAAACTACGTGGTGAAATTTCGTGCACTCCACTGTTACACCGGCCAACGCGAACTGGCTTTCCATCTGCCGGAGCCAGATTTCCAGATTTGCTCGCTAGAAGGGAGGAGCTTTCACCGCTACATGTGCTATATTTCCAGTGGCTTGATCTCTGCCGTTATTTTCCATTTTATCAAATAAATCGAATATTTCGGAAGAGAAACTGACTAGTTGTAAGTACCGATGAGGTAAAGTTCATTCAAGCCTCATGCTTCGCCGATGGAATAAGATTCCCAATTTTCAGTCCATGTGCGTGCTGCGACACTGGGTCATCAATTTAGGGTGTTTCTGCGACTAAATATATATCAGAATGCTTAATAAAACTTTATAAAATAAGATGCAACTTTTTCATATTCAAGTTAGAATTTATTTAATACAAATTTTAATTATATATGATTAATTTAGGTTATTTGAATATAGATAAGAACATTGGGGTTATCTACCTGAGGAGTCTTCATAGAGGACTTTCTAAAGGAAATTTGCTCGTACTCACGTTACATACACGGAGAATCATGCCACCGTTCGCCTGGGCTTAAACCCCTGACTGAATTACCAGTATTCAGCAGGCTTAAAACATCACGTGTAACCAAGAATTTATGTTAATAAGAAAAAGTATTTTTTACTTCATGGTGCGTTTAATTGAAGTCGTATAGTTAAAGAAGTGATTTTAATACACTTTATATTATACTTTTTTACACCTAGGAAAAGGAAATATGAAAGTCACAACTTATGAGTGTAGGAAGGAATCTTATTCCGTCTATCTAATCAGACGATGCAGCGACATGGACCTTATAAGAAATGATAAGATAATAAGGACCTTATAAGATCTCTTATAAGGTCCATGTGCAGCGATGCGTGACGTCATATTTTTCCCGAAGCCTTCCGGTTTATTTAGCGGCGTTCAGTTTACATTCAGTTTATTTAAATTTCCGTTTGTTTTATAAATCTAATCTCGTGTTTACTTAAAACAATCGGGCTGCTAACAGCTAAAAATTAAATAATATTTTGATTTAAAAATTTATCGCTCTTAGCAACTTCACGATATATATCAAACAGTTTTAGAAAAAAAGCCAGAACTCGATAAATTGATTTAGAAATTCCGAATAATAATAAATTTGATTTATTATCAGGTCAGATTATTTTTCTGTTATTCCGATGGTTTAAAAATGAAAATGCTGTAATGATGTGTTTGATCATTAAATAAAGATATGCGAAAAAAATCAATAATAAAATCAAAAATTCTGCAACAAATTTTGAAAAACTTCCTTTGGAATATTTTATTGTTATCGCAAAAACATATCCGTAAAAAATTATCAGAAAGCAAAATTTGATGCAAACAAACTGATAAACAGGCAGAAAAACCACTTTTAATAAAATCTCGTAAAAACATTTTTATTTCTATAAAATAAAATTAGCAATTATTTTTATTCCCTACATATTGAACAATGAAAGGATGTCTTCATTTCTCTTAAGCTCCAGTCTATTTCTGTTTCAACTAAAATAAACTTTTATTTACGTAAGCCATAAAACTAAACGCTTATCTATTTTAACTTCCTTGTACGAAGTAAATAAAGATATGTGAAAAGAATCAATAATAAAATCAAAAGTAAAGGAAGTATCGTAATCGCGAATAATTCGAGTAACCTATTTCAACGGAATCCATATTTTTGACCGTTCCCGAATCTATCTAGACGATGTTTTTGGATGAGGTCTGTACGTACGGACAGGATAAAGGACTCTTTTTTTTTTTTTTTTTTTTTAAATGGATTCAAACCGGATTTTTTTCGTGACGGATATAGGTATTATACGTACGTATGCATTCATATCGCCTAACTCAAAAACGATTAGCCGTAGTACGTTTATATTTTATATATGGGACTGATATAACATCTAGTTGTGTATCTCCCTTTCTATTACTGCTATCAGCAGTACCAAAAGTATATATATACACACACCCCTTACCGTCATCATCGAGATAGATAAGGCCTGCGAGCTGAGTTACTACGTCACTGCTAGGGGACCGGTCTTCGCGCAGTTTACCTTCCTTGCTAAACACCCGTTTTTCTAAACCTATTCTATGAAATTGGTATCTCATACTATAAAATCAGTCTAAAACAAAATTACAAGCGGCAATATAATGTTTTACAAAGCTTATACGAATTAGAAATATTTTCATTTTCTTTTGTTGGTATTTATTTTCAAAACAAAATTATTTGAGAATGGTGTGGTGCTTTTAAAAGCAAATCATTTCCTTGACGAAAAATTGGTTTTAAAATTCAAGTAGCTAAAATTTTTACTTTGATTTTTCTGCACTGTCTTTGTGTCTCTCGTTGATTCTCATCACCGCATCAAATTTTTTTGTTTCACCCACTACTTTAACAAAATGTTTGCCAGTGGGAACACATGTTATCTCTCATTCTATAATTATTGCATATTTTTATATCTATCATATTAATGTAGCAGGATTATAAAACATCAAACGAATGCAAGAGACTACTTAATATTTAGACTAACATTTAAATGCCTTATATCAGTCAGAAAAATTTTCTGCTACATAATTATTCGACAGAATCTGTAGTTAAATTGAGATAATGTTTATTACATAGCTCTGAAGACTATCAATATTAAAATTCCAAATAAGACAGGAAAAAAGTTTTTTAAATAAAGTTATACACAATTTTTTTGAAAATATTTTAATAATATACGAAATACTTAAAAACTTTTAGAAACTGAAATTTCTTGCAAATATTTACATCATACCTATTTAACTATAAGCGTTACCTCTGTTCTGAAAATATTTTTTCTATTAATATCCACATGAAAAGAAAATATAAATCCTAACATCATGTTCAAAACTTTTCTTTATAATGTAAGCAATTTTTTTAACTTAACTTACATAGCTTTTGGTGGTGCCACGTACTCAAATTAAAGATTGTAATTTAAAAGATAATTTAAAAAATTGTTTTTAAAATTGCATTGAATTGAAATACAATGAAAACAAGTATGTCTACATATGAATTCAATTACTACTGCTTCGTCAATAACTGTACATTTTTAAAATTTCATTTTGCAGTCTCGCAATTTAATTACCTTAATATGAATCTTACATACATTACTTTAGAAACTTTTCTGTCATTCTCAGAAAGGTTTGTATTGCACAACAAACATGATAATAACAAACATGTTATTATCATGTTTGTTGTATACAATATAAACAAAGGTTTGCATTGTATACAACAAACATGATAATAACATATATAAAAGTGAACAGAAGCTATGTTAGCTAAACATATGCATTTAAGTTTTATCATGATAAAATGATATTTAATGATTTGCAAAAAACATTGATATTTAAATTTAAGAACACAGTACTCTGTCAAGAATCAAATTTACTCTGCATTTGATATTCTACATATTATGTAATGAAATAAGTGTTATGCTTTTAACCCCTTAGGACAGTTATTTCATATAAAATTAGTTTCCAATTAAAATAAATAATCATAAATTTTGCTGACAATTTTTATATTACTAGTGTTAGTAATTATTACAAGGGATGATGCTTCAGGTGTCAAAAGTAAACATAAATTCAATTCTTAAAACATAATGAATAAAAAATTACAACTTATAAAAGCCAACAAAAAGTTTGCTGAGGGTCCCTTAACCGTGACGTCACAAGCCAGTTTCGTTTCAGAGCGCAGGCCTTATCTATCTCGATGGTGACGCCCTTACCCGGTTTAAAGGTCCTTACCCTATCTTTATTTTCGCAATTGTGGTCGTAGTCATATACTTCCAATTACAAAAGTGTTATAAATGACGAAAGTATTCGCGTACTGGAAATATCAAATTAAAAGGAAAATTATTTACGATAAATAATGAAATCTAACTTTTAATGCTGTCTCTGGTTCCTATATTTATATCCGGGACGAATATTTCACAAGTGCACATCAGCATAGCCACTGAGGGAGGGGTTTTGAAAATGGACCAATGAGCTTTTATTGCTCTTGTGACGCTAAATCATTGCTCATGTGAGCGTATGTTGTTTATGTTTTAACTTGCATTTGTTTCGCAATTATAAATGTATGGCGTAATAATAGAAAATCTGGTAGTGCTTTCGTGTTACGAGTTTAATGAATCGCTGACATTTCACTTTCGCGATTTTTATCCCACATTGATATTTGGATTTGTGTTCCCGGTATATTATCGCTCTTTACATCGCAAAAAGGACTGAAGCTACAATTAGCCTCGAATATTATGCATTTTAGTAACACCTGTGGATTAAGAGAGTTCAAGTGCATAGTTTTTTTGTTTTTATTATTATTGAGCTGAGAAGGAGTGGAAGTGTTACAATGAATCTGGTGTTTTCATATTTCAGTGCTTGCATTCTTTCAATTTTGAAAGTGTAAGATTCAGAATACACATTGTGTGTGATCTAAATATATCCATTGTTAACATTAAAAGTTATATGTGAATAAATTGAATATATTCTTTGTGAATTAGATAAATTCATTCTGTTTGTGTAGACAGTAAATTTAAGAGTGAGCAGTTATTAAATATGAAATTTAACACACTAAATGTATACGAATGCAAATTAGTAAAGTTCACTTAAATAAAATTCTGCATTGGTTATTATTATAGAACATCTTTTTCATACAGACTGTAATAAAAAGTGCTGACTTCTATTTACAAATATAACTGGTGTAAATATTTTTCTCCTATGCATAGTTTTAGGTAAAGATAGCATTAGGGCTCAGATGTTTATTACATATTTATTTCTTCATCTTATTTACCACTTAGTAATATTTCACATGGATTATTTTTGCGCAGTATCCAACATGCCATTGATATTGGATGCCCATTGGTCCATCCTAGAAGCCACTCCCTCGGTGGCTACACAGATGTGCACTTGTGAAATATGCATCCGGGACAGTTTTATACTAGTTATGAAAAATTAAAGTTATGATGAGTTTGACTCCCGTACGACAAAAATCGATGGCGATATTTAATTTCAAAATTTGAAATTTTCAATATTATTTTTAACTTGCGTTCAGGGATCGGTTAATTAAGTCATAATAATTGGAAGAAATCAGTTTGAAGTGCAGCAAAAATGTGTGCAAAGCAAGTGCAGTAAAATAAGTTTGCAGCAAAAAATGTGTATAATTTAATAAGCGGTAAGAGAAAATCACGTGGCGTACTAAAATTAGTACAAGAAATCTTTTTTCACTCTAGCGAATGTCCCATACTGGAAAAAAAATTTTTCTTTGGTGGGGAGGGAACCGATTTTCATAAACGTCTATTACGTTGACTCTACGCATGCCTAAACGATGGCTCATGTAGTAAACAAAAAACAGTGCTGTATATGCAATAATTTCATCGTTCTTCCATTAATTATTTATTTGTCTAACATACTCGTCGAACATTCTAGGCTAATGTTGTGCACGTTTACCTAATTAATTTAAGAGCTTCTTAAAATTATATAATGCTATATTATTATGTCTTATGTTATTAAAAATAACAAATAAATAATAATAATAATTATTGTTATTAAAATTATTAATAAATAAATAATTTAGAAAATCAAAAACTACAAACACCTAAATCAGTTGACAGCATGCTTAATTTTATTCGACCAAAGAGGGATCTAGGTAATTAGAGTTTCGAATATTTGGAGTTCGGTTTATTAGTATTCTATTTTTCTACTAAATAATAATAAAGAGTTTGTAAGTATGCATGTATGTTCATCGAATTAGGACAAAACAGTGTCACTAGATCCAACAGGTTGTGAACATACATAGTAGTCCACCCAAACATATGCTCATTGAAGTGTAAATTGTGAATTAGTTCTATTTCATATTTTGTGCGAACATGATGAATTTTTTATTAATAAACTCCGCAGTTGTTGTTGTCAACAATGCGTTGCAACTTGACAATGCGTAAGATATTAATTTTTTTAATTTAATTAATGAAGTCAGCGGTTTGAAAGAAATATGTTGCCATTGCCCGAAATAAAATGTGTTTATTTTCCATGCATCAGTGTCTTGCCATTTGGGAAAGCGTAAACTATTCAATATTTCTTCAATATTCTTCTTTTTTTTCATAACTCTTTTAGGCTATTCGCCGCAGAAGTGGCTAGTATGGAAAGTAATTTTAGCGTCATTCGAAAAAACGTGCAAAAATTCGGGAAGGGGGGGGGGAATTCCAAGTTAAAGAAATTTCATTTATCTAGTAATATTATCTAGTATCTAGTATTTATATAGTATTAATTTTGAATTTAAAAACGCAGCTCATAATACTTTATTTAATGGTGAGCAAACATTATCAAATTACATAATTTAACAAAGGTATATTCTAAACAATTTTATATTGCAAATTGTTGAGTTAATAAAATTCATGCAAACTATTGTGTTATTCGGAAGCGTTCTATTTATTATTCTCGTTCATTCAATGAAAGTTACTTAAATAACCATAACAGTACATTGTTATGTATGTAATTAATTAATATCGTGTCCTTTTGCTGGCTATGTAAAAAAAAAAAATTATCTCAATGCTTCTGATTTTTTTTTTTTTTTTTTTTTTTTTGTTTGTTTGTTTGTTTAAATTTTGCTTTTAGTTATGTGTTTGCAATTTAATTTTAAAAAAAAAGGACGTTTTTAATAAGCCTCTTTCCTTTATTAGTAATCGGCTGTAATTTCCGTTAAATTAAACCTCTACTGTAGTCAACGGGATCACAGAAATAGAATATAGCAGTCGCGAAAGATTTTGTCAAAAATTATGGGACCGCTTACAGAAAGAAATTTAGAACTTTCGTTTAAAGAATGGACATTTAATTTCATTTATATATTATTTTTTTTAAACGTGCAATTTGGGCTATTAATTTCGTTTAGGCACTTTCCGTTGATTCACTATAAAAATCTAAATCCCTTTTCAAATTATTGCCACCAAATGTTAGAGCCAATGAAGTAGCGAGCATAACTGGCGCCCGGGGCAAAATACCTTTTTGGCGCCCTCCCCCGGAAAAAACACAGTGGTATGATGAAAATCTTGTTTGGAGACCATTTGGCGACCCTCTGCGAGCGGCGGCCGGGACATCATACACTCCTTGTCCCCCCTTCACTACGCCACTGATTAGAGCGCTGCATTAAATAATAGAGAAATTAAATAATGAAAAATCTGCATGAATGTGTGTATACTTCTCGCCTTGTGAAAAAACAGCGGTACCAAGAGACATCAAATTTTGAGTAGCTTAGTCCTCCACTCGAATATGGGCATCTGGAAGCCCAAATTTGGAATTTATTTTATTATCTATTTCATATTTTGTAAAACTTTAACGAATTAACAAACTCAACAATTTCAAAGCGTTCCATTAACCTTAACATCGCGTTCAAGCACGGGTATTTTATGCGCGAGGTTTTTTTTTTTTTTTTTTTTTTTTACATTGCTGTTGAATTGAATTTTATGGCTTAACCCATTAGCCGCTGGTGTTGCGTTGACGCAATGGTCAAAATAAATGCGTATATAAATATAACTACCTAAGATATTTTATACCAGCAGATGATTTTGTGTAGGGAATATTATGAAGATTATTTCTGTAAAAAAATATTTGCCTTCAACAATCATTTTGTTAATAATAATTAATCTCATACATTAAGCAAAATTTAAGCAAAATTTTCGACTGGGTATTTTTGCTGAAAATATTTAACGAAAGAACCGCCGTCTTTATGATCTATTTTTAGTCAAGGTCACCATTTATCAGAACATTACATCAGTCAGATGTTTATATTTGTGTTGGGAAGTAAGGGAAAACAGGTGTTGCGTTGACACAACGTCAGCAGGAAACGGGTTGTCAATCCGCTTTTTCACTCATTCCATTCGATGTTCTGGTTCATGTTCTGGTTGTTTAAAAATGCCTAGAACGAGGTATCTTACATTAGAAGAAGCAAATGATTTTTTGATGAAGAAATAGATTATGATAATGTTAATAATGACCAGAATGAAACTGATATTGTTGTTGTTCCCCCAGAAATTGCAGAGGCTAATGACGAAGAAGAAAGGAATATCAATGTTTTAAATAATGATAATGATATTTTACCAAATGATACTGCTGGGGAAGTTGAAATTCACGTAAGAAGTAAGTTTCAGCCTTCTAAAAGCACTTACAGTCATACTAAAAAGTTTAAAAAGCAGAAGACTGAAATTTACGCTCAGGGAAAAAAAAAAAAAAAAAAAAAAAAGATTTTATTGCATCTGAAGCCTATATGAGAAGATTTATTGGAATATTATTGCTTACAGGATATCATTCTTTACCTCAAGAAAAAATGTATTGGTCTTTTGATAAGGACATTTTTGTTGCTGTTGTACGAGAATTGATATCACGTTTGCAGTACAGGAATATGAAGCAGAATTTGCATTTGACAATACTGATAAGTTATATGAAGTGAGACCGTATCTAAACTTACCAAATATCACCACTTTTTACTACTGGAAATATAAAGTCTCTTTTAGATTTCAGACGCGCGAATGCATTATTCCTTTTGCAAACTCCTATTGAGAGTGTAGAATTAGCAAGAAATAGATCAGCAACAGGAAGACCTAGTAAATTCAGCATTCAAAAACCATTGAATGGAGATGGTAGACATTTTATCGTAAAGTCCGTTGATAACAAAAGACTTTGTTGTAAAGAATACAATAGCCAGACTGTTTATAGATGCAAAGTATGTAATGTAGCTTTACATCATGATTGTAATCAAGCTTTTCATGCTTGAATCTTTTAAATGAAATAATCTGTATTTGTAAAAGAAATACACTGTATATTTTAATATTAAATTAATTACAAGTAAAGTGATTTGTAGATTTATAAAACGTTATACAGCTAAAAAGTAATCCTGCGCTCCACTCAAAAGAAACATCACACGAGTACAATCCTACTCACTAAACATCCGTAGTCTTATTCCGCTGACGTTGCGCGAACGCAACACTAGCGTTTTCCACAAGTAAGAGCATTTTTTTTTTTTTTTTTTTCAATGTAAATTTATGTTATAAATGCTTAATTTAATATTTGTTATTATTTTCATGAGAAAAGAAACATTCCTTGTAGTTTTGGCGGTTAATGGGTTAAATGCGAGAAACATGATACATGATAAATAAAGGAAAGACGCAAAAGATTAAAAAAACGCCCCTTTGAGCGTAATATGAAATTTGAAAGCTTTCATATTTTAATTTTAACTATCATTTTTTGGCCTTTCTTGAATGTACTAAAACTATGAAAAAAATGCCATCGCATACCAACAAACAGGATTAATATATATATTTTTTTTATACTTTTCAGTTGCAAAATCATCACTGAAAGTACTCGAACAGTAAACTTCTTTCAAATGAAATCAGTTCTACTTTCACGTTATTTCACCGGTTGTTATCTAAAAGTAATATCTTTTCAAAATAATAGAGGGTAATAAAATGCGAAAGGTACACGACCTCTTTCGCGGAAAAAGGTAATAAAGTACTCTTTCATACCTAAGGGCTAGAACATGTGCTGCCATCTGTTAATGAATCTTTACAATTTGCGATAAGAAAAATTCTAAAAAGCTCTATAAAATCGGAGCATGATTTAGCACGGGGATTCCCCCCCCCTTTTTTTTTTGTTCGTTTGTTGTTTTTTGCGTCAATCCTTTTGAAGGAATAGGTTTCTAGCTAAGCGAGCGAACAGCGATAAACGGAACGGAACATCGAGCTCCTTACTTAGACTCTATAATTGACCGAGCTATCGCGAAGAGCAATGTTGCCGGTTCCAAAATTAAAGCCCAAGGGCACTTGACATAAATAAATCCGGACGTGGAGAAAATCTCAGATGAAAAAACGGGGACAAGGGGAAGAAGAGAAGTACCAAAAGGAGCAAGACAATCCAATCGGACAAGTTCGCAAAAGGTGACGAGCGATCATAGCTTTCAAGGAGGACCCAAGACAATGGAAATCAATGACAACAATACGAGAAGATACACTACAGCAATAGTTCCAATGACAAATTCAAATATAATTAAACAACATCAATCAGTAGTGCTAAATACAACACAATACAAAACAACTATACAACACAATTTAAATACAATTATTCAACGAAGCAACAGAAGAACTTCAATCAAAATCAGATGCATTGGAAGTGTAAATAGCTAACAATTGAGGATCTAAGTGAAAAAGTTGTCGTCTCCTCCCATGAAGGTGTGAGCTGCAAGTGGTCTGACGCTTCTATCTTCGAAGAGAATTTCATAATTAAAAACTTGGGAGTAATTAACAAAGTCACATTGCACAGCTTTGTTGAAGAATTTGTCATTAGATCTTCTGATGTAATCTGGAATCGTCTCAAGTTTTAAGTCTCTGTGTAAAAGTTTATTGCGGATAAGATGGTGAGAATCAGTAATAATGCGCAGAAATTTGTTTTGCACTACTTGTAATAGATGCAGTTGAGTTTGAGTGACCGTGTTCCAAGCAGGAGCAGCATAACAAAGTATCGGTCGAATGCAAGTGGTATATATATGTTTTTTGGTACGCAAGCTAAGATTTGAATATTTTCCAATGACCGGGAGAAATCTGCATATTATGCCCATGGCTTTGCTCTTGACACTATTAATGTGATTAGACCATGTGAGCCTTTGGTTCAAAATAATTCCTAAGTATTTGGCCTTTGTGACCAGAGGAACAGCTTCCTGAAAAAGGTAGAGGTCTTTAAAAGCAATGTTTTTCTTAGTTTTGCTAAGAATTAAAAGTTGTGACTTGCTAGCATTGATTTTTACTCGCCAAATTGTGCACCAGTCTTCTACGGCATAGAGGTAATTTTGCATTTTGTCTATTGCATGATTAGCTTGGATGGATTTAATTGCAATCGCTGTATCGTCGGCATAACATGCTAACAGAGAGTAATTGTCCAAACCAGGGTGAGGAAAATCTGATATGTAGAAAAGATATAGTACTGGACCGAGAATACTTCCTTGTGGGACGCTGGATCTTATAGGTCTTGAATTGGATTTTTCATTTCCTTGAGCGACGAAGAAAGTGCGGTTCTGCAAAAAGGAGAAGATCAGAAGAATGAGCTCTCTAGGAAGTCCCAAGCTGATAAGCTTGAAGACGAGCCCCTCATGCCAGACGCGGTCAAAGGCTTTTGCCACGTCCAGCATAAGGAGCGCAACACTTTGCTTGTTATGGAATGCAGATCCCACAAATTCTACAATTCTTACTAGTTGTCGAGTAGTACTGAGGTTTTTTCTGAATCCGTACTGATCGTTAGGTAGCAGGTGAAGAAAAGGTTCCAATCTAGTGAGAATAAGTCTCTCATAAATTTTACCAAGGCTGGATAACAAACTGATAGGACGATAGCCATCAGGCTTGGTGACATCTTTACCCGGTTTGGGAAGAAGAAAGATCTTGGCTTGCTTCCAAGGGTCAGGGAAATAGTTGAGAGCAAGACAAGCGTTGAGAATACTAGCGAATTTACTGATAAGTTTTCTAGGTAAGTTACGAAATACATTAAAAATATGAAGAAAATTTTTGAAAAAAATGGTTTGTTAAATTTATGCTTAATAAATTTTTGTATTATTACACTGTCTCTAATTGCATAAAAGTTTGGTTTTAAGCAATCAAATTGGCTGCGCGTGATGTAGTGATACAATTTTTAAAATATGTAGCATAAAATAGCTTTAATTTAATTTTTAAATCTCCTCGTTCAAAGTATTCAACATTTTTCTTGATTTCCATTATTTTAGCTTTACGTTCTTCGTTTTTTTTTCTTGTGTGTGTGTGTGTGTATGTGTGTGTTTTCATGTGTTCTTGTGTTTTACTTTTCATACTGCATTGAAAACTTTTATCCAGTTCACCAAAATAACTACAGTTTCAAACGTAACTGAGTTTATTACTAAATGGCTGAGTTTAATAGATGGCAATTTGTGTACTGCAAATTGTGGCAACTGTTCTAAGCGTATCTAGTAAAATAATAATTAACGACTAATCCGAAAATTAATGCTAAAACAATAAATAATAAGGTAGAAACATTAAATCGGCCACAAATAGAGCTCACAACGAGGTGTACTAAAGCTTTCTGAGTAATTCTTCCCATCCATGTAACTCACAATGAAATAGATATTTTTCGGTTATTTGGGATAAACCGATCATTCCACTTTTGACTTAGGAAGGGGGGGGGGAAATCTGAAAGTGTTCAGATTTTAATGGTTGCCCGAAAGGGTTTATTAAAGATTTTTTAAAGATTATTTAGCTCGCAGTCTACCAGTCTGGTGCTGAACTCACGCTAATCCATTACTTTTTGTCTTTTTAGCTTTAATATGAAGCCTAATTTTCTTCGCACTTACGCCGTGCGCAATTCAATAGCAAAATCACAAACACTTTAAAAGCAGCATGTGTTTAAAATTCCCGATGCTGTGTTAAGTGTTGGCATAAACATTTCTATATTTTTTCCAATCTTCTCTCAGTTTATTACATCAATACTCAAATCATACTAATATGGCTCACAAAATTGTTTTTCTTTTTATTATTTATAGGTTAATTTCATTTATTAATATCATATTCTTCGCACTTATGCCCAGTGGTTAACTTCTAAAATCAGAAGTGCCGGAGCCCTCTGGAAAGTTGTCAAGAGGAAGGGGAATAAATAAATAAATAAAATAACTAATAATTAAAATAATTAGATTAAAATTAAAATTCAATGAATATAAAGATATAAATAAAAATTTAATAAATTATTAAATTAATTATAAATATTTAAATAAAAGAAGTAAGATAACAGACCTCATCTTATTTGGGACTCTGAGTGGACTTACAATTTCAAAAGAAAACTAAGAAATATATGTCGTATGTTGTACTGTATATTAGACCCTAAATATACAGTACAATATACGATTTCAGTGGGGGGGGGGAAATTCTTTTTCCAGCATATCAGTCAGAAAACGTAAAACGATTAAAGCGTCACTAATGAAAACAGAGAGAATGCTAGAAACTACACTCATGTCCATAAATTAAGGATAATTCGGAGTCACGCGGAAATCCAACTCTAAAATAAATATATTGTAAGGATCTTAAGTTTTACTAACGTTTATTTTATTTTAAATCTTTACTATCACTTCTTATTTTCTACTTCCGGCCAGAATTATAAGCGTTAAGGTTTTTATGCAAAGTTTGTCTGGCGAACGCCAAGTATTTAAGTGTGGCTTTTTGCCAAGCGAGAGAGAGGAAGCAGTGAGTCGAAGCAGGCCGCTTACCTATGAAGTTACGCAGTTGCTTGTTGCCTTCCAGGCCAGAGGTTTTAATCCTCTTGATAAATTTTAAACGTATTGTAGTGTTCACAGTTCTCTGTACTACATACGCTTCCGGTTAATATAAGGCCAATCTTCCACGTTTATTATTCTAAAGTTAAATTAGAGTTTAGTTTTATTTTTATACTTTTACGTTTTGACCTCAAGTAGCGGGTCGGTGTATTCCGAAGTACGGAAGTCATTGTAAATAGAGAAAAATAAAGGGTTTTGTATACCCTTCGTCTGTATCCTGTTTACTTCCCACAGTTTTGAACATAGCTTTAGTAAGCTCTCTGTTCCGAGTCAGGTCCTTGCATGTTCCCGAAGAAGGTTAGAAGGAACATTGAACCTGATAGTGGCGCCCAACGAAGAAGAATAACCATGGCCGAGTTTCAAGAAGAACCTGTGCTGCCTGCAGAAACGGCTCAGAATCCAGAAATGCCAGCTGCCGCCCTGGAAGGATTTGGTTACATCGTCCAGACCATGCGCGCTTCGATGAAACCAGAAGCAACATTTAATGGAAACTCACCGGTAACCAGTTTTTTGGAAAAATTGGATGACCACTTCATGCTCTACCCCGTGCACGAGTTTCAAAAAGTTACCTGAGCTACCAGCGCTTTGAGGGGCCAAGCGCTTAACTGGTTCAAATGTATAGGCAGAAGTCTCTTGGGTCAAGCAGGAAGTCCCACCTATACTTACGAGAATTTCAAGACTGCCCTACTAAAGCCTTCCCTGTTGTAAGGGATCGTGCGAAATTAGAAACGGAACTTTTCAGTATATATCAACAAAGAATCGAAAACCTCTCAAGCTTTATTTTAAGAAAAATTCATGTCTTCAAACTCTTGTATGGAAACCGTCCGGATCCTGAAATAATTCAAGTGATTTTGCCGAGGTTACTGCCCCAAGTGCAAGACTTTATTGAATTAAGAAATCCGACTACACTGGAAAAGTTATTTGAGCTAGCAATCCAGTTTGAAAGTAGAAGAACGGCGGACATTGAAAGAAGACGCCAATATCAACAGCGAAACCAATTTGGTGCGCCAAGACTACAGCAAACTCAAGCACACGGCTACGGAAGCAAAGCGAATCAGTGGGCAAGGAAACCCGAGCATTTAAAAACAGCCGGCGAACGTCGACAGTTCAGTAGCAAACCAGGAAAAAAGTCTCAAGGCCAGTGGAAAAAGAAGGAAAGCATGGAAAGAAAAAAGGATTTAAACTAAAACGGATTTCTGCTGACGGGAGGTTGCGGAAATCCGAAGGCCACGAAAACCCCTCTTCCTACAAGTTAAATACAGTAATGGTGAAAAATTTGACTCTTCCGAAGATTGAAGTGTTGGTGAATAATATCCCAGCCACCGCACTCCTGGATACAGGCGCGCAGTGTTCCTGTGTGGCAGAAGATTTTCTTAGGAAGTATTTTCGTAAATATCGCATATATAATTCGGATAATACGACAGTGTTAGCTGCGCAAGGAGAAAAATGTAAGTGCATAGGTAAAGTACCTTTGTATATCCGTATCAAGGACGAACAAGTAAAGGTGATGTTTTTTATAGTAAACAATCTGCAAGCACATTTAATCTTAGGAATAGATTTTCTTTCAGACGTACAAGCAACACTGGATTTTAATGAAGCATCCCTTAAGCTGACAATGAAACCAGTTCGTACTGAAAAGGCTGAACCGCCGATGTTAAAACTTGACCACCTCCCTAACGACGAGCAAGGAAGAATCCGACAAGTGATAAGTGAATTTGCTTCGTTATTTAGTGATATTCCTGGATTTACTCAGGTTACTAACCATAGTATTGACACCGGAGATGCAATGCCAGTTCGCCAAAAACCATACCGGTATGATAAGAATAAGGAAAAAATTATAGAATGGCATATTACCGATATGCTACGTAAAAAGATCATAACGCCCATCTCAAGTAGTTATGCTAGCCCGGTCGTTTTATGTAAGAAAAATAATGACTATCCTTTGACGCATCCAAAAAGGTGGAGATTCGCTATTGATTACCGTAAATTAAACTCCATAACTAAATATCCGGTATATCCGTTACCGATCATTGAAGAAATTCTAAGGAACATAAAATCAACCAAATTTATGACGACTTTAGACTTAACGACTGGTTATTTTCAAATAGGGATTGGGCCTGAGGACGTGCCTAAGACTGCTTTTATAACCAAGTCTGGCACTTATGCATTTTTGCGTATGCCGTTTGGCCTTTCAGGGGCCCCGGCAACATTTCAGCGATGCATGGACATTGTGTTAAGACCTGTTCTTGGAAAGTCCACATTTATCTATTTAGACGATATCATTATTACTAGTGATAATCTCGACCATCATGTACAGGATTTAAGACAGGTGTTTTCTTTATTAAATGAGGCCGGTCTAAAAGTTATTGTCGAAAAGTGCAAATTTGCAGCCCCTGAATTAAAATATTTAGGTTACAAAATATCTCAAAAAGGAATCGAGACAGACGAATCAAAAATAATCGCTGTACAAAAGTATCCGACTCCAAACTGGCAAAGAAGCTCTCTTCTTTTCTAGGACTTTGTTCATATTATAGGTCCTTTATAAAAGATTTTGCGGCTATCGCTGAGCCATTGTTAAAATTAAAAAGGAAAAAGGCAAGATTCTCGTGGACGGCCGAAGCCAATAGTGCTTTCGAAAAATTAAAACAAGCATTAACGCAAGCCCCTGTGTTAAAATTTCCTGAAAATGATGAGAATTTAGAAATTTCAGCGGATGCTTCGGATTATGCGGTAGGAGCGGTACTTTTGCAAAATCAGCAGCCCGTGGCATATTTTAGCCGAACTTTAAATCAAACACAAAGAAACTATTCCGCGACCGAGAGAGAGGCACTTGCAGTTCTGTTAGCAGTGCAAAAGTTCCGAGTCTATTTTGGAAAGGCGCCGATAACAGTGTACTCTGATCATGCGGCGGTAACTAGATTGTACTCAGGGAAAAATTTATCCCCAAGGTTAATAAGATGGGCACTCAAGCTGCAAGAATATAATCTGGTAATCAAGCATACCCCGGGAAACGAAAATATCGTAGCAGATGCCCTATCAAGGATTCAAATAGACGAACAAGGTAATACCGTAAAGGTGGCAATGCTCACAGCATGTACAATAAATTCCCGAGAAACTGTAATAACCGAACTGGGTAAGGATCCTGAGTTTGGAAGCATTTATGAGTATTTGAAGGATCCTGAAAATTTTAGCCACCAAGATATTGTGGCGATAAGAAATAGGGCGGCCCATTACGAACTAATAGATGGTCTATTATTCTATACAAAAACTACGAATTCCAACAACGAATTTCGATCTGTTATCCCAGCTAGTCTTAGATTAAATATCCTGCAGGAGCTCCATGACAGCCCTTTAGCTTCTCATGCTGGTATTCGAAAAACTATCCAACGCGTACGCGAGGCAGTCTACTTTCCTGAACTGCAAAAGTTAACAAAGGCGTATGTCCAGTCCTGCCCAACATGTCAAGCAGTTAATTATATTAATTTCCGCCCGCCCGGGTTTCTAAATAGTATTAAATCCGAATTTCCAAATGAAATAATTGGCATCGATTTATTGAGCCCTTTCCCAAAAAGTCAGTTAAATAAAAGTCGCTATCTCCTTGTTATGGTTGATCATTTTAGTAAATGGACCGAAATTGTTCCCTTAAAACGAGCCTCCGCGAAATTAGTTACTGATTCTATTTTAAATAAATATATTTTAAAATACGGGGCGCCCCTAAAAGTTATATCGGATAATGGTCCTCAATTTGTAAGTAATATATTTGAAGACATGTGCCAAAAACTGGGCATACGTCATTTAAAAATGGTCCCGTATCGGCCGCAATCAAATATAGCGGAACGGGTCAATAGAAATATAGTGAAAATTATCCGTAGTTATGTTAAAAATTTTCATAAAAGCTGGGATAACTATGTCAATGAATTTGCTTTCGCCCTTAGGACCGCAAAACATGATACAACGGGCAAAACTCCTGCTGAGTTATTTCTAGGCAGAAAGATTATAACGCCGTTAGATAAATTATTTTATGTGCAACAAAGAGCCCCAGAATTTAAAATGGGTGATATAGAAAAACTAATTAAGGAAGCAAAGAAGAATACGGAAGTAGCACAAAGAAAACAGAAGCTCTATTATGATTTGAAACGACGGGGAGTAACTTATAAAGTAGGGGATGAAGTTTTAAAAATTAAGCATTCACTTTCTTCAGCACCAGAAGAGAAGACTGCCAAATTTTTTCCACGATTTGAAGGACCATATGTTATAGAAAAAATAACTCACGCTGTAGTAGTGTTAAAAGCCAGAAATGGTGAAACCTGCTCTGCAAACATTGATCAAATCAAACCCTACTTCGATCGTAATAAAATGCAAATATTTTCAGATCTTTTGCAGGATCCGGCACGGCAGGCACCGCAGGCACAAGCTCCAGACGTGGAAAAACGACAAGTACAAGGGCAAGCCATTAAGAGGCAGGAGCAAGTGAAAAGAAAATTTCCCCGCGGAAAAATTGAAGGTAGCAAGGAAAAGAAGCCGTTCCACCGTCCAGAAAAGAGAGTTCACGAACACCCCCAGAATGAAGAAGGGATAAGGACGACGTATGTGAAGAGAACCAGGAGAAATGACGGCAACTATAACCCGGCTCTAAAACGGAAGATCTACTCATCCGACAGGACTCTCCGCAGTAAATGTCGCCGAACTGCGGAAGGGCCATCAGCGGCGGAGGAAAAGTTACAAGAAAAATTTGAACGGCCAGCAACGAGGTCCAAGCAGGCACACGAAAGAAGTTTCCCGGTTCCGCCAAGACCAGCTGCCATCAAACGGCCAAGACCACAAGCAGAGGAGAAAAAGAAGGTATTCAAGGGTGGCCGAACTGGTGAAAAAAGGAAGCTTCCAGAGGAAGGCACTGAAGGGGGAGCCCGTACAAGAAGGAGGATAAATCAAACAACTATCTGCAATACCTTTAAAGACTGGGCCCAGAAAAGGATGTCCGAATATCACAAGGATAAGTAAAATTTTATGTTACTTTGCCAACTTAAGTTAATCTTTCATTCTTACTGCAAGTGCAGATTTCAAGAAGTTTTACCTCATGCGAGGTCTACCTTTATCGCCAAAAGGGCGAGAAATGAGTTGTTACCGATTTTGGTATTATGTTTTTCAATTACTCGCGCGTAAAACTAAAGTTGATGTATAATAGCGTTGTGTAAAGACTTAAATATTGAAAAAAGTTATTGTATAAATTTTATTTAAAACATTCTAGCAAGAGAAAAGTTTTAGTCTGAAAGACTTTTTGAAATGTAGTATTTCAATGTAGAAAGAATTGGCACTTGCTTTGAAAAGAATAGAAGTTAACAATGTACTACTAATGTATGTTTTCAAATGTGTAAAATTAACGGCATGTTGATATGTTCTTATATACAATGTGAACTGTTATTTTAAATGTTAAGAAATACCGTGATATGGTAAAAGTGAATGTTAAAATTTTTTTATTCGTGTGACTGTAAAAAGACTAAAGCATGGCGAATATGTGTTAAAGGTTGAATGATGTAGTTAGGCTCTCTGACGCTACACTTTAGAGTTAGACACTTTCAGAATAGTACCTCAGGGTTTAGAGTTGAAATTAGGGTGTGTTAAGAGGTCTTGTTATGTTGAATTTTAACACGTTAGTGTTTTGATTGTAGGAGGAAGTGTGGAACACGTAGACAGAAACACATTCGTGTTTGGTGTTCTTTTACAACACATGTCAGAGAGCACGGGGAGAGATAATTAAAATAGTCATGAATGAAATAAGAATGTTAAGTGAAATATAATTATACATGTTACTTGCCATTTCATTGTGTAACATTTCATTAAACTAGTTTTCCTTCCAGATCTCTGGAAGGAACCAGATTTGAATAAGAGCTCCTGTTTGGATGCAGTACAGATGAAAAAAAATTGTGTATCCTGGGAGCTGCTATTGTAAAAACAAATTTCTTTCTTTTAAATTTCTAGTTTCTAGCGAAAAATATTTGTAAAAGATTGGCCTCGCGTTAGATTCTAGAGCTAAAAGTTTTCAACAAGGTCGTTTTAGACCTCAGTTTCAAACTAATTAACTTTGGCGGGAAGTATGTAATGATCTTAAGTTTTTACTAACGTTTATTTTATTTTAAATCTTTACTATCACTTCTTATTTTCTACTTCCGGCCAGAATTATAAGCGTTAAGGTTTTTATGCAAAGTTTGTCTGGCGAACACCAAGTATTTAAGTGTGGCTTTTTGCCAAGCGAGAGAGAGGAAGCAGTGAGTCGAAGCAGGCCGCTTACCTTAGAAGTTACGCAGTTGCTTGTTGCCTTCCAGGCCAGAGGTTTTAATCCTCTTGATAAATTTTAAACGTATTGTAGTGTTCACAGTTCCCTGTACTACATACGCTTCCGGTTAATATAAGGCCAATCTTCCACGTTTATTATTCTAAAGTTAAATTAGAGTTTAGTTTTATTTTTATACTTTTACGTTTTGACCCCAAGTAGCGGGTCGGTGTATTCCGAAGTACGGAAGTCATTGTAAATAGAGAAAAATAAAGGGTTTTGTATACCCTTCGTCTGTATCCTGTTTACTTCCCACAGTTTTGAACATAGCTTTAGTAAGCTCTCTGTTCCGAGTCAGGTCCTTGCATGTTCCCGAAGAAGATTAGAAGGAACATTGAACCTGATAATATCACCTGTAAAATCACTACGCCCATCTTCAAGAATGATATGCAAATTTCAGGAAGTAACCAGATGACACCGATGTCACAATGACGAGAGTGTAAGAGAGTGATATATAAGGAATACAGGCAAAGAAGTAAAATTGTTCGCAGGCGCTTTCAGTGCAATAACCGAATAGTTATGACACAAAAGATGCATTTGGATGATTTTTTACGTGGTAGAATTATCGGCCGTCTGGAATGTGAGCGTATCCAACTGGAAGTATCAGACGAACTTGGAATTGCCCAGAGTGTCATCTCCAGGCTTTGGCAACGATTCGAAGATGATGTGAGTAGACGTTACAGCACAGGTCGCCCCAGAGTTACAACGCCGAATGAGGACCGGTATTTGGCAGTTACTGCCAAAAAATAACAGGCGGAGCACAGCCTCAGACCTGTCTCGTCAGCTCTCTTCAGCCACTGGTACGACAATTTCAAGGCAGACCGCGTACAGACGCTTAGGGTAGATTCATCTATATGCTCGTAGACTTGTCAGATGTGTTCCACTTACTGCAACTCACTGTCGCCTGCGGTTAGCCTGGAGTAGAGAGCATGCATTGTGGACACCGCAACAGTGGGCTTGTGTGATGTTTTTCGACGAGTCCAGGTTTAGCTTGCAATCTGATTCTCGCCGGACTTTCATATGGAGAGCTCCAGATACCTGTTACCACCAAGAAAACATCATTGAACGACACCGTTACGGTGGTGCAGGAGTCCTCGTTTGGGGTGGAATTATTCTGGGTTCCAGAACTGACCTGCATGTTCAAATTGGAACCATGACAAGCCAAATCTATCGGGATGTCATTCTGGAACAACATGTACGTTTGTTTCGGGGCCCCATGGGCGCACACTTTGTGTTTATGGATGAAAACTCCCGTCCTCACTGTGCAAACATCGTAAGCGAATGCCTTCAATCGGAGAATATCACCCGTATGGACTGGCCAGCATTCTCACCGGACTTGAATCCAGTAGAGCACGTGTGGGATATGCTTGGCCGACGAGATGCAGCCCGTCAACCTCCTCCTACATGTCTACCGGAACTTCGGAGAGCATTGCTTTTTGAGTGGTGTAATATCCCCCAAGATCAGATCGATAATTTGATACTCAGCATGCCTAGGCGTTGTACGGACTGTACTGAAAATTGACTTGAAAATTGTTGCTTCGAAAATAAAAAAAAAAGAGTGCAAGGATTTCTGACCGCGATGTCCTGCAAGTATAATTCTAGCTATCAAGCAGAATGCGACTGGATAAAACAATTTTCCCCGAATCCGATTCGATGACACCATGCGAAAAAATGTAAGGTCTGCATAAGTGACAATTTCCATCCCCCGTATTTGATTACATAGTTCAAGTCTCCAGGAACTCTGTAGTGAGAGGTCACTAACGCTGGACGTGGAAGACAAAATCATCTTTAATACTTCTGGGAACAAACCATTTTACCCACTTTTATACATTTATTGCACTACCTGGAGAATAAGTCTGACATGTTGTTGGGGTTTTTCTTTCCTGAAAAGTCTAAACCTCCATCAAAGTGCTAGTTCCTCAGAGAAGTAATGGCATAAATTCGGAAGTTATAATCGATTTTAGAGGTATATTTATTTTTAAAATAAAATTTGCGGGCTGAAACTGCGCTTCACTTACATTAAAGAAGTGATGCAGCCCTTTCATTTAAGGCTCCGGGGCGTTCCGACTGGAATTACGATTACCTCAGAAAAACTGAGAACCAGGCTGCGGTGAGCTTCGGCGCAATTTAAGCTCTGCTTACGCCACATAAATTCAGTTCGATGGCAAAATCAACATGTAATATTTAAAATAAATAAATAAATAAAGTAAATTCCTACTTAGGTCAACAAAGAAAAATTTTATTTTAGTTACTTTTTATTAATATTATTAACACTTTTTCGTTTCTAATTTATGAAGCTGATAGTGGTCTATAATTTCTGAGTCTATCCATCTCTTTCAATGCTACATTATTGCAAGGGACCTTTCCAGTGAGTTTCCAGCAGTCCAATTCTTCAATTAATATTCCATCTAATGATTTCACATTACTCAAGGCAACATATGCTTGACCTGCTGCGAAGAGTTTTCGTCCTAGATATATTACTGCATAATCTACAGTGCTATTTATTTATTTTAATAAGCAAGGGACATTTTAAAAGGTTATATTTTAAACATATATTATTATCACGTTAACATAGAAATATAGGGAGAATTTTCTGAAAAGTCTAAAATGGAACATTACATCCGCCTCTATAAAACTACAATTATTTAATTCCATACACTTTAAAAATCTTTAGAACTGTGTCTTGCTGTTGCCACTTATTTTTGTTAAATATTACAGTCCTATTTATCACATTCTTGTACTATTATTTATAAGTTGTTATAAAATTAATTTTTACAGCACGTGAGAATTCCTAAAAAACGGTCATTATTTGTAATGACGTCTTATACACTCTTAGACAAAGAAGACGACGCACCTAAAAGGAGTTACTCGAATGGGTCGAAAATCGGTAGAAGTGATGTACATGAACAGAAAAATAAATGATTACAGTTTGAGAAAAATTGGATGATTTATTGAAGTGATAGAACTTTACAAAGTGAAAAAGTCAGTAACGCATTTGTCCACCTCTGGCCCTTATGCAAGCAGTTATTCGGCTTGGCGTCGGTTGATAGAAGTGGCTGATGTCCTTTTGAGGGATATCGTGCCAAATTCTGTCCAACTGGCGCGTTAGATCGTCAACATCCCGACCTGATTGGAGGGCCCTGCCCATAATGCTCCAAACGTGCTTAGTACGAGAGAGATCCGGCGACCTTGCTGGCCTAGGAAATGTTCGGCAAGCACTAAGGCAAGCAGCAGAAACATGTACAGTATGGGGGCGGGCATTATCTTGCTGAAATGTAAGCCCAGGGTGGCGTGACCTGAAGGACAACACAACGGGCCTTAGAACTTCGTCAACGTACCGCTGTACTGTAAGGTGGCGACGGATGACAACCAAAGGGGTCCTACTATGAAATGAAATGGCACCCCAGACCATTACTCCTGGTTGTCGGCCTGTCTGCCGGAAGAGAGTCAGGTTGGTATCAACCGCTGTCCGGGGCGTCTCCAGACACGCCTTCGCTGGTTATCGGGGCTCAGTTCAAAGCGAGACTCATCACTGAAGACTATTCTACTCCAGTCAGTGACATTCCAGTGTGAATGAACCCGACACCACTGCAAACGGGCTTGACGTTGTACAGAGGTCAATGGTAGTCGGCGCAAGGATAGCCGTGACCTCAGCCCCCTTTCTGTGAGCCGTCTATGAATGGTCTTTGCGGTCACTAAAGCACTACAATCAATGATGATGATGCATCTGAGGCTGTAAGTGCCGCTCTGACGATTGCTCGGTCTATTCACGTTCTGTCGTTTCTCTAGGCTTACCGCTTCCTTCTTGACGCTGTGTGCGGCCATGGTTCACCTATTCCTGCCAGCATCGTCTAATAGTGGCATTGCTTCTGCTCAAATGTCAAGCTATTGGCCGATAAGACCAACCGGCTTCTTTGAGCCCAACTACACGATCTCTCTAAAATCCTGGCACCTACGCATATCGTTCGTGCACCTGTATGCGAGGCATAATTACTGTCTACCAGAGTACACAGAATGAAATTCGTGAAGAATTTATGACCTGGAATCGTAATTTCTCCTCTTAAATATCCTGCCATTTGCGCAGATCAGATGCGCTGTAGCGACTACCGTTCATTCATTGATAGCCAAAAAGTAAAATTTTGCATTTTCCGTCGAAACTTGTATGCATATCAATTTGTGTCCAATTTGCTTTAGATCTTCTTGGTGCGTTTTTTTTTTTTTTTTTTTTTTTTTTTTTTTTTCCCTAAGAGTGTAAAAATAAAAATAGCATATCTTTAGTACCGACAAACAGAAATAAATAAGTAGTAATTGACCTTAATATGTGAAAAAACTGTATCCACTACAAGTTTAGTGTCATCCATTACAAGTTAAAAAAAATGTATTTGAATTTGAGTGGATGAATAAAACGTATTTTATTAACGATTGAAAATTTGAACAGGGTATAGGGAGAGTGTGAGATAATAATAGAAATTTAAAAAAGATTAAAAACTTTGCATCTTTAGAATTTTTGAAGTATAGCGCGCTGGAGATAAAAGTGTTTTATTCCACATAGTGTTTTCACTGCTGGATTTCGAATCTTGAGTTTGTTAATCAAAAATTCATTAAAGTTCTAGAAAAGAGGAAGTATAGAATTCAAAATTTAAAATTCGGACTTCCAGGTGCAAATATTCGGGTGGAAGGCTATGTTATTCAAAGCTGGATGGCTCTAGGCACCATAGGTTTTTCACAATGTAAGAAATATACATAAATATGGGTGTAGCGAAATTTTTCCGCCAAAAAAACGTTCATAAATAAACTTAGGGAAAAAAACATGAAAGCAGTACCCAGATCTATGATTTTCTGCCAACGTTTTGGTAATTTTTCAAAGCCTTCGGATCAACTATGGAAGATAGCACCAGCAAGATGTAGGTGCAGGTGTGAAAAAAGGTGGAAGAAGTTTGAAAAAGCGATGTCGGAGCTATATGCTTGGTGTGGCAAAAAATCCCATTCGAGTCCGTACAGAGTCCAGCCGGTGAATGCTGACACATGCAGTCTTGCATTATCTTGATGGAATATTACCTTTTTGCCCCGGAACTCAGTTCAATGTTTTCCACTGAAAGCAGCGTCAACACGGACTAACATCTCGCTGCACACTTTACTGTCGAGAGCTTTGCCTTTTCCAGATACTGTTTGTGCATAAAACCACGGCAACCCCGCCAGACACAAAGCATGATCCTTTTGTTAGTCAAATTGCGATTTCGGGCGCAGACCAACCCTCTTTAAGGCCTGTGTTGTTGAAGTAAATCCACTTTTCATCACAAGGGACGATTCGGTCCAGAATTTTGTCCTTGAGTTGATATTCGAGCAGCTTAGTGCAGTCCCCGAACGCATATAAACATTCTGCACCGCACCACGCGCAAAGGGAAAAATACATTCTCGAAATTGGGTGTAGCATCCAATGAGATCATTTCCTCTACGCTTAAGAAGCATTTGCTTAGACTCGAGAGTACACCTCCATACCATATGTTTACATTTTGATAGCAGTATCGAAAAGATTATTACTCTTAATGACGAGTGCTGTATTTTTGGTGACATGAGATTACACTTCTTACGACCTTGTAGTGTGGTGAATTAAATTAAAAACCTGTAATAAATTTTTCCCCTAGAGAGAAAAAGTATTATTTTTTCTAGTGTGCTAAATCCGTAAATGTGTATTAATATTCAGTGCAGAGATTTTTGATAAATGTATTCTTAATTTAAAACCGTTCATATTAAAGGTGCTGTGATAATTAGTTCATTATTTCATGTTCATTATATATCCATTCTCTGCAGATGTAATCTCCGAAACTATGAGACAAGTCAGTTTCAGTCAGGCGAAAATGTTGTGAGTTAACATAATACACAGTAAATTCACTATATTTGTAGTTAGTCAGGATAAATAAAATTTATTTTTGAAGTTAGACTACTGTAGATTCGTATTAGAGAAATAAAGACACGTCTGTTTAAATTGAATAATATTACTTTATGAATATTGCCCATTTTTTAAAGTGTAACAACTTTTGCATCTTTGCATAAAAATAGCTTGTCAGAGAAGGAAGTTTCTTTTGTTGTACATGTGTATTAAATTCAGAGACAATATTAAATGCACGTTTTTCTTTCATTCAAGGCAACAGAATATTAGAAATAGGAAACACATGGACACGAACATGGAAATAACATATGCATTTGCAAAGGAAATATTTTCTGCAATGTGAAAGGAAACGAACGCAACAAAATTGCAATAATAATATACTTACGAGCAAACACTGCCTTTACAGTTGGGTCGAAATCGTTGGGTAATTCAATGTGTTTTGGTTTTTTGTTACTAAATTCTAGAACTTGCTATTTATATAATCTAAGCACTTGAGTTTGAGTCTGGTATTAACAGCATCTTCAAAGGATTTTATAATTTTGTTATTCCATAAAAAAGGAAGCCATCTGCAGAACGCTGCAAGTAAATCTTTTCGAATGGCATTTTGTTACAAGAAAACAAACGATAATTTTAACATTTCCGTGCCACTTACGCGCGTCATTCAACGAAAATAAAACCGTAAGAATCTCTCCTAAACGTCAATACACCAAGAGAAAATGATGTCATAGGAAAGTATGTCCAATCACAAGCATGGATTTTTTCCTATGTGCGTAGCGCGGTACAGAGTGCTTATATGCGTCCCGAATACGTCCTTATCTGCTAAACTCATCTCATGCGGCATTCAGCGAATGAACTCGTTAAAGGTTCGTATATCGGGGAAGCTATTTTAAGAAATGGTAAACTTAAGTTTTGGAAATGTGACAGAAAATGACATTTCTATTATCTAGAAAGTCAAAATTATGGTTTTAAATTTGGCGTATTATGAATGAATACTATATCTAAGTTTATGTGTAGTAATGCTTTATAATATAAATGATTCAAAAATCCTTCTAGAAGCCGCATAATCTCGCAGGTAACAGTTCCATTTACAGATCAGAAAATATCAAACGTCAGATAAAGAACTATTTGAAGTTGCAATACATATAGCAGAATACCAAAATTAAAAACTACAGATCCTGAAATAAAAATAAATTAGTTATTAATAAAAAATATCTATTAATTACATAATTTTCGGCAGTACGAATATTTTTTATTCTTTAAAATAAAACTGCAGTATTTATAAAGACTATCAATTGGATATGTGATAAATTAAATTTATTTTCCTTTATGTCAACCACATACATTCTAAAAAACAGTAAAATAACGATTTAAATTATTAAAGTGCGTTTATAAGTCGCTTACTCTGTTAATCAAAAACTGCTTCATTGAATCTGAAAGATAGAGATCGTATGGTCTGCTGAATGGCAGCATTTCGGAAACAGGCTATGCGGATGGGCACCTGGAAGCTGAATGAAGGGTCTGTTACTTCTAATGGCAACAAGCTGTTTTAAATGGCTCACTTTTTTAATCAATAACAAACTGATTAAATTTGAAAAACAAGTTAATGATCTTATACTTTGGCGAATGGCAAATACCTTCCATATCCGCAGGACGAGGATACTAAATGTCTATGTTTTACGGCGAGGCAGTATATTCCTATAGTTGCTTCTAGAGTCTTTGCGCTCTACTTGTCCATCAATTTCCGAGGGATGTTCGTGTCTACAGATTTCATTTTGCTAGGATAGAATTTTATATGACGAAAGTAATATACCTTGTTGAAGATTTATGCCATAAAAACGTCTTTGTGACAGTTAGATGGCAGAGCCCTGTCCCACAAATAATACTGTTGTGTTTCTATGGGTTCGTGGATTTGGAGTGATTGATGACATCACTTGATGAAAAATCAAAACACAATTTATTTAGCCAGTATTACTCAGACCAGTTCGAAAATCACGTTTACAGTCGTCGAAAAACTACGACAAACACACTGAAACAATCAGCAGCACAGCTTTCAGGCTATCATGTTATAACGCTGAAGAGAGTTTCATGGCAAAACACTAAAGTACAGCTCTCGACTCGGTCGATCGCTGTCAGAGGTCAACACTGTCAAGATAAAACTCGACGATACTTTACTACTCTGCGTACAGGCAGGGTTTATATGGATTTTAACCTGCCTTTGAAAACATTCTGGCGTAAACCGGTAAGAATTCGTTTTAGAATGTTCTCGCTCGATCTATATCATATTGCCAGTTTTGTCGCCATTGGGCGTTTTCGCGCCAAATCTGGCAACTGGGGAAGATATCTTACCTCAGCTGGACATTTCGTAATAATACCTTGTTTGAGATGTTTACGAAGAGGGTTGCAAAATACATATGCGAATGAAAAGTTATTCTACAAGTTTCATTTCAGGCTATTACTAAATACGGTATTTTTACTATTAGAATTACTTAACAATTATTAAGAATTATTACCTGCTATTACTAAAATAATACTTAAACATAAGCGTACGCATAGCGTTTGAGAATTATTTGGAGCCATTATTTTAAATTAGCGTCCTCTCACCGAAAAGATTTCCTCAATTTGTATGTGAGATATCAGGGTTACCGTTCGAATGAATAGATAAAAGGAACAACCTGATTTCCTCCTCAGATTTTCTGTTATATTTGCAATCTGCTTTCTTTCTTTATTTAATTTTCTTTTTTAGCTTAACGACATCGTTATGTAAGAAGTCTCTACATCACTTGCAGTTTGATATTAGTCAGCGGAAAATCCAAACCATGACACAACTACTGCTATCGGCGGCTAGATTCCCTTATCGTTATCATGAGAGAAATTCGTAGTCATTCTCGTTTTGAAGTGGAAATAATGCAAAATTGTCAGACGTCACTGATTGTCTTCACCTGACAAAAAATCAGCACTACTACAGCAGTCGCCGCTTAATCACGTTTGTCCACGATTATTCTGATAACATTGATCGAATGATAAGATTAAACTATAAGGAAAAAAGGTGTCCTTCCAAATAGCAATGGAACTGAACTACGTTAATATAAATATAATCAAAAATATATACATAGATATTTTTAAGCGTTTTAATTAGGAAAAGGCAAAAATGTGTTTATGAAATGCTCACAATGTCTTTAATGTAAAAGTTCATTTGTGTACAGTTCATAACGGTTCTAGAAATTATTTGATCGATGCTGAACCCATAATCTTAATGCTTGGAGCATATGCCCTCATTGAGGAGGAACATACTAATGGAAAAGTAAAAATTAACCCCCCCCCGAAAAAAATTAGTAACTATTAAAATAAGCACCAAAACGTAATATGAATTAGAAGCCAAGAGAATAATATTAATAATAGGAAATAGTATTAAGTATCACAAAAGGATTAGCCAATTCAGAAGGGGATGGAAAATAAATAAGAAAAAATATACGGATTTTAAGTAATGATAGATGAGAAAAATTGATGTATGCAAAATAAACATTCAAAGCAAAAGACAAAGATTTTTAAGGGGGAAAAAAGAACATATCTATACTATTAAAATATATGCCCGTCCTTGTATGCTTGTTTGTGGCATTATCTCCTCCGGAAGAGTGGGGAGTTGAGTTTCGAAAGAGGTACCTCGGATTCCAAAAATTCGTGGGAAGCCATTTCGACTATTCTCATCTTTGTAACAACTTTAATCAGCCGAGCTATTAATTAAAAACTCTGAAAACGCTAATTTTAGCTTTGTGTAAACAGTTTAGCACCCTGGAGACGAAAATCTGCTTTATTTCGAAAAGTGTTACCACTGCTCGCTTTCAAATCGAAGAGTTTGTTAATAAAAAATCAGTAAGTTTTACAAAGTATGAAATAAGAATAGTACTGCCAAATATTATATATATTGTTGCGTGCGTACGGGTTCGTTATGAAATGAATGCACAAGTCCGAGGAAAAATGAACAAAAATTTATTATTATCACAACAAAAATGCTTAAATTTTCTCAAATTATCATGCAGTATTACAATATCTCACAGTAGTTATCTTTTAACTACTCAAATATCCAATAGAACGTAATTCAAAACAGCTAAAGAACGCTAATCCGCTAATTCGCTACAATCAACAAGAGCAGTTTTCTAAACGACAACAAACTAAGCAACTCCTACAAACTGAGATGTTTTCCTCCTTTTATAAGATTTTAAAATCACGCGCTAGAATTTTCCAGTACTTTCTCGAAATCAAAAAGAGATATTTATTTATTTAATGCACGCGCTCTTGTATTTTCAATTTTCCGGCTTAACTTTCTTTTAATATTCGTCACGCGCTGCACTGCGCGAGAAATAAAACCATTTAATTTATAATTGAACTAACATTAGCTTTTTAAATACCAAATTCGTAACACTATTATTGTTACATGAGGTTCATGTTCTGACGTTGAAGAAAGTACGCGATTTCATGTGACGTCATTGTATGCCGAAAATTTTTCGTTAATGTCAGCATTTTAAATAAATAGCTGCTTTGGGTAACTTTTTTGTTTCAGGTTAAAATACTTGAGAAGGTATGTTATTACCACGTTAATTCTGTTATTGATACTGAGAAAAAATTCTTATATTGCATTAAATTTAAATCATGACGTCATGCGTATGCGCACATGGACCTTATAAGAAATAGACTAACCAAAATGGGTTTTCTCCCTCGTCTGAGGCGTTCCCGTTTGTCACCTTGATCACATCCGGAGGAATAGGGACGACTTGCAGAATTTTAACATTGGTTGATTATTGCAGCGTGTATAATTGTAGAGAAAAATCTGGTTGTAGCGCCACATTTCATAAATTAGAATTTCTACATATTTTTATTTTTGAAATTGAGATTGATTTTTAAAAATTTAGCATATTTATCAAGCACGATTAACGTTTCAAATAATTATAAATCTATTGGCTGCTTTCAGGGCATGATATTTTTTAGCTTTTCCTATGCAATGTTTCCTATGTAAGGAAATTTGTAACTACGTCTTTTAGAAAATAATATTTTAAATCTGAACTAATAGAAAATTTCAAACAAGCAATTTTCTCTTGCAACTTTTATGCTTTTTATTGGTGTAAATAAATAAAAAATACTAAAATATTTAAAAACGAATTTTTGAAAGTTTTGTTTAAAATTCTAAATTGTGCTGCTTTTTTTAAATTATAGATTGAGTATTATAGCGCAATTTCTATAAAGGAATTTTATTTCAATTATATTTCATAATACATCATAGTGATAAACACTTTTGACTATTTAATTTTTATACATTTAATTCTAATATTAAAATTGTATTTAACCGTAATAATTAATTTTACTTGTATTTTATAGTGATTATTTTTTTTTAATTTATTTTCAGTGCTGCATAAGATTTTTTTTGATTTACTGTTAATTTAATTTATTAGCCCAAAGGGGCGGTAGCCTAGAAAGGCTGTTAGTTTCGAAGCGGCATTTTGCGCTGTTTTACTATAAATGTCCGTGTCTCCTTGCAAATTGTTGTTACCAAATATTATCGCCCTGTATTATATTTAAAGAAATTTAATAATGAAGAATCTGCATGAATAAATGTATGTTTCTCGCACTGTGACAAAAACGACAGTATCTAGAGCCATCAAATTTTGAATAATGTAATCCACCACCCGAACATGGGCATCTGGGCGGCCGAATTTCGAATTTGTTTTAATCTATTTCATATTTTGTAAAACTTTAACGAATTTTTGATTAACAAACTCGACAAGTTCAGAGCGAGCACTAGAAATAAAAGTTTTATCTCCAGTGCGGAAATTTTAAAGATATGCTGTTTTCAAATTTATGTGGTTTACGGGCGAAGAACATGATATTCAATAAATATAGGTAACACACAAAACGTTAGAAAACGGTTCCTTTTGGGCGTAATATAAATTCTGAGTGCTTCTAGATTTTATTTTACCTTTTTTTCCCCCTTCATTACACTCAAAAAATTTTATGCTCCGAATTTTATATATTACTAAAATAAATATTCCACTCTAATGTTAATAAGTTAATGATGATATAATTAATCAAATAAATGATTGTTTTGTAATGTTATTATAGTTTTCAAAATCACTACCTGAAAATGGTCGTTGAATTAAAAAAAAAAAAAAAATCAGATCTTTTTAAATTTTACCTTATTTATTTCAAAGCATCACGTACTATCAATCTTATTTAATTTTACGTTATTTTTACGCAAAGTTCATAAATTTTGTGCTTAGAATTTTTACCGTTTTACCAAAGTAAAGATGTTTGTACAAGAATTACGCATGAAAAAAATGAGCGAAATGCAGTGAAAAGTGCTTTAATGAGATATATTAAATCCTATTTGGAAAAAGTGTGGTTTTCATAATCTCATCACTATACAACGTATCACATTTAATAATTAAAAAGAGTTATGTGATACAAACGCCATAGGTTTCAGTGATAAAGTAAACTAGATCGTCCCTACTCTTTCTTGCCGACAAGTCAGTGACGCGCGTCCCGCCTACTGGCTTAGTCTATCTCTTATAAGGTCCATGTATGCTCATTAAACTCAGGTATCCTAAGTTTTTGTTTCCTGGTTTGGCAATAAAAAAATATTTACGAATTGGTTGTTGCTGGGAAAGAATGAACTGATTTCATTCATACTGAGATGTTTTTATGCATTTTCCTTTCAGTTGTACATAGAACATAAATTTTGCTTTGGTCGCAGCTAGCAACTTTGTATACAACACATTAAATTAATAGTTCATTTTATTTTACGGTGTCCAATTCATAGAATGTATAAATATTGCTTTGGCCATAGCCCGCTAGTGTATTATTAAATTTCGAAAGTAAGAAATCAATTATAAAAATAAAATTACTACTGTAATTCAATAATTACACACAATATCCAAAAATAATTAATTTAGATTCTTAAAAATTATCATATCCAGAAACGGTTGTTGTTATAAATATTATCGTTTTAAGAAGAGTTTTAATTTCTGAATCTATACGAAAGAAATTGCTCTTTCAGGGGCATCTTTAACACACAGATGCTAATTAATATAGAATAAAAAAATTTCTGATAATTTAAAATAGTTTCATGAATACCTAGTTATCTCAGAAAGACTGCAGATGTACCAAGCATATTCTGAAGAAAATAATTAGAAACGAGTTCTCTTCTTCTGATATATCAACATTCTTTGCCATATACACTAACATATAAGACTTCCTATCCCTGCTGTCAGATAAGCCTCCCTTTCACGACTGACCATTCCTTCACGGGAGCCCCGTCTCAGTTTCCCCTATTCGTATTCTAGAGGTAATTTCTGCTAATTTTATTATTATCAGTGGTATCAGTGAAGGTATGTGTCTAAATTATTTAAAACAAAAAGCTTTGTCGCAATTAATTAGCACATAGTATAGTAATTAGATTATTTGCAGTGAATTTTAATGCGATATTCTAAATATGCAGAGGTAATAATAGTTATTAGCACCAGAAGTGCTGTTAGTACCGATCCTCATTTTTCTATCTGTATCACTTTTCGAAAAAGATGTCGCTACCAAATTTATCGCCAGGTATTATTTCTGAAGAATAATGCAGCAAACATAAAATATTTTATGGCAACACTTAACATTCTACTGGCAATTCTAAATATATACTCTTTTTAAATATTTTCTAATTTGCTCTCGAATTTTATGTGGCGAATAAAGTCATACATAAACAAAGTTAAAAAGACCAAATTAAATAAAAAGATACAAATAATAATAATAATAAATAAAAAATAAATAAAAAAAATTAAAAGGTTTCAGATTTTAAATTACGTCCAAAGAGGCTTTTTTTTTTTTTTAACGTTTTGTGTTTAACCTTTTTTTATTAACTATCATATTCTTTTACTTAAACATAAAATTCACTTCAACAGCAATGTCGCTGTTGACAAAATTATTTTATTTTAAATGCGCATATCTTTAGAATTTCCGATACACAGTTCCGCGCGCTGGAGATCTTTAGCAATCTTGCTTTTAAGCAAGAAGAAAGGAGATGAGGACTTCGGCGAACGCCTGGAGATATAATAATTTTTTTTACCCGTAGAGTGTTGCCATTGCTCGCTTTTAAATCGTTGAGTTTGTTAATCAAAAATTCGTTAAACTTTTACAAAGTAGGAAAGCGATAATAAAACAAATTCCAAATTTCAAATTTCAAATTTGGGCTTTCAGATGCCTATATTCGCAGTAGGATTACACCATTCAAAATTGGATAGCGTAGGTACCGTTGTTTTATCACAATGAGAGAAACATACATACATTTATGCAGATTATTGATTATTTAATTTCTTCAAATATAATACAGGGCAATAGTATTTGGTGGGAACGATTTGGAAAGTGATACAGCCTTTTAAAGTTTTCAACGCAAAATCTCAAAGCGAAAACAATAGTCCTTCAGGGATAAAGCCTCTAAAAAAGGTTGCGTAAGCCATCTTACTAAGAAAACTGAACATTGATATACTGGACTGAGAAAAGATTGAAAGAAAATTAATGATACGTGGAATATTTCGTGTAACACGAGGAGTTTTGTATTTGTTTTCTTAATTAAAAAAATACTTAACATTGCATCCGAAATTCTAAACATACGCTGTTTTTAAAATTTTTATGCTGCTGTTGAATTTTATGTGGCGGAAGTGTGAAAGGTGTTTTCTAATAATAAAGTTAAAAAGTCAAAAAGAGTTGTGTAGTTCATCTTGTTAAGAGAAGTGAACATTGATATGATAAACAGAGGAAAGACTGAAAAAAAAAAAACAAAAAAAAACGAAGATTTATCCAACATTTAATAATGTATCCTAAAAATATGCTCCTTTGAAAATTTTGTACAATTTGTCTAAGTACAAAGAAAACGATGCTTAGTAATAAAGTTAAAAATACAAAATATCTTCGCACTTAAACCATAAAATTCAGTTCAAGAGCAATATCGCAAAATAGTTTTACATTGAGCATATCTTTAGAATTTCCAATACAGAGTCTGGCGCGCTGGAGATAAAAATGTTTTTTTCTGTACAACGTTGCCATTATTTGCTTTGAAATCCTTGCATTTGTTAATTAAAAATTCGTTAAAGTTTACAAAATGTGAAATGGATAATAAAAGAAATTCCAAACTTCAAATTTGGTTTTCCACATGCCCATATTCGCTGTAGGATTACGTCATTCAAAATTCGATGGCTCTAGGTATCGTTGTTTTATCACAGTGCGAGAAATAGACATACATTTATGCAAATTTTTCATTATTTAATTTCTTCAAATATAATGCAGGACTCTAACATTTGGTAGCAACAGTTTGAAAAGTGAAACTGATATTTATGGTGAACCAACGCAAAATCGCAAAACGAAAACAATAGTCCTCCAGGGACAAAGCCCCTTTGGACTAATACTTTTTTTAAGTCATTAAATAAGTTTAAAACGCATTATAAAAGAGACAATTTACACAGAAAGGTCGCCAAGTAAAGGATTATGCCATCAAACAAACTTAGATTTTAATCCACTTTTTAACATTAAGCAAAACAAACTTAACCTTAGATCACAGAGTTTTCGTCTCTGCTACCAAAGAGGACGAAACTCCATAGAATTATGGTAGCATTTCCTATGGTAGCACTCTGAATCGTGTTCTTTATTTACCTGAAGCACATTTCCGAACTTCTCTGGTTAACAATTCATATATTTGTACTACGTCTTCTGGGGGGGGGGAACGACCCTCGTAGGTAAGTTTTAATAATGAATAAATATTTGTCATTTGCAAACGATTATTCTTTTAGCAAAAAAGATTTAAAACTATTTAGAGTGGCTCATATTTATTTTCAGAAATTTGTATTTTTAGTCCAAAGGGGCAGTTTGCCAAGAAGGACTATTAATTTCGTTTTGGCATTCTGCTTTGATTCACTACAAGCGTTGTTTCACTTTTCAAATTGTTGGAATTTGCATAAATGTATGTATCTTTCTCGCATCGTGACAAAATAACGGTATCTAGAGCCATCAACGTTTGAATAACGTAATCCTCCCGCGAATGTGGGCATCTGGAAGCCCAAATTTTAAATTTGGAATTTGTTTTATTATGGATTTCATATTTTGTAAAACCTAACGAATTTTTGATTAAGAAGCTCAACTATTTCAAAGCGAGCAGTGGCAACGTTGTACGGAAAAAGCATTTTTATCTCCAGCGCGTGAGACTGTGTATCGGAAATTCTAAAGATATGCTCATTTTCTTCTTCTTCTTCAATGGCCAGACAACCCAGGATGAGCCCTTGCCTTCTTCAGAATCGAATTCCTGGATTTTCTATCCTTGGCCATGGACATCCACTTGGTTATTTTTAAAATTCTTAAGTCTGTTTCCAAACAGTCGAGCCACCTAAGTTTAGGTCTCCCTCTTTTTCGGTTGCCGAATGGTCTGCCCGAGATCTTTTTAGTTATTCGATTTTCATCCATTCTGCACATGTGTCCTGCCCATTTAATTCTCTGAATCCTTATATATTTTACTATATCTATTTCTTTAAAGGATTTATAGAGTTCAGAGTTAGTTCTTCTTCTCCAGATATTGTTACATTTTATGCCACCAAAAATACTTCTCAAAAATTTTCTTTCAAAGACAGAAATGATACTTTTAGCTTTTTCTATCATTGCCCAAGTCTCAGTAGGGTATATAAGAATGAGTCTGAATAAATTTTTGTAAATTAAAATCTTCGCTTTTCTGCTAGTGAATTTAGACTTCAATTTTTTTTTTTAGACCGAAAAAACATCGATTAGCCATCTGTGACTCTACTACGGATATCAGGCATCAAATCATTGAGATTATTAACTTCTGATCCTAAATATTTAAATTTGCTAACAGTTTCAAATTTGTAATTCCCAATTTCAAAATAGGGGCTACTGTCATTATTACATGGCATGTATTTAGTTTTATTTTGATTGATTGCTAGATGCATTTTGCTGGCTGCAATAATTTAAAAGAGTATATCTTATAAAGAGTATAATAATTTTTTAAAAAATTCTGAAAGTTTTCAGATTTTATATTACGTCCAATGAGGGCGTTCTTTTAACGTTTTGTGTATTACCTTTATTTATTAAATATCATGTTTTTCGCACTTAAACCATAGCATTCAATTCAAAATCAATATCGCAAAATAATTTTAAAATGAACGTATCTTTAGAATTTCCGATACACACTCTCGCGCGCTGGAGATTTTTTTTTTTTTTTTTTTTCCGCACAGTGTTGACATTGTTCGCTTTGAAATTGTTCAGTATGGTAATAAAAAATTCGTTAAAATTTTACAAAATATGAAATAGATAATAAAACAAATTCCAAATTTTGCCTTCCAGATACTCAGATTCGGATGGAAACGTACGTTATTCAAAATTTGATGGCTCTAGGTACCGTTATTTTATCACAGTGCGAGAAAGATACATACATTTATGCAGATTCTTTATTATTTAATTTCATTAAATATAATACAGGGCTCTAATATTTGGTGGCAACAGTTTGAAAAGTGAACCGACATTTATAGTGAACCCCGCAAAATGCCAAAACGAAATTAATAATTTTTCTGGGCAAATTGCCCCTTTGAACTAAAAACTGATTAAAACTTAAAGAGATAAATAATAATTTCCGATGCAAAGTCTGGCACGCAGGAGACAAAAGTTTTATTTTTTCCGTACAGTGTCGCCATTGCTCGCTTTGAAGTCGTTGAGTTTTTTAATCAAAAATTCGTTAAAGTTTTACAAAATATGAAATAGATTATAAAATAGATTCCAAATTCTAGATGCCCATACTGGGAGGAGGATTACGTTATTCAAAATTCGATGACTCTAGGTACCGTTGTTTTATCACAGTGTGAGAAACGTACATACATTTATGCAGACTCTTCATTATTTAATTTATTAAAATATAATACAGGGAGATAATATTTGGTGGCAACAATTTGAAAAGTGATACAGTGTTAAAAAAAATCTGAAAGAATTCAGATTTTAACAATCGGCCAAAATGCTTTGTTAAGGTTTCTTATGCTCTTGCTGAGCTCGTAGTCTGCCAGTCTGCTCTTACACTCATTCTCGTTAACTCACTTCTTCTTCTCTTTTTTTTTTTTTTTTTTTTTTCCCAGCTTTATTATTAAGCATCGTATTCTTCGCACTTATGCCATACCGATTTCAACAGCAAAATCCCAAAATAAAAAAAAATAATAAAAAAAAAAATAATAAATGTTATCTTTAGAAAATTGCACTTAGCCCTTTGTTGTAGGTGGTTAATATATTTTCGAAGCCATCTCTTTCATACCTGTTGCACACTTTTTCTCTTCCTTGCCAACGTGTTAGCCTATTACCTGGTCTGCCTGAGACTTCTGGTTCTTCTGGTTCGTTTATTGGACGTAGTACATTCTACGATTATATTATATTGTCACCGTTTTTTTATATTTATTTAGCTATTTTTAGTAGAATTTGGAATTAAAATTGTTTTATATTCCCGTGCAATGCAGCACGAGACTTAGTTGAAGAGAAAGCTACGCCGAAAAAATTAAAATACAGGAGCACGCGCATTTAACATTTTAATAAATAGATATCTCGTAATTGTACTCTTTTGCTATCCAGAAAAATCGAGAAAATACCAGAATATCCTCGTGCATATTTAAAAAGCTTATAAAAACTAGAGGAAAACATCTCAATTCAATTGTTTAGCATTTGCTTACTTATTGCTCTTCTTGATTGTAGCGAATTCGCGGTGAGATCGGATTAGCTTTCTCTGTTTTGAATTGTGTTCTGTAAAAGACTTTAGTAGTTTAAAGTATAACTACTGTGATGCGATATTGTACGAATACCTCTGAAGAAATTTCAGCATTTTATTTGTCGTGATAAGAATAAATTTTATTCACTTTTCATCGGACTTGTGCATTCAATTTATTACGAACCCGTACGCATGCAACAATATGGTAAGTTTCGTTAGTTTGTGCCCAGCTGACAAAATTATAGGCTATTTCTGATTGTAACTCATATTTCACTGTGTCAAACGTCCTGCAACCCGAATCACACCGCTTTCACCTAAAAATGGATTAAGAAATCTTTACTTACTTTTTGACGCGGCTGGTATTCCTCTTTGAAGAGACTCAATTTCCGAAGAGGAAACATATATCTGAGATCGAATAATTAGAACATCTTAAGCATTATTTATTTCTTCTGACGTTATGGCGATCAATTGGGCTTCTTGTATTGCCTGAAAATAAAACTTAAAACTCTGATTAATTTCAAATAATTATTAGTCAAGTTCATGAGACTGTTTAAAACATCATTATCTGCAGTCTAAATCTATACAGTGCCTACAGAAGGTCGTAATTCCTTTAGATAAAATCATCTGTAGAACTTGTGGTGTCTAACCCGGGGTTATTTGTTTCTTGTTGTAAGAACTATGGACCATGTCACCACATCTAGTTCAATGATATGTCTCTAGCATCCAATCCACATGAGATAATATCTTTTATATTACTCTCCGAGGATACACGGCCCCATTTGAAGCTCTTGGGGAGCTACTGAATACTTGAAACCCTGTTGCTTAGAAATGTGTTAAGTGGATGAGGAGACATATAACCAATGCAAGGACGGTAGTGGAGTCTGATCATAGATAAACTTGGTCAAATAGTAATTTCAGTGATGACAGAATCATCGTAACCACCTGGGTTAAAAATAAATACCTTGGCAACTCAAGCTTGGGCATTGCATTGTCTTGAGCGAAGCAACCCGCGACTTACTGCACAAAAGATGCTTGTATACAGCCTTTTCCTTTGAAATAGCTTGAAAATAAAAGTGGCTTCACAGACAGCTTTTGCGCCATCAGGAAATCCATGAATAATAATGTTTTCTATGTTGCTGCTTAACACACATCTCGGAAAGCATAGATCTTCAATTTCAGGAAGCGCTGAGACAAAATTGTTCCGTTCAAGAGACATCGATCCGGGAAGTAGTCCGTACCAATCAATTTGAAGAACAATAACCTTTGCCTACATAACTTAGTTGTGGTTGTGATCGGTCCAACCAACCCAAGGGTCATAAATGCGAGCTATATCTTACAACACTTCTCGTTTGGTGTATGTGCTGCGATGTTCAATGGACACTTTGAAGGAGAAAGAATCACTGTGTGTGTTCCACTACACTTCTAGGGCTTTCACAATCTTTTCTTTGGCTGAATGACGGAATTTCTGAATTCCCATTCCTTTAACTCAGAATTATTAGCTTGCCGTTTGTGTAATTTCACTCCACCATGTTCAAGCAACTGGGTCAACTGTCTCTGAAGACTCTTGGCCTGAGTCAAGTTTGAAGCGCCCGATAGTTCATCGTACATGTAGAAGTCGATTAAAACGGATAAGGCTAGAGCACTTTTCTTTCAGAAAAAGCTATCTGATGAAGCATCCTCTGGGTTAAAAATGCAGCGCATGTTATTACATAAATAATCATTTGAAGAGTGGAAGCCTGTACCGGAGTGTCAATACCTTTCTTTCAGAGCATTCTTCGAAGACAGATTTGCGACTAGTTGGTTTCAGTTTATTTAAACAGTTTTTCTGTGTCCCCACTAAAGAAAGAAAGATGTTTTCTAAACCTTAACGTAATGGGAAAAATGTTTGTATTACATCTTCCTTCAGAAAAATGTTATTGAGGAATTGACCGCAAGTAGTTTTGTAAAGACCTTATTTTGTGCTAATCAATTATTTTTTATTTTTGTCAGAATGCAAATTTAAACAACTTATATGCAAATCTCAATCAGTTCGGAATTAGTATTTAAGGAGCAGAGGTTAAGAGTTCGCAGTAGAAGAGTTAGTTACGCGTAGAGCGGATCATGTCGAGAGCGAGTTATACCGCGTGTTTGCAAATAGCTCTGTAGCTGAATATTTGGGTCACTTACTTTAGAGTAGACCAGGGGTTCTCAACCGGTGGTACACAAGAGAAAAATAGATGGTAGGCAAAGATGGATATTATTTTTAACTATTAAACTCAAAACTTAAAACCCCAACATCCAGACAGAGTTTTTTCTCTAACATTCGTAAATTTATGCTAGTAGTACTTTGTAGTGATGGTACTAAAGGTTTTCAATTTTTGTTTAGATGGTACGCATTGTAAGTTAATAATAATTAGTAAAATGGTTGAGTACCACTGGACTAGACTGATATTCTAGACTCGGCTTTGTTGTGTAAGGGGATTTAGATTGAAGTAGGAGCCGGTTGTGTAGTTTAGTTCATTCTGATTGTACATACTATTTTGTTTTAAGTTACTTAGTCACTAGTGGTGGTTAGTTTGTAGGATTCTGCACTGTGTAATTCTCAGTTAAAATTGAAGAATCTTAAGAACTAGTAAGCGAATAATCGCTTGAGTTCGTGAGACAATAAGCAAACTTGGGAAGGGTTAAAAAAACCCTTTATTATTCAAATACGATTTAACAGAACTCCGTCTTGGAGTTGTACGATAAAGCCGACACTTAGGCTTGAAATTAAGAGACTAAGAATCAAACTAAACTAATCTTAACTAAAGCGATATAGCCGAGGCTATCAAGATTCTAACAGAGTTGTCTCCTTAACACTAATTGACTGCGAAGCTATCAAGGGCCTAAAGTACGGCCGAGCGTAATATAGCTTACGAAAGAGTACCCTAAAAAGGCGGACACGTGCAGCCAGAATATCTGTTATCTCTCTCACTAAGACAGTAGAACTTTTCTGTTAAATACCGCTCTTCCTCAGACGTGATTCTAAAACTACTTCCTGGCCGGAAGTGGTAAGTTGAAATTAAGAATCGATTGGAGAGGAACTCAAAATTTAACTGTTAATAAAATTAACATAATCCTTACAAGTTGTAAGCGCCGAGTGTGTGCATGGTCTGTGCACTTTAATTAAAATAAAAAGTTATTATGACCTTCGTCGGCAGTCATCTGTTTTTCAAGACATAGCAAGAATTCGCTTTCTCGTCTTCAGTAGGGTCTGGATTTTATGCTCCCCAAAAACGAAAGACTCCGCAGATTTTGCACTAGCCTTTAAGAGCAACCGCAGCCTGGTGTTCTTATCAGGTCTGTAAACCTCGTGATGAGTAGATGCAAATTATCTCCGAACTAGATTCTCTTTCAGTCTCTGCCATAAAGTTCAAATATTCATGTTCTTGGATGAATTTTGTATATAATGTTGTAGAGACATTAGGTATATTTTTGGAAGAAAGAAAGATGAAAAATGAGCAACGCCCTCGTCGGGAATCGAACCACGGACTTCTGAAACACGCACTCAGCGTGCAGACCACCATACCATGAAGGCATGCCAAGAAGGAGGGAAAAATACCTTATATACTCTTTCTTTTAAAGGGCGACTGGGGTTTTTAGGGGACCTAATCGCCAAATCCTGGGTGGGGAGATTCATCATCCACCACCCTTTTAGTTCGGGCCTCACTGTAGAGACATTAGGTATTTTGGAAGCAGGAGACTTGAAAAATGAACAATGCCCTCGCCGGGAATCGAACCACGGACCTCTCGGATACTCGTCGAGCGTGCAGACCACCATACTACGAAGGCACACCAAGAAGGTGGGAGAAATACCTTATAAAGTTTTCATCGTTGGATTGTTTTTCAAGCGTCTTCAAAGCTGATTTCAGTAATTTGACGCGAGCTGTACAGAACTGCCCGAAATTATGTTTTTTTTTTTTTTTTTTTTTTTCAGCATCAGGTTTAATTGTCATTTGCACGGCAAAGCGGCAGCCGGATTCTTGATGGTGAGTCCGAATAAGATGTTACTCACAGTATCTCAATTCTTCACTTGGGGGTGGTTTGTAACTATCCACATTTCCTACCTCCTAAAAGGAGTTAAATGCATGGTTTAGGGCAGGGGTCGCAACCTTTTTTGGCCGCGGGTCAAAGTCAACCAAAATGCGAGTATTAAAGAGACGTTTGAGTCAGAGATATTTTCGTATTAAAACAGTATTTTAGTAAATAATAAGATATATTTTATTAAGAAAATAATTAAAAACATAGTTGAATAAACTTTATTTATAAACTTTCTCTACGATATCAATGGCTCTCCTGATGTTGAACTTGTGACGTCAATTTAGTCAAGTCTGGTTTATAGTTAGTCGTTTTAAGTCGAACACAAGCATCTGAATTTTCAATAGTTAACCTGCTCCTGTTTTTGCTTAAAATAAATTTCATTTGTGAAAATATTTGCTCACATTTATAAGTGGATCCGATTGTGGACAAAATGGCAAAGGCAATTTTTTTAATGACGAAAACCTCGTAGGAAGTGATGCCCAACATGTTGATATCATGACAAAATGATTATCTTCTGTATTTTCCAAATCGTTCCACAATTTCTTGAATTTATCCATCCATAATGTTGAACTTTTAAAATCAATCATTTCTAAACTAAAATTGTCAATTCTTAGATATTCAAAATACTGCAAATTTATAATATTTTCTTCTATTTCATCGGGCTTTATTATAAATGTAAACATTTCTCCATGTTTCTTAAGACTTTGAAACCGACTTTCATATTCACCTTTAATGACCGAAATCCAAGTTTTGAACATATTTAGATTGCGTTCATCGATATTTTCTTTTTCATGTTCCCTTTATAACAAGGCAAAGAAATGAAATTTTTTAGTTTTTATGTCAGTTTCAAATAATATCAATTTTGAAGTAAAACTCTTCCATTCCTCATACATTTTCAAAATTGTGTGGTTATTTCCTTGGAGTCGTACGTTGAAATCATTATAATGGTTCATTATGTCTGTTAAGAACAAAAGTCTTAAAAACCATTGTTTATCATTGAGTTCGAGATCATTTTCACCGATTTCGTGAAGAAATATTTGTATATCATCAAAACACTCTACAAATCTATTAAGAACTTTGCCCCCACTTAACCATCTTATTTCAGAATGTAATAACAAATCTCTACATTTCGATTCAATTTTCTCCAAAAAAAGCTCTTAAGCGCCTGTGTATTAATGCTGATCGCGCTATTATCATGTTTCATGATTACGATCTTAACTTTTTCCATTACATCCTTAAGTTGTTGTGTAAATGCCTTCGTAAATAAATTTTCTTCATGTATGATACAATGAAACGATAAAAGTGAACGGCCAAGTTCATTTTTCATTAGTTTTACAATTCCAACAGTTTTTCCTCTCATACTTGGAGCACCGTCAGTTGTTATGGAAAATAATTTAATTTTTAAATCCAATACTTGCCCATTTTTGAAATTTGTAAACTCTTGTACTTGACGAAAAATATCAGTGCCTTTGGTGGTGTCATTCATTGAAGCAAGAACGCATAGTTCTTCATTGATATTCGAGCTATTTATTAATGCAAATCGAATAATTATTGCAAGCCTACCAATATTATTTATGTCGGTACTTTCGTCAACTGCAATGCTAATTATGTCACAAGATAACGAATCATTTTTGACCTGTTCATCAATATTCTTGGCCATATCTTCAACGCGATGCTGGACTGTTCTAGCTGACAATGGCATTTTTTTGATTCTCTCAATTATTTGTTTTTTATTTGCGAAGTCATTCAATAAGTGTTTGGAACAATTTATGAATGCGTTTTTCAAAAACTCGCCGTCTGTAAATGGTTTTCCGTTGGTACCAATGATAAGAGCTGCAACAAAGCTGGCAGACGTAGCGTGATTGTCGCTGGTAACAAAACTCTTTAAGAATTTACAGTAGACTCCCAATTATCCGTGGACAGATCATCCGCGCCTGCCGCACAAAGGTGGGTTTTTAAAAAAAAAAAAAAAAAAAAAACAAGCGTAAAGCAAAGAAAATAAAAATGTTCACGAAACTGAGCGAAAAGTTACATTTGCTAACATCGTGCTTATTTATAACAAAAATATTCCAGGCCTTCTCGGAACCTTCCCCTCTGATGAGTAAGTGATTTCTTACTCACCCTTGCAGTGCCCGCTCCACCCGCTCTCTCGTCTTAATCTTCCTGACTGACAAGCCCACTTCATCCCACTCGCCTTTGTTAGTTTAAGCCTGATAGTGTTTGTGAACCGGTCGGAGTTAATTATTATGTTCAGTGCTTGTGCTTTTTGGTTTTGTTTTTTCGTTACCGATTTAAAATGTCAGGAAAACGAAAGAAGGTTGTGTTGACGATTGCACAAAAACTAGAATTAATTTCCAAAGTAGCAAACGGCGCTAAAAGGCAGCAGATGGAATTGAATTACGGAATCGCGGAAACAACAATGCGTGAGATTCTAAAGCAAAAAGACAAACTGGTGAACTTTGCATCAATGTCTGACAGTGCTTCCGCAATGAAAACGCGAAAAACTATGAAGGGTTCTACCTTTGATGAGCTAGACACGACATTGACAGAGTGGTTAGCTGAAGTTCGAAAAGAGGGTACTTCTGTAAATGGTCCTATCATTGCGGCGAAGGCAAAAACCTTTTTTGAGTTGTTAGGCCTGAAAGGAAATTTTGATGCGTCTTTTGGCTGGTTGACTCGTTTTAAGCAGCGACATGGAATTCGAGAAATTAGACTTCATGGGGAGAAACTTAGTGGTGACCAACAAGCAGCCGACGATTTCCACCATGCATTTGAAGAATTTGTTTTAAAAGAAGAGCTATCTTTTGAACAAATTTACAATGCCGAAGAATCGGGACTTTTGTGGAAATGTCTTCCCACTCGCACTTTAGCATTTGAAAATGAAAGTAAAGCGGCGGGTCATAAAAGCAGCAAGGAAAGGATCACTGTCATGTCTTGAAGTAACGCTACCGGTGGACATAAAACCTAGACTTGTTGTCATTGGAAAGTAAAAAAAACCGAGATCTTTCAAAGGCGCAAGGATAGAAAATTTGCCCGTTGATTACTTAAACTCTCTGAGCGTTATGACCGGGTTTAGGCGGTCAAGACGGCCTATCTCGAAAGCGTCACGGACGCTTCTAGGCGGTCACTGGAAAAGTGTTCGAAAGCGTTACTGACGGTTCTAGGCGGTCAGTGGTGAAGACCTCGAAAGCGTTATGACCACCTTAAAGCGGCCGTGCAGATGTCTCCTGCCCCCCTTATTTCTGGAACCCTGGAGATTTCTAAATGACAGTTCTCAGTAGGAGGCAAAGAGGGTTGCTCTTTTTTGTTTTAGACCGCTATGTTTAATCGCTAAGATAACGCTTGAGCATGTAGTGGTTTATAAACAACAAACAAACGTGGACATTCTTCGGGAAATAAAAAAAGTAGCATGTAAGCATGTTTTTTCAATACTCTCTTTAAACAGATAACGTTTTCATAAAATATCCTTTAGTTTTTAAACTTAATGTTCAGAAATATCCGAAATGCTCGTGAATTCAATTAAAAATAGCATTAGGAAATATTTAAAAAAATTTACTTATGGATATATAGATACATAATTAAAACCGACAAATTATAAGTTTTAATTATTCGAGCGAAACGAATAGCGCATTTAATATGAATTATATATAATTACACGTAAAGAATAACATAATTAAGCAATAATTCAAATAAAAATTAGCCATTAACAGTAATTTATCATAAGCGTATTTTAACGGGTTTATGAAGCATAATCTAATTTGATAGTAAAAATAATAATTGCGAATTATTTAAACAATATTCATTTCAATTTAAACAACATTTTAGAACAATATTCGTCGCTTATACTGGTTTGATGAAGTTCTGTTCAAATTCATTTCAAATATTCCAAATCTTTTCATGTACATTGATTTCAATGCGATTTTTATTAGAAAAAAGTTCAATGAGTTTGATTTTCTTACATAATTGTAATTACATTGTTCAACGCAAAATAACTACAAGCAGAAAGGTAAATGTGTGTTAAAATTTCTGTATTTTGTTATATAACTTATTAAAATAACCAACCTACAGCCTAACAACTGAACTGTCCGAAATATAACCCGCCACTTTTCTAAAAGTAACAAATTTCAGTTAAAAAAAACCGCAGTAAATATGTAGGGTTTATATTTATTTTAACTAACATTTATTTTAAGTTTAAACTATCTTTCCTGTCAAGCCTTACTTTCCCCTGGAACTGCCAATGCCAGAATATGTAAATTTTAGTAGAACGCGCAAGGATTCAAATTATCAGCGGAAGTATTCTGATTTAAATAGAAGGAAACGAGTTCGGTGTGATATTCTTACTTAGCGAGCGCGGAGGTAGTTAGCGAGAATTGAAGAACCCCGCGTTGCGGCCTATGTGCTTGGCGGGAAGTAGTGGTAATCGTTCCAGTGAGCTTCAAGTCTGCTGAATTAGCAGCGGTATTGTAAAACGCGGTGAGTTAGTTATTTTAGAGAGCCTCGTTGTTAGAATCTTGTCTTTACTTTCTTTTCAGGTTATTATTTTTATTTGACTGCCAAGTTGGCACAGTCTGTAAGCGTCAAGAGAACGCAATTGTAATTTATTACGTTGAATAAAAAGGGACTTAAACCCTTCACAAGGCTCTATCTTTTATACAAGTTTTCACAGTCACCTCTTGGTTGCGTGCAAGTTGGAGGCGCGCAACGTTATATTGGCGCCCGAACAATTATCGAACTGAAATGGCCGAAAATTGGATGGAAGCCGCTGGACAACACTGAGAAATGACAAGTCAGTTAGAAGGATTTGGATACCTGGTCCAGACTTTGAGAGCATCAATCAAGCCAAACGTCTATTTCGACGGAAAAAATTCGGTGGCGGTATTTCTCGAAGGTCTAGAAAACCACTTTCAGCTCTACCCTGTGCCTGAAAGACAAAAAGTTGCCATCGCCACACCAGCACTAAGAGGACAGGCCGCGTTATGGTGGGAAAATATAGGCAAATTTCTTCTAGGTGAATTTGGAAGCCCGACGTATACATTTGAAAATTTCAAAAAATCGTTAGTAAAGGCCTTCCCCATAGTGAAAGATCGCGCACGGCTGGAAGCCGAACTGTATAGTTTCTACCAACGGGATACAGCAGAATTGACGGACTTTATTTTACGAAAAATCAAGCTAACGGATATGCTGTATGGAAAAAAACCCGATGCGGAGATAATTGAAATAATATTACCAAGATTGTTACCCGCTGTCCAAGACTACTTTGAAATTAGAAACCCAAGAACATTGCAGGAACTCTTCGAATTGGCGGTGAAGTTTCAAAATCGCAGAATCGCGGAAAGAGCGAGAGGGGAAACATATTCTCAAAGTACCCGAAGGAAGGAGGAAACCAGAAATGGAAATCGGTCGTATGGGGGAAAGAACTATCAAGCTAACGCATCGAAACTCGAAGGTCAAGGCCCAAAAAGAAAATTTGAAAATAAACATCCGCGTACCCAGAAGACACAGATTGAAAAGAAAGCTTTAAACGAGTAGAGGGGCCTGTGAAAGGGAGGGTCCAGACCCCGGAAGTTTTAAAAAAACCCTCAAATAGACATTTAAACACGGTCATCGTAAAAAACTCACAGCTACCAATTATACAAGTCCTGGTTGGCGATGTACCAGTCGAAGCCCTCATAGATACAGGAGCAGAAGGAAATTTTATGAGTGAAAATTTCTTCAAAAAGAATTTTTATAGGATACGACTATTTAAAACCAGAAATACTGAAATTATAGCAGCGCAAGGAAAAACATGTCACTGCATCGGGAAAGTATCATTAAACGTACAGGTAAAAGAGGAAAATCTCAAAGTATTAATTTTTGTGGTGAAACACCTGCAACACTCTCTTATTTTAGGTATGGACTATTTTATCTTATTTTAGGTATCTCTTATTTTAGGACGCAGCAGATGCGTCAGACTATGCGGTGGGTGCGATTCTTATGCAAAATAACCATCCGCTGGCATTTTTTAGTAAAAGGTTGAATCAGACACAAAGGAATTATACAGCTACAGAAAGAGAAACATTAGCCGTATTAATGGCTGTACACAAATTTCGAGTTTATTTCGGCAAATCGCCAGTAACAGTCTTTTCGGATCATGCGGCTGTTGGTAGACTTTACTCGGGAAAAAACCAAACGCCCAGGTTAATAAAATGGGCTTTAAAACTCCAAGAATATAATATCACAATAAAATATAAACCGGGTAAGGAAAACAATGTAGCTGACGCACTTTCTCGTATAAAACTAGACGATGAAGGAAATGAACTTAAATGCGCTGTGTTGACTTCAAAAATTTTAGATTCTAGAGATACGGTTATTACTGAATTGAAAGCTGATCCTGAATTTGGAAATATCTATGCGTATTTGAAAGACCCCGAAAGCTTTGAGCATACAGATATCGATGCGATAAGAAATAGAGCAAAAAAACTATGAAATAATAGATAATTTATTATTCTATACGAAAACAACAAACGAAAATCTTGAGTATAAGCCAGTCATCCCAGCCTCGCTTCGATTAAGCATTTTGAAGGAGTTGCACGAAAAAAAAACAGCGGGCCACCTCGGGGTCAGAAAGACTATAAAAAGGGTTCGCGAGGCGGTATATTTCCCGCAATTATACAAAATAGTAACGGCGTATGTCAGGTCCTGCAATCAATGTCAGTTAATAAATGATATTAATTACAGCCCGGCCGGGTACTTAAATAGAATTCGCGCTACATTTCCGAATGAAATTTTAGGCATAGATCTTCTGGGTCCTTTCCCCCAGAGTGAGTTAAATAAAAATAGTTTTCTTTTAGTAATTGTAGATCATTTTTCAAAATGGACAGAAATTGTTCCACTTAAACGCGCGTCAGCCAAAACAGTCGCAGATGCGTTCTTACACAGATACATTTTAAAATACGATGCACAGATAAAAGTCATTAGCGATAACGGAAAACAATTCATTAGTCAAATATTTGAAAACATATGCAATGGACTTGGCATACGCCATATCAAAATGGTTCCGTATAGACCACAGGCTAACATAGCAGAAAGATTTAATAAAACATTGTAAAAATAATTCGCAGTTACGTTAGCACACATCACAAGCGCTGGGATGGCTACATAAATGAATTAGCTTATGCTTTAAGAACGGCACATCATGATACTACGGGAAAAACTCCAGCAGAATTATTTTTAGGCAGAAAGTTAATTACGCCTTTAGATAAATTATTCTTTGTGCAACAAAGAGAGCAGGAGTTTAAACAACAAGATGTGCAAAAGCTAATTGATCAGGCACTTAAAACCTCGGATACGGCAAGAAATAGACAAAAGTTATATTATGATAGAAAACGCCGTGAAGCAGATTTTAAAGTTGGGGATAAAGTATTGAAGCGGAAATTTTCTTTATCAAGTGCCCCAGACAATTTTATGGCAAAGCTAGCTCCAAAGTTTGAAGGCCCCTATGTAATTCAGGAAATCAAAGGGGTAGTATTATATCTTAAGAACGACAGAGGGGATATCTGTAAAGCAAGTCCCGACCAGGTGAAAAAATACTATAATCCAAATGATTTTGAAATCCTTAAAAGTTTCTTGCAGGACTCAAGTCTAAACGAAATAGAAGGGCCAGAGACTACAACAACTATTCCACCACCCAAGAAACAGAGAACTGAAGAGAGACCTAGCACTTCTACAACCCGGACGTCGGTATCAAAAAGAAAAAATGATTTTCAAACTCCGGCGTTTAAGAAAAACAAAAAATCAGATGAACCGGGTAAAGAAACCGTGGTAAAGAGAAAAACACCACCTACAAAGGATAGCAGGAGAAATTACACATCAAGGAGAACGCGCACACGGCCACAGAGTCAGGTGCCAGCAAGGCCGCCGTTCCGGAAACTGAAACGCCAACAGGAGGCACAAAAATACGAGGAACAGAAGAAATTCAAGAAGGACTCCAGACCGGAGGACGTCAAGACCAGCCGTCCCAGGCAGAAACGGAAAGGCCAACAACCAGACGATTACTCCGTCAAGAGGCCAGCATGTAGAGGATGCAAAAGAAAAAGCAACGGGGACGACACTCGGAGATCAATAAGGAGAAGATTGACATCCATGAAACCTCTAACTTGGAATCAATTTTGCCAAAAACGGATGACGGAGTTTCAAGCATCAAAAACTCAAAGATAAGTTAAAACCTTCTATAAATTTTTCTTTCTGTTTTGTTCCGAAATGTTATGCATAAGTACGAAGTTTTATGTTTTGACGAAAGTCAATATGTCTCGGTTGAGACTTAGTTTTGTTTTACTTTATTTAGCTAAGGCAAAAGTATTATTTTCTTTAAGTGTAAAAGCTAAAAACAAGCATTTTCTGTTGGTCGAAAGACTAATTCTGTTATGTTAAAGCCAAAATTTGGCCGAAGATAAAAATAACTTCGTATTCTTGTACTAATAGGAATTTTACTTTCAGTGCCGCTAGCTTGGCGAAGAATGAGTAAAGTAAAAATTTATTTTCTCTTATTTATTTTATGGTAAATTGTAAAAAGCATATGTATTAAAAATTTGTAAATGTATGTAAATACTTGAAGGTTATGTAAAAGTAGAATTTAGTCTAGAAGCATAAAATTGTAGATGCTAAAAGTGAATGCTTAAAAGCAATGAAGTCAAAATTTAAGTATTAAACTGTAAAGTCATGCTTTAGAGCGAAAGCCTGCATGTTTAAAGATGAATGAGGGGGAAGTTAGAATGAATGTGTTTTGTAGGGTTCTCCACCTACATTTGAATTTTTAAGACTATTAAAGTAGCTCATTGAGTTGTAGAATGTCAAGTAAGGTGTGTCTGTTTGGTCGTTGAATTCTAACAAATCATGGTGGTTAGGGGAAGTGTTGTAAGACTAAAACACGAATATTCCCGTTTGACACCACACACGGTGGAGAGCCAAGGTAAAGTTAAATTAATGCTTGAAAAATTGAATGAATGTGAATTAAGCAATAACTAAGAAAAACGAATCGTTTAAAAACAAAAATTTATTGTGTCAAGAAAGTGTAAATTATAATGTATGTAGAAAGATACTGATACTTATTCCTTCCAGATGCTGGAAGGAAAGACCAAGATTGATTGATGAAGTCCAGGAAAGGTTGCTGTGGGAAGAAAGCTTTGTAACGAGCAACAGAATTTAGTATATATTTGTTACATAAGATTTTTTTTGTGTAAACGAGGTTCTCGCCAGTTAGTTCAGAATTAGATAAACTTACAACAGGTCGTTTGTAGGACCTGCTTCCAAGTTTTCCAAATTCTGGCAGCGGCAAATGTAGGGTTTATATTTATTTTAACTAACATTTATTTTAAGTTTAAACTATCTTTCCTGTCAAGCCTTACTTTCCCCTGGAACTGCCAATGCCAGAATATGTAAATTTGAGTAGAACGCGCAAGCATTCAAATTATCAGCGGAAGTAGTATGATTTAAATAGAGAGGAAACAAGTTCGGTGTGTGATATTCTTACTTAGCGAGCGCGGAGGTAGTTAGCGAGAATTGAAGAACCCCGCGTTGCGGCCTATGTGCTTGGCGGGAAGTAGTGGTAATCGTTCCAGTGATCTTCAAGTCTGCTGAATTAGCAGCGGTATTGTAAAACGCGGTGAGTTAGTTATTTTAGAGAGCCTCGTAGTTAGAATCTTGTCTTTACTTTCTTTTCAGGTTATTATTTTTATTTGACTGTCAAGTTTGCACAGTCTGTAAGCGTCAAGAGAACGCAATTGTAATTTATTACGTTGAATAAAAAGGGACTTAAACCCTTCACAAGGTTCTATCTTTTATACAAGTTTTCACAGTCACCTCTTGGTTGCGTGCAAGTTGAAGGCGCGCAACGTTATAAATAAATAAAACGAAATACTATTAAGAAAAGAAGCACGAACATGTACTTTTTTATGTTTGCTTACTTTATTTTTAGTCCAAAGGGACAATTTGCCCTGAAGGACTTTTAATTCCGCTTTGCCATTTTTCATTGAAAACTATAAACGGCGAATCACTTTTCAAATTGTTGCCACTAAATATTATCGCTCTGTATTATACTTAAAGAAATTAAATAATGAAGAATCTGCATGAATGTACGTATGTTTCTCGCATTGTAATAAAACGAGGGTACCTAAAGCTATCAAAATTTAAATAACGTAATCTTTCATAAATATGGCCATAAAACAAATTTGAATTTGAAATTTGTTTTATTATCGATTTCATATTTTATAACACTTCAACGAATTTTTGATTAAAAAACTAAACGATTTCAAAGCGAGTAATGTCAACACCGTACGAAAAAAATCCCATTTTTATCTTCAGCGCGAGAGACTCTACGCTCATTTTAAAATAATTTTGAGATATTGCTGTTGAGCTGAACTTTATGGTTTGAGTACGTAGAACATGATATTTAATGAGGTAACACACAAAACGTTAAAAACGATCCTTTCGACGTAGTTTAAAATCTGAAACCTTTCATATTTTTATTTATTAGTTCAAAGGGGCGTATTAGTATTTAAAACAATAGTCCTTGAGAGACTATTGTTTTAAATACTAATACTGTTTTCGTTTTTGCGATTTTGCGTTGAATCACTATAAACGGCGAATCACTTTTCAGACTGTTGCCACCAAATGTTAGAGTCCCGCATTACATTTGAAGTAATTAAATAATGAAAATCTGCGTAAATGTGTGTATATTTCTCGCATTGTGATAAAAAAAAGTTTTGAAAAAAGGCCATCCAAGTTTGAATTACGTAATCCTCCTACGAATATGGGCATGTGGAAGATCAAATTTGAAATTTGGAATTTGTTTTATTATCTATTTCATATTTTGTGAAACTTTAACGAATTTTTGAGTAACAAACTCAACGATTTCAAAGCAAGCAATAGCAACACTCTACGGGGGGTGGAAACCTTTTTATCTCCAGCGCGCTTATTTGTGCTATTTTTTATTTGAAATGCATAGAATTCTCTAAAATACACTGGTGTGCAAAAATTAAGGACGAGACGGTTTTTTTCAATATAACTTTCTACAAAAGCTTTCCAAATCAACACATTTAATACCGTAAGATCCCCAATACGTAAGGACATGAGTAATGTAAGCAACTTTTACTAAAAGAGAAATCAGATGGATAAAAAGAAGCTTTATTGAAAAAGTAGTATGGAGCGCAATGCGACTGAAGGCCGAAACATCCCTGTGATGGGTGTCCAGCAAGAAACATCCGGTCTTTAATAAGGGATATGATATCCCCTGACTGCTAGGCAGGTTTCACAGCGTCTGCCCATGCTGAGAATGAGGGTGTCAATGAGTTGTTCAGGCATTGCTGCCATTCGTCTTGCAGCGCCAATCGAATCTCCGGAATCATTACAGATGGTAAGGTACGAGCTGACAAGCGTCTGCCTAGAAAATCCTATACATGGTCGATGGGATTGAGATCCGGAGATCGTGCCGGCCAATCCATACGTTCAATATCCTCACTCTCTAAGAGCTGTTCGGCAGCTACTGTGCGATGACATGGTGCATTGCTGTCCATGAAAAGGAACTGCGGACCCATAGCGCCTCTAAAAAGGCGCACATATAGAAGAAGAATCTCGTTACAATAACGGGTCCCGTTGACTGAACCTGCGTCGAAGATGTGAAGGTCTGTACGACTACCAAGCATGATGCCTTCCCAAACGAGAACACCGCCACCTCCATACCTGTCCCTTTCAATGATGTTCGAGGGATGAATGTGGCTTCCCCGCTCTCTCCAGATGAGTATGCGATGAGAATCGCTACTCAGACTGAATCTGCTCTCATCTGTAAAGAGTACTCGTTCCCATTCATTGTCTCTCCAATTCCGGTGTTCCCGGCGCCACAGAGAACGCCTTCTCCGATGGGCAGGCGTTAGAGGTACACACCGTACAGGGCGTCGTGCAAACAGACCACCACCGTGCAGTCTTCTGACCACGGTAAAACGCGATATCGGTCGTCCAGTCGCCTGTGTCGTGTGTCTAGCGATTTCTCTCTCGAAACTGTCTGCCGCCTGTTTCTTCTGGCCTGTAAGGCAATATACCGGTCATCTGCGGGTGTGGTTTCTCGTGGACGACCATTACTAAACCCCCGGATAGCTGTTCCTGTAGTTTGAAATTGTCTCCAAAGTCGTGAAACGATGCTGTGAGCAATTCCGAACTCTGCAGCCACACTTATCACACTGCGGCCTTCCTCCAACTTCCCAATGATTCGACCTCGGGTAAAAGCATCGAGATGTCGTCTAACAGATTGATTATTCGCCATTTCTCGCTGAGGCAGCAACTCGGTGTGATTTTAACTGCTATACGGCGTGCAATCTCTTTGCCAGAAATACTGATCTTACACCGACAACATGCTTTATACTACTCAGACACTCCCCCATTACGTCTACCTGCATATCTGCGCATGTGCTACCGTACATCACCTTACTTAATCTCCTGATTGGTCTTTCTGTCCGCTCTGCCTCTTCGTTCAGCTGATATGCTAATTTTTCGACTTCTTCCTTAATTTTTGCACACCAGTGTAGTAGCATTCTTAGATTGAATATTGTCTAAGCAGGTGCAATGATAAACTCCATTACCATATCAAATACAGTTTCTTTTTAATTTAAAAACTTCGGCAGCGGTCTGAAGCACCTTTTTGAATCATAGGATGAGTTTTAATAAAATTTGTAGTAGTCCGAATTTTTATAAGTATTCAGAATTACTGAAATATAAAAAGCTAAACTTTTTAGAATTTCTTTATCAAAGTATTACATCTTAGGCCAGCAAGACATGATTAGTAAAATCTGGGAAAGGATCTATGATTGTTTAGTCAGAAGTAAAAAAAAAAAAGTACTGTAGGTCTAAGCAGTAAAAAAAAGCTTGTCCCTCTATCGAAAATTGTCACGTATGTTAGAAAAGATTTTGCAAGACATTAATATTTTAGCTCAAACATGATTTTTTTTAAATTTAGTCTATTGTTTTGGAGATGGTGTTCAAGCATTTTACCATAATTTTATTTTCACATAGGCAGAATTTTTATATTTTTTATTGATCGCTGTATTTTTAACTTCCATAGCATAAATTAAAGAAATACACATAGCAACTTTAGCCATAAACAGATGACTTAAGAGAAATTTGTTTTGACATATTATGCGAAAGACTAAATAAATATTAAATGCTTTTGCATTTATGTTACATGACAGTAATTAGAAAACAATAACTGTAGATGTGCAAAAAACCTGTACTTATAAACCTTCTGTATTTTTAAGTACAAAATACAGAAGTACAAAATAGTTCAGAATAGCAGATGGCTTTGAGATCATTCAGTAATGTCATCGTAAATATATTCTCTTGACGTTTCGGAAGAACTGCAGTAGTTCAGATTTGTCATAAAAGAGTAATTACACCCCTGGGAATTGGCGTACTTACGGAACGGAAAAACAAGCTTTGAAATATACACATACAAAAGTCCTACCTTTTCTTCGATAGATAAATGACAGATGTGATAATTTGAACACATGCTTTCAATCAGTTGTTTCCTTCTATATAACAAAGCGTCTTGTGCGGCTAGCAGGATCCTAGCAAAGTCTTGTAATAGTCTCTTGTTTTAAATATGCTGTGTTCGAACTCAAATTTAAAGACAGGCATTTAAAGATTTTATTAATGTTTTTTTTTTTTTTTTTTTACATTCGACGATTCAATATTTGTTAAAAAATAAACACATAAATAAACTGGCATAGCAAATCAAATAGCTGTAGAATCAAATAGCAAATTGCTGTAGAAATGTTTGATCAACAGTTATTAGTAGTTATAACAGCATAACTAAATAAGCCCATTTCGAAATATGGATGATATTGTATTCATTATTTTTAATCTGAAACAATATCAAGTTGTTATTACTAGATAAAATGGCTTAAAATAAGCTGACACATTATAAGAAAATTTTTTTAAATGAAAATTGGATTCACTTTCTTTCACATAATTTCTGACCAGTTCTTCTAAAATATTTTAAAGCTTACTTTACTACATAATAGAAATGTCTCCACGTTCGTTGTTTTTAGTTAGTAATTTTAATTGGGGCTGTTATATAAGAAGGCTATTTATCGTTGTTGTTGTGTTATAGTACTTATGTTATTGTATAATGCGAATTTTGATCAATTGGTTAATTTTATAATGTATAGAGGAACTTCAAAAAGAACAAAAGTAATTTCCACCGTTATAATATGTCCTTAAATGGTTCCCAATAAAAACAGAGGCCCACCAGTGGCCGAGCGGTAAAGTCGCTGAACACTGGTAGTTCGGTCCGAGGTTCGAATCCCGCAAACGGGCTGGCTGCATGGGCGTTTTCGTGGTTTTCCCCATGTGTAACGTGTATACCAGCCAGTTTCCCTTAGAAAGTCCTCCACGAAGGCATCCCTTTCCTTAGGCAGATAGCCCTCGAGGCTTTGCCATAATTACACACACACACACAATAAAAACATAGTTAACTAAGTAGTATACTACATTATATTAATTAGTTTACTAACCAAATAGCAAAAACATTTCAAATTTGAAATCCATCTTTTTACTAAGTACTTTTTGCAAAGTAACAAAAATTCTAATTCCTTTGTTGTTTAAATTAAAGATAAACAAAAAAATGTTGTTTTTTTTTCCCCCATGAAATGCTAATTTTATGTTATTTGATAAAAACTGGGAAGTGCAAAATCAAAATCCTGGCGAAATACATATACTTATGAATGAACACAGCACACAAACATTTCTTCATCCTATGCACGAACACAAATAATATTTTAAACAGGTTAAACTGAATCCACTTTCAAAGTATTTAATTTGTGATAGATAATGACACCTGAAAACATTTTTCAATATTACAAGATAAAATGAGGTTATTTCTCAGATAGTTTCACAAATAAACTCACAAAATAAATAACGCTTTTTTAAATTTTTAATTTGCAATATGTTAGATGCTTTATTGAAGAATTTGCAATAATATCGTTCTGATTTTCATTTTATCCAAGATTGCCATTATGTTTCACTGATGAGCAACTTGCTAATTATTAGTCCAATGTAGAGTCCTCCTTCTCTTTTCTCATAAAATCGCCTTTGTAAATTTAGAGTTTAATTTAGCAAAACGTTTTCCACCTAAGTGGTAAAATGTCTTCGTAAAGGATTCCCTAAAGAAATCTGCCTTGTATTTATGTTGCTTTTAGGGATATTTTCAAAAACACACGCTTCTGATTGTTATTTTTAATAGGTGAACGAAGGAAATATTTTTTAAGAAAGAATATAACTTAACTGCAAACTATATCTTATTCCTAGATAGCGAAGCTTGATTACAAACTCAATTTTTAAAATACATTTAATTATCTTTATGCTTTAAAAAATGCCTTGTCTGGTAATTGTAAATGCATAAATCACTTTTTTTTTTTAAACTAAGTGATCCACTCTAAGTTGAATAATTACAAATAGCATAATGGGAACGATTAATGAAGTTAGAACCGCCAGTTTATTCTTATGTAATTAATAAAAATTTCATTGTTTCATCATACTAATATCTTTCTTCTACCATACTAAAGCTCACATTTAAGCTTTAGAAAATAATCATATTTCTTTCAATTACCATCCCTCAGTCGAAATTGATGAATAAGAGTTTTCATGCATAACAAAGGTGTTTTACTGGGTATTCGGATAGAAAAAAAATTCTCGAAAAATCTGAGTTGTTAATATATTTTTGGATAACATCCTGAGAGGAATTCATTAATAATAGTAATATGTAAAGCCATGAAACAGGTAAACTCAAAACGTCCTTGGAAGGATCAAAATCATGATCGATTCAGTTATTTATATAACGCAAAGCTGCGAGGTTTACCTGCCTATGAGGAAGGATGCCTTCGTGGAGGACATTCTGAGGGAAACTAGCATATTATACAGGGGGAAAACTACAAGAACCAACCATGCAGCCGGTCAGTTCGTTTGTGATCAAACCCAAACCAGGTCGACCTGCCAGTATTCAGAGGTGTATCTTAACCACTGCTGAGGCTTGGATAACAATCATGAATCTTCAAACTTATTCATCTAGACGTGCTGTCAATTTACCTTACAAAGGAAAAAAAAAATCATTTCTTATATTCTCTACTACTTGCACCACCACAGGACGCAAGGTAAACCAGTAAGTCTTTGTAAATGATGTACTAGCACGACAGCATTATATGAATTGTTGGGCATTTTAACTTCGTTGCCTTTCCAATTCAAAAAAATTTCGAATTATATCTAGATGCTAGATATATCATTAAAACATTTACTTGATTCGGCCACCCACTTAACTTACACGTTGACCATAAATAGAGCACTACCAATTGGCACATTGAAAGGCTCAGGTGCTGGGCACTTCAGGAGGCTCCTAGGCAGGGACAGCCACATCCTGTGCAGAATTCATTGTAAATAGGCATATCTTTCCTGGCATAACATATTGGAGAATATAATTGAGGAAGAAATGAACAGTGAGATGGATATGATTCGCATCTCTTTTCTGTTTCGCAATACCGAGTTCTGACTTAAGTTCGATTCTAGGAGAACGGGCTGGCTGCATAGTTTTCCACATATATAACATATATACGAGCAGTTTCTTTAAAAAGTCCTGGGGCCCACCAGCAGCCGAGCGCTAAAGTCGCTGAACACTGGTAGTTCGGTCCGAGGTTCGAATCCCGCGAACGGGCTGGCTGCATGGGTGTTTTTGTAGTTTTCACCATGTGTAACGTGTATACGAGCCAGTTTCCCTTAGAAAATCCTCCACTAAGCCATCCCTCCTCTTAGGCAGATAGCCCTCGAGGCTTTGCCGTAATTAAATAACCTAACCTTTAAAAAGTCCTCCACAAAGAGACCCTCCTCTTAGGCAGACAGCTCTAGTATGCTTTGATGTAGTCAAATAAGCCAAAACATTCTGTTGGCGAAAAAGCAAGATTGCATTTATCGTGAATAATTTCTAATGCAAAAGTTATACTTGTTACTAAGGAAAGAATTTATTTTTGTTTAAAATTCAGATTGCTTGAATTTTAATAATTCTCAGAAACGAAACACAAATAACAAGAAACTAAAAAAATATTCATAATTAATTAGAATATATAAACGATGTAATCATTAAGCATATTTTAGTAAGAAAGAATATTTTGTAATAAATATATGAAAAATATATTTAATATTAAAGAATCCTCTATATATCTCTACAAAGTATAAAAATTACAAATATTTTTCTGCATGTGTATATGTACCTGATAAAAATATTTACATTGTTTATTATTCTAGCGATATTTTTAACCAGGTGCATATTTTCCGTGAGGCATTTTCCGGAGATTTTTTTTCCCGATAAACATTTTCAGGATATTTTCTTGGCATTCGTTTTACTCAAGTGGTTAGATTAAGGTGTTATTTTGTATGCTGTGAAACCTAACTAGAATTTATTTTCATTCGATAGTTACTTCACATAAATTTTCGATTTAATGCAATATTCAGTTTCATAATGGCACTATCATTTTGAGATTTACTATACTTTTCAGTTTTTTTTTTTATTATTATTATTAAATATCGTCTACAACTACTTTCAATAAAATACTGATATATATTAGGGAAATATAACATACACACACACACATGCTCACAAACATACATCACCATATGTATACACAGTGTTTCGTATGTGTGTTTACATATATATATATATAGTTTTAATAATTCCTACGAATAATGTGATATATTTTCACGAAATAAACTGCTTAAATTTTGCGCTTTCCATAGTTTAACATAGATGAAGTTTTTAAAGTCTGAATCTAAATACTGATATTGTGTTTATATGTACTGTAATTACTGATGAAAGGATGTTTCTGAATTTAAAGCCAGGGTAGCTTAAATTACTAACAGACGGCAAATACACAACTTGAAATCAGAGTCTTTGGAAGAAGAAATAAATAAATAGAAAATGTACAAAGGTGGTAAGCTTTTAGTTCAGTACCTCGTGGAGGTATATTTACGTTGAAGTCAACTTGGAGATTCCGCTATTAGGTGTTTTCTTTGAAAAGGGTAATATCTTTTTCAGCACATAACCAGAAATAAAAGTTTATGTTTTCATTACTTAATCTTCAAAGCTGTATAATTTGGAGCATCTGCTCGGAAAACTGTTAACTTATTTTTCATCATTCATGAAAAGAATACACACCTGCGTAAATGTCTTGGAGAAATAATATCGTTAACAATTTTGCTACAAAGAATTTTGTTTTGTTTTGTTTTGTTTTGTTTCTATTAACATCTCAATAATGCACGTAGTATATAAATACTTGCATTGTAACTCTTATATAGCTAATTACAAGGAAATTGCATTGTAACTCGAAAATACATTTATTTTCTCAAGAAGCTTCTTTGACCAAGCTATTTACTAGTTTTCTACCCCCAAAGTGATTTTACTCTATAAAAGCCGAACTGCCTGGTCTCATTCATCAGCCACTTCATCTATTCTGCTGTTACGGACATACGTCGCGCTAAAACTAGTCATAAGTCCCAAATATAAAATTTCAACATTTTATATGTTATGCGACATACGTACGTGTAAACGTCATGATGGAACTATTCAAAATGGAAATTTCCTTTGAAATATGAAAATCGAAATGTTTCGCGATTACAATACTTTATTTCTCACAAGTCAAAACGGTGTCATAAATAACTAACTAACCCGTAACGCTCGGGGGGGGGGTTAAACACACACACACACACCCAAAAAAAAAAAAAAAAAAAAAGGATGGATGAACCGAAACATTTTTCAAGAATGGTTCGAAAAAATCTTTGTTCTTCAAGTGCGTAAACATCTTAAATCGAAAAACCTGCCTGAAAAAGCTGTGCTATTGATCGACAACGCACCTTCTCAGCCAGCAACAAGCGTGCTGAAGTCTTCTGATGGACAAATTTTTGCAAAGTTTCTCCCCCCAAACGTTACTGCGTTAATCCAACCCAAGGAGTCATTGAAACAATCAAGAGAACATACCGAACCAACTGCTAATGACCAAAATTGAAGAAGGTTATGATCTGAAAGAGTTTTGGAAACACTACATAATCTTGGACAACATCTACGATATTACATCTGCATGGGACTCAGTGAAACCGTCAACCCTCATAAAATCATGGAGAAAACTCATGCCTAATTTTGAAGCCAGCAACAACCTCACCCCTTTCAGTTGTGAGGAAGAGAATGAAGATGCAGACACGCCTACGCCAACTCTTGCCGATATGGTGAAAACAGTTCCGGGTGGTGAGAACGTCGATGCTGAAAACATTAACGAGTGGTTGGAGTGTAACGTCAACGAACCTGGCTTCGAACTCTTTACAGATGACGAAATTGTGAAGAAAGCAAGGGGAGACACCGAGAATGAAGGAGAGCGAAGTGAAGGCGAAGAAGAGCCCATTGTGCAGATGTGGAAGACTCACGAAGCGGCTTTGCTACAAGTCGACGGACTGATGAGCTATTTGGGAAAACAAGACGACGCGGAGTTGGCCGAGAAACTTATGTTACGAAAAATGCAATCTCGGATCAAGATAATATGCTTCCAAAGCAAGAAGCAAACACAAATGACTGATTTCTTCAAAAAGGTGTAGTTTTACAGTTATGCTTTTGTAATTACATAATACATTACAGTATTAAAACAGTACATATGTATTAATTTTTCTGTGTATCCCTGACGCCTTTCGTAAGTATACAAAGCACTTTTCTGTTTTCATTAACAAAATGCATTTTAGGTTAGTTTAAAGTGATATACTAAAATATTAAGCGTTAGTTAATCATTTCCTGCTGCTTATTTCACGTTTTATTGTGCATAAAACGATTTTTCAAAGTTGGAATGACTGTTTTCTCTTTTGCTATACCCATTTTTAGCTTTTTTCGGATTATCCGCGTTTTTGTTATCTGCGGCGGCCGCGCTACCCAATTCCGCGGATAATCGGGAATGCACTGTGTTTTGTTTTCCAAAATTTAATACACGTTTAGCAATGTATTCAGATTTATCTTCATTTGCCATTTCACTCACATCTTTATGTTTTGAAGAAAAGTGTCGCTCAATATTATAAGTCTTGGCGGTAATTATATCTGTACATAAAGTAGATATCAATTTGTCACCATTTTCGATACACCCATACTTTTCTGTCCACACATTTTGAAATAATCTCTTTTTTGCTTTTTGTTTGTTCATGGTAATTTTTTTAAATAATAATGTTTATTTCACTAGGTCACTAGGTCAATATTATTGTGCTACTGTACTACACGTGCTATAACTGATATACAACTGAGATAACGCGTCCAGGACATACAAGTGAGATTACATACAACTGAGACGCACGCCTTCAGGAATGGTACAATTTATTCAGACAATGTCGCTGCATTCCGCATACTATCGGCTGATTCCATATCCAGTCAGGCGGGGGTGGGGCTTTAACTGATATTTTAATATGTTATACTGGATTCAAATTTGGTACGTTGATAACTTTGCGGCAAAATTTTTTTGGGGAAAAAAAAAATGTTTGTTTATCTTATACTTTATTTTCGGAACTAAAGAAGGTCACTTGAAATTACCAAATGGGTCACTCGGTGACCCATAGGTCTTAGGTTGCCGACCTCTGGTTTAAGGTATGCATATTCATAGATAAGTAACAATGTTCAATAAATGAATTATTTTCTACTGAAGTGAGAGTTTCAGTTGAGCCCGATACCACATTAGCAAATACAGTTCGAACCATTAATTTTTGAAATAGGAGTAAAAATATTTTGGATTTTTTAATTGCAATAAATTAGCACATTCAGTACTTATAAAATTACAGTGAGAGGCTGAGTCAAGGATTGCTACTACAGGATGTTTACAGTTTATATTCAGGAAATAAACCTTGAATATAAACTATAACAGTATACAACACAATTGCTTTGTTTTAAACAGTACTTATTAACAATTAAGCGGGAGTCAATGCCTAGTTTCGCTGCACCTTTTCAGTTTTCGAAGTTTCCAATTTTTCACTATTCTACGCAAAAATAATTTATTATTCTATCCGAAGAAAATTATTTTAAAATTGATTTCATTTCTTATATCTATGCATTTTAAATTCAAAACATTCACCATCTCTCTGGCGATTACACTCTTTAAGGTTATGCATCACGAAATTCACAACCAACCAGCTAATCGAAGACAAACTCTTCAGGCAGTTTATGTCGCATTTTCTTCGTGATCACAAATTTGTTATCTAAACCAGAGGTGTAATACTAGTTACATATGTTAATGCTGTTCTCTAGAAAATGGTGGGCATTAAAGGGACAGTGTCCACGTCCTCCGTCACTTATCACTTATCTGAACCAGAGATCTTGAAATATTTTAGTATAAGGACCACGATGACTACTCGATTACGTCTCTAGAGCCAATATCTTTCGTTATATAGCACCGTATTGCGAGAAATGGCGTAATTACTCAAAAACAAAAATTAAGCTTAGTTAGTCGAAGTAGTTGAATACTGCCGTATTGAGTGGTTACGGGTTATTCTTTTTTACAGATTTAACTAAATATGAAAATGGATTTTTTTCAAATAAATTTTGAGTCTCACTTTTCAGGTTTTGATACAACTGCAAACAACATCAAGAATTTCAAAAATACTTTTAACACCGACATAGAAACCCTTGCCTCAAAACTTCAAATAGAAATGATTGATTTTCCATTTCCAGTGTAGCGATATTTTAACGAAAAATACATTGTTGGGCATTAAAATTGCCACACCAGGAAGGAACAATCTGACCAACGTCAAAATCACATGAAAGGAACAAGAGGTAGGGATATGCAAATGTTAGTATTTCAGCTCATTACGACGACGCAGGACAGAGAAACGACATCTGAAGCACTGCATAAAAGAAAAGTTGTGGTGGATTTCTCATTCGAAAAGTGCTGTATAAGGTCGGGGTTGCTCAGAATATTGTGTTATGCCTCGAATAATAAGAAGAAATGCTTACCAACAACTGTTAGAATTCGATAAAGGCAGGATCGTTGCCTATTGAGAGTGTAGATTATCGTTACATGATATCGCCCGTCGCACTGGTCGACATCCAACCATTGTCATGCAAATATGAAATCAATGGGTTGCTGAGGGTCCTACTGAATGCCATGCAGGATCTCAATGCTCTCCCATGATTAACGCCCGAGAGGACAGACATATTGTGAGGTCAACTCTGCAAAGTCATACAACCACATCACTATTAGTCAGGAAATGGGCATGTTTTCAGCACTCCCAGTATCCACTTGTATGGTGTGTCAACGATTGCAGCAGCGGGGACTATCAGCACAGCGACCATTACTTCGTCTTCCCTTGACAATGCAGCATAGAGATGGTGACTCTGGTGCTCCGAACGACAAAGATGGATACAGGAGTGTCACAATGTCATCTTTTCAGACGAGTTCCGGTTCTGCGTGCAGTATTCTGATGGCCGCATACGTATCGGAGGTTCCGAGGAGACCGCACGTCTCCTGCTTGCATTCGATACTGGCATAGGGACCCTGCACCTGGTGTGATGGATTGGGCAGCCATTGGGTACACGACACGCACCTCTCTGGTTCAGATCGACGGTAATTTGAACGCAGATTGGTACATTTCTGACGTATTACGTCCAGTTGTTGTGCCCTATATTCGACGCCTGCCAAATGCCCCCTTCCAACAAAATAAACGCAAGACCACATGTTGCACGTCGTGTTCTGAACTTCCTCGATACACAGGTTAAGAAATAGGAGGAAGCACACCCTCTTGGCATTGCTGCCTTATGGCTCTCGTAACTTCCTCCGTCGAACCACAAACGACGGCGACCAGCAACACAGCCGTGCTCTCCGAGCCAAAGATATTAAAGTTTTCTAAAGCCCCAAGAAACCAAAGAGTGAGTCCGGGCAACCAAAAACATTAGAAAAAAGAAACTAAAATAAACACAAGAAGTACAGTGCTTTGGTTACAAAGCTGATTTTTCATTCTACAAAAAGGATAGAGAGAGAAACTCAAAGTAATTAAATCAGAAAAATGTGGTTAGTTAAACAAATTATAATTAAAAAAATGCGCTATCAGCAAAAACTCACACACCAAACAAGAAATCAATACAAACAAACATACAGACATCAAGAACATACAAACATCAAGAACGCAAAACACACAGGGACATCAGGAAGGGCGTAAAATAGCTCGGTTGAGGAATTCTCAATTTCATGACTTGTCTATTTGAGCACAAACACTAGCACTAATACTGACGGACCAGCGAAAGGATCATCCGATTTAACCACTGAGACGCTAGTTCTCAGTGGTTCTGTATAGAAATAAATATAAGCACAATTCAATATATTTCAGATTTAACAGTAATAAAGTCGTTGTTAGACATTCATTGTTTGATTTTAGAACTTTAGAAGTGTATCGATATATTCAAAGCACAGCATTTACATTGGTTGTAGAACTCCATGTGCTATTGATAGTTAAACATTATACAAGATTTAGGTTTATTAATTGTCTGCCTATCCTGTGTATTTATAAACAACAACAAAGACAACACATTACAGAAACTCTTTCGGGTTTACAATATAATAATTAAAACAAAGCATCAAAACATCAAGAGATAATATCTTGTTTTTAACTTTATACATCAAAATATGTATAAAGTTAAAAACATTATCTGAATACATTCAGTACATCCAATATAATAAAATACATTAAAATATGTTACATAAGATAAAATTCCAATAAAATCAGTAAAATCAAATAAATTCTCGCAAATACAAAGTATATCCATGAAATCACAATATTAAAATTTAACAAGCCTTAAAATCACAAATACAAAACATATCCTTAAAATCACAATTTTAAAATTTATCAGACACTGTACATTACAAATATTAAAATATTCAAGCTTAAAAAAGATTTCTTATATAAAAACTCCACATTCCGCTCTGTTTGCATTTATATAACCCAGGACGGCCTCCACGTATTTTACATATTTCCGTATATATATATAAACTTCAACTTTAATACCATAAACTTTCCTTAGATTTTCAAAAATTTTACAACTGTAAAAATACTGACTAGCATCAGCAGGTCTCTCACATTTAGGGCATTAATCTGAGTCTTGAATATGAAATTTCATCAAGTAAGTAGGGTATCTGCCGTGTCCTGTGAGAAACTGGTTCATATCGATGTTGTTGTGGAGTGACATGTGTTTCTTAATTTGTATTATCAGGTTCAATGTTCCGTCTTACTTTCTTCGGGAACATGCAAGGACCTGACTCGGAACAGAGAGCTTACTAAAGCTATGTTCAATAACTGTGGGAAGTAGACAGGATACACAAGAAGGGTATACAAAACCCTTTATTTTTCTCTATTTACAATAACTTCCGTACTTCGGAATACAAAGACCCACTACTTGTGGTCTAAACGTAAAAATATAAAAATAAAACTAAACTCTAATTTAACTTTAAAATAATAAACGTGGAAGATTGGCCTTATATTAACAGGAAGCCGTATGTAGTACAGAGAACTGTGAACACTACAATACTTTTAAAAATTATCAAGAGGATTAAACCTCTGGTCTGGAAGGCAACCAGCAACTGAGTAAAACTTCTAAGGTAAGCGGCCTGCTTCGACTAACTGCTTCCTCTCTCTCGCTTGGCAAAAAGCCACAACTTAAATACTTGGCGCTCGCCAGACAAACTTTGCATAAATACGTTAACGCTTATAATTCTGGCCGGAAGTAGAAAATAAGAAGTGATAGTAAAGATTTAAAATAAAATAAACGTTATTAAAACTTAAGATCCTTACATACTTCCCGCCAGAGTTAATTAGTTTGAAACTGAGGTCTAAAACGACCTTGTTGAAAACTTTTAGCTCTAGGAACTAACGCGAGGCCAATCTTTTACAAACATTTTTCGCTAGAAACTAGAAATTTAAAAGAAAGAAATTTGTTTTTACAATAGCAGCTCCCAGGACACGCAATGTTTTCATCTGTACTGCATCTAAACAGGAGCTTTTATTCAAATCTGGTTGCTTCCAGAGATCTGGAAGGAAAACTAGTTTAATGAAATGTTACACAATGAAATGGCAAGTAACATGTATAATTATATTTCTCTTAACATTCTTATTTCATTCATGACTATTTTAATTATCTCTCCCCGTGCTCTCTGACATGTGTTTTAAAAGAACACCAAACACGAATGTGTTTATGTCTACGTGTTCAACACTTCCTCCTACAATCAAAGCACTAACGTGTTAAAAATTCAACATACCAAGACCTCGTAACACACCCTAACTTCAACTCTAAACCCTGAGGTACTATTCTGAAAGTGTCTAACTCTGAAGTGTAGCGTCAGAGAGCCTAACTACATTCATTCAACCTTTAACACATATTCATCATAATTTAGTCTTTTTACAGTTACACGAATAAAAAAAATTTTTCACATTACTTTCACTTTTACCATATCACGGTATTTCTTAACATTTAAAATAACAGTTCACATTGTATATAAGAACATATTAACATGCCGTTAATTTTATGCATTTGAAAACACACATTAGTAGTACATTGTTAACTTCTATTCTTTTCTAAGCAAGTGCCAATTCTTCTACATTGAAATAATACATTTCAAAAAGACTTTTAGACTAAAACTTCTTTCTTGCCAGAATGTTTTAAATAAAATTTATACAATAACTTTTACAATATTTAAGTATTTACACATTGCTATTATACATCAACTTTAGTTTTACGCGCGAGTAATTGAAAAACATAATACCAAAATCGGTAACAACTCATTTCTCGCCCTTTTGGCGATAAAGGTAGACCTCGCATGAGGTAAAACTTCTTGAAATCTGCCACTTGCAGTAAGAATGAAAGATTAACTTAAGTTTGCAAAGTAACATAAAATTTTACTTATCTTTGTCATATTCGGACATTCTTTTCTGAGCCCAGTCTTGGAAGGTAGCGTAGATTCTTGTTTGATTTATCTTCTTTCGTGTGCGGGCTCGCCCTTCAGGGCCTTCCTCTAGAAGCTTTCTTTTTTTCCAGTTCGGTCACCCTTGAATACCTTCTTTTTCGCCTCTGCCTGTGGTCTTGGCCGTTTGATGGCAGCTGGTCTTGGCGGAACCGGGAAACTTTTTTCGTGTTCCTGCTTGGACCTCTTTGCTGGCCGTTCAAATTTTCCTTGTAACTTTTCCTCCGCCGCTGGTGGCCCTTCCGCAGTTCGGCGACATTTGCTGCGGAGAGTCCTGTCGGATGAGTAGATCTTCCGTTTTAGAGCCGGGTTATAGTTGCCGTCATTTCTCCTGGCTCACTTTGCATACGTAGTCCTTCTCCCTTCTTCATTCTGGGGGTGTTCGTGAGCTCTCTTTTCTGGACGGTGGAACGGCTTCTTTTTCTTGCTTCCTTCACTTTTCCCGCGGGGAAATTTTCTTTTCACTTGCTCCTGCCTCTTAATGGCTTGCCCTTGTACTTGTCGTTGTTCCACCTCTGGAGCTTGTGCCTGCGGTGTCTGCCGTGCCGGATCCTGCAAAAGATCTTTGAAAATTTGCATTTTATTACGATCATAGTAGGGTTTGATTTGATCAATGTTTGCAGAGCAGGTTTCACCATTTCTAGCTTTTAATACTACTACTGCGTGAGTTATTTTTTCTATGACATATGGTCCTTCAAATCGTGGAAAACATTTGGCAGTTTTATCTTCTGGTGCTGAAGAAAGTGAATGCTTAATTTTTAATACTTCATCCCCTACTTTATAAGTTACTCTCCCTCGTTTCAAGTCGTAATATAGCTTTTGTTTTCTCTGTGCTACTTCCGTATTCTTTTTTGCTTCTTTAATTAGTTTTTCTATATCACCCATTTTAAATTCTGGGGCTCTTTGTTGCACATAAAATAATTTATCTAACGGCGTTATAATCTTTCTGCCTAAAAATAACTCAGCAGGAGTTTTGCCCGTTGTATCATGATTTGCGGTCCTAAGGGCGAAAGCAAATTCATTGACATAGTTATCCCAGCTTTTATGAAAATTTTTAACATAACTACGGATAATTTTCACTATATTTCTATTGACCCGTTCCGCTATATTTGATTGCGGCCGATACGGGACCATTTTTAAATGACGTATGCCCAGTTTTTGGCACATATCTTCAAATACATTACTTACAAATTGAGGACCATTATCCGATATAACTTTTAGGGGCGCCCCGTATTTTAAAATATATTTATTTAAAATAGAATCAGTAACTAATTTCGCGGAGGCTCGTTTTAAGGGAACAATTTCGGTCCACTTACTAAAATGATCAACCATAACAAGGAGATAGCGACTTTTATTTAACTGACTTTTTGGGAAAGGGCCCAATAAATCGATGCCAATTATTTCATTTGGAAATTCGGATTTAATGCTATTTAGAAACCCGGCCGGGCGGAAATTAATATAATTAACTGCTTGATATGTTGGGCAGGACTGGACATACGCCCTTGTTAACTTTTGCAGTTCAGGAAAGTAGACTGCCTCGCGTACGCGTTGCATAGTTTTTCGAATACCAGCATGAGAAGCTAAAGGGCTGTCATGGAGCTCCTGCAGGATATTTAATCTAAAACTAGCTGGGATAACAGGTCGAAATTCGTTGTTGGAATTCGTAGTTTTTGTATAGAATAATAGACCATCTATTAGTTCGTAATTGGCCGCCCTATTTCTTATCGCCACAATATCTTGGTGGCTAAAATTTTCAGGATCCTTTAAATACTCATAAATGCTTCCAAACTCAGGATCCTTACCTAGTTCGGTTATTACAGTTTCTCGGGAATTTATTGTACATGCTGTGAGCATTGCCACCTTTACGGTATTACCTTCTTCATCTATTTTAATTCTGGATAGGGCATCTGCTACGATATTTTCCTTTCCGGGAGTATGCTTGATTACCAGATTATATTCTTGCAGCTTGAGTGCCCATCTTATTAACCTTGGGGATAAGTTTTTCCCTGAGTACAATCTAGTTACCGCCGCATGATCAGAGTACACTGTTATTTTCGCCTTTCCAAAATAGACTCGGAACTTTTGCACTGCTAACAGAACTGCAAGTGCCTCTCTCTCGGTCGCGGAATAGTTTGTTTGTGTTTGATTTAAAGTTCGGCTAAAAAATGCCACGGGCTGCTGATTTTGTGAAAGTACCGCTCCTACCGCATAATCCGAAGCATCCGCTGAAATTTCTAAATTCTCATCCTTTTCAGGAAATTTCAACACAGGGGCTTGCGTTAATGCTTGTTTTAATTTTTCGAAAGCACTATTGGCTTCGGCCGTCCACGAGAATCTTGCCTTTTTCCTTTTTAATTTTAACAATGGCTCAGCGATAGCCGCAAAATCTTTTATAAAGGACCTATAATATGAACAAAGTCCTAGAAAAGAAGAGAGCTTCTTTGCCGTGTTTGGAGTCGCATACTTTTGTACAGCGATTATTTTTGATTCGTCTGTCTCGTTTCCTTTCTGAGATATTTTGTAACCTAAATATTTTAATTCAGGGGCTGCAAATTTGCACTTTTCGACATTAACTTTTAGACCGGCCTCATTTAATAAAGAAAACATCTGTCTTAAATCCTGTACATGTTGGTCGAGATTATCACTAGTAATAATGATATCGTCTAAATAGATAAATGTGGACTTTCCAAGAACAGGCCTTAACACAATGTCCATACATCGCTGAAATGTTGCCGCTGCCCTTGAAAGGCCAAACGGCTTACGCAAAAATGCATAAGTGCCAGACTTGGTTATAAAAGCAGTCTTAGGCACGTCCTCAGGCCTAACCCCTATTTGAAAATAACCAGTCGTTAAGTCTAAAGTCGTCATATATTTGGTGGATGTTATGTTCCTTAGAATTTCTTCAATAAGAGGTAACGGATATACCGGATATTTAGTTATGGAGTTTAATTTACGGTAGTCAATTGCGAATCTCCACCTTTTTGGATGTGTCAAAGGATAGTCATTATTTTTCTTACATAAAACCACCGGGCTAGCATAACTACTTGAGATGGGCGTTATGATCTTTTTACGTAGCATATCGGTGATATGCCATTCTATAATTTTTTCCTTATTCTTATCATACCGGTATGCTTTGTGGCGAACTGACATTGAATCTCCGGTGTCAATACTATGGTTAGTAACCTGAGTAAATCCTGGAATATCACTAAATAACGAAGCAAATTCACTTACCACTTGTCGGATTCTTCCTTGCTCGTCATTAGGCAGGTGGTCAAGATTTAACATCGGCGGTTCAGCCTTTTCTCCACGAACTGGTTTCATCGTCAGCTTAAGGGACGCTTCATTAAAATTCAGCGTTGCTTGTGCCTCTGAAAGAAAATCTATTCCTAAAATAATATGTGCTTGCAGATTCTTTACTATGAAAAACATAACCTTTACTTGTTCGTCCTTGATACGGACATACAGCGGTAATTTACCTATACACTTACATTTTTCTCCTTGCGCCGCTAACACTGTCGTATTATCCGAATTATATATACGATATTTACAAAAATACTTCCTAAAAAAATCTTCTGCCACACAGGAACACTGCGCGCCTGTATCCAGGAGTGCGGTGGCTGGGATATTATTCACCAACATTTCAATCTTCAGAAGAGTCAAATTTTTCACCATTACTGTATTTAACTTGAAGGAAGAGGGGTTTTCTTGACCTTCGGATTTCCGCACCCTCCCGTCAGCAGAAATCCGTTTTAGTTTAAATTATTTTTCATTTCCGTGCTTTCCTTCTTTTTCCACTGGCCTTGAGACTTTTTTCCTGGATTGCTATTGAACTGTCGACGTTCGCCGGCTGTTTTTGAATGCTCGGGTTTCCTTGCCCACTGATTCGCTTTGCTTCCGTAGCCGTGTGCTTGACTTTGGTCTTGGCGCACCAAATTGGTTTCGTTGTTGATATTGGCGTCTTCTTTCAATGTCCGCCGTTCTTCTACTTTCAAACTGGATTGCTAGCTCAAATAACTTTTCCAGTGTAGTCGGATTTCTTAATTCAATAAAGTCTTGCACTTGGGGCAGTAACCTCGGCAAAATGACTTGAATTATCTCAGGTTCCGGATGGTTTCCATACAAGAGCTTGAAAACGGGAATTTTTCTTAAAATAAAGCTCGAGAGGTTTTCCATTCTTTGTTGATATATACTGAAAAGTTCTGTTTCTAATTTCGCACGATCCCTTACAACAGGGAAGGCTTTTAGTAGGGCAGTCTTGAAATTTTCGTAAGTATAGGTGGGACTTCTTGCTTGACCCAAGAGACTTCTGCCGATACATTTGAACCAGTTAAGCGCTTGGCCCCTCAAAGCGCTGGTAGCTAAGGTAACTTTTTGAAACTCGTGCACGGGGTAGAGCATGAAGTGGTCATCCAATTTTTCCAAAAAACTGGTTACCTGTGAGTTTCAATTAAATGTTGCTTCTGGTTTCATCGAAGCGCGCATGGTCTGGACGATGTAACCAAATCCTTCCAGGGCGGCAGCTGGCATTTCTGGATTATGAGCCGCTTCTGCAGGCAGCACAGGTTCTTCTTGAAACTCGGCCATGGTTATTCTTCTTCGTTGGGCGCCACTATCAGGTTCAATGTTCCGTCTTACTTTCTTCGGGAACATGCAAGGACCTGACTCGGAACAGAGAGCTTACTAAAGCTATGTTCAATAACTGTGGGAAGTAGACAGGATACACAAGAAGGGTATACAAAACCCTTTATTTTTCTCTATTTACAATAACTTCCGTACTTCGGAATACAAAGACCCACTACTTGTGGTCTAAACGTAAAAATATAAAAATAAAACTAAACTCTAATTTAACTTTAAAATAGTAAACGTGGAAAATTGACCTTATATTAACAGGAAGCCGTATGTAGTACAGAGAACTGTGAACACTACAATACGTTTAAAAATTATCAAGAGGATTAAACCTCTGGTCTGGAAGGCAACCAGCAACTGAGTAAAACTTCTAAGGTAAGCGGCCTGCTTCGACTAACTGCTTCCTCTCTCTCGCTTGGCAAAAAGCCACAACTTAAATACTTGGCGCTCGCCAGACAAACTTTGCATAAATACGTTAACGCTTATAATTCTGGCCGGAAGTAGAAAATAAGAAGTGATAGTAAAGATTTAAAATAAAATAAACGTTAGTAAAACTTAAGATCCTTACAGTATAAATCGTAAATGATCTTTATTCCTTTCTGAACTAACCCACATAAATCGCCAGTCGTCCAAACAGTTCTCTAAAATCACACTATTCGCTCTTTTCTTTGAGCCAGGAATTTCTATATATTCGGAACTATTAGAAAGAGCTGCTTCCTTTGCCAACACGTCCGCCCTCTCGTTTCCTGCGTGCCCGACATGTACCTTAACCCAATGCAGTTTAATATCAATTTGATCAGAAATTTCACCATATAATTGCTTTATATTATAAACAGTAAAATTGGTAGATACAGGACAACACAATATTTGTAACAAAGATTGACAATCACTGTATACATTAACAATGGAAGGACGTGGGATTTTAAAACTAATGTACTGCAAGTCCTTCTCTAGAGCGCAACTTTCCGCTTGGAAAACCGAATTATAGGAGTTTAATCTGTATTGTTCATAAAGAATTTCAATGCCATAAAAGTACACTACAAAAGCAGCACCAATCCTTCCATCGAGGCCAGATCCATCAGTATAAATATCATACATGCTAATATTGGGAATATCTCTGTCAAAGCTACAAGCAATATTATATGCAGGGTGAATTAACAACCTATTAAATTTTTCATAAGCATATCTTGTTATCAAATTGTCTCCATATAGTTTAAAATCTAATTTACCAGCTCTTAACAAACATTTGTCATAATATGTTTTGTATAGTAAGGAGAGCGGCGGAGTGCCGGCCAGAACACATAGAACTTCTGTGGAGACCGTCCTAAAACAACGAGTCATTGCCAAACACCAGCTCCTCTGTATTGTATCTAGTTTCATGCGTATACGACAAAGTTCCCCTGCCCTGGGACCCCAACAGCCTATGCCATACATGATGATAGGAATAGCAACATTTTTGTAAATCTCACAGATTATTTTGCTCTTAAAACTTAGGGTGTGGGCTGTAAAGGAACGCTTGTAAAATAAAAGAATATCGTTGGTTCTCCTATTGATCTCCTTAAAGTGTTCAGCAAAAGTCAACTTGTTATCAATCGTAACTCCTAAATATTTCATTGAGTCTACAAACTTTATCCTTGTTCCATTGAACCTGAGTTGCGAGCTTCTACATTTTCTTCCACCCCTAGGAAAGAACATAGCATTCGTTTTTTCTAAACAATATTGAAGACCCTCTTCGGTTTGCCATTTTTCAAAATATGGAGTAATTTCCTGAAACAACATTTCCAATTTTCCCAAAGAGTCCTCTTTCATTAATACGATAATATCATCAGTGTTTTCGATTGCTGCCCAGCCCTGCACTATCTCCAGATCTGTCATCCACTGAAAACATCTGGTCATGGGTTTCTGACAGTCTGGCTCGCCACTCCGCTCCAGCTAATACGGTTGATGAAGTGTGGCATAGACTTGAAGCAGCATGGAATAAGTTGCCCGTTTCCTGTCATCCAAGCCTAACCGGGTAAGGGCCATTTTAGCTGCCAGGACTGGCATCTGTTTCTACTAATTTCGGCCCCATCTTTAAACATCAAACTGCTTACAAATTTAATGATTTTGTCTTCATGCTATACTGTTTAAGTACACTAAATATCTTTTTTGTATTTGATTTCTTTCATGGTGTTGCACTTTTAATGGCCAGCCAGTGTATTTAAACTCGTTATTGCTGTCTTCCTACTCACACAGTATGATTAGCAGTGGCGTAGCTAGGGTGGGGCAAGGGGGGACATCTGTCCCCGGGCGCAGCATACAAGGGGCGCCAAATTAATGCTACGAAATTTTCTAATGAAATGTTTTCCGTTCTTGGCACACAGAAAGGGGCGCAAATTCCTCAATTGTCCCCGGGCGCTGGAAACCCTAGCTACCCCCCTGATGATTAGCTGCTTAAATTTGCTCCTAGTATTTTTTTGCCACTATCGGAACTATTTATCTGAGTGAAAAAAACATTCACCAAACTGAAATGTGTAAAAAATATTTATAGATGCAACTTAACTGATAAACATTTGAAGTCCTGCTGATATTTTTCACAGTAAACTTGATCCACAACTACAAACAATTGTCATCAGAAAGTTATAACTACATAAATCTCATTGCAAGCTTTCAAGATAAATCTACAATTAAAATGCTAAATTTCAATATATATGTGAGTTACTGTGTTCCTTATGTGGCCATTAAACAGAACGTATAATATAATGTAATCAAAATAAAGTGTGACGAGCCGGATACTGGGCATGTCTGGGTCGGGCCGTAGTTTGGAGACCATTGACCTAAACTATTGCGGTCTTGTAATTATTTTGAATAAAATTACCTCCCCAGTGTATGATTCATATGGTTACGGATTTTGCATTTAGTACGCCGAAAAAGTAAAAATACAGAAGCACGTATTTTAGGATTTAATAAATAGGTATCTTGTAATTTATATTTAAACTGAATAAATGCAATTGATAGCTGTGACCATAATTCTACTCTTTTGCTTTCCAGAAATCTCGAGAAGACGGAAATTACCAGAACGTTCTCGTGCACGATTAAAAAGCTTTAAAATGCCGGAGAGAAACATCTCTGTTCAATTGTTTACTAAATTGTTTTTTACTGTAGCTGCTGTAATTTTGAGATCGGATTAGCTTTCTCTGCGCTTTGGATTGCGCTCGATTTAACGTTTTTAGTAGTTTAAAATATAACTACTGTGTGATATTGTACGAATATCTTTGAGGAAAAATCTAGGGTTTTATTACATTTCTTGTGATAAGAATAAATTTTATTAACTTTTTATCAGACTTGTGCATTCAATCTATTACGAATCCGTACCGTACGCAAGAATATTTTACCTTCTCATTATAGCCACTTTGACGGTATAGTAGTTAGGGAAGCCGACTGCGATACCGAAGGGCCCCAGTTCAAATTCCGGAGAAGGCATGGATGTAAATTGTCTGTTCCGTCATAGGTCCCCTGAGTTAGGTGCTTTTCAGCCTGTTGGATCCCGTCGATGGAATTAAAAAATAAATGCAAAAGTAAATATAAAGAGCTTATTATTGTATCCTCCTGCCATTGACCACGCTAAACGAGAAACATTGAAATAAGGACCATAATATGGAAAGAAGTTGCATGGTGGGGACTACTGAGACCAAGGGGAACACTTATTATGGTTACATGTTAGGCAGACAGTTATACAGTTATGGTACATGTTAGGCATACACTATTACGGTACATGTTAGGCATACAGTTATATTGAGGATATGCTATATAGTCAGGTACAGATGTAAAGAGGAACAAATACATTACAAATTGTGGAATACGTTAAAGGAGTTCTGGATTAATCATAAAATTAAATATAATTAAAAATAAATCAAGGCAAAACAAAAGGAAAAAACAAGACATTAAGTAAATTAATATATCTACAGAGCGGGCTGCTGATAACATGGTGTCCAAGGAAAGAAGTCACTCCAGGCTGTCAGCAATGCTTTTAGCAATGGTAATGCAGTCTCTAATGCGGCTGAGCGCATATTTATTCTTAATTGTATTCTTGAACCATGCCGGCATATTGATTGCAGTTGGTCTTTTTAAATGTGAATTCGCTGTGTGCGGGCAAACAAACAGATAGTGATCTGGATCACCAGTACTGCCACAAATACATTAGTCACTGTCTCTTAAGCGAAATCTGTGAAGATAGGACATATATGGGCCATGCCCTATCAGATACTGTGTGAGGTGCGAAGAGCTGCTATTTAAATTCTGGTTAACTTTTGGTTGGAAATTATATAGTATTCTTCTTGTAGTGCTTGTCTCCCAGTAGTTTTGCCATTGCTTCATTAGTTCACCTTTTAGAGTGGTTTTCAAATATGAGTGCGGAAGGGGCACACAAATGCTACTCATGTGGAGTTCATTGGCTGCGCCTTTTGCAATCACATCTGCTGCTTCATTTCCTTTAATCCCCGTACGGGATGGAACCCATTGAAGCTTGGACCTTAGACTTGCAGGAATCGAAATTAATAGTTTTTGTATGTCTCTGACAATAGAATGTCAGCTGCGGCCGCTCTGGATGGCCTGCAAACTTGACATTCAATGTGTAAATAACTTTATACCTACCATTGGTAGCAGTAAACTCCAAAGGTGCATTTAGGGCTGTAACTTTTGCCCGAAACATCGAGTTACTGGGATGAAACTTCTTAGCCCAGGAATGGATTATGTGGTCACCCTCCATTGCTCACCAGGCACTGCCAGCCCCGAGCTCTCCTCTGGAGCCATCAGTATAGACGGTTGAGGATTCACTTGGAATTGTAATTCACTTGGAGGATCACAGCTTGTTTCTGTGTCGAAGTCTGTAGGGTGGCAAGGAGAGTGGGCAATGTGATTCTCGTAGTCCGAAGATACATAAGTCTTAATACAAATAGTAGCGTCTTATTTTAGTCTGATCACTCTCGCCACAACACTCTCGCTCTGTACTATCAAGTGCAGGGGTGGAAGACCTGCCAATACATTTAATGCAGATGTTGGAGCGGTACGGAATCCTCTGCAGATTCCCAGAAGAAAAATGTCTTTGCGCGGAGTTCAATGCATGTTGCATGGGGATATACTATAATCACGCTTCGCAGGAATAGAATCTCTTTATGTTTACTTGGGGCTTCTCTAAGAGTTGCGGAATTTAACTGTGTTAAGCAGCCTTATACTAACCAGGTCTGGGTGCTGTTCCTTCTAGTGCACTGTCCCCTAGTAGAAGGCACATGCGGCCGCCTGTTTTGTGCCCCCATAATAAAATAACCACCATTTCTGGTCTTAGAAGTGGCGAAATCCTAAAAATGGCTCGTGCTCACCATTAAAGAAACCTTTTCATTACACTTATTTCAAATCTTGCATGTTGTATTATATACATCTAATGTACTGCATTATGTTCATTGAATTTCATGATCTGCATTTGTACTTTGTCTAATTTGAATTGTAGCTTAGAATTACTTGTATTCTCTACATGAAATTCCTCATTCTAACCAGGTGCGCCGTGATTTCATGTTATTTATAGGGTCTTCCTGATCCAATCTCTCTTTTCTTTGCTTTCCATTGGAACTGCGATGCCGGGTGGCAAAGACCACTCCCCTTTATATCTTTCCGTAGAATTTCTCAAGCGGGTAGCTTATGTTCAAGATTATTTGGTACTTATGTATTAACGCAACCATTTTGGCGGAATTTAGCTTTCTTTCACAAACAAAAAGGTAAAAAGTACTTATCGGGTGCAAGTTGGCATTTTCGTAACTTTTTTAAAAATATTATATAAAACACATTTTAAAATACAAATTTCATTATTAACTAAGGATCATATGATATATTAAAAAATGAAACACTATTTCTTTTTTTTTTTTTTTCAAAATCCTTCCCTAATTTTTTAATGTTATTCTTCTCCCCATGTACATACAACACCAGCGACGAACTCCTATTCTGGCATGATTGCGCCTCTCCCGATTTTACGTTCGACGCGCCAAAGACCATCCAAGCGGGAGCAGCCCCCGCGGACCTCACTGGGCTTTATACAAAGCCTTGGATAGAATAAAAAAGGAATAGAACTGAGCATACGAAGGCATCTTTGCTTCAGGATCACCACTTCGGTTGAAACGAATATATTCGATACACAAGGTGTTTCATCCGCTATGTCAGTTCCCTCATAAGGACCGAATGGAACTAACCCACAAGGATTGGTCAAAAGTATGACCATCTAGCTTTAGTTGAAGGAGCCAACAGAACAGTACCATAACGGTCCTCGTCGAGCCTGAACCCAATACCGAATAAAAGATGGTTCTAGTCCTTTGAAGACTGATTTTATACCACCGTGACCGAGACTGCCTAGGTACAGATCCGACCCAGTAGATTCCAAGGAATTCTCCTGAGTCGATTCCCGGGAAGATCGGCATGTACTAGTGCCTCCTAGATATATAATCTAGGAGGCACTGCATGTACACGGTGATCTGTTTTAGTTTAAATAGACGTCAAAGAATCGCACAAACTCTACACTGCGCATTCGCTATCTATCAAACTTCATTGTTCCTTTCAGCAATTTTTGTTGCAAAATAGCGTATTCCCGCAGGACTTTTATAGCAGTTTCTTCCACTACTGGCAAATTCCATAAGCAATATTTAAAACTGAGTTTAAAACAAAAATATTATTATTTGTTTATAAAAGCCTTTAGACCATGGAGTACAACAAAAAGAACGCATACGAAAACAGCGACGTTGCTTGACTGAAGGATTCTTCTGAGCAGTTGGCTGAAGAATGTTTATGCGCATGGTTGCCAGAGTTTGACATGTTCGGAAAATTTGTGACTTCTACTAAAATAATTGCGATAACACGTAGGTACCGATTTTTTTCCCCGCGGTCAGAAGCCCACAGTGGCGTTATTTTAGTTATCATAATGTAGCCTAATTCTACAGCCAAATGAACATTTCTATTAATGCATCATGTTTCCCTTCTTTGTGTATCTGAGATAACAGGAAAGAGCTAAAAGTAGCTGACGTCAGTATAATCACAAAGTATCCTTCTTTGCAAAATGTTCCTTTTGCTCCTAACGAAGGGGGATCTGTACTTGTCGCCTGAAATCGATAGAACGTTAATAATTTCAATTAAAATCTACGCAAAACACAAGACTGCTGTTTTGCTTAATGTTGAATTTTACTTTGGTGTGTTTCTGTTACTTCTTAGTAGTAAATAGTTCCGTTAAAATATCAGAACTCATCTAATTTGGAGACCCATCTAAAATTATGATTTCACTTAAAATTGAGAAGTACTGCAGTCGGGATCTAGCTAATTAAGCCCTTATTAGAAATCTTTTTGCTAAGTAAAATTCATATTTAAAAGCAATAATTTTAGACCCAGTAATCGAAAAAATCAGTCTCGCGTTAACAAAAATTTATAATAAGTATTCATATTGCTTATCTGAACTATCTATATGGAATAATAGTGGAGCATCACGGACGTACTCGGATTCGGAGATACAACCCTCATCAAAAAGTAATATATTAGGAGGCATATTTGATAAGTGCACATCTGTATCGCCATCCCTCCCGGGAGTGGCTTCTAAAATGGACCAATGGGCTTCCAATAATATTTCTGTTATTTCACATGATCTTTGCTGTGCCTTAAGCAAGGTCGTTGAAAATGTTTTGCCGCACAATTTCCTGTACAGAATAATTAAAGCATCTTGCATTTCGTGTGAAAACATTCCGCGCAAAGTTAGATCAGATATAAGCATAATTATATATGTAAGTAGTAGAAGTCTTAGCATTTTTTCTTGCAATTTAGGTATGAAAGAGACGTATTGTGTGAGAAAGATGTTCTATAATAATAACCAACGCACAGTTTTATTCAACGTGAACTTTCCTAATTTGCAAATCTACACATTAAGTGTGTTAAATTTCACACCAATAACTGTTCACTTTTAAATATATTATCTGCACAAAAAAATACGCTTTGAAGATAATCAGTTTATCTTATTATATTACAGAATATATTTAATCAATTCATATATAACGTTTAATATTAACTGCAGATATAATCAAATCATTTGCAATATATATTTCGAATCTTATACTTTAAAAATCAAAGGAATGCAAGTATTGTGATAAGAAAATATTAGATTCATTGTAATGCTTCCAGTTATTCTCAGCTCAATAAAAAGAATTATACACTTAAGCTCTCTTAATCCACAGGTGCTAGTAAATGCATAATATTCGAGGCTAATTGTAGCTCCAGTCATTTTATCGCTATAAAAAGCGATAACATGCCACGGACATTAATCTGAATATCCAATGCGTGATAAATTTAGCGAAAGTGAAATGTTAACGATTAAATAAATTTATCAAATGAAAGCACTATGAGATTTCGCTAATTAGATGCAAGCGCTCAAAATGCACAGTTTCAACGATTAAGCATCACAAGAGCAATAGAAGCTCATTGGTACATCTTTTAAATCCCTCCCTCAGTGGCGACTCTGGTATGCACTTAGGAATTATGCATCCGTGGGTGTCAGTAATAAGTGATGCTAAAAACATATTAAGATACATATTTTACGAAGATGTTATAATCACAAAGCAGCGCATTTCAGATCCTCCGTAACATAAATAGGCAACGTAAAAGGTTAGTATGAAACTTCAAGGGCACATTAATAAGTTACGTTACAAAATGCAATCGAAGAACAAAAGATACCAAGCAAAGAAACGTACACCAAAATACAAAATAAAAAAAGAAGCTAAATCGAAAATTATATTAAAAATTCAAAATAAATGTCACATCCACGATGCAAATGCAGAAATAGGAATTAATTTCTGGGTAGGCATGAATTTGTGCTAAAAATTTCTTCGAAGGTGGAGAACAATACGAATATCTTCTCAATGGGTGTCGGAGCTTCCTTAATCTCTGACATTCTACAGCTATTGTGCGAATGATACTTAGAATTAAAAAATCAGCGAACATATCATTTACGTCTTTGACTATTTTAAAGAAATCAGAGAAAATACCTGAGATACTTCTCGAAATTTTCTGTTGACCATGAGCGTGTTTTCCAGGCCTGTTCTTGGTTACTGAGGATGTTACAAAATTTATTTTAGGTTTTTCTGTATTTTTATTAATCAGGAATTTTTTTTTTTTTTTACTGGCTTATCTTTTTTTACTGGCTTTCAGAATTTTGTGCAGTATTTTCCTTAAAAAATGGAAGATATTGGATCAATTTCCTTATCCACCCTTACCACTTGGTGTAATTCAGATTTTGGAGAAGTCCTATTTTGCAGATTCATAGGGTATTGAGGGGAATTGCTTAAAACTGGTTGCATGCTCCAATTTACAATTATAACATTTAAGAATTTTTATTCACTTACTCTCACATTGTAAAGATTTATGGCTGCCAGCACATATCACACTCACAGCAAGAATTTGCACCCAGCCGAGGAGCGGAAGAAATGCTGGCAGTAATTACATTGGGAGACATTGGCCTGTAAACTAGTAACTTTGTACAGAGACATAAAATGAAACAGATTTTGAACGTTATAGATTTTGTTCCAGGTTCATTAACTAGCTCAATTTGGAATAGTGACATGTAATTTCTCTGTGACCTTTAGCGACAGTTCGAAAAATTTGAGGAAATTCACCTCTGATTCTGGCTGTAAAAATAACATTAAGTTCATTTTTAATTTTCTTAACAAATTGTTAAATTGTAGCAGTGGTATCCAACAGTTTCTACATCATTGTTTACAATATTCTTATCAGTAACATTTTCAGGATTGTTTACATTATCATTATCTAAAAAAGAAAATTTGTTTCCAGTCTTAATATAGTTATTATTTTTAAGATTTTGGCACGGAGTGCAGTTTTCCATAGTGAGACAAAGCTTTCACCCGTAAATTTCTTATCCGAATCACGTTATTTTGCCAGGGCACAGATTGCGCTTAGTATTATCTGAATTTTTAGGCAAACCTTTTTCGCAGTACTTTTAGATTTTTGAGTACAGCTAGATCCGACTTTTTACGAGAACTAGCAGCAGTTTTAATTATCAACATCAGAATTTTTACTATAGCATTCAGCACTTGAAATGTCAACAATATTAACATCAGAATTTTTCGTAGAACTAACATTAAAATTTTTACCACAGACTTACTTTACTTTACCATAGACTTTTACCACAGATTTTACTTAAGAATATTAACACATGAATTTACAATGGACTTATTAGTATATGCTCGAAAATATTCACACTACATTGCAATATTATAATCTTGTCTTCCGTGACAGTAACTTGAAAATCCAATATCATATCCTGTTGAGGGTTTTCTTTAGAAAGTCATCACACACATTCCGAATATAACCGATATAGTCATGCAGATTCCTTTGAAAGTTTAGGGCATTTATAAAACGCATTTGATCATAATGTCCCTTTTTCAATAAATCGGTTTGCTCCATTTCAGCGAGAATATAATCAGTATCACTGTCTGAGATATCAATATCGCATTTAAATTAACGTCCGACATCATGTCCGAAAATACACAGTCCTTTATCAGTCCTTTACCAGATTTTATTATATTTTTTGGCCATCTGAATAGCTTTTGCTGGATGGTATATATTATCAATAACACTGACTGTTTTTTAATAAATTCTTTTCCTTTAACAATGAATTCTTTCGAGTCTCCTGAAAAATATTTTCGAAAGAAATTAAAAGCTTACATAAGAATTGGTTAGGACAATACACAATAGAATATTCATATGGGATATTCAGAATTAAAATCATCCTTGAAAATGAAAACATACTGCGTACACTTTTGCATACCCTTTGCATCACATATTTCCTTTATACTCCTTTACTATTTGGATTGCCTCTACACTTCGTAGGTCTATATAGGAAAAGTTTGATTAGAATCTGTGAGAATATGGATCATGATAACAATTTAACTAGAGGAAATGTTTACTACCAATACTATTTTTTACGACAACAGCATATCTCCAAAGTTAATGCTACTATTAATATCTTCTTAAAAATCCCTGGTCCTTTGAAGTTTACATTCCTCGCCACACCCCTAAGTTGGTTTCCGATCATATCAGTTCCTTAAAACCAAAAAAGCTCCCGATATTCATTGTATATTGTTACGAAATGTCCAGGCGCGGTAAGATAGCTTCCCCGCAAAGCAGGTTTGGGGTTGCAAAAGAAGGCAAGTTTGCCACATTTGTCGAAAAATCGTCCATTTGGCAATATTTGGCGATAAAATTGGCGATATGCCATGGACGGATGTCTTCTGAAACGAATTCTTACCGGTTTAACCCATAATGTTCTCGAACACAAGCCGAAAGCTATATAAACCCTGCTGGTCCGCAGTTAGTGTGTCTCGAGTTAGTATCGAGTCAGTTAGTTAGTCCGGAGTCCATCGAGTTGACAGTCGGTCAGCAAGTGCCGAGCGGGTCATCGAGTGCATCGAAAGAGTCTCTCAGTGTATCGCTGTTAGTGCATCGTCGAGAGAGTGTGCTGAGCTCCGGGAACTACCGAACCGAAGAATCGGGAGCTGTGCTCTGTGTGTCGTCGAGTGCATCGCGAGTTGTAGCGTCGAGAGTCTCGAGAGTACATGGAGTTCCGAGAGAGACCAAGCAGAGTCGGGAGCTGTACTGTGGTGCTATGCAGTGAAGCTGTCTCCACCGTTATAGTCTGATAACCTAAAGGTCGTGTTGCTGATTGTTCCAGCGAGTTTATAGTAGGTCTTCGACGACTTTAAACGTAATATTCGAGATGTCTTGAATAATACTGGCCAATAAAGTGGGTTTCGATACTTCATCGCAAGTGTCATTATTCACTCCAAATCTGTACGAACGTGAAGTGAAGGAAGAAAATAATGCAACAATATCTACCAAAGCGCTGAAACATTTTTCTATCAATGCTATCACATGTCTTACCAAGCTAATCAACTCTATCATTAAGTTTTCATACTTTCCTAAAATATGGAAACATGCCATGATCGTCGTCCTCGGAAAACCGCATCAAAATTCCACGTTTCCACAGAACTACCATCCAATTAGCCTTCTCAGTCAACATCTAAATCAAATTATTCCACAGAGGTCCTACGTTCCAGAAGAACAGTCTGGCTTTCAACATTTTCATAGTACTAATCACCAGTTGCTTTGTGCCGTCAACCATATTACTAATGGTTTAAATTGTAAATTTCCCACCGAAGCCATATTCCTTGGCATCGCGAAAGCTTTTGATAGGATATGGCATCGGAGACTTATCTACAAACTTATCAAGTTTGTAGATAAGTCTCCGATGGTAATTCAAACTTATTAAGTTTGTAGATGATTGCATCAAGATCATTGCATAAGACTTATTGAACCTTATCTTAATAATAGAACATTCGCAGTGAAAATTGAAAACACTGTTTCTCCAACGCGACATATTTCTGCTGGAGTGACTCAGGACTCAGTCCTTTCGCCGTATCTATGCAACATTTGCATTTAAGATATTCCGAAAGACCCACAGATGACCGTAGCCCTCTTCGCAAATGAAAAAGTAATTATGACCCAAGCCTCAACAGTTACAGTTGTCCGGCTCCTTCTTCAACATTACCTCAACCTTTTGAATAATTGGCTCTCTCTTTGAAGGATTGTAATTAATACTGAAAAATTAAAATCAGTAATTTTTCTTAAGGGACACACAAATTGCACACCACCAAGACCTCGTCTGTTTGAAGAAGAAATTGATTGGCTTGACAAGTTAAATATTTAGGAGTCATTCTAGATAAAAAATTGACTTTTCAGAAACATCTCAGAGAAACTGTGCGTCCACTTCTTGGAAGAAGTGATATGACTACTTCAAATAAACTCATCTTATATCAATCTATACTTCGACCAGCATTACTCTATGCTAGTTCTGTCTGCGACTACGCCCCCAAAACTCACCTTCAACATATACAAGTTCTTCAAAACAAAGCATTCAGAGACAACGTGCCTTGATTCATTCCAAATTCTTATATCTACCGTGATCTTCACACAATTCAAAATTATATTTAAAAACTTCCTAGAAATTTCTTCTATTCAATTTTCACTCACTCTAGCAACTACAACAATTCTCTTAAATGTTCTCAATTTCCAAGAAATAAATACAAATATCCAGCTGATATTCTCGATCTGTAACATCTTTTACTCATTCTAGACTCTTCTATTCGTTGATTTGGACTTTCAACCAGAAACTCACCTTCTTCGTCAACTGATGGCGGCCACTTGATTTTATACTTTCGTCATATTTTGTCAACACTGCTCATTTTTTTTACCGATGGTCTTCATCTGATGGCTTCTTCGAGTGTTGCAAACACCACAGAACCTGGGGGTCTAGTCTGAACACCGGTCGAGATCGATATGTCTGGCCCCTTCAAATTTCGTCGGCGGAAAGTGAAGTGGAAGTTCCGTGCGGAAGTGACGTTTATTGCATAGCAACCAGTCTATCTCACCTCTACATTGCTCCAGGCTCAGGGAAAGGGGGTAGTTTGTTGTCGAAGGGGCTGTTTCGCATGTGCTTATTACTGAGGATGGCAGTATAAAAAAAATCGAGTTCGAGTAAATGCTGAAATTTTTCGAAAAAATACTCTGCTGGATTTAGTAGAGAGTATGGAAAAAAGAAATGGGGAACGTTAATGGATATTTTAGACGCAGAAAGAAATGGCCTTTTCAAAACTTCAGGTATGTGAAGAAACGTAAACATAATTTTACGTTTGACCTTTTGCAAAATGCAAATTTTCTAAAAGGTTACATGTTTGTAAACTATTTGTTAAAAGGAATTTTATGATTAAAATACATTATTTTGTCTGAAAAGGTTATGCAACAGCGTCATGAGTCAAATCATTGAAATATAGCTCCGCCTACGCGTATTTAATATTCCTAATGAATTTGAATCAAAAAAATAATTTTTAGCAACCCATGGTTATATCAATAATTTTATTTATTCAGGAATTATACCTATCACGTAGCTACAAATATACTATGTATCGTAGATACCAATAAGCAGTGAGTAAAATTATAACAAACTTTTAACAAAAGTAATAGGAAGAAAATTAAATAACTGTAGGTTAAATCATAAAACATATTATCTTGCGCGCACACACACACACACACACACACACACACACATATATATATATATATATATATATATATATATATTAACATATGCAGTGAAAGGAAATTGCAATACATATTCCTACTTATACCCTTTTTAAATCGATCCCACCAGTGACCGTATGGTAAAATCGCTGAACACTGGTAGTTCGGTCCGAGGTCCAAATACTGCGAACGGGTTTGTTTCATTACCAACATATCTCTGATAGCCAATATATCTGTCATTACCAACATATTTCTCGTAATTTCCAAAAGCATAAAAAATTAAGGCATACAAAACCTGTTTTAAATAAATAACTATATGTATATATAAATGTATTATAAATATATTAATATATGCAGTGAAAGGAAATTGCAGTACATATTCCTATTTATGCCCTTTTTAAATCGATCCCACTAGTGGCCGAGCGGTAAAATCTCCGAACACTGGTAGTGCGGTCCGAGGTTCGAATCCTGCGAACGGGCTGGACGCATGGGCGTCATTACCAATATATCTGTCATTACCAATGTTTGGTAATGACAGATATATCATTGGTAACTTCCGGAAGCATAGAAGTTTAAGGCACAGAAAATCTGTTTTAAATAGATATTTATACAGTTATATATATATTAACTGTAAAAATATATTAACAGATGCAGTATATATATATATATATTTATAGCCTTTTTAAATCGATCCCACCAGCGGTCGGTAAAATCGCTGAACACTAGAAGTTCGGTCCAAGGTTGGAATTTCGCGAACGGGCTGGTTGCATGGACGTTTACATGGTTTTCCCCCTGTGTTACGTGTATACGAGCTAGTTTTCCTTAGAATGTCCTCCACGAAGGCAAGCCTCACTTTAGGCAGATAGCCCTCGAGGCTTTGCCGTAATTACATAAAACCAAAACTAAGCCCTTTTTTGATCTGAATAAATATACACAAAACTGATGTAATATCTAAAAGTAGACCACATTAAAAAATCTGATAACTAATTATAAATCTTGCATTATAATATGAACAAGAATTTAACCGAAAATTATACAGGAATTTAACTTGTTTTATACAGGAGTTCAAAAAATTTTAAATTAAAAGTATGCACCCCTTCTTTATATGTGAAATAGGAAAACACCAAATATATTATTTTCACTAAAATTTAATTAAGGCTTTGGTAATGTAGAATAAATAAATAATGTAGAATCGTCAGCATCAAATGCGTCATTTCTATCGAAATTATTTCTTTCGAAATACTCGAGTTTTTCACAAATCTGAAGAAATTAAAATATCTATTACGTACACTTTCAAAAACAATCCGTGACCTCCGCCGTCCTCAGTTTAGCTCTAAAACGACAGTCAGAAACTTTTAAACGGCAGCTGTTCAGCTGACGGAAAAATTTCCGACGCGTCGATCTCTGTAATGATCGAGACGATGACACCAGACTCGCTCTCTGTCGAGTAGATCGCAAAAAAGCGACCCGTTCTTCTATCTCGACGGTGTCCAGACTAGGGCCCCTGGTCTGTAGAGACCTACCTGTATTGAGTAAATAATTGCTTTCGAATTTAGTACGAAGTAGCAGAAGTGCTTCTAAATGCTGAAGAATGACAAACGTTCTAAGCGTAAAAATACGGCCACATAGCAATTCTCTTACGAATGAAACATGTAAAGCTAGCCGTCGTGGTGGTGTTCACCTGGAAATGGTGGCGCAGAGTAAAGGGAAGCACTACTTTCTGAAACTTTCACTCTATGTTCTCACTCGACAGCAATTTCATTGTTCAATACATTTAACCTGGACCGAAGAAAGTCTATGTATATTCTTTGCCTGGACTAAAGTGTACTATCTTCTAGTACACTATACCTGGACATTGTTCGGCAAACAGCCATGACGCTAAATGAGGAAGAAACGGCTTATTATTACATTACACTTAACCTGAATAAAATTATTGCAATAATCATTCATCTTATTAACTTTTTCACATATAAAATAAATAAATTTCAGAATTGATTTTTTTTTTTTTTTTTTTTTTTTTTTTCATTTCTGCTTGGAGTGGTTTTATAATCAAACAAATCATGGATTGGCAACTAGGAGAGAAGTCGCAGCTAAGTTCGGCTGTGCCGCGGTCTGAGTTTGTTGTGGGTCGGAACTGAGATTAAATGAAGTGATTAAAATGATGATTATTTTTATTTTACGTAAAAAAGAAATAAAGCTTTATCTTATTATATCATTGTATATTTATGCAATTTTTAGACAGCTATGACGTGCTTTGATCGCATAATTATTGAGGTACATTGACCAGTTTTATGTTGTTTACAAATTGTTTTAAGCATTTATAATACGTAGAACTAGCTAAACCTCTGAATATTTGAAATGACAAGTTAAATATGACGCACGATATGATGAATTAATCATATATTGGGAAAGAAATAGGCTGTAAGAAATGCTAGGTTAGAATGACTCGTCGTCATTCAACTTGAAAGTAGTTTTTCTGCCTTATGCTGTAACAAATAACCAGCGTTTCTTACAATTTAAATAAGTAAATCTTATCTTCTATAGAATTACGATATTAGCAGTGTTTTATTAAAATGTCAGTATATTATAATAGAGGAAGTATTTTCATCCATCGATTTTTATAAAATTACCCAATTGCACTTTTGTGTATGCATGTTTCTTTTTATTAAGCAAAGGAATTGTAAAGGAAATTTTTCCTGAAATAAATTTGGTTTCCTCCTCAACTTCAACTATGTATAATGCATACAGATTTTTTTCCAAAAAATCAAAAAGAACTTTAATATAATAATTATAATTACATAAATAACTAATAATAATTTATTATCATATAATTGTTATAACTAATAATTAAGAATTTTTCAGTGTATGTCAATGTACATATAATTTAGTTCAGAGATTAAAAAAAGGTATATAATTATTATATTATTATTTATTATGAAATGAAATTATTATATTAGAATTCATTGTAATTAAAATTATACAATAAAATATATTATTTAAATGCTTATAATAACACTTGTTATACAATATTTATTATATATGTAAATAAACATATAAATGCACAAAATTAAACAGTTAATTACAAATGATAATCAGTATATTATCTTCATTTATTTTTTCATTACTTTACTAGTTTTTCTGATTTTTGAATTAATCTGTGCTCTTTGAATGTAGTGAAAATAAACAGGGAAATATAAGATTGGAGAAAATTCCTACTAAATGATTCGTGTTTTATCCACCCTATTTCGTCAATAAATTGGTGCAAGTAATGCATGCATGTTTGTGCTTATGGTCGCCGTAGTTATACTTTATTGCACATTTTTTGTGTCCTTTTAATCTGATAAAATTAGTGAAGCAGCAGCCTTGTGTTTGGCATAGATTTTAATCAAGACTATCAATTTCTGGGAGATTTCTTTATTCCTGATGAAGAGGGACCTGTACCTGTTTGCCTTCAAAATCAATAGTCTTGACTAAAATCTGTGCTAAACACAAGGCTGTTGCTTTACTAAGTTTATGTTTTGCTTTGGTGTGTTTCTGCTCTGTCTTGATCTGAAAGGACTTTTGTTTTCGGAAATAGCATTATGTGTATATTGTAATTATTAGACAAATTAGAAAGGAAATAATTCTTGAAATTATATTTTGCTATTTCGTGTTGATTATTAATGATGTTACGTATAAAATGATATTTGGTAAGTAAAAGCATTAATTTTATTGAACATTTTTTATGTACTTTGAAATAACAGAGATCTGAAATATAAAAGTTTATGTCTGAAATAATTTCATAATATTAATTTATAAATTTCTGGTAAATGCAGTTTTATAATTTATTCTATATCTTTTCATGTCAGTTTTAGTGTTGATGATTCTTGACTTGACTAAGAATCAGTTTTTCTGATTTTTGTTTTTCATTGCAGTTTTACTTTCTTTATTAACTAAGAGACTTAAAGATCTCTGAACTAGATCAAGACCTTAATGTATAGGACTAGAAATCTCTAAAAGATTTGACTTTTATGATACATGATGCAGAAATACATACTCTTATAAAAAATTCCAAACTTATTCTGCTGAAAGTTGCAAACCAATCTGTGTCATCTATCTCCAGATAGTTGAGATCTGCATTACATTCAGTTCTAAGCTCTCAGCATTTATATCATTTTTAAATGTCTTCTTAAAATGTTAATTTTTTAACTAAAGGGCAACTTAACATATGGGCATTGCTTGGGAGCAGTGTGCATTGGGGATTAGATTATGGCAAATTTATTGGTATTCTAGAGAGAAGTGGTATAGGCCAATGATCTCAGAACAATACAAAACTTCTCTGTGCATCTATAAAGATGTGCATATTTCCTTGTTATGCAGAAAAATCACTGTTAAATTAAATATGTCGAGGCTTGTTGTATACCAAAATATCTTGAAATGTGAAATTCCGTGGAATAAAAACTAATTTATCGTTTAGAAGAAATAACTGTTTACAATCAAAAATGAAATAACTGTTTACAATCAAAAAAACAATCATCTGCATAAATTAACGAACTGCACCCAGGCAGAAGCAGTGTAAACTCAAAGGTGATCTTGGGCTAATCTTTGGAATATGGTAACAGGTAGTTTGGCGACATTTTGGTAAGGCGATAAAGGTTACCAGCTAGGACTTTAGCAGTGCACATGAATAAAGTCAAAAGTGTGCGCAATGCCATTTTTGTGCAATTCTGGGATGTTTTTTCAAGTGAAAATAGGTCGACGTGTACATGGATGATACCGTGTATGTGCAATTCTTAAAAATGCGGCAAGCAGTGTGCGATTATGCACTTTGTCCCAATTTTGCATCTAATCTTTGTCATGATTAAGTATTTTTGTTACATAAAAGTTCTACCATAAAGCGTGATTCGGCTAGCAGATTGTTGGAAAAAAATGTTGAGTAAAAAAAAAAAAAAACATGCCTTTACTTCGTGAAAACAAAAGGGCGTCCAAACAAAAACTAGCAGGTTGCTGTAGCAGGGTTGGTCGCCAAAAAATCGCCAAGTTACCATAAACCAAAGATTAACCTGATCTTGTTTGTTGACCACTGGAGACACTGTTGAAACTTACGAGAATTTGATAAATAATGAGTGCAAGTTATTTCATTGGTATGTTAAACATGGACGAGGCGATGATTCTAAGACTCTTGAGCCATTGGAGACTAGTAATATTTTTTATGATAATGCTGCAATCTGTATGTTCAGTGAAGTACAGCAGCCTTTTATTAGAAATAACTTGGTTGTTGTTTCTATCCTGCTCCACATTCTCTTGACTGTATTTCTCATTTTCCTAGGTAGAAAATGTAAGAGCAAATATTTATGACAGGTGAAATGATAAAGGAAAATATTGTTTAATGTTAGGAATGTAAAATTGATGTTTAATGTTATGTTAGGAAATGTGTATTTTTGGTTATTTATTCCTTTCTGTTTGTATATTTTTGGTTATTTGTTTGTCTTTGTGTGTTAAGACAGTGGCGAATTTTTTCTGGTGATAGTTAAAACATGATAGTTTTATGATAGTTAACAAATAATTATGATGAAACATGATAGTTTTAACTTTGTTTTAGCTTCCTGATTTTGTTTAAGTGAAAACAAATTGATGTACATGGACAAAGTCAGTGCGCAATGCCTAATTTGTGCAAGCCTCTGATTTTTTTAAAGTGAAAATAGGTCGAAGTGTATGGGGGCACCGAGTTTTTGTAAGTCTTTGACTTATTGTTTTGGTTTTGTGTAGTGGGTGGAAGTATCGGCACCATCTTGAAATTGGTGCTGATCCTTCCTGGCTCTGATCATGGCATCAAAAAAGAAATCATTTGCTAAGGGGTGCCACAGAGTAAATTTTAACCCTTAATGTACAAGTTCAATCACTGGGTGCTGCATGAGCTGACTCAAGCAGATAAGGATAAACATGTTCGGGCCTGTCATGGTCTGCTCAAATATCAACACAAGGACAAAATTCTGGACCAGGATGTCACTTGTGATGAAAAGTGGATTTACTTCAACAACTCAGGCTAAAAAGGATGTTAGTTTACGCCTGGTGAGCCCTTCGGCAGTGTTGTGAAGTGCAGCTTGACTAACAAGGTCATACTTCGTATCTGGTGGGATTACTGTAGTATTATCCCCAAAGAATATCTGTTAAAAGGTAAAATCCTAAACAGTAAGGTTATACAGTGAGGTACTAGTGCTTGTTGATGCTACTATCAAGGAAAAGCACCAAACTGAGTTCTGGCGCAAAAAGGTAATGTTCCGTCATGGTAATACAAAAACCACATGGGAATTTTCATGTAAATAAAAAAAAAACCAAGGAATTTTCAACATTTTTTTAATGTATTTTTTATACAGTCAAAAGTCGTTAATTCGAACACCCATAATCCGGACCTGAAAGCTACAAACTTTCTGCGCATGCGCGTAAGACCTTTACGGCTGCGAATATGCGTGTGCACGTGTGAAAAATACATTTACGAGTGTGCGTTTAATGTATAACGGACGGTATAAGCTAAGCTAAAATTATCCAATTATCTATTTCAGTTACTGTTGCAGATTGCGTTGTTCTTTAATCTTCGAATTGGATCCGGCTTATTATTTTTTGCAGACTGTTAGAGCAATTTTATAAAAGTAAGCTTGAACTTTCAATTATGTCAACTAGAATTTCTGATATATATTTACTAATACGTAAAGGATCTACAAAGTGAAAGTATGTTTCGAAGTCCATTAAACAAAAAGTGGAATTGCTGCAAAAAATGGATAAAGGCTTATCCTTTGTTTATCTAAACTTTGTTTATCTTTAACGCCGCGGCGCCGCGCAATGAATTGGAAGTTGATCTGTCAACACTATCCTTATCTTCAGGGCAGATGTTTTTATTTTATTTGGCTTATAATTCCTTATTAAATCTAGTATTTCATCTCGATGTACTCCATCTTTGATATGATTTAAATCAAATTCCTCGTCATTATAATTCGCTTCCGATAGCGAAGAAAGTGACAGAGGTTATTGAAGACGAAAAAATTTCAATTGACGAATTAGTCGGTATTCTCGACACAGCAATTATAGGACTTGAACAGCGGAACTTTGTAACTGAACAAGAAATTATGTCTGTTTAAAGAATTAAAGAGAATGTATTATCACATAAAAAATGAAGCAACTTAAACAACTTACATTGAAAGAAATGTTTAATAAAGTAAACAAATAAATATTAAGCTTTTTTTTTTTTTTTTTTTTTTGTAAATTTTGATACCCTTTAGATCGTAATTGTTCTTTATTTCACAAATTACGGTTTCATATTTTTAATTTTATAATTTCTGCATGCCATCTTACCAGATTTAAACTGATGATCTATAATCCGGAAAAATCGATAATCCGGATTCGCCGAAGTATTAACGAGTCCGGATTAAGAAATTAAGATTAAAATAGTAACTAGTAAAAAACTAAATAGAAATTAAGATTAATTAAGAGTAAGCATATCTATCTATGTAATAATTTAGAAGGTGGTAATACAGCAGGAGAATTGGATTCCAGAGGGACAGAGTTTGGCATGTAGAGATGGAGCAATCATTGCTAGTCTAATATCTCTTTATTCTAATTGGTATAATAAGTGCACTTGTTCCTGAAGTACTGCATTGGTACCTTGTAGATTTTTGAAACATATTTGATAAAAGAAAGAGCAGTACACATGGGCAAGTTGGCAGTAGAAAAGCAAGAAAGAGAGTGCAAGGTGTCCAAGATGAAAATCTGAATCAGAAAGATTTAGCTTTGGTTAGCATTATTTTGATTGGTTAATTTTAAATTTCTGTTCTCAAATTTGAAATTGGCTAAAGCATTATATAAGTAAAACCCATCTGTCTGGCATTTATCTAACTGAAAAGCATATGCAAGTAACTGAATATTTTAGAATTTTTAAACCTATCCCAAAAGTAAACAAATGAAAGACTTGTGTTATTGTGTAGCATGTTTAGGATACGTTGTGACTTCTCAGCAAGAGATATATGTCACTTCACAGTATAATCACAAGATCTTGACCTTGAATTCATTAGACTTTTATGAGGAGGAGCTGCCGCATCACAATTTTTCAGCTACTGTTTGTTCCTTGCTTCGTGGAAGTTTTTGAATCAGACATGCCTTACTGTGACTTTTTTTATTGATCGTATCTCTTACTTAAAGGTATTACTTAGTAAATTAATAATTAAAGAACTGAACAGTTATATAATGTTAATTTAGAACAAAAGTTGATTTTAATTTTTTTATTAATTACAAGCCTTGAATTTTTGCAAAAACTTAATTTGCACTCTCAAAGAGGCTAGGACATCAAACTCTAGGTACCCTTCTTTTATTTCTAAATCCAATAATTTAACTGACATGAACTGCATTAGACATAGCATTTGTAACAGACAAATAAAAAATTGTGTAAAATTTCAATCTTGATGTTTAGATAAGAATGAAATCAAAGTAGTGTACTTCAGATAACTCGTATTTTGTTTAATTGTTAATTCTCTTCTGCTTGTTACAAGGCTGGTGATCCTAAACTAGCATTAAAAAAAGTTAAAAACATTCTGCCCTTCTGTAGTAATCTCCCTCACACACCATAACAATATATGCTACTTTTAGCGTATAAGCTTAAAACTGGTGGCATGCACTGCCTACTCTAATAGAGGCTTTATGTTTTATATAATTCCATTTTATTCTTAATAGGCTGGTTTAGTTTTTGTAAAGAAGGATGTAAGTTAATGGCTATTTAATCTCTTTACCCTCTACATTTTGAAAGTTTTGAAACAGTTTTTATATGTACCCAAAGATTGTACCAAATCGTAAAACATTAAGGGTGAACAGGCACAGCTAATTGTGAAAAATATAATTATTACTGAAAACAGGGCTGGGACAAGGGTGAGGTAAGTGAAGCACTTGCCTCAGGTGAACAAATAGAAGGGGTGCCAAATTAACTATTCGATCAAAAATTCAGAAATTTATGTTTAAAGATTATCATTTTTAACTTTTACTTTCGGAATACAAGAGTGAATATTAAAAGAATTTTGTGTTATAAACAATCCAGCTTAATAAAGAAAAAGAAAAACTAATAGCATTAATTTATTCTCAAAAGACATGAGCTTTCACAGTTGTGTATATAATATTTTTTAACATTAAAATTTGTTATTGAAAGTAGCTTTAAGTTTGACTTAAGATGTTTACTTAGTCACAACAAATTTGACAAAGTCCACTAACTGAATATAGACGACGACATAATTGCTGAATTTTGCAATTTCATAAAGGCCTTCTGGAATAGCATTCGATGAATAAACAAGGGTGATCGAAAATGAAATATACCATATCATTAGTTATTGCATTTTCTTTCTTTCCTATTTAACCCAAAGGGGCTTTATCCCTGAGGGACTATATAGTTTTCATTTTGTGTCAAATCACTCTGAATATCCGTTTCACTTTTCAAACTGTTGCCACCAAATATTATCGCCCTATATTATATTTGAAGAAATTAAATAATGAAGAATCTGCATGAATGTATGTATGTTTCTCGCATTGTGATAAAACAACGGTACCTAGAGCCATCAAATTTTGAGTGATGTAATCCTACTGGGCATCTGGAAGTCCAAATTTGAAATTTGGAATTTGTTTTATTATCAATTTCATATTTTGTAAAACTTTAACGTATTTTGATTAACAAACTCAAGAATTTCAAAGCATGCAATGGCAACGTTGTACAGAAAAAACATTTAATCTGCAGCCTGTGAGACTGTGTATCGGAAACTCCAAAGATATGCTCAATTTAAAATTATTTTGCGATATTGCTCATGAACTAAATTTTGTGGTTTAGGTGCGAAGAACATGATATTTAATAAATAAAGGCAACACACACAATGTTAACAAAATGCCCCTTTGGACATAATTTAAAATTTGAAACCTTTCAGATTTTCTTTTTTGCTATTTTTTCCTTGTTTTCAACAAATTGAAATATGTTAATATGTTTTGGCACTGTACAGAGGATTTATAATATTTTTGTATCTTCAACGAGTAGATGGGATGCACTTATGTCCGTTTTGAAAACAACATTAAAAGGTCATACAGATACATGATGGTCATCAAGAGCAAATGCTGTTGAAGAATTAGATCTACAAGTAACAGAAGTACATAGATTATTGAAAGATATGACGTTAAATCACAAATGGGCTGAAAATAACAGCATTTTGAAATAAATCGATTTAAAATTTTTATGTTTGTTATCTGCATGGAATTTAATATTGCAAGAAATCAAAAAAGTAAATAAAGCTTTGCAGTCAAAAAGTATAACTGTCTATAAAGCCGCACACTTAATAGAGGGACTATGTCTCTCATTACAGAAAATGAGAGAAAATATTTCTCAACGCATTTTTGAAAAATGTAAAACTGCAGCTTTGGAGATATATCATCAGAATTTGAAGAGAAACGAAAACGAAAAGTTAATAAATCAAATTGTGAGGAATCAATTAGTATAAATTGTAGTTTATCAAAAAAATATATTTTTATTGAAATTGAAGAAGTGTTCGACGTTTTAATATATCCCAATTAAAGTGGTGATGCTAAAGGTTAAATGAAATCTCTTCCGATTTTTAGTTTCTAACTGGTAAACAATTTATGTCATTAGATTAAAGTAATTTAAAGGCAGCAGCTTATAACTCAGCACTTAAATATCCAAATTGTATGAAATACAACCATGCTATTTCAATAATTCTGGACACAAAAGCAGCTACAAGCTTAGAACTTTTAAAAATGATTATAATTTAGTTCAGTCTTATCCAAATTTGGAAGCAGCATTAAGAATTTTTTTAACATTGCCAATTACTGTAGCTAGTGGCGAAAGTAGCTTTAGCAAACTTAAAATAATAAAGAACTATATGAGATCTTCACTAGGCTAAGAAAAACTTTCAAACATGGCCATTCTCTTCATAGAACATGAGTTAAGTAATCAAATAGATTTTGAAACAATTATTGATGATTTTGCTTTTTTACAAGCAAGAAATATTAAATTATAAGTATGCTTGAAAAGTTTATGCCATAAATTTTTGAGCAGATATTTTATTTATACTTAATATTATTTTCCATTTTTCAAAAAGCATACTTTTAATGTTTTTCATTTCAGAATTGTTAATCATTATATATGTTTCACTTTATGGAATATACAAAGTTATAATTAAATATTACTCTAAACAATATTGTATTTTCACTAGAAATAGTTAATATAGCTAATTTGTTCCATATGTATTAAAGACATAAACTAAGAAATTTAGAACTAATGTTTCACAAAGACGAGAATTTTCTAAAGTCATAATTAATAAATTTCAAATAATCTAATAAATGCAACAAAGAATTTAATAAATGTAAAAACCAAAACTTTTAAACAATCAATATTGTATAATGTTATGTTTTCAAACATCATTTAGTATTATTCATGTATTCTCCCCCCACCCCACAAATAGGTAAATAAATAATCTTGCATTGTATACAGGGGCACACATTTACCACTTTGCCTCAAGTGAAAAATATGTAGGCACGGCTCTGGCTGAAAATGCTTAATTCATTTGTTGTAAAAAGTATTTACATACTTTATACATATATACAGTTATACGCCATTTTAGCTCAGTTTAGTCTTGCTATTCTGGGTTTTCCGTTGGAGGTTGAAGATTGAGTTGTCCTTTTCTGTTTGCGCCGCTGAACTTTGTTTTATGGAAAACTCACATTTCAAAACGTTGTTTAGGATGTTTTTCCCACGTCTTTAGAGTAATTCTGAAGTAGTGTACGAATTCTCTTTTGTATCTGCATGTCATGACAACCGAAAATGTTCTTCATTAAAATGAATGATGAAAGCAACATGTTATTTGTAATGCAGGGACTGCATTCATTATGTGGAACATTTTTTGATCCATGCATGCATTTCTTATGTGAAATGTTCATTGTGCAGGAGTTTTGTTTCAAATGCATATATAATATTTATTTAACTGCAGAGCTTCTATTGACTTGTCTGTAAATTTAATCATAGTTTGTGCATTTAATTCAATTTTTTTATTGAAGAGTATGTCTGATTATCATGTCATTTCTAAGAAGAGAAATATAATGTAAAAATATATGACATTTAATGCATGATGAAATTTTTTCTCATAATTTTTTTTTAAACTTTCATCTTAGAAAATCTATTTTTAATTGTATATTCGTGTGATAGAGAGAATATTTTCATTTTTCATTAGAGAACATTTAAGAAAGAATACTAATATTTTGACTTTTCTTTTCTTTTCTTTCTTTCTTTCTTTTTTTTTTTTCTTTTTTTTTTTTTTTTTTTTTGTTCTTAGCTTATTCAAGAAATTTTTTGAAATTAAGACTTTTCCATTCTTTGTTTTAAAAATAAATAAATAAATATACTCTTTATTTTTATGTTGCCTATTTTGGTACATGAAGCTTATTTTTTGGTACAGAAATTGCTGTGCTTTGGCAAGAAAAATGAAAGCATAACATTCTTTAAAATTATTTAAAAGAAATTTTTTGAAATTAAGACTTTTCCATTCTTTGTTTTAAAAATAAATAAATAAATTTACCAGGGGTGTTGCTGCTCCGGGGATTTTGAACCTTGATCCTCCGGGGATCGTCGTTCAAAAGGAAGTAGGAATAATAATGAATTATTTATTTTGATCTGGGTAATTTTGTTTGCTTTGAAAGCAGAAAACTCAAGGTCAGTGTGTGTGGTGAAAACTTTTCCTTTCTTTCACCTAAGGCAGTGATAATGCGTGAAAAGGGAGAAAAAACTTATTTTTTGTTCTTTCCTTATTGCGAGTTATGACTCATTCCCCCGGTTCTCGGACATTCTCTTCTGGATTATTTTCGGCAAGTAGGCGCGGCAGAAAAAAAAAAGGGAGAGACTTCGTTCGACCAGATGTGCGATCACGTGACTCTGGGTTCAAAGGTGTTATCTCTCCTGGCGTGGCGCCAATAAGTAGAGAAGGGGGATTTTTCGCCGTATTAGCTATTTGTCATTGATCGCTTCTCAACTTTTTTTCTCCGCTGTGTAAAATTTTCGTTTCATTTATTGATGCACGTGTAAATTTTTCGTTTCGTTTATTGAAATACTTTTTTATTTATGTACGCAAAAGGATTTCACTATGAAATTTCTCGATATAAATAGTGATATTATACAATTAGAAGAAGGTGTCCGGAATGCATTTAGGTGGAATTGGATTGAACGGAGAGATGGTAATGGGGATACCATCGGCACATGGTGCAAGAAAATAAATGTTGCTGGACAAGCATATTGTGTTTTTTGTAACTCACTGCTGAAGTATGGTGGGGAAGGATTCAAGGCTTTCACAAATCATTCTAAAATATTCAAAGTGCATTAGACATACAATGACTTTAAGTAATTATGCTAATTCAAAAAATACTGATGACTTACTGGAGACTGATGCTCGGCCATTGGATATAGTGACAAGAAAAGCACGCCAAGAGGTATTAATAACTTCGTTCATCGCCGAGAATTCTCTTTCTTTCAATGTAGATCCTAATTTAATTGAACTCTGCAAACAGTTGAGCCGCGATCAGACGGCACTAAACTCGTTGGAAATGTCCAGGACTACTGCATGTTATAAGATGAAATATGGGCTCGCAAAAACTATTAAGGAAAATATCATTAAAACTTTAAAGGAGACTCCATTTTCTCTAAATTTGGATGAAAGTACTAGCAATGCTCAAGAAAGTATACTGGCAATATTGGTGCAGTGTTATGACAACAATCAAAATGAAGTTGTAGTTCATCATTTTGAATCTCTAAAGATGGAATCTTGCAATTCAGAAGCTGTTTTTAAAGCAGTTGTTAATACTATTGAAGATAATATTCCATGGGCAAACTTAATTAGTGTATTAATGGACTCATGTAACACCATGCGTGGAAAAAAAAAGGGTGTTGAAACCAGACTACGATCAAACAAAGCACCCCACTTATTAGACATTGATGGTGACACATGTCACACAGCTAATAACTGTGCAAAAAAATTTGCTTCATGTTTTGATAGATACTTAGAAGATTTGTTTGATGACATCTATTTTGATATGAAAAGCTGCAGTAAAAGAAAAATTTTTTCAAAATCTGTGAATCCCTTGCCATTAAAAAACTTAAGCCCTTGAAGAGACCAGACCATAGGTGGGTGTACATTTTATGTGTTTTAGAAAGAATCAAAGATCTGTGGGATGCTCTTATTGTATTTTATTTTCACTACTTGGATAATACTGATAAAGGGAATTATTTTTCTTATGTTGAAACTGTATACAATAAAAGAAATATTTCTGCAGCTGAGAAAAAAATTGTTGAAGGGGTGTATTCTTGCTTGTATTCCCAACAACTCACAAAGGATGCTTTAGCTCGGAAAAAAAGAATACTAAATGGGTTATTTGTTATGCAAAAGAAAACTTTATTGCATATGGCATTATATTCAGCAGTATTACCAGAGTTCAACACATATATTAAATTATTTGAAACAAAAAAACCAATGCTTCATTTAATACATTCCAGTATTTATAAATTGATGGCAAAATTTTTCTCTTTTTTTATGAAGCCAGAAAATATAGAGTGCACATCTTATAATGATTTATTAAAGGTTGATGTCACAAATCCAGAATTCCATCTACCTAGGAAAGTAATATTTACTGGTGCAGAAGCTTCTACTCTCCTGAAGAAATTATCAAAAAATCATCCAAAAGCAAAAGAATTCCAAATTTCTCTGATGAAAGCTTTTACTAATACAGCACAGCATATGAAACAGAAATTACCCCTTAAAAATTCATATCTAATTAGTTTTACAGCATTAGATCCAGAGCTAAGAGGTAAAACCAGTACAATATTAGTTTTTGAAAAATTATCATCTTTTATGTCCCATATTTTTAGTGATAATGAAAAGTCAAAAGTAGAAGCTGAAATAAGGTTATACCAGAGTGATATTGATATCACCAAAGAAATGCTCTACACATCTGATGAAAGTGGAAATCAAGTCAAGTGTACAATTGATAAATATTGGTCTAAAGTTTTTAATTCAAAAGATGATTTCACAAATGATTATAAGTATCCTACATTGACTAAATTGGTCAAAACCTGCCTTATCTGCTTCCATGGCCCATTAGTGGAAAGTGCATTCAACTTAATGGATACACTTGTCACTGACTATAGAACCTCTCTTAAGATTGATTCCCTAGATGCAGTGCAGACTATTAAATATGATTTAATGGCTTCTAAAGAAACCTTATGTGAAAAATATGGTTCAAAAAATCCAATGACTGATCCAATTCACAAAGATCTATTACTGAATATGAACAGAAGTTGGAAAACATATCAAGAGGACTTGTATTTCAGATGTATTTCAGATGAGTTACCTATAAAAGTCTCTGAAAAACCTTCTACATTAGCAGAAAAGCAAACTGCTTCTACCTCTGCATGTGCAGTTCTCGAGGAAATTTCTTAATTTCTTCAACTGTAAATGAGGAAAATAAAAGTCAACCTTCCTGTAATTATGAAGTTCACCACAAAAGAAAGACAAGCCCACAAACATCAGAAAATAAAAAAAAAGGCAGCAGAAATTAGATAACTTTTTTTAAATAATTAATTCAGGTAATTTAAAATATTTACATAAAATGTAGTAGTTTATATGTTTGAAAATTTATGGTTATTAATTTTGCAAAAAAAATAAATTCATTGAACTTTTATAATTAGGTCATTCAATACTTTATAATTGTAATTTTTCATTTCTCTCCCCCCCCCCTTTTCGAAACTCCAAAATGTCGGTAGTAAGTCCGTAAAAGTTTCAGGGGATTTTTTGGGGTCCCACAAACACCCCTGCAGAAACTAGTGGAAACATTGGTTTATGCAGTGAAACAAATGTCTAATTGTTAGAAAAAATGCTTAAAGAGAAGGAAATTTATATAAATTAGCCAAAATGTCTGGGAAGGTTTGAAATTAAAAAAGTGCATAAATATTTTGTTGAGTGTTGTTGCTACAGAACATAAATGTTTTATAGCTTTTAATGTGTAATTATCCTAATATTGTTTAAGAATGAATGTCATAAATTATGTGTATTCTAATATGGCTTTTTTAACAAATATGTTTTAAAATAAATATAATTTAATAGTGGCTATGTAAATCTATAATAACTAAGGGTATCTAACTGCTTACTTTAATTTGTAACTAACTGCTCATTTTAAGAGTTATCTCTGCATATTAAAGGGAGTTATTGCCTTTCATTAATCCTTAACGTGGTCGGAAGAGACAGCACAAAAGTGTAAAAATTAATGTAAAACTTTGCATTTAGTGAGACTTAAAATAATACAAAGCAGCTTATCACATCTGGTGCTTTAGTGGCTTACTGGAACCTTAAAGTATATTAACTGGGTTAAAACCCCAGGAACTCTACACGAAGCTACATGAAGAACTAACTTTCCAAACTTGCCAACCATGCGTACATGAGGCTTTCAGCTTTGTTCTGATCAGCAGATCTCTCTCTAGGCAAGAAGCAGCAGTGGTATCAGAATTTTTTAAAGAATTAATTCAGGTAATTTAAAGTATTTACATAAAATGTAGTAGTTTATATGTTTGAAAATTTATGGTTATTAATTTTGCAAAAAAAGTAATTCATTGAACTTTTATAATTAGGTCATTCAATACTTCATAATTGTAATTTTTCATTTCTCTCCCCCCCCTTCTCGAAACTCCAAAATGCCGGTAGTAAGTCCGTAAAAGTTTCAGGGGATTTTTTTGGGGTCCCACAAACACTTCTGATATACTCTTTACTTTTATGTTGCCTATTTTGTTGCATAAAGCTTGTTTTTTTGGTACAGAAATTGCTGTCTATTTTAATTGAATAATTTTGCTTTGGCAAGAAAAATGAAAGCATAACGTTCTTTAAAATGCTTAAAACCTAGCTTTTTTTTTTAACTGAAATTAATGCTGAAAAATATAATTTTTTTGAAGCTACAATAAATTTGAAATTCTTTCTGTGTCTACTAATAACTAATCATAATAGCATTATTCAAATTTTGAACAACTCACTGATATATTTTAAATGTTCTTTATTTTTATGCTGAACAGTTGCTCTTTCTTCTTCCATTTTTTTAGAGATAAGTTCAATTTTAATAGAAATTTCAATGTATATTTAAATCAAACCACAAAATACTGCATTGGGCTTATTTTTTATTATATTCCCATGATCATGCTTAGCATAATATTATTTATCAAAGTCTTCCAGAAATATTTTAGCATATGTATTACCAAGGCATATCAGAGTCCAGCTCCCATATACTGAAACAAGTTGGTATTTGATGCAAAACCATTTACTTACTTTGGAACCTCTTCAGTGATCTAAAATTACCAAGGAAACTGACATTTTGCAGGTATAGAAATATGTAACATTTCTTAAAAAAAAAAAAAAAAAAAAAAAAAAAATGTATGGTGCTGCAGTTTTTCTTTCTTTCCTTTTTTAATTAAAAAAAAAAAAATTAAACTTATACAATTGTTATGTAAATTAGAAAAACAAATGATTATTAAATCAGACCTTAAATCAGTATCAAATAGTATTTGTTCACAGAATGTTTTTTTAAAATTATAATTAGTTATAATTTATATATAAAACTTACTGTGTTTTAGAGGAACAGTAAACAGTTTGTTTAAAATTACAAGTTAACAGTTTAGTTATAATTACAAGTTCTTGACCACTTAGAATGAAAAAAAATTTAAAAGAAACTTTACTGTGTTTTAGAGGAACAGTAAACAGTTTGTTTAAAATTATAAGTTCAACAGTTTGGTTACACAGTCAAAAGTCGTTAATCCGGACTCGTCGGGACTTCGGCGATTCCGGATTATCGATTTTTCCGGATTATAGATCATCAGTTTAAATCTGGTAAAATGGCATGCAGAAATTATAAAATTAAAAATATGAAACCGTAATTTACGAAATAAAGAACAATTATGATCTAAAGGGTATCAAAATTTACAAAAAAAAGCTTAATATTTATTTGTTTACTTTATTAAACATTTCTTTCAATGTAAGTTGTTTAAGTTGCTTCGTTTTTTATGTGATAATACATTCTCTTTAATTCTATAAACAGACATAATTTCTTGTTCAGTTACAAAGTTCCGCTGTTCAAGTCCTATAATTGCTGTGTTGAGAATACCGACTAATTTGTCAATCGAAATTTATTCATTTTCAATAACCTCTGTCACTTTCTTCGCTATCGGAAGCGAATTATAATGATTATAATGACGAGGCATTTGATTTAAATCATATCAAAGACGGAGTACATCGAGATGAAATACTACATTGAGTAAGCAATTATAAGCCAAATAAAATAAAAACATCTGCCCTTAAGATAAGGATAGTGCTGACAGATCAACTTCCAATTCATTGCACGCCGCTGCGGCGTTAAAGATAAACAAAGTTTAGATAAACAAATGTTAAAGTTTAGATAAACAAAGGATATGCCTTTATCAATTTTTTGCAGCAATTCCACTTTTTGTTTAATGGACTCTGAAAGATATTTTTGCACTGTATATCCTTTACATATTAGTAAATATATATCGGAAATTCTATTTGACATAATCGAAAGTTTAAGCTTACTTTTATAAAATTGCTCTAACAGTCTGCAAAAAATAATAATCCGGATCCAATTCGAAGATTAAGGAACAACGCAATCTGCGACATTAACTGAAATAGATAATTAGATAATTTTAGCTTAGCTTATCCCGTCCGTTATACATTAAATGCGCATTCGTAAACGTATTTTGCTCACACGCAAATTCGCAGCGGTAAAGGTCTTACGCGCATGCGTCAACGCGACGCATGCACAGAAAGTTTGTAGCTTTAAGGTCCGGATTATAGATCATTCCGGATAAATGGGTGTCGAATTAACGACTTTTGACTGTAATTACAAGTTCTTGACCACTTTATTTTATGTTGGTATTCTAATAGTATTAAACATGCAATAGAAGGCGGTGAACTTTAAGCGAAATATTGCAATTATCATGCTATATATTTTAACTATGAATTATTTATATACTACATATAATAATTTCATATTTAAATTTTTTAGGCATTGGAGGAAAAACCTTTTATCTTTCTCTTACTTGGAACTAAAAAATTCCTGATGAAACCATAATGTCATTTTATAATTTATCTGCCATTTCCAAGGTTTGTAATTATTTCATTAGGTATTGTAGAATTTGTCCTCATTGATTGAATATTTTTAACATAGTTTTATTTTACTAAGCAATGTAGAATGTTTATTGAAGAAGCTATTTATTAAAATTTATGCTATTGTTTGCATTTTTGTAGTCTTTAAATCAGACTATGTAACTGAAAAATTTCCATCATTGAACAGAAATCCATTTTTAGAAAAAGTTTGGGCCGGAAGGTGGTTAGTTTAAAAACAAAGTTGCCATTATTGTAATAAATCTGCTCAGAAGGATCCTGTAATTCTGTATTTTTCCTCCACATTTCCAACTTTGACTCTATCTTTAAATGTGAAATGACAATATTTTGTACAGTGGTTTCTTGTACCTTATAAGAAGTGTTTAATAATGAAAAATTTTGTGCCGTGATCAGTTTTCTTCATTATCCTTATTATGCATGCCTCACTAGTGGCTGAGTAGTGAAGTCACTGAACATTGGTAGTTTGTTCCAAGCTATAAATCCTGCAAGTGTCCTGGTTGAATGGGTATTTCCTGGTTTTTCCCATGTGTAACCTGTATAGGAGCCAGTTTTCCTTAGAAAGTTCCCCACGAAGGTATCTCTCCCTTACACAGATAGCCTTCGAGTTCTTTGCCATAATCAAATAAACTAAGATCAAGTGCCAAACTGCATTTGCTTTTTATAAAATTTCATGACCTGAAAATTTAATTGAGAATGTAAAATGTATCTGGGTAATGAACATTGTGAAATAGGAGAAATAAAAAATTAAATTTAACATTTTATATAAATTTTCATAATTTTAAGCTTATGTAAAGAAGTATTTATGCAGAACAACCATATTTATTTATTTAGGTCTTAAAACTGAAGATTTATTTTCAGTCAATTACATATAATTTACCTCTTATCAGTAAACTAATGAGTTAATCTGTCACTTGTATATTTAAATCAGCTTTAAAACTAGATAATTTAAGTCTTCAGTTTTTTACAATTCTTGATATGAGTGGCTTTATCCCGTCAGGAAATTTTTTGTCAGTTAGTGTATATTAGCTTATAATTTAAAATACTTTTTTTCTTTAATGATGTAAATATCATCTTAAGTAATGGAAGTTTATGAAAACAGAGACTAAACTAAGTAATTCTACAAATTTAGCTAATAAATGGTGCTTAAATAGAAGTCTTCATTAACGGATCCAAAAAGCCATGCCACTCAGAGGGTAAAAGAATATATGAAGAAGGCTAACGTTGTTGAACTGAAAAGTGTATGTTTCTAATATTCAGTAAATTCACTAATATAAACAAGGGGAGGTTCTAAGAAATTTAGTTTTCAAACTATGCATAAGCATGTACTTTAGAAAAACTGTGTTTTGAAAGTGTGAAATAATGTATTATTCAAAGTTTAATATCTGATGTATTTATTAATTTTCCCCTTTTTTCCTAGGAGACTATTGTGCAGATTTTCTCATAAAAAGACAAGCATCAAATATTTATTACTGTGATTTACTCAAGAAAAAGTTGTAATTGTGGCTTCCATTAATTCAGATTCTGAAATAAAGTTTAGAAGAAACTTTGTCCCAAGTGCAGACTCAAAGCGTTTGAAAGGTGAAGTATTTTGCTACATGAAATTATACAGTTCCAATTACTTTCATTCAGTACATTTTGAAATAACTAATCTGTATCAGCAGACTAAGCAAATAGTAGATGCATCCAATACTTAAATTTTTCTATATTTTAAGTTATCACTTTTGAATTAGTCTTTTATTTATTGTGTGATATCAACGTCTGTTTGGAGTTTTATGGACTGTAGGACAGAATTGTGTTGTCCCTTAAATTCTAGTAATTTTTAATTCACATAAATTGATTTTTTAATTTGCTATTTAAGCAATTAAGATTTCACAATGTTAACTTCGTGTTTCATTGCTTTGATCTTATAAGGCATTTCTCCCACTTCCCTACCATGCCTTCGTGGTGTAGTGGTTCTGCATGCTGGGCCAGTATTCCAGAGGTCCGTGGTTCGATTCCTGGTGAAGGCGGTTGTTAATTTTTCATCTTTCCTGCTTCCAATTATAACCTAATGACTCTATGGCGCCCAAACTAAAAGGGTTGTGGATGATGATTCTCCGCATCCAGGATTTGGCGACTAGGTCCCCTAAAACCCTAGTCGCCCTTTAAAAAGGGGAGTATATAAGGTATTTTTCCTACTTCCCTAGCATATTTTCGTGGTGTAGTGGTTCTGCACGCTGGGTAGGTATTCCAGAGGTCCGTGGTTCGATTCCCAGCGAAGGCGGTTGTTAATTTTTCATCTTTCCTGCTTCCAATTAACCTAATGACTCTACAATCTGACCTGATAGAAATCACTTTTATTAAGGAGTTTGGCATTTTTGCATGTAATCTGGTATTTTGATTTTATGAAAAGATAGCATTAGATAAGTAAATAAATTAAAATGTGCATCTGTTTATGTATGTTATCTGGTTTTAAAAAGTGCATCTGTTATTTATGTTTATGATTTTCATAAATTCTGTGTTCTGCTATACATATAACTTTCTTTTCCTTTATGAACTGGAGTTTCTCTTTTTTAATTTTAAAATGGTAATTTTTTTTTTTAAATGTACAGTAGATGCTCGTTGATTTAAACTCAAAGATTTTCAGAAAAGAGTTTGAATTATCTGATGATAAGAGAAAATATAGCTTTAAAAGTATATCACTGAAGAAGAAAATTCTCCTAGTATGTATAACTCCAGAAAATATGTTATAATATGCTATCTAAAATTAAACCTGTTAAAAAAGCAATAAAGACTTATCTTAATCATAAAGTGAAGAAGATGTGCAGTAGAAAATAAACTTTAATTAAACATATGAATTACACTTTTGGGAAAAGCTGTAAAATAAATGTTTAGTTTTGTTTATTATGCCTACATTTTTCATTCAGTTTCTCAATTTGAAATAAATATTTCATTGGAACATTCGGCCCATCAGCGGCCGAACGGTAAGTCGCTGAACACAGGTAGTTCAGTCCAAGGTTCGAATCCCGCGAACAGGCTGGCCGCATGGGTGTTTTCGGGGTTTTCCCCATGTGTAATGTGTATACGAGCCAGTTTCCCCTAGAAAGTCCTCCACGAAGGCATCCCTTCCTTAGACAGATAGCCCTAGTGTGCTTTGCCATAATTAAATACACACATTGGAACATTCAGTCTGAATAAATGCTTTCAGTTTTTCTAGAGTCCATTATGGCTGAATTATTAGGACACTTAACAGTCTCTGCATTCTTTTCTGAATTTGAAAAGGTCTTTTCTTTTTCTTCTTCTTGGATAGTTTTTATTATGTCATCATTGCTGAGTTTTAAACAAACTTCCAAGTCTTTATCTACCCTTACCTAATCAGAAAAAGTAATTTTATCACATTTAAATTTTTTGAATTCAGGAAAAAGCTGTATCAGTATCGTCACATTCTTCAATATGATTGTTCTCTTTGGCATGCATGGATTTAGCATGATGAAAGCAATTACTAATTACACTTTCTTTAACAGCATCCTATGTGGTATATAGATAATTTGTTGCTGTCAGCAGAGTAATGTCGTAGTTTTAGCCACAATCTTAAGAAAAAATTATTTGTTGTAAGTCTTGTACGATAATTTGTTTTAAGATTCTGGATGATTCCTTGATCCATTAATTGTAGCTTCACAGTTGTGTTTGGCAGCAAATATTCAACCTGTATGGAATTCAGTTCTGGAAGGCTAATATGACAGGTTCCGTTTTCCACAAATAACAAAATGTTTTGGTTTTCCCCCCAAAACTGCTTTATCTGTTCCTTTTAACCAGTCACTGAAAATATATTATCCATACTTTTGTATTAGATACATAATCAACTGGCAGTGTTGAATTCCTTTAAAACACAGTAGATTCTTGGACTTTCCAATCGCTAAGAGTTTAACATTTTTGTTCCCATTCATATTAGCACAGACTAAAGCTGTAATCTTCTGTTCACTGCTTTTACCTCCTACGCAAGCATCCTTTTTTAAATGTAATGTCTTGTTTGGCAAGAGTTGATAAGAAAATGCAATTTCATCTGCATTAAAAATATCTTTCAGCAGGTAAGTAGAGAAAAGTCATGGCAGTTTCCTACTGAAATAAGTGCATATGACTTCACTTACATCAGAGCTTTGGCCACATACAGTTTGATAAGAAACATTATACCTTAACTTAAAATCGAGAAAGGTATCCATCACTCCATTTAAAATATTCAATACCCGTTTGACTTTCCATTTCAGCCTTTGTCTGCAGTAGGTATCCATTTATCGGAAAAGTTTGAAATCTAGCTTCCTGGAACCATAGCATTAGAGGCTTTTTCTAGGTCTTCTTGGGACGCATTTCTCATGCGTTTCCTTCCTCTAGCAAATTTAGATTTTTCTCGTGAATCTAAAATTGATTCCTTGTTTCTCAAAGAAATTGATGAAGTATTTTTTTTTTTTAAATTCCAGAGTCAGCTACTAAGTTTGTTTTATATTCGCCATTCCCAGTTTTCTTTAGCCCTTAAATATAGTTGCCATTTGGCAACTTACTCATATTTAGTCATGCAAATCAAATCAAAACACAAATTTTAGCTTGCTGCATACTGTAACCAATTGGATGCATACTGTTTACGTATATAGTTTCGAAAGTATCAATGTAACACTAATGGGGTAACTGTCATTTATTGTGAGTTATGTGTAGGGTGTGGACATTATTTGTATTTACGAAATTTTGATTTTATGTTTGTTGTTATTTTGATGTATTCAAGGTTCTAAAATTGTTTGAACAAGTTTATAAGGTATGTATTATTACATAAAATTGTTATTACACATTTGCCTACCAATTTTTTTTTTTTTTTTTTTTTTTTTTTTTTTTTTTCATAATGTAACCATTTGGCAACAATCATGTTTTTTCAAAAATTGGAATAAAAACTCTGAGATCTTTGTTTTATCATTAATATTACAAAATACTTGCCAGATTTGAATTTGAAAACACAAGAAAAAGATATAACATCGTGAGATAAAAACAAACTAACACAAATGATTGCTGTAGAAGACAGTTAAAAACAAAGACCTAATACCTTTCCTAACTTCTGCTAACCTGCTAATTACAAAACAAATTAAACATAGCCTGTTTTGTGCAAAGCATATGCCTAGAAGCCTCAGCAGTTGAATAGTAAAAAAGGCTCTGCAGTATTAGATCCATCAAAGATGAACACTCCTAATTTTCTGCTTCCTTTTCAACCAATGTTGAGAAATTGCCAGCCCTTTTAAAGATGAAATTAATAGGAATTCAGTATGAGTAAATTCAGAAAGGAAACAGGAAATTATATGCAGAAATTCAGAGAAGTGATTATCCTTGAATTTAAAAAATACTTAACTGTGCGGAAATTTGCTTCATACATAATTTCGATGTTTGGTAATATGTACCAAACGTGGCTTTTTTCAGTTTTGTAATGGAACAAATCACCTACAAGATCCAGCTTAAGATAATCATCTGACCTCTGTTCTGAAATTTGTTAGTTTAAATGGCATATCTTCAGACATTTGAATTTGATTGCAGTAAAAGATGCCATCTGTTGAGACACTAGATATCCACGTTTCCTAATGTTCCTACTATTTTTTTTTAAACTACAGTTTTATTGAATACTCTTTGCGCTGCTTTTTAAATACACCATTAAGTTTGAAAATAGTCTTCCCATCCAGGTGGCCCTCTCTATTGTACACTGATAACTATTTGGCCTACACTGAGATAGGTACTGAGATTGACATGCCTGTTGTAGCAAGATACAAGTAATTTTTCATAAGTTTAACTCAAAAATTCATGAATGTTTGACTCTAAAAATGTGGTTTTTGAAGTGAAAAGGGGTGCTACAAAAAGTGTTTATTTTATTATTTTCTGGCAATCGCTAAATTTGCATTTAAAATTTTTTATGTATTTCTATGGCTAAAAAGTTCAATTCATTAAATTCTTTTTACTATTCAATGCAATGCCTATTATATCTTCATATCTTAAAACAGAATTAATTTAAACTTTTGAGCACTCATTTGTCCTTAATATAGTATTTCTGATTTCCTACAACATCTTCTAAAGTATTTTTGATTGCGCTTCCAGAGCTTTTTGGCAATTGTGTTATCTAACCATGCCATTTATCATTCAGATGACTTGGCAGATGTTGACTTTGCACAAGATGTAAAATTTTTCATTTATCACTCAGCATCCTTCCAAATTCATGGACATGTTCACAGTACAAAATGACTATCATTGGAGCACTTGCACATATTTTAGCTCTTTCCCACTGATTCCTTAATCTTAATTGTGGGTATAAACTTAGTGACTTTTGGAAAATATTATTTGGTATCAAGTAAAAAAAGCAGTAATCAATAGAATGTGGAAATTGCTTTAATAATAAATAAAGAAACTGATACTCATATTTGCTTAATAATAAATAAAGAAACTGATAATTTGCAAATGTTGTTAAAAGCTATCAAAATCATCTATGTTTGAATGTTAGAAGATTTGGGCTATTGGGAAATTTTAAGTGAGCAGAATTTTCAGTCTTCTATTATGTATACATATATATAAAGTCAAAAGTCTTTAATCCGGACTCACCGAGAGTTCGGCGATTCCGGATTATCAATTTTTCCGGATTATAGATCATCAAATTAAATCTGGTTAGATGGCATGCAGAAATTATAAAATTAGAATTTGAAACCGTAATTTATGAAGTAAAGAACAATTATGATCTAAAGAGTATCAAAATTTACAAAAAAAAAAAAAAAAAAGCTTAATATTTATTTGTTAATTTTGTTAAACATTTCTTTCAACACGCGCATGCGTAAAGCATACATTACGCATAGTCGAAATTAGAAAATTGAACCAGAAAACTATGTTATATGTATTCGGGATATTTATAATGACGAGGAAATTGATTTAAATCATATTGGAGTACATTGAGATGAAACACTACATTTAGTAAGGAATTATAAGTCGAATAAAGTAAAAACATCTGCTCTGAAGATGAGGATAGTGCTGACAGATCAATTTCCAGTTCATTGCGCGCCGCGAAGTCCCCCCTCCCCCCGCAGAGCAGCGTGAAATTGATAAACTGATTTCGGAATGGTTAGAGAAACAAATGATATGCCTTCATCTATTTTTGCAGCAATTAAACTTTTTGTTTGATGGACATCGAAACATGCTTTAGTCATATATATATTAATATATATTAATATATATATATATATATTTGGCAGCTCCAGAATCGGAAATTCTTTTTGACATAATCGAAAGTTCAAGCTTACTTTTGTAAAATTGCTCTAACAGTCTGCAAAAAATAATAAGCCGGATCCAATTCGAAGATTAAGGAACAACGCAATCTGCAACATTAACTGAAATAGATAATTAGATAATTTTAGCTTAGCTTATACCGTCCGTTATACATTAAACGTGCATGTGTAAATGCATATGCGCATGCGTAAATGTATATGCGCATGCGTAAATGTATATGCGCATGCATAAAGGTATGCGCAGAAAGTTTGTAGCTTTGAGGTCCGGATTAACGACTTTTGACTGTATATATATGTATATATATAATTTATTTCCTAAACAGTATTGATTAATTGATTATATTATCTCCTAAGTTTAATTAAAGTAGAATTATTTAGTGGAATGACATTTAGTGATTTCAATATGAGTTAAACTAGCAAGATATAAAAGTAAGGAGGTTGCTAACCTTCAATACAGTAAAGTTTTTGTATAAGAACTTTAAAACTTAAAAAGGTTGGAGATAATATATAAAGCGGGTACATTAGGTAAGAGATAAATAGCGCTAATAGCTGCTATTTAGCATATCAAATGTTGTATGAACTTAAATCCATTTAGTGCGAATACAAGTTATTATTACTTGCGCAATTGCTGCAAAGTTAGTTAATAATAATTTATTTCCTAAGTTTAATTAAAGTAGAATTATTTAGTGGAATGACATTTAGTGATTTCAATATGAGTTAAACTAGCAAGATATAAAAGTAAGGAGGTTGCTAACCTTCAATACAGTAAAGTTTTTGTATAAGAACTTTAAAACTTAAAAAGGTTGGAGATAATATATAAAGCGGGTACATTAGGTAAGAGATAAATAGCGCTAATAGCTGCTATTTAGCATATCAAATGTTGTATGAACTTAAATCCATTTAGTGCGAATACAAGTTATTATTACTTGCGCAATTGCTGCAAAGTTAGTTAATAATAATTTATTTCCTAAACAGTATTGATTAATTGATTATATTATCTCCTAAGTTTAATTAAAGTAGAATTATTTAGTGGAATGACATTTAGTGATTTCAATATGAGTTAAACTAGCAAGATATAAAAGTAAGGAGGTTGCTAACCTTCAATACAGTAAAGTTTTTGTATAAGAACTTTAAAACTTAAAAAGGTTGGAGATAATAAATATATAAAGCGGGTACATTAGGTAAGAGATAAATAGCGCTAATAGCTGCTATTTAGCATATCAAATGTTGTATGAACTTAAATCCATTTAGTGCGAATACAAGTTATTATTACTTGCGCAATTGCTGCAAAGTTAGTTAATAATAATTTATTTCCTAAACAGTATTGATTAATTGATTATATTATCTCCTAAGTTTAATTAAAGTAGAATTATTTAGTGGAATGACATTTAGTGATTTCAATATGAGTTAAACTAGCAAGATATAAAAGTAAGGAGGTTGCTAACCTTCAATACAGTAAAGTTTTTGTATAAGAACTTTAAAACTTAAAAAGGTTGGAGATAATAAATATATAAAGCGGGTACATTAGGTAAGAGATAAATAGCGCTAATAGCTGCTATTTAGCATATCAAATGTTGTATGAACTTAAATCCATTTAGTGCGAATACAAGTTATTATTACTTGCGCAATTGCTGCAAAGTTAGTTAATAATAATTTATTTCCTAAACAGTATTGATTAATTGATTATATTATCTCCTAAGTTTAATTAAAGTAGAATTATTTAGTGGAATGACATTTAGTGATTTCAATATGAGTTAAACTAGCAAGATATAAAAGTAAGGAGGTTGCTAACCTTCAATACAGTAAAGTTTTTGTATAAGAACTTTAAAACTTAAAAAGGTTGGAGATAATATATAAAGCGGGTACATTAGGTAAGAGATAAATAGCGCTAATAGCTGCTATTTAGCATATCAAATGTTGTATGAACTTAAATCCATTTAGTGCGAATACAAGTTATTATTACTTGCGCAATTGCTGCAAAGTTAGTTAATAATAATTTATTTCCTAAACAGTATTGATTAATTGATTATATTATCTCCTAAGTTTAATTAAAGTAGAATTATTTAGTGGAATGACATTTAGTGATTTCAATATGAGTTAAACTAGCAAGATATAAAAGTAAGGAGGTTGCTAACCTTCAATACAGTAAAGTTTTTGTATAAGAACTTTAAAACTTAAAAAGGTTGGAGATAATATATAAAGCGGGTACATTAGGTAAGAGATAAATAGCGCTAATAGCTGCTATTTAGCATATCAAATGTTGTATGAACTTAAATCCATTTAGTGTGAATACAAGTTATTATTACTTGCGCAATTGCTGCAAAGTTAGTTAATAATAATTTATTTCCTAAACAGTATTGATTAATTGATTATATTATCTCCTAAGTTTAATTAAAGTAGAATTATTTAGTGGAATGACATTTAGTGATTTCAATATGAGTTAAACTAGCAAGATATAAAAGTAAGGAGGTTGCTAACCTTCAATACAGTAAAGTTTTTGTATAAGAACTTTAAAACTTAAAAAGGTTGGAGATAATATATAAAGCGGGTACATTAGGTAAGAGATAAATAGCGCTAATAGCTGCTATTTAGCATATCAAATGTTGTATGAACTTAAATCCATTTAGTGCGAATACAAGTTATTATTACTTGCGCAATTGCTGCAAAGTTAGTTAATAATAATTTATTTCCTAAACAGTATTGATTAATTGATTATATTATCTCCTAAGTTTAATTAAAGTAGAATTATTTAGTGGAATGACATTTAGTGATTTCAATATGAGTTAAAATAGCAAGATATAAAAGTAAGGAGGTTGCTAACCTTCAATACAGTAAAGTTTTTGTATAAGAACTTTAAAACTTAAAAAGGTTGGAGATAATATATAAAGCGGGTACATTAGGTAAGAGATAAATAGCGCTAATAGCTGCTATTTAGCATATCAAATGTTGTATGAACTTAAATCCATTTAGTGTGAATACAAGTTATTATTACTTGCGCAATTGCTGCAAAGTTAGTTAATAATAATTTATTTCCTAAACAGTATTGATTAATTGATTATATTATCTCCTAAGTTTAATTAAAGTAGAATTATTTAGTGGAATGACATTTAGTGATTTCAATATGAGTTGAACTAGCAAGATATAAAAGTAAGGAGGTTGCTAACCTTCAATACAGTAAAGTTTTTGTATAAGAACTTTTAAACTTAGGAGATAATATAATCAATTAATCAATACTGTTTAGGAAATAAATTATTATTAACTAACTTTGCAGCAATTGCGCAAGTAATAATAACTTGTATTCGCACTAAATGGATTTAAGTTCATACAACATTTGATATGCTAAATAGCAGCTATTAGCGCTATTTATCTCTTACCTAATGTACCCGCTTTATATATTATCTCCAACCTTTTTAAGTTTTAAAGTTCTTATACAAAAACTTTACTGTATTGAAGGTTAGCAACCTCCTTACTTTTATATCTTGCTATTTTAACTCATATTGAAATCACTAAATGTCATTCCACTAAATAATTCTACTTTAATTAAACTTAGGAGATAATATAATCAATTAATCAATACTGTTTAGGAAATAAATTATTATTAACTAACTTTGCAGCAATTGCGCAAGTAATAATAACTTGTATTCGCACTAAATGGATTTAAGTTCATACAACATTTGATATGCTAAATAGCAGCTATTAGCGCTATTTATCTCTTACCTAATGTACCCGCTTTATATATTATCTCCAACCTTTTTAAGTTTTAAAGTTCTTATACAAAAACTTTACTGTATTGAAGGTTAGCAACCTCCTTACTTTTATATCTTGCTAGTTTAACTCATATTGAAATCACTAAATGTCATTCCACTAAATAATTCTACTTTAATTAAACTTAGGAAATAAATTATTATTAACTAACTTTGCAGCAATTGCGCAAGTAATAATAACTTGTATTCGCACTAAATGGATTTAAGTTCATACAACATTTGATATGTATATATATATATATATATATATATATATATATAATATATATATGTATGTATATGTATATAAATTAATTGAAGTAGAATGCAGAAATTTAAGGATATGTTTCCATTTTGAAACTCACAAAAAATTCGGCAAAATTTTGAAATGAAATTCTCTTTGTATAAGCTGAAAATTATTTTCAATGAATATTTTTCCTGTTGGCAATTGTGAGTTTGGAGTTTCTTCTGGGAATCAGTCATAAGGGAATCAAAATTTGATATGCTTGATTGCAAGATTATGGAACTCATATGCTCTTAATTTTCAATATATTAACCTTCATTATCTAATTGTTATGTTTTTATTATAATTTTCCCTTAATAATAAGTAAGAAGATTTCAGCTATCCATTCTTGACTAAAATAATGTTTGATAAGTAAGAATAAAAAGTATGATACATAATGTTTTATTTCCTGTCTGAAAAAATATCTCTTGGTTATAATACTAATTTTTTTTATTCTGTTATAACTTTTAAGTAATAAGAAAAATGTAATTATTAATCATTAAATTACTTTCTTGCTTTACATTGAAAATCATTGTTGACTCCCTAAGCAAGCTTTTAATAGATTAATCTGTAAAATGTTTTATTATTGAACGCTGTTTTACAATAAAATTAACACAATAAATATATTGTATAAAATAATTTAGGACATAATAGTGCATACTAGCATAATACAAAACAAACAGCATAATGTTTTACAGCTTATATTCTTATCTAGAGAAAAAATAACAGTGCGTAGTTTGAGGAGACTTATTATAAATTATGTTTTTGCTGTAAATCTGTACTTTTAATTAGCCATGATTTACAGGCTACATGATTTACAACTCAAACACACTTGATGCTATTTTCACTAGAAAATAACAGTCATGACCATCTACGTGCATATTTTGGAATGATGTAAGTGGGGTTAAAATAGTCTGTCAGAATGAATGTATATGTTCTCTGGTTACAAGTAATCCCTCTGATGCATGCTTTTCTTAATTTGTATTCATACCTGGATAGGTATAAAACTTCTTGACAAGGGTTGTAACTTTCCTTGATCAGATTGATCCGTCTCATCTTCCTGAAATTCCATGCACTCGTCTATTGTTAAAAAAATATTTTTTGTTTCCATTATCCGGTAAAACAGTGTGTTATACTGTGTATTACAGATATTATATTTTTCCACAATTATATCATCTTTTAAAGATTAGATAAGAATAATTTCTTTTATGCACATGAGGCAGGAAGAGAGAATTTGTATGCTTTTGCGTATTCATACCTGCCAACTTTTATGAATTTTTCGTAATTTTTACGAAAATGCGTTTGTCTTTACGATTTTTAGATCGTAATCCATTTATTACGATTTTTTTCCTTTTTCAAGTGTTTTTAGTGATTTTTGTCGAAATTTGGAATTTTTCGCCAATTGCATCGTGTTTTACTGCCAACTACCGACTACTTCAAATCCAGTAACTTGCGGTTTCTCCCAACTCGACGCTTAATTAGCCAATCCAATGCGCTGAACTTGTTTCTCCCACTCTTTTCTTTGTGGGTGCCAAATTATTTTTTTCGCGTTCGCTTCAGCAGCAAGGGAATTACTCAGCTCAGACTCAGCAAGCGTGGATTGTCGCATTCTGTTTTTTTTTTTTTTTTTTTTTTTTTTTTTTGTTTTTGTTTGTTTGTTTGCACGTGCGACGAATTTTCTTATTACGTCATTGTTACGAAATAAGTTAAAAAAAAACCATATTCTCAATATTTTCGGCCTGCCTACAAAGCCGAATTTCCAACAATTAAAGAATCCTTCAAAGGAAATAACTATGCATTTTGCAACGTGTGCGTGTGTGACTTCATAATAAGTCACAGTGGAAGAAGCGACATTGTGAAGCATGTTAAGTCTAAAAAGCATGAAGTTAATGCTTCGGCTTTGACAACGTCAAAGAAAGTGGATGATTTTTTTTTCAAATTCGGCTATGAATTCGGATGCCGATGTCATTTTGGCAGAGTGTTTGTTTACTGCATTCCTCATGGAACACAACGTGCCGTTAAGTGCTGCCGATCACGCCGGTCAATTTTTCAGACAGATGTTTCCCGACTCAGAGATTGCTCAGAAATATGCTTGTGCTCGCACGAAAACGTCTTCTATTGTGAACGACATTGCTTGTGATGCACAAAGTAAAACGATAGCTGCACTCCAGAATTCAGCATTTTCAGTGTCAATCGATGGCAGCAACGACAGCGATTGGAAGCTTTACCCCATCATTGTCACATATTTCTGTGATGTTTCTAATGAAATGAAAACTCATCTTTTGCTGGAGATGCTACGGGGGATAATATTGCCTCCTTGGTAATTAATGAGTTGATAAAATTCATTTTTTTATTGATAAATTTCCATTTTTGTTAACAATTAAAGAAAATGAATGTCATAATGATGCTTTAGATGAACTACAGAACCAGTTTTCTGCTGCACAGTTTGAAGACTTTGCCAGTTCTGGAGAAGATAGACTTGATGTCCTCGTTGGTACCTTAAAAAGAATAAAAATAGCTGATGAAACACCAAAATATTGTTGCATGTGTACGGATTCGTTATGAAATGAATGCACAAGTCCGATGAAAAATGAACAAAAATTTATTATTATCACAACAAAAATGCTTAAATTTTCTCAAATTATCATGCAATATTACAGTATCTCACAGTAGTTATCTTTTAACTACTCAAACGTTCAAAAGAACTTAATTCAACACAGCTAAAGAAAGCTAATTCGCAAATTCGCTACAATCAACAAGAGCAGTTTTCTAAACAACAACAAACTAAGCAACTATTATGAACTGAGAGGTTTTCCTTCTTTTATAAGATTTTTAAATCGCGTGCGAGAATTTTCTGGTACTTTCTCGAAATCAAAAAGACATATTTATTTATTTAATGTTAAATGCACGTACTCTTGTATTTTTAATTTTCCGGCTTAGCTTTCTTCTTGTAATATTCGTCACGCGCTGCACTGCGCGGGAAATGAAACTATTTAATTTATAATTGAACTAACATTAGCTTTTTAAATACCAAATTCGTAACACTGCCCCCTTCCCAAGGACTGCCCGACCCGGGCAGTACAATCCCCGGACAGGAAGTCAAACTTATAACTGAGGCATAAACATTACATTACAATATCAAACAACATGAACAGTAAATGCAATAACTAACTTAAACAAATCAAATGCTATCAAATACTAAATACAAAACAAATACTAAATACAAATCAAATCAATTACACATTTAAAAACAAAAAAGGACCATGGTCTTATACTATTTACAATTAATACAATTAATTACATTACATACTATGGCCATAGTAATGAGCTAACCTGTTGTAATGAACAACTTTAGGCTTAGAGTTCGAAGACTTACGGATCCGAACCATGACGTCATTCAGTCTGTTCAGGACTGTGTACGGACCATCCCAAGGTGACTGTAATTTCGAACAGAGTCCTTTCAAACAGAGTCCGTTGAGTCGGATTCCACAACCACACCTTGTCTCCTTCGTGGAATTGATGTTCAGTAGCTCTTGTGTTGTAGCGGGTCTTCATCTTCTCTGTAGCCAAGTTGACTCGCTCTCGTGCAAAGTTGTGCATTACTTTAAACTGGGCCTGGAGATCTTGAATATATTCCTCAGATGATGAAGGAGCATCCGGAGGGTGGCCAAATAAGAGATCACAAGGCAGACGAAGGTCACAACCGAAGAGCATCTGTGATGGGGAATAGCTGGTAGTCTCGTGGACAACACTGTGGTAAGCCAGTAAAAACAGTGGTAATTTCTTGTCCCAATCCTGTTGGTTTCTGGAAACCAATAATGAGAGGTTATTAAGGATGGTTTGATTGAACCTTTCTACCATGCTGTCCGACTGGGGATGTAATGGCGTCTTTTGGGTTTTGTCAATGCCAAGTAATTTGCAGAGTTCTTTGATTACTGCCGACATAAAATTCCTTCCCTGATCGGAATGTAACTGAAGAGGCACTCCGAACCTGGAAATCCAGTGCTGTATCATCACCTCAGCTACTGTAACAGCCTCTTGATCAGGAATAGGATACACTTCAGGCCACTTGGTGAAGTAATCAATGACAACGAGTATGTATTTGTTGCCATCAGCAGTTCGTGGCAGAGGTCCCAAGATGTCAAAGGAGATACGTTCAAATGGCGCCCCTACGTTGTAACGTTGCAGCTTGCCTCGGCTGCGTTTCCTCGGTCCTTTCCAACCTGCACAGGCATTACAAGATCAGCACCACTTTTGCACGTCATGCTTTGCATTATTCCAGTAAAAGCGCTCACGAACTCTCTGTAAGATCTTCAGAATTCTAAAGTGACCTCCTGTAGGGCTGTTATGTAGCTCTTTAAGGACATCAGGAATCCAGGATCTTGGAAGTATCAGTTGCCATCGGAACGTCTTCCCATCATCCGATTCGAATTTCCGGTATATATACGCCATTTCGAATGTGAAGTGAATCCCAGAGTGCCCAGTATTGTTTTGTTGTAGGACTACAGATAGAAATGTCCTGCAAGTAGGTTTTCTGTTTGATGACTCCGTTAAATCAATTATGGGTTTAAGGTCGCGGTCTTTCAGTTGGTGTTTCCTGACTTCATCATCACTCCACGGGTCTCGATCAGCCGATGTTGATGTTGTAATTTGTCTTGTGACTGGAGTCAGCAGTTCGTATTTCGCTTCCACCCTGGAACAATATCGGCAGCTTTCTGGGCAAGGTTGTCTAGACAGGGCGTCGGCATTCCCGTGTAATGATCCCTTACGATGACGGATAGTGATGTCATATTCTTGGACTTCTTCATATATATTGGAGTCTCTGTATCCACCTGGCTATTTGACCCTCAGGATTCTTGAAATTTAAAAGCCAGGCCAATGAGGCATGGTCCGTGCGGAGGAGGAATTTTCTGCCGTATAGATAATGATGGAAATGTTCTACAGCTTTGACTATGGCGAGCAACTCTTTCCTGGTGACACAGTAATTCCTCTTTGGTTTAGACAGGCACTTGCTCCAGTACACCACTACACATTCCTGGCCGTTTATTTCTTGGGACAAAACAGCACCGACACTTTCATTGCTCGCGTCGGTGTCGAGAATAAATGGTATGTCGAGCTGAGGATACGTCAGGATTGGAGCAGATGTTAAAGCCTCTTTTAAGTTGTTAAATGCATCCTCGCATTCTTTTGTCCACAAGAACTTTTGGTTGCTCTCTGTCAGCTTGTGAAGGGGTCTTGTGATGGAAGAAAAGTCTTTCATGAATCTCCTATAGTAGGTGCAAAGCCCTAGGAAGCTTCTCAGCTGATGGACATTTCCAGGATTTAACCGCTAATACCTTTTCAGGATCCGCGCACACACCTTCTGGAGAGATGACATGTCCCAGGTAAGTCACTTCTTTTCGGAACAATTTGCATTTAGCGGGACTCAGCTTCAGATTGGCTTTTTTCAGTTTCTGAAGCACCTTCCTAAGATTTTTCTAAATGTTCTTCAAAACTCTTTCCGATGATGATGATGTTGTCCAGGTATATCAGGCAGGCTTCGTAGGAAAGGCCTTTCAAAACAGTCTCCATAAGTCGTTCGAATGTTGCCGGCGCATTACACAGTCCAAACGGCATCACCTTGAATTGCCAAAGCCCTTGTCCCATAGTAAATGCCATCTTTTCTCGGTCTTCAGGCTGTATTTCTACCTGCCAATACCCACTCTTTAAATCAAGTGTTGAGAACCACTTGCTTCCAGAAAGAGTGTCTAAAATGACGTCAATTCTAGGTAGTGATGGGCAACTTCGGTACATTCCTGTACCCGGTACAAAATACTCGTTACTCAAGTAACCGTTACTTTGAAAAGTATCGAAAACCGATTTCAAGTACCGAGTACCCAAGTAACGATTTGGAGTACCGAAGTAACGAAATGCCGGAGTAATGGTTTGCTGTATCGGAGTACCCTAGTAACGGTTTACTGTACCGGAGTACCCTAGTAACGATTTGGAGTACCGAAGTACCCTAGTAACAATTTGGAGTACCAAAGTACCCTCACTTTGGAGTACCGAAATACACAGCTAACGATTTTGCACACTGAAGGAACTCTGCCACGTCACCACGTGTTTGATTTTATCTGTACGGAGTAAGATTTTGAATATCAGAAAACATGTCAACTACGGAAGTGTCTGAGGAGCAGACCATTCATGGACACAAGAAGTGCATATCACCATTTCGCAAATACAACCAGATACTACTGTCCTCCTACCAAAACCGAAATGAGCTGAACCCTCATCAATCCTCCAGTAACGAATACCGAAATACCGAGAAAAGATGCATATTTCTGTTACAAAGTAACAAATACCAAAAAGCACCCGTTTCGGTACAGAAGTAACGAATACCAAAAAGTACCCATTTCGGTACAGAAGTAACGAATACCGAAAAGTATCCGTTTCGGTACAGAAGTAACGAATACCGAAAAGTGCCCGTTTCGGTACAGAAGTAACAAATACTGAAAAGTACCCGTTTCGGTACAGGAGTACCGAATACCAAAAAGTACCGATTTCGGTACTGAAGTAACGGGTAATTGGATGTACCAATTTTCAGTACCCATTACAAAATACCCGGTTCGGTAGTACCTACTCATCACTAATTCTAGGAAGAGGGTTACTGTCTTTCTTCGTAACCTCATTCAACCGGCGATAGTCGACGCAAAATCTTGTTGAGCCGTCCTTCTTTCTGACTAGGACGATGGGAGATGCTCATGGACTTGCTGAAGGCTCGATGACATTGCCTTCTTCCATATCCTTTAAAAGTGTTCGTACCTCTTCCTGTTTAGCAAACGGTAGACGTCTCGGATGTTGCTTGATCGGGGAATGATCACCGGTATCGATTCTATGTTGTGTCAAACTAGTTCGACCCACATCAGAAGACGAGCGGGAGAAAACAACTTGAAGATCTTTAATGACGTGATCGGCAGCATTCTTCTCTTCGTTTAATTGCGCATTCTGCAATAACTCCAATGTAATGCTTTCTGAAGACACGGATTCTTGGATGTTACTCTTTCTTTCAACGCTGGTTACTGGAGTACATGCAGCAACCACTTCACCTTTCTTAACAACTCTCGCCTTCTCAGTTACATTCACGACTCTCACTGGAATAACCGTTTTGGATAGGTCAACGAGTGTTGAGGCTACTAGTACTCCTTTCGAGCTATTACAGCTATTGGGATATTCCTGAAGCGGAAATTTCTATTTCGGCTATGGATCCAAGAAGCTAAAACTCGGTTCTTGCGGGTATTGTGATATTGTCTTGTGCTATGATTTTATGGACAGATTTAACTTCTTCATCATTAACTCCAAATAACGCTATGTCCTCAGATGTAGAATGCAATTCGTTATTTTTAAAGTCCAAGGAAAAATTGTATTTCCTTAGAAAGTCCAATCCGAGTATGCAAGAATCAGCGATCTCTGCTACATATGCCATATGATGGTAAGCGGCACTTCCAAACGTGATGTTAATGTTTACTTTTCCATCGATGTCGATCTTCTCACCGGACACAGTCTGTAGGGTAACGCAGGGCAGCGTCCAGGTAAGTTTGCTTTCCAGTTGCTGAGCCAAATCTTTCCGGATGATGGTAACGTTGGCTCCTGTATTTTGCAGGGAACTCCATTAATATGTCCTATTATGAAAAGTCCATTACTGCTGCCTCTCACTGCAGAAATCTGATGCGCTTTAAACTGGGGCTTTTCATTATCTGGAAACCTCCGCCCCGCGAGATGGCCACTAATTAGTTTCCCTGCTGTTTGTTAGGAGCCGTCTTAACATCCGTACCCTGGGGTATTCTGCAGTTTCGTCGTATGTGCCCTTCAGCACCGCAGTTCCAGCACTTAACGGTCGGTTTCTTCTCACCAATATTCCGTCTCAAGGCGTTCAGTTGTCTAGTTAAATCATCTAGACGAGCGGTGACTTGATCCCCTGGCTCCTGGACTTGAGCAGCTCTGACTGGGTGGCGGTCTCGACGAGTGGCTTGCTGGGCTGCCTCGAATTTCATGGCATACACTAAAGTGCTTTTCAAATCTTTAACGTTCGCCATTCGTAAAGCCTTCTGTATTTCGGTATCCCGGATGCCATCGATGAAATATTGCAGCGACAGGATTTCTCTTGTTTCTGTCGGGCATTCCAAAAAGGCGTAATGTGACAGCCTTTCAACATCCGTGGCGAGCTCCTGAAGTGTTTCGATGGGCTTCTGCTGACGGGATTTTAGTTGAAGCCTGCTGTAGTCTTTTAAACACTTCTCTCCAAAGTGCAGCTCCAATGTGCCGGATAGAGCTTCAAAGTCTAGTCTCTGGTTCTCAGGAAGAGTCTGCAGGATATCTGCTGCGTAAAGAAGCTGCAAAATGACAGGCCTTAGCTTGGGAAACCCATCCATTCGCTTCCGCCACTATAGAAAATTGTGTCCTATACACTTGCTAGGAGGTCTTCCCATCATATGTAGATAGTTTCAGAGAGGAACGAGCAGGCATTGGTAAAAATTTAAAACCATCCAAGTTGCTCCCTGTTGTCGCTACGAATTTCTTTAAAGTATCCACTTCCTTGGCGACTGCAGAAACCCGGTCATCAATTTGTTGTTCGATTTGTTTTTGAACGGAACAAACTCTTCCTTCTATTTCTTCTTTGACCGAATCAACTCTGTAACCTATTTGTTGTTCCATGGCCGAAACTCTGTCTTCTATTTGCTCTTTCACAGAAGAATCTCTATAATCGATTTGTTGTTCTATGGCCAAAACTCTCTGTTCTATTTGTTGTTTGATAGAAGAAATGTTTTCTTCAATTTGCCCAATTTTGTTTTTAATCGCATCCATTCTGCCTTCCATAGCCTCAAATTTATTTTCTATTATGCAGGTAATTTCCTTTTTCATCTATTCCTGTCCTGCTTCAATCTTCTCTTTACCTGCTTCAATTTTCTCTTGACCCGCTTTCATCTCGCCTTTAACAGATTTCATCTCTTCCTTAACGGATTCTTGGCCCCTGATGAAAAATGAACAAAAATTTATTATTATCACAACAAAAATGCTTAAATTTTCTCAAATTATCATGCAGTATTACAGTATCTCACAGTAGTTATCTTTTAACTACTCAAACGTTCAAAAGAACTTAATTCAACACAGCTAAAGAAAGCTAATCCATGAATTTGCTACATTCAACAAGAGCAGTTTTCTAAACAACAACAAACTAAGCAACTACTACGAACTGAGAGGTTTTCCTCCTTTTATAAGATTTTTAAATCGCGTGCGAGAATTTTCTGATACGTTCTCGAAATAAAAAAGACATATTTATTTATTTAATGTTAAATGCCGTGCTCTTGCATTTTTAATTTTCCGGCTTAGCTTTCTTCTTGTAATATTCGTCACGCGCTGCACTGCGCGGGAAATGAAACCATTTAATTTATAATTGAACTAACGTTAGCTTTTTAAATACCAAATTCGTAACAATATGATAGACTAGCAAGAGTTTTATGTGGTATTCTCGTAATTCCACACAGGAATGCTGAGTGCGAGAGAGTCTTCAGTGTTGTGAAGAAAAACAAAACTATATTTCGTTCTTCAATGTCACCAAAAACTCTAGAAAACATTTTAATTGCTAAATGTTATGAGGAAACTAATTGTTATGACAGGAAATTTTCCAAAGAATTTTTAGCTAAAGCCAGAAAATGCACTCTAAATTCACTGCAATATTTTTTTTGTGTAACATTAAGTTCTTGTTTTATGTTTCCTAATAAATTTTTTAGTTACTACTTAATTGAGATTTACTAATGTAAGTACAATTTTCTTTTTTCTATTTGTATAAATTGTTATTTTTTTTAATATCAAAGCATGATATTAATTCTTCGTGATCTTCTGAATTTTTATCTTTAGAGGTTGGCAGGTATGCATATTTATACTTTGTGTTTATCGTACATCACAGCTATTGCCGAGATATATATGAAAATATATTCAGTGCAAAGTCTGAAATCTAGACATCCAACATTCAGAATGATTTAATAACCAAATCTCTGAACTACTGGATGAAAAAACATTTTTTTTAAATCCTATGTGAGACCTAGGCATGAGCGCCATTAGTCTGTGACAGGCAGCTCAACACTATTCAGAAACATTAAAATACTACTATAATTTTTGACATCATTAACTGTTGCAGTGTCATTAAGTCCAGAATAAGTGTCCAAATAACCACACTTATCATCAATATCACATAATGGGCAAGTGTGAGAGTGCTAAACAAATTTGTGTAGTTGTTTCATGAGGTAGTCATATCCACTTTTAATGTCATTATATGTAAATATTCTGCCTAAAATATCTATATTATATGGTTTTTTTGTAGTATTTGTATTTTTTTATTATCTGTCGTATTTATGGTTTGTAAAATGTATATCTTTCATTGACACTTTTTTTTTTGACAGTAATGGAATCGGAATCAGTTTCAGAAGATATCACCAATCATCGCAGGAGTAATGGACGGAAGAAAACATGGTTAGAATTGCGGCAAGAAGTTCGAAATGTACGAAGGCAGTTGTCGAACATATCTGCTAAAATACCCAATTGTTTTGAATTCAAAGAAATGTTTTCGGAAAATGAGTCTCGTTTCTATCGAATATATTTCCTAAGTACTGTTTCTTCTGGACGTGAAACAACTCTTTTATACTGTGATGTGCCAGTGGATTGTATTAAAAGCAAAGTAGAAACATTTCAGTGGCAGCCTTTGCTCGAATCCTCATTTCAAACGTACCACCCTCAAGGACGATTTTCAAGGGAAGAACAACTTCAGTGGGAGAGAAAACGGTTAGTTATGTGGGGCATAACTTCCTTTGACTTTCAACCTTCTATCGGGAGATTTGTATTTCCAGCCTGTGGTGCTGTGTTTTATTGTGATGATGATTATTTACAGGTAAGCCTTTTTTACTTCCTTGTACGAAGTAAAAAGGAAGTATTGTAATCGCGAAAAGTTTTAGGCAGCATATTTCAACGAAAATTTCCATTTTGACCGCTATTGAATGCAATTTAATGATGTTTTTGCGTGATATCTGTACGTAAGGACAGAATAAAATACTCTTTTCCTTCAAAAAAATTATAAAACTGCTTTAAAATTAATTCTGTAGAGAATTTTTTGTGGCGTCTGTATGAACGTATGTACGTACGTATCTCGCATAACTCAAAAACGAGTAGCCTCAGAACGTTGAAATTTTGTATATAGGACTGCTATAACATGTAGATGTGCACCTCATATTTTGGTTGCAATCGGCCGCACCAAACATATATAAATATATTTATATATATATCCACTCTGTTACCCGGCTCAGTGATCTCAGTTTCTTTACTTTACTTCAGTTATTTTTTGCTTTAAAAATGATTGTATTATGTTGTTTTTAATCTTCCGGTTAAGGTTTTTATGCCTTTAGTAAATCTGAGTGCAATATTTTTAGAATTATCAACAATTTTAAAGTTGTCTAAGTGCCGCTAAGCCTTTTTTTATGGCAGCCATTGATGTTTACATTTGAAACAGCAGACTAGTGGATTTATTGCCAATCTAGAGAAACTTAGCTTCGCAACAACAAAGATAACGCATTCATTTATTATTGCCAATTAAATCATGCTTAATTCTTTCTGGAATTTTTTCGAGGAAATAAGTGTTTAAGATTTACTTCGTAATTTTTAATATAGATATTTTGAGCTTTTATGTATTTTTGCCTTCTTGCGAAGTGAGAACTGAATTAATTAAATGAGAAATACTGAATTGTCTGTGAAAACTGTTTCTTTTTTGTTTTGTTTGCTTAATTTGTTTTTTATACATCATTCTAGCTTTATTATAGTATTTGAATAGAACATGTGGCAACGATTAGATAATTCTATTCTTTAAATGATATAAATTGTGCATTATGAGTTATAATATGAACGAAATATATAAGTCAACTGTTATATAATTATTGGATTATATAACAGTTAACTTAGTTTTCATTATATTATTATTATATAAGTTAACTGTTATATAATTATTAATACTGTTAAGTGAATCTAGCACAAGAGTTGCTATGGTAAACAAGTACTAGAGTGAATTTTAAAGAATGCATTTATTCTATTGTGGTTTATGCACTGTCGGCAAAGTATATTTAATTCAATCCAATAAGTTTAAATGAAATGCAAGAAAAAATGCATATAATTTAATATTCCGTACAAGGAAGTCGTGGTGTACACATCAGATTTTTTTAGTATAACATTGTGACAGTATACTTAAGGTTTTTCGTTTCTCTTATATTGTATTAAACTAAACATATTAAGTTTTAAAATTTGAGGTTTTGGTGTGATTAAGCAGGAATGGTATTTAACAGCTGCTGGAGAAGTTAAGGAATCATTCTTGCACTTGCTTTTACGAGTGATAGGAAAGGTTGCTGATCTAAGCAAGTTTGATAGAAGGCAGATTGTAATGGCTCATAGACTTGGAACGATTATCTGTGAAACTGTATGACTGGTAGGTTGTTCACAATCTGCCGCTGTTAGTATTTATGCAAAGTAAATAAATCATGGTGAAAGCAGCAGTAGATGCCAAGGTGTTGGACGTCCACTTATCATCCAAAAAAAAAAAAAAAGAACGTTTGGGGACTGTCCTGTTTTGTGCAGCAAAATCGGCATCAGGTAGTGGCTCAGCTGACAGCCCAATACAGTGTAGGTCCAAGTGCAAGTGTTACGGAACACAGTTTTAGTGAACACTGTTAGATATGGGACTGTGTAGCAGACGTCCCACTTGTGTGCCTCTGTTGACCAAGTGTCATTAACAACTATGCCTGCAGTGGAAGCGGGAACATCAAGACTGGACCATGGATAAGTGGAAGATAGTTGCATTATCATATGAATCATGATTTCTCATTCATCACATCAATGGTCGTGTCAGGGTATGTCGTTTTCCAGGCAAACTGTTGCCCCCCTCCTGCCTGTACAGCAGGTCATACACAGGCTTCTGGTGGTGATATTATGCTTTGGGAGATGTTCTCATGGGTGACTGTGGGACCCTTAGCTGTGGTAGAACAGGCTATGAAAGCTGCAGGCTATCTGAACATAATTATGAATCAGTTGTACCCTTACATGGCATTTGTTTTACCGACCGGAAATGGAATCTTGCAGCAGTGCCCCATATCAGAGCTCGAATTGTGTTGGAGTGGTTCAAGGAGCATAAGGATGAATTTCAGTTAATATCCTGACCACCTAACATGCTTAATCTTAACCAGATAAAGCACATTTGGAATATCCTTTAGCTGCAGCTCGAACACCACCATGTCGGAATATTTTGACTTCACTTAACTGCTGCTGAGACATTTGGTACAACCTGTCTTCTTGCCAAGAACTTGTGGCATCCATGCCAAGATGAGTTGCTGCTGTTTTGTAGGTCAAAGGTCATGCAGTGCGTTATTGAGTAGGTGATCATAATGTTTTGGCTCTTGAGTCTATTTAAATATTGATTGTAATAATAAATTTTTGCAGTTATTCTGTTTAAAATAATTAGATATAATTTTAGTTAGCATTTCTTCATGTTACTATATTATCTCATTGAGGCTTGGAGTGGGATCCTTTTTTTTTCTTCCTTTTATGTATATTAATAAAAGAATTTTCTATTTAGATATAGTTATTAATCTTAAATCAAAGACTGGTGTAGTTTTATGATGTGATCAAATTTTTTAAAGCCAGTGTAAGATAAAACGACACTCTTCTCTTATTGAGACTGGATTCAGAAATTAAATGTACACACACATACATAGGTATGTACATATTCATGTACATACACGAACACATGCAATACATACATACATTTCTGAATTTGGTCCTAACAACAGAAGAATACTGATAAAACATTTTCAGTAATTAAAAAAAAAAAAGAGCTCTTTGAATTTTATTAGTTCAAATATTTAATATATTTAGTTTTCAGTTACAAACATGTTACAATGAAACAACCCAAACAGACGTCATAGTTTCAAACTATTTTGGTGTTTTGTTAAAGTGATTATGATGTTTATATACATCCACAAGAATACTGCTCACTTTTAGTGGTGGGTGTTATGAAATTTTTTAGTGTATTAATTATTGTACCATATGCTGTGTTTCTGCAATAACCACCAAACTGTGTTCATAGGGACGGATTAAGACTTTAAGAGATTTAACTGCTGAAAGAATTTGATTGGCCTCACACCTGTTTTTCCCCAATTTTTCTTCCCCTGTTTTAGTTTAGCTGTACCATTCCGTGATAAAGCCAGAAGCAGAATTTTTTTTGTGGTGCCCCCTTTCTTTGATGCTCTAAGTATGAGCTTATTTTTATTAATTGTTAATCCAGTTCTGGGTTTTCAGTTAATAACATTAGAAATTTTAAAGAAACATGATTATTTTAATTTTGGAAGAATCATGCTGCATTTCACTCAGTTTGAGTTCTATACTTAGATATTTATTTTTATTATTCAACAATTTTATATCTTTCTAAATATGGTATTTCATTAAATAATTTACAGGGGCCAGAGTTGTCTGAAAGTTTATAAGGTATTTTCTCGCCCCCTTTTAGCATGCTTTAGTGTAATGGTTAGCACACTCAGAGTGTATTCGGGAGGTCCAGATTCGAGTCCTGGTGAGGGCATTGCCCATTTTTCATGTCTTCTGCTTCAAAATAGCCTTATAAATCTACAGTGGTGCTTGAACGAAAAGGCGGTGGATGGTTATTCTTCACCACCAGTATTTGGCGATTGGGTCCCCTAATCCCCTAGTCGCTCTTTCAAAGGAGGAGTATATAAGGTATTTTCTCCCTCCTTCCAGCATGCCTTCTTGATGTTATGGTATTTTATATCTTTTTGAGTCCCGGCAAGGGCATTGCTCATTTTCCACATCTCCTGCTTCTAAAAATTTTAATAACTCTTACAAGTTTTTAAAATTTTTTAAAATATTCATGAAAAATTTTCTTTTATTTCACCAACATTGAATGTTTGTAGATCTACACAAAATAATTTCATGATGCTTTGATCACAACATGTGATAAATCACCACATATGGCTTTTAACCCTTTAACTGCCTCGGAAAACGTTCAAGATTCATTTCCCAGTGCCACGGTTTTTCACACAGGCACACATACTTATGCAATGTATTAGGGAGAAAATAAGTGCAAGTTTTACTTTCTAAAAACTGTTTACTTTCACAAAATAAAGAATAAAAGAAAAAAAAATGAATGCACAAAATTTAATGTTTTGAGTAAAAGTATAATAAAAATGATGTTTTAATAATAAAAAAGATCCCTAAAATGGTGTTTCAATCAATTCATTTTTAGACCAGTAAAGTGTAATATCAGGTTTCTGTGTTATACCTTGTGAAATCAGTATGCTTAAAAAAACATATATTTCTTCTGAACTGGTTGAATGCCACGATTTTGTTCTTGATTTTTGTTTTGCAAGGTGTTGGTTCATGTACTCGTCTACAAAACTGTTAGTTTTAGTAACAATATGAAGCATGAGCAGATCATCAAAAAATATTTCAAAAAAGATAAATGGGTTTGAAACATCAGTTATACCTTTCTTTATTTCTGGAACCTACTACAAAAAGTAAACGAAAACGGAGGACGCAGAATAAAAAAAATACGCTTTACTCAAACAACACCAGCCAATACAGCGCAGCCATTACTTTCACCGCTTTAGACACACCCCTCTCTCCAATTTCTCCCACACTTCTCTGAAATAGTATCCTCCTTCGCATACTTTGGCAAGGTCGTTGTGGTGTTGCATTCCAAAGCTTTGTGAATAATTTTACGGGTAGCAGCGCAAAGCAAATGATAGTATTTTGGAAGGGCGTATATATACGCCCGGCACAGTTAACGCATCGGCTGAGCAAGTATATATACGCCCGCGGCAGTTAAGGGGTTAATTAAATAAGAAACTATAGCATCATATTTGACCAACAGTCAAGTTCTGAATGTATGAAATTGCACTGTAATTGATTTTGCAGTTCTCAAAGCTGAGTATTTCTTTGTTGTGGAGATTTTCAAAAATCTATACATGAATTCTTATTTTGAACAGTTAGGTAGTTAAGGAAGAAAGCATTTGCTAGTCTCACAGTGGATACTACTGAGGGTGTTCACACATTTTCATAACAAGTTTGCAAAGATTTATCTATAAAAAAACTTAAGAATTTTATTTTCTAATATGTTCAGACCGATAGCCCTTTTGTTGAAATATGATATCTTATTTTCCAAGATAAAATTCCTTTCCTTTAAACAGCAAGGTTGATTTTATTCCACTCCTCCTTTACAATCTTCCAGAGTCCATCCAATGTTTTGAGATGCCGCTTATAAAGAGCTTGTTTTTAAAGTCCAAATGCACAGTAATCCATAGGAGACACATCAGGGTACTTGGGTAGGATGCATTTAAAGGGAATGGTTTCAATTCTGTATTTAAGGGTGCCATTGGCAAAAATTACCAATTGGACAGCAAGGCAGAATTTCAAGATGGCCGCTACACAAAACCAAAATAACAAGGTCAAAGAATTGCACAATTCGCGGTGTGCAGTGAACTGGAAATTGATCTGTCAGCACTATCCTTATCTTTAGAGCAGATGTTTTTATTTTATTCGACTTATAATTCCTTACTAAATGTAGTGTTTCATCTCAATGTACTCCAATATGATTTAAATCAATTTCCTCGTCATTATAAATATCCCGAATACATATAACATAGTTTTCCGGTTCAATTTTCTAATTTCGACTATGCGTAACGTATGCTTTACGCAAGCGCGCATTGAAGGAAATGTTTAATAAAGTAAACAAATAAATATTAAACTTTTTTTTAAATTTTATAATTTTTTCATGTCATCCTACCAGATTTAAATTGATGATCTAAAAACCGATAATCCGGAATCGCCGAAGTCCCGATGAGTCCGGATTAAAGACTTTTGACTGTATATTAAGTTCTGTTTGTTCTTGCTGTTTGACAAGCTGTTTTTCATTTCAGTTATTATTAAGTTTTCCATTTTAAACATAAGGTTGTCGATTTTTGACCTTTCTCTAGTATTGGTAGCATCAAACACATAAATCAATTTATCCTGGTTAATGTGCAAACAAAAAACACACTTAAATTTATTTGTTCTAAATCTTTGAGTTTGTTAAGACCTTTGACAGTAATCAGTATTTCTGAGAATATAATTAAATAATAGAACTGATTATTACTAATCTAAGACAACGATGTCCATTAAGACAAAAATTGTGTTGAATCATAGAGGATCATTTTATGAAGATTGTACCATAATTAAAAAGGAGGAAAAAATAAAAAGAAATATTGCTGAATATCTTAATTTGGCAAGTCATGAACACTTGCTTTAAAATTAAACAAAATTCAGTCTTAGGTTGAAACTGATTTTAAACAAATGCTGTTTGTGTTTTGAAAGATCTAATACTGCTTTTTACTAAAACTAAAGTGTGATTTATCATTAAAAGAGCAAGCCTATAACTGAGTTCTGGCAAGAATGTTCTAAAGTTTATTGACAATCTGGTTACTCACACCCTTCTTTATAATTTTCATTATTTTTGGTAAGTTACACAGAAAATTTTATGATGCTTTCTGATATCTGCATCCCACAAAAAGTTGTCAGTTCATTGCAACTTGTGAACGGGGGGGGGGGGGGATTTGTTTTTCTCTCTTTGGCAGCTTTTAAATTTGTCCTTAAAGGTACTGACAACTTGTGCTTGTTCTCCTTTATAAAATAATTAATTTTTAATTTTCAGAATTTTGAATTGTTTAAATTTTATGCACCCCTTTTCCTCGAGAAAACAAGTATAAATTTTTCATCCAACATTAAAAGATTATTTTCGTTGCTGCACTAAATGAAATGTGTCTGTGTGAATTAATTTTTAGTATCATAGTTAATCTCTTCTATAAAGAAAATAGAGATGATTTTGTAAATGAAAATTTAAAACAAAATTGTTTTTTTTTTTTTTTTTTTTTTTTTTTCTGAAAGATGCAGTTTGATGGGAACAAATGGGAATGTGATCTTTTAGGTTATACTTTCTCTTATTTTTTAAAAATTAAAAGTAAAATTTATGTTAATTTGCTAAAAGGTAGTTTATGTAGCTTTAATAAGTTTACATAATATTTTTATTAATTTTGCTTCATCTTGAATTAAATGGTATATGCAGAATTACTTTGAATGAAATAATTTTGCTATATATCATGGTTCTTTGTTAGAAGTTTAAATATGGAATCTTAATCAAAAAAGTGCTGTGTATGAATATGGCATACAAAATTGATGTATGTCAATATTCCAGGCATTTAGTTTTGGTGTATTAGTAATGAAAATGTGTAGATTAAATTATACTGTAATCAACATCTGTAATTTGCTTTTATTTAATGTAAAATGCCAATATTTAAACTTATCTAATAAATTAAAGATGTGAAAAATATATAGTAGCATTTTAAGCAAAGGTGTATTTTTCATAGTAGCATCTTTCTACATGAAACAAAAAGATGCTTAATGTTATGTTTACTTATTTATTAAGAAATAATTAAATTTTCTAGGACTTGTTTTTGTTACTCTGTAATACTGATTTAAGAGCAGTCTGTGTAATGATGAAGATTAATATATATATATATATATATATATATATATATATATCACATTAAACATTTTTGAAAGTGGTTACAAAATTTATATTTATACTGATATGTTTGAAATGAAATGGGACAAGTGGAAAGCGATTTTAAATCTTTTTAATGTAAGATTATACTCATTATGTTTGAAATTAAAAAATAAATAAATTCTTTTCAATGTGAATTTTATAATTTGAGTATATGCTTTGTGAAGATTTCTTTATAATTAATTTTTAGAAGTGAATGGTACCTAAAAGCAAATTTATTATTTTAATTAGATGTAAAAAAGATTTAAAATAAACTAAACCTACTTTTATTTTTGTGCTTTTAAGGAAATTTATATTTTATTGGTTTTATATATATGTAAACTTGGTTATTTATTAATATACTCTGAAATTTGGACTTACAGATCCAACAAATGCCCATATTTCAGAGCATTCAAATATTTTTTTAGTCTGAAAAAAAAAAAAAGCTACATTGTTTACATACTCATAATCAACAAAATTAATACTTATCTGAGAAACCATGCCACATCAATGAAAATGGTGCATATTGGTATGGAAACAATTAGAATACATATTGGTATGTAAATTTGGTGCAATCAGACAATGGTCACACTCCCTGTAGTCCCTGCAATCCTGAACTAGCAGATTTTGATAACACTATCTTGTCAATTCCATTTAAAAACATTGGCTGATACAGTCATATGTACAAAAGCAGAAAGATGTTATTGATGTACAAAACAGCGATTTTTGCTCTTGACAGATTTCCAGAAAATTTTATCATTGGAATGAAAATTAGGTGGTTGTTTGGTGTTTCGTATAGCCCATCACATGGATTATTCAGGCATGCCATCTGACAGTGATGGCAACATTAGTCAGATCAAGGAAGCCACACTCTACAGATCTGCTCAGGAAGAACTAGACAGACAGCTTGTAGAAAAGGTCAAAGAATCATTCACCAAGCATATTCAGTGGTGACCTGATCCGCTTTACTGGTAGCTGCAAGCAACTCATGGGTATGAAAAACCATTGAGAGATTCACCCATAAAGCAAATCTGCTAAACCAGTACCTTTTGCATACGCTGGCTTTATGCTGGAACATTGTTGGTTCTGATGATGGCAGGTTAAAGCAACATAGAAAGGTATGTAATAACGGCATTGAGCCACTTTTCATTTTGGGATTGGATGACCATTGTATAAAAATTAGTATTACTGTAAAATAGTGGAAATATCCTAACCAGTGATACTGTTCCATCCTTTCTGTTGAGTGGCCTAGATATGCAGCACTATGGCATGGGAAAGTATATTCTGCAACAGCCAGATTGCCATAATAGTGCTTTGTGGCACATTAACGGCCTAGCAGCATGCAGATGAGCATATATGACCACATGTGCTCACATTCTTTCTGGTAGTCTTGGAGGGGTCATTTCTAGCTGGCCACATTTGGCAGTTGTGTTCCAGGCTTATACATTTTCCGAATCTATACGTAATCAAGCATGTGTAGGAGTAAATGAAACATGACCTACTGGAATTCCTTAATAAGTATGATTTAGAATATGCCATACAACAGACATGTGCTCCATCTGCCATAAGACATAATATAAGGTGTTTCTTGGACACTTACAGCCCAAGAGACAATATAAAGGTCTTTCTTGGACTTACAGTGTCTTTAGGAAAATTGTGTGTCTCCTAATTTTCATAAAAGAAGGGTTATTTATTTTTGTCTCAAGCTCATTTATTTATTTTTTGAATTGCACAAATATGACATTTTTGAAATATTTAGTTAGTGTATGAGGAATTTTCTCCTTCCTTATCCTGTGCTTTCATAGTGTTATTGGAAGCACATACAAGTAGCAGTGGGGATATCCTGAGTTCACATTCTGGCGAGAGCATTGCTGATTTATCATGTTCTGTGACTTGAAAAAATTCTAATGCCTCTACAACATAAGTCTCTCAAAATTTAAAGTTTAACTGACATTATTATATTAAAAATTATAGTAAAAGAATGTAGTTTTTTGCTTGGAAAATCTTGGTAGTTGATGCGATAACTGAATTAAATTGTTGTTTGTATGCAAAAGAAATCGCTGCATTTTGAAATGCGGCTATTATGTTAAAATATTAAACTAATTTTTAATCTTTTATGTATTCATATTTCAAATATTTTTTGCAGCATCCACCATTATTTCCCCGAGAATTAAAAAACTCAGTTCCACCTAGTGCAAGGTTAAACCCTCAGATGTGCCCTTGGAATCCAGATCTTATTGCTTACATCAACAACTTTGATTTGTGGGTTCACAATGTGGTCTCATCATGTGATGTTAGGCTCACTTTTGCAAGAAGAGGTTGGAGAAAGTTTTATTTTATTATTACTATTATTTTTTCTAATTTTCTTAACTGCTGGATGAACAAATTCTGTCTTTATCCCTTATTTTCAGTGTTAGGGTTTAAATATGTTATTATTAGTGAAAATGTTAGTATTTAAATGAAATGAATGTTATTATTTATATCAGTTAATGCTATTATTTAAATGTTAAAACTGCTTAGTGTATCTTTGAAGTTAAAGTTTTAACATATTGAGTAATACTGTAATTTCCAGTGTCTATTTCCTAATAATCATGTTTATTAATTTTGTAATGTTAAACAACTGTTGTTTATATTAATCACATAAATGGTGTATACTTTTCTTGCTGTTAGTTACATACATATACTTAATATTTAATTAATGTACGACAGCTGTTATTTTTAATGACAATGATTTGTCTTGTGTATTAACATAACAGTTTCCAAAAAGAAAAAAATATATATATTATGATTTTTAATGAAATAAGTTCAACTAGTGTATGGGCCCAGCTAGTAAGCATCTATGATTGAATGAATATGAATTTATTATTCAACTCTTCTATGGGCCCAGCTAGTAAGGATCTATAATTGAATCAATATGAATTTGTTATTCAACTAGTGTATGGGCCCAGCTAGTAAGTATCTATAATTGAATGAATGTGAATTTATTATCCAACTAGTGTATGAGCCCAGCTAGTAAGTATCTATAATTGAATGAATATGTATTTATTTCTTTTAAATAGCTCAGTTTGTTAATTAATAACAGAGTGAATGTGAAAAGAAATTAAATATCTTAGCCTTGCTGAACAAGAACCACTGCAGCATGGAAGATAAAATATTTGAATTCGGGTAACGGCAAAACATATCTTTTAAATCTCGGAATTTGTTGAGTAAATTCAAAAGACAAATATATTGCATTTTATTAGTTTCAATGTACTTCTGTAATATTACTGAATTTTCTGATTAAATTTGAACTTACGCTTTGCCAAGCAGCAAAAAGTTAATTAAATTCGCAGAAAATGTGAAATTATTATTATTATTATTATTATTATTTTTTTTTTTTTAAATTACAAATTTGGGCTTTGAGGTGCACATGTGCAGGTGGAAAACTATATATGTTCAAAATTTGGTGGCTGTAGTCACTGTTATTTCTCCATCATGTGATTAAAATCGAAAGATAAAATGATTTTGCCGAGTAGTAACACATTTTTTAAAAAATATTTTTGAATTTTTCTGATTAAATTTGAAACATAAATATTTTATGCTTCCCAGAGTAGCAACTTAAAGCTTTTAAATCACTGAGCTATGAATCAAAAGTGCATTTAATTCATGCAAAATATGAAATAAATAATAAAAACCAATTAAAAACTCAAAATTTGGGCTTTAAGGTGTATATATGTTCAGGTAGATGACTTCCATAAAGTGAGAAGGATACATACATGCAAATTCTTCATCATTTAATAGTAGAGATTTAAGCGCATTTAATTTTAATAATAATAATAATAATAAAATTTTTTTCTATGTTGGTTGAATTTTTTCGACAGTAGTTTGTCATGTTTTGGTATTTAAGAAGACTGCATTGTTTCATTTTTTATAAATATCTCAAAATTTTCTTTCCCTTAAGAAAGTAAGAAGTATGCAGAGTGTGTATATATATATATATATGAGTAAATTTTTGAAGAATGAGAATTTGATTAAAGTATGCATAAAAGTTAATATATAAAATTCTAAATTCTTCATTCGGTTTTGAAGAGCCTTTAATTTTGGTTTCAGGTAATACAGATATAGCTGATGATCCAGTAAGTGCTGGTATTCCATCCTATGTCACTCAAGAGGAGTTTAACAGATACACTGGATATTGGTGGCAGCCTGTGCCTGTTCCTGCAGGTTTGTAGAAAGTGATTCTTATTCTTACTTTATTTTATTAATTTAATCAAGTTTTTAATAAACATGATATGCATAAAATTATAGAATAATAATAATATTAATATTATTATTTTGTGACTTTTTCTATATATTACAATAAGAGTTATATATTACTGCTATAGTTATATATTACAATAATAGAATAGTATTGATAAGAATTAGGCAGAAATAGTTAGATCAAGCAGTATGATTTATTATTATTACAATTTAAATCTTTCCTATGTGTGGTTTATACCTAAATACACAGAAGTATTATTGAAAGACCTTAAAGATGATTTTATTTAGTTTCAGCATATTTTAATGTTAGAAAAATTATAGATGAAAAGTGGTTTATGAATATTAACTTACATAGAATTGCTAGACTGATCTCTTTAAATTAGTTATAAATGAAGTTTGTTTTAAAAAAATATGGAAAAAATTATTCGTAATTCATAACTTCATATAAAAAATAAATAAAGGGTATTTTTTTATTAGTGGTCTTATGCTGGTAATACTGGCATTTTATCAGTTATTAGTAGTTGCAATTTTATTTTGATATTTAAAAAAATGATTACGTTATTGAGTATTAGCATAAAGTGAACAACAAAATCATAAATGTAGGAGCTAAAATGTTATTTTTATGTTATAAAAATATGATAGACTATTTTGATTTTGAGCATCATGATAAAATGAACAACAAAATCATAAATGTTTTTTGTAGGTTTGAGCAGCCATTAGTATAGTCATTAAATAAAGTAGCAGTCATTGATTACATGGATGTAAATCCATGTAATCAATGACTGCTACTGTATTTTGATGATATAAAAGTGTTAAAATACAATGCTATGTAAGTTATTGTGTTTATTGAGCATTATTATAAAAGGAAATAACAAAATCACAAAATGAAATAAAATTTATTTTTTATTCTTAAGAATTTTTTATTTGGCACTCTTGCTATTGAGCATTAGTTCAAAAATATAAAACAAAATCTTTTCATCAATGGAATTACATTAATGAATATAAGCCTTCTTTTGGCTGTCGTGTATCTTCTGTTTTATTTTAACATTTAAAAAATTATTCTGATTACTAAGCAGTAACACAAACAAAATGAAATTTTCATTATTGTGTGATAGGTGGCAATGTGTATCGAATTATGTATGAAGAAGTTGATGAATGTGATGTAGAAATACTTCATCTGCCTTGCTTTGGAGATGAAAAAGAATTAGAAGTTTTCAGGTTTCCTCGAGCAGGTACTGTAATTTATAAATTTTACTTTTACTTTTTACCATTGTCTTTCTTATATGTTTTTCTCCATGAGTTAATCTTCTTTTTGAATGAATGTGTTTCTTTTAATGATAATAAATAAAAATGACATGTAATAATAAATATAATTTTAGTAATGAGTATAATTTTCTGACACGTTTTTTCTTTCTTTTGTGGCTTATGAGTTATTTCTGTACTTTTCCGTTTCGCTGGCGCAAATCTCGCCAAGCAGACTTTACTGGCGGCAACATACAGTATACACATAAAAAATGTTAACAAATGTTAGTTCTTAAGAATTTTTTATTTTGAACGCATAAACATTTTAATATACCGTAATTTCGGGTAGATAAGCTGCCCTGGTATATGCCTCACACAGGATAATTGACTGAAAAAAATAAAAGGTCATCCGATAAGCCACACCGCCGTATACGCTGCAGCCAAACATTCGGGAGCATGGCAATTAATATTCATTCATTCAGTAATTCCCTGCCATATTGGTGTAATCATCATTGATAACATTTACAACATAAATATAATCAGTAGAATATAAATAAATAAGGAAGAAATATCTTATCTTGAACTTGCCGAAAACGAACTCTGATGATTTCTAATATATTATTTTTACGTTTTCAGTAAACTCCGTTTATCAGCATAAATTACCACATTATGAAAAAGAATACGTAAATTAGATAAACAAACAGAATTTTCTACTACATAGAAACTACATTTATTTATACAAAACCTTCAAAATCCGACTCATCGATGTCTGATTTAAATAAATTTAACAAATGACCATCAAGGTAAGTTTCATCATTCTGTTCTAAATCACTTCTTTCAACGTCACTGTCTTCACTTTCAGTTTCTTTTTCAATGATTTCCGATTTAATGAAAGCTGATGCGATTGTATCAGCTCGGACTGATTGCATCATCAACAGAATTCGATTTAATGAAAGCTGATACGACATGCCTATCATAAGGCAGCCTAATCATACGAAGCTTTTCTGATTCGTCCGGAATTCGTGAAGGAATGGAGTCTGCTTTACATCCATTCCTCTCACTGCTTTCGCAGTTCGTGCTTGAAAGCTCTGTTGATAGTGAGATCTAGCGGCTGTAAAATTTTTGTAAGCTCACCTAGTATCACTGAGACATTGGTGCTAAGTTTTTTGCTTCAGATCCTACCCTATCCGCTAAATGGGATCGCATTGAATCCAGAACATTTAGTCCTCGGGGTTGGAAAAAAGCACCTTTCCTTTTCCGATAAATTTCTCTCAGCCAAAACAACATCACTTCTTCGCACATCCATCCTTTTTCATTGGCGCAAATAATAACTCCTTTTGGAAAGTTTCCTTTCGGAATTTTTTTTTTTTTTTTTTTTTTTTTTTTTTTTTTTTTAAATTATCAAAGGGTTTAACTTTTCTCCATTGGCGGCACAAACCAAAACACAAGTAAAAGAAGTCTTTTCATTCCTGTTTGTTAACACTGAAATAGTTTTTTCTCCTATCAAATGAACAGTTCTGCTCGGAGGACAGTCAAAAGTAATGGGCACTTCGTCCATATTAATTATTTGCCCTCTTTTCAAATTTTGTTCTTTTAATTTTCTTAGCTGTGTACTCCAAAAAAGCTATCTTTTTTTCAAGCCAGTCCACTAAAAGCTTTTGTTCAACTGTTGTTTTGGTCCGGATGAATAATTTCTTTTGCTTTATGAACCTGAAACACCAATTAGGTACTCCAACAAAATTTTTAATGCCCATTGAGCAATTACCTTCTTGAAGGCAAATTCTAACTGTTGGTACTGATAATCCACTTTCTCTCTGCTCTATTGTCCATTTCTCTAATTTGTCTTCCAAAACAGGCCAGGCTATGACAAAAGTTCGACGAGAACTTTTATTCTTAGGCATTTTCTCTAATTCGTCTTGTTCGGACTTCCACCGCCAAATGCATCGCTCGTCAACTTGAAATTCTTTAGCCGCAGCACGATTTCCAATTTTGATGGCTTTCTTTACTGCCGAAAGCTGAAAAGCAGCTGTATAACTTTTTCTTCGAGTAGGAGCCATAACAATATAATACAGTCAAAAGTCGTTAATTCGGACACCCATAATTCAGAATGATCTATAATCCGGACCTCAAAGCTAAAAACTTTCTGCGCATGCTCCGCGTTGACACATGCGCATAGGCGTTTACGCATGCGCGTAAGACCTCTTACGACTGTGCATTTGCGTGTGCGCAAGCGCAGAATACGATTTCACGTGCGCGTTTTATGTATAACGGACGGTGTAAGCTAAAATTATCTAATTATCTATTTCAGTTAATGTTGATGATTGCGTTGTTCCTTAATTTTCGAATTGGATCCGGCTTATTATTTTTTGCAGACTGTAAGAGCAATACTAAAAAAGTAAACTTGAACTTTCGATTATGTCAAATAGAATTTTTGATTCTGGAGCTCCCAAAGGATCGTACAAAACGAAAGTATGTTTCGATGTCCAACAAACAAAAAGTGAAATTGCTGCAAAAAATGGATAAAGACATGAAGAAGGTGACAGAGAGGCTAGTGAAAACGAAAAAATTTCGATTGACAAGTTAGTCGGTATTCTCGGCACAGCAATTAACGGGACTTGAACAGCGGAACTTAGTAACTGAACAAGAAATTATGTCTGTTTATAGAATTAAAGAGAAAGTATTATCACATAAAATGAAGCAACTTAAACAACTTACATTGAAAGAAATGTTTAATAAAGTAAACAAATAAATATTAAGCTTTTTTTTTTTTTTATATAAATTTTGATACCCTTTAGATCATAATTGTTCTTTATTTCTTAAATTACAGTTTCATATTTTTAATTTTAAAATTTCTGCATGCCATCTTACGAGATTTAAACTGATGATCTATAATCCGGAAAAATCGATAATCCGGAATCGCCGAAGTCCCGACGAGTCTGGATTAACGACTTTTGACTGTATTTTTAAAGCACAAATGATAAGGCAAACAAAATGCAAGCTACAAAGCAGTAAAAACGTGTATGAATGAACACAGCACTTGTCAAGTAAACGTAGCTGTTGCCAGTAAAACAAAAAGTCATAGGAAAACATGGGGAAAACCATGGAGTTTAGGAAGAAGTACATGCATTACAGTATCTTTACAGAGAGCGCCACCTACCTTAAGGGAGTTTGGACTCATTGCACTGCCTTAGCGCAATCTGGGGTTAGAATTATTGCAGCGAATTCTTATCGCCTTACTTCCGCGTTACTTACGATCTGAATTAGTGAAGTTTTAAGGACAGAAAAAAAATAAAATTCCCTCAGATACGCTGCTCCGGCAGATGTGCTGCCAACCTAAATTTTCAGCTTTTAAACACTTATAAGCCGCAGCTTATCTACCCGAAATTACAGTACTTTAAAATTTTTTAAAAAGCCAATAAATAAAGACAATAAATTTTTCAAAAGACATTAATTTAAGAATTTACTATGCTATTTACTATGTTATTAATAGGTTTTACTATTTACTAGGTTCAACATCCTTATTCTCCGGTTCATATCACGTAACCCCAAGTGATCTCATCTCACGTAAACTATGCTACAAAAATCTAATTATCCTAGTAATTATCTACATTAATTTCAAGTTATATCTTAATTTGGAATACAAGTTTAAATGAAAGAATTATTTCAATTCGTACGAATAGCTTACTCAGAAATTATGTAAAACCTCAGTGCTTTACTTCGCTAGTGCATTCTCGTTAGAATTGATGAATTTAAACCTTGACTTTGCCTTTTCTATATTTTCGCCTTCGGGGGTAGGGTGTGATTGCATTCTAATTGACTTAGTTACCGTGAAGGGCCAGGACCTTGGGGCATAAAATTGAACTATCTGGTAAAAATTCTATGTAATTGTAAGCCAGTATTGAAAGAAACAACCAATCTGATAAGAAATAGCTGTGACTTATTTTGAGAATGAGGCACAAAAGGTTACCAGCGAGGATATTCTGTTTGGCATCAGTTGTACCATTATTGGCGACTTCATCACCTTTGCTGGAAAAACGGAAAAGTACTGTTATTTCTTTATCTTTTAAGTAATTTTTTCTGCACTAAACACATATTTTAAAAATTGGATGCTTAAAAAATATGAAAGGGATACTTAATATATTGTTTCTTAAGTCACATTTTACTATATGCTACTATTGTATTACATTCTGCTGTGATTATCTTGTTTAATATATAGCAGCATTTGCATCAACTCATTTAATAAAATGTAATTAACATTGGAGAACTATGTTTGAAAAACGCACCTGAAACAAGTACTAAAAGAAAATAAATGTATAAAAAATTCAGTTTTTAAAAATAATGCTATAATTTTTAAATGCAGTCTAAGTACATTAATGCAACTCTTGTTTTAACAATCTGTTCTCATATAATAAATCATAAGGAAGTTTAGACCGATTTTTCATTTGCATAATATAGTTTTTCTGTTGATATAAAGAGAGTTTGAATGCCAATATTGCATCATAATGACCTCATTCACTACTTGAAAGAAGTAAAATGTGATTTTTCTTCTGGTGATAGGTATATCCTGAAAGAAGTAAGCACACAAATTTAGAAAAAAATATATCCAGCTAATTTCTGTGTAGTTTTCTTAATTCCCAAAATTCCTCTTACCTGGAAGAGAGAATGATTTTATAGAGTATTATTTTGATTATAATATTACACTTGTATTTATGTAAAAAGAATTTTATTTATCAATAAAATTTGACATTATTTATGTCAATTAAAAAGAAATTTTTTTTATTGTTTTTCTGATTTTTAAGTTTAATATAAGGAGAAATTTTTAAGTGAAAATTTTCTAGTTAACAAAATTTTAATAATTTGAAAATTTATTTAAACTATGGGTTAAAATTAAAAAGTGAATTCATTGTTTGGTTATTTCAAATTTTAATGAATAGCTTGTACCTATATCATTTTTTGTTTTCATTCAAGCTGCACTCTATAGAACAATCATTTGATATAATATCTTTTGTTTTTTCCCTATCCCTAAAAGGACTGCTATAAATTATTTGAGTATACTGTATTTATATGATTATTCTCTCTCTCTTTTTTTTTTTCTGATTTTAACTCTTGAAATTTTAGAGGCTAAAAATTATGCTATGTACCATTTTTCTGAGTGGAGTACTTAAATAAAGAATATGGGCATTTTAAAAAGTGCATACAAATAGATGCAAAAACCTTATTGCCTTCTGTATTTTTAAGACATTCTTAGTTTCAATAATATTGTTATGTAATTTTAGTAAAATTATATGTAAATTGTAGTATCTTTTGTATAGTGTAACATGAAAGGCCTCAAGAAACCAAAACTTTGCCAGAAAAGGGTACAGGGGCAAGCCTATTTAACATTCAGGTAAATGGCTATCTTGCCAAATTTGCTAAATAGCTCCAGGCTGGCAATGGTTTTATCGCCAAATTTGGTGAGAAATCATGAAACTTCGCATTAATTTGGCAATATTTTGGTCCTATACCTGTGTAACTGTATATGCCTTCTAGCAGTTTTGAGAAATCGAAGGTACTGGAAATTTTTTAGTCGATGGAGGAAATTACATAAAACTGGAGCTAGCATCATTTTAGAGTTGATTTCAGAATACTGAGAGATCACTGTGCGAATTTATGCATTTGAGGCTTTTTTACTGTCTTGTATTTAACGTTCTTAGCAGTTTGAAGTATATACTACTGATTGTGCTCTGTCATACTGAAAAGAGCTGTGCAAATACTTTTATGAAAAGTTCTAGAGCTGTAAAGTGTTTCGTTCTGGAAAATAAATCTTATTAAGCTGTCATTGGTTCCATGTGCATTCAGTTCATTATGAAACCATATATAGATAATAATATACATTTTACATGCATAGTGTCTTTTACTATCTGTGCATATTTTATTATTATAAATCAGAAATTTTAAATGATATTTTGCAAAAGCTGAAGGGAAAAACATGTAAGAGGAAGAAATATACTATTGCATTTTTAATACCTGTTTCAGGTGCATTTCTCTGAATACAATGGAACCTCAGTCTATCATTTTTCAATGAAACATGATGGTCAAGAAAAACAAAGATGCGGGAAAATAAAAAAGACGGGTAAATGTCACGTTGTAAATTAGTAATGTATAGTAATTAGATTTTGTTTTAATGACCCATGTCACTTCTTTGTGCGCAGAATTTTCTGTGGTTACTTTAAAATTAGAAAAAAATAAATAATAGAGAATTATAATTTCATATTGATTTTTTTTTTCCTTTTCACATATTCTATACAAGTTCAATTTGAAAGCTAACTTTGAAATGCCTAAAAATTAATGAAAAGTAAAATAATGTAAACTAACAGAAAGGAACTTAATGCTTGCTATAAAATAACATTTGGAAATAACACTAAAAATGTGGATGCAAAGCTGGGTGCCATTTTTAAAATGTACTTGTTGAATGCAATGTACAAATATAAATGCAGTGAATAATTTGAGGAATGATAGATGTGGGAATAAATAATGTTATTCATGTAGAATTTCATTTAAGGCAAGAATTGTTGAATGATATTTTAGGGAAAGCAGTCATTGTAAGAAATGATAGATCAAGGTTCTGCTGTATTTAAAAGTTAGGATTGCAATAATTTAGCATCATTACATTATTTTTATTATTTTATACCTGAAATGTAATATAATATGTAATAGAATGAAATTTTTATGTTTTAGTTTAATTACTAACTACTAAAATGTTTGTATTTTAGGAACAAATAATGCTAAGTCATCAGTCAAAATAGTGCAATTTACTGTTACCCCAACAAACCAGGTCTGAAATTATATTTAATTTGTATTGTATAGAATTTATATTCTTCAAATTTAAATAAGTTGAACATTTTGAGCAGTAGCGAAAATCAAAGCATAGAATTGGAAATAAATATTACCTTTTTTTTTAATATGCTTTTGATTAATATAATTTTAGTTGGCATATTGAAGAGTAATTGTAATTGCATATTTCAAAATATCCTTTTTGAAATAATTTCTTTATATTATAATTGTATGTAGATAGTTATGTTCTGTAAAAATTTGCCAATGATACTATCTCTTCTTATTTATATTTATAATAATATACTATCTCTTCTTATTTCTTCAAATGTATACTATCTCTTCTTAAGGCTTCTTATTTTTTAAAACCACAAAATGAATTTTGCTTTTGCCAAAAATCACTTAAAAAACTTCCTGAATTGGTTCGATTCCTTAAGGCTTTCCATATTCATAATAATCACTCTTCCTTTGTGAAGGATTCAAACTCTAACTTTTTTTCCCTCCCACCCTTCTGTAAACAAATTATTTCTGATTTCATTTTTCCTTTCTCAGATGACACTACTTGCTGTGTTTCCTTTTGTTATTTTTCTTTCTCCCATTATTTTAGAGGGCACTGTGGTTAAGCTACTAGTAAATTCTTGAAAATCCGTCAATCTTTGTGACACTTATCTTTGATTTAGTTGCAACTGAAAATGATAATTATATTGAAGCTGAAAATGCTTCTGCTAAAATAAAAACTACATTAAATGGTATTGATTTTTTTTTACAGCATTGTTGTTAACCAACTAGTAAATTTTTAAAAATTAATCAATCTTTGTTTCTGTTTGTGGTAATTGTCTTTCATTTAATTGCAACTGAAGAAGATGCTGTATTGAATTACTGAAAATACTTCTGCTAAAATAAAACTATATTGAATGGCATTGGATTTTTTACATTTAGCATTTTTTTTGGAATGAACAAACACAAGACAGGTTTTGATTTATTGAAATGTATTGACTCAATGTAAACTAAAGTTAATTTTTTGAAGCATCAAGGATATTTTCTGTTACATAAGGAGCAATATTTATGTATTTTAATATCTAAATAATAAACTTAAGTATTTCTTAGATAGAAGTTTTGTCAGAACTACATCCGAGTGAAAGTCTGCAAACCATTTGCCCTAATGCGGAATATCTTGTCCGAGCTGGGTGGACGCCGGATGGTAGGCAGTAAGTTATTTCAATAATTTGAAAAAAATTCTATTCTGTTATTATATTTCTTTAGGATGCTTTTATTGCATAATTTGTGCTAAATGCAAAATAATAAGAATTAAAAATTATTCTGATTTAAATGTATTTTGTAGAACACACTCTTCTAAATTAAAACATATGCTTTAACTGCTTATAAATGGTTTTTGAGGAAAACAAATTTTCAAGCAGAGCAAGGTAATAAGTATTAAGTTGGGTATGTAAGTATTTGAGTTCATTTGTGGTTAACTGCTTCACCCATAAAAAGTACTTTAAAAATGATTCTATGGCAATTACATTGTTATATATTGGATAGTGATCCATGGAATGAAGGAAATTATGTAAATTTATAACACTAAATTGTCAAACAAAAGGAACCAAGTTAATGAACAAACAAATTTATTTTGTTATTCCTACTTATCATGCATACCAGCATTAAGCTGCATTGATTTTGGTAATGACTAATGAATAATGGTGAGGGACTTCATTTTTCATTTGTAATTAGTTGTAAATTTATCACCAGGGATAACATTCAACTTACAGACCTATCTCCATGGCTGCAACTGTACATTTCATTTTTGCACAATTGTATCTAGTATGAGAAGCCTAATAAAGAATACCTTCGGGTACAAAATTCGTGACCATCTTCCCCTTCTCAGTAAATATATGTAATAAAATTTTAGATTAGCTCATTTGAAACATGTTTACATTAAAAAATTATTACTTTAAGACACAATAACACGCCGGATAAATACTGATTCAGAAGTCAAACAACAAAAATCAGCGTTAATTCACAAAATTTTCACAGGACTAGTTTCGATGGTTTTACCGAACCATCATCTTCAGCTGCAAAACCGCAAATGAACAAGATAGGAAATAATGTTTAGATGAGATAAGAAAGCCTGGACAAGAATAAGCAAGTGGCGCCATCTGTTGGCGAAACCAGAACTAAAACATAATTTCTCTAAAAGCCGAAGGCAAATTTGGATTGGAATTAGGATCGTTAACTAGAACAGAAAGATTTTTATGAATGTGAAATGCCTCTAGAAAATCCAGTTCTCCAATGGAAGATGTTTTTTGAATAATTTTGGCAGCAGAAAAATTGAAAGTGTGATTTTCGGACCAACAATGTTGAGCAACAGAAGACCTCTGTGTTTCCTTTTTTCTAACATATGCCTCATGTTCTTTGACGCGAAATTTTAAGGCTCTCTTAGTTTGGCCAATGTAAATTAAACCGCACTGGCAAGGAATCCTATAAATACCCCAGGAATTCATATCCGGAATGGGGTCCTTGAGTATAGAAGTTGGAATTTTATTGATGGGAGAGTAAACAACCCGAAAGTTAAATTTCTGCAAAATATGTGCAACTTTATAGCTAATTGATGGAAAGAAGGGAATGACAACAGAATTTTTATAATCTCCTAAAATAAGAGTGTGGCTTTTAGTGTGTTGAGATGAGAATTTTTTAACTGCTTGATTAATAATGTTGGGTGAAAAGCCCCTGTCAATAGCTATTGCTTTTAAATAATTTAGTTCTTCATCAAGGGCTAGTTTGGAGGAGCAAACTTGAAGAGCACGGAAAACATAGGAATAAAATGAAGCTAACTTTTGTTTAGTCGGATGACATGATTTAAAGTGTGGTGGAAGGCAAACCGATGAAGGTTTACGGTAAACTGTAGTACTGAAGTTGGATGTGTTACGTGTGACCAGAATGTCGAGAAACGGAAGAGAATTGCAAGTCTCAAGTTCAAAAGTGAACTGAATAGCAGGATCAATAGAATTCATTGTTGAAAGAACTCTATTTAAATCATCTTTATTACCTTCAAACAGGGTAAAAGTATCGTCTACGTAGCGGAACCATGCCGGGAAGTTTAAAGTTTCAAACAATTTTGATTCATAATAATGCATGTAGATATCAGCCAGGATGGGACTGAGGGGGCTTCCCATGGCTATTCCCTCAGTTTGCTTGTAATATTTATTTTGGAAAACAAAATGTGTTTGTTCTAAACATTATTTCCTATCTTGTTCATTTGCGGTTTTGCAGCTGAAGATGATGGTTCGGTAAAACCATCGAAACTAGTCCTGTGAAAATTTTGTGAATTAACGCTGATTTTTGTTGTTTGACTTCTGAATCAATTATTACTTTGTCAAATGCCCATGCCAACAACCCAGAAGCTATTTCAGGCATCTAGCACATCAATCAAAGAATTTTATGAAGCATAGATCTGCAACAGAAGTAACATTCAAAACAAGCAACAATGATATGAGATGGTACCAAAACGTTTTAAGACTATTTCTGCAGTATGCCAAGCGGTAGTGCCACAAGGTCATATGCATAGTCATGGGGAGCACCGACTTTCATAAATCAGTATGCCAAGAGCATTGTATTGTGGAGCTTGTACTGTTGTGCATTACATTTTTCGTGATACAACATTAAGTTTCTACAAAGAGTGAACATGAAATTTGTATGGAACTCAGATCTGCCACTGAGACAAAATAGTTTCTTGTCTGCAGAGCTAGTATTGAAACTTTTTGTAACCCCCTCATATTGACAGAAAATTTTTGAAGTAAGTAGCAGCAATATATATTAATGCTGTACTTTTGACTCACCAGTTGTTGAGCAGTAAAATCACTGAACAATGTTAATTCTGACCTGATTCTAGGTGAATGGACTGGTTGCATGGGCTTTTCATGGTTTTCTCATGTGTAATATGTATAGAAGCCAGTTTTCTTCAGAAAGTCCTCCAGAAAGGTACCTCTCCCCTTAGGCAGATAGCCCTAATATGCTTTGCCATAATCAACTAAACCAAACCAAACCAGCTGGTACTTTTGAATTATCATCTATAATCTGTTATCAATTAAATATTAATGAATAGTTTGCAGATAACAATTCTTCCTTTTGTTGCAGATCTGAAATGACGATTAAAAAAGGGGGGATATAAAAATTTTTATATGTAAACCAAACATATAATATTTTTGAATTTGATGTTTTGTCATGAAATAATAATCAGATTTTATACTTGTGGAAAATTCAAAAGGCTGTAATTAAATAAACAAATTTGGGGGGGGGGACCATTAAATGTGATACTTTAGCTCTTATCATAGTTTTCTCATTCTTTATATAGGTAAACCTTTTTCAAGATTTTCATAATATAGTCAAAAGTCGTTAATTCGGACACCCATAATCCGGAATGATCTATAATCCGGACCTCAAAGCTAAAAACTTTCTGCGTATGTGCCGCGTTGGCACATGCGCACAGGCGTTTTACGCGTGCGCGTAAGACCTTGACTACTGCGCATATGCGTGTGCGCAAGTGCAGAATACGTTTTCGCCTGCGCATTTAATGTATAACGGACGGTGTAAGCTAAAATTATCTAATTATCTATTTCAGTTAATGTTAATGATTGCGTTGTTCCTTAATCTTCGAATTGGATCCCGCTTATCATTTTTTGCAGACTGTAAGAACAATTTTATAAAAGTAAACTCTAACTTTCGACTATGTCAAATAGAATTTCCGATGCTGGAACTTCCAAAGGATCTACAAAACGAAAGTATGTTTCGATGTCCAACAAACAAAAAGTGAAATTGCTGCAAAAAATGGATAAAGACATGAAGAATGTCACAGAGAGGTTAGTGGAAATGAAAAAATTTCAATTGACAAGTTAGTCGGTATTCTCGGCACAGCAATTAACGGGACTTGAACAGCGGAACTTTGTAACTGAACAAGAAATTATGTCTGTTTATAGAATTAAAGAGAAAGTATTATCACATAAAACGAAGCAACTTAAACAACTTACATTGAAAGAAATGTTTAGTAAAGTAAACAAATAAATATTAAGCTTTTTTTTTTGATACCCTTTAGATCATAATTGTTCTTTATTTCATAAATTATGGTTTCATATTTTTAATTTTAGAATTTCTGCATGCCATCATACGAGATTTAAACTGATGATCTATAATCCAGAATCGCCGAAGTCCCAACGAGTCCGGATTAACGACTTTTGACTGTATCAACTATATATTTTTGAATGTTTCTTTTAAAATCTTTGTCTAAAGAGATTTATCTTTCATAATGTCTGTCTTGGGAGAGACTTTGGTTTTCAATAAGTTTTTATTATTCCTCATTAATCTATTTTTTCAATAATATCAATTCTGATAACGTTTGAGGTTAAAAATTTTTTCTGTTAGGAGTTGCAAAAATTAAAAAATTCCTTGCTTCTTTTTTAATTTAATTTAAATCTTCATATAGTAATTATATCCTTTTTGTATAAAGCATTAATAAATATTTAATTTTAGAGTTGGCTATAAAATCTGATTGTAATTTTTGCTTAGTGTTTGGGCTCAAGTCTTAGATCGCCAACAGTGCCATCAACAGTTAGTTCTTTTACCACTGTCTTCATTTGTGTCAAGTGACCCCTCTTTAGATTTCTTAACAAATCATGTTGAAAACAATCCTGTTGTACAAATTATTTATGAAGAAAAGTCTACTGTTTGGATTAATGTAAGTATAATATTATTCAGAGAAATGAGATTATATTATTGTATTATTATTATCATCATTCTTTTTTCTCCCTTTTTCCTTTTTTGGTAACTGATGCTTATAATGATATGCAAAATTTGTGTCTTGAGATTTTCTTTCAAAAATTCTTGTTATTCTCAAGATTCTAAACAGTGTATTTAGTTCAAATATCCTTTTAGTTTAAGGGGAGAAGGGTGGTAGAATATTTTACTTTGTGTGAGTTGTTTTATTAAATTTTATTTAAATTACTGAAATTTCAGAAAAGAGAGAGAGAGAGGTAGAAAGAGGGCATTGCAGAATACAACAAATTTATTTTGTGAGAAACTGTAGAATAACACCTTTTGCTTTGATTTTGGTCATATAATTGTTCTTTAAAAGTGTATAAAAATACAGAGTTCTGTGTGTTAATTAATTTGATGCTATACTGGCTAAAACTGAAGCAAAAATACTGATAATCTAAATGTATATTTCTTTATTATGTTATATAATTTATTGTATCCTTCTATTGTATCCTTCTGCAACATTAAATTGCATTTATTATTTTTCATTCATTGTTGGTTTATGTCTTTGCTGTGCCATAAGTTTTTGCATTGTATCTGAAAAGCACTTACCCTTTAAAATAAGCTACTCTTAAGCTCAAGTGTAGTTTTATTTATTATTGTTATTTGTTATAGTTTCTATGCTAAAATAGTTTATGTGGCATTTTTATGATGTAAATTAAAAGAATAAATCTTATAATATATTATTGGTTTTATAATTTATTTGAAACTGCTCAACTTTTATAAAATGAAAACTGACATGCAGTTTTCAAATTTTTATGTAGGTTCATGATATCTTATATTTTTTCACACAAGACAATAGTCGAGAAATCACATTTCTTTGGGCTAGTGAAGAAACTGGCTATAGGCATCTGTATGTTATAGCTATAGAACTTATTTTTGGAGGTGACTGTGAAGTTACAGATACTGCATTTATTCAGGAAGGTAAAGTATTTGTTTTGAAAGATAGTATAGTATAATTTATACTTTTGTTTATATTATTTTACAAACAGACTAATATTTTTATTTTTAGTGGATTTATCTAAAAGACTAAAGAAAAAAGTACCGCTCACTAGTGGAGACTGGGAAGTTTCTGAAGTTGATGTAAGCGTAATATCATTTCAGTTTTGCTGTTCCCCCCCCAAAGAGAATTGCAGTCTTATTATTTTTTATGTACAAAATTACATATATTTAACTATGTAATATTCTATACAAAATCCTTCATGTGCAAGATTATATAACTTTATAATATTCTATAAAAAGGTCCTTTATGTGCAGAATTATATAACTTTAAAACTCTGTAATGTTCTAAAAAATATATATATTTTGAGACTTATTCGGCTATTGTGCTGACTTTTTATGCATTAGATAACCTTGCCATTTAACAGTATACTTTATTTGTAAATTTTATTCTCCTTCAAAGTGTTTTCAGTGAACATTAATAAATTTTCCAATGTTTTGATTAGTGCTTGGAGCTTGGAAATAGTTTTGGAACTCTTCATATGAAATATTAAAGACATGCAATGCACTTTTTGTTCTTTCTTTTCTTTTTGGGGAAGGGAAAGTCTCATCCACACCACTGAATTGCTTTTCATATCTTTCTTTATCCATGGAAGTAGAAAAGATCACACTTAGCCAGAAAAAGTATTAAAGAGTAGCATGAATGTGACACAAGCAGCATGTTCTTCCTGAATCTTCAGAGAAAAGTTTCTTCAGAAATCTTGTGAACGAGCTTTCAGTGCTAATATTGATCTCCATTAGCAGCTTGCCATACTTTCTCCATTTTTTCTCGTTTCTTTGCACTGTGTATCAGTAGATGTCCAAGTCATAATAGATTTTGTCTTACATGTTGCCAGTTTTGAATCTGAAAAATCATTCTTCTACTTACAATTTACTCACAGAATAATCTTTAAAAGGCTGTGGAAGCTTAATAATAGTCTCAATGCACTTTTTTTCAATGAAAAACAAAATTTTATATATATTCTTTGTGTTTTGCCTTTGCACACACACACACACACACACACATATATATCTATATATATATTTAAAAAAAAAAAAAAAAAAGCTGAACACTGTTAGTTTGCTAATACACAAATCAGCAGCAAGCATCAACTTCTATATGCAGAGTGATGCTGCTTTGAAAACATGCATAAGAGATTCTAAGCTTACAAGATGTACCAGCTTAATCTGAAACTACAAAATGCTTGCTTGCAATGTTGTGTGATTCCTTTATTATTGAGTGCTTCTACATGTTATGTCTTTGTTGTTCTTGAGTATGCACTGGCAACTGTACATGTATAAAAATAGAATTTTAACTTAGTTACTTCTGTATTTAAATTATATAATGAAATGTCCCTGTTTATGCTTTTATCTTCTAGTTATTCATAATAAGGAACATCATTTATGTTTGTGATATTAAAAAATGTATTAATTTTTTTGTTAGTTAACATGCTTGTAATACTGTATTCTTAAATTTATTGAATAATTTAAAATATCTGTTTTTATATATAAATCATTCTTATGCTTTTTGGAGGAGCTAAGGCAACAAGAATTAGCATAATCATAAATTTGCAGGACTAGTTTATTGCTAGTTTAATTGTCACAGTACTTTATTAGTTGCAGGACATAAATTTACACATTTGTCAATATTACCCCGATTCTTGTTACGTTAACTTCTCCAATCATCACTATTTGGCATGTTATTTTAAATCAGATATCATTCTGATGCTTTTAAAGGTGTGGGTGAATGAGAAGAAAAGATTAGTTTATTTCATTGCTTTAAAAGACACGCCGTTAGAGAGACATCTGTAAGTATGCACTATTGAAATGTAATTGCATGGAATTTTTTATTTTACTTTATTACTTTATGTTACTACTTTGTTAAGACACTTTTTAATTTATAAAGTTCAATCTTTGTTTAAAGTTAGTCTGAGAGATGAAAAATTTTCCAGTTGTTAATTTTCATGTTGAATGTAGCCATTCGCATTTGTTGCTTAAAATTCTGCGAGTTTCTTTGTAAGATGTAATATTTTCTCCTGGTAGAAAAAGTTTTGCTTTCTAGCTGATGTTGTTCATAGCTATTTGCAAGGGCATAATATTATTAAAGTAATTATGGTATTTAATGATATAATTTCAAAAAAGGTAGCTAATATCTCTGTTATGTATAAACCTGTATATCTGATTAAAAATCTACCACTTAAAAGCTCTCCTCAATTCATGTAACATTATCCCAAATGCCTGAAAATGGTCATCACTTTCTTTCTTTTCCTTTTTAATTTATGGAGGGGATGCAAATGGGAATGCTAAGTTTTGATCTCAGACACACTTTCTAAAATGCTGTTATCAAATACATGATTTAACTTTTTCTTAAAAAGTCTAATATATTCTACTATTAAAAAGTGTCTAGGGATTATTATTATTGGGCCAGTAATTACTTTGTTGGGGGGGGAACTACAAAATCCATGCAGAGATTGCAAATAAGTAGTTAAATTTTGCAAAAATGTATTGGAGGTTGGAAATATATGCTAGAAATGATACAGTAACACAAATGACTAATACATAACAAAATAAAAGCTACAATAATAACATTATGTGCATTTTTATTGAAATTGACAGTTATTAACCAATCACATTCTAGAAATTTATTTAACATTGTTATTGTGGTTCAAGATTATTATTTAACTAGCCTTCATCTGGCTTTTAAATGAACAGGAAAAATGCCTGAAGCGAACACTAAACATTAAATTTAAAAACTGCGCAGAATTTTACTCTGCAAAACAACTTCATAAAAAAAAAGTGTATTACATATAACAAAATTACAATGAAATAAGCAATATCTCTTAATACAAATATTAATTATCCTAATAAATAAATTAATTAACTTCCTGTTGCCTTCTCTGAATGAACGTCCAATATCCAAGAGAAACATTAAATTTAAAAACTGCATGGCATTATCGCCCTCAATTTTCCAAGTGGCAACAGTTCTATTTTTAAACAGTCAGCAGTCCAGTATACAATTGAATGAAAAACTGTTGTCAAAACCACATTTATAAAATAATGAAACTATTCAAAATGATGCAATAAAATCGAAAAGATAAAATTTTAAAATATCTGATTCAAATTTTGAAAAAAATTGCTTCGAGGTGCACTGGCTGTTGTCTAGATGCACATATATACCAAATTGCATAGCTCTGGGTCTATTAGCTTACATGCAGCATGAACGAAAGACACACAGACTCTTTTATTATATGTGGAGATTGAATGGTGCTTTCATACATTATTTGTTATACCTACATATGTAAAAGAAAGTAGTATAGTATAATGTATAAAAACATCATACAGTGTTATAATATTTAATGTTTTCGTATGTTGTACTGTAACACTATGCACACAGATTTTCTTCATAAAAAAAACAAACTTTTGAAAAAGGTTGTTTGGCATTGAAATTGTTTGTTGGTATAAGGGTTGCTATTTTTATATCTGGCTTAATAACGAAAAAAAAATGCTTATCATCAAAACTGGTTTTATTGTTTTTTAAAATATTCTCCATGAAGATTAACACACTTTTGCATGTGTTTGAACTAATTTTCGAAGCATTTTTCCCACTCCGATTGAGGTAGCTCCAAAACATGCATTTTGAATGGATGAACCACTTCTTCAGGTGTTGCAAATCACTGGCCACGTAATTTATTTTGATGTGAAGGAATAAAAAAAAAAAATGTCAGTGGGTTCAAAATCAGGGCTGTATGGCAGATGACCCATCAACTCTATGTTTTGACCCGTCAAAAATTACCTTTGTTTGAGGCGATGTGTAAGAGCTGGCATTGACATGACGAAGGATGATTTAACCTCTTCTGCCTTTTTTGAATGTCTTCGATAACTTCTGGCAAAAAAGTGGTCATGTACCACTCAGAATTGACTTGCATTGCTGTCCTGCATTGTTCTAATGCCACTATCACAACGTGACTGGTCATGCCAAAGAAACTGGGAACCATTTACTTCGATGTGCTTCTTCTGCAAACAACTTTTGCAGTGTGCATGGCCTTACTGCAATTTTGTGAACAATAGCTTCCATTCCAGAATTATTTGTAATACTTTTTAAAATAATAAAGCTGTGTCATTCATGACATCATAATTTTTTACACAATTAATGGTGGGAAAATTCAATGTTTAAAAATTTATACATTGCATTGAAAACTCAATTTCATTTCTGATTTTGTTCATAACTTAAACGGAATGTATTATAAATATTTCATATCTGTCATAAATGTGTCTTTTTATGCATGCAAAATTAATTCTTAAGCTAGGCTTTTAATTAATTATATTTGTGATATCTTTTTATAAATGCCTTTCAGTGTTAGTGACTGCAAATATTTCAGAAGCTCAAACAATTACTCCTGGTATTATGTAATCTTTTCGTGTAGTTAAAAAGGGAATTTACTTGGAGTTATTTAATTTTGTTATACAATTGACTGTTGAAAAGAATGATGGTTTAGTGTTCAAATATTGTTGTAAGTTTTTTTAGTTTTGCAAAAAACGTAATTTGAAAGTTATTAAGGAGAAAAACTCCTATTATAGTTCTAATAGTAATGCATTGGAGATTCAAAAGTAAAGTTTTTTTTATTTTACTTTATTTAATCAAATTCATTTGTAATTTACCTTTTTTCCCCCAAGTGGTACTGTAATTCATTTACCCTTAGCACAGTCAATGCATATTATTTAGCTAGACTGGAATTTTCGTAAAACATACCTAGAAAACCTGGGAAAGTTGGATAATTTTGTTTTCCTGTTTGAGTGGCAACCCTGGTGCTTATATTTGCTTAGTAACATGAATTTATAGTTATATAATATTTTGATATTAATATAGTATAGGACATCTGGGAAAAGTGTGGTGAAAAAAAGAGCAGTGCATGTATCCAAAATCAAAGTTAAATTGTGGTTTACGGAGCTGAGAAGAATTACTCAAATAGTTTGAGTACGTTTCTATTTGAGTGTGATTTGTAGCTTGGGTTATGTCATGGTGATAATTGAACTCATTCCACTACTAATTTGGTAAGCAGCCTTATTGCCTTTGTATTTTAGGAATGGGAATTTGCAAGTTTGGTTACAGACATTCGATGTAATTTTGCTTTCACAAACCTCACTGAAAGAAATCTAAAGTCATCAAGCCCAGTGAAGGCCATGGAAAGAAATCTAAAGCAGTCAAGTCCTTTTCATGCCAGTCTTCCCAAGGAACCCAGCTATGCAAAAAACAGATTCATTTTGGATATGTGTTTTATTTTTTCCCATCTCCATTTTTTCTAGTCAGATATCCTGTGTATTTTTATAATATAGCATATATTTGAGTTGTAAAAATTTTTGATGCATAAAGTTTTGCTGCACGGAATTAATTATATGCAATATCACCACCAGGTTCTCAGTGGTGATCCATCCAGCCTTTTTCTTTAGTTTTAAAAGGGAAACCATTCCAAGCTGCATGAGCATGTGAATCATGTTTTCAAGGGTTGGCAACCTTCAACAAACAGATAGCTGAGCCCTGTATTGTCATACAAAATATTAATGGCAATTTCTATATTATTGTAACCTAAATGTTAAACAAGGAATTTTATTGTATGCTGAAAGAATTTATGATCTGTATATGATGAAACAGTTTATGTGCCTTTCTGTGTTTAGAGATGAAAAATTAGTAACTTGCATTTTTCATATGCAGAAAGATTTCTATGCTGAATTCAAATTACTTGATATAAATGTAGGAAATCATAAAAGAATATTATTATATATTTAATTCGAACACTTCTCCTTTTGCATAATATTCTGAATTTTATGGTCTTGACACTTTTGGGTGGTCTGTTTAGCCATTTGAGATAATAAAGCCTTTTGTATTTTCATACTTTCTTTTTCCCAATTGATAAAAATTTTTACCCTTGTTACAATGGGAACAGAATACACTGCTTCAAAAAATAAAAGGTTACTGTTTTGTGGGTGGAAAATGAGGAGCATCTGTTGAATACAATCAAGTGATGATTAACTGGAGCCCCCCCCCCAAAAAAAAGAACAAGTTTGCTTATTGTAGAAGGGTAAAAATATTACTGTTACAGATAACAGAGTTAAGAAACAATTTTTTATGGGAAATACAAAAATGAGAATAAAATGCATCGGATAAAGCAAAAGAGCTTACAATACAAACTGCCAAATCATAAAAATAAATTGAGCATACAACCATTTATCTTCTGTTTCCCCACTGATTCCTGTTGAAATATGAAAGTAATATATACAAAAACATTATTCATTCTGTTCTGAAATTTCTTGTTTTAAATGCTGATTTAATTTATATAACTAAGCAAACTTATTCTCCAGATTAAGCTGCTTGAAAATACAAGTAAATTGTTAATTGTATTTTCTGTTAATTACAGATTATTCCTCATTATGGGTTATTCTCAATGGTACTTCCAGCAGGGAATGCTTACTTTTTTAGGGGGGATTAGAATTTATTGTAGGAAGTGGAACAAATATTAGATAAAATTAGATTAAAATATAAAAATGCCATTTATAATTCATTGATTTATTCAGGAAATATTAAGGTTCTTTATTGTACAAAGAACAGATAATAAATTAATGACTCCTTTGTTTTCATGTGCTTTCTTTAAAAAAATTATATTTAAAGTCAGATAGTTCTAGTTTCATTTCAAAAAGAAATTAATTGCGTAAGTAAACGGTTAGGTTGCAAAAATTTTCTCATAAAGTTCCATATTAAAATTAAATGTACCATTTGAACCACTTAATTGTTATGAATGGAATGCAGTTGAATGAATTGTAGCATGTTTTCACTAGTTTAATATAATAAGTAGTTATTTCTGAAGTACATTGCTTTCATCACAGCTGTCTTCCTTTCTTGGGTACTTTTTAAAGTATTATTTATTTTATATCCCACGTTATGTTATAAATATGTTTGTAGTTTAAACAAAAGGTTTTTATTTGTATTCTGATAAAATTTGAGGTGCAAGTTAAACAGGCAATACTTAAGGAAGAGCACTTTAAAGAAAGCGGTAACTTCCTGATTTCTAGTTAGTAGGATTATATATATATATATATAAATCATGAGTATATATATATTTCTAGCTGGTAAGCTTATATATATTATTTCAAATGTATGGGGTCTCTGAGGATAAGGTTTAAATATTTGTAGTTATTAGACAACCTGTTGCTATTAGTTCTAAAACTTGGGATTCTACTTTGTCTAAAGTTACAATATGTTATACCCTGCTGATTGTATTCAATTTATGTGTAGAATTTATTTTTAATGTATTATCTTCAAACAATTTTGACTTTATCAAAACTTTCAATCCGTTTAAGTGGATAGGTAATCCATGAATTTTATTTTAGATTTAATTTCTTTAAAAATTTATTCTGTGGAGGATATTCTGGATAGATTTTAATTTTGGACACTCGCACATTAAGAATATTCCTAGTTTTTGTTGGACTTCAGCTTGTTTATTTGATTCTTTTATTAAGTGTCATTAATAAGATTTTTGAAATTATATGAAAAATTTTTATATATTTTTATTGAAAGTATCCTTTGGATGAAAATAATGAATCATTTTTAAAAGCATTTTGCAATAATCATGCAGTTATATTTACTTTTTATTAAATTTCTCTGTCTCTCTATACATTTTAATTCAATTACAGCTATGTTGTAGACATTGATAATCCTCAAGAACCAATTCGACTGACTACTCCAGGATATTCACACAATGTTGCTATGAATGATGTAAGCATTATATATAAAACTGATATAATATTATTGATAAAAGATTTTAATACCCTGCAAAATTTTATATATATATATATATATATATTTCTTTTTTTATATAATGTTTGATTTTTCTCTCCTTTCTTTTAGGATTGTACTCTTTTTGTGTCCATTCAGAGTAATGTAAGTCAGACACCATTTGGCCAAGTGTATCAAATATTTTATTCTGTAAATTATCCTTTCAAAGTAAGCTTACAAGCTCTTGGGTACTTTCTAGAACCATCGGGTAAGTAAAAGTATATCTTCTCATTATTAAGGTAATTTATTGGTTTTAAAAAAATCTAATTCTATTGTAAAATTCAGTTTAACATATGAAAGAGTTTATCGGGGGGGGGAGGAACACTATGGTCACAATTCATTATTTATAGGTAATTATGTAATTCATAATTACCAATGATTAATGAATACCTAATGATCACTTTTCTGAATTCATAATGTAGTTAATGCCTAATAATGAATGCATAATGCTTAGTTTTCTGAGAGGAAAGCAAAATGCAACACAAGAGTTTTCAGCACTGTTAAATAAAATAATTTGAGGTATAAAAAATTATTATCTAGATAAAAAAACAAAACAAAAGGAAGGTTGTCTCCATTAAAAGCTATTATAATGTTATTAAAAAGTACATATTTTTCCCAAATTAAAGTAGTCAGCAGTTTATAACATAGAAAATAAATAAAACATCTTTCAATGCTATATCTGATGGAAGAAATGGCCGTGATTTAATGGAGACACTCATAGATTTTTTTTCTTGATTATCATCACAAGACATTTGCAACATATGTTTTTGAGATGGGTACTGAATTCAACTGTTCAAATAGTTAATTACAATAACCAAAATATATGAATGAAGATTTTGTATTCTCTTATTGCAAAAAGCATAAATTATATAGGTAAAGTGGCTACAACTTCTGTTTTCCCTGTATGCAGGTTTTTATGTACTGGTGGATTTGGGTTTGTGAACACAATAACGCCTACTTTCAGGAGTTAGAAACTTTGAAATTTGTAGATGATTTGATATAATGAATTATTACCATGAGAATGGTGGTCTAGTTTCAGATTTTGCAAGAATAAAAAGGAAAAATTTCCAGATTTTTTTTATAGTAAAAAAAAAATAATCATTACAGCAATTTTGGATATTTCCAGATTTAAATCATCAGTGTAAATCTAGTAAGATAGCATGTAAACATGCCAACATTGCAGTTCCATTTATTGTTTAGGTCAGATAGAAGAATACTAACCCTCTTCCTCAACAGTGCCTGCACTAGAGAATTTAGGGGCGCCAAAAATTGTAGATTTTAGAGCAGCACTAAGCACCAAAAATTAGGGTGGGCAAATTGAGGACAAACAAAATTTTAATAATTTAGGGAAGTATTGAGCAGTAGAATTTAGGAATGTGTAGTGGCAACCCTGTCCTCCTCCACATTAAGTGACATGGAAGAATCAGAATTAGTCAGAGGAAGTTCAAATTTATGGCATGCTTGTGTCCTTCTGTTGATATTATTAAGCATTCCTAGATTTCATAAGAAGAGGTTTTTTTTTTAAATTATTATTTTGTTTTATTTTATTTATTTATTAGCTGATGGTCAGGAGATGTGGATATTAGATCAATCGGAATATCGGGGTTGGACTTTGTACTGTATATATATTTCTTTGTCTGGTTATATAATCTATGGAATGTTATATTTAATTGCCTATATGTATGCATTTTCATTAGAATAAGAATTAAGGATTTTCAACATATATGCACACATACATATCTGTGGAGATTTATTTTGAAATTTGAAAAATATATTTATTATAATTTTTTTTAATTAACATCTAAATTTATTCATTTTTAAAAAAAAATCATTACTATTAGATATTTTATATGGAATATATTGGTTGCAATGGCTGTATTATCTTTAAATTTGTAGCGGTGCCATCTAATTATCGTCAGCCTGAGTTATTCCACCACAGGCTTCAGTCTGGTCATTTAATCTATGGAATGTTATTTAAACCTCCCAATATGAAAACAGGAGATAAGTATCCAACAGTTCTAACTATTTATGGTGGGCCAGAAGTGCAATTAGTGACTAACAACTTTAAAGGAATGAGGTGAGAAATTATTATTTCTCTCTGCACTTTTTTCCCTGCACATACTGGAAATTATGTATACATATGCAAATATACGTGCTTGCATAAAAAGCCATTTGAATTCTTTTTAATTTAAATATGGCATTATTGTGATAATTAAAAATCTATTGAAATAATCTTTCTCTTTGTAGATTGTATGCACATATTATATGTATGCATATTTATAGTGGTCAATTTAAAAGGGATAAGTTATTTGAATATAGCGAAACAAGCAAGAGCTGTCTGCCTAAGGGAAGAGATGACTGTGTGAAGAACTTTCTAAGGGAAACAAACTGGCTTGTATTCCCATTGCACATAGGAAAAACCACGAAAACCAACCATGCAGTCAGCCTGTTGGCTTGGGGTGAAACCAGGTCAAACTTCTAGTATTCAGCAGGTTTAAAAATTCGGCCACTGGTGAGGCCAATTTAAAAGGAAACTTCTTATTTAAGCATTACACTAATTCTTATATGCATGGATTTACTGTTTCTAGGATGTGTAATCCTTTATACACATTACATAAACCATTTAAATATTGAATATCGTGTATTTATATTTGTAAGAATCATTTGAATTTACTCTAATTTAATGACTTTTTTTCAGTAATTTGAAAGAGATTTATATTAGATATTGCTGACCTTTTTTTTTTTTTTTTTTTTTTTCTATAGTAATTACTGGCATTTTATATTAAATATTACTACTGTAATGTTAAATTATTTGTCTTATATTTTAATTTAATTCATTCTTCTGTATTATTAATTTCACTTAAAGAATCATTAACCCTTTCGTACCGGTGCACCTTTGTTTAAGATGCTCATGCGGAATGGAAGGGAATCAAAGGCAGTCACCGTACAGGACAGAGATTTTGCATCGCTAAGCCTAATTTTATAACAAAAAATCAAGGGGGGAAAAGTTACGCTTCTAGCATCATAATTTTTGGTATCATTTTAGAATATTACTTGAGCTCTTATATATGTTAAAATTAGTACTTAATAACGTTTTTTTTTTTTTTTTTTTTTTTTTTTTTTCTTTACTTTACATGAAAATATACTTAAAAAATTGCTTATCTTGTAAAATAATTTTCGGAAGCGCTATTCAAATTATTCCAAAATTTTAATTGATAAAATCCCTCAATAAAGTTTAAAGTTAATAAAACAACACAATAAAGACTATTTACAGTAAGAAGTAACAAAATTTAAAATGAAGACTGTGGTAAAACTTCAAGCACGGAGAAGTAGCACTTTCTAACTCTTTAGAAAATGAATAATCACTCTCATCTGCATTAGTAAATGGTTCATTAACCATACGAGGGTATTCTTCCTCTGATAAATAGCGCCTTCTGGCCTTAATAGGCTGGAGGTCAGGCTTTCCGAAATAAAAAGAGAAGAAATGGAAATATATCTGAATGCAATGCAAAACATAACTCTACATAAGTTATCAGGTTCAATGTTCCTTCTTACCTTCTTCGGGAACATGCAAGGACCTGACTCGGAACAGAGAGCTTACTAAAGCTATGTTCAAAACTGTGGGAAGTAAACAGGATGCACAAGAAGGGTATACAAAACCCTTTATTTTTCTCTATTTACAATGACTTCCGTACTTCGGAATACACCGACCCGCTACTTCGGGTCAAAACGTAAAAGTATAAAAATAAAACTAAACTCTAATTTAACTTTAGAATAAGAAACGTGGAAGATTGGCCTTATATTAACAGGAAGGCGTATGTAGTACAGAGAACTGTGAACACTACAATACGTTTAAATTTATCTAGAGGATTAAAACCTCTGGCCTGGAAGGCAACAAGCAACTGCGTAAAACTTCTAAGGTAAGCGGCCTGCTTCGACTCACTGCTTCCTCTCTCTCGCTTGGCAAAAAGCCACAACTTAAATACTTGGCGTTTGCCAGACAAACTTTGCATAAAAACCTTAACGCTTATAATTCTGGCCGGAAGTAGAAAATAAGAAGTGATAGTAAAGATTTAAAATAAAATAAACGTTAGTAAAACTTAAGATCCTTACAAAGTAACCCTAAAAGATAGTACATAGTAAGGGGAAAAAATAGAATAAAAAAAGGGAATTGGATATAAATCAGACACGCAAATGCTTATATTAGCATGCCGGGATTTAAAGAGCCCACCTCTGTTTATGCTTCCCCCCTCGCAACAGTTGATGAGTAAAATACCAACATCAGGCAGAATATGTTAAACTCAAGGTCAAGAACTTAAAACGGTGTTCATTTCAAAAGTTATAGACATAGGATGCCATCTAGTGGCCTTCAAAAAAAACATTCCAGCATAAAATGCGTGTATGCATCACCCATCCTCTGAGTGCAATCTCTAGTGATGCTTGGATGGGACGCCTGGCTGTAAGAGATGTTCTTAGGGAATGTGTATACGGGGCGCCCATCCTGAAAGGGTTAAAGAATCAAAGTTTTTTTTTTTTTTTTTTTTCTTTCTTTTCGAAATTTAGAATATTTATACTTAATTTCTTTGATATACTTTTTTCTACGATAAATATACTTATTGTGAGTGAAATTGAATTATATTTGAAGTAAATTTAAATCTGCTTGTAGTAGTTACATTATTTACTTTTTCAGTTTACTTTGTTATTTTTATATTATTTCTTACTCTGACTTCGAAATTAAAAAGTGGATTTTATTTGAAAATGACAATTAAATAAAGTGGAATTATAATAAAGCAGAACCACATTTATTTTGCATTCAACAATCAAACTTCTAACATAAATTTTCACTTGTTCACAGTGGCTTTTTCATTAAGATAAGTTGTTTACCTTTCTTTTTCTGATGACTGTTAGATCGATGTCAAAGTGATACCTTGATGCCACTAACCAATAATTACATTGGTGTGCAAAACTTTAGCAACATTGTAAGTTTTAATTAGATAGCCATGAAATTGCAGAAAAAGGGCTCTTGCGATCGGTACAATGAACACGCAATTCAGTCAAAAAGTCGTATGTATGCAAATGTCAAGAACAAAACGTCACAGGCGACGTGAGGGTACACAAAACGTGTGCGGTCAAGGCGCTCAACTCAAGAAAACAATAAAAGGAAGAATGGAGATGCAATTAAAGACATTCGCTGCAAGTAAGTTCTTTCATGAAATATGGCTAGAAGAAATCACCTGGATGACTTCACACGTGGAAGAAGGATCGGAAAGCTGGAGGAGGTGTGCAATGTTGCCAGTGTAGCTGAAGAGTTTGGAATCAGCAAAAGTGTCATTTCACATGTTTAGAAAGCTTTCCAAACTATAGGTACAGCTGTTAAAAAGGTTGGTGGTGGCCGCCCCAGGAAAACAACTGCAGTGGATGACCTGTATATCGTCCTTCAGGCGAAAATAGCCCGAAACTGGTCAGCAAGCGCCATAGCTCAGCAATTGTGTACAGCAACAGGGCGACAAGCGTCGCAGTTTACTGTGTCCAGATGGCTTAACGAAGGTGGCCTGTTCGCCTGCCACCCTGAATGCTGCATCCCTTTGAAAGTTGGCCATCGGCACCACCATTTAGAGTGGTGCAAGGAACACAAAAACTGGACATCTCATCAATGGAGTCGTGCACTCTTTACGAATCAAAGTTGTTTTAGTGACACAAGCGATTTTCAATGCCAGTTGATTTGGAGAGAGGTTGGGACGCGCTTTCATCCTAGTAATATCATGAAAAAAGATCATTATGGTGGTCCTAGAGTTCTCGTCTGGAGAGGTGTTATGCTGAACAAGCGGACAGAGCTTCATGTTTTCGACGGAGGTTCTGAAACTGGAGATCACTATTGTCAGGAGGTGATCCTTCCCCATATGCATCTGTTCCGAGGTGGCATTGGAGAAGACTTCGTTTTCATGGATGACAATGCACAGGCACACCAGACTATTGCTGTTCAGAAGCTACAGGGAAGTGAAGATATCACTGGAATGGATTGGCCAGCGTACTCCCCTGATTTAAATCTCGTAGAACATGTGTGGGATGCCTTGCGGCATGATTACATCTTCCAGGGAATACCCAAAAACTGAAACAGATGCTGATTGACGAATGGGCACTCTTACATCAAGATCTGTGTGACAATCTGGTGCTGATTATGGAGAGATGGTTTGAAGCAACCATTGCAGTAAGGGGAGGTCGTATCTCATACTAAGGAACATCTCCTTGTTGTTCTTCCTTTTGTACAGAGAATCATGTGTAATGATACTATGAGTTTAAGACTTTTTTTGTTTGATACCATACTGTATGCATTGTATTCATTTTTGCACAACCATGCTTCCGTCACCGTTTAAATACAAAATGGTGTCTCTCATTTCATGTCTCTCAGATGATTTCTCATGGAGTTATGGGAAAAAGAACACATGTTGCTTAAGTTTTGCACACCAGTGTAGTATAAATAATAAGCAAAATATGGTGTGGCAAGATTAAATATTTTTGGTGTTTGCAGTATTAATCAAAAATGTTTAATTTTAATTATAGCTTAACTTGTATATAAATAAATTATAAACAGGGTATATGCATTATAAGTACTGTGATATTTTCATTTGGCAGATATTTAAGGCAATACCTGTTGGCAACAGAAGGCTATGTTGTGATAGCAATAGACTGTAGAGGTTCCAGGCATAGAGGTGTAGCATTTGAAAGTCACATTAAAGGAAGAATGGTAATTTTATTTACCTGATATCTTTAATTCATATCTTTTGTAGATTTTAAAGGAAGTTAGAATTAAATAATGTTCTTTGCATTTTATCAGCTTTGTTTTCAAATTAGGATATTAAGCAAGTAAAATATAATTGTTCTTGAAAATTGTAAATATTTATCTGTTGTTAAGGTTGATATGAAAAGATAGGTAATTTGTGATTAGAATAGTCTTACTGAAAGCTCATATAGACCTTAAGAGTACTTAGATTTTTGGTCCTTAAAAGTCCTTAATTTTAGACAAAATCAGCAGAACGTACTTAATTTCAGTCGTCTGAAATTTCTGTCTGTTTTTACAACTGACATTTTGAGCATGAATTGGCATTTGGGAGGAATATGTTTGGCGATTTACTGACAAATATGGTTATCTTTTGAATGGGTTTATGGGCTGTAATTTGTTCCTCTTTCTAATATAAGCAGAAAGATACTCGAGTTTCTGGGCAAGAAGTGAAACATAAGCATTTCAATTCCCCCCCCCCTAATGCAGAGCTCTTGCACAGTTTTCACTTTGGGGGATGTTTATTCTTTTATTAAATGGTTCTAAATTTGGTGACTTACCAACATTTTGATAATTTTAAGATCAGTTTCTATACAAAATTTGTTATATTGAAATTGTATGTAAGAAATAACATTAAAATGAAACATTTTTATTTTTTGCTGTCATGTTATAAAGTGACACTGCTTTCCATTTTGGCAACTTGTTATACAATATTTTGAATCTGAAAAATAAACGAGGTAATAAATGCTATTGTTGTAAATATAGTAAATCAATTTCTTTAAGAAGATGAAATGAAGCTTTAACTAAAACTGAACAGGAAACAGAACATCAAAGACTACATATGAGAACAACATTTAAACAAAGAATAACTGGTCATTCCATGTAGTATAATTTTAGTGCTGCCAATAATAATAAGTATTATACCACAGATATAAAACACAGTTTACAAAACAATTCTTAGCAAAAGCAAAATAGTTATGTAAATGTCTTCTTTTTAATTTTTTCATGGTAAGAGTTTTTCCCAAGTAATTATCTCAGAATTTTCAGAATGTGCATTAGTTTTCTCTATAAAATTAATTTTACACTCCCCCTGATTTTCCCCCCAAAATATTTGTGGCTTTTGGCTGGTACAAAATTGGCAGGATTTGAAGGCAAGATTTATAAAACCATGATTTTAGAAGATTCCAGAAAATGTGACAAAATTAAAATTGTATTCATGGTATTGACACGCAATAGATGTATTTCACTGAAAATGTGTGGTGAATTTCTTTCTTTTTGGAGAATTTTTAGAAGAACAATATAATATTTGAATGCTTTACTTCTGGTACTAAAAGGCTTTTCCTTAACATACTTATGTTTCATTTATTTTTTCTACCTTTCACTAGACACAAGCATGGAAAATGTCAAAATTGCTTGTAATCTTATCACACGGACAGGCATTTATAGAGGGGAATTTTTCTATTACAGTCAAAAGTCTTTAATTTGGACTCGTCTTGACTTCGGCAATTCCGAATTATCGGTTTTTCTGGATTATAGATCATAAGTTTAAATCTGGTAAGATGGGCATGCAGAAATATAAAATTTAAAATATGAAACTGTAATTTATGAAATAAAGAGCAATTATGATCTAAAGGGTATCAAAATTTACAAAAAAAAACTTAATATTTATTTGTTTACTTTATTAAACTTTTCTTTCAACGTGTGCATGTGTAAAACATACATTACGCATAGTCGAAATTAGAAAATGGCAACCAGAAAACAATTTAATGTGTATTCGTGATATTTATAATGACTAGGAATTTGATTTAAATCATATCAAAGACGGAGTACATCGAGATGAAATACTACATTTAGTAAAATAATGCCAAATAAAATAAAAACATCTGCCATGAAGATAAGGATAGTGCTGACAGATCAACTTCCAGTTCATTGCGGGCCTCGATGTCCCCCCACCCGCAGAGCAGCATGAAATTGATAAACAGATTTCGGAATGGTTAGAGAAACAAAGGATATGCCTTTATCCATTTTTTGCAGCAATTCCACTTTTTGTTTGATGAACATTGAAACATGCTTTCGCTTTGTAGATCCTTTGGCAGCTGCAGAATCAGAAATTCTTTTTGACATAATCGAAAGTTCAAGCTTACTTTTATAAAATTGCGCTAACAGTATGCAAAAAATAATAAGCCAGATCCAATTAGAAGATTAAGGAACAAAGCAATCTGCAACATTAACTGAAATAGATAATTAGATAATTTTAGCTTAGCTTGTTCGTCCGTTATACATTAAACACACATGCGCAGAAAGTTTGTAGCTTTGAGGTCTGGATTATAGATCATTCCTGATTACAGATGTCCAGATTAAAGACTTTTGACTAATAAAGAAAAAAAGAAAAAAAAAAAAAAATGAGAACTCTGAATTTCAAATTTTATGCGAATCATCATATTCAGGGCTGGAGCTAGGCATTTTCCCACCTGATGCAATCTCTGTGGATCCTAAAATCTGCTGCCTAGTGCCTTCCTAAATTCTGCTCACCATGCCTGTCCTGAATTCTGGATTTTGTTGCTCAATGTGTCACTAAATTCTAAAAATTCTCCCACACTGGTTCTGTAATACCTTATCATATATCATTTCATATTTATTCAGAATGTTCATATTATTTAAAAAATGAAATTCGCAGCTTTTCTGTGCATTCTAAATGCATTTAGTATTTTAGAATAACAGAAATCTTTACTTAAATCCAAAAATTTTTTAATGAAGAGGTGTGGTGTGTATTTAATTATGGCAAAGCACACTAGGGCTATCTGCCTAAGGGGAGGGATGCCTTTCGTGGAGGACTTTCTAAGGGAAACTGGCTCGTATACACGTTACACATGGGGAAAACCACGAAAACGCTCATGCAGCCAGCCCGTTCGCGGGATTCGAACCTAGGACCGAACTACCAGTGTTCAGCGACTTTACCGCTCGGCCGCTGGTGGGCTTTTAATGAAGAGGAAACGTAATAAAAAAAAGAAACTGAATTCATAAAGAAAATTATTCTTCATAAATATGTATAGTTACTATTATGTAAATTAACCAGTTGTTTATAATTTCAGCCTTTAGTACAACTTCTTCCTCTCTGTTTCCTTACTAGAATGCAAATCACTTAGACAGTTTTTAAACTGAGGTTTTTGGATTCTAAGATGGAGCATATTTCTGCTTCTTCTTGCACGCTGCTATAGTTCCTACCAGCTCTGATAATTTGTAATTATTCATTTTGCATTATTGCTGCTGACATTTAAATTTATTATGATGATAGCGTTACTGAGCCAGCATAAATTAAAGTTGAATTATGCAGTCTGACTTAAGTTTGAATTTGACAGTGCCTGTTTAATTACATCATCATGAGCTGTAGTTGATTTTGCTAGCATAAGAACATGCCTTTATGTTCTGAGTTCTTTTTAAATAAGAGGTTTATTTAAATCTTTACCTGTCTTTGCAGTTACTTTCAGACATAATGATAATTTGCTTCACGTCTGTCAGGTGTTTGGGGCTAACTTTTACAAAATAAGTAAATTGTTGAGAGATTGATAAGTTAGGAAGTAAAGCACACAGAAACAGGGGTGTTTGTGCTCCGGGGAAACCCCGGAATTCCGGGGATTTTGAACTTTGATCCCCGGAATGCGAGGATCGTGTTCAAAAGGAAGTAGGAATAATAATTAATTATTTATTTTGATCTGGGTAATTTTGTTTGCTTTGAAAGCAGAAAACTCAAGGTCAGTGTGTGTGGTGAAAACTTTTCCTTTCTTTCTCCAAAGGCAGTGATAATGCGTGAAGAGGGGGAAAAAACTTCTTTTTTGTTCTTTCCTTATTGCGAGTTATGACTCATTCCCCCGGTTCTCGGACATTCTCTTCTGGATTATTTTCGGCAAGTAGGCGTGGCAGAAAAAAAAGGGAGAGACTTCGTTCGACCAGATGTGCGATCACGTGACTCTGGGTTCAAATGTCTTATCTCTCCTGGCGTGGCACCAATAAGTAGAGAAGGGGGATTTTTCGCCGTATTAGCTATTTGTCATTGACCGCTTCTCAACTTTTTTTTCTCCGCTGTGTAAAATTTTTGCTTCATTTATTGATGCACGTGTAAATTTTTCGTTTCGTTTATTGAAATACTTTTTTATTTATGTACGCAAGAAGATTTCACTATGAAATTTCTCGATATAAATAGTGATATTATACAATTAGAAGAAGGTGTCCGGAATGCATTTAGGTGGAATTGGATTGAACGGAGAGATGGTAATGGGGATACCATCGGCACATGGTGCAAGAAAATAAATGTTGCTGGACAAGCATATTGTGTTTTTTGTAACTCACTGCTGAAGTATGGTGGGGAAGGATTCAAGGCTTTCACAAATCATTCTAAAATATTCAAAGTGCATTAGACATACAATGACTTTAAGTAATTATGCTAATTCAAAAAATACTGATGACTTACTGGAGACTGATGCTCGGCCATTGGATATAGTGACAAGAAAAGCACGCCAAGAGGTATTAATAACTTCGTTTATTGCCGAGAATTCTCTTTCTTTCAATGTAGCTCCTAATTTAATTGAACTCTGCAAACAGTTGAGCCGCGATCAGACGGCACTAAACTCGTTGGAAATGTCCAGGACTACTGCATGTTATAAGATGAAATATGGGCTCGCAAAAACTATTAAGGAAAATATCATTAAAACTTTAAAGGAGACTCCATTTTCTCTAAATTTGGATGAAAGTACTAGCAATGCTCAAGAAAGTATACTGACAATATTGGTGCAGTTTTTTGACAACAATCAAAATGAAGTTGTAGTTCATCATTTTGCATCTCTAAAGATGGAATCTTGCAATTCAGAAGCTGTTTTTAAAGCAGTTGTTAATACTATTGAAGATAATATTCCATGGGCAAACTTAATTAGTGTATTAATGGACTCATGTAACACCATGCGTGGAAAAAAAAAGGGTGTTGAAACCAGACTACGATCAAACAAAGCACCCCACTTATTAGATATTGATGGTGACACATGTCACACAGCTAATAACTGTGCAAAAAAATTTGCTTCATGTTTTGATAGATACTTAGAAGATTTGTTTGATGACATCTATTTTGATATGAAAAGCTGCAGTAAAAGAAAAATTTTTTCAAAATCTGTGAATCCCTTGCCATTAAAAAACTTAAGCCCTTGAAGAGACCAAACCATAGGTGGGTGTACATTTTATGTGTTTTAGAAAGAATCAAAGATCTGTGGGATGCTCTTATTGTATTTTATTTTCACTACTTGGATAATACTGATAAAGGGAATTATTTTTCTTATGTTGAAACTGTATACAATAAAAGAAATATTTCTGCAGCAGAGAAAAAAATTGTTGAAGGGGTGTATTCTTGCTTGTATTCCCAACAACTCACAAAGGATGCTTTAGCTCGGAAAAAAAGAATACTAAATGGGTTATTTGTTATGCAAAACAAAACTTTATTGCATATGGCATTATATTCAGCAGTATTACCAGAGTTCAACACATATATTAAATTATTTGAAACAAAAAAACCAATGCTTCATTTAATACATTCCAGTATTTATAAATTGATGGCAAAATTTTTCTCTTTTTTTATGAAGCCAGAAAATATAGAGTGCACATCTTATAATGTTTTATTAAAGGTTGATGTCACAAATCCAGAATTCCATCTACCTAGGAAAGTAATATTTACTGGTGCAGAAGCTTCTACTCTCCTGAAGAAATTATCAAAAAATCGTCCAAAAGCAAAAGAATTCCAAATTTCTCTGATGAAAGCTTTTACTAATACAGCACAGCATGTGAAACAGAAATTACCCCTTAAAAATTCATATCTAATTAGTTTTACAGCATTAGATCCAGAGCTAAGAGGTAAAACCAGTACAATATTAGCTTTTGAAAAATTATCATCTTTTATGTCCCATATTTTTAGTGATAATGAAAAGTCAAAAGTAGAAGCTGAAATAAGGTTATACCAGAGTGATATTGATATCACCAAAGAAATGCTCTACATATCTGATGAAAGTGGAAATCAAGTCAAGTGTACAATTGATAAATATTGGTCTAAAGTTTTTAATTTAAAAGATGATTTCACAAATGATTATAAGTATCCTACATTGACTAAATTGGGCAAAGCCTGCCTTAGCTGCTTCCATGGCCCATTAGTGGAAAGTGCATTCAACTTAATGGATACACTTGTCACTGACTATAGAACCTCTCTTAAGATTGATTCCCTAGATGCAGTGCAGACTATTAAATATGATTTAATGGCTTCTAAAGAAACCTCATGTGAAAAATATGGCTCAAAAAATCCAATGACTGATCCAATTCACAAAGATCTCTTACTGAATATGAACAGAAGTTGGAAAACATATCAAGAGGACTTAAAAACATGTATTTCAGATGAGTTACCTATAAAAGTCTCTGAAAAACCTTCTATATTAGCAGAAAAGCGAACTGCTTCTACCTCTGCATGTGCAGTTCTCGAGGAAATTTCTTCAACTGTAAATGAGGAAAATAAAAGTCAACCTTCCTGCAATTATGAAGTTCACCACAAAAGAAAGACAAGCCCACAAACATCAGAAAATTTAAAAAAAGGCAGCAGAAATTAGATAACTTTTTTTAAATAATTTTTAAATAATAATAAAATATTTACATAAAATGTAGTAGTTTATATGTTTGAAAATTTATGGTTATTAATTTTGCAAAAAAATAAATTCATTGAACTTTTATAATTAGGTCATTCAATACTTCATAATTGTAATTTTTCATTTCTCCCCCCCCCTTCTCGAAACTCCAAAATGTCGGTAGTAAGTCCGTAAAAGTTTCAGGGGATTTTTTGGGGTCCCACAAACACCCCTGCAGAAACTAGTGGAAACATTGGTTTATGCAGTGAAACAAATGTCTAATTGTTAGAAAAAATGCTTAAAGAGAAGGAAATTTATATAAATTAGCCAAAATGTCTGGGAAGGTTTGAAATTAAAAAAGTGCATAAATATTTTGTTGAGTGTTGTTGCTACAGAACATAAATGTTTTGTAGCTTTTAATGTGTAATTATCCTAATATCGTTTAAGAATGAATGTCATAAATTATGTGTATTCTAATATGGCTTTTTTAACAAATATGTTTTAAAATAAATATAATTTAATAGTGGCTATGTAAATCTATAATAACTAAGGGTATCTAACTGCTTACTTTAATTTGTAACTAACTGCTCATTCTTAAGAGTGATCTCTGCATATTAAAGGGAGTTATTGCCTTTCATTAATCCTTATCATGGTCGGAAGAGACAGCACAAAAGTGTAAAAATTAATGTAAAAAAACTTTGCATTTAGTGAGACTTAAAATAATACAAAGCAGCTTATCACATCTGGTGCTTTAGTGGCTTACTGGAACCTTAAAGTATATTAACTGGGTTAAAACCCCAGGAACTCTACACGAAGCTACATGAAGAACTAACTTGCCAACCATGCGTACATGAGGCTTTCAGCTTTGTTCTGATCAGCAGATCTCTCTCTAGGCAAGAAGCAGCAGTGGTATCAGCATGATTTTACTTCTCATTTTAACTTGTGGCATTTGACATAAAATCTACCTGCTATTACTAAACCTGTAGACTGAGCAACTAAGTGACAAAATGAGACATAATAGAAAAAATGGACATAAAGCTAACAGTTAGTAAAATGTAAATAAAAATACAACTAATCTCCTTTCAAATATGTCCAATTATTATAATTTGATAAAGTTGATTTTATTCTAAAATTTGTTTTATAATTATGTTTATTAAATTATGTTTAATAATAATGTGTCCTATTTACGGATCTATTTTATTCTTAGGATGGTATTACAGAAATGAAGTTCAGGTATAGATATCTTTAATTAACTGAATTTATTCAGTTCCTATTTGCTGATATTTGCAGGCCTTAATTCTTTTCATTAATGGTTCTTAAAAGTACTTAATTTGCATGAGTAGAAATGTGAATGAACCCTGTTATTTAAAAGACCACGAATCTTAAGTGCTGTGGTGCATTCATTGAAAATGTTTCATTTGCAATATTTATTCCATAAAATATTTCATTGAAAGCAGTTACTCAGATTAAATTTCCATTCAGATATTAGTTTTTGATATTTACTGTATGAGATTTCCTTTTTCCATGTTAAACCTCTGATTTCTGTCTATGAATTACTTTTATTTATTTATATTTTAACTTTTGAAACATATTAAAGCATTAATCACTCTAAATATACATATCAATTTCAACTTTAAAAGTATAATTTGGCTTTTATGTGGTAGCAATTTTAAATAGAAGTCGTTATGTTTAGGGAAACTCTTCTGTATGTCTTTTGAAATATGAATATTTTCCTCAGAAATATGAACTAATTAAATGATTGCATGTGCCTTCTCTGCATAAATAAATTTAAATTAATTATCAATCACTGTAATGCAGTGTTTCTTGAGTGAGGTTTTTCAAAACTGTAGTGTTCTAGAAGAAATTGTTAGGATTTCCAATGCAAATTGCAGTGAGTAAAATAATCAGTACTGCTTATCAAATCAAAAGTTACACAAGGGTTCTTTGATGTAAATGTGATTTCAAAGCTTCTGCAAGGATAAAGGTGTATTATTCAAGTGTTAATGTTACTGTTAACACTTTGCGGGCCGCGCATTTATCGAAGCAGCGTTACGCTGCCGCCAGTTCACGCAGGTTCTACTGCTCACCAACAGTGATATTTATGCAATTTTTCGTTGGTATATAATTATTATTAAAGAAAGCACTAAAATAACTGTTACAGTAATTTTATTCCAATTATATTTTTTAATTAGTACTAAAACGTTTTATTTAAAAAATTTAACTCCTTGGATCCATAGTTCATTTTAGTATGATAATTCTGAAAACATTTTCCAACATGCTGAGAAACGTTGCAGGAAGAACACATGTATGCAGTGGAACTTCTTTTCTAGGCGGCAGTGCAGACTTTACAGGCCCTTTGTGGGTTTTGAATTCTCCCATTACCATTAATACGTGTTATTCTATGTTTTTTCATATCCGTAGTAAGTCTGCCTGGTGGATCAAATCTCGGCGATCTTTTATCACATTGAGCAGCCGATCTTGATTGTTGCTCCTCTTCATTCCCATTAATCCAAGCTAGTGCAAGGTTTAGTAAAAATTGTTTGAATCTAATAGATTTTCAGAATTTTTTATGTATATCTGGAATGTGTTGAGTAATGCACAGTTTATGAGATATAAAACCTTTTTTTTTTGTCCATTTTTTTGTTTTGCGAAGTATGGAATAACATGATAGGTATTGATTGGCGTGATCAACACCTTTCATAAATTTATTATACTCTTGTATGCAAATTGGTTTAATGCACTTCTTTTTGGTTCTTTTACTCACACATTCGACCATGTCTGCTGAATGTATCGTAGGAATCATCAGTATCAATTTTTTGGCCGAATTCCATTTTTGTACCATAATTTTCCCTTTTCTATGAAATTCCATTGACTTATTTTTTAATATAGCAGATTTTAAACAATTTGGCACTCCTCTGTTTACTCTAATTGTGCCACAGATGTTTGTTTTATGCTTTAGTAACTCCTCTGCAACCTTTACACTATTGTAATAGTTGTCCATATATACATCGGGCCATAAATTTAAATATGGCGATAGCACGGACAATATTCTCGCAATTAGCGATTATCCTTGCGCACAATATATTTCTAAATTGCATATGTAACCAGATGTCACCTCACACACCATATGGACTAAAATTCCATATTTTATAATTTTCGCAGGATTATATGTACGAAAAGATAGCCTGCCCCTCCATGGAATGATACCTTCATCCAGCGATAATTCTTTCTCGGATTTATAAATGGTTTGAAACTTCTCTACCAGGTACGAGTAAACTGGTTTTATTTTATCAAGTCTTTCTTGGCAATGCTCATTATTACTAAAGTGCCAATACTTCCATAACTGCCGAAATCGGTTCCTCGGCATAGTATTCCCAAAAATAGGTGTATATAATCCTTGGTAAGTAGACCAATAACCGTCTTGTTCTGGTTTTCTTACTATTCCTATTAGGATAACAAGTCCCAAAAGTTTTTTCATTTCTACAGCATTTGTATCAATCCAAGCTTTATTCTTTGTTGATGCATTGTTGTTATCATTATTCTGCTGATTATGATATAAGTTTGTTTGTGTGGCAAACAAATTAAATAAATCGTCCCCAATGAACAATTCCACAGTTGATAATATATCTGGCGTGTATGGTACCTGTAACCCAAACCGTTCCAGCAAGCATGAAAGTTAGGTTTAAAATCAACTTCTGATCAATGATTTGCCACAGAATTCTCTTCATCACTTTCAGATTCACTAATTATTGGTTTTCCCTTATTTTTGAATCATCTCACAATTATATCGCTCCCACTGACCGAATCACTTTCACTATCATAGCAATTATCCTCTTCTGATAACAGATCAGCATATATTTCCTCATCGAAGAGCATTTTGAAGGATATCTTTAAATCTAACATAAGTTTCCAATATTTGAAGGCAGCGAAAGACAGTCTCAAACTAACAAAACAAACGTCCACGAAAAAAGATTTCAATAATAGACAGTCTGGTGAATTCGGAGAGGAAAACAGTTGAAACCAATGTTTCCTGATCATCAAATGTTTTGCTATAGTATGTCTATCTATACAAACGTCGATGTGAAGCATCGTCGTTGGCGAAAATAGGTCACGCGTACGTGACAGCGGCTGATAACTGTTGGCGAGCAAAAGTAACGCCAGCGTGACAGCGGCACATAAAGTGTTAAATTACAGTTGATAGTTGATGGAAATTTGATTAAATGATAACTATTTTAATTTACTGTACTTTATCAGTGCTTTAATTCTTCGGGGGTGGGCATATCTCTTTAATGCAAAATAATCAAATTTTTGTTACTTTACAGGGAACAGTTGAAATAGCTGATCAAGTTGAAGTTTTATTGTGGCTTTCTGAAAGCACTGGATTCATAGATATTGGGAGAATTGCTGTGCATGGATGGTCATATGGTACAATGCTATTTTAAAATTATTCAAAATTTCCACTAATATTTTTTAATCAGTGTGCGATGTCTGCTTTTCTTTTATATCGATCGTTAATGAAGTATGATATGAATTTTAATAGTATTTTATTTAATTGATGTCTTTTTAGTTCTTAAGCTGTAATAATTGAATTACATGTAAAATATCACATCATCTAGTTCAGTACTAAATTTTTTTTTCAATCATGTCCACTTTTTATCATCAAGATTTTTTAACCCCATAATACTAAATATAAAATAAAGATATGAAAATTAATATTTTTCGATAAATAATTTTTCTTTGATAAATAATATATGTACGAAAAGAAGTAGTTTTAGATTTGTTTCAGATATATAAAAATTAATGAAACAAAATCACATTTTAAAGCGACTGGTGTGCTTGTTATTTGCAGTACAAAAAATTAAATCTTAGTGTAATATTTCACACTGTTGAGTGTACAGCATCTTCAACATTTTCACTGTTAACCGGTATATGGATTAATCTGTCTAAAGTCAGTCAAAATCTATTTGTGATTCCAATATACCTTTTTATATCAAAAATCACATTTTAAAGAGACTGGTGTGCTCTTTATTTGTATCACAACAAATTAAATCATTGTGTAATATTTTACACTTCCGAGTGATTATTACACACTGTGTAGTTAACAGTGTGTAATAATTTTTCAAGTTGTATCTTTATTTTTCATGATATTAAATTGCCAGTATTTGAAAACATTTCAAGTTAATAATTCTCTACCCTTTCTACGAAACATTGAGCTTTTTAATAAAACATTTTTTTTTCCTTGAAGTGACGAGTTGAGATGATTTAGTTCCTCAAAAATATCTGATAAATAGCACAGCTTTGATAATCTTAACTGATGTTTAATTTAGTTTGTTTGATAATGACAAAACAAAGGGCTATCTCTCTGAGGGGAGGGATGCCTCTGTAGAGAACTTTCTAGAGGAAATTGGTCTTATCCACGTTCTACATGGTAAAAAATCATGAAAAAACTCCATGCAGACAGCCTATTAGCCAAATTTTAACCTGGGTCGAACTAGTGCTCAGTGATATTACTGCTCGGCCGCTATTGTCTCCTTCATAATTTTGGATAAAGAGCAGAAATATCAGACTTTATTTTGTTAAAAATGTAATAATTTCATAATTTAATAACAATTAAACTTCTACTACTTGACATCCGTCCTACTTCTGCATGTAATAATACATTTTTTTTATTCAGAGTCCATGTCTTTACAGAGATTTGAAAATAAATAGCTGTTAAAGGCATGCTTTGACAATTTTTAGGGTCCTGAAGCATAACAATCAAATTTGTTGCTTATATTTTTTGTTGCAACAGCGCTCTGCTACCCAGCTGGTGTAGTGATTAGTGATGCTGACTGCCGTACCAATAGGTTCAGGTTCTAATCCTGAATAAAGCATAAATTTAGTAAGCATAATAGTTTCTGTACAGCAAAGGAGCATTCACACAGGGAAAAAGGAGCAATACACAGGGAACCAAAAACTCTCTTAATAAGTTATGGTAAGGAAAGAGATGTGGGAAACCCTAAGACCAACTCTTCAGAGGCCAAAAGCCTTCAAAACTGGGTTGGAATTGCACATTTAATGCAGTGGGACTATACCTGCACTACCAATAGTGAATTTCTAGTATCCCTTCCACTTCTACCTGTGCCTGCAAAGGTCTGTTGATGGATCAAGTATGTAAAAGTTGCGTAATCGTCACTTTAATGCTTTAACAAATAATTTAAAACCAATATTTTCACAACGTTATTGCATTTCATCATCTATGTATACTCTAATGCAATTTCTCCACTTTAAATAGTTAAAAAAACCTGTCCATTTTACTATTCTATGTACATCTTTAAGTTAATGATCTTATAACTTTGCTATATATTATTGTATTTTCTTCCAAAGGACAACAAAATAACACTTCTTCGTCAATGTTTTTCTTTATAAATAAATGTATCTGATATATACTAATCACTGAGCTAAATATAAGTTGTTTTTGTATGACTGAATTGTCAATTTTTGGCTTTCTTTAACTTGAATATAAGGTGGTGATAATTATTCTTTAACTTGGTGATAAGTTGCTGAAACTAATCCTTGTTAATATTAGAAATTCTGTTAGTGAGAGTGTCATTTGACAAGTGAATTTTCTGAATTTCATCACCATTTACTTCTATGTATTTCTACCTAGGAGTAGGAAATGCAAGATGCAATGGTGCATGGCTTTTTACTTTTAGCAATCAGATATGAATCTTTGCATGACAAAAATAAATATCTTTTATTAACAGTATAAATTTCTCAAAGTATTGTTTCTCTTTATTTGAAGATTTTAACTGTCATTCAAAATATTTTTTTCATTTATTGACATGTGGAAGATGCTTGGATTTAAAATGAATTTTTAATTTTGATGGCTTCATATTCTTCATAGCCAAAATGTTATTGCAAAATCTAACAAAGACGTAGTTTAGTACCACGACAACTATTGAAAGTAATGCCAAACTGGACATATTCTCTTCTTTGCATCTTAGGTGCCTCTTTCCCGATTACTAGATCCTTAAATGACTATCTAACATTGCTATTTGCATCACTGCCTTTATTACTAAAGTTAATAAAAAAAAATTTATCATAAATAAATCTGGGTGAAAAATATTTTTATCGTAAAATATAAATAATTTCTGTTACATTACTTATTCAAATAATTACCAATCTTAATTAAATAAAACATTAAAATACGATATTATATTGTTCTTTCAATGTACACAGGTGCAGGTTGGAAGAATACCATAAATTCAGCATTGGTTGTACAGGTGTAGTTTTGCTGCACTAATTGTCAGCTCCACCCCAGTTTTGATGGAGAGCAGTGCTGGGGAAGATCTAAAGGTCTCCCACCTCCCCTTTCCTACCACCAAACCTCTCAAGAGGCCTTTTTGCTCACCAGTATTTTAAATCACCCATGTTACATAAACACAGTATGCTTACAAATATCCATGCCTTCCCCGGAATTAAATCCTAGCCTGTCGATATGGTAACCAGCAAGCCAGCATTGGTAAACCACTATATTGATCACAGCGACTTGTAATGAAACACAAACTGACTATACTGGAAAAGCATTAACACTACATTGGTCACAGTGGGACAGACCTTATTCTTTGTACACATTTGCAGCATAGGTTGTGTGTTTGTGGTATGCTTTGATTCTGAAATAGCTTTAGTACTGAAATTGCAATGCGACATCACTATTATGATGCACTTAGTGGTATTTTTTAATGTGTAAACATAATTTACAGCTCAATTTGGCCGGTATTACAATTTTATAAGTGCACTAAATAAAAAAATGTAATATATGAATTGGTAATGAAAAGATTGCAATTAATGTTTCTTTAAATTCTTGTATCAAAATTTGATTTTTTCGATCCTAGCATTTCACCTTGTAAATCCAATTTGGGTTGTGACTCACAGTTTGAGAAATGCTGATATAGATCAAACTTGACTGAAAGTTCTGAAAGGATGGGAATATATTTATCATTATAATTTTAGTTATGGCTGCAATTCAATAAGTCTTGAACAGTTAGATATTGGAGGTATTAGTTCCTGTTTTGAATTTCCTTATCTAAGACCACGCAGCACATCAGTATACAGTACCTACCATTAGCCTCTTTTAACTGATATGAAAAACAAAATACCTGAAGCTTGAATATGGAAAATATAACTAAAATTCAACATGAAGTTTTTAAAGATGTGTAATTCCAATGTTGCCATAAAGCAGTCACACAATATGTTTCTGTTTGTGAGGCTACTTTATCAGGAATTTCTACAGAAACTAGAAACACTATTCATAATTGATGGTTTTTGTATCTTCAAAAATTTCTTTTAACATATGTTATTATAATGCATCACAAATATAAGCGTGATCATGGATCCAAATTTATAAGGTTGGGACATTTTTGGCTGTTCCATGCCTTATACCTTGATTCTTTCACTTGATCGTTTACAGGTGCCCAAATCGATCAGTTTCTTAATAAGGTTTGTACATGTTCAGATGGCTTCCTTATTACTTATAGACATAGAGATTTACTCTGCTCACATCCGTATATACCCACCAGCGACGAGCGGTAAAGACGCTGAACACTGGTAGTTCGGTCCGAGGTTCGAATCCCGCGAACGAACGGGCTGGCTGCATGGGCGTTTTCGTGGTTTCCCCCATATGTAACGTGTATACGAGCCAATTTCCCTTAGAAAGTCCTCCACGAAGGTATCCCTCCCCTTAGGCAGATAGCCCTCGTGTGCTTTGCCATAATTGAATAATCCCAATCCCATCCGTAAATAAAATCAGTTGCTATAGATTCACTTAACTGCGATTCATTTTCTCTCAAACAACTTGTCACTTATTAATTATGTTGAATTTGTCATTCAGTATTGTTAAGTGTGATGTACTGCTTCCAGTACTGAAAATCCTTGCCTTTCCTTTGGATACCATTCAGCAGCAGCATTCACCGTATTTTGTGATTAGCTCTTGTATGCGGATGGACAGTTATAAAAGGAATGTAATATGTTGGCAGCCTACCTTCATAAAATCATCTGGCTGCAGTAAAACTGGTGCTCACTGCTCATATGTATGCACTTTTTGTCTGTAAAACTATATGAGTCATCATGAATGTTGTATGTATGTGGTTATGAAACAAATAAACCCAGAAATGATTACTTCAAACGGCTGTATGCATCATTCTGAATTTTGTCAAAGTCCAGGATATTGTTGCATACTATTGATTCATGTCTTTGGAGTGATTGATGACAATGAAGAATCAAAACACAATTTATTCACTAGTATTACGCAGGAGAGTCTCAATGACACATTTGCAGTCATCAAAAACTACTACAGTCAAAAGTCGTTAATTCGGACACCCATAATCTGGACCTCAAACCTACAAACTTTCTGTTCATGCGTCGCGTTGATGCCTTCACGGCTGCAAATAGGCGTGTGCGCATGCTCAAAATATGTTTACGAATGTGCGTTTAATGTATAACGGACGGTATAAGCTAAGCTAAAATTATCTAATTCAGTTAATGTTGCAGATTGCGTTTTTCCTTAATCTTCGAATTGGATCCGGCTTATTATTTTTTGCAGACTGTTAGAGCAATTTTATAAAAGTAAGCTTGAACTTTCGATTATGTCAAATAGAATTTCTGATATATATTTACTAATATGTAAAGGATCTACAAATCAAAAGTATGTTTCGAAGTCCATTAAACAAAAAGTGGAATTGCTGTAAAAATGGATTTGTTTATCTAACCATTCCGAAATCTGTTTATCAATTTCATGCTGCTCTGCGTGTTTGTGGGGGGGGGAACGTCGCGGCGTGCAATGAACTGGAAGTTGATCTGTCAGCACTATCCTTATCTTCACGGCAGATGTTTTTATTTTATTTGGCTTATAATTCCTTACTAAATGAAGTATTTCATCTCGATGTACTCCGTCTTTGCTATGATTTAAATCAAATTCCTCGTCATTATAATTCGCTTCTGATAGCAAATCGAAAACGAAAGAATTTCGATTGACAAATTAGTCGGTATTCTCGACACAGCAATTATAGGACTTGAACAGCGGAACTTTGTAACTGAACAAGAAATTATGTCTGTTTATAGAATTAAAGAGAATGTATTATCACATAAAAAACGAAGCAACTTAAACAACTTACATTGAAAGAAATGTTTAATAAAGTAAACAAATAAATATTAAACTTTTTTTTTGTAAATTTTGATACCCTTTTGATCATAAATTACGGTTTCATATTTTTAATTTTACTATTTCTGCATGCCATCTTACCAGATTTAAACTAATGATCTATAATCCGGAATCGCCGAAGTCCCGACGAGTCCAGATTAACGACTTTTGACTGTATAAGTATGCTAAAACAATCAGCAACACAGCCTTCAGGCTACAATGTTGAAGACAGCGTCACGGCAAAGCACTAAAATACAGCTCCCAAATCGGTCAATCGCTCTCAAGCTAATTTCTGAAGTCGAGACACTGCTACTGAACTCAACATGCTCTAAAGACTCTCCTGCTGCATGTACAAGCAGGGTTCATATAGCTTTTGACCTGTCTTCGAGAACATTCCCGGAAAACCATTAAGAATTCATTCTAGAATGTTCTCACTGTGTCTGTGGCATGTCATCAAATGGGGCGGTTTCGGACCAAATCTGGCAACCCTACCTTTCCTTGACACTTCCTGGCAATCCTAAACCCGCTTTCTGGGTTATATCTGGGCTAAGCTATCTTACGGCAGCTGGCCATTTCAAAACAATATGATGTTACAGGTAATGTTAAAACATGAAGAAATTTCTCAGACAGAAATGTTTTCTACTATTGCTTTACACCAAGAATTGAAGTATGGTATTTTGAATTGTACAAAATTTAAGTAATCTAAGCTAATTAAATGATTTTTAATTAATATGTTAATTTGTTTTTGTGCTCAGAAAAATCTGCATGTGTAAAATAATTGCTGAAATAATACTAACTGTGAAATAATGATTAGGTAAATAAAGTGAATAGATTACTTAATGATAAATAAAAGATTGTTATATTTTTGGATTTTTATTACATATAGTTATTTTAATTTGTGCTAATTTTATGCTTTGATGCATTAAATAAAAAATAATGTTTTTGTAGGTGGCTATCTTTCTCTCATGGGCTTAGCTCAGAGGCCTGATATTTTTAAGGTGAGAATATTTAATGACTTACTGTGTCATAAATTATTATTTCAAGATAATTTATGTAATCAAAGATCCATATAATTTTTTTAGATTTTAACTTATCGTTAAAAAAAAAAAAAAAAATTTCAGGTTGCAATAGCTGGTGCCCCTGTAACAACATGGATGCTTTATGACACTGGTTATACAGAAAGGTATATGGATACACCAGCAAAAAATGCTACTGGCTACACAACAGGATCAGTTTTATCTTATGTGCACCAGTTTCCTGATGAGTTAGTACATTTTCATGCTTTTCCATGAGCTTTTATTCATACTGTATGATGAACACTTAGTGATTGCCATTTTATTAGTTTCATTGATTTCTTCTTTTCAGTATGATGTAGTGAACTTCATATCATTATCGATAATTCTTGCAGCTAATGGAGATTACTTGAGCAATCATATTTCCAGTGTCAAAATAATGTATAATTAATTAATTATTTCAACAACAACCAAAAAAATTAATTCTCCTTTTTTGGGGGTGAATGATTAAAAATGCTTTTATAATTGTGAAAAACATGTTTTTCATCAAGTCTTTAGATGTTTCTAAATGTATTAATCTAATTTATATCAGCATTTGATGTTTCATATTATTAAAAAATGAAACCGCAATAAACTTTTGGGTGACTAACTTCTTACACTATGGTTTTAAGGAAATACTATAAGTACATGTTCTTAAAATGAATTCTCAACTTTCATGATCTCATTTGTGACATTATAATTTTTATTGCACTTTGTATGCACACTTTATTGCACTTTCTGTGCTTTATGTAATTTTTTTTTTTTTTTTTTAACTTTTATTTTAGAGAGAACAGGTTACTGATAATACATGGTTTAAGGGATGAAAATGTCCATTTTGCACATACAAGTCAGTTGATAAATGCTTTGATAAAAGCAGGAAAACCTTATCAGTTACAAGTAAGTTTTGTTCTTGTTGTTCTTTTGTATAGCAGACGTAAATGTCCAAAGCTTCATGTTATTTTGAATACATAAGCAATTAGATTAAATACATTGAGTATAAAACATAACATTGTATTAATGAGGCATCTGTTATAAACATACCAGTTCACAAATATGGGCTTTTATTCAGTATTTGATGAAACATCTTTTGTTATAGAAATTAAAATATTCTTTAGTGTATTTTTTCTGCAAGCATTTAATTTAATTTTTTACTTTTCTTTTAAGTTATTATTTCTGATATAAAATATTACACATGTATGCCCAAAGGTAAAAAGACAGCATTTGTATTTACCTATTCTTTATTTTATTTTGAGCATATGTTCCAGTATTTAATATGGTTGTACAGATGATGCTATATATAGTTATACAAGCTATTTTAGAAATATATAAGCTAAAATTCTAGAATGTTTGCCACGATTTTTCAACTTTTTCTTTTCTGAAATAAAGCTAAAAACATAAAATGAAAAAGATCCAATAATGTAATGTGTTTTCAAAATTCAATTTCTCATTGTAAATATCAACTGCAGTTTTCATTTGAACCTAGACTTTTATGTCATTTTATGCATATTCCTCATCATATATATATATCAGAATTACTAAAATGATTTCTTGAATCAGTGCTATGTAAAGATGTTTTTAAATTCCTTTTCGTTTTAAAGATCATTAGTTCGGATATTAGTTTTAAACATTTCTACTTTATCATTTTGTTGTTCTTTATTGCTGTATTCAGTTTTATATTTTTGATTAGTTATATCCATTCTTTCGCGGATGAGAAATTCCTTTTCATTTAAAAGATTGTTTTAGCATTAATTTGAATATTTATATTAAATGGTTTTACTTTATCATTTTGTTTTCTCCTTTATTGTTCTATCTAGTCATATTTTTGATTATTTATATTCTTTCTTTCCCAGATGAGAAATTTTTATTATGCTTTATGAATTTTTGTAAATTTAATGCACATAGTCTTTCTTACATGCAGTTTATGTATGGTGATTATAAAAATTAAAATTTTTAACTAGATTTTAATTAATTCTTTTCAATTCATTCTTTCGCGGATGAGAAATTCCTTTTCATTTAAAAGATTGTTTTAGCATTAATTTGAATATTTATATTAAATGGTTTTACTTTATCATTTTGTTTTCTCCTTTATTGTTCTATCTAGTCATATTTTTGATTATTTATATTCTTTCTTTCCCAGATGAGAAATTTTTATTATGCTTTATGAATTTTTGTAAATTTAATGCACATAGTCTTTCTTACATGCAGTTTATGTATGGTGATTATAAAAATTAAAATTTTTAACTAGATTTTAATTAATTCTTTTCAATTCTAACTGTTTGCAAGTCATTGAATTCTTGTGAATTGTTTAAAACATACTGCAGTTTTATTCAAGCAATGCAACATTTCCATTAACTACTTGTGTGATTTGTTATTTTGAATGAGAAATACACAGACTACAGTTCATAATGCCAAAAGCATGTAATAAAGAATGAAATGAAAAAGTAATAAACATTTTCAGTTTTGCTATTATGGAAATTATCTCAGATTTGTAATCACGTTATCGATATATGAATTGCCTTAACATTTTAGATCATAATATTAATAAAAAATCTAGCAATTGAAGAGTGATTCTTCTTATAAGAGTATAGTTATTAATTAATTATCATTAATTGAGATCATTTTATATAATATTTGAAATTTTTTTCCATCATGTGATATAATTATCTGCTTGCTTTTCAGATTTACCCAACAGAAAGGCATAGCTTACGGCACTTAGATGCTAGTGAACATTATGAGACAACACTACTAAGTTTCCTACAGCAGCACCTCTGATTTTTGGAAATTATAGGCTATTTTTTAATTGTTTAAATCATGTTGCATGTTCTCTCATGACTTCAGTTTTTAATGTCTCTGAGCAATAGATGTATGAGTTGAAGTCTTGTTGAAGGCATTTGACCATAGCTTTTTTACCAAGCCCAATTTCAGTCATTACATTTAACAAACTTTACGTGAAGCCTACTTTTTTAGTTTCCCTCTTTGTAAAAATTCAGAAGAAATGGTTAGTTTTCTAATTGTATTATATAATAAAGTATATTGTTATAAATTTGGCTGAAACTTGAATTTTAAACTTGTATTTCCATTGCTCTCAATTATCCATTCTTGCTACATATACATTAATGGAAATAATAGCTGATGTATAATTAACAACATGTAAAATAATATATTGGGCTTGATTTGAAGATATGCCTGTGCCAATTCTGAGGGTCTCCTTTCACTGCTCAGGCTATAAGGAAGCTTGAAACTTCTCATTCTAAATGTAATGTTTATAAGGCTATTTATTAAATAGAGTGTTATTTAAAAGTGTAAATTTTATTTCACACTTTCTTACATGATAACACTATTCATTAAAAAATTTTTAAGGTTCTATTTTTATTCTGAATTGTGTGTATTAAATAAATTGTGGCTTAACTTTAGTTTTTGGCCCAAAAGGGGCTATTAGTCTCAAAATAGGATTTTGTGTTAGTTAATTATAAATGATTTATCATTTTTCAAATTGTTGCCATCAAATATTACCGCTGTTATTTTTAAAGAAATTAAATAAGGAAGAATCTGCTTGTACGTATGCATGTTCCTTGCATTCTGATAAAAACAACAGTATTTAAAGCCATCAGATTTTGGATAACATAGTCCTCCGCCCGAACATGTGCACCTGGAAGTCCAAATTTTGAATTTGTTTTATTATATTTTTCAAATTTTGTAAAACTTCAATAGTTTTTTAATCAACAAACATAATGCAACAGGGGCAATACTGTTTAATTATTATTATTTATTTATCTTAACAAATTCACCTTTATGAAAGCAGTGTGTTTCCATTCAGTAAAGCCTAAGTAAGACACTTTGAAATTTAATCTGGAAGGTTGTTGAATAATGAGGATGAGTGGTATATACTGAGTAAGTGATTTTAATGCACTAAATACAGTTCTTAAAACTTTTTCTGCTTTTTAATGTTATTAACTTAAATAAACATGTATTAAAATAATGAGATGTCTAATTAGAAATATTCAATATTTTTAAGAAATTACAATAGCTGGACTCGCTAAAAGCATTATACAATTTTCTTTTTTTATGATAATTATTTTAGGTGGTTAGCGACGTGAGTAGGTAGTTTTTAAAGAAATAATATAGGGAATGTAAAAACATGGCAACCTTTAATGTTGAACTGAATTTTATGTGATGTGAGTGCAAAGAATATGGTATTTAATGAGTAAAGTTAGCACATAAAATGTTAATCAAAAGACAAAAAAAAAATTGTTACCCACGTTACAAGGAAAACTGAATATTGATTTGATGAACTGAGAAAAGACTGGAGAAAATGGGAAACTATATGCCATTACTTTTACGCCGCATTGGAAGTTCTAAACATATGCTGCTATGCAGCTGTGGTGTTTTTTTTTTTTTTTTTGTTTTTTTTTTTTTTTTTTTTTTTCCCCTGCTGAACATTAAATGTTATATAGCATAAGTGTGAAGAAAATGGTGCGTAATAATGAAGCTTTAAAAAAAAAAAAAAAAAAAAAAAAAAAACAGGTTTATCAGGACTGAGTACAAGAGCAAACTGTGAGCCCAGCGAGAACATAATAAAACTTAATAAACCCTTTTGGGTGTTTGTTTTAAAATTTGAAACTTTCAGATTTCAGACCTTTCAGATTTTTTTCTTTTTCTTTTTTTCTTTTTTTTTAAATATCATAATTGGGCCAGAAATTATTTAATCATTAAAAAATGTTGGAAACATTTTTCATGTATTTCTGATAATTAATGCATTTTGTTTTCATTAAAAGACAAAATATGCATAAATAAAATAAATTTCATACCTTTTGTTACTTTTATAAAATGATGTATGTGTGCGTGTCTTTGGAGGGGATATAAAGTGCATGAGAGGTTTCAGGAATTAGTGACTTCATACTCCTTCGTGACATTCTCCATGTTTCTTGAAGAGTTGAGTGAATTTGATAAAGTATCAGGTAAAATAAGAAGCCATGAATGTATGGATGACAGAATGAAACAGAGAACCGTCAGTAGACTAGATGAAGGCCAATTACAAGCGCAGTTGGTTACAGAGCTCAATGTAACGTTCTGCAATTTGTGAAAACAGTTTCAGGACACTGGATCTATATTGAGAAGACCAGGACAAGGTCGACCAAGCTCATGACAATCTGAAGATAGACTGTATTTTATTTCAGACTACTTACATAAATGTAATCATAAATTCTTCAGACAAGGACTGAACTATGCCAAAGGTAATTTCAGTGACTCGCTTGGATACAGTGCAACCCCTGGAAATGTTAGGATTCATCTGGTCGCTTGTCATGGTGTTCAAATCCACGAATTCAACATGTCGACGACGGAGAGCTTTTGATTTCATACTTCAATTCAAACTTGAATCACGGTTCAAAACAAATCTCTGTGACTACTTATTTGTGTAACCTACTATATTGCACTATTTATATGGTTCAAGATTAATTTTAAATCAAAAGTTGCCAGTGGCAGAAGCGAAATTTTTGCTCATTTCGCATTCGAGTTGTAACATATACGACGAAGGACCACAGTTTCACGACCTAAGTCTCTTCTTGTTCATTCCAGTGTTCTGTTTTGCTTCCTACCTTTATTTTATATTTTTATGTCTTCTATGTACTGTATTTCAAATTGCAGCTTGCACTAGTTGTTTTACATCTGCTTTGTTAGTCTTATTCATTTTACTTATTTACTGTATGATTATACTTAATCCTAGTTTCACTCACAGGGACATCATTTTACTCTTCTCTGAGATTAGCTTTTTCTGTTTGACTATGAGACCATGGTCTCTCCCTTTACCAACTTTACCACTTAATGTCTTTTTAACAGCTAGCAAATATGTAAGTTAATTAATTCATCTTCTGGATATTAATGTGTATTATCTAAATTTCTCTTTCATACATTTTTAATATTTCCTTTTAGTCTTATGTAAATATATTTTTATTCACCTTTTCTTCTTTGTTTAATTGTTTTTACAAAGATTACGTTGTGTTAATTATTTTTAGAAAGTTTGCATTGAGTTAATATGATTAAAGGTGAAAGTGTTGAAAGACAATTTTCTCAAGTGAGAAAATAAAACTCGCTCTTTTAAGAATATATCTCAATTTTAAGATTGATTTTAAAACTTGACTGTACAGTCAATTTCTTACTGAATTCTGATTACAAATCTAATTTTAATTAGTATTTTTTTCTTTATCTAACTATTTATTTTTAATTAAAGTTTCAATAGAAGTTTTAAAAAGTTTTTCCTGTTGGTTTCAGAATCCTATCTTTTGTACCAATTTTGCACCTTTTAGGACTTACTTTCTCGGCACTATATTTTAGTTTTGCTAATGAAGTCAAATTGGCAAACCTAAATGTCAATATAGTAATGATCTTGTACTACGTATTTATGGTTGTGTTCTAATTGAAAGTGCTTGAAGTTTTTAATTATTTTTTGCGAGTTTTATTTTCACTTAAGATTTTGTAATTTTACTTAGGTTTTCAATTCTTTGGATAATGTTCTCTTTGTTTAAAGGTAAAATTTTGCCCTAAAGTATTTCATTATTTCACTTACGTTTTCAATTCTTTGAATAGAGTTCTATTTACAGGGTCTCACAAAAGTGTTCGGACACTTTAAGAATTTGGAGAAAAAGCACTGTAATCCGGATTTGAATTTGAATATAAAGCCCAATATCTTTTCATATTATCTCCATGTGATTTTGAATAAAACCAAACTTTTTAATTCTTAATACTGACTTTTTTTTTTTTTTTTTTCTAAAATTGAAAATATAAGGAGGCATAGATAAAACACGTCACAAAAGTGATCGTACACCGAAACATTTTCGTAAAATTTCATAAATAAAATTTTCCTCTACCACTTTTTTTAAATTTTTGCATTTTGGTGACATTTAAAAATTGTTTAGCTTAATTTCTTGCTCATTTGCTTTGTTATATTTCATTTAATATTTAAAAATGTTTCATAGTCTTAAGGAAGCAAAGAACAGCATTCGAAAATTGATCATATTTTTATCACAAGGATGGAAATGCGATTCAGGATATCACTAAATTAGTAAATTTATCCTATTCTACCGTGCAGTATGTGATAAAATGCTATAAAGAAGAAAATCAGATCCAAAATAAAGTAAGAAGAGGTTGTTCGGCAAAGAGGATTCGACGTGACTCTGCGTGGTAAAGAGTAATTGTTAGAAAAATCTGTGAAAAATCCACGTTTGAGAGTTGTAAAGATTTCTACAGAATTTACTGAAAATTTTTCTACTTCAGTTTCACTTAAAATTGTTCGAAGAGTGCTCAGATCAGTTGGATTAAATGGGCACTCTGCGCGAAGAAAACTTTTTGGAAGTGAAAAAATAGAAAGCTTGGGCATTTCTCCTCAAAATTGATGGTAAATAAGCTTTAAGCGTATTGGAATCATGTTTTATTTGCAGCTGAAAGCAAATTTAACATTTTTGGTTCCTATAGGCACATACATAATTGTATGGAGAAGGAAAAAAAAAAAAAAAAAGGAGGAGTTTAATCCCAAGATCTTGGTTGGAATAGTGAAACATGCCAATGGAGGTGTTCTAGTATGAGTGCGCATGTCAACATCAGTTTTAAATAATTTAGTATTTATCAATGGCACAATGAACCATGCTCTTTATTTAAATATTTTAAAAGATAATTTTAAATTACCCGCCCAAAATTTGGATACTGGAATCAACTTTATTTTTTATTAGTGTATTGATCCTAAGCACACGGCTCTCAACGTTCGCCTTTTGGGTGTGTATAAATGTCCGCAAGTTCTGAAAACACCACCTCAGTAACCAGATTTAAACCCAACAGAATATATTTGGAGAGAATTAAGAGTATGAAGACACAACAATAAAACAAAAATGGAACTAAAAACAGTAATGATTGAAGAAATGGAAGAATATTGATGCAGATATTAGCAAAAACAAATGTTTAACTCTATGTCCTGTCGTAAATACTGCAGGATATACCACAAAATACTAGCTGACAGAAATACTACAATATTTACTAATATGTGCATATTTCTTTAAAGCATACGAAGCCTTTTGTGAGGAAACTTTTCTGTTACTTTATTATTATTGATTTTCCAAAAAAAAGTTTTAATATGTTCATAAAATAATTAATGTGGTTATTAAGAGCAATTTATAGATATTATAAAAAATTTCCATTCTAAAATATTAATTTTTATTAATAAATAAAGCAATATTTTACTGAAACTTGTAAGTGTCCGAACACTTTTGTGAGTGACTGTATTTAAAGATGAAAAAATTTAATTAAAATTTACTTTGTTTTTTCCCTTCGTTTGGGGAAAGGCCAGAAATTTTGGGTTAACTATTATAATTAAAATACAATGAAATGGTTCATCGGCTAATTCTGGATACAGAAAAACAAGGATTTTTGTGGAAGAGAGATTTCACTTGATTTCAGTGTTCCTCCTCCTGACAACGTGGCATTGAGGTTAATTGAATTCCTCTTCTATTTTGTTCTTTTCCCTTTGGATTTCTTTTTTTTTTTTTTTTTTTTTTTTTTTTTTTTTTTTTGGGTTATTGCGTGTTTGAAGTGTTTTGTTTTTAACATTTTTTAAACTATTTTTTGCATTTATAGGATTATTTGAAATTTATTACTTATGAATTTCAGTTTTTGGTCTTTGTGAAAAATTGGTTCTAAATTTCTTACTTTATAGGTAAGCTTAATGTGGGAAAATATTAGGCATGATTATATTATATTTCAAAAAATTGTTTTGCAATTATATATATATATATGCATACATACATATGCACATATACAGGGTATTTCACAGGTTGCGGAGAAAAGAAAATATTTGAATTATCCTTCCTTTTGAACTCTCTGACATGGCGTTGTTTCAAAATTAATTTGTTACGGCTTTTTAAAATGCCGTACATCATTTTCAACAACCCTGAATAAATGCTAATGATGTCATGAGAAAGGCTATGAAATTAATTAATAAATAGAAGAATGAGATAAAAATGTATAGAATATACATTTGCTAAAAGTGGCAATGTATCTAACCGGATGGAGAAAATTAAAAACAATATAAAGCAGAAAGTTGGAAATCAAACTTGATACAAAAGCAAAGTAATAAAATAAATAACAATTGATTATTCCATGGTCTTTGCCAAGGTGCAGAAGAAGAAGGATTATCAACAGAGATAAGTTACCAAATTCAGAAACGTAAAAGTGTGTCATAATTTTTACAGAATTTTTCTTTTTTTGTGTGTCGTGGATGATCTATTACTAGTTCAAAGGGGCATTTTGCCCAGTAAGACTATGGTTTCGTTTTGGATTTTGCGCTGATTCACTATGAATGTTAGTTCACTTTTCGAATTGTTGCCACCAAATATCAGAGCTCTGCATTGTATTTAAAGAAATTAAATAATGAAGAATCTGCATGAATCTATGTTTCTTGCACTGTAAAAAAAACAATGTTACCTAGAGACATCAAATTTTGAATAACGTAATCCTCCACCGAATATGAGCATCTGGAAGCCCTAATTTGGAATTTGTTTTATTACCTATTTCATATTTCGTAACACTAACGAATGTTTGATTAACAAACTGAAGGATAACACTGTACGGGGGGAAATTGAAAGGTTTCAGATTTTAAACTACGTCCAAAGGGACGCTTTTTAAATATTTTGTGCATTATTTTTATTTATAAAATAACATGTTCTTTGCACTTAAACCATAAAATTCAGTTCAAGAGCAATATGGCAAAATAATTTTGAAATGAGCATATCTTTAGAATTTCCGACACGCAGTGTCGCGTGCTGGAGATAATTTTTTTTTTTTTTTTTTTTTTTTTTTTTTTTTTTTTTTTTTCTGTACAACGTTGTTATTGCTAGCTTTGAAATCCTTGAAGTTTGTTAATCAAAAATTTGTTTAAGTTTTACAAAATAGTCCCTTTGGGCATAATGTAAAATCTGGCTTTCAGAATTTTTTTATTTATTTATATTTTATTTTAAAGGTTTTTTTAATAAAAAAATTACCACATCCATTGCGCATGCTGTCGTATTGTAAGTGATTAATATGTTTTATTTTACAACTGGAGGAACCGCAGTTTGAATAACAGTGAGGACACAGTTAATTTTTCACATTTCCTGCATGGAAGAAACCAAATTGCTTCTTCAATGTAGATATTTTTGAGTCAAGATTCAAAGTCTGAATTTTGGATTTCTTACAATTCTGGCTCGTTTTCGCTATTTTGTTGTTCCTGTTCGAAGCAGAAGTATTTTTCCTTAGAAAAAAGTGCTTTCTGCATTCTCATCTCCCAATGATTTGATTCAAAAAGCAAGAGTTTTCGTATTGTGGATATGTCTCTGGAGTTAGTGACTTTTAACCAGGGATAGTATTACATTCGAATCCTCGAGTTTTACGACTTCTGCGAGATTCGAAAATTTGAATCTTTAGATGTTTTTCGTCATTCGAATCTTTCGATTCCGAATTTTAAAAATCGATAATCCTTCTAACTTAAAATTTTGGTAAGGTTTATTTTACATAAAACATTAATTAAAAAAAGGGGGGAAGCAGTTGTTGCAACTTTTGTGGACATATTGTTTTTTAACTGATTGCAGTGATGAACACAATGGTATCTGCCAAAAGGAGGAATGACCTGTGGAAGACTTTTAAGGGAAACTGGCTCATATCTACGTTACACATAGGATACAACAAGAAAACTCCCGTTTGCTTGGATTCGAATCACCAACTGAACAATTACTGCTTAGTCACTTTATCGCTCGGCCATTGGAGGCTAACTTCCATGGACTTTGCACCACCAATACCACTGTTGGGTGTCCTGCCTACTACACTCTTAATTTTTTAATTTTTAGAATTTGATGTCTGTTGTTTATCTACATTAATGCCTGTAATAATCTTCCTGTCATCTGAAATGCTTTGATTAAAAAATATTGCAGAAAGAGCTGCGAATTTTTACTTAAATATATCTTCCATTTTATTTTATTTTTATCAAATTGTATCGAGAAACGAATCACAAAATTCAAGAGTTTTGATTGTATTCTTCATTTAGTAAATTTTTTTCATATCTTCTTCATAAATATCACTGCATTTTTTAAAATCTGTATTCTTAACTTTGTTGTTCATTAAATGTAGATTTCGAATTTTACCTAATTAATGTATTTAATTAATATATTTTAATTTGAAACACAAGTTTTCTTCTTTTTTTATTGTTTCGCTTTTTAATTTTTATATCAAAGTTTCGGGAAATTTACTATTCGAAAGATTCAAGAGCATTTTAGAATTTTGATTCGGTCCATATTTATTTTAATGTTTGAGTTAAAATGAGATACATGTGAATCTTCCTTTCATTACATTTAGAGATGACTGTATAAGAGTTCATAATTCTAATTTCATGTAATATTAATAAACAAAAAAAAATGTATCAGTGAGAGAAACACAATATTACTGAATTAGTATATTATAAAGAAATAAAAAATAATTATATAAAGATACAACAGATATTATAAAGATATAGTAGTAGATAATAAGGTATAGAAGAAATACTGCAGAATATTAGTGAATAATAAAGAATAAGTATTAAACATTTTCTATTAAGTACGAGTAAGAAACGGTTAAAACTCGTACCCATTTCTTTCGTACAGATTTTATCTATGGAATAAACCAATAAACTTCATTCCAAAATTGAATTTTCTCATATTTTAAATTAATTCTGTAAATATGTCATCAAAGGTAAGGTTCATAATTTTAATTCATGAACTCTTCTTATAATTTTGTAAATATTTTTAAAGGTATCTAATGAATGTAATAACTACGATAATAAAATATACTCGTATACATACATTTGATGCCATTAGAATGCAATACTGATATTTATTCTCTAAGACTGAAATAAAACCAGTTTGTCACTCACTTAAAAGAAATTATGATTCAAAAATATCATAGATTTCTCGTAGTATTGCAAGTACTTGACTTGGATATTGTGCTAACATTATCTATTTTTAAATTCAGGAATACTGAAACAGTTTTCAGATTAATTTCATGTATTTTTAAATAAGTTATTATTGTTATTATCAAAAGAATCTAACACCATAGTTTGAGTGAGTTTAAATTTAGATCATCTACTTCAAGAATTAAGATATACATATGAACTTGCCAGGATTTATATATTTTTAGCTATTGAGTAATTTTATGTTAAACAGCTTTACTGTCGTTCTCTTTTTCAGTTTTCCTGCCAGAATACAAATTTCACGCGTATTCAAATGAAGTAGGGAAACTGGCTTGTATACACATTACACATGGGGGAAATCACGAAAATGCCCATGCAGCCAGCCCGTTCGCAGGATTCAAACCTCGGACCGAACTACCAGTGTTCAGCGATTTTGCCGCTCAGCCGCGCTTCAAATGAAGTAGAAAGAGATAGTATTTAAAGAAAGGTTTTAGATTGTTTAATCAAAACGTGTTCCGCTTGCTGAAGGCTATGTTACTAACTGAATCTTTAAATAGTAGCATGTTTCCGGCATTGCATTATTCTTGCAGTGCTCATTATGCTGGCTTAGGTTTGAGCCATCTTGCGCGTTATTGACTTTGTGTAAGCTTTGGCTAACTGACGAAATACTTAGCTTTGATTTAAATTCATTATTTTGCTGGTTTTCTAAGCACAAGGAGTGCCGTATAGTATTAAATTTCTGAAAAGGGTCTTTTACACCTTTCTAAAGTATCTCTGTTTTCGTACTGAACATAGCAATAAAGCACTTAGCTTTCAGATTGAGTCTCGAATTAGTTTACACTTCCAGAGAAGGTCAGACACTACAAACTCTTACTTGCCAAGCTTTCAAATTTTATATTATGCCCAAATGGGCATTTTTTTAACGTTTTGTGTGTAACTTTTATTTATTAATGTTCGTGTTCATTATCATGTTCTTTGTACATAAACCATAAAATTAAATTCAACAGCAATATCACAAAATATTTAAAAAGAGCATACGTTTAGAATTTCTGATACACAGTCTCGTGCGCTGGAGATTCCCCCCCCCCCCCGTACAGTGTTGACGTTGCTCGCTTTGAAATCTCGAGCTTGTTAATCAAAAATCCGTTGAAGTTTTGCAAAATATGCTATCGATAATAAAACAAATTCCAAATTGCAAATTAGGGCTTCCAGATGCTCATATTCGAGTGGAAGACTACGTTACTCAAAATCTGATGTCTCTAGGTACTGTTGTTTTATCACAATGCGAGAAACATACATACATTTATGCAGATTCTTCATTATTTAATTTCTTTAAATATTATGCAGGCTTCTAATATTTGGTGGCAACAATTTGATTGACTTTGAAAAGTGAAATGCCATTTTGTAGTGGATGACGCAAAATGCCAAAAGAAAATTGATAGCCATTCTGGGCAAATTACCCTTTTGTGCTAAAAGCTTAATAAGAAAGAATGAAATATGCTGTGAATTTTAAGGAATTTCAAAGAATTAAATTTCTTAGATTTCACAGCTGCTTTAAAATGCAGTAAATGCTAAATATAAAATACTGATAAGTAACATAATGCCATAAATTATGTATTTATATAAAATATTTTATCACTTACATACGTTAACAAGTTTGCAAAGGTAATTTATTTACAAAATACATAAGCCATGTGTGTTACCCTTTTTAATGAGAAATATTTATATTGATGAATATACGTAGCTAAAATCAGTGAATAAAAATGAAAAAAAAAAAGAAAAAAAAAATCTGTTTAATCACAATTTCTAATAAATAGGTTGATTAACTGCGACAATACATTAGAAATAAGTGGCTGCAATAAAGTTTGACTTATAAAGCTTCATTTCTAATGTTATCTAAAAGAACAACGTAAGTGATAATTGTTCCAATAGTACCTAGAATGAAGTTTCTCTTAATGGGCACTATTTTCCAAACTGTCAATACAATTTCCTTTTTTATGGTTGCGGACAGTCTATGCTGATAGATTGTCAGACATTTCCTATCCTTGGGAAGCATCTCAGTAGTTTCAATAACTTTCACAGAAGCTTCGTAAACCAAAGATGCTGAAATGGTCATGATTAAGAATGTCAAAAAGCTGGTTGCGAACAGAGTTAGTACCGAAAGACGAGTTGACAGAAAGGGGTAAATTTCAGGACGGATGGCAACAGTCAAGGTAAAATACATTAGAGAAGCATTGTAAAGCGTGATTAAGAAAGCAAAAAAAGACAATTCTTCGTCAATATCGCGAATTGTGCATTTGAGGGAACTGTAGAATTGAAGATGTCTCTTGCAAGAGAAACTGAATCCTCTTTTCAACCGCTTTGCAAACTTGACAATTAGAAGTTTTAGCCTACGACACATTATAGTATAGAATATTCCTAAGTTGGTTACGGGCATAAGTATGTAGAGAATCAGCGTGATCACATAAAACATTGTCACTGTCATGGCAATATCGCGAGGAGTAGAATTTGGCAGCATGAAACTTGTAGTAAATTCTGACATTACACTTATTAAACTGAAAACGATAACACCTACATGTGCAAGAAAAGTAAATGATATCCAGATAACTACTGGTAGATCTCCATTGGGCTCATTTCGAAACTGAATTTGACAGAGATGTCGACTTATGCTTTTTAACTTGTTCATTTTTTGTGATAAAGAAAATCGAAGAATGACGGCAATAACTGACATAACAATATTTGCAAATGCCAACGTAGTATTGGGCTGAAACATAGCTTGTGATACCACACAAAAAATATGAAATACAGAAATCAAATGACAGAACATGTAAAAAGCACATTTAAAAAATTTTAAACACTTACAATCTTTAGGCTTTGCTTTAAAACTGACAATTGTGCTAAAATGGAAAAGTATAAATAAGTATTTATCTGCCGATGGTATTTTAACGTTGTTTTTCCTGGCATTCATTTTCAGCGTCATATTGTTTACAGTATATATTCTTTCTTAATTTCTTGGTAATTATTACATGGGGTTTGAGATCTGTATAAAATATAAAATCCTATACTTATTGGTTTACGATTTGAAGGAATAATAAATCAAAACAAACGGTATAAATTTATTCCTTGTTATATTCATATTTTAGAATATATCATAAGTTTTTACCATCATTAATTAGGATTTCTTGTCAATTATTGCACTAAAATTTAAGAATACAGTAAAAGCAAAATAATCTTGAAAATTTTCTTCTACTATTACCTGATGTTTGAAATTATCGAGGTATTTGTTGCTTGTTAACTATTTGCTGGTGTTTCTCTTTACAATTTGTCTATGCGAATAAGGCGAATTATTTTTCACTTATCTTATTTTCATATCTGCTTTAAAGAATATTCATTTCCAGATGCTCTACACAACTTGATTCCTTTGATACACTGTTATACCTTCACTTCAGTAGCAAGTGCACAATATTTTTCGTTTGTAGTACATTTCTGTATTTTGCATTAAATGTAAAATTATCTCATAACGAACGACCGGTGATAATAAATCTTTTTTTTTTTTTTTTTTTTTTTTTCCCAGAGACTACTAACACCTTAGCAGAAATTAAACCCGCATTTAGAAGAATTCACGAAAAGTAGTATTATCACTGTAAGCAAAATTACAAGCGCTCTTTTCACCATTCATCGATCTCATACTCTTATGAGGATGGAAAGTTAATTTTGATCGCTTTGAAGCCTCTCCCATTTAGTAAACAGTGAAGCCTATTATTCTCATTAAGATCAGGAATATTTCATGACAAGAAAAATATTTATACGCTTCAAAGACTAAATTTGTACATATATTTTTTGCATGTATTATTTACCTTACATAAGCTTGATATGCTGTCAGGTTTGATCCCTAAATTAAAGCTCTTTCTGTAAGAAGGATTTCATTTCGAAGTTCTTCGTGAATTATATGAATTTAGGCAATTGCTTTTTCTTTTCATAATAAAGGCGACGTATGTGTTTAAATATTCAATTTAGATCTATTTTACTCATTTTTATTTCCAAAAATCTGATTCTTTTCATTGTATAGACGTGTTTCCCTATAAAAGAAAAAAAAAAAAAATTTTTTTTTAAAGATTTTAGCCCATTATTGGGAAAACAGTAGAAAATTTTAAAAAGTTTATGACGTATTAATGGGATATATTATATTTCAGGCTCTTACGTTTTTTCCTAATTTGCTATGCTAAGGTAATAATCCACTGGGACTGAAAGTGTTTGATATTCCACGATGCACAAGACATTTTTTTCATCCGAATGGCATAGCAAATTACCAGTTCTCTGTTGTCATCAAATTTAATATTTTTGAACTAACTAATAAATTTTTGCCGGAAAAGTAGGTGGGAAATGTAATTATTCAGAAACTGAAAATTTTGTATATATTGAAATTATGAATATTATTTAGCTGGCATGTTTCATTATAACTAACAAATCGACATTTAGACGAATAACTACACGCTGTACATGAAAATGTTAATATCACTAAGAAGATGAATAAATTGAAACAAAACAAGATTTAAGTACCATCAAAACAATTTAAGACTTGCGAAGATGAATATAAAACATTTTACAGCTTGATAATTAATTAAGCAATTTTAATCGAGGTAACCTCATGTTCCTTTTACTAACTTTTTTTAGACTATATTTTTCATGAAAAATTATCAAAAAATCTTTAAAAAAGAGATTAATTAATGAATGACCTTTATTAGTTAAATATGTAACTTATTATGTATGCTGTGTAGCATTAATTTCTTCTCATTTTCAGTTTTTGAATACTTCAGTTTCTTCCGTACTCAGCAAAAATTTATTAGTTAGTTCAAAAACATGAAATATAAAAGTAAGAATATTTTTCATTCCTTCGTCCGCTCACAAAACTCTATTAAAATAGGTTATCTCTATTAAAATTGTTTAAATAATTATCAAACTATAAAATGATTTTCAAACAAAGCAAGATTTACGTTAATTAAATTTTGCTTTGTTTCAGTTTCTACTTTTTAAAATGTTAACATTTTCATGTTCAATGTGCAATTCATCGTTTAAATGTCGATTTGTTAGTTATGACGAAATATGTAAGCTAAATATCATAATTTCAATATTTTCAAAAATTTCAGTTTTCGAACTTTTAAGCTTCTTTCCCGTATTTAAGAAAAAAAATATTAATTAATTAATTCAGTTGATAATATGAGATGTAATTAATTCAGTTGATAATATGAGATATGGGAGTTTTATTTAAAAACACCTGCTAGTTTAAATTTAAAATTAAAATATCTCCACAAAAAAGAGCCGATAACATAACGTTAGTTAAGAAAAGCGTAAGTTAATTTGCCTTATTGGGTGAGAATTTCAGTAAAAGTTTAACTTCAAAGGTGTCCGCCGAAAACATCGAGGACGGAAACGTCGCGGGGAAAACGCATGGAGGTAAGAAAGCCTCCATGGGCCTACTTCCTACCTCCATGGGTACAAAACATCATGGGAGAAAAGAAAGCAAGCAGAAAACGTCGCTGTTCTAAAACATCGTGGTCGAAAATAAAGCGGTTCAAAAACTTCGCAGTTGCCATCGAATATATCATGGTAAAAGATAAAGTACTTACAATTCACCGCATGACGATAACATCGCACACATGCGTTTTCAGGTTTTAAAAGTTGTAAATACATGTTCGTATAATGATTTGGGAGCACAAGAAGGAAAGAGGGATTCTTTTACTTCTATATTTCATATTTTTGAAAGAACTAATAAATGTTTGCTGAAAAAAATAAGAAGGAAACTTAAGCATTTAAAAATTGAAAATGAGTAGAAAATTAATGCAACTTATAGAACTTAATAGAATTTTAAATTTACTTAGTTAATTAACAAAGGTCATTAATAAACTAACCTTTTTTATAAAGTTCTGCTGATAATTTTTTATAAAAAAATAGAGTCTAAAAATGCTTAGATAAAGGAATATAAATAACTATATGAGGTTACTGTTTGGTATAAAATGCGATGAGTTACGAGAGATAATTGGCGCTGGTTCCAAAATAAAACTAACTAAGTTAGGCCACACAAATATTTAATTGTTTACATAATGTACAAGGTTACAAGTTAAATGCTCCATTAGCACAGACAAAGTGGAACGAACGAACGCACCATAGGTCCGCTGCGTACCTTCTTCAACAACCAATTCCACTAAATTTTGCTCCTCTCACAAGAGGGCGCTATATTAAACCGAACATTCCGGTCCCCATTGAAACAAGTTTCAATAATGCCATAAAAGTTTTACAATCAAATTCAAATTTAGACATACATATGAAATGCAATTTAACACTAATTATTTCAATTACAATTAACTTCAATATCATATAATAAGAAATAAAAATATTATACTTGCAATACAAATACATACAAATTATACACATACAAATATTATACTTGCACTAAATGAATAATGTAATAATGTCCATTCATAATATAAAAATTTTATATCTGATAATTGTCTGGTATGGGCAAAATACTTAATTTTGTGATAGGCCTTTTAAAGAGACCCCCTTTGCCGTGCGTACACTAACTACTCTAACGCTTTTATTCAATCCGGGTATAACTTCTTCAATTCGACCTGAAATCCAGTGACAAATAGGCAAATTGTCTTCCTTCACGAGCACCATAGTTCCGGATTTAACGTTATCTTTTTTAAACTGCCATTTCGTTCGCTCATGAAGTTGCGATAAATAATCCCGTTGCCACATTTTCCAAATATTTTGAGTCATTTTGGTGACTCTTTCCCATCTAGATAATCTGTTGTCAGACTTAGTTATAATTTCTGGTTCTACAGGGGCTGTTATAGAACGGCCAATTAAAAAATGTCCAGGCATTAACGCATTAAAATCCCTTGCATCTGAAGAGAGGGTGAAATTGGTCTGGAGTTTAACCCTTTAACTGCTTAAGACGTGTTTAAACGTTTTTGGAATTTCTTTAAAAATGCTTAATACGTCTTTACACGAATTTCAAATCGCACGAAAAATGCTTAAGACGTGTATACACGAAGCCCGAATTTCGCGAAGATTGCTTAAGACGTGTTTAGACGACGCGATCTGGTCTTCCCCTACCTTTCTGCAGGCGGCTGTCAGTTGACACAAAGGTCTTAATAGGGTGTGAAGTCTCTTTGAAAAGAGCACTTTAGGAAAGAGTCCTTAGAGTGAAGTATCTTTGTCAGACAGCAGGTATGTATTATCTGTGTGCCAACTAAAAGTTTGCGAAAGAAGATAAATCGTTTTACAACTGTTTGCCTTGTGGTACTTTATACAAATGAAAGTCAAACAGGATCCGACGTTGTTATAGTACATTGCCGAATTATAGTAGAAACAAGAAAAAATAAGAATTGTAACGGAGGACGCCTTTATGCCTATATGTTATAGAATCAAATATTTTATTTTTATTATTTGTATTGAAAATTTTATTTTTATTATTTGTATTGAAAAATGATTACAATTTCTAATTCGTCAGGAAAAAATATAAAATGTTGCAACCAGTTTTCTTGTTTGCCTTCGTATTTCAAATGCGCGTTATTATAATGGTATATTCTTCTTTTTACATTCTTAAATGTTAAAACTGTGCTTTCAGCATGCCTGAGTTTTGTACTCGTATGTGTGGCTCTATGCTCCGTAGAAATGGCGAACTGACATATAAAAATTATATGAATGTCGAAAGGAAGATATTCTAGTCGAAACTTCAACTAAATGGAATAAATAAATACGTCGAAGGAATTTCTAGAAATATTTGTTTTGAAAATTTTATTATTAAGATTTTAAATCCAAAATGTTTTGAAATCTAAAGAAAAAATATGTAATCCTTGAAACATTTTTGGAAAGAAATCTATTGATATAAAATCTCTTAAAATTAATGGAGTGTAAATGAATTAAAACAGTTAGTGTACGGAAGGGTTAGATATACTCCGCACAAAAAATTACAATCAGAAGAACAATTATTTAAAGATATGAATTAATTACATTAAAAGAATTTAAAATAAATTAACATCTGTCCAAATGTCAATGCTAACAGCAATAGCACGAATTAAAGTTATTCTTTAAATTCCGAACTTAATTCATCCGTCGGTACGCAATGATTGTGTCTTTGCGATTACTTTTCTTATAGATACTACAAAAGGCCGCCAACGAAGTAGCGGTAAAATCGTTGAATACTAATAGTTTGAAGCGGGTTCAAATCCTGACGATTGGATTGCCTGCATACCAGTTTTAGCGAATTTTTGCTGCCCATGTTTAATGTGAATATGAGCCAATTTTAGTTACCTTTTCATGATGACGTGCCTTGACTACGAGTCCTCGCTCGGGTTGTGTTTGGTTTGCCTTGTTAGATTATTAAGCACGTGAAGGCGATCTGTCTAAGGGAAGGTATGCTTTCGTGACAGGATTTCTAAGGGAAACAATCTCGCACTACAAAAAGTTAAAACCATAAAAACGCCCATGCAATCAGCTTGTTCACGGGGGTTTGAATGCAGATCAAACTACCAGTATGTTAAGAGAAGCGATTTCAAGAATGTTTAATTATTTTATTTAGTTTGTCATAAGCTAAATAAAATAATTAAACATTCTTGAAATCTCTTCACATTACTGAAATGGCAATAACTTCGAATTATACTATGCTACTACTTTTCCTCTAATATGAAATTTTGAACTTTTCCGTTATCGGACAGCCCACCAGCGACTGAGCGGAGTCTAACGGAACAACTGGTGGTTCTGTCCGGGGTTCGAATCCCGGCAAACGGGCTGGTTGCCAGGATGATATTCTTAGTTTTCCATATGTGAAACATGTATGCAAGCCAATTTCCGTTAGGCAGTCGTCGAACGAAGGCGTCCTTCACCTTAGGCAAATAACCATCGAGTACTTTGCCATAATCAAATAAACCTTTATCCATAACATGCTTCAAATATTTTTATGTTGAAAAGTTTATGCGCCAAAGTTGGGCCCCGTTAAATGAAGTATGTTATTTATTTTTTCTTTGTTTTTTATAACAACAATGTTCTTGTTTTCAGAATCTAAAATATCAATAAAATTCTTTTAATAATATGCGATTCTATTTTTTTTTTTTTTTTTTTTTTGTTTAATGAAAAATTAATTTAAGCGACAAATCTCTTACATTTAGAAAAATTTTCGATTTTCGAAACGAGTTGCTGTCAAAAGCGCATCTTCTCGTTGCTGCATACATTTATTTAAAGCAAACTGCTTGGCGCGTGTGCTTTTATATTTGAAAAGATTCAGAGAATTTTCAACAGGGAAATAAAGTTATTAATTTTACTGAATTTTGTGGATTCTTTGTGTTTTGAGGTAAAAGTCAAACCATCAGATATGTGACAACCTTAAAATAAGGGTATATATATAATCAGGATTTTGCGGCCAGACTTTCGAAGCGAAATAGATTACAAAAAATTATCTATGTAGAATTAATGTATATTCCGTTTAGTATTTTAATTTATCAGTGTTATTACACATTAGTTTATCAGTGTAAGTTATATCGAGTTTTAGTTGTGTTCGATATAAGAATTTTATTTGGTTTATATAAATCCGATTCGTTTAATAATATTATATTTATTAAATACTATTTATTAGGTTTCCAAATCTGTCAAACCCAATCAATGGCCTCCTGGCTAAGATATCTGATTATCGCTATTTCGACTCATATTCGAACCCAAACAAACGAACTGGTTGAATTTTGTGATTTCCCCTATGTGTAACATGAACATGAGTACGTTTTACTTAGAAAGTCGTCCATGGAGACATTCATTGCCTTCGGCTGATAGGTCTCGTTTCCTTTGCCATACTCAAAAAATCTAAAAATTTTTCAAAAAGACTAACAGATGCATATAACAAAATAAAATTAAGTAAATGCATATAAGAAAATAAAATTAAATAAATGCATATAAAAAAACTGAAGTAAATGTATATAACGAAAAAAAAAATGAGGTAAAAACAAATTTTCAATAATTTTTCAATACAGTAGTTTTTAAATTGCTTGTTTTCAAATTTTATTTCATTTTTATGTATGTACTAATATACAGTGTATGTGTGCAAAAGTGTGCTTTTTCGGCATATCCATATATATTAATTAAATAAATCTGATTTGAAAATGCATGCACTAACGCACTATTCTCGTAATTTGAAAAACACTTAAGTATTGTCTGAGAAAAATATTTATAAAGAAAATTAAATTTCGTCTCCTTACTCGGTGCTGTGTAAAAAATTTAAATAAGCTTATTAATTTTTTTTCTTCTTTATTAAAAACAAATTAGTTTCTTTTCATCTATATATGAAAAATAACAAAATCTTGCTGTCAGAACGGAAATTCTTAAAAATATAAAACTCGTTTTTCTCGAACAAAAGTTTCTGAGAAATTTCTCTAGGTCAGCAGGTAGTAACAGGACCACTGCCTGCTTTCTTTGAAAAACCCGATGAAGTGGATGATTTTACCCCCAAAACGTTTGCTTTAACAAAGCAGATGCGGTCCAAATGGCTTTACTGAGAAGCGTTCGTATCTTAACAGCTTGAAGCTTGAAAGCTTGAGTTGGAAGACGTTTCCGAAGCAATCAGTCAGACAGCAATAAAATTTGTTATAGATATTTCTCTCTCTCTCTCTCTGTGAGTTCTTGAAATCTTGGAATGGGTGAAAGTTTATTTTGTTTTACATATATAAGGAAACTGCATGTAAAGCAAAATAATTCAAGGCACCCATTGTATGTTAATCATTGTACGTCCCCTCAGCTCTTCGGTTGGGTATTAAGAAAAGAAATTCCTATACTGCTTTTGTATTACTTGTATAGTGAAAGATTTGAAAAAAAATAGCTTCATATGAAAAGTTTTTCTCCGATGAATGAATACAGCTGAAACATGTTTCTGTCTTCAAGTATATCCACAAAACATGAAAATAGTATTGTACTCTTTTGTATTCTACTGCATTTTTATATTACTTCGTGGTAAATTTTTTGATTCTTAAATTTCTCTCTCTCTTTTCTTATAATAACAAGTACTCTTTCAAATATGGCTGACCTATGAACCTAAATTTTTATACTATAAAATTTTATATAAAAATTAGCCGTAATCATTAGACACAGCTTTGTGTATATTATATTCTTGAATACATGCCTGCAATTAATACTAAGAATACTATTGATAAAATTCGTGATATAATTAATAATGAAAATACTGTTTAAGCTAAAAACAGATTTGAATCTTTTTTTCATTATAGGGTAACATGAGCCAAACAATTTTCGTTAGAAATATACAATTATGCTAACTTGACAAATCAGATAGAAAATATTTTATCGTCATCATCGGCTATGATAAAAGATTTATATCCTTAAGATTTAGGATTATAATAAAGCACATAGGACCTATTTGTCTAAGGGAAAGGAAGTCTTCAGGGTAGATTTTTTTTTTTTGTTTTGTTTTGTTTTGGGAAACAAACTGTTAATTCACAATCAATTGTACTTATGAAAAACCCCTAAGCCTCCCATGCAGCCGCTAGAATTTACCGGTGCTCAGCTATCTTTACCGCTTGGAGACTAGTTGGCTTTCTGAACTTACGCAATATCTATCTGAATTTGAATATTTGCATAAAAAACGAGCAAAATAAAATGACACATTGTAAATAGTACATTTTACTGAAATCAAACGTTCTTTGAAAAACGAAAATTAATTGTAAGGAATAAGATGGATGCATTTAATTAAACGGCGCGCAATAACAGCGCTGATCATATGTTTCGTATAGGAAATAATTTTCTTCGTGTTATCGTATAACGGAAAATATCCACAGATTATATTTTACAGTTTTTAAGAAGTCATGGGTTATCTGCTTTAAGAGAACACCTTCGTGGGCAATTTTCTAAATAAAATTAGCTTGAATTCACGTTACGCATCGGGAAAATCATAAAGACCACAAGCAACTAAACTGTTCGGTTGCCAACAACAAACTACCAACATCCAACAATCTTATTCACTGAACTATAGTGAACTTAACCTAATGTTTGTATATTATTAGTAGTATTAAAATAACGAAAATATTTATTCTAATAAAAATTTTGTTTGAATATCCTCCCTAGTAAGGTATTTCCTTTGGTTGGAGATTTGTCAACAATAAATGCTATGTTCAAACAAGACATTTATTTAGAGAATAATGCTTCAAAAATGTATGCTGGGATCCCTAGAAAAAAAATAACCCCGGAAAATATATCTCCGAAAAAATATTTAATTATTCATATTCTTATGATTAATTATTAAATAATTAATAACTTTTATAATTATTAAATGAAATGCTTATTTTTACTTTACCAAATGTACAGCAACACTCTTTCTTTACAAAAATACCATATTGAATAAATTATATTGTAAGCTAATAAATAACAACATTGCTTTGTTTAATTAAGATACAATAACAAGCCGAACAAACATTAAATTGGAAGTCAAACAACAAAAATCAGCGTTATATTTTCAAATTTTCACAATCTAATTTTCATTATATATTATCTCGTTCATTTGCGCTTTTGCAGCTGAAGATGATGGTTCGGTAAAACCATCGAAACTAGTCCTGTTAAAATTTGAAAATATAACGCTGATTTTTGTTCTTTGACTTCCGAATTAATTGCTTTGTTTGTTATTAATATGTCTCATCTTTCCTATTTCAGATAAAATTTACTAGTGTTTCTTGGACAGGAAAGCAAGAATTTTTATTTTGAATCAATAAATTTATGATACACTGAAAACGGTTTCAAGTTATAATTCCCTTTCTGAATATCTTGAATGTATATGAAAAAGTAAAATGCAAATTTAATATTAATATTATCACCCTTAAAAAACACCCAAATGTTTCGCTTATTACTCTCTTAAAACTACGTAATAATTAAGGAAAAAAGAAATTATTTAAAATAATTATTAGTTGCATGCAGTTGAAGAATTTAGGAAAATGCTGAAGATTTTAAAGATTTTTAATTAATGACAAAAATACAGAAAATCGGAAATAATACGAAATGTTTCAACAATATCTCAGAAGGAATGAAAGTTGCACCAGATATTTGTCAGAATATAATTTTAGTGATAGCAGTTTAATCAGTCTGCATTGAAATTCCTGTGATAATCAGTGACATACAGATTTAGGTTACTTAGGTTAAAAATGCGTAATAATTTAAAATATAACCGGGTAAATTTTAAAACCAATTTATTTGAAAACTAGCAGCTTCGCTGCGAGCCTTCGTCTGGCTTTTAAATGTACCGGAAAAATGGCTGAAGGGAACTCCAAACGTTAAATTTAAAAACTGCGTAGGATTTTACTCTGCAGAACAACATCATAAAAAAAGTTATTACGTATAACAAAATTACAATGAAATAAGCAATATCCCTTAATACAAATATTAATTATCCTAATAAATAAATTAACCAAATACCCTTTGCAAAATCTTAAGAACTCAAATGGTATAAAGGAGGTTAAGAACTTTTGTTTCCTAAAAAAATGTCAAAACTTTTCAATATCTTAAAAACAGTGAAATGAGCAATAAATAAAATAAAGGAATGCAAAAAACAAAAAATTCTGAAAAGCAAAGTATAATTAATGATATTTTATCTTATGTTTTCAAGGGAAAAAATTACAATGAAATAAGCTATATCTCTTAATACAAATATTAATTATCCTAATTAAAAAATTAACCAACTTTCCGTAGAACAAAAATCATGCAAAACTTTTCAATATCTTATAAACAGGGAAGTAAGCAAAAAATAACATGAAAGCAACTCAAAAAACATAAAATTCCGCGCAGAATTTTACTCCACAGAACAACTTTATCAGAAAAAAAAAAAAAAAAAAAAATCCAATAAAAATATATTATATTTATATAAAAATGAAAATGAAATATACCAAGATCTTAAAAACAGTGACATAAGAAATATGATGAAAAATTGTTGCCAAACCCATATTTCTAAAAGAATGAAACTATTCAAAATGATGCGATTTCATCAAAAATCTATCAACAACAATAAGACAGGAAAATTGTTGCCAAAATCACATTTTTAAAGATGTGAGATGTGAGAAGTGTACTCGGAAGCTTCATTTAAAAAATCTTTTAAAAATACAAAATATTATCATTTTTCCAAAATTCTTTTTGTAAAAGCATTCACAAGGATGAAAGTTTAACGTGTCCAAAAATCAAAGAAAAATAAACTGTACATATTTAAAAATAAACTTTTTTAGAAAAAATCCCATTGAAAAAGTGTTAAGCTCCCTTTGTTAAATAAATTCGTATTTAATCGATTTATTGAAACACGAAATTTATTTTAAGTTCGTAATATAGCTAAGTGCCTACGTTTCATGACGATGTAAAAATGGAGTGTGTAGGGTAAAATCTCGCTTTCCTATAGCCCATTAGGTTTCAAAATGACACGATTTCGTCACAAAACATGAAATAAAAAAAATTCGAATTCGAATTTCGAAAAAATCGCTTCGAAGTGCACTGGCTCTTGTGTAGATGTACCTATGTACCAAATTTCGTAGCCGTGGGTCTATTAGCTTACGCGCAGCGCGAACGAAAGGCACACACACAGACAGACTCTTTCTTTTATTATATGTAGAGAAGATATGTAGAGATAAGATTGTTTAAGGGAAGGAAACTTTTAAGTTTCGCAGCTGTACCCTGACCCTTAAGACGGTCATCACGGAGAGTCTAGCCTTTTGCAATTCTCTTGAGAGCTCACATCTACCGAACAATATCTAGTGTAATCAATCTCACTTAGCGGAATCATTGAAATAAAATTCTGGGAGGGATGGGAAATAACAAAAGAACTGCTTGACAATTTTCAGAGGTTTAGGGTTATTTTCGCGACATTTTACGGGAAGTTCGGTCCAAAACTCGCGACAGTTTTAAAGGGATTCGCAGAAAATCACTCGGCAGGCTAAGGGTTAATATTCCCTCTATTTGTGTTACTAAAGTTAAAAATTCTTCCATAGTTAATTTTGAATTCCCAACCGTTTTTTTAAAATGCGTTTTGAACGATTTAACGCCCTCCTCCCAAAGCCCACCAAAATGAGGTGCTCTAGGAGGTATAAATTTCCACTCAATCTCCTCTGACAACAAAAAGTCGGATAATCCTTGTTCTGGTACTTTGGCTAATTTAAACAGTTTGCTTAATTCATTTCTAGCTCCACGAAAGTTTGTAGCATTATCGAAAAATATGGTTGAGCTTTTCCCTCTCCTAGCGAAAAATCTCTTTAGGGTAGCAATTAATGCTTCCGAAGATAAGTCTAAGACAATTTCTAAGTGAATTGCTTTTGTAGCAAGGCACACAAATACTGCAACATACATTTTTTGAAAAACTCCTTTTCTTTGATTTTTTGCCTTTATAAGAAACGGACCACAAAAATCGAGTCCACATTTGCTAAAGGTTGATTCAACTGATCTCGTTCAGCAGGTAGATCACCCATTATCTGATCTATTGGTACAGGTCTGTGTTTGAAACACTGTACGCATTCATGTACTATTTTTCTAGCAAGATTCCTGCCGCTGATGGGCCAAAACTTTTGTCTAACAGTACTCAATAGAGCTTCTGGTCCAAGATGCAAATATTTTAGATGATAATAGTACATGATCAAATAAGTCAACCTATGTCTAGCTGGCAAAATGATTGGATATTTACAATCATAACTTACCTAAGATTGCGGAAGTCTGCTACCGACACGTAAGATCCCATCATTATCGATGAATGGATTTAACTATTTAAGCTTGCTCCTACGAGGTACCTGGCTATCCCTTTTAAGTGACTCAATATCAGAATAAAACTCACCTTTCTGCACTTCCCGAATCAATGTTAACTCGGCCCATTTCCGTTCCTCTAAGGATATAGACCCTGAAACCCTTTCCTTATTCTTAATGATTCTAAAGAACCTAAAAATAAAACTACAAATTTTGATTAAATTCATATAATTATTTGTTCGTTTAAAGAGAGAGGTTAAACTAGAATTATTTTCTAATATTGCAAAATTAGAGTCTGATAAACATTTCAGTTCCTTGACATAGTCATTATCAGTGGTAGGCTCAAGAGGTTGTTCTGGATAATGCATGTCCTCACGGAGAAGGTCTGGTCCATTCCACCAGATATCACAAGTAAGAATGTCGTTTGCATCCAGTCCACGCGATATGACATGAGCTGGGTTACATTCAGGGGGCACATATTTCCATTGGTATGACCCGTAAGCTCTTGTATTAAAGCGACTCTGTTACTCACGAAAGTTTTTAGTAAGTGTGGTGATTTTCTAATCCAAGCAAGAGAAATCGTAGAATCAGACCAAAGAATTACTTTTTCTACTTTAACATTCAACGAAGATATCACTTTATCCATCAATCTGGATAATAGAAGGCAACCTGACAGTTCCAATCTAGGAGTTGATAAGGTTTTTATAGGTGCAACTCATGACTTGCTACACAAAAGTCGAACGGTTGGCAATCCCGAAACTGGCAAAGCTTGAACATAGATTGCAGCTCCGTATGCCGAAGATGACGCATCTGCAAATCCATGGAGCACTATGTGATTTTCCTGGAATACAAATCTAGGAATCTTAAGATTACTTAGTTCAGAGAGCGTGGATACGAAATTAATCCACTCCTTGGCCATAGAATCTGGCAATGTGTCATCCCAATCGAGTTTAGCAAGCCAGAGCCTTTGCATGAATATTTTGGCCTTTGTGACCACTGGCCCAATTAAACCAAGTGGATCGAACATTTTCGAAATTAGTGACAGAACATCTCGTTTACTATAACTGTTAGAGTGAGGAATGGTCATTGTAAACAAAAAACAGTCAATCTGAGGATTCCATAGGACACCGAGAGTTTTTACGGACTAAGATTCTTTTTCTTTTCAAAAGTGTACTCTGAATGAGCGGTAACCTTATTTTCAGACATAAGCAGATCTGGATGATTTGCACGCCATTTATGCAATTCCATTTTTTCTAATTTTAACAAATCTATTAATTGCGATTGTATAATTCTAGCCTTTTCGAGTGATGATTCTCCGGAAAGTATGTCGTCGACATAGAAGTCAGTAACAGCGACGGACGATGCTAGAGGTAAGTTTTGGCTTTCATCTATAGCTAACTGTTTAAGAGCTCAATTGCTCGATAGGGAGCGTTTGACGTCCCATACGTTACTGTGTTGAGCTTATAAGTTTGCACTGGTGCATCAACACTGTCTTTCCATAGAATTCTGAGCAAGTCTCTTTGTGGAGGATGGACTAGAATCTGTCCATACATTTTTTGTACATCTGCTGTGAACGCATAGCGATGTTTTCTAAGTCTAACCATTATAGAAAATAATTCTGCTGTGGAATTCTTCCTTTCAACAAAATATCGTTTAATGACAATCCCGATGTCGTGGCAGTCGAGGCATTAAAAACCACTCTTAAACGTGTACTACTTTTGGTCTGTAAACCCCATGGTGAGGCAGGTAGTACGAATCAGTTATGGATTCAGATCCCTCAGCTAGTTCCATATGTTTTAAATCCTTGTATTCTTGCATGAATTCTGAGTACAATCGTTGTAAATTCGAGTCCCGACCCAATCGCTGCCAAACCTGATTAAGTCTTTTCTCTGCTAAATTTCTAGACTCGCCAACAATTCAGAGTCCTTCATGGGCATGCATACGACGTACTGACCTTCCGAGGTTCGATAATGAGTTTTATTAAAATGTTTTTCGCAATATTTCTCTTCAGGACTAAGTGCTGAATCCGGTAAATTAATATTTTCTACCTCCCAGAATTTTTGCAATGTTTCTTCAATTTTTTCATTTAGCGTAAGCAGACCACAGTATTGTGATTCAAGTGGTGAATTATTCACAATACCACTAACTACGAATCCAAAAACCGTTTCCTGGAAAAATAAGTCTTGTGTCGCGCTGCGAACTTGACCCGATTTTAATAAGTCAAAGAAGCATTCTGCACCCAATAATAAATCAATTTCCTCAGGTGTGTTACATCTGTAATCAGCTAAGGAAATATCCCTGGGGATGTCAATATTTTCAATAGGTATGTGGGTAAGGGGAGACATTTCTGTAAATAAAAAAATCAAGTTCTCTAGAGAATGTTTTTTCCTTATTGGCAATTGAAGTCCTCAATTTATAATTTAAAGTAACATCAGTTCCATTTAATCCTGAAATCGGAGCGAAAGCCTTTGTTTATTTTAATCCCTAATTGTTTTTCAAAATGATCAGACACGCAGTTAATCTGTCAAGCAGTTAGCTGTCAAGAGAAGCCTTTCCTTTGATGAATGTTCCCTTCGAAGTTTTCATCAAAACAATCGCAGATGGCAAGATAACACTTTTATTTGTAGCTAATAAACAATTTGAAAGACTCGTCGCTTTCCCATTAGGCGCCGAAGAAATATCCTTCCCGCCAGCTGTCTTTTGCCGTCTGCGGATGTTTATTTGAAACAGAATCCGATGACTCATCCTTATGAAGCAATGTATGATGTTTTGAATGGCAAAAATAGTTCGATCGACATTGCGAAGCGATCTGCTTTTTTCCCAAACAGTTTAGACATAAGTTATTTCGTTTTACTAGCGTAAATCTTTCGCAAAAATTCATATCAAGGAATTTACTACATTTAAAAAGGGAATGTGGCGAATTATATCTAACACAGTTTCTTTCCGAATTATTTGAATGAACAAGAAGGTTTTTTTGGTTTTATTTCATTCGTTTGTTTTGATTTTATTGTGTTTTTTTGGATATTTTCCAAAGTTCGACTTCTTTTTTCTAAGAATGTCATCAAGTTATCGAAATTAGGAACATCTGAAGCGTGTACCGATAATTCGAATTTCGAGTTTCCTTGTCTATTTTGTCTAAAATGACAGTAGTAATTAAAATATCTGAGAATTTGCTTCGTTCGAAACCCAAATTATTTAAAGCTGTAATGGTTTTATTCATAGCATCTACTAGACGCCTTAATTCTTTCGATGATTCATGAATAATTTTTTCGAATTCTAAAATAGCTTTAATGTCAGTATTAACAAGAATTCTCTTGTTTTCGAAGCGATTTTCTAAAGCCGTAAATAATGATTCAAAAGTATCTTCCTGGGTTTGCAACAATTTTGCTTCTCCCTTAAGAGCGGCATGCAGATAATGTAGCTTTTGTGCATCTGTTAATTGAGTATTCGAGGTAACAATATTATTAAATTCCATTTTAAACATGCTCCATTCTTCATACTTTCCGCTAAATCGTGGAAGTGGAATTTCAGGTAACTTTATTTTACAACTACTCTTTGCGATATCAACCTTATTAATATTAGCAACATTATCAATTAATATTTGATTGAAACTTACCTCTAGATCGTCGATTCTTGCTTCTAGATCTAATAATTCCTCTTCTAATTCAGAAGTATCATCCTTTTCAGGCACAGCAATATAATATTCTGATCGAAGTGCATCCAAAGCAATAGACATCTTTCCCAAGGCCTTGAGCTTGGCATCTATTTTGATTTTAGTCATGTGCTGGTACTATCCGCTATGACAGTCTCTATTCTAGTTAGTTGGGCTTTCAGTGAGCCCTTCTTTCGATTTAAAGCAACTATAGTGGCCATTCTATACTAATACGAACTTAGTTAACAAACAAAAAAAAAAAAAAACAACTCCGCGAGCGGACCATAAATTTTGTTTGGTATAAAATGCTATGAGTTACGAGAGATAATTGGCGCTGGTTCCAAAATAAAACTAACTAAGTTAGGCCACACAAATATTTAATTATTTTCATAATGTACAAGGTTACAAGTTAAGTGCTCCATTAGCACAGACAAAGTGGAACGAACGAACGCACCATAGGTCCGCTGCGTACCTTCTTCAACAACCAACTCCACTAAATTTTGCTCCTCTCACAAGAGAGCGCTATATTAAACCGAACAGTTAGTTACCTCTATAAAAATTGCTTAGTTAATGATCAAATTATTTTCTTTCACATTTGTTAATCTGATATTGTTTTAGTGAAAATTATACATTGTTTTGTTTTCGTTTATTCTTAAAGTGTCGTTAACATTTTCATGTATAGCGTGCAATCAATTTTTTAGATGCCGATTAGTTAGTTATGACGAAAGTCAGTTATATAATATGTCAGTATGGGATTTCAAAAACGCATATGTGCGATTTTGGTCATATATCGTCATGCGATGATTTGTAGGTACTTAATTTTTACCACGATATTTTCGACGACGATGTTTTTAAACTGCAAAGTTTTTGAACCGCTTTATTTTCGACCACGTTATTTTGTACCACGTTTTTAGAACTGCGATGTTTTCTCTTTGCGATATTTTCTCCGATGTTTTGTACCTCGAAGTTTTCCAGCTCTCTCATCCAGAAATAGGGAATAACAGTGCCTCCGAGAAGTACAATGGCGCCAAACTTCTCCGAGGTATCATACAGATAAGCACACAGATAAATACAAATTACGTTTTATCTATCCGGCTTTTAAACTGTCTTGTGCACGCTTTTAATTTGCATAAACTTCTCTAGGGAGCGAATATATATGTTGTGAAGTAAGGGAAGATCGGACAGTATTTACCGAAAGCTTAACTGCCACAAATATGTAAAAATAATTCTCACAATACGTAAGGTACCTTCTCCTTACTGCGTGCCTTCGTGGTGTAATTTGGAAGCACGTCCGGTTAGCAAATAAAATGTTCCGAGTTAATAAATGTCCCGGAGAGGGCACTGCCCATTTTTCATGTTGCCTGCTCCAAAATAAAATGCCTGATGGTCTATAAAATTATGTGCGTTAAAATAAAAATACTGCTTACCCTTTCAAAGTATAAAAAAAGGATCAACTTTTTTTTTTTTTTTTTTGGAGGGGGAATTCTATGCTATGACTCGAAAAATTTTGTAAACTGAAATATTTTGTCCCAAACTTGCAAATGTGACACTATCATTTATACATCAAGGTACGAAATGAAGAAATGATACTTTGAACCTTAGAGAACATCAATAGATTTCCGATTAGAAAGAAGTTAATTATATTTGTATAAATTACCTGTGCTTTATAACAAGTAATTTAATTTTCCACTTCCTACTGAAACACACAGAAGTTTTCTCTAATGTTATTACACTTTCGTGAATACCATTTCACACATAACGTTTAACCTTTCTTTCAGAAAAAGGTTAATATGATCCCAAATTTTATATGCAAAGTATTTTTCTTCATAAAAAATGAATTGCAATTATGATTGCAGATGTGACATTAAAATACTTTCTTTGTATAACTATATTTCATCTACCGAATTTCTTGACGGTTTTTCATGCTATTATCTGTTTTTGATGAAGGAATTATTCTCATTATATTGTTACGAATTTGGTATTTAAAAAGCTAATGTTAGTTCAATTATAAATTAAATGGTTTTATTTCTCTTGCAGTGCAGCGCTTGACGAATATTAAAAGAAAGCTAAGCCGGAAAATTGAAAATACAAGAGCGCGTGCATTAAATAAATAAATATCTCTTTTTGATTTCGAGAAAGTACTAGAAAATCTAGCGCGTGATTTATAAAATCTTATAAAAGGAGGAAAACATCTCAGTTCGTATTAGTTGTTTAGTTTGTTGTTGTTTAGAAAACTGCTCTTGTTGATTGTAGCGAATTCGCGGATTAGCTTTCTTTAGCTGCTTTGAATTACGTTCTATTGGACATTTGAGTAGTTAAAAGATAACTACTGCACGATTATTTGAGGACATTTAATCATATTTGTTGTGATAATAATAAATTTTTGTTCATTTTTCATCGGACTTGTGCATTCATTTCGTAACGAACCCGTACGCACGCAACAATATATCATAAAAAGAAGCCTGTTATTAAATAAAATTCTAGGATAATCGCTATCTTTTCTAACCATAATTCAGTTAAAAACACGCAACAATTATCTCTTCAGTAATACGATATAAACAGGATCTGTAGAAACTGTTTAGCTCTGTGGAAATTATTTTGATTAATTCATAGATGGCGCTAGCGTTGCGTGTTAACGAGACGCGACGTGCCTTCTGAATTTCCATAGACTCTCCACCGGCAGTTCGATAGATGGATGTTGATACTTCGCACACTATTTGATTAGGAACACTTCGGTTCCTATTTGATTTCGATTTTCGATTATGAAAGCATATAGATTTATTTGTCAACTGAACCACCATGTTTGATCTATGATCTGTAAATATTGTACATATTAAAAGTTACACTTTAAAAATGATTGATGTCGATTTATAGATCTTAGAATATTTTGAAACAGCTGGTGCATCGGCCGGGAAGAATTGGATTTAGCACGTTGCAAGTGTGCGAAGTCGGCAAAAAAGGTAAGGCTAAACTTTCTAATTTGTAGAGTAACTATGGCGGAAGAGTCTGTTGTTAAATTAAAATCGAAACGCAAAGTTATCAGGACCACCGTGTCCAAGATTCTAAAAAAAATCGAATCGGAGTTGAATAAAGAAGAAATTGATACAAGTACATTAGAAGAAAATTTAGATCAATTAATCACGAAATCAAAAGCTCTGAGTGAGTTAGATTCTCAGATAGAGCGTGACTTGAAATCAGAGGCAGAAGAGTTTGAAACAGAAATTCTATCTTGTATCGAATACGAAGAGAAAATTCAGTTATGGCAATTCAGAACAAATAAAAAATTGAAAGAATTGAATAAAGTAACAAATTCGGATAATGAAAACTCTCTTAACGAAACTAATTCTAAAATCGAAAGCAATAAATGTACGCGTCTGCCAAAATTAACCATCGCTAAATTCTATGGAGATTACACCCAGTGGACAAGTTTTTAGAACTCTTTCAAGGTAGCAATCCATGATAATGAATCTTTAACAAAGATCGAAAAATTTAATTATTTAAAATCGTACTTATGCGGCAACGCCGCAAACGCGATAGAAGGCTTTTGCATTTCGGAACCAAATTACGATGAAGTTGTCGAAATACTTAAAAACAGGTTTGGCAGAAAAGATATAATTATAAACTCACACATGCAAAAACTCCTGAATCTTACCCCAGTAACCAAATCCAGTGACACTGTAAAACTTCGCAAACTTTGTGACACTATCGAAACTCAAATACGCAGCTTGAAATCATTAGAAGTCACACCGGATAAATACAGTTATATGTTGATTCCAGCCATAATGAAAACTCTGCCGTCTGATATAACCTTAGAATTCAATCGTAAAACGGATTCGTCATCCTTTTTTAATGTTGACGAATTATTGCAATTTGTTGGTTTAGAATTGGAAAGTCGCGAGAGAAGCCATCTTTTGCTCTCCACTCATAAATCAGAAAGCACTTCCTGTGTTTATAAAGAGAAGGGTGGGAAGGGGAGTATCGTTCATTCCACTTACCAGCTCTTGACGCCGGTTAAAGAAAACAAAAATACTAATTGCTGTCTGTTTTGTAATACATCCAAACATGTTACTGAAGACTGTGAATCACTGACAGTTGATGAGAAGAGAAATTTATTACGTAAACATTCCCGATGTTACCTTTGCCTGAAATTAAACCACCGCCTAAAGCAGTGTCGAAGCGATCTCGTCTGCTCCAAGTGCAAAGGTCGACATAACCGTTCAATATGCTTTCGCGCTGAGAAAGAACGAAATGAAAAAAATAAAAGTATAGAAGATTCGCATGTTCTTTCAGCATTCTCACGCAGCAAAATTAAAACTATTTCACTTCAAACTTGTTGCGTAACACTTCGAACAACTGCGCAGTCGGTTTTACTTAGAGCTCTACTGGATTCAGGTAGTATGCGTTCCTTCCTAAGAAAAGAAATCGCGGATAAATTGAAGCTTCCTGTTATTCGAACAGAGACTCTTTCGGTATTTACGTTTGGAAATAAAACACCCATTAGAAAAACATTTGACGTTGTTAAGATAAAATTACAGAACAAGGAAACACCGAATTTGAAAATCGAAATTGAAGCTCTCGTGACTGAACAAATTTCAAGTTCTGATTTACCACCTCCTAATCTGGATAGACACATTTTAGGCAAACAGTTAGAAGGTTTACAACTCGCAGATTCTTGGGATTGCAAAGAAAAAATTACTCTTTTGATAGGAGCTGATCATTATTATGATGTAGTAACTGGGGAACTTAAGCGTTTAGACAAACATTTAGTAGCTGCTGAAACGTTATTCGGTTGGTCTCTGCTAGGTTACACTAAAGGTACAACGTATAATTCCACAGCCTTTAATATCGTGGTTGAGGAAGATATAATATCTGATCAGATGAAGAAATTTTGGGAGCTTGAAAGTTTAGGAATTAAACCTGAAAATGAATTATCCGACCCATTAGACAATACCATAATGGAAAAATTCGAATCGGAAATTTTATACAGAAATTCTCGTTACAAGGTTAGGCTGCCATGGAAGTCTGATAGAAAATATGAGTTACATGACAATAAAGCGATTGCGCTGAAACGATTTGAGAAACTTGTAAAGCGATTTCAGAATAACTCTGAACTCTTTTATTCGTATCAAACAGTTCTACAAGATTATTTACAACAAAACATCATTGAACCAATTCCAGACACTGTTGATAGTGAATCTCAAATCACATTTTATTTGCCTCACAGAGAAATTGTTCGTAGTGATCGAACTACTAGTAAACTACGTATCGTATTCGACGCGTCTTCACATGGACCTGGTGAAATCTCGTTAAATGACTGCTTGCATATTCGTCCAAATTTGTATCCTGACATTCTTGGACTTCTGTTGGCCTTCAGGCTTCATCCTGTAGCATTTACAAGTCACATAAAGCAGGCTTTTCTTCAGATAGAAGTAGATGAGAAGGACAGAGGTGTAACGCGTTTTCTGTTTACTAAAAACCCATTCGATGATCCACAAAATTTTATAACTTATCGGTTCACACGTGTGTTATTTGGCGTAAACAGCAGTCCATTTTTACTGGCTGCAACCATTAAACACCATTTGAAACAATATGAGAAAACCTACCCTGCCACTTGCGAATTTCTAAATGATCACATTTATGTAGATGACATCATTGGAGGACACCAAAACGTTGAACTTGCTTTCAATACCAGTTTAGAATGCGTCAGCATTTTTAGAGATGCTAGTATGATTCTACATAAATGGCACACCAATTCTCAAGAACTGCGCGAATTATGGATTAAAGAAGGTATTGAATCCGAGGAATCTAGTCATGTTTCGGAAGCTGGAAATCCTCCATTGAAAGTGTTAGGAGTCGCTTGGGACAACCAAAGTGACATAATTTACTTTGATGTAAAAAATTTGATAACATTTCTCTCAAAACAAGTTAATACTAAACGTTTCGTCCTACAAGCAATAGGACGAATTTTTGATCCTATAGGTCTATTATCACCGTTTGTACTTAGAGTCAAAATCATATTGCAGCAAATTTGGACACTTGCTTTAGATTGGGATGATGAACTACCAGAAAATTTATGTTCTGTTTGGAAAACATGGTGCAAAGAAGTTTCCAATTTGGACGAAATCGGTATTCCACGATATTATTTTTCTGCAATCGGTAATAGTGATGTGGAAAGAATTGAACTGCATTGTTTTTCTGACGCTAGCAAAAAGGATTTGGTACAGTAGCGTATCTGCGTATAATTTCTAGCAATGAACAAATATTTACGGTTTTTGTTGCTTCAAAGACTAGAGTAGCGCCTTTAAAACCGCTCACCTTACCTAGGTTGGAACTAATGGGAGCTCTTTTGTCAGCCAAATTAGGCACTAGCATCAATAAAGTTTTAAAGTTACAACTTTCTTGTTTTTTCTGGACTGATTCAAAAATCACACTTTTCTGGATAAAAGACTGTGCAAAGACATTTAAGCTTTTCGTTAAAAATCGTATTCAGGAAATACAAAATTTGACATTCCCAGAAAATTGGCATTATTGCCCCGGTAAATGTAATCCCGCTGATTTGGCTTCGAGAGGAGCTAAACTTCCAGATTTGAGAAACAATCCTATCTGGTTTCAAGGACCAGAATGGCTTAGAATGTCGTCTGAGTTGTGGCCTCGACAGAATGAAGAGAAACCTGTCACTGAAGAAGAATTAGAATACCGCAAAAATATTAATGATATTTATGAATTTGTATGCACGGCAGTTGAAGAAAGGGTAATAGACATCTCAAAATATAGTAATTTAAGAAAATTGTTGAGAATAACTGGTTGGATGAAACGATTCATTGGTAAAATTAGGAAAATAAACCATTTGACAGGTCCATTAACGACTGAAGAAATAGTAGATGCCGAAAATTATTGGATTCGATCTGAACAAGAACGTTTTTATCCCGAAGAAATTGAGTCTCTGAAGAAAGCGAATAAAGTCGAAAAGAAATCATCGTTACATCTTTTTAACCCATTTTTAGACCAGAACGGGATACTTAGAGCGGGTGGAAGATTAGAACATTCTAGTTTGTCACATGATGAAAAACATCCGACAATTCTTTCAAGAGACTCCTGGCTAACAAATTTGATAGTAGAAAGTGCACATGTTAAAATGATGCATGGAGGAGTAGCAACGACCTTAGCTGAAATTCGAAGTCGCTTTTGGATTCCAAAAGGACGTCAATTTATCAAGAAAATAATAAACAAGTGTCTTATTTGTAAAAGATATTCATTGAAGTCTGCTGACCAGACCACTTCTCAACTTCCAGAAGACAGAATCAATGAGACACCACCATTCTACGTATCTGGCATAGATTTTGCTGGACCGATTTACGTAAAAAACATCGAAGGAAGTCAAAAAGCCTATGTAACATTATTTACATGCGCTATCACTAGAGCCATACATCTGGAACTTGTACCGAATCTCTCTACAGATTCTTTCTTGATGGCATTCAAAAGATTCACATCTAGGAGAGGCAATTGTCGAGTAATTTATTCAGACAACGCGAAAACGTTTAAAAAGAGAAAAAAGAACTCGGAACATTTCTCTAAGCTATTGTCTAATGAGAAATTCCAATATTTTCCGTCGAATGAAAGAATCAGTTGGAAGTTTATAATAGAACGAGGGGCTTGGTGGGGAGGCTTCTACGAGAGATTAGTAAAATCAGTGAAAGAGTGCTTACGGAAAATTCTCGGTAAAGCTTTACTAACGTTTGAAGAATTGTCAACAGTTTTAGCACAAGTGGAAGCTGTTTTGAATTCTCGTCCTTTGACATATGTGTACAATGACCACAAGGAACCGTTGCCACTAAAGCCAGTCAATTTTTTGATTTTTGGAAACAAAGATTCTACATTACCTATCAACTTTAATTCCATTGTTAAAGATGGCTCTACCAAGTCCTCTCTGACCAAAAGAAAGATTTATCAAGATTTATTGGTTAGGCAATTGTGGACTAAATGGAAAAAACAATATTTGATGGATCTTCGGACTGCTCATCAATTAAAAAATCCTAACGTTTATGATGATCTAAAAGTTGATGATCTTGTATTAATTGAAGGCGACAATAAGTGCAAACTTTTGTGGAATTGTGGTAGAGTGATAAACATTTTTCGTGGTCGTGACAACAAAGTTCGTTCTTGTGAACTAAAAACTGCTGATGGAACAATAATAAAACGACCAGTTCAATTATTATATCCTTTGGAACTTTAAAAACATTTTTTTATTGTTTAATAATATGAATAAGTTTGAATATGTTTTTATGCAATTGTTTATTTTACTAGTTTAATTTCATATGCTTAGATTAAGAATAGTTTAGATTTACTAAAGTAGTGTCAAATTGTATTTGATGATAACATACCTTTTTTTAGAATTTAGTATAGTGATTATAATTTGAATATATTTTCTATTCATTTAATATACTTATCAATTGTTTTATAATTATATGTTAAAATACTTATTGCTATAAATTTGATTCTTGTTTGATTGATGTGAACTCTTGACAGAGTTCAGGTGGGGAGTGTGTGGAAATTATTTTGATTAATTCATAGATGGCGCTAGCGTTGCGTGTTAACGAGACGCGACGTGCCTTCTGAATTTCCATAGACTCTCCACCGGCAGTTCGATAGATGGATGTTGATACTTCGCACACTATTTGATTAGGAACACTTCGGTTCCTATTTGATTTCGATTTTCGATTATGAAAGCATATAGATTTATTTGTCAACTGAACCACCATGTTTGATCTATGATCTGTAAATATTGTACATATTAAAAGTTACACTTTAAAAGTGATTGATATCGATTTACAGATCTTAGAATATTTTGAAACAAGCTCAAGAACTGGGCTCAATATTTAAAGCGGCTAACTCTATTCAGTGGCCAAATACGGCAAACTTAATCGCCCATTCTGTAACGCAACAATTTTCAAATGTCTTGACTTGTGCAGTTTCCGTCGAAGACTTGTGCAGTTGCCACTTTAGCAAAGAAGTACCTGTGATATCTGGCTACTGTTTGGCGATCAACAGAGCGTGCTTGGCGCAGGTAGCTCTTCTCCGAGAAGGGTTAGTGTATTTATTAAGAGTTGCATGTTAGCCTCGGAAGAGGAAGGTAGTATATTGTACTATGCGGTAGGAGCGACGTACTGCTCTGAGTAATTATTATATTATGCTTTGAATTATATATTTAATAAATGTTTGTTTCGTCTTGCTAAATGGTGCCTCATTAAACCACGAAGTCATCACAACACGCTCTCTTTCGAGAACCAGAGAGGTTAGAAGCTTAGAGCGTTGAAAACGGAAGAGGCGTAAAGTTAAGCCTAACTAACGAAAGAAGTGTGCATTTGCAAAAGGGAGTAAAAGTATGAGAATTATTTAATCGAGAGTTTGAAAGGCTTGATTCTAAAGGAAAATAGAAGAAAATGTTCAAAAGCGCAAAGAAAGAGGATTTAGTAACAGTTCTATTAGAAATTGGCGAAGAAGCATCCCCAGATTTGAAGCTGGTAGAACTGAAACACAAAGTCCAGAATAGCAAGGAATACATCGAAGATGCTGATTTCGTGAAAGAAATTCTGATTACTACAGTGGAGAATAGAAAAAGAAAAGAAGAAATGGAAAGAATGCAAATGGAAGAAGAAAGAATAAGAACAGAAAGAGAACACGAAATAGAACTAGCGAAGATTCGAGCAACTCAAAATGAAGGAAGTAGAAGTCCAACACCTTTAATCCAAAACACAGAGCGAGAAACCGAAATTTCCCTGGACAAGCTGATCAAAGGAGTTGAAACACTGACTATACCAGTACCGAAGAGAGCAGAAGAATGGAATATATTTTTCGATTCTATCGAAAGAGCATTTAAGCACAAGAAGGTTCCCGAAGAATACAAATCAGAAATATTATTGAAATTAATTGGAGAAAAAGCTTCAAATGTTCTTGTTTATATAAAGGAGGAAGATCTGCAAAATTACGAAAAAGTGAAAACTCTTGTTCTGAAGGAATATCAACCTACTCCTCAAACCTGTTTAGAAAACTTCAGGAGAACTAAACGTTATTCCGGCGAAACGCATATCCAGTTCGCTTCAAGACTAACAGCTACATGGGACTATTACTGCAAGTCAAGAGAAGTAAAGGATTTCGAAACACTCAAGGAGCTAATTATTTCCGATAAATTATTCCAAGCTTTAGATGAAGAAACAGCTGCACACGTCGCAATACGCCAAGGAAATAAATGGCTGAAGCCTCAAGAATTAGCTACAAAATGTGATATTTATTTCACGGCCAAAGGAAAATCTTTCGACGAAGTTCGAAATGGAATTAAGCGATCACCGAGATTCCTGGATACAACATGTGCACACGACAAATATATTCCGCCACCCATGAGAAAAGAATATCCAAAACACGAAAGATCTCACGCGAGAAGAAAAGAATGTTATATTTGTGGAAATTATCAACACATCGCAAGAGATTGCCCAGACAAAAGAAGAAAGAACGAAACTGCAGTAAATAAGAAGGGAAAGGATGATTCCAAACCTCAAAAAAATTCAAACAGAACATCAAAAGAAGAAGCCATCGTAGCTAAAGTAGACTCATCCCATCTACGATCCGAATTCGCAGAACGCATCGTTCAACCACTGCAAAAAGTAGATATTTTTATTAACTCTGAGAAAATCGAAGCTATCGTAGACTCTGGAACGCAGATAACGATCGTACATTCATCGCTCATTCCAAATTTAGAGGAGAGAGAGAAGGAGGTAAATATTGCTAACACCTGCTTTCGGACAACCAATTGAAGCAAAAGTTTGCCCTGTACCTATTTACCATAAAGATCATGGAAGCAATATATTTAATTTTGTGGATACATTAATTGCAGTGACTGATAAGCTAAATGTGCCTTGCCTAATAACTCCAGAAATATACGAACTGTTAATTAATCCTGCGGCAGAAGAACCAAACGCAGAAAGAAATAATTACGGAAGCGAAAACTTACAAACTTTATTCGCCAATGCACAGTCAAACGACAGCGTCGATTCCCCCCCCGCTAACGCTTATGGAGGAGAAAAACGAAGAGGAGGAAGGGGAGAAGGCGAGTGTTTATGTAAACACAGACTTATCGTCTGCTGAACGCCTTCGCGAAGAGCAAGCTAACTGTCCCTCGCTGAGAGAAGCATGGAAGCTAGCAATAGAAAAAAAAAAGGAAATTATTTATTTATTGATCATCTTTTACATCACCAAGAAAAAATATTAGGACAGACTGTTTTTCAGTTAGTGCTTCCGCTTAGTAGAAGAGCGCAAGTGTTGGAATTAGCACATAGCTCCATTTTCGGTGCACATCTTGGAATAAGAAAACAAAGGAGCGAATACGATATTCATTTTATTGGCCTGGATTAGCACAAGATGCTGAAACCTTTTGTAAAACGTGCAAAGATTGTCAGTTGAAAAGTCCAGAAAAGCGATCTGACAAGATTCCCATCACACCGGTCAGAAGGCCAGGATTACCTTTCGAAACAGTTAACATCGACGTTATTGGACCTATTGAACCTCCCTCTGCTAGGAAACATAAACATATGTTATGTCTGGTAGATCAACATTCCCGATGGCCAGAAGCCATTCCACTGAGAAGCTTGACAGCAAAAACTACTTGTGACGCGCTTTTGCAGATTTTCATGAGAACAGGAATCCCTAACACAATAGCTAGTGACAACGGAAGTAACTTTGTTTCAAAATTAACTAAAGAATTCCAGAAAAGACTAGGTTCTCACCCTAGGTTCTCTACACCTGCTTACAGTGCTTCAAATGGATTAGTAGAAAGATGGAACAAGTCCTTCAAGCAAATGTTACATCATGTCATCAGGACTGATCCTTCGAATTGGGATACGCCCATCCCATACCTGCTCTTTGCATACAGAGAAGTACCAAACTGCACCACGGGTGTCTCACCATTTCAGCTGATGTATGGAAGACAACCAAGAGGTCCTTTAGCAGTACTGAAGTCTTCATGGTCAGGAGAAATACCTATACCACCTAATCTAAGTGAATCGGCAGTGGATTACTTACAGCTTTTAAAAATAAGGTTAGAACTAGCAGCCGAACAAGCCAATTTAATTGCAAGTGATAAACAACAAAAATATGCTGATTACTTTAATCGGAGATCAATACCAAAAAATTTCAAAATCGGAGAACAAGTTTATTTACTCATACCAGATTCAAATAACAAACTCTATGCACGATGGACTGGTCCAGGAGAAATCGTGAATCATTGCCCACCTCATTCCTATAAAGTAAAAATACCTGATGGAAAGATCAAACATGTTCATGCAAATAAAATTAGAAAATTCCAAGCTAGTGTCAATGCAGTTGGAGTGATATTTGAAAATGAAGAAGAATTTGGAGAAATTATAACTTTGCCAGGAAAAGATCTCTCGACCTCCCTGGAAGATTTTAAAATAGATGCAAATCTGAATTTAGAAAATTTGAATCCGCAGCAGAGAAGAAAATTGATAGCTCTTATCAACAAACACCGAGCACTATTAGATTAATACCCAATATGGAGAGGAAGAAACCTTACATTTATAGGATTCCTGAAGCATTGAAACCCAAGGTCGATGAAGAAGTAGAAGAATTCTTGAAATCGGGACTAATAGAAGAAAGTAATGCAGATACAGCTCATCCAGTAGTTTGTGTAAGCAAAAAAAAAAATGGAGATATCAGATTGTGCTTAGATTATCGAGCTTTGAATGCAGTGACGAAGCCAGATGACTTTCCTATGCAAAACGCCATTGATTTAATGTACAGTATAGGAAGAGCCAACGTCATAACAACTTTAGATTTGCTGAAAGGATATTGGGCAATTCCCATGGAGGAACAAAGTAAAGAGTACACATCCTTCAAAACTCATCGAGGTCAATATCAGTTTAAAGTGCTACCCTTTGGATTAAGGAACGCAGCAGCAACTTTTCAGAGAGTAATGAATAACGCGCTGAAAGAATTTAAACAATTTTCAAGAGCCTATATTGACGACATAGCTATATTTTCCAAGAATTTCGACACTCATCTCCAACATCTGGATAAAGTTTTTACCAAATTAGAGTCACTTGGATTTACTATCAATTCGAAGAAATGTTCGTTTGCAAAACCTCAAATTAAATATTTAGGACACATTATTGGATCAGGAAAACATCAACCAGATCCCGAGAAAATAGAGGCAATCAAGAAGCTGGAAACGCCGAAAACGAAAAGAGATCTTAAAAGTCTGTTAAAATTATGTAATTATTATCGTGATTATATCCCAAAGTATGCAGAGATCGCCTACCCACTCACAGAACTCACGAAAAATAAACAACCGGAAATTCGAATGGAAAGAAGTTCATGAGTCAACATTTCAACAACTGAAGGAACGATTAGCGATGTCAAAGGAGCTGATCACCCCAACACTGCAGGATCCGTTTGTCATCCATTCTGATGCATCTCAAATCGGAATAGGTGCATGTTTATCACAGCAAAGGGGAGAGAAGCAATTTCCCATCTGCTACGCGAGCAAGAAATTATCGAAACCTCAACAGAGCTGGCCGACTATAGAGCGTGAAGCTTATGCTATAGTATGGGCATTGAAGAAGTTTGAACCTTGGATATTCGGTTCATCGGTGAAAATTGTGACTGATCATAATCCTCTAGCCTTTATAGTGAGAAATGTTCCACAATCGTCCAAATTACGACGATGGGCCATAGCTTTGCAGAAATATAATCTCGAAATAGAACATTGCCCTGGAAAAAAACTGTCAAACGCGGATGCATTATCCAGACTTCCCACCTATGAACTTTGAACATTAATTTACTGTTCATCTTCACGAACATTTTGTATAGTTAATGATTAGATAGTTTTTCTTTGCTTTTCATAATCATTTTACGATTTTGTGCAAATAAGATGTTTATGTAATTTGAAATAGATAGAGAAATTATTGGATAACAAATATTCGAGGTAAGTGGTAAATTTAGATATTGTCTCCCAAGGATTTAAATCATGCTGCAGCATCATTAATTCAAAAGAATGTTAAGAATATAATTTTATATATATATAAGAAAATTAATAATTTTACTGTCATCATTGGAATAATACTAGGGTATATTTTAACATGTTTACAAAAGAAAATATCAATTTGGTTTCTTTGAATTAAGAATTGATAAAGTGTTACAATAATAATAAGGTTCGGAACAAGTGAAGTTAAAAATGATTTATCTATGTTTATATATAAAAATGTGTTATTTATGTTTATATATGTTTATGTAGTAAATTGAGGTGCAATTGTAGGTATATTGCAAATGTCTATAGTAATTGAGATTTGAAAATTAGGATAGAATGTATACAAGTATATGTAGTTTTTTTTTTCTTTTTCACGTTGATCGCAAACAGTTGCTAGATTTTAGTTTCCAGATTGCTGATTGATTTGTAAATAATATCAACAACAATCTTACGACGGGGGTGTGATATCTGGCTACTGTTTGGCGATCAACAGAGCGTGCTTGGCGCAGGTAGCTCTTCTCCGAGAAGGGTTAATGTATTTATTAAGAGTTGCATGTTAGCCTCGGAAGAGGAAGGTAGTATATTGTACTATGCGGTAGGAGCGACGTACTGCTCTGAGTAACTATTATATTATGCTTTGAATTATATATTTAATAAATGTTTGTTTCGTCTTGCTAAATGGGGCCTTATTAAACCACGAAATCATCACAGTACCGAACAATTTAATAATGATTCTATGGGAAACAGTCACTGAAAGGATGAAAAGCTGACTTATCTTACATATCCATCTTGGTGGTGAATTTTGCTTATAATGGAATTTATTTGTAATGATATCTACATTTAATTTTATCAAATAAAACAATTCTTAAAAGTAAAGATGGATTTTATCTTAAAATTGTGTACATTTTCTGATAAAAGGGTATTAAATAATTTTTTCTTTTATTGGCAGAATAATCCAATTTTTAATGTGGTAATTCTATGTATATTAAGTTTGCATGCTACTATTTGACATAAGTCTTTTCTTGTTAAATAAGATATTAATTTAACAACGAAGTACCAGCTATTGTACATAAAGAAAAATGTTATGAATGTTATATTAAGAAAACAGGTGGTTTTTTTTTTATGTCGAAAGTTATATTTATTTCAAAAATTCGAATTTAGTTTTATTTGGTCTTATTCGAATGAAATATTTTGGTAAAACAATTACTGCTAAATATTTAACCGCTCACAGAATTAAATATAATTCGGAAGCACTTCCGTTTTATTTCTACATACTTATTATCTGTGAATTTTTACTACCATTGTCTGCTAACTTGAAATTACATACACTAAAAACCACGTTTACAAAATATCACGCTTACTGCCGATGAGCCGCGAGTTTGGCGAATAAAAATGCAACGGCGCCAACGGGTTCTCTGCGGATGAAAACCCTATAATTCGAATATCTGCAAAGAAAGGTAAAAGAATTAAGCAGAAAAATTTTTAATATTGTTTAATGTGATTACATATATGTAACTTTGATTTACCATTAACTCAAGAACACAAATTCTATTTATTTAACGATATTAATTATGAGGATAACGTATGTTAAGAGAGTTCCTGCAGTTGCAAATATGAAACTTCTTTTGATGGGAACAATTTTCCATACTGTCAAATAAATTTCTTTTCCGGTGAACTCTCGAAGTCTTCTCTTCGAGTCAGGGCAAAGCTCTGTGTTTTCCAACATATCTTCTATGAGAGAAGTGAATTCGAAAACCACAGTTGCGAAAACTGTCATAATTATAAATGACAAAACGCTCGTCGAAAAAAGTGTCAGAAGTGATACGGTTAACCAAGGGTCATCATAATTCACCCAGCCAATTACATAACACATAGCAGAAGCGCCATACAGAATAGTAAGAAGGATTAAAATCGATACTTCATTATCCAATCTTCTTGTAAAACGCCTTACAGCGCTGTAAGAAAGCAGATGATTGTCGTAAACACAATACTTTTCATCTCTCATTGATTTAGTCAAGTTCTGTATTATTGCCCTGAGTTGCTGGCATACTGTTGCATAATATATTGCGAAAGTTGCCACTGGTAAATAAAGGAAAACTATTTCGACGTAATTACACAGTATGTTGGTAGCTTTACCAACTGTTGTGTTCGCAATAGAAGTTGCAAGCAAGAATTCAATCGCAGAAATATAGGTAATGTTGATTTGTAATGTAGATACAAACATAACTAAGTGTATTACGATGTTAAGAGAGCAGAAGGTAAAATCCAACGCTGATTTGCAAATCGGCAATTCTTAGATGCATGCAAAATGTTGTTTAATGAATCTTGCAACGGGCAGGTCCTAAAGTTTAATACTATTCGATGAAATATTACTGTTAATGTTAACGTCGTATTTGCCATTGCCACTAGTACGTCATTCGCCTTTACATGTAGAGTAAAAATAGCAACTGTAAATATAGTAAAGAGGATGCAAACAAAAAAATTGATAAACTGTAGTAAACATTTGAAGAGTTTACCTAATTTACGATTTTGGGCATTTGAATTGAAACTAATTATATCACTGATGTGGAAGAGAGTGAATACATACTTGAATGAAGATTTCATTGAGTATTTTATTCTATGACTCCAGTCCTATTAGAGTATTTAGGCACATTTAGATAAGTACACAGACTATTTCACCTAATATTCGTATACTTAAATTTATAAAAAAAAAGTAGGTGAAAGTGATGATTACTTATTCGTAAAATTAACTAATACAGATTAGGATCTTGTGTGATAGCAGAGTTCGAAATCCCTGAAATTTATGCCGCCTTACTAACACATCCTCAAGACGTATAACTTCTGGTTCAAATGAAAGAAGTCGGTTAGTAATTATTTTCATGGACTTTTGTAATGTTGTTTTCAAGAACTAAATAGATGGACTTTCAAAATAATAAATCCAAGATCATTTTCTTAATTAACCGAAGTGCACTAATAACTTTGTTATTGTTTACGGTATGTTTACTGATTTCGTTTCCTTTCTAACAGAGATTTTCTGATCAGTAAAACGTATTTTAGCTTAATTGTTTTTATGATTTTCACATTTCTTTTATGGCATTCATTCATTTAGAGACGTATTCATGTAAACCATGTTTCTACGTATATTTGTTCGGTTGTAATTTGAATTAATTTTTTTCCCATTTACTTCTAGTTGTTTATACTCTTCGTGCTTGAGTAATATTTCACATAAAGAAGAAGAAATAAATGTTGCTTTCCAAGTTTAATTTTTATTTTTCGGAAAAATATATTCACAGTAACATTACGCTCATTTAAAATGCATTATTTACACCGAAAATTTAAGCATGTAAAAGTTAATGTTTTCTTAACTTCGGTATAAAACAGCCTTTTCTTTAGAAGTTTCTTCTTTTGTGTTGCTTAAGGATATTTGATATTGTAACGAAATGTCCAGCCGCAGTAGGATAGCTTCCCCGCAAAGCAGGTTTAGGGTTGCCATATTTAACGAGAAATTGCCATTTGGTGACAAAATTGGCGATATGTCATAGAAGAACGGAGAACCTTTTGGGGGCGAATTTTTACCGTTTTGGCCCAGAATGTTCTCGAACGCAAACCAAAAGCTACTATGTAAACCCTGTAGGTACGCAGAGTGCTCAGTACCTAGTCAAGTCAGTTAAGAGATAGTGTCTCGTAGTCTGGTGCCGAGCTGGTCGTCGAGTGCATCGAGATAGTCGCTTAGTGTTATCAGGGTCAATGTTCCTTCTAACCTTCTTCGGGAACATACAAGGACCTGACTCGGAACAGAGAGCTTACTAAAGCTATGTTCACTAATTGTGGTAAGTAGACAGGATACAGACGAAGAGTATACAAAACCCTTTATTTTTCTCTATATACAATAACTTCCGTACTTCGGAATACACTGACCCGCCACTTGGGGTCTAACGTAAAAGTATAAAAATAAAACTAAACTCTAATTTAACTTTAGAATAATACACGTGGAAGATTGGCCTTATAATAACAGGAAGCGTATGTAGCACAGAGACTGTGAACACTACAATACGTTTAATTTATCAAGAGGATTAAAACCTCTGGCCTGGAAGGCAAACAGCAACTGCGTAACTTCTAAGGTAAGCGGCCTGCGTTGACTCACTGCTTCCTCTCTCTCGCTTGGCAAAAAGCCACAACTTAAGTACTTGGCGTTCGCCAGACAAACTTTGCATAAAAACCTTAACGCTTATAATTCTGGCCGGAAGTAGAAAATAAGAAGTGATAGTAAAGATTTAAAATAAAATAAACGTTAGTAAAACTTAAGATCCTTACATACTTCCCGCCAGAGTTAATTAGTTTGAAACTGAGGTCTAAAACGACCTTGTTGAAAACTTTTAGCTCTAGAATCTAACGAGAGGCCAATCTTTTACAAACATACTTCGCTAGAAACTAGAAACTTAAAAGAAAGAAATTTGTTACAATAGCAGCTCCCAGGATAAAAAAAAAAATTTTTTTTCATCTGTACTGCATCTAAACAGGAGCTTTTATTCAATTCTGGTTCCTTCCAGAGATCTGGAAGGAAAAACTAGTTTAATGAAATGTTACACAATGAAATGGCAAGTAACATATACAATTATACTTCTCTTAACATTCTTATTTCATTCATGACTATTTTAATTATCTCTCCCCGTGCTCTCTGACATGTGTTGTAAAAGAACACCAAACACGAATGTGTTTCTGTCTACGTGTGCTACACTTCCTCCTACAATCAAAACACTAACGTGTTAAAATTCAACATAACGAGACCTCTTAACACACCCTAATTTCAACTCTAAACCCTGAGGTACTATTCTAAAAGTGGCTAATTCTAAAGTGTAGCGTCAGAGAGCCTAACTACATCATTCAACCTTTAACACATATTCGCCATGATTTAGTCTTTACAGTCACACGAATAACAAATTTTTAACATTACTTTCACTTTTACCATATCACGGTATTTCTTAACATTTAAAATAACAGTTCACATTGTATATAAGAACATATCAACATGCCGTTAATTTTACACATTTGAAAACATACATTAGTAGTACCTTGTTAACTTCTATTCTTTTCAAAGCAAGTGCCAATTCTTTCTACATTGAAATACTACATTTCAAAAAGTCTTTCAGACTAAAACTTCTCTCTTGCTAGAATGTTTTAAATAAAATTTATACAATAACTTTTTTCAATATTTAAGTCTTTACACAACGCTATTATACATCAACTTTAGTTTTACGCGCGAGTAATTGAAAAACATAATAAGAAAATCGGTCACAACTCATTTCTCGCCCTTTTGGCGATAAAGGTAGACCTCGCATGAGGTAAAACTTCTTGAAATCTGCCACTTGCAGTAAGAATGAAAGATTAACTTAAGTTTGCAAAGTAACATAAAATTTTACTTATCTTTGTAATATTCGGACATCCTTTTCTGGGCCCAGTCTTTAAAGGTACTGCAGATAGTAGTTTGATTTATCCTCCTTCTTGTACGGGCTCGCCCTTCAGTGCTTTCCTCTGGAAGCTTCCTTTTTTCACCAGTTCGCCCACCCTTGAATACCTTCCTTCTCTCCTCTGCTTGTGGTCTTGGCCGTTTGATGGCAGCTGGTCTTTGGCGGGACCGGGAAACTTCTGTCGTTTTCCTGTTTGGACCTCGTTGCTGTCCGTTCAAATTTTCCTTGTAACTTTTCCTCCGCCGCTGATGGCCCTTCCGCAGTTCGGCGAATTTTGCTGCGGAGAGTTCTGTCGGATGAGTAGATCTTCCGTTTTAAAGCCGGGTTATAGTTGCCGTCATTTCTCCTGGTTCTCTTCACATACGTCGTCCTTCCCCTTCTTCATTCTGGGGGTGTTCGTGAACTCTCTTTTCTGGACGGTGGAACGGCTTCTTTTTCTTGTTACCTTCAATTTTTCCGCGGGGCAATTTTCTTTTCACTTGCTTCTGTCTCTCATTGGCTTGCCCTTGTACTTGTCGTTTTTCCACCTCTGGAGCTTGTACCTGCGGTGTCTGCCGTGCCGGATCCTGCAAAAGATCTGAAAAGATTTGCATTTTATTACTATCGAAGTAGGGCTTGATTTGATCAATGTTTGCGGAACAGGTTTCACCATTTCTGGCTTTTAACACTACAACAGCGTGAGTTATTTTTTCTATAACATATGGTCCTTCAAATCGTGGAAAAAATTTGGCAGTTTTATCTTCTGGTGCTGAAGAAAGTGAATGCTTAATTTTTAAAACTTCATCCCCTACTTTATAAGTCACTCCCCGTCGTTTCAAATCATAATATAGCTTCTGTTTTCTTTGTGCTACTTCCGTATTCTTTTTTGCTTCTTTTATTAGTTTTTCTATATCACCCATTTTAAATTCTGGTTGCACATAAAATAATTTATCTAACGGTGTTATAATCTTTCTGCCTAGAAATAACTCAGCAGGAGTTTGCCCGTTGTATCATGTTTTGCGGTCCTAAGGGCGAAAGCAAATTCATTGACATAGTTATCCCAGCTTTTATGAAAATTTTTAACATAACTACGGATAATTTTCACTATATTTCTATTGACCCGTTCCGCTATATTTGATTGCGGCCGATACGGGACCATTTTTAAATGACGTATGCCCAGTTTTTGGCACATGTCTTCAAAAAGATTACTTACAAATTGAGGACCATTATCCGATATAACTTTTAGGGGCGCCCCGTATTTTAAAATATATTTATTTAAAATAGAATCAATAACTAATTTCGCGGAGGCTCGTTTTAAGGGAACAATTTCGGTCCATTTACTAAAATGATCAACCATAACAAGGAGATAGCGACTTTTATTTAACTGACTTTTTGGGAAAGGGCCCAATAAATCGATGCCAATTATTTCATTTGGAAATTCGGATTTAATACTATTTAGAAACCCGGGCGGGCGGAAATTAATATAATTAACTGCTTGACTTGTTGGGCAGGACTGGACATACGCCCTTGTTAACTTTTGCAGTTCAGGAAAGTAGACTGCCTCGCGTACGCGTTGGATAGTTTTTCGAATACCAGCATGAGAAGCTAAAGGGCTGTCATGGAGCTCCTGCAGGATATTTAATCTAAGACTAGCTGGGATAACAGGTCGAAATTCGTTGTTGGAATTCGTAGTTTTTGTATAAAATAATAGACCATCTATTAGTTCGTAATGGGCCGCCCTATTTCTTATCGCCACAATATCTTGGTGGCTAAAATTTTCAGGATCCTTCAAATACTCATAAATGCTTCCAAACTCAGGATCATTACCTAGTTCGGTTATTACAGTTTCTCGGGAATTTATTGTACATGCTGTAAGCATTGCCATCTTTACGGTATTGCCTTGTTCGTCTATTTTAATCCTTGATAGGGCATCTGCTACGATATTTTCCTTTCCAGGGGTATGCTTGATTACCAGATTATATTCTTGCAGCTTGAGTGCCCATCTTATTAACCTTGGGGATAAATTTTTCCCTGAGTACAATCTAGTTACCGCCGCATGATCAGAGTATACTGTTATCGGCGCCTTTCCAAAATAGACTCGGAACTTTTGCACTGCTAACAGAACTGCAAGTGCCTCTCTCTCGGTCGCGGAATAATTTCTTTGTGTTTGATTTAAAGTTCGGCTAAAAAATGCCACGGGCTGCTGATTTTGCGAAAGTACCGCTCCTACCGCATAATCCGAAGCATCCGCTGAAATTTCTAAATTCTCATCCTTTTCAGGAAATTTCAACACAGGGGCTTGCGTTAATGCTTGTTTTAATTTTTGGAAAGCACTATTGGCTTCGGCCGTCCACGAGAATCTTGCCTTTTTCCTTTTTAATTTTAACAATGGCTCAGCGATAGCCGCAAAATCTTTTATAAAGGACCTATAATATGAACAAAGTCCTAGAAAAGAAGAGAGCATCTTTGCCGTGTTTGGAGTCGGATACTTTTGTACAGCGATTATTTTTGATTCATCTGTCTCGATCCCTTTTTGAGATATTTTGTAACCTAAATATTTTAATTCAGGGGCTGCAAATTTGCACTTTTCGACATTAACTTTTAGACCGGCCTCATTTAATAAAGAAAACACCTGTCTTAAATCCTGTACATGTTGGTCGAAATTATCACTAGTAATAATGATATCGTCTAAATAGATAAATGTGGACTTTCCAAGAACAGGTCTTAACACAATGTCCATGCATCGCTGAAATGTTGCTGGGGCCCCTGAAAGGCCAAACGGCATACGCAAAAATGCATAAGTGCCAGACTTGGTTATAAAAGCAGTCTTAGGCACGTCCTCAGGCCTCACCCCTATTTGAAAATAACCAGTCGTTAAGTCTAAAGTCGTCATAAATTTGGTTGATTTTATGTTCCTTAAAATTTCTTCTATGATCGGTAACGGATATACCGGATATTTCGTTATGGAATTTAGTTTACGGTAATCAATAGCGAATCTCCACCTTTTTGGATGCTCCAAAGGATAGTCATTATTTTTCTTACATAAAACCACCGGGCTAGCATAACTACTTGAGATGGGCGTTATGATCTTTTTACGTAGCATATCGGTAATATGCCATTCTATAATTTTTTCCTTATTCTTATCATACCGGTATGGTTTTTGGCGAACTGGCATTGCATCTCCGGTGTCAATACTATGGTTAGTAACCTGAGTAAATCCTGGAATATCACTAAATAACGAAGCAAATTCACTTACCACTTGTCGGATTCTATCTTGCTCGTCATTAGGCAGGTGGTCAAGTTTTAACATCGGCGGTTCAGCGTTTTCAGTACGAACTGGTTTCATTGTCAGCTTAAGGGACGCTTCATTAAAATCCAGCGTAGCTTGGGCTTCTGAAAGAAAATCTATTCCTAAAATTAAATGTGCTTGCAGATTCTTTACTATAAAAAACATCACCTTTATTTGTTCGTCCTTGATACGGATATACAAAGGTACTTTACCTACGCACTTACATTTTTCTCCTTGCGTCGCTAACACTGTCGTATTATCCGCATTATATATGCGGTATTTGCGAAAATACTTCCTAAAAAACTCTTCTGCCACACAGGAACACTGCGCGCCGGTATCCAGGAGTGCGGTGGCTGGGATATTATTCACCAAGACTTCAATCTTCGGAATAGTCAAATTTTTCACCATTACTGTATTTAACTTGTAGGAAGAGGGGTTTTCGTGGCCTTCGGATTTCCGCACCCTCTCGTCAGCAGAAATCCGTTTTAGTTTAAATTATTTTTCTTTTCCGTGCTTTCTTTCTTTTTCCCCTGCCCTTGAGACTTTTTTCCTGGGTTGCTATTGAACTGTCGACGTTCGCCGGCTGTTTTTGAATGCTCGGGTTTCCTTGCCCACTGATTCGCTTTTTCTCTGTAGCCATGTGCTTGAGTTTGCTGTAGTCTTGGCGTACCAAATTGGTTTCGCTGTTGATACTGGTTTCTTCTTTCGACGTCCGCCGTTCTTCTACTTTCAAACTGGATTGCTAGCTCAAATAACTTTTCCAGTGTATTCGGATTTCTCAATTCAATAAAGTCTTGCACTTGGGGTAGTAACCTCGGCAAAATCACTTGAATTATTTCAGGATCCGGACGGTTTTTATACAAGAGCTTGAAAACGTGAATTTTTCTTAAAATAAAGCTCGAGAGGTTTTCGATTCTTTGTTGATATATACTGAAATGTTCCGTTTCTAATTTCGCACGATCCCTTACAACAGGGAAGGCTTTTAGTAGGGCAGTCTTGAAATTTTCGTAAGTATAGGTGGGACTTCCTGCTTGACCCAAGAGACTTCTGCCTATACATTTGAACCAGTTAAGCGCTTGGCCCCTCAAAGCGCTGGTAGCTAAGGTAACTTTTTGAAACTCGTGCACGGGGTAGAGCATGAAGTGGTCATCCAATTTTTCCAAAAAACTGGTTACCGGTGAGTTTCCGTTAAATGTTGCTTCTGGTTTCATCGAAGCGCGCATGGTCTGGACGATGTAACCAAATCCTTCCAGGGCGGCAGCTGGCATTTCTGGATTCTGAGCCGTTTCTGCAGGCAGCACAGGTTCTTCTTGAAACTCGGCCATGGTTATTCTTCTTCGTTGGGCGCCACTATCAGAGTCAATGTTCCTTCTAACCTTCTTCGGGAACATACAAGGACCTGACTCGGAACAGAGAGCTTACTAAAGCTATGTTCACTAATTGTGGTAAGTAGACAGGATACAGACGAAGGGTATACAAAACCCTTTATTTTTCTCTATATACAATAACTTCCGTACTTCGGAATACACTGACCCGCCACTTGGGGTCTAACGTAAAAGTATAAAAATAAAACTAAACTCTAATTTAACTTTAGAATAATACACGTGGAAGATTGGCCTTATAATAACAGGAAGCGTATGTAGCACAGAGACTGTGAACACTACAATACGTTTAATTTATCAAGAGGATTAAAACCTCTGGCCTGGAAGGCAAACAGCAACTGCGTAACTTCTAAGGTAAGCGGCCTGCGTTGACTCACTGCTTCCTCTCTCTCGCTTGGCAAAAAGCCACAACTTAAGTACTTGGCGTTCGCCAGACAAACTTTGCATAAAAACCTTAACGCTTATAATTCTGGCCGGAAGTAGAAAATAAGAAGTGATAGTAAAGATTTAAAATAAAATAAACGTTAGTAAAACTTAAGATCCTTACAGTGTATCGCGAGTTTGTGCATCGTCGAGTTTTGCCTTAGACTGTGTTGAGCTTCGAGAACGAACAAACCAAGTCGGGATTTGTACTCTAGTGTATCGTCGAGTACATTGCGAGTTGTAGAGTGGACAGTCTTGAAAGTACGTAGAGTTCCGAGAACGACCGATCAGAGTCGAGAGATTTTGGTGTTTTGCCGTGAAGCTGTCTTCACCGTTATAGCCTGATAGTCTGAAGGCTGTTGTTTCAGCTGTTTATAGTAGTTCTTCGGCGACTGTAAACGTGATTTTGGAGCTGTCTTGAATAATACTGGCTAATAAATTGTATTTCGATACTTCATCAAGTGCTGTCATCGTTATGCACTCCAAATCCACGAACCCGTACGTAAGAAAAACGTAACACTATAATTACTCAGTCATCATACTTTCTTTTACAACCTGCAAACCTTAATACGGAAGAATATATTCCGCAGTAACTCTTGACAACTTTACCTAATTTCGTTTACACGTAAAGATATATATAATAGTGAGCACCATATAGCTGAGAAATAACACTACTTGTAGTTTCTATTAGTAAGAGTCGTAATGGAATAACTAACAAAATTACAAAAATGATTTACTCGTATATCTTGTGAAATATAAGTGTAAAACTGATAAAAATTAAAGATGGAAGTAATGTTTATCGTCCCAGCTCCGGCACCTCTCAGCTTTTGAGAGAAATAGTACTTGTAGCCGGAGCGCACTTGAGTCCTATGAGAAAGAGCTGCGGAATGTAAATCGACTACATTTCTGGCATGCAATTGACCTTCCTTTATGTAAATGAACCACAATTTCAGCAGAAAATTCTTTTTATTTCGAATTTTTTTATTAATAAATAAGCTTTATAACCAATTCTAATTTCTGAATGCTTCAAGACAGAAGAGAAACAAGCCAGCGTAAAACATAAAATTAGCAAAACAACAATCTTGTGTTTGGCGTAGGTTTTACACTCATGTCCATAAATTAAGGATAATTCGGAGTCACGCGGAAATCGAACTCTAAAATAAATATATCACCTGTAAAATCACTACACATATCTTCAAGAATCATATGGAAATTTCAGGAAGTAACCAGATGACACCGATGGTACGTCACAATGACGAGAGTGTAAGAGAGTGATATATAAGGAATACAGGCAAAGAAGTAAAATTGTAAGCTTTATAACCAATTCTAATTTCTGAATGCATGAATGCATCAAGACAGAAGAGAAACAAGCCAGCGTAAAACATAAAATTATCAAAACAACAATCTTGTGTTTGGCGTAGGTTTTAGTTAAGATTCTATCTAGGGCAAACAGGTACAGGTCCCTTTATTTGACGAAGAGGGACCTGAACCTGTTTGTCCTCGAAATCAACAAAGTGTTGATTTAATATACACCAAACACAAGGTTATTGCTTTGCTAAATGCATACTTGTCTTTTCCTCGGAAATCTGTCTTTTGACGGAAACTGAGACCTTTAAGGAAAAATATCCTCGCCCATGTGTCAAAGGCTGACTCTACTAGAATTCCAATAAATTTATTACAGGGCTTAATTTTTTTTTTGCCGAAAGTCGTGAAAGCGACCCTGAAAGTGCTGAAAGTAGTGAAAGCCCTGAACGTCCAACTCAAAAGTTAATGACTTCCTACTGAAAAGAGATCCTGCAGAGTTTAATAAAATAAAACAACATAGGTGACGAAAATTGTCACAAAAGTTTACGCTAGCTCTCACCTTTCTCAGAGAGAATGTTTCTCCTGTCATATTCTGCTTCACAGCTAGAATTATATCGGCAAGGAACCGTGGTCAGAAAGTGCTGGACTCTTTTTCTCTTTGTTTTCATACCTACATTAAAATTTCCTTCTATATTCCCATACTATGTCTATCATTCTCTTTACTCTGGTAACTCTCGTTTAACCATTCTAACTTTTTGCACTAGTATGCTGGGAAAAGAATGTTATTTTTTCTGTCCTTCATTGTACATAGAAAAAATCTGTCCAATAAAAAAAAGTCCAGTATTTTATTTTATTACTGTATTGTCCCGCAAACTCGACATAATATAAACTGAGAGACTGTCGAATTTCCAAAAATTCCAGTTTTACGGAATAAGAGATGGGGTTTTTAGAACTCTTTTTATTCAACCCTTTGATGCTCCTGATATTATTTGCATAATGTTTTAATTAAAAAACTCTAGACATCGAGTATAATGATCCTAGAAAGAAATAACATATGAATTAAAAAAATATCAGCTCTTGCCCAGAGATCTTCGTGGTGGTGCCTTTTTATCTGTCGAGTCAGCCAGCACCAGCAGTAAATCCAGGATCTCCTTCTTGAAATTCATCATAAAACTTTAGGGCCTTCTCTTGCAAAATTTGTCCTGAAATGGGTGTTCCCTTTTGCCTTTGCTACCTGAACCACAAATAAAACGCCTCGCTCTCTTTTTCGCATTCACCACCTTTCCTTCTTTTCTTTCCTTTTAAACATCGGTACATGCTCTTTTCAAACACCAAGTGTCGATTTCGGTAAAATCTTTTTTCAAACTGTCAGAGTAGTTCGTCCAACACCTAAATCCTTGGTTATTAAGTTTACACTTTCCTCTTTGTCAAGTCTCTTTAAAGCTTCTAGTTTCATTTCCATTGTCCATTAGTTAGTTTTCTTTTTGTTTCGAAGCCTCTCAATGCCCACGAAGCCTCATCTCCCGGCGCTGATGCCCTGGAGGGCGTAGTGAGTTTTGAACCGCTACCGAAAGCACGAGATAATAATAATCCGTGCGTATGAAATAAAAGAGGAAGCTGTATGGACAGCGGCTTCCAGCGCATTTCCAAGATGTGCGCTATGAAATGGTGGATTCGAGTTGCTTGCAGCACGAACGTTCTATGAACGTAAAAAAGCTACCTGGTTGATCCTGCCGGTAGTCATATGCTTGTCTCAGCCGTGCATGTCTAAGTACATGCCGTATTAAGGCGAAACCGCGAATGGCTCATTAAATCAGTTATAGTTCCTTGGATCGTACCCTACTTCTTGAATAACTGGGGCAATTGTAGAGCTAATATATGCAGCAGAGCTCCGACCCTCTGGGGATGAGAGTTTTTATTAGACCGAAACCAATCACACCTCGTGTCCGTATCATGTGGTGACGCTGTATAACTTTGAGCTAATCGCACGCGCGCTCGTCCCGGCGACGTATCTTTCACGTGTCTGCCTTATCAACTGTCGATGGTAGGTTACGCGCATACCATGGTCGTAACGGGTGACGGGGAATCAGGGTTCCATTCCGGAGAGGGAGCCTGAGAAACGGCTACCACATCCAAGGAAGGCAGCAGGCGCGCAAATTACCCATTCCCAGAATAGGGAGGTAGTGACGAAAAATAACAATACGGAACCTCTTTTCAGACCGCGTAATTGGAATGAGTACACTCTAAATCCTTTAACGAGGACCAATTGGATGGCAAGTCTGGTGCCAGCAGCCACCGTAATTCCAGCTCCAATAGTATATATTAAAGGTGTTGTGGTTAACAAGCTCGTAGTTGGATCTCAGTTCCAGACGGATAGTCCGCCTACTGGTGGTTACTACCTGTTCTGAACAGCCAGCCGGTTTGCTTTGATGATCTTCACCGGTTGTCTTGGGTGACCGGCAAGTTTACTTTGAAAAAATTAGAAGAACGTGTTTGCTTAAACCAACAAAGTCTTAATTTAATCTACCCCAAACACAACGTTATTGCTTTGCTAATTTTACTTTCTGAATGCATGCTTGTCTTTTCCTGGAAAATCTGTCTTTTGATGGAAACTGAGACTTTTAAGGAAAAACATCCCCACCCATGTGTCAAAGGCTGACTCTACTAAAATTGCAATAAATTTATTATAGGGCCTAATTTGTTTGCCGAACATCGTGGATATAACCCTGAAAGTGCTGAAAGTCGTGAAAGCCCTGATTGTCCAACTCCGAAGTTAATGATTTCCCACTGGAAAGAGCTCCCGCAGCGTTTAAGAAAACAAAACAACATAGGAGATGAAAATTGTCACAAAAGCTTACGCCTAGTTCTCATCTTCCCTCACGGACAATATTTCTCCTGTCATATTCTGCTTCACAGCTGGAATTATGTCGGCAAGGAACCGTGGTCAGAAAGTGTTGGATTCTTTTTCTCTTTGTTTTCATACCTACATTAAAATTTCCTTCTATATTCCCATACTATGTCTATCATTCTCTTTACTCTGGTGACTCTCGTTTAACCATTTTAACTTTTTGCACTAGTAGGCTGGGTAAAGAGTGGTCTTTTTTCCGCTCTTCATTGTACATAGAAAGATCTTCTGTCCCATAAAAAGAAAATCCAGTATTTTATTTTTTTACTGTATTGTCCCGCAAACTAGACATAATATGGACGGAGAGACTGTCAAATTTCCAAAAATTCCATTTTAAGGAATAAGAGATGGGGTTTTAAAACTCATAATATTTAACCCTTTGATGATCGTGATATTATTTGCATAATATTTTAATTAAAAAACTCTAGACACTGAGTATAATGATCCATAAAGAAATAATATATGAATTTTAAAAAAATCTACTCTTGCCCAGTGATCTTTGAGTGGTGGTACCGCTTTTTCATCTATCGAGCCAACCAGCCACTAGCAGTAAATCCAGGGTCTTCTTCTTGAAATTCATCATAAAATTTTAGGGCCTTCTCTTGCAAAATTGGTCCTGAAATGGGTGTACCCTATTCCCTTTGGTGCCTGAACCACAAATAAAGCGCCTCGTTCACTTTTTTGTATTCACCACATATCATTCTTTTTCTTTCTTTTTTAAACATCGGTACATGCTCTTTTCATTCACCAAGGTCGATTTCGGACCTCTTCTTTTTCCACCCTATCAAAGTAGTCTGTCCAACACATAAATCCTTGGTAATATCGTTTACACTTTCCGCTCTGTCAAGTCTCTTTAAAGCTTCTAGTTTCATTTCCATAGTCCATTAGATTTTTTTTCCCGTTTCGGACGTTTCATTGCAAGAGAGTTTAATGGGACTCACGACTATTTCTGGATATTCTTTTCCTTGAATTATTTTATAAACCATTCAGTGAGCTTTGAACGGTGTTCCGTGAAAAGAGATATCAATTTTTGAAAGACAACGAGCTCATTAGAAGACACATATTTATGCAATTCGGGGAAACAATCTTGACAGCCGCCATCCTCATTATTTTTTTATCCACAACTGCATCTTTCTTCTAAACTCCGCAATCTTCTCCAATAGCTTCAAGATGTATATATTATTGCCTTGTATAGACAGATTCAAGGCATTCAGTTTGTCAACTACACTATCCGACATTGAAAATGCAACACTAGGAAGGAGTGGCCAGAAAGTGATGAAACGCGGCAAACAGATAACAGCAACGAGAAACAAGTGATCTTTATATCGAAATGATATGCATAATACAGAGAGAGAAAAGCGTTAGCTCAATAGGTTGGGCGCTACCGATCAGGCTTCCGACCTAGGGATAATACAAGCGGAATTACACACCTGGTCAATAGAAAATCTACAAGCCTGCAGCCCACAGATGTGTAACTGGTAGTTCAACGAGCATATTTGGAATGTAATCGGATTTATAAAGTCTTAGCTTTAAATATGTTTTGCCATCTTTTTTTGACAATCGTTTGGCGAATTGCAATTACATTTGTTTGTTACAGAACTATTAGAGTCAATATGAATCGCTATTTGCCGATACTAATATTAACATTTGCATTAGCTGGCTTACAAAGACATAGTCCACTTTATTAACTTTATTACATTCATAGTTATATGCATTGACATATATTACACTACATAAAATTTGCATTATAGTACTTTGACATTTGCCATTACCATTGCTTCACGTAGTGTTACACTGACAGGTAAGCACACTGACAAATACTATATAACATTCAATTTGCATTAGTATTACAATTAATGCAGTACAGCAACTTAATTTGCACTACTTTAGCTTTAGAATACCTTAACATCAGGCTTTTACATTACATTATGCTATCTATGAAATACTTTTAGAACAACGTTCGTTTTTTGTAGGACCATTTTGGATGGCGATACACGAAGCAAAACTTCTAGGTACAAAGTCAGTGAGACTACAGACGGTGTCCTGAGGAATAGCTCTCTATTCCCTGTGAACCATTTGCCGTACTTCGTCTTCTGAACGCGGCAGTGGCAGAGTCTGCAAATGGGGTCCAATTACATCTCAAATATGTTAGAATGGTGAGAGACTAGGAGCGAACGGTGGTCAGGGATTCATCTGTACACTTTGCATGTTGGCTGATGTCGGCAGTGTGTGATTGGGTTTTATCCTACTGATAAAGGGCATTGAGAACTCCCTGAAGTTAAGGGAGTGTCACTGGCCACAGTACATTATCCTCTTGAGATGTCACAGTGCCCTTAAAACGAATTAGAGGTGACCTGGGATCGTACGCAGTTGTGCCCGAAACCATAATGCCACGTTGTCGCGCGTTGAGATATTCCACAATTTCTGCCGGATTGCACCTATCTCCACATCGACATCATACTTGTACGCGGCGGCTATCATTGGAGAAACAGAAGCGTGACTCATCTGAGAACATGACCCTGTGCCATTCTGTCCTCATCGCTCGAGCCTGGAACCGTTGCAGACGTGTGCGTCTATGATGTGTGGTCAATCTTCTTAACGGACGCCACGAGTGCAGGCCACTAGCGACCAATCGACAGCAAATGTTTCTGGTCGATATGAGAACATCCAGAGTGTCTTGAACATGCTGCAGAATGGAGGTAGAAGTGGCCACCGCTTCTCGGCGGATGCGTCGACCCACGCAAGTTGACGTCACTCTAGCTGCACCGGCCTCCCTCAAACTTGTCAAATTTCCTTGTTCCAACTATCGTCGCCACAGTCGGTGCACTGTGGGCGCGTCCAGGTTTGTGTCAGCTGAGATTTGTGGTATGGACCAACCTGCCCTTCTCAGTCCGATCACTATGCCTCTAGTAAAATCGCCTGTATGCTGGAACTGCCTCTCTTGGCAAAGGCCTGGTATTCTATGCCATTACATGCGTCCTCTGAGACAAGAACACATTTTTCTCGATGATTTCCCTAGCAGAAATAACGACATAAAATTTGAACATTCTGAAGGTTCCTTCCCTTATATCTTCTTGAACGTTCACTGGAAAGCTGCGCATTTCACATCATTGGTATAATTCGATGAAGTGCATCTACCCTGAAATTTGCATAATTTTCGGGCCACTCCTTTCTTGGTATTGCATGTTCAATGTTGGAAGGTATATCGCACTCGTTGTGCAAATGTTGGAAGGTATATGGTATGCCAGTTTTACTAAAATGTCTGGTTCGGCAAAGTATCTGGAGTTTACATGTCGTTCCTCTTGCAGAAAACTGTGAATTTCTTGATGTAGCTCGAATGCACGGGATAAGACATTCCACGTGAAAGCCATCGTGAACTGCAGTAATAATAGCAGAGCTGTGTGTTCAGCTCCCATGCCCATGCAAAGTTTTTTAAATAGTTTGGCTTTCAGCGGTCTAGTTGCCATGTAGTTTACTATGTCTATGATAGGTTACAATACCAAATTCAATTCACAACTCATGGACTTCGATGTAAAGGCTTCCTTATGGATGATGCAATGGTTCCGCATAGCATGCGGTGCTTTACTGCGAATAAGGGGTTGCAATACTCCTTATTTCCAAACATTGATCGAGCGCCGTTAGTACACACGCCGATACACTTTTCCCAATCTAAATTATTTTTTGTTATAAACTTTTCAAGAATTTCAAATAAGTTTTGAGCCTTTGCTCCTTCCCTGATGGTTTGATAGAAAAGAAGGTTTTCAATAATTATATTATCGTATAGAAAACATACGTAACAAATAAAGTATGCATTTTTATTACTGCCAGTAGCCTCATCAAGTTGTAGACCAAATTCCTTGCCTTTCATTTCCTCTATGAATTAGTCATTGAGACACTCGGTTATATGATGGATTCTTCGACATATGGATTCTAATAGTGTTGTTAGGTAACGGTACTTTTGTAATTAGTTTTCACGCCGCTTCACCTACCATAATACTAACCATACCGAGAGCAATCGGTAAAAAACGTTCTGCGATGGTGTGAGGTTTCTTGCAGTTCGCTACCCTGTATGCCACCTTTAAAGATGGTAGCAGTGCGTTGCTAGGTGCTGAAGCTTGTTTAATGAACACGTTATTTGTTTTTGTAAATTTTGAAAATTCCTACTAAAAAATTCGCGCGATTCAACAGAGCACATTTTGCGGTTTTTCTTCATTGTTTACTTCTACTGAAACAAAGCCAAAGTTCAAATAGCTATCATCTTATTTGCGATATGTCCCGCCTTTTTGCTCCCCAGCTACTTATCGAGGCTTGATCAATCTGACTTGAACTATTGACTTGCTTATTTAATAAAAATGTTTCCATTTTGTGACTAACGTTTTACGAAAATACAAAGCAGCAAAATTAAAGCAACTGAACTGATAACATACATATGTTTAAATAGATACTATAGCGTTTATCTGTCCTACGTTCCTAAATCACAACCCTCTGCAACTTTATTACTACTTCTATTTAAATTAACAATTTAACTGCGTACGCTTACAATAAACTAACTTGGCAATGCGACCTACTACGGTTTACCAGCAGCGGTAGCTATATCTCAACCACCGGCCGGTATCTCGTCTCTGCCGTCACCATCGAGATAGATAAGGCCTGCGCGCTGAATTACTACGTCACTGCTAGGGGACCGGTCTTCAAGCAGTTTACCTTCCTTGCTAAACACCCGTTTTTCTAAACCTATTCTATGAAATTGGTATCTCATACTATAAAATCAGTCTAAAACAAAATTACAAGCGGCAATATAATGCTTTACAAAGCTTATACGAATATGAAATATTTTCATTTTCTTTTGTTGGTGTTTATTTTCAAAACAAAATTATTTGAGAATGGTGTGGTGCTTTTAAAAGCAAATCATTTCCTTGACGAAAAATTGGTTTTAAAATTCAAGTAGCTAAAATTTTTACTTTGATTTTTCTGCACTGTCTTTGTGTCTCTCGTTGATTCTCATCACCGCATCAAATTTTTTTGTTTCACCCACTACTTTAACAAAATGTTTGCCAGTGGGAACACATGTTATCTCTCATTATATAATTATTGCATATTTTTTATATCTATCATATTAATGTAGCAGGATTATAAAACATCAAATGAATGCAAGAGACTACTTAATATTTAGACTGACATTTAAATGCCTTATATCAGTCAGAAAATTTTTCTGAATGTAATAAATTACTAAATAGTTTAGTTTTAAAATTATTTCTTACTTACATATTGTATGTTAATCTGTATTACAGTTAATGTTTTCCTCTTAATGCTACATAATTATTCGACAGAATCTGTAGTTAAATTGAGATAATGTTTATTACATAGCTCTGAAGACTATCAATATTAAAATTCCAAATAAGACAGGAAAAAAAGTTTTTTAAATAAAGTTATACACAATTTTTTTTGAAAATATTTTAATAATATACGAAATACTTAAAAACTTTTAGAAACTGAAATTTCTTGCAAATATTTACATCATACCTATTTAACTATAAGCGTTACCTCTGTTCTGAAAATATTTTTTCTATTAATATCCACATGAAAAGAAAATATAAATCCTAACATCATGTTCGAGACTTTTCTTTATAATGTAAGCAATGTTTTTAACTTAACTTACATAGCTTTTGGTGGTGCCACGTACTCAAATTAAAGATTGTAATTTAAAAGATAATTTAAAAAATTGCTTTTAAAATTTTAATTTGAATTGAATTTTAAAATTGCATTGAATTGAAGTCTCGCAATTTAATTACCTTAATATGAATCTTACATACATTACTTTAGAAACTTTTCTGTCATTCTCAGAAGGTTTGTATTGCACAACAAACATGATAATAACATATATAAAAGTGAACAGAAGCTATGTTAGCTAAACATATGCATTTAAGTTTTATCATGATAAAATGATATTTAATGATTTGCAAAAAACATTGATATTTAAATTTAAGAACACAGTACTCTGTCAAGAATCAAATTTACTCTGCATTTGATATTCTACATATTATGTAATGAAATAAGTGTTATGCTTTTAACCCCTTAGGACAGTTATTTCATATAAAATTAGTTTCCAATTAAAATAAATAATCATAAATTTTGCTGACAATTTTTATATTACTAGTGTTAGTAATTATTACAAGGGATGATGCTTCAGGTGTCAAAAGTAAACATAAATTCAATTCTTAAAACATAATGAATAAAAAATTACAACTTATAAAAGCCAACAAAAAGTTTGCTGAGGGTCCCTTAACCGTGACGTCACAAGCCAGTTTCGTTTCAGAGCGCAGGCCTTATCTATCTCGATGGTGACGTCTCTGCCCGCAATCCTATCGCTGCGAAGGAACGGCGGGGGCTGAATACCGTTCATTTGGCGCTCAGGAGGTTCGCCGCCGAGCATCCCATATAAAAAGACGCCCGTGCAACGGGCTGAATGTCAAAGCAAACGAAATTACCAAACTCCAAGTGCTTCAAAATAAGGTGCTAAGAATCATCACAAAGGCTCCTTACTATGTTCGGAATAGGACTCTCCACTCCGACTTGAAAATAGATACTATTCAGGACTACCTCAGCAGAATAAACAACAACTTTTTTAATAATATTATCAATGTGAATCCCGCTAATTTCACGGACATTCTTATCTACGAAATCTTGGCTGAAGACAAAAACCTCCGCCCACCTCTTGAGTTCAGAATTCTAAGTTCCAGTTTTCTGGTTTTCAAGCAGCATCGATAGGGGTCAGTTTCTGGGAGGGTGACCTCCCATGTGACTGGCTCCGACGAATGAACAGTTAGTATTCGGGCTATCCTACACAGGTCATCCGAAGTTTCTTTCTCCGGCCCCTGCTTGGCGGATTCCATCCAAGATGTAGCAGTACAGGAGCAAAGTGCTTCTTTTTCTCTTTCTCTCTCTCCAGCCGTGGCCTTCGATGGCCTGGTCAGCTGCAGAATCACGTGATTTGACGTCACGTAAGGCGTCTGAACTTTCACCCTTCGCACTGCATTGTGTGGACACTGCAAGCGAAGACTTCTTATTACGTTGATTGCGTGCTGTATTTTTTTATTATTCGTGTCTTTTTTATTGCTAAATTTAAGTAATGTTGTTAAGGATATTTTCGTTTTTTAATTGAGATTACTAGTTAATTTATTTGTTAACAAGAATAACGATCGACGTCTATGTAGAGCTGTCTTCATCATACCTGCAAGATGTTGCGTTCCAGCATGCAAATCCAATTACGATTTCACCAATGAATAAGTATTCAAATTTCAAAAAGATACGGTAAAACGAGATTTATGGATCAAAAAAATTCCAAGGAAAATTTTTATTCCAAGTGATCGCAGCGTTGTGTGTGAAAAACATTTTCGAAAAGCTGATATTATTCGCTATGATTATTAACAAACGAAGGTACTTTTATTCAGATGTGCAGAGGGCATCCTAAATTAAATAACGATGCTTACCCATGCAGTTTTTCTGGTTGTCCAAAATACTTATCTGAAAGTCCAACCCCTCAGAGAATGAGCAGGGAGGAAAAAAGAACTAAGATGGAGAAGCATATTTTTAATGAATTTTTGAGAAAGGACAAATAGCATCAATTGAGGATTTTTCTTCTATGTTACCGAATAAGTTAAATATTTCAGATACTTCAAATATTATTTTACACAAATCTGCTGCTGGTATTTATATTTTATTGCTCAGTTTTCATCCACATCCTAAAATTGAGAAAAGTATCTTTGTATCGCTTCATATGGATATAGCAGTTTATCTAGGAGATGAAGTTGTTCCAATTAAAAGTAAAGAAGAACCAGTAAAGAAGTTGAACAACATTCTTTACTGGTCAAACTTACCGAGATATATGTACAAAACATTAACATGTTTGATGTTCATGAAACTTGTTTAATGTGTGGAATTCCATTTTCTAGCAGATTAAAAAAATAATGAGCACCATTTCAATATTTGTTTAAACAATTATACTAAAGTTCTTCAAAATAATATGCATACAAAAATCGATGAAAGGAAACTTAAAAAAGTCAAGAATACGTGATGAAACGATATGAGTATGTAAATGACATTGTTTTATTTTTTAAAAATAGTGTACTAAATATGATGCAGTACAAATATATTTTAAATAATGTATCTTTTACATTTAAATTTATTAATCCTTTTGCTGTTTCCTTATTATTTAATAATACTTCATAATTTTTCAAAATAAATTATCAATTGCGATTAATTATTGCTTCAGTATACTAGTACAGTTTGCACAGTATTTGCTAATTAGACAGAAATGATGGTTTGTTAATTGTATAGTTGTTTTGCGGTTTTCGTTGGCAAATTTATTGATTTTACGCTTTCGTGAAACATTACATGGATGGCTTTTATTTGTAAATATATTATTTATTATGCATCTACATATAAGTAATAATGTAAATATTATTATAATTATTGTTATAGATAACATATAAATATGTGAAAATTATTCGTTTTCTGTAATGGTGCAGCAAAATTGTAATTTATTTAATTTAAAAATTGGGGATTTAAATCTTTTCTGTGGCTTTTGACCTGCTATTCATTTTATTAAATAGTAATTTAAATGAATTAAAAATGCATTTGCATAATGTTTAAAAGCTCTGAAATATTTATAGTTTTAAGGAAAAATAATTTTTTATGTCATTTAATTTGCTAAATTATATTTACTTTTGTTAGTGAATTATTTATATTTCTAAATCTTTTCATTCCTCTCCTTCTCAAACTGTAAAGATATTTTTATGTTAATAAATAACAGCCTTTTTATTTACTTATTTCAAAACTTTCTTTTTTGAGTGTATCCTAACAAATTATTACAATACAGTGTAAAAAAAGTGCACAAGATAACCTAAAACATGGCGTAGAAAATTTCGTTAATACTTCTTAAAAAATAATATTTAAGTTATTAATCTTAACTGCAAATGAATATACGACCTTTTATATACGTTTTCCATTCAAGTCTCTGGAAATTTAATTATTATGCATTATTAAAAACCAAACACTCTAAACATCGAACGAAACGCTCGTATTCAAATCTGAAGCAAAGAAAGTCACGGAAGGATCAGACGCCTTTCGTGACGTCACTCGCAGCTAACCAGGCCATGTTATCTCGAAGGCCACGCTCCAGCACACTTCTACCTCCACGAGAGAAAATTTCTTTCAGGTTTCTACTCTGTCAGGCCCCACATGGGATCACATCAGGAACTGGCAAGAGCAGGACTTTAATTTCCTGCTGAAAGCCAGTATAACCGCAAAGTTCCAAAGGGCTGAATGTCTCTTGAGAACTGAATGTATCAACTGAATGTCTCTTCAGAACTTTCAAAACTTTAGTTTTACCGTCATGTGAGTATAGTTTGCTTACGTCGTAGCATGGCAAAAGGATGATCAATTTATTTACACTTTTGAAGAGTTTTTAATCCCCTAGGGAAAAAACCCACTAATCATCGTCTTTGAACACTTGTAATTCGGTCCGGGATTCAAATCCCAGTAAATGGGCAGCTTGCATGGGCGCTTTCGTGATTTTCCCCATGCATAACGCGTATACGAGCCCGTTTCCCTTGAAAAGTTTTCCAGGAAGGCATCCTTTCCCTTAGGAAGATAGCCCTTGAGCACTCTTCCATAACAAACCAAATCAATACTATTATAAAATTTTCAATAACAATTACTTATTTCACATTCACACATTGACCTCATTGTAATCAGGTCACAATGCAATTTGTCTTACTTTGGATATAAGCACAAATTTTGCTTCAATGTTTCAAACAATTAAAGCAGCCAATTGGTCAAAGTTCACAAACATTTTAAACAGCAAAAAAGAGGAAAAAACTGGTACTTACGTATTATCTGTAAACCGTGAAACTGTCGCCTAGCAGCGCGATTCAACTCTAGTTATGGATAAGCCTTAAGTAATACCATACTGGTAACATCTGCGTTTTTGTTTGATGTAATCCGACTGATTCTCGATCAGCCCATGAAACTGTTGCCAAGCTGCTCGATTTAGCTTTAGTTATGGTAGTGATATAAGTGTGACGCAATTAAAACAGGCTCCAAAATGAAATTAAGATTAACAGTACAAGAAAAAGGTTATTCAAACAAGGAAAAGGAACTAAATTTCTGAAGGGATCAAATATTGAAGATACATCATGCAGCGAAAGTTAATAAAATTTACTTGACTCTTAACAGGTCTTCTGTTATGGGCATATTTTGAGTTGTGACGTTCTAATTACAAATAATTTAACTTTGTTAATATAAAAATATAATTAATTAAAAATATAATGATCGTGAAAGAACATAAAAAGTGCTTTGTTCTTACGTTGTAGAGACATTAGGTGTTTTTTTTTTGTTTTTGTTTTTTTTTTAAGAAGGAGATGAAAAATTAGCAACGCCCTCGCCGGGAATTGAACTACGGACCTCTGGAATACGCACCGAGTGTGCAGACCACTACACCACGAAGGCATGCTAAGAAGGCGGAAGAAATACCTTATATACTCTCCCTTTAAAAGGGCGACTGGAGTTTTTAGGGGACCCAATCGCCCAAATCTTGGGTGTGGAGAATCATCATCCACCACCCCTTTTTAGTTCGGACGCCACTGTAGAGCTATTAGGTTATTTGGAAGCAAGACACTTGAAAAATGAGCAAAGCCCTCGCCGGGAATCGAACCACGGACCTCTGGAATATGCGCCCAGCGGGCAGACCACTACATTACGAAGGCATGCTAAGAAGGCGGGAGAAATACATTATAACATATAAGTGGTATAATAATTAGTAATTGTTAACCTATAATTCAATTTACTTTGATCGTATAGTATTTAATACTTCCAGCATTGTAACCTAGTTGGGAGGCCAGTGAGTTTTCGCATCAAAGACAGTTTCTAGATATACTTAAAGGAATTTTATTAAACATAAATTATAGGAATATATTAATGTAATATTATGGTTACTCAGAAATAAAAGAACATACCTCGAAATATTTCCATATAATCTTACTACGATGATCACCGTCTCATTTCATGGTCTTTTACCCTCTTACATTTATAAAAACATTTATAAACATTTATAAAAGTTATTTAAAAATACAAATTTAAAAATAAATCATAAAAAATGAGCGAATATTATTTGAAATAAACCTAAATTTCGAAATATGAAAGAAAGAATCAAATTAGTTTAATAAAAAAAAGAAAGATTAATAAATATATACCAAACTTAATTAACATTGAGGAGCTAAAATTTTGGGAGCTAATTTTTTTAAAAACTACTCGTGTGATTTTTACAAAACTTGGTAGTTTGGCGTAATTTGAGTCATAGAAGTGAAGTATGGAAATATATTGTTATGTTATTTTAGAAAAAGTCCGTTTTTGTGTCAAAGTACCTATATTAGAACAATGCTATATATAAATCTAATACATATCCTAAGTCGCGCTTTCGAGACAAGAAAAACCCAAGTTGAATTTCGTCAATCGGCCCAGTAGAACGAGAGAAATAGAACTGCCCCCCTCCTTTTTTTTTTTCGTGCGCAGCGTACGTGTTTGTCCTCGAAATCGACGGTGTCTTGACTGAATTTTGGCCAAACGGATGTTTGTTGCTTTGCCAAATTTTATGTTTTACTTTGGCATGTTTCTCCTCTGTCTTATGTTAACTGTATTAAACTCAATGTCTTAACCTCGTAGTTAACTAGTCGCAAATTAATAACTGTTGGATCTAATCTAGTCCAGTGGTCTCAGACTCAAAGTGCACGTTGGGCAAGAGGAAAATCTGAAAACAGCTGAAAAGCCAGATTCTCTTTTCCTTTTAACCAAAATAAAAATAAAATATTAACCAAAAATGTGTTTAGTAAATTTTAAATTTCCTGTCCTTCTAATCTAAACTTGTCCAAATGGGAGGTATTTTGAGCCTTACTCCAACTTTTCGCTTTCTCCGTCCACTACCATTTGTTGTCCGTTCATTTAATTCTCTCCTCTTCGTCAAATGGAGATATTTATTTCTATTGGATCCGTCGCCATAGCCAAAAATAGCAACGAGTTGTGTCCACGGCCTCTCTCCCATGGCAAGGGAAATTCCTCTTTACCATAAATTCAATCTAGTCTCTATTCTCGAAGGTTCCATATTCATTAGAGGGGAACCCCGCATTCTACGTCTTCAAAAAAAGGTAAGCATTTATTAAAAGTCGTTTTTTTAAATTCTAGAATGTTCTTTCATGTTCTTTTTCTTTGTTTCACAGAATCGTACCTTAGATTTGCAATCTTATTATTTCAACTCTATGCTAATAATATAATTATTATTTGCTTTATAAATTTATATAAGTATTTGGAGACAAGTTCAGCCAATTAAAAATTTAAATAAATAAGATATTATAAATTATTCTTATAATTAATGTCTATTAAAATTACATAACACTTCCTCAAATAGTTTCTAATAGCCTAGAAAAAGCAAAGTTCTCAGCTGATACACCGAAACATACAAAAGGACACCTTCACCGAGAATTCTGCACCCTACAATAACTGCATATTAGCATCGTAGTAAATATGTATCGTAAGGAATGTGGTCCAAATTATTGCACCATCTTAAGTAATCATTACTATTAAAAAAACTATATAACTCAAAAAAAAAAAAAAAAAAAAAAAAAAAAAAAAGCGAATGGTGAAAAGAAGATTAAAAATAAAACATTTGTACCCTTAATCTCATAAAAACACGAATTGTATTAGCAAAATTATGAAATTAATACTGAAATTTAATTATTATCCTTCAGCATGGATAGATATTTTACTTTCCCAAAAGAAAAAACCACTGACTGACCGACTGAGTAGTATATTTCCGTATAAACTTTATTCCACCACTTTACTATCTGCACTATCAAAGCTTGCTGAAAAATTTACCTTAAATTTTATTGAAAGCACTCACCTATTGCACTCTATATTGTCTTATGAAAAAAGCAAAATAATACTGCTAACCAGTTTCTAAGAATAATGAATTCTAAGAATAATGAATTTTATTACCGAAGGTTGTAATATCAAGCTTCCAACAAGAGCGATTTTCTTAGACATTAAATAATGAAGACTGTATTATATAAAGCCTAATTCAGTGCAAACGGTTGGAATAATTTGACTAATTTGGTAAACTAATCAAATTCATTTTTCCGGAATTTACTATTAAATTAGTTGCATCGCATCTTTCTGATAAAATCTTTAATTCTGGAAATAATTAATATACTAGAAGACGAATTTGTGCTGAAATCCGTCAAAGTTCTATTACGTGCTTCATGTTTATTTAATGGCATTTATATAGCTGAGATATCTTGTGACCCAACAGTTCAACTGGACTCGTTTATTGATGATATAGCTATCTTTAAACAAACTACAAATGTATACTTTAATAATAATATATGTTTATAATATGTTTTTATTAGTCAAAATCTTTCGTAAAATTAGCTGCATATTCTTGAAGACTGGTTTCCTGAATGTAGAATAACTGTTAGTATTTAGAAATCAATTGCTAGAATTTTTAGAAGACAGAAATCAGAAGTAATAATAAATCTAAATGCTTTCAAATTTTACATTACAAAGGGGCGTTATAATACAAAGGGCGTACAGAGGGGCGTTTATTTCATTTACACATACATACACATTTTGAGAGCCTTTGGGCTAAAAATATTTAAAAAAAAACGTATCTTTAGAATTGCAATAGTCAGTCTTGCGCGCTGGAGATAAAAATATTTTATTCCGTACAGTGTGTTGCCACTGCTCGCTCTGAAATCGTTAAGTTTCTTAATCAAAAATTCGTTAAAGTTTAAAAATATAAAATAGATAATAAAAGAAATTGGAAATTCAAGATTCGAGCTTCCAGGTGAACATACTCGAGTGGAGTACTACGTTATTCAGAATTTAATGGCTCTATGTATTTTACAATGCGAAAAACATACAAACATTCATGCAAATTCTTCATTATTAAATTTGTTTAAATATAATACGGGTTGATAATATTTGGTGGCAACAATTTGAAAAGTGATATAGCCGTTAATACAGTGGTGGCCAAAATTGTGGACACTTTTGGAAATTTTTATGTTTTTGAACTTTGTATGCTTAGAGAAAATGTTACGTTTCGCAAAATGCAAACTTGTATATATCATTTTAAAGAGAATTTATTACTGAATTCAATACAAAACACAAATTTCAATTATTTGCAATACAAAAAAGTTATATGTACTTTAATATAAATAAAAAAAAAAAAAAAAAAAACACAGTTATGAAGTGGTTTGTTTCCTGGCCAATCACTGTTCTTGTTCTGAGAACCAAACAAATCTTAGTAACTGCCAGTAGAAGCTGACATCATGTTTACGCTTGAAACAATTCATTATTTTGCTTTGTTCTGTAGAAGGAGGACCTATTTCTCATACACTGCAATTACAAGTAGGAATTTTTGTAAAAATTTTTAATATTTAGTCAAGAAGCAATGACATCAAATAAAAGAGTAGATTGGACACCTAGAAAGAGATGTAATATTATTGTGTTATGAGAAAGTGGTCTTTCCTATGCTGAAATTGCAAGACAGGTGGGTGGTTCAGTGACTACATCTGGAGTCCGAAAGTTTTGTTTACGATATCAGGAGACAAATTCAATAAAAAACAAAGAAGGAAAAAGCCGAAAAAGGTGCACCACATCTATTGATGACAGAAGAATAAAAAGACTATGTCTCCAAGATAGAAAAATGTCATCAGCGGCCATCAGAAGTGATCTGAATGATGTTGGTGTTTCTGTCAGTTCAAGAACAATCAGGAGAAGATTAACAGATGTTGGACTGAGAGGTAGAATTCCACGAAAAAACCCTTATCTTAATTTTCAGCAACGAAAAAAAAAAGACTACAGTGGGCAAAGGAACACATTAATTGGACAGATGATCAGTGGTCACAAGTTATATGGAGTGATGAAACTAAGATATCGTTATTCGGTAGTGATGGGTGAAAATATGTAAGACGTAGAATAGAAGAAGAGCTACATCCTGACTGCATTCAAGCAACTGTGAAGAACCCAGTTAGTGTTATGATTTGGTCATGCATGTCGGCAGATGGTATTGGTCACCTTCATGTCATCGATGGGACACGGAATGCCAGAAAATACATTGACACTATTCTAGAACCAAAACGTCTACCTTCCATCAGAGATCTCTTTCCCAACAATGCTTCGTTTATTTTTCAGCAGGATTCTGCTCCTTGCCACACGGTCAAAATATCGAAAGAGTGGTTTCGTACAAAGAGCATTAAATTGTTGTCATGGCCAGGAAACAGTCCTGACCTCAATCCTATCGAAAATTTGTGGCACTGTTTGAAAACTCTTGTCCGAATGAGGCGCCCGTCAAATAAAAGTGAACTAATTGAGGCTATAATTGTTTCCTGGCATCATGTAATAACGAAAGAAGAGCTTAAAAGTCTTGTCAGCTCAATGAAACATCGATGTGAAGTTGTAATCAAAAATAAAGGGTACCCTACTAAGTACTGATAACTCACTGCAATCATCACTATGTAATGTATATCGATAACTATTATCGTTTAACTTTTTTTGTATTGCAAATAATTGAATTTTGTGTTTTGTATTGAATTCAGTAATAAATTCTCTTTAAAATTATCAGGTTCAATGTTCCGTCTTACTTTCTTTGGGAACATGCAAACACCCTGACTCGGAACAGGGAACTTACAAAAGCTATGTTCAATAAATGTGGGAAGTAGACAGGATACACAGGAAGGGTATACAAAACCCTTTATTTTTCACTCTTTACAATAATTTCCGTACTTCGGAATACAGAGACCAACTACTTGTGGTCTGAACGTAAGAATATAAAAATATTTAACTAAACTCTAACTTAACTTTGGAATAATCAACAAGGGCCTACGTGTAAGATTGGCCGGATATTAACAGGAAGCCGTATGTAGTACAGAGAACTGTTAACTCTACAATACGTTTAAAATTATCACGAGGATTAAACCTCTGGCCTGGAAGGCAAACAGCAACCGAGTAAAACTTCTAAGGCAAGCGGCCTGCTTCGACTAACTCCTTCCTCTCTCTTGCTTGGCAAAAAGCCACAACTTAAGTACTTGGCGTTCGCCAGACAAATTTTGCATAAATAAGTTAACGCTTTTAATTCTGGCCGGAAGTAGAAAATAAGAAGTGATAGTAAAGATTTAAAATAAAATAAACGTTAGTAAAACTTAAGATCCTTACAAAATGATATATACAAGTTTGCATTTTGTGAAACGTAACGTTTTCTATAAGCATACAAAGTTCAAAAACATAAAAATTTTCAAAAGTGTCCACATTTTTGGCCACCACTGTATAGTGATTCGATGCAAAATGCCATTTCGAGACTAATAGCCCTTCTGAGCTAACAATGCTCTCGAATAATAAATTTTATAGAAAAATGAAGCAGCATGTTTTCGCGTCGCTTTGGATAGCAAGCTTGCTTTTGGACGATGTTTCGACAAACTTATTCAAACACTAAGTTTCATCACAGCCTACTTAAGGCTATCATTAAGTAAAATTTAACATTTCATTATAAAACAAGGTACTCTTATACAAAATACGTTTTAAAACCTGCATTACTATATGCAGCACTTAAATGGGGCACGCAACAAAAGAAAGTGTTCGAAAATTTCAAGTACAGTCAAGATTAGAAAATCCGACACATTCGAGAAATTAGTCATGCCGGATTAGCTAAAAATAATACTGTAGAATGAAACAATACCAAAAAAGATGCATATTTCCAAGTTATTCAATATATCGAGATATGAAAATAAACTTGTGTGTAGTAATTCTGCAAACATAGTTAATGAGTCAAACTCACATGTATTGATAAATAAAGTTATTCCTAATTTAATTACATTTAATGCTGTCTTTTGTTTTTTAAATAACATTCCGTGGGTAGTTTAAAATTGCTCGGATATATTTTTTTCCCAGTGAATTTCGCTATGTATTTAACACTCTATCAACTTCACGCTAAAGTAGTGAAAAATAGCTTATACTTATTTTAGAAAGTGCTAACACTTTACATTTCAGCTGTAGCGCTCACATTTTATTATGTTACTTATACTCAGAAATAAGCAAAAATCACTGTCGCCGAAACCATGAGGCTTTGCACCAAATATATGGAAAATACAACTAAATACTATTTTCGAATATAAGCCGACTGAGTAGTATTGAATCCACGCAGAAGAAATTCAAATCGAAGAAACTTTTAATGAATATTAAATATCAAGAATATTCAACTGGTTTTTTTAGAAGCATCAGTTGATGATGTTGGAATTATATGTAAGAATATACATTTAATAACTAATGAGGCGATGTTAAAAATTGAATGCATTCTAAAAACAATACTTATCTAGGAAGTCGCTTGCAAACGTTCCAGTATTATAAGAGTTTAAAGATTAAATATGAGCAGTTTTTGCAATAGTTGTGGCGGGAACAATTATTTTTTTATTTGGAAACGAGTCAAAATTTTTCTACGATCACAAACTAAGAAAGCCAAATTAAATAATTTATATATTCTGGTAATGAAATATGTTATATTGGAAAGAATAGATTACAGAAGTATTACATACAGATTTGTAAAAGATAAATATCAAAACCATTCAAGTTCGTTCCTATTTTGCTTAGTTTTGTATCTAAGCTACTTACCTTGATTAAATTATACATAACGTAAGTGTGCCATACCGTTGTTTCTTAAATGTTTTGAGATTAGTTTCTCGTTAAAGCGTCCACTGCACTTCATCGTCAAAAGTTTCACATTTCAGATATAGCCAAAGGTTTATTTGGCGACGCTTTAATAAGTGGGCTTTATTATTCTTTTGCAATGAAAGCTCTTTAATTAATTATATATATTATTTAATTGTAGTTTAAAACTCAGAGTGTTTAAGGTACCAAATAATTTCAGTCGAGACGATTATATAGGCTATATCCGCACTGACGTTTAAATATATAATTTTTAAAAAAAAATTGTGTTGCTGTACAGCCTCACAATAGCTTGTAATATCACGAATTAATCATTCGGTCGCTCATTTTGGTAATCATGCAATCTGCTATTAAAAAAAAAAAAAAAAAAAAAAAAAAAAAAAAAAAAAAAGAAAGAAAGAAAGAAACAACTTCGTATTTAGCAACTTTTCTTCGCCGAAGAAGCTTTTATTCCATAAAAGAAAAGTAATGTTTCTCATGGTTGCATAAAATCAAAATTTAAAATGTCAAGCAATAGGCAGTACGTAAGTTTGAGAAGAATAATGTCTTTGTAAAAATTTGCTAGGACATGCATATCGATTAAGAATATTTATCAATATACATTACGCTTATTCATGCTATTATTTATGGTTTTCAAAACGTGAATGATCATGCAGTATTTTTAAATAAATATGCTAACCTTCCCTACATTATCCTCAAAAAATGAATTTAATTAAATATGTAAGTATATAAACGTCTTGACTAAATATTGATATTTAATCTTCCGCCATGTCATTTAAAAGGCGCTTGCAATAAATTTGCTTTAAAACACTTCATTTCTTATACTATCTAAAAGAACGACGTAAGTTATTGTTGTTCCAATAGTTCCTAGAATAAAACTTCGTTTAATCGGCACTATCTTCCAAATCGTTAGAACAATTTCCTTGTCGGCACACGCGCGAAGTCTTTGTCCGTAGATTGTCCAGCATATTCTGTCCTCAGGAATCACTTGACTAACATTGGCAACTTCTGCAGATGCTTCGAAAAGCAACGAAGCCGATATGGTCATCAACAAGAAAGATGTGAAGCTTGTGCCAAACAGACTCAGTATTGAGACACGAGTTGAAAAATAAGGATACTTTTCTGGGTGCATGACAATGGTAAGACTGAAGTACATCATAGAGGCATTGTACAAAGTTGTAAGGAAAGCGAGGAAAGACAATTCATTATCAATCCAGAGAACTCTGCGTTTGAAGGAACTGTAAAATTGATAACGTCTTTTGCAAAAAATATTCTGACGTTTTTTCAAGTTTTTGAGAAATTTACGGATTATATGTTTCATTCTACAGCACATTATGGTGTAGTATATCGCAAAATTGTTCACAGGAAGGAGTATGCAGGATATCAGTGTTATCACGTAAAACACAGTCACTATAGTCACTGCCTCTGCAGAAGAAGATTTTGGTAGAAGAAAACCGTTTGTACCATATCTTATCATCGATTTGTAACCAAAACTCATAATTGCAATGTGCACCACATTGGTAACTGCTGTCCAGATAGCTATCCATAACACATCTCTGCCCTCATCGCATATCTGCATTTGAGAAATATACAAACTTATACGTTTTAATCGATTTAATTTTTTAGATAAAGTAAACCGTAGAATAAGTGCTATAGTTGTCGTGACAACATTTACAAATGCTATTAGAGCGTTGGTAAAGTATATCGCCTGTGAGATCAAAGAAAAAATGTGAAATACAAAGACAAAATGACGAAATATGCAAAATGAATACTTCAAGCACTTCACAAACTTCGAATCGTCTGTTTTAATTCTAATATCAGCAATTGCACTGAAACAAAAAAGTTTAAACATATATTTATCAACATAAGACGTTTTAATATTGATTTTGTTCATTTTTGTTCTTAGCTTTATACAATTTTCAATCATTCGTCTCGTTTTATATTGTAGATTATGACAAAATGGCTCCAGATTAATTTAAACTATCAAGAATTTTACTATTCTCTCTGCAATATCTGCTTTGACGGAATTAGCTTTAATATCATTACTATCATCATATCATATCACCATATAAAATTATCATCCTGTTTTCATAAGAAGTTACGTTCTCATCACAATCTCTGCCAGAAATTTCTTTTATTCTCTGTCACATTAGATGTCTCTTATTTCAATTATTAGATTTAATGATATAAATATTTTATCTCACATATATTTTGAAATGTTCTACCGAATTTGAATTTTTAGAAAGGGTTTAATTTCGATCATTTTATCTAACAGGTTTTTCTTTGCGAGCGCTGTCTTTCCGATGCTTCTTCTAACAGTACTGAATTTTTCTCCAAGAATCCATTCGTCTTTTCGTGTTTACTCAAATAATTTCCTTAATAAGGTTTAGTTCTTAATTAGTTTAAGTCTTTATTGCAAAGAAAACTTATCACCGATAGAAAATTTCACGACGTGTATTATTTCAGATTTACCTGAAGTGAGATTTCATCACCGATCGCAGCATTCTAGTCATCTGTCGTTCACATTACCTTCGAAAGTTTATGTAGGGAATAAAATCTGGATCTCATTATGCATAAAAAAAAAAAATCTTATTTGCTAAGGTATTATTCAACAGGCGTTGTCGGTATCAAGAAATCACTTCAATTATTTCTTAATACACTTCTCGGGAAGTTAAATATTGGCACGTTTAAAAGTAAAGAGAACATGATGATATGTTTATGTCTATATTTATTAACATAATTCTTCATTACAGTGAAACTGTTTGCTATACACTTTTGGGATATAAAAATCTAAAGAGAGCTGTCAATTCTGTTTGTTTATTAAAGGTATCAGTAGCAATTTAGTTTTGTTTATTAAAGGTGTGTTCGGAACATATGCTTCAAATATGAGCCGAAATCTCATTCAAAACTGATATACTTCTCTTTATCGACTTTTTCACTCAATTGATCTAGAGAAATAAAAACATGGTTTTCAGTTTATGTTGTTTTATATAAATAGAGTTATTTTAAAGAAGTTTACGTGCATATGGAAACTTATATTTTAATGAACTTTACGTGTGTACATTTTCAAAAAAGCTTTATTTTTATAAAATTGTACAGTACTTGAAAATTAAAAAATCTTTTATAATTGATGCAATAAGAATTGTGGGAAAAATATTTGGGAAATATGGTATTTTAACAAGATAGAGCTTCATTTCATATTGTAAAGATGGTGAAGGCTTCCTGTGGTTCCCTAATTTGTCAACAGACAATCTGATTGAAATACTGTGATGTGAAAGACAGAATAGTATTACGCCAGAGTTAGGGAATCTTATTCTCCAAAATGGGAGCACATGCGAATTCCTGGCTCCCATCATCCCGCTTCATTATTACTCAAGAGCTCTTTCAAAGTCGAGAGATAAGTTATTTTAAACGTTTATTCTATATGCTTTCTTAAAGAAAAATTTTGAAATTAAAAAATATCGAATTTAACCAGCTTTTCTCAATATTCTTTGTTTGCAGTAAATATGACAAAAAAAAAATCGCTAAAAATTCATTGCTATATTTGGAATCTTACCTCATCCCGCTGAAACTTATACCTACATATTTTGCTGAACATATTCCATATTCATTCACTTCAAAACGTGAATTTTAATTAAATTCCATGTAATTCTTATTTTGCTGTGCTCTAGGTACTTTAAAGAGTATTCGTATTAGGGCCCGCATACAGACAGTGGCCTGTTTCTAAGCGGACAAAGATACAAATTAAAGTTAAAAATTTTAAATTAAAAAAGAGTCTTAAAAAAACCTAAGTAATCCAGGACGAAACAACAGTGTCAAAATTGCAAAATTTATAGCATCGAAAACATAGACAAATTTAAAAAGAATTGCGAAATAATAGACAAATTTTAAAGCATATTTAGAGTACATCGAATTTAAAAATAAAACATACAAAAGTAATCTAATAGTTTGGGGGGAGGATCCATAAGCAAACTTTTTAACCCAAAATCGGAGGTAACAAAGCTATATGCAAATTTTGAAAAACAAACAGGCTTGAAGTTTAGAAAAAGACTAAAACGAAACAAATTTAAAAATAAAGCTCTAAAGTAACTTAAGTTTTAATTTAACAAAAACTTTAAATTTATAAATAAGAAAAAAAGATTATACAATCCTGAGAAAATTCTTTACAGTGAATTAAAAAAAAAAAAAAAAAAAAAAAGAAACTATTAAATTTTATAGCAAAGTAACATGTAAATTGAAACGAATTTTTTAAGAAAAAGTTTTAATAAATTTTCGAATAACTTTTTAAAAATTTTTAAGTGACTATGCGAATTAGTTATTTGTATGTTAATGCTTCAAATCGTTTAAGGGTTAAGCTCATATAGGTAAGGTGTTTTAAATTATATATACTAGAGTGATTCTTTAATCTAGAGCGATTCTTTCTTTATCTACCTTTGATTTGAAGCATTAAAATATAAAAAAAAATAGCGTGCATTCACTTAATATTTTTTAAGAATTCTTTAAAAAACTTATTAAAAATTATTCAAAAGAAACTTTTAAAGCATTTTTCTTTTAATTTACATCTCACTTTGTTAGAAAATTTAATAGTTTCTTTTCTCAAATCCAATTTAAAGAATTTTTCAAGACGGTATAATATTTTTCTTCTTATTTATAAATGTTTATATATATTTATAGATATATAGTTATATACTTGCTTTTACTTATGCATTATATTATGTATATATATATATATATATACAGTTTTATATATATATTAATTACATACAAAATGACATATTAGCATTGAGAATAATGCACTGAAAATCCATTTTAGTCAAATAATGAGTTTTATTTAGTGTTTTTAAGCAATTCAAGACGACTTTAAACAAAATTATTATCATTAAAACCGCACAGAAACAATCTTAATAAACATAATTAAAATAAAAAGAAGGAAAAAGCACTTATGAAGTTACATTCGCAATTATAAATGAATTTATGGAATACATAATCAAAGTGGTCGTTTGCGTGCTTTTGTTAAAGCAAAAGAGCCCCATTATACGTATTTTTCCGGTCTAATTTACTTGCTTCTTTATGCTCGATGGCAAGAAGCGAAAGATGGTTTAACCGTGGTTGTCAAATCGTATTTTCCTGTGTAATATTTAATGATTTTTAGTTTTGGAAACGATTTTTCTACTGTAGCAACGGTTACAAGAATCATAAAAAAAAAAAAAAAAAAAAAAAAAACAGTATGCATTTTACAGAAGTCCCTTTCCAATGAATTGCATTTTTTTAACATTAAGTTTCCAAATTCTTGAATGGTTATGTTTTTATGTTAAGCTGAAGGCCAGCTTAACAAAATTATTTTGTTTATTGTTTAGAAATTATTCTGAAGTACTATCCTATTTTTCGACCATTTGTTCGGGTTCTGTCAAAATAAGCTCAAATTTCTTTCGCAGGCTTTTTTTTTTTTTTTTTTTTTGTGTGTGTGTGTGTAATGATGCAAGCGTTATTTAAACACTGCGTAGCTTCATGTAGACATATATTAGTTTTCTAAAATATTTTAAGCAAAATTTATTTAATTTAATACTTTATGCGTAAATACGCAACTAACAATGAACTCGATTTTTTTTTTAAATTTTTTTTTTTACCTGCAGCGCTTCTTACCGTTTCTCTTTTTGATTGACTAACCTCAATTTTTGTGATATGATTGACATTCAAGAAATTGAGGATGAGTTCTTTTAGCCCTCCAGAAGAATGATCTTTCACAGCATTGGGCCCGAGAAATGTTTCTTTAGTTATAAAATTTATGGGTTCTGAATTAACATCTCTTGCAATATGAACATGTCTTAAAACGACACTCATTTAATCCGTCTTGGATCTATCTTGAGTAGCGTCTAATAATAAGGAATAAAAGAGAGATGCATTTACTTAGTTCACCAAAATTTGTTCCAAGCTGTGACCAGCACTTTGAATTAATTCATTTTATATATTAGGACTCAAATATCGTCTACTTCTTCCTGGTATTTCATAAACCTCTTACATAACATTGTCATATTTACTTAATAAATTAACTTGCAATAAAAAATTGTTATTATAACTAGTATTTATAGCTTCACTATACTCACGAAAAGCTAACACAGTTTTGACAGCAAAAATGAAAGCAACATTACCGTTCTAAAACTATTTTGCAAAAATTTGTATCGTATGGAATTTTTTTCTTCGAGATTTTTATCAACAGTCATTTTTTTCTATGTTTCATATATAACGCTCACTTCCACATGTGATTTGTAAGAACTGCGGGTTTTATTCTCACAGTTAAATTTTTCTAGTCTATAACATCTGAACGCCAATTACGATCAAAGAAACTACAGTAAAACTCCAATTATCCGAATCAATTGGGACTGGATTCCATTCGGAAAATTTAAAATTCGGATAATTGATTTTTTTTTCCGAAGAAAGGCTATACGTACACTTTAATTAATTACTGTGTAGAGTTGCGCGCCTCCAAATTGCATGCAACCAAGAGGTGACTGTTGAAACTGGAAAAATGACAGAGTCTTGCTAACGGTTTAAGTCCCTTTTTTATTCAACTTAAGAAGTTACAATTGCGTGCTCTTGACGCTCACAAACTACGCCGACTCGGCGGTAAAATAAAAATAAGAACCTGAAAAGAAATAATAACAAGACTCTAACTACGAGGCTCTCTAAAAGTAACTGACCTCACCGCGTTTTACAATGCCGCTGCTAATTCAGCAAACTTTGAATATCACGTTGAACGATTAACAATACTCCAAGGCAAGCATACAGGCCGAAACGCGGGGTTCTTCAATTTCTGTCTAACTACCTCCGCGCTCGTGAAGTACGAACAGCACACTTCGAACTCGTTTCCTTTCTATTTAACAGAATACTTCCGCTGATAATTTGAATCCTTGCGCGTTCTACTAAAATTTACATACTCTGGCATTGGCAGTTCCAGGGGAAAGTAAGGCTTGACAGGAAACATAGTTTAAACTTAAAATAAATGTTAGTTAAGATAAATATAAACCCTACATTTGCCGCTGCCAGAATTTGGAAAACTTGGAAGCAGGTCTTACAAACGACCTGTTGTAAGTTTCTATAATTCTGAACTAACTCTCAAGAGCATCGTTTACACACACACACAAAAAAAAAAAAAAAAAAAAAAAAAAAAAAATCGTATGTAACAAATTGTATACTAAATTTCTGTCGATACTTATAAATCTCTCTTCTTACAGCAACTTTTCCTGGACTTCATCAATCAATCTTGTTCTTTTCCTTCCAGCACCTGGAAGGAATAAGTATCAGTATCTTTCTAAATACATTATAATTTACACTTTCTTGACACTGAATAAATTTTTGTTTTTGAACGATTCGTTTTCCTTAGTTACTGCTTAATTCACATTCATTCAATTATTCAAACATTAATTTAACTTTACCCTGGCTCTCCACCATGTGTGGTGTCAAATGGGAATATTCGTGTTTTAGTCTTACAACTCTTCCCCTAACCACCATGATTTTTTAGAATTCAACGACGAAATAGACACACCTTACTCGACATTCTACAACTCGATGAGCTACTTTAACATTCTTAAAATTCAAGTGTAGGTGGAGAACCCTACAAAACACATTCATTCTAACTTCCCCCTTATTCATCTTTAGACATGCAGGCTTTAGCTCTAAAGCATGATTTTATCTACAGTTTAATACTTAAATTTTGAATTCATTGCTTTTCAGCATTTTACTTTTAGCATCTAAAATTTTATGCTTCTAGACTAAATTCTACTTTTACATAACATTCAAGTATTTACGTACATTTACAAAATTTTAATACATATGATTTTTACAATTTACCATAAAATGAATAAGAGAAAATAAATTTTTACTTTACTCATTCTTCGCCAAGCTGGCGGCACTGAAACTAAAGTTGTTATTAATACAAGAATACGAAGTTATTTTTATCTTCGGCCAAATTTTGGCTTTAACATAACAGAATTAGTCTTTCGACCAACAGAAACTGGTTGTTCTTAGATTTTATACTTAAAGAAAATAATACTTTTGCCTTAGCTAAATAAAGTAAAACAAAACTAAGTCTCAACCGAGACATAGTGACTTTCGTCAAAACATAGAACTTCGTACTTATGCATAACATTTCGGAACAAAAGAAAAAAAAAATTATAGAAGATTTTAACTTATCTTTGAGTTTTCGATGATTGAAACTCCGTCATTCTTTTCTGGCAAAATTGTTCCCATGTTATAGGTTTCATGGACGTCAATCTTCTCCTTACTGACCTCCGAGTGTCGTCCACATTAGTTTTTCTTTTGCGTCCTCTGCATGCTGGCCTCTTGGCGGAGTAATCGTCGGGTTGTTGTCGTTTTCGTTTTTCCATTGGACGGCTGGTCTTGACATCCTCCGGTATGGAGTCCTTGAATTTCTTCTGTTGTTCCTGGTATTTTCGTTCCTCCTGCTGCCGTTTCAGTTTCCGGAACGCCGGCCTTGCTTGCACCTGACTCTCTGGCCCTGGGAGCGTTCTCCTTGATGTATAATTTCTACTGCGATACGTTGTAGGTGGTGTTTTCCTCTTTACCAAGGTTTCTTTACGCGGTGGATCTGCATTCTTGTTTTTCTTAAATGCTGGAGTTTGAAAGTTTTCATTTTTTCTTTTTGGTACCGTCGTCTGGGTTGTAGAAGGCCTAGGTCTCTCTTCAGTTCTCTGCTTCTTGGGTGGTGGAACAGTTGTTGTTATTTCTGGACCTTCTACTTCTTTTAGACTTGAGTCCTACAAGAAACTTTTAAGGATTTCAAAATCATTTGGATTATAGTATTTTTTCACCTGGTCGGGACTTGCTTTACAGATCTCCCCTCTCTCGTTCTTAAGGTACAATACGACTCCTTTGATTTCCTGAATTACATAGGGTCCTTCAAATTTTGGAGCTAGCTTTGCAGTAAAATTGTGTGGGGCACTTGATAAAGAAAATTTCCGCTTTATCCCCAACTTATCCAACGCTTTATCCAACAGCAAAATATGCTTCACGGCGTTTTCTATCGTAATACACGTTTTGCTTATTTCTTGCCGTATCCGAGCTTTTAAGCGCCTGATCAATAAGTTTTTGCACATCTTTCTGTTTAAACTCTTGCTCTCTTTGTTGCACAAAGAATAATTTATCTAAAGGCGTAATTAACTTTCTGCCTAAAAATAATTCTGCTGGGGTTTTCCCCGTAGTATCGTCATTTGCCGTTCTTAAAGCATAAGCTAATTCATTTATGTAGCCATCCCAGCGCTTGTGATGTGTGCTAACGTAACTGCGAATTATTTTTACTATGTTTTTATTCACTCTTTCTGCTATGTTTGCCTGTGGTCTATACGGAACCATTTTGATATGGCGTATGCCAAGTCCAGTGCATATGTTTTCAAATATTTGACTAATGAATTGTTTTCGGTTATCGCTAATGACTTTTATCGGTGCACAGTATTTTAAAATGTATCTGTGTAAGAATGCATCTGCGACTGTTTTGGCTGACGCGCGTTTAAGTGGAACAATTTCTGTCCATTTTGAAAAATGATCTACTATTACTAAAAGAAAACGATTTTTATTTAACTCGCTCTGAGGGAAGGGACCAAGAAGATCTATGCCTAAAATTTCATTCGGAAATGTAGCGCGAATGCTATTTGAGTACCCGGCCGGGCTGTAATTAATATCATTTATTAACTGACATTGATTGCAGGACTTGACATACGCAGTTACTATTTTGTATAATTGCGGGAAATATACCGCCTCGCGTACCCTTTTTAAAGTCTTTCTGACCCCTAAATGACCCGCTGTTTTCGCGTCGTGTAATTCCTTCAAAATGCTTAATCGAAGCGAGGCTGGGATGACTGGTTTGTACTCGAGATTTTCGTTTGTTGTTTTCGTATAAAATAATAAATTATCTATTATTTCATAGTTTTCTGCTCTATTTCTTATCGCATTGATATCTGTGTGCTCAAAGCTTTCGGGGTCTTTCAAATATGCATAGATATTTCCAAATTCAGGATCAGCTTTCAGTTCAGTGATAATCGTATCTCTAGAATCTAAAATTTTTGAAGTCAACACAGCGCATTTAAGTTCATTTCCTTCATCGTCCAGTTTTATACGAGAAAGTGCGTCAGCTACATTGTTTTCCTTACCCGGTTTATATTTTATTCTGAGATTATATTCTTGGAGTTTTAAAGCCCATCTTATTAACCTGGGCGTTAGGTTTTTCGCCGAGTAAAGTCTACCAACAGCCGCATGATCCGAAAAGATTGTTACTGGCGCTTTGCCGAAATAAACTCGAAATTTGTGTACAGCCATTAATACGGCTAATGTTTCTCTTTCTGTAGCTGTATAATTCCTTTGTGTCTGATTCAACGTTTTACTAAAAAATGCCAAAGGATGGCTATTTTGCATAAGAACCGCACCAACCGCATAGTCCGACGCATCTGCTGCAATTTCCAGGTTTTCGTCCCCCTCCGGGAATTTTAAAACAGGGGCATTGATGAGCGCTTCTTTTAATCTTTCAAATGCTGTATTTGCTTCCGCTGTCCACGTAAATTTACTTCTCTTTCTTTTGATTACTAAGAGTGGTTCAACAATATTAGCGAAATCTTTTATGAAAGACCGATAGTAAGAACATAACCCAAGGAAAGAAGAAAGTTTCTTGGCGGTGGAAAATTCTCGATTGCTTTTATTTTTGAATCTTGCGTTTCTATACCCTTTTGCGAAATTTCATAACCGAGATATTTAAGGTCTTTAGTTGGAACTTGCATTTTGAGGCGTTAATTGTAAGACCGGCCTCTTTTAATAATTTAAAACTTCTTCTAGATCTTTAATGTGTTGTTCCAACGTACTACTCGTTATAATTATATCATCTAGATAGATTAAAGTCGATTTTCCTAGGACAGGCTTTAGAACAATGTCCATAGCTCTCTGGAATGTTGATGGGGCCCCACACAACCCAAAGGGCATGCGTAAAAATGCATAAGTGCCCGATTTTGTTATAAACGCGGTTTTATGTATGTCTTCGGGTCTCATAGCTATTTGATAGTAGCCAGACGTTAAGTCCAAAGTAGACATGTATCTTGTAGATTTAATCTTTCTAATAATTTCCTCTATAACCGGCAAAGGGTAAACTGGGAATTTAGTAATACTATTTAGTTTTCTGTAATCGATAGCAAAGCTCCAAGCCCTTTTATCCGAAGGAGGAAACTCGTTCTTTTTCCTACATAGTACGACTGGACTCGCGTACTCACTATTTATGGGCGTTATTATTTTATTCTTTAACATCTCCTGAATATGTTTTTCGATGATTACGTCTTTTTGTTTGTCATAACGATAAGGTTTAGTCCTACAAGGTTTTTCGGCATTTAATTGTATCTGATGCGTAACTATTTGGCAACTACCAGGCTTTTCTGAAAACAAGTTAGAAAAATTACTCACCACTTGCTGGATGGCTTGACTTTCATGGTCATTCAGATGGCTAAGGTCAACTTGCGGTTTCTCCACAGGTTCCACCACCCTCTGGTCCATCTCCAGCACCACGGAACTGTCTTGAAAATTCAGCTTGGCCCTCGCGGCCCTTAAAAACTCCATACCTAAAATAAGAGGATTTTGCAGATTCTTCACTACAAAAATTAATACTTTGAGGCTTTCCTCTTTTACCTGTATGTTTAATGATAATTTCCAGATGAAGTGACAGGTTTTTCCTTGCGCCGCTATAATTTCCGTATTTTTGGTTTTAAATAATCGTACCCTATAAAAATTCTTTTTAAAGAATGTTTCGCTCATAAAATTTCCTTCTGCTCCTGTATCGATGAGGGCTTCTACTCGTACATCGCCAACCAGGACTTGTGTAATTGGTAGATGTGAGTTTTTTACGATGACCGTATTTAAATGTGTTTTTGAGGGTTTTTTTAAAACTTCCGGGGTCTGGACCCTCGCTTTCACAGGCCCCTCTACTCGTTTAAAGGTTTCCTTTCAAGTTCTGCCTTCTGGGTACGCGGATGTTTGTTTTCGAATTTTCTTTTTGGGCCTTGACCTTCGAGGTTGGATGAGTTAGCTTGATAGCTCTTTCCCCCATAAAAGCGGTTTGCATTTCTGGTTTCCTCATTTGAAAATTTCCTTCGGGTACTTTGAGAATACGTTGCCCCTCTAGCTTTTTCCGCTATTCTGCGATTTTGAAACTTCACCGCCAATTCGAAGAGCTCCTGCAATGTGCTTGGGTATCTAATTTCGAAGTAGTCTTGAACAGCAGGTAACAATCTTGGTAAGATTATTTCAATAATCTCCGCGTCGGGTTTCTTCCCATACAGCATATCCGTCAGCTTAATTTTTCGCAAGATAAAGTCCGTCAACTCTTCTATATCCCGTTGATAGAAACTATATAGTTCGGCTTCCAGCCTTGCTCGATCTTTCACTATGGGGAAGGCCTTTACTAACGATTTTTTGAAATTTTCAAATGTATATGTCTGGCTTCCAAATTCCCCTAATAAAAATTTGCCTATATTCTTCCGCCATAGCGCGGCCTGTCGTCTTAGTGCGGATGTGGCGATGGCAACTTTTTGTCTTTCAGGCACAGGGACAGCTGAAAGTGATTTTCTAGGCCTTCTAGAAATATCGCCACCGAATTTTTTTCGTCGAAATTGACGTTTGGCTTGATTGACGCTTTCAAAGTCTGGACCAGGTATCCAAATCCTTCCAATTGGCTTGCCATTTCTTGGTGTTATCCCGCGGCTTCCATCCGATTTTCGGCCATTTCAGTTCAATAAGTGTTCGGGCGCCAATGTAGAGTTGCGCGCCTCCAACTTGCACGCAACCAAGAGGTGACTGTTGAAACTGGAAAAATGACAGAGTCTTGCTAACGGTTTAAGTCCCTTTTTATTCAACTTAAGAAGTTACAAATGCATGCTCTTGTCGCTCACAAACTACGCCGACCCGGCGGTAAAATAAAAATAAGAACCTGAAAAGAAATAATAACAAGACTCTAACTACGAGGCTCTCTAAAAGTAACTGACCTCACCGCGTTTTACAATGCCGCTGCTATTTCAGCAAACTTTGAATATCATGTTGAACGATTAACAATTCTCCAAGGCAAGCACACAGACCGAAACGCGGGGTTCTTCAATTTCTGTCTAACTACCTCCGCGCTCGTGGAGTACGAACAGCACACTTCGAACTCGTTTCCTTTCTATTTAACAGAATACTTCCGCTGATAATTTGAATCCTTGCGCGTTCTACTAAAATTTACATACTCTGGCATTGGCAGTTCCAGGGGAAAGTAAGGCTTGACAGGGAAGATAGTTTAAACTTAAAATAAATGTTAGTTAAAATAAATATAAACCCTACAACTGTATGTTGAAATTTGGTTGAAAAAAGTATTTTTTAAGAAAAAGAGGTTTTGATTAAGTGAAAAGACAACACTTTTACGTCCATGTTATATGGCGTACTGTACAGTACTTACAACTACTAAAAGCCATTGCTTGCTGAACGCCTCAGTCTAAGGAAGTTGTTCGACTGTCTTCATACGTTTTCGGACAGCCAAGCCGCCCATCCGCTGGCAATGAGAAGTTGCATGTGGTCGCATTCGGGCTGATGCTCCATCCACTTAATGCAGTTTCAAGGCCGTCAAACGCTTCACTAGTTGATGGCCCTGTGTCTGCTTCAACTTCGACATTACCTTTCTAGACACTTTATTCTCTCACACTTTCAATAAGTTCATCATCATTTAGAACTTGAAAACCTAGAGTCTGATGAATCACACCATCCATTTTGCTGTATCCTCAGCACTAACTTCTGAACATCCAGGAATTTTCAAAAGAATATTTCTTAATTGCTCAAGTGACATGTCATCCTCATCTTCTGCTGTCTCTTCCTTTTCCTTCTCTTGAGCTTCTTTCTCTTTTTTCTCCTTTCCCTTCAGTTGATTCTCAATAAATCTGAAATTCTGAAAGTGATTCGGATAATCAGCGATTCAGATAGTCGGAGTTCGGATAATTGGGGTTGTACTGTAACAAGGTTTGCAGTATACAGCATCGAATAATTTAGAGTAATACAACCAATGTCGTAGATGTATAATAATATGCTGCACTAACTTACCTGTTTCCTTGTTTAGTATCTTTGAAATGGGTCAGTAATTTTGCTTCATTTTCATCACAAGTAATTAGAAATCTTCTATCATCAATAATATTTTTGCCTATATAACTGCTTATATCTACTGATGTCTGAATCTTCTGTATATTTATTATGAGTCTTACTAGTGGAGGCGGTTTTAGGTGATAATATAGTTTTTTTTTCCGACTGTTTAACCTTACTGGCCTCTGAAGGTTGAACAGCCTTTACCAATTCGTGTTTTCTGGCTATTGATGTTTTAATAATAAAGTTAATTTATTTTAGGAGCTTTTGTCTCTTTCTTTTTCCTGTCTTTTCTTTTCTTTTCTCTTTTGGGGTCCACCCTTTCGCTTTTTTATCCATTTTACTTACTAATATGTCGCCCAGACGGTTTAGGGGTTAGGGGAGCCAACTACGGTACCGAAGGGCCCGGGTTCGAATCCCGGAGAAGACATGGATGTTTGTAAATGTAAAGTATCGGTGCGACATAGCGGCACTCTAAATATGCGGTGAGCCGAAAGTCCTCTCGTGAGGATTGGTGGAAGGGGAAGAGGGGTGGGAGACCTCGTATCCTCCTCCGGGGTACTCTCCCTCAAAATTGGGGTGGCAACTAGAAGTCCATCCTCTCTTTGGAGTAGGCTCTGGTCGCCATTGTTCCATGTAATATGGACAAAACAACAACAAACTACTAATATATACTATAGAATTTTATTAATTATTATAATTAGTTTAATATTTCTACCCCCTAAATTTGATTTTCTAGCCAACAGCTATTTAAACAGTCCTTAAGAATTTGCAGAGCTAAATATAGAACAAAGACTGTTTTAGGACACTTGCATTTAGCTGTTCTGCTTGCCCCTTTCATCAAGTGCACTTGCGCAATCTAACCAAAACTAGACTGTTTGGTAGGTAATAGCAAATTTTTGGCTACGGTTTAATAGAATTTCTACTCTCAAAAAAAAAAAATTAAAATGATTATCAAGAACAAAACAAGATAGTTCTGGTTAGATTGCGCATGCATATTTAATGGCAATGTTTCCGTACTGCAGATGGGTAAATAATTAAGCAGCGCCGTAATTTACAACAAACAAGATAGGCTTCTATGACATTCAATTTTATTTCTAATCTTTATATTATTCGAAAAGAATGCATAAAACTTTTATAATTAATTACATAATTTACTCACAGATTTTAAAAGTAAATCTGAATACATATATAAAGATGAATTCGGCAACTAATTTATTATTATTGTTCGAATATTCAAATATCAAAAAGTAATTGGTCATTAAAACGGGTTAGTCCTTAGGTATTACCTAATCTTGCTTGTTTATAGCTACGCCAATGCTTTTGGATATTTTAGGGAGAGTTCGTGACTAACAATGAAATGCTATTCGTTGTCCAAATAGGTCTACAAAGTCCAAATACACTGCTGGCCACCGTAAATGCAACACCCTGAAAGAAGCATGCAAATAACATCAAATTTACAACATGCATTAGTGGAGGTGAGATATGAAAATGAGTAGAATTTCAGCGCAGACGCACATCACGCGCGCCTGTGGCGCCACTTCAAAGCGCTATTTAAGGCTTGGAGTTTTCGACGATTTCAAGTTCGGCAATTGTTTTTTTTTTTTTTTTTTTTTTTTTTTTTTTTTCATAGGGGAGGGAAAAAAAGGTCAATTATGCCTCGTAGTAAACAGCGATCATCGTTTGATCAAGTATCCGAGTTCGACAGAGGAAGGATAGTGGCCCACCAAGAGTGTGGATTATCTTTCAGGGAAATCGGTACTCGTGTTGGACGAAACCAAACAACTGTAATGTTGTGCGCATGGCAGTGACGGAGCGCTCAGTGACATCACGAACCATAGCACAGTACATACAGTCTGTAACGCTTCATCCAGTGTCTGCGCGTACCATTCGAAACCGTTTACATCAGAGTGGTCTGTCCCCAAGACGTCCATTGCCTCGTCTACAGGTGACGCTGAACCACAGACGTCTCCGCCGCCAATGGTGCGATGAAAGAAGGATGTGGCCAGTAGAATGGAATGAAATTGTCTTTACTGACGAGTCACGCTTCTGTCTGCAACACCACGATGGTCGGATTCGAGTTTGGAGATACCGTGGAGAGAGGATGCTGAACAGCTGCGTTATGCACCGCCACACTGGTCCTGCATCGAGTATTATGGTATGGGGCGGCATTGGATATCACTCTCGCATTCCTCTAGTACGCATTGCCAGTACTTTAAACAACCAGCGCTACATCTCCGAAGTGTTGGAGCTAGTTGTCCTTCCTTACCTTCAGGGCTTGCCCACAGCCATATTTCAACAGGAAAATGCGCGACCACACGTGGCCCGCATTGTCCAAGGGTTCTTCGTCAATCGCCAGATTGAATTGGTTCCCTGGCCGGCTCGCTTTCCGGATCTTTCGCCGATAGAAAACATGTGGTCCATGGTTGCTGAACAATTGACCCAGATTACATCCCAAGCTGCCACACCAGATCAACTTTGGCAACGTGTGGAAGCTGCTTGGTCTGCTGTACTCCAAGAACACATCCAAAGTCTCTTTGAATCAATGCCGAGGCGTGAGGCAGCGGTGATCTCCAATAGTGGCGGCTACTCTGGCTACTGATTCTGGAAGGAACCACACTTCAGAGAAGTTTATAAATTTAAACACTTGATACTTGGACAACATGTTATGTACGAAATAAATTTTGTTGCGATATCTCTTGTCTTTCTTTGTGTTGCAATTTGGGTGGCCAGCAGTGTATAATTTTATTGCTTGATTCAGGTATCAGATGTAATTTTATTGCCCTGTTAATGGAGGGTAATAATTATTTCTGGCATAAGCATAAAGGTTCTGAACTTCTGTTTTTATAGCAAATTATTATTATTAACCAAACCGTCAAAATGATTAAAAATAATTTAAATTTCATCTATATTTTTTTTTCTGAATTATATTTTATTGAAGCAAAGCCAACATTTACACTTATAAGCAAAGCCAACATTTTCACTGTGGAAAAATTCGTCAAAGTGATGTTTTATAGTGTTAGTGTATGTTTTATTAGCAAAGTATGAAATTCGGCATTCTAATAGAATATCTAGGAATTTTATAGAGGTCCGAAAAACTGGCCAGCAATGTACGAAAGGATTAAACATTTCACGCATGGCCTAGGCATTCTGTAGAATCCAAAATCGCAAACTGGCAAAGTATGAAATAATCTCCATAATTATACACAATGCCTTGGGAAAGTATCGATTAATTCGTGCAATATATTGGCAGTTGTAATGAGTGAGGCAGAGGATAGATTTTGCCGACTTGGAACTTCTAAAAGATTTTAAAAATAACTACATACGAGATCTCAGTTCATTTTATATTCGAAGAACTTTAGAATGGAAGATATGTCTGACTACGAAATTCCTCCCTGGTCAGTTGCAATATTTGCAATCTTACATTTGCCTAAAAATGCCAGGCATTCTGTCAAATGCCTAAGTATTCTATAGAATGCGGCGTTTCATATTTTGCTGGTAACACACTCTTCAGATGCATTGAGAGTTATGAAGTGTTCGATGAAATGAGTTGCAGAACATTGTCGCACAGAGATGACTGGATATTATTAGTTACTTTCTTTTGTTTGAAGCCAAATGTTTGAAAACAGCAGTTAAAACATTAACAAAAATATTAACAAGAGTTAAAGAAAATACTTGTGTCAGAGGATTATTATTATGTTTGCCCTTTTATCATGGATATTTTATTTTGCCTTTGGGTCTAATCAATTTCCTAAGTTTTGAGATACTTTTTTTCTCATCATAAAATGCAAAGTAACTTAGAGACGTTTTCGGCTGAAAACTGTAAGACCTATAACACCTTGTTATTAGAAACTGTGACGAGGGTGTGACAAAACTGTGGCTGTTTTTTAAGATAAGAGTTTAGTGAAAGAGTTTAGAAGTCTCATATTTATTGCATTAAATAGGCTGCTGTGGAAAGTACTCGTTATAGATACCCATTTCAGTATTACTACAGGTGTATGTACGAGTTTCTTTCTTGTTAAAATAAATACAAAACTGTACCTCATCATTTACTTTGAAAGATAATTTGTTATTTCTCTTTCTTGCACACATCATGTAGTATTTGTGCTTTACCAGATGTTTTGAAAATGGAATTACAGGGTGTTTATAAAGTCTGTACACATTTTTCAAAAATACGTTCTAATTCCAATTTCCTTAGAGGCGATCTGAAAGCATGCTGTCAGAGGAAACAATAGCCATTGTTTCTGCCCGTACACGTGAACGGGTGCAGGAAAACTTCGCCCGCAAATTCAGAAAACAAGCCACTACCAGAGCAGCTATTAAAAACCTTGGTAAACAAATTCAAGCGACCTGATAGTGTTCAAGGATGAAGACCGTTCTGGGATACCTTCGATAACGCTATAAGTTGAGCAAAGCGTAGAAGAAGCGATTACACGTAGCCCCCACTCATCTATACGAAGACTCAGCGGGAACCGAGAACTCAGTATTTCGCATACTACTGTTCAGAAAACTCAACGCTGTCAACAAAGATGACTACCACATTCAAACTGTGCATAAGCGTTAGTTAAGCAAAATAATTATTACGAATGCATCCTATAATGATGAGCCTAAGAAAGGAAAATCATGTAGTGAAACATAGCAGTTCGATTAACAGTTCGTTTACTGTACTTTAGATGAACTAAAATTAAGCTTCTATATTTTGTTTACACCACATATGATGATACAGTTTAGTATACATTTTATTTAAAATGCTGCTAAATTAATTTGTATGAGGACAGCATATGGATTGTGGCACAGCATGCTCAACAAATATAATGCCTACTAACATTAACAGAAAAGCAATTACGCATTTGCTTGGTTTTAAATCTATCTGGTTCTGTAGTTTCTTTGTGTCTGGGATCTGGTTGCAACTTAGCATTTGCTTTATATTTCAAATTTTGGTATTTTACTTCCATAGAAATTATTACATATGTTTAGAGTTGTTTCTCAAGTAACATTTGCAAAAGTTTTCTTTCTTTAATTTTTGTGCAATAAATAAATAAATAAATAAATAAATAGATAAAACTTTATAGGGTTTGACTTTATTTGGGAGCATAATCTAGATCCAGATTCTTAGTAGATGTACAGCGAATTATCACCGTGTCTGAAATTAACTACAAAGTTTTGGAAAGGTTTAAAAATGACCTTTTTATTAAAACAGAACTTGAAAATAAACGCACTTATCGTGCCTGACAAGATCAACCACCAATTTTGGTGATGCAACTTAAAGTAACAATCCAATTCAAATTTAAAACTTAACCTAGTAATCAAAGACTGCCGAATTTAGTTTCAATCTAAGTTGGTTCAGGAGTTCTCACTGGAGTAGCAATTTAAATGATGGCAGCTACACGCAAAGTCAAATAATTACAATCTTATCGGAGTTGGCAAAACTAAGTAACTTGGCCTCGAAAGGCAGAAACACGCATGTTTTATAAAACACACTCAGCTTAAATACTCTCTAACTAATTTGCATTTCTAGTGAGGAAACGGAAAGAAGAAATTATAGTAAAGGTTGAAATTAGAAATAACTGGTTAATGCAAAGTAATAATAACTCTCCAATTTATTTAGGATTTATATAAATACAAAATAATTTCATTGTTTAACTTCGTTTAAATATATGCATTTTGTGTTCATAAAGGCATTTAGTTTCTTTAAATATGACATTCTTTTTTTGTTAAAATAAAATAAGAAACATTAAAAATGAAATTCCCACCATCAGAATTAGTCTGAATTTTTCAAAATATCTAAATCGTTCGTTAACCCATGTGGTTTACATATTTGGAGTTTTACTGTGTGTTAAACATATTACTTTAACCCTCCGCGTAAGGCGCGATTTGGACACATTCTGGTTCTGAAATACGGGATGTTTATATATATATTATCTATCTATTTTTAGGTGTTTATATATATATTATCTATCTTCATATATTACTATTCATATCTTTATAAAAAAATTAGTATAATGCAGAAGTTTTACGTTTTTTCTTAATTAAAAAAAAAATTACTTACGCAGGCTATTTTTACGCTACCGTATTATGAGACGGATTTCGTATCCCCTGGAAATCACGGTAGCCGTACGCGGAGTGTTAATGGAAAAGGTTCACATTTTCTAATGAAGAGCTCTCAAACAACTTTTTGCTTTTGGGGATGTGAATTCTTTTATTAAACGGTTCTAAATTTGGCGACTTTAAGATCAGTTTCGATAGAAAATTTTCATTCCGAGATCTGGGAATTTTTCGACCATTTTTTTTTAAACATTGTAACATTGATAAATTTCATTAAAATAATGGTTATTTATTGAAATTATATTTAAAAAATAACATTAAAATATAACATTGTTATGTTTCGGCGTCATATAATAAAGTTTTATTTTGGCAACTTATTATACAGTATTTTGAATCTGAAAAATAAATAAGGTATAATGCTATAAAGCACGATTTACAAATTAGTTCTTAGAAAACAGCAAAATAGCTATGTAATTAACTAAAAATGTCTCCTTTTTAATTTTTTCATGGTAGGAGTTTTTTCCCATATAATTGTCTCAGAATATTCAGAATTCTCAGAATATGCATCAGTTTTCTCTATAAAATTAATTTCACATGTTTTCCCTCTGATTCCTTTTTCAAAATATTTCTGGCTTTTTGCTGTTACAGAATTGGTAGGGGTAATATTTCTTTAGGATGTTAGATATTGCAGCTTGGAAAGTTTAGAAGGATTTGAAGGCAAGATTTATAGACCCACGATTCTAGAAGATTCAAGAGAAGTGCGACAAAATGAAAAATGTCTCCATAATATTAACACGTAATGGATGCATTTTATAGAAGGTTTGCGATGAATTGCTTACTTTTTGGAGAACATCTGGAAAAACAATGAAAACATAATATTTGAATGTTTCACTTCTGATACTAGAATCTTTTTGTTAACATGTTTATTTTCCTTTTATTTTCTTTACTTTTTACTAGATACAAGGATGGAAAATATTAAAAATTATTCTAATCTTATCACATGGACAGGCATTATAGAAAGGAATTTTTTATTAATAAAGAAACTGAAAACTGACAATTTAAAAGATTTATCTAATATGTCTTAATGCATCATACACAGCCCGGTTGTTTATAAATTTAGCCTTTACTATAATTTTCCATTTCTATTTCCACACCAGAATGCAGATCACTTGGATAGTTTAAACTGAGGTTTTTGGAGTGTAAGACAAAGGGTGTTTCTGATTTCCTCTCTCTCGCTGCATTAATTCCTGCCAGTAATTATTCGTCTTAATTATTCGTACATTATCGCTGCCATCATTGCAATTTGTTATGACAATAGAGTTATTGAGCCACCTTAAATTAAAATTAAATTGTATAGTCTTTGACCACTAGTCCACATTTTTAGTTTGAATTTGACTGTTCTTGTTTAATTACATCACCACGAGCTGCAATTAATTTTGTTAGCATAAGAGCATGCGTTTATGTTCTAAGTTCTTTTTAAATAAGAGGCGTATTTATGACTGACCTTTGTGTTTGTCTGAGACATTTTTATAACTGACCTTTGTAGTTACTTTCAGACATACCGATAATTTTTTTCATGTCAATCAGGGGGTTTTGGACTATTTAACTTTTACCAGATCAAATAAACCCGCATAGGTGCATTGTGGAGAGGTTGAGAAGTTAGGAGATAAAGTACGCAGAAACGAGTAAGAACACTGAAGGAAATCGATATAAATTAGCCAAACTGTCTGGGAAGGCTTCAAATTAAAAAGACGCATAACTATTTTGTTGAAAGTTGTTGCTACAAAACATAATTGTTTTGCAGCTTTTAGTATGTAATTATCCTAATATCGTTTAAGAATCAATTTCATAAATTACATATATTTTCAATTGTGAAATTTTATTAGATTGTGATTTTAATAGGGCTTTATTTTAACAAATATTGTAAAAGAATAAGTAAAATTTAATAGTGGCTATATAAATCCATGATGACTAATGTTATCTAAGTACCTAATTTAATTATTTATAACTACCTGCTTACCCTTAAAAAATAATCTCTGCATATTAAAGCGAGTTATTGCTTTTCATTTATCCCTACCTTGGTCACAAGATAAAACACAAAAATGTTAAACATATTCTTCGCATCTAATGAGACTTGAAATAATACAAAACAACTTATCACTCTGGTTCTTTAGTGGCTTCTGGGAACCTTGAAGTATACTATTAACTGGGTTACAACCCCTGAAACTCTACACGAAGCTAAAACACTAACTGCATCAGACAGAGCCCAACTAACTTTCGAAACTTGCCCCCAACTGTGCGTACATCAGGCCTTTCAGGTTTGTTCTGATCAGCAGGTCTTTCTAAGCAATGCCAATGATTTGCAATTTTTGGAGTGCCTATGGTTCAAAACCATGTACCTCCACATCAGAATTACTAAAAGTGAGCAGAAATAGGAAAAATTTGGCATAAGTGAGTTACTTGATGCTCAATAGAGGGAGTCACAGGCTCGAGAAAGTTTAGGGATAGGGATAAGAAAATAAAAACTTAAATATCATAATTTTTTATAAGTTTTTATAATTTTTTGTGCTTTTATATTTTATACTTTTTTTGGTTTTTATAATTTTTTTAATACACGATACAAACACTAGAGCAAAAAGCGGATAGGAAAGAGTTTACGGTTAATAGGCTCATTGGCATGTGGTTGTGTAGGAAAGTGCAAATAATAAATGGGAACGCGATGAAAATATTCTTAGGCAGATTTAGAATCTGCGGGAGATGTGACTCTTAAGTAAACAGATTGATAACTTTGCTTGAAGATCTTGAATTACCGTTGTTGAAGATGTAAAAGCAATTATATGGCAGCTCGCTGAAGAGACGTCCTTCCTTCATGGCGCGGGGGAACTGATGTTGAGATAAGTTCTTCCCAGTGGAGCGGTGTTTGAGACACCAGGGTGCCTGTGCAAGAGGCACTACCCCTTGTAGATCATATTAGACGTTTCGATTCACAATACAATTAACCAAAATAAAGAATATCGAACAGTTTTTTTTTCTTTTTTATATTACTTTTGTAATTTTATTTTTAAATTTTGTTTTATTTATTTATTTATTTTTTTATATAATATTTTTTTTATTCATTTTTAAATTTTTTTTCCTTTTTTAAATTGAGCCTGAACTCATTTTTTCTTTTAGAATAAACAAGGCCAGAAAGCAGTCGAGCTGGTGAATTGTCCTGGAAAGGAATGTGTTAATACATGGACAGAGAAGTGTGAAGATTTTGGTGCCGAAGAATAGATAAGCAGTAAGATAACATTGAAGCTACTGGTTAGTATAAAAGCAGTACAAGTACACCATATAAAGAAAAACAGTATAATATAAATAAGAGAGATATAAACTAGTACACAGTTACATAATCCAAATATTTAGTAAGGCCAGCGGCCTGTCTTTGTTATTCAGATCATTCCCACATAGCACAAAAACATCCTTGGGATATCCCGAGGATGTTGCTCGCGGGATATGCGCACATCCTCAGGACATCCCGGAATATCCCGCGAACCTCCTAAACACCTCCTCCCGAGTGCTTAATGTCACATCCCAGGATATCCTAAGGACATCCTAACTAAGTCCCATTGACAGCGTGCGGGATGTTATTAGAATATGAACTCCTACTTACTACATCCTCAGGACATCCCGGGATATCCCACTAACCTCCTAAACACATCCCATTATATCCTAAAAATATCCTATCTATGTCCCATCGACAGCGTATGGGATGTTATTAGGATTTAAAGTCCTACTTACTACATCCTCAGGACATCCCGTAGTAACCCAGTTTCCTCCTAAACTCATCCTACCTAGTGCTTAATGTCACATCCCAGTATATCCTTAGGACATCCTATCTAGGTCCCACCGACAGAGTATGGGATGTTATCAGGATTTGAAATATTAGTTACAATATCCCTTTAACCTCTTAAATACATACTCTCAACTGCTTAATGTTACATCCCAGTATATCCCCAGAAATCTTCTTTATATTCCAGTGAAAGTGTGTGAATGTGTTGTGATAACTGAAACTTGCTTATTTTCCACAGACAGTCTCAGGTCCTCCATCTGTGGTTACTATGGAAAAATAAGAAATGTTAAGAATATTTATACAATTTATTTTCTAATTTGAATTTCAATTTATTTAATAATTTGTAAATATATCTAAAACTGAGCAAGAGACTTGAAATGAATTATTAATACAAAATATTATAAGAGAAAATTTTGCTTTAAAGTATTAAAAATCTTTCGATTATTTTTAACCATTCAATAGCCCAAAACTGAATTCTTCGATATATTCATAATTAAATTATTCTACAAATTCAGTTCTGACTTCAGTTAATTTGTATTCAAAATTCAATAATAAAATTAAGCATTTAATAACCTTTAAGTAGTGGACCAAATGTGTGTAAATTTTGAAATTCTGAACTTAAGTCGGTTATGTTGATTGAATCATTATTCATGGCTACAATATGATTAAATAGTTCATGAGTTCGTCTTGCTATTTGCTGTAATGGAGCGGAAGATTTTCTAATCAATTTTTTAATAGAAGATATATAGCTTTCAAATTTAAATGCACTGTAATTATCTAACGGCCCAAACATTTTTACATCTTTGCAAATATGCAGTAGGGCCTGAACATTATAAGCAATATACTGTTTTTCATAATAAAGCCCAAAATTTACTACGAAGAGTTTTAATAGAGACTGTGCGTATTCATCAATTGCCGTTTGATTCTGTATTTTACATAAGAGTCTAATTGAAATATGAAGTAGTAAAAAATGATCATGTAGCTTTTTGTTAAATTAAAAAAAAAAAAAAAAAAGTAAGTGGGCTAGTGTACAGTAAAAATTGACGGTATTCTGTAGCTTTCCAGTGTTTCAATTCTTTTAGAGTTGGTTCCTTGGTTTTCTTGCAAATTCAATTGGTACATAAGGCTTTAAAAACTGGTCATTAAAAAAAAAAAAAAAAAAAAAAAATTAGTTCAACATTTTTATGTGGTAATCGTGCTTGCAAGGTGCCTCCGCCTATCCTAATAGTAATCATTTTTTGTACTACTCCTAAGCACACAAGGGACATAAAGTCTAACGGAATATTTATTAGTCCTATATTTGGAATATTCCTTAAAATGGGATAATCGTTTTGGTAATCGTCATCAGTCAGTTCTTCATGAGACATAAAAGTTCGTATTCCGAATCACAGTTTGAAATGGAACTTAAAGAATATTTGCTAGCGCGAAAATTCGACACAGTCCTATTTCATAATTAAATACTACTTCATCTTCTGACGAATCCGATAATATACGTTGATTTATTCTGCTGTAAATCCGTCTTTTAGATATCTGAGTTCTAATCTATCTATCCGTCTTTTAGATATCTGAGTTCTAATCTATCTTTGAGTTTAGTTCTGATCATTTTTGTAGAATAAAGGAAACATTTAGAAACTTACTTTTCACACTCTGTCAATGTAACGCTTGCAAGCGTCAGCAAGTCAGTTCGTAACTGAAAGAGAATTTGGAACGACGGCTATTAACGTTTAGCAGAATAGCTGATTTCTGGAAATCAAAAAGTAAGTACGTGTACTTTCCACTTTCTGGGGTTCTTCAAGGATAGCACTATTACGGAGCAATTAAAACCGTTGGGGGGCGTTTTGCGACTTTGTTGTGAAGGGGGAAGGGATGTTTCCCTTGTAGGGGGATACAAAAGAAGGGAAGGTCTGACACATAAATCTGCCAAGTTAACAAAAGAGAAATCTTCTTGGGGCATCGGCTACAGAAAAAGTGCTCAGAGGTGTTACATTCTGAGCGGAGCTCGGTTTCTCAAAAGCAAAGAAAATTTGAGAAGCAGTTTTACGACCAATGATAATGATGATCAAAATTTTAAGATTTTCAACTTCAATTGTCATTTATAGTATAAAATAAAGTAATAAAACTGCTGAGTTTAAAGAAAGCGTTTAATTTAAAAATTAAATCATTTTAATTTAAAGTTTGAACATCTATTTAATCCGTTATCTAATTTTGAGTTTTCATAACAACATTTAACTTTGTGTTATATACCTTGAAGAAACGTGTTTACTGCATTTTCTTACAAATAAATTAATAAAGCAGCAATTATTGTTAAATTATGAGGAGTCATGTAGCATTGTCGGCATAACGTATAAGATTGCAGAGCGCTGGATATATTTTTTTCGCGCTTTGTTTAGCAAAGACCGAATATTTGTATGGTTAAAGAGGTAGCAAAGTGAGGTTTGAGGAGAGTAAGAACTTAATGTTAGTTCTTCCCGTTCTCAAACCTTATTTTCCTATTACAGAGAGGTAAAAAACAAGTTACTTCTTACATTAGTCGCTTTGAAAAACTAATTCTCATTATTAAAGAACTTACCAGAAAATGAACGAAGAAACTGCAATGAAATTTTTAGCAAAATAAAATTATTCTTCTGTTTATAAATTCAAATTAAAGCAAGTTAAACCTCGTACAGACTAGTTTTTAACTGCGTCTGTAAACTAAAATTTCGTTTGTTAAAAAATATATTGTTACTTATTACTGCACAGCACTAAACATCATTCATTACCAATATAATAGTGTAACAGATCAAAAAGTATTTTTTTTTCTTTTGCAGTTTCAAAGTATAGTTATTTCTATGCTAAGAACTATCGATGAATTTAATAGAATACTTTTATAACTTGATATTTCTGATTAGTGCCTCAGAGACGGGTAAGTGATTATATTGACCGATTGCCGTACAGAAGGGCTCAAGTTCGAATGCCATATAAGGCATGGATGCACATCATGCTCATCTGCTCATAAGATAAATGTCTTCGTAAAAGATTTTCTGAGTTAACCTGTAACTTACGTAATATTTGTGTTCAAAGATATTAGAAAAGTATCTAAAATAATGTTTACAAAATATATTATGTAGCAATTAGAATTTAATCGTAAACACACTTTCAATATGAAACTCAAAAACGAATGAAAACACGTGCCTATAACTTGTAAGAAAGTTCTCTGATCAATAGGCACTGTGAAACAACAACAAAAATTTGAAAATATTATTACTTAATATTTACAGCCAACATATACAAGAAGAAATCCAGTGTAAGCATAACAATTAAATTTTCATATGCAGAATAGGTAATCCATAGAGTAAGATTTCGATTCTTATAACATGACTTGCGTGTGGTACAAGGTTACTTTAATATTTTCAGATATGAGCTTCCATAAAAAGTAAGTACTGAAGATATCTGAGAAACAACATTCTCAGGAGATCTTCATATATCCCGGGACATTACGACTTGAACAGGACATCCTTAAGATGTTGATTTACGATGTCCTCAGGATATCTGAAAATCAACATCCTGAGGAGATCTTCATATATCCCGGGACATTGAGACTTGAATAGGATATCCTCAGGATGTTGACTTAAAAGTCCTCAGGCTATATGAGAATCAACATCCTCAGGATATCCTAACTGCTTCCCGGGAAATTGCGACTTAAATAGGATATCCTGAGGATGTCTTGTGTTATGGGGGTTAAAATCATATGTTGCAATCTTAATGGCAGGGTTGGTTAGGGTACTTTGTTTCATGTGGAATTTTTTTGCTATTTTATTATAAAAGGACCTTAGCATACATACACCAAGTTCCTCATGAATACGGTTGTTCCTGATGTACCAGGGAGCATTAACAATCTGCCGAAGCATGATATTTTGAGCAATTTGTAGTTTTTCACGATATCGATTGCAAGCATAAGCCCAGACAGGGCAAGCATAACAGAGTAATGGACGCATAATGGTTTTATAAATGAGCAGTTTGTTATCGACAGATAAAACACTGTTTCGAGCAATTAAGGGGTAGAGTCTAGCTTTACGAGCTCGAAACTTTTGTATACTAGCTGTAATGTGTGGGTTCCATGAGAGTGTCTTACTGAGGATCACCCCTAGATAAGGGACCTGCTTGGCCCAGGGGATGGAGTTTCCATAGAATTTCAGGTTAGACTTGAATTTTTGCTTTCTGGTGAACATTATTGCTTGAGTTTTGTTGATATTGATTTGAATTTTCCATTTGATCAGCCAAGCCTCTAGTGAATGTATGTATTTTTGTAATCGTTGTATAACTGAACCAGCAAATGCACTTTGTGATAGGATAGCAGTATCATCAGCATACATGGCTAATGTTATGTCGTGTGATGTTGGGATGTCGTTCACGTAGATATTGAAGTATGTGGGTCCTAAAAGGGACCCTTGTGGGACCCCAGCCCTGATGGGGTGAGGTGTAGAGTTTGTACCAGATACGTGAACGACAAAGTTTCTACCTGCTAGGTAGGACTTAGTGATGTTTATGATGTAGCCAGGGAAGCCCAGGCTGTGTAATTTGTAGGTGAGTGCCTCAAGCCAAACTCTGTCGAAGGCTTTTGCTATGTCAATAAAGACTCCTCCAGTGACTCTTCGGTTCTGAAATCCCTCTGAGATGAGTTCCACGACTCTGTATAGCTGGTTGGTGGTGCCAAGGTCTTTTCGGAATCCAAACTGGTAGGGAATGCTGATGTTGTTGCTTTCCAGATAGTTGTTAATTCTATTGAGGAGTACAGCTTCAAAGACCTTGCTTAGCGAAGAGAGTAGACTAATGGGTCTATAGGATTCAGGACTGGATGAAGGTTTACCAGGTTTTAGTATGGGAATTATCTTGGCAGTTTTCCAGAAGGCAGGGTAGTGTTGTAACAGAAGCATTTTATTGAAGATTTTGCAGAGGAGAAAGATGATCTTGTTAGGTAGTTTCTTAATCATTTCATTCGTGATTCCATCTAGGCCAGGACTTTTCTTCTTCTTGATTTTATTGACATAGCTAGTCACCTCCGAAGGCATGACAGGAGGGATGTTGTTAGCGTATGGATTTGTTGGGAGCGTGGAGTGAAAGTAGTTGACAAGTATATCTGTTTGGGGGTCTTGAATGTTGTTAGTGCAAAACTGAGATTCCAGGAGCTGTGCAAGTAATTCTGCTTTCTCAGTTTCAGTGTAGAAGATCCTTTGTGGGCCTTTAAGGGGCGGAATGTTATTGTGGCATTTGGTGTACCTTCTAATAGCTTTCCACAGAGAATTATCATCTGCAGAGAGCGAATTGAGGTAGCTGGTCCAGTTCTTTTGTGCTTCTTGTTGTGTGAGAGACTTGACTTTGTTGCAAAGTCTGTTGAAGATCTGCTTATCCTCTTGACATCTAGTTCTTTGAAACTGTCGTCTAGCAGCGTTGCGTTCCTTGGTAAGCTTGGCAAGCTCTCTAGATCTGTGAATCTTTTTCTTGATGATTTCCTGCTGTGCATTTTTATAGGCCTCATTTATTTTGGTGGTAAATTCCTGAATTAAACTATCAATGTGGTCCCCAGTGTGTATTGTTGGTAGTGTGTATGGGATGTTGTTTAGAGCTTTGGCGTAATCACGCCAGAGAGATCTGAAGGCTCTGGTGTCTGTTGTGGTATAACTACTAATGTCCAGAATCATACGAACCGGATTGTGGTCAGATGATAATTCATCCAGCACGGAAATATCCAGTGGGATACTGGTATTTCCGAGCAGGAAGAAGTCTAAGATTCCAGTAGACTTAGTAGTGTACCGTGTTGGGGTTTTAGGAGCTGCTATGTGTAACTGGGCAGAGGTAGCCAAATTAAAGATTACACGTCCATTGTCATTTGAGTTATAGCAGTTCCATGCTCTGTGTCGTGCATTTAGATATCCACCTATGATGATATGTTTGCCAAGAGTGAGTAGAATTTGTAAGTCAGCCAGGACTGCTTGAGCATTACGTCCTGGTGGTATGTAGGTGGAGACAAAAGTGTATGTTGTTGAGGTGTTTGTAGTGAGAGAGATAGCTGAGGCCTCAACGACCGAAAGCTGTGGTATTGGAATTGGTGAGTGGGGAATACAGCGTTTAATCAGTAGTGCAGTTCCACCCCCTGGGGTGGAGAGTGGTTGGTGGCCTGTTAGATCTATGCACAGCATAGTTTTGAACGAAGATTGGGGTGGCAGGGCCAAGCTTGTGTTCTTGGAGGAACATAATATCTGGGTCATGCTCATTTATAAAGTCCCTTAATTCTAAGATTTTTTGGGACAGTCCATTACAGTTCCATGTAATGATGTGCAGATGAGTAAAAACATTATACATTATTATTACAATTAGAACCAAATACATCTTCAAAAAGTTCAAATAAAATAAACAATTTATCAATAGCATTTTCAGTTTTATGGATTTCAGGTAGTTTAGCAGATATTTTCTTTAAGATATTTACAATAGAACAACCTTTAAAAATATTGACAACTTCTTTAATTAATTTTGCAACATCGAGCAGGCCTGCAAGGCCGTGATCATTATTGCTGTCGTTAGAGCCATTGGGCTGAACAGCGTTACGTGTATTGTCATTATGTTTGCTGACATTCATATCTGAAATGACAGGCTGTGTGTTATGACTTTTGTTGACAACACTGGCATATGAAATGCCTGCTTTAATACTAGAGTCCTTAATTTTTTTATCCCCAGCTGGGGCTGGTTTTGAAGTAGGGCCGTGCTTATTTACATTGCCAGCTCCTTTAATGGGCTGGTTGGTAGGAAATTTAGGACAACCACGGTAGTTAGCCGGGTGCCCTTCTTGTAGACAATTGCAACAGCGTGGTTTGGCTAGGAATTTTTCTGTACAATCCTCAGTTTTGTGCGCCCCTGCACACTTCACACACCTAGGTTTAAGTTTACATGTGTCAGAGGAGTGATGGAAGTGTTGACAGTTATGACACTGTGCAACACTTCCGTTCACTTGATACACTTTAACAGAAACATAAAAACCAAGAAATTTAGTCAAGTCATATATTTTTTCAGCCCCTGGGGCTTTTTCAATTTGAACCTGGTATAAGGGCATGGGGACCCTAGTTTATTTTGTGCATCTGCGCCACACGACGCACTTTCTAGCCCTGGTGAGTTAGTTCTTCTCGTATATCTTCCACAGGGCAGTCTATTGGTAATCCGCGAATAACAACCTTTAAAGGTTTGTCCATTTTGGCCAGAATTACATAGTGGTCAATTTGTTTTGAGTCTAAGTAACTTGTGATGGCCCGGTGGGCATCCTCATTTTCTGGAAATATTTTTAAGAAGTCCCCATTGACCTTACCAGCAAATTCATATTGTACATCATCTTTTAATTTCTTCATGAAATCGTTAAATTTAATGTCAGGTTTGACCATAATTGGTCTTGGTTTGTGAATTTTCACATCTATAACATTATTTGCATTATCATTAATTATCTGCACATCATTATCATTACAATCATCATTTTCTTTGGTACTTAATTTTCAAACTTGTTAGTTAAAGGCAGGTCAATATTGCATTTAATTAATTTTTTTGGTCTGACGGTATTCTTAGGCAGAATGAAACCGTCTTCATCTCTGTCATCATTAATAGATCTTTTGCTTTTCTTTTTTGATGGCCTCTTAGGCTGAGTTTGAATTTCAGAATTTTTTACAGTAATTATTTCAACATTATTTACATTATTACAAGTACTATTTCGTGTAAAAATTTCATCTTGCAATCGATTAACATAAAATTCATGTACATTTAAATTAGCATGTTCAGGATTATTGGCACCAAAAAATTCACACTTACCTTGGAATTCTTTGATTAGACCTTCACCAAATGCACGATGTATTTGAAAGTCCTTTTCCATAGCAGCGCGGATTGTAACGTCCTAGAAAGTTCGAAACTGTCCTTGAAGCACAATTCCTCGCGTTTTGATATCAGCATTTATGATTTCGATGAAATGCGAAGCTCGTATAAAATCAAAGACATCCCAAATATCTTTCACTAGAAGCTCTTGCCAGCGATCATCGAGTATATTATTTCCATATTCAATAACTTCCATAGCCAGATTCAGTACCGGTTGTTTATCATTCGGGGTGGTATCCATATCAGAGTTTAGCGGGGGGAACTGATGTTGAGAGGGCGTGTCTGGCCCTTTTGGACGGCGGGTAAATGCCGAACTCTCGGCCAATCACGGCTCTCGGTCTCTTCTGTGAGCTGCGAATAGCAGGATGCTGGGATATGCTGGGATCTGCTGGAGTGCTCGGTTATCAATCTGCTCAATTTTGAGGAATAAATTTTGACTAAGTTTTTTAATATAGTAATCAACAGGTTTAATGTTAAGGTCCGAATGAATCACGTCTGTACGGACGTACCAGGCTGCATTTAGGGCCATACGTAAGGTCTTACTTTGAAAAGATTGAAGTTTTTTCACATGAGTTTTTGCAGCAGTAACCCAGATTGTACATGCATACATAAAGACAGGTCTTATAATTGATGTATCGAGAAGAATTTTGTTTTTAATTGACAGATGGCTCTTTCGAGCTAAGAGAGGGTAAAGTTGGGCTCTAGCACGTTTTGCTTTATTGAGAACATTTTCAATGTGAAGGTGCCAGCGTAATTTTGAATCAAGTACAACTCCTAGGTACTTTTAAGAATTTGACCAGGGAACATAGTCGTCGAAAACCTTTAAATTAATGGAAGGGTACGGGAGGGGGCTACGTTTGAATATCATAGCAGCACATTTAGCAACATTAATTTTAATTTTCCAAGTGATGAGCCAGTGCTCAAGGCTGGAGAGATATCTCTGAATGATGTGAACCAAGTTTTCAAGGCGTTTATGCTGAGCTAGGATGGCCGTATCATCTGCATAAAGTGCAAGAGTGATACTAGGTGATTTTGGTATGTCATTTATGAAAATGTTGAACAAAATTGGGCCTAAAAGTGATCCTTGGGGGACGCCACTTAGTATAGGACGGGGTACCGAAATGAAAGAATTAACTCGTACAGAAAAAGATCTATTAGTGAGGTACGAGTTAATTATATGAATTAAATGGGCCGAAACGTCAAGTCGTATGAGCTTGATAATGATTCCTATATGCCAAGTCCTATCAAATGCTTTGGCTATGTCAAGAAATAAAGCGCCAGTAAGCATATTGTTACGAAACCCTTCGTGAATGAACTCCACTGTCCTCAGCAGCTGGTGCGTAGTGCAGTGTTTTGCTCGAAATCCAAATTGTTCATCAATCAAAACGTTGTGATTTCGAAGAAAATCATTCAGGCGTTTAAGTAACACAAATTCTTATATCTTTGATAACGATGATAGGAGGCTGATAGGTCTATAATTTTGAGGATTTGAAAGGCTTTGGCCTGGTTTTGGAATAGGCACAATGAGTGCTTGTTTCCAGCTTTGAGGAAAATAGCAATGTTGTATCATAAAATTTATAAGCATTACAAAGAAAAATAGATAACTGGTGGGTAAATTTTTAATCATACGATTAGAGATAGAGTCCATACCAGGGGCTTTTTTGGGTTTGAGCTTGGTAATGTATTCACTTACCTCGCTCATGGATGTGTACTGTATTTCTCTCGCGAAAGGCGAGGAAAGGAAACGTTCAACATCTTGTGGGAAAGAACTTGCGTTGTTCGCAAAAATTCCTTCAATATGTGGTGTAAATTGAGTTTAAAGAGAATCCGCAATTAATTCAGATTTCTCAGCGTCTGTGTGAGCCACTACTGTGTCCGTAGCTGAGGACGGAATGTGAGATTTGTGTTTGCGTAGGCGGGCTGATGCGCGCCAAAGACTGTTATCATTGGTCGTTAAGGACTGAATGTAATTCGTGAATTGTGATTGGAAGAACTGGTCACATGATGCCTTGATCTCATTTTGGAGAGTACGGAGTTGAATTTTTAACCCAGGATTTCTATTTCTTTGCCAAAGTCTCCGTATTTTATTCTTTTCTTTAATTTTGAGTTTAATTTCTTGAGGTAATTTACGAAAATTGGGTCTGAGGGTGGGTTTTGATACTTCCTTATAAGTATCAGTTAAGGTGTTCGTTAACTGATCTACTGCCGTGTCTATATCATGGCTAGATTTAATTTCGAGGGAGGGTAAACTTTTAGAATTAAGTTTAAAGCGAAAATTGTCCCAATTTGTTGAGACGATTAACGCATCAAAATGCAAATTCGCGACAAAAGAACTTAAATATCTGGGTTATAAAATTTCGCAAAAGGGTATAGAAACTCAGGATTCAAAAATAAAAGCCATCAAGAATTTCCCACCTCCCAATACCGCCGGGAAACTTTCTTCTTTCCTTGGGATATGTTCTTATTATCGGTCGTTCATAAAAGATTTCGCGAACATTGTTGAACCGCTGTTAGTAATTAAAAGAAAAAAAGTTAGTTTACGTGGACAGCAGAAGCAAATACAGCATTTGAAAGGTTAAAAGAAGCACTCACCAATGCCCCTGTTTTGAAATTCACGGAAGGGGACGAAAACCTGGAAAATGCAGAAGATGCGTCGGGTTATGCCGTAGGTGGGGTTCTCATGCAGAAAACTTTAAATTCTACGCAAAGGAATTATACAGCTACAGAGAGAGAAACATTAGCCGTATTAATGGCCGTACAGAAATTTCGAGTTTATTTCGGCAAAGCGCCAGTAACAGTCTTTTCGGATCATGCGGCTGTTGGTAGACTTTACTCGGGAAAAAACCTAACGCCTAGTTTAATAGGATGGGCTTTAAAACTTCAAGAATATAATCTAATAATTAAATATAAACCAGGGAATGAAAATAATGTAGCTGACACACTATCCCGAATAAAACTGGACCATGAAGGGAATGAACTCAAATACGCTGAGTTGACTTCTAAAATTTTAGACTCTAGAGAAACAATTATTGCTGAATTGAAAGCTGATCCTGAATTTGGAAGTATTTATGCTTATTTAAAAGACCCCGAAATCTTTGAACATACAGATGTCGCCGCAATAAGAAGTAGAGCAGAAAACTATGAAATAATAGATAACTTATTGCTTTATACGAAATCAACAAACGAAAATTTTGAGTATAGACCAGTCATCCCAGCCTCTCTTCGATTGAGCATTTTGAAGGAATTACACGACGCGCCAACATCGGGTCATTTAGGGGTCAGAAAGACTATAAAAAGGGTACGCGAGGCGGTATATTTCCCGCAATTATACAAAATAGTAACTGCGTATGTCAGGTCGTTCAATCAATGTCAATTAATAAATGATATTAATTACAGCCCGGCCGGATACTTAAATAGCATTCCGAATGGAATTTTAGGCATAGATCTTCTTGGTGCTTTTCCCCAGAGTAAGTTAAATAAAAATCGTTTTCTTTTAGTAATTGTAGATCCTTTTTCAAAGTGGACATAAATTGTTGCACTTAAACGCGCGTCAGCCAAAACAGTTGCAGATGCATTCTTACACAGGTACATTTTAAAATACGGTGCACCGATAAAAGTAATTAGCGATAACGTAAACAATTCGTTAGCCAAATTTTTGAAAACATTTGCACTGGACTTGGCATACGCAATATCAAAATGGTTCCGTATAGACCACAGGCAAACATCGCAGAAAGAGTTAATAAAAATATTGTAAAAATAATTCGAAGTTATGTTAGCACACATCACAAGCGCTGGGATGGCTACATAAATGAGTTAGCTTATGCTTTAAGAACAGCAAATCATGATACTACTGGAAAAACTCCAGCAGAATTATTTTTAGGACGAAAGTTAATTACGCCACTAAATAAATTATTCTTTGTGCGACAAAGGGAACAAGAATTCAAACAAAAAGATATGCAGAAACTATTTGATCAGGCGGTTAAAAGTTCGGATACGGCAAGAAATAGACAGAAACTTTACTATGATCGAAAACGCCGTGAAGCAGATTTTAAAGTAGGTGACAAAGTGTTGAAGCGGAAATTTTCTTTATCAAGTGCCCCAGACAATTTTACTGCAAAGTTAGTTCCAAAATTTGAAGGCCCCTATGTAATTCAGGAAATCAAGGGAGTCGTATTGTACCTTAAGAACGAGAGAGGGGAGGTCTGTAAAGCAAGTCCCGACCAGGTGAAAAAATATTATAATCAAAATGATTTTGAAATCCTTAAAAGTTTCTTGCAGGACTCAAGCGCAAAAGAAGTGGAAATTCCAAAATTAACGCCGCCCGCTCCACCACCCAAGAAGCAGAGATCAGAAGAGGAACCTAGCCCTTCTACAAGTCATTCTAGGGTCCCGAAAAGAAGGAACGAAAATGGTCACACTCCAGCATTCAAGAAGTGCAGGAAATCAACGCCGCCTCGTAAAGAATCTTTGGTAAACAGGAAAAGACCAGGTACAACTTCCCACAGTTAGTGATGGGCAACTTCGGTACTTTCTTGTACCCGGTACGAGAGTAACGGGTACAGACAAGTACCCGGTACAAAATACTCGTTACTCAAGTAACCGTTACTTTGAAAAGTACCGACAACCGATTTCAAGTACCGAGTACCCAAGTAACGATTTGGAGTACCGAAGTACCTTAGTAACGATTTGGAGTACCAAAGTACCCTAGTAACGATTTCGAGTACCGAAGTGCCCTAGTAACGATTTGGAGTACCGAAATACGCAGCTAACGATTTTGCGCACTGAAGGAACTCTGCCACGTCACCACGTGTTTGATTTTATCTGTACGGAGTAAGATTTTGAATATCAGAAAACATGTCAACTACGGAAGTGCCTGAGGAGCAGGCCATTCATGGACACAAGAAGCGCATATCACCATTTCGCAAATACAACCAGATACTACTGTCTTCGTACCAAAACCGAAGAGGGCTGAACCCTCATCGATCCTCCAGTAACGAATACCGAAATACCGAGAAAAGACACATATTTTCGTTACAAAGTAGCGAATACCGAAAAGCACCTGTTTCGGTACAGAAGTAACGAATACCGAAAAGTACCCGTTTCGGTACAGAAGTAACGAATACCGAAAAATATCCGTTTCGGTACAGAAGTAACGAATACCGAAAAATACCGATTTCGGTACTGAAGTACTTGGATGTACCGATTTTCAGTACCCGTTACAAAATACCCGGTTCGGTAGTACCGACTGATCACTATTAACAGTAGAAAATCTGCGTCGAGGAAACTACTTCCAGGGCCAGATAGTCAAGAGCAAACAAGGCCGCCGTTCACAAGAAGAAAAAGACAGCAAGAGGAAAGAAAAGATTGGCACCAGCAGAAAAAATTCAAGCAAGAATCCAGACCGGAGGCCGCCAAGACCAGTCGTCCAGGGGCCAAACGGAAAAGACAGGAACCCGAAGACTACCACCCCAAGAGGCCGGCGTACAGAGGGCGAAAAAGGAAAGTCACCATGGAGGAAACTCGAAGAAACCAAAAGCGGAGATTAACTTCCATGAACTCTGTAACTTGGGATCAATTCTGCCAGAAGAGGATGTCGGAGTTCCAAGCATCGAAAAGTCAAAGATCAGTTAAAATCTTCTATAAATTTTTCTTTTGTTCTGAAATGTTATGTGTAAATACGAAGTTCTATGTGTTGATGGAAGTCAATTTGTCTCGGTTGAGACTTAGTTTTGTTTTACTTTATTTAGCTAAGGCAAAAACATTATTTTATTTAAGTGTAAAATCTAAGAGCAAGCAGTTCGAGTTGGTCGAAAGACTGGTTCTGTTATGTTAAAGCCAAAATTTGGCCGAAAGTAAAATAACTTCGTATTCTTATATTAATGTAAAATTTAGTTTCAGTGCCGCCAGCTTCGCGAAGAAAGCGTGAAGTAAATTTTTATTTTCTCTTATTCATTTTATGGTAAATTGTAAAATTCATATGTATTAGAATTGTGTAAATATAGATGCTTGAAAGTTACGTAAAAGTATAATTTAGTCTAGAAGCATAAAATGCTAAAAGTAAATGCTCAAAAGAAACGAGTTAAAACCTAAGTGTTAAACAGTAGTTAAAATCATGCTTTAGAGCGAAAGCCTGCATGTGAAAAAATGAATGAGGGGAAAAATTAGAATAAATGTGTTTTTTAGGGTTCTCCACATACACTTGAATTTAAGAATATTAAACATAGCTCATCGAGTTTCAGTATGTTGGATTAAGGTGTGTCATATTTGGTCGTTTTGAATTCTAACAAATCATTGCGGTTAGGGGAAGTATTATAATACAAAAACACGAAGATTCCTGTTTGACACCACACATGGTGGAGAACCAGGGTAAAGTTAAATTCATGTTTGAATATTTGAATGAATGTGAATGTAAGTAGTTAATTAATGAAAAGAAAAGGATCGAAAACGAAAACTTTATCAAGTGTTAAGAAAGTGTAAATCATAATGTATTTGGAATATACTAATACTTATTCCTTCTAGATGCTGGAAGTGAAAAAGATTGATTGATGAAGACCAAATAGCAGAAAGGATCCTGTAAGAAGATATTGTATCCTAACCAGCTACAGAAATGATTGTAAAGGTTTTAGGTAAAAGTTTGTCTTATGTAAACGGAGCTCTTGAGTCTTAGGTTAGAATATGGAAACTTTACCACAGGTCGTTTCTAGGACCTGCTTCCAAGTTTACCAAATTCTGGCAGCGGCAAATGTAGGGTTTATATTTATTTTAACTAACATTTATTTTAAGCTATCTTTCCTGTCAAGCCTTTACTTTCTCCTAGAATTACCAATGCTAGAGTATGTAAATTGTAGTAGAACGCGCAGTATATTCAAATTTTAGCAGAAGTAAGTTGAGTTTAAATAGAAGGGAAACGAGATCGTAGGTGTCTTCTTGAATCGCGAACGTGAAGTTTGCAAGGTAGAAATTTAAGAACCGCGCGTTTCGGCCTGTGTGCCTATCTCGGCAGTTCGTTGAATCTTTCAACTGCTTAATCAGTAAGCTCGCTGAATCTCAGCTGTATTTTAGAACGCGGTTAGGTTAATTACGATTTCAGAGCCTCGTAGGTAGTGATCTAGTTGTTTATTCATCCTGTCATTAATTTTTAGTTTCACGTTGCTGTTTTGTTAAACCGCCGGGTCGGCGTAGTTTGTGAGCGTCAAGTGAACGCAGCTGTTATTTCTAAAGTGGAATAAAAAGGGATTTAAACCTTTCTTACGTGTTTGTGTAAATCTACAGTTCATAGCAGTCACTACCACGGTTGCTGACAAGTTGCGGCCACACCATACTACAAGCTTTTCTAACCTGATATCTTGCAACGTATCAACGACTACTTCACACCTCACGTGACAATGTAGTCACGCCCTCTCAACATCTGCAATCCTGACTAACGGTGTCACTCATGCATTCTCCTACTTTCAGCGCTCTATAGCAATTAAACTTGCAAATCCTGCAAGTTAATCAGCGGCGCATCTAGTGGAACTTGGAAATGAGCTCTTTCCATGGGACTCATGCAGGATCCATCATCACCATGCTCATTGTGGACTTATCTCATCTTTACAGGGAAGTACTGCAAAAGCAGTAGAACCCCTGTATAATTACTTGTGTATCAAAAGTATAAGATTAAAACTGGATAAGAAATGGTTATTCTTCCCAACTCTCTTCAGGTACTGAGACATTTGTCTGATTCCCTTTTTGGTTTTTGATTCTTTAAGCCATCCTCCTTTTTCCTTTCCCTTGCCTCCGATTTCTCTCCCGAAATTTTATCCAAGTCCGGTGCTTAATATGTCATGTGCTTTCGGATTTATTACAGGAACCGGTAAAGTTGCATCTAGGAATAGCTTGGTTATAATTTAGAGTCTATTTCTAAAGATTTAAACCTACTAGCTTTAAAATTAAATATGGAATTAAGTGAAAAGATAAGTGTTGCTTATTCAAATCTAGCGATTAATAATGAAGCTTTTAAATCCGATCCATAAATTCGGGCATAGAGTTGGGTAATTCCATAGTAGACCATCGTAAATCTGAAGAAGCTGAAGTATTACAATTAGAACTGTAGAGTTAATTAGGTTATTTCGAAGCCGGAGTCGGGAAAAGTGAGCAATGCCTTCGCTAGGACTCGAACACGGACCTCTCGAATATGGGCCGAGTGTGCTTACCACTACACCAGGAAAACATGCTAAGAACGCGGGAGGTCTTATATACTCTTCCTTTTAAGACCACCTACTCTCCCTTATGTACTCCTCTCTCCTACTCTCCCTTATTATTATTACTTCTAACTTGTACTGTGTAATTTACTGATTAATTGTATTCTGTTCTTTTAATTTTTGCACACTGGGTCTTACTTTGTGTGATTTTGCTATGTACTGCTGTTTCTGTTCCTGCTTAGCTTTCCTGGACAGCATTTCTTTCATGTGATCATGTACGCTCTCATCAATTAGTAATTATCATCCTAACTTCACTTTTTAAGCCCATGAATAATTTGCAATATATATATATATATTAACAAGCAAGGTAGTTAGTACAATACTGTATGACCAATTTGGTCTAGATAATTTTTTGCGCAATATGCTGCAAAATTAAGTAAATTAGAAATTGTAATAAGCTCGCCTAAAAGTTACCAGGAGCTGTGGCTCCAAAAAAGTTCAACACATTTAAAAAAAATGTCATTGAAGGGTGAGAAATTATGCTACACGAGAAAATAAACACAGTAAAACACTAAGCGTTGGAAACTAGTAATGGCAAAAATACAGTAAAATACCTATCGATGTAAAACTTGAAAAATTAAAACATATGAAAATCAAACCAAGGAACAAGTTAAAACATAAAACAAACAAAATCAGATAAAAATAGAAAGTGGAAAATGGTAAATTAGCTGAATTCGAGGTCCAATCTGGCTTTTCAAGGGAAATATCTAATTGAACGTCGAATCAAGCTAACTCCATTACGCGTTTCGCCGAAAAAGACAATTGAACTTTTTCGCTACAAAATTTTTAATTAAACAAAGTGTCTTGGAAAATTTATTAGTCTCAATTCTCTGTTCCAATTTCCCGACGCGTCCGCACAAAATGACACATTAAGGTGTTAAAATATGTAAAAACTATTCCGATCACATCAAAAATCATGATACAAATAACAATAAAAATAAAAATAAATAGCGGTCTGCTATTAGTCCTAAATATACAATAACATACAGACTGGACCTGAAAGCTTAAAGATTTATACCTTTATAAAATTTAGAAATCTGTAATTAATTTTAAATGAAATTTTAAATGAAAACAAACACAGTGGGTCTTGCTAAGACCAAGAAAAAAGTTGTAGTAAAAGAAACAGAAAAAACTGACCTGTGGCGATGCAGAGCTCTCCCTCTTAAAACTAAATTGAAAAGGGGTTGTAATTCCCTTCTGTGTACTTCAGCGTCATCCCACTCGTCGTGTGAAGTAAGTAGGGGGAGCGATGTCTTTTGGGCATCAGCCAATACGAAAAGACTGTCCGTTAGCTGTAACTCGTCTCTAATTTTCGAGGGGGGTCGGAAAGCTCGGAAAAACGTGGAAAGATTTCAAAATGGCGTCAGTCAAGTTGTTGGAAGAAAAAATTGTTACTGAAAGTGAAAATGGCTAATTCAGCTAATACTACTTAACATGGCCTCTAAAGTAAGAGTAAAAGGAAAAAACAGTCATTTTGTTAATAAAAAGTCGTAATTCTTCAAGCTAGCGGGCGATCAAGCTACTATGAAAAACGAAAAGGCCCGATTTGTTAATAAAAGTAGTAAAATTGGCCATCAAAGAAATTTAAAACTATTTAAACAATAGTATTAAAAGTATTGTGTCAAAATTTTTTGGAGGAAAGAAAATGTAGTAACAAGAATTATCTGTACATTTTTACATTAGATTCTCTGAATCAACCATCCACTTTATACCGTCCCATTGGGCTTTAAGCATAAAATATCATTATCTAATTCAAAATATCTAAAAATAGGTAAGGCTAATGCCAGCTTTTTTTAAGGTATTTTTAATTATTTTATGAGGAATTAGGTTACTTTTCAACATAGTTACGAAGTATAGTATTTCTTCTTGTAGGTGTTTTGCAGTATTGCAAATTCATTTTATTCTGAGTAGCTGTGAATAAATTGTGTTAAGGATGACTCTTTTGGAAATATTTGAATTCCAGTTGGTTAATTTTAGTGTGGAAAAATTAAATTCTCTTCTTTTGTCGTAAACTTTTATAAAATTGTTATCAATAATATGTAAATCAAGGTAGACTACATTATGCTGCTCTGTATTTGTTTTATTTAGTTTTAAGCATGTAGGGTAGATATTAGCAACTTCTATTTTGTTGTAGTTATTAAATGCAATGACATCATCAATATATCTATAATATATATATATATTATACATAACAATTTATTGACTAAATAATATTGATTATATTATCTCCTAAGATTAATTATAGTAGAATTATCTGAAAAGAGTGAATCCATACTTAGTAAGTTCTATTTCGAAAGATGTTTTGAAGTAACTTGAATGTAAATTGTTAAAAATGTTTAACGGAGACTGGAATTAAATCATGAATAACAAAATTTCAATTGCAAAAAGAAGAAATTAAGAGCAAGAAATAACTTAAATGCAAGTAATCATTGTCATTAATCGGAAATTAGTTGACTTTTCGAGGGGAATAAACCAACTTCCGTTCAACGAACAATAATTAAGAAATAAATACGAAGGTGTTTCGTCATTTACTCGAGCAATAAGGCGATGCCAAACCGGCAATTCAAGTCAGGCCAAACATTTCCGGGAATAGAAGGGATTAAGAACCAATGCAGAGATCCAAAGAACTCAATCCGATTAAGCATTTTAGGTAATTCAATTTTGAGTGAAAAGCAATTTCTGCAGTAAAGCCGACAATGCTCGAGTAACCGTCTCCCGACACCCTCGTGTTTATGCATTTGAGTTCAATATTATTTGTAAAAATTAAACATTGGAAATTGTCATTATGAAATAGAATTCAGAGTAGTTGAAATAAACATTAGAAAATTACAAAATATAAGAAAATAATGCAATCTTTGTAAAAACAAATCAAAAAATAATAAATAAAAAATATAATAAGAAAAGTGAATATACATGAAGATATAAAGGCCAGAAAATGTATTAATTAACTTGCGTTCTTTCTAGTTGGGAGTGGGCAAAATGTTTTCTTCGCGTCTGACTCAGAAGTGTTGTGTTTCAATAAATTCTTAAGCGGCAGCGGTTGCTTTGAATTATATTAGTAGGCAAGACTTGTGTGAAATTCATGGTAGTGGGAGGGCCTAGGACTTCTTGAGTGCACTAAGTAAATTTAAGATCATACAACATATATATATATTAATTAAAAAAAGCAATAGATATCTTGGCCACATCTTGGGATATCTTGCATTGTGTTCGAATTAGCATATTTTCGATTGGGGGTAGGGTCCCTTGACCCAGGCACCCCGGTGGTACACCATCTCTCATTGCGTACTCTCCCTTATATACTCTCCCTTCCTCCCTCTACAGAAAGTGATAAATGCTTAATTTGTGATAAGTTTGGGGACGCCAGGCACTTAGTCGATGAATGTACGCTTACCCGGAGTGCAAGAGAAAAATATAGAAAGATTTTTAAGGATTTTTTAAAAGGAACTATTAAAATTTGAAAGATTTTGCAAAGACAATAATGAAGACTATAAATACGAACAAAGACAGAGTTGGAATTCGGCACTGAAATTCAAATTTTGGACTTTATATGTTTTTTTTCCTTATATATATATATATATATATATATTCTGGCCAGTCTCTTTTCTTGATCATACGACCGGCTTGTGCCGGCTGGGAGGATCCTTAATCCGGCTGTGTCCTTAATAATAATAATATTCTTCCTTTTAAAGGGAGACTTGGGATTAGGGAACCTAATCGCCAAATCCTGGTGGTGGAGAGTCATCATCCACCACCTTTTTTAGTTCGGGAGCTAAGGATATTTTAGAGAGCCATGAAGAATGAGCAATGCCCTGGCCGGGACTCGAACCTCGCACATCTCGAATACACGCCGAATGTTCTTACCACTACACCACGAAAGTATGCTAATAACCGGGGGAAATACCTTATAGAACAAATTAAATTGAATAGATGTAGAACAGAACTGGAACTTGCTCGATTACGAGCTGAAAGCAAAACTGATAATAATGGTCAAAGCGGAAACACAGGAGAAAATTCCGATTCCTTAGATTTTCTTATTATAAGTATAAAAACGCTTGATAGGGGAACAAGCTTCGAACATTATCCTTTATATAAGAGATGAGGTTTTTGAGATATATAAGAGTTTTAGATATATAAGGTTTTTGAGATATATAAGGTTTTTGAGATTATAAGAGATGAGGAGATGAGGAAAAGGTATTGTTCTAAAAGAATTCGAACTTCCGCCACAAATTGCTTTAGAGAATTTTAAAATGGCTCAACGTTTAAATCAGTCCCATGTGCAGTTTCTGTCGCGATTAACGACAAATTTTGAATATTATTTAAAATTAAGCAAAGTGTCTGATTTCGAAACATTGAAGCAGTTAATAATATCAGCCAAATTGTTTGAGACATTAGACCCAGAAACGTCAGCCCATATTTCTGTAAGCTGAAAGTTGGTTTCCGCCTCCACAAATGGCAAATGAAGCAGCTTTATTTTTCACATCCCGCGGAAAATCCTATACCGAAAATGTTAACAGCTTTAAAAAATCTCTCAACAATTATAAAACATCCAAAAATCTTTAAAAGGTGTTCTTTGCCCATGTAAAAGGCTGGAAGTGTATTCTTTGAGAGGAAAATCATTTCTTAGCAAAATACCCAAATTACTTGAAACTTCCGGTGAATGGTCGAATGAAATAGTCAAACAAGATAAATTGTACTTTAATTGCTTGAATAATTCGCATTCTGCTTCTAACTGCAATTCGAAAATTTCATATTTTTCTAAAAAATGCCATTATAAAACCTTACATTTTTCGAAGCAGAACTTGTCTTTCAACGGCGCCAATAATTATGTTTCGGATTAAAATAAAAAACAAAAAAAATCGGACACCAGTAGAGGTGAAAGGGCGACAATGAAATTATAAACATAGACTTGAAGGTTGCAGCTGCAGAATTTGTACCTAACAGCTTTGAATTCATGAGTCATAATTCGCAAAAACGAAATATAATTTTATTGAGCACTGTAGTTTGTTGTTTATCGAATCAGGCAGGAAATGAGGTTAAATTATGATGTGTACTTGATGGAGGTTCTCAATGAAACTTTTTATTGCGGAGGTGTATGGATTTATTATATTAAAGGAAAAAAAAAACTAATGTAATTGTATCAGATATAAACAACAGATCTTAAATAGTGAAATTCAAAGTAAACGCATCAGTAAACAATCAGAATAAAACTTATGTAAGAAATTTGGACTTTTTAGTTTGTAGGGACATTAGGTTATTTCGAAGTAGGAGACATGAAAAATGAGCAATGCTCTCGCCAGGACTCAAACCACGAACTTCTCGAATTCGCGTCGAGCGTGCTGACCACTACACCAAGAAGGCATTCTAAAAAGGCGTTCAAAATATCTTATAATCTGTGTCGAAAATAACTGCAGATATCTAGGAAAACTGATGTTTGTATTCAGTAGTTGTAGAGACATTAGGTATTTTTTTGAAGCAGGAGAGATGAAAAATGAGCAATGCCCTAGCCGGGACTCGAGCCACGGACCTCTCGAATACGCGCCGAGCGTGCTGACCATTACACCAAGAAGGTATGCTAGAAAGGTGGAAGAAATACCTTATAGAGTTTAACAATGTTAAGTTAGCGGATAATAAATTTTACATATCAGAACGAGTATATATGCTACTGGGTGCAGAACTATTTTATGAATTGTTACGCTCTGGGTTACAGGTAAAAGATTCAAATTTCATCCTTCAAAATACATTTTCAAAATCTTCAAAATACATTGGGTATGTGGTTTCCGGTGGCACATCATCAGTAAATGATAACGGAGATCACTGTGGAATCGTTAAAGAGAAGAATGAGTTAGATCAAACTCTTAAGACGTTTTGGGAAATAGAGAATGTTGAAAGAGCCATTTTAAAAACTATAGAAACGGCAAAATGTGAAAAACTGTATATGCAAACGCATAAGCGGAATGAGGAAGGAAGATACATTGTAACAATACCGTTAAAGGAAGTCCCTATTTGCTTAGGAAATACAAAAAATTTTGAGCTTGAAAGATTAAACTCACCATGGAAAAGATTAGTGAAAGACCCTGATTTTATTTAAGTCTGTATCAGGATTTTTTAAGGAGTATGAAAAGCTTGGGCATACGACTGTGGTTACTGAGAAAGGTGAGCCTAGGGTAGTGTACTATATGCCACATCATGGGATCATATCGCCCTCAAAAAATAGCAACTAAATTGAGAATGCATCATGTTTAACATCAAATGGAATTTCGCTAAATTCCTTACAACGTTAATGGAGGGGTTAATCAAGATGATCTCTTTTCAATCATGCTTAGATTTCGGAAAGAATCCATTCGCATTTACTACAGATATCAGAATAATGTACAGAATGATGGAAATTAACCCTGAACAGAGATGCTTGCAGCGAATCCTGTGGAGAAAGGAAAGTGATGCATATGTAAAAGTCTACGAACTTAATACTGTAACCTACGGTACAGTTAGTGCTCCATATTTAGCTAAGAGAACTCTTAAGCAATTGTCGATCGATGAAAGTCCAAAATTTCCATCAGCTGCTCCAGTCTTAAAAATATTTATACGGACGATGTGTTTAGTCGAGCGGAATCTTTGAGTATAGTAAGGGAGCTTCAATCTCAGTTAATTGCAATACTAAAGAGTGCAGGAATGCCACTAGACAAATGGTACAGTAATCAGGCTGAACTTGCGGAAGATACTGCACCTATCCTTTTCCTAATGAAGAATCTACAACACTTCGGAGTGTTCTGGAGGTCTAGGAGAGACTGTTTCAGTTTTAGAGTGAAACCCGATAATGACATAGTTGCTGCCAAACGGCAGATATTGTCCACAATTACGAAACTATTCGACCCGATTGATTTACTAGGGCCAATCATAAGTAAAGCTAAAATATTCCTCCAACGGTTGTGGTTGTTAAAGCTGAATTAGGATGAACCACTGCCGAAAAAAGGAAGCTGATTAATAGAAGAAATTCCCTACCCAATTGGAAGTTATAAGTAAAATAGAAGCTGAAAAGTTTATTCTTATTGCAGTAGTAGACCAGGTGAAACGTCATAGATTTGCAGATGCCTCTGAGGTAGCATACGGAGCAACCATATCTTAATTATTTCTATAAGAAGTCTCGTTCGAGACATGGAGAAGCGAAGACAAAGCTAGTAACTAGTAAATCCAGAGTCTCGCCAATGAAACGAGTTACTATTACGAGACTGGAGCTTTTGTGCCACAGTCTTACTTGCAAAGTAATATCTGCATTAGAGATTCCTGTGAACAAGGTGTATCTGTGGAGTGACTTCATGATAGTACTTTCCTGGTTACAAAAGGAGCCTTACCAGTTGCAGACTTTTATTGCAAGTCAAATCGAGTGGCAACAATTCAAAAGTTGAGTAATGATCATCAGTGGCGTCATCTGTCATCAAATGAGAATCCGAGTGATCTTATATCCCGAGGTTTGGACCCAAGTAAACTTTTACAAAATGATATGTTGTAGAAAGGTGGTATTGTAAAACAGTATATTCTGCGGTGCTCCTGAGAAACAACAAGTATCCAAATAGAGAGATTCCGGTGGAAGTCATAGTGAAGGACTTTCCAGACGAACTTAAAACCCTTAGTGACTCTAATATTTATCTTAACGTGAAAGCTAACCCTTTCATTGAGGATTTCTTAAATTTAAGTAATATTACACTAAAATTATTCGTGTTTTAAGTTTTATTTGTAGTTTTATAAGCAACTGCAAAGGAAAGGACAAAGTTTCTGGCCCTCTTCAGAGCTCGAATTAAAATTAGCCGAACGTAAAATGATTAAGATAATTCAAAACAGTGAGTTTAAGAGAGAAATCTCAAGCCTGCCAAAAAATCGTAAGGTACCTCCAGATAGAACGATAAGAAGTATTTTCTATGTTTAGATCAATATGGAATTTTACGAGTTGTAGGAAGATTAGCTAATTGTAAGTAGAATTTTGATAGAAAATTTCCAGTAATCCTACCAAAAATTCATAAGTTCACCAATTAATTATTGTGATGTTTCATAAGAAATACATGCATATTTGCCCAGACGGCTTACTGTCTCTTCTTAGGCAAGGGTTTTGGCCCTTAAACGTGCACAACATCTGCAGAAAAAATAGTACATAACTGTGTCGTATGCTAAAAACAAAACCAGTGCCCTGTCAGCAACTTAATGGGTCAACTCCCTCGGAGTTGACTTTTTTGGACTTTATTTTATAAAATAACCACATCTTCCATAACATAGAAAAGATCGCCTTAAGAAGGTGTATGTGTACATTTTCGTTTGTTTTGTTACCAGAGCTTGCCATCTCGAAATGGTAACAGACCTTTCTAGTCAAGCATTTATTGCAACAACCAATAACGCAACCAGTTTTGTTGGTAGTAATGCAGAATTAAATAAATGAATAAACTAGTCAGCAAGCCAGATGACGAATTAGGCAATTATTTATCAGGTGAGAGTATTAATTCGTCTTTCATTCTTCCAAGAGCTCCCATTCATGGAGGTCTTTGGGAGACAGGTGTCAAGTTTGTTAAGTTTCATGAAACGCGTAGTAGGCAATTTGAAACTAATCTATGAAGAATTCCTTACGGCTCAGGCCTCTTGGCGGAATCGTAGAGATATTTCGAGGTAAAGACAATAAGATGAGAGTAGTTTCAGTAAAAACAAAAACCAGCATTTTCATGAGATCAATTAATAAAGTTTGTGTCTTACATATGCCAAATTTAAAAAAAAAAGAGTGTATAATTAATTATTGTGTTTCTTTATTATAGCAGTTGATGTTCATTAGTTGTTATGTTGATGTTTACAATTATTTACCTGTATTTTATATTGTGACACTGTGTAAAATTTTTCATTGTAAAGTTTACAATTTTAAATGATTTACATCATGTCAAGGCGGGCGGTATGTTCAGTCTGCGCGTGGCATCTCAATGCTAGCGTCTGGCGTACGCGTCTTGAAATTTTGTTATGTGAGAATGTGTGCTAAGAGTTTCTGAGAGAATTCATGGCTGCAAGTGGTCATGAACTGTGTAAATTATAGAGAATAAAGGTATAAATATTACCAAAGTCCACGTTGTGTTGTGGTGTAACACCTTCTCTACTCAGAAGATTATAGGTGATTATAGAAGAAAATTTTCATAGCAAACTCTATGAGGCAGAAGATTAGAGCAAAACAACAGCTCGTCTGGAGAGTTTATATTATAGAAATTTCTTTAATAATGTGTTAATCTTCTCAGCAATAATTGTTTAATTAAAATCTACTATTTCTGTTACCAGCTGAGAGAGTTTTATTTCCACTATCTTTTGAATCCAGGGTAATTTTACTCGTTCCTGTATTTTCTATCAAATGCAATACATTTGGTGCGCAGAGCGCTTTGTTTTTTTATATGATGACTGGCCATGAGCACCCCATCGACAAAAAATAAATACCTAGTAATCCTTGAAGCACCAATTCAAATAATAAAGTTTGATTGATTTCTTTTTAATTACCAGTAATCTTACAAAATACTGATTGTAACTTATATAGATGAAAGGCAAACGATGACTTGTTACATGTCACAATGTGTTTTACATCAGAGGGCATCTGTGAACGATGTATCTCTGCAAATTGGAAAAGGAAAGGTTATTAAACTTACTTTTCCTTAGCAAAAATTACTATGAAATTAAATGTATATCAAAGCATAAACCCAAGATATTCAATGGTAATATAATCCTCAAGTAAAGGGATAAATGCAATTAATTTATTTCAAATTTATATTTTAATTTACTAAAAACTACTGTAAATTCGCATAACTATAAATGACATTTTAAAATTTTTCCTTTCAGTTTTCAAATATGGTAAAATAATTTTAAAAGCATATTGCAAGAATCATTCTTCCTTAATTTCTCAGTTGCTTTTTATATGTTATCGCTGAAAACAAAATTTCTTACTGAAAGTCAAAATGTGCTTCTGGGTAGAATATCGCATTACTTGATTTCTAATATCATATTACTTAACATATATCTCTAATCTATAGTAAATGGCAAACCAGGAATTGCAGAAATTCTAACTGGTCCCTGAACACAAAATTCATTTAAACTAAAATCTCTATTTACATAAATAATTCTTATTTCGTCGCATGTATTTAAGATTACAGATGAAATTAAAATACATATTCCTCAGGCTATTAGAAAGAAAATAATCACAGAATCGATTTTCTGATATAATATACTTTCCAGAATTACAGTGAGAGAAGATAAACCCCGCCCTTTTCAGTTAGAAGGTATGGTTTAAAAAAAAATGAAGCAGTTACATTTCCCGTAAGGTAACGCCATCTATGTTTCACGAAATGAAATATTAAAATAATTGATATTCGGAGGTCTATTACCTAAAAAAAAAGATGTAAAATTCCTGGACAATTCATGAAATTTCGAGGTTAATAATTTAGATTAAGCGAAATTTCATGGTTTGTAGTTTCAAAGCTGTTCGAATTCGCTTCTTACGTTTATACAAACAATTTCGCACTCCAGTTCGTCTGAATTTGAAGAAACAAGATTTGTATAAGGCTAATTTAACATTTGTTATTATAACATAAACTCATTCAAATTTTAATGGCTGATTTAATGCAATGATATTTTTATATTCATGTATGTTATATGGATATACCTAAATTTTTCTCACTTAATGCTATCAGCAAAGTTATTCGTTGCATCACTTTCATTTGTATTCTTATTTTGTAATTGAATTTACCCATTACAACTCCGAAATTTTTCTACTTGTGTTAAGCTTACAAAATTAGGAATATTTATTTGTTTGATAGGGTGCCTTCGGCCCAGTAGCCAGGTGCAAGCACCATTTCCCCGTGGATATGGAGAGATCACAGTTTTATGATAAAAATCATGCTAAGATGTTTCGTAAGAATGGTAACTTTACCACTGAACTTTCCAGAGACAAACTGTGAGGAAAAATAAAGAAGTCCAAAAAGTCACAGCCTGCTGCTTCTACCAGGAAAAAACATGCAAAAACTGCTTCGCATTCGCCTGGCGATGGAGGATGGATAAAGCCGCTAAAAATTTCCAACCGGACTTCTGCTCCGGCTCCTGAGCTAAGGCTCCTCTAAACCAGGCTGAATCACTAACTTTTCTCTCTTGGCGAGGGAGGGACCGCGCTACCAATTTTGGCGCGTTTATCGCACACGCTGGCTGAATGTCTGCTGTTTTTTTAAAGATTTATTTTATAGACGCGCGGCATTCAGCGCACATAAACTTTTCGGATAATTTATTAATTCTCGAATAGTATATAGACGTTTTCACTTGAATAAAAATTTCGCGTATATTTTGTAAACATATTCAAAATAACTTATTCTTTAGATGTTTCAGTTTTGTTAGCAGACTAAAATAAATAAGATATGAATAAAAACTTTCAATAGTGTCAAATGGGGAAATAGTTAAAGCGTAGAGTGTGCAAATAAATTTATATTAATGACATTTTAACAAAAATTTCCATAAAAACACTAAATTCATACTAAAAAAATAACGTAAGAATATGTTGTCATTTTAGTCTGAGGTATATGGAAATAATTGTGCAAGACTCTGAAGAAACACTTTCTTTTAAATGTGTGAAATATTTCATAACATATATGGAAGAAGAAAGTACAGCATTCTGTGTTTTGGATGATTTTCACCAAATGTAATATAAATACGAACTAGAAACCGTAATAAAAAGTCCTTCCTCTCCAATCAGATCACCTTTGTGTTGCATTGTATTTGTAATACTTCTAAAAATCCAATTTTTACCTAAATTAAAAAAAACAGTTATTCCATAAAAGATAATAAATTTGAACGTATATAGAATGAATTTTGTAATTTGAGTTATGTTACAAAATAATTCATAGTTTATATATTTTATACTAATAATTTAGATAAAACCTGTCCAATTTAAGAATGTGTGTTAACCACATTCTTAAGTTGTAAAAGGACGACTTAACCCCACGTAATTCATTTCAAAGCATAAAATAGCTTATTTTCTAATATTCAAAATTTCTAATAGTCATAAAATAGCTTATTTCTATCTTTCATAAGCTTATTTTCTATTTTACACAGCAACAGCATTTTCATGCAGTCAAGGTTTTTTAATTGCTACTTATTATACATAATACTTAATTTTTAACACATTCTTATTAGAAAGCATAACTAAGAAACTTCTTTTTAAAGCACCACAGTGATTGCAATGAATGTCGTTAAATTTACAAAAGTATTGAAGATATATTGAACAGCATTATAACAAGAAACTACTGTACAAAATATGTAAATTTAGCATAATTTCTTTTTTAGTATTTGCATAGTTTCCTCCAAATGAACCTTAATGGGAAGTTATCTTGCAAAAATTTAAAAGTATTAAAATGGCCTCTATTTAAGATGTAACTGCATTTATAATTATTTTGTAATTGTGAATAGATTATATTATTGCAATTACATTATGCACTTACAACATAATTGCATAAAGTAATGAAATTAAGAGTTCACAGATACAATGTAATATAATTACAATGCAATTATCTAAATTGTAATTATAATCACTTATTTAATACCACAATATTATTATAATCACAATGTAATTTAAATTGGGTACTATATTTGTATACCCTCCACTCAAATGGAGGTACTGATAAGCCTGGAAGTTATTATCAACAAAAAGCCTGTTCAGGACAGTTTGATGACAATTTCCACCGGGCGAAAAGTACATTCTTAAGCCCAGGCAAATCATGACAATAAAAATCATTTAGTCTCATGATTCACTATATTTCAAACCCTAAATTTGAATTCTGCACCAAATTATTTACCTATATTTTAACATACTTTATGAATTATTAGAAGCGATATGGCAAATATCTTCTAAAAATAACTGTAAAATATTTGTATCCATTAATTGATTCAGATACACACTTTTATTATTTAAGTATATCAAAATAACAGTTTCATGTTCCTGAAATACAAAAATTATGAAAAAAGTTAAAAGTAATATTCTTAGAAGCATATGATATTAGTCACCAGCTGCAAAATAGTTAATTTTTTGCCCTAAATACAAGTTTATTACACAGTAGTCAAATGCGTAACTTAATAACATGTTATATAAAAAATTAATGATAATAAGTTTATCAGAAATGAATTAATTCTGCAAACAAATTTTCTGCATTTGAAAATTTTCTACACCTGACGGGAGAAAGAGATCTAGTAAAATTAGATTTATTATAACTTCAGTTGGACCAAATACCTTCTCTCTCTATATATGCATCACTAAAGAAATAAATAAAATTATCATGCTTAAAAAACAGATGTACCATACCAGTTTTTTTCCCCTTGTTACCCTTTACATTGAGAAATAACAAACAGTACAACGCTGAAAAATACTATCTTTGAAATTTTATTTAAATGAAGAAACACACACCATCTTTTTATTTAAGCATTACACTTCAAAAACAGATACACATACCAATTTATTTTCACTAGCCTTTATACTAATAACATGCCATATAAAAATGAAAAGAATTATCCTTGAAATTTAGATAAAATGAAGTAACACAATGAAAAATTTATGCACATGGACATCTTTTTTCTATTGCATGTTGTCTGACATGATCCACAAGTGCCTAAAAATGTACCCAAGGAAACACATTTCAATATTAACAAAAAATTGTTTACAGATTAAAATTCATTCATTTCATACCAGTATTATAAAGATCATGCATGAAACAAATCTGCTTTCCCATACTTTTAAGTAAAACTGAACTGAAATTTTATACTGGAAAATATGCTATATTTCTATATATTAGAAACAAGAAAATAATACCATAATAATATACTCATAGCCTAGCAGAAAGTAACATATATAACATCAAACACAGAAATTTATATACTCGTAGCCTAGGAAAAAGTAATACATATTACATAAAACACATAAATTATTTAATATAAAACATACATACCTTCTAAAATTATTTTACTTTTTGTTTCTTATTGGCCGATGCTGATGAATATGAAACGTTATGGGCTCTTTTGTTGATAAGATGCTGTGTAAGGCCTTTGCATCTAGTAATAAAAAAATTATCAATAATTACTTTCTTAAGATTACAGCATTCTGGCATGGCCACATGTGTACATTTATCAATTATTCTTTCAACTAATTCTTTTGTGATGGCTGTTTGTAAACGAAGGAGTACATCTTTACATTTTTGAAATTCTCGTTCAGCTTCCCTACATATTCGATACATTCCTGAAGAGATGACCTTCAGTCCACCTTTATTGCTGTGTTTTGTAAGAATTGTGCGATGCTCGGGTATGTCAGGTTCCAGCATGTCCTCTGAAATGGTCATAGCTGTTTTACAATTTTCACATATGCTTTTTTTTTTCAACAACTTATTATATATGGCTCCTGCGATGTAATGTATATCATTTTCTTCCACAGCTGGGGGCAAGCGACGTTTCACTGCCACTGCAGAAGAGGTAGATGGCACTACAGAATTGGAGATAGGATGCAAGACCTCCTTTCTGATAGCAACCTCTAATTCAGAAGCATCAAAGAGGCTGTGGTCACTTTCAGAACAATAATTTGGATTATTGATATCCGAAATGAACTGTGATAGGCACACTAATTTCAGTGCTCTCTTGGCTTGCAAAGCAGTAGGCTTTGCACCCGACTTTCGTCTAATCTGTGAAAAGGCATTTTCCAGCGCATCTTGTGTCAACCTGCCTGGTAAGAAAAATGTAAACCCCTCGGAAAATAATTCTTTTGAGAGTTTCACAACACTCAATGTGCTCATAATAATGCCAGTTTGAAATGGCTTCCATGCTTTTCCAAACTGAACAGTTTCAGTCACATGAATGAATTTCAATAAAATATTAAATTTCTCATCTTGATTTTTGATAGTGATGCCTTTTTTTGGATGCCTTGCAGTCATAATTGTAAACCATTCTGCTACAAGTCTCAGCCACCATGCAGAAGTTAATGCTTCTTTTGCAACTTGGTGTAAAATAACTGCTTTTTCAATAGCAGCAGCTGTTTTTACAGAAAACAATTGCACAGCAGATGCCACATTCATCGAGGAAAAGTGTGTTGGGAAGAGATGAACTCTGTTCAAGTGATGTAGAGATCTCAGGGCAGCATCTGATTCTATCTCACTTGACCAGAGTCGTTTCACATACACTGAAGATACTATCCTCGAAGGCAAGGCATGCTGCTGGCGAAATTCCTCTGGTAATATCATAATACTTGAAAGAAATGCATTTCTCATGTTTTTAATGAGATGTGGTACATCTGCAATACTGTGAATGAAAACATCAGGTCCTCCAATATTGTAATTTGTCTTCCTATCTGTCCTAGAGACAGATACATCAATGACGACCACATTGCTCTGTTATTGCTTCCCATATCTGAAACAGAGGCTCTTACAGTTAAACCTATTTCTGTAGCTGCTACTACAGTTCTATGAATTAGATCTTTCATGTCAGAACCTGATGTTGAAGGCCCTGTTAATTCATTGGCAACAATCTGTTTCCATGATGTTTTAAGGCCTCTAAGCATTACAATAGTGTAATGCTTAGCAACTGCAGGTTTTCCTAACGTAACATTTCCAATGAATGACTTAGACGATGTATCAAAATCTTGATATGAAGCTATTTCCATTTCGTCAACTAAAAGGCAGCAGTTCCTATCAAGAGCATCCAATGAATGAACTTTTGTCTTGAGGAAAAAAAAACAAATTTTCTAAAATGCCGAAATTTATTTTTATTTCCCTAATCCTCCTGTTCGAGGTACTGTACGATGGTGCTGGATATCCAGTACTTCTGAGGTAATTATATCCATGTTTGCCCAAAGCAAATCGCATCTTCAGTCCTTTTATAATGGACTTTTCTGACCAGTTCCTTTTTGACTGCACAGCAAGGGCTCCTACTTGCTCATCGGACAAAAATGATGTCAATTTTGCATCTTTTTCTTGAAGCTGTTGCTCAAGGAATTCTATTTTTTTTAACAACTCTTCATTTGAAGCAGGTAGAGTTTCCTAAATTCAAAAAGAAATAGTAAACATGTTATGCTGTGATTATTTTTTTAAACAATGGTTGGATGAATTAATATATTTGTAATAACAATGATTTTTTTCAACAATTTTTTTGGAGAATATTAAATAATTTACCACTTCAGTATTTGGCTTAGGACATCTTACTTCTCTTATCCTCTTGTCAGTTACAGATGGTGGTGGATTTGGAATGCTAAAGAGTGTTGGTACTGCAGTTTTTCTTAGTTTTTTTCTATCTTTGCATAGTGACTCAAATTGAGATTCCTCAAAATGATCCTGTAAATACATAAAGTAATAAAAAAAAAGTACACAAAATAAATAAAAGTACGAAAAAACAAACCACACAGTGAGGTTGTGCCAAAGGCAGCAAGCATGAACTGTAAGTAAGTATAGGCAATAAATAAATATGCAGGTAATTAAATTAGGCCCAGTATTATAAAAAAGTGAAACAATAAACAAACCATGTCTAACATATCAGCAGCAGCATCTTGTAAGCTTGGACAGAATTTAATTATCCAATATTTATTTTTTGCCTATAATTTAAGGTGTTCTTTAGAACATTATCCAAAAATTAAATGAAGTAGTGTTTTGCTATAACATTAAAAACAACTAAAATAAAACTTTATATTTCTTGCTATAGTGCTCTTACAATAGATAAGAAAATAAGAGTTCACTACACCCAACTTTTAAGATACTAGGCCGATAAATACATTTATAATTAGAGCAGACTATGATTCTTGTTATAATTGTAGTAATGTTTATTGCTCTAACTGAAATATTTAATTTTTAATTCTCTAATCATTCAAAACATAGCCCTAATTTCGGAGCACAGTGCCAACATGCATTTTAAAAAGCATCAAGCCCAGTTTAAATGACTATTTTTTAAATTACATTGGCACAGGCATATCCAATTAAAGTTATTAAAAACTCTAGAACGTAGTTCAGTAGCTTTCTGAATTTGTAGGCAATTTTTTATTTAGAGATGACAACACAAAATAACGCTTCAGAAAATATTATTTATCATGTATAAAAATCTGTTTTGTAACACAGATCAGTAATAACTGTTTATCAATGTCATGAGGATTTAATTTGAGGAGATCACATTCTTTAGAAGTATCAAATTCATGAAAGAATTTTGGCTTGGCCTTTGAAATTCATCATTACAGGCAGATTTATTTGATTGTTATGCATGCATTAAACACTACACATGCATTAAAAACACTACAATTATTTTTGAAAAGTACACATGCAGTTTCACAAGTTTTCTGTGCTTATTTGAATGTTCTGCATTCATTTCTAAATCTTTACTCTTATTATCTTTTTAAAATTGCCAAATTGTATAATACTGTGATTATAAATATATGGTACTTGCAATTATTGAAGTCAGATTATATATATTTTGTCTCATACTATTCAATTTATTCTATTGACTTCAGATGTCAATGTCAAAATTCTGGAAGTTATTTTAACCAAGAAACAGTAGTGGGCACCGTGCATAAGCAACTCATCTAACTTTTTAACAACAGTGATTATAAAATAAAGAAAAAAATTATATATCATTCCAACGATATTGCAACTATAGTATAATGTTACATATATCTTTAGCAAACATTCATATTTTATCTTGACTTTCCAAATTATTATTTATTTTTTAATAAATTTCAATATGCTAATGATTTTCATGTTACATTAGTATAAATTCCACAATTAGTACAGGAAAACAAAATCTGCGCTTTATATTAGAAGAGAAATTTCTTTTCCACATTCAAAACATCCACATTGGCGATGTTTGGCGACGGGTACATTAACCCTAGACTAATTTAATTATAGCTATTATTACAGAAATTAGCAGATACTCAGGTTATTGTACACAAGAATTTCACTTTACTTGCACATTATAAACATCAGAGAAGATATAAACTCTAAATGAAGGCGTAATTAACATTATACTTACTAAGCAAAGTTCAGCGCCTGGACCAGGTTTCCAATTGTCTCTTCGGCAATTATTTACCCATATTTTTCTTCTTTCTTCATTTTTAGGAAATTTTACCAATGTATGACCTTTCCGTGAATGATTTGAACAATTAATAGCTGCACATCCGCCCATTTTACACAAAAAAACACAAAAAATTGTCGCACCGTAACTACACAGCCGCCATTAAATCTCCCACTTGGGAGAGCGAATGCCTGATGATTCAGCCTGGTATATAGGAGCCTTATCCTGAGCCAAGAAACTCTCTTGCTAGGACGACTCCTGGACGCCTATTCTATGATCACTGGATCTGTCTACAACTTGAGCGAACAATATTGACTAAAAAAAAAAAAAAAACGGTATGGACAGCCATCACGGTGAGTCCGTTTAACTTTACTGAAAGGGGACGAGGCTTCAAGGAGCTTTAGACCAATCGCAGTACAGACGAGTGACAAAATTTATAGCGCGCTAGCTGAATATTCTCCCATTATTTCACTAACTCACACGCTGCATGTGTAGTTCGAAAAAAATTGCACAAAACAGTATTATCACCAACAAACAGTATTATGTGAAGGAAAATTCCGTTTTTTAAGGGGAAACTTAACGCAGGAATTTAGAGCTAAGAAATAAAGAGTGATATGGGATACCACGATAGCAATGGTAAATAGATAAAAGTAAATGAATTAAGATTACTTCAAATCCTTTTAGAAATAAACAATTTTAATCATTTAAATTTATACTATGATTAATTTGCATTACAATCTAATAGCAAACTAAGGTCCCCCCCCCCATGCTTACATTAAAACTGTTTTCCCGCAATTGATTTTACAGTTACTATTGAAAAAATATTTCTTTAAATAAGAAATTAGGGTTGATCTTTACATTATGGTAACTTGGCGATTTTTTGGCGAAAATTTGGCGACCAACTCTCCTACAGCATCCCTCTATTTTTTTTCCCCGCCGCCATTTTGTCTTCACGAAGTAAATGCATGTTTCTTTTCTTCTTATCTATTGAACACTTCTTCCAACAATCTACAAGCCGAATTACACTTATGCTAGAAATTTTATCTAACAAAACTGCTTAATCATGACAAATATTCACTGCAAAATTGGGAAAAAGTGCACAATACCATACACCTTACGCGTTTTTCAAAATAACACATACATATAAACCATGTACACGCCGACTTATTTTACTTAAAAAAACATCCCAGAATTGCACAAAAATGGCATTGCGCACACTCTTCACTATATCCATGTACACTACTTTCTTCTCATAAATTAGAAAAATTTCACGAAAATACATGACAATTTTCTCAATCTTTAAACCCGGTAAAAAGAACATATATGAAATTACCTGATCGCGAAAAAGTATTTACCCTTTACAAATATGAACATTTCCACATATAAAATAAATAAAATATCCAAAAACTTCTAAATCATCTATTACATTATACACGTCACCAACGAATTCATACCGCAAGCATTACAAATACTTAGTATCAAATATTTAAATTATTTCCATGCACGTTTATTTCAACTTAAACGTATACCAAATTCCTACAAACATAAAATTCACAAAATAACTATCATTTAATTAAAATATCACTAAACCATGTACACGTCGACTTATTTTTACTTAAAAAAACATCCCAGAATTGCACAAAAATGGCATTGCGCACACTCTTCACTATATCCATGTACAGTGCTTTTTTCTCATAAATTAGAAAAATTTCACGAAAATACATGACAATTTTCTCAATCTTTAAACCCGGTAAAAAGAACATATATGAAATTACCTGATCGCGAAAAAGTATTTACCCTTTACAAATATGAACATTTCCACATATAAAATAAATAAAATATCCAAAAACTTCTAAATCATCTATTACATTATACACGTCACCAACGAATTCATACCGCAAGTATTACAAATAGTACTTAGTATCAAATATTTAAATTATTTCCATGCACGTTTATTTCAACTTAAACGTATACCAAATTCCTACAAACATAAAATTCACAAAATAACTATCATTTCATTAAAATATAATTAAATTCAAAAACACTACTTAAAATATAAATGAGCACATACATTAAATTAATAGAAATTACCTTACAATCCTAATTACTTTAAACTAAATCATTGCTAATAACAATTTTCCCAATAATACCAAATTCCTTTCCACCTTACATTTAGAACAATGCATAAAAATAATATCCTCAAATAATTAAAAATACTAACTTACCTAATCTTCTTCAGAATCTTGATTACGTGGCGGATACACTTTTCTAATTCATTCAATAAAATTATTCAAAGATTTTTTCTGCGAATTTTTCCTCCATACTTCCTCCGCTAAATAAAAAGCAAACTTCTCTTTATCACAATGCCTAAATACCCATTTCGAATTACTTTAGTTAGGGCCATGGGATCCAAAAATTACACAACACTGTTTCACACAACACAGAATAAAGCTAAATACAAAATTTCCACATTTTTTCCCGATTTCCCCCCTTTTCCGATTAAAGAACCGTAATTCGACCATTAATATCACATGACATATCCCATGATCTCTCATTTCCCTCACGCAAAATAATGCGTAATCGGAACTGAGTACTGCTCACATTATTACCAAAGTCCCAGGTAGTAACCTTTATCGCCTCCAAAATGTCGCCAAACTACCAGTTACCATATTGTAAAGATCAACCGAAATTAGAAAGAAAATATTTCTTTCTTAATATTTCTTCCCCCTTTTTTTTTTTTTTTTTTTTATTTTTTTTTTTTTATTTTCATTTTCTATGAAAATTATTATTTCTTTCAGGAAAAGAAATAAAATTCATTCGCTATTACAGTATGGCCGGTTGCTGCTGCATTCAACTATCACACACGCATCAAATTGCTTTATTTTAAATAATTTATTCTATAATTAACAAGAAAGAAAATATTTTTTCAATATAAAATATATACCCAAAATTAAACTAATCTATCCTGTATGTGTGATTAATTCGTTTTGCAATTTTTGTCACACAATTACTAATACCTTTTTTTAAATATTGCATTGCTGTTATTTGAATTTTATTTATATATAAGAACTGAATTTTTTATATATATAAGAACTGCTCAGTTTAAATATTCTTCTTTCTCAAAAGATTTTATTCTGTGAAAATAATTAAAAGATAGTATTATTTTCACAGTGCAAGTACTAAAGTAAAAATAATCAGTGTAGGTCTCCTGCAGTTGACGTCCTTGTCAAACCAGCGTTTCGACACATTTTAAATAGAAAACTAATAATAATCAATATCTCTTTTACAATATAAAAATGAGAATGCTATGAACAGTATTTTTTTTTTTTAATTTGCAAAGAAACAATGATTTTTTAATACTATAATAGGTTACAAAAGTATTATTCCATGAACAAACCCTCAGTCTTATAGCATTGTTACTTTATAGCATAATACAATAATAATGCAGTATAATTCTGCTAACAAGCTCACCAGCCGCCGAGCGGTAGAGTCGCTGAACGCAGGTAGTTTGGTCCGAGGTGTGAATCCCGGGAACGAGCTGGCCGGCGTTTTCGTGGCTTTCCCACATGTGTAACTTGTATACCAACCAGTTTCCCTTAGAAAGTCCTCACTTAGAAACCAGTTTTAAAACGTAATAAAATTACACACACACACACAAAATAATAATAAATAAATAAATAAATAAATAAATAAATCTGAAAGCCTTCAGATTTTTATATTACTTCCAAAGGGCCATTTTTTTAACGTTTTGCGTGTTATCTTTATTTATTAAATATCATGTTTTTCGCACTTAAACCAGAAAATTCAATTCAACAGCAATATCATATAATTTTTAAAAAGCATATCTTTAGAATTTCCGATACATAGTCTCCCGCGCTAGAGATGAAAATGTTTTTTTCCTTACAATGTCGCCATTGCTCGCTTTGAAATCGTTGGCTTTCTTAATCAAAAACTCATAAATGCTTTACAAAATATGAAATAGATAATAAATCAAATTCTCAGTTCCAAATTTGGGCCTCCAGATGCCTATATTAGGATGGAGGATTACGTTATTCAGAATTTCATGGCTCTAGGTTCCGTTGTTTTATCACAGTGCGAGAAACATTCATACATTCTGCAGATTCCTCATTATTTAATTTCTTTAAATATAATAGAGTGCGATAATACTTGGTGGCAACGATTTGAAAAGTGAAACGCCACAAAATGGCAAAACGAAGTTAATAGTCCCTCTGAGCTAAAACTTATTTTTAAAAGTATCACACTAGTAGTAGTACAGCTACTGAAAAAGATATTATAAAGCTATTTTATAGTTTTATAATTTTTTTTTTTAATTTTTATTTTACAGTAGTGTGAATTTTGCGTAATAATGAACGACATTCCTTTTTGTGTTCACAGTATTATTCAACTGTTAGATTTTAAAGTAAACGTAATTCTTGCTCTACATAAATCGAGTAGAAGCTTATCGGATGTCTATATTTGTATTAAATGAAGAAGGTTTATGTGCTTGATAAACTTATTATCTTCTACATTTTTAAAGCGTACAATTACACTTTATATCTATAATTTCAGGAATAGTATAACCTTTCTTTCAGTAGAAATTGCGTTTTTGTTTTCTGAATGTGGCTCCAAATACTCTCTCAGTTCATCGCAAATTAAAATAACTATAAATTTTGGCAATCTGAAATACGCAATGAAATCATCTTTTGGCAGAGCAAAAGCATCAACATATTTTCTATAAATTCGCCACCGATTCAGAGATCTATGACCGTATTCTTCGTTTAAAAATATGAAAAAATCAGCGGCGAAAACACATACAAAGCCATTGTCTACTTAGTACGTCAACTGCACAACCCTGATTGACGACGCGGCACTAGAGCTAAGGCTCCTATATACCAGGCTGAATCATCAGGCATTCGCTCTCCTAAGTGGGAGATTTAATGGCGGCTGTGTAGTTACGGTGCAACAATTTTTTGTGTTTTTTTGTGTAAAATGGGCGGATGTGCAGCTATTAATTGTTCAAATCATTCACGGAAAGGTCATACATTGGTAAAATTTCCTAAAAATGAAGAAAAATATGGGTAAATAATTGCCGAAGAGACAATTGGAAACCTGGTCCAGGCGCTGAACTTTGCTTAGTAAGTATAATGTTAATTACGCCTTCATTTAGAGTTTATATCTTCTCTGATGTTTATAATGTGCAAGTAAAGTGAAATTCTTGTGTACAATAACCTGAGTATCTGCTAATTTCTGTAATAATAGCTATAATTAAATTAGTCTAGGGTTAATGTACCCGTCGCCAAACATCGCCAATGTGGATGTTTTGAATGTGGAAAAGAAATTTCTCTTCTAATATAAAGCGCAGATTTTGTTTTCCTGTACTAATTGTGGAATTTATACTAATGTAACATGAAAATCATTAGCATATTGAAATTTATTAAAAAATAAATAATAATTTGGAAAGTCAAGATAAAATATGAATGTTTGCTAAAGATATATGTAACATTATACTATAGTTGCAATATCGTTGGAATGATATATAATTTTTTTCTTTATTTTATAATCACTGTTGTTAAAAAGTTAGATGAGTTGCTTATGCACGGTGCCCACTACTGTTTCTTGGTTAAAATAACTTCCAGAATTTTGACATTGACATCTGAAGTCAATAGAATAAATTGAATAGTATGAGACAAAATATATATAATCTGACTTCAATAATTGCAAGTACCATATATTTATAATCACAGTATTATACAATTTGGCAATTTTAAAAAGATAATAAGAGTAAAGATTTAGAAATGAATGCAGAACATTCAAATAAGCACAGAAAACTTGTGAAACTGCATGTGTACTTTTCAAAAATAATTGTAGTGTTTTTAATGCATGCATAACAATCAAATAAATCTGCCTGTAATGATGAATTTCAAAGGCCAAGCCAAAATTCTTTCATGAATTTGATACTTCTAAAGAATGTGATCTCCTCAAATTAAATCCTCATGACATTGATAAACAGTTATTACTGATCTGTGTTACAAAACAGATTTTTATACATGATAAATAATATTTTCTGAAGCGTTATTTTGTGTTGTCATCTCTAAATAAAAAATTGCCTACAAATTCAGAAAGCTACTGAACTACGTTTTAGAGTTTTTAATAACTTTAATTGGATATGCCTGTGCCAATGTAATTTAAAAAATAGTCATTTAAACTGGGCTTGATGCTTTTTAAAATGCATGTTGGCACTGTGCTCCGAAATTAGGGCTATGTTTTGAATGATTAGAGAATTAAAAATTAAATATTTCAGTTAGAGCAATAAACATTACTACAATTATAACAAGAATCATAGTCTGCTCTAATCATAAATGTATTTATCGGCCTAGTATCTTAAAAGTTGGGTGTAGTGAACTCTTATTTTCTTATCTATTGTAAGAGCACTATAGCAAGAAATATAAAGTTTTATTTTAGTTGTTTTTAATGTTATAGCAAAACACTACTTCATTTAATTTTTGGATAATGTTCTAAAGAACACCTTAAATTATAGGCAAAAAATAAATATTGGATAATTAAATTCTGTCCAAGCTTACAAGATGCTGCTACTGATATGTTAGACATGGTTTGTTTATTGTTTCACTTTTTTATAATACTGGGCCTAATTTAATTACCTGCATATTTATTTATTGCCTATACTTACTTACAGTTCATGCTTGCTGCCTTTGGCACAACCTCACTGTGTGGTTTGTTTTTTCGTACTTTTATTTATTTTGTGTACTTTTTTTTTATTACTTTATGTATTTACAGGATCATTTTGAGGAATCTCAATTTGAGTCACTATGCAAAGATAGAAAAAAACTAAGAAAAACTGCAGTACCAACACTCTTTAGCATTCCAAATCCACCACCATCTGTAACTGACAAGAGGATAAGAGAAGTAAGATGTCCTAAGCCAAATACTGAAGTGGTAAATTATTTAATATTCTCCAAAAAAATTGTTGAAAAAAATCATTGTTATTACAAATATATTAATTCATCCAACCATTGTTTAAAAAAATAATCACAGCATAACATGTTTACTATTTCTTTTTGAATTTAGGAAACTCTACCTGCTTCAAATGAAGAGTTGTTAAAAAAAATAGAATTCCTTGAGCAACAGCTTCAAGAAAAAGATGCAAAATTGACATCATTTTTGTCCGATGAGCAAGTAGGAGCCCTTGCTGTGCAGTCAAAAAGGAACTGGTCAGAAAAGTCCATTATAAAAGGACTGAAGATGCGATTTGCTTTGGGCAAACATGGATATAATTACCTCAGAAGTACTGGATATCCAGCACCATCGTACAGTACCTTGAACAGGAGGATTAGGGAAATAAAAATAAATTTCGGCATTTTAGAAAATTTGTTTTTTTTTCCTCAAGACAAAAGTTCATTCATTGGATGCTCTTGATAGGAACTGCTGCCTTTTAGTTGACGAAATGGAAATAGCTTCATATCAAGATTTTGATACATCGTCTTAAGTCATTCATTGGAAATGTTACGTTAGGAAAACCTGCAGTTGCTAAGCATTACACTATTGTAATGCTTAGAGGCCTTAAAACATCATGGAAACAGATTGTTGCCAATGAATTAACAGGGCCTTCAACATCAGGTTCTGACATGAAAGATCTAATTCATAGAACTGTAGTAGCAGCTACAGAAATAGGTTTAACTGTAAGAGCCTCTGTTTCAGATATGGGAAGCAATAACAGAGCAATGTGGTCGTCATTGATGTATCTGTCTCTAGGACAGATAGGAAGACAAATTACAATATTGGAGGACCTGATGTTTTCATTCACAGTATTGCAGATGTACCACATCTCATTAAAAACATGAGAAATGCATTTCTTTCAAGTATTATGATATTACCAGAGGAATTTCGCCAGCAGCATGCCTTGCCATCGAGGATAGTATCTTCAGTGTATGTGAAACGACTCTGGTCAAGTGAGATAGAATCAGATGCTGCCCTGAGATCTCTACATCACTTGAACAGAGTTCATCTCTTCCCAACACACTTTTCCTCGATGAATGTGGCATCTGCTGTGCAATTGTTTTCTGTAAAAACAGCTGCTGCTATTGAAAAAGCAGTTATTTTACACCAAGTTGCAAAAGAAGCATTAACTTCTGCATGGTGGCTGAGACTTGTAGCAGAATGGTTTACAATTATGACTGCAAGGCATCCAAAAAAAGGCATCACTATCAAAAATCAAGATGAGAAATTTAATATTTTATTGAAATTCATTCATGTGACTGAAACTGTTCAGTTTGGAAAAGCATGGAAGCCATTTCAAACTGGCATTATTATGAGCACATTGAGTGTTGTGAAACTCTCAAAAGAATTATTTTCCGAGGGGTTTACATTTTTCTTACCAGGCAGGTTGACACAAGATGCGCTGGAAAATGCCTTTTCACAGATTAGACGAAAGTCGGGTGCAAAGCCTACTGCTTTGCAAGCCAAGAGAGCACTGAAATTAGTGTGCCTATCACAGTTCATTTCGGATATCAATAATCCAAATTATTGTTCTGAAAGTGACCACAGCCTCTTTGATGCTTCTGAATTAGAGGTTGCTATCAGAAAGGAGGTCTTGCATCCTATCTCCAATTCTGTAGTGCCATCTACCTCTTCTGCAGTGGCAGTGAAACGTCGCTTGCCCCCAGCTGTGGAAGAAAATGATATACATTACATCGCAGGAGCCATATATAATAAGTTGTTGAAAAAAAAAAGCATATGTGAAAATTGTAAAACAGCTATGACCATTTCAGAGGACATGCTGGAACCTGACATACCCGAGCATCGCACAATTCTTACAAAACACAGCAATAAAGGTGGACTGAAGGTCATCTCTTCAGGAATGTATCGAATATGTAGGGAAGCTGAACGAGAATTTCAAAAATGTAAAGATGTACTCCTTCGTTTACAAACAGCCATCACAAAAGAATTAGTTGAAAGAATAATTGATAAATGTACACATGTGGCCATGCCAGAATGCTGTAATCTTAAGAAAGTAATTATTGATAATTTTTTTATTACTAGATGCAAAGGCCTTACACAGCATCTTATCAACAAAAGAGCCCATAACGTTTCATATTCATCAGCATCGGCCAATAAGAAACAAAAAGTAAAATAATTTTAGAAGGTATGTATGTTTTATATTAAATAATTTATGTGTTTTATGTAATATGTATTACTTTTTCCTAGGCTACGAGTATATAAATTTCTGTGTTTGATGTTATATATGTTACTTTCTGCTAGGCTATGAGTATATTATTATGGTATTATTTTCTTGTTTCTAATATATAGAAATATAGCATATTTTCCAGTATAAAATTTCAGTTCAGTTTTACTTAAAAGTATGGGAAAGCAGATTTGTTTCATGCATGATCTTTATAATACTGGTATGAAATGAATGAATTTTAATCTGTAAACAATTTTTTGTTAATATTGAAATGTGTTTCCTTGGGTACATTTTTAGGCACTTGTGGATCATGTCAGACAACATGCAATAGAAAAAAGATGTCCATGTGCATAAATTTTTCATTGTGTTACTTCATTTTATCTAAATTTCAAGGATAATTCTTTTCATTTTTATATGGCATGTTATTAGTATAAAGGCTAGTGAAAATAAATTGGTATGTGTATCTGTTTTTGAAGTGTAATGCTTAAATAAAAAGATGGTGTGTGTTTCTTCATTTAAATAAAATTTCAAAGATAGTATTTTTCAGCGTTGTACTGTTTGTTATTTCTCAATGTAAAGGGTAACAAGGGGAAAAAAACTGGTATGGTACATCTGTTTTTTAAGCATGATAATTTTATTTATTTCTTTAGTGATGCATATATAGAGAGAGAAGGTATTTGGTCCAACTGAAGTTATAATAAATCTAATTTTACTAGATCTCTTTCTCCCGTCAGGTGTAGAAAATTTTCAAATGCAGAAAATTTGTTTGCAGAATTAATTCATTTCTGATAAACTTATTATCATTAATTTTTTATATAACATGTTATTAAGTTACGCATTTGACTACTGTGTAATAAACTTGTATTTAGGGCAAAAAATTAACTATTTTGCAGCTGGTGACTAATATCATATGCTTCTAAGAATATTACTTTTAACTTTTTTCATAATTTTTGTATTTCAGGAACATGAAACTGTTATTTTGATATACTTAAATAATAAAAGTGTGTATCTGAATCAATTAATGGATACAAATATTTTACAGTTATTTTTAGAAGATATTTGCCATATCGCTTCTAATAATTCATAAAGTATGTTAAAATATAGGTAAATAATTTGGTGCAGAATTCAAATTTAGGGTTTGAAATATAGTGAATCATGAGACTAAATGATTTTTATTGTCATGATTTGCCTGGGCTTAAGAATGTACTTTTCGCCCGGTGGAAATTGTCATCAAACTGTCCTGAACAGGCTTTTTGTTGATAATAACTTCCAGGCTTATCAGTACCTCCATTTGAGTGGAGGGTATACAAATATAGTACCCAATTTAAATTACATTGTGATTATAATAATATTGTGGTATTAAATAAGTGATTATAATTACAATTTAGATAATTGCATTGTAATTATATTACATTGTATCTGTGAACTCTTAATTTCATTACTTTATGCAATTATGTTGTAAGTGCATAATGTAATTGCAATAATATAATCTATTCACAATTACAAAATAATTATAAATGCAGTTACATCTTAAATAGAGGCCATTTTAATACTTTTAAATTTTTGCAAGATAACTTCCCATTAAGGTTCATTTGGAGGAAACTATGCAAATACTAAAAAAGAAATTATGCTAAATTTACATATTTTGTACAGTAGTTTCTTGTTATAATGCTGTTCAATATATCTTCAATACTTTTGTAAATTTAACGACATTCATTGCAATCACTGTGGTGCTTTAAAAAGAAGTTTCTTAGTTATGCTTTCTAATAAGAATGTGTTAAAAATTAAGTATTATGTATAATAACTAGCAATTAAAAAACCTTGACTGCATGAAAATGCTGTTGCTGTGTAAAATAGAAAATAAGCTTATGAAAGATAGAAATAAGCTATTTTATGACTATTAGAAATTTTGAATATTAGAAAATAAGCTATTTTATGCTTTGAAATGAATTACGTGGGGTTAAGTCGTCCTTTTACAATTTAAGAATGTGGTTAACACACATTCTTAAATTGGACAGGTTTTATCTAAATTATTAGTATAAAATATATAAACTATGAATTATTTTGTAACATAACTCAAATTACAAAATTCATTCTATATACGTTCAAATTTATTATCTTTTATGGAATAACTGTTTTTTAATTTAGGTAAAAATTGGATTTTTAGAAGTATTACAAATACAATGCAACACAAAGGTGATCTGATTGGAGAGGAAGGACTTTTTATTACGGTTTCTAGTTCGTATTTATATTACATTTGGTGAAAATCATCCAAAACACAGAATGCTGTACTTTCTTCTTCCATATATGTTATGAAATATTTCACACATTTAAAAGAAAGTGTTTCTTCAGAGTCTTGCACAATTATTTCCATATACCTCAGACTAAAATGACAACATATTCTTACGTTATTTTTTTAGTATGAATTTAGTGTTTTTATGGAAATTTTTGTTAAAATGTCATTAATATAAATTTATTTGCACACTCTACGCTTTAACTATTTCCCCATTTGACACTATTGAAAGTTTTTATTCATATCTTATTTATTTTAGTCTGCTAACAAAACTGAAACATCTAAAGAATAAGTTATTTTGAATATGTTTACAAAATATACGCGAAATTTTTATTCAAGTGAAAACGTCTATATACTATTCGAGAATTAATAAATTATCCGAAAAGTTTATGTGCGCTGAATGCCGCGCGTCTATAAAATAAATCTTTAAAAAAACAGCAGACATTCAGCCAGCGTGTGCGATAAACGCGCCAAAATTGGTAGCGCGGTCCCTCCCTCGCCAAGAGAGAAAAGTTAGTGATTCAGCCTGGTTTAGAGGAGCCTTAACTAGAGCTGGAGCAAACCGCATGTATTCGTTACCGAGTAACGGGTACATCGGTTGACTCGAAGTACGGATTCGGTACTCACAAATTCATTTCGTTACTCGCATCTGTCGTACGATGCGGTTTATTCGAGTACGAATGATGCGGTTGCTATTCGAATACGTATGATGCGGTTGCTTTGCGAATACGAATGATGCGGTTGCTGTTTAAATACGAATGATACATTTGCTAACATTTTTCATTGACAATTTCGAATTTTTTTGGTTAACTCATCGGGCAAACTCTTGTTTACATTATGTGTTTTAGTTGAAATATTGTTTAGTTGTTGATAGTTAAGAAAATGATCAATTTTGATAGCGTGAAGCGTTATTTTGTATTTGCTTTTTACATTTAGATTTATAATGCATATTATGTTTGTAATTTGAAAATTTAGATGATAATTAGATATCCATTTTTTACGATTACAGAATCCATGTGAATTATTTTTTTGGGTGACGTCTGTACGTACAAACACAATTTTTTTTTTTTTTTTTTTCAGAAACGGATTGTTAAATGTAATCCCGTTTACTCTAAGCTGACACTTATGACTCATGATTATGACTCTAAGTTGATACTTGAAAGGGATTTTTTCGTCATGTGCAAGTACGTATATATGCATTTCGCATAACTCAAAAACAATTAGTTCTAGAACGTTGAAATTTTGTATATGGGCCCGTTACAACATCTAGATGTGCACCTCCTTCTTTATTGCAATCGGTGATACTACAAAATGTAAATATGTACCGTATATACCCGCCTATAAGTCGATACCGCGTATAAGTCGACCCCCCCCCACTTCGACATAAAAAATTCGTAGAAAATAAGAAAGAAATAAGAAACTTAAGTATAAGTCGACCCCCCTCCACTTCCGAAATCGATCGAGAAACTTCGAAAAATTTTTTTTAAGTAATACATTTATTCAGAATCATCTGAGAAAGAAAAGTAAATATACGATAAAAAATACCTTGGTAAATAAACAAAATCAAAATCCTTCAACGTCCGATTCATGGTCAGATTCGGCAAACATTTCATAGAACTCTTCTGTCGTCATTGGCTCGTCATTATACATATTTTCAGTCTCGAACTCTGTATTGTTACAATCACTACTAGAGCCTTCGTCGTCATTTTCACTTTCAAAAACAGCATCATCTTCCGTCCCGTCTAGTTCGTTGCTAATACAACACTTTTTAAATGATTTTATAATCATTTCAGAGAGTATTTCATTCCAAGCATCTTTAACCCACTGAGCAATTAATGTAATATCGGGCTTTTTAATGCTGCCTTCTAGAATTTGAAGTTGATCGTATATAGTAACCTTCTAGAATTTGTTCCGGAAAATCTATCTGCATTTTCCGTTTTTAAAAGTTAAAAGAAATATTCAAAACTGTTCAGTTATTGCGTGAGCTATTTTTTTAAATTTTGACGTGTACGCCTGTTAACAAAAGTATTTCATGAATGAACAATAACTATTATAAAGTCTTATACGTACGTAAAAACTATCTGCATTTCTCTTTTGTTGGCGTGTTGGGGAAACTTTTTTATTGCTCGATATTGATCGGTTGTTCGGGGGCCGAAAATTCTTTGGTTTAATCGAAACTTACTCTAGTTAAAGTATGAGACTCTGTGATTAGTTCGTCACATAATTTAAGTCATGAAATTACTTCAAGTAAGTGACTTATTTGATAAGTCGTCCAATTTCAGTGCGGGAAGAAAACAACTGCATTATATAAAGAAATTTTTGAATTTCCGATTCTTTTAATTTTTTATGGCCCCGCGTATAAGTCGACCCCCCCACTTTGAAGTCTTATTTTTGTCCAAAATATCTCGACTTATACGCGGGTATATACGGTATATTTTAAATAAATTATAATTGAATGTAAAGTACATATATATATATATATATATATATATCCTTATAATTAAATGTAAAGAACACACATATATATATAAATAAAATAAAAGCCAAGTAAGGCGAAAATAAAAGCCTTGGTTTTTATCTTACTTATTTATCACTAAGTAAGTTACTTGACTTTTATTTTCGCAAGCCTTGGTTGTAGTCAGGACTTAATTTTTAAAATTAGAAGTGCTGGAGCTCTATGGAAGGCCATCAGGAAAGCTGAATAAATAAATAAATAAATAAAAATAAATAATAAATAAAATAACTAATGCAATAATAAAATAATTAACAACTAGAATATTAAATGATTATTATTATAATTCAATAAAAATGTAAAGACAAATGAAAATTTAATTATTTCTTAAATTAATGATGAACAACTAAGTAATGAAATAAAATAGCAGACATCGTCTGGTTTGGGGGCTGTGGCTGAAATTGCAATTTAAGAACTAAGCCGAGCATTAGCTAAATTTAGGCCCTTGAGGAGCAAATAATGTGCTGTTTACCAGAGTATAGATAGAAATTTGGTTATGTAGCCTATTCTTCTAAAACGACGTTTCGTCGCTGCCTTTCCCCACCAATTCCTTTTTCTCGGTTTCGGATTATTTGGTTACGGAAATGCACACTAGGGCTATTGCCTAAGGGAAGGGATGCCTTCGTGGAGGACTTTTTAAAGAAAACTGGCTTATGTGCAAGTTACACATGGGGGCAGCGCCGGATTTAGCATTTTTCCTAGTCGGGGCTAAAACTTAAAACTGCCGCCCTCAAACATCTTCCTTTAAGTTTCTCTAACAAATTTTAATTCTTTAAATAAACATAGAAATATGTAGGGTTTGAGATAAAATATAAAATCCATTTTATAATAAGAAATTCTTTATGTGCCATTTCTGTTATAAAAGAAATATACCTAACAAATGGTTTAGTTTCTTTACTTATGGCAAAGCACCTGCCTAAGAGGAGAAATCGCTGAGGACTTTCTATGAGTAATTGGCTCATATGCAAGTTCATTCGCGCATTAAGCGAATGAGCGAAACGACGGAAACACCCATACAGCCCGCTAATTCGCTTGATACTAACACCCGACCGAACTGCTAGTGTTCAGACTTTAACTCTCAGCAGTTCAGACTTTACCTCTCTAAAGGCAGCGAACGAAATGACACTTTTTGGAGCTGGGATGAAATGAGAAAGGATGAAAAGGTACTAAGGCAATAAGACAAGGTCTGGTATTTTACTTTATAATTTAACTATTCATCATAAATTTAAGAATTATATTAATTTTTATTTGTCTTTACATTTTTGTTAAATTTTACTTATAAGTATTTTATATTTCAGTTGCTAATTATTATGTTACTTTAATTATTCATTATTTTAATCACTATTTTTTATTATTTTAATTATTAAGTTTTTAATAATTTTTTATTATTTTAATTACTAATTAATGTTATTATTGTAATATTTATTTTATTTCTTTATTTATTTTTTATTTTATTTTTTTTCTATTTTCCTGACGGCCTTTCGTAAGCGCTTCTAACTTCTGACTCGGGGAGGAGGGTTCGCCTTCCTTCCCTGTGCTGCGCGCCACAGAGCGGCGTGGAAGCACAGAAAAACTTTGAATGCTTATTTTTGAAATCCCAAGTGGTCTCGTACCCACATCGAGGTGCCTAGTATAATTTCCCGGTCGCAGATTGACGACAAGAGGGAGGTGTTGGACTTTCGGGTCCGATGCTAGGTTTAATGAGTACCGCCACAGTTGGTGGACCGCCTCGCGGGTACGATATCCCGGTGGGGCCCTCTGAAGGAAGAGCGACGGAGAGCTCGCGACTTCGGTCGACTTCTGGTAGGGTCACTTTCCGTGAATTGAACGCTTCTCCGTGCTTCCCCGCAAGGGGAGGTAAAAAAAAAAGGCCCACCAGCGGCCGAGCGGTAAAGACGCTGAACACTGGTAGTTCGGTCTAAGGTTCGAATCCCGCGAACGGGCTGGCTGCATGGGCGTTTTCGTGGTTTTCCCCATGTGTAACGTGTATACGAGCCAGTTTCCCTTAGAAAGTCCTCCACGAAAGGCATCCCTCCCTTTAGGCAGATAGCCCTCGTGTGCTTTGCCATAACTGAATAATCCAATCCAATCCAATCTAACTTCTGACTTTTGTGACACCACAAAAGGAGGTGAATTATTTCTACCCAAAAATACGACGCAAAACTCCCTATCGCATAGGGCCATATACCGATCCCTAGGGCCGTATACCGATAAAATCGGCTCAGGATACGGATACCGATCGATTTTGCCGAAAGCAACGAGTAACGATACGATAGTAACGAGTACTGGATCACCGAGTAACGAATACATACGGGTACACAATTTCTCGTTACTTCTACAGCACTAGGCAACACTTTTCACGCGCTTTCGACAACTTCCGTACTCAGAAATATAAAATACAAAAAAAGTATAAAAACCTAAAAACTTATAAAAAGATTATGATACTTAAGTTTTTATTATCTTATCTCTATCCCTAAACTTTCTCGAGCCTGTGGCTCCCTCTATTGAGCATCAAGTAAATCACTTATGCCAAATTTTTCCTATTTCTGCTCACTTTTAGTAATTCTGATGTGGAGGTACATGGTTTTGAACCATAGGCACTCCGAAAATTGCAAATCATTGGCATTGGCATTGAGAATATAGGATGTCGGGTAGACCTGTTTTTTACTAGCAGCGACCCCCTCAGGGGGCTCACTTTTGTGAGTACGGGGGGCATGTTCCTAAAACGTACTCGCTGTACCTCCTGCTGTGATAGCTGCTTCGCTGCTATTGGTTAGAAGACTAGCTTTCAGCGTCATTTGTTTAGTCACGTGGTAAAGCTTCTCGTTCAAAGTAGCATGTCTAATAAAAAGCTTTTATGGCGTACAGCGGTAATGTTTTAATCCTTTAAAAAAGAAGTTTGACGTGATTTTATGTACAACTAAATTAAATCATATGTTAATAAAAATTTTATTTTATGCAATACACACTTGAGAAATACCGGATCATTACAAAGGAAGGAAAATGGTTGTTTGCTTGAGAGCGTTATATCCATATTCTTTTTTGCTAATAGAATGTAGGAAAACAATATTTAACATAGTTTATTAATGTTTTATCGTGATACAACTACATTTTTAAGAAGATTGTAATGTTGCGCGCTTCCAATCTGCACGCAACAATAGTGGTGACTGCTGAGAACAGGAAAGTAGACAAAGTCTTGACAAGGGCTTAAATCCCCTTTTCATTCAACTTTAGAAATTACAAATGTGTGCTCTTGACGCTCACAAACTACGCCGACCCGGCGGTAAAATAAAAATAAGAAACTAAAAAGAGAATAATAACAAGTGACTAACTACGAGACTCTCTAAACGTTTCTAAGATACCGCTGATAATTCAGCAAACTTCTGAATATTACGTTGAAAGATTAACAATCTGCCGAAGCAAGCACACAGGCCGAAACGCGTGGTTCTTCAGTTTCTAACTAGCCACCTCCACGCTCGTGAAGCAAGAGAAGCACATTTTCGAACTCGTTTCCTTTCTATTTAACTCAGATTACTTCCGCTGACAATTTGAATCCTTGCGCGTTCTACTAAAATTTACATACTCTGGCATTGGCAATTCAAGGGGAAAGTAAGGCTTGACAGGAAAAATAGTTTATACTTAAAATAAATATTAGTTAAAATAAATATAAACCCTACATTAGCCGCTGCCAGAATTTGGTAAACTTGGAAGCAGGTCCTAGAAACGACCTGTTGAAAAGTTTCCACAATTCTGAACTAAATTTTAAGAGCCTCGTTTACATAAAAAAAAAAAAAAAAAAAAAAAATCTGTTATCTCACAAAAGGTAGAATAAATTTTTGTAGATACTTATTTAATTCTCTCTTCTTACAGCAACCTTTCCTGGACTTCAGCAATCAATCTGTTCTCTTCCTTCCAGCATCTGGAAGGAATAAGTATGAGTATCTTTCTAAATACATTATAATTTACACTTTCTTGCCACTGAATAAGTTTTTGTTTTTGAACGATTTATTTTCCTTAGTTACTGCTTAATTCACATCCATTCAAGTATTCAACCATGAATTTAACTTTACCCTGGCTCTCCACCATGTGTGGTGTCAAACGGGAATATTCGTGTTTTAGTATTGCAACTCTTCCCCTAACCACCATGATTTGTTAGAATTCAACGACCAAATAGACACACCTTACTCGACATTCTACAACTCGATGAGCTACTTTAACATTCTTAAAATTCAAGTGTAGGTGGAGAACCCTACAAAACACATTCATTCTAAATTCCCCCTCATTCATCTTTAGACATGCAGGCTTTCGCTGTAAAGCATGATTTTATCTACAGTTTAATACTTAAATTTGAATTCATTGCTTTTGAGCATTTACTTTTAGCATCTAAAATTTTATGCTTTTAGACTAAATTCTACTTTTACATAACTTTCAAGTATTTACGTATATTTACAAAATTTAAATACATATGATTTTTACAATTTACCATAAAATGAATAAGAGAAAAATAAATTTTAAATTTACTCATTCTTCGCCAAGCTGGCGGCACTGAAACTAAAGTTGTTATTAATACAAGAATACGAAGTTATTTTTATCTTCGGCCAAATTTTGGCTTTAACATAACAGAATTAGTCTTTCGACCAACAGAAACTGGTTGTTCTTAGATTTTATACTTAAAGAAAATAATACTTTTGCCTTAGCTAAATAAAGTAAAACAAAACTAAGTTTCAACCGAGACAAATTGACTTCCGTCAAAACATAGAACTTCGTATTTACGCATAATATTTCGGAACAGAAGAAAAAAAAAGTTATAGAAGATTTTAACTTATCTTTGTTCGATGATTGGAACTCCGACATCCTCTTCTGGCAGAACTGCTCCCACGTTATAGGTTTCATCGACGTCAGTCTTCTCCTTAGTGTCCTTCGAGTGTCGTCCACGTTGCTTTTTCTTTTTCGCCCTCTGCATGCTGGCCTCTTGGAGTGGTAGTCGTCGGGTTGCTGTCTTTTCCTTTTTTCCCCTGGACGGCTGGTCTTGGCGCCTTCGGTCTGGAATCATGCTTGAATTTCTTCTGTTGGTGATGGTCTTTTCGTTCCTCTTGCTGTCTTTTCGTTCTCAGAACGGCGGCCTTGTTTGCACCTGACTCTCTGGCCCTGGAAGCGTTCTTCTCGATGTAGAATTTCTACTGCGATACGTTATAAGTGGTGTTTTCCTCTTTACCAAGGTTTCTTTACGCGGCGGCTTTGCTTTCTTGTATTTCTTAAATGCTGAAGTCTGAAAGTTTTCATTTCTTCTTTTCGGTACCGTCGCATGGGTTGTACAAGGGCTAGGTTTCTCTTCAGTTCTCTGTTTCTTGGGTGGTGGAACGGGTGACGTTACTTCTGGACCTTCTACTTCTTTTACGCTTGAGTCCTGCAAGAAACTTTTAAGGATTACAAAGTCATTTTGATTATAATATTTTTTCACCTGGTCGGGACTTGCTTTACAGACCTCCCCTCTCTCGTTCTTAAGGTACAATACGACTCCCTTGATTTCCTGAATTACATAGGGGCCTTCAAATTTTGGAACTAACTTTGCAGTAAAATTGTCTGGGGCACTTGATAAAGAAAATTTCCGTTTCAACACTTTATCCCCAACTTTAAAATCTGCTTCACGGCGTTTTCTATCATAATATAAATTTTGTCTATTTCTTGCCGTATCCGAGCTTTTAACCGCCTGGTCAATAAGTGTTTGCACATCTTTCTGTTTAAATTCTTGCTCTCTTTGTTGCACAAAGAATAATTTATCTAATGGCGTAAACTTCCGTCCTAAAAATAATTCTGCTAGGGTTTTTCCCGTAGTATCGAGATTTGCCGTTCTTAAAGCATAAGCTAACTCATTTATGTACCATCCCAGCGCTTGTGATGTATGCTAACATAACTTCGAATTATTTTTACAATGTTTTTATTAACTCTTTCTGTTATGTTTGCCTGTGGTCTATACGGAACCATTTTGATATGGCGTATGTCAAGCCCAGTCCATATGTTTTCAAATATTTGGCTAACAAATTTTTTACCGTTATCGCTAATGACTTTTATCTGTGCATCGTATTTTAAAATGTATCTGTGTAAGAACGCATCTGCGACTGTTTTGGCTGACGCGCGTTTAAGTGGAACAATTTCTGTCCATTTTGAAAAATGATCTACAATTACTAAAAGAAAACTATTTTTATTTAACTCACTCTGGGGGAAAGGACCCAGAAGATCTATGCCTAAAATTTCATTCGGAAATGTAGCGCGAATGCTATTTAAGTACCCGGCCGGGCTGTAATTAACCCATTAACGGTTTGGCGCGGATTTTCTCGTTCTTTTATGCAGGTCTCTTAACGGTTCGTTACGGATTATTGTTAGTTTAAATGTACCCTCGAAAACGGACAGTCCCGTGCTTTTGTATTATCGAAAAAACACGCTAAAAAGGACTAGCCCGTATTTTTGTATGTCTTCCAACCCCCAATGCCTAAGGGGACAAGGGTCCATGCAATTCTGACGACAATGGGTAATGGCTGTCATTAGCGTGGGGAGAAATCTTCTTGATGTTTTGGGATAAAGGCCTTACACTGACTCTAAAGAAACAAATTTATTACCAGTTACAAAGTGGATGCATATATAAAGGGATTTAAGAATTTCCGTTTTAGAGCAGTTATTGAATAAAAAGTAGAATTTTTTACAAAATGAATGTTTACCTATAAGAGCATTAATGAATTAAAACGAGAAAAATAAAAGTAATAAATGCAAACATAAAAATCTGAAAATGCAAATCTTTCAGATTTTACATTAGGCCCAAAGGGCGTTTTTTTAACGGTTTGTGGGTTACCTTTATTTTTAAATATCATGTTCTTCGCACTTAAACCATAAAACTTCAGTTAAACAGCAATACCGCAAAATAAATTTTAAATGAGCATATCTTTAGAATTTCCGATACACAGTCTCGCCAATTGAAGATAATTTTTTATATTATTATTTTCATACAGTGTTGCCTTTGCTCGCTTTAAAATCGTTGAGTTTCTTAATTAAAAATTCATTGAAGTTTTACGAAATATGAAACATATAATAAAACAAATTCCGAATCTCGGCTTCGAGATGCCCATATTCGGGTGGAAATGTACGTTATTCAAAATTGGATGGGTCTAGGTACCGTTGTTTTATCACAATGCGAGAAACATACATATATTTATGCAGATTATTCATTATTTAATTTCAAGGCAGATAGCCTCGAGTGCTTTGTCGTAATCTAATAAACCAAAACCATTATTTAATTTCTTTAAATATAATACAGGGCTGTAATATGTGGTAGCAACAGTTTGAAAAGTGAACTGACATAGTTTTCAACGGAAAATGAAAAAATGAAGTTAATAGACCTTCTCGGCTAACGCCCTTTGTTTTAAAAATAATGTATCGTGTAATTTAATGGGAATACGAGATTAAATAAATCTCTTTAAGAAATTTATCTACAAATTTATATCACGAATAACAAAAACGTGAGGCTGTCTTGATAAATTTATAAATATTATGCATCTGTGCAATGCGATTCAATTATTTGATTTCGTAATTTAAGAACCTATGATTCTTCTTATAAAACTGTACAGGAATTTAGCAAAGAAGCTATTAAGTAATATCTTATTACCATTAATCTATGCGATAAATTATTATTATTATTATTACTATTGGTTCAGTCTTTTACTTCCAAGTATCCTTTTACCTCAAATAATCGAAAAGATATATAAATTTAAAACAAAATTCGCCCCAAAATCAGAAATTAGGTTACGAATTTCATGCAAATTTTATTTCAAAAGCTATTTTACGCTCTGTAAAATGATGCAAACTTAAAAATTTTGAGATTTTTAGTTTATTCTTAAAAGGAAATATGCGCAAAAAATTTCTTCGACATTAAATTTTAAAAACTCTAAATCGAATTATTATCATCCGTAAACGGTGTGTGTACAAATTTTGAATTCAATAGCTTATCGATAAGTAGTTCAAAAATCGACGACGAGCTTTTGATTAAACACCGTGAATGAACTGAATACAATTTTTGGAACAGCTCTATTTTTAAGCACTTTGGAAAGATCGGTAAGTTGTTGATATAGCATAACCGTTATTTTTATAACATTCTTGGCATTATGAAACGTGTAAGTGACATTCATAAGCGATTCCCGACAGCTCTGTTCATTTGTCAAAGTGGCTGCTTTTGAAAATATTGTGAAGCTCACTCGATGTGCTCCACTAACTATGATACTCATTAAAGATATTTAATTATGTTTTATTTCTATACAGAAATACTGGTAAAATTAAGTCAAATATTTAATTATTTGAATTATATAACTACTTATACTGTCTCAAGAAATTTTTAGTCATTTTGTAAAAATAATCTTTTCTTTAAAATTCCTTTTTCCCCCCTACCCCCTATGCTTCATAACTTTATTACTATTCTGATGAATGGAAGGTTTGTAGAGACATTACATTTTTTTTTTAACAGCAAGAGACATGAAAAATGAGCAATGCCTTACCCGGGACGCGAACCACGGACTTCTCGAATGCGCGCCGAGCGTACTGAGACCACGAAGGCATGCTAAAAGGGCGGGAGAAAATACCGTATATACTCCCCCTCTTAAATGGCGACTGGGGATTAGGGGCCGAATCGCCAAATCCTTGCGGCGGAGAATCATCATCCACCACCTGTTTTTGGTTTGGGTGCCACTATAGAAACATTAGGTTATGTCGAAGCAGGACATGTGAAATAGGAGCAATGCCTTCGCCGGGACTCCAACCACCAACCTCTCGAATACACGCTGTGCGTGCTGAACATTACACCACGAAGGTATGCTAAGAAGATGGGAGAAAATAACTTATAGGTTATGAAAACCAAAAGTTGAGTAGGTAGTCACAAATCTAACTAATAAATGCTCTACAAATACAACTTTTAATATTTTAGCAGAATTTTTTGGAAACGTATTTATATAGATTGTTGTAGAAATCGACACAGTTTGATGCCAATTTAGAGGAGAGGTTGTTTATGAGCGCATTAAAAATGCTTTTCCCACTCAAAATGTTAACTACTTTAAAATAATAATTCATAATCGCACTGAATCTGATGTTTACAATCATTTTCCCTGAGATTTCTTTAAAAAGAAAGAATTACAATTGTGTTTAATGCAGAAAATTTAATGGAATTAGCATCTGCGTAAGAGGACGGAAACTATCAGAGAGGACTTTCTAAGGAAAACTAGATTTCCTTCACATTGAACGTAGAAAACCTTCACCGAACAAGCGTGTTCAACAGGATTTGAACTTATGTAGGATTACCAGTACTCAGCGGTTTTAGCGCTTAGCCACTGGGGCCCGCAGACCGATTAAAAATCTTGTTTAGAAACCTTTTATCTTGATTTAGTGTGACAGGTGCCGTAGTTTGAAAGTTAGGATTACTTGAATACAGCAAAACACACGAGGACTATCTGCTTTTAAGGAAAGAGATGCCTTCGTAGAGGACTTTTTAACTAGAAAAGTCTCATATTCATGTTACGAATTTCTAATAGGAAAAAACATGGGAAAATACCATTCAGCCATCGTATTCGTTCGTCAGGGTGTAAATCTAAGTCGAACTACCAGTATTTACCGGCCACTAATATGGCAGTATTTTAATAGGGAAAATAACTAGTGGATTGTAAGGCATCTAAATTAAGAAATAAAAAAAAATTCACTTCTGAGGTAATCTTAAACCCAAATTAAGTTTTTTATTATAATTATGAAAGAGTTCAACTCATTTGCGTTAAAATTAGTGTGGCTGTAATGAATGATTATTTAGACCTGTTACAGGAAACAAATACATCAAAAGTTTCCTTTAAAATATCAGGAATTATTGAAAAATCTGTAATTTATAAACGAGAAAACGTATTTAACCAGATTTTACATGTGTGAAAAAATAATGAATTTTGATCTTCCCTAGTAGAGACATTTGTAATTATATTTCTAGTTCCAAATTCAAAGTGAAAAATCTAGGTGCCTGAAGCCAGAGAACACTATCGATTCTTCTTGGCTTCTATTTTCAGCGACGAAATAGATCAACTGCATGGAATTTTTATGATTTTTCTCAACATGTAAACTAAATGCTTGTAAGTGTTTCTTAGAAAGCTCGTCGGAAGTAGAATATCTCTATCGTGGTAGATAGATATCGTGTGCTTTAGTAAATTTAGCAAATTTAAACACAGAGCCGACAGTACTATGTTTGAGGCCTTTTTCTAACATAGTCGAATAGTGTATCGAATAATCGAACAGTGAAATCACTCTACATCGCCCTCTTTTACTTACTTTTATACTTTTATCTCAATATTATATATTGCATCCACAAAAATTTCTCTAAATTAATGTTATTTGGATTCGAAAACCATTTTATGCTTAAATACATCTTTCCAGATGTTTGTCTTTTACTCACTGAGAGTCAATGCTTCTTGAAGATGTCAATTCATGAATGAAAAATTATTTCTTGCTTTTCCGGTTTTCCCTAACCGTTCCCACAAAAGCCGAACATTTAGGCAAAACAGCCCTCCTAGGTTGTAGGAAAAAATGTCACCCGGAAAAAAGGTAAACGGAAAGAATGTCCCCGGAAAATAAGGAACGGAAAAAATGTCACCCTTCGATGTTTAGAAAGATCGCCAAGCTGAGTGATAAAAGTTTTATCTTACTCTTAAAACCTCCCTCAAGAGAGCCCGCTATAACCCTGCCCGTTAAATTAGAATTTGGCAGGTTCACCCAACTCCAATCGGCGACATTATTTGGCGAGATTTTAGAGTTCCTCTTCTTCAGTTCCTTATTTTTTGAGTGACATTTTTTCCGTTCCTTATTTTCCGGGGACATTCTTTCCGTTTATCTTTTTTTCCGGGTGACATTTTTTCCGCACACCGCCCTCCTATGATGTTAATTCCGTAGTAAAAGAGAAAGCACTGAACACGGTAAAGTAGTAGAAATCTTGACTTTCCTTTTCACTCAAAATTCAAGCATTCCCAAAATCTACTATAAAAGATATAAGGTATAAAATTTTTGTGTAATGAAATTATAAAATGAAATATATATATATATATATATGCATTCTAATATATACATATGCTAAAATATGAATGCATTTATATATCTTTGATTATATATATATCATTGATGACATATATATATCAATTAAACCATTAGACACACTCACACATGTTATGTCGCGAATTTCAATTATTAATATGTGTTTCAAGTTATTATTATTCTAATATTTTTGTTTGTATTCATGTGTAGTTTAATCTGGAAAAAAAAAAGTATTCTTAGGCTCTTAAGGTGTTGTTTAACTTGTTGTTCTTGAATAGGAATTGTAACAAAGGCGAGAGACGGTTGCGAGGACACACATCTGGTTTATGGCCTTTTCACTAACAATGTTGCCCTTTTAGCTCATGCGTGTGAAACGGAAGTTGTTTTCCTGTCGCTTTGTTTAAAGTTGGCAGTTTTATTACTTCAAGACAGTGGGGGTGGCAGGTAATTGGATTTTCGTAAAAGCTTAGTTTCACTTGTTAGTTGGGGGGTCTATTTTTTTTCCTCACGTTATGAGTGCAGATGTTTTTCGGATTTCATTGTCAGATTTTCTGGTGTTTGATTCGTCATGGGTGTGTCATTTCTCAATTTAGATAACTTAAAATTCCGGGATTGGTAAGATTTAATTTTATGATTTTTTTTGAAAGCCTATGAACTCACAGAGGCGGAGAAACCGAGTTTTCCTGGGTGCTTGCACCAGGCTAGAGATCATGCTGATTCAGATTTCTGAGCGAAAAGGAAAGGAGAAGCAGAAAGTTTTGCGGGGCTCCCCCCTTGCGGGGCGAGCGACTTGTACAAGCGGGCTGCGGTGATGTTCTAGCGGAGTTTGATTTGAGTGAATTTTGAGCAGCCGCGATGTGAAAGAGAAAGAAAGATCGTGGGGCGCTTTGCTCTGCTGCTGGCTTCCTGTGCAAGAGGGACTGGGTACCGTTTTCTTTTCTGCGGGATATTTAAAAGTTTTGTGCGAGATACAAGGAACATTTTCCTGCGTGATGTATGGAGAACTGTGTGCGAGCTACAAAGAGCCTTTTACTGAGAGCTGCTTGAGATGCATAGAGAAAAATCTACCAAGAAAATTTAGCTCAGATTCTCTCTCTTCACCTAAATCGCCGGTTAATCTCCAAGAGCCTTTTTCCGAAACATTCAGCATAAATGTTGCCTCGACGCTTCGATGATGCACATGATTGTGCTAAAACTGGTGTATATTCAGCTACCTGTTATTGAATTGAAAAAAAGATCCTTCTAAATTGGACTATTGGTTCCCACCTAATGAACAGTAAAGAAAAATGGGCTTGGCTCATTTCCATGTGGATTGGACACTAAGGATCCGGCTAATCAGGAAAAACTGTTTTCCATCTGTGAGTGAAATTTTTTTTAAGTATATATTCTCTCTCTCTCTCTTTCTTAGTTTTCCCGAATGCAGAACAGTTAATAGTGATTTATCTACCAGCATATTGTTATTACTTATATAAATTAAATATTACAGTTAGAATAATTGAGAAGTTATATGTAATTTCAAGTGAATGCCAGTTTTGGGAGGATTAAAATTTGTTTCACCTACTGAATTTTGTGAGCTAGAAAAACGTTACTTTCTAATTAATAAGAACCTGTATTTGGAGGATTAAATTTTGTTACACCTACTTAATTTGAAAAAAAAAAAAAAGAATAATGTTAATCTTAGTTAATGTAAGCTGTAATTTGGTGTAGTATTATGTGTTATTTTGACTTAGAAAATATGTGGTAGGATACTGATCAGTTATCCATTATTTAATTATATAAAATAATCAAGAATTTAATAAATGTTTGTTTAAAATTTAATTGCATTTGTGTATTTATGTAGCGTATAATTTACTGTGGTCTGTCATGTCCCTCGAATTGTTTGAGCCGGGAGGCTTTTAAGAAACATGGAGTTTAATTGAATTTGGAGTTATTGATATTTCCTTTTACATAGGTTACTCACAACGCAAACCTAAAAGTTAAATTGTACTATACCACTATACGATTGATTGATAGATATGATATACGATTGATTGATAGATTTACTATACGAATATTTATAAGAATGTCGAAATGATACATGAATGTTATGAAATAGATTTTGAATGTGAATTATTTGATATTTGATATTTTTTTTTGGTAATTTTATCCGGCACGACCATCAGTTTTAGTTAAAGTTTAAAATAGTTATAAAAATATAGTTATTTTCTATATAACACACACATACATATACAGATATAGAATCACATAGTATCAGTAGGTGAAAGAAGAAAATAAATCCTACTGGTGAAAGATTGCTGAAGAAATTCAAAGCATAATGAAAGTTTCTTTTATCTTCGAATCAAAGAACTTTTTTATCGCTTTAGTTTTTGGGAGACTATTAGATTAAAATGTAATAAATAAATAAGTATATGGAAGAAAAATAAATCTTTAAAGGAAGAAAAAGGAAAAATAGAACCAAACAATGAAATCATTTTCAGCATTAAAACCAATTTTAAATGCGACAGTATATTTTTCTGCCGACACGAAAACTTAAGAAAATAGACAGAAATCTGCATTGTTTCACCTATCAATATACGACAAATGGAAAAACAATACAAGAAAAAGTAAATTTGAAAAATTTGCGAAAGCGGAATAATTTCAAATGCTGCACAAACAGAAAGATACCATGCAGAGACATTGGATCTTTTTCGAAGCAAGAAATGCGAAAATTCAGCAGTGCCCTCATTGTGCTTCTAATAAGGAGGTCTTCCAAATTCTAGCTGGAAGGACTTCCATTTATAACAAGATAGTGAGAATGACATAATTCCTTTATTATTTGTTTCATTTAAAGGGCGAGAGAGAAGTAGCACGAGGCACTGTCGGAATAATTCATGTGTTAACGAATTATCGTCTGACATGTTTTCGTTGGGGTGCCATTGAAGAGACATAGCGTTTTTACGAGGAAAAAAAAAAAAAAAAAACACGAAACATTCGGTATCCTATCAGCGGAATACGCACCACAGGCATTCCGACTGATAGTCCGATCTACTATCACTTACACCCCGAGATCAAATTCTAGCTGGAAGAAGCTCCATTGAGCAATTTCCAGCTCAAAGAAGAATGAGATAATTTCTCATAATCAATACGGATATATAACTGATGATTCTAAAATTTTATTATCATTAAGACTGGAAAAAATACACGATTTAATTCATTTTCATACATTTTAAAAGAAGTTAAATTTTTCAGAGAGTTACTATAAAATATTTATTAGAATGTCAAATTTAAGCATTTCAATTATTTATATAATAAAGGGTAAATTTTATATTTATATAATAAAGAAAAATCGTTGATAATATCACTCTGATTTTAGTGGAGATATTTTAAGAAGTAAATAAGTGAAAGCTGGAGGAAGAAAAACTATTTCAAGTTATATGTTTATCTTAAAAGTAACGAGAGAAAAACTATGTTAAAAGAAAAGGCACGCATATCGAAATTGTTTCCTGTACTGCTGACAAATTGTTATATGGCATGCACACTATAATGTTCATGAATAATTGATTGCTACTAGATTAATACAGGCATAGCATATTTCTAGGGACTGATTTGCTGCAATTTCCAATTTGATTTTTACATACTTTTATATTTAGGACACTAATTACATCACACTGAAGATTACTCAATGCAATAACTCCATTGCAGTTTTATAGAAAGTTATAAAATTTTCAGTTGCAATAAGCAAATATATAATATTTCGATGACTGAGCAGGTAACATAATTTATTATCTTTCAAGTTTTTTTCGAAAACACCTCGGCAGATATAGAATCAGCCGCAGACTGTACTAACTTTAACAAGCGCAGTATCTGAGTGTTCACATTTCTGTTTATAAGTGCAATAAGAACAAGTATAAGTTTGAAAAGTTTACCAATGACTATGTGGATAAAAGAGATGATCATAAGTATTTTGACCTGGTTTTGGTTTCTGGTCAATACGTTGGCTGTAAGGAAGATTTCGTGATGTTTTCCATGTGAACTAGTTTTCTTTATAAATTCCTCTAAGTCTTTCGTTAAGTACGTACAAAGTTGCTACATTAAACATTTACATAGGTAAACATTTTAAAAGCGACTAGCGTAAAGAAAGATTATTTAAATTATGTTTTTAAAATGCAAATTCAGAACACTGAAAACTAAACAGTAAACATTATAAGACTAATTTAATAATCTTTGGTTTGGTTTACTTGAAATCTTTACTTAAAAAAACGTTGAAATTTACAATGTTTACAACAAACTATTATTCTGCCATAGTCATCGATTGCGTTAATCAAAATCTAAAATTATTTAACGTAAAATGTAATTATCCGAAAATTATGTAAAATGAGAATTTTTTCCCACTATATCTGTAGCTTACAATGGCTAGAAAAAAAAGATAGCTCTAGATAATGAGTATTTCTACAATGAAAAAACTCTATTGACTAGAAATAGTCTTTGGAGACCTTAGTGTCAGCCTGCGGAGGTCAGGTTCCCTTCCAAGTCGTTTTCTTTACCCAGGAGGCAGGGGTAGAAAGGATTCTTCCCGATTATTATTACTTTTAGCAAAGACGTTTGCAATTATCTATTCAATCCTTGCTAATCAGACGAGTTTACGAAGAAAGGGAAAGTTGTAGATAAATTTTGCTTCTTCCAGTGCCAGTTACAAATCGTACAGTTGTTCAATAACTGTACAATAACTGTGTTTCTGTTATTGTGTTACTGTTACTACTGTGTTAACTGTTATTGTGTGTACAATAACAGTAGTTCAATAACTGTGTTTCTTTATGCTTGATCAGACAGTCTGGCTCAGTGGGAGTGGGCGGCCAGTGCGGCTCTGATTGAAAATCTAGTTATAACCAGGTGCAGTGCTGATAAGCACCACGTGTTTCTGTGATTCCTATTTTCTTCTTTCTATGTATTTCTTTCTCCTGATGAGGAGGGACCTTTAGTTGCCCTCGAAATCGATTGAGTGTTTCATTATATCTACGCTAAATATAAGGTTGTTTTTTACGATTTTGATTGTTCAATAACATTTGAACTATATCATTAACGTTGCATATTACTAAAATGTATTTGTTCTTTAAAGTCCTTGATCTATCTGTTCTAAAAATAATACCGCAGAAGTTTCAGAAGTGAAGTACAATTTAAAGCTACTTAACATTTGTATGCATATATAAAAGTAAAACTGTTTAAAATGCATATAGTTTAACGCTTCCTGTTTTATTTGGAATAATATTTCAAAAATAAAACTCGTGTTGGTTACGACTCAAGCAATACTTAACGGGATAAAGAGCCGTACTTTGATAATGCATTCAGTTTTCGTCGTTTTAATAAAATCCATTATGATACTTATGCTGGTAATTATAAACTGCATTTACGGATACAGAAGTTTGATTAATACACTAATATCACAGAATATACGCTTTTTATGCTCTGACAAGTTTTGTCAAGATACCAGTTTTTAGTTCATATACAAGTCGTAAATTCCCTAGCCAGATTCCTTTTTTATATAAATAGATGCATAGAGGACAAAATGGAACAGTTAATTATATTTTTTATTCTTTTACAAAATTTAATTCTTTTAGATATAATTTTTAACGGTAAACGATATTCTGCTAAGTTATAATACAAAAATTATTACTAATAATAATTTATATCCTAATATTTATATCCTAATTTAATAATATTTATATCCTCATTTATATTACTCAAAACAGAATTGGAAAACTTATTCAAATCATATTTAATCAAAACATTTTACGAAGTTTTGGGAAAAAGGAATTTTGGGGTTTGTTTGATTTTTAACGGTCAATTCAATCATTAAAACATTTTTCCGTGTTTCATCATTCATATAACATTAGCAAAATAATTTACTAAATAATTCTTAGATGTAATAGTATTCTTGTTTATCTTTTGTTATATGACTAAAAATAAATAAAAAAGCGGCTGGTATACAATATTTACTTTTATTTAATTACAAATACTTGGCTATTGGTACTTAAGACATAGTCTTTCCATATTATCACTTTTCTATTCGGCCTTGAAATTATGTTAACGACCTAATAGAATTCGGAAAATCCTATGATTGCATAAAACTGCGGGAGGTGCTAATAATGACAAATTTTAAATGAAAATAGAAATTTATTTAAATAAATTTATTTAAATTCTATTTGTGCGTGTCTGCTTTATGCATTTAATCTATCAAATGCAGAAAAGTGAGAAAAATCCATCCAACACAGAGAAATAATTCTTCTAGTCTGTGCTAAGATTGTATCAAATTCATTTAAACTTCCGTTTAAATTCGAAATGCGATCTCTCAAATCAACGAAGGAATACATTTTTGGCTTTAAATTCCACATTAGTAGCAACTGTATAATAGCTAAACGTACCCAAAATATTTGTAGAAAACCGCCAAAATTCTAGAAATTGCTATAAAATCCCGAAAAATATTAGGAAGATTATTGCTTGCCATTTCCATGCTGAAAAGATCAAGCGTTTACGAGGATGAGCTCGATTGTTAACGAACAACTTGTGGAAAAATTCAACGCTAAAATATAAATACGTATGCCAAATTTTCCAAAAATTCCTGATAAATATTGTACTCTCATCGTAAATATATATGGACTTATAATGTGATGAAAACAGTCGGTAAAAGAATGGATTAAAATTTAATTTCCAAAAATAAACTGGCCTACTAAAACTAAATAAAATAGATTAGTAAATAGTAAAAAATTGTGTAACAAAATAAATAATGATCTTTCTTAAAATACTGCCCAATAAAACATGTCGAATAATTGAAAATTTACTAGCTTGGAAGCTAAAATTCTAAAAAGATTTCGGAAAATTTGGCCGTCACATGTTAAAAGAAACAAGTCTACAGGCTACTAGTACAAAGAAAGAGGAGGGAGACGAAACGAAACGCAAGCCATTCAATACCGGGGAGGCAATTTTATGGCTTATCCATCACACTAAGGGGAAGCAAACATACTGCCTTAGGCTGGGCCATCTTAGAGAGATTTCAGAAAACGAAAGCGATTTTTTTGGAGGGGTTTGTTGTCTGACAACGCGGCCGTTTTCAAAGCATTTCGTTCCGAGAGGCGGGCTCGTTGATGGGTTAATTTTTTTGTTACATTTTTATTTTACCCTTAACTATTTTTTCCCTTGTTTTAAATACAACATCATGTTGCATTTCCATTTCTCCAAAAGTAAACTTACCTACATTTCTCCGTCTTTGAAATTTTAAGCTGGAATTTACATGCAGATAACTTCACTAAATAATATTTTCTGCAATTTTAAACCAATATACACAATGTTCCTTCTATATAGCTTAACTGGAATACTACATTTCTTACTTTTTTATTACTAAGTTGGAGATACTCAGAACTTTTCCTTCTAATGCATTGTACTAACTATTAATGACTGTATTAACTTTTTGGCCAACTATACAAAACTTTGTTGATTCCCTTTTACACGTCTTACTTTTATTCAAAGGATTCACCAAACTATGTCTGACAAATGTAATTTTTACACTTTCCATTTACACATAGGAGCAATAAATGTTCATGATATGAAGCCCACTCAAACCAATGCATGGAGCATTTCTACCCAGTTAAGTTTAGATACCAATAGTACTTCATTTCTTCTTATTTTACTCTACAGACATTTATAGATATATATTCAGAACACTCCCTTATATTCAGTAAGATTCATTTATACTACTGACACAAATTTTGCTAACTCTTTGAAATATTTTACAAAAATATCTTGTATTTTCTTGCACATATCCTACTTAAATCACCAACATACACTGAACCTTGACTTTTCCTTCATGTGAAAACGTCACTCGGATTCTTAATATGATTTCACCATTTACCGCAGAATATTATAAACACTACTCTATTTGAGCTTATCACAGCCTAACTCTCTTAACAAGGTACAGAAGATTGAATTATATTTTAGCTACAGAGAAGAATATCCACATTGTAACGTATTATTTTAAATTTGAATTATAGTCACATTTTGTGAAGGAGAACTTAAAGTCTATAATACACATGGAATTAATATGCAGCCATGGAAATGAAACTTTATGGCTTTTTTCCCAATTTGGAATACAAAAATTTGTTAACTTGGAATATTTTTAACGTATTCATTGTAACGTAACTGAAAAATACCCATATTTCACATTGTCAATAATTTATTTAGTACTGAACTCTTACAGCCTTTTGAGAACGAAATTTAATTTATCATACCTGACAAATTGTAAGGATCCTAAGTTTTACTAACGTTTATTTTATTTTAAAACTTTACTATCACTTCTTATTTTCTACTTCCGGCCAGAATTAAAAGCTTTAACTTATTTATGCAAATTTGTCTTGCTAACGCCAAGTACTTAAGTTGTGGCTTTTTGCCAAGCAAGAGAGAGGAAGGAGTTATTAGAAGCAGGCCGCTTGCCATAGTAGTTTTACTCGGTTGCTGGTTGCCTTCAAGGCCAGAGGTTTAATCCTCTCGATAATTTTAAACGTATCGTAGTTTTAGCAGCTCTCTGTACTACATACGGATTTTGTTAAATAACGGCCAATCTTGAAGTTAGGCACTTGTACATTAATCCAAAGTTAGTTTTAGTTAGAGTTTTTAATTAGTATTTTTATATTCTTACGTTCAGACCACAAGTGGTTGGACTCTGTATTCCGAAGTTCCGGAAATCGCTGTAAAGATAGAAAAATAAAGGGTTTAGTATACCCTTCCTGTGTGTATTGTTTACTTCACAATTTATTGAACATAGCTTTAGTAAGCTCCCTGTTCCGAGTCAGGACAGTTCATGTTTCCAAAGCAAGTAAAGAGATATACAAGTCCTGATAGTGGCGCCCGACGAAGAAGAATAACCATGCCCGACTTTCAAGAAGAACCTGTGGTGCCTGCAGAATGGGATCAGAATCCAGAAATGCCAGCTGCCGCCCTGGAAGGATTTGGTTACATCGTCCAGACCATGCGCGCATCGATGAAACCAGAAGCAACATTCAATGGAAACTCACCGGTAACCAGTTTTTTGGAAAAATTGGATGACCACTTCATGCTGTATCCAGTCCATGAGTTCCAGAAAGTCACCTTAGCTACCAGCGCTTTGAGGAGCCAAGCGCTTAATTGGTTCAAATGTATAGGCAGAAGTCTCTTGGGTCAAGCAGGAAGTCCCACCTATACTTACGAGAATTTCAAGACTGCCCTACTAAAAACCTTCTCTGTTGTAAGGGATCGTGCGAAATTAGAAACGGAACTTTTTAGTATATATCAGCAAAGAATCGAAAATCTCTCAAGCTTTATTTTAAGAAAAATTCACGTCTTCAAACTCTTGTATGGAAACCGTCCGGATCCTGAGATAATTCAAGTGATTTTGCCGATGTTACTTCCCCAAGTGCAAGACTTTATTGAATTAAGGAATCCGACTACACTGGAAAAATTATTTGAGCTAGCAATCCAGTTTGAAAGTAGAAGAACGGCGGACATTGAAAGAAGACGCCAATATCAACAACGAAACCAATTTGGTGCGCCAAGACCAAAGTCAAGCACACGGCTACGGAAGCAAAGCGAATCAGTGGGCAAGGAAACCCGAGCATTCAAAAACAGCCGGCGAACGTCGACAGTTCAATAGCAATCCAGGAAAAAAGTCTCAAGGCCAGTGGAAAAAGAAGGAAAGAATGGAAATGAAAAATGATTTAAACTAAAACGGATTTCTGCTGACGGAAGGGTGCGAAAATCCAAAGGCCAAGAAAACGCCTCTTCCTTCAAGTTAAATACAGTAATGGTGAAAAATTTGACTCTTCCGAAGATTGAAGTGTTGGTGAATAATATCCCAGCCACCGCACTCCTGGATACAGGCGCGCAGTGTTCCTGTGTGGCAGAAGATTTTTTTAGGAAGTATTTTCGTAAATACCGCATATATAATTCGGATAATACGACAGTATTAGCTGCGCAAGGAGAAAAATGTAAGTGCATAGGTAAATTACCGCTATACATCCGTATCAAGGGCGAACAAGTAAAGGTTATGTTTTTCATAGTAAAGAATCTGCAAGCACATATTATCTTAGAAATAGATTTTCTTTCAGAGGCACAAACAACGCTGGATTTTAATAAAGCGTCCCTTAAGCTGACGATGAAACCAGTTCGAGAAGAAGAGGCTGAACCGCCGATGTTAAACCTTGACCACCTGCCTAATGAAGAGCAACGAAGAATCCGACAAGTGGTAAGTGAATTTGCTTCGTTATTTAGTGATATTCCAGGATTTACTCAGGTTACTAACCATAGTATTGACACCGGAGATTCAATGCCAGTTCGCCACAAAGGATACCGGTATGATAAGAATAAGGAAAAAATTATAGAATGGCATATCACCGATATACTACATAAAAAGATCATAACGCCCATCTCAAGTAGTTATGCTAGCCCGGTGGTTTTATGTAAGAAAAATAATGACTATCCATTGACACATCCAAAAAGGTGGCGATTCGCGATTGACTACCGTAAATTAAACTCCAGAACAAAATATCCGGTACATCCTTTACCTATTATTGAAGAAATTCTAAGGAACATAACATCGACCAAATATATGACGACTTTAGACTTAACGACTGGTTATTTTCAAATAGGGGTTAGGCCTGAGGACGTGCCCAAGACTGCTTTTATAAGCAAGTCTGGCACTTATGCATTCCTGCGTATGCCGTTTGGCCTTTCAGGGGCGCCGGCAACATTTCAGCGATGTATGGACATTGTGTTAAGGCCTGTTCTTGGAAAGTCCACATTTATCTATTTAGACGATATCATTATTACTAGTGATAATCTCGACCAACATGTACAGGATTTAAGACAGGTGTTTTCTTTATTAAATGAGGCCGGTCTAAAAGTTAATGTCGAAAAGTGCAAATTTGCAGCCCCTGAATTAAAATATTTAGGTTACAAAATATCTCAAAAAGGAATCGAGACAGACGAATCAAAAATAATCGCTGTGCAAAAGTATCCGCCGCCAAATACGGCGAAGAATCTCTCTTCTTTTCTAGGACTTTGTTCATATTATAGGTCCTTTATAAAAGATTTTGCAGCTATTGCTGAACCATTGTTAAAATTAAAAAGGAAAAAGGCAAGATTCTCGTGGACGGCCGAAGCCAATAGTGCTTTCGAAAAATTAAAGCAAGCATTAACGCAAACCCCTGTGTTGAAATTTCCTGAAAAGGATGAAAATTTAGAAATTTCAGCGGATGCTTCGGATTATGCGGTAGGAGCGGTACTTTCACAAAATCAGCAGCCTGTGGCATTTTTTAGCCGAACTTTAAATCAAACACAAAGAAACTATTCTGCGACCGAGAGAGAGGCACTTGCAGTTCTGTTAGCAGTGCAAAAGTTCCGAGTCTATTTTGGAAAGGCGCCAATAACAGTGTACTCTGATCATGCGGCGGTAACTAGATTGTACTCAGGGAAAAACTTATCCCCAAGGTTAATAAGATGGGCACTCAAGCTACAAGAATATAATCTGGTAATCAAGCATACCCCCCGGAAAGGAAAATATCGTAGCAGATGCCCTATCCAGAATTAAAATAGATGAAGAAGGTAATACTGTAAAGGTGGCAATGCTCACAGCATGTACAATAAATTCCCGAGAAACTGTAATAACCGAACTGGGTAAGGATCCTGAGTTTGGAAGCATTTATGAGTATTTAAAGGATCCTGAAAATTTTAGCCACCAAGATATTGTGGCGATAAGAAATAGGGCGGCCCATTACGAACTAATAGATGGTCTATTATTTTATACAAAAACCACAAATTCCAACAACGAATTTCGACCTGTTATACCAGCTAGTCTTGGATTAAATATCCTGCAGGAGTTGCATGACAGCCCTTTAGCTTCTCATGCTGGTATTCGAACAACAAGTATACAACGCGTACGCGAGGCAGTCTATTTTCCTGAACTGCAAAAGTTAACAAGGGCGTATGTCCAGTCCTGCCCAACATGTCAAGCAGTTAATTATATTAATTTCCGCCCGGCCTGGTTTTAGATTTCCTGGATTAATTTTTTTTTTGGAAAATGTATTTTATTTTATTCACGTGAATGAAACTGATGTTTTCTTAAAATTTTATTATCCTGAGTATTATTCAATTATGACAGAATGTCTGATTTGTCCTCTTTTTAGTTAACATTCATATGAACTTCACTATTCCAAATCTCTCACTAATTGTAATTTTTCCTATTGGAAGTAGGAAGACGAATGGAATACATGCAGGTTATGCAGACATAAGGTAAAAATCTGGAAGTAGAGAAATTCTTCATATCTAGACAATTCAGTAGAATGTGCAAATTTTCATCTCATCCTATTCGAAGTTTATTTTTGGAATTACATAGCATATAAAGTGTAAATTTAATAAAAAGAGATATAATGAAAATCAAGTACTCTGGAAAATCTGAACGATAATTATGCAAAACTAGTTATATGGCAGTTTTTCCTAAAAAGTGGTTTCAACGAAGGAAACATGTCAGCAATCTCCTGAAACTCTAAGTGGGCGTTTGATCTTCGCTCTTACGTAGAATTTACAATTCTACTTTACTTTTGTAAGAGCAAAGATCAGGTGCTCGCTAAGTCTCGCCGTCATCTATTGCTTCGCACAGGAAGACGTACAAATTATACTGTTTAAGATTTTCACTAAGACTGCCCAGTAGTGATACTAATTTTTCGAGTAAAGGCCGATAGGCCGAATACTTCAGACTACCGTAATTCACCGTAAGTGGTCAGGACGATGTATCCGAATCCTTCCAGGGTGGCAGCTGGCATTTCTGGATTTTGGACCGATGTCACGGGCACCTCAGATTCTTGTTGAAAAACGGCTATGGGTAATCTTCTTCGAGCGACATTATCAAGACTTTTATTCTTTTAATTTGCTTTGGAAACATGACGTATCCTGAGAGGACAGGGAGTTTGACTACAACTATATCTTAAGGAGTATTGAAGAGATAACAAGATGAGAGGGTTTTAGTTACCATTTATTTTCCACAATAATACAGGCGCTCCCACAGTTCGGGATACAAAAACAAACCACTTGTGGTTTTAACGTAAAAATATACTACTAACTAACTAAAATTAAGAGCTAACTTTGAACTAGTTTAACACAATGGTCTAATGCTAAGACTGGCCTTTTAAGTTATTACGTATGTGGTACGCAAAATTGCCGAAACTACAATACGTTTTAAATAACGAGAGGACTAAGCCTCGGCAGAGAGCAGCTGATTGAAAATTCGCGCGGAATGCAGTGGCAAGGCGGCTCACTTTCAATCTGTCTAACTCTTGGCAAAAAGCCACAACTTAAATACTTGGGCGTTAGCAAGTACAATTTGCATAAGCACGTTAACGCATTTAATTCTGGAAGTGGAAAATAAGAGAGGATAGTTTTAAAATAAAATAAACGTTAGTAAAACTTAAGATCCTTATATGAGCTACGTATTTTGGACTTTTTACATGTCACAATGTATTTTACATCAGAGGGCATCTGTAAACGATGTATCTCTGCAAATTGGAAAAGGAAAGGTTATTAAACTTACTTTTCCTTCAAAAATTACTATGAAATTAAATGTATATCAAAGCATAAACCAAGATATTCAATGGTAATATAATCCTCAAGTAAAGGGATAAATGCAACTAATTTATTTCAAATTCATATTTTAATTTACTAAAACGCCTTCCGGTATTTCACCGAAGCTGCTGCTCTGGATTTAGGTAAGATATTTTTGCTTTTTGATTCCCTCGCTATGCTTTACCTCGGTGAAATATGAGGGAGTGTCAGCCATCCGCAGATTTAGATAATGAAATCTCAGCCGCCGAACAAGCCTTCGGTAGAATTAATATACACTTAGAGAGAGCTAATCTCCCACCTAATGTTAGCTCTTACACAACCCTAAAAAAGCAAGCTATTGCTAATCTCCTTAAATTCAACTCAGTTGAAAACAAAACTAGCGATGATCTCAAACGTATAGCGGAACTTGAACGCATCATTCAAGATTACGACGCATTCTTAAATCTGGCCGTCATGCATAAAAATCAAACAAACAATTCCATTATGGAAAATAACAACGAAAGCGATGCTATGTTAAAGGCAAAAGCATCTAATAAAACACAAAAAAGCGATGCAAAAAATATAGAGCGTTCGACTATATCTAAGAATAAGAAAAAGAAAATTACTACTGACAGCGACGGGTTTAAAACCCCCCGCATCACGCATAAACGAACGCATTCAAATTCATCGGAAGCTGAACTACCCGTACAGAAAAATAAGTTCAATGACCTACAGGACGATGACCGCATGGAGCAGGAATCGAACTCAGAATCCGCAGGATTTACTCTCGCCAAAAAAAGCACTGGACATATTCCTCCAATTGTTCTCTCAGATTTTACAGCCAACTGGGATACGTTAAAAGAGGAAATCGAAAATTTAGGAGTAAAAAAAGTCAAAGGCAATCTCACAGGAGATACACTCAACATCAAAGTCTGGGATAAAGATGACTATCGCGCAATCACGGAGTTTCTGGCCAAACGAGGTGTGCAATTCCACACATACAAAATTAATTCTGAAAAACCAATCAAAGTAGTAATTAAGAAACTGCCTAGAAACTCAAACGTGGAAATAATTCACAAAGAACTCACTGAACACGGAATTCCTGTAGAAAAGATACGTCAGCTCGAAAGATTCCGAGAAGGAAAAATTGTTAAACTACCTATATTCTTAGTCGAGGTCAAAAGAAATGAAAAGGGTAAACAAATCTACCAAATAAAGCAACTTCGTGGATTAGACGTCATAGTCCGTGCTTACAAATCCAGACCTGGCCCTGTGCAATGCCACAGGTGCCAGAGATACGGACACACTCGAGATCTATGTCATTACAAACCTAGGTGTCTTAAATGCGCCGAACCGCACGAAACTTACACCTGTAAGAAGAACAAGGACAAACTACCAGCGCTCTGCGTTCTGTGCGGCGATTGCCACCCGAGCAATTCGAAGGAATGTAAATACCATCCGGATAACCTACCCAAAAGAGTCTTCAATAAGAGCAATCAAAACGAGAAAAAGCATGAACAGAAACAATTTCAATTAAATAAAGAAGATTTTCCTACTCTCCCTGGAGCTACGGAAAACGAAAATACTAAAAATCAACCAAGCTGGACAAATCAAAAGGAAAACAAAAATAAACAAGAAAGCGAAGCTAAAGAAGTTTCATTTTTTGAGTGGATAAAAACCCAACTCCTAAAAGCAAAAGAATTCTTTACAGAATTTAAAAAAGCAAAAAACATCATGGGTAAACTCGAGGTCGGAATGGCCGCAATTGAATATTTCACTTCTTTAGACTATGACTTTTAGACCTCATAGCAATATAAACGCGATGATTTCAGCTACCAATAGCTTCTTAAAAATTTCCTATTTCAATGCGAACGGTGTCATAAAACAATATCAAGAAATTAAAGATTACTTGGATAAGTACAACATTGATGTCATGATGATAGGTGAAACTCACCTTAAAGCTTGCGATAAATTTAAAATAAACGGCTACAATATTATAAGGAAAGACAGAACCCGAAGTAGATGGGGTGGTACTGCAATTATCATTAAAAATCACTTAAAGCATACTGAATATGATCTTCCTCACAGTATTCTGCTCGAATTTACTTCAGCTATCATTTATACTGCTTTAAATGAAGCCTACCTATTTATTTCTATTTACAATCCTCCTAATAATCTGATGACTAATAATGACCTGGATATCTTAACCTCCACCAACTTCCCGACTATCATCGCAGGGGACTTGAATGCAAAGCATAATGCTTGGAATTCTAGAGGATCTAATAGCAATGGAAACATTTTACATAACTATTTAATTAGCAACGACCTCAATTTTGTTGCTCCCACTTCTCCAACAAGATTTGCTGCTAACGGAAACGGCGAAGTTTTGGACATTGTACTTCTTAAAAATATTCCTCATACCCCTCTCTTAGAAGTAATAACGGACTTAAATTCTGATCATCTTCCAGTGAACTTCAACTTTTATGGCTTTTATCCCCCGTTAAAGAAACACAGAACTAAGATAAATTGGACCCAATTCTCTGATACTATGAAAGACTATAATTGCAGAAATAATTATAATCATTGATATCGAAGATGAAATTTATAAATTCACCACTAAAATGAAAGATGCAATCAATAATGCGACTTATCCCTTCAAAAGCACTAATTTTCTCTCCCTTCCTAAATATATAAAAGATATTATTACAGAGAAGAATAGAAAACATAAGGAATGGCAGCGGTCCGCAGACCCTCGTGCCAAAAGGCACATCAACTTTTTAAACAGGAAAATCAAGCAAGAAATTATGGAATTCAGAAAAAAAAATGGGACTTTCTCCTATCAAATCTGGATCCTCAAGATCAAGCAGTATGGAAAATTGCTAAATCTCTAAGAAATAGCAGACCAAATCAAACTCACGCAATTCATCACATGGGAATCTCCTATCAATCTGAGGACGAGATTGCTAATATAATGGCTAATGAATTAGAGAAAATATTTCAACCTCACCCGCCTGAGAATAACTCCCAAGAAGAAGAAGTTAATTTTACCATTGACAGTATTAACAATTATCCTATAACAAATTTCATTCCCTTTACTTCACCAAGAGAAGTAAGAGAAATTATTTACAAACTCAAGCCAAGGAAAACCAAAGGCTATGATCAGATTAGCAATGAAGCACTTAAAGCTCTTCCTAGACGTTGTATTACTAACATAGACAATATTTTTAATGCCTGCATCCGAAATAATTATTTCCCTCAGCAATGGAAACACTCCATAATAGTCAATATCTTAAAACCAAAGAAAGATCCTAAACTCGTCACTTCCTACAGACCTATCAGTCTTTTACCTTCATTAGGAAAAGTATTTGAGAAAATTCTCTGCTCAAGGCTCACTAACCATCTCGAAAGACTCAATTTAATAGATGATCTGCAATTCGGCTTCCGCAGTGGACACTGCACGACTCATCAAATTCTCAATTTGGTGGAATTTGTTTCGCAAGCCTTTACTAAGAAAAACGGGGTGGCTGCATGCTATCTCGATTTCGAAAAGGCCTTTGATAGAGTGTGGCATGCAGGCCTCCTGCATAAATTGAATAATTTTATGCTTCCAAAAAGTTTCGTAAAACTCATTAGTTCCTATCTGAAAAACAGGACTTTTCAAGTTCGCTGCGGTGACGCCTTATCTGTCAGAAAAAGAATTCATAGCGGGGTGCCGCAAGGATCCGTTCTTTCCCCCCGGCTCTATAATGTTTATATCAATGATTTCCCGCACCCATTCAGCACGAAAATACTCAAATATGCTGACGACACTGTAGTACTGACTGAATCCAGAAGTCCCCAGCTCGCTCTAAGTAATTTACAAATGCATCTCAATATAATCAATCACTGGTGCAAGACTTAGAAAATTAAGCTCAACGCCTCTAAATGTTGTATTGTACTCTATCGGAGATACAAAACAAGATTAAGAGTTAATACTGATATCTACTTAGATAGAACTCTAATCCCTGTAGCTAATTCCTATAAATATTTAGGTGTTTACATAGATAAATCTCTCAACTTCAAAGATCATATTTCTTATATCTTAAACAAAGCAAATGCAGCCTACATGGCAATTTATCCTATTATCGGCAAAAAATCGAAGCTCAGTCTAAAAATAAAGAAAATGCTTTACATATCTCTAATTCGACCGATCATGCTCGCCAATAAAACTGAGCGCAAAAAATTGTATATACTTCAAAATAAAATTCTACGTAGCATTGTGAATGCACCTTGGTACGTGAGAAACTCTATAATTCATAACGACCTGGATATTCCATCTGTGCATAACTTTATACTCATGACAGCTCACAACTTCTTCGAGAAGATGAAGCATAGTCAGTATAACGCAATTAAACAAATGTTAGATTATGATCCAACCATTGAATACACTGTCAAACGCCCAATGACAATTCATCACAATTCGTCATGGTGGTAACTTGTAAATTTTAATTTTAAAATTTACTTGAACTCTGAAATTGGACTCTATCCTATTAATTGTGTTGCATATTATACTTATGTTAATCAAGAAACTTTTTTATTCAAGATTTTTATGTTACTATTTCATTTTTTAATTATTTTGTATGAATTTTTACTTCATCGAATTCTACGAACTTTTGAACTTTTTACGGCCTATCTAGCTACTGCATACTTCTATACTTCTGAAGGACTTTGAACTCTTATGGCCATTCACAACTTCAAACTGTCTTCGCGCCATTTTCATGATGTCTCACTACTGCTTATCCTGCACTCTTACTAGCTACATTACACTCACCATCTGCATTTGCCATACAACTCTATGCACCCGCCTGCATGCTTCAATTTAATGCCATTGCTTATCACTGCACAATTTTTATGATGAACGCCTACTTTCTTAAGTATTAGATATGCCTGCTCACGCAGCTGAATTTTCTTCGTCCACGGGTGTTGGTACTTCCCTAGTACCATTTATTTGAAAATATTTTTGCCTAGTGCACTTTAATGCGATCTACTGGCAAAAACTCTTTAGTAGTTAATGACCAGAAAAAAGTAAGTCATAAGTCATAAGAGCTACGTATTTTAAAAGGCACGTAATATAGTAATAGGTTGGTGTGAAGATTTATGTGTTTCATGTGAATCTGAATAGGGTAAAATGAAAATGCTTTCTATGATGTTTCAATGTAAGAGACTAAATATTATACTAATATTAACAAGTTCTTAATTATTCTCTGACTACAAATGGAAACCCCAAAATATTGATATATAGTCACCGGTTTTACTTTCTTTTTATATAATACTCGATTAAAATTTGGAAATTGCTCTATACATTATCCGGACTTCAATGAAGATATCCAGCTAAGAGTGTCCCCGGTCGCGTAATGGCAGACCGCACATTGAGTTGAACAGTGTTAAGCGAATTTCGCTTACTGCGCATGCTTGATGGTGTACCTTTGGCGCGGGAAGAAATATTGGCGACTAAAAGCAACCCTACGCTAGCTCATTCGTGATCTCCATGGCTGTCGAGTGATGTGTACAACTGCAATGTTGTGGAACTTTGTTTATTAGTTATTTTAACGTTCATACCGATTGCACTTGCTTATTTTTCTAATATATGTTTCATTTTAATTTGTCTAACAGTGCATTTAATAATTGTTACCATATATTGTGCTTAATAATTCGTTATTTAGATGTAATTTGTTTACATGTTGTAATTCTCAGTAATGTAAACTGAATTTTCCCGCTTAGTTTATTAACGTATATTCGCGCTTTTATTTCTTATTTAAAAGAATTAAATAAACAGCATTAAGGAATTGTAAAATTTCTTCAATGTTATTTGCAAACACTTGCTATATTTTTTACGTATGTCCGTGTTTCTTTGCGTATGTACGAATGTAACGTATGGTAAATTCTGAGTTGTTTTTATTCCTTAAAAGTGTAACTAATATATCCTGAATTTCAGTCTTTTTCTGAGCGAAAATTCGTACAGTTCCAAAGTGAAGTGCAGAATTTCATAAGTATAACATCTTACATTTTGAATGCAAACACTGCTTCACATTATTTCGTAATAATTATTTACATCTTCTCCATCTATGCCTGTATCAATTTTTTCATCGGGTTATTTATCAATAATTCCTGGTAGAATTAGAAATATATTATTAGAAAAGGTTTTTCCTGTATCATCTGCAAGGAACAGAAATGTAAAGCGATGAATTATTGGAATGAATTTTAGCCAGCATTTGAAGTTATTTAGATTTCTGTTGCATTAAAAATTATTTAAAAGCTGCATAGAAATATTATTTTGAAATGCAAACATTTTAAGTGCCAAAATTAAAAGTATTTAAAAGGTAGCTATTGTCATTGATGATAGATTAATTGACTTGTCAAGGGAAACAAACCAAGACTTCAGTACATAAACAATATATTTTTTATTCTGGGGGGGTGAACATTGTTATTAATGGTGATATAATCAAATAAATAACAAAGAATCTGCAAGTGAAACATATTTTACCATTTCTTTGAATTTAGATATTTTTCCGAATATTCCAAGCATTTAAAAGAAATATATTTTACATATTTTGTAACTGTGAATGTATTCGTAGTTCCGGAAGTTCTGAATATCTGCAGAAACACATATTTCGGTCTATGACTTAGGTGGCTTAGTTAAGTTAAGAAATAAATTTTTCCTTTAATATTAACAAATGATTATATATTAATAAGAAATTGGTACATTTGTAATTCCCCCCAAAAATTCTTTAACGCTTAAAAGACGGGTGACCTAAGAATCGGCCAGAGCTGATGTGTCTCAGAAAGACGGCTGTGGCCGAAATATCGGCCAGAGATTTCCTCCCCCCCCCAATCTTTGAGGGTGCGGAGATAGTCATTGTCCAAATAACCTCCCTTGCCAATTATGGGAGATGACCTTCGCGCGTCCCAACTGTGGGGGTTCGTAAATTCCCTTTCGTTTCCCTCAGCAGTGAAATCTTAGCTCGGGGCAAAATCTTTCAGTTGTGTCAAAGAATATTTGTTCTTCCTATATGTTCTTTGGTTGCGTTTTGCGTGATTTATTTGCTCTCTAGAACTCTGCACTAATACTTGGCTGTGCTTTACTTTCGCTATGTATAGAAGAAAGAAAGGCTTAACTCAAGAAGAAATCGAGAAATTGCTTCAAGATCTTGAAAATGAAGCTTTTGGTAACAGTGATTCCGAATGCGAAATTGATAATGATGAAGGAAAAGAGGTGTCTTCCTTTACGGAATTTCAGTCTGTTTCGGAAGATGTTGCAGATAAAGGAAAAAATATTAATGAATTTCATCTGGAAGACATAGATATAAATTGGGTTGATCCTGATATTTCGATGAAAACGGATACCTATTCATTTAAAGGAACTAACGCATTAAAAGGAAATGCTGCAGAATGCAGTAATGAAATTGATTTTTTCGAATGCGTATTTCAAATGCATTTACTCGATTTTATAACACTCGAAACAAATAAATATGCCGAGCAATTTTTCGAGTTAACTGAAAGTGTTTCTAAAAAAGCTCATTCTGTGAAATGGAAAAATGTAAGTGCATCGAAGCTAAGGAAATTCTTAGCTCTGACTCTGCTTATGGAGCACATTGATAAAGATAGTTTAAAAGACTACTGGTCGACTGATGAGATGATCGAAACCCCATTTTTTGGAAAAGCTATTGCAAGAGATCGATATTTAAACATTCTTCGATTTCTTCACTTTTCTGACAATAAATTAGCACCGAATAAAGAAGATCCCGAGTACGACCGCATGTGGAAGATTCGAAATGTCTTTGAAATATTAAATTCTCGCTTCAAAGAAATATATGACCCTACAGAAGAACTTGCGGTTGATGAAGTTATCGTTGCTTTTAAAGGTCGAGTAGTCTTTCGGCAGTACATCCCGAAAAAGCGAAAACGTTTCGGTATTAAAGTCTACAAACTTGCAGATAAAAATAGGTATACGTTCAACATGCGTGTGTATCTGGGGAAGGATAAGGTTTTAGGCGATGGAGAAAAATGTTCTGCACATCGAACTGTCACTGGACTTGTTGAATGTGTTAAAGGAAAAGGACATAAACATTTTATGTATAATTTCTTTTCACCCCCACAATTGTTTCTTGAGCTTCACCGTAAGTATAAAATAAACAGCTGTAGTACCGTTAGGTCAAATCGAAAATATTATCCGAAGATTCTGGCCTCTCCACGAATGAAAAAAGGTGAATGCAGAGAATTATATTCACAGCGTATGGTAACTACGTGCTAGAAGGATAAGCGAGAGGATTTTATGCTGAGCAACATGCATAATCCATCCAAAGAAATAGAAACTGGATCCGAAAAGCCAGATGTAATAGCTTGTTACAACGCTAATATGGGTTATGTAGATCTCAGCGACAGAATGGCTAATAGCTACACATTTGGGCGGAAAACTCTGAAGTGGACAAAAAAATTATTTTTCCTCTTATTAGACCTGTCTATTTTGAATGCTTTCATTTTGTTCAAAATGAAAAACCCTGGGATAAAACATAAAAATTTTCGACAGAATTTAATTTATCAAATGGTTCAGAGAAGTTTTGCTGAAGAACCAAAGGTAATGTCCTCGCCTAGAACTTCACAATCCGTTAAACGGAAACTTTCAACGAACAACCTCGACCAGCACTGGCCATTTCAAACTAAAGTTCAGAGACGTTGCGTAGTTTGTTCTAAAAACGGAATTAGGAAAGGAACTTCAGTTTCCTGCAAGAAATGTGACATTGGACTATGTATAAATTGTTTTGAAATTTATCACACTAGTAGACTTGAGACAGATATACAAATTTAATTCGAGAGTAGCTATCATATGAAATATATAAATTTGAAACAAACAAAAACAGAAAAAAAAAAGGCCTATTTTTAGGCTGAAATTTGAAAATAAGATTCATTTATATCCAGTCAACCTATACACCTGCACACATACATTATATATATATATATATATATATTTACATACATATATATATATATATACTTACATATAGACATATACATACATATGTATATGTAAATATGTACATATATGCATATATATATGCGTAAGTACACATATGTATAATGCACTTATATGTATATATACATACATATATACATGTATATATACATACATATATATGTACATATACATACATATATATGTATATATACATACATATATGCGCGTGTAATACATATACAGACACACGTACGGTTATAACGTACATATTACAGGCGTATGTATATACCAAACACGCATACTGATATATATATATATATATATATATATATATAATCTATCAGCGGTCGAGTGGTTAACATCACTGAACACTGGCAGTTCGACTCGAACCTCAACAAACGGGCTGGCTACATGCCTGGTTTCCTCTACTGTAGCCCACAAACCAGTTTCCTTAGAGTGGGGCCCACTAGCGGCCGAGCGGTAAAGACGTTGAACACTGGTAGTTCGGTCCGAGGTTCGAATCCCGCGAACGGGCTGGCTGCATGGGAGTTTTACTCGTTTTCCCCATGTGTAACGTGCATTCTAGCCAGTTTCCCTTAGAAGGTCTTCCACGAAAGGCATCCTTCCCTTTAGGCAGACAGCCCTCGTGTCTTTGCGATAACTGAATAATCCCTTAGAATGTAATCCACGAAGGCATTCCCTCCTGTGTGCTTTGCCATCTTCACGTAACCTCACTATACTAATATGCTTAAGCGTATGGTATATACATATGTAAATGAGGGTATGAGTGCATATACTTGAAAATCACAGATTTAAAATCAAATATTATATTAATTTATGTTTTCTTTCGCATTCGGCATAGAAGTTTTATTCAAAAATACGAAAGAGACGAAAAGCGATAATATTCCAACTACTGGTTATTTTATGGAAAGAGTAATTCCGCTTACAAAGTCAAGACTTTCTGTGAGTTCAGCAGTAATTACTCTTATATATTTTGTTTCTATATTTCTTTTATTATAAATATTTGCAAATCCAAAATGTGGCAAGAAAGCAAAATGTGGAAAATGTATTAAATTACAGTTTTACAGCATTTACTAAAATTTAACTTTTAAAAAATCTCTCATTAAATTAGCATTTACTTTTCGTTTCTTAGATGATCAAAATGAATATTAATTAAAATATAGATACATATGTAGCCTTTTGTTTCAACTTCTTTCTTATAAGAAAATTAAACTCGTATTCCCGTACTGATAACAGTAATGGGATATCAGTGAAATCGATATACACTGGTGGTTCTCAAAGGTTCTATTCTCCGTTTGATCTAAATAAAGCATCTGCTATTTCTTTCACGTACACATGAGCAAGAAATACATGGGCCAGTTTCACGTAGAAAGTCCTTAACAAAGGCCCATCAGCGGCCGAGCTATAAAAGCCGCTGAACACTGATAGTTTATTCCGGGATTCGAGTCCCGGCGAAAGAGCTGGCTGCATAGGCGTTTTCGATGTTTTCCTCTTATGTAACGTGCATACAAGCCAGTTTCCCTTAAAACGTCTTCCATGAAGCGTCCCTCCCTGTCGGTGTAGTGCCTAATATTTTACCGAGAGACAGAATTAATTTTCGGCACAAGCCTTTTTTTTTAATTAAGAATAAAATTTTCATCATTATGGTAAAGTAATAACCAGAAATGCTATTTTAATAACATTTGTAGTTTCAGTATTCCTTACATTCTTGTGCATAATGAAAATATGAGCTAAATTCCTGTAAAAGGGACCTGCATAACAGCGTCAATATTTTGACAGGATTATGTTCTGTTTATAACACTTTCAGTCTTTATACGCATATATAAATAAAAGTGGGAATATTTGGATTACGACCAAGGCACAAAGGGCTATCTGCCCAAGGGAGAAGGGGCTTCATGGAGGTCTTTTTAAAAGAAATTGGTTGGTACTCATGGTACACATAACGTCACATGCAACCAGCTAGTTCTCTCTAGTAACGAACTCTAGTAAGTCTGTATAAATAAATAAAGTTTATAAATCCGCTTAAAATTTTACATTAGTTATAATTTCACCAATTTTTCAATGTCATTAAAAATGTACTTTTTCTTTATATTTCCTCTTTCTATTGTAATTTTTGTATTTAATATTGCTGTTTGAAACATGCAAAATGCAAGGCAGTGCAATGCAATGAAAATATAATCAATAAAATCTGTTTTTATAGTAAAGGGAAAACAATTAAAAAAAAAAAGCACGCTAAAGTATAAAAAAAGCTGCTATCACAAAACTGCAAGAAAGAACAATGAACAATAATGTAGTTGAAAGATGAAATAACTTACCATACAATGGGGGGATCAATAAATTAAACTGAATAAGAATACTAATGAAAAATGTAAACGAAACTAATATAAGAAAAATATAAAGGGATTTATTTAATATATAAATATAAGCTGTTACACAATGCTTTTAAACAAATGAAAGCGAACTGCCGATTTATACGAGAAAAAAATAGTTAAACATCATTTTCGTGCATAAATTAAAAATGTTAATTAGTACATGTATTTCTAAACTAAATTCAGTTTGGAAACAAATAAAAACCGATTAGACTATGGACTGATTATAGGCATGCATTTGTTGCTAAGGCGTATTTTCATTGTGACGCAATGTCAAAAGTTAATATTCCAACATACGACAATTATTTAGCTACGAAATCTCACCATCATATGTTTTTCTAGTTTAGGGAAAAGAAACAGCAGAAAAGAGAAGAAATTCAACAAATTCCTTCGTATTATTCCCTAGTCTCTTATCTGAAAACTAACAAAGGCGACCCCCAAGGGCGACCTAGAGGAAATGTTGCAAACGAGTAGTAGTTTCCCTTTACAATGGAAGCTAAAAGGGGGTGGAAATGCATTTGGATTTCCCGTCTTTTTAAGTGAACCTTTCCAAACTCCCCAGTCTCTTAAAGGTTAATTGACTCAGTTCATCAGAAACATTGTCATGCTGGAACTCAAATGCTTCAATCTATTTTAAGAGAAAGATTCTGGATACTAAAACAACGTAAAACTGTGCGTAATGTGTTAACCTTTAAGAGACTGGGGAGTTTGGAAAGGTTTCACTTAAAAAGACGGGAAATCCAAATGCATTTCCACCCCCTTTTAGCTTCCATTGTAAATGGAAACTACTACTCGTTTGCAACTTTTCCTCTAGGTCGCCCTTGGGGGTCGCCTTTGTTAGTTTTCAGATAAGAGACTAGGGAATAATACGAAGGAATTTGTTGAATTTCTTCTCTTTTCTGCTGTTTCTTTTCCCTAAACTAGAAAAACATATGATGGTGAGATTTCGTAGCTAAATAATTGTCGTATGTTGGAATATTAACTTTTGACATTGCGTCACAATGAAAATACGCCTTAGCAACAAATGCATGCCTATAATCAGTCCATAGTCTAATCGGTTTTTATTTGTTTCCAAACTGAATTTAGTTTAGAAATACATGTACTAATTAACATTTTTAATTTATGCACGAAAATGATGTTTAACTATTTTTTTCTCGTATAAATCGGCAGGTCGCTTTCATTTGTTTAAAAGCATTGTGTAACAGCTTATATTTATATATTAAATAAATCCCTTTATATTTTTCTTATATTAGTTTCGTTTACATTTTTCATTAGTATTCTTATTCAGTTTAATTTATTGATCCCCCCATTGTATGGTAAGTTATTTCATCTTTCAACTACATTATTGTTCATTGTTCTTTCTTGCAGTTTTGTGATAGCAGCTTTTTTTATACTTTAGCGTGCTTTTTTTTTTTAATTGTTTTCCCTTTACTATAAAAACAGATTTTATTGATTATATTTTCATTGCATTGCACTGCTTTGCATTTTGCATGTTTCAAACAGCAATATTAAATACAAAAATTACAATAGAAAGAGGAAATATAAAGAAAAAGTACATTTTTAATGACATTGAAAAATTGGTGAAATTAATACTAATGTAAACTTTTAAGCGGATTTATAAACTTTATTTATTTATACAGACTTACTAGAGTTCGTTACTAGAGAGAACTAGCTGGTTGCATGTGACGTTATGTGTACCATGAGTACCAACCAATTTCTTTTAAAAAGACCTCCATGAAGCCCCTTCTCCCTTGGGCAGATAGCCCTTTGTGCCTTGGTCGTAATCCAAATATTCCCACTTTTATTTATATATGCGTATAAAGACTGAAAGTGTTATAAACAGAACATAATCCTGTCAAAATATTGACGCTGTTATGCAGGTCCCTTTTACAGGAATTTAGCTCATATTTTCATTATGCACAAGAATGTAAGGAATACTGAAACTACAAATGTTATTAAAATAGCATTTCTGGTTATTACTTTACCATAATGATGAAAATTTTATTCTTAATTAAAAAAAAAGGCTTGTGCCGAAAATTAATTCTGTCTCTCGGTAAAATATTAGGCACTACACCGACAGGGAGGGACGCTTCATGGAAGACGTTTTAAGGGAAACTGGCTTGTATGCACGTTACATAAGAGGAAAACATCGAAAACGCCTATGCAGCCAGCTCTTTCGCCGGGACTCGAATCCCGGAATAAACTATCAGTGTTCAGCGGCTTTTATAGCTCGGCCGCTGATGGGCCTTTGTTAAGGACTTTCTACGTGAAACTGGCCCATGTATTTCTTGCTCATGTGTACGTGAAAGAAATAGCAGATGCTTTATTTAGATCAAACGGAGAATAGAACCTTTGAGAACCACCAGTGTATATCGATTTCACTGATATCCCATTACTGTTATCAGTACGGGAATACGAGTTTAATTTTCTTATAAGAAAGAAGTTGAAACAAAAGGCTACATATGTATCTATATTTTAATTAATATTCATTTTGATCATCTAAGAAACGAAAAGTAAATGCTAATTTAATGAGAGATTTTTTAAAAGTTAAATTTTAGTAAATGCTGTAAAACTGTAATTTAATACATTTTCCACATTTTGCTTTCTTGCCACATTTTGGATTTGCAAATATTTATAATAAAAGAAATATAGAAACAAAATATATAAGAGTAATTACTGCTGAACTCACAGAAAGTCTTGACTTTGTAAGCGGAATTACTCTTTCCATAAAATAACCAGTAGTTGGAATATTATCGCGTTTCGTCTCTTTCGTATTTTTGAATAAAACTTCTATGCCGAATGCGAAAGAAAACATAAATTAATATAATATTTGATTTTAAATCTGTGATTTTCAAGTATATGCACTCATACCCTCATTTACATATGTATATACCATACGCTTAAGCATATTAGTATAGTGAGGTTACGTGAAGATGGCAAAGCACACAGGAGGGAATGCCTTCGTGGATTACATTCTAAGGGATTATTCAGTTATCGCAAAGACACGAGGGCTGTCTGCCTAAAGGGAAGGATGCCTTTCGTGGAAGACCTTCTAAGGGAAACTGGCTAGAATGCACGTTACACATGGGGAAAACGAGTAAAACTCCCATGCAGCCAGCCCGTTTGCGGGATTCGAACCTCGGACCGAACTACCAGTGTTCAACGTCTTTACCGCTCGGCCGCTAGTGGGCCCCACTCTAAGGAAACTGGTTTGTGGGCTACAGTAGAGGAAACCAGGCATGTAGCCAGCCCGTTTGTTGAGGTTCGAGTCGAACTGCCAGTGTTCAGTGATGTTAACCACTCGACCGCTGATAGATTATATATATATATATATATATATATATATATCAGTATGCGTGTTTGGTATATACATACGCCTGTAATATGTACGTTATAACCGTACGTGTGTCTGTATATGTATTACACGCGCATATATGTATGTATATATACATATATATGTATGTATATGTACATATATATGTATGTATATGTACATATATATGTATGTATATATACATGTATATATGTATGTATATATACATATAAGTGCATTATACATATGTGTACTTACGCATATATATATGCATATATGTACATATTTACATATACATATGTATGTATATGTCTATATGTAAGTATATATATATATATATGTATGTAAATATATATATATATATATATATAATGTATGTGTGCAGGTGTATAGGTTGACTGGATATAAATGAATCTTATTTTCAAATTTCAGCCTAAAAATAGGCCTTTTTTTTTTCTGTTTTTGTTTGTTTCAAATTTATATATTTCATATGATAGCTACTCTCGAATTAAATTTGTATATCTGTCTCAAGTCTACTAGTGTGATAAATTTCAAAACAATTTATACATAGTCCAATGTCACATTTCTTGCAGGAAACTGAAGTTCTTTTCCTAATTCCGTTTTTAGAACAAACTACGCAACGTCTCTGAACTTTAGTTTGAAATGGCCAGTGCTGGTCGAGGTTGTTCGTTGAAAGTTTCCGTTTAACGGATTGTGAAGTTCTAGGCGAGGACATTACCTTTGGTTCTTCAGCAAAACTTCTCTGAACCATTTGATAAATTAAATTCTGTCGAAAATTTTTATGTTTTATCCCAGGGTTTTTCATTTTGAACAAAATGAAAGCATTCAAAATAGACAGGTCTAATAAGAGGAAAAATAATTTTTTTGTCCACTTCAGAGTTTTCCGCCCAAATGTGTAGCTATTAGCCATTCTGTCGCTGAGATCTACATAACCCATATTAGCGTTGTAACAAGCTATTACATCTGGCTTTTCGGATCCAGTTTCTATTTCTTTGGATGGATTATGCATGTTGCTCACCATAAAATCCTCTCGCTTATCCTTCTAGCACGTAGTTACCATACGCTGTGAATATAATTCTCTGCATTCACCTTTTTTCATTCGCGGAGAGGCCAGAATCTTCGGATAATATTTTCGATTTGACCTAACGGTACTACAGCTGTTTATTTTATACTTACGGTGAAGTTCAAGAAACAATTGTGGGGGTGAAAAGAAATTATACATAAAATGTTTATGTCCTTTTCCTTTAACACATTCAACAAGTCCAGTGACAGTTCGATGTGCAGAACATTTTTCTCCATCGCCTAAAACCTTATCCTTCCCCAGATACACACGCATGTTGAACGTATACCTATTTTTATCTGCAAGTTTGTAGACTTTAATACCGAAACGTTTTCGCTTTTTCGGGATGTACTGCCGAAAGACTACTCGACCTTTAAAAGCAACGATAACTTCATCAACCGCAAGTTCTTCTGTAGGGTCATATATTTCTTTGAAGCGAGAATTTAATATTTCAAAGACATTTCGAATCTTCCACATGCGGTCGTACTCGGGATCTTCTTTATTCGGTGCTAATTTATTGTCAGAAAAGTGAAGAAATCGAAGAATGTTTAAATATCGATCTCTTGCAATAGCTTTTCCAAAAAATGGGGTTTCGATCATCTCATCAGTCGACCAGTAGTCTTTTAAACTATCTTTATCAATGTGCCCCATAAGCAGAGTCAGAGCTAAGAATTTCCTTAGCTCCGATGCACTTACATTTTGCCATTTCACAGAATGAGCTTTTTTAGAAACACTTTCAGTTAACTCGAAAAATTGCTCGGCATATTTATTTGTTTCGAGTGTTATAAAATCGAGTAAATGCATTTGAAATACGCATTCGAAAAAATCAATTTCATTACTGCATTCTGCAGCATTTCCTTTTAATGCGTTAGTTCCTTTAAATGAATAGGTATCCGTTTTCATCGAAATATCAGGATCAACCCAATTTATATCTATGTCTTCCAGATGAAATTCATTAATATTTTTTCCTTTATCTGCAACATCTTCCGAAACAGACTGAAATTCCGTAAAGGAAGACACCTCTTTTCCTTCATCATTATCAATTTCGCATTCGGAATCACTGTTACCAAAAGCTTCATTTTCAAGATCTTGAAGCAATTTCTCGATTTCTTCTTGAGTTACGCCTTTCTTTCTTCTATACATAGCGAAAGTAAAGCACAGCCAAGTATTAGTGCAGAGTTCTAGAGAGCAAATAAATCACGCAAAACGCAACCAAAGAACATATAGGAAGAACAAATATTCTTTGACACAACTGAAAGATTTTGCCCCGAGCTAAGATTTCACTGCTGAGGGAAACGAAAGGGAATTTACGAACCCCCACAGTTGGGACGCGCGAAGGTCATCTCCCATAATTGGACAATGACTATCTCCGCACCCTCAAAGATTGGGGGGGGGAGGAATTCTCTGGCCGATATTTCGGCGACAGCCGTCTTTCTGAGACACATCAGCTCTGGCCGATTCTTAGGTCACCCGTCTTTTAAGCGTTAACAATGTGGTAAAGATACATTTACTCGGTAACAAAATTGGTGTTAAAAATTCAGAATTGTCTTTGCGTTCCAATATTCTAGTTTTAACTCTTATAATTTTTTCATTAACAATGAATACATTAATTATGTTAAGAGCTCCAAGGTCAGGGAAATTTGAGCTTTGAACCAACCGAATCAAAACATTTTCGGAATTTATGATTTCAGCAACAGTTAGTTTAGATTCTTTACACAAATTTGAATTCTTCCTACAGCTACAAATAAAACGTAACACACAACCGGTTACACGAATCATCTCTTTCTGCATACCAAGGAGTGGTATCCTCTGAAAAGTTAACATTAATAAGTTTTACCTTCCTTTTTTCCAAGTCAGCTTCGTTCGGCTGACAAACAATATTGGTAGGCCAAAATTCAGGGCTTTCTCTTAGCCAGAGAGGCCCCTTAAACCACTCCGAGTTAATCATTTGCTTAACAGAGCAACTCCGAGATAATACATCTGCTGGGTTCATATTACCAGGCACATGCCTCCATGATTCAGGTTTTGTCAACTTAGTAATTTCTTTAAAACGATTGATTACAAAGTTCGACCAATTACCAGGATTTCTGATCCACCATAATGCGACTGTGGAATCACACCATAAAGTTACATTTATATCAAAATCATTAAGAGCTTTACAAACAGAATATAATAATCGGGATCCAATGCAACAGGACATTAATTCCAATCTAGGAATCGTCAAATTCTTAATAGGAGCTACTCTAGATTTTGCTCTTAAGAGAGTAATTTTTACACTACACGAATCAACACTTCTCGCGAAAATACATCCTGCATAAGCATATTTGCAGGCATCGACAAATACATGCAATTCAACTGTTGCAAAGGTTCCAATGAATCGGGGTATTGCTACATTTTTCAACAAAAGTATATCAGATAACCACACAAAAAAATTTACTTATAAAATCATGAGGCAATACCTCGTCCCAAGAAAATTTCAACTTCCATGTTTCTTGTAACAAAAGTTTTGGAAGCAAAGTTATTAGTGCAAGTATTCCAATTGGATCAAAATTTGATTGTACAACAGACAGAGTCAGTCTCTTAGTTACCTTAGTATCACAAGATATCATATTTACATTTAATATTACACCTTAAAGTATCACTGTCTAAATTCTACAATATTCCTAAAAGAGGCGTGTCCCCAGAATGTTTTGTATTATATTTGGAAGCAACATTGCTCTCCCATCCCCGTAAATTAAATCTGCCTCTCGACATAAGAATTTTGGCCTTTTGAATTAAATCCTCTTGTGCCTCAATATTGTAAACACCCGTAATACAATTATCTACATAGAACGAATTTTTTAATTAGTCAGCCACATCTAAAAAATCAGATGAACAATTATCCAAGAGATATTTAATAGACGCACCTAGTAGATAAGGGCTGGAGGAAACTCCAAAAACTACTCTGCAGTGCCTATACACTATTTCTCCCTCATCACTTGGATAGAAAAATCGCAAGTAATCTCTATCCTTCGGAGAAATTCCTAACTGCAAGAATGCTTTCTCTATGTCTGCACTCAGACCAATAGGAAAAAATCTCATTCTGTCTAAAATATCAGGGACTAATTCTATTAAATTAGGTCCTTTCAATAAACACTGATTCAAAGATGGTTTTCCCTTTTCACAAGATGAAGCATCAAACACGGGTTTTACCTTAGTGCGTTCACTATTCATCTTAATAACCGGTCTGTGTGGTAAAAAGTGGCATTTATTGTTTAATTCCTTTTCCGGAACCTTTTCTATAATATTTAAATTTTCCCACTCTCTGAACACTTCTTGATATTCCTTCAAAGAATTATTTTCTTTTGCCCTCTTAATCATTTTTTGATGACATGTCAAAGCAATGCTTTTATTATCTGATAAATTGGTAGATTCGCATTTCCAGGGTAATTCTAATTCATATCTACCATCGAGCCGAATAGATAATTTATTCTGAAAATGAATCTCGTAGTCGCAATGAACATTTTTCGCTTTACTACTTTCCGTCGGGTCGGAAATACCCAAAACTTCAAGCTCCCATAAAGATTTCAAAGAAGCATTATTTACATGTAAGGAAAGACTTATTAGGGCATTATTCCTAACAGTATCATTTTCTTCACCCATAACCGTCCAACCCAGTTTTGTTTTGACTGCAGTTAAACCAGAGATGTAATTCTAGGTATTTGTCAGTTAACAGTTTACCAATGACATCTGCGCCTATTAATAAATCAATTTCACTTTCCTCGCAAAATGTGTCACTGACCTCAATTTTCCTGCTTTTCAATTCCTCTATACTCTGAGCATTCTTGATTGTTGGAACAAATCCACATATCTTTTTTTTCAGAAAAAGCTTCAAAACAACACCTAAAAGTGTTATCTAAACTGCTTATGTAAATAGCAAAAACAGAATGTGTTACAGGCGCAGTTTCCCTCCCCCCAAACAAACCATGAATTACTTTCTCCTGTCGAATAGGATCAGCTTTCATTCGCTTAATAATTTTCTCCCCAACGTATAATCGTTGGGATACCGAATCCAAGAGAATCCTAATTTTTCTCTCTCGATCTTTAACTTTAATTAGAACACATAAAGTTTGCAAATAAACTTTCTCGCTCTTACTATTATTAGAAAGGGAAACATTCAACTTAGAGTCATTTTGTTTTACAGAACTAACATTCTGAGGACACATAAATTTTATATGATCACAACTGCAAATGGGACATTTAATATTGGCTTTACATTGGTTTTTTAAATGACCAATTCTTAAACATGAAAAACAAACACCTTTCTTTTGTACAAGTTGCCTCTTTTCATTTAAGCTCATATTTTCAGCTTTAAAACACTTAGCACTCATATGAGGCTTACCACAAAATATACAAACATTTTGCTTACCTTTACTGGTTTCATTTGTACTTACCAGCGCGGCAGCTGTTGCTAAATCTGAATTACCTGAAATAACATTTTTATTATGACGCTTAACAGAAGGAGCAAATCCTGATTGTGCTAATCTAATCATTTACTCCGATTCTACTTCATGCTTTAAAAAACACATTAGGTTTTCAAGCGTTTTTCAGAACTCTTTTCCTGTCCCTGTTCAGAAGTTCGACTTCGCTACCAGGCACCTAGAATATTCTCAGGTAGGCACGACTCTACTAAAAGTCTCAAGAAATCAGCAAACTTTTCCTTGGTGCGTCCTAAGCTTTCCAGCGCTCGTAATTTACTTTCTATACTATCATAAAGTACTCCTAAGTCCGACGCCGTTCTGCCTGCTGTAGCATTCTTTGTAACAAGCCCAAGCAAATCTCAAACAGATCTGCACCAGAAGGTCTTCTCTACCAAATTTTTCTTTCAGCTGCTCGATAGCTTTGGGATAATTCGCGGCGGTAACAGGAAAACTGTTCAAAAGTTGAGCTGCCTTTGAGCCAGGTACTGCACTTTGCACTAAGTATAAAAATTTATCTTCCGGCACAATATCCGCATCTTTATGAATTTTGGAGAATTGGCTCCAAAAGCCTAAAAATTCTCTTGCATCTCCAGAAAATTTTTTCAGTTCAAGTTTAGGAAGTTTGAACTTCCTGTTTTTATTTTCTTTAGGATCCGAAATCGAAACTAAAGCAATATCTGTAGTAACATTCATCGAATTCAACTGTCCAATTTTATTCAATATTTAAGAAACATAATAACAGGCCAAAAATTTAAAAACAAAATTTTTTAAATACGTCCTGCGCTATAGTGCAGGATCGATCAACCAATCAATCGGCTCGACAATCGAAAATCAATTGACTTGAATGGAGCTCATCAAAATCTAAAAAGCATTTCTATTAATATGCAAGATATGAGAAACAAGTTTGAAGACATTATGAAAGAAGCCGAGTTTATTGCAAATAAAGGGGGCATAGAAACTAAATTTGAAAAATAAAATAAAAATAAAGAACCTAAAACAATGTCATTGTTAACAAATACGGAAATTATTAATAATGTTTCAAAAATACAGAAAACATATAAAGAAGACTTTGTACTGGAAGTACAACTTTTATTATTTATAAATACTTTCAGAACAGAAATCCAAAATTTGAAATCCGTTAAGGATTTAGCTAAATTAGCAATGGTAAAATACTATGACATGACAAGCAGTTATTCGGGAGTGTGCAATTCACTTATATCGTATTTATCATTACTTGTAACCACAGCCACGAGTGAGAGGTATTTTCAATACTGAAACTAATAAAAACATATTTAAGAAACACTATGACAGAAGATCGGTTGTCAAACCTATCACTATTGAGTGTTGAAGCCGAGATGGCTGAGAAAATGGGCGTCCAAGTATAGATAAATAATTTTGCAGAAATGAAGTTTAGGAAACGCAAATTTTGAAAGAAGAATTTTTGTCTTTATGATGAATTTTGGCCACCAATGTTATAATTACACTTATTGAGGGAGGAAAAAATTAGAGAAGAGCAGTACGGATTGAGGAAAATTAAAAGGAAACAGTACAAAATTTTAGCATTCATATTTTTTATAAAAATCATGTATTCAAGTAGTTTAGTGTAACAAAAGGTTTTAAAAAAAACCTTACCATACATATTTTCTACAAAAATTGTATGTTCAAATAGTTTCCTTTATGAAGTTTATGATAAATATATTTTATATTTAACAAATGTATCATGTATGCTTGGATCTTTTCTATGCGAAATTACTTGGATGTTTTATAAGATTATAAATTAGTTCAAATGCTGTACTTGGTTTTTACAAATTATCAATGCATTGTGTATTTTTACAGTTAGGCCATCCAGCAACATTCACATCGGCATTTGTGAGTAATATTTTAAAATCATTCATATTTGATTTATTATTCCTATCATTTTCATAATCGGCCTCAAAGTTAATTTTCTTCAAATGTAATTCGTGTAGTCTTTCAAAAGCACGCTGCATCATTCTTTTCTTGACACAGTATTGGATTTTAAGTTTCTTTTGCGCCAATCCAAGCAAGGCATTTTTCATGTCATCTTATTAATCACCGCATAGAAAATGTTCGCTTCAAATTCTTGCATTCTTCACAATAGAATCCTGCCTTCGACACGTGTATCCATTTTTTTCCGCCAAAAGCAAATAGTTCTTTGGAAAAATATGAAATACATTATTACAATCTTTCTCACTTCTGTGAATTGTATGACACTTTGCTACAATGTAAGAAGACATATTATATAAAGGATACTTTACAACAGTGGTCTCAGACTTAGATTATACACAGGCCAATGCATAATCAGAAAACAGCTGACAGGCAGCAATTGCAAAAAAAAAAAAAAAAAAAAAAAAAAAAAGGAGGGAGGCGGGATATATTTTATTTAACAAACAAAATTTGTTAAACTAAAAATGTTTTACTACATAAAGCATGCAAATAAAAATAATGCAAAGAAAAATATCAAATTTATACTTTGTCAGAAATCTAGAAGTTTTATGAGCAAGAAATTGCTTTGGTCACAATTTGGAGTTCAAACAGACAGCTAAATATTAAAATTTTCATACTAGCATTTAATCAACTAATAGTAATATATTGAACTATTAACTCACTTACTTACACTAAAAAGAAATATACTAAAGCTTCCCAAGAGGGACAGAACTTGAAAATAAATATTAGCTCTACTTCTAGATTTTCTCAAGAGTTGCGTTTGTTTTTGGTAATGAATATAGCGTAAAACTGGACTCCAGACCATTAAAAATCTTAAAAATTTTCTCGAAAATCTTGTCATAATAATGCTAATTAATTCACAGAAAATGTATTAGCAGGCAGCATAAAATTACTTTGAGGGTCGCCAGTTTGACTTTGATACTGCTTTACTATAAAACAATACATGCAATAAAAATTAATTTTTAAACAGGCAAAGTCTGAACAGATGCAACATAAAAGTGATGTCAGACCACTTCCGATTAAACCCCCATTTGAGGATCGCGTCAGCAACGAGTCACACAAAGGAATAAGGTAGCCCTTCTTTTTAACCCTGGGTAAAGTAGGAGCTGCTTTGATTATGTCATAAACATGAAAGCTTTTAAAAATAGGATATATGTTATGACTTTGAGAGTAAAGTCATATTCTGCTCCTCATGTGTTTAAATAAAGATAAAATTTACAAAATGTTAGTAAAACAGTAATATACTATGTGAAAAAAATTAAAACAAGTCTAAATATAATATTTGATAAAATATAATTTTATTTAACTATATTCCAAGCTCTGAAGTCACAATTCATTCAGTCCTTAAAAAATACATTTGTCAGTTATCAAACAATTATCAATTGCAGTCCAATAAATTTTTTTATAAATCATATTCTTTACACTGCTGCTATGTCAGAATTTAAACAAAGTTCAGAGAAAGTAAGTACAAGCAAAAATATTCTGCTGAATATATAATAAATAAAAAATTTAGAGTATTTTTTTCTTCATAACTCAGTTTTTTATCAGTACAAAAATCTCAGTATATGATGGCAAAGATAACAGATTAAGTTTAATCATGAAAGTAATTCACTTGACCTATGTAAATCGGATAATAAAAGAAAAAATAAATATCTGACAGAAAATTATTCATTTGAAATTACAATCCAAATGTTATCCAAATGTTATTCCAAATGTTAATTAATCTAAATGTTAGCTTTCAGCTATCTTCAGTGTCTTTAACATCACTTACAAAGAAATCAATACAATATTTACTATAATTTGCATATCAGAATTTTTTTTAATAGAATTTACAATTAACATGTATTACTGGAATAAACATGACTATTTTAAAATCAAATGTCAAAAATGTGCAGCTAGCATACATTAAACATATTTCTTGATAAATTTTAAAACATACTAATTTAGGCATTGTGAATATTTATGCACATTATGTAACATGGCCCACATCTCATTAATTTTACTTTAGAATAGCAGTTCAGTGTTCCAAAAATTGTCAACTGGAATCAAAGCAAGTTGTAAATAAATCGGTGCTTTCATTTACTGCTGTTCTATGACTCTACTTTTCTTTCACATGAATAACAGCTTAGAAAGTGAAGACAACTCTTGCTTTTGAATAAAATTAAATACGCAGTAAAAATTAAGATGAGAGAAAACTTAAACTAACCTGTAACAAATAAGTTATAAATAACCAAATTTGGAAATTTATACATAACTTATTAATCATCTAACTTACAGACTGACAGAAGACATTTTATTAATCCTTTATGAATAATTGATGCATATCAACCTCTATGCTGGTTGCTGATATGCACCAGCCATTCACAAGAAGGTCAAGACTTGCTAACATACGAAATAAAATCAAGCCAATTCCAATCTAAAAATGAAAATGCATGCCAGCCACAGACAGAAGACTGACAGAAGACATTTTATTAATCCTTTATGAATAATTGATGCATATCAACCTCTATGCTGGTAGCTGATATGCACCAGCCATTCACAAGAAGGTCAAGACTTGCTAACATACGAAATAAAATCAAGCCAATTCCAATCTAAAAATGAAAATGCATGCCAGCCACGATCACATTAGTCAAGATTAAATAACCACATATATTAAGAAAACATAACAAAATAATAAATTATCACAATTTAATTACTGAATTCCCTTTAAGCTGAGTAGCACAATGCAACACATCTAACTTTATGATTTAATTTAACACAATAAATTTGGATCTTGAATAAAAAATAATCAAATTTTTCATCTTCTCATTTGTAATAAAATTTCAAATAAAATAATTATTCATTAAAAATCAAACAATGCAAAACTTATATGTAACCTAATAAAATTTATACTAAGTATATAACAAAGCAAAATTTTGCTGAAAGTATGAAACTGTGGATAGTTTAAAAACAATCCAACAAAACAGTAACATAAATGTATGCAAGACTTTATTACCTTTAAAACTAAAATGCATTTTATTTCAGTTTAATGCTTCATGTGAACTCCTTCAAGCTTAGAATGAGCTCAGTCACTTAGAGCATACAAATTAAAATGAAATAATCCATTCATGATATGTTAAGTAACATATTTATATTGAAACTTGTTATTTCTGACAAAGGATTAAGAATTGAAGGGCTTGCAGAAAGAAGAGCCCAGTTCCACTTATGAAGATTTGTGTTCATGGGTCTTCTTTTGTTAAAAAAATCTTTCTTTGCATTGTAGTAGCCATAGAAAATCATTTTTACTGCATTTTAAATGAGGATTTTTAAATGAAATTTTACTGCATACTGCATTTAAAGTTAAAAAATGAGTTTTTGAATTTTTTTAAAAAATTTTCTGAAAATTTAAAAATGTGCAGTTGGGATCTTCTTTGCTGCAAGCCCTTCAATTTTACTTCATAAAGCTCAGCAATTATACAAATCATGCACAATTTGAGAGCAAATTATTTTTTTTTTTTTTTTTTTTTTTTTTTGTTTTACGAAGTATAAAAATGCTATTAAGTTGGGACAAAGTATCAAATTTAAAGAAATACAATAACTGCATACTTCCTCTTCAGATTATATATATATACATTTTATACAAAATTATTACATAATTATAATACATCTAAGGAATAAGGTACTTTGTCTTTGGCAATAATTTTTATTCAAAAATTTTTAACAAAAAGAAAAAATTAAGAAAAATTTTCACACTGTACACATCTATGAATGCATTTCAAACTATAACTGCGGAGTAGAAAAATTATAATACAAACAAACTCAAAGAAAATGTATTGATTTCAGAATCTGCGAACCCATCTTTGTCAACTGAAATATGGTTTGGCAACTTCCTTGGAACACTGGAAAGGAATAAAAATAAAAAAATTTATGTTTTATATATAAATACACCCAAATCACTAAAAATATAAATTACATTTAAATCATATTTCTATGATGCATATAACTTTTTATATACCCTATTCTCACATTAGGCTGTATGTGTGTATAAGCTACACCCTTAATTTTTAAAATTTCTTTAAAAAAAACAAGGATAAGCATCATGATTGAAATTGTGAAAGCAGCTAAAATAAAAACACTACCTACCACACAGAGACATTTTTATTATCAGTCAAAAGGAACATGTTTCTCTATTTAGCATCTCTTTTTCACAGTCACTGTCAGTATCCCTAGAGCAGTTGCCTGCATTTACCAGTATCTCAGAGCATTTCTTCCTCAAATTTTAAATGTTTGTCCATATTTCTAATCATTTACATGCATAAGCTGCACCCTATTTTCAATTGCTTTTTTGTGAAAAATTGTGTGGCTCACACAGGAGAGAATAGGGCACTATTAAATGAATGGAAGAAAATTTCTGCAGCAGATAATATTAAAAGTTGGTGAAAACTTTTCCCACCTTAAATTATCTAAACTATAGATAATCCTCATATTACTATACTATCATATATAATACAGCACTAATTATACATTATTTAACTGAAAATATCTGAAAAGTAGAACAAGTGCACTACTGCAGAATGAGACATATGAGGCACAAATTAATAGAATGTCAGTCCATCATCTGCATCAGTCAAATCCAGGTGGGAAAAATTTTCACCAACTTTTGATATCTGCTGCAGAAATTTCCTTCCATTCATTAATAAGAGTTACAATGAGTCTGGCCATTAAGATGGGCAGTTTGGTTTAAAATGTAATTGCATTCCAGTTCTTCCCAAAGGTGTTCAGCAGGGTTGAGACTGAGGTTCTGTTTAGGCTAGTTGAGTTTTTAACACCTATCCCTTGAAACAAGAAGCACAGACTTTGCTCTGTGGATAGAACAGTTATGCTGTTTATATAGAAGCAGTCCTTTCTCAAACTATTGCCAATAAACTGGAAATGCTGAGTGGCCAAGAATATCAAAATACATCTCAGCTGTCATTTCTCTAGCCACAAGAAAGACCCAAAGCCATACCACAAAACCAGCCCATAACTGTGATGGAACCATCAACCACAAAATTTGGCAGTTCACAGAATATAATCAAATACGAGATGTTTTCGTACCCACATGTGCATATATATAACGGTTAAAATTGTGCAACAAAATTCAATACTAAAAAGAACTTTTCACTGCTCTATGGTTCAGTGGCAGTAAGCTTTACACCACTGCAACTGACATTTGGCAATGACTGTGCTTAACTTTTTGCTGTCAGCTGCATAAATGTGGATATCTGCTTTTTAGCTCCTGATCAGTCCTGATGCTGCGGCAATGCCAGAAGCATTTCGGAACTCTCAAAGGATTGTTGCTAATTTTTTTTTTTCACTATCCTGTTCAGGGTTTACAATTATGACCACTAATTTTATGAGGTTTATCACTTCATTTTCCTGCTATTTTACAGGAATTCACATTTTAAAATGACATCTCATACCACTGATTTAGACATCCATAGCAAAGCCAATACTTCATGAACAGACAAAAAAATGATGAACCCCCATGAAAATGTCAAGTTCAAAATCACTCAGCTGTGCTAACTTTCTCATTGCTTAAACATATAGGCATGATTTCTCACATATTCTCCTATTCCTCATATATTCTCCTATGCATGATCTGCTTCTAAAAGGGTGTCTGCATATTTTTCCCAAATGGTTTACTATGTAATATTTAATACAATATGGTTAACACTTTGCAGTAGTCCTTGCATAATTTAATATTAAGATAACTTATACAGTCAAAAGTCGTTAATTCAGACACCCATAATCCGGAATGATCTATCCGGACTTCAAAAGCTACAAACTTTCTGCGCATGCGTCTCATTGACGCATGCGCGTAAGACCTTTACGTCTGCAAATATGCGTGTGCACATGCGCAAAATACATTTACGAATGCACGTTTAATGTATAACGGACGGTATAAGGTAAGAATTATTTAATTCAGTTAATGTTGCAGATAGCGTTGTTCCTTAATCTTCGAATTGGATCCGGCTTATTATTTTTTGCAGACTGTTAGAGCAATTTTATAAAAGTAAGCTTGAACTTTCGATTATGTCAAATAGAATTTCTGATATATATTTAATAATATGTAAAGGATCTACAAAGCGAAAGTATGTTTTGAAGTCCATTAAACAAACAGTGGAATTGCTGCAAAAAATGGATAAAGGCATATCCTGTGTTTATTTTAACCATTCCAAAATCTTTATCAATTTCACGCTGCTCTGCGGTGGGGAAGGGGGATGCCTTGGCGCGCGATGAATCGGAAGTTGATCTGTCAGCACTTCTTATTTCAGAGCAGATGTTTTTATTTTATTTGGCTTATAATTCCTTACTAAATGTAGTATTTCATCTCGATGTACTGTCTTTGATGTGATTTAAATCAAATTCCTCGTCATTACAATTCGCTTCTGATAGCGAAGAAAGTGACACAGATGTTATTGAAAACGAAAACATTTTGATTGACAAATTAGTCGGTATTCTCGACACATCAATTATAGGAGATGAACAGCAGAACTTTGTAACTGAACAAGAAATTATGTCTGTTTATAGAGTTAAAGAGAAAGTATTATCACATAAAAAACGAAGCAACTTAAACAATAAACATTGAAAGAAATGTTTAATAAAGTAAACAAATAAATATTAAGCTTTTCTTTTTGTAAATTTTGATACCCTTTAGATCATAATTGTTCTTTATTTCATAAATTAAGGTTTCATATTTTTAATTTTATAATTTCTGCATGCCATCTTACCAGATTTAAACTGATGATCTATAATCCGGAATCGCCGAAGTCCCGACGAGTCCGGATTAACGACTTTTGACTGTATTTTAAATTTGATTCAAGAAATTGGAATTATGAGAAATTGGTACAGTTAAATAGATGACATTTTACACAGACTACTGAAAGGGAAAGTTTAACTGGTGACTCAAGCAAATCTGGATCTTGAATCCTTTTAAAAGTGTTATTTTTAAGAAATTCACTTAATTAACATGAGGGCTGTACAACTTGAGAAATTTACAAATTCTTTTCTCAGAAAATGAAGCACTGACTTTCTAGTACTACAGACAAATGGAAATTTAATACCCTATAATGAATTTTAAAAACAATTTTAACATAACTCAATAGGCTTTTATGACAGACTTCAAAATTAAAGCAAAAATATTTGGCAAAAATGTAAAGGCTGGGGGGAGGGAAAGGGGGGAAGAGAGAGAGAGACAGAGATGGTAGAGGAAGCCGAAATAAGCAGATTTTGCAATGCAATGCATGTGCACAAATGATGCATTGAGGTGGATACGAATGTTGTTGAGCAATGCATTCTTCTAGGAAATAATTCCTCTCACGAATTTTGAGTGGTATGCGTTACTACATGAACATGGAGCATGCTGTTTTGGAAAATTTAGAAAAATTTCCAAAGGTTAATTTCCTTTTTATAATGATGCAAAACTGAATACAGGGAAACCAAAATTAACAGAAATGGACAAAAAGTTTTTGAATTGCAAAAAAATCAAAAATATTTCTTCGAAAATATATGCGGTGGTATCTGGCAAATGTAATTACACTGTGAAGCCTGCACTAAAAATGGAAAATACTTGATACTACTTGCAAGTCTATTGCTGAAGTACTATACCGGCTTAAAGACAAGATTATAGTTTTGAAATCAGAAACATCTATATTGTCTAGTATTTATACTGTTCACTCCACCTTTATAACTTTAAATAAATGCATAACTGTGAATAATCAGTTAGATCCTCAAAATTCTATAAAATATAGTAGTTCTGACATCTCCAGAAATTTTACTTCTTGAATGGAAGGCAAAAAGTAAAAGCTGCTTATTCCAGTGTAACAGTCCATAACAGTAATAACTCAGGAAGACCAGTATAATTCTTTTTAATAAAAGATAAGAAATGTAAAATTATCAGCAGAACTTTTAATAGCTGCAATCAACTAAATAATGTTGGGCTATATACGCAAAATTTTTTCATATGCATTACATTATAATTCCAGAATGCTCAGCCAAACTACATTAGTATCAAAAGTATTAATGAGAGAGTAGTTAAAGAATTGTTTTCAGTAAAAATCACTCTCAAATGAATTTCTGTTCTTATGCTAAGGGCAATTTTGACATCACTAGACCATAAAGAGGAACATGTAACCACTAACATTCACCATTCCATCCAGGAAGTAAAATTATTGATAAGCACTGTACACAACAACAGAATATCATTGCCAGCTGTCTGATCTAGCTGTTACAATAGGTTTAGTCAGGACAGAATGATATTATAAAGAGATTCTACTGAATCTGACTGTAATCTTTCTCCTTTTATGAGAAAGATCTGGAAAAGATTACAGTCAAATCCAGTAGAATCGCTTTACAAATACTGTTCTTCCCCGACGGAACCTATCATAACAGCTATTAGACAACTGGCAGCAATGTCACCACTGACATCTTATGTGACAAGAATGCTCTCAATGTGGCACAAAGGTATGCAACAATGAGAAGTGGATATATTACATCACTCCACTTATATGAATAGTGAAGAAACATTCTGTTAATTCTTAACAGTCTTGTGGAAAACATGCCAAATGGAGAAAGGATTATGTATCTGAATTCAAGATAGCCATTACTTTTCCTGATGCTACTCAACTGCCTTTCATGCAAGAAGTTTCATTTAATACGATTCCTTCATAATGCTTTGTGGAACCTCTATTTTTACTGGGCTTATCTTTGCCAAGGAATGAAATCTGCATCTTTCAATTTTCACAAATGTTTCTTCCATAACCATCTCTCCCCCTTCTTAAAAGGCCTAAGTTACAGATATTAATTATACTTTTCTTAAAAGATGCGCATACCACTAGCTATCTAACAAATATCATTTTTAATAGTATATTATGAACTATGATGATTAAACTCAGTTATGAATGAATAATTCAAATGAAATTACAAATTCATTTCAGCACTAATTACAATTGAAAAATTTATTATGACAAAGTCAGCAAAAGTTATCTGAAAAACCTTTGCTTTCTACCTCTTGGTATGGTTATTTGAACACAGAACATAGGAATCGATTATTTGAATATCAGGAAGCACACAAGGGCCATCAGCCAAATTCTACCACTGAGGAAAAACATCCTAGGATGTAGAATGTAAGGCTGTTTAGCCCTCCTCCTCAATCACAAAACTTTCAAGAAGGCTTTCATATCAATTGATGAGAGAAGACACCAAGTCTGTATCTTACTCAAAACTGTAACTCAATGCTGTGGCAGTCAGGTTTGATTAAACTAAGAGATGTGGATTCCTAAAAGGATATCAACTGATTATGTGCATGCAATGGAAAGTTACAAACCTTCAAATAAGCAGTCTGTCCTAATAGGAAATGAAGCTAGAAAGATATCGAGTACATATGAATAAACAATTTTATTTGTTTATTCATATGGGCAGTGACAGTCCAAAGCATATCTGAATTAAAGCTATTATTTAATCTTCCAGATTCTTAAAAAGCCAAAATAATTTTCTGAACAAGTTAGTCATAAATTTGCTCCTTTCTCTCTCTCAAGTTATTTATATTTATCTTGATCAAGTTTGGGAAAGGGGGAATTAGTACAGCAGTATGACATATGGACAGGAATATTTACTGTACAGTTACTGTCATTTACATTAAATAGTTCTTCATTCCATCCATCACACATATGTAGTGATGTCTAGTGGAATTAATGCACCCATCAAATGCAGGGTATGCTATTGTTAGATTTTTTCAGCTACTGTACAAAAGTTTTAAAAAGAATGAATCCCATGATAAGAAAGACAAAGAGAAAATGTCTTTGATTGTTGAAAGAGTAGACGCAAAATATGAAAGTGCTTTATAGTTTTCTGACCTGTCCTTTGATTTCTCTCGTACTGTGTGGTTGTTTACTCAGAGGTAAGCAAGCAGTCTTTCATGACATAAGCATATATAGCACAATAATATTGTATGTATCCAATTCTGTATGTTTATATTGTAGTCAAGATTAATGAAATCCTTTTCAAAATCATATTTCAAAGCTTATAAGGAATAATTTTATTTACAGCCTAAAATAATCAGATTAACTACATAGAAACAAAACAGAATAACAGAACTAAAAACTTACTTTATAATTCTGGTGAAGTTCTCATACATTTTACAATTCTGTTTCCTTTTTCACACATTTTAGACAACACAGTATTGACATGGTGCCTGCCTACTTGATTATGATTGAAGACAGACGACTCTGATTGTATGTTCACTTGACTAGATAGTTCTTTCAATACACATGACTCTTTGTGATTACAGGAATTTTCAGCACTGCACAAATGACAAGAATAGTTTATATCAGTTACCAGACTTTGAACAGGCTTCTGGAAATTTGGCAGGTTCGTATAAGGGACAGCAACTTTGCCCTCATGTTCTTTATACATTTCTGAATGAGTATTTAGTCTAATTTCACAGCAAATTTGTGAGTTAACCCCACAGCAGTAACATGAGTCATCTGAATAGCATGATGAAGGCCTTTTCCTACTACTTCCGTTAGTTTGTCCACTATCATCTATATCACTTTGTGTATCATTAAGATGTGACTCAGTACTAGTATCTGTTATCCAAGATGGCATATCCTCTTGAGTATGGTAACTTTCCAAAGATAAATCACAAGTACTATTTCGGTCACCAACACTGAAGAAGCCAGATTCTCCAGAGGAACGTCTCAGTTTGGCACACAAAGAAGGAGTCTTTGTTCGAAATGTCACAGTTCCCGGTGATTCACAGTGAGGCATTGAGATAGTATCTAAATGAATCTTATCCAGTCCTTGTAACTGATTGCAAGAATCATCTAATTTACAATCACTCATTTGTTCTTGGACGGAGTTATAGCCCGAAAATGACTCATCTGGCTCAAAAGGTGAAAGCGATGATGGTGGCGAAAATGATGGCCCTGGAGACACAGACCTTGGAGAATCTGGAACTTCAACAGTGGAAGAATTCGAATATAATGTCTGCAATTTTACCGATTTCCTTCGAAGAACAGGTGAAGTAGGCAAAGACTTTGAATGTTTTTTATCAGGTTTCTGGCAAAAAGAAATGGAAATATCTTGATCCTGAGACACTGGTGTTCCAGGAGGTGTTGGTGCACAACGAGGAGATAATAAATCAAAATTAACAGAATGAGAAAGATCAATTTCATTTAAAGATGGTTCTAAGAATTTCTTTCCTTTCCAAAATCTAGGAAGTGAAGCAAAAGGATTTTGAGAGCTGCTGTTTGGTTTATAATGAGGATCTTGCATTGACATTGCTTCTCCAACATGCTTTGGGGTGACAGGAGGTCTTCGAAAATCAGAATTTGAAACTTTAGTTGGAGTTGCACAGTTTTTAGTTTTGACTTTGTTTTGAGTGGGACTGGACCGAGTCCAACCGTGAGCAACTGCAAGCAAACACATTAAAGATTTACATAAATTAAAGCAGAAGGTTAAAATACGATACATAAGAGTCAGCCACATAATATAAAAAAAAATCACATAACATATGGATTATTCATTACTTTAAAATATAACTATGTTTATGCCAGATATTTTTAAAAACATACAATTATGTTAGAGGGGATATCTAAAAAAGATTTAATAGCTAAATATTTCTTTGAAAAGCTGATTTGTAGATCCAGGATTCTAATATAACTAATAAATCATATAAAACAAACTTCTAAGGTACTGGCGATTCTTCATTAAGAGAATAATAAAATCAAACTTTACAAAAATTTTGCTAAACCAAAACTTATAACTCTTAACATCGCTGCAAATTATTTATGTTAGTGTTCCTCTGATGCAAATGATATCAGAAATTTCAGATTTATGAGCCTACATGGTAACCAGATCCCAATTTCTTATACTTTTTACCAAAAGCTGTCATGACTTAAATTGGCATAGTTCAGAAAGTCTATTTTACAGTCATCACAATATCTGTACTACAGTTTTTTTTTTTTTTTTTTATACAGAAACCCTGCATAATTAATGCTTCTAATGCAGACTTTTTAATTAAGACCTTTCTTATGTTTTGAAACTTATACCTTTTCAACATACCAAATAATGAAAACTGAAAACACAATCTTAAAATTAGGCTTATACAGCTCTCTTGACAAGGTCTGATTAAGAAAAATCGAAAATTTGGTCTGGGTTTTCTGGAGCCTCCTACATTAACTTTCCTAGTTTTCATGATGGAGAGGGAAAAACAGATTTGTGAGAAGTTAAGCTGACTAAGTTAGATTCGATCCCCATTAAAACTGGCATCCAAGACCTACAAATTTTGAGCCTATTTAATAAGCAAGCCTTATCAGAGCTTCTGTAAATGGCCTCCCCATTTCTTCAGCTGGAGTTTAAACAGCATCCTGTTTCATCCTTTTTTGCTCTCTTTCCTCTTTCATTCATCCTCCATGCTGGATTCATCAGCAGTTACAACTGAATTATAGTTACCAACTGTATATTCATCCATGGATGAGTTATTTTATTCTTAAGAATGACTGGCCAACTATGATGTGCATGACAATTTAATTCCTGAAATGTACTTTTAAACATATAAATGAGGAATTTTACAACAGCTGATATTATCACCTTCATATTATCATACCCAATTTGTCTTGCGCATCTATGTACTTAAATTAGAATTCTTTCAGAGACATTTTCCATTTGCCAAACTATGGAGAAAGAGCATGTACTGCTCCCCCCCCCCCCGAAAGAAAAAGAGGGACACTTTAATTCATAATTTTTAAGGTAACACAGATGGTACAAACTGAACCAAAATACATAAGTGCATAATACTTAAGTTCTGCCATTGTAGAGACCATTTAAAAATTTTAGGAACAGGGAACCTGAGCAAATCAGCAATGCCCTAGCAAGGCCTCGAACTCCAGACCTTTTGATGCTAACTGGATATGCTTTCCATAAGGAGGTAAAAAAATTCCTTAAAAATTACTATTATATAATTAATAATATTAGCAAGATATACAAATTGGTCAAAGAATCAGTGCCAAACTAGCAGTAAACTGCCAATTCAAATTAGGCATTATTCAACTTTAAACTGATGCTGTTTAAAAATATTTGGATCTTGTTCAAGAAGTAAAAAATTATCTATAAAAAAAATTCAGCGACTTCTGAAAGAGAGAGACGCATGGTCCTTCTTTCTCAAAGAGAAGAAATATTCTGCAAAACATTTTACATAGATCAAAGAGCAAAAATAATCTACTTATAGAATGAAGAAAGTGGATCCTGTAGTTATCCCTGAAATGCACAGAATTTTCATATAAAATCAATCAGTTTAAATTGAGTTTTGCGCATTTTAAAATTTCATATTAACTCAAAGTGGCATGAGCTCATTTATCCAGTCAGGAGATATTTCTGTCATAAAATACTAAAATACAGGTTTCAGGTTCGTACACATTTCTGCACATGGAAATTAAGTACTTTTAAGGACTATTAATGAAAAAAATTAAGGACCTATCAGCCAATAGGAGCTAAAAAATTCAATTCAATTAGCTTATATCTGAATTTCACTTTTGTAATAACATTCTAAGAATAAAATAGATTCCTAAGTAGGATGCATTCTTATTAAACATAACTTTAAAACAAATTTGAGAATGAAATCCACATTATAAAATTTATCAAATAGCATTAAATATTTTACACGTATAATAGTTGGACATATTTGAAAGAAGTTTGGGGACATTTCATTTACATTTCATTAACAACTTTATGCTGATTTTTTCTTTTATGTCTCATTTTGCCATGTACTTACTCAGTATAGAGGTTTAGTAAATTTTATGTCAAATGGCATAGGTTAAAATGAGAAATAAATTAAATTAACCAGCATGATTTGTAACAGAAGATTAGCTGTTGCTAGTGCTACTGCTTGCCGAGAGAGAGATCTGTTGATCAGAAAAAGACCTGAAAGCCTGTCATAGGTAAGGTATTTCTCCTGCATTTCTTGGCATGTCTTCGTGGTGTGGTGGTCTGCACACTCGGCTCGTATTTGAGAGGTCCATGGTTTGATTTCTGGCGAAGGCTTTGCATATTTTTCATCTTTCCTGCTTCCAAAAACTACCTAATGTCTCTACAGAGGCGCCCGAACTAAAAGGGTGGTGGATGATGATTCTCCTCACTCAGGATTTGGCAATTGGGTTCCTAAAACCCAGTCGCCTTTTAAAAGGGGGAGTATATAAGGGATTTCTACTGCCTTCTTGGCATGCCTTCGTGGTATGGTGGTCTGCACGCTGGGCGCGTATTCCAGAGGTCTGCGGTTCAATTCTCGGTGAAGGCGCTTTTTCATTTGTTCCTGTTTAAAAAAAAAATTCTGATGTCTCTACAAGTGTTGTACCTTCATATAGTTTCTGGGATTGTAACCTGGTTAATATATTTTAAGATTCCAATAAGCCACTCATATAGCAGAGGTGATAAGTTGTTTTGTATTATTTTAAGTCTCACTAGATACAAAGAATAAGTTTACAATAGTTTTTACATTTTCGTGCCATATCTTGTGCCCACAGTAATGATTATTTAAAAGCAATAACTTGCTAGATAACTTTTAAAGATGAGCAGTTAGTTATAAATAATTAGATAGTTGAATACTCTCAGTCGTTATAGATTTACATGACCATTATTAAAATCACAATCTAATAACATTTCACAGTTTAAAATACATGATATTTATGACACTGATTCTTAAACAGTATTAGGATAATTTACACATTAAAAGTTACAAAACAAAATATTTATGAATCTTTTTAATTCGAAGTGTTCCTAGACATTTTGGCTAATTTATATCAATTTTCTTCTCTTTAAACACCTTTCTAACAATTAGAAATCTGTTTCAATACACAAACCAATGTTCCCACTAGTTTTTATAAGCTTTATCTCCTAACTTGTAGTCTCTCAACAGAGTACCTAATGAAGTTTTATGTGATCTGGTAAAAGTTAAATAATCCAAAACCTCTGATAGACATAAAGCAAATTATCATTATGTCTAAAGGTAACTACATAAAGATTTAAATATACCTCTTATTTAAAGAGATTTTGGAACATACAGGCACATTCTTATGTTATGTTGACAAAATAAACTACAGCTTTTGGTGATGCAAGTAAACAGGAACAGCCAAATTTAAACTAAAAATGTGGACTAGTATTCATAGACTATGCAATTTAAATTTAATCTAAGGTGACTCAGTAACTGTATTGTACTAACAAATTCAAATATTAGCAATGGTAATACAAAGATGAATAATTACAAATTATCAGATGTAGCAGGAACTAAGGCAACATCCAAGTGGAGGGCGAAAACTTTTTGTCTTACAATCCAAAAATCTCAGTTTAAAAACTATCTGATTTGCATTATGGTGAAGAAATGGAAAGGGAAAGCTATAGTAAACGCTAAAATTGTAAAGAACTGATTAATTTGCATATGTATTCAGTTTCTTTCAATATGTTTCCTCTTCACTTCAGAATTTTTGGAATTAAAGATTTCTGTTATTCTAAAAAAACAAAATGCATTTAGAATATAAAGGAAAAGCTGCTAATTTTATTTCTTTAGTAATATGAACATTCAGAATAAATATGAAATGATATGTGGTAAGGGCTGGTTTGAGCCGATGAGGCAGAATTTTTAGATTTTAGCAACACGCCGAGCAACAAAATCTAGAAATGGCAAAACTTTTAGAATTTACGACAGGGACTGGAAGCAGAATTGAGGAGAGCATTAAGTAGCAGAATTTGGGAAGGCACTAGGCGGCAGAATTTAGGAACTACAGAGATTTCATCAGGTGGGAAAAAGGCCCAGCACCAGCCCTGTGTATGATCCAATGAGACGTATAAGGTGAATCTTTTAAATTGTCAGTTTTCAATTTCTTTATTAATAAAAAAAAATCTTTTTTTTTTTTTTTATAAATGACTCTCCAGGCGAAAAGATTAGAAACATTTTTGGTATTTTCGATGCTTGTATCTAGTGAAAAGTTGAGAAAATACAGAGAAGATAAACAGGTTAAGAAAGAGACTTCTAGCATCAGAAGTACAACATTCAAACATTATATTTTCAGGATCTTTCCAAAAATTCTTCACAATGTATGAAATTCATCATAAAATTTTTGTAAAATACATCCATATTAATATAAATGCATATTTTTGTAAAATACATTATGTTTTAAAACAACGAAGATATTTTTTATTTTGTCACATTTTAATGGAGCCTTCTAGAATTGTGGGTCTGTAAATCTTGTCTTCAAATCTTTCTAAGTTGCAATGTCTAAAATCCTAAAGAAAAATTAGCCCTACCAATTCTGTAATATAAAAAAAGACCAGAAATAGTTTGAGAAAAAAAAAAAAAATCATTGGAAAAAAGTGTGAAATTAATTTTATAGAGAAAACTGATGCATATTCTAATAATTCTGAATATTCTGAAACAGTTACATGGGAAAACTCTTTACCATGAAAAAATTGAAACGAAGAAATTTTTAATTAATTACATAGATATTTTGCTTTTGCTATGAATTGTTTTGTAAACTGTGCTTTATAACATTTATTATCTAGTTTATTTTTCATATTCAAAATACTGTATAATATGTCGCCAAAACGGAAAGTAATGTCTCTTCATAATATGACAGCAAAAAAATATAAATGTTCTATTTTAATTTTATTTCCTAAATATAATTTCAATATATAACCATTAATTTAGTTAAATTCATCAATGTTGTATTGTTTTTTTAAAAAAAAATCGATGAAAAATTCCCAGATCTCCGAATTAAAAATTTTCTATAGAAAGTGGTATTAAAATCGACGAAATGCTGATAAGTCACCAAATTTCGAGCCATTTTATACAAGAATTCACATCCACAAAAGCGGAAAGTTGTTTAAGAGCTCTTCATTAGAAAAAAATATAATTTTGAAATGCTTATGTTTCACTTCTTAATCAGAAAATCCAAGTACCCCACCCTTTATATTTGAAATAGGAACAAATTTTAACCTATGAACTCATTCAAAGATAATCATATTCATCAGTGAATCACCAAAAATAGTCGTCCAAAATGATAATTCACACTCAAAATAGCAGCTGTAAAAACAAGACCGAAATTTCAGATTATTAAAATTAAGGACCTTCTGACGATTTTGGCTGAAATTAAGAACTTTTAAGGACCAAAAATCGATTAAAAAAATTTAAGGACTTTTAAGGACTTTTTAAGGACTGTATGAATCCTGAGGTTTTCATGAGCACTCATGCCACTTAGAGAAATTTTTTATTATATTATATTTTTTTTATTTTATTTTACAATTTCTTAACATCTAGCTTCTGGCAGATCTTGAGTAAATTAAATATAATTGTATCTTAGTGTCTAGCTACTAAAACTTAAAACTATATAATCTTTGAGGAGCATTTTAATATGTATTTTATTTCTATAACATTTTTCAACAAATGTTGTTGCATCTGAAACAGTATCTGCTTTAAAATATAATATGAATATAAGAGAATTCTAATACTTTGCATGCTTTAGGACTATGGGATATGCAAATTAGAGTCATATCTTCGGTATAGTCATATCAGAGTTTTGTTTCCTTTGCTCATATGTAATAAAACAAAAATAAACAAACCTCTTGAAAATTATTTAATAAAGATTTATTGAATAGGGAAGTTTTCCTATGAAAAATTAGAAGGGAAACTAATAAAAATACATCAAATTATTTAACAGACACACACACATATATGTGGAAGATAAAAATATGTAAATAAAAATTATAATTTAAAATGGCCTCTAACTGCTCATTTTTAATTTGGGATACTTCCTCTCTAGTAATAGCTTTCTCAAAACTACGTCATATCTTAAAAGTAATTCTGCATTATGACATCTTAAACTTCTGCATTGCCTGTAAGTTTTAGCCAATCAGATTAATCAAACATTTTACTATATATACCACTGCAATCCAACTACCCTCTCTTTCTCTGCCTATGCTTACTAGCTAAAGGACATCTCTTGCTCAGGAAACGTGGAAAAGAGCACTTGTTGAAAGGGTAATTGAGGACCGCGATCGAAAATGCATAAGATGTGTGTTGATCACAAAACGTGATACAACCAGTGCAGCTGGTCATACTTCTTGAAGTTGGCCAGGGTGGGGAGGATGTCCCAGCCTCTCAAAAGACAATGCTGATCATGATGCAAGTCATGATGTTTTGAGTTTCACTGAATTTTGGAATCTGGCAATCCAAAATTGTAAAAATATGTTTATGTTTAGAACAAATGAATATCCAACTAAGCAGTTAAGGATGTCTGAATTCTACCTAGCTTTGTTTCCAAAATACATCAGAATTAAACATCACTAAACAAAAACTAAAAGGGAACATAAATGTTTTAAGTACTAAAAAGTAGAACAACAAAAAATGGTAAACTAGTAATATACACAAATATATTAATCTCTTTTGTTTGGAGATTCAAAACAGAACTTGTCAATGGAAAAGTGTTTTGAAGCTTCAAACAAAATTGATTAACTAGAACAGCTAAAATAAGCTTCGTTCCAATTCAAATCATTTAAAATTTAGCACTTAGTGCTAATTTTGAAGTATTTTGTACTATCGTACTTTCTTTATGCAACTTCGACTACATTCCTATGTTTAGAACAGTTGTATATGTAACAAAGAAATAAAGATGCAGTAATACTAGCGACAACAATACTTTAAGATGATTGAAGACATATTTAAGGAATGCAACAGGGAGGAACAGATGTATCGTTTTGGCACTCTTGAATATACATAAATTTTAATGAAGTGTTCAGTAAGTTATGTCAAAAAGGTTGCAGTTTGAAAATTATATTTTGATGCCATTTTCTAACTTGTTTAGTTTAATGTCAATGTATTTTATAGTAACACTTAATAATAAACAAAATCTGATACTATTTTCTACATCCATATCATAATTATGATCAGGCCTTTATCACTTAGAATTTTTGCAGTTTGGTAAAGCATCTGATATACGAATTTATGATTATAAATTAAGAAAACATCTTTACTGGAGTAAAATTTGGAGGCGTCATGGCAATATAAATTTTCATAATCTCAATCCCCCCTGACCAAAATCCTGGCTTAAAAATATACACTATATCAATCATCGAAGTTGCTTTCAAAGTAATTTTTATACTTTAAAATGATAGGGAAACAGATAAATCAATACACTGCTTAAACCCAGGAAGTAATTTTTTCCAAATCTGAATTTCTATGTTGATTCTATTATTACATTCCTCGAATATGCAGTTTAATTAATAATACACTGGTAACAAGAAATACTAGAACTGAAATTTTTGATTTATTTAAAGAAAATTTCTCAGTTTTAGAGTCCTATGTGAAATTGTTTTAAGTCTTGGTTATAATAAAATACATAAACAAATGTATGGTAATGTATAATAATCTGCAACCAATCCACAGATGTGGATTACAAGCCATGTAATCTATCTAGCTTGTCACCTATATAATCCATGCTTAGTTTTAAATGTGAGCAAGTTTGTTTTTTGAAAAGGTTAGTATAAACACTTCAAAATATATATATATATATATTTTATATATTTTTTAAAATACACTAAATTTTATTTTGATTATAGAAATGGATTTTTTTTTTAAAATTCTGCATATGTGTCAGTACTGTACTTTAAATGCACATTATGAATCTCTTCAAATATTTTTGTTCAATTAAACATTACTTTTGGGCATATATTTCTTTCTTAATTAATTTTGAATTTATGTGGTTAACATCTGTAAAGAATTTATAACTTTCCAGATGTCGAGTTTCAATTTAAATTCATCATGTCATTGCTTTGTTTTCATTCTGTGGAACAAGCTTATTTACACTGGCAGCAGATAGGGAAAGATTTCTTAAAAATAACAGTTAAAGTGTGTTTTTAGGAGGGCGTCCAACAGATTCCCTTCATTAAAAATTTGGAATTAAAAATAATAGTCACTGGATATATCTAAAACTTATGAATACTCTAAAAATTGAAGTTTTCAAAATTTAAAAAGAAAAATTATAATAAATGCAAGATTAAAATTATTTCAATGAATTAACTCACATATAGCTCTAACACTGTCAATATTGTCACCATCATCCCAACAGGAAGTGTAAACAACTGGTGGATAAAACAAATGAGAGCCTCCAGACATAGAACTGATTATGTTCAATAACTTTTCTAGCTGATGTACTACATCTTTAAAACATGGACGGCTGTCTGGATTTATCTGTTAATTAAAAAAAGAGTACAAATTAGAGAAATCAATTATTCAAGGACGGAAAATGCAGATCCTGTTAAGCATCAAACTTGCCTTTTTAAAAGCATTTCACAAGTATGTAATAAAAAATAAAATACTTTAGATACATTATCATAAACACTTTTTCACCAATGAATCATAAGTAATAAAAACTAAGATAGTACGTTTATAATTGAGGAGTATTTCTGAGTCCAAAACATCTCTGTAAAGACTGCTCACCTTCCTTTTTTTTATAATTTAAGAAAGAAAATTTTTTACGATAAAGTCACTTGAATAATACAACACATCTTCTATAAGTATATATCTCATATACGAAAATGCAAAGAAAAAATATATGTGGCATGGATGCAGTCAGCTGATTATTGTTTATTAATGTTGAACAATGTTTAGCAATGTATTTAGCTGAAACAAATTGAACAAACTGAAGTTTCTGATATATTTTATGATTTATTTTTTGAACTTTTCCTGGTCATTGTCATGAAAGTCTGAGTTATGTTGCAAAATAAAACAATTAAATAATTGATCCAATTTTCTTTATAATCTCTCTGATTTTGTTTAATCTTATCCCTAGAGTCCCCATTCTCATTCCCATGCAATTTATACTGTAGCAAATTCCACATATTCACTTATTTGATTCTTTTGAGAACCAGGGGCTTTCTTGCGTATTATGTTCTTGTTAAAAAATTAAGTAATTTTTTCCAATAGTGCATAAAAAAGCATAAGACTCAAGCTAAAAAATGTAGTATTCATATTCAATGAGATGTTCAGTGCTTTTTAAACCTTACTTCATAATCCAGTACGGTAACTTTTGATGTACGTGTGAGTAACACGTGCATACGAAAATATCCCCAACATTAACTAGGAAAGTCGAAATCTTAGTTAAGATAGACATGTTACAATTAATAATCAAATTTAATAAGGAAAAGTAACAGTTGCCGGGTACATTATAACAGCTTAAGAAATTCAGAGCACAGTACAGATGCGAGTACACAAGTTCACATATCTCGGCGAAGCAGAGACGCACACATTTGTTGAAGTAGTTCCACTTGACTACCGGGGAAAATTCTCTCCCCGTCAGCCTGCAGGTTTGCCAAATGGGTTTACTGTTTCGCCAATTGGCGCTTTTCTGTACAGTTTTTAAGTCCGTATCGCCTGTTTGGCGCTGCCGCTGCATACTCCCTCCGCAGTGTCAACGAAATGTGACATACCGATGTGGGGGTCGGATTAATCGTCCAGAACGGGTGATACAATTGTCCGAAGTTTTTTTCACACTCTTGGAAGCAACTTGAGAAGAGTCCATGGTTACAAAAGCGAGTTTCAGTCTATCTATGGAGATCATTTGCTTAGTCCCTTTTATTTCGAGATCAAAATAAATCTTGTCTTTCTAGCACCTTAAATGGTCCATCATAAGGAGTTTGAAGTGGTTTTCTAACTCCGTCGTGTCGAACAAACACATATGTGGACTTGTGAAGGCGTGGATGAATGAAACATGTTCGCTGGCCGTGGCTAGAAGTCGTGGTCGGGCGGACACTGGCAAAGTGAGATTTTAAATCCTCCACAAACTGTTTGGGGGACGCATCCGGAGGTGTCGGATTGAAAAATTCTCCTGGGAGACGGATAGCCTTTCCATACACCAGTTCAGAAGTGGTTGCTCCTATGTCCTCTTTGAGGGCGACGCGGAAACCCATGAGCAGCGTTGGAAGGGCAGCCACCCAGTCACTGGTATCGTGCGCTTTTAAAGGACGGTGGAATTCCTCGATCAGTCCATTTGCCTGTGGGTGGTATGGAGACGTCCTGATCCTCTTGATTCCCAATAATTGGGAAAGGGCTCGAAATAAGCCGCTTTCAAACTGTCGCCCTTGGTCGGTAGTAATAACAGTCGAACAACCAAATCGAGTAATCCAATGGTCATAGAAAGCCTGTGCTACTGTGCGTGCTGTTATGTCTGGTATGGGTACTGCTTCGGGCCATCTAGTAAATCTATCTATCATAGTTAGACAGTAATAATTATTTTGAGAAGGAGGTAGGGGACCAACAAGGTCAAGGTGGACGTGATCAAACCTCTGTGATTGGTCTGGAAACTTCATTAACGGGGTTCTAGTATGCCTGCTTACTTTTGCTTTCTGGCATGGAATGCACTGCCGTGCCCATTTCGCCCAATCTTTGCGGATGGAAGACCAAACAAACCGTGAACATACTAACTTTGTTGATGCGCAAATGCCGGGGTGAGACAATTTGTGCAAGGTGGCAAAAACTTTCTCACAGAATGCCGGAGGAATGTAAGGATGGGTGTTACCTGTTGACACATCGCAATATATCGGTAAGCTACACTTCGGTAAGGTAACTTTGAGATGTAGAACTTTTGACTCTTTAAGCAATGTTTGTAATTCTGGGTCGATTTCTTGCATTTTAGCGATTTCCTCATAGTCGATAGGGTTAAGCATGCTTATTGCTTCTATACGCGAAAGTACGTCGGCAGCGATATTCTCCGAACCTTTTGTATGGCGAATTTCAGTGGTGAATTGTGAGATAAAGTCTAACTGCCTAGCCTGACGAGGTGAACACTTATCCAAACGCTGTCGGAATGCATACGTGAGCGGTTTGTGATCGGTGATTAAAGAAAAGTTCCGTGCTTCTAACATATGCTTAAAATGCCTAATAGCAGCATAAGTTGCCAATAGCTCTCGATCATACGCACTATAGTTCCTTTCCGCCTGCGAAAGCTTTCGTGAGAAAAATGCGAGAGGCTGTAAATTTCCATCAACTATTTGTGATAGCGTTCCACCGATCGCGAAGTCTGACGCATCAACCTGTAAAACCAACTGGGCATCTTTCTTCGGGTGTGCCAAAAGAACAGCATTAGCGATTAGCTGTTTGCACTTTTGAAATTCACTCTGCGCTTCCTCAGACAAATTCAGGATTGTCTTATCATTTTTCTTAGCCCCTTTTAAATACGAAGTTAAATGTATTTGATTCTGGGCTACGTTGGGTAAAAATTTAAAAATCTTAAAAATCTCTGCAAATCTTTTACCGTTTTAGGAAGTGGGTAGTTAAGTATCGGTTCCACTTTGTTCGTCAGAGGCTTGGTACCACCTTTATTGATTATATGGTCTAAAAAAGATATTTCCGGAACGCCGAAAGCACATTTCGAAGCGTTAATTGTCAATCCATATGAAAATCTTTCAAAAACAGTACGTAGGTGAGATTTATGCTCATCTTCCGTATCACTAAATATCAAAATATCATCTAAGTAGATGTAGGCGAATTTTAGATCTCCAAGAATTTCGTTCATAAACCTTTGAAAGGTTTGAGCTGCTCCGCACAGTCCGAAATCTAAAAACGGAAATTCGAAAAGACCAAATGGGGTGCAAACTGCAGTTTTCGGTATATGATCTGGATGGACTGGTATATGATGATATGCCCGAACGATATCAATTTTTGAAAAAATTCTCTTTCCGCTAAGCGTATTATTAAAGTCTTGTAAATGCGGGATAGGGTATCTGTCGGGTTCGGTGCACGCGTTTAGTTTTCGGTAGTCTCCTACTGGCCGTATGTCGCCCGAACTTTTAGAAACTACATGAAGAGGTGATGACCATGCTGATTTTGATGGTCTACAAATACCTTGATCTATCATAAATTGAAATTATTTTTTTTTTTACTGCTTCGTATAACTTAGGGCTTAACCTACGCGGTTTACTGTGCACAGGAGGACCGTTTGTTTCGATGTAATGAACCGTACTATGCTTTACTCTACCCGAATCGGATTTTAACTTCAGTACTTCCGGAAAGTCTTTCAAGATTCTGTGATATGGTGAATCACCAGATATTAACTTTACTGAAAAATAATTTTTAGAATCGGAAAGAGAACCAATACGAGTTAATTTCGTAGTATCATCGATAAGCCTACCTCGTTTTAAATCGATTAAAAGATCAAGATGCCTTAAAAAGTCGGCTCCTATTATAGGCACTGGTACATCGGCGATTAAAAACTTGCAAGAAAAGTTTCAACTAAGTCCTAAATTCACAGTTAACAATTTTGTTCCATACGTAGAAATTCTGGAATTATTCGCAGCAAATAATTGAAGCGAATCAGGATGCATTTTCTTAAACTTAGAAGTCGGTGTCACACATGAAACATCCGAGCCCGAATCAATCCAAAAGTTTAAATTTAATCTGTTATCGTAAACATGTAAACGACATGCATGTGCGACTGCCGATGAATTTCGATCGACAGCCGCTACTACTAGTTTTCCTGGGCCGTAGTGTTCTGAGAAAAGGAACAAGGTGCTCGACATTTTCGTGCATTATTACCGAATCGCGAATGAAAATAACAATAATTGTTCACACGCTCTCGGGAATGCCCACGCGAAAAACTACGTGCTTTGTTATGTTGATCCCGGGGGAAATTATTCCTCTTTTTTCCGCGGAAGAGTCGCTCGACTTGTTTACTTAGGGCAGAGATTTCACTCCTTAAGGCCTTAAGCTCCTCGGGGTGGAGGGCACCAGAATCGTTAGGGTTTCTGGGGGAACTCGCCGAAGCTGCCTGCACCGCGAACACGCTGTTTTTCGTTGGCGTGCGCACTTCAGCTATCTTATCAGCCATTTTTGCTAAACTGTCTAAGGATTCTGAACTTATTGATAAAATGGCACGTACCTCTGAAGGTAACTTTTGCAGCCATAATGATTTTAAAAATTCGTCAGTTATACAGTTTCCACCTAATTCTCTCATTTTTCTCAATAAATGAGATGGTTTGTCGCCCCCTAAATGCAATTCAGAAATAAGTCTGCGTATTTGCTCGCTTTCCGAACCTGAGAATTCTACTATTAACCTAGCTTTAAGGGCATCATATTTAGCCGTCGCTGGGGGATTAAATAAAATATCTGATACTGCGGAAAGAGTTTCAGGGTCTATCGAAGAAACCACGTGGTTGTATTTTGTACTATCGCTACTAATCTTCGCTAAAGCAAAGTTACTTTCAACTTGAATAAACCAAAGTTTAACATTTTTTTTCCATAAAGGGGGAATTTTAACTGCCACGTGCGAGATTTGTGGCTCCTGAACCGCCATATTCGCTTCCTCGTTGGTTTGGCCTTCCGATCCTGGCATGGTTGCCAATTATAAATATATCGTAAATCGTAAACTTAATGTTTTGCACTATACCTTATCAAAACAGTATCAATTTCAATATCTCAATAAAAGTGTGAGCACAAATATTACCCAAAGATCAATTTTAAACAATCAATAATTAAATTAAAACTATAATTTTAGAGCAAAACATATCACAAAAACATAATTAAGACCAATCACAGATAATTAAAAAAATTTGACCACATACCTGTAAATCCTCCTTAAGTGTGATAAACCACATGTAATCCGTACGATAAAATGAGGAGGAAATAAATAGGGTGCAGCCTTTATCCGTCATAAGGAAGAGCATTGGCATCAAAATAAGGCATATTTTTAGTTTTTTAACAAAGATTGAGACAGATAGTCATTAGGGATCGAAACAGAAGGAGCGAGGGACAGGGTCACCAATGATGTACGTGTGAGTAACACGTGCATACGAAAATATCCCTAACATTAACTAGGAAAGCCGAAATCTTAGTTAAGATAGACATGTTACAATTAATAATCAAATTTAATAAGGAAAAGTAACAGTTGCCGGGTACATTATAACGGCTTAAGAAATTCAGAGCACAGTACAGATGCGAGTACACAAGTTCACATATCTCGGCGAAGCAGAGACGCACACATTTGTTGAAGTAGTTCCACTTGACTGCCGGGGAAAATTCTTCTCTCCCCGTGAGCCTGCAGGTTTGCCAAACGGGTTTACCGTTTCGCCAATTGGCGCTTTTCTGTACAGTTTTTAAGTCTGTATCGCCTGTTTGGTGCTGCCGCTGCACTTTTATCAAACACAAATGCTTTTCTTTATGACACAGTTAAATTTCTTTTCTGTAAGTAACAGTTAAACTTTTTTCTTAAATTAGGCATACATTTTTTACATTAATACAAATAAATGAACAAACATCCAACAACTTACTCGACAACAGCTGAAAGCTAATTCCAGAAAATGGGGTGGACAATCAGGACACATGTCACTAAAAGTAACATAATCTACACCAAAATTCTAAAAAAAAGTAAAGTCAATTTATTCTAAATATATTTTAATTTTATTTTCTCAAAAAATACTTAGATGACACCTATATGTTTAATCACATCAAATATAAACTTATGTGCACCAAAAATAATAAATACTCTAGCTGCATAAAACTTTACATATAAAACATCAAGCAACACATCCAAAGATATACTTCTTAAAATCTTGCAATATTTCAATTTTGCTAGTTGTCATTCCAAATGGCATAAGAAAAATAATTCACCATTTAAATTCTAATAGTATATTTTTTATTGTAAACTAATTAAGTTGAAAACAAACTTTTAAAATACATGCATCCTACTGTACCACACTATTATATGTTTAAGAGTAGCATAATAACAGCAATTATAATATGCACCAAAGATTAAATGACTCAGGAGTTACAAATTTTATAACTTTCTCTCCTGAGGATTTTCTAATATTTTTATATAACTAGTGCCGACGGCCTTTAAAAATTAAATAATGAAATTCTATATTGAGTCCAATTTTTCTTTACACTTTTTTCTGTTAAAACTATAAATAAAAGGTATTCCTGTATTTTGTGCGAGACTGCTCACAGAGAAATATAACTTATTCAATGGCTGAATCTAAATGTGCTTTTTTTTTTTTTTTTTTTTTTTACAGTTAATATGATTAATAATAAAACTATTTCTAGAGACCAAAATTTTTTTTGTATTAGCCTTAATTTACATTCTTAAATTAATGATACTGTCACCAATATATGTTAAGAGTCTATTTTCATAATATTCTTAAAGGTAACACATATACTAGCATATAATTATTAATACATACTACAATTACTTGAATTTCTACAAAATTTGTTTAATTTCTTTTGCAGCAAGTGATTTAAAAATATTAGAATCATTATTTCAACAGGGTAAAGGGAGGATTAAAAATCTAAAGTTCATAGCTTATTTGCTGCACAGATTATGAATCCCTATACAAAACAAACTTCAAAATAAATATGAAGTAGCCTAAAATGCTATAATGTTCTGTTACAGAAAACTTCAACTATTCTAAGCTTATAAACTACAAAGGAAAGTTTTAAATCATTATGAAAAACAAATTACTTTTAAATTTCTTGGTATACACATTTACAACAAAATAAAATTTAAAAAATACATTGGAACAAAATATTTCCATAAGGAGGGGGGACATTAGGGAAGAAATCTATTGCATTTTCTAGACTAAATTATAACACTTCTAAATAAAACTGCTTTTATATGTCCATTTTAAAAATCTTGCCAAACATAATTACCTCAGTTCTCGGTAAAATATCTGGATCAGCTTCCACTCTTGCAATAACTTCACAAAGTATTATACCATAAGAAAATACATCAGCCTGTAAATTAAAATGTGAATTTAGTAACATTGTTTAATACTAAAAAAAAAAAGAACATATCTACAATCCATATACAGTCAAAAGTCGTTAATTCAGACACCCATAATCCGGACCTCAAAGCTACAAATTTTTTTGCGCATGCGTCGCGTTGACGTTTACGCTTGCGTGTAAGACCTTTACGGCTGCGCATATGCGTGTGCGTATGCGCATATTACGTTTACGCATGCGCGTTAAGTGTATAATGGAGGGTATAAGCTAAAATTATCTAATTATATATTTCAGTTAATTTTGCAGACTGCGTTGTTCCTTAATCTTCGAATTGGATCCGGCTTATTATTTTTTGCAGACTCTTAGAGCAATTTTATAAAAGTAAGCTTGAACTTTCGATTATGTCAAATAGAATTTCCGATGCTGGAGCTCCCAAAGGATCTACAAAGCGAAAGTATATTTCGATGTCCATCAAACAAAAAGTGGAATTGCTTCAAAAAATGAATAAAGGCACATCCTTTGTTTCTCTAACCATTCCGAAATCTGTTTATCAATTTCACGCTGCTATGCGGGGGGGGGGGGTGAATGCCGTGGCACGCAATGAATTGGAAGTTAATCTGTCAGCACTATCCTTATCTTCAGGGCAGATGTTTCTATTTTATTTGGCTTATAATTCCTTACTAAATGCAGTATTTCATCTTGATGTACTCCGTCTTTGATATGATTTAAATCAAATTCCTCGTCATTATAATTCGCTTCCGATAGTGAAGAAAGTGACACAGAGGTTATTGAAAACGAAAAAATTTCGATTGACAAATTAGTCGGAATTCTCGACACAGCAATTATAGGAATTGAACAGCGGAACTTTGTAACTGAACATGAAATTATGTCTGTTTATAGAATTAAAGAGAAAGTATTATCACATAAAACAAAGCAACTTAAACAACTTACATTGATGTTTAATAAAGTAAACAAATAAATATTAAGCTTTTTTTTTTTTGTAAATTTTGATACCCTTTAGATCATAATTGTTCTTTATTTCATAAATTACAGTTTCATATTTTTAATTTTATAATTTCTGCATGCCATCTTACCAGATTTAAACTGATGATCTATAATCCAGAATCGCTGAAGTCCCGACGAGTCCGGATTAACGACTTTTGACTGTACTAAGCAATCTTCCAGCAAAGATGTGGCATTTGTTTTACCATGATATTTTCAAATATTCTTGTGTTTATGATCATAACATGCATCATTTATACACAGCAAGCCTTTTCCTTACTTCATTTGAGACTACACTGGAAGTCTTCTCCTTTTTGAGCATATCAGCAAATGCCCAATTGTTTTTAAATACATCAAAGATACCATTTAAAGTTTTCTCCTGATGCTTGGTATGATTAAAATTGATAGCAGATTGTGTAATCAGACAATTCACATTTTAAATTTGCACCTGCCTTCTTGATACACATAATCTGATTTCAAAATAAAATTCTCATTTGGAGTTACATTTAAATAGTTTATAAAATTATTCTTAACAATATTAACTAAAAATAAAATTAACTAGTTGATGGTTATTATAAAATTTAATAGTTATAATATTGACTGCAAAATTCCATGCATAATTTATTTTTAATACTTTGATGTTTCTATTTATATTATTTTGTAAAAATACAAATGCTTTTATGTGGTAATTCTTTTCAAGTTGAGTGTTAATTTTTTAATATTAATGATTTATTTTTATGAGCTGGCAACAATATTAATTGTTAAGAGGAGAAATTTTATGTTTTTGTTTTGTTATAAATCTTTATTCAGAAAAAAATTACTATTTTTATTCAGAATTATCTGGTTATTTTGTTATAACCAAATAATAAGTGTTAACCTGTCCAATATCAATTCTTTTTGGTTTGATCTACCATCTTCTTTATATAGTAACTTATAAATGTTTCTACACTATGGGGAGATTAACACTTTCGATCATTCTTTATTACCAGAAAACCAGTTGATGATCAGTTGACTTGAAATTAATATTTGGTTAGTAGAATAACTAACTCATTGCTCTAGTAATTTTGGTTTTGTGTACAATTAAAAGAAATAAATAAAATGGAAAACAGAATTAGAGGATATGAAATATCTTCAGTGCCAGATGTTAGCATAATTAGAAGAGAATTTACAAGGGAAAGAAACAATCTTGAGATGCCTACTTTAAAATAACTATGATTATATGCAGACTATGGTAATTATTAACAACATTGTGTAATGTAAAAATGCTTACTTTCTCGTTGTACCATTCACCTTTCAGGCATTCAGGAGCCATCCAATATGGTGAGCCAACTATTGGCAAACGTTGGCTTCTGTCCCTATTTAACAATTTATATATAAAATTATTTTTACCACTGTAGTTAGTACATGTATGAAGAAAAATACAACAAACTGATTCATTGTGCAATTTACATACAAAGAAGTCTAATATTACTGGGTTGATTGATTTATTGTAGTTTCTGGCACAAAACCTTTTGAGGTTATCTGTGCCAAACAAAGAGTAAAAACAATGACTACAAAGTTTCACATCGACAATTACTATGCAATTTAGGTGAGGTAAAAACAGATTACATTTAATAATAAAAGTTAGTATCCTTTAAAAACTTGAACAATTTTTGATGATGGTTTTTCCCTATTAAGTTGTTTAAATCCAATTTTAAACATTTAAAATGTTTGAAGATAATTGAAACTATGACATTCTAATAAAATATAGCGGACTGTCAGATTTTCATTACAGTTTGTGCAATGGGGAGTCTTCTTGTCTTTCAGCAGATATTTGTAAGTCAGTCGCTAATGCCCTATTCTCAACTGGGCCAAGATAACTCAGATGGCCAGCATTCAATTGTGGGTTTAACATTTCTCAGATTGTTATTCGTTTGGTCATCCCAATGCCTCTGTCATTTATTAAAAATTTCATGTTTGATCATCGTACTGATATTTACGAGTAAAACCTTAGAATTAGATATTGTAGTAGCAGTTTTAGCTGTAATGTCCACTAGTTCATTCCCTTTTATGTCAGCATGGCCAGGAATCCAGTATAAAGAATCGGATATCCCTGACATTTTAGAGTCTGATTAAGCTTCAGAATTCTGGTAATACTGGGATGTGAATTATAACTTGGGTTCTTTGAATGATGTTAGAACACTCAAGGAATCTGTAGAGATAATGAAATTCCTGTAACGTTGCTTCAACTAAAACGTTAGAGCCTAATAAACTGCACTAAGTTCAGTGGTAAAAACAGAGCAAGCCGGGTATAATTGAAACCCTAGAATAGTTTTTTCTACTACAAAAGCTGCACCAAATATGACTGGGAATATTATTCCTTCTAGGGAAAGGGACAAATAACTTCACTGCATTTCTGTTTTATTTTTAAAAAAAGAGTGTTTGTTATAGTTTAGCAACAGCTGACAAAGTAATGCAAGAAACAGTGGACTTATATAAAGAATGTAACTGCTTTTTAAAACCCAAACCAGCTCACTTTCATCAATAGGATCTGCTTAAGTGGAGCTTCTGAGGAAATTAGCACAGAATAGTGAAAAACTTAACTGACAAGTCACAATTAATACAAAATTCCTGATAAAATATAAGGTTGGTGTATTTAATTATCGCAAAGCACACGAGGGCTATCTGCCTAAGGTGAGGGATGCCTTCGTGGAGGACTTTCTAAGGGAAACTGGCTTGTATACACGTTACACATGAGGGAAACCACGAAAACACACATGCAGCCAGCCCGTTCGCGGAATTCGAAACTCGGAAAAACTAAGCAAAACAAAACTCCAAGATTTAATTATAGCACACGAATTTTTCATTTTGGAAGGTAAATAATATTCACTTCAACAGATGGCACCACCAGCAATGATTCACCAACTTGCATAAGTTAAAGCAAATAAAATGGGATGAGAACACATGGTTAAGAAAACAATAAATCTTAGAATGACACAATGAAATATTTATTTCACCACATTCCAATTAGATCAGAATACAAAGCGTAAAACCTTCATCCATTTGTAGTATTAACAGTTGCTCTAATTTGTGAAAAACCATAGAGGGTAACCAATCTTTAACTCAAAGCAAAGCAGATGAATTCCATTTTATTACCCGGCTAACCTTAAAGAATCATATTTAAGGAGAGTAGCTGTACAAAAAAAGGTAGAAAAAATTAACAAACATTGAACAACCAGAGCAACATAGTAAGACTAACTGAGGTTGGCACAGGTGAATTATAGCTGTAATAATAAACTGGGATATTTAAGAATACTCGATTAGTTAACAAATGTTACTCCTTCGGCCTTGAAAATGGCTACTCCATGACAAAGCATGGATTCAACAAATCTGTGGAGTGTTCTAGAGATTTCATTACATACAATTCATTCATACAATTTCTCATAAATACGTTTACGAGGCTGACTACATATGATTTGCTTCCACATTTCTAAAATAAAGTGTTCAATGGGATTTCAGTTTGGGCTTCTCAGTGGTCATTTCAGTAGAGAAAATTAAGTATACAAGTAGCTAACCAGGATTTATGACAGTAGCAGTTGTCTTACTTGTGCATTCCATTTTATTTGGATGGGAAAAATGCATTACGGGATTTAAGTGATCATCCAGTAATCTACAGACTTAGAATGCAGTGAATTTTTTTGGTACAGCCACCATATTCTTATTCTACCATCACTGAGATGCAATCAGAAATGAGCCCAAATGAGTTGGTGCAAGCTACTTGTTTTCAATCTTTGATGGCCCAGCTAAGATGGTCTATAGATCATGCAGTGAGAAATGATACTTTTGTAGGTCTTCTGCTTCTGAAGTCTATGCAATGAAATGAGCACAACACAGTCCATCAACTGAGTGCTCAACTAGACCTTTAAGTCAAATGTGTGACAACTTGAGCTACGTTTTGGTGTCACTACCTGCATACAATTTCAGGCAAGTCTCTGATAATCATAATCATTCACAGTTGCTTGTCTCTTGCAGTTCACCCACTTACTATTTCTGCTATTCATATATTCTTGCCATACTCTTGATATCATGCAAAAAGAAAAACCTAGTTCTTGAACTACTTCTGAAACTGAACGATTCATGTGTTAACCACCTATTGTTTGTCCTTAATCAAAAGCACCTAAATCGCAAGTTTTAACCTTCATGTTCTTTTAAATATTGTACAACATGTTACTTTGTTTTTTATTGAGATAAATATGAAAGAGTAAATAATAAGAATGAAACTTACCTTGAATCCGGAATTTTTTCTGCTAGTCCAAAATCTCCTACAACTGCAGTCATTCCATCCGCGTTGATTTTGATAAGAACATTCTAAGAAGAGAAAGTTTCATTAAATGAAATTAAGAAAATTAAACAACCGTAATTTAGTCAACAATACGCTATCAAACTGGAATAACGTGCATGATGCAGAACAATGAAAATGATAAAATTAGACATATCAATGATTCAAAGCATAGGATGAAGAATGATTATAAATTTGGAAAATCTAAATAATCGGGCATTCAGACATGTACTGGACAAATGGAATGATTGAAAAATAAAATTGTTTTCAGTTGTAAAACATGCTATTGTTCAAAATAATCCCTTTGTACCACAATGCATCTTCTTCATTATTCTGGAAGCTGTTTGATTCCATATGATAGATGGATATATGATTTATTTTTGGAGATTATCTTTTTGTTGGGTGTTGATCCACTCTCAAAGAGATATAACAACATACTTAGGATAAAAAGTCATGGGAGGCTATATGTGATCTGAAGCAGCATGTCCCTTCTACCTATGTACACCACATATTGGCTGTGAATTCTAGTCAAACTTAACAGCTTGAGTAAAATCTTAACAATAATTCTTTTTCTCAAATTTAGGTACTTCCTGCCTAAGTATTGCAGTAATACAGAAGTAATAAGATCCAGTTGTCATTGCAGTGCAAAGTTTTCCTTACCCCCTGTGGCATGCTTTCATTGTGTAATCAGAAAGCACATCTGGCTACTATCAGAGGGTCCAGAGAGTTTGAATGCCAGCAAGGGCACATTTTATTTCTCATGTTCCCTGTTCAAAAAAACCTAATGACACTACAGTTTCACGGTCAGAAAACTTATAATCACCATGTCACAGAAATTATGACAAAAATACAACTATACAAACCACATTTGAATGTGTTAATAAACTGCAAATCAAGACATGTGACATCAAGAGTATAAATTATTATATTAGGTTGGCAACTAAGTCATTGTAGATTTTGTTGATAGATGGTCTTAGCACATTTTTTTTTTTTTTTTGCCAATGTATTCAAAAGCACTTAAACCTATATTGTCTTGTTGTTGTTTGGACATTAACCTTTAATTAGCAAGAAAGATGCACAGATTAGTTTAATAAGGTAGAACAATGTTTTGGTTTGTTAGTAAAAATGGAAGAACAAAACATATTTATTTAAACACATATTTTATTGTATTACTTCTGAAAAGGCAGAACACATCACAAGCATACAAGAAGTTAATATGCCATATATGACGAAGAAGCCTTGAAAGAAAGGCAATGCCAAAATTGGTTTGCCAAACTTTGTTCTTGTGATTTTCTATTAAAAAAAGTGCAAAATGACCTGACCATCTAGTTAAAGTTGATGAGAGCCACAGCAAGACCATTACTGATTCAGACCATCACAGTACAACAAATAAGACTGCAGAGAAGCTCAATGTATCGCACACATACATCCCCCCAAATAAATAAATAAAAATTAAAATAAAACAGCTTGGCTATGTTAAGAAACTTGATTTATGGGTTCCTAATTATTTAAAGTAAATTCATTTGACACAATGCATTAGCATCTGCGATTCGCTTCTGAAACACAACGACTGTCAATAAAAAGTGGATAGTTTATAATAATGTTAACTGAAAAATATTTTGAATTTTGCCCTTTCATCTTTTACCAAGAAATCAAACAGTAACTTCAAATGTCTACATTCAACAACTCACCAAACTGAGCAATGCAGTTCAAGAAATGTTGCCAAAATTACCAAATCCTAAGGGTATTGTTTTCTAATACATTAATGCTAAGCCTCACACATCTTTGGACACTTACTAAAAATTATTGGAGATAGTGCGAGATGTGTTGTCAAATCCACCATATAGTGCTGGCCTTGCACCTTCAAATTTCCATTTATTTAATTCCATACAGAACTCTTTAAATGGTAAAATTTTTAATGTTGCACTGAAGATGCAAAATCTCATTCAAATAATTTTTTTGCTGACAAAAATCAGAAGTTTTATGAACATGGCATTATGACACTGCCTAAATATGGCACAAGTCAGACAAAACCAGACAATGCCTAATTTATAAAGTTATATTTTAAAATAAAAATTTTGAATTTTCCTTCTTATTTGAAATCTGAAATCCTTGTCAACATAATACATTTAAAAGCTTTCAACATTCATAAACAAAAAGTTTTTGAATGAAAGAAATTATTAATGTACCATAAAATCTTTTTAACCTAAAAATAAGACTATGCCGAGTGTTGGAAACACATAATTATTATCGTCATATTACGACAAGTACTTCTGAGATTACATATGAGCATGGTCAACAGTATCATTCGTATCATGTATGCCTCTAAACACTGTCAACGAGCACTAATGCAATTTTTAGTGGCTGAAAATGTGAATGCTGGAGAAATTTATCATCACGAGCAAGACTATGCCGAGTGTTGGAAACACATAATTATTATCGTCATATTACGACAAGTACTTTTGAGATTACATATGAGCATGGTCAACAGTATCATTCGTATCATGTATGCCTCTAAACACTGTCAATGAGCACTAATGCAATTTTTAATGGCTGAAAATGTGAATGCTGGAGAAATTTATCATCACGAGCAAAATGTTTATTGTACATAGTCATGCAGATGGTGTTGCGAATTTCATAAAGGCCGAAGCAGTACAGACGGCACGGCACGACCAGGTCTAGCACATGTGATTATCACTCACTCAGGGAGCAATTGCAGTGATGGATAGTATCTTGAGAAATAATCGATGAATCACCACTCACGAGATAGTGGATGGAATGTCTATGAGTAAAAGAAGTGTTCACATAACTCTGTATGAAAGGTTGCAATACCAATAGTTTTGAATGTAGTGGGTTTCGAAACATCTGACAGAGGAGCCAAAGAGTTCTTGCATGGTTGTTTCTATAAGTAACTTTGTTTGTTACCACAAAATGGGGAAACATTTTGTTTCTCGGATTACTGCTGTTAATGAAACATAGTGTCATCACTTTGATCCGGCCATCAAACGTATAAGCATGGAATTGCAACACCCTTCATCCCTGCGGCCAAAGAAAGCTCATTCATCTATAGCACCGTTCACATGCAATAATACTCTTTCTCACAACTACCGTTATCAAGAGGAGAAAAAGGAGACATGAAAGAGTTTCGTCTTTAGGACCCGTTCAGAAGACCACCGTCTTCCTTCCCCTTTACACCTAAGCCTCTGTGAACAATCATGTCTCCGAATTGGCAGATTTTTAATACTGTTTACACATTTTTAACGTTGTTTACTATTGTTAATTTTGTAATCCGTACTTTCGCAACTGGGACCTGAACTTTCGTAATGGTTCCTGAAAAATATATGCATTTTAATTATTATTATTATTATTTTATAAGCTGTTATTTAGTTCACTCTTGGTGCTTGTCACTATGGTTAAAAGATGGTCATGGATTTTTAAACTGCTTCCCGATAAGATATAGAACTCAAACTTTGTACATACACTGCTTGTAGATGTGGTGTCACGCTTTTGATTTTTAGAAGATTAGATTTTTTCCAAATTTAAAGTTGAAACGCCTTTTTGCAAATATTAACAAATAAACTGAGAATCTCAGAATAGTATAGTTTGCACCATAACACACTGTGCAGGAAAAAAATTAAATAAAATTTTTAGCGTAATTTGTTTTTAAAAATATTTTGGGAGAATTTTTGAAAATCGTTTATATTTTTAGCCTTTTTGACCCCAATTACTTTTAAAATTTCATATTTAAAAATATATCGGTTACAAACTTCCGTCATTTTCACAGCTTATAAAACAAACTTTTCGCATTTAAAAAAATGATAAAGGAAATTAATTGGATGATTTTTTATACTTTTTTGAAAGATATGCTATGAAGCAGAATGGAAAATATTGGTTCTTCTTGGGCATCAATTCGAAACATCGGTTTCAAAGTAATAATCCCATTATACCACACTATTTTTATGACATTATTTATGCTATATAAGTTGTTATTAGTTGCCAGTTGTTAGTTCAGTGTGAGAGTAGAGATATTTCTGAGTTAACTTTCTGTTAAGATGGGTTTTGCATTCCGTTGTGCTTAACGTTCTTATTCGATTGAAGCATAACTACTGATTATACTTAGTGATATTCTAAACACTTGTACGAGTATTTTTGTGGAAAATTCCAGAACTTTGAAGTGTTTATGTTGATAAAATAAATTTAATTAAGCTATCATGGGATAAAAATTTAAATTAAAAAAAAAAATACTAGCAAAAACTTTTTTTCAGCTTAAAATTATTTTGTCTCACAAAACCATTTAATAATATTCATAAAAAGTAGATCAAAATGCTTAAATTTTTTTTTTAAAATCATTCAAAAGGTACCGAGTCCCTTGTCGTGTTGAAGCCGATATGCACTTGTCTTACCTTTAGTTTAAATTTGAATGATATTTCTGGAATACCTAGCATCAGATAACCTTGTCTCTATTTGTCTATAATTTTCGTATCTTGTACAGTTCTATCTAATTTTTGGGGGTCAGCGCGATTGTTTCGTTGACAGTCCAGCGAGCAGTAACTAAAATTAAGTGAACTGCGCAGTATAGTACGGGAAATCTCCCCATTTGCCCGGCTCCTGAGAGGTAAGGATCATTCAACCAAGTTCTACCTCCAATTCGGCGAGGCAGTTAATGCTTGTCCCATGTGAATGGGACACGTTGAAAGAACCGGTTTTCGCTACCGGTCGAATCTGCTCTTGTGAACGGGGCTTATGACAGCTGAAAAGTCATGCTTACATGCTTCTTTGACGTCAGTGGCTCATTGCTGTTGGAATTGCAGACTCAGGGCACGATTGTTAATGTGCTACTAATAACTGTGCCAAATTGTCATGCTGTCACACAAGGTAATTCACTTGCATGATAATGCTCCTCCTCATGTGGCTATTGCATGGAAAACATTGTGAACCCAATTTCGCTGGAACATACCCCCTACAGCAGCTCTGACATCTCACCTTGTGACTACAATGTCTTTGATCCACTTAAAAAAGCTCTAAAGGGACAGCAATTTGCAGACAATAATGAGGTCCCAGCTGCCATTGAAAACAGGTTCCACCTCTGAGTTTCTTCACCCATGGTATCTGTCATCTTGTAGACCTCTAGAACACATTTCAACCTCCAAAGCCTCTAGCCTGTGCCAATTTTGCTTGGGCACACACATACATGCACACACACACATATATATGAATATATAAGGTTAAAAAACTAACAAATATTTAATTAGTACAATTTTTGATAAGGCTGCATAATACACATGCATAATTTTTGCTAGTGTCATCAAAACTTTTGTATCTAATAAACAGAGGTGTTTATATTTATATCAGTATTCAAAAAAAGATTCTGATAATTAATTCTTTACAGGTTATCCACAAGCTATACTCAATAATAATACAAAGTTTTCACAAAAGGAACTCACTGAAGTTCAATAAGCAAGAATAATGCAGGGGAAAAAAAAAGACACGAGACCTTTATTACTTACTTTTGATGTGAGATCTCTGTGAAATACTCCCCGGGAGTGTAAGTAACACATGCCACGAGCAATATCCAGAGAAAGTTTGATTCTTGTTTCCCATGGTAGTTCGATATGTTTATTCTGAAGGAGTTGCTCTAGACTGCCCCCATTGATGTACTGTACAAAGAAATAATAAATAAATAAAATAAATATTTAGAAGATAGAGGGGAGGGAAATAGGTACACTTTTTATAATAGTTTAAACAATTTTGAAAATGTTAATTAGCCAACAATATATCAAATTACAGTATTTACTATTTAATACAAAATAATGAAGCAATTCCATAATTTAGAAATAATATAATCTAATTATTTTATACAAGCCTGAGAATTCAAAGCCAGTTTTAAACATCTGGTGCAATCTTATTCATGAAACATGTTATTTCACATTCAGATAACAAAATATAATTATCTCATTATTATTATTTCCTCAGAAAAAATTATAATTATTATGTCAGGAAAAGTAAAGGCATAATCTACATAAATTTGTAAATTACTTAGAATATGCTCCCCATTCTGAGAAAACAGATGTACAGATCTCCATAATGAAACTTTACTGATTAAATTTTGTTTTCTGCTTCTATGAATTATTGCACAATTTTTCTTTCCTATGGTTTGCATAGGCTTGCTTGCATGTTTATATTATGGGTATAGGATACGTTCTGCGTAATGTGATCACGGTTACGTATCATTCTGATATTGCCATCAAATTGCTGAAGTACTGCCCGTTTGTATAAGAAAACATGGAATATGCATTGGTTATAGTGATAAGCAAAGTCAGTTAATTTGATCAAAATATTAAAGAATATATTAGTTAAATTGAAATAAATTCCGTGAAATAAGAGATAAAATCATCAAATACTATCTAAGTGCCCAAAAGACAGAGAAACATCATAATGTATGGTACTAAGTTGCCAAATAGCTAGATTTTTATTTCAGTCAAGAATTCATGAAACTTGCTACCTATGTTTTAGGATGATTGACTGGATTAACCACATCATGAATTCTAGATTTACTTGCTTTTTGCACCTAAATCTTTCTTTACTATATTTTGAGCTTTAGATCTTATAAATGTTATGTTCCAGGAAACGGCTTTAAAAAAATGTTTAGTCATTTTTATCATGGCTATTAATTAATGGCATGATTATGTAAGGCAGGGGTCAGCAAACCGTGGCTTTCCAACCATTCAAGTGCGCTTCTGCCACGAATCGAGTTCAACTAAGTGCGGATGAGAGGGGGTGAGGGCTAGATTGACATCAGCTCTGAAGAAAATGCCCTAGATTTGCACAGTGAAGGCAGGCACGATGTTCAGCGTTGGAGGAGGCACACACAACTAATACACAAGTTGTGCGAGAGCGAGCCAGTCGCAACTTGTCCATCGGCGTCTAGCATGCTGAAAGATATCGGGATATTACCTTCTCAGCGCATTAAGCTACTTGTAACTGTTGGCTTTAGTTTTCCACATGCAAATTTTGATCGGAGGTAAGCTAACGTGGTTGCCGCCGATTGGCCGATGACGTCAAGATCGGCGGGTTGGCCGAGTATATATATATGTACGCCGGTATCGGCGAATGCTTCTTGTTTCTTGTTCTCTTGTGTGATTATCAATTAGCATTATGCTAGTTTGCTTTCAATCAAATGATTTTAAATGTAAAGGCTACAGTGTTAGCTCTTTTATTTTATTTACGGAATAAAGCATGAATTTTATTTAGTTTAGTCTTAGCTTTATTTAAGGAAAGCCAAATATGCTTTGCCTTTATCACCACTGCCAACAGGGTTATGGGCCCAGCGCCAACAGCTAATCAGTCATCCAGTTCAACTCAGCTTTGATGGAATGTAGGTGAAGAGGGCCGTTATCCACGAAAAGAAGCTGACCTGTCTTAGAAGTTTGTTCAAGTCGTTGTGTTCACACTTAATTGAAGATGTCATTACTACCTGAAGGTTTTGAGTTGTTAAACCATGACAACTGGGATCGATGGAAAGTCGACATGAAAATGCTGGATAGAAATTGTTGAAGCTTCATTGAAGACAAAGAAGAAGAATTAGATAAAAGTGCAACAAGGCATGAAAAGCAGGAGTTCACACTGAGGGAGAACAGAGCCTTCACTACATTATATTACGGAATTAAAGCTGAGTTCAGGCCGCTGATACAAGAATGTTCAAGTGGTAAAGAAGCGTGGGAAGTTCTACAGAAGCAATTCGAACCCAAAACAAGAGCAAGGATAATTCAGTTACTGGATGAATTTTTTAGTATTAGATATACGCCAAATGAAGAAATCGGATTATTCATCGCAAGAATAAGAATGACTGCAAAGAAGTTGGCTGAAGCTGGTCACAACTTGGCAGATCTTTTTAAAGGATTCCAGGTAATAAGGAGATTACCCCAAGAATACTCCGGCATTGTACAATTGATCTATAGGTGGAAGGACGAAGATTTTACGCTGGAAAGAATTGCTGAAGAGCTGGTAAGGGAAGAAAGCCAACTTCACCAGGTAATTGCCGATTTAGAAGACAGCAAGATAAGCGTGTTTAATACTATTAGTTTAAATGCAGGGAAAGATAAAGTTGAAAATAAAACTAAACCTAAGAAAAAAATGGGGAATATGAGAATAGGACCTTGTTTCAGATGTCATAAATTTGAGCACTTAATTGCTCAATGTAAAGAAAATGTAAGTAAAAATCAGAAGTTTAAAATAGATGATAAAAATGGACAGTTTAAAGATAAAGAATTAATGTTAGTAGAAAATTATGTAACAACTACAGATAAAGGAGGTAACGCAGATAAATTTAATTGGGTCGTAGATACTGCAGCTACAACTCATTTCTGTAATAACAGAAATTTAATGACAAATTTCGAAGAAATAAACGATATACGTATGTCTTCAGCTGTAGGAAATTGTGAAAGTAAAGTACAAGGAAAGGGTTGCAGTAAAAGTAGGCAATCGAATAAATTGGATTGAGTTAGATAATGTGTTATATAATCCAAATCTAAGAAGAAATTTATTATTCGGAGACAGGTTAGAAAAGGCTGGTGCTCATTTTGTGATTTCAAAAGGGAAGATGTGGATATACTTTAATAATTGGGATAGATTATGCTACGCTAAACGATATGACGGACTTTATCACGTAAAACCATTTAGCTATGCAACAGGTAAAATGGAAGCTGGTTACGGTACAGAAATTGGAAAGTTAAATAAAGTAGACGATGCAATGCTATGGCATCGGAGATTTAGCCACGTAAATTTTGATTATATTAAGCAAACTAGTAAGAATCAAAGCGTGAAAGGGTTACCAGAAATTGAAAAACCAATAGAAAGGTGTAAATCGTGTATTATTGCTAAATCTAGTAGAATAACTTTTAAATCTGTTCCGAAGAGATCGGATAAACCATTGCAGTTGGTTTATTTAGACGTTTGTGGCCCACTACCAGTTCCATCTAAGGGTGGGAGTAAATATTTTCTTGCTATTGTAGATGACTATAGTAGATTAGTAACAGTGTATTGTATGAAAAATAAAAACGAATCGTTCTACAACTTTAAGAATTATCATAGGCAAATGGAAAGACTGACAAATAGAAAATTAATAAGTATATGCACCGATAATGGTGGGGAATTCTGTAACAGGCAATTCGAAGGGTACTTAGCCGAAAATGGAATTAGTGTTGAACGCACGAACGCGTACACCCCAGAAGAGAGCGGTGTGTGTGAACGTTTTAACTGAATGGCATTAGACGCAGTTAAAGCTATGCTTAATGACGGTAAAATGGGAAAAGAATGGTGGGCAGAAGCTCTTGGCTGTTTCGTACATACGTGGAACAGAGTATGTCATAAAAGCCACCGAACTCCTTATGAAATGTTCCTAAATAGAAAACCCAGTGTTGTTTATTTTAAGGTATTTGGTTGTAAAGCCTATGTTGGCGTGCCAAAACAGATTAGGAATAAATTAGAAATGAGGTGCAAAGAAGGAATCATGGTAGGATATGCGAAGGAAACTAGGGGTTATAGGATATGGCTGCCAGAAGAACGCAAATTAATAGAAACCTGTAATGTGAAGTTCGATGAAAAACTGTATGCAGCAAATGGCATCCTGGAACAGAAATCAAAACCTAAATTTAAAAGACTAGAGGAATCTGAGCTATTAGATGAAGAACAGGAAATTTCTAGAGAAGAAATAAAGTTGTCGGATGACAAATCTACTCCGAAAGAAGTATCAGACTTAAACTGGCAAAGAAAAGCAATTAAAAGGCCAGATGGAACACGTACAGACATACATTATTATGTAGAGGGAACAGACACCCGTTTTAGATCCTATAATGATATTGAAAAGTATTGTGAGGCAAGAAATATTAAATACGGAAAAGATAAGTTCGATTTTAGTGGAAAAAACGAATACTCGGGGAAAGTTAATTTCGTAGAACAGGAGACTAGCTCTGTGTCTGAAGAGGCAAATTCCGTAGAAATAGTTATCCCACAAAATTTTAAAGAAGCACGAAAATCAGTAAATGCCGAAGGATGGGATAAGGCAATGAAAGAAGAAATCGACACAATAAAGAAAAGGAAGGTTTGGGAATTAGTCGAAAAGCCAGAAAATAAAACTATAATAGGAAACAAATGGGTCTATACGCTAAAAAGAAATTAAAAGAATCAAGTGGTTAGATACAAAGCCCGCTTAGTAGCACAGGGATTCAGGCAGAAAAGAGGTGAAGATTTTGATGACGTTTACAGTCCTGTAGTAAATTTTTCAATCATAAGAATATTTTTCACTATACTAGTATGTTTATATGGATGGACTAATTGTCAGTTAGATGTAAAGAATGCATATTTATATGCAAACCTAAATGAGAAAATATATATGACCCAACCAGAGGGATTTATCGAAGAGAAAAATAAAGTGTGTTTATTACACAAGGCCATTTACGGTCTACATCAAAGCGGCCATGAATGGTTTTGTGAATTTGAAAGTACTTTAGAAAATCTACATTTTAAGAAAATACAATGGTGTAATTGTGTTTATAAGGGTTCAAATGTAATTCTCTTGTTATATGTAGATGACATTGTGATTTTTAGTAAAGATCAATATAGTATAGATAAAGTAATTTCACAGCTGAGTAAGTTTTTTGATCTTAAAGTATTAGGCAACACTAAAACGTTACTTGGAATTGAATTCTTAGAGAATGAAAATGGGTTTTTTATACATCAGCAAAAATATATCGAAGAAATTTTTGAAAAATTTAAACATTTCCAGATACCAATAACTTCACTTCCCATAGCTAAGGGCACTATTCTTACAAAATTAGATTGTCCATCTACAAGTGCAGAAATTGCAGAAACGCATACATTACCCTTTAGAAATCTGTTAGGATGTTTAGTTTTTGTAGCTAACAGGACAAGGCCTGATATTACATATGCAGTGAATATCTTATCACAATTTCAAGAGAATCCTGGAATTAGGCATTGGGAAGCATTGTTGAAATTGCTTGGTTATCTCAATAGTACTAAATTATATAAGTTAAACTTATCGAAGATTAAACATCTAAATTTATATTGTTATTCAGATGCTGATTATGCAAGTAATAGAGATGACCGCATGTCCATGGGAGGATTTATATTATATTTAGATGAAGTACCGGTAATCTGGAAAACTGTTAAACAAAAATGTGTAAGTTTATCAACCATGGAAGCGGAGTATATCGCCTTATCTGAAGCAGCGAAGGAATTAATGTGGACGAAAAATATCTTACAAGATGAAATTTTAAAGTTTAATTTAAGAGAGTGTAAACTATTTTGTGATAACGAGTCTGCCATTGATTTTTCTAGATCGCCAATAGAAAATAGCCGAACTAAGCACATAGACGTAAAATATCACTTTGTTAGAAGACTAGTAAATGATGGAGTGTTTGACCTTGAATTTATCACCAGTAAATTAAATACTGCCGACTTATTTACAAAAGCAGCGACTGCTGTTAATTTAAGAAAGTTTTGTTTAGATGTTTTCAGTGTTTAAAGACAATAAGTGTTTTCTTATAATAGAATTGAACTATGAACTTCTGTGAAAGTTTTATTTTTGTCTTTGCATGGGGAAAAGAGGGCAGTTTTTTGGCTTTAGTTTTCAACATGCAAATTTTGATCGGAGGTCGAACGGCGGTAAGCTAACGTGGTTGCCGCCGATTGGCCGATGACGTCAAGATCGGCGGGTTGGCCGAGTATATATATATGTACGCCGGTATCTTCGACGTTGTACATGGAATGACTTAAAAACGCTGTTTAATAATAAGAATTTTTCTCTGCACGATTTCTATGGAGAAAACATGAAGGACGGAATCAAGATTAAAGTGAAATTGCCCACCATTTATCGGGAAATGGTAAAAGTGTTATAGAAGAAGAAGGCATCAGGTATCACTGCTATGCGCTTCCCGAATCTAAACATATAAAAGCTGTGATACGTAACCTCCCGTCTTACATGGACCCTGAGGAAATTATGATGGATCTAAAAGAACATGGACTCGACGTCGTGCGGATCAACCAACTCACTATCAGGCGTAACGGAGAAGTTATTAAGCTTCCCCTGTTTCTCGTTACTCTCACCCGCAAGGAGAAAAACAAGGAGATACACCAGTTAAAATTTGTGCTGGGAATGAAGATTAGTGTTGAGAGATACCGTGGCCGTAAGGGACCCTTGCAGTGTTATCGCTGTCAAGGGTTCCATCACGCCCAATCGCACTGCAATCACGAACCACGTTGTGTTCGTTGCGGTGAACCTTATGAATCATTTAACTGTGACAAGGATAAGGCAACTCCGCCTAAATGTGCCAATTGTCATGAGATAGGTCATACAGCTAACTACAGATTATGTGTGCGTTTTCCAAAACCAAAAACCACCTCGGCTGTGAAAACGTTCTCTGATCGGGTAGTGCATAATAAAACTTATGCACAAGCTTTAAACACCGGCCTCGCTCCTGAATTTTTAACTGAAGCAAAACAAGTTGCAGCTGAGCTACGTATGCTTGTCTCTGCTCTAAAAGAAACTGGATTACTCTGATGGCAAAATCAAACGTATCTCAAGATCATACTCCTGCAGCCCCTGTTAATGGCTAATTACATGAAAAAGTGTACTCCCGTACAAATAATGATATGGAATGCCTGCGGGCTACCCACCAAAATTACTGAACTGCACCATTTTTTAGGTGAGCACGATATTGACATTGCAATCATATCAGAGACTCATGCAAAACCATGCCAACGCCTGAGAATTGCAAATTATAATTCATACCGCTGTGATAGACTTTCACACAGAGGTGGTGGTGTGGCAATATATGTGAAACGTAATTATGCATCTTGTCTTATATCTGATTCAAGAAATTTTAATTGTGAGCAAACTACTGTGTTTGTCACTCTTCCTGTGTCTAATAACATCAATTTTTGTGCTGTGTATAACCCTCCAACGAATAGACTATGTGATAATTTTCTAAATAGCATTCTACCGGATGACATACCTACCCTTGCTGCCAGGGACTTTAATGCTAAGCATATAGACTGGAACTGTCGTCGAACAAACCTAAATGGTAAAATTCTCCATGAATATATTTTACAGCATCCGGTGGCGCTACATGCCCCACCAGAATACACGCGGCTTCATAATAGAATTGAATTTTCTGATATACTAGACATTGCAGTCACTACAACGCCTATCCCCGTTGCAATGGAAGTATTTCATGAATTGTCCTCTGACCACCTCCCCGTAATCGCAACATTAGGAGTGACAAAAACTTCTGAGTTCTCTACTAAGCGAATTACGAATTGGAATCTCTTCAGCAATATCATGAAAAATTCACCTCCTCGACTGCAAAATCTCAATACCAAACAAGGCATAAACACCATAATTAATGCCTTAAGTGAAAGCACTCAAGGTGCAATTAAGGAAGCCAGTACTGAAATTACTAATCGTGATAAGGCTTTCAGACTGCCCCTTAATATACAACAGCTTATGAGAGAGCGAAATAGACTCAGGAAATGTTATCATTTAGCGTGGGACCCGGCACTTAAACGTGAAATAAATCGTAAAAATAAGCAAATTCAGAAGGCCATTAAAACCTTCAAAGAAGAACTATGGGATGATAAAATGTTAAATCTGGATTCTAGAGAATGTACATTCTGGTCTTTAATCAAAAATTTTAAAACTTCCTTCATAAGTAATCGACCTCTCTATGACAGAGGTAATATTGCCATCTCCAATCAGGAAAAGGCAGAAATCTTCGCAGCACACCTCCAAGAACAGTTCTCGCCAAATGATTGGCCAAAAGACTCTGATTTCGAATTAAAGACCCTCCTACGAGTGAGGGATTGGCTCAACGCCCCTTCAGTCAGACTTCCGATTAAATATGCCACTCCTACTGAAACGACTAATATTATCAAACACCTGAGACAAAAGAAATCTCCAGGAATTGATGAAATCAGCAATACAGCAATTAAAAATTTGCCGCCTAACATCATCTGCAGCCTGACAAGTATTTTTAATGCTTGTCTTGCTCTTTCTTACTTTCCAACACCTTGGAAAATTGCTAAAATTATTTTACTACCTAAACCGGCTAAAGATCACACCCGACCAGACGGATATCGTCCTATTAGTCTACTGCCGGGCTGAGGCAAAATTTTTGAGAGAATTATCCTGAATAGACTGAAACCATATTTTAAGCATCTTCCGCCGGAACAATTTGGGTTCTGTGCTCACCTCTCAACAACGAAGCATCTTGTCCGAATAACCGAATTCGCTGGTGCAGCTCTGCACTGCAAACTTAATGTTGCTATACTCATGCTAGACGTGGCGAAAGCATTCGACCGCGTCTGGCATGAGGGCTTAATTGCTAAATTAATTGACCTTCAACTGGACAGAGAACTCATTCTGCTAATCCATTCTTTTATCAAGGATCGGACATTCAGAGTCTCGGTAAAATTGAATTATCCAGCACTAAAATAATGACTAGCGGTGTTCCACAGGGTTCTGTGACTGGCCCTATACTCTATCTATTCTACGTTTCAGACTTTCCGAGATTGCATTTAAATCATAATTCTATGCTAGCCTGTTATGCAGACGACACTGCCCTGGCAGTGAAGTCTGCTAACATCAATCATGCTATTCGGAAACTCCAAGACACTATTCCATCCATAGAACAATGGTGTGGATATTGGAAGATACGAATTAACGCTCACAAATCGCAGCTCCTACTCATAAGGAAAAGGAAGAAAAATGTTCCGATCAGGCAAAGTGTTTATCTTTTTAACGAGGCTGTGCCTATCGTGAAACAAGCCAAATATCTGGGCATCACCATCAACGACAAGCTCACATGGCAGCATCACATCCAACAAATCAGGAATAAAGCGATTAAAGTCATGGAATGTTTATATCCTATGATAGGGAAATATTCAAAACTTTCGTTGGACAAGAAACGACTTATTTATCTAGCCACAATCCGACCCATCATGACGTACGCTTCGCCAGCATGGACTACCGCTACGAAGGGTGAAATCCAAAAATTACAAGTTGTGCAAAACCAATTTTTAAGAATTATCACAAATGCACACCCGTATGTGAAGAACAAACGTCTCCATGAAGATTTAAAAATGGATACAATAGTGGAATATTTAAGAAGAACTAACACGGCATTTTATGACGCCGCTAAGGAGTGCCAACATATGGAGATTTTCAACCTATTTCACTATGAAATTTTACACGAGGACAGGCACCTCCGTCCATATGCCGCTTTTCTACTCAGTGGAAACCAGGATTTTCCAACATAATTTGTGTTTTTAGTATGTAGTACTCTGAAAAACTTATTTGACTTGTAAATAATGATGTTTAGAAATCTTAGCCGGATGATCATGTGACACACAAAGCCACGCCCACAAGATATTACTTATATTTTTCCTGTATATACTATTTTACTTTTTGGAATCGTATTTTATTTTCTGCATTTATGACTGCAACACACACCTTTTATGAACTGATTTAGTACTATTTTATGTATAACTATTGTAAAACTTCAGATTTACAGCGCTACGATGCTTGGATACCTCATCGCCAACCAGATGTCTTATCGCTCATCACGTGACATTCGTCACACCCCCTGCATCTGCTATCCTGTCTCCACGAGAACTACGTTGGACATTTCCTTACCTGCAGCGCTCCTAGAAGCACCAAAGTTCGATAGCCGGAACACAACCTGCGATTTCGCAGGTTAATCGCGGCAAATAAAGCAAGTTGGAGTTGGAGTTCAACGTTGTCTTTCACGCACCCGGATTCTTGGTAAGCATTTTCAAGCTTTGTTCTTAGCGATTGTTTTCTTTTGATGAAAAATGCCTTGCTTCGAGTTACGTTAAGGATCTCGTAAAGTTTAGGTTTTGTTATGGATTTAGATTTTCTTAGGAATAGGGATTTAATTCATGATATTATTGATAATAGCACTCCGGAGGATAAGTATAAGTTATGGATTAACTTAAATACGCATCGTAATCAAATTCTAAATGGAAAGGTTACTGTTGCTCCTGATATTCTTGATGAAATTTGTAAACTCACTGAAGTCCTTAACTTAGGCATGAAAATGTTCAAAAATGTTGATGAACTTAATGAAAATTTTCCCATTGATAATGAATCTTCTGTTAGTAAGCCTAGTACTAGTAAACCAACTGATTCTCAAAATATGCAAAGCATAATAATACCTCCCGATAATATTCAGAAGGCTACTGCTGATAAATAGAAAGAGGAATGGATCTATCCCAAAAAAAACCCACAAACGCAATCTTAGCGAAGATAGCAATCATTCAACCACATCTGTTAAAAATAAATATTCCGCTCTCCCTAACGAAGACGATATGGATGTTCAAGTCATCAGTTCTCAAAATTCTCAAGATAGCGGAGGATTCGTTAAACCCAGAAAAACCGCTAATAGAATACCTCCTATAATCATTTCGGACGTAAACGATTGGAAAAAACTCCGCGATGAAATTAAGAAACTAACTTCCCAAATGGAATGCAACTTTAAAGGCACTGATATACACATCAAAGTTAAAAGTTCAGATGATTACAGATTAATCACTAAATTCTTAGATGATAAAACTATCTCGTATCACACATTTCCTCTGCCAACTGAAAAACCCATACGCGCTGTGATTAAAAAACTCCCAGCACACACTAAAACAGAAGACATCTTTGAAGAGTTAACTGAAAAAGGAATCCCAGTTAAAGCTGTTAAGCAGTTCACCAAGAAAATTAATGGTGAAATTGTCAAAATACCCACCTTCTTAGTGGAAGTAAAAAGAAGCATCGAAGGGAAAAATATTTATAAAATTACACATATCCTAGATTTAGGAATTAAAGTTGTTAGCTTCAAAACTACGCCAGGTCCGACACAGTGTCACAACTGTCAAAGGTACGGACATAGTAAAATGCACTGCAAGCATAAAACGCGCTGCCTAAAATGTGGCCAAAATCATGCTACCTATACTTGTACTAAAGATAAAAATCTACCTGGTATCTGTGCCCTTTGCGGAGGTCCGCATATAAGTTCTTATCGTGGTTGTGAAATGCACCCTGATAATATAAAAGAGAAGATAGCCCAGCAGAAATCAAGAGAAGAAAATCGTAATACCAGAAGAAATAACCCACCCCCACCTCCAAGGGACTTAGAAAATTTTCCGCCGCTTCCTACTCAAAATCAAACCGAAAATGTTGAAAATAATAACAACGAAAATAATACAAGTCAAACCAATCGGAACACAGAAAGTTCAGGAGAAGCACAAAACTCCGCCCCCGGATTCATATTATGGCTAAAAAACTTATTCAACCAAGGCAAATTACTTTTCCAAAAATTTATGACAGCAAAATCACTAACTGACAAAATCCAAATCGGATTTGAAGCATTTGAACTCTTAAGCAATATTAACTATGAATTCTAATCCTTATATTAATGTTACTAGTTATCATATCACTGCCTCGAGTAGTTTAAATGTCGCATATTTTAACGCAAATGGTATAAAAATAAAAATACCGAGATACTTAATTACATTAATCGTCATGATATTGATATTTTTCTCGCTAACGAAACTCATCTCAGAGCATGTGACAAATTTAAAATACAAGGATTTAGAACTTATCTTTCTGACCGCTCTCATAATAGAGGAGGCGGGACTTTGATTCTTGTTAAAAATTATCTTCGCTCCACTCCATTTAGCCTCAGCGGCAATACCAGCATCGAACACACAACTATCATTGTGCACTCTCGTACCAACGAACCAGTGGTTTTTATCTCTGCCTACAATCCACCAAGGAACACCATCAGTGGTCACGATCTCATCAGCTTTAGCAACATCGCTTTTCCGGTTGTCATAGCCGGCGACCTTAATGCCAAACATAATTCATGGAACTCAAGAATCAGGAACACTAATGGTAACATACTCTATAATTTCGCACTAAATAACGATCTCAGAATTTATGGCCCTACTGACCCTACCCGTTACCACCATACAGGTACAGCTGATGTTCTTGACATTGTCATTACGAAAAATATTCTTCAAATTCCATATCTTAAAGTGAATAATGAAATGAGTTCAGATCACCTTCCAGTCAATTTCGCATTTTATGGATATGAAAGGTCACTCCCTCTCAAAAGCATCACTAACTGGACTAAATTTAAGGAAATCCTTGAAACACTACCTGCACATCCGGTTTTAGCTGATATTTCACACATCGAAGAACAAATCACTAAAATCAACAGAAGAATTAACACTGCTATTATCAATTCTACTACTTTTAAAGAATATCAGAAGCCCAAATTACCTGACTGCTTAATTGATAAAATTAAAGACAAAAATAGGACTGCCAAGCAATGGAGAAGGACGGCTGATCCTACTATTAAAAACGAATTAAATAGAAAAATCCGTGAAATTCAAGAAGCTATCTCTGAATATAGGTCAAATTCTTGGGATGATCTCCTTGATTCCATGGACTTTAACCCAGGAACTGTCTGGAAAATTGCAAAAACACTCCGCAAAAATCAAGACTATAATATTGGTCCTATTAACACTAATTATGGCATCGCATACTCTGAAAAAGATATTGCAGAAGCTCTTGCCGCCCATCTGGAAAATACTTTTACTAACAACAATTATTACAATGAGGAAATAGAAGAGGATGTTTATAATTTTAATATTCACCTCTCGGACCGTATTGGTAATGAGCATATTAATCCCACCTCACCTAATGAAATTTATGACATAATCAAAAATCTAAAAATCAGAAAAGCTCCGGGTTTCGACGGGATTTCAAATAAAATTCTAAAAATTCTCCCTAAAAGGTACATTGTCCTAACAACTAATATCATAAATGCGTGTCTCAGGTTAAACTATTTTCCACAGCAGTGGAAACATGCAAATATTGTTACTTTCCTTAAACCGGGGAAAAATCCAAGAGAGCTTAACTCATACCGTCCAATTAGTCTGCTTCCTGGGCTGGGCAAAGTTTTCGAAAGGGTCATACAAAGAAGACTTACAAAGCACCTTCAAGATAAAAATATCATAAATAGTGAACAATTCGGCTTCAGAACTGGACACAGTACTGTTCATCAACTGCTTAATGTAACAGAGTATATCGCTGATTCATTCGTTAAAAAGAATACAATTGCAAGTTGTTTTTTGGACTTAGAAAAAGCATTTGACAAGGTGTGGCATGATGGTTTAATTTACAAGCTACACCTTGCTCATCTGCCAATTAACTTCATTAAACTTCTAAAAAGTTATCTGAGAAACCGTACCTTTCAAGTAAAAATTAACAACACTTATTCTACGAAGAAATATATCAAAAGCGGAATTCCACAAGGAAGTGTTCTTGGACCCAGTCTTTTTTGCATTTATACAAATGACATGCCCGTCCCACTTAATTCAAAAATAGTTAAGTTTGCTGATGATACAGCGATATTGACCAGATCAATGAAACCACAACTTGCTGTTGATAAGCTTGAAATTGCAGTGAATCACGTTGTGCATTACCTTAAATCATGGAGACTCACCATTAATCCCTCTAAAAGCAACATTCTACTTTTTCGCCGACATCGAAAATTCACCCCAGTTGAAGTGAACATTAAAATTAATAATCAAGAAGTTCCTGTGGTTAACAGCACTAAATATTTAGGTATCTATTTTGATTCACAATTGCTCTTTAAAGAACATTCCGAATATGCACTCAGAAAAGCGACTGTCGCAAAAATTGCTCTTCAACCCTTGATTGGCAGAAAATCCAAGTTAAATGTGAGAATTAAAAAGAAAATATATATTACACTTATTCGTCCGATACTTCTGTACGCTATCCCTGTTTGGGCCACCGTTTATAAAACCTACAGAAGAAGACTACAAATTTTTCAAAATAAAATTCTACGCGATATCATCAGTGCGCCGTGGTTTGTCAGAAACTTACAGATTCATAAAGAATTGAAGATCCGGCCCGTTCCTGATGAGATACTCACTACAAGCCACAATTTCTTTCAAAAAATAGCTAACTCAAGATATGACCATATAAGGGAGCTAATTAATTATGATCCTACCCTGGAATGTGCTGCAAAAAGGCCCAGAAGCATCTTCCATAATGTGAAGTGGTGAATTGTAAATAGTGTATATAAAAAATTTTATTATATGAGACTGTACAATATCCCACAGCATCGGACTTTGGATTAAAGCTCACTTATTCTTCGCATTTTCAACTACCTCAGATGAACATTGCGACATCCTAATGGATAATGGCATTGCTCTCTGGTAGCTTTTTATATTTTTATGTTCAATTTGTTTTCTACTACTTATGATTGACTTTGCGACACCCAAATGGGTAATGGCTTAGCTCATAGGTATCTGCTTTTGTGTACATATTGTGTATGTAGAGAAATTCACCACTTCGCGTTTTGAGAATAACAGCTACAGAGTACAAGACTAAAACCACTGTCTGTTGGTTGATCAAGTGTTCTCTTGCTGTTTCATTGTGTATACATTTAATTTACTATGCTTTACAAGTATTGTGTGTCTTCAAGTGTGAATTCTTCATTTTCACTTTATTATTTGACTGTGCTTACCTGCAAGTACTGATTTCTTTTTCCACCGGAGTGTGAACTTTCAAGAAACATTGGCCGAGGTCAGTTTACGGGAGGGTGACTCCTGTCGTAACTGCCGCCGACCTACGACGTTTCAAGCCACACCCACTGGGTAGAACTCATTGCAATTTAGCCTGGCAAGTGCCATTTGATTTAAATTATGAAATTCAAAGTATTAGTGATTTAATTATGATTGTTCATCACTAGTTTACTACATAACTTAATATATTTTCATATTTGTTACCAGCTCTAACAGCTTTCCAGATGCATTTCTAAATTCTAAATTTCATTGTGTACTCATGTACTATTCTAGCTCCGCCTATAGAGGCGCGGCGGTTACCGCCTTATTTCTCATTTTTCCAAGCCTTAGGGCAATACCATGACAGGCAGTTAAAGCAGTGGGCTGCTAAATGCTGTCTAAATCAGATAACTGAACTGAACTGAACTCGGCGAATGCACAGTTCGATACGAAAGTTGTTTGAGTTCGTATTATTATTTTGCTCTACAAGTGTGATTCTAAAATTTAGGAAGTGAAGGAAATTTATTTATAAATAGTAAGTGTTTTTCGTTGGTCCCTTTCGAGAGGTGTACTTGGAGTAGCTCATCTGGACAAGTTCGTGAGTATATTTTTGATTTCTACGCTTTCATTATAGACATTGTCTTGTATATCGATAGGATAGCTTGACTGGGTAAATATGGATGAGATAAATGATTTAGCAGTCCTTAATAAGCGCGATATTGTTGAGAATATTCTTAAACATGGCACGATTGAGGATTGTAGGCAGATTATGGCTGAGTTTAACTTAGCGTTTAACACGCTTAGAAATGGCTTACGGAAAATCACCCCAGAAATGGAGCAATGGCTCCAAAAAACCTATGCAGAGCTTGAGAAGTGTGTAGCGATTAAACAAGCTGCAGGAGATTCAGTGCAAAATATCTGCGGTAGCATCCCGTTAGTTAATACCAGCAATGATTCGACATCTAACCAAACTACAAAGCAACCCAAACCAGTTTCAAATGTTATTCAAGAAATAAGCAAAATAAATAATTATGATGAAAAATGGATTACACCCAAAAAATACCACAAGCGCACACTTAGTGAAAGCAGTAACGCTTCAATGACGTCAACCAAAAATAAATACGCTTCACTAAAAATAGATGATAAAATGGACACTACAAATGTTAGTTCGCTAAACTCACAAGAAGGCAGTACTAATAATGAAGGTGATTTCATTACGCCCAACAAAAAGGCTAACAGAATTCCGCCGATTATCATTTCAGATGTCACGGACTGGAAAGCCCTCAGAGATAATATTAAGCAATTTACCATATCCATGGAATGTGTACAGAAAGGTGGTGATATCCACATTAAAGTAAAATCGGACACTGAGTATCGTGAAGTAACGAGATACTTAGACGAAAAGGAAATTCCTTACCATACCTTCCCTCTCCCTCAGGATAAACCGATAAGAGTTGTAATCAAAAAATTATCTGTTCACACCAAACCCGAGGACATTATGGAAGAACTAATAGATAATAACATCCCGGTTAAAACAGTAAGACAAGTTACCAAGAAAATAGACAATGGAATTGTCAAACTACCCACTTTCATGGTTGAAGTCAAACGCAGCATAGAAGGAAGAAAATATACAACATAACGCATATTCTAGATTTGGCCGTTAACATTACTCCCTTCAGACCCACTCCAGGACACAAACAGTGTCACCACTGTCAGAGGTATGGCCACAGTCGTGCTCACTGTAAGCACAAGCCCAGGTGTTTAAAATGCGGGCAAAACCATATTACTACTACATGCACAAAAGACAGAAACTTACCCGGCAAATGTTGCCTCTGCGGAGGCCCCCACATTAGTTCGTACCGTGGTTGCGAAATGCATCCGGATAACTTGAAAAGAAAAATTGCAGAAAAAGAATTCCAAAAAGAAGCGAGAAAAACTTCAAAAAATAATCCCCCTGATATCAACTTCGAAAATTTCCCCCCTCTGCCAAGAAGAAACATAACCCAAAATAGCATTGAAAATGTTAATGAGCAGAATGCTTCATCCACCAATCAGAACGCAGCTGTCGAAAGTCCGTTTCCGATTTCATAATTTGGCTGAAGAAATTATTCCTGCAAGGAAAAAATCTCTTCGAGCGGTTCTTAAAATCTAAATCAATATTGGAAAAAATCCAAGTCGGCTGGGAAGCCTTTGAACTTTTATCAAGCATCAATTATGAATTTTAACCACATTAACAGTAACTCAAGAACTCACCTCACTGCCCCCAGCAGTTTAAACCTCGCATTTTTTAACGCCAACGGTATTCGCCACAAGAACGTTGAAGTAGCAAACTTCCTTAATCACCATAATATTGATGTGTTTCTAGTGAATGAAACTTGGCTCAGACCTAATGATAAGTTCAAGATCAATGGTTACAACGCATTCAGGACGGACAGAGACCAACAGGGACGGCTGTATTATGATATTAATTAAAAGGCATCTGCACGCCAACGAGTTTAATATTCCCAATAGCAGCAGCATTGAAACCACTGCGATCGTTGTGCATTCGCGCACAAATGAGCCGATTGTCATCATCTCGGCTTATAATCCCCCCAGAAACATTCTCACCAACAAGGACTTACAAATTTTCAACAATATCACTCACCCTGTTATTATAGCAGGGGACCTGAATTCTAAACATCATAGCTGGAATTCTCAAAGAAATAACACAAATGGCAACAAACTTTATAGCTATGCTCTTACGAATGACCTTAGAATTTTTGGACCAACGGAACCTACCAGGTATCATCATACAGGCAGCTCGGATGTTCTCGACATCGTTATTACAAAAAATATCCAGCAAATCCCTTTCCTACAGGTGATTAATCAATTAACCTCTGACCATCTCCCTGTTAAATTTACTTACCATGGCTTTGAGAAGACCTTGCCTTTAAAGAAAATTATAAACTGGCAGAAATTCAATAATTCTCTGGAACAATTACCTGCACACCCGGCTCTTGCCGATATTGTAGACATTGAGTACAATATCACTAAGATCAATAGTAAAATTAAGAAAGCCCTTGATGATTCCACCAAATTCAAAGATTATAAGAAAGACAAGCTCCCCGACTACATCATTGAGAAAATAAAAACAAAAACCGCACAGCAAAACTTTGGCGAAGAACAGGCGATCCCACTGTTAAAAGAAATCTGAACAGAAAAATTAGGAACATCAAGACCCTCCTCCTAGAGTACAGATCAAATTGTTGGGAGGATTTCTTAGAATTTCTACATACTTTTATTTTTGAAATTGAGATTGATTTTTAAAAATTTAGCATATTTATTAAGCATAATTAACGTTCCAAATAATTATAAGCTATTGCATCGTTTCAGGGCTAGATATTTTTTTAGCATTTCCTATGTTGTAAGGAAATTTGTAACTATTTCCTTTAGAAAAACATATTTTAAACCTGAACTAATAGAAAATTTCAAACAAGCAATTTTCTCTTGCAATTGTTATATGCTTTTATTGATGTAAATAAGTAAAAAGTGCTAAAATATTTAAAAACGAATTTTTGAAAGTTTTGTTTAAAATTCTAAATTGTGCTGCTTTTTTTAAATTATAGATGAGTATTATAGCATAATTTCTATAAAGGAATTTTATTTCAATTATATTTCATAATACATCACAGTGATAAACACTTTTGACTCCTTAAAAGTTTTTTATACATTTAATTCTAATATTAAAATTGTATTTAACCGTACTAATTAATTTTGCTTGTATTTTATAGCGATTATTTTGTAAAATTTATTTTTAGTTCTGTATAACATTTTCTTTTTATTTACTGTTAATTTAATTTGTTAGCCCAAAACGGTGGTAGCCTAGAAAGGCTGTTAGTTTCGAAGCGGAATTTTGCGCTGTTTTACTATAAGTGTCCGTGTCTCCTTGCAAATTGTTGTTACCAAATATTATCGCCCTGTATTATATGTAAGGAAATTAAATAATGAAGAATCTGCATGAATACATGTATGTTTCTTGCACTGTGACAAAAACGACAGTATCTAGAGCCATCAAATTTTGAATAATGTAATCCTCCACCCCATGGGCATCTGGACGGCCGAATTTCGAATTTGTTTTAATCTATTTCATATTTTGTAAGACTTTAGCGAATTTTTGATTAACAAACTCAACGAGTTCAAAGCGAGCGAGCACTGTACGGAAAATAACAGTTTTATCTCCAGTGCGGAAATTCTAAAGATATGCTGTATTCAAATGTATGTGGTTTACGAAGAACATGATATTCAATAAATATAGATAACACACAAAACTTTAAAAAAAGGTTCCTTTTGGGCGTAATATAAAATTTGAGTACTTCTAGATTTTATTTTATCTTTTTCTTCCCTTCATTACGCTCAGAAAATTTTATGCTCTGAATTTTATGAATTCTTAAAGTAACTAATCCACTTTAATGTTAATAACTTAATGATCACATAATTAAATAAATATGATGTTTTTGTAATGTTATTATAGTTTGGAAACTCATTGCCTGAAAATGTTCATTAAATTAAAAAAAAAAAAAATATCAGATCTTGTTTAATTTTACCTTATTTATTTCAAAGCATCACGTACTATCAATCTTATTTAATTTTACTTTATTTTTACGCAAAATTAAGTTCATAAATTTTGTGCTTAGAATTTTTACCGTTTTACCAAAGTAAAGATGTCTGTACAAGAATTACGCGTGAAAAAAATGCGCGAAATGCAGTTAAAAAGTGCTTTAATGAGATAGATTAAATCCTATTCGGAAAAAACTGTGGCTTTCATAATCTCATCACTATACAATATATCCCATTTAATAATTAAAAAGAGTTATGTGATACAAACGCCATAGGTTTCAGTGTTAAAGTTAAACAGATCGTCCCTACTCTTTCTTGCCGACATGTCGGTGACGCGCGCTCCGCCTACTGGGTTAGTCTATCTCTTATAGGTCCATGGTTCGCGCACGCTTTTGTACAGAAAGACAAAAGGCATATAAAAAGCCGCTTGAGGACCTTACCCTAGGCACATTTGACCGCGTCTGGCATAGAGGACTTACTTTTAAGCTCATCAATTTGAATTTTCCACGGGAAATTATTCTCATCCTCAGCTCATTTTTGAACTCCGGAACTTTTTCAGTGCGGCAAGGAGATTCCAGTTCAAACCCACATCAAATTTACACTGGTGTCCCACAAGGAAGTATCCTTGGACCAATATTTTATATTTTATACGTAAATGACTTTCCAAAATTCAGTCAAGACTCTAATATTATGTTAGCATGCTACGCGGATGACACCGCCATCATCGCGAAGTCCAAGACGACCAAACCACGCCTTGGAAAAGATTCAGCAGATTATTCCTAATATTGAAGCATGGTGTCAACGATGGAAAATTCAGATCAACCCGGAGAAGTCAAAAGTTTTAGTTATCAGAAAATTCAAGACCACAGACCCCCTCACCTGTAATGTTACATTCTTCGGGAAAACAGTCCCTACTGTAAGTACGGCAAAATACCTAGGAGTCATTTTAAATCGATCGTTTACCTGGAATACACACATAAACAGTGTGTGTGGAAAAGCGTACGGCATTGTGAAAAAGCTTTACCCACTACTTTCTAAGGACTCTGGATTAAACCTTGCACGCAAAAGAAGGCTTTACACTGCAATTGTCAGGCCTGTTATCATATATGCCTCCCCGGCCTGGGCAAGTGCTAAGGCAAGTGAAATTCATCGGCTCCAAGTTCTGCAAAATAAGATCCTGAGAACTATCACTAACGCCCCATACTATATTAGTAGAAATGAAGATTTACATCGCGACCTTCATATTGATTATATCAAGGACTATATCCAAGATAAATGGAAACTTTTTCAGGAAAGCAAAGACCAACAGTACAGCTAACTTTGAGTATATTCTGAGCTACGAAATCATCCCGGACGATTTGCTCATGCGACCTTATGCTGCACACTCAATTAGGCAAGCCAATAATTAAGTGTTACTCGTCAGTACTCCATGCTGACGCTCCGTGTGCATCTTTCCACATCATCTTTTCTGACAAGGATTCCAATCTAGATTTCGACCAATCACAGTGAAGTGCCAGCAGGCTACGAGCATCTTACGGACTTTGGAGTAATTACTCTGGACTTGTTCTTGGTTGGACCAGTGTTGCAAATAGCTCGCGTCAGCTCCTGAGCCCAGGCGAAAATTGCGCCGTAACCCCCTTTTCTCCCTGTTATTTCTCCCCTCAGAGGAAACTCAATCAGATATTTTCTAATACCAGGCTCCGCATGGAACTCCTTGCATGACTGGGAAGTAGTGCTCCAGCAATAGAAACCCAGTACAATACAGTATATCGCAGTATCGCAGTACCCTAGGCACGTCAGCTGAGATGGCCGAAGTAAAGAACTGAAGTTTTATATTCAGTTATTTTCATTAAACGTTGAAAATCTTTATTAGATTTTTAATATTAAGTTGGCTTCTGGGGCTACACCCAAGGACAACTAGATATCTACAGGCCTCATCCATCGATTTGTGACGCCACAAGCGAAGGCGATCGACATATATTTATGTCACTTTTTATTTCAAACACAAAAGTCAAGTGAAATTAATTTTTACAACTTAATATTTTGAATTTTAGGAATAAATTTTAGCAATCTTTTTTAGAATTTTGGATACTGCTTGGACATCATTAAACGAAAGATATGATGCAATGAAAAATCACTGCGATAATTTTAGTTTCCTGGGTAATTTAGCAGAAATCGATAACGCAAATTTCAAAATAAAATGTGATAAATTAGAAAAATTGTTACAGTGTGATGACAATAAAGATATTAACGCAGAAGAACTCTATGACGAAATAGTAGCTTCGAAAGACATTTTTACAGCCGGTATGAATGACCCATTCGATATTTTGAACTTAATTGTGTCAAATAATTTGTGCTTCTCGAACTTGAAGATCGTACTGAGCATTCCTGTTAGTGTTGCTAGTAGCGAAAGATCATTCTCCAAATTAAAATTGATCAAGACAGATTTACGTTCAAGTATATCGCAGGAAAAACTCATAAATTTAGCTTTGATTGTCAAGAAATAGATGGAAAAGAAATTATAGAAAAATTTGTAAATATAAAATGCAGAAAAATAAATTATTCTCAATAAATTGTTAAAATCAATTTCAACAAATGCTTTCTTCAAAATTTTCTTCTCCAAAACAAAAATTTAGAAAAAAAGGGGGGCGCGACTTCAGCTATTTTGCAGGCGGGCGCCGGATAACCTTGCGCCGGCGCTGCATATTACCATTCTGAAATGCTTTAAAATGTCCTTTACAATGTTGTATTTAACAGCGGCTCCTCAGTTGCTTGCCGCAAAGTTCAGCGGTCATTTCAAAGCTGAAATTTCAGTAGTTTAAGCCTAACTGCCAATCAATATGCAAAAGAAAAACTTGGATAAAATTTACACCACTGTATGACAAATCTTGCCAAAATTTAGAGCGCATTCGGTAAAATTTTCATTGCAAAGCTTTAATTAATAATATAGCGAAGCACCGTTCATATGTTTCGTACTAGCATGTCGTTTCATTTCTCATAACTGCCAACTTTAAAATGTTAAAAACTGAGAGAAAACGGGAGGTTTTCAGGCTGCGGGGTGACACTATTTGAAAGGAACTCCAAACAGCCTTCAATTCACTTTATACAAACTATTTGTAATTCAATTCTGATATAAAATATTAATATTTAAAAGGAGATTCTAAATTTTATATTTTTTGCCTCATTAAAAGAAAATCCCATGTGAAGAAGGAACGCTTCTATTCATCAAATTACTTTTAAATACTATGAAAATAAAATTAATAATCCATGTAAGTCGTATTTGGGTGGATAAATTTAGTAAAATGTATTGAAGTAAACAAAATTAAATACAAATATTAACTGATTAAACATTGTTTGAATCTTCATACAAAAATCTAGAAATATCTACAGTTGATTAAGACAGCCTAGATCAAATGAAATTTGATAAGAAAAATGTCAACAAAATGACGTACAATTCAGATGCAATAAAAAATACAATTCAGATGAAATAAAATTTGATAAGAAAAATTATTCTGAAAATCATGAGAGATAAGGGAATGGAATTTGCCTAATTTAAGTTTCAATAAATTTTATTTATTTCTAGGAAACACTTTCCTTACTAAAGGCTAAAAATTTAAAAAAAAAAAAAAAAAAAAAAAAAAAAAAAAAAAAAAAAAAGAGAGAGAGGCAGAGAGAGAGATTCGGTGATCTATCGGAGGAAGATATGACCGGGAGAGTTGGCAGTCTTGATTTCAGTTTATTCCTATTCATGTTTACGGTAAAACATTTCATTAACAGGAAGCATAATTTGGTTATAACTTTTATTTTACAGAAATTGACGTTGCTTTTCGCAGTGTAGCATACGGAAGTTGTATACACAGCTGGCGCTAGGCACTTTGCCGCCCTGTGCAAACTCTTGGGAGTCCTAAATTTTGTTGAGCGTTGTTTCCCTAAATTCTAAAAATTTTGCCTTCCTTAAATGCTGTCACTCGGTATTTCTCTAAATTTTAATAATTTCAACGTCCTTAAATTTTGCCATCCGGTTGTACGCGCACGGGTTGCACCGGTTCTGGAGCAGACCATACGGTGAAGTACGAAGGGTTTGGGGTTTGGTTTATGTTCATTATGGCAAAACATCAAACGGCTTATCAGCCTGGAGAGAGGGATGCCTTCGTCAAGGACTTCCTAAAGTCCCAATCACATTATGTTTCGGCTACGCGGGACTTGACGTCAAAAGGGACAATTCAGAGAACCCGCACAATTCCAGGAAACCCATGTAGCTAGGTTACCATTTTCACTTACTACAAGACTTGAACGCCAAACACTAATCGATTATCGCTCAGATTAGGTTCACGTGATGCTTCAGAAGCAGAACTTTGCCTGATTGGTTGTCTCTACCCGGGACAGAGGTCCAGCCGAGGCATTTTCAGTGAGGTTTGAAAAAAAATCCTGCGTAGCCGCAACATCATTTCCGTAGCTAGGTGGGACTTCGCGTCAGGCGGAGCTCTTTTTTCTAAGAATCCTCCCGTTCAAAACCAGTGCTACCAGAATCTCGTTTCTCAGAAAAGTTCCGTCTAGCAGGAACTGTAGCTAAGTGTGATAACCTCTTAAGGAAACAGGTATACACATTACACATGAGTATACACGTTACACATTAGGAAAACTATGAAAATGGCCATGCAGCCAGCCCGTTCGCCGGGATTCGAGTCCTGGACCGAACTACCAGTGTTCAGGGCTCAATCAGTGGCGCTCGATCAGTTTACCGCTCGATCAGTGGCGGGTCGGAGTACGAAGGGAAGAACGGATAAAGCTAGACTCGACATGGTTTCAGATCCGGCTAGTGTATAAAATGGAATCACCTGCTGAAAGAAGACCAGACAATAGAGTCTGCTGACAAAATAGGTCTGTTGATGAAAAAGATTTCATTCTTGAGTCATTTGCTTTAAGCGGTTTGTTCGAGTCTCAAAAGCAAATGGGCACAACAGATGAGATTTTAAAATTTTCCTTTAGAGAAAAATTCAGACGCTAGAATAAATAAAATAAAAAAATTATACAACATTTTTCAAGAACGTTATGTTTTAAAGATGTTCAAATGAAATGTACGTACCATTCTCATTTTTATATTAAATACTAGCAGCTACGCGACCAGCCTTTGTCTGGCTTTTAAATGTACCGGAAAAATGCCTGAAGGAAACACCAAACGTTCCATTTAAAAACTGCGCAGAATTTTACTCCAGTCTCGCGTGCTGAAGATAAAAATGATTTTTCTGTACAACGTTGCCATTACTCGCTGTCGCGCCACGATCAAACTCCAAGAGAGGTAAGTTTATCTGTTACGGAATGGCAACGAGAGAGAGATTGTTGTTCAAAAAGATGGATGATCGAACTGCGTTGTAACGATCATTTTGTGGATGTTACGTATTGTAAAATGAACCTATTATGCTGTGCTAAATAGTATTAAAATGCTATATCTTAAAAGACCTTTCATCTGATCTAAATTTTAACAAACCGCTCATTATTTTCTCTTAAACTCACAATGATGTTCACGACATTTCTGGCGCCCCCGGGTGGGTGTGTTTGTTGGAAACATGTCGGATGAAAGAATAGATAGGCTAAGTTGATTATGCTTCCGTTTTGAAGTTATTGATTATTGTTTTACTGAAGTTTAAAATACTATTCTTGCCTAATTTTCATCTGAATATTTTAAACTTAAGACAAAATGGAGGTGATGAAAAGAAACAAAACTGCACAACGTTCAGCTTTTACTGAAGCATATAAAAGACTAGATGAACTTTTAAATGTTAATGTTGATTATGAAGAAGCAGAAATGTGTTTTTATTTGTTCAAGAAAAAGGCAGAAACATTAGAATTGACGCACAGTGCTTATTTGGATACTATAACCGATGATAAGGAATTCGAAACAGAATTTGAAATAACAGAGGACTATCGAGAAAAGGCTGTTAGGATACAGTTAAAATTGGAACGATTTCTCGATAATATTAAGAGTTAAGTTAAACGAAATCCAAAATACATCGTCAGAAAGTAGTCAGAAATTAGTTACTGATGAAAATACATGTAAAACTTTGTGTCAACGCGTACCGAAAGTAGAACTTAATAAGTTCGCAGGTGATTTAAAATATTGCCTTACGTTCTGGAATCAGTTTAAAAACATACATGAAAATAATAACTTAACGAATGCAGAAAAATTCCATTATTTGATACAGTCAACAAAAATTAAATCAGAAGCTAGAGATATTGTAGAATCTTTTGCTGTGCCGAACGAAATTTATCCTTTGGCTAAGTCTAGTGAAATGCATAACCAGGAAAATGATGAGAAAAAAGAGAAAACAATCGATTCTTTGCATTCGCGTGGTACGAATGAAGTTTTCCTTCAGACCCTGGTTGTAAACATAGAGGGTAAGAAAAAGAGGCGTAAAGTTAGATTAATGATTGATACGGGAAGCTCAAAAAGTTGTGTTTTAAAGTCTACCGCAGAAGAAATGGGTTTTGACTTGCAGTGGGAGGAAGAATTTAGTCACTCTTTATTTGGTGGAACGAAAACTAAAATTTATAAACATAAATGTTACAAGATTTATTTGAGTAGCTTTGATGGTAATTATTCGTGTAAATTAGATGCTGCAGACCATGATGTTATTTGTAATGATATTTCAAGCATAAGATACGGTTCTTGGATTCGCGAATTAGGAAATAAAAGAATACGCTTAACTGATACCCAAGGGAATCCAGGCCCTATTGAAGTACTGTTAGGGGTAGACGTTGCAGGGAAGTTATTTACTGGCAAACGAGAAGAACTAAAAACAGGTTTAGTGGCTATAGAAACAAAATTGGGTTGGACTTTGATGGGTAAAGTACCTCAATCCGAACATCAGCACAATGTAAATATGACTGTAGTTTCTATGTTATCTCAAGAAGACCTGCCTATTTCATCGTTGTGGGACTTAGAATTATTGGGTATCCGAGATCCTGTTGAACAAAATACTAAAGAAGAGTCGAGAAGAGCTATTATGGTTCATTTCCAAGCAACAGTTCGTCAATTAGAAAATAGTAGATACGAGGTTGATATGCCTTGGAAGATTAAGCATGCAGTCTTACCTGACAATTATGACCTATCTTTGAAAAGACTCGAATCTACTACGAAGAAGTTGGAAAAAATCAGATATCGTGAAAAGTATCATGAAGTATTTAATGAATGGCTGCAGGAAGGAGTGATTGAAGATGTTCCGCAAAGGAGTTGTCTTTAGCCGTTGCTCATTACCTCCCACATCGTTCAGTCATTAAGGAAACGTCCTCATTATCTTCCATGAAAATAAGACCCGTTTTTGATGCTTCGGCAAAGCTTCCTAATCATCCATCTCTAAATGACTGTTTAGAGACTGGAATTAATTTGATTGAAACTATTCCTTATTTTCTAACACGATTTCGCTTGCAGGAAATTGGTGTGATTTCAGACATCAGAAGAGCTTTTTTACAGATATCTCTAAATGAAAGAGATTGAGATTTTTTACGATTTCTTTGGTATGGTGATGATGGTAGAGTGAAGACATTTCGTCACATCCGTGGGGTATTTGGCATTACTTGTAGTCCATTTTTGCTGATGACGCTTATTGACCATTATTTATCCAAAGAATCGCGGAAAGAAAAATATTCTGAAGAACTTCTTAAAAAATTACAAGATAGTTTCTATGTCGATAATTGCGTAACTAGTGTACAAAATAATGCCGAACTAGAAATATTAATCGAATCTGCAACTAATGTAATGAAAGAAGGAATGTTTGATCTCAGAGAATGGGAAAGTTCTTGAATTCCTGCATTTTCAGAAAGTAAAACATCACAGGTATTAGGACTTATTTGGGACAAAGATTAAGATACCTTAGAAATAGACACCGAATCTTTGAAATTTGATGAAAGAGAAAAGGTAACCAAAAGGAAAATACTTTCACTAGTTAGTCGAGTATTTGATCCCATAGGTTTCCTTGCACCTGTTATGATTCAGCCTAAGATTTTGCTGCAGGCCGCTTGGAAGAGCAAAGAATCATGGGATGATGAAGTGAATGATGAAATAAAGAAGAAATTTTTTAAATGGGAAAAACGAGTGAAATACTTCAAAAATATAAAAATTCCAAGATGGTTAGGTGTGATGAAGGAATCCAATTTAAGTATCCATACTTTTGTCGATGCCAGTAAGACAGCTTATGCAGTATGCATTTTCTTAAGAAGTGAATCCAGTATGGGTTCAGTGACTGTTCGATTACTTCAAGCCAAATCATGATTTACTCCAACGAAGACTATAACTATACCACGTCTTGAATTAATGGCCGCTACCATAGGTGCTAGGCTGTTTAGTTCTGTGAAGCAAGCTCTGAAACTTTCCAACGTCAAACTTACTTTTGGGCAGATTCTTTCAGAGTTCTTTTGTGGATATCTCGTCGAGAACAGTGGTCGGTATTTGTTACAAACAGAATAAGTGAAATTAGAAAATTGACAACTTCGGAAGATTGGTTCCATATTTCAACTGACCAGAATCCAGCAGACATTTTATCAAGAGGTTGTGGACCTAGGTAACTTCAGAAACGCAAGTGGTGGCAAGGGCCAGCCTGGTTGAAGAATCCGAAGGAGCAGTGGTCAAAATCAGCTGTAAATCTTAACGAGAAAGAAGTTGAGATAGAGAAATGAAAGTCAGTCATTTTTGTTAGTAACACAGAGCTAGAGTCAATTCCAATACAGTTAGCCAGAAGATTCTCTACATTTTCAAAGATGATTAGGGTTATGGCTTGGATACTGTGTTTTCAACCAAAGGCCAAGGACTTAAGAAAATGTACGGAACTTAAAAATGATGAATTGTTAAATGCACAAAGAATTATTTTCTGTGTAATAAAAAAAAATTGCTACTCTAATGATGAAACACGAAAAAATTTGAAAGGTCTTCTAATATTTGAAGATGAAGGAATTTTACGATTGAAGTCCAGATTGATAAGTGAGGAAGAATCGAAAGATTTTATTTCTCCAATAATTCTACCATCGAAACACCTGGCAGTGAGAAGATTTATAGCCCAAGAACATACTGCTAACAAGCATGCTGGGACATTAACTCTACTGACTATTTTACGAGAAAGATTTTGGATAGTGAAAGGGAAAAGAACTGTCCGGAGTGTTATCAAAGAATGCTTAACATGTAAAAGGCAAAAGGTAAAACATCTTGAGGTACCTTTTCCGCCTCTTCCAAAAGACCAAACAGAACTAGCAGCAGTTTTTCAAGTATCGGGTGTAGATATAGCTGGACCTCTGTTGACTAAATCTAAACAAAAGGTGTAGATAGTACTTTTTACTTGCGCCGTATTTAGAGCCGTCCATCTTGAGCTAATACCTTCACTGAGTACCAATGACTTCATCCAAGCTATGCGTAGGTTTACAGACAGAAGAGGAAGAATTTCTGTGATGTATTCAGGTAATGGTACTAATTTTACAGGATTAAACAACGCTCTGAAACAATTAGATTGGACTACAATTGAAAGTGAATTTAGAGTCAACGAAATTCGTTGGAAGTTTAACCCACCCTCCTCTCCGTGGTGGGGAGGCTTCTGGGAACACTTGATTGGGATTTTGAAAGATCTTTTAAGAAAAAAACTTGGAAGCTCCTGTTCGTGTTATGAGGAATTTAAGACTCTTGTCTGTGAATGTGAATCTATCATGAACAGCAAACCGTTAACTTACATATCCGAGGAACAAGATCCGAAGACCTTGACCCCCTCAATGTTTTTTCGGAACATTCCATTAAATGATGTTCCTGATTTAGATCAAATTAAAAAGACTAATATTGCTTCAGATGGAGACATATTCAAAAGGTTCGTGAAAATCTAAAACGAAGGTTTAAAAGGAAGTATATCTAGGTTTCCTTCGTTCTTCAGTTAACAAAAGAGAAGATAAAATACATGATTGTGACATAGTGTTAATTGGTACAGATGATAAAAAAAAAAAAAAAAAAGACTCCATTGGCTGCTAGGGAGAGTACTGGGACTCTTTCCATGAAAAGATGGAATCATCAGACTTGTGAAACTGCGAACTGAAAAGGGAAACATATTAAGACCAATACAACGACTGTACCCTTTGGAATTGACACCAAATTACGAGCAAGTGCATCCGAACCTCAGAAGGTTCAGGAAGTGGTAGCTGAAAATACTGAGCTTAATACTGACTCTAATGAAACTGTTCGCGTGTTTCGCTCAAGACGAAAAATAAAACCAGTTAAAAGACTCGATTTATGAACTTCAAACAAACTTTTGAACTTTCTGTGTTTGAACTCTAAAATATTTATTCAGTTTGTGTCCTAATATTTTGAAATATTTCTATTATTATTATGTACGTAATTGTTCTCAAAATTGTATGTATTATCATTATGTTACTGTTTTGAGTTTGTATCCCCAAACTCAAGGTGGGGAGAATGTCGCGCCAAGATCAAACTCCAAGAGAGGGAAGTTTCTCTGGCAACGAGAGAGAGATTGTTGTTCGAAAAGATGGATGATTGAACAGCGTTGTAACGATCATTTTGTGGATGTTGCGTATTGTAAAATGAACCTATTGCACTGTACTAAATAGTATTAAAATGCTATACCTTAAAAGATCTTTCATCTGATCTAAATTTTAACAAACCGCTCATTATTTTCTCTTAAACTCACAATGATGTTCACGACACTTGCTTTGAAATCGTTGAGTCTGTTAATCAAAAATTCATTAATCCATAATACAACATTAATATTCATTAATATAAAATCCATAATACAACAAATCTCAAATTTGGGCTTCCACATGCCCATATTCGCAGCAGGATTAAGTCATTCAAAATTCGATGGCTCTATGTACCGTTGTTTTATCACAATGCGAGAAATATACATACATTTATGCAGATGTTTCCTTATTTAATTTCTTCAAATATAATCAGGTCTCTAACATTTGGTGGCAACAGTTTGAAAAGTGAAACGGACATTTATAATGAACCAATGCAAAATCGCAAAGCGAAAACAATATTCCTTCAAGAACAAAGCCCCCTTTACACTAAAAAAAAAAAAAAACCCACAAATTGTATATATAAAAAAAACAAAAAACAAAATTACAATGAAATAAGCAATATTCCTTAATACAAATATTAATTATCCTAATAAATAATTTAACTTCCCACGTCCACTATCCAATATTCCTTAATACAAATATTAATTATCCTAATAAATAATTTAACTTCCCACGTCCACTATCCAAGAGAAACATTAAATTTAAAAACTGTACAGAATGATCGCCCTCATTTTTCCAAGTGGCAACAGTTCTATTTTTAAACAGTCAGCAGTCCAGTATACAATTGAATGAAAAACTGTTGTCAAATCCATATTTCTAAAAGAATGAAACTATTCAAAATGATGAGATAAAATCGAAAAGATAAAATAAAAAAAAAAACTGATTCGAATTTTGAAAAACTCGCTTCGAGGTGCTATGGCTCTTGTCTAGATGCACCTATATACCAAATTTCGTAGCCCTGGGTCTATTAGCTTACGCGCAAAAGCACGAACGAAAGACACAGACTCTTTCTTTTATTACATGTAGAGAAGATTATATAATTTCAATTCTTATGCATCTTTCATCTGTTAAAAATGAAATAAAAATAGGTTTTAAAAAGATATTTAAAAAAATGATCTTTTGAACTTTAAAAAATGAATCAAGCTAATTCAATGCCATCTTTTTCATTTATTTTTTTTTCGAATGGCCCCTTTAAAGACGTAAAAACGGTGCTTCAGAGAAATACTGAAGTTTGACCTACTGAAGCTCCCTTCGCATAATTTCCAGAATGTCAGTTTATGAGATTTCTGTTATATCTACTACAGTAGGTGATAATGATTTAAAATATCTGTTCAAGTAAACATTTTTTATTCATAAAACAAATGACCTTCAAACATTTCACGATCTGAAAGCCTCTAATCTAGTTGATATGCTTACGCTATCTAGAAACAATTTTTATGCTAAATAAAGTTAATCTTAAAACAAATTTCACGTCAGCAATAGAAGCTGGATAAGAAAATGGCGAGAATTTTTTTTTTTTTTCTTAAATAGAAAACACCTTATCACCAAGACTCGTCTGTTTACATAGGGCACGGTCACAGTAAACAAATAAAAGAAATGGATTGCTCTTATTACCCCTTATATCATATTTAATCAAGAAACTGGAACGTTATATGTAGGTTAAATAAATTCAAGGCTGTTAAAAATAACTACAACTACATTATCGAATGCTCAAGAAGTGAAAGTTCTTATCAATTAAAGTGAAACAAAGCAGAAAAAAACCGTAAGCAAATTCCTACGAAGAAACAATGACGAATTAATCCGTTTAAGAAAAGACCAATGACCTTCATAAAAAAATTAAAAGAATTTAAATACTCGAAAGATTTAGAATAGAAAGAAAGATTAAATATTCATTTTTATTTCGATTGACATTTGTGGCCACAATTTAATTGACACTCTAATCATGCCTATTCAAGAAAAATTAGTTTTGATACTGCTGTGATATGAAGAGAGCACAGCCAAATAGCGTCATTACAGAAAGCTCGGCAGAAGCTAAAGTGCGCAATTATTCAATATGGAAGCTCACTAAGAGAAGGTCTTGATTTATAGGTTCTCGATATTTTGAGTTTAGGCTCCGAATCAGCTATGCCATCAAGCATTACGCAAGTCATGTGACACACATTAATCTAGAAATGGAAATCCAGAAAAGTTATTTTTAGAAGAAATACCAAAATTAAAAAATACGGAATTAAGTTATAAAGCTCATTTACATATTTTTTATCATACATAAATATATATATGTGTATGTGTAAGATAAAAATATGTAAATCAAAACTATAATTTAAATTAGCAATAGCCTCTTAATTCCTCACTTTTAATTTGGGTATTTCCCTACAGTATTCTAAAAATTGTAATAACTTTTTCTAGACTGCGTCGTTTCGGGATCAAACCATGTCATACGACTGGCATAACGCCGCTTATGTCAGTCGGTATAATTATAATATTACTTATCGGTACAATTATAATTTACAGTAATATAAATATATACAGTAGACTCCCGATTATCCGTGGGCGGATTATCCGCGCCTGCCGCACACAGTTTTTTTTTTTTTTTTTTTTTTACAAGCGTAAAGCAAAGAAAATAAAAATTTTCAAAAAAACTGAGCGAAACGTTAAATTTGATAACATCGTGCTTATTTATAGCAAAAATATCCCAGGCCTTCTCGGAACCTTCCCCTCCGATGAGTATGTCATTTCTTACTCCACTTCCTCCCACTCGCCATTGTTAGTTTAAGCCTGATAGTGTTTGCGAATCGGTCGGAGTTAATTTCTCATCTTTTATTGTGTTCAGTGCTTGTGCTTTTTGGGTTTGTGTTTTTCGTTACCGATTTAAAAATGTCAGGAAAACGAAAGAAGGTTGTGTTGACGATTGCGCAAAAAACTAGAATTAATTTCTAAAGTAGCAAACGGCGCTACAAGGCAGCAGATGGACTTGGATTACGGAATCGCGGAAACAACATTGCGAGACATTCTAAAGCAAAAAGACAAACTGGTGAACTTTGCATTAATGTCGGACAGTGCTTCCGCAAAGAAAACGCAAAAAACTATGAAGGGTTCTACCTTTGATGAGCTAGACACGGCATTGACAGAGTGGTTAGCTCAAGTTCGAAAAGAGGGTACTCCTGTAAATGGTCCTATCATTGCGGCGAAAGGAAGAACATTTTTTGAGTTGTTAGGCCTGAAAGGAAATTTTGATGCGCCTTCTGGCTCGTTGACTCGTTTTAAGCAGCGACATGGAATTCGAGAAATTGGACTTCATGGGGAGAAACTAAGTGGTGACCAACAAGCAGCCGACGATTTCCACCATGAATTTGAAGAATTTGTTTTAAAAGAAGAGCTATTTTTTGAACAACTTTACAATGCCGACGAATCGGGACTTTTGTGGAAATGTCTTCCCACTCGCATTATAGCATTTGAAAGTGAAAGTAAAGCGGCGGGTCATAAAAGCAGCAAGGAAAGGTTCACTATCATGTCTTGCAGTAACGCTACCGGTGGACACGAACTTAGACTTGTTGCCACTGGAATGTAAAAAACCCGAGATCTTTCAAAGGCACAAGGATAGAAAATTTGCCCGTTGATTACTTTAAACAAACAAACAAAAAAAAGGATGGATGAACCGAAACATTTTTCAAGAATGGTTCGAAAAAATCTTTGTTCTTCAAGTGCGTAGACATCTTGAATCGAAAAACCTGCCTGAAAAAGCTGTGCTATTGATCGACAACGCACCTTCTCACCCAGTAACAAGCGTGCTAAAGTCTTCTGATGGACAAATTTTTGCGAAGTTTCTCCCTCCAAACGTTACTGCACTAATCCAACCCATGGACCAAGGAGTTATTGCAACAATGAAGAGAACATACCGAACCAAGCTGCTAATGACCAAAATTAAGTAAGGTTATGATCTGAAAGGAGTTTTGGAAACACTACACAATCTTGGACAACATCTATGATATTGCATCTGCATGGGACTCAGTGAAACCGTCAACCCTCATAAAATCATGGAGAAAACTCATGCCTAATGTTGAAGCCTAACCCCTTTGGGTTGCGAAGAAGAGAATGAAGATGTAGACACGCCCTCGGCAACTCTTGCCGATATGATGAAAACAGTTCCGGGGTGGTGAGAACGTCGATGCTGAAAACATTAACGAGTGGTTGGAGTGTGACGTCAACGAACCTGGCTTCGAACGCTTGACAGAGGACGAAATTGTGAAGAAAGCAAGGGGAGAGACCGAGAATGAAGGAGAGGGAAGTGAAGGCGAAGAAGAGCCCACTGTGCAGATCATGGAGGTAGGAAAGGGAGGAGGGGCCATTCCGAGCTAGAAGTGAAGCACTGCTTTGAAGCTTGGGTCACCAGACGGGGTGTTCTTTGTTTACATTCAGAAGCTCGCTTGACAAGATTCTGATAGTATTTCGACACACGACAGTTCCATAGAAATCGAAAAAGGGTCACTCTCGCATGAAAGAAACATTCATAGTGTAATGGATAATAGCAATTTGTATAGTTTACTGACATTTACGCAAAAATCACATCTTGGTTATTTTTCGATAACTAACAACAGCGATTTTGATTATTAATTTGTTTTATAAAATTCTAAGCTGTTGCACTACAAAAGTATAGATTTTAAGAAAATTGCTAAAAGAGATCTCCCAAAATTTATTTTCTAGAAGATTTGAAAAGTTTGAAACTTGATGGCTAAATGTAAATATAAAATTATGTATGTTAAAATATTTGTAATGGACATAGGTCAGATTAAGTTTTTATTAAATAGAGTAACGCATGCAAGGGCTATCTGCCTAAAGAGAGAGATGCCATCGTGGAGGAATTTTGAAGAAAAACTTACCTTTGAGTGGGTATTAAAAATAATACTTATAATTTTCATTCAAATTATATTCATATATATTTTTTATGTAAAACTTTCGGGTGCATGCTAAATTAGTGTAAATTACTTTACACGAAAAATATAGTGAATGCACAGAAATTAAAGATTTGCACATGCCGGTGTGTGTGTGTGTGTGTGTGATTATGGCAAAGCCTCGAGGGCTATCTGCCTAAGGGGAGGGATGCCTTCGTGGAGGACTTTCTAAGGGAAACTGGCTCGTATACACGTTACACATGGGGAAAACCACGAACACGCCCATGCAGCCAGCCTGTTCGCGGGATTCGAACCTCGGACCGAACTACCAGTGCTCAGCGACTTTACCGCTCGGCCGCTGGTGGGCCCTTTGCACATGCCGGAAATGATAAATAGGAAATATCTATGGGTATTTATGCATGTGCTTGCAAAAAGCATGTATCTGCCTTTGACAAAATACTTAAATATTCATTAAATTATTTATAAATGTATTTGAAATGAAGAATTTATTCACTTATAAACAACTGTGAAAGTACTGTGAAGAAATCTAATGATTAAATGTATCTAATTTATAATGATTATAAATGTTATCTAAATATATAATAACCTTAATATTGAATTGTAAACATAAATTGAAATCCTGTTGACAAATACGTTATAAAACTATTTAAGCAAGAATTGTTCGTATTGGAAAGCAATCTCTTAAAAGGTATTGTAAAGCAAATGCTATGAGATGCGCACTTAAGAACGTAATAAAGAGTTTTGGAATATGTATTGTTGAAATGAAGGGTTTAAAAAAAAATCTGATAAGTATAATTAAAAGAATTATTCCCTTTACATTTTATAATAACTCAGTTACAAGTTTTAAATAATACTTTTAAAAAAAAAAAGAACTTATTTTATTCCCTTTCAGAAATGTTCAGAGAAAGTCAAATACTATTTAATACCTATTTAATTATTAGGAATTAGCGAAATACTTCTTTAAAGTATTTCGCTAATTCCTAATAATTCTCTAATTTAAAATGAACCGAATAGAGCATTAATTATAAATTGACTTACATTTTTCGATTTAAAAGAAGCCAAAAAATCATGTCATATTTAAGAAAGTATTTTAGGAAGAAGCTCTATAAATAGAAAAGAAATAATGCATAATTTTAATATTAATAATACAATAAACTTTGATCTTAATTTTTGTACCTTAACCGAATAGAATCAAATTACCGTAATTTTTTTTTCTAATTTAATTAACGAAAACTTGTGAAAATATTTCATTCAAATTAAACCATTCTGAGAAAACTGTCCTGTGAAAAGTATAGCATTTAGTTCCGTTCAGAATGAAATGTTGTTTAAAAATATGTTGTTTTCACATACTTAGGACTCTGAAGTGTTGTAGAAAAAGAAAATACATACATTTATATGTATATTTGCGACGTAATTACAAAATATTTACACCCGAACGCGTCAAATCTCATAGAACTCAATGGTAAATGACCCAATGTTTTGGTCACCACGTAGGGATCGCCAGTGCTTCAGAGCAGGGTACGGAGAAACTTGTTTAGGGCGACTCCTTCTTACTTCCTACCTCCATGGTGCAGATGCGGAAGACTCACGAAGCGGCTTTGTAACAAGTCGACGAACTGCTGAGCTATTTGGAAGGACAAGACGACGCAGAGGTGGCCAAGAAACTTATGCTACGAAAAAATGCAATCTCGGATCAAGAGAAAATGCTTCCAAAGCAAGAAGCAAACACAAATGATTGATTTCTTCAAAAAGGTGTAGTTTTACAGCTATGCTTTTGTAATTACCTAATACATTTCAGTATTAAAACAGTACATATATATTAATTTTTCTGTGTATCCTTGACGCCTCTCGTAAGTACAAAGCACTTTTCTGTTTTCATTAACAAAATGAATTTTAGGTTAGTTTTGAGTGATATATTAAAATATTAAGCGTTAGTTAAACATTTCCTGCTGTTTATTTTACGTTTTATTATACATAAAACGATTTTTCAAAGCTAGAATGACTGTTTTCTCTTTTGCTGTACTCGCTTTTAGCTTTTTTCGGATTATCCGCGATTTTTGTTATCCGCGGCGGCCGCGCCACCCAATTTCGCGGATAATCGGGAGTGTACTGTAGTTGAAATGTAGTTAATTCGGAAGCTAAACTCAAAATATCGAGAACCCACACTTTCTCTTGGTGAGCTTGCATACTGGATAACTGCGCAATTTTGCTTCTAGCTCTCTTGCTGTTAAGACGTTTGGCGTACTGCTTTCCTTCCTATCGCAATCGAAAATGTAAATGTTCTTGAATAGGCATAGTTAAAGCGTCAAGTGAATTGTGGCCTCAAATGTCAATTCAAATAAAGATGAATATTTAATATGCCTCGACTGCCAAGTTTGCTGTTCATTTTACGTTCTACGCCATCAATAATTGCAAAGTCTTTTTCATTACATTTATATACACGTATCTGGCATTTACAGGATTATTTGAAATTTATTACTTATGAATTTCAATCTTTGGCCTTTGTGAAAAAGAGGTTCTAAATTTCTTATTTTGTTTTTACTGATAATTTTACAGAGCTTAATACGCGAAAATACTAGGCACGATAATTTATTAATTGTTTTTGGAATTATATATATATTAAAGCGTACTGCACCTGAAAAGGGGAGTTGCAAAACTACATGTTATAGCAGTCACATAGACAAATTTTCAACGTTCTGTGGCTAATCGTTTTTGAGTTATGCGACATACATATACGTACGTACAACCATTTCTGAATCAAATTTTAAGAACTGAACACACACACACAAAAAAAAAAAAAAAAAAAAAAAAAAAAAAAAAAAAAAGAACAAAAAGTCCTTCATTTTGTCCGTACGTACAGATATCATGCAAAATCGTTCAAATGGATTGGAGAGCGGTCAAAGTGGATACTTTGAAATATGATAACTGAAATTTTTTCCGATTACCTTACTTTCCTTTACAAGGAAGTGATAATAAATTACTAAAAAGTCACGACCTTTTAAAATCACATACATATGCTCTAATTTTGAATAACATGCATGATTTTTCAAGTTATATATTTAATTTAGGCCGATATGTCGAAAAACATGAGCAATTTACTTCGCATGTTGCAATTTCTAGAGATGGCATCACAAAACAGTACATTCCAAATTAGCCGGAAAAATTCTGGTACTTGGGTGTTATCACAACCAACTTAGCAGAAATCGCCAAAGCTTTAGACTACACCAAGCTCTAGTAACCACAAGCTTAATAATTATTCAGAAAACCACGCGCATGACAAATATTCAGTTTTTAACGTAGCCATTTTCATATGCGTTCTTTTTGTTGTATTCTACGTTCCAACGGCTTTTACAGAAAAATCACGATTATTTTTTGTCTTAAACACGATTTAAAAATTTGCGCTCGTAGAAGTTTCCTATTATAGAAGAATGAGAGATTAAACATGATTTTTAAATTTGCGCTCGTAGAAATTTCCTATAATAGAAGAATGAGAGATGAAATTTCTCCGGAAATACATTATTTTGCGGCAAAATCGCTAAAAGAACATTGCTTCGAATTCGGTAACGGTTAAATCGCTAAAGAAGCAATGCTTCGAATTCGCTATAGGTAAAATGGGAAAATCGCTAAAGGAACAATACTTCGAATTCGCTAAAGAAACAATGGCAAAATTGCTAAAGGAACAATGCTTCGAATTCGCTACAGGCATAATGGTAAGTCGCTAAAGGAACAAATCTTCGAATTCGCTAAAGGCATAATGGTAAACCGCTAAAGGAACAAAAGCTTTGAAATAGCTAAAGAAACAATAGCAATATTGCTAAAGGAACAATGCTTAGAAATCGCTAAAGAAACTATAGCAAAATTGCTAACGGAACACTGCTTCGAATTCTTCCTCAAAGCGATTGCTACGAAATTTTCACAACAAAAACCCATTTGTAACGTAATTAAGTTTACTGATTGTCTTTTGGAATAAATATAGTATGTACGTAATGATAAGTGTGCATGCAATATATTTTATCATTTTTACAATAGTAATTATTTTTATTATAAAAATTAACTTTTTCTATTGCAAAGGTAAACTTTTTCTTCCTTAAAATTCGCCTAACTTTGTCGAGGCAGTTGCAATGTTATCCGTAAGTGCCAAAATTCTTATCCGGAATCCTCGAAGTCCGATTAGTGCCGGCGATAAGAAATTATACTATACTCGTGCAAAGTAATCTAATATAGTACTTGTATTACGACACTACACGTTGTCCTACTTCAGAAATCAACTTAATTAGCATTGCACATACATAAATCTAATTTATAAAAATCACATAACGTAATTACTCAAATTATTAAATCAACCTCCTGAAATATTGGTTTATTTAACGATTTCTAGATCAAAGAAACTTTGAATAAATCATAAATGCCCTGTAAATGTTTGTAACTTGATTTTGACCGAAATAAAAATTAAAAAATTCTCATTCGAGTAGTAACTGAAATATATAAATTACTACAAAAAAATCGGAAAAAATTTTCAAATTTTGTAAACGGTTAATGTAAATAATGACAGAAATTAAAAAATTAAATATATATTAAACGTAACGCTAAAATTGCTGAAAATGTACGCCGAAATTTGATAAATATGCTCATTAAGAATAAAATAGCTGCGACTGTAGAAAGATAATTATGAAATTTATTATTAATGCCATTTCGCAAATAACCAATTACATCTAAAGAGCGCATGTGCGATTCTCTGTCACTGAGCCGTATAGGATTAGTGGCGTAACCTATTGTTTGTTACTAACGTAATTAGGTTTTGTGAAGCATGTCTGGCATGCTAAGTAATTGATGATCTCACTGTATGTTATAGCGTGCTTGCTGTGTATAAGAAAAGCTGCTATGCTGCATTATTCTGCAACTCATTTCAAAACAGTCATTAACGGTGAAATGCAGGTAATTATACCGGCGGAAGCTTAAAAGTCTTTTCCTAGAACAAAGTCAGGAATTTCATTATCTCGCTTCATTAAATTATTTTGTGATTATGGCGTGCTATATTAACCTTAATATTTGAATAATTTTATCAAGGATCTTTGAAAATGAACTTTCAGCTCTTTGTACAGGTCAAGTAATTATTAACAATTAGAATATACTCGGGTCGCTAAGCTCATTTCAAACATAAACGACAATTCTCTTTCCACTGTTTATGTTTTTAGTTTTAAAGAAAAGACTAAATTAAAGACATGTTTAGCAAAAAATACATCAAGCGTTTATTTTAATATTTATCACCATATAAACATATTCGCATTTAGCCTTTCAATTCCAAATGTATTGTACTTCAGATAGCAAACTCCTACTCAATTGCCGTTCGCCCTTGAATTGCATAGACAATTTGATGATAATTGGCAATTAGCCATTATAACTAAGTTATGTTATATACACAATAATCCAATAGTAAAATAAAACTCTAAACTAAAGGTCTCTTTTTTTTTTTTTTTTGAACATATAAAAGACAAATTTTTTATTACATAAATGCAAATAAAAGGCTTGAAATCAGTGAGAAATAGAAAAAAAAAATTAGTTAATAAACATGGAGATATTGCATTTGTTGATTTTGAAACTGCCAGGGGATAATTTTCAGTAACTACATCGCAATTTCTAAAACATGACGTTCTTTAAAAACGAATCGCTACTTTTAAGGAAACTGCCAAAAATCACATATTAAAATAGTAATGATAATATTAATAAAAGAGAGAAAGAAAGGTGGAAATATACGAACTGTTTCAAAACTTTGGGTACAGAATTTATTCATGCTTAAGCACATGATGTGCGTCCAATGCGTAAGCCATTTGGAAGTTGCACGTTCTAGATTCTTCGCACTTAAACCATAAAATTAATTTCAACAGGAATATCACAAAATATTTAAAAAGAGCATTTCTTTAGAATTTCCAATACACAGTATCGCATGCTGCAGATAATTCCCCCTCCCGTACCGTGTTGCCATTGCTCGCTTTGAATCATTGAGTTTCTTAATCACAAACTAATAAATGCTTTACAAAACATGAAATAGATAATAAAACAAATTCGGGCTTCCAGATGCCCATATTCTAGTGGAGGAGGACAGCTTATTGAAAATTTGATGTCTCTAGGTATTGTTGTTTTTTCACAGCGCGAGAAACATGCATACATTCACGCAGATTCTCCATTATTTTATTTTTTTTTTAATATAATGCAGGGTTCTAATATTTGGTGGCAATAATTTGAAAAATGAACCGATATTTATAGTGAATCAACGCAAAATGCCAAAACAAAATTAATAGCCCTTTGGGCTAATCATGAGAAACGCAATCAATGAAAACTCTTATTTACCATTTACAAAGCATTTTCTTCAATGATATAAACGCATATCGAGACAGGAAATCAAATTTCTAAACATTTTTAACATTAGTTATTTTTAAAATGTGACTTTACATTTCTGCTTCCGTACAATTCCGTTATCCGGACGGTAAAAAATTGGTAAACTATTGTTGAGGCCATTGATACCAAAAGTAATTATAGTAACCGTATAGTAAGGAAGGAAGCATAACAGTAAAGAGCTATCAAAGAATATTATTTTAATTTAGAAGAAAGTCTACTTGCATATACTGCATTTTTTTTTTTAAATCCATAAAAATAAAACAGCTTTGCACAACTGAAATTAAACGGGAAGAATGAATTTAGAGTTCTCAACCCTCTTTTCATTACAAAATTCTTTCCTGTAGTACGATTTCGCTTTAAATTATCGATAAAACACAAAACATCAATTCCAGAGGTGCTGATTCAGATAAAATTGAACATCGTAAACCTTGGTGGAACTGACCTTCAATCTTACGAATAGTAGTTGATTCGTACATTATTGTGTCTCAGTAAAACTTACATGAGATTTAGCGAAAGGAACTAAAAGAGCTAATCCAATCAAACTGTTGTGGTGAATAGTAACTCCCACATTTTCCAGCTTTGTAATTGAACTATTAACTACTATTCTGTTTTATAATGCTCTAAATGTTACAAATAATTATTCTAAATTATTGCATAGTGTAAGTTATATTTTCAGGTTCATAACTTCAACTGTATATTCCTTCCAGTAATTTCGGCCCACAAGCGGCCGAGCGGTAAAGTCGTTGAACACCGATAGTTCAGTTGGTGTTCGAATTCCGCCAAACGGGTTGGCTGAAAGGGCCCCATGTGTAACGATAAAAGTTAAAAAGGTAAAAGTTTTCTCCATGTGTAACGTGTATATGATCCAATTCACCTTAAAAATTCTTAAATTAAATATATTATGAATTTCTATTCTAATAATTTCTTATTATTTAACAGTTTGTATCCCCACATATTACAAGTTCCCTTCCTATTCCATACTATACCAGAAAGCTCAAGCTTATATCATTTCGACATATATGATTCTTGAAACGCAACTGGTTACTCACGACAGTAGTTTTTGTCAGCATTAACACAGTATACGATATCAACAGCATATGCTATTTAGAGATATTTATTTCCACTCCAGTGCCGTTAATACTATATTTCATCAATGTCATACGTAATGCATACTTTGTAAGCATAACGTAATTCGCATGCATTAAAAGTTTGTCTGAAAGGTTCTGCTTAGACAAGGATTTAAAATATCCCGCAAAGAATCACTAAAAAAATCCTTCCATTAAGAACTTCTTATGCTAATTTATACAGGAAACGATTTAAGAGCAATTTAAAACAGCTATAGTATAGCTAGGTAGATTTAAATTTACATCCGTACCACAAGCGGAATATCTAATACGTTTCTGAATGACTCCAAATAGTTCCAACTGTTGAAAGAATTAAAAACTAGGATTTGGATTATCAGATCATAATACAATTTTTTCTCCAAAAAACTTATCTCTACGTACTGATTCTTACCTAACTCAGACTTTTAAAACCTATTTTCGGAAAAAACTTTCTTGCTTCTGTTGTAAATTAAAACCTCAATATTCGGATTCCTATATTTAAATCATAAAATAAAGCGTTCCGAATAAGATTGATTCAAATATAAAGATATTTTGAAAGTTAACATTATTATTCATACAAAATTGAAACTTTCAACAGAATATTATGGGAACAGTTCCTTTTCACATTCAAATTGCTGCATAAATTCCTTTTCTTTACCTCTTAACAAAAATTCACTCTGGCTTTCTCTCACGCACACTATTATTGTTTCAGAAAGTGGCATTAATATTTGAAGGTAAATTATCTTGAAAAGCACGTTTTGAGGCCTTTTTCTTCGCCGGAATACTTGTTTTTAATAATGCCTCTAGAGGCATTACTAAAGGGACAAGATCAGAGGCGCATTTCTGTATCTCTAATCCGGGGTCCATTGAGGGGCATTATTCAATTTACCTAAAATCAATTTTCTGGTTGTTTAAATAACTGAAAAAATATTCCTCACAATAGCTAGTAGATGACAAAATATCTTTATCTTGATAATGCTGTTTGATGAAATGAAAAACATTTTTTTTTTAATGCATGTATTCAAGTGAAGGGAATAATTTACAGTTCCCTGAATTCCTTACACTTTATCCAAAATAACAAACAATCTAGTCATAAAATGTTGAATGTTCGCTCAAATTACGATCAAAAACAAAATACGATTCATCATCCATTAGAAGTTTCCACTTACTTCCCGCTATAATCTTATAAATACAGCTTATAAATTTTAAGATAATGTTTTTCCTTTTGGGAGGGCTCTAATTTCTTGAACATTTTTGTATACTGGAGAAATGAATTGACATAAAATTTAGCCCAGATCTTTTTAAACGTGGAGACCAGATAATTTCGATATCGCCAGTTTTTCAGCAACTTGATAGCACAATTTCAGTTTAACCATTTTTCGTGACTTTAGTTAAACTATTTTCATGGCTTCTCTGCTTATTTTTCGGTTGCCTTTTCCAAAATTTTGATTACTACCAAACTGCCCGAGGTCTGATAACTTTTGTAATGCTTAAATAGACCAATTTTCTTTCTGTAAGCATCTCAATTACGACAACAAATGTTTCCCATTTTTAAAATTTTACAAATGGTTCTAGCATTTAACTGGAACTGCTATCGTTTTGAAGGAAATTAACGGCTTTATGCAACTGTTTATGTTATTTATTAACTGCTTAACTGCAACTTTGAAATTTTACGTATTTATCTTTATTGCCTCATACTTAACACGCTGAGTGCTACGCGAATTGATACGGAAATTCCCGTCAAGCCACGCGCGCTGCTAGGTGCGCTGGCATTGTGGTATAGCAAGCGTACTTCTAAGATTGTTAGTTAAGATTAGAAATTTGTTACGTTTATATGCATTCAGTTTTCTGTGGTTCTTGGTCCAATGCAGACAAAAATCTTTCTTTAGCCTAGAACGTGAAACTGTCAGTTAAAAAGCATGAAGAAGACAGTAGTGAAATCTTTTTTTTTTTTTTGTTAAAAAACGGCCTAAAGTGGTTGTTTCTTCGTCATCAGGAAGAGAAGGAGAATGTTGAAAAATGGCATGACCCAAAGTGATCAACCAAAGCTTATACCTTTTACTCTCCTGGGTTTATAATTGAAAATCTGAATATAAGGTCAGATGTAACAATAGAAACCTGCTATAAACTATTTGTGCCGGATCAATTGTTCCAGGAAATCGCCAAACAAACTTATATGCAGCACTGCAATTAGAATGTGGATACTCGCAGGGCAAGTGGATGTTGCCGTGTTTCAATAAATTCCATTGAAAGTGCATTTTTTTAAAGTTTTATATTGCATTTATCATTGGCAATCACCGACGACTAAAATGGCTTGAATGGAAAGTGCAATCAATGGCGATTGACCAGACAGGAACGGAAAATTTAATGGCAGTCACCGATGACTGCCGTGGCACTTAACGTAATTGGAAAAACCCTCCTTTAGTACAAGAACTGATTTTTGAAGAACCAATTAATTGCAATGAATATCTACGGTTTGTAAACTGGTGTAAAAATTTTCTTCAATGTAACCTACATGATATTAGTTAGTGACAGTACATAAAGTTCGAGATACAAGAAAATTTCTAGCATTAATGATAGTGACGATAGCGGAATGGATGAAGATCTGGAAACATCACATAACAAAGCATGTTTAGACGACTTTGGAAAAAAAATTTAAACAATTTTATTATTTCAAAACTATTAGTACTCTTAGTTCCCCTCCCTCTCTCCAGAGACTCATTCCTTAAAATTAAATCACCAGAACTCCACAGTTTAAAACGATTTCGGCTTTTGTTTACGTGGAACATTGTTTAGAGAATTTGGTTCCATAGTGTTTGTCAACATTTCCAAACATATTGCCCAGGTTTATAGGTGGTCGACATGAAAAAATTCACTCGTATTTATTATCGAATACATACGGTATTGCTGCAGTTATTCCCAGTAAGTAGAATTCAGTAAGTGAAATTTTCTAATCTTATTTTAAATGAAACAGACGTGTTTGTTACATTAATTTTAAACTGTAAGAAGGAAGTATGTACAATTTGTAGTCAAATACAATTCCAGATGACTAACTTTTATAGATATTTACTAATATATTATTTTCATTTTATTCTATGTTTAATTCTGTTAAAGAAATAAAATTTCTAGAAATATAGTTGTACGTATACAGGGGAAAATGCATCTGATAACTCTATAAAAAATAAACTAGAATAAAAAAGTACTTTCATTTTTTCTCAGCCTGTAAGTCCTCATACATTTGTACTAAGTTATTTTTTCTCAAAGGGATTTACTGTAATAAACAGTAGGTAGCATGAAGTTGCCTAAATAAACATTTAACTACCCTTTTCTCACTATAATACATGGTGTCATTTCCTATTATTTCTAGTTATAATTGTACTGGTAGAAAAATTTCAGGTAAAAAATAAGTACTTTTTTAATGCGTTTTGCACCCTAGTTGTGCTACTTTCTTAATAAAGATCTGAAATTATTCTGAAAATTTTAAATCTTACCTTAACACTAAACTCCTTATTCCTTAATATTCTAAAAATTCAGGGCATTTGATCTATTTAGATCTTTTAAACGTTTCTGCTGATTATCCTGATAAAAAATTCCAGTAAGTGTATATCAATTATACAACTTCATATTTATCATTTGCTAAAAAATTCTTAGATAAGTTACAATTAAATGATTTTCAGGAACAAAAATTTACTAGTTACAAGAAAATTATATATGTACATATTAAACAAAAGGGATGTTACAGACATTAAATGATAAGAATGAAATTTGAGAATTTTGAATTCCAAACAAGTGTAAAGTTTGTTGAATTTTTGCAATTTTCCTTTTTTGTTATTGAGAAAGATGTAATTACATATTCTTCAAAAAATAGGAATCTAATTGAAAAAGCTTAAATGTACGGAATTTTTTGCGCCTATATTGAAAATTAACACTGAATAAATACCAATATATGCTCAAAAATAGTATTTTTCATATTGCTCAAAAATAGTATTCAAATCATACTCCAGGTTTATTATGTGTTACGAAATTCAATCCTACAGTGAAGTTAAAAAAATCAAAACCGGAAAATTACTAAACAAATATGTGTAAATAGCAAATGTTGTTAAAAGCTGATATTGCAAAAATAAAACATGATTAATAAATTTAGGATTATAGGGATTTTTAGTTTTAATTCAACTGTTAACTTGTCATTATGCATTATTGTTGCCTTTTTATTAAGGAAGAGGATATTTAGTAAAATATATATTCAAAAAAAAAAAAAAAAAAAAAAAAAAAAAAAAAAAAAAAAAAAAAATAGGTACTTTTCCGTTTTGCCGGCGCAAACGATAAAGTCGCCAATAATGGTTTAACTGATGCCAGACGGAATATCTTCGCTGGTAACTTTTTACGCCTCAGTTTCAAAACAAGTTGCAGCCATTTCTTATCAGATTGTTTCTTTCAGTACTAGCATACAATAATATAGAAATTTTACACGATATTTAAATTTTATCCCCTAAGACAATTCACGGAAATTAAGTCAATTAGAACGCAATTACACCGCTCATCCGAAGGCGAAATCAAGTGTTAAATTCATCAATTGTAATGAGAATGCACTAGCGAAGTAAAGCACTGCGGTTTTACATAATTTCTGAGTAAGCTATTCGTACGAATTGAAATAATTCTTGCATTTAAACTTGTATTCCAAATTAAGATTTAACTTGAAATTAATGTAGATAATTACTGAGGGAATTAGATTTTCGTAGCGTAGTTTACGTGAGACGAGATCATTTGGGTCACGTGATATGAATCGGCGAACAGGATGTTGAACCTTGAAAGCATAGTAAATTCTTAAATTAATGTCTTTTTACAAATTTATTGTCTTTATTTATTGGCTTTTTACAAAATTTTAAACCATATTAAAATGTTTATGCCTTCAAAATAATAATAAAAAAAAATTCTTAGAATTAACATTTTTTATGTGTATACTGTATGTTGTCGCCAACAAAGTCTGCTTGGCGAGATTTGCGCCGGCGAAACGGAAAAGTACCAAAAAAAAAAAAAAAAAAAAAAAAAAAAAAAAAAAACCAGCAACAGCCAGATCTTAAACATGTATTTTATTACCACCATCTGAAGTATGTTAAATCAATTTCTGTTCTATTATCTTAAGTGTAAAATTATTTAAGAAAAGTTAAGATACGTATTTGAAATTAGGAAATGCAGTCGATGAAGGGCAAATCGGATATACATATTTATTAATTTAAAACCAAATGATATAAGTCTTTTGCAAGGGGGGGGCTACATTTCATTTTCTCTCGTCTTAAGGGAATAACAGCGATAAGTGGCTTCATGTGGCAACCATGCTGTCTGTAGATAAGGACGACTTTAGTGACGTAGTGTCAGCCGTGCCGTGGCTTTGTATGTAGGAGGTACTGGGTTATAACAACTCAGATTGTTATCTTATACCTCTCTCTGCAGGATTCACGGCTTTTTCTTTTCAATAAAACGACCTCGAAAAAGACACACACATCCTAACACAGGAACTCAAAAGGAAAACAAAAGTGAAAGTCACGTGCCGGCTGTTGGGAAACAGGTGACAAATCCTTAGTTGGCATAGATGATACCATAGTTGGAACACACAACAAACGACGCTACCATTTTCCGCCGTCATAGCATTACGCGACATGTTGCGCAACTACTGCCAAATATGAGACGATAATTGGGCATAAAATAACTGGTATATTCTCGTTCATCCGGTGGAAGTTGAGTCCAAAAGCAAAACAGTGTACATTTAGCGGAAAATTCTGAGCCCACCCCCACTTAAGCAGGTGCAAATAACAGAACACTGAAGAACTTTGGTTTAGATTTAGCACTTTTCCTCGTCTCCAAACTATCCATACGGACAAATGTCTCCGAATGTTCGATTTCCTTAAGTTTGGTACATTTGGCGATAACTTGGTAAACTTGGCTTATTAATGGGCAGCACTTATTTCTTCGATACAACAGTCGAACAACAGTTAAAGAAAATTCATATGAAGTTAATTATGTTTAAAATTAATTATAATTTAAAATTAAAATGAAAGAGAAAAGTCTTCAGTTTCGCTATACTATAAACAAAATTACCCAACAATGGTGAAATGAATTCGTGCGAATTTGAGATTAATTACAAATAAAGTTATTTAAACTTAAACCGAAAACAAAAATCTTTCACACAGATTCACTGATCCTGCATAATCTGGCTAATTATCTCATTTTATTTGAAATCGGACTAACTGAAAAACTAAATATAAATGCACATAAAAAATAAAAGGTAAAAAAATACCTTTTTGTTCCTGTTTTTCAAAAAATAAAACGCAATTTAGAAATTCAGATGTCTTTATTATGACCTTTTTTTTTCGATGCATATTTATCGCAATTCACCTTTTATTATCTAAAAATTTAAATATTGTCTGCAGATGTTTATTTGGTCGAAGACATTTTTCTGTAGCAACTAATTTTGTCGGTTATCTTTCATCCCAGGGGATCGACCGGTGGGAATTTCCGGAACCGACAATTTATGGGAGGAGACCACTGACTGGACTTGTGTCCAGTCAGCTTCAATTTGTTGGGTATATAATCAGACTTCACAGGACTAGAACCATAGGTCCATCCCAGGAGGGGCCCAAGAGCGATGCGCAGTGCAGGGAGAAAGTTATGCCACATACGCATGACGTCATGTGGGTGACAGCGTTAGTTCTTGGCGTTTGTTTACTTTCGTTGCATCAACAGTTTGATTTGATTTGTGTTGTTAATTTGCTATTATACCTAGGAGGAAGTGTCAAATTGTGCTATAGCGTTGTGTCAGAATTATACACGTTAATACGTTTCTTGGCGGAAAACACTCTTTACAACCAGATAAAATAACTATTTTTTTAATGAATTTATGTAGTTTTCATGCATAACTGTGATGTAATTTTACATTTATTTTTCATTTTACTGCTATTTTACCTTTAAATTGAAAAATTTCTCATTTTAAATAATTTTTTATCATAATCTTCATTTTGTGTATGAGACATCGTAGTGAGATATTTAAACTCAGTGTCATGTTTACTGAGTACCAATACTGAGTGTCATGTTTACTGAGTACCAATACTGAGTACCTGAATGATTAGTTAATAAATTCGAGTATCCAACTTCATTCACATGTTTTGGTTACTTTCTTTACATCCCAAACGTAATTCTATGTATTGAAGCAGCGTCTGGGTTAAGCTTTGCGAACTAAGTAAACTGATACATGCCTCACCGTGAGGAAAGAACAATTTCTCGACCACACTATGATGCAAACATCGAATGAGTGAGTGACATATTTCCTTCAGTGTTATTTAACTGATGCATACAGGTATGTGTGATGTAATTTAATTGATATAACTTACACATGCTTGAATCTGAAGGAAAACAAATCTGTGTATAATGCTAGCGAAAAAATAGCGAAAGTGTAAGTAAGATATTCTGTTCAGTGTTATTTAACTGCTGCATATGTTTTAATTTTGATTTCATATAACTTGTTTTTAATTATAAGAGAAAGAAAAATAATTCAATATTGAACACATACTTCGAGTATAACAAAAGTATTTTAAGAAACAACCTGATAAAAATACATTAGTAATTAAAAATATTTAATTTGTGTACAGGCTGAATTGAAATTAAGATGTGGTGGTGTATTTAATTATGGCAAAGCACACTAGGGCTATCTGCGCAATAGGTGTGATGCCTTCGTGGAGGACTTTCTCAGGGAAACTGGCTCGTATACACGTTACACATGAGGAAAACCACGAAAACGCCCATGCAGCCAGTCCGTTCGCAGGATTCGAACCGAACTACCAGTGTTCAGCGACTTTACCGCTCAGCCGCTGGTGGGCCGAAACTAAGATGTAGGGCAAGTTTATTATTATTATTATTGTGCGTATATGTGTAAGAAAATGTATTTTAATTGTTCCATTTTTAATGTATGGAAGGAAGAATAGGATGCCAATATCGAAGATTATTTACTATAGCAAATAATCACGTCAGGATAAATGTTATATAGAAATCTTGGGAGTGTAAGGGATTATAAGAGTACTTTTAGATTATACTGAAAATATATGCACTTCTGCTAAAATCTGAAGTGAATCAGTATGAAGTGACTTTTCGCTTTAAAAGGAATGTGATAAGTATACTATTTAAAAGTATAATGACGGATATTAAGAAATTTGTAGAATTTTATGGTATTTAAATATGAATTTGTTAAGTCAAATCTTTTTATATATATTTTTGCTTTAGATATGTAAACTTAAAATCACGATCATATATTTCTCATGGAATGTCAAAGTTCATTTGTGTTAAAAAAAGTGCATGAGCAATGAAAATAAATAGAATAATACTTTTTGATTATGTTTTTACCATGGTCTTAGCAGTTATGCCATCATGTGTTCTGTTCAACAAGATTTATTTAGTGCAAACAATACTACGAAAAAATATTGAAAAATACCTTGTTTTACAATATTTATTTCCCTTAATTAACTTAAATATCGTTTTTCATTTTCTAATGCTTTCCTTTACGAAAAGAATTTAATGTTTACAATTATTTTCACCATTCGTACGAATTCTGTGCATAAAATAAACATTTTCTTTAACAAAATACTTAATCGGAAAGTATATACCCGGTATTTCTGGTGTATCTACCACATATAAAATATGATCATTTTGCTTTAGTTTACATTTTTTCCATTACCAAAATCATGTAGCAGACGCGTCGGCCGATGCGTCTTGTCTCCCGGGTGACGTCACTACCAGCAACCAATGGCACGCTTTTTCCGTTCCTGGCCTAACCTTAGTATATTAAAGAACCTTGGGTCCATCCTATGGTAGGTGCGGGCTTGGCAGGGACCGTGCTGGTGCTGTCGTGTCCGTTGCCTTCGCTGTGGGGACGCTCTCGTGTAGATATTAAGCGCTGTGCCGGGGGGGAAGGCTCCCCGCGCAGCCCTCAGTGTGATGGATTATGGCGATGAACATGAGAAGTCCTGCGGGCTGTTCGGTGGGTTGGCGCCCCGCCGGCACAGTCGTCTGAGGGAGGCCGTATAAACATGTTAAGGCGCTCAAAGAGCTGCCAGGTAATGTAGCCCGACTTGGTGTTAATGTCGGCGAAATCTTTCGGCGAAATTTAAAGTTATGTTCAGCTTTGGAATCGTTTCCCACTACATGCTGTAAGTTTCAATGATCCCAATAAAGTTTTAAAATTGCTCTGCTCTTAATAGTGATAATAATGATAGTTATGCATTTTGGAATTATTATACTCATAATACTGTTATCAAAAAATTAAGTTAGTGATCAGTATAAACAAATATCGTAACGCGAAGATATTTTCGTTAAATTTTAATTATATGCTTCACAAATGCATCTGCTTATTGCAAAGTGAGCTGCATTTAAGGGTGAAGAGACGCATGCTGCTTTCCAGTTTGTTGGAGCAAATTTTGAAGAATTATAAAATTTCCGACCATACCGCAACAAATTATGAGTAAAAGATTAACTCGAATTTTAAGTTTCTTTAATACCTTACGGAACAACATTATCTGTCTAATAGGGAGGATGCCTTAGTGGAGGACCTTTTGAAGAAAACCTAATTGCCATTCTCTAACGATAAGGTCTCTATAGAAGACTAACGGTAATGAAGTTGATGGGAAGTTTGGGCAGCCCGGTAAAAAAATGGACTGAGCTTTAAGAATGCAAAACTGAGTTTACAAGAACATTTTATGTACCCACTTGAACTATCAATTCCACGATTGAGATGAACTCGGCTACTTTCACATTCATCACATATTGCATAATCAATGCGGCTCTGTTGAAAACAAATGGGGGCGTATACATTTACACACGGCTGACATGCTGGAATCTCCCACAATTTTACTAACAGAAAAAGCGAAACCAACCTGACCCCAAACTCTCTTTTCTGGCAGATAATAGCCGACAAACAAGGGTGTGGACGACAGCAAAACAAACCATTCGGCAATCAGATCTCCCTTTTTATCTGCTTTGTCGGGCGCATCCTGCCATCGAATGTCGAGGATCAATCACCGATGAATCTCTCTCACTCTAGAGGATGCAGGAAATGAGTCATCGGCAGCAAAGCCACCCCCCTAAACATCTGCGCACAAACCCGGCAGTAACAAACGGATTGCGCTTGTCATCCCATCCGTCTCCAAGTGACTTTTCCACCCGGGTCGCAATTTCGGATTCAACTGAAACACGGAGGAGAAAAGGCACATAATTGAACAATTTATTTACGAAATGGACGTCAGAGGAAATAAGAGAATTTTTTAGAGAAAGCTTTAAGTCTTATTTTTCTGGAATAATGATCTGAAGTTATGAAGAGAAAATACATTTCCGCAAAAGGAATAGTTTAATCTTCAATTCCGTTTTTATGAATTATTATTTGAAAATGAATTCAGATGATAAATGCAAACGAAACTCTGACTGCCCATCATTTCCATACGCTTAATTACGGAAAAAATACACTATATCACAGTAATTTTATATGTTATGTTACGTCAAAATTATGCTACATTGAAAAATGAGGCAAAAGAAACTGCATGTGCTCCCCCTTTGTCCAAGGACGCTGATGTTATATTAGCAAATGAAAATGCAACACAAAATCGATTAATCTAGTTGGTTACTTCAACAGTTACGATAAATCATTCGAGAGCTATCTGTTTTAGAAAAGATGTCTTCAAAAACTTTTTGTTTGTGTGGGTGTGTGTTTCCCCATTTTTAAGAGAAAAAGTCATGCTATATATCATAAAGCATTTCATTAAATTTCGAGGTCAAAAGCCCCCAAAAATGTCAAAACAGAATAAAATTCCGAAATTGCTAATTCTCTTCACAAGTTTAGAGAGTCTAAAACTTTTCTTAAATTTCTAAATTTGAAAAATTATAGTTTTCAAAAATCCCTAACAGCACATAAGGTCAAAAAACATTAAGGAACTTGTATTCTTTAACGAACAGAATAATAGTAGCCGATTATTTTAAACAAATACGCTTATAAAAGTAAAATAAATGTGCTGAAAATACCTACGAAAATTTACAGTTGAAAACTCCCATTATTCCGAAGAGAATATTTACATTTATTAACAGTAATACACACAAGAACAAATATTGAAAGTAAAATAAAGCATATGCTAATTCAAGTTATCTTTCTAATGGATATCCGCAAGCGGAAATTTTTATCAGAAGCAAACGATTTTAAGATAAGTTTTACTTATTTAGAAATTATAAACAGCTTCAAAAAAATTCATCTGTATACGTTAAAATTACATGTCCAGTCTTACATGTGTTACACCAGTAATAAACTAAAACAGATAAAGTTTAAGTTGTCCTTCCTCAGGCTTTAGAAATGGTAGATGACCTTAAAATTCTGTTGTGAAAACTGCATGCATCAAATATTTGCAGTCTAATACAAACGCACACATATAATTAAAAAAAAAAAAAAAAAAAAAAAAAAAGTTTATCCCTTAAGGAGTCGTGTCCATGAAACTTGCAATGCCCGAATTTGGCTATCAAACGCCAATATAATAAATAGTATGGAAGAATATCATCCGGAATAAGGTAGTTTGTATTATATTTTAAACAGAATGAAAGCATCATTCTACTATTTGATACGAGGTCAGATTTGATCAGACAGTTACCAACTCCGAGGCCAAAATGAGTACGAGGTAGGAAATGGAAAATCAAAATCGTGCTGACTATTTCCCTCGATAACTTAAGCATCATATTCGAAACATCTTGAATTTGCGCCACCGAGTTTCACAATCAATACTGTATACGGATGCAACTGCTTGAGTGTCTGAATAAGAAAAGGAGGAACTGAAGAAAAGAACTGGAGTGCCAGATGGATTCTGTATTATCATAAAGCTCTTAGGCAATACAGCCGTGTCAGTTAATAAATTCTTAGAGCAGATTTTTAGATCCTCATCATGCGCAACTTTCATTTTATCAGGTTTCTCAATCTCTAACTTCTATTCTTTTTTAAAGATAGTTCTATGGTATCGCTGTTCTCAAATTATTTAAACCAAAGGATACGACGGCCAATATACACCATATATCAAAAGGTATGCTCTCCAGCAAAAGTAAAAGCATTCGAGTGATAGTTCATATATTCGAAATTGTCAACTCTTAATGCAAGCCTCACTTTCCGAAAATCTATCAAGAGAATATGATTTTATGCAACTTCGTCACAGAATTATATTCTGTCAGCAATCGTTTAAGTATCTTAACGGAGAATTTATGATCACGAATGGCGACAGTAGACATGCAGGTATACTAAAAGAAATCTTTAAATTAACTTTACTTTTCACTGATATAGTAATGAAGCAGCGCATGGATAACATAAGTAATCACACACGGCATAAGCGATACTTCATTAGTTGGCAACTTCACGGTGTTAAAGCACAACAGAAGGTACAATATCAGTGGCATACGCAATTCAATATTCATACAGCTCTTATGTCAAGAAGCACTACGAATTTTGAAGAACCAATCAATCACAGCAAAAGTAAATGACTTCATTCTGGACTGTGAGAAATGCGAGAGTGGCTAAAGCTGCGAAACTCTGGGTATTCATACTTCACTGCGGAATAGAAGTTTCACTGCGGAAAACTTGGCTGCACGCGCATATGCACTATTATGATTTTCCTCGGATGTATCGCGAATAGAGACCAACCTTCTCTACGAAAGCAACCCTCCTCATAAGCAGAGAGACCTGATATGCTTTGCCATATTTCTATCCTTCAGGTGTGATGACAACAATTGGTTTTTATGTGAATCGGAAATGTCAAGTATTTCAATACTATGTTTTTGATTTTTATTTAAAATATAGAACTGTTATGTGCTTTGCTGCGTTAACAGTTTATTTTATCGATTTCAAGGAGCAACTGAAAATACAATTGAAATTTAGATTAGCAAGAGTGAATTTTAGAACTAGCGTGAGAAGTAAAGTACGTAGCAGATCTGCATCAGAATACATCTACTTATATTCGATTCCCGAAATTTTTCCTAGTCTAAACGCTCGTTGCGATGCCTATAATACCTAGCTATGACGTTAATGTAAACAGTGTGTAGTGATGTTGAACCTATAAACTAAAGAAGACAATCGGGCGCAATTATGTTGCCATTATTTAGCGACTTCGTATTTACACTTGATATATAAAAGTAAACAATTTAATTTCTCTAGTATCCAATCTCAGTTTCAGAAACAACTCTATATTTTTAGCTGTTCTTTTCTGAATGTGTTGAGAAAAACACAGGATCCACAACTCAAAAAATGGGATATTTATTGAATACTCTCAATATAAATTCTTTCCAGAAAACAATCTGAAAATAATAAAAATATATTGCAGTTTGCTTCAAAAGCTTCACATTGTCTCCATAATAATGTAGTAGCCCTCTGATATGAAATTACTGAAACTACATTGGCAGGGGGGGGGGAATATAGACAAGTGACAAGACAATACAGATATTTTCCTCGTTACATCACTGTGCGGCAGATGGTTCGAACAAAAATATGTCGGTAAAAAAGTGAATCCGATACTGTTTTGCTACCTATGTAACAGATGTATTTATAAACAGGTTTTACGCGGAGAAATTGTTTATGATTTTCAATATCACATACGCAATTCTTTTTCCCAGAAATACTGCAACTACTACGAAATTGCAGTTATTTTTTCTTTAAAAAGAGTGTTGATATAGCAAAATCGTAGACTGAAGAATACACATGAAACACTGACTTATATTCCGATATTTTAATTTCCTGTAATTTTTCTAAGAACTTTATTTTATAATAAAAACTAGTTACTTATCTTCTCATTTGTATAACCAGAGACCTAAATACACCGGAATTGAAAATTAGAATACAATGTAAGGAGGAGAAAAAATTAGTAATTTACTGGATGGTTTCAAATCAAACTTGGGGGGGGGGGACGCTAAGAATGAAATGCTTTACCCAATAAGAGTTAAAAAGTCACTATTTTCGGAAGAATATGTAAACTACGAATAGAGAAGTACCTTAAAACATTGATAAATTAATACATTCATTCTAGAGAACGCAGATTTTTTTACTACTGCATACGTGAGTATATCAAGAATGATGCAGAAAATGACTACGATAAATAGAAGACGGGCAGAATTATTGAAGAGGTATATAAAGCGTTACAAAGATTACGGAAAGTATTCAAGAATACAAGTAACTCAGTGCTTAAGAGAAAGTCACCCAAGGACTACAACACAGTTGGGACTACTGTTTCATGGCTCAGCAGTGAAAAAAGCACAAGCAGGTACACTACACACAGCCGAAATGGCTTCTGGACCCTGCGGTAAACCGTACTGAATTTGTTGCCACCCTAGTGAAAAGTAATAACAGTCTGGTAAACCACATCCCAGGGCCACGTTAACAGACCAAATGATAGTTATTCACACTGTACTGTATAACTATTTATATAAGCAAATTGGGATCTCGTAGATGTCAGTAGTACAGTTCATATTCGAGTGCTGTTGCATAATTTCAGAATTAATTTATACAACGGATTTCTCGCAAAGCATCTGCAGGGATGCATATTACGAAAATTACTATGTGCATCAAGTTGCATGAAAGATAGCTCTAAGCGAGAAAACGCACGCTCAGTGCTTCTCTCATTTCAACAGCAAGAAATGCATAGCTGACATCGTTGTGGCTGAAGATAAATGGAATGCGCTCAATTTCTTTCCAGCATAGAGACCAAACTATACTTGAAGTAATTTCAGATATATATTTTTCTACACAGCATTCCAGAAGGGCACCCATTTAAAAGAGAATAGGGTTTGATATGGAACAATGTCAAAAGACAGAACAGACCAACGTGTCTTTCGAAATGATTCCTGAAATGCTCAAATATAATTATAGACAGACATCTGGGATTCATGTGAAACTTTACACGTATGGATCGTGCGAAATTTCATGAGCACACAGAGGATCTGTCGACAGCAAATTCCTAATTGCAAACATTTATTGAATTCCTCTTAACTTTGTAAGCGAGTCTCATCCTTGAATATCAGGAAAGTAAGAGTAGCCACAGAATGATATGTCGATTCTTCGGATATTAATCCGATTGAAGAGAATTAGAACTATTAAATCAAAATTCCAGCCTTCGTTCAGGGAAGCGAAATGCGCGCTTCTAGAAACTGAACTTATTTCTACGAAACATTTTCAAAACTCTTCTACACAGCACGAAATCAAACACATTCATATTGTGTTTTTATCAGGATAAATCAAAATCTATCAATTTTCTCCTTTTCTTTTAGATATTTTTGGATTTACTGTTATGAAAATATAAAATGGAAAAATTTAGTACAATTTTCATGCTTAATAACGAGCACTCACAACGACTTCAATTTAATTGGAAGATAATTGGGGCTATGTGGCAAAAGTCAAATTTTACAGAAGCAACAAAAAAACTAGACAACGTTTGAAAAACGCTGAATTACATGGATTTTACCTATACCGATTGCATATTTTTTTGTTGTTAACTTCTGACATTCTTGAGAGAACAGTCCTTTTTTATATCTTCCGATTCAATTATTCTTCAATTTTCACTAACATGAAAATTGGAAAAGAAAACTACTGAAAATAAAAGTGCAAGCGCTTACTCCCAGTGAGATAAAAATCAAAAAGTTTTGGAAAACAGTGTGATTCTGATAAGCTTGTACAAGTTTCTAAGAGAAAAAGGTAGAACGAAAACAAACCAGAATTTTTTAGCAATCTCGGTCAGAAATGCCATTTTCATATATACAAGAAGTATGCCGAAATAAGAAATGAAACAGCAGCACGTAAAAAAATGTTTTTTATTACTCACAAACATCAGCGAAATGTAACGAGGTGACAGGTCGGTGTCCAAATTAGCAACTATAAATTGATATCGGTGCGTGGAATAACATAACGTACATTTCTGAAAATTTCTGGCGTGTTTCGGACTTACGAAGCAGATACACTGATGCGTGCTACAAAGTCTTAATCACTTTTAAGTGTCATATATCAATCCTTTGATGTAACCCCATGAAAAACACTCAAGACATTAAATCCGGCGATCTTCCAGGCCACTGAATGACTAATCTCATGTTTGAGTGACGATTAAAACGTGAAGATTTCCGATCTTACATTACCGTACGATGCTGATTTGTCTTTATACAAAACAGAAGTCTGTACACGCTGAGTTGTGTAATATGCATTCTATCAACTGTATATGTCTGTCACATGACAGTTGATGCCACCAGAATGTTCAACCAACTTAAGTACGACAATAAGCATAAGTACGACAATAAGCATAATATGGTCTTCACGTCTTAATGCATTCGCGACCAGCATTTCAAAGTTTAAACTATATGACTTCAGAGCTTACTATGCAACTTCAGAGCCCTAAACTATACGAAACAAGCAATCGCAGAAAGAAAATAAATTAATAAAATAAAAAATAACCTTGTTAAGCACCATTTACTCCGCGGCAGCAATCTTTTGTGGATATTTCAGTTAACTTCCCTCCTGACGAGTCGTCATAATAAAAATAATTTATATTAAGAATTTCCATAAAAAACGAAAACGGAAAAAGCTGCCATATATTTCAGGAATCTATACCGTAGTAGTAACATTCACAGATCATGGGACGTCTGACAAGAACGCGCACCATTGCATGGCAATATAATACTGTAGTGACTGGTCGGTTGGCATTTCGCAGATAAGTGTTGCCATGAAAGGTGAACTTTTTATTCCACAGATAACTCAAACCTTACCTCGTACTACTAACGAACAGTAAAGTTATGCTTACGTCTGTGAACGCCCCGTATAAGTTCGTTATGAAAATATGCATGCACATAGGATGGATACAAAATATAAAGTGTCCATACTTAGCATTATGTATTTATGCGAATTATTAAGCATACGAAAGTATTAAGTATACGAAAGCTATCTGTTTGCAAGGTACGCTCAAGTCCAACATATGGTGAAATTCTACAGAATTTATTACATGTGTAACCCTTTTCACACTACATAAATTCAGCCGATGTTACTATTCTAAAACGCGCTCACTGACGCTACGATCAATCTAATGTGAGGATTTTTTTTTCTTTCACTGCCTTCCTGGCGTAAGACTATCACAACTGCATTGGTAAAATTCCAGGTTTAACAAGTCTCGGGTTCATGAAGACAAAAGTTTCAGTTAGAAATCCTCAGCGAGCAACGAAGTACCCGGAAAACTAACGATCAAATTCCCATTCTGCTTACTTACAGAACACCGTTGAAAAGTATGAAGCTACGACACAATTTCTGATAAAATCTTGATACTAAATCATTTAGGATTTGCTACGTTTATTTGTTTCTCCCGTCGTCACTTAAAATTCTATTATTTGTAAATATTTTTGTATCCATTACACTTTAAGAAGCGGTTAATTATGATAAAGAGCACATTAGAGCTACCTGCCTTGGAGAACGCAGCCTATGAAGATGCATTTCTGAACACAAGAGGATGAGCAGACGCAAATTTTATTAGCAAACGCCACTTTATAGCCAATATCTCCATAAATTTCCAACCCAATGCCTAATATGAACAAAGGTAAGAGTTATGTATGTTACAAGTGACGGAAATAAACTAGCTTTAGTTCAAATTGTAGATTTCACATTCAACTCCCACTACTAAACGAGATCATAAGAGTATTTTACTCGACGTGTTCCGGCTGAAGGAAATAATGCCTTCACGGGCACCTAACGATAAAAAGTCCTAATGAGAGTTGCGCCAGGGGTGGGCTGGAAGGTGCAGAAGAGGATGCAACGGTTTGCCACGTGAGCGCAAAGATTTAATATATCCTAAGTAGATTAAATTATAAGCATTTATACTGCCGGCCATTAAAATTGCAACACTAGGAATGAATGATCTGACGAACGCCAAAATCACATGAAAGGAAGAAGATTGTGGCATATGCAAATGATTAGTATTTCAGCGCATTTAGACGATGCAGGAGAGAGAAATGACATCTGAAGCACTGCATAAAAGAATTATATAGTGGATTTCTTATTTGGAGAGCGCTTTTGTAAGGTTGGAGTTTGCTCAGAATATCGTGCTATGGCCTCGAATAAGAGGAGGAAATGCACACCAGCAAGTTTCGAAATGCGATAGCGGCCGGATCGTTGTCTATCGAAAGTGTAGATTACCGTTCCGAGACATCGTCGGTCGCACTGGTCGACATCCAACCACTGTCATGCGAATATGGAATCAATGGATTGCTGAGGGTCATACTGAACGGCATGTAGGATCTCAACAATCTCTGATGACTATCGCCAGAGAGAACAGACATATTGTGAGGTCAGCACTGCAATACAGTAAGACCACATCACGGGCCATTAGTCAGAAAATGGGCATGTTTGCAGCACGCCCAGTGTCAGCTCGTAAGATGCGTCGACGTTTGCAGCAGCGAGGACTATCAGCAGGGTGACCATTACTTTGGCTTCCCTTGACAATGCAGCATAGAGAGAGAGAAGGCGACTCTGGTTCGCCAAACGACAAAGCTTGCTACAAAAAGTAGCATAACGTCGCCTTTTTAATCGAGAACCGGTTCTATGTGTAGTATTTTGATGGCCGTGCTTGGTGTGTCCGAGGAGACCGTACGTCGCCTGCTTACATTAGATATCGGCATAGGGGCTCTGCGCCTGGTGTGATGGTTTGGGCAGCGTTTCGGTCCACGATACGCACATCTCTAATTCGGATCAAAGGTAATTTGGACGCAGATGGGTACATTTCTGACATCTTACGTCAAGTGGTTGTGCCCTGTCTTAGAGGCCGACAAACGCCATGTTTCAACAAGATAATGCAAGACCACGGGTTGCACGTCGTGTTCTGACCTTCCTCGACACACAGGGTATTCGATTGCTGCCCTAGCCTGGACGGTCTCCAGATCTGTCGCCCATTGAAAACATCTGGTCATGGGTTACTGAGAGACTAGCCCGCCACCTCTCCCCAGCTAATACAGTTGATGAAGTGTGGTATAGACTTGAAGCAACATGGAATGAGTTGTCCATCTCTGTCATCCAAGCCCAGTTTGACTCCATGCCTAACGGGGTAAGGGCCATTTTAGCTGCCAGGGGTGGCAGCTGTTTCTTCTAATTTCGCCCCCCTGCTGTAAACATACAAAATGCTCACAAATTTAATCATTTTTTGTCTTCATGCCATACTGTTTACGTGCAATAAATACCTTTTTTGTACTTGCTTTCCTTCAGGGTACTGCAATTTTAATGTCCAGAAGTGTATTTTGTTAGTTTACTAGTGATTACTAAACATAAGAAGAGGTTATGCGACAAATCGAAAATATGATTTTACAAACACATGATAGCTTGAAACACAAACCGAAAGCGTACAACAGAAATTTACAAGACAAGATTTACGATAAATTTTCACGGGTAAACATTCACACGGAATAAAATCGATTATAAAGGCAAATACCACTTACCTCTGTAAGCGCGTGCAGCTGACCTTCGTGGACACACACTCCCATGAACCTGAAGAAGAAATTGCAAAATCAGAACACAGCCTTATGGGTGGTACAACAATCATCACAAGTAAACAAAAAACTAGAAATTGTTGGGCAAAGAAGCATTTATTTAACATATAAGACAGCAACACCTTCAAAATTTAAATATTAGGTTCTGATAGCGTTTAACCTCTACCGACCTTCACATGTATTTCAAACGATTCTGGAAACTGCGAAATAAAAATATTTATTGAAACTGGTAGCAAATAAAAATGTGGAAACAGTAAAATGCAAGGTCACTGTGATCACTTACGAAAGGAAAGGCACCGTTGAAAGCACGAAACCAGTTGAAAAATTTTATGCACATTCTTATTTCATTTTCCCAAAGCAGAAAAGGAATTCATTAAACATGAAGCGACTCTGAATCGACTTCAGAGTCTGACGCAAATGCATATGTTTTCATCTTTAGTCTTTAAAAAATTACATCATCATTTCTTGTCTATTTCAAATAATTGGTTTCAAAGATTTTTATAACTGTTTGAAACCGGAGTTATTCGAAAAATTATTAAATTGGTAATCGGTCTCGAGAAATTAATCTTCATTTTTCGATTATCGATATATTAATGATGTTTTCATGCCTAAAATGAAGTGAATGAATGTAAATGTATATAAATATTACTAACACATATATTTTTAAAACTCGTATTTTATGTACATCGTTTTAGCCGTTTTAGCTTTCACTTTTCGAAGACTGTACAGAAAATTCACGAAAATTGATGCTGCTTCTCTCCACCTCGCCATTCTGAAATGGAGAAATGTGTTAAGCATGATCCGAGTATTCTTAGCATTCAGTATACTAATTTTGCAAGAAAAATATAACATGAATAATGAATATTTGGGGTAGGAGGCACATACTCGACCTGTAGAAAAGGTCTTAATGAAGTACCGATTTAATGCAATTTTTCGTCAAATTTAAGAAAAACAGAAACAAAGCTCGTACAGCGTTGAAGCAGATGTATGAGAGTCTATGACGCAGCAGTCAGCATCATTCATATGGGTTAAATATTTTTAAGAGGGGCGAGATAATGTGAGAGCAGAACGGCCTTCATTTGAGCCCACTGACGAAAACTTCGGTCGTGTTGTCTTGTGTAATGCCCCTCAACAACTAACTGTTAGAATGATTGCTGAAGAGTTAAAGACAGGAAAAACTCACGTTCACACGATTTTCACCTAGAAATTCCGAATGAGAAAATTATGCACGCAAGTCGTCCCAGAATGTTTTGACTTGTGGGGGGGGGAAAGCTCAAAAAAGTATTGCGTTAACTGGTCAAATCATTTTTTCCATACAGTTTCTTTGGTTTAAAAATATGATTTGATACTGAAGTCGCAGAGCAAAAGAGTAGAAGACTGCAGAATAACAACAACAAAAATATCTCACAGAAGTAGATCCAGAATCAAAATCATGTCATTAATTTTTCGACATTCAATGAACTGTTACCATAGCTGCATTTCAGAAAAAAAAAAAAAAAAAAAAAAAAAAAAAGTCAATTACGCTTACTACATAAATATGCTGGGATGCCTACAACACTGTATAACAGCAGCTGGGTGAAGAAAGTGGATGATTATGCATCATAAATCCAAATCTGTAACTGAATCGTGTTAAAACATCTTCCCACTGCTTTGATCTCGCCTTCCGTAACAATTTTCTGTTTCCAAGAATCAAAATCGAATGAAGGGGCTGCATTGGCGAAACATGACGAACACCAGGACAAGTGTGAGTAAGCAGTTAATGAACCTATCAGAAACAAACACCATCCGATAGGTTCATTAATTACTTGCAGCATCGCTTCCATGGAATAAAGGTACAGCATTTGCGAAACATGACAACCACCAGCACCAATATGACGAAGTAGACGATGAACCCATAAGGTATTTTCTCTCTCTCCTTCCAGCATTCTTTCGTGGTGTAACGGTTAGCACACTCGACGCGCATTCGAGAAGTCCAGGTTCGAGTCCTGGCAAGGGCATTGCTCCTTTTTTCATGTACTCCTGCTTCAAAATAACCTAATGACTCTACAAACCTATCGGGGGGGGGGAATTTCATATTTATAGGTTCGTTAATTACTTGCAGCATTGCTTCCACAGAATGAAAATATAACATTTTCGAAGTATGATAAACACCAGGACCAATGTGACGAAACAGTCGATCATGAACCTATCAGAAACAAGCTATGATCGATTGATTAACTATTTGCAGCATGGCTTCTATCAATACAAACTATGAGATAAAAATTAATATTGAAGAGAACTATTCTCGAAGGTGATCGACGTTGTTGCAATACCTAAATCAAAGTTTTTATGCATTACAGAATGTTACTGAAAGCATAGTACGCAATTTGGATGGTTCAGAATTCCCATCATAATCCTTCTACTTAAATGCAGAAAAATTATTTCTACATTAAATCATTTAAACTACTTTCAATGAATTTCATTAGCCCAGTAACAGAACTCAAATTCATGTGTCTCGTAAAAAATGTTGCAATGCATCTTGAAATCGGTGTCAGACGTGTGTTCTGGTGTACTTAAGATTTAAAGGAGAATTTTCAGCTTTCGAATTTTGAAGTTTTATTGTTCGCTCAAAAGTCAAAATCTAAAAAAACTAGTACAGAATACATTAGGGAGAGGACCCCTAAAAATCACATGCTAAAGCATGCATATTAAAAACATATTATTTGGAGCAATATACAAGCAATCGCACGTGTTCGGGAACTAGTTTGGGTCATTTGATAACAAAACGTGCATTTTTTTAACATCTTTCCTTGACAAGGTTCATTAAAAATTTACACGCACGCTCCGGCTTTCATATGTAAATAATGACGAGACCGACATTTGAATGACGTTCCGAAAATGACCTGCAACCCCCTCCCCTCAACTATTTTCCAAAGCAGTAATCACTTTGGCCACAAAGAAAATGCACACGTGCAACTATTTCGTAGCTCATGCAGGTTTCCAGCGAAAATAGGCCCTGAGAGTTTATTTTCTTAATTTTCTTTCTTGTTGTTGGTAAGAAAACGAAGTGACCATGGTAAGTTAGTCATCAATTTTTAGTGAAATATTGGAAGAGGTCGTAGAACATTCTATTTCTTTTCCTTTAAACGATACGCTAAAAGCCAATAGGTTCTCACCTTGTACTTATATATGAATATTTCGGAGATGAAGATTGTGGGGTTGGAAACAAGCTTCTTGGGTGGATGCCCTTTCACAAAAAATAAAGTTTATGTCAGACGGAAGGAGTGCCAAGAAAAAGAATTACATACCAATGTATTTAAACCAAAAACCAAACGCAGGGTGTTACGACCAAAGTTTGGTAACTTGGACAGCTTGGTTACTCAAGGGACTATATCAACGAACAAGAAATTTTAATTTATTTTCTGCATCAGTATCATTAAATGCATTTCTTTACCGATTTCAGATGTTGAAAATCACAATGAAACTGATAGATTAGTTAACAGTTGCAAATGTAATCTGAAATGAAGTAACCATGGACGATTTTGCAAATTTAACAAACTTTTTAATGAAAAATGATGCAATCTGGAGTCCTAAATAAAATTTACATCATTTACGGGAATAACTAGCCTTTTATGGGAAACTTTTCATTTACTACGCCAGTTTGCGTGCGCGTTGTTTATGTTACAGAAGAGTTAATTTTCAAATCAAAGTTGAAAACAAAATTGCCATGTAATAGACTGGTTCAGAGAATATCTTCGCATCTAATTTAGGACACAGCCAAAAACTGTTTCTTGCAAAATAAATATGAAATAAAAGTATACAAAATATCTACGTTTTTCACAATACAATTTAGATGAAACTAATAATGAAGAAACCATTATTAGTTCGCTTCCATGGATGCAACTTCTAACTATGGTTAAACACATTCTTATGAATCTTCAAAAACTTCAATTACTGAATAGTTTAAATTATTACATTCGCAGTGGACAAGCCAAAATTAGTATAATTTGATTGCCTTTTTTATAACCTGTTTTTGTTCGAAAAGCAACTTCATAAAATTCATTAAAAATGCTGCAAATATTTTACACAATCACTGTATAAAAACTCAAAAACTTTTACCACTGCAAATGCTCCTTATGATGCTGAAGACCATTACGATATTTAGACCATCATTATAAAGACACCATTACAAGATTGCCTGTAACAACTGTTATAGTAAACCGCATTTTTGTTTTGCGATTGCGAAAGTCTTATTCTTGGGATTTAAAGCAAACGGGAAAAGCATTTAAATCTACAACTGACACGCATCTTTCCGAATCACTTGCTTATCTGCAAATTTTTCATAAGAATTTAAAAAAAAAAAAAAAAAAAAAAAAAGATAAAAAATATTACAATATTTATCTTTACAGCTTATAATACTTTAACAAAAACACTTCTGGCGGGTCTTAAAATTGGTGAACGTAAAACTAAAATAATGTATTGTTGAATAATCCAATAACCTATACAGATGGTATAAAACTTAAAATAAAAATTTCCCGACTTACGATAAATTTTTATTGGGGCAATACCTAAACGCAAAATGGAAAAAAAATGGGAGCAAACACACAGGAACAAAGAACTATTTCCAGACAGATCATAAAGTTAGTAGCAGACGTCATAAAAAAGATAACGCTTATGAAACAATCAGTATTCGTAACTTTATGGTTTGTCTCCCGCGTAGATCTTACTTAAATTGAGAAACCGACACGAAAATGATGCAACTTCATGTAACAAAGATAGATAAGGGGATTACAAACTCTTCACAAAGCCAAGAACACAAGAACTAATCCTAAAAATACCTATATAGAAATGAAGTTTCAAGGAAAATTAAGAATTTAGATGTCCTTTCAACCTTTTAAGGAAATAGGGAAATTTCTGCTTTTGAATCAATTCTTAAGCAGAATGAAAGGATATCATGACCACTTGATATTTTTCTTGACTTTTCAACTCAAATCTTTTACCTAGATGAATCCAGCCACGTCTAGGGGAGGACAAGCGGGAATTCGCCTTACCTCCAAATCCTCTACTTAATTGAACGCCACTGCAAAAACCCTTAGGCCGTGGTGGTTCAGAGGGTGAAATACTTATCAGCAAAGACGAACGTTCTATGTTTAGTTGGTGTTGGTGTATTTAATTATGGCAAAGCACGCGAGGGCTATCTGCCTAAGAGGAGGGATGCCTCCATGGAGGACTTTTTAAGGGAAACTGGCTCGTATACACGTTACACATGGGGAAAACCACGAAAACGCCCATGCAGCCAGCCCGTTCGCGGGATTCGAACCTCGGACCGAACTACCAGTGTCCAGCGACGTTACCGCTCGGCCGCTGGTGGGCCGTTCTATGTTTAAGTTTAAGACAAGGTCTTAATTTGTTGCATTTTTAGGTTATTCTCAACATTTAAATGTAACAGCACTCGTTGGACAATGCCACAGAAACAAGAGCTTTCCACGGATGTCTGGAAGTGGAACGATTTACCCAAAGGATATGAATACAGCCATGAAGTCCCTGTCACACTTAGGAAACCTACAACGGCTAGAGAAACGTATTAGGGAACTCGCTTGATATTCTACTGCCAATAATAAATTGCTGGCTGATTCGGATGCCAGTACCTTGATACTGATCAAGTTATTACACATATTTTGTCGCTATTAACTAGTTGGTCTACATGCTACTCGCAGCTAACGGCTAGAAGGAGATATTTTCGAAGATTAAGTAAAATACTTCTCTGCGTTTTTGACTGCTTCAAAAGTTGCCGAATTTGATAAGGCTTCGAGCATTCTTCCTGTAGTTTCAGATATCTGAATATGGCAAAGCGCACGAGGTCAATTTCTTAAGAAGAGACATGCCTTCGCGGAAGACTTTCTAAGAAAAACCTTTTCTTGGGGTAAGCAAACAAAACCAACCATGCAATCAGCTCGTTCGCCTGGATTCGAATCAGAGACGGAATTTAAGAGAATTTTGAAATCTCAGAATTTAGGAGTCTAAACATTGGCCACCCCCTTGAGGCTCCACAGTTTCGGAAATCCATCTTATACAGAAACGCCTTTTTAAACGTCTTTTTCAGTTCTTGGTGAAAACTTCGTTAAATCCAAAAATACCCTTGGAAAGTTTAATGGAATGATGAATGAAATATAATGAAAAGAAGTTACGTTTTGATTCCATTTTACACAAGGAACCCCCTTTAATCACTCACGAATTTAATAACATTAAAGAGCATTAGAAAAAGGTTTTTAATTCTTAAGTGCTTACTTCTTGTCTGAAAAAGGTTTATACTATAAAAGAAGATTTTTCCTACAAGCGTCGCAGTGATGTTCCATACAACCGATTCAACGTTAAAGGAATAATCTGATCTGTTATTTCTGTACAAGGGCAAGTTTGCAGCTCTTGGAGAACTGAAAAGGAACTGATAAGAGAAGACATTTTTCAGGAATCTTCCGAAGATTTTCAATGGAAATGTTAACCAGAAAATACGTTAATGTCGGAAACGACTCCTCGGTGCCTTTTCTGTGACGAAAAGTGTTAACTTTCGTCACAGAAATGATATGATGAAAATTTGAGCCGATTGGCTAAGAAGTATCACCATGATTTCCCAAGTTCTTGATCCCATCACCTTTTCCCCTCGTCACAAAGCTTACCCACCCACACGTTCTTTGAATAAAAGCAGAATAATATGTTATACCAAAGAAAATCCATGCTTATCATACAATCATGATTAAAAGTGCAATATTCAATGATATTATCGAAATAATGCGAATTGCGTATTCTCTCCAAGCTTTATTTCTCTTATAACCTAGTGATACCACCCTTGTATAAGTCTGTTGTATTATTCTGTAAATCCTTGTATAAGTCTTATATAAGTATGTTGTTTTTATGTTCTTATATAACCTAGTGATAACACCCTTGCATGACTTTTCAAATCAAGTCGCATGTTAATGACAATTCTTTAAATGTGCCTGTCAATCTTAAGCGCTAAAAAGGACATTGACTGAAAGGCAATAGGCATAAAGTGTTTTGCTATTTAATATCTATTTGGATACTTGCAAATATACATTTTCCTGGTAGGCACAGCTGAAAATGTTGGTAAGATCGTTTGGTAATTGTGTTTGGCCAATAATTCAAGAACTGGTAGTTATCTCAGGATACTCTGGAACTGGCTTATGGCTAGCTGTCCCAAGTTTGTAACTGTTCCTATTAAAGAGCAATAGCAGAACGGTCCACATAAAGAAAACCTGATCTTGTCTCATCTGCAGCAGCTGTGTATCCTTCAAATATATTATTTGCGCCATAAGAAAGGTAATCTAATTCAAAATTTACACTTTTCGGAAAAGCTGCTTTGAAAGTGAAAGTTCTTAGGCACAAATGTGTTGCTTTGCAAAGATTTTGCATGTTCTTTCAGAAGCAAACCTGCTTTTTGGCAATCATTTGATATCTCAGTATATCAATCTAGGACACCGATAGGTTTCTCCCATAAAATCCACGGGTGCCCTCGCGTACTGTGTGCCTATCTTTGGAGATAAGTGCATTATTTAAGCCATTCGCTTAAATAACGCGCATATAAAATTGGCTGCTAAATTTGGAGAGATGTATAGACTTTAATCTTGTTAGAAAGGTATTTCATTTTTATCAATCGGAGAGACATTTATGCCAGCGTGATTTTCCATCTTTGCAGTTTATTTGCAGAACTCGTATTATTTTATTCAGCGAATTAATTATGCAAAGATACATCGATCACTTGAGTGACTGCCAGTCCGTATCGTGCGATGTAAAAAATATAATAAAATTATGGCTAGTTCCGTGCATGTAGAATTTTCATGCGGACTACTGGGGACCAGCAATGGACTATGTTTGCACGATACAATAATTACAGTGGTCTCAAACTGGCAGCCCGCATTGAGTGCCCCAGGCAATTTTATTTGCCACGCAAATACATTTCAATTATGTATTTCTTGCAAATACAATGTGGCAAATATTTCAAGACTGTCCGCATTATTTTCATTTCTATTAAAAACGAACATGAATAAAGCACCAGAAAGTTTATAGATGGAGATAATTAATTTATAATGCGATATAAATCTTATTCGAACATTTGGTTAACTTTTATTCCCACTGGTCAAGAAATAAGTAAGCTCAGTTACGAATTTTTGCACCATGAATAATCACTTTGCTTTGGAATACATTTTTTTTTCCACAGTTGAAAATTAAAAAGAAATGAACTGAATTGTCGATACGAATTTACAGTTCAGGAGGAAGATAATTTTTAGTAACTTCTTGCCAAGACTACACACTTTATAAGAATCGAAACGTGATCAAGTGAGAAACCATAGTAAGAAATAAAGAAATTTATGATTATTTAACATAGACATACGCACTTTTTTTGTTGTTGTTTGTAATTCTACGAAACATTTATTAAATACTAGGTTGTTTTTATTTACACTCAAGTTTTATCCCACTTGTAAATTTTCTCTGAAAATTTTCATAATTTCATCATTTTTAGCTTAAAGCAATTTAAACACTCATTATATATTTTAGGATTATTTGAAAGAAATGTCAGCGTAATAATTTAACATTTAGCTGTCAGTATATTTAAATTACACAGTGTAGCCAACTAAACTTTAGATTCCAGGAGGAAAATTAATAGAATCCCCCCCCCCGATATCATTTTTCATGCGTTAAATATTTAGTATGTGAAATATAAAATGTATTTAAAGAAAAATCTGGTCCATCAACTGTTTTCCGAGCGTGCATTCGACCCGCATGCAATCTGAGAATCCTGCTATAATACAGAACATGAAAGTTAAGTCAAAAAGTTAATGGGCCGCAAAGAATAAAGTTGCAGAGAAAAAGTAAAATATGAACGAGGCTATGAATACAGCAATTCAAATGCAGCCTCTCACCTTTCTTGACTTTTTTTGGAAAAATGGCTGTAAAATGCTTAGTGTATTTTTTTTTTTTTCCTTAAATGATATATTCGAACACTTTACAATAAGACCCTCTACTTTTAGCCAAAGAGGAAATAAAACAGTTATTAAAAGCACTTTTTATCATTCGGAAAATGAATACGTGACAGTCACTGTAAATATCCCAATTGTTTAATTCATAGTGAAAATATTTTTTGAAACCATATACCACATTAAACAGAAAAGTATAACGGCAACAAGAAATACAAGGAAAGCACTTTTAATTTATATCAAGAAGAAATGAATAGTGATGTAGTGACAGGAAACTTTGGTCCTCTGGTGAAAACTGCAATGAAAACAGGATCAAATACTAACTTGCGCGTGCACGTATTGTGGGAACAGGTTTTAATTTGTTAAGAAAAATGAAATCTAGCGCCAAATTGCGCAAAAAACACTAACGACGCATCAAGGCGATTGAAATACGCGGCTACCTTGAGAACGCTTTCCAGATCAGATCAATACGTTTCAGAACTAAATGCTTTTCACGGATAACAGGAAAAATGATGTCGAAACATCAACTTAATTTTTCCCTTATTATGGAAAATTTGTTAGAAAGTTTTTTTTTTTTTTTTTTTTTTTTTTTAAAGAGGGAGTTCAGGCTGATTCAAAGGCAATCTAATTCGGAGAAAAATAGGCGATGTTCCTTCTCTCTATCACTATTTCTTTTTGTTATTTATTTAGCGTGAGCGAAAAATACAAAGACGAAACTTAATTTATTCCTGAAAATTGAATCAGCAAAAATTTAATTTTGTAGTATACTTGCACGAAGAAGAGTAAACAACATAAACAGAAAATCACGAGAAAGATGCTTAGTGTTTGAATGCAAACATTTTTTAATCTCCTACCACCCTCTAAGAGCCACTCAGATCTGCTTAAAACTCTCTGAGCCACTCAGAATTTGTTGAATGCGATTTGTTACGTTTGTAGCGAGCTTACGTTTTGTAAAAGAAATACTGCCATTGCAAATGCTAATACTATAGCTTGGAACTGCTTTATATTGTTCCGTTCTAAGGGTTCGTGGATTTGGAATGATTAATGACAGCACTTGATGAAGAATCAAAACACAATTTCTTAGCCAGTATTATTCAGGGCAATTCCAGAAAGACGTTTATAGTCGTTGAAAAGCTACGACAGACACGCTGGAACAAAAGCAACACAGCAATCAGGCTTCTACAGTGAAAAAAGCTTAACGGTAAAGCACTAAAGTACAGCCCCAAACTCGGTTGAATGTTCGCAAGCTAATCTCTGAACTCAAATCACTAATATTACACTATTCAAAATACTCTGCGTACAGGCAAGATTATATATAGCTTTTGACTTGCCTTCGATTATCGGGAAAATAGGTAAGAATTCTTTCTAGAATGTTCTCGCTTCGTCTATGGCATATCGCCACTTTTTTCGCCAAATGGGCGATTTCGCATCACATCTGGCAAATCTGACTTTCCTTACCACTTTCTGGCAAACCTAAACCCGCTTTGCGGAGAAGCTATATTACCACAGCAGGGTATTTTGCAACAATATGATTATATCATGACGTGAAAACTTTGCATCTTATCCTATTCAGCAAAAATTTCGTGCAGCAAAGAACAAGGATTTTTTCCCCTTCCTCTGAAGGCATTTCTTCCACAGTGCCTTTGGTTGCTGCTTCTACAGTTGTTGTAGCTCTTTCTTGTTGCGCATTTTTATGGCCTCGTAGTACCTTTTCTTTCCTTGCTACTAACTTCATAGCTCGTCGTTTGGTCTGGGGCAGGGGTTTTCAACCTTTTTTACCCATGCACCCCTTTCACTACTGCTACAATATCATTTCACCCTCGTCTTTCCAAAGGTTGAAAAATGCATATATACATTTATTTCGATTTAGATTATTTTCTAACGTGATTTATAACTTAAACAAAAAGGATAAAAGTAAATAACGAATAGTAATTTAGTAAATAACGAAAATTTGAATAAAAATAGTTTCTTTATATTGATAAACTAAAACCAAATAGTTCACAGCTAAGTAAAAGGCTCACCGCATTTCTCCATCTCTGAAACTATGAAATCTTCCCTGGTTGAGAATTCCTGGTTTAAAGACACAATATCATGGATTAAAGAAGAAAGTCCAAAGCGCTGAAAGTGTCTTCTTGTAACCCAATCTGGTCTTAGTTTTCTTCAGGCCGAATTCATGCTTCACTGTAAGTCACTTTCTTCCAGGCATCAGCAACGGAAAATATTACAACTATGTTCCCAAATATTTCTGTGCGAGAATGTTACATTAAAACACGTATGAAAATCATATGTGGCCGAGATGAATGTTTGTAACTTGAGATACTGCTTGGCATTTGAGGTTTTTTTTCCACATAATTTGTTCGTGAACAAAAATGTGAGACGTGATCCGAGATTTCATTGCATTCAGATTAATTTTGTACAAGCAAAATTGGATGTTTTTCAGTTAACAACTGAAGATTCCGTTACGTAGTTTGTGAAACAAATCTGTATTCCAGAACAAAGATCTATCGGCCCAATCCGAAAATACAGTCTTTGATAATTCTTCTGTTAAACAAAATGATTTAGCTGCAAGTGCCGCAGTTAACAGTATGGGCGAAAATCGATCAACACGTCACTGCCAAAAGAGAAATCAGAATTACTAGTTAATCAAATTCACTGCAGAATCAACGATTTCTCATTATAAAACTCAGTTTTCTTCTTCGTGACTCAGAAATGAAGATTCCTTACGTCCTCAAGCAAAAGAAGTATTATGAATAAAAATCTTAAATTTCAATACCAAATGCTGTTCTGGACCAAGAAACTTGATGGCAATACCTTGAAAATACATTTATGTATGTTTATGATTGGCACACGTATGGTCTTGTTAATGATTGGAATATTTGCGCTAAAAGGGCATTCCTTCTCTTGGATCTGCAAAACAAGCATTCCTAAAACATATGCGGGTCTTCTGCTCACGAAACTGTCAAGAAGTCAAAAATAATTAAGAAAACAATGGCCACAAAAAAAGTAAAATATAGTTGATAACCACGACTGTTCGCTAATACAAATCGATTTCCTGTTTCTTTACATCAAACTAAGCTAAGCTTTGTTTCTGCAACGGATGTGAAAGATGTAGTTAAAAAAGTTTAATTCAATCAAAATAGACGAAAAACAACATAATATAATTTCTTTTGGACCAGATGAAATTTTATTTATGTTAATTGTTAAATACTATCGGTGATTTAGGAAGCTGAAAATTTAAGAACTTGAAATGACAGCATGTTGACTGGCATCAAAAAATGAATGTCGACTACTTTTACAGTACTATTTCCTCTAGTCATTTGCAGTTTTTTTTTTTTTTTTCCCCTTAATTTAGATGATGTAAATGACGCGCATGGTGAGAGACTTCAATAAGACATTTATGCGACTGAATCAAGATATCAAAGTTATGTCAACGTTAATGAGATGGAAGATTATATCCGATTCTTATGAAGATATTTATTTTAGCCATTTTTTATACGCGCAGAAGTACATGCTCAATATATATCACACTGCAAATGCCTAACATCCTACGAAAGATTTTATATCTTTCTTTTAACTAAATTCTAATAAATTTTTACTACACTTATTGAAAATAATTACAACATGCTTAGACTGCTCGTCATTCACCACATATGTAAGCGAACACAAGCCAGTTTCGTTAAAAAAACGAATCCTCAAAAAGGTATCCTTTATAGATAGATAGATAGCCTTCCCTGGAATGTGCTTTGTCATAATCAAATCGTGCTTTGTCATAATCTAAAAAAAATTAAAATACCTATGTTCTCTAAACCTGTAGAGAATACTAAAAATCATCTTGAAAATCAGAATACTGTTCTTTTAGATGAAATTCCTGTACAAAAGAACTAACGTAACGTAAGAATAAGAATTCTTTGAGATTTGGTATTGTTTCATTTCATAATTGTATCATGTGATGCAAAAATTATTGAATATTTAGCCTTTACCTGGTATGGTATAGGTTCCGGGAGCTCCAGTATTACATTTTACATAAGAATAATATATACCTGAGGACATGATGTAATGTGTCTTGTTCAACACACTTTCTACCTCAATAAAGCGGCCAGTTCTCTAACAGAACACTCGGATTTTACACATTAATTCTGATAGCATATTTAGAATCATCAACGGGAATTTATTCCCAGTACGCATCGAATTAGTCAAATAGCACGTAACTGCTTTACTGAAAAAGGGAAGAATTGTCTAGTATGATTTTTATTCATTTCCCAGTCGAACATTTTTGCATTTATACAAACTCACGGAAATGATTCCTCATCTATAAAGATCCTTCTCTTCTTGCACTTACAGCAAAACAACTGAATTTTACATAAACATAACGCTGACGAGATTATACTGTTTTGAATACATATAAATATGAGTATTCCGACGGCACATTGTTGCTTTTTTTGCGTAGCACACTAGATACGAAAGGCCATTACTCCCTACTGAACTTCTTTTAAATGTAACATACAAAAATTTATTTTGTATGTGAGGTAGTTAATGCCAGTAAAGGATTTTTCAAGATTAGATGATGGCAGCAAACTGTATAAATATTTAAAGATAACATTTCCAAAGGCAAGTTTGCAGAGTAAACAAGTTCTTAAAGGTAAAGAATAGAAGACATTTAATTTCAACAAACAAATTAGAAAGTGCGTTACATAATTTAATGAAATGAAAGTTAATGACGACTGGCTGCTTTACTTTCATTTAAGTATTGGTGATCAGCACCGTTGGTAAACAAATGAAGAGTGACCTCCTTAGGAGGCAGGTAGATGTTTTGCCAGACCTTTCATTTGTATGCGATTTTGAAAAAATTAACAAATTACTTTAACGTTTGAAAATACATATGAGAAATCAGCAGCGAATTAAATATAACACTCAGTACTGCTTTCCCCCTTTAAATTTCCGTAAGCAGATTTTTTACAAGCACGCATTAATTAAAATTAGTGTACTTAGTACAAAAGGAGGAAGCGTACGAAGGCTTAAGCGGGAGGGCAACTTCGTCAGGGAAATTGGTAATATTGTTACGGATTTCTATAAATGTATATAATTTTAGTGAAATTATACGTAAAATTGTATCTTTTGTATACCGTAAAGTGAAAATCTAAAGAAGGCGAAGCCTTGGGGAAAAAATAAGAATACAGAGCCAAGTCTATTTAACATTGGTTAACTGGTTATCTCGTTAAATTGGCGAGATATTGCCAAGCTGGCGACGGTTTCGCCGACATTTTCGTCCGGCCCCTGTATAATCGCATTGAGTATTATAAATGAATAAATATAATTGATCCTGTAACAGTATCCGGTATTTCGAGAAATGGAATTTACTAGTGTTGAAACTCTCAAGTGTTTCTTTTGGTAAAATAAATTTTTATCAAACTATCATCGATTCTGTGTGCATTAAATCTATTAGGAACCCGTACGCATGCAACACTTCTAATAACGAAAGCAAAAAATGCACAGTCTTAATTCCCTTATTTTGAGGTTCAAATTTTACATTAAGCGCTGATAATTATCTTGTTTCAAACCAAATGTAATAACGTTATACAGTGTCAACAGCCAATTCGGCTAACATTCGAATTTTTGTTCAATTTTACTTTTAACCCTTTCCGGCATGCTACCTTTTAAAGTCGGAGTTTTGATTTAAAAAAAAGTAGGCAGTCGAATTAGGCCTACAGGGGTACAGAGGTAAAATTTTGTGAAAATAGCACTAATCGTTTTAATTCTGTGGGTGTGCCCAAAGTGGCACACTGATTGAATAGAGCTTCGAAAAGAGTGCTGAAACGAGCATTGTTGTCAATGAAATGACCGACGAGATGCGGAGAAAAAAGAATACAGACTCTCAGTTGTCCTAGATTATCGGTGAGCCCGGTCTGGGCACACCCGTTTGATTTTAGGCAAGATTTCAAGGTAAAAATTTAAAACTAATATAGAATAAGAAGATTAGCATACAGCCAAAAAATAACATAGAAATTTTTTTTCAAACAATTCCTTTTACAGCCTAAAAAAATCTGGAAGATTTCTTTGAAAAATAAGGGTCTTAAAAAACTACATATGGCTAAAATATATGGACTGGTTTGTGTTGAGCTGCCATCTACTATAAATAAAGAAGGTTCAGAGTAACCTATAAGTAACCTATAAATCATTTTTCATTCAATGTTTCTGTGCGTACAGAAGGAAATTTTTAGGTGTGTCCAGACCGGACACACTGTGCCGCAAAGGGTTAAACGCTTGTACTGTATTTCAGTACTATGCAAAAGAAATCTCTTCTTTAACCTTCGAATGATATTAATTCTAGTAGTTTATTTTAGCAAGCATTTCCGTAACAATATTCACAGATATTCTGAAAACTCCGAAAACAAAATTTACTAAGCATCAATTAACCCCATAAACTTCAAAGTCGTCATGGTTTTCTCTTAAATTGCTTAAAAAAGAGCCGGCTCCAGAGTAACGAGCTCGTATTACCATTAAACAAACGCTCCCTGTTTGAATTTGCGCACCCTCAGTTGCTCAACGAAGCATGCAAGAACTCGCTCGATAAATGCTTACTGACGTCGGCTTTAGGAACGACTTGATCGTTTCGAAAATTTCAACTTGACACCCAATTAACCCAATTAGGAGGCCTGGTCCTTTTTAAGCATGGTGGTTGGCTTTGGGTGATAACCGTGACACGACCTTGTCGGGCGGTTTATTTAATTGAGAATGAGCTGTTGATTACGTGAGCCTTATTCGTGTAATATAACCTGATCTGATTAATTTTCATTTTTAATTGAGGGTGGTAATTCGATAGTACAACTTTGATCAACTTTGTTTATTAGTTAAAGCTGGTTCTCAATGTCTGCTGCCAAACATAAATGGCGCGTGTATAAAGAACTCGGCTTCAAATAACGCGAATAAAAGTCTATAGGATCGGCTCCTGATTTAATGATGGTAATACCAGGAACGAAGTCTACAATCACGATTAATCGAAAGGCACTAATTAAAAGGTAATGGATCAATTAACAATAAAAAATTAATGGAAAACAATTAACGGAAAATATTAACAAATTACCTTTACTATCAAGCAGTTTAGCGAGTAAGTTGAGTTGTTGACAGCTTTGTTTTACATAGATGGTTTGCAAAAATAAATTTTCGATCGTTCCGCAATACACATATTTTATACATATTGTTACGAAATTTGTACTTAGATAGGTAATTTTAGTAGAATTATAAGTAAAATTGTTGTATTTCTTTTGTAACGTGAAAAATGTAAAGAGAAAGCTATACCGGAAAAGTAAGAAAACAGGAGCAAGTGCATTTAACATTGAGTAAATGGGTATCTCGGTAATTTGGGATGATATCGTCTAGCTGACAACGGTTTTAGCGACGCTTTGGTCCGCTCCCTGTATCACCATAATATGTATTGAAATTGAATAAACGTAATTGACCAATATGTTAGCTGTAACCGTAATTCCACTCTCGTATTGCTTTCCAGTAATTTCGAGAATCAGAAAGTACTAGAAATATCTCAGCGGCCGATTTAAAACTTTTAAGGCCGAAGAGTGAGCTCTCAGTTGTTTAGTTATTGTTGTTGTTACTTCCACGTGAACTGAGATATATGAGTTAGCTTTCTCTTTGGATGCGCTTTGTATTGCATTGTGTTTACAGTTATTACTAGTTTGAAGTATAACTACGGATTGTACTGTTTGATACTGTGAACATTTGTATGAATATTTCAGTGGAAAATTCCAGAGATCTCAAATATTTCTTTTGATAATGAAATAAATTTTATTAATCAATAATCAGACCTGTGTGCATTCAATCTATTACGAACCCGTACGTACGCAACAATATTGTTACAAAATGTACAGGAGCGGTAAGATGGCTTTCCGCAAAGCAATTTCAGGGTTGCCACATTTGGCGAGAAATCGCCCATTTGGGGACAAAATTGGCCATATGCCTTGGACGGATTGAGAACCTTTGGAACGAATTCTTACCGGAACTCCAGAATTATTAACAGAATGTTCTCGAACACCAGCCAAAAGCTGTATAAACCCTGCTGGTACGTGGAGAGTAAGTTAGTATCGTGTGTGTGCCTGGTCTAGCGAGCTGATAGTCAGTCACTGAGCGAGTGTCTCGAAGTCTAGCGCCGAGTTGGTCGTCGAGTGCATCGAAGTCTCTTAGTGTATCGCGATTAGTGCATCGTCGAGAGAGCGTGTTGAGATCCGGGAACGATTGAACCGAAGAGTCGGGTAGTGTGCACTGTGTGTCGTCGAGTGCATCGTGAGTTGTAGCGTGGAGAGTCTCGAGAGTACGTGGAGTTCCGAGAGCGACCAAGCAGAGTCGAGAGCTGTACTCTAGTGCTTTGCCATGAAGCTGTCTCCCCCGTGATAGTTTGATAAACCGGAGGCTGTGTCGCTGATTGTGTCAGCATGTTTATAGTAGTTCATTGACGCCTGTAAAAACGTGTTTTGGAGCTGTCCTGACAATACTAGTCAATAAAATGTGTTTCGATACTTCATCAAGTAGTATTGTCATTATTCACTCCAAATCCTCACGAACCCCGTACGAACGTGAAGGGAGAAAATAACGTAACAACTGGTGTCAGGAAGAAAACAACGTAACAATATATTTAACAAGATCCAGTTAATCCACAGCCTGGTCGAACGGGAGTCGAATACAAAGAGTTTAGCTTCAAACAGCATATTTGACACATTCGTCCGTTCTAATAAATATGATTGTCTTAAAAATATTATCGTCATACTTAATAATTATTTATTCAAACTTAAAAATTTACTATCATATAAATGACATCGTATACAGCGAGATAAAAAAGAACACTGAAGAATTTCATTTTTCCTTGAAACTCGTGGAAATATATTATAATTACCTATCTAATAATACATATAAACTCTATACAATATACCTAATAATACATATAAACTCTCCTACTTTTCTGAAGTTTACGATTCGGCTTTCACTAAAGCTGTACAAAAATACGTACCCGCAATTTGCAGCTCGCTGTATCACACTATGACGCCATTCAATTTAAATTCCATTTGAAAAGATAATGATGAATTTTATATAGCATACTCAAGAAATAATTTTCAAAAATCATTCAAGGAAAGCTTTTCATATCAAATTAATTTTGCAACAAACAAACAATAGTTTAATATGAAAAACATTCGCTTCTGACGTCTTAAAAAGAAACATCTCCATTTGAATAAGCTTAAGCAATTATCTCCGTAAAAAATTGCTAGAATGATATAAATAGTTTTTTCAGTTGATTTTCTAAAATGGTATATTATGTAAATGAAACACAGACATTCTTGGGTAATTTTACGAGGTGCAATCAGGTAAGTGGTAATGCAAGATACAGAGATTCTACATGAATTTAACGAAATGGCCGTTCAACTTAATCGATTTAAATTAAGAAACAATAATAAACATGTATTACTTAATTGTATATAACGTTTTTATTCTTCTTCTAAAAATTCAATTAGATTTTAGGCAGTACGAAATTTGTTTCACACATTTCATTTAGTCTACTGTAAGATGATGGAACTCTTGTAACAGACTATAATTAAAATTGCCTCTAAGCTTTTCCTTTCATGAGTTACAAAGCAGACTAATTTTATAATCAGAAAGCTATGTATCATTCATTCATTATCTTTCAAAAGGAAGAAAAATCCTCATTCGAACTGCTGGTCACTGTATCACACTAATCGGCAAAAAAGACGGACGGTCTTTTATCTGCGGGAAGTAAAACAACGCCCTTTCAATTTTTGAAAGGATAAAGATCGCTCTTATTCTTTAGACACAGGTGATTTACTTTGCCTTCAACATAGAATGCATTGATGTTCCATCTCTTATTTTCAGGAAGAATCGTTTTGGAGGATCTTTCAGTTTGCTTCTCACGGCTTATTTCGTTGTCCTTCCTCTATGTGGGCGTCGTCGTATGGCAAAGTTTCTTCATTCTCTACTCACGCTTCTTTTGCATAATAAAGCGCCAGAATAGCATTATATTAATTTGTAATTGGATTTTTCTCAGAATACAAAGCAACCTTTGGCATAACGAACAAAAAAGGCTCACTCAAGAAGACAAGATAAATGATTTGTGAAAATAAAATTACGGAAGAATTTTCAAGCAGTGAACTATTACTTACTTCCTTTCTTAAGAACACATTTAAACTTTCAAATTAGTTAATATAATCATGCCCCGCTTTCAAAAAAATTTTATACCATCTCTTTGATCCGCTATTAAGAATCAGAAAATCGCAGTTCCGTTCCGTATGCTAACACTTCTAGTATACCGTACTCAAGATTTCTTAAAACACCATTTTGCAGAACAAAGCGGCATTATTTGCCACAGCAGTCTGCTACGTCTGTTAAATATTACAATGGGCACATTAAGCAAGAAAAATGGCCAAGCGTCTTTTGTCTCAATATAACAAGTGAAAAGAAATAAGCTCACGACGAACAGTTGAAAATATATCTCGGTCGAACATTACCGAAATATTACATAAATATTTCATATGTACGATATGAATGAGAATACTAAACGTAACGAATGAGAAAATAACAATGTTTAAGAGAAAATACACATCTCGTATAAACGATATTTCGGGTTATTAACATTAATAAAAAAATCTGATGTGTATACCACATGACTTCCTTGTACGGAATATTAAATTATATGAATGTACGAATACGGAATATTATTTTTCTTGCTATTTTTTTCTTTTTTACCACTCTGGTGCTAGGTTCACTTAAAAGCGTTACATTTCATTCATTTTTTAACTCAAAATGCACAAAATTCACATCATTTGCAAAATTATCTAATCGTTGCCACATATTCTATTCAAATACAGTACATTCCCGATTATCCGCGGAATTGGGCGGCGCGGCCGTCGCGGATAACAAAAATCGCGGATAATCCGAAAAAGCTAAAAACGGGTATAGCAAAAGAGAAAACAGTCATTCCAACTTTGAAAAATCAAACAGCAGGAAATATTTATTAACCCTTAATATTTTAGTATATCACTCAAAACTAACCTAAAATGCATTTTGTTAATGAAATCAGAAATGTGCTTTGTATACTTACGAGAGGCGTCAAGGATATACAGAAATATTAATACGTATGTACTGTTTTAATACTGTAATGTATTATGTAATTACAAAAGCATAACTGTAAAACTACACCTTTTTGAAGAAATCAGTCATTTGTGTTTGCTTCTTGCTTTGGAAGCATTTTCTCTTGATCCGAGATTGCATTTTTTCGTAGCATAAGCAGGGCTTTAATTTCTAAGATTTTAAGTGCCGGAGCCCTATAGAAGACCGTCAGCAGAGAGGAACAAGAGTAAATAAATAAAATGACTGTTAAACTCTTTAATAAATTTTAAATTACACAGTTAATTTATTATCAAATTAATTAATAGATATTTAATTAATGCTAATAAATTGTTATTTAATCAATAATTATTATATAATTAATTATAATTCAATTGATATTTATTAGATAATTATTATTTATTGAAATAATTAAAGATTGAAGTAATTAACTAATTAAAATTAAATAAAATGTAAAGAGGTAAATTGAAATTTAATACGCGATTTTTAATACAATTTTATTGTTAAAATAAAATTTTCGAGATAAAATTTCTACTGAAATTATTATTCAATTACATAAAAGAAGTGCCGCATCCTTCTTATTCAGGGCACCGGTGCATTCCGGATAGAATTATGATTTATTACAAAAGCTAAGAAGCACCGGAGCCGAGATCCGGCCCAATTTAAGTTCTGATCGTAGGGGGGGGGGAGTTTTTTATCATCACAAAAATTAAATATACTTAAAGTATAGCCGATGAAAATTCCAGGGCGAAACAGAATGAGGGTATGAGTGGGTGGAAACAAAAAATGAGGGAAATCTTGGTGAGAGAGAACGATCTCTTTGACCGCGGCTCTGTTGATATAATTATAGCCATCAAGCAGATGGGTGTCAGGGGTAAATGAATCGGACTGAATTGGACTCCTAAATGTTGTCCCCCCCCCCAATTAGTGGATACTGTGGGAAGACGATATTTCAAAGGACTTGCTTGAGCAGTTTATCTCAGTATTTCACTCTTATTGTACTCCCTGTCACTGAACGCACATTTAAGAACACAAATTTTCCTTCCTGCGAGGATAACTAACTGTAAGCATCGGTAACAGTACACTAGATACAATAGCGTGGCGAGAAATTTAGGCGTTCTTAAACTCCCCAAATTTATTCCATGGAGGTAGGAAGTAAGAAGGAGTCGCCCTAAACAAGTTTCTCCGTACCCTGCTCTGAAGCACCGGCGATCCCTACGTGGTGACGAAAACATTGGGTCATTTACCATTGAGTTCTATGGGATTTGACGCGTTCGGGTGTAAATATTTTGTAATTACGTCGCAAATATACATATAAATGTATATATTTTCTTTTTCTACAACACTTCAGAGTCCTAAGTATGTGAAAACAACATATTTTTAAACAACATTTCATTCTGAACGGAATTAAATGCTATACTTTTCACAGGACAGTTTTCTCAGAATGGTTTAATTTGAATGAAATATTTTCACAAGTTTTCGTTAATTAAATTAGAAAAAAAAATTACGGTAATTTGATTCTATTCGGTTAAGGTACAAAAATTAAGATCAAAGTTTATTGTATTATTAATATTAAAATTATGCATTATTTCTTTTCTATTTATAGAGCTTCTTCCTAAAATACTTTCTTAAATATGACATGATTTTTTGGCTTCTTTTAAATCGAAAAATGTAAGTCAATTTATAATTAATGCTCTATTCGGTTCATTTTAAATTAGAGAATTATTAGGAATTAGCGAAATACTTTAAAGAAGTATTTCGCTAATTCCTAATAATTAAATAGGTATTAAATAGTATTTGACTTTCTCTGAACATTTCTGAAAGGGAATAAAATAAGTTCTTTTTTTTTTTTAAAGTATTATTTAAAACTTGTAACTGAGTTATTATAAAATGTAAAGGGAATAATTCTTTTAATTATACTTATCAGATTTTTTTTAAACCCTTCATTTCAACAATACATATTCCAAAACTCTTTATTACGTTCTTAAGTGCGCATCTCATAGCATTTGCTTTACAATACCTTTTAAGAGATTGCTTTCCAATACGAACAATTCTTGCTTAAATAGTTTTATAACGTATTTGTCAACAGGATTTCAATTTATGTTTACAATTCAATATTAAGGTTATTATATATTTAGATAACATTTATAATCATTATAAATTAGATACATTTAATCATTAGATTTATTCACAGTACTTTCACAGTTGTTTATAAGTGAATAAATTCTTCATTTCAAATACATTTATAAATAATTTAATGAATATTTAAGTATTTTGTCAAAGGCAGATACATGCTTTTTGCAAGCACATGCATAAATACCCATACATATTTCCTATTTATCATTTACGGCATGTGCAAATCTTTAATTTCTGTGCATTCACTATATTTTTCTATAAACTTTCGGGTGTATGCTAAATTAGTGTAAAGTAATTTACACTAATTTAGCATACACCCGAAAGTTTTATATAAAAAATATATATGAATATAATTTGAATGAAAATTATAAGTATTATTTTTAATACCCACTCAAAGGTCAGTTTTTCTTCACAATTCCTCCACGATGGCATCTCTCTCTTTAGGCAGATAGCCCTTGCATGTGTTACTCTATTTAATAAAAACTTAATCTGACCTATGTGCCTAATTACAAATATTTTAACATACATAATTTTATATTTACATTTAGCCATCAAGTTTCAAAATTTTCAAATCTTCTAGAAAATAAATTTTGGCAGATCTCTTTTAGCAATTTTCTTAAAATCTATATTTTTGTAGTGCAACAGCTTAGAATTTTATAAAACAAATTCATAATCAAAATCGCTGTTGTTAGTTATCGAAAAATAACCAAGATTTTTGCGTAAATGTCAGTAAACTATACAAACTGCTATTATCCATCACACTATGAATGTTTTTTTCATGCGAGAGTGTCCCTTTTTCGATTTCTATGGAACTGTCGTGTGTTAGCGCGGAATGGCCCCTCCTCCCTTTCCTACCTCCATGATTTATTCCTTTTCTTAAAGGGAAAGGTTTCCGCATGTGAGTGAGGGGACTTTACTTGAACGTCTCATGTTCCATGAGTTCGTATTTCAAGGGAAATAGGGTATTGCAAAGTCTGCTTATTGTTAAACTATAACGTTACGAATTCGAAACTTTTTTCCCTTTAAATTGTAAATCAGTTTTATAAAAAGAAGTACCGGAGTTCGTCTTATTTAGGGCTCCGGTGCGCTCCGGCTAAAATTGTAATTTATCTAAAAAATTGAGAAGCGCCGGATTAAGAGCTGAGCATAAGTTTCTCGGGCAACTCCGCGTCGTCTTGTTCTTCCAAATAGCTCAGCAGTCCGTCGACTTGTTGCAAAGCCCCTTTGTGAGTCTTCCGCATCTGCACAATGTCTGACAATGTGCTCTTCTTCGCCTTCACTTCGCTGTTCTTCTTAAAGACACGCATAAGTGTCGCCATCTACATTTAATACCTCGCACTACTTAAATTATTCTCACTACCATGTCTTACAAAATATCTTTATTTTCCAACATAATAATTGTTTAGGCCATCTTATATTATCTCAGCTCATGATCCTTTTATTATCATATATATTTTGTATTTAAATCTTACAGTATTAACTTCACTTTTTTCTGAATTTACGCTAAGTTAAATTTATAATTAAACCCCTCCCTCAACTAATGCCGACTACCGACGAGCAAGAAAATGCACTCTTTCCAGGTCAACCATTGGCTCACGTGACCCAGTAGCTCCTCCCAGCTCTACATAGACCTGTTCCTCAATCTATTTCTCCTTCATTTGAGCGCCGGAAAACGAAGCAGTAGTTTCTACATTTACATCTCCAACATATGAACCTACTGAATCTTAGAACTGTACATACGCAAGGCTCATCCACTGTTTATATTTTTCATTGCCTTTCACGACATTCACTGTTCTTCACGAGGATCTTTCTCAGTTATGAACTCTGCCATGATATGTAAAAAAAAAAAAAAAGATATGTCATCTTGCACGTGCTGCACACAGGATGTGGCTTTTCCAGCCTAGGAGCCTGTTGAAGTGCCCAGCACCTGAGCCTTCGCTGTCCTTCATTCTCGGTCTCTCCCCTTGCTTTCTTCACAATTTCGTCATCTGTCAAGCGTTTAAAGCCAGGTTCGTTGACGTCACACTCCAACAACTCGTTAATATTTTCAGCATCGACGTTCTTACCACCCGGAACTGTTTTCACCATATCGGCAAGAGTTGCCGTGGGCGTGTCTACGTCTTCATTCTCTTCTTCACAACTCAAACGGGTCAGGTTGTTGTTGGCTTCAACATTAGGCATGTGTGTGATGTATGTATGTGTGTGAGAGATTATGGCAAAGCCTCGAGGGCTATCTGCCTAAGGGAAGGGATGCCTTCGTAGAGGACTTTCTAAGGGAAACTGGCTCGTATACACGTTACACATGGGAAAAAAACCCATGCAGCCAGCCCGTTTCCGGGATTCAAACCTCGGACCGAACTACCAGTGTTTACCGACTTTACCGCTCGGCCGCTGGTGTGCCCCTAACATTAGGCATGAGTTTTCTCCATGATTTTATAAGGGTTGACGGTTTCACTGAGTCCCATGCAGATGCAATATCGTAGATGCTGCCAAGATTGTGTTGTCTTTCCAAAACTCTTTCAGATCATAACCTTCTTCAATTTTCGTCATTAGCAGCTTGGTTGGGTATGTTCTCTTCATTGTTGCAATGACTCCTTGGTCCACGGGTTGGATTAGAGCAGTAACGTTTGGAGAGAGAAACTTTGCAACAATTTGTCCATCAGAAAACTTTAGCACGCCTGTTGCTTGGTGAGAAGATGCGTTTTCGATTAATAGCACAGCTTTTTCAAGCTGGTTTTTCGATTTAAGATGTTTACGCACTTGAAGAACAAAGATTTTTTCGAACCATCCTTGAAAAATGTTTCGGTTCATCCATTCTTTTTTTTTTTTCGGGGGGGGGGGTTAAAGTAATTCAACGGGCAAATTTTCTATCCTTGTGCCTTTAAAAGATCTCTTTTTTTTTAACTTTCCAATGACAACAAGTCTAAGTTTATGTCCACCGGTAGCGTTACTGCAAGACATGATAGTGATACTTTCCTTGCTGCTTTTATGACCCGCCGCTTTACTTTCACTTTCAAATGCTAAAGTGCGAGTGGGAAGACATTTCCACAAAAGTTGTGATTCGTCGGCACTGTAAATTTGTTCAAAAGATAGCTCTTCTTTTAATACAAAGTCTTCAAATTCATGGTGGAAATCGTCGGCTGCTTGTTGGTCACCAGTAAGTTTCTCCCCATGAAGTCCAATTTCTTGAATTCCATGTCGCTGCTTGAAACGAGTCAACCAGCCAGAAGACGCATCAAAATTTCCTTACTAGCCTAACAACTTAAAAAAGGTTTTTGCCTTTGCCGCAATGTGATAGGACCATTTACAGGAGTACTCTCTTTTCGAACTTGAGCTAACCACTTTGTCAATGCCGTGCCTAGCTCATCAAAGGTAGAACCCTTCATAGTTTTTCGCGTTTTCATTGCAGAAGCACTGTCCGACATTCATGCAAAGTTCACCAGTTTGTCTTTTTGCTTTAGAATGTCACACACTGTTGTTTCCAATATTCCGTAATCCAATTCCATCTGCTGCCTTGTAGCGCCGTTTCCTACTTTGGAAATTAATTCTAGTTTTTGCGCAATCGTCAACCTTCTTTCGTTTTGCTGACATTTTAAATCGGTAACGAAAAAAACAAAACCGAAAAGCACAAGCAGTGAACACAATAAAAGATAAGAAATTAACTCCGACCAGTTCGCAAACACTATCAGGCTTAAACTAAGAATGGCGAGTGGGAGGAAGTGGACGTGTCAGTAAGACGAGAGAGGGCGGTGACGCGGGCACTGCAAGGGTGAGTAAGAAATCACTTACTCATTAGAGGGAAAGGTTCCAACAAAGCCTGGGATACTTTTGCCATAAATAGGCCCGATGTTAGCAAATTGAACGTCTCACTCAGTTTTGTGAACATTTTAATTTTTTTTTGCTTTACGCTTGTAAAAAAAAAAAAAAAAAAAAAAAAAAAAAAAAAAAAATTGTGCGGCAGGCGCGGATAATCGGGAGTCTACTGTACCATAATAAATCTAAAAGGATGTATAAAAGAAATTAAGCAAACAACAACAAAAAGAAACAGTTTTTCAACTCAGACGATTCAGTATTACTCATTCAATTAATTCAGTTTTCACTTCGCGACAAGGCAAAAACACATAAAAACTCAAAATATCTATATTGAAAATTACGAAGTAAATCTTAAACACTTATTTCCTCGACTAAATTCCGGAATGGATTAAGCATGATTTAATTCGCAATAGTAAAAGAAGGCATTATCTTTGTTATTGCAAAGCTTATTTTCTTTAGATTGAAAACAAATCTACTATTCTGCTGTTTCAAATGTAAACAAGCAATGGCCGCCATCCCAAAAATAATTAGGCTTAGCTGCACTTTTAAATAGTTCATAACTCCACAAATATTGAATGCAGATTTACTAAAGGCATAGGAACCTTAACCGGAAGATAATAAGAACAACATAATTCAATCATTTTTAAAGGAAAAAAAAAACTTACAATCATATAAGAGTAAAGAAACTGAGATCACTGAGCCGATTAACAGAATAGAATTTATATATATATATATATATATACAACCAAAATACGAAGTGCACATCTACGTGTTATAGCAGTCCTATGTACAAAATTTCAACGTTCTGAGGCTACTCGTTTTTGAGCTATGCGAGATACGTACGTAGTTACGCACAGACGCCACGAAAAATTCTTTTCAGAATTCATTTTAAATCAGTTTTATATTTTTTTTTGGGGGGAAACAGTCTTTTATTCTGTCCTTACGTACGGATGTCACGCAAAAACATCGTTAAATTGCATTCGATAGCGGTCAAAATGTATATATTTATTCTCTCCGTATAGTATCCGAACGTAGTTCATATTGAAGTATAAAAACGGTACAGATCGAAACTTGCACTAAGTTTATTGATAAATTTTATTCTTCAATTTCAAAATTTATAATATATATTTTCATCGAATTGCCGGCAGTTTAATCGCGAGAAGATTTCCGAGTGCAAAAGGTTAAAAAGATTAAATAACACAAACAAAAACGCACTTCAAATTTTTTGACAAGCGTGATTTTTAAAGAGTGCAATCTATCATTGTCAAACAAGAGTTCCTGTTCTTTTAATACGTAGTCAAACTCAAAGGAAAACTTGAACAGTAACATGCTAATGAACCAATGCAAGAATGACTAGCAGATTTTAAGAATGTTCAGCTACTTAACTCATATTTCAACGTTATTAATAACATGCTAACAGCAGGTGGTTTAAAGCCAGTTACTGAAATTTGTGAACATTTCAGTAAATATATATATATATTTTAATTACAACCACTTTCAAAACATCTGTATTGCATTATGTTATAAGGATTATTATGCATAAAGCCAGAATTAAAAATACAATTTAGATTTAAAGTGAATGCAATTCCTAAATGTCCAATGACATATATGCATGCTCGTGATGCTGAAAATACGTTTATTACTAAGGTTGTAATGATTTTCTCTATTCAAAATACAAATGCAATAAAAGACTTCGCATTATGTTGAGTTCAATGCTTATACTTTTCTTATTTGAATGTTTTCATCTAAAAAAATATGCCAATACAATATACCCTCCCTCGATCAGTAACGCCCACAAAACAAACACACAACTACCATTGACCAATACTGCTCATATGTAATATTTTAAAAGAAAGCTTTTAAAATACTTTTCCCGAAAACAGAGCAAGGAACCGTTTGAAACAGGTACGTCGATGTATCAAATTTATTCGTACAAGTAAAGCGTAAACACGGAAGTTCTGAAATAAAACCAGCAGGACATGATTAGAAGCAAAGAAATCTAAGACAGATCAAAATGGCGTAGTTCTGGAGCTGCCCCAGCAAGACTACAGCCAAGAATGACTAATATGTATCTATTGTGATAGTTCAACGAACTTGTTTACATTTTCGTGGGTTACAAATACAACACAGTGTATTCATCTTAATTTCTAATCTCTACCAAAGACATGAGACGACAGGCTTGCTTTTACTTCAACAAAGCGCCCACCAGCGGCCGAGCGGTAAAGTCGCTGAACACTGGTAGTTCGGTCGGAATCCCGCGAACAGGCCGGCTGCATGGGTGTTTTCGTGGTTTTCCCCATGTGTAACGTGTATAGGAGCCAGTTTCCCTTAGAAAGTCCTCCACGAAGGCATCCCTCCCCTTAGGCAGATAGCCCTAGTGTGCTTTGCCATAATTAAATACACCACTTCAACAAAGCAGTTTTCTATTTAGGATTAATCATAATAATCACCAGAATCTTCATGGTATTAATACAACGTAATGAAAATTAACAAAATATAGCTAATGACGCTCAATTGAGAAAGAAGTATTTACATGTTTTACATATAAACAAATTCTCTATCTGTACGTCCATCGTGACACCACTCATGTCTATTTTGTAATTCAAAATGATCAACACTCATTTCAATGCTACCTAATTTACCTCAGTAAAACCTATGCCAATGTGTATTTTAGTTCCATCAAATCTCAGAGTAAGGGCGATATAAACATCTCTCGGTAATGTAGGCCCAAAGGCTATAAGTCTGAGGATTAACGCAGCTGATGCATGGTTACTGTATTACCTAGCTAAGTTCCAGTTAAGTGCAGATTATCCTTTGAAAGTAGAACGAGCTCATCTAGTTGCTAAGAGATTTAATGGAGCTGATATAATGCATTACCACGGCTTTCACTCCAATGATGAATGCAGCAAGTCTGACCCAAACTGAACCATGCGAAGTACGTTTGCTATATAAAAAGTAGCCCTTTCTAATGAGTTTAAATAGCAAAAATGTCGACCATTAGCCCTAAGTATCACAAAAATCAAAAGTTCAAACTAACAAAACCTCTGAGCACATGTTCTAAGACACAACTAATCACAAAAAGCAAATCTTGCGCATACTGAATACCCATCCAAATTTTTAGCGAAATCTAAATACCTTCGGTACTTCTTTGATAAGGCGGCTATTGCCTTAGCATTTTGCGACATTTAAAATTCGCCCGCAATACACTAGACGATTAAGATTGCTTCAGCGAATACGCGCTGTGGCTGCTTTAAACACGGAAGTACTCAAATTTCATATTTGCTTGCCCTATATATTCTGTACCAGCTACCATTAGCAGTAAAAAAAAGACACTCTAGGCACAGTAAAGCCTTAAACAGTTGTATAGTTTAACGCATAAAAAAACATTAAAATTTTTCAAGTTTCTCGTCAAATCTCCTTGCTGTAAGTAGCCAGTCTCAGTATTACATTTGCATTGGATTGTTTTGATTATGGCAAAGCATATTCGGGCTATTTGACCTAACGGGAAAAGCGACTTCACGAACACACAGAGAAAACAACAAAAACGTACACGCAACAGTTCAGCCTCGACACGCAGTCAAATTCGACGGTCTTGCAGAATGAGATGATGTATTAGCATGGTAAAGGATGAATTCCCCGATATTCACTTCTTGAAGAATTTCTGGAAGACAGTGAAGTACCCAGCTGGCTTTCACCAGCACTCTACTTTTCAAGGAAACAGCATACCTTACTTTTTCCAATTTTCGTTGTCTTGTTACCATTGTTGACTAGGGATCATTTTCAAAGACCCATATTTTACTTTCTTGATATGTTGGAACATCAAAATACGGGATGTATATTTCATTACCAGAACGATTTAAGAAATAATGCAACGGGATGTATATTTCATTACCAGTACGATTTAAGAAATAATGCAATGTTCATCATTACTAAGTTTAGTTTTAGGATTTCTCTACCGATTGCGACATGCTCCGGTTTTCGGTGTTCTGTTAATTTATGCTAGGGGGGGGACAACAACAAATTAATTTTTCTATAGGTTGTTCTTCGTGAATAATTTTTGTGTATTTGAAGATCCAATATTAAGTTGCTTTCTTCTGTATCAATTGGTAGTTACACCTATTATCCCTGATCGCATTTTTCGTGTAGTCGACACATTTTCTGGTAATACTGCTGATCAAAGACTTCTATGTTCTTCATCCAGGAAAGAATTCCGCCCTCCACGGAATTTTATAAACATATGAATATAGTAACATGAGATGGAGCTTCATTTTCGTGTGATATTGAAGTGCAGATATTGAAGGGCAGATATTTCCTGCTTCAGCCAAACGTTAAAACCGTAGAAAATCATATTGCGCTAGTCAACTTCATTTTTCTTTCTTTCAAAAAGGTACTCTACGATAGATAAATTTCACTTATTGCTACAAATTATTGTCCATGGACATACAGAATTCAAATTTACACAGTGTTGCGGGCGTACGAGTTCGTAATGGCTTGAATGCACACAGCACCCATGACAGCGGGATAAAATGCATTTTCCCAAGAGAAACAACTTACAGTTCTGGAACTTTCCACAAAAGTGTAACCGTACAGCTCTTCCTAGTATGACACAGTACGGTTAATCTTCAGATTATGGCAACTTGGCGATTTTTTGGAGAAAATTCGGCCCAACAATCTGCTAGCCGAATTACGCTTATGCTAGAACTTTTATGGAACAAAAGTGCCTAATCATGACGAAGATTAGGTGCGAAAATTTTGAGAAAGTGCTGAATCGCCCACTGCTTGCCGCGTTTTTAAGAATTACACATACACGGTATCCATGTACACGTCGACCTATTTTCACTTAAAAAAAATTCCAGAATTGCACAAAAATGGCATTGCGCACACTCTTGACTTTATCCATGTACATTGCTAAAATCCTAGCTAGTAACCTTTATCGACTTACCAAAATGCCGCCAAACTACCTGTTACCATATTCCAAAGATTATCCCACAGTACTTACCATTTCAAACTAATCAGAATGTTAAACACAACGCAATGCAAAAAGCATCTAAAGAGCGAAGGTCCCAAGAAGAACCTTTCAGTACTCTGAAGTCTACACTGAACTAAAAACTACCGAGTACTCATGCTCTTTCCGCTCTTCTATAACTTTCCTCCGGTCGCCGAGAAATTTCCAACAGCTTCTATTTCTCGAAATTACTCGAAGCATATTCGATTAAAGTTACATATAAGCGATCAATTACAGTTATTCAAGTACAGTATCAATTACAGATAACAGGGACTGGGTCAAAATGACGACAAATGGACGTCAAGTTTGGTGAATTTTCGCGGTTTCTCGCCAAATTTTGCGACAAAAATTGCTCCCCTAAACCATCATCACCTTGGCGATACATCCGTTAAATGGACTTGCCCCTGTATTTTTATTTTTTCGGTAAAGCTTGGCTTTTCTGAGCCGTTCATGTTACATTATACAAAATTCATAACAATACCTAATTGTTTAGCGCATATTGCCTGGTCCTATGTAAAAATTTCCCACTTGCCTATTTATTATTTTTATTTGCCAGACTAGCGCAATATTTCATTTTCACTCTTTGCTAAAGTGCATCTGCTACTGAACGGCAAAAAATAGCGATGATTAGCAATGATATAAGTTACTCACATTCCACTGACATCAGTTAAAAATAACGGAATAAAAACATTTAATTGGTAAAATTTTAACAATTAAAAAATAACACCCCCCCCCAAAAAAATCTGAAAGGGTTTGCATTTTAACGGTAGCTCAAAAGGGCTTGTTAAGGTTTTTTTTTTTTTTTTTTTTTTTTTTTTTTCCGCTCTTGCTGAGCTGGCAGTCCATCAGTCTGCTGCTGCACTTACTCCTGCTAACTCATTTCTTTTTGTCATTTTATCTTTATTATCAAGGATCGTTTTCTTCGCACTTATGTCATATACAATTCAACAACAAAATTGCAAAAATTTTAAAAGCAGCATATGTTTAGAATTCCCGTTGTAGCGTTAAGTGTTGGCATACAGTTTTATATTATTCTCAATATTTTCTCTGTTCATTTACCAATGTTTAAATTTTCTTAAGATGGCTCGCAAAACGTAATTTTTATTTATTTTTTTATTTATTTATTTTTATTAACAACTTTTAGTGTGTTACCTTTATTTATAAATGACATGTTTGCACTTACGCCACAAAAAATTCAATTCAACAGCGAAATCACAAATATTTAAAAACAGAATTATCTTTAGAATTTTCGATATACCATTTCGCGCACTGGAGATAGAAATGTTTCATTCCGTGCAGGGTTGCCACTGCTCGCTTTCAAACTAAGTTTGATAATAAAAAATTCATTTAAATTTTACAAGCCATGAAATAGATAATAAATTTGAAATTCAAATTGGGTCCAGGTACAAATCTTTAAGGTGGAAAACTACGTTATTCAGAACTGGATGGGTCTAGGTACCGTCATTTTTTCACAGTGCGAGAAACATACATACATTCCTGCAGATTCTTCATTATTTAATGTTTTCAAAAGCAAGGCAGGGCAATAATATTTCATGGCAACAATCTGAAAATTGATTCAGACATTTAAAGTGATACGCGGCAAAATTCCGTTTCAAAACTAATACCGTTTTTGAGCTAAAAACTGCCCAAATGATTCGTAACTTTTAACCTATGTGTTTCTTCTATCGATGGGGGGGGGGGGAGAAAACCCGCTTTTCAGGTTGATTCTACATTGCATCTAAATATATAAGGATTTTGTAACATTCTGGTTAGTGTGATTTAATACACTAAAACTGGACGGTTGACTGAATATCAGAAAACAAACCAGAACTACCAGCCTTAGATTTCCTAAGGGCCAAATAGATCGTACTTACATATGAGGGAAATTTTCTAAAACCACAAAGCAGCCAGCTCATTCGCTGAGAACCTAACACGGAACGTCCTACCAGTTTCAGAGATCTCGTATATTTAAAAGAACTTTGAAATTTCGTGTTATCAATTCCGAATCTTTCTTTAATATAACAGACATTTAAAAAAAATTTTCGTCGCTTAATCATTATAATTTCTCGATCTCTACCAGTCTACTTTGAAAGCGTCTGCAAAACTTCACTTGGTGCTCAACCAGGTCTTAATTTCTAAAAGCGTCGGAGCTTTATGGAAGATCGTCAGAAAAGAACAATGGTAAATAAATAAATAAAACGACTACCAAATTCATCAATAAATTAAATAGTTAATGGTAATCTAATTAATAATTAATATTTATTCATTATTATTTAATTGAAAATTATTGTTCAATTCATTCATAATTAACTATTATTTAATTAATAATTAAAGACTGCAGTAATTAAATAATTAAAGTTAAATAAAATGTAAAGAGATAAATAAAAATTTAATAAGCGATTTTTAATATAATTTTATTGCTAAGAATAAAATTTTTGAGATCAAATTTCCACTGAAATTGTTGTTCACTTACATAAACGAAGGGGCGGAGCCTTCTTATTTAGGGCTCCAGCGCAATTTAAACTCTGAGCTCAACAGATATTACCCACTATTTTGTTAAATGGATGGAACCGGAAATTTGCTTTACTATTCCGAGTTAAAGAGAATACGCAGGACTATTCTAACTTGAAAGGAGCAGGCAACGCTGTTTGCCTCTGAAATAGTTAGACCTTTTCATCTGAATTTTAACCACAACGAAAAATCTATCAAAGAATTCAAAATGCTGCCCTGCTTTAATATTGTTGCGTGCGTACGGGTTCGTTATGAAATGAATGCACAAGTCCGATGAAAAATGAACAAAAATTTATTATTATCACAACAAAAATGCTTAAATTTTCTCAAATTATCATGCAGTATTACAATATCTCACAGTAGTTATCTTTTAACTACTCAAATGTCCAATAGAACGTCATTCAAAACAGCTAAAGAACGCTAATCCGCGAATTCGCTACAATCAACAAGAGCAGTTTTCTAAACAACAACAAACTAAGCAACTACTACAAACTGAGATGTTTTCCTCCTTTTATAAGATTTTAAAATCACGCGCTAGAATTTTCCAGCACTTTCTCGAAATCAAAAAGAGATATTTATTTATTTAACGCACGTGCTCTTGTATTTTTAATTTTTCTGGCTTAGCTTTCTTTTAATATTCGTCACGCGCTGCACTGCGCGAGAAATAAAACCATTTAATTTCTAATTGAACTAACATTAGCTTTTTAAATACCAAATTCGTAACACTGCCCCCTTTCCAAGGACTGCACGTCCCGGGCAGTACAATCCCTGGACAGGAAGCTAAACTTACAACTGTGGCATAAATGCAACTGAGGCATAAACATTACATTACAATATCAAACAATATAAACAATAAATGCAATAACTAACTTAAACAAATCAAATGCTATCAAATACTAAATACAAAACAAATACTAAATACAAATCAAATACTAAATGCAAATCAAATACTAAATACAAATCAAATACTAAATGCAAATCAAATACTAAATACAAATCAAATACTAAATGCAAATCAAATACTAAATACAAATCAAATACTAAATGCAAATCAAATACTAAATACAAATCAAATCAAATACACATTTATAAACAAAAAGGACCATGGTCTGATACTATTTACAATTATTTACATTACGTACTATGGCCATAGTAATGAGCTAACCTGTCGTAATGAACAACTTTAGGTTTAGAGTTCGAAGACTTACGAATCCGAACCACGACGTCATTCAGCCTTTTTAGGACTGTATACGGGCCATCCCAAGGTGACTGTAATTTCGGACAAAGTCCTTTCCGTCGAGTCGGATTCCACAACCACACCTTGTCTCCTTCGTGGAACTGATGTTCAGTAGCTCGTGTCGTAGCGGGTCTTCATCTTCTCCGTCGCCAAGTTGACTCGCTCTCGTGCAAAACTGTGCATCACTTCAAACCGGGCCTGGAGATCTTGAATATATTCCTGACGATGAAGGAGCATCCGGAGGGCGGCCAAACAATAGATCACAAGGCAGACGAAGGTCACGACCGAAGAGCATCTGTGATGGAGAATAGCCGGTAGTCTCGTGGACAGCACTGCGGTAAGCCAGTAAAAAGAGTGGTAATTTCTTGTCCCAGTCCTGTTGGTTTCTGGAAACCACTAATGAGAGGTTATTAAGGATGGTTCTATTGAACCTCTCTACCATGCCGTCCGACTGGGGATGCAATGGCGTCGTTTGAGTTTTGTCAATGCCGAGTAGTTTGCATAGTTCTTTGATTACTGCCGAGGCAAAATTCCTTCCCTGATCGGAATGTAACTGAAGAGGCACTCCGAACCTGGAAATCCAGTGCTGTATCATTACCTCAGTTACTGTGACAGCCTCTTGATCAGGAATAGGATAAGCTTCAGGCCACTTGGTGAAGTAATCAATGACAACGAGTATGTATTTGTTGCCATCAGCAGTTCGTGGCAGAGGTCCCAGGATGTCAAAGGCGATACGTTCAAAAGGCGCCCCTACGTTGTAACGTTGCAGCTTGCCTCGTCTGCGTCTCCTCGGTCCTTTCCGGCCTGCACAGACATCGCAAGATCGGCACCACTTTTACACGTCATCCTTTGCATTATTTCAGTAAAAGCGCTCACGAACTCTCTGCAAGGTCTTCATTATTCCAAAGTGACCTCCAGTAGGGGTGCTATGTAACACTTTAAGGACATCAGGAATGCGGGATCTTGGAAGTATAAGTTGCCATCGGAACGTCTTCCCATCATCCGATTCGAATTTCCGGTATAAGACGCCGTTTCGAATGTGAAGTGAATCCCAGAGTGCCCAATATTGTTTGGTTGTAGGACTACAGATAGAAATGTCCTGCCAGGTAGGTTTTCTGTTTGATGACTCCATTAAATCAATTATGGGTTTAATGTCGCGGTCTTCCAGCTGGTCTTTCCTGACTTCATCATCACTCCACAATTCTCGATCAGCCGATGTTGATGTTGTAATTTGCCTTGCGACCGGAGTCAGCAGCTCGTATTTCGCTTCCACCCTGGAACAATATCGGCAGCTTTCTTGGCAAGGTCTTCTAGACAGGGCGTCGGCGTTTCCGTGTGATGATCCCTTACGATGACGGATAGTGATGTCATATTCTTGGAGTCTCTGTATCCACCTGGCTATTTGACCCTCAGGATTCTTGAAATTTAAAAGCCAGGTCAATGATGCATGATCGGTGCGGAGCAGGAATTTTCTGCCGTATAGATAGTGATGGAACTGTTCTACAGCTTTGACTATGGCGAGCAACTCTTTCCTGGTGACACAATAATTCCTCTCCGGTTTAGACAGGCACTTGCTCCAGTATGCCACTACACGTTCTTGGCAGTCTATTTCTTGGGACAAAACAGCACCAACACTTTCATTATTCGCGTCGGTGTCGAGAATAAATGATCGGTCAAGCTGAGGATACGTCAGGATTGGAGCAGATGTTAAAGCCTCCTTTAAGTTGTTAAATGCATCCTCGCATTCTTTTGTCCACAAGAACTTTTGGTTGCTCTCTGTCAGCTTGTGTAGGGGTCTTGCGATGGAAGAAAAGTCCTTCACGAATCTCCTATAGTAGGTGCAAAGCCCTAGGAAGCTTCTCAGCTGATGGACATTTTCGGGACGTTTCCAGGATTTAACGGCTGATACCTTTTCAGGATCCGTGCGCACACCTTCTGCAGAGATGACATGTCCCAGGTAAGTCACTTCCTTTCGGAACAATTTGCATTTAGCGGGACTCAGCTTCAGATTGGCTTCTTTCAGTTTCTGAAGCACCTTCCTAAGATTTTCTAAATGTTCTTCAAAACTCTTTCCGACGATGATGATGTCGTCCAGGTATATGAGGCAGGCTTCGTAGGAAAGGCCATTCAAAACAGTTTCCATAAAACGTTCGAATGTTGCCGGCGCATTACACAGTCCAAACGGCATCACCTTGAATTGCCAAAGCCCTTGTCCCGTAGTAAATGCCGTCTTTTCTCGGTCTTCAGGCTGTATTTCTACCTGCCAATACCCACTCTTTAAATCAAGTGTTGAGAACCACTTGCTACCAGAAAGAGTGTCTAGAATGTCGTCAATTCTAGGAAGAGGGTAACTGTCTTTCTTCGTAACCTCATTCAAACAGCGATAGTCGACGCAAAATCTTGTTGAGCCGTCTTTCTTTCTGACTAGGACGATGGGAGATGCCCATGGACTTACTGAAGGCTCGATGACATCGCTTTCTTCCATATCTTTTAACAGTGTTCGCACCTCTTCCTGTTTAGCAAACGGTAGACGTCTTGGATGTTGCTTGATCGGGGGATGATCGCCGGTATCTATTCTATGTTGTGTCAAACTAGTTCGACCCACGTCAGAAAACGAGCGGGAGAAAACAACTTGAAGATCGGGAGAAAACAACTTTAATGACGCGATCGGCAGCATTCCTCTCTTTATCGTTTAATTGCGCATTCTGCAATAACTCCAATGTAATTCTCTCTTAGGACACGGATTCTTGGATGTTACTCTTTCTTTCAACGGTGGTTACTGGAGTACATGCTGCAACCACTTCACCTTTCTTAATAATTCTCCCCTTCTCAGTTACATTGGCGACTCTCACCGGGATAACCGTTCTGGATAGGTCGACGAGTGTTGAGGCTACTAGTACTCCTTTTGGGCTATTACAGTTATTGGGATATTCTATGATGCCGTAGCGGAAATTTCTGTTTTCGGCTATGGATCCAGGAAGTAAAATTTCTGTTCTTGCCGGTTTGTGATATTGTCTTGTGCTATGATTTTATGGACAGATTTAACTTCATCATTGACTCCAAATAACGCTATGTCCTCAGATGTAGAATGCAATTCGTTATTTTTAAAGTCCAAGGACAAATTGTATTTCCTTAGAAAGTCCAATTCGAGTATGCAAGAATCAGTGATCTCTGCTACATATGCCGTGTGATGGTAAGCGACACTTCCAAACGTGATGTTAGCATTTACTTTTCCATCGATGTTGATCTTCTCACCGGACACAGTCTGTAGGGTAACGCAGGGCGGCGTCCAGATAAGTTTGCTTCCCAGTTGTTGAGCCAAATCTTTTCGGATGATGGTAACGTTGGCTCCTGTATCTATCGTCATATTGCAGGGAACTCCATTAATATGTCCTATTATGAAAAGTCCATTACTGCCGCCTCTCACTGCAGAAATCTGAAGCGCTTTAAACTGGGGCTTTTCATGATCTGGCAACCTCCGCCCCGCGAGATGGCCACTAATTAGTTTCCCTGCTGTTTGTTAGGAGCGGTCTTAGCATCCGTGACCTGGGGTGTTCTGCAGTTTCGTCCGATGTGTCCTTCAGCACCGCAGTTCCAGCACTTTACGGTCGGTTTCTTGTCACCAATATTCTGTCTCAAGGCGTTCAGTTGTCTAGTTAAATCGTCTAGACGAGCAGTGACTTGATCCCCTGGCTCCTGGACTTGAGCAGCTCTGACTGGATGGCGGTCTCGACGGGTGGCTTGCTGGGCTGCCTCAAATTTCATGGCATACACTAAAGCGCTTTTCAGATCTTTAACATCCGCCATTCGCAGTGCTTTCTGTATTTCAGGGTCCCGGATGCCATCGATGAAATATTGCAGGGACAGGATTTCCCTTGTTTCTGTCGGGCACTCCGAAAAGGCGTGATGTGACATCCGTGGCGAGTTCCTGAAGTGTTTCGGTGAGCTTCTGTTGACGGGATTTTAATTGGAGCCTGCTGTAGTCTTTTAAACATTTCTCCCCGAAGCGCAGCTCCGAGGCGCGGACAGAGCTTCGAAATCTAACCTTTTGTTTTCGGGAAGAGTCTGAAGGATATCCGCTGCGTCGGCTCTTAAAGAAGCGGCGAGATGACAGGCCTTAGCTTGGGAATCCCATCCATTCGCATCCGCCACGATAGAAAATTGTGTCTTATACACCTGCCAGGAGGTCTTCCCATCATATGTCGATAGCTTCAGAGAGGGACGAGCAGGCATGGGTAGAAATTTTAAACCATCCGAAGTGCTCCCTGCCGTCGCTACGAATTTCTTTAAAGTGTCAACTTCTTTGGCGACGACAGCAGAAATTCTGTCTTCGATTTGTTGTTCAATATGTCCTTGGACGGCAGAAACTCTTCTTCAATTTGTTGTTGGAAGGCCGAAACTCTTCCTTCGACTTGTCGCTCCACAGCCGACACTCTATCTTCTATTTCATCTTTGACAGAAGAAACCTTTTCTTCAATTTGCCCAACTTTATTTTCAACCACATCTATTCTACCTTCCATAGCATCGAATTTGGTTTCTATTATGCAGGCAATTTCTCTTTTCATTTCGTATTGACTTTCTTCAATCTTTACTTGTACGGCTTTTATTTCGTCTTTAAAAGTTAATTAACCAGCTTGAATGGCCTTCATCTCTTCCTTAACGGATTCTTGGCCCAATTTCATCTCGCCTTTAATTTCTTCTTTAACGGAGTTGACGGCTCCTTCCATCTTTTCTTGGAAAGCAGCAAATGCAGTCATCATTTGCCTGAATTGTTCTTCCATCGCTCTTGTTATTGGCATTCAAATCCCACTTCTGACACCAAAAATTGTTGCGTGCGTACGGGTTCGTTATGAAATGAATGCACAAGTCCGATGAAAAATGAACAAAAATTTATTATTATCACAACAAAAATGCTTAAATTTTCTCAAATTATCATGCAATATTACAATATCTCACAGTAGTTATCTTTTAACTACTCAAATGTCCAATAGAACGTCATTCAAAACAGCTAAAGAACGCTAATCCGCGAATTCGCTACAATCAACAAGAGCAGTTTTCTAAACAACAACAAACTAAGCAACTACTACAAACTGAGATGTTTTCCTCCTTTTATAAGATTTTAAAATCACGCGCTAGAATTTTCCAGCACTTTCTCGAAATCAAAAAGAAATATTTATTTATTTAACGCACGTGCTCTTGTATTTTTAATTTTTCCGGCTTAGCTTTCTTTTAATATTCGTCACGCGCTGCACTGCGCGAGAAATAAAACCATTTAATTTCTAATTGAACTAACATTAGCTTTTTAAATACCAAATTCGTAACAATATTGTTACGAAATGTACAGGCGCGGTAAGATGGCTTCCCCGCAAAGCAGTTTTAGGGTTGCCATAAAATAGCAAGGAGGTCAGGGTTGCCACATTTGATGAGAAATCGCCCATTTGGCGACCAAATCGGCGATATACCATGAACGGTTGGAGAACCTTCTGGAACGAATTCTTACCGTTTAAGGCCAGAATGTTCTCGAACACACGCCGAAAACTAGTATATAAACCCTGCTGGTTCGCAGTCTGTCTGTCATTGAGCGAGTGCCTCGAAGTCTTGGCGAGCTGGTCGTCGAGGGCATCGAGAAAGTATTTCAGTGCATCGCGAATTAGTGCATCGTCGAGTTTAGTCTTAGACTGTGCTGAGTCAAGAGCTATACTCGTGTACCGTCGAGTGCATCGCGTGGAGAGTCTCGAGAGTACGTGCAGTTCCGAGAACGACCAAACAGTCGAAAGCTGTACTCGGGTGCTCTGCAGTGAAGCTGTCTCCACCGTTATTGCCCGACAGTGTGAAGGCTGTGTCGCTGATTGTTCCAGCATGTTTATAGTAGTTTTTGAACGACTGTAAAAAGTGTTATTGGAGCTGTTCTGATTAACATTAGCTAAATAAAGTGTGTTTCGATACTTCATCAAGTGTCGTCGGTATTCACTCCAAATCTACGAACCCCGTACGAACGTGAAGGAAGAAAATAACGTAACAAGTGGTGTCAGGAAGAGAAAAACGTAACAATATGTCAAAATAACACGTCGTTTTGAACTATTAAAATACTATGACGAAACAAGCAGCAGTTATAACAAACAGATCCTTATAATAACTTTTTAAGCACGAACGGTACTCAAACCCACTGTTTTTATAATTAAATAAAGCAAGATTTTAAAAACAATGAGAAAAAGTAATACCATTACAGTTGAGTTTTCCTTTTTACAAGAAACTAATATTTACGTACCTGAGAATATTTTCGTGGGAAAGCCTGTTCATCAACTGAACCTCCCGCAACATATTGGGTCTGTTGCTGAGAGAAGTATTCATCTTCAATACCATGACTTGTCCTGTCGTACGATGGGTAACCTGTAGAGAAAGTAAAAATCGTTCAGCAAAACTATAAATGAATATAATAAAAACACCAGATATTATTTGGCAGTTATATAAGAAATGCTTAAAATTCTTCTGCATTTAATATAGGATGACTAACGGATGGACAGTTCAACAAAATATAAGTGATGCCTGAAAGTTCAGCAAATGGTTTGAAGAACACATCGTTGTGAAAGTTATAATACCTATTTCACGTAAAAATTCGAAATAATAGACTTAACATATACAACTTTTGAACAACATTAAGAAACTAACAAAAAAAAATCATATGCTTTTTCGATACCAAATCTTAATTATAATTAGATAGCATTAACAATTGACAGCTAGCTTATTTTACACAATTTAAAATTAGAAAATTAATAAAGCGCTTGAAATTAAAATTTATTTATCCATGTTATTCGAATACTAAATGTTATTACTTATTTTTACATATAAACACCTTACAAAACTTTACGCAATAAGCTGGAGGATTTTTTTAATTTCTATATTACTGACAATATGTCACTGCACAGTCACGATGCAACATCCAGATGATACATTTACTAAGTCAGCAACAAACTGAACTTCTATATATGTATTACGCCCAATTCGTATCCAAATTTAACAATGCCAAGATACTACAATAATTTCTCCAGTACCTAGATTGCTCTAAAGTACCTCTTTAATCTGAAAAAAATCTCATCGCCAATTACGTCCATTTCTAATTTCACGAACTCAATAAATACCTTAACGATCTAGGATATCACATTTACACATTTTTCTGACTCATATGTTAATGACCCTAGCAGCGAAAACCTATGACAGTTATTAAACAAAAACTTATATACTATACTTTCAGAAGTAAGCTACATTTCTTATAGAGCATATCATCTTTGATTATCTTAAGCATCTACCTCATTTAAACCCATGTAAATAACTTAATTACGTCGAAAGAATGAAATACGATGGGCTAAGAAGAAAATTAAACAAATTTATAAGTAAATAAAAATTAAATAATAAAACAATCAGACATTAAAAATATGTCACATCCGAAAAACACATTTAGCACAGTTGAACTCTCTGCAAAATGTGTTATACCACGTTGCCTTGAATGTAAAATGACCATGTATTCGGAAAGATGTTTCCCAACGAAGAAAAAAGGCTCCATAAAATAGCTTCGCAGCATGATTACTAAATTGAATATGTTCCAATGCTAGACAGAATAGAATTAAGAAAATATTTTTCATTTGAATGCTAAAGTCAAGGATTAAATCATGAAATATCTTGATACAATTTTTAAATGCCTATGCTGCAAAAGTGCAATTTTCAACAGACGGGGAAATGTCTACATGGTATAGTATACGAATATTCTTCACATCTTGATTCTAGCCCTAAATGCAATGCCAAAATTTTTCAATAGTACAAGCATTAGACGTAAGAGATTTGCTTTAAATTATTGAATTGGGCTGCTTTTCTCATTTCTGAAAATGTTTTCCTTTACTCTGCTAACCAAAGTAAAAAAATAATTTGTTACCTTTACAAATAAAAAATAATATTCTTTTGATAAGCTGTAAAATTAAGAAAATGCCCAAGAAAATACAAAAATTATGAAACGAATTTCATTTCTTTGCTTTAAGAAAATCAAAAGGCAATCAAACATAAACTTATATATATATAATAGCATATAATGATCCACTTAAAAATGTCAAATCTTCGGAAATTTAATCTAAAAACAGAACACAAATACGTGAGCTGAATTCGCTTTACTGTCTGAAACAAGCAGTTCTCCCAAATACGCAAAATCTGTTTCGGCACGCAGTGGAATGTATGCGAGATAATCGGCAGCCATTATGTCAAAAACAGACGATCAATGTCAGACGAACAATTCCAATTCGAGAGGCAAACAAATCGATCGATGAAAATCACGAGAGCTGCTTTTTTAACTCAACTTCCAGTGTAATTTTAAATGTAAGGTTCATTATTCAGGGTAGAAAAGAGGAAAATTATCTTTAATAAGAATACAACTCTTACTTTAAGATGATTCATCAGTTCATCATGAATTTGGTCAATTGAAAATACATATTCGGTTACAGCTCAAAGTTATAAATCAGAAGAACCTAAATTTAAAAAAAAGGGGGGTGAAATACAGTAGGACTACAATTATTTGAATGATTTGTTTTGTATTCCAAGACAAACATACATAAGCTTAGTGTCAACTTTTTATACTTTCTTTCTGGTTAAAGGAGTGTACAAATTAATACAAAATAATGCATATTTTTAAGAAGCTATTAGATGAATTTAGATTACAATATATGACACACAGATTAACCAACAATGTTGGACAAGCATTGTTTAATTAATTGTAACAAAACATACGAGAGTTATCTGCCTAAGACGAGGAATGCCTTTGTGGAGGATTTGAAGAAACCATCTTCTGGTCGCGTTACACACAAGTAGTGGGTAAAAGCCGATTCTGGAACAATAGAAGCTCCGCAACTCCGCAACTTCTCCACCCTCACCTCCCCCTCCCAAGCACTCCTCTTCCCCCACCCCTCCCACTCCTTTTCATCCCCCAACCCCACCCTTTCCCTTCCAAGTGCTTTGCTTCTTCCCCCTACCACCTTCCATGGAGGTCCATGCCACCTTCTACTAGGGTCAGAGGGAAAGTCTTGTCAAAGCGGTTTTGTCCGAATGTTGATGAAAGGGACATTAGTTATTATTTTACTTAACTGCAATAAATTAACTGAATTTCAACAACAAGATAGTCTTAACGAAAGTTTGCGTTATATCATTATACCGTGTTAATTAATAACTTTGCATTTTATCTTCACAGAGAAAGTTTCTTCCATTTACTTTAATAATTGTAATTTAGAGGTTTAGTAACGATATTACATATTTTTTCTGTTTAAATTTTATTTTATTTTTAAAAACCAACCTTAATCACACACACAAAAAAAAAGAAAAAAAATCAAAATATTAATTTTGGTACGATGTATTATTAGGTTATTTAAATAGGTATAATAACAGATTGTAACGTATTCGCAAAGGCACATTTTTTTAACATAAAAAAAAGGAGCATTCCCGAATATTCTCTATTTACATGCAAAGGAGTATTAATTTTATTTTTAGACACAAAATTGCATTAAAATGTATATAGATTTAAATTTTTCCCACTATCAAATTACATTTCATATCAAGAGCAAGTTATACTCTACTTTTCTGAGAAAAGTATTTGGGTGTGTATTTAATTATGGCAAAGGACACTAGGGCTATCTTCCTAAGGGGAGGGATGCCTTCGTGGAGGATTTTCTAAGGGAACTGGCTCGTATGCACGTTACACATGGGGAAAACACCCATGCAGCCAGCCCGTTCGCGGGATTCGAACCTCGGACCGAACTACCAGTGTTCAGCGACTTTATCGCTCGGCCGCTGGTGGCCCGCAAAGTATTTCGGAGTGTTCAGTAGTAAAAATGTTCAGTGAACAAGTGAGGGTATATTTTGCTTCTACCTTTACAAAACACACCTATTGTAAATATTTCCATTTTCCCGCGCTTTCTCCGTTTTGTCCCCGAAATAAACTTTGTTGCTTTTTGACTTCGGACAGTTACTTTTTACCATGCTTAGGATATATTAGATATACTGGTATTAGGGCAATAAAAAAAATTACTTAAAAATTGTGTTCTAATGAAGAGAAAAAGAACGTGAATATTCGCATTTGGTGTATAAACTTGATCAAGAAATATTACTTTTTAAATACTCCAATTTACTCTAATTTATGAGAGAAAAATGTCTATTTTATCGTAAATAAGTACGCAAATGTATTTAGTTCTTTTTTTGTGTGTGTGTCTATATGTAATGTCTCAGATTATCTATAAACATTCTCAGTGAATATCTATTAAACGCTACAGTCAGATTATCCTTCTCAAATTGAAACTGCTATTCTAATGAAGAGGGGAAAAAAATGAGTATTCGCGGTTTGTGTATGAGTTTGATCAAGAAATATTACTTTCTAAAATGTATTTGTGGGAGCAAAATGTCCATATTATTGTCATTAAGGGGCCAAATGTATATATTTTGTGTATATAATGTCTCTGGTTATGTATAACTATTTAATTGAATAGATATTGAATATCTATTAGACATAACAATTCGATTATCCCTTTCCAATTGAAATTGGTAGTGCAATGAAGGGGAAAAAATGTGTATTCGGATTTTATGCATAAGATTAGTCGATAAACATTAATTTAATAATATTTATGTGAGAAAAATGTCTATTTTACTGTCAACTAGTACACAAATATATTTATTTCCCATTTATCTTGTGTATATAATGTCTCAGGTTATCTATAAATATTTTAAATGAATAGGCATTGAATATGTATTAGATACTGGAGTCATATTATCTTTCTCAGATTGAAATTTGTTTTCTAATGAAGAAAATGAATGAATATTCATATTTTCTGTATAAATTTAATCAAAAAAATTTTACTACCTTTTAATAAATATATTTGTTTTCGATATGTTTGTATTTTTTATTTGTTAGTTAAGTATAAAACAGAATTTATGTTTATTTATTTTTCTATAAATAGACTTCTCAGAGTAAAATGATATTTATCTGATATGGAGTTTCCATATTTGAAACCACCTTTCTCAATGAAAAATAGCGGTCCGTCTATTCAGGCAATTTTTTTTTTTTTTTTTTTTTTTTTTGTTTTTTGTTAAAAAAATAACAGATGAAAAAAAATTATAAAACCATTTCCTCGTAAAGTTATTTGGTTCTATGGAGCATATCAAAATCTGTTGCATGAAATAACTGGTGTAGAATTTTATAATGGGTTGCCCTCAGATATCAATCGAATATCTGGTGCACTTATTATTATTGATGATCTTATGTCTGAATTAGGAGATGATTCTATACCATCCAAATTATTTACCAAAGGAAGCCATCACAGGAATTTGTTATTTGTATAGTACAAAATATGTTTCACAAGGGTAAAGAAATGAGAAATATTTCTCTAAACGCTTCCTTATTGCGCTGTTTCAAATATATAAGAGATAAATTACAAGTTAACTATTTACTAAGGCAAGATGTATCCAGGTGAAACGAAATTTTTTCAGGAAACTTTTTACGATGCACCTAGTTTACCTGATGGTTATCTTTTCATATATTTAAAGCCGGAAACAGATGAAAAAGTTGGCTTACATACGGTGTATTATTTTCTCTGGTGATAGAAACTTCACGCATGTTCTACGGAGATCAGTTTTGACTTGAAACATCATGATGCTTGCCGGTATTGATTTCGAAGGATTTCAACTCAGACCAGAATTTTTCATTATTAAAGAATTAGCGTTTCAAGGCACTGGTAATTCCTACTTTGGATTCCTACTGGACATTTCTGCCTCCCAAGCCATGGGAAAAGCTCAACACAAAGCAGAAAATCGTTTTTCCATGAGTGGAACGCAATATACTTGGAATGCTATGGAATTCTGTTGAATTTCTTTACGAAAACCTTCAAGCCATTCTACGTTATTTATTAGATCGCTATCATAGCGCATTTGTAAAAGGATATGAAAACTGTAAAGCTCGTGAAATTTTAAATCTGGATAACTTTTGTTGCCCTAAGGTGAATAATTTACTGGCAGATCCCTTTAAATGCAGATTTCATTCTCCAAATCACTCGTACTGTGCTTTATTCAAGGCAACTACTTTTTCAAAATTTATTTCAAATATATACCAGTGACTTAAGATACATGATATCTTTCTCCGTCAATGTGCCAACGTATGCAGATCGACATTTACATGAATTAGAGCTATTATCTAAAAGTAAAAGGAAAGCAAGTATTCTTCGAAACTATATAAATCCTGTAATTAAAGCTGTCCGTGAATACGTTTTTAATTTATTGCAAGGAAACTTTCCTTTGACTTAAAACCAGAAACAAAATCTTGCGCCTTCCAAAAAAGAACTGCGCCAGTTAGCGAAGAGAAAAATTCCATTGTACAAAAAGCGTTAACTTCTGATTCAAAGGGGCGAAGGGTTTTTAAGTTTTATTATTCCAGCAGCAATAACTGCTCTATCCTCGTTATTCAATGGAACACGCTAGAAAGCTCATCCTAGTTCCTGCAGATAAGCATTTTGAGCATGAACAACGTCTAGCAGATAATCATTTATGTGATTTGGATAAACAACTGAAATCCGCCCTCAAAAATGTCTAATTTAAACGACAGTGAAAAGGTCACTCTTTATACGCAAGCGTTTCAAAAAGTACATCGAATATCTTATACCTGAGACTTTATCGAAAGTAAATAAAACGAGTACCACAGAGAAAGGAGAAGTTTATAAGGCTGAAGGCGGTGTGGTGTGGTGTATTTAATTATGGCAAAGCACACTAGGGCTATCTGCCTAAGAGGAGGGATGCCTTTCGTGGAGGACTTTCTAAGGGAAACTGGCTCGTATACACGTTACACATGGGGAAAACCACGAATACACCCATGCAGCCAGCCCGTTCGCGGGATTCGAACCTCGGACCGAACTACCAGTGTTCAGTGACTTTACCGCTCGGCCGCTTAAGGCTGAAGGCAAAAAGGAATTAAAAGAGAAAGTTTCAGATGATAAACCTGATATTTCTTTAGCCATTTTACACTCAGTTGCCCGTTAATGAAAAAAATTTGGTTAAAGATATACTTCTCTTTCTTCAGCAGCATAGTGATAAACTCTCTTGGAATGCATAGAAAGAGTTGATAGTGCATGGAAAAGTTATAACAGGCACCAACATCGTTGAACTACTAGTTAACGACTAGCCTCGAAGTAGAAGAAAAGCTCTTTGGGGTCGTTTAGTGTTTTATGATATTTTAAAAGATATAAAATTTCCTTTGATGTATGCTCTACCTTCACAAGCCGGGTAAAATTTTGCAACCTAAGTATTGTAAAACATGTTTACATTGTAAAATTATATTTCTTGGGGGTGATTTTGGACGTTTTAAAGCAAAGGTTTATTTCTTCAAAAGAGGCTATTTTGTCCTCTAACAGTTAAACTTTTGTAATAAATTAAAAGGTCTTTTATCACTGTTCTAAGTTAGGATTTTGTACCGCATAAAGATGGTGTTTTTCGACTTATTATTTCTTTCTTTTGATATAATAAAAGTAATTTTTGAATTTTAAAGTCATTTGTCATTAAAACACAACAAAGCAAAATTAAAAATAAAAAACAAGAAGACAAGTCTTAAATTAAAATCAGTTTTAAAATGAAATCCAGTTATTCTTTCTTGCATACAATCTCGTTACATGCTTAGATTGCAAAATTTTACCCGGCTTGTGAAGGTAGAGCATACATCAAAGGAAATTTTATATCTTTTAAAATATCATAAAACACCAAACGACTCCAAAGAGCTTTTCTTCTACTTCGAGGCTAGTCGTTAACTAGTAGTTCAACGATGTTGGTGCCTGTTATAACTTTTCCATGCACTATCAACTCTTTCCATGCATTCCAAGAGAGTTTATCACTATGCTGCTGAAGAAAGTGAAGTATATCTTTAGCCAAATTTTTTTCATTAACGGGGAACTGAGTGTAAAATGTCTAAAGAAATATCAGGTTTATCATCTGAAACTTTCTCTTTTAATTCCTTTTTGCCTTCAACCTTATAAACTTCTCCTTTCTCTGTGGTACTCGTTTTATTTACTTTCGATAAAGTCTCAGGTATAAGATATTCGATGTACTTTTTGAAACGCTTGCGTATAAAGAGTGACCTTTTCACTGTCGTTTAAATTAGATACTTTTGAGGGCGGATTTCAGTTGTTTATCCAAATCACATAAATGATTATCTGCTAGACGTTGTTCATGCTCAAAATGCTTATCTGCAGGAACTAGGATGAGCTTTCTAGCGTGTTCCATTGAATAACGAGGATAGAGCAGTTATTGCTGCTGGAATAATAAAACTTAAAAATCCTTCGCCCCTTTGAATCAGAAGTTAACGCTTTTTGTACAATGGAATTTTTCTCTTCGCTAACTAGCGCAGTTCTTTTTTGGAAGGCGCAAGATTTTGTTTCTTTTTTTAAGTCAAAGGAAAGTTTCCTTGCAATAAATTAAAAATATTCACGGACAGCTTTAATTACAGGATTTATATAGTTTCAAAGAATGCTTTCCTTTTACTTTTAGATAATAGCTCTAATTCATGTAAATGTCGATCTGCATACGTTGGCACATTGACGGAGAAGGATATCATAAATATTAAGTCACTAGTATATATTTGAAATAAATTTTGAAAAAGTAGTTGTCTTGAATAAAGCACAGTACGAGTGATTTAAAGAATGAAATCTGCATTTAAAGGGATCTGCCAGTAAATTATTCACCTTAGGGCAACAAAAGTTATCCAGATTTAAAATTTCACGAGCTTTACAGTTTTCATATCCTTTTACAAATGCGCTATGATAGCGATCTAATAAATAACGTAGAATGGCTTGAAGGTTTTCGTAAAGAAATTCAACAGAATTCCATAGCATTCCAAGTATATTGCGTTCCACTCATGGAAAAACGATTTTCTGCTTTGTGTTGAGCTTTTCCCATGGCTTGGGAGGCAGAAATGTCCAGTAGGAATCCAAAGTAGGAATTACCAGTACCTTGAAACGCTAATTCTTTAATAATGAAAAATTCTGGTCTGAGTTGAAATCCTTCGAAATCAATACCGGCAAGCATCATGATGTTTCAAGTCAAAACTGATCTCCGTGGAACATGCGTGAAGTTTCTATCACCAGAGAAAATAATACACCGTATGTAAGCCAACTTTTTCATCTGTTTCTGGCTTTAAACATATGAAAAGATAACCATCAGGTAAACTAGTTGCATCGTAAAATCATCTCCTAATTCAGACATAAGATCATCAATAATAATAAGTGCACCAGATATTCGATTGATATCTGAGGGCAACCCATTATAAAATTCTACACCAGTTATTTCATGCAACAGATTTTGATATGCTCCATAGCACCAAATAACTTTACGAGGAAATGGTTTTATAATTTTTTTTCATCTGTTATTTTTTTAACAAAAAAAAAAGTTTTGCCTGAATAGACGAACCGCTATTTTTCATTGAGAAAGGTGGTTTCAAATATGGAAACTCCATATCAGATAAATATCATTTTACTCTGAGAAGTCTATTTATAGAAAAATAAATAAACATAAATTCTGTTTTATACTTAACTAACAAATAAAAAATACAAACATATCGAAAACAAATATATTTATTAAAAGGTAGTAAAATTTTTTTGATTAAATTTATACAGAAAATATGAATATTCATTCATTTTCTTCATTAGAAAACAAATTTCAATCTGAGAAAGATAATATGACTCCAGTATCTAATACATATTCAATGCCTATTCATTTAAAATATTTATAGATAACCTGAGACATTATATACACAAGATAAATGGGAAATAAATATATTTGTGTACTAGTTGACAGTAAAATAGACATTTTTCTCACATAAATATTATTAAATTAATGTTTATCGACTAATCTTATGCATAAAATCCGAATACACATTTTTTCCCCTTCATTGCACTACCAATTTCAATTGGAAAGGGATAATCGAATTGTTATGTCTAATAGATATTCAATATCTATTCAATTAAATAGTTATACATAACCAGAGACATTATATACACAAAATATATACATTTGGCCCCTTAATGACAATAATATGGACATTTTGCTCCCACAAATACATTTTAGAAAGTAATATTTCTTGATCAAACTCATACACAAACCGCGAATACTCATTTTTTTCCCCTCTTCATTAGAATAGCAGTTTCAATTTGAGAAGGATAATCTGACTGTAGCGTTTAATAGATATTCACTGAGAATGTTTATAGATAATCTGAGACATTACATATAGACACACACACAAAAAAAGAACTAAATACATTTGCGTACTTATTTACGATAAAATAGACATTTTTCTCTCATAAATTAGAGTAAATTGGAGTATTTTTTTTCTTTTTTTTTGTGTGTGTGATTAAGGTTGGTTTTTAAAAATAAAATAAAATTTAAACAGAAAAAATATGTAATATCGTTACTAAACCTCTAAATTACAATTATTAAAGTAAATGGAAGAAACTTTCTCTGTGAAGATAAAATGCAAAGTTATTAATTAACACGGTATAATGATATAACGCAAACTTTCGTTAAGACTATCTTGTTGTTGAAATTCAGTTAATTTATTGCAGTTAAGTAAAATAATAACTAATGTCCCTTTCATCAACATTCGGACAAAACCGCTTTGACAAGACTTTCCCTCTGACCCTAGTAGAAGGTGGCATGGACCTCCATGGAAGGTGGTAGGGGGAAGAAGCAAAGCACTTGGAAGGGAAAGGGTGGGGTTGGGGGATGAAAAGGAGTGGGAGGGGTGGGGGAAGAGGAGCGCTTGGGAGGGGGAGGGGAGGGTGGAGAAGTTGCGGAGCTTCTATTGTTCCAGATTCGGCCTTTACCCACTACTCACACAAGAAAACCAGGAGAAGGCTAAAACAACCGGGTCGAACTACTGGTGCTCAAATGTTTTACTCATCTGGCCAATGGCAACACCGCTTAAATAAGCATGGTAACATTTCATCCGTTGTCCACATAATGAATATTTCTGTTAGCATATGAAATGAAAATGCATGTAACATCTCGTTATTTTTAAATTAAAATGTTAAATTTAATCTATATTTTTTGTATTTTAAATTGTAGTTGTTTTTTGTTGAAATATAATATGGTGAAATATATAACGCTTTCTCTTGCGAGCAAATATACGGTCTGTAAGAAATATAATCCAGTTAGCCAGTATCCTACGCCTATCTATAGATAGCTTAAGGTATATTCATCTTTAAAAAGAAAAACTGGAACTACATTTGATTTTCATGAGAGTTACACGGATGATCACAGGAGCTGTGATCGAATCGTTGGGACCCCAGTCCAGTCCATTTTTGTAGAGAATTTTGATCAGAATTAGACGTTTATCTAGCAACAGCCTCAGAAATTGTGCGTATGTTTTTTAATGGCAGTTGATGTAATTTTCTCGCAAAGCAACTTACTGTTATTAAAATAACAGTAGAGATTTAGGAATGAGTTGCCTCTTGGAAGCACTGCACATAACGCTGGTGTGGTGCATATTATGACTGAAACCTTCGACCGCGCAGTCGCTTATGGCTTTATGTGTAGTTAGTTACCTGTTAATCATGTTGTCCATATACAAATACAAAATTTATTTACTTGCATTTCAGAAAATTATGTTTGCTATTTGTTATAACAGCATTCATAAAAAATATGATAGCTCTTTATTATTATTTTACTGAAGTAACTCTTGAACAAGCAAAGTACAGAAGGCTTTCGACTTAATTACTCCTGAAATCCTAGATAGTCTGTTATAAACGACTTATATAACCTTGTACGTTCAACACATACATGTTGTTCTTTATCAGATTATCTATGGTAAAACACTCGAGGGCCTGCCTAAGTGGAAGAATATCTTTGTGAAGTGCTTTCAAAAATAAACTAGGTACATATTCACGAACACATGAATGAAACCACGGAAATGCCCAAGGAGACAGCAGACCACATTAGAACCCGGGTCAAACTACCAGTGCTCAGCAGTCTCAACTGATGGGCCAGTGATAAGGCAGTAGAAAGAGAATACGTGCATTCTTAAATAATTCGCCAAATGACTTTTCAGCATCACATCAAATTATAAGGGTTTCTGACAATGATAAAAGGATTACATCCAATCTATTCAATGATCTAATTTATCCCTCTCTTCACAATATATTAGACCACTACTTTTGAGTTTTAAAAATTCCTTTTCATCTTTCATTCATTAACAAAAGTAATTAACCGGAAGAGAGGATCTGCATAAAAATGAGGGTTGGTTAGAAAAGGACAAGATTAGAATTTTCGCCGATTCACGATTCACTTTACGAATTCCAATCGGTCTAAAGCTAAGACAAATTTGCTAAAGCATTTTATTTCTTTGAGATTTCATGCAGACACAAGCAAATATTTAGATTCCATTTCTCTCTAGGTATGTTTAACCGACATGAATGACTAGCATAACTGCTGTTCAGCAGATAAGATTGAAGTTAGGCAAGAAATACTAGTATTCATTACTCTTACTAGTATTCTTACATCATTAAAAAAACGTGTGAAAGGCAGCAGAAGGATGTAAGCCGTAAATGCTATATTCAAATATATTTTTAATTTGCTCAAGGCAGTCGTTACATACATGTTGATTATCAAGAATAGGGTAAAAATAGCTTGGATGATTAATCTCACATGCCCTAATTTACGAAAACAGTTCTTGGACCACAAGGTCGTTCTTGATTTTAAAAGTTCTCTGAAATAATACAACATATGAATGAAACGACAACAGAGTAGTAACACTTGTTGAGAAGTTCTAAAATTGTACAAGCGTAGTCATCACTGTATGGTTTACTTCACAGATAACTAATGTGAAAACTGCATGGAAAAGAACACAACGGAATACGAGCATTCGTTAACGACTCTGATGCAGTGAGAGTTATGCCATTAAAATAATCATCCGCAACTAATGACACATGGCGTTTGCAGTAGATTATGCATGCCCAGACTAGATTCTTCACAGAAAGTTTGAATGCTAAGTGAAATTTTGCAATAAACGCAACTTTCCCATCACCTTCTAATGATGTGCCAAAGATAACGGGCAGTTCGACCGTATTCTATGAAGTGTGAAAAGTTACTATTCTCTTGAACTTGACCATCATGTTTTCTTAGATACACGCCTGATGACTGAAAAACAGCTATTGGAAAAATCACAATAAGTCGTAAAAACCTCAGTGATTATTATAAGTAACCATTAATCAGAACCAAGCTATCATTACCGAACTAAGCTATCAGTTATTTAAAGATGTTATCCATTCTCCCAAAATACTTTGGTACCAGTATAAAAAACGACGATATTCTTTGACTAAAAATACAACTCAGCTTTATATTTTTATTAATAATCTACGATTATTTTATAAAAGCAAGCTCCAGCAATAAATTTAAATGCAGCAGAAGCCCACTTAATAGAAACTGCGAAAGAAAATGGCAATGAATCTCAATGTCTAAAACAAGTCCCGCGCATTTTAGAGAACATTTCAAATTTCTCCGTAATTACTTCATCCTTTAGAAGAAAACACATACAATGAAGCATCCTTAAGACGACAACACAGAATTCCAGATCACTTATGTCTTCGATGGACATGGTTGTCTTAATATCAGTGACTATGTGTGATATTTAATACAGTTATCTAATTATATATGTTCTCTGACATAGTGATCACATTTAAAGATGGACGTCTTAAAAGTAAACACCGCGAGAGATTCGCTGTATTTTAAGACAGGAAAAAAAACATATATATATATTACATGCGAAAGAGATGAAGTCTTTAGCGAGGAGATGACTCACTCAGATCCTTCATCAAAAGGTGAAAGTTGGTCATAGACAACTTTCATCTTTTGATGAAGGATCTGGCCCAGCTGGAATTGGTCACAGACATTGCGAATAAAAGAGAATTCAAAAATGTAACTCACTATTTTAAACAATACAGATGCACCGTCATACATGCTTTTGCTTGAATGGAAGTATGTTACTGGGTACCTAATTTGGTTAATTAGTTAACTAAATAATTCTTTGCATAATGTTTTGCAAATGACTGCATAAATAGAATTCAAAGCACTTATACAATTCCTGACCAAGAACGCTCAAGATTAGAGAAAACGCTCCTACTGCATTATGTAAAAAAGGTGTAATTCAAATTACCTATTTACTATTATGTTTTGTAAATAAACACCTAATTTTGATATCGCATCACAGAAGATCCCATATAAATGCAGGCCATAATTGGATAATTTAATTCGGATATTTTGCACCAAACTGCTGAGCAATCTTTTGGTGAAAATAGCCCAGCTGGGATTTTTAGTTCCCACATGCTCAATAACATCCTTGACAAGAGTTTCTGGAATTTAGCATCAATGGTAATAAAATTCTAGAAAAGCATCACCTACAGAAAGCAGGTCCTCGTACTTCACTTCCATAGTAGATAAAGGTTTTTTTTTCGATATCTCCCGTATTTTCACTGATATAAATATCTAAAGTCCAACTCAAGTTTTTAAGTTTTTCCGTCGTTGGAAAAATTTTAAAACTCAATTTTACATTTTCACTCATGGATCCAACTGATATTTGTTTTTCTAGATAACATAGGTGTATACATTCCGCAATAATCTAGATAACTGTAACTGAAGATTATTCGTGATCCTAATGTACAGGCTCGTGTTGCCGAAAAGAATTTGATACTTGAAGGAAGCATAATATAAGTGTGGTCTTTCATATTAAACAAGAAATCAACTTAACTAGTATGAATTCCAAAGAACCAAATAAAATAAATACAATCAAATAAAATTAGACGGATATTCTTTTTTTCTCAAGGAGCAACACTATTTTTTACGATTTTATCATACTGCTTAAAACATAATTATTTAAAAAGTTTCATTAATAGAACGTATCTGGAGGAAAATAACTCTGTGTCTGTATTGTATGCATTCACGAGGTTTAAAATAAAATTCTTAGTAAGTATTCTGATATTTTCTAAACAGCTTTTAACAGCCTGAACAAAAATATTTAAAAATGAAAAAAGTTGATATTCATCAACTTGTAAAGCATGCGAAAGAACATACACCAAATTTTATGCGCGAAAATTTGCGCTTACGCACTAAAACTCCAGAAGTTTTTTTTAAACACAACAACAGTTCTTTTTAGAAACAACTATCAAATCAACATAACCATTGCAATTCACATTTCATTTGCATTAACTTTATTGTGTTATAAAAGGAATGACTTCTGTTGTTCTGTAGTACTGGACGCAGTGAATGTGCTTAATTTTATGTTTTACAAAATTTACAGAGCTCGCTGCAAATTGCTTACTACCAAGATCGCTGCAAATTGCATACTGTCAACAACAACAAAATTCTGAAAGGTTTCAGATTTTCAATTACGTCCAAAAAGGCATTTTTTTTAACATTTTGTGTGTTACTTTTATTTATTAAATATTACGTTCTTCGCACTTAAACATCAACGTAGCAAAATAATTTTAAAATGAGCATATCTTTAGAATTTCCGATACACAGTCTCACGAGCTGGAGATAAAAATGTTTCTTCTGTACAGCGTTGCCATTGCTCGCTTTGAAATCCTTAAGTTTGTTAATGAAAAATTAGTTAATGTTTTACAAAATATGAAATCGATAATCAAATAAATTCCAAATTTCAAATTTGGGCTTCGACATGCCCATATTAGCGAGGATTGCGTTATTCAAATATTGATGGCTCTAAGTACTCTTGTTTTATCTTAATGCCAGAAACTTACATATAGCCATGCAGATTCTTCATTATTTAATTTCTTTTAAATATAACACAGGGCGATAATATTTGGTGGCAACAATTTGAAAAGTGAAACAACGCTTATCGTGAATCGACGCAAAATGCCAAAATGAAATTATTAGTCCTAGGCAAATTGCCCCTTTGAACTAAAAAATTGTTTGTTATTCTTGTTATTATTTTAGTAAAATGACCAATAATCACTTCAGATTTCCCTTCTACTCTCATTTACTTACTTACAAAACAGCGATATTCAACAATCAGACATACTCCAACAGTAACTAATGGTTTCAGACTTCCCCGTCCAATGTGAAACAAAGCAATATAAATAAAATGCGCATTCAAGCATATTCATGCATAGAAGTTTTATAGCCAGTTTTTAGGTACTACTTGAACCAATTCACTGAAGTCGAAAGCAATGATCTTACAGGAATTTCAGAATACTCATTTTCTGAGTGACACGAAGTATTTATGAAACCTAATACTTAAAAATTTTAAGTCTAAAATTATTGCTCAAGCACGAACCATATTTATTAACATTTTTATCCAACCGGTTTTGATTTCCATTCGTTCATAACTTTTCTGCTACCATAGAAGTTACGTATATTTCCGTCACACTTGTAAGACCCTAAGTAAAATCAATAACGGTCGATTTCCTTCTAATAATTTTTTCACAGTTTCTGTAGTGGACTTCGAATGCTTTGGAGTTAGTTGAATGTATAGATTAGTGCACACAGTAGTGGAACTTCTAAATTTTAATAGCTCAATTACTAAGCTTCTTTAATTAAAACAAATACAAATACACTGAACTGTTTGCTCAACTGAGAACTGGGAAATAAGAGACTTGTGTTTATAGCTGTGGGATAGGAGAATTTATTATGTCCATCCAATACGTAATTTTCTCAAAATAAAATGAAAACAACATAAAAGAGTAACAAATGAAGAACACAAGACTTCCAGACGATGACTCCAGTCTTGAGACGGTGTCGTCGCAGATGCGGTCAAGAAGGGGAGAATGACGTTAATTACGAAGAAGAAAGTAAACGGGTGTCTTAGAGGTCATATGGGGTGATAAGACATTAAAAACAACTTTCTTTTTTAATATACCAATATGTCAGGAATAAAAAAGTAGAATGGAACTCTCATCCGTTCTACACTACTTAAAACAGCCGAACGTTACAGCTGCTCTGCTTTCCTTCCCCTTAACTTAGCTCCAAGCATAGATTAACTATTATGAGACTTAGATGTTTGGACTATTTTGTTGTTCTTACGGCTGAGAACTCCGCACTAGGTTGTTTCAAATGCTTTGTTTTGAAGCTGCCCGGTAGTTATGCCAAGTTCGGGCGCAATCGAGAGTCCAAGGACTAAAAAAACAAAACAGAGCTGTATACGAAAAATAAAATCACGGATTTGATAATTTGCGTACCACACAGAAACGGGAGACATCAGAGAATATATAAAAAAAAGATGGTAATTAACGGAATAGTTTTCGGTCTACAGCTCATCACCTTGTCCCCGAAATCAATATCAACCGAAGCATGGACAAGAAAAGGAGGATGGTTCAATTTCGAACAGAAAGCTGTGTGTGCGAGCATGTGGAAATTAAAGGAAAAAGAGAATGGATAATTTTGTTCCCTTCCTTGTCCTTCAGAAGGTTTATCTGCACGAATGCTGTCGAAAATTAAGGGGGTAAAGGATAATCCAGAAGACTTTAAATCACAACTCAAAAGGCAGATGATTAGGTACATTCAGAATATCTGTGTTCCAAATGTACCTAATTATTTAGCTTTACTATCGATGAAATTACAGAAAAAGCAGTAAGAATTCCAGATTTGCAGATTACAATTACTAATGAAACACTGGTACAAAGATATTACGTTTATGCTGAAAACTTTACACCTTACGTTAAGTACGAAGAGGAATAAGCAAATGACAATCACATTAAAATTGACAAATATACATATTTGAATTAAACTTAAGGTACCTATTACAATATTTTAAAAGTTCCGGCCACTATAAAAAATAAAGAAAGTTATGTAACATATAACGTAAAGCATTCGAATTTATCTGCCTCATGGAATGGTTTCGGGAAAGATTTTCTAAGGTTTACTGACTCGCACTTTCATTATACACCGAAGAATCTACAGCAATTTTGACTAAGTTCCCACACCTGAACTTGCAAAAATACCTTACTACTGTACATTTTTTATGTTTCATTGTAGTAAACTTCTTTTATTTATTTATTTTTTTAAAGTACATATTTGATTTTTTAGGTATTTTTGATTTACTGCAAATAATATTTCAAAATAAGTGATTTTTTCCCCCAATATTTTCACTGAATTTTATTAGGAATCGGGCCTGGGTATTTTTGTAATCTGCTTGAGAATCAAATTGATTTGAATAAGAATTTAATTTAGATATTCTATTCAATTGAATTTTCACTCGAGCAGGCCGAGAAGACGAAACACAATTCAGATTTCTTTAATTATTGATGATCGTATCGAAAAAAAAGTAAGTCGGCTCTTTTTTTACGGAATCGGCAATAGTTAATATTTTTTATATTGTATCTTTAACAATATCTTAAATGAGTTACAAGAGTTTGGCTACGTTAACAAATGATTGGCGACCTTAAAATTGACTATTCTAGATTTTATGTTCTCCCCCTAAATTCACTTGTACTTCCAAATTCGCTATCTTTCCACGATACATAACACTGCTCGCAAAAGGGAACTAAAATCTAAAATTAACCAATTGCAGAACGCCATATAACCAGAATATCACACCTTAGACAATCCAGCTATTCGAAAAATCCGTACATACCTCCTCCAATACATGTTACGCCACGTAATTTCGTTTCCTTCACTTTAGACAATATCATGCAACTAAATTTCCGGTAGGAAAAGAAACTGACATAACATCACCACGTTTCTTTAAACCATTTTTAGTAAAAGGGTATCTGTTAAGGCTGAGCAAAACAAGTTAATAAAAAGCAAGTCTCTAATAATAGCTTTTCCATTTATGCACACTGGTGAAATATTTGCCCAACACTAAAGACTAACTGAAGCGTCGCATACATTCATCTAAATTAATGTGAAGCTACTCAACGTAATTAAGTAAGTTATTTAAAAAGTATTACATTTATGCTTAACATGACATACATAAAAAATTCTCGTAAACTCATTTAGCCGTAACAGTGCACTTTATTTTAAAGAAAAGGCAAAGTTTGTCCAATTTCTTCTCTACTGGTCTTAACTTTTGCGCCTGGTATGCTACATTTCATTTAGTTATGTAACTCAAAATAATTCGTAGTGCTTCAATATTATTCGTGAGATAGCAATTGGGTCATTGCAAATTTTATTTTGGGACACATAATTTCATTACGCAAAACGACCAGACGTCAGCACACAGAAGGCGGCTCCAGCCTGTCTCTACAAACCCAACCACAACAGATGGTGGACGTAGCTAAAGAGACGTAAAGGGTTTGGAATGTTAAATAAACAAGAACACCAGATGGTCGTTTCGCGGTCAGATAAGATCCCCTTCCTTGCTATGGAAGTTGTAAGATCGAAGCAACAAGCGTTTTATAGGGGGCGGAATAAAATTTCAGACAAGTCATAAAACTGTAGAGGTTAAACAGCTGGCCAACTTGGTAACAGCACCATTCTAGCGCTCTTATTAGTTACGTAAGTCCCAGTTTTATTAACGGCTGGCCTTTACAGACTTAAACGCATAAAATATTACATGAGATATTTTTATGTCTCATGTACACTGGAATAATCAAATAAAGTGTTTTTTTTTTGGGGGGGGACTAACGTAAGAAAAAAAAATCTCTCCAAGCGTTCTGTCAAGGGAAAAAAAAAAAAAAAAAAAAAAAAAAACAGGATTTCAAATTTTAGTTTCCCTGATGTTCAAGTATCAAACGAAACCGTTTTGCAGCCAATCCAAGAAAATAAAGTTATTAAATTTATTACGAATGATTTAACACGTTTACTAGAAAATACAGTGCAAAAACTAAGAACATTAAAAAAAAAAAAAAAAAAAGGTATCTTGCTTCTAATTGTGAAGAAAAACGGCAGAAATATATAAAAGAAATACGCATATTAACCATTAAAAAAAAGTAGATAAGATTTTTAGAAAGAAAGGCTGGAAAAAGACTGTTTATTCTACAAAAGAAATTTATAACAGCACAACATTCATAATATTAATTTTTTCATTTAATTATGGCAAAGCACACGAGGGCTATCCGCCTAAAGGGAGGGATGCCTTCGTGGAGGACTTTCTAAGGGAAACTGGCTCGTATGCACGTTACACATGGAGAAAACCACGAAAAAGCCCATGCAGCCAGCCCGTTCGCGGGATTCGAATTTCGGACCGAACTACCAGTGTTTAGTGTCTTTACCGCTCGACCGCTGGTGAGCCCCAACATTCATAATAAAAATTCTTCCTTTGATAATTCAAAATAAAATTAAGAATATTTGTACGCTAAACAAAAGTATTTAATTTTTAAAGTTATTTATTATAATGTACAACTAGGTACACACCATGTCTGCAAAGTTCAGAGACAAAATTTCTTCCTGTCACACACCAAATACGTCAGTTGTAATTCCAATAAAAATATTTACCGGTCCTTTTCAATAGTGTTATTTGAAAATCTGTTACGCGAGCAATTTTAGTCATAACATGTATTTGACCATAATGGTTTTTCAATGGGCCGAACAATTTGCACAAAGTTGTTTTGCCATAGGAATATTTCGAAATTTGAAATTTTTCACTGTAACCGCGAAAAAACGGTTGTAGTAAAACTAACTCTAAGAGGTATATTGTTTTAAACCATCACAACCATGAGCTCAAACTTTCAAATAATATCTGAAATTTTATTTCGATTTGTTAAGCGGATTGGGCCGTTAGGGGTTCATATATCGGGGGAAGTTTTTTTACGATCACAAAGAAAATTTTCACAAAGCAGCAAGATACCTACGTAAGATAGTTAAAAATTACACATTTTGCACTGGAATTTGGTACATACCATAAATCGCACTTTTTCAGAAAGATTCCTTGAAGGAACTACAAGATTCAGAAACATGTTCTCATAATTCATAATTTACCAATTTGGCTATCAGACATTAATAGCCTGAAACAAGGTTGCTTGGCGTATAACGCCATATTTCAGAAGTTACGCGATGCATCACGAAGTGCTTGTTCTCTTCTCATCAATTTATGTTACTTCCCAATCCGAAACAGACAAGAATTCAGAACCAGTAAATGTTAGGTTAGGTAAATGATTATGATAAAAGCCTATTAGAGTTACCGTCATGGTTGACTTTCTACGAAACGCCGATTCGTATTTTCCTTACGCAACAGCAAGATAAAGAAAACCATATATCCGGAAAGTTTAGGAAAATAAGCATCGACTGCACACAGTACTTAACGTAAGCTTATTAGTGGAACATCAAAAATTTAATAAAAACAAGTGCTAAAAACGGTAAGCTTTTTTTTTTAGCTTCCCGATTTTAGCACTTGGCCTTAGCCCAGAAGTGCAGTTAGTATCAAAACGGCAAATTGCGTTGAATCACTATGTCAAAATTCTGAATCACTTGTTGCCACCAGGTATCATCGCCCTATATTATATTTAAAAAAAAATAATAAATGAAGAACCTGCATGAATGTTTCCTGCAATGTGAAAAAAGGACGGTACCTTCTTCCACCCGAACATGGCCACTTGGAAGCCCGATTTTTGAACTTCGAATTTGTTTTATTATCGCTATTTTATTTTGTAAAACTTTAATGAATTTTTGAGTAACAAACTCAACGATTTCAAAGCTAGTAATGGCAGCACTGTATGGGGGGGGAATTATCTCCAGCACGCGAGACTGTGTATCGGAAATTCGAAACCATAGCATAAAACATATGCATACATAAATTATTTTGTGATATTGCTGCTGAACTGAATTTTATGGTTTAAGTGCGAAGAACATGATATTAAACAAAGGTAATCGTTCCAACTTTAGTGTTTGTTAATTAATTTGTTAATTCTGAAATAGAACTTCTCCCTATAACATTTCATTAACAAAGGTTTTGAAAAAAAAATTTAGTTATTATTATTATACATGATATGTATATTTGTCAAACCATGCTGAAAAAATGAACCTTAACATTCAACAGTTTTACTACGTAATTCACTTTTTAAACTCAAGTTTTATTTTCATGATAAATGTAGGTGCATTTTTAAAAGGTACAATCTTAAATTAGATTTTTATTAAACGCGGATTTCAAATTTTGCTTAATATTAAAAATAGGCAAAAGTATTTTCTTGTTTTATTATTAATACTTTTATAAGAAAAATTCTAGGTAATTCATATTCGAAATACTCGAGAAAATTTAGGATTCAACCTTTATATAATTAGTTTTTGAATTTTTATTATATTTTATTTCCTTCTATACGGTTTTTATTTCCGACAAATTCATTTGAAGACGAATGAATTCACCACTTTCGGAACTTTTAATTAATTGTTTATATTAATACCAAATTTCGATAAAAATTACAGCACACAATACATGACTATCAGTGAACTTCGAATCCTAATATCTATATCAAACAAACAATTCTTTAGTTGGCAAAATTTCGCAATGAGTTACGACCGATAAAGGCTTCAAGAAAATAATTCTAATTTCAGTTCGGTTAGTGCATTTTCTATCTCCATACAAATTGGGGGAAAAAATTATAAATTAGAATTCAGGTAAAATGATGAATTCGACAAGTAGAAGAGAATTTCATAAGCATTACCTCGCAGCATAACGTGGTGCCTGTTCCAAGTCGGAAAATTTTATAGTTCTAGTTGGAAATAAGTTACTTCATAAATACTGAAGTAATACGATATCATCATGAAATACTTATTTTAGCCTTAATACAGCTTAACATATTTCTGATGGTACGATTTTGATACTGAATGCAATGAGGATAACCAGAGGTGGTATACACATTCTCCAAAGCGCAAGGTTATAAAGGTACTGACAACCGGGTAAGGGGGGTAAGAAACTCAGTTGCGAGAGGAAAGCAACTCACATCGCCGCTGCCGGGAAGCACATGTGAAGGTTTCATTTTTGGCGAACAGTCACTAACTTGCATAATGGTACAGGCACTTTCCCATCTTTTTCAAGCTGGCAGTCACTCGCCAAGACACAATGATGGTGTATGGTGTATTTAATTATGGCAAAGCACACTAGGGCTATCTGCCTAAGAGGAGGGTCGTGGAGGTCTTTCTAAGGGAAACTGGCTCGTATACACGTTACACATAAGACACAATGATGCTCTGGTATAAAGGCAAAAATGTGACGGCACTCTTTAAGAAAATCGGTTTTATGACGAAAGCAACTCTGGTTAAGAACGCTGGAGCATCTACGTAAAGATTTTGGAGCACAGTACCTGCTTGCATAAAAGTGCCAATATCTTTATAACAGTTTATGAAATCATTCGAGTGGAGAGACATGAAAATTCAGAACTTTTATGCAACGAAGTTGTGATGGCCCACGATGAGGTTAAGATATTTAATTTCATACCGTTGCCGTCTACCGTATTGAATTCATCGGGGGGGGGGAATCGAAAAGGGTGAAGTGCAATTAAATCTTTTTTCTTGCTATGACATTATTACTTTTAAAATTATGATGAATGTTTGATTTTTTTTAAATAATCGATATCAAGTTACAAAGCGTCACCGGCACTAGCTCTCCGGAAATTTTCCGAATTTCTGATAGCCCAACCGCATCCGATGATAGCACGAGTTTTAAGATTTAGACAGAGGTATAAATACTAGGAAGACAGAATATGACTTTATAAAAGAAAATTAACTTACATTCATGTCACACATATGGAAAACCAAGAAAATAACAAATTGATCACCCTATTGGCCGGGGTTCAAGCTACCTGTGTTCAGCGGTCTTGCCAATCGGGCACCGAGTAGGCGAAGAAAAAGGAAAAATGAAACTTGATTAGAATGCGGATACTGTTTAGTTCCTCTACGCTTCCTAGAATGTTTTAAATCACATCACACGTAAGTAAATAACTGACCTTTTAATTCTGATATTTTATAGGCATCATAACTTTGATTATTAACGTTACTTTTAACATATTAAAAAAATCCATTCTTTTTAACGTATACCCTTCTATAGCATATATAAAAGATACAAATCACAAAATAAATGTCAGCCGAACAAGTCGAAGCAAATAATAATTTCGCTGTCTCCAAATGGCCGTACCCTTCTTAAAATGCATCGATTTCCAACTCTTACTCATCGTCTTTGATGCAAAAAAAACAAAAAAGTTGCTGCTAGAAGAGACCAAACGAATATAACATAACCATCACTATTCTAAACAACTCCCATTTCCTAGAAACTACAGCACATATGCTAACTAGCCGGGTGGTAGGACACGCTTGGAAGACGACGAGACGATGGAGCCGGATGGCGAAGCGTTACCAAGGGCCGGAACTGCACCTTTACCAACACCGCGCCCAGTAAAGCAGCTGGAAAGCGTATTTCCGCAAATGAAAAGGAAGACCTTTCAAGTGAACAGATAACCCTTCTCTATCCCGTCGAAGGATTTCTGAAGAATACAAGAATGCCACAATGCAAAAGTCCAGAAAAATTGGTGAAGGAAACAACCTTTACGTTCACTCGCGAATGAAGCGTCTTTTGACCTTCGCCTGCACAGATTACAAGGGAAGATGCTAGTCGAGATTACAAGAAAGCGGGTGGGGAAAGATTCAAAGCTAGAGAACCCACTTTAAAAACTTTCACATACGAGGGCGTATATTGCAAATATCATCTACGTATATCTATCTCTTGTAATATTCTACAACTATATAATTACCTTAACTGCATTAGAATTAGTAAAACAGCATACCGGGCGAAAGGTATTGCACGTAAAGACTACGTGATTATCTCCAAATGGCGCAGAATAAGCGACGAGCCGTTACATCAAATAGTGTATAATAGATATGAATTGCAAAGAACGATGCGCCAAGATGACGAGCATTAGGTATCTTCCACATTTCAAAGTTAATGAAAGAACTTCTAGAAAAATGAGATCAAAATGTAGGGATTTCTAAATTGTAGAAATATGCTATGCTCAGTGTGGGAAAGAAGATAACAATGAATGGTTATACTTAAGTACAATATTACTCATTAATTCCGCATCTTGTCTGATAAATTTAATGCCACTAGTCACATGAACATTCAAAGAACACGTTGATGTTCTTTCATCGAAAACACTTATTTGAGGAAGAGAGCACTTACTTCAAATTTAGCAGAACAAGTATATCAATAGTTCCAACTATAAACTGTTAGTTTAAGATACTGCCCACCAATTGCTTCCAATTACACACTAAACTATCGCACATTATCCGCAAGCGATATTAATTACATTTTTAAATTAAGATATAGAATCATTACGATTTTTGAAGGCGAAAAGGTGAATAATGAGCAATGTCCTCGCCGGGACTCGAACCTGGAACTCTCGAATACGCGTCAAGTGTGCTACTGTTACACAACAAAGGTATGCAGAAAGGAGGCAAAAAAATTGAAAGGGCGACTGGGGATTAGGGGACCCAATCGCCAGATTCTGGTAATGAAGAATCGTCATCCACCACATTTTAGTTCGAGCGCCACTGTACAGTCATTAGGTATTTTTAAAGAAGGATACATGAAAAATGAGCAATTCCCTCGCCAGGGATCGAACCTGGACTTCTCCAATACGCGTCGAGTGTGCTACCGTTACACCACAAGGCATGCAGAAAGGAGGGAGAATACCTTATACAGATATTCATAAATATTACGCAAGCAACTTCAAGCAATAAAAGAATTATAAGCATAATTGACAAAAAGCGCAAAAGTAGAAATATTTTTGCATTTCGTGCAAGTTGTATGAAACAAATCAAAATCATTACTTTATTACGAGGATACCCTCTATCAAAATTAACTTAGGGAACTTTAGGGAAAAATAGGGATTATTAATGATTGACGTAATTTGCTGAAATAATGATTAGGGACTATAAAATCTCAGTTCAAATGCTTCGAAGGCAGTTCTTTTTAAAATGTAAAATATTATAACCTTATCAATTTCGAAAAATCCATCGAAATGCAAACTTTTTCCAGTGCACCATACTGGAAGTAGTGAAGAAATTGCCGCTCTTCCGTGTTTGCTATAGACTGGCCGTTACATCGTTCTTAGTAATTTAAATTTCCTAAAAGTGTGGAACGTTTTAAATAAAGAGAAAAGTGGAATCGGAGATGAGATATCTTCCCCCCCTTCCCTAATCGATTAGCGGGCACTTGCCTTTTCAGCATTGGCCAATCCTAGGCCAGAAGTGGTGGCCATTTTATTGTAGAGGCACCTAATAGGCGACCACCGTTACCTCCTATGAAGGGACAGGCAATTTACATACATGCCTTCTGTGGGATTCGAACCTGGGCCCTTCGGTATAGCAGTCATCTCCCCTAACCGTCTGGGAAGCAGATTTGTTTAATAATTCTAATTATACAAATCTAACTTTCGTTGATAAGAATACGACCTCACGCCGAATGGTCGAAAGAACTTTTAACTTTGTCCGTACTCTATCATGAACTAAGCTGTCTCAAGTGATATTTCTTTTATAAAAAGTACACTACCGTCATTTAGAAGAATTAGAAAACGTGCGTCCGAAAATAATTGTATTAATGTGGGGAAAGGCAACGACCGTAGTTGATAACACACATTTATTACTATTTACAAATATAGATTACATTAGGATTACAATTAATGAAAATGGTATACGCGCGATCGAGCGACGTCTGCTCCGCTCGCCAGCTACTCCTCGTCTTCTCCCGAAGGCGGGAAACACATGCTGACGCAATGCATACGTCACACAGTAGGGGATTAGGGAATATCATGACATAACATTTCCCACATTCGGCAATCATGACCGGACAGGCGACCTCGCCTGAAGCAACATAGTATATCATCAAATTAAAAAAAAATTATTATAATATAGTAACATAGGTATGAAAAAAATAATCTGTAGATACAAAGCTGAGGATACTTACACAAATGGAGCAAAAAAATAGATTAAACACACCACAGCAGTTAACTATAAATAAAAAGAACATTAGTTATGACAAAATGAATTAAAAAGTTGATATGAGGAAAAAACAATTATTAGAAAGTTCTCAGGTGTGATCTATCCAAACACAGGAGGACCTACAATGCTCACAGTTGTATAAAAATCAAGTGATAAGTTCAATATTGTTGGACCAGGGCTTCATGTATTCAGCATAAGTGGATGTTTTGTATGGTCCGTCGAAAAATGCACTTTTCCACATCATATGTGTCATTTTGTTTGAGCCTGGTGACTTTATAAAGTCCGAGAAATTTCTGTGAGTTTTAGACCAGGGCCAAACTGAGTTCGTCTGATAGCCACGAGGTCATGAAGTTGAAATTTTTGTGCCTGTTTTCGTCGCAAATTATAAATACGGTGATTTTCGTCTTGCACTTGCTGTTTTGCGTCCTTACGTCGTCACGTTGCTGAATGAATGCAGATTTGATCTCCTCGTCGATTAGAGCAGCGATATATATGTCGTTTTGCGATTTCATTTTAGTCCCAAAGAGAAGTTCAAAGGGAGTGGAATTGATGCTACGTTGAAAAGTTGAATTAATAATTTGTTGCACGGCGGGAACATGGCGGTACCATTGCTCAGGGTTGGTTATGGAGAGTTTAGAAAGGACAGCAATAATAATGGAATTCAAACGCTCAACTTGACCGTTCGATCGTGGGAGGCCAGCTGTAATAAGAACGTGCTTTATTCTCTGTGTGTCACAATAGTTTGCAAATGCAGTGGATTTGAATGCAGGGCCTCGATCAGAGATAATCCGTGAAGGATTTCCGAAGACTGATCTTTGAGATTCCAGCCGACTGATAACTTCATCTGCGTCTATAGACTTTGTCGGATAAAGCCACACGAATTTAGTAAACGAGTCTATAACTGCCAAAATATGTTTGTATTTCTTTGATGTGGTGGCAAGGGGACCTAAGTGGTCGATATGGTACGTGTGCAAGGGTGCGTCGTTTTTGTCAATGGGGTGCAGAAGTCCGTCTTGTTTGCCACGCTTTCGATTATTGAGGATGCATGGGATGCAGTTATGGATACACCGCTCAGTTTTTTCTTTCAGATATGGGATAAAATATTCGTTGTTTAAAAGTTCTTGAGTGCGGATTACGGCGAAGTGGCCTCGTTCGTGAGCTGTTTTAATGACATTTGCCTGCATATCCTCAGGCACCACAAGTAAGTCAATGCCGTTGACGTTTTTGTACAGGAGATTGTTCTTAACGAGAAAATTATCATACGAAGGCGTTGTTTAAAGGAGTGCTTTAATAGCCGTAATATGCTCGTCGGTTTCTTGTGCTTTGCGAAATTGGAGGACACTGTCTTGGATAGTCATGCAACATGGACTGCGACTGAGGGCATCCACGTGAGCCATCTTTGAGCCGGTACGGTGCTCAATTTCGTAGTCAATATCTTGGAGATATAAAACCCATCCGGCTATTCTCGAATTGAGTTTCTTTTTATTTAAAGTTTGTACAAAAGCGTTGCAGTCAGTGATAATTTTAAAATGTGAACCAAGGACGTAAATACGGAACTTTTTTAAAGCTTCAACAATTGCAAGGACTTCGAGTTCATAACTGGTGTATTTACGCTCGTTGTCCGATGTTTTCTTTGACATGTAGTAGACAGGGTGAAAGCTGTTATCGTTCATAGATTTTTGTAGTAAGACTGCCCCCAAGCCATCAATGGATGCGTCGGTATGAATTTCGATAGGACTCTTTTGATTAAAAATACTTAAAACTGGTTGTTGAGAAAGCAAATATTTTAATCTGTGAAATGCCGCTTTCTGATCAGCATGAAATTGAAAGGGGGTGTCCTTACGAAGGAGATCACTAAGGGGTTTTGCAATGCTAGAATATGAGGGGATGGATTTCCTAAAATATCCCGTGAGACCGAGAAAGCGTTGGACGTCTTTCGTACTCTTAGGTTCGGGGTAGTTAATTACAGATTTTGTTTTCGAAGGGGAAGGAAAAAGTTTACCGTCTTCAACGATATGTCCAAGAAATTCGATTTTTTTTGTGAAGAAATTGACATTTACGAAAATTAACTTCTAGACCATATTCACTAGCAACTTTGAGTACTTGATTGAGACGATGAATGGCCTCATTTTCATTTTTGGCGGGAATAACTACATCGTCCATGTAGGGTAAAACATAACCTTTGACAATTAAATCACGAAAAACATAATTTATAAAGCGCTGGAATACTGAAGGGCAATTTCAAAGACCAAATGGCATTCGAAGAAACTGGAATTGTCCGTTATGAGTTACAAAAGCTGTATGTGGTTTACTTTCGTCCGCTACTGGCACAGGAAAAAAAAAGTCGTTACGTAGGTCAAGAGTACTAAAAATTTGGGCGTCTTGCAGTTTATCCAAAATGTCATCAATAAGAGGAAGAGGAAAATGATCCTTAATTAAAAGTCGATTAAGTTTCCTATAATCGATGCAAACACCGGGTGTACCATCTTTTTTACGCACCACGAGAACTTGACTGGCATATGGAGATGAACAAGGTTCAATAATTTTAAGTTTCAACCATTCATTTATTTGTTTGTCAACAATTTCTTGTTCAACAAAAGGAAGGCGTCTAGGAGAGTGAAAAATCGGTTTATCATTGGATAGAGTGATATTAAGTTTAATATCTGTCGTCTTTGTTTTATTTGGGACATAAGAATTCAGCAAACGTTCTGCCGCAGCACGAGTTTCTTTGGAAACATTTGAACCAATATCAAAAGCAGGAACATCGTCATTTATTGCAAAAATGAAAGATTCAGGAGCAGTTTCAAAGCATTGCTCGGAAGGTTTTGAAAAATATATACCGTCTGGTGTAATAGTTGATTTAGCATTTTTAATTACGTCACATCCTACAATAAGAGAAAATTGCATAGAACGATTTGGAACAACTCTAATATTAGCCGGAAAGTCCTGGTTATCAATGTTGATAATGGTTTGAAAACAGCCAATAATAGGAATTTTCGAGAATCCGAAGCCAGTTAACACTCCAGAATTATTTGAAAGTGGTGGGGAACACCAAGTTGAATCCATGTGTTTTCGTTCAGTAATGTGACCTCACTTCCAGTGTCAATTAATCCAGAAACTGTGCTATTGAGTATAACGACTATTTTACACATATTACCATGAGAGGTTTGTACTGTATTTACTTCGGCAGGTGGAGTGGAAGTCTCATTTGATGTAGTGGGGCGGCAATCCATAGATTTATGTCCAACACGACCACAAGTTAGACACTTTGGGCCAAAAGAACGATTAGGACAGGACCGTGAGAGGTGTCCTCGACCTCATTGCAGTTAAAACAAGTTTGTGGCTTAGTTTTAGATGGACCGGCATTATTAAATTTCGTGTCGTGTTGTTGGTCTGAATTTTTTTGTCCAGTACCACGTCTGGGGCCATTATTCGTATTTTTAAAATTTGATGGATGAGAGATATTTGTATGTCTAGTCATAACTACATATTCATAAGTGCGTAGCTTTTCCTTGAATTCAGAATATGATTTTGCACCGTAGAGAATAATTTTATCGGATGGGGTACCTAGTATTCCTTGAATGGTATACTGAATGACAGAAGCCTCGTCGATAACACCGTCACCACGATTCGCAATTTCGCGCATTGCGATAAAATATTGCAAAGAGCTTTCATTCGAACGCATTTTTCTTCTTTCGAGTTGTTTATGAATTTCAATAGACGTAATTTTATCGGAGAACTCATTAAGTAATACTGTTTTAATTAAACATGTCGTATGAATTGAGATTCCGTTGTGAAAACAAAAAAGTTTTAGCAGTACTCACAACAAGTCGTTTCGCAAAAACTAATTTTTGCTGGTCGGTAAGATTTGGAAATAATTGGAAATTATCCTCTATATCGTTGAAAAAAGCACGGACTGAATAGGAATCATTGCCTGAAAAGTTTCTGCAAGTGTTTGAAAGATCGCTCAAAATAAACCATAAATCATGACTCATCTCGCGAATCTCGGTGTTCCCCGTCATATAAACACCGGAGCGACTCGAATTCAAATTTATTACTTCCGCGTCAGAAGAAATAACGCGATTTGGGCTTGGCACCGTGGAGGGAGGGGAAGGGGGAACAGAAGAACTTAGACCTACAGGCGTCGGTGCACTGTCGGTGTTTGAAATTGAATGATCGTCATCGGATAAAAAACTAACATCTAGGGAATTGTGAAAATCCGTCAGATTAGTGAGCGCATGAAAAATTTTTTCACATAAAACATCTTTATTAGTGGAAGCTTCCAAATGTAATAAATTCGCCACTGATATAAATCTGATAAAGAGAATTCTTTTAATAGAAGTTCTTTATGTTTTGCCAAATCGAAACTGTCCGGGAACGCGGCAAAATTTCGCATTCGCTTTCGCGAAGAATGATCAAAGTCGGAATATCCGAGCACGGTATGATATAATTTAATAACTCGTGTTGTGCCATATTTAAGAGAATTCGCTATCAATGGGATATCACCAAATTTTAGGGCCATAGTTCTTTAAACAGTAAAATAGGACAATATGAATATGAAATAGGGTATGTATGAATGAGAATTAAACAGTAGAAACACAGCTTAAAATCGTAATACTAATAAATTATGAACGAATCAGGGGAAAATGGGCCTACCTAACGTCGGGGCAGTCCTTATAATCCAATGTAATCCAAAATCGAATTTCGATTTAACGTCCAAAATCAGAACAACGGACAAGTAGCATGTAACATCATTCACATATGTCGTCCAGCTTGAAGAATATTAAATCGTCATAAAGGCACGTCTTCATTCACATACGTCGTCTGGCTTGAAGAAGAATATTAAATCGTCATAAAGGCACGTCTTGCCTTTGTTAGCTTTCTGAACGTCAGTGATTGCTGGTGTCTAGGGTTCGATTATAACGCATGCACAAAAGGCACGGTCGAGCCTCCAAAATGTGGGGAAAGGCAACGACCGTAGTTGATAACACACATTTATTACTATTTACAAATATAGATTACATTAGGATTACAATTAATGAAAATGGTATACGAGCGATCGAGCGACGTCTGCTCCGCTCGCCAGCTAATCCTCGTCTTCTCCCGAAGGCGGGAAACACTTGCTGACGCAATGCATACGTCACACAGTAGGGGATTAGGGAATATCATGACATAACATTTCCCACATTCGGCAATCATGACCGGACAGGCGACCTCGCCTGAAGCAACATAGTATATCATCAAATTAAAAAAAAATTATTATAATATAGTAACATAGGAGTGTTCTAGTAAACTAGGAGTGTTCAACTACGCCAAAGTGCGTGGAAACAGAGCAGCAGCAAGGCATTTCGGTCCACCACCTACCGAAAAAATGATACGTACTTGGCGACTGCAGGAAGATCAACTGAAAACTGCTAAAAAACAAAAACATAACCTTAGATGCCCAGCTCCGTCTTGGACTGAACTTGAAAATGTCGTAAAAATGTGGGTGATAGATAAGAGGAAATCTGTGATAAGTGTTTCAACTAAAATGATAATCAATGAGGCCAAAGGATTTGCAGAAAAACATGGGAATCAGAACTTTTCAGGGTCTGAGGTCTGGTGCTACAGGTTCACGAAAAGGCAAGGCTTATCAATGCGCACAAAATCAACTATTGCACAGAAAATGCCAACAGATTATGAAGAAAAAATACTAGCATTTCATAGGTTTGTGATAAATGCACGCAAGAAAACTTCTTTTGAGCTCGGCCAAATAGGAAATATGAATGAAATTCCACTCATATTTGATGTACCATTCAAGAAGACTGAGTATTAAAGGGTCTAAATCGATAACCATAAAAACAACAGGTCATGAAAAAAACCAGATACACGGTAGTTCTAACATGTTGTGCTGATGGCACAAAACTACCGCCGTTTTTCATATTCAAAAGAAAAACTCGTCCGAAAGAAAAACTTCCAACGGGTATAATAGTTCATGTTCATCCGAAAGGCTGGATGGACAAAGCTGACATGAAACTGTGGTTACAGAACGTATGGGCGAGGCGACCTGGTGGACTCTTAAGAAAACCCTCTCTTTTGGTTTTTGGATCAGTTTAGCGCCCATAGAACTGAAACCATAAAGAATAAAGCGAGAGGATTAAAAACCCAGATAGCTGTCATTCCTGGTGGACTGACTAGCCAATTGCAGCCTTTTGATGTATCGGTGAATAAGCCATTTAAGGAAAAAGTGCGAGATCGATGGAACATATAGACAGGAGAGCCACATCACGCCCTCACACCCTCAGGTAGAATGAAGCGGCTCTCTAATTCACAAGTGTGCGAGTGGGTAAAAAGATCTTGGGAGGACGTAAAGGCTGAAGTAATTGTTAAGTCCTTTAAGCGACGATTGCATTATTTGAATTTACGCGCAGCACACGAAGGTGAAAATTGGAATAGATCTTAGGCAGATAGCTTAAGCTCGAATTCACTTTTAACAGAAAGTATCTTTAAAGACTCTTTCTTCTCTTGGAACCACTTCTCGAGAGCGTTTCATCATCACCGCAGAGGGAATTAGAAGATTTCAGCAAATTACATTTTCTACACTTTTTTCGTGGCTGCGGTTACCATGGTTTGGGGGATGGCCTACGAGTTACAGAGTATAGTGAACTAAGTGAGTTCTAAAATTATAGGGTTATACTTGATCTGGTGATGTTCCATAAGTCTTATAAGTCTAATTTTCATTAAAAAATAATTTGGAACATAACGGCACGCTTTTGTGGTACAATAACCATAACTCCTAGTATTGCAAATAACAGGCACAGGAAAATGGAAGGAGCACCAGAGCTTCGTCTACGGATTTACAGGTTTTGCTCCGTCGATACTGTTCTAGCACACCCACCACCACCACGTGGCGCCCAGCCTCGTTAATCAAGCCACAAGCAAAGAATTCACTACACAGTATACAGTATTCTCACTTTCTTCCTACTGGGCGCCCCCTCCCCGTTGCTGGTCTCCGTCATGCATTCTGTGATTCTTTATATACAGTTTTATTTTATTTTGAAATACCAATTGATTTCTGATAATGCCTTGGTGTCTATAGCATTTCATAAGTGCATTGTTCATAAGTGCATTATTCGTTTCATAGAGGATCTTATTGGATTGCATGCATAACTATTTCATTTGATTAGTTTTGGCATACTTTTGTTCCGTATGTGCTATATGCTCCACTAAAATTTTCAAGATTTTCTGTCTTGATTGCCTCACATTCAGGATATATCTGGTATGACTGGTAACCTGATTTTGCAATGGTTTTCTTTTGAGACTTTTTTCGTTTCTTCACGAATTGACAGCTAAGTATATAATACTTGGAGTCGCCCTTTCCCCACATATGCATATATCTATTTCGCTAAAATAGTATGTGGGAAAACAGCTATGTCCTGTTATGAATACATTTATCGAAGAAATGTATCAGATGTGGTCGTTCGAGGGGGACTTATATATTTTATATACTCTTCTTTCTTCTTAGGCTTCATTCCACTTCTTTTTCCAGATTTCAAGTGTTCTTAATGAGCTTTCGATATGTGCTCTTGGGAGTAGTATTTCTACTGTAGGGTGCAATTCTTTCTATGACTGGACGAAAGGTATCTGGGTCTGATGGATATTTATCATATCAAGTTTTTTTAATAATATGGATTGGCCTATTTTAAAGCGTGATGGAAACATATGAAAGTTCAGACATTTGTTGTATAATTAAGACACAATAACACGCCGAATAAATACTAATTCAGAAGTCAAACAACAAAAATCAGCGTTATATTTACAAAATTTTCACAGGAATAGTTTCGATGGTTTTACCGAACCATCATCTTCAGCTGCAAAACCGGGAAAAAAAAAAACAGCGGTTTTGCAGCTGAAGATGATGGTTCGGTAAAACCATCGAAACTAGTCCTGTGAAAATTTTGTAAATATAACGCTGATTTTTGTTGTTTGACTTCTGAATTAGTATTTGTTGTATAGTTTGATAAAAATTGTTGGAACTGTGTGATGGACTATTTTAATAATTCTATTGTCAATAAAATCCAGCCCTGGTGCTTTAGTCATTTAAATTAAACATTGAGCAGTTGTCAAAGACTACACAAATAAATACTAAACTAGAAACTGGTTCATTAAATTTATAGGCGCGTCAGATTTAAAGAGCGGCAGCGAGAGAACAACAAAACCAAATACCGTATTTACGCGAATCTAATGCGCATCGTTTTCGGCTAAATGTAGTATTCAAAATTGGGGTGCGCATTAGATTCGAGTGCAGAGTTCGCCGATGACGTCAACCAAATTTCTCGACTACATTTATCGTTGACACATTATTGCACAGAGGATACAAACTACTGAGCGCGTAGTCACGAAATGGAGGGCAAACAGTGTCATGTGACGCTACTTTCAAACGTAAAGTAATTCTTTATGCTGAAAAAAAATGGCAATAGAAAGGCAGGGAGAGGAGCAATGTTCGCTTGAGGCGGCAACAGAATTGGCACTGTTTGCAACTAAAGCTAGTAGAAAGAAATTCACTGGCCCTCACAAAGGAAGACACCCTCAAATTGAAGATTGGTTTGGTTTGGTTTATTTAATTAGGCAAAGCACACTAGGGCTATCTGCCTAAGGGGAGGGGAACCTTCGTCTTATTGGATTGCATGCATAAACTTTCCAAGGGATTGCATGCATAAACTTTCCAGTTTTCCTTTCCAAGGGAAACTGGCGCGTATACACGTTTCACATGGGGAAAACCAAGAAAACGCCCATGCAGCCAGCCCGTTCGCGGGATTCGAACCTCGGACCGAACTACCAGTGTTCAGCGACTTTACCGCTCGGCCGCTGGTGGGCCCCTCAAATTGAAGAAAAGGTTTTGGAATTTGTACGTGAAAGGAGGAAGAATGGACAACCTGTGACTAATGACACCATAAGAAATAAAGCAAAAGAGGAGGCTGAAGTTCTTGGAATACCGAAACAAGAGTTTAAAGGTAGCCGTAGATGGGTGGATCGGTTTATGAAGCGGATGGGCTTATCTCTAAGACGCCGTACAACAATATGCCAAAAGCTTCCTGCAGATTTTGACGGAAAACTACTAACATTTCAGCGGTATGTCATCACACTTCGGAAGGAAAAGAATTTTTCAATGGGGCAAATTGGCAACGCTGACGAGACGCCAATTTGGTTTGATATGCCTCGTAACTACACCATTACGGAGAAGGGGACTAAGGAAGTTATCATCAAAACTTCGGGATGTGAAAAACAACACGTAACAGTGATGCTGTCAATAACAGCAGACGGGTTCAAACTTTCCCCTTTCTTAATCTTCAAGCAGAAAACATGAAACCCCTAAGAATGAAAAACTGTTCCCAGATGATGTCCTGATTCGAAACCAAGAGAAGGGGTGGATGACGGAATCATTAATGCTTGATTGGCTCCAAAATGTATGGGAACGCCGTCCCGGTGGGCTCTCCAATCCACCATCCATGCTTTGTCTGGACGCATTTCGTGGTTATCTCACCGACGACGTAAGAAAGAAGATGCACAGCCTAGGCAGTGATCTTGTTATCATTCCTGGAGGGATGACGTCTGTGTTACAACCCTTGGACGTTAGTATAAATAAACCTTTTAAAGGGTACGTTCAGGCGGAGTACGAAAAATGGTTTTGTGGGCCAAACCGTGAATTGACCCCGACAGAAAAAATTAAGCGTTCTGCACCGCGCATTGTTGCACACTGGGTTTCTGCTGCTTGGAAAAGCATCGAAGCACCAATGATTGTGAAATCTTTCAAGAAATGCTGAATTTTAAATTCATTGAATGGCAGTGAAGATGACGTGCTCTGGAACGCCGATGATGACGATGATGAGGAAAGAAGAAATGAATCTGCTTCTGACGAAGAGAGCTGCGAGGATTCCAGTCATGAAAACATTACTGAATAAAGATGTTTACTATTAATCACTGATTGTAGAAACCGTTAGCTAGATAGATAGAAATGTTACGATTTATTTCATGTTCATATTTTACGATAGGTACCGTATATATGGTAGTGGTAATTAACAATGATTGTTTCACATAACGATAGCCCACTAATAGGTTAATTCTATGTTCTGCTACTTTATGTATAAATCCATTGTTGTATAAAATATGGTATCTAAATTTTAATAAAATTATCATACCACTGATTGATAGTTTATATACAAATCCATTGTTGTATAAAATATGTATCTAAATTTTAATAAAATTATCATACCATTGATTGATAGTTTATATACAAATCCATTGTTGTATAAAATAAGATTCAATAAATTCTTCATACCATTGATGCGCATTACATTCGCCGACAAACAATTTTTTTTATTATTTAAAGTGTTCAAATGGGAATGCTCATTAGATTCGCATAAATACGGTATTTACAACTGCTAGAGCTAGAGAAAGTAACGATGTAGTGCGCAAAATGCCAGAAACACTGACTGTCTCTGTCTCAGATCCAAAAACCTCAATTTAAATACTCACAGCTAATTTGCTTTCTAGGAAGAAATACGGAAAGAAGAAGTTGCAGTAAACATTGAAATTATAATACCTAATTAATTAATATAAGATACCCTACAGAACGGTAAACAGACGACAATAAAAGTCATTTGATAAAAAGATGCTAACCGGAAATGACGGGATTATTTTGCATACAGGGAAACTTACGAAAAGAGTCATTTACGCAGAATGTTCTTGTCCAGGGCTGAATTCAAGATAAAATGTCCATCAACCCTCACCTTTAATTAAACAAGTAACCTAAAAGCTAATTAAGGTTGCTTTTAAAAAGTAATTATAAAACCTAATTATGCCGAACAATGGTGCGTTTATCAGCATATTGCATGTATGTTATATAAAGTAACATTATATAAAGTAACAACAACAGATATAAAGTAACATTTCCAGCTACTTACGAGGATCACTGAAAATAAAACTTAACGTTAAAAAATAATTACAGAAATTAAATAATTCTTGAATGATTCTTTAATATATAAATGCTCATCATGTTAACCCCTCAACACTTCCAAACGCCATTACAAAGATGTAGGTCCAATTCAAGGATCCACTACGGCGACATTGAAAACGTGCTCAGACCGTCACTAAAATCGAATTCCAAAAGAGTCTACTACAAGCACGTTAGTTTAAAATTTTAGGTAAGGCCAAATGAAACCCCAGGAAAGAACATTTTCTAAGGATTTCGCCTTGATTTGGAAATGCGAAACAAGATCGATATTGCATAGAACCGACAATCTTGCGGCCAACGGCAAGGTTGTTAAAACAGGTGGTCGATCCTATGCATATAACCTAAAAAAATAATATCCTAATCAAATCTTTTCCGTCTTGATAATTGCGCTATTACTAATTATAAACCTTGGTTATATTATGTAATGTCCATTGCAGTGCATACCTACGACGTGTTTGTACTATGCTGATGTCCATACTACAGTGTCAATCATATGCTTGTGGCAATTTTGTGAAGGTGATAAAATGCTCATTATTACACGGTTACGAAAATTTCTATTTTATCATATCGAATGTATTCCGGTCCATATATTCGGGTGTAGATCTTGTAGGACCCTATTATTCTTATATAAAATAGGATCATGTTGACCTTACGCAGTGTCGCTCCGAATATCAATGTCTATCTGCGTAGGATAGGTGTCAGTTCCTGTGGACAGGGTCATCTGACAAATGTAACACAGCCTATCACCGCTCAGAAATTTTAGTCCAGTGAGGACAAGGTGAAACCCCGTTTATACGAACATCATATTATAAAAATCTGACGTGGAAATAACACAATTTCCTTCTACGGCCTGTTAAATTATACATATTTTTCGCTGCACTCCATTTAAACTCATTTCCTCGAATTATTCTAACTTGGTCGATTCCTCAGGGTAAGTGTATAATTATATCAAAAATTGTAAATTTTGTGATTAAATATCTTGGTCAAATTTTGTCGTACGGGATTCAAACTTCTTATAATCTTCCTTTCTCATAACAGGTATGAAACTTTTCCCAAATATAAGTGTAGGAACCGGAAGACAGCATTAAAGCATTACGGCTAATCAATTTTTGAGTTAAACGAGATAAATACGTACATACTACGTACTGATGCACGAAAAAAATTCATTTTGATTCCATTTTAAATCCATTTGACAACCCGTTTTGGGAAAAGGAATCCTTTATTCTGTCCGTACTTAGGCACGTCATGCAAAAAAATCGTCTAGATGGATTAGGGAACGGTCCAAATGGATATTTCCATTGAAATATGCTGCCCGAAATTTTTCGCAATTACATTACTTCCCTTACTTCGTACAAGGAAGTATAAAACGAGAATATTTTAGAAAGAACATCTATCATATTAAAGGTAGAAAACGCAGAACAAAAAGGCCCCGACTAGTTAATATCCGCAGAGTTTAAAAAAACAGTTTAAAAGTGCAAAGTGGAAAGGATGTACGTCAGAATTAATAAGCGATATATTCGGAAGAAATAATGCACTCATAAATCACTTCGAGGTACTTAAACCACTTAGCAATGACAGAGCGAAGGGAAAAATATTGCATCGCGTAGTCAGCCAAACTGCAAAATCAATTTAAAAAAAAAGTAAAATAAGCAAAAAGAAAATATCTACTAGGAAAAGAACTGTCACCATGAAATCCAAAACTCAAAGCATTCGGCCATAATGGTGGAGATGGTACGAGAGGTTGAAAATGCAAGGTCATCCATATAATTGCATAATTTGGAAATGATCTTTGTCGAAATGATACGGAGTGGTGGAGTATGGACCACCATCGTGAGAAGAGTAGAGTTGAGAAAAATAAGAACAAATGATGACTACGCAAATGAGCTTTTCAATTTCTTCGAGTGCCTAACATCGCGTGACGATTTCAAAAGATTCTAGACGATGTTTTCAACCAGGAAAAAAGCAAGCGGCGACATCGAGAATACCTTCAGAACAGATAGACGTGATAGAGATTTATCGATACATAATCGACTATTAAAACTTAAGCACTACTCTGCCTAGCAGGGTTCAACGTTTTAATTTCAGAAGTGTCTGCGGATATGATATTCTTACATACAGCGAAAACCCGCGAATAAACTGAAAGGTCAATTAGACATAAGCTAATAAAACTGCAGCATTCCAGAAATAATGAATTGCATATAAATTTACGCAAGATGAAATAATTTCGAAAAATGACCGTCACGTCACCTTGAGATTTTATCAACGTACGAATGAAAATCGTTATCTGCCCATTCACGTTTTTGTTACAGATAAAAGAACGTGATGGCAATGGAAGATTGATTACCTTACCCTCTCTAAGTTTTAAGGCCGTTGTAAATAAAATTTCGCATAAGCTTTTCATAATTTTCTGAAATTTGCATGTTTTTATATAATGCTACGAAAAAAGTTTATTCACCTAAACTGAACAGACATATTATTAAAAATACCACATTTTCTCCTGTAAAAAGGCAAAATTTATTCACCTGAAATTTTATTGTGAAATTAAATATCGAAATTTCTGAACGAGGAAAATTGATTAAATTTTGTTGTTTAATTATTTATTTATTTATTTATTTATTCCAGAACTATAAAATCATGTCTATACGTTTCAATTTTAAATAATTTATCTGATTTTCGATATTATTTAATTATGACCGATTAATCAAAAACACGACCATCGGACTTCGAATACTGCAGTTGGCATCGCAAAACATGAACATTAAGTTCTTAAAATATATATTCAATTATCCGAAAAAAAGAATCTGCGAAGTCCCGTTGCTGCCGGTTAAAAGGGATTGTACTGTACTTTTTCAGAAAAAAGAAAATGGCTGTCAAAAAAAATTTATCCCTTTAACGAATTTTCTTGCTAAGCCTCTTTGAATAGTTATCTACAATAAATACTACTTAAAAGTCTAATTTCATTACAAAGCAACAAATCAAGACTAGAAATGAATGGCAAGAAACTTTCAGCGAAAAATATTCACAAATATGTGCTGTAAAAAATGTTATACTTTCTTGATACAGCATGTACAGACCATTAAGTATTTTAGTCAGGAGAAGGCGTAAAAATGTACAATGCCCTCGCCGGGATTTAAATTCCAAACCTTTCAATTGCTAGCAGAACATACTTCCAATTACCTCAAGAAGGTCACGCAGTAAGCAGACAAATTCCTTACAGTCTCTCTCACTTTAAAGGGTGACATGCTAGAAGGGGGATACAATCATTAAATCCAAGTTTGTATCGAATTATTACCCACCACAGTTTATATCGAGCACCACTGTAACGACCATTTGGCATTTTAATTTCGGAGCAGGAGACTTGAAAAATGTACAATGCTCTCGTCTGAATTCGAACTCCGGACTCCCGAAGGCTAGAGTTAATTGCAAGCGCCAATGAATCGTCTGTGAAAATTTGCTTGCTTTCTTGATTAGTTTAATTTCTGTTTTATATCGTTTGAGTTTTATTAATGATATTTGCATCTAATGCTCGGCAACGATTTAATAATTCATTGTGATATATTTCCTTGAGCATTCTATTTTTGTACGTAATTGCGGTTGAATGCTGACAACAGCGCTTGAGCGTCGCTATACTGAAAATAAACGAAAAGGTACGAGTGATTAAATTTATTCATAACGCGTTTTACGTGTGTGTTTATCGATGGAGTGTTTCAATTCCCACACGATAATAAATCAAACTAATGACAAAAAGCGTTACGAATCCATGAAATAAACACCCATGATATTTTCGTAATAAAAAAATTTCGAGTGATTCGTGGCAAATTTCAATTATAACTTTCCTTCCTAAGTTAATCTATTGACAACGGAAAACAACACATCCTTTAGGTCTCTGCACTCGAAGCTCAAATTGCATTAATGCGCCTATTTCCATACTACATATCTGACAGATTGACTTAAAGCGTTTAACGATCAACTGATTACCATACACCACAAAGTAGGTTTTTTTTTTTTTTTTTTTTTTTAACATGCTGATTACTGTCTGTACCTTTAATGGTTTCTTTGGTTATCAAGATGGTTCTAACTACCCGATCACGCTAACAGACCAAGAAGCAGCTTCGTAATCAGAATGAATCACCAAAGATAAACGTAATGATGGATTACATCTGTCGACAAGAAGCTTATTTTTAAGATCTTTTCTAAACAGGGAAAGTAGGCACGGAAACAGGATTCCTCCTTTTTTAATGCCCACGCGACTTTGTGTCGTAACAGACCACTTGATTTCGAAAAGCAAACAGTTGCGTGCCCGTTCGGTGATTTATTTTTGTAAAGCTTGCGGTATTCAAAAGTTACCGCTTAAAATACTATATTTAGACCTTTTTTTATTATTCAAAATAACTAATGCTTTTTTTAATAAGTTTCTGTCTTGAAGAAGCTAGATCTATTAATTATTTTCTTTCTTCACGATCGTACGGGGTTCGCAGATTTAGAGTGAATAACGACGACACTTGATGAAGTATCGAAACACACTTTATTTACCAATATTAATCAAATAGCTCCAAAATCACTTTTACAGTCGTCGAACTGTTATAAACACGCTGACACGTCCAGCGACACGCCTTCACACTGTCAGGTAATAACGGTGGAGACAGCTTCAATGCTTGCAAAGGACCCGAGTACAGCTCCCAACTCTGCTTGGTCGTTCTCGGAACTGCACGTACTCTCGATACTCTCCACGCGATGCACTCGACGATACATTAGAGTATAGCTCTCGACTCAGCACAGTCTAAGACAAAACTCGACGATGCACTAATTCGCGACGCACTAAAAGACTCTCTCGATGCTCTCGACGACCAACTCGGTGCTAGACTTCGAAACACTCGCTCAGTGACTGACTATCAGCTTGCTAGACGAGGCACACATACTCGATACTAACTAACTCGCACTCCAGACGAGAGACTCAGACTCACAATCTCGATAAAGCACACACACACTGACTGCGAACCAACAGGGTTTATATAGCTTTCGGCTTGTGTTCGAGAATATTCTGGGCTGAACCGGTAAGAATTCGTTCCAGAAGGTTCTCCATACGTCCATGGCTTATCGCCAAATACGGCAACCCTGCCTTCCCTTGACATTCTTATGGCAACCCTAAACCTGCTTTGCGGGGAAGCTATCTTACCGCGCTTGCACATTTCGTAACAATATCGTTTCTAGTTCGGAAATCCTATCAAAAAAATGTCGATGTCCACAAAACGTAGCAGTTTGGAATTTTGCGAGGGAACAAATAATGTATGAATAACATTAAAGTGGAGATGGATCGATAATGAAAAATCCCGCTTCATATGGCTTTATAATTTTTGACGAAGATTTGAAGTAAAAAATTCAGGAAGTTGAAAAGAAAAAGAATGATGATTTATAGTTATTAAAGTTATTATTATTAGTAAGCATTTGTGTTTGCTTAAAATATTATTAAGCAACACAAATGCTTACGTATTTTGTAGAAGTCGCCAAATTTTTAAAACACGCCAAACTGAAGCAGTTATACACGTAACGGTTCTTAATGTTAATAAGATCGTCACCATTTTTTATGCGCATTCTTTTTGTTGTATTTCACATTCCAAAGGTTTTTATCGACAAACTAATATTTTTTGGTCGTAAACTCAATTTTAAACTTTGCACTAATGTGTTGTCTAAAATGTAAAAATTTCCAGTAAACGCTCCGCGGGAATACATAATTTTGTTGCAAAATCACTTGAAGAATAAAGTATCTTTAAATCTAACTTCCAAGCGTTCCTTACGAAATTTCCAGCAAAAACCTCATTTGTAAGTAGCTTCATTATAGCTGATATTTCGTTATAAAAAAACACTTAAACGTAAGAAGATACATAAGTAATTCTTTGTGAATATAAATCATCACACATTTCCTTCTGCAAAAAAATCACCAAACTGCGCCAAGATGGTTGAGTTAACACGTAAATACCAAACATATTATTACAGCTATTTTAGGTTTTAATTAGTTTGCTTTCGCCTTTATGAAAATTTCGTGGCGACTGCTTTACAGACTGAAGCAAATGTCCAGAAAAATACTGTATTTCCGCAGAAATTTTACCGCAGTTTCTTCCACTGCAGCAAGCATATGCTTTAAAATTGATTTTAAGGCAATATATATTACGATTTGTCTATAAACATCGTAGGAACTCGAAATACAATACAAATAATACATATATGAAAATGGCGACGTTGTTTGTTAATACCGAAAGATTGTTATAAACATGATTTGGCGTTATTCGGCGCGTTCTGAAAACTTCGAAACTTATAATGACTCATTCTGAAAATTCCGTGAATTTTACTGATATGGTTGCCATGACTCATATTCCAAGCAAGAATAACTTACTTTGTTGTAAATTAATTATTTCTACGTCCCGAATTAGTTATTTTATTTTATTTTACTTTTTTAGGAGGTTATCTGCCTGATTTTGAGAATCTTTACAATTACAGTTCCTAATTTAAATTTCTGAAGTCCTAAAGCACACCAAGTCAGCATTATACCCATGTGGCTTCAAGAAATAGTGACATTTCATTCCTTAAGGAATTTCAATTTGTCTCTAGAGATAAAGTCTCTCACAGCAGACACTATAAAAGTAGACTTTGAAACGCTCTCAAGAGTAAATAATTTGGGTTTGGTTTATTGAATTATGGTTAACACTCGAGGGCTATCTGTCTAACGGAACGGTTGCCTTCGTGGAGGACTTCCTAAGAGAAACTGGCTCGTATAAACATAACGCAAGTGGAAAAGAAATACAGACAGCCCGTTCGCCGCGAATCGAACCCCGGACAGAACTACCAACGTTCACCGACTTTACCGCTTGGCCGCTAGTGGGCCCTAAATAATTTGGCGGTCATCCAGTAAGGTCCATTTGCTTCGACAACACATACATAATAAATTTTTACGTATGAAAACGTCAACATCAACGTGACTAAAATTCGGAAAGTTACTTAATCTTGAAAAAGTCAATTTCTTAAACCCTGCTATTTACTGCTCATGCATGAAATCCTTTAAAAAATATTTACAGTTTAACAATATTTTGATTATTTTGTATTCGATTCTTTAAAAGAGATTTGAGCCCAAGGAATTCTGCTTGTGCAGACTGCCAGGATGCTATTAAAATTGGCAACCATTCTGATATCATTTCTATTTAACCTTTAAAACACAGAGGTGGGGTCTGTATTAACGCAATAATATTTTAGAACTGCGAAACTGCTTATAAGTTATATAGTTATTCTCCTTTTCAGTACTTTCAAGTTGACATAAAATATAACTTTCTAAATTTTTATTAAACTCTATGCATTAGTATTTAAAAAAAAAAAAAAATTAACTAGGCCGCGGTCATATGGACCTCACTTCTGCGTTTACGTTACTTTTTCTCCCATGAAGGGGAGATGGCTTTATTACTACTTTAGTGCCGAGCTTGTACAAGAACTTAACTCTAGAGTTTTGACATATGTCGGCACTATGAAAAAAATATAAGAGAAATACCAGTGGAATCTTTGACAAATAAAACGAAAAGTGAAGAAACTTACCTTTATGCATTCACAGATAGAATGACTCTCCTTTCATATGTATCTCAAAAATTCAAAAATGTTATTCTCATTTCTTCAATGCATCATTCGAAATCAGAAGACCTTCAAATTGGGAAACCGGAAATACACTGGTGCGCAAAACTTAAGTAACAGGTGTTCTCTTTGCCATAACTCCACGAGAAATCTTCTGAGAGACATTAAATTCAGAAATGTGAGACAGCAGTTTGTATTTAAACGATGACGAAACCATGGGTGCACAAAAATGAATACAATGCAAACAGTATGGAATTCAAACAAAAAAGGCTTTAATAAACTCACAGTATCGTTACACATGACTGTCTGTACAAGAGGAAGAACAACAAGCAGATATTCCTTAGCACGGGATATGCTCTCCCATTACTGCAATGGTTGCTTCGCACCGTCTCTCCATACTCAGCACCAGACTGTCCAACAGATCTTGAGGTAAGAGTGTCCATTCCTCAATCACCATCTGTTTCAGTTGTTCGGTGTTCCAGGAGAATGTAATCTTGCCGCAAGCCATCTCCCCAAAGCATTCCACGCATGTTCTATTGGATTTAAATCAGGGGAGTACGCTGGCCAATCCTTTCGAGTGATATCTCCACTTTTCGGTAGCTTCTGAACAGCAGGAGTCCGGTGTAGCCGTGCATTGTCATCCATAAAATCGGTCTGCTCCAATGGCACCACAGAACTGACGCGTAAAGGAAAGGATCACCTCCTGACAATAGCGATCTCCGGTTACAGAAACTCTGTCGTAAATAGGGAGCTCTGTGCGCCCGTTCAGCATAATGCCTCCCCAGACGAAATCTCCAGAACCACCGTAACGGTCTCTTTCCGTGATGTTACTGGAATGAAACTATCCTGGAATGAAACCATTACTGGGATGAAACCGGCCTATCTCCAAATCAGCTGGCGTTGAGAATCGCTTGTGACACTCATCCATAAAGAGGCACTACTCCATTGATGAGATGCGCAGTTTTCGTGCTCCTTGCACCATTCTAAACGGTATCGTCGATGGCCAACTTTCAAAGGGATGCAACATAAAGGATGGCGGGCGAATAGGCTACCTTTGTGAAGGCGTCTGGACACAATAAACCGCGACACTTGTCGCCCCGTTGCTGCATACAGTTGTTGAGCTATGGCGTTTGTTGACTGGTTTCGGGCTCTTTTTACCTGCAGGACAATATACCGGTCATCCACTGCAGTTGTTTTCCTGGGACGGCCACCAACAACCTTTCTAACAGCTGTACTTACGGTTTGGAAGGATTTTCAAGCGCGCGAAACGACACTTTTGTCCATCCCAAACTCTTCAGCTACACTGGTCACACCACGCCCCACCTCCAGCTTTTCCATCATTCTTCCCGGTGTGAAGTCCTCCAGGTGATTGATTTCTTCTAGCCATATTTCACGAAAGAACTCACTTGCAATGAATGTCTTTAATTGCGTCTACGTCCTTCCTTTTTTTGTAGACTTGAGTTGAGCCCGCCGACCGCACGTGTTTTATGTACGCTCACGTCGCCTGTGATGTTTTGTTCCCGACATTTGCATACGTATGAACTTTCTACTAAATTGCGTGTTCAGTGTACTCATCCCAAGAACCTCTTTTCTGCAATTTCATGGCTATCTGATTAAAATTTATATTGTTGCTTAAGTTTTGCACACCAGTGTTATAACGTTTCACAGTTTGACTAAGATGTAGATGCATTGGATGAAAAATGTTCTAAACATTCTACAAGTCGAAGAAGAAGGTGATAGTCAATGGCCACATTCGTTAGGTTACGTGATGTAAGTGGAATTAATGCACATGTAATACATCAATCATTAAAAGATAGTGCCAGATTGGAAAAAAACTGATTTTCTTGATGGATCATCAGAATTAGTGAAACCACATATGGAACGAGGCTTCGAAAGCCAACCGTGAAGTGAGAAATAAAAATGTGCATTCAGAGAGTGCTAGGAGTTTCCAGCGGAATATATTCTAGCTCAGATGTAACGCCTACCCTTAAAAAGCATAAAACATGCTGTCTTTGTCCTCCTAGACTGAGAAGAAAAACTGCCTATCTATGTTTCAGCTGCAAGAATCCGATATGTAATGAATCTGCCAAGAGAATTTGCAAAAATTGTATTGAAAGTGCTTAAAATAATGTGCTGCAGTTTCTTAATATTCTTTATATATTATCCTTTTTTTGCATTATTTTATATAATCCAGATTCTGTAGATGGAAAATTTATTAAATAGTTTGTACGCATTTGTAAGTAAGTAGTGTTTATTTTTTTACTTGATTATGTGTTCTGTACTTTTTCATGTGATTTAAAAATTAATTTTAATGCATTAATTTTAGAGTTTTAAAAAGAAGTAATTACTTCAATATAACAAGCAATGTGTATTAATGCTTATATAATAACAATAGTACATTATTTTAAAATATTCTATTTTTAAAATGCACAAAATAAAGCGCGGTATGAAAGACACCTCCTCTGTGTTTACGTAACAGAAAATGAACGTCTGTACTTAAGAGTTAAAGTGACAATCTTAGGCTCTACCGTTTTAAAACCCTTGAAAATAAGTGAGCAAAGGGCTCCGAAATGAGAGAAGTTTAAACCATTATAGTGAGTCCTTAATTTGGCCAGGACGCAGCATCCTCCACAAAGAGTTTTCACTAAAAACACCAAATAATGTGAACTCACACATTATACGTAATAAAAGTTAATACCATTAAATCGTTTTTACGACGCAAATGAAATTTCTAAAATGTTTGCAGTTCCTAAGTTATTAAGGCGTAAGAGTTACTTAGAAAACTTAAAAACCTGAATTGCGTCTACGTTATTCAGTAAAAAAACCCTGGATAAAGAGGCAGTCAAAGCTCAGATTTAAAGCAATTCGAAATAAAAAGGCATTGAACAACTCCAGGCCGTTTCCCGGCAAGCGAGAAAGCGCCCTGTTGCTAATCGCATTTCCCCGCTCCTTTTCCATGAATAGGGCATTAACGTCGAAAGATATATTGCCAATAAAATCCCTTAACAGCTTTGCTAAAACGTTGGAACGCGGATAGCAGGGATAAACATCACATCTTTTTCGGATCTTCACCCTGCCGTAGAGTAATGCCGCTCCGGTCTACGTTGAAGGTCAAAGTGAGCCTCCCGAACCCTTCCTTCCAACACTACCTTTTCACTCTTCATTACGTGCGCGGTAAATTTTTTTTTTTTTTTTTGCTATATATCACTTGTTGACCACTCCTACAACATTCCCGCTAGGGTTCCAAGTTTTGAGCAATTAACCATACTCTCACACTCTTCACAAGTTGTCTTTCCGGAAATTTTCCAGGGTTGTCTATCGTCCGCGCAGACAAATCAAGTGAAAGATGAGTTATATGCCATTATAAGGAACTGAAACTATAGGTAATTAATGAGAAACTCATGTAGCAAAGTTCATTGTGCTCGACTCCTTCAACATTGCTGCATTTCTTTTCACAGTGAAGAGAATTTGAGTTGTTTTCCGTAAGCAAAAGAAATACGATGTATTGCGGTTTGATATATTTATGTTAAAAAATGCAAAGCAAAATAATAAGCGAGATTCTTTTTCAACCGGTTACCAGTGGTGAAGTTCTAAACCCCTACAGATTGTATATCCGGAACATTTCGCTGATGTCTATTATCCGTTTGAAGATCCACTGTAGTAGCCAAAGAGGTACGTCAAGTTCGCAACTCGCTGTAAGTTAGAAATTAATGCGGATATTCTAAAATTTCTGCAGTTCTTTGATCTCCGGGAGGAAATAAAAGTTCACTGCACTTAACGTCGGTTTTTTTTTTTTTTTTTTGGTTTGGTTTTATTAGATTACGGCAAAGCACTCGAGGGCTATCTGCCTTGCACTTTAACGTCGGACTATGGTGTATAGAAATAATTTTCAGGCACAATTCTTTTCCAGGAACAGATCAAAGAAAAGAAACAAATATCGCATTTCGTGGGTTTGGTATGCCTCGAACCAAGCAATGGAATACAAAAGCGAATCGATTATAGAAATGTGAAGGCATTTTATTTTTCTTCGAAGGGCATAGTAAGTTAGTTCGATTTCGCTATAAACTACTGCTCGAACGCGAACTAGCAGGTTGGAAAAAAAAAAAAAAAAAAAAGTTTAAAGCTATTGCGTTTTAACTCTAATAACAAACATTTTGACTGCTTTTAAGACTAACTTAACGCATTAAAGGCGGGGGATCTTGACGAAAGTATGCTAGGTAACGCGGCAACCGCTTTGCCTCGTTTTTCGTCCTAGAGCGGGCGATATTTTGTGTAATCATAAAAAAATTTAGACTTAAAAAAGTTTATTTAAACTCTTAAAACTACAAGAAATATTAAAAAGAACTAAACACTAATTACAAAAAAATTTTTAAAGTACATATTTATGAGAAGAATCTAGTATTTTTTTATGAGTGTGATAATGCTGATAACGCTCACCGCGGTGAAGAGGTGCATTGCAAAACTCGCATTTGAAACAAGTCAACTTTCTTTTTTTATGTGCCGCACAAACTACGCAGTTTCGTTGGGCATATAGCTTTTGGCCTTTATTTTCTATCCGAATTAATTTGTGCTTTTTGATGTCTAGCGAAAGACGTCCAGGCGGATCAATTTTATATCGTGGAGCCCTTGGTGCCGAGTTCGATGTACCAGGTTGTGGCTCTTCAATGTCCATCAAATCGTCTGCATATATATCTTCATTTTCACGTGAAAACATATTGAAGGATTTCAAAATTTACTGTAAGTAGAATTTGAACAACCGAACAACTTCAAACAAACCATACTGCGCAATCCATGCACTAGCTACAGTCGAGATAAATACGCAAGCAACGTATTACTACGATTCCCGCCTTGAAGCCACAGTCGAGATAGATCGTATTACTACGACTCCCGCCCGCCTTTAATGTGTTAATGGATTTTCGGTAGCTTTAAAACAAATATTGGGTTGTTCCAGGGATAAATAGAAGGGCTAGGTCATTCCTTTGTTCGACTCCTCGCCGACGCGAGCCTCATGGAGGGGGTTAACTGGAAGTAATCTGACGTGTCTGTGTTGCACCTGCTCTGACTTCGCGCGTTTAAAACTGTAATCTCATTCAGTTGCGAGACGATTTTCTGGAGGTCGCATATCCCAAATTAATTTTAATCACACATATTTGTTTTCTAATAATGCAAATACTATTTAATACGTTATGTATATATATATATAGTTTTAGTCAGTTTTCCTTTTAAATTCTATGTTTAAAGTATCCTTTATGCAATATGGTTTCTTGTGCTGTAGCAACGTGCCGTAACACTTATAGAAAGGAAGAGATATTGTATTTCATGCTTTCCCAAAGGACAGTTTGCTTTTGTCGAAAGAATGGATACATAAATGTAAAGACAGGATTCTATTAATGTGAAAAACGCAACATTTTCTGTGCAATGATTATGAAGATGACATGAGAAATCGCTTCCTTGGATTGCCGCAAAAGAAACCGTTGAAATGCAATACTGTTACGGAAGTAAATTTATCATGTGCAGTAAACGAAATAACAGCAAGAAATCGGAGACATTAAAAAAAAAAAAAAAAAAAAAAAAAAAAAAAAACTAATGTAGAGTGCTTTTGAGAGACTACACGAATTAAGCCCAAAGAAAATTTATTTTGAGGCCGATAACGAAATTGAAGCCGACAATAATAAATCAAATGTGAATGATTTTGAAATAAAACTCACAAATGACAATTCCCTAAGTGACAATATCCCTGAATGGCCTAAGTGTAAAGATAAACAAGAACGTATTGATAATTTGACAAAATAATATCCTTAGAAAATTGTAATAAAATATTGAAAAATAGAGAAAAGAAAAATTTTAGAATGTTTGCTCAGCGACAAAGAAGGTGGACGACATCTAGAAAGAAATTTGAATCGGAAATTCAGAAATTAAAATCCCAAACAGCGAAATTTAGGAAAAAACAGCACAGATCGGTGAATTTGGAAAAACGTCTAAAGCATATTTTTACAAAGACGCAGATTAACGCATTGCTAGAAAAGATGGAAAAAATCAGGTGGCCTAGTGAAGATATTTCACGTTCTTAAGTAGAAATGCATATGTTTTTTTCTCAAAGTAAAGCAACCCAAAAGGCAAAAAAGTGGATTGCCTCGAATGTGGTAGCCAATAAATAATATTTCAACAACTTGTAGTTGCATTGTGACTGTACAAGTAAGCATATATAATATGTTTTGATTTGAAATATTTCTAGATGACATTTTAGAAATTAACAGCGTAAAGCATATTTCAAATGAGGACTAATTTTGTTAAGTTATTGTTAAAGTTATTTTTATTGTATCCTGTGTTATTATTGATTCGATTTTGTGCTAGCTTAGCATTCTAGATAAAATATAATAGTAAAACATTAAAGTAAGTGGCATAAGAAAACCTGCCTCCTTAACCCCTCCTCTTGAAAACTTAAATAATTTTTTTAGATACTGTGAGTAAAGTTGTTTTGTCTAAATTAAGATAACAATCTTACACGCATTTATTTTAATGTAATATTGATGTAAGCCTAAGTTACAAAATTATTTAAAAAATATATATTATTATATTGAATCGGGAGAAAAATATACCAATGGCTAAAACTTATCTGTTACTTTAAAATTGAGTAAGTACTATTAAATTTTTTAATGTTCAGTGTAAAATGCATACAACAGTAACATTGTCTCTTCTAAATTATAGCCATCTTTCACACACAACTCATTTTAAACGCTGGTTCTTCAGATTTAAAACGCTAATTTCTATGTTGTCAATTGCATCTCCGCGCTCAGAGTCATCATGGCTACGTCATCACTCCCCACTGCTTGTTTCAAGGGGAAAAGCTCTATGAGCTAGCCCTTCTCTTTTAAGTCCTGGGGTTGTTCGGAAAGTAATTTCGTTTCCCCCCCCCCCCAACAAAGGGCTTAATTGTATTTTTTTACAACCAACTTCACGCTTAAGCCGCACAGTCATTATATATTTTGGCAGCTGATATATTAAGGCTTGTTTGTGAAAAAGTTCGATTGATAGTTTTTGGTTGGTGATCTTTCAACTAATGAAAATGCAAAGCAGCATTTTCGGCATATTTTACTTTTTTTACTATCGAAAAGGTTAAAATGCTGTTCAAGCAAGAAGCAAATTATCCGATGTGTATGGAGAAGATGCATTGGCAGAACACCAGTGCCAAAACTGGTTTGCAAAATTTCGATCTTGAAGATTGAGAGCTGATGGAAAGCTTAAAAACACGAGGAAGCCATATGTCGAGCTTCGAGATTAAACCTAGGCATTTCAAATGACCATGAATGATTGAATTCGATAAATTTAAATTCTCAGCGTTCTCACGAGTTGATATTTGCTTGTTTGCCTAAATTAATGCCTTTATCAGCTTCAACTGGCCTTCCAGAACATTGGTAAAGGTAATTATTATGGCGCACAACCTGGACAGGTTATTAGCACCAGACACATGGTAGTTAGAGAAAAACAAGTTGCAGTCACATATAAATTCAACGCAATCACAAGTTTAATACAAAAGCAGGCTTATAAGATGAAAAGAGGTAATAAAAATGGTGAAAGTTAAAATGAAGTAATTCATAAATTGGGTAATGATATAATTATAAAATGGATGCGATGCATGTATGAAATCATAAAACATGATGTAGAATAAAATTAATAGCACTAAAATCCAAATATTCATCAAAAGAAAGTCAAATTAAATAACAAAACCCACTCTCCTTGAGGTACTGAAATAAATTAGAATTGGCCTCTTTCCCGATTTTACGGTCAAGAGGTAAGTCAGAAATGTTAAAATACTTGAGTCTAAGAGAGTTAAAATATGGACATTCAGTTAAAATATGACGTACTGTAAGAAAACTATCACAGTAGGAACAAACAAGTTCACTTTCAGCCTCCAAAAGGTAACTATTCGTTACACGAGTGTGACCAATACGAAGACGAGTTAGAATAACATCCTCCCTTCGGTTTCCTATTGAGTCCCAGTATTCAACTAGAGGTTTTACGGTTTTAAGCTTATTGTTAACCTGAGCATCCCACAACAGTTGCCACTTCTTTAGGTTTTTTCCCTTGATAAGATTTTTAATGTCCATCAGAGGAACATGCTGGCTGCACAGACCAACAGCAGACTTAGCTATGATATCTGCGAGCTCATTTCCCTTGATCCCTACATGTCCAGGAACCCAGCAATACAGAACCTGATATCCAAGCAACTGTAAGCTTAGATTTAATTTTAAAACTTCAACAACAACAGAATTGCGAGTATTCGAAAAGGTTTCTAAGGCTTTCAATGCACTGTGTGAGTCTGTATAAATTATGAACTTTTTCTGGCGTAGCTTTGATATGTAAATAAGCGCATAATATATGGCAGTAAGCTCAGATGTCAAAACTCAGCAAGCGTAGTGCAAGCGTCTGCCCTCCGTGGTCATCCATAACAAATCCTGCTCCAACACGGCAAGCTGTTTTTGATCCACATGATATATACTGCCACATGACTGCTATATTCATATCTGTGGTTTAAGAAGAGTTGTTGATATACGATCTCGCAAGTGTTCTGCTTATTATAGCGCTGGAAAACATCAAGGACCTTGATTTCCGTATCCTCCCACGGTGGGATTTCAAGATGATGTACTGCTTGGGTGGACGTATGAGATATGGAATATTCCTCAATACAACGAACGAGCTCTTAAGGAAAAGGAAGGAATACAAGATGGTCATGCTTGAAACAGAAGGTCACACATGTCATTAAGCAAACATAGCTTATTAGGATGGTCAGGTTGAGACAATATATTAAAATATTGTAGAAGAGACAGCTGCTCACGCCGCAAATGGAGGGCTGGTTCATAACAATTAACATACAGGCTCTGGACTGGAGATGTCCTGTACGCCCCAGAATAGATCCGCAGTGCCTGATGATGAACAGGGTCTAGCTTCAGCAAAACTGATGGCCACGCAGATCCATAAACAACTGAGCCATAATCTAGTCTAGAGCGGATAAGTGCTCTGTAAACGCGAAGTAAAGAGCAACACTCTGCGCCCCAGGAAGTGTTCGCCAAGGCCTTTAGAAGATTCAATATTCTGGTAAACTTCTTCCTCAGATGTAACACATGAGGGAGAAAGGTAAGCTTTCGATCGAAAAATCACTCCCAAAACCTTCACCTCATGCTCTACTGGAATCACAGATCCATTAAGCTGCAACTCAGGTTCGGGATGGAGACCTCGCTTCCTGCAGAAGTGCACACAAACAGTCTTATGCTTCGAAAACAAGAAACCTTGTTTGTCTGACCATTCCTGAATCCGGTTTAAAGTAATTTGCAGTTGTCGTTCTACATGCCTCATATCTGCCCCATGACAGCTGATCTGCAGATCATCAACATATAACGATCCTGAAACAGTGGGAGGAAGTTGCTTTAAGACAGAGTTGATTTTTAATGTGAACAAAGTAACGCTGAGCACAGAGCCTTGAGGCACACCCTCTTCTTGTACAAAGACGTTTGATAAGACAGCACCAATCTTGACTTGAAAAGTCCTTGCCCTTAAAGTGTTTAATGAAAATAGGCAGGTTGTCACGCAAGCCACAGTCGTGAACCGCAGCAAATGTTTCAGTATACCATATTTCCATGCCTTATCATAAGCTTTCTCAATGTCAAAAAAGACAGAGACAAGATTGTTTCTTCTCACAAAGGCTTTACGAATGGATGTTTCCAAAAGGAGCATGTTATCCATGGTCATTCTTCCTTTTCGAAAACCGCTCTGATAAGGAGATATGATATGGTTCTTTTCCAAGAAATAGACTAGGCGGCTATTTACCAGTTTTTCAAACACCTTACACATGCAACTGGTAAGTGCAATGGGCCGGTAGTTGGAGAGGTCCTTTGAGTCTTTTCCCGGTTTAGGTATAGGAATAACAATAGCTCTCTTCCAACATTGGGGAAACTATGCTCCTTCCACACGCGGTTATAGAGCACAAGAAGGGCAGTCAATGACTTATAGGAGAGATGCTTCAGCATTTCGTAAGTAATAGCATCCAGACCGGGACTAGACCAACGTGTCTGAGATAAAACTCTTTTCAGTTGGTGCATTGTAAACACGCTATTATAAGGCTCGGAGTTGGAAGAGTTAAATGCAATGGGAATTTTTTCAGAATGTAGCTTAACAGAAAGGAATGCTGGTGGATAATTATCGCTGGAAGAAACCGCAGCAAATGTTTCACCAATAGTGTTTGCAATTTCTTCTACGGACCTTATCACTCGGCCATCTTTTTCCAGAATGGAAAGTGAGTGGTCATTATATATTCCACATGCTTTTCTAACTCTTTCCCAGACTCGTTCAGATGGTGTTGATGATGTTATCCCAGACACATAAGATATCCACGAATCTCTTTGGCTCTTACGTCTTACTTTCCTTGCATTTGCTTTGGCTCTTTTGAATGCTATGAAGTTTGACAGAGTTGGGTACCTACGGAGAGTACGCCAAGCTTTTCTTTGCTGTCTCAGAGTTTCCTGGCACTCACGGTTCCACCATGGCTTTGGATATTTCCTTACTTTTCCTGATGTCATAGGTATAGAAACTGTAGCTGCCTGTATAATAATATCAGTAGCCGATCACTGCTTCATCGATAGGCACATCTGTAACCATCTCTTCCGTCAACTCTGAAATAAATGAGAAAAGTTCCCAGTCAGCCCTGTCATATATGAAGCGAGGGGTTCTAAACATGGGATTTACTCCTTCTTTTGAGAGGGTAACAAAAATGGGAAGATGATCACTTTTATATGGCTCATTCCCTACATTGAACGAAGCAAAAGGCAAAAGAGATGGCGAGCAGATGGCAAGATCAATAGCATGAAAGGTTCTAGTAGGCTCGTGGAAATAGGTATTTTGTCCATTGTTGAGAAGACAGAGGCAGTGATCTTCAATCATTTGCTCAATCTGTCTACCTCGAGAATTTAAATCCTTACTTCCCCAGAGCGGGCTATGGGCATTAAAGTCACCTATTATAATAAAAGGTTCAGGCAGCTGTTCTATTAAATTATCTAAATCTCGTTGATCGATGTGTTGGCTTGGAGGCAAGTAGAGGCAGTAAATTGAAACTAAATTTTGGATATTGACTGTCATAGCTACAGCTTGGAGGCCTGTATGCAAAGAGATATAGCTGGAGGGGTAGTCTAGTGACGCTAGAATTCCTAGGCCTCCACAGACACGATTGTCATCAGGATTATCTTTCCTGTTTTAACTGTACCTCCGTAGCTTAACCTGATGTTCTGGTTTCAACAGAGTTTCCTGAACTGCCAAGCACACAGGATGATAGACATCAATCAGATGTTTGATATGAACGAGATTTTAGTGGAAACCACGACAGTTCCATGATATGAGATTGGCCATTTATGAATGATGTTTAGTCTTTCTGTGCTGCGTTTTGGTTTTGCGTGGAAGTAGATGTTTGGGAATTTCTAACCCTGGCTCTACTTCCATGTTATCTGAATCAAAGGAGACGGAAATCATTTCATCAAATGAACTATTACTTGCACTTGTTTCTTTGTTTGCTGCTTTTTTAGTGAGGTTTTTTTAATTTGTTTGTGATTACTGTTTCAGTTTTCTGCATTTCGTGTGTTGGTTTGTCTATTTTTGGCTTGCTTATTGTGGGTTGAATTTTTGGTGCTGGTGTTTGTGTGCTTACTGAAGTTTGGGTACCAACAGATCGCTTTGATTTTGATCGCTTTGATGATCAGATCGCTTTGATGATCAGATCAACAGATCGCTTTGATGAAGTTTGAGTACCAACAGATCGCTTTGATTTTGCAGCACTAGCGAAAGACATCCCTGCTCGTGGTTGAGTGCCTTCGACTATCCTTCTGGCTTCTGCATATGATATATTTCTCCTATGTTTGACAGCCTGGATTTCCCTCTCTGCTTTCCATTTGGGACATGAACGTGAGAAATCTGCATGTTCACCCTTGCAGTTTATGCACAGTGGGGCAGCAGTACACGTGTCACTATCGTGGCCAGCCACGGAGCAACGTGCACACGTGAGTTTACCACGGCAGGAGATCTTAGTGAGGCCAAAACGCTGGCACTGGAAGCATCGCATCGGGTTTGGGATATACGGGCGTACAGGACAATTGAGATAGCCAGCCTTAATATTCTTAGGCAGATCAGGCGACTTGAAGGTCAGGATCACATGTTTTGTGTCTATCAACTGACTTTCCTTACGCATCTTGATCCGCCTGGCAGCACACAACTTCTGATTGGCAAGCTCGGAAACTTTTCTTCGGAAACAGACAAAAGATCAAATTCCGAAATTACACCTCTACAAAAGTTTAGTGTTTTATGTGCAGATACAGTGACATTAATTTCCCCGAGCTTGGTTAGTCGAAGAAGGGAGGCAGACTGTATGGCCGTAGCTGCGTCAATCAGCAAGTCTCCACACCGAAGACGTTTTATGTTTCTTGGTTCACCTATGGAAGATTAAATATGCTTGCTAATTACGAATGGAGATAACTTTTGCATTTCGCCAGAAGGGCTTCATACTACAAGGAAACGTGGACTAATGTTAGGATTGTTTACATCGGGATCAGTACGTATATTTTTAACAGTTGACTGTTCAGAAGAATTAGTCTTTGGAGCTACTTGACTGACTTCAAAGTCTTTAATTAAAAATATTTGAGAATTTGCCATATTTGAGAGAGAAAAGATTCGGGTCCGACGGCCCCGCCCACCACGGAGCCCAACAAGGGAACACAGATTTCTGTGTTAGGGCTAGACGGACCTATACGCAAACTGAAGCCCCACAGTCGGCTTTCCCGAAAGCAGGTACTCCCGAGAGCTTATCCCCAAGCCACTGACACAAGGACTAGTGACCAGCCGATTGACACCCGTGAGGACAACTAAGGTGCCTCCCATTTAGCTGAAGCAGAGGCCAAAGTAGTGTGTTGGGGACAGTACCTCGCCCCTCAACTACCAGGATCCTCCTTTTCAGCGACACGGGTCTCCACGCACGGCAAACACGTGGGCAGTTTTCTGGCCACTCGAAAACTAGAGACAAGGGCTGTTCCAGCCTCTTGTGACGAGCCCCAAACTCCGAAGAGAGAAACCACAAGGGAGAAGGGAAGGGAAAAAGTTCCAGCCAAGAGGAGAGGAGACGGAAAACAGGATAGATCACTGGGGCTCCAAGATCGTGACACCCGTCTCACCAAGATGATTCCCTGAAGGGCTGGGTACCTCGGGATTGCCACACCCGTACTCACAAACGTGAGCCCCCTGAGGGGCCTTCCAGAACCTTATGCATCTTCAAGACCGCCGGATCGAAATTTTGCAAACCAGTTTTGGCACTGCCGTTCTGTTAATACATTTTCATACACATGGGATAATTTTTTCCCTTGCTTGAACAGCATTTTAACCTTTTCGGGAATAAAAAAGTAAAATATGCCGAAAATTCTGCTTTTTACTTTCAATATTTGGAAGAGCACCAACCAAAAACCAGTGCGTAGAGTCAATCGAACTTTTTCACAGAGAGCCTCGCTATATCAGCTGTCAAAATATATTATTATTATGCTGCTTAGTGTGAAGTTGACTGTGCAAAAATACAATTAAGCCCTCTGTTGGGAAAAAACGAAATTTTTCTCCGAACAACCTAATACATAATATACCGCTTTTTTAACTTTATCATATGAATTTTTAGAAAGAAAAGTTATGTAAATAATTACATAATTTATTTTTCAAAGGACGCGGTTACAGCCCATCGGAACTAAAATCATAACAAATTAATATTCATGGATAAACTACCGGTAACTCTCACAATATTATTTATTTTAAAAAAAACTATATTCAAATAAGAATACACAGTAATATATCTTCATTTCTTCTTCCCTTTATCTTAAATCTCTTCCGCATTGTCGTCCGTAACTACACCCTAGGCCTCAAATCAAACGTGCTGCTGGAATTGTGTCGTCTGCTGTAGCTTGCAAGTTGTCGCCATCATCACCGTTGTCATAGTCTTCGTCGCAGTTCAGTCTGTCTTACCTCGTGCAATACCCCGGGCAGTCGCTTACGGTACTGGCCGGGATATGTACTCTGATATGTACAGAGATATGTACTCTGATAGTGTCCATGCTCAGATATCTCCCTACTCGACAACGGGGGATAAAAATGCTAACCTGGCAGTTCCCTGTTGCATATGGGGGAAGGGCTTCATCCCAACGTTCTGCAGTTCAAAGTGGGGTAAATCGCCAATTTGGTGGTACCAGTAGCGGTACGTAGAGCCGTTAGATCCGTATTGTGGTGTAAATCGCCAGTGTGGCGTAGTACTCGTAGGTAGCAAACCATGACCACGCATATAGTAGCTGAACCCCGCCGTGGTCTCTGACCACAAGATTGTCCCACCACCCCGTAGATACATGAGTTAAGTCTAGCTAAGTCTTTTAAGTTATAAATTAAGTCTTTGAGATGCCTTTCTTAAAAACAATATTACTAAAAAACTGCTTTAAGACCAACTTGTTCACGATAAACTCTCAACCCTAGAAGTAACTACAGGCAAAGTTTAAACCTGAGTATTCTTCTTAACAATCTAAAGATACTAAATCAAGCAACATTTTTTAATTTTTGAAACTTAGGTCTAGAAGTACACAAAAGCCCATATAAGCTAACAAGAATTAACCCTTTGCACACGAAAACTGACTTTCGGTCACGACTTGATTTCATGGGATAACTCGAGAGGCGACTCCCGGTCACTACTTCAATTTGATGCAGTATTTAGATTTCATTAGGGCAATATCCCTTCATGAGGGTATTCGATAACGACGCGTATAATTCGACTGCCAATTGATAATCTTAAGTACTTTTTTAGATTTACTGTTATATATGTGTCTTCGATGAACAGTCGTGACAACAGGAATATTATTTTCAAAGTTATGGAGCCCAATAAGCATGGAATACGACGAAGGAATCAGTTTCAGGGAAGATGAGTTCGCTTTTCTGATGAACAAAATTACATATCTGCATAGACTACTAGATGAGAGAGAGGATGAAAGCAGTGACGAAGATAGCGATGAAATAAATATTAAGAAGGCGAAAAATCAGGATAATAGATAGTGAATGTGAAAGCGACAGTGGTTGCGCAGAAGAGACAGAAAATTCAAAATGTATAACGTGAACAGAATCCGAAGAAATACCGCTGAGAATACCGTTTGTATCCATCGGAAGAACCAACCGCAAGACCTCAAGTACCTTCAGACATAAAAGAACCATTAGATTTTTGCGAAATCATTTTACGTTAGTTGAAAGAAATTTCACCAAATCTGTGGAAAATCATCTCCCGTTTGCTTGTTCGCCCCAGCGAAAAGGCCTCGAGTGCAAAGGGTTAAACTAACATTTTCAACTTGCATACACCATAGTGCAATCTGTAATCATCTGAAATAATCTACCATAGTTTACATTCTATGCAACTGCATAGCAATAAGTAATTGCTCTTACACTTTAACTATAAGTTTAACATTCCACCACTGGCCAACACAACTTAGGATAGCGACACTTACTTAGGTTACTGACAGACAAATATATTTTCCTGGTAGTTGTTGTTACTACCAAAAACCGATTGAAATTTCCAAAACGTCATTACCGCTTTACCCCAAAGGAATAAATGCGAGAAAGAAACTCTGATTCTTGCGAATAAAAAATGAATTTGAATACGGCAATTCAGGTCATGCATCTTCAAGCACGTGTTGGTACTGCATGATTTTTTTTCCGCCGAGAGATATCAAGAGATAGGAGAGAGTTGGGTGTGGCAGGAGAAATCAACAGTAACACTTTCTAATGTGTCGCTAGGGAGGGAGGAGGTAATGGCGATGAATAAAAAGAACTGCAGGAAAAGTTTCCGCGATAAAAGAAATATCTGTGTCAGGTTTGATGGAATTTTAAATGCTTTGCCTTCGCTGAAATGAAAAGTTTTGTAATAGCACATTTGGAAAGGTTGTTTCAATATTTCTTAAATGATGACACAAAAGAAAACGGGCGGAAATGAAATTACGCACACAATATAATCACGCAAGCATACCAAGTCTTCGCATTATACTTGAATCATAAAAAGTACGGTCGTCATTAATCGCGTTACAACGCATAATTATCACATAAGACTTAAAAATCAGATCATTTTTACAATGATAAATCGCAGCAGAATCCCTATGCGATGTGCAACATCATATCACTGTGTTTTTTTCGCGGGGGGGAGGCGCCAAAAAAGGTATTTTGCCCAGGCGCCAGTTATGCTCGCTACTCCACTGGCGATGTGTTTCTATTTCAGATGCATGACAATACAGCTGTGAGCTTTCCAAAAGTGTAAAGAAAGCATAGAAAAGCTAACATTTTCGTAAAAGTTTAAAATGCTCAAATATTATGCCACTTTTTTAACTTTTAAACCTGTAAAATAAACTATTCGCTGTTTTAAAAAAATACAGCGGAGGTATGCCTTCGTGGAAGACTTCCTAAGGGAAACTGTACACTTTTTTAACTGTGGTATATTTAAAATGACATTCCACAAATATTAGAGTAAACGTGTATTTTTCTCTTTTTTCTTAATAACGTTTAATTCATCAAAGCATTCTGTAAACTGTATCATAAATTTTTAATTTGAGATGGCCACCGTTAGAATCATTTTTAATATCTGTGCGGAACGAAATTTGAACTGCGCGGTATAAGATCATGGCTATCATAAGACATATGCATTTTCTGGATTATAGTTAACATTCCATGTTAAATGCAGGAAATAAAGATACTTGAGCAACTTCGCAAAAGTCAGCGCGCAATTTCGCAAGCATCCGACTTGCAGAAAAATTAAACTTCCACTTTAAAGATTCTGGCACCTTCATGAAGATTAAACCTGCACAGTAATTTTTACAAAGATACAAGAATTATGGAAGCATGCTCTGCCTTGACGAATACTGGCCAACCTGCGCAAAAGAACAGGGATATTTATCGTTGAGCACCGCTATGAAAACGCGCCCCAAAAGAATAAACAGCAAAGTTCATAACGGTGCCAGCACATTATGCTGTGGCACGCTTTAAAATAGGATTTTTGTTTGCTTTATTTCATCAGAGTAATACACCGAATCTTTCTTGCGTATCGCCGCTGGTATTTTTATACACGCAGCTTTTGTAAAGCTTAAAAAACTTACCTCTGTAAGCTGTTGAAACTTACGTTAGGATAACTTTAACTAAAGTTTCTAGTTTGGAAATGCTTTCATAGCAGTGCTCGGTCATTAATGTGTCGGTACCTTTATGAAGGGTGACTACGTTAGAGCATCACTGTAAAGCAGAAATCTGAACAATTGTGCCTTCCTCTAAAGGTGTCCGCTTCGCTAAGGCTGGATATCATTATTCAAGGATTTTACACTGCTATATCGATTAATAAAGCAAACGAAAATAATGCTTCCATAAACAGGGCCAAACCTTAAGAAAGAAGTCCGTTTTAAAAATGAAAACTAATTTTAATGCCAACATCTCTATACCATAACCATAGCGATCGTAAACGCTGAGAACACAGATACATGCATATTCATAACTGGTCACCATTATGCAACAATTTGGCTGTTTTGAAGTTAGAAACTATCCTTTATGACAGTGGATCGCTATGAAGATGTACTTGAAGTCCTTATAAAACGCTGGGAACATAAAATCATTCACTTATTTTTCAGCTTCTAATTCGGTGAAAAATATTTTCAGACATTCTTTTTCTGCAAAGTTTAAATGAACTGCAATGTTGTTAGAACCCCAGAATCTCGAATATTATGGGCAAAATGAAACACAAACAAAAGTCAGTAGCTGAAACTAAATATTTTTCATTGACCAAAAACAAAAGATAACGTTATACATATTTATGTACGAGCGTTTAGTGAGAATTATAATACAAAGTCATGATGATATGATTCAAAGACAGCCCTGCATGTACAATTTAAAGCTTCCTACTCAGCAACAATACCCCATGATATTGGAATTCATGAAACTCTGATTTATGTCGCAAAAGTTCAACAGCCAAGGAGGAAATCAGACTTCTAGGAAAAGGAACAATACGAAATCGCGAGTAGTGGTTCTCAGAAAAATACTCTCTGAATTGACATATTTTTAGAAGCACTATATTAAAGAGTAAAGAGCTTGCGATGTAACCTCAGGGGAAAAATTGATACTTCAACGATTTTTGCGAACACGCGAATCTAACAGCGCCGCTAGTCAAAGGTACAACTGCATGTCGAACATTTTAGGAAGGAGAAGATTCCCTTTCCTCCCCTCTCCCTTAAATTTTCTCTGAAAAATTCGTATTACAAAAGCTCATTTCCACAAAAATCACGTATGTGACAGGAAATGCACAACGGCGTCACATTTAGTTCGTCACGATTATGCAATACTAGTCGTGATGCCCTTCTACGCCCGCATTTTCGAAGAGATGTATGTGGGGCAGGGTCAGTTTATCTGTTTTGAGTCAATTTTGAAAGGGTGTCTCTGAAAAATAAATGTACTGTTCATAAAAAAAGGTCACTGATAAGAACATCCATTGTTCATGCGCTTCTTAAATGCAGAGGAGCATTACAAGAGCGGTATTACGCGATTTCTATGAGATGGATCTCAAATTTTCCAACTTCAAAAACCGCAGGAATTACATTTCTTACGGCCCATGTTTCTACGAGTCTGTTCGTCAACACGCAACTCAGGACCAGATTAAGACTTTTAGAGACCCTACGGATTTAAAAGATTTTAATCGTCACATTAAATTATGCGGGTTTGTTTTCATTCCTTGTCTCTCCTTTTCATTTATCTGTATCGAACATTCCATGATAAACTGGGAAATGGAAATTTTTTGCCTTCCTCTTAGTTATTCTATTTTAACCAGGCACTATTATTAACGTTCTGTTCCGAGAGACAACAGAATCGAATCTTCTGAATCTGCAAATAATTGCCTAGATCAGGGGTCGCCAAACTTTTTTGATCATCGGCTCCTATATAATTTTTCGAAATCTCCATTGACCCCCACAAAGGTAATTTTCAGGTAATTAAAATAAAACTATATATTAGCCTAAATATTTAATAAATCAGAAACAGTAAGTAAAGTAGCTACAGAGTTTTTACTTCTTAATGAGATGAGTGTGCCTGGTGTTTCTTGGCAAGGTTCGCTATATTGGGTTCGAAATTAGTCAATTTTAACCGTAAATCCCCTCGAAGCTCCACATTTAATTTATTTCTGTTTTAAGTTAAAATTGAATTAAGGTGACTGAAATCGGCTTCAACCATATACGAACTTGGAAACGCCAGCATAAATGGCTGAGCCATTTCGTAAAGTTTCACATATTTTTGCTTTATATTTATATTAGTCCAAAATTTATGTATTGTCAAATTTTTAATAAGCGTTTTTGCTTCAAGATCGGACAATAGTTCAGCAAGCTCATCTTGTATGTTGATGTCGACGTTATCAATTTGCGCCGAAAATGGCGCAATAATCCAATCAGGGATGTCGATGTTTTCCAAATCAACAAAACGTAGTTTAAAATCGTCGCTTAATTTTTGAAGATGATTTGTATATATTTCCAAGTCTTCTTCTTTTATTTTTAATTGTTGCAGATTTGAAAAATACTTATAATCCTTACGTAGCAATGAAGATCTAAATAAATGAAATTTTACTTGGAAGCCTAACAGTATTGTCCGAGCTTGGATAATTGTTACATCTTTTCCTTGCAGTTTTGTTTGAACGTCATTAAGTTTTCCAAATAAGTCTGCTAAATAAAAAAATATGGTTCTTATTGTTTTGGAGTTCATTGCTTAGAACAGGATTTATTTCGTTCAGAAATTCTGTCGTGGAGTCAAATAAATTTACGAGCCGTTGCAAGCATACACCACTAGACAACCATCTAACCTCGGTGTGCAAAGTAATTAGTTAAATAACTCATTGTTTTCCTCACAAAGTTTGGCAAATAATCTTGATTTAAGAGGTTGGGCTTTAATTTGGTTAATAGATTTAATACAAAACTGTAAAGCTTCATGTAACTCTGAACTCGGATATTTTGCTACTAAGTTGTGTCTATGCAACACACAATGAATAGTACGAATACCGGGCACTTTTTCTTTGAGGCATGTAGCAAAACCTCGGTAACGCCCTACCATACAAGGTGCGCCATCTGTGGCTGCTGCTATTATATTTTCAAGCGGAATGTCATATTTATTTAAATATTCTTGTAAACATCTAAAAATTGTCACTCCCTTCCCATCGGTTTCAAGATATTTAGCAAATAAAAATTCATCAATGACTTCTCCTTTAATTTTACTGAAATATCTAATATACGCCATAAGAATAGCAGAAACGCCAAAAACAGATTCATCAAGTTGTATAGAAAACTTGCAATTTTTTAGCTCCAAAACTACTGTGTTTTCTATTTCTTCGGCCATTTCGTCAGTACGCCGTTTTACAGAATTTGCACTTAATGCAAAGACTTTAAAACATTAGTAGAGTCTTTTTTCATCACATTCTCAATGACGTCTTTAATTCCAGGTACTACAATTTCTTCTGCGATTGTGTGGGGTTTTCCCCTCTTTGCTATATTAAGCGAAATCTTGTACGAAGCAATTAATCCTCCTTCATTTTCAGTTTCAGTAGACTGTTTCATAAAACTTTTTAGAGTTGGTCGACATGTGAATATTTCTTTGAGTTTTTTGAAAAATTCTAATTCTTCATTTTTTTTTTTTTTATCTGAATGAAGCCTTTCAAGATGATCTTTCATTTTTGACGGGTTCATGTATTCATTTCCAAAAGTATTTTCGCATATAAGACACATAGGAATAGTTTCATTTGTCGGTGAACAAATAAATCCAAATTTTAAGTAATCCAATGAATAATACCGACATTTCTTTTTAGATACTGAAGCTGTCAATTTTAAATTAGGGTTCTGTAAATAAGTTAAAATTAAGTTGACACTAATCCACATTATTAAAGCTTACCTTTTCACAAGTAACAATAATTAAAACTGATATCAAAACTAAACGAATAGTTTTATAGAAACAATAACTCATTATCCAATGGTAGATATAATAGTAGTAATAATGACACTACAAGCATTTAATACTGTTCACAGTTCACAAAGATAGCTGAAAATACATATGATATTTGCGTTTGTAGCATCCAGTGTAGAATTGGACAAGCGCACATATGCAAGGCTCGTATGGTTTGCGATGGAGACAAAGGGCGAACCAACGACACGATGCGTAACTGCCGTATAAAAAAGAAAAGAACTAAAACAACACACATAGGAAGAAAGAAAACGGAGTACTGAAGATTCCCTTCGCGCTTAATGCACAGAAAGCCAACGGCAGTGTCGTCACAAGCGTCTACGGAGAGAAGGCAACTTTTGGGATCATGAATCTGATCCTCCCGTCTTACGCGCATCTCAGTTTGCGCATCATGTGACGTTAACAGATACGTCAAAAATGTGTCTGTTTACATTTTGCATTTGACTTCGTGCGTTTTATGCTTCGTAGTATGTGAATTTTGCTTTCACATATTTATAATGAACTGAAGAATCTCTCAATAAAAGACCCTTCTCACGGCCAAATACTTAGGAATATTGTGAGGATTCTGCTTCAGAATATTAGAATATATAGCACCAATTTAAATGAGCTGGGTGGTGATATCAATGATCATTCAAGACAATAGATCTGAAATTCACATTTCCGCTTTGATTACGATTGGTAACATCTTTCAGAAAACTGTAATTTCAAAATCTTACAACTGTTCTATTTGCAAAAAGTGTTTTTCAAATGCCAGCAATTTATAGCATCATTTGAAGAACATACATTCCAATAAAAAGCATATTTCTACTGCTGAAATATTTAATTCCAATTCAGATCATGCATTTTATAAAGTCGTCAATGGTAATTCGATTTCATATACTTTTGCTTCAAAATCCAGTATAACTTCAAAAAAGTTTTAGCTGCCCTGATTCCAAAAAAATGTTTCTCAAGTAACAGCAATCTAAAATGTCACTGCATGAAATTGCATATATCACAACAAACAACATTACTCAAAGCAAGTAAAAATAAAGTTTTCCAATTTAAATGCAGTTTATATAGTCGTCAGTTCAACAATAATAAAAATTTATTATTTTCACAATCAGATAGTGCATTTACTGCCCTTGAGTGTTCATCATTAAAAAATTATATAAATGCACATTATGTGATGAAGGTTTTCCAAAGGAAAACTTTTCATTACATTTGCAAATGGAACATGAAATAGTCATTTAAAAAGAAGAGAGAGATTTCTCTGTGTTTAATGATTTCATGTTGTGAAAGGAGAATTTTGAAATGGAAACATAATCTAAATTTTTTTAACTTACAGAGAAACATGACCCATTACATGTAAAAGATATTTATTTTGTATGCCATTATTCAGGACATTATTTTATATCTAAAGTGCAAGGCATGGGACATTTAAAAATACAAGGGAGTAACAAAATTAATGCTTATTGCCCAGTAAGCCAGTTTAATAATGGAAAATGTACTGCTTATATAGAAAAACCCATTGTAAGTCATAGAAAGGGTATAGGGCATCTGTCTCTTACAAAATTAGAACGGCAGTTATACCATTCTAATGTTAATTTATGTAACTTAAATTGCTGGAAAAGTATCTTTTGATGAAATTTTAGATAAAATTCAAGATTCTGTATATGATACTGCATCTTTTGACAAAGAATGATTTATGGAATATTGAAAATTCGGTACTCTTCCGTTATCAGAACCAGAATCAGAAATGTATGCATGTATGGCTGGATGGATGTGTTCATGTATGCATATATATGTGTACATATGAATGTATACATTTCTGAATCTGGTCCCAGTAACAGAAGTGTACCGAAAATTCTTATAATCCACAATCAAATGCTGTAAGGCATAAAAATGATTGTATAAATGTTAATGAAATGCCTGGGGTTAATGAAATTACTAGTGAGGATAACAACTCTTATTTTATAAGCCTTAAAATAAAATTTTAGAAAGTTATCCTGAATTTTGAAATGATGATTTCACATTAATGAAAATGAATGACTCCCAGAGGCACTTTCTTCAGAAGTTGGGATCAGACTATATATGTATAAATGGTACACATAGGTTGAACGGTTACAGAATTGAATTAATCACACTGCTTTTACTTGATGCTTTGCTTCACGGCTTTCCCTGTGCATTTATTATTACAAACAGAACTGAGCAGGAAGTTTTGTCTGTTTTCTTTGCACATCTGAAAGATAAATATGTCAGTTAACACCCGAAATATTTATGAATATGAATACAAGCTAGTTTTGGCTCACCAGGGGCCGAACGGTAAAGTCACTGAACGCTGGTAGTTTGGTCCGAGGTTCAAGTCCCTCAAATGGGCTGTCTGCATGGGCATTTCCATGTTTTCCCCATGTGTAATGTGTATACGAGCCAGTTTCTCTTAGAATGTCCTCCACAAAGGCATCCCTCCCCTTAGGCAGATGGCCATCAAGTGCTTTGCCATAATAAAATAAACCAAACCAACAAACTAGTTTTGATTAAAAAGTCTTCCATGAAGGTATTTCTTCCCCCACATGATCTTTCCCATATTCCAGTTCCAACAATCAAATCAACACATTGTTATTTAACTACTTAATTTGAAGATTTTTGGGCCCACCAGCGGCCGAGCGAGCGATAAAGTCGCTGAACACTAGTAGTTCGGTCTGAAGTTCGAATCCCGTGAACGGGCTGGCTGCATGGGCGTTTTCGTGGTTTTCCCATGTGTAACGTGTATAGGAGCCAGTTTTCCATAGAAAGTCCTCCACGAAGGCATCCCTCCTCTTAGGCAGATAGCCCTCGAGGCTTTGCCATAATCACATGCACACATTTTGAAGATTTTATAGCAGATTATGAAATATACAATATTATATTGATGCAAAAATATATTTTTTACTCAATTCTGGAGGAGGGGGAAAGTGTTCATTTTCCCGTTTCCTGCAGATTCCTACAGTCTAGCATTTTCAAACCTAAAACATGATAACCCTAAGTAACATATCACCATCATTGGTACGCATTAGAGCAAACAGATCACTAGAATTTGCATATCTTCTATGTCTATTTGCTTCAATATTAAATCAAAGTCTGTAATAGTTAATGTGAAAGGCTTGAAATAAAGCAGTATGCATGATTGTTTAGAGCTCATATTAGCAATATCATTATTGTTTAGAGCCTGTTCTCTGGAAGTAATTTACAGACTTGCTGGGAATTTTATTAAAAATGATATACTTTTCTGTAGTTGCTGCATAAAAAGTAAAAGCCGTGTGTTGGCCATGCCTGGTGTAGGACGGTAAGGATAAAAATTGCCTTTCTCTCGACATGTTGCAATGCAGTGAATATAACTGAGCTTTAACTTCAAATATCTTGAGTTATACTTTGTGCAGCAAATGAATGACATATGTGTTATCCCTGTTTCATTCTTACTTTTAAGCAATTCTACTGCAGAACGTAGCTTGAGAGTTATACACCAGAAATATGAAATACTTGTCAGCTGGACTAACACCACAGATTTACACCAGTGGACAGGGCCGTCTTTAGGCCATTGGCTGCCTGTGTACTTTCCTAAGAATACAGTGCCCAAATTAAAAAAAAAAAAAAATTCTTAATGATTAGTTGAATTTTTATTTCATACTCACTAAGTACTTATATGTGACAAATTGTATAAAAAGTATTTACATGTGACAAGTACAATGAATTAAAAATATTTAGTTGTGGTATCGCGAGTGTTCAGTTGTTGCATAATTTTACAGCTGCACCGCGCTAGGAACGGCCCCGACAGTGGAAGATAACCATATTCAAATCATGACAAAATTACTTTGGCAACAACACAATCAACTGGCTATTAAATTGCTGGTGAAGGTTACTTATCAAGTTCCTATAATTAATAAATATCCTTATTCAGGACTTAATTTCTAAACTTAGAAGTGCCAGAACCCTATGCTAAACTGTCAGCAAAGGGGAAGAAAAGTAAATAAATAAATAAAATGATTGTTACAATCATTAATAATTTAAAAATTAAATAGTTAATTAATACCAAATTAATTCATTATTATTTAATTAATATTAATAAGTATCGATTATTTTTAATTAATGATTGTTATTTAATTAAATAAATTATTAAAGTAATTAAAATTAAGTAAAATGTAAAGAGATAAATTAAAATTTAATAAGCGATTTGTAATACAGTTTTACTGCAAAAAATTAAATGTTTGAGATCAAATTTTTGTTCGGTTGCATAAAAGAAGTGCCGGAGCCTTCTTATTTAGGGCTCCGGCTATATTTATGATTTATTCCAAAAACTAAGAAGTACCGGAGCCAGGCTCCGGTGCAATTTAAGCTCTGTCTCTATTAACTTTTTAATAAACTTACACATTTAGTCATTATGAATATCTTAAACTTCCATTAAGTTATAAGGTTATTCTTGGTCTAATAATGGAATTTTAGTCTTATAACCCTAATATAATTATCACTTGAGATATTATGACAAAGCTTTATGAAAGATTTTAAAACAACCTTTTTATTTAAACTGAACTTTTAACAAAACAGAGCATGGCCTGAACTTAGAGCATAACCACGGCTAGTGGCGATGCAAATAAATGCGAACAATCAAATAAATGAAAAATGCTGATCAGTAGTCTAAGACTACATAGTTAATTATTAAGCTAGCCACTAATTTACTGGCACATCAGATTAAAGTATCGGTGGCATGAGAACACAAAGCTGATACTTTTAATTATACTAGAGCTGGAAGAATCTGACCATCCAACACAGATGCCAGAAACACTCTCTAAAGATCCAAAATCCTCAATTTAAATAATGGAGGTAGAAATAAGAGGAGAGGTCTTAACTGGTTTTCCTCGTGTACTGCCCTGAAGCAGTAGTGCACCTCTCGTGGAAACCAAACTATTCAGTGACTATCCATTAAGATCAATAGGTTTTAACATAATCGGCGGTAAACATTTTGTAATTACATCGTAAATATACATATAAATATATATATTTTCTTTTTCCGTAATACTTCAAAGTCATAAGTATGTAAAAAGAAAATAATTAAAACAATGTTTTATTCTGAGCGGAATTAAATGCTATACTTTCCCAGAAAAGTTTAATTTGAATGAAATATTTTCACACGTTCTTGTTAATTACATTACAAAAAAATTTTAAGTTAATTTGATTTTATTTGGTTAATAATTACAAAAATTAAGATCAAAGTTTATTATAATACTAAAATCAAAATTATGCATTATTTCTTTCCTATTTACAGAGCTTCTTCCTGAAATACCTTCTCAAATGCAGAATGATTTTTTAGCTTCTGAGGCATCCTTTAAAAATCAGAGTTACTTTATAATTAATGCTCAGTTCAGTTAATTTCAAATTAGAGCAGCTGTTATTTCCATAGTAAAATACGTTAAATATTGCTACTGATTTCCATGTACTTAACTTTCTATGAGTATTTTTGAAACGGATTAAAAAAGTTTATTTTTAATATTGTTTAAAACTTGTAACTGATTTATTACAAAATGTAAGGAAAGAATTCTTTTGATACTTACAGTCAAAAGTCTTTAATCTGGACGTCCATAATCCGGACCTCAAAGCTACAAACTTTCTGCGCATGCGTCAACACAGAAATTATGGTTTCATATTTTTAATTGTATAATTTCTGCATGCCATCTTACCAGATTTAAATTTATGATCTATAATCTGGAAAAACCCCTAATCTGGAATCACTGAAGTCCCGACGAGTCCAGATTAAAGACTTTTAACTGTATTATATTTTTTTATATCCTTAATTTCAACAATGCATATTCTAAAAATTATTTTTTACTAATTCCTTAAGTACACATCTGTCTACCTCACTTTTATGTACTTTGTGTGTTTCTGGACAAGTCATGGACACTGCTCATCTGGACATGTGCTCTGCACTTTAATGGTCAATAGCCAGGCATTTGATAGATAAAATTAAGTACACATGTTGTAGACTGTGCTTTACAGCACTTTTTAACAGATTGCTTTCCAGTATGAATAATTCTTGCTGAAATAGCAAATAAAAAATTCCTGCTAAAAATTTTCAATTTACAATTAAATTTGTTTACAATTAAATGTTAAGGTTATTATATATTTAAATAATATTTATAATCATTATAAATTTAGATATATTTAATAACTAGATTTCTTCACAATAACGTTAACAGGGGTTTATGAAAGAATAAATCCTTCATTTCCAAATACATTTATAATAATTTAATAAATATTTATGTATTTTATGCTTTTCACAAGGATAATGTATACTCATATATTTAATATTTTTTGAAATGTGCAAATCTTAAATTTCTGTGTATTTACTATATTTTTCAAGTCAAGTAATTAACAGTAATGTAGCATATATCAGAATTTTTTACATATGAAATATGTATAAATTGAATGAAAATTAGATGTATTATTTTTTAATATGCACTCAAACGTCAGTTTTGCCTTGAAATTCCTCCATGAAGGCATATTTTCCTTTAGGCATATAGCTCTTGCATTCCTTACCTTATTTAAAAAGATTAACCTGACCTATGTGCCTAATTACAAAGTATTTAAACATCCATAATTTTATATTTACACTCAGCCATCAAGTTTCAAACTTTTGACTCAAAACATGTGTTTGGATACATTCATTATGAAATTCAAATTTTTTAGTAAACATATTTTCACGTAGCATTCAATACCTTCCTTGGCGATTATGCCCAGTTTAATAATTCTCTGATAATATAATAAATAACAACTTTCCATTTCATATTTAAACATTAATCTCATTGTCATCAGATCACAATCTTGATTTCCTTACTCTGCATAATATTGCTTCATTTTTTAAAACAGTTAAAACAACTAATTGATCTGAATTCACAAGTGCATACATTATACAAGTAATTAAAAATATATAAATTATACAAATTTTCACACTTAATACTATTTAGATGTAAGGAAACTGAGGTTTAAAGAGTGTTATATTTTTCCGAAATTTTGACATTTTAAATGTATCTTAAGGTATTTTTCATTTTTTACGCATAACATGAACATTTTGCTAAAATCTATATTTTTGTTATCCAGTAGCTTAGAATTTCCTAAAACAAATTTATAATCAAAATCACTGTTGCAAGTTATTGAAAAATAACCAACACATAATTTTTACATAAATGCCACCAAACTGTACAAAGTACTATTATCCATCCAACAATTGAATGTTTCTTTTATGTAGAAGTGTCCCCCGTTTTCGATTTGTGTTGAACTGTCATGTGTGGAAAAAACACTATCAAAGAGCTCTGGATGTAAAAACAAAAAATAATGCCTCTGGAGACAGTAAGTGAAAATACATGCAAGATCGAAGTACTGTAGGCAGTTCAGGTAGAATGTTATAGCTAACATTCAACCTGAAATGGTCTTTACTAATATCTCAACTATGAACTAGCAATAAAAATGTTGCAAATTTACTAACTGTAGTCTACTACTATACTGTTATGTTACATAATCCTTAGCCATTGAAAGGCTCCTCAATGATAAAATCACAAATATCTGAACTATTAAGTAAACTGCAGCTATGGCTCTTACAGTTATTTTAAAATTAGATACTTCTATTTAAGCTTCATGTCTATTAATTTCATTTTAAAATCCAGGTTGATGTATGTTTTTTAAGACAAAACACAGAGCATCAATGATAATTCTGAGCACCTTGTTCTCCAGCTGTTACACAGACAGTCGATTCATTGGCAGCAACCATCCAGTAAGATAATGTACATAAAAACACGTTATTCATGGATTGATAAACCTCTTTATTTTAGTACTGAGTAGTGAATCATGTTTAGTTACAGAAAGAATTCTTATACTTTCTTTGTCAACCTTGTCCTTGACATATAATATACCTCTTTTAAAATGATAAATTATCACAAATAATACTTAGGTATTATTAGCTTGACATTGTAAATATATTGAGAATAACATGATGAATATGAATGTCTAAAGTATTTATTTTTTCCAAAAAGTAACAGTTTTTTCAAAGAAATTGACTTTAATTTTCTTGTTTTCACACTATTGTAATAACAATTTAATGCATTTGTCTCACATGCACGACTTAATGATATAATTAAAATCTCTTGTACAGATGATGAAATGTCAATAGTTTAATTCATAGTTGAAATGCCAGTTGTAACACCAACTTATCACATAGCTGATGCAACAGAATGTGCTCATATGTGTCGTAAATAAGCTTTTTAATACACTTTAACGCATAAGCTTAGTATAAGCAATAAAGAAATTTCAGGAACAAATAATAGACACTCTCTATCATGGTCCTGTGATTACCTGCTAAGAAATAAACTAGCATAACATATATTTCCTCATTATTTGCACATGTTTTAGCAATAATTTACAGAAGATAGGCATGCTTAATTAACAACAATCATAGGTAATATTTCATTATTTTTTAATGTATAATTAATTTAATGTTTAATGTATAAAAAGAAATGAACTTTTTTAATGAAAAGTGCACTACTTAATAACTTTCATTAGCAAAAATTTTATTTTTTTATCTCCAAGCATAAATTAATTTTTTTAACAAACACCAATTTATTAATTGAACTGTATTTCACTGTAGATCAAATACAGATGTAATACAATTTCATCCATTCTCAATACATAACGCAAATTTCAAAACCACAAAGTACTTCACGTAAATAAACAAAATTTCACGAAGTGCACGGCAGCATATGCGCAAATTGAGATGCGCACAGGAGGATCAGATCACGATCCCAAAAGTTGCCTTCTCTCCGTAGACGCTAGTCAGTGTCGTCGCTCGCCAAGTCTGCGCCAAAGGCTCCTAATTGGTTGATGGATTCGCCAGCAAGAGACACGGATAAGCCTCAATCGCTCTTCTGGCTACATACTATGATCAGTCGTGCAAATTACAAACTGGTCACAAGGTCAAGTTGTGACGTCACGGTATACATACGAAAACCCATAAGGAAAAAAGGGGCAGATTGTTTTCTGATTTATTATTTTATTTTCTATAAAGAATATAATATTAAGTCAATTATAAAAATATTTTAAATTTTTACGTACGCAGTTAGATATGTGTGATTTGCGTATTAAGAACTGTTTTTCCTTCGAGTCCCAATAGATCCCCATTCGACCCCTTGGGTCAGATAGACCCCCTACTGTTGTTAAATAGACCCCTAGGGGTCTATATAGACCATTATTCATACAACTATTTCATCTTCTTCATATTATTTCCTACGTCCGGATATCTTCACAAGTTAAAAATAGTGGTCTTCGATTTCTTAAAGTTTTATTATTTCTGTGTTAAATCTGAAGAAATTTGGAAATAATATAAGCAAAACAAATAACTCAACAAAAAGATTTCGCGCACAATCTTAAACGATATCTCTCCAAAACAGGTTCTACTTTTCTGAAGATATACTTCATATGGAAATAAATCTTCTTCGAAAGATTCTTCAAGAAGTGAATCATCAAACCAATCGATTACACCACGAAAATCTCCCAACATACAAGATACTCAGACTTATTACAGAAGATTAAAAAATATATTTTTTCGATTTTTTTTGCAGTAATTAATCTTAAATCTTTTCTGGAAAGCTGAATTGTTGGATATCGATTAAAAATACGTATATAATGACAGGTTGATTGGTAAAATCTTTAGGACAGAGCAGTGAATGGCTATAAATCTTAGTCGGGATGCTTATGAGAAAGATTATTCCCACAAAAACTGAATTGCTTTCACCTTACAATGGGGAAAACAGTTGTAACAGAGATATTTCTGTAAGTTCAAAGCACTGACTTAACTTTCTTAATTTATGAAAAGAAATGTAAAAATGAAAAATGTGATAAAAATGAGATGAGGGAATAATTTCACATCGGGCTAAGTTGGGAATAAAAAAATTAAGAATTTTTCTCTACAGAATCGGTACTAAGCAGAGGCGATTAATCATTACTCATTCCGCTACTAGTATGTACTTGGGTGATCTGCAGTCTGGCTTAAATACAATTTCTTCGCAACTTAGCGTAAAGATTTCGCTATCCCCCCCCCCGTTTAGAAAGAGCTGGTTAGGTTAGGTTATTTGATAACGGCAAAGCCCACGAGAACATTCTGTGTAAAGAGGCATGCCCTCGAAGAGAACTTTTTGGAAAGACGAAGAGGACTTCTTAAGAAAGACTACAGAACGTGTTCACATTATACTTAAGAAAACCACGAGAAGCAACTAACCCACCGTTCGCCTGGTTTCGAGTCTGGGTTGAACTACCAGTATTAAGCGGTCTTATTATGGTCAGCATGATCTGGAACGATCAAAGAATACATCTGAATATGGCAAAGGACACAAAAGCTATCTGCTTAAGGAAAACAGTACCTTCGGAGAAAACATTTTTAGGGGAACTGCAGAAAAAAAAAATCACAAACAACAATGAAGCCAGTTTTACTAGTGTTCAGCGGTCTTACACCAATCATTTTGACGAACAAACAATGTTCAGGGAGTTGAACTACTCGGTCACTGATAATTCTTTAACATTGGTGGGCAACAGAAACTTGAGATGATTAAATTATTACACGAAGTTTACTGAAAAAAAAAATACATACTGTTTTATTATAATCGTTAGATTTCATTGTTAGTAGAGAATGGTAATAAAGTTCACAAAACTCCTCTCCTAGTTGGTATCTGTGAGTGTTCCCTCAGTGCCAAATCGGACTTTAAAAATCAAATCGAGCTCCTCTCCGGCTTTCTTCCGATCAAGAGCCATTTCCGTTGACAAATATACTCTTCAGCGAAAATATTTCAGTTTCTCCAGCTGATACTGATTTTACCGTATGTGACAACAAGGAAGAAGCTGTGTCCCTAATGTATGATGAAGGTATTAATTAGGACTACACACGTACAGCCTGCTTTGATCAAGACAAAGCGGCTTTTTTCAAATTGGAAAATTCCAGATGCACAGCTCAGTTATTATAAGGATTTACGGTAAGTGTGAAATTTAGACGCCATCGACCACCCTAACTGCTACCTACTTAAAACACACACAAACCTCTTTCCTAAGTTTCCTAATTCTCACCTCTGATTAGTTCATTACGCAGAAGGGAATGGATTTTAATACTTCAAGCGAGTTGAATGTTAATCAATATGAAAAATAACCTAAGATTAACTCGACCTAAATCAGTGTGTATTTAATTTAAATTCTCTAGTATTTAATTTAATTTACGGAGATAATTTCACATTTATCTTAGACGATAGCTTTTTCTCGGTAAAAGGTGTACCACTTAAGTTCGAAAATGTTTTGATACATTTAAGTAGCATAATTTCAAGTTTAAAAAAAAAAGGGGGAGATAGTTTGGTTTTTCGGCAAGTCATTTTAGCAGGTTTTTACTTTACTGTATTACGACCGGCGTCCTGTCTTGCAAAACGAATAATTACTGATTTATTGAATTGGGCTGATGGCGGGGGGGGGGGAACAGGGAAAAAGAAAATTTTCCCTAATGAATAGTGATAATTTCAGTAAATGTGAAGTAGTGCACTCGGAATTTCATCACAAACGAAAAAAACTTCCTTTTTCCGCCCTTTAAATACCGCGACGGAAGACTGTCACCATTGTAGGCTCACTGCCAATCTAGTTTTGTCGCCCTCCAGTTTTGAAGGTCTTTATTTGTTACAAAAGAATACAAGACAAGGACGCACTTTCATCTACATGTGCTTCCCGTTATTTTGGACAATTTCGTTTTTTCTTTTAATTCCTTTTTATTATTCTGTGGGAAAACTGACACGTGTGTGAATAGGGAACAGCAAGCTAGATGACGGGGGAAAAAATTTTGGCCCGCCATGTTTCTATCTTGAATGAAGTTTTAAAATTGCTGATTAAATTACCTCGAGCGATTTAAGAAAGTTACGCAAGTTACGTACTTAAAAAGTATGACATGTTTCTGTAGCATAAGTTGCGAAATCTGTAAAGCGCCAAGCACTAGTCGTTCGACTAGGGTCCGAATCCTGACGAATCGGCCGATTTCAGTAGCATTTCCATTATTTTTTCCATGTGAGACCAATTTAGGCTGAATTTTAAAAGTTTTCCAAGAAGGCATTCCTTCTCTTAGAAAAAGTGCATTCACGGTGCTTTGCTTTAATTAAATAAAGAACAGTTGTTCATACCTAGTAAAAGAATTTAGTTACTGGTAAGACCGGCCTAACGCTGTAGGGCGCTGAGAGCGCCATTGAGTGTGTGCTGAGTCTCGATGGAAGGTGTGACGCAGTGATGATGTGCGATTTCTGAGATTGAGATATTATATTTAATTAAATCAATTTATATTTTATTGATTGGTGATTATTGATTTGATTTATTGATATGAGATGTGATATTGAGTGTTTTGCTCAACCACCACACTTTCGACAAACTTGGATTACCACTGAATCTCAAACCCACCGATGCGCATTTGGTCCATCGACCGAGAATCGAACCCGGGCCGCCCGCGTGGCAGGCGAGCATTCTACCACTGAACCACCGAGATAGGAATAATGAGTGAATTTGAATCTCGAAATACATATCAAAATAAGCGATACAAAGTGAAATTGCCCTGGAAACCAAATATGAAGACATTATTAGAAAATAACCAGCAGATAGCAATGAAAAGATTTTTGAGATTGAAATCATCTTTTAAAAATGACCCGTCCTTATTTTGTGAATATAACACTGTTCTAAAGAATTATCTTTCGGAGAATATTATTGAACCTGTCCCAGATGATGAAGTAAATTTACGCTAAAATACATTTTATCTACCTCATCGAGCTGTAATACGTACGGATAAGATTACAAGCAAATTACGCATTGTGTTTGATGCTTCGGCGCATGCAAAAGATCAATTATTCTTTGAACGATTGCTTATACACGGGACTTAATTTTATGACTAACCTATTTCTTCTTTTGATCAGATTTAGAACGAATCCGATAGCATTTGTTGCAGATATTAAGATGGCTTTTCTCCAGATTGAAATAGATGAAAATGAACGAAATTACATCAGATTCTTCTGGGATGAAGATCCATGAACTGATGGTAAAAACAAGAAATTGGAAATTTTTCGGACGACAAGTGTGTTATTTGGGGTGAGATCTAGCCCGTTCCTCCTTGCAGCCACAATCAAACATCACATCACTTGAAAAGGTACGTAGATATATTTCCTCTGACTTCAAAGCATCTTAATGAATCATTGTACGTCGACGATTTTATTGTGGGCAAATCACTGTTCAACAGGCTCTAAAGACTTGTAAAGAGAGTGTAGACATTCTAACAGAGGCAAGCATGGACCTTCGAAAGTGGAGAACCAATTCTCCTGAGCTAAGTAAAGAATTAAAGAATTTAAACTTCAATGTAGATCAGGGTGAAGAGTCTTTAGATACAAAATTGATAGCTTCAAAAGTATTGGGAATTAGTTGGGATGAACAAACTGACAAGTTTTATTTCGATACCAGAAATCTGGAAACATTTCTTTTAAAAAGAACTAACAAAAAAGACACTTACTACGAGCAGTAAGTCGACTTTTCGATCAAGTAGGTTTTATAGGACCACATAACTATTAGAGCTAAGTACTTGATGCAAGAAATTTGGTGTTTAGGATTAGACTGGAATGAAAAATTGCCCAAACAGTTAGAAATTGCTTGGAATAAATGGTGCGATGAGATCCACGATGTAAAGGAAATAATTATTCCCGATATTATTTTCAAAGTTCTTTGCCCAGTCATGCAATCACTATTCAATTACACTGTTTTTCAGATATCTTAGAAAGCTTGTGGTACTGTTACGTACTTACGCATAGAATTAAAGAGTGAAAATATCATTTCTAGGTTTGTAGCATCAAAGAGCAGGGTAGCTCTGTTAAAAACCCTTTCGATTCCCAGATTGGAACTCATGGGTGCACTTTTGTCTTCAAGATTGAGCAATAAAATTGTAACTGCACTCAGTTTTCCAGTTACTCGATATTTTGGGACGGATTCCTCAATAGCTTATTACTGGATTAAAGGTGATCCAAATAGACATAAGGTGTTCGTTAAGAATAGAATAAAAGAAATACAAATATACAGCAATCCAGAAGAATGGCATCATTGTATAGGAAAGAATAATCCCGCCGATTTGATTTCTAGGGGTTTATCCTTAAGCGAGCTCAAGAATAATCAGCTCTGGTGGCATGGACCCTGTTGGTTGACAATGAATAATACAACATGGCCATCCTCCTTAGAATCAATGGAAGAAAGCGAAGTAGATGTCGATAAGTTAGAGTTTAAGAAGTCACTTGTAAATGCAACTGTTGAAAATAGCCAAAATGAAAACGATTTGATCACAAGATACTCCTCATTCAGTAAATTAATTAGGATAACTGCTTTATGTTTGAGATTTATAAATAACTGTAAAGCAAACCCAGAGTTGAGAACAGACTTCATATGCGCTTCTGAGTTAAGACATGCTACTGAAGTTTTAGTAAAACTCGTACAGTCAACTGAATTTCAAAGGGAAATAAAGTGCTTGAAAAACGGACAATCTATTCCAAAAATAGTAAAATATCATCTCTGAACGTATTTCTTGACAAAAATGAGGTACTGAGAGTAGGAGGAAGACTGGAGTATTCTGAGTTTTCTGAATTTCAGAAACATCAGATACACTTCCCAAAGGCTCATCATTTCACTAATTTAGTTATTGAATATTATCATAGAAAATCCTTACATTCTGGCATACAGACTACATTATCTTTAATAAAGACAGTCTTATTGAATACCGTCTGGTCAAGATCGAGTTAGAAGAGTAATAAATAAGTACATGACTTGCTTTAGAACACAAAATCAAACGGTAAGCCAGATGATGGGTAATCTACCTAGGGACAGAGTCGTGCCTTCTAGACCTTTCGAGAAGGTCAGATTAGATTTCGCAGGACCTATAATCACGAAACCGGATTTGAAAAGGTCAAAGGAGACTTTAAAGTCTTATATTGCATTATTTATCTGTTTTTGCACTAAAACAGTGCATTTAGAAGTCGTTTCTGAGTTAACAACAGAAGCTTTTCTAGCCTGTTTACGACGATTTATTGCCAGAAGATCCAAACCAGCCGTTATCTGGGGCGATAACGCCACGAATTTCAAAGGTGCGAGAAATATTCTTAACGCATATAATGATATTTGCAAATCTAACCCAATTGAAGGATTTAGTGCAGAAGAAGGCATCCAATGGAAATTTATCCCACCAGCTTCTCCTCACTTTGGCGGACTGTGGGATGCAATCATAAAATCAGTGAAACGGATTTTGTTAAGGGTAACAAAATCGGCTATCATGAATTTTGAAAAGTGAACTACTTTAGTTACTCAGATAGAAGCAGTTCTGAATTCCCGTCCATTATCAGCTTTCTTCCGATCCGAATGACTTACAGCCTTTAACTCCGGACATTTTTTAACAGGAAGTGCTATGTTGTCCTTTCCTGAACCACATACTGCTTCGGATTCTCTCTCTCTCTCTCTCTCTCTCTCTTTTTTTTTTTTTTTTTTTTTTTTTCTTCCCCAATTCCATGTGGGAACTAGTTCAGAGACTCCAAGCTACAGTATCTAAGTCAACTACAGAATCGTGCCAAATGGAGCAGTTCGCAGCAAAACATGCAGATTGGTCAACTAGTACTGCTGAAGGACTCCAACCCCAATCCTTTGCATTGGCCATTGGGTCGCATCCAACAAGTGTATCCTGGTGCTGATGGTCTGGTCAGAGTAGTTGAAGTTAAAACCTCTACACGTGTTCTTCGGCGAGCCATCAACAAAATTATTCCTCTACCATTTAAAGACTGAATGAACTTGAAAAACTTTTATATTTAATAGTTTACCAATTTAATATTTAGTTTAGTGTAATTTTAGTGACTTTAAATTTATTTGAATATCTGGAAATTGAAATTTAAACTCCATGGGAGTTTAAGCGGGGAGAATGGTAAGACCCGCCTAACGCTAGAGGGCGCTGAGAGCGCCATTGAGTGTGTGCGGAGTCTCGATGGAAGGTGTGACGCAGTGATGACGTGCGATTTCTGAGATTGAGATATTATTATATTTAATTAAATAAATTTATATTTTATTGATTGGTGATTATTGATTTGATTTATTGATACGAGATGTGATATTGAGTGTTTTGCTGAACCACCACACTTTCGACAAACTTGGATTACCACTGAATCTCAAAATCACCGATGCGCAGTTACTAATAATTTGATATGCTGACAGAAATGTTACTGCACCAACAGCAGGAAAAACCTCCCTCCATTGCGTTTAATTTCAATCTTATATTTGGATATAGTTAACTTTTCGGTTATTTTGTATCTTTCTCAACATAAAATTTCACTGACAATTGCGTTTTCAGATAATAACCCTTCAAAATATTTCCATTTGTATGCTAAGCTTTCCCCCCCCTCATGTGTTTGCATTTTACGATATTTTCAAAAGGCGATCCATATAAAATTATTCAGATGATTTAATTTCATTGCCTATTTTCGGAGCGCGAAACGCAGCTGAAATAAAAATCATTAAAATTCGCCCTGAAATATAAATCGAGAAAACAATATTTGATTATTGAACATACTTCCGATTCCACAAAAATATTTTCACGACAGTAAGCTTAGAACGTGTGTGTGATTATAGCAAAGCCTCGAGGGCTATCTGCCTAATGGAAAGGATGCCTTCGTTAAGGGCTTTTTAAGGGAACTGGATCGTATACACGTTACACATGGGGAAAACCACGAAAACGCCCATGCAGCCAGCCCGCTCGCGGTGCGACGGGTTCTACCAGTGTTTAGCGGCACTAACCACCAGCGGCCGAGTGGGCTAAACTTAGAACGAATAAAATTTATGTAAACTCTATTTACAAATTGCGGCACGTTTACCAAGATTATTTATGGTACAATAACCACAATACGTACATGTGGAAGCTGCCCAGACGCAGAATCTGAACATACCAATCTCAGCTTTGAACTGCCAGCTGTCAAAACTGAAAAGATATATCATACTTTACATAATAATATATTTTTAAAATTTCTCTTAAATATGCCTTAATGGATAAATGTATGCACTTACACCCATTACCATGTTAGAGACTAGCCTCTTTAATTCTTGCGGAAGAAATTAGCAAAATCATACCAGAAGTACAGAACAGAAATTCAAAAACATATGAAATACGAATCGTATACTGTTCAACTACAAAAATATTACTTCGGAAAATGGAAAAGTATACGGTGGCACAAATATTATAGATACGTATCCACTTACCGTTCCATTAAATAAAATAAGGTCGTAAGGAAGCAAAATATCGAAAATATTTATTTAACACATCTGCGTTAAAAAACACCAGAAATCATAACAATCAACACTGATAACCTAAAAAAGAATCATGATAATTCTCGTTCTTGAAACGTCAGTTGAAGTTATTTTCATCTCAACGAGCCCATTCGTGACAACTAACTATATTCATGCTGTTTTAACTACGCATTAACACTGTAAAAACAAAGTTGTGCGTGCTTCAAAAAGTTAAATTTTAATTTCGAAGAACGATTAATTCACGAAAAATACCGAAGTTCAATAAACGATCCAGATATCAATCACTAAATGCGAAGTCAAACCTTTGGATACCCTGCTGCGATGGAACCCATTTTCAATCATTTTAGCTTGCATAATGAGTTTATTGGCCTCGGCCGGTGAGGCGCATAGAAGGGCACAGAATCAAGGGAACTAACTGCGTGCTCAAAAGCAAAGTGCTTTGCCTTTATTTTTTTCTTGTAACCTCGAAACTTCGAAAATTAAATAGGTTGTTAAAGTTAGGCCCGATGCAAGTTTGTAAATCTTTCTTGAAAACATTACTTTAAACCTGCTTGCTCCATCCGAGACGTCAAGGGCTAGGGATAGTTACTTTTTGATGATGCTTTAGCGCAAGGGCAAGCAAGGAACATCCACGGCTAAAGAGGTTATCACTTCTAGGGACGCACGCGGCTATGCGGGACAGTTGCGAAAAACGCGATTCTAGTAGCACAGCTTTAAGCGGGATGCTTTCGAGAAATGTTTCGTCTAGCTGGGAGAAGCATATCCCGACTATGAGCAACATTTTGAAACTTTCCCGAAAATGTTCTGTATGGAGACGTGTTCCTCGTACGTTCAACCAATCAGACGAATGTTCTGCTTCTGAAGGATCACGGGTAACTTTCAATATGGCGATGGCTCTCAATGTGAAGTCATGGACGGTGAAATAGAGGCCTATTTAATTATTGCTGTTTTGTTGTAATACAACTGAGTCATTTAAAAATGTTTATATATTCATTAAATATATAATCGTGGAAATTTCAGACTTGACAGTATTTTACGACGTTCTTGCAGTTCGGATTTGTTTACAAATTGTTCGTCGCCAAAAGTTCGCCAATCTTGTCGTATTTCGTGCCGATCGTGTATTATCACTGTTATGTAATAGAATTTTATTCCTTAAATTTAAGTTGAATAATTTGTTAAAATCGTTTGTATATGCGCGGCTTTTCTCCTAATTACTTATCTTTGAAATTGTTAATTGCATAATCAGTGACACATTTTAAACATAAAAGATGCATAAAGAAAGAAAAGCATAGTTTATGTAATAATGAGAGTACTCATTAAATTTGTCTATTATTTTCATGTTATTAATGAAATACTTTTTGCATTATAAATACATTAGAAACTACACTTTTATTGTAAATGCTACATATTGAAACATTGGAAATTTATGGATTTATTATTACGGATGATGAAAAACATTTGTACATACATTCATTAATATAAATCTTATTCATTACATTAATACTAATAAATATATATCAGCAACTTCTAAACCATCTCATTTCTCTATCTGTATGTAAATATATGATTTATTAGATGTGTGGAATATTATAGAATATTAGAATATATGTATGTATAAATACAAAAATGAACATTGCCAAAAAGGTTTATTTCTAATTCATATAACGATCATGTAATTGGCAGCAACTGTAGTCATCAGTTCTTTGCAAATTATTATGAATATGTAATAATCAGTTGAAAAATAATTGATTAGCATTTGAGTACTAAAGAGTGTACACATTTTGTTTTTGGGTTAATTCATAATTATATCATATGTATGATATACGTAATATAAACATGACTAATAAATAATAAGAAATGTAACAGCTATGCATTATATTATTTGATTACTTAAAACAGTGCGCAACTGATTATAACCTTCATGTGTGTTTACATAAAGAATTGTACATTCCAATTATGTGCACGGGCCTACTAGTGGCCGAAGCGTCGTTGAACACTGGTAGTTCTGTCTAAGGTTAGAATGCCGCGAACGGGCTGGTTATATGGGCGTTTTCTTGGTTTTCCCCATTTGTAACTAATATACGAGCCAGTTTAAAAAAATATTCTACAAAGTGATCTCTCCTGTTAGGCAGATATTCCTCGAGGCTTTGCGTAATCATATAAAACAAACTCATGATTTCTAGAGTTGGTATAATTAATGTGTTTTAGATACATTACCGATTGTTCTATGGGACAGAAAACAACTCGCGCATGTTTGATTGCTCATGTATTCATATGCTTTATTGAATCTTCATTTTGCTAAATAGTATCTGCTGGCTGTGAGGATGTAAATATCAGCTATATAGATTTTTGTCATAGTTTTTTTTTTTTTTTTTTTTTTCCCTGTATGTTTATACTTATGGTCAGAACAGTAATTATGAGCCTTATAAAGTTAGTCAAGAAAATGCTTTCACCAGGTCACAAATTTTCCAGTGAGCCATCAAATTTTCATTGGAATGCAGACATCAGAAAATACACATAAGTAATGTCTGATAAACAGACTTATCCAGCACAAGTTTTAAACTAGTCTTAGTGTATACAGAATTTGGCTATTACTGATGTAATTGATTGCTATAACCAGAAGTGTGTTTATCTGTTACTTGAAATGCCAGAATGGAGATCAAAGTGATTAACTTGATAGCAATCACCTTTCTATTATCTTCCATAACTAACAATAAAGTTTAAAAAGAAAAGAGTGTGAGCGATACAAAACAACACGAAGAAGCAAACGTCACTTGAAAGGAAACGTCACTTTCGCCAATCTGAGCGATAACTGATTCTTGTTTGGATTTCAGCCTGTTTACCAAGTGAAGATGGTAACCCGATTTCGCGGAAAAGCGATTCTCAGAACTGTTCCTTCAAACGTTTTGTTCCGGCAACAAATATCGTATGTGATAACGCTTTAAGGTTCCAAAAAATCTTTTTATACTATCTTCTATTCAACAAGACACAGAAATGCTACGATTTGTTCCGCTTATAGAATGGTGAGACTATCTTGAGATAAAGACCAGGTAATCATTGCATCGGATTGCATCCTAATGCTCACTGGATATCTTAATTATTTACAACACAAAATCCCGCATTGTAAAAAAGTGGTAATTCCTTACATTCCTCCCTATTTAAACAGTGACTGGGGAAAAGCGCGAGATCGAATCGATCATATCTAAATGAAGAACTCCACTACGTTTTTAATTCGAGTGCCACTATATGAAGTGCGAAAAAACAAGGACGCTCTAGCAAATATTCGAAAGAAGAGTCTTCCTATTATTACAGCGCGCTAGCTCCTGACATTAAAAGAAATTGTGACAGGATACGGTAATTTCTAAAGTTACAATCTCGATGTAGTTTAGATGCATATAGCACACAACGACTATCTACAGAAGTATCTAGAATTTATATTAAACGTGCCAAGAAAATCCATTTGCTGAGTTACTGCAAGTGATTGGTACCGGGCAATAACCATAATAAAGCTTTAATGCGTGGTTCGGACAGCCTACGTCAGGAGCTTACTAAGAGTGGCATATGTTTCATATCTAAATCTGTTCAATAATTCAGTACTGCTGAGTAAGTTTAGAAGGCAGGTCAGAATTTCAGATTAAAAATACGAATTTTATGCCTGATGGGACAACCCACATAGGAAGCTTGCCAAGAGTAAGTAGCATCTGTGTTGTTTTTAAGTATGCTTAATAATTCAGTATTGATGATTCAGTCGTCTGATAATGCGTTAAGATACCAGAAACCAGGTTAGAAATTCAGATCAGTATAAGAATTTTAGGTAGTCGTCTGATATCGGGGCCGGATTCAGAAATGTACTATGTATGTGCATATATGCGTCTGTGCAAGCATACACACAAGTACGTACATAAGCCCTGATTTCAAAATTAAATATCTCTACAACAAAGATCGATAGAATTATGCGGTAAACTGTACGTTCATTAGCAAAACTGCAAAAATGGTGTACAAAAGTTTAGAAAATTTAGTTTCGAAAATCGTTAACAGATCACGCTCTGCGCTGAAAACTTTTCCTGAAAAGAGTAAAAATAAATAAATAAATAAATAAAGTGAAGCAGCCTTTGCAATCAGAATACAATTTTTTCAAAATGGTCACCGTTCGAAACAATGAGGTGGCGTAAACGAACAATGAAATTTGAAATCACGTCTTGCAATGTCTCAACGGAAATGGAATCGCATGCAACACCAATCAACGATTCAAGCTCGTCTAGAGTAGCGGGATTGTTTTGATAGACAGTGTCTTTTAATGCGCCCCACAGAAAGTCACAGGGACTCAGATCGGGAGAATATGGAGGTCAAGCTATTCCTGTGTCAGTAAATTGCGGATAATCTAATGCAATTACTCTATTCCCAAAGTATTCATGAAGAAAGCGAAAAACTTTATCTGTTTGACGTGGTCGAGCCCCATCTTGCATGAACCAGTCGATACCTGGTCGATCCTCCAACGCTAGTTGAGTGCTGACAAATTGTTCCAAAATTGTAACGTAACGTTCAGTAGCTATCGTTTCTCGTACGAAAAAGGGTCCGATAATGCCTCTGGAACCCATGCAGGGACCGCAGCCCATGCAGTAACTTAGGCGAATGCAGTGCTTTTTCTTCACACGAATGAGGATTTTCGGAACCCCAACATCTCCAGTTTTTTTTATTAACGATTCCACTCAAATGAAAATGTGCCTCATCTGTGAACCATATGCAGCTCACATGAAATCTGTCGTTGTCGACCATTGATGGAATCTGATTCGCAAAGTCAACCCTTTGTTGCACAGCTTTCATGGGTATGGCCTGATGAATTTGGATATTGTATGGAAACAGCCGTAGGCTATTTTTTAATATTTTTTGCGTGCTCGTGTACTTCAAACCTATCTAGTATTACTGATTCAGTTTTCTAATAGAAGCGTTAAGGTCTACTTTAAACCATTCACACTAAAATATAAGATTTTTGTGCTTTACTTCTAATTTGAACTTATAAACCAGCTTCAAACAGATACTGCTCTAACCTCAGTAATATTTTAACGTTATTCTACGGCAAATTAATCACATCTTCCATTATCACATGTACACAGAAATATTTAATAATATTAATAATAAAACTTATTTTCATCAAAAAAAATTAGTTCAAGCCTTGAAGGAAACTCCGGTTCATTTACATTATGAAATTATTCTTAAAACTAATACGCCAATAAGCATGAACAACCAAATTAATATGAGTATACAAGATACAACGCAAGTTATACTTATTCTTTATCTTCTTAATTTTTTAAAAACTATCTTAGCTTTAGTCACGACTGATTTTATTTGAATTCACTGCGTTTGCTTGCACTCTGTTTCATACCTGAAATATTCCATAACAAAACTCTAAATTTAAAAAACAAATTCGAAATCTGATTTACCCCCATATCACTGCATACCTCGAACAGGCGCAGTGAATATTCAGAAATAAATTACCTGAATCGCGATTATCTTCATACACGGAGCATTACAGTTTTCCAAAGTCAAGATTATTGGTTTCATTTCTTAACTTATTAATTAACGCCAATACCAAATATTTTACATACATTTAATTCACATTAGTAAATTGTTTTCTTAAGTATCAAACTTTCATTCGATAAAGCAATTATAAGTGCAGTACATATCGCTGAATTCTGGATAATTCTTTTTCATGTCCACGTCGGTAAAATGTAACATAGTATAATCTTTTTTTCCCTAACATGAATTCCTAACTTGTCTATTTTAGTTTTAGCATTCTCTGAAACTTAATATTACGCCACTGTTTATTAAAATTAATAACACATCTGCATCACCATGAACGCTTTTTGCAGAGGTAAAACTTTGTAGTCTATGTAGGAGGAAGTAAAAGCCACTAGATAACTCTACGGAAACTAGTGACTAAATGCACACAGAGAACATTTACTGGTTCCATTAAATGTCTTGAAATATGCAATTCAGCCCTTCAATTATTTAAATCATATCTAAATGATATCTTCGTAAAGAAACTTATGTTAATGATATCTTTATTTCTAATTCGTTATGGTATAAATCCTAGCTTTTGAATTACCCGCTATGTTGCCATGATGTTAGGGGTGCCGGCTGCCAGTATTACATTGAGTGAAGAAAGAGAGGCTACGAAACCTCCGGATCCGAGAATTAAAAAAAGACGAGGCTCAATACCGACGTGCACAAACGCCAGGGATTTACAGGTAGACAGGCCACCCCATACTCGACACAGAAGCTCTTGAAATAAATAAATTTATGTCTCATTGTAACCAAGCTCTACTAACAGCTTTAGTATAACCGGTAACCTTCAATTTAATTTCTCTATGCGCTTCTTTCCAAAAGGGATACATTAATGAATAATTCCTTTTGATGACGCCCGACTACTCCAAAACGAATTACTCAAAAGGAAAGTAAACGAGGCATCTTAATCTCAGAAGAAATTAGACAGTAACAATCTCCGAAAATGGCTCATATTAATAGCAGGTATCAAATAAATCCCATTATTACCCATTTTAGCTCTTCAGGATACGCCTATTTACAAGACTGCTTTTATTGCCAGGAAACTTGACTGCAACGGATTCTTCTTCCCTATATTACCCCCTACAGATATGGCATCCTATGATTCATCTCGCAGCAAGCACAAATCAAGAGAGGAATGAACGTCGTGGGAACGGTCCACCCACTGCAACCGTCATTCCAACCACTCCTCAAGAGGGTTTCGCTTTCAGATCTGGATACACCACAGAGTAAGGTACCTCTGATATGTGGAGTATGACGTGGCCCACCTTCAAGGAAATAAATGATCACGCTGTGCGCAGCGGTGGTCAACGACTATATTGCAGTGATCGAAACGGTAAGTAGCAGTTATGAGAAAGGGGGTAGTCTAAAATAACTTCTGCATATAAGATTTTTTAAAAAAATGTTATGAAGAAAATTAGCTTTGCAATCATTTCGGAAGTTTTAATGCGCTTTATTTTTCAACAGTTAGCACGTAAAGAACCTGCAGAAATAAGACAAGTTACTTGCGTTAAGACATGCTTCGTATAAAGCAATCTTCTTTAGCTAGTTTAATTGTAATATAATATTCCGAAATAACACATAATTGTTTCACCCATATTCTTTTAATAAACATTTATGGAAATGTCGCATAAAATTGTGATTTTTTTAAGTTAATGTTTTCGCGGTTCCTTTAACTGAGGATAACTGATTATGGTAATCCTAATTTACCACTTAACGACTTGACCACTAAATTACCACTTGATACTAAGTTACCATTTAACGGCTATCTGCCTCGAAAAGAATGACTTCATGGAGAACTTTCTATAAATAATTACCTATATATGTTATGCATGCACATGGAAAATAAGGATATCGCCACGCTAATAGCCCATTCAGCGATCACAAAAATAATCCCAGAATAAAACAATGATGCAGAGTGTTACGTTGCCGATGAATAAACCAGGATTACATTTCTAGAAAAAATTTTATAATGCAAAGAAATATATATATAACTGAATTTATTAAGGAAATAATTAATGGCATATTAAGTCGCGACGGAGTGGAAAAACCTAGCGTCTGTTCTCACTACTCCAAATTTTTCGATAACTGCCTCTTTTGTGCTACTGATGACAGGAATCTTTGCACCATGCCAGACAGTGTGAAACAAACCGGCACAAAGTTGTCATCGAATAGACATATTTAAGATTAAACAGCTGGAAAAAAACGTTCATTGCAATTTACTGCGGAGAAGTTCTCCTTCTTTCCAACAGCACTCCTTGACAAAGAAGTTATAATTGCTTTAACTACTCGGTTAATGCTTACGGAAATTTGCTATCAAGGGTGAACAAATCTACTACACAGTTATGTCTTTATTAGAAACCTTCATATCAAATTTTCTCGAATAATCAATGCTCCGTGTGGTTTGGGTACAAAATGACACCCGAGAAACCAAACTCTGCTGTAACACAGGAAAAACTTCATTATTAGCGTGACACAAGTAAAACTGACTGATCACTGTGACACAAATAAAATTTACAGCAACGAGCAAAATCTGAATGAAACTCTAAAATGAATGAAATGGGAATTAAAAGAGAAAGATAAACATTTGGTACTTATTTTGTGATGGGGGCAGGCAGTCAAATGTTTTTGTGATGGTATTTTTTTCGTGATAACGCACACAAATGCTTTTCATAAAAAGGATCGTCCGAAGTATCCAAGGAACTCTTTTAATGATATAAGAATGCAACGTTTGTTTGCTAAGACGAAAAATTTCTTTAACATGAAGAAAACCATCGAATACAAACGAAGTTAACAGGACAGGAAGTTAACACTGGTGTGCAAAAATTAAGGACGAGACGGGTCCCCCCTCCTCACACACAATATAACGTTACGCAAAAGCTTTCCACAACAAAAATAATACCCTAAGATAGCCAAAATTTAAGAACATAGGAAATGTACGCAAAACTTCCCAGAAAAAAAATCAAAATAATAGAAACTTTATTCAAAAAGCAGCAGAGCACAATGTAACAGAAGGCCGAAACATCCATGTGACAGGTGTCCAGCAATAAACATCCAGCCTTTAGTACGGGATATCATCTCTTTTGATTTACTGTGCAGGTTTCATATCATTTGCCCATGCTGAATATGAGGTTGCCAATAAGCTGTTGAGGCACTGCTGGCCCATTCTACTTGCAGCATCAATCGCAGATCCGGTATCGTCACTAGCGATAAGTTACGTGCTGCCACACGTCTCCCTAAAAGGTCCCATACATGCTCAACGGAATTTAGATCCAGAGACCTTGCCGATCAGACCATGTGTTCAGTATTCTCACTCTCCATCAGCTCTTCGACAGCAACTATGCTATGAGGTGGAGTATTGTTGTCCATGAAGAGGACAATATGGACCTCTTCTTAGAGGCGCTATTGAGGACCCAAAGCGCCTCTATAAAGAAGGAAAACTTCGTTACAATACCAGTCCCCGGCGACTGAACCTCCTTCGAAGATGTGAAGGTCGGTACGGCTACTAAGTATGTCTTCCCAAATGAGAACTCCGCGGCGTCCAAACCCGTCCCTTTTGATGATGTTGAAGGGGTTATTGCGTGTTCCCCTCTCTCTCCAGACTTTTATGGATCTAAATTAGCAACTCAGACTAAATCTGCTCTCATCCGTAAACAATACTCCATAAATTATCTATCCAATTCTGATGTTCCCTGCACCACAGAAAACGCCTTCTCAAATGAGCAGGCGTCAATGGTATACACTGTACAGGTCGTCGTGCAAACAGACCACCATTGTGCAAGCTCCTGCCCATGGTACAACGAAATATCGGTCATCCAAACATCTTGTGTCTTGAGGTTTCTTCCACTGTTTGCTGACCGTTTCTTCTTGCCTATAGGGAATATACCGGTCGTCCGCTGCTGTGGTTGCTCGTGGTCGATCACTGCTGGATCGTCAGACAGCTGTTCCTGTAGTTTCAAATGCTCTCCAAATTCGCGAAACAATGCTGTGAGCAATACCAAACTCCACAGCCATACTTGTCACACTTCGACCTCCCTCAGACTTTTCAATGATTCGACCTCGGGTAAAAGCATTCAGATGTCGTCTAACAGATTTATTCTTCGGCATTTCACACTGATGCAGCAACTCGACGTCATTTAAACTGATATGTGGCGTGCAATAACTTCCCCAAAATGCTGCGCTCGCACCTCCAGTGATCTTTACACACCTTCAACAGTCCCCTCCATTACGTCTAACTGCATATATGCACATATGCTAATGTACCTGACCCTAGTCGATCTTCTGATTAGACTTTGAATCCGCTCTGCCTCTTCGTTCTTCTGTTAAGTTAATTTTTCAACTTCGTCCTCAATTTTTGTACACCAGTGTATAAGTCAATACACTTAAGGAAAAGAAATAGAAGAATCAAGATGAAGGTTTGAACCTACTGGGTAACCGGCTACTACAAACTGGTAACTAAATAACTGGCCTAAATCTAATATTCCAATTTAAAAATTCTGCACAAATATTATTATTATGCATATTAACGAATATGAAGATACTATGTGCAAAGATAAAAACAACAAAAACCCACATGGAAAAGAACAAAATCAGCCTCGAAGCTATTTGAGAGAAATCCATTTTAAAACAGGCACTTCATTCGAAGCAATAAAATGCACTGGTCAACAATAACTATTAAGGAAGATAAGCTTCAAATTTCAATTGTTGAGAAGGTGTTCAATGATGGGATTATTATTTGTTGTACAGAGTTTTGAGAAGTTTAGTGTGAAATCTTTCGTATTATTCAAAATGTAAAACGCCTATTAAATTACCGTCATTGCCTTAAGTTATATTTCAGCTTAGTACGTAGTAGCTTGCATAATATTTAAGAAAAAAAAAAAAAAATCTGAAAGGATTCAAATTTTAACGACCGCCTAAAAAGAGTTTGTAAAAGTTTTTACCCTATCGCTGAACCAACATCGCCTCGAAAATATCTAAAAGTGTTGACTGGACTCGCAGTATACCAGTCAGCCGTAGCGCCCTCCTACTACCCCTCCCCTTTTGAGCTTTATCATTAGTCATCGTGTTCTTCACATTTACACCATTTACTATTCAACAGCAAAACCACAAAAATTTTAAAAACAGTATAATCAGCATATGTTATGTTAAGAATTCCCGTCTTTTCTTGGTTTACAATATCAATGTTCAGTTTTCTTAGTACGAATGCTAACAAAACTCTTTTTTTTCTCTTTTATTATTAACCTTACGTCTGTTAACTTCATTTATTAAATAAACTTACGGCGCTTAATAATATAATTTACGCCACAAATTTCGATTCAACGGGGGGAAAAAAATCACAAAACATTTAAAAACAGTACATGTTTAGAAATTCCGATAAACAGATTGGCACGCTGAAGATAAAAATGTTTTATTCCGTACAGTGTTGCCACTACTCGCTTTCCAATCGTTCAGTTTGACGTTCAAAACGTTACACATATTCTTTGCTACAGACACCTTTCGCGGACAAAAGGTTAAATAATCTCCGCTATGCAAGGGGGAAAAGTAAAACGACTATACCCAAACGTTGCCACATTAATACTACGGAAGGAATTTTAAAATTAACTTCCATCATCACTTTCCAAGTGCAGATGTGCCAGATTCCCAAGTAAGTTATAAATGGCTTATAGAATATCTTAAAGAAGTCTTTATCTTAATTAGATCTTTAATTCGATATATAGGATGAGTATTATCTCAGATGGGTGATGCTTCATCGTTCGCAAAACAGGTTCCGTTTTCTTAACGACATGTTATCTAAGCAACAATTAAATGCTCATTCTGAAGAATTATAAAATAGTCCTCATATTCTAGATATTGCTACAGATTAAGGTAATATTTCAGTATTATTTTTATCTTCGCTTAAATTCGGCAAGCAAATACTTTAACGGGTTGAGACAAAGATGATTAATGAAATACTTATGATTTCCATCTCTTCCCACACATTCGCGCACATAGGTTTTAATACGATGTTCGTTCCGAACCGATGTATTTAATAAATAAGGTATACAACTAGGCCTGCTTCATTACGCACGATTTTATTGATCTATTTCTCTCTAATGCAGTAGCTGAATAACTAAAATATAAACTAGTCGACAACAATCCCGTAAAAGACTACAATAATAATGCCGCAATGCATCTCGTTAAATCAATTAGTAAATACCCCTTCCTCAATCTCCAGAAGAGTGCTTTACCGAGAACCTTTAGATTTAAAAACTGGATTCTGGAATAATTTGGTTATTTGAAATTCGTAAGACATTTCTATTTCGGTTATATTTAGGATTAGGTTTTCAGCTTCATAAAGAATTTCTATTATTCTATCTTCTATTTAGGATGTCTTGCAAAAGGCTGTCTAACAAAACCTGGTACAATACGGATAATGATTACTTAGACTATGGCTAAACTCTCGACGGCTATTTGCTTAAGACGACTTTCTGACGCGAGCTACCTCATACACTCATTACATACTTTGAAAAACCCGAAAAATCTCCTATGCAACCAGGCCATTCGCCATTGAATTTTATCACTCGACGCTGGTAAGCCAGAGGAAAAGTAACCTTTTTCAACCACTGGCACAAATTAAGAGGCGGACTACCGGTGTTCCTCAGCTTGGTGTCGTCACATATGCGTTCAAGAAGAGGTATGGTATGGTATGGTATATTTAATTATGGCAAAGCACACTAGGGCTATCTGCCTAAGGGGAGGGATGCCTTTCGTGGAGGACTTTCTAAGGGAAACTGGCTCGTATATACGTTACACATGGGGAAAACCACGAAAACACCCATGCAGCCAGCCCGTTCGCGGGATTCGAACCTCGGACCGAACTACCAGTGTTCAGCGACTTTACCGCTCGGCCGCTGGTGGGCTCAAGAAGAGGAGAATGACGTTAATGACTAAGAGAAAAGTAAGAGGTCATGACTAAAAGAAAGCTGTTTTTTTGGTCTCGTTCAATATCAATATGTCAGGAATAAAAACTAGAATGGAACTACTGACAGAGCTCTCATCTGTTCTTTACTGTAAGTCAGTGGTTACCAAAATGTGTACACGGTACCAACATGCAGATAAATTATATATGCTTTTTCCTTTACGTATTATTAAGCAATTTAATAATATCAGTATGCACATTTTTGGCTACTTAATAACATATATCTACTTCTAATAGTGAATTCAAGTCACTCGACCGACCATTAATTGGGCCCTAAATAAGGTTACATGTTTCGGTAAGGTTTCGAGATAATTGGTTAAACTTTCAAATTTCAAACAGGGATACACTGGAAACTCGTTGCCCGTCACTCACTGACAGTTTCTATGATCCATCAGTCACCGATAGTCTCATAACCAGAGCGAAACCACCGAAAACAAAAGTAAGTACCAAAAAATCGTAAAATCCACAATATTGTGCAATAAAATGTGATAGTTTCGTCACTAAATTTAGAATACAAAGTTAAAATACTGTTCCAAAAAAACATATCAATGATTAAAATTGACTTCTTGCACAATAAGAAGTGATAGTTTTGGCACTCCATTTAGAACAAAAAGTTAAAATATTGTTCCACAAATAGCAGATTAAAAGTGACTATATTGTGCAACAAGTAGCGATAGTTTTGTCACTACATTTAGAATAATAAGTTAAAATATAATTTCAAAAAACTATAGATTAAAATTGACCATATTGCGCAATAAGAAATGACAGTTTCGTCACCATTAGAATAAAAATGTTAAAATAATGTTCCAAAAAATTGTACATTAAATTTGATTATATTGTGCAATATAGGAATAGGCATGGAAATATAAGAATATTCCTACATAGCACATTTCGTTGCGTATAAAAAAAATCGGCTATTTTGTTAAATTTATTCACTAAAATTTAAAGGAAACACAGATATGAATTAGAGCAATAAATCAATACCAAATATTCCGAAGCTGAAAAGGACAAAGTTCAAGACTACGTGGTTTTGTACTTCGTACTTTTGGGCAAACTACAGCGCTTTACCGAAAACGTGACTTAACTATTCTTTGCTAATTATGACAAAGCACTTGAGATCCCATCTGGATAAGGAAGATCCTCTCTTCTCATTTCTTAGAAATCCTCTTTTGTGCCATTTTAGGAAATGGAGATAGCGCAGGACTTTCTAAAGAAAACTGTCACGCATTTATGATAAATAAAGGGTAATCACGCAAACGTCCATGCAGCTATCTTTTACGCCGCCGCGTTACCAAGCCAGGACAAAGCTGTCGATGTTTCACGACCTTCGGATTTGGACATTAGTGAATTTCAATTATTGAATGCCATACTGATGCAAATGAACGATAATAAATGCCCTATTGATGCAAATGAAAGATAAACAATCATAATTCTTCAAGCTTAAAATACTGTTCACTTTGTTTTTTATACGGAAAAGCATACAGTTTGCACACTATTTGCTATTTCAAACGTCTGGCTATACAGAAGCCTAATTCATTTTACAGATTCTAGCTTTATTAATTATTCCAAGAATACAATCAAATTTTTGAAAAAAATTGGATTTCCACATTTTAGTATCCAAAGAATCCTAATGTATTGCTGTAATAGCAAAGCCATCTCGAAGGCAAAATTCAAATCAATAATTATGTACGAATTATGTAGGAAAGAATTATTTAAGTACGTCTACACCCATCTCCTCCAATTTCCAAAATCTTTGATTCTAATTGCCTGATATATCTAAATACTCCGCTTTACAAAACGGTTATTTTATCCGTTTTGTAATGACTACGATCAACGATTGCGAAAACAAAGGCCACGCATGGACGTTTAAGCCGCGTAAAGGGAGTCAGTATATAATGTATGTATACACGTTTGGTAACGCCGATTGCAATAAAAAGGTGTTGATGTATTTAATTATGGCAAAGCACACTAGGGCTATCTGCCTAAGAGGAGGAATGCCTTCGTGGAGGACTTTCTAAGGGAAACTGGCTCGTATACACGTTACACATGGGGAAAACCACGAAAACACCCATGCTGCCAGCCCGTTCGCGAGATTCGAACCTCGAACCGAAATACCAGTGTTCAGCGACTTTACCGCTCGGCCGCTGGTGGCCCGGATTGCAATAAAAAAGGGAAGTAAATAATTCAATGTTATAGCAGTCCCATTTACAAAATTTCAACGTTCAACTGCTAATCGCTTTCAGTTCGGAATATATTTTCCGACATCTAGAGAAATCTAACTTTTAACGCGGTCTCTCGGTTTCTATATTTACATCTGTGAAACAGATGTAAATATAGAAACCGAGTATTATTTTTATTGATCTTATAATTTTATTGTTTCATAATATGTATTATGAAACAATAAAATTATAAGAAGTCCGATTCCCGTATTCGGATAAAAAAAAAATGGACTGGGGAATTTAATTTCAAAACTTGCGATTTTACATACATTATATACCTACAGACGTCACAAAAACGTCCCTTTTGAATCCATTTTACAATCCGTTTTGGAGAAAAGAGTCTTTTACGCTGCCCGTACGTGCAAAATGGATATTTCCGTAGAAATACCATAACCGCAATCTTTCGAGATTACAATACTTCGTACAAGGAAGTAAAAAGCACCCTCGTGGAGCGACATTTTTTGGCTTGGAATCGCCGCAATCGGACAAAGTTAATGAAAAGCAATATTGAAGATGTAAATCTTTCACTGAAGCTAATTCAAAGGCTGCCAGTTCATTCCCAAACATCGAGATATGCCTAGAAGACGGATGTTTTGATCGATCAGGTAGAGAAAATAGGAATTAATCTGCCTTCACCACTAACTGTTCCTTCAACTTTCCAATTCAACAATTTGCCAATTCCCCACTTCAAGGCCAAAACGTTTCAGGTAAGAAAATATTGCGTTAGGCCGAATCCGTACCTGGCTGCAGAATCTCAAATAATAATAATAATAATAATAAAACCAAGGCCTGAGAACTACTTTCCTTCCGCCTCATTCCCATGGTAGAAGGGAAGTTCACAACAGTGTCGCCTGCCCGACGAGCCACCAGTCCACAATCCGGCATTCAGGTAATCCTCGCGTGCCCCCTGTCAACAAATCCTCATCGTAATAAATCATATCAGATTTCATCCACGCCTGCTACATCCCCACCACCTACCTTTCTTCCAACCATGGAGGTAGGAAAGGGAGGAGGGGCCATTCCGAGCTAGAAGTGAAGCACTGCTTTGAAGCTTGGGTCACCAGACGGGGTGTTCTTTGTTTACATTCAGAAGCTCGCTTGATAAGATTCTGATAGTATTTCGACACACGACAGTTCCATAGAAATCGAAAAAGGGACACTCTCGCATGAAAGAAACATTCATAGTGTAATGGATAATAGCAATTTGTATAGTTTACTGACATTTATGCAAAAATCACATCCTTGGTTATTTTTCGATAACTAACAAAAGCGATTTTGATTATTAATTTGTTTTATAAAATTCTAAGCTGTTGCACTACAAAAGTATAGATTTTAAGAAAATTGCTAAAAGAGATCTCCCAAAATTTATTTTCTAGAAGATTTGAAAAGTTTGAAACTTGATGGCTAAATGTAAATATAAAATTATGTATGTTAAAATATTTGTAATTAGGGACATAGGTCAGATTAAGTTTTTATTAAATAGAGTAACACATGCAAGGGCTATCTGCCTAAAGAGAGAGATGCCATCGTGGAGGAATTGTGAAGAAAAACTGACCTTTGAGTGGGTATTAAAAATAATACTTATAATTTTCATTCAAATTATATTCATATATATTTTTTATGTAAAACTTTCGGGTGTATGCTAAATTAGTGTAAATTACTTTACACGAAAAATATAGTGAATGCACAGAAATTAAAGATTTGCACATGCCGGAAATGATAAATAGGAAAGATGTATGGGTATTTATGCATGTGCTTGCAAAAAGCATGTATCTGCCTTTGACAAAATACTTAAATATTCATTAAATTATTTATAAATGTATTTGAAATCAAGAATTTATTCACTTATAAACAACTGTGAAAGTACTGTGAAGAAATCTAATGATTAAATGTATCTAATTTATAATGATTATAAATGTTATCTAAATATATAATAACCTTAATATTGAATTGTAAACATAAATTGAAATCCTGTTGACAAATACGTTATAAAAATATTTAAGCAAAAATTGTTCGTATTGGAAAGCAATCTGTTAAAAGGTATTGTAAAGCAAATGCTAGGAGATGTGCACTTAAGAACGTAATAAAGATTTTTGGAATATGTATTGTTGAAATGAAGGGTAAAAAAAAAAAAAATCTGATAAGTATAATTAAAAGAATTATTCCCTTTACATTTTATAATAACTCAGTTACAAGTTTTAAATAATACTTTAAAAAAAAAAAAGAACTTATTTTATTCCCTTTCAGAAATGTTCAGAGAAAGTCAAATACTATTTAATACCTATTTAATTATTAGGAATTAGCGAAATACTTCTTTAAAGTATTTCGCTAATTCCTAATAATTCTCTAATTTAAAATGAACCGAATAGAGCATTAATTATAAATTGACTTACATTTTTCGATTTAAAAGAAGCCAAAAAATCATGTCATATTTAAGAAAGTATTTTAGGAAGAAGCTCTATAAATAGAAAAGAAATAATGCATAATTTTAATATTAATAATACAATAAACTTTGATCTTAATTTTTGTACCTTAACCGAATAGAATCAAATTACCGTAATTTTTTTTTCTAATTTAATTAACGAAAACTTGTGAAAATATTTCATTCAAATTAAACCATTCTGAGAAAACTGTCCTGTGAAAAGTATAGCATTTAGTTCCGTTCAGAATGAAATGTTGTTTAAAAATATGTTGTTTTCACATACTTAGGACTCTGAAGTGTTGTAGAAAAAGAAAATACATACATTTATATGTATATTTGCGACGTAATTACAAAATATTTACACCCGAACGCGTCAAATCTCATAGAACTCAATGGTAAATGACCCAATGTTTTGGTCACCACGTAGGGATCGCCAGTGCTTCAGAGCAGGGTACGGAGAAACTTGTTTAGGGCGACTCCATCTTACTTCCTACCTCCATGCTTCCAACCCCTACTTTCCACAGAATTTTTTGGACCGATGCCTGATAAGGAGTGAGTGTATCATCCCATGTTGTGGTGGTGTGAGAACGAATATAAAATGAAAGTGGGGGTGCATCGAACTAGACGGAAAATAAAATTATTTATACTTTGGAGAACGAACGCGATGCGTGAAGGTCTAATGAAGGCGAAGGCGAAAGTTTCAGAAGAAAAATATTTGATGAGACATCTTTTGGTGTCCCAAGAACGCGAAAGTAAGATGTGACTAAAAATTGGATTCAACCACTTAGGTAAATGAATACTTGAGATTCCGTATCCCCTAAATAAGATTTTTCCGATAAATTTCAAATTATAATTAGACGTTTTAAGAAATGTATTTATTAAATACTAATAAATTATTTTAAATTTTAAATGGAGCATTTCACGCTGTTTTTTTATTTCAATATAAAATCTCATAAACTATATTAACTTTTTCATATTTAAATATTTTTTAGAATATTTAGCACATATGTATTTGCAAAATGAAAATTTATTGAGTAAACTACAGTTAACAAAAATAACCGATTGTGCAGAAGCAATCTCCTGTAAATTTTGATTAAGAATACTAACGTTTTCATAAATACACAAAACTGCTGCTATACAGATGCTACACCTCAAACTCTTGCCAAAAATAAGCAGAAATACTATTATCGAAACTTACACGTATTTAACCCTATTACTACGAATTTGAAAAAAAAAAGTCTTTTTTTTTTTTTTTTTTTTTTTTTTTTTTCCAAACCGAAGGCTCGGACACACATGCCCCAAGCGTAGCTAACGGTGGGATACATATGTCCCACACATAGCGATCGACTTAACTACAAGCACACCTATTCTTCTGGAAAATTTTACTATATGAAATAGATTTACATCGTAGGGTAAAAAGCATTCTTTGCATAACCCAATATTACAATTGGGCAACTCACTGGGTTCTTTCCTTTGTGTACAATGAGCACAGCGGCGTCTTGATTTTCCAACTATTGGAAGATGATTCCCACTATTCAGGAAATTCGAAGTACTTTTTAACCCAGCAGTAATTTTTTAACTTTTAGTAGGACACTGTCCCGTTAGTAGTAAAATGGTTAGGGTACAATCCCTAATGCGTAAATAAAAACTGCTAAATACAGAGTTGTCGTTAAAACCTTCACAGATTCATTGGTATATGAGCCCCTAGCGACATATCCGCTCAACCAGTCGAAATGAAGTTACAGATATTGTTATTTGAAGGTAGGAACTCGAGACTGTGATGATTAAAAGAATACAACTCTCACGGTTACGGTGACAGTGAAAAAATTTCGAAATTTTCGAATGGCAAGACCCAATTTTTTCCAGCGCAAATGGATCAGAGCACAGAACAGCATTAGAACGCATAAACACCATTTGAACGATACATGTATGACGAAAACTACCAACATAAAACATCTTCAAAGAACAGCATTGTACTTTACAATGATAGACCAATGAGAACAAAGAAGAACTGAAGGAAAAATCTTTTATTGGAATTACAAGTTTTCAAAGCGCCCAACTTCGTACACGATAATACGGGAAACTGTTGACAATGACAAACCTAACACCATAGCAAGAATCTGTATAACTTCACGTTTTATGGCGCCTTCCAAATTTTGACAAAATCTCGTGTATCTGATTGCGTGCAACTTAGATTTCAGATAATCCCGAATCAGAAATCTATCGGAGTGCTCTCGGGGTTTCGCGGTGGCCACGAAACTGGTAAGTTAAGCGCAATGATTCTATTTTGAAACATTATGCACACTGAAAGCTTGCAATTCCATTAAAAGTCCTTCCAACCACTCCTGTGCTGTCATTGGTCCTTTACAATGCTCTTCTTCGCAAATGTTCTTCAATATGCGTATCGTTCCAACGCTATTTATGGTTTTTCAACGCCCTGATCTATTTGCTAGTGGATGTTGCAATTGGAAAATTCCGAAATCTATTCACTGTAACCGTGAGAGTTGTATTGTCTTAAATCATCATAATCCCTAGCGCATATCTTCAAATAATAACACTACAATTTCATTTCGATTGGCTGAGTGGATAAATCCGCCAGAGGTTCATATATCGAAATCTTTTCACTGTAACCGTGAAAGCTGAACTGATTTAAATAACAGTCTCTAGTGCTTACCTTTGGAGGGCCATCTACTTAAAAAAAAGGAATGTGTTCATGGAGTAGTTTCTAAAGAAACTCGAGGAAAACGTTCACGCATGCGGCCCCTTCGACATCGGATCCAATGATTACAGTTTAGCAGTCTCATTTTTCGACCACTCTTAGACCTTCCAGTTTTCTGCATGAAATACGAAATTTACATCTTTCGCTTCATCATCATCAGGTGGTTGGTGCAACGAAAGATCGTAATCCGGGTGGGGTATGTGCATAGAATAAGACAAACTTTTAAAGATGATATTATGTAATTCATTTAATTTCCTACGCTCAAACGAACACATACACCCGATCTCAAAATAACAGAACACAAAAACTGAAAAAACACTGTGAGGTATCAAACCTGCTGTCTAATTTGTATACAGTTCTCTGCAGTATGAGAATTTCATAAGCCGAAGCTCTACTCTGACAATTGATATAAAAAAAAAAAAAAAAAAAAAAAGAGAGAGAGTTATAAAAATTATCCACAGCATCTTGTCTACAATTAAATTCTGGATAAAAAGTCTTGACGAGTAACCAAATTCAAACGCTTTTAATCTAAAAGGCAGAACAATGTCTCGCAGACAAGACGGACATTTACAAGACAAATATTGGCAACGAGTATTTTAAATTTTCCTTCATTGTCTGGAACTATGGGGCCACTACACGTCAAAGGCCCATTATAAAAGGTGCCGGTATATCATAGCAAGGTGAACCGTCACTTTTGTGCTTTGCTAGTCGAGTGTTCGTTTGCTCTGCTGTTTACTTAACATGAAAATTTTATTTGCATAATTAAAAGAAATATTATGTGGACACCACATGATTTCCATGTACGACCTAATAAATTATACACATATTTTGCTGCATTTCATTTAAACTTATTTCCTAGAATTATTCTAACATGAATAAACGATCTTTCAAAGCAAATTGAAAATGACATCAAAAATAGCAAACTTTTGAAATTAAGTATCCCAGTCGATTTTTGTTGTACGACAGTCAAAGAAACTTCTTATAATTTTATTCTGTCATAACGAGTATAAAATTTTCCTAAATATAAGTATAGGAACTGGAAGACCGAATTAAAAGTTGAATATCCCTGTCAATTTTTTTTTTTTTTTAATTTGATAGTCGCCAAAACATTAATACTTCGTCATTTAAGTTGAAATCAATAACTGCGACCGATGATTGCGAAAACTAAGGCTGGGTAAGGGGGGGGGGTATATATCTGTATGTTTGGTACTGTCGACTGCAATAAAAAACGGATTTGAACAACTAGGTGTTATAGTAGACCCACATACAAAATTTCAACGTTCTACGGCGAATCTTTTTTAGCTATGCGAGATATGTAGGTACATACAGACGTCATGAAAAATGCTTTTGAATCCGTTTTGTAAAAATGTGTCCTTTATTCTGGTACAGATGTCAAGCAAAAAAACTGTCTAAATGGATTCGGAAACGGTCAAAATGGATATTTCCGCTGAAATAGGACATCCGAAATTTTTCTCGATTATAATACTCCTTTTACTTCGTACAAGGAAGTTAAAAAACATTAACACACCTTTATGAAAATCTACTGCATCTTTATGAAAATCACTTTCTTCAAATTAAAAGCTGATTTTCGTAAATGATGTATGTAATTTCATTATGCATTTTTCTGCAGAGTGCCTCCACAGGTTTGTGAAAGTTTGTCTTATCGAACAGTGGTCAAACTGCATATGAAAGCACCGACACCCTTATGGCTGGGCACTAGGCAAAGGAAGCTTCCTTCACTTAGCCGAGACCATAAATTCTAATCGATTTTTCTCCTTCTTTCTTGGTAAAAGCATTTAATGCTAATGAAATGCAAATCTGTTCATTTTTTCTTGTATGCTTCGACAGTATATTATAATGCTGAATACATTTGACAGTCAGTAATTTTTCAAATTATACCTGTTTTGAGTGTGAAGTGATTATTACAATTCACACAAACGAGCAATATGAAAACTAATGCATAAACACTCGTAATATATATTACGTATATGTATTCGCCCTTCCGCTCACAAATTTTTTGCGAGAACATGTGAGCAAAATAACTTAAATTTCATAAAATATTATTCCTTATATTAATCAAGTTTGATGACTTACACATTCCATTGTTTATCATCCAGGCAAGCAAAAGTACAGAATATTAAGCAGCGGAAACACTTCTGAAAAAAGTGCTCATTAAAACTCGGGAAAAAGTTTTTCAAGTTTGCAGTTCTCGTTTGAACTCCGCTAAGGAGCAAAACAGCAATTAACAGAGCACAAATGAATGATAGCAAAAGACTTCATTCAACTTGAGACTGATAATCGCTATAACAGGCTTGAAATACCTGAAAATTAGTGATGAAATTTAAAATACTTAATATTCTCTAAAACCAATTATTCAAAACGTCTGGAATATTTGAAAATTCAACTAAAGCGGCGAATACGATACCGCAGATTTAGCGATGGCTAGAGCTTCTCTGCTTTACGGAAGCACAGCGTTCTTTTGAAGTCTTCCATAAGCCAAAATGGCGCAACATCGAAAGTAGTTACCATTCATTTGCACTGAAAAGATTTCTTGACCATTCCTACACCTTCAAGAAAAAAGTTTCAAATGATATCGTAATTAAACTATGAACTTCCCGATACACACGGATACTCCAAAATGTCTAAAGTCTTTCTATAGCTGAAATTTGCCAGGTATGGATATTATACACAACGTATATTCTCCACAAATCCCAGTTTTATAGAATATCCACGCAGGTAATGCATCACATTTTCATGATTTATTTATTATTTTTTTAATTGACAGTTCCCTGTCAAAATAGTAAGTATTATTACAAAGACAGAGATGCTGAGAACTTAAGAATTAATGGCATTGACAACCAAATCTGAAAAGATTAAGGGATACAAATACCACGCCACGATTAGAGTAAAATTTGTCTTTTTCTGTGACTGCTAAATTTTCTTCAGCAGTAACTAACTCAAGTCCACGGTTCCGTATTTCCGGTCCGAAACAATAAATATTTGACGCATTTTCCGTCCACTCCGTCATTCCCCCAGCAAATAAACCAAAACATCCAATGAGTTAAGTTTCACCTAAATACGAATGATGAATGATGGCAGTGAAAGTTTCTTAGCTGGTGAGAAAGGAAACTTCAGCGACGCTGCCACCTCTGGGGCTCCGCAACAACAAACAACGCATTAATTGTGATGAATGGTCATGGCAGTTGTAAGGCGTCAATTGCCGCAAATGGGTCAGCGTGAGATAGATACAGAGTTTTAATGACGGTATCCGAGTCATGATGGTAGTCCGGCACCAAACATAAAAGCAAAAACTTTTTTTTAATTGGAAATGAAACCGCAGGACACACATCATAAAAAAAATTAATGCATGTTTTATCGCAGTAATATTGTGAATTACGCTTTCCGCATATGTAATATTTTATAAAACAATACGTGCACACGGAGAATATTAAATGCGTAAGAACATTCACACTTACACTGCTTCACCTGCTCACATCTGCTTGATACTGATTGTTATTACAAAGCCTAAAAATAAATAATCTAAAGGGTTTGAGATTTACGGTCGCCCAAAAGGGTTTAGGCATTTTACACTCTCGCTGAGTCAATGAGTCTCCTGTTACACTCATTGTTACTTAAAAAAAAACTCCCGAATATTTTGATTAAGAAGAAGCTGGATTAGATATTTAATTTAATGTGACGGCTATTCTCATAGACGCATTTCAGTTTTGAGATACTAGTAACATAAGACCGGTAATCTATTGGTATCTAAACGCTGCACACATACAAAATCTATCTATATATACAAAAAATTTTACTTTTTGACAAAACAAGAAACTTCTATTTCAATACTAACAAATTAATAAATTGGAATTCCAACATATCCAAAAAGTAATTAACAATACAATAATAAAACAAATACAATGCATTAAAAATATCTTCCTTATTAAAATTCTCAAAAATAATCTAATACCTAATCAATTTATTAAACATTGCCTCAAAAGAGCAGGCGTTAAATACTCACTCTAAATCATTTAACTGATAGGGATATGATAATTTGTTCCTAAACCTGAGAAGGCGGTATAAGTTGGATGACTATCAGTTGAAGGATTTGTACATAGCGTAAATACAAAGCTGTATACACTGGTGTGCAAAAATTAAAGACGAAGTCGAAAAATTAGCATATCAGCTGAACGAAGAGGCAGAGCGGACAGAAAGACCAATCAGGAAATTAAGTAAGGTGATGTACGGTAGCACATGCGCAGATATGCAGGTAGATGTAATGGGGGAGTGTCTGAGTAGTATATAAAGCATGTTGTCGATGTACGATCAGTATTTCTGGCAAAGACATTGCACGCCGTATAGCAGTTAAAATCACACCGAGTTGCTGCCTCAGCGAGAAATGGAGAATAATCAATCTGTTAGACGACATCTGGATGCTTTTACCCGAGGTCGAATCATTGGGAAGTTGGAGGAAGGCCGCAGTGTGGCTGCAGAGTTCGGAATTGCTGACAGCATCGTTTCACGACTTTGGAGACAATTTCAAACTACAGGAACAGCTATCCGGGGGTTTAGTAGTGGTCGTCCACGAGGAACCACACCCGCAGATGACCGGTATATTGCCTTACAGGCCAGAAGAAACAGACGGCAGACAGCGGGAGAAATCACTAGACACACGACACAGGCGACTGGACGACCGATATCGCGTTTTACCGTGGCCAGAAGACTGCACGGTGGTGGTCTGTTTGCACGACGCCCTGTACGGTGTGTACCTCTAACGCCTGCCCATCGGAGAAGGCGTTCTCTGTGGTGCCGGGAACACCGGAATTGGAGAGACAATGAATGGGAACGAGTACTCTTTACAGATGAGAGCAGATTCAGTCTGAGTAGCGATTCTCATCGCATACTCATCTGGAGAGAGCGGGAAAGCCGCAATCATCCCTCGAACATCATTGAAAGAGACAGGTATGGAGGTGGCGGTGTTCTCGTTTGGGGAGGCATCTTGGTAGTCGTACAGACCTTCACATCTTCGACGCAGGTTCAGTCAACGGGACCCGTTATTGTAACGAGATTCTTCTTCCATATGTGCGTCTTTTTAGAGGCGCTATGGGTCCGCAGTTCCTTTTCATGGACGACAATGCACCATGTCATCGCACAGTAGCTGCCGAACAGCTCTTAGAGAGTGAGGATATTGAACGTATGGATTGGCCGGCACGATCTCCGGATCTCAATTCCATCGAGCATGTATGGGATTTTCTAGGCAGACGCTTGGCAGCTCGTACCTTACCACCAGTAATGATTCCGGAGCTTCGATTGGCGCTGCAAGACGAATGGGCAGCAATGCCTCAACAACTCATTGACACCCTCATTCTCAGCATGGGCAGACGCTTTGAAACCTGCCTAGCAGTCAGGGGAGATCATATCCCCCTATTAAAGAACGGATGTTCTTGCTGGACACCCATCACAGGGATGTTTCGGCCTTCAGTCGCATTGCGCTCCATGCTACTTTTTCAATAAAGCTTCTTTTTATCCCTCTGATTTCTCTTTTAGTAAGTGTTGCTTACATTACTCATGTCTTTACGTATTGGGGATCTTACGGTATTAAATGTGTTGATTTGGAAAGCTTTTGTACAAAGTTATATTGAAAAAACCGTCTCGTCCTTATTTTTGGCACACCAGTGTATAATGTAAAAAGCTAAATGTCTTCAGACTTATGCTGTTACTAAAAAATGGGCATATTTCATAATCTTTAGTCTGTCAAATAGCTCTTTGACAGTAAAAATTTTTTTTTTTTTAATTTCTTCCTCGTTATGACACGACAATTAGCCATAAATTAATTAATTTCCATTCACTAGTATTTTCAAAAAATTTTAACAGACGGTTTCACTCAAATAAGAACTCCACAACATACGTCCCTCAAGAATTCCTAGTCACTCCCACTCCCATAAATTACTTCACACTAGACTCAACGACTGATATAATTCAAAGCCCCCGCTGCCGATAAATAATTTCGGAAACACAACCCTTCTGAGTCAGACGCGAACAAAACACTTTGCCCACTTTCCACTAGAAAGAACGTAAGTTAATTAATGCTTTTTCTGGCCTTTTATATTTTCATGTACATTCCCTTTTCTTACTATATATATTTAAAATTTCAATTTTTATTTTTTATTTTTTGATTTGTTTTTGCAAAGATCGCATTAGAATTCTTATATTTCGTAATTTTCTAATGTTTATTTCAATTACTTTGAGTTCTATTTCATAATGCCAATTTCCAATGTTTAATTTTAACAAATAGTTTTGAATTAAAATGCATAAACACGAAGGTGTCGGGGGACAATTACTCGAGTAATTTATCAATTTTACTGCTGAAATTGCGTTTCAAATTGAATTAGCAAAAATGCTTAATCGGAATGAATTCTTTGGTGCTCTGCATTGGTTCTTGATCCCTTCTATTCACGGAAATATTTGACCTAGCTTGAATTGCCGGTTTGGCATCGCCTTATTACTTAAGTAAAGGACGAAACACCTTCGTATTTATTTCTTAATTAATGTTCATTGAACGGGAGTCGGTTTGTTCTCCTTGAAAAGTCAACTAATTTTCGATCAATAAATAGCAATGATTACTTTAATTTAATTACTTGCTTTTAATTTATTTCTTTTTACAATTGAAATTTTGTTATTCATGATTTAATTCAAGTCCCCGTTAAACATTTTTAACAATTTACATTCAAGTTACTTTAAAACAATTTTCGGAATTGAACTTACCAAGTATGGATTCACTCTTTTAAGATAATTCTACTAAAATTAATCTTAGGAGATAATACAATCAACATTTCTTTAGTAAATAAATTATTATTAACTTATTTTGCAGCAATTCCGCAAGTAGTAGAATAATATTCATGATTTAATTCAAGTCCCCGTTAAACATTTTTAACAATTTACATTCAAGTTACTTTAAAACATTTTTCGAAATTGAACTTACTAAGTATGGATTCACTCTTTTAAGATAATTCGACTAAAATTAATATTAGGAGATAATATAATCAATATTCTTTAGTAAATAAATTAACTTACTTTGCAGCAATTGGGCAAGTAGTAGAATAACTCGATTTCGCACTAAGTGAATTTAAGATCATACAACATATATATATATATATTGTTACGAAATGTACATGCACGGTAAGATAGCTTCCCCGCAAAGCAGTTTCAGGGTTGCCATAAATTGGCAAAGGAAGGTAGGGTTACCACATTTGGCGAAAAATCGCCCATTTCGCGACAAAATTTGCGGTATTCTATGGACGGTTGGAGAACCTTCTCGAACAAATTCTTACCAGTTTATCCCAGAATGTGCTCGAACACAAGCCGAAAGCTATATAAACCCTGCTGGCCCGCAGTTAGTCAGTTTGCCTAGTCTAGGGAGCTAATAGTCGGTCATTCAGCGAGTGTCTCGAAGTCTAGCGCCGAGTTGGTCGTCGAGTGCATCGAAGAGTCTCTTAGTGTATAGTGCATCGTCGCAAGTTAGTGCACAGTTAGTGCATCGTCGAAAGAGTGTGTTGAGCTCCAGGAACGACTGAACCGAAGAGTCGGGAGCTGTGTGTCGTCGAGTGCATCGCGAGTTTCAGCGTGGTGAGTCTCGAGAGAACGTGGAGTTTTGAGAACGACCGAGCAGAGTCGGGAGCTGTACTCTGATGCTGAAGCTGTCTCCAACGTTATTGCCTGACAGTGTGAAGGCTGTGTCGCTGAATGTTCCAGCGTGTTTATTGTAGATCTTCGACGACAGTAAAACTGTTTTGGAGCTCTCCTGATTAATATTGGTAAATAAAGTGTGTTTCGATACTTCATCAAGTGTCATCGTTATTCACTCCAAATCCACACGAACCCCGTACGAACGTGAAGGAAGGAAATAACGTAACAATATGCATATAAAGAAGAAAGTCTGCGAGTTTGTCCTCTAATAACTCAGTCACTACTATAGCTATTATCATCAAACTTTCTAGAAATCTTTTCTGGGTCCTGGAAAAGATCGACGTCCACTTTTCTCAAAAAAAAAAAAAAAAAAAAAAAAAAAAAAAAAGTAGCTAAAATTAAAGCTATTAATTAAAAACTCTGAAAAAAGATTATTTTCGCCCTCATTTTTCCGCGTGGCAACAGTCTCGCAAGCTGAAGATGAAAGTCTGCTTTATTTCGAAAGCTGTTGGCCACTGCTCGCTTTTAAATCCTAGAGTTTGTTAATAAAAAATTTCTAAAATATACAACGAAATAAAAATAGCATTGCCAAACATTAATACATTATTCACGATTCAAAAAATTCGTGGGAAGCCATTTCGACTATTCCCATCTTCGTATGACTTTAATCAGGCGAAACACTAATTAAAAACGCTGAAAGTGCTAATTTTCGCACTCATTTTTCCCAGTGGCAACAGTCTCGCACGTTGGAGATAAAAATGCTTTATTTCGAAATGTGTTACTCCTGCTCGCTTTCAAATCGCAGAGCTTGTTAATAAAAAATTTGCAAGTTTTACAAAATCTATACATATAAAGAATGTCAGTTTGTGTGTTTGCGTTATTGATTTCTGATCAATTATGATAAGTTTTTTTGCTACATTTAATCGACTAAAAACTGAATATAGGTGAAATATTGGATGGAACTTGAGCTTTATGACCATTTGATTAGAAAGACGAGAATCATTAAAAACTGCCTGCCATTGTTGCCGATATAATGAGACAGAGTTAGTTTCTTTTTCTATCGAAATTTTTTATGTGGGTTCCATATCGCATCAGACTGAAAAATGCATGACTATGAATCGTACTTTTTTTGCGTCGTAATTTACGCAAAAGGATTACAGCGGTATCGTTCTCTCTGTTGTTAGATGCATTACTCTCAATCTAACCTAACTGGCATCGGGTAATTCCGCTAGTACGAAAATAAATATATGAAATAAGGTAAGTTAGTTTTAGGCGTATCCATAGCCTTTACTTACTTTACTCACTTTACTCAGAACAAGACTCCACCACTATATAAATAGAAATTATCCCGAAATTCCCTTCGCGAATTCCATAGCGCAGTTTTAATAGGGAAAATTCTACATTAAAATCCTTATTTTTCAGCGCATTATCAGCAGTTTTGCGGGCACGCAATTTCAAGTGTGTTTGGCAAAAACCTACAAACCATTTTATCGAAAAGCCTAAAATTAGATATTCAAATAACTCAACATGCATATTTTTTAAGCGGATTTATTTAACATTGTTTGAAAATAACAAGTCTTTTTTTTTATAGTAATTTGCAATCTAAACTTAGTTAACTGTACTTACATTGGTATTTTCACGCAAAAGAACAGTTATGCACCATTCTCTACGTCAAAACTGCAGAATTTTAATATTTCAAGCAACAGAAAGCACAAAATTTCTTACCTGAAAAAGAAAAAAGAAATAAATTTTATATTTGATACGAAATTAAACACTACTATGCAAATTTATGAAAATGCCGCATAATCTCAAATATACAAAATCTATAAAAATAAATCACAATAATACACTGGTGTATTATTGTGATGGTGGTAACTTAAGCAACAGCAACTTAAGCAACTGGTGGTAACTTAAGCAACAGCAGGGTTTTTTGCCATAACTCCACGAGAAATCAACTGAGAGACGTGAAATGCAGAAATGAAGGAGAGTATTATGTACGTAAAGGATGACGAAAGCATCGGAGCTGAAAAAGGAATACAATGCATACGGTATGGAATCAAACAAATACAAGCTTTATTGAACGCATAGTATCGTGACTCATGATTGTCTATCCAAGAGGAAGAACAACAAGCAGATGTTCCTTAATATGGGATATGCCCTTTCCTCACTGCAATAGTTGCTTTGCACCGTCTCCGCATACTCAGAACCAGCTAGTGGAACATTTCTTGCGGTAGGAGTGCCCATTCCTCAATCAGCATCTGTGAGTTGTTGGGTCTTCTCCGGAGGATGTAAGCGTGCTGCAATGCATCTTCCCAAAGCATCCCACACATGTTCGATGGGATTTAAATCTAGGGAGTACGCTGGCCAATCCACTCGAGTGATATCTTCACTTTCCAGTAGCTCCTCAACAACAAGAGTCCGATGTGGCCGTGCATTGTCATCCATCAAAATTAAGTCTGGGCCAATGACACCTTGGAACAGACGCACATGGGGAAGGAGTACCTCCTCACAATACTGATCCCAGGTTACAGACCTTCTGTCGAAAACGTGGAGCTCAGTTCGCCCGTTCAGCATAATGCCTTCCTAGACAAGAACTCCAGGACCACCGTTACGGTGACTTTCCTTGATGTTACCGGGATAAAACAGAGTCCCGACCTCTCTCCAAATCAAAACGCGTTGAGAATCGCTTCTGGTACTGAACTGACTCTCATCCGTAAAGAGGAAACGACTCCATTGATAAGTTGTCCAGTTTTTGTGCTCTCTGCACCACTGTAAACGGTGGCGTCCGTGGCGAACTTTCAACGGGAGGCAGCGTTCAGGACGGCGGGCAAATAGGCCCCCTTTGTGAAGACGTCTGGCCACAGCAAACCGCGACACTTGTCGCCCCGTTGATGTACAGAGTTGCTGAGCAATGGCGCTTGCTGACTGCTGTCGGCCTCTTTTCGCCTGCAGGACGATATATAGGTCATCCCCTGCAGTTGTCGTCCTCGGGCGGCCACCACCAACCTTTCTAACAGCTGTACCAGTGGTTTGGAACGCTTTCCAAGAGCGCGAAACGACACTTTTGTTGATTCCAAACTCTGCAGCTACACATGTGACAGCACGCCCCTCCTCCAGCTTTCCGATCATTCTTCCACGTGTGAAGTCGTCCAGGTGATTTCTTCTAGCCATATTTCACAAACTGACTCACTGGCACTTGCAGCGAATATGTTGAATTGCGTCTCCGTCCTTTCTTTTACTCTACTGTTGAGCTGCGCGCGCCGAAATCACGCGTTTTGTGTACGCTCACGTCGCCTCTGACGTTTCGCTCCTGATATTTGCATACGCATCACGTTTCTATTGACTTACGTGTTCATTGTACTGATCTCCAGACCTCCTTTTCTCCAATTTCATGGCTATCTGCTAAATTTTTACATTGTTGCTTAAGTTTTGCACACCAGTTTAATTTTCTTATGAATTTTTAAGGCACAGAATGAATTGTGTGCCAGAAAAAAATAACATCAATTTCAAACAATTATTTCTGAAGCAACAGTTTCTAAAAAGCAGAAAACTGCTCCAGGGTTAAAGCCTCAATCGATATCCTGAACTACTGAACCAACTTTAAATTCTTACCTGAAATACGATTTTAATGATTTTTTATCTTTGACAGCAATTTCTCCACGCAGACTTTTTATAGTATTAGAAATTATATATATATATATATAAATAATTTTAGTGAAATTACTCGTAAATTGTAGTATCTCTTGTATAATATAACATGAAAGGCGTCAAAGACTGCGAAGTTTCGCTAGGGCAAAGTCCATTTCGCACTGAGGTCGCCAGCTAATTTTTGTCGCCAATTTTGGCGAGAAATCTTCAAAAGTTGATAAATTTAGTCAAATCCCTGTCTAACTAACTGTATCAGGCCTTACGTAATTGTATTTGTAAATGCTTTCCAATAATTTCGAGGAATCGAAGGTACAGTAAATTTCTCGGCTAACGCAGGAAAGCTATCAAACCCGTACGCACGTAACAGTGCAATATAATGCACTGGCATTATAATACATCTACTTCATATTTAGTGAAAAACACATTTTCAACCTAAAATTTAGAGATAAAATAATTCTCTTAATCTTTTATTAACGCCATATCAAAGTTCGAGGGTTATCTGCCTAAGGAGAGGGGTGGGTTCGTGGAGGACTTTCTAAGGAAAACTGGGCTAGTATCCACGTTACACATGGGATTGGGATTATTCAATTATGACAAAGCACACAACGGCTATCTGCCTAAAGGGAAGGGTGCCTCTTCGTGGAGGGCTTTGTAAGGGAAACTGGCTCGTATACACGTTACACATGGGAAAAAAAACTCGAAAACGCACATGCAGCCAGCCCGTTCGCGGGATTCGAACTTCGGACCGAACTACCAGTGTTCAGCGTCTTTACCGCTCGGCCGCTGGTGGGCCGTTACACATGGGAAACACAGAGCAGCCAGCCCATTCGCCTGATATCGAATGCAGATCGATATACCAGTATTCAGCGATTTTTTCGCTCGGCCGCTGGTCATCATTTTTAATACGGAATTCTGCATAGTTTTAAAATTGATGTCTTCTCACCGATCCGTTATAAAATATATATCCAGATCCCCCGCCTTCGTATTTAAGTTTAGTTTTGTTTGTGGCAATGGCAAAGCACGCAAATGCCATCTGCCTCAGCGGAGAGATCCCTTCGAAGAAACTGTTTTAAGAAAATAACTTGGATTCACTTAAAACAGAAAAAAACCACGAAAACACTCATGAAAGCAGGTTGTTCGTCGGGATATGAACCTGGGTTGTAGTATCTGTGTTTAAACGATTTAACGCAGGGATTCCCAACACTTTTCTTGCATAGATTTACCGGCAAAAACAGTCGTAAGTTTTGTCAAAAACAGTCGTAAGTTTTGTCAAAAACAGTCTTTTATTCTGTCTGTGCGCATACAGATGTCACGCGAAAAAAAAAGTTGAAATGGATTTGAGAGCGGTCAATATGGATATTTTCATTGAAATTCGACACCCGAAATTTTTCGCGATTACAGTACTTCATTGTACAAAGCACAGGAAGTATTGTAATCTCGAAAAATTCTCGGTATCATATTTCAGTATATATTGCGGTAAAATATTGCGGCTTGTCAACTGATTTCATGTGGTGGTTCGGCCCGCGTGAGTTTGAGACCACTGCTGAAACTACTCTGGTTTTGTAGCGACAGTCCTAACGAGTACTGGAGATTTGGCTACACTTTCTATTGATTGGCCATTTGATTGTCTAAAACCTTTCCTTCGTAAAAATCTTAAGCTTCATTTAGAAACCTAGAAATAAAGTACTTGGAATAAAATAAGAATTCGTTAAAAAACTGTTTGGTAGAATGACCATTACGAGGTATGAATAAAACTAAATTTTTCACTGTCCTGCTGTCTCGAATACAAGGGGGGCCCATATGGGGCTCGAAGCATGACTACCTAGATTGAAGTCCTTTAATCATGACTCACACATCCCCTCAAATAACACCCATGAGGGGAGCTAAAGTGAGGTGGGTATGCACGGAAGCGTAAACGAAGTCAATCGCGTTTGATAATATTAACTCTCAGAACAGTTACTGCATAGTAGAATGTCACAGACCTTATCAAATTCTCAATTCGGCACCAAAACTGTTATCTGCCACTTTCTTCCGAGCACACTCATCTAAATTCATATGACGTTTCATCTGCTGGATCATTTATTCTGTTGAAGACTTAGGAAGTGGTTATTTCCTCTTTATGGACTAAGAGCTTCAACAAACTGCTCGTGCATACGGAAATTTGGAATAATTATTACCTAACAGTTAATAGTGAAAACTAGAAATCGGTAGGATGGACGCTGCCATACTATGCATTAATTTTTGGAAGTTAAAATATTTAATTATCAGCAAAAGTCCCAAACAACCGTTAAGAAGAATCTGCCATTCGCTAACCTGAGCATTGCATTAGGGAAATGAAGACAATAACAGCTAAAAAAAAAAAAAAAAAAAAAAAAAAAAAAAAAAAAAAAAAAAAAAAAAGACTTGCAAGTGTTGCCTTTAATTTCATGACGGAAAAATCTGTTTTTCGAATCTGCAAATGCTCAGAAAAGTGAACTGAAATCGGGAAAGAAGTGCAAAAGGGACACATTTATTAGAACAAGTATTCCAAACCTTTAATAACCACATATCAAAAATAGATCCCTTTCGTAGAAGAGATTTATTTCTGTTCATATTTCATCCTCATCGAACAACTACAGGTTTTTGACCGTTATTCGCGATAACCTCGCTCACGGTGTAATTGGTTTCGATGTTCGGCGAAGCCTGAAAATACAACTTAAACAACGGATTTTTCTAAACCCGTACAGCAGCATCAGCGATGCCGTCGACTTTTCTAATGGATGCATTGAGAAATCAAAAATGTATCGTAAAATAAGTTGGTTCAATGTATTAATGCATTACTAGCATTTTACAGCCAAACCTCATTAATTCCTTACGGAAAGAAGCTGGAAAGCATTAAACCGAATCGTTTCTTCCCTGAGGAGTATAGAAGAGTTATTCAGAAGAATCAAATGCACTTTTAAACTAACAAAGGAATTAAATCGTTTTTGATCGGATTCAGTAAAAATGAATATGATTAAAAATATTCCTCTAGATTCAATTAATGTTGATGGGTTTTCCCTTAAGATACTTCAATAAGCGCAAGTATTAATCCTAAAGCATTAACTCTTGGGGGTAAATAATACCATGAAAGATGATTTTACATTTTTCGAACGACAACAAGATGAATAAAACAAATTAGACAAGACTTTTTATTCCTTGATTTGGCTTCTTTCAAACCAAAGTAAGATGGCATGAAAGATATTAGAATAAACTTCCATTTGGTATCATTCACAAATTTTAAACATATTCGCCACGAAATACCAAAATAATATCCTATTTACACTTAACTCAAACTCAGCCTTTTCATATCTCCCTCCGCCCTGTCTTCCAGCATTAAAAAAGAAGGGGGAGAGACGAAGAGGACATTAAATGGAGGTAACACACGCCGAATATATTTCAGTAACCAAACGGAGAAAATGAATTTGCATTTGCGTTTTTTAAATCCTTGGATTCCTTTCCTTGATTCTAATTCAGATTCGATTCTTCTTGGATGTCGACCTTATTGATTCAACTCTCCTTAACAACGCTGTCGTAAAATGTCTGAATTTTAATCCTTTCCACGTTTTTTATAGAATCCGTTACTGTTTGTACCACAAGGTTAAAAGAAATTGAAAAAAAAGGGGGGATCGGCTTTAAAAATCGCAGAAAACCTTGGAATATTTCATGGCGAAATATTTTCCATCAATTCCACACACAAAAAAAAAAAAAAAAAAAAAAAAAAAAATGACGAAAAAAACTCTTCATTAAATTCAAGCTTTTACAAGTTTATTTGATATGATCTTTGTTAAAGAAAAGATTTTTTTTAGCTATAACAAAAGATTTAATCTCTATTCTTCCACGATGCAAAACTCTTACCCAGAGCATTGCAGTTTCCAAACTTTTTTTAATTAGAAAAGCAACGAATAGCAAAATTTAGTAATGACGAATGTTTTACAATTTATGGGAGGTGTCGGACAGCAGAATTTAGGAATCGCACAGACAGCAGCGAGCAACGGACTTTAGAACAGGCAGAGATTGCACCAGGCGACAAAATGCCAAGCGCCAGCCCTATCCTTACCTCTATGTTAGACAGCGTGCAAGCCAATAAACAATGATTTATTAGATGTGAAGAATATTATCACTACACTCAGAGTTTCTTCAAGAAAAGAAATGTTTATTATTATATTATTAACGGTTTATAGAGTTTCTGTGAATAGCTATCGTTTAGACTTCCTTAGACTTATTTACCAAACGTAAAGTATGTATGTATTGATGACATAGATAAAACTATGGTTCACGAGGCACGTGACTTTAATCACTACTGCATCGAGCCATCCAGCGTATTTTCGAGGCCCAAACATGATTTCTAGACAAATTTTTACTCCGTAGCCTCCATGTCGGATAGGATTGGATCAAAATGGCTGAGATATATGCACAATATAATTTCCAGCTCTAGTATCGTTTTGTGTAACTCCCAGAGAATAAACACAGCATTCCAATATTTTTGTAAAGTTGGCCATTCTCGATGAATGCTTGATCCCGTATACGTGATCTCGATGAACGCTCAATTCGGCTTCCAGGGGTGGATTTTTGTTAACAAAAGGAATACAAATAGAGAACTTTGTATAAATCTAGACAACTGATGACTTCTGTCATTAGTATGTGTGCAAGGAGTTGAAGAATTTTAAACTCTTAAACAAATATTTCTTCCAATTTCGATTTTAAATTTATTATTCAGAAAGAATGCAGATTTCTGGTGCTAAAATTAAGATGCCTCACAGAATAAATATTAGAATTACTTTTCTACAGCTACTGCAGTAGTAAAGTTAATGTATTTTCAAATATCTTCACAGTAAGAGATAAAATTCATAAAACTTCATGTATTTATCGAATTTCTTACATGCACAAATTTGGCTAGCAAAACACTTTAAACACTAGATTATGCCTTCAGTCTACAAGCTTACAATTCATCCAAGAAACAGATCATTATCCATTTAATTTTTCATTAAATATCTGTGTATGATAGCAAAGCGATATTAATCTACAGGTCAATATTTAAGGCAGCTCAGGAATGAAGATAAATATATCCTGAGACTGATAACATTTATGTAACGATAACTCCAGTGGACTGGATAATTCAGGCAAGATATCATACAAGAAGTCTAGTTGTCTATGTTCCATCTCGTTTTCAACCAGTAGCATCCCAGAGATGGAATTCGAGGAGATACACCTTTTTTCCTAAACTTATCTTTCGAAAAACTTTTGGATCGCAATTTTAAATGCCTCTCTTCGTGCAGGAACGTGCAGGAAGGACTATTATACGTCTTAAATGCCCATATCTTAAATGGAATTCAAAGGAAAGCTCAACAGCGTACAAACAACTTCCGTTAAGTACCAATATCATCCGAGCCGACAATGATATATTGAAATAGCGATTTTATGATATCTCAAGACTGATAATTATTTTTTGAATTAGTTATTAAATTTTTCTTCAGTTCAGTACAAGATCACAAAGCAATATTAAGATACAGATCAATATTTGAGGTATCTCGAGGTTGATGGTAAATATATCTATTAGAGGAATGCCGTTTCGGTAATTCGAGTGGACTGGAATACTTAATATACAAGAAATTGCTAAACAGCAACGTCAAAGGTCTGCTCCATATCAATTTCACCTGATAGGCCCTCATGAAATGAATGTCAACAGGACCAAACTCCCAAAAGACTTAAGAAGGCGATTTTAGATGCCTACATGTAGAAAAGGCTTGATGAGGACTCAACGAAGGGCCCAAAGGTGTGTGAAGTCAGCCTCTCTAATTACCATTACTGTCTGAAACCGCAATGACAGCCCTTGAGATTGACAGCAATCTTGTAATGGCATCTCGAAACTGACGGTTATTTGTTAACAGCATCTTAAAATTAATGGCAATCTTGCTATTTTCAACGACTAAAATATTGAATATTAAGAGTGCCAAATTAAATTCCATACTTACACTAGGAAAAATCAGCTTCCACCTAATTAGTTTCCTTGCATGTGTAAGTAGAGGAATCTAATGAAAATGCAACGGAAAACAACCTGTTGAAGCACCGCTTCATTCAGGTGACATCTTTGAAGGCCACTCGATTTCGGGAATTTGGCAAAAAAAAAAAAAAAGTGCTGGTTCGGAATCAACTTTCTAAGAACTGGCGACAGCACAAAAAGAATTGTGTTTGAGGAAAAAATCTCAAGTCATTTTGTATTCGAAAACAACTTCGAAAGTATAGTTGAGAAAAGAAATGAGTACCCAAACAGAGCAGAATGACAAAACAAAAAACGAGTATTAGATTACAGTGGCACGTTTTCTCTCCAAAAGTCGAAACGGGATGCATCTTCCTCTTGGCTGGCTTCCCAACTGGCTCACGGAGAACAGGGGAGAAGGTGACATTCAGAGTAAAAAAGAATCTAAAACTTTGAACAGTTCGCGATGCACCATTCATCCTGCACCTTTCGCACACCATAGCTCTGTTCAGACTCAGCCGATTCGTCATCAGAGGTTTTACGAATCGCATTAAGGAGGAGGGGGATGACACTCTGTTGGATGGGGGAAGAACAGGTCTGCTGTTAGATAAATATCGCTACTCAGTTACGCGATTGGTATGAAGATCACGCTTTCGGATGATGAGTTTTTCTCTGATTCAGGTCGGTATTTGCTCCTTCCCTCATAAACATCTATCCTTCCGCAAGTCATGATTTCACAACACAGTCTACTTATTCTCTTTATTTTAAAGGCTAAAGAATCTCTTCAGTTTTCCAAGCTAGGAAAACACGAGCATAATTACAGAACTGAAAAATTCATTAGATAATAAAAAGAGTCATATGTGAAATTATGACTTGCCAGTTAATCAACAGTTTGGTTATTTTATCATGCCATCATTCAGTTGTCATTAGCCAAATTATAACTAAAAAAATAATTTCCCATAAACTTTATAATTTGGGATTTCTGTCTATATAATTTCAGAATAAATTAAATAAAACAAGAATTCAAAATTAAAGGAAAACGAGATAACAGCTCGTTATCATATGGCCAAATAATTGTCTACTTGGAGATAAATATTTTGAAGCACGCATTCGTCAATTTCTAAGTATCTAGAACCGTAGTCTCTTGATGCCATAAAGCGTATCCAATACTGTCTACTGAATTCGAAACTTTGCAATTCCAACTAACGAGATTTTAAAGCAATCCCAAAATACCTCAAAAACTCTGAGTAAATTTACACTGAAATGATCACTTACAAAGCAAGTACACTGAAATGATCTTATCTTGATACTAGGAACTCTCAAAGCTAGCACCAGTTCTTATACCGTTTGGTTAGTTAATTCTGGCAAAGCGGAAAGGGCTGTTAGAGGAGATGCTTTTGTGAAGCAGTCTACAGGAAACATCTTTTATTTAAACTAGGAAAAGAAACAAACTATAAAATCTGTGTGCAGCTACGAAAGCGAAGCAGGACGAGCTATCGAGGTTCAAAAATATTATTTACTCGATCGCTGGGATGCATCAGAATTTCAATAAAAGAGGCTACAACAATCCATAAGAAAAATGAAAATCTACATGTGCAAAATGAAGCGTCTTTTCAGAGCCAGTCACCTCCACCAATGATTAAGGATGAAAGGATTATCTTTAGAATGAATGGAATCTTGATGGATTATCTTTAGAATCACCCTGGGGCTTCATTTGTTCTCAAAAGAATTTCAGAATTTTTTTAAATTGCAATTCTTTGCTTTTTGATCTAAAAAGGTTGCTTCCAGGTGCTGAGCTGCATACAGTTCCAATAATTAAAATTGAAGATAAGTTAAAAGACCACAGGAACATGTTTATAATAATTTGGTCAGTTGCTCTTAAGTGAGCTTTCTATAACATTCAAAGAATGTCATAACGAACACCGTACTCTCCCGTTTTGTATACGAACTTCACATTTGCACTATTTTATAACAATTTTTAATATTGTGATGATTTTTACCGTAAGATCAAATGTTTACTTCCCCAACACTAAGTATTACAATTATGGTTTCTCAATGAAGAAAATAGCAACAGGAAACCAATTAAAAAATTTAAAGATGATTTAAATAGAGTTTTGATTATTCTAGTTTGACAATAATTGCGGCGATTTGGAAAAAATCCAGTTTAATTAATATAATTCAGATATAACAATTAATATGCAAGATTCGTAAAGCACATATCCGTAATGCCACAATTTAAACAGCACATAAGCATTTTCGATGCACTAACTATTGAAAAGTTTAAAAATAGCCATCTGTTTCATACAGTACACAACTGTTGAAAAATCGCATTCGAAAGCGAAACAAATCATTTAGAGAAAATAATTTGTGCTTTTTAAATTCATTATTTATATTTGAGAAGACTAAGACAGTCTTTTCATTTGAAAAATTAAACAGCTAAAATTTCATAATAATAATAATAATAATAATAAAAGACTAAACCAATGATGATTTTGGATCAGTCCCATCAAATTCGAGAACCACGAACCTTTCAGTTCAAATAAACAAAACAAAAAAAAAAAAAAAAAAAAAAAAATGTCAAACATTTAGAACACAGTTGCAACATTCTGACTATGTGGAAAAGGAGCACAGTGAAGATGATTTATTATCGGGATAAAAAAGCAGACGCTCTAACACAACAAAAGAAAACATTTTCAAATGGCTTTAAAGGGAAAGACTGTGAATATAGAAACCAAAATATCATTCAAGGCTTAATTACAATAATTTAACGTCCTGCTTGGCTAATGGTTAAAGTTAAGGGTATAAATAAAAAAACGCATAAAGTTAAGCGTAATAATTACGAAAGATAATGCGCCAAAGATGGAAGTTCAAAAATCTGATTAATTGGATTATGGCAAACGACAAGATTGTCAAAACCATCTTGTTCTTAAATTCATAAAAATCGAGATCAAGAACGTTACGAATAATGCATCCAATCTCGGAAGATTTTCAATCAAATGCGTTACGTATATACGAACCTGTTTCCCTTAGAAAGGTCTGCACGAAGGCATCCCTCCTTTTAGGCAGATTACCTCTCGAGTGCTTTGCCATAATTAAATAAACCAAGCCAAGAAATTCAACTGATTTTATTGAAATGGGTTGAATTCATCTAATGGGGAGAGGACTCGTACTATTTCTATAAAATTTTACGGAACTTTTGAATCTGTTAGGGAATTTCTGAAGTTCAGGAACTAACTTGGCAAGATGAAAGATGCGCGATAAAATCACTATGTTAACAAACATGAAATTTAAAATCCAGATTGACACTAGCTTCTGAAAAGTGTGAATACAGTTCATGAACATACAAATCTGCCGCGGAATACTCTGTGTGATGGCTTATGTTAGTAATGCTGAGGCAAGAAGATAGCTCTTCGTGTACTCTTAAATTTTTAAATAAAAATTACACCTGAACCTTTTTTCATGACGTTGTGAAAATCTTTGTAGAACTATTTGCTGGCCAAAAAATGCTGTAAAGACTTCCCCGTATCTTACGAAATTATAGAAGGTTATACCGGATGATATTTATCCCTCAAATTTAATCATCCGAGATGACATCGATGACTTGGATCGGAAATCTTTATTGCGACTTGAGTGTCAATAAAATTTATCTTCCCCCTTTCTTTCTATTAAAGACTGACTTCAAATCGAAATTTTAATCAGGCACACAAAAAAATTTTGAAATAACATGAGGATTATATTAAGGAATCCTGCTTATGCAATCAAAAAACGTTACTAATACAATTAAACTACACAAATTTACGCCGATAAGACAATAATTAAATATTCAGACATTTTCACAGAGACATTCAACTTCGCATACACTAGATGTAACAGAATTTAGACGGTTATTATGCTACCACTATGAGAGGAATCTAACACTATTTGCACTAAACAGAGTGGTCCGACACGATGTTGTCAGACTGTCTTTAAAATGTGATAAGTGCCAAAAGAAACGTTCAGGTTTTGGATATGATGGTTGCCAGAAGTGTACGTGAATCTCAGGTATTGCGTACTATAAAATTGTCGCTCAAGACAACAGAAGCCAAAATCCTATCGACAAATTTTCTTTCTAAAGTGATGGGTGCCAGAGGAAACATCAGCATTTCGGACTCAGTAGTTGTCAGAATGAACGTGATTCTCAGAGACTCAGTATCAACTTCAGAACACCGTCGCTTCGATACAATAGATTCCAAAACATTAAGAGATATAACGAAACGTCACAAAATTAGAAAAACGCAGAGGTGTGCGTGAGAAACTTATTTTAGGGCAGAATGATGCAAGTCAAGGATATGTACACACACACATATGTATAAAATATAGATACATATATATATATATATATATATATATATATAAAGTCAGAGAAATTTATCGCTAATAATGAGAGAACATATACTGAAATTTTTAGATAGGACTCGATAAGATATACCAGGTCCTGAATATGTCATGGAAAAAAAAAGGAGGGTCGCTTCGATTCAAAATTACACATTATGCAAGTCAATTTATTTGATGTTGTGAAGATTATTTTATGCAACTATTGCGGTAAATGCATTTTAAAAACGATCTAGGTGAAAATAACGATAAAACTGGAAGACCAATTACAGGTCTCAAATTAAGTTCCGCAAAACTTCATTCTGACATCAAAAGTTGGTTGCAAATGATTCTTATGAATGCCTTTATTATTAATATTTTGATATGCTGCAAAGTATCTCATAAAATTAAGCCTCTTCCTCCCTCCCCCCCCAAAAAAAATCAATATCTGCAACAAGCAAGATCGTTACATCAGTCTTTGATAAATTAGCCTGTACAACTGATAAGTACATATTCATGATTATTTTATCCAATACGAATAAAAACTCACTGTTTTTATATATAATAAATACTATTTAGGTGTTAAGTCCAGCGAAATAAATGCTTTTTCAATGCAAAAAGTGCAGCTCCTTTCCTAACGCGATTAAATACATCCGAGTTTGAAATTACATAACTTAGTGATTTGAGTAAAGATTACGTACTGTTACGAATTTTGTATACATGTAAATAAGTTTGGAAAATTATATTTAAATTTGCAGTACCCCTTGTATATAACGTAACATGAAAGGCCTCAAGAGCGTAAAGTCATGAAGGAAAGTAAGGTTACAAGGGCACTAAAGACATTTGATTGCACTGAAGACTATTAAACACTATTATTACATTAGTAAATGGCTGCCAAGCTGGCGATGACTTTGTTGGCTATTTTTTCCACCAAATTTGGCGATAAGTCGGGAAAACGTCCCAAGCTTGGCAACCATTTGGGAACATTCTGGTCCGGTCACTATATGTAAGTGTATCCAGCGCAATGTAACTACACTGGTTATCATAAATTAAGGAAAAATCACAAAAATAGCGATAACTCCCCAAAAAATAAGCCAAACCGTGTAAAACTTGAATATGTTGCCAAGTAAGAGTAGCTGAGTAAAACTGCAATATGCAAATTAGTGGCGCTGCACTCGGAATACGTCATCTGCGAGGAGAATAAAAGTACATGTTTGAGAGCAAGCCCTCATATTTCACGGTGATAGTGACATCAGAAATCTGAGATAGCCAATTCGTAACAATGACTTCCAGGCATCATTTGCCTGCAGAACTACGATGGAGAGCCATTCGGAGACTAGAGGCAGGACAAAGTGGCCAGATGGTTAAATGCGAGTCCTTCTGTGGTTCATAGACTTTGGAGGCGATTTCAAACCACAGATTCAGCCTCTAAGGAGGTTCAGCCAAGGACAGCCAACTGCTACGACGAGCGCTGATGACCGATATTTGACATTATGTGCACGCAGGAACAGAACCGCTACTCCGACTCTTCTTAGATCCTCCCTTGCTGCAGCCACCGGAAGGTTGGTGTCAACGTCAGCTGCGCGTAGAAGGCTTCACTAAGGTGGTCTGTATGCGAGACGACTAGCCATTTGCGTGCCGCTCACGTCACGCCATAGCAGGGACCGTTTGCAGTAGGCACGACAACATGTTAACTGGACGCTTGATCAGTATAGGGCTGTTCTCTTTATGGACGAGTCCAGGTTTACTCTAGAAAGCGATAGTAGGCGTTATTTGATATGGAGAGAACCTGGAACCCGTTACCATCCATAAAACATCCGTTAAAGAGATGCATACGGAGGAGGCAGTGTCTGTGTTTGGGGTGGCATCTCTTTAGGTGGACGCACAGACCTCCATGTCTTTCCAACGGAAACCATGAATGCTCGAGTTTATAGAGATGACATCCTTGTTGCTTATGTGCGCCCATGTGCCGGGGCAATAGGTGATACTTTCCTGTTGCAGGACGATAACTCAAGACCACACAAGGCCTGTTGCAGGACGATAACTCAAGACCACACAGGGCTCGCATCGTAGATGATTATCTTCAACAGGAAACAATTATGCGCATGGAGTGGCCAGCTCGATCCCCGGACTTGAATCCTATCGAGCACGTTTGGGATGATTTAGAGAGACGTGTAGCTGCTCTCATTCTGCCCCCTTAGACCCTTGCCACGCTTGCAACAGCTTTGCAAGAGCAATGGCTCTCGCTTCCTATGGAACTGATAGACCGCATCACTGTATGTGCTGTATTGCTTCTAGAGGCGACCATATTTCCTATTGAAGGTACTTTTCCTACAGCAAACTGACACCTTCGATTTGTTCATTTTATACATGTGCTAATTTCTATACTACCATAATTGTCTGGCAATTTATTTTTATGTTATTTGATACCTTACTGTGTGTTGTATATTGTGGGTAAGTTTTATTAAATTCTACACGTAACTTTTTCAGTAATCGTGATTTTTGTGATTTTTCCTTAATTTATGATAACCAGCGTAACTGTATATGCCTTCAAGCAATTTCAAGAAATCGATGGTACTGGAAATTTCTCGGCGGGCAAGGGAAAACTAGATAAAACTAGACAGAGAGCATTAGTTCTCAGTTTAGTTCAAGTTTGAGTTAAGAGTACTCAGAGTGCTGAGGGATCACACTGCGACTTTACGCACTGAGGCTTTGTATATTATCTTCTGTTTAATGTTCTTAGAGGTTTGAACTGGTAAGTACGTACTATCTGTGCAGTGGTACTGAGAAGAGCTGCACGAGTACTTTTGTGAAACGTTCCAGAACTGTAAAGTGTTTCTTTTGGGAGAATAAATTTTATCAATATATCATCGGCTGTGTATGCATTCAATACATTACTAACGCGTACCTACGTAACAAAATAAACAATCTCTCAGATGTCCACCGAGATGAATAACCAGTTTTAGAAACATTATTAGTAACTTAAATACGTGCTAGGTTCTGAAAATCCTGTCCACTCCGATGGACATGACATCTGACCAATGCCGTGCGGTAAGTTTTCATGCAGGGTGTGCAGAGAACAACAACAACAACAATAATAATAATAATAATAATAATACCATAAAATGTACATTAAACACTTCTTTAACTTTTTATTATTCATTTGTACACAAAATCCATACGTCTATCCGTATTACTGACAAAATCATCAATTACATGATCATAAACCTCTGGTTTTGACTGTAATAAGTGTAACATTTCTTTTTCTATTGTTATTAGAGATAAATTGCTTAATCTATCCTCGCTCATTGTATTGCGTGCATAATTTTTTACTCTTTCCAATGCTGAAAATGATCTCTCCACCGAAGCAGTTGAAAATGGAATTGTACAAATTAAATGTGCCAATTTATTTACTTCGCTTAGGGCATCTGTCAAATCATTCAGCATTATATGCTAAATAAATTTCGATAAATTCATTTCGAGGTATGACTCACTACGATAAAGAACGCATAATTTATTGGTTAGCTTTACAAAATCGAAATGTTTTGCATAAGCGTTCTTTAACGAATTAAGGCATTTATCCGGAAATTTACTTAATATTTCTTAAAAAACTGAAATAGTTCAAAAAATTTGAGCGAATTTAATTTTTTAAAACGGACATCTAACTGACAATAAATAGTGTCCATTATTTCATAATATAAATTTTTAAAGTGTTGGTCTTGGTCTACACTTCAGTTTTGTAAATTTACACGACGTTTTTTTAAATTTGGGGGAACCCCATCTCAAATAGTCTCTTCATAAACTTCATCAAATGCTACAGAAGTTCGCATATTTTGAATTGCATCTTTTACTTCCTCTACTTTTTGACTAGAATATGCTATATCTAATTTAGATTTTTTGTAAAATATCAAATAGAACATCAGTATAACTAAACACTTTGGCAAAAATATTTAGGAGAAAATTACCGCTAAATTCTTCAAAAAACATGTGATAAGTCTTTGCAATATTAATTGTATCGTTATCCCAGCCTTCTGGATTCTCAATAATATTTTCAAATAAAACAGATCGGCCTTGCCTTTCGCTTTTTATGGTATTTACCAAACGACATGAATAGTTCCAACGTGTTGTAGCTAATTTTGGAAATTTTCTTTTAATAATTTCTTTTAAAACATGATTTCTTTTTGTAGACACCGAAAAAAATGAGGCTATGCCAAAATTGTTGCAAAAAATAATTTGCAATCTTTTATAAACAATACAGATTGCGACAGAACTAAATTAAGTACATGTGCGCAACAATGCAGAAACATAGATTCTGGGAAAATGTCTTACTTTTTTCTGCGTCCCATTCAATGCTCCTGCCATAACTGCCGCCCCATCGTACGTTTGAGCAGTCAGTTTATTCTCACACCCCCAACTCAAAATCGTTTCTTGCACAACATTACACAAAGCTTCCGCTGAACGATCACCACTAACATCTTCAAAAAAAACAAAAATCTTTTCACTGGTACACTACAATTATTAACATACCGTAGCACAACCTATAATTGAGATTTGTGATATGTCAGATGTTTCATCCAGCATAATAGCAACGAATGGCGTTTATTTTACCTCATTTCTAATTTCTGAAATTACAATAATTTTTATCGATGCAATAATATTTTGTTCTATTAAAGGTTCCAGAAAATACAGTTGCAGTTCTTAGATGGGTTGCTAAAAGGTTATATTTACTGATTAAAGTCATTAATTCTATATAATTTCCTCTATCAAGGGAATTTATATTCTCATTGTGTCCACAAAAAGCATCTTGTTTTGCTAAGTAACAAGCTACATCTATTAATCTCTTGAGAATATTTCTATTTCTTGTTACTTTTTCATTGTGTTGAACAATCAATGAAGCCTTTTGCTGATCTAACATTAAATCTATCCTGGCGGTACCAAATGTTTTTAATAGTATTACGGCATTTATGTGAGATTGCGTTTTTTACTGTTTCTTTGCAGCTTCGTGGAGATGATTTAAATCACTGCTACCTTGTTTTGTCCAAATATTCTTGTCCTTTTCAATTACAACAAAAAGTAAACATGGCCAACAGTACAACTTATTCAATTCACTACAACCGGTTAACCATTTAAATATTTCATACATAGATTTTTGAAAATATCGTCCTTTAATCTTCACGTTTTGCGGTAGAGTAATATCCGGTATCGATCTACTTAATTTAACTATTTCATTTTTAGTAATGTCTCGTCTCGAAAATGGATTTTCCAATAAATCTTTAATTATTGAGACATCCGAGTTCTTCATTCTGAAATGGGTTATTTATTATGAATATAAATTTAAAGAATACAATAAATAAAATACTATGAGTAGTCGAGGTATAACTATAAAAACAGCTAAAATTTACGAGAATTCTACTAGCACTGAAGCAAAAATCATGTCTTGTGTTGTATGCTGTCATATCGGTGACGAAAAAGCAACGCTTCGGGCTTTCACGATAAAAACTTGTATTTTCACAAAACGTAGCACCACACGGCACCCGGAGTCATCAGGATGCTCATTGGTGCCGACAAACCTAACGTCTATTCCACGTGCAGAGGATTTCACTGCACGCTGGCACAACAGAACGAACTGTTTCTTGTTCGGTCAGTGGATTAAATTATATTTATTAATTGTTTTTAACATTTGGAAATCATATATTCTGCAAAAAACATCTTGACAATTTTTAAAAACAAAACCAGGAATATGGTGTTAGACAGATAATAACTTATACACTGTCTGTAAGACACAATGAATGGTAAAATTTGGACTGTTCTGTTAAAATTAGTTTCTTTTTTGTCTAACAAAATAAAATTGTTTTTCGGCGAATTATTTCTATAAATATAATACATCACCGAAATTACTTTACCCCACTAAAACATTTCCCTTTATATTGATGAAATACTTCTTTTATAGTTCCATAAAAACAAAATCTTACAATATATAAATTTAAACATTAACCGTCTGCAAAATCGTATGACCAGTTAATCAGTTAAAAAACCAAAATCGCTTCAGCACGTCAGTCCCCGCTCTAATACAACGCTTAATAAACCGTACCTTCGGATGATTCTGAATGCCAAGTGCAGGAAAAATAGCTGCACTTGCCTCAGTGCTAGTATGCTGTGCTTCTCGAGTAACCCATACATATAAAGCGTGATTTTCTACGAGTATTAGTGCGCAGTGCGTACACATCAAAACTTCCTATGTTCGTTTGCTTTTGAACGCGCTACGTAGTGCAACACCTAGTACCGCACGCACTGCCGGGAATACAAGCAAGCAAATCAACATAATATTTGAATATATTATAAATAATATTTATTATATACCATATAAAGATAGGTGGAGAAAATTATTCTCTCTCATAATTTTGCCAGGGTGTGCACACACCCTGCACATATGGATCGCACGCCACAACATCTGACAAGGATAAACTGCTGAGAATAATACTGTTACTCTCTTCAGTTTTGGTACCAACCCTAAGAAGGTACCGTAAATTTTCTTCGCTACTGTTTATTCCAGTACACTTGGTGTAATGTCTTATTTCTGCAGAGCAAAAGAAAATAGTCAAAGTATTCCCGAATTGGAAGGGAGGATTGACAAAATTATAAATATATTTTGATACTTTTAATAAAAATCACAAAATAAAAATGTATTGCGGAACAAAAAATTAAGCGGGTATCGACCATTGCAACCAGTAATAAAAAAACCAAGGGAGCGGGAATACAAATCCAACTCAAAGGCCAGTTTTAGGGAAAGTGCGTGCCATTTACCAAGGCCAAAACCTACCTGACCCTATTTTAGAGTCACATGGCACGCAATGTTTATTCCTTTTTATCATGGGGATGGACAGCTGCCATAACGAAGCCTTTGGGACACGAATGAAAAAGCTTTCATTTTAAGAGCGTTATAAGCAGACTACAATTCAGAAGAATTCACCGATTTCAAATGGAATGAAATAGGTAAATTCTGGCAGCGGTATACTTATCACTGGGAAGGAGTTCACCATGTTTAAAAGAAACCCTCATTTTCACTTAGTATTTTAAATCTTAACTTATAACTATTCACAACATTTTGGACTATGTTAATTCCTCTTCAGATTTTAGTACCAATATTAGGACTTACAAGTATGCGAAGCCGTATTCAACACCAGGAAAACTTTTGGGCCATTAGCAATGGCGTTTCAATAATAAATTCAAAACTTTCTCCAAGAACTTCTGTGAATTATATTTCAATAAGAGATGTCCCACGTTATATTTTTAAATAAAAATAAAAGACAAAACATACACACACAAAAATATTGTAATACATATTAATACTTTAAAATGCGACAGTTCTTTGTTTTACAACGACTCTTCTTTACCTCGAAGTTCCCAGTCGTATTCGCAAAATGGACAGGTGTGCTTCCCTGCTATTCGACATGTAAAAGTGTTGGTTGTTTCAATGACATTTATAGGGTCTGTATGAGAAATCTCATGTAGATTTTCTGCACTTTCTATGCATTTTGGGAAGAATAAAATATAGATCCGCGTCGAATAACGCAGAACTTCAGGTAACCGAGCTTTTTAGTGATTAATTACAAAAGCAACTCACTAAGCCTCTGAATCATTCATCCATTTTTGGTATTTTAATATAAGCCCCAAAAAACTTGCACTTATTTTTAATTTGTACAAACCTGCAGCTTAAGTTCTTAACTGGGGTCAAACATTTAACCAACCGTTAAGAACACTTAATATAGAGGTTTAATTTTTAATACGTATATTACAAAATCTGAAATAAATAAATAAATAAAAATAAAATGCCCTACTGGTAACCGAGTGGTTTAAGACTGCTCAATCACATAATTCATTCCGGGTTCGAACCTAGACGAATGACTTGGCGGCGTGACTGATTTTCGCCATGTATAAAACATGAATATGAGCCAATTTTCCTTAGAAAGTCCTCCAGGAAGGCATTTCTACCTTTAAGCAGACTTGACTTTAACCCTAAAAATAAAACTGAATTCTAATCAAAGTTGCAGAACCCACGGTAATTATGTTTTCTTAATCAGTTCACTTGATTACGGCAAAGAGCACAAGGGCCATTTGCCTAAGCGTGTGAATGGCTCCGCGAAAGACTGTTAAATGAAAACCAGTTCGTATTTACGCTACACACAGGGGAAAAAAAAAAAAAAAAAAAAAAAAAAAAAAAAAAACCGAGATCATCTATGCCGCAGACCATTCGCTGAAACTTCAACTCAAATCGAGCTACTAGTATTCAGAGGTCTTAACTGCTCGGAGCTACTGGTGAACTTTCATTCCTAAACAACTAAAAGTCAAACTGCTTTTCACGAATTTAAAAATTTCCCATTAAATTAATATTTTTTAATAAGAATGGTTTATGATTCTTCGCTGCCCGAAATGTCTAGGGTAAGCTATCGCCTAATATTTGTATACGCAATGTACACGCCTCTTATACAAGTTAGACAAGTTCTGTTTGTTTGAATTCACAAAAATAATATTAATTCTCCCCCCCCCCCAGTCAACAGTTTTTATGTAACTGAAAAACGTCCATCTTATCCCTCATTTTTCTTCCATAAGTTTCTCTTCACTTCTTTTACAAAAATAGAATGATAAAAGGCATCTTAAATCAATGTCTTCAGGTCGCAATGACCAGAATAAAATCAAAATTAAAGCTTTAAGCGAAGAAATCTAGCTATGCAAAACGTATTTTATTTTTAAAAGCAAGGCCAATTTCTAAATACATTCATGTGATAAATGAAGAGAATTTGCATATTATGTCGATTTTCTGAAAAACTAACGGGCAGATTATAATGAAATTCGCTATGGATATACATTTATAACAGAGAAGGAGGCATACCATTCGAAAGTAATTTTATGTACGCATGGTTATCAGTAGAGCTCATAATGCAGGGATGTCTAAAATTCATGTTGTAACATTCAACTGAAAATGAGTCTAATATGGGGTATGGTCACCTCCTCAGAGCCAGTCATGTCACTCAGCATGAGGGCATACTGAACAGGAAGCTGTTGAGAGTCTATGACAGTCGATCCTACTGTTGCAGCAAAGCGGTTTTCAACTATGAGATGGTTCTCGGAGTGGCATGGCGAGATAAAATTACACTTAAAGAGCGTCCCAAACATGCTCTATAGGATTAAGTTCAGGAGGTCTGGCTGGCCAATCCATTCGGCGAATATCTTCACCTTCCAGCTAATCCCCGACCAGCTGAGCCCTAAGCGGACTAGCGTAGTCGTTAATTTACAGGAACCAGGACCAATGCGTCCCTGCGAACATAGGGCTCTAAGTTCTCCTCTCGACACCTCATAACAGCCACTGAGCCTTTGTCATACATATGCATGGGTGTGCGGCCGTCCAACACAATTCCTGCTGAAACCGTTATGTTACGTCAACCACCGTAACTGTCCTTTACCCAGATGAGGGAGGGTATCTTCTAGGTTCTTTCCAAATACAGATACGTTCAGAGTAAGTGTCCAAGATGAATCTCGACTCACCTGTAAAAAGCACGGTGCTCCTTAGAAGTCTAGTCCAAGGTGCATGTTGTGTGCACCATGCTAAACGCGCTTTCTTGTATGCTAGAGTGAGCGGGCCGCAAACAGCGGGTCTTCTGGCATATAGCCCTATCTCATAAGGCCTTCGGAAAACTGTAAACCGTAAAATTCGAATTCCAGCGGCTGCATATAGCTCACGTTAGAATCGTGAAGCCATAGCAATCGAGTGTCGCCGCGCTGAAACCATAGCAGTCCTGTTCCGCCGCCGGCAAATAACGATCCTCGTTCATCGTTGTGGATCTTGATCGACTTTGTCCAGGTCTTCTCGATTTGGATCCAGTGTTCTAAATTTTTTCACGACCTGCAAATGACAATGGGCGCTAAATTGAACTCGCTAGCCACTTTAACTTGTGACTGTCCAATTTACTGATTATTCTCCATCTCATTCTGTAATTAACACGTTCGTGGCTACTCGTTTTATGTGATAACCTTAAAAAATTTACCCGACTGCGAGACACACGCCGAATGTCGTGAAGGAGCGAGCACTCAACTCTTTCCCAATCACAGCTCCGCAGACACGCACGCGTACGCTTATGTATTCGACTAGGAATATTTGCATAATCTTTTTGGCCCCATAGTTGATTAAATACTTTTCGTAAAAATACACATAATTTTCAAATTCTCTTCATTTTGCATATAAGTGTACATTACAATTAGCAATTGCTGTAAAAAACTGCTTTCAAGCCATTGGTCATTCACATGTGATTAGAAAAGTATCCGCTTTAATTCGATTTGGACGGATCTTTCAACATTACAACCACTTTCATTTCCAACCAGAAGTGAAAAAATAAACAAGGTGAATCAAGTACGGTAATCTTTGATTGAATATTTTTTAAAAAATGCATATATTTCGTACCTTACTGTTACTAATCTTATTTTACTATAGGCGCCTTAATGAAAAGTGATGAGTTGTGAATAATCCTTTGTACGGACAATAAATTAGAGATAGTGCGGACAATAAAAATATATCCTTGTGCGGACAATAAAAAATAAACAGAAAATAAGTAACTAGAATTTTTGTTTGATTCTTAAGTTTCAATAACGAACATACATTTCTATTTTTGTATAACGTAATTGTAAAATTTAATTTTTTAAACGTAATTTTTGTAAAACGTTACTATAATAAATAACTAAATAAGAATAAATAAGTAACTAAATAATAAGAGAAAATAAGTAACTAAATAATAAGAGAAAATAAGTAACTAAAATTTTGATACACATAGATAATTTTACTCTTGATAAAAAGAGTAAAATTATCTACGCGTATCAATATTTTGATGCTACTGGTTGAAATGCGCTGATTAAAATATTGGCTGCTCTTTGATCCTCATTGTCTTTCAAAAGAAATGAGGTTGGGATCTTTTACACTGAACACTTTTACAGTACACTGAAACAATACGGCAAGTTACGAAATTTCAATCATGCATTAAGCACCATCACACAGCGATGCTAAAAGCACCTTCCAGGAAGCTAAACAAATCCGTTAAACGATGCCCGAGTCGGTTTTAAACGATTCTAAATTAAGACCAACCAGGCAGAGAGAAAGAACAAAAACCCACCCGTAACTGCCTCGTAACCGAACTTAAGCGACCCCAATCAACGGAACAGGACTATAACGGGTACAACTCGACCGACAAAGTGATATAAAATTTATCGCCTTCGATAAGTAACACGATGTAAAAAGGCCGCTTATCGAAGGTTAGTCGGCCTTGTGAGGAATCTAAGGAAAGCTGGGAAAACAAGTTTAATTGAGAAGGGAAACAAAAACACAAAACTGATAAAGGGCAGGATAAAACCTGCGGGAATAAAAGCCCGAAATTGGGTTGCGAAATAATTAACCGGCGAGGGAAATGGTTAGAAATTACCAGTTAAAAAATTGTCTGGCGCAGAGCGGCGCGTAAACGACAGCTATGAGTAATTACAACATAGCAGTAGTGGATATCTCATTTGTGTTCATCAATATCCTTGAATTTTATACCAATGAAAGTCAATTTTTCAAAAGGGCATTACCCATTAAGCGTCATCGTTAACTACTATTAGAGATAAATGAATACGTGGATAAATATATCTGCATGAGCAGAATATTTCTTAAAACTTTTTTTTCTTTTCCTGAGAAATAAGAAATGCATATTTTTTTAAACACTTATTACATGAAAATCGGTAAAGTCTGAAATTCTGTGAATTCAATCGTTGACAATAAAGACACCGAACAGTAAAACTACTCACAAATGTCACTTTTTCCCCATTTACACATCAATAAGACCAAATTACTGAAATGCCAAAAGTTGGATTTCCTAGAGTTGCAGACAGGTCTTTCTTGGTGAATACTAAGACAAACTGAGAACATAATTACAATACGCTTTAAACTTTTAACATAAAAATTATATTTCTGATTATTATAATAAAAACAAATATAACTGAAGGAACTTTATTTTCGATAACAATTGCTTCCCTGATGTTGAACTTATGACGTCTGTTTAGTCAAGTCTGGCTTATACGTTAGTCGTCTTAAGACCGAATACAAGCATGAATTTTGGATAGTTACGCTGGTCCTGTTCTTATTCAAAATAAATTTTATGTGAGAAAATATTTGCTCGGATTTAGAAGTTAAACCAAATGCGGACAAAATGCAAAGTCAATTTTTTGAAATTATGGATAGGCGTTGCCCTCCTTGAAATTACGTTACAACGTATTACGATAGTTAACGTTTTACAAAAATTACGTTTAAAAATTTAATTTTATTACGTTATACAAAAATAAAAATGTATGTTCGTTACTGAAACTTTGGAATCAAACAATATTTTTTGGTTACTTATTTTCTATTTATTTTTTATGCATTCTTCAACTGCTCGTTTCATATTTAGGTTTTATAGTCTATTTTTATAGATAATACTTTATTTTCGGAACTCAAGTGGGTCAGTTGAAATTATGAAATGGGTCCCTCGGTGACCCGCGTGTCATACGCTGCCGAAAACTTCTCTATGACCTCTCTACAGGGGCTGTATTCATCTGATCTTGCTCTAGCACACTCTTATTCCCGCACCCAAAACAGACCTAAAATGAGAAAGCGCTTCGGAATAGTCCAGACATTCAAAGCCATGTGACGAGGGTTCTCCGTGCGATGACTTTTCGCAAATTTTACGCACTGGATAGTCGTTGACAAAAGTTCATTTCAAATGACGGATAAAGGAATATAAAACGCTTTTCCTGATTTAGATGGCAAACTTTTTTTTATAAACACATTTCCCGAATTTTAAAATTAAGTACTTAATATGTAATACGTAATAAATCAAGTACATTATTGCAATATACTAATAAATTAAACACTTAAATACTTTAAAAGTAAGAAAAACTACAGTCGTCTACGTTTGAAACGTTTTATTAATGAAGAGTTGTTGTTATAAAGGTGCAATTTGCCCAGAAAGACTATTAATTTCGTTTTGGTATCACTATAAATCTCGGTTCACTTTTCAAATTGTTGCCACCAAATAATATAGCCCTGTATTATATTAAAAGAAATTAAATAATGAAGAATCTTCATAAATGTATGTATGTTTCTCGCACTGTGATAAAACAACGGTTACCTAGAGCCATCAAATTTTAAATAATGTAATCTTCCACCGAGCCGTCACATTTTGAATATTGAACGTTTCCACCCGAATATGGGCATCTGGAAACCCAAATTTCGAAAATTTTTTTATCATCTATTTCATATTTTGTAAAACTTTAAGGAATTTTTGATTAACAAACTCAACAATTTCAAAGCGAGCAATGGCAACACTGTACGGAAGAAGGAGGGGGAAAAAAAGTTTTATCTCCAGCGAGCGAGATTGTGTATCGGAAATTCTAATGATATGCTAATTTTAAAATTATTTTGTGATATTGCTGTTGAATTTAATATTATGTTTTAAGTGCGACGAACATGATATTTAATAAATAAAAGTAGCACACAAAAAGTTAAACGCCCCTTTGGGCGTAATGTAAAATCTGAAAAGTTGTCAGATTTATTTAGTTATTTATTTTTAAAGGGTTATATTTTTGATGCAGATAAAAATACATAGGTAAATTTCAGAAATTCTGTAACCGAAGTACAAAATATTTGACGTCGAAAACGCTTCTTAGTAATTATACTAATGTTATAAATGTTAATAAACCTTGTCATCGAAAATTATCGGAACATAAAGTATACGTTCTATTTTCAAACGATTAACTTTTTTACATTGATACGCAAAGTATTACGATTATGAAAGATAAACGAAAGGTGTTATATGCACGATTATTAGCAATGGCATTATTCTAATGTGATCGATCGCGATTAGCATAACGAAAATAATAACAATTTTCTTTTTAAATGTTATTAATCAACTTAGGTAACACCAATTTCTATGTTAATCACAAATCACACACTCCTTTCCGAGTATTACCACAGGAAGTGTTTCAATCTCTAAGGATCACGTACAGTTCATCAAGAAGCAATTTAAAATTGAGGTTGAAGAGAACCGAAATCTAAAATAATTGGCAGATACACCGCCGAGCAAGAAGAGTGGGTGATGAAGCCCGGAGCGCCTCACAGCCTAAATAAGGCAAATAGCAAACAATAGATACTCCAGAAGCATACAGGATGGATGCAAGACATCATACGGATGCTCCACTGATCACTAATGTTCATCGATTGTGGTGAAAGAAGAGTTCTTCGGTTACGGTGATAGAAGCAAAACGGAACTGCCTGCGCCCTATTTTAGAGAAACGTTTAAGGTTCACGCATACAATTATTGGAGAAGTTAGCTTGACCGAATGCTCTTGTTTTGGCAAATTGGCCGCAATAGCTGCTTAACGCACACATGCATTCCTGAAAGAAAACTTGAAATTATCTATGAAAGCAATACCTAACTTTTAAAACCTCTAGGCATGGGTTACGAAAGCATATTGATCCCATTATGATTATTTAAAATTCAGGTCCATTAGAATAAAGTTAATAAATATTTGAATATTGAGTAGGGATTAAAAATAAAAATATCGTTCGGCTACACGAAGATGAATTTCAATTCGATAAGTTTTCCATATATAACAATTGGTATTTTTACGAACCCATTTAATGAAGTACCCATCTTCAGAAGACTAAACTTTTCGGGACCAGTATCAATTGGTCCTGAAAAGTTTAGACTATTTTTAAATGCATCCCCATTTAAGAATTTTTGGTTTGCAAATTCATCTCCCTTTCTCTGTATATGTTGAAAACAAATCGAAAATCCGTTACATACAGAACTTCGGTAAGTTATTTACAAAAATGTGCAAGTCTAACTTTTGATCACATCCCGGCAAATGAGCTAGCTGACGAGGAGTTGAAGACTTTTCCGATAAGTAACGTGAATATCAGCCAGTTTGCCTTAGAAAGTCCTCTCAAAAGCATCCCTCTCCTAAGGTAAATAGCCTTCTCGTACTTCTCTATAGTCTGATCCAATCTAATTTTTGATTACTCGATATTTTTTCCTGATACTTTCAGCTTTGACTTGTTAGAAGTTCGATTGTATTACATTATCGAGAGAGGAGAGAAAATACAATCTGAAAATTTGAGATTAGAATTTGAAACCTCGTAGAGTTCGTCGTTAAAGTTTCACAAACTTTAAAAATTTTGCTATCTAATCTTCGTACTCTGTTTCAACGCCTAAAATAATTTTAAGCTGAACAGTCACAATTAGTGAACTAGTTTGAGAATTAACCCCTTAAAAGTTTTAAGATTTAGACTATGCAATCGCATATTTAAGATGAACTGTTAAAAATAACAATCCCAAATAACTGCGGGAAGGTTTAAACGCCAATTTAATTAAAAAAAAAAAAAAAAATACGGTAAGCTCTCTACTCCAAACGGCCGCTGGGTTTTAATGGAGAAACTTATTATTCCTTTCATGATTCGGAATTCACCCCCCCCCCAAAAAAATTGTTACATAATGTAAATAATATTTATTTATGTTTCATCACAATTTCTACTCTATGCAATGTAGATGATATTCTACACAACTATTTTATGCAATATGTATTGACGATACGAGAAATTCAAAAACTGTGCAGTAGTATTTCGTGTAAATGTAAGATCTATAAACAAGTTGCCAAATGTACTAGGATATTTCGAAGATACCATTTCAGATTGAAGTGTTGTTTTAAGGAATCGAAAGCCTTATTATATTAAAATATTACTACATTAAAATTACTACAGTACCTTATTTACTACATTAAAATCTCTTATCATAATAATCGGTACGTCTATATCTATATCAAATGTTTCGTCAATAAGCAAACAATGCGAAATTGAGGTTTCTTTATTGATATGAATGTAGTCAATAATGTTGAATTTCTTTCGCGTTTTCTATTCATAGTAGAGTTGTGCTCGTTCTCTGGGCAACTTATTTGCTTTCTTTTCTTTCAGCTGTTTTCTCTCTTCTCCGCTTCAACAAGTTTTTTCGTTGTCTCATTTTTAAATTTTATTAACTTCAAACTTCAGAGAAACAACATTCACGACCGCATCCAGCAAGCAACTGAGCCGGAGTCGCCGGCCAGAGGAAAGTGAACCGGAGACGAACGTGAAGATGCACGGCCACTCCCTGTGCAAGCAGGCGCACAGCATGGACCTTATAAGACCTTCTTATAAAGGTCCATGGCGAACAGCGTATGACGTCATCAAAATTCCCGTTATTTTCGTTAAATTTGTCACTGGTTGCTGAACCGTAATTACAAATTCTTTTTGTATTTTGTAGTGCATACCTTCCTATATCAAACGAAACATAAACCAACTGCATGTTTCGTAGCTGCGAAAATCTAATGTCATTTTTGCTTCCCACACACCACCATCGGTAAGCAAAAGTCTACGTTAAAATTATTCATGAAAATCATTATTTATATTCTTACATTATATTAAGTTGACAAAAACTAGGCTTCAGAAGGCTGGTAAACAATAACCAACTGGTTCAGCTCCAAACCTGTAAACTTCTTTCTAAAGAAACCCCTGCTTCAAACAGTTAACACCATAATTAACAGTGGAATCCTCGTTCGTCGACTGACGAATCGATCATTGGAACTAATTACGGAATATAAAATGCCATAAACCATCAGTTGTTAAAAAATTAATTGTTACCCTTTTTTCCAGACACTGCGCACACTTCACCATGTCCAAAAACGTGACTTTCGCAAGGATGAGATAAAGAAAACCGACAAAAAAGGCTTCAAAAATTTCAATGGAACAGTGGACTAATTTCGCAAATCCACGACGAGTAACAAATCTAGCCTTGAATTTAGGGAACAATTCCGTTCGAGGGATCGTATCCATACCGAGTTTACCAAAAGAATGCAAGATTACCAATTAATGCAGATATTATTAAGAAATACATATTTAACTCAGTTTGTTATTGTAAATGGCTCAGTTTGTCATATTGCACTGAACAATGACCAAAACAATTTTGTACAGACGAGTGAACGATCGTCTATCGTTTGGAACGGAAGTCTTCCTTTGGATAACACCATGGTAATTTTCAATGGAAACAGCCTCGTATTCGTGTTACCACATGAAAGACAACCCGAAAACCCAATGCAGCCGCAGCCCATACACCGATGATCGATTCCGGGAAGAGCTCTTATTCATTTGGCGCTAGTAGATCTCAGCAATTGTCATCAAGCGTCAATGCTTGCAGTTACCACAGTGATACTTTTCTATATACTTACAAATCTTTGAATGCTTTCCTTAGAAATGAAATTTATCTCAATCCAACAAGAAATCCAACGGAGAAAACAGCAAGTATAAAAGTGATAAAAAAACGAGTAGATTAAATATTCGACTCATTCGCCAAATTTATCTACAAAATTTTGTATAATTTTTGCTACTATTTTAAATGAACCTTTTTATTTTAACACTGAACGGCAAAAAAGCAATTCATCTGCAAATCATGGACCACCCCTGAAAATACCAACAGCCTCAAAAAGGTCAATCATGCGCGATGAATGATAATTAAGCAAGGATTTCTTCCTACAGCGAAAGAAATTAGCGGAGACGGCGTTGACCCAGCTTTACATGCGACGGAAAAGAAGATTTAAAAGCGTAAGATGTTTCTCGTTCAACTTTCAAAGAAGCGGTGAAAATAGCACCGCCTTTTGCACGTTCTAACAAAAGCATAGAACATGGAAAGTGCGCATGACCTGTAAGGATTTGCAAGGGAAAAGACTTAAGCAAAGAATAAGAATACACGCTCCGAGTTAAAGAGTGGAATCGGCCTCTAAAGATACGCATGGCCAAGGTTTCGGTACAATGCTTTTGCAACGCAGGAAATGACAAACGAAGATCTACCGTCATATTTGTTATCCTGTCACTGTATCATCAAAAGCGATTTAATATTATCTGATCATGTTGAGGTGGATCTGAAACAAAATGGCGAAACAAAGTACTTCAGTATTAACACACAAGTGAATATAATAACTTAAAATTACTTTCTACAAAGTGGTTAACTTTTAAATAAGGAACAGCTAGTGTTCCTTAATCAAAAGTTTAAAATGTGTTAGCATGTTGGCATCCAGAAAAATCAACTTAAATGCAATACGATACCTATATTTACTAATAATTAGCCGTTAGTCTTTAGATAACCATTCTTTTCAAATGAAAAAATGGCCACACTGCATTTTAATTAATTCCTGTCACTGATTTTGAGGACCCATCCAATTATCAAGTGATTAAGATAGCTGAATGACAGCATTCCAACCCGGGCGAACATGCACCGGTGTTTTTATTCATGTATGTAAACATGAGGTAGTTTCCCTCAAAAAGTTCTCCCAAAGGCTTCTCTCCCCATAAGCAGATAATCCTGGTGAGTTTTGTCATGATTAAAACGCTAATTTTAATGATTGAAAGAACTGAAATTTAATGAACAAAAGAAAGCAATGTGTAGCCATCGTATGACACAGAATGTTCATACTTGATATTATTCAAATAATAAATATAATGAAAAATTATTAGACAAAAATAAAATTATGATTTTAAGGAAATTTATTTGCTGCAGTAATGCATGATTTCACACCCTACTTGATGCGTATGTTATAAAACCTTGCACACTACATATAAGACAGAAACTGTCCAAAATTTGTCCAGCCTTTCTTGATTTGCATTAAAAACTTTGGTCTGGGTTCCACACAGCTCTCTAAATTCCGGCTTGATAATACTATAAATACCGATTGATACTACAAATATTACGGAACTTATCGCCAAATGCATCGATCTACACTCATGTCCATAAATTAAGGATAATTCGGAGTCCAGTGGAAATCGAACTCTAAAATAAATATATCACCTGTAAAATCACTACACACATTTTCAAGAATGATATGCAAATTTCAGGAAGTAACCAGATGACACCGATGTTACGTCACAATGACGAGAGTGTAAGAGAGTGATATACAAGGAATACAGGCAAAGAAGTAAAATTGTTCGCAGGCGCTTTATAAGCATTTCAGTCCAATAACCGAATAGTTATGACACAAAGGACGCATTTGGATGATTTTTTACGTGGTAGAATTATCGGCCGTCTGGAATGAGGGCATACCCAACTGGAAGTATCAGACGAACTTGGAATTGCCCAGAGTGTCACCTCCAGGCTTTGGCAACGATTCCAAGATGATGGTAATGTGAGTAGAGGTTACAGCACAGATCGCCTCAGAATTACAACGCGGAATGAGGACCGCTATTTGGCAGTTACTGCCAAAACAAACAAGCGGAGCACAGCCTCAGACCTGTCTCGTCAGCTCTCTTCAGCCACTGGTACGACAATTTCAAGGCAGACCGTGTACAGACGCTTAGGGCAGATTGGTCTATATGCTCGTAGACCTGACAGATGCGTTCCACTTATTACAACTCACTGTCGCCTGCGGTTAGCCTGGAGTAGAGAGCATGCATTGTGGACACCGCAACAGTGGGCTTGTGTGATGTTTTCCGACGAGTCCAGGTTTAGCTTGCAGTCTGATTCTCGCCGGACTTTCATATGGAGAGCTCCAGGTACCCGTTACCACCAAGAAAACATCACTGAACGACACCGTTACGGTGGTGCAGGAGTGCTCATTTGGAGTGGAATTATTCTGGGTTCCAGAACTGACCTGCATGTTCAAATTGGAACCATGACAAGCCAAAACTATCGGGACGTCATTCTGGAACAACATATACGTTTGTTTCGGGACGCCATGGGCGCACAATTTGTGTCTATGGATGGTCTACAACGCCCGTCCTCACCGTGCAAACATCGTAAGCGAATGCCTTCAATCGGAGGATATCACCCGTATGGACTGGCCAGCATTCTCACCGGACTTGAATCCAGTAGAGCACGTGTGGAACATGCTTGACCGAAGAGTTGCAGCCCGTCAACCTCTTCCTACATGTCTACCGGAACTTCGCAGATCAATAATTTGATACTCAGCATGCCTAGGCGTTGTACGGACTTTATTGCATCATCTGGGAGACATACAATGTATTAATCAAACCAACCATGTAATTTTTTTTTTTTTTTTTTTTGTAATCTGCTCCAGGGAGAAAAAATCGCTAATTTTTTTAATATCAAACATATAGCATCTTTTTTTGCTCTTTACCTTTTGTTTAATAAATAAGTCAAATTTGTTTTGCTTCTAACACTTTCTTTGCCTGATTTTGCATTATCCTTAATTTATGGACATGAGTGTAATTGCATTGATTTAAAATGCATCCTATTCTCAATATGGATGATAATACGAAAAAATATCTAGTAATGCCACAAAGATCTTATTTTTAACAGACTCGCAGACGATTTTTCCAGTGATAGAAAATCATTTAATTCATTTCCGCTTTCAAATACGTTCTGCATTTAAATGGAAAAAGGAATTCGTGACACTGGGACATTAAAACTTTTACTTCAAAACCGCACTTTTGCACACAAGGTCACATAACAAACTCCTATCCCTGATAATATCTAAATTTAAATGAAAAATACCGCAAATTTATTACTGTTGCTAAATTTGCTAAATCCTAGTGAAGCAATGTTTTATCTTCCCCATGAATCAGTGGTAATAAATTTGGCAGCACGCCTGCATAACAACTAGAATTCAAATTATAGTTCTCCTTGATTAATTCAAGGTAAAACTCCGATACTAATCTATGCCTTTTGTTTAAAATGTAATTTACTGTTGCGAACATTTATGGTCAGATAGAATCTTCATGTTTCTTAACTGCATTCGTAAAACACGATTGCACAAGGAGCAATAATTTCTATGAAGTAATATTTCTAAAATTTACCAGTTTATATCACCGTTCAAAAGAAAAACTACGGTATACCTACTAATGACTTTTTCACCACTGTACACCAAAGAAAACAAAAAATTTGATGCGGACACCACGACTTCTTTGTACGGCCTATTAAATTATACACATATTTCCTTCATTTCATTTAAACTTATTTACTCGAATTTCAATACAAATATAATTCTCATACAACCAATTCAGTTCTTATTTCGCGGCAAGGCAAAAATACTCAAAATATCTTCATTGAAAAATCATAAAACACAGGAAAACATATATACAGTCAAAAATAGTTAAAAAATTAATGCAATATTACCATTAAAATGTGACTAAGATATCAAGTTATTAAGATAGCTGAAAGACAACAATCTCCCGGGCGAACGTGCACCGGTGGTTTTCTTCATGTATGTAAAAGCAAAGTTTCTACGCAAAAACAAGCAATTCGGCCAGCGGGCAAGAAGAAAAATTTTTCGGTGAAAGTTTACTTTTGGTTCCACTCAGCAAAAGGACACTGACATTGCTGCACAAACTGATTTAATTCCCTATTCTACTAAGAGATTCAACTATAAACAAATGGCGGCCTCATTAGGCTTAGTACTCCTTAAACTTTCAAACTCTTGACAATTCTACAACTATTGCATGCAGATTAACTAAAGACGTAAAACTCTTAACCGGAACATAAAAACAACATAATTCAATCATTTTTAGAGCAAAATATGCACAATTCACTGTGTCCACCGACTCGGATGGGCACAGTATTTTTGTTATAGCCGAATAGGGTAGAAATATAAATATAGGTATATATAGTTTGGTGCGACCGATTGCAACGAAAAAAGGAGGTGCTCAGTTTGAATGTTTTTATAAACAAAATTTCAATGTTCTACGGCTACTCGCTTTTCTAGTTATGCGAGATACATAAGTATAGACATTAAAAAAAAAAAATAATAATAATAATAATAATTCTAAATCAATTTTAAATGCACTTTACAACGCGTTTTGGGAAACGTCCTTTAAATCAAAATGGATATTTTTTTTTTTTTTTTTTTTTTTTTGAAATATGATACCCTAAATTTCTCGCGATTACGATACTTCCTTTATTTTGCACAAGGAAGCAAAAAATTTCAATGGTTTTTAAATTTATTACAGTGAATTTATGCAAGCAATATGAGGAACACATTACATTTTCTCATACGAACACACAAGCTGAATAACTTAGCTTTGCCACTCTACAAGACTGATTGTTGAACGAACTATCTAAAACCCGATTTTACAATAAATAAATTAACACTGCATATAATTAATTATCTCTAATATTATATAAATGTTTCAAAATTTGCTTCCCCATCATCTTAGAGAAAGCCGACGAGTTCTAACTAACCGCATCCATGGCTTCTTTGCAGGTCGGAATGAGGAAACTCCTCAGTTATGTTCTTTATCAGATGTCTCTGTACATTCAGGATGCCATACTGTTCTTAAAATTTCTTCCTTTTTTTATTACCCCAGACGCAAGATAATTAACAACTGTCAGACGATGTTCATACTCTGAAAACTTCATTCTGTAAATTAACATCGACCAAATAACATGTCAAATTTTTGACATCGACATTTAATCGTAACCTTTAATTCTGTAAATTAACATTTCCTCTCGCTGGTAAGAAAGATTTAAAGGTACACAAATTTATGTTGAGTTATATTAAACAGAAAATCATTTTGCGATGCCAAGTTAATGCGCTTTTCTCCGCAGCCCAATACATTACAATAACAAAAAATGTTAATCACGATTTATCCGATATTCGACACAGCAAGCTGGTTTGCAACATCTGACAAGCACATTGCGGAAATATAACCAGATAATGATGCAGTAAATACTATCAAACTATTCCATAAAGAGAGTAACTATAACTAATTATTACAACAAAATATTTTACTATGTGAAAGACTTTATACATACACAAAAAACTTCAAAAAGCCCAAAAACCCTATTAAAAAAAAAGCGACAAAAGCCATTTTCCCACCACAATACCAGGCGTTATGAGGCTGTGAAAACCAGCGCAGGCACTTTTTTCATCGCAATGGTTTATTGTCCGCAGAGGATATGACGTACACTCATTCAATGATTTGGTATACTCGGTTACTGTGTTCAAGGCCCCTGCATGTTCATTTTTTTTTTTTTTCCCCCTCTCTCTCTCTCTCTCTCCAAGAATCGTCTAATTTCAAGCGAAGGACGATTATGTTTCCATTGGATGCGATCAAGAACCTCAGAACAATCTGTTGGGATTTTTTTCAGTTCTTCATCGCATAATGATTTAAAATTTGTGCCATGAAACGATATAATGAAACATGGCTATGTATTCTGTGTAAAACTGGAATACAAACCGACTGTATTAATGTTTGAGAAGAGAAGCTCTCAAAGCAAAGGTTTTATTTTATGGTATTTAACAACACAAACTTTTTTGAAGTTTATACGCTTGTTTACGATCGACTTAGTAGATGAAGTTCGTACATCTACAGTTAAGTGAATTTTGATTCAATACTCGTCTTGACACTAAATTAGTAGCCTTTTAAAATCCAGTCAAAACGAAATAATTACTAAATCATTCTCAGAACCTTCAATACATGTCCAATTGTCATCGCTGTGATTATCAACAGCAATGTTTACTTCGAATTCAACATTATTTATCCTACCATTTCAGTATTAGACCATTAATGCTTTTTTTTATAATACTAACTTTTTCTCCTTTACCAATTACACATACATCTTTAAAGAAATTGGAAGAAACAATAACAACGCTATACGCAACAAAACGATGACTTTCGCAAAGATCTTAGTTTCTAAATTTCTGCACAAATCTGCTCACATGGGCATATGTCAACAAGTGAGAAATCAGCCATTAAAATCCTCTGACTGACAAGGCCGTATATATACGGCCTAGAGTATTTTTGGTGATGTCTGTAAGAACGTATACATACGTGCATCTTAAGATATGTCCAAAAAAGTAAGACAATATATTAAAAATACATAAATCCAGGTATAAAGCAGGAGGAACATTTTGACAGTAAAATCAAGAAAATAATTCTTTTCCATGGTAGTATTGGGAAATTTGTCCTTTCGTAGCGAAAACCAGGGCTGAGAAGAGGGTTAAAAGATGCTCCACATAACAGAAAAAATCTGATGTGTACACCACATGACTTCCTTCTACGGAATATTAAATTTTACGCATTTTTTCTTGCATTTCATTTAAACTAATTGGATTGAATTAAATCTACTTCGCCGACAGCGCATAAACCACAATAGAATCAATGCATTCTTTAAAATTCACTCTTTGTTTACCATAGCGACACTCTGGCGCTAGGCTCACTTAACATTATTATATTTCGTTCATATTAGAACTCAGAATGCACAAAATTTATCATTTAAAGAATTATCTAATCGTTGCCACATGTTCTATTCAAATACTATAATAAAGCCAGAACGATGTATAAAAGAAATTACGCAAACAAAAAAAGAAACAGTTTTTCACAGACGATTGAGTATTTCTCGTTCAATTAATTCACTTCTAACTTCCCGACAATGCAAAAATACATAAAAACTCAAAATATCTGTATTAAAAATTTCGAAGTAAATCTTAAACACTTATTTGATCGAAAAAATTATAGAAAGGATTAAGCATGATTTAATTCGCAATAATAAATGAAGGCGTTATCTTTGTTGTTGCGAAGATAAGTTTCTCAAGATTCGCAACAAATCCACTATTCTGTTGTTTCAAATGTAAACAAGCAATGGAGGCCATCAAAAAAATTATTAGACTTTAAATTATTAGACTTTTTAGCGGCACCTAAACAACTTTAAAATTGTTCATAATTCTAAAAATATTGCATACAGATTTACTAAAGGCATAAAAACCTTAACCGGATGATAAGAACAACATAATTCAATCATTTTTAAAGCAAAAAATGTACAATTTACAAACATATAAGAGTAAAGAAACTGAAATCACCGAGCCGGATAAGAGTCGTATACTTTTGGTGCGGTCGATTGCAACTAAAATACGAGGTGCACATCTACATGTTATAGCAGTCCTATATACAAAATTTGAACGTTCTGAGGCTACTCGTTTTTGAGTTATGCGAGATACGTTCGTACAGACGCCACGAAAAATTCTCTTCAGAATTCATTTTAAAGCAGTTTTATAATTTTTTTGGAGGAAAAGAGTCTTTTATTTTGTCCTTACGTAAAGATATCAAGTAAAAACGTTAAATTGCATTCGATAGCGGTCAAAATGGATATTTTCATTGAAATATGCTGCCTGAAACTTTTCGCGATTACAATACTTCCTTTTTACTTCGTACAAGGAAGTAAAAAGGCCTCCCGTCACTAAATCGCTTCAGTTGTATGAATTATTAACTATATATCGCGCCATACCTACGTTTCAAGGAACAATCTGAGAGCCCTAGGCAAAGCATTCTTTTAGTGAACCCTCCATCCCAGAGCCCATCCTTTTTACTTCCTTGTACGAAGCAAGGTGCTTGTAGCGAATAGTTTATCCAACAGATGGCAGTATCTGCCAAGCTCCTTTGGTAATTGTCATTGCGCATGCGCAAGCGGAGTGTAAAAAGAAGTATGTTATTAGGAGAATGAGCTTTCGTTAATAATGTTGCTGCGCGTTTTCGCTGTGTAAATAAAAGTATATTTTTATATCATAGATGTTCTTTACTCTCTAATGCGAAGCACTAGGTTAGTGCACGAATCTCTTCTGATTCAGAAACCATTTTCAAACCGTGGATCACCACAATAAAAAGTGGCGTCCGTCTAACAGGACGCATTAGTTGGGTAAAGGACACTTTTGATGGTTTAACAGCAGAAATGGAAGCCTTGAAAGTAAGAAGAATACCACTGCGTGCAGCCTTCACGAAAGCATATAATAGCCTACATGGACATTTGAATGAGTCAGAATTGAACAGTGATGTTCTATTATCGTCCCTGGAAATCCTGGAAGATAAAGGAATTCGACTACAACAGTTGGATGAAGAAATATTGGATCTCCTATCAAAATCGAAAGAAGTCTCGCAAGAAGAATATACTAAAGAATTTGAGTCATGTGAGACTTACAAGGAGAAATTAATAGCAGCCAGGATGAAAGTGAAGCAAATCACTGTGAAACTAGAGAAAAATTTGCTGACTCATGCATCGGTAAATGAAACCAGAACTGTTGATTCAAGAACAACGGCAACGAATTTGAAGCTTCCGAAAATAAATTTGATTGAATTTACAGGTGATCCACGACAATGGTTGAATTTCTGGAATACCTTTAGTAAGATACACGAAGATCCAGTGCTAGATGATCATTTGAAATTCGTATATCTGATCCAGGCTACTGCTGCCAAATCGAAAGCACGGGAAATAGTGCAGAGTTTCTCGACAACTAAAGAAAATTATCCGAAAGTCATCGAACATTTAAAGAATCGTTTTGGACGTGAAGATATTCTTATACAAGTGTACGTTCGGGATTTAATGAATCTTGTGTTGATAAATAATAATGCAACCAAAAAGGACTTTGCGCTATCATCGTTGTACGACAGTTTAGAAACAAAATTGCGTGCTCTGGAATCTCTCGGTGTGACTGAAGATAAATACGCTAGTGTTATTTTTCCGTTAGTTGAATCTTGCCTGCCCCCTGACATCTTACGCGTGTGGGAGAGGGAACGGGAGAGCTCGTCACAACAAGGTAAGAGCGACCTTGAATCTATTCTTCTGTTTTTGAAAAATGAAGTGATATCTGAAGAGAGAATTAAATTAGCGCGTTTTTCTTTTGATAAAAGTAGAAAATCTAAAAGTTACATTAATGATGAGTCTAATATTCCTACTTGTAATGATTTGTATACAGGAGACAAATTTAAAGAAAATGCTCCTATTAAGAAAGTTGAGGAATCGTGTTTATTTTGTGATAAGCCACATTTAACAGAAAAATGTTTTAAAGCTAGTACGCTTACATATCAGGATAAAAAAGATTTAATATTTAAGAAGGGTTTATGTCTATTATGCTTGAAGAAAAACCATATTTCTCGTAACTGTAAGTCCAAGGTTAAGTGTTTAATTTGCCAGAAAAGGCATTTGGCAGTAATGTGTCAACAAGTTCCTTCTCAATTGAAAGAGACTAAACAAGTAGAGCCTGTGGCGAAAAATGAGGTCAATGTTTTGGCTAGCAGATCCGCGAGCTCCGATGTGTTACTACAAACATTAATCGTAAGGGTAAAAAATGGCAACAGGGAAAGGTTAGTCAGAGGGATTATAGATACGGGTTGCGAGAGAAGTTATTTAACGAAAGATATTACAGATTCTTTGAAATGTAACAGTGTTGGTGAAGTGAAATTAGTTCATAAATTATTCGGAGGTGTAGAAACAAAAGAAAAATTGCATTCTAAATATATAGTTAATTTGAGTAGCCTTGATAATAAATATGTATGTAGTGTGCATTGTTTAAGTGAATCTGTTATCTGTTCTGATGTTAAGAAAATACCTAAAGGTCCTTGGTTGAAAGAACTTCGTAAATTAAATATTCAAGTGTCAGATGTAGAGGGTAATGCTCCCGAAAACGAAAGTGACATTAAATTGTTGATAGGTTCTGATATTGCTGGAAAATTATTCACCGGAAATATTAAATGTTTACAAAGTGGTCCGGTCGCGATGGAAACAAGGTTGGGATGGATTTTAATGGGTAAAATTCCAGCGAAGGAATCTTCAGGTATAAATGATTCTCTTGCATGTGTTTCTTTATTGCTAAACGAAAGATCAGCAGAAAACTTGTGGAAGTTAGACGTTATTGGTATAAATGACCCAGTTGAGTCTAAAAAGAAAGCTGAAATTTATGAGGAGACCATGCAATATTTTGAGGAAAATTTGAATTTGGATTCAGACGGGAGATATGAAACTGCATTACCTTGGGTACTGGACCCCTCTCGCTTGTCTAATAATAAAACGTTAGCAGAAAAACGCCTGACTAATACGCGAAGGAAATTATTAGATTCGAATCAAATTAAAGTTTATCAGGAAGTATTTAAAACTTGGTTGAAGGAACGAATTATTGAAGAGGTAAATGAAGGCGAAGTAGATAGAGAGCACTATTTGCCTCATAGGCCGGTTTTTAAAGAATCTAGTGAAACTACGCGAGTAAGGCCAGTTTTTGATGCTTCGGCACACGCCAAAGGAGAACTTTCCTTAAATGATTGTCTTGAGAAAGGTCCCAACCTAATAGAAATAATTCCAACATTGTTGAATCGTTTTCGGAAATATCCTCTTGCAGTAATTTCAGACATTGAGAAAGCCTTCTTGCAGATTGGTATAAGAGAGAAGGATAGAGATTATTTGCGTTTCTTTTGGAATGCAAAAGAAGAGAATACTAAAATTTACAGACATTGTCGCGTGGTTTTTGGGCTTAACTGTAGTCCATTTTTGTTAGCCGCTACGTTGAACTATCATTTAAATCGTGCCCCAGATCAGTTTGCAGTTACAGCCAACATTTTGAAGGAGTCCTTCTATGTTGATAATTGCCTGACTAGTTTTAAGAATGTTGAAGAATTGAATAGATTTGTACTAGAATCGAGAATGTTATTGTCACTGGGAAAGTTTAATCTTAGAGGATGGCAGTCGAATTGTGAAACCGAAATAATTCCCAACTCTAAATTAGATACATTCGTTTGCGTTTTAGGGTTAAACTGGGATTTGAAGGATGATACTCTTTCCTGTAAAATTGAGTCACTAAAGAAAGAGGAGATTGTCGCGAGTAAACGAACACTCCTTTCTTGCGCGCATAAGTTATTTGACCCAGTAGGCTTCCTTTCTCCCGTTACCCTGTTCCCAAAGGTGATATTGCAAGAGTGTTGGAAATTACGATTAAATTGGGATCAAAAATTGCCAGAACATTTAGAAAAGAAGTCCATACAATGGGTAAAGGAAATGAAACTGCTGTCTGATGTCAAAATTCCTAGATGGCTTAATATTGACAGATCGGTTAACGAAGATGTAAGTCTTCATGTTTTCAGCGATGCCAGCAAGCATGCCTATGCTACCTGCATTTTCTTAAGAGTGAAGACCGAAAATAAGGTTTGTTTAAATTTTGTGCAAGCACGCACTAGAATTAAGCCTTTAAAGAGTATATCCATTCCTCGTTTGGAATTATTATCCTGCTTAATCGGAGCACGCTTGGGACGTATGGTCTTTTCAGATTTGAACATGCCAAATTTAAGAACATTCTTCTGGACTGACTCAACAACCGCTTTGTGCTGGATCCAGCGAGACGTACGGTGGGGAACTTTCGTTTGGAATCGTGTCCAAGAAATCAGAACACTTACAAAAATAGAAGATTGGCATTACATCCCTTCGGAGCTGAATGCCGCCGATCTCCTTTCTAGAGGCTGTTCAGTTAAACAGTTTTTGCTGTCGAAATGGTGGGAGGGCCCATCATGGCTGTTAGAACCAGAATCGTCATGGTCAAGAGGCACCGATTTGCCGGACGAAGAGATCATAAATTCAGAAAGGCGTAAATCAGTATTGACAACTCTTAACAAAGATTCTAAACCTGACAATTGGTATTACAGGTACTTTTCATCCATAAAGAAAATTGTACGCATGTTAGGTTGGATTCTTAGGTTTTACTTTAAATTACGAAGAATTACAAACGAAACCTCCAAAATTTTGTCAGTTTCGGAAATTGAAAGAGCTGAGATAACTCTTATGTTATTGGTTCAAAGAGAATCATTTAAGAGTGTGAACGATGATAAAATTAAAGACCTCAGACCTATAGTTGATCGTGATGGTTTGATCAGAGCTAAAACCAATATTTCTTATCGCGACGATACTGATGACTTTAAGTTTCCTGTCATTTTGCCATCTGATCATGCAGTAGTAAACTTACTAATAATGAATGCACATAATGAGCTGCTGCATGCTGGTACTTCTATGGTGATGTCTCATTTGCGGGAAAAGTATTGGATCCTCAAAACTCGTAAGACAGTACGAAACTGCCTTAGAAAATGTGTTAAATGTCAAAGATTTAAATCCAAAAGTTGTGATGTAACTCCAGGAATTTTGCCGAAAGATAGAGTACGTGATGCAAATGTTTTTGAGATAGTGGGTGTCGATCTGGCAGGACCCCTCTACCTTAAAGATGGTCGAAAAGCTTATATTGTTCTTTACACATGTGCGGTCTATAGGGCCATTCATCTGGAGTCAGTAACATCCTTGACAACTGAAGCTTTTTTCCAGTCATTGAGACGTTTCATTTCTCGTCGCGGAAGACCATCTATAATATACTCAGACAATGGCAGTAATTTTAAAGGAGCGGAGAGCCTTCTGCATACAATTGATTGGGAGAGTCTGCGATCAAAAGCCGCTGAGCAAAGAATTCAGTGGAAATTTATTCCTCCTTCCGCACCTTGGTGGGGCGGTTGGTGGGAACGTTTAGTTCAAATGGTGAAACAGATTCTGAGAAAAGTTCTAGGTCGTGCTGCCCTGGATTACGAGGAGTTGCTTACAGTACTATGCGACTGTGAGAGAGTAAACAATACTAGGCCACTTACCTACGTGTCGGAAGACGTTGAAGATTCATCCCCATTAACTCCAGAAATGTTCTTGCGGGAGATTTCCAAATCAGGAGTACCTGATATCGATACAGTGGATAAGGAAAAACTGAGTAAACGAGCTAAGTATCTACAAAAGGTGAGAGAACAACTTAGAGCAAGATTCCGTGTGGAATATCTAGGACAGTTACGTCAGCAGTCCATTAAAAACTCTATAGCTAAACCTCTCCAGGTGGGTGAAATTGTTCTACTTGAAGATAACAACAAAAAACGTGGTTTTTGGAACCTGGCGCGTGTCATAAAGCTGCTACCTGGTCGTGATGGACAAATAAGACTTGCTGTCATAAAAACAGAGACTTCTGAGTTTCTGAGACCAGTGCAAAGACTGTACAGACTTGAGCTGGATAACCCAGTCCAAAAGGATATGACTGAAAATATTCCTATGACTACCAGCAGTGGTAGAACTGTGAAACCAGTGATACGTCTGTGAAATGTTTTGTACTTGTTTGAATACTTTGTAATAATTTGATTTATTTTTATTTTTCTAGGTTTAGTATTATCTGTTAATATGTCTAGAAAATTATGGAATGCTGCATCTCCAGGTAAATTTGTATTTCAATTTAATTAGAACATCTTGGTAGGCATAATTTTATACTTCAATATTGTATACTGTACTGTTATGCATATATTATACTTAACAGATGTGTGAATTTACCTCCCAGTAAATTCAGGTGGGAGGAATATGTAGCGAATAGTTTATCCAACAGATGGCAGTATCTGCCAAGCTCCTTTGGTAATTGTCATTGCGCATGCGCAAGCGGAGTGTAAAAAGAAGTATGTTATTAGGAGAATGAGCTTTCGTTAATAATGTTGCTGCGCGTTTTCGCTGTGTAAATAAAAGTATATTTTTATATCATAGATGTTCTTTACTCTCTAATGCGAAGCACTAGTTTAGTGCACGAATCTCTTCTGATTCAGAAACCATTTTCAAACCGTGGATCACCACAGTGCTACTTTGGTAGACAGTTGCACGAATTTTTGGCGATTTACGTTGGTGCAGTTTTTACAATCGTCAGCCATCTTGAAAAACGCTGTTTTTACGCATATAGTATAAAGTATTTGAAACTGATATTCGAAAAGTACGAAAAAAATAAATATCGTTAAAAGTAATGGACTAATTTTTTGTTGAAAATGTCGTTTTTTAAGATGGCAGGCAAGTGTAAATAAATACATTTACTATGAGTATAAAATTCAGGGTTCATACACATTTCTGCACACGGAAAGTACTTTTAAGGACCATTAATAAAAAAAATTTAAGGACCTGTGAGCAAATGGGAACTGACTAAATTCAATTAAAAATATTATAGCTATGTCTTAACTTCGCTTTTTAATACCCTCCTAAATATAAAAGAGATCCATAAGTAGGATGCATTATTTTTAAACATAGCTTAATTAACATAATTATTAATGCGTTTGAGAATAAAATATCAAATTTATCAAGTATCATTAAATATTTTACACTTATAAATAACTAGACATATTTTGACATTTTAGTTACGTTTTACTAACAGCTTTTTTATTTTTAATGTCTCATTTTGTCACATACTTGCTCAATCTAGAGGTTTAGTCAATACTAAGTAGGTTTTATGTCACGCAGCATATGTTAAAATGAGCATTAAAATCATATTCAGCATGGTTCATAACAAAAGACTGGCTGTTGTCACCGCTCCTGCTTGCCTAGAGAGAGACCTGCTAATCAGAACAAATCTGAAAGGCCAGATGTAAGCACAGTTAGTAAGTTTTGAAAGTTAGCTGAGCTCTGTCTGACGCAGTTAGTGTCGTAGCTTCGTGTAGAGTTCCAGGGATTGTAACTCAGTTAATATACTTTAAGGTGCTATTAAGCCACTAAAGCACTAGAGGTGATAAGCTATTTTTCATTATTTTAAGTTTCACTAGATGCGAAGAATAAGTTTTACATGAATTTTTATATTTTTGTGTTTTACCTTGCGAGTACTGTAAAGGTTAAAGAAAATCAATAACTAACTTTAATATGCAAAGATAATTTTTAAGGGTAACTTAGTTATAAGTAATTAAATTAGGTATTAGATAACCTTAGTCATATGGACTTACATTGACACTATCAAATTAAATTTATTTTTTAATAATATTTGTTAAAAAACCCTATTAATATCATATTCTAATAAAATTTCACAGTTTAAAATACATGCAATTTACGACATTGAATTTTAAACAATGTTAGGATAATTACACATTAAACATTTATATTTTGTAGCAACAAAACAAAATAATTATGAACCTTTTTAATTTGAAGCCCTACCCAGACATTTTGGCTGATTTATATCGGTTTCCTTCTCCTTAAGCATCTTTTCTAACAATTAGAAATTTATCTCAATACGCAAAACAATGTTCTCATTAGTTTCTGCCTGTTTTATCTCCTAACTGTCAACCTCTCCACAATGTACTACCTATGAGGGTTTACTTCATCTTGTAAAAGTTAAATAGTCCACCCTCCTCGACAGACGTGAAACAAATTATCGCTATGTCTGTAACTATAAATTAGAGGTTTAAATAAGCTTCTTATTTAAAAAGAACTTAGAACATAAAGGCATGTTCTTATGCTAACAAAATCAATTACAGCTCGTGGTGATGTAATTAAACAAGAAGAGTCAAATTCACACTAAAAATATGGACTAGGGGTCAAAGACAAGTGGTCAATTTAATTTCAATTTAACCTGGTTCAATAACTCATATATCGTCATAATAAACTCAAATGTCAGCAGCGGCAATGGAAATTATCAGAGCTGATAGGAACTAATACAAGGAGCAAGCAGAGATCAGAAATACACTCTTGTCTTATACTCCAAAAACTTGCTTAAAACTGTTTCGTAAATTGTGCTTTATAGCATTATACCTTGCTTATTTTTCAGATTCGAAACATTGCATAATATGTGGCCAAAATGGAACTTTATAATATGACAGTGAAAAATAAAAATGCTTTATTTTAATGTTATTTCTTAAATATAATTCCAATACATTGCCATTATTTTAATGAAATTTATCAGTGTTACAATGTTCTAAAAAAGTCGCCAAAAATTTCCCAGAGTTCGGAATTAAAAATTTTTTATAGAAACCGATCTTAAAATTGCCAAAATGTTGATAAGTCACCAAATTTAGAACCATTTAATAAAAGAATTCACATCCACAAAAGCGAAAAGTTGTTTGAGAGCTCTTCATTACAAAAAATGAAATAATTTCAAAATTCTTGTGTTTCACTTCTTGCTCAGAAACTCGAGTATCCCACCAGTTATATTACAAATAGGAACAAATTATAATCCATGAACCCATTCAAAAAATAACCATATTTGATGGTGAATCACCAAAAATATTGCTGCAAAATGCTAATTCACACTTAGAATGGCAGTCGTAAAAACAGACAGAAATTTCAGATTATTAAAATTAAGGAACTTCTGCCGATTTTCGCCGAAATTAAGGACTTTTAAGGACCAAAAATCGATTCCAAAAAGCTTAAGGACTCATAAGGACCGTACGAACCCTGAAAATACTAAAGTAAGGTTATTATTACTTTCATATAGCAAAGAAGAAAATAAAAACACTGCTATAAAATCATTGTGCCAACGTTTAATTAGATTAAAATAATACTTAAATTGAATATCGAATTAAAAACCTTATACCAACATTTAAAAGAATTAAAATCGAATGGAACAGCTATCGAATGGAATTTCTTTTTTTGCGTTACATCTATATGTAAGGACAGGATAAAGGACTCTTTTTCCCCAAAACAATTGTAAAACTAATTTAAAATGAATTCTAAAGAGAATTTTTAGTGGGGTCTGTACGTACGTATCTCGCATAATTCAAAAACGAGTAGCATCAGAACGTTAACATTTTGTATATAGGACTGCTATAACAAGAAGATGTGCACCTCGTATTTTGGTTGCACCATATAAATATATGTATATATATATATATAATGTTGTATGAACTTAAATCCATTTAGTGCGAATACAAGTTATTATTACTTGCGCAATTAATGGAAAACCTACCTAAAATGCACACTTTTTCATAACTACATCAAGTTTCAAAATCAACTTTTTAAACAAGTCAGAGGATTGCCAATGGGCTTACATTCCAGCACCTCGATCTGTAATATCTTTTTATTTGTCAAAGAATTTAACTTCCAAAAAAATCTACAACCACAAGAGTTAAATTACTACAAACACACCTACAGATTTATTGATGACCTTATTACAATTAATAATTTTGGTAAAATTGAAAACTCCGACATTTATCCGAATTGTCTTAAACTTAATAAAACTAATAATTCACAAAATAGCATAGACTTTCTAGATCTTCAAATCATTAACTACAAAAAAATTTTACTTTTTAACAAAACAAGAAACTTCAATTTCAATACTAACAAATTAATAAATTGGAACTCCAACATATCCAAAAAAGTAATTAACAATACTATAATTAATCAAATACAACGAATTAAAACTATATGCACAGATACAATAGATTTACAACGCGAAATTTTGATCCTTATCAAAATTCTCAAAAATAATCTAATTCCCTTTCAATTTATCAACCATTGCCTTAAAAGAGCAGGCGTTAAATACTCACTCTAAATCATTTAACTGATAGGGATATGATAATTTATTCCTAAACCTGAGAAGGCGGTATAAGTTGGATGACTGTCAGTTGAAAGATTTGTATATAGTGTAATTACTCAATTGTATATATTGTAAAAAGCTAATTGTCTTCAGACATATACTGTTACTATACTGTTACTAAAAAAAATGGGCCTATTTCCTGCCTTTAGACTGTCTACTAGCTCTTGGATAGCGAAAATGCCTTTTTCCTTTCTTAAATTCTTAATCATTGCGACACGACAATTAGCCAGAAATTAATTAATTTCCATTCACTAGTACTTTTAAAAAAATCTTAACAGACGGTCTCTCTCAGATAAGAACTCCACAAAATACATCCCTCAAGAATTCCAAGTCCCACCCACTACCATAAATTTCTTCACCCAAGTCTTGCCGACTGATATAATTCAAAGCCCCAACTGCCGCTAAGAATTTTCGGACACCCTACACTTCTGAGTCAGACACGAAGAGAACACACTGCCAACTCCCCCACTAGAAAGAATGTAAGTTACTTAATACCTTTCTGGCCTTTATATCTTCATGTACATTCACTGATCTTATTTATATTATTTTCTATTTTATTTTTATATTATTTTTATGTTCTCTTTGATTTGTTTTTGCAAAGTTTGCATTATTTATCTTTTTTATAATCTTCTATGTTTATTTCAACTTTACTTTGATTTCGATTTCATAATGACAATTTCCAATGTTTAATTTCTACAAATAATATAGTACTCAAATACATAAAGATGATAGTGTCGGGGACGATTACTCGAGTTTTACAAGATTTCTCTACAGTAATTGATTTTTACTCCAAATTGAATTGACTAAAATGCTTCATGAGAATCAGTTCTTTGAGTAACAACTATTCGCGGAAATATTTGGCCTGACTAGAATTGCCGGTTTGGCTTTAATTTATAACTCGAGTAAAGACGAAACACTTTCATATTTACGTATTTCTATCAATTATTGATCATTGAACGGGAGTTGGTTTGTTCCCCTTGAAAAGTCAACTAATTTCCGATCAATGACAATAATTACATGTTTTAATTTTTACTTTTACAATTGTAATATTATTCTTCGTGATGATTTAACTCCAGTCCCCGTTAAAACATTATTAACATTTTGCTTTCAAATTACTTCAAAACATCTTTCAAAATATAACTTACCAGTATGGATGCACACTTTTAAAATAATTCTACTTTAATTAAACTTAGGAGATAATATAATCAATTAATCAATACGGTTTAGGAAATAAATTATATATACAGGGTGATTATAATTAAAGTTTAAGTTTCAAAACGCTATAAAAAAAGAACCACTGATGAAAATGATGTGAAATTTGAAAGGAATGTTATTGAAGAAGGCGGAAAGCGTATGGCAGAAGAAAAAATTTAGTTTCAAAAGTTAGCAACAGATGGCGCTGTAAGCGGCAAAATCACGACGAGAAACGAGAAGCGATTCGTAAAACAATGGCTAAGGTGGAAGTTACACATTAAAATGCATTGACAAATTAGATTTGTTGAATAATTTTATTTGCATGACTGTACATATCACATCGAAAGGGACAAATCGGTTTCAAGAGTTTTGCGGCGACATACCGCATAAGAACCATTCATCAAAGAAGTTCGGAACTGTCGCGAGACTGGCACAAAACATGTTCAATATGGTGTTGTGTGCAACAAGTTGAAAGCGACAAACAGCATGTTCCACAACGGATCGCAGTGTCTCCGGGGTGATGTTCAGAATGTGTTGCGAAATGCGTGCCTTTAATTCCGCTAAATTTGCAATTGGAGCACGGAACACAACATCCTTCAGATATCCCCACAGCCAGAAATCACACGGAGTAAGATCAGGCGATCGGGACGGCCAAGCTGTAGGGAAATGACGGCTGATAATTCGAGCATTTCCGAAATGGCGCCTCAGCAGCTGCTTCACGGGATGTGCAATGTGCGGAGGAGCGCCATCTTGCATAAAAATGATTTCATCCACACATCCACGCTGTTGCAGAGCTGGAATCACGTGGTTGCGCAAAAGAGACGCATACCTCTGACCAGTGACGGTTGCAGTAACAGGACCGGAAGCACCCGTCTGTTCGAAAAAATATGGTTTTAGGATGAATGATGCCGTAAAGCCACACCATACCGTGACCTTTTCAGGATGAAGTGGTACGGGGTGCGTTGCCAGTGGATTTTCTGTTGCCCATATTCGACAATTCTGGGTATTCACGTATCCTGTCAGATGGAAATGGGCTTCATCTCTCCACAAAATTTTCCACGGCCATTCATTATCCACTTCCATGCGAGCCAGGAATTCTAACGCAAACGTCTCCCTAGCTGTCAGTTCAGGCGGAAGCAACTCCTGCACATGGCCAATTTTGTACGGATAGCATTGCAGGATGTTTCGTACAATTTTCAGCACCGTGCTCGTAGGCCTGTCCAATGTTCGGGCAATTCCTCGTGCACTGCACGGTTGCACACCACCGGCCGACCCCTCCTGTAATGCTGTGGCCACTTCTTCAACTACCGTCGAATGCACTCGTTTTCTCCCTCTACCAGATTGCACATCAAACGAACCTGTCGTTTCGAATTTTTGCATCATTTTCTTTAGACCTACGACACTCATTGGACCAACGCCTTCTTTTATACCCTTCAGTGTCCTGAATTTTTGCAGAGCTACTCTTGCACAATCATCATTCTTGTAATACAGCTTTACCAGCAGAGCGCGGTCCTGCAGTGAAACACCCATGGCGAACGTCTGAGACGCGAAATGAGGAACAGCCTGGTACCTGGCGGCTTTATAACACTGAAATTTAACTAACATTTTAATTTGCCTTCTTCCGCTTGCAGCGCCATCTGTTGCTAACTTTTGAAACTAAATTTTTTCTTCTGCCATACGCTTTCCGCCTTCTTCAATAACATTCCTTTCAAATTTGGCGTCATTTTCATGAGTGGTTCTTTTTCTATAGCGTTTTGAAACTTAAACTTTAATTATAATCACCCTGTATATATATATATATATATCCACTCTGTTACTCAGCTCAGTGATCTGAGTTTCTTTATTCTTATATGTTTGTAAACTGTGCATTTTTTGCTTTAAAAATTATTGAATTATGTTGTTCTTATCTTCCAGTTAAGGCTTTTATGCCTTTAGTAACTTTGCCTGCGATACTTTTAGAATTATCAACAAATTAAAAGTTGTTTAAGTGCCGCTAAGCCTAATAATATTTTCCATGGCGGCCATTGCTTGTTTACATTTGAAACAGCAGAATAGTAGATTTGCTGCCAATCTAGAGAAAGCAAGCATCCTAATAACAAAGATAACACCTTCTTTTATTATTTCGAATTAAATCCTGCTTAATCCAGTCTGGAATTTATTCGAGGAAATAAGTGTTTAAAATATACTTCATAATTTTCAGTACAGACATCTTGAGTTTTAATGTATTTTTGGTTTGTGGCGAAGTGAGAATTGAAATACTGAATCGTCTGTGAAAATCTGTTTCTTTTTGTTTTGTTTGCTTAATTTCTTTTGTACATTGTTTTAGATTTATTATAGTATTTGAAAAGAACATGTAGCAATGATTAGATAATTCTTCAAATGATATAAATTTTGTACATTCTGAGTTATAATATGGACGAAATATAACGGTGTGAAGTGAAACTAGCGCCAGAGTGTCGCTATGGTAAACAAATAAAGTGAATTTTAAAGAGTGCATTTATTCTATTGTGGTTTATGCGATATCGACAAAGTAGATTTACTTCAATCCAATAAGTTTAAAGGAAATGCACGAAAAAATGGGTATAATTTAATATTCTGTACATGGAAGTCATGTGGTGCACACATCAGATTTTTTTAACGAAAGAAAGCAGAATTATGGATATTTACAAAATGATTTGGGGAATTCTAAAATTTACGGTCCTAACTGGTAATCAGGCTCTATTCACGCCTAGCCTCGTGAGCCTGACCGATAACCAGGTTAGTAATCCATAACTCCGATAACCAGGTTATTACGCCTAGCTTTGTCAGCCTAGCACGTAATGAAGCTCTGGTGGCGCAAATGATGGCTCAAGAATTAGAGAAAACTCATACTGCCATATCAGCGACGATTCTACAATGCAACGACCTCTTGCTCTTCAGTGCACAAAATACAAAGAATCTTCAATTATAAGAACACCTTTTTATGCACGAAAATTCTTTTATTCCCCAGTTGCCAAAATATGCCTGCACTCCTGATGTAAATAGTCTTTTTTTTTTTTTTTTTCCTTAAATATTTAATCACACTCCAGGTGGCTACTAAGAAAATTCCAAGCAATGATTTCTTCTGCTTTAGCAAAAATACAAAAGCAAAATTTGAACGAAGATTCTTCGAAATTCTGAAAACACCAATTAAAATTATCAGGCCAACCTTCGGGCGGAACCGTGACCATTATTTCATAAGACGCTTGAATGGCCAAGAAGCCGAAGTCGGTTAGTCGTCGCAAGGTCCTGCAGTGAAAACAGCTGCAACCAACTTCCTTTCTCTGCAATCAAATTCACAGAAAGCCGCGGGAAAAATGAAAGAACATGCGATAACGGGCACATAGCATTTACAGCTGTTCAAACAAAGCTGCATACGCACTGACAAGCATGGATTTGTATCATGAATGAATGTATCACTTCCCAAGAAATGATAAAGCAGAATCGTGACACGCTATAAGCTGCTAAAAGGAACTTCAAGCAGAATAAATGAGCCCTTAGGAACATTTGCATTATTTGACGGGAACTTTATTTCTTCCACTGTTACAGTGCATTCCACTTTTTACGTGGAACTCGGTAGTTACCTGTAAGAGACAAGAACCGATACTATTAATTTTGCCCTTTTTGAAAGGAAATATTACATTGGTTTAAGAAAAGGCAATGAGCACTTTTGTGTCATATTTCCTTCTTGGCCCATTTCTAAATTTCTTAGAGTAGAAAAATTACCCGAGATAAATTATTTTTCCTAGTAAGCTATTTTACAAATCAGAGGAAATGATTTATTACATAAAACGAAATGAGATGCTTAAAATTTATTTTAGCGATAAGATGATTTTTAGAAAATGAAAATAATTGGACATACAATTAATTTACACACATTTACTATATAAAGTTCACAACTTACATTTACTATATCATTCTAATACAATATTAAAATACTTTTACTGTATAGTTTTACCGTAAACAAATATGTTGTACAAAATTTTGCAACTGTATTAATGAGCGGCAAATATCAAATACTTTTACTGTATAGTTTTAGCATAAACAAAATTTACGTACAAAAGTTCGCAGCTGTAATAATTAATTAGCAGCAGAAATAAAATACATTTACTGTGTAATTTTAGCTTAAACAAAAATTTTGTACAAAAGTTCGCAGCTGTGTTTTTAATATTTTTGTTTTTAACTGTAACATTTTTTCCCCTCTCTCTTTAATGGAGTTTCCCATAATCGATTCTTTTTTTAAAATAAAAGATCTCATATTAAGAGATAAAAAAATTGTATATTTGCACAGATGCTCAAATTTGTAGAGACATTAGGTTAACTGGAAGCAGGAGAGATGAAAAATGAGCAGCCTCCTCGCCGGGGATCGAACCACGGACCTCTGGAATACGCGCCCAGCGTGCTGACCTACTACGAAGGCATGCTAAGAAAGGAGAAATTCCTTATATACCCCCCTTTTAAAGGGTGACTGGGGTTTTTAGAGGACCCAATCGACAAATCCTGGGTGTGGAGAATCCTCATCTACCACCCTTTTAGTTCGGGCGCCACTGCAGAGACATTAGGTATTTTTGAAGATGATATGAAAAATGATCAATGACCTCACCGGGACTCGAACCACGGACCTCTCGAATACGCGTCGAGCGTGCTGACAACTACACTACAAACGCATGCTAAGATGGCGGGAGAAATACCTTATATACTACTTCTTTTAAGGCGCAACTGGGGATTAGGAGACCCAGTCGCCAAATCCTCATGGTGAAGAATCCTCATTCACCCCCTTTTTAGTTCGGGCGCCACTGTAGAGACATTAGGTTAATTGGAAGCAAGAGAGATGAAAACGAGCAACGCCCTCACCAGGAATCGAACCACCGACCTCTGGAATACGCGCCCAGTGTGCTGACGACTGCACTACGAAGGCGGGAGAAATACCTTATAAAGTATCCTGCGGGTGCACAGAGATGGCTTAATACGCTATAGTAATTTCACAATATCTCTTGAATCAATTCGGAAAATAAATATTTCAGACATTTTTAAGCGAAAATGAATTCTTTTAGTGTAATGGTCGTTCAATTAATATATACATGGAAGGCTACTGTAGACAAAGAATAACATTATGCAATAATAATTGTAAGAAAAATTACGAACACGCGTTATAACGCAAAGAAAAAAAGGGCGTGGTATCATTTGATTGAATGAAATACAGAAACTATTTCCTTTGTCCGACTTAAGAAATAAATTCATCAAATGAGCAATAGTAAGCTGCAATGCAGTTTTTGACGACTAAAAAAAAAGATGGTACCGAAATCCACAGAAGAGCGATAGTGGTATTTTCACCATCAAAAGTCTCTACATTCTTTTTTGCCATTCTTCCTGTAATAAGTCCACTTCTCATATCCCGTATGCACTAAAGGCTGGGCGCCTGTCATTTCAGAAATCTTCTTGTAGCATTACACGGACTTCTCCTTTTCCTATGACTAACTACACCTCCCAAATAGCGTTACTGCCTGTTCCATGGAGGATTTCTCACTCTAGTCCTCCTCACATTTTTTATTGACTGTTGATTATATTTCACGCCTTTTGATTTTTCTTCAACTGACATTCTTGTAAATAATCTGCAATGTAATTTTTTTTTTTTTTCCAACAACTCTTTCCAAAGCCAACCAGCGACCGAGCGGTAAAAGCCGCTGAACACTGGTAGTTCGGTCCGGGGTTCGAGTCCCGGCGAACAGGTTGACTGCATGGGCGTTTTCGTGGTTTTCCCCATATGTAACTTGGATAAGAGCCAGTTTCTCTTAAAATGACCTCCACGGGGCATCCCTCCCTTTCCGTGTATTGCCTAAGGGCAGAGCACGTAATAAGCAAAAAAAAAAATTCCAAATCTGCTAAAAAAACAGAAAGATTACTTCGTAAGGAGATAATAGAATTACAGATAATTAATGTTTCATCAGCACATCATGTAGTGGAACGAAGGACTTAATTCGATGTGCAGGGTGAAAGCAGAAGCGGCCTGCAGCAACTCTAGAAAATCAATTATACGAAGAACACGTCCGATGGCATTCCAACATACGTTGCAGACTACCGTTTAGCTCACGGACATGGAAGTATTAGAAGGAAACACTTGCGCCAAAACCCTCCCGGGTATATTTTGAAGATCCAACACACACATCGGAATCAGCTTACGGAGTCGAAAACAATTTGTAAGTTGAACGCACCAATACAGAGAAAAGCATTTTTTCTTGACCTTCAACTATGACGCGTTTTCCCCAGCAAAATCTTCATTCGACTTCCAGAAATGAAAACATGACCTAATCCACAACACTTTGCGGCGCTACGATAATTTTATCCCTTTTTACTTCCGAAATATGCTTCATCGTTTCAAAAATTTTACTTTTTTTTTTTACTCCGAAATAAGCTTCAGAGGAAAATTATCAGTGTGTCGCAAAATGTAAAACAATTCATCAAGTAATGATGTGAATATTATTAGGATTACACTCCAAAAAATAAAAAATACTCCCCAAGCAACAGATGAAGTACCACTTGTAAGTAATAATCATTCCTTCGATAATATGTCATCCAAATGATTGCTATGTTTTGTTAGGGATTTTGTATTTAGTTAGCTATTTTCAGTAGAATTGTAATTAAAATTGTTTTATTTCCCCGTGGAATGGAGCGCGTGACGAGTTTTAAGAGAAAGCTACGCCGAAAACGTAAAAATAAATGGAGTACGCGCATTTAATAAATAGATATCTCGTAATTTATATTTAAATTGAATTTTTGCAATTGTGTGTTAGCTGTAACTGTAATTCTACTCTTTTGCTTTCCAGAAAATAGAAAATTACCAAAATGTTCTCGCGCACGATTAAAACGATTTAAGAAGCCGGAGAAAACCATTTCAGTTCAGTTGTTTAGATAACCGTTGTTGTTGACTGTAGCAAATTCGCGGTGAGATCGGATTAGTTTTCTCTGCGCTTTAACGTTAGAAAACTTAAAACGTTAAATAGAACACATAACGTTTTAAGTAGTTTAAAATACAACTACTGTGTGATATTGTGGTATTGAATGAATATCTGAGAGAAAGAACTTCAGCATTTTGTTTTATTTCTTGTGATAAGAACAAATTTTATTAACTTTTCATCAGACTTGTGCATTCAATCTATTACGAACCCGCACGCACTCAACAGTATAATTCGAAATTAATATTACAACAGAATACTTAATTCACAAATATGATGTGGAAACCACAGAATACTTAATTCACAAATATGATGTGGAAAACACGAGTTCCTTGTACAGACTTGTAAATTATACACATTTTTGGATGCATTTCATTTAAACATATTTCCCCGAATTATTCTAATTAGCTGATTTCTCAAGACAAGTTGAAAATGAAATAAAAAATTACTAATTCTGAGAGTAATAAGCCGCTCATTTTTTGTCGTACTGAAAAGTCAAACTTTTTACAATTTTCTTTTTCCATAACGAGTATAAAGCTTTAACAAATATAGGTACAGGAAGCGGGAGATCGCATTAAAAGTTAGATTTTCATTATTTGTCCAAAATTAATTCTTTCACGCATTCGAAATCGCCAAAACATCGCTCGCGCACATACGCTCACACACTTTCGGTACTGCATATAGCAATAAAAAAGGGAGGTGCACAACTAGATGTTAAGAATTCCCACATACAAAATTTCAAAGTTCTACGGATAATCGTTTTTGAGTTATGCGAGATAAATACGTACGTATTTACGTACTGACGTCACGGAAAAAGTTCATTCTGAATCTATTTTACAATCCTTTTGGAAAGAGATGTCACTCAAAGAAAATAGTCAAAATGAATGTGGTAACGGTCAAAATGGATATTTCTGTTAAAATATGATACCTGAAGTTTTTCACGATTACAATACTTCGTACAAGGAAGTAACAATGAACTGGCACTATTGGGGGAGGGGGATTTTACAAGTATCATGCCGGAAAATACAGACCAGGGGTTCTCAACCCTTTTTTTTTGTCTCATGCACCTCTTTCGCCAATGCTGGAAGATTATTTCCCCTGCCCCCCCCATTCCAAAATTTAAAAATACATATAAACATTTATTTAGATTATTTTCTAATGTGTTTTATAAATTAAACAACAAAAATCACAGAAAATGTTGGTAAATACGAAAACTTGACTAAAAGAAGTAGTTTTTAAACCTCAACAGGACATTAGGTTTGACGTTATTTTAACCCTTTGTTTCATCATGTCCACTCTAGTAAACAAAGTTTAAATTTGTTTATTCTTCTGTAAATGCCTTAACAGATTCCATTCCTGTGTTTATTCATTCTATATTATTAGAACTTTGAACTGTCGATCATAGATGACTGTATAACATCACTAAGTAAAGCGGTACTTCTATTTTCAAGTTAGTACAATTTCTCATAGTAAACATTATATAATATTGCTTACATTTTCTTATACTGCCATTTTTTATTCATAATTAGTAATCTTAGACTTTTTTTTTTTTTAATGTCAGTTTGAGAAAATTGTGGAGTGGGTAGATAAAGATCTACCGAAAAGAGTGAATTGAAACCCAAATGTACCGCTTATCAAGCCAAAACACCACTGGAAATGTTTATGTTTGGCAAGGAATTTCTAGAACATTTGAAATTTGAAGTAGCAAAATGAATTCAATCATAATCGACGAAATGAAGGTACTTTGGGGGATCCGTATATACATGTCAGTTGTAGATTCACCATTTAGAAGATGGGAATGATCACTGCAAACAAGGCCGGAAATAATTTTAAATGCAATGACCGTAAACCGTTGGGAAGATATTTGTATGCATGCAAGTATATGCATGCTGTCAACTGTAGTGAACAAACTGTAGCAATTATTTAAAACGAAATTTGAATAAAATAATTTTATTATTATTATTATTATTATTATTATTATTAAGGTTATTTAAAGTAGAAAAAATACTAAAATTTTCGTTTAACTTCTCTAGATTATTTGTATGCAACAAAAGGTTAAGTGCTCCCTCCCTAAGACACTATATACTTTCACCACATGCATACCTTCTCCGGGATTAGAACCGGGCACAAAGATGGGGCAACCGGCTTCCCTATCCCACGCCAAGAGGGCAGAGGCAAAGTTTTGAATTAAAGTATTCCGTAATTATGTAAACTCCCAAACTTACTGACTCACATATAACATACAAAAGAGGATACATGTATCAAACGGTCTTCATAAAATAAAAAAGCATTAATAGTTTTTAAAAGAAAGTTACTTAAAAAAACTTGCTTTCGACTGCAGTCTTGGGGCAAGATCATACTACAGTAAGAAAATTGCGATATCAGCTTATATTTCTATTTCACCTTGACAAATTAATGCATCACGGAAAATAATTGCAGAAAATCTTAATAAACTCGAGGCAAAACGTCAAAATATTGCGCAATTTGAGATGACTAATAGAATAGGAAGAGCACTAGAAATTAGAACGTTCATTACGATCCACAAAAACGATTGCTAAATTCTTCAACCAGACAATTGAGGAACTTTTGAAACAACTTTTTTCCTGAAAGGTCGATTCCAATTTATTTCCCTGAAATCCTTTGAGAAGACGCTAAGAAGAACTAAACGTAATAATTTCCTGTAAAACTCGATAGGTCATCAAGAAAATAAAAGCAAGTGTGCTTTTTGCGAAAACAATGGAACCTCAACTCAATTAACAATAATCAAAGCAATCTTTCCGTAAAAGCAAATAAAAAAGAAGATCCATATACATTATGCATTTCTTAGAGCATCATAATAGCCTTAAAAAAGGAATTCCGCACGTGTACAGAACATGCTTCATCTATATTTAACAAATTCGATATTTCTATACAGCCTTTTAGAAGTTCCCAATGTGGTTTTTGGGTATTTATAAGCTTTGCGAAAAACAAATATACCGGAACAATTTTAAGTTCTTTAAAAAATTGGCGACCTCCAACTCTTCTCTGATGTGTCAGCATGTCTTGGCAACTTCCTAAACCCAATTTTGGGAGCTACCTCTGACAAATGGCCAAACGCAGTTTAACTGTTTCAGGGTATTTGTTGTCTCAGCCAGTCACGACGAGAATCGCAAACAAACATGGAGTTAAGAATATTTATCAAATAAATGGTCTTTGGAAATAAAGGCCTCTTTTTTTGTATATGTTTGTTTCTTTATTTTACACGTTTTCAAAAAGCAAAGAATTAGTAGTTTATCCGGTGTTGTAACCTTATTAAATTCGGTTTAGCTCGGTTTATGCCATTACGGAAAAGTCTTAAGGGCTATCTGGCTAAGGAGAGGAATGCCTTCATGAAGGATTTTCTAAGGGAAACTGGCTCGTATATACGTTACACATTAGGAAAACCACGAAAACGGCCATGCAGCCAGCCTGTTCACGGGATTCGAACCCAGCTGCCAATGTTCAGCGACTTTACCGCTCGGCCGCAACCTTATTAAATAGACTCGGGGAAATTGAGTTTTTTAAATCTTTCAGACGTTTCTAAATCGCCAGGATACCGAAAGCAATGTAGCACCTTCCATGGCTCGTTCTTACTTCAACAATATTCCAAAGTGCGTGCTTCCGATGATAAACGAACAGAATAACTTCTCATCAATACCATGTAGAAAATCAAAGGCCGTCCAACTGGGATAGGGGTTAGTGACTCTGACTACCTAACCGAAGAGCCTGGGTCCGGTCGAAACCCAAAGAAAACATGGAGGCACTCTAAATACGAGTTGAATCGAAATCCCTCTCGAGAGGTTGATGATAGGAGGGAAAAGGGGTGGGGAGATCCTCGGACCCGTTTCCCTCCTGGTGTGTTTTCCATCAAAATTGGGAAGGTGGTGGAACTGAACAAAGTTAGGGAAAGTTCAAGATCATTTAGTTTAACTTTTAAAAACTAACCAATTCTCACTTGTTTAACAAACAACTATTTAAAAGGTATAAACACACATTTTAATAATTTATGTTTCATTTTTAATAAATGTAACTTAATACCTTCATCTCATATCTAATTCATCATTTTTAGCAATATTTCAAGTATTTTAACAAATAATGTTCCTAACTGATGCACAGAGCACTTCTAAATAAAACTTTTAACCAACATACTAAAAGTTTTTACGCTTTCATTTTTGCTAGTTTATTTCTACCGTAAAATAATCAAATGGAGCCATCAGTAGCCAAAAATAAAGCGCCTACATAACGGTGCCTTTATGCAAATAAGCACTGTTCAAAAACAAATTCTCACCATGTTACGAATATACTCCGCCGGAAGAATAATATTACAGAGGGAAGTCTATTTAAATTTAGGATACATGGCTGTCAAGCTGGAAATGGTTTTGGAACTAATTTTTGTCACCAAATTTGACAAGAAATCGTGGTGACCATTTGGCGACATTTTGGTTTGATTCCTGTGTAACTATAACTATTCCTATGATTATGTAACTGTAACCATAACCGGCCCTATGCAATTGCTCCAATTCCAAGAAATTTCGAGAATCCAAGTTACTGGAAAATTCTTGGCGGCCGGGAAAACGTAAGACAGAAGACAGCCTCAGTTCATATTTTGTATTTTCTGTTTGATTTACAGTATTGATTTGCTTTGTTCATTTGATTGTTTATTTTGTATTTTAAATTTGACTTTATTATATGGTTACTTCCATGTTTTGGATTCGTGGGAAGCAGGCATTCTTTAATGATTTCTTTGGATTTGTTCACGAGACGTTGGTCTCCCCCTTTTAATAACTACTCCTGCTCTCCCCTTTGGGGATTTTCACTTGCAATGCTATGGGCCTCTTTGAGGAAAAATTATTGAGCTTTACATGGCCGATTTATTTGGCCATATATATATATATGCCAAATAAATATGCAGTAAGCATATGAATATAGAAAGTTCTCAGTTTATAGTTTCCAGTTGACTTCGGAGTATTGAGAGATCTCCGTGCGAGCTTCGCTCTTTAGTTGCGCTTTGCACTGCGTTGAGCTTGATATTCTTAGTAGTTTCAAGTGGTAACTACTGATTGTGTTCCACAATACTGAGAACAGTTGCACGATTACTTTTGCGGAAAGTTCCAGAGCTGTAAAGTGTTTCTTTCAGGAAAATAAAATTTTATCAAGCTATCATCGGTTCTGTGTACATTCAATCCGTTACAAACCCAAGCAACAATAGGAATGCTTGCATTATTATGCCGTAGTAAAATAATGAAGATTGTCCGTCTTTCCCTACAAGAGCCAGCTTGCATAAAAATGCCGATGTCTTCCTAAGGGTGAATCGTCATGTAGCTGTCCCAGCAAAAACATCATCTTTCTTCAGCACCCTAGAATCAAAGTTTTCTTCTGCACATAATATAAGGAAAAGGAAAACCAAATCACAGTTTTAAATTCTGATCCCTACTTTTTAAACCCACATTCCCAACCTCCAAATTACACCCTCATCCATCCAGCTTTGCATTTTCTACGTACATCCCCAGCAAAATAACTATTCAAGCATGAAGATGAAACCGTTCCTAGATGGTTGGTTATACGCCAGCACACGTATATTTTAAGCGTGTGGAACAAGGATTATAGGAAGCGATAAATCCGTTATCCCTTAGTAAGCATAGATAATTTCTGATTCAATTTATACTTCTTGCAGATACAGCACAGACATTATATCATCAGATAACAAAAGGTTAACTCATTAGATTTAAAAGCTTTTCGCAAGTTTCAGGTCAAAGACTGCTAGTGAAAGTGCTAGGTGTAACAGGTTTTGAAAGGAAGATATGAAAATTATTGCATACGCATTAGTAGTTACAATAAAAATAAGAACAGCGCAGTTGATGATAAAACGTGTATTCATTTAATTCATTGTTTTGATGAAAAAATTTTAATCAAGAAAAAAAGTTTCGAATTGATTAACTTTCCGATGTAAGAACAAAAAGTGAATTCCAATGATAAAATTAAATTTTTATATTTCTAGTGCTTCAAAGAATTTTTAAAAATGTTGCTAGGAACTGACGCAGAATATTATGGAAATATTCTCGAAAATATTACTAAATAAACTTCAAGTAAATGTTATCGGAAAAATTTCTTGCTCTTTCCACGGAAAGGGGAAAATAAAAAAATTTCAAATATTTACAAGGTTTCTTTTATTATTTCAATGGAATTCTTTTTAATAGAAAGCGGTATTAAATATTATACACAGTTTTAATTATCCAGTTTAATCATAAGCAGCATGACTAATGCATTGAACTTTTGAAATTTTGTAACTTATCAGTTCTAAATCAAACACTAATTTCCGGTTTAGATACACTCGTGTACAAAATTAACAGAATTTGCAGATTATGTCTAGTTTTACGAAAAGTACTAATTATGAGTACTAATTTTACTAATAAGCACCAATTATTTACTATACATTGTTGCAACCCCCTTGTATTGCGCTGTGGCGCGATTTATTCTCACCAAGTATTTAATGTAACCTGTAGAGATATTAGGCATCTTTTTAAATCAGGAAACTGAAGAAATGAGCATTGCCCTCGCAGGGACTCGAACCTCGGACTTCTCGAATACGCGCCAAGTGTGCTGGCTATTACATGAAGGAAGGAGAGAAATACCTTATATACTCCTCCTTTTGAAGAGCTGTCCTTTGGGGTTTAGGGGAACGAATCGCCAAATCCTGGTGGTGAAGAATCATCATCGACCACCTTTTAGTTCGGGCACCACTGTAGAGACATTAGGTTATTTCTAAATTAGGTTTATATTAAACATTAGGTTTTTAAGTAGGAAAATACGAGAAATAAACAATGCCCTCGCGTAGACTCGAACCGCCGAGTGTGCTCACCACTACACCACGAAGGCATGCTAAGAAGGCAGGACAATTACCTTATATACTCAGCTTTTTAAAGGGCAACTGGGGATAAGGGGACCCAATCGACAAATCGTGGTGGTGGAGAATTATCATCCACCTTTTTTTAGTTCGAGCGTCACTGTAGAGACATTTCGTATTTTTTTAAACCAGGAAACTGAAGAAATATGCAATGCCCTCGCCGGGACTCGGACTTCTCGAACACGCGCCGAGTGTGCTTGCCATTACACCATGAAGGCATGCTAATAAGACGGGAAGAATGCTTTATAAACCTTATGTATTTTTTCTTTATGTAGTATTAGATTAGATAAGAGCTGGAAGCAAGTCTCCAGTGCTATATCCGGATTTGAACAGAGATTAAATCCTCGATAATAATAATGATGATTTAGAATTTAGTTGGTTAATGAAATTCTTTATTTTTATTCCGAACAAGAATGATGAGACCTTACGCATCTTCATTTTGTGGCGGCCTGCGGATTGGATTGTTCCGATTTTGAGGCAAGCTGTTTCTTCATTTCTTTGACAATTTATTGATTGATTGATTAAGTTAAGTTGTTAACTCAAAACGACGACGGCTTCGCCGAAGAATTATGCAAATATTCGGGAACCGGAATATTCGGGTACGCGAAACCATACGCGTACACGTTCGTATCTGCGGGAGCTCTGATTGTGCAGTAACTGAGCGCTCGCACTTCTTCACGAGACGTTTCTCGCAAGAGCTGGGTAAATTTTATAAGGCATCAGGTAAAATGAGTACCAACGAACGTATGGATAACGGAATGAGGTGGAGAATTGTCGGCACATTGGAGGCAAGCCAATCATAAGCGCAGGTGGTTGCGGAGCTCAGTGTAACGCCCAGTGTCGTCTGCAATTTATGAAAGCAATTTCAGGACACTGGATCCGTACAGAGCAGACCTCGACAAGGTCCACCAAAATCCACAACAACGAACGACAACAGTTATTTGGCACTTTCAGCGCGTCGACACAGGACTGCTACAACTGCACAGCTCTCATGTCAGCTGTATGTTGCCACTGGAAGCAGAGTTTGATGGTCCACAGTCACCCGACTGCTTCATGAGATACAACTGTATGCCAGAAGACGCACTGTGTGCCCCGAGCACAGCAGCAAGAAAAGCGCACAAGGAGCACACAAGAAAGCGCGTTTAGCATGGTGCAGACTACATGCACTGTATAAAACTTGTACGTTATGATCACGATTCTATTTTTCACGAGTTGGGAGAGCATCAGATTAGTCAAGAATATACTACGTAGTATAATCAAGAGTCAATATAACCATTTTCACGTAAAAGACTCAACTTGAAAATAAGAACTTCCAGTTGAAACACAGAAATATTTAATGAAGAGCTTATGTACATTATTTACATTATTGAAAGCACAAAATATACATATAATATAAATTTTCCCATCATAGGGCCAAGATTAGTTTATCAAGAACAATTATTATAATTGTTGATTACCGCTATGCGACCAAGAACAGATCATTTCAAACGTCGCACTCAAACTTAACTAAAAGAGTTATTACATTCTTTCTCTGCCGCCAGTCACGTGACCTAGTCGGTGACAGCCGATAAATAATAAAAGACAAATTGGCTCCATCGGAGGGAAAAGAAATAATTTCAACAACCCCCTCCCCCGATGAACAATAGGTTCATCACAAATTTAAATAACCTCTACAATATTACTATAAATATAAGGAACAAATAAAAATTACTTACATATACAGGTCACATTATATCAATAATTTCTTAATACCAAGAAAACTTTTTTCTGAAACTATAGAGAAAACAAAACATTTAAATTACCATTTCTCATGATCACCACAAATCATTAAACCAAGGAAAATAATAAAATGAATAAATGAAAACATTAGGAAAGAATATTTTGTTTTGTCTATCATCAGTCATTCAGTCTATTTTTTGACCAGTCACTGATTATTGCAATTACTGATATCATCAATTTCTAAATTGTACAATAGCTGCACTGGACGTTTGATTACCGAATTACCAGTTTTCACTTCACACGATCTTATCATTCCATCTCTACCAATAAAGGTTTTGGTTATTCTTCTTAATTTCCACCAGCTTCTAGGTAAGCTTTCATCATGAACAAGCACTATATCATTTACGTTAAATGCAGATGGTTTCTTCTGACCGGTATAATGAGCAGATCTCAAGCACAGGAGATATTCTTTTTTCCATCTGTTCCAAAAGTGATTTATTAGATTTTCCGTTCTCGTGTACGGAAACGTTTTAACATTACTTCTCTGGAACCTGGTAAATTCAAGTCATTCCTCCTTACAGCTGACAAACTCAAGAGTCGTTTACCAATCAACAGGTGGGCTGGAGTAGGTGCGGAGGGCTGTTCAAGATCAGAAAAGACATATGTTAATGGACGCGAGTTTATCATCGCTTCTATTTCAGGGCAAAAGCATTTCTAATTCACTTTGAGTCAAAGATGATTTCCCAATGTTCTTTCTTAAACTAGTTTTTACACTGCGAACTAAGCGTTCATAAAAACCGTCCCACCAGGCAGCACGTTCTACAATGTATTTCCATGCGATTCCATGCGAAGCATAAAATTTTTTAACTTCAGGATGGTTAATCACTTTCCACATTTGCTTTAATTCAAGTTCGGCTCTTTTAAATGTTCTAGCATTGTCCGAGTACACAGTGGAACAAATCCTCTTCGGGATACGAACCTGCGGAACGCAAGTAAAAATTCTTCAGTGCTCATGCCTTTTACGAGCTCCAGGTGAATAGCTCTTGTAGTAGCGCAAGTAAACAATAAAATGTAGTATTTGTTGTCATTTTCTTTTACATACAAAGGACCTGAAAAATCAAGTCCACAAATTGCGAAAGACGGAGATTCATTAACCCTATCCGCTGGAAGAGGTGCAGTGACTTGTTGTCCAGGACGTACATTATATTTTTTGCATATTATGCATTTACTCAGGATTGATTTGAAATATTGTTTTCCTCTTAAGAGCCAGAATTTTTCACGTATATGCACTAGACTATCAGATACTCCCGCATGATAAACCTTTTTATGAGCGTCTCGTACTACTAATTCACTTAATTTATGTTTTGAAGGGATTACTATTGGATGTTTGTTGTTAAATAATAGGTGTGACTTTTGTAACCGACCTTCATCTGATAATATGGGATTTAATTCAAACAATTTTGAATCCTTTGGAATATGCTTGTTTTCTCTTAGGGCCTCTATAACTTCAGGGAAACTATCTTCTTGAGCTTGTTTTAACCAAAATCTTTCAGATTTACTGATTTCTTCGGCTGAAATTTCCGCAAAATTTCTGCTTCCCCTTTTTGCTTTTAAATTTGATATAAATCTGAAAATCCAAGCAGTCACACGATAAAGTTTTTTCAAGGAACTAAATTTTGTCAAATTCATTAGTGGAACTTTTTCAGTTTTGTCTGTTTTGATCAAACACGTTAGGATAGCTTCCGATTTTCGAGATTCTTCTGATACATCATGTAATTTTGACGTTGATAGTTTGGGTTTTGGCCTTTGACTTTCAGGTAACGAAAGAAATGCAGGGCCAAGCCACCATTTCGAAGAATTTTTCAGTTCTTTTTCAGAACAACCTTTAGTTATTAGATCTGCAGGGTTGAGTTTTCCTTCGCAATGTCTCCATGAACAAGGATCTGAAATTTCATGTATTTCTGAAATTCTATTAGCAATGAAAGGTTTCCATCTTTTAGCTGTACTTTTAATCCAATGTAGAACTATTTCCGAATCTGACCATAAAATGACATTTGAAATATGTAGAATATTTTTCAGGTAGTTGGCAACCCTATCACCCACCAGTGCTCCCATCAATTCAAGGCGGGGAAGCGTTAATTTCTTTAATGGTGCAACACGTGATTTTGCCAAAACAAATGTAGTTTCAAATTTATCTTCATCAGTTCTGTATCTCAAGTATGCGACTGAGCCATACGCATTCGGATTAGCGTCACTAAAAATGTGTAACTGAACAGTGTCCCTGTCTAAATTTCGTACATGAAAATAATATCTGGGAATTTTCAACATTTTAAGTTCTTTTATTTCAGAGAGCCATATTTTCCAGTCATTTTCAAGTTCTCCAGAAAAGACCTCATCCCAAGGTACCCCTTGAAGCCATAGCTGTTGCAATAAACATTTAATTCGAATTACAAAGGGTGCGATAAATCCAGATGGGTCAAAAATTTTGGCTGCTATTTTTAATACATTACGTTTGGTATAGTCAGTGTTTATATAGGACAGTAAGGGTGTTAATTCTAGTCCTAAGACATCTTCATCATTATTCCATATTAAACCTAGTACATTTAAGGATGTACATGGAGTGTCACTATTGAGAGAGATTAACTTTTCCTCAAGCCATTTCTGCTTAAGCTCTAGGGAATTGGTGTCGAATTTTCTCAGATTTAGACCTCCTTCAGCAAGAATTTTAACAGATTCATTTGATAGATTAAGCGCTTCTTCAACAGTTGTCGCTCCAGAAAATAGGTCATCCACGTAAAGATTTGAGCTAAGCATTTCAAAAGTCTTAAAGTTAGAATTCTTGTACTTATCAATGTGATGTTTTATTGTGCAGGCAAGGATGAAAGGACTACAAGTTACACCAAAGGTTGCTCTTGTCATTCTGTAAGAAATTACACTCTCTTTTCTATCAAGGTTTTTAAAATAAAGAAATCTCAGATAATCTCTTCTTCTGCGATTGATATTTGAAGGAATGCCTTTTCGATATCTGCCGAAAAGGCGATCCTATTTTCGCGGAATTTCAAAATCACGTCCAAAACATTTGGATTTAGATTTGGCCCTGGGTGAAGACAGTCATTGATAGAAAGAGCATTATTTGATTTTGAAGAAGCATCGTAAACGATACGTACCTTTGTTGTTGTTTTGTCGTCTCTAATTACAGGATGGTGAGGCATATAATAAGAATTAAGTGTTGAGCTGTTTTCATCGCATACCTCTACAATTCCTAAATGTGCTTGTTCCCTGAGAATATTGTTGTATTCCTCAAATAACATTTCATTACACTTAAATTTATTTTCTAGACCAGCGAATCTTCTTTCAGCCACTTCAAGATTGTTTCCCAATAAATCGCGAGATTTGTTCCATAGTAAGTCTCATAACGACCATTTTTGAATTTCAAATTATTTTGAAAGTCATTTATAATTTCTAAATCAGTAGAATTCTTTTCGTTATTCTCAACAATACCCATGACTTCTAAATCCCAAAATTTCTTCAGTTCATTATTTTCACTCTCAACTGATCCAGTACAACAATTTATTTTTCTATTTTTTTTATTCTATCTGCCCCTGAATAGTATGTCCGAAAATAGTTTCTGCAATGTATAAATGCTTTCCAATTTTTCCTACAATACCTAACTGAATTTGCCACAAAAAGTCTGACCCTAGTAAAATAGTTATTTCCCGTTCATGCCCTGTATCAGCAGGATTAAATCCTCTCATTTTCAAGCGTTGAATCAAACCTTTGTCTGGAATTTTGACTGTAGTGCCAGTTAAAATACCAAGGCTTCAATATTTATGGCATTGCTTGATTGCGAAACATTTTGTAATTCAAGAAAAACTACGTCAAATGATGATTCTTGTGGTTTTCGTCCGCCAAATGAATATACTAATAAATTTTCTTTTCTAACGGACTTTAAATTCAGTTTTCTTACTAAATTTTCTTTTATAAAGCATTTTTCTGAACCACTATCACACAAAACCCTTGCATGGATTCTGTTTTCACCACCAGAGACACATACAATACAAGTTCGGAGTAATGTAGAAATAGTTTTATTTTTCTGTTCAGAAACGCAAGATACTAAGGTTGTGGATTTATCTGTGTTAATATTTTCAGGACTTTCATGTTTTTCTGATTTGTTACAGAACAGCTCATTGTGAAATTTATTACCACATTTCGAACATGGGGTTAATTTACTTAATGGGGTTAATTACTAATTACAGTTAGAAGACAGGTGTGATTTTAAGACACACTTGTAACAGCGTCCTCCCTTGTTTAATTTAAAACGTTTCTCTTGGTCTGTATACCTTTTACAACCCAAGCTTGTATGATCTGAAGAATCACAAAATACACAATACATTTTTATAGAAGTGTTCAAGGCAGCAGCAGAAGGAACACTTTTCTTAGAAGAAACGTTCTGATTATATTTTTGTTTGGAATTAAAATTAGTGTAAGTGTCATGTATTTTATTATAAGAAGAATTATTTACTAATAATGTGGCCTCACGGGCACGTAAATCTTCTCTTATAAATTCCAACAGGTCATTGATCTTATACTCATTTTCTGTATTCTTTTTATGAAATTCTAGAACCATGTTTTCTGGTAACAATTTTAACAGTATAGGCAAAAGTAGATGACCGTATGAACCTGTCGTTACCCCCATTGACTTGAGATTTCTGATATGTATTTCACATTTATCATACAGATTTTTAAGTCCCCTTATATTATTTGATGATTTTACTGGCTCTAAGTTCAAAATTTTATTTATATGACAGTTTATGATTGTATCCCGCCTACCATATCTTTCGTTTAACAATTTTAGGCATTCATCATAATTTTCATCAGTGAGATCAAACCCCGATACAACATTATATGCAGTACCTGTCAAAAGAGATTTCAGGTATTGAAGTTTACTTATTTTTGACAAAGAATCATTGTTATCCACAGCATTCTTGAAACAGTTAGTAAATTCTAAATAAGTGCTGGGATCACCAGAAACCTTTTCAATATTTAATTTCGGCAACTTACCTGCCGCAACAAATTTATTTTTGATTACAGGAGTTACAGGTACATTTTGAACTACGTTAATTTCAGTATCTGCTTTACATTTTATTAACCTATTCTTAATTTTGGATTTCATACTCAAAATTTTATGAGAGTATTCTTCAACCGATTTTAATTCTTTTTCATATTCAGCTTTATCTTCAATCAATTTATCCATCTCTTTATCAATTTCATTTAAAGAATTTTCTTTTTCTGACAAAATATCCTGACACTCTAACAAGGAATATGTGTCAGTTTTTCAATCGCTGCTACCAGCAAATCTTCTGCCTTATTTATTTGTTTAGTGATTGCAGATCTGATAGCAGATCATTTCGACTTTAATTTGTCTATATTTTCCATATTTCAAGTAATGGAATATAACCTTATAAAATTCAACAAGTAATTGTAATAAAAATTAAAGTACAGTATTTCAATATTTAAAGCACTTCCTTTAAAAACAATATATTTATAGTCCACAAATTTCCTTCGATTAAGACCAATTATTTTTTCAAGCATCAATGAAGTATTATTCTTTTAAGTAATATTTCAATAAATCAACATAAATATTCAATACTTTTATTTAACTCAATCATTATTTTTCAAGGTTGAATACTTCAAGAATGAAAGAATATGGCTTACCTGATATTTTCAGGTATCCTTCCATTATTCCAGCATAAGACGAATCAAGAATTATATTCACTTTCGATTTGGTAATATCTAAAGGTCCGGGAATTTCGGCACCAAAAAATGTATAAAACTTGTACGTTATGATCACGAATTTACGATTCTATTTTTCACGAGTTGGGAGAGCATCAAATTAGTCAAGAATATACTAGTATAATCAAGAGTCAATATACCATTTTCACGTAAAAGACTCAACTTGAAAATAAGAACTTCCAGTTGAAACACAGAAATATTTAATAAAGAGCTTATGTACATTATTGAAAGCACAAAATATACATATAATATAAATTTTCCCATCATAGGGCCAAGATTAGTTTATCAAGAACAATTATTATAATTGTTGATTACCGCTATGCGACCAAGAACAGATCATTTCAAACGTCGCACTCAAACTTAACTAAAAGAGTTATTACATTCTTTCTCTGCCGCCAGCCACGTGACCTAGTCGGCGACAGACGATAAATAATAAAAGACAAATTGGCTCCATCGGATGGAAAAGAAATAATTTCAACACGCACCTTGGACTAGGCTTCAGAGTAGCACCGTGCTTTTTACAGACGAGTCGAGATTCAGCTTAGACACGGGACCTGGGCGTATCTGTATTTGAAGAGAACCCTGGAACACGATACCCTCTCACATCTGGGTAATGGACATTGCGGTGGTGGAGGTGTAACGGTTTCGGCAGAAATTATGTTGGACACCGCACACACCTTCATATGTTTGACAAAGGCTCCCTGAATGCTATAAGGTATAGAAAGGAGATCCTAGAGTCCTATATTCGAATTTCCAGAGGAGCGCATTTCTTCCTGGGTTCCTGTTTAATGGAGGAAAACGCTCATCCACATAGGGTTCGGCTGGTCAATTATTACCTACAAAGTAAGGATACTGTTCCCATGGATTGGCTAGACTGATCTCCTGATACTAACACATTAATAAGCGTGTTCTGGGATAGTCTTAGGAGGGCAATTTCATCTTGCCATACCTATCCTACACCCATCCACAGTTGATAACTGCCTTATTGCAGAAGTTGTGTCAATTGCCACACGGACTCCTAACTGCCTCCTGTCCAGTACGCCGTCACACTGCACGACTTGTCTAACTGTGAGGGAAGCGGACTATAACCCATATTAGACTCATTTTCAGCTAGATACCACAACGTGGATTTTGAGCATTTAGCATGACAGAATCTTTTCCAAATAAAAAATTTTTACAAGACTCCCTTTCACCAATTCATTATAAATAGTTACTATAAATGTTAAATCATACATTTTCTTGAAGCATGACTTCCACAGTTGCCAAGCTGTTACCGTTGCCTCCTACGCGGTAACAGCTCTGAGCTTTCATTCTCCTCCAAAAGTGATAATGTGGTTAAAGCTTTAGGCATTACATGGAATTCTCAGAAGGATGAATTCAGCTTTAAAGTCTCAATCAAGGAGTTCAAAAACTGAGTTGGGATAAACCACTTTTTGCAACTATTGCTCACGAATGGCAACACATAGTTTCAAATTTAAAGACTGTGGAAAACATAAAAATTAATCGTTGCATTCTCTCCAATCATCCAAGCAAGATTTCACTCATTGGATATGCAGATGCTTCGGAAGCCGCTTATGGTGCAGTTGTCTACTTGATTTGTGTCGATGAAGATCACGGCTCGTCATCTCATCTACTAGCCAGCAAATCTCGTGTGGCTCCATTGAAAACTTTATATCTATTCCAAGATTGGAACTTTGTGCATGTTTGTTATTGGCTCATCTGATTTCGAAAATTAGAAATTCATTTAAGATGCATTTAGATGACATCATTCTGTGCACTGATTCAACGATAGCACTGTCATGGTTGAAGATTTCTCATCTTTTGAAGAATTTTGTTGCAAATAGAGTCTCCAAAATCCAAAGACTAGTAGAACCGCGACACTAGAAGCACGTATCATCAGCAAATAATCCGGCAAATCTGATTTCTCGTGGTGCTTAACCTCATGAACTTGTGACATCTTCCTTGTGGTGGAATGGTCCTGAACAGAACGAACTTAGTAATGCATCTTTATTTGAACTTGACAAGACTCTCATAGATTCTCCTGCTTATCAGGATGAACTTAAAAAACCTTTAGACGTTAATTTGAACTGCAATTTAAACTTGTTTTGGAATACCTTTTTTGAATTAACAAATAATTATGTTAAATTAATTAGAATTTTAAGTCTTATTTTCAGGTTTCTGTCCAATCTGAAAGGTCCAGTGAAGAAAACAGGCCTCATTAGTAGCACGGAATATCAAGATGCGGAAATGCACTTGATAAAAATGGTTCAGGTAATAGAATTTGCAGAGGAGATTAAATCACTTCAAGATCAGAGAGTAATCAAAAGTCAGGTAAAAACTTTAAATCCATTTTTAGATGGAAAAGATATTTTACGTGTGGGCGGTTGCTTAACTCATGCCACAATTAATTATGATTCTAAACATCAAACTTTATTGCCAAAAAATCATAAGCTTACCAAGCTAATATTTATTCATTATCATTTGAAACATTTTCATGCTGGTCCTCAAGCATTATTACATTTTGTTAGAGAAAGGTTTTGGCCCATTGGTGGCAAGGACTTAGCTAGAAAAACAGTTCATGAATGCTTAATTTGTTTTCGTCATAAACCTATCATTTCAGATCAATTAATGGACGATTTATCTCCTGAACGTGTAAATCCAAATCTAACCTTTCATAAAACAGGGATAGATTTTGCAGGCCCTTTTCTAATCAAATATAGAAATCAAAGGAAAGGTAGTCTACATAAAGTTTATATAGCAATCTTTGTTTGCTTAGTTACAAAAGCGATTCATTTAGAAATAGTATTTGACTTAACATGTGAAGTCTTTATTGCATGTTTAAAACGATTTTTTTCGCGTAGAGGTAAAAGCTCATGTCTGTTTAGTGACAATGCAACTAATTTTGTAGGAGCTCACAATGAGTTAAAGAAACTTGCTTCTTTAGTTACTGTCCCTGATAAAGTTTTGGGTAAGTATTTGGGATCTGAAAATATCTCTTGGAAATTTATTCCTCCTCGTGCCCCCAATTTTGGTGGAATTTGGGAGGCCGGAATCAAGTCTTTCAAATTTCATCTTAAAAGAACTATTTCCGATGCAAAACTAACATATGAAGAATTTTTAACCGTAATTGATCAAACTGAAGGAATACTCAATTCGAGACCTCTTTCTCCTTTATCGTCTGAACCTTCAGATTACGAACCCTTGACGCCAGGTCCCTTTTTACTAGGTAGACCCATAAGCTCAATTGTAGAACCTCAAATTTTAGACTTGTCAGAAAGTAGATTGTCAAGATGGCAAAAATTAACTAAAATGATACAGATTATATGGAAACGATGCATAACTGACTTTCTTAATCACTTGCAACAACGAAAGAAATGGTATTTTTTAAAGGACAATATAAAGAAAAATACAATGTTTATTATTAAAGATGATCAGTTACCTCCATTTAAATGGTTACTAGGAAGAATTAATTGATCAGACAATTCCTGGTAAAGATGGTAAGATACGAGTAGCAGTCATTAACACAAAGTTTGGTGCAATTAAAAGGCCAATATCAAAAATTTGTTTATTGTCTATTGAGGATAACTTCAAGGATTAAGTTTCATTGTTAATAAAATATACATTGTTCTTTATTATACTTATAGTTTGGTAAATTTGATGAAAAATGTGAATTTTTTTTACTGTTTGAAATGTTAATATACTTACCATAATTATTGAAAAAAATTTGCAAATGTTCAAACTTTATGGAATTTTCTGAATTGTTTATTTCATTCTGTAAATGATTTACTAACTTTAAGTCTTTTGCTAATGTTTAAAAAACTGAATAGCTGAATTGTTAGCATTTGATATTGAATTGTATACTTAGATTTAGTTTGCATATCATAGATATTGCAACGTGGGGGGGGGGGTATGTTGCCTCCTACGCGGCAATATAAGTTATGTACAGCGCATTGTTTCTGCGCAACTTCAAAGTTATGTACAGCGCATTTTTTCTGCGCAATTTTAGTTAGTTAAGATTCGAACTCCTAGCGTAGCATACATGTTTTGATCCCGTATGGTCGGGAATTTATCATTTTCGATTTAGATTTTTTAGTTATAATACAGTCCACGAAATAAAATTGTTGTTGTTGTAAATTTGTCTTTAGTATACAGTCTAACCAGCGACCTCAAAACAGTTACTATATAACAAAATTCTCTCCCAAAAAATCAAGTTTCTTATCGCACATATGTTTACAAGGCGCATCTTAAGATTTCAAAGATTATGAATGAAGGATAACTGTATGACGACTCACAACAAAGAAAAATACATTAATCTTAAAGTTCATTAACCTAAAATAAACCTTAAGTCCACAGAAAAAAGATTTTGTTAAAATCATCACGTGATGATTCAAAATTCCTACAGTGAACATTTCATACCACAGCCCGCAATGCTCGTATGGATCATATATGTCCATTTTGTCAAATTAATACTAGTTTATTTTGTATTTCTTAGTTTATTTGTTTGAAACTCCTAGATTTTCGACTTAAGCCCTCTTTTATATAGTAGTATGCGGTACAATTTCTATTGTCAATATATTCTACGCCCATGTGGATTATGTCTTGGCCTCAACTGCAAAAGTTTCCAATTCCTGGATCTGAGTTCCCCCCCTCCCAATTGGGCATCGAAATGACAACCATAGTTATGATTATGTGACCAAACTAAATTCTCATGCTTTTCCCAATAAACATAACAGTAATTCAGAGTAATTCGTGCTATTTTTAAACCAATCGACATAGATCATTCGTAATATTGCGCGAATAATTATCAAAGCAAACTAAAAGTAATTTTTGATTTCATTATTACTACTGCTTTTTAATTTTTGACGCATGGGGGAAAACTGGTTTTATAGTATGACAACAATTACATAACAGCCATGTAAACCTCTGTAATTAACTATGATGGAGCAACAGCAGGGGCTTTTAATTTCGTAACTCAAGAAAACAATGTACTTCCTCAAAAACTGAAAAATTAAATGCAATTCTAACAACGTAAGCGACTAGGAGAAAGTACCAAGTAAATGTCTGAAGACAGTTGATCTTAACGTTCCCCAGCGTGGCCTTCTGCATGAAACAGTTCTTCTGCACGATTGGCAGCCTTCAGCTGAAAGATACCCAAAACAAAACCTCCGAACATGATCCCTTTCGAAAAGAAAAAAGGACAAAGCGCTCTTCTGTTCCGCTTGATGAACTGCAGGATTTGTTTATTGTGCTTGAATCACAGCCGCTAGCTAACAACGTACGCCAAATCGACCGACCTGAGGCAGATGTACTAGAGAATTATGACAGTGCAAGGTAATAACTGCGCTTGCTTGGATTCGTTTCACCTAGTATTTTACAAGTTTCTCAGAATTTATAAGTCTTGGATTTCTTTCCGTCTGTAATCTAAAAAAACCTACCAGTGGATAAAAATGAATTTAATATATTTACCGCATTTATTATCAAAACACGGAAATTCCCAAACGCAGACGCATAACTACTCCCAACTTACATATTCATCGTTCTTTCTCAAAATCTTGAAATATAATTCGAAAAACTAGAAGAAGCAAGGGCCATTCATATTAGTTTTGCAGAGGCCTTAGATGCAATATCCCATTACAACAGTTCTGAGGGTTTACACATGGCATCCAACATTAATTTTCATTGATTTTCAAGAGCTAAAAACGTGATTATTAGGAATTATCGGGTGATTTGAGGCCCGCTAAAATCTTAGGCCTAGGCGATAACCAGGCTCTACTTAACTACTTCACATAATATTGCAGATGAAACACAGCATCGTTTCCAAACAAGAATTCAACTGAATTATATAATTACGGCAAAGCACAGAAGAGGTACCTGCCTATGGAAAGAATGCCTTCGCTGAAGATTCTATAAGGCAGATAGCTCTAATTCAAGACACTCATGAGGAAAGCCACGCAAACGTTCATGTAGCAATCTAGTAGCCGGACATTGAATCTGCGTCGAATTAATAATATTTAGTAGTATTCGCAACTCGGCCACTAGTGAGCTTTAAGCATGCCCTGATCATGTGTTGTTGAATGCCTGAGATAAGGCCACAACAGAAAGGAATGATCGGTCGCTGTTCTAACATGAAAAAATAAAAGATAATATAGGAGATTGTAGCTAGTTCCAGATTTCTGCGCATCTGAAGAGAAACTATCCCTAAGGAAAATAAATTTTAGGTTTCATACAGGTAATTTTATTTCGAACTGGCAAATTCATAACCGACATTCTGTTTAGGTCATTTCAAAGAAGGGACCGATTCAAATGGTCTTTGAGAAGTTCTTCTAACCAACTTCAATTTGGCCTCGAATCTCAGTAAGAAGTAATACCATCCAGCAAATACTTCAAGAAAAAAGTTCAGAGGGAATAGATCTTCATCATAGACTTAAAGCACAATATCTACACATACTTGCTTGTTTCCAAAAAATCTGAAAGATAAACCACAGTGCTTGACCTCATGCTAAGAGTTTTCTTACTGCGAAGATACTACATCGTGTTGCACAGAGAAAAAATCTTTAAGGTAAGCAACTCACGATTCCTCAAAGCGCATCAAGCTGTTTTATAAAACGAATAATATTTCAGTTCCATTTTTTCGAATTTTAAAACTATCATCATCGTAGATGATATTTTCGGGTATTTCTATGTTCTTCAAAACCCATTTCCACCAGAACTCCACAAGAACGAGAGTAACGGCTGAAATAAATTTGCTTAGATTACACATAATGTACTTCTATAATTTACACGAAAGAAAAGTTCTGAAAAAAACCAAACGATTCTGTAATCCAGGTATATAAGGCAAAATATCAGAAACAGTTTTATTATTTATCATAATGCAGTAAATGTTTATAAAAATTATCAGTTGGGCGTACTCAAACTAAATTTATTTTAAATTATATAAATTAGCCAATTTATAAACATACAATATAAATGTAAATTATTAAAACATCGTCAGCTGCCTTTAAATAGCTCAGTTTCTTTAATAAACACAGTCTAATTAAATTCTAAAGAAAAACGTTTTACGCTTTGCCAAACAGTCTTACGCTTTGCACAATGCATTGCAACAGATGCATTGCCCAGATGATCAATGTAATAGTTAAAATTTTTTTTTAAATTCCAATAAAAATGTTTTGAATGTCCTAACATTTATTCCCCTTCCCTAAATATTATTATAACCTTGAAAGCTATCAAAATAAAAAAAAAAAAATCACATTAAAATGATAGCAAAGCAAAAATATACTAGATAAACTGATAACATTATGACCATCACAGAATACTGTAAAAAATTAAATGGGGTCAGCCAATACGTTTTTCAAATCTACAACAAAGTTAATACGGCAGGAAACTCCACTGATAGCGGCTTAAAGTGCTAAATACAAATACGACAATCTTGAAATTATTCTGTCTGGAGCACAAACAATGTCGCCGTTTCTCGAGAACACTGTGGAAAAATTCAAACATGCAATCATTGATGATGATGATGATGATGATGATGATGATAATAATAATAATAATAATAATAATAATAAATAAAAAACAGACTCCAGATATTGTTTCTAAAAACAGCTTTCATTCATTACCACCTGGACGAAGCAACTCAACGAAGTACATGTCACAGGAGAACAATAACGTCTTGCTGTTCCTATTAAATGGTGGGAGATTCCGTGTGGAATGTTAATCACCAATTTTCTTTTAACAACAGAATCGTGTCGTGCTTTTAAGATTCATTTTCTAAGGCTGCCTAAGGTTCTTTCTTCAGACAATGGTAATTTTTTAATGGCAGATATAAATGGCTTTGAATAAATTCTCGTTGCTGAAACTTCACAAGTATCAACGATATTAATGCTTATGTATTGGCACTAGAAAATCGAAAACGAGGAAACGATATGCAAACCGCATAGTCACGATTCGTAAACTAGTTTCATATAATGTAAACAAGTTTCGGGAAAGAAAAAGATTTCTGTTTGAATGAAAGCTTCGACGAGCAGTTCCCAGACAACTATTATATCGGCTTTTTCTACCAGGCATCGCTACAGGTTGATATATATACCGTCCTAAATCAAACCTTAGGAAACTTTATTCAGCTTTAATATATGTAACTAAACATCCACCTCAGTTTTTGATCTATACAATGACAGGCGTGAAAGTCTGTATTTCTGTATTTATAATTCATGAAGATGAGATTAAAGAGGGGAAGAGGGGGAATGCACTTCGATAAAATTTGCTAATCGCGCTAAATCGTCCCTTTCTCGGTTATTTATTAAAAAACAGCAAAATTCTTTATATTGCTGCGGGCGAACGGATTCGTAATAGACTGAATGCACACAGAACCGATGATAGATTGATAAAATTCATTTTACCAAACGAAGCAATTCACGAGTCTGGAACTTTCCACAAAAATACTTGCACAGCTTTTCTCAGTATGACAGAGCACAAGCAATAATTACCACTTCAAACTACTAAGAACGTTAAACACAACGCAGTACATAGAGCAGCAAAGCAGCAAAGCTCGCACGGAGATCTCAATACTCCGAAGTCAACTCTGAACTTACAAAAATAAGAGCCGATGCTCTCTTCGGTCTTGCATAGATTTCCTCCAGCCGCCGAGAAATCTGGTACCCCCCCCCATTTCTCGAAATTACAAGGTATATACGGTTACAGTTATATATAGGGATCAATTAGATCACTTAGTTATACAGGAAAATATCGCGAAATGGTCAGTAAATTTGGAGACTATTGGCGATTTCTCGCCAAATTTGGTGACAAAAAACAAGTTGCCAAAACTGTCTCCAGCTTGGCGATATCTCGCAAATTTAGCGAGATAGCCATGATGTTTAAACAGACTTGCTCCTGTAGTCGGTATTTTTCCTACAAAGCTTCGATTCTTCAGATTTTCATATTACATTTCAAACATAACTTCACTAAAATTATTTAAATATATATAAAATTTCGTAACGATATTTTGTATTCCTGCTGAAAACTAGCTCCAAACATTTTGCTCAATATGACTGAAGTGCTCCTGTTCTTTACAAAAATAATTTATGCCCTTCCTACAAAATGTGTTGATACATACACATTACAGTCAGAAGACTATTATATTTTGCGTCTGAAATTCTATAATAAAGGTAAAAGAAGCCTACTCTTAAAACTGAAAGCTTATGCATGAAACTTGATCTCAAATGGCATTATAAATATGCCACTTCCATAGCAAATATCAATGCAGAAACCTTAGAAACCTTAGTGCAGAAACTTTAGAATCCGATTATAATTAAAAATCACAGCCACATTTAAATTACACCATTTTTATATACACTGTAGAACAATCAAACGAGAGAAAATGCATCTCAATCAATTTTAATTGCTTTACTTTATGCATAAAACACAAACTTAAATCAATAGGAAATTATAACAGTTATTGCCATATAAATGCATTTTGCAGAATACAACAGCATCCCCAGAACACAACAGCTGCTATATGTGCACGGGTAGATTGTTCAGACAGAGTGTTACACGAACTGAAATATTTCTAAGATGAACGCTGTTAATACCGAACGTTATTTATAACGACGATATTCGTAAAACACAAATATATACAATGAAGATTAAATTGAGCACAGTACATTAAAAATCACAAAAATGATACATCATCAATAAGCTGCCTCTCTGGAGAAGATTTATAGTTTTAACAACTAAATCAAAATATACGTTATCTACCTTCATTCAGGAGATAAATGTCTTCGTGGAGAACTTTCATATAGAAAGATGGTACATTGTCCTCAAGCGAGATGAAAATACACACATACATGAAACTAGCTCATAACTTGAATACACGAACATGAAGCCGATGACAAAAATATGCATGAAGCCAGTCCATAATTCCAACTAGGGTTGGATTCATAAAACTTTCCCTAAGTCTAACCTGGGTCAAATTAATAACGTTTAGGAGTCCTTCAGCGTTTGAGCAATGGGAATCCACTCGGCAAACATGAACTACGCTCTGACTGGGAGGTTTATTCCTCGAAGATGATACCGCAATGAAACATATTCCACTCGTATTTCATATAAAGTACAGTTTCAAGAGATCGGAGAACAAATTCCTACTTTCCATCACAGCACTGCATATGCAATGAATATCAATTTTAATTACGAATGCATATTCCTATTGTTAGTCACGTATAAAGAACTGGGACTGGAACTATTTGGATACAATACTTCACTATGTTATAACACAATCTCTCTCTAAGTGTGTTGACTCACCAGTGGCAAAGTAGTGAAGACCTCTAAATACTGAAAGTTCGACCTGGGCTCGATCCCAGACAAACCAGCTGACTACATGGTCGATTTTCCTGATGAGTAACGTGAATACGAGCCAGCTTCCCTTACAAAGTTTCCCCATGAAGGCATTCTTTTTCCTAATATGCTAGTTCAAATAAGTTATCCTAACCCTAAGCGTGTATTTTGAAACTTATGAAATGTCCGATTAGGCCACTATGGAACATGATGGTATTTAATGGTCTATAATTTAAATTCAAAAGAATCACATACGGTTTAAATTAAGTGAAAAATTTTAATGCACGGATCAGCAAAAGCTTTTCTAACAATTATGAAATAACAATCTACGAAAATTCCCAAAGAAGTTGCAGTTTCGAACTTACAAGTTAAAATGCTTATATATAATCAAATATAAAAGAAAATAGATAAAAGCATACATGCTAAATATGATTTATTGATATTTATCTGCTACCTAAATCCCGTTAAAACGATGGATAAAATGCGCTTGTTAGTGAAGCGCCAAATGACTTTCGAAACAGACTTGGAGTTCTGAAAAGAAAGGAGGTACTTTCTTATTACGTAAGATAAATTAAAATTTTGCGAATTCATATCCTCAGGAAAGCATATCAAAGTAAGCACACATTTGAAAAAGTCAGTCTTTTAAGAAATAACGTATTTACACAAGATGCTAATTATAACTGCCATTTAATGATGCAGGTTTTTTTTTTTTTTTTTTTTTTTTTTTTACCGATTCATTACAAACAGCTATTCTGCAACTATACGAAACCCTTGCTTTGTCATTTACTTCGTTATATCGCCATATATACCTATGACCTTCGAGCTAGATTTACTGAAGTTTATTTTGTATGAAAAACAAAGTTTCTTCTTCTTAAATTTTAGATAATAGTTCAAATTCATCACATGCCGATGCTGTTGTTCTCATCTCCGTAAAAAAACGATCCAACAAGCAATTTATTGCAATGATTTTGAAAAAATACTGTTAAGAACTAGAAATGAGACATTCAAATAATGAATACCCGCGAATCTGAAAATTAGAATTTTCGGTCCCTGCCCCCGTCATTTGAATCCTTGCCTAAAACACCAATAAACTTATTAACACAAAACTCTGAGAATATTAATTTTAACATCTGAAAATTTACCATTTACAGATTGGAATTAACGAACAGAATCAACTCATTAAATTTAACAATTATTTAATCTGAAAATTTACCATTTACAGATTGGAATTAACGAACAGAATCAACTCATTAAATTTAACAAGATTAAAAGATTAAAACTGTTTACTTGACATTTTGCGATTATTAATAGAGGTTAAAAATAATGTATTAATGGAAGTTACGTAACTCCTATCCAACGCAATGTCCCTAAAATTCTTCTTGCTAGTACACAGTTCTCGCGAATTCCACTAAGCCAAAACGTTAACCAACTTTTGCATGATCAAGTATATCTACCTATTTTTCATCCATATTTCATTTGTGTTAAAATATATCCTAGAAAGCTTGTTAACGTATACTTAACACGAATTGCCCGATAAGTCCATTGTCGCCACTTTTTTTTTTTTTTTTTTTTTTTTCGTTCAACTTCCAAAAAGCCTCAATTTCGTGCAAATAAGTTCTTACGAACTTTATTCAACATAAAATCATCAACTACGTTAATTCATTTCAAACATCTGACACAGCAAAGCATTGAAATCTAAATACTGATTAAGGAAAACAATGAGGCCCTACAGTTGACTGCTGGGGCTGCACTTTTAACAAGGCTGGCCTTTTCGAATAAAAAAACATACACTAACGAAAATATCTCCTCATCTTTCTTGGGAGAAAGTACTGTCGCCTTCCCAAAAATGAAACCAAGACCTTATCGCAACTGGTATTCAGTCACTCAGTATGACAAATTATTTGGAGAGCTTTACAAGAATTGGACTTTAATTTCACACGCCGCATATCATCTGCCGCGGCTTCAAAATCAAAGCCGCAGAATCCTTCTGTCTGCTACATTACGTGAAAAATAAATCGCCTAAAAATAGAAATCTCCCTACAATGAAAAACTCAACCTTTCGCCAATTTTGTCTTGTTACCACGATACAAATAAATACAAAACGTTACAGACGCATAAACAATAGAGGTTGTAGAGGATGAGGGACATACTAGGCCACCAGACCGTAAAGTTGACCACGAAAAGAACACAGAAGGGGAAATGCCCTGTCATCAGGCCAAAAGATCACTCACCGCTATTGCCAGCCCGTAGCTGATGGAAATAACAGTTCGGCATAAGTACTTACCGATAACAAGGCCCAACCAGACGCCCCCCTTTGCCAGTTAGAAACAAAAGATCTATTGGGAGAAAAGTTCTGTCACGAAAGCTGTGGCAGGTTGTCATAATGTAATAAGGGAAGTCCGTTGCGGGTGGCATGCAATACCACAACGTGGAAAAGAAGTTCGATATCCAATAATGGAAGTAATGTTTTCACTTTCGGCCACCAAAGAGTTCCAGGCTATATGTGACGTGATCAGTTTTGCTAGCCGATATGAAATATTTTCCTTCTATCACTATGATATGCAGCGCTATTTCGATATAACGCAGAGTGGTGATGCATACAATCACACGGACGTTAAAGTAGAGTTCTCATAAAAAATTCAAGCATCTACAGATAAGAAGCAAATGATATGCTGGTCCTTAGAACTGTAAGATATTTTCGGGAAGTCCATCCGTTAGAAAAAATACACTGTAAAATAATAATTAAAATAGATCGGTATAGTATACGACTTTATGTAAAGAAACGTATTATATTTTATGCAAAGTAAATTTTAGCATAAAATTAATGTAATTTGCTTATTATTAACAAGATTAACTCGGGCTCTAGATAGCGCCTATCTTTGCGTTACATTTAGTGACTAGGGTGTGCTCGCGTTTTTTTAGAGAAGCTTTCGAAATCTGGGTCTATTGATGTTCTCTATTGATAATCTGGCTCTATGTTATCTGCAAACGCCTTTCATATTCTACATTTAATTTGTTCCCATATTTTGTTTTTGTTAACATATACGTTGAGAAATAATTTTCACTTAAATATATTGTTGCAAATGGCGTTAAAATGTTTATACAGACACAGTTGTGTCAAGACTGAATTAATCACTAAATAACATTAGCACGTGCTTAGGTTATCAAAGAAAGGGGGTATCAAAAAATTTCCCTTTGCCGGTTTTAAAATGGAATACATAATGCGGCTAATCAAAACCGAGAAAGAGAGATTGGTTTGGGGTTTATGTGATTATGGCAAAGCCTCGAGGCCATCTGCCTAGGAGGAGGGATGGATGCAGGATTTTCCAAGCAAAACTGCCTCGTATACACGTTACACATGGCGATAACCAAAAAACGCCCATGCAAGCAGCCCGTTCGCCGGGATATGAAAAACTACTTGTGTTCAACAACTTTATTGCTAAGGTCGCTGGTGGACCTAATAATGAGCCAGGTGTATTTACGTAGTAATACAGCCACCTTGACGCAGTTCAGCGACTTTTTACATTACTTATCGGTTGCAAGTTGGTTATCTTCACAATTTTTATTTAATTATGGGCATCTGGAAGCAAGAATTCGGAATGAGTTTTATTATCTACTTCATATTTTGTAAAGCATTTATCATTTTTTGATTAAGAAATTCAACGATTTCAAAGCGAGCAACGGCAGCAGTGCAAGTAAAAAAAATTTATTATTTTTAAATATTCTGTGATATTGTTGTTGAATTGAATTTGATGGTTTAAGTGCGAAGAACATATTTAATAAATAATGGTAACACGCAAAACGCTAAAAAAAGGCCTCTTTGAGCGTAATATAAAATCTGGAAGCTTTCAGATTCCCCCCCCCTTAGTGTTTTGGTCACCGTAAAATTTAAGTCCCACCACTTATTAACAAAAAAGCCGTGCATTTTTCCTTCTTACTTGAATTTTGAATCAATTAAAAGTATGGCTTTTCTACACTGAAAATGTTTCATTATCTGCGTAGCTTTAACTATGCAGAATTAAAAAACACTAATTTTCGTAAACTTTCGTAAAATTGTTTAAAGCTCGATCCACGTTGATGCTTATTTTTATCTTCATCTTTCTTGCAAACGCAGACTGAAAACTTAACCTTGAAACTCCCGAAAACTAACAGGAATAAACTAATCAAAATAAACTGATTGCAAGCTACAAACGAAATAACATTCTGAAACGCAGTTAATAAACGAGGATGCGAAGCTGAAGAGTCATGACTGTAGCAACAAATTTATAGTCCAAAAGAGAAAGAAATAAAACCGTGCGTTGCTTTACATTTTTTTCCCAAAAAAATATTTTCAATGGAAGAATATAAAAAATGCTGCGCCAAGAACAGAATTTGCAAACGATTAATGCGGTGAAATAATAGTTGGGCAAAAGGGGAAGGGGAATGCTCTGTTATCAAATAATGAAGAATTAATTATTCCAATAACATCCGGTGGCAACAATTTGAAAAATGCTTCGGACACAAAAATTGATACGGGGAAAAAAAGTGAATAGAACCTCTGGTGCTAATAAGAGTTTTATAAAATAATAATTTGTGTGGTTTCTCATATAACAGAACATTTTAAATAATCCCGCATATTAAAAAGTTACAAACGGTATCAGATACAATGCATTTCAACAGACTTGCATAAGATGGCCAGTATGTGAAACAAAAGAAGCAAACTAGTTGGCTAAGATAAAACAATAGCTTTCAATGCTTCTAAAAACTCCAAAATAACAATGAGGATCAAAATATGTCACTACCATTCAGGGAAACTTTTCGTAACAGCTTGCTCGAAGTGCTCAATTTGAAGAATAAAAACTGACGTAATCCCCGAATACAAACTTGCGAGAATTCAGCTAATCAAATAATTTGAAAATGTGTCACTGACAAAAATATGAAAAAAATTAATTTTTAACTTAAAGTTATCATAAGTGAATCATTAACGAAATAAGAAAAATCTGATGGTGACACCACATGACTTGCTCAGTCTCTGCCCTTCATTTAAACTTATTTCCTTGAATTACTCTAACTTAATCGATTCATTTATGAAGTTAAAAATGATGTTTAAAAGTTGAGAGTTTTAAACATGTCTGTCAATTTTTTTGTCGCACGAGAGTCAAACTTCTTGTATTTTTATTTTTTTATAACGAGCATAAAACTTTACCAAATATAAGTACAGAAATCGGAAGACCGCATTCAAAGCTATTTCGTTATTTGACCAAAATATTTTTTTTTTTTTTTAAGATTTGAAACTGCCACAACATGAATATTTTCATCATCTGAAACGCTTTCGTAACTAGAAATATACTATGACAACGACCGATGATTGCGAAAATTAAGACCAGGCAAGTACTTCTAAGCCAGGTAAATGGGTGGTATACACACACACTTTTGCCAACTGGTATTGAAAAGGGAGGTGCACAACTAGATGTACAGCAGTACCATATGCAAAATTTTAACTAATACGGCTATTCGTTTTTGAGCTACGCGAGATACATACGTACATATGTACTGACATCCCGAATAAATCCCTTTTGAATCCATTTTAAATTCACTCTGACTTTTTTTTTTAACACTGTTAAGCAAAGTCACATCTAGATAGGGAATACAAAGGACTACCTTGAATACATATGACATTCTTGATGGCATAGATTAAAAAAAAATACTTAGAAGTACAAAGCTGCATTGATACAAAACTGGTAAGGAGAAAACAAAAACAGTAAAATTTAAGACTATCAATGGAATTTCAAGCCTGCAGTTATACATCACACTGACTTCCTATTATACACTTACTATAGTTCCGCACATTACTAAAAAAAAAACATATTATGCAATATATTATTATAATACTGAACAACACACTAACATAGTAAAACTGATACTACAAATAAAACACACCATATACACTGCTCGTATAAGAAAAGTACACACTGACATAGTAAAGCTGATACTACAAATAAAACACAACATATACAGTGCTTGTATCAGAAAAGTAGACTATTCTGTACATGATGCTGTACTGTAACGCTAAAACTAATCAAAAGAACACTAGACAATAACCTTTGGAAACAGTCACACTGATAATTAGGAAGATAATATCAGAGTTAGAATACGAGTCATTTCAAAACATTAAATCCAGCAAAACTTTTCAATACATATTTACAAAGTTCTACAACCAAGAAAGTCTGGTTCAATACTACTGTTATACATCACACTTACTTATCATTATACAACCCTGAACTATTATACTCCACATTAATAGAAAATAAATTATACAAGATACATAATGGAATACTGTATATACACTGAAATGAAATGGCGAATACTACAAAATAACAATCAATATACAATGTGGTTCTGCGGCCACGAATATTTGTGAGAAACTGTTACATTTTGCACAATACTAGAAACTGTAACAAAACATTTGCACACAATATTTCATGGTACTAGCCGAAAGCTCTATATATGTATTTACTATTATACCGTAAACGTAATTTGAAAACATAACACAACCCACTTACTACTTAACAGGTCAATACACTAAGACAATATGTAAATTGAAATACACAGAATACAATACAAAAATTAAGTAAACACAATAAAATTAAAGATTAATTTAGAGAAGCGAAATTTGCGCATGCGTGGAATGTGGCTATAGCTTTCCCCTCTGTTTTCCCATTCAGATTTCTCGCGTTTGCTCTGACTGGTGGACGCTTATTGCAAGTCGGCATAAAGTTGAAAACTTCGAACTTTATGCCAAAGAGCCCTAAACCAGATTTTGTGACGTAGCGCAGACTGGTTACCTGGCAGCGCCCAGCTCGGCATAAACCACTTACGTCCTTTATACCATCGTCTGATCGCAGCTTTATTCTATCCCTGCGTACAGACATCATGAAAAAAAAAAAAAATGTTCAAATGGATTGTGGAACTAACTGTCAAAATGGATATTCCTGTTCCGAAATTTTTCGCAGTTACAATACTTCTTTTACTTCGGACAAGGAAAAAAAAAAAAAAAAAATAATAATAATAATAATAATAATAATAATAAAAACTTACCATATAGTTTCATGGAAACAGGATATCAATTCTCTTTACAAAATTCGTCTCAATTTTTATCACGTTTTTCATATAAAAGCGTGGGCTTCTAAATAACCAAATAGAATAACCGAAAGGTATTTGTCACCATGCTTGTCATTTATCATGGGCGCCCCATGCTTTTATTATTCGTGATATGTAATAAGTACGTGAATTTTGTAAACAGAATAATTAAATCTTTTACTCCCATTAAATTAACTACATTACATTTTTTTAGTTCATTATTTTCCCGAGTTTTAAACAAACGCTTATTTTATATGAATTTTATTTATTCAAAGCTTTTGACTTCAAAATTTATAATGATGATATATAAGCGGAAGTTATTAGTTTTCGCGATATTTAAACGTATCTCAACAGAATGATTGCTGTGCAGGATTTAGTTCTTCTAGGTTCTAGGTGCAGGATTAACTTGATATTTGTTTTTACACATTAAAAATTTTTGTACATTAAGGTACGAATTAAACCGTAATACTGGTGAATTCCTTGTTAATCTGGGATGCCAGGAGAATGGGGCAGTTGTTTCACTCACGCGCCTTTGTAAACGTTTCCCTCCCCTGGGAAATTGGTTTTATGTTACGCATGGGGGGGATCACAAAAATGCTCATACTAACACTCGTCAGGATTTGAATTTAAGTTGAACTATCAATGTTCAGAAACTGGCCACCTACCAATTCGCAAAACCAAAAATCTGCTATGTAATTAATTAAATATTAACATGACAACAATTAATAAATGCATTCAAGGCCGCAAATTTTGAAATTCGTCACAAATGTAAAAAATCTCTAAGAATGACTCCGCTCTTTACTAATATAATTCGTTTTGTTGCGGGATTATGCATCTACGAAAAGGATGTCACCCCTGAATTCCTAAAAGTTAATAATAAGTTTGACATAAAATCTTTCATAACACAACTTATGATTTCAGGAATTCTGCAGACCGCAGTAACAAATTCATAAAGTCATAATAATGCGGCATAGGAATTCGTAAGCTTTTCAAAACCAGCGTCACGTTTAAAGATTCGCTGTTATAATAGTTTCGAAGCAGGTTGATAACTTTCGCGGATAGAAGCCATAAGAGCAACTGTTTATTTAATTTATGTGCTTTTTCAGATGAGGACGATGTCTGCTGAAGATGTATAACCATAAAGTCACTTCTCGTTGCATATTCATAAATACAGAGAGAATAAATGCTAGGTTAGAGTTGAGGTCAACGTATGGAAACGCTCATCAAGGAGAGAAAAATCAGGCCAAGAAAAAGTAAGAATTCATTCAATATTAGGATTATAAAAAATAACTTTTAAATATTTTGTTTAATGTTTACAATATGTGTCTAAACCAAATTTAATAATTAAAATCTGAACTGCTGCAAAATTTTGGTTATAATAAAAGTTTTAGTTAAGCTGTTAAATAAAAACTTAAAAGTTCAGCAGGCTTGCTATGAATGTTTTATTACTTACCACGATAGGTATTTTAACTTCATGATCGGAGACCTTTCACAATCTAAGTACTCGACTGCCTCCTATCCTAAACATTTAAGCTTTCTCTCTCTCCCATAGAATTGACACAAATCTTCAAGCCGAATTACAAAATGAAAAGCAAATTTATTTCATTAGCAACACAAAAACCTTATATGAACCAAATTCAGGGTTTATCAGACGGATGATGGCCGTAAAAGTCTTGAACATAAAACTCAATCCACATTACTTTCCCACAAACCTTGTGGTACCGGTCGGAAACCTTCCTACACTTGCCCAACTGTTCAAGTCATACTCCTTGTTCCCGTCATAAAATATTGCTGAAACAAACAGATTTCAAGAAGGAAGTACGTCCTTGATTTAAGTAATCAAAGTCACCCAAAGCAGGATTAGTCATGAAAAAAAAAACAGAAACAAGCTGGTTATTGATCATCTACACATGCTCTTACACAGACCTTACCAATGATTAAATTAATATCCAGATACTTTCGGATTTAATTCATTATTTCGGTTATTATTACTAACTAGTTGACCTAAGTTCTTTTCAAATTTAAAACAGGGCTTAATTTGAAGTTGTTGGTCAGGAAGTAAGTGTTGATATTTTTTAAAAATGCTTGGAATTTTTAACTGATCGTAAGAAGGGTGCTTGAACTGAATAGTACAAAAAAGTTTTTTGTGAAAAAAATTACTATTCTTTAGTTTAAAATTGCAAAAGTCAATTATCAGATCTTTAACTATTTGGAAACATTGAGAGTGTTGATCAATTATTTTAATTAGATTCCATAAGGTAGTATTCTTAAAGGTATGAAGAAGTTTTATGGCATTTTAAGCAAATTCTTTATGTTCAAGGTAGGAATTAAGATTTTTAACAATTAATTTCAGATCGAGAATGAATATGCGAATCTTTTAAAAACAGTGACATAAGAAATACGATGAAAAATTGTTGCCAAACCCATATTTCTAAAAGAATGAAACTATTCAAAATGACGCTGTTTCATCAAAAATCTATCAACAACAATAAGACAGGAAAATTGTTGCCAAAACCACATTTTTAAAGATGTGAGAAGTGTACTCGGAAGCTTCATTTAAAATATTGTTTAAAAATACAAAATATTATCATTTTTCCAAAATTCTTTTTGCAAAAGCAGTCGCAAGGATGAAAGTTTAACGTGTCCAAAAATGAAAGAAAAATAAACTGCACATTTTTAGAAATAAACTTTTTTAGAAAAAATCCCGCTGAAAAGGTGTTAAGCTCCTTTTGTTAAATAAATTCGTATTTAATCGATTTATTAAAACACGAAATTTATTTTAAGTTCGTAAAATAGCTAAGTGTCTACGTTTCATGACGATGTGAAAATGGAGTGTGTAGAGTAAAATCTCGCTTTTCTATAGCCTATAATGTCTCAAAATGACGCGATTTCGTCACAAAACATAAAATTAAAAAAATTCTAATTCGAAATTCGAAAAAAAAAAACGTTTCGAGGTGCACTGGCTCTTGTCTAGATGCACCTATGTACCAAATTTCGTAGCCGTGGGTCTATTAGCTTACGCGCAGCGCGAACGAAAGACACACACACACACACACAGAGACTCTTTGTTTTATTATATGTAAAGATAATATTAAAACAGCTGTTACTTTTTAATAATTCGTGAAATTAACAATCGGTTTCAAAGCGTTTCTATACAAAAAAACAAAAAAAAAAAAAAAAAAAAAAAAAAAAAAAAAAAACCTACCAGTAACAAATTTTAAGAAAACATCAACACTGAATTCTCTATTGCTGCTGCTAACGTTAGCAATGTCCTTCAACTTTCGAAGCATGCTGATACTGAAATAAAACTAGCCTAGTGATTACCTGATTCAGTACGGATGCAGTGCTAGTAGGTCCAACAATATAAGAATTTATTTCATTGTCAAGACAATAGATATGTAGCAAAGGAAAAGTTGGTGATCCATATGAAACGCAGATATAGTTGGACATTTACTCATTAAGTAAATTTAAATTCTTGGTTTACTCCGAGAAAACTGTAGCACTCGGAAGAAAAGACCGATTACATTTGTTGTCAAACTGATCCTACAAGTTATCGAAAGTGTTAAGGGATAGCTTCGACTGAAGACGCTTGATGGAAGTAATATTAAAAGGTTGTCTTAAATTTTCGAGGACACTGAAGTAATGAGACATCTCGTGCAGTTCCCATTTTCCACCATAACAAACCAAATAAATATGCATTAATAAGTTTTATAGAGATATTTTAAATAATTTATATATTTAGAGCAAGTATGTTCATTTGACTTTCTAAATTTTTAACAGATGTAACGCAATTTAGAAAATTATTACTGTAAGTTATGTTACGAAACCATTACTTTCACGAAAAAACAACTGTCGACATTTAACTGCAAAAATTCAACACTATTACTTATTAAAAATTATTTTATCCTCTCTTCGGATCAGTTAAAAAATAAAATATTCCTATCAAAAATAATATTCCTATCAAAATAAAATATTCCTAGCAAAACCGACAATTTTGCTATTACTCTAGAAATTAATTGCTTAATAGCTAAAAATACGATACATTCTTATCAGGAGACACGCGAACTACAAACAAAACACGTCATGAAACAAATGTAACTGGACCGATCCGACTGCTTACTGATAACCACCATGCATATCAGAAGCTGATGAAATAAATGAAGTAGCAGGTAACCAGACTATAACGTGGCGAGAGAGTCGGCCAAACACGAGCACGCTAGCCAAGCAGGCTGTCAGATCAGAAATAACTGTCCTGTGACACCTTTCGCCCAGACAGGAGGAAGGAGAAAGAGAAAAAGAAAAGAAAAATGACCAGCACCAACTAGATTCAGGGCAAAACCACCTGATGGAAATTCGCCCACACTCACCGCGGTAGAGAGCCTCATAAAGGTCAGTGGCCTAAGGTCCAGTCGTGTGCACCCAGACATGAGTGGAATCGCTGCATAGTAAAGTTACTTCTTCGGAAGTACACCGACATGAAGCCCAGCAAGTATACTAGATAAATACCTTTCAGATCTTTAATACGTCCAATCAAATCGGTTTATAACAATTCCTTATAACAACAGAATTTATTCACTACAATCTTTATCATATCAGTCACTGCACAATTGCGTTAAATTACAATTAAAATTAATTTCGCAGACGATAAAGAAAATAAAGATCGCGATGCAGTAATAAAGAAAACAGTTATGCTTTGCCGGAATGGCAATTTCAGAAGAATATTATAAGGATTTGATAAAAAAAATGTACTTTTTAAAGTTTTATAATGTTTAAGATTAAGTAGTTGTACGTTTATACTTTCAAAAGTCTAAATTTATTAGTGTTACCGAAGACTGATTTTTATTAAGAAGGATCTACTTCTTATTTTATTTAAGCGCGAGAAGATGGATTTCATTTCTGTACAGAAAGAAAGAAAAGGAACAAGAAATCTTAAAAGTTAAATTTAACTGCCATCTTTTTTAGCAGAAGTTGTTCTTATTTCAGACGCAAATCGCATCAGATATTAAGAAACTCCTGCCAATTGGCTTAAATACTCATTTGCCTTCCACGCTGATTTTTCGCGGTTTTATCAATGGTACAAAGAGAGTTTTTTAAAAAAAGATATGTACAATAGCGTAAGAACTCTTCATACCTGGATTCAGATTACAAACTATTCAAATATTCGAAAAATTCAGATATCATTTCAGATTCAAAACATTTTGTTTTAACAAATATTATACTGTGAAAAACTACAGTGGATGGACAAAAATATGGAAACACCTTGTGAAATGCATGTCTGAAAAGAAAGATTGATTTTAATGAAATATGTAGGTGGCGCTGGCGTTTTTGACTACTGACGCCACCTATACAACTTCGTAAATGTGCTAAACAGTTCAGTTGTTGTCGGAGTACTGTTATGTGAGGTTGTCATTGCATTATGTCAGAGTTAACAGACTTCGAACGTGGGCAAATTGTTGGAACACGTATAGTAGGTGCTTCCGTAAGCAAGGTAGCCGAGGTGTTTAGTGTTTCAAGAGGTACTGTATCGAAGATTTATTCCGCATATTTGAAAAGCGGAAAAACATCATCTGCTAAATCACAGTGCGGACGAAAGTGTGTCCTGAGTGATCGTGACAGACGATCATTAAGGGCAATTGTGACGAAAAATAAGAAGAGCACAGCTGCAAAAGTTACTGCTGAAATGAATGTTGTGTTACCGAACCCTGTGAGTACCAAAACAATTAGAAGGGAGCTTCATAAACAGGGAATTGCTGGCCTTGCTGCAATTGAGAAGCCACTCATCAGTGATGCTAATGCCCGTAACAGGAAAAGGTTTTGTTTAAGTCATAAAGCCTGGACTATAGAGCAGTGGAAGCGAGTAATATGGTCTGACGAGTCTTCTTTCACATTGTTTCCCACTTCTGGCCGAGTTTACGTCTGGAGAACTCCATCTCAAGCCTATAATACAGACTGCTTGTTGCCAAGTGTGAAACATGGCGGGGGTTCTGTTATGGTTTGGGCAGCCATATCGTGGTTCTCTGCTAGCCCCATGATAACTGTGTCAGGGCACATGACTGCCAAGACTTATGTGAACATTCTGGCCGATCAAGTTCATCCCATGGTACAAACTTTGTCCCCCGATGGTGATGGTGTCTTCCAAGACGACAAAGCCCCTGTTCACACAGCTCACATTGTCCAGGACTGGTTTTCTGAGCACGAGGATGAGTTGTCCCATCTCCCCTGGCCACCACAGTCACCAGACCTGAATATTATCGAACCTTTGTTTTTTGAACATTGGAACGAAAAGTGCGTTCTCGTTATCCACCGCCAACATCGTTATCTGAACTTGCCACCGTTTTGCAGGAAGAATGGTATAATATTCCCTTGGCAAACACACAGGAACTGTATTTATTCATTCCGAGAAGACTGCAAGCTGTTTTGGATGCCAACGGGTTTCCTACACCATATTAAGCAAAGAAACATGTTTTTTTAAAGGTGTTTCCACATTTTTGTCCAACCCCTGTATTTCTGTACACCTAAATACAAAACACTTATCCATAGATTCAAACAATGAAAATAATTTGAACTAAACAAAATCCTCATTTTTATTTACCTGAATTCAAATACTAACCTTTTTTTCATTAAATCCTAACGCTAATCTCTCCCCTTCCCACGAATAGATGACCTCTTGCTTCTTTCTCAAAAGTTTGAATGAGGGACGCAGGCTTGTATACAAGTTACATAGAGAGAGAAAGAAAAAAAAATACTACAGCCCCAGATAATTACCTCAGCTTCCTCGGTTTATATATATAGCTAGACATTATATAGGTAGCTCGGTTCATTTCTCTAACTGCTCTAAAATTTAACACCTTAAATTCATTTTCTTAACTTGTGTACAACGAAATATCTATTCAAATAGCTATTTAAATAAAATTATATTAAAGCATTATCTTTTATAATACACTTATACAACTGCTTTTAAGTTAATGCTTTTGAAGAGGGCCTGATTACCGCTTACGCACACAAGGCCCAAGTCTATCCCTTTCCAGACCATTCTATTATTCTTTAGAATCCTCCTTTTTTCTAATAAAATAATAAGGAGTATGGTCTTCAAAACGATTCAAATCACTAAATCTCAATTGAGGTTTGCTAATGGGCTAAAATGGGTATTACATATTGTACGCCAATGCTGTATACACTTACTTAAATTAATGCCAAATAGTTAAAGATAGCCACCGTATTATATTATATTTTTATGATATTTAAATCAAGGAAAAATTATAGAAATATTTAAATAAATTAACAAGTTTAATTCATTTATAAAGAAGCAATTCGGTTAATTAAGAGTTTCTGAAGTTCAGATAAACGAAATTTCGCTTACCTCAATAATATTTTATTTTTTAATGGTGAGAAGATTAATAGGATATTTCCCATTTAACAAACGGATTCTTGCCCTAACTGTATTCTTTGAACACATTTTGCATCAATACGCAACCTAGTTCTGAAATTCTAAATTTGATCTTTTCTTTTTATTTTTTTTTTCCGGGAGTGGGTGCTGTAAGTCGTCCTTAGTTTTACTCGCCGGATATTTCGAAAATAATGCTGAAGCATAAAACACAATCATGATGTTTACTGAATAATTTCCGCATGCCAAAATATGCTGCGAAATTCAATAAAATCTCACTGACATGCAAACTTCTTCCACTCATTGTGTTTTTTTCTGGAACTAAACGCGTAACAAAAAAATTAATAGAAACTGAACTGCAGCACTCGGATTGTAGCAAATGAGAGATGAAATCAGAAAATTAAATAAAATCCAAAAGTCTCATTTTAACACAATTCTATCCCATTTTATTTTGTTTATAAATTTGAATATATTTGAATAACTTACTATGGTTTTACGTATATAACCATTTGGCGCTTATTAATAATTCTGTGAAAAGTATGACGTCGGATTTCGAGTAGACACACGAAATTCGGTAAAGGAAGCAAACGGATGATGAAAATAATCAAATAATCAAATAATCAAAAAAATTTGATTATTTGAAAAATTCAACTTAGTTAGCATTAGTTTTGAGTTCTGTATTTAAAACAATTTAAAGAACTTTTACCACATTTTGAACTTGCTGACAACTGGAAATCGTATGGGCAAAATAAGCCAGCTCTGACAAACTTCTAGTACCATCTCGAATCTTGACGGAGCAGGAAATTATAAAATATCGCCCTGTTTGTGACTAACTCTCTACAAAAAAGAAAGTTCAGTATCCTTACTTCGTTCACTAAATTCAGTAAAAACTACTTCCAACTTTAGTGCTATTTCTGGCTTTCGATTTTGACAACTCTGAATGTCCGTTCCCAAATGTTTTTTATTTCATTTTCAGAAACTTTTTAGGAACTAATATTTATTCTTTTTTTTTTTTTTTTTTTTTTTTTTTTTTTTTTTTTTCCAGGGGGGAGGGTTAAAATCTGCATTGCACTGGAATTATTATCTTTTTTCTACCTGTTTAGGGGTGTACTCCAACTGCGCAAATGAAAATCCCTCCCGGGTCGAGCTATAGTCCAACTGCGCCAATCAAAACTTCTTCCCCCTGCTGCCTACAGGGTTACAAGTTAACTTTTCGAAACCAATTGTAGCCAAGAGGAAAATAAAAATAAATAAAATTACATATCACAAGAACAAGTAAAAAATATCTAACAAGCAGGCTAATTACTTGAATAACAGTAATAAATGCGAGAGCTAATAAAGAAAATAAAAGGTATTGGTAAACATGCATATTAGCATTACAAACATCTTTCATTTATGATAATATCATAAATTAAATAATTATAAAGCATACAAATTATACTTTTAATAAATTACATCAATTATAGTCAAGATGTCTGAACTAGACTGGAAAATTTAATAAGTGCAAAAAATTATTCCACATCAAATTGTGTTAAAGTGTGCTAGAAATATTTTTCGTTCATTAAAGCAATCACGTAAATGTTTGCAGAAATTAATAGTTAAATTTAAAAAAAAAAGCTTAGCATGAAATCTATTATAACAACATTACTATGCGTTTGGATCACTGACGTATAATTTGTAAATAAATTTAAATTATTATGCTAAGAAGTTTTTCTAAAATTTATCTAGAAGAAAAGAATTAGATAAACAGTACTGCAAATTAATATAATCAATCAGGCCTCTCAATAAATAAAAGCTTATTTTTTTAACCAAAAACTAAAAATTAGGATGCAAAAGTTTGTGTAATATACTTGGAAATATCTGAACATATAATTAGTTAGAAACATACAATTAAATTAATAACAAGCTAATTAACAGTAACATTAAGCTTAATTTCATTCAATCTAAAACAAGCAATCGATCAGAAGCTTCGCATAACTGAAGTTTTAATGCTATTTTACGTAGATTTGCGTATAAAATAAAAGTTATAATATGAAAAATGAATAATAAAGAATAATGTACTGATAGTCAACAGGAATTTAAAATACAGTGGTTAAAAATATAACTACTTGTCAGAAGGTATGCAAAGTTGCCATGGCTAGAGAAATTGAATGATTATAGAAAACTCATAAAGTTAAGCACTACAGTGTGAAAAGAAAATTCTGGAATAAACATGTTAAGAAAATTAGATGGAGAAATAATCCTTATCTATTCATATCCGTATAAACTCTATGCTTTTGGAAAAATGTTACATATAATTTGCACCGAGGTATGAATCACCGAAACCGAGTTAATTTCTTTCCTTATTTTTTCTTATTAGAGGGATTTGTAAAAAGATATGCTAAGGTTAAGGTGAAAATTTTTGCAATATTTTTAAAGAATAAATTAAAAAAGTATTTTTACTTCATGAACTGAAATTTTTACGCTACATTTTTATACAGTAAATAAGTACAAAAAAAAAAAAAAAAAAAAAAAAAAAAGGAAAAGAAAAGAAAAGAAAGAACTGGGAAATCACTGGGACTAGAAACTCGGGTCGAACTACCAATGTTTTGTGACTTCTGATTTTAAAATTAGGCTGAACAATATATTAAAGAAAATAGAAGATACAGCATACGTAAGAACAAAAGTGGGGTGAATTAGAGATTTACATGTTTGGTGAATGAGTTAAACTTACCTGTATGCCATTATGAAATATTAGGATTGTAGCATACAAGCATGAGTGAAGAAGGCAATGGCAATCTAAATGTATATCATTATCAGTATCTGCTATTAATTTCAATACTGCTGAAAAATTACAAATGAATTATATTATAAATCACATGAACTCGTTGCATTATAAATTACAACAGTTAGAAATATTATTAGCGTGATTTAGCGACCATCTTTGTTAACAAATAATTTCAAGTAATTAATTTTACAAATAATTCAGCCTGAAGCTAGGTTGGAAAATAAGCTACATGCTGAAGATTAAGCTTTGCCAAGGTGTTAGAAACATCTTCTGTTAACTAGAGTTGTGATGCAAGAATTTGTAAAAATTATCATTTAAATATATATTGGCATAAATACAATACAAAGTATATAAATTCTACATACATGAAAACTTGAGTACAGTGCAACAATATGTGAAAAAGGAATGAATTAAAAGGGAACTGAAAATCCCAGGATATAAATATAAGGGAGTTTTTTTTTTTTTTTTTTTTTTTTTTTTTGTTTTGTTTTGTTTTGTTTTGTTAATTATGAAAATTCTGCTGACGCTCATAATTATTAATTGAATGTGTATTAGAAATTAAATGTATGCCAAAGTACATCAGGTGGAACACAGAATAAATATTTAAACGTTTCTAGTATTAAAATATGGAATTTGTAACAAAGTTAAATAACCTTAAAATAACTTCAATGATTAAAAATGGAAAGCTTAATACGGGAATATATTGCAATAATATTAGTGTGAATTTAGAACAACTTAAGAAGTCCAATTTTTAGATTTAATAAAGATAATTTTTATAATTAAATTAGAACTGTTTACCTAAAGTGGTAAATCTGAAAGTTAAAACCATTCTGTTATCTAAGAAGATTTGTTAATATTTATCTAGACAAGAAACTTATTTAAGGTGAGCTACAAATCCGATATTTGATACGTTGATTATGTATCAGTTTAGTGTATGTCATTAATCTATCAATTTTACTATTCATAGCTGATATATATATATCAGCGACTAATATCTACAACTTGGAAAGTTTTTAATTCTTACAAAGAATAAAAAAGATCTGGCTCATCATTCCTTTAAGCATCATAAAACTTTAAAATGAGTGTAAAAGAAATTTATTTTTTAGCCCACGCCAAACTTTAAATTAATATTTGTTTTACATGCACAATTTTTACAATATTGATAAACGAAAATAAAGGCTTGCAGTCTCAATAGAATGTCCCATTAATGGCGATAAACGACTTTCTAACTTTCTAACAACCAATCTTCTTGGAAAGAAATGGGGGACAGGAAACGTCGCGCAGTTCGTGGATTAGAAAAGAGGGGGAAGGGGATTTTCGATCAAATTTGGCGCAGTTCGTACCCTACCCTGTTTAGATATTATACAAATACTAAAAATTTTTTTCAAAAGATTAAATTGAATAAATACATTGAATAAATATCAATTTAATTAATTCTTTGCGCCACTGCTGCAAGGAATGAAATTTAAATTTTAACAAACATGAATATACGTAAAAAAAGAAAATTTAAAGTTAAAATAATTAAAAAATGTGCAAACATATAAAAGATTTAATTTTCGAACTAATCTACAATATCATTTAAATTCAGATAGCATAAGTAAATCAAGTGCAAAACCATGAAAATAAATTCACCAATTTAGCAAATTAAAATTAATCTAAATTTTTTTTAAAAATGCTTAAGTGAATGACTGTTGAGCAGGCAGGAGACAGACTTATCAAGGGGAAGTTGCCTCCAAACCTAACTCTTCAATCATTCAATTCGTGTTTCTTCATTCATGCAGGCAAGGGTAAAAGTCAAAACTAAAAGTAAATACACAGTGAAGAATGTCCAAAAAGAAATACCAACAAAGTGTTACCTTGAGTAATTAGCAATTAAAAATTAAAGGTCTAAAAGGAAAATACCAATAATGAAGTATTTTGAGAAATAAGCAATGTTAAGTCTAGTATTAAATTAATTATTTTTAAATTAAATTTTCCAGAAAAATTAATTTAGAAACCAATGCATTTTAGAAACCCTTCTCTACAGAAACCTCCCCGACACAAATATGCATATTAATTAAAAAGAAACTAAAAAAACTAAAAAGGAACTAGACAAAATTAATATAAACCATAAGAAACTAAAAAGAACTAATTCATAATTTATAAAAAAAACAAAATATACTTAAAAATATAATTACATATTTAGAAAATACTTAAATACTACATAAAAAATACTTAAAAGCAAGTAAATAGTAAGTTTTAATTCTAACTTACCTACCATATAAGCATTGGGGTCTGCAAAAGTATTTCCTAAGTGATGTGTGTTTTGCAAATTATATAGATGGCGCTAATGTAAATAAAGTTGAGTGCCAAGCTGCAATCTTTGTTTTATTAAAAATTTTGTAAACTTTAATATTAAAATATTTAAATAATATAAATCTAGAAAAAAAATCAAAGAATATCCTAAAAGTATGCAACTCAAGATTTAATTTTAACTGACCAACTATTTATGGTAGGGAGTTTAGTAGCTGAGGCAATCAAGTGGTTATTGTGAATTAATTTTAAGTATTTTCAAGTAGTTTTTAATTAATTTTTTAAGTATTTTTATGTAGTATTTAAGTATTTTCTAGATATGTAATTATATTTTAAGTATATTTTGTTTATATATTATGAATTAGTTCTTTTTAGTTTCTTATTGGTTTATATTAATTTTGTCCAGTTCCTTTTTAGTTTCTTTTTAATTAATATGCATATTCGTGTCGGGGAGATTTCTGTAGACAGGGGTGTCTAAAATGCATTGATTTCTAAATTAATTTTTTAAGAAATTTAATACTAGACTTAACATTGCTTATTTCTCAAAATACTTCATTACTGGTATTTTCCTTTTAGACGTTTAATTTTTAATTGCTAACACTTTGTTGGTATTTCTTTTTGGACATTCTTCACTGTGTATTTACTTTTGGTTTTGACTTTTACCCTTGCCTGCATGAATGTTGAAACACAAATGATTGAAGAGTTAGGTTTGGAGGCAACTTCCCTTTGATAAGTCTGTCTCCTGCCTGCTCAACAGTCATTCATTATGCATTTTAAAAAATATTTTTTAATTAATTTTAATTTGCTAAATTGCTGAATTTATTTTCATGGTTTGGTTTTGCACTTGATTTACTTATGCTATCTGAATTTAAATGATATTGCAGATTAGTTCGAAAATTAAATCTTTTATATGTTTGCACATTTTTTTAAATTATTTTAACTTTAAATTTGCTTTTTTACGTATATTCATGTTTGTTAAAATACTTCAAAATTTTAGTATTTTAGTTTATATCTTCATACCAATAAAGAAATAACGCATCACAGAATATGATAATTTTTCAAGATACGCGTACGGTTTCATATTCTAAAAAAAACTTAAACAGCTATAATGAAACTTCACTTTCCTTGCAACACACATAAAGAACGCTTTTTTGACGCTGATAGCAAAATAATAAAAATGTGACACAGATTCGCAACTGCCCGAACATGCTGCCTTTAAACTTACTCCGCTACATTTAAAAAGAACTATTATTAACCGCAACCCAGTGAGTTAAATGGCTTATTAACTCTTTACGCAACACTTGCATGATGATATGTCACGATCAATTATAACGCACATTCAACCGCTCATCCATAACATTCTAGCAGAGAAATCCGTAATCTCCAACCATCATTAAACACGATTACTCCAACAGGAATTACATCTTAATGACGACGACTGTCCTCCAAAAATACAATGAATATATTCTACGACGACACTAAAATATGAGTACATATTTTGTATAGAGGATGAGACAAATATAGCCATACCTTTATTCGCCGAATACGAACTAGGCGACAGACACTGTCAAAGATTAACTCTACACCGGTTTCGAATTCAACCAGCGACAGTTCTAATCAAACCCAACAGACTCATCAGTGGACAATAAACAGATAAAGGGATCAGGAACAGGTATTGTTCAAATGTATAACAAACAATGTCGAACCTTTTTTACTTCCTTGTACGAAGTAAAAAGGAAGTATTGTAATCGCAAAAAGCTTCAAGCAGCATATTTCAACGAAAATATCCACTTTGACCGCTTTTGAATGCAATTTAACGATGTTTTTGCGCGATATCTATACGTAAGGACAGAATAAAAGATTGTTTTCCGCCAAAAAAACTGCTTTAAAATGAATTCTGAAGAGAATTTTTCGTGGCGTCTGTACGAACGTACGTTCGTGCATATCTCTCATAACTCAAAAACGAGTAGCCTCAGAACGTTGAAATTTTGTATATAAGACTACTATAACATGTACATGTGCACCTCGTATTTTGGTTTCAATCGGACGCGCCAAACGTATATAAATATATTTATAAATATATCCACTCTGTTACCCGGCTGAGTGATCTCATTTTCTTTACTCTTATATGTTTGTAAATTGTACATTTTTTGCTTTAAAAATGATTGAATTATGTTGTTTTTAATCTTCCGGTTAAAGTTTTTATGCCTTTCGTAATTCTGGAAGCAATATGTGTACAATTATCAACAATTTAAAAGCTGTTTAAGTGCGGTTAAGTTTTAAATAACATGGCGGACATATTTGTTTACATTTGAAACAGCAGAATTGTAGATTTGTTGCCAATCTAGAGAGACTAAGCTTCGCAACACAAAAATAATGCCTTCATTTATTATTGCGAATTAAATCATGCTTAATCCTTTCTGGAATTTTTTCGAGGAAATAAGTATTTAAGATTTACTTCGTAATTTTTAATACATATATTTTGAGTTTTCATGTATTTTTGCCTTGTCGCGAAGTGAGAACTGAATTAATTGAATGAAAAATACTCAATCGTCTGTGAAAAACTGTTTCTTTTTTATTTTGTTTGCTTAATTTCTTTTATACATAGTTCTAGCTTTATTATAGTATTTGAATAGAACATGTGGCAACGATTAGATAATTCTTTAAATGATATAAATTGTGTGCATTCAGAGTTATAATGTGGGGAGGGTGACCCCCAACTGACTACCACTGTCTAATCTGTGTTTTACAGCAAGGATGAATTTGAATATTTTGTTTAGCTAATCTGTTGCACTTAGTTGTGCCATTTGTCTTCATTTAGATCGCGATATTAGTTTAATTATTCCAATCTGGATAACCTGTTTCAAAACTTGATAATTATTAATATATCCAATATTTCTCATTGCACGCGGAAGCTGCTTTGCTCGGAGTCTGAACTTGGGTGAGTGACCACCCACGTGACAGGCTCCTGCCAATCATCTCCCTCCACTCCACCTACATTTCATAAAATTTGACAAGTTTTGCCTAGTTGGCGCGGCGTAAATCGCCTTAATTAAAAACTTAAGTACCAACGCCTTAGGGCAATTTACCAACAGGAGACGGTTAAAATAGCTGTTGACTACTAATTGCCGCCTAGGCATTGACTCGATTTCGTTATAATGTGAACGAAATATAATACTGTTAAGTAAACCTAGCGCCAGAGTGTCGCTATGGTAAACAAAGTGAATTTTAAAGAATGCATTTATTCTATTGTGGTTTATGCGCTGTCGGCGAAGTAGGTTTAATTCAATTCAATAAGTTTAAATAAAATGCAAGAAAAAATGCATATAATTTAATATTCCGTACAAGGAAGTCATGTGGTGTACACATCAGATTTTTTTTATTTTGAATGGCTACTATTTATTCTTCGAAATAGCTAACAACACAATAAAATATTATAAAGATTAACTCTCCTTGCTTATTAAAACACAAAGATAAATGACACAAGGGTATAAAAGCGTACTTATATTTTTGGGCTTCATCGTTAGCTTCCAGTTAATCGATGAAAAATGTTACAGAATAAGAAGATCATAAGATGTCTAAACTGTATCAGGCTATTCAAAGAGAAACGCTTTTCAGTTGTTGGCGAAACGTTCCTAAATTTCAAAACAGACTCGTGATAATTCATAATAAATAATCTATGTACTTCATTATTAACAGAGCAGAATATCAAAAAATAACACACAACGTGGCGAAAAATATACATTCGTGTTTTTAGCACAACGTCTATAGCACATTTAATTAAAATATAAATAAATAATGCATTATATTTTAATTGTATTAAAAACCACAAAATCCTAGTATAGGCAGCCTATCCCTATCATAATTTTCATTATAGGAAAAATAAGTGCAATTTGTAAAATTAGAGGGGAAAAAAAATCGAATACTAAATGATGATTCGACAGAGAATTTTTGCGAATTAGAACGTTTCAGAACTTGTTAAATAAAGGCACTGTTAGTATTCAAATTCAATAGCGGATTTATTTTCTGAAGAATCACCAACACTCATAATTACCAGAATTTGTACAAAATAAAGTCGTCACAAAGATAATTTTGATTGAGCAATATTTTAAAAAGTGATCTGAAGAAAAGTTAGGATGCTGCAAAACTCTTTGAAAAATAGACCACTTAAAAATCGATATAGGAGCATTTGATAACAGTCAGAAAGATGGTAAGGATAACGTATAATTCTATCCCTCTGAGATACCAATAATCTTTCAAAGAGTTTTCTTCGAGGGCTGATTATCAAACAAAAGTGTTTCTTGAGTGCACAACATTCGCTTACGACTACAATACTGAAATTTCTTGCTTCAACATTGTATCGTAGAAGAATGGTCGCATTTTGAAACAAATTCCTTATCGCTTATTTGTGATTGAAGATCCGATGATCTAGAATTCATTTCCACCATTTTCGCTTCATTTCAGGTGAATAATCAGCTAGAAAAATTTCTGAAACACAGAATGTTACCCTAGACGTTTAAAGAAAAGTTAAATATCCTGAATATATCACACTTAATCAACGGCATGTATTTTAAAAATACAAACATTCTAAAGTTTTCTACATGTCTAATACAATTAAGTATGAAATTCAGTGGCATCACGATGAAGGTCCAATTGATTTAGAAACTGCATAAAAGAAATCAACATGGCATCATTACAATGTGGTTTCACAAATACTTTCCAATTCACGCTGCAAAGCAACTGTACTGTTAGGTTAAAACTGCAGCACAGATTCTGTTGCATAAAATCACGCATCGACTGATCTGCAAAGAACGCTTACGACAGTCTCTAACATGCATTCTACAAGGCTTACCGATCATCTCTCAAACCATCTTAAATGATGATCCAAGATATGACGGCATCAATGCCACACAGAATGAGTTATTACCCATCTTGTTAAAGTATTCCTTCTGACAGGTAGGGATTGATGCATTACCGTAATATAATCGTTATTTTAGTCCATTTTTATGAAATAAAAGGAATCACCGCCCCCAATCATTGTTTCTTAAATTTTAAGATCTAATTTAAGATGCTTATGACCGGACGTGGAAAATTTATAAATTCCACAGTTGCCCTTTATACCGGGGCATAGATTTCGTCATGAGAAATAAATGTCGCGTGTTATAAACTTCTTTAATATGAGCTTGCGCGACCAGCCGCTTTAAATAATTACTGTAAAAAAAAAATAATGATTTTAATGAGCCCAGCAAGTATATTTCACGGATCCAGCTTGCAAATATGTAAGTATAATAAAAGAAAGAGTCTGTGTGTCTTTCGTAGGGCTACGAAATTGGTTTAACCCTTTGCGGCACAGTGTGTCCGGTGTGGACACACCTAAAAATTTTCTTCTGTACGCACAGAAAAATTGAATGAAGAAGGATTTATAGGTTACTTTGAACCTTCTTTATTTATAGTAAATGGCAGCTCAACAGAACCAGTCCATATATTTCAGCCATGTTTAGCTTTCTAAGACCTTTATTTTTCAAAGAAATCTTCCAGATTTTTTTAGAGTAAAAAAGGAATTGTTTGAAAAAAAATTTCTACGTTATTTTCTTGGCTGCATGCTAACCTCCTTATTCTATATTAGTTTTAAATGTTTACCTTGAAATCTTGCCTAAAATCAAACGGCGAACCCTAAATGTGCCCAGACCGGGCTCACCGATAATCTAGGACTACTGAGAGTCTGTATTCTTCGTTTCTCCGCTTCTCAAAGGTCAGTTCATTGACAACAATGCTCCTTTCAGCACTCTTTTCGAAGCTCTATTCAATCAGTATGCCACTTTGGAACATCCACAGAATTAAAACGATAAGTTGCTACCTTCACAAAGTTTTACTTGTGTACTCCTCTAGGCCCAGACTGCCTACCTTTTTTTTTTTTTTTTAATCAAAACTCTGACTTTAAAAGGTAGCGTGCCGGAAAGGGATATAGGTGGATCTAGACAAGAGCTAGTGCACCTCGAAGCGATTTTTTCAAAATTCGAATCAGATTTTTTAATTTTGTCTTTTCGATTTTATCGCATCATTTTGAATAATTTCATTCTTTTAGAAACGTGGTTTTGGCAGCAGTTTTTCATTCAATTGTATACTGGACTGCTGACTGTTGAAAATCAGCACTGTTGCCACTTGGAAAAATGAGGGCGATCATTCTGTGCAGTTTTTAAATTTAATGTTTCTTTTGAATATTGGATATTAGTTGAGAGAAGGCAACAGGAAGTTGGTTAATTTATTTATTAGGATAATTAACACTTGTATTAAGGGATATTGCTTATTTCATTGTAATTTTGTTATATGTGATAAATTTTTAAGTTGTTCTGCAGAGTAAAATTCTACGCAGTTTAAATTTAACGTCTGGTGTTCCCTTCAGGCATTTTTCCGATACATTTAAAAGCCGGACGAAGGCTAGCAGCGTAGCAGCTAGTCAATAATAAATTAAAAGAAAAATATTTTACGCTTTGCCCAATGGCAACATTAGAATATTAAAATATTTAATTTCGGGTACATTTCTTTTAATCTGACAACTTCGTTCATTAAATGTGGGGGGGGGAACTTTTAAATATACACTAGTCTTACACTTTAAATAATGGCAGCCCATTTCTTTTAAATTGTTGAGTTTTCCGGTTAAATTCGACAATTTTAAAGACTGCCACTCTTAAAGTGCGAGTTCACGAGTTTTCTGATTAAATTAAAACTATCTTAAACTTTGCTGAGCGAGTGCACGCTGTTGCTTTTAAATTACCGATTTATTCATCAGAATTCCGCTAATCCAAATTTGGACTTCGATTGGAGGACTAAGTGTATTGAAAATATGATGGCTCCACGTGCCACCGTTTGCAGCGAATGCCAGGAAAAAAATATACATAGATTCTTCATTATTTAATGGTTGAGATTATATCGGTACGCGGAACCCTTGTATAAAATATTGTTCTTTATTTATTTATTCACAAGGAATTGCTCATTAATTTAAAATATAGCATTATAAAATATATTTCGCTAAAGCTCGTAACAAACAAGTTATTTTTACACAATCATCTGCAAAATCTCTCTATTGGCAAGGAAAAATAAAGCTTAGAAAGAAAAAAAGCCGTTTAAGAATTATTATATTATTTTTTGGCTATATAAATATTATTCTTGCACCAGTTTGCAGGATTTTAACCCAACAGCAATTTCCCCTCTCACCAACAACTTATTTTTACTTACAGTCCAATATTTTAAACAATGTCACTGCACTAATAAGTGATGAATGACTAAACCAAAATACAATTGAGATGGGAGATAATCAGCATTTACAGTACAATTTATTACATTCACACAAAAATGCCTTAGCTATAAAATAAGGAAAGAAATCAGAAACCTTCTTAACATTGTTAACGTTCTAAAATATTACATTTAACATTAAATAAGGTTTTTAACATTAACTAACGTTTAAATATCTTATCATCACGGGCTGGATCCAGGAGCACGAATTTCATTTACAGCAGCCTTTTTGCACTTTGGACCTGTTTTCTCTAATTACAGACTTCATTATCTAATAAAACCCGTTCTATAGCGAGTTAGATTTGCCCTGGAAATTGGCTAATTCCACTTTATGAGGTTTCTCCCCGTCTGTAACCATACAAGCATTAAAACGACCTGGAAAAACGTGAGATTTAAATTTCGTTCTTCTTAATCTGAAGCTATAAGCACACGGGTTCAAACAAAAAGCCCCTTTATTACATTCTCCAGGCCTAATGAGCTTCGAGAATGACAATTTTTCGACATTCTGACGAGTTTCGACAGAAATCGTCTGAAAAATTACTTCGCAATGAAAGTGAAAAGGCGTTTCTCTAAAGGTATAGAAGTGGATCAGGTCACTAACGACCCATCTTTAACTCGAAATGAATAGAATTTTTTCCATTCTTTGTTTCTAATGAACAGCTGCAGACGAGGGAGGGAGAATTTGGTTCCGCGTACAGATAAGAATTCGATATTACACAAACCGAACAACGGGAAGAATATAATGCAAGATTTCAACAGGAAGCAATGGTTTCATGACATTCCACGAAAAACATTTTTCCGCATCAGTTTTAATCATTTCAATTAACAAAATCCCCAAACAGGTACTCCCAAAATTTAGGTAACAGGGACATTGATATTAAGAAAATACTTAAGCATACTATTATAAGGTATTTCTGTCGCCTTCTTAGCATGCCTTTGTGGTGTAGTGGTCAGCAAATTCGGCAAATATTTGAGAGGTCCGAGGTTCGAGTCCCAGCTTGGGGCATTGCTCATTTTTCACGATTTATGCTTCCAAAAAAATCTTTGTCTCTACAGTGGCGCCTGAACTAAAAAAGGTGGTGGATGATGATTCTCCACCACCAGGATTTGTCGATTGGGTCCCCTAATCCCAAGTCGCCTTTTAAATGGGGGATATAAGGTATTTCTCCCGCCTTCATGGTGTAGTGGGCGGTCAGCACACACAGCTCGTATTCGAGAGTTCCGAGATTCGAGACCCGGCGAGGCATTGCTCACAATTCAACAACCAAAGTAACTTGAGTTTCATGTTTTGCTGGAAAGCGGGACGAATTTTCCATGTGGCCATCCTTCAGAAACAAACACTTCTTGGGTTAGATAAAATATTAAGCATCGTGGTATGTAAGGAGCAGTCTTATTTACCGGTTAGAAAACCCCTGCAAAAGCAAGAAGAGACCTTATGGTGAAATACATCAAAACAAAGTATCCTCTCTTTCCACTTCAGACCTGGCTTTATAAGAATAACCTCACCACACTTAAATCTACAGTTCCAACTCAATTTTGGCGAAGAACATATTTGAGGACGATTCCAATGGCATCCCATTCCTTTACCCATACCATCAAACTCTGATTTTCGGATCGCCAATTTTAACCCCTTCAACTTGAGACTATTTTCGCATACTGGACGAATTTCTTACAGCTAAAATAATTTCTCATAAATCTAATAGTTTCAAAATTTTTGTCTATTAGCGCAAATTGCGATCGAATAATTGTGAAAAATTTCAAAAAGTACGGTCTGAAAATAATAATAAATAAATTTTAAAAAATCTAAAAGTTTTCAGATCTTAAATTATGTGTATTATTTTTTAAAGTATTGTGTGTTACCTTTATTTATTAAATATCACGTTCTTTGCACTTAAACCATAAAATTCAGTTCAATAGCTATGTCGCAAAATAATTTTAAAATGAGCATTTCTAGAATTTCCGATACACAGTTCCGCGCAAGGAGGTTAGAATAGACAACCTCCTTGCTTCCGCGCGCTGAAGACAAAAAGGTTTTTTTTTTTTTTTTTCCCCGCCGTAGACTGTTGCCATTGCTCGCTTTTTAATCGTTGAGTTTGTTAATCAAAAATTCGTTAAAGTTTTACAAAATAGGAAATCGATAATAAAACAAATTCCAAATTGGGTCTTCTACATGCTGATTCGTAGGAGAATTACGTCATTCAAAATTCGATGGCTCTATGTACCGTTGTTTTATCACAATGCGAGAAATACACATACATTTATGCAGATTCTTCATTATTTTTAATTTCTTCAAATATAATGCAGGACTCTAACATTTAGTAGCAACAGTTTGAAAAGTGATTCGCCGTTTATTTAACGCAAAATCGCAAAACGAAAACAATAGTCCTTCAGGGACAACCAAAGACCAATTAAGGGTTCTATTACGGGGCTCTTAGGCATGTAGCCTTTATCCCCACATCGTCAAAGAATTATCTTTATCGCCAAAAAGAGGGTTCCGCAAAGAGGTAAATTTAGTGCCAAAATGTTAATTTAACAAAAAGAGTGAAAAAAGGTACACACAGTGAAAAAAGGTAAAAACACTGAAGGACTTAATTTAGTAATTTTGGTGTCGAATAAGGGCCAGAATCAATTTGGAGGGGTTACATCATGAATTTTGAAAAGCATCTGTTTCCTTGATCAATGGTCATGTGGTGTTAACAACACAAGAGCGGAAACACTCGCGAAAAGCTTCATGTCGCAAGTGCTTCGGGTCTGGGGGAGGGGAAAAGCGGGAACTCGTTAGGCGAGTTTGAATTAAAGAGACACGGCCAGCAATGCGTCTGAGGAGAAACTTTTAAAAATATAATAAGATTGCATTAACTTTAAGTATTATGATAACTAATGAAAAAGTATTAAGTTCTCTTACAGAGATTAAATTTAAATTAAGTAATCCTTGCACTAGAGAGAACCCTTTTAAAAAGGTTTGGTTTATTTAATTAAGGCAAAGCACACTATGGCTATCTGCCTAAGGGGAGGGATGCCTTCGTGGAGGACTTTCTAAGGGAAACTGGCTCGTATATATGTTACACATAGGGAAAACCACGAAAACGCACATGCAGTCAGCCCGTTCGCGGGATTCGAACCTCGGACTGAACTACCAGTGTTCAGCGACTTTACCGCTCAGCCGCTGGTGGGCTAGACGTGCTTAGAGCCTAATAACAACCTCTTACGGTTGAAAGAAGTAAGATTGCTCGATTATGGGACAAAGAGAGAATGACCCTGAGGGAAGCTGAAAGATCAGCGAATTCACTCAGGCGGGTTGGGAGAAGCGAACGAGCGTATTGAAACCTTCGAGGCGCCTCGGCTCCATAGCAAAGCCTCTTGGAAGAAAGGAAGCGCATTATACAAAGAATATGTATTGTTAAGAAGGAAAGCTTCGCAGTAGCAGGAGTGGCTCCCTCCGAACGAAAGGGACACAACTGCGCATGCGTGAAATATATGTCGCCAAAAAGCGCCAAAGCTCGAAGCTGATGTCGAAGTCCGAACAGGTTCGACGGTCACGTTTATCAAGAGTTTAAAGCTGTGTGACTCCATTTTGTTTTCCTACATATTGACAGATATAAAATCAGACATCAAACTGCGGTATGGATAATAGAAGTTCAACTAGTAAAGCAAAAAAGCACGAAAATTCGAGTTTAAATTATCGCGAAAAGTCAAAGAACCATTCATCTTACACGTGTTCCTCAATTTCCTGTACACGTGGCGAAGGTGGAAAAATCTCGGCCAAGTACATCACAAAGGGGGAAATTCTCGCCAACAGGTTCCGTTGCCAAATCCCTTGGCGATTTGTCCCTTTTCTTTCTAGCGGCGTAAAAGACAAACTGGTTTACATTACGTCTATGGAGCCTTTCCTTCTCTACATAGACTTTCTTTGCATTATATGCATTCTCCAGAATAGCTCTGGGTCTCTTTTTTGCCGATGCAATTCCCGGATGATAAACAGGGAGGCTGTGGAGTACGGGGTTTCCGATCGAAGGAATCTTTTGGAAAAAATTAGCCGAAAGTCGCTGTATAAAGCGATTTATGGGAAGAATTTTGGCTGAATTATGAATGTCCTCGCTCGTAACAAACCAAGGAGCTTTATAAATTTGCCGTAGCATAATGGTCTGAAAAATGCAGATAAGTTTCTTGTTAGTAATTACTGCTGCGCCCCAAACCGGGCTAGCATATGTCAGAATTGGCCTTATCATTGATTTAAAGAGCAAAATCCTATTTTTCGTGGACAGGTCGCTATGTCTAGCGAAAAAAAGGCAGTAATTGGGTTTTGACAACCTTCTCATTGGAAATTGTTTTTTGAATGTGAGGTTGCCAAGTTAATTTTGAATCAAGTATCACTCCTATATACTTATAGGTAGGAACCCAAAGAATTGGTTCTCCGAAGAACTGCAAATTAGGTAAATTTGGGTAAGTACTTCGGATAAATAAAGTGGCCTTCAGGGACAAAGCCCCTTTGGAGTACAAAAAAAAAAAAAAATTAATTTCATGTTTGATCGAAACTGAGAAAGTAAATAAAACCATGTAAAACTAACTATAGCTGTATCATACAATATATTTTTAAAGATACATTTCCCTCATAAGTCGTTTATACTTCCATTCTGATGTACAGCTTTCTTAGACGAACACTCCTGCTGGAAACCCTATTTTCTAATCTGCATTTTCATAAACTACAACTACAGCATCAAGAACACAAAAACTTAAAATACGTCAAATAATCTACGGACAACATCAAGATCTTAGCACTAAAAATCATTTTCTTGGGCAACTGCCAGAATTAGTGACAGCACAAAAAGACCTGTGCACTCTTCAGCTGAGGAAAACTTGATTTTCCAAGCAATAAATTCAGGAAATGATCGAAAAATTACCTGCAACCTTATAATGCGCGATTCTGGACAAATCTAGTTTAGCATAGTCGTAAACTTATTCAGAAGTCAAAAAACAAAAAACAGCGTATATTTTCAAATTTTCACAGGAACCATTTGCGCTTTTGCAGCTGAGGATGGTGGTTCGGTAAACGCATCGAAACTAGTCCTATGAAAATTTGAAAATATAATGCTGATTTTTGTTGTTCGACTTCTAAATTAGTATTTGTTCGGCGTGTTATTGTGTCTTAGTCGTAAACAGATTTTAGATGGATTAAAGCTTTTATTTTTTCAGTAAAAATTAGATAATTTCTATTATTCAGTAATGTTTATATTTTGTACCTATGTTCCTTGTACTGTGAAAAAATGGCACGATATGGAGCCACTAAATTCTGAACGCGCAGTCCTCCACCAGAACATTATGCAGCTTGAAGCCGAATTTTGAATTTATTTACTTCACATTTTCTGCAAATTTAATGCATTTTTGACGAACAAATTCAGCAATTTGAAAACAACGTCTCACCACTCGCCAAGATACTTTTGATTCCAGTTTATCACGTTGAGCGCAAAGCGTATTTCTTAGGCAATCCCGTTCAGGCCACGCGCGCCGCTTAAAAGCGTTGGTATTATAGGGCCAGCGAATCTTATCGCAGTAGAAGATAGTTTACGTTTGGAACGTGATTCCTACAGGCATTCATTCAACACGTTACGCGCAAAGTCTGTTTTGTAAATTGTTACATTCTATAAAAAGATATTACGAAGCAGAAAATTAGCATTACTGAAGTCCGGAAAGAATTAGCGCTATCCCTTACAAGTTGTGAAAAAGAAGATATTCCATCGAACAGAAATGTAAGAATATCTAAAAAAAACGACAGCATAAACTCCAAAGAAAACCGGGAAAAGCCTCTGAGGTACGGAAATATTATAAATTATGTTATGATAAAAATGCAACTGAAGCTGGCATAGTAATGGCCAGAAAAAAGACTAAGGCAGTTGTCACAATTTGTAATAGTTGTAATGGAGAAACGTTTTTATGCTTACTGTGTTTCAATGAAATCCATTAGTCCTGTAATGAATCAAAATTAAGTAAATTTTAAATAATTTTTCTGTAATTCCATAAAGCAGGGTAAATTGTATAGTTATATATCATGTTACACGCTGTCAGCCAGCAGAAGTTGACGCGGCCTAAACGGAAAATCTAGTGTCAGCCACAGATGGCTGACGCGGCCTAAACGGAAAGTCTAGCGCCAGCCACAGATGGCTGCCGCGGATGGCTAAACGGAAAATAAACAGCCGTTAGCCATTCTGTTTAGACATCTGTGGCTTTACCACAGATGGCTTAACGGAAAATCTAGTGTCAGCCACAGATGGCTGACATGACGTTCAACGTTTTAATCAGAAAACTTGGCAATTTGCACTTTGGCAGATGAGATTGATGGTTCGGTAAAACCATCGAAACTAGTCCTGCGAAAATTTGCAAATATAATGCTGATTTTTGTTGTTTAACTTTTAAAGTAATACTTTTTCGGAGTGTTATTTTAGCTTTATGCGCAATATGTTTGTTTTCAAATTTAATCAACAAAAATCAGCGACTAAAAAATGTGTTACCACTGCCCTAAATAAAGCATTACTATCTTCCACGTGCTAGGGTGTCGCCATCCAAAAAAATGAAAGAAATTGAATTTCCTTTCAAATTTAATCCGCCTGTTAATGAAAAAAACTAATCACACACACACATTATATATATATATATACACAAGGAGGTTTAAATTAAAACACCCCTAGCTCTATACATCGAATTACTCAGTGTAAAGGCCCCACAATTGTTGAACATACTATTCAAGACATGTGGAAACGGATTACGTGCAAAAAAAAAAAAAATAAAGTTCTAGAAACACCGATAGGTGGCGCTGTGCAACGAAAATATGCTTAAAAGACACAAATAATCACCCCCCCCCAAAAAAAACGGGACGCATGAGGTATGGAAATATTGCTTTTTAATTTCTATTGCTGATATGAAGGGAAAAAAACAAAAAAAGTTAAGAAATTTAAAATTTTATTGTAACTGCAATCTCTGGCCATCTCGTTCTTCAGATCTTAATCCATGTGATTTTCGGCTGTGGGGTTACTTAAAAAAAATCTTGTTTATCGACGACGTCTGGTAACTTTGGCAGATTTGAAAGACAGCATCACTCTGCATGTGAGAAGCATCTCAATCGACCAATTACGATCCGCAGTTGAACAAGCTGTCCACAGACTACAGATCTTACATCTTGACGAAGGAAACCATATTGAGCAGGTTCCCTTGCATCGATAAGGTCTTTGTGACATGAAATATTTGGTACGTTCAAATAAAATGTGTTAAAGTGTATTTTGTATTTTTTCAGCATATGCTCTGTTGTACAGCGCCACCTATCTGTGTTTCTGGAACTAATTTTTTTTCCGCATGTAATCTGTTTCCCCGTGTCTCGAATAGTATGTTCAACTATTTTGGGGCCTTTATACGCAGTAGTTCGATGTATAGAGAGCTCAGAGTAGGGGTGTTTTAATTTTAACCACCTTGTATACAACAAGCCATTTTTTATTCTGTAATATCTATCGTTCTTACATTATATGATAAAATATACGATTTCATAACTCCTTCACGATTTTAGAAAGTCTTTCAAAAATATAATCGATTTAGATTAAATTAGTTTGCATATATATTGATGAGGCAGGATCCTTGTGACAAAGATTTAAGAATAAATTCTAATCAAGCGACCTTTCCCACCTACCCTCTTACTAATTAGGAAGAACAGGTCGGGTTTTTAACGAGCTCAAGAAGTAATTTTTTCCTCAAAAATCACTGGATTCAAAAAATAGTTTAAACATGAAAATAATCCAATAAGTACGATAAAAAAAAAAGAAAGAAAGGAAAGAAAGAAATGAAATTCGTGGATTTATCTGACCACAGAACTTCTTGATACTCAGCCTCCATAATTTCTAGACTCAGTCTCCTAAAATTCGCGAAAATAATTCTGGAAATTTTCGGCATGACAAAAGTTACTCTTCTATCTCACAGCTTACGCAAATAGACCTCGTGTATTCTGGCATTACCTAAGTAATCCAATCCTAGTTAACAGCCCGCTACACGGAAGTATTTCGTTTTAAATATATATGGCATTTCCACGCCAGCCTAAAAAACTAACACCTACAGAACGACAAACATTAACCCTCATAATTACAAAGGGGGAAAAAAAAAAAAAAAAAAAAGGTAATTTCCGCAAAGCTTTTCCTTACACTTCATCAGGAAATGATGACATTTTTGAACTTAAACGTGCGACTTCAAAGAATGAGCGCCGAAATGTTGAATCAGTTACAATACTTCATGCAGAAACACAATGAAGATAATTCACTTTCTGCATTTAGATTTCAGAGCTGATTTTCTTCAGTCACAGCTAATTAAATCGCATGACACAGTACTTTGCAAAGATACTTTCAGCAGATCAGTTTACTTAACAATGTGCATGTTTGCTACGTAATTGCTCACACATAAGCATTCTCTCAAAACATTTCTTGGGCAACAAAAGAAACAGATCTTATGTACAAGAAAGAGAAAAGCAACATACAAACTAAAACTATGATTATTACTAAATACACATTTAATTCTTCGTTATGCATTCTTTGATTTATGTACAGCTTCATAAAACATTGGTTTCACACAGATTTTTTTAATTTTAGAAATGAAGCTTCAGGTAAGTTCGCATAAGTTTTTTAAATATTTTATTCCCGATATGTTCCACAAATAACTGAATTAAGTAGAATAGTGTCGCGATATCCAGAAAGTGTAATAGTAGACCGTACATTCAGTTAGCAATATTTAAAAAAAATTACTTACTGCGCATGTTCAGTGGAAAATCTAGGCGCAGCAAAAAATATTGGCGGTGAGAACTGTTTTGACTATGTAAAACGACACGCGTTACCAAATACGATATTCTCTTAACTACGATAAAGTAATTAAGTTATATGCAGTAAAAGCCGCCCAGACGGTATAGTGGTTAGGGAAGCCTGACTGCGATACCGAACGGCCCGGGAAGACATGGATCTCGGAGAAGACATGGATGTAAAATTGTCTGTCCCTTCATAGGAGGTAACGGTGGACACCTATTAGGTGTCTCCACAATGAAATGGCCACCGCTTCTAGCTTAGGAGTGGCCAATGCCGTTATAGGTAAGTGCCCGCCATTGGAAAAACAGGAGTGCAGTAAAACATAAGCAATATTAAAGTAATAATAAAATGGTACTTAACGTATTATCACGTCGACCGGCCAAGCAAAGCGATTTAGCGCCAATTATGAATAAATAGTTCCTTTAGAATTCCGCAATAACGATTGGTGAATTGCAACCGTTGCCGACGGTCGACAGGAGAACACGAAAATACAAATAAAATCACTGCATGCTTATACACAACGGTATACTATTGCTGTACAATTCCTCAGTACTTAAAAAAGTGATTTACATTTTAGCGCAATAGTCCAAAGACGACAGAAGAATGACAAAATGTTGCACATGTAATCAGACTCTGCTTCAGCATTTAAGACGCCCTAGGTAATCAATACGGTTAGCGTTTCGTATAAATTCAATTTAAAATCAAATTTATTTAATTTTTGCGCATGTGAACAACTTAACCGAAGAGTGTCCTAGGCGGCTGCCTACATCGCCTATGCCTGGTACTCGCCCTGCCTGTAACTAATAGCAAATACAAATCCAAATCCAAAGGGACCCATTTTCTTCTGAAGCACGTTTCATATTTCACACAATTTTATCTCTATTTATTCAAAAACTTTTGAAGCAGGTACAGGTAGAAGTGGGCGGGACACCGAACTTCATCATTGTTCGTACAGTCCGGCAGCAATGTGTCATTACTCCCCAATTTTGAGGGAGAATACCCTGGGGCGATCTGAGGGTCTCCAACTCCTCTTCCCCTACCACAAACCTCTCGAGAGGTCTTTCGGCTCGTGCATTTTGAGTGTCCGCTTGCCGCACAGAAATTACACTCTTACAAACATCCATGTCTTCTCCGGGATTCGAAAAAGGGCCCATCAGTAACAGCAATCAACGTCACTAACAACTATACCGGCTAAGATGAACAGAATAATCAGCACCGCGAAAAATACAATCATCTTCCCCTTCTTTTTTTGGCCTACTTTAAACAAGATTTTACAAATCAGGAAAATTTTGAAAATCATTAATTTATGTCACTCAGGATTTCAAATAAAGCAATTTCTCCTTACTCAATGTGTGATAAAAGAATGTAGTGCTTTAGCGTATAATTCAAGCAAAGTTCATAAATTGCTAAATTAAGTATATGCAATAATCCTTGGTTCTAATCAACTTTCTATACGAGCTGCAGCAACTGTAAAAATCTAAATTTAAGGCGAACTCAAAATCTGGTCCATTTTATACAAATATTTTAAAAATATTTACTGAAATCTGAAAAGAATACACTACGTTGAATTAGAATAAATTTTACGCCCGGCACTTCCCTTTCGCCATAAATCGTTCGTAATTCTATAAACATGCTGAATTTGTTTATGTTTCTATGATCAATACATACATTTTATACTAGATAAATCTGTAATTCTTTGCATTTCCCTCCCATGCAAATTGTAATCAAAATAATTCATTTAATTCGTTAGAGAATAACTGAAAAGAAAAAGGTTTAGAAAACAAAAGGCGTTTCTTTAACAAACTGTTTGAAAGAGTAGGCGTCAAATAGTGATAATACAGCAACGTTATCAGTTTTCAAATAATAGCAAGATAATCGAATTTTAAAACGCACTTGCAAATAATTCTTGTGTAAGTGTAACGAAAAAAATAGTTCTATTATTCTTTAGATTAGCAAGAAATTCCTTAGAAATCCAGCAGGAAATATTTAAGTAATAAAACATATTTCCGAAGCAAAAAAGTTAAAAACATACGCAAGTAAATTAAGGTTCCATATTCGTAGTGAATACGGTTTAACATACATCCTCGTTTATGTGAAACTGCTTGTAACAAACGTGATAAAGTAGCTTCAAAAAACTGGGTAGTCGTCATTTTCTTACACATTATGAATTTTGAAGTATATGTAAATAATTTGGGTGAAATTATATATGAAACTGCAGAATCTTTTGTTTAGTGTAACATGAAATGTCTGAAGAGAATGTGCAGAGTCTAGGATTTCTTTTTTCCTTTGAAGCAAGAGAGACTGAAAAATTAGCAAACGCCTTCGCCGGGCACGGACATCTGGAATACCAGCCCAGCGTGCAGAACCACTACACCACGAAGGCAGGCTAGGAAGGCGGGAGAAATACCTTATAAATGAAGCTATTGCCGAAAAAATGTTACAGGGTCATTAACATTGAGGAAAATAGCCAACCTTGGCGAGAAGTCGTCAAATATGGCGATTATTTGACGACATTAGGGTTTGGTCTTTGTATACCTTATTGGTACAGTAAATTAATAACTGAAATTGTTCCTATATGTAAATGTAATCATATCTGGCCTTAAATGTAACGTTAATCTTATATGCCTTCCAGCAATTTCGAAAAATTGGAAGGTCCTGGAAATTTTTCAGCGAGCGGGGTAAAACTATTTAAACTCGGAGTTCAGTTCATCAGTTCTGTTTTTAATGTTAAGTTCTGTTTGGAGCATTGAGAGATATCCGTGCGAGTGTCGCTCTTTAGACGCGCTTTTCACTGCGTTAGTTTGAAGTGCAACTACTGATTGTGCTCTTATTCTGAGAACAGCTGTACAAGTACTTTTCTAAGGTACTTGTAATCTTTTCACTAGAGATGCAGAACTGTAGAGTGTTGCTTTTGGGAATGAGAAAATAAATTTTACCAAGAGATTATCCGTTCAGTGTGCATTCAATCCGTAACGAACACGTACGGTACGCAACAATATTTATTTAGATATGCACTTATCGCTAAAAATCCTTCGAAAAAATGTAAGAAATTTTAAGAAAACTGAATATGGTGGAAGAAGAATTCTGTAAATAAAATATGGTTTTCATAATATAAAAGGTCCAAATATCTATACGTATATAAAGAAGAAAGTCTGTGTGTTTGGTTGTCCTCTAATAACTCAGTTTCTACTATAGCTATCGTCTCCAAACTTTCTACAATTCTTTTCTGGGTCCTAGAGAAGGTCGACGTCCACTTCTTCAAAAAAAAAAAAAAAAAAAGCTAAATCAAAGATATTAATTAAAAACGGAGAAAAGCGATAATTTTCGCCCTCATTTTTCAGAGTGGCAACAGTCTCGCAAGCTGGAGATGAAAACCTGCTTTATTTCGAAAGTTGTTGCCACTGCTCGCTTTCAAATCCTAGAGTTTGTTAATAAAAAATTTTAAGATTTCTAATGAAATAAAAATAGCATTGCCAAACATTAAATACGTTATTCCCAATTAGAAAAATTCTTGAGAAGCCATTGCGACTATTCCCACGTTCGCACGACTTTAATCAGCCGAAATACTAATTAAAAACTATGAAAGCGCTAATTTTCGCATTCATTTTTTCGAGAGGCAACTGTCTCGGGCGTTGGAGAAAAAAATGCTTTATTTCGAAAAGTATTGCTACTGCTCGCTTTCAAATAGTAGAGATTGTTAATCAAAAATTTGTAAATTTTACAAAATCTATACATAGAAAGAAGAATGTGTGTTTGTTCGCGTTATTGATTTCTGATCTATAATGATACATTTTTTGCCACATTTAATCGACTAAAATTGAATACAGGTGAAATACTGGATGGAACTTGAGCTTTTACGACCATTTGATTAGAAGGACGAAAATCATAAAAAACTGCATGCCATTGTTGCTGATATAAAGAGAGAATTAGCTTATTTTTTCTATCGACATTTTTTATATCGGGTTCCATATCGCATCAAACTGAAAAATGTATGACCATGAATCGTATTTTTTGCATTGTTATTAGAGAAGTATTACAGCGGTATCGCTCTCTGTTGTTAGATGCATTACTCTCAATCTAACTTAACTGGCATCAGGTACTTCCGCTAGTGTTATCTCTACATATAATAACAGAAAGAGTCTGTCTGTGTGTGTGTGCGTGTCTTTCGTTCGCGCTTTGCGCGTAAGCTAATAGACCCAAGGCTACGAAATTTGGTACATACAGTGGTGGCCAAAATTGTGGACACTTTTGGAAATTTTTATGTTTTTGAACTTTGTATGCTTATAGAAAACGTTACGTTTCACAAAATGCAAACTTGTACATATCATTTTAAAGAGAATTTATAACTGAATTCAATACAAAACACAAAATTCAATTATTTGCAATACAAAAAAAGTTAAACGATAATAGTTATCGATATACATTAGATAGTGATGATTGCAGTGAGTTATCAGTACTTAGTAGGGTACCCTTTATTTTTTATTACAGCTTCACATCGACGTTTCATTGAGCTGACAAGACTTTTAAGCTCTTCTTTCGTTATTACATGATGCCAGGAAACAATTATAGCCTCAATTAGTTGCCTTTTATTTGATGGACGCCACATTCGGACAAGAGTTTTCAAACGGTGCCACAAATTTTCGATAGGATTGAGGTCAGGACTGTTTCCTGGCCATGACAACAATTTAATGCTCTTTGTATGAAACCACTCTTTTGATATTTTGGCCGTGTGGCAAGGAGCAGAATCCTGCTGAAAAATAAACGAAGCATTGTTGGGAAAGAGATCTCTGATGGAAGGTAGAAGTTTTGGTTCTAGAATAGTGTCAATGTATTTTCTGGCATTCAGTGTTCCATCGATGACATGAAGACGACCAATACCATCTGCTGACATGCATGACCAAATTATAACACTAACTGGGTTCTTCACAGTTGCTTGAATGCAGCCAGGATGTAGCTCTTCTCCTATTCAACGTCTTACATATTTCCGCCCATCACTACCGAATAACGATATCTTAGTTTCATCACCCCATATAACTTGCGACCACTGACCATCTGTCCAATTAATGTGTTCCTTTGCCCACTGTAGTCTTTTTTTTCGTTGCTGAAAATTAAGATAAGGCTTTTTTCGTCTGTTAATCTTCTCCTGATTGTTCTTGAACTGACAGAAACACCAGCATCATTCAGATCACTTCTGATGGCCGCTGATGACATTTTTCTATCTTGGAGACATAGTCTTTTTATTCTTCTGTCATCAATAGATGTGGTGCAATTTTTTTCGGCCTTTTCCTTCTTTGCTTTTTATTGAATTTGTCTCCTGATATCGTAAACAAAACTTTCGGACTCCAGATGTAGTCACTGAACCACCCACCTGTCTTGCAATTTCAGCATAGGAAAGTCCACTTTCTCGTAACACAATAATATTACATCTCTTTCTACGTGTCCAATCTACTCTTTTATTTGATGTCATTGCTTCTTGACTAAATATTAAAAATTGTTACAAAAATTCCTACTTGTAATTGCAAAACAAGAAACAGGTCCTCCTTCTACAGAACAAAGCAAAATAATGAATTGTTTCAAGTGTAAACTGATGTCAGCTTCTACTGGCAGTTACTAACATTTGATTGATTCTCAGAACAAGAACAGTGATTGGCCAGGAAAGCTAGACATTACAAACCACTTCATAACTGTGTTTTTTATTTATATGAAAGTACATATAACTTTTTTGTATTGCAAATAATTGAATTTTGTGTTTTGTATTGAATTCAGTAATAAATGCCTTTTAAAATGATATATACAAGTTTGCATTTTGCGAAACTTAACATTTTCTATAAGCATACAAAGTTCAAAAACATAAAAATTTCCAAAAGTGTCCACAATTTTGGCCACCACTGTAGGTGCATCTAGACAAGAGCCAGTGCACCTCGAAGCGATTTTTTCGAAATTCGAATTCGAATTTTTTTTTTTTTTTTTTTTTTTTTTTTTTTGTGACGAAATCGACGAAATGTTGAGACATATTAGGCTATAAGAAAGCGAGATTTTACTCTACACACTCCATTTTCACATCGTCATGAAACGTAGGCACTTAGCTATTTTACGAACTTAAATTTCGTGTTTCAATAAATCGATTAAATACGAATTTATTTAACAAAGGGAGTTTAACACCTTTACAACGGGATTTTTTCTAAAACAGTTTATTTTTTTAAATGTACAGTTTATTTTTCTTTGATTTTGGGGACACGTAAACTTTCATCCTTGCGACTGCTTTTACAAAAAGAATTTTAGAAAAATGATATTTTGTATTTTTAAAAATTTTTTAAATAAAGCTTCCGAGTACACTTCTCACATCTTCAAAAATGTGGTTTTGGCAAAAATTTTTCTGTCTTATTGTTGTTGATAGATTTTTGATGAAATCGCATCATTTTGAATAGTTTCATTCTTTTAGAAATATGGATTTGGTAACAATTTTTCATCGTATTTCTTATGTCACTGTTTTTAACAGATTGGCATATTTCATTGTCATTTTTTATATATATAATACATTTTTATTATTTATTTATTTTTTATTGATTGATTGATTGATTGATTTGTGTGTGTGTGTGTGTGTGTGTGTGTGATAAAGTTGTTCTGCAGAATAAAATTCTGCGCGGAATTTTATGTTTTTTGAGTTGCTGTTATTTTTTGCTTATTTCCCTGTTTGTAAGATATTGAAAAGTTTTGCATGATTTTTTTTTTTTTTCTTCAACGGAAAGTTGGTTAATTTGGTACTTTTCCGTTTTGCCGGCGCAAGCGATAAAGTCGCCAATAATGGTACAACTAATGCCAAACGGAATATTCTCGCTGGTAACCTTTTACGCCTCATTTTCAAAACAAGTCGCAACCATTTCTTACCAGATTGATTGTTTCTTTCAATACTGGCATATAATTACATAGAATTTTTATCAGATAGTTCAGTTTTATGTCTAAGGCCATTTTCGGTTATTAAGTCAATTAGGATGCAATCACAGCTCTTACCCGAAGCCGAAAATATAGAAAAGGAAATTCAAGGGTTAAATTCATCAATTCTAATGAGAATGCATTAGTGAAGTAAAGCACTGCAGTTTTACATAATTTCTGAGTAAGCTATTCGTACGCATTGAAATATTTCTTGCATTTAAACTTGTGTTCCAAATTAAGATTTAACTTGAAATTAATGTAAATAATTACTGAGAGCATTAGATTTTTGTAGAGTAGTTTACGTGAGATGAGATCGCTTGGGGTCACGTGATATGAACCGGCGAATCAGGATGTTGAACCATGAAAGCATAGTAAATTCTTAAATTAATATCTTTTTACAAATTTATTGTCTTTATTTATTGGCTTTTTTTAAAGTTTTAAGCGATATTAAAATGTTTATACCTTCAAAAAAAGAGAATTCTTAGAACTAAAATTTTTTATGTGTATACTGTATGTTGTCGCCAAGTCTGCTTGGCGAGATTTGCGCCGGCGAAACGGAAAAGTACCGTTAATTTTTTTATTAGGATAATTAATATTTGTATTAAGGGATATAGCTTATTTCATTGTAATTTTTTCTCATGAAAATATAAGATAAAATATCATTAATTATACTTTGCTTTTCAGAATTTTTTGTTTTTTGTATTCTTTTATGCTATTTATTGCTCATTTCACTGTTTTTCAGATACTGAAAAGTTTTGAGTGATTTTTTTAGGAAACAAAGTTCTTGACCTCCTTTACACTATTTGAGTTCTTAAGATTTTGCAAAGGGAAGTTGGTTAATTTATTTATTAGGATAATTAATATTTGTATTAAGGGATATTGCTTAATTCATTGTAATTTTGTTATACGTAATAACTTTTTTTTATGACGTTGTTCTGCACAGTAAAATTCTACGCAGTTTTTAAATTTAACGTTTGCTGTTCCCTTCAGCCATTTTTCCGGTACATTTAAAAGCTAGACGAAGGCTGGCAGCGAAGCTGCTAGTGATAAAATAAATGCAAAAATCCCTACTCATCTACGCGCGAAATTTCCGGGGGGGGGAGAAAATTATTAAATTTTAACTAACTTGTGGCACTTTTCAATACACACTGAATGGATCTAAATATTTTCCGTGTTAAGGTACACCATGAATGATCAGAACTTACAATTTTAGTTTTGTAATTCCTTTCTAAATACTATCTTTCAGAATCTTACCGAAATTGCTTAAAGACGTTAAAAAATAATGTAATTCAGTAAAATTCGACTTCGAATATCTCCGAGATTTTTGTATTAAGTGAACGCACAACGAATATTTTATTAAATGGAATTTTTCGATCAACGGAAACTGTATAAAAAAAAATGTAAAATTTTAATTCACATACACACAGAAAAAACACTTCTTCAAAAATTTTTATATATTCCTTAAAATCAATTTAATTAAAATAATTAAATTTTTCCTTGTGTCTTTCCGACTTTTTTATTTCACAAAGAAAACCATTTTCGATTTTCTTTTCATTCCAAGGATTTCGTGTTCTCGCAAAATGTGCCACTTTGTAAGACATTTTTAGGGCAAGCTTCTTGCACCAGCAATCCAATGAAATTAATGCACAACAACGTTTCAATTTCAACAATTTATGAAGACTTTTCTTTAATAAACAAATGATTACTTACTTGCACATGGCATTAATTTATGATGAAATAATATAACAATCATATTTTTCTTATCATTTTGTTTCTTTGTGATAGTTAATTTCAAAAGTAATATTTTATGTTCGATATCTTGAAACACTAATTCTCAATTATACGCGTACATAACTGCATAGCTGAAAACTGTTAATGGCGGAAAACTGAAAAGATCAGATTGCAATTTCTTTTTAGGTTATGATTATTTTTTTAACTTCTTGAAACTTGAATGATAAACTAGGAAATAACTGTAATTCGAAGTTTTCGAGGTGGTACAATTATGCTGATATTCGTCTAATAGAGCTCTGATTCTCAACTTTTTTTATCCCATGCGCTCCTTTCAACCAATTGCCAGATAATTCTCCCCACCCTTTTAAAACTAAAAAAAAATGCATATACATTTATTTAAATTTAAAATTATTTTTTGTACTTAGGTGTTATTCCATCGATGGTGAAACTGTCGCCAAGCAGCGCAATTTGGATAAGCATGACATAACAATACACTTATAGCATGTTATTTCGTTTGAAGTAACCCCTACTGATTTCCGATCGGGAACTTTTTTTTTTTAAATAAAGGATATAGATTAGCTATTTTGGCCATTTTTTCGGGGGCGGCGGTATGGGGACCTGCTTTCTACAGAACAGCAAGCAGGGAATTATTATTAGTTATGGGATTCTACCATAAAAAAAGTGTATTTAATGGAGACGATATGGCCGACAAAACATTAATAGATTTGAATAATTAACTGCGGGAAGTAAAGATTCCGAGAATATTACTATTTTAGAATCACTATTACTTAGAATATTACTTACTGTTTTAGAATTATTATTCCTTAGAATATTATTTACTACTTTACAATTATTATTCCTTAGAATATTACATACTATTTTAGAATTACTATTACTTAGAATATTACTATTTAGAATACTACTTCGAATATCAGTATTTTGTTAGACCTTCCGATTATCCGAAGACCTAACAAAATAGTAAGTCTACGAAAGCCTTTATACGAAGCGGGTCAAATACTGAATGTTTATTCAACAAAAACATGCAAGTTATTCAAGTTTGAAGGACTGTCTTAATAGAACTATTAGATGCATCTGATATTTTTGCTGGAAAAAGTAAGGTCGCAAATATACGCAAAAAGCTCTCATTCCTTGCAGCTTGCACTTCAAATTGCACATGCTCATAAACATAACGAATATCAAAATAAATTCGGGAATATTCTGGCCTTCACTGGATTTTTCAGAAAAAGGAATATCTGAACTCGGATACAAAGATTAACTGAATTGCTGTTAATTACGGAACTAAAATTCTCAGCAATTCCAATTTAAAAAAAAAAAGTACATAAAAAAAAAACTGCCTTTGCACCAAGATAAAATAGATAACGAAGAAGGGAATACCAAGCGATTTTCTAAACTTATCGCCATGGGGGGGACAAACTCCCCAAAAACCCGCCGAGATGAAAACAAAATATACGCAAAAACGAAATTCGAAAGAAAACGAAGAATAATAAACAGAACGTGAACTCGAAGCAAAGAGATACCTAAAAATAACCCTAAGCGTCGAATGAGTCTAACATACCAGGTGTGGGGCGCCGAAGGCCCAAAATTAACCGCTTTTTTACTTTACACGTAATGTGTTCGCGCTTCCTCTTCCACTTCTGTAAAACACTCATCACACTTATCTACTCAAATGCATTCGCACTTCACACACGATATACAAAGGCAATGAGATCTCAAGCACTTCAAGAATTAGATAACTACAATAACCGTTTAACCTGACCCGGTCAATTTCCTGGTCGCGGAAGACGGCTGAAAAAATAAAAATAACTTTCATGTGTAAAACAAAACTGTTACTTTTACCAATAAAATTAAACTATAAATTACATTATGAAATACCATTTTCCTATATCAACCATTTATGCATCCAAATTTATACAATTTAAAAAGTTACACTTCCAGGTATCATTTATATATATATATATATATATATATATACTCAAGGAGAAAAAAAATTAGCTCTCAGCTCTTTTGGACAGTTTTCATATACGGTAGGAAAATCCGTAATCCGGACTCGTTGGGATTTCGGCGATTCCGGATTAGGAGTTTTTCCGGATCATAGATCAATTTAAAATCTGGTAAGATGGCATGCTGAAATTATACAATTAAAAATATGAAACCGTAATTTATGAAATAAAGAGCAATTATGATCTAAAGGGTATCAAAATTTACAAAAAAAAGCTTAATATTTATTTGTTTACTTTATTAAATAACATTTCTTTCAATGTAAGTTGTTTAAGTTGCTTCGTTTTTTGTGCTAATACTTTCTCTGTAATTCTCTCTTCTATAAACAGACATAATTTCTTGTTCAGTTACAAAGTTTCACTGTTCAAATCCTGTAATTGCTGTGTCGAGAATACTGACTAACTTGTCAATCGAACTTTTTTCGTTTTCAATAATAAACTCTGTCACTTTCTTCAGTATCGGAAGCACGCAAGTGTAAAAGCTTTACTGGCTTTACCGGCTTTATGCGCATGTGTAGCGGACGCGTGCATCAAACACGCATGCGTAAGTTTGTGACTTTGAGGTCCGGATTATGGACTTATTAGAGAATTATATTATGCATGGAAAATACAATGAAATAATTTTTAACAGATGTAAGGTACTTTCCTACAGATGCTAATGAAGTTATTAAATAAACTCTTCATATTTATTCATTAAATTTTCACCTCTGGAAATACAACTGCATTTTATATATATTTTTATTATTTTTTTAATTCATTTTATTATGATTCACCATATATTTATGAGAAGTATAATTTACTAAGGAAGAAATGGAAAATTTAACATTTTTCAAATATGCATACAAGTATGTATATTCTTTTGCTAATGAATTTATTTGTAATGCATATATATTATAAACCTAATGTATAAAATCTCATTATAAGTATCTAGGAAGTAATTCTTTTAAATTGTCAAGAATTCAATAGAAGCAAAAACAATTGTTCACAATTTCTAATGAATTGGATATTTTTGGGTTGAAGCAAGTTATTTAAAAATGAATTCCACTTTTGAAAGAAGCAAATTATTTTTGAAAAGTATATAAAATATAATTTAAATAACTTTTTACTTCCTTCTATGAAGTAAAGGAAGTACTGTAACCACGAAAAATTCCGGGTTTCATATTTCAAAGAAAATATCCATTTTGACGGCTATCAAATGTAATTTAACGATATTTTCACATGACATCTATACATAAGGCCAGAATACAGAACTCTTCTTCACCAAATGGATTATAAAATTGATTTAAAATGGATTCAGAAGAGACTTTTTTGTGATGTACGTTTTACCTATACATTTTTGTTTACCATAGTAGCCATATTTTTTTTACATTTGTAATTTAGCAGAATAGTGAACTTAGCACCTTCAACTTTTTTTGCTGAGTGGGACCAAAAGTAAACTTTCAGTTTTGTGCATCGAAAAATCTGCCTTGTTGTCTGCTGGCTGAATTGCTTGTTTTGGGGTGAAAACTCCAATTTTAAATTAAAAAGTTGGTTTTTTAATTATTTTAACTGCATTTCTATACATTTTTCAATTTTTAATTAAGATATTTTGGGGCTTTATGCATTTTAACCTTACTGCGAAGAAGGAAGTCATGTGGTGTACCCATGAGGTTTCTTTTTTTTTTTTTTTTTTAATGTTTCAAACTGGAAATATTAGAAAGAATATTATTAGATCTTGATATATTTCAAAATTAAAACAAACTATTCTGTTTACACTATTATATTTATTAAACTATTATATATAATGGCAGAAATTACCTAATATTAAGTACAAAAACAGAACTGCTGAAAATCTCCAGGAGCCAAACGAAATGTTACTTAGCTTGTCTAATTTTACGGCAAATATCAAAAATTGACCAATTTCAATATGTAAAGCTGCAATCAAGAAATATAAATATAAGTATTTAAGGATGACTTATAACCTTATTTCATTACATAAGTGCTCAAGATGTTGATAATAAACAAAAATTTCAACTTTGGCCTTTTGTTAATTTTTTTTCATTAATTCCTATATAAAAGATTTTATCGATTTTTAAAATTTAGTAATTTATAACATGCTTTTCTTTGTAGCCACATAAGCAAAGAAAAATAATTAAAAAAACAAAAGATGTTCATTTTTCCACATTTTTAATAACCCTTTTTACTCAAATCAGCATTATTGAAGATAAATTTATTACTTTAAAAAAGCTCCCTTCTGCTATTATTATACAATTTATAAGCAAGATAATAACATATTTTTAAAAAATTTATTCAATTCAATTTTATTTTGTGATTTATGAAGCCTTTTCCTAGAACAATTTATCTTACATACCAGAAATTTTTTCAGATTTCTACAAAATGGCAATTTTAGTTTTTTAACAGCATTTAAAGTATTTTTAAAACCAGAACTATCATCCTGTCAAAACGATGGGAATCTTTCCCTTATTTTTTATTATCATGAGTAGATATAGCATTAGCCTAAGAGTTATATATGCATTACTAAAAAAACTCAAATACATCTGAACAGATTAACGCTTTAAAAAGTTTATATTTACACAATTTCTTAACTTCTTCAAAATAACGATACTTCTCTTACACAGCAACTTTTTTCTTTCAACGCAATAATGTGATGCCTTACATCACATTTAAAAACCTTTACAGTTAAAAACTTTTAACCTTACCTTTGTAAAGCTGTTTTAAAAATGTATATGTTTGAAGCCTTTACAAAGGCTATTTGCAGCTGGAGATTTTTATCCTTGCGTGCTTTAAACTAAATTGAATTCACAGTATTTAATACCCTTCTCAATGCCATGGAATATAAATTAAAATATTTTAAGGCAATCATTTTTCTATCATTAAGTATGTGAGCAGAAATATCTTAAAATGATAATAAAGTTCTTTGAAAAAGCATATTTACTTCTGTAAGTTCTAGTTTGATAACAAGCAAACACTGTTTAAGAAACATTTAAATTTGAACAATTTTCCAGCATACATATTACTCATGTGCATGTTGCATATTTCTGATAACTTCACATGCATATTGCAAATGAATGTAGAAAAAGATATTTAGTTTCCCCATTCTCCTCCTTCTGATACATATTGCCCAGTTCATTTGATAGAATGGTCGAAAATGTAAAAATCTTTTCTATCTACCCAAAATGAACATGAAATTAAAAAATTTTCTATTTTGTATAAGTACAAAATCTTCAGTTTTAAGCCTTAAGTTCATTTAGCAAATGTTTTTGGATTTACATAAACTAACTACAGTCTGACACGAATTTAAAAAAAAAAAAAAAAAAAAAAAAGATTTAATGTACTTTACTTATTGCAGGCTTAATAAATAATGCTGAATTGCAGAGAGTTGTGCTACAGGTACCAGCATCATATAGAAATTTAAGAAATTAAGGAATTCTTGGAAGAAAATATTAACAGCAATAAGTATAAAGCAGGGCCCGTGCAACCTACAGTTGCACCAGACAGTAAAATTTAGGGATGGCAAATCTTTTGGAATTTATGAAGAAAACGGGCATCAGAATTTAATGCTGCAAAGTTGCAGAGTTTACATCAAGCAGCAAAAAGACTAGCACTGGTTCTGCTAATAAGTAAATTATGTTAGAATGTAATCGTGTTTAAAAAACCAGATTATTATTATTCAATGCAATAAAATTGATAGGAGATCAAATATTACACATTAACTGTTTGAAAATGCATCAAATTAAAATTAATGCTTCTTTTAGTTGCTCAATTTTTTTTTAACCTGAATTATCTAAAAAATATCTGCTCTTTTTACTTCAAATATGTACACTGTACAATAAATAACCTGTCACCCTCTCAAATTTCACCAATAGAAAGTTGTTTAAAACAATCCAAAAATACTAAAGAAAAAAATAAAAGGATTAACATTTGAAAAGTTCATATTAAGTCAGCTTTTACTTTCTTTTTTCAGTAAGAAATGTAAAAATCTCACTTTTAAGGAATTTGTTAAATTTCTAAAAAATGTTCAAATTCTTAATTTATCTTAATTACATGCCGCCGACTAAAAAAACGGTGAAAGTTTATACCTTCATTAAGGAAGGGAATACTGACTAACAAATAACAATGACATACAATGCTTAAAATATTAAGCCTGTAAATAACATTTTGAAACAGATACAAACAATTCATAAAAAATAAAAATGTACCTTGAAAACTTCGGAGAAAAATCCAGCGCCAATTTTTTCACAATTAAAATCATCCAAACGATTTAATGCAGCTACAGCATATCGCAGTGCCTCATACGAGGAACTTGGAACACAAGCTGATATAGATCTTGAAGGTTTACACTTTTTAACACTATTATTAACATGTTTCAATCCTCCATTGTGCACAGACACTATATGTGGATATGTCGAAGTAGTCTCTGGACGATCCAGGACGCGACAGTTATAAATCAATGCTTCTCCTCCAACAGACATAATGGATATTTCAAGTGATAAAAGGAAATAATGTAGGTGTAAGCCAAATATTTTGGCCCATGCTAACTCCACAAAACAATTTCCTAGGGAAAAAAAATAAACTTTACTTAAAATATATACACATAATAATACTAAAATAAGACATAACTATGATCATGAATTAATGAAAATAAAAAATTATTTTGAAAATACAATAATTATGAATTTAAAATGTTTAACACACAATATTTTAAATAAAATAGCAGCAGTCGTCCAGTCAATCATCATTTCAAATGCATATTAGTCCAGTCAATCATATTAGTATAATTTCATATTAGTCCAGTCAATCATGATTTCAAATGCAGGGCATGATTACAATAGTATCCCCAAAGAATATTTTGATATTTATTGAAAATATAACAGTAAAAGTTTTTATTACAAAAACATTGTTCCTTACCATTAATTACTTTAAAATTTTGAGGCAAAAAACTGAATTTACAATAAAGAAATCGAAGTTGGTTAAATTAAGAACTGATGTCACTGTTAAATGAATGATACCAGAATATAATGGCCCAAGTTAAATTAGAGTAGTGCAGACTTAAAAATATTAAAACATGGAATTCAATGATGTACAAAGATACTATTCTAAAAGATTTAACTTTTTAACATATAAAAAGTCCGATAAAAGTTTACGATTGGATGCCCCTTGTTTTTTGGAGATTCTTTTTTTGATGCCAAGATCGGCACCAGGAAGGTACAATTTCTTCATAGTCACTACACAAAACCAAAATAAGAGGTCAAAGAATTGCACAAACTCTGTGTCCATGTACACATCGATCTGTTTTCACTTAAAAAACATCCTACAATTGCACAAACTAGGCATTGCGCACTGCTTTAAATTTGTCCATGTACACATAAATTTATTTTCATTTAAATAAAATCAGGAAGCTAAAACAGAGTTAAAACTATCATGGTAACCAGAAGTGAAGTTTCATCACCAAAATTTAAAAAAAAATTGTCGCTAATCGAAGGGGCACCGAATTCTACACTAGAGCCAAAAGTCCTATTAAATTGCTGAAATTAAGCTCTATAATAACAAAGATACACACATTTTTATTTAGATAGAGAAAAACTGTAAAAAAATTATTCTTAATGCATACATAACTTAAAAGATAATAAACAACTATGTGTTCATTACGGGTAGAGTAGACTTAAAGGTACTCCTTGTATTATGGCGAAGTTGTTTGATTTATCGCCAAGTTGTTTCATTTATGGTAGCCTGAGTAGTTGAATGTTATGGAAACCCTATTGTGACGTAATCGGGTGCACGATTCTGGGAAATTTTGAATCATGGGATGTTTTGTAAGCGTTTTTGTGGTGTGTGTTAAAACTGTTTAGATGGATTTGAATGGGTTTGTAGGAAGAAAGGTTCAGATGGTCACTATGTGAAGCATTCGTTCAGAAAGAGTACCTGGTTTGAAAAAAAGTCATTTGAGTATGATTGATATTTTGACTTTTACATGGCTCTGGGTGTACGAAGCGAACTCGAAAATCATGGTAAGTGAATATTTGCTTTTGGTAGTGCTTAAATGTATAACATGTTTTTTTCTTTTTGTTATTGTTTGCTTTAAAATGTATTTTATTAAGATTATGTATTTTTTGTTTGCCTATATTGTAGACTTTGGTGCTCCTTTGACTTTTTAAGTGAAAATATATCGATGTATACATGGACAAAGTAAAGGGAGTGCACAATGCAAGTTTGTGCAATTCTGAGATTTTTTTTAAAGTGAAAATAGGTTGACGTGTATATGGATAAAGTTAAAAGAGTGCGCAATGCCATTTTTGTGCAATTTGGGTTTTTTTTTTTTAAGTGAAAATAAGTCAATGTGTACATGGATAGCGAGTTTGTGCAATTATTTGTCTTGTTATTTTGGCTTTGTGTAGCGACGATTTTTGGCGCAAAAATCACCTTTTCGCAAGCCAAAATAACGAGTCAAAGTATTGCACAAAATCGGTATCCATGTACCGCCAAAAATTGCCAAGAGGTACCCTAAACTATACTTTTACCGTTCATTACATTAACTAATCAACAGAATTTAATAAAGATTGTATCACAGGAGTTCTCAACTAGAAGGTAGTTTCATAATTTCAAACTAGGGGGGAAAAGCAGACAGCCTTTTGTTTAGTTATTAAGTATTTGATACTGATGTGTTTACACAGAGTTTTTACTACATATGGCAGTACTACTATGTCAGGTCCATCTAACCAGACATATTTCCACAATGGGCCTTGTTTTGAGATTTTTCCTAATTGGATCTTTGAAGTAAGAAGCCTTCACAAGCAATCCCCTATTCCTGCCTTGGGAGTTAAAAAGAATACGCTAATAGGCTAAGTCTGGTTGTTAAGCATTTAGTTTTTGTTCATGAATATACAATACTATTTTTATCCAAGTTTTAGTAGTTGTAAAAATTTTTCATACTTTTTGCTGTTTGATTTATAAAACATGTTAAAAAATCTAAATGCAAATAAATGTACATATGCATATTTTTAATTTTAGAAAGGAAAGGATCTAATAATGGTGAAAGGGATACATGGAACAAAACAGAACGAGAGTGGCAAATATATCAATTTAATATATTATATTTCAAGTATTTAAAAGCAAGATTCCTTTTATTTCTCATCATTTGAAAAATACAGTCAAAAGTCGTTAATCCGGACACCCATAATCCGGACCTCAAAGCTACAAACTTTCTGCGCATGCGCATTTAATGTATAACGGACGCTATAAGCTAAGCTAAAATTATCTAATTATCTATTTCAATTAATGTTGCAGATTGCGTTGTTCCATAATCTTCGAATCGGATCCGGCTTATTATTTTTTGCAGACTGTTAGAGCAATTTTATAAAAGTAAGTCGGAACTTTCGATTATGTCAAATAGAATTTCTGATGCTGGATCTACAAAGAGAAAGCATGTTTGTTATGATTTATCAATTTCACGCTGCTGTGCGCGCGGGGAGGGGGGGCGTCGCGGTGTGCAATGAACTGGAAGTTGATCTGTCAGCACTGTCCTTATCTTCAGGGCAGATGTTTTTATTTTATTCGGCTTATAATTCCTTACTAAATGTAGTATTTCATCTTGATGTGGTCCTTCTTGATATGATTTAAATCAAATTCCTCGTCATTATAAATATCACGAATACAAATGAAATAGTTTTCTGGTTACAATTTTCTAATTTCGACTATGCGTAATGTATGCTTTATGCATGCGCGCGTTGAAAGAAATGTTTAATAAAGTAAATAAATAAATATTAAGCTTTTATTGTAAATTTTGATACCCTTTAGATCATAACTGCTCTTTATTTCATAAATTACGGTTTCATATTTTTAATTTTATAATTTATGCATGCCATCTTACCAGATTTAAACTGATGATCTATAATCCGGAATCGCAGAAGTTCCAACGAGTCCGGATTAAAGACTTTTGACTGTAGTCATAAAACAATTTTTCCATCATTTGCTAATCACTGAACATTTGATTTTATGCTAATGAAAGTTTGGATGAGAAACACACCAAACCAATACTGAAACCAACTCTAATTATGGCTTACAGTTTATACCGAGGTAGAAAGCTATGGCTAAATTCACAGTACTGTTAGCTTTCAATGAATATTTTGTAAGGAAAATATATTTCCAATATGCACGGCGGTAATTATAAACCATACAGTCATGCAAACTTCATTCAGCTACCTCTTTCCATACTTGGCCATCAAGCATGGAACAAACCTATCAATGATTTTTTTTTACTTTAAAGGACTTCTAATAAGTTACAACTGACAGTAAAACTGTAATATTACATGCTCAGTACATTTATAAACTGTCAAATGAAAAATTTTATTCATATTTACATTTTTTAACAAGAATGTCAGCATTATATATTTGTCAACGGCAATTAAGGAAATTCAATCTATTTGAAAATGATTTTATGTCAAAATCATAAATGTAATGTAAAACCCCAAAACAAACTGACAGTTTTAAAATTTGCTACATACTACATCAACTTTATTACACTTATGAAAACTGACTGCCAGAGAAAATTTACTCATCCACCTTAGACTGAGTGACTCATAATTAGCATGAAAAGGTTTCAAGAGGAAGTATACATTAAATTACTAGCCAAGTCGGCATCAAATAATAGAAATCTATAAATATATTCATTAATTTTCCTTGTATGCTCATGAAAGTATTAGTTTACATTTATCCTCACAAATATATGAAGACAACGAATATAATGTCACATCTTTCAATTTTTCTATATAAAAGACATTTTGCCGTCATTTTTAATTTTCCCAAGCACCATTAACTATTATAAAAAAATATGTTCAGTTTGTTTCTATAGAAACAAATAATAAAATGCAATCAACATTCATATAAATAATTATGGAAATTTGTGAAATATTATAAATAAACCTACATCTTTACTTAAACCCTAAGCAAACATAAACTTGGCTCTTGTCAACAGGAATTAGTAATATAATATAAAATAACTGTAATTGACGAAGTTCATAAGGGCAGTGCAATTAATTATAATTATTATTATTTTATGCTGTCAGCACAGAAAAAATTACTTAAACTGTCTCGCTCATTTTCTACACCAAATTTTTAAAATGACTTTAACACAACAGTCAAACTTGCACTATAATCTCACATATTTTAAAAAAAGAAAATATATATGATATATATATATATAAATATATTTAAAATGCGTGAAGGATAGTCTTTAAACAATGCTGCAGTGCACATACTTAAATGAAAACATTCCAAGTTAGTTCAAGCCGTCTACAAACAGACAACAAACATAAATTAAAGATTGACTGTAATGATAAAAATAAAACACCGCGTACCTGCACACTAAAAACGTAGTTCCAACACTAAACAGTCTCAGACAGTGCTAAACTATTACCTAATAACGCTTGCCTTCACCGGCAGCGGCACACTACACTAACTCTGGGACCTTACGAGCTTAACATTAAAACATCATCTGTCATTTGACTGAGCTAAACAGCATCTATCAGAAAGTATGTTTCATATAGCTAGCACTAGAGGGCGCCCGAAATTGCAATGTTATCTTCAAAAATATTATTTCACACACACACACAGAGAGTATGTTATTCATTATTATTTCAAAATATAAAATAAATTTTTTATTCAGTCTACAAAATACAGATCTCAACTTCTCAAAGTAGTTAAAATTATGTTATATGAAAGAAAAGTCTCTGTCTAATTTTATTTTAACTGATTCCATTAGTTACTGAATTCATACCAAATTATTAAAATTCCCAAGATTTTTAAATTGCAATTAACTTTTTACTTTTAAATGAAATAAATACATTTTTAAAATTATAGATACCATAAGATTGGCATATTCCTCTTCAGTGGAAAATCCCAAATTATCATGGTGGCGTAGGTACTATAGTTACTCCAGAAAAGACATTAGAAATGATCAATATTAAAAAAAAAATTACTAAATAACACTGGGATTAATGAAGTTTTATAACTTATGTATATAAAGAACTCAGTTTGAGTTTTCGCGATTCCAGCGCTCTCATGCGCTATCTAGTGGCTAAAGGTGGAAACCTTATTCATTAGCATTGTCAAACGTAAATCGGTATTTACGTTTGACAATGCTACGTAGTTTGTGAAGCGTGTTGTGATCAAAAAGTAATGAAACGTTTCATTTTTTATTGTTGTGGACATTATGTATAACTCAGAAAGAAGTACAGACCACACGTTTTGTTGTGTACACCAGTGTAAATCACGAGCTTGCAAGGAATCTGAGTTATGCTTCCATCGCATTCTTGGTTCGAAAAATATCGAACGAGATAGCAAAACGAAGAAGGGAGTGGATTCGCGTATTTCGAATTGGAAAGAAAGTTGAACGTTATATGAACGTGCGTTCTAAGTATTTAAAAAAAACTGATTACATTTTTTCTCGTAAGATTTCTCGTAAGTTTTCTTTATATATGCAAAATTTCTTTCTCGTGTATTATGTATATAAATGTGTATGTGTGTTCTTCGAAAGTAAACATGCATATCTGTGTACAGAAGTATAAATCATTATAGCTCATCAATCTCTTACATACACTGAACTGCGGTGCTTAACCACCAGGGTGCCTGGGCGCCATAGCCCTACCCCTCATCGAATAACATGATAAAAGTTTCGAATTATGAAAAATATAACTGAACGTGCTAAATAATTAAACGAGTAAGAGTTTAAATTCATACTTGCTAATAGTTAAATACATATTTTTTTCCTTAAGTACCTAATTACTAATCCATTCATAATTAACTATTTTTTTAACAACTATTTCACAGAAGAATACATGTACACACAAGAGAAACAAAATACGAAGTGCGACGCCTTAGTGCCACTAGTAAAAACTGCGATGAGGAAAAAAGAACAATATACAATAAAGAATCTGAGCAACAATTTGCATAACACATATACAAAATTACATATTATTAACATTTAGGATCGCCCTTGGGCGTTTACTGAAATTGGGGTCCCTAGTATCATAACAATAGTTAACAACCACAGGATTGTCCAGAAGTTCCTGTTTGTCATAAAATGCCCTGGATAGGCGGCAATAAAAATCACAAAGATCCTCTATTCTTAACTCTTTAGGAATTTGGCTATTCCGAATGTACCAGGGGGCATTACATATCATACGCAATACCCCGTTTTGGGCAGCTTGTAACTGCCTTCTCAAACTTTTGCACGAGTATGCCCAGACGGGGCATGCATAACTAAGAATTGAACGCAACATGGTTTTGTAAATGAGCAACTTATTATCAATAGATAGAACACTGTTTCGAGCAATTAAGGGGAAGAGTGAAGCTTTACTAGCTCGAAACTTCCTGAGAATATGTGTAACGTGTGGGTTCCATGTAAGAGATTTACTGAGGATCACCCCAAGATAAGGGACCTGCTTGACCCAGGGAATGTCCACACCATACATTTGTAGGTGAGTCGGGAAATTCTTCTTAGTAGTAAACAGTATGGCATGTGTCTTGTCGAAATTCACTTTGACTTTCCATTTGGTCAGCCAAGTCTCTAGCGAGTGGATGTGGTGTTGTAGCTGTTGTATTGCTGAACTAACAAATGCACTTTGCGTAAGGATCGCTGTGTCGTCTGCATACATGGCTAGTGTTGTGTTGTGTGTAGTGGGGATGTCGTTCACGTAAATATTATCACGTAAATAGGGTAGGGCCCAGAAGGGATCCCTGTGGAATACCAGCCCGTATAGGCCGGTTTGTGGATAATGAACCAGAAACATGAACGGCAAAGTGTCTACCGGTTAGGTAGGATTTAATTATGTTTGTGATGTAGCCTGGGAGTCCCAGGTTGTGTAATTTATATATGAGAGCATCCAGCCATACTCTATGGAAGGCCTTGGCGACATCTAAGAAAAGTCCACCAGTGACACGATGTTGTTGCATCCCACTGCTTATTAACTCAACAACTCTGTAGAGTTGATGCGTTGTCGAGTGCTTCCACCTGAACCCAAACTGATAGGGTATGAGGATCTGCTTATCCAGGAAGATGTTTAGTCTATGGAGAATAACTGCTTCCACGATTTTGCTAATTGAGCTTAGCAAACTGATTGGTCGGTAACTCTCAGGAGCAGTCGCAGGCTTGTTGGGCTTTAGCAGAGGGACAATCTTGGCAGTTTTCCAACAGGTTGGGAAGTATTGCCATCGTAGTATAATATTCACTAACTTGGTGAAGTAGAGTATTATCTTGACAGGGGAGTGCTTGATCATCTCATTTGTGACCCCGTCTACTCCCGGGCTCTTCCTTTTTGCAATTCGCATGATATAGACACAGACCTCCGATGGCATGGCTGAGATAATGTTGCCTGTGCATGGCTGTGTTGTAAAATTGGAATGGAAGTCAGCAATAAGCTGTTCAGTGTCTGAGTCTGAAATGTTGTTAATGCAGAACTGAGATTCCAGATGCTGAGCTAAAAGTTCTGCTTTCTCAGTTCCGGTGTAATGGATCCGTTGAGGGCCGTGAAGGGGCGGAATGGCGTTATAGCATTTTTTGTACCTCTTCACTGCTTTCCACAAGGAGTTATCCTCTGCAGAAAGAGATCTGAGGAAGTTAGTCCAGCGATCTTGTGAGAGTTTATTTGTAAGAAATTTGACCGCTTCGCACAGGCGATTGAAGTTCCTTTTATTATCACGGTGTCTGGTACGTTGATACGCTCGTCTTGCAGCATTTCTCTCTTTAATCAATAATCTGAGCTCTTGAGGCTTGTGTTTCATACCAGGTTTAACTTCAACTTGTGCTTTCTCATAAGCATTTTGTATATTTTCAGTGAGGTCCTTGACCAGACTATCAATGTCACTCCCCCTGTGTATCGTGGGTAAAGTGTACTGTGTGTTGGAGAGGGCTTTGGCAAAGACCTGCCAGTCTGTACGAAAGGCCCTGGTGTCTGATGTAGTATATCTGCTGAGGTCCAGAATAATCCTACTAGGATTGTGATCACTTGAAAGTTCGTCCAGTGCGGAAATATCCAGTGGAGAACTGGTGTTCCGCAACAGAAAAAATCAATAATTGCGGTGGACCCAGCAGCATACCGTGTTGGGGTACTTGGAACTGCCAATTTAAACCGTGCCGACGCGGCCAAGGAATAAATCAGTCTACCTGTTGCATTAGAAGTGTAGCAGTTCCATGCGCGGTGTCTTGCGTTCAAGTCTCCACCAATAATAACATGTGTACCAAGTGTGAGTAGAATTTCAAGGTCTGCCTGAACGACAGCCACAGGTCTCATGGGAGGAATGTAGGTGGAGACAAAAGTGTATGGAATGTTAGTGTCTGTTGTGATGCAGGTAGCTGTGGCCTCTACGGCTGAAAGCTGTGGAATATTTACGTGATAATGGGGAATGCAGCGTTTGACAAGAAGTGCAGTGCCACCTCCACGTGGGCGAGGAGCAGTAGTACTTCTGTGCGACTTGTAGGTATAGTAATTTGCCACACACAATGAAATTTTAGGGTCAAGCTTGTGTTCTTGTAGGAAAAATAAGTCGGGACTGTGCTCACTTGCAAAATCCCGCAATTCATTAATCTTACGGAACAAAACATTTGCGTTCCAAGTAATAATACTTAAGTACCTATTGTTTACACTATACATAATTATTCAACATTGGAAAAAACACTGTCAAAAACATTAAATAATATAAACAACTTATCGATTGAATGCTCCGCAGCCCGCAATTCAGGCATGGCTGCCGAGATTTTTTGAAAAACATTCATAACTGTGGTGCCTTTAAAAACATCACACACCTCTTTGATTATTTTGAGAAAGTCCATAAACATACCCGAACCAACAGTAGCACTAGCAGCACCACCACTGCTGACAGTCTGTTTATGCATATCAACATTAAAATTATTAACAGTATTTACAGATCTTCCTTACGTCACCCTTGGCTACACTAGCATAACTGCGCCCGGAGGCAACAGCAGGATAACTCAAATTTGCATTAGAAGTACTAGGCATTTTAACACCATTATTTACATTTTCCGAGTTTGCACTCTTATTCACAGTTTTATTTCCGACAATGCGTCGGGGGAATTTCGGACATCCGCGATAATTGGCGGTGTGTCCTTCTTGCAGGCAATTACAACAAATAGGAGAGTCTAATTTTTTAACATTACATTTATCAGTACGATGTGCACTTGCACATTTCACACATCTTGGTTGTAGTTTGCAATTTTCACTACTGTGGTGAAAGTGTTGGCAGTTGTGACACTGCACAACATTTCCACGCACTTTATAAGGATGTATTTCAACAAAAAAACATAGCAGTTTTTTAACATCATAAATAGATTGCACCCCTGGTACATTCTCTAAATGAACCTGAAACAAAGGCATAGGAGCCTTAGATTTGGTTCTGTGCATTTGGGTAACTTTTCGAGGTTTATACTTTAAATTAACCAGCTCTTCAAAAATGTCATCTGAGGGGCAATCGATAGGTAAACCTCTTATAACTATTTTGATGGGCCTGTCCATCTTTCTGGTAATTAAATAATGATCTACACATTTTTCATCCAAATATTTTGTTATCTGACGGTGATCATTTTCCGTTTTCGGAAAGACTTTTAAAAACTCGCCAGTAACTTTAGCTGCAAAGTCTAAATTAGTTTCAGCCCTAAATTTTTTAGAGAAATCCGAAAATTTAATTGGAGGCCTCACCATTATCGGTTTCACCTTCGGTTGTTGCATTTCAATAACCTCAATCTCTTCACTAACTTCCATATCATTATTAGTGGCAGTATTATCTGCATTAGCATTTTCACCTAGCTTATCAAATTTATTGCTAACATTAATTTCTGCATTAGCTTTGACTAATTTAGCAGGCCGAGCCGTATTACGCGGCTGTGTAAAGCCTTATGAATCCTGAATTTCGCTCACACATCTTTTTCCTATTTTCGAAGGCCGTTTAAGAAAAATTTTTGTTTTTCTCCGTTAGGAGTTTGTGCAATTACACCAGATATATCACTAACATTTTTTACACTTGATACAGTATCATTACAGTTAACAGAATTAACAGTAGATATAACCTGCATCTTAGGGACATGCTTAACAACATTCACATTCAACTTATCACATGATAAATTTACAATACTAGGATTTTGTGCACTAAAAACGTCGCACTTACCCTGAAATAACAAAGCCAGTCTTTTGGCTATTCCACTCCTTTTTTGGTGTATATCCAGACGTTTTTGCTTATCCTCCTCACTGGATAATGCATTGAGATCATCTTCCGTTAACTGCTCATCTACATGAACTGCAACATTCAGAAGCAGAATTTGCTGAAGCGCGAGTTGATAATCCTCCGCATCGTAACAATCCTTGTTTAATAGCTGACTCCAACCTTTTCCTAACACATATCTCCTCGGGTAAACCAGAAAGATTTTCTTTAATAACGTTCACAACCTCGGGCGGAGGAAGCGGCGGGTAATCCTTCGGATCCATTGCTGACACTAGCACGTGTTAGGCTTAACACCCACAACGCACACCATAGCACAAAACACGGTCAAAAACGTATTAATCCACAGTAATTAAGACCAGAATTACAACTTAAACACACTCAATAATACCAAACACTAATCGGAGCCCGAATAATCCACTCTTCATAAGAAAAAAACAAGCTGAACACGGGAGCGCGTGAAAACACGACCAAACGTAATTCTAACCATGAGCTCAGATTCCATCAATGTCTTAGATATTATTAATACAATCCATATACAACTATGCTTACATGCATATTTTACCTGCAGAAATTTGTGTTTCAGTTTATGTGTATGTGTGTTCTTCGAAAGTAAACATGCATATTTCTGTATTGAAGTATAAATCATTATAGCTCATTAATCTCTGAAATTTTGTTAATACACATACATATACAATTATGCTTTCATGCATATTTTACCTGCAGAAATTTGTGTTTCAGTTTATGTGTATGTGTGTCTTCGAAAGTAAACATGCATATTTCTGTATTGAAGTATAAATCATTATAGCTCATTAATCTCTTAAATATTATTAATACACACACATATACAATTATGCTTTTATGCATATTTTACCTGCAGAAATTTGTGTTTCAGTTTATGTTGGCAATGATTTAAATGAAAATTTATAAAATGACACATATAAAAATAAAAGTTAATTATTTTAATGTTAATGATAAACTTTGAATTTCATATTCTAGTAATGTTGAAATTTCTGGGTGTGAATCATTTCCTGTTAAACTATTTAGAACTGTTTACAGTGGCTGAGGATAGTTAGAATAAAAAATTTCAAGTTCGGAAAATAGCTATGATGATCTGAGTAATAGTATAAAAAGTATTACAGATATCAAATCTTTTCCACTATGGAATAGCATGCACCAAACAATTTCTTATAGAATGATATACATACCATTGTTACTCGCTGAGCACAGTTAAATGTTTTTTTCTTATCTTTTACAGCAGTGTTCGTTTCGAAGTAAGTATTAGTAATACAATTTTTTAAAGTAGTTTAGAAAAATTTCTCCATGGTGAAAATTAGCTAATGATGAAAGTAATTTTTCTCACTTGAAGTATTAAACGAGCACATATATCTTTTTAGAGAAAATTTGTTGTTCTGTAATGTAAAACACCCAAGTATTTGTTCAGTGATAAATATTGATAGGGGAGAGACGTTTAGGTAATTTCATTTCTCAGCCATTATTCAAAATATGATTGCATATAACTAAATAACTTTGGAGTAAATGAAACAGCGTGCACAGACATGTGTATGCAGATATACAGGTTAGTAAATAAAGGCAAGGACAGTGGATTTGGATCAGTTCAGTAATTTATTAGATTGTTTATGTATTCCTATTTTATTTATAACAAGCTTTTATTTAGTAGAATAAGAACATGTAGAACATTTAGTAGAATAAGAATAATACATGAATACACAGCCTTTTAATTTCAAGAAATAAGATTTTGCAGTGTTCATACCTGTGAATATAAGCCTCATCAAAAATATATGCATATTGGATGCCTCATCAGTGCTAAGAAGATTTAGCGTTTTTTTTTTTTTTTTTTTTTTTTTTTTTTTTTTTTTTTTTTGCTGGCACAATCTCAAAACTTTCATTGCCAGTATGTAATTGTTTGCATACAGCACTTTTACTAAGAAAATTATAGTTCATATAAAAAAATGCCAAGGATAATAAAACCTTTGGTAACACCAGATATACATATTGATTTGATATTATCTGATAAACATTGTAAATGAATGAATAAATTTGTCATTAAAATATTTCGGAGGAGCAAAAATACATTAAATCATTAAATGAAGAGGTTAGATGAAATATTCAAATTGTCCAGCTTCTACATTTAGCCCACATAGCACAAAAACATCCTTGGGATATCCCGAGGATGTTGCTCGCGGGATATGCGCACATCCTCAGGACATCCCGGAATATCCCGCGAATCTCCTAAACACCTCCTCCCGAGTGCTTAATGTCACATCCCGGGATATCCTCAGGACATCCTAACTAAGTCCCATTGACAGCGTGCGGGATGTTATTAGGATATGAACTCCTGCTTACTACATCCTCAGGACATCCCGGGATATCCCACTAACCTCCTAAACACATCCCATTATATCCTAAAAACGTCCTATCTATGTCCCATCGACAGCGTATGGGATGTTATTAGGATTTAAAGTCTTACTTACTACATCCTCAGGACATCCCGTAATAACCCAGTTTCCTCCTAAACTCATCCTCCCTAGTGCTTAATGTCACATCCCAGTATATCCTTAGGACATCCTATCTAGATCCCACCGACAGCGTATGGGATGTTATCAGGATTTGAAATACTAGTTACAATATCCCTTTAACCTCTTAAATACATACTCTCAACTGCTTAATGTTACATCCCAGTATATCCCCAGAAATCTTCTTTATATTCCAGTGAAAGTGTGTGAAGGTGTTGTGATAACCTGAAACTTGCTTATTTTCCACAGACAGTCTCAGGTCCTTCATCTGTGGTTACTATGGAAAAATAAGAAATGTTAAGAATATTTATACAATTTATTTTCTAATTTGAATTTCAATTTATTTAATAATTTGTAAATATATATAAAACTGAGCAAGAGACTTGAAATGAATTATTAATACAAAATATTATAAGAGAAAATTTTGCTTTAAAGTATTAAAAATCTTTCGATCATTTTTAACCATTCAATAGCCCAAAACTGAATTCTTCGATATATTCATAATTAAATTATTCTACAAATTCAGTTCTGACTTCAGTTAATTTGTATTCAAAATTCAATAATAAAATTAAGCATTTAATAACCTTTAAGTAGCGGACCAGATGTGTGTAAATTTTGAAATTCTGAACTTAAGTCGGTTATGTTGATTGAATCATTATTCATGGCTACAATATGATTAAACAGTTCATGAGTTCGTCTTGCTATTTGCTGTAATGGAGCGGAAGATTTTCTAATCAATTTTTTAATAGAAGATATATAGCTTTCAAATTTAAATGCACTGTAATTATCTAACGGCCCAAACATTTTTACATCTTCGCAAATATGCAGTAGGCCGTGAACATTATGAGCAAATACTGTTTTTCATAATAAAGCCCAAAATTTACTACGAAGAGTTTTAATAGAGACTGTGCGTATTCATCAATTGCCGTCTGATTCTGTATTTTACATAGGAGTCTAATCGAAATATGAAGTAGTAAAAAATGATCATGTAGCTTTTTGTTAAATTAAAAAAAAAAAAATAAATAAATAAATAAGTGGGCTAGTGTACAGTAAAAATTGACGGTATTCTGTAGCTTTCCAGTGTTTCAATTCTTTTAGAGTTAGTTCCTTGGTTTTCTTGCAAATTCAATTGGTACATAAGGCTTTAAAAACTGGTCATTAAAAAAAAAAAAAAAAAAAAAAAATTAGTTCAACATTTTTTATGTGGTAATCGTGCTTGTAAGGTGCCTCCGCCTATCCTAATAGTAATCATTTTTTGTACTACTCCTAAGCACAGAAGGGACATAAAGTCTAACGGAATATTTATTAGTCCTATATTTGGAATATTCCTTAAAATGGGATAATCGTTTTGGTAATCGTCGTCAGTCAGTTCTTCTTGAGACATAAAAGTTCATATTTCGAATCACAGTTTGAAATGGAACTTAAAGAATATTTGCTAGCGCGAAAATTCGACACAGTCCTTTTTCATAATTAAATACTACTTCATCTTCTGACGAATCCGATAATATACGTTGATTTATTCTGCTGTAAATCCGTCTTTTAAATATCTGAGATAATTTTTTTTAGTTCTGATCATTTTTGTAGAATAAAGGAAACATTTAGAAACTTACTTTTCACACTCTGTCAATGTAACGCTTGCAAGCGTCAGCAAGTCAGTTCGTAACTGAAAGAGAATTTGGAACGACGGCTATTAACGTTTAGCAGAATAGCTGAATTCTGGAAATCAGAAAGTAAGTACGTATACTTTCCACTTTGTGGGGTTCTTCAAGGATATCACTATTACGAAACAATTAAAACCGTTGGGGGCGTTTTGCGACTTTGTTGTGAAGGGGGAAGGGGTGTGAAGGGATGTTTTCCTCTTAGGGGGATACAAAAGAAGGGAAGGTCTGACACATAAATCTGCCACGTTAACAAAAGAGAAATCTTCTTGGGGCATCGGCTACAGAAAAAGTGCTCAGAGGTGTTACATTCTGAGCGGAGCTCGGTTTCTCAAAAGAAAAGAAAATTTGAGAAGCAGTTTTACGACCAATGATAATGATGATCAAAACTTAAAGATTTTCAACTTCAATTGTTATTTATAGTATAAAATAAAGTAATAAAACTGTTGAGTTTAAAGAACGCGTTTAATTTAAAATTAAATCATTTTAATTTAAAGTTTGAACATCTATTTAATCCGTTATCTAATTTTGAGTTTTCATAACAACATTTAACTTTGTGTTATATACCTTGAAGAAACGTGTTTACTGCATTTTCTTACAAATAAATTAATAAAGCAGCAATTATTGTTAAATTATGAGGAGTCATGTAGCATTGTCGGCATAACGTATAAGACTGCAGAGCGCTGGATATATATTTTTCGCTCTTTGTTTAGCAAAGACCGAATATTTGTATGGTTAAAGAGGTAGCAAAGTGAGGTTTGAGGAGAGTAAGAACTTAATGTTAGTTCTTCCCGTTCTCAAACCTTATTTTCCTATTACAGAGAGGTAAAAAATAAGTTACTTCTTACATTAGTCGCTTTGAAAAACTAATTCTCATTATTAAAGAACTTACCAGAAAATGAACGAAGAAACTGCAATGAAATTTTTAGCCCAATAAAATTATTCTTCTGTTTATAAATTCAAATTAAAGCAAGTTAAACCTCGTACAGACTAGTTTTTAACTGCGTCTGTAAACTAAAATTTCGTTTGTTTAAAAAAAAAATATTGTTACTTATTACTGCACAGCACTAAACATCATTCATTACTAATATAATAGTGTAACAGATCAAAAAGTATTTTTTTTTCTTTTGCAGTTTCAAAGTATAGTTATTTCTATGCTAAGAACTATCGATGAATTTAATAGAATACTTTTATAACTTGATATTTCTGATTAGTGCCTCAGAGACGGGTAAGTGATTATATTGACCGATTGCCGTGCAGAAGGGCTCAAGTTCGAATGCCATATAAGACATGGATGCACATCATGCCCATCTGTTCATAGGATAAATGTCTTCGTAAAAGATTTTCTGAGTTAACCTGTAATGTACATAATATTTGTGTTCAAAGATATTAGAAAAGTATCTAAAATAATGTTTACAAAATATATTATGTAGCAATTAGAATTTAATCGTAAACACATTTTCAATATGAAACTCAAAAACTGATGAAAACACGTGCCTATAACTTGTAAGAAAGTTCTCTGATCAACTGTGAAACAACAACAAAAATTTGAAAATATTATTACTTAATATTTACAGCCAACATATACAAGACGAAATCCAGTGTAAGAATAACAATTAAATTTTCATATGCAGAATAGGTAATCCATAGAGTAAGATTTCGATTCTTATAACATGACTTGCGTGTGATACAAGGTTACTTTAATATTTTCAGATATGAGCTTCCATAAAAAGTAAGTACTGAAGATATCTGAGAAACAACATTCTCAGGAGATCTTCATATATCCCGGGACATTACGACTTGAACAGGACATCCTTAAGATGTTGATTTACGATGTCCTCAGGATATCTGAAAATCAACATCCTGAGGAAATCTTCATATATCCCGGGACATTGAGACTTGAATAGGATATCCTCAGGATGTTGACTTAAGAAGTCCTCAGGATATCTGAGAATAAACATCCTCAGGATATCCTAACTGCTTCCCGGGAGATTGCGACTTAAATAGGATATCCTGAGGATGTCTTGTGTTATGGGGGAGTGCGACAGTAAAAAGTCTGAAAATAATATTAATTCTTTGGTAAAAATATCTTTATTTATACCAAGTGTTGCAAACCAATCTTATTTATTATATCATTTTATATATTTCTCAGAATGATATATAAGAATCTGCATGTGTATCGTGTATGCAGTGTCTTCTGGATGCATATGCGAATAAAGCTGGCGCAGCCTGCGCAAAACCGATGAACACTGGTAGTTCGGTCCAACTTTCGATCCCGGCGAACGGGCTGATTACATGGGTGTTTTCTTGATTTTACACATGTGTATCGTTTGTGCACTATCTTCTGCATACATACGTGAATAAAGCGCTGAAAACTGGTAGTTCGGTCCAATTTCTGAATCCCGGCAAGCGGGCTGACTGAATGGGTGTTTCGCGATTTTTCGCATGTGTAATGTGTTGGGAGTATCTTGTGGATGCATACGTCAATAAAGCGGGCGCAGCCGGGGTAAAATCGCTGAATACTGGTAGTTCGGTCCAACTTTCGAATCCCGGCGGACTGTCCAGAAGTTGTGGATGCATGTGTGAATACAGCGGGGGCAGCCCGGGAAAAAAATCACTGAATGCTGGTAGTTCGCTCCAAATTTCGAATCCCGTCAGACGTAAGCGGGCTTCACTGGTAGTTCGGTCCAACTTTCGAATAGAGGCCAACGAAAGCGAGTTTCAGCCCGCTCAGCTGGCGGGCTTGCCCGATTTTCCGCATGTGTATAAAGCGGGCGCAGCGCGCTTAATTGGCAGGCTTACCTGCTAGCAATCATGCAAGCTAACGTACATCTTGTGAATGCATACGTAAATCAAGTGACCTAACGTGAATAAAGCGGGTGCTCCACGAAGGCATCCCTACCCTCATGTAGCGGGCTTGCCCGCTAGTGATATATAAAAACTGTCCCTCTCTAGCTACATCCCTGAAAGTAAGCATTAATTCAAGTATTTAACAAATAGATTTGATCGTATTTTATGCATCATGCAGACTATATTTCCAGCTCTTTCATTTAAGTGCAATTTATTTCCAATTTATGAACATGAATACTGTACAAACTTGGTCACTTATTCGTAATTTAATTCAGTTTTCATATAAGAATTAAAATTTACCAGGCAATTGCTTTCTTAACATCTATTAAACTTAAAAAAAAATAGTTTAATATATGTTGCTAAAATTTAACACTTTTGATTTTAATGTTTTCAGAAATTTACTAAATCAAGTTTATCTTTGTGTGACCTTGCATCAAAGGCACAGTTAATAAATTTGTTTTGGCATAAACTTTTAAAATTTTTAAGGAAAAACTTATTATTGATCTAAAAGAAGGAACAAATTATATTTATCTTGGTAATATGTCTTATGATATGCTTATTTATGGTGTCATGATATTGCAGTAACTTAAAGGGCATTTCATATAACTTGTTTCTTAAGTTGCATAACCTGTTTTCGTAACTTTTTGTTATCAAATATATATAAACGGTAAATTTCTAATCAAATATTCTTCCTTTCACAGGAGTGTTATTTACCGTGATATAACGTGTGTTCGCAATTATTATACAGTTATGGTGATTATTCATTAAAGAGTTTTTTATATATTTGTTATATAAGTCGGTCACAAAAGTATTCGAACACCGATACCCTATCAGAAAATGACAAGATGGCGTTTTTTTTCTCTCTTTCTCTCGTGTTATTCCATCCTAGATGTTTCTTCTTTCCCCGTCTTGGAGAACGGACATGACCACTCACCCCGCCTCTCACTCTGTTTGAATGGGGACGCCATTTTGAGAAAAGTGGACGACCCCATCTTCGAACAACGGGAAATTATAGCTTAGCACGCCTCTCACTCCCTCTCTCCCTTTGAAACGGGAATCCATTTTTGGGGACTTTGGAAGTCTGCACCCCGCTGTTTCTGAATTCGGAAAGCCATTTTGGGAAAAACGGACCCCCTGATCTTGGAGAACTGGGAAATGAACGCTCTACACGATATATCTCTCTCTTTGAATTTAGAAGGTATTTAGGGACCTTCTAACCTTGGAGAATGGAAATGAACATTCAATATACCCTCTCTCTCTCTCTCTTTGAATTGGGTAGCCATTTTGAGACTCCCTAACCTTGGAAAACTGGAAATGAACGCTCTACGCAATCTCTCTCTCTCTCTTTGAAATGGGTCACCATTTTGAGACTCCCAAACTTTGGAAAAAAATGAAATGAACACTCTACACAATTTCTCTTTGAAATGGGTCATCATTTTGCGACTTCTTTCCCCCCAAACTTGGGGAAAAAAACTGAAATGAACGCTCTACACAATCTCTCTTTTGAAATGGGTAAGCCATTTTTGGATCCTTACTCTTCTAACCTTGGAGAATGGAAATGAACGCTCCATACCCTTTTTCTTTGAATTGGGTAACCATTTTGAGACTCTCCCATCTTGGAAAACTGAAAATGAACGCTCTACACCCTCTCTCTTTGAATCGGGTAGTCATTTTGGGATCCTTCTATCTTGGAAAATGGAAAACGAACGCTTTACACCTTCTCTCTCTGAATTGGGAAGTCACCAAGATTGGTATATATATATAATTTTTTTTATTGTTATCATGACCCTCTTACAATTTGTTACAAAAAAATTTTACAACATTTCCGATGTTATTTCAGAAATGCAATCCCATAACAGTTCAATTTCATCCGAGGATAATTGATCTAAACAATCTTTGACCCACCCATCCGTATTAGTTTCTTCTTCAGGATCCATCAAACGTTGTAAGTACATATAATAATTCCATACGGGAAAGGCTGGAGCCTTACCAGATTGTCTTGAAACTCTTGGAGTCTCTTTCGGATGAGTTGGGGGATCCACGATGTCTGAACCCGGCTGAGATTCTATCTCAATGACCTCTGGAGACGTTGGAACTTCTGGACCCGGCTGGGATACTATATCTATGATCTTTGGACATGTTGGTACTTCTGGGCCCGGCTGAAGAAGAAGAGGATTCCAGGTTCTTGAATGAATCTTCTCCGCCAGGCAAGTTGCGATAAGTCGACCGTTTTTTAATCGGTAATTTTTTATCTTCTTTTCCTTCCTCCTCCTCCTCATTTTGAATGGTGATGACTTCGATTTCTTTCCGTTGACTCGTTTCTGGGCCAGGATGGTTTGATCCATCTCCACTTATCATCTAAAAAAGGGATGGGGGAAAGTGGCCGTGGGTTCTTCTCCTCTCGAAACGTCATCGGCGTTTGAAAAGGAATCTTCTTATCTATTTGTTTCCAAAGTGTCCACGGGCATCGATCCACGAGAAAGAGGCTCTTCTGGATCGTGAGGATGAGGTAGCACGTTTTCGGAGGGATGACGAAGTTTTGGAAACGGTCTTAGAATATCTTTCTTAAATCTCGTCCTGTCGGCGATGTTCAAAGTTCTTTCCTGGAGATGGGGCGACGTGGATTCGTAATAGACGATGGAGGAGGCGGTGGTCTGAACAATATGCACTTCGTCCAAAGCCGTCGTTCTCACTCCAAACGTAAAGTATCTTTTCGTGAGAAAAATATTCCTCCATCGAAAACTCATGCGCGGATCCGTATATCTCCGATCTGTTTGAATAGGCCGTCTCAAAGCTCGATCCAACCTTTTCCAAGAGATGGGAGATTCCTCTTTCGTTTGTTGAGATTCGAATAAATTCCTATACAGGTTCTGAACGAGCAGGTCGGAGGATTCGACATCCTGCTTGAAAGAGAGGATGGCTCAATAAGTTGGTAAATGTGGAATAAATTTCGCACAATGACACGCCAGAAAGATTTTGAGGTTTGTGATTTGCATGAGCGACTTAAAATCCTCTAAACCCGAAATCGGTTGAGTCGGAAAAACATCGAACAGCGACATGGCTCCTAATGGAATAATGTCGCTCAGTGCTCTCACCTTTTTATATACAAACAGAATCTCTATGACGTCATAGTTTCATTAATTTTTTTGTTTATATATATCTATCTTTTCCGAGAAAATTTTATCGCCCTGACCTTATTTTTTTGAGTGGGTTGGAATGCGGAAGTGAAAGTCATCATGAACCAACCATGAACTTCCCATTTTTTTCAGTTACCCTTTCTATCCCAAGGACGTCCAGAGATATAGACAGGAAGAAGGGGGAATTCTCTCTCTATATATATAAAATAGAAAAAGAGAGCCAAACAGTCGTATTGTTCAAGGGAAAAGTCGATCATCATGAGCAATCCCCAGCTCACCACACATATCACTATCAAATATAAAAATTTTGAACTTTCCTTTTATACCATCCAAGGAGTCATTTACTTGAAAACCTCCGATTTTTCAAAATGTGCAGGGTATCATATCGTGGGGAGCTACCACAAGATGCGGGACCACTTTCTGGCCGACGAAACAGTTTTCACGGCTCGTGAAATTTCGACTTTGAATTCACAAATTTTGTCGATGAAAGGAGCCAAATATCATTACACATCTACCTTTCTAACCTTCCCGCAAATGAACCATATCATGAATCGTCTTGAGAAGAAAAAGGGGATTCTCGTTCATTTTAGCGATTGGTTGCTCAAATTTCTGCACGAAACTCTCTCGATCGTGAGGACTGGGAAGAATCCATATTATATTCTCGAGGACAATCACCTGAACGAGACGACGACTTTTCAAAAAATTATTGAGCAAGAAAAGATAGAATGGTTGAAATGTTACCCCATCTCTCTCACCGATGATGATGAGGAAGATGAGGCTGTGCAGAAGAAGAAAAAGTCTTTCCGAAAAAAGTGTATCCTCATTAATGAGGACGAGGAGACGAAGGAGTCTGTTCCGATTCATCTCCTCCCTTTGTCAAAATCCCTCGAGGATGAAAAACCTCTTCATTTATCTAGACTCCTCGAGAATGAGGAAGGACCTGCCCTCCCTTTGTCAAGACCTCTCGAAGAGGAAGAACCTCTCGATTTGTAAAGACTCTCCGAGGGTAAGGGAACCGAAACTTCTCTCCCTTTGTCAAGACCGACAGCTCAATTTCTCAAAACAGGATTCTCTTATGTCTCTTGAGGATCCGAGAGAAACCATTCCTACTGAAAAACAATGTAGGGACGATCCTCAGAAAAGACCCTCTGATGAGACTAGGCTTCTTTTCAAAAAACGACTCTGTAATATGACATCCTCTCCTTCTCAACAGGATCCTAGAGAATTTGCAGATAAATGCATTCAAACCAATCCCTTTATAGTAAGCCTTTTGATTGGAGAACCTCTGTATTAGCTTCGGGAAAAAAATGAGATTCCACAATGTTTCTATGACAGTTTAGGAAAAAGGGAGGAGATGGGGAGTAAAAAACTTCTGTAAGTCAATGGGTATATCTGGTTCAGAATGAAAAAAAAAATAAATAATAAATAACCGAAAGACTGTTCTTAAAAAAATGGCGCTGTCTTGTCAATCGAAAATCGAGTCGGCTGGGGAACATTTCTGAGAGCTGGAAAAAATTTTCTCTGGCTCAGATTAAAAAAAAAATAATTTTTGTTAGACATTATAAGAATTAACTCTACCACCCTTTTTTCTCTGGGAATGATGCCTCATCCTTTCTAAAAAGAGATTTCTAAGAATGGAATGAGTCATCTCTTTCTTGGAAATCTGATTTACAAACATGTTGAAACGTGTTGAGGTCTGATTCGAATTCTTAGACCTCATAAAAATGAATTGTACCCTCGTTTTTTTTGAAAGAGGTCTCAACCTGTTGTCATGTTTCTAAAAATAGATTTTCAAGAAAGGAATGTTTGATTTTTGAGAAACATCACGGCATATTGGAACATATTTGCAACGAAAAGGAGGGTTGTCGTTAATTTTATAATGTCTAAAGATATTATAAAAATTAACAAAAAGTTTTTTTTTAATCTGAGCCATAGAATGATTTTTTTCCAGCTCTCAGAAATGTTTCCCAACCGGCTCGATTTTTGATTGACAAGACAGCACAATTTATTTTTAAGAATGGACTCTTCCTGATCTATTTAAAAGTTCCAAGTTTCGCTTCCAAACCATCCATGTTGTTGAAGAGGTCATGTTATATTTTTCTAGGAGTTCTGTCAAAATTGAATTGTGCAGGATCCATCTTGCGAATTTCTTCTCTGTGTCTTTAAATAATAATGATACCGAATCGCTTTAAAAAGCCTTTTGTGTGGTTAGGGCAATTCATGCGTTCGATCCCATTCTATTTGAGAATCTCTTGCGTCAATCCCGAAATGCGACAAATGGATCTTTGCAACCATTTCTCTAGAAACCGCCGTTTCGTTTCTCCTCGCACCCAAATTACGGAAAAGGGTTCCGTCAACATCGTTAACACCCATGGAAAATAACTGTACGGAATTTCTCCTTCATACTACGACAAGCCGTGATAATAATCACTCGCCCACACAGCGGTTCGTTTTTCTTTTCCAGTGAGAATTTTCCATGGAAACGGGGGTTTAAAAGCAAATACCCCTCGAGAAGTGCCGTCCAACGTGAGGTAAGCCAATTCTTTCACAATAAAGGATCCTTGAGAATCGTAGAAACCTTCAAAGTCGAGGACGAGTTCCATATTATCCTTTTCTTTCCAAGGTGTCCTTTATTATTTATTTATTTGTTGAAATGCTATTATAGTATATTAAAAAATGTGACCTTTTCCCAGAATTCATATGACCTGTCACGTGCTCCCTTGCATAGCTCTCTCTATAAAAGAGGAGATCGCAGAGAGAGTGCTATCCTTTTTTCTTCAGGTCAGAGAGAGAGAGAGAGAATTTTCTTTTGTTCCATTGTTCCATTGAATATGGAAAACCTGAGTGCCAATTCTCTCAAATGTTCCTACATTGTTTTGAATATGGAGTCCTTTCTCTGCCATGATCCAAGGACTGGACATATATGTTTCATCTTGAAAGAGCTGGGCTACATCACCTATGATTTAACTTTATGCGGATCTATGATTTTTCTCCCTCCTGTCCATTACGATGACTTATCGTCCCGCGATCGAGCTGCCATCAACCAGACCAAGCGGAACCGATACGCCCTGCAATGGAACGAAGGTCGTTTTTCCTACGAACATCGTCATACGATCCTGAAAATGCTAACGGAAAATGTGGAGGCAATCTACGTCAATGGATACGATATAGCCAAATTCTTCAGCCAGCTCTGCCAGCGGCCCGTTTACGAGTTTTACGTCACGGGAAAAACCGAGTGGCGATACAAGACGAAATGCACGTGACACCAATTGTTCCCCAAGCAGCAGTTGATTCATTGCGCCCAGAACAAGGTGAAGAACTTTCGAACTTATTTGAAGGAGGGCAGTTACGTTCTCCGGAAAGTACACTCTTACCCCCCAGAGAGCAAAACCGTCGAAAAGGGAGAAGAGGAGGCGGAGCCGGCGGTGGAGGAGGAAGAAGTGTACGAGGTCGAGGCTCCCCAGGACAATCCATGTGATGACGAGGAGGAGGAGGATGAACTTTCTACGAAATGTTTAAATTGGGACGCTTTAGAAACCCAAGAATATTGGTCTCAACCTCTATCCCACCTAGACGTGAAAGAGAATCCACAAGAGTACTCTTTGTGATCCTCTTCTAAAATTTTGTCTTGGAAAGATCCCCTGAATGTTCATTAATGGAAGAGTAAGGGCGTTTTTTTATTTTATATATATGTGCATCTCTAGAAAATAATAAAAAAAGAGTTCCTTTTTCGTTATGTGTTGATTTCTTTTTCAATAACTCCACCAAAGTCTATACGAGAAGAAGAAGAAAAAAAATCTTCCAAGTTACACAGAACATATATATAGAGAGAGAGAAAAGATTTCACAACGATTCATGAATCCCAGTCTCTCACACTGTTCTCTAGCTAATCCCTTTTCCCTAAACTAAGAGAGACGATGAGTACCGAAGAAACCTTAGCAGAACAAGTGGAAAGGCCTTTCAAAGAGATTAGAGGAATTAAGACGGGACTGGTTGAAAATTCCGCCGGCTAAAGAGGAAACTGTCATCGATTTCAACAAACCGCTGTTCTTTGACCCTCTACCCCAAAGAACGAGACAAGTGGACTCGCCATGGAAGAGTTCCAATGAAAAACAGAATGCAACTCATTTGAGTAGTTCATTTCAACACATGAATATTTCATAAGTATTTTTTTTTTCTCTAAAATGGAGGGAAATGGGATCAGTCTTTTTTCTCCCTTTCCATCGTCGGAGAAGAATGGAAAGCGATCTCTCTGAGCTATTTCAGAAAAAAATTCAATAACCTATTAACAAAACGCTCGACAATGTTCACACAAGGGGCGAGAGAGAAAACCTATCTGAACGGTCAACACAACATGTAGATTCCTAAAAATATTTCTATCCCAAGTGACAGGATATTTCTTCTACAACGGCGTATACTCATCTAAAGCCAAACTGACAATGTTTAAATAGATAAGGGAAAAGCTATTCTTGAAAAAAAATGGCGCCGTCTTGTCAATCGAAAATTGAGTCGGCTGGGAAAAAATTACTGAGCTGGGAAAAACATTTTCTGGCTCAGATTTAAAAAAAAAAAAAAAAAAAAAAAAAAAAAACTTTTTGTTAATTTTTATAATGTCTTTAGACATTATAAAAAATTATATTATTAATTTATTATTATTATATTATTAATTATATATTATTAATTTTTATAATGTCTTTAGACATTATAAAAATTAACTACATATCCTTTTTGTCTGGGAATAAGGTCTCTCCCCTTTCTAAAAATAGACCATGACTTATTCTTTCTAAGAATATAATTCCAAGAATAGGCTCATGATCTATTTTTAGAAAGAGGGAGACTTCATTCCCAGAAAAAAGGAGGAAGATACTTAATTAAGTCCTTAGAATTATATTCCTAGAAATTGGAATGATTCCAATGGGTCATGGAATGATTCCAAGAATGGATCATAGTCTAGTTTTAGAAAAGGGAGACTTTCTTCCCAGCGAAAAGAGGGGAATAGAGTTAATTAAGTTCTTATAATTCTATTCTTAGAAATTGGAATGCTTCCAGGAATGGGTCATATCATTATTTTTTCCCTTTCCATCATCGGAGATGAATGGAAATCTGTATAAATTAGTAAATAATGGGAGGTATAAATAAGTAAATAAGCAAATAGGGGGAATAATAAATAAAAAGCAAATAAGGGAAGGTAGAGTTATTTTTTATAATGTCTAAAAACATTATAAAAATTAACAATTTTTTTTTGTTTTTTTGTTCAATCTGAGCCAGAGAAATTTTTTTCTCGGCTCTCAGTAATTTTTCCCAGCCGACTCGATCGACAAGACGTCACCATTAAAAAAAAAAAAAAAAAAAAAAAAAAAAAAAAAAAGAGAAGAACTCTTCCTGATTTTTTTCAGTATTCATAGTTTCGCTTCAGTTCAATCTGTGCTAAATACAAACTACTACATTGTGTATGGAAACAGATTTTATCCATCGATCCCCATTTCATGAAGAGTGGATTTTCTGTTAACGCATTTTTCGCTGTAGAACCCATTTCTCTCTATTGCTTTTCATGAAAGATATATATCCATTGACTTCTCATAACCATCCTCTCATAGCCAAGATTGGATTCAAGAGGTTATCGAAAAAAACTGGGTTGAGTAAAGGAAAAAGTACATTGGATAAGACCATTTTTTTTCTTTTCCAATGTATCATTTCCTTCACTCAACGCGGTTTTTTTCGCCTCCTCCCTGACAGAAAGGGAAAAAAACGAATAGGAAGAGGTCCGTATATCATCCAAAATTACCATCCCTTTTATATAGATCGCGTGATGCCACCTCTTTTCATCATGATTTCTTTTTTAGGGAAAGGGAGGGGAGCTCGATGATGAAACTCCAATACAGAGGAGTTCATGATGGGCTTAAAAAAACGTTTTTTTTTCCGGTGTAGAAAATAGTTCTACTCCAAAGAATTTCAAATAAGAATATAAAAAAGGGAAAAACGGGGAAACGAATGCGTCCTTTTCAATATTTCTCTCTTTTTGGAAATATTCCAAGCCGACCCGTTCTTTCGAAAAGTCCAACCAGATTAGGATTTTGTTCCCCTCCGAGGTGACCTTTAGAGGACAATCCCTTCGGGGTCCATTAATCATCTGATGTAAATCGGTGAACCTGTCGAAATCGAGATAAACCAGTCCTGTGAGTTGTTTTGTGACTTTAACGCGATCCAAGAAAGATTTTTTATATTTTTTGTTATAGGGGGGAGGATCATGAGGGAGTTAAAAAAACACAATACGTTCTCACGACCCTTCCATATCATATCATTTTCATAAACATATTTTTTATATCAAAGTGTTTCTTTCATCACGATCCTTTTAAGAAAACGTTTGGAATGATCCTGACATTTGGATGGGATCGCGATCACGATAGATGTCGCGCGAGTATAAAAGTATGGGTCCTCCGCGAGATTTCTTCAGAACAGAAGAAGACGTGAACTGAGCTGGTAAGTCCATTTTGTCCTATACATATGTATATATAAAATCGATTTCATTCTTTTCAGACGATCATCAAAATTTATTTAAAGATTGATACGACTTGAAAAAGGTTTTATTCTTTTTTTTCCAGATCTTCCCTGTTATTTTTTTGAGATTCTTTTCTTGTTTGTGGAAGAAATAACCGTATTCATTTTTTTTTCATCGCCATGGAGTGTCCAAATAACTTACTCGTGCTCGATCTAGAGGGTTTCCAATCCTACAACTGTAAGGATCTTAAGTTTTACTAACGTTTATTTTATTTTAAATCTTTACTATCACTTCTTATTTTCTACTTCCGGCCAGAATTAAAAGCTTTAACTTATTTATGCAAATTTGTCTGGCGAACGCCAAGTACTTAAGTTGTGGCTTTTTGCCAAGCAAGCGGAGAAGAAGGAGTTAGTAGAAGCAGGCGGCTTGCCTTAGCAGTTTTACTCGGTTGCTGGTTGCCTTCCAGGCCAGAGGTTTAATCCTCTTAATAATTTTAAACGTATTGTAGTGTTAACAGTTCTCTGTACTACATACGGCTTCCGGTTAATATACGGCCAATCTTCCACGTAGACCCTTGTTTATTATTCCAAAGTTAAGTTAGAGTTTAGTTAATATTTTTATATTCTTACGTTCAGACCACAAGTGGTTGGTCTCTGTATTCCGAAGTCCAGAAATCTTTGTAAAGAGAGAAAAAATAAAGGGTTTCGTATATCCTTCCTGTGTGTCTTGTCTACTTCCCACATTTATTGAACATAGCTTTAGTAAGCTCCGTGTTCCGAGTCAGGTTCTTGAATGTTCCCCTAGCAAGTAAGGCGGAACACTGAACCTGATAGTGGCGCCCGACGAAGAAGAATAACCATGGCCGAGTTTCAAGAAGAACCTGTGCTGCCTGCAGAAGCGGCTCAGAATCCAGAAATGCCAGCTGCCGCCCTGGAAGGATTTGCTTACATCGTCCAGACCATGCGCGCTTCGATGAAACCAGAAGGAACATTTAATGGAAACTCACCGGTAAGCAGTTTTTTGGAAAAATTGGAGGACCACTTCATGATGTATCCCGTGCACGAGTTCCAAAAAGTCACCTTAGCCACCAGCGCTTTGAGGGGCCAAGCGCCTAATTGGTTCAAATGAATAGGCAGAAGTCTCTTGGGTCAAGCAGGAAGTCCCACCTATACTTACGAAAATTTGAAAACTGCCCTAGTAAAAGCCTTCCCTGTCGTAAGGGATCGTGCGAAATTAGAAACGGAACTTTTCAGCATATATCAGCAAAGAATCGAAAATCTTTCCACCTTTATTTTAAGAAAAATTCACGTTTTCAAGCTCTTGTATGGAAACCGTCCGGATCCTGAAATAATTCAAGTGATTTTGCCGAGGTTACTTCCCCAAGTACAAGACTTTATTGAATTAAGGAATCCGACTACACTGGAAAAGTTATTTGAGCTAGCAATCCAGTTTGAAAGTAGAAGAACGGCGGACATTGAAAGAAGACGCCAATATCAACAACGAAACCAATTTGGTGAGCCAAGACCACAGCAAAGTCAAGCACACGGCTACGGAAGCAAAGCGAATCAGTGGGCAAGGAAACCCGAGCATCCAAAAACAGCCGGCGAACGTCGACAGTTCAATAGCAATCCAGGAAAAAAGTCTGAAGGCCAGTGGAAAAAGAAGGAAAGCATGGAAAGAAAAAAATATTTTAACTAAAACGGATTCCTGCTGATGGGAGGGTGCGGAAATCCGAAGGCCAAGAAAACCCCTCTTCCTTCAAGTTAAATACAGTAATGGTGAAAAATTTGACTCTTCCGAAGATTGAAGTGTTGATGAATAATATCCCAACCACCGCACTCCTGGATACAGGCGCGCAGTGTTCCTGTGTGGCAGAAGATTTTTTAGGAAGTATTTTCGTAAATATCGCATATATAATTCGGATAATACGACAGTGTTAGCTGCGCAAGGAGAGAGATGTAAGTGCATAGGTAAATTACCGCTATACATTCGTATCAAGGACGAACAAGTAAAGGTTATGTTTTTTATAGTAAAGAATCTGCAAGCACATATTATCTTAGGGATAGATTTTCTTTCAGAGGCAGAAGCAACGCTGTATTTTAATGAAGCGTCCCTTAAGCTGACGATGAAACCAGTTCGAGAAGAAAAAACGGAACCGCCAATGTTAAATCTTGACCACCTGCCTAAGGAAGAGCAACAAAGAATCCGACAAGTGGTAAGTGAATTTGCTTCGTTATTTTGTGATATTCCAGGATTTACTCAAGTTACTAACCATAGTATTGACACCGGAGATTCAATGTCAGTTCGCCACAAAGCATACCGGTATGATAAGAATAAGGAAAAAATTATAGAATGGCATATCACCGATATGCTACGTAAAAAGATCATAACGCCCATCTCAAGTAGTTATGCTAGCCCGGTGGTTTTATGTAAGAAAAACAATGACTATCCATTGACACATCCAAAAATGTGGCGTTTCGCGATTGACTATCGTAAATTAAACTCCATAACTAAATATCCGGTATATCCGTTACCTATTATTGAAGAAATTCTAAGGAACATAACGTCTACCAAATATATGACGACTTTAGACTTAACGACTGGTTATTTTCAAATAGGGGTTAGACCGGAGGACGTGCCTAAGACTGCTTTTATAACCACGTCTGGCACTTATGCATTCCTGCGTATGCCGTTTGGCCATTCAGGGTCACCGGCAACATTTCAGCGATGTATGGACATGGTGCTAAGGCCTGTTCTTGGAAAGTCCACATTTATCTATTTAGACGATATGATTATTACTAGTGATAATCTGGACCAACATGTACAGGATTTAAGACAGGTGTTTTCATTATTAAATGAGGCCGGTCTAAAAGTTAATGTCGAAAAGTGCAAATTTGCAGCCCCTGAATTAAAATAGGTTATAAAATATCTCAGAAAGGAATAGAGACAGACGAATCAAAAATAATCGCTGTGCAAAAGTATCCGCCGCCAAATACGGCGAAGAAGCTCCCTTCTTTTCTAGGACTTTGTTCATATTATAGGTCCTTTATAAAAGATTTTGCAGCTATTGCTGAACCATTGTTAAAATTAAAAAGGAAAAAGGCAAGATTCTCGTGGACGGCCGAAGCCAATAGTGCTTTCGAAAAATTAAAGCAAGCATTAACGCAAGCCCCTGTGTTGAAATTTCCTGAAAAGGATGAGAATTTAGAAATTTCAGCGGATGCTTCGGATTATGCGGTAGGAGCGGTACTTTCGCAAAATCAGCAGCCCGTGGCATTTTTTAGTCGAACTTTAAATCAAACACAAAGAAATTATTCCGTGACCGAGAGAGAGGCACTTGCAGTTCTGTTAGCAGTGCAAAAGTTCCGAGTCTATTTTGGAAGAGCGCCAATAAGTGTATTCTGATCATGCGGCGGTAACTAGATTGTATTCAGGGAAAAACTTATCCTTAAGGTTAATAAGATGGGCACTCAAGCTACAAGAATATAATCTGGTAATCAAGCATACCCCCGGAAAGGAAAATATCGTAGCAGATGCCCTATCCAGAATAAAAATAGATGAAGAAGGTAATACTGTAAAGGTGGCAATGCTCACAGCATGTACAATAAATCCCCAAGAAACTGTAATAACCGAACTGGGTAAGGATCCTGAGTTTGGAAACATTTATGAGTATTTGAAGGATCCTGAAAATTTTAGCCACCAAGATATTGTGGCGATAAGAAATAGGGCGGCCCATTACGAACTAATAGATGGTCTATTATTTTATACAAAAATTACAAATTCCAACAACGAATTTCGACATGTTATCCCAGCTAGTCTTATATTAAATATCCTGCAGAAATTACATGACAGCCCTTTAGCTTCTCATGCTGGTATTCGAAAAACTATCCAACGCGTACGCGAGGCAGTCTATTTTCCTGAACTGCAAAAGTTAACAAGGGCGTATGTCCAGTCCTGCCCAACATGTCAAGCAGTTAATTATATTAATTTCCGCCCGGCCGGGTTTCTAAATAGTATTAAATCCGAATTTCCAAATGAAATAATTGGCATCGATTTATTGGGCCCTTTCCCAAAAAGTCAGTTAAATAAAAGTCGGTATCTCCTTGTTATGATTGATCATTTTAGTAAGTGGACCGAAATTGTTCCCTTAAAACCAGCCTCCGCGAAATTAGTTACTGATTCTATTTTAAGTAAATATATTTCAAAATACGGGGCGGCCCTAAAAGTTATATCGGATAATGGTCCTCAATTTGTAAGTAATATATTTGAAGACATGTGCCAAAAACTGGGCATACGTCATTTAAAAATGGTCCCGTATAGGCTGCAACCAAATATAGCGGAACGCGTCAATAGAAATACAGTGAAAATTATCCGTAGTTATGTTAAAAAATTTCATAAAAGCTCGGATAACTATGTCAATGAATTTGCTTTCGCCCTTAGGACCGCAAAACATGATACAACGGGCAAAACTCCTGCTGAGTTATTTTTAGGCAGAAAGATTATAACGCCGTTAGATAAATTATTTTATGTGCAACAAAGAGCCCCAGAATTTAAAATGGGTGATATCGAAAAACTAATTAAGGAAGCAAAGAAGAATACGGAAGTAGCACAAAGAAAACAGAAGCTCTATTATGATTTGAAACGACGGGGAGTAACTTATAAAGTAGGAGATGAAGTATTAAAAATTAAGCATTCACTTTCTTCAGCACCAGAAGATAAAACCGTCAAATTTTTTCCACGATTTGACGGATCATATGTCATAGAAAAAATAACTCAGGCTGTAGTGGTGTTAAAAGCCAGGAATGGGGAAACATGCTCCGCAAACATTGACGAGATAAAACCTTACTATGACCGTAATAAAATGCAAATATTTAAAGATCTTTTGCAAGATCCGGCACGGCAGGCACAAGCTCCAGAGGTGGAACAACGACAAGTACAAGGGCAAGCCATTAGGAGGCAGGAGCAATTGAAAAGAAAGTTTCCCCGTTGGAAAATTGAAGGTAACAGGAAAAAGAAGCCGTTCCACCGACCAGAAAAAAGAGCGCACGACCACCCCAGAATGAAGAAGGCAGAAGTACGACGAATGCAAAGAGAGCCAGGAGAAATAACGGCAACTATAACCCGGCTCCCAAACGGAAGATCTACTCATCGGACTCTACGCAGCAAATGTCGCCGAATTGCGGAAGGACCACCAGCGGCGGAGGAAAAGATACAAGGAAAATTTGAACGGCCAGCAACGAGATCCAAGCAGGAACGAGAGAGGTGTCCCGGTTCCGCCAAGACCAGCGGCCATCAAACGGCCAAGACCACAGGCAGAGGCAAAAAAGAAGGTATTCAAGGGTGACCGAACTGGAGGGAAAAGAAAGCTCCTAGAGGAAGGCACTGAAGGGCGAGCCCGCACAAGAAGGAGGATAAATCAAACACGAATCTTTGCTACCTTCCAGGACTGGGCAGAGAAAAGAATGTCCGAATATCACAAAGATAAGTAAAACTTTATGTTACTTTGCAAACTTAAGTTAATCTTTCATTCTTACTGCAAGTGGCAGATTTCAAGACGTTTTACCTCATGTGAGGTCTACCTTTATCACCAAAAAGGCGAGAAATGAGTTGCTACCTATTTTGGTACTATGTTTTTCAATTACTCGCGAGTAAAACTAAAGTTGATGTATAATAGGAATGTGTAAATACTTGAATATTGTAAAAGTTATTGTATAAATTTTATTTAAAACATTCTGGCAAGAAAGAAGTTTTAGTCTGAAAGACTTTTGAAATGTAGTATTTCAATGTAGAAAAATTGGCACTTGCTTGGAAAAGAATAGAAGTTAACAATGTACTACTAATGTATGTTTTAAATTGCGTAAAATTAACGGCATGTTAATATGTTCAATACAGTGTGAACTGTTATTTTAAATGTTAAGAAATACTGTGATATGCTAAAAGTGAAAGTAATGCCAAAAATTTTATAAACTTATTCGTGTGACTGAAAAAAAGAGAAAAGTATTGTGAATATGTGTTAAAGGTTGAATGAATGTAGTTAGGCTCTCTGACGCTACTTTCAGAATAGTACCTCAGGGTTTAGAGTTGAAGATAAGGTGTGTTACGAGGTCTTGTTATGTTGAATTTTAACACGTTAGTGTTTTGATTGTAGGCGGCAGTGTTGAACACGTATACATAAACACATTCGTGTTTGGTGTTTTCTTTTACAACACATGTCAGAGAGCACGGGGAGAGATAATTAAATAAAAGTCATGAATGAAATATAATGTTAGGAGAAATATAAATATTCATGTGACTTGTCACATTTAATTGTGTAACATTTCATTAATTTCCTTCCAGATCTCTGGAAGGAACCAGATTTCAACTAAAAGCTCCTGTTTAGATGTAGTACAGATGAAAAGTAATTGTCCATGGAGCTGATAATGTAAAAACAAATTTTTTTTTTTTTTAATTTCTAGTTTCTAGTGAGGAATGTTTGTAAAAGATTGGCCTCGCGTTAGATTCTAGAGCTAAAAGTTTTCAACAAGGTCGTTTTAGACCTCAGTTTCAAACTAATTAACTCTGGGGGGGGGAAGTATGTAAGGATCTTAAGTTTTACTAACGTTTATTTTATTTTAAATCTTTACTATCACTTCTTATTTTCTACTTCCGGCCAGAATTAAAAGCTCTAACTTATTTATGCAAATTTGTCTGGCGAACGCCAAGTACTTAAGTTGTGGCTTTTTGCCAAGCAAGCGGAGAGAAAGGAGTTAGTAGAAGCAGGCCGCTTGCCTTAGCAGTTTTACTCGGTTGCTGGTTGCCTTCCAAGCCAGAGGTTTAATCCTCTTAATAATTTTAAACGTATTGTAGTGTTAACAGTTCTCTGTACTACATACGGCTTCCTGTTAACATACGGCCAATCTTCCACGTAGACCCTTGTTTATTATTCCAAAGTTAAGTTAGAGTTTAGTTAATATTTTTATATTCTTACGTTCAGACCACAAGTGGTTGGTCCCTGTGTTCCGAAGTCCGGAAATCTTTGTAAAGAGAGAAAAAATAAAGGGTTTCGTATACCCTTCCTGTGTGTCTTGTCTTCTTCCCACATTTATTGAACATAGCTTTAGTAAGCTCCCTGTTCCGAGTCAGGTTCTTGAATGTTCCCCAAGCAAGTAAGGCGGAACACTGAACCTGATACAACCACAACACGAGCAAATATACTTACATTTAAAAAGAATTGGGTTATGCGACGAAAGATCTTTTGACCGTGGAATCGTTGACGTTCGGAACTCCTCAACCCTTCAACCAACTGAGTGCCAAAAACTAAAAGACGAATGCCTGGCTGACCAGAAACCGACACGAACTTCTTTGGAGTGCGGGCCATATTCCCTACAACCATTTATCGCCGATTTTCCAATCGCTCACTCACACCTTCTCCACGATTTATGTTATAGGATGCCAGAAAGCCAAATTTTTCGCTAAAATCTTGGACTATCAGAAACCCGTGACGGAAATTTATGTGCCAGGTGGAATTATTTGGAGGTACCGATTAAAATGTGCCCGACATCATCGAATGCGGAGATCGTTGCACTGAGCCGAAAGCAAAGTGCGCAATTATCGGTGGCACATTATGGAAGGGGATTTCTATATCAATCACATCTATCAAGACGGAACAGAGGAGGAAGAAGAGAAGAAGCCCGAAGAGGAGGAAGATTTTCTGCAAGCTTTTGATAAGGCTTACGATGAGTTGGAGAAGAATCCGTCTCCGAAAACGTACAACAACCTCCTCCAGAAATGGGAAATTCTGACAGGTTCCCAAGAGCCTCCGGATGAGCCGACGCTTTTCCACTTGATGAATGCTCCTTCGTGTTCTTCATCTTCTTCTCTCCCTATCTCTACCGAGACGGAGGGTTGGGAAGACCTACCTGAAAATATTCCTCATTACGATACAGCAGCCTGTTGCGACGACGAAACCCCCAAAGGATATGCTGAGACTTTAAAATTATCTTTAGAGGATTCAAAAGCTACGCAAGCCAAGGGTCCGACCTCCACCGAGACTTGTCAGAGTGTTGGGATAACGAACGGACAACAAATGCTCCAAAATCCACTGCGACTCTATCAGAGTGTTGGGATGACGATATAGAAGAGACGACCCAATCCAATGGCCCGATATCTACTGAGACTCTATCAGAGTGTTGGGATAATGAAATAGAAGAGACGACAGAGAATTGGGATGACCGTTCTAAAAATATTTGAATTCGTAAACTCAGAAAAAAAAGAAGTAGGAGAAGGTTCCCCGCTTTCCCTATTGGATGGAATGCGGTCGCGGACACTTAGCCGACAGGACACTTAACCGACAAGAGTTAGCCGACAAGATATTTAGCCGACAGGGACATTTAGCCGACAGGGACATTTAGCCGACATGTACACTTAGCAGACAGGACATTTTGACGACAGGACATTTAACCGACACGGACACTTAGCCGACACGGACACTTAGCCGACACGGACACTTAGCAGACAAGACACTTAGCCGACAAGACACTTAGCCGACAAGGACACTTAGCCGACAGGAGATTTAGCCGACACGGACAGTTAGCCGACAAGACATTTGGCCGACACAGAGAGTTAGCCGTCAGGGCATTTAGAGCTACGGGACACTTACCTGTCAAGACATTTAGTCAACAGGTTACTAAGCCGACAGTGACGTTTAACTGACACGTACCCAAAAATTATTTAAACTATGAATTACAAAATTTCTTGACTTCTCCATAAGTTCAATATTTAAGTTATTTTTTCACTATCAGTAAAATTAATTTTTCGATTCTTAAAGATCTCATGTATATTTTTAATTTATTGTGTTAATGTAGCATTGTTTGATATGTATCCATGGACCTTATAAGAATCAGACCAACCCAAATGGGTTTTCTCCCTTGTCTTGGCGTATTGTCGGCTGTCACCTTGCCCACATCCGGAGGAGTATGCAGCGAGTATAATTTTCAAGAAAAAGCTGGTGATAGCATCTCATTTCACAAATTAGAATTTTTAGATATTTTTATTTTTGAAACTGAGATTGATTTTTAAAAATTTAGCATGTTTATCAGGCATAATTAATGTTCTAAATAATTATAAAGGTGTTGCACGCTTTCATTTCTGGATATGTGTTTAGTTTTTCCTATGCTGTAAGGAAATTTGTATCTCCTTCTCTTAAAAAATAATATTTTAAATCTGAACTAATAGAAAAATTCAAACAAACAATTTTGTCTTACAATTTTTATGCTTTTTTATTGGTATAAATAAGTAAAAAATACTAAAATTGAAAAAATGAACTTTTGAAAGTTTTTGTTTAAAATTCGTATTTGTACTGCTTTTTTAAAATTATATCTGAATATTATAGCATAATATTCTACAAAGAAGTTTTATTTCAATAATATTTCATAATACATCATAGTGATTAAGACTTTTAACACTTTAATAATTTTGATACATTTATTCTAACTTTAAAAATTGTATTTAACTGTAATAAATAATTGTGCTAGTATTTTATAGTGATTATTTTTTCAAATTTATGTCTAGTTCTGCATAAGTTTTTGAAGAAATAAATGGGCCTAAATAGATTGTAATATCAATGAACATTTTTTAATGACAGAGATTAACTTAAACATAGTTGCGTACAGCAGAGAAAAAAAGGGCGAAGAAGTAAGAATGGTTTACATATACATACATACGTAATAAACAGTTACGTCATCATCACCGCGCGGATAAACGCGAACGGCGCTTGCGTCAGGAGAAGCTCTCATAAGCTAAACGTTGTATTATAATTTATGATACAACAATCCCCCTTTCGACGTTTGGCGGCTGAAAAAAAAACTAAACATTAATCATTTACAGTTATTCCAATTAATTTACAGCACTTAGAATGTTTCGAAGCAGTCAATGTTTTTGTCAGTACATCAGCAGGCATTTTCTCTGTTGGCACATATTTAACGTCTATTTCATTTCTTTCATAAATTTCACGAATGAAATGATGTCTAATATCTATGTGTTTAGTGCGTGAGTGATAAACAGCGTTTTTCATAAACTTCTGTGCACCTTGATTATCACAATATATAATGGTTGCATAATCAGCAGTAAAATTTAATTCTTTAAGGAAACGACGTAAATAAACTGCTTCTTTGGCACTTTCTGAAAGACTGATGTACTCTGCTTCAGTACTTGATAATGCAACAGTTTGTTGCTTTCGTGATTCCCATGTTATTGGATTTCCAGCAAACTTGAATAGGTAACCTGTATACAATTTTCTAGTATTAACATCAGACGCCCATTCGGCATCGGTATATCCAATAAGTGCTTTTCCAGTCTTTCGAAATTTTAAACAATAATTTTTAGTTCCTTTTAAGTATCGAAGAACGCGCCTTGCAGCCAACCAGTGTAGTTTTCCAGGATTGTTATTAAATTGGCTCAGGTGACTGACGGCATATGTAATATCCGGCCTAGTAAACACAGAAAGATACATAAGCGAACCAATTAGACGGCGATAAGGTACATTGTTCATTTCTTCCTTTTCAGTTTCAGAAGGACACATTTCTTTACTTAATTTTACACTAGGATCTAAAGGAGTTGTTACTGGTTTTGCATCTTGCATATTAAACCTTCGTAGAATATTATCAACATATTTCTACTGAGATAAACTAATAGAATTATTATTTACATCTTGATTAAATTCTATTCCAAGACAATAATGAAGTTTGACTAAATCTTTAACATGAAATTCTTTAGAAAGATAGCCTTAAAGTTCAGCATATAAATCGCAGCTATTTGTTGCTACTATTAAGTCATCCACATAAAAAATTAGAATTAACTCACCTTGAGATATTTTCATCCTGTATACACACTTATCTGATTGTAATGGTTGTAATCCAAAGGTTTTGAGTTTTTTGTCTAATTTTTCATACCACTGTCGTCCACTTTGTTTCAAACCATAAAAAGACTTTTGCAAAGCATAAACATAATCAGGATTATTTGGGTCTTCAAAACCTTTAGCTTGTTCCATGAAAATTTCTTCTTTTAAATCTCCGTTAACATAAGCCATAACAAAAGGATTGGGGAAGATTACTTTGTAGCAACAAACATCTGGCCATTTCAGTTAAAGTGCGGTTCATGCGTTCAGCTCTCGAATTCTGTTGAGGAGTCATTGATGCAGAGAATTCTCGTTTAATCTCGCATTCTTGAATATATTTATTAAATTCTTCTCCGCGATATTCGAGACCGTTATCAGTCCGAAGGATTTTTATTTTCTTTTCTAGACGATTTTCGACCGCAGCTTTGTATTTAATGAATGCATTTTTCACTTCATCTTTAGTTTTAAGAAAACTGACTTCGACATAACGCGATTTGTCGTCTATGAAAGTAACAAAATAACGCGAACTAGCATGGCATGGGACTCTCATAGGTCCACACAAATCTGAGTGAATCGAGTTCAGTAATTCATCACTTTTGAAATTTTAATTCTTTTTGAAAAGGTTGCACAGTTTGTTTACCTCTGATACAGACTTTGCAGTCTTTTAGAGATTCAGTGTTATTAAAATTTAAATTTCTAACTATCTTATCAGACTTAAGTCTTTTCAAATCAGACTCATTTAAATGACCTAATTTAAGATGCCACTTTACAAAATCACTTACTTGTGCTATTGCAGCTGTTTCAGTGCTTGGATGTATATAATAAAGATCACCATGACGAATAGCCTGCACTAGTATAGATCCATTTGGTTCTATTATTCTAGCATGTCGTTCTGTAAAAATCACTGAACGATTATTTGCAGTAGCTTTAGATGTTGACAGAAAATTACATTTTAATTCCGGAACACACAACACATTTTTGAGCGTAAGTTTAATTGTCTTTCCGTTAGGTACTGTTATAAGGACAGTTCCAATTCCTGTAATTTTTGCTGTTTTGTCAACTGCTAACTTTATGGTTGAATTCGTTCGAGGGTGAAATTCTAAAAATAACCTTCTGTCATTGCACATGTGAGATGTACAGCCACTATCTAATCACCATGAGGAGGTCTTCTGATAAGCATTGTTTACAGCTAAACTAATCTGCTCTTTATAATTAGAAGCCATCATAGAACCTTGATTTCCCTTATTTGATTGCGCATATTTTCTATCAGCTATTTTCTTTCTGCATTCAGATGCCTTGTGCCCAATTTTCGAGCAGTAATTACACTTCAAGTTTCGAAAATTTCTTTCAGCAGGAAAATTTTTGTTTGAATTTATCTTCCATTTTTCATTTTTCTTCTGTTCTTGATTTCGTCTTTTATAATCAGTATAGTATGCATTCTGTGAATTTTGAGACGATTTCCCTTTTCTTGCTTCCCATTCTTCTAACATTTTGATTTTCAAAGATTCGGAACTAGGTAACTGATCTCTTGATTCGATGGCGCATCTAAAATTTTCAAAGTTTTCTGGAATACTATAGAGCAGAAGAATCGATAATAAATCATCATCTATGTCGATTTCCATTTGTTTAAGCTTATCAACTATTTCGAAGAAATTATTCAAATGTTCAGACATCGTTTCGCTTTCCACCATTTTTCTAAATAAAAGCTGTTTTAATAATGTAGCCTTCTTCGCAGGTCCTTTCGATTCATATACGGCTTTGAGTTTATTCCACACAGCATTTGATGTCACACAATGCTTTATATGACACAGTTCACTAGGATTAATAGCAAGAATTATATCTGCGCGAGCTTTTTGATCAGCTTGGAGCCATATCTTTTCGTCTTCGGTTCCTTCAGCAGGTTTTAGCGCTTTACGGGTCACATAATCACAATGGTCGTTTTTAATCAATACTGCTTCTATTTGTAATTTCCAACTGTCAAAATTATCTTTTCCGAGCTTTTCTATAGTAGTCAAATGCGACATAATGTAATACAGTCTCTCACAGCCAAAAAAAAAACAAGATTGAGCGCTATAAAAATAGGCTTAACTGAACGCTGATCAGTTCTTACCATTGATTAGACGTAACAGTTCTTGCACTGAATTAGGCTTAAGAGTTCAATGCTCGAAAACTTCAAAATGTTCATTTTAAAATAAGTATTTTGCTAATTAGGCGCAGTTGAAACGTTCCTGGGCCCATAACCATTGAAGAAATAAATGGGCCTAAATAGATTGTAATATCAATGAACATTTTTTAATGACAGAGATTAACTTAAACATAGTTGCGTACAGCAGAGAAAAAAAGAGCGAAGAAGTAAGAATGGTTTACATATACATACATACGTAATAAACAGTTACGTCATCATCACCGCGCGGATAAACGCGAACGGCGCTTGCGTCAGCAGAAGCTCTCTTAAGCTAAACGTCGTATTATAATTTATGATACAACAGTTTTCTTATTTATTGTTAATTTGTTTTATTAGCCCAAAGGGGCGGCAGCTCAGAAAAGCTATTAGTTTCGAAACGGCATTTTGCTTTGTTTCACAATAAATGTCCGCTTCACTTTGCAAACTGTTGGCACCAAATATTATTGCCCTGTATTATATTTAAAGAAATTAAATAATGAAGAAATCTGCATGAATGTATGTATGTATCTCTCGCAGTGTGAAAAAAAACAACAGACTTTAGAACCATAAAATTTTGAATAACGTAATCCTCCACCCGAACATGGGCACCTGCACGGCCTAATTTCGAATTTGTTTTAATCCATTTCATATTTTGTAACTTTAACGAAGTTTTGATTAACAAACTCAACGAGTTCAAAGCAAGCAATGGCAACCCTGTACAGAAAATAACATTTTTATCTCCAACGCTGAAATTCTAAAGATATGCCATTTTTAAATATTTCGTGATATTGTTCTTGAATCGAATTTTATGTGGTTTACTTGCGAAGAACATGATGTTTAATAAATAAAGGTAACACGCAAAACGTTACAAAAACGCTCTTTTGGGCGTAATATAAAATTATATTGCTGAGTGCTTCCAGAGTTTATCTTTTTTTCCCCTCATTACACTCAAAAAAGTTTATGCTCCGAATTTTATGAATTACTAAAATAAATAATCATCTTGTAATGTTAATAATTAATGCTCATACGTATAATCAAATAAATGATCGTTATGTTATAATAATTTTAAAAACTACAGCCTGAAAATACTCATAAAATCAAAGAAAATTATCAGATCTTGTTTAATTTTACCTTATTTGTTTCAAAGCATCATATGCTATCAGTATTATTTAATTTTACTTTATTTGTACACAAAAATAAGTTCATAAGTTTAGCGTTTAGAATTTTTACCGTTTTACTAAAGTAAAGAAATTTATACAAGAATTACGCTTGAAAAAGTGCTTTTATGAGATATATTAAATCTTGTTAGCAAAAACTGCGACTTTCATCACTTATGCATTGTATCACATTTAATAATTAAAAACAGTTATGTGATACAAACGCCGTAGGTTTTCGTAAGCCAGATCGTCCCTACTCTTTCTTGCGGACATGTGGGCGACGCACGCTCCTCCCGCTGGGTTAGTCATTCGCTATAAGATCTATGTATGCATGCATCGTGCTGTTTGGTGTATATTGGCGAAATTGATAAAGCGCTGAAATTTCTCGTCAGGGAATATGAATGAAATTTCGAAAGAAAAAAAGAATTTTTTCAGCTAAGTACGGCGGTCACTAAATTACATTTTAATGTGAGATATTTAAAAAGTATCCATAAAGCTTATTCATTGAATCAACTGGGTTCTTTTGAACACTTTCACATCATTAATAATTTTTCTTGTTTACTTAAGGTATCTGCCTACGTTCGGAGCACTTTTTTTAAAAAACATAGAATTCTGATGAAATATATATTTATTTAGTAAAAATATGATATCAAATCATGAAAATAGGTAAATTTTTAGGAATATTTTTATAAATTTTTGATATATATGCAATTTTATGCAAATTTTTAGGAGAATTTAACACTTACGTTAAATGCCGTATATTTTTTCTCACAGCATATATTTCAATTTTTTTTATACTGTATACTACTACAACACTTATCTGTGTTATGAACTAAAATGTATATGATATTTCTAAAATTTACTAAAATATGTGTAATTACATGAAAAAACACAGTTTTTTGTAAAATATTTCTTATTGTTTTATATAGAAATATTTATAAAACAATCAAATTAATAAATATTACTTAGATTGTAGCTTAAAACCTAATAAATAATATAGAAAACATTTTAGTGAAATTTAATAGAGATATCTTTAGAACATTTTGAGTAATTACATTTCTTGTATGTAAAAACACTAGAAAAATTAGTTTTTCAGAAAACGCATTTAAAGATTTCACATTAACAGAAAAACTGTTCTGTTGTATTTACACACTTAAAATTCTCCACATTTGTACATCACACCCTCCATATCTTTATACTTAAGTAATTTTGATTTCCTATTTGATTTTAATTTTTTTCAGGCTATTTTTGAAATGAGCGACGAATGAATTTTCGAGTTCTTTATTCTTTCGTTATCAATTCCAAAGTAATTTTTAATCATTTCTTGTTCAATTGATATGCCTAAATGTTCAAACACAGGAAGTAATCCAAGATACCCTGAATTAAAAATTAAAACGGCTATATATGCACCCAGCAACATAGTCTTTATACCTAATCGCAATGTTGCCAAACCCAGTTAAAAAAATCGCAATGTTGCCAGTCCCAGTTCAAAGAATTAAGGCAAATAATTATTGCCAGAAACAAAAAAAAGTACCCAGAATTAAAATGAAATGTTTTAGCACAATTTTACACACAAACAGTTAAAAAAAAACACGGATAACAACATTGTTTACCTTTTAGTTACCATTGTTTACCATTGTTTACCTTTGAGCCTTTTAAATGGCACTTCCGGTCTTTCTGCTTTCACTTCCAGTGCAGTTAATTGGCTATACCTTCTCCTCTAATTATCGCAAACGTAAAAATGAACCATTTTCGGAATCCTACAAAATTGACCTTTCAAATTGGGCAATAAAAAAAAATCGAATTTTTTCGCCGAAATCGTTTTTTTAACGTAGATACCTTAATGATATTAATTTTCCAATCTTGCTCTTCCAAATGCTTTCAAAATTTAATATCTTTACGTTTAATTAGTATTTTACGCATCACATCATGTTACATTCTTCCCTTGCAAAATCGTTTGGCTTCCACTAATGAAATTTCCTTTCCCTGCCATGAAAAATCTGAATAATGCAATAAAAATTATTGTTATTCTTGAATTATACTTTTTATGGAAACATATAGTGGTGAGGGTTAGTTTAGCAAATGTATTTTATTTTGTTATTAAAAACAATTAAAAAAAGTGAATTATTAAGAAAAACAAAGGTATAAATTATTTATGACCTCTATAATTTGCAGTTCATGCCACCATTCTTGAGATAAAAATTCTGTAACATTTTTTTGACCACTCATCATGCTTAAAATACTTACTTAGGTAAATGTTTATAGCCCTAAACTAGTGCATAATGTTTAATTTAGAAGTAAAATATTCTTTAAGGTCTTGTTTTATTCATTTTCGAGAAACTTCATATCTTTTTTTTTTTTTTTTTTTCAATTTGGCCAATGTACAAAAAACAGCCCGATACATATAAAAAAATGCTAAATTAGCACAATAATTAATAGCACATATGAGATCTTTAAGAATCGAAAAAGGAATTTTACTGATAGGTGAAAAAATGACATTGAACTTATGGAATAGTCGAGAAATTTTGTAATTCATAGTTTAAATAATTTTTGGGTACGTGTCAGTTAAACGTCACTGTCGGCTTAGTAACCTGTTGACTAAATATCTTGACAGGTAAGTGTCCCGTAGCTCTAAATGTCCTGACGGCTAACTCTCTGTGTCGGCCAAATGTCCTGTTGGCTAACTGTCCGTGTCGGCTAACTGTCCGCGTCGGCTAAATGTCTTGTCGGCTAAGTGTCCGCGTCGGCTAAATGTCCTGTCGGCTAAATGTCCTGTTGGCTAATTGTTCGTGTCGGCTAAATATCCTGTCGGCTAAGTGTCCGCGTCGGCTAAATGTCTTATCGGCTAACTGTTCGTTTCGGCTAAATGACCTGTTGGTTAAGTGTCCGTGTCGGCTAAATGTCCTGTCGGCTAACTGGTGTCGGTTAAGTGTCCCGTCGGTAAAGTGGTTTTCGGCTAAGTGTCACGGACCCGATGGAATGGACTAAGAGAGACGAATCAGGAGACCAAAAAAATGAGTCTTGGAAGGAATGAGTGCCAATGCATTCTATTCCTTCCGAGACCCATTTTTTGGGGGCCCCTCTCTCATCCAATCTTGGAAAAAGAACTTTGTCATATTTTTTCTCCCCTCTATAGATCCATCCAAAAAGAATGAATCATCTAATCTATTTAAAAAAAAAGATGACTCACCTCTTGATGAGTCCAAAATTGGGGGGAAATCTTGAAAATATCCTCCACTTTAGACAAATTCAAGTCCCTCTCCAGAAAATCTTGTATGCGGATCTGCATTCTTGAACAGCTCGCAGTCATCTGATGCGAAACTGGGAATGTTGAAAAAGATAAAGAAAAGTCCATTCTTAAAGCAAAATGGTACTGTCTTGCCAATCGAAAATCGAGTCGGCTGGGAAACATTTCTGACAGCCGGGAAAAAAAATTCTCTGGCTTAAAAAAATAAAAAAAAAAAAAAAAAACTTTTTGTTAATTTTTATATTGTCTATAATGTTTTTAGACATTATAAAAATTAACTACCTTCTCCCGTTTCTCTGGGAATCATACTCATCCTTTCTAAAAATAGATTTCTGAGAGAAGAATGAGTCATTTCTTGGAAATCTGCTTTAGAAGCATGTTGAAACATGTTAAGACCAGATTCGAACCCAAATAGGGGGCGTAAAGTTAATTTTTATTATGTCTAAAAACATTAAAAAATTAACAAAAAGTTTTTTTTCCCCTTTTTTTAAAGCCAGAGAAATTTTTTTCCTGGCTCTCAGAAATTTTCGCGGCCGACTCGATTCATCAGACGAGACATGATTCAATTCTGTCTAGAATGAGCTTTCACCTACCTATTTAAACCATTCAAGTTTCGCTTCAAATCATTCTGTGTTGTGGAAACAGTTGGTAAGTTATCCATTTCGCAAGTCATTCCCCCCTCCCTCTTTAACTCTTTATGGGGGTTTATCTAAAGGATTCTGTGTAGGAAATGTTATCGCTTTAAAATTCGGCTAGAAAACATGATTGTTTTTATAAAATCCAGTCTTGAGAGAAATGGACGCAAAATATATTGTGTTCATCTTCCAAGATTGGCTTAAAGAAGTGATAAAAAAATGGGTCTGGAAGAAAAAGTGTGCATTGGGAAAAAAAGATAATATTTTTTCTCAATGCACCCGTTTCCTTCCAGACCCATTTTTTTTCCCCTCTTCAAAACACTCTTTCTTTTCTCCTCCCTCTCTTGAGAGGGATTGAAGAAAGAGGCTAGATGTTAAAAGTTCCTTTTTTTTCCATGGAAAAAAAATTTGGAGGAGGAACAATTTTTTTTTTTCTGTTGTTGTTGTGGATGCTTTAGAGGGTGATGACTTTCGAGATATTCAATGACACCACCAAGGGATCCACTTCAGTCTCGGCGACCTTATCTTCACGAGGGTCTGTTTGCGAGTGAGTCGTTGCATATTCTTTAGAATAAGCAGAAGGTTCCGTCATGCCTGGATGCGGCGGTATATAGCGAACTCCCAGGTTCCACAAGGTAATGAAGGGAAAATTCTTCCCGGCATAGAGCAGTCGATAGACGGGCAGGTTCGGAACGACTCGAATCAGCGGCTGAGTCAACACACTGTACAACAAGGCCAGAAGATGATTGTTCTTAGGATTCTTTTCCGCTAGGTAAAGCATCTCTTCGCTGGAGAGGACATCTCCGTCTTGAGAACTGCCAAGACTTTCGAGATCTTCGATTTTTCGGAAGACATGTTGCTCATCAAAAAACACGGAGAGAATGTCCCAGGTTCTTTTGCTAGAAGTATGAATGAGCGGCAAAATGTGCGTCGCGTTCCAAAACAATCTTCCATCATCCACATAACAGGGAACACACACAAACTCATTATATAAGACACGGATCATCATCTTGAATAGAGAAATACGGATAATAGCTACGCACAGCAGTCTCTCTCTCTGGGAAATAGAGTATGAAGCGCTGTGTTCCACTCGCCTCTATATATACGAGAAAACCACGTGATGTGGGACGTGACTGTTGACTTCTAGAAAAAAAATTATCAACTTTGTCTGCGTCTCTCTATGACCTTCTAATTTTTTTTCTAAATGACTCCCTTTTCAAAGGTCATGAAATAAAGATTGAGAGGAACGAAAAAACAACCATCCTTTTTTTACATATGACCTTCTCCTAAGGAACCCTGTCATCTACTCGAAAGCTACGCGATAACTGTTTTTTTTTTTTTTTGTTGTTGTTCTAGTGTTTATGAACTTTGTAGACACTTGACCCCCTGTCACCTTCTCAAAGGCCATGTCGTATGGAATGTGACCCTTTTGATTTTCTTTTTAAGAAAATAAACTTAAAAAAAAAAAAAATGATATTCACCTCTCTGTGACCTTCACAAATACTCATGTTTTTTATATAATTCTATTTTAGGATCCATCAACCTTGTTCTTCTCCTGTTCTACGCTCCGCCCACTCTCTCTCTGAGGAGTCTATATAAACGTTGGGAGTCTATATTTTGGGACATATTTCCAAAGAAAAGGGTTTGTCGTTAATTTTTATAATGTTAACTTTTTTTTTTTTTTTTTTTTTTTTTTTTTTAACTTTGAGCCAGAGAAATTTTTTTTCCAGCTCTCGTGAATTTTTTCCACCCGACTCGATCGACAAGACATGACTCGTTTTTCAAGAATGGATTTTCTATTATTTATTTCAGCATTTTCCGTAGTCTGACCCCCACCCGGATCCTGCTTCTGGAAAGGGTTTTTACGTTTCATTTCATAGCTGTCACTATGAATGGACTCACCTACCGTGGGAAAAGTAGAGAGGGAATGAAGCTTGTTCCTCATGTTAAGTCTATGGGCGAACAACGGGTCGCGAAACAAACAGAATGAAAACCCGTTGTTCTACCCTAGGAAAAGGTGAGAGAAAATGAAGATCGCTTCCCAAGTTAAGTAAGTCTATGGGCGAACAACGGGTCGCGAACACAACAAAATGAAAACCCGTTGTTCGCCCATGGAAAAAGCATAGAAAGAAGGAATATCACTACCTGTATGGCCGAACAACGGATTGACATGGTATTCAGTGAATGATCTGTTGTTTTACCCTAGAAAAAAACAGAGAGAGAAGGAAGATCGCTTCCCATGTTAAGTCTATTTGCGAACAACGGGTTGCGAACACAACAGAAATGAAAACCCGTTGTTCGCCCATCGGGAAAGCATAGAGGGAAAGAAAATCACTCCCAATGCTTTGTCGATGGGCGAACAACGGGTCGTGAATTGAATACAGCGACAACCCGTTGTTCGACCCTAGGAAACGGATCGAGAAACAAATAATTCATCTCCATGTTAAGTCTATGGGCGAACAGCGGGTCGCGAAAGGAATAGAATGAAAACCCGTTGTTTGCCCATAGGAAAAAGCATAGAACGAAGATCACTACCCGTATTTGGTCTTTTAGACCTTATAAAAATGAATTGTACCCTCTCTGTTTTTGTTCGAAGGAGGTCTCAACCTGTTGTCATGTTTCTAAAAATAGATTTTCAAGAAAGGAATATTTGATTTCTTAGAAACATCACGGCATGTTGGCATATATTTCCAACGGAAAGGGGGGGGGTTGTCGTTAATTTTTATAATGTCTAAAGACATTATAAAAATTAACAAATTTTTTTTTTTTAAAAAAAGCCAGAGAAATTTTTTTCCCAGCTGTCAGAAATGTTTCCCAGCCGACTCGATTTTCGATTGGCAAGACAGCGCCATTTTGTTTTAAGAATGGAATCTTTGTCTTTTTCAACATTCCCAGTTTCGCATCAGATGACTGCGAGCTGTTCAAGAATGCAGATCCACATACAAGATTTTCTGGAGAGAGACTTGATTTTTTTTAAAATCTGAGCCGGAGAAATTTTTTTCCAGCTCTCAGGAATTTTTCCTAGCCGACTCGATCGACGAGACATCACTCGCGTTTTTAAGAATGGAATTTCTGTTATCCATTTCATCATTTCCCGTGGTGCGACCCCACCTGCGCACAAGTATTGTCCTTCTGGAAAGGGTCCACTCTTTTTTGCGTTTCATTCCATACCTGTCATGATGAATTGACCCTATTTATTTTAAACCATACCTCTGACGTGGGAGAAAAGTGCTGAGCTTTCATGTTTTTCTCTATGGGCGAACAACGGGTCGCGAACAGAACAGAATGAAAAACCCGTTGTTCGCCCGTAAGAAAAAAAGCACAGAGAGCATCCATATCGTGACTCATGTTTTTTGTTTAAGAGAAGAACGATGAGTTACCATGATATTCAGTGGACAACCCGTTGTTCTACAGTAGGAAAAAAAGAAAAGAGAGAAGGAAGATCGCTTCCCATGTTAAGTCTATGGGCGAACAACGGGTTGCAAACACAACAGAATGAAAAACCCGTTGTTCACCCGTAAGAAAAAGCACAGATAGCATCCATATCGTTAACTATGTTTTGTCTAAGAGAAGAATAATGAATGGCCATGATATTCAGTGGACAACCCGTTATTCTACCCTAGGAAAAAAAAGCAAAGGGGAGGAAGCAAATCGCTTCCCATATTAAGTCTGTGGGCGAACAACGAGTCGCGAAAGGAACAGAATGAAACTTCAAGTCATCAATCATTTTAAAATAGAGTCCATCCTCCTCATACAGGTTTGTAGTTGCACGAAGAACAGAAAGGTTTTCCCCATGATCCAGAGAAAAGGCGTGTTGCTTCCATTAGAGTTAGTATGCATTTAAAATGAAACTTCGAATGTTTAAATAGATAACGATGAGTGTCTTCTAGGAAGAATTTGAAATGTCTTGCCTTGGAAATCGAGAGGGCTGGGAAAAATTCTCAGAGCTTGGAAAAAATTTTTCTGGCTCAGAGTTAAAAAAAAAAAAAAAAAAAAAAAAACTTTTTGTTAATTTTTATAATGTCTTCTACCACCCTTTTTCTCTCGGAATGACACCTCATCCTTTCTAAAAATAGATTTCTAAGAATAGAATGAGTCATATCTTTCTTGAAAATCTAATTTATAAACATGTTGAAACGTGTTGAGACCCGATTCCAACCAAATAAAGGGAGGTAGAAAAGTTTTTTTTTTTTTTTTTTCTGAGCCAGAGAAATTTTTTTCCCCGGCTGTCAGAAATGGTTTCCAGCCGACTCGATTTTCGATTGGCAAGACAGTACCATTTTGCTTTAAGAATGGACTTTTCTTTATCTTTTTCAACATTCCCAGTTTCGCATCAGATGACTGCGAGCTGTTCAAGAATGCAGATCCGCGTACAAGATTTTCTGGAGAGGGACTTGAATTTGTTTAAAGTGGAGGACATTTTCAAGATTTCCCACCAACTTTGGATTCATCAAGAGGTGAGTTTAGATTAGGTTATTCATTCTTTTTGGATGGATCTATAGAGGGGAAAAATATGACAAAGTTCTTTTCCAAGATTGAATGAGAGAGTGACCCAAAAAAATGGGTCTCGGAAGGAATAGAATGCATTGGCACTCATTGGTATTGAAATATACTGAAAACGGGTGTTTGAGTCAGTTTCTAGATTATATCTATACAAATTCCACCGTATAAAGTGACGTCATCGTTGAGTCCAAACAGAGTCCTCCCCGGACAGAGTTGTCACCGGACTGCATCTTGAGTTTTATTTCCATTGAATCTATGCTGTGAACCCCCTGAAAACGGGCGTTCAGGTCGGTTTATAGAATATTTCTATAGAAATGGAGCTCAATCCAAGAAAAAGGATATCTTTTTTTTTTATTTTCTGGACAGCCAATGGGTATTGGAATATACTGAAAACAGGCGTTTGAGTCAGTTTCTAGACTATTTCTATACAAATTCCACCGTGTAAAATGACGTCATCGTTGAGTCCGAATAGAGTCAACCCCGGACAGAGTCGTCTCCGGACAATCTTTACAACCGAATTTGTATATATAGAAAATGAACTGAAAATAATCTTGAGGGTTGGTTTCTAGACTATTTCTATACAAATTCACCCGCATATAGAAACAAAAAATATAGAATGTCTTTTTGGATGGACAAGATATAAAGTTCTCTCTCTCCCAAGATTGGATGAGAGAGGGGCCCAAAAAAAATGGGTCTTGGAAGGAATCATTGAATGGAATGAAATGCATCTTGACATGCACTCCTTCCTTCCAAGACCCATTTTTTGGTCTCCCGATTCAACTCTCCAGCCTATTCAATAGGGAAAGCGAAGAACCTTTCCCTTTCACCCATACACTGGAGAATAGAGCGCATCATCATCATCATCATTATCCTCGTACCTTTCCACCAAGGCTCGTTGCCTCTGGATGATTTTGGGGAGGTGATGGACCCCGAATCGAGTGAGGAAGAAGAGAGGGCACTTTTTTCTTTCTTCTTGTCTTGCACCGTGTCTCGGAGGGTGATGTAAGTTTCCCCGTCCTCCACGATTTTCGTCAGAGGTCCCATGAAAATCTTACACGTCCAAGGGAAGAGCAGCTTGTTATGCAGGGATCTAGAGGCGACGTAGGCCGCTTCATCCGAGGTCAGGACAATCTGGTTCGTATGACCCCATTCTTTGGAGTAATTGCCCAATATTCGCCTAGTCGAAGAAAATGGTCTCGATAGGGGAAAAAGACTTGGAGAATACTCGTCGTATGCGAGCCGTTCGTAGGCAAGAGAGTCAAAATATCTTTGGCACTCCAGTACAAGAATCCCAGATCCACATACACATGCACGTAATAGTCATCGTTATACTCCAGTTTGATCAGCATGGCTTTCTTATTCTCGTTCTCAAGACGAAAAAAACTCGTCTGATATGAACAAGAGTTCGCTGGCGACCCGTTTATATAGACTCCTCAGAGAGAGAGTGGGCGGAGCGTAGAACAAGGGAAGAGCAAGGTTGATGAATCCTAAAATAGAATTATATAAAAAAAAACATGAGTATTTGTGAAGGTCATAGGGAGGTGAATATGAAATTGTTTTTTTTAAATTTTTTTCCCTAAATAGAAAATCAAAAGGGTCACATTCCATACGACATGGTCTTTGAGAAGGTGACAGGGGGTCAAGTGCCTACAAAGTTGATAAACTCTAGAACAACAACAACAACAAAAAAAAAAAAACAGTTATCGCGTAGCTTTCGAGTAGATGACAGGGGTCCCTAGGAGAAGGTCATATGTATAGAAAGGATGGTTGTTTTTTCGTTCCTCTCAATCGTTATTTCATGACCTTTGAAAAGGGAGTCATTTAGAAAAAAAATTAGAAGGTCATAGAGAGACGCAGACAAAGTTGATAAATTTTTTTCTAGAAGTCAACAGTCACGTCCCACATCACGTGGTTTTCTCGTATATAGAGAGGCGAGTGGAACACAGCGCTTCATACTCTATTTCCCAGAGAGAGAAAGACTGCTGTGAGTAGCTATTATCCGTATTTCTCTATTCAAGATGATGATCCGTGTCTTATATAATGAGTTTGTGTGTGTTCCCTGTTATGTGGATGATGGAAGATTGTTTTGGAACGCGACGGACATTTTGCCGCTCATTCATACTTCTAGCAAAAGAACGTGGGACATTTTCTCCCTGTTTTTTGATGAGCAACATGTCTTCCGAAAAATCGAAGATCTCAAAAGTCTTGGCAGTTCTCAAGACGGAGATGTCCTCTCCAGCGAAGAGATGCTTTACCTAGCGGAAAAGAATCCTAAGAACAATCATCTTCTGGCCTTGTTGTACAGTGTGTTGACTCAGCCGCTGATTCGAGTCGTTCCGAACCTGCCCGTCTATCGACTGCTCTATCCCGAGAAGAATTTTCCCTTCATTACCTTGTGGAACCTGGGTGTTCGCTATATACCGCCCCATCTAGGCATGACGGAACCTTCTGCTTATTCCAAAGAATATGCAACGACTCACTCGCAAACAGACCCTCGTGAAGAAAAGGTCGCCGAGAATGAAACGGATCCCTTGGTGGTCTCATTGAATATTTCGAAAGTCATCACCTTCTAAAGCATCCACAACAACAACAACAACAAAATTTGTTCTCCTCCAAATTTTTTTTACAGAAAAAAAAGAACTTTTAACATCTAGCCTCTTTCTTCAATCCCTCTCAAGAGAGGGAGGAGAAAAGAAAGAGTGTTTTGAGGAGGCAAAAAAAAAAAAAAAAAAAAAAAAAAAAAAAAAATTGGGTCTGGAAGAAAACTGTTGCATTGAGAAAAAAGAACATGCTTTTTCCCAATGCACTCTTCTCCTTCCAGACCCATTTTTTTTGTCACTTCTTTAAGCCAATCTTGGAAGATGAACACGATATATTTTGCGTAAAGTCCATTTCTCTCAAGACTGGATTTTATAAAAAAAAAAAAAAAAAAAAAAAAAAAAAAAAAAAAAAAAAAATGTTTTCTAGCCGAATTTTAAAGCGATAACATTTCTTACACAGAATCCTTTAGATAAACCCCAGTAGTAAGCCGGGATGCGTATTTCCAAACCCTACCCCACTTTTCGAAATTTTGACGTCATGGACAAATCGCCTAGTTTCGCCTGGATGGTAATTCTTGAGCATGCGCTGAAGGGCGAGAAGTAACATAAACAGAACTTGTGGCTTGCACTTGTATATTGTCTGAAAGTGCATTCGTTTATGTAATGGCATAATTTCACTGTTTCTGTAATAAGAAAACTTCATTCATATAAAATTTATTTCAATATTATTATTATCTGGTTATAGGATTATACGATATGCTGAATACTCTAGGTACTATCGTAATCTTCGCAAAACCTTTCACACTGGAGTTTGCCTTATCATTGTAAAATATATTGTATTATAAAGATTAAAGCAATCCAAATTACTGTTAGAGATGTGAATGTTCTAACTGAATTTTCTTTTTACAACTTATTATTTATTTTCGCTTGAAAACACATTCATATTTGACAAATAATTATCTCCGCAGAAAATTTTTTGATTGTTTAAAAACTATATTAGTCAATAATGCAATAAAAACTCACTAATCTAGTGCTTCATAGATCAATATGACAACGAATTCAAAATGTTTTAAAAACAGTTCTTTAATCTTTAGTTTGTAGAAGTTGCAACTAATGTCACAGAGAAAAAAATATTTCAATAAAAAAGTTCTCCATGTTGATTGAGTAGAAAAATTATTTCTAATTCAGTGAGAAAACCACTTTCAATGCTTATATAACCGAAAGATGTAATATAAGCATTTTAGAAGTTTTATGTAAAAAACGTAATAATTTACTTTCATTCCTTTTAAATCGGCATATTCGTTTCCAGTAGATAGCTAAAATTTTTGGCAAGTTAGAGACTTAACTTGAACACACACTATTCTGTCACTTAAAATATCAATTAATTGTTCTTTTTCATTTAGATATACATGGAATTGAAAATACCAAAGGCAAAATGGGTCACAGATCCAACCTAATTTCTTTATTTGGAAATTTTTTTGTCAGTTTTATCATATGTTGTTTTCAACAAGAAATCTGTATTATTTTCTTTAGTAAATTCTGAAGAACATGTTTCTGTCGTTTTTGTTCAATTCTCCTTGCCAAAGTATTAGCTTAACCCTTGATTTTGCCTTTTCTATATTTTCGCCTTTGAGTGAGTGGTGTGATTGCATTCTAATTGACTTAATTACCATGAATGGTCTTAGGGCATAAAATTTAACTTCTTGTAAAAATTCTATGTAATTGTATGCCAGTATTGAAAGAAACAATCAATCTGATAAGAAATGGCTGCGACATGTTTTGAAAATGAGGCGGAAAAGGTTGCCAGCGAAGATATTCCATTTGGCATTAGTTGTACCATTGTTGGCGACTTTATCGTTTGCGCTTGCAAAACGGAAAAGTACCGTTTCTAAATGTGTTTTTAATTTTGCAGGTTTCATGCTTTCCATATGCCAAGTTTTTACTGCATTTAACACACAATGGCTATTCATTTTTCATTACTAATGCAACATGTAAAACAGTATAAAATAAACTCTTCTTGATATTTACTCAATTTTTTTAGAAGCAGAAAGAGAACCAGTGGATTCATTTTTGTTTGCATTTTCATTAATAGTTTTTCTCTAAGTTTATTTGATGTTGGTACATCCATCCCGTTTCTCTTGTGAACATTGGGTATCTATTTTGGGCCATTTAACCACCAGGAACAAAATTGAAACTAAAACGAAATTGTTTTCATTATCCTTAGACACTACTGAATTTTCCAATACTTAGGAAATGTTAAGTGCTTACTTCACAACAAATTTGATTAGAAATAAGAAACATAGTTTATAAATGATGCATATTACAATTACAAATTGCATGCAAGACACTACTAAGATAGTCGAAAAAAACTACATCTTAGCTGCGCGTATGCAATTGCTTTGAAATTTGATTCGAGCTGTTTGGAAATCATCAAGCTTAACACACAAATTAAGTGGAAAGCAATAAAATCAAAATTAAAATATGGAAATGTTAAAAAAACATCAAAAATTCTCTTCAAATTCTGTATATCTTTTATTGTCAAATAAATTTCTTTGAATTTGGTGACCCCCACAAATTTGTTCATGACTCCCAGGTTTAAATTTTGTAAAAAAAAAAAAAAAAAAAAAAAAAAAAACAATACAAGTTATCAATTGCATTTTGAAAAGAAAAAAAAAAAAAAAAAAAAAACATTGGCTATTCAATGTGAAAAGTGAATTATGGTTTAATATGTTATGCCCATAGTTGTGTATTTTGATTATCTAATTAAATACAGAATGATCAGTTCCTTCAAACTTCTGCTGGAATAACTGCTAGAAAATCTATCCGATTTCAGATGAACAGAAAGCAAGTGTTGTATTCTTATTCAACAATTAAAGTACTCTCTCATAATTTTTACAAGGAACAAGTTAGGTTATTTAACTAAAGTGCAATCAATTTTATTCCTTATTTGCATGAATGACATATTACACAATGCTGTGTAGGCTGGTGACCTAGCGATGATGACTCAAAATGCATCTCCGCATTCAGGCATACACTCCTTACAAGAATATTACTATGCACTGGAGTCCTAGCTTCAGCAGGTACATTTCGTTGTGCTATGCAATCTCTGTGGGTCCTAAATTCTAAAAACTTTTTCACTTTTTTTTTTAATTTCAAAAATTTTGCTACTTGATATTTCTGTGAATGCCAAAATTTTGCACACCTGCCATAACCACACTGGCTGTGGCCTCAGTTATCCAATGTTCTAGCAAGATCAAATATTGTAACATTATTTTAGACCAGACTTTCTTAAACTGTAGATCGCAACCCCCATCTACAGCAGGGGTTTGCAAAAATATTTAGTAGTTTTGTTATTTTTTAAACTAAATATAATAATTTTCAATTACCCAATATGTTTACACAATGTATCTGAAAATAGATAAAGATAAGACAATACAGACAAAAATGTTTCAATGCATTCCTTTTATAATATAAATGTTCATTTTACTTGCTTTGCACGTGACGCTGTCATTTCATCTGTTACTTAATTAAAATTTTAACATTGTCTTAAAATGAGAAATTAAAGATAATGACCTAAAACTGCAATACTATCTTACAGTACAAGTGAAAAAATTGACAGTTTCACTCGCGTGTTTCAGATTTTGCAATGCTTATGGGGTCCCACAAAATTTTCCTAAATATTTTGGAGTCATGAAAAAAATATGTGATAAAAAAGGGTCACGACTAAAAAAAAGTTTTAAGAAGCCCTGTTTCAGACCAGTTTCCTGACGGTAACCCATTTTTGGCCTGTTTTGTTTCTCAGCCGAATTATGTTTCTGTGGGAATTTTTCTATATTTTTACTGTTTCAGCTGAATGGAAAAACACGCTAAAATGTTTGAAATGACTATAAGGGAAAGAGGATCAAATACCTCACATTATTATCATCTCTATTAATCTCCTGTTTTGGTTGAGTTGAATTATGTTTCTTGATAGAATTTTTCCATATTACATATTTCAGTTAACAAAAAATCAACTTTTAAAATATTGAGGAAAAGCATGTACTAAAATGTTTCAAAATGAAAATGTGGGATAAATAAATATATGAATTAGTTTTTTCTAGGAGTTCTTATATATATATATGTATAAAGAAATTTAGAATCAACTTTTCACAAAGACTAAAAAATTGAAGTTCAAATGATCTTCATAAAATTCTATTTAATTGTAGAATAAGAATACTTTAAAATGTAAAAATTAATACGTTGACTGCCGCGTGCATTTTACGTGATTTGCCCATGATGCCAACTTGAAATTTTTTATGCGATATATATTATGTTGAAATATTAGCTATAGAACGTAATGTTATATATAATCGTGCTTAATGCATTTTTCATGCTGAGGGTCACCGGCGACCCCCAAACATATGTAGACCATTTTTGTGATTTATAATTTAAACTTTTACGATTTATTATTCTTCAAACCATTATAGTAACAATGGTAGTATTTAAAAATTTATCAGTATCAGTATTTATTCTAAGTTTGTATTTTACTATTGGTCGCATTGCCGGTGGCACCTGAGGCGCTGTAGCCAAATCGAGTGCTGGTCACCGGTGATCCCCACAGCAGTCAACATGTTAAAATAAACCATCACAAGAAAACCAAAAAAGAAGTATAAAAGAACAAGAAAGGCGAGGAATGCAACCACCTTCAACATAATATCGTCAAGAGGAGGTATGTCGAATTTAATTACATTTCCTCTTCTAAAGCAAAATGCTTGCTTTTCTGTATCCAGAATCAGCTGATGAACCATTTCAATATATTTTTTATCTTAATAGTTCACCTGAAAATTCTAGTCCTCTTCAAAGCGAAGGAAAATCATTAGAAATAATCTTCCAATTTAAAAATATTTTTTTAATCTAAAAAGAATCTTCAAAAAAAAAAAAAAGAAAGAAAAAGAAAACATGCCCTTAAAAATGTAGAAAAAATTATAATCCTGCAGTGGAAAGGCTTTGAAAGTTCAAAATAATCTTAACACAAAGCTTTACTAGAACCTCTTATCAAACAGCAGTAGCAAAGGAAAATAAGGGGGAAAAGAAAGTAAAATCATTAAAAAATATCTTTCAAAAAGATTTTACTAGTCTAAAAAGAATATTTGATATTCTACATTTACAGGATTTTATCAAGTTAATTTGAATTTCAATTTTTATTCTTTCTGAAAAATTGGTTCTAAATTTCTTTCTTTGTATATTTACTGATCAATTTTTAGCAGCATAATGCAAGAAAATTTTTGGAAGGATTATAAATTTTCCTTTAAAAAAATATTTGTATATACATAATCCAAACACATCTGTATACAGTGGAATACGTTTAATGTGAAAACGCTTAAGGCGAAATATTGGTTAACACGAAATAATGCAACGGTCCCGACAAACTACTATATATTTTCATGCATTTTGTTTCAACAAAAATTACAACAAAAATTGCTTAACATGAAAAGGTATCCTTTCTGGAAATGAACAAAATACAGAAAACACTGGCATCGCAGAAGAGATTTAAGCGGGGTGTGAATTGAAAGAGAGGTGGTTTCACGTTTCCTTAGAAAAGAGGCTAATTTGGCTTTGAAATACCCTCGAAATAGCCTGTGATACAAGCCAGTTTTGTTTATCTATGCTACTTTTGCCTTCCACCTCTACAAACATCTCATCTCTCATCAGTTAGCTTTGGAATTTGGTGACGAGTACATGATAGTGTGAGTAAAAATTAATGAGTTTGGTGCATATGATGCATTGCATGGAATTCAGTGATTCTAAGGATGAATGAAAATTATTTTCATTATACACGATTCTCAAAAGTATCATTCTTTGACGCCAAAAGAAATGGAGAAGTAGGATATTGAAACTGAGCTGACACTTAATGAAATGTTTGAGAAAGTTTCTGTATTAATGAACTGTCTTACTGTCTATCGGAAGAATTCGTTGCAGTAGTTTACGATAATGTGTGTACAGCCCCAATTATGGCAGACAAAGTTATTTTAGAGTTTGTTCAAAGGTAAAAAAATATCATTGATGCAGATTCTGATGACGAAAATAAATGAATAATGCAGTTTCTGTTCCCACATCATCTTAAATGAGGAACATCATAAAAAGTACGGACAATTATATAGACGCACATTCCAATGGTGAAATGAATAACAAAATGTTCACTCAATAAATGTTTTGTTTTTCAAAAAACTTGAAAATTTTGTATTAAATTCCATTAAGTTCTTGTGGATGTTTCTGTTTCATTGATTTTTATTAAAAATATGCATATATACATATCTATGTAAATAATATGTACTCTAATAAGCTTAATTTTGTTGAATATATTTTTTTTCTCAATATTCTTTAACACGAAAAAATATTTCCGTCCCCTCTGTTTAGTGTTAAATGATTTTTACTGTATATCTATTGCACATAAATCCCTTTCTTACATAAAATATAAATGTACATATAAAATAACTAAATAAATTGTAAAGGAAGTTTAATTAGGGAAAATGAAATCTTAAAAAAGTAGTATGAAATTTATAATGGCAAATATTAAAATAGATGAAAGTAAATAAAATTTAAATTATAGAATTTACTTTATAAAATTAAAAACAAGTGGTTAAAATATGTATTTTAATTGCTTAAAACATGGAAGTTATTTGGCAGAGATTGTTGGATATAAAATTACAACTTCATATTTTCAGATTACTATTGTTCATATTTAAAGTCTTAACAACCATTGTAAAAATAACCTGTTATTATATTCCAAAAATCAGCAGCATACATTTTTTTCAAAATCGTGCATAATATTAACTATTGGCTTTTGATAGTCAAGTTGATACAAATAAGATGAACTGTTTTTATGATTTTAGACTAGTAGTTTATTCTTCCATTCCCTTATTACAGTATTTCATGTTTTATATGCTCGACTATCCAAAATTTCAAGAGCTTTCTGGATATTGTTTAGTTGAATTTTTACTGTACACACATTTCAGTATTTATATCGTCAAAATTGCACAGACACACACTTGAACTGAATTTACTTTTACAGCTAAACACAAGAACTGGAAAACAAAAAAGTACGTATTCGGAGATTGTATTTCTTTTTCGTTCATGAAAATCAAAGTTCATTACACAAACATGCAATCACACTGCACAAGCATGTATGGAAATTCTTAACACATCTAGTAATCCTGATAATGGATTACACATTTAGTAAATAAAACAGAAAATATTTTAATGTATAACAAATGAATAAAGTTATAAAACAGAGCATAATACTACAGTTACGAAGATACTTAATGTTATAAAAGTTAAGTAATTTTAGTTTTTCACCAAAGCAATGAAATATTTTGATAATTATGAAGTTCCTTGTATATCTTTATAAATGAACTTTATTGCTGTTTTAAACAATTAAACAACTGTCGAAGTTATTTTAATACTTTTGAAATATATACACTAAAAGAAACATAAAAATTTATTAATCTATTTGTCAACCTTGATTTTGGTATAAAAGTCTGCAGAATGCTTCTTAGTTTTTAAGCACACAGAGGCACTGCAATTCTTTCTTATTCCTTGATCTAAATTTTTTTTTAAAATTTATTTATTTATTAAAATATCTGGGTTGGCACACATACAATTTTTGTATAGTGACTTCAGATGTGGATAAGTTTTGCGAACACTCGTTTGTTTTACTGCCTTCGCTGAATTTTGCGATGAATGCATCACATTTATTGCCGAGTCTTCCAAATTTTTCATACTGTTAATGCATCAGCAGTGAATTATTCTCCTCTTTCCTCAAGTACACTACAGCGATAAACAATAACCATTCACTAAAGATTTTGCTTAAATTTCCACTCATAATAATTTAAATTGCGAAAATCTCACAATTAGCACCCAAACACCCTAATCAACACCACAATTCTTTCGAAAACGCGCCGTAGTAATCAAAAGTGGGGTACGCCGTCTTGCCAGGTTAAACTAGTCGATATTTCCGTGACGTCAAAAATTCGAAAATTAGGGTAGGGTTTGGAAATACGCAGCCGGGATACTCGGTAGGCGGAAGTGACGTCACAGAAAAGGGGCGTGGTCGCCGCCATCTTGAATCACGTGACAAACGGAAGTGACGTAGATGGAAGGAATGATGTAGACGGAATGACATCATCAAAGTTTCGTTTTGATTCTGTGGCAACGATTTTATGTTTCAAAGTTTTTGTTTTTTGTGACAACGAACAATTTTTATGTTTATGGCAACAGTATCTTGAACGACGTGCATGACGACGTGAATGACATCACTTTTAATTTATTATTTTTAATTATTTGACATGTGATTAATTATTTTTAACTATTTAGTATGTCATTAATTTTAATTATTTACTTTTTTTAATAAGTATTTTAATTATTTACTACGTTATTATTTTAATTATTACCTTTAATTAAATTTATTGAATTTTAAAAATAGCTCCACGAGCGGGATTCGAACTCGCATACTCTAGTTTGGAAGGCGATTTCGAAAACCACTACGTCAGCGAGATCTTACAAGCTAAGTCACATTATCGCGTTGAGTACAAAATCACCATGACGTCAATAGGCTGGGGGGGGAACAGGCAAACGTCATCTCTTTCACGTTGCAGCATGCCGAAATCCCTTCACGCTTTCTACATCTGCCCTGGCGAACGTATACAATCTTGACAACCAATCAGCATTTCGCTAACAATATCTATCTTATTTCAGCCAATGTTTTCATTTTTCATCTTATTCTTACTATTTTTTTAAGTTATTAGTTAATTTATTAATTTTTGATTTAATATGTCTTTCCTTTTACAAACATAAATTTTATTTTTAACTTTCGCAAATTGACGTTTACTTCCACAAAAGTGAATTTAAATTTTCTTTTTACTTTTTATCTTGCAATGTTTATTTTTTTATATTTAATTTTCTTTTTGGTTTTACAAAAGTAATATTTATTTTTACGAATTGAATTTTCCTTTTCATTTTTTATTTTCCAAAAGTTTTTCCTTTTCGTATTTTTACTTTATTTAAATTTTTTGTTTAACTTTCTCTTTGGTTTTACAAAAGTAATATTTTTATTTACGAATTGAATTTTCATTTTCACTTTTTTATTTTGCAAAATTTTTTTTTTTTTTCCAATTTTTTTTTCCTTTTCGTATTTTTACTTTATTTTAATTTTTTGTTTAAAGTTTTTTTGGTTTTACAAAAGTAATATTTATTTTTACAAATTTAAATTTTCCTTTCCGCTTTTTATTTTAAAAAAAGGTGTTACTATATTTTTAACTTTATTTTTTACAAAACTAATATTTAGTTTCATAAGTTTAATTTTTTTTTTTTTTTTTTTTTTTTGAGTTTTTTTGTTTACACAAATGCAGTTTCTTGTTTTTTCCCTTATGAACTTTACTACCAAAGTAAATTTTATTTTTTTTTCCTTTCCTTTAAAATTTTTTTGTTACATTTTTATTTTACACTTAACTTTTTCCCTTGTTTTAAATACAACATGATGTTACATTTCCATTTCTTGAAAAGTAAACTTACCTAAATTTTTCTGTCTTTGAAATTTTAAGCTGGAATTTACATGCATATAACTTCACTAGATAATATTTTCTGTAACTTTGGACCAATATACACGATGCTCATTCTATATAGTTTAACTGGAATACTAGATTTCTTACTTTTTTACTACTAAGTTAGGAGATACTCAGAACTTTTCCTTCTCATGTATTGTAGTAACTATTAATGACTGCATTAACTTTTTGGCCAACTATACAAAACTTCGCTGATTCCCTTTTACACGTCTTACTTTTATTCAAAGGATTCACCAAACTATGTAATTATGTCTGACAAATGTAATTTTTACACTTTCCATTTACACATTTACCCTTATATTTAACTTATAAAACATATTGATGCTGTATTTCTGATTCCTTTTCCCCATAATAAATACAGACTTACACATGTTTCGTTATTCTCAGACCTACTGACTTTATACAAAATCCTATAAGGAGCAATAAATTTTCATGGTATGAAGTCCACTCAAACCAATGCATAGGGCATTTCTACCCAGTTAACTTTAGATACATACCAATAGTACTTCATTTCTTCTTATTTTACTCTACAGACATTTATACATATATATTCAGAACACTCCCTTTTATTCAATAAGATTCATTTATACTACTGACACAAATTTTGCTAACTCTTTGAAATATTTTACAAAAATATCTTGTATTTTCATGCTCACATCCTACTTAAATCACCAAACATACATTGAACCTTGATTTTTCCTTCATGTGAAAACGTCACTCGGATTCTTAATATGATTCCACCATTTACAGCAGAACATTAGAAACACTACTCTATTTGAATTTATAAACAGCCTTACTCTCTTAACAAGGTACAGAAGATTGAATTATATTTTAACTACAGAGAAGAATATCCACATTGTAACGTGTAATTTTAAATTTTAATTATAGTCACATTTTGTGAAGAAGAACTTAAAGTCACATGGGACACACGGAATTAATATTCATATACACATGGAATTAATATTCATATACACATGGAATTAATATTCATATACACATGGAATTAATATTCATATACACATTGAATTAATATTTAGCCATGGAAATGAAACTTTATCGCCTTTTTCCCAACTTAAAATACAAAAATTTGTTAACTTGGAATATTTTTAACGTATTCAATGTAACTTAACTGAAAAATACCCATATTTCACATTGTCAATAATTTATTCAGCACTGAACTCTTACAGCCTTTGGAGAACGAAATTTAATTTATCATACGTGACAAATAACTCCTGCATAGTTATGATACATTACACGAAATATTGAGCAGAGTTCTAAATAATGATCCAACATAGTAATTAACTTAAAAGACCTAACACAAATAATTTTAAGATAGAAATTTCTAACTGACATTGCTTAATAATGAACTTCTACAGCTTTTTTGACATTTAACTTCTCATAGATAGTAAATAAATTTACACACAAATAATTATAGAAAATAGGTAATAATGACAGAAACTCCATATAATGATCTACTATAGTCAGCAATTTAAAAAATTTTAACGCATTTTAATATGTTATAAGAAAGATCACACTTTCAAAAAGCATTATTTTAATTAAACATAGGAGCCACACAGTCCTGCGCACATGTATAACATTTTTTTATTTATCATGAGCATGACACATAATAAGTAAATAAAATTTTCACAAAGTACGAAACGCATTTTCTCTTGTAACTGATTGTACTCTTAAGAAAAATGCAGTATGGAATACTTAGAACACTCAGTGCCACAGTTCCTCATTTCCCCACGCATTGATCAAAATATACATGTACTTTAAAATCAGTTAAACAAATTCAAATGTTAGTATTCAAACAGGAGTACTTCACAAATTAGATAAAAGAGAGGTACACAATGAACTTGAGTGATAAATACAGAAAATCATGTAAGAACCGTGAAAAAGATGTATTCATGGAGAAAATTTTAAGATAAACTTGCTCTATTTTTGCTTATGGGTTACATTTTGCATTTCAGATTAAAGAAACATTCAAGATAATTCCTCTATAACTAGGGATTTTATTCACACTTGTTAGTAATGTAATTTTTTAGAACAGTCGCAGATATATAGGACAAGTATGTCATTTCCACGGAAAACAATTTTCCCAAGCCAGACTTAACAGTGAAATATAAAATGGAATAAGAAAACGCCATATTTCCAACAAAATTAGTATCTGAGTATGCAAAAACATGAAGAAGAAACGAATATTTTTTTCTGAAAATGTTCCGAATGGAATAAGTCAGGACTAGTTTCATGAACAGTGCATGAAAAATAATGATGAATTTTTAATTTTATTTTGTCTGTAGTACATTTACTTGAGCTAAAATTTTCCATTTGGTTGACTGTACATTTAGACGCAAGTTGATAAATCAAAGTGATTTTGTGTTTCAAAGCTTCAGATTCAGAAATTTTACAACTTCAGAAATAATACAACTCAAAAGCAAAAAGATTAAAACGACAAGAGAGAATATACTGCAAGCAAGCGAGCGTGGTAAATGACATTTTTGGGCTGATTTTCATGAATTCATAGATCGGGTGCAAAATTTTAATGCACTGTATATGAACTATTATTCAAATGTATTACGATCACTGTTTTCCAACTTTACATAGACGTTAAGGAAACATTTCATGTTAATTTACCATTTTTCCTGAGATTTATCTACGTATTTACTAAATTTTTGCATTTTTTTTTTATAAATATAATACCAAAAGGACATAAGAGAACATTTGTTTCTTGAAAATGTCCATAATTTTACCGAACTGGTATTTCTTTCATATCTTTGAAGTAACCTATTAAACACGTAGTTATCTTGTATTGACCAGACAGCCGTTGGTCTTGCCAATGTCTGAGGGAAGTCACAAAGCTAGAGAATTTAAGTAATATTTTACCAGTACGGAGAACTTCTAACGGCGTTTTTGATGAAAATTGACCGAATTTAGTAGTTCATTACTAACCTAGGAGCCTTTAACTATTTTTTTTATTCAAAAAGAAAAAAAAAAAAAAAAAAGAAAACACACACACACAGAAATTATCATCAAGATTTTCCATACAGATATATTGTACTACTTTTCATTCCATTACATTTCCAATGAAATTTGATTCATTGTCAGATAGTTAAATGTTTGTTATTTTTTCACATACGAATGCATTTCGTGTCTCACATACGCTATTATACAAAATTAGTTATAAAGCAGGTTTTCGTAAAAAGTGATTCCAGCGTAGGAAACACGCCGGCAGTCTCCTTCACTGGAATCACTTTTTACGAAAACCTGTTTTATGACTAATTTTGTATAATTACCGTCCTGATTTTGAAGAGTACTTGATCTTCATTATATCTCCTTTTATTAAATTTACATTTTATATTCTATGTAATTCAAAAAATAAGCTTCGAATAGGACGAATATTTGCACATTCTACTGAATTGTTTATATCTGGAGAATTTCTTTTACTTCCAAATTTTTTACCTTATATCTGCATAACCTGCATGTATTCCATTCGTCTTCCTATTACTGATGCGAAAAATTACATTTACGTGAGATATTTGGAATACTGAAGTTCATATGAATGTTGAATATAGAGGACTAATCCGGCATTCTGTCATAATTGACTAATACTCTGAATAATAAAATTTTAAGAAAACATCAGCTTAATTCACGTGAGTAAAATAAATACATTCTCAAAAACAAACGTCCAAAAAAATCTATCACAAGTGTCAACATAAACGATCTACAAATATATATTTAAGTATTTAAATAACTCATAAGTTGAAGGTAAACCAAGAGTAAACTATATTCATTGACATATATCAACAGCAAAGATAAAATAGTTTCCAATAGCAAAGAGAAAACAGTTTCAAAATGTCTAAAAGACTACCGAGAGCACACTCTCAAAACTTTTGCGAAAAAAAGATGACATCACAAATACAAAAATTTTACGGAACATAACATTAGTTAAAAATTTTCGTTCGAAATTTTAGTTCTGATATAGGAAAATACACATTAAATAATTAAATGTGGGTATTCGTGTAAAAGTTTGTAAAAAAAAACAAATATATAAATTTTTAGGAAAATTTTGCATGTTTTCTATTTTGGTAATGATACTGGTAAGTTGGGAAAATTTTCTGTACTGAACATATGTGTCTACGAAATTCTTTGGAAAAAGCGGAATGTAAATAATCATTTCGGTACTTCACTAGAAATCAAGTGTTATAGTTGAACAACGATTTAAAAATTAACCAAGAGCCCAACGAAGTACATATATAAATTATTTTGCTAATCGGTTATGAACTTTTAAGTAGGATATACCCAGAATCTTCAAAATTAGTAATGAAACGTTCAATTTAACGCGTGAAATTTTACTAAAGAAGTCTCTGTAATAGTAAAATGTTGGTTAAAATTGTGCCAACAGAAGGAAAAAATATGCTTTTTTTAAAATATTCGCATGATATGTAATAAAAATGAAAGCATGGCCCCGGTTCAGTAATGCAATAATACAAGGTTTTAATACAATTTTCATTCCTTTCCGGAGCTTCTTGCGTGTAGGCTGCTTTTTGGCAAAGCTCCGGCGTTTTTGCTGTTTGTAAGTATTCTTGTACGTTTTTTCAATACTTTCTTGCTGATTATTTTCTTGTATTAGTGACTTATCTGCTAATATTATGTATGGCTTTAGTTACAGGTGAGGCACCCGACCACGTGGTAGACGTTCCGCCACGTGCTACGAAGAGAACGTTGGATCAAAAAGTGCCCCCGAACGGACAACGGGCTTGGCTTATTGTGTTCATAGTCTATCTTTTGTCCGTAGTGGTTTCGGGCCTAACTTCATCTAGATGACAATCCTTCATAATTGCAGCCAATAACAACCACCCACAAATAACTTCCGTCACAAATGAAAATTTTATACTCAAAATTTACATTGAATTCAGGAAAAGAAACATTAGGGGTTTCAAAATGAAAATTCTCATGTAAACTTTCCGGGATGAAATGTACAGTATTTCAGGAAATATTTATTTAACTTCCAACTTGTTTGCAATTTTGTTAAATCATATGTAATGAGCGTATGTGAGACATGAAATACATTCGTATGTGAAAAAATAACAAACATTTAACTATCTGACAATGAATCAAATTTCATTGGAAATGTAATTTCTGTTTTTTTTTTTTTTTTTTTTTTTGAATAAAAAAAAATAGTTAAAGGCTCCTAGGTTAGTAATGAACTACTAAATTCGGTCAATTTTCATCAAAAACGCCGTTAGAAGTTCTCCGTACTGGTAAAATAGTACTTAAATTCTCTAGCTTTGTGACTTCCTTCAGACATTGGCAAGACCAACGGCTGTCTGGTCAATACAAGATAACTATGTGTTTAATAGGTTACTTCAAAGATATGAAAGAAATACCAGTTCGGTAAAATTATGGACATTTTCAAGAAACAAATGTTCTCTTATGTCCTTTTGGTATTATATTTATAAAAAAAAAAATGCAAAAATTTAGTAAATACGTAGATAAATCTCAGGAAAAATGGTAAATTAACATGAAATGTTTCCTTAACGTCTATGTAAAGTTAGAAAACAGTGATCGTAATACATTTGAATAATAGTTCATATACAGTGCATTAAAATTTTGCACCCGATCTATGAATTCATGAAAATCAGCCCAAAAATGTCATTTACCACGCTCGCTTGCTTGTAGTATACTCTCTCTTGTCGTTTTAATCTTTTTGCTTTTGAGTTGTATTATTTCTGAAGATGTAAAATTTCTGAATCTGAAGCTTTGAAACACAAAATCTCTTTGATTTATCAACTAGCGTCTAAATGTACAGTCAACCAAATGGAAGATTTTAGCTCAAGTAAATGTACTACAGACAAAATAAAATTAAAAATTCATCATTATTTTTCATGCTCTGTTCATGAAACTAGTCCTGACTTATTCCATTCGGAACATTTTCAGAAAAAAATATTCGTTTCTTCTTCATGTTTTTGCATACTCAGATACTAATTTTGTTGGAAATATGGCGTTTTCTTATTCCATTTGTAACGAAAGTTCTAGATCAAAGTCGAATCACTCATAATCCAAAAATGAGATGCATGGCCTGGAGGGTTTTCCATAAATTTTAATTAAACTTAATATTTACATATATACAATGTAGGCTAAAATGCCTGAATCGAATATTTAATGCTCAAAAGGCAAGAACTGAATAGTTCCAACTAAAATCTAAATCGAATTCTATTGCGTAGTGCATCGAAATTCTACCGTCAAGAAGTAGTATATTTTTTCAAGTCACGTGTTCAGAAAGGGAAAGGTTAAGTAAGCCAATAGATGGACTCCTAACGCCATCTCTTGGCGATATCAAAGAATATTCCTTAACACACTCCCCACCTGAACTCTGACAAGAGTTCATCTAACTCAGTTATACATACAATCAAGTACATAAATCACTATTCTATAAAAATATTAAAAAATACTAATTAGTCAAACACTTCAATTCCAATACAGGTATCAAATAATAAATGTTATAACTAATAAATGAACTAAATTTTAAAATATTTTCCACTTAACTGAAGAAACTTAACTAAGGATATTCAATTTAATCATTAATAGACAAAAAAAGAAAAAAGCATAACTAAATCGTTAAAGTTCAAAATATCTAAAGTTCAAGAGGATATAGATGTTGAACAGTACGTTTTAAAGTGCCATTACCAGTTTTTAATTCGAATGATCGGACTTTATCATCACGTCCAGGAATAATTTTTATGATTCTACCAAGTTTCCATAAGAGTTTGTTTTTATTATCTCCTTCGACTAAAACAACATCTCCTACTTTTAGTTCTGGTTGAAGTTGCAGATTCTTCAAGAAATGGGCAGTTCTAAGATCTCATAAATATTGTTGCTTCCATTTCCACCACAACTGTTTTAACAGCAATTCTTGATAACGCTTTCTTTTTAACAGCGTTTCTCTTGTCGTTTCGCTACCGATGATTCTAGCAAAGGTCAAAAAATACTTCAAATCAGTTTGTCCAATGTTTAAGAAGTGCATTGGAGTCAACGGTTGCGGCTCGTCATTGTCGTTGTAAACGTAACTTAGAGGTCGTGAATTAAGAACTGACTCCACTTCGACAAGTAGTGTAGACATTTCTTCGAAAGTCAACAATGCTTTTCCTACGATTTTTCTTAAACATTCTTTAACAGATCTAACAAGTCTCTCATAAAACCCTCCCCACCATGGGGCTCGTTCGATTATAAATTTCCAATGGATTCTTTCTTTGGCAATGAAATTCTTGAATTTGTCATCTTTTAAAACTTTTGAAAAATTCTCAAGTTCTTTCTTTGTCCTCTTAAAGGTCTTGGCGTTGTCAGAGTAGATGATTACGCAGTTTCCTCTTCTGCTCAAAAATCTGCGAAATGCAAGTAAAAAGGATTCTGTTGACATATCTGATACAAGTTCTAAGTGTACAGCTCGGGTTACTGCACAAACGAACAAAACAATATAGGATTTTCGAATGTCTTTAAAATTCTTTACGTAAACTGGTCCGGCGAAATCAATTCCACAGACTGCAAATGGAGGCGATTCTTGGATTCTATCCTTTGGTAAGGGTGCTGTCATCTGGTCTGCTGGTTTAGCTAAATATTTTTGGCAAATTATACAACCTTTTAATGCTTTTTTGACTAACTGTCGTCCTTTAGGAATCCAGAAGCGTGATCTGACTTTAGCTAAAGTTGCAGCAATTCCTCCATGCATTATCTTCTCATGTTCTTTGCTTACAATTAGAATCATTAGTCGAGAATTTTTAGGTAAGATTATTGGATGTTTATTATCTAGTGAGAAGTCAGAAAATTCCAGTCTTCCTCTCAACCTCATGATTTCCTTTTCATCAATGTAAGGAAGAAAATTATACAAAGGAGAATTTTTTCCAACCGAATTACCTTCTTTGAGGGATTCATATTCTTCGGCAAAAAACTTCTTTTGCTCTGATCTTATCCAGAAATTTTCTGCTTCTTGTAACTCTTCAGCTGTGAGAGTTCCTTGAATGTCGCTAGTTTTTCTTAATTTTTTAATGAAACGTGTTGTGCAAGCAGTGACTCTTAACACCTTCTCTAATTCTTCTAACACTATATTTTGATATGTCGAAAAGATCATCTGCACTTTTTTCGATTGTACATTCAAGTTGATGTATATCACCGGATCCCTTTCGGTATTCTAATTTGTTTTCATCTATTGTTTCTTTAATATCTAATCTTGGCCAAAGTTCGTGAGGGAGTTGAAGCCATTGGGGACCTTGCGTCCAAATGGTCTCATTTATTAACTTGGAAATCTTCGTTCCCCGAGATAAGAGATCTGCAGGGTTGTCGACACCTGGGCAATAATGCCAATCTTGAGGTGAACTCAATTTTTGTATTTCTTCGACACGATTCCTGACAAAGGGTTTGAAGGCTTCAGGTTGTTTCTGGATCCAAAAATAAGTAATTGTTGAGTCTGTCCAAAAATAGCACGGAATTCTCAATTTCAGTGCTTTCAGAGTATTGCTGACTAACTTAACTGATAACAATGCCCCCATTAATTCTAACCTCGGTAAAGTAAGGAATTTTAGTGGGGCTACCCTATTTTTAGAAGAGACAAAGGCCGTTTTGATTTCTTTATTTTCTGTCGTGAAACGTAAATATGCGACTGTACCATAGGCTTTGACACTTGCATCTGAAAAGCAATGTAGTTCGAGATTTTTGACATTAATGTTCGAGTGCATGAAAAGGTAACGAGAGAGGGAGAATTCAGCCATTTGAGGTAGCTCTTCACACCACTTTCTCCATTCAGAGGACAAATCTTTAGGTAACGGTTCATCCCAATCTATTTGTGACAACCAAATCTTCTGCATTAAGCACTTTATTCTAACAGTGAAAGGTCCTAAAATTCCAATCGGATCGAATATCCGACCCAACACTTGTAGAAGAAATCGTTTTGTTTCTATTGGTTTAGATGTGAAAGACAATAAGTTCCGAACATCAAAATACAGTAAGTCTTTTGAATTATCCCATGCCATACCTAAGACTTTAAATGGGAAATTTTCTCTATTAAAATCTTCAGGATTTTCATCTGGAACGATACCCTTTTTTACCCACAATTCGTGTAATTGTCTCGAGTTACTATGCCATTTGTGAAGCTGAATGCTTGCTTCCTTAAATATTTGGACCGATTCTAGACTCGTAGTTAATGCTTCATTGATCGTTGGTTGGCTTCCAATCACATCATCTACATATACGTTCTCATTCAAAAAGTTAACCGTTGTAGGATAAAGTTTATTATAATTTTTCAGATGATGTTTAATGGTAGCGGCTAATAGAAATGGACTACTATTTATTCCGAATAAAACTCTAGTGAACCTATATATGTCAGGAGAAATGGTTTCATCATTAGGGAAATCGGAAAACAGAAACCTGGTTGCGTCTCGATCTTTTTCATGTATGAGAATCTGTAAAAAGGCTTGTTTTATATCTGCGGTGAAGGCTATTAGATTATACCGAAATCTTAACAATATTTCGAATATTTCAGGGTATAAATTTGGCCCAACATGTAGACAGTCATTTAAAGAAATGGATCCTGGGGCATGCGATGATGCATCATAAACAATACGTAATTTACTTGTAGGTCGATCCTCGCGTATAACTTCCCTATGTGGCAAGTAAAACACGACATCCTCTTCAATTGAAATTTCTGAAACTGGTTCGATAATATTTTGTTTTAACTGATGTCTTAATACGTTCCTGTATTCGTAAAATAGATTAGGATCTTTTTTAAATCGTTTTCTAAGTCGATGAAATCTTTGTTCTGCGATTTCCCTATTATTATTTAGATTTGATGTGTCATGTTTCCAAGGCAATCTAACTTTATAGCGAGAATTTTCATATGTTATATTTGATTCGAAATATTCGACGACTTCATTTTCAGTTGAATCGAAGTTTTCCCTCTTATCAATAAGTCCTGAGTTTTCCAAGTCCCAAAATTTTGTTATTTGTTTGGAAATCAAATCTTCCCCTACAACTACATTGAAAGCTAAAGAGACATCATCATCACCTTTTCGTCCATGTAGGCACCAGCCGAAAATAGTTTCCACTGCAACAAGATTTTTGCTTAAGCATTTAACGTGTCTCAGTACTATGTTGTAATAATAATCTGCACCAATTAGAATGGCAATGGGTTTTTTACAATCGGGAAAATCTGCGAGCATCAAATTTTTTAACTGTCTGTTTTGCTTAATTTCTTCTGATTTAGGAGGAGGAATATCTGTACCTGATATATGATCAGTTACTAATAATTCAACTTCTATTCTAGAATCGGGAGAACTTCTATGTCCTAAAGTTAATTTAACTACGTCATAATTTTTTTGGATTGGAGAAGTATTCCCAAAAGTGTAGACAGTCAATTTTTCTTTTCTTATCACTTCGAGGTTTAATCTGTCCGCTAACTCGCGAGCACAAATCTTTTCATACTTCCACTATCCAAGAGAAGTCTGGCAAACACCTTTTCTTTAGCTGTTTTAACTTTTATCGTGCAAGTCTGTAAAAGAATTGTATTATTTGAAATATATGAAACGGCCGAAACGAAACAATTTCTTCTTTTTGTTCCTTAGTTTGTGTATCATGTTTCGAAATTAATATACTATCCTTTTTATCACTTGGTGTATTTTTAACTATCGAACTGGATTAAAACATATGGCTTCTGAATGTTTACCTTTGCAAATTTTACAAACTTTAGTTTGGCGTTGTCGGCACTGTGAGATTTTGTGTTTAGGGGCCAAACAAAGAAAACAACGCGCTTGATTTTTCAAAATATCTCTCTTCTCATTAACTGTAAGGCATAAACAGGACTCTGAGTCATGGTTTTGAAAACAAAAAATGCAGTTTCCATTTGATGACGCGGCTGCCATAAATTCATGTGTGGTGACAGTTTGTTTATGTTTCGGCGTCGGTGGATATCTGTTAATACCTTTCATTTCCGGGTTTGACTTGCGTGGAAAGGATAACGAATTAATCTTTTCTCGCGATTCTATTTCTAATCGGAGAAAGTCTAGAAATTTGCTTAAATCATAGGTTGAAGGATTTTCAGTATTTGTACGATGAAATTCTAAAGTTATATCGTTCGGGACAATTTTCATCAAAATTGGAATAAACATGTTGCAATATGTTTCTGGTTTCACACCGAATACTAAAAGGCTTCTGACTTGAACGTTAATTGTATCATAAAGTTTCCGCAATTTTGCCACTTGAACTTTGAACGGGATTTAAATTTAAGAGATTAGAAATGTGTGTATTGATAATAAGGTCACTTTGACCGAATCTATTTTTAAGAATGTCTATAGCAGAGTCATAATTAGCCTCTGAGATTGAGAGACCTTCTATGGCTGATGCTGTGTTTCCACATAAATAAGTTCTCAAATAATTAAATTTTTCGATCTTCGAAAGTGTAACATTGTCATGAATAGTGACCTTGAATGAATTCCAAAAATTCATCCAATCGTTATAATCTCCGGAAAATTTGTGAATTAACAGTTTGGGCAATTTCACATTGCCTTCAATCTGGCTTTTGATTTCAACTTCTGTAGATGAATTATTTAAATTCGTGTTGATATTTTGAGTATTGTATTTCCTTAAATAACGGTTGATTTTAGACTTCGCTATTATTATTTTATCGTTGTATTCCATATAAGCGTTAATATCTGAATCTAATTTTGATTCATCTTCAATCAAATTTTGTATTTTTTCATTTAAATCATGTAGTTCCGTTTCTTTACTATTTAACAATTCCAAACAATTTTCAAACTCTTCTTGATTTTCTTCTTTTAAATACTCATCTACATTTTTAATAATCTGAGTTACAGAAGCACGTATATGTGCTCGGTTCTTAATTAGTGTCTTCTGTTCCATTTTAATAAATTATCAAAGGAGACTTACCGTGAGAAGTCTTCGCTTACAAAGCTAATCCAAAAGGCGAAAAACACAAATTTTCAAATTAATCAGATTCTTTCCCGGCCGATGCACCATTATGTAACGAAAGTTCTAGATCAAAGTCGAATCACTCATAATCCAAAAATGAGATGCATGGCCTGGAGGGTTTTCCATAAATTTTAATTAAACTTAATATTTACATATATACAATGTAGGCTAAAATGCCTCAATCGAATATTTAATGCTCAAAAGGCAAGAACTGAATAGTTCCAGCTAAAATCTAAATCGAATTCTATTGCGTAGTGCATCGAAATTCTACCGTCAAGAAAAAGTATATTTTTTCAAGTCACGTGTTCAGAAAGGGAAAGGTTAAGTAAGACAATAGATGGACTCCTAACGCCATCTCTTGGCGATATCAAAGAATATTCCTTAACATCATTTTATATTTCACTATTAAGTCTGGCTTGGGAAAATTGTTTTCCGTGGAAATGACATACTTGTCCTATATATCTGCGAATGTTCTAAAAAATTACATTACTAACAAGTGTGAATAAAATCCCTAGTTATAGAGGAATTATCTTGAATGTTTCTTTAATCTGAAATGCAAAATGTAACCCATGTGCAAAAATAGAGCAAGTTTATCTTAAAATTTTCTCCATGAATACATCTTTTTCACGGTTCTTACATGATTTTCTGTATTTATCACTCAAGTTCATTGTGTACCTCTCTTTTATCTAATTTGTGAAGTACTCCTGTTTGAATACTAACATTTGAATTTGTTTAACTGATTTTAAAGTACATGTATATTTTGATCAATGCGTGGGGAAATGAGGAACTGTGGCACTGAGTGTTCTAAGTATTCCATACTGCATTTTTCTTAAGAGTACAATCAGTTAAAAGAGAAAATGCGTTTCATACTTTGTGAAAATTTTATTTACTTATTATGTGTCATGCTCATGATAAATAAAAAATGTTATACATGTGCGCAGGACTGTGTGGCTCCTATGTTTAATTAAAATAATGCTTTTTGAAAGTGTGATCTTTCTTATAACATATTAAAATGCGTTAAAAATTTTTAAATTGCTGACTATAGTAGATCATTATATGGAGTTTCTGTCATTATTACCTATTTTCTATAATTATTTGTGTGTAAATTTATTTACTATCTATGAGAAGTTAAATGTCAAAAAAGCTGTAGAAGTTCATTATTAAGCAATGTCAGTTAGAAATTTCTATCTTAAAATTATTTGTGTTAGGTCTTTTAAGTTAATTACTATGTTGGATCATTATTTAGAACTCTGCTCAATATTTCGTGTAATGTATCATAACTATGCAGGAGTTATTTGTCACGTATGATAAATTAAATTTCGTTCTCCAAAGGCTGTAAGAGTTCAGTGCTGAATAAATTATTGACAATGTGAAATATGGGTATTTTTCAGTTAAGTTACATTGAATACGTTAAAAATATTCCAAGTTAACAAATTTTTGTATTTTAAGTTGGGAAAAAGGCGATAAAGTTTCATTTCCATGGCTAAATATTAATTCAATGTGTATATGAATATTAATTCCATGTGTATATGAATATTAATTCCATGTGTATATGAATATTAATTCCATGTGTATATGAATATTAATTCCGTGTGTCCCATGTGACTTTAAGTTCTTCTTCACAAAATGTGACTATAATTAAAATTTAAAATTACACGTTACAATGTGGATATTCTTCTCTGTAGTTAAAATATAATTCAATCTTCTGTACCTTGTTAAGAGAGTAAGGCTGTTTATAAATTCAAATAGAGTAGTGTTTATAATATTCTGCGGTAAATGGTGGAATCATATTAAGAATCCGAGCGAGGTTTTCACATGAAGGAAAAATCAAGGTTCAGTGTATGTTTGGTGATTTAAGTAGGATGTGAGCAAGAAAATACAAGATATTTTTGTAAAATATTTCAAAGAGTTAGCAAAATTTGTGTCAGTAGTATAAATGAATCTTATTGAATAAAAGGGAGTGTTCTGAATATATATGTATAAATGTCTGTAGAGTAAAATAAGAAGAAATGAAGTACTATTGGTATATATCTAAAGTTAACTGGGTAGAAATGCCCTATGCATTGGTTTGAGTGGACTTCATACCATGAAAATTTATTGCTCCTTATAGGATTTTGTATAAAGTCAGTAGGTCTGAGAATAACGAAACATGTGTAAGTCTGTATTTATTATGGGGAAAAGGAATCAGAAATACAGCATCAATATGTTTTATAAGTTAAATATAAGGGTAAATGTGTAAATGGAAAGTGTAAAAATTACATTTGTCAGACATAGTTTGGTGAATCCTTTGAATAAAAGTAAGACGTGTAAAAGGGAATCAGCGAAGTTTTGTATAGTTGGCCAAAAAGTTAATACAGTCATTAATAGTTACTACAATACATGAGAAGGAAAAGTTCTGAGTATCTCCTAACTTAGTAGTAAAAAAGTAAGAAATGTAGTATTCCAGTTAAACTATATAGAATGAGCATTGTGTATGTTGGTGCAAAGTTACAGAAAATATTATCTAGTGAAGTTACATGCATGTAAATTCCAGCTTAAAATTTCAAAGGCAGAGAAATGTAGGTAAGTTTACTTTTCAAGAAATGGAAATGTAACATCATGTTGTATTTAAAACAAGGAAAAAAGTTAAGGGTAAAATAAAAATGTAACAAAAACATTCTAAAGGAAAAGGAAAAAAATAAAATTTACTTTGGAAGTCAAATGCATAAGGGAAAAAACAAGAAACTGCATTAGTGTAAACAAAAAAAACTCAAAAAAAAATTAAACTTACGAAATTAAATATTAGTTTTGTAAAAAATAAAGTTAAAAATGTAGTAACACCTTTTTTAAAATAAAAAGCGGAAAAGAAAATTTAAATTTGTAGAAATAAATATTACTTTTGTAAAACCAAAAAAACTTTAAACAAAAAATTAAAATAAAGTAAAGTAAAAATACGAAAAGGAAAAAAAAATTGGAAAAAAAAAACTTTTGCAAAATAAAAAAGTGAAAATGAAAAACTCAATTCGTAAATAAAAATATTACTTTTGTAAAACCAAAAAGAAAGTTAAACAAAAAATTTAAATAAAGTAAAAATACGAAAAGGAAAAACTTTTGGAAAATAAAAAATGAAAAGGAAAATTCAATTCGTAAAAATAAATATTACTTTTGTAAAACCAAAAAGAAAATTAAATATAAAAAAATAAACATTGCAAGATAAAAAGTAAAAAGAAAATTTAAATTCACTTTTGTGGAAGTAAACGTCAATTTGCGAAAGTTAAAAATAAAATTTATGTTTGTAAAAGGAAAGACATATTAAATCAAAAATTAATAAATTAACTAATAACTTAAAAAAATAGTAAGAATAAGATGAAATGTGAAAACATTGGCTGAAATAAGATAGATATTGTTAGCGAAATGCTGATTGGTTGTCAAGATTGTATACGTTCGCCAGGGCAGATGTGGAAAGCGTGAAGGGATTTCGGCATGCTGCAACGTGAAAGAGATGACGTTTGCCTGTTCCCTCCCAGCCTATTGACGTCATGGTGATTTTCTACTCAACGCGATAATGTGACTTAGCTTGTAAGATCTCGCTGACGTAGTGGTTTGGGAAATCGCCTTCCAAACTAGAGTATGCGAGTTCGAATCCCGCTCGTGGAGCTATTTTTAAAATTCAATAAATTTAATTAAAGGTAATTAAAATAATAACGTAGTAAATAATTAAAATACTTATTAAAAAGAGTAAATAATTAAAATTAATGACATACTAAATAGTTAAAAATAATTAATCACATGTCAAATAATTAAAAATAATAAATTAAAAGTGATGTCATTCACGTCGTCATGCACGTCGTTCAAGATACTGTTGCCATAAACATAAAAATTGTTCGTAGCCACAAAAAATAAAAATTTTGAAACATAAAATCGTTGCCACAGAATCAAAACGAAACTTTGATGATGTCATTCCGTCTACATCATTCCTTCCATCTACGTCACTTCCGTTTGTCACGTGATTCAAGACGGCGGCGACCACGCCCCTTTTCTGTGACGTCACTTCCGCCTACCGAGTACTCCGGCTTACTACTAACCCCCATGAAGGGTTAAAGAGGGAGGGGGGTAATGACTTGCGAAATGGATAACTTACCAACTGTTTCCACAACACAGAATGAATGGTTTAAATAGGTAGGGGAAAGCTCATTCTAGACAGAATTGAATCATGTCGCGTCTGGTGAATCGAGTTGGCTGAGAAAATTTTGGAGACCCGGGAAAAAACTTCTCTGGCTTTAAAAAAAAAACACTTTTTGTTAATTTTTATTATTTTTTTTAGACATAATAAAAATAAACATTACATCCCCTATTTTGGTTCGAATCAGGTCTTGTTTTTTTTTTTTTTTTTTTTTTTTTTTTTTTTTTTTTTTTCTGAGTTTACGAATTCAAATATTTTTGAGAACGGTCATCCCAATTCTCTGTCGTCTCTTCTATTTCATCATCACAACACTTTGACAGAGTCTCAGTAGATAACAGGCCATTGGGTTGTGTCGTCTCTTCTATTTCGTCATCCCAATACTCTGACAGAGCCGCAGTGGATTTTGGAGCATTTGTTGTCCGTTCGTCATCCCAACACTCTGACAAAGTCTCGGTGGAGGTCGGACCCTTGGCTTGCGTAGCTTTTGGATCCTCTAAAGATAATTTTAAAGTCTCAGGAGATCCTTTGGGAGGTTCGTCGTCCCAACAGGCTGCTGGATCATAATGAGGAATATTTTCAGGTAGGTCTCCCCAACCCTCCGTCTCGGTAGGGATAGGGGAAGAAGAAGATGAAGAACACGAAGGAGCGTTCATTAAGTGGAAAGGCGTAGACTCATCCGGAGGCTCTTGGGAACCTGTCAGATTTTCCCATTTCTGGAGGAGGTTGTTGTACGTTTCCGGAGACGGATTCTTCCCCAACTCATCGTAAGCCTTATCAAAAGCTTGCAGAGGATCTTCCTCCTCTTCGGGCTCCTTCTCTTCTTCCTCCTCTGTTCCGTCTGGATAGATGTGATTGATATAGAAATCCCCTTCCATAATGTGCCACCGATAATTGCGCACTTGGTTTTCGGCACAGTGCAACGATCTCCGCATTCGATTATGTCGGGCACATTTTCCTCGGTACCTCCAAATAATTCCACCTGGCACATAAATTTCCGTCACGGGTTTCTGATAGTCCAAGACTTTAGCGAAAATGTGGCTTTCTGGCATCCTACCACATAAATCGTGGAGAAGGTGTGAGTGAGCGATTGGATAATCGGCGCTAAATGGTTGTAGGGATTGTGGCCCTCGCTCCAACGAAGTCCGTGTCGGTTTCTGGTCAGCCAGTCATTGGTGTTTTGGCTTTTGGCACTCAGTTGGTTGAAGGGTTGAGGAGTTCCGAACGTCAACGATTCCACGGTTAAAAGATCTTTCGTCGCATAACCCAATTCTTTTAAAATGTACGTATATTTGCCCGTCTTGTGGTTGTAGGACTGGAAACCTTCTAGTTCGAGCACGATAAAGTTATTGGACACTCCATGGCAATGAAAAAAAAATAATACGTTATTTCTTCCACAAACAGGAAAAGAATCTCAAAAGAATAACAGGGAAGATCTGGAAAGAAAAAAAAATAAAACTTTTTTTAAGTCATATCATTCTTTAAATGAATTTTGATGATCATCTAAAAAGAATAAAATCGATTTTATATATACATATGTATAGGACAAAATGGACCTACCAGCTCAGTTCACGTCTTCTTCTGTTCTGAAGAAATCTCGCGGAAGACACACACTTTTATACTCGCGCCAGATCTATGGTGATCGCGATCCCATCCAAATGTCAGGGTCATTCCAACCTTTTTCTTAAAAGGATCGTGATGAAAGAAACACTTTGATATAAAAAATATGTTTATGAAAATAATATGATATGTAAGGGTCATGAGAACGTTTTGTGTTTTTTTAACTCCCTCATGATCCTCCCCTGCATTCCAAAAAATATAAAAAATCTTTCTTGGATCGCGTTAAAGTCACAAAACAACTCACAGGACTAGTTTATCTCGATTTCGACAGGTTCACCGTTTTCACATCAGATGATTAATGGACCCCGAAGGGATTGTCCCCTAAAGGTCACCTCGGAGGGGGAACAAAATCCTAATCTGGTTGGACTTTTCGAAAGAACGGGTCGGCTTGGAATATTTCCAAAACGAGAGAAATATTGAAAAGGACTCATTTGTTCCCCCCCCTTTTCCCTTTTTTTATATTCTTATTTGGAGTTCTTTGGAGTAGAACTATTTTCTACACCGGAAAAAAAACTTTTTTTAAGCCCTTCATGAACTCTCCCGTGTATTGGAGTTTCATCATCGAGCTCCCCTCCCTTCCCCTAAAAAAGAAATCATGATGAAAAGAGGTGGCATCACGCGATCTATATAAAAGGGATGGTAATTTTGGATGATATACGGACCTCTTCCTATTCGTTTTTTTCCCTTTCTGTCAGGGAGGATGCGAAAAAAACCGCGTTGAGTGAAGGAAATGATACATTGGAAAAGAAAAAAAAATGGTCTTATCCAATGTACTTTTTCCTTTACTCAACCCAGTTTTTTTCGATAACCTCTTGAATCCAATCTTGGCTATGAGAGGATGGTTATGAGAAGTCAATGGATATATATCTTTCATGAAAAGCAATAGAGAGAAATGGGTTCTACAGCGAAAAATGCGTTAACAGAAAATCCACTCTTCATGAAATGGGGATCGATGGATAAAATCTGTTTCCATACACAATGTAGTAGTTTGTATCTAGCACAGATTGAACTGAAGCGAAACTATGAATACTGAAAAAAATCAGGAAGAGTTCTTCTCTCTCTTTTTTTTTTTTTTTTTTTTTTTTTTTTTTATGGTGACGTCTTGTCGATCGAGTCGGCTGGGAAAAATTACTGAGAGCCGAGAAAAAAATTTAACAACTTTTTTATTAATTTTTATAATGTTTTTAGACATTATAAAAATTAACTCTACCTCCCCTTATTTGCTTTTTATTTATTATTCCCCCTATTTGCTTATTTACTTATTTATACCTCCCATTATTTGCTTATTTATACAGATTTCCATTCATCTCCGATGATGGAAAGGGAAAAAATACTGATATGACCCATTCTTGGAATCATTCCAATTTCTAAGAATAGAATTCCAAGAACTTAATTAACTCTATTCCCCTCTTTTCTCTGGGAATGAAGTCTCCCTTTTCTAAAACTAGACTATGATCCATTCTTGGAATCATTCCATGACCCATTGGAATCATTCCAATTTCTAAGAATATAATTCTAAGGACTTAATTAACTATCTTCCTCCTTTTTTCTGGGAATGAAGTCTCCCTCTTTCTAAAAATAGATCATGATCCTATTCTTGGAATTATATTCTTAGAAAGAATAAGTCATGGTCTATTTTTAGAAAGGGGAGAGACCTTATTCCCAGACAAAAAGGATATGTAGTTAATTTTTATAATGTCTAAGACATTATAAAAATTAACAAAAGTTTTTTTTTTTTTTTTTTTTTTTTTTTTTTAAATCTGAGGCAGAAAATTTTTTTTTTCCCAGCTCAGAAATTTTTTCCCAGCCGACTCAATTTTCGATTGACAAGACGGCGACATTTTTTTTCAAGAATAGCTTTTCCTTTATCTATTTAAACATTGTCAGTTTGGCTTTAGATGAGTATACGCCGTTGTAGAAGAAACATCCTGTCACTTGAGATAGAAATGTTTATAGGAATCTACATGTTATGTTGACCGTTCAGATAGGTTTTCTCTCTCGCGCTTTGTGTGGACATTGTCGAGCGTTTTGTTAATAGGTTATTGAATTTTTTTCTGAAATAGCTCAGAGAGATTGCTTTCCATTCTTCTCCGACGATGGAAAGGGAGAAAAAAGACTGATCCCATTTCCCTATACTTTAGAGAAAAAAAATACTTATGAAATATTCATGTGTTGAAATGAACTACTCAAATGAGTTGCATTCTGTTTTTCATTGGAACTCTTCCATGGCGAGTCCACTTGTCTCGTTCTTTGGGGTAGGGGTGAAAGAACAGCGGTTTGTTGAAATCGATGACAGTTTCCTCTTTAGCCGGCGGAATTGTCAACCAGTCCCGTCTTAATTTCTCTAATCTCTTTGAAAGGCCTTTCCACTTGTTCTGCTAAGGTTTCTTCGGTACTTACGTCTCTCTTAGTTTAAGGAAAAGGGATTAGCTAGAGAACAGTGTGAGAGACTGGGATTCATGAATCGTTGTGAAATCTTTTCTCTCTCTATATATATATGTTCTGTGTAACTTGGAAGATTTTTTTTCTTCTTCTTCTCGTATAGACTTTGGTGGAGTTATTGAAAAAGAAATCAACACATAACGAAAAAGGAACTCTTTTTTATTATTTTCTAGAGATTCACATATATATAAAATAAAAAAACGCCCTTACTCTTCCATTAATGAACATTCAGGGGATCTTTCCAAGACAAAATTTTAGAAGAGGATCACAAAGAGTACTCTTGTGGATTCTCTTTCACGTCTAGGTGGGATAGAGGTTGAGACCAATATTCTTGGGTTTCTAAAGCGTCCCAATTTAAACATTTCGTAGAAAGTTCATCCTCCTCCTCCTCGTCATCACATGGATTCTCCTGGGGAGCCTCGACCTCGTACACTTCTTCCTCCTCCACCGCAGGCTCCTCCTCCTCTTCTTCTTTTTCGACGGTTCTGCTCTCTGGGGGGTAAGAGTGTAGTTTCCGTAGAACGTAACTGCCCTCCTTCAAATTGGTTCGAAAGGTCTTCAAGCAGTTGATTCATTGTGTTCTCGGCACAATGAATCAACTGCTGCTTGGGGAAGCGTATTTCCAAACCCTACCCCACTTTTCGAATTTTTGACGTCACGGAAATATCGACTAGTTTCACCTGGCAAGACGGCGTACCCCACTTTTGACTACTACGGCGCGTTTTCGAAAGAATTGTGGTGTTGATTAGTGTGTTTGGGTGCTAATTGTGAGATTTTCGCAATTTAAATTATTATGAGTGGAAATTTAAGCAAAATCTTTAGTGAATGGTTATTGTTTATCGCCGTAATGTACTTGAGGAAAGAGGAGAATAATTCACTGCTGATGCATTAACAGTATGAAAAATTTGGAAGACTCGGCAATAAATGTGATGCATTCATCGCAAAATTCAGCGAAGGCAGTAAAACAAACGAGTGTTCGCAAAACTTATCCACATCTGAAGTCACTATACAAAAATTGTATGTGTGCCAACCCAGATATTTTAATAAATAAATAAATTTTAAAAAAAAATTTAGATCAAGGAATAAGAAAGAATTGCAGTGCCTCTGTGTGCTTAAAAACTAAGAAGCATTCTGCAGACTTTTATACCAAAATCAAGGTTGACAAATAGATTAATAAATTTTAATATTTCTTTTAGAGTATATATTTCAAAAGTATTAAAATAACTTCGACAGTTGTTTAATTGTTTAAAACAGTAATAAACTTCATTTATAAAGATATACAAGGAACTTCATAATTATCAAAATATTTCATTGCTTTGGTGAAAAACTAAAATTACCTAACATTTATAACATTAAGTATCTTCGTAACTGTAGTATTATGCTCTGTTTTATAACTTTATTCATTTGTTATACATTAAAACATTTTCTGTTTTATTTACTAAATGTGTAATCCATTATCAGGATTACTAAATGTGTTAAGAATTTCCATACATGCTTGTGCAGTGTGATTGCATGTTTGTGTAATGAACTTTGATTTTCATGAACGAAACAGAAAGTTCAAGCGTGTGTCTGTGCAATTTTGACGATATAAATACTGAAATGTGTGTACAGTAAAAATATCCGGAAAGCTCTTGAAATTTTGGATAGTCGAGCATATAAAACATGAAATACTGTAATAAGTGAATGGAAGAATAAACTACTAGTCTAAAATCATAAAAACAGTTCATCTTATTTATATCAACTTGACTATCAAAAGCCAATATTTAATATTATGCACGATTTTGAAAAAAATGTATGCTGCTGATCTTTGGAATATGATAACCGGTTATTATTACAATGGTTGTTAAGACTGCAAATTGAGACTTTAAATATGAACAATAGTAATCTGAAAATTTGAAGTTGTAATTTTATATCCAAACATCTCTGCCAAATAACTTCCATGTTTTAAGCAATTAAAATACATATTTTAACCACTTGTTTTTAATTTTATAAAGTAAATTCTATAATTTAAATTTTATTTACTTTCATCTATTTTAATGTTTGCCATTATAAATTTCATACTACTTTTTTAAGATTTCATTTTCCCTAATTAAACTTCCTTTACAATTTATTTAGTTATTTTATATGTACATTTATATTTTATGTAAGAAAGGGATTTATGTGCAATAGATATACAGTAAAAATCATTTAACACTAAACAGAGGGGACGGAAATATTTTTTCGTGTTAAAGAATATTGAGAAAAAAAATATATTCAACAAAATTAAGCTTATTAGAGTACATATTATTTACATAGATATGTATATATGCATATTTTTAATAAAAATCAATGAAACAAAAACATCCACAAGAACTTAATGGAATTTAATACAAAATTTTCAAGTTTTTTGAAAAACAAAACATTTATTGAGTGAACATTTTGTTATTCATTTCACCATTGGAATGTGCGTCTATATAATTGTCCGTACTTTTTATGATGTTCCTCATTTAAGATGATGTGGGAACAGAAACTGCATTATTCATTTATTTTCGTCATCAGAATCTGCATCAATGATATTTTTTTACCTTTGAACAAACTCTAAAATAACTTTGTCTGCCATAATTGGGGCTGTACACACATTATCGTAAACTACTGCAACGAATTCTTCCGATAGACAGTAAGACAGTTCATTAATACAGAAACTTTCTCAAACATTTCATTAAGTGTCAGCTCAGTTTCAATATCCTACTTCTCCATTTCTTTTGGCGTCAAAGAATGATACTTTTGAGAATCGTGTATAATGAAAATAATTTTCATTCATCCTTAGAATCACTGAATTCCATGCAATGCATCATATGCACCAAACTCATTAATTTTTACTCACACTACCATGTACTCGTCACCAAATTCCAAAGCTAACTGATGAGAGATGAGATGTTTGTAGAGGTGGAAGGCAAAAGTAGCATAGATAAACAAAACTGGCTTGTATCACAGGCTATTTCGAGGGTATTTCAAAGCCAAATTAGTCTCTTTTCTAAGGAAACGTGAAACCACCTCTCTTTCATTTCACACTCCGCTTAAATCTCCCCTGCGATGCCAGTAATTTCTGTATTTTGTTCATTTCCAGAAAGGATACATTTTCATGTTAAACAATTTTTGTTGTAAGAGAAACAAAATGCATGAAAGTACATAGTAGTTCGTCGGGACCGTTGCATTATTTCGTGTTCACCAATATTTTGCCTTAAGTGTTTTCACGTTAAACGTATTCCACTGTATACAGATGTGTTTGGACTATGTATATACAAATATTTTTTTAAAGGAGAATTTATAATCCTTCCAAAAATTTTCTTGCATTATGCTGCTAAAAATTGATCAGTAAATATACAAAGAAAGAAATTTATAACCAATTTTTCAGAAAGAATAAAAATTGAAATTCAAATTAACTTGATAAAATCCTGTAAATGTAGAATATCAAATATTCTTTTTAGACTAATAAAATCTTTTTAAAAGATATTTTAATGATTTTACTTTCTCCCCCCCCTTATTTTCCTTTGCTACTGCTGTTTGATAAGAGGTTCTAGTAAAGTTTTGTGTTAAGATTATTTTGAACTTTCAAAGATTTTCCACTGCAGGATTTTATTTTTTTCTACATTTTTAAGGGCATGTTTTCTTTCTTTCTTTCTTTCTTTTTTTTTTTTTTCTTTTTTTTTTTTTTTTTTTTTTTAGATTAGAAAAATATTTTTAAATCGGAAGATATTTTCAATGATTCTCCTTCGCTTTGAGGAGGACTAGAATTTTTTGGTGAAGTATTAAGATAAAAAATATATTGAAATGGTTCATCAGCTGATTCTGGATACAGAGAAGCAAGGATTTTGTTTTAAAAGGGGAAATGTAATTGAATTCGACATACCTCCTCTTGACGATATTATGTTAAAGTTGGTTGGATTCCTCACCTTTCTTGTTCTGTTATACTTCTTTTTTGTTTTTCTTGTGATGGTTTATTTTAACATGTTGACTGCTGTGGGGATCACCGGTGACCAGCACTCGATTTAGCTACAGCGACCCAGGTGCCACCGGCAATGCGACCAACAGTAAAATACAAACTTAGAATATTGATACTGATAAATTTTTAAATAGTACCATTGTTACTATAATGGTTTGAAGAATAATAAATTGTAAAAGTTTAAATTATAAATCACAAAAATGGTCTACATATGTTTGGGGGCGCCGGTGACCCCCAGCATGAAAAACGCATTAAGCACGATTATATATAACATTATGTTCTGTAGCTAATATTTCAACATAATATATATCGCATGATAAAAATTTCAAGTTGGCATCATGGGCAAATCACGTAAAATGCGCGCGGCAGTCAACGCATTAATTTTTACATTTTAAAGTATTCTTATTCTACAATTAGATAGGATTTTATGAAGATCATTTGAACTTCAGTTTTTTAGTCTTTGTGAAAAGTTGGTTCTAAATTTCTTTATACATATATATCTCTAAGAACTCCTAGAAAAAACTACTTCATATATTTATTTATCCCACATTTTCATTTTGAAACATTTTAGTACATGCTTTTCCTCAATATTTTAATATTTAAAGTTTATTTTTTGTTAACTGAAATATGTAATATGGAAAAATTCTATCAAAAAACATAATTCAACTCAACCGAAACAGGAGATAAATAGAGATGATAATAATGTGAGGTATTTGATCCTCTTTCCCTTATAGTCATTTCAAACATTTTAGCGTGTTTTTCCATTCAGCTGAAACAGTAAAAATATAGAAAAATTCCCACAGAAACATAATTCGGCTGAGAAACAAAACAGGCCAAAAATGGTTTGCCGTCAGGAAACTGGTCTAAAACAGGGCTTCTTAAAACTTTTTTTTAGTCGTGACCCTTTTTTATCACAGATTTTTTTCATGATTCCAAAATATTTACGAAAATTTTGTGGGACCCCATAAGCATTGCAAAAATCCGAAACACGCGAGTGAAACTGTCAATTTTTCATTTGTACTGTAAGATAGTATTGCAGTTTTAGGTCATTATCTTTAATTTCTCATTTTAAGACAATGTTAAAATTTTAATTAAGTAACAGATGAAATGACAGCGTCATGTGCAAAGCAAGTAAAATGAACATTTATATTATAAAAGGAAGGCATTGAAACATTTTTGTCTGTATTGTCTTATCTTTATCTATTTTCAGATACATTGTGTAAACATATTGGGTAATTGAAAATTATTATATTGTGTTTAAGAAATAACAAAACTACTAAAAATTTTTGCAACCCCCTGCTGTAGATGGGGGTTGCGATCTACAGTTTAAGAAAGTCTGGTCTAAAATAATGTTACAATATTTGATCTTGCTAGAACATTGGATAACTGAGGCCACAGCCAGTGTGGTTATGGCAGGTGTGCAAAATTTTGGCATTCACAGAAATATCAAGTAGCAAAATTTTTGAAATTAAAAAAAAAAAAACGTGAAAAAGTTTTTAGAATTTAGGACCCACAGAGATTGCATAGCACAACAAAATGTACCTGCTGAAGCTAGGACTCCAGTGCATAGTAATATTCTTGTAAGGAGTGTATGCCTGAATGCGGAGATGCATTTTGAGTCATCATCGCTAGGTCACCAGCCTACACAGCATTGTGTGATATGTCATTCATGCAAATAAGGAATAAAATTGATTGCGCTTTAGTTAAATAACCTAACTTGTTCCTTGTAAGTATTATGCGAGAGTCCTTTAATTGTTGAATAAGAATACAACACTTGCTTTCTGTTCATCTGAAATCGGATAGATTTTCTAGCAGTTATTCCAGCAGAAGTTTGAAGGAACTGATCAATCTGTATTTAATTAGAAAATCAAAATACACAACTATGGACATAACATATTAAACCATAATTCACTTTTCACATTGGATAGCCAATGTTTTTTTTTTTTTTTTTTTTTTTTTTTTTTTTTTTTTTTTCTTTTCAAAATGCAATTGATAACTTGTATTGTTTTTTTTTTTTTTTTTTTTTTTTTTTTACAAAATTTAAATCTGGGAGTCATGAACAAATTTGTGGGGGTCACCAAATTCAAAGAAATTTATTTGACAATAAAAGATATACAGAATTTGAAGAGAATTTTTGATGTTTTTTTAACATTTCCATATTTTAATTTTGATTTTATTGCTTTCCACTTAATTTGTGTGTTAAGCTTGATGATTTCCAAACAGCTCGAATCAAATTTCAAAGCAATTGCATACGCGCAGCTAAGATGTAGTTTTTTTCGACTATCTTAGTAGTGTCTTGCATGCAATTTGTAATTGTAATACACATCATTTATAAACTGTTTCTTATTTCTAATCAAATTTGTTGTGAAGTAAGCACTTAACATTTCCTAAGTATTGGAAAATTCAGTAGTGTCTAAGGATAATGAAAACAATTTCGTTTTAGTTTCAATTTTGTTCCTGGTGGTTAAATGGCCCAAAATAGATACCCAATGTTCACAAGAGAAACGGGATGGATGTACCAACATCAAATAAACTTAGAGAAAAACTATTGATGAAAATGCAAACAAAAATGAATCCACTGGTTCTCTTTCTGCTTCTAAAAAAATTGAGTAAATATCAAGAAGAGTTTATTTTATACTGTTTTACATGTTGCATTAGTAATGAAAAATGAATAGCCATTGTGTGTTAAATGCAGTAAAAACTTGGCATATGGAAAGCATGAAACCTGCAAAATTAAAAACACATTTAGAAACGGTACTTTTCCGTTTTGCAAGCGCAAACGATAAAGTCGCCAACAATGGTACAACTAATGCCAAATGGAATATCTTCGCTGGCAACCTTTTCCGCCTCATTTTCAAAACATGTCGCAGCCATTTCTTATCAGATTGATTGTTTCTTTCAATACTGGCATACAATTACATAGAATTTTTACAAGAAGTTAAATTTTATGCCCTAAGACCATTCATGGTAATTAAGTCAATTAGAATGCAATCACACCACTCACTCAAAGGCGAAAATATAGAAAAGGCAAAATCAAGGGTTAAGCTAATACTTTGGCAAGGAGAATTGAACAAAAACGACAGAAACATGTTCTTCAGAATTTACTAAAGAAAATAATACAGATTTCTTGTTGAAAACAACATATGATAAAACTGACAAAAAAATTTCCAAATAAGGAATTAGGTTGGATCTGTGACCCATTTTGCCTTTGGTATTTTCAATTCCATGTATATCTAAATGAAAAAGAACAATTAATTGATATTTTAAGTGACAGAATAGTGTGTGTTCAAGTTAAGTCTCTAACTTGCCAAAAATTTTAGCTATCTACTGGAAACGAATATGCCGATTTAAAAGGAATGAAAGTAAATTATTACGTTTTTTACATAAAACTTCTAAAATGCTTATATTACATCTTTCGGTTATATAAGCATTGAAAGTGGTTTTCTGACTGAAATAGAAATAATTTTTCTACTGAATCAACATGGAGAACTTTTTTATTGAAATATTTTTTTCTCTGTGACATTAGTTGCATCTACTACAAACTAAAGATTAAAGAACTGTTTTTAAAACATTTTGAATTCGTTGTCATATTGATCTATGAAGCACTAGTTTAGTGAGTTTTTATTGCATTATTGACAAATATAGTTTTTAAACAATCAAAAAATTTTCTGCGGAGATAATTACTTGTCAAATATGAATGTGTTTTCAAGCGGAAATAAATAACGAGTTGTAAAAAGAAAATTCAGTTAGAACATTCACATCTCTAACAGTAATTTGGGCTTAATCCTAGTATACAGTGCACATAAGAGTTGGCGAAATTTGGGTTTAAGAGACTAATAAGCGCGCCAGTTGTGGTAACCAAGCCGATTTTGAATGCTCTGGAGGAAAGTGCATTTGGGAGCATTTTCGCGCATGCTCATTAAATATATTAAATTGAGAAGTTTTGATTGGTGCAGTTGGAAGAGAAGAATTATTTCAAACCATTGTTTGAAGTTCCGTTAATCTTCTGTCTTCGGCTGAACTGAATGAGAAAGGATAACGTATGTTCAGGTAAAATTTATTTATCTTTTATTTTTTGTATTTTTTAAAATAACGGTAGTGGTTCCGCCGAGTTTGTGATTGGTTAATATTTTTTAATTAATCGATTTTTGGTCAGATACTGAATATGATTTTAGTTTGATATCGTCTTTTATTCTACAGTTCGAGTTGCTAACGGGTCCATCGTCCTCGTACGTGTAGGTTGCGTGCCATGAGCGCTCCGACGGAAACGAGTACCCCAGCCGAAAATGGCGCACGGATGGATACTAGTGATTCATCAGCGGCGACTACCACTACGAAGAGCTGCGTTGGTCTTCCCTCGCATACTCAGATCGATGAAACGAATATGGAATACTACCGTGAAAAATTAATGGATTTGGAAAAAGAAATAGATGGAATTAAGACAGCGATGAAAGCGTGCCAACGTCTTCGACCAGTCTCGGATCCTGACACCATCACGGATATTATGAAGAAGAATCTGCTAACTCTTCAAGCACAAGCGGCGGATATTAGAAGTAAGTGCGATTTTTCTTGTTTTTCAGGCATTGTTCCCCCTGTTAACCCTAATCTTAAACGGAAAAATTTTGAAAACAAAAGGAACAATAATAGTAACTCTGCTTTAATTGATAGTGATGGCTTTAAAATTCCCAGTAAAATTTCTAAGCAGCAAAAACTTGAAAAAATTCCTGTTGTTATGGAAAACGTGAATAGATTTAATGTTCTTAATGATAATGCTGAGATTGATAATGTAAACATTATTGCTACCCCAGATGAGCAGGCAGTGCAGCAGCAGCCGACTAATAATCATAACCAAACTATCCCCCCCAATTATGGTTAACCCAGGGAAATTAACTCACGAGGCTTTTCTAAAAGAATTATCTTTAAAAACGGAGGCAAAATTCTTAGGAAAAGTTGTAAGGATCTTAAGTTTTACTAACGTTTATTTTATTTTAAATCTTTACTATCACTTCTTATTTTCTACTTCCGGCCAGAATTATAAGCGTTAAGGTTTTTATGCAAAGTTTGTCTGGCGAACGCCAAGTATTTAAGTTGTGGCTTTTGCCAAGCGAGAGAGAGGAAGCAGTGAGTTCGAAGCAGGCCGCTTACCTTAGAAGTTACGCAGTTGCTGTTTGCCTTCCAGGCCAGAGGTTTTAATCCTCTTGATAAATTTTAAACGTATTGTAGTATTCACAGTTCTCTGTACTACATACGCTTCCTGTTAATATAAGGCCAATCTTCCACGTTTCTTATTCTAAAGTTAAATTAGAGTTTAGTTTTATTTTTATACTTTTACGTTTTGACCCCAAGTAGCGGGCCGGTGTATTCCGAAGTACGGAAGTGATTGTAAATAGAGAAAAATAAAGGGTTTTGTATACCCTTCTTGTGTATCCTGTTTACTTCCCACAGTTTTGAACATAGCTTTAGTAAGCTCTCTGTTCCGAGTCAGGTCCTTGTATGTTCCCGAAGAAGGTGAGAAGGAACATTGACCCTGATAGTGGCGCCCAACGAAGAATAACCATGGCCGAGTTTCAAGAAGAACCTGTGCTGCCTGCAGAAACGGCTCAGAATCCAGAAATGCCAGCTGCCGCCCTGGAAGGATTTGGTTACATCGTCCAGACCATGCGCGCTTCGATGAAACCAGAAGCAACATTTAATGGAAACTCACCGGTAACCAGTTTTTTGGAAAAATTGGATGACCACTTCATGTTCTACCCCGTGCACGAGTTTCAAAAAGTTACCTTAGCTACCAGCGCTTTGAGGGGCCAAGCGCTTAACTGGTTCAAATGTATAGGCAGAAGTCTCTTGGGTCAAGCAGGAAGTCCCACCTATACTTACGAAAATTTCAAGACTGCCCTACTAAAAGCCTTCCCTGTTCTAAGGGATCGTGCGAAATTAGAAACGGAACTTTTCAGTATATATCAACAAAGAATCGAAAACCTCTCGAGCTTTATTTTAAGAAAAATTCACGTTTTCAAGCTCTTGTATGGAAACCGTCCGGATCCTGAAATAATTCAAGTGATTTTGCCGAGGTTACTACCCCAAGTGCAAGACTTTATTGAATTGAGAAATCCGACTACACTGGAAAAGTTATTTGAGCTAGCAATCCAGTTTGAAAGTAGAAGAACGGCGGACGTCGAAAGAAGACGCCAATATCAACAGCGAAACGAATTTGGTACGCCAAGACTACAGCAAACTGAAGCACACGGCTACAGAGAAAAAGCGAATCAGTGGGCAAGGAAACCCGAGCATTCAAAAACAGCCGGCGAAAGTCGACAGTTCAATAGCAACCCAGGAAAAAAGTCTCAAGGCCAGTGGAAAAAGAAGGAAAGCACGGAAAGGAAAAATAATTTAAACTAAAACGGATTTCTGCTGACGGAAGGGTGCGGAAATCCGAAGGCCAAGAAAACCCCTCTTCCTACAAGTTAAATACAGTAATGGTGAAAAATCTGACTCTTCCGAAGATTGAAGTCTTGGTGAATAATATCCCAGCCACCACACTCCTGAATACAGGCGCGCAGTGTTCCTGTGTGGCAGAAGATTTTTTTAGGAAGTATTTTCGCAAATACCGCATATATAATTCGGATAATACGACAGTGTTAGCGGCGCAAGGAGAAAAATGTAAGTGCGTAGGTAAAGTACCGTTGTATATCCGTATCAAGGACGAACAAGTAAAGGTGATGTTTTTTATAGTAAAGAATCTGCAAGCACATATAATTTTAGGAATAGATTTTCTTTCAGAAGCACAAGCTACGCTGGATTTTAATGAAGCGTCCCTTAAGCTGACAATGAAACCAGTTCGTACAGAAAACGCTGAACCGCCGATGTTAAAACTTGACCACCTCTCTAATGACGAGCAAGGAAGAATCCGACAAGTGGTAAGTGAATTTGCTTCGTTATTTAGTGATATTCCAGGATTTACTCAGGTTACTAACCATAGTATTGACACCGGAGATGCAATGCCAGTTCGTCAAAAACCATACCGGTATGATAAGAATAAGGAAAAAATTATAGAATGGCATATTACCGATATGCTACGTAAAAAGATCATAACGCCCATCTCAAGTAGTTATGCTAGCCCGGTGGTTTTATGTAAGAAAAATAATGACTATCCTTTGACGCATCCAAAAAGGTGGAGATTCGCTATTGATTACCGTAAATTAAACTCCATAACTAAATATCCGGTATATCCGTTACCGATCATTGAAGAAATTCTAAGGAACATAAAATCAACCAAATTTATGACGACTTTAGACTTAACGACTGGTTATTTTCAAATAGGGGTTAGGCCTGAGGACGTGCCTAAGACTGCTTTTATAACCAAGTCTGGCACTTATGCATTTTTGCGTTTGGCCTTTCAGGGGCCCCGGCAACATTTCAGCGATGCATGGACATTGTGTTAAGACCTGTTCTTGGAAAGTCCACATTTATCTATTTAGACGATATCATTATTACTAGTGATAATTTCGACCAACATGTACAGGATTTAAGACAGGTGTTTTCTTTATTAAATGAGGCCGGTCTAAAAGTTAATGTCGAAAAGTGCAAATTTGCAGCTCCTGAATTAAAATATTTAGGTTACAAAATATCTCAAAAAGGAATCGAGACAGACGAATTAAAAAATAATTGCTGTACAAAAGTATCCGACTCCAACCACGGCGAAGAAGCTCTCTTCTTTTCTAGGACTTTGTTCATATTATAGGTCCTTTATAAAAAATTTTGCAGCTATTGCTGAACCATTGTTAAAATTAAAAAGGAAAAAGGCAAGATTCTCGTGGACGGCCGAAGCCAATAGTGCTTTCGAAAAATTAAAACAAGCATTAACGCAAGCCCCTGTGTTGAAATTTCCTGAAAAGGATGAGAATTTAGAAATTTCAGCGGATGCTTCGGATTATGCGGTAGGAGCGGTACTTTCGCAAAATCAGCAGCCCGTGGCATTTTTTAGCCGAACTTTAAATCAAACACAAAGAAATTATTCCGCGACCGAGAGAGAGGCACTTGCAGTTCTGTTAGCAGTGCAAAAGTTCCGAGTCTATTTTGGAAAGGCGCCGATAACAGTGTACTCTGATCATGCGGCGGTAACTAGATTGTACTCAGGGAAAAATTTATCCTTAAGGTTAATAAGATGGGCACTCAAGCTGCAAGAATATAATCTGGTAATCAAGCATACCCCCGGAAAGGAAAATATCGTAGCAGATGCCCTATCAAGAATTAAAATAGACGAACAAGGTAATACCGTAAAGGTGGCAATGCTTACAGCATGTACAATAAATTCCCGAGAAACTGTAATAACCGAACTGGGTAAGGATCCTGAGTTTGGAAGTATTTATGAGTATTTAAAGGATCCTGAAAATTTTAGCCACCAAGATATTGTGGCGATAAGAAATAGGGCGGCCCATTACGAACTAATAGATGGTCTATTATTCTATACAAAAACTACGAATTCCAACAACGAATTTCGACCTGTTATCCCAGCTAGTCTTAGATTAAATATCCTGCAGGAGCTCCATGACAGCCCTTTAGCTTCTCATGCTGGTATTCGAAAAACTATCCAACGCGTACGCGAGGCAGTCTACTTTCCTGAACTGCAAAAGTTAACAAAGGCGTATGTCCAGTCCTGCCCAACATGTCAAGCAGTTAATTATATTAATTTCCGCCCGGCCGGGTTTCTAAATAGTATTAAATCCGAATTTCCAAATGAAATAATTGGCATCGATTTATTGGGCCCTTTCCCAAAAAGTCAGTTAAATAAAAGTCGCTATCTCCTTGTTATGGTTGATCATTTTGGTAAATGGACCGAAATTGTTCCCTTAAAACGAGCCTCCGCGAAATTAGTTACTGATTCTATTTTAAGTAAATATATTTTAAAATAAAGTTTAAAATAAAGCCCCTAAAAGTTATATCGGATAATGGTCCTCAATTTGTAAGTAATATATTTGAAGACATGTGCCAAAAACTGGGCATACGTCATTTAAAAATGGTCCCGTATCGGCCGCAATCAAATATAGCGGAACGGGTCAATAGAGATATAGTGAAAATTATCCGTAGTTATGTTAAAAATTTTCATAAAAGCTGGGATAACTATGTCAATGAATTTGCTTTCGCCCTTGGGACCGCAAAACGTGATACAACGGCAAAACTCCTGCTGAGTTATTTTTAGGCAGAAAGATTATAACGCCGTTAGATAAATTATTTTATGTGCAACAAAGAGCCCCAGAATTTAAAATGGGTGATATCGAAAAACTAATTAAGGAAGCAAAGAAGAATACGGAAGTAGCACAAAGAAAACAGAAGCTCTATTATGATTTGAAACGACGGGGAGTAACTTATAAAGTAGGGGATGAAGTTTTAAAAATTAAGCATTCACTTTCTTCAGCACCAGAAGATAAAACTGCCAAATTTTTTCCACGATTTGAAGGACCATATGTTATAGAAAAAATAACTCACGCTGTAGTAGTGTTAAAAACCAGAAATGGTGAAACCTGCTCCGCAAACATTGATCAAATCAAATCCTACTTCGATCGTAATAAAATGCAAATATTTTCAGATCTTTTGCAGGATCCGGCACGGCAGACACCGCAGGCACAAGCTCCAGAGGTGGAAAAACGACAAGTACAAGGGCAAGCCAGTAAGAGGCAGGAGCAAGTGAAAAGAAAATTTCCCCGCGGAAAAATTGAAGGGAGCAAGAAAAAGAAGCCGTTTCACCGTCCAGAAAAGAGAGTTCACCAACACTCCCAGAATGAAGAAGGGAGAAGGACGACGTATGTGAAGAGAACCAGGAGAAATGACGGCAACTATAACCCGGCTCTAAAACGGAAGATCTACTCATCCGATAGGACTCTCCGCAGTAAATGTAGCCGAACTGCGGAAGGGCCATCAGCGGCGGAGGAAAAGTTACAAGGAAAATTTGAACGGCCAGCAACGAGGTCCAAGCAGGAACACGACAGAAGTTTCCCGGTTCCGCCAAGACCAGCTGCCATCAAATGGCCAAGACCACAAGCAGAGGAGAAAAAGAAGGTATTCAAGGGTGACCGAACTGGTGAAAAAAGGAAGCTTCCAGAGGAAGGCACTGAAGGGCGAGCCCGTACAAGAAGGAGGATAAATCACACAACTATCTGCAATACCTTTAAAGACTGGGCCCAGAAAAGGATGTCCGAATATCACAAAGATAAGTAAAATTTTATGTTACTTTGCAAACTTAAGTTAATCTTTCATTCTTACTGCAAGTGGCAGATTTCAAGAAGTTTTACCTCATGCGAGGTCTACCTTTATCGCCAAAAGGGCGAGAAATGAGTTGTTACCGATTTTGGTAGTATGTTTTTCAATTACTCTCGCGTAAAACTAAAGTTGATGTATAATAGTGTTGTGTAAAGACTTAAATATTGTAAAAAGTTATTGTATAAATTTTATTTAAAACATTCTAGCAAGAAAGAAGTTTTAGTCTGAAAGACTTTTTGAAATGTAGTATTTCAATGTAGAAAGAATTGGCACTTGCTTTGAAAAGAATAGAAGTTAACAATGTACTACTAATGCATGTTTTCAAATGTTTAAAATTAACGGCATGTTGATATGTTCTTATATACAATGTGAACTGTTATTTTAAATGTTAAGAAATACCGTGATATGGTAAAAGTGAATGTTGAAATTTTTTTAGTTGTGTGACTGCAAAAAGACTAAATCATGGAGAATCAGTGTTAAAGGTTGAATGATGTAGTTAGGCTCTCTGACGCTACACTTTAGAGTTAGACACTTTCAGAATAGTACCTCAGGGTTTAGAGTTGAAATTAGGGTGTGTTAAGAGGTCTTGTTATGTTGAATTTTAACACGTTAGTGTTTTGATTGTAGGAGGAAGTGTGGAACACGTAGACAGAAACACATTCGTGTTTGGTGTTCTGTTACAACACATGTCAGAGAGCACGGGGAGAGATAATTAAAATACTCATGAATGAAATAAGAATGTTAAGAGAAGTATAATTATATATGTTACTTGCCATTTCATTGTGTAACATTTCATTAAACTAGTTTTCCTTCCAGATCTCTGGAAGGAACCAGAATTGAATAAAAGTTCCTGTTTAGATGCAGTACAGATGAAAAAAAAAGTCTGTATCCTGGAAGCTGCTATTGTAAAAAAAAAAAAAAAAAAAAAAAAAAAAAAATCTTTCTTTTAAATTTCTAGTTTCTAGCGAAAAATATTCGTAAAAGATTGGCCTCGCGTTAGATTCTAGAGCTAAAAGTTTTCAACAAGGTCGTTTTAGACCTCAGTTTCAAACTAATTAACTCTGGCGGGAAGTATGTAAGGATCTTAAGTTTTACTAACGTTTATTTTATTTTAAATCTTTACTATCACTTCTTATTTTCTACTTCCGGCCAGAATTATAAGCGTTAAGGTTTTTATGCAAAGTTTGTCTGGCGAACGCCAAGTATTTAAGTTGTGGCTTTTTGCCAAGCGAGAGAGAGGAAGCAGTGAGTTCGAAGCAGGCCGCTTACCTTAGAAGTTACGCAGTTGCTGTTTGCCTTCCAGGCCAGAGGTTTTAATCCTCTTGATAAATTTTAAACGTATTGTAGTATTCACAGTTCTCTGTACTACATACGCTTCCTGTTAATATAAGGCCAATCTTCCACGTTTCTTATTCTAAAGTTAAATTAGAGTTTAGTTTTATTTTTATACTTTTACGTTTTGACCCCAAGTAGCGGGCCGGTGTATTCCGAAGTACGGAAGTGATTGTAAATAGAGAAAAATAAAGGGTTTTGTATACCCTTCTTGTGTATCCTGTTTACTTCCCACAGTTTTGAACATAGCTTTAGTAAGCTCTCTGTTCCGAGTCAGGTCCTTGTATGTTCCCGAAGAAGGTGAGAAGGAACATTGACCCTGATAAAGTGAACGGAGAACTTTTAAAAGTTCTACCCAGGACAGCTGACGACCATCGGATGCTGACAGCATTATTTCTGGAAAAGAAAGTGGAGCATTATATTATAAATGCAAACTACGCTAGACCCATAAAAGTGGTTATTAGGGGTTTATCCATAACCACAAATACAGATGATATTGCCGGTGCCCTTACTGCCAAAGGATTTGGAATTAGCAAAGTAATCCAGCTTACGCGACGACGAACTAAAGCCCCAATGCCTCTCTTTTTGGTACAGGTTATTAAAAATGAAATTGCAGAGGAAATATATAATGTTAGTGATTTATTATTTTTCGCGCTCACGGTGGAAAAATACATCTCAAAAAATCAGGTGCCACAATGTTATAATTGTCAAAAATGGCACCACTCATCAGATAATTGTCATTTTGCTCCACGTTGTGTGAAATGTTCAGAAGAGCATAAAACGATGGACTGCCCAACGAAAGGAAAAATGGAGGAACCGAAATGTGCCAACTGCCTAAAAATCACGTGGCTTCCTACCGTGGCTGCGAAAAGTTTCCCAAACATAAAATCAATCCACCAAGAAAGGATAATACTGTAAAAAAAGGAATCTCTTTCGCAGACATGCTGAAAAACCAGGCGAATTTGTTCAAAGAAAATCCGGCTATGTCAGTCCCAAAATCGGCTTCTGCTGCACATAGTAAAAACAGTGAAAACATTAAGCTAACTGATCTTAGTAACGCATTAAAAAATTTAAACATGTCTAATGTAAACAAATCTAGTGAAAATGTCTCAATTGATAATCAAGAGAAGCCACAAGGCTCCGAGGTTTTGTGTTTCATGAAAAATATTTCCAAATTTAATATTATTTTAGGAATTAACAATATCTAATTAATGAACAATGTGTTCAAAACTTATTTACCAAAGTTAAAAGAATTAAGTGACCCTGTTGATAAATTATTCATGTTTTATGAAATAGTAAATGAAATTAACAATAATGTATCAGCACAACCATAATACGCATTTAACTTGTGTTACTTGGAACGCAAATGGATTGCTCCCAAAAGCTTACGAGCTTAAGGAGTTTTTACATGAAGTTTCTCCTGATATTTTATTCCTACAAGAACACATGCTTGGCCCCCAAAACTACTTCAGAGCTTGAAACTACGTGACGCATCGTTGGGACAGACCTACAGAAGGCAGATATGCTCCAAGAGGCAACGCAAGAGGAGTGCTGCTTATTTTAATAAAGCGCTCCATCCCTCATTATGTTACAACATTACCACAGCTCTTAGCAGTTGAAGCCCTAGCTATCACACTCACGCCAAACACTTCACGACCAATCACAGTCATCTCCACCTATTTCCCTATACACTCACCTACAAATTCTGTCAAGACAGATTTGCAAACCTTATTAAACACAAACAATCGAGTTATTATAGGTGGAGATTTTAACGCACACCACCGCGAGTGGAACTGCTGGGATTTTAACCAACACGGAAAAGTCATTCACACCATTGCCCAAGCGGCCAATATTCACCTCGCAGTTCCTGAAAAACCAACACACTATGGGATAGTAGACCGTCAGTCATGGATTTCTTCATCCTGAAAAATATCAACCCACCTAGTTATGTGGAAAGTCTGACAGAATTATCATCAGATCATAACCCTGTGATGATGGAAATTACTACCGACTCCTATAGTACACCACACAAACGAGCCCTTATTACAAACTGGGCAGGATATGCCAAAGCTCTCAACAACACTCAGTACCCTATCCACACGATACAGTCGAGGGATGAGTTAGACGCCTTCACGGAAGAATTCACAGAGGAACTTCATGATGCTTTGCTGAAAAACAGTAAAACTATGAGAGCAGACAAACGTTACAAGAATAAGATCCTCAGAGAAATTATCAGACGAAGGAACCACATCCGTAAGCAGTGGCAGAAATTCAGATGCCCTACGGACAAAGCCCTATTAAATCAACTTAACCAGCAAGTCAGGACTCTACTCAAAAAACATGCACAACTTGACTGGGCCAAACATTTGGAATCACTTTCCACGGATGATAATTCGCTGTGGAACGCTGTTTCTAAATTTAAAAGACGCAACACTAATATTCCGCCCATTAATGGCCCCAACGGGATCGCATACACTGATTTTGAGAAAGCTGAATCTATTGCAGATCACTACGCTTTTCAATTTCGCACTCACAACATTTCTAACCCCCAAACAGAACTCGCAGTGGCATCACTCATCACACAATTCCAAACAAAAACACACACAAACAACACCCCCTAATCATGCCATCAGAGGTTATTAGTTATATCGAGAAGAGAAAAAATCGAAAAAGCCCTGGACTGGATAAAATTAGTAATAAAATGCTTAAAGAGATGGGAGTGAAAATGATATGTAAATTCACAAAACTTCTGAATGCCATGCTCCGCCTCCAGTATTTTCCGACCAATTGGAAAACAGCCATCATATCTCCAATTCTAAAACCAGGAAAAGATCCTACCCTGGCTACCTCATACAGGCCGATTAGCTTGCTATCAACTCTCAGCAAAATTGCAGAAGCAGTTATCCTAAAAAGAATAGAAGACTTCTTAACAGATAACAACGTCCTCATCCCACAGCAATATGGATTCAGAAGGAAGCACTCAACGACGCACCAACTCTACCGAGTTACTGAAATGATTGCTGACGGCTTCCAGAGGAGGCAAATCACAGGAGCTCTCTTCCTCGATATCTCGAAAGCCTTTGACTGTGTATGGTTACAGGGCCTCACTTACAAATTACTCACCCTGGGATTCCCAGACTACATCATAAACATCATTAATTCCTATCTATACGATAGACACTTTGTCGTTCGATATAACAATACGCACTCCACACGGAAAGTAACTCTCGCGGGTTTACCTCAAGGAAGTTTACTTTCGCCCACATTATTTTCAATTTATACGAACGACATCCCACACCACCCCAACACTACACTCGCACTTTATGCAGACGATACTGCGATCCTATACCAAGATGCGTCCATGGCCGCAGTCGTACATACACTACAAGAACACATCCATGCATTAGAGTCCTGGATGCTAAAATGGAAAATTAAAACGAACGTGGAAAAATCCGAAGCTGTTTACTTCACTAAAAAAAGAATCATCGATCTGAATATCACCCTCCGGATGTATGAAGTCAACATCCCCTGGGCCAAGCAAGTCAAATACCTTAATGTCATTTTGGACCAAAAACTCACATGGGCCCCACACATCACACATATCCTGAATAAGTTTCGGGGAACTAAAGCATTACTCAACCCCTTAATTGCCCGAAACTCTGTTTTATCTATTCATAACAAAATTCATGTATTCAGATCCATGCTGCGACCAATTGTTACTTACGCCTGTCCCGTCTGGGGTTATGTTTGTAAAACACACATGCAAAAAATCCAGCAATGCCAGAATATTTCTTTAAGAAGAATCACTAACAGTCCCTGGTATTTCAGAAACGAAGCCATCCACAACGAACTGAATATCGATAGCATAAGTATTTGTATTGCTAAAATAGCAAAAAAATTTTTCAACAATATTGAAAAAGTTAACAATAGCTCTATTCCCAGGCTTACCTACGACTATACGATCGAAGAAAATAAAAAGAGACCAGGAGCTGTTCTCCGGCATTTATTGTAGTTTTTAAAACTTCTCACACAATATTTCATAAAACTCAATTGTATTGTAATACTTCTTCTATGAATTTTTAGGACACGCATAAGTGTCGCCATCTATATGCACTCACACGAATTTCAATTTATATTTTTCCACTATTACGACCATATACAATAGTTATTTAGGCCACATATTATCTCAGCACATGGTCCTTTCACTTTATTGCATTCTACATATTTTTAGTCTTATATTTTTATTCTAATTATTTTTTATCCTGATATCTTATTCCTAGTTCTGACTTTAAATCATACCCTCAATAAGTTTCAACTTTAGCTTAGCCCCTCCCCCCAACCAATGCCTGACAAGCAAGATTGTGCACTTTCTTTACAGATCAACCATTGGCGCACGTGACCAGTAGCTCCTCCCTTCACCTCCTCGACCATCTCTATGCCACTCCATCGACATTTGAGCGGATTCGACTGCTTGCTCCTGAGCGTGAAGGTGCTCGTCCCCTCGCTCTGCGTTTTTTGCTGTTCTGCAGTATTAACCTCTCGTTTTTCTGAGTTTAACTATTGTGACTGAGAAACTGCTGTGCTTTCTCGATTGTGCATTCAGGTCAGCATGCAAACCACTATGTTTAGTATGCTGTAAAACGACCTACTTTTACTCTGTGCTTTTTAAGCATAGACTTTCTGCATTTCACTACTTCATAAACCGACATCATGGAACGTTTCCTGGACTTCATTGCAGCTGAGATTACTCAGCTGGAACTCCGTCAAGAAGACAAAGGTTTCCTTACCCCTGAAGAAACAAGAGACCTGAATTTGTTCAAAAAATTCCGAGCTCTTGCTGACCAGGAATTTGTGAACTCCAGAACACAGGTCGACCGTGCTAAGACCAAAACTGATGACAACCCTGGCTTCCCGTCTCTCTCTCCCAAAGATCAACCCTCGACGTGCTGAGAGTCCCGCGAGGTCGGATGCGGACTTTACAAAATACAAGGCTTTAGATGTCAGCTCTGACTCCGATGGAGAACCCAAAGGAGACAGAACCAGACGCACCAGAAAACCTGCGAAAAAAGCTGTTGCACCCCTGGCTGCTGCAACTGCTCCTGAAATTCCAAAGACTCACCCTGTTGCTGATCTCACTCCGCAACAGAATATGGACACAGACCCCACCCCAGTGCAGACACCTCCAACCAATCAGAACGCTTCGATCAACAGTGCGAGAAAACTACCGCCGATTATAATCAAAGACAGCAGATTCACATGGAATGACTTAAAAACGCTGTTTAATAATAATTTTTCTCTGCACGATTTCTATGGAGAAAACATGAAGGACGGAATCAAGATTAAAGTGAAATTGCCCACCATTTATCGGGAAATGGTAAAAGTGGTAGAAGAAGAAGGCATCAGGTATCACTGCTATGCGCTTCCCGAATCTAAACATATAAAAGCTGTGATATGTAACCTCCCGTCTTACATGGACCCTGAGGAAATTATGATGGATCTAAAAGAACATGGACTCGACGTCGTGCGGGTCAACCAACTCACTATCAGGCGTAACGGAGAAGTTATTAAGCTTCCCCTGTTTCTCGTTACTCTCACCCGCAAGGAGAAAAACAAGGAGATACACCAGTTAAAATTTGTGCTGGGAATGAAGATTAGTGTTGAGAGATACCGTGGCCGTAAAGGACCCTTGCAGTGTTATCGCTGTCAAGGGTTCCATCACGCCCAATCGCACTGCAATCACGAACCACGTTGTGTTCGTTGCGGTGAACCTCATGAATCATTTAACTGTGACAAGGATAAGGCAACTCCGCCTAAATGTGCCAATTGTCATGAGATAGGTCATACAGCTAACTACAGATTATGTGTGCGTTTTCCAAAACCAAAAACCACCTCGGCTGTGAAAACGTTCTCTGATCGGGTAGTGCATAATAAAACTTATGCACAAGCTTTAAACACCGGCCTCGCTCCTGAATTTCTAACTGAAGCAAAACAAGTTGCAGCTGAGCTACGTATGCTTGTCTCTGCTCTAAAAGAAACTGGATTTACTCTGATGGCAAAATCAAACGTATCTCAAGATCATACTCCTGCAGCCCCTGTTAATGGCTAATTACATGAAAAAGTGTACTCCCGTACAAATAATGATATGGAATGCCTGCGGGCTACCCACCAAAATTACTGAACTGCACCATTTTTTAAGTGAGCATGATATTGACATTGCAATCATATCAGAGACTCATGCAAAACCATGCCAACGCTTGAGAATTGCAAATTATAATTCATACCGCTGTGATAGACTTTCACACAGAGGTGGTGGTGTGGCAATATATGTGAAACGTAATTATGCATCTTGTCTTATATCTGATTCAAGAAATTTTAATTGTGAGCAAACTACTGTGTGTGTCACTCTTCCTGTGTTTAATAACATCAATTTTTGTGCTGTGTATAACCCTCCAACGAATAGAGTATGTGATAATTTTCTAAATAGCATTCTACCGGATGACATACCTACCCTTGCTGCCGGGGACTTTAATGCTAAGCATATAGACTGGAACTGTCGTCGAACAAACCTAAATGGTAAAATTCTCCATGAATATATTTTACAGCATCCGGTGGCGCTACATGCCCCACCAGAATACACGCGGCTTCATAATAGAATTGAATTTTCTGTTATACTAGACACTGCAGTCACTACAACGACTATCCCCGTTGCACTGGAAGTATTTCATGAATTGTCCTCTGACCACCTCCCCGTAATCGCAACATTAGGAGTGACAAAAACTTCTGAGCTCTCTACTAAGCGAATTACGAATTGGAATCTCTTCAGCAATATCATGAAAAATTCACCTCCTCGACTGCAAAATCTCAATACCAAACAAGGCATAAACACCGTAATTAATGCCTTAAGTGAAAGCATTCAAGGTGCAATTAAGGAAGCCAGTACTGAAATTACTAATCGTGATAAGGCTTTCAGACTGCCCCTTAATATACGACAGCTTATGAGAGAGCGAAATAGACTCAGGAAATGTTATCATTTAACGTGGGACCCGGCACTTAAACGTGAAATAAATCGTAAAAATAAGCAAATTCAGAAGGTCATTAAAACCTTCAAAGAAGAACTATGGGATGATAAAATATTAAATCTGGATTCTAGAGAAGGTACATTCTGGTCTTTAATCAAAAATTTTAAAACTTCCTTCACAAGTAATCGACCCCTCTATGACAGAGGTAATATTGCCATCTCCAATCAGGAAAAAGCAGAAATCTTCGCAGCACACCTCCAAGAACAGTTCACGCCAAATGATTGGCGAAATGACTCTGATTTCGAATTAAAGACCCTCCTACGAGTGAGGGATTGGCTCAACGCCCCTTCAGTCATACTTCCGATTAAATATGCCACTCCTACTGAAACGACTAATATTATCAAACACCTGAGACAAAAGAAATCTCCAGGAATTGATGAAATCAGCAATACAGCAATTAAAAATTTGCCGCCTAACATCATCTCCAGCCTGACAAGTATTTTTAATGCTTGTCTTGCTCTTTCTTACTTTCCAACACCTTGGAAAATTGCTAAAATTATTTTACTACCTAAACCGGCTAAAGATCACACCCGACCAGACGGATATCGTCCTATTAGTCTACTGCCGGGCTGAGGCAAAATTTTTGATAGAATTATCCTGAATAGACTGAAACCATATTTTCAGCATCTTCCGCCGGAACAATTTGGGTTCCGCGCTCACCTCTCAACAACGAAGCAACTTGTCCGAATAACCAAATTCGCTGGTGCAGCTTTGCACTGCAAACTTAATGTTGCTATACTCATGCTAGACGTGGCGAAAGCATTCGACCGCGTTTGGCATGAAGGCTTAATTGCTAAATTAATTGACCTTCAACTGGACAGAGAACTCATTCTGCTAATCCATTCTTTTATCAGGGATCGGACATTCAGAATCTCGGTAAAAAATGAATTATCCAGCACTAAAATAATGACTAGCGGTGTTCCACAGGGTTCTGTGACTGGCCCTATACTCTATCTATTCTACGTTTGAGACTTTCCGAGATTGCATTTAAATCATAATTCTATGCTAGCCTGTTATGCAGACGACACTGCCCTGGCAGTGAAGTCTGCTAACATCAATCATGCTATTCGGAAACTCCAAGACACTATTCCCTCCATAGAACAATGGTGTGGATATTGGAAGATACGAATTAACGCTCAAAAATCGCAGCTCCTACTCATAAGGAAAAGGAAGAAAAATGTTCCGATCAGGCAAAGTGTTTATCTTTTTAACGAGGCTGTGCCTATCGTGAAACAAGACAAATATCTGGGCATCACCATCAACGACAAGCTCACATGACAGCATCACATCCAACAAATCAGGGATAAAGCGATTAAAGTCATGAAATGTTTATATCCTATGATAGGGAAATATTCAAAACTTTCGTTGGACAAGAAACGACTTATTTATCTAGCCACAATCCGACCCATCATGACGTACGCTTCGCCAGCATGGACTACCGCTACGAAGGGTGAAATCCAAAAATTACAAGTTGTGCAAAACCAATTTTTAAGAATTATCACAAATGCACACCCGTATGTGAAGAACAAACGTCTCCATGAAGATTTAAAAACGGATACAATAGTGGAATATTTAAGAAGAACTAACACGGCATTTTATGACGCCGCTAAGGAGTGCCAACATATGGACATTTTCAACCTATTTCACTATGAAATTTTATACGAGGACAGGCACTTCCGTCCATATGCCGCTTTTCTACTCAGTGGAAACCAAGATTTTCCAACAAAATTTGTGTTTTTAAGTATGTAGTACTCTAAAAAACTTATTTGACTTGTAAATAATGATGTTTAGAAATCTTAGCCGGATGATCATGTGACACACACAGCCATGCCCACAAGATATTACTTATATTTTTCCTGTATATACTATTTTTCTTTTTGGAATCGTATTTTATTTTCTGCATTTATGACTGCAACACACACCTTTTATGAACTGATTTAGTACTATTTTATGTATAAGTATTGTAAAACTTCAGATTTACAGCGCTACGATGCCTGGATACCTCATCGCCAACCAGATGTCTTATCGCTCATCACGTGACATTCGTCACACCCCCTGCATCTGCTATCCTGTCTCCACGAGAACTACGTTGGGCATTTCCTTACCTGCAGCGCCCCTAGAAGCACCAAAGTTCGATAGCCGGAACACAACCTGCGATTTCGCAGGTTAATCGCGGCAAATAAAGCAAGTTGGAGTTGGAGTTGGACATTTGAGCGCCGGACACCGTAGAAGTAGCATCACTTAGGCCTTACTCGCAGCTCCTGCCATGAACGCGACTAACTGCCCGTGCCGTTTATGCGAAAGGCTCATCCATTGACCATCACGCCCACTTCTTATCACGATCAACTCTCCTCTCCTAAGTAATTTGCCATGATATGCCAGAAAAAGATATGCCAACTTACACGGGATAAACACAGGATACGGCTTTCCAGCCGAGGAGCCTGAAGAAGTGCCCAGCACCTGAGCCTTCGAGTTGCTAACGTATTTTGTTCTACAGTTCTCTTTGCTAACGTATTTTGTTGTACAGTTGGATAACGTTACTTTTCGATTATGATGTGCAGTGCTATGAATTGCGAATATTTAAACACGAAATTTTTTTGGAAGTTAGAACTGGAAGGAAAGCTTGCTGTAATTCAATGGGCAGTAGATGCCGGATTGCTGCCCAATTTTAAAAATCGCGCCATGGCCGCACCGTGTACTAGGATTTGGAAGGAACGTGGAGTGCTGTTAAGCGTGGGATGAAGGGGACGAAAAAGGTAAGCGAAGAGTTTGACTTTTATTTGGTGGAATGTATGTGGCGGCGCCTGAAAAATAATAAATCGTCATCCGAAAAAATGAAAGACTTTATATTTGCAATAAAATCAATATATCCGCCACCCGAGTTTGAGGGCTATGGCATTTGAGTTATGATATTGACCCTAAAACATATGTGACACTGAGCCATGGTATTTAATTTATTATATTTGATATGTGAATGTTTTGTATTTGTTGCGATGCATGTTGAAAATTATATTTTTATTTTTTATAAAGGTCTGTTAAAAATTATTTTCAATTTCTAAATGCTTGCTTTTTTCCTTGTGTCTCACCGTATGCTTAGAATTTATTATCTTATGATTATCATTTTGTTTACTTTTTTTGCCAACTCAAACTTGTGGTGACGCTTTACTTTGAGGTTGCCAAAATTTGGCGACAAACGTAAACGCATCATTTTGGTTTTGGCGACAATTTTAAAAATCGCGCCAAGACCGCACCGTATACTAGGATTTTACCGTAATTTGGATTGATTTAATCTTTATAATACAGTATATTTTACAATGATAAGGCAAACTCCAATGTGAAAGATTATGCGAAGATTACGATAGTACCTAGATTATTCAGCATATCGTATAATCCTATAACCAGATAATAATAATATTAAAATTAATTTTATCTGAATGAAGTTTTCTTATTACAGAAACAGTAAAATTATGCCATTATATAAACGAATGCACTTTCAGACAATATACTTCATATAGTTCACGAGGGCAAGCCACAAGTTCTGTTTATGTTACTTCTCGCCCTTCAGCGCATGCTCAAGAATTACCATCCAGGCGAAACTAGTCGATTTGTCCATGACGTCAAAAATTCGAAATGTGGGGTAGGGTTTGGAAATACGCGCTTGGGGAACAATTGGTGTCGCGTGCATTTCGTCTTGTATCGCCACTCGGTTTTCCCCGGGACTTAAATTCGTAAACGGGTCGCTGGCAGAGCTTGCTGAAGAATTCGGCTTTATCTTATCCATTGACGTAGATTGCCTCCACATTTTCGGTCAGCATTTTCAGTATCGTAGGAAGATGCTCGTAGGAAAGACGACCCTCATTCCATTGCATGGCGTGTCGGTTCCGCTTGGTCTGGTTGACGGCAGCTCGATTGCGGGACGATAAGTCATCGTAATGGACAGGAGGGAGAAAAATCATAGATCCGCATAAAGTTAAATCATAGGTGATGTAGCCCAGCTCTTTCAAGATGAAACATATATCTACAGTCTTTGGATCATGGCAGAGAAAGGACTCCATATCCAAAACAATGTAGGAACATTTGAGAGAATTGGCACTCAGGTTTTCCACATTCAATGGAACAAAAGAAAATTCTCTCTCTCTCTCTCTCTGACCTGAAGAAAAAAGGATAGCACTCTCTCTGCGATCTCCTCTTTTATAGAGAGAGCTAGGCAAGGGAGCACGTGACAGGTCGTATGAATTCTGGGAAAAGGTCACATTTTTTAATATTCTATAATAGCATTTCAACAAATAAATAAATAATAAAGGTCACCTTGGAAAGAAAAGGATAATATGGAACTCGTCCTCGACTTTGAAGGTTTCTACGATTCTCAAGGATCCTTTATTGTGAAAGAATTGGCTTACCTCACGTTGGACGGCACTTCTCGAGAGGTATTTGTTTTTAAACCCCCGTTTCCATGGAAAATGTTCCCCGAAAAAGAAAAACGAACCGCTGTGTGGGCGAGTGATTATTATCACGGCTTGTCGTAGTATGAAGGAGAAATTCCGTACAGTTATTTTCCATGGGTGTTAACGATGTTGACGGAACCCTTTTCCGTGCTTTGGGTGCGAGGAGAAACGAAACGGAGGTTTCTAGAGAAATGGTCTCAAAGATCCATTTCTCGCATTTCGGGATCGACGCAAGAGATTCTCAAATACAATGGGATCGAACGCATGAACTGTCCTAACCACACAAAAGGTTTTTTCCATTGCGCTCTACAAAAATCGGTTCGGTATAATTATTATTTAAAGACACAGAGAAGAAATTCGCAAGATGGATCCTGCACAATACAATTTTGACAGAAATCCTAAAAAATATAAAATGACCTCTTCAACAGCATGGATTGTTCGGAAGCGAAACGTGGAATTTTTAAATAGATCAGGAAGAGTCCATTCTTAAAAAAAATGGCGCTGTCTTGTGAATCAAAAATCGAGTCGGTTGGGAAACATTTCTGAGAGCTGAAAAAAAATTTCTCTGGCTCAGATAAAAAAAAAAAAAAAACTTTTTGTTATAATGTTTTTAGACATTATAAAAATTAACGACAACACTCCTTTTCGTTGGAAATATGTTCCAATATGCCGTGATGTTTCTCAAAAATCAAACATTCCTTTCTTGATAATCTATTTTTAGAGACATGACAACAGGTTGAGACCTCCTTTCGAACAACCCCTTATTTGGTTCGAATCAGATCTCAACGCGTTTCAACATGTCTGCAAATCATATTTCGAAGAAAGAGATGATGCATTCTATTCTTAGAAATCTGTTTTTAGAAAGGATGAGGCATCATTCCCAGAGAAAAAGGGTGGTAGAGTTAATTTTTATAATGTCTTAAGACATTATAAAAATTAACAAAAAGTTTTTTTTTGTTTGTTTTTTAAATCTGAGCCAGAGAAAATTTTTTCCAGCTCTCAGAAATGTTTCCCAGCCGACTCGATTTTCGATTGACAAGACAGCGCCATTTTTTTAAGAACAGTCTTTCGGTTATTTATTATTTATTTTTTTTTTCATTCTGAGCCAGACATACCCATTGACTTTCAGAAGTTTTTTTACACCCCATCTCTTCCCTTTTTCCTAAACTGTCATAGAAACATTGTGGAATCTCATTTTTTTCCGAAGCTAATGCAGAGTTTCTCCAATCAAAAGGGTTACTATAAAGAGATTGGTTTGAATGCATTTATCTGCAAATTCTCTAGGATCCTGTTGAGAAGGAGAGGATGTCATATTACAGAGTCGTTTTTTGAAAAGAAGCCTAGTCTCATCAGAGGGTCTTTTCTGAGGATCGTCCCTACATTGTTTTTCAGTAGGAATGGTTTCTCTCGGATCCTCAAGAGACATAAGAGAATCCTGTTTTGAGAAATTGAGCGGTCGGTCTTGACAAAGGGAGAGAAGTTTCGGTTCCCTTACCCTCGGAGAGTCTTTACAAATCGAGAGGTTCTTCCTCTTCGAGAGGTCTTGACAAAGGGAGGACAGGTCCTTCCTCATTCTCGAGGGGTCTAGATAAATGAAGAGGTTTTTCATTCTTGAGAGGTTTTGACAAAGGGAATGATTTTTCGTTCTCGAGGGGTTTTGACAAAGGGAGGAGATGAATCCGAACAGACTCCTTAGTCTCCTCGTCCTCATGAATGAGGATTAGACTTTTTTCGGAAAGACTTTTTCTTCTTCTGAACAGGCTCCTCCTCCTCATCATCATCGGTGAGAGAGATGGGGTAACTTTTCAACCATTCTATCTTTTCTTGCTCAATAATTTTTTGAAAAGTCGTGGTCTCATTCAGATGATTGTCCTCAATAATGTAATATGGATTCTTTCCCGTCCTCACGATCGAGAGAGTTTCGTGCAGAAATTTGAGCGACCAATCGCTAAAATGAACGAGAATCCCCTTTTTCTTCTCAAGACGATTCATGATATGGCTCATTTGCGGGAGGGTTAGAAAGGTAGATGTGTAATGATATTTGGCTCCTTTCATCGACAAAATTTGTGAATCCAAAGTCGAAATTTCACGAGCCGTGAAAACCTTTTCGTCGGCCAGAAAGTGGTCCCGCATCTTGTGGTAGCTCCCCACGATATGATACCCCACACATTTTGAAAAATCGGATGTTTTCAAGTAAATGACTCCTTGGATGATATAAAAGGAAAGTTCAAAATTTTTATATTTGAAAGGGATATGTGTGGTGAGCTGGGGATTCCTCATGATGATCGACTTCTCCTTTTAACAATACGACTGTTTAGCTCTCTTTTTCTATTTTATATATATAGAGAGAGAGTTCCCCCTTCTTCCTCTCTATATCTCTGGACGTCCTTGGGATAGAAAGGGTAACTGAAAAAAAATGGGAAGTTCAAGGTTAGTTCATGATGACTTTCACTTCCGCATTCCAACCCACTCAAAAAAAAATAAGGTCAGGGCGATAAGATTTTCTTGGAAAAGATAGATATATATAAACAAAAAAATGAATGAAACTATGACGTCATAGAGCTTCTGCGTGTATATAAAAAGGCGAGAGCACTTAGAGAGATTATTCCATTAGGAGCCATGTCGCTGTTCGATGTTTTTCCGACTCAACCGATTTCGGGTGTAGAGGATTTGAAGTCGCTCACGCAAATCACAAACCTGAAAATCTTTCTGGCATGTCATTGTGCGAAATTTATTCCACATTTACCAACTTATCGAGCCATTGTCTCTTTCAAGCAGGATGTCGAATCCTCCAACCTGCTTGTTCAGAACCTGTATAGGAATTTATTCGAATCTCAACAAACGAAAGAGGAATCTCCCATCTCTTGGAAAAGGTTGGATCGAGCTTTGAGACGGCCTATTCAAACAGATCGGAGATATACGGATCCGCGCATGAGTTTTCGATGGAGGAATATTTTTCTCACGAAAAGATACTTTACGTTTTGAGTGAGAACGACGGCTTTGGACGAAGTGCATATTGTTCAGACCACAGCCTTCCCTGTCGTCTGTTACGAATCCTCGTCGCCCCATCTCCAGGAAAGAAGTTTGAACATCGCCGACAGGACGAGATTTAAGAAAGATATTCTAAGACCTTTCCAAAACTACGTCATCCCTCTGAAAACGTGCTACCTCATCCTCACGATCCAGAAGAGACTCTTTCTCGTGGATCGATGCCCGTGGACGCTTTAGAAACAAATAGAAAAGGAGATTCCTTTTCAAACGCCGATGACGTTTCGAGAGGAGAAGAACCCACGGCCACTTTCTTCCATCCCTTCTTTAGATGATAAGTGGAGATGGATCAAACCGTCCTGGCCGGCCCGGAACGAGTCAACAGAAAGAAATCATCACCAAAAAGTCATCACCATTGAAGATGAGAAGGAGGAGGAAGAGGAGGAAGAAGAGAAAAAAATTACCGATTAAAAAACGGTCGACTTACTTTCTGGCGGGGAAGATTCATTCAAGAACCTGGAATCCTCTTCTCCTTCTTCGCAGTCGGGTTCCGACAAGCAGCCTCTTTCGGACTTCTCTCAGACGTGTCCAGAACCTCTTCCAACATCCTCTTCTTCTTCTCTAACGTGTCCAGAGATCATGGAGATCGTAAAACTTCAGCCGGGTCCAGAAGTTCCAACATGTCCAAAGATCATGGAGATAGAATCTCAGACGGGTCCAGAAGTTCCAACTTGTCCAGAGGTCATGGAGATAGATCTCAGCCGGGTCCAGACATCGTGGATCCCCCCCACTCATCCGAAAGAGACTCCAAGAGTTTCAAGATTATCTGGGGAGGATCCAGCCTTTCCCGTATGGAAGGATTATATGGACTTACAAATTTTGATCGATCCTGAAGAAGAAAATAATACGTATGGGTGGGTCAAAGATTATTTAGATAAATTATCCTCGGATGAAATTGAACTGTTATGGGATTGCATTTCTGAAATAACATCGGAAACGTTGTAAAAAAAAAAAAGAATTTTTTGTAACTAATTGTAAGAGGGTCATGATAACAATAAAAAAATATTATATATATATACCAATCTTGGTGGCTTCCCAATTCAGAGAAAGAAGGTGTAAAGCGTTCATTTTCCATTTTCCAAGATAGAAGGATCCCAAAATGACTACCCAGTTCAAAGAGAGAGGGTGTAGAGCGTTCATTTTCAGTTTTCCAAGATGGGAGAGTCTCAAAATGGTTACCCAATTCAAAGAAAAAGGGTGTGGAGCGTTCATTTCCATTCTCCAAGGTTAGAAGAGGGAGGATCCTAAAATGGCTTACCCATTTCAAAAGAGAGATTGTGTGGAGCGTTCATTTCAGTTTTTTCCCCCAAGTTTGGGAGGGAAGGAGTCGCAAAATGATGACCCATTTCAAAGAGAAATTGTGTAGAGCGTTCATTTCCAGTTTTCCAAGGTTAGGGAGTCTCAAAATGGCTACCCAATTCAAAGAGAGAGAGAGGGTATATAGAGTGTTCATTTACATTCTCCAAGGTTAGGAGGTCCCGAAATACCTTCTAAATTCAAAGAGAGAGAGAAATCGTGTAGAGCGTTCATTTCCCAATTCTCCAAGATCAGAGGGTCCGTTTTTTCAAAAATGGCTTTCCGAATTCAGAAACAGCGGGGTGCAGACTTCCAAAGTCCCCAGAAATGGATTCCCGTTTCAAAGAGAGAGAGAGAGTGAGAGGCGTGCTAAGCGGTAATTTCCCGTTCTTCCAAGATAGGGTTGTCCGCTTTTTTCCAAAATGGCGTCCCCATTCAAACAGAGTGAAAGGCGGGGTGAGTGGTCATGTCCGTTCTCCAAGACGGGGAAAGAAGAAACACCTAGGATGGAATAACACGAGAGAAAGAGAGAAAAAAACGCCATCTTGACATTTTCTGATAGGGTATCGGTGTTCGAATACTTTTGTGACCGACTGTACATGTAACTTATATCATTATGTATCATATGATTTTGCTTTTAGAATATATCGACTCACCAGCGGCCAAGCGGTAAAGTCGCTGAACACTGGTAGTTCGGTCCAAGGTTCGAATCCCGCGAACGGACTGGCTGTATGGGTGTTTTCATGGTTTTCCCCATGTGTAACGTGTATACGAGCCAGTTTCCATTAGAAAGTCCTCTACGAAGGCATCCCTCCCCTTAGACAGATAGCCCTCGAAACTTTGCCATAATTAAATAGCCTAGCCTATCTTTTAGAATATATCGCAATGTATATTTCGAGTTGCTAATAGAACTACAGTGGCTTCCAAAAGTGTTCGTACACTTCTGATTTTCATTGAAATAGGGCTCTATCCATTAATTAAAAGTAAACTTTCTGAATGAGACTTTAATAATAAGATCTATAATCTATTCGTAACAAAATTATATAAAATATTTTTTAAATGTAGCGAAACTTTAGTTTTAAGAAATTAATAATCAAAAAATGACAAACATTTTATCTCCTAAAAGTCTTCGTACACTTAAATATTTTTGAATAAAATCAAAATTAGAATTATTGTTTGTGCTTTTTTTAGTTTTTGAATTGTGGTGGCATTTAAAAAAAATCGTTTGCTTTAATCTTTTATTGTTTACTTCATAATATTATATTTATTTTTGAAAAATGGGTCGCAGTCATAAAGAAATTACAAACAATATTCGAAAATTGATAATTTTTCACCATAGTAGTGGTAAATCAATTCGAAATATAGCTAAATTAGTTAATTTATCCCATTCTACAGTTCAGTATGTGATAAAACGCTTTAAAGAGAAAAAATCAGATTGAAAACTAGGTAAGAAAAGGTAGACCGATAAAGTTAAATAAACGTGATGAGAGATTTATTATTAGAAAATTTGTGAAAAACCCACGTTTGAGTGCTATAAAAGTTTCTACAGAATTTAATGCAAAGTTTTGTACTTCAATTTCACCTGAAAGTGTTCGACGAGTTCTCAGAGAAGCTGGATTACATGGGCGTTCTGTCCGTAAAAAACTTTTTGTCAGTGAGAAAAACAGCTTTTATTGCAAAATCAAGGATAAATACACCCAAAACGTACTGGAATAGTATTTGCTGGTGAAAGCAAATTTAACATTTTTGGTTCCGATGGTTGAATAACTAACTATAGAGAAGAAAAATGAGGAACTTCATTCTAAGAACATAGTTGAAACAGCTAAGCATGGAGGTGTTTTTGTGTGGGGGTGCATGGCAGGACATCAGGACTATGTAATTTGGCATTTATTGAGGGCATAATAAATCATTCTCTTTATTTAAATATTTTAAGAGACAATTTAAAATTATCAGCCCAAAATTTGGGTATTGGAAACAGCTTTATTTTTTATCAGGATAACAATCCTAAGCATACGGCTCTTAATGTTCGCTTGTGGTGTCTCTGTATAATTCTCCACAGGTTTTGGAAACACGACATCAAAACGAAAAGCAAACTCAAAACAGTCATGATGGATGAACATTGATACAGAAATTACAAAAAAACTAGTAAAATCTATTCCCAGACGTTTAAAAACTATTGTGGATGCTAAAGGATATCCTACTAAATATTAATTTAACGAAAAATGAAAATATTTACTAATATATCAAGATTTTTTTTAAGTGTACGAAGACTTTTGTGAGAAAAATGTTTGCCCTTTTTTTATTATTAATTTCTTAAAAATAAAGTTTCGCTATATTAAAAAAAAATTATTTCATGTAATTTTGTTACGAATAGATTATAGATCTTATTATTAAATTAATCAGAAAGTTTACATTTTATTAATTAATGGATAGAGCGCTATTTCAATGAAAATCATAAGTGTATGAACACTTTTGGGAGCCACTGTATAGTGTACAGTTTTCTTTTCTTTAAAACATCTTTGAATATTCTTTTTTTTTTTTTTTTTTTTTTTTTCTTTTCTTTTCTTTCGGTATGCCTATGAAACTTACTTGAGCTATGTTTTTCATATGTTAATGAGATCTGTGTGTCTTAAAGGAATTAAAATAAAATGATACCCTTTTAATGTAATTCACATTTTACCATAAAAAAGAGAATTTTTGAAAGTCTCATTTTGATAACAATATTAAAAATGTTGATAGAAACTTTAAAATTATTCCTATTTTTATTGGCAAGTATTAAATATTCTTCACAAAATTCCATTTCTCAGCGTACACCTTCACAATTAATTTATTCAATTTCCAAATAAAAATGAAATTCAGTATGTCACAGAGTAAATACTAAAAATAGAATCACACGAAACACACGTGAACAATTCTTAACTGTTACTAATTTAATAAAAGAAAATACAACTATAATGTTCTATGAATAAATATATATTATAAATATAAATTATTAAAATTATTAAAATATATATTACATCTTAATTCTATATAATTATTCTTTTGTTTTTCACTTGCACTTTACATTAGTTGATGGCAACTAATGCAAGTCAGAAGTATTGTTCTTTATAAAAAAATAAACACATAAATGTTATGTTTTATATATAGAAAAATCTATGTACTCTTCTATTATCGGGACTGGATTTGGAAATGTATGTATGTGTGTATGCACTTTTATATGTGTGTTTATACACAAACATACATGCCATACGTACATATATACGTGCACACGTGAACGCATTCATCCATACACACATTTCTGAATTTGGTCCTGATAACAGAAGTGTACCAAACTTTGCCACATTTGTTAAATGAATAGTGTAAGGTAGAATGTTTCTGGTTTAATGCCTGCTCAGGCTATCTACCTTGGGGTATAGATGATGTCCTTGTGTAGTACTTTCCATTGAAAACTGGCATATATTCATATTACATGTGTATAATCAGCTATGAAATATGCACGAAACTGAAATTGTCAACAGTAATTTAATATACTTTATTTTGTGTTACATTCGAATGGTACATTGTTTTTGAACAAAGCTTTATGAAGCATACACAATCAGTCTCATTCAAATACTAAATATTTAAGTATTCTCTGATTATCCAACCCGTAGTTTCAGCATTTTATAAAAGTGGCAGGTTTTTCTTTTTAATGCATTTTGGGAACAAATGCGACCAAAGGCAGCGTGTACAAATGGATTTACATATTTTATAGTTAAACGTCATTTCACTGACAAATACTTTTTTTATCATAATGAATTACAATAGAATTCTGGAGTCGCTGTACTTATAGGAAAGAAAGCGTTGGATTTCTTTACAAATACAATGTTATCCCTAAGAACAAAGAATAAAAAATTTGGGTACTTTTCCATTTTTCCGGCGCAGGCGATAAAGTCGCCAGTAATGGTGCAACCAATGCCAAACGGGAATATCCTCGCTGGTAACCATTTACATCTCATTTTCAAAAGAAGTCGCAGCCATTTCTTATCAGATTGATTGTTCCTTTCAATACTGGCATACAATTACATAAAATTTTTACCAGATAGTTAAATTTTATGGCCTAAGGTCATTCGCGAGCGTTTGATGGTTTATTAGATTACGGCAAAGCACTCGAGGGCTATCTGCCTTAAGGAAGGGATTCCTTCGTTGAGGACTTTTTAAGGGAAACTGGCTTGTATACACGTTACACAAGGGGAAAACACCCATGCAGCCAGCCCGTTCGTGGGATTTGAACTTCGGACCGAACTACCAGTGTTCAGCGACGTTACCGCTCGGCCGCTGGTGGCGTTCGCGGGAGATAATTATGTGAATTATGATGCTATCACACCGCTCACCCGATGGCAAAAATATAGAAAAGGCAAAGTCAAAGGTTAAATTCATTAATTCTAATCAGAATGAACTAGCAAAGTAAAGCACTGTGGTTTTACATAATTTCTGATTAAGCTATTGAAATAGTACAAACTGAAATAATTCTTGCATTTAAACTTGTATTCCAAATTCAGATTTAACTTGAAATTAATGTAGATAATTACTGAGAGAATTAAATTGTTGTAGTGTACTTTACGTGAAATGAGATCACTTGGGGTCACGTGATGTGAACCGGAGAATAAGGATGTTTTACCATGAAAGCATAGTAAATTCTTAAATTAATGTCTTTTTGCAAATGTATTGGCTTTTTTACAAAATTTTAAATGACATTTAAATGTTTATACATTTAAAATAAAAAATTCTTAGAAGTAACATTTGTCTATATTTTTTATGTGTATACTGTGGCGACAACCGCCAATAAAGTCCACTTGGCAAGATTTGCGCCGGCGAAACGGAAAAGTACCATAATTTACATTCTATGAAATTGTACTTTTTAAATGATAAAATTTTAAAATCTACAATCTGAATATTAGAATATGGTCGGAAAATTACCATAAAATTTCTTGTTTCTACCAAAACACTTTTAATATTCTGCGATGGAATGGGATAGCTCTTATGTGTGTGTGATTATGGCAAAGCCTCGAGGGCTATCTGCCTAAGGGGAGGGATGCCTTCGTGGAGGGATTTCTAAGGGTAACTGGCTCGTATGCACGTTGCACATGGGGAAAACCACGAAAACACCCATACAGCCAGCCCGTTCGCGGGATTCGAACCTCGGACCGAACTACCAATGTTCAGCGACTTTACCGCTGGTGGGTGGATAGCTCTTATGAAAATTATATTATGGTACTTGAAATGGCTTCTTCTTTGCTTAAGAATTATAACCAGATAGTGAAGCTCTTACAACAAATTTTATCTGATTAATATAATTTATGCCTTTTTTTTAATGAAATGGCTGTTGTATATAATGATTGTAGTTGTTTAAGAGATATGTTATATTTTCTCATGAAACCATTATGGCATACTAAAATTCATTTGAAAAGTTTAATTTATTTTTGGTTGTTGGGTATTATATTTCTATGCAAATACATTATGGTATATTGATGATTATCTTTAAACTCCTTATGTTTTTACTCTACTTTCGACCATTTTTGGCTAACAAAAACTGATAACAATGTACGTTAGTCCCAATAATGGATAAGCATAATATCAAAACATACTCATAAATTCTCAGTGGTTTCATATAACACTGCGAAATCATTAACCACTTTTATCTGTTGATTATCTAACCAAATAAATAGCATCTGTTCCTCCCAAATTTCCACAAATAATTTTTCAATGTTTTTTATATGCTATACCTCTATAGTTTCTGTTGATCATGTAACTTAAAAAGAAATATCTGTTAGAATAATTTTTGAAAGGACAATATTTCCATCAATTTTCTTGACTGACATGAAAATATGTAGATAATGTGTGGAGTTATTATAACATAGGGAAAGACATGACACCAATTTTACAACAAATCTGAAATTTTGTTTTGTGTGTCTTTGGTTAAACTAAATGCTATAATTTATTTAGGATGAAATAATTCTTTGGCATAATGTAATTCATATAATCTATGTTGCTACAATTCTGTTCCAATGCAAGACCATCATATCAGTGTAAGATTTCCTATCTGGAGACTTGGTTTCTAATCTTTGTGTAATATAATACGGAGAAGCTCGTACTGTGAATTTTGATAAGTATAATTTATTCTTCTATTAGATTGGAATGGACTCGGTGTTTTCATATAGGATGTTTCATATTTAAAGATTTTGAAGTTCATACAATGTAATTAATTAATAGACTTATCACACAGACCTTTTTAATAGACTTATTCTTGAATTTTTAACTCAGATATAAAGTTAATAATTAAAAAACAGCATTAGAAAAGCAAAACTGATTAAAAGAACACTTCAGTTGTTTTTAAAATTGATATATTTAAATGCTTTTGTTCATATAAAAACAACATTAAACACATTTCTAAATAATAAGATTATTAAGAAAATTTGGAACATTTATAAAGGTTTGCAAGGACAACATGATCGATTTTGTTATAAATCACATGGTTTTGAGTATGCTCCTGTCAGACTGGTAGAAGCCTGGTGATCCTGTTATGAACAAATCTTAACAGATAAAGATATAACATGTGAATAAAGAATCTAAAGGAAAGGTAAGGTTAGATTAGGGTATTTGAATATGGCTAAGGACATTGATTATCAGCCTGAAGAAGAATGCCTTTATGAAAAACTTTATAGGGGAAACTGGTTTATATTCACAAAACACATGAAAAAAAAAATAATAAAAACTGCACAGCCAGCTTGTTCACCAGGATTTGAGCTGAGATTAAACTACCAGTATTGAGTCGTTTAAACCACTCGTAGGACAAATCTAAAGAAAATGCGTGTCATATAATCAAAAGTTAACTACATGTTATATGACAGGATTGCTTTCTCAAGTACTGAGGTGCGTAATACTTAATCTGCTATTTTTTTTTTTTTTTTTTTTTTTGAAATGTTTGGTCATGGTATTATTTATTGCATGTATTTTCTATAATACATACAGAATATTAATAGTTCTATAACAAGTGTCTTTTTTTCATTTTTAAGTGCTTTGCTTGTTGATATTCTCAAAATTGCATCTGATAATTAGTGCTATCATGTGTATAATAAATACAATAAATGCATATAATAGATCAATATATTTTTAGTATACATATAATGATTAAATATCATTTTTATGGGGAAAAAATAGACACTTTTGACGACAGAGATTTTCTGGAAATCCCAAGTAAAACACATATGAAATCATTTGTTTACAATCAGTGAACGTTAAAATCAGCTACATGTCACAATACAATAAAACAGCGACACAATTTCCTACAACAGCCAGCAGTTCCTCCTTTACATGAACAAGATTTTTTTTTTTTTTTAATTTTTATTTGTCTTTTTTGAACAATGAAATGTCCTTCGATTTCATGCGATCAGGACGCTATAGAACTTATCCTTAAATAGAAAGCCAAAACTTGTACATTGGATTTCAAGTAAAATGCCTTGCATTACCAAATGATCAGCTTTTTAAAACTCTCTCTGCTTCAGTAATACAGTCAGAATTTATACCTCCTTGAACAAAATCAAACATTTCAGAAGATCTAAGCAACTCCATTTTTGAATGTACGAAGTCAGATCACAAATCAAAATACCGAATTTATCCGACATACGGTATTTTCTAAAAAGTTAGTATTATTTCTAATTCGTACAATAAATACTAAAAATATTAAATGTGCTATAAACTAAATATCAAACTGAGGCTACAAATGTCCCAGAACAAATATACTGCAACTATGTTTAGTCTGAGAACTTAGGTCTGTTTAAGCCAGATATTTCTAGCAACTGTGAAGTAAAACTGCCACTCTATAGGCAAAGGTACAACTCTCATAAACGCCCTAATTTCAACAAATGTGGCAATATGGGTTTTGCGCTGGTTTTCGGCGCGATTGCGTGTTGTATGGCAACCATGTCGACGTTGAAAAATCTTTTGGTGGAGTAGTTTAATAATTGCTAGTTGGTTTGTGTCGCGTGTGTTTTTGAAATGGCCTATGTTGCGATGAAAGATGTGGTGGGAAGGTTTCAGCCGCGTATTTTAGATTGTGTGCAGAGTAAATTTAGTATGAAAAGGTACGATGTTGGAGTTGTTAACGAGTCTTTTGTTCTCGGATGTATTTATGGGAATCGTAGTGTATTTTTGGAATTTCTGTGGGAGTCGGGACTTTTAAAACGGAGTTTGACGTGTCCGAAATGCAGAGCTGATATGAGAACTCGGACGAAAAATGGTGTTTCTGATAGACTTGTGTGGATTTGCAGTAAAATTGTTGCTAATAAAGTATGTGGGTGTCAGCGGAGTTTAAGGTTTGGATCTTGGTTTTCGTGTAGCAAGTTAACGTTGGAGAAAGTTTTTATTGTTACTTTCGAAATTTTGAATCGTAGGAAGGCATGTGATATAGCAAAATCGTGGAAATTTTCTTCACAGGCGTTGTGTGACTGGCGAAATTTTATTAACGAATGTATTTTGGACTTTGTATGCTCTGTATCTGAGAAGATGGGGGGGGGGGAATATTTCTGCTTTTAAAAGAAGTTATCATTATGGTAAGTGCATTTTATTTTGTAGAATGTTATATTCATTGTTTTTTGTATGAATTTCCGTTTTTATTGTTGTTTTTTGAATTGTCTGAAATTTATTTTAGTTTATTTTCTTGATTTGATTTTAGTGTAGATTGTGCAATTCGTAGATGTTTTTTAAAGTTGAAACAGAACGCTGTGTACATGGTATTCTTTGAAATTTATTGTTGTTATGTTAATTTATTAAAGCGAGGTGTGCGTAGTTCGTAGATTCGTTCGTTGCCTACAGTGTGCCATTCGTAGATGTTTTTTTAAGTTAAACCATGTCGCTGTGTACATGGATTCTTGTCAAATATTTTTGGTTAGAAACTTTACGTTTTTGCTATCTAAATTTTTTGTTTTTGTTTCAGATTTTTAGCTTAAATTGTATGTTCAAAACGTAGTTTTTGCATGTGCGAAAATCGTGTTTTTGGAGACATTTTAGGCTTAAAGTTCGAAATGTAGACAAAAAATTTAGATAGTAATATGGCAGCGTAAAGTTTCTCGACAAAAATATTTGGCGACTTGAGGTCGCATATCAGAGTAGTTCCTAGGCAAATTTAAAGGGTACTTAGGTATTAACGCAACCAGGCCAAAATTCGCATAAATCGCCAAATTCGTAGATTCGTTCGTTGCCTACATTGTGCCATTCCTAGATGTTTTTTTAAGTTAAAACATGTCGCTGTGTACATGGATTCTTGCCTATATTTCGAACTTTAAGCCTAAAATGTCTCCAAAAACGCGGTTTTCGCACATGCAAAAACTACGTTTTGAACACACAATTTAAGCTAAAAGTCCGAAACAAAAACAAAAAATTTAGATAGCAAAAACGTAAAGTTTCTAACCAAAAATATTTGACAAGAATCCATGTACTCCGCGACATGTTTTAACTTAAAAAAACATCTACGAATGGCACAATGTAGGCAACGAACGAATCTACGAACTACGCACACCTCGCTTTAATAAATTAACATAAGGTTGCCGTAAGTAGGGTAAACAAAATAATATAAAAAACTGTATTAAAAATTATCTGTAATTAATAAATGTACATTTTCTTTCTATTCATACTTTTTTACTCAAACTTACAAATCGCGCCAACCTGGTTGCGATAATACGTAAGTACCATTTAAAGTTGCTCTGAATTCAGATTACTATGCATAACTATGAATATGATATGAAAGCACACATTGACTTATTTTATTGCACTACGATATGAAAGCACACATTGAGACACACACAAGAAAGAAAGTACAAGAAAATGTTTATAGATTACTTGCAATCAATGCACATAAAATAAATACTAAAAAGCTATAGAATAAGGGGCGAATTCAAGTGCAACGCTCTGATAAATTGCAAATGTTAGCTCGCAAGAGGCGTTCCTGCTATCGTCTGCTAAAGTCGAATTCAAGTGCAACGCTTTACCGCTCTGGTAACTGATGATGTCAAAATTGCAATGGGGAGCTGGTTTGCTCTCTTGCCAGGAGAGCTTGTCCGATAAACTACATCAATATCCAATGAGACTGCGTGTCGATGTAAACAAAAAACATCAGTTCCCATAATTTCTCTGAGCTTATGGTTAAGTGCTTACTGCGTTGTAACGAATTGTTCCAGTCCTGAAAACGAAAGAAATATACAGACATGTATATTTCTTTTAATGTGTACAACTTTATCCTATAGAAAATTCCCTCCAAAGTAATCTAGAGCAACAGGTGTGTGTAAAATATATTTTACTTTCAGACAAAAATCCTTGCTTTTTCAAATATAAACCACATTTTTTTCCCATTTTCAAATTACAGCATTTGGTTTTAATTCTTCTAATAGTAAGTTTAATTTAAAATTCAAATTTGTATTATATTTTTATTGTTTAATACAGATGCATGATTCTTCGGTGACAGTAGGCATGTTTACCATATGAAAATTAACTAGTTCTTGAATTATATAGTAATTAATAAGCCCATCTATCTACAAGCAGATAAGCCTGCTGAACACCACTATCCCAGTCTCTCTTTAAATCCAGGTGAAAAAGCTGGTTGCATGAGTGTTTTCTTCATTTTTTCAATGTATAACATGAATACTAAGTTTTCCTTAGTCTTCCACGCAGGCATTCCTTCCCTTAGACATTCATTATGTGATGAAACAGTTAAGAGCAATTTTTAGATTTATATTGTACATCGTTGGGAAAATATAAAAATGAAATTAAAGGTATTTCAATGTAATACAATAAATAAAAAATTATATGAAACCCTGATAATTCTAATGAGATATTAATGTAATATATACATTCAGAGTAAAGGTTAATTTATAAATTATGCTTTGTGTTCTGCTCATTATGTTGTGCATTTACAGTACACTTTCTGCTTCTTAAGTGAAAGTTTGGACCCATTCTCATTTGATATCAGTTATGTTCAGATTTATTTATTTCATAAAATTTCAAAAAACAATTTTTGGCTATTAAAAGCTACAAGTGCAGAAACAAAAGCTTAATTTCTTTACTGTAACAGTGTCATGCTTCTCTGCTGATAATGAAAGTCGTCTTTTAATAAGATTTCTTTCATTCCATATATTAATTATATCTTTTACCATACTGGTTGCCATCTTTCATTGTGCATTCTTCAATATTTTTTGGTACTTATGTATTAACACAAACACCTGGATCAGTTTGGTAGTCTTTAAAAATGAAAAGAGAAAAATACTTATCAGGAGAAGTACGTTGTTTTTGCAGCTTGCTTTTAGCATAACCAAACTATCAATATTTATCTAAGTTGGCAAAATGTTATCAACATATCAAAGGAAAAAACATTTAACAAATTTTAAAATACTAATTTGAATTATTAAATAAAAATTATATGATAGTTTAAAAAAAATACATTTTCCACAAATTTTTTGTCTAATTTTTTAGCACTTGGGCCAAGTGATCTGTTTTCACTTAAAAAAAAAATCAGAAAATTACATAAACTTGATACTGCATGCCTTGTCTATGTACCAAATTCATCTCATAGTTGTTTCCATTAGAAATTTTTGTACTAAAATGTTCTATTCCTGCAGAACTTTTAACACAGCTTTGTCTTTTGATGGTAAGCTCCACAAGCAGTATTTTAAATCTGAAATTAATCTAAAACAACTATTCGTATCTAAAATCCATTGGAACTTGAAATACAACATAAGAAACACATATGAAAATGGTGACATTGTTTGAATGAAAAATTGTTATGAGCATATTACCTGAAAAATTTTGATACATAATCATTGCCAGAGTTTGGCACATTTTTGAAAATTTGGTAACTTTTATTAAGGTGGTTTCAATAATATGCAAATATCTTTTATTCTTATGATTGCTTCATTGTATACTTTTTCCCTTTCCCTAGAGTGCAACACAATGCCACAAGTTTTCCAGCCAAATGCGGTATGCATTTCAAGTTTCTATACATTTATATAAATTTTAAGAGAGTAAAATATTGACAAAACTGCATTAAGTTTTCAACTCTTGTTTTGTTTTTCATTAAAAATTTGCTACCATTATGTATAATTCATTTATTTTAACGTAAATGTTTTTAAGTATTTGTAGGATAAAGGCAAATTACACTTGTTCATTCTTTCTTTGATATAATACATGTAGCTCTTTACCTGAAATCAATGTTTGTCAAATTATTATGCATAAATTAGAAGTATGCATGTTTCTCTTAGGTCAGTTATGTTTCAGGAACTATCTTCAATGAATTGTATAGAAAATTGTGGACGAGGTGTTAGGTGTACAGGAACGTGGTATATTATAAACATGTATAGTATCTCATAGTATATAAACTCATAACTTTGATTATGCAGTATGCTTTGTATATTATTTCTGAAAGCATGTATATTTCAATCAAGATTGTTGAGTAAACTTTTCTTGCTTTATGCTATCTCTGAAAGCATGTATATTTCAGTCAAGATTGTTGAGTAAATTGTGCTTATTTTATGCTTTTTTACATTAGAAAATTCCACACCTTTATCACGAGGAAATCTGCAATGGCATTTAGGAATGACAAGTTTGTATCTATTACATAAAATGTAATGTTTTCTGGATTCTTCTTTTCCTTTTCCTCCCAACAGAAAAACTTTAATGGTATAAATCAGTGGTTTTCAACCTTTTGACTGTAGTGTACCATCTAAGCAAAAACTGAAAAACATTAATACTACCACTAATTTTACAATGATTATTTTTCAATTCCTCAATAGAAATATTAAAAACATATATATATATATATATTGCCATTTGCACACTCTTTGTATTAAATATGTACACATAAAAAACTATTAGATTAAAAACTGATGATTACTTAATTATCAAAATTAAATTTAATTAAATTAATTATTCACTTGATTATCAAAATTTCAGTTATAATACTTTAATATTTAATGTCTTTATGTCTGCTCTTATTTCATTTAATGGTAAATTAGGATCCACTTTTTATTTTGATGAGTATTTATATTTCAAATTTAACATGGAAAAAATCATTTTTCACACAAACAGGTTGTGCGAAAAGACAATACAAATTTGATAGCTTTATTTGAAATGCCTTTAAATTCTTTGGTACTTTTCCGTTTCGCCGGCGCAAGCCTCGCCATTTCCCTTTCTCCGGCGCAAATCTCGCCAAGCAGACTTTATTGGCGACAACACACAGTGTACACATAAAAAAATGTTAACAAATGTTAATTCTAAGAATTTTTTTATTTTTTTTATTTTGGAAGCATAAATATTTTAATATCGTTTAGAATTTTTTCAAATGGGTCTTTTATGTCCTTTCGCCACATAAATTCAGCGAGGTAACTTTCCAGATGATGCCGAGCAGTTCCTCTGTGATTCTTATTCTGCCATTTTGCGCTTCCCCATAATCTTTCAATTTTTGGGCTTGTGCGTTCTAGTTTCCGGATCTACAAAATTGTATTTATGGTTGGTTCACTTTGAAATGTTCGAAACTTTCCTCTTCCAGTTTTTCAGTGCAATATGATTTCCATGAATCGGAATATATTGTAGTTCCTTTTTCGATGTTTTCATTTATTGCCTCTAATATAATACTCATGGATCGGTTTGGCACCATCACAGGGAAACATTCGTTTGTTTCACGACAAACTCCACCAAAGATCCAGTGTTGTGGTAAAATCCGTCCCGCGTTGTTTTTGCGCTTCGTGAACATACTTTCATCCACTTCAACGATCATACTAGGTCCTCCTATTTTGCGTTTTTGACGTTTAAGTAAAGAATCCACGCAAACCTCTCGCATGTAGTTATTCCAATCCGCAACTGTTCCGTGACTGATTTCCAACTGCTTTTCACACCATTAACTGAAGTTAATTCTTCACTCCAACCATAAATGAATCTTAAACACTTCAAGAAACTCAATCTCGATGATTCAAACCATGTGCCTTTCCGTATACTTCTTTTACTGCGGCAAGTTGAAAGGTTGCAACGCCATTGAATTTCGTCTCCGAAATATAATTTCATTTCATGATTATTTTCACAAATAGCAATGTTACGAAAAACGCCTTTCGCTTGAAAAAATCTGACGGATTCTTCCTCTGTCCTGAGCAAATCCCAAATTTTCATTGGTTTTTCATCCATTTTTGACATATTTGTAAAAGACGTTAATTTAAGAATTTAAAGACGTTAAATTAAAGATTTACTATGCTTTCATGGTATAACCTCTTGATTCGCCGGTTAATACCACGTGATCCCAAACGATCTCATCTCACGTAAAATACGCTACAAAAATCTGATTCTCTCAGGAATTACATTAATTTCATTAATTACTACATTAATTTCAAGTTAAATCTCAGTATGGAATACGAGTTTAAATGCAAGAATTATTTCAATATTATAATTAAAAAAAAATCTGTGTAACTGTATGCCAATATTGAAAAAAAAAAAAAAAAGGTAAATCTGATAATAAATCTCAGCGACTTGTTTTGAAAAAGTGCCGTGAAAGGTTATCAGCGAAGATATTCGCTTTGGCATCAGTTCTACCATTTTCGGCGACTTTATCGCTTGCGCCGGCGAAATGGGAAATTGCGCCGGCCAAACGGAAAAGTACCAATTCTTTTTTTCGGTTCAGCCGAAAGTTAACAAGTGTGTCATTTTCCAAATCTTCAAGTCAATTTCGATCAAAGGAAATTTCTATTAACTATTCTTTTCTTTATGAGATTTTTGAATTTCGTAGTTAAAAATATTTTGTTTCTTTGCATACCACCGGCTGAGAACCGCTGGTATAAATTAATTATAATAGATGTAAATTAATATTTCTCATACAAAAAAGTTATTTCAATTCTTTATTGCGAACATTATATACAGAGTATGTCTTTTATTAACAACAAGATTTTAAGAATTTAAAATAATAATCATTAAATCCTCTTGATCTATAAACAGTCTTAAAAATTATAAAGGGAAAAAAATTGAAAGTTAAAGAAATCAATATTATGAATTGTTCCTTTTTAGAGAAGTTTCATTGTTTAATTAATTATAAAAAGTGTTTTACATTATGAAATATAAAAATTAAGAACATTTGAATTTGAATGAATATTTTAAAATTTTCCCTCAGATAGAAGCTCAACTATTCGAAGCAGGAGACCGAAGAGAAAAAAGGAAGAGAGATGATATTACAGCTGCAGAAAAGGGAATAATTGAAACGCAGAAGAATATATTAATGTACTGTGTGAAATATGTGACTTGTATAAGCAATCAGTTGCAAATCAGTCTGCTGTCATAGAAAATCAAAATCTAATTATTAATTTATTAAAAAAATAAATCATGCATTTCAAATATTACTGTGTTTTCATTCTTGTATGTATTTCTGAAGTGTGGGATTCATATTTTAATTGTAAAATTTACTACTTTCTTAATTTTATAAAATTTTGTGATTATAAAAATTATTTAAAAGAAATTCACAGATCCATTATATGACATAAACATTATAATAATTCTAATACCACTATTATAAGTCTCGTGAAAATATTTATGCATTTTACACAGCAATTATCTTTTTCCTGGAGGAAAATGGGAATAAGACCTGTAAGAATCTTTAGTCAATGTATTACAAATTTTAATTTTCAAATATAACACGAAATGAATTAAATTGTTTTTCAATTATGTTAATAAGTTATATGAATGAGATGTGGTATTAAAAATTTCATTTCTTTTTATCATTGAAGAAATAACATTCGATATCCTACAGCTCCATAACAATGGCAGATAAAATTGACATTCTAATTTCGAAGTTCTAAAAATACAGAGATGACAACTGTTAAAGTATGGCTAATGTCTAGTTTACAATAACAATGTTGAGTCGCCTACTAAAAATTAAGTGAATCAAACTGTATTTATTTTCCCCCTTCTCTTTTTTTGGCTGAAAAACAATTTATTATACACTCATGATTTTACTTAAATGTATTTCTTTTAATGGCAAACCCACTGAGGTAAGTATGCAGTAAGTTATTATAGTGAATGCATAATGATGATATAAATCTAAATTCAGTAAATAATCTTTCCCTTACTTTAATGTTTTAAAATCTAGAATTAAAAGAAAAATGTATGTTCTTTAAATAATACAAGAGTATATGGAGGCATAAATCATAGGCTGTTTATTCTTTACATATTATGCTAATCAGGAATTGGAGCAAAACCCTGCTTAATCGAAGAATACGCTCACAGGAATGGTGGAGGAAAATTAACTGTCCAATATTTGTTTTGCCCACCCCCAAGAAGACATAAACAATATAGAGTAAACATAATACATAAACAGTATAGAGTGAAATAATTGTTTTTAGGAAATACATTTAAATATCTTTGACAGAATATGTCAGTTTTAATTTATACTATAATAAATAAGCATGAAGTTCTTATGCTATTAAATGTGTATTGTCACATGGAAATTTTCTGTCTTGTCCCACGGAAGGGGACGAAAGGGAAACATTTGACTTTTTGGAAGAAACTGAATTTCGGTGCAGTAAATCTTATTGCTAAGTTTAAGATAAATTAAGTCCAATGCTAATTTATAGTGACTTACTATTGTAAATCATGACTGGCATACCAACACTAAAATATATATATATCGAGCCTATTAAGTTATTTCTGGTAGTCAAGAGTTTTTAAACATAAATGATGGAAACAAGAAATTCAGAGGGAAGAACAATAATGATAAAGGTTGTCAGTATGCATTTGAAACCAGGACTAATAAAATTATTTAGGATTATTATTATCAATTAAAATCATTTAGGGTTGTGCATTTAGTTACAGGTTTAAATATAAACCATGGCTTGTGGGTCCCCAAGAATATATTATGAAAATAATTTTTTTCATAATATATTCTTTATTTTCCATGAAGGGGGTTTCACCTTTGCCAGAGGTTCATTGTTGCCCACTTTGGGTTTTTATTATCGAGTTTCAAAATTTAAAGATAATTTATTGTGCAATGCAATTTCAACATGCACTGACTGAAAACTTTCTAAAGGTACCAACTCATCATCTTCAAACACATCAATCTCAGGATTTTCAACACAATACCTTAAGCATATATTATGTAAAATGGCCACCAGATATGACCATTTTACATATTTTGCTTTGCGAATACAATAGTGTTCCACCTGTATCGTGCAGTACCCTAAATCTTGATTTGATCTCTATAGCTGCACGAACTTTTCTGTGCTTCTCATTATAGAGATATTCCCGTGATAAAATGGGAATATAATCCACTATCTCCCAAAGATATGCACGATGCAACAAAATACTATCTAGATTTTGTTTCAGTCCACTCCATATAAATGCATCATGAGTATTGCCTGGCCATTGTCCTATAGCATAGAGAACCCTCAGACCAGCAATCCATACCTAGAAAAACATAAATCCTAAGTCAAAAGAAAGTTTCATCTGAAATTTTAATACACAGATTTTTAGCATTAAATATAGTTGATATATTAATAAATCAGTCTTTTTAAGGAGTTTACTTTCCATTTTTAACAAAAATATGTCATTGTTTTTTCATTATTAAAAAATATGCAATAAAACGTTAAAACAAACACACACACACAAAAAAATAAAATAAAATAAAATAAAAATTACAGCTACCCTTTTTTCATTAAATTGTAGTAATTATAGTAAATAGGTGGTTCTAAAATTTATTTAATATTTTGTATTATTTAATATCTATACTTCACTATAATTATACATAGCTTTTTGTTATTATTATTCGAATAATAATGAAACATTCTTGCAGTAATTTGAAATGACTATAATATTACACTTATTATCATACGGTCAAAAGTCGTTAATTCGGACACCCGTAATCCAGAATGATCTATAATCCGGACCTCAACGCAAAAAACTTTCTGCGCATGCGCCGCGTTCACACGCGTGCGCGTAAGGCCTTTTACCACTGTGCATATGCGTGTGCACATGCGCAGAATATGTTTTTGTGTGCACGTTTTATGTATAACCGACGGTATAAGCTAAAATTATCTAATTATCTATTTCAGTTAATGTTGATGAATGCGTTGTTCCTTAATCTTCGAATTGGATCCGAATTATTATTTTTTGCAGACTGTAAGAGCAATTTTATAAAAGTAAACTTGAACTTTCGATTATGTCAAATAGAATTTCCGATTCTGGAGCTCCCAAAGGATCGTACAAAACGAAAGTATGTTTCGATGTCCATCAAACAAAAAGTGAAATTACTGCAAAAAATGGATAAAGACATGAAGAATGTGACAGAGAGGATAGTGAAAACGAAAAAATTTCGATTGACAAGTTAGTCGGTATTCTCGACACAACAATTAACGGGACTTGAACAGCGGAACTTTGTAACTGAACAAGAAATTGTGTCTGTTTATAGAATTAAAGAGAAAGTATTATTACATAAAACGAAGCAACTTAAAACAACTTACATTGAAAGAAATGTTTAATAAAGTAAACAAATAAATATTAAGCTTTTTTTTTTTTTGTAAATTTTGATACCCTTTAGATTATAATTGTTCTTTATTTCATAAATTAAGGTTTCATATTTTTAATTTTAGAATTCCTGCATGCCATCTTTTGAGATTTAAACTGATGATCTATAATCCGGAAAAATCGATAATCCGGAATCGCCGAAGTCCCGACGAGTCCGGATTAACGACTTTGGACTGTATATTTCTTACCTTTTCACCATTAATGGAAAATTTATTTTTTCCGGTTAATGAAGACAAAACAAAAATTAATATCACCACACTCGCAACATCTGCGGTTTCATTTGTATGTAACCCAAAATAATTCTTGGTAAGCTAGGTAGAATCACACTTGTGATTGCACTCCAGTTCTTTTACAGCTGGTCGAAAGAATTAACATCTACTGTATGTGGAAATAGCGAACAAAACAGTAAGAAATTGGAACAATTACCTGTGGACAACTTGTATTCATAGCATTCTAAAATGAGCTTTTGGTAAAATTTGACCGCAAATAAAACAGTAGTACTGAATGAATGTTTTTTCACAAAGTGGGTCCAATACTTTCACAGCAGGGTTATTTCATGTATTCTGCAGACAGACTGATGTATGGTTTGTTGCAACTGCTGTATACAAATGTCTGGCTCAGAATTCCACAACAGTAATTAGCACAACTTTCATGGTTGATGGTATAATATGGAGGTACCAAAAATTAGTATTATCACAGTAACTGCAAGATGGCTTATATTTCTAAAACTCAGTTAACACATCTCATGCAGAAAGAAAATATTATCCAGTTTCATACTTAAATCAAGGTCACTGAAATGTGGTAAAAGCAATCTGCTTAAGAAAACAGATGCCTCTGTAGAGGACTTTCTATGGAAAACTGGCTTTCATTACCATTATACATGGGCAAAACCAATATCATGTAATATAATAATCTATTAGTACAGTAAATACATTTAATTTCTTTGTATTTATTTATGTCATGCTGCTTTTCGTGTAATTTAGTATGATAACCTTATAAGTTTATTTAATTCTGGTCATGGTCTACGGAAGTAAGGAAAGTCACCTGTTATCGAGAATATCAAGTTATTAATAGTTATGTGAAAGTCTGCAATAACTTTTCATATCATAAGAGATTTACGAATGTGTATATAACTTACATGTGTATATTATCAATATTTTATATTTTATTCAATTATGCAAGATCTATAGAAAGTATCCAAAATTACCATGACATTAATCACACTGTACGAACAGGCAAGACATTATACATTAGGAGAAAATTAACTAATATTTTGGGGGATGAAATACTATTTTACACACGGGAACTGTTTAAACAGCTGAGAAAAATTCATGCTTTTCCCCCCTAAGTTACAGAATATATATATATATTGTTTCATAAGAATAAAAAGTAAAGTTAAATTTAAATAATTCTCATGCGCCATTGCTGCAAAGAATGAAATTTGAATTTAACAAATATTCTCTATTCATATAAAGTTAATTTAAATTATGAAATTTTAATTGCATACATATCAAAGATTAATTATTGCTGCAAACTAATTTACTATATCACTGAAATTCTAGCATATGTAAATTAAATGCACGTATCTAAAACCATGAAAAAATATATAATATTCCAAAAAACTAATCCCAAATATATACATATATATATATATCTCAAAGACAGGCATATGCATAATTTCTGTTAGAAAAACAATTTCTCCGAGATTACGTTTTAGAGTAATTAAAACAATAAATTAATGGTGATATTATTACTGCATTCCAAAATTCGAAGTAATTAACGATTTCGATCATTACTACGAAAAAAAAAAAAAACGGGATGAAAAAGAAAGAATCCTATTACAATAACATTAAAAATTTGTGTGTTTACGTATAAAAATATATAATATTCTCAAATAGGTCATTTAAGCATAGTCTTTGATTCGGAAACATTTCCAGAAGTATTTCAGTTTTCATAATCTGAAGTAAAAACAAACCTGCTTTTGCAGAGAATATCCACTGGCAGTTGCCTTCAGAAAAGGTTTCAATTCATTGAAGCAAACCGATTTAATCTGAATCAACTGATGAATTCACGCTCCGACATTTCAAAAGCATTACGTCTGTCTCTTAAATGCAAGGAATTCGATCAGCATTTCTCCGATTTCTTAAACGTCTGAGCAAAATCACTTCAGCCATCTTGTTTACAGTCGCTGTTAAGAGTTTGCGGCAGGTCAGGAGTAGCCGCAAAATTCCTCTATGGTAGTGACGTATTTTCAGTAGGCGTGTCCGAAAAGCGTTGCACTTGAATTCGGTTTTGCAATGCAAGTCCGATTACCATGACAAGCGTTGCTATTGAATTCGCCTTTAAACCATGTTTGAACATCGATGAGTACAGAGAAGCATAACAAAGCAAATAAAAACAGAAAATAAAGCATTAAATAAATATTTACGGGTGAAAGACACTTATTTTTACATATATTATCAATATTTTATATTTTATTCAATTATGTGCTATTTCTAATTTAATACTCTTTGCTTGATAAGCAAACATAATAATATTTTCCGAATACATATCCCGATCTGCTGCTACGGATAATCCCTTAGCAGGGAAAAAGTATCACGCTGTCCTCATAAAAGAAGTACGTCATCGGATGACAACCATAACTTTAATATAATAAGCTGTTTCTCCTCGTTTTGGCGTTAAGGCTGTTCTCCGAACCTTATCCCGACAGCGTAATGGCAGACCGCACATTGAGTTGAACAGTGTTAAGCGAATTTCGCTTACTGCGCATGCTTGATGGTGTCACTTTGGCGCGGGAAGAAATATTGGCGACTAAAAGCAACCCTACGCTGACTTATTCGTGATCTCCATGGCTGTCGAGTGTGGTCGAATGATGTGTACCACTGCAATGTTGTGGAACTTTGTTTATTAGTCCAAAGGGGCTTTGTCCCTGAAGGACTATTGTTTTCGTTTTGCGATTTTGCGTCGGACTCATAAACGTCGGTTCACTTTTCAAACTGTTGCCACAAAATGTTAGAGTCCTGCATTATATTTGAAGAAATTAAATAATGAAAAATCTGCATAAATGATTGTCTATTTCTCGCATTGTGATAAAACAATGGTAGATAAAGCCATCGAATTTTGAATGGCGAAATCCTACTGCGAATATGGGCATCTGAAATCCCAAATTTGGAATTTGTTTTATTATAGATTTTATATTTTGTAAAACTTTAACGAATTTTTGATTTACAAACTCAATGCTTTAAAAGCGAGAAATGGCAACGTTATATATAAAAAAAAAAAATACTTTTATCTCCAGCTCGCGAGACTGTGTATATCGGAAATTCTAAAGATATGCTTAATTTAACATTATTTTACGATATTGCTCTTGAACTGAATTTTATGGTTTAAGTGCAAAAAACATGATATTTAATAAATAAAGGTAACACTCAAAACGTTAAAAAAACGCCCCTTTGGACGTAATTTAAAATCTGAAACATTTCAGATTTTTTTTAGTTATTTTAACGTTCATACCGATTGCACTTGCTTATTTTTCTAATATATGTTTCATTTTAATTTGTGTAACAGTGCATTTAATAATTGTTACCATATATTGTGCTTAATAATTCGTTATTTAGATGTAATTTGTTTACATGTTATAATTCTCAGTAATGTAAACTGGATTTTCCCGCTTAGTTTGTTAACGTATATTCGCGCTTTTATTTCTTATTTAAAAGAATTAAATAAACAGCATTTTTGAATTGTAAAATTTCTTCAATGTTATTTGCAAACACATGCTATATTTTTTACGTATGTCCGTGTTTCTTTACGTATGTACGAATGGAACGTATGGTAAATTCTGAGTTGTTTTTATTCCTTAAAAGTATAATGAATAAATTTTCAACTAATATATCCTAAATTTCAGTCATTTTCTGAGCGAAAATTCGTACAGTTCCAAAGTAAAGTGCAGAATTTCATAAGTATAACATATTACATTTTGAATACAAGCACTGCTTCACATTATTTCGTAATAATTATTTACATCTCCTCCATCTATGCCTGTATAAATTTTTTCATTGGGTTATTTGTCAATATATCCTGGTAGAATTAGAAATTTATTATTAGAAAAGGTTTTTCCTGTATCATCTGCAAGGAACAGAAATTTAAAGCGATGAATTATTGGAATGAATTTTAGTCAGCATTTGAAGTTATTTAGAATTCCACTGCAGTGGAAAATATGTTATTTAGATTTTGCATTAAAAATTATTTAAAAGCTGCATAGAAATATTATTTTGAAATGCAAACATTTTAAGTACCAAAATTAAAAGTATTTAAAAGGTAGCTATTGTCATTGATGATAGATTAATTGACTTGTCAAGGGAAACAAACCAAGTCTTCAGTACATTATCAATATATTTTTTATTCTGGGGGGGTGAACATTGTTATTAATGGTGATATACTCAAATAAATAACAAAGAATCTGCAAGTGAAACGTATTTTACCATTTCTTTGAATGTAGATATTTTTCCGAATATTCCAAGCATTTAAAAGAAATATATTTCACAATATTTTACATATTTTGTAACTGTGAATGTATTCGTAGTTCCGGAAGTTCTGAATATTTGCAGAAACACATATTTCGGTCTATGATTTAGCTGGCTTAGTAAGTTAAGAAATAAATTTTTCTTTAATATTAACATATGACTTTATATTAATAAGAAATTGGTACATTTGTAATTCCCGCCCCCCCCCTAAAAAAAATTCTTTAAGACTGGCAAATACGTACATAAATTTGATTCCCCCCAGTATGTGTGACGAGTACGTTCCATTAGACTTCGTGATTATTTTGTAATACCTCTACTTATTGCCAAAATTGGGTCTTTATGCATATATATATATAATGCATACAACATACATGCAAAGTTATGATAGCTGTTAATATATCATAATTGACTAGACATTACGAATACTGTTTCTCTTTCAAGACATGTACTTTCAAATGTTTTCATAACAACTTCTGTATATATTTAGAATTACCATGAATTTCGGTCTTGACGAGTCTTCAACCCGAGGGTCTTTACTACTATATTATTTCTCCTACTGAGGCAGTCTTGGTACGAATAAATTTTCCTTAAAAAAGGAGCATGTTAACATCTTCAAGAACAGGAGGAAGGCGAGCGTGTCACCATCTATTGACGGTGGAAGTAATAAGCGTCTTGGAGTTTAATAAGCAGGACGAACGTAGTAGAGGTTACCGCAATTTTAAGTATGAAAGTGAAATTATTGCATAAGGGAAAATGAGTATATCAAGTGTGGTGAACGTAGCGAAGTGGTGAGGAGAGTAGTATTAGCCATATGGTCACTGGAGGTGAAAGTAAAATTTTTTGCAGGTCACGTGATGCGATATATAGAAGTCCTTTGCAGTTTAAGGTTCTGCTGAGGATCGAACCCTGAATGCTACGAGTAGCGAAGTAGTGAGGGGTGACCGCTCGGCTATGAAGCCCTTATTTATTTAGAAAAAATTCTACTGATAAAATACTACACACAGAAATATTTTTAAAATGGTGTTTAAGAATGCTGTTGATTTTTCAGAGACACAGTAACAATTTAACTGGTTATAACCTTAACAGAGCAGAGATGTCAAACAGAAAAAGAAATGCCATTAGAAATGCTCAAATGCCAAATTAAAATATTTGATCATAAAACAAATGTAATTACAGTTAACTTATTTTCGAACTTGAAGATTGATTATCGAGTATAAATTAATGTTTAATAAAAGAATTTCATGAAAACAACCTAAATTGGAAGTACAATGAAAATAGTAGATTTTATTATACCAAAATAGCTTAGTACAATGATTTTGTCAATGTATTCTTTATGTTTATTTATGGGAAATTAACAGAATGTAACCTATGTTATGAATATAAAGGTAATGTTTATCTCTCGCTAATTAAATATAAAACATTTACAAAAGTTTGAATATTTGGTGTAAAATTCGATTTTTCATTATTAAGATTAAATGCCCTTTCCACCGATTACTTTTCTTGATTTAATAAATCTCCTTTTGGTCTTTCTTACACCTTATACGAGTTTCACCCACTTTGGTAATGTATACTGTGTGAGAACTCTGGAAAACTTAAGCGACTTCTCATTATGTTTTGGAAATTACAACAGAGGTTTGGAATATATGTAAAAAAAACCTTTTATAGACTCGGACAAATTAACAGAGTGCACAGCTTGTTCATACAGAATCAGCCAGCATTTATGGCGTAAATCAAAAGTAACGAAATGAATTCAACTAAGTAAATTTTAGTTAGTCCGAAGGCTACACAGAAAGAAACTGCACAAATTATCTCAGACCTTATATTGTAGTATGATATTCAAATAGATTCTACCATCTAAAACCTCTTCCTTTCAATACTACTGCTTTCTACCTCATTCGAATACACTCAAAATTAGCATTCTGGCAGGAAAATGGAAAGGAAGAAAGAAAAGCTAATTATCATAAAATAGCTGGTTAATAAAAATAAATGAGAACTCTACAACCTCAATTCACTATTTTAATTTATCCATTTTCATTTTTATGCAGCCTTTATATCGAAGTATGCATTTGTTTTGGTGTCAATAAACTTAATTCTTTCATTTTTTACCCGATTACATAACATCACATGCGACAGCTGTAATGTGAAAAACACATGCATATACCCAGCAGCATGTTAATTTCTTTTGAATATATGGTGTCTGTCATCTACAAAAGAAAACTCTAAATTCAAAATATAAGATGTAAACATAGGTCTCCTGTTGGATAATATAAGAAAGTCACACTTTCTGGTATTACTATTATTTTTTATTAAGGTCCTACAAATAATAAAAAATAACAAAAATTAAACACTGTGTAGAGAGTAATAAGCATAACGCAGAAACTTGTTGAAAAATTAACATGTATATCACTTTGCCCGAGTATTATAGTCAGAATCCCATTCTGTATAATAATATATGCATTTGACATTATTAGGTATTGCTAATTAAATTAACATTTAAATACTTCAATGAAATATTAAGAAAATGAGAAAAATCATGAATACTACTTACTATATGATATGAATTTTTTAAAAGTGAGCTAATTAATAAACAAAGAGCAAAATATATAGTTCCATATTCTTTACGCTGAAGTCTACTTCATGCTTATTATATCATCATTAGTTATAAGGGCAGAATATTTGTGGTCTTCACCTTGCAAAATCATGAGGAACATTTTGATAATATAGGAAAATTTCATATAATGGCCAGTAGCTGAACTGAATGAAATGAGTATTTTAAATTCACTAGAAATTTAGGGTCCTGTAATGTTTAAATATTTCAAGCTTTGGAAGAAACTATTTAAAATGTCTTCTTTTTTGGGGATGGGTTGCTTTGCTTTTGGGCTACAGATTTCAGCCATATAATCTCATAAATAGCATTTAAAGATTAATTTTTTAACCCAGGCAGATCATATTTCCTCATATGAAATTATTGTTCGAAATTTATTCACTGCCTTACTTATTCATTACACACAATATATTCATATACTAATTAATCATGTATTAATACAATATTCAAATACTAATAATTAAATCCTTAAAAATGTTCCTCTATCGAAAGGAAAAACATTTTAAAATGTCCAATTGAGCAGTATGTGTTTTACCTCAAAATATGTCACTATTGTATTATTTTTCAAATTCGTTATTAATACATGAATTAAGTAAACTCAAGTATTATTTAGAATCGAGGATTAGTGTTATGGGATGTTTAGAATGTTCAGGGTTTTATGGAAAAGTACTACTGAATGGTAAAAAGGTTTATTAAAATTCAAATACAGTGATTCAATGATGTAATATATGCACATATAATTAATATGCACAACAAACGATTATTGTATGAAATGCATGACAGAGCAAGAATGAAAACATACATGAATTTACAATAACATAAGCTGCAAAATAAACAGAATACAAGAAAACTCACATAAATTTACAATAATAGGAAACAATTAAGTAATAATATTAGTCAGATTTTTCCTTAGAGTTAAATCTTCATTTTCATTGCTCTTTTAATATCTTGTGTTGGTGGTTGGCCTGCACGCATTCTTTAAGGGATAATCTCTGTGGCATTTCATCAAACCCTAAATTGTTGAAACAAACATTACCAAATGCTAACTTGTAATGACATTAATACATGCATCATAACAAATACATAATAAATATTAAGAAAATGTTAATGTACCAATATTTCTTGTTTCAGTAGTATCAATTCTTGAAATATCATAAAAGAGGAATTAGACATTTTTGATTAAACATTCAATTATACATCTATCAATTTCAGTGTTATAGTGTGGCACCAGGGTAACTATGCGAGACACACTAATCCCCTCAAAAATTTCTGATTTACAAAATAATTTTGGCAGTAACTTGTAAAGGCTAAAAAAATTTTATCAAAAAGATACAATTCTTAAGTAATTACGTATATTTTGCAGATATACTTCGGAACTGTTTGAGCTGGTATTCGTGAGAATCCTTGAGTAATTTTTTGAATGCAGAATAGTTTAACTGAGAAACAACAGAATGCAGCCAAATGATATCCCTAAGTATTATTTCACTTCACTTTCTAATGCATGCATAATAGCATTAATTAAGAATTTAATAAAAACATTAAAAATAATTACACGAAGCAAGATCTCTAAAATTTCAAAATTGTATATAATTAAAATCTAGTTTAATATCTGCAATACATTTTTAACTCATCATATTTTCATAAATTTAACTTTACAATCTAAGACTAATTACAATAAAGCGTACTTTATGACACAAGAATATGAACTTCCAGATAATGTGTATCATTTAGTATGAGATTAAAAACTATGCTAGGAAACATTCTGGAAAAACACATTTAATATGTTTCAAACTATTTTACTTTCCTAGATAATCTCATTAAAATTATTAAATATTCATCAATCTTTTCGTCAATTTCTGTTACCTGCCAGCGAGGTAGAATGTATTCACCAAGACACAAAGCATATGTATTACATACATGTAAAATATAGAAAATACAGTGGCTTTGCTCTGTGCGAGCATGCAACCTATAATTAACTTATTGCAGTTTCAGGATCTTATCCTAGACCAGTACTTTCGAGAACATTCTGGCATGTTATATAACCGCTAGTACACATACTGAATACGTGCCATTTTTTGTCAGACTGCTTTCCTCTACCGCTGCTACAAGACCTTGCAGCTGCTCCTCCCAACTTGTTCTTTCTTTTGTTAAAGCAGATATGACATAAAGTCTAAATTTAATCTTACTTAGATTAAATCAATATTGAATATATAATTTTTAGAATTTCATCTAAAGGCAAAATGATCTGCTGGGAGAATTGAATAAAGATGTGGGATCTAAAAAGCTAAATCCTTCTTTGTCGTCATTTTGCAACCTTCTATTCAGCCATAACAATGCCCGGCCTATGATGTAGTTATATTGTCGAGCTTTGGTCATTCCTGTGCCTGCCAAAATATTACATATACACGCATGAAAATTACAGTCAAAAGTCTTTAACTCGGACGTCCATAATCCGGACCTCAAAGCTACAAACTTCCTGCGCATGCGTAAACGCATACCTTTACGAATGCGCATATGCGTTTACTCACGCGCATAATACGTTTACGCATGCGCATATGCGTTTACTCGCGCGCATAATATGTTTACGCATGCGCGTTTAATGTATAACGGACGGTATAAGCTAAGCTAAAATTATCTAAGTATCTATTTCAGTTAATGTTGCGGATTGCGTTGTTTTTTAATCTTCTAATTGGATCCGGCTTATTATTTTTTGAAGACTGTTAGAGCAATTTTATAAAAGTAAGCTCGAACTTTTGATTATGTCAAAAAGAATTTCCGATTCTGGAGCCGCCAAAGGATCTACAAAGCGAAAGCATGTTTCGATGTCCATCAAACAAAAAGTGGAATTGCTGCAAAAAATGGATAAAGGCATATCCTTTGTGTCTCTAAACGTTCCGAAATCTTTTTATCAATTTCACGCTGCTCTGCGGGAGAAGGGAACATCACGGCGGCAATGAACTGGAAGTTGACCTGTCAGCACTATCCTTAGCTTCAGGGCAGATGTTTTTATTTTATTCGGCTTATAATTCCTTACTAAATGTAATATTTCATCTTGATGTACTCCGTCTTTGATATGATTTAAATCAAATTCATCGTCGTTATAAATATCACGAATACACATCAAATAGTTTTCTGGTTGCAATTTTCTAATTTCGACTATGCGTAATGTATGTTTTATGCATGCGCGCATTGAAAGAAATGTTTAATAAAGTAAACAAATAAATATTAAGGTTTTTTCTGTAAGTTTTGATACCTTTTAGATCATAATTGCTCTTTATTTCATAAATTACTGTTTCATATTTTTAATTTCATAATTTCTGCATGCCATCTTACCAGATTTAAATTGATGATCTATAATCCAGAAAAACCGATAATCCGGAATCGCCGAAGTCCCGACGAGTCAAAATTAAAGACTTTTGACTGTACTAATATAAGCTACATAATGTAATATACTACGATTGATTTGTCACAGTAATTAGAATAAAAGTCTGAAATATTGCCGTGTCTTGCAGAATATTAACTAAATCTGTACACAAGATACGAAATATCAACTAAATCTATACACAAGAATTTTCCATTAAAAATTTCTGTGCAGACCTGATAATCATTATATATAGCAGTGCTCCGCAACCTTTTCTCACCTGCGACACACAAAAAATCTTGTATTTGATTGCAACACACCTATAACCTACTCATGGCACACCGGTTGCGAAGCACTGATATATACTGCTCTTTGTATAAGTGCTCCGCAACCTTTTCTCACCTGCGACACACAAAAAATCTTGTATTTGATTGCAACACACCTATAACCTACTCATGGCACACCGGTTGCGAAGCACTGATATATACTGCTCTTTGTATAATGTACTGAACTCTAAAGCTCCAGGTATACAAAACATTTCAAGACACTCGATATTTATTCTGTTGCAGAAGCAGACTGTTTATTTTCAATATATATAATAATAAGCGAAGATGATAGGTGACAAATCTTTCAGTTCTATAATTTTTATATCTAATATTCAGTGCACTATTATGCTAATAAGCAATCTTTATTCTCAAATCCTTGCATTATATGTTGGTGATTATGGGTGGTCTATTATTCAACTGTTTTCTTATCCGTCATGGCGACTACACTAAGTCTGTTAATCAAAGCTCAAATGTATGCCTGTCTCCTGTAATTTTAAAGAAATGTTTGAAGGAAAGATAGGTTAAATTACATAATAATTATACATACAGTCAAAAGTCGTTAATTCGGGCACCCATAATCCGGAATGATCTATAATCTGGACCTCAAAGCTACAAACTTTCTGCGCATGCGTCGCGTTCACGCATGCGCACAGGCGTTTACGAGAGCGCGTAAGACCCTTACGGCTTCGAATATGTTTGTGCGCATGCGCGTTTAATGTGTAACGGAGTTATACGCTAAGCTAAAGTTATCTAATTCAGTTAATGTTGCAGATTGCGTTGTTCCTTAATCTTCGAATTGGATCCGGCTTATTATTTTTTGCAGACTGTTAGAGCAATTTTATAAAAGTAAGCTTGAACTTTCGATTATGTCAAATAGAATTTCCGATATATATTTACTACAAAGCGAAAGTATGTTTTGAAATCCGAAATCTGTTTATCAATTTCACGCTGCTCTGCGGCAGAGGGGGGGCAGAAACGTCATTATTAGATTATGATAGATTAGAAAGATTACGTCAAATAGAATTTCCAATATTATATTTACTAATATGTAATTTGTATCTACAAAGCGAAAGTATGTTTTGAAATCCGAAATCTGTTTATCAATTTCACGCCGCGGATTGGAAGTTGATCTGTCAACACTATCCTTATCTTCAGAGCAGATGTTTTTATTTTATTTGGATTATAATTCCGTACTAAGTTTAGTATTTCATCTCGATGTACTCCGTCTTTGATATGATTTAAATCAAGTTCCTCGTCATTATAATTCGCTTCCGATAATGAAGAAAGTGACCCAGAGGTTATTGAAAACGAAAACATTTCGATTGACTAATTAGTCGGTATTCTCAACACAGCAATTATAGGACTTGAACAGCGGAACTTTGTAACTAAACAAGAAATTATGTCTGTTTAATAGAATTAAAGAGAAAGTATTATCACATGAAACGAAGCAACTTACATTGAAGGAAATGTTTAATAAAGTCAACAAATAAATATTAAGTTTTTTCTTTTTGTAAATTTTGATACCCTTTAGATCATAATTGTTTTTTATTTCATAAATTAGGTTTCATATTTTTAAATTTGTAATTTTTGCATGCCATCTTACCAGATTTAAACTGATGATCTATAATCCGGAAAAATCGATAATCCGGAATCGCCGAAGTCCCGACGAGTCCGGATTATCGACTTTTGACTGTACTTTGCCTGTGTGTTTACAGTCAGACATAATATTCAACAACTAATATGCTTGAAAATGTCCAAGTGGGATTTGAATGGCTTCAGTAACATATACTGGAAAATTAAATAAAAGTATTATAAAAATATTGCGCCCATTTGGATGGCTTAAATAATAGTTGTGTAATAAAAGAACATTTTAGGTATGACATTAACTAATTAATTTTTTTAATTTTATCTCTTTGACCTTTAAAATAAAGAGGTAATGTTTCTAGTTGATATTATGTGAAAACCTGAAAAGCAAAAAAAAACTACACTAATTCTAAAAATGTTTCCAAAGTTCACACATCTGCAAGAAACTAATAAGGTCAACAATGCCTGATTAACTGAATTTGTTGGCAGATGATGATTCAAATCTGAATATAAAAGACATGTAAACAGTATAAAAGCATACCAAATTTATATCAGTGTATGAGTCATCATATGTGTGAATGAGTGCTTACTATAAATTAAGTACAAGTCTTACTCTGAACTACTTAGTATGCTTATACACTAATTTTTGCATTTTCTTAATTCATATTTTTAATTAGCATTATTACAAAATTAAATAATATCTGTAATAATTGTAACTGAAACAACTGCATTTGAAATTTCACCTCTTTCATAATAACCACAATTGCCTAGTACATATTCATTAGCAAATCATACAATTAAGTGTTTCACAGTATTATTAACAGTAAGAATGCTATCACACGTCGGTTTGTTTCAGAAGAACAACTGTTTGGAACAATTTTTCTGCTTTGTCACAACAGCCAATTATCATAGATCACTTTGGGGTTAACATGGGAAACTGGTTCCCCATTACAAACAAGCTGATAGCTGATTGATTGGAAACGAACAATTTGCAATTTTTTTAGAAAGGAAGGAAAAAGTCGCATGTCTTTCTTTCAATAGTAAACCAGGCAGAAAAATTGTCCAAAACAAGTTGTTCATGTGAAACAAATGCCGTGTGATAAGGGTCTCAGACATCATTACTTACATCTAACATTTCACTTCCAGAAACAAGGGTCAAAATTTTTCAGCTGCCATTCATTGTGCCAATGCCTGAAATTAAAAAAAAAATCATTTTATAAAAATCTTTAAAAGGATGATTCAGGTATTGAAAAATCTTAGATCATAACTTGGTCATATGCACAAAATATATTATTTTTTATACCAATAAAATAATATGTTGTTCAGTGCTGAATGAATTATTTAACAATAGGAGAGGTTCAATGGTTGTGAAATCACATCATAATAATAAGAGAATTTATAAAAAAATGAAATAAGGGGTTTTATTTAAATTTTACTATTAAGTTAAGAATAATTATCCTAGTAACCTTAATTCATATATTCAACTCTGAAACACACTTTCTACAACTTATCTTTGGCTACTATAGTCTGTGTAGTCAGCTTGACAGATACAGTCAGCAAATGATGATTGACAGTCATAATTGTTATCTTGTCTTCCTGGTAAATGTGCAGTACACGTACATGTTTTCCTACAACTTGCATGATCGCATACATACTTTTTCACTGCAGAAATATACAATTTTATGAAGAACTAATTTGCAATAATACAGTCAAAAGTCGTTAATTCGGACACCCATAATTCGAAATAATCTATAATCCGGACCTCAAAACTAAAAACTTTCTGCGCATGCGCTGCGTTGACACATGCGCGTAAGACCTTTTACGACTGCGCATATGAGTGTGCGCAAGTGCAGAATACGTTTTCGCGTGCGCGTTTTATGTATAATGGACGTATAAGCTAAAATTATCTAATTATCTATTTCAGTTAATGTTGATGATTGCGTTGTTCCTTAATTTTCGAATTGGATCCGGCTTATTATTTTTTGCAGACTGTAAGAGCAATTTTATAAAAGTAAGCTTAAACTTTCGATTATATCAAACAGAATTTCCGATATATATTTGTTAATATGTAAAGGATCTAAAGCGAAAGTATGTTTTGAAATCCGAAATCTGTTTATCAATTTCACGCTGGTCGGCGTTCCGCCGCAGCGGGCGCGTAATGAATTGGAAGTTGATCTGTCAGCACTATCCTTATCTTCAGGGCAGATGTTTTTATTTTATTTGGCTTATAATTCCTTACCAAATTAGTATTTCATCTCAATGTGCTCCGTCTTTAATATGATTTAAAACAAGTTCCTCGTCATTATAATTCGCTTTCGATAGCGAAGAAAGTGACAGAGGTTAGTGAAAACGAAAACATATCGATTGACTAGACACAGCAATTATAGGACTTGAATAGCGGAACTTTGTAACTGAACAAGAAATTATGTCTGTTTAATAGAATTAAAGAGAAAGTATTATCACATGAAACGAAGCAAAACTTAAACAACTTACATTGAAAGAAATGTTTAATAAAGTAAACAAATAAATATTAAGCTTTTTCTTTTTGCAAATTTTGATACCCTTTAGATCATAATTGTTCTTTATTTCATAAATTACGGTTTCATATTTTTAATTTTAGAATTTCTGCATGCCATCTTACGAGATTTAAACTGATGATCTATAATCCGGAAAAATCGATAATCCGGAATCGCCGAAGTCACGACGAGTCCGGATTAACGAATTTTCACTGTATATAGCACACATGAAAACAAGCCAAGCATACTTTACATTAAAGTGCAATGTTATGTAATCATTGATGAAAATTACATACATCAAAATATACTTTATTGTTGACTTTACTATTACTTTAGGATTATTAAAAATCATCATCAATTCCTACATGCTGTACAATCATCTGCCTTTTAAAAATAGAACATGTTACATTTAATATTTCAACAGGTTTTTCTATTCAATAGATATTTGATAATATAAGAAGTTAAGTAAATGTGAACTAATTATATTTTATTTTTACCAATTCTTTACAGTTATACCACAATTCATTACATTACGAGCTCATTACATTATTTTATATTATATTAACTTCAACCAAAACATTTCAACACATTTGGAAATAAAAGACTCAAGTACCTTGCATCAGTTTTAGCTGTAATAAAATTACGCTGTACATACTAATAACTTTCTTCTTGAAGTTTCTCGAAAATGATGTTTCTTTTCGAAAAAATTAAAACAGTAAGGAAACAAATTATTTCTTAAAACATCTTTCTTAATGCTACATTATATAGAAATTTAGGAAATGTTAATGAACTGTATATGTGTTAAAATACAATATATCACATATTGCACATATAACATATCAAATTTACTGAAATGGGAAAATATATACATACCTGAAAGTAATCTTGCAATAGCATTTGGTTTGAAGCTCGCGCTATCCACTGGAGCATCTGCATTTACGCTAATTTCCTTTACCCATTTTTTGCACTCTTCAATCGAACTTAAACTTGATCGTATTGTTCAACTTTCCAGTTGTTGGAGCAGTACAGGAAAAAAAATCTAATTTTACAGAGTAATTACTTTACATTGCACATATACTCTACGAAGACTTAAATGCCGGATTTGTTTACAATCAGATAGCGGTACATCTACCACATACCGTATTTATCCTCTTTTCAAATCGCGCCAACATAATAATTACCCCAAATTTGTTTCTGGGCATGCGCAGTATGCGACATTCGTTTAACACTGTTCAACTCAATGTGCGGTCTGCCATTACGCATCCCAACCAAGGAGGTTAGAATAGAAGGAGGGAGGGTTCGCAGTTTCCTCCACTATCAGGGAATGAAACTTCACCGAACAAGCGGCGTCCATATTTGTAACTTCAAAATATTGCATTACGGCAGTGAAACGTACGTGTTTTTAAGCTGTTCCGTGCATGTATTTTCCACTAAAAATATGTAAAATTTATAATGAAATGCTTCGCTATTGTTAGTTTTTTGTTTTAAAGTTATAAAGATGATATCCGTAATTTACTACGTACAGAACATCATTAAGAAATACTTCGAAATCTAAATGCATGTGCATAACATTAAAGCCTTTAAAAATAATGTTTCTGCATATTTCAAGAATTTGTTTAGGTTTTATTAGCAACCTGTTGGGTGTACTTTCCAATTTTTCCTTTAAGAAGTGATATTTCTGATTTATTCACAATATTGTAATTTATTAAAGAATCGTTTAAAATAATTTTAACCTGAAATTAATAGCAGATAATTTTCTAAAAAAATAGTCACAAGTTGCATTTTTTTTAAATGAAAGTTTAAATAGCTTCTTTTCACAACCAACAACCTTATAACAACAAGAGGTACTGTTCGGTTTCGAGGGCCGTAAAAAAATTGCAGCGAAAATGTATGCGCAAAAGCGCCAAATCTACCGTACGCGCTGATTTCAGATTGCGTAAGTTTATATAGTTCTATATTTCTTAAGACGCCATTGAAATACTAGTTTAATTTTTAAATCCCTTTTTTTTTTATTTTAAATCCTTTTTTGATATTCTATGGATTTAACAATTTGGGAATTGCCCTGACGAAAAGTCGGCAATAAAATTTTGGGTAAAGTGCAGAATCACCCACTGCTTGACGCGTTTTTAAGAATTGCACATACTCGGTATTCATGTACACATCGACCTATTTTCACTTAAAAAGTAAAAGAAAATTAACAAAAATCCAATTGTTTTTACCCTTCTAAAAAGCGGCATACAAATAAGTGAGCGATTCTGCACTTTACCGAGAATATTTTCAAAGAAAAGGCATCATTCAGTATAGAAATTTACGTTAGAACAACCAACGAGATGAAATTATGCTTTAGCGATGAGTCGGTAGCGAAATAGCGATGAAGGCATCCATTCAGTTATGTTTAGCAATTTTTATGTAAATTATAATAATGATCTGAAATAGTTATTTACTATTATACTTCCATTCAGTCATGTTTAGCCTTTTTCATATAAAATTAACCTTTATATGAAATTAACCTTTCATCTAAATTAAAACATCAATCTTAAATAGTTATTTACTATTATACTTCCTTTCTTGCCGCAATTATTAGGGTTGCCGCAATTATTTTTGGCAGCATTGGCATCAACAATAGTTTGGCGATTTTTTACGGCCCTCGAAACCGAATAGTACCCAACAAGAAAATAAATATTAATAAAATGAAACAGATTTATGTGAATTCAGTGATTTCAGTTTATGCGCGTTTCATATTTATGAATCTCAAAGAAATTGCCTTTAATTAAGCTGAATTACAGAAATATACCTATACCTATATTTTTGGATACATCTTTCCCACATGTTCAGTTGTGTAAATATTTTACTTACTTTTATCGCTATACTTCCCACAAATTTGTAAATTTATGCAAAAACCATTTTTTTAACAACAGAAAAGTTAGTTTATCTTGATCAAATGCACAAATTATATTCCTAACAGTTCACAAAACTTAAAAATTAATAATAATTAATACATAAAGAAAAGCATTACTTTGTTTAACACCTTTACAATTCATAAAAATAGTAACAATTGGTGTCTTACTTTTCATGAAAATTATCAAATGAATTACCTAAAACGTTCAAATTACACAGTTTAAATTCTAGCATACATCATTGTATGTTAAGGAACAAAGATGCCAGCTATAAACAGAAACATTAAAATGTATTTAACATATTTTGATTATTATTAAGTCCTTTTTTCACATCTGGAAAGAAAACAACATGACATTGTGATATTTTTTACCTAACTTATCAAATTACATTAAAAAAAAAGAAAATCAATACTTACGCGGGAAAAGTAATCTCAGGAATCTTTTTCGAAAATCTGTTTGTGCATTCATACACAACACAAGCTGACATGCTTCAAAAAGAAAAGAAGAAAAAATATTGTAATTACGGACTTCCTTGCACAAGTCACAGCGATAACAATAACATGGCCGCTAAGCTTCACCTTTTGAGTTGAACCTTCCCTCCTTCTATTCTAACCTCCTTGATCCCGACCACGGAGTATAATGAAGGAGGTGAAACTGCCTAGTAGAAAAACGGTCCTAAAATGTCGCGTTCACTAGATGGCGCTGTTGTTCCATCTTAGTAGTTCCAAATGTAAACATTCAAGGTTCTTTAATATACCCGCGTGGCTTATCGAGTAGCCACGCGGCGAAGCTTACTACCGAATGAAAAATGTTTATGTTTTTAATGTCATGGATTGCGTTATTATCAACGTTATAATATTCTGCTCACTAATGATTGTATTTTATTCCTCAAATTATAAAATTAATTTACAGCTTTCATGCTGTAAGGCCTTGTAGTACTTTTTATGAATGATTAATTTAATGATTATTTTTCAGTCCCTCCCCCTCAGAAAAATAATCATGTTACTAGTAATAATACTTGCTGTATATATGTTAAATTTAATTAGAATAGTTTCTTCGCGTCTCTCATTTTGTAAAATGCTTAGATACACAGCTTGATATAAAGTGTGGCAAAATTTTAATGAAGCTTATAGAATTTTTTGCTTCAGTCAGTAAGTTTTCTGTACTATCATAATAAGTTATTCTTTTTTATGAATCAGTTAATTTTTTATGTCAGTTTTGATTTTGATATTTTTATCATTTTCTGTTAAAAATGACCATATCTTTGTTATTTGAGAAGTATGTTTCAAACTGATTTCAAAAGATTTTAAAATAGAATTCGGATTTGAATTCAGTTAAGTATTCTGAACGCTTGGTTATGCTGAACTATATTATTCATAATTAAATATAAAGAGTAAAAAATATTGACTAATTCAATATATCTTTAATTTTGTCCTGCTTGAACTAACTTCTAACCAATAAATGCAGTATTTTAACTAAAAATATAATGCAGATCTTTTTTATTTTAAAAGTACATGTCCACTTTTCTTTCCAAAGGAGGAAAATTCCATCCCATTCAATAGCCTAAAAGATGAATTTCTTATGTTCAGAAAAATTTTATCACAGTTATAATGTTATGATATTTTCTCGCTGTTAAGTTTCAGATTGGTACATGTAGCTTTTTTGAAAAAAATGCTTTGCATGTGTTATGTTTTACTGCCCCTATTTTTTATTTTCATTTTTTGAACTGATCATTTACTAATAGAGTCTAATTACATTTGTTGCAAAACTACCAGTTTAATATCAGAATACCTAATGTATGTTTGCTGCAGTATTTAAAAAATATCATTAACTATATAAAACTAAAGTCTGTTTTCTCTTGCAGTAATTATTTACTTTTTTTATTCTCAATTTAATATATCTTTTTCAACGATTAATGACTCGCAGTGAAAGAAACAAGTTCAATTAAATAACAAAAATTTTTTAAAAATTTAATAGTAATGATATAATCCCAAAACAATTTTAGCAGTATTGTTTTACATTGTTACACAATGGTGAGCTATAGGAGGCTAGAGTGATTCGTTAAATTTGTGTTCAATTTGCAAGCACCTTGTTCTTTCCCACCAGCAGTTGAGCAGCAAAAGTCACCAAATACTGCTAGTTTGGTGCTGGGTTCGAATCCCGCCAAGAGGCTAGCTGCATGGGCATTTTCCTGGTCTTTCACGTGAAACATAAAAAAGTACATGTGCTCTTTTCCTTCAAAGGATCTGTATGAAGACATTGAACTGTTGGCCATGGTTAAATTATATATTACTCTCGTTACCTACAATAGTGTTCCCTCTCCCTGAAATTAAGTGTAGTTAATAAGTTTTCAAAGTCATTCTATCCCATTCAGTAGCCTAAAAGATGAATTTCTTATGTTCAGAAACATTTTATCACAGTTATAATGATATGATATTTTCTCGCTGTTAAGTTTCAAATTGGTACATGTAGCTTTTTTGAAAAAAATATTTTCCATGTGTTATGTTTTACTGGAAAAGATCCCATATTTTTTATTTTCATTTGTTGAACTGATCATTTACTAATAGAGTCTAATTACATTTATTGCAAAACTACCAGTTTAATATCAGAATACCTAATGTATGCTTGCTGCGGTATTTAAAAAACATCATTAACTATACAAAACTAAAGTCTGTTTTCTCTTGCAGTAATTATTTACTTTTTTTATTCTCAATTTAATATCTCTTTTTCAACGATTAAAGACTCGCAATGAAAGAAACAAGTTCAATTAAATAACAAAAATTTAATAAAAATGTAACAGTAATTATATAAATAATCCCGAAACAATCTTAGCAGTATTGTTTTATATTGTTACACACAAGGGTGAGCTATAGTGTTAAGAGAATACTTCAGTAGTACAGTGGCTTACACAAGGTAGGATCATGGTATTTGCCATGTCATGGTGAGCTGTCCAATAAAAGAAAAAGAAGAGTCCTGGATACATTTTCAAAGATCGTTTATTTATCGATTCTTATCAGACTTTGCTCCATATTGATTGCATGAAGTCCGCCACAGTAGAATCCCTCCTGGCACGTAAAAAATTTGTATTTCTCTGCACTGAGTATAGTTTCACAGCCTTCGTTAACAACATTCAACATTTCTCATACGGTAAGTGGAGACAAAAAGTCAAACATACTTCAGAAAGAAAAGTATAAGGGCTGTCTCTCAAATTCGGAAAATAACGGCAGCTGTCATCACTTTTTTTGGGGGGGTACATAAAACATCTCCAGTACTAATACCATAATGTAGTAAGGCTTATTCTGCTAACTGCAAAAGAGGGCGAAGAAATGCCAACTACAACATATTTGAAACAAGAAGAGTACACACAGCAGAAATCCAGAGGGAAGCGAAAAAACAATGAATAGACTAAGAGATTCACTAATTCCCACTATTTATAAGCTAGCACAGTTACACATTTCAACCAATGAAAATATCAAGGATCAAGAAATTTTAATTTATGGAGCACTTAGCACGAAGCCTTTATCTCCACATCATCAAAGATTAAAAATTTATCATCATCAAAAGAGGGGTTCAGCTAATAGGATAAAAACTTGGAAAGCCAAAACAAAAAGCTTTAAACGAATAAAGTCTTCACATGAGAAAAAAGGTAAAAACACTTAAGAAGGACTTTTTAATTAAATTTTGCATCAATACATTAAGGACCAGAATGAATTTAGAAAGGGCACTCGTATCATAATTTAGAATAGTGAAATAAAAAAAAGGAATTCTTGATAAAATTAAAAGTACAGACATTGCAGAAGATAAGAAACAAAATGAAAATATTCCACAGCGAGAACAACCAATCATAATATTTCTTTCACTTTGCAAACAAACTGAACTGAAATTAGTTGTCTGATGACATAGCTTGGTCATGTTATAACAAACCTGTTGGCAAAAATATTGTCGCCACATGAAATCCCTTATCTGGTTCTAGATGGCTGTAATAATTCCAAGGACATAAATTTAATGTGACCTCATCGGATATTCACCCCTTTTTGAGGGAAGGAGGAAAAATTAATTATGTGCATAATAAAAATTCCGGTATCATGGTGCCAGCCTCATATAAAATCATGACAATCACTATGGAGCTAACAGTCTGAAATACATATTACATAGATTACATTTTAAATAAAAAGATTTTTTCATTTAGGTATCAACAAAACCATGCCATCTACACAAAAACAAAATTTTTAACATTAAAACATAGAACCACTTATTTAAATATTCCATAATTCAATACAAGCAACTTTTTATGCAAAATACATATAAGTGCATGATATAAATATGGTACATAAAATTTTCGAATATACCATATTGCAAGTACACAGTACAGAATTGTAAATGAAGTATTTCTATGATAAAGCAAAATGCAATTTTTGTACATCCCCAGTTACACTTAATTAGATAAATTACAAACAGGATGAAAAACAATACAAACCATTATAATCACATCATACCAGGAAATTTTGAAATCAAACACTTATGCACTTATATATTAGGCACAATGTCGTTGAATCTCGAAATGATATTTAAGGGTTATCAAGCCTTAAACTCTAATGATTATGCTCACACAATCAAGAAATCAACAAAAGACACATAAAATTAAATTTCGAACAATTTAACATATTGCATAACTTGTAATAATGTTCTATGATAGTATAAGAAATGAGTGAAAAAAAAAGAATTAAGTGCACTGAAGTGTGGGAGAATCTTTTAGGAGCCAAACGAAGGCAACTGATGTGAATTCTATAAATGGCTGAGAAAAAATCATTGTCAAGTGCACAAATAACATAATTTACATCATTTACTTTAGAAGAAAAAGTTTTCGAAAACCTATGCTGGAATGTAACCTTAGATTTCACATACACTATATCATTAACATTGAATGATCTTAATATGGCATTTTTCAAGTATTCAGTTCTATTTGTTTTATTCCAACATCTCATAGGCATGCTCATAACTTAGTTTTAGTTGTGTTAAAAGATCACACAAATAATATGATTTTTCCACCTGAATGGCCTTGGATCAGGATTAAACATATTAAAAGGTAATGATAATTTTCTTCCAAAATGCAGAATATTAGGAGAATAACCAGTTGAAGGATGAACAGTACCATTATAAATATTTTGATGGATAAGCAATGCATTTTCAAATGGAATACCTTTTTCATGAAGTATAAGCAAAGAGCTCTTGATGCAGGTATTAACATGTTCATTATACTCAGGTCTCTAAGGAATACAGTGAGATAATTTAATATCCAAGCATTTGGTAATCGATTCAAACACCAGTGAAGGATATTGTGTCTAAATCAAGATCATTTCTGGTCTTCCAGGTACATATATTGTAATAAATGTGCTGTAATAGTTTCAGCAGTGAGATTTTTGAGAGGTCTTAAAAAACAAGATGTTTAGAAAAATGATCTAGAATAATGAGATCATGTCCACAATTTCGTACAGGACAACCAATCTACACGGAAAAAAGTCATTTGGATATTTAGGTATTCTGATAGCTTTAAATGGAGCCTGTTTAGGAGTGAAAGATTTGTATTTGTTACATAAATGATACGGGAGAACAAAATTCTTTGTGTCATTATACATACCCTTCTAAAAGAATCTTTCAATAAGATTTCATACGTTTTCTGAACTCCAAGATGGGATATATGAGAAATTTCTCATTTTCACAGGATTTCAGTGCTAGTGGGACAACAACTAATTCAGCATTAGGCTCTAGTGTAGAATTGGGTGCCCCTTCGATTGGTGACATTTTTTAAAAAAGTTTGGTGATGAAACCTCACTTCTAGTTACCATGATAGTTTTAACTTTGTTTTAGCTTCCCGATTTTATTTAAATGAAAATAGATTGATGTGTACATGGACATATTTAAAGCAGTGTGCCTTGCCTAGGTTGTGCAATTCTAGGATGTTTTTTTAAGTAAAAACAGATGGGATTTTTAAGTAAAACATGGACACAGATCTTGTGCAATTCTTTGACTTCTTATTTTGATTTTGTGTAGCGGCCATCTTGAAATTGTGCCTTCCTGGCGCCGATCTTGGCGTCAAAAAAGAATCGCCAATAAGCAAGGGGCACCCAATTGTAAACTTTTACCTAGCATTATTTCATTTATTCAAAACAAACATAAGAAGCTTATTGAATCATTTATGAAGAAATTATGTACTTTTGCAGAATTAAGCAAGGCAGGATTTTTCAAAATGTTGGTAATTTCTGAACTACATGGATCAGAAATTTGCTGAGCAAGATTGCTGATTCACCTGGATCTAAAGTGAATTTGTGTTTCAAACAAGCATTGCAATCTAATGATATAGTATAACAATTAGCATTTGCATAACATTAGCCATATTAATTAAAGGTACATAAAAATTATTAAATTCAGCTATTGCATCTTTAGTACATATTAACACATCATGTTTGGATAAAAACAAACAAAACAGCAAGACAAACAATATACACTGGCTGAAAAATTAAAATTAGACCAGTTAGCACCCAATTATTTAGACATGGGAACAAAATACCATTATTAAATCAAAACAATGAGAAAGCAAGAAATATTATCTATAAAATAATATACAATTAATATCATTGCTTATAAGGTATTACACACACTGACCAATGAATTAGAAATGCAAGATCAATATTTTATTGGATCACAGTGCATATTACCCTAGGAAGAAATTGACAGATGCATATTACCTTACGAGGAAATTGACAGATGCATATTATTACCCTACGAGGAGAAAATTTTTAATAGCGATTTAATCAATGGATCTTGGCCATTACACTTAACTTTATGTCGAAACAGGTATTCAGTAGGTGATTAGCTAATTCTACTTTTCAAGACCACAATTTTGTACTCATAATTTCAGAGGCAGCAGGATTTTATAGACTAAGTGCATCAGTTGCAACTTAACAAAATTTGCGAGATAATTAACAATCTTATGCACATAATACCCATGCCTGCCTATGGAATATGCCTGCCATTTGTAAGTCATAATAATTGGTTCCTCTGCCATGTGCTTCTTAACCAGACACTTGTTGGTTTCTTTCCTAAGGCATGAAACCAATGACAATGAAATATGCCTAATCCATTTCCATCGAGACATAATTTCATGTTATGTCTCTCAGAACATGTTTTTGATTGAAAAATAATCCTTCTAAGACACTACAGACAGGTATCATCTCTGACAATTTCCTCAATTAAAAAAAAATAAAAATCCATCTATTCATAGCTCAAAAATTCAGAAAAGATAACGTAGAAATCTGAAAAAAATAACAATAAATAAGTGAAGAATAAATTACACATGAAAAAAAAAAAAAAGCAATGAATGTGTAACACAATAGTACCAAGTGCAGTTTGACGTGCAATACTGAAATTATAAAAATGTCAAAACAAAACTAACCTTTACAGTCATATCTTTATCAATTATAACCCTTTTTTCACACATGTAATTAGTTGCCCATCGAGCACATACAATGAATTCAACTACGGAATTTACAGTCCACAAACAATGCGGTTTGGAAATCTTCTGCAGACTTTCAGTCAACAGTGGAAATGTAAAATCCTTTTTAGTAGCGGCAACATTATCTGCAACCAATGGAGCATTCTTTTCACAGGCACATTTCTTGCAGCATATGCTTTTCTTTGACATGACGGTTTGGATAAATATAAAGGCAGATTTGGAAAGATTGAGGGTATTGCTCCTTCTTGGAGTCTAGGGCGGCCCATTTCCAACTTGAATATTATCCCATCGAACAATTTCATCTCGTAAAATTGTTTTATATCACTTTCTGCAAAATGATGCTCGCATACAACATCCTTCTCTGAAAGTATTTGGTCGGCCCGAGGAATTGCATGTGTCCATTTGTCTAGCAGCACAGGATCCTGTAAAATATATTTCAACAAGTACGTATAAATATCAGAATTCAGAAATATCAGAAAACGCTTGAATAGTTTTACACATTCAAATTTAAAATCCTTGTGCATAATGGTTCTCACTGTGCAGTATATCAAGATTTAAATCTTAATTTTTAACAGCCATTCAGTTATGTGGCATGATTTTATAATCTTCATAACTTATTTAATATGCTGAATTTATCTCATGGAAAATCAATTTTTCATTACACTTATCTGCTGTTATGTTTTCACACAAGTGAAGTTAATTTTAAGCAGCATAGTGTTCATTTCCATTTATTATAAAAACCTACTTCAAACGGAAAAGAAGGGGAAATGAGATAATCTTCTTTTTTGTAAATGAAATAAAGAGGCAAATATTCCATCATTCTTGCATAATTCCAGAAATTTATTTAACTTTAAAAATCTCAGGATTGCCTGCTTTCATGCACGAAATGCAAATGCACATAAGTTATGTGAAATATTAAACTAATTTCCAATTTAAAGTTCTGTGAAATATTTAACTAATTTCCAGTCTATTACTTTTTAAATACCCTCTTATTTACTAGCAATCCAGACGTTCTGTAAAGTTATATAAATTCGTCTGACTGTGATCAGGCATGATATAAATGTTGCTCACCTTTGGAGCTCTAAATATACTTGGATTCTTGATTTCCAAGCTTTTCTTCTTCTGCCTAACAGATGTATAACCACTGTTGTATCCGGGGGCGAAGCAGGTTGCATTACAAGAATTACTCATACTGGAAATTGATATCAAATCAATATTTTCTGTATTGCTGCCTATGGCAAATCCTACGAAAAGTAGAACAGCTAACGATTGCAGCGCCCTCTATAAATAATGCGACAAAAGTGGACCATTTTTGTAAAAAGTTGTAATACCAGTTTCCCCTCCTTGTTTATACTCCGTGATCCCGACATACTAATGTCAAACAGACAGACAAAGTAGATAGATGCTGTTTTGCACCCGCTAAGTCCTTCTGCCCCGATGGCCGAAAAATCGAGCATAGGTGCGAAGGAAAGGTATATAGAAAGAGGGGCAATTTCGTGTTTGAGGAGAGTAAAAAGGAACTTCGTACATCTTGTACGAGTTCAAAAGGCCAGGAAGAAAAGATGGGACAAAATAAAATTTAAAATAAATGGTCCAAAAATAATAGAGGGAAAAAAAAGGGCCTATAGAAAGAAAAGGAAAAGAAGTAGAAAATATCCTAAAATACGATTGTGTCCATGAGTGTAGTTAAAAGGAGAAGAATCTGTCTTCATTTACAATAAATAGTGTCTCACAGGTGTGTGTGTAGTGAGTGTGTTTGGTAATGGTGAATAGATGTGTTACTGGGGAAAAAACAAATATTGACGGTGTTAAAATGCTTCATATCAAGGTATTTAGCATGAAATATAAAGTAATACGTATGCTTGCATTCTGAGATATCAACAAAAGTCATCAAACAAAAGTATATATTAATTTAACCAAAGTAACTTATGCTATTTTCATTCCCAACATTTTCATACATATTTCAAAAAACAGCAGCAGACTGACAACATAGAACCATATACAATACAAGACCACAACCGCACACACCAATCAAATAATAATAATAATAATAAAAAACATAATATATATATATATATATATATATATATATTATATATATGTGTGTGTGTGTAAATTACTGAGTTTATGTATTAAAAACACAAATTAAACAATATTTATTAATTTAACTATCATAATTTATTACAAGATTAATTATAAAAAAGTATTTCTTAAAAATACATAAACTAAAAAGGTATTTCTAAAAATAAAGAGAAAAACGAATAGCAGAGCAAAAATACGATGCTTTTATTGGAATTACAAACTATAGCTTTTTTTTGAACGACAGTATCGCGAAGCACGATCTCCTGATGACGACAACACTCACTGTTGCCAGAACTTATCTAAACTATATATTATATTATTATTATTTTTATTAACATACTTTAATACTTCTCCTTGTAAAAAAAATAATAGTAAATTAAAGAAAAAAGTCACATCTTAAGTCCCATCTTATCACAAAGAATTAACAGTCTCGGTTTAAATAAAGGTTTACTCATTATGTCAGCAACTTGCGCCTCTGTAGGTACCTGCTGCACAATGATTTCCTTTTCTAGAACTTTCTCTCGTATGAAAAAGTGCTTGATATCAATGTGTTCTGTGCGTCGATGAAACTCCGGGTTTTGTGACAGTCTCACTGCAGCGGCGTTGTCTACTTGAATTACTGGAGTTTCACGTAACTTGGTTACATCACTAAATAGTCGCTTTAACCAAATTACTTCTCTAGAACATTCACTAGCTGCAATTACTTCTGCTTCAGTCGCCGTAGTTGCAACAACTGTTTGCCTTTGGCTAATCCATGATATAGTTCCACCACTATATAATATCAATACTCCACTCTATCTCTTTTCTTCTAGAGAGAAACTTTTTTTTTTAAATTGATGTACTCTTCGAGAGCAACATTTTGGCTATCTCGGATTTTTAATATTCTCGAATGGAGTTTCTGCAGGGAATTTCCGTTCGATTTTTGGCCTATTCTTTAAACCTTCAAAAATTCGCCATAAAAAAACTATGGTAGCTAGGACCACGAAATTTGGAGGGTTTGTAGGAAAAAATAGGGAGCCCTTTCACACAAAAATTTGCGACATTCTATCGAACCGTTTCGGAGATATTCGCGAGTTTTTGTTTTAGCATTACGGCGAAAAGGGTCGGACCCCCCATGGTGAGCGGCGACTGCGGAACATGGGGAGGAAGGCCGAAACCCTGTTAGGCCACGTTTCAAATTTCAAGTCGATCGGACAATTAGGGCCCGAGATATGGGGGGTCAAAGTTTGGCCCATTTCCGTGACCCCCATCGAAATTTCGGTCGCTGGCGCCGGGGTCAAAAATTGAGCTACGAGAAAACGCTTGCGGGGGATTGTTCATGTGTCCGAATGGGAAGTGCTGTGTGAGCGGTTTGAAATTCGGTGACTTTCTTGGATTCCGGTGTGCTTCTATTTAATTACGATTTCGAAACTCTGTTTAAATATATTGCACAGCCCCATACCATCGACTTATGGGTTGATCGCCAATGACTCTCAGCTTGTAGGTTACAAGTGACCAAAAACATGACGGGCATTAATGATCAACATCCTTGAGGGACGCAAATGTGTTTCGGTTTAACTGTTTATCAAAATTTACTCTATTACCTGACACTGGCGATTAGTTTGGTTGATTTAATTATGACCAAGCACTCGAGAGCTATCTGCCTAAATGGAAGGATACCTTTGTGGAAAGGTTTCTTAGGAAATCGGCTCAACAGCCAGCAGTTCCTCCTTTACATGAACAAGAATTTTTTAAAAAAATTTTTATTTGTCCTTTTTGAACAATGAAATGTCCTTCGATTTCATGCGATCAGGACGCTATAGAACTTATCCTTAAATAGAAAGCCAAAACTTGTACATTGGATTTCAAGTAAAATTCCGAGCATTACCAAATGATAAGCTTTTTAAAATGGTCTCTGCTTCAGTAATACAGCGAGAATTTACGCCTCCTTGAACAAAATCAAACATTTCGGAAGAGCTAAGTAACTCCATTTTTGAATGTACGAAGCCAGATCACAAATCAAAATACCGAGTTTTATCCGCCATACTAATTAAGGCTCCTATATACCAGGCTGAATCATCAGGCATTCGCTCTCCCAAGTGGGAGATTTAATGGCGGCTGTGTAGTTACGGTGCGACAATTTTTTGTGTTTTTTTGTGTAAAATGGGCGGATGTGCAGCTATTAATTGTTCAAATCATTCACGGAAAGGTCATACATTGGTAAAATTTCCTAAAAATGAAGAAAGAAGAAAAATATGGGTAAATAATTGCCGAAGAGACAATTGGAAACCTGGTCCAGGCGCTGAACTTTGCTTAGTAAGTATAATGTTAATTACGCCTTCATTTAGAGTTTATATCTTCTCTGATGTTTATAATGTGCAAGTAAAGTGAAATTCTTGTGTACAATAACCTGAGTATCTGCTAATTTCTGTAATAATAGCTATAATTAAATTAGTCTAGGGTTAATGTACCCGTCGCCAAACATCGCCAATGTGGATGTTTTGAATGTGGAAAAGAAATTTCTCTTCTAATATAAAGCGCAGATTTTGTTTTCCTGTACTAATTGTGGAATTTATACTAATGTAACATGAAAATCATTAGCATATTGAAATTTATTAAAAAATAAATAATAATTTGGAAAGTCAAGATAAAATATGAATGTTTGCTAAAGATATATGTAACATTATACTATAGTTGCAATATCGTTGGAATGATATATAATTTTTTTCTTTATTTTATAATCACTGTTGTTAAAAAGTTAGATGAGTTGCTTATGCACGGTGCCCACTACTGTTTCTTGGTTAAAATAACTTCCAGAATTTTGACATTGACATCTGAAGTCAATAGAATAAATTGAATAGTATGAGACAAAATATATATAATCTGACTTCAATAATTGCAAGTACCATATATTTATAATCACAGTATTATACAATTTGGCAATTTTAAAAAGATAATAAGAGTAAAGATTTAGAAATGAATGCAGAACATTCAAATAAGCACAGAAAACTTGTGAAACTGCATGTGTACTTTTCAAAAATAATTGTAGTGTTTTTAATGCATGTGTAGTGTTTAATGCATGCATAACAATCAAATAAATCTGCCTGTAATGATGAATTTCAAAGGCCAAGCCAAAATTCTTTCATGAATTTGATACTTCTAAAGAATGTGATCTCCTCAAATTAAATCCTCATGACATTGATAAACAGTTATTACTGATCTGTGTTACAAAACAGATTTTTATACATGATAAATAATATTTTCTGAAGCGTTATTTTGTGTTGTCATCTCTAAATAAAAAATTGCCTACAAATTCAGAAAGCTACTGAACTACGTTCTAGAGTTTTTAATAACTTTAATTGGATATGCCTGTGCCAATGTAATTTAAAAAATAGTCATTTAAACTGGGCTTGATGCTTTTTAAAATGCATGTTGGCACTGTGCTCCGAAATTAGGGCTATGTTTTGAATGATTAGAGAATTAAAAATTAAATATTTCAGTTAGAGCAATAAACATTACTACAATTATAACAAGAATCATAGTCTGCTCTAATTATAAATGTATTTATCGGCCTAGTATCTTAAAAGTTGGGTGTAGTGAACTCTTATTTTCTTATCTATTGTAAGAGCACTATAGCAAGAAATATAAAGTTTTATTTTAGTTGTTTTTAATGTTATAGCAAAACACTACTTCATTTAATTTTTGGATAATGTTCTAAAGAACACCTTAAATTATAGGCAAAAAATAAATATTGGATAATTAAATTCTGTCCAAGCTTACAAGATGCTGCTGCTGATATGTTAGACATGGTTTGTTTATTGTTTCACTTTTTTATAATACTGGGCCTAATTTAATTACCTGCATATTTATTTATTGCCTATACTTACTTACAGTTCATGCTTGCTGCCTTTGGCACAACCTCACTGTGTGGTTTGTTTTTTCGTACTTTTATTTATTTTGTGTACTTTTTTTTTATTACTTTATGTATTTACAGGATCATTTTGAGGAATCTCAATTTGAGTCACTATGCAAAGATAGAAAAAAACTAAGAAAAACTGCAGTACCAACACTCTTTAGCATTCCAAATCCACCACCATCTGTAACTGACAAGAGGATAAGAGAAGTAAGATGTCCTAAGCCAAATACTGAAGTGGTAAATTATTTAATATTCTCCAAAAAAATTGTTGAAAAAAATCATTGTTATTACAAATATATTAATTCATCCAACCATTGTTTAAAAAAATAATCACAGCATAACATGTTTACTATTTCTTTTTGAATTTAGGAAACTCTACCTGCTTCAAATGAAGAGTTGTTAAAAAAAATAGAATTCCTTGAGCAACAGCTTCAAGAAAAAGATGCAAAATTGACATCATTTTTGTCCGATGAGCAAGTAGGAGCCCTTGCTGTGCAGTCAAAAAGGAACTGGTCAGAAAAGTCCATTATAAAAGGACTGAAGATGCGATTTGCTTTGGGCAAACATGGATATAATTACCTCAGAAGTACTGGATATCCAGCACCATCGTACAGTACCTCGAACAGGAGGATTAGGGAAATAAAAATAAATTTCGGCATTTTAGAAAATTTGTTTTTTTTTCCTCAAGACAAAAGTTCATTCATTGGATGCTCTTGATAGGAACTGCTGCCTTTTAGTTGACGAAATGGAAATAGCTTCATATCAAGATTTTGATACATCGTCTAAGTCATTCATTGGAAATGTTACGTTAGGAAAACCTGCAGTTGCTAAGCATTACACTATTGTAATGCTTAGAGGCCTTAAAACATCATGGAAACAGATTGTTGCCAATGAATTAACAGGGCCTTCAACATCAGGTTCTGACATGAAAGATCTAATTCATAGAACTGTAGTAGCAGCTACAGAAATAGGTTTAACTGTAAGAGCCTCTGTTTCAGATATGGGAAGCAATAACAGAGCAATGTGGTCGTCATTGATGTATCTGTCTCTAGGACAGATAGGAAGACAAATTACAATATTGGAGGACCTGATGTTTTCATTCACAGTATTGCAGATGTACCACATCTCATTAAAAACATGAGAAATGCATTTCTTTCAAGTATTATGATATTACCAGAGGAATTTCGCCAGCAGCATGCCTTGCCTTCGAGGATAGTATCTTCAGTGTATGTGAAACGACTCTGGTCAAGTGAGATAGAATCAGATGCTGCCCTGAGATCTCTACATCACTTGAACAGAGTTCATCTCTTCCCAACACACTTTTCCTCGATGAATGTGGCATCTGCTGTGCAATTGTTTTCTGTAAAAACAGCTGCTGCTATTGAAAAAGCAGTTATTTTACACCAAGTTGCAAAAGAAGCATTAACTTCTGCATGGTGGCTGAGACTTGTAGCAGAATGGTTTACAATTATGACTGCAAGGCATCCAAAAAAAGGCATCACTATCAAAAATCAAGATGAGAAATTTAATATTTTATTGAAATTCATTCATGTGACTGAAACTGTTCAGTTTGGAAAAGCATGGAAGCCATTTCAAACTGGCATTATTATGAGCACATTGAGTGTTGTGAAACTCTCAAAAGAATTATTTTCCGAGGGGTTTACATTTTTCTTACCAGGCAGGTTGACACAAGATGCGCTGGAAAATGCCTTTTCACAGATTAGACGAAAGTCGGGTGCAAAGCCTACTGCTTTGCAAGCCAAGAGAGCACTGAAATTAGTGTGCCTATCACAGTTCATTTCGGATATCAATAATCCAAATTATTGTTCTGAAAGTGACCACAGCCTCTTTGATGCTTCTGAATTAGAGGTTGCTATCAGAAAGGAGGTCTTGCATCCTATCTCCAATTCTGTAGTGCCATCTACCTCTTCTGCAGTGGCAGTGAAACGTCGCTTGCCCCCAGCTGTGGAAGAAAATGATATACATTACATCGCAGGAGCCATATATAATAAGTTGTTGAAAAAAAAAAGCATATGTGAAAATTGTAAAACAGCTATGACCATTTCAGAGGACATGCTGGAACCTGACATACCCGAGCATCGCACAATTCTTACAAAACACAGCAATAAAGGTGGACTGAAGGTCATCTCTTCAGGAATGTATCGAATATGTAGGGAAGCTGAACGAGAATTTCAAAAATGTAAAGATGTACTCCTTCGTTTACAAACAGCCATCACAAAAGAATTAGTTGAAAGAATAATTGATAAATGTACACATGTGGCCATGCCAGAATGCTGTAATCTTAAGAAAGTAATTATTGATAATTTTTTTATTACTAGATGCAAAGGCCTTACACAGCATCTTATCAACAAAAGAGCCCATAACGTTTCATATTCATCAGCATCGGCCAATAAGAAACAAAAAGTAAAATAATTTTAGAAGGTATGTATGTTTTATATTAAATAATTTATGTGTTTTATGTAATATGTATTACTTTTTCCTAGGCTACGAGTATATAAATTTCTGTGTTTGATGTTATATATGTTACTTTCTGCTAGGCTATGAGTATATTATTATGGTATTATTTTCTTGTTTCTAATATATAGAAATATAGCATATTTTCCAGTATAAAATTTCAGTTCAGTTTTACTTAAAAGTATGGGAAAGCAGATTTGTTTCATGCATGATCTTTATAATACTGGTATGAAATGAATGAATTTTAATCTGTAAACAATTTTTTGTTAATATTGAAATGTGTTTCCTTGGGTACATTTTTAGGCACTTGTGGATCATGTCAGACAACATGCAATAGAAAAAAGATGTCCATGTGCATAAATTTTTCATTGTGTTACTTCATTTTATCTAAATTTCAAGGATAATTCTTTTCATTTTTATATGGCATGTTATTAGTATAAAGGCTAGTGAAAATAAATTGGTATGTGTATCTGTTTTTGAAGTGTAATGCTTAAATAAAAAGATGGTGTGTGTTTCTTCATTTAAATAAAATTTCAAAGATAGTATTTTTCAGCGTTGTACTGTTTGTTATTTCTCAATGTAAAGGGTAACAAGGGGAAAAAAACTGGTATGGTACATCTGTTTTTTAAGCATGATAATTTTATTTATTTCTTTAGTGATGCATATATAGAGAGAGAAGGTATTTGGTCCAACTGAAGTTATAATAAATCTAATTTTACTAGATCTCTTTCTCCCGTCAGGTGTAGAAAATTTTCAAATGCAGAAAATTTGTTTGCAGAATTAATTCATTTCTGATAAACTTATTATCATTAATTTTTTATATAACATGTTATTAAGTTACGCATTTGACTACTGTGTAATAAACTTGTATTTAGGGCAAAAAATTAACTATTTTGCAGCTGGTGACTAATATCATATGCTTCTAAGAATATTACTTTTAACTTTTTTCATAATTTTTGTATTTCAGGAACATGAAACTGTTATTTTGATATACTTAAATAATAAAAGTGTGTATCTGAATCAATTAATGGATACAAATATTTTACAGTTATTTTTAGAAGATATTTGCCATATCGCTTCTAATAATTCATAAAGTATGTTAAAATATAGGTAAATAATTTGGTGCAGAATTCAAATTTAGGGTTTGAAATATAGTGAATCATGAGACTAAATGATTTTTATTGTCATGATTTGCCTGGGCTTAAGAATGTACTTTTCGCCCGGTGGAAATTGTCATCAAACTGTCCTGAACAGGCTTTTTGTTGATAATAACTTCCAGGCTTATCAGTACCTCCATTTGAGTGGAGGGTATACAAATATAGTACCCAATTTAAATTACATTGTGATTATAATAATATTGTGGTATTAAATAAGTGATTATAATTACAATTTAGATAATTGCATTGTAATTATATTACATTGTATCTGTGAACTCTTAATTTCATTACTTTATGCAATTATGTTGTAAGTGCATAATGTAATTGCAATAATATAATCTATTCACAATTACAAAATAATTATAAATGCAGTTACATCTTAAATAGAGGCCATTTTAATACTTTTAAATTTTTGCAAGATAACTTCCCATTAAGGTTCATTTGGAGGAAACTATGCAAATACTAAAAAAGAAATTATGCTAAATTTACATATTTTGTACAGTAGTTTCTTGTTATAATGCTGTTCAATATATCTTCAATACTTTTGTAAATTTAACGACATTCATTGCAATCACTGTGGTGCTTTAAAAAGAAGTTTCTTAGTTATGCTTTCTAATAAGAATGTGTTAAAAATTAAGTATTATGTATAATAAGTAGCAATTAAAAAACCTTGACTGCATGAAAATGCTGTTGCTGTGTAAAATAGAAAATAAGCTTATGAAAGATAGAAATAAGCTATTTTATGACTATTAGAAATTTTGAATATTAGAAAATAAGCTATTTTATGCTTTGAAATGAATTACGTGGGGTTAAGTCGTCCTTTTACAACTTAAGAATGTGGTTAACACACATTCTTAAATTGGACAGGTTTTATCTAAATTATTAGTATAAAATATATAAACTATGAATTATTTTGTAACATAACTCAAATTACAAAATTCATTCTATATACGTTCAAATTTATTATCTTTTATGGAATAACTGTTTTTTTTAATTTAGGTAAAAATTGGATTTTTAGAAGTATTACAAATACAATGCAACACAAAGGTGATCTGATTGGAGAGGAAGGACTTTTTATTACGGTTTCTAGTTCGTATTTATATTACATTTGGTGAAAATCATCCAAAACACAGAATGCTGTACTTTCTTCTTCCATATATGTTATGAAATATTTCACACATTTAAAAGAAAGTGTTTCTTCAGAGTCTTGCACAATTATTTCCATATACCTCAGACTAAAATGACAACATATTCTTACGTTATTTTTTTAGTATGAATTTAGTGTTTTTATGGAAATTTTTGTTAAAATGTCATTAATATAAATTTATTTGCACACTCTACGCTTTAACTATTTCCCCATTTGACACTATTGAAAGTTTTTATTCATATCTTATTTATTTTAGTCTGCTAACAAAACTGAAACATCTAAAGAATAAGTTATTTTGAATATGTTTACAAAATATACGCGAAATTTTTATTCAAGTGAAAACGTCTATATACTATTCGAGAATTAATAAATTATCCGAAAAGTTTATGTGCGCTGAATGCCGCGCGTCTATAAAATAAATCTTTAAAAAAACAGCAGACATTCAGCCAGCGTGTGCGATAAACGCGCCAAAATTGGTAGCGCGGTCCCTCCCTCGCCAAGAGAGAAAAGTTAGTGATTCAGCCTGGTTTAGAGGAGCCTTAATACTAATGTGTGAAAGCGCCATCTATAGGTGAATTGAATCGCGGATTAATCGTAAACTCTTTCCTATCTGCTTTGAGGTTTGCAGATATATGCGACGACAAACGCTGAGAGTTTACAGAAGTTAGCAGGTCTCACGTGACTGATGGCAACACTAAGAGGTTACCGTAATTTGCGCCAAAATTGAAAAATGAAGCCAAATGTAATTTTTGGAAGTAAGCAATACAGGTTCTCGCCATTTTGCTTGCTCGTGCTGCTGTTGTAGCAAGGTACGTCGTATTAGCGCTGATATTTTGAGTTTTAATTATCTTATTTTAGTTATGTGTTTAAGTAATCTGAAATCTAGTCTAAGCAATCTGAAAAGATGAAAATACTCATAATCGGGAATTCTATAATTAAATATTTACAAGAATATTTGTCTGCGAATTTACCTGATTACGAAGTTGATTTTCGTTGCTTTCCAGGAGCTAGGATTGAAAGGTTGACACGTGAGATCGCCTTTATGAACAACCATTTTCATTTAGTTTTCGTCCACGTTGGTACCAATAATTCAAGTGACGATTTAGATGAAATTCATCGTAAATATGGTTGTCTATATAAGGGAATTGAACGATTAAACCCGGAGGTCATTCTGTTTTCAGGTGTTCTCCCATGATGCCGGGATTTATATCGAGATTGTAACACGTATCACCTACAAGAACTTAATAGGAAGATACTAAAAATAAATTCAAGATTTCTCGCAACATACGAAGGTAAAGATGGGTTTTTCTTTTGCAGCTCTTTTGATTATTCTTGGAGTACTTGTTTATCCAGAGACGGTTTACACCTTAATCGGAGAGGTAATCATCAGCTGGGGAAAATTTTTGCTAAAAGATATCAGGAGAAGTTTGACTGTTGCAGAGGTAAGTGCACCATTTTGTTCTACATCCCTTAGCAGTTTCCCAGCATTAACCAGTATTCCTTCTGTTCTGAGTACTCATTTGGGTAGTAGTCTTGGTGCTTCTGTTTCCAAACCACTCTTTTCAGATGTTGTGAAACGTTCTTTAGTTTCCAGTGTTCGGGTTTGTAATTCTAGAAATTTTTTGTGTCATGTTTCTTCTTCTAAATTGCTTTATTCAGATGTTTTAAAGCATGATTGTTTTACTAGCTCTGTTTAATCCCAGTATTCCGAGTTTATCAGATTTTCCACTTCTTGAATATTCACTTGGCACTAGTGTAAATTTTTTGGATCCACCTCTTAAGCCACTTTACTCAGATGTTTTAAAACATGGATTTTCTAGTACGATTTTGGATAGCAGTTTTAGTGTTTTGATGTATTGGATTATCCAGCTCTCGAATGTACTGTCCACACTACATCAGGTGTTTTAAATTCTACTGGATCTCAACTTGCTGATACTGCAGCTATTTCTGAACTTCCTGGAAATTCAGTGTCTAATTCTCAACCTGCAGGCTCTTCGGATTCCAATTCATCATCATCTCATCTTGGTATCAGTTTCAATTCTTGTACTTCCATGTCGAATTTTCCAGTTTTTAAGGGTTCATTTGTTTGCTCTGATTCAGATTTGCAGAATGCTACTACGTCTGTATCTAAATTTTCTTTTATGTCGTTAGTCACTTCTCAGCCTGCTGGCTTTTGCGGCTCTGTTTCATCTATTCAGCTTGTCACCAATTCCAATACTTGCCCATCAGTTGTTGGTTCTTGTGCAAATTTTAATTCTTACCATCCATGTTTTCATTTTAACAAGTTTTCTATTCTTAAAAATTATTCAGAATGTTCTAACATTAAGTTTGGGGGTGCAAATGATTCTAATCAGGGTGAAAGTAATGTACAGAAATCTGAAAATGGGTATGTTGAAGAAAACTGCAAAGTTATTACCTCTGTTAACCCAAATATAAAGACTATAATTTGTCCATGTTGTAAGAAAGATTTCTCTTGTAAAGAAACTTTATCAAGATACAAACGTAACTGTAAAATTTTAAATAAGGATAATTTATGTACTACCATAAAGAATGATGAAATAGAAAATAAATATCCAAGAACGTGCGAGGTATGCATGAAGTCATATGCTTCAAGACAGTCATTTTTTAATCATAAAAAAAAGTGTAAATCTGTGTCTTCTGAAATTGATTCAAAATCATATATTTGTGACAACTGTGAGATAGACTGTAAAACCCGCAGTAACCTTTTTCATCATAAGAAGTTTTGCTGTTCTAAAAATAATTTAAATATTCGTAAACCGTGTATTTTTCCTGATTGCAAGGCATCCTTCCGGTTTATTAGTGATCATAATAAACATTTGGCTGAATTTCACAATTGTGAGATGGGTGTGAAGGAGCTTACATTTTCATCAATGGTGGAGTTTCAGCTGTGGTTAGAATGTCATTCTAAGGAAACATTCAGTTCTTTTAAGAAGTGTTCTAGGAGTAAACATAAAGTTAATAAAGCATACCATTATTATTGTTGTCACTTCAATGTAACACAAAAAAACCAGTGCCAATTTCAAGTAGAAAAAATCTTAAAGGTTCTTTACCATTAGGCTTCAGATGTCCATCCAGAATTTTAGTTTCTGAGGAACAAGATCTTGTGACAGCTATTTTTTATTCAGGTCACAATCATGAGCTGTCGTTTGAAAATACCAAATTTCAACAGCTTAGTCAGAATTGTCGTGATCAAATCAAAACTTATGCTCAGTTAGGTGTTTCCACCGATCAAATTCAGGAATTTATCCGAGATGGAAGTGGATCACGTGATAATAGAGAGAGCTTAAGTATTAAAGATAATTTTGTAACACGTAGGACTATAAATTACTATGTAAAGCGTGTAATGATTTCTTCTCTTAGTGATGATTCACTTTCTGTTGCTGCCATGGTTGAGAAACTTAGGCAGGAATCGTATGACCCTATTCTTATTTACAAATCTCGAGGAAAACCAACATTGTATGGTCCGAAAGGCCTTGACACACTGTCTTTTCCAAATAAGTCTTTTGCACTAGGATTGCAGACAAAGGAGCAAAAAGAAATGATGATTAAAGGTTGTGGCAGGATTTTATGTATAGATTCTACTCACAAAACAAATCAGTATGATTTTTATTTGCTAAATTTAATTGTCCCAGATGAATTTGGTAGTGGTTACCCCGTAGCACATTTTATTTCAAATCAGTTGGATCAGGATACGATGTACAATTTATTTCTTAGTATCAAATGTGTAATACCTGAGCTTAATATTAATTGTTTAATGACAGATGATGATAAAACTACACATCCTGCATTTGAAAACGCATTTGGTCCAGGTATTAAACATATACTATGTAAATAGCATGTACATCGTGCATGGCAACGTAGTTTATTTCGAATGGTTTGAAGTCAAAAACTTAGGAATGGAATTTATTTTAATTTAGTTATATTGCTTGAAGAAACTAATTCTTATTTATTTATTTCTATGATGGATAATTTCCTTCAAAAGTTTCGAGCTGTTGCACGATCGTTTGTAAATTATTTTGAGGAGTATTATTTTTGTCGAGCAAGTCTGTGGTCAATGGCATACAGAAACTTCCCTCATGCATTCACAGATACTAACATGTATTGCAAGTCAATTCACAATAAATTGAAAACCATGTACTTTATAATTTACTTTATAATTCAATAAATTGAAAACCATGTAAATTTAACAGACGCCTTGATAATTTAATTAATGTGCTTTTAAAAATTGAAGAAGATATTTACATGGCTTATAAGTATAAAGTTGAAATTAACTGTAAAGAGAGCATCTACCCGCCAACTTATAATAAACGACATGAATCTGGAATGAAAATACCTGATAGTGATGTAACAGAAACACATCCTTGTTTGTGGTCTATAAAATCACAGACACGTAAAAATATTCAATATACAGTTAAGCGGTTGCATGAACTATGTTCAGAAACAGATCAGTGTTATTCAAAGTGTATTAACCTCTCCTGTCTAAATCTGTGTCATCATTTATATAATTGTAATTGTCCAGACTTCAGCACACTATGTAAACACGTACATAAAATACATTCAATTACATGCAGGCAACCAAGTCCTTCTGTAATTGTGACAGATATCCTTAAAGCAGAAAACTACTCCCCTCTAGAATTGATTAAAAAATCTAATGCTATTTCAGATACTGTTGTGTGTAACACTGAACCTAAATTAACACTTGTAAGACTTTAATGTCTGAATTATTAGTTATGTTGCCGCATCCGACAATCCAAAAGATATTAATACCTAGTATAACAAAGAATTTAAAAGATATAGTTTCTTATTGTAAAGGTGCAATAAAATCAAACCATTTGAAAGATTTTTCTGATAAAATGCCATTTACTCAGGTTGCTCCAAATTTAAAATTATCACGTCAAACTCTGTTTCGTACAACATCTATGAAAGGTATAAAACGTAAAATTCTAGATTATCCCGATACTTACAATAAAAAAAAATGTCAAGGAAGGTTTGTTAGGGTTATCAAATAATATTAATGTGAATGATCATAAATCATCACAGGATACCACAATTAAGGTTAAGGGTAGCAATTTACTTAAATATAATTCTTTTACCCCTGAGCTTAATGTATCCGATATTTCAAAATGTGTTCTGCGAGCTGAGGAAACACATCTAACATTTCTCGATATAAAATCTCTTGATCCTTATATTTCAAATGAAGAAATTTAGCCCTGAAGGCTGTAAGTAATAATTTTCAGCTTGGCTGGCTTAGTGACAATATTATTGATGCTTTTTTTTTTTTACCATTCTTCATAATACTTCTTCCATAGCTGCCAAATGTTACCATACACCATTTTTTCAGTCAGGTAATAAAACTCCAAATGTATGGAAAAAAGCTGATTTTGCATGTGTTGATTTCTTTTTTATTCCAGCTCTTATCAATAATAATCATTGGGTTTTACTTGTTGCAAAGATTAAAGATAGAATGTTTCAGTTTTATGATCCACTTGGTTTTAATGCCATTCAAAATTCTGTGTATTCATTAATTCATTTGTGGCAAAGTATCCTTAATAATGTTTTAGATATATGTGATAATTGGTATTGTTCGTTTCCCAATCACACTATTCAGAATGATGGCATGAGTTGTGGAGTATTCATTTGTTATTATGCCTATCAGATTAGCAGAAATTTAGATGTTAAACAGGCTTTCAATTCATATGAATTTAGGAAGTTTATTTTTACACAATTAGGTGGAGAGATTGTGAAAATATAGATGTTAAATATATAATTCATTTGTTTTAAATATTATTTAATTTTTGTTTTCTGACCTATTGATATAGCATTAAACTCACATAGGTAGTATTTTATCTTGTGTTTCCTGTGCCCTAAGCTTTTTTTATATATTTTACTGTCGTAACTTGTAAATTCAAAGACTGCATTTAGTATGAATTTTCTTTCTTCTTGCTTTAAACCTTGAATTGAATGTTTGTGAAATTTAATTCCGAAATGTATTTCCCGTATTAAATTGGTCTTGTCTTGTTATTTTTAGTAACACTTGATGGTACTTAGCTTCAAAATTGGCTGTTTAAAGCCTTGTAACATAGTTTTTATATAGGCCTTAAATTATCATTTTTCTTTCAACTGGCTGATATAATTTTCTTTGAATGTTCAGAATTGACGTTACCAAAAGAGCAGCTATGTAAAAATGTTAGTTTAGGGAAACCAGCATGGTAACGAGCTTGCACAGTACCTCTTGGATGGCATGGAAACCTGTGTATTTTTATATTGTCTCAATGGATTTGAAAAAAAGAATTTTTAAGTATTCTTTATAGTTAATGCTTAAGTTAGATTTTCACAATGTGTTATGTGTTAAAATACTGTTTTTATGCTTTTCTAGTACTATAACCTTTTAACAGTGACAGGAGGATAAAAGCACCAAAAATAAACCCACTATGGTTATTGCCTATGCGACAAAAGTAAATTCTTCTAGCTATTGCCTATGATCTAAAGTGATACTTCGGTTCCTTTGCAAAGTAGTATAAACACAAGTAAAGATCCAATTGTAATTCAAAAAGTAAAAACTCAAAATATATGAAATACTAATTAAGAAAGTTAGAAAATGGTGAAAGCTTAACTTGATTCAAAGTTAAAAGTTTATATGTATGTAGAATAAAGTTTAAGCGATCTCAAAACATATTAGAAAAAATACTACAAAAAAAATGTTAAAAAACAAAAACTACTAAGCAAAGCAGCGGTTAATGGGGAAATGCAAGGCGACGCTGCTCAGCTGTAGTTTTTTTTTTTTGGGGGGGGGGTAGTATTTTTTCTAATGTGTTTTGAAATAGCTTCAACTTTATTCTACATATTAACTTTTAAGTTTAAATCAAGTTAAGCTTTCTAATTTTCTTAACTATTATTTCATATATTTTATGTTTTTACTTTTTGAATTACAATTGAATCTTTACTTTGTGTTCATACTACTTAGCAAAGGAACCAAAGTATCACTTTAGCTCATAGGCAATAGCTAGAAGAATTTATTTTTTAAATTTTATTTACATAAATATATTTAAAGTACATGTAAAATTTCTTTTTCATACATTCTTAATGTTGAATTTTCATTTTTGTCTTATGAGAATATGTTTTTGTACACTTGTTTTTACAAAGTTTGCATTGTTTTTAAATAATCAAAGGCAGAAGTGTCATGAAGCAATTTTTTCAGGTAAGAAAATAAAACTTGCTCTTATAAGAATTATATATTCTGATTTAAAGATTGCATTTCAAGTTTGATAGGATGACCAGTTTCTGTTTTTTTATGAGCAATTTGAATAATTTTACTAAACAGCTTTTTAACCTGCGAGCACACACGGCGGGTATATCATAACCATGTGCATTTTTCTTTTTGTATATTTCTCGCCCATTATTTCATAAAAGGACGAAGCTTGGTGTAGCTGAGTTCAAGATCACATACTTAAATGGGGGAAATTCCTGAGATGGCAAGTGCAACGGTTTTTTAGGAACAGCATTGTTCGGGCATGTCATACCCGTGCGTGTACTCGTGTTTCTCAGTGAGTCAATTCTCACTTCTTGTTTTCAAGCTTTAGTATAGGTTTTTCTTGAGTTGTAAGCATGGCGCCGTATATTCCTTACGATAAAGAGATGAAAAGATTGAGAAATCTCCCTGAAACAGTTTCTTCTGATGAGGATTCATTTAGTTAAGAAGAGGAAGATGTTGATGACGAAGAATATAATAGTAATCATGATTCATCCATAGAGAGTAGTGATTCAGATACAGAAACAGAAAATGAAACTCTAGAATGTAGCAGAGTTTTTATGTTGGAAAAAATGGAACAAAAATAAATTTCCAAAAATATTATAACTAAACTCCCTGGAAATACAAAGTATTCTAAAAAATTCTCAACACCTTTAGATTCCTTGTCATTGCTTATTGATGAAGATATGTTAAAACATGTAGTTGACAATAAAAATATTTATATTTATTCAATACGAGAAAATTTCACTCGTGAACGGGATGAGTACTTTTCTCAAAGCCTTAGGGATGCAGCTAATAGAAAAATGTTCAAAATGAATGACGGCGAGCATCTGTGGTTCCTGATTCTGGACAAACACTGACCACCGATGAACATGTTAACAATGAACTGTCCCCTAAAATGACTTACAAGAGGTGTACAGAGTGTCCCAAGAAAAAGGATAGAAAGACTACTTCACAACTTCATTTGTGAAAATAGTAGCAAAAATATATGTATGGAACATATGACCTCATTTTGTAAACAATGTTCAAAAAATTGTATGTAAGTCGCCTTATTGTTTCCTATTTTGTCTAAAATGAAGTATTAACTTGGTTTTACATTTAATTTCTTTTAAAAAACGATTAATTTTTGTTGACAAATTTTTAATTACAATTTTTTTATTCGGGTATGACATACCCGGCGCGTGTTCTCGTGTTCGTCGGATCGGTGCATGTGCTCGCAGGTTAAATCTTGATTCTTACTGGAGAAAAAGACGAAACTCTTTCGCATCTATTAATTATAAAAGTCAACTAATTTCTGGTCAGGACAATAATTACTTGGTTTGTTGATTGCACTTCGCTTTTAATTCCATTTTAAATATGTTAATGAGTAAATTCATTCCTTTTCTAACTATTTTTATTTTTCAAAGAAGAAAATGTATTCAATAATCCCCCTGAGAAAATTCATAATATCTCAATTTAATTTTTATTATTACTAATATTGGGAGAGTCAACGGTGGTCCTAAACTGACTGAGTAGTCTTAATTTTTCACTTGTCAGATATACTTTCTTTACTCATTAGCAGATGTTATTTCGTTGACATTTTAAAATTAAGACAAGTTGTTAATCAAATCTATTATTTCTAGTTATATATCAGAAGTGCATATACTAGTTTCAAATTTTCTGTGTTTTTTTTAAATGAACCATTAAAACCCAGCAGGTAATCGAATATATGTTTATCAGTAGCTATCTATAGAGTGAAACAGTAACTGGCAGCAGTGTGAAGCTAAAACACAACTTTTAAATGTTTTAATTTTAATAAAATACAATAAGGTATTCGTATTTGCATAGAGTTCGGGATTATCATTAAGATAAAAAATTTGTCAATTAGGGCATTAATGTTTTAGAGCTTAGGATAGAAATGCAGATTTGAAATAGTTAATTTCCATGGTGTTCCAAATGGAGGAAATGTAGATTGTATTTATAAAACTACCTTTTAATACATTTTTGAATTGCCACAAGAAGGCATGCAGCTTCTCTTAAAAGATCACAAGATAAACTATTTCGTATTTCAGAATTTCACAAAGGACATTATATGACCTCTAATGCAAAAGGATATTATCTGATTTTGACTTAGCAAGAAAGGAAGGTAAGAAAACAGTTATAAAGCAATTAAAGAAAGGGCCAGCTTACCAAAAATTTTAGTTCAAGGAATTCAACTTTCAAAAAGGATGACTCTTAGTTTGTAATAAGTACTGTTTTCACAATAAAAACTTCTTAATATTCAGTTAATTGATTAAAAAAAAAGCATACGACTGCTGTCACAAACATCCTGAGGGTAGTTGACCCTATCAGTTTCACCTGTGGCTAAGTGAATAAAACAGCTCTAAACTTTTATCACTTAACAAAGGTTTGAATGCTGGCAAAGAGGCTAGTTTCACACTGCTTTTATAGCTTTGCTCATACTGTGTATGTAAATATGAGCCAGTCTTTATGAAGTCCTCCATGCTGTGACGAATTCAGAAGGCAAGAGGTAGTGTAAATAAATTTATTGGGGTTCTTTCTAGGCTATATGCAAAAATAAATAAACTCACTGTAGGGTGAGGGGGGAACTATAACAACCAGACATTGTGAATAAAGTTTCCATTTAGCACTGATTCTAGATAAAAGCTCTTGTTTCAAAATAATTCAAGATGAGGCTGTTTAGAATTAATTGTCTCTCCAAGTTAGTGGTTCCCGGACTGAGTTGGATGCTGTCTGGTAAGGTAACGCGAGGCTACCTCACTGTAAACTCTTGGCAGAGATATTAATGTCACTCTACGCAGAGCGAAATAAAATTTGCGCATGGCCAAGCTGGAAAAACCAAGAGAAGGTTTCTCTCTTCACTTACTGTAACTCACTCTCACTCCTTCTCTAAAACTGCGTTCCATGATTTTGTTCAAGTTGTCCTGGGCATGTTGAAAAAATATTGAGGATCCTCATTTGTTCGTAATTTTAAAAGTGCCTCTTGAGTGGCAAGAGAACCTTGATTAAAAATCGGATATAATGAAGACAGCCTTGGGAACTCAAACCAGGTGGTCTGAGACAACGCACCTATAAACTGATGAAAGGGAACAGAACAATGTCTCCCTTCGGACAACTATAAGAGGAACAAAAACTTGAGTTTGTTTTGTGGCTGCTGGTCACTTTCTTTCTGAGAATTCGTTAAGAAATGCTCTGTCCGTGGGAACTTTCAAAGCCGCCATTCTTTTTTTCAGAATGTTGTGGTGGAAAATGTTTCAGAATGAATAGCTTAACCCATTATAATGCCCTGTTCTGTTAGTCAATTAAACGTTAACTTTTGCAAAGTTCGAACATAGATAGAATTTTTTTTAACAGATCAGTGCATATTTTGCTGATTGGAGATTTTTCTCTCTGGGAGCTATAGAAAAAGTTATTTTTTTAATCAATCCTCAATGTCTTGGAGTCAGTCTTCATCTTATTTTGAAAAATTCCATAAGTGGAAGAATGTATATTGGATCAGTTTTTAAGCTAATAAATCAGTTCATGTATACATAGGGTATGAAGAAATATGCTCTGTGTAAGTAAACTGAAAGCATTTTCCAAAATAACTTTAAAATAAGAATCGCAAAAAAAACGCTTCTTGAAGTGTTACATAGCAATAGGTAATAAAGAAGAAATATTAAGAATTATTTCCTTCAAGACTGAGCCAACTTGAATAAAATGTAAAATTATTTACTTCCAGGCATTCTTCCTTTTAAAATAAATCTTAGCATGTAACTTAAGTGAAGATTGAAATATAAAAAAATTCAGTACATAAATGAAATAAAATTTGTATATTCAGTAAGCATCAGGGATGCAATTTTTAAGCTTTCTCTTTTATGTAGGCAACAACAAAAATCTATCCCTAACTAAAGGAATATGTGAAAATGATAATAAAATTTCAATGAAATGGTAGAAGTCGGTTTAACTGCAGTAATTAAGTTTCTATGATTTTATTGCTATTTCATTAACACATTTACTACTATAATAATACATATTTTGACTCTCACATATATTACACGGTAAGAGATGGACTATGAAATGCTTGGGATATGCAAATTCTTGATAAATAAAATTTCCGGATAATAATATATAAAATGGTGTGGTGTTGGTGTATTTAATTACGGCAAAGCACACTAGGGCTATCTGCCAAAGAGGAGGGAAACTGGCTCGTATACACATTACACATGAGGAAAACCACGAAAACACCCATGCAGCCAGCCCGTTCGCGGGATTAGAACCTCGGACCGAACTACCAGTGTTCAGCAACTTTACCGCTCGGACCGAACTCCCAGTGTTCAGTGACTTTACCGCTCGGCCGCTGTTGGGCATATATAAAATGCAATTGGCTGAAAAGTCCTGTTAATGGAGAAAGAAATTTCAGGTCTAATACTATAAAAACTGTCTTCTTATTTGTTATCAGCTTCTAATCAAAAGCCTACAATTGATTATGTAACGTTTAAAAAAAACTTCACAAATAAATTTGTATGTATTTGCTAGGCTTTTGGCATATAAAATTAAAATATCTTCTTATTAAATGTCATCATGAAAATTAAAGGAGATGTTGCCAAATTTGCACCATTCATTCCAGTAGGAGCTTAAAGAAAATGGCCAATTTTTATTTAATATCATGATTCAAGTTAAGGATATAGCATATCAAAAACTTAAATTTTGTATGATAATTTTGCACTTTGTATCACCATTGTTCATTCATTTTTTTCTAGTTTAATGTCATAAATTATAATTAATCCGAAGCTAAAGTCATTCATTAAATTTTGCTTGTTTTCACCTTTTTCAAAACTTAATTATTTTGTTTTTTATATGTTGAAGAATCTTCCATTTTTGCAGTCAAGTTCTGGCAAAGATTTTCAGTCAGTAGATGGATAATTATTCAAAATAGATACAATATTAATTTCCTGTCACAATAAAAGATGTTTAGAAATTGTTACCTATAGCCTATTCAACTTGAGGACCAATTTAATGAAAAATCTGTTAGTAAAACAGGTGAAAACAATTTCTGATAGAGTGATTCAAGTGCACTTCCAAATTTCCACTCTATGCAGTGACCTTGGTCCTGTTTGCTCACCACAAGAAATCTATGTTCCCCTCTAGTAGTAATATGGTGATTTTCGGTTATGTTTTACCACCAATCCTCGAATTCCATATCACAGATTATGTTCTTACTGCATTAATATAAATATTAACAAGTGCATAACATAGTGCACAATAAAAATTAAGCTTTATTTCGGAACTTCGCGCACACTGCCCGACAGCCTGCCTGTTTCGCTCTGCTCGCTACTCGTAAGAAATTTCTCCTCTAGGGTTGCCACACTTATCGGAGGGCGCAAGGCGCGCTCCTTATCGCCATCACCACAGAGTTTCCCCCCAGTTCCTTTAATGGCTATTCAAAGGAACGACATAGGTTATGAAATTATCTCAGAGTATCCGTGCTGTCGGGTATTTTTACATGATTACAAAATTAGAATATAAAATTAGAAAAGATCAAAATGAAATTCAATATATAACAAGGTATTGACACATATAATAAACATGAAATAACAAGAAATATGTTAAGATATGAATTTAAAAAAAATGTTTTAAATTGTTATGTAAGAAGCAAGTTTCTTAGGGAAGTGAACATGTCTTCCCGATCTGGTGACAGTTTGTGTCTTAGAGAGTTCGTTTGCAGATTTATTCTGCTGAACTGTCTTTAAGTCTTTATTTGTTTTCAGTTCAGGCAAATTAGAGTCCGAAAGCAAATAGGCTGGTTTCACACGGTCTATAGACACAGTAGATTTCAGACCGTTAACATCAATTGTGAAAGTTTTGTCCGTTCTAGAAAGGACTTTATGCGGACCTGTGTATGGTTGGCACAGAGGTGGCTTTACTCGATCGACACGTAAGTATACATGCGTACACGACTTTAAGGTAGCACTTACGTAACATTTTTCTTGGCAATGTGCAGATGTTGCTATTGGATTCAATTGTTGCATTCTATGCCTAAGATTCGTGATAAATTGTGTGTCATACGGAGATATCTTAGATGACGTTATCATATCACTAGGCAGCTTGAGAGTTGTGCCGTACACCAGTTCAGCACAAGATGACTGTAGATCTTCCTTTACGGCTGTCCGAATACCAAGCATAACAACTGGTAGTGTTTCAGTCCAGTTATTGGTCTCGTGAGCCTTGAGAGAAGATTTTAAATGTCGATGAAATCGTTCAACAATGCCGTTTGACATTGGATGATAGGCTGTTGTTGTGATTCTGTTCGTACCCAAAATGCGCGTGAATTCTGCAAAAAGTGCGGATCTCATTTGAGAACCTTGGTCTGTTGTTATGATCGATGGGCAGCCAAAACGAGATATCCAACAGTTGAAGATGGCTCTGCAAATGGTTTCCGTTTTCATATCCGGGATGGGAATGGCTTCAGGCCATCTGGAGAATCTATCTATTAGAGTCAAAAGGTACACATTGCCTTCTGATGGAGGTAACGGTCCGACGATATCCATATGGATTTCTGAAAAACGTGCATCAGGAAGAGAGAATGTGCCCAGTGGTGCTTTAGTATGCCTAGTAATTTTCGATTTTTGGCAAGATTCACAGGATTTCACCCAATTTTTGATATGACGTTTCATATCGGGCCATACATAACGAGAACAAATAAGCTTCGTAGTAGCTGCAATTCCTGGATGTGACAGATTATGCAGATGATTAAAGATGAGTCTACGAAAGGAATTCGGAACAAATGGACGAGGAATGTCTGTTGATATGTCACACAGAATATTACCATCAGAATATTGGCACGGTTTAAATTCCAGTTTCAAAGATGATGTGTTGTTTTTGAGAAGGTCTTGTACCTCCGGATCATGCCGTTGAGCTTCCGAAAATTTTTTAAAATCCAAAAATGGAGATTTTGTTATGGAATCAATTTCGATTCTTGAAAGAGCGTCAGCAACGACGTTTTTTGAACCTTGCACATGCCTAATATCAGTAGAGTACTGAGAAATAAAATTTAAATGGCGCAATTGTCGAGGTGAACATTTATGAGGGTTCTGTTTAAAAGCGTATATTAACGGTTTTTGATCCGTATAAATTATAAAATTTAGCCCTCTAACATGTGTCGGAATTTCTTAATTGCAGAATAAATAGAAAATAATTCCCTATCGTACGCGGACCATTTCTGTTGACTTTTACTGAGTTTCATAGAGAAAAATGCTATAGGTTCCCATGTTTGTTGAGACAACTGCATAAGTGTGCCGCCGATTGCGACGTCTGAGGCATCTACCCAGATGCTTAGCTGGGCTCCGGGAATAGGGTGTCTCAAAAGGGTAGCCTGAGCAATGGCATTTTTGGCAGCAATAAAGGCTTGTTCAGCATTCTCGTTCCAATTTAATTGTGGGGATGAATCCTGAACACGAGAACGAGATTTCTTTTTATTAATATAGCCTTCTAACAATTTTATTAAAGGAGAAAGAATATGTGCTGCTTTAGGTATGAAACATCTATAAAAGTTAAACATGCCTAAAAATCGGCGAAGCTGAGTGAGAGTGGTAGGTTGAGGAAATTCTAAAATACATTTGACTTTGTCAGGAAGAGATTCAATTCCGTTTTCACTAAGGTGAAAACCTAAGAAATCAATAGATGTTTGACCAAAGGTGCATTTTGAAACATTTATGCAAAGTCCATATTCCTGAAGTTTGGAAAATAAAGCTTTCAAATGCCTGCAATGTTCCTCAGAATCTTTAGAGGCTATGAGCAAGTCATCGACAAAAGCGTAAACGCCTTCTAAATCCCGCGTGACTTCATCTATAAAACGTTGAAAAGTCGCAGATGCATTGCATAAGCCGAATTGCATACGGGTACTTTCGAATAAACCGAATGGTGTGCATATGGCGGTTTTGTGGATGTCGGCTGGGTTAATTGGTATTTGATGGTATGCCTTAATCAGGTCGACATGACTAAAAATTTTAGTACCGTGCAATGCAGCAGTAAAATCGGCTAAACATGGAATAGGGTATTTGTCTTTTATTGTTTGAGCGTTCAATGCTCGATAATCTCCTACAGGTCTCCATTCCAGACTTCCCTTTTTTGGAACCATGTGAAGTGGGGATGCATAATTGCTGCTCGAAGGTCTCATATGCCCCAATTGCATCATAGTTTGAAATTCTTGTTTTGCTATTTTTAAGCGATCTGGAGCTAACCGACGAGGTTTTGCAACCACAGGTGGACCTTTAGTTATGATATAATGAACGGTGTTATGTTTAACAGGTTGGTTAGGATCTGGTAATCTAGTAACTGAAGGAAATTCTTTTAAAATTTTGTGATATGGTGTATCACTAAATACAGTTTTTACTGAATAAATGCTTGCATTTTTCACGCAACCGACGGTTTTAAAATGCGTTTTTAAATCTTTGAGACATTTGTTTCTGAGATCAGGCACCAATTCAAAGAAATGGAGAAAATCTGCTCCAAGAATGGGTGTACTAACATTTGCTATAAGAAAAGTCCATGTAAACTGTCGTCTTAATTTGAAATCCAAAGAAAGTGTTTTTTGACCATAAACATGAATAGTAGAAGAATTAGCAGCGAAAAGTGTTTGTTGGGACGAATTCCGTTTTTGAGAATTATTTGCTGGAAGTAAGGACACGTCAGAGCCGGTATCGACCAAGAATGAAAGGTTTGTTCTACGGTCACGAACGAACAGGCGACGTGAAACTTGAGGCAAAGAATAAGTCGCCTCTATTCTTTGCTGGTTTCGTTTCCCTGCCATGAACAAGGTTTTGTACATTTGTCATCTCTACACTTTTTCCCAAAACGTCTATGATACCAGCAAACAGAATAATCTCTCCTTTTGGAATTGCTTCTTTCCTTATTGCGATCTCCGCGATTTGGCGAGCGACCACGAGAAAGAGAAATGCGATCAATACATTTGTTTAATTTTTCTATTTGTTTAAATAATTTATCCTCAAGAGACTGATCGACTGTGCGAGAAACGGCACAAGTCCCTGGGGTTGGATTTACTTCTAAAATTCTGTCGGCAATTTCTGCAGCTTTATCTACAGTTAAATTGGAAACCGCTGCCAAAATAGACTGAACAGTCGAAGGCAAACGTTGAAGGAATAATTCTAACATTAAGTTATCAGGAACATTTAAAGATTCTGCTCGAGGTTTCATATTTCTAAGCAAATCGGAAGGTTTTCGAGAACCTAATTCTTCTCCAGATAATAATTGGCGAATTTCTTGCTGAGAAGATTCTCCTGAACGATTTATTAACTCAGTTTTAAGCTTTGCATATGGATCAATAGGGTCTGGTTTCATAAGTAAATCCCGTACTAGTGATGCGATATCTGGAGGAAGATGAGAAACTACATAATTATATTTAGTAATGGATTCTGTGATAGGTTTGGGGGTGGCAAGAGCAAAGGTAGTTTCACACATAATAAACCATAAAGATGGGTCTGATCGGTTATAAACCGGAATTTGGACGGCATGAACATCAGACATTGTGCAAGGTTTTTAAGCCAAAATAAAAGCAAAAATTTTAACTAAAGAAAATGAAATTAAATGATAAGTAGAAAACAGAATTATAAAATGATCTATAATTACTACTCATCTGTGATCCGGAGGACGAAAACCGATGTAATCCATTACTTCTGGTTTGGAGATCTTGAGTGATGGCTTGTAGTCAAAACCGAAAGTGCTTGAGAACTGTTCATACGATTTAACACAGTCCAGGTTACCATTATGGTGATTTCCGGTTATGTTTTACCACCAATCCTCGAATTCCATATCACAGATTATGTTCTTACTGCATTAATATAAATATTAACAAGACATAGTGCACAATAAAAATTAAGCTTTATTTCGGAACTTCGCGCACACTGCCCGACAGCTTGCCTGTTTCGCTCTGCTCGCTACTCGTAAGAAATTTCTCCTCTAGGGTTGCCACACTTATCGGAGGGCGCAAGGCGCGCTCCTTATCGCCATCACCACAGTAACAAAGGACTTCTAATGGGAACTGAAATGTGTAACTTCTCACAACTGGTGAGAAGAATCTGAGCCAACAATAAGGACTATTATAGTTACTGTTAGCCTTGGGTGAGGCCTATTCTCTGGAGGAATTCTTAGAACAGTATGATGGATATAGCAGTGGGGAAGAGGGAATGTAAGAAAGGTGTGTAAATGTAAATCTGTTCACAATTTAGAAGTTATCAGCAGGGTTTCTGGAGGCCTGTCCCTGCTTTATATGTCACTTAAATTTTCTGAAATTAAAAATTTTCCAGTTAGTTGATAGTCCAGCTTTTACTGTATTTTAACATTTAAATATTATGGATATATAATACTGCTGTATTTAATAATTATTTAAGTAAATTATATTCATAAGTGTGTCACTGGCTGCTATCCACATAGGTATTTGTTGCACCGGCAATTATCACAATGGGATTTGTCCAGCGGTCTTTTATCCGGGAACCTATTTTAACGTGTTCTGGAATTTTCAAATATATTTTAGGAAATGACTGAAAAGAATTAAGCATAATTTCCTGCTTTTTATATGAAAACCAGATTTCTATTTTTCGGTAACTTATTGGGAATTTCTTTTTGTATGACTGGTTTCATAAAGGCTGATTACATACAAAATATACAGATGATTGATGAATTAGATATTAATGAAGTTTTTAATATAACAGGATATTTAATCTTGATTGTGCTGTTATTAATGATCTAAATTTTGTGTAACATTAAAAGTGAAATTATAAATTTAAGTTTTATTGTCTTTATGTAACATATTTTTTTATGCTTTAAAACACTTTTTTGTTGAAATAATTTTTTTTTAGTTGCATGGTAGCTGAATGATCTCTTATATGGATGGATGCCATGCCAGTATAAGAAAAGATTAAGTCCCAATGGCAATTGTTTTTGTGATTGACTGTGCAATATATTTGTAAAGCTTTCAGAAAATAATTGCTTTTAGGACATATAAAAATATGTTCCCCATATAGAATTTAAAGAATATATGGTAAAGTTACATTTGAATTCTTGTTAATTTTTAAAAAAGCAGATGGTTTATTTCACAGAAGATGGATGATATGTTTCACTTGTTTTTATTCCAGATTTCTGTTATTTTCAAATATTGCAACTAAATATTCCTCAGATTTAAGAAATGTTGCCAGCACATCTCTAACCATTTTGAGACGTGGAATTGACAGAATAGTAACGAGCTTTAAGTGAACTATCAGCATCTAGTTGATCATTTATAAATGAAATCTAATTAATTTGTTAACTTTATGGCTCAGTCTTAATTATAAACACTGGTCATTTTTTAGTATTCATTCCTTCCATCAAATATAAAAAAAAAAATAATAATAATGGTACATGAAAAGTCATCCTGTGGACTCGGAACCATATATGACCACAGGATGACTTTCGCGGAAGTCATCGTGCGGTCATATATGGTTTCGGATTCACAAATCAATGACTTAATCATATATTTTTTTAAATCTTTAGAATTCTCAATATAGTGTCAACTATGTCAGTCTATTTCTTTGTATAGTTGTTAAATTGTATCCTTAAAAATAACACATAACAGTAACATTTGGTGAAAGCATTCTTTTATTGGAAAAATGAAATAAATATGAAATTATGGACTAAGGCTAATACATTTCATTGCTTCATAATGAATTTATTCTCATAGCATTTAGCACAGTTCCAAAATACATTTAACGCTTATAAATATAATATGTTGTTCTCAATCACGTACCTATTTTAAATACCAAATTTCAGAAGTTTCTCTTGTCTTTTTACAAAAGCCTGTTCCAAGTGTTAAAAGTATCACTTCCAGTGTATTAATATTAAAAAAAATCTAGTTGTTCCCATTGATATGAAAGTCTTAAATGCCAAAACTGGAAAGTAAGAAGATGCAGATTTGATATAGTATGGAGAAAAACTGTAAAATTAAAAAAGATATGAATGGGTGCATTAAATACAAAGTGGTGGTTTTTGCTTATTATTAAAGCAAAAAGCATTACTTTGTATTTAATGCACCCATTCATATCTTTTTTTATACTAAGTTCCAATACAGCTTGCAAAAGAATTTTTTTCCATTAAAAGAAAAGAAGATAAGACCGGATTTTAACTATATTTAGGCATGAAACTCTTGAAGCAGTTCTAATTGAAAAGTTAAATATAATGGGAAAAGAAACTTTATTTAAAAAATTCCATAATTTAGAGCTTAATCTTACTAAGCATGCTACCTATAAATATTTATATTCATTATTTGTAAAGAAATTATAAGTAATTTTATTATCATTATATGTACTATTCTTCTGTATCTAAAATTCAATTTTTTTTAACTTTATTTTTCTATAGAAATCAGAATTCAGAAACCTAAATATATACGATTTATGGATTCTAATTTTCTCTATGATTATTTGTGATTTAAAATATTTGCATCAATAATGTTTTAGTAAATTTTGATATTTCTGCTTTAATAAAAAGGAAAATTTCTAATAAAATATGCATATAATTTATAAGATTTTTATTTATTCAATTTTATATAGAGAGATATTTTAAGCTAATCTAATTAAATGGATTACAATTAATGATTTAATTAAAAATTAATAAATGGGTAATAAAAATATGCTTTATATGCACATTTTCAAATTTGTAAAAATGTCATTCACACATTGACTGCTGACAAGTTTTGCTCTAGGTTGGAGTATAAGTAGTGTAAACAGGCCTTATGAGCTTCAAGCAAAGTACCACTTCTAGTTGTCCAATTTTGCCCAAAATCTAATCAACTCTTTATGTACGAATGTAGAAAGCTTAAATATGGAAAATGGGAATTTTTGGAAGTTCCAGCAAGTGTTATTGTGGATGAAAAAATTTTCACACACAAACAGACATCATTCTAAAAACAGCTGAAACATGTTGTTGAGTTCCCTAATTCGCGCTTTTTCGCGGAAAACATCCTTTAGAACAGCGAAAAAAAGGTTGTAAAGCCCTTTAGAAAGGCACGATCCAAATCACTTTTCTGCCCTCCTTTATTACTGTTCCCTAATGAGAAGAGTCATTATAGAGGCTCACCAGCGACCGAGCGGTAACGCCGCTGAACACTGGTAGTTCGGTTCGAGGTTCGAATCCCGCGAACAGGCTGGCTGCATGAGCGTTTTCGTGGTTTGCCCCATGTGTAACGTGTATACGAGCTAGTTTTCCATAAAAAGTACTCCATGAAGGCATCCCTCCCTTAAGGCAGATAACGCTCGAGTGCTTTGCCGTAATCTAATAAACCAAACCATTATAGTGGTTATTTGTGCCCTCCCCATGAAAGTAGTAAAATTTACAGAATGAAAAATATTCTAAAATTTCGTAACATCAGTTTGACAACTGAAGAGATATGTAGCTATCCACTGCTCAGAAAAATGAAATGTAAGTGAAATATAAACGCATAAGCATAGGGCCCGTACGCACTTGGGGCTGAGGAACACATGCGTTAAGACGGCCTTGGCATAACTACACTGAAGTGCAAAATTAAGAAAATTTGCAAATTATGTCTATTTTTACAAAAAGTATTGAACCAAAGATACTAATTATGGCTCTAAAGAATTATGATGAAACATGTCGAATATAAAGCGTACGCATATCTGCGGAGGGGATCTAGGCCGCACGAAGGGTTTTCGGCGATTTGTGTACTTGTACTTCTTCACATTTGCTGTGTTTCTCGCAAGAGTGGGGTAAATTTTATGACGTATCAAGTAAAATTAGTAGCCAAGAATGTATAGATGATGGAATAAGGGGGGGATTGTCAGTAGATTGGAGATAGGACAGTCAAAAGCGCAGATGGCTGCAATGTAAAGTCCAGTGTCATTTGCAATTTCCGGAAGTAGTTTCAGTACAATGGATCTATAGCGTTCCTATTTTATATGCACTTCCGAGAAGTACACAATGGATCTATATCAAGAAGACCTGGACAAGGTCCACAAACATTTAAAACGATGAACGAATCATAATTTAGCACATTCAGGGCGGCGACACAGGACCGCTACAGCTGTTACGTGAGATGTGTGCTGTCAATGTAACTCGAGTTTTACGGTTTACAGTTGCCTCAAAGCTTCGTGAGATAGGGCTGTATGCCAGGAAAATCTCTGGTTGTGTTCTGCTCACTGCAGCACGGAAGAGAGCTTGTTTAGCATAGTATAAATGACACATGCCTTGAGCCAGATTTCAGCGGAACAGCGTGCTTTTTCACAGGTGAGCCGCGATTCATCCTGGGGCACTGATTCTTAGCGTATCTTTATCTGGCAGTGGCGTAGCTAGGGTGGGGCAAGGGGGGACATCTGTCCCCGGGCGCAGCATTCAAGGGGCGCCAAATTGATGTTACGAAATTTTAGAATGAAATGTTTCAGTTCTTGGCACAGAGAAAGGGGCACAAAATCTTCAGTTGCCCCCGGGCGCTGGAAACCTAGCTACGCCTCTGTTATCTGGAGAGAGTATGCAACAAGATACCACCCCCTCTTCATCAGAAAAAAGATCATTATGGTTGTGGAAGTGTAATGGTTTGAACAGGCATTATGTTGAATAGCCACACACCCTGCATGTGTTTGACAAATGCTTCCAGACTATTACAAGGTATAGAGAGATCTTAGAGCTCTCTTTTCGACTTTCCAGGAGCGCAGTTGGTGGTGGGTTCCTGTTAATAAACGATAACGGTCGTCTATAAAGGGCTCAGCTAGTCAACCATTACTTGTAAAGTAAAGTAAGTATATTTGTCAACATGGACTGGCCAGCTAGATGTCCTCACCTTAATCCTATACAACATGTCTTTGATGACGCTTTTGGTAGTCCAGTTTAATCTCGCCATTTTCCCCTCCAAGAACTAAAGCGAAGTTGAAAACTGCCTTGCCTGACACAGTGGGATCGCCTGACACAGGGATTCCTTAACTGCCTCATGTCCAGTATGGCGTCACCTTGCGCGACCTGTCTGGCTGTGAGAGGAACACATAGCTCATATTGCACTTATTTTTAGTTCGATATCACAACGTGGATTTTCGACATCCTTGCATCGTGAACTTTATTGATAATCGCGCATATATGAAATTATTTTTGAATAATACATCTCTTTCTCTGTTATAAATGTATATTCATAGCAAATTTCGTTAAAATCTGCTCATTAGATTTCAGAAGTTCATTGCTAGTTGCCTAAAATATGGATACTTTTGTGGAGGAACCCACCAGCGAAAGAGTGGTAAGATCGCTGAACACTGGTAGGTCAACCGGGGTTAAAATTCAGGCGAACATGAAAGGTTTCATGGCTTTCCTCATATAAAACGTGAATGTGTGCCTGCTTTCCTTAGGAAGTCTTCTACGACGGCATCTCTTCCCACACAAATAGTCCTCGAATTTCTTTAATTAATTAATTTAACTTTTAAGTTCGTCGAAGACTTCGAGAGAAAGCGGCTTATAAATCACGTTAGACACGAGGGAATAGCAACAAGCTGCAATTTCGAGTTTTGACTTCCCAGCAGCTACACTGACTACCAATAAGTATTTGGACACCTGTGATAGAAAAGAAAAAATAATTTTATTCAAAATCAATAATTGGTAGAGCCTCCACGAGAGGTAATTACAGCGTGGACCCTCCAGGGCATACTTTTCACACAGGGGCGTAGCTAGAGGGGGGCAAGGGGGCATCTGTCCCCGGGAGCAGAATCCAACGGGCGCCAAACTGATGTTACGACATTTTAAAATTAAATGTTTTTCATACTTGGCAAGCGGTAGGGGGCGCGAAATCTTCAGTTGTCCCTGGGCGCTGAAAACCCTACCTACGACTCTGTTTTCACAAGTCTTTGTATGACAGCTAGTGGTATATTCTTCCACTCGGCTTGGAGAAGACATAGAAGTTCCTTCGCCAATTTTGCACGGGTATTGCACCCCTGAATTCGGCGATGCAACTCGTCCCAGAGGTTTTCGATAGGGTTCAGGTCTGGACTCTTGGCAGGCCAGTCCATTCGATGAACTCCATTGGCACCATACCAAGCCTTGGTTAACGTCGAAACTTCCTACCGTAGGAAGTAAGATGGAATCGCCCTAAACAAGTTTCTCCCGTACCCTGCTCTGAAGCACCGGCGATCCCTACGTGGTGACCAAAACATTGGGTCATTTACCATTGAGTTCAATGGGATTTGACGCGTTCGGATGTAAATATTTTGTAATTACGTCGTAAATATACATATAAATGTATATATTTTCTTTTTCTACAACACTTCAGAGTCCTAAGTATGTGAAAACAACATATTTTTAAACAACATTTCATTCTGAACGGAATTAAATACTATACTTTTCACAGGACAGTTTTCTCAGAATGGTTTAATTTGAATGAAACATTTTCACAAGTTTTCGTTAATTACATTAGGAAAAAAAATTAAGGTAATTGGATTTTATTCGGTTAAGGTACAAAAATTAAGATCAAAGTTTATTGTATTATTAATATTAAAATTATGCATTATTTCTTTTCTCTTTATAGAGCTTCTTCCTAAAATACTTTCTTAAATATGACATGATTTTTTGGCTTCTGATGCATCTTTTAAATCGAAAAATGTAAGTCAATTTATAATTAATGCTCTATTCGGTTCATTTTAAATTAGAGAATTATTAAGAATTAGCGAAATACTTTAAATAGTACTTGACTTCCTTTGAACATTTCTGAAAGGGAATAAAATAAGTTTTTTTTTTAAAGTATTATTTAAAACTTGTAACTGAGTTATTATAAAATGTAAGGGGAATAATTCTTTTAATTATACTTATCAGATTTTTTTTTTACCTTTCATTTCAACAATACATATTCCAAAACTCTTGATTACGTTCTTAAGTGCGCATCTCATAGCATTTGCTTTACAATACCTTTTATCAGATTGCTTAAAACTAACTCTATTAATCACTGACCATGAAATAAGATAAGTTTTGTGTACAACTGACGCATAGATACTGAGTTATTTACAACATTTTTGCAAAAATAAGAGTATCTTATTTGCAAATATTGTTTAATAATTGCTCTCATTAAATGTAAAATGTGGTTATGCACTGGATCAGTTTCAAGCAAATGTTCATTTAAAGATGTGAATAGGCTTTGTCCTTCTAGTTTACTTAATACTAGTATTTCTACTCTTAAAATGCTGTGTTTGTGCTTAATAATTTTTCCACCATTCAAGTTCAAAAAATACCTAAATCCTTCTTCACAAGGATTTGCAAATTTTAAAAACATCATTTGATGGATAAACTAAGTATCCTTTACTTTTATAACAAATAAGCGATTTGTAGCAGATGGTAGACTGCTGCCCATATAATGCCCTTACACAAGAAGCACATTTAATTTTTGCAGAAATTACAACGTAACCAGCTATAATCAAAATCACTGTTGTTAGTTACCGAAAAATAACCAAGATGTTATTTTTGCGTAAATGTCACTAAACTATACAAATTGCTATTATCCATCACACTATGAATGTTTCTTTCATGCGAAAGTGTCCCTTTTTCGATTTCTATGGAACTGTCGTGTGTCGAAATACTATCAGAATCTTGTCAAGCGAGCTTCTGAATGTAAACAAAGAACACCCCATCTGGTGACCCAAGCTTCAAAGCACTGCTTCACTTCTAGCGCGGGTTGGCCCCTCCTTCCTTTTCTACCTCCATGCAGTAAAGGAGGGGGAAACAGTTTTCTGGATCGCGCCGTCCTAAAGGTTATATTATGAGAATTTAAGGCCGGTTTTAGAAGGTTAAACGATGCGATCTGGTCTTCCTTCCCCTATTTTTCTGCAGGCGGCTGTCAGTTGACACAAAGGTCTTAATAGGGTGCGAAGTCTGTTTGAAAAGAACACTTTACGGATGGGTCCTGAGAATGAAGAATCATTGTCAGACAGCAGGTGTGCATTATCTTTCCAACGACTGCAAGCTTGTGAATGAAGATAAATCGTTTTACAATAGTTTGCCTTGCGGTTAGCTATTCAAGAATTTTCTTTTTTCAATTACATTTTGTTCATTTATTTTTCCAAATCTCGTCCTCACACTCTCGGTCAGTTTACATTCTTCCATAAAATGAGCTGCATTTCCGTACTTCCCACAAGCCAAGCATTGATCATTGCCCTGGAGATTGAATGGTTTTAAATAGGCTGGGAATCTACCATGATCCGTGATAACTTGAATAGTATCTGTATTATTAAATAGATCCATTTTTCTTTTTATGGTCAAAATCCTCAAGTAACCCTTATTTTTATTTGAACCATTCCATTCCCGAGCCCATTTCTCAATTATACTTGCTTTCATTTTTCTCAAGGTAATTCTTCTGGAATCATTAATAGCCTCATAAATATCACCCTCTCCCAGGGCAGCCTCTTTAGCTAGCATATCCGCCCTTTCATTCCCGATAACACCAATATGTGCCTTGACCCAATGAAAATATATAGCATTTTTCTCTCTTATTTTGTTATAAATGTTTTTTATATCCAAAAGAAGTCTATTGCTTGGTTCCGGATTAGCCAAGCCTTGTAGGGCCGAGAGAGCATCAGAATAAATATGTATTGTAAAGTACTGTTTTAAGTTTTTATAACTCCACCGCAGAGCCTCTCTAATTGCAACCACTTCAGCTTGATACACTGATTTATTTCCTTCTAATCGTATTTTTCTAGTATAGATTTCGACTCCGTAATAAAAAATAACAAAAGCGCAACCAGTTCCACCTTCATATCCGGAGCCATCAGTGTATATATCAATCATGCCAGTATTCATATAATCTTTATCGTACGGTATGCCCTTGAAATCTTTTGGATGTATATTAATAAAATCTTTTCTTGTCTAGGCGTTACCATTGAAAACATCACCATTTTCACATGTTAAAATCTTTTTAAAACCATAGCTGAGTAAAAATTTTTCATAATAAAATTTATAAAAAATTGAGAGTGGCGGAATGCCAGCAAGTAAGCAAATAACTTCTGTAGAAACAGTACGGAAAGCTCTTGTGATTGCAAGCAGCCAGCTCCTTTGCAATGAATCCAGTTTAGTTCTCAGTCTAATCAATTCCCCTGCTCGGCAGCCCCACATGCCAATACCATATAAAATTTTTGGCCTAATAACATTTAAATAAATATCTCTAAGGGTAGTGCTTTTTAACTTTAAAGTTTGTGAATCAAAGGCACTTCTATAATATTTTAAAATTTTCTCTATATCTCTGTGAATCGCCTTAAAATGTTCAATGAAAGTTAGCTTTTCATCAATAATCACTCCAAGATATTTAAAGTGACTTTTAAAATTAATCTTTATACCATTAAATTTCAACTTTGGTTTTCTAGTAGCCTTACCACCCCTAGAAAAGAAAATGGCATTTATTTTTTCATTGTTGAACTCTATATTTTCTTCTCTACTCCAGTTCATAAAATTTTCCTCTAAACTCTTAAAAGTTTTTTCAAGTTTCTCTAAAGAGTCATCATAGAGAATAGCCAAAATATCATCTGCAAAGCAGAATAATTCAACACCAGTCATGTTAATAAAAATTTTATTGACAATGAGAACTAAGTGAGTCAGAAAACGTTTTCATCTTTGTCTTTTCATCCTTGTAGTTTATATATCAGGGGTGGGCAACCTGCGGCTTGCGAGCCATATGTGGCTCTTTGAAGGATTATTTGTGGCGCTCGATAAATGTACCAGAGTTCCCTTTTAATTTTTGTGTTATTATATTTTAAAAAATTATTATCGTTCCGTATGTGTTTCAAAATGTCTTTTAAATTACTGACAACAAATATGAAAGACTAAGTACAACGTTGTAACAAATTTCATTTCCGTCCAAGTTAACTCTTTCGCATCGAGAGAGGGCAAAATGTCTTTTCCTCAAACATGGAAATCGCCCGTGTCTACGAATTTCTCCTGGATTGCTTTTCCTTCCCCCCCCCTATGACAAATTGTATATTCTACAGCACTAACAATAACAATAACCTACTAAGTAAAACGAGAACTTCTTTATTGGATGCTTTCACATGAGACATATCTTGAATATAATTTCACCCTGTGTGAAGTTTCCCCTTGGGACGGGATTGCAACTTCGGGCATCAAAAGCTAAACATTGACAGTAAACAAAGAAAAGAGAAGGGGCATTAAAATGACAGAACTACTTTTAGTTGCTTCTAAAGAATGATTGACATGTCATTTAACAACAGCTGAAAGCAATGAGCAATGCAGTAACGTGATGGGGGAAAGCACTAGGTAGGAAATATTCAGGCGATTGGGGGCGTCCAAAGTCCAGTGTCTGAATGCGACTCCAGACCGATTTTAATTTGTAAACTTTCATTGCAACGGACAGTTCATATGGTGCTCTGGAGGAAACAGTTTGTATCACTCTTGCTACGGATATGATTTGTAATCTGGGATTTTTGTTAAGTTAACTATAATTTGCTTCGTAGTATGTAACACATGTTGTTATTGTTTTAATAACACAAAACTTGTATTTTCTAAATTTCTTTATTTATTTCCAGTTCTTTAAAAAATATGTCGGAGAGAACGAAAATAAAAAAAGAAAATAGGAGTTTTAATTATGAGTGGGAGGAGAATTTCTTTTTTATTGACAATAACGGAAAAGTATTATGTGTTATTTGTAATTCTACGGTCAAAAATTATAAAGCTAGCAATTTACGTCTACATTATGAAACCAATCATCCAAACTTTTCTAATCAGTATCCACCAAATTCCAAATTAAGATCAGATAAACTTGCTTCTTTAAAATCAAATTTAAATACACAACAGTCAATTTTGATGACCTTCAGCAATCAAGCTAATAATGTGGCTGAAGCCAGTTTTGTTATTGCTTGGAATATTGTTCGTGCAAAACGCCTGTATGGAGAGGGAGAGTTTATTAAAAAAATCTTGGGAGATGTACTTAAAGTTTTAGATCCAAATAATGAAGCATTGCACAAAGTTGTTTCGCAAATTCCCATTTCGAGACACACAACCGAACGACGCATAACTGCAATTAATTAACTGCAATTCTCTTGAATATAATTTAAAAAATGATTTGAAGAACTGTATTGCACTTAGCTTAGCCCTTGACGAATCTACAGATATCACAGATCTTCCGCAATTGGCAGTTTTCATACGTTTTGTTTCACCCGACTTCGTTGAGTAAACCGCGGTGTCGATATTAAAAAATGCATTAGATTTCATAATGAAAACTTTTGATGTGCCTCTTAATAAACTTGTCAGCATTGCATATGATGGAGCTTCGGCAATGCTGGGTAAACAATCGATCTTATATTGGGCTTTTAAGAGATGATTCTCAGATTCCACAATTCATACCGATTCACTGTTTAATTCATCGAGAACATCTCGTTACAAAATATCTAAAATATCCTTACGATATGAAAACAGTGTTACACATTATAAATTACATTCGCATCAATGTAAAAAAATCATCGACATTTCAAAAATTTCCTTGAAGAATTAAAGGACGAAGAACTTCCAAATGACATTAATTTATTTTGTATTGTTAGATGGTTATCTAGCTACAACGTATTAAATCGATTTTTATATTTGTTTGATCCGATAGCTGCATTTCTAAAAGAAAAGGAAATACAGAATTAGACGATGACGAATGGTTACAAGACTTTTACGACGAATGGTTACAAGACGAATGTTTTTGACTGATGTCATGGAACATTTGCAAACACTGAATTTACAATTGCAGGGAAAAGATAAAAATAATATCTGACCTCTCCCAGTGTATATTTAGTTTTCAAACTAAATTACGACTTGTTCAAAAGGACATTAGAAATAAAACATTTTGTCATTTTCCTCGAACGAAAAAAAAAAATTGTTCCAATATTAAACAAGAAAAACTCAACGAGCATATAAAAAAGCTAGAAGGAATATTGACGGATTTCCAAAATAGATTTCAAGACTTGAAATATTTTAAATCGTCTCTTGATTTTTTCTGAATCCATTTGAAATTAACATAATTCAAGGCGATTTTTCCATTTCCAATATAATTATGACTCAAAAAGCATCTGGAGAATTAGAATTAACAGAGATGCAAGAAGATCAAGCTCTACAATTAAAATATAAGTCGACGCCGATTACTGAATTTTGGAAATTTGTACCAGGATCTTAAAAAAGGCTGCTTGTCGAATTATTTCAATATTCGGAACGACGTACTTACGTGAATCATTTTATTCCAGTTTTAAATTCGTGAAATCCAAACCCGATCAGTATTAACTAACCAGCATTTTTAAAGAATTATCAAGAGAAATAAAATAAATGTGTTTAATTTTTAATATTTAAATTAAATACACATATTTTGTACTTTTATTTATATGCTTTCAATAAATATAATTTTTTGTAAAAAAAAATTTAATACCTTTTAAATACGTATTTAATTTTGGCTCGCGAATAATTTCAAATTTTGAAAAATGGTTCGGACTATCAAGGAGCTTGGCCACCCCTGGTATATATAAACACACAGCATTTAATTAGGAAGTGAGTTTAGGACAAACATCATACAAGTCTTTCGTCCATGTGATTTTCAATTATAAATCATACTTCAGATGCTTTCGATCTATCCGTATATGTGGGAATGTAACTGCTGTATTTCCCTCTATACATTACAAAAGCATGCCGACATGATTATTCATGATAGTATTTCTCATGTACAACAGCAAAGTTAATTTGAGCACTCTGCCAAGGTGGAATTTCAAAATCTTTAATTGCCTGGAATATAAACCAGACATGCTGCATGTTTCTATCAAATGGAATACAGTCATCGATTCCGGTTAATCGGACCACATTGGGAAGCGATCGTTTTGGTCCTAATAACCGGCTGGTCCGATTACACGAACATGTCCTATGTTGTAAGACGTGACCTGTTGTATGTAACAAATAGTAAATGTACATGTAAATCATGTACTAAAATGTAATTATGAACTTTATGGTGCGGTACACACGTATGGCGAACATACATGTACAAACAAGAAATACAGTCGAACTTTATTTCATTGAGAAAATTAATTTAGAAACAAATTCTAAAAAACAATTTCCACGATACTCAACATGCGAAGCACAATAAAAACAATTTCTTACCAAGTTCCAGTCAACATTTGAAGAACTTATCCAATGTGATGTGTCGCGTTCTCTTGACGGATTGCACGTGAACGAAATCGCCACAAACATCTAACGCAGCAATGGACTGCTGCGTTAGCTCTACAATTTCCATTGAAATATTGACGCAAAGCTTCAATGTATTTCCTCTCATCCTGTCTTGTCACTAGCACCAACATATTAGCGGCATGATCATCATCACTTTCTTGCTGTCGTATGTTTTTCTGCAACTCGAGCAACGATTGCAGCGTCGTAATCTTCATTTTCATCGTAACATTGAAGCTCGTTTTCAATGGATAACAGAATTTCACAAAGAGATAAAATTGTTAAATAATATAGATAAAAATTTTTTAATTTTATATTTAAATTAATAAATTCCAATAAATCGCTTAAATGAAGATTGCTAAGTTAAAAATTGTCGATCCCCCAGGATATTGACTAGATCATAAGAAACGCGAAATCGCGTTCTATAGCTTAACAGTCGGTACCTATGTCTTTCACATAAAATATTGCCTAAAATCCCGTTTTATATGAATTCAAATTATTGCTTTAATTAAAAAAACATTATTATTTATATCGAGATAAAAAATGTGAAGCGAATCTATTATATGATAAGTTTTAAATAATGTATTCAGTATTTTTTATGTTGTTATGAATTTATTTGCTCTTTTGTGAAACAAAAACATTATTAAATAGCTTAACTTTTTATTGCTAGATTCAAATATAAGTCTGTTTGTACCTTACTGTGTTTTACATTCTGGTGGCTCACAAATTTTCAGTTTTGCTTAAATTAGCCCATATGATCGAGTTTCCCTCCAAACCAAGACGTTTTATTTTTGAGATAACATTTATTTTTAACTGGAAAATGCAAAGAACTTTGCATATATTGCTCTGGAAAGCACTTATTTCATTATGCGTCATACTTTATAAATAAAATAATTATTTACAATAATTTAAAATATTAAGACTAATAATAATAATAATACAAGCCTTCAAAATTTGGGTTATGTCATATTTTTTAACTTTAATTGATTCCTATGTATTAGAGTTACTAGAGATATCTTTTATAGTAGCCTTACTATGTATTTTTTAGCTCTGAATCCGGAAATGACGTTCATTTTTTTTTTTCATCACGTCAGAGTTTCTCGGAAATTGTAACTTTCGAATTTTATAAAAAATCTAAAAATAACGAAAATCTGAGACTTAAATAAACTTAAAAAGTTTTTTCTTAGTCTTTTTTTTAGCTAAGATAATGCATGTAAAATACACAACTTTATTTCATACGTCGAAGTTTCCATGGACCACTCATGCTCTGCTTCTTGCTTTTCCTTTTATGTTCTTGATAGAGTTCATCTCGGTGTAACATCCAACAATAGTCAGACATGAATGAAGCAGTCCATTTTTCTTGATACCTCCATACCACTTCTTTGATGTCTTAATGAAATTTCTGACTCATCTCTTTGCTAATGGCATCCACGTTTTCAGGAAAATAGTCAATATGTGAATTCAGGAAGTGAAGCTTTAAGCTCATGGAACAGCCTATTATACTTCTGAAGCATGTTCTGAACGATTGATTCGGATCCTTCTTACTGCTTGGTTGCCGGTTTACTAGAAGCTTCGTTACTACGTCCTTAAAGGCTGTTCCCACTGGGATTTATCTGAGCTAAAGGGTCGTTCACACTGGGGTTTATCTGAGCTAACGGAGACAACTGACACATCCGACTCATCTCCAAAACCAGTTTTTTCCCATACGGCAGCAAGTTGAAAAATTTGAAGTACAAGTATAGCGGAACTAGTCGACACATGGAACCGACTCCATTAGCTCATATAAAACCCAGTGGGAACGGTCATTCCCATTGATCTGAGCTAACGGAGACATCTAGTGTAGCCGATGCAGTTCAAAAACTAGTTTTTCCTCATAGCGGAGCGAGATGAAGAATCTGAACTTCTCGTATAGCGGAGCTAATTGACACACGGAACTAATTCCGTTAGCTCTGATAAACCCTCGTGTGAATGACCTTTTAAAGGCTTCTCGGGCTTTTTTTCCGCAACTTCGATTTGTTTCTCAAAATTACTATATTTTTTAGAAGTTTTTTAATGTCAGGATCCGTAAAGACAGCGTTTTTTATTTGGCGGTGATAAGGCTGGAAATTTGTCACAGATATATTTTAAAGATTGAACTTCTTTTGGCAAGGCTCTGAGATTTTGCTTCATCAAGCCTAACTTGATATTCATGAGTAGAAGAAGACCTTTATTCGGATTTATAAGAGCTTTCGGAGCCCATTTTGGGTTCCAGGTTCAAGCCCTTTTTGGCCAACCTTTCTTTATCTAACGATTTTCTCTATCTCTGCTATCCCATTCACACACACACACACACACAAAAAAAAAAAAAGGAAACTTTTGTATAGTATCCTTGCTGTCCTAGGAACATCGATGTTATTTTTAGATCATATCACGTAATCCACTTATCTTAGTATTTAATTTTATCGAAAACAGCCATATCTTTGTAACACTGTTTTTAGACGGACAGAATGTCCGACGGATATAGATACATACGTATTTTCATTGCAAAGAGGGAATAATTTGAGGCTTCTTTTGGACGAAATCTATGAACAGTCTCCAGACGGTACTTTTGTCGATTAAATTGATTAAAAAATCATGTACATCAAAGCAGAAAACACAGTTTCCTTCTCCTGAAAAGTGTGGAAGAAATTCTTTTCTCAGTACCTGAACTGAATAAATGAAATGGCAGCTGCGAGCAGATTCTTCTCTTTAAGCCTCGAACCAAGATATTCTGATTTTTTTTTTTTTTTTTTTTTTGGTTATATGCAAGTCTCGAACCAAATAGTTTAGTTCAGAGAGTGAGAAAACTTTGCATAGGTATCGCCAGATTCGTACTCCTCGACTTTAATTTCATTTGAATCACATACGGAACCGTCTTTTTCGAATAAATTTTCTTGGAGAACTGACACTGTTACGTCTGGACCATAAAGAACTGAGTGTAAGGCGGATGGCACATTTGGAGACATGATTCTTTTTTTTAATCTTTATATTAAAAAACGGTGAATATTAATCGAACATAAACAACATTGCTGTAATTTCGTGCCTCTCGGCACACCATTGGAATTCGAAATCTGAACGCTTCTAGTTCTCCTTTTGACCACTGTTCGTGTCCTTCAATACATGTGTAGCAAACGTGGTAGAGTGTCCAAATTTTGTCTTGGCCAGAGCTTAAATTGCGCCTGAGCCAACCGAAGCCCGGCTCCGGTACTTTTTAGTTTTGGAGATAAATCATAATTCGAGGCGGAGCGTTTCGAAGCCCTAAATAAGAAGTCTGCGCCCCTTTTTTTATCTAACTGAACAATAATTTCAGATAAAATTTTATTTTTAGCAATAAAATTGTATTAAAAATCGATTGTACCTTCTGAATGCAAGCTTCTCTTTCCTTGGGAAACAAGCCCTTGAATGGAGGTCGAAATTCCCCCTTCCCCCCAAAATAACCACCCATATGTCAGAAGCATATTCTCTATAAAGTATAATGATTTTATGACAATGGATAAATTCTTCCTTCCAACACTAGTGTCTTTCAGCGGAAAAGAGTACCTACAGACGTCTTGGAAAGGTGTAATCAAAGACGGAAGATGAAAACTTTCACTTGTTACTTTGTCCGTTCGGTAGCATTTTGTTTTCATACCTCTATATCATCCTTAAATTTATCTATATTCTATTACTCTCTCTAGTGTCATTAGTGACGCTTTAATCATTTTAACGTTGTTCATTGACGTGCTGAAAAAAGAATAGTCTTTATTTCTATCATTCCCCCCAATCAAAGTTTAAATTCAAACGGAGACCGGTTGAGCTATTTTTTAGATTTCGTGCTGAATTTTAATTCTACCTGGAACCCAAAATAAGGCAAGATTCAGTATTTTATTATTTACCTCGTTTACTTATTAAATTTTTATTGATCTCTTTACACGTTATGAAATTTTAATTTTCGTTATTTAATTATTCTAATCATTAATTATTTCATTTTTTCAGTGATTTAAGGTTTTACTATACTAGTCTTTTTATTTATTTGTTTTTTCTTGTTCCTCTTTATTGATAGTCCTCCATAGGCTCCAGCACTTCTAATTTTAGAAATTAAGCTCTGGTCTTTATCTCCTATCTTCGCTCTGAAATATGCGTAGTATACTTGTAGAACGTAACTTCTATTATTTCTTTTCTTTTTTTTTTTTTTTTCCTTTCCACCATTAACTCACTTCAAATGTAACAAAAAGATCCTTTAAATATCCTCTTAAAGCCATTTAGAAAACGGAAAATTTGCTTTTTGGCATGAAAATAAATTTTCCATCAACAAAAACGCGTTAGATCACCGGGGAGAGGGGGAGGAAACTCAATATACGCATGAAAAATAAATGGTTAAAACAGCACTAACGCTGTGAGTCAACACGATGCATGAAGAGTGCGGACACTGTCAATAAACATATAAGAAGTTATTCAGCCTGTCAAATAATCTCAGTTACCTCTACTTTCGGCCAAGCTGCCGACTCCACGCATGCACTCAGCAATGGAGAGCTAACTCTCCCACCGTCTCTTATTATTCGACTCAAAAATTTTAGATTCTCTAAGAAACATTTATAAGGGAGGGGAAGGAGGGGCAGAGTTTCAGGGTTCAATATACCTCTAATAACAAATGAAAAATGCAATAAAATAGAAAATTAGGCTCATTTATAGCAACTTTCATTAGAAAATTGAAAGGGTCAATAGACTCCCTCTTCCATCAGAAATATTTTCCCCTAGTACCACAGCCAAGAAACAAAATTACAATTTAAAAAAATACAATTTAAATATTTGAAAAAAGTCTGCAAAACTTTTGGTAAGGTTGTTATTTTTAGTTTCCTTATATATTAATCTTACATAAGTGTGAATTATTTTCTGTAATCTACATTTCTATGTACTTTTACATTTTCATGTTCCTAATTTCTTTTGTAAGTATATTAATAAATAACTGCAGCTTTATAGATGACTGAAGTTTAATCTACGCCATTTTACAGTAAATTTTAAAACTGTAGTCAGAATTATTTCAAGTTTTGTGTATAAAAACTGTTTTCATTTTTTTCTCTCCTATTTGTATAAGTATGTTTAAAATATTTGTATAAGTATGTATAAGTATGTTTAAAAACAACTTTATATTTGAAAGGCATTTTAATGCTTAATATATGTAATTCTGCAATAAATTAAAATTTTTAGTCAGAACTGTTTAAAATTAGCCAAGTTTTATTCCGATCCCTCATCCCCGTACGTGTAGGTTGCTCGTGATGAGGGAGCCCTCGGCGATGGATAAGTCTAACCATGAGGATGATGGAAACGACGTTGCCATGCAGGAAAGTAGGCCTAATAACTGCTACCCCGCGTGAAAGCTGTGTTGGACTGCCGCTACCAAATATTCATATGGATAATGGGTTAAATACGGACGATGACAATGTGAATTCGGAATTGGAAATAATGCGTGAAAGACTACGGAATTTAGACATCGAAATTGATCAGATGAAAGCTTCAGTAAGGACGTACCAGGCGAGACGTGCCGTTACAGACAACGATGTGGTTACTGCTCCTATGATCAAGATAATTCAGCAGATGAAAGCTAAAGCAGATGAAATCAGGGGTAAGTACGATTTTTCTACCATTTCAGGCATTAACCCCCCCCCCAGTAAATAGTAATAGCCAGGCTGATAATTCTGAATCTAGTTAAACTCTAATGCTAGTAATGTAGATAATGAAGGTTTTAAACTGGCCACAAAAACTGCTAAGCAGCAGAAAATTGAGAAATGTAATGTTAAGATTACTACTTCTAATAAATTTAAGGCTTTGGAAAACAATGTAAATGGTGACCCCCCAGATAATCAGGCTGTGCAGCAGCAGACGACTGTTAGCCAACCGGCTGTCCTCCCGATTATGGTTAACCCCGGCCAGGATACACACAAAGAATTTTTACAAAAATTATCGAAAAGTACAAAAGCTAAATTCCTAGGCAAAATCAGCGGGGAACTGTTGAAAATCTTGCCCCACAGTCCAGAAGGCCACCGAACGTTGAGTGCATTATTCCAAAGTAAAAAAAATAGAACATTATGTAATCAATGCAAAATACGAACGACCTATTAAGGTGGTAATAAGAGGTCTTAGTATTACGACTAACAAACAAAATATTGTTAATGTTTCGACCGAAAAAGGTTTCTCTATTGCCAAAATCTCACAGCTTACGAGACGAAAGACCAGAGCACCTATGCCGCTGTTTATCATTGAAGTGGTTAAAAATGAAAATGCCGATCATATATTCAATGTTAAAGACTTAATGCTTTTCTCTGTGGAGGTAGAAAAATATGTTGTCAAAAACCATGTGCCTCAGTGTTACAATTGTCAACGCTGGCACCATTCGTCAGAAAATTGTTTTTTCACACCTCGATGTGTGAAGTGTTCGGAACCGCACAAAACCATGGATTGCCCCATAAAAGGACGAATTGAGGAGCCAAAGTTCAGTAACTGCAATGAAAATCTTACAGCCTCATATCGAGGTTGCAGTAAATTTCCAAAAAACAAACTTCCTATGAGCAGAAAAGATAATATAGTCAAAAATGGAATTTCTTACGCCCAAATGGCTAAAAGACAGAATGGACACCCGAATTTTAGACCGTTTGAAAGAACCCCTTTGTCGCCCTTATTTTCAGTTTTGTAAACGAAACTGAAAACATGGCTGATATCAGTACGCATAATAATATAATGTCTAATTCTCAGACCAATATTAATAGTACTTCTAATAGAAATGTAAACAGAAAAAGTATTATGCAAAATCCTACTGATAAAAGCCAGGTATCTGAATTTGTTAATTTTATCAATCATGTATCTAATTTGAGTAATATCTTTGGTATGCAAAATATATCTGTTATGAATAGCGTTTTTAAAAAATATATGCCTAAGCTTAATGCTCTCACGGATACCATGGACAAAATGTTCTTATTTTTTTAAATCATGAGTGAAATATCCGATAATGTATCAGAGTAATAATAGCCAAACTTTAACAATTGTTACATGGAACGCAAACGAATTGCTCCCTAAAGCGTACGAGTTCAAGGAGTTCATACACGAATACTGCCCCGACATTTCACTTATACAGGAACACATGCTTAGCCCAACAAATACTTTCAGAGCCTGCAATTATGTTATCCATAGATGGGATCGACCGACGGCAGGGAGGTATGCTCCCCGTGGAAATGCACGTGGAGGTTTGCTTATTTTAATAAAGCGCTCCAATTCTCATCATATCACGCCATTACCACAGCTTTTAGCCATAGAAGCCTTAGCTATTACACTCACTCCAAACGCATCACGACCACTCACTATTATCTCCACCTACTTCCCTGTACACACACCAGCAAATTCTGTAAAGACAGATCTGCAAACTCTATTAAATACTTTCAATCGAGTCATCGTAGGTGGAGATTTCAATGCACACCACCGCGAGTGGAATTGCTGGAATATTAATCAACACGGACGAATTATTCATAAATTTGCCGAGGCGGCTAACGTTAACTTAGCATTCCTAGTTAAACAAACACACTGTGGTATTCGTACATCATCTGTAATTGATATCTTTATCTTAAAAAATATTAATAACCCTGACTATATTGAAAGTTTGTCAGAGTTATCGTCAGATCATAACCCTATTATGATGGAAATCAAAACCAACACCTACAGTACACCACACAGAAGAGCCCTTATTACGAACTGGGCAGGTTATGCCAAAGCTCTAAACAACACTCAGTACACGCTCAAAGCAATACAGACGAGAGATGAGTTAGACGCTTTTACAAATAGTTTCACAGAGGAACTGCACAGTGCATTAATGAAAAATAGTCAGGAGATAAGTGAGGAAAAAATATATTAAAATAGTGCCATCAGAGAGCCTATTAGAAAAAGAAACCATGCAAGGAAACAATGGCAAAGATTCAGATGCCCTGCAGATAAATCTCTGATGAACAAACTGAACCAAGAAGTCAGGACTCTTATCAAAAAACATGCGTAACTCGACTGGGCCAAATACTTAGAATCGCTTTCAACAGATGATAACTCTGTTTGGAACGCGGTTTCTAATTTTAAGAGACGCAACACAAACATTCCGCCCATTAATGGCCATTCTGGGATTGCTTACACTGATTTTGAGAAAGCGGAATATCTTGCAGATAATTATGCTTCTCAATTTCGCACACACAACATCCATCACCATGAAACAGAAAACCTAGTTTCTTCCCTCATTACCCAATTCAATTCAAGAACAAACACTAACAACACACCCTTAATCATGCCCTAAGAAGTTAGTAGCTATATCGAGAAGAGGAAAAACAGAAAATGCCCGGGATTTGATAATGTCAGCAACAAGATGATTAAGGAGATGGGCCCCAAGATGCTCTGCAAATTTACGAAGCTAATCAACGCGATGATGAAAATCCAATATTTTCCGACCAACTGGAAAACTGCTATGATCGCGCCAATATTAAAGCCGGGAAAAGATCCATCCTGTGCCACCTCCTGCAGGCCGATTAGCCAGGCTAAGCAAGATTGCGGAGGCGGTTATTTTAAAACGCATACAAGACTTCATCGGAGATAATAACATCTTAATCCCTCAACAGTATGGTTTTCGACAAAAGCACTTGTAACGGCATAAAATATAAATAATTAGTTTGAAAGTAACTCACAATATTTTAATACTCATAATACTTTAATAATTATAAGTGTTTTGTGAAGTGTGCTCCTTCAAAATTGCTCCACATTTTAAATAAATACATTTAATTACATTATATTACATAGTAAAGTTACATAGCAAATACGCGTTACACAGCTCTTCACACTACATTCTCAAAGCCCACGCCAACTCTCACTCAAATCGAAACTTTTTCTCACACAGTTGAGATGTGCTACAACGCCCTCTATGAGAGATCTCAACATACTCCCTACGGATGACCGTTCAGGACATCAAACTACCTCTTACATGAAATTATTACTTAACATTATTCTTAGTAAACATATAATTTCTAGATTAAATAGTTCTTGCTTATAAATGAGTAACTAAGCCTAAACAACCTATAAATGTAAACAATCAATTACACGAAATTAATAACATAAATATGTACAATAACATTAAAACTTGGAGAATTCAAATGAATATCGATGAATATCAAGTTAAAGTTCAAAATGTTTCACGATACTTAACTGTCTATTGGTAACACACACAGTTTGTGAATGGGTCTCTTGAATTTACCATCAGCAGTTTTTACTTTTACAACACGAACTCTATAATCATTACCTGGGTAAATTTCGGTGATACGTCCCAGTTTCCATTTTAAGGAAGGTGTGTTATCTTCCTTAATGATTACTAAGTCATTTACTTTAATATTTGCTGAAACACGATGCCGTTTTGTACGAATTTGCAGTTGAGTCAAATAGTCCTTAGACCATTTCCTCCAGAAGGACTGCGACATTTGCTGAACTAGTTTCCAACGATTGCGAAGTGTTAGTGTCTCGTCGCACACATTTGGTTCCGGAATAGCCTTTAATGATGTTTCTATTAAAAAATGACCCGGTGTAATCACAGAAAAATCATCTGGATCACTTGAAATCGCTACTAATGGTCTTGAGTTCAGACATGCCTCGACTTCTGCTAGATAAGTAGCAAATTCTTCAAAAGTTAGAACTTGAGAACCAATTGCTCTTCTCATATGATATTTCATAGCCTTTACCTCGGCTTCCCATAGTCCACCAAAGTGCGGAGCAAAAGGCGGATTGAAGTTCCACTTAATTTCTTCTTCTGTTAAGTATCTAGCTACCCTTTGGTTCGAACGATATGATTTCAGTTGTCTGTTGGCACCTGTAAAATTAGTGCCGCAATCACTATACATTTCCTCCGGTCTTCCACGTCTAGCAATGAATCGTTTTAGAGCTGCTATGAAGGAATCTGTCGTTATGTCTCCAACTTGTTCTAAATGCACTGCCTTAAGTACTAAAACATACGAAACAACAAACGTAGATCTTCACTGTCCGAACACTGCGCCCTTTCCTCGGTTTAACTCGGAAAGGACTCGAAACATCCACACCACATTTCGAAAAAGCTCTTGCGGGATTCACTCTGGATGCTGGAAGATCGCCCATTGCTTGATATGACAGCTCACTTCTGTGTCGACAGCATGTTACATATTTACGAATGATCTTTCGAATAGTTGCTCGTGCATTAATAATCCAGTATCTCTGCTGATTTCTGAATGGAGCATTTGTGCTCCTCCGTGAAGATATTTATAGTGATAATGTCGTACTATCAGTTCTGTAATATAGTGTGATTTAGGCAGAATGACTGGATATTTTACATTCTGTGCGATGCTAGCGTTTCTTAGTCGTCCTCCCACTCTTAGAATACCCTCTTTGTCTAAGAATGGCTTCAACATATTGAGTTTACTGCGAAGACTCACCAGTTTTCTCTTTTTCAAATGACCGATTTCTTCACTAAATTCTTGCATTTGCACAGACTTGATTACCCAAGAATGTGCTACGGCTAGCTCTCCAGTCTGGAGTAAACTTGATTTTGTCCTTGTTACTGATGATCGTTTCACATTGGCAATAAATCTGAGACACCAAGCTATAACTCGTAAAAGTTTTGTCCAAGAAGAATATTTATGAAGCAGTTCATCAATCACAAAATCCTTAATCACAGAAGTATGCACAACGCATGCCTTTCTCTCAGTTTCTACTACTTCCAGTGGGATATCCTTCAGTGGATGCTTGGGAAAAAAATTATCTTTTTCTTTTAGCCAATATGGACCACACCACCAACGATCACCTTCCAACAAGCATTTAGCTTGCACACCCCTACTAACTAAATCAGCAGGATTTTCCCTTCCACTGCAATGATTCCAAGACCTGGGATCTGATTTTTCCTGCACTTCAACCACTCTATTACCGACAAACTGTTTCCATTGCTTCGCAGAACCCTTTATCCAAAACAAGACAATTAAGAAATCAGTCCAATACACAAATTTATCAATAAGATCCATAAAAACCTCTTCCAGATACTTTCCTATTCTAGCTCCTATGACTGCTGCCATTAGTTCCAATCGTGGCAACGTCAATTTCTTCAAAGGAGCTACTCTGCTTTTCGACATGACAAACGACACGGAAATGTCACCCTTATCATTTACGTAACGACAATACGCTACAGTACCATAAGCTATAGGAGACGCATCGCAAAATACGTGTATTTCCAATTTTTGAATTTAAGTTATCACAACAGACAAATAAATTTCTCAGAACTGAAATATCCTTCAGATATTTAACCTCAGAACACCAGCTAGTCCACTTGATTTTAAGGTCATCTGGTAATTTCTCATCCCAACCAATACCACGTTCCCAAATTTTCTGTAGCAAACACTTAATCCTAACTACAAATGGAGCTGCAAAACCAATTGGATCAAAAATCATTGCTGCAACATGCAAGACATAACGCTTTGTGCTCTTCAAACTCTTTAAACTATCCATTAGTCTTGCTATATCTAAAGAACATTTATCATTTACTGGGTTTCAGTTCAAGCCTAAAACCTTCAACTGACAATCAGAAGTACAAGTATCATCGCTAAGTTCATTCTGCATCCACAATGACCTCAGTTTCTCAGAATTAGTTTTTAATTTTCGCAAAATCATACTTGCATCCTTTAAAATCGAAACAGCTTCAGAAGACAGCTTAAATGCCTCGTCAACACTATTTCCCCCAAAATATAAACCATCGACATACAGTGAGGAGTTCAACATTTCAACACATTCGGGTTTATTATTCCTGTACTGCTGTAAGTGCTTTTTTATTGTTGCGCTTAAAATAAATGGCGATGACTTACAACCAAACGGCAAACGTGTCATACGCATTATTTTGTAGTGTTCATTTGTATTTTCTGATAACCACAAGAATTTTAAAAATTTACTATCCTCTTCTGAAATTCCAATCATCGAAAATGCTTTCTCTACATCAGCACAAAATGCAATTTTGAATTTCCTAAAATTTAAAATAACATCCAGTACATTGGGATTCAAATTCGGCCCAGTCTCTGAATAATCATTCAAAGAGAGATTTAGTTTCGCTTTCGAACTACAATTGAAAACCACGCGAACTTTAGTAGTATCCTTATCGGTTCTCACAACTCTCTATGTGGCATGAAATATTCCTTCGCATCCCTAGAACATTCTTCAATTATTCCTTTACTCTGTTGATCTTTAATTATGTCCTTGTATTCATTCGCCAACCATTCATTATTTTCGAAATTGCCTTTTAAGTCCTCAAGTCTTTTTTTAGCAAGACAAAAGTTATTTTTAAATCCATTGGCTTTATTCCCCATAACAAACAAGTTTCGTATCTTCCATCTACAAACCTCAAATTATCTTCAAATTGTTTTATCAAATTCTCATCTGCAATTGATAACTTATAAGAATCTATAATTCCTAACGATTCTAAATTCCATAGCATCTGCATATCTGTGCCAACGCAAAAATTTGTTGATACTATGTTTCCCCAAATTTTATCCTCAGAATTATTTTGTATGCCCTGGAGTGTAAGGCCAAAAAAAAGTTTGTATGCAGTTTAGCGTTTTGGTTATTTTTTTTATTTTCGACTCTTTAATGACGTCCCAAAAATAATCTGCTCCTATTAAAATGTGAATACCTTCATCTGAATCCATGCATGCCTCAGCTAAATTTAAACGCTTTTGCTTAAAATTATTTTGAATATTTATATTGGGAAATGCAATGGGTGCGGCAGTAATCATTTCAGTAACTAATGCTTCTATCTCAATATATTTCTTAGGATCGTTCCTATTCCTCAGTGTTAATTTTACTACACTGTAAGTTTTATTTATGGCTTTCGTAGACCCAAATACATAAACTGACAATCTTTCCTTTCGAATGGTTTTAAGGCTAAGGGCATCTGCCGAAGATTTTGTTATCCAAGATCTTTCACTCCCGTTATCCATTAACACCCGACATAGTTTAAAGTTTCCTTTCGAACAAGCCAAGACAGTACAAGTTTGGAGTAAAGCACTGCCATTTGACCCTCGCTGAGAGGAGCTGCACTGAGTCATCGCGTTTGAATTCTCTTTTTTCCCTTCGACTTCAGCTGATTTTTTCGCATAGCAAGGAGTGGTGAGCTAAGCTGTTGCAGTTCTTGCATGGGTCGAGTTTAGTTTTGCAGAATCGCGCTAAATGGAATTTTGAGAAAAAGCGAAAACATCGATTATCTCTTTTTAATCTATTTTTTCTTTCCGCGACACTTTCAAATTCGCAAAATTCATGTTCTTTGCTATTACAAAATATGCAGTTTTTTTTTTAACATTTGTAGTATAACTAGCAGTTGATCTATTCCTATTAGTATTAAGCTTTTTATTGTCAAATTTCCTAGAATTACTTTTGTATTCATTACCCAAATTATAATAATTTTCAGTTTTGCTACTAAATAAATATTTCCTTTCCCTAGACCGTATCTCTTTGTCTAGAAAGGTAAATAAATCTTTAAAATTTCAATCACTATCTGGATACGTTCTATTAAACTCTAAAACGAGTTCTTTTGGAATTCTCTCTAACAAAATGGGAATCAATAAAGTGCTGGAAGATTTTGTTTCAACTCCTAACGACTCTAAACTTCTAATTTGAGTATCGCAGCTTTGTCAAACAACCTTCTCAATCCAGCTAAATCATTTATACTTCTAATAATAGGAATTTTAAATAACTCATTCAGATGTGTCTGTATAAGAGTATTCTTATTACCAAATCTATCTTTTAATATATCCAAAGCAGCATCATAATTTTCTTCTGTTAACGCAAAACCACTTATACTATTAGATGCCTTACCCCCTAAATATGACCTTAAATAATTAAATTTATCTATCTTTGTAAGATTACTGTTATTATGAATAGCGCTTGGTTGTAAAATTCTAACCAAGAAGCAGGATCACCATAATATTTACTGATTATCAATTTAGGAAGTTTAACTGTTTTACTTTGGTTTTCTAGTGTACCTTGAGCAGTTGCGGGAATAGAAAAGGATACGTTACTAATATTCATTTCATCTTTCATTAATCTATCAATTACATTAGTTATCTTTTGTTTCCAGAGGATAATTTTTTCTGAATATCCCTCTGACACAGTAATTTCCTCTTCTATATAATCACAATTATAAAGGCTTTTCACTTCATCGTTTAATCGTGTTAAATTAGTTTCCTTATCTATTATTTGGGCTCGAAATTCCTTTAAAGTATCTACCTTATTCGTAACATCTATCTCGGTAGAATCTTCCTTAATAAGTCTCAACTTTGTTAATTAACTTAGTTAACATAGACCTAACTGCCTCCTTTCTCAACTTGGGTGATTCCGAGATTTTGAAACTATTCAAATTTCAAACAAAACATCAAAACAAAGCCTACCTTCACTTCCTGCAAAATTCCACAAATTCCCAAACAAAGCTTGCAACTAAACCACTAGAATCCACAACTTCCAAGACCGACTCTGTTCTCACTGGTGGCTCAAAAAAAATGTGAAGTGTGCTCCTTCAAAATTGCTCCACATTTTAAATAAATACATTTAATTACATTATATTACATAGTAAAGTTACATAGCAAATACGCGTTACACAGCTCCTCACACTACATTCTCAAAACCCACGCCAACTCTCACTCAAATCGAAACTTTTTCTCACACAGTTGAGATGGGCTACAACGCCCTCTATGAGAGATCTCAACATGTTTACTTTGCATATTATTGTATTATCGTGTTTGGCAACAGTTTTTATCTTTAGAATTCGATTTGTTTATTAAAATATAGAAGCTGAGATTTTTTACTACTGAGCTGGTGAATAAAAAATTATATTTGATGTTGATATGGTAATCTTTTTATTTTATAGTAAGAATTTATTTGCATTGTATTATATTGTACCAACTGAAGATCCATAAAGGCGTACTGTTTATATTTGTTATATTTGGTGACTCAGGAGCGTTCAACTTGTTTATTTAACATTACTACAGAAAAAGTAACAGAAACAACTACGTTAATGGATGCCGAAGCGAATAAAGTATGCATTAAAATTCCACCGTTTTGGCGTGAAAAACCCGACATTTGGTTCTTTCCAAGTGGAAGCCCAATTTGAAATAAATAAAATCACGACTGAAGAGACTAAATTCAACTATTTGATATCCCAGCTTGAACCGAAGTATGTTGAAAATATATGGGACATTATTCAAGACGCTAAGTCTAATAAATATTCTATGGCGAAAGAAAGACTTTTAAATGTTTTCAAAGAAAGTGAAAATAAGAGAGGCACAGCTTCAGTATAGCCCACACGGAATTTAAAAAAAAAAAAAAAAAATATCGCCAAGAGCGGTGATAAATGATATGATCTGGTAATCCTAAGTCTCCTATATACCAGGCTGAATCATCAGGCATTCGCTCTCCCAAGTGGGAGATTTAATGACGGCTGAGTGGTTACGGTGCAACAATTTTTTGTGTTTTTTTTGTGTAAAATGGGCGGATGTACAGCTATTAATTGTTCAAATCATTCACGGAAAGGTCATACATTGGTAAAATTTCCTAAAAATGAAGAAAGAAGAAAAATATGGGTAAATAATTGCCGAAGAGACAATTGGAAACCTGGTCCAGGCGCTGAACTTTGCTTAGTAAGTATAATGTTAATTACGCCTTCATTTAGAGTTTATATCTTCTCTGATGTTTATAATGTGCAAGTAAAGTGAAATTCTTGTGTACAATAACCTGAGTATCTGCTAATTTCTGTAATAATAGCTATAATTAAATTAGTCTAGGGTTAATGTACCCGTCGCCAAACATCGCCAATGTAGATGTTTTGAATATGGAAAAGAAATTTCTCTTCTAATATAAAGCGCGGATTTTGTTTTCCTGTGCTAATTGTGGAATTTATACTAATGTAACATGAAAATCATTAGCATATTGAAATTTATTAAAAAATAAATAATAATTTGGAAAGTCAAGATAAAATCTGAATGTTTGCTAAAGATATATGTAACATTATACTATAGTTGCAATATCGTTGGAATGATATATAATTTTTTCTTTATTTTATAATCACTATTGTTAAAAAGTTAGATGAGTTGTTTATGCACGGTGCCCACTACTGTTTCTTGGTTAAAATAACTTCCAGAATTTTGACATTGACATCTGAAGTCAATAGAATAAATTGAATAGTGTGAGACAAAATATATATAATCTGACTTCAATAATTGCAAGGATTGTGCAAGTTTATTTATAATCACAGTGTTATACAATTTGGCAATGGAGTAAAGATTTAGAAATGAATGCAGAACATTCAAATTAGTATTTTCTTGTTTCTAATATATAGAAATATAGTCTATTTTCCAGTATAAAAGTTTTACTTAAAAGTATGGGAAACCAGATTTGTTTCATGCATGATCTTTATAATACTGGTATGAAGTGAATGAATTTTAATCTGTAAACAATTTTTTTGTTAATATTGAAATGCGTTTCTTTGGGTACATTTTTAGGCACTTGTGGATCATGTCAGACAACATGCAATAGAAAAAAGATGTCTGTGTGCATAAATTTTCCCATTGTGTTACTTCATTTTATATAAATTTCAAGGATAATTCTTTTCATTTTTATATGGCATGTTATCAGTATAAAGGCTAGTGAAAATAAATTGGTATGTGTATCTGTTTTTGAAGTGTAATGCTTAAATAAAAAGATGGTGTGTGTTTCTTCATTTAAACAAAATTTCAAGGATAGTATTTTTCAGTGTTGTACGGTTTGTTATTTCTCAATGTAAAGTGTAACAAGGGGGAAAAAAAAACTGGTATGGTATATCTGTTTTTTAAGCATGATAATTTTATTTATTTCTTTAGTGATGCATATATATAGAGAGAAGGTGTTTGGTCCAACTGAAGTTATAATAAATCTAATTTTACTAGATCTCTCCTTCCCCTCAGGTGTAGAAAATTTTCAAGTGCAGAAAGTTTATTTGCAGAATTAATTCATTTCTGATAAACTTATTATCATTAATTTTTTATATAACATGTTATTAAGTTACACATTTGACTACTGTGTAATAAAATTGTATTTAGGGCAAAAAATTAACTATAATTTTGCATCTGGTGACTAATATCATATGCTTCTAAGAATATTACTTTAACTTTTTCCATAATTTTTGTATTTCAGGAACATGAAACTGTTATTTTGATATACTTAAATAATAAAAGTGTGTATCTGAATCAATTAATGGATACAAATATTTTACAGTTATTTTTAGGAGATATTTGCCATATCGCTTCTAATAATTCATAAAGTATGTTAAAATATAGGTAAATAATTTGGTTCAGAATTCAAATTTGGGGTTTAAAATATAGTCAATCATAAGACTAAATGATTTTTATTGTCATGATTTGCCTGGGCTTAAGAATGTACTTTTCGCCCGGTGGAAATTGTCATCAAACTGTCCTGAACAGGCTTTTTGTTGATAATAACTTCCAGGCTTATCAGTACCTCCTTTTGAGTGGAGGGTATGCAAATATAGTACCCAATTTAAATTACATTGTGATTGTAATAATATTGTGTAATGAAATAAGTGATTATAATTACAATTTAGGTAATTGCATTGTAATTATATTACATTGTATCTGTGAACTCTTAATTTCATTACTTTATGCAATTATGTTGTAAGTGCATAATCTAATTGCAATAATATAATCTATTCGCAATTACAAAATAATTATAAATGCAGTTACATCTTAAATAGAGGCCATTTTAATACTTTTAAATTTTCGCAAGATAACTTCCCATTAAGGTTCATTTGGAGGAAACTATGCAAATATTAAAAAAGAAGTTATGCTAAATTTACATATTTTGTACAGTACTTTCTTGTTATAATGCTGTTCAATATATCTTCAATACTTTTGTAAATTTAACGACATTCTTTGCAATCACTGTGGTGCTTTAAAAAGAAGTTTCTTAGTTATGCTTTCTAATAAGAATGGGTTTAAAATTAAGTATTATGTATAATAACTAGCAGTTAAAAAAACTTGACTGCATGAAAATGCTGTTGCTGTGTAAAATAAAAAATAAGCTTTCTTTTATGCTTTGAAATGAATTACATGTGGTTAAGTCGTCCTTTTACAATTTAAGAATGCGGTTAACACACATTCTTAAATTGGACAGGTTTTATCTAAATTATTAGTATAAAATATATAAACTATGAATTATTTTGTAACATAACTCAAATTACAAAATTCATTCTATATACGTTCAAAGTTATTATCTTTTATGGAATAACTGTTTTTTTTAATTTAGGTAAAAATTGCATTTTTAGAAGTATTACAAATACAATGCAACACAAAGGTGATCTGATTGAAGAGGAAGAACTTTTTATTACGGTTTCTAGTTCGTATTTATATTACATTTGATGAAAAGCATCCAAAACACAGAATGCTGTACTTTCTTCTTCCATATATGTTATGAAATATTTCACACATTTAAAAGAAAGTGTTTCTTCAGAATCTTGCACAATTATTTCCATGTACCTCAGACTTAAATGACAACATATTCTTAAGTTATTTTTTTAGTATGAATTTACAGTGTTTTTATGGAAATTTTTGTTAAAATGTCATTAAGATAAATTTATTTGCACACTCTACGCTTTAACTATTTCCCCATTTGACACTATTGAAAGTTTTTATTCATATCTTATTTATTATAGTCTGCTAACGAAACTGAAACATCTAAAGAATAAGTTATTTTGAATATGTTTACAAAATATACGCGAAATTTTTATTTAAGTGAAAACGTCTATATACTATTCGAGAATTAATAAATTATCCGAAAAGTTTATATGCGCTGAATACCGCGCGTCAGGGGGGGCCCACGAGCGATGCGTAGTGCAGGGAGAAAATTTTGCCACCTGCGCATGACGTCATGTGGGTGACAGTTGTTAGTTCTCGGCGTTTGTTTACATTCGTTGCATTTGATCTGTGATACATTTGATTTGTGTTGCTAATTTGCTTTTATAAGTAGTCGGAAATGGCAAGTTGTGCTATAGCATTGTGTCAGAATTATAGAAGGAAAACTAAAAGTCAAGGCATCACATACCATCGTTTTCCAAGTGATCCAGAACTTCGTAAGTTATGGACTAATCGCTGCAAAAGAGCAGATAATTTCAACATCGAAAATGCCAGAGTATGTGCTCTTCATTTTACACCTGATGACTACGTACGAGATCTAAAGGCAGAATTGCTTGGTTCAACTCCTAAAAGGGTGCTGAAAGCCAATGCTGTTCCCACTTTACATCTTCCGTCATCATCATGTGAAAATAACTCATCAATAAAGTATATATGTTGTGCTTCAAAAACTGAACCTAATCTGGAGAGAACGTTTTCTAACAGGAATGAGTCATCTAAATTTATGCTAAAAAGGGATAGAGCAAGCAGGTGTCAGGCTCGGGGAACAAGGAAACGAGCATTGGAAAATTTAGCTTCCCTTTCCCCCAAAAAGAAAAAACTACAAGCTGATAAGATAGACTGTGCAACTCAGTTTACATCCAGTGACACATCTCATTTAGTTGAGCGTGTGCAAATCTTAGAAAAGGAAAATAAGAGATTAAATGTGTTGTGCAGTCAATTGAAAATGCAAAAGAAAATTATTTTTACTGAACTTACTGCTTCTCGTAGAAAATTGCGTAGCTATCAGAAAATGAGCAGGAAAGTAACAAGCAAACAAGTACATAGTGCAGTTAAAAAAATTTTAGGGACAATTTTTACGGACAATCAAATTCGCTTTCTCATGTCAAATAAAAAATATGTTAAGTGGAATGCAGATGACATTTGCAAATCTGCAACACTTAGGGCAGTATCCAAAAGATGCTATAACTATCTCAGACAAAAAATGGGATTTCCATTTCCTAGCATTTCGACTTTGAAGAGATGGGTATCTTGTTCATTTCGCTGTTCTCCTGGTTTGCTACACGATGTAATTCATGTTATGCGTGCTGGGGCATTACAGATGACAGACAAAGAATGTATGTGTGTTCTTTCATTCGATGAAATGAACGTGGATAGTAGAATCTGTTATGACCAAGCAGAAGATAAGATTGTTGGCCCACATAGAAATGTTCAAGTAGTAATGGTGCGAGGACTTCTTGCAAGCTGGAAGCAGCCAATATATTTCGACTTTGATACGCAAATGACGGCAGAAATATTGAAAGATATAATAATAACATTAGCAGAAATTGGATATTATGTAGTTGCAGCTGTAGCTGACTTGGGTGGTAGAAATCGTGCTGTGTGGACAAAACTTCAGATTACTCATCTGAACAGCAGCTTTTCACATCCCCAGGACTCTAGTAAACGTGTGTGGGTGTTTGCTGATGTGCCACACCTTTTGAAACTTCTTCGTAATCACTTTTTGGATGACGGATTAATGCTTCCGGGAAATAAATTAATTACAAAAGAACCTATCGAAAGATTGATATCGATGGATTGCTAAGAAGTGAAAATTTGCCCAAAGTTGTCCGTAAGTCACATTTCTGTTAAAGGTAATGAACGCCAGCGTGTGCATTTAGCTGCGCAGTTATTTTCAAACCATACTGCACAAGGTATCCGCTATCTTATACCAGAAGAAGAGGAAACTGCAATTTTTTTTGAATTAGTGAATAATTCATTTGATATTCTTAACTCCAGGAAACCTGTCTCTGATACAGTGTTATCTTGTGCGTATGGGATACATGAAGAAATTCAGGAGAGAACCTTAAAGAAATTTTATGCTTTTTGTGAAGACATGAGAGTGGGCAAGGCAAAGCACCTATTACCATTTCAGAAAGGATTTATGATGTCGATTACATCACTGCTGGGGTTATTTTCTGATTTGAAACAATTAGGAGTTAAATACCTTTTAACTTCCAGACTAAATCAAGATTGCCTGGAAAATTTTTTTTCCCGAATCCGCGGTCTTGGCCATTTCTATGATCATCCACTGCCCGTAGACGTGAAGTATCGAATGCGTCTTTTATTGTTAACTAATAATTCCTACCAGATTTCACTTTCTAACACATCTTCTGTTGCTCCTGATGAGGAGGAAGATGCATACATTACTTCCAACTTTTTTGGTAATATTTTACCTGACATGACTGAAGCTCTGAAGATGTTAGACGGTGAAACCGAGATGAGGGATATTGTTTTTGATAATTCTAGATTGACCCTTGCAAGTGAACCTGCAGCTGACTGCTCTGTAGAGGGTTTTCGGTACCTTGCAGGCTACATAAGCCTACCGTGGAAGAAAATATGACCATTCTTTGGGAACACCTACAGAACAATTGCTCCATCTGCCTTCAGATGAACACGTTGGTTGGATAGAAACGCTTTCTCGTGGTGGTTTACTTGTTCCATCTGAGGAATGGTTAAAAAAAATAAGTCAATTTGAAGTAGTGTTTGTAAGTGAACATGGGAAAGATGGTCTTTCAAGAAATAATAACATTATGCAAACTATGTGTAAAAAAATTGCACAAAAGTTTTCTGATGTGCATAATGAAATCATTAAAATATATGTTAAGACACGAACATTTATACGCTTGAGGTATTTGAATACAGAAATGAAAAAGAAGAAAAGAAATAAGGCTGATATGAAAAAGGCACAGAAGTGGATTGCATCATCTTTATAACTCCTCCTCATATTACATCCTACTCATATATGAAGATACTTTTCAATAGCAGCCAGGACAGTGATTGATGATGATGAAGAAGTTCAAAATGTTAATGAAAATGAGTGTAAAAAATCATTGCCAGTTAAGTCAAATGCATATGATTCTTTACTACACAGTGTCGAGTTTGAAGATAGTGTACCAGAAAACATTTCCCATGCATTTACAAAGATGTGAGGCTTCTTATGACATGATCCCAACAATCAAAACAAGCTTTCGTGTTTTAGAGAAAGTATTCTGCCACTGCAAATATCCTCTTCGCAAACATTTCACATTGGCAAATTTAATAATATTTTGTCAAACAATTTTTGGCATTTTAAAAAAAGAAACTTGCTTTAGAAGACTGTGTTGTAAAATTTATAAGTGAATACCATTAACATTAAGTACAAGATGTCTGAAATGGAACTGTAATGCTACCAGATTAGAACCATCATTTACTTCCAGATATGTTACAAAAAGGGAGCTACAGAATGTCAACAAAACATGCATACAACTTTAGGTACTAATGTTGCATCATATGAGACTGTGAATGTTTGATATTGAAAGTTCAAAAACAAGGGCTATGGCTCAAACAAGGATTATTAATATTTTCTCAAACAATTTTTGGCAAAGAAAGAGATTTGCTTTAGAACAGTGTGTTGTGAATTGTATTAAAATATCATTGTGTACAAGGTATCAGAAAGAGAACTATCACACTACCGGATTAGAACCACCACTTACTTCCAGATATGTAGCAAAAAGTAAGCTACAGAATGTCAACAAATCATATGTACAGCTTTAGGTACTAATGTTATATCATATGACACTGTGAAGGTTTGGTACCGAAAATTCAAAAATAAGGACTATTACACTCAAGAAGCATAGTACTAGAAAATAGTGTACCAAAAAACATTTTCTATGCATTACAAAGATGTGAGACTTCTTACGACATGAAATGTCTTTCCCAACAACCAAAACAAGCTTTCATGTTTTAATGAAAGTATCCTACCACTGCAAAAATCTTCTTCGCAAACATGTCACATTGACATATTTAATCATATTTTGTCAAACAATTTTGGTGTTTGAAAGAAACTTGCTTTAAAACACTGTGTTGTGAAATGTGTAAAAGAAATATAATTTATCATTGAGTACAAGGTGTCTGAAATGAAACTATTTCTACTATAGTTGTGTTACAAAAAGTCAGCTACAGTATGTCACCAAATCATGTGTACAACTTTAGGTACTACTGTTATGTCATATGAAACTGTGAGAGTTTTGTATTGTGAAATGTATAAAACAAATATGTTATCGAATACAAGGTGTCTGAAATGAAACTATTTCTACTACAGATTAGAATCATCTACTTAACTACTCCAAAATAGAATCATTTACTTAACTACTACATCTATTTTAACTACTACAGAATAGAATCATCATTTACTTCCATTTGTGTTGCAAAAAGTCAGTTACAGAATGTCACCAAATCGCGTGTAAAACTTTAGGTATTAATGTAATGTCATATGAAACTGTGAAGGTTTAGTACCGAAAATGCAAAAACAAGGATTATGACATTCAAGGAGCAGAGAACCAGAAAATATTTTTCATGCATTAAAAAGATGTGTGTTTTCTTATGACATGAAATGTCTTTCCCAACAATTAAAGTAAGCTTTTGAGTTTTAATGAAAGTATCCTGCCACTTCAAATATCCTCTTCGCGAAATTTCACATTGGCATATTTAATCATATTCCGTATATAGGATTAAAGAAAGATTTGAAATTCGAATCATATTTTGTATATATGATTAAAGATTATGCATTTTAAAGAAAGAAACGTGCTTTAGAACACTGTATTGCAAAATGTATTTGAAAAAGAGAGACTTGCTTTAGAACGGTGTGCTCTTAAATTTATAAAAAAATACCATTAAGTACAAGGTGTGTGAAATGGAACTATCACACTACCAGATTAGAACTATAATTTTCTTCCAGTTCTTTTGCAAAAAGTCAGCTACAAAATTTCGCCAAATCATGTGTACAACTTTATGTGCTAATGTTATATCAAATGACACTGAAGGTTTGGTACCTAAAGTTCAAAAACAAGGCTTATGATACTGAAGAAGCAGATCACTCTGGCCAACCTACTGATGTTGATGAGGCCCACCTACGAGAACTTGTTGAATATCAATATGTAACCACTCAAGGGTTTGCGTATGGTCTCGAGAGAGTGAAAGCTGAAGAGTTAGACATTAGTGCCATGTCCATTAGTTGCGCTGAGTATCTCGTAGATTTGACGCACAAGTTCAATTACTGGGTACTGCATGAGATTACTTAATCACACCTGCAGCCACATCTTGCTGGTGCTATCTTCCATTCTGCGCAGGATGTCCAAAATGTAGTTGATCTGCTTTTGAACTCGTGGCCACCAAGTTTATGTGTCGATGATTTTGAAAAACTACCAAAATGTTGACAGAAAATCATAGATTTGTCTGGTGATTTGTACCCGTGCTATATATACTACCTTCATGTTGTTGTTTTTTTCTAGTTTTATGAAGAACGTTTTTGGTGGAAAACTTTCTTTACAACCAGATAAAATAACTGACTATTTTTTAAATGAATTTATGTAGTTTTCATACATAACTTTTATGTAATTTTACATTTATTTTTCATTTTACTTCTATTTTAATTTTTTATCATAATTTTCCTTTTATGAAGTAGACTTATAGCGAGATATTTAATCTCAATGTCGTGTTTACCAATAGTGACTACCTGAATGATTAGTTGATAAATTTGCTTATCTAAGTTAATTCACATGCTTTGGTTACTTTCTTTACATCCCAAAAGTAATTCTATGTATTGAAGCAATGTCTGGGTTAAGCATTGAGACATAGTAAACTGATACATGCTTCAGAAGAAAGAACAATTTATCGGCCACACTATGATGCAAACATCGATGAGCGAGCGACATATTTCCTTCAATGTTGTTTAACTGATGCATATGCCTGATGTAATTTAATTGATATAACTAAGTGAACTTACACATACCTGACCCTGAAGGAAAACAAATCTGTGTATAATGCTGGAATACAAATAGCGAAAGAGTAAGTAAGATATTCTGTTCAGTGTTATTTAACTGCTGCATATGTTTTAATTTTGATTCCATATAACTAGTTTTTAATTATAAGAGAAAGAAAAATAATTCAATATTGAACACATATTTTGAGTATAACAAAAGTATTTTAAGAAACAACCTGTTAAAAATACATTAGTCATTAAAAATATTTAATTTGTGTACAGGCTGAATTAAAACTAACATGTGGTGGTGTATTTAATTATGGCAAAGCACACTAGGGCTATCTGCGTAATAGGTGTGATGCCTTCGTGGAGGACTTTCCAGGGAAACTGGCTCGTATACACACTAAGGTGTAGGGCAAGTTTATTATTGTGCGTATATGTGTAAGAAAATGTATTTTAATTGTTCCATTTTTATTGTATGGAAGGAAGAATAGGATGCCAATATCGAAGATTATTTACCATAGCAAATAATCACGGTCAGGATAAATGTTATATAGAAATCTTGGGAGTGTAAGGGATTATAAGAGTACTTTTAGATTATACTGAAAATATATGCACTTCTGCTAAAATCTGAAGTGAATCAGTATGAAGTGACTTTAAAAATAATGTGATAAGTATACTATTTAAAAGTATAAATGACGAATATTAAGAAATTTGTAGAATTTTATGGTATTTAAATATGAATTTGTTATGTCAAATCTTTTTATATATATTTTTGCTTGAGATATGTAAATTAAACTGAAAATCCCGATCATATATTTCTCATGGAATGTCAAAGTTCATTTGTATTTAAAAAAAAATGCATGAGCAATGAAATTAAATAGAATAATACTTTTTGATTATGTTTTTACCATGGTCTTAGGAATTATGCCATCATGTGTTCTGTTCAACAAAATTTCTTTAGTGCAAACAATACTACGAAAAATAGCTTGTTTTACAATATTTATTTCCCTCAATTAACTTAAATATCGTTTTTCATTTCCTAATGCTTTCCTTTATGATAAGAATTTAATGTTTACAATTATTTTCAGCATTCGTACGAATTCTGTGCATAAAATAAACATTGCTTTAACAAAATACTTTATCGGAAAGTATATACCCGGTATTTCCGGTGTATATACCACATTTAAAATGATTATTTTGCTTTAGTTTACATTACTTCCATTACGAAAATCATGTAGCAGACGCGTCGGCCGATGCGTCTGTCTCCCGGGTGACGTCACTACCAGCAACCAATGGCACGCTTTTTCCGTTCCTGGCCTAACCTTAGTATATTAAAGAACCTTGACCGCGCGTCTATAAAATAAATCTTTAAAAAAACAGCAGACATTCAGCCAGCGTGTGCGATAAACGCGCCAAAATTGGCAGCGCGTTGACTCCCTGGCCAAGAGAGAAACGTTGGTGATTCAGCCTGGTTTAGAGGAACAAGCGCCTGGCCCCAGCCACCACCCCTGTTCTTATTGGTTGCCTTTTATGACGTCCGGCTGAAAAGATTCCATTGTCTGTTTCGTTTGAGTTATGTCAAGGGGAACTTATAACTACTTTGGATTTGGTTCTCTCCTGTGTTAATGTGAATTTGTGCAATGTAACAGAATATTTGCAGTTAAAACGAACCTAACAGTATAAGAAAATATATCGGCACTTTTTATATAAATTGTTTAATCATGTTAATGGAATAGATAAAACTTTATAATGCGTAAATAGTGTTTGGCTAAGCAATCTGTATTCAATGCAATTCATAGCGCTATACTGATATTTAAGAAATGTATTTTATAATTTCATATAAAAGGAGACCATTAACAAGATTTGCTTCGTCAGCAATGTCAAGAAATAGCACTTAACTCTTACTGTGTAAATAATGTCTGCCGCAGTTTTCATGAATTAGCGGTTTATTTTACAGAAAAGTGTTTTTAAAAGTGATATAAATGTAAAATTTAGTTCTTTCTTTATAAAAATGAACTGTTTGATAATTAAATAATCTTCCTTTCATTTATTGCTTGTTATATAGAGATTGTTTGGTATCAAAATTGTTCGTTAGTCAGATTAATTTTTTACTTTCAAATCCTAGGCATTAATTTCTCCTCATTTATGGTTAAAAATAAGGTAAAGTGATAAGATACTTTTAAATCGAAAAATACTTATAATATCGTTTATTTGACTTTATCAATTGGAGTTATCATTCTTTTTTTTATGTATTATTGTTTTGTTTCTTAACTTTTATATCTTATAAAAAGTGTTTATTGTCAAATGACTTCGATATTCGTCTAATGACCAATCTAATGACCAAAATACTGCTAAACGGTTATCGACTGCACATCGAATTGCACCTTTTTTCTAATATTATGTACATTAACAATATATTTCTGAAGCTGCTTTTTATTTTTGTAATTTTTTCGCAAATATGGCAAATTATTCCATTGCTTCGCCTGTTTCAGCGCTAAAATGATCTCGAGCTCAAGCTTTTGGCGCACAAAAATGCTGCAGAGAATTCTTTTCGTCACTGTATGACATCAGAAGTCGTGTCCAATAAGAGCTTGGGGTGGTGGCTGGGGCCAGGCGCTTGTTTTAGAGGAGCCTTAGGTAATCCATACTATTCGCCAGACAGACAAAGTAGATAGATGTCTTGTTTTGCACTCGCTAAGTCTTTCTGCACCGATGGCCGAAAAATCAAGCATAGGTGCAAAGGAAAGGTATATAGAAAGAGGGGCTATTTCGTATTTGAGGAGAGTAAAAAGGAACTTCGTACATCTTGTACGAGTTCAAACGGCCAGGATAAAAAGATGGGACAAAATAAAATTTAAAATAAATGGTCCAAAAATAATAGAGGGGGGGAAAAAGGGCCTATAGAAAGAAAAGGAAAAGAAGTAGAAAATATCCTAAAATACGATTGTGTCCATGAGTGTAGTTAAAAGGAAAAGAATTTGTCTTCATTTACAATAAATAGTGTCTCACAGGTGTGTGTGTGTGTCGTGAGTGTGTTTGGTAATGGTGAATAGATGTGTTACTGAGGGGGTGGAATTGACGGTGTTAAAATGCTTTGTATCAAGGTATTTAGCATGGTATACAAAGTAATATGTATGCTTGCATTCTGAGATATCAACAAAAGTCATCAAACAAAAGCATATATTAATTTAACTAAAGTAACTTATGCTATTTTCGTTCCCAACATTTTTCAAAAAACAGCAGCAGACAAACAATCTAGAACCATATACAATACACACACACACACAAGGAAAAAATATATATATATATACTGTGTGTGTGTGTAAATTACTGAGTATATGTATTAAAAACACAAATTAAACATAGTATTTATTAATTTAACTATCATAATTTATTACAAGATTAATTATTTTACTATCATAATTTATTACTAGTTAATTAATACTAGTATAGCACAATGAGGCGCACTGTTATTTATATAAGCTCATAGTTCTAAAAATTTATTAAAGGCAGTGAAGAATAAACCATCCCTTACATAGGGACATTTAACGGATAGCAAGGAACAGTATCAGAAAAAATTGGTGAGATATAATATTATTTAAAGGCGAAAATATATTAAAGAGATCTAAAAAAAGGAGAATCCAGAAGATCCGAGAGGGAAATAGCGCGATGCTTTGAGTCCCCAAATTTCCCTCTCACGAGAATCCTCAAACAAGGTGCTTTGTAAGTGGTGACAGACGTGAACTGATAACGTTGGCTTCTGTTTGGAATTGATTCACAAAGGAAGCCACAAGCAATTAGCAATTTCAAGTATTTTTAATGCTGAAAACTGATAAAAAGTTAAAATTTATTGATTTAAAGGCACTTATTTATAGAAATTTGATTTAGTTTAGATGAAAAAAAAGTACTTATCTTAAAATTCCAGGCTTTCGTCCTCACATTGTCCGCTGTTTTATTCTCGTCAACATCAGAGCGGAAATACGTTGGAAACATATAGGTTTTGAAGAAAAAACACTATTTCAAAGTAATTTAACTGATAATCACCAAGAGGAAAGGAATTTTTTTCACTTTTTTTACGGAGCGCTGTGAACGTGCAGCCGCTTGCCTCGGTGATCGCAGCGCCCTCCTACTATTCGCCAAACGCAATGTAAACAAGAAGATGGAATTACGGTTACAGCTAATTTAGTAGTCAGTTACATTTATTCAATTTCAATACAAATTACCGACATATCCGTTTACTCAAAGTTTTAATGCACGTGTCCTGTATTCTTACTTTTCCGGTATAGATTTCTCTTAAAATTTGTCTCACGCTGCGTTGCAGGGGGAAATACAACATTTTAAATTAGAATTCTACTAAAATTAATATCTAAATACACAATTCGTAACATTGTTATTGGCGATTGTTTAACAGTCAGATACCGTGAATACTATTTTGTATATATTTTTTGGTTACTTGAGGTGATATTTTTGCGTTTAGTTTTGCTTGCTCTAAAACTGCTGTTAGTGATGTTGTAATTAAATATCAGGAGATTATAAAGGAAAATTTAAGGTGTTAGTTTTCAGACATGCGTAAAATTTTGGGAACAGATATTTTATGTATGAATTAACAAGAGAGTATGAACTTTTTACAGGATTTTTGATGGATTGTCGATTATTGAAGGATAACGTTTTCTGTGAAAAATGTAAGATACCATGCTGGTTAGTTAGTCAGAAAAAGTCATCGAATGGTAGTATTTGCAAGAAATGTAGGGCTGAGAAATCAATTAGGCTAGGATCTTGGTTCCCTTGTAGTAAACTCAATTTTTCTAGAAACACTTTTTTTTACAACGCGAATCAATGGAGTTGCCAATAAAGCCAATGTAGTGCGGAATGCCGAGGTTGTGCGCGGTGCCTAGTTTGTGCAATTCTAGGATGTTTTTTTAAGTGGAAATAGATCGATGTGTACATGGGCAGAGCACTACAGACCAGGCTTCCGGCCTCAGGTATAACCAATCGGAATAGTGCCTGACTTGTAGAAATTATCTACTACCTACTTTCGCTACTGCCAGGGCGAGCCCCGCAAACCAGCGGCATTTATTGAGTCTAAGTCAGAAGTTACCGATTCACAGTAATGGTTGTTACAATGGCACCTTTGCAGACGTTGTCTGCTACATGAAAAGATGTAAGTGCTGTACTGAGCTGAGTATTATTCATACGTGCGTGTAATTACAATTGCTCTGATTGTGTAATGTTCCATCGGCAGTAATGGGTTAAGAGCACTGCATGAAATTTAGTACATTGAGTTAGTAAGGTGTCCGGACTTCACTACAAATACAAATCATTATTGGTGAACTTGGCTTAATCTATGCTGCGTATCTGTCCGTGTCACATACTAAAGACATACTGTACATACATATATAGCATGATGATATACATAGCATGAAGATTACATACATAGCATGCAGAGCCAATGTAGTGCGCATTGCGGAGGTTGTGCGCGGTGTCTAGTTTGTGCAATTCTAGGATTTTTTTAAAGTGAAAATAGATCGATGTGTACATGGGCAAAGCCAATGTATTGCGCAATGCCGAGGTTGTGCGCGGTGCCTAGTTTGTGCAATTCTAGGATTTTTTAAATGAAAATAGATCGATGTGTACATAGGCAGAGCGAATGTAATGCGCAATGCCAAGGTTGTGCGCGGTGCCTAGTTTTTGCAATTCTAGGATATTTTTAACCTTTTCCCGTGGGCTATAGGGTCCAATTTCGAATGTATTTTGGCCATTTAGTCACTTATTTTAACTGAAAGGAACAGAAAAACAAATCGACAGGGTCTTGCACTTCCTAATCCATATTAAGGAGTAAATTTTAAATCTTCATAGTTTACTGAAATTTCTTGAGACACATTTAAAGTAGTGAACGTGCGGGACATATATGTCCCAGCCCCCGGGAAAAGGTTAAGTGAAAATAGAGCGATGTGTACATGGGCAGAGCCAACGTAGTGCTCAATGCTGAGGTTGTGCGCGGTGCCTAGTTTGTGCAACTCTAGGATGTTTTTTTAAGTGGAAATAGATCGATGTGTACATGGGCAGAGCACTACAGACCAGGCTTCCGGCCTCAGGTATAACCAATCGGAATAGTGCCTGACTTGTAGAAATTATCTACTACCTACTTTCGCTACTGCCAGGGCGAGCCCCGCAAACCAGCGGCATTTATTGAGTCTAAGTCAGAAGTTACCGATTCACAGTAATGGTTGTTACAATGGCACCTTTGCAGACGTTGTCTGCTACATGAAAAGATGTAAGTGCTGTACTGAGCTGAGTATTATTCATACGTGCGTGTAATTACAATTGCTCTGATTGTGTAATGTTCCATCGGCAGTAATGGGTTAAGAGCACTGCATGAAATTTAGTACATTGAGTTAGTAAGGTGTCCGGACTTCACTACAAATACAAATCATTATTGGTGAACTTGGCTTAATCTATGCTGCGTATCTGTCCGTGTCACATACTAAAGACATACTGTACATACATATATAGCATGATGATATACATAGCATGAAGATTACATACATAGCATGCAGAGCCAATGTAGTGCGCATTGCGGAGGTTGTGCGCGGTGTCTAGTTTGTGCAATTCTAGGATTTTTTTAAAGTGAAAATAGATCGATGTGTACATGGGCAAAGCCAATGTATTGCGCAATGCCGAGGTTGTGCGCGGTGCCTAGTTTGTGCAATTCTAGGATTTTTTAAATGAAAATAGATCGATGTGTACATAGGCAGAGCGAATGTAATGCGCAATGCCAAGGTTGTGCGCGGTGCCTAGTTTTTGCAATTCTAGGATATTTTTAACCTTTTCCCGTGGGCTATAGGGTCCAATTTCGAATGTATTTTGGCCATTTAGTCACTTATTTTAACTGAAAGGAACAGAAAAACAAATCGACAGGGTCTTGCACTTCCTAATCCATATTAAGGAGTAAATTTTAAATCTTCATAGTTTACTGAAATTTCTTGAGACACATTTAAAGTAGTGAACGTGCGGGACATATATGTCCCAGCCCCCGGGAAAAGGTTAAGTGAAAATAGAGCGATGTGTACATGGGCAGAGCCAACGTAGTGCTCAATGCTGAGGTTGTGCGCGGTGCCTAGTTTGTGCAACTCTAGGATGTTTTTTTAAGTGAAAATAGATCGATGTGTACATGGGCAGAGCCAATGTAGTGCTCAATGCCGAGGTTGTGCAATTCTCTGATATTTTTAAGGTGGAAATAGATGGATGTGTACATGGACACCAAGCTTTGATGTTTTTCGAGCGAATACCGATCGTTGTGTACAAAGGAAAACGAGATAATGTGTGATGACGAGCTGTAATGTAACGTATTTTATATGCAATGTTTAACATATCGTTTGTGTATTTTAAATTTGTATTGTTGTTTTAATTGTGAATTATATTTAAGACATCATTTTTCATTTAAATTGTATTTTTAATTTTTTGGTTTTGATATGTTTATAATGCTTTACGGTATATATCGATAGCCCGACGATCTACTCAACAGTAGCAAAACTGTAAACTTTGACCCTATAAGTAACTTTTACCTCATTATTATAATACGTAGTGTTTGTAATCGTAATCGCACTTGATAATATGAGTTCTTTGATTATACAGTGTCTCACAAAAGTGATGGGACACTTGTGCTTTACAAAAGGAAACTGGGATAACAGCCTTGGTTGCGCTCACTTCAACTAATGGTGTTTTTCAACTAATGTATATATCAATGTACTTAATTTCATGTTTGGATGAGTAATTTATAAATTTTGAAATTTTATGTTTTAAATTATAATGTATATCCCTCTACTTTTATTTTAATTTGTAGTGTATAAAAATTTAATACATTAACGATATGCAGTATATAATTCAAATTATTCAAATCCTAAATTCAACATTTATATTAAATTGCTTTGGGTTAAAAAAATTGAGTAGTTTTAACTGTACTGATATGAATGTCAGTTTCCAAAATCTCCTCTATATAACAAGTTAAATTCCTGTATAATTTTCGGTTAAATTCTTGTAAATATTATAATGCAAGATTTATAATTAGTTATCAGATTTTTTAATGTGGTCTGCTTTTAGATATTACATCAGTTTTGTATTTTTATTCAGATCTTAAAGTGCTTGGTTTTGGTTTTATGTAATTACGGCAAAGCCTCGAGGGCTATCTGCCTAAAGTGAGGGTTGCCTTCGTGGAGGACTTTCTAAGGGAAACTAGGTCGTATACGCGTAACACATGGGGAAAACCACAAAAACGCCATGCAACCAGCCCGTTCGCGGGATTCCAACCTTGCACCGAACTTCCAATGTTCAGGGACTTTACCGCTCGGCCACTTGTAGAATCGATTTAAAAAGGGTATAAATAAGAATATGTACTGCAATTTCCTTCACTGCATCTGATAATATATTTATCATACAGTTATATATATATACATATATACATTTATTTATTTAAAACAGATTTTGCGTGCCTTAACCTTCTATGCTTATGGAAGTTACCAATGATATGCTGGTAATGAGGCCCATGCAGCCAGTCCGTTCGCTGGATTCGAACCTCGGACCGAACTACCAGTGTTTAGAGATTTTACTGCTTGACCACTGGTGGGATCGATTTAAAAAGGGCATAAATAGGAATGTGTACTGCAATTTCCTTTCACTGCATATTTTAATATATTTATAATACATTTAGTTACTTATTTATTTAAAACAGGTTTTGTATGTCTTAAATTTTAATGCTTTTGGAATTTACGAGAAATATGTTTGTAATGTAGCCCATGCTGCAAGCCCGATCGCAGGATTCGAACTTCCGTCCGAACTATCAGTGTTCAGAGATTTTACCGCTCGGCCGCTATTGGGATCAATTTAAAAAGGGTATAAATAAAAACATGTACTGCAATTTCTTTCACTGCATATGCTGATATATTTATAATACAGTTATATATGTATATAGTTATTTATTAAAAAAGATTTTGTGCGCCTTAAATTTTTATGCTTTTGGAAGTTACCAGAAATATGTTTGTAATGAGAAATATATTAGTAATGACAGATATATTGATATATTGGTTATTAGAGATATGTTGGTAATGCAGCCAACCCGTTCGCGATATTCGGACCTCAGACTGAACTACCAGTGTTCAGCGATTTTACCTCACGGTCGCTGGTGAGATCGATTTAAAAAGGGTATAAATAGGAATATGTACTACAATTTCCTTTCCCTGCATATGTTGATATATTTATAATACAGTTATATATATATATATATATACATATATTATATTATATAGTTATTTATTTATTCAAAACAAGTTTTGTTTGCCTTAAATTGTTTTGCTTTTGGAAGTTACCAGAGATATATTGTTAATGACAGATATATTGGGCTGAGAAGTAAATATCAAGTTGGTGCATTTGAGAGGTTACATATGCTATTTGTCCTGGTATTTTCACCAAATAGATAAATTTACATAGTTTTCAACAAAACAAAATCAAATTACGATTCAATCGAAATTTTGGATTTTCTGGTGTCATCAGTGCTGTAGGATGGTACCCACGTATCTATAATTGCACCTACTGACACGGAAGAATGCCAGAGTTCATTTATATAAACAGAAAAATCTTTCCATTATCTTAATATGCAGCTGTTATGCAATTTTCCCTTCCATTTTATATAATATATATATATATATATATATGTTTATGTGTGTGCATTTATATGCAAGATGATATGTTTTCGGATTTAACCTATAGTTATTTAATTCTTTTTATTTTCCTTCCCATTACTTTTGTTAAAAATTTCTTATATTTTTACTCACTAGTAAATCGTCTTTTAATACATCAATTCAAAGTTTTCTGCTTATTGGTATTTTCGATACATGGTATAATTGTAGCTACGTGATAAGTATAATTCCTGAATAAATAAAATTATTGATATAATCATGGGCTGCTAAAAATTAAAAAAAATTTTGATTCAAATTCAATAGGAATATTAAACACGCGTACGCGATGCTATATTTTAATGATTTGATTTAGGACACTTGTTACATAACCTTTTAAGACAAAAAATATTTTAACCACAAAACTGTTAACAAATAGTTTACAAACATGTAACCTTTTAGAAAATTTCCATTTTGCAAAAGATCATACGTAAAATTATGCTTACGCTTATCACATATCTGCAGTTTTGTGTAAAATATCCATTGACTCTTCCCATTTCTTTTTTCTGTGCTCTTTACTAAATGTTCTATCAAGTTTATCACTTAACAGCTGCAGAGTTTTTCGAAAAATTTCACCATTTACTCCAACTGATTGGTAATTATTATTATTATTTATTTATTTATTTATTTATTTTTTGATACCGCCATCCTCATTGAAAAGCACGTGCGAAGCAGCACTTTTGACAACAAACTACCCCCCTTTCCCTGAGCCTCGAGCAATGTAGAGGTGAGACAGACTGGTTGCTATGCAATAAACGTCACTTCCGCACGGAATCTCCACTTCATTTTCCGCCGACGGAATTTGAAGGGGTCAGACCAACACCTCCTAGAACTAACTCAAGGCCACGGCGCGTTTCCCAGGAGGAGGTGTGACGTCAGTTTCAGTAGGGATTGCATTTCATTTAACTCTCCCCACCCAGGATTGTGGTAGGTGGATTTCCGGAGTTTTGACGGTCACTCGGTCAGAAGTCGTCCATAAGAACAGTGGACATTTTCTTTCTTTTTTCAGATATTTCCATATTATAACTATTCCACTTTATTATTTGTTTTTCAAATTTCTAATATGGTTTACACATGCTGTGTACCTAACTGTAAAGGGAACTATCCAAATAGTCCTAAAGTACAGGTTTTCTCTTTTCCGAAAGAGAAAGAATTCTTAAATAAATGGATAAAGGCGATTCATAGAAGCAATTTCAAGCCAAAAAAATTTTCGAAGGTAAGTTGCGTTTTTTTTTTTTTTTTTTTTTTTTTTTTTTTAAAGAATAAGTTTATACTTATCTGTGCTTTAAACAGTGCTTCTGTGTTAAGTATGTTACAATTATCATAAACCAAAGCGAGTACATACATTTATAGAAAGTCAACATATTTAATCTTATTGTAAGTCTAATAGTGATTATATAAATATGATGATTTAATCATACTATTAATTTAATTTATAGCAGACAGTACTGTTTATCATCATGCTAATCGTTCAATCTATAGCAGATGGCTCAAAATTGTAAATACATTTTGTATGTTGCAAAATGCTTGCCTTTAAATATCTCGATACATTTGTCACAGGAACAGCGTATTTATTAAAATCTGAAGACCTTGAAAAATCTTGATAATATCTTTGTAACTAATACCAATTGTGTTTCTGGTATCAATGCGAAAAAAAACGCTATTTAAATTTTTGTGAGTTCATGCCTGATATTCTTAAAATTCACTTAATATAAAGTAAATAATTAAATATAAAGTTTTACAAAATCTTGTATTTAATTCTAGTTTAGATAATTAAATCCGATTATAACAATCTTTGCATGCAAGTGTTTTGTATTTTTTGTAATTAAATAATTAAATTTTGGCAACTCTTTATTTGACAAAAGATTTTTCTATCTAATTAGACATAATTCTTCAAAACTAGTTACCTGTTTCACTTTATACAATTAATAGATAAGTATGATTTTCTTTCTATTAGTCGTGAAGAAACATTAACTTATATTATTTTAGCGGCCGAGCGGTTAAGTCGCTGAACATTGGCAGTTCGGTCCGAGGTTCGAATCCCGCGAACGGGCTGGCTGCATGGGTGTTTTCGGGGTTTTCCCCCATGTGTAACGTGTATACGAGCCAGTTTCCCTTAGAAAGTCCTCCACGAAGGCATCCCTCCCCTTAGGCAGATAGCCCTCGAGGCTTTGCCGTAATTAAAATAACTTAACCTAACCTATATTATTTTATGCTACAAATTTTAATGAAATTGAATAATGTATGCTCAGTTTAAAGCCGAAAACTTAATGTGTAAAAATACAGACAGTTTTGAATAATTCTGGATTGACTGCAAAGACAATTTCGATGATTTTCTTCTTTGTCTTCTTTTCCTCTATTGGAACAATCCTTCCTCTTTTTAGTTGACTGATTGAAAATAAGCATATACATATTATCTAAAGTATTTCGAATTGTATAAATTATTTCGAATTGTAATGTATAATTTAGTGCATCTTAAGGGCATTATATTTTAGTCATTTTATTCGGCAGTAATAATGCAATGATAATTGTGTTTTTCATTTGTTGTGTTCAATATCCCAGTTTAGGATTTGTTACATTTGCCTTCCACATAATACTGCTAAACCATGTTATAAAATTTTCCTGTAAAGATCAGAGGTTAGCTATTTATATCTATATCAGACCTCTATCAGAGGTTTGATATTTGCCATTTAAAATGCAAAATAATATTTAATTCTCTCTGTGCACCTAATGTCTCAAATAATTATGAAAACTTATTTAAATCGTTGCAAGCTTAGCGTTATTTTTTTCAAACGTGAGTATTTATTATTATTCGGCAACATATGTTAAAAATAAGATATATTACTTATACTTATCAAAGATGTTTATTAGTCAAGGCATAAATTGTTGTAAGTATAATTAATACGATGCTTGACCAATAAACATCTCTGATTAATTATATTTGTTTTCAACTAATGATTTTATGTTTTCTACATGATTCCAGGTAAAATAGCTTCATAATTTAAATCAGTTAGAATTTATCTCAATTTTTTAGGATCTATATCCTGCCTTCATGTCTTAAATTGTCTTTCTGTTTAATTATTGCGTACAAATAAAATTCCGATTCATTAAGTGTGAAGTTTCTTTCGTTAACAAGAGTTACTCAGCGATTAAATTTGGTAAAATCAGTTATAACTTTTAATGGAATTAAAAATTCTAGTTATTCGTATCAAAAACATTCTAAAAATAAAAATCTCGGTTCTTCACATTCTAATGAAACAAGGTATTTTCCAGATTTATAAATGATGAGAATTAAAGATAAAAATTTCAGTTTAATTATAAGCCTGCCAAACGGACATTTAAGAAGGCGCCCTTAAAGTTGGCGAGGACGAAAGTATCCCTACTGCAGTGACGTCATGTACTGCGCGCCGTGGCCTTGAGTTAGTTCTAGGAGGTGTTGGTCAGACTCGCTCTCCCGTTTGCTGTCGAGTGGAAAGAGAATCCCGACTGGTTTTCCGATATCGATCTCGACAGGTGTCCAGACTAGACCCCTTAGTATGGAGCACACCATATCCGAACGAAATAATGAGTTGATCTTGCAAGAAATCTACGATGATAACATGCAGTTAATGAGTTTTCACCATAAATTGAAAACTATGGATGAAACTCGTAAAGCAAAAGTTAAGCTCAGGATTATGCACGCTGTGTATGATCCTGTAGATGATCGATCCCATCTATTATTTTTCATTTTATTATGAAAATTCTTTACAGCTGACAACACAGCAAAATTTATTTAATGATTGAGCATAAAATACATTGTTTGGTGAACGTTTCATAGTATTGTACTAGTTGTGGTTGCTGGTTATGTTGACCAATTGTGGGATACTAGTACTAGTGATAATTAATACTGGTAGTGCAGATAATTGATATTGATACTGTAGTGATCGACAGTGACAATGAATAAGGAGTTTAGTACTCCTTATTTACTGTCGTGTCACAGAAACATGTTCCTTTTGATTGAAAATTAAAAAAAAAAAAAAAATGTATGGTAAGTACTATTTTCCGCTTAACTGTTTTCACACCTGCAAAATGGAAAAATATTATATACAGGCCACTTATCCTCCAGTTTTTTTTTTAATTAGGCATATTTAGAATATTGTACTTCTACTAACAGAAATTACATATAAAAATTGAAGAAGGTTTTATATTTATAAATATGCGTGTGCATGTTTATAGTATAGAGAGTACTACAGTACAATGCAGAAATATTCCATACTGCTTTGCATAGAAATATGTGCCAACCAAGTATTGGTCTTTCCAAAAAAATATATCTAGACCATTTCATTCTTTTTCTTTTTTTACCTTCTTCCATTGCCTCTTGGCTAATAAGAAGGGCAGATAAAAGAGCATTCTGTTGAGCCAGTAAAATTTTGTGGTGAGCTGAAAAAGCCATGAAACAAAATAACGAAAACAAGCAGAGCGAACACGGGAAAACAGCGCACAAAAGATGTAGACACACTCACGCATGCACAAATTTAGCTTCTCTCATTGGCCACAGCTTAGATCCCGTCTCACAGTTGTGACGAAACTCCCACATTTTATGCCCTTATGATTATGCCTTTATGCCTCCGTCTGAACGCAGCCTAAAAGATCAAAAGTCTGAAGGTGTAATTTTCATATACGAGGGTTGGAACTTTAATAGTGGCAACACAGCTGAAAAATTGCTATGCAACAAAACCAAAGAATATCGCGTATACCACATACATACATACCTACCTTACTTCTCAGCAAAAAGACTCGTCTTGCCTACGTCATGCGCATGCGGAGTGACGCGAAGAACTTGTATTAGCTCCCGGTTTAAAGTAAGTGTTGTCAGGATGTTTTCAAAACAAGAACAACGATGTTGGATAAAAATTGAATGTGCCAGAGGTCGTACAGCACGACAGTGTCATCAAGGGCTTCAAGAGGCTTGCGGGGAATCTGCATTGCCTTACAGAACCGTAGCAAGATGGGTGAAAACATTCAATGAAGGATGCCAAAGCGTGGCAGACATGCTGCGGCCAGGTCGTCCGAGTGTCAGCGATGCAGACATGCAAGCTGCTGCCGCACTAATGGACAGTGATCGCCGCCAAACGATTCGTCAGCTGGCTGGACAAACAGGTTTAGCACATACGGCTGTGCTGCACATTCTGAAGGAACGCCTGTCCATGAGAAAAATTGCTTCCCGATGGGTTCCACATCAATTGACGGAAATGCAGAAATGGCTACGATACGATGCTGCCCGAACCCACCTGGAGCGCTATGAGCATGAAGGAGATGCTTTTTTACGCCGTATCATTACATTGGATGAGACTTGGGCCCGATCGTACCAGCCAGAACTGAAAAGCCGATCAAACGAATGTCGTCATCATGGGTCACCACGACGTTCGAAATTTCGTCAGAACCCCAGCAATGTGAAAGTTATGGTGATTCTCGTGTACGACTGTGATGGTGTCATCCTAACGCATACCGTTCCCCCACAGCAAACCATCACTGCGCAGTATTACTGCTCATTTTTGGAGCACAATCTCCGACCAGCTTTGAGAAAAAAACGGCAACACTTTCTGTAGAACACTCCTCTCATTTTGCATGACAATGCTCGGCCGCATGCAGCGCAAGCTGTGACTGATTTGTTCAAGCGATGGGTCTGGGAAGTGCTTTATCATCCACCATACTCGCCAGATCTAAGCCCTTGTGACTATGACTAGAGGCCTCATTCAATTAAAACATTTAGTGATCGTTAGTCGTCATACATCATCAGTTGCAATTGATTTTGCTGTTTTGGTATTCAATTGAAACGCAACGATTACTCTGAGTTCACGATCGCTCGTTCTCATAGCAATCACTTGGAACCCATCATTCCGCGGCGAAAAACGATCGAATCAATATGGCGGCTGTGTTGTTTGTGTTTTCACGAGGACAGAAATCAAGTGTGCTAAAGAAAATGCTTTAGATTGCTGAGTGAGCAGCAACTTATATCAAAGTATAGGGTGTATAAGGATCCTAGCAAGGGCAGCCAACACATCATCTGTGTTGTATCCAAATTAAGTGAACTTGTTGCTAGTGGACATTGATTTAGCGTTGTGTTGTTTACATTTGTGTTGATGGATTGCTACCTAATTCAGAGAAATATACGTGGATGCACTGCATCAAATTATTCATATCGTTCTAGAAATAACTTTAGTATGTTCTATTTCCCGAGAAATGAAGAAATACGAAGAAAATGGGTAATTAATTCTTGTCCATTGAAATAGATTCCGATCGCAAGACCGTGCGCTTTTGAAGCAAGTTCAGCTTCGTATGTTTTCATAATTGTTAAAAAAATAAGTGTTCATGTTTCAGCGAAATGTGTATTATCATTTAAGTATTGCTAATTAATGACAAACTGATTTATATGTACAAAATGAATATCAGAATGTGTATAGTCAATACACAGATACCAACAGCGATAAGTAGATGCTGATGTGATTTTCTTTATCGTTATTATCGCAAAAGCACAAAGTTTAAATAATTATATTATACATTTAATTTCAATTTTGTGCATGATTATAACTATGAAGTGCACTTTTTATTTAAATTTTAATGTGGGATTCATGTTTTAAAATCGTATGTTATTTTTTGACCTTATTATATTGTCACCAAATCTGTAAGTCGGCCTCCAATGTAAAAAAAAAAAAAATGTAAACATTGGATAATATGATTGAAATTATGCATTATATAATGTTTCCCTTAAAGTAACATTAATATATCATATTTATATTCATTTTGAAGAAGGTAAGCATCAATTTAGGTATTTAACGAATAATTTTGACTGTATTTATACATCGTGTAAACTGTATTTCCAGCTCTTTCATTTAACTGTGATTGCTGTCAATTTATTTCCAATGTATCAACATAAAATATGTTTTAAAATGCTGTACAAGCTTAGTCAGTGATTCTTAATTTAATTCAGACAATTTTTTATGTGTAATTAAAATAATTTAATAATATATGTTACTGTAATTTACTATTTTTGATTTTAATGTTTTAGAAATTTGCTAAATCAAGTTTATTTTTGTGTGACCTTGCATCAGAGGCGCCAATAATAAATTTGTTTTGGATTTCACTGCGAAAGTTTTTAATGAAAAAAGTATTACTGATGTAAAAGAATGAAAAAATGATATTTGCTTCCTAATCAGTGCCTTATGATATTGCAATAACTTAAAAGGCTTCGTACTGTTTCTTAAGTTGCATAACGTGTTTTCATAACTTCTTGTCATCTTTATATTTTATTCGTCTATGTTATCAAATAAATATAAAAGGTATGTTTCTAATTAAAAATTCTTCCTTTCATAGCAGTGTTATGTACCATGATGTGATATGTGTTGGCGTTTATTATATAGTTATGAACATTAGAGTCATTATAGAGTTTTATGTATTTATTAAATATATGTAATCTACACCATTGTGTATTGTATAATTTTCCTTTTAGAATATATTACATTGTATTTTTTGAGTTGTTAATAGAACTAGGTACATTTTTCTTTTCTTTTGCTTTAAAAGGTCTTTTGAATCACTTTTTTTTTTTCAGTATGCAAAACTTACTTGACCTATATTTTTCACATGTATATGATTTATGTGAATGGAATGTGTCTTTTAGGTTAGCTGTTTTCATAAAGGAATTAAAATAAAGTAATACCTTTGAAGAATTTTCATAGATAAAACTTTGAAACAATAGCGCTGAAAAGCCAAAGATGCCACATCAAACGTGAACTGCAACCCTAAAGAACGGTTACGAGGAGTCAACCTGCACATCTGGTAGCTCTTTCATTGGTTATTTCAAAGCAAACGCAACTTCCGACCACGTGACAAACAGCATCGCGCATCAAGTAACCTCTGGCAACCCCTACGAGTTCGACTGGTAGGGAAGTGTTTCAAATGAATACGAAAAATCACTCGTTTTCAAAAGTGATCGCTAATGCTGGATACAACGATCGCTGTTTGAGCGATCATCGCTGTTTCAATTGAATGATGCCTTTAATTAAGAAGAAGGAACCACTTCGTGGCACTCGCTTCCAAACTGTTCCTGAGATTCTTGCGGCAGTAGACTGGTCCATTCAAACTATCAACAAAACAGGCGCTGCTACAGGTATTCTACGACTTCCACATCGTTGGAAACGGGTTGTACACAATGCTGGCGACTGTATTGAAGGACTGTAAAACATGGTGACATGAATCACTTTTGTATTCCTTGTAAATAAATAGCTGCCACTATTAAAGTTCCAACCTTCGTACTTGCAAAAACTTATATGCAGATGCACAGTAGGATTCTGGGAAGGAAGTATTTCCACTTGGCTTTGGGTAATTTAAGATTTGTTTCATATTGAGGAGAATTGCAAGATCTTCCAGTAAAAGTTACAGGTGGAAAATAGCATGTAGACTTTTTTTGTTTTGTCTAAAATATGTTTTATGGTTTTGTTGGAAATACCATTCTATTTGTGGTATACAGACAGGTTGAATTACAATGTGCACTTCATTTCAGAGAAAAGATTAGTTAAGTATTGAAACATATCATTATTTAGAAAGAGGACCCCCCCCCCAAAAGTACACAGAATAGTGTAAAAATGCTTTATCTGAAGTGAATTGAAATTATGTTTTCCTGGTATTCTTTATAGCAGAGAGGATGGATGCCAGTAGATTTAAAATTTTGAAAAAAAATTTAAGCATTTTCCAAAGTTTATTTATTTGTGGTTTTGAAGTTCTGGAATCCAATGAATGATTTATTGTTGCCACTATCTGTGATTAGTATTTTTTCTTTTTAATATAACTTTGGTGGTAAGGCATTAGTACGAGGCAACAGTAACTTTGGAGAACTTATTTTTATAATCCAAATTTTATTGGAGGAGAAGTAGTTTTATTTCAAGGATATATATTGGAATTATACGAGTCTCTCTGAGATAGCTTAGCATCAGTTAGTGAGAACAGTTTCACTGAATTGTAATTTCCTTGAGTTCTTTAGTGACAGAGAAAGTAAAGCAGGTTAGGGTTAGGTGTTTATCATATAGAAATTTAAATATTTTCTAAATTTCTGATTTTGGTGTTCTCAGAAAGCAGTAGTAAATGTGCTTCTTTCTGAAGGAAAAAAGGTAGAAGTTCATTAAAAGGAAAAAAGGTTATATATATATATATAAGCATTTAAATACTTAGGTAAATACCGTAAAACTCCAATTATCCGAATCAATTGGGACTAAACCACATTCAGATAATCAAAAATTCAAATATCTGGATATGTTCTAAAGGAAGGGTCTACGTAAACTAATTAATTACTGTATGTTGAAAATGGGAGAAAAAGTATATTTTTAAAGAAAAAGAGGTTTTAATTAAAATGAAAAAGCAGCACTTTTACGTACATGTTATATAGCATACTGTTCAGTACTTACAAGGGCTGGAAGTCATTGCTTGCTGAACATCTCAGTCAGAGTAAGTTGTTGGACTGTCTTCATCCGTTTTAAAGCAGCCAAGTCGCACACCCGCTCAACAATGAGAAGTTGCATGTGGTCACACTCAGACTGACTTCCAACAATTTCAAGGCCGGCAAATGCTTCACTAGCTGATGGTCCGGTGTCTGTTTCAACTTTAAGATTAAGGTAATCTTCTTCCTCAACACTTTTTTCTTTCACACTTTCAATAAGCTCATCATCATTCAGAATTTGAAACCCAGGGTCTGATGAATACACCATGCATGACGAATCATACACCATCACACACTATTTGCTCCTTTTGTCTGAATATTTGATTGTCTATCTCACCAAACTGTTTACCCATAACTCCTTTATTTGATTGCTCTATAATTTTTAGTTTCTCCACTAACGATAACATGTTTTCTTTTAGAAGCCACGGTGAATGATGAAATGCACTCACAAACAAAACAATGCACTGATGCGAAAGAGTACCGTCACAGTACTGTAGCAGGTCAACGACACACTGACTGACTAGTAATCAAAATGAACAGTAACAGGTGGGCTGGGCTGGCCACCTGGTGACGGACGACAGTACTGTAGCCAATAATAGATCTGCATTATGAGATGGTGACTCATCATCTCAATAATGTTCGCGCTGTACCTACACTAGCTTCGCAGAGGGAAAGACAATGGCATGCATAGATAAAATAATTATTTTATTTTGCGAATTGCGGTAAGTTTTCGTCTTATTTTTTTCCTCTTCTGAAAGCGATTCAGATAACCAGTGATTGAGATAATTGGAGCTGTAATGTACCGTTCTTTTAAAAGCGGAACATAAGATGAGATTGTAAGTACTACCACAGAAATGAACATACCAAGAAACTATATTGTAAAGTTTGCATCAAATGATAAAAATTCTTAGGAAACTGATTGCACTTTCATTTTAGAATATTTAAGTTAACCAGTTAAGAAGACAATATAATATTCTTAAGGATTTCTCGTTTGATATTTTCATATGCCAAGCTTCATAGCGAAGAAGATGTGATGAAGGAATTTGAAAAGTGAACAATGACCATACAAGTTTAGAAAGGTGTACTGAAGCTGATTTAATATAAAAAAGATAGGTGGCTCAAGAAGATTTATTGTATATATTAACAATGGTGTACTGATAATATAAGCTGATAAGTCAAATGAGGAGAAGGGTAAAAAATTTTGTAATAAAATCCCAGTTGTCTTTGTTTGAACAACCTAAAGCCTGTCTTTGAAAGGGTAGAAATATGCATTACATTTCCTTTGATCATTGAAAAAAGTAATCAAGATAATTTATTCTGTTAAACTGAGCACACTGTTTTTTTAATTTAAAATATTATGTAAGTCTTTAATTTGAGAAGCTTGAGGATAAACATGGGAATTAAATAACTTTCCAGACATTTGCCAAAATATTTAAAAATCTAAATCGAAACTTAAAAGAACAGAAGCACTTTAGTTTAGTTTAACTTATTACTGGGATTCAATAATTTTGACTTCTTTTGTTATAATAACAAAGTGAGTTTAATGTTTCCTGAAAGCAGCAGTAAGCAAGCATACAGCAACATGTAAAGAGATCAACGGAAAAATGATGACATGTCCAGAAAAGGATCATTTACATAGAAAAGTAGAAATAAAGATTGTATTTTTAGAAATGATTCATAATTTCTTCCATTAATTCCATAGTTATTATTTACATTTTATGTGAAAGTTTATTTGTTTAGCTATGTTATTTTCCTCCAAAAATGCCTTTCGAACTTTATTTCTGTTATGTAAATGCATTTTGTGACTTAGATAAGCTTAAGCAATTCTTACCGATTTAGTAGTTTAATATTTATTGCTTTTCATAACATAAGTTTACACCAGTACACAATAATTATTTCATTATATTGAAATAAATATCTAATTTATTTTTAAAGCTTAAAAAACTGTACATTACATGAAAGCAGCTTCAAATGTAGAAATCTGAATAAAGCCTAAGAATCATAATAAGAAAACTATCAAATAACAAATTACTTGTGAGTGGTGGGGAGAAAAATGGGCACTTACGTTTCGCTACAATAGTTGGAAGAAATTAGCTGTCTTACAAAATTGTCTGTGATCCATTCTTTCTTGACAAGAACGTTTCTGATCCTACAGAATGTTTCTTTTGGTATTATTACTGTACCAGCTTGAAAAGAAGCCACTTCAGTGTAATCCCTTTTAAGCTGATCACTTACATTATGAATATTAAGAGATGCTGCCATCAAATCAGTTTCTTCTTTCATGGCATACACTGTCTTCTTTTTCAGATCAAGAGTTTCATCACTGGTAACAGTGGAAGGGGAAATGATTATATCTGCTGGTAGATACTGATATAAATATTGCACCAATAGAAAAGTTTCGTCTTCATTTCTATAAAATAAATAAAATTATTTTTTAAAATTTCATATATTTACTTAAGGTACTCTAAAATATAAGACCCATCTCATATTTTAGGATAAATTTTAAGAAATACAAGGGAAATATTTGATGAGAGCAACAGTGAATATGATGGAATGAAGGGAAGGTTAGGTTACATTACGTTATTTGAATATGATAAAGCATGCAAAAGATATCTGCCTAAGGGATGGAAGTCATTAAAGACTTTCTAAGAAAAACTGGCCCATATTCATGTTACACATGGGGAAAACCAACCATGCGACCAGTGCCTTCACTTGGGATCTCCAAGGAGTTATCGGTCTAACCAATCGGCCATTAGTGGGGGCTAGAATGAAAGAAAAATTACCTAATTAAATATAGTATTTTAGTATAAAAAAATTGTGAAAAGTTAGTGTTACAACCCTAAACTGAAGTTAGTCAACTAGATGCGGCTATTATAATTCGCAAAACTCATACAGTTTATATGCATGCTAATTAACTGTGTGGTTCATTTGGAATTCAAATACTGTTATTATTCTATATTGTGTGATAATAAACTAACTTATTCCGCAATTTCATTTATCAAAATACCCATTTACAAGATCTATAAAATTTTTGAATGGAAGCTTAGCAATATATATATATTATATTAAAATTTTATATTTAGTTAAAATAAGATTTCAATCTTAAGCAGCTCAAGTGCTTGATTTTATTATATTTCACTATATTTTTTAGTCTTTAATTAATTACTCTTAAAATAATTTAATTTCAGAATTCAAACAACCAAAACCATAAGAAAGAATTCAAATATATCTCAAAATATGATTATTTGTCTAAAAACTAATACACCAGAGTTTTCTCTTGATAATAAAGGAATGAATATAATCTTGAGCTATCAGTCTAAATTATTGATCTGTTAGAAAAATGGCATTAACAATGAATGCTGTGCAAAAATAATAATACTGCTGATTTTCGACTTCATGGAAAGAAAAGCACAGTTATTTTCATAAAGAAATAAATTATTGTACTATTTTCTACATGGGTATACTGTCAATGCATATAATACAACTTCTACAGTTGTATTAATAAGGTGTATTTTGATGTTAAGCATATATTAGAATAGCTTAGGCCTCAATTCCTTTGCAGTATATTTGAATTTGTATGATTGTTTTGAACAGTTCTTTAAACCAGCTTTTGTCATATCCCATCTTATCGGATAGTTCAATTTTTAACTGTTACTGGGAAGGAAGATGCATACTAACTGTTTTTAATTATGTAATTGTGTTTTGTAGTTTTGTCTGGATATTCAGAATTTTATTTTCTAAAATATTTTGCATCCTTTGCATTTTGCTTGAACTTCTTTGGGCCTAAAAATAACCATTAAAGCCCAGTGTACTGGAAGGATGGAACAAAAACAAATTTATTAATACTTTCACATAATAAAATAGTAGTATAAATTAAGTAAATATTTGTCTTGCATATTTGTGTAATGTTTGAGACAAAATTTTACATTTTTATGCACACTGTGGTTTTTCTAAGAGTTACAACAGCTAAAACATAATTAGGACATTTTACCAATTCTGCTACAATTCTTGCTAACTGGACAAAGAAGTATGCGGAGAAGTTCTGAGATTCTGTATTTAAGTTCAGAAATTATTTAAATACATTAGGTTTATTAATTATCAAAAAACAAGCAAGGGATATCTTCTTAAAGAGATGGATGGCTTTCTAGAATACTGAAGAAAATTTTCTTCCATTTATGCTATGTATGGAAGAAAACCCAATCAAAATACCTAATTTTAGTATCAGGAACTTAACTTAAATATATTGCCACTGTTTTGTGGTTTTAGCTACTCAAGTATTGGTATTTCCACGCCCACAAGTACTGGATCTTTCTTTCAAGAATATAATAAATTGCAGCAAAACAGTATTGTAACACATGTATTAATCAGATACCTTTAAGGATACGAGAATTGAGTCTCCTGTGACACAGCTATCTTACAATCTGACCTATAATTTTTCTGCATTTAATGTAGTATTTTAATATATGAATTTCTATTAAGTTCTTTCTAGGAGAGCATTTACATTTTCCAAAAGTTTTTTTTTTTATTTTTGAACCTTAAAAGCTTTAAAATATTTATATTATTATTATTATTATTATTATTTTACTTTTTACAATTCTATTTACTTTGTCATACCAATATTTAATCAAACTTATGGAAGCGTACATTAATGATAACATTTGTGGAATGCATAAAGTATTCTTTCTAAATAATCTTTTATATTGTGATTGTTAGTTTTTTAATAAGAAGAAACATGAAAATTTAACTCTGCTGTCACAGTGATTCATAGTTATGGATCTTCCAATTATCAGCTGAATGTACTAACCACTTACAACATGCATGAGAGAATCTGATAAGCTTTTACATTCTCCTTTATTTAAAGGGCTACTGGGAGAGAGGTAGAAGATCCAAGTTAACAAATTCAAGGTGGCGATGAGTTATTATCCACAACATTTTAGCTTGGGTGCTACATAGTTGTTAGGTCTTTGAGATCAAATAACAGGTAACATCAATTGTGCCATTGCCAAGATTCAAATCATGAACTTCCAAATGCCAGCGGGATGTTTAAACTAGTAACATTACAAGAGTATGCATTGGATGATACGGTAGTTTTTAAATGATCGATCGCAAGATAATCAAGACCAACAATTATTGAGATACGATAAAAAAATACCTAATACTCCAAAAGATATCCCATTCACAATAAAAGAAATTACAGATATTATAAAAAAAACTTTCCCAATACAAAGCACCAGGCCTAGATGGGATCAACAACAAATTACTTTAAATAATTCATAAATCGAACAGAAGTATCTTCACAAACCTATGCAATAAATGCTTAAAGCTAAGAACCTTTCCAGACTGCTTCAAAATAGGGCAAGTAATCCTTTTCAGTAAGCCAGATCAAGATCCAGAAAGCCCAAACTCATATAGGCCAATAAACCTTCTACCAACAATTGGAAGTTCTAGAAAGAGCAATAGCAGGCCATTTACGTCACCACATTACAAAAAACAAGATTATAAGTGAAAACCAGTTTGGATTCTTATTTAACAAGACTACTACAAATGCAATTGACAATGCACTGGCTCAAACACAGAAAAACAGAGCTCAAGATTTACACTCAACATTACTTTGCCTTGACTTGAAAAAGGCATCCGATTCTACGTGGTGGCCCGCAATTCTGCAGGTCCTCAGCGACGCAAAATGCCCAAAAAATATATTCATCATATTACAGAATTTTCTACAAAACAGGAAAAGCATTATTCATAACAGTAGAATAATTGAAAAGTACCAAGAAAGAGGTTGCCGTCAAGGTTCTTGCCTATGTGCGGATTTATGGAACTTAACTTTCAATTCCATTACTAACTACATATGGCCAACCCATTCAAAAGGAATAGCGTTTGCAGATGACGCTGCATTTATCATAGCAGGAAGAACCATAAATCTCTTAGAGAAAAATACTAACGAAATACTATGTATCTTCAACTCCCTCTGTAAAAATCTCAATTAAGAAAAGTCTAAGGCCATTATATTTCCAAAGCCCTCCCAAAAGATTACACACCTGCCTAGATTTGCTATAGAAGATAAGAAAATAAAAATTACTGATAGCATCAAATTCCTTGGCCTAATCATTGACAAGAAATTAAATTGGATTGAGCATTTAAAATTCATTAGAAATAAAACCTCCGAAATTGCAAACATCCGAAAATTGAAAGGATTAAATTGGGGATTAAGTCCATATATTCAAAAAACTCTCTTTAATACAGTTATTGAAAAAATTGTGTTATATGGGGCAGAGATCTGGGCCCAGCCTCTTACCAAAAGAAAGAAAACACAGCTGCAGGCAATACAACGCCCGTTTTTACTTTGCATTACAAGGTGCTACAGAACAACTTCAAATGCAGCACTCTGTGTGTTGGCAGGAATAGCCCCTCTGCATATAACAGCTCCAATGGAACATACCAAAGGCACGATTTTAAGGCTTAAAAGGAACTGTTCCATAAAAGATAGAGACTTTGAATATTCCAATTACGAATCTCCCTGTAACCCATACAGAAAGCACCCAGCAGTAAATCCAAAACTCAACTGTATTGCAAAAGATACACAAACTAGAGACTACTACCCATGCGCATACACAGATGGCTCTAAAATGGAAGAAGGAGTCAGATGTGCATGCATTATTTATATAAATTCTCAAGTTAAAATAATACGAAAAGCTAAACTTCAAAATGAAAACAGTATTTTCCAAGCTGAGTTATCAGCAAGAAAAATGGCCCTAGAATATTGTACCGAAAACGAAATTGAAAAAATTCAAATATACACAGATAGTCTATCCACAATTCTAGCTATGAAAAATACTAAACATAATTCTCCGATCATTTAAGATATCTATGATATCTCCATCTCAAATCCTGATATACATGCTACTATTTCATGGGTAAAATCCCATGTGGGTATTTCTGGAAATGAAGAAGCAGATGAAGCGGTAAAATCTGCTATTACTGACACTGACACAGAATTAAAAAATCCCTCTTGGCCCAAATCTCAGCTAAAACACCAATTTAAATGCTTACGGGAACAAGTATGGGAAGAAGAATGGAAATATAGCGATAAGGGGAGAAGACTCTTCCAACTCATACCTCATATCAATACGGACAGACTCAGTACGAATCATCTAATTAATTGGTTTATGACAGGACATGGCCCCTTCCCCAAGTATTTTTAGGAACGAAATATAGCTCCTTCTGAGCAATGTATATGTGGGGAAAGGGACGACCCCAACCATTACATCTTCAAATGTCCATTAACAAAAAATTATCACTTGATACTTCCTGAGACTAACATATATCAGTGCTTGCAAATAGCTTTAAAAATAAAACAACTAAGAAGAAAAATAGAACTCTCAGTTATATTCTTCACTAGTAGAGGAGAAGAATTGTGCAATACAAGATAAGCAAAAAATAACACACTGGAACATTAAAAAAAATTTAATTAGAATTGACAAAACTACCTACTTGACATAATATTGAAGGACAAAATTGACAAAAGTATAGACTAGAATTAACATAAAGACTAGAGGACCATACAACACCTTTATGCATCCAATAAAATTAAAAAAAAGTCAAAAATATTCTGAAAAAAAAAAAAAATTCATATACAAAATAATTTCTGCCTGACTCAGTATATACTCTCTTAGATATACAGGCAAAAAAGTGCTCTTTGTATTTATGTATATAATAATGCTATGCAGTCAAAAGTCGTTAATTCGGACACCCATAATCCGGACCTCAAAGCTACAAACTTTCTGCGCATATATAAGACATTTACAGCTGCGAATATGCGCGTGTGCATGTGCATAATACGTTTACGCATGCGCGCTTAATGTATAACGGACGATATAAGCTAAGCAAAAAATTATCTAATTCAGTTAATGTTGCAGATTGCGTTGTTCCTTAATCTTTGAATTGGATCCGGATTATTATTTTTTGCAGACTGTTAGAGCAATTTTATAAAAGTAAGCTTGAACTTTCGATTATGTCAAATAGAATTTCCGATATATATTTACTAATATGTAAAGGATCTACAAAGCGAAAGTATGTTTCAAAGTCCATTAAACAAAAAATGCAATTGCTGCAAAAAATGGATAAAGGCATGTCCTTCGTTTCTCTAACCATTCCGAAATATGTTTATCAATTTCACGCTGCTCCGCGGCGGAGGGGGTAGGAATGCCGCGGCGCGCAATGAATTGGAAGTTGATCTGTCAGCACTATCCTTATCTTCAGGGCAGATGTTTTTATTATATTTGGCTTATAATTCCTTATTAAATGTAGTATTTCATCTCGATGTACACCGTCTTTGACATGATTTAAATCAAATTCCTCGTCATTATAATTCGCTTCCAATAGTGAAGAAAGTGACACAGAGGTTATTGAAAACGAAAAAATTTCGATTGACAAATTAGTCGGTATTCTCGACACAGCAATTATAGGACTTGAACAGCGGAACTTTGTAACTGAAGAAGAATTATGTCTGTTTATAGAATTAAAGAGAAAGTATTTTCACATAAAACGAAGCAACTTAAACAACTTACATTGAAAGAAATGTTTAATAAAGCAAAGAAATAAATATTAAGCTTTTTTTTTTGTAAATTTTGATACCCTTTAGATCATAATTGTTCTTTATTTCATAAATTATGGTTTCATATTTTTAATTTTATAATTTCTGCATGCCATCTTACCAGATTTAAACTGATGATCTGTAATCCGGAAAATTCGATAATCCGAAATCGCCAAAGTCCCGACAAGTCCGGATTAACGACTTTCTACTGTATATATATGTTTCTAAATGTATTGTTATATATATGTGATTATGTCTCAATATGTTATATATTTACCTTTATGTTATATATTTGCCTTTATGTTCTGTATTTATCATTATGTTCTATATTTACCATTATGTGTTCGAGTATGAAAGGCACCGTATGTCACAACTATATTGTAATCATATGAAAAAATGTAAATATGTCAAAATTCTTTCAAAAAAAATTATAATATTCAAATAAAAAGATAGTGCAGTTGGACAATACCCACATTACCTATGGTTAAACATTGGGTGTCCGCTGCACTACAACCTGAGAACCTGGTAGTTTTTAAAATCTCACATTCTTAAAATATTTTTCTGGAGAGAGTCAACTGAAAAATTGTATAGATGAGGACAAATAATCATCTGGCACAAATAGCATCTTATACTGATGCTACCATCCTAGTTTGAGTGCTATTATAGAGGATACTGAAAAAAATCAGCGATGGCTACATTGGGACATATCTTCCAACTGTCAGCTGATAATGACTTACGCAATAAATAAGAACATGTACATAGGAAGTAATAATTACTTACAATATATAATAAAAAATGGCAGGAATATGTTAACTGCTTCCTTTACAAATTTTTTTGAAAAAAAATTGCAAAAAATCATCACATTTTTTTATTTTATTATTAAGTACAACAAAACAAAACAAATAAAAAAATGTAGGTTTTAAGTTGAATTTTTAATATTTTGAAGGTGTAAAAGCATTTATTTTTAATATTAGTTTACTATCCCGAGTTATCTCGGGCAAACGGAAAAAAGTTAAATATTAATCTTTGTATAATAGTTTTTGAAACAAGGGACAACACAGAGTGATGCCCGACATTCTACACTGGTATCTGGTCTCTTTTCTTACTGGCTTACCGCTGGAATCTCTTTCACGGGAGCACAGAGTACACTGTCTCGCTGGATTTGATTTTTTTTTTTCCCACTTCTTCATAATTATTATCTGAAAAATCATCGCTTTCGCTATCTTGCATTATAGCCATCATTTTATTTTTTTGCAATGCATGCATCCTTCTTTATACATTACTAATCCACAAGCTAACGTATACAATACAATAGGGAAACACGTGACCAGTTCCTCCAAAAGAGTCGTACAACCAACAAAATTTGGCAAATTGCCAATCAAAGCTGAATATTTCCTTTCATTTCCTCCAGACCGAATAAAACCGTGATAAAAGAAATCGTACTAACAAATTCTACTTCGCCCGAGTTTTCTCGGGATAATAATTAACTGCAATATATATGAACCCGAGATAACTCGGGATAATCAGGCAAGCGGTTAATGTATACCACATATCATTTATTTAACTAAGTTATAATAAATTTAGTTTAATATAATTTACTGTAATAAATGTTAAGATACATTTTCACAACTCTTAAAGAATGCTTACTCGATTATCCCCTCCAAACAATGAAATAATAATAATAATAGTATAATTATTTGTTGATATTCAAAATATAACACAAAAGAAACTCTTAATTTTTAATATTTAACAATATATCTGCTTATTTATTCCATAAATTAATATGACATGTTCCTAGTTCAAATACTGTTAAGACTACTGTAAGATGCAGACATGACAGGGGAAAAAGTCCTTATTTTGCAATAACTTTTCCTCCCCCCATTTACACAATTTCCTTTTTATTATGGAAGGCTGACTGAAAAATTTTAAGACTAATTCTTTTACTTACAATCAGAAGATTCTGTAGACCATATACTTTTTCAAGGAAAAACTTTTTCCACTGAAGTGCATTTTTACAACATTTCATGAATGATTAAAAAACATGAAAGTAGTTATTTTATAATATCTCATTTAGTACTCTGGCCATAATATTTTTTTTTTTTACTTTCTTATCAGAAGAGCACTTCTTTTAGTACAACTATTCAAAGTTCAAAATGCCCAAAAAATAGATAGTGTTGCCCGGATTATACAGATGAAATAGTGCTGATTTATTGATTTCAAACTGCACTAACACAGCAGTAACATACAGTCAAGCATTGTCTTCAATCAGAACTCAGCATTTTTTTAGAAGCGTTTTTCGCTATGCCTAACCAATTATATTGCAGAGTTCCTCACTCTTATTCTACTAAATAAACGTTGAGGAACCTAGTGAGTTGTTAAACGACTTATCAAATAACTGAAGTCATAGACTCAGAAAGGGTTAACTACCCTTTATTTCACTCAAAATAAGTGAACAGTTGGCCCCTTTCTTGGGCTTACAACAAAGCCTCTACTTGGGCTTGAACTCAAAATAAAAAATAAGAACTAAATTAGACTTAACTAAAAGAGATTTATCCAAAGCTAGCACAAATCTAACACAGTTGGCCTTAATTTAAACTAGCCGGTGAATATCAAAAGGCACGCAATATATGGACGAGCATAGCAGCTTCTAGAGAGACTTAGCTCGAAGGCATACACGTGCTATTCAGGATTCCTAGCTAACTCTCATGAAATAAGTTGAAAATACTTTTAACTCATTTGCATTCAATGCGATTCTAAAAACTCATTCTGGTAGGGAGTTGTAAATGGAAACAAGAATTGATAGGAAAGCACTTTGAAATTAAAATATACCTTATAACATATTGCAATCTTTCAAATGAGTCGCCCAGTAAAATATTGAATTACAATTAAGCGTTTCAACATCGTATGTACATTGTAACATTTCAATATTTTTACTAATTCTCTATGTTTAACACAATATCCAATCATACCACAACCATTTTTCACACAGATATATTTCTCATCCATTATAACAAGTATGCCAGGTCTTTTACCTACTGTAACCTAATACTGAAGGGCATGATTGTCCAGCTGCAGGTTTATACGAACTGATCTATGACTTTTCTAAAACATAGTACAGATTTGCCATCTCTGATACTGGGGAGTGAAAATTAGAGGCAGTCTTAAAACTTTACAGATGGCCTATACATATTCTTTTCAATATTACTTTTTAATTATTGATTCTCTATTTGCTAGTATTTATATTCTTTCTACAGATCAAATCATAGGAATTTTTTTTCACAAGTTGAAAAAGTGAAGAATTAGAAAAGTTATATAGTTACAGCAATTTAGATGAAACAGTACTACAGGGTTCATACACATTTCCTTACATGAAAATTAAGGACTTTTAAGGACCATCAAAGAAAAAATTTAGGACCTATCAGCAAACAAAAAAACAAATGGAATAAAGCAATTATCCATACAACCGACTTCATGCTTGTAATTTCACTTTAAGAAACTAACAGAAGTGTGTATTATGCACTATTATTAAACTCACTTTAATACTTACCATAAAACAATTTTGAAAATTAAATTAACTCCCTACAAGTTATGAAGTAGATAACATTAAATTAGGAACATAATTTCTTTAAAAACATGTATAAGTGTATTTTACACTAACAACAGTCACTATTTTAGAGATTTACATGATTATTATTAACTTATTTGATATTTATTTAAACACAGTCAACTACTATTATAATCACAATGTAAGAATATTTTGCAGATTAAAATAACTGATTTGTAAACATACAATTTATTTCCTTGGTTTTTTGAAAGATACTAGAATAATAAACTGTACAATAAAAGATACAAAATATTTGTGCTTTTTTTGAAATCTGAAATCTTTTCAGCTATTTTAACATCTAATTTATTTATGTCTATTTCCTTTTCTTTAACTTTTCTTCTAAGTTCATTTGCTTTGATAAACAAATGAATGTTCATGCTAGTCTCAGCTTCATCTGCTAAAGCATCTACTTCTTCATTAATATCTTTAATGTCCCTTTGAAGAAATTTTTTCTTCTACTTCATATAATCAATTTCTTCCTCAATGATATTTCTTTTCCTCTTTGAATTTTCAGTTTTAGTTAAAGATTTTTGTTCTTCTAAATACTGCATATATTTAGACTTTGCAGAAGCTGCTGCTGATCTCATTTCTTTATTAATTTCGATATTAAGAACAACTCCAGAAAATTTTATGTAATCAAATACTGTGTATTGAAAAATGTATGATGAGTCACTTAAATTTTCAATTTCAATTGCTTTATTTACAGAGAAGCCCCTTTCCACAGAGGCCTGTCCATGTGACAAGATAAGAATCATTTTCACTATTTATCATACTTTTGAATAGTGATAATCATGAAAATAAGAAGTGAGAAATGTGTCAAGAGAAAGATTTTGAGGATCAAAAGTAGAAAATTCATGTAAATTTGTCTTAACTACTTTGTCTAGAAACTCTCCAAACTGCAGCAGAATTTCATCCCAATCATCTTGTAAAACACGTTTATTCTGCATTAATACCGTTAGAACTATTTTAATTTTGTTCTGGGCTTTTTCTGGACTTTTAACCATCAATCGCGGGTCTATACAAGATGCATTTTGAATAAGAGAATAATTTATTGGACATTTAGACTTTAAGTGTTGTACTATTGTTAAGATACATTGTTGACCTTGTTTCAATGCAAAACTTTCAGCTTGTGAAATGTCCTTCTCGCAGCATTTATCATTCATTAACTGCTCAGCAATAAATACCAAATAAAATTTACTTTTATCATTATAACAATTTGGATCATTAAAATTAAATTTATAAAGATTTTCTGCTTTAGTTATTTTTGAATATTCTAGTTTCAAAATTTTAAAGTGCTGAAGGCAATCATTTACAAGTTTTAATATATCTTCAGCAAAAAAGGGAATAAGTGGTTTATCACTTTGATAATATTCAAGGAAAGGCAATAATATTTTCGAGAGAGAGAGAGAAAAAAATTTAATTTTATAAGAAATGTTTTATCTTTAGTTGCCTCCAAAATATTTGAGAAGGATTTTGATGAATTTTTTTTTAAACTTCCCCATTTCAACTTCTTCAATGTACAGTAGCAAGTCATCCCATATTTCAATGGCTCTTTCAACTGCTGGGACATTTTGCAACCATCGGTAAAAGCAGAACTTCACAGGTAGCTTTTTTAAGCCAGATATACTTAAAAAATCTTCACGTCTTGCAGGAGAATCTTTAAAAATCCAATAAAAGGTGGATAAGAATGATGAAATGTCCCAGCCAGTGGATGACATCCTATGCTTGAAAGCATTGTTAAGAATGCGTAAACCACATGTCCCTAATGTCAAGCATTGAATGTTATATTCCTTTGTCAAGTCCTGTTGCAATAAATCATAAAATTTTCAGTTTATTGCAGGACCATCCATCGATATTTGTAAGAGTTTTGACAAGTCTAGTTTTTCAACACATTCATAAAATTTGGATAAAATAATTTCACTTTTTGCATGCCCTATAAATGCAGAAGTAAGGTACTGAGTTTTGACCTTATTTTCGTGATGCCAGTACCTCACATAAATATCTAGTTGCTTCTTTTGATTTGTCAGATTAAGAGTCTCATCAAATAGTAATGTAAAAAACTCAGCATTTTTACAATGCTTTAGTAACAAAGTTTTAAAATAAGGGCCAAGACCAAAATAACAGATATAAGCACATTTCTTTTCACCACATGAAAACTATTTTGCAGTGGAACTATCCGGGAACATTTTAGTGAATAAAGGCCCAATATCATCGCACGATTTAAAAGAATAGTGGCTTTTGATGCACTTAAAAGCCCACAATATTTCTGCATCTGTAACTTCAGATTTGAAAAGAAAAGAATTTATTTTATTATTTTATACACTTATTGATGTTGAATTAGCAGTTAAATCTTTTCCTGAAGTAGATGGTTCTTCTAACTTGACAAAATTCATGATACTGTTAGAAGAAACTCTGCAGTTGAGAAGGGAAAGATGTTTTGCAGCTAAAAGGGGCATTACATGCAAGGCATTAGTAAAATTAAGTGTATACTGAAAATATACATTTTTTTACTATATATATATACAGTACAAATTCCGAGATCCGGACATCCAATATCTGGAATGATCTAAAATCCGGACCTCAAAGACACCACCAATCAATTTTTTAGGGCTTTCTAACTTGACAAAATTCATGATACTGTTAGAAGAAACTCTGCAGTTGAGAAAGAAAAGATGTTTTGCAGCTAAAAGGGGCATTACATGCAAGGCATTAGTAAAATTAAGTATCGCATATATATGTATATAATGTATCTATATCTAGATCTATCTATCTATATATATATAATAAGAAATATATATATATAATAAGAAATGTATACTGAAAATATACATTTTTTACTATATACAGTCAAAAGTCGTTAATCCGGACTCGTCGGGACTTCGGCGATTCCGGATTATAGATCATCAGTTTAAATCACGTAAGATGGCATGCAGAAATTCTAAAATTAAAAATATGAAACCGTAATTTATGAAATAAGGAACAATTATGATCTAAAGGGTATCAAAATTTACAAAAAAAAGCTTAATATTTATTAGTTTACTTTATTAAACATTTCTTTCAATGTAAGTTGTTTCATTTTATGTGATAATACTTTCTCTTTAATTCTATGAACAGACATAACTTTTTGTTCACTTACAAAGTTCCGCTGTTCAAGTCCCGTTAATTGCTGTGCCGAGAATACCGACTAACTTGTCAATCGACATTTTTTCGTTTTCACTAACCTCTCTGTCACATTCTTCATGTCTTTATCCATTTTTTGCAGCAATTCCACTTTTTGTTTGATGGACATCGAAACATACTTTCGTTTTGTACGATCCTTTGGGAGCTCCAGAATCAAAAATTCTATTTGACATAATCGAAAGTTCAAGTTTACTTTTTTAGTATTGCTCTTACAGTCTGCAAAAAATAATAAGCCGGATCCAATTCGAAAATTAAGGAACAACGCAATCATCAACATTAACTGAAATAGATAATTAGATAATTTTAGCTTACACCGTCCGTTATACATAAAACGCGCACGTGAAATCGTATTCTGCGCTTGCGCACACGCAAATGCACAGTCGTAAGAGGTCTTACGCGCATGCGTAAACGCCTATGCGCATGTGTCAACGCGGAGCATGCGCAGAAAGTTTTTAGCTTTGAGGTCCGGATTATAGATCATTCTGAATTATGGGTGTCCGAATTAACGACTTTTGACTGTATATATACAGTACAAATTCCGAGATCCGGACATCCAATATCTGGAATGATCTAAAATCCGGACCTCAAAGACACCACCAACCAATTTTTTAGGGCTTTTTTGGAGGGAAGGGGTATGCTTTACGCATGCGCATTAGATTTTTTTCCTCATCATAAAAAAACATGCCGGAAATCCCGATTCTTAATCTCAGTTTGGCGCTAAATAAAATATCTCATTATTGAAGAAATAATTATTTTAGCATAAATTTATGTGATTAGTAACTTGACTCCATAGCTGCGTATCTGCTTGGCATAATCTCAAACCGAAACATTTGTTAATTTTACATCAACTAATATTTTATATCCTTGATGCCGAAATCGCGAATCATTATTTATTGTATTTTGCTTTCATCACCGCATGTTTATCAACGGATGACAACTTGAGTGATGACTCATGCAGCGACGCCAAATAACAGAGTATTATCCGATTACAGATTTAAGTTTAATGCGCTAAAATGTTGACAAGGGGAGATTTAACAGAAATTTCTTTCCTTATGCTGAAAATAGATTTTGTTAATGATACTCATAGGACAAACGATTATATTTAGTGCTATTTGAATTAAGAATAACTGATTTGTTATTCCCATAAAGCCAGAACCAGCGCCAGAGCTCGCATGGCCGCACCAGGCGGCAGAATTTAGGGAAGTTAAACAGAAGTTTTTCATTGCGATGACAATGCCCCAATCATCAATCAATTAACGGAGGGCGAAATCTGTAGTATGGTTCTAAATCCAGAAAATACAGCTACCGATAGTGAAGAAAGTAACAGAGAGGTTACTGAACGAGAAAAAATTTTGATTGACAAGTTATTCGGAATTCTTGACACAGCAATTACAGGACTTGAACAATGGAACTGAACAAGAAATTATATGTCTATAGTATTAGTCTAAAGCTTTAGCAGAGAAAACAAATCAAACAACTCACATTGAAAGAAATGTTTAATAAAGTAAACATATAAATATTAAGCTCTTTTCTTTTGTAAATTTTGATACCCTTTAAATCATAAATGCTTCATTATTTCATAAATCCTGATTTCATATTTTCAATTTTATAATTTCTACGTGCCATCTTAGTAGATTTAAAATGATCTAATATCCGGAAAAATCTCGAATCTGGGATCGCCGAAATCCCGACCTCGGACTTTGTACTGTATAAATATATATATATGTATACGGAATGTATATTTTCAGTTAAACTTCTACCGAATAACTTTTTAGTAATTCATGAAAGTTAATTTTGCATCTAGTTAATTCAGGAAAATTAATTTCAATTAGTTGTTTTCAGCTTTAAAAATATTAAAAAATTTTTAATTAGTTGTTTTCAACTAATAATTGTATCGCCATTAGCAAAAATAATGCATTACTATCAACAGCACAGGATTAAACCAAATACTTAATTGTCTATTGAAGCTTCAAAACGTATTTCCCAACTTCACTTTTTCTCGGCTAATGTTACCGAATTTGCCCTTGGCAACCTAAAATCGAAATGGAGCCAAGATTTCCCGCGAAGTCGATAACAGACCCTCTGCAGAAATAAACTCATAATCCTGATATCCCATACATATAGTATGTGAAAAAGAGAATAAACTCCGTAGAAGGTGATAAAAAATTAATTTATGGCTTAATTGAAACAAACACAGAAATTAAGCTAAGCAAAACCGTGTAAAAACAAATTGAAATGATAAAACGAAACTTAATTTTCATGTGAATTTTCAGCACTGACTCTTCCATTATAGAAATTTCAATTTGTTTCAAACAAAGACCACATTTAGCTTTACAAGGATTGTCATCCATCAATATCCAGTCTTTGTAGTCAGCTTGATGAAGCCACAGTTTATTGAAAATGCACTTTCCAGGCATCTCGTTCCTATTGGCGTCGGAAGGGTTGTGGCCTTCCAGGTTGGGATTGCTCTAATTTTGGCAAATATTTTCAGAATCCCCCCCCCTTTTTTTCTCGAGTACCTTCATCATCACTTTCGCCTCTTAAAGAACTTTCGGCTTCACGCTTTCGTCACAATCTGCCTAAATTTATGGACAACACCTGTTTCGAAAGATTGGGTGAATAGCCAATCATACACCGATACTTTCGTTCGGGTAGCTAATTGTTTTTTTTTTTTTTTTTTTTTTTTTTGTTTTTTTGTTTTTTAAATCGTTTGTAACGCAAATCTGCCAACAGATTGGTTAAGAGCCATGCAATTTTAATTCCGTATTCATGAGAAATCGCACTTCACACATAGAATGGCAATCATTAGAAATGATAAGAAATGTCAAATGAGCAAAATTAAGGACTGTTTATTCATTTTGGCCAAAATTAAGGACTTTTAAGGACCAAAAATCATTTTTGAAAAAATTAAGGACTTTTAAGGACCGTACGAACCCTGTACTACAAGAAAGGTATTAAAATAATTATTTAGCAGTCAATAAATTCAGCATACTTACCTAGTAAATGCTTCTATTTCCACAAGTTTTGAGTTTATGTGTTTAAAAGTCATATGCACACCAAAAAGCTGCATTTGTTTGGACTTAAAGACCAAACATTTCAAGTTCACTCTTTTGAGAAGAAATATATGAACAATTTCAGAATCTAGGCATAAGTATTTTTCAATATCTGTGAGATTTGAATATAAAGAAGAAACATTTAGCACAATTCTTTGCTGTAAAACTTTCATAAGCAATATATCTTCACAGCTAAAAGCATCTAAAATTTAAGAAAAACAAATAAGAATTAGCAGCTTCATTCAAATTCTATAAAAAGAAACAATTGTATCACAAATGAGGAAATCTGTCAATAATTAATGATTAATAACGCATAAAAATATATTCTCTAAGATACTGCCTATAGTTTCAGGCAATTTTGATCTTTTCTCAAAGTGACTGTTTTACAGAAATCAACAATCTATTATGGTCTTTACCAATTTACAAAATAAATTTACTTTAGTCACAGATTTTACAAGTGTACTAATGAAAAATACCGAAATAGAAGTACACTGATTTATTAATATCCTTAAATCAATAAAATTATGAATTAGAGTACTGAAGACTTTGGCAAAAAATATATTAAAAAAGAATACATTACTTTACATCAATTTTTTAAAATATCCTAAATAAATAATATTTTAAAATATGGAAAAAGATCTGTAGTGTAAAACATTAACACTTCACTTAGCTAAGTTAAATGAAATTTTATATTATATGTTTTGTTCAATAATTTTAAAAACAATCATTACAAATTTATTAAAATATTTACTGACTGGAGTTTGGCAGTCTCTTTTGAGAGAGATCGATCACAAGCAATATTTTCAATAACTTTTCATCACATTTCTAAAATAAAAAATTTCCTAAATTTTTATTTATTTATTTTTTTTACTAATTTTGTTTCTAAATTTGTATTATTAGATTCACAAACATTTAATCCAGGCTAATTAATTTAAATTTATGAAATAAAAAAAAAAAGATATTCTTAGATGCATTAAACAGTTAACTTTGAATGAACATGATTGATTGCAATAACACTGAAAGAAAAAATGAGCTCCTTCTGGTGCCATTTAAGTATTACTTTATTATGGAATACTAACTGGTCTGATAGGAAATATAGAAATGTGATAAATAATTTAAAGAAAGCTATTTCACAATCCAAAAATACATACGAGATAAATTTCACAGTATTAAATGGATAACCCTAAAATGTTTTACTGTATTTAATTCAACAAACAAGTAAACAAATCACATTGAATTAACAATTAGCTACTTTGTTCCATAAAAATAATTTTTCAGCTACAATAAGAATTAGAAATGTAACTCTTTGATGTATGTAGTAGGTAAAGTACTTTTCAGTTGCCAAAATTGCACATAACCTCAAACAGAAATATTAGTGCAAAATATATTAGAGAAGGAATGGCAAGTCTAATGGTATACAAAATTCAAGAAAAAGGAGTGGCTTAAAAAAAAAGTAGACAGAGGAAGAGGACAAATACAGAAATTCACTAATGAGAATGCATGTAAATATTCCAATTAGCAGTTTTATAGTGATTCATTTCTAGTTACAGTTCAACCCCTACCACAGTGAGCTTTTGACACTTGAAGTCAATAATCTGAGTAGCTATGAAACAAAGAATGCACAAACCTTTAAATTAGCATCTATTATGTAAACTTTTTTTTTTTTTTTTTGTTAAATGATCGTTTGTTGCAGTGCCATTTTATAGCTTCAGTACTAGTTAAAATACAATTTCATTTTGAAGTTTTCTAAACAAAATCTTTCAGTATTGATAATGACTTTACCTTGGAAGAATATAATCCTGACTCTTTGTCATTTGGCAATTACCAGATTATGCAATCCACATTGATAACTTTTCTTTCCTTTTTTAAAAAAATCATAAAAGAGAATATTATTGATTGGCCTGATGCATATTATTCATGTACACTTACAATAATGTTACATAGCTACTCATGAGGTGCAATAAGCAGGTTATCACAATTGGTGCTTTGGTTTGCAATTATAACTAATGCCCTGTTAATCAAAAAGCATCATACATTTTAGTTTGTTAGTAAAATTAGATATTTTAGTGTTGGTGTGCTACATATTTGAGGTTGCTAAGGTTGGGTTTGAAGCAATCATTTCAAAGAATTGTACTGTAATTATCAATATAAATGCTTATTTATGTTCTTATAAATGCTGAACATTTTCAGAGGGTTAATCTATAGAAAGGGATTATGATAACATAGTTCACTATATTTAAAAATAGTTGGTATAAGTTACAGTACTGTATATGAGATGTAACTCAAAATTAGATATAGACGATGTGTTACACGCATACGTGTATATATATATTTCAGAAAGCTATATAAAATTATTTAAAAAATGAGTGTTTATACCATAATTAATAGTGCACAGGCAGTTTTCCACAATATTTGTTGAGGAAAATCATAGCTGAGACCATTGTTATATCTCAGCAAACCTATGGTGCATTAAGTCACAGGTCTATGAGTGATTTTCCAGATTAAAAAATGGCAACGTATGAAATGAAGTCTGCTATGCCTTAGGCATCCACTGACAAGCAGAAATGAGGAAAATATTGAGAAAGTGTGACAGGCTACTGATATTGATCATCAAAAGATCATTTATTAAATTCCTAAAGAAACTTTATCCATTTGACTATATTTGGAGAAGAATAAATGGTGCTTGTTTCTGACTCACACTGCTCATCTTCTTACTCAGTATAGCTTTTTATTTCCACAGATATATATATATATATATATATAAAGGCTCTAAAAAAACAGTTTAGTAGATTTAAAATAATAATAATAAAAGCAATTCAGTTATGTAAGTGAAGTGTGAGAGATTACGCTATATGTCTTGAAAAATATTCAGTATTACGAATTTCTAACTGTTTCTATGTCTTCAGCAGTGGATAAAATTTTGGGCGAATTGTACCAATGCTGGTGGAGAATACTTTGAAGAGTCTTAAATATACAAGTGTAAAGTATAATATAACTGTTTAAAAATGGTTTTGCTTACTTTTGAATACACACTTATATGTCAGGTTTAACACATATAAAGCAATTTTAGATGTAATCTAAAAATTTACAGTATCTATAATTTTATTTTCTGGAAGAAATAAACTGCAAGAGCTAAAAAAAAAATTAGATCTCAAACACACTTAATTATTAAACAAAAATTAAAATATTAGAAAAGAAGTTAATATGCATTATTTTCATCTATACACTGCATATAATGTACAGCACAGCATGACAAATAATATACTTATGACAAATAATTGTGATGAATAAATACATATATAGATTCAATACATTATGCAGTATGTAGATATAAATTCTACCATGAACAATGTACTTAATCAAAACCAGATTTTTTAGTATTTAAATTATTAATTGTCAGATATAGTTTATGAATAAGTGAACAAGTATTAACACTGGCAATAAATCAAAAGTCATCAGTTCAGTAATCCTACCAAAATAGAAGGAAAGTTATTACAATAGATTAAATTTATCAAAAATTGGAAACACACATCTTATCATACACATCATTTGTTAATTCAAATTAATAAAACTTTTAGACATGAAAATTCTGGACATAACTCTTTTTGCAGAAGAAACTGTAAATTTCTTGCAAGAAAAGAAAATTCTGCTCTGAATCATAGAAGACAAGAAAAGCCAAACTTTATAAATTATCATATTCTTGTTTGTAAGCATCATGAAATAATTTTGTGATTGACTAATACATAAATACTGATTCTTTCTTCTTTTTTGGCTGTGTCCCAGAGAATGACTTTTTGTTCATTCATTCAGTTTTTCAATTTATTTGTTGTATTAAATCATCAGCTCAGGCAAATAAAATACAAAAATTTCATTATATATAATGATCAAGTACATTCTTGATCATTATTTATAAAGAGTTCACATAATATTTGAAAACTTTTATGAACAATGATATGAGGCAATTCTTACCTTTTTGTTGCACACAATTGAAAATGTCTGTTGATAAATTTATTGCTAATGATAACTGGTTTTGTATTAATTGTTTCTCCTCTTCTGGTAGCAAAATTTCATTATTTAGTTCACTTGATGAGCCCACGTACCATGACAAAACTGCATATGATTTTATGTTTCTTTCAGTAAAATTCGGAATGTTGATTAAATTAACAATAATTGTGAAATTTGTCTTTGAATTAACTTCCTTTTCACTTCTGTCATCAAATGAAACAGTGGAGGAATCATGCACAAATAATTTTTGTACACATTGCACTGACTGAGCTTCTATAAATATTTTCAGAAAAGGATGGCATATTGTCCTTAAAATGAAAACATTTGTAAATAAATACATTACTATGAAACAAGTTTTTAAATAAATAAGCATGTTAATATTAAAGAGATTTTAAAATAAATGTAAGCAAGTCTACAAAAATATGCTCTATTTAAAAGTAAAAGCATTTTAAACAAGTTCCATCTATATCACCATTTTTTTTTTTTTTTTTTTTTTTTTTTTTTTTTTTTTTATTAGTAGCAACTGTTTTAGTCCAATAAGAAAAAGCAAAACATTCTTTCTGAATGTTCTCAGTGCTAAAGCCTCTTAGATCCAGTAGTGATTCTCTGAGTTTATATAGCATTTATTACTTCAGTTTGTATAAAAATTTACTGAGTGCTTTATAACACATAGATCAATGATTCTCAACCAGGGAAATTCCCCCTAAATGAAAATTTAAATCAATGTATTCTTCGAATTTTAGAAATGCGGAATGATCATCTGGCAATGACGAAAAGAGTGCATGTGGTAAAAAAGGATCAGAACCACAGATCTAGATCAAGATTTCAATTTGTAATTCATCAAAGAAAATAGGTCAGCCAAATATTTTAAAGAATGGGGGGGGGGATCTGATGAGCACACACACACATATTATATACACAAAACCAAACATACACAATCAAGCCACTAGCTGACTTAAATAAAGGTCTGATATAACTTATCTCATATTCACTAAAATGCATATATACTCATACATATAATTATAGATATCTGCACTTTATGAAATTTTATGTCCTCTGACACTGCTTTACAAAAGATCGCACCTTCCACAGCCTAATTTTTGATGACTCAGCTTAATGTACATTATTAATGCCATCTCATTAAAAGCATTCCAATATACTAGCTATTTTTCAAACTTTGGAAGGTGAAACTATATTACACATGTTGTTTCTGTTTACGTGGACTGTGTATTTATCATTACCTTATTTTTGTGTTGCTTCAAGTTTTATGCATATTTGGCAATTTTTTAATCTGCTCTCTCTTCTTTTTAAATTTGACAACATGGAAGCTTAAGAATTTTTCATATATATTAATAATAAATATGTCTTCTCAGTGGTTTATAAAATATTTTTCATGTATGCTCTAAAATGAGAGATTATATGTAAATGCATTATTCATAATGAAATACATGCAAGCTTCAGATGACAGAATTTTCAATTAAAAGACAACTGTAACACCTGCATTTTTGGCAGTATGAACATTTAGAATTCAATTCATATTCAGTTTGCAAGTAGTGTATAAAATGAATGCCTACATACAATACTAGCATATAGCAATACAGTTTGGAGTCATGAAAAGAAAGAGCAGTAATAAATTAGCTTGTTTGCTTGCTAATGAATAATGGCTTCATTTATCAGCAGGGGAACATACTGTCAATATATGTACTATGATTTATCATCATTTCATTTTCAGCGTTATTGCAGAAAATTTCATTCACATTATAAATTAAAAATTACCCCCCTTTGCGACATTCATTTATTACAAATGTATCACCAAGCATTATTAATGATAGCTACAATCAATTATGGAATGCTGAAAATCAGAACTTTAAAAGATAAACAACTTCTATTTTTGGATTATTAAGGAAAAACTACCTAATCAAACAAATTAAGGAAATTTTTTTGAATAAAATAATCTTATCTTATACATATAAATCAAATTTTGTGTGTATGTTAGAGAAAGGCTTCATTATTGTTTAGTGTATTGGCATCATATTTGACATGAATATTCTTTGACACCCTAGAAACATCTTTCACAACCATTATTAAAATTAAGGGGCATTTGAAAATTGCACAAATAGCGTTTTTAGGGATGCCTATGAATTTTAAGAATGATAGCAAATATTGCATGTTCTTCATATTGATTGTGGAACAAGACTAACATGAAATGCAAGCACTAAAAATAGTACTGTAACTAAAAATAGCACCATTTTGAGAATAAAATATGAAATAAGCATTTAAAAATATTCTGTGATATAGTGGTACTTTAATCTTGAGAAGTCTGAAAGAAATTAGCCAAAAAGATACAAGCCAAAAAGAATACTTCAAGATTTAATATGCATAGCAATCACAAAAATTATATAAGGAATTCTAAGTATATTTTACTTTTATTTCTGCTCCTTACTTTTGCTGGCATTATCATATTCATGCTTCTGGCTAGTACATCATTTGTTGGCATAGAAAATATAAGCATAATTTAAATATTTGCCTTTTCATTTGCTCAGTTAATTAGAAAGAACTGATGAGTAAATGAGAAATATTTTTTCCAGAAAGTAGACAAAAATACAATATATTTACTGTTTGATACTAACTAGATAATTATATATTACTTAAATGCTACTTTTTTTTGTTTGGTATGTTATAAATTATGAATTGAATGAGCAAATGATATGCTTATATGGCCATTTAAAACTTTTTACATTATATTATATGTACCTGTATAACTTTTTTTTAGTGAAATACAATTTCTTCAAAAACTGCTGTAAAACATTTGAATATGAATGCAGTTTATAATGATTAGAGAAACATGTAATACAAAATACAAAATTAAATTTATTTTATTTAAATCTGAATCTGAACAAAAAGATTAATTTTAAAAGATATACATTTCATTCATATGGAATCTGGAGATTTTAAATCATTCAGTACATCAATTAAATACCCCTTTAGTTATCTTTTTCATGATTTTTCACTACAGAAAAACACATTGGAATAAATCCTTTTGCAGCTATTCTCTAAAATGATGTGGTGTTGTTGAAATAGATCAAATACCAAAAAAAGGGGGGATCTTTCAGAGAACCCCAAAATAGAATAACTTTAGAAGGATTTTTCAATTATATGAAAGCTAATTATGCATATTTATACATGCATCCTATTTGCAGTCACATATATAGAAGGCAAGATACTGTTAATTTCCATGGAATGACACTTTTATTTAAAAACAAGCATTTTTAATACATGAGTACTGAGGCAACAACGATATATTAATTATTAAAAGAAATTAACTGATTAATTTTTTAGAACACTTCGGAATCAAATAAAGCATAGTTAAATTTTGGATTAATTTTCTCTTACACAGTCACTATCTATATTTAAGGAAAATGAAAACTGAAGTGAATGAAAGTTAAAAATAATTTGCCCTAAAATATTTTTCTACACTAAAAATGGACATAATTCTTTTAGGAACGCTATTTAAAATATTGGATACAGTTTATAGAAAATAAAACACATACCTTTCACTTTCATTGCTAAATGTCCAACACATCATCAAGTGATGATTAATCAACTTCATCCAGTGTTTATTTAGCTTCACAAGTGCCTCATTTTGCAGTGGAATTTTGCTTTGTTCATTAGAATTTTCATCCTTGTGCAGAATTATGTCAACCAAAGACTCTTGGAAAGACTAATAAAATATATAAATATTGAAAAGACTAACAAAATATATAAACAATTATACATGAAATTCCATACACAATATTTAAAATTTTCAAGCAACAAAGCATAAGAGGGCATTAGTGTGATGATTTTACATAACTAACACATTCAATTTAAAAATAAATATTTGTATAATTACAGCTTATGGTCTACCCATTTTGCAATTAATTGAAATTAATATCCATTTGGTTAAATTTTCCCAACTAGAAAAATTAGGTGTTGCAAAAGCATCCAATATTTTAATCACAAGCAGTGCTTTTATACTACAAAATAAAGAAAAACTAGAGTTACAATCATATCCTTTTTTATTATTAAGTATTATTTGATATTACAAGCAGGTAACATGGGAAGATCAGGTATTTTATATATAAACAGTGGTGTTCACACTGTTATATATTAAATTTCAAGAACAAGAAAAGAAAACAATGGCATAGTTGTTTTTAAAAAAATGGTTCTGTTTTTCTCCAACAGTAGGCTCAGTTTTGCCTTTAGAATCAACGGTTATTCACTATGGTTAACTTCTGAGGAACTGAGATAATACTGTGGACAACTGAGATATACATCCACTGAGAACTGATGAACTGAGATATACATCCACACTTAACTCAAAATTACGGTTAATCTGAAGGCAGTGAAAAAAGTGCAAGAAACAGGAGTAACTTTATTATAATTAACATAAAGATACTATTAGGGGTTAGCAATTGTATTTTCAAGCAGTTAAAGGTGAAAAATAAGTTTAGTTGGATTAAATAAGCATTCAGAAAGAAAAACACAATAAATAATAGAAGAATAAACACCACTAGAAATAAAGAAATTAAGTTAAAAATGGATATAACTATTTTACATTATTATTTTACAGCCAAGAATTTACTGTACATTTGATTTTTTTTTTACTATTGAGCATCTGCCTTTTAACTGATGATTTAACAATATTCATATATTCCAAATCATGTATAAATAAATTATATGCTACTAATTTGTACTAGAATGATAGATTAACTCTAACTGGCAATGTGACTAAAAATAAAAGGCCAATTTTTATACATGCGACTACTGTAATAAATGAACTCAAACAATCTGAATCACACAAAGTATTAAACATCTATTTCTACTGAATAGCATGTATTTTAAAATGTTCATATAATTTTTCATATTTTTATTAATTTAAAATAAGATTATTTAAAGTTTTAAAAAAACAAAATTTAATAAAAGTATCATAAAATAATACAGAAAACTTTTATTCAATTTATATTTAAAAAAAATTAGAAAAAATCCATGGAATCCACTTTGAATATCATGATTCTAAAAGCCAGCCAGTCAGTAACATAAGGCTCTGAAGTACCGTATGGTTAAGACAGAATATATAAGAGAAATAAATTACTCATCATTATACAATGGACACTTGCTAATTCAAACCTTCGGCTAATTCGAACTAATCCAAAGGCTTCCAGCACCTTGTACTGGAATTAATGTTAAAAAATATTTCATTAATTAAAACTCAAAATTTGGGGGGAGGGGGGGAAAAACCTTTTTCCTCATTTAATAGAGAAAATACATGCTATGTTTATTATTTTGTGTGTCAAACTCCTCTATATTTCTTTTCTGTGTAAAGAGGCACATGCCTGCATCCGCTAAACATTAGTGGATATTATCCTACAGTCCACCTCTTATTAGTGCTTAACTTTAACGCCCAAAGATCCCTGGCCTAACCTGTTTCTTTGGATTCATTCAGAACCCTTTATGACTTGGTCAGGATAACGGGGAGAATCATTTGTTTATTTGTCACCAATTTTCTTAGAATTTCAGGAAACCCAGTGTTTACTACGGATTATAGAGAGCTGCATCAGTTAAGCCTGCAATGTAAAGAAATTAATGTACTCTAGTTTTCCTTCCTCAGTCTGTAATGTGAATGTGTAAAAATTCAGGGTATCTACATGTGGAAAGTACAAAACTATACCTTTGGAGACAAAGGTAGAAATTTTAAAGAAAGTCGAGAATAGAGAATGTAAAACAAAGTTAGCAGCTGACTATGGAATTAAAAAGCATACCTTATTGACTTATTTGAAAAACAAGAAATCAATTTTAGATTCATGGGGAAAATCTAAATTTCCTAGAGGGAGGATTAGGTTAGGTTAGGTTATTTAATTACGGCAAAGCCTCGAGGGCTATCTGCCTAAGAGGAGGGATGCCTTCGTGGAGGACTTTCTAAGGGAAACTGGCTCGTATACACGTTACACATGAGGAAAACCACGAAAACACTCATGCAGCCAGCCCGTTCGCGGGAATCGAACCTCGGACCGAACTACCAGTGTTCAGCGACTTTACCGCTCGGCCGCTGGTAGAAGGAAGGAAGGAAGCACATGAGAAATGCATCTCAAGAAGATCTAGGAAAAGCTCTACTGCTCTGGTTCTACAAGGCTAGATCTCGAAAATTTCCAATAAATGGATTCCTATTGTAGACAATGGCTGATGAATTGGTAAGTCAAATGGGTACTGAAGATTTTAAACGCAGAGATGGATGGCTTTCTCAATTTAAGTCAAGGCACAATTTTTTTTTTGCAAACTGCATGTGGTCAAAGATCTGATGTAAACAAAGATGTAAGCACTAATTTTGGAAGGAAACTGCCAGGGCTTTTCTCAACTTACCTGCCAAAAGATATTTTTAATGTATATGGAACTGCATTTTCTTACAAACTCTTGCCAAACAAAAGGAATAAATAGAAAGTTTTTGAGAGAAAAGCATAAAATGTTCTTATTTCTGAATAATGCAACCTGCCACAATAACTTTCAAAAACTGAGTTCCATGCAGGTTGCATATTTGCTGCCAAACACAACTATGTAGCAACAACCAGTGGATCAAGGAATCTTTCAGAATCTTAAAACAAATTAGCGTTAGAGACGCTTACAACAAATAATTTTTTCTTCAGATTGTAGTGAAAACCAAGACTTCACTCTGCTGACAGCTATAAATGATATATATGCCACATGGGATGCTGTTAAAGAAAGTACAATTAGTAATAGCTTTCATCATGCTAAATTCATGCACTTTGAAGAGAGCAATCATATCGAAGAATGTGAACAGAATGTTAAGCATCTTAATGATCAAGCTATATTGGACTTTATAAAAACTCTGAAAGCATTTACTCAGATTGAACCTTCCTCTGAAAATGAATTGAAATGTTTACTTTAAGGCAAGAAGCTGGCTAAGAAAGTGTAAGCATAATAAACAAAACCAAACATCTGTTTTCCAGTTTTTCCCAAAAGTGTAACTCATATTTGTTTTATTGAAGTTTACTTTCTACTTCATATCTTCTGCTTCATTTTATGATTAAGGTTAAAGCTTTGTTGTTTTTAATATGTTTAATTTTAGATATCATAGTATAATATATTTTTTGGAGTTATACATACTAGTAGATTTTTCTTCTTCTACTTCAGATTCTTCTTCTTCACTTTTAAAGTTTTCTCTTAACATCGGATAATTCAAATTCTTTTCTGAGAACCTTTGAGTTCAAATTAATGAGTGTTCACTGTATCACACTGCAAATCATAAAAAGTTCTAACCATTCTTTTCAGCTAGACAGTTTGCTAAAACCTAAACAGTGGAGGGTTGGGATCAGGAATAATTATTTCCCCAAACACTGGTGGGCTAAGAAATGCAGTCTCAGTTTCTGATCAAAGAATGAAACAGATTCTAAACCAGATGAGAAAATAATGCTCAATTCCCAATAAAAATATGACAAATTTAATTATAAATACAGTACAAATAGATTCAGAATCGTCAGGACTTCAGCAATATCGGATATTAGATCATCAGACAGGAAGATAAGATGTATACAAGGCAACATTGGGACTTCCTTTATTGTTTAGGTCAGATAGAAAAATGCTAATCCCATATAACCAGTCAAAGGCTCAAAGTGTGATTCTGGCTACATCAATGCGAGTCAATGAAGGTATTGTCAATGGCCATGGTGCCACTGCCATAGCCAGCAGGGATGTTTGAGTGTGATATGCAGGAATGTTAGTTAATCAGGAAAAAATTGCATTTATAGCCCACTTGTTTGCTTTTCTTGAAGAAGCAGGAATTTTTATCAATATTTTCCATTCCTAGATTTTTTATATTATTTATTTATTTATAGCTGATGGTTCGGAGGTCCAGATCTCGGATCATTCTGGATACTGAATGTCTAGATTTCGGACACTGTACTGTATATAATTGAATGAGAAAAGAATAGACAGTACTTATAAAATGTAGTTACAGAGAAGTTATAGCTTGTTAACTTCATTATACATAACTATTACAACTAGTCATTCATGTTTCAATGATTAAAAATAACTAAAAAAAATCATTTATTAGTCATTCATGTTTCAATGATTAAAAATAACTAAAAAGAAAATTTGATTCTATTATCAATTTACATAAACTATAAGTAAAAATAACAATAAAAAATGAGGCCATTCTCTCTTCTATAATGAGTCCATGAATAAAAAAGTAGTTTTAAAAATATTGTTCGCACTATATATTACATTTTAATACATTAGAATTTAATGTTCTTACATTTACACAGCGTTGATCTAAATTTTTGTCGATCAGTGTAGAATCATGCAATTTATACAATGCATCAAAAGTTGCAGCTATCTTCTGAGATATTTCAAACTCTCGTTCAGCAATTAACAGATTTCCATCCTGTTAAAAAATAAATAAATAAAGGGAAAGATTATTTCAGCTTAACTTATATCTTTTTTTGAGAATTTATCTTTCTTCCAAGAACAGTTGATAACAAGAATGCATTTGAATATTTCAAATATTTTATTTTCATTTATTTAATTGCAGTTTCATATATAACTTTGGTAGGCTAAATCCTTCTCGCTTCGAAAAATCTGACAGGCTACACAAATCTTTTATGCAATGAATCACTGTGAATTCCCACTGGGTTGAGACTATGTATGTTATGAAGTTTAATTTGTAATATCTTTTATTTTATTTTAAACACTAACTTATTCATTTACTTTGTCTTTACTGGGGATGGACAAAAATAGAGGAAAGAATAAACTTAAGAAGCTGTGTAGACAAATCAATTTAGTTTAGTATTGAAATAATAAATTCAGTTAGTTTACATCTTCAAATGAATAACATTATCTCAATAAATCATTCATAATAATAATAAGTGATTATCACCTTTTTATTACATGCATTACCTTTGTTCATTTCTTAAAAATAAGTAAAAAAAAAAAAAAAAAGAGTGACTGGCCAAACCACAAGATAAGTAAAAAAAAATAACACATACAATATTTATAATTCAGCATATTTATTAATTTCTAGATTATAAATTAAGATAGCTGGCCAGACTACTACTAAAAAATTCCCTTAAAGGATAATAGCACACATAATATAAGTAGATTCATGCACTCGAATTTTGAATAATTATTCCTAATTCATTAGTACAAACATTTCTAAAATCCTTAAACAGTGATTCATAAAAGACAATGATATCTGCCCTATTATTATTAATTCAGTTTACTCTAAAACATCTAATTCCAATTACAGACTTGAGTAAATGATTAATCTGAATTATTATTAATGATACAAATTTAGCAATACTGTTAAGTATTTCCTGTAACACAGAATCTAAATTAGAATTTTTAACATTATGTACCTTCAATTTAACAGAAGAATTCAAACTACTTTCTTAACCCTAAAACTCCCATGTGGAAAATAAAGCAATAAAAATTTTGACCCACAGAATACAAATCCAGATATCAGGCAGCCTTCTGCAGCACATATCCTAGACAACTGTCGATAAGACTAGACAACTGTTATTCTTTCCTCTATTTTTGTCCATCCTCAGTGAAAGACAAAGTAAATGAATATCCTAATATGCTGTTCTTTCCCCATGAAAGTAATTTTTCTCATTCACCAGGTTACACTCTATCTACTATATCAGTCCTCAGGGAAAAGTGCTAAGCTGCACATGTGATGACAACTTGGGGTTCTATCTAATAATTAATAATTAACAGATGACTGTCATCAACAAGAAGCTGAGATGACTGCTAATAATGCCTTAAAAATTATCAGACTAACAGAGAGACAGCATAACATTTATTTTCAAGTTGAACAGCAAGAAGATATTTCAGCTGATTTCATAGTAAAGGCTCATCCAGGCCCAAATACAGGCCCTCAGCCTACTTTTGCAGGCAAGCCCACCAGCAAGGCAAAACTTGCCCCAGATCTATTTTTGTTACCACTTAATAATTTTAGATCAAACTGATTTTTACTTTCACATATGCCTCAAAGAAATCGCAAAAAGAATTTTTTATTAGCTTTTATTTTCTTTTTAAGCTATTTATCTAACTTTTTCTTATGGTGCTGGACAAAAATAAAGGAAAGAATAAAAGTTAAAAAGCTGAAACTCTTATACTGTGTTGAGGAATTGGAAGACTGATCTAAAACCAAGTTAAATCAATAAAACCTTATCCTTAAAATCAATTAACTTATTCAAGTTTCGAATTAAAACTGATTAAATCAATAACCTGAAAATAAAGAGGAATAAATCTTTGCTGGTGCTTGGGCATAATAGGAATGCTATCTATCTTAAAAATACCATTTCTTCAAATCACCACAAACTAAATACACTAATACATTCATTACTTTCTCTAGAGATATCAACAAGTTCATTTCCATTAATACATAACCTCACAAACACAAGGGGGGAAATAAATATATATATACACCTATCAATCAAACAGTTTTCCTTAAAATAATAAATTTGATTAGTTTGGTTAAATTCCTTTACACCCTCAATGATCACATTATCTCATAAACCCTCCATAATAAGAATAAATGTTTAGTACATTTTATTACATGTATTATGTTTTCATTTCTTAAAAACAGTTAAACTAAATGCTAAACTGGGATAGCTGGATTCAGATTTCTATATGAACATTATTTTAGAAGTACTCACAATTTAAAAGCTTACCTCTGAAACTGAAATTCAGGGACATATAAATTTCCCTCTTGAGTAATAAATTAAATTAATTGCATTTTCTGACATTTAGCAATTAATTAAATTAAATTCCTTAATATGATATTCTATAAACCCTAAATCAGTGATGCTTTCTTTTATCATATTAATTTTTCTCTCTCACGTTAATTTAAGATATGACTTATAACAATTAAACATTGAAAAAAATTCATTTTCTCAATTATTAATTAATTTACATGCAACATTTCAGATTTTCATTTAACATTAAAAATGACTGATTTTTCAAAATCCTAATAATTAAATAATTAAAAAAAAAGGAAAAAAAAAAAAAAAAAAAACACGGAAAACAAATCACTCACAGGTTCAGAATGCAAGAGATATCATAAATGAAATTTAAGGTCCTCATCAGAAATTCTCTTCGCTGAAAAGTATACTCTTTTTCAGATCTATTTAAATAGGGTGCATGACATCAAATACACTTTGACTAATTACTCAGTCCTCAAGGGAATACAGCAGGAGAAATGATTGTGTTTTTCACTATTTTGCGGCATCTTAGTTGGTAATGCCCAGATCTAATACTCTTATTGAAAATTGCATGGCGTTGCAGGCCCAACTGCATGCACCATCCACAAGAATAACTGGAAAACACAGAGATTGAAATGATCGTCTTTAAGGTTTTTGCAAACTTATTATAGAGAACCCTGCTTCCTTTGGTTTTTTCCTTACAGCTGGATAACCTATTTTGGGGTTTGAATGCACCTTTCTGAGCACTCAAGTATTTTTTCTCAACACTTTAAACAAATATTAGAAAAGTCATGTTCCTTATTTTTTTAGCCTGCAAGATCCAAACTCTCACCAGAGTGCATAATTTTGTAGTAACCATGACAGTGATGAAGATTTTTGGTCACAGTTATTATCATCTTAGTCAAGAATAACTGGACTCACGACCACCGTCTTAAGAAAATGAACCACCTTGTCGGCATATAACTGGGTACCATGTGACCTGCCAGGAGTAGATGAAGCCTTATTTCGTTCTCTCTCTCCCCCCTTTTTTTTCCTTTTATAATTTTCAATAATGTGAAAAAAAAAAATTGCTCCAGCCTCTTGTGAAACAATTTTTTAAATCTCAGCTTCTCTAAAATAAAGACACCTATAAATTCACCATTGGTTGAAATTATTTATCCATTTAAATCCTTTTTTAAACTCTCTCATACCAACAAGAAAAGGGGTAATAACTTACAACTATTTTTTTTAAGAAAAGTCTAACTCCTCCACAGATGACATACAAAACTTCAAGTAATGTTTTCAACCACTTTCCCTATGAATGAAATATGGGGAAAGTGGTTGAAATGCTGAAAGTTAAGGGGGATCTACAGCTATTTGCTGACCCATGACTCAAAGAGAGTAGTAGCATGGAAAAATAAACAACCACTTTTAGACTAACTTTTAAGGAATGAAATGCACTGAAAAGAAAACTTTGCTTAAATGATAATATCATAAATTCATTAAGAATTAGTGCAAAAATATTAAATTCATTAAGAACTAGTACAATCAAAAGTCTTTAATCCGGACTCGTAGGGACATTGGCGATTCTGGATTATTTATTTTTCCAGATTATAGATCATCAGTTTAAATCTGGTAAGATGGCATGCAGAAATTATAAAATTAAAAATATGAAACCACAATTTATGAAATAAAGAACAATTATGATCTAAAGGATATCAAAATTTACAAAACAAAAGCTTAATATTTATTTGTTTACTTTATTAAACATTTCTTTCAACGCGCGTATGCGTAAAGCATACATTACGCATAGTCGAAATTAGAAAATTACAACCAGAAAACTATTTGATGTGTATTCGTGATATTTATAATGAATTTGATTTAAATCATATCAAAGACAGAGTACATCAAGATGAAATAGTACATTTATTAATGAACTATAAGCCGAATAAAATAAAAACATCTGCCCTGAAGATAAGGATAGTGCTGACAGATCAACTTCCAGTTCATTGCGTGCCATAATGTTCCCCTCCCCCCGCAGAGCAGCGTGAAATTCATAAACATATTTTGGAATGGTTAGAGAAACAAAGGATATGCCTTTATCCATTTTTTGCAGCAATTCCACTTTTTGTTTGATGGACATCGAAACATGCTTTCGCTTTGTAGATCCTTCGGCAGTATCCAGCATCGGAAACTCTATTTGACATAATCGAAAGTTCAAACTTACTTTTATAAATTACCATACACAAATTTGAGTACTAGTGATCATACACTCATATGATTTTTTTTCATAAAATTTCTTGTTTCTTATGAAATGCTTCTCTTTATTATTGATTATTACAGTGCCTACGAGTCATAAAACCAGCTAAGTGAAAAATTTGGCCAATTCACTTCTTGGGAGGAGATGAAGATAATCAGAAAGTATTTGATAACCAACAAATTCCAGTCAAGCAGAATGAACATTTATTCTAAAATTAATGTTGAGTTTTTAGGTCATGGTGCAACTGGCATGCAGTGCACTGGTAACAAATATACCCAGCTAAACCGGAGGCCCTGCGCAAAATCTATTATGAAAGCCCCATTAAAGATGATTTCCTGTAGCATGTTCCAGTGAAACTATTATTTTTCTCATTGTCACATATAAGTTTATGGGAGAAGTCATACATACCCAAAGTGTGTGGGAACCACTACTTTGGCAGCTGAGGAAGAGATGGTTCTGTTGTTAAACCATCAAAACTAGTCCTGCAAAATTTACAAATATAAGGCTGATTCTTGTTGTTTGATTTCTGTAATAATGATTATTTGGAGCATTATTTTAATTTAAACCTATGAATTTGTCACCACATTAATGGAGCACCTCTCTCTGTGTGTATGTATATATATCATTTATGGTATTTTTTAAATGAAGAGTTATACAACTCTTCATTTAAAAGATACCATGAATTATTCAGTTACCTTTTGTAAGTGCAGGTTTAGAGTACATGCCTCATTTTTCCCTGTGGAAATCAAGCATTATATACACTATTTCTGTTTCAAATGCTGATTTTTTATATTAATTAATTTTGGTGCATAGTAACTTCTTAACCCTTTCACGACGGTGCAACTTTGTTTCAGACGCTCGTGTGGGATGGAAGGGAATCGAAGGTAGTTACTGTACAGGACGGAGGTTTTGCATTGCTAAGCCTAATTTTATAAAAAAAATCAGAAAAAAAAAAAAAAAAAAAGTTTTGCTTCTAGAATCGTAATTTTTGGTATCATTTTATATTATTACTTGAGCTCTTATACAGGGTGTGATTCAAAAATTTCAAGACTTACCTCAGAACTAGAAATTTATTAAACATTTAAGTACAGCGGACTAAAATTCTTCAAAATATTATCCTTCAGCATCAACACAGCGCTGCCAGCTCATCTTCCACTGTTCATAGCCCTTCTGGAAGGCCTCGGGCATCATGCTGTCAGGGGTCTTGTCGAAACCTGCTGGATGGCATCGATGGAGTCGAATCTCTTCCTTTTTAGTTCAACGTGACAACACTCCTGCAGCCACCCTACAGCCCCGACTTGGCTCAAAGTGACATTTTCCTCTTCCCCGGAATCAAGACAGGCCTAAAAGGGAAGTGATTTGACTCTATCAACACCATCCAGCAGGCTTCGATGAGAGCCCTTGACAGCATGATGCCCGAGGCCTTCCAGAAGGGCTTACGAACAGTGGAAGACGCACTGGCAGCGCTATGTTAATGCTGAAGGTTCATATTTTGAAGAATTTTAGTCTGCTGTACTTAAATATCCAATAAATTTCTAGTTCTGAGGTAAGTCTTTAAACTTTTGAATCATACCCTGTATATGTTAAAATTAGCACTTAATGATGTTGTTTTTCTTTACTTTACATGAAAATATACTTAAAAAATTGCTTATCTTGTAAAATAATTTTTGGAAGCGCTGTTCAAATTATTCCAAAGTTTTAATTGATAAAATCCATCAATACAGTTTAAAATTAATAAAACGACACAACAAAGACTATTTACAGTAAGAAGTAACAAAATTAAAAATGAAGACTGAGTGTGGTAAATCGCGAAACACGGAGAAGTATCACTTTCTAACTTCTAGAAAAAGTATTTCATTTTAACTCTTTAGAAAGTGAATCATCACTCTCATCTGCGTTAGTAAATGGTTCATTAACCATACGAGGGTATTCTTCCTCTGATAAATAGCGCCTTCCCGCCATAATGGACTGGAGGTGAGGCTTTTCGAAATAAAAAGAGAAGAAACGGAAATATATCTGAAAGCAATACAAAGCGTAACAGAACTCCACATAGTAACCCTAAAAGACCGTACACAGTAAAGGGAAAAAACAGAATAAGAAAAGGATTTGATATAAATCAGACACGCGAATGTTTTCATTAGCACGCAGCGATTTAAAGAACTCACCTCTGTTTACGCTTCCCCCCCCACCCCTGCAACAGTTGATGATTAAAATACCAATGTCAAGCAGAATATATTAAACTCAACATCAGGAACCTAAAACTGTACTCATTTCAAAAGTAATGGACATAGGATATCATCTAGTGGCCTTCAGAAAAACGTTCCAGTTTAAAATGCATCACCCGTCCTCTGAATGCAGTCTCTAGTGATGCGTGGATGAGACGCCCGACTGTAAGAGACAGGGAATGCGTACATGGGACGCCCGTCCTGAAAGGGTTAAGCTTCATGTAAAGGATTTAAGCTGGAGATGATTAAAATGAAATTGCAGTTGACTGCAGACTGAGAATGGCAAAACGATTGGATTTCTTCAGCCAAGTAACCCAGAGCTATTTAACCAATATCACATAATTTCTATTTAACAGCAGGATTTGCATAATCTTACTAACTAGCCACTTATGCAGCCAGCTGCCTAGAATAGTTATTATAAAAAGAAAAAAAATATATATAATAATTTTAAAGAAGCTAGCTAATGTAATTTCATACATCCAGCTATGTAATTAATAATAATTGAAAGGAATCTGAGTTTATTTCTTTTAAATCACTTAGTTTGTTAATTAAAACATTATAAATATCTTGCGCTTTGGTGAATGACAATACACTGCTACATGAAGGATAAAAATATTTTAATTCACACTGTGTCAACAACTTTCTTTTAAATCACTGAGTTAAATTTTGAAAGACAAATATATTGCATTTTGTTGGATAGTAAAACATTTCTTTTACAGTTTTTCTTTCTGAATTTTCCGATAAAATTTGAAACATAAACATCTATCGAAGGCGAGACAATTTTTTTGTTTTGCTGGGTTTTTAATCAAAAGTTCCTTAAATTTGCCTCAAATATGAAATAACAGAAAAAAAAAAAAAAAAAAATTCAAAATTTAAAATTTGGGCTTTGAGGTACACATACTTGAGTGGAAGGATGTATTCAATATTTGGTGGCTCTAGGAGCTGCTGTTTTTTGGCAATGAAGTTAGAAAGACAAATATATTACCTCTTGCCAAGCAGCAACAGACTTCTTTTATATTGCTGAGTTTTCTGATTAAATATGAAGCGTAAATATGTTATACAGTCAAAAGTCGTTAATTCGGACACCCAAAATCCGGACCTCAAAGCTACAAACTTTCTGCTGCGCGTACGACCTTTACAGCTGCGAATAGGCGTGTGAGCGTGCGCAAAATACGTTTACGAATGCGCATTTAATGTATAACGGACAGTATAAGCTAAGCTAAAATTATCTAATTCAGTTAATGTTGCAGATTGCGCTGTTCCTTAATCTTCTAATTGGATCCGGCTTATTATTTTTTGCACACTGTTAGAGCAATTTTATAAAAGTAAGCTTGAACTTTCGATTATGTCAAAAAGAATTTCCGATTCTGGAGTTATCAAAGGATCTACAAAGCGAAAGTATGTTCCGATGTTCATCAAACAAAAAGTGAAATTGCTGCAAAAAATGGATAAAGGCATATCCTTTGTTTATCTAAACTTTAACGTTTGTTTATCTAAACTTTGTTTATCTTTAACGCCGCGGCACGCAATGAATTGGAAGTTGATCTGTCAGCACTATTCTTATCTTCAGGGCAGATGTTTTTATTTTATTTGGCTTATAATTCCTCACTAAATGTATTATTTCATCTCGATGTACTCTGTCTTTGATATGATTTAAATCAAATTCCTCATCATTATAATTCGCTTCCGAAAGCGAAGAAAGTAACAGAGGTTATTGAAAACGAAAAAATTTCGATTGACAAATTAGTCAGTATTCTCGACCCAGCAATTATAGGACTTGAAGAGTGGAACTTTGTAACTGAACAAGAAATTATGTCTGTTTATAGAATTAAAGAGAATGTATTATCACATAAAAAACGAAACAACTTACATTGAAAGAAATGTTTAATAAAGTAAACAAATAAATATTAAGTTTTCTTTTTTTGTAAATTTTGATACCATTTAGATCATAATTGTTCTTTATTTCAAAAATTACGGTTTCATATTTTTAACTTTATAATTTCTGCATGCCATCTTACCAGATTTAAACTGATGATCTATAATCCGGAAAAATCGATAATCCGGAATCGCCGAAGTCCCGATGAGTCCAGAATAACGACTTTTGACTGTACTTTGCAGAGTAGCAACATAAAACTTTTAAATCATCAAGTTTTTACTTAAATGTGGTACTATTCTGTTATCGGGGACCGGATTCAGAAATGTATGGAAATGTATGCATGTGTGTATGTATATGTATACATACATATACATACATTCGTACATACATGTATGAACACACCCATCCATCCATCCATGCATGCACGCATATATACATTTCTGAATCTGGTCCTCCTAACAGAACAGTACCTTAAATGTTCATTAAATTTGCACAAAAATACAAAATAACTAAAATTTTTGAAATTCAAAGTTTGGGATTTGAGGTACATGTGTTCAACTGAATTACTATGTACGTTCAAAATTTGGCTGCTCTAGGTGTTGCTACTTTCTACAATGCAAGGAACATTCATATATATACATATCTTATCTTGTCTACATATCTTGTCTTGATATATAATAGAGTCTTGATTATGTAATAGAAGAGATTGATATAATTGGGTGTGTATGTCACATATATTACCATTTCATTTAATATCTATTGAAATATAGTTTTTTTGCTAACATACAATTTTTATCTAATGAGCTGTATATCATAATAAACTCATCCCCAAGAAATTTATAATACAAGTATCGAAATAAAATGATATTAGGCATTGGCACAAAATTCAGTTAAATTTAATTATATTTTTATAAAGTTTTAAAATCTTGAAACAAGTGCTTTGTAAGTTGATCATAAAATAACTATAAAAACATATTTATAACTTCTTTACTGATTAAGAAACAGAATTCATTATGCAGCTAGGTGCAGAATTTAAAAAAAAAAAAAAAAAAAAAAAAAAAAAATTGTACTAAAAGTTAAAAAAAATCACTGCAATAAAAAAGATGGAAAAAGAGCTATGCAGTGACTTTAGCTTTCAGAGAAAACACAAAAGAATTTATAAAATGCTTTCACGCATTTTCATCATTTTTAATATTAAGTCAAATAACTTTTCATGCTCACATGTACTTTGGTTTGTTTAATTGAACTATACAAAAATACATAATAATATTATTGTTTATATATTAATAGAAAATAAACTAATATTATCAAAATATAATATTTCGTGAATATTGTAGTAGTAAACATATTAAAAATTCATGATAAAATTACTTGAATTTTCTTCTGTAATCCGGATATAGTTGCTTTGAGACATTCATCAGGAATAGAACTTTGATCTCCAATATCCTACAAAGCATTTGAGAAGAATATTGAATAGGATATAAAATACACTCATGTCCATAAATTAAGGATAATGCAAAATCAGGCAAAGGAAGTGTTAGAAGCAAAACAAATTTGACTTATTTGTAAAGCTTATTTATTAAACAAAAGGTAAAGAGCAAAAAAAGACGCTATATGTTTGATATTATTAAAAAAATTAGCGGTTTTTTCTCCCTGGAGCAAATTACAAAAAAAAAAAAAAAAAACCTATTTACAAAACACCAATATTACATGGTTGGTATGATTGTTAATACATTGTATGTCTCCCAGACGATGCAATACAGTCCGTACAATGCCTAGGCATGCTGAGTATCAAATTATCGATCTGATCTTGGGGGATATTACACCACTCAAAAAGCAATTCTCTCTGAAGTTCCGGTAGACATGTAGGAGGAGGTTGACGGGCTGCAACTCGTCAGCCAAGCATGTCCCACATGTGTTCTACTGGATTCAAGTCCGGTGAGAATGCTGGCTAGTCCATACGGGTGATATCCTCCAATTGAAGGCATTCGCTTACGATGTTTGCATGGTAAGGACGGGCGTTGTCATCGATAAACACAAATTGTGCGCCCGTGGCACCCTGAAACAAACGTACATGCTGTTCCAGAATGACATCCTGATAGATTTGGCTTGTCATGGTTCCAATTTGAACATGCAGGTCAGTTCAGGAACCCAGAATAATTCCACCCCAAACGAGCACTCCTGCACCACCGTAATGGTGTTGTTCAATGATGTTTTCTTGGTGATAACGGGTACCTGGAGCTCTTCATATGAAAGTCCAGCGAGAATCAGATGGCAAGCTAAACCTGGACTCGTTGGAAAACATTACGCAAGCCCACTGTTGCGGTGTCCACAATGCATGCTCTCTACTCCAGGCTAACTGCAGGCGACAGTGAGTTTCAGTAAGTGGAATGCATCTGAGAGGTCTATGAGCATATATACCAATCTGCCCTAAGCGTCTGTACACGGTCTGCCTTGAAATTGTCATACCAGTGGCTGAAGAGAGCTGATGAGACAGGTCTGAGACTGTGCTCCGCCTGTTTCTTTTGGCAGTAACTGCCAAATACCGGTCCTCATTCGGCGTTGTAACTGGGGCGACCTGCGCTGTAACCTCTACTCACATTACTATCATCTTGGAATCGTTGCCAAAGCCTGGAGATGACACTCTAGGCAATTCCAAGTTCGTCTGATACTTCCAGTTGGGTACGCCCACATTCCAGATGGTCGATAATTCTACCACGTAAAAAATCACCCAAATGCGTCCTTTGTGTCATAACTATTCGGTTATTGGACTGAAATGCTTATAAAGCGCCTGCAAACAATTTTACTTCTTTGCCTATATTCCTTATATATCACTCTCTTACACTCTTGTCATTGTGACGTACCATCGGTGTCATTTGGTTACTTCCTGAAATTTGCATATGATTCTTGAAGATATGTGTAGTGATTTTACAGGTGATATATTTATTTTAGAGTTCGATTTCCGCGTGACTCCGAATTATCCTTAATTTATGGACATCAGTGTATTTAATAACATCCACATGGATAATAATACAATAAAAATAATAATAATTAGTTCATTCCAAGTGCTAATCATTCTCTTTTCATTTTTTAAGAATTATTTTAAACATGTTTTTTTTGCTAACTTTTTCTAAATTTGCTGCTCTGTTATATGCACATAAAATAAAAATACAAAAAGATTATACTTTGGTGAATGCTTTGACGACCAACAACTGAATGTAAAATGTGTAAATGAGAAAATTGAAGGAAAATAAAATTTATCTCATGCAAAATTTCTCTGCATAATTTTTTTTCCCTTCAAATTTACTTAAAATAAAAGAATATACACACATATATACGTACTATTTTTTTAAAGTCAATATATATATATATATATATATATAATTGAATAATAAGTATATATATAATTCTTATATATATATATATATATATATAAGAATTATATATATATATATATATATAATTGAAATTGGAAAGCTAATAAGTATTGTGCTGTAAGACCTATTTGGTCTTAAAAATTTTTTGCGCAATATGCTCCAAAAATTATGAAATAATAGGAAGAAAGATTGTAGTGAGCTCGCCAAAAAGTTACCAGGAGCTGTGGCTCCAAGGAATAGTTCAACACAGTATTTTTAAAAATATCATTGAAGGGTGAAAAATTAGCCTACACGTGAAATAAAATGCAGAATATAAAAAACTGTTAAAATCAATTGTTGGAAACATGTGAATGGCAAAAAATACAGTAAAAACCTATCGATGTGATAAGTGAAAAGTTAACACATATAAAAAACTGATTGACGGAACAAGTTAAAACAAAACTAAAACATATGAAAAACATAAAATTACAAAAAATTATAAAAATTACAAAGTGGAAAATGGTAAATTAGCGTAATTAGACTTCCAAGCTGGCTTTTCAAGGGAAATTTCAGTTGGATGTCGAACCAAGCCAACACCATTACGCATTTCGCCGAAACAGACAATTGAAGCTCTTGTGTGACGAAGAAATTTCTTAAATAATATTAATTGTCCCAAAAAATCATTTGGAGCTTCAATTCTCTGTCCCAATTTCCCGACGCGTCCACAAAAAATGACACATTAAGGTGTAAAAAAATGTAAATGCAACTCCGAGTAAAACTAAAATTAAAATAAATAGCGGTCTGCTATTAGTCAAATATACAATAACGTACGGGCTGGACCTGCAAGCTTAAAGAATAAAACCTTTATGACTATTATACTTCTGAAATGAAATTCAAATGAAAACAAACGCCATGGGTCTTGCTAAGACCAAAAAAAAATATTTAAAAAAACATAACATTTTTACATTAGATTCTCTGAATCATCCATCCACTTTATACCGTCCCATTGGGCTTTATAAAATTTCATTATCTAACTCAAATTATCTAAAAATTGGTAAGGCTAATGCCAGCTTTTTTTAAGGTATTTTTAATTATTTTATGAGGAATAAGGTTATTTTTCAAAATTGTCACGAAGTAAAGTATTTCTTCTTGAAGGTGTTCTGTTGCATTGCATATTCTTTTTATTCTAAGTAGCTGTGAATAAATTGTGTTTAGGATGATTCTTTTGGAAATATTAGAATTCCAGTTGGTTAACTTTAGTGTAGAAAAAGTGAATTCTCTTCTCTTGTCATAAACTTTTATAAAATTATAATCAATAATATTTAAGTCAAGGTAGACTACATTATTTTGCACCGTATTTGTATTATTTAGTTTTAAGCAAATGGGGTAGATATTAGCAACTTCTATTTTGTTGTGGTTGTTGAAGGCTATGATATCATCAATATAACGATATATGTGTTGGAAAAATTTATGTTCTTCTTTACTGAGTGAACGAACAAAGGTAAATTCTTTTGTAAAAAGGAATAATTCACATACAGAACTGGAAAAAATTACCTCCCATTGGAATTCCTTGAATTTGTTTAAAGATGCTATTGTTAAATTGGATAAAATTATTGAAAAGCACGCTTGAGAGAAAAAATTGCCATTTTTCGGTACTTATTATTGTAGAAATTTGCAAAATTATATCCGGTAGAGCAAGTAAGCTTGTATATATTTCTTTAAGTGGTAAGGTAGTATAGAGGTTTTCGAAGTCATAGCATTGTATATGGTCTATTTTAAGTGAATTTATAGTTTTTAGAGCTAGCTCGTTACTTGAAATCATCCAGTTGCAATGTAGATCCTTAAAATCATAGTTATTAATTAAGTCACATATTAAGCAAAGTGTTTTTGCAAAAAGATAATCTATTTCTTTAAGATAACTTTTGGTACTATTGGCAATAAACCTGAATTTAATAGGAGACTTATGAAATTTTGGTAGTGCATAGAAATTGGCAAATCTGTTATTATATTTTCCGGGGATGTATTTTTAGTCTTTTATGTAGTGCGTTAAATTTATTGAGAAGAATTTTAGTGCTGGTAGTAATTTTTTGGTAAGTGCAATTGTTATTTAATTCATTATGCAGAAGGTTGAGGTAAAAACTTTTTTAAATAACACTAAAATTGTTCCTGGCTTTGTCAATTTTTGTAATGATAAAATTATCTTGCTGTTTTTTAATAAGATTATTTAGCTGCTTTTTATTGCGTAAAGAGTTGAAATAAGGCGTCTTGAAAAGTAAATGTTGAAATTCTTTAATTAGTGCAGCTTTCCATTCAAGAAAAGTAGTAGTAGGTAAATTGAATTTATTACTAACTAAGATGATAAATTTATCTAGATCTTGATTGAATTGTATGAGGCAAAAGTGTTTATTGATACTGAAAGTAGGACGAAATTTGGTGCCAAGTTGCTAAAGGGCTCGCAATTCTAAGTCTTCAATGATATTGAGATCTCCAGTGATAACATGTTGGTGGAAAGGATCGACATATTTATGGTAAATAGGTTGTTGGCAATTACATATGCTATTTTCTTGTACATCGTGGTGGTTGATAACGAGTTGACCTAAGGTCTTTTCCAATTTAAAACAGGGCTTAATTTGTAGTTGTTGGTCAGGAAGCAAGTGTTGATATTTTTTTTTAAATGCTTGGTATTTTTAGTTTATATTTATATATATATGTGTGTGTGTGTATATATATATATATATATATATTTATACACATTATATATATATATATACCACACAAACACACATTATGCATGAGATATACATACACACATTATATATGTGTATGCATGAGTAATATAATAAAAAAATGTAAATCAAAATCTTAACTTTAATATTCATTAATTCCTTAACTCTCTATTTTACTCTAGACATTCCACTTTCCATCCTAAAAATAGTATCTGGTGATATTAAACCTCTCTAGACTCCATCATTTCAAAATCAGTAGCCATTATATGACTCTTACACAAGGCTCATAATGCAGATGATTGATTTAACCTTCCCAAGACCAAAACGCCCGAGATGGCCCTACATTCAAACGACTACAACCGCCTGAAATTGACATGTTGTTTTCTTTCATCCCCTCCTAAGGCATGCAGCAGGTGCAGTTTTCCCAAATGCATTGTATCAGTTTATTGCAGACAGCTTGTCCTAAAAGGATTTATTTGTGGTTTCTTATCTTTACTTGTTAGGAAGTAGAAAGAATGTCATATGAAATCTTCACACCTCTTTGTGCATTAATAGATGGGGAGGGGAGGAAATCACTGTGAATCTCGAAAGGCATTTTGGGCACTTCTGTATTTCAAGCATACAGGTTAGCAAAGGTTTTGGGTTTCAAAGGGTTAAGGCTTCAGCCAGTAAGAAATTTTGAAGCTTAAATATTATCCAATCCAGATATAGCAAACTGAAATGAATACTGTAAACCAAGAGCCAAATTACTTTAAAACCAATCTTCATCTTAGAATATAACATTGCTTCTGCTTTTTAGTCTAGCTAAAATGCTGCTTCTCTTCTAACTCTAACATCACAAATCTAAAAAGTTCTAAACTAGGCAGGCTTACTGTGCCACTTTATTTGAGTTGGTTTACAGAAATACTTGTTGACTGGAAACAAAGAGTATTTTCTAACTAGAAATACAGAATAGTGTCCACACTTCTTTCTATATGCATCATATTTGTATTCTATATCAAAATAATATACTATATACAGCCAATTTCTTACTGAATTTTAATTAGCAATTCGAATAACTTACACTCATCTTACTAAAAAACTCTTTTGTCATGATTCTTGAGAAAAAGACTAAACACTTTTGCATTTATTAATTATTGTTAATTGATCAGATGAAAGTTTGTTCCCCTTGAAAAGTTAACTAATTTCTAGTCAATGACAAAAATTACTTCGTTTGTTGGTTGTATTTTCACTTTTATTAGATCTTTTTAATACTTCCATTTTAAATATGTTCAAGATTCCATTTCTAATACGCTAATGAGTAAAGTAATTGTAAATAGGAAAAGGAGCAGAAACCACTTGTGTGGCAGTGTACAAAATGACTAAATATAACTTAAGCTTAAACACGAGTGAAAAGGTGATTACCATATTCTGTGAAAATCTTAAAACTGTAGAAAAAGAAGGGTGGTAAAGACCTAACTGGTGTTCATTACAAAAGTTGTTTGGTGACTTTTTTCTTAAGAGTATGCAGAACTTTTACAGAACTTTTGGCTGAAAACAGTAGCCCAGTTGCAACTGTAATTTTTAACAGAATTCTTCGAAGAAATGAACATGCTGTTAAAACTAGTTAAAGATGATTGAAGTAAAACAATTTAGAGGACAAAATGGCAAAGGTGTTAGATGAAATGAAATTCTACTTTAATCGCTTAACGACCACTCCCGAGATATCTTGGAAATAGATGTTGTCTCAATTTTCCTATGAACGAGTTAACTTAGGGGTTGAAAATTTTACAGATATTTAATGCCATCGCTTCATTCTTACTTTAGCTCTTATTACCTAGACTAGAGTTCTGTATTACTCTTGCCTAGATTGGTTTTTTTTTTTTTTTTTTTTCCCACGGAAGCCCGGGTTAACTTGGGTAATGTCATGAACCATAATAAATATCTTTTTAGTCCAAAGGGGCTTTGTCCCTGAAGGACTATTGTTTTTGTTTTGCAATCTTGCGTTGAATCACTATAAATGCCCATTTCACTTTTCAAACTGTTGCCACCAAATGTTAGAGTCCTGCAATATATTTGAAGAAATTAAATAATGAAGAATCTGCATAAATGTATGTATATTTCTTGCACTGTGATAAAACAATGGTACATAGAGCCATCGAATTTTGAATGACGTAATCCTCCTACGAATCGGCATGTAGAAGACCAAATTTGGAATTTGTTTTATTATCGATTTCCTATTTTGTAAAACTTTAACGAATTTTTGATTAACAAACTCAACGATTTAAAAGTGAGCAATGGCAACACTCTACAGCAGGGAAAAAGAACCTTTTTACCTTCAGTGGGCGTGGAACTGTGTATCGGAAATTCTAAAGATATGCTCATTTTAAAATTATTTTGTGACATTGCTACTGAACTGAATTTTATGGTTTAAGTGCAAAGAACATGATATTTAATAAATAAAAGTAACACACAAAACGTTAAAAAAACGCTCCTTTGGATGTAATTTAAAACCCGAAACCTTTCAGATTTTTTTTGGAGGGGCTTGTATTATACTTATTTATTTTTTGTGCCTTACAAAGCTACATCTAGTGATCTACATCTGTAGATAAAAAAGATTTCATAAAATGAATCAGGGATTTTCGGCATAATTCTAAATATAAATTCAGTCATTCGGTTAAAACCAAATCTGGCAAAAGCAGTTGAAACAGGAAGATTCAAAGTCTTCACGTCCGAGTTTTAATACATCTTAAAAATAGTTGGCTCTTGGAGAGATTACTTATTATATTTATCGAAAACACCATTTATTAGGTTGTTCGTAAAATAATGCAGGTTTTTAACCTATATCTTTAAAGTATCATAACTCAAAAACAATTTTATTAATCAAAATAAGCAGCAGCCAAATTAATGCATTTTTGCCAATGAGATATAAGTTTATGTATGCCGGTAAAATAATATTCTGGAGTTCTGGACGCGATAAAATTGTCAAAGGCGTTTTTGACCTCGTCTTGGTTTCTGAAGCATTTCTTCAGCAGAATGTTATCCAAATGTTTGAAAAAGTGGTAAACGATCAGTAAGAGGTCAGGCGAATATGGGGGAAGAGAGAGAGTCACATATCCCAATTTGTCCAATTTCTGTAGGTCAGTTGCACAACGTGTGGCAGAGCATCTTCATGGAGAAGAACTGGCTGCTTTCTGTTGACCAATGCTGAGCACATGTGTAGCAATTTTTGGTGCATTTCATGGATTTGCTGACAGTACTTATCTGCTGCAATCGTTTTGCCCATATTTAGGAAGCTATAGGGGACGAGACTGACCTCAGACCACCAAACAGTCACCATAATTTTCTTTTGGTCCAAATTTGGCTTTTGAAAGTGTTGTGGTGTCTGACCACGGTCCAACCATGGAGCTGAATGTCGCCAGTCGTTGAAGAGAATCCACTTTTCATCGCATGTAACAATTTGTTCAAGAAAAAGGTTGTTTTTGTTGTGGAGAAGAGCAGACGACACTTCAAAACGGTGATTTTACTTATTTTCACTCGATTCGTGAGGCACCCACTTATCGAGCTTTTTTGACTTTCTTATATGATTTAAGTGATCAGAAATTGTTGTTTTGCTTATGCCAAGCTCTCGAACAGTTATGCACGGGTTTGTTTCAACTAAAGTCTTGAAATCATCGTAATCAACAACTGAAGAGTGTCCACGATGCTCTTGATCTTCCAGGTCAAATTCTCCACAACGAAACTTTTGGTATCACCGTTTAACTGTAGATTCATTAACACTTTTCTCACCCCATACTTCATTGACGTTTTGAGCCGTTTATGCTGCGCTGTGGCCTAACTTCTACTCATAAAAGTAAATTTGCAGAAAATCCCGTTTTAACATCTAAACAAACACACCTAGTAAATATTTTTGAAAATAATTTTGGAACAAAATGATTATTATAGAAATATAGAGTGAAAATAGAGCTTCAAAATGATACATGAACTAATGTAATTCAAAATATTTTTGTTGCTAAAAATGTACAAGAAAGATAATCAACTTTTTGCTGCAAATGGGACTACAATACAGTAGAAGTCCAGAAATCCGCAACGCTTGGGACCAGTGATTGTGCAGATTTCAGGACAGAAAAGATAATATTCAGACTAAAAGTGTAGAATATATAAGGCGTATTAGATACATTTAATTAAATTATTATATACATTAATACAATAATTAATTATATGCATTAACTCTCTAGTGGCAAGGCCGTATATATATGGCCTAGAATATTTGTTGTGGTATCCGTAAGAATGTATATATATGTGCATATTAAAATATGTCAAAGAAATGAAGGCAATATATCAAAAGTACACAAATCTAGGTATGAAATACCAAAAGAGTTTTTACATTAAAATGGAAAAAATAATTTGTTCTCATAGTAGTTTTGAGAAATTTATGCTTTCTTAGAGAAAACCCTAGCCGCTCAGAGGGTTAAGTTATTATTGCATATATAAACTGATTATATGATATTGTTCATTTACATTAGGCTCCTCTATTTTAAAATCAGCATGAATCTGCTTCCCCTTTTCTCTCAGGAGTAGTCCTGAAATAGGTACCCAATCACTCTGCCGCTGCCGGAATCACTCGTACATCAAGGTTTGCTGATTTCGTCTCATGTAAAGATTTCCGGTTTCGCATTCCGGTGTTAGAATCACTGTTGCTGTAAAATTTCAATAGCTTTTCTTTATTGTTCCGTATAATAATGGCAATTCCATACGATTCTGCTATAAACTGAGCAGTAGCACCTGCTTCCATTTTTAACCGAATTTCCACTTTTTTCATTACCGTCGATGCAACTTGTTTACGTTTTTCAACGTTGCAAGTAGTAAAATCATGAGTGACTTTCTAATCCGATTGTATTAAAAAGTGCTAAAATTAAAAATACAGTCAAAAGTCGTTAATTCGGACACCCATAATCTGGACCTCAAAGCTAAAAACTTTGTGCGCATGCACCGCGTTGACACATGCGCATAGGCGTTTACGCGTGCGTGTAAGACCTAAGACTGTGCATTTGCGTATGCGCAAGCGCAGAATACGTTTTCGCTTGCTCGTTTAATGAATAATGGACGGTATAAGCTAAAGTTATCTAATTATCTATTTCAGTTAATGTTGATGATTGCGTTGTTCCTTAATCTTCGAACTGCATGCGGCTTATTATTTTTTGCAGACTGTAAGAGCAATTTTATAAAAGTAAACTTGAACTTTCGATTATGTCAAATAGAATTTCCGATGCTGGAGCTCCCAAAGGATCTACAAAACGAAAGTATGTTTCGATGTCCATCAAACAAAAAGTGGAATTGCTGTAAAAAATGGACAAAGACATGAAGAAGGAGACAGAAGGGTTAGTGAAAACGAAAAAATTTCGATTGACAAGTTAGTCGGTATTCTTGGCACAGCAATTATGTGACTTGAACAGCAGAACTTTGTAACTGAACAAGAAATGATGTCTGTTTATAGAATTAAAGAGAAAGTATTATCACATAAAACGAAGCAACTTAAACAACTTACATTGAAAGAAATGTTTAATAAAGTAAACAAATAAATATTAAGCTTTTTTTTTTTTTTTTTTTTTTTTTTTTTGTAAATTTTGATACCATTTAGATCATAATTGTTCTTTATTTCATAAATTACGGTTTCATATTTTTAATTTTAGAATTTCTGCATGCCATCTTATGAGATTTAAATTGATGATCTATAATCCGGAAAAATCGATAATCCAGAATCGCCGGAGTCCTGACGAGTCCGGATTAACGACTTTTGACTGTATTCTTAATTTATCCACAAAATATGTGAATAAAAAAAAACGACATCACTAAACAATCTCGTGAAATAACAAAGCTCAGAAAGTACAACATGAAGCATGAACTTGAAAGAAGAGTTAATTGTCTGCTTTTTTACCTAGATGCAGATTGGGGGGGAAAAAAACTTTTATCACAATGTCAATAATTTGGTATTTCCGTTATGACTCATTATTATTCGGCAATTATGACGTCATTATCCAGTAAGTACTTTTTCTTCGATATTTTGTACTCCATGTTGTGGTTTCCAGAACCTATAAACTCAATGTTTATATTTTGAGAAGGAATGTGGATTTCAGGAGTTGGCGGATTTTTGGTATTTGACTGTACTTACTTTTGGCCCAAAACTCATTAAAATGGACGTGTCATTACGCACGGAATTTCACTAGCCATTTGTCATCACTGCAGTCTCTGAACCTATTATTGAGGCTGACTTCCTACGTCACTTTAGATTACTGGTCGACATCTGTCAAGGATGTTTGGTGGACCCGCTTACCCGACGATGTTCCAAAGGAATCGTGACTACAAAAGATATAACAGCAAGGCAGTAAGCAGGAATAATAAACTTCACCAATTGCTTGCCAAATTTTCTGTGCTTACAGAAGTTTGCTCAATGTTACGGAAAATTAAGCAAGAATTACTCATTGTATTGAAACTAGAGGCCCATCTATGCTTTCATGGCCACACGGGCTTTCAGCCAAAAGCTTAAAGCAGCCAAACAACAATTCCAGTAACTGATTGAAACTAAAATCTGCAGACCCTCTAAAAGCTGCTGGGAATCCACTTTGCAAATGGTGACCAAAAGCAATGGTGATTGCCAACCATGTGAGGATTACAGGAAATTAAACAATGTCACCATCCCTGATTGGTAACCTTTTTCTCACATACAGGACCCTTGGTTTTAAGAAAGCTTACTATCAAATTCCTGTGGGAGAAGAAGACGTGCCAAAAACAGCCATTTCACACCATTTGGCCTCTTTGAATATTTGTCCATGCCATTCAAGTTATCGAATGCTGCGGTTACATTCCAGAGGTTTATTCATCAAGTTTTCAGCAGAATTAATTTTTTTTGTACCATTCTTTGATGATGTATCGGTAGCATCTGAAAATGACATGCAGCACGTGCAATATCTTAAGATGGTGTTCCAGCGATTCATGGATTATGGTATAGTAATGTAGCTAAATGTGTCTTGGGTAAATCAACTGTGAAATTTCTAGGACATTTGATAACTCCTGATGGTATCACTCCTTTGTCAGAGAAAGTATCAGCAATTGTGAAATTCCCCAAACCAGAAACTGTGAAAGAACTTTGGCGTTTCCTCGCTATGTGCATTTTTTAGCGACATTTTATTCTGCACGCTACAATATATATATCTGTTATATATATATATATATATATGCTGCTAGCCATCCAAAATGCAAAATGAAGAACAAGAGATATTAAAGCCAAATTTGTTTCCAAGATTACACACAGTATCAATATTAATTGATTTGAAATACAGCCTTCTTTGAGGTAAGGAAAGCGAGAAAATCAGTAATGAATGTTGTCTCTACATGTGTCAATAACCTCTGCTACACAATGCAGCATTGAGTGAAAGAGGTTTGGAATGTTTTGCTAGGGAATGGCAGTCGATACTGCCTTCACAGATAAGTAAAGTTCATCTTGTGCACCTGCAGGTGCGGCATCCTCCATTCATTGACCAGACATGTTTGATGGGTGATAGATTAGAAGAATGGGCAGGCCAGGGTAACAATGCAATATGGTGGACTAAAAAGAAAGCTTAAATATAATGTGTAACATGGTGTCGTGCATTGTCTTGTTAAAACTGGCTGGCAAGCCCTAAAAGTAAAGAAGTAGAACAGACTGGAGAGATAAAGCATTTGCTAGTAAGTGCACCAGTAATGCATACTAGGGGTGCAGGAGTGGAATCCAATTTCCCCCATACCATAACACTGGGTACAGGACCAATATGATTATGCATAACACAACAGTCCAAAGCCTCTCTCCACAGGGTCTCAAACTCTAATCTGACCATACTACACGCAGAAGTGTGATTTGCTCAAAAGCAATGAATTCCTAGCAGACAGTCCATTGTACTGTAAATGACATTGATCTGTTTGTTCAGACCTCGATTGTTGTGTTACAGACTACATATGTTGTGATAAGGTTGCAGATGTGGCAGTGTGTTCCAATTTCATGGTCAGCAGCAGCTTTTATATAAATAGAGGAAAAGCTATGACAAAATCATTTTCTAACAAAACAATTATATACATGCACTATATAGCTAAAAATCACTGGGCATTTCAGATTTTAGAATTTTTTCCAAATTTCTAGAGTAATGCTTCATGAATTCATTCAAACATGTGATTGATTCTCAAGCACTTTTCCTAACTCTGACAAAGCATCAGACTCATGTTTTTGTTTATTTAGATAAAGGTGGCATAATTCACTTTTGATAAATTAAGATAATGACAGTTAATTGGAAAAGTTCTAAACCTCCAACTAATTCTCGAAAGTAACTGCAGTACATCTTCACTGTTTTGTGAATATCTTTTTGAATTTGCTCAATACTCAGGTGGCATTTTTATATAAATACCCTATATACGGTATTTACTCATGTAATAGTCGCACCTCCATTTTGAAGCAGAAAAAATCATCAATATTGTGTAGTAAATTTCCCCGCATAATAGTCACACCCAGACTTTCACAATGAAAAAATGTGCGACTATTGCACAAGTAAACACAGTATTTGCCAACCAAATTATAACATAAAAGATTTATATATTTCATGCATGCATAGTTAAAATTATTTTTTAACTGTCATATCTCATCGAACATTCAGAGTTTTCATTTCAAATTTTAGTTTAATGTTTCTATTAAATGCTGTTATGTTTTCTGTAATTTTTGTGAAATTTGGTTGAATACTGCATGCTATAAGCATAAAACATAATTAAAAAAGAATTTGGAATTTTTAACGAAAATCTTTGTTAAAATAACATGCAAAAAATTTTGTGAAAATTACAGTTCATTTTTTAGTTTTTATAATAAACAGTGATAAAAAAATTTTTTTTTTCTTAATTCTTCTGTTGTTGGGTCCCTAAATGCACTAGTGACTGAATTTTCACTGGTAAGTGTAAATTCAAGTATATTGTTTACCTGACCACAGTTACAGAACAATTCATCTAGTACAGAAACTTTTTTAAAATGTCTAAAATTCCTACTCACTATTACTTTTAAGTGCCTATTGACCTTTGGCTTTATAATTTATATTATGCTTACTAAAATAATAATAATATAATGCAAAATAAAATATAACTCTCACTTTCTATATTTCTAATATATAAAAAACAAGCATATATGAAATTGATGAGGTAAAACACAGAAAATTATCAGGACTACAATCATTAGGAATTACATGCTAAAACACACAGTCAAAACACTTCTTTACCATTGGGATAAAGGATGAAATATCTGTTAAGATGCAGCCATCTTGCCAATCACTAAATGAAGAATTTTTTAAAAGTAATACCTGCACTACACCCTTCTTTAAAATATCACCAATCAGAGCAATTTTTATGCCAGTCCATACTTTGCTAATCTGAAATACAATACGAAATTTTTTAATATAAAAATTTTCTTTTCATCATATTTTTATGAAATTAAAATAAATACAAAGTTAGTACAAATACTACTATATATAAATATTTGGTGGAGATCCCACCAGTTATTCCTGCAGAATTCTGGAGGAACTAATACCTCCAAAACAGCCATTACTCAACTTGCTTCACAGGTAGATAGTCCTAACGTGATTTGCCATAATCAAATAAACCAAACCAAACTAAAACTGACCTCTTTAATGTTTGCACTCTGTAAATATGCTTTCATTGATTTTCACCACTGTGTTGGGCTCTCCAGTTTTATTGAAGCTCTGCTTAGAATGCTATGAGTACAAACTTCCTGCAGGTAACTGCTTCAATGTATTACTATCTTTTTCAGTCATATTCAGCTGACCATATAGTGCCATTTATACACAGTTTTTTATATATATACGATATAATCCTACATCCCAAATTTTAATAACTTATTTTTCCAACTTGTGAAGGAAAAATGCAGCAATAACAGTTAATTTATAGCTTAATTTTATGAATATGTTCACTAAAACAATAGGTGGCTTATAGAGAATCAATCACGGTTACCTCACACAAAAGTAAAAAATGTGTTATGTAAAGTTTATCCATAATCAACACTAAATCATGCTGCTTGGTAAGAGTTTCGCATTTGATGGTATAACATGCAAGTACCATTCCATTACAGGTTGTAAGATTTAATTCGGAAAATTCCTTGTTTACTAGCTAAGAAGGAAAAATTGCATCAATAACAAAAAGGCAGCTATTTTTCCATTATGCACCTGGTGCCCTTTTTGGTGCCTGTGAAAGAGAAGCCAAACATATGACAAGACCCACCAATAGTACTACCTGGGGACTATGTGTGTGAAACAAGAATAATTTAACACGTGCACAAACACACACACACATTATTATAATAGTACTACCAAAATATGAGGAAGCTGTATAATAGAAAAGTACCAGAAGCATATTGTTCAAATATTGTCGGATCTTGAATGTGCATACTTTGTGATTAAGTGCTCTTTAGATTTATTGTGATACTGCTTTATTTGTGAAAGTATGATTTTGTTCCCAACGATTTTCACAAGGACTCCTTGACAATGGCCACTAAGAATGTATATTATTCAGCTTTGAAAAGTGACAATGAACCAAATGACTGATTTAATAACTTAGAATTAGACCCCACTGACAAATATCCAATATTAGAATTGCTTAATAAGGAGAAATTTGATCAGGAGTTCAACAATACTGAGGGCTTTTTTGAAAACATGGAACAAAAAGTTTTATTAATATGGAGTGCTAGTGAGGCTTTTTTAACCAAAACTCTCATGTGGATTAGGATTCCTACAGACAGTTAGCTGTGCATCCAATTTTTGAAATAAAAGCAAGAATCTCTTATATCTTAAAACTTGAATGTAACTTGAAAGTTAAAGAATTTTAAGGCACATTATAGACCTATCCTAAATTCACGTAATAATGTTGGTAAATCTACTGATATCTGAAATTTAGAATTTTCATGTAGTTAAGAAAGGTGTTGAAAAGTCAAACAGCATCCTCACTGATGTTGTGGATAATCCTAAAAGCAAAAAGGAAAAAGTTAGTAAAGTGGGGTTTATTTTCCCAAATTACTAAAAAATAGCATCTACTCTGTAGAGACATTAAGTTTTTCTTTTAAAGCAGGAGAGATGAAAAATGAGCAATGTCCTCATCAGACTCAAACCACGGACCTCTCGAATACGCTCTGAGTGAGCTGACAATTACACCACGAAGGCATATTAAGGAGGCAGGAGAAATACCTTATATACTCCCTCTTTTAAAGGGCGACTTTGGATTAGGAGATCCAATCGCCACATTCTGGTGGTGCAGAATCATCATCCACCACCTTTTTTAGTTTGCGTACCACTGTAGAGACATTAGTTTTTCTTTTTTTAAAGCAGAAGAGATGAAAAATGAGCAATGACCTTGTTGGGACTCGAACCATGGACCTCTCGAATACGTTCCAAGCATGCTCAGATGGGAGAAATACCTTATAACTTAAATACTGCTAATAAATTTGATATTTTGAATAATGTTAAAAATGTGCTGATATAATGTCAATAATAATGTAAATATTGGTGGTAATAATGCAACTGCTAGTGGTAATGATGTTAAATGTGGTTGATACTGATAATATGCAAATGCACATGATAAACCACAGGCAAGATTTAAACGCATAATGGTTATTCTGCCTACTAAATTCAATGAATTTGTTAAGAAACTGTAGGAAGATTTAAATTACATTTTCTCTGCAAGAACTGCTTATGAATTGCTGAGAATTTTTCCTGCTTCAATTGAAGACCATCACGCCATAAAAACGTGCTTTGAAGACAATGTAATTCAGCAATACATTGTGCACAGAGAATATATTAAACATATAAAAATTATTATTAAGGGTATACCATTGGATTATTCAGCAGATGAAATCAAAGTACTCATTGCTGAATGTTTCAAAGTTATGAAAGTATGTACTATGTATGGCTTTCTTTCAACATCTATCTTACAATGTTCCAATGTCTCTCTTACAAGTTCTCTTAGTTAACAAATCTGGAACAGAAGATATTTATCACATTACTGAATTACTGTACTGTAGTATTTGTATGGAAAGTTAAACACTGAAAGGCAGTGTGGTCCAATGCCACGACTGCCAGCATTTTTATCATTCATTTAACAATCAATGATAAAAATGAATAATAAGTTAACAATGATATATAACAATGAATATATTGATATACATAACAATGAAAGATGGGCTGATCTTTGGAATATGGTAACTGGTAGTTTGGCGACATTTTGGAGGCGATAAAGGTTACTACCTAGGACTTTGGTAATAATGTGAGAAGTACTCAGTTCCGATTACGCATTATTTTGTGTGAGGGAAATGAGAGATCATGAGATATGTCATGTGACATTAATGGACGAATTACAGTTCTTTAATCGGAAAAGGGGGGGGGAATTTGGAAAACTGTAGTACTATATTATTTTGTATTAAGCTTTTGTGTGTTGTGTGAAATAGTGGAAGTGTGCGTGCCACGTAATGAAGATTCTGAAGATTAGGTAAATTAGTATTTTTAATCATTTGAGGATATTATTTTTATGCATTGTTCTAAATATAAGGAGTAAATAAATTAATATGGTATTATCGGAAAATTGTTATTAGCAATGATTTAGTTTAAAGTAATTAGGATTGTAATCTAATTTTTATTAATTTAATGTATGTGCTTATTTATATTTTAAGTAGTGTTTTTTAATTTAATTATATTTTAATTTAATGATCGTGATTTTGTGAGTTATATGTTTGTAGTATTTTGGAATGCGTTTGAGTAGAATATGTTGAGTATTTTCATGCATTTTCGTGGAATTTTTCTAATTTATGATATAAAAGCAGTGTACATGGTTATAGTGAAGAGTGTGCGCAATGCCATTTTTGTGCAATTCTGGGATGTTTTTTTAAGTAAAAATAAGTCGACGTGTACATGGTTTAGTGATATTTTAATTAAATGATAGTTATTTTGTGAATTTTATGTTTGTAGGAATTTGGTATACGTTTCAGTTGAAGTAAACATGCATGGAAGTAATTTAAATATTTGACACTAAGTATTTGTATAGCCATTTGTAATGTTTGCGGTATGAATTCGTTGGTGACGTTTATAATATAATAGATAATTTAGAGGTAAAAGTTTTTGCATATTTTATTTATTTTATGCGTGGAAGTGTTCATTTTTGGAAAGGGTATATACTTTTTCACGATCAGGTAATTTCATATATGTTCTTTTTACCGGATTTAAAGATTCACAAAATTTTCATGCATTTTCGCGAAATTTTTGTAATTTATGAGAAAATAGCAGTGTAGATGGATAGATAGCAGATAGATGGAAGTTAAGAGTGTGTGCAATGCCATTTTTGTGCAATTCTGGGATTTTTTTTAAGTAAAAATAAGTCGACGTGTAAATGGTTTATGTGTATGTGCTATTCTGGAAAACGTGCCAGGAGTTTGCGATTGTGCACTTTTTCCCAATTTTGCAGTTAATATTTGTCATGATTAAGCAGTTTTGTTACATAAAATTTCTAGCAAAAGTGTAATTCGGCTAGTAGATTGTTGGAAAAAGTGTTCAGTAAATAAAAAGAAAAGAAACATGTCTTTACTTCGTGAAGACAAAATGGCGGCGGAAAAAAAGAAGAGGGTTGCTGTAGCAGAGTTGGTCGCCAAATTTTCGCCAAGTTACCATAATCCAAAGATCAACCGAAAGATTTAAAGAATTGTTTCAGAGTAACTTCAGTATTTTAAAAAGAGTCAATTTAAAATTTTTTTCTATTTTAACTTCATCTTGAAGTTGGTAAGTAATTATTTTTACTTATTAGTGTATATATTGAAAAATATTGTTGCTTTAAAAAAAGAATAACGTAATTTTCTTTTATGAAGGAGACATACCGGAAATGTCAAATTTCACTTATTATTCCTCAAAAACTTTTTTACCAGTAAAAAGCATTTAAGTCAAAGACTCAACGGTAATTGAAAACAGAACATTTTTTTTTAAACTTTCATATTATTTGTTTCATTTCTAGGGATCCTTAAAAATTTAACTCAAAAAGTATGAGTGATGAGAACTGAATTAAAGGGAATCCCTGATCTGCTTAGGATTAGTTAAGGCAGTGGTCTCAAACTGGTAACCCCAAAAGCAACTTCACTTAGCCCATAAATACAATTCCCATGAACTAATTAGTATTGTTATGACAAGAATCTGAAGAAAAGTTTATGAATTTAAAGATTTGGCATCTAGTATGACAATGTATTGCTGAATTACAGTCAAAAGTCGTTAATCCGGACCTCAAAGCTATAAACTTTCTGTGCATGCATCAAAGCATACACTTAGGCATTTAAACATGCGCATAATACGTATACGCATGCGCGTTTAATGTATAACGGACGGTATAAGTTAAGCTAAAATTAACTTATTATCTATTTCACTTAATGTTGCAGATTGCATTGTTCCTTAATCTTCGAATTGGATCCAGCTTATTATTTTTTGCAGACTGTTAAGAGCAATTTTATAAAAGTAAGCTTGAACTTTCGATTATGTCAAATAGAGTTTCCGCTATACATATATTTACTAATATGTAAAGGATCTACAAAGTGAAAGTATGTTTTGATGTCCATCAAACAAAAAGTGGAATTGCTGCAAAATATGGATAAAGGCATTTCCTTTGTTTCTCTAACCATTCCGAAATCTGTTTATCAATTTCACGCTGCTCTGCAGGGAGGGGAATGTCGCGGTGCACAATGAACTGGAAGTTGATCTGTCAGCACTATCCTTATCTTCAAGGCAGATGTTTTTATTTTATTCAGCTTATAATTCCTTACTAAATGTACTATTTCATCTCGATGTATTCTGTCTTGGATATGATTTAAATCAAATTCCTTGTCATTATAAATATCACGAGTACACATCAAATAGTTTTCTGGTTGCAATTTTCTAATTTCGTCTATGGGTAATGTATGCTTTACGCATGCGCGCGTTGAAAGAAATGTTCAATAAAGTAAACAAATAAATTTTTTTTTTTTTTTTTTTTAAATTTTGATACCCATTAGATCATAATTGCTCTTTATTTCATAAATTACAGTTTCATATTTTTAATTTTATAATTTCTGCATGCCATCTTACCAGATTTAAACTGATAATGTATAATCCGGAATCGCCGAAGTCCCGACGAGTCCGAATTAAAGACTTTTGACTGTACTTTGCATAAACGTCAGTAACACCTCAGAAGATCTACAAATGCAGCTAATTAATTTACACTGTTATACAAAGCTTGTTCAAATATTTGAAGATACAAACTTGATTGACTTTTTTCGTATTTGTCAAGAGACGGAATTTTTGCAATAAAAATAATGAGTTTAGGAATAGGTTTGTATGTAAATGGTTTTGTTTTCACAGTTAAAAATTAATAAACCTAAAAAAAGAAACAGACTGACCAATTAGCATTTACAGTTCATGATGAAGAAAGTTTCTAGTAATTTCTCCTACAAACTTTAACAAAATCGTAACATCATGAAGTGTTGTAAGAAATAAGAAAATTTGTAATTATTTACATAAAAATTTATGCATTTCTTCTGTATGTAGCTAGGAAAACTTATATTAATTAAAGAAAGAGTAACAGCATGTCATTATTTATTCTCAAATTTTATTCCACTTAGAAAGTTTTTGTAATTTGTTTATTTTTAGTTTAAGTCATTTAAAGGTTAATTCAACATATTATATGTTTGAATTGCAAAGTGTAAGCATCAAAATTTCTTGCAGATATAAACCTTTAAATTTCCAACAGAAAAAAGCATAGTCTAATCTTTGGAATATGGTAACAGGTAGTTTGGCGACATTTTGGTAAGACGATAAAAGTTATTAGCTAGGACTTTAGCAATAATCTGAGAAGTATATTCCATCTTGTATCTTGTGTGAAACAGTGTTGCTAAATATGTGGATCCCCTGACCCTCTCTAAAGTAAATTCCAAATTTTTATTGCATCTATGTGATCATCCAAAAGAGTTGCTTGAAGAGTATGAGTGTAGGATTAATTGCAGATAAGTATGAATGTCCAACATGTGGGAATGAAATGAGATTGTGTGAAAGGAAGGATATTACAGATAAGTTTGGATGGCGGTGCAAGAAATCTGGTGAAAATGGACTTTCCGAAAAATTCCGATCGTGATTTTAGCTAATAAGCACTTAGAAACAATTTCGCACCTAATCTTCATCATGATTAAGCACTTTTGTTCCATAAAAGTTCTAGCATAAACGTAATTCGGCTAGCAGATTGTTGGAAAAAATGTTGAGTAAAAAAAAAATGCCTTTACTTCGTAAAAACAAAATGGCATCCAAAAAATTTTTAAAAAACTCGCAGGTTGCTGTAACAGGGTTGGTCGCCAAATTTTCGTCAAAAAATTGCCAAGTTACCATAATTCGAAGATTCACCAAAGCATAAATTGGAATATTTTCCTTTGCATCATTATTACTGTTTATGCAAGTTTTCATAAATATCCAGTGAACAAAATTTAAAATTTAGTTTTCTTAAAAAAGCTGTTCTATTAAAAAAAAACTTTTCATTTTGCTAAAAAAATAGTGTGATCTATCAGTTGCTTTCAGATCGTGCATTTGGTCCCATCCAATTTGAGATTGAGACCACCAAGTTTAAGGCATTACATGACAATATTAAAGTTATTTGTTATATATAAAAAGCTATAATGTATTGAAGTATTTTGATAAAATTTGCAAAACAATAGGATAAAAATAAATAACTATGCATATACAATAATGAATACATAAATCTATCTACCTGAAGGTTATTTTTCTTCTTATCTGTTAAGAAATAAACACTTTGTTTTCCAGAACTAAGTATCAAGTTAACATTCTCAGTTGCTAACGATCGTAACTCAGCTTTAAGATAGAGGATTTCAGGAAATGGCAGAGAAATATTGCAACAATATTTTAATATTCCTTTGGTGAATATGAGGCATTCAGATTCGGTGCAAACAACAGCATGATTTTTAGTCCAGTTGATTTCACTGAAATTTGTCACAGATGATCTTTCTGGTATTTGAATATTAAAAACTTTGACAGTTCTTAATGCACTTTCGTAACATTTAGGAAAGAAGAATGATGTCGCTAATTTTCTACATGTGACAGATGAATCTTTTTTCTGTGAATTTAAGCCAAGTGATATAATTTGAATTAATTGATAGCCTCCTACATTATAACTTAAAATAATAAGTAAGACATCAAGAGGCAATTTACGTCCCACCTTTCCTAAACCTACAATTTGAAGTAATTTTAAATTTTTAAAGTTTGCAGAAAATATAGATTTTAAATTAAAACAGTACTTCAGCTTGTGTGATAATAAGAATAACTCTAACAGATTCTCATGCAGCATTAAACACGTCGGTCCATGAGTGAAAAAAAAGTTAATATTTGGGAGAAGAATAGTCTTGGAGGGCCAGTCTAAACACTGAACTCGAAATAAATTAGAAGTTGGAAAGTCAAAATAAACAAATAAGGACCACTTGTTGGTGAAATCTATTACTGCAATTATCATACATTTCAATCCCACGTCATAACTGTCTGTAACATCTAAATACACATCTTTTTTTAAAACAGGATCTCTTAATGGGAGTTTTATTTTGGCTGTTTCATAAAATTTGGCAGCAGGCCGACTTTCGGTATTTTCAACATAGGTATGAGCTATTATGAAAATATCATGGCCCACAAAATTCGGGATAAAAATCTTATTATTGAAAACACATACTTTACTGAGCATTGCAAACTGCAATAAAATTACAACTAATATTTAGTATTATATGTGTATACGAAACTGGCCAATACGAATCAAATTCGCGCGGTAACCTGTAGCAATCTTGCTTTTGAGCAAGAAGAAAGGTGAGGACTTTGGCGAGCGCCGTTTCCTCCAGTCCGTGAGGCGCGGTAAGTTAGGAACATGTTGAACTGCGGTGCTTAACCACCAGGGTGTCTGGGCGCCATAGCCCTACCCCTCATCGAATAACATGATAAAAGTTTCGAATTATGAGAAATGTAACTGAATGTGCTAAATAATTAAATGAGCAAGAGTTTAAATTCATAATTGCTAATAGTTAAATGCATATTTTTTCCTTAAGTACCTAATTACTAATCCATACATAATTAACTATTTTTTAACAACTATTTCACAGAAGAATACATGTACACACAAGAGAAACGGTGTTGACGAGTAAACAACGCAACTTCGGAGTTCTTAGAATGGAATTTTTAACTACTCATTCAGTCTGCTCAAAATCATCTCGTACATAGATAGCTATTTGCGCAAAAGGATTTCTTGAAAGTTTTAACTTGAATTTAAGGTAGTACGTGAGGAGACTTTGAGTGAGGATTTTTTTAATTTTACTTTTCATTTTTCTTGAGTCGGGCCAATTTAACTTCTGGTGTTTGGAATTTAAAACATTTTTTTTAAAATAACAATTTTACTTCGTATTCTGGCGATCGCCGTAAAAACCAGTCCGTCAGGCACGGAAAGTTGGAAGAAGTTGGCGAGTAAACGACCCAACTTCGGAATTCTTAGATTAAAATTGTTAATTAATTCTGCAGGAAGGATGTTTCTTTATCGCAGTATTTGGCGATATAGTTCCTTAGATGAATGTATTTTTTACACTCATTCAGTCTGTGCTCAAAATCATCTCGTACTTTGCAATTTAAGGCCTCATTCAATTGAAACATTTAGTGATCGTTAGTCGTCATACGTCATCAGTTGCGATTGATTTTGCTGTTTTGGTATTCAATTGAAACGCAACGATGACTCTGAGCTCGCGATCGCTCGTTCTCATAGCGATCACTTGGAACCCATCATTCCTCGGCGAAAAACGATCGAATCAATATGGCGGCTGTGTTGTTTGTGCTTTCACGAGAACAGAAATCAAGTGTGCTAAAGAAAATGCTTTAGATCTGCTGAGTGAGCATCAACTTATATCAAAGTATAGGGTGTATAAGGATCCTAGCAAGGGCAGCCGACACATCATCTGTGTTGTATCCAAATTAAGTGCACTTGTTGCTAGTGGACATTGATTTAGCGTTGTGTTGTTTATATTTGTGTTGATGGATTGCTACCTAATTCAGAGAAATATGCGTGGATGCACTGCATCAAATTATTCATATCGTTCCAGAAATAACTTTAGTATGTTCTATTCCCCGAGAAATGAAGAAATACGAAGAAAATGGGTAATTAATTCTTGTCCATTGGAATAGATTCCGATCGCAAGACCGCGCGCTTTTGAAGTAAGTTCAGCTTCGTATATTTTCATAATTGTTAAAAAAATAAGTGTTCATGTTTCAGCGAAATGTGTATTATCATTTAAGTATTGCTAATTAATGACAAACTGATTTTATATGTACAAAATGAATATCAGAATGTGTATAGTCAATACACAGATACCAACGGCGATAAGTAGATGCTGATGTGATTTTCTTTATTGTTATTATCGCGAAAGGACAAAGTTTAAATAATTATATTATACATTTGATTTCAATTTTGTGCGTGATTATAACTACGAAGTGCACTTTTTATTTAAATTTTAATGCGGGATTCATGGTTTAAAATCGTATGTTATTTTTTGACCTTATTATATTGTCACCAAATCTGTAAGTCGGCCTCCAATGTAAAAAAAAAAAATGTAAACATTGGATAATATGATTGAAATTATGCATTATATAATGTTTCCCTTAAAGTAACATTAATATATCATATTTATATTCATTTTGAAGAAGGTAAGCATCAATTTAGGTATTTAACGAATAATTTTGACTGTATTTATACATCGTGTAAACTGTATTTCCAGCTCTTTCATTTAACTGCGATTGCTGTCAATTTATTTCCAATGTATCAACATAAAATATGTTTTAAAATGCTGTACAAGCTTAGCCAGTGATTCTTAATTTAATTCAGACAATTTTTTATGTGTAATTAAAATAATTTAATAATATATGTTACTGTAATTTACTATTTTTGATTTTAATGTTTTAGAAATTTGCTAAATCAAGTTTATTTTTGTGTGACCTTGCATCAGAGGCGCCAATAATAAATTTGTTTTGGATTTCACTGCTAAAGTTTTTAATGAAAAAAGTATTACTGATGTAAAAGAATGAAAAAATGATATTTGCTTCCTAATCAGTGCCTTATGATATTGCAATAACTTAAAAGGCTTCTTACTGTTTCTTAAGTTGCATAACGTGTTTTCATAACTTCTTGTCATCTTTGTATTTTATTCGTCTATGTTATCAAATAAATATAAAAGGTATGTTTCTAATTAAAAATTCTTCCTTTCATAGCAGTGTTATGTACCATGATGTGATATGTGTTGGCGTTTATTATATAGTTATGAACATTAGAGTCATTATAGAGTTTTATGTATTTATTAAATATATGTAATCTACACCATTGTGTATTGTATAATTTTCCTTTTAGAATATATTACATTGTATTTTTTGAGTTGTTAATAGAACTAGGTACATTTTTCTTTTCTTTTGCTTTAAAAGGTCTTTTGAATCACTTTTTTTTTTCAGTATGCAAAAATTACTTGACCTATATTTTTCACCTGTATATGATTTATGTGAATGGAATGTGTCTTTTAGGTTAGCTGTTTTCATAAAAGAATTAAAATAAAATAATACCTTTGAAGAATTTTCATAGATAAAACTTTAAAACAGCGCTGAAAAGCCAGAGATCGCACACCAAACGTGAACTGCAACCCTAAAGAATGGTTACGAGGAGTCAACCTGCACATCTGGTAGCTCTTTCATTGGTTATTTCGAAACAAACGCAACTTCCGACCACGTGACAAACAGCATCGCGCATCAAGTAACCTCTGGCAACCCCTACGAGTTCGATTGTTAGGGAAGTGTTTCAAATGAATACCAAAAAATCACTCGTTTTCAAAAGTGATCGCTAATGCTGGATACAACGATCGCTGTTTGAGCGATCATCGCTGTTTCAATTGAATGAGGCCTTTATGCATAAAGGAGTACTTGAAAGTTTTAACTTGAATTTAAGGTAGTTCGTGAGGATACTTCGAGTGAGGATTTTGTTGATTTTACTTTCCATTTTCCTTGAGTCGGGCCAATTAATATTCAAGTGTTTGGTATTTAAAACATTTTTAAAATAACAATAATACTTCGTGTTCTGCCAGGTGGTCTCAATTTCTCTCTCTCTGTCTTCCCTAATTTCTTTTTTGATATCCTGCCATGTATATATTGGGAGGATTGGAGTATTGCGTGAATTTACCGCCTGTTTAGCCAAAAAATCTGCCCTTTCGTTGATCTCAATGCCTTTGTGACCGGGTATCCAACAAATTATTATCTTACTATTTGGCATGTTTTTGTAAATTTCATATCGAATATTCTCAATTATGTTGTTATTTGAATCTTCGAAGGAGGCAATAGCTTCCACTGCCGCAAGACTGTCAGTGAAAATTATCGTCGCTTCGGAAAGGTTAGCTAGATATTTCAAAATGTACCAAATTGCTGAAACTTCCGCAGTGTATATAGAAGCATTTCTTAAAATCTTGATGGCTCTGTTAACGGTATTTTTTTGATTGGTTATTCCAAAACCAGTTCCGTCCAAATTTTTGGAACCGTCTGAGCTCCATACGTTTTCTGCTTTAACATCTGCAGTCAAATTTTTAATAAAAGGAGCGTAATCAGTGACAAAATCGTGGAGATTCTTTAAATCGGTGTTACACAGTTTCCTAAAGTTTATCCAAGGCGGAATCCGTTTCTTTTGACAGACAACGTTCTTATCTAAAATCCATCTAGATTCATAGCTGTCAAGATCAGCTCTTAAATCCTTTCTTTCTTTCTTAAACCTTCCGCCTCTAGTGGCGGGGAAAAAATAATCGGCTCCTTGAAATTTTTTATTTATGATAGATAATATTCTTTGCCATTTTTTTATCTTATTGTAATGCGGAATTGCTGCAATTCTCCTAATTACATCGTTGGGAGCCAAATGACTTACCCCTAAGGCTTTTCTAATTGCTTTATTTATGTAAATATCGTACTTATTTTGGGAGGAGATATATTCTCCCCATCTGATTTCACATCCGTATATGAGTTGGGGAATCATGATTTGCTGGATGATCTTTAGTAAGTTTTTTGTTCTCATTCCTTGAGTTGGGTGGGAGAGGATTTTGATCAAGTTTAAAGTGTTATTTAATCTTTTAACTAGATAAGCTTCGTGTGCATGCCAACTGAGGTTGTGTTCGAAAATAACGCCAAGTATTTTATGCTCTTTTTTCCATCCAATGAGATTACCTAGATGGGGGAAGAGTATTTCTTTCTTCCTCTTGAAAAGTCAATTAGTGTTGATTTCTCAAAGGAGAAAGCAACCTTATTTTCAGCAGACCAGCTAATGATCTTTTTGAGAGTGTCTTGTAAGCAGGAATACCGGTTGTCCTTCCTAACGGTAACATGCACGTAGATATCATCAGCGTAAATGAAAAGCTTGGTGCTCCTATCATTCAGTTTACAAAGATCAAACATAAAACAATTGTAGAGGAAAGGCGATAAAATGGCTCCTTGTGGAAGGCCCTTAGACATGAGCTTATCTGTTGATAGGATAGATCTCCACTTTACAGAAATAGTACGATTAGTAATAAAATTGTAGATCCAACGCACCAGGGTAGTGTTCATGCCCATCTTTTCAAGCCTTTCAATCAAAATCTCATGTTGCACGTTATCGTAAGCTCCTTTGATATCTAAGCAAATTAAGTAATTTTCCAAATTTTTGTTTCTGGCTGACCAGACAGAATCATAAATATCTCTAAGACAGTCAGTTACGCAAATGCCTTTTCTAAAGCCATAAATATTTGAGGGAAAAATTTTTTCTGTGTCAGCCCACCACTCTAAGCGGCGCAGGATTATTTTTTCAAGGGTTTTCCCAATGACAGACGTTAAAGAAATTGGCCTGTAATTTGCAATCTGTTTACCGTTTTTATTCGGTTTTAAAATCGAAACAACCCAGGAAGTTTTCCAGATTGTAGGAATATTACTTGATTGCAAACTTTCATTATACATCTCAAGAAGGGCTTTCTGCGTATATTTGGCGGTGACCCTCAGACTTTTGTAAGTAATTCCATCGGGACCCGGGGAGGAGTTTTTCTTACTCCTAAGTGCGTTCATTAATTCTTTGGCGGAAATTGGCTCAATATTAGCCAAAGGAAGGTCGATAGGAACCGGCTGGTTAGTATTGTCATTGGCGCTGTAATATTCTACGAAAAAATCCGCCTGGGCAGCCTTGTCTAATACATCTGCGTTTGAGTGAGTGATCACGAAATTAGCTTCCAAGGGAGAGAGCAATAGATAGTTTTTAAGGTTTCTTACATTTCTAAAGACTTGCTTGCAAGAATAAGCTTCATAGGAAATCTTTGCCCAGTACTTTCGTTTTGCTTTTATTAGCTCTCTTTTGTATTTAGCGTTTGCACCCTTATACTCCACCCAGTCGCTAGGATTAAGTGATCTTAGTGCCCTTCTTTTCAACTTATCTTTGAGATTTGAATTTGGCGCACTCCAAACTGAACCATGGGTTTTTGGCTCGACCTTGTAGGTGATTTCTCTGGAGTGTGTCTTGATGGTACTGTTAATTACAGTGGTATAAGCGTTAACTTTATCCTCCATATTACCAGCGTGGCTCACAGGCAAACGTGACAGAGATATACTGACATCTCGCCAATTTGTATAGCTTTTAGTTTTTCCAGATCTCTTCTTAAAACTTTGATTAAACTTAAGATACACAGGGAAATGATCACTTTGACCCGTATCATCAAGTCTCTGGAACGACAGCTTGGACGCGATATTGACATTTGCCATACAAAGGTCGAGGATTCCTCCTTCTTGGCCACAACAAATATGAGTAGGTTTCTTATTATTTAGAATGATCATATTAGAGTCAATTAGCCAATTCATGAACTTTTGACTGCTGGGCGATCTAGTACTATCTCCAAAATTTCTATGGCGAGCGTTGAAATCGCCAACCAAAATCGTAAAAGGATCCTTAAAGGAATCCAAGACCATTGAGTCTTCTGGTTTAAAACTTCCGGAAGGCCTATAGCAATTTACTATAGTAAATGATTTACCGTAAGCTTGCACTTTGATACTTAGAACTTCCATGTCAGATTTAATTCCAGTATCTGGAAGTTTGGAAACAGGTAGATTTTTTAACACAAAAATGGCAAGGCCACCGCCTTTACTAGGGAAAATTCTTTCTTTTAAAAAACTGTTATATCCAGAGAGGAAAGGAACCCTAGGGTTCCGACTCCAGGTCTCCTGGAGACACACAACTGAAGGTTTTAACCAAGAAACAAAAGAAGACAAGGAACTCAAGTTCGCCTCGAAGCTTCGACAATTCCAACTTAAGATAAAACACATGAAATTAGAAAGTATCATCATTAATTTGAGGAATTTCCTCTTCTTGAAGCGTGTCTGGCCCATTATTCCAAGATATCAGAGGAGTAACCTCCTGAATAGTATTCAAATTTAGATGTTCTGTTTGAAGATTTTCATATGCAAGGCAGGTCTTTTCAAGATCCTCCTTGTATTTTTGGATTTGTTTTAGGGAGTTTTCATACAGGCTTCTAAGTTTTGTATTTTCTGTTTTAAGTTTGTTATTAACTTCCTTAAGATTTAAATTATCTACATAAAGAGAATCAATTTTCCTTTCGAGATTTTCTAATCTTGCGACTATCTTACTTAAAACATTTTCCCCTGGTTTCTCCGATACCACGCCTTTAGTATATTTATTTGTATTGGTGTTAGTAAAGTTTTGTTCTTCCTCTTTCTGGATAACTTCTGCCCAGGAACAATAACTGGAATTCTGGATAAGGTTTTTGACGAAGATTCACGCTTCTGTCCGTTCGCTTCGATATTTATTTTTGGGCAAGATTTGTCTAGAGCATTATGCTCACCTCCACGTCTAAAGCAACTGGTGTTATTTTTACATGGGTCGTTGCAGTCATTTTTACCACAGTTCGCACATCTTGCTTTGCTTTTGCAGAGTTTCGACTTGTGGCCTATATTACAGCACTTGTAGCATATTATGGTATTATCAATATATTTGCTTACCGTAAAATTTATTCGACCTATTTTGATATCAGACCGATAACAGGAACCAAGTTCCTTAATCAGAATTATTGGCACCTTTTCGTCCGACCTTGGCTTAGTAAATCTTATAATACATGAAAATTTAATCTCACTTTCTTCCAGGCCAGCTGCTATCTTCTAAACTAAGTTGTGTATCAACATTTTTAACTATATGTTTAGTTGTATACGTATCTTCAATTATAGTGGCCTTTACTCCTACACCTTCCAAGGATTTTACTTTACAGACGTTTTCTATTGTTTTGATTCTTTTCTCGTGGAAATAATGATTTTTTTCTCTCTCGTGATGTATATATTATCTTCTTTATTAATAATTTCGTTTAAAATAGAACCTTTTTTGAGCAACTTACCTATCGGGATACCAGATTCAATTGCCTTCAGAACAATTTTGACCTCTTTTGTGCCATTTTTAAGAGCTAATTTGACCTTGTCAATAGGGTTTGTGTCTGCACTATAAAAGTTTCCATTTGTTTTCCTCTCTTTATTGCTGCCACTGTCCATGTCACTATGTGTTTTTCGCTTGAGTTCGTTAGACATAATCCCTAACGATTCTTCTGGAAACAGAATACATTCGAAATACTGGAAAACCCGTATAAAATATAAACAAATATACTTATCGCCGAAAGAAAAACTTTTCCATGTCAAAAGCACTCAAGTCTACTCAAATTTCCACTCCGAAAAAAAAAACGCAATGAATCTACTCAATCACAAAAGTAAATAAAATCCGCGCGGTAACGTTGCGAACTTTTACCTTATGTTGCCATTAAGACTGCAAAACGTAGCACAGAATGAGTCATTTTGTAGGAATTTAATCAAAATAACATAAGAATGGGAGAAGTCATTTTATTCCAAGCTCTCCATAAAATTTCTTTGATTAAACTTCTGTTATTCTTCATAAGATCTGCAAGCTTAATGATGTAAATTTAATATTAATATAAAATTACGTGAGTTTTTAACCGCGATTTAATTCACTTATAGGTTTCGCTTTCACACATCAGTATGCGGAGGACGCTGCGATCACCGAGTCAAGCGGTTGCACGTTTGCAGCACTCCGTAAAAAAGTGAAAAAAAATTTCCTTTCCCCTTGGTGATTGTCAATTAAATTACTTACGAAATGTTTGAAATAGTGTTTTTTCTACAATACCTATATCATTCTTGAGAGTTTCGGCTCCGATATTGACGAGAATAAAACAGCGGACAGTGTAAGGATATACACCAAAAGCCTGGAATTTTAAGATAAGTACTTTTCTTTCATCTAAACTTAATCAAATTTCTATAATTAAGTGCCTTTAAATCAATAAATTTTAATTTTTCATTAGTTTAAAGCATTAAAAAATGCTTGAAATTGTTCATTGCTTGTGGCTTCCTTTGTGTATCAACTCCAAACGGACGCCAACGTTATCAGTTCACGTCTGTCACCACTTACAAGCCCTTAAGGAATCTCGTGAGAGGGAAAATTTGGGGATGAGAGGGAAAATTTGGGCATCGCGCTATTTCCCTCTCGGATCTTCTGGATTCTCTTTTCTTTTTAGATCGCTTTATATAGTTTCGCCTTTAAATAATATTATACCTCACCGATTTTTTCTCATACTGTTCCTTGCTATCTGTTAAATGTCCATATGTAAGGGATGGTTTAATCTTCACCGCCTTAAATGAATTCTTAGAACTATGAGCTTATATAAATAACAGTGTGCCTCATTGTGTTATACTAACATTAATTAACTAGTAATAAATTAAGATAGTAAAATAATTTATTAAAGTATGTTAATAAAAATAATAATAATATAATATATAGTTTAGATAAATTCTGGCAACAGTGAGTGTTGTCGTCATCAGGAGATCGTGCTTCGCGATACTGTCGTTCAAAAAAAATAGCTATAGTTTGTAATTCCAACAAAAAGCATCGTATTTTTGCTCTGCTATTCATTTTTCTCTCTATTTTTAGAAATATACCTTTTTAGGTTATGTATTTTTTAAGAAATACTTTTTTAGGTTATGGGTCAAGCAAGCTCCCATATTGCGTCAAATGTTTTGAATTGATGTTTTCTCGAAGAAACGGAACTCGTTAAGCCTAATCAAGTAAGTGTTTTGTTTTCGTTATAGCAATCGAAAGTTGTTTAGAAATCAAAGTATGGAATTATCTAAGGTCCAAGTAAAGCCTTTATCAGGTGAAAGCGATTGGCTTATATGGAAATACAGGATAAAATTTGTTTTAAATTATCATCCTGGTGCTTTAGAAATTGTAGAAGGAACTATAGTGAAACCAGAAATTCTTCCTGTAGATGCTCCGATTGCTCAACAAGAGAAATATAATGAAGCTGTTAAGAAGTTTCAAAATGCAAACACTAGTGCTATGATGGTATTAACGTATTCCATGACGAAAGAAACTCTGCAAAATGTTATGAGATTTCAGACTGCTAGAGAAGTGTCGTTGAAATTACATAAGTTATTTGAAGCATCATCAGAAAATCAATTGTATAATATATGTACGCAATTTTTTCAATTCAAGTGGAATGAAAATGATAATATGGCAGCTCATCTTTCCAAATTAAAACACTTATGGAATGAGTTGAATTCAGGACTTGAAAGAAAAATGAATATAAGTTACCTGACATGCTACTCAATTGCAAGATTTTAGATGTCTTACCAGGACAATACCATTTGTTTAAGTCAAGATGGTTACTCTTGGTAAAGGTACAGTATGTGTCAAAACAACTATTGGTATTAAAATCCAAAGAATTTGCCTTAAAGATGTTTGGTATGCCCCTGGGATAAACAGAAATTTATTTTCTTTACTTGCTGCTCAAGATAGAAATCCGAATAGTAAATTTATTTCAACAGTTACAGAATGCTGGTTAAAGGTTAATGGTCAAGTAGTGCTTTTTGGAACTGGTAAAGTATATGGTACTTTATACAAGGCAGCTATCGAACCTATTATGCCTGATAAAATTATAGAAGTTCATGCTGCTGAAGCAGACAATTCCTTGTTAGAGTTATATCATCAGAGATGGAGACATAAAGATAAACGTCACATTAAGAACATGCTTGAGAAAGAATTAGGAATTAAAATCCCATTTGAAAGAAAATTGTGTGAATCATGCATTTTTGGCAAAGCACACCTTTTTACCATTTGGCATAAGAAAGCCAGCCAGCAAGCCTGGTGAATTAATTTCAGCTGATGTCTGTGGACCTTTTGATGAATCTTTCCAGAAGAAAAGATACTTAGTTGTGTTTAAAGATAGCTACACAAAGTTTCGTTATGGGTATTTTATCAAGGAAAAATCTGCTGTTGTAAATATGTTACAACACATGCTTGCACACGCTAAAATTTTAGGACATTCAGTCAAAGAATTTCTCAGCGATAATGGAGGCGAGTTTGACAATGACAAAGTGCGTGCTATTTTGCATTCTGAAGGTATAACTCAAAGACTAACAGCCCCTTATTCTCCTGAACATAATGGCTCTAGTGAAAGAGACATACGTACAATAATCGAAATGGCAAGAACATTTAAGTACTCAAATTCTGAAGCTCATTTTCCTGCAGCAATGTGGGCTGAATTAGTCAACACTGCCATATATGTACTAAACAGAACTGGCAAATCATCAGTAGAAGGCATGAGTCCTTATGAGCTAAGGTTTAAAATTAAGCATCTTCGTATAGTAGGATCTGTGTGTTATGCCCATATTCCTAAACAAAGAAGGAAAATGGATAATAAGGTTACAAAAGCTTATTTAATTGGTTATGATGGAGACGAAAGATACCGACTATGGATCAAAGAAACCAATAGTGTGATCTGTTCACGTGATATTATATTTAACGAAAAGCTCACAAATTGTGAAGAAAGTGTGCAGTTACCTATTCAAGATCAAGATAGCCTAATTTCTGGCTCTGAACATCAACAAAATTCAGAAAAAGATAAGTCAGAAAAGTTTCTTTGTGAAGAAGATAATTCAGAAAAAGAATACAACAAAGAAATATCTGGAAATATATCAGAAGAACATTTTGAAAGACAAGAATGTGAAGCTATTAATTTGCAAAATAATGCACAGTCAAGATACCTAAGAGATAGAGCTGACTTGAGAAAGCCAAAGCGTTTTGAAGATTATATAATGATAAGTGAAGCTTTTATTGTTTTTCTGAAGAGCCCGAGTCTAATGAACAAGCGATCAACTGTAAGAAAAGTATTAATTGGAAAGAAGCTATGGATTCAGAGATAAAATCATTGATAGAGAATGATGAAACATGGAGTTTAGAAAAATTACCAAAAGATGCTAAAGCTATACCATGCAAGTGGGTTTATAAAATCAAAAGGAATCCTGATGGATCTATTGATAAATTCAAGGCTAGACTTGTTGCCAAAGGATGTACTCAACATTTTGTAGTTGATTATGATCAAGCGTTTAGTCCTGTAACAAAGTTAGGAACTATTCGTTCAGTTTTGAGCATCGCAGCCAATGAGAAAATGCATCTTTCTCAGTTTGATGTCGGTTCAGCATTCTTATATGGAAGACTTGAAGAATCTATATACATGCAGCAACCAGAAGGATATAGTAACGGTTCGAAGAAAGTCTGTAAGTTGAAACGCAGTTTGTATGGACTTAAACAATCATCACGCTGCTGGAATAAATATTTTGAAGATTTTGTGTCACAGCTGGGCTTCAGGACAAGTGAAGCTGATCCATGCTTATATATAAGAAACAATAACGGCAAGAAGCTAATCGTATGTTTATATGTAGATGATGGTTTAGTAGCATCAACAGATCTACAAGAATCTGAAAAATTTCTCAGAGAATTGAAGTCGAGATTCAGAATCACAACTAAACCAGCAGTATACTTTCTTGGACTTGAAATTAAACATCTTGAAGATGGAAGTATTAAAATTAGTCAGCAAGTTTATGCAAGAAAAATTCTTCAAAAATTTGGGATGGAAGATTGCAAGCCAGTGTCAAATCCTATCCTGAAGGAAGGTCTAACTGAAAAGAAAAAGGAAGATAAATTAAACAGAGAAATTTTTCCTTATAGAGAAGCTGTAGGAGCTTTAATGTATCTTATGTTAGGCACAAGACCAGATTTAGCTTACTGTGTTGGCATTCTATCACGTTACCTATAAAATCCTTCGAAAGATGATTGGACAAAAGTGAAACGTGTATTCAGATACATAGCATGTTCTCTAACTAAAGGTGTTACATACAAGAATAAATACAAACCAGGAATTCTAGAATACTATAGTGATGCAGATTTTGGAGGCTGTCAAGAAACAGGAAAATCAACGACTGGAGTATTGATATTATATAGTGGTGGAGCTATATCATGGATTAGCCAAAGGCAAACAGTTGTTGCAACTACGGCGACTGAAGCAGAAGTAATTGCAGCTAGTGAATGTTCTAGAGAAGTAATTTAGTTAAAGCGACTATTTAGTGATGTAACCAAGTTACGTGAAACTCCAGTAATTCAAGTAGACAACGCCGCTGCAGTGAGACTGTCACAAAACCCGGAGTTTCATCGACGCACAGAACACATTGATATCAAGCACTTTTTCATACGAGAGAAAGTTCTAGAAAAGGAAATCATTGTGCAGCAGGTACCTACAGAGGCGCAAGTTGCTGACATAATGACTAAACCTTTATTTAAACCGAGACTGTTAATTCTTTGTGATAAGATGGGACTTAAGATGTGACTTTTTTCTTTAATTTACTATTATTTTTTTTTACAAGGAGAAGTATTAAAGTATGTTAATAAAAATAATAATAATATAATATATAGTTTAGATAAGTTCTGGCAACAGTGAGTGTTGTCGTCATCAGGAGATCGTGCTTCGCGATACTGTCGTTCAAAAAAAAGCTATAGTTTGTAATTCCAATAAAAGCATCGTATTTTTGCTCTGCTATTCGTTTTTCTCTTTATTTTTAGAAATACCTTTTTAGTTTATGTATTTTTAAGAAATACTTTTTTATAATTAATCTTGTAATAAATTATGATAGTTAAATTAATAAATATTGTTTAATTTGTGTTTTTAATACATAAACTCAGTAATTTACACACACACACATATATATAATATATATATATATATATATATATATATTTTATGTTTTTTATTATTATTATTATTATTTGATTGGTGTGTGCGGTTGTGGTCTTGTATTGTATATGGTTCTATGTTGTCAGTCTGCTGCTGTTTTTTGAAATATGTATGAAAATGTTGGGAATGAAAATAGCATAAGTTACTTTGGTTAAATTAATATATACTTTTGTTTGATGACTTTTGTTGATATCTCAGAATGCAAGCATACGTATTACTTTATATTTCATGCTAAATACCTTGATATGTAGCATTTTAACACCGTCAATATTTGTTTTTTCCCCAGTAACACATCTATTCACCATTACCAAACACACTCACTACACACACACCTGTGAGACACTATTTATTGTAAATGAAGACAGATTCTTCTCCTTTTAACTACACTCATGGACACAATCGTATTTTAGGATATTTTCTACTTCTTTTCCTTTTCTTTCTATAGGCCCTTTTTTTTCCCTCTATTATTTTTGGACCATTTATTTTAAATTTTATTTTGTCCCATCTTTTCTTCCTGGCCTTTTGAACTCGTACAAGATGTACGAAGTTCCTTTTTACTCTCCTCAAACACGAAATTGCCCCTCTTTCTATATACCTTTCCTTCGCACCTATGCTTGATTTTTCGGCCATCGGTGCAGAAAGACTTAGCGGGTGCAAAACAAGACATCTATCTACTTTGTCTGTCTGTCTGTTTGACATTAGTATGTCGGGATCAAGGAGGTTAGAATAACCTCCTTGGTCGGGATCAAGGAGGTTAGAATAGAAGGAGGGAAGGTTCAACTCAAAAGGCGGCCATGTTATTGTTATCGCTGTGACTTGTGCAAGGAAGTCCGTAATTACAATATTTTTTCTTCTTTTCTTTTTGAAGCATGTCAGCTTGTGTTGTGTATGAATGCACAAACAGATTTTCGAAAAAGATTCCTGAGATTACTTTTCCGCGTAAGTATTGATTTTCTTTTTTTTTTAATGTAATTTGATAAGTTAGGTAAAAAATATCTCAATGTCATGTTGTTTTCTTTCCAGATGTGAAAAAAGGACTTAATAATAATCAAAATATGTTAAATACATTTTAATGTTTCTGTTTATAGCTGGCATCTTTGTTCCTTAACATACAATGATGTATGCTAGAATTTAAACTGTGTAATTTGAACGTTTTAGGTAATTCGTTTGATAATTTTCATGAAAAGTAAGACACCAATTGTTACTATCTTTATGAATTGTAAAGGTGTTAAACAAAGTAATGCTTTTCTTTATTAATTATTATTAATTTTTAAGTTTTGTGAACTGTTAGGAATATAATTTGTGCATTTTATCAAGATAAACTAACTTTTCTGTTGTTAAAAAAATGGTTTTTGCATAAATTTACAAATTTGTGGGAAGTATAGCGATAAAAGTAAGTAAAATATTTACACAACTGAACATGTGGGAAAGATGTATCCAAAAATATAGGTATAGGTATATTTCTGTAATTCAGCTTAATTAAAGGCAATTTCTTTGAGATTCATAAATATGAAACGCGCATAAACTGAAATCACTGAATTCACATAAATCTGTTTCATTTTATTAATATTTATTTTCTTGTTGGGTACTATTCGGTTTCGAGGGCCGTAAAAAATCGCCAAACTATTGTTGATGCCAATGCTGCCAAAAATAATTGCGGCAACCCTAATAATTGCGGCAAGAAAGGAAGTATAATAGTAAATAACTATTTAAGATTGATGTTTTAATTTAGATGAAAGGTTAATTTCATATAAAGGTTAATTTTATATGAAAAAGGCTAAACATGACTGAATGGAAGTATAATAGTAAATAACTATTTCAGATCATTATTATAATTTACATAAAAATTGCTAAACATAACTGAATGGATGCCTTCATCGCTATTTCGCTACCGACTCATCGCTAAAGCATAATTTCATCTCGTTGGTTGTTCTAACGTAATTTTCTATACTGAATGATGCCTTTTCTTTGAAAATATTCTCGGTAAAGTGCAGAATCGCTCACTTATTTGTATGCCGCTTTTTAGAAGGGTAAAAACAATTGGATTTTTGTTAATTTTCTTTTACTTTTTAAGTGAAAATAGGTCGATGTGTACATGAATACCGAGTATGTGCAATTCTTAAAAACGCGTCAAGCAGTGGGTGATTCTGCACTTTACCCAAAATTTTATTGCCGACTTTTCGTCAGGGCAATTCCCAAATTGTTAAATCCATAGAATATCAAAAAAGGATTTAAAATAAAAAAAAGGGATTTAAAAATTAAACTAGTATTTCAATGGCGTCTTAAGAAATATAGAACTATATAAACTTACGCAATCTGAAATCAGCGCGTACGGTAGATTTGGCGCTTTTGCGCATACATTTTCGCTGCAATTTTTTTACGGCCCTCGAAACCGAACAGTACCTCTTGTTGTTATAAGGTTGTTGGTTGTGAAAAGAAGCTATTTAAACTTTCATTTAAAAAAATGCAACTTGTGACTATTTTTTTAGAAAATTATCTGCTATTAATTTCAGGTTAAAATTATTTTAAACGATTCTTTAATAAATTACAATATTGTGAATAAATCAGAAATATCACTTCTTAAAGGAAAAATTGGAAAGTACACCCAACAGGTTGCTAATAAAACCTAAACAAATTCTTGAAATATGCAGAAACATTATTTTTAAAGGCTTTAATGTTATGCACATGCATTTAGATTTCGAAGTATTTCTTAATGATGTTCTGTACGTAGTAAATTACGGATATCATCTTTATAACTTTAAAACAAAAAACTAACAATAGCGAAGCATTTCATTATAAATTTTACATATTTTTAGTGGAAAATACATGCACGGAACAGCTTAAAAACACGTACGTTTCACTGCCGTAATGCAATATTTTGAAGTTACAAATATGGACGCCGCTTGTTCGGTGAAGTTTCATTCCCTGATAGTGGAGGAAACTGCGAACCCTCCCTCCTTCTATTCTAACCTCCTTGGTCGGGATGCGTAATGGCAGACCGCACATTGAGTTGAACAGTGTTAAACGAATGTCGCATACTGCGCATGCACAGAAACAAATTTGGGGTAATTATTATGTTGGCGCGATTTGAAAAGAGGATAAATACGGTATGTGGTAGATCTACCGCTATCTGATTGTAAACAAATCCGGCATTTAAGTCTTCGTAGAGTATATGTGCAATGTAAAGTAATTACTCTGTAAAATTAGATTTTTTTCCTGTACTGCTCCAACAACTGGAAAATTGAACAATACGATCAAGTTTAAGTTCGATTGAAGAGTGCAAAAAATGGGTAAAGGAAATTAGCGTAAATGCAGATGCTCCAGTGGATAGCGCGAGCTTCAAACCAAATGCTATTGCAAGATTGCTTTCAGGTATGTATATATTTTCCCATTTCAGTAAATTTGATATGTTATATGTGCAATATGTGATATATTGTATTTTAACACATATACAGTTCATTAACATTTCCTAAATTTCTATATAATGTAGCATTAAGAAAGATGTTTTAAGAAATAATTTGTTTCCTTACTGTTTTAATTTTTTCGAAAAGAAACATCATTTTCGAGAAACTTCAAGAAGAAAGTTATTAGTATGTACAGCGTAATTTTATTACAGCTAAAACTGATGCAAGGTACTTGAGTCTTTTATTTCCAAATGTGTTGAAATGTTTTGGTTGAAGTTAATATAATATAAAATAATGTAATGAGCTCGTAATGTAATGAATTGTGGTATAACTGTAAAGAATTGGTAAAAATAAAATATAATTAGTTCACATTTACTTAACTCCTTATATTATCAAATATCTATTGAATAGAAAAACCTGTTGAAATATTAAATGTAACATGTTCTATTTTTAAAAGGCAGATGATTGTACAGCATGTAGGAATTGATGATGATTTTTAATAATCCTAAAGTAATAGTAAAGTCAACAATAAAGTATATTTTGATGTATGTAATTTTCATCAATGATTACATAACATTGCACTTTAATGTAAAGTATGCTTGGCTTGTTTTCATGTGTGCTATATACAGTCAAAATTCGTTAATCCGGACTCGTCGTGACTTCGGCGATTCCAGATTATCGATTTTTCCGGATTATAGATCATCAGTTTAAATCTCGTAAGATGGCATGCAGAAATTCTAAAATTAAAAATATGAAACCGTAATTTATGAAATAAAGAACAATTATGATCTAAAGGGTATCAAAATTTGCAAAAAGAAAAAGCTTAATATTTATTTGTTTACTTTATTAAACATTTCTTTCAATGTAAGTTGTTTAAGTTTTGCTTCGTTTCATGTGATAATACTTTCTCTTTAATTCTATTAAACAGACATAATTTCTTGTTCAGTTACAAAGTTACGCTGTTCAAGTCCTATAATTGCTGTGTCTAGTCAATCGAAATGTTTTCGTTTTCACTAACCTCTGTCACTTTCTTCGCTGTCGAAAGCGAATTATAATGACGAGGAACTTGTTTTAAATCATATTAAAGACGGAGCACATTGAGATGAAATACTAATTTGGTAAGGAATTATAAGCCAAATAAAATAAAAACATCTGCCCTGAAGATAAGGATAGTGCTGACCGATCAACTTCCAATTCATTACGCGCCCGCTGCGGCGGAACGCCGAGCAGCGTGAAATTGATAAACAGATTTCGGATTTCAAAACATACTTTCGCTTTAGATCCTTTACATATTAACAAATATATATCGGAAATTCTATTTGATATAATCGAAAGTTTAAGCTTACTTTTATAAAATTGCTCTTACAGTCTGCAAAAAATAATAAGCCGGATCCAATTCGAAAATTAAGGAACAACGCAATCATCAACATTAACTGAAATAGATAATTAGATAATTTTAGCTTATACGTCCATTATACATAAAACGCACACGCGAAAACGTATTCTGCACTTGCGCACACTCATATGCGCAGTCGTAAAAGGTCTTACGCGCATGTGTCAACGCAGCGCATGCGCAGAAAGTTTTTAGTTTTGAGGTCCGGATTATAGATTATTCCGAATTATGGGTGTCCGAATTAACGACTTTTGACTGTATTATTGCAAATTAGTTCTTCATAAAATTGTATATTTCTGCAGTGAAAAAGTATGTATGCGATCATGCAAGTTGTAGGAAAACATGTACGTGTACTGCACATTTACCAGGAAGACAAGATAACAATTATGACTGTCAATCATCATTTGCTGACTGTATCTGTCAAGCTGGCTACACAGACTATAATAGCCAAAGATAAGTTGTAGAAAGTGTGTTTCAGAGTTGAATATATGAATTAAGGTTACTAGGATAATTATTCTTAACTTAATAGTAAAATTTAAATAAAACCCCTTATTTCATTTTTTTATAAATTCTCTTATTATTATGATGTGATTTCACAACCATTGAACCTCTCCTATTGTTAAATAATTCATTCAGCACTGAACAACATATTATTTTATTGGTATAAAAAATAATATATTTTGTGTATATGACCAAGTTATGATCTAAGATTTTTCAATACCTGAATCATCCTTTTAAAGATTTTTATAAAATGATTTTTTTTTAATTTCAGGCATTGGCACAATGAATGGCAGCTGAAAAATTTTGACCCTTGTTTCTGGAAGTGAAATGTTAGATGTAAGTAATGATGTCTGAGACCCTTATCACACGGCATTTGTTTCACATGAACAACTTGTTTTGGACAATTTTTCTGCCTGGTTTACTATTGAAAGAAAGACATGCAACTTTTTCCTTCCTTTCTAAAAAAATTGCAAATTGTTCGTTTCCAATCAATCAGCTATCAGCTTGTTTGTAATGGGGAACCAGTTTCCCATGTTAACCCCAAAGTGATCTATGATAATTGGCTGTTGTGACAAAGCAGAAAAATTGTTCCAAACAGTTGTTCTTCCAAAACAAACCGACGTGTGATAGCATCCTTACTGTTAATAATACTTACTGTTAATAATAATAAGCACTTAATTCTATGCTTTGCTAATGAATATCTACTAGGCAATTGTGGTTATTATGAAAGAGGTGAAATTTCAAATGCAGTTGTTTCAGTTACAATTATTACAGATATTATTTAATTTTGTAATAATGCTAATTAAAAATATGAATTAAGAAAATGCAAAAATTAGTGTATAAGCATACTAAGTAGTTCAGAGTAAGACTTGTACTTAATTTATAGTAAGCACTCATTCACACATATGATGACTCATACACTGATATAAATTTGGTATGCTTTTATACTGTTTACATGTCTTTTATATTCAGATTTGAATCATCATCTGCCAACAAATTCAGTTAATCAGGCATTGTTGACCTTATTAGTTTCTTGCAGATGTGTGAACTTTGGAAACATTTTTAGAATTAGTGTAGTTTTTTTTGCTTTTCAGGTTTTCACATAATATCAACTAGAAACATTACCTCTTTATTTTAAAGGTCAAAGAGATAAAATTAAAAAAAAATTAATTTGTTAATGTCATACCTAAAATGTTCTTTTATTACACAACTATTATTTAAGCTATCCAAATGGGCGCAATATTTTTATAATACTTTTATTTAATTTTCCAGTATATGTTACTGAAGCCATTCAAATCCCACTTGGACATTTTCAAGCATATTAGTTGTTGAATATTATGTCTGACTGTAAACACACAGGCAAAGTACAGTCAAAAGTCGATAATCCGGACTCGTCGGGACTTCGGCGATTCCGGATTATCGATTTTTCCGGATTATAGATCATCAGTTTAAATCTGGTAAGATGGCATGCAAAAATTACAAATTTAAAAATATGAAACCGTAATTTATGAAATAAAGAACAATTATGATCTAAAGGGTATCAAAATTTACAAAAAGAAAAAACTTAATATTTATTTGTTGACTTTATTAAACATTTCCTTCAATGTAAGTTGCTTCGTTTCATGTGATAATACTTTCTCTTTAATTCTATTAAACAGACATAATTTCTTGTTTAGTTACAAAGTTCCGCTGTTCAAGTCCTATAATTGCTGTGTTGAGAATACCGACTAATTAGTCAATCGAAATGTTTTCGTTTTCAATAACCTCTGGGTCACTTTCTTCATTATCGGAAGCGAATTATAATGACGAGGAACTTGATTTAAATCATATCAAAGACGGAGTACATCGAGATGAAATACTAAACTTAGTACGGAATTATAATCCAAATAAAATAAAAACATCTGCTCTGAAGATAAGGATAGTGTTGACAGATCAACTTCCAATCCGCGGCGTGAAATTGATAAACAGATTTCGGATTTCAAAACATACTTTCGCTTTGTAGATACAAATTACATATTAGTAAATATAATATTGGAAATTCTATTTGACGTAATCTTTCTAATCTATCATAATCTAATAATGACGTTTCTGCCCCCCCTCTGCCGCAGAGCAGCGTGAAATTGATAAACAGATTTCGGATTTCAAAACATACTTTCGCTTTGTAGTAAATATATATCGGAAATTCTATTTGACATAATCGAAAGTTCAAGCTTACTTTTATAAAATTGCTCTAACAGTCTGCAAAAAATAATAAGCCGGATCCAATTCGAAGATTAAGGAACAACGCAATCTGCAACATTAACTGAATTAGATAACTTTAGCTTAGCGTATAACTCCGTTACACATTAAACGCGCATGCGCACAAACATATTCGAAGCCGTAAGGGTCTTACGCGCTCTCGTAAACGCCTGTGCGCATGCGTGAACGCGACGCATGCGCAGAAAGTTTGTAGCTTTGAGGTCCAGATTATAGATCATTCCGGATTATGGGTGCCCGAATTAACGACTTTTGACTGTATGTATAATTATTATGTAATTTAACCTATCTTTCCTTCAAACATTTCTTTAAAATTACAGGAGACAGGCATACATTTGAGCTTTGATTAACAGACTTAGTGTAGTCGCCATGACGGATAAGAAAACAGTTGAATAATAGACCACCCATAATCACCAACATATAATGCAAGGATTTGAGAATAAAGATTGCTTATTAGCATAATAGTGCACTGAATATTAGATATAAAAATTATAGAACTGAAAGATTTGTCACCTATCATCTTCGCTTATTATTATATATATTGAAAATAAACAGTCTGCTTCTGCAACAGAATAAATATCGAGTGTCTTGAAATGTTTTGTATACCTGGAGCTTTAGAGTTCAGTACATTATACAAAGAGCAGTATATATCAGTGCTTCGCAACCGGTGTGCCATGAGTAGTTTATAGGTGTGTTGCAATCAAATACAAGATTTTTTGTGTGTCGCAGGTGAGAAAAGTTTGCGGAGCACTTATACAAAGAGCAGTATATATCAGTGCTTCGCAACCGGTGTGAAATGAGTAGGTTATAGGTGTGTTGCAATCAAATACAAGATTTTTTGTGTGTCGCAGGTGAGAAAAGGTTGCGGAGCACTGCTATATATAATGATTATCAGGTCTGCACAGAAATTTTTAATGGAAAATTCTTGTGTATAGATTTAGTTGATATTTCGTATCTTGTGTACAGATTTAGTTAATATTCTGCAAGACACGGCAATATTTCAGACTTTTATTCTAATTACTGTGACAAATCAATCGTAGTATATTACATTATGTAGCTTATATTAGTACAGTCAAAAGTCTTTAATTTTGACTCGTCGGGACTTCGGCGATTCCGGATTATCGGTTTTTCTGGATTATAGATCATCAATTTAAATCTGGTAAGATGGCATGCAGAAATTATGAAATTAAAAATATGAAACAGTAATTTATGAAATAAAGAGCAATTATGATCTAAAAGGTATCAAAACTTACAGAAAAAACCTTAATATTTATTTGTTTACTTTATTAAACATTTCTTTCAATGCGCGCATGCATAAAACATACATTACGCATAGTCGAAATTAGAAAATTGCAACCAGAAAACTATTTGATGTGTATTCGTGATATTTATAACGACGATGAATTTGATTTAAATCATATCAAAGACGGAGTACATCAAGATGAAATATTACATTTAGTAAGGAATTATAAGCCGAATAAAATAAAAACATCTGCCCTGAAGCTAAGGATGGTGCTGACAGGTCAACTTCCAGTTCATTGCCGCCGTGATGTTCCCTTCTCCCGCAGAGCAGCGTGAAATTGATAAAAAGATTTCGGAACGTTTAGAGACACAAAGGATATGCCTTTATCCATTTTTTGCAGCAATTCCACTTTTTGTTTGATGGACATCGAAACATGCTTTCGCTTTGTAGATCCTTTGGCGGCTCCAGAATCGGAAATTCTTTTTGACATAATTAAAAGTTCGAGCTTACTTTTATAAAATTGCTCTAACAGTCTTCAAAAAATAATAAGCCGGATCCAATTAGAAGATTAAAAAACAACGCAATCCGCAACATTAACTGAAATAGATACTTAGATAATTTTAGCTTAGCTTATACCGTCCGTTATACATTAAACGCGCATGCGTAAACATATTATGCGCGCGAGTAAACGCATATGCGCATGCGTAAACGTATTATGCGCGTGAGTAAACGCATATGCGCATTCGTAAAGGTATGCGTTTACGCATGCGCAGGAAGTTTGTAGCTTTGAGGTCCGGATTATGGACGTCCGAGTTAAAGACTTTTGACTGTAATTTTCATGCGTGTATATGTAATATTTTGGCAGGCACAGGAATGACCAAAGCTCGACAATATAACTACATCATAGGCCGGGCATTGTTATGGCTGAATAGAAGGTTGCAAAATGACGACAAAGAAGGATTTAGCTTTTTAGATCCCACATCTTTATTCAATTCTCCCAGCAGATCATTTTGCCTTTAGATGAAATTCTAAAAATTATATATTCAATATTGATTTAATCTAAGTAAGATTAAATTTAGACTTTATGTCATATCTGCTTTAACAAAAGAAAGAACAAGATGGGAGGAGCAGCTGCAAGGTCTTGTAGCAGCGGTAGAGGAAAGCAGTCTGACAAAAAATGGCACGTATTCAGTATGTGTACTAGCGGTTATATAACATGCCAGAATGTTCTCGAAAGTACTGGTCTAGGATAAGATCCTGAAACTGCAATAAGTTAATTATAGGTTGCATGCTCGCACAGAGCAAAGCCACTGTATTTTCTATATTTTACATGTATGTAATACATATGCTTTGTGTCTTGGTGAATACATTCTACCTCGCTGGCAGGTAACAGAAATTGACGAAAAGATTGATGAATATTTAATAATTTTAATGAGATTATCTAGGAAAGTAAAATAGTTTGAAACATATTAAATGTGTTTTTCCAGAATGTTTCCTAGCATAGTTTTTAATCTCATACTAAATGATACACATTATCTGGAAGTTCATATTCTTGTGTCATAAAGTACGCTTTATTGTAATTAGTCTTAGATTGTAAAGTTAAATTTATGAAAATATGATGAGTTAAAAATGTATTGCAGATATTAAACTAGATTTTAATTATATACAATTTTGAAATTTTAGAGATCTTGCTTCGTGTAATTATTTTTAATGTTTTTATTAAATTCTTAATTAATGCTATTATGCATGCATTAGAAAGTGAAGTGAAATAATACTTAGGGATATCATTTGGCTGCATTCTGTTGTTTCTCAGTTAAACTATTCTGCATTCAAAAAATTACTCAAGGATTCTCACGAATACCAGCTCAAACAGTTCCGAAGTATATCTGCAAAATATACGTAATTACTTAAGAATTGTATCTTTTTGATAAAATTTTTTTAGCCTTTACAAGTTACTGCCAAAATTATTTTGTAAATCAGAAATTTTTGAGGGGATTAGTGTGTCTCGCATAGTTACCCTGGTGCCACACTATAACACTGAAATTGATAGATGTATAATTGAATGTTTAATCAAAAATGTCTAATTCCTCTTTTATGATATTTCAAGAATTGATACTACTGAAACAAGAAATATTGGTACATTAACATTTTCTTAATATTTATTATGTATTTGTTATGATGCATGTATTAATGTCATTACAAGTTAGCATTTGGTAATGTTTGTTTCAACAATTTAGGGTTTGATGAAATGCCACAGAGATTATCCCTTAAAGAATGCGTGCAGGCCAACCACCAACACAAGATATTAAAAGAGCAATGAAAATGAAGATTTAACTCTAAGGAAAAATCTGACTAATATTATTACTTAATTGTTTCCTATTATTGTAAATTTATGTGAGTTTTCTTGTATTCTGTTTATTTTGCAGCTTATGTTATTGTAAATTCATGTATGTTTTCATTCTTGCTCTGTCATGCATTTCATACAATAATCGTTTGTTGTGCATATTAATTATATGTGCATATATTACATCATTGAATCACTGTATTTGAATTTTAATAAACCTTTTTACCATTCAGTAGTACTTTTCCATAAAACCCTGAACATTCTAAACATCCCATAACACTAATCCTCGATTCTAAATAATACTTGAGTTTACTTAATTCATGTATTAATAACGAATTTGAAAAATAATACAATAGTGACATATTTTGAGGTAAAACACATACTGCTCAATTGGACATTTTAAAATGTTTTTCCTTTCGATAGAGGAACATTTTTAAGGATTTAATTATTAGTATTTGAATATTGTATTAATACATGATTAATTAGTATATGAATATATTGTGTGTAATGAATAAGTAAGGCAGTGAATAAATTTCGAACAATAATTTCATATGAGGAAATATGATCTGCCTGGGTTAAAAAATTAATCTTTAAATGCTATTTATGAGATTATATGGCTGAAATCTGTAGCCCAAAAGCAAAGCAACCCATCCCCAAAAAAGAAGACATTTTAAATAGTTTCTTCCAAAGCTTGAAATATTTAAACATTACAGGACCCTAAATTTCTAGTGAATTTAAAATACTCATTTCATTCAGTTCAGCTACTGGCCATTATATGAAATTTTCCTATATTATCAAAATGTTCCTCATGATTTTGCAAGGTGAAGACCACAAATATTCTGCCCTTATAACTAATGATGATATAATAAGCATGAAGTAGACTTCAGCGTAAAGAATATGGAACTATATATTTTGCTCTTTGTTTATTAATTAGCTCACTTTTAAAAAATTCATATCATATAGTAAGTAGTATTCATGATTTTTCTCATTTTCTTAATATTTCATTGAAGTATTTAAATGTTAATTTAATTAGCAATACCTAATAATGTCAAATGCATATATTATTATACAGAATGGGATTCTGACTATAATACTCGGGCAAAGTGATATACATGTTAATTTTTCAACAAGTTTCTGCGTTATGCTTATTACTCTCTACACAGTGTTTAATTTTTGTTATTTTTTATTATTTGTAGGACCTTAATAAAAAATAATAGTAATACCAGAAAGTGTGACTTTCTTATATTATCCAACAGGAGACCTATGTTTACATCTTATATTTTGAATTTAGAGTTTTCTTTTGTAGATGACAGACACCATATATTCAAAAGAAATTAACATGCTGCTGGGTATATGCATGTGTTTTTCACATTACAGCTGTCGCATGTGATGTTATGTAATCGGGTAAAAAATGAAAGAATTAAGTTTATTGACACCAAAACAAATGCATACTTCGATATAAAGGCTGCATAAAAATGAAAATGGATAAATTAAAATAGTGAATTGAGGTTGTAGAGTTCTCATTTATTTTTATTAACCAGCTATTTTATGATAATTAGCTTTTCTTTCTTCCTTTCCATTTTCCTGCCAGAATGCTAATTTTGAGTGTATTCGAATGAGGTAGAAAGCAGTAGTATTGAAAGGAAGAGGTTTTAGATGGTAGAATCTATTTGAATATCATACTACAATATAAGGTCTGAGATAATTTGTGCAGTTTCTTTCTGTGTAGCCTTCGGACTAACTAAAATTTACTTAGTTGAATTCATTTCGTTACTTTTGATTTACGCCATAAATGCTGGCTGATTCTGTATGAACAAGCTGTGCACTCTGTTAATTTGTCCGAGTCTATAAAAGGTTTTTTTTACATATATTCCAAACCTCTGTTGTAATTTCCAAAACATAATGAGAAGTCGCTTAAGTTTTCCAGAGTTCTCACACAGTATACATTACCAAAGTGGGTGAAACTCGTATAAGGTGTAAGAAAGACCAAAAGGAGATTTATTAAATCAAGAAAAGTAATCGGTGGAAAGGGCATTTAATCTTAATAATGAAAAATCGAATTTTACACCAAATATTCAAACTTTTGTAAATGTTTTATATTTAATTAGCGAGAGATAAACATTACCTTTATATTCATAACATAGGTTACATTCTGTTAATTTCCCATAAATAAACATAAAGAATACATTGACAAAATCATTGTACTAAGCTATTTTGGTATAATAAAATCTACTATTTTCATTGTACTTCCAATTTAGGTTGTTTTCATGAAATTCTTTTATTAAACATTAATTTATACTCGATAATCAATCTTCAAGTTCGAAAATAAGTTAACTGTAATTACATTTGTTTTATGATCAAATATTTTAATTTGGCATTTGAGCATTTCTAATGGCATTTCTTTTTCTGTTTGACATCTCTGCTCTGTTAAGGTTATAACCAGTTAAATTGTTACTGTGTCTCTGAAAAATCAACAGCATTCTTAAACACCATTTTAAAAATATTTCTGTGTGTAGTATTTTATCAGTAGAATTTTTTCTAAATAAATAAGGGCTTCATAGCCGAGCGGTCACCCCTCACTACTTCGCTACTCGTAGCATTCAGGGTTCGATCCTCAGCAGAACCTTAAACTGCAAAGGACTTCTATATATCGCATCACGTGACCTGCAAAAAATTTTACTTTCACCTCCAGTGACCATATGGCTAATACTACTCTCCTCACCACTTCGCTACGTTCACCACACTTGATATACTCATTTTCCCTTATGCAATAATTTCACTTTCATACTTAAAATTGCGGTAACCTCTACTACGTTCGTCCTGCTTATTAAACTCCAAGACGCTTATTACTTCCACCGTCAATAGATGGTGACACGCTCGCCTTCCTCCTGTTCTTGAAGATGTTAACATGCTCCTTTTTTAAGGAAAATTTATTCGTACCAAGACTGCCTCAGTAGGAGAAATAATATAGGAGTAAAGACCCTCGGGTTGAAGACTCGTCAAGACCGAAATTCATGGTAATTCTAAATATATACAGAAGTTGTTATGAAAACATTTGAAAGTACATGTCTTGAAAGAGAAACAGTATTCGTAATGTCTAGTCAATTATGATATATTAACAGCTATCATAACTTTGCATGTATGTTGTATGCATTATATATATATATGCATAAAGACCCAATTTTGGCAATAAGTAGAGGTATTACAAAATAATCACGAAGTCTAATGGAACGTACTCGTCACACATACTGGGGGGAATCAAATTTATGTACGTATTTGCCAGTCTTAAAGAATTTTTTTTAGGGGGGGGGGCGGGAATTACAAATGTACCAATTTCTTATTAATATAAAGTCATATGTTAATATTAAAGAAAAATTTATTTCTTAACTTACTAAGCCAGCTAAATCATAGACCGAAATATGTGTTTCTGCAAATATTCAGAACTTCCGGAACTACGAATACATTCACAGTTACAAAATATGTAAAATATTGTGAAATATATTTCTTTTAAATGCTTGGAATATTCGGAAAAATATCTACATTCAAAGAAATGGTAAAATACGTTTCACTTGCAGATTCTTTGTTATTTATTTGAGTATATCACCATTAATAACAATGTTCACCCCCCCAGAATAAAAAATATATTGATAATGTACTGAAGACTTGGTTTGTTTCCCTTGACAAGTCAATTAATCTATCATCAATGACAATAGCTACCTTTTAAATACTTTTAATTTTGGTACTTAAAATGTTTGCATTTCAAAATAATATTTCTATGCAGCTTTTAAATAATTTTTAATGCAAAATCTAAATAACATATTTTCCACTGCAGTGGAATTCTAAATAACTTCAAATGCTGACTAAAATTCATTCCAATAATTCATCGCTTTAAATTTCTGTTCCTTGCAGATGATACAGGAAAAACCTTTTCTAATAATAAATTTCTAATTCTACCAGGATATATTGACAAATAACCCAATGAAAAAATTTATACAGGCATAGATGGAGGAGATGTAAATAATTATTACGAAATAATGTGAAGCAGTGCTTGTATTCAAAATGTAATATGTTATACTTATGAAATTCTGCACTTTACTTTGGAACTGTACGAATTTTCGCTCAGAAAATGACTGAAATTTAGGATATATTAGTTGAAAATTTATTCATTATACTTTTAAGGAATAAAAACAACTCAGAATTTACCATACGTTCCATTCGTACATACGTAAAGAAACACGGACATACGTAAAAAATATAGCATGTGTTTGCAAATAACATTGAAGAAATTTTACAATTCAAAAATGCTGTTTATTTAATTCTTTTAAATAAGAAATAAAAGCGCGAATATACGTTAACAAACTAAGCGGGAAAATCCAGTTTACATTACTGAGAATTATAACATGTAAACAAATTACATCTAAATAACGAATTATTAAGCACAATATATGGTAACAATTATTAAATGCACTGTTACACAAATTAAAATGAAACATATATTAGAAAAATAAGCAAGTGCAATCGGTATGAACGTTAAAATAACTAAAAAAAATCTGAAATGTTTCAGATTTTAAATTACGTCCAAAGGGGCGTTTTTTTAACGTTTTGAGTGTTACCTTTATTTATTAAATATCATGTTTTTTGCACTTAAACCATAAAATTCAGTTCAAGAGCAATATCGTAAAATAATGTTAAATTAAGCATATCTTTAGAATTTCCGATATACACAGTCTCGCGAGCTGGAGATAAAAGTATTTTTTTTTTTTATATATAACGTTGCCATTTCTCGCTTTTAAAGCATTGAGTTTGTAAATCAAAAATTCGTTAAAGTTTTACAAAATATAAAATCTATAATAAAACAAATTCCAAATTTGGGATTTCAGATGCCCATATTCGCAGTAGGATTTCGTCATTCAAAATTCGATGGCTTTATCTACCATTGTTTTATCACAATGCGAGAAATAGACAATCATTTATGCAGATTTTTCATTATTTAATTTCTTCAAATATAATGCAGGACTCTAACATTTTGTGGCAACAGTTTGAAAAGTGAACCGACGTTTATGAGTCCGACGCAAAATCGCAAAACGAAAACAATAGTCCTTCAGGGACAAAGCCCCTTTGGACTAATAAACAAAGTTCCACAACATTGCAGTGGTACACATCATTCGACCACACTCGACAGCCATGGAGATCACGAATAAGTCAGCGTAGGTTTGCTTTCCACAACATTGCAGTGGTACACATCATTCGACCACACTCGACAGCCATGGAGATCACGAATAAGTCAGCGTAGGGTTGCTTTTAGTCGCCAATATTTCTTCCCGCGCCAAAGTGACACCATCAAGCATGCGCAGTAAGCGAAATTCGCTTAACACTGTTCAACTCAATGTGCGGTCTGCCATTACGCTGTCGGGATAAGGTTCGGAGAACAGCCTTAACGCCAAAACGAGGAGAAACAGCTTATTATATTAAAGTTATGGTTGTCATCCGATGACGTACTTCTTTTATGAGGACAGCGTGATACTTTTTCCCTGCTAAGGGATTATCCGTAGCAGCAGATCGGGATATGTATTCGGAAAATATTATTATGTTTGCTTATCAAGCAAAGAGTATTAAATTAGAAATAGCACATAATTGAATAAAATATAAAATATTGATAATATATGTAAAAATAAGTGTCTTTCACCCGTAAATATTTATTTAATGCTTTATTTTCTGTTTTTATTTGCTTTGTTATGCTTCTCTGTACTCATCGATGTTCAAACATGGTTTAAAGGCGAATTCAATAGCAACGCTTGTCATGGTAATCGGACTTGCATTGCAAAACCGAATTCAAGTGCAACGCTTTTCGGACACGCCTACTGAAAATACGTCACTACCATAGAGGAATTTTGCGGCTACTCCTGACCTGCCGCAAACTCTTAACAGCGACTGTAAACAAGATGGCTGAAGTGATTTTGCTCAGACGTTTAAGAAATCGGAGAAATGCTGATCGAATTCCTTGCATTTAAGAGACAGACGTAATGCTTTTGAAATGTCGGAGCGTGAATTCATCAGTTGATTCAGATTAAATCGGTTTGCTTCAATGAATTGAAACCTTTTCTGAAGGCAACTGCCAGTGGATATTCTCTGCAAAAGCAGGTTTGTTTTTACTTCAGATTATGAAAACTGAAATACTTCTGGAAATGTTTCCGAATCAAAGACTATGCTTAAATGACCTATTTGAGAATATTATATATTTTTATACGTAAACACACAAATTTTTAATGTTATTGTAATAGGATTCTTTCTTTTTCATCCCGTTTTTTTTTTTTTCGTAGTAATGATCGAAATCGTTAATTACTTCGAATTTTGGAATGCAGTAATAATATCACCATTAATTTATTGTTTTAATTACTCTAAAACGTAATCTCGGAGAAATTGTTTTTCTAACAGAAATTATGCATATGCCTGTCTTTGAGATATATATATATATGTATATATTTGGGATTAGTTTTTTGGAATATTATATATTTTTTCATGGTTTTAGATACGTGCATTTAATTTACATATGCTAGAATTTCAGTGATATAGTAAATTAGTTTGCAGCAATAATTAATCTTTGATATGTATGCAATTAAAATTTCATAATTTAAATTAACTTTATATGAATAGAGAATATTTGTTAAATTCAAATTTCATTCTTTGCAGCAATGGCGCATGAGAATTATTTAAATTTAACTTTACTTTTTATTCTTATGAAACAATATATATATATATTCTGTAACTGTAGGAGGGAAAAGCATGAATTTTTCTCAGCTGTTTAAACAGTTCCCGTGTGTAAAATAGTATTTCATCCCCCAAAATATTAGTTAATTTTCTCCTAATGTATAATGTCTTGCCTGTTCGTACAGTGTGATTAATGTCATGGTAATTTTGGATACTTTCTATAGATCTTGCATAATAACTACACATGTAAGTTATATACACATTCGTAAATCTCTTATGATATGAAAAGTTATTGCAGACTTTCACATAACTATTAATAACTTGATATTCTCGATAACAGGTGACTTATCTTACTTCCGTAGACCATGACCAGAATTAAATAAACTTATAAGGTTATCATACTAAATTACACGAAAAGCAGCATGACATAAATAAATACAAAGAAATTAAATTTATTTACTGTACTAATAGATTATTATATTACATGACATTGGTTTTGCCCATGTATAATGGGAATGAAAGCCAGTTTTCCATAGAAAGTCCTCTACAGAGGCATCTGTTTTCTTAAGCAGATTGCTTTTACCACATTTCAGTGACCTTGATTTAAGTATGAAACTGGATAATATTTTCTTTCTGCATGAGATGTGTTAACTGAGTTTTAGAAATATAAGCCATCTTGCAGTTACTGTGATAATACTAATTTTTGGTACCTCCATATTATACCATCAACCATGAAAGTTGTGCTAATTACTGTTGTGGAATTCTGAGCCAGACATTTGTATACAGCAGTTGCAACAAACCATACATCAGTCTGTCTGCAGAATACATGAAATAACCCTGCTGTGAAAGTATTGGACCCACTTTGTGAAAAAACATTCATTCAGTACTACTGTTTTATTTGCGGTCAAATTTTACAAAAAGCTCATTTTAGAATGCTATGAATACAAGTTGTCCACAGGTAATTGTTCCAATTTCTTACTGTTTTGTTCGCTATTTCCACATACAGTAGATGTTAATTCTTTCGACCAGCTGTAAAAGAACTGGAGTGCAATCACAAGTGATGTTGCGAGATGTTGCGAGTGTGGTGATATTAATTTTTGTTTTGTCTTCATTAACCGGAAAAAATAAATTTTCCATTAATGGTGAAAAGGTAAGAAATATACAGTCCAAAGTCGTTAATCCGGACTCGTCGGGACTTCGGCGATTCCGTATTATCGATTTTTCCGGATTATAGATCATCAGTTTAAATCTCAAAAGATGGCATGCAGGAATTCTAAAATTAAAAATATGAAACCTTAATTTATGAAATAAAGAACAATTATAATCTAAAGGGTATCAAAATTTACAAAAAAAAAAAAAAGCTTAATATTTATTTGTTTACTTTTTTGTAATAATACTTTCTCTTTAATTCTATAAACAGACACAATTTCTTGTTCGGTTACAAAGTTCCGCTGTTCAAGTCCCGTTAATTGTTGTGTCGAGAATACCGACTAACTTGTCAATCGAAATTTTTTCGTTTTCACTATCCTCTCTGTCACATTCTTCATGTCTTTATCCATTTTTTGCAGTAATTTCACTTTTTGTTTGATGGACATCGAAACATACTTTCGTTTTGTACGATCCTTTGGGAGCTCCAGAATCGGAAATTCTATTTGACATAATCGAAAGTTCAAGTTTACTTTTATAAAATTGCTCTTACAGTCTGCAAAAAATAATAATTCGGATCCAATTCGAAGATTAAGGAACAACGCATTCATCAACATTAACTGAAATAGATAATTAGATAATTTTAGCTTATACCGTCGGTTATACATAAAACGTGCACACAAAAACATATTCTGCGCATGTGCACACGCATATGCACAGTGGTAAAAGGCCTTACGCGCACGCGTGTGAACGCGGCGCATGCGCAGAAAGTTTTTTGCGTTGAGGTCCGGATTATAGATCATTCTGGATTACGGGTGTCCGAATTAACGACTTTTGACCGTATGATAATAAGTGTAATATTATAGTCATTTCAAATTACTGCAAGAATGTTTCATTATTATTCGAATAATAATAACAAAAAGCTATGCATAATTATAGTGAAGTATAGATATTAAATAATACAAAATATTAAATAAATTTTAGAACCACCTATTTACTATAATTACTACAATTTAATGAAAAAAGGGTAGCTGTAATTTTTATTTTATTTTATTTTATTTTTGTGTGTGTGTGTGTTTGTTTTAACGTTTTATTGCATATTTTTTAATAATGAAAAAACAATGACATATTTTTGTTAAAAATGGAAAGTAAACTCCTTAAAAAGACTGATTTATTAATATATCAACTATATTTAATGTTAAAAATCTGTGTATTAAAATTTCAGATGAAACTTTCTTTTGACTTAGGATTTATGTTTTTCTAGGTATGGATTGCTGGTCTGAGGGTTCTCTATGCTATAGGACAATGGCCAGGCAATACTCATGATGCATTTATATGGAGTGGACTGAAACAAAATCTAGATAGTATTTTGTTGCATCGTGCATATCTTTGGGAGATAGTGGATTATATTCCCATTTTATCACGGGAATATCTCTATAATGAGAAGCACAGAAAAGTTCGTGCAGCTATAGAGATCAAATCAAGATTTAGGGTACTGCACGATACAGGTGGAACACTATTGTATTCGCAAAGCAAAATATGTAAAATGATCATATCTGGTGGCCATTTTACATAATATATGCTTAAGGTATTGTGTTGAAAATCCTGAGATTTATGTGTTTGAAGATGATGAGTTGGTACCTTCAGAAAGTTTTCAGTCAGTGCATGTTGAAATTGCATTGCACAATAAATTATCTTTAAATTTTGAAACTCGATAATAAAAACCCAAAGTGGGCAACAATGAACCTCTGGCAAAGGTGAAACCCCCTTCATGGAAAATAAAGAATATATTATGAAAAAAATTATTTTCATAATATATTCTTGGGGACCCACAAGCCATGGTTTATATTTAAACCTGTAACTAAATGCACAACCCTAAATGATTTTAATTGATAATAATAATCCTAAATAATTTTATTAGTCCTGGTTTCAAATGCATACTGACAACCTTTATCATTATTGTTCTTCCCTCTGAATTTCTTGTTTCCATCATTTATGTTTAAAAACTCTTGACTACCAGAAATAACTTAATAGGCTCGATATATATATATTTTAGTGTTGGTATGCCAGTCATGATTTACAATAGTAAGTCACTATAAATTAGCATTGGACTTAATTTATCTTAAACTTAGCAATAAGATTTACTGCACCGAAATTCAGTTTCTTCCAAAAAGTCAAATGTTTCCCTTTCGTCCCCTTCCGTGGGACAAGACAGAAAATTTCCATGTGACAATACACATTTAATAGCATAAGAACTTCATGCTTATTTATTATAGTATAAATTAAAACTGACATATTCTGTCAAAGATATTTAAATGTATTTCCTAAAAACAATTATTTCACTCTATACTGTTTATGTATTATGTTTACTCTATATTGTTTATGTCTTCTTGGGGGTGGGCAAAACAAATATTGGACAGTTAATTTTCCTCCACCATTCCTGTGAGCGTATTCTTCGATTAAGCAGGGTTTTGCTCCAATTCCTGATTAGCATAATATGTAAAGAATAAACAGCCTATGATTTATGCCTCCATATACTCTTGTATTATTTAAAGAACATACATTTTTCTTTTAATTCTAGATTTTAAAACATTAAAGTAAGGGAAAGATTATTTACTGAATTTAGATTTATATCATCATTATGCATTCACTATAATAACTTACTGCATACTTACCTCAGTGGGTTTGCCATTAAAAGAAATACATTTAAGTAAAATCATGAGTGTATAATAAATTGTTTTTCAGCCAAAAAAAGAGAAGGGGGAAAATAAATACAGTTTGATTCACTTAATTTTTAGTAGGCGACTCAACATTGTTATTGTAAACTAGACATTAGCCATACTTTAACAGTTGTCATCTCTGTATTTTTAGAACTTCGAAATTAGAATGTCAATTTTATCTGCCATTGTTATGGAGCTGTAGGATATCGAATGTTATTTCTTCAATGATAAAAAGAAATGAAATTTTTAATACCACATCTCATTCATATAACTTATTAACATAATTGAAAAACAATTTAATTCATTTCGTGTTATATTTGAAAATTAAAATTTGTAATACATTGACTAAAGATTCTTACAGGTCTTATTCCCATTTTCCTCCAGGAAAAAGATAATTGCTGTGTAAAATGCATAAATATTTTCACGAGACTTATAATAGTGGTATTAGAATTATTATAATGTTTATGTCATATAATGGATCTGTGAATTTCTTTTAAATAATTTTTATAATCACAAAATTTTATAAAATTAAGAAAGTAGTAAATTTTACAATTAAAATATGAATCCCACACTTCAGAAATACATACAAGAATGAAAACACAGTAATATTTGAAATGCATGATTTATTTTTTTAATAAATTAATAATTAGATTTTGATTTTCTATGACAGCAGACTGATTTGCAACTGATTGCTTATACAAGTCACATATTTCACACAGTACATTAATATATTCTTCTGCGTTTCAATTATTCCCTTTTCTGCAGCTGTAATATCATCTCTCTTCCTTTTTTCTCTTCGGTCTCCTGCTTCGAATAGTTGAGCTTCTATCTGAGGGAAAATTTTAAAATATTCATTCAAATTCAAATGTTCTTAATTTTTATATTTCATAATGTAAAACACTTTTTATAATTAATTAAACAATGAAACTTCTCTAAAAAGGAACAATTCATAATATTGATTTCTTTAACTTTCAATTTTTTTCCCTTTATAATTTTTAAGACTGTTTATAGATCAAGAGGATTTAATGATTATTATTTTAAATTCTTAAAATCTTGTTGTTAATAAAAGACATACTCTGTATATAATGTTCGCAATAAAGAATTGAAATAACTTTTTTGTATGAGAAATATTAATTTACATCTATTATAATTAATTTATACCAGCGGTTCTCAGCCGGTGGTATGCAAAGAAACAAAATATTTTTAACTACGAAATTCAAAAATCTCATAAAGAAAAGAATAGTTAATAGAAATTTCCTTTGATCGAAATTGACTTGAAGATTTGGAAAATGACACACTTGTTAACTTTCGGCTGAACCGAAAAAAAGAATTGGTACTTTTCCGTTTGGCCGGCGCAATTTCCCATTTCGCCGGCGCAAGCGATAAAGTCGCCGAAAATGGTAGAACTGATGCCAAAGCGAATATCTTCGCTGATAACCTTTCACGGCACTTTTTCAAAACAAGTCGCTGAGATTTATTATCAGATTTACCTTTTTTTTTTTTTTCAATATTGGCATACAATTACACAGATTTTTTTTTAATTATAATATTGAAATAATTCTTGCATTTAAACTCGTATTTCATACTGAGATTTAACTTGAAATTAATGTAGTAATTAATGAAATTAATGTAATTCCTGAGAGAATCAGATTTTTGTAGCGTATTTTACGTGAGATGAGATCGTTTGGGATCACGTGATATTAACCGGCGAATCAAGAGGTTATACCATGAAAGCATAGTAAATCTTTAATTTAACGTCTTTAAATTCTTAAATTAACGTCTTTTACAAATATGTCAAAAATGGATGAAAAACCAATGAAAATTTGGGATTTGCTCAGGACAGAGGAAGAATCCGTCAGATTTTTTCAAGCGAAAGGCGTTTTTCGTAACATTGCTATTTGTGAAAATAATCATGAAATGAAATTATATTTCGGAGACGAAATTCAATGGCGTTGCAACCTTTCAACTTGCCGCAGTAAAAGAAGTATACGGAAAGGCACATGGTTTGAATCATCGAGATTGAGTTTCTTGAAGTGTTTAAGATTCATTTATGGTTGGAGTGAAGAATTAACTTCAGTTAATGGTGTGAAAAGCAGTTGGAAATCAGTCACGGAACAGTTGCGGATTGGAATAACTACATGCGAGAGGTTTGCGTGGATTCTTTACTTAAACGTCAAAAACGCAAAATAGGAGGACCTAGTATGATCGTTGAAGTGGATGAAAGTATGTTCACGAAGCGCAAAAACAACGCGGGACGGATTTTACCACAACACTGGATCTTTGGTGGAGTTTGTCGTGAAACAAACGAATGTTTCCCTGTGATGGTGCCAAACCGATCCATGAGTATTATATTAGAGGCAATAAATGAAAACATCGAAAAAGGAACTACAATATATTCCGATTCATGGAAATCATATTGCACTGAAAAACTGGAAGAGGAAAGTTTCGAACATTTCAAAGTGAACCATAAATACAATTTTGTAGATCCGGAAACTAGAACGCACAAGCCCAAAAATTGAAAGATTATGGGGAAGCGCAAAATGGCAGAATAAGAAACACAGAGGAACTGCTCGGCATCATCTGGAAAGTTACCTCGCTGAATTTATGTGGCGAAAGGACATAAAAGACCCATTTGAAAAAATTCTAAACGATATTAAAATATTTATGCTTCCAAAATAAAAAAAATAAAAAAATTCTTAGAATTAACATTTGTTAACATTTTTTTATGTGTACACTGTGTGTTGTCGCCAATAAAGTCTGCTTGGCGAGATTTGCGCCGGAGAAAGGGAAATGGCGAGGCTTGCGCCGGCGAAACGGAAAAGTACCAAAGAATTTAAAGGCATTTCAAATAAAGCTATCAAATTTGTATTGTCTTTTCGCACAACCTGTTTGTGTGAAAAATGATTTTTTCCATGTTAAATTTGAAATATAAATACTCATCAAAATAAAAAGTGGATCCTAATTTACCATTAAATGAAATAAGAGCAGACATAAAGACATTAAATATTAAAGTATTATAACTGAAATTTTGATAATCAAGTGAATAATTAATTTAATTAAATTTAATTTTGATAATTAAGTAATCATCAGTTTTTAATCTAATAGTTTTTTTATGTGTACATATTTAATACAAAGAGTGTGCAAATGGCAATATATATATATATATATGTTTTTAATATTTCTATTGAGGAATTGAAAAATAATCATTGTAAAATTAGTGGTAGTATTAATGTTTTTCAGTTTTTGCTTAGATGGTACACTACAGTCAAAAGGTTGAAAACCACTGATTTATACCATTAAAGTTTTTCTGTTGGGAGGAAAAGGAAAAGAAGAATCCAGAAAACATTACATTTTATGTAATAGATACAAACTTGTCATTCCTAAATGCCATTGCAGATTTCCTCGTGATAAAGGTGTGGAATTTTCTAATGTAAAAAAGCATAAAATAAGCATAATTTACTCAACAATCTTGATTGAAATATACATGCTTTCAGAAATAATATACAAAGCATACTGCATAATCAAAGTTATGAGTTTATATACTATGAGATACTATACATGTTTATAATATACCACGTTCCTGTACACCTAACACCTCGTCCACAATTTTCTATACAATTCATTGAAGATAGTTCCTGAAACATAACTGACCTAAGAGAAACATGCATACTTCTAATTTATGCATAATAATTTGACAAACATTGATTTCAGGTAAAGAGCTACATGTATTATATCAAAGAAAGAATGAACAAGTGTAATTTGCCTTTATCCTACAAATACTTAAAAACATTTACGTTAAAATAAATGAATTATACATAATGGTAGCAAATTTTTAATGAAAAACAAAACAAGAGTTGAAAACTTAATGCAGTTTTGTCAATATTTTACTCTCTTAAAATTTATATAAATGTATAGAAACTTGAAATGCATACCGCATTTGGCTGGAAAACTTGTGGCATTGTGTTGCACTCTAGGGAAAGGGAAAAAGTATACAATGAAGCAATCATAAGAATAAAAGATATTTGCATATTATTGAAACCACCTTAATAAAAGTTACCAAATTTTCAAAAATGTGCCAAACTCTGGCAATGATTATGTATCAAAATTTTTCAGGTAATATGCTCATAACAATTTTTCATTCAAACAATGTCACCATTTTCATATGTGTTTCTTATGTTGTATTTCAAGTTCCAATGGATTTTAGATACGAATAGTTGTTTTAGATTAATTTCAGATTTAAAATACTGCTTGTGGAGCTTACCATCAAAAGACAAAGCTGTGTTAAAAGTTCTGCAGGAATAGAACATTTTAGTACAAAAATTTCTAATGGAAACAACTATGAGATGAATTTGGTACATAGACAAGGCATGCAGTATCAAGTTTATGTAATTTTCTGATTTTTTTTTTAAGTGAAAACAGATCACTTGGCCCAAGTGCTAAAAAATTAGACAAAAAATTTGTGGAAAATGTATTTTTTTTAAACTATCATATAATTTTTATTTAATAATTCAAATTAGTATTTTAAAATTTGTTAAATGTTTTTTCCTTTGATATGTTGATAACATTTTGCCAACTTAGATAAATATTGATAGTTTGGTTATGCTAAAAGCAAGCTGCAAAAACAACGTACTTCTCCTGATAAGTATTTTTCTCTTTTCATTTTTAAAGACTACCAAACTGATCCAGGTGTTTGTGTTAATACATAAGTACCAAAAAATATTGAAGAATGCACAATGAAAGATGGCAACCAGTATGGTAAAAGATATAATTAATATATGGAATGAAAGAAATCTTATTAAAAGACGACTTTCATTATCAGCAGAGAAGCATGACACTGTTACAGTAAAGAAATTAAGCTTTTGTTTCTGCACTTGTAGCTTTTAATAGCCAAAAATTGTTTTTTGAAATTTTATGAAATAAATAAATCTGAACATAACTGATATCAAATGAGAATGGGTCCAAACTTTCACTTAAGAAGCAGAAAGTGTACTGTAAATGCACAACATAATGAGCAGAACACAAAGCATAATTTATAAATTAACCTTTACTCTGAATGTATATATTACATTAATATCTCATTAGAATTATCAGGGTTTCATATAATTTTTTATTTATTGTATTACATTGAAATACCTTTAATTTCATTTTTATATTTTCCCAACGATGTACAATATAAATCTAAAAATTGCTCTTAACTGTTTCATCACATAATGAATGTCTAAGGGAAGGAATGCCTGCGTGGAAGACTAAGGAAAACTTAGTATTCATGTTATACATTGAAAAAATGAAGAAAACACTCATGCAACCAGCTTTTTCACCTGGATTTAAAGAGAGACTGGGATAGTGGTGTTCAGCAGGCTTATCTGCTTGTAGATAGATGGGCTTATTAATTACTATATAATTCAAGAACTAGTTAATTTTCATATGGTAAACATGCCTACTGTCACCGAAGAATCATGCATCTGTATTAAACAATAAAAATATAATACAAATTTGAATTTTAAATTAAACTTACTATTAGAAGAATTAAAACCAAATGCTGTAATTTGAAAATGGGAAAAAAATGTGGTTTATATTTGAAAAAGCAAGGATTTTTGTCTGAAAGTAAAATATATTTTACACACACCTGTTGCTCTAGATTACTTTGGAGGGAATTTTCTATAGGATAAAGTTGTACACATTAAAAGAAATATACATGTCTGTATATTTCTTTCGTTTTCAGGACTGGAACAATTCGTTACAACGCAGTAAGCACTTAACCATAAGCTCAGAGAAATTATGGGAACTGATGTTTTTTGTTTACATCGACACGCAGTCTCATTGGATATTGATGTAGTTTATCGGACAAGCTCTCCTGGCAAGAGAGCAAACCAGCTCCCCATTGCAATTTTGACATCATCAGTTACCAGAGCGGTAAAGCGTTGCACTTGAATTCGACTTTAGCAGACGATAGCAGGAACGCCTCTTGCGAGCTAACATTTGCAATTTATCAGAGCGTTGCACTTGAATTCGCCCCTTATTCTATAGCTTTTTAGTATTTATTTTATGTGCATTGATTGCAAGTAATCTATAAACATTTTCTTGTACTTTCTTTCTTGTGTGTGTCTCAATGTGTGCTTTCATATCGTAGTGCAATAAAATAAGTCAATGTGTGCTTTCATATCATATTCATAGTTATGCATAGTAATCTGAATTCAGAGCAACTTTAAATGGTACTTACGTATTATCGCAACCAGGTTGGCGCGATTTGTAAGTTTGAGTAAAAAAGTATGAATAGAAAGAAAATGTACATTTATTAATTACAGATAATTTTTAATACAGTTTTTTATATTATTTTGTTTACCCTACTTACGGCAACCTTATGTTAATTTATTAAAGCGAGGTGTGCGTAGTTCGTAGATTCGTTCGTTGCCTACATTGTGCCATTCGTAGATGTTTTTTTAAGTTAAAACATGTCGCGGAGTACATGGATTCTTGTCAAATATTTTTGGTTAGAAACTTTACGTTTTTGCTATCTAAATTTTTTGTTTTTGTTTCGGACTTTTAGCTTAAATTGTGTGTTCAAAACGTAGTTTTTGCATGTGCGAAAACCGCGTTTTTGGAGACATTTTAGGCTTAAAGTTCGAAATATAGGCAAGAATCCATGTACACAGCGACATGTTTTAACTTAAAAAAACATCTAGGAATGGCACAATGTAGGCAACGAACGAATCTACGAATTTGGCGATTTATGCGAATTTTGGCCTGGTTGCGTTAATACCTAAGTACCCTTTAAATTTGCCTAGGAACTACTCTGATATGCGACCTCAAGTCGCCAAATATTTTTGTCGAGAAACTTTACGCTGCCATATTACTATCTAAATTTTTTGTCTACATTTCGAACTTTAAGCCTAAAATGTCTCCAAAAACACGATTTTCGCACATGCAAAAACTACGTTTTGAACATACAATTTAAGCTAAAAATCTGAAACAAAAACAAAAAATTTAGATAGCAAAAACGTAAAGTTTCTAACCAAAAATATTTGACAAGAATCCATGTACACAGCGACATGGTTTAACTTAAAAAAACATCTACGAATGGCACACTGTAGGCAACGAACGAATCTACGAACTACGCACACCTCGCTTTAATAAATTAACATAACAACAATAAATTTCAAAGAATACCATGTACACAGCGTTCTGTTTCAACTTTAAAAAACATCTACGAATTGCACAATCTACACTAAAATCAAATCAAGAAAATAAACTAAAATAAATTTCAGACAATTCAAAAAACAACAATAAAAACGGAAATTCATACAAAAAACAATGAATATAACATTCTACAAAATAAAATGCACTTACCATAATGATAACTTCTTTTAAAAGCAGAAATATTCCCCCCCCCCATCTTCTCAGATACAGAGCATACAAAGTCCAAAATACATTCGTTAATAAAATTTCGCCAGTCACACAACGCCTGTGAAGAAAATTTCCACGATTTTGCTATATCACATGCCTTCCTACGATTCAAAATTTCGAAAGTAACAATAAAAACTTTCTCCAACGTTAACTTGCTACACGAAAACCAAGATCCAAACCTTAAACTCCGCTGACACCCACATACTTTATTAGCAACAATTTTACTGCAAATCCACACAAGTCTATCAGAAACACCATTTTTCGTCCGAGTTCTCATATCAGCTCTGCATTTCGGACACGTCAAACTCCGTTTTAAAAGTCCCGACTCCCACAGAAATTCCAAAAATACACTACGATTCCCATAAATACATCCGAGAACAAAAGACTCGTTAACAACTCCAACATCGTACCTTTTCATACTAAATTTACTCTGCACACAATCTAAAATACGCGGCTGAAACCTTCCCACCACATCTTTCATCGCAACATAGGCCATTTCAAAAACACACGCGACACAAACCAACTAGCAATTATTAAACTACTCCACCAAAAGATTTTTCAACGTCGACATGGTTGCCATACAACACGCAATCGCGCCGAAAACCAGCGCAAAACCCATATTGCCACATTTGTTGAAATTAGGGCGTTTATGAGAGTTGTACCTTTGCCTATAGAGTGGCAGTTTTACTTCACAGTTGCTAGAAATATCTGGCTTAAACAGACCTAAGTTCTCAGACTAAACATAGTTGCAGTATATTTGTTCTGGGACATTTGTAGCCTCAGTTTGATATTTAGTTTATAGCACATTTAATATTTTTAGTATTTATTGTACGAATTAGAAATAATACTAACTTTTTAGAAAATACCGTATGTCGGATAAATTCGGTATTTTGATTTGTGATCTGACTTCGTACATTCAAAAATGGAGTTGCTTAGATCTTCTGAAATGTTTGATTTTGTTCAAGGAGGTATAAATTCTGACTGTATTACTGAAGCAGAGAGAGTTTTAAAAAGCTGATCATTTGGTAATGCAAGGCATTTTACTTGAAATCCAATGTACAAGTTTTGGCTTTCTATTTAAGGATAAGTTCTATAGCGTCCTGATCGCATGAAATCGAAGGACATTTCATTGTTCAAAAAAGACAAATAAAAATTAAAAAAAAAAAAAAATCTTGTTCATGTAAAGGAGGAACTGCTGGCTGTTGTAGGAAATTGTGTCGCTGTTTTATTGTATTGTGACATGTAGCTGATTTTAACGTTCACTGATTGTAAACAAATGATTTCATATGTGTTTTACTTGGGATTTCCAGAAAATCTGTGCAGTCAAAAGTGTCTTTTTTTCCCATAAAAATGATATTAAATCATTATATGTATACTAAAAATATATTGATCTTTTATATGCATCTATTGTATTTATTATGCACATGATAGCACTAATCATCAAATGCAATTTTGAGAATATCAACAAGCAAAGCACTTAAAAATGAAAAAAAGACACTTGTTATAGAACTATTAATATTCTGTATGTATTATAGAAAATACATGCAATAAATAATACCATGACCAAACATTTCAAAAAAAAAAAAAAAAAAAAAAAGCAGATTAAGTATTACCTACCTCAGTACTCGAGAAAGCAATCCTGTCATATAACATGTAGTTAACTTTTGATTACATGATATTACAAGCATTTTCTTTAGATTTGTCCTACAAGTGGTTTAAGCAACTCAATACTGGTATTTTAATCTCAGCTCAAATCCTGGTGAACAAGCTGGCTGTGCAGTTTTTATTTTTTTGCATGTGTTTTATGAATACGAACCAGTTTTCCGTATAAAGTTCTTCATAAAGGCATTCTTCTTCAGGCTGATGTGCTTAGCCATATTCAAAAAGCATAATCTAACCTTACCTTTTCTTTAGATTCTGTATTCACATGTTATATCTTTATCTGTTAAGATTTGTTCATAACAGGATCACCAGGCTTCTACCAATCTGGCAGGAGCATACTCAAAACATGTCAAAACCATGTGATTTATAACAAAATCGATCATGTTGTCCTTGCAAACCTTTATAAATGTTCCAAATTTTCTTAATAATCTTATTATTTAGAAATGTGTTTATTGTTGTTTTTATATGAACAAAAGCATTTAAATATATCAATTTTAAAAATAACTGAAGTGTTCTTTTAATCAGTTTTGCTTTTCTAATGCTGTTTTTAATTAATAACTTTATATCTGAGCAAAAAATTCAAGAATAAGTCTATTAAAAAGGTCTGTGTGATAAGTCTATTAATTAATTACATTGTATGAACTTCAACATCTTTGGATATGAAACACCGAACTAACACTTTGAATATGAAACATTCTATATGAAAACACCGAGTCCATTCCAGTCTAATAGAAGCATAAATTATACTTACGAATTCACAGTACGAGCTTCTCTGTATTATATTACACAAAGATTAGAAACAAAGTCTCCACATAGGAATTACACTGATATGATGGTCTTGTATTGAAACAGAATTGTAGCAACATAGATGATATGAATTACATTATGCCAAAGAATTATTTCATCCTAAATAAATTATAGCCTATAGTTTAACCAAAGACTCACAAAACAAAATTTCAGATTTGTTGTAAAATTGGTGTCATGTTTTTCCCTATGCTATAATAACTCCACACATTATCTACATATTTTTCTTGTCAGTCAAGAAGATTGATGGAAATATTGTCCTTTCAAAAATTATTGTAACAGATATTTCTTTTTAAGTTACATGATCAACAGAAACTATAGAGATATAGCATATAAAAAAAAAAAACTTGAAAAATTATATGTGGAAATTTGGGAGGAACAGATGCTATTTATTTGGTTAGATAATCAACAGATAAAAGTGGTTTATTAAGTATTTCTCAGTGTTATATGAAACCACCGAGAATTTATGAGTACGTTTTGATATCATGCTTATCCATTATTGGGGCTAATGTACATTGTTATCAGTTTTTATTAGCCAAAAATGGTCGAAAGTAGAGTAAAAATATTAGGAGTTTGACGATAATCATCAATATACCATAATGTATTTGCATAGAAATATAATATCCAACAACCAAAAATAAATTAAACTTATCAAATGAATTTTAGTATGCCATAATGGTTTCATGGGAAAATATAACATACCTCTTAAACAACTAAAATCATTATATACAACAGCCATTTCATTATAAAAAAGGCATAAATTATATTAATCAGATAAAATTTCTTGTAAGAGCTTCACTATCTGGTTATAATTCTTAAGCAAACAAGAAGCCATTTCCAGTACCATAATACTATAATTTTCATAAGAACTATCCCATTCCATCGCAGAATATTAAAAGCATTTTGGTAGAAACAAGAAATTTTATGGTAATTTTCCAACCACATTTTAATATTCAGATTGTAGATTTTAAAATTTTATCATTTAAAAAGTTCAATTTCATAGAATGCAAATTTTGGTACTTTTCCGTTTCGCCAGGGCAAATCTCGCCAAGCAGACTTTATTGGCGAGAACACACAGTATATACATAAAAAATATAGACAAATGTTAGTTCTAAGAATTTTTTATTTTAAAGGTATAAACATTTAAATATCATTTAAAATTTTGTAAAAAAGCCAATAAATTTCCAAAAAGACATTAATTTAAGAATTTACTATGCTTTCGTGGTAAAACATCCTGATTCGCCGGTTCACATCACATGACCCCAAGTGATCTCATTTCACGTAAAGTACATTACAAAAATTCAATTCTCTCAGTAATTATCTACATTAATTTCAAGTTAAATCTTAATTTGGAATACAAGTTTAAATGCAAGAATTATTTCAGTTTGTACGATTTCAATAGCTTAATCAGAAATTATGTAAAACCACAGTGCTTTACTTTGCTAGTGCATTCTGATTAGAATTAATGAATTTAACCTTTGACTTTTCTATATTTTTGCCATCGGGTGAGCGGTATGATAGCATCCTAATTCACATAATTACCGCCTGCGAACACCACCAGCGGCCGAGCGGTAACGCCGCTGAACACTGGTAGTTATGTCCGAGGTTCGAATCCTGTGAACGGGCTGGCTGCATGGGTGTTTCCGTGGTTTTCTCCATGTGCAACTTGTATACGAGCCAGCTTCCCTTATAAAGTCCTCCATAAAGGCATCCCTCCCTTAAGACATATAGCCCTCGAGTGCTTTGCTGTAATCTAATAAACCAAACCAAATGCTCACGAATCACCTTAGGGCATAAAATTGAACTATCTGGTAAAAATTCTATGTAATTGTATGCCAGTATTGAAAGGAACAATCAATCTGATAAGAAATGCTGTGACTTCTTTTGAAAATGAGATGTAAAAGGTTACCAGCAAGGATATTCCATTTGGCATTGGTTGTACCATTACTGGCGACCTTATCGCCTGCGCCGGCAAAACGGAAAAGTACCCAAATTTTTTATTCTTTGTTCTTAGGGAAAACATTGTATTTGTAAAGAAATCCAATGCTTTCTTTCTTATAAGTACATAGACTCTAGAATTCTATTGTAATTCATTATGATAAAAAAAGTATTTCTCAGTGAAATGACGTTTAACTATAAAATATATAAATCCATTTGTATATGCTGCCTTTGGTCGCATTTGTTCCCAAAATGCATAAAAAAAAAAAAAAAAAAAAAAAAAAAAAAAAAAAAAAAAGAACCTGCCACTTTTATAAAATGCTGAAACTAGGGGTTGGATAATCAGAGAATACTTAAATATTTAATATTTGAATGAGGTTGATTATGTGTGCTTCATATAGCTTTGTCCAAAAATAATGTACCATTCATATGTAACACAAAATAAAGTATATTAAATTACTGTTGTCAATTTCAGTTTCTTGGTGCATATTTCATAGCTGAGTATACACATGTAATATGAATATGTGCCAGTTTTCAATGGAAAGTACTACGCAAGGACATCATCTATACCCTTAGGTAGATAGCTTGAGCGGGCTTTGCCGTAATCAAATAAACCAGAACCATTCTACCTTACACTATTCATTTAACAAATGTGGCAAAATTTGGTAAACTTCTGTTATCAGGACCGAATTCAGAAATGTGTGTATGGATGAATGCGTTCACATATGTACGTATGGCATGTATGTTTGTGTATAAACACACATATAAAAGTGCATACACGCCTTTCCGAATCCAGTCCCGATAATAGAAGAGTACATAAATTTTTCTATATAAATAACATTTATGTGTGTATTTTTTTTATAAGGAACAATATTTCTGACTTGAATCAGTTGCCATCAACTAATGTCAAGTGCAAGTGAAAAACAAAAGAATAATTATATAGAATTAAGATGTAATGTATATTTAAAAATTTTTCTTTACCGTAACTGTTATTTTATTCATAGAACATTATACTTGTATTTTCTTTTATTAAATTAGTAACAGTTAAGAATTGTTCACGTGTGTTTCGTGTGGTTCTATTTTTAGTACAGTCAAAAGTCGTTAATTCGGACACCCATAATCCGGACCTCAAAGCTACAAACTTTCTGCTGTGGAATGAAGAATATTTGATTAGAAATTTACCTTTTATATATATTTGATAACAAAATGTTATGAAAACAGGTTATGCAACTTAAGAAACAAGTTATATGAAATGCCCTTTAAGTTACTGCAATATCATGACACCGTAAATAAGCATATCATAAGACATATTACCAAGATTAAATATAATTTGTTCCTTCTTTTACATCAATAATAAGTTTTTCTTTAAAAATTTTAGCACTAAATGCCAAAACAAATTTATTATCGGTGCCTTTGATGCAAGGTCACACGAAGATAAACTTGATTTAGCAAATTTCTGAAAACATTAAAATCAAAAGTGTTAAATTACAGCAACATCTATTAAACTATTTTTTTTAAGCAACTACCTGGTAAATTTTAACTTTTATATAAAAACTTAATTAAATTACGAATACGTGACTAAGCTTGTACAGTATTCATGTTCATACATTGGAAATAAATTGCACTTAAATTAAAGAGCTGGAAATAGAGTCTGCATGATGCATAAAAAATGATCAAATCTATTTGTTAAATATTTGAATTAATGCTTACTTTCAGGGATGTAGCTAGAGAGGGACAATTTTATATATCACTATCGGGCAAGCCCGCTACATGAGGGAAGGGATGCTTTCGTGGAACGCCCGCTTTATTCACGTTAGGTCACTTGATTTACGTATGCAATCACAAGATATACGCTAGCTCGCATGATTGCTAGCGGAGAAGCCCGCCATTTGAGCGGGAAGAAGCCTGCTTTCATTGGCCTTTATTCGAAAGTTGGACCAAACTACCAGTGAAGCCCGCTTTCATTCGATGGGATTTGAAATTTGGAGCAAACTACCAGTGTTCAGCGATTTTTTTCCCGGGCTGCGCCCGCTGTATTCACATATGCATCCACAATTTCTGAACAGTACACCGGGAATCGAAAGTTGGACCGAACTACCAGTATTCAGCGATTTTATCCGGGCTGCGCCCGCTTTATTGACGTTATTCACAAGATACTGCCAACATGTTACACATGCGGAAAATCACGAAAACATCTATGCAGTCAGCCTGCTTGCCGGGATTCGAAAATGGACGGAACTACCAGATTTAGCGCTTTATTCACATATGCATACAGAAGATCAAGAAAACACACATGGAGTCAGCCCGTTTGCCGGGATCGAAAGTTGGACCGAACTACCAGTGTTCATCGGTTTTACACGAATATGCATCCAGAAGACACTGCATACACGATACACATGCGGATTTTTATATATCATTCTAAAACATAACTTAAGATTGATTTGCGACACTTGATATAAATGATTTAATGTATTTTTACTCCTCCGAACTATTTTAATGACAAATTTATTCATTCATTTACAATGTTTATCAAATAATATCAAATCAATATGTATATCTGGTGTTACCAAAGGTTTTATTATCCTTAGCATTTTTTATATGTACTATAATTTTCTTAGTAAAAGTGCTGTACGCAAACAATGACATACTGGCAATGAAAATTTTGAGATTGTGCTAGTAAAAAAAAAAAAAAAAAAAAAAAAAAAAAAAAAAAAAATCGCTAAATCTTCTTAGCACTGATGAGGCTATCAACACTGCATAGAATCGACACCAATTCTAGTTACGAACATATAAGCAACACCATAAAATCGAATTTTTATAACGACATAATAATAGGTAAGAGAATTAATGCATATTTGCCCCAGAAATACAACTAAAATAATGTTTGAAAAAATAAATATGGTTGCATCATTAAATAACTATGCAAAATCTTTTTTCTTGCAACTAAAAGGCTGTGTATTCATGTATTTTTCTTATTCTACTAAATGTTCTACACGTTCTTATTCTACTAAATTAAAGCTTGTTATAAATAAAACAGGAATACATAAACAATCTAATAAATTACTGAACTGATCCAAGTCCTTGCTTTCATTTGTTAACCTGTATATCTGTATACACATGTCTGTGCACGCTGTTTAATTTACTCCAAAGTTATTTAGTTACATGCAATCATATTTTGAATAATGGCTGAGAAATGAAATTACTTAAAAGTCTCTCCCCTATCAATATTTATCACTGAACAAATACTTGGGTGTTTTACATTACAGAACAACAGATTTTCTCGAAAAAGATACATGTACCCGTTTGATACTTCAAGTGAGGAAAAATACTTTCATCATTAGCTAATTTTCACCATGGAGAAAATTTTTTTAAGCTACTTTAAAAACTTTTTATTACTAATACTTACTTCAAAACGAACATTGCTATAAAAGATAAGAAAAAACATTTAACTGTGCTCAGCGAGTAACAATGGTATGTATATCATTTTATAAGAAATTGTTTGGTGCATGCTATTCTATAGTGGAAAAGATTTGATATCTGTAATATTTTTTATACTATTACTCATACTACATCATCATAACTATTTTCTGAACTGGAAATTTTTTATGCTAACTATCCTGAACCATTGTAAACAGTTCTAAATAGTTTAACAGGAAATGACTCACACACAGAAATTTCAACATTACTAGAATATGAAATTCAAAGTTCATCATTAACGTTAAAATAATTAACTTTTACTTTTATATGTGTCATTCTATAAATTTTCATTTAAATCATTGCTAACATAAACTGAAACACAATTTAAATTTCTGCAGGTAAAATATGCATAAAAGCGTAATTGTATATGTATGTGTATTAATAATATTTAAGAGATTAATGAGCTATAATGATTTATATTTCAATACACAAATATGCATGTTTACTTTCGAAGAACACACATACACATTTATATGTATGATACACGAGAAAGAAAACTTTTCTTACGAGAAAAAATGTAATCAGTTTTTTTTTTTTTTTTTTTTTTTTTTTTTTAATGCTTAGAACGCACGTTCATATAATGTCCAACTTTCTTTCCAATTCGAAATACGCGAATCCACCCTCTTCGTTTTGCTATCTCGTTCGATATTTTTCGAACCAAGAATGCGATAGAAGCATAACTCAGGTTCCTTGCAAGCTCGTGATTTAGACTAGTGTACACAACAAAACGTGTGGTTTGTACTTCTTTTTAAGTTATACATATGCCCACAACAATAAAAAATAAAACGTTTAATTACTTTTCAATCACCGCTTCACAAACTAGGTAGCATTGTCAAACGTAAATACCGAACTTTAATGTTTCCACCTTTTAGCCACTAGATGGCGTATCAGAGCGCTGGAATCGCGGATAGGCTCATTGGCATGTGGCTTGTGTAGGATAGTGCAAATAATAAAAAGGGAACGCGTTGAAAATATTCATAGGCAGATTTAAAATCTGCGGGAGATGCGATTCTAAGCGAACATATTGATAACTTTGCGTGAAGATCTTGATTGCCGGTGCTGTAGATGGAAAAAGCAATTATATGGCAGCTCGCTGAAGAGACGTCCTTCCTTCATGCCGCGGGGACTGGAACTGGAGTTGAGATTTTCCATTCCATTTTCCGCTGTTATACTGGACTTAGCCTGCGTGGATTGCAGGCTTTTTGCCAGTTGTCGTTTAATAAGGGTTCCTGGAAGTACTAAAAACAGAACAAAGGTGTCGCAGAGACAAGATGTGAAAATAAGGGAAAGTGTAGCACTTTGCCACTAAAGAGTGTAACATCGTGGGGTGGTGTAAAGTACAAATCAGATACAAATATGCAAAAAAGTTGAAATGATGAAAGTCAAAAATAAAATATAATTATTCAGAATGAAGTTCCATAATTGAATCTTGGTCAAATATGAGTATTTACAAATATACAATGTTAGCGTAGAAAGTCAAAAGTGGAGCCATGTCATGTGATGGCTAAGAAAACTTGTTTTTTTTTTTTTTAAAAAAAAAATATTTGTCTTTCAAATAATGAAAACATATTTTTCTCTGAAGGGCAAGAGTTCCATTCAATGGATTTCACAAGAGTTTTTTTACTAACAGTTCGTGAAATTGCTACAAAGTCCAAAATTTATGAGCACTGGGCGTGGCATAGCACAGAGTTCATCAGTCTCAGTAGTGCTCAGTTGACAGAAAATATGCAGTTGTAAATAGCTTATTGAGGAATATATACACATTGGATAGAATAAAAATAAGGTTACAAAGTAAAATAATCAGTAAAATATGTACAGATATGTGCAGTCATTTCAGTAGCACTGAGTGATCCAAAGCAGAGATAGAAATTTTCTAAGTCCTAGGTCACGTGAGGGGCCACCCTTCAAAACTGTGGCTTCGAAGGATGCTGCTTGGTTTTGGGTAAGGCTCCTGTAAACCAGGCTGAATCACCAACGTTTCTCTCTTGGCGAGGGAGTGAACGCGCTACCAATTTTGGCGCGTTTATCGCACACGCTGGCTGAATGTCTGCTGTTTTCTTAAAGATTTATTTTATAGACGCGCGGTATTCAGCGCATATAAACTTTTCGGATAATTTATTAATTCTCGAATAGTATATAGACGTTTTCACTTAAATAAAAATTTCGCGTATATTTTGTAAACATATTCAAAATAACTTATTCTTTAGATGTTTCAGTTTCGTTAGCAGACTATAATAAATAAGATATGAATAAAAACTTTCAATAGTGTCAAATGGGGAAATAGTTAAAGCGTAGAGTGTGCAAATAAATTTATCTTAATGACATTTTAACAAAAATTTCCATAAAAACACTGTAAATTCATACTAAAAAAATAACTTAAGAATATGTTGTCATTTAAGTCTGAGGTACATGGAAATAATTGTGCAAGATTCTGAAGAAACACTTTCTTTTAAATGTGTGAAATATTTCATAACATAATATGGAAGAAGAAAGTACAGCATTCTGTGTTTTAGATGCTTTTCATCAAATGTAATATAAATACGAACTAGAAACCGTAATAAAAAGTCCTTCCTCTTCAATCAGATCACCTTTGTGTTGCATTGTACTTGTAATACTTCTAAAAATCCAGTTTTTACCTAAATTAAAAAAACAGTTATTCCATAAAAGATAATAACTTTGAACGTATATAGAATGAATTTTGTAATTTGAGTTATGTTACAAAATAATTCATAGTTTATATATTTTATACTAATAATTTAGATAAAACCTGTCCAATTTAAGAATGTGTGTTAACCACATTCTTAAATTGTAAAAGGACGACTTAACCACATGTAATTCATTTCAAAGCATAAAAGAAAGCTTATTTTTTATTTTACACAGCAACAGCATTTTCATGCAGTCAAGTTTTTTTAACTGCTAGTTATTATACATAATACTTAATTTTAAACCCATTCTTATTAGAAAGCATAACTAAGAAACTTCTTTTTAAAGCACCACAGTGATTGCAAAGAATGTCGTTAAATTTACAAAAGTATTGAAGATATATTGAACAGCATTATAACAAGAAAGTACCGTACAAAATATGTAAATTTAGCATAACTTCTTTTTTAATATTTGCATAGTTTCCTCCAAATGAACCTTAATGGGAAGTTATCTTGCGAAAATTTAAAAGTATTAAAATGGCCTCTATTTAAGATGTAACTGCATTTATAATTATTTTGTAATTGCGAATAGATTATATTATTGCAATTAGATTATGCACTTACAACATAATTGCATAAAGTAATGAAATTAAGAGTTCACAGATACAATGTAATATAATTACAATGCAATTACCTAAATTGTAATTATAATCACTTATTTCATTACACAATATTATTACAATCACAATGTAATTTAAATTGGGTACTATATTTGCATACCCTCCACTCAAAAGGAGGTACTGATAAGCCTGGAAGTTATTATCAACAAAAAGCCTGTTCAGGACAGTTTGATGACAATTTCCACCGGGCGAAAAGTACATTCTTAAGCCCAGGCAAATCATGACAATAAAAATCATTTAGTCTTATGATTCACTATATTTTAAACCCTAAATTTGAATTCTGCACCAAATTATTTACCTATATTTTAACATACTTTATGAATTATTAGAAGCGATATGGCAAATATCTTATAAAAATAACTGTAAAATATTTGTATCCATTAATTGATTCAGATACACACTTTTATTATTTAAGTATATCAAAATAACAGTTTCATGTTCCTGAAATACAAAAATTATGGAAAAAGTTAAAGTAATATTCTTAGAAGCATATGATATTAGTCACCAGATGCAAAATTATAGTTAATTTTTTGCCCTAAATACAATTTTATTACACAGTAGTCAAATGTGTAACTTAATAACATGTTATATAAAAAATTAATGATAATAAGTTTATCAGAAATGAATTAATTCTGCAAATAAACTTTCTGCACTTGAAAATTTTCTACACCTGAGGGGAGGGAGAGATCTAGTAAAATTAGATTTATTATAACTTCAGTTGGACCAAACACCTTCTCTCTATATATATGCATCACTAAAGAAATAAATAAAATTATCATGCTTAAAAAACAGATATACCATACCAGTTTTTTTTCCCCTTGTTACACTTTACATTGAGAAATAACAAACCGTACAACACTGAAAAATACTATCCTTGAAATTTTGTTTAAATGAAGAAACACACACCATCTTTTTATTTAAGCATTACACTTCAAAAACAGATACACATACCAATTTATTTTCACTAGCCTTTATACTGATAACATGCCATATAAAAATGAAAAGAATTATCCTTGAAATTTAGATAAAATGAAGTAACACAATGGGAAAATTTATGCACACGGACATCTTTTTTCTATTGCATGTTGTCTGACATGATCCACAAGTGCCTAAAAATGTACCCAAAGAAACGCATTTCAATATTAACAAAAAATTGTTTACAGATTAAAATTCATTCATTTCATACCAGTATTATAAAGATCATGCATGAAACAAATCTGCTTTCCCATACTTTTAAGTAAAACTTTTATACTGGAAAATAGACTATATTTCTATAATTAGAAACAAGAAAATACTAATTTGAATTGTTGCATTCATTTCTAAATCTTTACTCCATTGCCAAATTGTATAATACTGTGATTATAAATAAACTTGCACAATCCTTGCAATTATTGAAGTCAGATTATATATATTTTGCCTCACACTATTCAATTTATTCTATTGACTTCAGATGAAAATTCTGGAAGTTATTTTAACCAAGAAACAGTAGTGGGCACCGTGCATAAACAACTCATCTAACTTTTTAACAATAGTGATTATAAAATAAAGAAAAAATTATATATCATTCCAACGATATTGCAACTATAGTATAATGTTACATATATCTTTAGCAAACATTCAGATTTTATCTTGACTTTCCAAATTATTATTTATTTTTTAATAAATTTCAATATGCTAATGATTTTCATGTTACATTAGTATAAATTCCACAATTAGCACAGGAAAACAAAATCCGCGCTTTATATTAGAAGAGAAATTTCTTTTCCATATTCAAAACATCTACATTGGCGATGTTTGGCGACGGGTACATTAACCCTAGATTAATTTAATTATAGCTATTATTACAGAAATTAGCAGATACTCAGGTTATTGTACACAAGAATTTCACTTTACTTGCACATTATAAACATCAGAGAAGATATAAACTCTAAATGAAGGCGTAATTAACATTATACTTACTAAGCAAAGTTCAGCGCCTGGACCAGGTTTCCAATTGTCTCTTCGGCAATTATTTACCCATATTTTTCTTCTTTCTTCATTTTTAGGAAATTTTACCAATGTATGACCTTTCCGTGAATGATTTGAACAATTAATAGCTGTACATCCGCCCATTTTACACAAAAAAAACACAAAAAATTGTTGCACCTTAACCACTCAGCCGCCATTAAATCTCCCACTTGGGAGAGCGAATGCCTGATGATTCAGCCTGGTTTATAGGAGCCTTAGTTTTGGGAGATTAAGTAGGATGATTATCGTCGGCATTTAATGAAAATGCAGCAAACGGACGTAGAAATTGGTCTTCTGCAAGGATTTCATAGTTTAAGGTTTGAAAAAAGTTTAACTGACTGCAGTTAAATGCTTTTTGAAAAAAGTTTTCGTTGCTCTTGTGCAGGAAATCTTTTAAGGTGTCAATACGTAGATCACTATGCAACACAGAGTTCCTCACATAGTAAGGGGCGTTTGTAGCGATTCTCAAGAATTTATTTTGCACAATTTGCAGTTTATTAATGTCGGCAGGTTTTGCCGCAGTCCATGCAGGAGATGCATATGTGAGGATGGTCTCACAGCAGTCAAGTAGATAAGTCGTTTCTTGCGTAGATCAAGATTGGAGTATTTTCCTAAGATGGGTAGGAGACAATTAATGACTTTCAGGGCTTGATTCCTGACATTGTTAATGTGCGGTGTCCAGGTAAGCTTATCATTAATAGTGACCCCGAGGTATTTGACCTGGCGAACTATGGGAACAATTTCATTAAACAGGAAAAGGTTGTTATTTACAGGGCGGTTTCATTTTCTTCTTCTGATGAGCAATAGTTGTGATTTACTTGCATTAATTTTGATCTTCCATTTGCTACACCAGTTTTCGATGGATGGGGTGAAGTTCTGTAGGACTTTGATGGCGTGGTTGAGGTTAGCTGATTTCACGGCAATAGCCGTGTCGTCGGCATAGCAGGCAAGGATGGAGTTGGTAGAGCTAATTTTGGGAAAATCAGCAGCGTAGAAAATATACTTTACAGGTCCCAAAACACTGCCTTGAGGGATGCCGCTTTTAATTTTCCTTTCAGTGGAGAGAGCATCGTTGACACAGACTTTAAAGTTCCTCTCAGTGATGAACGAGTGAAGGATGCGAAGTAGTTCGGGTTCAAAGTTGTAGCTCATTAGTTTGATAATTAATCCCTCATGCCAGACGCGGTCGAAGGCTTTCGCCACGTCCAACATGAGGATAGCCACATTTTGTCTGTTATGCAGAGCCGAGCCTGCGAATTAGATAATGCGTACCAGTTGTTTAGTAGTAGAGAGATTTGTTCTAAATCCGAATTGCTCCGGAGGAAGTGCATCCAGGTGGTGTTGGATTCTGGAGAGTATGATGCGCTCGAAAATTTTACTGAGGACCGGCAGGAGGCTAATTGGCCTGTAACCATCGGTCTGGGTGTGATTTTTTCCCGGCTTTGGGATCATGACAATTTTTGCAGTTTTCCATGCGGTAGGAAAATAACAGTTAGTCAGTGCTGCATTAAAGATACTGGTGATTTTGCAGATGAAGTTAAGAGGCAGTAATTTAATAGATTGATTAGTAATTCCATCAATTCCTGGAGCTTTTCTGGGTTTGAGTTTCTTCATTATTGTAGATACTTCTGCCGGAGTAGTGAGCGGGATTAGGTTATTAACAGTAGGGGAGTTAAGCCATTCTTGAATTTTAATGAGAGTATCTTGTTCAAATTTTGCATCACAAGGGGTTAAGTTAGGCGAGAATTGTTCTTCCAGATGTGTAGCGAAGGAGTTCGCTTTTTCTTCGTTCGTAATTGCTGGGTTTCCATTGTGCATAATGGGTCTGTTCGTTGCGTAAGTATTTTTAAAATTTTTGACAATTTTCCAAAGAGAGCCATCTTGAGTATTGAGATTAGAGATTTTTTTCTGCCCAGATTTCATTTTTGAAGTTATTAATTTCGTATTTAATTTCTTTGCCAAGTCGATTAATCGCGCTTTTGATTTGCGGGTCCCATGTCAGGTGATATTCTTTGCAGAGCCTATTGCGTTGCCGCATCTTTTCACGTGTGCTCCGGGGGAGGCGAAAAGCATTTTCCTTAGCGCTGAGATGTTCAGTAGCCTCCGTGATCGCCGCCTGGATGGACTGCGTTACGTCACTGATTGCTTTATCGATGCCATTTGTGTCATTAAGATTACCTAGAGCCAAATTGCTTGTCACTAGAACGTTTTGAAAAAGAGTCCAATCAACTTTGGTGCGATACTTTCCATTAATTGTCTTTGTGATTCCTAAATATGCCAGTACAGGAAGATGGTCAGAGGAAAGTTCATTTTTCACGTCTAAGACCATAGGAAGTGTCGTTGTGGAAAGTGCAATATCCAGTATGTCTGAAAATTCGATGCGTTCCGGACGATAGGTGAAGTCATCCGGCACATAAATGGAAACTGGATTATTGATAATAAAGTTATGTAAAACTTTGCCATTTAAGTTGGATCTTCGACAGTTCCAAGCAACATTTTTAGCGTTCAAATCTCCAGCTAGAATTGTAGGTAAGTTGGAAGGTAAGAGGTTATTTAAAATTAAATCTGTAAGCTTATTATTAGGAGGATTGTAGCACGCAGTAAAATACAATTTGTTGAAAGTAGGTAGTACTACACATACGGTGACAACTTCCATATTAAAGTTTCTTGATACACTAATTAAACATGAAGAAAAGATATTTTTAACATATATACATACACCACCACCACGATGACTAGTCCTATCACATCTGTAGTCTCTAAAGTTTGCAATTTTGAGCCGGTGACACATTTGTGCATGGGTTTCTGTAACTAATGCAATGTCCACATCATGCTCTTGAATGAAATGTTGAAATTCTAAAAATTTGGTATTAAGTTCATTTGCATTCCAGATGCAGAGTTTAATTGGGGTAACACTTGTGGGCCGATTGTCCATTATTTGGCTGCCTCTTCGGTGCTATCTTCAGTTGTGTTTTTATCATGTGCTAGTTGTTTAAAAAGTAGGGGTAACCCCGAGTCCTTAATAAGTGCAACGAAAGTTTTCAGTTCATGAAGCATTTGCTTAGCTTCCGTGACACTTTCGGGAGACAGTCCTGCAGTGAGTGCACTTGAATATGATTTGTTGGTAACAAATCTATCCGCGTAAGATTTTTGCACAGCAGCTTTAGGCTTGGGAAACTTAACGCACCCTCTGTAGTTCGCAGTGTGCCCGACTTCATTACAATTGGCACACTTAGGAGGAGTATCCTTGGATTTTGTGCACATAGAGGATTGATGTTTTTCGCCGCATTTAACACAGCGAGCGTCGTGATTACAGTGACTTTGAGCATGGTGGAAGCCCTGACAGCGGAAGCACTGCAGGGGGCCTGCTCTTCCTTTATATCTCTCCACTTCAACCTTCATGCCGAGCATGAATTTTTCGTAATAAATTTCTTTGCTTTTCTCTTTCTTTTCCAGCGTGACTAGAAATAATGGCAAATTAATTATTTCTCCGTCTCGTCGTCTCTTTAGCTGGTCGACTCGTTCAATTTTGTATCCACGATCTGTTAGTTGTTCCGCTATTTCGGCGCAGGTCACATATGATGGCAAATGTCGGATTACTACTTTCACTAACTTTGACTCCGGGAGTTCAAAGCAGTGGAAGGAGCTCGGACTGGTGTACTTGGTGCGTGTAGGACGCATGTGATTTCGCTCCGTGCCTCGTGTTCCTGAGTGTCATTTTCGACGCCATTTTGAGTTCGCTACTCACCTCGTGCTTTTTTCGTTCCTGGATTACGGCGATTGCTATGTGATTACAAGTTTTTTCAGTGTGTTTTGTGATACTGCAACGTGTGATTTGTGAATTTCTTTTCACTCATCATGAGTGAAGGTGATAATAGTGCGATAATCATGGAAAAGGCTGCCCGGCAAATTGTTAATTTCTCGGAGGATTACATCGAATATGGAAACTCGGTTTTAGGTGGAAACTGGTGTGACATTCTTCATAAAGAGGACTTCGGACCTCGTGATTATATCGCCTGCGTGCAATTTTGTGACAAAATTAATGCGGATATTAACTCACAAGGTAGATATTGTGCAAACAGCCTACGGATTATGACCGATGACACCCAGAAACAGATCGTGGAAGAAAATTACAGAAAGACCAGAGCTATTGCTGAAGGACTTATTTCTGCATGCACAGGTAAGTGCGAGTTCTTTAGTAGTCTGGATCCTGGTTTTGTAAATAGATTTAAGGAAAATGTAATCAATAGAAATCTTAATTTGTCTGATATTTCTGATATTTTGAATTTATGTAATGTTCTTGATGCCAATAATATTACCGACAGTGACAACAAACCTAAGCCCAAGGCTAGAAAAAACTCGGTCAAACGAGTCAAAAGGTCAATCAATGATATTAGGGATGACGAGGGTTTTATTCTTCCGAAGAATACCTCCCGCCCTGTTAAATTAGTTAAAAATAATATTGATCTCCCTTTGGCTAACAAATTTGAAAAATTGTCTTGTGCTAATAATGATGGTAATGAAAACATGGAAAATAATTGTAATGATAATGAAGTTGTGATTATTGATATGGACACCCAACAGGGTTCTGATAATGTCATACCACCGGCTCTGTCGCCAAAAATTCGGCCTATCATGGTAAAGCCTGAAATAAAATTTAGCGACTTTGTTAAAATACTCAAAACTGACAGCAAAGCTGACTTCGTAGGCAAAGTCAGTGGGGAATTTCTGAAAATCTTCCCGGCTACAGAAAATGACCACAAGATTGTTACGAGCTACCTGGATTCTAAAAAAGTGGATCACTATGTGATACTCACAAAACATGACAGACCAATCAAGGTAGTTATCAGAGGATTGCCCATCGACTGCCCAGTAGAAGAAATAAGTGAAGCGCTGCAAGACGAAGGATTCAAGGTTCGACGAGTCGCTCAAATGCACAGAATAAGAACCAGAGTTCCTATGCCACTCTATCAGGCCCAAATTAGCAATGCACCTGGTGTTGAGCAGGTGTATGACATTGTCAAACTCCTGGGTTTTTATGTTAAAGTAACTGCTTACCAATCTAACGGAAGTGTTGTGCAGTGTCACAACTGCCAACACTTCCACCATTCTTCAGATAACTGTAAATTTAAACCTAGATGTGTAAAGTGTGCTGGGCCACACAAATCTGCTGAATGCTCAGCCAAAAGGCTTGATATAGTCAAATGCTGCAACTGCCTGCAAACAGGGCACACTGCTAATTATAGGGGGTGCCCTAAGTTCCCTGTCAATAATACTGTCAAAAACAAAAATGTTGGTTCTAATACCCTAAGTGCTCCCAAGCAGAGCGAAACCAATGTTCAAAATGCTCATGTATCAAACAGTCGTACTTATGCTGCGGCAGTTAAAAGTGTTAAAACTGTTAATTCAGAACATACTGTAAACAAGCCACTTACTAAGCCTCATAAAACTGAAAATACTAAATCTCATGTTGACTTTGCTCAAAATTGTAAGCCCTCTGCTGAGGGAGGCTTTAGCGCCATTATGGACATTTTCGCACTATTGAAAGAGTTAAGCAGTGTTTTTAAAGGCCTATCAGTAGGCAATGTTATGAGTAAAATTAGTGCCAGGCTGCCAGAGTTATAAGCAGCTAATAATGCGATTGATAAGCTATTTGTTGTCTTCAACATTTGTGAGGACATATTTGGATCTAACACTGTAAATAATGAATAATTTGAATAACTGTGTGCATATTTTTACATGGAATGCGAATGGACTATCCCGTAAAATTCATGAACTTCGGGATTTTGTAAATAAGTACGACCCTGATATCTTCTTCCTACAAGAGCACCGCCTTGGCCCTTCATCACCCATCTTTGTACAGAACTACGCTGTACACAGATACAACAGACCAGCTGCAGCTCAGAACCCCCATGGCGGGGGCACTGCACTTCTTATTAAACGCTGCATCCCTCACAACCCTGTTCCAATTCCACGGCTTTCAGCTATTGAGGCCTCAGCCATCTCACTCATAACAAGCAATATTACAACATACATTTTTGTCTCCACGTACATTCCACCCGCACGTAACCCTCAACTTGTCCGTATGGACTTGCAGGTCTTACTCTCACTTGGCACACACGTTATCATTGGTGGAGACCTTAACGCTAGACATCGCGCATGGAACTGCTACAATTCCAACGACATAGGACGTGTAGTTTTCAACTTGGCCAAATCGGCGAACCTACACATAGCAGCTCCTAAAACACCAACACGGTATACTGCCCGTTCTACTGGAATCCTGGATTTCTTCCTGCTCAGAAATACCAGCGTCCCGCTGGATATTTCTGTGCACGACGAACTCTCTTCTGACCACAACCCGGTTAGACTGATTCTGAACGTCAGCAACTATACTCCACCAGACACAAGAGTCTTTCGCACCGACTGGCGAGCCTTCGCCAAAACTCTAAACAACATGCATTACACTACCCCCACAGTACAATCAAGCGATGACATTGATAGTTTAATCAAGACCCTCACTGATGATATTACTCAGGCCTACTCAGCAGCTAGAAAGCCTGTGCCGAAGGGGCACACTTATCGAAGCCCAGAACTCAGACTTCTCATCAAACGACGAAACGCAGCCAGACGACAATTCCAGAAGTCCCGCAACCGCGAGGACAAACAGCGATTCAACAGACTCTGCGATGAGGTCAGGTCTCTACTCAACACACAGGCACAACACAGCTGGACCAGGTACCTTCAAAACCTCTCCACAGACGACAACTCGCTATGGAGAGTCATTAAAAGGTATACGAAATGCCGCAACAACATTCCGCCCCTTAAAGGGGCTCAAGGGATCCATTACACCGAAATTGAGAAAGCAGAACTTTTAGCGCAGCATCTGGAATCTCAATTTCGCACAAACAACATTCACGACACTGTCACTGAGAGCACTGTTCAACACTTTCATTCCACTTTTCCTACAAGCCCACGCATTGACAACATCATTCCAACCTTACCTTCAGAAGTCCTAGCTATTATCAAGAAACTCAAGAACAGGAAAAGCTCTGGCATCGACAACATCACCAACATCATGCTCAAGAAACTGCCAGTCAAAGTTATCTTCATCTTCACCAAGATCTGCAACATCCTCCTAAAATGGCAATACTTTCCTGACTGTTGGAAAAAGGCAAAAATCGTTCCTATACTGAAGCCCAAAAAGTCACCTAACAACCCAGAATCGTACAGGCCCATAAGCCTGCTGTCGTCCATAAGCAAAGTGTTCGAAGCAGTCCTGCTCCAAAGAATCAATGCACACCTGGACGACAACAACATTCTGATTCCCCATCAGTTCGGCTTCAGGAAGCAACTTTCCACTACAAACCAGCTCTACAGGGTTGTAGAGACTATCGCTGAAGGAATGGCCAACAAGAGGATCACAGGTGGAATCTTTCTTGATATAGCAAAGGCTTTTGATAGAGTCTGGTTGGAAGCACTCACATACAAGTTACATGTTCTAGGTTTCCCAGACTACATCATTACCATCACCAATTCTTACCTAACAGGTAGATCCTTTCTCGTTCACGTAGCAGGCACAAATTCAACTCTACACCCCATCCAAGCAGGGGTCCCTCAGGGGTCCTTGCTTGGGCCTACATATTTTAACATTTACGTGAACGACATTCCCACCACACATGACACAACATTAGCTATGTATGCAGACAACACTGCGATCCTGGCACAAAGTGCATTTATTGGTCCAGCAATACAACGACTTCAGAATCACATACATGCACTAGAGACCTGGCTCACCCAGTGGAAGATCGCTGTTAATATTGATAAAACCAAGGCCATCCTCTTCACCAGAAAAACAAAGATTAAGAAAAATCTACAGCTCTATGGTACCACCATTCCCTGGGCCAAGCAAGTCCTATACCTTGGAGTGATCCTCAACAATACTCTCACATGGTCCCCACACATCACTTCTATTATCCAAAAGTTCCGGGTTCGTAAAGCACAACTCAACCCCTTAATTGCTCGGAACAGTGTATTATCTATAGACAACAAGTTACTTATTTACAAGTCCATTCTCAGACCATTACTATGTTATGCTAGCCCTATCTGGGCTCACACGCGTAAAACCAACAGAGGTAGGCTACAGGCCTGTCAGAATGTTGTACTCAGACAAATCACTAATGCAGAATGGTACATCAGGAACAACAGAATTCATGAAGAGCTGGGCATGACACAGCTAAGATCATTTTATTATAGGCTTGCCAAAAGCTTTCACAGTAGGCAACAAATCATTGACAACATATGTATAAAAATCTGTGATTATGACTATAATGATCTCAGGCACATTGATCGCCCCCTTGCCCAGCTCAATGTTTACATTATGTAATTCGTTCCTGATGTATTTACCATTTCTCGTCTACCACCCACCTCTGATCTCATGTATTTTATTGCTCATTCTCTTCTAATGTATCTTTACCAATTGCTTATATTTTATTTATTACTTTTCATATTTATATTCTGCATCATGCATCATGTACTTTATAATTATCCAGACTACTAACTTACTTGCTAAACTTACCATGTATTTGTAGTCACAGCTCGACAGCTTCCCTGGGCTTCCATCTTTACAGCAATTTTTGACCTAAAAAAATTTTTTTTCAAAGAAATATATTAGGAATTATAAAAAAAAAATAATTTAAGTAAATAAATACATAAATAAATTCCTATTTATATTCATTTATCATTTTTGCCACTATTTAAATGCTTTATTTGAAAGTTTCTAAATCATAAAATTAAATGGAACCAAACTGTTCTACAAGGGGTAAGGCCTCTGGCCTAGGCACCCTGGTGTTGCAAACACCGCTCTACTGGGGAGGTGCAGTGGAAGGATATTTTTTGGTGTTGAGAGGGCGTGTCTTGCCCTTTTGGATGGCGGGTAGATGTCGAACTCTCGGCCAATCACGGCTCTCGGTCTCTTCTGTGAGCTGCGAATAGAAGGGTCGTATGCTGGCATCTGTTGAAGTGCTCGATTATCAATCTGTTCAGTTTTAAGGAATAAATTTTGACTAAGTTTTTTGATAAGATAATCAACAGGTTTAATGTTAAGGTCCGAATGAATCATATCTGTACGGACGTACCAGGCTGCATTAAGGGCCATACGTAATGTTTTACTTTGAAAAGATTGAAGTTTCTTCACATCAGTTTTTGCAGCAGTACCCCAGATTGTACATGCATACGTAAAGACAGGTCTTATGATTGATGTATAGAGAAGAATTTTGTTTTTAATTGACAGATGGCTCTTTCGAGCTAATAAGGGGTAAAGTTGGGCTCTAGCACCTTTCGCTTTATTGAGAACATTTTCAATGTGAAGGCGCCAGAGTAATTTTGAATCAAGTACAACTCCTAGGTACTTGTAAGAGTTTGACCAGGGAACATAGTCATCAAAGAATTTAATATTAATGGAAGGGTACGGGAGGGGGCTACGTTTGAAGATCATAGCAGCACATTTAGCAACATTAATTTTTATTTTCCAAGTGATGAGCCAGTGCTCAAGGCTGGAGAGATATCTCTGAATGATTTGGACCAAGTTTTCAAGGCGTTTGTTCTGGTCTAGGATGGCCGTATCATCTGCATAAAGTGCAAGAGTGATACTAGGTGATTTTGGTATGTCATTTATGAAAATGTTGAACAAAATTGGGCCTAAAAGTGATCCTTGGGGGACGCCACTTAGTATAGGACGGGGTGCCGAAATGAAAGAATTAACTCGTACAGAAAAAGATCTATTACTGAGGTACGAGTTAATTATGTGAATTAAATGGGCCGAAACGTCAAGTCGTATGAGCTTGATAATAATTCCTATATGCCAAGTCCTATCAAATGCTTTGGCTATGTCAAGAAATAAAGCGCCAGTAAGCATATTGTTACGAAACCCTTCGTGAATGAACTCCACTGTCCTCAGCAGCTGGTGCGTAGTGCGTAGTGTTTTGCTCGAAATCCAAATTGTTCATCAATTAGAACGTTGTGATTTCGGAGAAAATCATTCAGGCGTTTAAGTAACACAAATTCGTATATCTTTGATAACGAAGATAGGAGGCTGATAGGTCTATAATTTTGAGGATTTGAGAGGCTTTGGCCTGGTTTTGGAATAAGCACAATAAGTGCTTGTTTCCAGCTTTGAGGAAAATAGCAATGCTGTATCATAAAATTAATTAGCATTACTAGGAAAAATAGATAACTGGTGGGTAAATTTTTAATCATACGATTAGAAATAGAGTCCATACCAGGGGCTTTTTTGGGTTTGAGCTTGGTAATATATTCATTTACCTCGCTCATGGAAGTGTACTGAATTTCTCTCGCAAAAGGAGAGGAAAGAAAGCGTTCAACATCTTGTGGGAAAGAATTTGCGTTATTCGCAAAAATTCCTTCATTATGTGGTGTAAATTGAGTTTGAAGAGAATCCGCAATTAGTTCGGATTTCTCAGAGTCTGTGTGAGCCACCACTGCGTCCGTAGCTAAAGACGGAATGTGAGATTTGTGTTTGCGTAGGCGGGCAGATGCACGCCAAAGACTGTTATCATTGGTCGTTAAGTAATTTGTAATTTGTGTATTGTGATTGGAAGAAATAGTCACATGATGCCTTGACCTCATTCTGGAGAGTACGGAGTTGAATTTTTAAATCAGGATTCCTATGTCTTTGTCAAAGTCTCCGTACTTTATTCTTTTCTTTAATTTTGAGTTTAATTTCTTGTGATAATTTACGAAAATTGGGTCTAAGGGTGGGTTTTGATACTTCTTTATAAGTATCTGTTAAGATGGTCGTTAATTGATCAACTGCCGAGTCTATATCATGGCTGGATTTAATTTCAAGGGAGGGCAAATTTTTACTTTTAAGTTTGAAACAAAAATTGTCCCAGTTTGTAGAGACGAGTGCCGAAGAATTTTGATTAAAAATAGTACAGTTAAGGTCTATGGTCACGGGGTTGTGATCTGAAGATAAACAATTTTCAACAGTCACGTGGTATCCAAAAGGGATATTTCGAAAGAGTGCCAAATCAATGAATGAAGGGGCACCCCGTGAACCATATCTAGTGGGGGAATCTGGCAAAATAATTTTAATTTGGGCGCACTGAGCCCATTTTAGAAGGCCACGACCAGCAGGGTTTGTTCTGTGACAACGCCAATGCTAATGGTGACAATTTAAATCACCAGCTATGATTAGATTATTGATAAAGTGAGCAATTTGTTAAAATCTACCACAGGCAAGTTTCCACCTGGTGGGAGGTAGGCAGAGATCATTACTAGAGAGGGCGAATTTTGAATGAAAATTTCGATGATTGTTGCCTCGAGTTTACTTATACTCGGAGTGTCAATTCTTTTGTGAGGTATTGAATTTTTTATATAGACACAAGTGCCACCATGATAAACATTACGAGTGTTAGAAGCTTGTCTGTCATTTTTATATAATGCATAATTTGCAAGCTTGGGAGCTCCCCCTGGCTGGAGTTTGGTCTCTTGGACAAAAATAATATCAAAATCCTTCTCTTCTACATAGTCTCTAAACTCATGGAATTTGGATAGGATGTCATTTGCATTCCAGGTGCATAGTTTTAAGTTTTTCAATCCTTTCAAAGTATTGAATTTTACTGACTGGGGATATCAGAGAATTGGAGAGTAATATAACTCTCAAAGATGTAGTATGCCGCGTCAGAACCAGATGGAGCCACTCTGCGCTGCGGTAAGGCGTTTTTGAATACCAAAAGAAGTCTGTTCTGGTCAATACCAGGCTGGTTTTAAATTTGAATAATTGCCAAAAGGATTTCGGTGCAATTTAGAGTCGAATTAGCTCCCAAGGGGACCGATAAATTTGGAATAATTTGGGGTGCAGTCTGTTGCATACCCGTAACGGCAGCTGAGAAAGAAACTCCAGGGCGAATATTATTTGCACTGGGTGTGGGTGCAGCCGACAGTGTTGGAAATTGGATGTTGTTTTTGAGATTAATTTTGTCTGCGTTGGTTTTTTTCAGCGGTCAGGCTGGGTTTGGTGCTCGGTTTCGGATTTGATCTATTTTTTGAACCCGGGAATCTTGGGCAGGAACGCCAGTTAGCCGCATGATTTCCGGAGCAGTTTGCGCATTTGTTAGGTTCTTCAAATGGTTTCGGGCAGTCTTTGGCTTGATGTGGACCAGCACATTTCACACAGCGTCTTGGGAGCGTGCACACTTCGGAAGAGTGAAAGAACCCTTGACAGCGCCAGCACTGTGAAGGGCCTTTCTGACCTTTGAAATGCTCCATGGCAACTTCGGTTCCCAGTAGTTCCGTGATGTTGTATATTTCATTTGCTTTCAGGCTATTGTATATCTGTAGGTAGAATAAGGACATCGGCATCTTGGTTTTCCATCTTTTGAGCTGTGAAATTTTATGGATTTTGAAACCGAGGACTTCCACCGCAGTCTGCACAACACTGAGTGGTGTGTTTGAGGGTAATCCCCTAATAACTATTTTAAGTGGTCTGTCTGATTTAAGAGTGTGTTATTTAAATTCTATGTTATTGTCAGTTAAAAATCTTACGACAGTCCGGTAATCTGTTTCATTTAAAGTGTTAAGTTTGAGAAAGTCAATGTCCTGTTTTGATTGGACTGTCGGTGCATGACGTTTAAGTTGGTTTAGAAGAAAGTACCAATCAGCACGAGGCTTGATAAAAATTGGTGGAGGTGCCTGTACTTTTGGTTTTTGGGTGTCTGCCGGCTGCTGAGTAGTATGTTCTGTATTGTCAGTATTTGTTTGGATAACATTGAAAGAGTTTGGAGTAGCTATGTTATTATTATTTTCAGTAGAGATGTGTTTGGTTTGGGATTTTTTAGCTATTAAGTGTTTTGGAGGTATGACAAACCCTTCAGCATCAGTAGGGCGAGTACGTTTCTTATTATCAGATTTTGGAGTTTCTAGTGGGGTTTTAGGGTTTTCAGTAGGGGTGGTTTTAGGAGAATTTGGAGTGATGGGTTCCGAAATATTGGGTTTTGAAGATTTGGTCTGACATTCTTTAAAGAATTCGTCTTCTGTGGCAGGGAGGGTAAATAGGTTAACTCCGAGGTTGGTACATAAAGTGCGAAGTGAAAATAAAATTCTCTCACCCTCGTCAGTCATCTGTTTGATCATCAGGTCCTTGGAGGGATTATCAGAACGCTGAAGTCTCTGGATGTCGAATAGCAAGTCCGTATGACGATTTTTCAGTGCATAGATTTGTATGGCACTTTTCGATAGTTCCATGGCTGAAGGAGAAGCAGGTGGAGGAGCAGTAGTGTCCATATCAGTATTAATCCGTAGTTGAGGAGAGGCAGCGGTAGAAATACCAGCTGGCGGCGCCGTATTCGTGTTTCCGTTGTTGTGCAGGAGCTCTGAGCTCTTACGACCATCGCTTTCTTCGTCCATGACGAGCAATCAATGTCAATGTCATGTAATGTCCTCATCTATCCCAGAGCTCCCACAAGCGCCTAGATATTGGGTTCTCATCTATCCCAGAGTTCCACACTCTCTTCGCTCGCAGTATGTCATTTCCGGTTGTGGGGAGGGATCTCAAATGATAGAATAGCTAGTGAACGGAAATCCTCGTATTGCAATTTTCGTAGTCGAGTGTTTACAAGCTAATTTGATCAAACATCTCTGATCATTTTAAAACAAAACGGTCCTTTTCAGGACCAAATGATCACTTTAATAAAGGGCCCTTTTCAGAGCCAAATGTTCAATCTGATGAAAATAATCAAACTAATTCGGATATTTCTACGGATATGATTACATCAAACAAGTTTCCATGCAGACGTGGGAAATTCTTTTTTCCAAATTTAATTTGAAAAGGCATGTAATAAAATGCCATCCAGCGGATGAACACATATTGCAGTCTCTAAATTTAAAAGTATGTGAAACATCCAAACTCAAAATATGTGACTCTAGTTGTAATGGTGATCACATTTTAACTAAGAGACAGTATAAACGTCCTTTGTGTAAAGGGGATTTTGAAAATGAGTTGATAAATGAACACTTTTTACAAGTTCATGATGTAAAACTTGAAACATCAGAATTAAAATTTGAATCCTATGAAAGTTTTCATGAATGGAAAGATGATTTAGAAAATAAAGTCGAAATTTATAATACCAATCTGAAAACCAAATGCCACTGGTACAGTTACATATTTTACATGTCACCGTTTAGGGCATTTTCATTCACAGAGTTCTGGAAAGCGACACATAAAGCTACTGGGCAGTAAAAAATTAATGCTTATTGTCCTGCGAAAATAAAATTGGTCAAATCAAAACGAGAGGAATACTATGCATATTTCCAGAAAACACATGTAGGCCATGAAAATGATATGAGTCATCTTTTCCTTTCAAGTAAGGATAGAACCTTTATTGCATCAAAAATAGCTGCTAAAGTACCATTTGATGCAATTTTGGATGAAATTCACGATTCCATATCTGATTCTGGCCTCGAACGATTGCATCTAATAACAAAAAAAGATCTGCAAAACATTGAACGAAATTTTGAGTTAGCTTCCAGTGCAGTAAAGCATAGTAATGGTGTTGGTGTATTTAATTATGGCAAAGCACACGAGGGCTATCTGCCTAAGGGAAGGCATGCCTTTGTGGAGGACATCCTAAGGGAAACTGGCTCGTATACACATTACACATGGAGAAAACCACGAAAACGCCGATGCAGCCAGCCCATTCGCGGGATTCGAACCTCGGACCGAACTACCAGTGTTCAGCGACTTTACTGCTCGACCGCTGGTCGGCTAAAGCATAGTAATGACTATGTGAGGGTTGACATGTGGGTGAATGAAATGCTTAGTTCACAGATTTCATGCATGTTATATTATAAGGCACAAGGTGTAATATCCCCAACACATACATTCCTTAACGATGAAGATTTTATTCTCATCATAATGACAAATATGATGACAATAATCACAAAGTGAAATGCTAAAAAAATTTAGTTCTGACTGCATACAGTTAGCTACAAAAGTCTGTGTACAGACTAAATTTTAAATTAAAAAAAAACACTTAAAGCATAGAAAAATGTTTTTTAATCATTGCATATTTTTCTTCTATTAGCTAAAATTGTAAGCTTAAATAAAAAGTAAATAATATCAGTGTAATACTTTTTAAATTTTTTCAAAAAACTCAGAAATTCCATTCAATATGTCTGCGTACACTTTAAAAAAAAATAAATAAAAAAATAAAATATAAGTTTTTTACATTACTTCAATACTTTGTAGGATATCCTTTATTCTTCAAAACAGTCTGCAGATGTCTGGGCATTGACTGAACTAGTTTTTAAGTGTCATCCGACATAAATTTCGCCCCATTCTTTCTGCAATTTACTAATTAGCTCATTTCGCGATGTAATATTGTGTTTTCAAATTCGTTTCTCCAATTTTGCCCACAAATGTTCGATTGGATTGAGGTCTGGTGACTGTGGAGGAGTATGCAATTGTCTTGGAGTGTGATAAAGAAGATATTCCTTCATAATTTTAGCTCTATGTTTCGGGTCGTTGTCTTGTTGGAAAATAAAGGTATTAGAAAGGTTTAAATTTCGGGCACTGTCTCGTAGATTTTTCTTCAGAATATCCAGATAAACATACTTACCCATGACTTTATCAATAATGTGAAAATTTCCATCTCCTTTCGACGACATACACCCCCTACCATTACACCGCCAGCTCCATGTTTGACAGTTGGATTTAAATTTCTCAGATTCAGTTCTGTTCCTGGTTTTCTCCATACAATAGGGTGGCCATTAACTTTAAATATTGTAAATTTACTTTCATCTGACCAAATTACATTGTTCTAGAAGTCCTGCGAAGAGTTTAAATATGTTTTGGCAAAAGCAATTCTTTTCTTTCTATTTGTCTCGGAAATGTATGGCTTAGACCTAGGTTTGCGTCCATGATAATCAGCCTTTTGCAGCACTTTTCGTACAGTTTCAGGAGAAATTTCCTTGTTGCTAGTTAAAAAAATGTCTTTTGCAATGCTTGCAGCAGAAAGTTTAGGATTTTGTTTAATTCGTAAAAGAATTTTTCTTTTTTCCCTCTGCGTTAGCTTCTTCGGTCTCCCACATCTTGGTTTTACAGCAAGACTATCAGTGTCAAGATAGTTTTGAATAATTCTTTGCCCACTAGAAAATGGTTTTCCAATGGTTTTACCAATATAAAGAAGAGTTTTATCTTCATCTGTCAATTTGATAATTAGTTGTCTCGTAACTAAAGGAATTTCTTTATTGGTTGTCATTTTCGTCAAAGAAAATAGAAATAACAACTTCCAATCAACGTGAAATTTGCTTCGGAAGTCAATGACCTTGAAAGTGTAACCTTCTTTGCATTCTCAAGTTTGAAGTTTAAAAGTTAGATAAGAAATACCCCGCCTCCTTCGCGTTGTACGCAAACTTTATTGGCTTTGATTTCTGACCACTTATCTTTTAAAATTTAGTGTGCATAAATTATTAGATATGAAAATATTACAGTTAAATAATTTCAAAGTCTCTTATTGAAACTAAATATTTAAAAAAAAACTTTAAGAAACTACTCTTTTCGCACCATAAATTTGGATTTGATATTACTTTTCTTGATGTATGCAGACTTTATTGACTAACTGTATGTATAGATGGCACTCATGGCATGAATGCATATGGCTTTGAGCTTATAGTTTTATTAACTGTCAACAATTTAAGAGAAGGATTTCCTTGTGCAGTTTTAATTTCGAATCGAAGTGACCAACCAGTTTTGTCTATATTCTTCTCAATAATCAAGCAAAGCATTGGCACATTACAACCAAAAGTTTTCATGTCAGATACGGCTGATTCTTTTTTTAATGTATAGGTTTCAGAGATGGGCACACGTGAAAAACGCCTCTTTTGTGCATGGCATGTTGACCGTGCATGGCGAAAGAATTTTAAAAAAATCAGTGGTAGAGAAAAACAAGCCCAAGAGTATCAAGTTCTCCGCACTTCTTTACAAGAATGTGTATACAGAGTTTTAATACTGCAGCAGAAACTGTGTTAAATTACTTGAAAACTGATCCCGATACACTTGATTTTGCTAATTATTTTTCGACACATTATTTAAAAGATGCAACTTCTTGGGCTTATTGTCACAGAGTTCATTGTGGATTAAATACAAATATACATACTGAAAGAATGCATCGAACATTAAAGTACATATATTTATTTACATGGAAAAAATGTTAAAAGATTTGATAAGGCTGTGCAATTATGAAATTTATTAGGGATAAAATGTTTGATAGAATCATTACATCAAATAAAGGAAAATTGACAAGTAAAATTAGAGACTTGAGAAACAGATATAAAACCAGCTTAACACTGTCATCACAAATTATACAAAATGAAAGTGGCTGGATTATTTCATCAGAAAACAATTTAGACTTGTATACCATACAAAAAGTGATCAGTGAGGGTAACTGTGAATTGAAGTGTACTGAATGTAATGTATGCATACACACATATATGTGCACATGTATAGATTCTTCAATTAAGTGGAATATGTGTAAGCATATTCATTATTTATGCCAGATGCAGAAAAACAGTCCAGCAGATACAGTTCATGATTCCTGTAATGATCCTTCATTGATAATAGACGACACAAATGATATAGTAATAGTAAATGAATTAATGCAAAGTACATCACAAACTTTGACATTAGCAGAAAGAAAAATAGCACTGCTGAATAAATTTACAAGCTTACTAAACTCAATAACAACACCTAGTCAATAATTTTAATGCTTTTGCCATTTTGTAGGGAGAAACATTTCTATTATAATGTGAAATATTTTTATAAACGCTTTAAATTATTGAAAAATTAGTAATTATATTTGTTATTTAATAGCTGATTTAATAACAGAATTGTTAGTGCTGTGGTTTCGTTAATTTTGGTTCCATTTCCAGCTGAGGAGATGCTGATGTCCTTAATTATTTATAATTCATTCTAAAAAAGCATTAGATCTGAGTATAATCAAGTTTCTTATTCAAAAATGTACATTAAAATGCTAAATAATGATTTAATGTTTCTGAGTTAAATTATAAAAATAATCCAATTTCTGTGTGATGCATTTCTTTCTTGCATTTCATTATTAGCTTAAAATGTATTATGACATGGATATGTCATAATACATTTTAATACTCACACATTTAAAATATAAGTACCTTAAAACTTCCAAAGACTTATATAATTAAAAGTTAGAGATATGATTAAAAGTTCAAGATAGTGTGGTATCTTGATATTGTGCTTACATCAAAATTTTAACTAAGCTTTACACATTTGAGCAATATAATCACAAATTAGATAACTGACCTAAATTTCTGTAACATAACATTTAATGATCATGAAAAAGCACACGATGACTTAACTATCTAAAAGATAAAAATTACCTTTATGGCTAGTATTCTATTCAGGATCCAGAAAAACCACAAAAGCACCTTTACAGCTAGCCCATTTGTAATGATTTCAATATGCTTTGAACTATTAATGTGTGGATGGAGAACCTCAACATACTGATTTTTTTAACCCAAGACTTCTCCTTATCTAAGAAATTAAAATTTTTCTAAAAGACATATATTTCATACATAAAATATCAGTAAATGAAACATTTAAGTTTTTTTTTTTTTTTTTTTAAATATTAGATTTACCTAAAACATTTTAATGTTTAATGAACACTATATATTATACTTAGATTCAAGATAGAATATCTAAATATTAATTCTGGTTATTGATTTAGTCTCACACGTAGCTGAGTAGTTAAGACTGCTGAATGCTGGAAGTTTGATCATAGGTGAAAGTATTGGCTGTATGGTTTTTCCTGTGTGTAACGTAAATGTGAGCCATTTTTTCTTAGGGAGGCAGATAGCCCTCGTGTTCTTTGCTGTATTCAAATATCCTAATCTAAACTTTTATTCATTTTTTCCATTTAGTGAATATGGCAGAGATAGTTATAATTCTTATGTATTACAGTCCAAAGATAAATTGTTGGTAATAAAAATAAACAAATAAGTTTCATCTTTACCACCCCCATGTGTGTGTGTGTGCATGCATAAAATTTTGATTTTTCCATCTAAATTTGTTTTGGCGTTTAATTATTAAACTTGAAATGTCAGTTTAATGCCACATATGTAACTCAAGTGCATTTTTATCCAACCACAACTTTTTTTTTAACTGCAGTGTGTGTACAAAACTTATTTCATTTTACTTTGGATTCACTAAAATTTTTAATTTGATACTGCCAAATTACCTCTGCAAGATGATTGTTTTCAGAGATAATCAAATCTTGAGCTTATGAGAAAACAAATCACTCGCGGTAGTTCTAAAATTTTTTTAGCTTAAGGAACAATGTAATGAAAAACATGAGCATTTCTTAATCTTTTTCTTGAATCTTCATTGAGCTACATTTTGTTATTCTATTGAAGTATTTATCATCCTTGCTGCATAATAACTGCCAGTTTTCAGAAGTTATAATTCAGTGTAGTGTAATATTTAATTTATCTTTCACATTAAAACTTCAAAATTAATGAGCATCCTTTTTTATATCTTTATTTCATTTTGATAATAATTAAGAGATTGAAGTCTTCAAAGGAATATACCTGCAATTTGTTTTAAAATTTATTAAGATCTATAAAGAAGGCAATACAAGAACATGTCATATATGCATAGGAATTTTGGTCCTTGTTCAGTAGCAAGAGGTTTAAAAAAGGAAGAGAACGTTCTGACTGGCTTCCCAATGTAATCTATATATCTTCAAGATTTTGCCATCAAGTAACTTCCTGAATTCTAAAAATTATGTCACCTGTACTTCACCAGGTGACTAGTCCTGTGTTTTAGACACCATACATTGACAATACTGAAAGAGAATTGTCATTTCATTAACCTCCAGACTTTATGAATGCTGTTTTCAACTTTGAATTAACAATTTATTTTATTAATTTGATCTGAAGTGTATGAAATCAGGAAAATTTATCTTATATTAAAATAAAAAAAAGAAAAGAAATATTTTTATTTGTATGCATAAAAGACCTGGGCAGTTTGGAAACATAGTGTTACGAATTTGGTATTTAAAAAGCTAATGTTAGTTCAATTATAAATTAAATGGTTTTATTTCTCGCGCAGTGCAGCGCGTGACGAATATTAAAAGAAAGCTAAGCCGGAAAATTGAAAATACAAGAGCGCGTGCATTAAATAAATAAATATCTCTTTCTGATTTCGAGAAAGTACTAGAAAATTCTAGCGCGTGATTGTTAAAATCTTATAAAAGGAGGAAAACATCTCAGTTCGTAGTAGTTGTTTAGATTTTTGTTGTTTAGAAAACTGCTCTTGTTGATTGTAGCGAATTCGCGGATTAGCGTTCTTTAGCTGTTTTGAATTACGTTCTATTGGACATTTGAGTAGTTAAAAGATAACTACTGTGAGATATTGTAATACTGCATGATAATTTGAGAAAATTTAAGCATTTTTGTTGTGATAATAATAAATTTTTGTTCATTTTTCATCGGACTTGTGCATTTATTTCATAACGAACCCGTACGCACGCAACAATTTTTGGTGTCAGGAGTGGGGTTTGAATGCCAATAACAAGAGCGATGGAAGAGCAATTAAGACAGTTGATATCAGCCTTTGCCTCGTTTAAAGAAGAAATGAAAGAAGAGATGGAATCGAATCAGGAAAAGATTGAAGCAGCACAGGAAAAGATTGAAGCAAGACAAGAAGAGATGAAAAGAGAAATTAGCAGCGTAATAAAAAAACAAATTCGAAGTTATGGAAGGCAGAATTGACGCAGTTGAAAATAAAGTTGGAAACATTGAAGAAAAAGTTTCTTCGGTAAAAGAAGAAATAGAAGAGAGAGTTTCTGCCGTGGAACAACAAATTAATGATAGAGTTTCTGCGGTCACCAAAGAAGTTGATGATTTAAAGAAATTCGTAGCGACGGCAGGGAGCAATCCGGAAGGTTTTAAATTTCCTGCCTGCTCGTCCCTCTCTGAAGCTATCGACATATGATGGGAAGACCTCCTGGCAGGTGTATAAGACACAATTTTCTATCGTGGCGGATGCGAATGGATGGGATTCCCAAACTAAGGCCTGTCATCTCGCCGCTTCTCTGAGAGCAGACGCAGCGGATATCCTGCAAACGCTTCCCGAAAACCAAAGACTTGACTTCGAAGCTCTATCCGGCGCACTGAAGCTGCGCTTTGGCGAGAAATGTTTAAAAGACTATAGCAGGCTTCAATTAAAATCCCGTCAACAGCAGCCTACCGAATCACTCCAGGAACTCGCCACGGATGTTGAAAGGTTGTCCCACCTCGCCTTTACGGAGTGTCCGAGAGAAACGAGGGAAATCCTGTCGCTGCAATATTTCATCGATGGTATCCGGGACCCTGAAATACAGAAAGCACTGCGAATGGCGGATGTTAAAGATTTGAAAAGCGCTTTAGTGTACGCCATGAAATTCGAGGCAGCCCAGCAAGCCACTCGTCGAGACCGCCACCCAGTCAGAGCTGCTCAAGTCCAGGAGCCAGGGGATCAAGTCACTGCTCGTCTAGACGATTTAACTAGACAACTGAACGCCTTGAGACAGAATATTGGTGACAAGAAACCGACCGTAAAGTGCTGGAACTGCGGTGCTGAAGGACACATACGACGAAACTGCAGAATACCCCAGGGTACGGATGTTAAGACGGCTCCTAACAAACAGCAGGGAAACTAATTAGTGGCCATCTCGCGGGGCGGAGGTTGCCAGATAATGAAAAGCCCCAGTTTAACCCTTAGCCTGTCGAGTAATTTTCTGCGAATCCCTTTAAAACTGTCGCTAGTTTTGGACCGAACTTCCCGTAAAATGTCGCGAAAATAACCCTAAACCTCTGAAAATTGTCAAGCAGTTCTTTTGTTATTTCCCATCCCTCCCAGAATTTTAGATCAATTGTTCCGCCTAAAAGAGATTGATTGCACTGTAAACATTAGTAGATGCGAACTGTCAAGAACTTTGCGAATGAATAGCTTCTCTCTGACGGACCCTGGGAGTGCTCTAGGGTAATTGTCCACCAAATACTCATCAACATTTCATGAGTAAACGGTATCAGAACTGAAAGGATATTCTTTCATAGAAATATCTCATTTTCGAATAAATTGCTTTTAAAATTTGCCTGTTTTCATTTTTAATTTTTATGCATTTTATAACCAAGTTACCCAGATTTCGAAGTCACTGATTTCATTGCAGATCGATTAAATTGCATTATAATTTATTAATAAAATCTGTATTAACTGGTACATGTTTCATTCCTTCTGTGACACTGTTACAACATTTAAATAGCATTATTTATTAGTTCTTTTGAATGTTACATTATTTTCCGATTTTTTTAGCATAAATTAAAAATCTTTAAAAAATTAATCTTTTTCTATATTTTTTATTTGCATGCAAATAATAATTATCTTTTAACAGTTCTATAATTCCTTATAGATATATTCCTTTTTACCTTTTTATATTTTTAAGATGTTTAGCATAATATTCGAATAATTATTATAAAAAAATGGTGTTTTATGATTTCTGCAAGTTTAATCAACGGAATATGATGTGACTTTTAAAACTACTTTTTAAACAAACTGATAGTGAAAAATAAGGTATATTTCAAACTTTAGGCTTCTCTTATGCTCAAATTCGAATCTTTTTCCGAAGGAATGGTGTTTTCTGGAAAATTATTATTAATTTTTTGTTTATAGTTGAAAAATTTATAGAAAAGAATTTTTAAACAAATTTAAATATTCACTAACTTTGTGACTTTGTCACTTTGTGACTAAATGTCTAAAATTCAGTGTAAAGGAAAGCATTTTTAAAATTATACGTGGATTGCTGATTTGAAAGAGGATAGGTATTAAATATGACTTATTTAACGAAAACAAAGATTTGGATTATTTAAGGACAGTTATTTGAATCTCAATGCAAACTATATCAGCTCCAAAATAATACACTCTTCTTTTTAAGGATTGCATTTTTAATGGTATTCTTGCAGAACTTAGAAATTCATGCAGCTTAGAAATTTATTATTAATTGACTGAGTTTATAAATTCTTACTTTTCTGCCACTGAAACACTAAACTTGATGTGAAATAGGATTAAAACATTACTTTTATAACTTATAAGGTATTTTCTCACTCTTTTCTTTAGGCCTTCGTGGTGTAATCGTTAGCACATTGGGCGTGTATTCGAGAGGTCCAAGTTCGAATCCTGGCTAAGGCATTGCACATTTTTCATGTTTCTTATTTCAAAAATAACCTAATAACTCTTCAGTGGCACTCGAAGTAAAAAAGGTGATGCATAATGATTCTTCACCATCCTGATATGGCGATTGGGTACCCTAATCCCCAGTTGCTCTTTAAAAGGGAGAGTACATAAGGTATTTTCCCCCTCGTTTCTTTATACCTTCGTGCTGTAATGGTTCGCACACTCGGCGCGTATTTGAGAGGCCCAGGTTCAAGTCCTGGCTAGGGCATTGCACATTTTTCATGTTTCTTACTTCAAAAATAACCGAATGACTCTACAAACTGAAAGCTGCAAAGGAATTATGTAACATAATTAATATCACTATGCAATGTTTTATTACACTTTATCTAAGTTATTATGCATGAACTAAACAATGTTGTTGTTTATTAACTCACATAAGTAATATAATCGTTCAATATGGTATTTTTGTATAGAAAAGTAAAGTATTATTGTAAAGAAAGTGTATTGTCGAATGTTTTGTAATAAATAAAGATTGCATTTAATAATTATGATAATGTGTTTAATAAAGGATATGAGTAATTAAATATATATTATGGGATTCATTATCAGGGAGATATTTTTTTTCTAGTGATAATTTTCCCAGTATTCATTTTTTGCAACATTAAGTTCTAAATAAATGTCTTGTTTGAATATAGCATTAGGTATTTACACCAAACTCCTAACCAAAGAAAATGCCATACAAGGAAGAATCATTAACTTTTATTTAGAACAAATATTTTTATTATTTTAACGCTGTTAATAATTAATATATAAAAAATAAATTAAGTTCATTATAGTGAATTGAATAAGTCTGCTGGACGTTGGTAGTTTGTGAAGAGTTTGGGTCCTGGCAACCAAACTGGTTAACAGCTTGAGTCTTTATGATTTTTCTCATGCGTAACCTGAATTTAAATCATTTTTATTTAGTTCAATTTCAAATCTTCCTTTTTTGACTGAAGTGCGGAAATATCAATTTTTTTTTTCTATTTTTCTATAGCAATTTATATTTCTGTTTTTCAGTACTTTTTCATTGTGAATTGAAACAGTAAAACCTTTAAAATCTTTCTTATTCTCCATTTATGTATTAGCAAGAATTATTTTTACAATTATTTTTAAAAATACCTCTACAGTTTTCTTATTTTAATAAATATTATTACAAAATGCATAGCCTATGATTTGATGAATAATTATACACAAATAATTACTAATTAGTTACACTAAATTTTATCAACTTAATTTGATGTGAGATTTAAAGAAGTTAAATTTAAACAAAATTCAGAATTATAAATTAAGGAGATTAAAGTATTTTCATGTATTTTTTATACTGACAATTACGTCTTCTTTCAAAAAGAGGACTTTCTGTAGGAAACAAGAACAAATTAACCTTACATACGGGAAAAACAAACACGCTGGCATGCCATTCGCCTGGGTTTCAACCGAAAGTAAATCAAACTACCAGAATTCAACAGTCTTTAACTTCTCGTCTACTGATGAGGCTTCGATCATGAGAAAAGTGCAATATTTTTTAACATCCTCACAAAATCTCAAACAGTGAGCGTAGAGGGATTCTGACTCTCTTGCTTTCATGTTTCATTTGAAAAGTAAAAGCTGCAGCACTAGATGCTAGCAGACTAATACGAGTTTTATGTGAAAATGACTGAATTAGTATGTAAATTAATTTTCAGCTTCAGAATAATAAGTACACTTGCAAAAACATTCATTGCATTATCGTATTTTCATAAGAGATAATTTTATCACGTTTCTTATAATAATATTGTATTTTATTATTCTTGGGAAAAATGCCAAAAGAAATAAATTGTTGTTTATGTTTTTTTTAAAGCTTTGGGAGAAATTATATAATTTCAAGTCATATTTGTAACGAAAGTTATTTATGCATTAACAAGGCTTGTTGACTTGAATAATAATGTTACCTCTACACTTAATAATTTGTGTTATAAAAGATGCATTGAATGTGTATTATTTTTAAGAGATATTGAGAATTAATAGAATAAACCATGAAGTGATATACGAGTATAATTTCATTAACTGGATTTTCGAATATAAATTTAAGCTATACTTTTAATGAAGAAAATTGTGAGCATATATACAAAACCTTACTTACGCTGATTAATTTTCTCCACGCATCATACAGAATCGTACTTCCAATTCGAAAACATTTTGAAATATATCGTATAAATACCATTTATTCTCTAAGGAGCTGCATACGCAATCGAATAGAAAACAGACTCTTTTTGTACATTTTTTAAGTAGATTTATATATAGCTAATAGCCAACGTACTAGTAAATAATAGTGTATATTTTGCAATGAATAAAAAAGTATTAAACAGTTCTCATAATCCAAAGTATTTCAGTATAAAGTGTAAATATTCCCCTTATACTGAAATACTGTTATATTAGAACTGGTACAGTTTTTCCAGAGATACTTTTTCTGGGTGTATTTTTTACAAAAACTACCTTCTTCTAGGAATATTTTTTCCTTTTTTTTAATTTTGTATGAAGAAGTAGCAGCGGTGAATTCTAAATAAATACCATGATCTAATGTAACATTCTGCTATTCAACTAAACTGCCAAAATTTGTAGTAAAAAGCTCATTAAACAAAAAATTTACCGGGCTAATTTTTATTGTTCCCAGTTTAATCTTTATTTATGATATACAAACAGTAATTTAAGACACCATGATTAAGTGAATGTGACCACTGAACACTGGTAGTTCGTCAAGATTTAATTCCTGGTATTAGGAGCGTAAAAAATATTTATTTGGGACTTTCATGAGTAACATGCTATGAAATCGCTTTCCTCGTCAGAAGGCGAGATTCAATAATCTCGAATGCTGTCTTTTTCAATACGCCCTGTGAGTAAGACTAATCCAAAAAATTTCTGAAGCTTATCTGATGTAACTGGCGTTCAGTCGCTTTCATGCTTCCTTTTTCCGCTTATATTTGGTGGCAACTCTAAGATTTGAGTAGCATATCGATTCGTTTCTCTGGTTAAAATTTTAAACAATTCATCTGAAAAGTATAATTTAAAAAATCAGTAGCAAGATGAGTTTCCGAAAATTCAGTCTTTATACCAGGATTACCACTAAATGTCAATATGTTAGCTTTGTCATGCTCATTTCACTGTCTTCATTCAAATAAATTATTAGCCTTGCTTTTGAAGTCATCAGTAACTTTATCTTTATTAAAAGCTTGATTAAAATATATTTCTTCTGTATCTGAAAAGTCCGAATCTGTATCAGCAAAAGTTTCCTCTTCTAAATCTCTTTAGAAACTTATTAATTTCGTCCTGACTGGGACCTTTGACACGAAGTGCCATTATAAGAACTGAATAAGACAGCGAGGAAAAAAGTTACACTGTAATCACGAGAAAAAGCTCTAATGTTTGAAAGAGAGATATCATCTGTTTTATTTTCAAGTACACTGGCATGAGACAAAACCTACGGTCTTCGCCAAAACGTAGCTAACTATCTAAGAAATGGGACACAATGCATAGCCAAGGGCTGCTCCGAACAGGAATTTGGACCACCTGGAGAATCTAAAGAAAAACGATTACTCGAAAACGGGGAGACAGAAAGGCTGGTTGGACAGTTGTACCATAGACGGCTTGAAAGCAAATAATTTTCGCGGTACAATAGTTGTACCAAGAATCTATAGAGGAATAGATACTTTGATTGTACCGCTTGCTTTAGAAAGTTAACGTTACCATCATATCTCTGGCCAGGGCTGAGTTCATTTATGAGATTAAAATATCATGATTAAATAGTTCAGATATCAAATCGCGAAAACATTCACTTGCTACCGATTTCAGGACAATGGCAAGTTTATAACAATTTCAGCAAACGCGATGAAGAAAAGAAATTAACATTTTCGTTTAAATATAAAATATGTGAGATAATAATTATCTATTTTGATATTAACAAAAAAATTTAGTTTCTTCTATTGTCTTCTAATTTTTAAGAAAATAATCGCAAAAGTTAAGATAATCCCTACATGTTAACAAAAATTTTTTTCCTTAAAGTGTCTCTTATATTGCATTTTCTTTTACTGTGGCAAAGCAAACTAAAGAGGTATGCTTTCGTGAAGAGCTTTGTATTAAAAAATCTCGAAATTATAGCTTAAGAAAAAACGGAAACCAAAGGCATTATTATTATTTATTTATACCAACGGCACGTTTAATTTCTTTGAGATCGAGAAGATATTTAAAAAATATGCTTATGCTATATCCTAAAATCACTTAATTTTTTGTTTTCATAAATCAGATGAAAAATAAGTCACATTTGAAACCCATCCATTTTCAAAACAGCTATCCACGTATAATCATAAAAATCTTTTTTTTTTTCGCCCTTGAAATTAAGACATTCAGTTACCAAATTTTAGCTCGCTGAATATTTAACTTTACTTAAAAAAAGCATATTTGTTTACATTTTTACGTATATGCTGTTCATTCAAAAAAACGAAATCTTTCCAGAAAATAACATCCGTTTTAAAACCTAAGTAAATTTCAGCATTAAATATGCGTGAAAAGTTAAAATTTTAAAATCTCCTTAATATTTAACTACAGTTTATTTAAAGAGCAAGTTTAAAAGTCACATTAAGTTAAATTGATTAAATTTGGCAGAAATAATAAAACAGATGTTTTTCAGAATAATTATACAAATATTATGCTAAATATGTATAAAATATCTATCTATAAATAAAAGAAATTATTTAAAAAAATTAATATCTGAATGTAAATGAAGAATATAGAAAAATGTTGAAAGATTTAAAGATTTTTAATTTATGACAAAAACATAGAAAATCAGAAATAGTATCAAATGCAATCGAACTATAAACATTGCTTTTCAAATGTTTCAGGAATCTCACAGAAAGAATAAATATTGCACCAGATATTTTTAATATGGATTTCATTAATAGCAGTTTAACCAATCTGCATTGAAATTCATATGATAATCAATGATCCAGAGATTTAGGTAATTTAGATTAAACATTAATAATAATTAAAAAAAGAGCGGGTAAATTTTAAAGCCAAGTTGTTTCAAAGTAAGAGGAAAGAAAACTTTTAAGATAGTATTCGCACGTGTACCCTGCAGCATTCATACGGTCATCACGGAGAAATCAGTCTTTTGCAACTTTCTTGACAGCTCAAATCTACGGGTACTAATATTTATGGTAGTAATCCATCTCACTTACAGTCGGAACCCTTGATCAAGTGTTTTGGAAGGGATAAGAACTAACAATAGCAATAGCTGGCATTTTTCAGAGGTTTAGGGTTATTTTCCCGACATTTTAAGGGAAGCTCGGTCCAAAATTAGTGACATTTTTAAAGGTTTTCGTAGAAAATCACTCGGCAGGCTAAGGATTAAGCCCGATACCGCAATGGAAAGAGAAACTCTCGCCTTCTCATTAGCAATGCAGAAATTTTGAATTTACTTTGGAAGTCTACCCAGACCATTGGTGGTTTTCCTAATCCAAGCCACCACAAGTTGGTGGCTTGGATTAGGAAAAACTCTTTCACGCCGGCTCATACGGATGTTAAAACTGCAGGAGTACAATTTCATAATAAAACACACGCCGGGAAAGAAAATGTTACTACAGATGCCCTGTCAAGAATTAAGATTGATGAAGAGGGGGAATACTGTCAGATGTACGATGTTAACGTCGTGGATAATTGAGCCCCGTGAAACAATCATTACAGAATTTAACACGGACTCAGAATCAGTGCTTAAATTGCGCCGGAGCCCACCGGAGCACGGCTCCGGTACTTCTTAATTTTTAAGATAAATTACAATTCTGGCCGGAGCGCACCGGAGCCCTAAATAAGATGAGCTCCGATACTTCTTTTTATAAAACTGAACCACAATTTCAAAGGAAAAAATTAAGAATTCCTAATATTTTAGTTTAACAATAATCAGACCTTGCAATACTCTATTTCTCTAGAAATACGAACTTATGAGAACATGAGACGTTCAAGTAAAGTCCCATCACTTACATGCAGAAACTGTTCCCTTTAAAAAGGCAATAAATTTGGGGAAGTTTGTTTACGAACGCGTAAATTTCTCGCCATGCCATCGTATCTAGTGTATTGTTATCGATGGTTACAGTTAGTTATCCTCACAGGAAGAAAAATTTGTGTTCTTAAATGTGCGTTAAGTGACAGCGAGTACAATAAGAGTGAAATACTGAGATAAACTGCTCGAGCACGTCCTATACATCCTCTTTCCCCAGTATCCACTAATGTAATCAAATGTGGGGAACGAAAAGTGTAACCAGCAACTTTACATTCATCCTTAGAAGTCAGCTGCAGGACTCATTTTTTCCACTGACACACATCTGCTTAACGGCTATAATTATATCAGCAGAGAGCTGCTATCAAAGAAAACGTTCTTTCTTACCAAGATTTCTCTCATTTTTTGTTTCCACTCACTTATACCCTGACGCCCTCATTCTGTTTCGCCCTGTTTTTAGCATTATCTGAATTTTCATCAGCTATACTTTAAGCATATTTAATTTTTGTGATGATAAAAAAACTTCCCCCGCACTATCAGAGCTTAAATTAGGCCGGAACCCACCGGATCCCGGCTCCGGTGCTTCTTAGTTTTTGAAATAAATCATAATTCTAGCCAGAGCGCACCGGAGCCCTGAATAAGAAGGCTGCGGCACTTCTTTTATGTAACTGAATAACAATTTCAGTAGAAATTTTACTTCGAATTAAAAATCTCTTATTAAATTTAATTTATCTCTTTACATTTTATTTAATTTTAATCTTTAATTATCTAATTATTTCATTAAATAATATTTAAACAATTATCTACTAATTATCAATTAAATTATAATTAATTAATTATACAATAATTATTGATTAAATAGCAATTTATAAACATTAATTAAATAGCTATTAATTAATTTGATAATAAATAAACTATTTAATTTTAAAATTATTAATGAGTTTAATAGTCATTTTATTTATTTAGTTACTCTTGTTCCTCTTTGCTGATTGTCTTCCATAAGGCTCCGGCCCTTCTAATTTTGGAAATTAAGCCCTGCCCAGAATTCAAAAACATATATACATATCTCGAAGACCCCGAACATTTCGAGGATGTGGGCATTACGGCAATTAGAAACAGGGCAGCTTATTATGCAATCATTGATAAATTACTATTTTAAATAACAAACGACAATCAAGAGTATAGGCAGGGATTCCAGCGAGTCTACGATTAAATATTCTTAAAGAGCTACATGATTCATCTATCTCGGTCCACCTCGGTATTAGGAAAGCATTGCAAAAGGTCCGCAAAGCGGCTTATTTTCCGCAGTTACAGAAAGCCATGAGGGAGTATGCCAGGTCATGCCATATGTGCCAATTAATTAATGCTGTTAATTATAACCTGGCTGGGTACTTAAATGATATAAAAGCTACTTTCCTCAATGAGAGTTGGTGGGCATTGATTTGCTCGACCTTACCCCAGAACCAGGCTAAATAAGAATAAAAAATCGTGTCTCGTTTATGGGGAATTATTTCCACCTTTTCAAAAAGGGTGGAAATAATTCCCCTTAACGAGCATCAGCAAAAATCGTGTCAGATTTGTTTTTAAATAAATATATCTTAAAGTACGGGGCCCCATTAAACGTATATCCGATAACGCTAAACAATTTAAAGTTAGTTATTTGAAAAATCTTTGCACAGGACTTCTTGGCATATGCCATCTGAAAATGGTGCCATATAGGCCGCAATCGAATATAGCGGAATGCGGAAACAAAAATATTGCTTAAAATTGAATAATTTTACGTTAAGATTGATTTTACGTTAATATTGACAATAACTTTACGTTAATTTAGAAATCAAACAACAAAAATCAGCGTTATATTTTCAAATTTAAGGTACTTTAACTAAAGTAAGGTCTTTTAACTTTGTTGTTTGACTTCTAAATATTTGTTCGGCATGTTATTGCACCTTAACTTTACGTTAATTGAATAATTTTACGTTTACGTAGGGATACGTTAAGAATTATCATGATCACTGGGATAGCTGTATCAATGAATTATCCTTTGCATTGAGAATGGCGAACCATGATACTACACAGGAGACCCGCAAAACTCTTTTCCAGGGACGAAAATTTTAGCTCCATTAAATAATCTCTTATTTGTGCAATAAAGGCAAGAAGAATTTAAGTTGAAGGACATTCAGAAAATAATTGATGAGGCGATAGGATTCAGCCAGACAGCAACAGAAAATTTACTACGATAAGAATAGGCGGTAGGTGGAATATACTGTAGGTCAAAAAATACTGAAAGTTAAACATTCTTTATCATCTACGCTCGAAAATAAAGTGGCCAAATTTGAGCCCAGGTTACTACGGCCATTTGTTATTGAAGGTATAAAATTTACGACTTTATATTTAAAAGCTACGAATGGACACAAAACGGTGGCTAACATTGATCAAGTGAAACCGTTTTACAGTCGAACTGATTTTGAAGTTTAAAAAGCGCTTCCTCAGGAAACTTGGAAGCGAGCAAAAAGGTACTGATGTTGAAACCTCGCAGTTTATTCCCCCAGCAGAGAAAAGGAAGCTTTCTGCAAACTCGAACGAAGACCAGCAAAGCGAGTTCTACTGCAACGACTTCTAGGACCAATAGAAGAATCAAGGATCAAGGAAGTTAATTTACGGAGTGCGCTAGGCTAGGCCTTTAACTCCACATCATCAGAGATAAAATAATTACATCAAAAGAGGGGTTCATCTAATAAGGGAAAATTTTGAAGCCTAATTATAAAAATAATGCTTTTTAGATAATGCCTTCCACATGAGAAAAAAGGAAAACTCTTAGAAAGTCTTTAAATTAAATTTCGTGTTTAAAAAGGGCCAGGAATAAATTTTGAGAGAGGAGTCAACATTCAAAAAGTTTTGAAAAGAATAAAAAGGTGCAATACATTTCCTTGATTCTTGATATCAACAGCAAAATAAAATCCTTAGGACAAGCAATCCGGAGAGTTGGGCAAAAAGGGCTGGGGGCGAAACCCGTTGAGCTGGTTCTAGTAGCAGTTCAGTGTGATACACTGAAGGAGGAGAAGAAAATTATTGGTCGCTATTTAGTGCGACGTTAAAAGGTCCCCTTAGGGGTTCGAAAGCAACCCGTTTAGCGGGTGGAAAAGAAGCTTTTAAGATGCTATTGAGAAATTAAGTGCCGTCGCGTGCGGCTGCGGAGATAAGTTGTCCCTTGTTAAAAAAACGTTAGAAGACTCTTCTTAAAGAGTTAAAGAACAGGGTTCCTCCGGTCAGCATATTTCACAAGTGCACATTTGTGTAACCACCGAGGGAGTGGCTTCTTGGATGGACCAATGGGAATCTAGTAATATTTCTGTCATGTCACATGACCTTTCACGTGCTTTAAGATTCAAGCAAGATGGTTGAAAATATGTTGTCACGAAATTTTCTGTACAAAAGCATCGTCGATTTCTTCTGAAAATTTTCATATATAGTTAGATCAAATATAAGCAATTGTGATGATTTCACTACCTGGTTGAGAGAATTTGAAATAAATACAAACACATGTTGGATACTCCACAAAAGTATCCATGTGAAATATTATTTAATAAGTGGTAAATAAAATGAAGAAAGAAATATGTGATAAACATCTGAACCCAAATGCTATCTTTACATAAAAGTATGCATGTGAGAAAAATACTATTTACACCAATTATATATGTAAATAGAAGTCAGCAATTTTTATTGCAGTCTATATGAAAAAGATGTTCGATAATAATAGCCAATGCAGAATTTTATTTAAAGTGAACTTTATTAATTTGCATTCGTGTTCATTTAGTGAGTTAAATTTCACATTTAATAACTACTCATTCTTAAATGTACTGTTTACACAAGAAATACTCATCAAACAGAATGAATTTATCTTATTCACAGCGTATATATTCAATTGATTCACATATAACTTTTAATGCTAACAATAGATATAATCAGATCAAACACAATTTGTATTCTGAATCTTACACTTTAAAAACCAAAAGAATGCAAGCATTGAAATAAGAAAACACTAGATTGATTGTAACACTTCCAGTCCTTCTTAGCTAAATTAAATATATATATATACGCTTGAATTCTCTTAATCCTCAAATGATAGTAAATGCATAATATTCGAGGTTAATTGTAGCTTGAGTCATTTTTTCGATGTAAAGAGCGATAATATGTCGTAAACATCAATCCAAATATTAATGCGTGATAAAAATCGCGAAAGTAGAATGTCAGCGATTAATTAAACTCATAAAAACAAAAGAACTACGAGATTTTCTACTATTAAGCCATACATTTATATCTGGGAACCAACCAAATGCAAATTAAAACGTAACCTTACAATCCACATGCATGGAGTTTAGCGTCACAAGAGTGATAGAAGCTCATTGGTCTATTTTCGAAACCCCTCCCTCAGTGGCTACGCTGATGTGCACTTGTGAAATATGCCTCCGGTCAATGCCCTTACGCATTGTTAACGCGGGGGCTGTTGGAGTTTAGGAACGAGAGGTAAGCTTTCACTTGGGCGTCTGTATTCCAATACCGACGCCGTTTAAAAGGTAGTTGAGCATAATCAGGTTGTAAGATTGCTCTGGGTCGATTTTTAGAAGAGGCAACCGCAGAATCATATACCGGCAGGGTATGTAATACTGGATTTCCAACAAGATGGATGTTTTTGAAAAATCTTTCCGAAAGTCACTGTATAAAGCGATTAATGGGCATAATTTTGAGGTCGTTATGAATGTCATCGTTCCTTATGAACCATGGAGCGTTTAATATCTGCCGTAAAAATTTTGATTGAAAAATTTGGACGTGTTTACGGTTAGTCAGAGCAGCTGAGCTCCAGATGGCGTAAGTGAGAATAGGCCTTATGATAGATTTATAAAGTAAGATCTTGTTATCAAGTGACAGGTCGCTATTTTTAGCGAAAAAGGGGCGGAGGTTGGCTTTGACAGCTTCCGCATTCGCAATAATTTTTTGAATGTGAAGTTGCCAAGTTAATTTTGAGTCTAGTAAAACACCAAGGTATTTGTAAGCAGTAACCCAGGGAATAGGTTCACCGAAGAAAATTAGATTATCTAAACGAGGGATGTTTCTTCGGATGAATAAAGTCGCAGCACATTTAGCGACATTAATTTTGATTTTATACAGTCCGAGCCAAAGTTCTAAGGCTGAAAGGTAACTCTGTAATGTAGAGATTACCGTGGTGATGTTGGTATGTTGAGTTAGGATGGCCGTTTTCTCTGCATATAAAGCTAAATCGATACTAGGTGCCTTAGGCACGTCGTTGATATAGATATTGAAGAGCAGAGGTGAGACAAGACTGCCCTGAGGACATCCAGCATGGATCGGGCGGGGAGAGGAGAGTTCGTGGTTAACTCGTACGCGGAAGCTTCGTCCGGCTAAGTACGAGCTAATAATTTTAATGATGTGAGCCGGAAACCCAAGTCGCATGAGCTTGTAAATAAGTCCGTCATGCCAAACCCTGTCAAAGGCTTTAGCTATGTCAAGATAGACAATTCCAGTATTCTCTCGCTTACGAAAGCCTTCATGAATGAATTCCACTACACGTAGTAACTGGTGTACCGTGGAGTGTTTAGGTCGGAAACCCAATTGTTCCGGGATGATTAAGTTTTGATCTCGACAGAATTCATTCAGGCGATTAAGTAAGACATATTCATATACTTTCGAGAGTGAGGAAAGCAGACTAATTGGTCTGTAGTTGACGGGTAAGTTTAGATTTTGCCCCGGTTTTGGAATGGGGACGACCGTTGCAATTTTCCAGCGGTCGGGGAAGTAGCTTCTCCTTAGCATAAAATTAATAAGGACCGTAATCCAACCAATAAACATTACAGGGAAATTTTTAATCATGCGATTAGAGATAGAATCCATGCCTGGAGCCTTGTTGGGTTTCAGTCTATTAATGTATTTCATCACCTCTTTAGGATCAGTGGGCCTAAGTTCAGGCGTGAAAGGTTGTGTTAAAAACTCTTCAACACATGAATGTATGCGCCCTTGAGTAACCGGGCGGTGGTTACAGTAGGCGTCATTAGGAGTGAATTGAGTAGCAAGGCTGTCGGCTAAGACTTCTGCCTTTTCAGTGTTTATGTAAGCCATCCGTGCGTCATCGGCCGTTTGGAGCGGCGGAATGTGTCTGGATTGTTTGCGTATTCGAGCGGCAGCCCGCCAAATCGAATTGTTTTCAGTCGTTAGGGACTCAATGTAGTGTTTACACTCCGTCTGTTTGAAGAGACGGGTTTCAGTCCTTATCTCATTCTGTATTTTGCGAAATTGGGCGCGGATACTGGGATCACGCGACCTTTGCCAAAGTTTTCGCAAAAAGTTCCGCCGCTTGATTTTGGATTTAGTCTCAGGTGGGAGTCTGACACCCGGATAGAAAATTGGTTTTGAAGTCGCAGCTCTCGCTTCTTTGAGAATGGACTCCAAATTTAGTAAACACCTGTCAAAATCCGAATTGCTGGTAATTTTGATAGGGGGTAGCAGTACGTTCCAAAATAAATCTAAAATCGTCCCAATTTGTAGAGACTTGCTCCTGTAATTTTGAGTATCGATTTTGGATATCTAGAGTGATCAAAACTGGATAGTGATCAGAGTCAAGGTCTTGAATCACTTTTATTTCGTGTCTAAAATTGACATTATAAAAGGCAGCCAGATCAAGAACTGCAGGGGACCCTCTAACAGGGTAATAAGTCGAGAGGGTAGGAGCTACGATCTGTATATGGTTTCTCTGGCACCATGAATTTAGACTAATGCCATACCTGTTCCTGTTAGGGCAAAACCATGCGGTATGACGTGAATTTAGGTCACCAGCAATAATTAGGTGATTTGATAATGATAAAAGTTTATCAAAATCACTGACAGGAAAAGTACCTCTTCCAGGTGCAGTTGATGGTGGAGGCAGGTACGCCGAGATGACTGTTAGTGGGGGAGAATTTTGGAGGAAAATTTGATAATTGTCGCTTCCAAAATACTTAAATCACGAGGGGGTATCATGTGATGTTTAATCGAACGCTTCACGTAGATACAGGTGCCACCACTTGCACGCCTGGCTAATGACACCCTGTCAGTCGAGTACATGTCATAATTCCCAATTTTGGGAGTTCTCCCTGTGGTAAGATGAGTCTCTTGGACTAATAACACGTCAAGATCGTGCACTACAATAAAATCTTTGACCTCATCGATCTTATTGATAAGGCCGTTTGCATTCCATGTGCACATGGTAAGTTCTCTGTTGGTAATTGAATTTTGTCTTAAAAAGTTGAATTTAAGGCAGTGGTAAAAGGTTACAGCTCTGAAAAACTTAAGACACGGGTCTAAAACAGCCGAGAAATCCTAATTTGAAAGCATAATATAGCTTTCATAAATTAGCAAGGCACTCGTAAGAGCGTCTGCCTGCCTAAGCTTTGAAAGGCTTGTAGTAGAATATGCCTATCTACCGCAGGATCGCGGGAGATTTCAATTAGGCATTTTAAAGTAGAGGAGAAAACATCCTCGGAGTCTCCACTTTCTACTTGAGTAACCGGGGGAGCTATTTGAGGCACATTCGCCATAGCCGCCGGATTTGGACCCTGATTTTTGGGTCGGGGCTCTGTAGGTCCTTTACCTAGGGTCGGTGCATAAGACAGCGAGCTTGTGCTTTTAGGTGCAGTCACAGTGGCTGGTTGTACAGCTTTTGCTGGGGTGCTTATAGTTCCCTGAAGGGGGCTGCAGGAGAATTCTTTTTTGAGCTCTTTTTGTTATTACCTGGGTAACGAGGACAAGATTTAAAGGACGCTGGGTGACTACCTCCAGAGTTGCAGCAGCAAGCAGGTTGATCGTCACTTAATGTGCAATCTTTTGCCCAGTGAGGGCCAGCGCATCTCACACAACGGATGTTAAGGGTGCAAGTTTCAGAGGAATGAAAAAATCCTTGGCACCTAAAGCATTGAGTAGGGCCTTTACGGCCTCTGTAAGCCTTAAATTTGACCTCAGCGCTCCACATATCGGTGACACTGTACAGTTGGTCTATGAAGGGATGAGGTCGGACTTGTATGTAAACAAGTGGCATAGGGTGTCTAGTGCGCGGTTTAGTCAACCGGGCGCACCTATGCACTTGGAAACCCCATGATTCCACTTCATTTTTGACTCCTCGATTTCAGTTTCTTTAGGGAAGCCTCCGATAACAATTTTGATAGGCCTGTCCTGCTTTAGATCAAAAGTCTTGAATTGGATGCCGGCCTGCCGCCTCCATCGTGTAACCTCCCTAAATTCTAGTTCTGTTTGAACAAATAATTTTAAAAAAGGTCCAGTGAGAATGCACTTGATATTAGAGGCAATTTCTCGCAGGAAAGTCATCGGCGTTCTCCCCTGTTTGCTGCTCTTAACGTGAATAGCAGGAATGGAGGGTTGCTGTGGAGGGGGGGGGGGGTGCGCTCTGTGACTGCGCCGTACTAGTTTCTCCTCTTGAAGTTTCCTCGTTAACAGGGGGAGATTATAGAGCTTTCCTTGGCGGGACTGCGACCGCTGTCCAAGAGGCTTTCTTTAATTCTTTCATATTTGTTTTTAGAGGCAATATTTTTTGAATTTTCAATTACTTCAGTGGGGTTACTATCATCAATTGTAATGATTTCTGGAGTTTTTCCCTGTTTGCGTGATGCGGGGTAATAAAGCCCTCCGAATCTACGCTCGCAGTCTTTATTTTTTTTTTCTGGAGGCAGTAATAGTATCTTGAGCCGAGGGAGTCGAAACTGGTCTCTCTGCTTGCTTCTTTACGCTATGCGTGCGAGAAACAGGTTTCAAATTGTCTTTGAGTTTCTCCTGGCGGAGAAGAGCTTCTTTTTCGGCGGCCATTTTGGCAGTTTTCTCGTTTTCTAATAATTGCTGAAATTCTTGTAAGATGGCAGGGAGTTGGAATATCTGTACATTAAGTCGGTTTGCAATGTCGTTGATATTATTAAAGAGTGTCTTACCCGCTAGATCTAGTTGTTGGTATCCAGAAGTATCTAGGGGGGCTCCAGTTCGTTTTAGGAACATTTTCTGCTGTTGAATGGCTTCAAACTGAGTTTTGAGTCCGTAAAATTCAGTGAAAAGATTAGATCCGTCGTCTTGGGTATTATCATCAGATGGATTGCTCTCTGTACATGATTGCACGTTTGGAGTATCCAAAGGTAAAGCATTTGTTTGCGAAGAATCACAAAATTCCATGGATGAAGGCCCAAGAGAAGAAAGGAAGCTTTCGTTAAATGGAAGGCCAGCAAAACCAAGTTCCAAGACTAGAGATAAAGGAATCACCAATCATGACGAGAAGGAAAATTGTTCCATCACCAGAGGGATCCGGACTCAACGAAGAAACCCTCATTAGACGTTCGACGCTCATTACCATCGACAAGCGCCTCAAGAGAAGCCAGGCAATATCCAGCACGAAGAAGTCTTAGGGGCAAAAGGTCACCTGAGTCTACCTGTGTCAAGGAAGGCTAAAAGAAGTGTACAGGACCCAAAGGCAAGAAGAATCCTATTAAGTTGTCAAGCGGAAAGCCGATCATCAGAATCCTCAACTGGAAAGAAAATCAGCTCGATTCATTGCCAAAGATTTAAAAGAGGAAGGAATTCCTGCGGGAAAATGACTGAGGGCCTAGAAGGAAAGTTTACAGCCTGAATTGTCCAAATCGGCAAGAATTTAGTCACAAAAGAATGGAAGACTTCAGAAAGCAAAAAGATAAGTAAATATTTTCCTTGTTTTTTCATTTTTAATTGAAGTTCAGTTTATATAATCTTGTCCAAAGTTGCTTTTTCTCGAGCGAGAACAATTGTTAGATACTGCTTGTTACGTATATCCGTCGAATTAGTAGACTGTAAGTTACAGTAGTTAAGTAGGTACACTTTGGAGGACACCAATTGATTCTAATTCCCAGAATTGTCTTAAACCCTCATCAACACCATCTTGTATAAAATAACATCAAGAATTACTTGGAGACACGACGGGAATAGAACCTGTTACCATCCACCCGAAAACTGTTTCAATTAAAGTGACAGAATTACCCCTTACCTGGATTTGGTTTCTCCTTAATAATTCGTAAAACACGTCACCTTCCAAAAGAAGCGATATTGAGGTAAATAAAATTTAGGATTAGCATACTTTATATTTTCTGGCAATTTCAAATTTTTGACATCTATTTTTTCAGCTGGAACCTTTTCAGCAATTTCTGCCAAAATTAAGAATTTGAGTTCCTTACTGAAAGATTCTTCGTCGTTAGGTATGCGCGCACAAATTTTTTCCGTAATCGGAACTACAGTATTTTTCAATCCAATTAAATCTATCTTTGAAAACCTAATAAATCAGCTGCTTCCTCTGTTATTAAATTTCGCATCGAGGCTGAATCACATAACGCATTTAACTTTAACCATTCCCCATTGGATTGCCTTAAATTTACTCTGACCGTGGAGAGAAGAACATTTTTGTTTGTATTAAGAAAAGGTTTATCAAAAATAATGGTCTGGCGATCACGAAAGCTGGAGGCAGTGTCTAAACATAGCTCCGAAATTTTTAAATAAGTGTTTCAGTAAATGTTTTCAACTCTCTAAAAAAGTTTAATGCACCTTTCCTATGCAATGTCTCATTCATCAAACTGAAAAAGGAAACTTCGCTTCTTCGAAACTCGCTGTTCACTATCAACACGAGAAATCCAAAAGAAACCCTGACACGGAATATTCAGATAAGTAACATTCTGTTCTCTATACAATATCTTATTCTCTATCACTAAAGTGCCATTAAATTTCTTTATTATTTTCATAAGATTCTAGCATTATACAATAGTTAGTAATAGTAGCATGTCATGTGGTTCTTTTCTTCGTAACTATTCCGTAGGGACGCTACATTTCTTATCAGTAGTCCATTCTTATCAGCAATTCACACCCTTCGGAGGCCCCCCTTAGGAATTTCTTGAGAGAGAAAAATGGGGATCTCTTGACCATCGATGAGTATAGATTGTGATTTTTGTAACTAAGATCCCGACTTTTTTTTTCAGGTCTCAAACTTAGAATTATGAGCAAATATAAATACAGTGTGACGGAATTTGTTAAAATTGTACTATAATAAATTACGACGATTAGCCTTACCTATTTATAGATTTTTTGAATTAGATAATGATTTTTTATACCTAAAGCTACGGACGGTTTAAGAAGGATGGCTAATTCAGAGAATCTATTGTAAAAATGTACAGAAAATTCTTGTTTATTCATTCTCTTTCCTCCAAAAAATTTTGGCACTTAAATCTTAAATACTATTGTGTACATAATTTTAAATTTCTATAATGGCCAATTTTACTACTTTTATTAACAAATCGGGCTTTTTTCATTTTTCATAGTAGCTTGATCGCCCGCTAGCTTGAAGAATTACGACTTTTTAACAAATGACTGTTTTTTCCTTTTTCTCATGCTTTAATGGCCAAGTTTCAATAGTTTTAGCTGAATTTGCCATTTTCACTTCGAAAAAATTTTTTCCATCCTACTACAAGCCAAGCGTCATTTTTTGAGATCTTTACACGGTTTCCGGCCCCCTTCGATAATAGGAGACGAGTTGCAGACAACGAAAATCACTTCGCATTGGCTAAACGCCCACAGCACTTCGCTCCCCTCCGTACGTCATCCAAAATAAGACGCTAGAAGTTAGCAGCCATTTTTAAACAAGTTTCAGAGGGACAGCTTTGCATCGCCAAAGGTCAGTTTTTTATTTCTTTTATTACAACTTTTTCTTGGTCTTAACAAGACCCACTGAGTTTGTTAGTTTCTTTTCCTAATTTTTTATTTTATATTAATTACAGGTTTTCTTTCAGTTTTCTAAAATCTATTATTTTATAATTAAATTGTTAATCTTTAAGCTTGCAGGCCCAGCCCGTATGTTTTTGCATTTTTAGGACTAATAGCTCATCGCTATTTATTTTCATTTTGATTTTAATTTTAGACTAGATTTACGAAGTTTTGATTTTGATTAACATATTTTAACACCTTAATGTGTCATTCTGAGCGGACGCGTCGGGAAATTGGAACAGAGAATTGAGACTATTAAAATTTCCAAGACACTTTGTCAAAAAATTTTTTTAGCGAAAAAGTTTCAATTGTCTGTTTCGGCGAAACGCGTAATGGGGTTGGCTTGATTCGACGTTCAAATAAATGAAATTTCCCTTGAAAAGCCTGTTTGGAAGTCGAATTTGGCTAGTTTACCATTTTCCGCTTACTTTTTAACTTTTTCAGTTTTTTAATTTTATTTGTTTTACATGTCTTATGATTTGCTTTTCATGTGTATTAATTTTTGAAAGCGTTTTAAACCTTTTGGAGCAGCAGCTCTTGGTAACTTTTGGCGAGCTTTCTACAATTTTTATATTTTACTTATTTTGCAGCATATTGCGCAAGATATTTTCTAGACCAAAATTGGTTTTTCACAAATTGTTATTACTGCTTTGCTTGATAAGAAAAACTGACTGTATAATTTATTTTTGCTGAAATGCTCTCACACTGTGTATGGATTTATGATTTTGTCAATTACTATTTGTCTGAAATATACATGAATTTTTAGGAAACGGTAATAATTTAATGTTACTTTAGTTAAAATATTATGTACATTTCTGTGATGATATATGTCTTTTCTAGTTAGGTTCCAAGATAAGGGCATACACATTACCATGTAGGAATTCATTTCTTTTTTTTTTAACTTAGCTAAAGTTTGCTTCTTAAAGACAGGAATTTTTGCAAATGAACTCCTTTGAACTACACTCATGGACACAATCGTATTTTAGGATATTTTCTATTCTTTTCCTTTTCTTTCTATAGGCCCTTTTTTTCCCCCCTCTATTATTTTTGGGCCATTTATTTAAAATTTTATTTTGTCCCATCTTTTCTTTCTGGCCTTTTGAACTCGTACAAAATGTATCAAGTTCCTTTTTACTCTCCTCAAATACGAAATTGTCCCTCCTTTCCATATACCTTTCTTTCGCACCTATGCTTGATTTTTCGCCCATCGGTGCAAAAAGACTTAGCTGCTGCAAAACAAGACATCTATCTACTTTGTCTGAATAAAAACAAGCGTTTTGCTAACTGAGCCATCTGGCACCGGTGATTGCGCAACACTTGGTTTCAAAATTCCTGTCCTTTCCCCCTTCATCGGCTCCACTATCAATAATAAATCACGTTCCTTTTTGTTATGTTTTTGCCTTTCGAACGCGAAATTTGCTCCGTGTAACATTGTACTATGACTTTTGTTACATGTTTTACACTTTAAATGAATTTTCTTGCATTTAGACATTGCATGAAATCCAAGACACTTATAACACAGATTAAACTTTCTAACGTATTTTAATCTCTATTCTACCTTTTACATCTCAAAATGGGGTGTGATTCGGTGCATCCTAACATACAATTATTTTTGTCATTTTTTACTATTAGCGTTTTGAACTTCGGAGTTAATTCCCGTTTAAGTTCATTTCCTCCCATACCTTTGTTTACATTTTCCAAAGCTTGGCATCTTTTGTTTATAAATTCCGTAAACTTTGCCCAGCTCGGTAATTCAGAACCTAATTCCATTTCGTATAACTTACAAGTATCATATCTATTCGTTGAAGAAATATATATATTAAGATTGCTTCACAAAGCGGGTTTGCGTGTAATTCCAACTGTTTTAAGGATCGCAAATTACTTTCGATTTTATCAAGCACCTGTCTTAAATTAGATGCGGATTCACATTTAACTTTAGAGCAAATAAATATTTCATTAATATGACTCATAATAAGCAACCGTGCGTTTTCAAAACGTTTTTTCAATGTTTCAAATAAACTATTATATGTACCATTTACCATTATTAGTTGTTTGGCATTACCCTTCAGTGCTGATTGAAGATAATATAATTTTTGTTGTTCTGACAACTGATCATTATTATCAATTAATGCCATAAACTGCGATTTGAACGAACCTGAGAACTCGAGAAGATTAATTGACGGCAATTTTACTTTAGAGTTGCCAGAGGACGGACTACTTTTAACATTTGCAATAGAATTTTTTGAAAGCTTACCTCGCATGTTTCGAGGTCAATTTGCAAATCATCAAGGCTTGCTTCAAAGGCTGGCAAATCAACGTCCAAAAGCGCACTGTAGCATTCGTTGCGTAAATCTTCTAACTCAGAACCTAGTTTATCCACTGGCACTTCATCTTGTAACCATCACTTTATTCTCGTTATTTGCGATATTATATATCCTCGTTTTTGATTAAAGACTGTTAATTGCGAGTTTCACAGGTGCCATTTTCTCATTAATCGTTTCGACTTTCAGATTTTTGTTTTAAAACAGTTCGAACTTCATCGGGTCGACGTTGACCATGTTATGTATATCCGTCGAATTAGTAGACTGCAAGTTAGTTTTGCAACACAAACTTTAATGAACAGAACTATTTGAGAACAGAAGCATTGTTGCTTAATAGCTGCGTAGGTCGAGAATGAAACTCTCTTCCTCGTTGCCTAGACGATCTCCGCTTGCGCAATGTTGCCACAAAAGTTCAGAGAAAGAAATATTTCAAACTCGCAACACTGCTAAAAGCAAGATTTCTTTTTAGTTCGCAAATAAATTTACTGTAAATATCTTTTAGTCAGGAAGACCTTGAAGTTACGATTGAAATGGTTGTAAATTAGAAGTTAAAAGTTTTCGAAAAAGCTTTTAAACTATGTACGCTTTGATGTAAAATGAATTTGAAAGTGTTATTATGTTAAATGCGTAAAAATGTTTGTACAGAAAGTAAAGTTTTAGATAATGAATGTAAAAGTACTTTAAACTTCAAACTTTGTTTAAATGAAATATCTGAAAGAAAGTTAATAGAATATGTTACACGAAACGTTAAAACACTTTCGCGCACTAGCACTTTATGTGTAGTATGGAAATTTTAAGGTGTCTTTTTAGATCTGGAATATCTATATTTTTACTTTTAGGAAGTTGGCTAGATAGTAGTGTTGTTCGTTTCAACACAACATTTATACGCTCGTATCTTTACACAACAAACTTCTGGAGAGCGTTGGGGGAATGAGTTAAAAGTATGAGTGAATGAAATTTGATTGAGGGCAAAATAAATGTAATAAAATGTAAATTGCAGAGGAAAGCGAAATACATTTCTTTGTATAGAGAATTCATTCCCCCCCTTCCAGATATATTCGAAAGACGAGATAAATTGTCATTACGATTCAACATAGTCAAGACGATGTATGTAGTTCTAGTATCAAGAATGAAAAAATTTGTAAACATAATTTTCTTTATCTAACTTACGTTTAGATCACTTTGTAAAGTTGACCCTAAAAGATAGTTAAAACTTTGATTTTCAGTAGTGTAACTGAGTGGAGAAATCAAAAGGTGTAGAGTCTAAAGTTTGAGAAGTTTAGAAAGTGAAATTTAGAGAAAAATTTTCTAGAATTTAAAGCTCTCAAAAAGGTCGCTGTGAGACCTTTTTGTTCGAGTACTTCAACTAATTGAGAAAAATGCAAGGAATATTTTAATTTTATAACATTTACTTTAATTTCAAAGTGCTTTCCTATCAATTCTTGTTTCCACTTACAACTTCATTCCAGAATGAGTTTTTAGAATCCCACTGAATGCAAATGAGTTAGAAGTATTTTCAACTTATTTCGTGAGAGTTAGCTAGGAATCCTGAGTAGCGCGTGTATGCCTTCGGGCTAAGTCTCTAGAAGCTGTGACGCTCAGCCGTATATTACGTTCCTTTTGATATTCGCCGGCTTGTACAAATTCAGGGCCAACTACGTTAGATAGTTATGCTAACTTCGGCTAACTCACTTTAGTTAAGTTTTTATTTCTTATTTGAGTTTAAGACCGAATGGAGGCTTTGTTGTAAGCCCGAGAAAAGGGAAAACTCTTCATCTTATTTTGAGTGGAATAAAGGGGTACTTTTATAAGGTATTTCTCCCCCTTCTTAGCATGCCTTTGTGTTGTGGTGGTCTGCTCGCTGGGTGCATATTCCAAAGGTCCGTGGTTCGATTCCCAGAGAGGGTGTTGGTCATTTTTCATCTCGCCTGCTTCCAAAAATACCTAATGTCTTTACACTCTAACCCTTCTCAGGTGTACGTTTCAATTGCGAACTCAGGGATAAGCCACTATATAATTCACTAAGTTCCTCAACGTTTAAGTTTGACAAAAAGAATGAGGGACTTCACATACTTTTCAACATCCAGAATCCATCTGCTGTAAAAGTTCTAAAGGTAAATTTAAATTTAGCGAATTGTGGGCATCAGATCCTTTAATGCTGTTTTCACGGACATGTACGGACAAAAGAAAAGGAGCTAACTGACATCATACCAAAGCCTACCTACAATGTTGTCTTGTTCCTCTTATCAATAATAAAACTATTATAATGGGCAAAATGCAAAATAAATAGCAGCTGAACAATAAATTGAGAAGTTTAAAACCAAAATATGGATAGGCTAATAGAAGAAGTAAAATAGAAATTCTTTTAACTCTCTATACACTATCTACCAATAAGTATTTGGACACGTATGCAAATGCCAATATATGCGGTTCTGGGATACATGTTACGCCCTTCGCCATTAAATATCATGTAATTAACAACATTGGCATTAGCATCATGCAAGATGCCACGAAGTGCAGAGTTACATGATTTCAAGAAAGGTGTAATCCTCAGCTATCACAGAAATGGCCGACCCTTAAGGGGCATATCTGGCGGGATGAATTACCCAAAATCCACAGTGGCCTGTGTCATTCAAAAAGTGATATGGGAGCGACAATTGTCGGAATGTGGCGCAAGTTGGAAGACCCACGAAACTAGAAGACAGGTGTTGGTGCATTTAATTATGGGCAAAGCACACTAGGGCTATCTGCCTAAGGAGAGGGACGCCTTCGTGGAGGACTTTCTAACGGAAACTGGCTTGTATACACGTTACACATGGGGAAAACCACGAAAACGGCCATGCAGCCAGCCCGTTCATGGGATTCGAACCTCAGACTGAACTACCAGAGTTCAGCGACTTTACCGCTCTAGAAGACAGAGATTGACGGGCGCTATCTGAAGAAATTCTAAAGAACCACAATCAGAAAGTGTTGTTTCGATGAATGCAATCTATAAGGAAGTACATCTGCTTGGTTTTCATGGTTGTGTTGCTGCATGTTGCAACTCAACTCTTGCTGAGATCCGATGGCTGATTGACGTCATCTCAAACTATGAACTCTCCCTTAGAAATTGCAAAATATTTCGAACTAAACCTGTCATGCAAGATATGGCACCTCTCCCACCAGACAGATGCTGAGAAGCCTTTCCATTTGAAAATTCCGGGATAGATTACGCGGGTCCACTGTACGTCAAAAGTGGAAGAGAATTATCTAAGACATACGTTTTACTGTTTACCTGTGCTGTAACTAGAGCCGTGCATTTAGAACTTACAGCTGAACTTTCCACAGAAAAACTTTTGCTTGCATTTAGACGGTTCATAGCAAGAAGAGGTTTGTGCCAAATAGTGTATACCGATAACGGCAAAACCTTTAAAAGAGCGAAAAAGAATTAGAGCTACTGAACGAGGTGATGAAAAGCAATAAAGTTCAAGACGAGTTCTCTAAGCAAGGAACCAAATGGAAATTTATAGTTGAGAGGGCGGCACGGTGGGGAGGCTTTTGGGAGCGTATCGTTCAGTCTCTGAAAGCTGTTCTGAAGAGAATCCTAGTCAAATCATCCTTGACATTCAGGGAATTAGAGACAGTCATAACAGAAGCGGAAGCTATATTGAACTCCAGTCCTTTAACATTTACATACTCGGATGTAGGAGAGCCAGAATCTTAGACAACTCGTCACTTCTTAATAAGAAGACGGTTACTGTCAATGCAGCAAGGAAGCTCTAAATTAACTTCAACAAAGGAGTCTTACACATCGATTTAGATATCAACAGATACTGGTAGAAAAAATCTGGCGAAAATGGAGGCAGGATTATTTGATGAATTTTAAATCTGCTCATCATTCCAAACTGGCAAAAACAGGAACCTGTTTGAAGAGAGGAACTATTGTATTAGTGCATGAAGATACAATTCCAAGGCTGATGTGGAAAATGGGCATCATAATGGAAATCTTTCCTGGAAGAGATGGCAAGGTGTAAGCGTATGCTGTCCACTTGTTAAATGGCCATACGATTAAAAGACCAGTGCAACTATTATATCCAGTGGAGCTGGAATGTAATAAGGACAATTACAGCAATTGTCCTTCCGCGCCGGAGGGTGTTGCAACTCAACTCTTGCTGAGATCCGATGGCTGAGTGACGTCATCTCGAACTATGAACTCTCCCTTAGGGATTGCGCGAGAACTCGGAACGGAGAAGTCGCACGCTGCGTCGTGCCACATTTAAACACTTTTCTTTATGTAAATATTCTGTAACCTGTTTGTGTAAAGAAAGTATTTATCATTTATGGATTATTCCCTTCAAGATTTTGCAGATAGAGATGCATAGAGGAGAATTCAACCAGTGGCCCTGGCAGAACGCATTGGGACAAGGTCAGTAGGTATTAAATGTTGTCAGAGAGCAAATTGGAAGAAAAAATTGTGAATACAAAAATTAGGTATAAAAGCTAATGATATGCCAGATCAACTTTAAAATCTATAGTATCCAAATATAACATGCTTATTTTTTGGGGGGCAAATTAAAGTTACAAATCTTTTTTGGTCAAAACTCGTGACCCCTGGATTATAGAAGGAACATCCCGCGCAGCTGATCCGAACTAATATTAAACTCTTATTAAAAGTATTTTCAGATAAATATTGCAATCTTGGGTGAAAAAGTTCTTTCTAAGAAGTTTTATATATAAAAAAGCAAAACAACTCTAATAAGTCAAAATTTTATTTCAAGGAATACACAGCATTTAACGTTTACGTCGAAGCTGAAGTGTATTCCTTCTCTTCCAGCAAGCACGGCGTGATCCACCAATAGTTTTACTATATTTATGACCTTTTCCAAGACCACGAGATTTCCTCCCAGCCGAAGTCAATCCTCTCAACTCACGATGTTTATGTACAGCGTCACAAATCCAATTAACCTTCGGATCATTGCGAATTGCATTATGAGCAGGATCTATCAAAATCACTTCATAAAACTTGTATGTGGAATCCTGGGCCACCCAATATGAATTTAAAACACGCAAAGCCTTGCATCTTCTGCCAACTCTTTCCTATAATAAGAAATTACAGTATTACACACACATATAAAGATTATACAATGTTTTTACATAAAGGAAACAATACAAAAATCTTCTTCCACAAATATATAGGTGGGAAGAAAAGCAAACATGAAAAATCCAGTTCAAGTAATATTTAAATAAAATTTCATTTAATCAGTCATTTAGATTTATACAATGCACTGTTCAAACCACTTTCTTTTAGATATAAACAGAACAGCTAATTTACTCAACAATAAGTGTAATATTCAGTTCAGCAAAAGCTTGATAACACTGTTTCCATACACTAAAATTTCTTCTCTCAAAATCAGCATGATCAAAATTTTGTGGAAAATCACCAAAACCTCAAATATCCTTAACACAAGAATCCTAAACACAGAATAGATTAATGGCATTAACATGTTTAGACTATACCTCAACAGTTTCTGTCAATCACACGGTGGTATGGTGGCATGTTCTAATAAATAGCCAATCATGCACAACCCATATTCATATGCTTCTAAGTTTTGTATAACCACTCTAGCAGCTAATGTGTTAAGGGAACTAACTTGAAGATAAAAAAAAAATTGAAAAAAATATTTCTTGGTATCGAAGCAATCAAATACTGCTAAAATCACCATGTAATTAAAAGTATAAGAATATTCATATTTAATGATATAAAAACAATTTCAGCCTTACCCGTGCGACTCTAAACAGCTGTACGGTTTATCTCAGCTAATGGAGAAAAGTGGCACAGCCAACACTGTTCAATAAACTAAGCATTCAAAACATGACACAAGTGCAGAATTTTACCTGTCTGTTCCATTCAACTGTCTTTCCACCTGGGGGGGGAGGGAATTGTTCTTACCACCAGTACAAAGGAAAAATAGAAATAGCTCAAAATGTAATTGTTTCTACTAAACAATGTATTTGTGCAATATTTTTGTAAGCATTTTGTTAAATCATGAACTAATTCTAACATGGTAAATATTGCATCAAATCCCATGGATTAATGAAAAATAGGATTGATATTTAATGCGAACTATAAATGCTTGACATATATGTAGCTGTAAGAATGATACAAATCCCCAAATAATTTTTTTTTAAAAATGGATATTTCATGACATCTATTTGTTAGATGCGTATTCACAATTAGAGAGCAATGATTTAAAATCTAATCATTCTCAACACATGCAAAATATTAAATTTTTAATTCACTCACTAATAATCTACCGTTACATGATTTCAAGAAGGGGAATACATCAATGTGAAAATTTTTATAACGTCTTGTGCACAATTAAAAAAATATGGTTCTTTATACTTAAAATATTTATTAGTAAACCAAGCTGGCATAAGAGGCTCATAATCAACTTAAAATATGTTACGCTTTGACTTTCTAACTTGAGTCTGGCATCAAAACTATGTGACAATTTCTTTATCAGTTTATGATGACGCTATGAAATTTTTTTTTTAATCCACAGACCAGTGTCATAAATTTGTGCCAGTTTTCAAAATTACTGATCACAGATGTCATACTAGACAATTAAAACAAGCGGGCCACAACGGTGGACCCTTTGCAGCAAACATTAACTTTTAAACATGAAGTGGCAAATCAAGTATAGCCTGAAAGATAGAATGAAAAAATCTACACATTCTAAATTGATGCAAAATAAACTATAATGCTCATAATTTATAGTTTCAAAATGAAAGCTAATTTGTTACTAGTATATTGGCATCTTTGCTATATATATATATATATATATATATATATACAAATTCCATTTTTTTACACATATAGCTAAAATTTTTCAAAAATCACACACATATAAAATATCATAACTCAGAACACCAAATGTGATAAATAAAAATAGAATAGTAGGCTAATGCCGAAACACGACTATTCGGAGATAAATTACAATCCGGTCTCATAGAACATATATGCAGTCATAATTTTCTCATATTAATTTCGTGCAGTGACCATAATATTTTTGTACATGTGCAAGATCTTTTTTCACTTTCACATTCTGAAGTCGAACACCTATAGATAATCTGCTTGAGATGTTTTAGAACAGTATCAGGTACAACAAAGAACTGCTGCTGCTGATTTAGTGTTCTCTACTTTTACCTTCCTCATTTCTGAAGTAGCAGTATGCTACATAATGTAATATATATTGTAAACATACCATTAATGCTTATGCAATAAAATTTTAAACTTAATACCTCACAGAACCAACATGGAGCTAAGGCCGTCTACAAGAAGCGATTTTCTTGGACAACTTTCTCGTAGAGCAGCAATTTTAAGGATCTGCGCATGTGGCAAAAATCAGTCATGTTCTCTACCGTGATTTCAGAACTAGTGTTCATTGCTCACTAGCATATGATAAACTCGGAGTCTCAAGCCAATAAGATTGCTTTGAGTGATCATGTGCTTTTTTCCTCATTTGGAATAATAAACATGGCTGCATTTCGTTGGAGCGAAACTCAAATGTTTAAACCAATACATTTCTATAGGGAAAATGTGTTGTGGGACACGAGTAATGTAAATTTTAAAAATAAAAAATTAAGGGATTCTCTTATTTTGGTAAGCTTTGTCTTCCCCATTACTTTATATATTCAAATATTTTTGTACATGTGCAAGATCTTTTTTCACTTTCACATTCTGAAGTCGAACACCTATAGATAATCTGCTTGAGATGTTTTAGAACAGTATCAGGTACAACAAAGAACTGCTGCTGCTGATTTAGTGTTCTCTACTTTTACCTTCCTCATTTCTGAAGTAGCAGTATGCTACATAATGTAATATATATTGTAAACATACCATTAATGCTTATGCAATAAAATTTTAAACTTAATACCTCACAGAACCAACATGGAGCTAAGGCCGTCTACAAGAAGCGATTTTCTTGGACAACTTTCTCGTAGAGCAGCAATTTTAAGGATCTGCGCATGTGGCAAAAATCAGTCATGTTCTCTACCGTGATTTCAGAACTAGTGTTCATTGCTCACTAGCATATGATAAACTCGGAGTCTCAAGCCAATAAGATTGCTTTGAGTGATCATGTGCTTTTTTCCTCATTTGGAATAATAAACATGGCTGCATTTCGTTGGAGCGAAACTCAAATGTTTAAACCAATACATTTCTATAGGGAAAATGTGTTGTGGGACACGAGTAATGTAAATTTTAAAAATAAAAAATTAAGGGATTCTCTTATTTTGGTAAGCTTTGTCTTCCCCATTACTTTATATATTCAAATATTTTCTATTCAGGGTGAAAATTATTTTAACTCCCCCAAGAAAAGTTCCAAAAACTATTAATGATGCCATGCCATGGGCAATAGATGAGCCCAGTGGTAAAGAGCAGAGCAGGTTTTCTCCGTACATCAAAACCGTGGGTTTGATCCCCAACCTTAATTTTGGACTTTCTGCGCCTGCAAGGACGTTTTAATTTTGTTTCTCCATCACTAAATTTGAACTGATGCCTTAAAAATAACTTTTTATTTTTCGCCTACGGGTGTGGTGTTTACTGAATTTTAATGCCTTTCTTTTTATTCTTCGAATGGCCGTTGGCACGTGATTTAGATCCACTGGTGATAACTTTAGTAGTTACGTACCAGCTCAAAAGAAGTCACAAACTCAGTTTTGCAAAAACAAATTACAGTACAATGTAATACAATATTGCTAAATTTTATTAGCTGATTAACTGATAGTGATATGATCATAGTTTTCAGACTGTTTTAGTTATTAAATGTTCAATAAATATACTACTTATGACTTTGCACCTTTATGATATTTCTTATGTGAAATTTTTGCATTGAAACTACACTGTTGCTTTGTAATGTAGTAACCTTTATTCCTTTTTTACTACTTTTTACTCATACCATTTTGATTTTTATGACATTATTGGCCATTTATTCATTAATAAAGGTTTTGATTTAAAGCACGGTAGTTACTCATTTTTTCTGAAACATGGTTATTTTATTATTTCAAGATTTAAGTGCACAAATAGGACTGGAAGAAAATGAAATTTATAATCATAAATTATTTTGACTATTTGACAACACTGTAAGCTTTGATTACAAATCGTAGACAGCGTGACACTGTAGAGGGTGGGAACACTTCCTCTGACAGCGATTTGCCGAGTGAATTCCTGTACTAATGAGAAAAATCGTTCCATGTGGACAGGCGAGCTATCTCAGATATTGTTGGCCGAGGAAATCGCTACGTGTAGACGAGTCTTTAGTGTTTATTTGTATGCCTCAATAACATTTTGCAATAAACATTCTGTATGATTTGTCATAAAGTTAAATGGAAAATGTTTCTGTATGTATGACAAAGCATCAGCAGCATAATGCAAATACAAAAATAAAATAAAAACTACCAAAAACTGTTATAGTTATAAACTTCAAACAATTTCTGAATTTTCATTACATTGCACAAATTTTGCATAATTAACATCCATAAATTGGACAACGTGTCAAATTCTCAACAAATAAATCACTTATTCTTAATTTAAAGAAATTTTATGTGCATCAGACATCCAAGGAAGAAAAAAATATTTTTTTAAAATTCTTCATTACAAAATATTGTCATCAATCATTACACACATGTGATTTCTTTGCATTTACAGGACTTCATTTTTTCTAAAATTAACTTTCCTACCCGAAATATGGGAAAACACTTCACTGGGAGGTCATTTACTCCACATACTTCATAATTCAAAGAAATTTTGTGTGCATCAGACATCCAAGGAAGAAAAAGAATCATGTTTTACTTCATTAACAAAACATTGTCATCATTGCACACACGTTATTTTTTTGCAGCACTCCATTCTGTCTAAAGTTAACTTCATATAAAAAATCTGGGAAAACATTTCATTGGGAAGTCATTTACTTTGCATAACCCTTAATTCAGAGAAATTTTATGTGCATCAGACATCCAAGGAAGAAGCAAAATCATATTTTACCTCATTAATAAAATATTATCATCACACACAATATTTTTTTGCAATACTTCATTTGTTAGACCTTTTCTGCAATTAGCTTTCATATATTCATTTGGGGGGTATAATTTACTAAATTTTGTTACATATCAACTTGCAGTAATTTTGCATAACATTATACATATTAATAGACCAAGCAAAATTATTTTTCTTCATATCATGTCACTTTTAGATCTTTTATGATGGTTTTGAAAGGTTATTAGAAGATACCATACAATACTATTACAGTACTTATTCTAAATGTGTCTTTTTTACACTAGAGGACTTATTGTGCTAAAATCTATAAGCATCAGATATCCAAGGAAGAAAATCACTTTTTTATCATTTAATATCATCTTCCTATTAATAATTGGCAACTACACAGTGCATGAGTATTATACATCAGTGTTTCCTGTACATTAGAAATTTCTAATGATGCTCAAAATCTGAACAGGGGCCTATCTAGTTACACAGCTATTCCAACCTCTATAAGAAAACATAGTTTGGTACTTTGCCATTACATGGAAATTCCCCATTGAATATTCCTCCATTACTTGCTTTTCATTAAAAGTATTATGCCACACATGGACTATTCATTTTTTAATGAAATGCCAAAAAAAATTGGGTCTTTATAGCATATTGCATCTCAATAAGTTTTCATTTTACAGAATTAAACTTCATATGAAGCTCTGGCTCTTAAAAAGCCTCAAATCCCTGTACATTTTTAAGTATTTCCCTTCAAGGGTATTTTTAAAAACAATGACTTTTACAGTTCTTTATATATGTTCTTTCACACCCCAGTAACAATACATGCATTGATTCTAAAATCATGTGGATTAAATACAATCCCTATCAAAATACAAGAATATTCTGCAGCACCATTGTAGTTCATATGCACTATTCTAAGGCGACATGACACAGTTTGGAAACGTCGATATGTATACACTGATCTGTTTTAACTTCTGGTAAAATGAAATTTGGATGACAAGTTTGAAAAAAAGTTTTTTTCATTAATATTAGTATTACATGGTGAATAAAATAATAATAAAAACTCAAATATTATTGTTCATAAACCTTACCAGATTACATAGAAAATCAGTCATTCATGAAGCAAGATGTACAAATCCTTTAATAATTTTCCTAATTTATAATGACAAGGTGCTTGCTGCCTTTATTAAAAATTGGTTAGAGTAGAGGGCAGAGTACCCCTTATAATATCACGAAGTTGTTTCATTTACAGTAGCCTCAGTAGTTGAATGTTATGGAACCCCTGTTATGACATAATCAGTTGCATGATTGCAGTAAATTCGTAAGAGCTTGTGGTGTGTGTTGGCTAGGAAGTATATCGCTTGTTTTGTGGTTTAGATGGTAAAATATCTGAATGTGGTAAGATTAAGTTTCTGCATGATTTGGAAAGAAAAGGGAAAAGAGCATTACTTGAACGGTGCGTAAACAAATTTTTAAGTGTCCTGTTTGTAGGAATGAAGTGCATATGGTCGGACGATAACGGTGTACGGATATTTTTTACTCTTATTTTGTGAATTTATGTGGTGACGCCAGTATACAGATTCTAGTTCAGATAATTTTAGAAAGTTTTTGGATGTTGTTAAGGAGTTTTGTTTGACTGAAGACATGTTAATTCACAAATAAGGTAAGTGGATATTACTTTGTGTAGTGCAAAGATGAATTTCCTTTTTTATGTTATTTCATTGTTTGATTTAAAATGCAGTGACATGAGACTATGTATTTCATTGTTTGATTTAAAATGCAGTGACATGAGACTATGTATTTTTTGTGGGCTGCTCCTTTGACTTTTTAAGTGAATATAGTTCGATGTGTACATGAACAAAATCAAGGGAAAGCGCAATTCTTTGCCTTGCAAAAATCACCACTACACAAGATAAAACAAGTCAAAAAATTACACAAACTAGGTTTCCATGTACCATCAATTTTCGCTCTTTAATATATTTTTACCTTAAAGTTTTAAAAAAATTCTATTCTTAAGCAAAAATGATGATGATTAAAGCAATAAGAAAAAATGAGTACCACACCTTAAGCACAATTCAAAAGTATTAAACAAAAAATATCTACTATAAAAAATATTAACTTTAGATAGGATTTAAAAAAATCTAAATGAAGGAATCTTAACCTGCGGGAAAGCGCGTGAGGTGCATCATACCCCAACCCTACATAAAAGTGGAATATTCCTAACTCGTGAAACTGAAATTCTGTGCTGCTTTCAGTAGCTGAGTTTCTAGTTGTGGTTGACTTTCAGAACCGCTTTCTCCTTGCCTGTGTGTTTCAGAAAAAGATTTATCGGTATTTTGTTGGAACTGGGGTATGACACACCCCACACGCCTGTCCGTGTAAGAGTTTTCTGACTGAATATTTAGTTCAGAAATTTATTTCTAGAGTATAACAGTAAATATTTCTACTCGCAAGTGATTTTAAAGTACTTGACATTAAATTCTTAAAAATTTCTAACTGCATTATGGTAAAAAGAATGAGTCCCTATGAACTGGAGATGCAATGCATGTAAGATTTATTAGAAATATTTGAAAGCGATGAAGATTGCATTTCAGAAACTGAAGATGAAACTAAGAATATTTTCTACAATGTTTTGGTTTCGAAAAAGATGAAACATTAATTCCTGATGTTCCTAAAAAAGGAAAAACTGTTCTTATGCTTTCAACATTATATAACGATCATACTATTGGAGAAAATAAAACGTCAGGAATTATATGTTTTAATAATATGACTAAAGAGCAGTGAATATGGGGGATGAAATGTCAGGCAAATATTCAATTGCTAGAATAACAAGGAGGTAGCCAATGGTAATTTTATTTCTTGCACTGAATGTTGCTATAATAAATGCTTGAATTATATTACATTCAAATGCTAATCCACCAACCAGAAACAGAAGTCTGTTTCTGAAGGACTTAGCATTACAATTAATGAAAAAAAGTATTGAACAAAGATCAGAGATTAATACTTTTCCAAGAAATTGACATACTGCATGCAAAACAAAAGCAGAAGTTTCGACAAAGAATTAAACCAAATACATGAAATTCGAAACAACTAAGTATGACGGATGTAATAAATTTTTGGTCCTTGCGCCAAACGACAGAAGAACGTGAATGTATTTCGTTCAAAGTGTGAAGAAATAAAATAAGCATGGTGTATTAGAGATGCGATGAAACTTAGAGGCATGATGTTTATTTTTTTATTATTTTCATTTATCTTAATTTTAAGATTATTTCAGAAATTAATTTTTTGAAACCCAATTATTATTCACGTATTTATAATACACGAGAACAAACAAACAAACAAACAAAATAATAATAATAATAAATAATACTATTTTTTATCATATTTTAAATATTGGGGTATGTGATCCCCACGCACCCACTCTAGTAACTTTTCTTGAAGTGACTTCCGCCGCGTGAAAGGAAGTTTAACCCCTTCGAGCCGGGTAGCGAAAACGCACGCTTATCGCGGAGGCCGGCAGTGTCTTCTGCGAGCATCTCTCCAGGGCCGGGGGCTTTTTTTGCTACTAAGCCTAAATCCATGAAATCTCCGAAGTATCAACGCATTGTTTAATAATGCTCTATAGAGTATTTAAACGGCTTATGCTTTATAGATATTTTTATATATATACTTTAATTACCTTATTTCTTGTTTAAATGCATATTTTACATTTTATTTTAATTACTCACCATTTTATGACTTTTAACATTATACATCTGAAAACTAAATATATTACTTAAAATTCTCTTTTCGTATGAAAAATTTGAAAACAGGGATCTACACACAGTCCTATGTTACATTCCTTGAACTCGTAATAACTCATTTGCCGTTTTGGAGGATTTTTCCGGGAATGTGAACAAACGAAGCATCGTCTTCTCATTTTCTTATCAGTCTCTTTTGAATAAAGTTTTGGAAAATGTCTTTCAGTTAATCTTTCAGAATCAATATCTGAAATATTTTGCATCATTTCTGCTATTTCATGCTCTGTTAAACATTTTCGACGCTTCGAAATTGAAATGGTAAAAACAGAAAGAATTCACGCCTAACAAGATCTAATTATTTTCTAAAAACTGAACTGTAAACTGAAATACTCAACGCTTTAGCACATATAAAACTTCTACTTACAATAAACAACTACCACGTGCGAATAAAGTGCGATTTAAAGAGACGTCATAAATCACGCCATTTGGAAACATTTAGTTCCCCGCTTGTTTATATAATCAAAAACACGCTCATTCATGCTTCTCTCATTTCGAGTAGAAGGTCTAATGTACATGTATCTGAAACCGTATGGACATACAGTGCCATCTTGCGGTAGAAATTATAGTTTGAAAAACGTTCCAAAGTACTGGCACAAATACGTGACAGTCGGTAGAGAACGGAACAATCCTCTGGCACGCCTGCGTGTCGGCCGGTTGGTAAGTGTGTTCGTTGCTGGCACGTATACATGACAGTCGGTGCGAAGGGGTTAAGATAGAAATCATGCTCTTGAAAACTAATATATATGGTTATCACAAAATGAAGAAAGCTAACCTCTAAAATAATAACACACATATAGCTTAATTTTAAATTTCCTGAATCCGTGTGGAAAAAACTGAAAAATTTTATGCAATAGGTTTTTAAGTTTGACTTAACTGTAATACTTTATACAGTACAAAGTCAGTAATACGGACTATAGATCATCAATTTAAATCTGGTAAGATGGCATGCAGAAATTATAGAATTAAAAATATGAAACCATTATTAACAATTTCGTCTCTATGTCACTTTCTTCACTATTGGAAGCGTGCATGGGTAAACGCTTTATGCGCATTAAACACGCACGTGTAAGTCTGTGGCTTTGAGGTCCGGATAATGGATGTCCGAATTACAGACTTTATACTGTATATGCTTCATGAGAAATTTTATCAGACATCCAAGGAAGAAAAAAAATCATTTTCCTCATGTGAAAATACATCATTTCTAAAGTTACTTCTCACCACACTTATCTGTACAGTCATCTAAAGCAGAAGTGAATCAATTGTTTTCATGTCCAATATTATCATCCATTAACTCTTTCGCATCGAGAGACGACCAAATCTGTTTTCAACAAACATCGAAAACGCCCGTGTTTACGAATTTGTCTTGGAATAGTTTTCCTTCCCCCCTTTTGCGGTTTCATCCATTGTGCGCAGTTTCACCTTAGGGCCGGATTGCACCTGCGAACGTCAATAGCTTTCCGTATTTCTCCTTAATTTGCTTCAAAAGAATGATTGACATGTCTTTTAACAACTCGCGAAACCAATGAGCCATACACTAACGTGGAGGGGAAAGAACTAGGTAGAAAATAAACGAGGCGTTGGGGCGGTTTGCCGTTGCCTGAATGAACGGGCGCTACGGGCGATTTCGATGCCAAAGAGTTAAACTAGTAACAAATTTCCCAGATTGATAAATATAAAATGTTATACCTCTAAGGACACCAACGAACAATATAAATTACAGGTAAGGCTACTGCATGAGTCAGTGCTATTAGAGATGACTAGCACAATAAAAAATACAAAAGAATTAAGAATCAAATGCTGTAACATTTCACTACATTCTCATTAATTATATATTAAAGTTCGGGCCAATTTTATTTCTGGCAAGACTTGCCATTCCCATTGCAAATGTACCTACTATATCAAGGCACAAAATGCAGTACAATTCCATTTTGGGAACTGTAAAAAAATTGTAGTCAAAATGGATCAAATCTAGAGAACGTCCTGATTTCAAATTGTGTAAGTTTAGATAGTTCTATATTTGCAAGTCTCCATTGATATACTAGTTTAATTTTTTTTAATTCCTTTTCTGATAAAGCTATGGATTTAACAATTTGGGAATTGCCCAGTGATGAAAAGCCTGCAATAAAATTTTTTCAAAGAAAAGGCATCATTCATGATAGAAAATGTTTGAACAAATACGAGATGAAATTATGCTTTAGCGATAACTCGGTACCGAAATGGCAGTACAGAAAAGAATTTTGCAATGAGAAGAAAGGATTAAGAAGACAAATTGGTTTGAAGGATCGAAATTTCCCTTTCTTACAGACGTAAGGTTCATCTATTTTTGGTGTCAGGAAATGACATCTATTGAATTTTGTGAACTCCAGCTGAAGACGAACCACAATACAATTATAGACTGCAACAGTTACATGCGTGAGGTGTGCAGCTTTAATCGCTCCAAGTTGAAAAATCGGCGGATGTGGCAAAATTATTGAAGTACACGAAAGCCTTTTTAGTAAAAGAAGAACGTTGGATGTGTTTTTCTGCCACAATGGGTTTTCGGTGGATTATGCAGAGAATCGAATGAATGCTTTATAGTCACTGTTCCAGATAGATCAGCGAAAACCTTATTAAACAACATAAAGGAAAATATCGCAGAAAGAAGAATTATTTATACTGACTGCTGGAAATCACACAAGTTCGATGAACTGCAAGATGACGGCTTTGAAAATTTTACTGTCAATCACATCTTTGTGGACCCCGAAAGTGGGTGTCTTACAAAAACAGTAGAGGCTGTGGGGCAGTGCTAAATGGTGTAATAAACGACATTGGGCCACCACTCGACAGCATTTTGATTCTCATTTGTCCGAGTTTATGTACAAACGCTTGTACAAAAAAACTTGCCTTTTTTTATAAATTAAAATAATAAAAATTTGTATTATATGAAATTAACCTTTCATCTAAATTAAAATAATCTGAAATAGGTACTCATTATCATGCTTCAATTCAGTTATGTTTAAGCCTTTTTTATATAAATTATAATAATAAAAAATGCATTACATAAAATTAACTTTTCATCTAAATTAAAACAATAACCTTAAATAGTTATTTACTATTACACTTTCTTACTTGCATTAGGGATGCCACAATTATTTTTGACAGCATTGGCATCAACAATAGTTTGGCGATTTTTTACGGTCCTCAAATCAGAATTGTACCAAAACGTAATAAAGAAAACCAACCCCATAGGTAAAATTATTTAGAAATTCAATTTAAAGAAACATCAAGAACAGTTTGCTTTTACTTTTACTCACATACTTGCCAACCTATGACACTCAAAAATCAGGAGATTTTCCACAATGTTAAAAAGACTTTTTAAATGATGAAAATATAGTTTTTAATAATGAATTAACTTTAAATAGTAACTAATTCTTAAATGCAAGCAACACAAAAATACCTTACACATAAAAAACATTTCTATTACTTGCAACGTTTAAGAAAACGAAAAACAAAAAACAACTTTCATCAGTTTTTGTACAAATGTTATAAACAGTAGCAAATTTTGCTTTCTTTAAGAAAGAAACTTCATAATTTTGTTCACTGCAATTGCCACGTAAGCCTGCTTTTGCTAATAAAAGTTTTTCTAATGTGTCATCACTAATTTTAGATCTAAATTTAGTCCTCGTTATCGCAACAACACTGAAAATCATCTCACACTGTGCATTAATATGGGAAACTGTTAAGATGGCCAACATAATTCTAGATAGTTCACTATATTTTAAAATTCCATCAGCATCTTTCAGTTTTCCAATTAAACTCCACTGGGTGTCAATCTTAACTGATTTTATAACTTCATCCAAGTTTTCTAATTGTAAACTGCTGTTATGCAGCTGTTGGAAATGTTTCAATTTTTCCTTCCTTTTAGAACTCCTTTCAAGATATAGTAAATAACAACAATGTGTTCATTCACATTTATTGGCCCTTTTTCAGCTGCTAAATTTAAGAGGTGACAGGTGCACCTCATAATCTGCAAATCTGAATTTGCCTTTCTTAAGATGCCTACAACACCAGTCTTTAAGTCTACCATTACTGGTGCATTATCGGCACCAAGTGCTAAGCAATTATCCAGAGGAACTACATTTTCTTTTAAAGTTTTAATAATTAGCTGTGCTATAATAAAGCCTGTCAAATGTCCTTCTAAAGTGGGGACTGTAAAGTAAACTGCACTCATTTTCTGAAGACTCTGGATTAAAAAAAGAAACACTAATTGGATACAGTTTTGATTTGGTATTATTGCTTCCATCCGTAGAGAGGCAGAACGCAGCTGTTTTAATGCAATCAATAACTGAGGATTTATTTTTCAAATCCATTTCTTTAACAATTGTACCTGTTTTGGTTCTTGCACTTGAGTATTTCTTAGCGATTTCACTATCGGGAAACATTTTTTAAAATAAAGTCGCAGCGTGATCCGATGCATTCAGTGACAGGTTATGCTCCAGTAAAAAGGCAGAGAACAGATATTCTGCATCAATAACTTTATAGTTCTTTCCTTCCCAATAAAATTAAATTTTTCGTTTTTTTTCTCAAAACAACTCATTTTGTCCTTGTGTTTTTGTGTACGCACATGTTTGAGAACATCCGCTCTTCCACCATGCGAAATCGAAAAATTGCAACGACAGTTGATACACATTGCAAATTTATTACATTTCCTTGAGGAAATAATGGAAGGAAAGTCAACCGTGTACAATTTTTGAAACGTACACGAGTATTTCGCCTTTTTCGCAGTACTATAAGAAAAGATGATAATTTCTAAAACTATTTTCCGAAGGCACGTGTACTCAAGACAAAATGACCGAACTAACTAAAGAACATCCAAATAACAGCATGCTTTGTCCTCATTGGTTAACATATGCGAGATGACACGCAGTGGAGCACAATGCCCATTGGAGAACTGGAGAATGACGTTTCTGGATACGTACATGCTCTCACTCACAAAGCAGAAGTTATCTAATTCATAAGGTTTTGTTTTAGATATAATCTAGAGAAAATTCAATTGCTTTCAGACATCCAAAATCACATTTTATTGTTCATATAAAAAAGTATTAAGCAAAGTTCCATAAAAATCGTGAGAAATTTTAAGAATAAGAAAAAGTCGGGAAAAATATATTGTAAATCGGGTTGGCGGGAGAGCGGTCGAAAATCGTGAGTCTCCCTTGAGGTAAAGTTATGTCAAAATTGTTTAGATAGCAGCACTAATTTCAAAGAAAAATGTGTAGCTTACTTTTAAGAGAATGATATTTATGATGAGATCAGTGTATTCTCTTAGAATATAGTCCTCTTCCATTTTAAATCAAGAGATATCTAAATATAAGCTTTACATAATTATACTTTGGTTGGCAAAAAAAGCACCAAAGTCAACATGCAACTTACTTCAGCAACAGCTTGATGGCTCCTTACAGGCTTCAATTGATTAACACCATGATTTTTTGGTTTCCCGTAAGTGCAACCCTTGGGAACTTGCTTCTTGCGTCCACCACGGCGGATTCGAATTCTGTAGATAACATACCCTAAAGATTTAAAAAGTATACATCAGAAATAAATTTTTTTGATGCATCATTGTTACATAGCATATGAACATCAAATCATTTACTTTTTTCCACAATCCATTTTAATTGGTACTTTACCTGCCGCAGGCGTATACATAAGGCTTGTTTTTCTGTTTGAGTAACACATACTTTTTATTCTGCATCTTTCACTTTTGTTTACTGTAGACTATATTTCTTTTATGAATATGTCCGACAGTGACGATTAAAGCCTGCCAGTTATTGTGTGTTTTTGTTTGAGTAAAACTTATTTTTTTATTCTGAGTCTTCCGTTTTTGTTTACTGTTTGTAGTAGTAGGTGCTTTTTTTTACAAACATGCTCGAGAGTGACGACAGTGAAATAGATGATTACTTTCTGTCATCTTTAGGATTGGACACCTCACAATACATTACATCAGATGAGGATTGCGACTATTCTCTGAAAAATGCTCGAAATTGTGTACGGTTTGGTTTATTTAATTACGGCAAAGCCCACTAGGGTTATCTTAATAAAGGGAGGGATGCCTTCGTGGAGGACTTTCTAAGAGAAACTGGCTCAGAAATACACCAGTGTTCAGTGACTGTACTGCTCCGACATTGTGTACGACTTGATATGAAAAACCTACATATGACATCCAACCAATTCAGAAGAAAAAAAATATTCTTTTTTTCTACATATACTAATTTTACAAGGTATAACACTGAAATCTGATCTTTACTGGTCTAAAAATAATTTGATTGAAACCTCATTTTTGGGGATCTTTTTTATTATACGTTCACTCTAAAACATTAAAGTTTGTATTTTCATTTTGTGAAAGTAAACAGTTTTTAGACAGTAAAGGTTGCACTTATTTCCCCCAAACACATTAGATAACAGGGTTCGTACACATTTCTGCACACGGAAGCTAAGTACTTTTAAGGCCCATTAGTGAAAAAAATTAAGGACCTATGACCAAATGGGACCTGAATAAATTCAATTTAAAATATTATTCTATGCCTGAATTTCACTTTTGTAATACAATCCTAAAAGTAAAATAGATCCCTAAGTAACATGCATTATTACTAAACATGAATAAATTAACATAAGTTTGAGAATAAAATAAACTTCATGTAGTTTATCAAGTAGCATTAAATATTTTACACTTATAACAGGTTGGACATATTTGAAAGAAGATAAGTGACATTTACGTTTTACTAATAGTTAGCTTTATGTTGATTTTTTCATATCTGATTTTTGTCACATACTTGGTCAGTCTAAAGTAGAGGTTCTCAATCGGTGGTACAGAAAGAAGAAAAGTATTTTAAACTATTTATTTCAGAAATCACAACCCCAACATCCTGATTGAGTTTTTCTCTAACACTCGTAAATTTATGCGATCTGAGCTTTGTTCAAGAGTGGTGGTGGTACTAAAGGTTTTTAGTTTTTTTTACAGATGGTACACGTTAGTCAAAAGGTTGAGAACCGCTGGTCTAGAGGTTTAAGGTCAGTTTACACTTGTCAGAGTGGCTCGGAGCGAGTCGCTCGTTACGATTACTTTGACAATGTAAACGCTCACTTCGACGGAGTAGAAACGTAGGGGAGATGAGTCAGCGCTTCCGTTTCTACTTTGAACCTGTTGAAAAATCTATCTGAGCAGCGTTCGCAGGGACGTCGTGACAGTGAGTTCTATAATGCCGAGATTAACCCTGGTATTTTTTAATGCATACGCATCTTATGAAGTGTTTTAGGGAACACTTCACTGCTTCATTAATAAGTTGCATACTTCTATAATTATGTGTACTTATATTCATTTTTCTACAAGGATCCCAACAGGAGGATGCAATAAATATATGATATTATAAAAAATAAAAATGGAATTATGAAAAATATGTAGATCTGTTTTATTGGGGATATTTAAATTTCTTGCTTTGTATAAAAACATTCTGAGCTATAATTCGTTACAATTCAGCTTGGATGTGCGAGTGCAAGTACTGAAGGTGTATTAAGGTTTATACAAATTATGCTAAATGAATTCTAATCTTCTTAAACTATCCGTTTTAGCATTTTAAAAGTAAATCACTATATTATTAATTTTGTTGATATCACTTTGTGTGTTGTCCAGAAACACAATTTCAATAGGATCCAAAAGTAACAATTTGCGATAAATATCTTCCTGTTGGAACTATGTCATAATATATACATTCTTTTACCTGTGGTAATATATGTAATGCTCCCAAGTTTTTTGCTACTTTTTATTTATTTGAGATTTTCTGAATAATTAGGTAGATATTATGCAGTTGTGCTTCTGTTGTGTTAATGGTAGCTTTGAATTAATATTCCATGTGTTAATTTTGCATTCTTCTCTAGAAATAACACAGTTCCAGTCAGAACTCTGCATAATTAATTACATGCACAGAGAGCTACTGATTCTGTGGATTCTGGATGAATAAATATATTCTTTCTATTAATAAATAATAAAACACATTATTACTTTTACATTATTTTGTAAATGATTAATTAGGTGTAAATAAACAGCTGTATATAATAGAAAAACTTTGTTAATTAAAATTTCAATAACCACAGTTGACTAAATAACTTCTTTCAAACTGAGTTTCTTTTAAATTCTTGTATCTGATATGCAATAATGTTTTTATAACTTTGGTCATTCTCGTCCGAAATTCATTTAATAGTTCATTTGACACTCCTAATTCATTTAATAACCGTTAAAGTTTTATAAAATATGACCCAGTCACGTACCCATTTCCTTTTCTTTTTTTCCCCATCCCAAGAGCAGAAATTAATTTGTTTGAAACTGCTTTGCAGACTTCAAGCACTGCAGCCAAAGAACATCTATGTATTTTCTATGCATATTCTTTCCTGCAGCTGCCACGTCGGTATCCATTTCGTAAACAAACGGAGGTGAGTTGTCAGTCCACTCTGATTGGTGTAAACAATCTATCAGAGTACAGGTCCGTTCACTCAGGTCTAAACGTCTGGACGAGCGGCTCGCTATGAGCTGCTTTGACAGATTTAAACTGGCCTTTAGTAAATAGACATAGATTTTATGTCAAACGACACAGGTTAAAATGAGAAGTAAGATCATCATCAGCATGATTCATAACAAGACTGAATGGGCTAAACTGCAGATTGTGGTCCAGTCACCAAATGAAGCGAAATCTGGCAACCTCTTGGCGTCATGAAAATTGTTAGGGTTTAAGGTCACTGTTTATATAGTATTTAGTGGGCATTTTGAATTTTCATCATTTCACTGTGCTTCTCGTAGTGTGTGTAAGCATAATGGCTGGTGTCGAAAGAGTTGAACGTGTGGATTTTACTTATTCAATTTGGTTGCAAGATAAGGGTGAAAGGCGTGTGATAGAATGGTGCATGGATTATGGCTTGATTGAGAATATGTACGAATGTCCTAAATGTAAAAATAGTATGAAATCAGTTGAAAGGAAAGATGCGACATATTCGTCTGAATTGGAGGTGTCGTGTGTCTGGTCCTTCCAAGCACGATGTCAAAATCAGTGTGAGATAAAGGGCTCTGGGTTTTCCGAGGCACGAATACCTACGAGTCTGATCCTTTAATTAACATATTTGTGGGGTCAGAAATTTACGAATCAGTTTATAATAGATGAGTTGCATGTGAGTAACTACACTATGGTAGACTGGAAGATGTTTTGCAGAGAGGTGTGTGTGGAGATGTGCTTGGGAGAGAATGACGTACTTGGACCACCCGGATGTGTGGTTGAAATTTGAGGAACATCAATTTGGTAAAAGAAAATACAATCGTGGAAGGTAAATGGGTGTTTGGAGGTATTGAAAGAGAAATAAATAAGTGTTTTTTTCATGTGGTTGAAGAGGGAACGAAAGAATGTCTGTTAAGAATTATTAAAGAAAATATTTTGCTTGGATCCATTATTATTACGGACTGTTAGAAATTGTATGATTGCCTCAGTGATGAGAGTTTCATGCACTTTCGTGCTAATCAGTCTCGCTTTTAAGGATTATGAAACAGGTGCTCATACGAATTCAATTGAGGGCATGTGGAGCGCCATAAAAAGAAGTCTGAAGGGTACTTGGCAGGTAAAAGATGAATTTGATTCGTACCTGGCCGAGTACATGATCTGCGAGTGACCGCTTTTTGCAGTTTCTGAGGGAAATTTTTGTCACAATCAAAAAACGAATGAATGAAAAGGTAAGATTCATTTTTGTAATTTTTTAAAATTTCTGAATTTATTAATAGAGATTTTGGTACAACTCTGATATACTCCCTAATTTCACCAAATGTGGTGATAGGTGTTCTGCGCTGGTTTTTGGTGCAATTGCGTGTTGTGTGGCAACCCTGTTGATGTTGAAAAATCTTTCGCTGGAGCTCGTTGGTTCGAGCCTGTCTGAGAAGATAAAATGGTGGAAGTTGTTAAATTGAAGTTCGGCAAAAGGAAATATCATTGCGGCCATCCATTTAACCCCTTCGTGCCGACTGTCACGTCTAGGTGGCAGCAACGAACACACTCACTTCCTGGCCGACATGCAGGCGTGCCAGAGCATTTTCCCATTCAGCCTCGACTGTCACATACTTGTGCCAGTGTCCTGGAACGTTTTAAAAACTATGATTTCTGCCACAAGATGGCACTGTATGTCCATTTGGTTTCAGATACATATACATTAGACCTTCTACTCAAAATGAGAGTAGCATGACTCACATACACATGTTTTTGATTATATAAACAAAAGGGGAAATAAATGTTTCTGAATGGCGTGATTTATGACGTCTCTTTAAATTCGCACGTGGTAGTTGTTTATTGTAAGTAGAGAAGTTTTATTTTCGTTAAAGCGTTGGGTATTTCGGTTTGCAGTTCAGTTTTTAGAAAATAATTAGATCTTGTTAGATGTAAATTCTTTCGTTGCAATTTCGTTACCGTTGCAATGTCGAAGCGTCGAAAATGTTTAACAGAGCATGAAATAGCAGAAATGATGCAAAATATTTCAGATATTGATTCTGATAGTAGTGATAGTGATACTATGATATATTCTGATCATAAAGAATATGGCAAATCTAATGATGATGAGGACATTTCAGACATTTGTATGCCAAGTACGTTGGCATACAGATGTCCAAAATGTCCTCATCATCATTAATCCTTAATTAATTAAATTGCGACTGCAGTATATCAGTAGCAGCATCAATTTCATCATCTTTCATGACTAAATGAAGTAACACAGGAAATCTGTTCAAAAAGTACCTTATGTCAGAAAAAGATGCATTTGCTAGAGCAGAAACATCACAAACTTTAGCATGCAAAATCACTTCATCGTTGACTGGAAATTTATGTAGTATGTAATCACATACTTGACAGAAGTAACTTCTAACATGAAGATAAAACTTATTTTTGTCTTCTTCTGAAAGTTCTTCCACTACCTTTGTAGTTGCAGCTCCTGTTACCAAATCTTCATCTCTCTTCTGATTTTCTATTTCACCATATATCATATCACATATAGAATTACAAGATAAAACACAGACTGGTTTTACAAACTTTGATAAAATGTCTTTAAACAGTTCATAAATCATTGATTGCAAAACATGAATTAATGGAATTCTGCTTTGTAGAATTGTGTTAAGAACATCGAATGATGGCAAAATAAATTGAGGAGGGGGGAAAGCTTTTTAATGTCCTAAGTGGGAAAAAAAAAAAAAAAAAAAACCATAAATATTCGTTCTTCACAAGATAAACTGATAGTAATTGGAAAATGTATTGTGTGTTGAGCAATTTCTTTATTTTGAGAGAAATTTGTATTAGCTTTACGCTTATATTTTGAGAACTGCCAGTTGAATTGCTGAATGATGCAGAAATTACTTTATTTTTCTCAAACCTATTTTTAACAATGGAAGTAGTAACTACATCTCCATTTACTTTAGGTATTTTATAACTTTCAGTAGAGCCTTTTATCTTAACTCTCGAAGCATTTACTTCTTTACAAAATGCAAGAAGTGGGTTCCATTGATCGAGGATTCTAGATAAGGATTTCTTTAAAGACAGTCAGCATGTACACACATTTCAAAATTTTTCTCATTTTAGTATTATGCAGCTGTTGGAAATGTTTCAATTTTTCCTTTCTTTTAGAACTCCTTTCAAGATATAGTAAATAACAACAATGTGTTCATTCACATTTATTGGCCCTTTTTCAGCTGCTAAATTTAAGAGGTGACAGGTGCACCTCATAATCTGCAAATCTGAATTTGCCTTTCTTAAGATGCCTACAACACCAGTCTTTAAGTCTACCATTACTGGTGCATCATCGGCACCAAGTGCTAAGCAATTATCCAGAGGAACTACATTTTCTTTTAAAGTTTTAATAATTAGCTGTGCTATAATAAAGCCTGTCAAATGTCCTTCTAAAGTGGGGACTGTAAAGTAAACTGCACTCATTTTCTGAAGACTCTGGATTAAAAAAAGAAACACTAATTGGATACAGTTTTGATTTGGTATTATTGCTTCCATCCGTAGAGAGGCAGAACGCAGCTGTTTTAATGCAATCAATAACTGAGGATTTATTTTTCAAATCCATTTCTTTAACAATTGTACCTGTTTTGGTTCTTGCACTTGAGTATTTCTTAGCGATTTCACTATCGGGAAACATTTTTTAAAATAAAGTCGCAGCGTGATCCGATGCATTCAGTGACAGGTTATGCTCCAGTAAAAAGGCAGAGAACAGATATTCTGCATCAATAACTTTATAGTTCTTTCCTTCCCAATAAAATTAAATTTTTCGTTTTTTTTCTCAAAACAACTCATTTTGTCCTTGTGTTTTTGTGTACGCACATGTTTGAGAACATCCGCTCTTCCACCATGCGAAATCGAAAAATTGCAACGACAGTTGATACACATTGCAAATTTATTACATTTCCTTGAGGAAATAGTAGAAGGAAAGTCAACTGTGTACGATTTTTGAAATGTGCACGAGTATTTCACCTTTCTCGCAGACATAACAAAAGATGGTAACTTCTAAAACTATTTCTCGAAGGCACGTGTAGGCAAACAACTCATGACAAGATTAACGAAGTAACTAAAGAACATCTAAATAACGGCCTTGAGCTTGCTTTGTGCTCACTGGCTAATATATGCCAGATGACACGCAGTGGAGCTCGATGCCCACTGCAGAACGACGTTTCTGGATACGTATGCAGTCACTCACAAAGCGGAAATTGTCGTCTGATTCGCAAGGTTTTGTTTTAGATATAATCTAGAGAAAATCCAATTGCTTTCCAACGTCCAAAATCACTTTTTTTTGTTTATATAACGAAGTATAAAAGAAAAAGTCGGGGGAAATATATTGTAAATCGGGTTGGTGGGAGAGCGGTCGAAAATCGAGAGTCTCCCGCCTAATTCGGGAGAGTTGGCAATTCTGCTAATAATTTTGGCCATGGCGGCCATGTTTGTTTACGTTTGAAACCTGGCATAGTGTATTTATTGCCAATAAAAAGAAACTAGGCTTCGCAACAACAAAGATAACGCCTTCGGTTAATCTTTGGATTATGGTAACTTGGGCTATTTTTTGGAAACCAACCCTGCTACAGCAACTTGCTAGTTTTTTTTTTATCACCATTTTGTTTTCACAAAGTAAAGGCATTTTTTTTTTTACTCAACATTTCCCCCCCCCCAACAATCTGCTAGCAGAATTACGCCTATGCTAGAACTTTTATGAAGCAAAAGTGCTTAATCATGACGGAGATTAGGTGCGAAATTGGGAGAAAGTGCAGAATCGCCCACTGCTTGCCGCGTTTTCAAGAATTGCACATACACGGTATCATCCATGTACACGTCGACCTATTTTTACTTAAAAAAAAATCCCAGAATTGCACAAAAATGACATTGCGCACACTCTTGACTTTATCCATGTACACTGCTAAAGTCCTAGCTAGTAACCTTTATCGCCTTACCAAAATGTCGCCAAACTACCTGTTGCCATATTCCAAAGATTAGCCACGCCTTCTTTTACTTTTATTACTGCGAACGAAATCATGCTTAATCCATTCGGAAAATTATTCGAGGAAATAAGTGTTTAAGATTTACTTCGTAATTTTTATATAGATATTTTGAGTTTTTATGTATTTTAGCCTTTTAGCAAAGTGAGGACTGAATTAATTGAGAAATACTGAATCGTTTGTGAAAAACAGTTTCCTTTTTTTTTGTTTAATTTCTTTTATACATTGTTTTAGACGTATTATAGTATTTGAAAGTAATATGTGGCAACGATTAGATATAATTTTTGTGCATTCCGAGTTACAAAATGCAATGCCATTACGTGAAACCAGCACCAGAGTGTCACTATGCTAAATAAATATAGCAAATTTTAAAGAGTGCATTTATTCTAGTGTGGTTTTATGTGCTATCGACGAAGTACAATTCACCAAGTTTAAATGGAATGCAGGAAAAATGCATACAATTTAATATTCCATATAAGGAAGTCAGTTGTGTACACATCAGATTTTTATTTATGTGGTCGCGAGCCAAGCAACTCTGTCTTGTTGAATGAGATAAATAGTTTCCATGCAAATCTGGTATTAGCCATAATGGCAAAAGTCTGAGAAGTATTAAAAAATAATCTTTTTTATTTGAACATTACAAAATTTGGCATCAGTTCCATAGTTCATTTACCAATGGTCGAGTTTAGAATAATCTTATGTTTAAGAGTAATAATGATTTAATTTTTTTAATCATGCATTTCATTCTTAGTTGCTACATGTTTTTTCTTATTATTATGTTATTATATTTTGGGGGGTGGTTTCTCCCTCCCAAGCATGCAGTATTTAGTTGCTTATATTATTTTCTTTAAATTTTGCAAAAATTTTATTTCTATTTGTCATTTCAATATTATCTCATCAATTTCACAAACGCACATGCAATAAGAAATCTGTAAATTAGTCTTAATTTGCAACTACATGGAGAAGATATATATTAAAGACATTCCTAAAATAGATAATTTTAGACATTTGACATATTAACATGTCACTCTAAACCAGAATTCAAACTTTGCCAAAATACAATAAAAAAAGAAGACCATTACTGCTACTCCAAGAAATATAATTTACTGTCATACTCAGAACTTTTATGAATTTTATAGAGTACTTAAGATTCCTTAACAAATCTACTGCTAAGTAATCTCAACAACATAACACCCAAGCTGAAAGGAATAAAAATCAATGTTAATGAAAAGATCTGTAAATTTAATTCCCCCTGTAGAAATATGTATGAAATGAGAATTCTGAATGTAAGAATAAGGTGAATGGTAAATTTAAAATAGGCATAAAAAGAATTCTGAAAGTAGAACATTACGAAAAACGACAATGCAATGAAACACTGAAAATACAAGTGATATTTTAAAATAAAATTTGAAATTGCTGTAAGAATTTAATTTGCATGATTCTAACACATTCTATCAGCACAAGGCTCTCAACATACTGCCATGAATGTATATTTAACTGCCTTGAAAGAAAAACACCACGATGTACAAATGTAAAATTTAGCATTTCCCTCAATCTTCTGAGAGAGATGGCTTTTTTTGATAAAAGGCAACGTCTAATCAGCATTTATTCGGTTTTTATAATACTACTCTTAACATATTTCCCTAAATTTAACAATCTTGCACGAGGTGTATATTCAACAAAAATCTTCGATTTATTTTAACTACAAAATTCTAAATGATTTCTTTTAAACTTGATTAAAAAAACTAGTTTCTTTGGCACATATAACAACACATCAGAATAAAAAATAACGGCAGCACGATCTTGGCTTGGCTTATACAAGGCTAGTTGGTTTCACATTTGGTAACATTTGCTCTTCTTGGTAACGCACTTATGTGGTAGCTAAACAAAAAAGTTCTAAAGATTTTGCAATTAGTACTTGAACTTTAAGCATGTCCACAGTTTTGAGTTATTTTGGAAACTCAATCTCTTCACACAAATGGGTAGATCATTTATGCCTAGCCAGATAATTCTCATATATTCTTGAAAGTTTCCCAAATAAATTGCTTTTTCAAATAATACTAATTGAATTTCATTTTTAACTACTCTCCATTCACATTTTAGATTTTGATAGTCAACAAAAAATTGAAAGTCATCCAGTTAACACTAAAGGTGGATAAAAGTAATGAAGGAATAATGTCACTTGGTCTAAGCAAGCATGAAAATTACAACATGCAGCATTATGTATGCTGCACATCATAAATTTCACAAAAATTGTATGTATATTTTCAATTTATTATAAATAAAAAATAATTAATATTTAAGAGAAAGAAAAATACTGAATCAATGATATAATGCAGACAACTTTGACATGATATTAAGTTTGGCAATTCTGGTAACTAATCTACCGATTTTAGTCAGTGATCAAGTGGCTATTTTAACAAGGAAGGGTATTTGCGCATTATCCCATCGACCATTGGCAGAAACTTCTCGACAATTGTTACTGCGGAATTTTAAAGAAAGCGGCCATCCATAATTCCACTAAATCGCAGTACTGAGTCGATAGAATAATAAGTAAGTACCCATGGAAGTATTAACTTCTCTACACCCCAAAGACAGATTTGTATACTACCTTGCTTAGCACGATAACCCAATCGACGTGCTTTATCAGGACGCGTCGGTCTAGGGGCTCTGTGAACTGTATTCAACTGCCTGTAATACCAGCATCGTGTTCGAAGCAAAAATTTCATAACATCAGATTGTTTCTTTCGCCATAGTTCTTGCATATATTTATATGCTCCCATCTTTTACCTAAAAAAATGAAGGGATATAATATAAGAATTAATATATATTAAGGATTCCTGATCAGGAAGAAATTTGGGTAAAGTGCAGAATCGCCCACTTATTTGTTTGGCACTTTTTACAAGAATAAAAATTGGATTTTTAAGTGAAAATAGGTCAACGTGCACATGGATAAAGGGCGTGCGCAATTACATTTTGTGCAATTCTGGGAATTTTTAAAGTGAAAATAGGTCGATGTGTACATGGATGCAGAGTATGTGGAATTCAAAAGCACTCCCGCAGAGAACCCGGTAAATGCAAATATCGCCAACTTTGGCGATAATAGTTCAAACCTGGTAACCCCGCGGATTTATCCTATTCGCTTGTTCGAAGTTTGCAACCATTCCTCTTGCGTTCATTTTGTTGAATTAAAGCTGTTGTTGTTCGCATATGCAGATTTATATTCTTCTCTTATTTATTATTATTTTTTAATTTTTTAACAACGAATAGACAGAAATATTTTCGTAGATAGATGCCGGTTCTCGGTTCGGGATGAAAGGAAGAAAATACGGTGGGAGGGGTGAATGCTAATTTGTAACACGGCTGTTCACGTTGTGTTCTTAGTTATTAACAGCTCTAAGAACCATGAGGTTTCCAACCTGTAAAATAATTTGTTCCCGTAGGCCGCGAAAATGTGCATGTGCATTTTAAATAATTAAGTAATGCTTTTATTTTTATTATTGGTTATTGTCATCTAAAATTATGAGAATAAATACATTTTTATGGAGTAAAATTTTAACAATATATTGTTAATGCTTTTCTAACAATAACCTTTCAAAGGATGGCAGGTGTGGCATAAATAGATGATTAAATTGAAATAAAAGATATTGATTATCTAAGATGACAGAATAGTTTGATGCATCACCATGGTTAGCAAAATTAGCAAACCACTGCTGGTGTAAGGAATATATTGTTTTCTGTGTTAACTGGAATTTAAGACAAATTTATTTTTGTATATCACGTTTAACTGGTTAGTTTTACATCTACATGCATATTATTTGAGAATTTTTACTACCATATGCTTAATATATTGTTTTGTCTGCAAACTTGAATTTACATGCACTAAAAATCACGTTTACGGCTCGGCTCATCGTCGATTAACCGCGAGATTGGCGAGTAAAAATGCAACGGCACCAACCGGTTCTCTGCGGATGAAAACCCTGGAATTCTTAAAAACACATCAAGCAGTGGATGATTCTGTACTTTCCCCAGAAATTTTATAAATCTGGGGAGCAGGAAATGCAGTCAGACTTTTATTTAGCCGTTCAGTATTTAGTTTTAGATCAACCCTTCAGCATCCGCGCTCCCTTTCGCTGCGTTAGTAAGCGCACGGGACAATTTTCACCCCAAGGTTTTATTGTCAACATTTCATGTTAAATATAATGAACGAACACAGTTTATTGCTTGGATTGAAACTAGAAATTCTAATTTTGCATGAGATAAGTTTAATTTTAAGTGTATTTTAAAACATATGACTTAATTTAAGGTCTTGCACATCATCGGTATTCGAAAGAAAACTATAAAATGCATAAATGCACATTATTTTTTAATTACCGCCACAGTCAAATTTTAACTAAAAAATAAATTCCGTTGATTTTATTATTTAATCTAATTAAATTATTTCATTTAATTTTTAATTATATTATAATGCAATTTATCAATCCATCCCTTTCAAAATTAAGTACAGTAATACAATTTATCATTTTAATTCTTTCGAAATTAATTTCAGTAACACAATTTAACATTTCATCTCTATAAAAATTAAGTACAGTAATACAATAACTGAAAAACATACCTTTAATTATTCAGAATCTTTACTTTTGAAACAATCTTCACATAAGATATTTACATGTTTTTTACAAATTAATTTGTTACATTCTAAACAAGATATAGATGTTTTCCTGTCGTCTTTTCATGGACAAATATCACATCGTCTGCAGCTTCTCTTTTGAAACTTTTTTGGTTCATTAGTTACATCTACTCCAGCCAACCTCTTCACTCCAGTTTTTAGTGCAATGGGTAGAGATGTGATCTTTGATCGAATTACTGCATGTTCTTTTACAAGGGCTAATGATAATTCCTTCAAGAAATCCTTTCGTTTCATATTACTCTGCTCATGGTTAAAGTAGTGTATTATGAATGCATTAATTCCGGCAATATTCATTAGTCCAAAAAATATTGTAAGCAGCCAACGTAGGCATCTTGAAACTGAACATGTTCCACATAATTCGTCTACAGTATCAACACCACCTTTAGTCATATTGTAGAACATTATCATTTTGGGTTTGTTCTGATCGCCTGAATCTGGATGAATTTTTTTGTCATCATGCATAAATGGCAATACCAGGGCCGATGCATTTTTTTTTTTGGAACATACGATGTTAAAGTAAGTTCCTTATTTTTGAAGCCAAATAGTGAAGAGTGTACAGGTCTACCTTTATGAGGCAAAAATTCTAACGGAATTTCTCTTTTATTTTTTCGAAGTGTACCGACGCAAGTAAGTTTATAATTGTGTAATAAATCAGTTGCTAAAGAACACTCATAAACCAATTATCCATTGTTATGTTCCTTTTATCGGCGAAATGATTCTTTTGCATAGATTTTGCATCAGATGGCGTATTTGATTGCCTGTATGGTCCGATAGGCTGTTGTCCGGCATAAATTTCTAAATTATATGTGTAAAATGTGCGAGAATCGCATAAAGCAAAAATTTTAATACCATACCTGGCTGGCTTATTTCTCATGTATTGCATGAATTGACACCTTCCTATAAATGCTTCAAGTTTTTCATCAACTGTGCAATATTCTGAGATACAGTATAGTTTCTGTATGTTCTTCAAGAACTTTTCAAAAATGTCCCTAATAGATGCGAGTCTATCAGTTTCTTTTCTTTGTGATCGCGAATTTATATTATCGAATCGAATGCATCTCAAAAGAAAATGGAAACCATTGAGTGTCACTGTATTTTTAAAAACTCCAAAACCATCAGTAGACCACAAGTCTTTTGCTTTCAGGTGCGCTGCTCTCAAAACACCAGCATAGTATAACAATTCAAACAAAGCCAGTTCCGCTAAATTTGTTTCAAAAGCATCTCTTTCTCTGGAAAATTTATCTTTTATTGTTGAAATATAAATATTAGTATAGTTGACCAAATCTCCTAGAATATCATCATCCAAAATTTGAAGGGTGCTACATTGGTAGATGGTTGCACGGATTTTGGCGATTTGCCTTTTGGCGAGTAATACAACTTATGGTAAACCCATTGCTGGATAAGTTATTTATGGTAACCGATACTTTGTTGTCATTTTATTAAAAAAATAATGAGTTTTATTATGCATAACTTCCTTGTTTTAAATATTATTTATGGCTTCTAAATATTAAAAATCAATTTAATTTTACATTTTTATTTGAAATAAAAATTTTGTTGTTTATAATATTTTATATAATCTTATGTTGTGGACGATATAATCAATGACATCACCTTACTTAAAAAGTAATTGGTTTTATTAATATCTATAAATTTAATATTTTAAACATTATTTATGGCTGTTAAATATTAAAATAAAATTTAATTTTGCATTTGTTTTAAAAATGATTTTATTATGAATGATTATTTAAATAATTTTAATTCTATGAATGATGTAATCAGCTTCGATTGGCTACTGAATATTTGTGCATTACAGCGCCATTTTAAAATTTTATTATTCATCTTTTCGAATTCCTCGGATTTCAAATGGAATGGATATCTCCGTTTCGAAGACGAATGTTGTTATTGGTAATTACCAAGAATTATTGGTATTGGAATAAAAAAATTGCCCTTTGAGACTTTATTTTGGCCAACCTGTCTTTCCTAATCAAAGATTTGTTTATAAATTGTTAATAGCGTCAGAGGAAACCTCGCTAATTGCTTCTTGGTTGATCTTTACATTACGGTAACTTGGTGATTTTTTGGTGACCAACTCCCATACAGCAACCCTCTATTTTTTTTTCCCCGCCGCCATTTTGTCTTCACGAAGTAAAGACATGTTTCTTTTCTTCTTATCTACTGAACACTTCTTCCAACAATCTACTAGCCGAATTACACTTATGCTAGAAATTTTATCAAACAAAACTGCTTAATCATGACTAATATTCATTGCAAAATTCGGAAAAAGTGCACAATACCATACACCTTACGCGTTTTTCAAAATAACACATACACATAAACCATGTACACGCCGACTTATTTTTACTTAAAAAAACATCCCAGAATTGCACAAAAATGGCATTGCGCACACTCTTCACTATATCCATGTACACTGCTTTTTTCTCATAAATTCGAAAAATTTCACGAAAATACATGACAATTTTCTCAATCTTTAAACCCGGTAAAAAGAACATATATGAAATTACCTGATCGCGAAAAAGTATTTACCCTTTACAAATATGAACATTTCCACATATAAAATAAATAAAATATCCAAAAACTTTTACCTCTAAATCATCTATTACATTATACACGTCACCAACGAATTCATACATGAAGCATTACAAATATTTAGTATCAAATATTTAAATTATTTCCATGCACGTTTATTTCAACTTAAACGTAAACCAAATTCCTACAAGCATAAAATTCACAAAATAACTATCCTTTCATTAAAATATCACTGAACCATGTACACGTCGACTTATTTTTACTTAAAAAAACATCCCAGAATTGCACAAAAATGGCATTCCGCACACTCCTAACTATATCCATGTACACTGCTTTTATCTCATAAATTAAAAAAATTTCACGAAAATACATGACAATTTTCTCAATCTTTAAACCCGGTAAAAAGAACATATATGAAATTACATGATCGCGAAAAAGTATTTACCCTTTACAAATATGAACATTTCCACATATAAAATAAATAAAATATCCAAAAACTTTTACCTCTAAATCATCTATTACATTATACACGTCACCAACGAATTCATACATGAAGCATTACAAATATTTATTATCAAATATTTAAATTATTTCCATGCACATTTATTTCAACTTAAACATACACCAAATTCCTACAAGTATAAAATTCACAAAATAACTATCATTTCATTAAAATATAATTAAATTCAAAAACACCACTTAAAATATACATGAGCACATACATTCAATTAATAAAAATTACCTTACAATTCTAATTACTTTAAACTAAATCATTGCTAATAACAATTTTCCCAATAATACCAAATTCCTCTCCACCTTACATTTCCAACAATGCATAAAAATAATTAAAAATACTAACTTACCTAATCTCCTTCAGAATCTTCATTACGTGGCGGATACACTTTTCTTCATTCTCTTTCAGAATCTTTAAAATCATACTTATCTTTCAAAGCAAGATACCAGGTAAAATAAATAACATAATAAAACATGTTTATTTCTCTCTCACACAACCTTAAAAAACATTTCTTACTATCTTTTTCAATACCACTAAATACCCATTTCGAATTCACTTTACTTACGGCCATGGGATCCAAAAATTCACAAACACTATTTCACACAACACAGAATAAAGCCAAATACAAAATTTCCAGATTTTTTCCCGATTTCCCCCCTTTTCCGATTAAAGAACCGTAATTCGTCCATTAATATCACATGACATATCCCATGATCTCGCATTCCCCCCACACAAAATAATGCGTAATCGGAACTCAGTACTGCTCACATTATTACCAAAGTCCCAGGTAGTAACCTTTATCGCCTCCAAAATGTCGCCAAACTACCAGTTACCGTAATGTAAAGATCAACCCTTCTTCAATGAAGTGCGAGATATTTGGATAACAGATGAAGATGGTTAAAAGATCCGATTCAATTACGATTTCGATTTTTTTTGTGGTACTTACCAATACACAAGAGGTTAAATTACTCAAAAAAATGTAAGTACATAATTTTCTTTTATTTTATATTTGTATACTTCAATTTTTGTTAAAAAAATTAATACACTATTTTCAAAAATTGCTGAGATAATTATTGTTACATATGTTTTAATGTTAATTATATTTTATATAACGTATTTAAGTATTTGAATTTAATAATATTCTAATTCTTTTAAATGTTCGTAGGATGGTTTTTAATTCGATATTCAATTTCAGTAATATTTTAATCTAATTAAACGTTGGCACAATGTTTTTATTTTCTTTTTTGCTATATGAAAGTAATAATAGCCTTACTTTAGTACTTTATACTCATAGTAAATGTATTTATTTACACTTGCCTGCCATCTTAAAAAACGACATTTTCAAAAAAAAAAAAAAAAAAAAAAAAAAAAAAAAAAAATTAATCCATTACTTTTAACAATATTTATTTTTTTAAAGTTTCGAATACTTTACTACAGTCAAAAGTCTTTAATCCGGACTCGTCGGGACTTCTGCGATTCCGGATTATAGATCATCAGTTTAAATCTGGTAAGATGGCATGCAGAAATTATAAAATTAAAAATATGAAACCATAATTTATGAAATAAAGAGCACTTATGATCTAATGGGTATCAAAATTTACAAAAAAAAAAAGCTTAATATTTATTTGTTTACTTTATTAAACATTTCTCTCAACGCGCGCATGCGTAAAGCATACATTACGCATAGCCGAAATTAGAAAATTGCAACCAGAAAACTATTTGATGTGTACTCGTGATATTTATAATGACGAGGAATTTGATTTAAATCATTTCAACGACGGAATACATCGAGATGAAATACTACATTTAGTAAGGAATTATAAGCTGAATAAAATAAAAAGAACTGACCTGAAGATAAGGATAGTGCTCACAGATCAACTTCCAGTTCATTGCACGCCGCGACGTTTCCCCCACTTCCCCGCAGAGCAGCGTGAAATTGATAAACAGATTACGGAATGGTTAGAGAAACAAATCACCTCTCTGTCACTTTCTTCATGCATTTATCCCTTTTTTTGCAGCAATTCCACTTTTTTGTTTGATGGACATCGAAACATGCTTTTGCTTTGTAGATCCCTCGGCATCTCCAGAATCGGAAACTCTTTTTGACATAATCTAAAGTTCAAGCTTACTTTTATAAAATTCCTCTAACAGTCTGCAAAAAATAACGGATCCAATTCGAAGATTAAGGAACAACGCAATCTGCAACATTAACTGAAACAGATAATTAGATAATTTTAGCTTAGCTTATACCGTCCGTTATACATTAAACACGCATGCGTAAAAGTATTACGCGCTTGTGTAAACGCCTATGCGCATGCGTTAAGGCATTATGCTTTGACACATGCGCAGAAAGTTTGTATCTTTGATGTCCGGATTATAGATCATTCCGAATTATGGGTGTCCAGATTAACGACTTTTGACTGTATGCGTAAAAACAGCGTTTTTCAAGATGGCTGACGATTGTAAAAATCACGTTAACGTAAATCGCCAAAAATCCGTGCAACCGTCTACCAAAGTAGCACCATTTGAAGTAAACAATCAACTGGAGTTTTTAAATTTCGATATTGTTTTTTTACACCAGGTTAATGGGTTACAATGTTTTTCGACGGAGTCCGAACATTTTTGGAAGGCAATACTTTAGACCATTTTGTTCCATCTTTTCCTACATAGAAATTTTAGGATGAGACAGAAGACCTGACACATAAATCATTTATATCATGTTCTTGTTCAGAATCTGTATTGTGGTCACTTTCTGATATGTTATGCTCTGATTCAGAATCTTCTATTTCACTATCTGTTTCAACACTCGCAGTCTCTTGTTCACGTTCGTACGCACTCATATTGTTAATGCTTTTCTAACAATAACCTTTCAAAGGATGGCAGGTGTGACATAAATAGATGATTAAATTGAAATAAAAGATATTGATTATCTAAGATGACAGAATAGTTTGATGCATCACCATTGTTAGCAAAATTAGCAAACCACTGCTGGTGTAAGGAATATATTGTTTTCTGTGTTAACTGGAATTTAAGACAAATTTATTTTTGTTTATCACGTTTAACAGGTTAATTTCAGTACATTAATACTAATTTATATTTTTCAAATGAATTTTTATTTCTGTTATAAATGCTTATATATTGTCTTATACTTAATATATTCTTTTCTGTGCTAACTTGAATTTAATACAATTTTCGTATATCACGCCAAACATCTACATGATTATTATCTGTGAATTTTTACTACCATATGCTTAATATATTGTTTTGTCTGCTAACTTGAATTTACATGCACTAAAAATCACGTTTGCGGCTCGGCTCATCGCTGATGAACCGCGAGCTTGGCGAGTAAAAATGCAACGGCGCCAACGGGTTCTCTGCGGATGAAAACCCGAAAAAGGAACACATATAAAGACAATTAGTTAACTTGGTTACTCCAAATTTACTTTAGATAACTACGCTTTTAAATTACTACTCAAAACTTCACTATGTAATCATTATCAAAAAGGGGTAAAGCATTTTTGAGTAGTATTTCATTGAAATTTAATACACTGAACAACAAAAAATTCAAGTTTATACTCATTATCTAAAAAGTCAATTTTATAATCATTCACGTATAACAACAAAACTAATCTTATGCATCAGACTGAAATTACAATACTAAGTAGAGGGTATGACATGCTCATCCTACTCATGGATATATTTTCAGAGCATTATTTTTTACATGTCTGTTATTTCCACCACGGACACATCACATAAAAAAGTGCCGAATGAAAAAATATTTTTTATTTCGCACTATTTGCGACTATCCTGGTAAAGACACAGGACAGCTATTAGTTAGTGCACAATTAAGAGATTTCAGAGACAATATATCACAATTTTTGAAATAAAAATAAAACAAGTCTAAAATTCTTCGTACGAAATTTAAATACAAACACTTTACATGAATTTTGAAAGTTTTTGCGGTAACATTTACATTGCTCCAACATTCAGAATACTGACATATCTTCTGTAAAACAATTATTTACACACAATATACGCTGTACTTTAGGGTTACGTACTGAAAACATATTGATAATACAGATAAGGCATGCAGTAAAAATGAATTACGACTACATGGCAATTCTAATGAGTTAAACATCAATAATTTCCTTTAATAAACTATATATATATACATTTCCATAAGATTCTGATAATTACACTTATCGCTAGAATTACTTATTAAAAATCTCAATTAAAAAGATGAAATAAGATTTTCACCTTGTATAACCTGTGCTTCACAGCCCCATACAATTACACATACAAAATCTGAAATTGAAGTGGAAGCTATGTTTAGGTGAATTCATTCTGAAGTGGCTCTCCATGTCTTCTTTTATAAATATACTAATGAAAAGAATTTGGACCCTTAAAATTGAGATGACAAAATTCTTATGATAGTATTAATGAAAATAGGTCATTTATGAAGTTTTTATGGTTTAGCAAAAAGAAAATACACATAATGGATTATGACAACAGCGGGGTTAAAAAATAATGTATGGAAAAAGGTTTTAATCATTTAGTTCTTTATTTTGATATAATGAGCATAGCGATAGGCCATTTCATTGCTTAGATTTTTTCATATTATTATTTCATTAAAAATATTATATTATTTATTAAAATATATTTTTAAAATTGTCAAGAACACATTTCAATTATTTATTAAAGATTTACTGGCAGCTTCTGTGTGCTGTGTGTACTTATTATTCGAAAGCACGGAGTATACTCCGTGTTCGAAAGTAACGAAGCATATGTAATGTTTTCATATTATTGAATTTTCGTTAAACTTTATATAAAATTAAGTAAGTCAAATTTAAATACGGAATATTATTTCTCTGTATCATAGCAATACAAAACTTATTTTGCTTCTTGTAAGAGATAGATCAGTATCTGATTCCGTCTCAAAAGATGTATAAAGCAATTCTTTTATGTTAACCGCCGATGTAATAAGATTATTTTAAACTGTGGTATGTTACATCTGATAGTTCGATTTTCTTTTTGCTCTGATAATTTGAAACCGTTATTATTTTTAACGCAAATAATTCTTACAATCCGTTAATTAATTCTGTTTTACACATGTTATTTGTAATCTGAAATTGTCTTTATTAGTTGCCATTTTTTAAGAGTACCATTTTTTATTCTTAAATGGTTTTATTGAAGGGGAAAGTGCAGAATCACCCACTGCTTGGCGCGTTTTTAAGACTTGCACATACTCGGCATCCATGTACACATCGACCTATTTTCACTTAAAAAACATCCCAGAATTGCACAAAAATGGCATTGCGCACTCCCTTGACTTTATCCATGTACACATCGACCTATTTTCACTTAAAAAGTCAAAGAAAATTGTTAAAAAAATCCAATTCTTCTTACTCTTGTATAATGCGCCAAACAATCGCCAATCAAATTAGTGGGCGATTCTGCACTTTAGCCTTATTTAATATGCAACTAGTATTGGGTTTTCTTCCGCAAAGGATCCATTGGCGCTTCTGCAGCGGATCCGTTGGCACCGGTGCGTATTTATAAGCTAAGCTCACCAACGGCTAATCGGCCATGATTTTAGCGGTGTATAGTTAGTTACGTTGCAAGATATTTAACAAATGGAAGCGATGATTTGAGCGGTGTACAGTCAAGTTATAAGATATATAGCATATAGAAGTAAAATAAATAGGTTAAGCATGACATTTAGCGCTGTATAAGTTAACCCAGGACCCGCGCTGTATTAGTATGTAACACGAGAACGCGCGTCGCAATTAAGCGACCTAGAAATGTGTGAATGTAAAATAATGCATTCTATATTAATTATAACATTTATTATATAAAATTGCTTAAAAATAAGGTCTGGTAGAGTTTTAGTAGATAAAAGCAAGATCTTTGAATTTATGCTGGCAATATTTAATAACAAAAAATATATGCCCGTAGGTCATCGGTTTGATACTCTGGCCACAGAGTAAGTGCTACCCATTTCGTCGACTATATCAACTGCTCCTTTTTTCATGAGGGTCCACGAGCAGCTGAGCGATAAAGTCACTGAACACTGGTTGTTTGGTCCGAGGTTCAAATCCCGCAAACAGGCTGGCTGCATGGGCATTTTCGTGGTTTCCCCATGTGTACCGTGTATACAAGCCAGTTTCCCTTAGAAAGTCCTCCACGAAGGCATCCCTCCCTTTAGGCAGATAGCCCTGGTGTACTTTATAATCTCAATAAACCAAACCTTTTGTCAAGTTATAAAACGTAATTATTTCAGATTTTTTCAAATCTCCTGTGCTTTCATCAATATGGTCATTATTGTGCATAGCTAACAAAGGTTGACACATTTGTTCTTTTCAGCCATATAAGAAAGTAGCATTATATCCTTTTGAAACCCGAAGAGGGTTGAATGCTGTTCTCTATTCTTATTTGACACAAATTCAGGTGGGATAATCTTCTCAGCCCTGCATATTGTTCCAACGATAGAAATTTTATTTTCCTGTAAGAAATTGGCCAATTTATAAACTGGTATACCAACTGTGGTAATGTTTCTTCCTGAATTATATAATGGAGTTAGGATGCGCTTTGCTTTTTCACAAGAACTGTTGACTTTCTTGTATGGCCCATCTGGCTACTGACCTGAGTAAATTTCCATGTTGAAAGTATAGAAGATTCTAAAATCAACAACACTAAATATCTTTATACCATATCTTACAGGTTTCTTAGGCATATACTTAAGAAAGGAGCATCGTCCTTGAAAAGGTGCTAGCTTTTCCTCCAAAGTTATGTTTTCAAACAAATCTCTTATTGTAGCTATTTATCACTCTTTCTTCTGCCATCCCGTGTTCCAACATCATCAAATCATAAGGCACAAATGAAAAGAAAATGCTTATAGTTCATTCTTTTACGAAAAATATTCAATCCTGTTCCATCAGTCACCTATAATTCTCTAACATTTACATGGGAGGATAGATAATTGGAATGGAATTTACATAAGTCCTAAAAAAGCAAGAAACACTTCTCTATAGGTTTTGCATCTCTTTAAAATTTCCCAAAATATTTTTTACATAAATATTAGAGCATTTCACAATCATTTCAATCATTGTGTCATCAAATATTAGCTTCCATGCATCGATGGGTGAAGCCACATCTTTAGATATATGTGTCTTTGAACATATATATATGGACACCATGCATCTTTGAATTCGAAAGGGCTCTTTCTTCTATTTTGTTGTTTTATCTCTTCCTCTAAAATAGTCGCTTTGATCGCAAGGAATGTCTTCTGAAGAGTCACACTGTTTTCCGAATTCAGACTGATGATCACTAAATATATCTTCATCATCTAAATCTTGTAAGAAAGACAGTTTCTGAAAAGATGTTTGGAAACTTATAAGAAATGATGTTCTGCAAATTTACCTTAAAATGGACATAATTCAATGCTGTATAAATTAGTGCAATTTAGAATATGCAAAGTGAGAATGGAAAAAGCAATATTCTCATTTTCAGTTATGAAATAACCAACGCTGTTGACAAATTAATATGTACTTTACGATAATTGCAGTTCTAGAATATCATTGAAATAATTTCTTCTTATAACAGATGTAGGAAAAATCAGCAATTCCAGTATTTTAAACTTATTAAAAACCAGCAGTTCCAATATTTTATTCTGCATCAGGCCTAATGAAATTAAACATGACAACATCATTTTCTTCTGAATGATGCAGCCATACTGAAAAAGGTAGATGAAACACTTCTCAAAATGTTGTATCTGAAATGAGTCGTAAATGCTTTGCGTGAAAAGTTCATGAATTGTTGCCAGACGTTGACAAACCTATTTGTATTCTAAGATCTTTTTAAATCTCTTTTATAGTGAGAGTCTTTGGAGAGACTGCAGCTGATATGTTAATTTTGACAAAGTTGATAACATGGTCAAGTGAGATTGTTATTATGCCAAGCAGTAATAACTTTAGGGGGGCATGGCTCAAGATACTGAATGCTGAAGATTCAAACTTGGGTCAAACTACCAGTATTCAGAATTGTATTGCTCCACTGCTTATGAACTTGAACAAAAGTATGAATATCTTATTAGTGAAACCCATGACGTAAGAAAATCTGAAAATTTATAAATTTTTCAAGATGGTTGATTTTGTTATGAATCTCATGATTCTGACTTTTTTAAAATACACTCCTGCTACACTGATAGAGACGGAATGATCATTGTCCTGCTTACGACAGATACATCATGTCAATGTAGAATCTGAAGGAAAGTTTAGGTTATTCGAATATGGCAATGAATACCGGCTATGGACCTGAAGAAAGATGCCATTTTGAACAACTTTTTAAGGGAAATTGGCTTGTATTTGCAATTTGCATTACATATGAGGTAAACTAGAAAAATCAATCATGCAGCCTGCTCTTTAACCATGATATGAAACCAGATCAAACTACCAGTATTCAAAGGTCTTACCCAGTTGTAGGAAAAATCTGAAGAAAATGCTTGCAATATCATGTAATCAGAAATTAACTATGTGTTGCATAGCAGGTTTACTTTTGCAAGTGTCGAGGTAGAGAATACTATTTTTTTTTCTTTATATAGGTATTTAGCCATGGTATTCATTACATATATTCTCTGTCATTCATACAGAATACTAATATTTTTAGTAAAAAGTATCTTTTTCATTACGTGCTTTGCTTGTCGATATTCTCAAAATTATGTTTAATCATTAGTGCTACTGTACATTTAATAGATTAATGGATTCATTACTAAATAGTACATTTAAAACATTCATTTTACACAAGCAATTTTACAAGGTTGTTTTTTTGAATTTACTTGCTGATAGCTTAAAATATTTTATTTTGAAACAACTGTCTTTTTCATAATAAATTTGACAATGCCAAGTATCTTCAATAATATTCAAATCCTTTAAAGTAGCATTGTAAATAAAACTAGAATAAACATTATACATCTTGTTATCTTTCAAGATTCATTCAAACTTTGATTAATTACTCAAAGCAGTGGTTTACTAACTTTGATGACCCTGGGAATACATAAAAGTACTTTGTCATCTCAGAGAACCAATATTTTTTTTTTTTTTTCATTCTAATCATCTATTGTATATAAACACCTAGCATCCTCTGAAAAGTAATTTTTAAAAATGCATTAAAAATATATCAAATTTTGGTACAACTCTGATATACGCCCTAATTTCATCAAATGTGGCGATATGTGTTCTGCGCTGGTTTTTGGCGCGATTGCATGTTGTATGGCAACCCTGTTGACGTTGAAAAGTCTTTCGCTGGAGTTCGTTGGTTTCCGTCATGCTTTGTGTCTGAGAAGCTAAGGGGGAAAGATTTAATGGTGAAAGTTGTTGAATTGAAGTTCGGCATAAGGAAATATCGTCGTGGTCATCCTGTTGAGGGGCAATGGGTATTTGGAGGTGTGGAAAGAAGGTATGGGAGATTATTTTTAGTGGTTGTGCGTGATAGAAGTAGGGATTTGTGATTATTTGTTATTTTATTTATTTGTGAACCATAGTATGAATTTTCTGGATAGTGTGTCTGGCTGTCATATAAATACGATACTAGCGATTATGTGGCGGCATGTTAAAGGCGGTATGAAATTGGTATATCTGCTCTTCGAAAAAGCATTAATGGTAAGTGAATTTTATTTTATTCTTGTTCTTATTTTGTAGAATGTAATGTTCATTGTTTTTTTTAGTATGAATTTCTGTCGTTATTGTTGTTTTTTTGAATTGTTTGAAATTTATTTTAGTTATTTTGTTGATTAGTGCATACCATCTGAATTCTGCAATTCATAGATGTTTTTTAAAGTTGAAACAGAACGCTGTGTACATGGTATTCTTTGAAATTTATTGTTGTTATGTTAATTTATTAAAGTGAGGTGCGCGTAGTTCGTAAATTCGTTTGTTGCCTAAATTGTGCAATTCGTAGATGTTTTTTTAAGTTGAAACAGGATGCTGTGTACATGGTATTCTTTGAAATTTATTGTTATGTTAATTTATTAAAGCGAGGTGTGTGTAGTTCGTAAATTCGTTCGTTGCCTAGATTGTGCCATTCGTAGATGTTTTTTTAAATTAAAACATATCGCTGTGTACATGGACTCTTGTAAAATAATTTTGGTTAGAAATTTCACGGTTTTGCTATCTAAATTTTTTGTTTTTGTTTCGGATTTTTAGCTTAAATTGTGTGTTCAAAACGTGGTTTTTGCATTCGCGAAAACCGTGTTTTTGGAGACATTTTAGTCTTAAAGTTCGAAATGTAGACAAAAAATTTAGATAGCAATATGGCAGCGTAGAGTTTCTCGCCAAAAATATTTGGTGAGAAATTTGGCGCCTTGAGGGCGCATATCAGAGTAGTTCCTAAATTTTTATGCATGAAAACAAATATAATGAGATTAAAAAACAAAATAAAATCTGAAATTTAAGATTTTACATTATGCCTCAAAGGTGCTTTTTTTTTAACATTTTGTGTGTTACCTTTATTTATTAAATATGTTCTTCGCACTTAAACCATAAAATTCAGTCCAACAGCAATATCGCAAAATTAATTTTAAAATGAGCATATCCTTACAATTTCCGATACAGAGTTTCGCACGCTGGAGATAAAAATGTTTTTTTTTTTTTTTAAATCTCCAGCGCGTACAGTGTTGCCATTACTCGCTTTGAAATTATTGAGTTTGTTAATAAAAAATTCGTTAAACATTTTACAAAACATGAAACAGATCATAAAACAAATTCTGGATTTAGTCATCCAGATGCCCATATTTGGGTCAAAACGTACGTTATTCAAAATTCGATGGCTCTAGGTAGCGTTTTTCATCACAATGCGAGAAACATACATACATTTATGCAGATTCTTCATTATTTAATTTCTTTAAATATAATACAAGGCCCTAATATATTGTGGCAACAATTTAAAAAGTGAATCAATGTTTATAGTGGATCATAACATCAAGTTAGTCATGTTGGCGCATTTATTGCCCATTCAAAAAAAAGTTGCCAAGCAGTAAGCTAAACCATATTTCAGCCGAAGTTGTCAAATAATCAGAATGTCCAAACTCTGGCAATCATGCACATAAAACATTCTGGTAAAAATATATTTATGGGTGCCTTTTGGTGAAAATTGGTGGTTTTTGGCAGTACATGGACACAGCTTGTGCAAATTTTTGGCTTTGTGTACCGGCGATTTTTTGTGCCAAAAAATTGCACAAACTCGGTATCCATATACATATCGACCTATTTTCACTTAATAAAATATCACGAAATTGTACAAACTAGGCATTGTGCACTCCTTTTAATTTTTTCCATGTACACATCGATCTATATTCACTTAAAAAGTCAAAGGAGGAGCCAACAAAAAATATGTAATCCAAATACACTATATTTTAAAATCAGACAATGAAATAACATAAAAAAGGAAATTCATCTTAGCACTGCACAAATGAAATATCCACTTACTTATTTAGAAATTCCCCTATCTTCAGTCAAACAAAATTCCATAACAGCATTCAAAAACTTCCTAAAATTATCTGAAATAGAATCTGTACACTAGCGTTGCCACATAAATTCACAAAAATAAGAGTAAAAAATATCCTTTGTAGTGCAGGTATTCTCCGACATTCGACCACACGCATTTTCTTCCTACAAACAGGACACTTATAATGGCAACTAAGTAAACCTTTATTTACACACCAGTCAATTATTGTTTATTTCCCTTTCGTTCGGTTTACTGAACCTAGGTACTTAACTTTTTACCATCATGAAACTCATTTGTTTATCATCATATTCTATTGCTTACCATTTATTACCATTATGAAAGCATTCAGGAATGTTTTTTAAATTTTAAACTAGCCAGTTTTATTCAGTTACTTAGCTTTTCTAGCTTCTTTCATTTCCATTTCCTGCCAGGGGAATATTTCAATTTCATGCGATATGCAAAGTAGGATAGAAAAGTATAATTTAAATTGGTATCTGACTTACTTCAGATGCTGTTTGACCACGGTGTTTCGCTGATATACAAGCTAACTATTTTACAGCCATACATATTAATTGCCAGTTCATATATATCAGTGGTAGGGCTAAGAGCCAATTCACATTAATTATCTCTGTGCAGCTTTTGCTTATTTTTAATATCCAGATGGTTTTCGTTATTTCAGATATTTGAAATTCTCTGCATGTGAAATATATTACAAAACTTACCATAAAACTTACTTTAAAATTTTAAAGATATGGTTAATTATTTTACTTAACCCTTCAATATTATTTTTATAATGTTTTAACTAAAAAAACTCTAGAAATCAAATATTATGATCCTAGAGACAAGTAATGTATGAATTTTTGAAAAATCTTTTCTTGTCCATTGATCTGCAGGTGGTGGTTGCACTGTGAAACGAGCAGGCATCTAGGACTTACTGAGATAGTAGGGGGAAAACTGCCCGTTTTCCATGTGCATCTCCAATAAATGACAAAACTTGCAAATAAATAAATAAAAAAAATAATTAAGAATTGCATTATATGTGCATTTTTTGCATTATTTTACAAAGTATATCATCAGAAAAAATGAAAAAATAAACATTTATATAATTTTTCTATAGCAATGAAAACATAAGAATGTACATCATAAGGACATTCCATTAAATGGATAAAGAATTTCTGTAAAGTAAGGATTAAAGAAACTCAGTGATTTCTTTTTAAATGTCAAAGAACAAAGTTTTTTGTGAAATTGTTCAAAACATGTTTTTTTTTTTTTTTTTTTTTTTTTTTTTGGTACATGCATAGACTCACATTGTACATTACTCACATGTATCTTGTCTTATGAAGTTTCTGCCTTATGCTACAAAACATACACCAGTGGGATTTGTATTTTACTGGCATATATCCAGCGTTCTGTAGTTCACTTTTTGTCTGACACATGAAAATTGTTTTTTATATTAATGGGGGGGGGAAGGCCTGCTTCATTTCCCATTCATATTTATTTTATTTATATTTCTTCCCAAAATATTTATAAAATAATTTTTATTTAAATCAAATTTTTATGCGATTTCTATTTTTAATTATAGCAAAATATATTTACATTATGTTTAAACAACACAGAATCATTTATAAAATCACAATATTAGCATAGGAAGCAAGCATGTTGAGCTCAGAGAAAAATCTCTGGTATTCAAAGACATTTCCACTAAGCAGGTGCTTGAATTGCTTAGTAATAAAATAACTCTGTGGTTTCAGAGCCTGGTAATTATATAATATTATTTATATCCGGGTAAAAATAAACACACTCATTTAAAAGCAGCAAACTCCATTGTGAAGAGCAGTGGTTTCAAGGTGTGACACAAAGCAAATGCCATAAATATACACAGGATGTTTACATAGGCAGTTTAATTATTGCTATATTTTTATTGTTTATGATGATAATGTGATGAATAACTTTTAAAGTTGTTTATATGAATAAAATTAATTAATCTTTCTCTCATTGAAAACAAATTTTAAAAGGCATCTAGTCCTAAGATTAAAAAAAAAAAAAAATATGGTTCTGCAGTGATTTTGTGTTATTTTGAGGTAAAAGATAAGTGATCAATTGCTTCTCACTCAGAAATTTCGGAAAGAAGAGAAGAAAACTTGAAAAGTGGTGGTTTCAGTGTTACCAATGCACATCAAGGGGTTAAATAAAAAAAAAGGTTAAATGTAATGTTTTTCTTAGTTCAGAATTATGTTAGAAATTGTAGTTTCCCATTCTTTTTAGCATTGCTGCCCCCCTTTTTTTTTAGATTTATTTTGCTCAGACCCTTTAGCCTTGCAACAGTAATCTGTTAAATTTTCAGGTATTTTATGTTTATTAACTCATTATTATAATTTTGATTTTTACTATAACTTCTCTTTTCTGTATTCCTGTATTAGAATACAAATTATCTTTGAGTGTATTTAAGCTAAGGATTTTGAATCTCACTCGAGAGAGCCTCTGCTATCATGTCTGCTGTTAGTAATTTTTACCACTCTGCTTGATAATATGTTCCAATTTTTGTATTCTAGCCAATATTTTAAATACACACCAGTAAAATACCTTGTGCCAGCTTATTCTGATAAATGTGCAGTCTTAGACTATGTTGTCAGCATTGAATTTAATTGCCAGTTATTTCTTGATTTAAATAGTCACAAGTTCTGGTTTTGTCTGTAGCACTAGTGCCTTTATATTCAATTTAGACAAAATTTAAAAAAAAAAAAAAAAAAGGTTATTTTAAACCTTTACAACTTTGCAAGTGTTTTAATAGTAATAACTTACTACAGTCAAAAGTCGTTAATTCGGACACCCGTAATCCGGAATGATCTATAATCCGGACCTCAAAGCTAAAATCTTTCTGCGCATGTGCCGCATTGACGCATGCGCATAGGCGTTTTACTCGTGTGCGCAAGACATTTACGACTGCGCATATGCATCTGCGCAAGTGCAGAATACGTTTTCGCGTGCGCGTTTAATGTATGACGGACGGTATAAGCTAAAATTATCTAATTATCTATTTCAGTTAATGTTGATAATTGCGTTGTTCCTTAATCTTCAAATTGGATCCGGCTTATTATTTTTTGCAGACTGTAAGAGCAATTTTCTAAAAGTAAGCTTGAACTTTCGATTATGTCAAATAGAATTTCCGATGCTGGAGCTCCCAAAGGATCTAGAAAACGAAAGTATGTTTCGATGTCCATCAAACAAAAAACGAATTGCTACAAAAAATGAATAAAAGCGTATCCTTTGTTTATCTAACCGTTCCGAAATCTGTTTATCAATTTCATGCTGCTCTGCGCGGGGGGGGGGGCACGTCGCGTCGCGCAATGAACTGGAAGTTGATCTGTCAACACTATCGTTATCTTCAGGGCAGATGTTTTTATTTTAGTCGGCTTATAATTCCTTACTAAATGTAGTATTTAATTTCGATGTACTCTGTCTTTGATATAATTTAAATCAAATTCCTCGTCATTATAAATATCACGAATACAAATCACATAGTTTTCTGGTTGCAATTTTCTAATTTCGGCTATGAGTAAGGTATGCTTTACGCATCCGCGCGTTAAAAGAAATGTTTAATAAAGTAAACAAATAAATATTAGGCTTCTTTTTTGGTAAATTTGGATACCCTTTAGATCATAATTGCTCATTATTTTATAAATTACGGTTTCATATTTTTAGTTTTATAATTTCTGCATGCCATCTTACCAGATTTAAACTGATGATCTATAATCCGGAAAAATCGATAATCCGGAATCGCCGAAGTCCCGACGAGTCCGGATTAAAGACTTTTGACTGTATCATGTTTAATAGGGTCTGCAGGACTTTGACTCTCGTTGCCATTTATGATAGGTATCCTAGAAGATGAGTTTTTAATGTACTTGGTAGGTACTATCTAAAATCAGAAAACATTTTTAGTTAGCTGTTGCGTCTGCCGTATATCAAATTATTAATTAAAACTGATCATGCAGTACTGAAGCAAAATGATAATGATTAAAGATTTCAGCAAATATTTATAGTACACAGCAGAACATCCACAGATTCCTATCATAGCATGCAGAGTAGTATAGTTTGAAAGAATATGCTTAATGTGATACAGTCAAAAGTCGTTAATTCAGACACCCATAATCCGGACCTCAAAGCTAAAAACTTTCTGCGTATGCGCCGCGTTGACACATGCGAATAGGCGTTTACGCGTGCGCGTAAGACCTTTACGACTGCGCATGCGCAGAATACGTTTTCGCGTGTACGTTTTATGTATAACGGACGGTATAAGCTAAAATTATCTGTTTCAGTTAATGTTGATGATTGCGTTGTTCCTTAATCTTCGAATTGGATCGGGCTTATTATTTTTTGCAGACTGTAAGAGCAATTTTATAAAAGTAAACTTGAACTTTCGATTATGTCAAATAGAATTTCCGATGCTGGAGCTCCCAAAGGATCTACAAAAACGAAAGTATGCTTCTATGTCCATCAAACAAAAAGTGGAATTGCTGCAAAAAATGGATAAAGACATGAAGAAGGTGACAGAGACGTTAGTGAAAATGAAAAAATTTCGATTGACAAGTTAGTCGGTATTCTCGGCACAGCAACAGCGGAACTTTGTAACTGAACAAGAAATTATATCTGTTTATAGAATTAAAGAGAAAGCATTATCACATAAAACGAAGCAACTTAAACAACTTACATTGAAATAAATGTTTAATAAAGTAAACAAATAAATATTAAGCCTTTTTTTTTTTTTTTTTTTTTTTTGTAAATTTTGATAGCCTTTAGATCATAATTGTTCTTTATTTCATAAATTACGGTTTGATATTTTTAATTTTAGAATTTCTGCATGCCATCTTACGATATTTAAACTGATGATCTATAATCCGGAATCGCCGAAGTCCCGACGAGTCTGGATTAACGACTTTTGACTGTAATTGGGTTTGCAAGTATGTATGTGTGGTCATACATTGAGAACATAAACTGATAGTTTATAAGTTCTTAATCCTTTGGAATTAAAATTATAAAGTTATGTGTAATTTGGACTAACTTACGTGAAGAATTAAGTGATATGATTTGGTGTGATTCATGCAAAAATGTGTGACTGTATTATTTGTGTAGAGAAATAATTGCTTAAATATTTGTTTCAAAATTATTTAAGCAACCAAATTTTAAAAGCACATTCGTATTTGTTTTAAAACTTATTGCCTGTCAGTTTCAGACTGAGAAACTGCCCTTCTCAGTTTTCTCATTGCCCACATTTGGAACTATGTTGTAAATATTCATATTAAAATATATATGGTTTAATAAAAATAAAAAAAAGCTAGATTTTTTCAAAGAAATGCTAACTTGAAAGTCATAGGTAGATGTTAAGGGAATAATTAATTTATTTACAGTGGGATAATTTATTTATAGCTTTAATGCAGCAGTCTGGTTTTTTCTACAGTTTAGTATTACAGTACAAAGTCCGTAATCCGGACTTGTCATGACTTCAATGATTCCGGATTAGGGTTTTTTTCGGATTATAGATCATCAATTTAAATCTGGTAAGATGGCATGCAGGAATTATACAATTAAAAATATGAAACCGTAATTTATGAAATAAAGAGCAATTATGATCTAAAGGGTATCAAATTTTACAAAAAAAAGCTTAATATTTATTTGTTTACTTTATTAAACATTTCTTTCAATGTAAGTTGTTTAAGTTGCTTCGTTTTTTTGTGCTAATACTTTCTCTTTAATTCTATAAACAGACATAATGTCTTGTTCAGTTACAAAGTTCAACTGTTCAAGTCCTGTAATTGCTGTGTCAAGAATACCGACTAACTTGTCATTCGAAATGATTTCGTTTGTCGCCGACCCTCTGGTATAAAATGATTTTTAAACCAATCATTCATTAGTGCTTGTGTCATCCATGCTTTTTTATTTGCGCGATATATCACGGGGAAAATAGTTACTCCTTTAAATGCTCTAGGTCGTGCATGTTTTCCAATTACGAAAAGATTGCACTTGTGCGTTCTTGCAGCATTCGCACATGCTAAAATTGTTAGTCTCGCTTTGGAATCTTTGACACCAATTGGAGTCTTTTCTGTAGAGGTTGCCAAGGTATTTCGCAGTACACATTGCCAGAAAAGACCAGGTTCATCAGCGATGTAAATTTCTTCTGGAGATAATTGTTCACTAGTAATGAGTTCAATGAATTCATCTGCAAATTGTTCAGCAGCTTCAGAATCAGTTAAAGCTATTAGTGTTTATCATTGAATTAGCAAAGATTATAAAAAAAAAAAAAATGTAGTTTAATTATTTAAAGTATAAATTTTTATTATTATACAAGGTAGTTGCCTTGAACTATAAAGCATCAGATTTGTATAATAAACTTTATTGCTATTCTAAAACATGAAATATTTAAGAGAAAAATTGCCTGCAGCACAGTGCGACTACGAACGCTATTCTACTGAAACATAAGCATGAACAACTGTTGCCATTCACAGAAACTTAATAGTAAAATAAAGCACGTTGCCAGTAACAAAATTATTGTAAATCACTACGTAAAATTAAGCAGTGAGAAAATAAAATATACAAAAAAAAAAAAAAAAAAAGAAATGAAAATATTAAATATACATCCAACACAAGGATTATATGATACATTAAAGAAATAAAATACATTTTATGTAAACTTGTTCTGTAATTTTTTTTGTGCTGCTGTTCTTCCTGTGTATACAGTGATCTGCTTTTACTTTAAAAAAAAAGTCAGAATTGTATAACCTCAACATTGCACACCAGCTATTTACCAAAAACATCTCATCCATCTGCACAGAACATTCAACTTTATTTGCAGTCAAATTCATCCCTATGCATCACTTTAACACAGGCATTTTGCCCTTTCTTTCTAAGTACATAATTTTTAAAATAACAAATAACGTTCAAAAGTAGAGAATATCATGTGATTGATAGATAAATTTTCCATAATCCCGTTGATTCAGTTTATCAAAAAAATTAGATTACCTGAATAAAATCATTAACTAACAAGGAAGAAAGTAAGTTTACCAGATTAAAATTGTTATCTAACAACAAAATTGCCAAATTTGGCTTGCACCTATCACTTTGTGGAGATCATTAATTATTTTATTTTGAAGCAGAAACACAAAAAATGAGTTGCGCCTTCATAGAGATTTGAACTCTAGATCTTCCAGTTGCTAGCCACATGTGCTTCCACTTGCATTAGAAAGACATTCAGTAAGGAGGGAAAAGAACCATATGACGTTAGTATGAAATTCATAAAAGCTAACAGAAATGCCAAAAATACTGCAGTTAAAGTATTGTTTAATATTATATCTTCAAAATTAATGTACAAAATTTGTCATATTTTACATTAACAAAATGTAGAGAGAGTTTTAGAAGCAAATTCCTCATTTTGTAGTTTATGGAAGTATGTATTTAAATTATTTATTTATAGAAATAAATCATTTTTATATTGACGTATGTATAAATGGCTTGCGTAAATTAGAAACCATAGTTAATCTTCCGCATGTTGTAAATTAGGTTTATTTTAGATGTGTTTAGATCAGAGATTATTTTTCACCAGTTTTATGTTTGCGTTTTATTGAAGCAGTTTACAGAATTAACAAAGTTCCATAAACTACAGTGAAACCTAAGCGAATGATCCATGATTAGGGAAGATTTGGTTTTATTTTGAGGTGTTTTCTGTAAAGAATATGACTACCTGTAATGTTCAATTACATTGTTATATTCTTAGAAATATTTGTCATGTACAGAAATGGTTGTCAATGTGAGAAATTTTATTGAATAATTTCATTAGTAACATTCCAAATGGGAATGCTACTGAAATAGTAACATTTTGCCATTTGGAAGGTTTTTTACAAATTTAAGTATATTCCCAGTAATGAATAATATTTATTTTCAGGTGATATTTAAAAAAAACAAAATGAGTTTCTCATTTGGTACTAATCCAACACAACAAGCTCAGCCAATGTCTAATTTTGCTTTTAATCAGCAACAGCAGCAGCAGCAACAGAATAAAGGCTTTAGTTTTGGAGCTGCACCTGCTTCAACAGGTAAGAAAGAAAACGTTCTAAAAACAATTTTTCTTTTTCAAATTATATACTGCAATGAATTGTAATTTGGGTCTTACTTCACAGTATTATGGTGGGTTTACAATAATGCCATGTGACATTTTAAAGCATTTTCACATTTTATGCTTTTAGCAGGGTTACTAATTTGACAACTTTTGATCTCTTGACTCGAGTCAGGGTGGGATCATTAGGGCCTATCCAGCAAATAAATATCAAATAATTCTTGGAAACTTTCTACTGAAATTTTATGCTTGGTACATTATATGTAAATTTCTCAAGTGCATAAAACAGGGTTCCTACGGTCCTTAAGAGTCCTTAGATTTTTTGGAATTCATTTTTGGTCCTTAAAAGTCCTTAATTTTAGCCAAAATCAGCAGAAGGTCCTTAATTTTAATCATCTGAAATTTCTGTCTGTCTTTACGACTGCCATTTTGAGTGTGAATTAGCATTTTGGAGGAATATTTTTGGCGATTCACTGACGTATCTTTTGAATGGGTTCATGTGTTATAATTTATTTCTATTTCTAATATAAGAGTGATGGGATACTCGAGGTTCTAAGCGAGAAGTGAAACATAAGCATAGCAAAATTCGTTTTTTTCTAATAAAGAACCCTTAAACAACTTTTCGCTTTGGGAGATGCGAGTTCTTTTATTAAACGGTTTTAAATTTGGCGACTTATCAACATTTTGGCGATTTTAAGATAGCTTTTATAGAAAATTTTTAATTCTGAGATCTGAGAATTTTTCGACGATTTTTTTTAAACATCGTAACATTGATAAATTTCATTAAAATAATGGTAATATATTGAAAGTATATTTAAAAAATAACATTAAAAATCATTTTTATTTTTCGCTGTCATATTATAAAGTTTCATTTTGGCAACTTATTATACAATAATTTATTGTACGAGTATTATTATTTATTGACGAAATAAAGTCAAAAGTCGTTAATCCGGACTCGTCGGGACTTCAGCGATTCCGGATTATCAATTTTTCCGGATTGTAGATCATCAGTTTAAATCTGGTAAGATGGCATGCAGAAATTATAAACTTAAAAATATGAAACTGTAATTTATGAAATAAAGAACAATTATGATCTAAAGGGTATCAAAATTTACAAAAAGAAAAAACTTAATATTTATTTGTTGACTTTATTAAACATTTCTTTCAATGTAAGTTGTTTAAGTTGCTTCGTTTCATGTGATAATACTTTCTCTTTAATTCTATTAAACAGACATAATTTCTTGTTTAGTTACAAAGTTCCGCTGTTCAAGTCCTATAATTGCTGTGTCGAGAATACCAACTAATTTGTCAGTCAAAATTTTTTCGTTTTCAATAACCTCTGTGTCACTTTCTTCTTTATCGGAAGCAAATTATAACGACCAGGAATTTGATTTAAATCATTTCAAAGACGGAGTACATCGATATGAAATACTACATTTAGTAAGAAATTATAAGCCAAATAAAATAAAAACATCTGCCCTGAAGATAAGGATAGTGCTAACAAATCAACTTCCAATTCATTGCACGCCGCGGCGTTTCCCCCTCTTCCAACAGCGTGAAATTGATAAACAGATTTCGGAATAGTTAGAGAAACAAAGGATATGCTTTTATCCATTTTTTGCAGCAATTGCACTTTTTGGATTAAGGATTAAGGAACAACGCAATCTGCAACATCAACTGAATTAGATAATTTTAGCTTAGCTTATACCGTCCTTTATACATTAAACGCGCAAGAGTAAACGTATTATGCACATGTGCACACGCATATTCGCAGCCGTAAAAGTCAACGCGACGCATGCGCAGAAAGTTTTTAGCTTTGAAGTCCAGATTATAGATCATTCCAGATTATGGGTGTCCGAATTAACGACTTTTGACTGTATAGTTCTGTATTTAAACCATTGAAATTAGGCCTTCAAAATTTACAAACATTATGTTGATTCTTGTTGTTTAACTTGTCCAATAATCATTATTTGGTGTGTTATTTTAACCTAAATCATATCTCGGATTGCCGATTAAATCTCATTCTACCTAATTTGCTATGGAAAATAAGAAACATGGGTAATTTTGTGTTTTGCCGGTGTAAATCTTACCAAGCTGACTTTGTCGGCGACAAAATACAGTATACACATAAAAAATGTTAACATGTTAGTTCTAAGAATTTTTTATTTTGAAGGCATAAACATTTTAATATGGTTTATAATTTTGTAAAAAGCCAATAAATATGTAAAAAGATATTAATTTAAGAATTTACTATGCTATCATGGTTTAACATCCTGATTCAACGGTTCGTATCATGTGACCCCAAGTGATCTCATCTCACGTAAACTACACTATAAAAATAAATTCTCTCAGTAATTATCTACGTTAATTTGAAGTTAAATCTTAATTTTTAATACAAGTTTAAATGCAAGAATTATTTCAATTTGTACGAATAGCTTAATGAGAAATTATGTACAACCGTAGTGCTTTACTTCGCTAGTGCATTCTCATTAGAATTGATGAATTTAACCCTTGATTTTTGCCTTTTCTATATTTTCACCTGTGGGTGAGCGGTGTGATTGCATCCTAATTGACTTAAATACTGAGAATGGTCTTGGGGCATAAAATTTAATTATCTTTGCAAATATTCTATGTAATTGTATGCCAGTATTGAAAGAAACAATCAATCTGGTAAGAAATGGCTGCGACTTGTTTTGATATAGTTACCAGCGAAGATATTCCATTTGGCATCATTGGCGACTTTATCGTTTGTGCTGGCAAAACGGAAAAGTACCAAAACGTTGAACTTTTTTGAAAGAGATGATTTAAAAATTAAGCTATTTTATACAGGGAAAAAAAAAATCGATACGTTAAGTGCGAACATCACATTTATTAAAACTGAACTATTATTCAATAAATATCTTAATTTCATTTCAGAAAACTTGTTTAGATTTCTAAAATTAATAATAATAAAAATACAAAAAATAATAAAACTTCTTTTAAATTGATTTTTTTCAAAACTTTTGATCAGATTCTTAGTCTTATTGTTATATTTAAGTTATATATATGATTGTATTTGCATCATGATTATGTTGTATGCTATAAATTATAGAGAGAAATATAAGGACATCATTGCAAGAAAAAGGTTGGGAATCCCTGGGCTAAGCCTGAATCTTCAGAATGTGATAGAGAAAATGTCTAGTAACTTCTCACAAATATTCGGTATTGTGCAATAATGCAAAATATTAAACAGATCATTATAGCTGTTACCAAATAAAATTTGAACTAATGAATCATAATAATGTTATATTTTCTTTGCGAGGGGAGACTACATATAATTATTTCCAAAATAATTTATTTGTGACATCTTGTTTTGTAACATATTTTGAAAATGTTTACGTAAAAAATTTTGTACGTGAATAATGTTTTCATTATGGACGGTTAGTGGAAGATATTAAAATCTATAGGCATAGCAAAAATTCATATATCCTTTTCGATTGGCAAATGGCTGTCATTTGGTGAATGTTTGTTTTCAGCTTTCCATTCTAGGTGTATATGCTTCATTTTTAACATTATTAAAGGCCTGTGCAATCACTTCCAGATATATGGGGAAAACATTCATAGGCTTATTGTACCAGCCAGATCCAAGATCTAAATATGATAAATGAATTTTTGCTCTTTTTTAAAAAACATGATTTCATGGAATTCGGGTGAATGTTATGTAATCTTAGTCTTTTCTAGTTTGCTGATTTATGTGTCTACAGTATTTATTCAGAAGGAAATTAATTTTTATAATTTATTTATAATAAGAAAAGCAAGACCATGAAGGATTACTATTTTAATTGTACACTGTCCTTCCACTAGTGATGCCTGTGAACTTTCATTTTTGCCATATTGCATAGAATTTTCATGGTTTCTGAAATAGGTTAAAAAAAATTGTGGTATACTTTTATATTATAGTATACTAAGAATAAACGTATTGTAGAATTTTTGCAATGTTGGATGCTGTCAGTTGTTTTTTCCAAGAACAACAATTAATTTCGAAGAGTTGAATAACTCTGTCAAAACAATGAATAACCAAAGCTGATTGAATATGTCTAATTACTCAAAGTAAATTAAAATTCATCACAGTAGTTTTTATGACAGTAATTAAAAATCTAAAGTTCTTTGAAATAAGTATTACATCATAAAATAGTAAAACATAAACCCTGGACTGATTTAGAGTATAAATCAAAGATCTTAGATAAGTAGCAACTCCAGTTTTGTCAGAACGGAAATTTTTAACCTAATATCAGATTCATTGTTTTCTCACATACCTTTCAGTTATTTAAAAAGAGCAGAGAAAGATATCTTAGACTCACAGCAAATGGTTTAAAGGAAACAAGCTACACAAAGATTTTTAAAGAAGACATCAATATAAGATAGGAAATAAAATGACCAAAAACTTAAAATAATAAATAATAAAAAAAAAAAAAAAAAACACACGCTATTTTATATTGTGCCAAAAATTATTTTTAGTACTTTTTCGTTTTGCCGGTGCAGGCAATAGAGTCGCCAATAATGGTACAACTGATGCCAAATGGAATATCCTCGCTGGTAACCTTTTACGCATCACTTTCAAAATTTCTCTCTGTCTTTAATTTTGATCATGCAATTTTTTGTTATATTCAGAGTTCCAATGGTCTTTATGTGCAGATTATGAGACTTTTTTGTCTTAAACAGGGTTCGTACGGTCTTTAAAAGTCCTTAATTTTGGCCAAAATGAATATATGGTCATTAATTTTGCTTATTTGACATTTCTTATCATTTCTAATGATTGCCATTCTATGTGTGAATTGCGATTTCTCATGAATATGGAATTAAAATTGCACGGCTCTTAACCAATCTGTTGGCGGATTTGCGTTGCAAACGATAAAAAAAAAAAAAAAAAAAAAAAAAAAAAACAATTAGCTACCCGAACGAAAGTATCGGTGTATGATTGGCTATTCACCCAATCTTTCGAAACATGTGTTATCTATAAATTTAGGCAGATAGTGATGAAAGCGTGAAGCCGGAAGTTCTTTAAGAGGCAAAAGTGATGATGAAGGTGCTCGAGAAAAAAAAAGGGGGGAGATTCTGAAAATATTTGCCAAAATTAGAGCAATCCCAACCTGGAAGGCCACAACCCTTCCGACGCCAATAGGAATGAGATGCCTGGAAAGTGCATTTTCAATAAACTGTGGCTTCATCAAGCTGACTACAAAGACTGGATATTGATGGATGGCAATCTTTAAATGTGGTCTTTGTCTGAAACAAATTGAAATTTCTAGAATGGGAGAGTCAGTGCTGAAAATTCACATGAAAATTAAGTTTCGTTTTATCATTTCAATTTGTTTTTACACGGTTTTGCTTAGCTTAATTTCTGTGTTTGTTTCAATTAAGCCATAAATTAATTTATCACCTTCTACGGAGTTTATTCTCTTTTGCACATACTATATGTATGGGATATCGGGATTATGAGTTTATTTCTGCAGAGGGTCGGTTATCGATTTCGCGGGAAATCTGTTGACTCCATTTCGATTTTAGGTCGCCAAGGGCAAATTCGGTAACGCTAGCCGAGAAAAAGTGAAGTTCGAAAATACGTTTAGAAGCTTCAATAGACAATTAAGTATTTGGTTTAAACCTATGTTGTTGATAGTAATGCATAATTTTTGCTCATGGCAATACAATTATTAGTTGAAAATAACTAACTAATTAAAATATTTTTAATATTTTTAAAGCTGAAAACAACTAATTGAAACTAATTTTCCTGAATTAACTAGACGCAAAATTAACTTTCATGAATTACTAAAATATATATATAATATAACAAGCAAGGTAGTACAATACTGTAAGACCAATTTCGTCTAGATAACATTTTGCGCAATATGCTGCAAAATAAGTAAATTAGAAATTGTAGTAAGCTCGCCTAAACGTTACCAGGAGCTGTGGCTCCAAAAAGTTCAACACGTTTTAAGAAACAATGTCATTTAAGGATGAGATATATATTTATACAGTACAAAGTCTGAGGTCTGGACTTGTCGGGACTTCGGCGATCCCAGATTTGAGATTTTTCCAGATATTAGATCCTAATAAATCTACTAAGATGGCACGTTGAAATTATAAAATTGAAAATATGAAATCGTGATTTATGAAATGAAGCATTTATGATTTAAAGGGTATCAAAATTTACAAAAGAAAAGAGCTTAATATTTATATGTTTACTTTATTAAACATTTCTTTCAATGTGAGTTGTTTGATTTGTTTTCTCTGCTAATGCTTTAGACTAATACTATAGACATATAATTTCTTGTTCAGTTCCATTGTTCAAGTCCTGTAATTGCTGTGTCGAGAATTCCGAATAACTTGTCAATAAAAATTTTTTTCTCGTTCAGTAACCTCTCTGTTACTTTCTTCACTATCGGTAGCTGTATTTTCTGGATTTAGAACCATACTACAGATTTCGCCCTCCGTTAATTGATTGATGATTGGGCATTGTCATTGCAATGAATAACTTCTGTTTAACTTCGCTAAATTCTGCCGCCTGTTGCGGCCATGTGAGCTCTGGCGCTGGTTCTGGCTTTATGTGAATAACAAATCAGTTATTCTTAATTCAAATAACACTAAATATAATCGTTTGTCCTATGAGTATCATTAACAAAATCTATTTTTAGCATAAGGAAAGAAATTTCTGCTAAATCTCCCCTTGTCAACATTTTAGCCCATTAAACTTAAATCTGTAATCGGATAATACTCTGTTATTTGGCGTCGCTGCATGATTCATCACTCAAGTTGTCATCCGTTGATAAACATGCGGTGATGAAAGCAAAATACAATAAATAATGATTCGCGATTTCGGCATCAAAGATATAAAATATTAGTTGGTGTAAAATTAACAAATTTTTTCGGTTTGAGATTATGCCAAGCAGATACGCAGCTATGGAGTCAAGTTACTAATCGCACAAATTTATGCTAAAATAATTCGGTACTTTTCTGTTTCGTCGGCGCAAATCTCGCCAAGTAGACTTTATTGGCGACAACATACAGTATGCACATAAAAAATATTAAAAAAATGTTAGTTCTAAGAATTCTTTTTTGAAGGCATAAACATTTTAATATCGCTTAAAATTTTATAAAAAGCCAATAAATAAAGACAATAAATTTGTAAAAAGACATTAATTTAAGAATTTACTATGCTTTCATGTTTCAACATCCTGATTCGCCGGTTCATATTACGTGATCCCAAGCAATCTCATCTCACATAAACTACTCTACAAAAATCTGATGCTCTCAGTAATTATCTACATTAATTTCGAGTTAAATCTTAATTTGGAACACAAGTTTAAGTGCAAGAAATATTTCAATTCATGTGAATAGCTTACTCAGAAATTATGTAAAACTGCAGTGCTTTAATTCGCTAATGCATTCTCATTAGAATTGATGAATTTAATCCTTGACTTTACGTTTTCTATATTTTCGGCTTCGGGTAAGCGCTGTGATTGCATCCTAATTGACTTAATTACTGAAAGTGGGCTTAGACATAAAACTGAACTATCTGATAAAAATTATATGTAATTATATGCCAGTATTGAAAGAAACAATCAATCTGATAAGAAAAAGCTGCGACTTGTTTTGAAAATGAGGCGTAAAAGATTACCAGAGAGAATAATCCATTTGGCATTGGTTGTACCATTATTGGCGACTTCATCGCTTGCGCCGGCAAAACGGAAAAGTACCAATAATTCTTTCTTCAATAATGAGATATTTTATATAGCACCAAACTGAGCTTAAGAATCGGAATTTCTGGCATGTTTTTTTATGATGAGGAAAAAAATCTAATGCGCGTGCTTAAAGAATACCCCTTCCCTTCAAAAAAGCCCTAAAAAATTGGTGGGTGGTGGCTTTGAGGTCCGGATTTTAGATCATTCCAGATATTGGATGTCCGGATCTTGGACTTTGTACTGTATATTTGTATATATATATATATATATATACATCTTTCAAAATATAACTACCAGTATGGATTCACTCTTTTAATATATATATATATATATATAAAATTTATTTCCTAAATAGTATTGATTAATTGATTATATTATCTCCTAAGTTTAATTAAAGTAGAATTATTTTAAAAGTGTACATCCATACTGGTAAGTTATATTTTGAAAGATGTTTTGAAGTAATTTGAAAGCAAAATGTTAATAATGTTTTAACGGGGACTGGAGTTAAATCATCACAAAGAATAATATTTCAATTGTAAAAGGAAAAATTAAAACATGTAATCATTGTCATTGATCGGAAATTAGTTGACTTTTCAAGGGGAACAAACCAACTCCCGTTCAATTAACAATAATTGATAAAAATACGTAAATACGAAAGTGTTTCGTCTTTACTCGAGTTATAAGTTAAAGCCAAACCGGCAATTCTAGTCAGGCCAAATATTTCCGCGAATAGTAGGAATTATGATCTAATGCTGATACTCAAAGAACTTATTCTCATGAAGCATTTTAGTCAATTCAATTTGGAGTATTAATCAATTACTGTAGAGAAATCCTGTAAAACTCGAGTAACCGTCCCCGACACTTTCATCGTTACGCATTTGAGTACTATATTATTTGTAGAAATTAAACATTGGAAATTGTCATTATGAAATTGAATTCAAAGTAAAGTTGAAATAAACATAGAAGATTATAAAAAAGATAAATAATGCAAACTTTGTAAAAACAAATCAAAGAAAATATAAAAATAATATAAAAATAATAGTAATATAAATAAGATCAGTGAATGTACATGAAGATATAAAGGCCAGAAAGGTATTAAGTAACTTACATTCTTTCTAGTGGGGGAGTTGGCAAAGTGTTCTCTTCGTGTCTGACTCAGAAGTGTAGGGTGTCCGAAAATTCTTAGCGGCAGTAGGGGCTTTGAATAATATCAGTCGGTAAGACTTGGGTGAAGTAATTTATGGTAGTGGGTGGGACTTGGAATTCTTGAGGGATGTATTTTGGGGAGTTCTTATCTGAGAGAGACCGTCTGTTAAGATTTTTTTAAAATACTAGTGAATGGAAATTAATTAATTTCTGGCTAATTGTCGTGTCGCAATGATTAAGAATTTAAGAAAGGAAAAAGGCATTGTCGCTGTCCAAGAGCTAATGGACAGTCTAAAGGCAGGAAATAGGCCCATTTTTTTAGTAACAGTATAGTAACAGTATATGTCTGAAGACAATTAGCTTTTTACAATATATACAATTGAGTAATTACACTATATACAAATCTTTCAACTGACAGTCATCCAACTTATACCGCCTTCTCAGGTTTAGGAATAAATTATCATATCCCTATCAGTTAAATGATTTAGAGTGAGTATTTAACGCCTGCTCTTTTAAGGCAATGGCTGATAAATTGAAAGGGAATTAGATTATTTTTGAGAATTTTGATAAGGATCAAAATTTCGCGTTGTAAATCTATTGTATCTGTGCATATAGTTTTAATTCGTTGTATTTGATTAATTATAGTATTGTTAATTACTTTTTTGGATATGTTGGAGTTCCAATTTATTAATTTGTTAGTATTGAAATTGAAGTTTCTTGTTTTGTCAAAAAGTAAAATTTTTTTGTAGTTAATGATTTGAAGATCTAGAAAGTCTATGCTATTTTGTAAATTATTAGTTTTATTAAGTTTAAGACAATTCGGATAAATGTCGGAGTTTTCAATTTTACCAAAATTATTAATTGTAATAAGGTCATCAATATATCTGTAGGTGTGTTTGTAGTAATTTAACTGTTGTGGTTGTAGATTTTTTTGGAAGTTAAATTCTTTGACAAATAAAAAGATATTACAGATCGAGGTGCTGGAATGTAAGCCCATTGGCAATCCTCTGACTTGTTTAAAAAGTTGATTTTGAAACTTGATGTAGTTATGAAAAAGTGTGCATTTTAGGTAGGTTTTCCATTTGTCAAGAGTCATGATATTGAGTATATTAGGGAAAAGTATTGGTAGATCAAGTAGACTGGTTATAGATTTCTTCTAGAGGAAGTGAGGTATATAAGTTTTCAAAATCATAGCAGTTAATGTTTTGGATGTTAATGGTATGAATGGTATTAATGACAGGAGTGTTATTATGAATGATCCAGCAATAGTTATGATTAGTGTTACAATCATTGAAAATAAATTTACAGATTTTATTAAGTTGAATTGAAAAATAATAGTCTATATTTTTCTTGTAATTATTAGTTCCATTAGCTATTAATCTAAATTTTAATGGTGTTTTATGGAATTTGGGAATCGCATAAAGATTAGTAAACCTGTTATATATATATATAGTAAAAAATGTATATTTTCACTATTCAAGTGTTCACTGTGACAAGTATTCTTATCTTGTCACATGAACAGGCCTCTGTGGAAAGGGGCTTCTCTGTAAATAAAGCAATTGAAATTGAAAATTTAAGTGACTCATCATACATTTTTCAACACACAGTATTTGATTACATAAAATTTTCTGGAGGTGTTCTTAATATCGAAATTAATAAAGAAATGAGATCAGCAGCAGCTTCTGCAAGGTCTAAATATATGCAGTATTTAGAAGAAAAAAAATCTTTAACTAAATCTGAAAATTCAAAGAGGAAACGAAATATCATTGAGGAAGAAATTGATTATATGAAGCAGAAGAAAAAAATTTCTTCAAAGGGACATTAAAGATATTAATGAAGAAGTAGATGCTTTAGCAGATGAAGCTGAGACCAGCATGAACATTGATTTGTTTATCAAAGCAAATGAACTTAGAAGAATAGTTAAAGAAAAGGAAATAGACATAAATAAATTAGATGTTAAAATAGCTGAAAAGATTTCAGATTTAAAAAATAGCACAAATATTTTGTATCTTTTATTGTACAGTTTATTATTCTAGTATCTTTCAAAAAACCAAGGAAATAAATTGTATGTTTACAAATCAGTTATTTTAATCTGCAAAATATTCTTACATTGTGATTATAATAGTAGTTGACTGTGTTTAAATAAATATCAAATAAGTTAAATAATAACCATGTAAATCTCTAAAATAGTGACTGTTATTAGTGTAAAATACACTTATACATGTTTTTCAAGAGATTATGTTCCTAATTTAATGTTATCTACTTCATAACTTGTAGGGAGTTAGTTTAATTTTCAAAATTGTTTTATGGTAAGTATTAAAGTGAATTTAATAATAGTGCATAATACACACTATTGATTTTTTTGTTTGCTGATAGGTCCTTAAATTTTTCTTTGATGGTCCTTAAAAGTCCTTAAAAGACCTTAATTTTCATGTAAGGAAATGTGTACGAACCCTGTTAAAGTTAGATTTAAAATATTTTTTTGTGGAATGTGGTAGCAATGGGGAGGGGATGCTGTAAAATTTCTACTGGAAAACAGTATTTTAGTCTTGTATCTGTTGTTAAAGCAATTGCCATAAAATGTCCATTGAAATGAAAGAAAAAACACTCACTTGCAAGTAGACTTATTGATTAATTTTTGGGATAAACAACTAATTTGAATGCAAAATATGCATGGAGTAATACAGTACAAAGTCTGAAATCCGGACATCCATTATCCGGAATGATCTATAATCCAGACATCCATTATCCGGAATGATATAAAATCCGGACCTCAAAATCACCAACAATGTTTTTTCGTAGGCTTTACGCATGCACATTTGATTTCCCTCTTTGCGCATAATAAAATATCTGGAGAGTCCTGATTTTTAATTTCACTTTGACACTAAATAAAATACCTTGTTATTGAAGAAATAATCATTTTAGCATAAATTTGTACTATCAGTAATTTGGCTCTGTTGCTGCGTATTTGCTTGGCACACTTGTCAAATCGAAACATTCCACATAGATACATCGTTGATCTGACGCCAACCGGGGCAATCATGATTTATTATACTTTCCTTTTATCACTGCATGTTTATCAAAACATGACAACTTGAGTAATGACTCATGTAGCAATGCCTAAACACTTTTTATGTATGTTTTATGTTTATGAAACACTTTAATGTGAAGTATAATGCAATGCAAAGTGCATTGAAAAATGCAAAGGTTCTAGAGAATTATCTCAATACCCCAAACTCAAGCAGAACTAAGCAATGGAGAAACTAATGCTCTCTCTTGTCTATAGTTTTCCCTGGCCAGCGAGAAATCTCAAGTATCTTCCACTTCTCGAAATTATTGGAAGGCATATGAGGGCCGGATACAATTACACTTACATATAGAAATCAATTACATTTATTCAATCACAGTACTACAGTTATACAAGCACTGGATCAAAATGTTGCCAAACGGTTACCAGGTTTGGTAATTTTGTTGATTTATTGCTAAATTTGACAATGAAATTTAGTTGTCAAAACCATTACCAGCATGTCATTATCTCACCAATTTAGTGAGATAGCGATTTATCCGAATGTTAAATAAAATTTGATGCTGTAATCTTATTTTTCTGGCAGAGCTTTGTCTTTTTGAAGCATTTCATTTTAAATTTCATACACACACACAAACAAACAAACAAACAAAAAAATCACATATAACTTCACTAAAGTTATTTACATATGTAAAAAATTTGGGTACTATTCGGTTTCGAGGGCCGTAAAAAATCGCCAAACTATTGTTGATGCCAATGCTGCCAAAAATAATTGCGGCAACCCTAATAATTGCGGCAAGAAAGGAAGTATAATAGTAAATAGCTATTTAAGATTGATGTTTTAATTTAGATGAAAGGTTAATTTCATATAAAGGTTAATTTTATATGAAAAAGGCTAAACATGACTGAATGGAAGTATAATAGTAAATAACTATTTCAGATCATTATTATAATTTACATAAAAATTGCTAAATATAACTGAATGGATGCCTTCATTGCTATTTCGCTACCGACTCATCGCTAAAGCATAATTTCATCTCGTTGGTTGTTCTAACGTAATTTTCTATACTGAATGATGCCTTTTCTTTGAAAATATTCTCGGTAAAGTGCAGAATCGCTCACTTATTTGTATGCCTCTTTTTAGAAGGGTAAAAACAATTGGATTTTTGTTAATTTTTTTTACTTTTTAAGTGAAAATAGGTCGATGTGTACATAGATAAAGTCAAGGGTGGGCGCAGTGCCATTTTTGTGCAATTCTAGGATTTTTTTTTCAAGTGAAAATAGGTCGATGTGCACATGAATACCGAGTATGTGCAATTCTTAAAAACGCGTCAAGCAGTGGGTGATTCTGCACTTTCCCCAAAATTCTATTGCCGACTTTTCGTCAGGGCAATTCCCAAATTGTTAAATCCATAGAATATCAAAAAAGGATTTAAAATAAAAAAAAAAGGATTTAAAAATTAAACTAGTATTTCAATGGCGTCTTAAGAAATATAGAACTATATAAACTTACGCAATCTGAAATCAGCGCGTACGCTAGATTTGGCGCACTGTTAAATGGGCGCGTTTACTAGATTTGGCGCTTTTGCGCATACATTTTCGCTGCAATTTTTTTACGGCCCTCGAAACCGAACAGTACCAAAATTTGTAACTCTAGATTTTGTTGTTAAATATCAAAATGCATTTGCACCTGAGAAATAAAGGCTTGGCAGTTTGCATGTGTGTGCATTGTTTACGTTTCTTCAGCTAATAAAAGGTTTTTTTAAAAAAATTTATAATAATGTTAAATATTTTATACACTATTTTCAGAATGCTCTCAATGGAAAAAAAGACTACAATAACAAGAAACCATACTGCCTTTAAATATTAGAAAAGTGATAAAATAAAATCAGGGTTATCCTTCACTATCAACAAGAGCAGCGATTCTCAACAGGTGGTACACGCACCACTGGTGGTACTCATGAGAAAAATAGGTGGTAGACAAAGAAGCATGTGCTAAGTTTAAGTTTTTTTCTGTAACACTAGTAAATTATATGTGATCTGAGCTTTTCAACCTCAGTAGCTGCTCGTAGACCTATAGCAAAATAATCCATTTTTATTTTCACAAATATTCTTTTAGCCATAGACATAACTTGTCAAAAATGATGTTTTTAAAAGGAATAATAGAAATGGATGTTTTATTTAATGTGTAATAAAAATAAATTCCTAAAAAAAATAATTTTATATCATTAATTTTTTTTTAGAGTTGATAGATTTATTAACATGTCTACACTTTTAGTTGCCACCATTTCCAGGTTCCTATTGCTCTATTTTCAATTAAAATTAATTTTTTACATCAATTTCTTGTCTCTAATAGCAGGTATTTTGTCTTCTTGTTGCTTTGCATTCATCACTTTTCTAAGCAATTTGATAATATTGTCGTTTGATTTTGAAGAACTCTTAATATGTTGTGCATTTAAATATTGGTGAAAAAATGATAAAACAAACCTAGATTTTTCACAATGGAAAAATGGCTAGGTTTGATTAAGGATGAAAAGTGATGATTCATATGTGATGGATCCAGGACAATCTACTAGCACTAAGAATATTGAAAAGAAAAGAAAAATTGTTTATAGAAGATTTAATTAATTAAGTTATTTGTCATTTGAGTTTACTCGAAATGGAGATGAAATGGAACCTCAATCTCAATGTATTGTTTGCAGTGAACTATTATCCAATTAAAGTATGAAACCCTCGTTTCTTAAAAGAAGTCTTGAATCTAAGCAAGGCTATATAAGGATAAATCTGAAGAATATTTTAAAAAGAAATTATCAGAGTTAAAAAATAATAAACAAATAATGAAAGGCTTTATTACTTCAAATGAAAAAGCTTTGGAAGCTAGTTATGTGATAAGCCTAAGAATTGCCAAGACTGGACAGGATGACACTATTGAAGAAAACCCTATATTACTAAGCAGCTGAAGATATCGTTTTAGCATTATTTAGCGAAAAAGCATCTAATGAACTTCATAATATTCCATTATCAAATGATACAGCTGTTGAACTCATGAAATGGTAAGTTCCATAAAACAGACGCTTATTCAGAAAGATAAAACAGTGAGTATTTCACATTGCAATTGGATACAAGTACTGATATAATTAACTTTGCTCAGTTATTAGTTTACATATGTTTTGACAAAGATAAACAAATTGCCAAAGAGTATTTTGTGAATCTCTTCCTGATAGAGCAACTACAAATGAAATTTTCAAAGTAATTGACAATTTTATGTTTGAGAATGATATTCCTTGGAATAAGTGCATCGCCATATGCAGTGATGGAGCTCGGGCTTTAACAGGAAAACATTCTGATGTTATTTCTCAAATAAAGAAAGTTGCAGCTGAAACTAAATTTACTCCCTGCTTCATTCGTTGTGAAGCTTTAGTAGTCAAAACAATTCCCCCAAACCTGAAAATTGTTAATTTCATTAAAAGCTGAGCTTGAAATTCAAGAATATTTATGATTTATTTCAAGAGATAAGGCAGTGAACATGAAACGCTTTTGTTACATTTCGAAGTAAGGTGGTTGTCCAGAGGCAAAGAGTTTTAAATTTTTTTATGAACTTCGATCAGAAATTCAAATTTTCATCTGTAATTCAAAATTTGAATTGCAAAAGTATTTATTTAGGGAATTATTGTTGGCCCTTTTAGCATATTTATCTGATATTTTTGGAAAGTTAAATGAATTAAATTTAGAATTACAAGGTCAAAGAGTTAATTTGTTTATCATTAGAGATAAAATAAATTGCACAGTGATTAAAAAAAAACTCAAGCTAATAAAAAAAGAATTGGATAATAATATTTTAAGCTTTTTACCACTTCTGGAAAGTTTTCTGACTAAAAATAATTTGAAAATAAAAAAAAAAAAAAAAAAAAAAATTAGCATCCAACGTTAAAAATTATTTTTTCATTGATAAATAATTCCAACTTGTATTTTCCACAGAATTATGAAAGAGAAAATTAGATTAGAAATCCATTTTGTGCAAATGTACCTGAAATTTTATCTGTGAAGAAAAGAACAACTGACAAAAATTTTCCTGTGATCAAACTCTAACTGAAGATTTCAAAAATAACACACTTATTAACATTTTGCTGAACCGAAAAAAGAATTTAAAGGCATTTCAAATAAAGCTATTAAATTTTTACTGCCATTTTGCACAACCTATTTGTGTGAACAAGAATTTTCTTCCATGCCATATTTGAAAAATAAATATGGAATAAAATTAAAAGTGGATCCTAATTTACGGTTAAAACTCAGTGAAATATCTGAGAAAGAAAGAAACTGATCTCTTTTAAACAGGCCCAGAGTTCATACTAAATTTTAGAATTAAAGTATTATGACTTAACTTTTGATAATTAAAATGGTGATAATCTAGTATTTTTATGTGTGCCTATTTAATACAAATAGCCAATAGGATGTGCAAATGGCAAAATATACTTTTTTTTAAATATTTCTTTTGATAAATTGAAAAATAGTCATTGTAAAATGTAGTGGTAGTACTAAAGTTTTTCAGTTTTTAATTAAATGGTATACTTTTGTCAGAAGATTGAGAACCGCTGACCTAGAGTTTTGCCTAGCAGAATTCATCGTTAGACATCGTGCCTGCATAATAATATGCAATTAGCTTATATTTTAGGGTATTGTTTGGATTATTGCTAAGTTGTTCTTTCATTTATCACCAATTTGTTGTTTAATTTATGGTAACTTGAGTAGTTGAATGTTATGGAGACCCTATTATGATGCCATTAGTTGCGTGATTGTGGTGAATTTGACTGATGGGAAAATATTTGTAAGGGCTACGTTCTGCATTGGATATCAGTTAGGAAGTACATTGCGTATTGTTTGCTTTGCATCGTAAAATGGCTGCCAGTGGTAAACTGGGTGTTTGGTTGATCTAATTTAACGGAATTATAAGTGTTGTGTTTGTATGAAGGAAATGTGTATCGTTGAACGTAAAGATCGTTCAGATGGCTTTGAATGGATATGTCACAAGAAAGGTTCAAAAACTCACCATATAAACAAAGTGTTCCATTAGAAAGGGAACATGGTTTGAAGAAATTTATTGGATTCTATTAAGGAATTTTGTGTGCCACAGACTGAAGACTCACAAATTTATAAATAGGGTTAGTGGATATTTCCTTTGCATAGTACATAGATGCATTTGCTTTTTTATGTTATTTCATTGTTTGATTTAAAATTCAGTTTATTGAGATTATATATTATCTGTTTGGCTCTGGTGTAGAATTGGGTGCTCCTTTGATTTTTAAGTGAAAATAGATCAATGTGTACATGGACAAAGTCAAGTTAGTGCACAGTGCGAAGTTTGTGCAATTCTCTGATGTCACAATGACCTTAAAATGCCTTTGGCACGGCTTCGAGATACACAATGAGCTGACAAATGACAATCAAATATCGACATGCATACATATGACATTACTTCTCGGTCCCCTTAATACATTGCTGAAATCGTGCAATTGCTGTGTCGAGAATTCCAACTAACTTGTCAATTGAAATTTTTTCATTTTCAATAAACTCTCTGTCACTTTCTTCACTATCGGTAGCGGTATTTTCTGCATCTAGAATCATGCTACAGATTTTACCATTCATTAATTGATTGATGATTGAGAAGCATGATCATCACAATGTAAAACTTCTTTTATATCATCTTCATTTATTACTGCTTCTTCACATTTCTTTACAAAATCCGTTAACTGAAAATTTTCGCCTTTGCTTTGCGATATCCGAAAACTTTTAAAATTAGCAGCTGTCATAATCAAATTTAGTTATCCTTGCATCATGAGCTTGGCGACTAACGACAAGTTGTTCTATTAAATTTTTTCTTGCTTCTATCGTGCACTGAGACAATTAAGCCTGAATTGTATTAGTTTAGTTATTTATTATACTTATATCTAGTTCTTGCACATTATTAAGGCTCATCAGATAAATAAATTCCCACATATACTTAAGCCTTATTGAGGGCCGGTGCTAGATATCTTACTGCCTGATGCAATCACTATGGATTCTAAATTCTGGGACTCGATGCGGCCATACAAGCCCTAGCACAGGTTCTGAGTTTTGGTAAATAACAAATCAGTTATTTTTAATTCAAATAGCCATAAATGTAATCTTTGGGTCTATGAGTATCATCAACAAAATCTATTTTTAGCATATGGAAAGAAATTTTGGGTAAATTTTTCCTCGTCAACATTTTTTAGCGCATTTAATTTAAATCTGTAATCATTGCCAAGTGTAATGTCAACATAAAAGGTTACCATACTCCTTTATTATTCAATTACTAACATAAAAAAAATTGTTTAGATGTCGCTACAGGAGTCATTACTCAAGTTTATGTTTTTATAAACATGCGATGATGAAAGGAAAGTATTATAAATAATGATTCGCCAGGTTGACGTCAGATCAACGATGTATCTACGTGGAATGTTTCAGTTTGAGATGCGTGCCAAGCAAACACACAGTAACAGAGCCAAATTACTGATTGTATAAATTTATGCTAAAATGATTGTTTCTTCAATAACAAGGTATTTTATTTAGTGTCGAAGTGAAATTAAGAATCAGGACTCTCCAGATGTTTTATTATGCATGGAGGGGGAAGTCAAATGCACATGCATACAGCCTATGAGAAAAATTTTGTTGGTGGTTTTGAGGTCCGAATTTTAGATCATTCTGGATAATAGACGTCCGGATTTCGGACTTTGTACTGTATTATGATGTATATTTGAGGTAATATTTAGGACAACTCTCTTCATACATTTCCTACATATGTATATTTTTATTGCTTTCGCATGAAACTAAATTAATTTTCTTTTCTTTCCCCCACTCCAAAGTCAAACAAATATTTCTCTTCCTCTATTTTTAACATATATTTGATATTAACCATAAATGAAGAGTATATTGAAAGATTAAATTAAAACTGAACAGATTATTTCTAAAATTTTTAATTCAACTTAAATAATGCAAAAGTCATAAGCAATCTTCTAATCCTGAGTTGTTAGCTGTAAAAATATTTGTATGTAGTGTCGTATTATAATTTGTATATCATTCTGTAAGAAAAAATTTAGGATCTTTAATATAAGGGTTGTAAATGAAGTAATGGCAGCATACCTGGAGAACATTTTTAATGATTGTACAAGCAAAATTACATTACATTCCTTCAGTATAATCGCCAGCAAAGTCTTGTACCTTTTGCCAGATGTTGAAAGCTGTAGGAGACCATTGGCAAGGTGTTGTGTGTTGATGTCAGCCATGGAGCACCCTACTGCTCAAATCATGTATGGCATGTCAGGAAATCAGATGCCTCGAAGGAGTTCTTTCAACTTAGGAAAGAGATCATAATTACAAGGACTTAATACCAGGTGGGTATATGGACACAATATATTTCTGTCATTGTGAGTTAATGCAAACTGGTACCATTTCTCTACATCAGAGATTCAATATGGAACCCAGCAAGAAGCAGTTTTCTTCATGTTAAAACTTTTCTGCAGTATGTGCCACACCATTTGATGGCTGAGCCTAACTTCAATGGATATTTCCCGGACAATCTATAGAATGGAGACCATTGATGATGTCAATGCGTTGTTGAGAAATAGATGTGCAATGCAAATCTGTAGTTTTAGTCTGACCTGCACTAAATGCTTTGACCCATCGTGCTGCCGTCCTATAATGTAATGCATTCTTATCATAGGCCAGATAATCTTTAATTGCGCTGCAGTGTGTTTTTGCCACGGGCAACTTTTATAATCCATGACTGCTAATCACTTTTTAAACATGATTTATAGCAGTAGAAACAATACTGGCCACTTCAACGTCATGCAGCAACTACCCCTCTACTATGGTTTTATGCACTTTACACATCGACAGCAGTGCCACCTCACTGCTCTGATATCATGTTTGCATTTGGCTGCTGTTCTTTGACTTTCTGGGCTGCATTGTCACTATTTTAGTTACAACCCTCTTATTGATTTTAAAACTTCATATAATTTATATTTTTTAAATAAAATATTTCAGGATTTGGATTTGGAACACCAGCAACTACTGCTTCAACAGGATTTACATTTGGTACTACTCCTCAAGCGTCTGTAGCAAGTGGTTTTACATTTGGTACTACTCCTCAAGCATCTGTAACAAGTGGTTTTACGTTTGGTACACAAAATGCTGCTCCCGCAAGTGCTGGTTTCTCATTTACTGGTGCTGCACCTACCACATCCAGTAGTGGATTTGCTTTTAATACAAATATGCCTGCAGCATCTACGAGTTCTAGTTTTATGTTTGCTCCAGCTACTACAACAACAGCCTCTACAGGCTTTGGATTTGGTAGTTCAGGCATGTCTACAACAAGCACTGGCTTTGGATTTGGGGCAGTTCCAACTGCTGCTGCTCCAACTACTACTTCTATAACTTCTGGTTTTGCTTTTGGAGCTACATCTGGAGCCCAAAGTAGTGGATTATCTTTTGGCACCCCTGCACAGAGTGGAACTGGATTTTCATTTGGAGGTGCTGCTACAACAACATCCACAACTGGTTTTTCTTTTGGTGCACCAGCCACAAGCACTGCAACCACTAATATGGGATTTAGTTTTGGTACCCCTGCTGCTACTACTACTACATCTACTGGCTTTGCATTTGGTAATATACAGAGTACTCCTGCTTCTTTTAGTGGATTTGGTATGCCTGCTGCTACGAGTAGCAGTACGTTTGGCACATTGCCATCAGCTACTGCAACATCTACTGCTGCTACTGCTGCTCCAACAGGGTTTAGTTTTGGACAGGCAGCAACTGGGTTTGGATTTGCAGCTTCTTCTGGTCCTGCACCAAATGCCACAATTAGTGCTTCTTTTGCAACTCCTGCTACTACTTCCATGACTGCAGGTTTTGGTACTAACACTCAGCCTACAATATCTGGTGGTGGACTTCAATTTGGTCTTCAGCCTTCTACTACCTCAATGGGTACGACTCCATTTTCAGCTACTGGCTTTACTTTTGGTGTTCCCAAGACTACTGCAACTACAGCCGAAACCACAACAAGTCAGTTTCAAATGCCAGTTGCTGCTTCTAGTGCTTCAGGATCTCTTTCTTTTGGGATGAGCATTGCCAGCTCTGTGGCTGCAAGTAAGTTGATTATTTATAGTTTTGATTAGAATATAGTTAGCAGTTTAAAAGTTTCTGAGAGTTTTTTTAAATTATGATTGTTTTTATAAATTATTGTGGTTTTTAAAAATGAAAAAGTTTGATAAGTAGCATTATTCTACCTTGCAATAATTCTTAAACATTATTATTCTCGTAATGCCTTCTCATTATGCATCAGAATGTAATTTTCCTTTTTATTTTTCCTCCCCTTCTACATTCAAGTGCGGCATTGCATATAATATCTATAACTTGAGACTGAAAATTATTAATTTTAATACATTATAAAGGCATGTATGAATTTAAAGTAATATTTAGATAAAAAAAAGTATTTTAGTTGGTTTTATTGCATTTCTGTGGTGCCTTTACATAATTTTTTCTTCTCTTTTTGGTAATATGATTTCAGTTACACCATAGACTTTTTCGTGCAGCTTGATCTTACCAGTCTGAGACTGAACAAATATTGAATCCTGAAAAATCTTCCTGTCAGAAGAGAATTCCATCACTGGTTTTAAATCGCTGTTGCATTATAAGTAGAAAAAAGCAGCATTATATACACTAGAAATAGGTAAAACCTTTCTTTCATGGGGTTGGATCAGAACTGATCGCTCACTAATAATAATCTTGATGAAAAAGATCCAGAGCAAGGATGGTGAGTGAGGATAGAATAAAGAGTAGAACAAGTCGAATGAGTAGTGGGATCGGGACCTGTTAGCAAGGTTGGAGCCAGAGTCGTAGCTAAGGTTTTCGGTGCCCAGGCACAACTACAGATTTTGTGTCCCCTTCTGTTTGCCAAGAATGGAAAACATTTAATACTAAAATTTCATAACATCAGTTTTGTGCCCCCTGGATACTGCACCTAGGGATGGACCCCCGTCCCCTTCACTGGGTTCCTACGCCTCTGTTTGGAGCTAAGAGTGAAAAGAATAGTGAACCAGCCATGAGATCAGAAAAGTCAATTCATTCAAACAATAAATCTCTTAACTGATTTTTTTCAGCTTTAGTTTTGAGATTCCATAAAACCTCTTTGCTACACAAAACTAGCAATAAAATCCTAGAACAAAGACTTTTTTAAGTTGGGAAATGATAAAATTAAATTCGCTTTTAACAGAGGGCAAACAGTTTTTTTTTTAAACTAAAATGAAAAATGAATTTTCCTGGCATGCTTTCAGAATGAGCCCCCCCCCTTTTTTGTAAATAAGACTCCAGATCTCTGTTTCTAGTGTATTTCCAACAGGAGGTGTTGGAAAGTAAATATCCGTAAAAATCCACAAAAAGTGACAGCTCCATTTTCTGGATTTGGACTAAATTTGTTCTGTAATGTTATAAGGTATTTCTCCCGCCTTCTTAGCATGCCTTAGTGGTGTAGTGGTCAGCATGCTCGGCGTGTGTTCCAGAGGTAAGAGGTTCGAGTTCTGGCGAGGGCATTGCTCATTTTTCATGTTTCCTGCTTTGAAATAACCTAATGTCTCTACAAAGTGAATCATTTCTTTGAATTAATTCTGTACAGATCATCCAACTTTTGTATACCTGATCCTTAAAAGTCCTTACCTGGGTTTTATTTTCGTACTGTTGGTCATAGACATATAGTTCTAATTACAGAAATGTTTATTCAAATCACCTTCTTTTAGGCCCATGTTAGTGAAGCAAATCCACATTTCATAATAAGTGATGATCCGGTCCAGAATTTTGTCCTTGTGTTTTTGTTTGTGCATGTGCAGGTCCGAACATGTCTGTGCTTGTCTGCTTTAGTCAGCTCGTGTGGCACCCAGCGATTAAACTTGTACATCAGGTTTATGTGATCCATGGCACAACTGATGGACATGGAATTAATGTCTTAATTCTTTAGCAAGCTTTCAAGTGGTTGCATACTTATCTTCTTCCACAAGTTCTTGCAGGCGGGCTTTTTCAACATCAGTAGGCCGGCCAGAGCGCTCTGCTTCTAGAATGTCATAGTCCTTGTTTTTGAACTTTCGGTACTAAACCTTCTTAGTCTCACATGATACAACATTAGTACCTAAAGTTGTACACATGATTTGGTGACATTTTGTAGCTGACTTTTTACAACATAACTAGAAGTAAATGATGCTTGTAATCTGGTAGCATTTAGTTCCATTTCAGACACCTTGTACTTAATGATAATGGGTTTTTTTAAAAAAATAAATTTCACAACACAGTTTTCTAAAGCAAACACAGTTTTTTTCTTTCAAATGCCAAAAATCATTTGACAAAATATGATTAAACATGCCAATGTGAACTGTTTGCGTGAATATATTTGCAGTGGTAGGAATCCAATTTTATCATATACCCAATATTATCATATACCCAATATTATCGTTGATACCCAATATTATCATTTTACAGACGAAATGAATCTCTTTTTGTTTAACTCTCTGAGCATTACGGGTTTAACCCTGAAATTTCAAAGTTCCTCAAAATGTCATGAATAATGATATTTTTTTTTTTTTTATTTTAATTAAAAATGACTATTTCATTTTGTACCTTGATTCCTTTTGTTCCAATATACATCCAAACTGAAATCAGATACATTAAAAGCTAGCAGAAATTTTCATGTATAATGAATGTGGAAGGCAACCTTCTGCACGGAATTTTCCGGCTGTAACACTGAGAGGGTTAAAATTTACTGCTAAATCACTCATCTTAGGAGATCTCATTATCTTTTATACATAGCTATCTAAAGGAAAAAGTGTTAATGTTGCTTTAAATAAAACTTTAATCTCTCTATAATTTTAAATGAAATATGTATTGAAATTACAAAAGATTTTAAAATTTATTTCAGCTACAACAAGTGCACCTCTTGGTTTTTCCTTGGGAAGTGCTGCTGCTAGTAAACCTCAAGAAGGAACTGGAACAACATCTATATTTACAATGAATAAACCTGTGACATCTATTGGTATGTTATATTTATTTAACATGTGTGAGAGAAGTGTGTGCTCAAAATTATGATTTCAGGCATTTGCTCATGCTTATGAGTAAAGCATTTTTAAAGTTTGCTATTTATAACACAGTTATTGTTATACTGTTTTATAGTTATTATAACGCATTTGGTATTTATAATGAAAGAGAGCAAAATGCCTCATTTTTTCTCAAAATATATTACTCTCAAGTTTAATGTATTTTAATCAAAACTACTTTTGCCTGTCACTTTTTCAATTTTATGCATTGTATTAAAAGTATTCACATAAAATAAGAAGAATTCCATAATTTAGTTTAATTATTTTGTCTTTTTTGTGCACATATTTTAATTGACAAGGAAAATCGCCTGAAATGCCTGGGCATTTAGATATCAGCGGGTTGGCACAACACCTGCATCTGTTTTGTACCTAATGCTTTCACCCACATCACGTTAGTGCATGGCTCGTTGATTTTGGAAGCTGCTAAATGACATGCCACTCATTCTTTTGAAGTGGCTAAAGTAGCTGTCTTATTAGAATGTACCTGTTTCCTCTCTTTTGTTTGTCATCAACATTTAGCTGTTGATGCTCGCAATTGCAATCCTGTCTTAAGGGGAAACTGCATACCATGGAGGTAAGAATAAAAGGAAGGGTCAGGCCCGCTCTATGAGTAAAGCAGTGCTCCCAGACTTTTGTCTCCATATAAATCGAAAAGCGGGCACTTCCGCATAAAAAAAAAAAAAAAAAAAAAAAAAAAAAAAACATTGTGTGATGGATAACAGCAATTTGTATAGTTTAATGACATTTGCACCTTGGTTATTTTTCAATAACTTGCAACAGTGATTTTGATTATGAATTTGTTTTATAAAATTCAGAGCTCTTGCACTGCAAAAATATAGATTTTAGCAAAAATGTTATGCGTAAAGAATGAAAAAAACCTTACAGTACCTTTAAAATTGTATATGTCTTTCAATACACTTGATAGAGTATTCGCTACTTTTATTTTATGCTCCAAACACCATAATGTTTTAAATAAAATACATTTTTTGGCCATCTACATGTTATTGTAACTAAAATTGCTTTTTAAAAATTAAAAAAAAATTTTTTTTTTAAATTTTTGGTACTTTTAAAAAAATTTTAGAGGAAACTCTCAATAGTTGCTCATTTTAAACTCATCGTTTTATTTTTATATAACTGAAAAATAATTCCTTTGGGTTAACTAAAAAATGAAATTTCCGCCAAAAGTTTTTATTAAATAGAATGGTATGCAAGATCTGTCTACCTAAAGAGAGAGTTGCCATCCTGGAGGAATTTCGAAGAAAAACTGACCTTTGAGTGGCTATGAAAAATGATGCATGTAATTTTCATTCAAATTTTATTTATATCAGATTTTTATGTAAAAAATTCTGGTATATGCTAAATTATTGTAAATTATTCAAAAAAGATAGTGAAAGCACAGAAATTAAAGATTTTCACATGCCGAAAAGGAAAAATATTAAATACATATGGGTATTCATGCATATAATTGCATAAAGCATTTATCTTCCTTTAACAAAATATATAAATATTTATTAAATTATTTATAAATGTATTTGGAAATCACAGATTTATTCATTCATAAACTCCTGTGAAAGTTACTGGGAAGAAATCTAGTTATTAAATATATATAAATTTATAATGATTATAAATATTATCTAAATATATAACAAACTTAACGTTTAATTGTAAGCATAAACTGAAATTCTGTTGACAAATAAGTTTATAAAACTATTTAAGCAGGAATTGTTCATACTGGAAAGTAATCTGTTAAAAGGTATTGTAAAGCAAATTCTATGAGATGCGTACTTAAGGAAGTAGTAAAAGCATATTTTAAAAACTCTTCCTTACTACTTAAAATTAATTGAAATTAAGGGTAAAAAAAATCTGATAAATATTAAAAGAATTATTTCCTTACATTTTATATAACTCGGTTACAATTTTTAAATAATATTAAGGAAAAAAAATCCCTTTTTATTCCCTTTCAGAAATATAGATAAAAAGTTAAGCACATGGAAATCAGCACCAATATTTAAGGTATTTCATTATTAAAATAAAAGGTACTGTTTGGTATAAAATGCGATGAGTTAAGATAGATAATGGCGCTGGTTTCAAAATAAAACTAACTAAGTAGGCCACACAAATATTTAATCATTTACATAATGTACAAGGTTACAAGTTAGATGCTCCATTAACACAGACAAAGTGGAATGAGCGAATGCACCATAGGTCCGCAGCATACATTCTTCAACAACCAACTCAACTAAATTTGGCTCCTCTTACAAGAGGGCGCTATATTAAACCGGAACATGCCGGCTCCCATTGAACAAGTTTTAATAATGCCATAAAAGTTTTACAATCAAATTCAAATATAGACATACATATGAAATACACAATGAAATGCAATTTAACACAAATTATTTCAATTACAATTAAATTCAGTACCATATAATAAGAAATAAAAATGTCACACATAAAAATTACATTTGCACTAAATGAATAATGTAATAATGTCCATTCATAATATGGAAATTTTATATCTGATAGTTGTCTGGTATGGGCAAAATACTTAATTTTGTGACAGGCCTTCTGTTGTCAGACTTATTTATAATTTCTGGTTCTACAGGGGCTGTTATAAAACGGCCAATTAAAAAATGTCCAGGTGTTAATGTTTTAAAATCCCTTGCATCTGAAGAGAGAGGAGAAATTGGTCTGGAGTTTAATATTCCCTCTATTTGTGTTACTAAAGTTAAAAATTCTTCAATAGTTAATTTTGAATTCCCAACCATTTTTTTAAAATGCGTTTTGAACGATTTAATGCCCGCCTCCCAAAGCCCACCAAAATATGGAGCTCTAGGGGGTACACATTTCCACTCAATCTCCTCTGACAACAAATAGTCGGATAATCCTTGTTCTGGTTTTGTGGCTAATTTAAACAGCTTGCTTAATTCATTTCAAGCTCTAAGAAAGTTTGTAGCATTATTGCTAAATATGGTCGATCTTTTCCCTCTCCTAGCGAAAAATCTCTTTAGGGTAGCAATTAATGCTTCCGAAGATAAGTCTGAGACAATTTCTAAGTGAATTGGCAAGGCACACAAATACTGCAACATACATTTTTAGAAAAACACTTTTCATTGATTTTTTGCCTTTATAAGAAACGGACCACAAAATCGAGTCCACATTTGTTAAAGGTTGATTCAACTGACACTCGTTCAGCAGGCAGATCACCAATTACCTGATCTATTGGTACAGGTCCGTGTACGCATCCATGTACTATTTTTCTAGCAAGATTCCTGCCGCTGATGGGCCAAAACTTTTGTCTGACAGTACTCAATAGAGCTTCTGGTCCAAGATGCAAATATTTCAGATGATAATAGTACATGATCAAATAAGTGAACCTATGTCTAGCTGGCAAAATGATTGGATATTTACAATCATAACTTACCTGAGATTGCGCAAGTCTGCTACCGGCACGTAAGATTCCATCATTGATGAATGGATTTAACGACTTAAGCTTGCTCGTACGAGGTACCTGGCTATCCCTCGTAAGTGACTCAATATCAGAATAAAACTCACCTTTCTGCACTTCCCGAATCAATGTTGACTCGGCCCCTTTCCGTTCCTCTAAGGATATAGTCCCTGAAACCCTTTCCTTATTCCTAATGATTCTGAAGAACCTAAAAATAAAACTACAAATTTTGATTAATTTCATATAATTATTTGTTCGATTTAAGAGAGAGGTTAAACTAGAATTATTTTCTAATATTGCAAAATTAGAGTCTGATAAACATTTTAGTTCCTTGACATAGTCATTATCAGTGGTAGGCTCAAGAGGTTTTTCTGGGTAATGCATGTCCTCACAAAGAAGGCCTGGTCCATTTTACCAGATATCACACATAAGAATGTCACTGGCATCCAGTCCACGCGATATGACATCAGCTGGGTTAGATTCAGATGGCACATATTTCCATTGGTATGACCCCGTAAGCTCTTGTATTAAAGCGACTCTGTTACTCATGAAAGTTTTTAGTAAGTGTGGTGATTTTCTAATCCAAGCAAGAGAAATCGTAGAATCAGACCAAAGAATTACTTTTTCTACTTTAACATTCAACGAAGATATCACTTTATCCATCAATCTGGATAACAGAAGGCAACCTGACAGTTCCAATCTAGGAATTGATAGGGTTTTTATTGGTGCAACTGTCGCCCAACAATTCAGAGTCCTTCATGGACATGCATACAAGGTACCGACCTTCAAAGGTTCTATAATGAGTTTCATTAAAATTTTTTTCAAAATATTTCTCTTCTGGACTAAGTGCTGAATCCGGAAAATTAATATTTTCTACCTCCCAGAATTTGTGCAATGTTTCTTCAGTTTTTTCATTTTGCGTAAGCAGACCACAGTATTGTGATTCAAGTGGTGAATTATGCACAATACTACTAACTACGGAACCAAAAATCGTTTCCTGGAACAATAAGTCTTTTGTTGCGTTGCGAACTTGACCTGATTTTAATAAGTCAAAGAAACATTCTGCACCCAATAATAAATCAATTTCCTCAGGTGTGTTAAATCTGTAATCAGCTGAGGAAATATCCCTGAAGACGTCAATGTTTTATCCTTATTGGCAATTGAAGTCCTCAATTTATAATTTAAAGTAATATCAGTTCCATTTAATACTGAAAACCTTTGTTTTTTTAATACCTAATTGTTTTGTAAAATGAGCAGACACGCAGTTAATATTGAGCAGCTGTCAAGAAGAGCCTTTCCTTTGATGAATGTCCCTTTTGAAGATTTCATCATAACAATCGCAGATGGCAAGATAACACTTTTATTCGTAGCTAATAAACAATTAGAAAGACTCGTCGCCTTCCAATTAGGGACCGGAGGAATATCCTTCCGGCCAGCTGTATTCTGCTCTATCGTCTGCGGATGTTTATTTGAAACAGAATCCAAATTCGATGACTCATCCTTATGAAGCAATGTAGGATGTTTTGAATGGCAAATATTGCAAAAATGATTCAATCGACAATCAGACATAAATTATTTCATCTTACTAGCGTATTCATATCAAGGAATTTACTACATTGAAAAAGAGAATGTGGCGAAATACATATAACGCAACTTTTTTCCGAATTAGTTGAATGAATAAGAAGGGTTTTTGATATTATTTTTATTTATTTATTTATTTTTTTTTTTTTTTTGATACTTTCGAAAGTTTGACTTCTTTTTTCTAAGAATGTCATCAAGTTATCGAAATTAGGAACATCTGAAGCATTTACCGATAATTTGAATTGTTTTCGAGTTTCCTTGTCTATTTTGTCTAAAATGACAGTAGTAATTAAAATATCTGAGAATTTGCTTCATTCGAAACCCAAATTATTTAAAGCTCTAATGTTTTTATTCACAGCATCTACTAGATGCCTTAATTCTTTCGATGATTCATGAATAATTTTTTCGAATTCTAAAATAGCTTTAATGTGAATATTAACAAGAATTCTCTTGTTTTCGAAGTGATTTTTAAAGCTGTAAATAATGATTCAAAAGTATCTTCCTGAGTTTGCAACAATTTTGCTTCTCCCTTAAGAGCGGCATGCAGATAATGTAGCTTTTGTGCATCTGTTAATTGAGTATTTGAGGTAACAATATTATTAAATTTAATTTTAAACATGCTCCATTCTTCATACTTTCCGCTAAATTGTGGAAATGGAATTTCAGGTAACTTTATTTTACAACTACTTTTTACGATATCAACCTTATTAATATTAGCAACATTATCAATTAACATTTGATTGAAACTTACCTCTAGATCGTCGATTCTTGCTTCTAGATCTAATAATTCCTCTTCTAATTCAGAAGTATCATCCTTTTCAGGCACAGCAATATAATATTCTGATCGAAGTGCATCCAAAGCAATAGACATCTTTCCCAAGGCCTTGAGCTTGGCATCTATTTTGATTTTAGTCATGTGCTGGTACTATCCGCTATGACAGTCTCTATTCTAGTTAGTTGGGCTTTCAGTGAGCCCTTCTTTCGATTTAAAGCAACTATAGTGGCCATTCTATACTAATACGAACTTAGTTAACAATAAACAAAACAACTCCGCGAGCGGACCATAAATTTTGTTTGGTATAAAATGCGATGAGTTACGAGAGATAATTGGCACTGGTTCCAAAATAAAACTAACTAAGTTAGGCCACATAAATATTTAATTATTTACATAATGTACAAGGTTACAAGTTAAGTGCTCCATTAGCACAAAGTGGAACGAACGAACGCACCATAGGTCCGCTGCGTACCTTCTTCAACAACCAACTCCACTAAATTTTGCTCCTCTCACAAGAGGGCACTGATCCTAGAGGGCGCTATGTTAAACCGAACAGTTACCTCTATAAAAATTGCTTAGTTAATGATCAAATTATTTTCTTTCACATTTGTTAATCTGATTTTGTTTTAGTGAAAATTATACATTGTTTTGTTTTCGTTTATTCTTAAAGTGTCGTTAACATTTTCATGTATAGCGTGCAATCAATTTTTTGGACGCCGATTAGTTAGTTATGACGAAAGTCAGTTGTATAATATGTCAGTATGGGATTTCAAAAACGCATATGTGCGATGTTATCGTCATGCGATGATTTGTAGGTATTTTATTTTTTACCACGACATTTTCGACGACAATGTTTTTAAACTGCGAAGTTTTTTAACCGCTTTATTTTTGACCACCTTATTTTGTACCACGTTTTTAGAACTGTGATGTTTTCTCTCTGCGATATTTTCTCCGATGTTTTGTACCACGATGTTTTCCAGCTCTCTCATCCAGAAATAGGGAATAACAGTGCTTCCAAGAAGTACAATGGCACTAAACTTCTCCGAGGCATCATACAGATAAGCACACAGATAAATACAAATTACGTTTTATCTATCCGGCTTTTAAACTATCTTGTGCACGCTTTTAATTTGCATAAACTTCTCTAGGGAGCGAATATATATGTTGTGAAGTAAGGGAACATCAGACAGTATTTACCGGAAGCTTAACTGCCACAAAAATGTAAAAATAATTCTTACAATACGTAAGGTATCTTCTCCTTACTGCGTGCCTTCGTGGTGTAATTGGGAAGCACATCCGGTTAGCAAATAAAATGTTCCGAGTTAATAAATGTTCCGGACAGGGCACTGCCCATTTTTCATGTTGCATGCTCCTTTCTTGTTGCCTGCTTTAAAATAAAATGCCTGATGGTCTATAAAATTATGTGTGGTAAAATAAAAATACTGCTTACCCTTTCAAAGTATAAGAAAAAGGATCAACTTTTTTTTTTGGAGGGGGAATCTATGAATTCTATGCTGTGACTCGAAAAATTTTGTAAACTGAAATATTTTCTCCCAAACTTGCAAATGTGACACCATCATTTATCATCAAGGTACGAAATGAAGAAATGATACTTTGAACCTTAGAGAACATCAATAGATTTCCGATTAGAAAGAAGTTAATTATATTTGTATAAATTACCTGTACTTTATAACAAGTTATTTAATTTTCCACTTCCTATTGAAACACACAGCAGTTTTCTCTAATGTTATTACACTTTCGTGAATACCATTTCACACATAACGTTTAACCTTTCTTTCAGAAAAGGTTAATATGATCCCGAATTTTATATGCAAAGTATTTTTCTTCATAAAAAATGAATTGCAATTATGATTGCAGATGTGACATTAAAATACTTCCTTTGTATAACTATATTTCATCTACCGAATTTCTTGATGGTTTTTCATGCTGTTATCTGTTTTTAATGAAGGAATTATTCTAATAATATATCTTAAAAAGCAGAAGCCTGTTATTAAATAAAATTCTAGGATAATCGCTATCTTTTCTAACCATAATTCAGTTAAAAACACGTAACAATTATCTCTTCAGTAATACAATATAAACAGAATCTGTAGAAAATGTTTAGCTCAAGAACTGGGTTCAATATTTAAAGCGGCTAACTCTATTCAGTGGCCAAATACAGCAAACTTAATCGCCCATTCTGTAACGCACAATTTTCAAATGACTTGACTTGTGCACTCTAGCAAAGAAATACCAAACAATTTAAAAATGATTCTATGGGAAACAGTCACTGAAAGGATGAAAAGCTGAGTTACATATCCATTTTGGTGGTGAATTTTGCTTATAATGGAATTTATTTGTAATGATATCTACATTTAATTTTATCAAATAAAACAATTCTTAAAAGTAAAGAGGGCTTTTATCTTAAAATCATGTACATTTTCTGATAAAAGGGTATTAAATAATTTTTTCTTTTATTGACAGAATAATCCAATTTTTAATGTGGTAATTCTATGTATATTAAGTTTGCATGCTACTATTTGACATAAGTCTTTTCTTGTTAAATAAGATATTACAGTATTTAACAAGGAAGTACCAGCTATTGTACATAAAGAAAAATGTTATGAATGTTACATTAAGAAAGCAGGTTTTTTTTTCTTTTTTTTTTTATGTCGAAAGTTATATTTATTTCAAAAATTCGAATTTAGTTTTATTTGGTCTTATTCGAATGAAATATTGTTTTGGTAAAACAATTACTGCTAAATATTTAACCGCTCACAGAATTAAATATAATTTGAATATCTGCAAAGAAAGGTAAAAAGAATTAAGCAGAAAAATTTTTAATTTTGTTTAATGTGATTACATATATGTAACTTTGATTTACCATTAACTCAAGAACACAAATTCCATTTATTTAACGATATTAATTATGAGGATAACATATGTTAAGAGAGTTCTTGCAGTTGCAAATATGAAACTTCTTTTGATGGGAACAATTTTCCATACTGTCAAATAAATTTCTTTTCCGGTGAACTCTCGAAGTCTTCTCTTCAAGTCAGGGCAAAGCTCTGTGTTTTCCAACATATCTTCTATGAGAGAAGTGAATTCAAGCGATAATTCGAAAACCAAAGTTGCGAAGACTGTCATAATTATAAATGACAAAACGCTCGTCGAAAAAAGTGTCAGAAGTGATACGGTTAACCAAGGGTCATCATAATTCACCCAGCCAATTACATAACACATAGCAGAAGCGCCATACAGAATAGTAAGAAGGATTAAAATCGATACTTCATTATCCAGTCTTCTTGTAAAACGCCTTACAGCGCTGTAAGAAAGCAGATGATTGTCGTAAACACAATACTTTTCATCTCTCATTGATTTAGTCAAGTTCTGTATTATTGCCCTGAGTTGCTGGCATACTGTTGCATAATATATTGCGAAAGTTGCCACTGGTAAATAAAGGAAAACTATTTCGACGTAATTACACAGTATGTTGGTAGCTTTACCAACTGTTGTGTTCGCAATAGAAGTTGCAAGCAAGAATTCAATCGCAGAAATATAGGTAATGTTGATTTGTAATGTAGATACAAACATAACTAAGTGTATTAGGATGTTAAGAGAGCAGAAGGTAAAATCCAACGCTGATTTGCAAATCGGCAATTCTTAGATGCATGCAAAATGTTGTTTAATGAATCTTGCAACGGGCAGGTCCTAAAGTTTAATACTATTCGATGAAATATTACTGTTAATGTTAACGTCGTATTTGCCATTGCCACTAGTACGTCATTCGCCTTTACATGTAGAGTAAAAATAGCAACTGTAAATATAGTAAAGAGGATGCAAACAAAAAAATTGATAAACTGTAGTAAACATTTGAAGAGTTTACCTAATTTACGATTTTGGGCATTTGAATTGAAACTAATTATTGCACTGATGTGGAAGAGAGTGAATACATACTTGAATGAAGATTTCATTGAGTATTTTATTCTATGACTCCAGTCCTATTAGAGTATTTAGGCACATTTAGATAAGTACACAGACTATTTCACCTAATATTCGTATACTTAAATTTATAAAAAAAAAGTAGGTGAAAGTGATGATTACTTATTCGTAAAATTAACTAATACAGATTAGGATCTTGTGTGACAGCAGAGTTCGAAATCCCTGAAATTTATGCCGCCTTACTAACACATCCTCAAGACGTATAACTTCTGGTTCAAATGAAAGAAGTCGGTTAGTAATTATTTTCATGGACTTTTGTAATGTTGTTTTCAAGAACTAAATAGATGGACTTTCAAAATAATAAATCCAAGATCATTTTCTCAATTAACTGAAGTGCACTAATAACTTTGTTATTGTTTACGATATGTTTACTGATTTCGTTTCCTTTCTAACAGAGATTTTCTGATCAGTAAAACATATTTTAGCTTAATTGTTTTTATGATTTTCACATTTCTTTTATGGCATTCATTCATTTAGAGACGTATTCATGTAAACCACTTTTCTACGTATATCTTGTTCGGTTGTAATTTCAATTTATTTTTTTCCCATTTACTTCTAGTTGTTTATACTCTTCGTGGTTGAGTAATATTTCACATAAAGAAGAAGGAATAAATGTTGCTTTCCAAGTTTAATTTTTATTTTTCAGAAAAATATATTTACAGTAACATTACGCTCATTTAAAATGCATTATTTACACTGTGAAAATTTAAGCATGTAAAAGTTAATGTTTTCTTAACTTTGGTATAAAACAGCCTTTTCTTTAGAAGTTTCTTCTTTTGTGTTGCTTAAGGATATTTGATATTGTAACGAAATGTCCAGCTGTAGTAGGATAGCTTCCCCGCAAAGCAGGTTTAGGGTTGCCATATTTGACGAGAAATTGCCATTTGGTGACAAAATTGGCGATATGTCATGAACGGAGAACCTTTTGGGGCGAATTTTTACCGGTTTGGCCCAGAATGTTCTCGAACGCAAACCAAAAGCTATATAAACCCTGCTGGTAAGCGGAGTGCTCAGTACCTAGTCAAGTCAGTTAAGAGATAGTGTCTCGTAGTCTAGTGTAGAGCTGGTCGTCGAGTGCATTGAAATAGTCGCTTAGTGTATCGTGAGTTTGTGCATCGTCGAGTTTTGCCTTAGACTGTGTTGAGCTCCGAGAATGAACAAACCAAGTCGGGAGTTGTACTCTAGTGTATCGTTGAGTACATTGCGAGTTGTAGCGTGGACAGTCTTGAAAGTACGTCGAGAGCTGTATTTTGGTGTATTGCCGTGAAGCTGTCTTCACTGTTATAGCCTGATAGTCTGAAGGCTGTTGTTTCAGCTGTTTATAGTAGTTCTTCGACGATTGTAAACGTGATTTTGGAGCTGTCTTGAATAATACTGGCTAATAAATTGTGTTTTGATACTTCATCAAGTGCTGTCATCATTATTCACTCCAAATCCATGAACCCGTAGGTAAGAAAACGTAACACTATAATTACTCAGTCATCACACTTTCTTTTACAACCTGTAAACCTTAATACGGAAGAATATATTCCGCAGTAACTCTTGACAACTTTACTTAATTTCGTTTACACGTAAAGATATATATAATAATGAGCACCATATAGCTGAGGAATAATACTACTTGTAGTTTCTATTAGTAAGAGCCGTAATGGAATAACTAACAAAATTACAAAAATGGTTTACTCGTATATCTTGTGAAATATAAGTGTAAAACTGAAAAAAATTAAAGATGGAAGTTATGTTTATCGTCTCAGCTCCGGCACCTCTCAGCTTTTGAGAGAAATAGTACTTGTAGCCGGAGCGCACTTAAGTTCTATGAGAAAGAGCTGCGGCACATAAATCGACTACATTTCTAGCATGTAATTGATCTTTCTTTATGTAAATGAACCACAATTTCAGCAGAAAATTATTTTTATTTCGAATTTTTTTTATTAATAAGTAAGCTTTATAACCAATTCTAATTTCTGAATGCATCAAGACAGAAGAGAAACAAGCCAGCGTAAAACATAAAATTAGCAAAACAACAATCTTGTGTTTGGCATAGGTTTTAGTTAAGATTCTATCTAGGGCAAACAGGTACAGGTCCCTTTATTTGACGAAGAGGGACCTGAAACTGTTTGTCCTCAAAATCAACAAAGTCTTAATTTAATATACACCAAACACAAGGTTATTGCTTTGCTAAATGCATGCTTGTCTTTTCCTGGGACATCTGTCTTTTGATGGAAACTGAGACTTTTAAGGAAAAATATCCTCGCCTATGTGTCAAAGGCTGACTCTACTAGAATTGCAATAAATTTATTACAGGGCCTAATTTTTTTTTGCCGAAAGTCGTGAAAGTGCTGACAGTCATGAAAGCCCTGATCGTCCAACTCCAAAGTTAATGACTTCCCACTGAAAAGAGATCCTGCAGAGTTTAATAAAATAAAACAACATAGGTGACGAAAATTGTCACAAAAGCTTACGCTAGCTCTCACCTTTCTCAGAGAGAATATTTCTCCTGTCATATTCTGCTTCACAGCTGGAATTACATCGGCAAGGAACCGTGGTCAGAAAGTGTTGGATTCTTTTTCTCTTTGTTTTCATACCTGCATTAAAATTTCCTTCCATATTCCCATACTATGTCTATCATTCTCTTTACTCTGGTGACTCTCGTTTAACCATTCTAACTTTTTGCACTAGTATGCTGGGAAAGAATGTTATTTTTTCTGTCCTTCATTGTACATTAGAAAAAATTTGTCCAATAAAAAAAAGTCCAGTATTTTATTTTATTACTGTATTGTTCCGCAAACTCGACATAATATGGACTGAGAGACTGTCGAATTTCCAAAAATTCCAGTTTTACGGAATAAGAGATGGGTTTATTAGAACTCTTATTATTTAACCTTTTGATGCTTCTGATATTATTTGCATGATGTTTTAATTAAAAAACTCTAGACATCGAGTATAATGATCCTAGAAAGAAATAACATATGAATTTTAAAAAAATCAGCTCTCTCCAGTGATCTTTGAGTGGTGGTACCACTTTTTCATCTATCGAGCCAGTCAGCCACTAGCAGTAATAAATCCAGGCTCTTCTTCTTGAAATTCATCATAAAATTTTAGGGCCTTCTCTTGCAAAATTGGTCCTAAAATATTTAATTATTTACATAATGTGCAAGGTTACAAGTTAAGTGCTCCATTAGCACAGACAAAGTGGAACGAAAGAACGCACCATAGGTCCGCTGTGTACATTCTTCAACAACCAACTCAACTAAATTTGGCTTCTCTCACAAGAGGGCGCTATATTAAACCGAACAGGTACTGTAATTTGAAATGAACCGAACAGAGCATTAATCATAAATTGACTCGGATTTTTTATTTAAAAGATGTTTCAGAAGCTAAAAAAAATTCCTCTCATATTTGAGAAAGTATTTTAGGAAAAAGCTGTGTAAACAGAAAAGAAATAATACGTAACTTTAATATTAATAATGCAATAAACTTTGATCTTACTTCTTGGAATTTTGTACAAATAAAATCGAATTACCTTAAAATTTTTTCCTAAGGTAATTAATGAAAACTTGTAAAAATATTTCATTCGAATTAATCTTCTGAGCAAACTGGTCTGGAAAATGTATAACATTTAATTCTGTTCGGAATGAAATGTTGTTTAAAAAGGCATTCTTTTCACGTACTTAGGACTCTGAAATATTGTAGTAAAAGGAAATATATATATTTATACATATATTTACGATGTAATTACACAATGTTTACACCCGATCATATCAAAACCCACTGATCTAAATCAGTGTTTCCCAACGTTGCTCAACCAACAATGCTCCACCTAATCCTCTCTAAAATTATTATGCTCCCCCTAGCAGATACTTAATTTTTAATATTAAAAAATTGAAATGCTCATGAAAGAAACTTGGATGGTGGGTTTTAGCAAGAAATTTCTAAGCATTTAAATGTCGATGTCTACTGCAAAAATTCTTTATAAAATATTTCAAATGCACCACTATTTAGAAACCTCTTTACATATACATCACTTACATTATTCTTTACTTTTGGGAATAAAAATTGAAATTTCTTGAAGAAAATTTGAAAATTTGAACGTTCTTTGTCGCCTTAAACTCTGGATGAGTCCATTTTTGAATTGTCTCCCTTAACAAACAAATTGCCCATCTGTGTGGCTGGGGCCCCACATTGGGAAACACTGATCTAAATAGTAAATAATTGAGTATTTTGGTTTCCATGAAGGGATTGCCTCTGCTTCAAAGCAGTGAACAGGGTAAACCAGTTAGGGCCTCTCCTCTTACTTCCTACCTCCATACTGTACACAGTGGTTGAAAGTGTGCAAAGATCTCCAAGAGTGAAACAATTGTTTCACTGCAGAAGGCTATTGCTAATGCTGTAGCATTCTACTTGGCATAGGGAAAAAAAAATTGCATAATGTTTTAATTAAAAAACTCTAGACATCGAGTATAATGATCCTAGAAAGAAATAACATATGAATTTTAAAAAAATCAGCTCTTGCCCAGTGATCTTTGAGTGGTGGTACCACTTTTTCATCTATTGAGCCAGCCAGCCACTAGCAGTAAATCCAGGTTCTTCTTGAAATTCATCATAAAATTTTAGGGCCTTCTCTTGCAAAATTGGTCCTAAAATATTTAATTATTTACATAATGTGCAAGGTTACAAGTTAAGTGCTCCATTAGCACAGACAAAGTGGAACAAAAGAACGCACCATAGGTCCGCTGTGTACATTCTTCAACAACAGCATGCCAAGGGGAAAAAAAAAAAAAAATCATATGCTTGAGAGAAACAGATTCCGGCCTCTATTGATGTGAAAGAGTTAAAAACAAGTCTAAATCTGAAATGTTTTATGTGTGTGAAATAACTATGGTAATGTATTCAAGGTTTGAAATTTCTTGCTGAATAAAACTGTTATGATTTTGAATTTTTAGTTTTTTTAAATACATTTAAATTCTTGAAATTCTAAAGATTTGATTTTTGTCTTTTTTCAGCTTCTTTATCTTCATTGACATCAACTCAGAGAGATCAAACAAGTACTGCTCCAACTGTCAGTACTTGTACTGGTTTAACTACGACATCCGCTGCTCCTGGTAATTCCTGCATAATATTTAATGAATAAATAAATTAGACTTTTTTGTAATTGTCTTTTTACTTCCTTGTACGAAGTAAAAAGGAAGTGTTGTAATCACGAAAAGTTTCAGGCAGCATATTTAAACGAAAATATCCATTTTGACCACTATCGAATGCAATTTAACAATGTTTTTGCATGACATCTGTACGTAAGGACAAGATAAAAGACTTTTCCTCCAAAAAAAATATAAAACTGCTTTAAAATGAATTCTGAAGAGAAATTTTCATGCTGTCTGTATGTACGTATGTACATATGTATCTTGCGTAACTCAAAAACGAGTGGCCTCAAATTTTGTATAGAGGACTGCTATAAAATGTAGACGTGCACCTCGTATTTTGGTTGGAATCGGACACACCAAACATATATAAATATATTTATATATATAATCCACTCTGTTACCTGGCTCGGTGATCTCAGTTACTTTACTCTTATATGTTTGTAAGTTGTGCATTTTTTGCTTTAAAAATGATTGAATTATGTGGTCCTTATCTTCCGGTTAAGATTTTTTATGCCTTTAGGAAATCTGCAAGCAATATTTGTAGAATTATCAACAATTTAAAAGCTGTTTTAGTGCGGTTAAACCTAATTTTTAAATAACATGGTGAACATATTTGTTTACATTTACAGAATAGTAGATTGGTTGCAAATCTAGAGAGACTAAGCTTTGCAACAACAAAGATAACGCCTTCATTTATTATTGCGAATTAAATCATGCTTAATCCTTTCTGGAATTTTTTCAAGGAAATAAGTGTTTAAGATTTACTTCAAAATTTTTAATATAGATATTTTCAGTTTTTATGTATTTTTGCCTTGTTGCAAAGTGAGAAATGAAGTAATTGAATGAGAAATACTGAATCGTCTGTGAAAAACTGTTTCTTTTTTGTTTTTGCTTAATTTCTTTTATAAATCGTTCTAGATTTATTATAGTATTTGAATTGAACATGTGGCAACGATTAGATAATTCTTCAAATGATAAAAATTTTGTGCATTCTGAGTTATAATATGAACAAAATATAATGTTGCTAAGTGAACCTAGCGCCAGAGTGTCATTATGGTAAAGAAATATAGTGAATTGTAAAGAGTGCATTTATTCTATTCTGGTTTATGCGCTATCGATAAAGTAGATTTAATTCAATCCAATAAGTTTAAATGAAATTCAAGAAAAAATGCGTATAATTTAATACTCTGTACAAGGAAGACATCTGGTGTACACATCAGATTTTTCTTGTTTTAACCTTCCGATTTGTTTTAACTTTCCTTGTTTTAACCTTTATCCGGTCATGAGATTTTTTGTCACTTGTTATATATTAGCTTATAATTTAAGATATTTTTATTTCTTCCATTAATAATGTACAATGTACGCCCATAAAGTAAGTTCCGTTTGGTAATAAAAGTAAATTGTGTACAGCTACAGAAAAGTTATTTATTGCACAAAATTCAACAACTCTTAAACTACTTTTCCACATAACTGCCGAAATATTGCAAGCATTTGTCATAGCGTGGCACAAGTTTTTGTATACCTTCTTCATAGAAATTTGCCGCCTGTGTCTTCAACTAGTTGGAAACAGTTTCTTTCAGCTCGTCGTCATTGTTCAAGTGTTGACCGCCAAGGAAAGACTTAAGATGTAAGAACAGATGAAAGTCACTAGGAGCGAGGTCAGGGCTGTACGGAGGATGGTCAAACACGTCCCAGCCAAATCCCTGTAGGAGGTTTTTCGTCACATTTGCAGTGTGTGGTCGTGCGTTGTCGTGAAGAAAAACACCTTTTGACAGCAATCGTTGGCGCTTATTCTGTATTGCGCGGCGTAATTTCCGAAGTATCTCGCAGTAAGCATCTGCTCTGATTGTTTGACCACGCGGTAAGAAATCAGTGTGTAAGATGCCTTTCCAGTCCCAGAACACTGTGCACATCATTTTTCGAGGTGTCAAGATTTGCTTCGGCTTAACCTTTGCTGGGGATGAAGTGTGCCTCCATTCCATTGATTGCCGCTTACTTTCAGGGGTGTCGTAAGAAACCCAAGTTTCATCTCCTGTGACTATCTGTGTCAGAAATTCTTCGCCACTTTCAGCATAACGAGTCAAAAACTGAAGTGCACTACCCATCTGTTTTGTTTTGTGTTGCTTAGTAAGAATCTTTAGTACCCAACGTGAGCAAAGTTTACGAAATTTAAGTTTTTCAGTAACATTTTCATGCATTAGTGATCATGAAATTTGGGGAAATTCCATAGCGAGAGCACTAATTGTAAGCCTTTGGTTTTAATGGATCTTGTCATCAATCGCGTGAACCAGTTCTTCTGTAACCAAAGATGGACGCCCACTTCGTTCTTCATCGTGCACATCACTACGTCCGTCATTGAACTTTCGGACCCATCTTCTCACCATTGAATCACTCATTGCTTTTGGTCCGTAAACATCGCAAATTTGCCGATAAATTTCACTAGGTTTCACTTTCCTTGCATTCAGAAAACGAATTACAGATCTGATTTCACAAGCGGCGGGATTTTCAATCAACACCGACATTGTAAACAAGTACAACAAAGCGTACGTGACTGACAGCGATCTCGAAATGGCGCACGTTTCTTTTCCTTGATACAGAGCGTCTACTGCGCATGTGCGGAACTGCGATCGCAGAGCTGCAGCGGAGATAAATTGAAACGGAGCTTATTTTCTGGACGTGCCTCGTAAATGCCATCTTGATGAATATAAGGTTATGAAAATCGAGACTAAAATATGTAAGCATATTTAGCTAATAAAGGCTCTTTAAATACAGGTCTTCATGACATATCCAAAAACCCGGGGTGCTCAGAGGGTTAGTTAATTTTGAAGAGAAGTATCTTCTTACATGAAATCTTATGTATATACTGGGTTTGTAAGAAATCATTTCGGTTTAGATAGCATAATGTTCATTTTGTTATTCTTCTATCAATCTTATAACTTTTTTTTTTCTTTTGAGATTTGGCAGCTGACACTTTTAGCTTGCTGTAGAGAAAAATTCCATGTATTTTTGCTCACAACTGTTAGTTTATTGTCAATTGTAACATAGCCTACAAAAATAAACATTTTCAACATATTACATTTTACTCCTTGTACGAAGTAAACGAGGTATAGTAATTGCAAAAAGTTCCAGGTACCATATTTCAAAGAAAATATCCATTTTGACTGCTATCGAATGCAATTTAACAATGTTTCTTCGTGACATCTGTATGTAGTTATATAATAAAAGACTGGTTTTTCCCCAAATGAATTATAAAACTGATTTAAAATGGATTCTAAAGTTTTTTTTTTTTTTATGTGGTGTCTATATGTATGTATGTTATCTTGCGTAACTCAAAAATGGATAGCCTCAGAATGTCGAAATATTGTATGTGAGACTGCTGTAACATGCAGATGTGCACCTCCCTGTTTGGTTGCAATGGGACACACCAAAAGTAAATAAATATATCTTTATATATATAAGCGGCTAATAGTTTATTGTTGCCAATCGGAAAAATAAACACGGAAATTAACGTTTCCACTGTTTTTAATTAATATCTCAACCGATTAAAGTTGTACGAAGATGAGAACGGTATCGATAAATTCGGAGAATTTTTTGGAATCCGAGGATACGCGTCTCGAATCTAAACTCGGCGCCTTTCCGTAGATATTTGAGAAAAAAGAATTTGCACATAGCCAATTCCCTCTAATAGGGAAAACCCAAGAAAGAAAGTGGAAAATGTAGGGGAAAATTAGTTTTTGATTAATATCTTGGCTAATTAAAGTCCCAAGAAGACGCGAATTGTCAAAATGGCATGCCACGGACCTGCGGGATCCAGCTTTGTGCTCCGCTAAGCCCAGCAGCCAGCCATTTCGGAGGAGATAATGTTACTTCACCCCATATATATATATGAAATATATATATATATATATTTCATAATAAAAGCAAAAGGAAATGACGGAACGTTGTAGATGCGTGCTAAGATCCATATTGAAGAAGAATTTTGATTGCGTAGTATTTAAAAAACTTGAGTATTTAAAGAACTTGGCAGTCGAGGCAGTTTTAATTCCATTTTTATTTCCAATCGATATTTGTGGCCACAATCACATGGCACTCTAGTCGTGCCTTTCCACAGAAGATTTACATTTTTGATATTGTTGAGAAGGAAAGCAAGCCAGCGAAATTACATTTTAGCAGAGTAGAGGGCAAAAGCTGAAGTGCGTAGTTATGAAGGATGGAAGCACGCGAAGAGAAAAGTTTTGGTTTACAATTCGGTGATTGGTCGTCAAGAGGCATCTGGTATTACCGGTTACGTAAGATCGCATGATTAATTTGAATGACGCAATGCAGATAAGTTATTACGATTTTAGAATAGAGAGGAAGAATTAATGTTTATAATTATATTATAATTCTGATTCATACATTTTTTATCTTACATATTTCCCACTTCAAAAAGAAAAAGGCGTAGCGACAGAGAAGCCTTTTTAAAGAGAAAGAGTTAAAGCACTAGCAAATAAAAAAGAAAAACATAAATCATAAAATTTTGATTCTATAAAAGTATAATTTATAAATATCAATTTTTTAAAAAAATAAATTTTTAATTTTTAGAGTCCTATTGACTTTTTCAGCATTTCAGTACAAAAGTCTTTTTGTTTGAGAGTTCACATAATCATAATTCTTTAGGGAAGGTTCTTGTTAACACAGAATATCACAAAATATACTTTTACATAACCTTTACTTATAATTAAATGCACATAAATATTTATGATATTAATTTTCATATTGATAAATTATATTTTAACATCATAAATATATTAGGAGTAACAGTTTCAGAAATTATGGTTTCACCGTTATTATCTTTCATCTACAATTCCTTATTTTACCAAACTAGAAAGCCTCGCAATACTAAACAAACATATCCATCAATAGGGCTGTCCTCTTGAGCTAACCAGTGTGTTCTCTGCACTGGTGGCCCAGGCTGCCTAGACAGTTACTTGAAAAGGCCTCCGTTCCTTGCATTAAGGTAACTGGCCTTTGAGAACTGCACTAATACATTCCATAATAAAAAATATAATAATAATAACAATAATAATAATATAAAAAATTTACATGCATTCTTAAAATGAGAGCCTCCAACATTACCTTGCATGAAGAGGGTAAAAGGAACAACTGTACAGAGGTAATTACAGGCCTCTGTTGAAGGAACCAGTACACCCTCATCATACTATACTTAACACACAATAACCCATAAATTTTAACATGCATTTACCATAATTTCATATTACTTATCTGTACTAATTTCACTTATTTTTAACATCTTTATTTTTAGAATAATTATAAAATTCGTATTCAAAATTCTCAACAAAATTTCAAAAACATAAAAACTTATCTTAATATCCTTCCCTATGAATAATTTAAATAGCTTAAAATTAGTTACTTAATTTGCTCACACATAATTATGAAAAATTAGAAAAATTAATGAACAAGAATTTCAGATTTTCTCAAAACAAATTGCAGAAATTTTAACCAAAGTTGAAATGAAAACTATAGAATCCGCAGCACATTAAATAATTTAGTTCCTGAGCTAGATTCACACGAATGTAATAATTTTTGAGCTGTTGAAAAAGTGGAAGTGCAAATAATTTTCTGTCGCACATACTTGCAAACACTAACTCAGATCGACCTTGAACCCACTGTAATGCTTAATTCCTAAACGGTAACTCACTGATGATTTTCTTTTTACTAGGCATTCGAACTTCTCAATTTATCGAGAGATAACTTTCAATCTGTAAACACTACGCGTGAAGAATGATCTGTTATTTTTTAAACACTGAAAAAACAAATTTGATGATTCACTTCTTTCACATTATCTTGGATTTATCACAAACCGATGATTTGAAGAGCTGAACTAAATTTTCCATTGAGGTTTCAGACTGCAGGAAACTATCCTACCGGCTTAATTGTAATATTAAAAGCGCAAGGAAAAGCCGGAGCAGTGTCGATGCGTAGTTATCGTATATTGAAGAGGAAGTAATCTGATTGTGTCGTAAGCTAATGTGTTGACTTCGTAAATAAAACTTGGCAGTAGAAGTGATTTTAATTCCATTTTTATTTCCAATCGATATTTGTGGCCACAATCACTTGGCACTCTAGTCGTGCCTTTCCACAGAAGATTTACATTTTTGATATTGTTGAGAAGGAAAGCAAGCCAGCGAAATTACATCTTAGCAGAGTAGAGGGCAAAAGCTAAAGTGCGTAGTTATGAAGGATGGAAGCACGCGAAGAGAAAAGTTTTGGTTTACAATTCGGTGATTGGTCGTCAAGAGGCATCTGGTATTAACGGTTACGTAAGATCGCATGATTAATTTGAATGACGCAATGCAGATAAGTTATTACGATTTTAGAATAGAGAGGAGGAATTAATGTTTATAATTATATTATAATTCTGATTCATACATTTTTTATCTTACATATATATATGGCTTAAGTGTCTGTTTGTCACCGATAGTTTATTGGTTGCTTGTGTAACTGTACTAGCCAATGGGGCGAAGTTGCCACGGTACAGGGTTGCCGTTTCAATTGAGACATAGGCAATTTCCTGTAAAACTTGCCTTTGCTGTGACCATCAATAAGTCGCAGGGCCAAACGCTTAAGCACGTTGGCATTTTTTTACCTGAGCCTGCATTTGGACACGGTCAACTTTATGTTGCCTGTTCAAGAGTTCGTGAAAGAACGGATGTAAGATTAAAAATATTGGATGGTCCTCTGCAAGGCGAGCTTAAAATGATGGAAAGATCTACACAAGAAATGTTGTATACAAAGAGATCTTTGAGATGTGAATTAACATTTCATTATTTAAATCATTTTTATTGATTGAGCTAGCAGTGAGCTCTTAAGAAATGTACCGCCAGTGGTTTCCTTCATTGTACTCTACTTTAAGCAATTAAGCAAGTAGAAGGGGGAAACCCAGTGGGGCAGTAAGCAAAGGGGCATCCTCGCCGCCTGCCCTGGGTAATTCAGTTTAAATTAGCACACCTTTGCAAAAATCATTTTAATTACAATTTGTAATATCTACAACAGCGGTCATTTCGTATGACCGCCGGGCTTTTTAGTATATATATATCCAATCTGTTTATTCAGCTCATTGAGCTCAGTATTTTTATTCTTATATGTTTTTAAATTGTGCATTTTTTGTTTTAAAAATGGTTGAATTATGTTCTTATCTTCAGGTTAAGGTTTTTTATGCCTTTACTTAACCTGCATGTTATAGTTGTAAAAATTATCAACAATTTAAAAGTTGTTTAAGTGTGGCTAAGCCTAATTTTTTCACTATAACAGCCATATTTGTTTGCATTTGAAACTTAGCAGAATAGGGAATTTGTTGCCAATCTAAACAAACTGAGCTTCACAACAACAAAATAACATATTCTTTTATTATTGCAAATTAAAATACGCTTAATCCATTCTGGAATTATCATTTAAGTTATTAAATTAACCCATATATTGACTGAACATAGCATCCACAAATTGGTTTTCTACACCTTCAGTGTCTTTTTGCCGAGTGTGAAGTAAACTTTCAGTTTTGTACACGGGAAAATCTGCCTTCTTGCCCGCTTGCTGAATTGCTTGTTTTTGTGAAGAAACAGTAATTTTAATTGTAAAAAAAATTTTTTTAATTGTTTCAACTGTATTTGGTTTTTATATTTTTCTATATCTTTCAATTTTTAAAATAGATATTTTGAGTTTTTGTGTATTTTTGCCTTGTTGCAAACTGTGAGAACTGTGAGTTGTGAGAACTGAATTAATTGAATGAGAAATGTATCTCTAATGAATTCAAGGAAATAAGTTTAAATGAAATGCAGGAGAAAATGCATATAATTTAATATTCCATAATGCATATAATTGAAGTTTATGGTGTTGATTTCTTAACAGAATCCACATGTCAGTAAAAAAAATTTCCTCCTGGAGTTTTTGTATTTTAAGATGACAAATGTTTAGCTGACCTCCTACAATAACTTTAGCTTACCTAGCTTGACAAAATTAAAGCCTTAATTGGATCGAATCGTCGTACTGTATGAGAGGTTGCTAAAAACTTAAATGTATCTCATATAATTGGAAAAACACTATACGATGTCTTAGACGCTTTAAGAAGCTGAGTATTTGGGTTTTGCATGAATTGAAAGAAATTAACTTAACACAACAAATCAGTATTTCTGATGCACATTTCAAACTTAATGCAGTTGACCATTTTTTTTAAATGAATTATCACTGGTGATTAAGTTGATCATCTGAAATAACATTAATAAAAAAAAAGATCACGATTCATGCATGGTGAATCAGCCAAATCATATTGAAAGAAAAATTGCATCAGAAAAAGATCATGCTGTCAATTTGTTGGGATTACAGCGGTGTCGTTTATTTTGAGTTGCTTCCAAGCAACCAGACCATCAACTCAGAAGTTTACTGCCAATAATTTTTTTTTAATTTGAGGAAGAAATCAAAGAGAAAAGGTCAGAATTGGCAAATCACAAAGGAATCATGTTCCACCATGATAGTGTGAAACCTCTCACGTCTTTAGCAGCATATACAGTACAAAGTCTTTAATCCGGACTCGTCGGGAGTTCGGCGATTCCGGATTATCGGTTTTTCCAGATTATATATCATCAATTTAAATCTGGTAAGATGGCATGCAGAAATTATAAAATTAAAAATATGAAATCGTAAATTTATGAAATAAAGAGCAATTATGATCTAAAGGGTATAAAAATTTACAAAAAAAAAAAAAAAAAAAGCTTAATATTTATTTGTTTACTTTATTAAACATTTCTTTCAATGTAAGTTACTTCATTTTATGTGCTAATACTTTCTCTTTAATTCTATAAACAGACATAATTTTCTTGTTCAGTTACAAAGTTCCGCTGTTCAAGTCCTGTAATTGCTGTGCTGAGAATACCGACTAACTTGTCAATCGAAATTTTTTTTTTCCACTAACCTCTCTGTCACTTTCTTCATGCCTTTCCATTTTTTGCAGCAATTCCACTTTTTGTTTGATGGACAGCGAAATATGCTTTCTCTTTGTAGATCCTTTGGCAGCTCCAGAATCGGAAAGTCTTTTTGACATAATCGAAAGTTCAAGCTTTTTTTTTTTTTATTATTATTATATATATATATAAAATTGCTCTAATAGTCTGGAAAAAATAATAAGCCGGATCCAATTAGAAGATTAAGGAACAACGTAATCTGCAACATTAACTGAAATAGATAATTTTAGCCTAGTTTATACCGTCCGCTGTACATTAAACGCACATGCGTAAACGTATTATGTGCATGTGTAAATGCATATGCGCATGCATAAATGCTACGCATGCGCAGAAAGTTTGAAGCTTTGAGGTCCGGATTATAGATCATTCCGGATTATGAACGTCCGGATTAAAGACTTTGTACTTTACAGAATTATTGGAGCTTGGTTGGGAAGTGATGCTGCATCACTCATATAGCCTCAAATCACGCAGCATCGAATTATCATTTATTTTGAAGTTTATGAAACTTCTTAAATGGTAAAAATTTCAGTAATGATGATTACCTGAAATAGCACTTGGGTGAGATTTTTGCTGATAAAGATCAGAAGTTCTGTGATGGCAGAATCATGAAGTTACACTAGAAAGATGGCAGAAGGTCATTGGACTGAATGAAAAACGTATGACTGATTAAAGTTTAAGGAAAAATTGAGTTTTATGTTACACTAAAAAAAACAGAAATCACTTTCTTGCCAACCCGATAGAAATTAGCTCTGTAATTCTTCATTTCAATTTGTGTATCTCCCTAAAAGTAGAAATTGTTTATGATTACTTTTTGGACTGTGTCTCTGAAATTAAACTGTTTCAGTCCATCTTATGTAACATGTAGCATTGAGGATATTTTCCCTCTAATTGCAGACTAAGATACCTTTCGACACTCCCATGTTTCTGAATGTGTATTTACTTTTTCTCTTTTTCCGTTTTTCCTCCACTCTTATTAACACATGATGCTAGCTTTTCCATTTCGTCCATTCTCTAAGATATAAATTTCAAAGAATCTAGTGGAAGATTTGGTGTGTATTGCACCTATGCTAATGTCCTATGCTAATGTAAATCTCAAGGCTTGCTTTATCACAAAATAAAACTAAGTGATGTATCTATAGCCACGTCTATCTGCAAGTCTTTCCTTTGTCATACATTATTCAAATTATACAGTAAAACAATTGCCTAAATCCATTACAGCTATTGCACAGTCATCAAGGTATTTACAGAATTTATTACATATCTATATTAGTTTTTTCACAAAATAATGTTTTATACATAATTGTTATATTTTGAGTGTAATGTGGTAATTTAATGAGACTATAACAAACTGTTATTATGGATTTATAGTTTCAAATTTAATATGTGCCAAAAGTCACCGGCCACTTACTGATGATGTCTGATAAGGTTAAGATATTTAACATAAGGTTAAGATAATTTCATAAGGTTTTCTAAGTGAGGGGTGTTTAGTATTTGTTTAGTAATGTTTAAAAACATTGTTTTAAGCATCGTCAAGTGATTCATTTATCAAAATACTATGAGTGTGTAGTGAAGGAAATTTTTTAAAAAAAAGAAAGCGTTTGTCAGGGTGTAAATTATTCATGCACAGTGATTGTGTTTCTTCAACATGGAGGTATTTTATTTAGTATCCAAGTGAAATATCAATTCAAGTATCCAAGTGAAAATAAGAATCAAAACCCTTCAAAATGGTGCTGTTATTTTACTCTGAAATTGGTACTGTTACGTTTTTGGTTATTCATTTTGCTGTTATTTCGTAAGGTAAAATAACAGCAGAATTCACCAAATTGTCCAAATTTTATTAAACTGCTGCATAAAAAATTTTTTATTTTATTATCACAAAAACAGGATTAATGTTGTTATTCAGGAATGTTTGAGTTGAAATCAGTGCTGCATCTCATTCTAGCGACTTTCAATGAACATTCTTCTAGTTATGAAGTAAGCCTTTCCTCTGTGAGCAGATACATTGCACTGAAACAAGAAAAGGCCTACTCCTGATTGTTGCCATTGTGAAAAAATGTATGTTATTGTCCAAAATATCTTAAAAGATCTTATTCTAGAGGTACAGATTTAAAATTAAAGGCAGAAAAAAGAGGAAAAAACACGCTTAGCATGTTTTGCTACTGCCTTCAGATTTCACTGCTGTCACAACACAGTTTCTTAAAAGTCTTTTGTTAATCATCTATCAAGATAACTTGACAGCAATCAGATCATATATTGCAGGGATTAATTTTCATAGAACTGTCTTCCAGTATTCCTAGCAACATCAGATATTGCTGTGTGTAATTCATTAATATCATCTAAGCAGCAGTGCAGCATGCTTTTATTCGTAAGTCGTGATAGAATTAATTTGCTGTAATTGTTAAGAGTGTTTGACAATTTCATTTGATAACATATTTTGGACATTTGTATTATTACTTTCAATTCTTTTACACCATTTTGATTTCACAATCACAGTTTCCTGTAAATCGATAATTTTCTGCCTGAATATTAAGAAACACTAATACAAAAAAGCTGATGTGTACACCACGACTTCCTTTTACAGAATATTAAATTATACGATTTTTTTTTTCTGGATTTTATTTAAACTTATCTCCTCTTATTTCATTAGAAATATATTTTTCTCATTTAATTGATTCCGTTCTCACTTCACGGCAAGGCAAAAAAACATAAAACCTCAAAATATTTTCATTAAAAATTTAAAGTTTCAGAAAAACATAAAAAAACCAAATACAGATCAAACACTTAAAAAAAATTACAATTAAAATTACAGTTTTTATGCAAAAACAAACAATTCGGCCAGCAGGCAAGAAGGCAGATTTTTTCGGTGCACAAAACTAAGCATTTCCTTTTGGTCCCACTTGGCAAAAAGACACTTTTGACTGTGCAGAAAGAATTACGGTAATTTCTGGAAGAAAGGCCGCATCAGCGTAAACGCCGCACTCGAGAAAAATGGCGGGAAAAAAATTCAAATTACACAGAAACGCCGCATCAGCGTAAATGCCGCAATAGATTAAATTGCGCGTGACATCGTCGTGGGCCGTATAGATGCAAAAACTCAACCTAAGTCCTGATATATGACATACCAGTTAAGAAAATGCATGAAATGAAGCCATAACTCAAAAATAAATTAAAGGTAAGAAATGTATAGCTTCTATGCCGTTTAGAGACATTTTCAAAAATTTTCCGCTCCCTTCTTACTTAAAAACTATCCAACAAGTACTTGTACCCAAACTGATGGGATCTGTATTTGGCAGAATGCCAAGAAAAATCCATTCATGCTGAAGGGGAAATACTTCAGAGTTCCTTATTGCGAGGCAGGTGGAGTCGTGTCCGCCTTTGAAAAAAATTGCAGAAAAGGCAGGGGTGGGGGGAGGATGGTTCTTGGAAGATTCATCGAATAGCAGAGTAGAGAGACTATTCAAACTGATGAGAATGTTGATTTGAAAGGGGGAAGAATGTTATTGTTCTGAGATCTTGTTTAGGGTGAATAAGGCATGTAGGTCCGTTCAAGGGAAAGAATGTAAACAAAATAACGTTCGCAAAAAGCAACTGAGTGGTCTTTTGTGTGGGAACAGCACCAGTCTATGCACAATGACAAGGCCATCCAAACTATGTACAATGACCATCATAGGAAATATTTTATTTTTACTGCACCTAAACGCCGCATGGATAGAAACGCCGCACCCGCTGAAAATTTAAGTTTTAAACACGTAAACGCCGCGCCGTTTCTTCCGGAAATTACGGTAATTCACTGTTCTGCTAACTTTCAAATGTAAACATATATGGCTGCTATGGTAAAAAATTAGGCTTAACTGCACTTTCAAACAACTTTTAAATTGTTGATAATTCTACAACTACAGCATGCAGCTTAACTATAGGCATATAAACCTTAACGATAACATAAGAACAACATAATTCAATCATTTTTAAAGCAAAAAATGCACAGTTTACCAACATATAAGAATTAAAAAAAAAAAAAAAATCCCAGCTCACGGACCCGAGTGACAAAGTGGGTATATATCTATATATATTTGAAAAGAAGAGAATCTAATATATACATATAATTACAAAACAATTTTTAAAAAAAGCAAAATATACACATGCCTAATATTTTTGCTCATTATGGTCTTTGTGAAAAATTAATTCTAAATTTATTTTTGTCTTTACATCTATGTATATATTTATTTCATAAGAATAAATTGAATTTAATTAAAAAATTAAATTTAAATACAAATTTAATTAAATAGTCTTTGTGCCATTGCTGCAAGGAATGAAATTTAAATTTAAACAAATTTAAATTTAATTTTTAACAAACATGTATAAAAGTAAAAAAGCAAATTTAAATTCTAAAAAAAGAAAAAAAGGCAAAATAATTTTTAAAAAATTTGTGCAAACATATAAAAGATTTAATTCTCGAACTAATCTACAATATCATTTAAATTCAGAAGCATAAGCAAATCAAGTGCAAAATCATTCTATGAAAATAAATTCACTAATTTAGCAAATTAAAATTAAACTAAACAATTTTTTTAAAAATGCATAAGTGAATGACAGTTGAGTAGGCAGGAGACAGACTTATCAAGGGGAAATTGCCTCCAAACCTAACTCTCCAATCATTCAATTCGTGTTTCGTCATTCATGCAGGCAAGGGTAAAAGTCAAAACCAAAAGTAATTCCTATAAAGTGGTACTCTTAGAAATTAACATTTAAGAATTAAATTTAAGAATAAAGTTCTAAAAGGAAAATTCTAATGAAGTTTTTTGAGAAACAAGTAAAGTCAAGAATTAAATTGAACTTTTTAAAAAAATTAATTAATTTTTTAAAAATAATATAGAAACCAATGTATTTAGAAACCCTTGTCTACAGAAAACTCCCCGACACGAATATGCATATCAATAAAAAGAAACTAAAAAAGAAATCCATATAAACCAATAAGAAATAAAAAGAACTAATTCTCAATTTAAAATATATATATATATATTTAAAAATATAATTTCATATTTAGAAAATACTTAAATACTACATAAAAAATTAAAAAAAATACTTAAAGCAAGTAAATAGTAAGTTTTAATTCTAATTTACCTACTATATTAGTGTTGGGGTCTGCGAAAGTGTTGTAAAAGAGAAGTAAGTGTGTTCTTCAAATTATATAGATGGCGCTTATGTAGGTAAAGTTGAGTGTCAAGCTGCTATCTTTGTTATAGTAAAAAATTATTTTGTAAGCATTAATATTAAAAATTAAATTAAAAATTAAAATTCTAAAGGTAGTAATTATCAATTATTTAGGGAGTTAAGTAACTAAGCCAATCAAGAGATGTAAGTTTGCTTGAAGGAAAATAAAGTGGTATTGTAAATAAAAAATGTAAACTGTTTGTAATGTGAAATGTGTGTTCTGTTGAAAAATTGTGAAAAAACTGTAAAAAATGTTAAGTGAAAATTTTTTTTGTGTGAAAATTGCAAATAATTAAAGTAATTAAGGTAATTAAGAAAAACTGAAATGTTTTAAAATTAAAGTTTTAAAGTAAAATTTCCCAAAATTTTTGAAACGAAGTCCTCTAAAAAATTTTTCAGAAATTTCCCAAAAATTCCTTTAGGAAGTTGATTAAAAGTTATATTTAATGAAAGAAAAAATTAAAAGTATAATGAACTTGATTTCAATTGGTATATCAAAACTTAACTAAATACTGGCTAAAGTATGGAAAATTAGAAGAAGAAGATTAAAATCTTCACTCAATTCGGGCTATAATTGAGACTTTTGAAAAGAGTTGACCCTTTATTAGTAAAAGGAAAGAATCCAGTATTGATTAAATATACATATTTACAAAATATTTACAATAAAAATTTACAAGATAATTTCTCTACTCTTTTATATCCTTCATTACCCTCCAGCTAAGGTTTAAGGTAATGTTATCATATCCAAAAGAGCCAAAAAATTATAAAGTAAAGTCAAGGCCTGCCTTTTTAATATATAAATTAATAAATTTTGGTGGTACTTGGTTATCAACTTGAACATTAATTAGCTTTATTATTTCTTCCTTTAAATCGTCTATTTCAGTACATATATTTTTTATTTTGATTATTTGGCTATGAAACGTGTTTTCTATTACTTTTCTAGAGATATTAGAGTTCCAATTAATTAGTTTAATAGTATGAAAATGGAAATTCCTTTTTTTATCAAATAATTTAATTTTGCTGTGTTTAATAATTTGCAGGTCTAGGAATTCAATAGTATCTTGATTCGTATTCGTTTTATTAAGTGTTAAACTATTTGAGTAAATTTTGAATTGCTCAAAAGTAGAATTATTATTGAAAGTTATAATATCATCTATGTATCTAAAAGTATGAGCAAATAGCTTTAATTCATTTTTATTTAAATAAGTTGGAATTTATATTCAAAAGTAAAAAGAAATAGGTTACAAATTTGTGTAGAACTGTTTGCTCCCATAGGAATTCCTCTAACTTACTTTTGGTGTGGCCAATTGTAACCAAAAAGGCAAGCAGCCAACTATGTATTATAGCAGTCCTATGTACAAAATTTTAACATTCTGAAGCTACTCGTTTTTGAGTTATGTGAGGTACCTATATACATACAAACACCACAAAAAAAAATGTCTTCTGAATCCCTTTAAAATCAGTTTTATAATTCGTTTTGGGAAAAAGAGTCCTTTATTCTGTCCTTAGGTACAGATATCTCTCAGAAACATCGTTAAATTTCATTCGATAGCAATCAAAATGAATAATTTCATTCAAATATGGTACTCTGAATTTTTTGTGATTACGATACTTCCTTTACTTCATACAAGAAAGTAGAAAGGTATTTTTAATTGCATTGTGATTAATGTGAAGAGAATTGTTTTAATTATTCATCTCTAATGTTAAAATGTGATTTTCAATATTCTGAAGAATATGTCTTTGAAGTGAGTGGTAGCATTATCGAATGCAGTCTAATCTAAGAAAGAAAATATAAATAAATGTAATGAAGGTGTTAAATTCAATAGAAATATGAAATTCTGAATATATTATTTCAAGTCTTTTCTATTCAGGAAAAATAATCAGTGTTTTTGCTATTTTGGTTTAGACTTGTTAAATAATATTACTTCTTTTTTTCATAGAAATCTGCTAATTCCCCATTCTCTTTCCCCTTGGGTGAAAATGATTGCAGTAATTGAAAACATTTTAATTTTTTAAAACTGATAAGATTTGCATTCATCTTTAAGAAAAAAGCACTCTGTAGAAATGCATAGAACATCTTCAGTAAATGTTATTCTAAGGTTTATGAATGACCTAATGTTTATTCATCTGTTTGTCACTGGATATCTCATATTATCTTTAAAATTTTAAAGTAAACTTAAGTAAGTTTGAGGTGAAATACTTTACTGAATTTTTAAAAAATTCTGTCTTTATTATATTTGAAAGATTTTTTCTTTTTTTGGAGGGGGGATGAGTTTTGTAATTCCTTCAATGTATTGTTAAAATTTATTTGAATTGGTTGCTTATCCATCTTTAATTACACGTAATTTTAGCTATTTGCTTGCTAGTAGAATTCTGAAACTTATGAATTTTGCAATCTTATGTATTGGTTAATTATTTTGGTTTTCGAAGCTTTGTGTTTGATTTAATTATAATGGGTAATCTGTTTTGATGTAAGACTGCATATTACCATTGAATATTTATAGTATGGAAGGTTTAAATTGTTTATGATGCTGATTATTTTTCTGTAATATTTTTAGCTTTTTCCTTTACACCTGCTAGCAGCATGGCAGCAGCAGCAACAACAACAGCAAGTTTCTCATTTCCAGGGCTTTCATCTTCTACTTCTACTTCATCTAGTAGCATATCATCAATTTTTGGTACTACAACATCTCTTTCCACTGCATCTTCTGTATCAGCAGCAATTACATCTGCCGTTTTAAGCACAACTACTACTGTGTAAGCATATTTAAATGTTTGCAAATCTTTGATTACGTTTTGTTGTACCATTTGGATGAAAGTTTGTTATGTTCGTTGATTTAATATTGATTTTTAACCATTACATACATTTATTGAAGTTTCAGCTAACTTTACATGAAATAAATATTTAGAATAAATTTTCATTGTTCTTTTTTTGTATATTTTTTACAGAGATTAGAAAACATTTTCTGAATTAGATTTCTGTAAAATAGTGAGCTGTATTAATTGTTAATTAAGTTTCCTGCAACTGACAGTATTAGAAAGAAAGTTTTGTTATTTATATGCATATTCTTTTAATATACTTATTTATGTACAGAATTAACATATAGTTTATATAAGGAATTTCTGGTACTTACTACGTGTAGTGGCCTCAGTGAGAAAATGGATCTGGCGCATTTCTGTATTGGCGGAAGAAAATCGCGAGTGTGAAAAGCAAATGGTTAATGATATGATTGGTTTTTTGTACTTGCATTGCGTCAATATATTAGTTTTTCATTGTAAAATATTCATTATGCTTACCATTTTCAATGATTCATTGGCTTGAATAGAAGTATAGTGGATTTTTGAAGCTTTTCTAGTAGCAGCTGCTGAATTGTGGCCACTGGAAAGAGTCCATAAAAAATTAATTTTCTAGTACAGGGTTGCCACGCTACCTGGAAAACTGGAAAAAGTCAGGGAATTCGGAAATTGACCAAAAAATTCAGGGAAAAGTCAGGGAATTTAAGTGTTTTAGTCAAAATCTGGAAAAGTCAGGGAATTTCATACAACGATCCCGCCAAAAAAGGCGAATTTTGCGCCGACGTCGGAAGAGATCACTTTTTTGGCGAATTGTGTATCATGCGAGTGTCATTCGGGCAGCTGGCATAGAGCCAATTTTCGCAGCTCCAATTTGATTGTCTTTTAGAAAGGCAAAGCAAGTTTCCCGCAACATTGGTTTCCAGTAACCTCGAGAATCGCATGTGCAGTGCATGAACTAAAGAAAATACCTGTTCTCGTATAAAACAAAATGGGTTTAATCTTAGTATACGGTACCATGAAGGTTAGAGTTAAAAAATATGTATTGTAAAGAAGGAAAACCTTTCTGCAACAGACGTGGCTCGGTTCCATCATAGCGGGAAACAGCTGTGCATGCACGATATATCTGTCGCCAAAGCTCGAAACCGGTGTCGAAGTTCGAAGGTCACGTTATCAAGAGTTCATAAAATGAATATCGTTTAAAATGTCTTTAAACTCTAAAGGAAAAGAAAATATTTTTTGGCGCAAGTAAATTAATTCATGGATTAGTTATTTTGACGGGGGGAAAATAAATCTACGAAAATCCGTTTTTGAAATTATTGCAAAAAATCCAAGAAAAAACGTTCTTTGATAAAACGTTTCTTCTAGGATTTTTCGCAATAATTTAAAAACGGATTTTCGTAGTTTTCTTTTTTGTCAAAGAAAGTTTCTTCTTAACATGTGTTTCTCAATTTCCTGTACACATCGCGGAGAGGGAAATTCTGGCCGTTCCGTCGTCAAATCCCTTGGCAAATTTTCCCTCCGCTTTTTACATAGATGTTCTTTAGTCAGAATAATCTCCATGTATGGTACAGCGGGATTTGGCGACATGATGATGAGCAGTAAACGGGTCATTTTGTTCTTGGCGACAATTTTCAAAATCACGCGAAGGCCGTATCGTATACTAGGATTTTACCGCAAAATCTTTTTTTTTTCTTTTCTTTTCTTTTTAATAAATACCTTGTCATTTTGCAGTAAAATAAAAAAATAGTAATCAATCATCTAGGATAACCATATATAACTGTATTCGCTAAAATATCGTTGATTATTCTAATTAAATTTTTAAGTAATTATCTTTATTTTTATGTTATTCATATAATTTAATGTTGCTTCTTCTCTCTAAATTTATTTATCATTAGTAAATAATATTTCCAAATTTCAGGAAATTTTCTCTGGCATAATCCTGAAATTAATTCTAGCAGTATGATGACATCACGAAATTTAATGCACATATTTTTTTCCTTATGTATGCTGCGAAATAAATATAAAATACCTCAATTTAGTAAAAAAATATCATTAAATAGATTTCTTTCTTTCGTTTAGCTGCAGAATGTCTGCAAAAAAAGCCTTATTTTATTCCAGATTGGGCAGATTCAAATTTCAATCTTCAGTGGAGAAAACAACTCCTATTATAATTATATTTGTGTTTTCAAGTGTTAAGGTGCCTTTTAAGAATACACCTCACACAAATTAAATTTACCTAAAATCTAACCTAACTTTTAGCATTGCGTTGTGATTTATAAGAACCGGATTAGCCTCATGTTGAACTGGGGATGATCATGAGTAATAATTAAATAAAACGTTCAGTTGTTATCCAATGTATATATCTTAAATTTTATTAAGTTTTTTAAGCGGAAAAGTAAACAAAATTATCAAACAAAGTGTACCAAGAATAATTAAGAATAAATGTCCTCTGGGATTTATTGAATAATTAAGTGAATTTGCTACACAGTACAAGTAATACCATAATTAATTTACCTCTTAGCACAGCCAACGTACATTACGCAAATAGACTGGAATTTTCTCGAAACATACGTGGAAAACCTGGAAAAGTCAGGGAATTTCATTCTCCTCTTTGAGTGGCAACCCTGGTAGTATGTGTATACATATATATATAGGGTGGCTCACATTTATTTTCAGACACTTGTGTTTTCCAGTTTTGTTTTCATACCAGTTACTAAATACTAATGAAATGACTTTATTCCCCCCCTTGTATACTATTGATCATGTTTTTTAAAAATCACTTGTTTGGGGAAATGTTATTCGAAGCTTTCTGGTAAAAATGTAATTTATTAAAAAATTTCTGAAAATAAAATCACATAAGTATTGAAATATTTTAAATTTTTTATTTAATAAGAAACATATGTATTGGGACATTCAATATTTTGTTCGATCTATGTTAGCTAAGATTACACTTTACATGAACTCTAACATAGATTCAACTAACTTTTTTTTTATGTAAGGATGTTGTGTTTTATACTAAAGGTCTTCTGCAAGAGTTGCTTTTAATGGAGCTTTTAAACAAATATCATGTTTCCCCTATTCTTTCTCCAACTCAATTCATATAAGTCCAGTAGGAGTTCCATATAAGTTCAGTAATATAGTTCAGCAAAGCCATATGAGTCTAGAGAAAATGGCGGAGTTTTGACAACTTCAGGACAGTTGTATAATAACCACGAGTGAACATTTAGGGTTATATGTTTAGGATCATCATCCTGAAAAAACATGAACATAATTTGTATTTCAAGTTCTCTTGCACAAGCTTTTGGTTTTCATTAATATTTATATTCATCCATATTATTTTCTATAAAAACTATACTTCCCATTGCAGAGGTAGCGAAACATCCCCAAACCACCTTCATCATTAACAGTTGACAATAAGTTTTAATGATTTTTTTTTATTTGCTTTCATCACACAGCAATTTGTCCAAAATTAAATGTATTAAACTGTGACTTGTTTGCAAATATAACATTGTTTTAGTACAGTCGTCAAACTCATAGGTACACTTGGGCCAAACAAACAAGGTTTAACTTTAGGCGGGCCGCAAAAAAAAAAAAAAAAAAAAAAAAAAAAAAATCAATATTCATAGAAACGTAGATTTATTTCAAATAATACAATAATAAACATATACAGTCAGTCGTTAATTCGGACACCCATAATGCGGAATGATCTATAATCCGGACCTCAAAGCTACAAACTTTCTGCGCATGCGTCGCGTTGACGCATACCTTTACGGCTGCGAATATGCGTGTGCACATGCGCATAAAACGTTTACGCATGCGCGTTTAATGTATAACGGACAGTATAAGCTAAGCTAAAATTATCTAATTCAGTTAATGTTGCAGATTGCGTTGTTCCTTAATCTTCGAATTGGATCCGGCTTATTATTTTTTGCAGACTGTTAGAGTAATTTTATAAAAGTAAGCTTGAACTTTCGATTATGTCAAATAGAATTTCCGATATATATTTGCTAATATGTAAAGGATCTAAAGCGAAAGTATGTTTCGAAATCCGAAATCTGTTTATCAATTTCACGCTGCACGGCGGGGGGAACGCCGTGGCGCGCAATGAATTGGACGTTGATCTGTCAGCACTATCCTTGTCTTCAGGGCAGATGTTTTTATTTTATTTGGCTTATAATTCCTTACTAAATGTAGTATTTCATCTCGATGTACTCCGTCTTTGATATGATTTAAATCAAATTCCTCGTCATTATAATTCGCTTCCGATAGCGAAGAAAGTGACAGAGGTTATTGAAAACGAAAAAATTTCTATTGACAAATTAGTCGGTATTCTCGACACAGCAGTTATAGGACTTGAACAGCGGAACTTTGTAACTGAACAAGAAATTATGTCTGTTTAATAGAATTAAAGAGAAAGTATTATCACATGAAACGAAGCAACTTAAACAACTTACGTTGAAAGAAATATTTAGTAAAGTAAACAAATAAATATTAAGCTTTTTCTTTTTGTAAATTTTGATACCTTTTAGATCATAATTGTTCTTTATTTTATAAATTACGGTTTCATATTTTTAATTTTGTAATTTCTGCATGCCATCTTACCATATTTAAACTGATGATCTATAATCCGGAATCGCCGAAGTCCCTACGAGTCCAAATTAACGACTTTTGACAGTATATATATTTATATAGAAAAGAACAAGAAAAATTTAATGTTTACGTCCTGATACTTGACATCTCTTCTCTGCTAATATCTTTCCTATTTCGGGAGAAATTTTGTTTGCAGTGATAACTTTCAATGCTGACCCAAGGTGAGCATCATTAATACGGTTTCTGATAGGAGGCTTATTACCTTTCATGACTGAAAATAACTGCTCGCACTGATAAGTGCTACCAAACAAGGAAATAATTTCGTATGCGAATTTTCGAGTATTTTCAAACCTGGCTGGTAAATATTTGTAAAATTCAGGCACGCCCACTTCAATGAATTTTGCTTTCAAATTTGAGTTGCATTGAATCTCGATCACCTCCATTTGCATATGGCTGGGTACAGAGTCAATGCTTATTGAGAAAATCGAAGAAAAAAAAAAAAAAAAAAAAAAAAAAAAAAAAAAAAAATTGTCTTCGAGGGAACTAAAATCATTGAACCTCATTTCAAATTCAGTTGTTAAATTTGCAATTTTTTCTGCATATTTTTGATACGAACAAGTATCATCTAAACTTGATTTGTTCATGCTGCACGTCAGGAAGTGCGTCAAATCTTCATTTTTAAGTTGTTTTTCCCAAAGAACTAGTTGACATTTGAATGCTTTAATTATGTCAAACATGTTCGTAATGATATGATCTTTTCCTTGTAACGATAAATTTAAATCGGTTAAGTGTTTGGTTATATCAACCAAGAAAGCTAAATCTTGTATCCATATTGGATCGTAAAACAAACTTACGTCTTGATTTTTCGTTTTTAAAAGCTGACATATTTCTTCTTTCAAATCCCAGAATTGTTTGAGAATCTTGGAGCAAGATAACCAATGTACCTCGGTATAGTAGGACAAACCCAAATATTCACTATCTAACTCACTTAAGAAAGCAGTGAATTGACGCTGATTTAAACCTCGAGACCTTATAAAATTTATAACTTATTTTATATATGACAAAACATTCTCCATATTTATTACTTTCATGCATAGAACTTCTTGATGTATAATACAATGCATATGATGAATGTTTGAACCGTGAATTTCACTAAGTTTTTTTCTTAGTAATGCTATGAAGCCCTTGTTTCTCCCGATCATTGATTGAGCGCCATCTGTAGCTACAGAATTTAATTTTGCCAAAGGTAGATTGTATTTCTGCAGAAGTCCAAAAACACAAGTAAATATATCTTCTCCTGTAGTGTACCAGGCATCGGTATTAGTTCCAGTAATTCCTCAAAAATGTTAAAATTCTTGTCACAAGAATGAAGAAACACTGCTAATTGAGCTTTCCCACTAATGTCCGTGCTCTCGTCACAGGCAATGGAGAAACTTTCGGAACTAGATGATTTTGCTTTGATCTGATCACTTAAATTCACGGCTAAATCAGTAACTCTTTCCACATCTGTATTTCAAGACAACGAAATTGATTGAAAAGCCTTCACATTTCCAGGACAAACAATTTCTCCAGCTTTCATTAGGCATTCCTTGATGAAATCACTGTCAGTAAAAGGCTTCTAATGTTTAGCTATAAACTCGGACAAGACGTAGCTTGCATGTACCGCCGCTTCACTTTCTTGCAATACTTTACTAAACATGGACTGTTGCTTTTTCACTTCTAACTTGAGCTCTTTCAACTTTTCTTCTCTCATTAATCCTTCGTAATTGTTATATTTCGATTTGTGTTATTCGTAATGACGTTTAATATTATATAACTTTGGTACATTAATAGTATTATTACATATCAAGCAGATTATTTTATCTTTTATTTCACAGCAAAAATATTCTAATTCCCATTTTACTTGGAATATTCTATGTTCGTCTGCGATTTTTCGTTTAATTTTACTACTACTTGGTTTTGATATAGACATACTGAATACAAAGGGTTGGAATAAACACGGTTAACGTTAAAAAGTTAACAAAAATTTATTCTTTCCACAAGAGATAAATCAAAATGCTGTAATATTTCTTCAAAAATATTCTAACAATATCACAAAATGTCAAACGTTTAGCAAAAATCAATTCAAAACATAGAAACTAATTCTATCTCACAGCGAAATCGCTACAAATCAATCACAGCATTAAGTAAACAAACAGTTCGCTAGAACTACATCTACTACTGAGATGAGTTGTTTGTTCTCGGCTTTTATAAGCTTTATAATTAATTTCTCGAATATACTGGAAACATCTATAAATATCTGGATTTTTGTGGATGGCAACAGCAATTACTAGATATTTATTTATTTATTAGGTATTAAATGCACGTGCTGTTCTATTTTTAACCTTCCAACATAGCTGTCTTTTCAAAAATCGTCTGCGTTGCTAAGGCAACATGAAGCAAATCTAATTACAATTCTAAATAAAAAAAAACTAACTAAATAAATAACTATGAAATCCGTAACAATATGAATTAAGTAATAATTAATAATAAAGCAAAGTGCATGCACATGCATGCACCAATATATCGTACAAAACTATGATTGGAAAACTGAGACCATGAGTTCGGCCACATTCGGCTATCGGGGGATGCGTACAAGTTCTGAGTGCACGTGTTCCCCAAAAGCCGAAGGTAGCTGAACGCAAGCTACTCGCACGCATTTGTAATTTAAGTAGTGTGTGTGTCAGCTCGCTGTGAGTAATCTAGCAACACTGAATAAATTATCATTAATTTCTTAGCAGTAAACATTTCATTTTTTTCTTCGTCGATGTGTTTATTATTATATATTATTATTTGCCAATATATTGGCCGGGCCACAAATATATTTGTTGTGGGCAGCCCGCGGGCCGCGAGTTTCACATCCTTGTTTTAGTATGACAAATCTTTGGTTAATATAGATTTTGTGAATGATAGGCATATTTTGCTTGTATTCTTGTAAGTGTTATAATGGTACTTCTAACAGTTTCAAGGTTAACTTTTATTGCAAACTATTGTTGCAAATCTGCTGTAAGTTTCACAGCATTAATATTTGGGTTCTATTTGATTCTTCTTAGAATAAATTAGACCTCCTTCATATTAGCTTCGAAGAACTTGGAAGTGCATTTTCACCAGTTCCATTAAATTTCCATCACTTTATAACATTAACCCTCTGACTAGTCTGGGTTTTCAATGAGAAAGTGCGAAGCTCCCAAAAGTACCATGAGAAAGAATTATTTTCTTGATTTTTAATGTCAAAAGGCTCCTGCTATTTTATACCTGGATTTATGTACTTTTAATATATTGCCTTAATTTCTTGGACATATTTTAAAATGTATATATATATGTAATGAAACTGTGGTTTGAAGGTGCAGAGTGGAAAGCATGATGACGCAATTTAGCACAACATATCTTGAAAAATCACAATCTTTATTTTTTCCATGCATATCAAATAATCCTTTTTCAGACAAGATATTTCTTCATAATATTTGAATAGAATAACTCCCATTTTGAAGTACGACGTCATCTTAAGCAAGTAAGTGGCAGCAGCATAGATGAAAAGCGTCTTACCAGCAGGACAGCTAATGCGGGAAAAAGGGAAAGGTTATAGTACTTTCGTAGCAAGAAGGCTGAAGTTTCAGTTCACAGTTTTGGTTTAGAATGAATTTGATTGGACGAGAGGCATCTACATTAAAACGTTACATAAGATAGAAAAGTCTTTAACCTTTGAGAAGAGATGAATTTAAGGGCAGATTACCAAATTTAGAATGTTAATTTTGAGGTCGTCAATTATATTCTGAAACAGCTATCATATTTTGTTATATCTTACATATCCCCCCTTCAAAAGAAAGGTTGTGTGAGCAGAGTGGAAGAAAAAGCATTATAACAGCAAAATGTTACACTTATAATTGTGAAAATACAAAACATATTTACTTTTTTTTGAAACAAAAAATTATCGCCATAAAACTTTGACCGATATTCATTGAAAGTCATATACATTGAAATACATTGAAAGTCATAAAATTTTGAATTCAATAGTAATTTTAGACACTGTACTCTTTTAAAAACAATTGCACATTTTAGTGTTCTGAGATAAGAATGTCCAATGAAAATTTGTAAAGTTCTTGATAGTTCCACACGGTAAAAGTTCAAATTTTTTCACAAACTAAATGTTCAGATAAAATTCTTTAAAATTTTTGTTCATGAAAATGCTTCTATTGTATTACAAATTAAGATGCCAATTTTCATATTATTTAATTATGTTTTTCAAGGAAGGCATTTTAAAATATAAAAATTTTGTAAATCACGATTCATAAACACAATTTCAAATTTTTCACTATTATTAAGACATTTAAAATTTACGTATTCTTTACAAAACTTGAAGACTCCACAACTTTATCTAAATACTAGCATTTCCATCATATTGGTTTATCAGTTGAGCAAACTAGTGTTTAATATTCTTCACCAGTGGCCAAAAGATTTGCCAAATTAGCAGTTATTGTAGAAAAGACGTCCGTTCCTTCTGTAGAGGCAACTGGCCTTTTTCGAACTGCTGTCATTCCATACGAATATTAAAAACACACTCCATTTTATGAAAAAATAAAAATACTTAGATTAAAAAAATGTATTTTTTTCATAAGGTGAGAGCCTTCAACGTTTATCATAAAAACATTAAAGAAATTCCTACAAAAACAATACTTTCATTCTTAACATACAGTAAAAATTAAAAAATATAAATTCATAGAAATTTAAACAATAGTACAAAAATCTTATTCACATTAGGAACCTTCCCTAAGTCAAACCTTCAAATTCTTTACCTAATTTTTATCAAATTCAATAATTTTTATTTTCCAATTCACAAATGCAAAACTACATTTTAAATAAATGATAAAGTTTTTAAATTATTAACTTTGATCTCAGTATGATTTAATACTGAGATCATTAATAAATCATAAAACAATAACTTAAAAATGCAACTTTTTTTTTTCCTTTTCCGAAATGAAATAAACTCAATTTGGAACTTAATATCACTTCAGATCACATTTCATGACTTTTGATAGTATTGCATTTTTTTTTAATAGGAAGAATTAGACGAATAAAGTGCTGAACATGCAAGAGAGCATAAAATCCCATTTAGCATTTCTTATTTCACTAATGAGGTTGATGACCTTCAAAGCACTTTGGATGTTTAATTTTGTTTTTACGCAATGATCGGAGATGCATAAACATTGTGAATATTCGGAGCGAGCAAGGAAGATTAACCATGTTTTACTACGTTAGCGACACTGACCTTGATTCGAAATACTTTTCACTTTTGAACTCGCAGATACTCGATGATTTCAAAGCACTTTTAAAATATGCCGTTAAATCACACACCGGAAGTGAATTTGGTGATTCACTGGAAGTTTGAGGCAGCAGAGTTCGAAATCCATTCGGGAAAACTTGCACCAGGTTAATCCTGTCCTGACTTTTTATAAATATGTAATGATTCCAAATGCGTAGATGAAAGCAGTGGACCTCCCAACAGCTTACAATACTGCGTAGATGACCGAGAAGACCGTAGTGGCTTGATTGGGAATTCAAATGAATAGTTACCTTTTTTATTTTATTCATTCGTTAAACAATGTGAGATTTGTTGAAATAAACTGCACTGACGTTCCACGCCTGTAGGGTCGAAAATCGGCTGCGCCATATTATTGTAATGAAACTGTGGTTTGAAGGTGGCAGAGTGAAAAGCATGATGACGCAATTTAGCACAACATATCTTGAAAAATCACAATCTTTATTTTTTCCATGCATATCAAATAATCCTTTTTCAGATAAGATATTTCTTCATAATATTTGAATAGAATAACTCCCATTTTGAAGTACGACATCATCTTAAGCAAGTAAGTGGCAGCAGCATAGATGAAAACGTCTTACCAGCAGGACAGCTAACGCCGGAAAAAGGGAAAGGTTATAGTATTTTCATAGCAAGAAGGCTGAAGTTTCAGTTCACAGTTTTGGTTTAGAATTAATTTGATTGGACGAGGGGCATCTGCATTAAAACGTTACATAAGATAGAAAAGTCTGGAACGTTGAGAAGAGATGAATTTAAGGGCAGATTACCAAATTTAGAATGTTAATTTTGAGGTCGTCAATTATATTTTGAAACAGCTATCATATTTTGTTATATCTTACATATATATATGATCTTACAGGCATCGCAAATATATTCTGGCTTTGCGATCAGAGGGTATAAAGTAGTTGAACGCCTGTTAGGTTACCATCCTAACAATGATAATTAGTTAAATTTTCTAATAGAATTTGTTAATTTGAAGTTTCTTGCCATTCTCACATCAGATATGGAACTGTTAATATATTTTCCTAAACAAGTAATAGTTTTCAAATGCAGACAATAATTTTTGTAATGTATTTTTACTTAAAACAAAAATTATGTCAAAGAACTTCATATGTCCAAACATCTCAACAGAAGTTTCAATTATCTGAATTACTGACTAATACATTTTGAATAAATTATTTAATTACAAGGAATATTTTGATCATATTGATTTTCAACAAGCCAGTCTTAAAAAGAGAATAAATAATGCATTAGGGGAAAAATGTGGAGTCTATGTTTTAATATTTAGTACAAGATCTATGCAAATAAATTTGAAAAATACTATTGTCTGAAAGCAAATTTGAGTCACTGTATATTTATTAACAAATTGCTGACAAAATTGGATTAAATAAAATAATAAATAGATTTTTCAGGTATGTTTAATAGTAAATTGAATTATCTGGCATGTTTATACATGTTGCTATTTTTTAATAAATTGCTTGTACTAACATGAAAGAAAATTTTTTAGCAGTACTTATAGTTTTAGTTTTTTTAAGTCGCAGTATATTTCAGAACTATAATAAATGCAAAGTCATATGAAATAACTTGCATTAAACAGATATTGAATGAAGGACCAATTTATTGTTTACCATAGTCAAATTCGTTTTTGTAGATGTTCATAACATTTGCAACAAATCACACTTTCAAGTTCGAATTACATCATTGCCCTTTTCTGTTGCCAAAGCTTCCACATTACTGGATTTTTTCATTTCCACTGGCATGTTCTTATGGTACATTTGGTAGTATGTTCAGCCAGCAGTCAGATGAATCAAAGTTGAAATCCTGCCAAACGCGTATCTGATTTTTCGTAATTCCTGCTCTGGAGGTGGGGGGGGGACTATAATTTGTCCTAACTTGTATCTGGCTGTTGGGTCTTGTTGCCTTTTAAATTAGTGAGAATATAAAAAGACTTTTCCAACTGTATGTTCTCATGCTGAGAACATAAAAAGACTTTTCCAGCTGTATGTTCTCATGCTGTAATTGGTTACACATTTGGCAGGCATTTGGATGATCTGGAGATCTCCTGAGAGCATGGCTGATTTTTCATGTGTGTATTTTCAAAAAATCTCATAGCTCTGCTTATTCATTTTTCAGAGCATGCATGGAATTTTAAAATTGTGTGAATTACTGAAGTGTTATATGTGTGTGTATATACGTGTATAGTTAAAAAATGTATTGTTTAATGTTAATAAAAATATTAAATCGTTTAAATGTATTGTTTTACTATGTTACTAAAATGCTTTTTACTTTTCTTTGTATTTTTAGAACTCCAAGTACAGCTTCTCCTGCTACTATAAATTTTAGACAGCTTGAGGATACAATTAACAAATGGAAAATTGAATTGGAAGAACAAGAAAAAGTGTTTTTGAATCAAGCTACTCAAGTTAATGCTTGGGATAAACTATTAATTTCTAATGGAGAAAAGGTAAAAATATGTGCATAGATATTAAACATGAACCTTTCTTTTAAATCCTGAAGCTTGTGATTTTTTCCAGTGTTCAGCCCCCCTCTCCCTAGCAAAAGTTTTTTTTTAATTCATATAATATATCATTCTCTGATCATTAATGTTTATAGAAGCAAAATATTAGCATAATCAGCATTTTAAAAGTAATACATAATATTTGAAATTGCAAAAACAAAATATATGTAAACTGTGTAATAAGGGGAAATCAGACCTAACATTTATTTTTATTACACTGATTAGCTGAGTAAATATGCTTCCTTGACAGTCCTCTTTTTCATCTTGAGGAAAGAGAGGATCACCATTATTTAAAGTCAAAATCTTCTTTTTATGTAGAATTATCAGAATAAGATTAATTTAACTTTATGGTTTGTAATAAATTGGAATTTTAATCAAGATATCCATAAACAATGAATTCAGAATTGTTTTTCATTAATGTGTGTAATTTTAATATATGCATAGCAAATTTTATATATGCATAGCAAATTTTACATATTGTTTCGTTTGTGTATTATTTCTTAAATTAGTAAGTAGAAGGAAAGGAAAATTTTTATTGCTGTTGTAGAGTGATAAAAATGTATACAAATTATGTAACTCTAGCAGTTTCAAATGTACCACCAAAAGTTTCCTTTAAATGTGAATTGCAGACTCATTTTCAAAGGTATTTAATCACCCTAGATTTAAATGTTACATTTCTTTATATGCTTGGAGTTAAGAGATGCAATAAAACTCCAAACTTACTCAGTGGACTAAGGCTCAAAAATTGAATTAATGCAAGCTTAAAGGTTGCATGTTGTATTGAATTAATACATGCATCAGGCATTTTTTAAATTTTCATCAGGACACAGTAGAGGAGAGTTTTCTATTAAAGTCACTTCAGAACACTTCAAATGATACCAATTTGGAATTAGGAGTTTGGGAGTAGATATTGAATTGATGATGAAATTGCATTTTTAAAGTGTATACCGTTTCTTATTTTTATTATTTAAGCTTTTAAAATATAAATATGTATTTGCATACATTTAAACATATGTATCATTGATAACAACTGTAGTTATTTTTTACTTTTCAGAAATTTATTTTTTGGTCATATAATTGATTACTTGTCTTTTAAAGTCTTACAAAAGATATTATTATGTAAAATAGTTATCATCGAGAACTTCTTTCATGCTTTAAATATGGGAACTACTTTTATATGCACCTCGCTTTAATAAATTAACATAACAACAAAAAATTTCAAAGAATACCATGTACATAGCATTCTGTTTCAACTTTAAAAAACATCTATGAATTGCACAATCTAGGCACTATGCACTAATCAACAAAATAAACTAAAATAACTAAAATAAATTTCAAACAATTCAAAAAAACAGCAATAACGACAGAAATTCATACTAAAAAAACAATGAACATAACATTCTACAAAATAAGAACAAGAATAAATTAAAATGCACTTACCATGGATGAATGCTTTTTTGAACAGCAGAAATACCAATTTCATGTCACCACATAATTAGCATCGTATTTATATGACAGCCAGACACACTATCCAGAAAATTCATACTATGGTTCACAAATAAATGTTGAAAACCTTCTTTTCCTAAATCCTTGCAAGATTTCAAACCATCTGTAAAAATAATTATACAAGGCTCAATCCATTCTTTAATACACTGCATCAGCATTTCCTTACTTCTATCATGCACAGCCACTAAAAATAATCTCTCAGACCCTCTTGCAACCATGTGTCTCATTGCAACATAGGCCATTTCAAAACATGCACGACACGAACCAACGAGCAATTAAAACACTCCAGCAAAAAAGTATTCAACATCAGAAGGGTTGCCATAAAACATGCAGTCGTGCCAAAAACCAGCACAGAACACATATCGCCACATTTCGTGATCTTAAGGCTCATATAAGAATAGAGCCTATCAATGTTGTCCTAATTGAATATGGAAGTTAACTGATGTCAACTGCCATATTGAGTCAGGTTTCAGATCCAAAAGGTGTAGATGTATATAAATGCATGGTATCCTTGCATCATGGGAGCATTAAAATATTGTTAAGCTGAAAGCCCGTGGAGAGGTATGAGGTAGGAAAAGAGGTGGGTAATTTGAGTTTTGGCTTGAGGGGGTTCTATTTTAAAACTGAGATGCAGCTTGGCAAATTTGGGCTGTCCAAGTAAAATGCCCAAGCAACTCGGCCAAGGTTACAGCCGAAAACATCACGGCAAAAACATTGCGGACGAAAACGTCGCGGAGAAAACAACGCAAGGCAAAAACGTCGTGCTACAAAACATCATGGGAGAAAACATCGCAACGAGAAAATATCGCAGTTCTAAAACATTGTGCTACAAAATATCGCCGTCGAAAATAAAGCGGTTAAAAAACTTTGCAGTTTAAAAATATCGGGGTAAAAAATAAAGTATCTACAAATCATCGCATGACGATAACATCGCAGACATGCTTCTTTCAGGCTTTAATAACTGTAAATGGATATTCCCATATTGATTTGTGATCGCAAGATGGAAAGAAGGATAATTTTTATTTTCACATATTTTATTAACTAATAAATGTTTGCTGAAAAAGTAAGAATGAAACTTAAGCATAGAAAATTAATGCAACTTATAGCACTTAATAGAATTTTAAACCGACATAGTTAACTAACAAAGGCCATTAATAAATAATTTTTATAAAGTTTTTACTGGTAATTTTTCATGAAAAGTATAATCTATAATTTGCATTTAATTTTTTATGCTTAAGTTTCCTTCTTACTTTTTCAGCAAACATTTATTAGTTAATAAAATATGTGAAAATAAAAATTATCCTTCTTTACATACTGCGCTCACAAATCATTGTGGGAATATCCATTTACAATAATTAAAACCTGATAAAAGCATGTCTGCGAAGTTATCGTCATGCGATGATTTGTAGATACTTTATTTTTTACCACGATATTTTCGATGACGATGTTTTTAAACTGCGAAGTTTTTTAACCGCTTTATTTTCGATGGCGATGTTTTGTAGCAGAATGTTTTAGAACTGCGATGTTTTCTCTTTGCGATGTTTTCTCCCACGATGTTTTGTAGCACGACGTTTTCGCCTTGTGGTGTTTTCTCCGCGACGTTTTCGTTCGCGATGTTATAGGCGGACACCCTCGGCCAAGGATACCTTCTTTTTTTTTTTTTTAACCTGGCCAGGAATAATAACAATACATATTAATGCTATTTCAAAATGTTTATTGGCTTAATAATTGTTTGAAATATAGAGTCATTAAGGTCATTTCAGTTGTTTAACATTGCTCTAAAAGAATGTTTGTAACTATCAAATAATTGGATCAAAATATATATAAAATTCATGTTATTTCTAATTATGTGATGTGAGAGATTCCTGGCTAAGTTTCTTTCTTTGGAACTGGTCTTTAGATCACATAAATAAATGAATAAGTAAACTGGAAAAGCATAAAAAATAATACTAAGTTACTTTAAGTTATGTAGCAGATTAAAAAATACTTTTTAAAGGCATCTTGTGAGCCTTTGCAGTTTAATTATTTAAAATCCATTTTTGGGATTAAAAAAAAGTTGTCCATTCTGACTTATGGGCTTTACGGTAAGTTGGTAAGGCATCAAAATTTTCATTTTGGAGCACTGGATTTGGCTTTTTTTTAATTACCAGTGTGCGAGACTGTGTTTCAGAAATTCTTAAGATATGCTCATTTTAAAATTATTTTGCGATATTGCTGTTGAAATGAATTTTATGGTTTAAGTGCAAAGAACATGAGATTTAATAAATAAAGGTAACACACAAAATGTTAAAAAAAAAAAAAGCCCCTTTGGATGTAATTTAAAATCTGAAACCTTTCTTTTTTTTCCCTGTGATTTTTGTTCTATTTCAACTCCCATCCATCTTAAAGGTGCACAGTCTCGAAAGGGTTAAAGAAATTTTCTTGGAATTTTTTGCATTGTGAAAGCCATCTAATTTTTTGCCATGTACACCTAGGTGATAAATTTCTTAAGGCTTTTTGTATTATGAAAGCCATCTGCCATTGGGCAATAATTCGTCTTTCTGTTGACTTTCTTGTGTGCTCTTCTGTTTTTTACAAAATCGGACTCTCGGATGTGTGATTCTTTATCATTTTTGCACGAACCATTTCTGTAATACACCATCAATAACTTCATTCTTTGTTTCTTCATACACATTTTCCAGAGCTATTTTGTGTACTTTCTGAGTTCTTGAAGGAATTCTTAGAAACCCTTGTCTACAGAAACCTCCCCGACACAGTTTCTTTTTATTGATATGCATATTCGTGTCGGAAAGGTTTCTGTAGACAAGGGTTTCTAAAATAGATTGGTTTCTGAATTATAAAAAATTTAATTTTTTTAAAACAGTTTAATTTAATACTTGACTTAATTAATACTGACATTGCTTATTTCTCAAAAGGCTTCATTGGTATTTTCCTTTTAGAACTTTAATTTTTAATTGCTAATTTCTAAAGGTACCACTTAATTGGTATTTCTTTTTGGACATTATTCACTCTTTACTTTAGGTTTTGACTTTTACCCTTGCCTGCATGATTGACAAAACATAAATTGAATGATTGGAGAGTTAGGTTTGGGGGCAACTTCCCCTTGATAAGTCTGTCTCCTGCCTGCTCAACAGTCATTCACTTATACATTTAAAAAAATTTTTTTAGATTAATTTTAATTTGCTAAATTGGTGAATTTATTTTCATGGTTTGGTTTTGCACTTTATTTACTTATGCTATCTGAATTTAAATGATATTGTAGATTAGTTCGAAAATTAAATCTTTTATATGTTTGCAGATTTTTTAAATTTAACTTTAAATTTCCTTTTCACATATATACATGTTTGTTAAAATTTAAATTTGTTTAAATTTGTATATTTATATATGTATTCAATAATGAAATCTCATTTTGAATTTAGATCACTGTATTAAATGATGCTGTTGAAAGAGTCAAGCTTGATCAACAAAGATTAGATCTTGAATTAGATTTTATTCTTGCTCAACAATCTGAATTGGAAGATTTGTTGTCACCCCTTGAGAAAAGCATAGAATCAACCCCAAATATTCATGTGCAGCAGCATGCTGATTTGGAAAGAGAGCATACGTAAGAATATGCATTTGTTTCCATCTTTTTCTTTGTAGCACAGAATTTTAAGTTTTAGGAATATCAAATTTCAAGATAAACAAACTATATCATGCTAAATAAAAACATTTCTTTCATTTAAGCACAAAATCTTAATTTAAAGTTTAAAATTTCAAATAAAGACCAGGTTTGAATTTATCAAGGCTGCAAGAAATGCCTAGGTTAGTTTTATTCTGATGTGGCCGTCATTACTTAAGAAATGGATAGCCTCTGAAAAAATTGTCTATTTTTTTTTAAAAAATATATCTAAATTAGCTATCTCTGAATTTAGCATAACACTTTTCTATTTGATGTTATAAATGATGGTTTCTTCTATGTCTAAGTTGTCTTATTTCTTCTAAGTTATGTGCAAGATTAGTATATGGTATAATTATCAGGGGTTTATCATGATCCTTCATAATGTATTTTCCTCGTTAAAAAGTGAATAAATTTACATAGTGCATGCCCAGTCAGGAAAGGCTGGAGCATGCGAAAATATTTCATTTCAAACACATAGTGTACTATCTTTTTGGAACAGTCATGACCATTAGCATTGTAACAGCTTTAAATAGTATTAAAATCTTGTAGTTTAAATAATTTAAATAGATGAACATTAAGGTATTTGTGAATGGCAATATTTGAAACCAGACTCGAATGTCACGTGCGACTTTCGCACGAAGAATGTAATTTACAAGGGCTATCCAGAAAGTAGATTACGTTTTGGAATAAAAAAATAAACAAACTATAGGAAACAAATTTTATTATATACAGATGAAAGCCACACTCAAATACTACTTTTCTACATAGTCACCATACAAATTAAGGCATTTATCGTAGCGATGTACGAGCTTGGAAATTCCTTCGTCGAAAAATTCGGCCGCCTGCGCCTTCAACCACTTCGTTACCTCTTCTTGCAGCTGTGCGTCGTCATCAAAACGCTGCATAGCCAGCCACTTCTTCATTGCTGGGAATAGGTGGAAGTCGCTCGGTGCCAGGTCGGGACTGTACGGCGGATGAGGAAACAACTCCCACTTAAAAGATTCAAGAACTTTACGAGTGACATTTGCCGTGTGGGGCCGGGCGTTGTCGTGAATCAACAAGATCTTAGAGCTCAACATTCCTCTGCGCTTGTTTTGAATTGCTCTTCTGAGTTTTTGGAGAGTTTGGCAATAACTTTGAGAGTTTATTGTAGTGCCTCTTTCCAGGAAGTCCACCAAAATTACACCTTTTCTGTCCCAAAAAACAGTCGCCATCATCTTCCTTGCCGACATTGTTTGCATGCATTTCTTGGGTTTTTGGGGAGAACTTGTGTGCCCCCACTGCATTGATTGCAATTTCGTTTCACAGTTCACATGTTTCACCCATGTTTCGTCACCAGTAACGATGCGATCGAGTAAAGAGTCACCATCCTTATGGTAAGCGTCTAAAAAGTTCAACGCTGCACCCATTCGCTGATTTTTGTGGTCCTCTGTCAAGATTTTTGGAATCCATCTTGCACAAAACTTGTGGTAACCAAGCTTTTCGCTGATGATTTCGTGCAACAAACTTCGCGAAATTTGTGGAAAACTCAAAGAAAGTTCGGTTATTGTGAAATTTCGATTTTCACGGACTTTAGCATCGACTTTTTCGAGAAGTTCGGCGGTCACTATGCTGGGTCTCCCACTTCGATCTTCGTCGTGAACATTGGTTCGGCCATTTTGAAATCTTATGACCCACTGACGCACTCCACCTTCAGTGATAATGTTGTCCCCATACACTTCACGAAGCTGCCGATAGATTTCTATCGGCTTACAGTTTTTTGCAGTCAGAAACCTTGTTACTGAGCGCACCTCGCAAGATTTTCAATTAACGCAGACATTTCAAACCGTCACAGTATCTGAACGGAGCACAGCACGAACCTCTCACTAGCACGGCTAGATGCAGACTGACCTGCGCAACGCTCTGACCCCAAGATGGCCGCGCTAGCCCCGCCCCTAGCGGACACAGACGGAAACGTAATCTACTTCCTGGATGGCCCTCGTATTTTTAAATGTTAGAATTATTTTTTCTTCTTGTTTGTATGTCACCATTTTTGAGTGTTAAATAGAAGTTATTGCTGTGTTCCATGACTGGAGTTGCATATCGCCAAAGAATCACAGTCATAATTATTTTGGAGTCACCGACTGAGATCGAATAATCGTGCATATTTTTATTTTATTAGTTCATCACTAAACATAATATTAGAGATACCAGATTATTACTTCCTGTTAATATTGAATTGCTTTATTTTATTAGTTCATCACTGAACGCAATATTAGCGATACCAGATTATTACTTCCTGTTAATATTGAATTGTCATATTTTATTACCGTATTGGATATTATTTTTAATATTCATTTTAGTTGTCCAGACAGTAGATATATATATTGCTCTATGTTGTTATTCTTATTTTAGTCACAATTAATGTGGTAGAAAGAATGAACTTCATATAATTTAAATATTTCATTCTTGAGGTATACATATTTAACAGAGTGCATTTAATTCCGTGATTCTTGACTGCATTAATTAATTAAAGTAATTGAATTGAGCTATTTTGAGGAAGTACAAAGAACACAGTGTTCGTTATTTTTAAACATAGAAACAATGTCTTACTTAGGAAGAGCTCGTAAGGAAGATTTGCAAAATCTCGCTGATGAACTGGGAGTTCATGTGACTGCAGATTTGAAAATACAGTTAAAAGTCGTTAATCCGGACTCGTCGGGACTTCGGCGATTCCGGATTATCGATTTTTCCGGATTATAGATCATCAGTTTAAATCGCGTAAGATGGCATGCAGAAATTCTAAAATTAAAAATATGAAACCGTAATTTATGAAATAAGGAACAATTATGATCTAAAGGGTATCAAAATTTACAAAAAAAAAAAAAGCTTAATATTTATTTGTTTACTTTATTAAACATTTCTTTCAATGTAAGTTGTTTCGATTTATGTGATAATACTTTCTCTTTAATTCTATAAACAGACATAATTTTTTGTTCACTTACAAAGTTCCGCTGTTCAAGTCCCGTTAATTGCTGTGCCGAGAATACCGACTAACTTGTCAATCGAAATTTTTTCGTTTTCACTAACCTCTCTGTCACATTCTTCATGTCTTTATCCATTTTTTGCAGCAATTCCACTTTTTGTTTGATGGACATCGAAACATACTTTCGTTTTGTACGATCCTTTAGGAGCTTCAGAATCAAAAATTCTATTTGACATAATCGAAATTTCAAGTTTACTTTTTTAGTATTGCTCTTACAGTCTGCAAAAAATAATAAGCCGGATCCAATTCGAAAATTAAGGAACAACGCAATCATCAACATTAACTGAAATAGATAATTAGATAATTTTAGCTTACACCGTCCGTTATACATAAAACGCGCACGTGAAAACGTATTCTGCGCTTGCGCACACGCAAATGCGCAGTCGTAAGAGGTCTTACGCGCATGCGTAAACGCCTATGCGCATGTGTCAACGCGGAGCATGCGCAGAAAGTTTTTAGCTTTGAGGTCCGGATTATAGATCATTCCGAATTATGGGTGTCCGAATTAACGACTTTTGACTGTAGTTGATTTAAAACAGAAAATTGTTGAAAGTAGAGATTATGATGAAGTATTCGTCAAAGGCGTCTTGGACACAATAATAGAAGAACAGAAAGAGAGGGATAAAAGAGAAGAACATAGAAGACAGGAAGACGCGGAAGAGTGGAAAAGGAAAGAACAGTATGAATTAGAGAGATTAAGACTTGAAGCAGAGACAGAGTCTCAAAATACCGGACAGATCCGGCCGAAAACGGAGCTACATCACCTTATGCAGAAATTCGATGACAAGAAAGGAGATATCAGTCTATATTTGCTATTGTTTGAAAGGCAAGCAGAATGGACTCAAATTGATAAAGAAGAATTTGTATATCATTTACTGGACTACTTCCTTACGAAGAAACCCAGTTAATAGCTAGAGAACCCTCCGATAAAGCTAAAGACTATGAACACATGAGGAATTTATTGTTAAGATGGTTTAAACTAAGCCCGGAAAAGTTTAGGCAGAAATTTATGAAGCATCAAAAGAGTACCGAATCCACATGGGTGGATTTCAATTATGAAATAGAAAATTATTGCAAAGAATGGGTGACTGGTCTAGGAGTCACCCCCGACAGACTGAAATTCTCAAAAAGGAAATCCAGAAAATGCTTGATCTTAAAATTATAGAGCCGGGAAAATCGGACTATACATCTCCCATGATTTTGATAGAATCTTCATCAAAGGATCCTCGGCCTTGTATTGATTATCGTAAACTCAATGCTGTTACTAAAACTGAATACTATCCTTTGCCTAATGTTGAAGAACGTATCGAAACTGTAGCAAAAGCAAAATATATTACCCTATTAGATTTGTCTAGAGGCTACTGTAAAATTGCACTAACAGAAAGAGCTCAAAGATATGCAACATTTGTAACTACGAGGCGTATTCGGAAACTAAGTACCATTTTGAAAAAAAAAAAAAAAAAAAGTAAAACAATTTTTTCAAATCCAATTTTATTTTTACATGAAAATATATGTCTTAAACTATTTTTTAACATAGTTTCCGCCAATGATCAAACACTTGTCATAGCGAGTGACCAGTTTTTGTATATCATCGTCAAAGAAACTTCCCGCCAGTTTCGATAACCACGACTCCACAGCATTTTTCGTGTCATCATCAGATCCAAAGCGCTTGCCATCAAGCTCGCGCTTCATGTGCAGGAATAAGTGATAGTCGGACGGCACCAAGTCCGGGCTGTACGGCGGGTGATCGAACTGCTCCCAATGAAACTGTCGAATTAACGATTGAGTGACACCAGCAGTATGGGGCCGAGCATTGTCATGGAGCAACACAATTCCTTTACTGAGCATTCCTCTTCGTTTGTTTTGAATGGCATGCCTTAGTTTTGTTAAAGTCTCACAATATCGTGCCACATTAATGGTTTCACCTCTGGGAAAAAATTCAGTAAGCAAAACACCTTTCCTATCCCAGAACACAGTGCACATGATATTTTGTGATGACATTGTCACTTTGAACTTTTGTTTTTTCAGAGAATGAGTGTGTCTTCACTCCATCAATTGTTGTTTCGATTCTGGTGTGAAATGACACACCCAAGTTTCATCACCTGTCACAATTTGGTTTAGAAATTTTTTTCCCTCATCACTGTACCGCGTGAGAAATGTCAGGGCACTACCAAGTCGCTTTGTTTTGTGAACATCAAGGAGCATTTTTGGAACCCATCAGGAACACAGTTTGCGATAATTTAAGCGGTCAGACACAATTTCGAACAAAACAGTACGTGAAATTTGTGGAAATGCCTCTGAAAGAGTTGTCATTGTGAAGCGTCTGTTCTCATGAATTGCTTCATCAATTTTCCTTACCAAATCATCGGTGACAACAGAAGGCTGACCACTCCGAGCCTAGGCGTGGACATTTGTTCGACCTGCATTAAACATTCTTACCCACTTTCTCCTCATTCCATCACTTATCGCGAATTCACCGTAAACTTCTGTCACTTGACGATAAATTTTGGCCGGTTTAACATTCCTCACGCTCAAAAAATTTAATCACGACATGAATCTCACAGTCAGCGGGAGAACTAATTGTCTTAAACATTTTGAATGTGCACAGTAAACTGAAAACACAACATAGAGCAATCAAAATGGCGACAATTGAAAGGCAGTGAACAAGAAAGACTAGTGCGCATGCGTGGGACGCCTACCACAGTGCTGCGATGGTGCTAGAATGAAACGGTACTTAGTTTCCGCATACGCTACGTAGTTTTGGAAGTTTCAGGAAGTGTTTACCCTTTGGATTAAAAATGCCCCATATTTTTTTTAGCAAAGTTAAAGTACTGGCTGGATGCGAAGGATTCGCTGTACCATACTTGGATGACATTGCCATTTACTCAGAAAACTGGGAAGAGCACCATAAAAACTTAACTTCGGTTCTAGAGAGAATACAGAAAGCAAACTTAGGACTAAAACCATCAAAATGTAAATTTGCACAAGATCAAGTGAGATACCTAGGCCATGTTGTGCGACAAGGACAACGAACCCCGGATGAAGTAAAGATCCTGGCTGTAAAGGAGTATCCTACACCTAAAACCAAAACAGAAGTATGTGCTTTCTTAGGACTGGTAGGGTATTATCGCCAGTACATACCGAGATTTTCGGAAATTGCTTCACCCCTCACGGACGCTTTGAAGGGGGTAACAAAAAAGGAAATATACAATGGTCTGAAATATGTGAAATATGTGTGTGCTTTTAAAAATTTAAAAGAGTTGCTATGCAAGAAACCAATTCTGTATGCTCCTGAAAAAATCTGATGTGTACACCACATGACTTCCTTGTATTGAAATATTAAATTATATGCATTTTTTCTTTCATTTCATTTAAGCTTATTGGATTGAATTAAATCTACTTCGCCGACAGCGCATAAACCACAATAGAATAAATGCATTCTTTAAAATTCACTCTAGTATTTGTTTACCATAGCGACACTCTGGCGCTAGATTTACTTAACAGTATTAATAATTATATAAGAGTTAACTTATATAATAATTATATAATGGAAACTAAGTTAACTGTTATATAATCCAATAATTATATAACAGTTAACTTACATATTTCGTTCATATTATAACTCCCAATGCACAAAATTTATATCATTTAAAGAATAGAATTATCCAATCATTGCCACATGTTCTGTTCAAATACTATAATAAAGCTAGAATGATGTGTAAAAGAAATTAAGCGAACAAAACAAAAAAGAAACAGTTTTTCACAGACGATTGAGTATTTCTCATTTAATTAGTTCAGTTCTCACTTCGCGAGAAGGCAAAAATACATAAAAACTCAAAGTATCTATATTAAAAATTATGAAGTAAATTTTAATATAGATATCTATAAATTTTAATATAGATATTCCAGAAAGGATTAAGCTTGATTTAATTGGCAATAATAAATGAAGACGTTATCTTTGTTGTTGCGAAGCTAAGTTTCTCTAGATTGGCAACAAATCCACTAGTCTGCTATTTCAAATGTAAACAATCAATGGCCGCCATAAAAAAAAGGCTTCGTGGCACTTAGACAACTTTAAAATTGTTGATAATTCTAAAAATATTGCATACAGATTTACTAAAGGCATAAAACCCTTAACCGGAATATAAAAACAACATAATTCAATCATTTTTAAAGCAAAAAATGTACAATTTACAAACATATAAGCGTAAAGAAACTGAGATCACTGAGCCGGGTAACAGAGTGGATATATATATAAATATATTTATATACGTTTGGTGCAGCCGATTGCAACCAAAATACGAGATGCACATCTACATGTTATAGCAGTCCTATATACAAAATTTCAGCGTTCTGAGGCTACTCGTTTTTGAGTTATGCGAGACACGTATGTACATACGTTCGTACAGACGCCACGAAAAATTCTCTTCAGAATTCATTTTAAAGCAGTTTTATAATTTTTTTGGAGGAAAAGAGTGTTTTATTCTGTTCTTACATACAGGTATCACGGAAATACATTGTTAAATTGCATTTGAAAGAGGTCAAAATGGGATATTTTCGTTGAAATATGCTGCCTGAAACTTTTCGCGATTATAATACTTCCTTTTTACTTCGTACAAGGAAGTTAAAAGGAAAGGAAAATAGGTTGCTATACATTAAAATTTTTTTAAGTGAATTATTTTGGCCAAAATTTAAAAAAAATATGCAAATTTTTGAATTTTTCTGTAAATTTTGCACCAAATTTTACAAAATTTAGTACCGTAATTTCGCGCGTAGTCCGCGGACTATCTGTGTTTAAAATGCGAATTTTTGAAGCTGCGGACTATCCACCAGTGCGGATAATACGCTGGTTGTTCACGGTTAAAATCGTTGAAATTTAAAAAACACGCTGTCGTGAACTGCCGATGATCAAATATAAAAAAACCGCGAGATTCCAAGACAACATTCGTATGTATCGTTCGATAGTAAACCATAGAGCATAGTGCAGAACGAATGAGTAGTAGCAAGTAGAGCTCCTAAACTCCAGCCTGGCGCATCAAGTGATGCCAGATATGAGCACTCAGCGCAACCACAGTCTTGTATCCTTCGCACTGCTTTAGCGCAACTGCCGGGAGAAGGAAAAGTAGTTGATGCGTCAGCTCGATTTTTAGGAGCCTTAGTGCTTGTGTACCTGGAGGCCTGGAGTACGAAAAAAAACCGTGATTCATTTACTTATAGCGTGGTTTGGCAACACTGAGTAAGTGGGGTCAAAGGTCACATTTCATTACCACTTATCACGAGGATACCACATTGCACAGTATTTTGTTTTCGTATTTTGTCTTTCATCTTCGATGACGTTGATGAAACATCGCCGGAGTTTTACTGCCGAGTTTAAACTCAAGGTAGTTGAGAAAGCTGAAAAAGATGGAAATAGAGCAGCGGGCCTTTATTTTGAAGTGGACGAGAAAGCGGTGAGAAATTGGCGCAAACAAAAGGATGTGTTAAAAAGCATGGGAAGAAAGCGATCCAATCGGCACGGAAAAGTAAAATGGACAGCTTTAGAGGAAAATTTACTGAGATGGGTTCTCGACCAAAGAAATGCCAGACGCTCCATTTTAACAGTTAAAATCCGTATCCGTGCGAAGTCCATGGCAGAAGAGATGCAGATAACGGATTTCAAGGGAGGGATAAATTGGGTTTACCGCTTCATGCGTCGTAAAAACTTGAGAGTTCGCACCAGAACGACAATGTGTCAGGCTGTTCCGGACGACGTAGATGAAAAAAAAGCTTCTTTCCTTCAGTTTACAAGGAAAGTTATTGCAGAAGGGAAGTATTCCCTAAAAAATATTATAAATATGGACGAAGTTCCATTAACATTTGATTGCCCACCGAATCGCACCGTCGATACTTGTGGAGTGAAAACAATATCAATAACAACAACTGGTCAAGAAAAGACCCAATTCACAGTGATGCTCGCCTGCTGTGCTGACGGCACAAAGTTGAAGCCGCTCTTAATCTTTAAGAGAAAAACAATTCCCAAGGAAAATTTTCCTCGAAGCGTCATAATACGGTGCAATGAAAAAGGTTGGTGCAACGAGGACATTATGCTCGATTGGTTTCAAGAAGTTTGGAAGAAGAGAGAAGGTGCCTTTTTCAATTCCAAAGGAGTACTAATTATGGATTCCATGAGGGCTCACATAAAAGACAGTGTAAAGGCAGAAGCTAAAAAAAAAAAAAACATCGGTGCTGAACTTAGCATTATTCCAGGAGGTTTAACAAAAATCCTGCAACCTCTGGATATTAGCGTGAACAAAAGTTTCAAGTCCCACGTACGTGCTTGCTGGGAGATCTGGATGTCGGAAGGTTTACATACTTTCACAAAAGGAGGAAATATGAGATGCGCTTCATACAGTGAAGTTGCCGAATGGGTCGATAAATCCTGGAAAAGTGTTAAAGTGTCAACCATCCGATCGGGATTTATAAAAGCCAGGATTGTTAGTGAAAGCGAGGAAATTACTGACAGTGAAGATAGTGATGCTGAAAATGAACTTTCGGACACTCTTCCCGAAAATATATTAGAACTGTTTAATTCTAATACCGATGAATCGGACTTTGAAGGTTTTCCTGAATGTGGTAGAATGCATGATTAATTAATATATGATTAATTAGTAAGCACTGTATCACTGTTGTTCGCATTTGCAGATTTACATTATTCTTCTCTTATTTATTATTATTTTTTCTGAAATTTTAACAACGAATAGATAGAAATATTTTCGTAGATAGAGACCAGTTCTTGGTTCGGGATGAAAGGAAGAAAATACCGCGGGAGGGGTGAATGCTAATTTGTAACACGGCTGTTCACGTTGTGTGTTCTTAATTATTAACAGCTCTAAGAACCACGAGGTTTCCAACCTCTAAAATAATTTGTTTCCGTAGGCCGCAAAAATATGCATGTGCATTTTAAATAATTAAATAATGCTTTTATTTTTATTATTGGTTATTGTGATCTAAAATTATGAGAATAAATCAATTTTTATGGCGTAAAATTTTAACAAGATAATATATTGTTAATGCTTTTCTAACAATAACCTTTCAGAGGATGGTAGGTGTGACATAAATAGATGATTAAATTGAAATAAAAAAATATTATTGATTATCTAAGATGACAGAATAGTTTGATGCATCACCATGGTCATCAAAATTAGCAAACCACTGCTGATGTAAGGAATATATTGTTTTCTGTGTTAATTGGAATTTAAGACAAATTTTTTACGTTTCTCACGTTTAACCGGTTAATTTCAATACATTAATACTAATTTATAATTTTAAATGAATTTTTATTTCCGTTATAAATGCTTATATATTGTCTTATGCTTAATATATTCTTTTCTGTGCTAACTTGAATTTAATTCAAATTTATTTTCGTATATCACGTTTAACCGGTTAGTTTTACATCTACATGCTTATTATCTGTGAATTTTTACTACCATATGCTTGTTTTGTCTGCTAACTTGAATTTACATGCACTAAAAATCACGTTTACAAAATATCACATTTACGGCTCGGCTCATCGTCGATGAACCGCGAGCTTGGCGAGTAAAAATGCCACGGCGAAAACCCAGCACTGTTTTTATTTGTATTTAGCGTTTTATTTCTGAAGGTATATTAGTAAGCAAGTACTTTTTTTCTATTTATACTTAGTTCTTTGTTTCTAAAATACATTAATATCGCCGTATTAAAAAAACGCAATTTCGGACGTATAGTCCGCGGACTATCTGACGATTTTTGAAATTTTTTTATATAAAATCTTGTCTGCGGACTATACGATGGTGCGGACTATACGTGCGAAATTACGGTACTTATGCTTAATTTGAGTCATAGAATCGAAATATGGAAAAAAATGGCATGTCATTTCAGAAAAAGTCCAATTTTGTATCAAAATACCTATATTATAACAGTGTGAAAATAGGTTGCTATAAGTTCACCAAGTGAATTATTCTTGACTCAAACTGAAAAAAATGCGCCAAGGTAAATTTTTAAATTTCTCATCAAAAATTACAAAATTTAATGTCTAGGCATAGTTTGAGTCGTAGAATTGAAATATGGAAAAAAGTGGTATGTTATTTCAGAAAAAGTGCAATTTTGTCGCAAAATAAGTATGTTAGATCAATGCTATGTATAAATCTAATGTATATCATAAGTCGCGCTTTCGAGACATGGAAAATGCAGTTTGAATTTCGTCAATCAGCCGACTAGAACAGGAGATATAGAACTGCCCCCCCTTTTTTTTTTGTGCAGTATACATAGATAGGTAATTTTAGTGAAATTATAAGTAAAATTATCATATTTCTTTTATACAATGTAACCTGAAAATTCTTGAGAGATGAACTTTGTCAGAAAAATAAAAATACAGGGGCAAGTCTTTTAACATTGAGTAAATGGCTATCTCGCTAATTTCGTGATTGTTTTAGTGACTAATTCTGTTGCCAGATTTGGCTAGGAACGGCCAAAAGTGGCTAACATTGGTAATATTTGCGTTCAGTCCCTGTATAACTGCATTTGGTATTGTAATTGAATAACTGCAACTGATCCCTATATGTAACGGCTTTGGCAACTAATTTTTGTGGTTAAATTTGGCAACTATTTGGTGACATTTTGATCTGGTCCCTGTATCATTGTAATAGGTATTATAATTGAATAAATGTAATTGATCACTATACTAGCTGTAACTATAATTTGACCCTCATATTGCTTTCCAGTAATTTTGAGAAGCTGAATGTACTAGAAATATCTAAGTGGCAGGGTGAAAACAAGGCTAGAGAGAGCATCTTCTCTCAGTGGTTGTTGTTAACTGTTAGCTCAGCATGAGTTCCAAGTACTATCTCCAGTTTAGCTTCGCTTTTTAGCTGTGCTTTGCATTTTGTTGTATTTAACATTTATAGTAGTTTAAAATGTAACTACTGATTGTACTCTGTGATATTGTGAAGAGTTGTACAATTATTTTTGCGGAAGGATCCAGATCATGAAGTGTTTCTTTTGATAAAATAAATTTTATCAACCTATCATCAGAGTTGTGTGCATTCAATCTTTTATGAACCAATACACTTGTAACAGTGTATTGGTTATCCATGAATATTTTCTTACTATTATATGAGTTTCAGTTATTAAAATAATAAATTTTTGGCTAATGAATTATTTATAGTAAAAAATACAATTTATACTTAATTTTTTCTTCTCAGGATTTTTTATGTTGTTAAAAATAATCTTGTCTACAATATATATATGTGTGTGTTTGCATACGTGTATATGGTTCGCATGTTTTTATCTGTAGGTATCATCTTGCTGAAAGTATTGATGCTCAGTTGAAACGTATGTCTGAGGATATATGTGAAATTATTGAACATGTGAATACAGCTAATAAAACTCAAGATGATAATGATCCTGTAAGTATTTTCTTTTTTTCCTTAAGTATATATGCAGAGTGTCTCATAAATGTTGCGGTGTCTTCTGGTGGAGGTAGGACACATCATAAGGATTAAGAATTGCATAGGAACACATGCCTGGAAATGTCAGGGGTAAGTGGTAGCAGAGGTAGAAGATGGGAAAAGAAACAAGAGTTATTAATTTGAAACATATATTGGACATAAATACAAATGGTGTACGACAGTTTGAATGTTACAACAGATGCTCGAAGTTTGCAACATCAGACGCCAAACATGCCGGACACCGACGGACTATTTGAATGCCACGAATTATTGATCTTTCTGGAACAGGTTCTTCCGGCACTGACAGACCATTTATTGCCGGACATGTTTAAACATACTAGGAGTTTCTGTGATTGAAGCAGCTGCACAGGCAAGTCTTGGCACGAAATCTATTTCCGACACTACAGGATCATGATACATGACATTTTTGATGGCAGAATCAAGATAAGAATCAAAAAGAAATCAAGCCTTGATGAATCCGGTTGAGCATGGAGGCTAGGGAACTGGTCCACCACGCCCAGTCCATCGATGTGGGAATGATCTGTTCAAATGGCTATGAACATCCAGTCCAAAATGAGTCCAAATCTTAATGACCTGTAGTCACACAAATCTTCATGCAGATGTGCAAACAAACTGTGGTATGGATGAGAAGAAGAAAAGAAGTGTTCTCAATAAATGCGTTCAGTGGTCCGTCCATTACCCTCAGCTACTCCATACACTTAGTGCATGTCTGCAAGATCCCAGTTCGTATAGCGTTCCATGGTCTTTGTATGGTACTGAATGAGGCAATCCTCTCTTTCCACTAGCATTCTCCTGTTCAGCACCCCCTGGTGGCATACAGTGACATTTCTGGGCATGGGTTCCTATGTAATTCTTAATCCTTATAATGTACCCTACCTGCCCCAGAAATTTGTCGCTGCATTTACGAGACACCCTGTATATATATATATAAAATGAAGATATGAATGTACATCACTAATGAGGACTCAAATTTTTATTTAACTTTTTATATGTTTCAGAATGTACATAATTCCCTATTCTCAGAAAATATAAAAATACAACCTCTATCATTATAAATGAACATTTTAAAATTGTCTGAGAGAGACATGTTGAGCTGCATATATCATATTGTATAATACCCCTTTCGTGATTTTATAGTTTGAAAACATTAAATATGTACTGTAAGTTTTGAATTTTTTTATACTGCAGTATTATTGGAACTTGAATCATATGCTTAAGTGTATGTGTGTGGATTTCTAAAAAAAATTCTTCTTCATGTTTCCTGTTATTGTATTGTCGTTTTGAAAAACAGCAATACAAAATTTGCTACATTTCTAAATCTTAAAATTTAATATTATCCCTTTTCATAAAATCAAATATAATGACAAATTAAGTGTTCAGTATACTACTTACAAATGTGCATGCAGCATAATGATAAATATGTCATTAGCATGTTTTAATTGCACATTCCACACATCTTATAACATATTTGAGAAAATAAGATTAGAATATAAAAACTATCTTCTTATATAAATTTTAATCTGAAAATAAATCAGGAAATATTTTGAAAGAAAAATATATGCTCTCTTAATTTATGTTATTCTAATGTACAAAATATGCAGGTAGTCTAAAGATTTTATTAGAAAATTATAATTTTTGGCATTAATGTTATAAAATTATTTTACATTAAAAGTGTTATTAATATCAGATATCATCGAAGACAGAGAAGCATATTTTCATAAATGTTTTATTTTATTTAACTATTCAGCTGTGCTTTATTTTATTTATTTTGTGTGTGTGTTTTCTCTCTATGTATTTTCAACATTATTCTGCCAAACATATTCATTCAGATAAACTCAATATTGCTTTTCAAGATGGTAAAATTTTGTTAATACTGTAAAGACCTATTTAAAAATTATGACGATTAAAAAAAAGGGGGGAGGGTCTCTTTTCCAGATTTAACCAACATTTCCTTTGATGTGCTCCAACCACCTATCTAATAATATTAAGTACATTTACCAATATTTCATGGATGCACATAATGTTCTACATAACTAGGTACATCAAAATAGTGAACGTTATCTGTGTAACCTGCATTGTTTATATGAAAATGTGAAAGTTGAGTTAAAGTAGTAACAAAATTTTATTTTTTCATTTATTAAACTATTCCATTATTTATATTAATGAGTATACATGGAAAGTATTTTTAGTTACATATTCATTATATGCTTCATAAGAGTTTTTTCCCAGAAAGTTTTAAAAAAATTGGAATGTTGCTGATTTTTTCATGTTTAAACCATTGAATTAATGATGCTTCCAGCTCATTGCATGAGTTCATTTCTTGTTTTCATTATGTACTGAATTTAAAGACCAGCAGCAAGAATTGTTTTTAAAAAAGATATTGCTACGTGCTGTGCCTTAGCAGAAGCTACTTTTAATAATGATAGTTTTTCAATCTTCAAATCTTTGCCATTTTTGAAAATGTCAATATATTGTTAGCTTTTTCATATAATTTTTTTAAGCTTAAAAAATAGATATATATATATATATATGGTGGAGGGGAAAGGAAGAAAATAGCTATTTGGTGTACAAATATATTTTATACTCTTTTTTTTTTTTTTTTTTTTTAAATAACATTGAATCTTTGTTCAGAGAAATTGGAAGAATGTATTTTATTCAAAGTATTGTCCATCGTTAGCTATGACTTTTTCCCATCTTTCAGGTAGCATATGGATTCCGCTTTTAAAAAATTCCTCGTCTCTTGAGACGATCGTAATTTTTGGCTTCTTCGTATGAAGTGAAGTGCTGCTCGGCCAGATCATGAGTAAGTGACCGTAACAAGTGGAAGTCAGAAGGAGCAATGTCTGTGAATATGGCAGGTGAGGTAGGACATCCCATTTAAGTGCTTCCAAAGTTTCATTGATGAATTTTGCAGTATGTGGGCGAGTGTTGTCATGCTGAAAGATCACTTTGTCATGCCTTTTGGCATATATTTGAGCTTCAATGCTTGGCTCAGTTGCATGAAATGTTGTTTGTAATGTTTTCATAAGGCTGGTTGCATAAGGCTGGAGTAGCTCATAATTTCATAAGGATGGTTTCATAAGGCTGGAGTAGCTCATAATAGATCACTCTGAGCTGATCCCACCAGATGCACAGCATTAGCTTCTTGCCTTGAATATTCGGTTTGGCCGTTGAAGTTGATGCATGTCCGATTTTCTGTGCTTTGTGTTGTCGTAGTAGATCCATTTTTTGCCCCCGTCACAATTCGATGCAAAAACCCCTTCTGATTTTAGCCTTTGGAACAGTTGTTTGCATATGAAAAAACGCCGTTCGACATCTCTTGGCCTGGAGTTCATATGAAACCCAATTTCCTTGTTTTTTCACCATACCCATATCCTTGAGAAGCTTTGAAATCGCTTCTTGAGTCACTCCCAAGCTTTTGGCAAGCTCTCTTAGAGTTTAGCATGAATCTTGGTCCAATAACCCCTCTGACTCAGCATCTTCAAATTTTACTGGTCATATGTTTTTCTTGATGGAGCATGTTCTCCATATGCTTCACATAGCAGTCGATGTCCTTCAGCTGCATTTTTGTTAAAATTAAAACAAAAAAGGAAGTGCTTTCCTGAAATTTTGTCTTGTTTTGTACCAAAGTTGACACCGCTTGAGCAAAAGAGAGTTTGCTGTTTCAGTGGTGTAGCAAGCATAACTGGCGCCCGGAGCAAAATACCTTTGTGCCTGCCCCCCCCCCCCCCGCACAAAAAAAACTTTCAGGAATATAATATATAGAATATATTTTTAATAAGAAATTAATGCAAATAATAATAAAATGCTGAATCTGCCATGAAATACTAAAAAATATATTAAGAATAGTCACTACCTAATTACACTAGTCTTAGATTCGGAAATGCATCTGTGTCAGCCGAAAAATCAGACATATGATGATGTAGAATTAGTTAAAAAGATGTTATTTATTTTACATATTTAGATAAGTGTTTTTAAAAAGTACAGTTTTTAAACAATTAAAAGTTTAATATTCATTATAGATAAATAGATATGTGGAAACTTGCCTACTACAACTCAACTCTGCCAGTCTGGTAACACATAGCAACCAAAATCAAAATAATAGTTATTCTATTCAATTGCTATAATTATTTAACGATCTGTCTAAAAAAATTGTACTTCCATAATTGGTGACCCATATTTATTACGAATAGCAACCTTCAATGTTGCACGAATATGGAGTTTATATGTCAAAATTCTGAGCAGCAGTAAGTTATTCAGTGTGATGAGATGACACCTGTCATTTCACCTAAGTCACCTAATGTCATAAGACATTTCACCTGTCATTTCAAACGTTATGCTGCATTCCGGTGAGTCAACAATTTCAAAGGCTATATGTATCGTCTGCTGCATTTGAGCCGCCAATTTCTCTGATTTCAAGTACCAAGAAACTGTGTCACTATGTACATAGTGATTATTTTTCTATACATATTATTATTGTGCATATTCTAAACATATTATTACTGTGCATATTTTATTGATCTAAAGTAGTTGACAACGATACTGCTTCATAATTGGCGCGAGTGGCAGCTAAGCCACCTCCCTTTTGTCGACGAGACCCATCGTTATGGTTCATTCAATTGGATGCGCGTTGAGTCACATTACTGCCGACGAAACTCAATTTTATACAGCGATCACCGCGTTAAGAGGTTATCACATATGGCTAAAATTCACGAGCTGGCCATTCCAGCACAAATACACGCAGTGCAGGCTCCTGGTTCAGGTATTGTGGTGTTACAGGCTCAAATTGGTGTTTTTTCAAAAGAGGTTGCTCAGTTAGTAGCCATCCAAGCTGAACCTTTTCAACTCAACCGCACCACATCACGTGGTCGAAATACACATAGTAGCCCACTGAGGAAATGTTACAAAAGCCCTCCTCTGGGGATTTGTTTTTACCACCACAAACCAGCTGCAAAATCGCCTGCGGTTTTGCAGCTGAAGATGGTGGTTCGGTAAAACCATCGAAACTAGTCCTGTGAAAATTCAGTAAATATAACGCTGATTTTTGTTGTTTGACTTCTGAATTAGTATTTATTCGGCGTGTTATTGTGTCTTAATTAAAGAACACTAGACAATAACCTTTGGAAACAGTCACAGTGAAATTAGGAATATAATATATTCTAGCAGAGATAGAATACGAGTCATTTCAAAACATTAAATCCAGCAAAATATTTCAATACATATTTACAAAGTTCTACAACCAAGAAAGTCTGGTTCAATACTACTATTATACATCACACTTACTTATCATTATACGACCCTAAACTATTATACTCCACATTAATAGAAAAAATTATACAAGATACTTAATGGAATACTGTACATACATTGAAATAAAATGGCGAATACTACAAAATAACAATCAATATACAATGTGCTTATCAGAAAGTTGGTTCTGCGGCCACGAATATTTGTTATAAACTGTTCCATTTTGCACAGTACTAGAAACTGTTACAAAACATTTGCACACAATATTTCATGGTGCTAGCCGAGAGCTCTATATATGTATTTGCTATTATACCGCAAACTTAATTTGAAAACATAACACAACGCACTTACTACTTAACAGGTCAATACACTAAGACAATATGTAAATTGAAATACACAGAATACAATACAAAAATTAAGTAAACACAATAAAATTTAAAGATTAATAATGGATAGAAGCGACACTGAAGTACAAATAGACAGACATAGATTGTGGTAATCTGCATCTAGGAGGTAACATGTTCCAGCAAAGTTATTCATGTACTGCACTAAACATGGCTGTCATGCATGTACGTAACATAGGTACAATGGCATGCCATTAGTCTCTGAAATTGTCCTAATTTCAGTAGTTGAATATTATCGTATATAATAAGATACCAAATTTGTAAGGTAAGAATTATGAAAGTTGCTGGTATAGAATTGCCTGCTGTAGCTGCTGTTGACACCGCTTCTGTTCAACAGAATTCACAAGCACAAATGTCCATTACTCGATGAATCTGATTAAATGCGAGCTTACTTCTCTTGAGGGTGTCTGACCACCCGGACCAGTGTGCTTCAGAGGGTTTTTTTAAATGAAATGGTATCGTGAGAGAGCATTCGAAAGCAAAGTGATCCGGATCACCTAGTGTTCCACATCCAAAACTGTCTGAAGTAGCTAATCTGAAGTGCCGTAAATAGCTTGGAAATGGTCCGTGTCCAGTAAAGAAATGTGTAAGATGAGCACTACTAGTGACCAGATTCAGACCAACTTTGGGGAAGAAACGAAAGGTTCTGCGGCCTGTGGTGGTTGTTCCATCTCTGTTGCCAAATTTCTAACATTTTAAGTTCGATAATCTTTTTTAAATAGGAAACTGGTGCTTTTAGGGGTGTTACAGGCATATTCAAGTCGTTAGCTGCTAGCTTAGCAAGCCTATCGGCCTCTTCGTTTCCAGCAATGCCTACATGCGCTGGAACCCAGCTCAAGTACGGTCGTTGGGACTCGGGAATCTGAAGTAGAGCATCCCTAATAATGTGGACAGAATCCGCTTTGCTGTTGAGTTCTTTAATGGCCAGTAGGCTTGATGCTGAATCACTCAGTATTCTGACTGGTCCTGTTAGATTTTGCTTAATATAATCTAATGCTGCCTTTATTGCTACAAGTTCCGCCTGAAATACACTATTGTAATCTGACAGCCGCTGTGACCAAGTGTAGCAGATAGTATTGCCTCGCATGACGCAGAAGCCGCTACCTGTGCCAAGCTCCGTTTTGGAACCATCTGTATAAAAACAAATTTCGTGCCTAGCCAGAATTAAGGGCTCTATGGTGACTTTGTCATCATAATTTATGTCCGCTAGATGTCCTAGAGAACGAGGGGAATGATCCTCGTAATCACGAGCGCAGTAATTGGTACCCCACAGGATAAAATCTTCCTTATGCGTAGGATCCGTGCTTGTCCAGCCTCCCTCTCCACGACAAGATCCAATGGTGGTAACCCAGCGAGCACCTGCAATGAATCTGTAGAAGTGGTCCTATAAGCTTTAGTAATCATGAGGAGTTGGAGATGCTGAATAGAATTGAGTTTCCTTCTCAGGTTTCCATTGAGATGAATACCCCATGCTGAAGTCCCGTACAAAATCACCCTCGCTGTTATTGTACGATACCAGATCTTCAACATGTCTGGTCTAATGCCCCAATACATGCCAGTAGTTCGTCTCATGTCATTGGTAAGAGATACTACTTTCTGGTGTATATGATGCAAATGTGGAATCCATTTGAGGCGGTTGTCTATGATGACACCTAGATATTTCAACTGGGAAACAGTCCTAACTGGATGACCTAATAATCTTATAGTTGGATTCCGCCTCAGTGGAGCTTTACGCCCTATGAGTAAAATGTTAGTTTTGGACGCTGAAATTTCCAGTTTGTGATCGGCTGCCCATTGTGCAAAGAGGTTCAGTGCTCGCTGTACATTCTCCTGCAGTCTGTGTCTTCCAGTGACCAAAAGCAGAAAATCGTCGGCAAATGCCTGGACTTTGACAGTCTCGTCACCATTGTAAAGATCAAATATTGTGTTGGCAACCAGGTTCCATAAGACTGGGCCCAGGCATGAACCCTGGGGACAGCCACGCACCAGTCGTCGTTGAAGTTGGCCATTTGGCATTGTTATCTGTATTTGCCGATCAGACAAATAGCTGCGAATAATCCTGAGGATTTCAATCGGGCACTGAATTCGGTCTAGACATTCGATCACATCTGGCCACCAGAGTGAATCAAATGCCCCTTGGATGTCGACTGACACGACTGCTGTGTGCAGATCGTTATTTCGGTTAACCTTGATTGTGTCCAACAGACTGGTCAGAGCATGCTCTGTTGAAGTACCCTGTTTAAAACCAAACTGAGCTTGGTGTATTATATTTCTTTTGCTTAAGAAATGATTGAGTCTGCTCAGTATTACTCGTTCAACTACTTTACTAATGGCTGGTAGCAGACTGACAGGCCTGTAGGATCTTGGATCATCGGGGCCCCTCCCGACCTTCAGAAAGAGAACTGTCTCAGCTATTTTCATAGTTGTTGGGAAATGACCCAGTCTCCAACATGTGCCGCATAATTTAACCAAGAGCTTTGGGCTTGCTTGATGCACAACCTTGATTAAGATGTTGTCAAGGCCGTCTGGGCCCGGTGCCTTGTTATTGACTAGGGCCTTGACTATTCTGTGCAATTCTTTTGGCGCTGGCAGCTTCGAGTCACTTTCAGTGGTAGTCCAATTAAAGTTATCATAGTGTTCTCTGATGTCCGCCTGTCGTGCTGAGTCTGTATCCTGTGTGTCATTGCGAAAGATAGCTTCAAGTATGTTGCCCAAAATTTCTTCGCTAGTAGTGCCAAGTTGCGAAGCTGCTAACTGTAGTGGACGAAATACTTTCGCACAGGCTACTTTCTGTACCTTGCCATAATGCTCTATGACTCTGCTGCAATGGTTTTGCCACGCTTCCAGTTTGCTATTAATGATTAGTTTTTTGTAACTGGCGTGTTCCATTCTGTAAAGTTGCATTCTACTTTGCCTGGCAGCAGGGTCTATTTCCGCCTGCGCTCTTCTGCGTAAAGCCCTAACTCTACTCCTCTGCTCCGTAAGTTTGCCGTTCCACCAGGATAAAGAGTCAGATATTTTCAATCTCTTCCTTTTGTATGACATCCGAGCAACTGCCATTAGATCATGTATTAATTTATTGTAGATCCTGTCCAAATCGATACCAGATGTACAGTTGTCTAGTCCTTTGAGGTACTGGGGCAAAATCAGCCTGCACTGTTGCATGAACTTGGAATGTCCGCCATATTTCGTCTTTAAGCGATACTGTGTGTAATATATGCTCGGCAATTTCAGTTCAAAGAGAATCAGCCTGTGATCACTGAACGTCGGCGTATCACTGACTCTCCAATTGCTGATAAGATGTGCTAGTGGGGATGAAGCTAAAGTCAGATCAGGCCAACCCTCCGCCCTAGTGGTAAAGAAAGTGGGAGGGGACTCCTCAGAGTTGATCACAACTAGCCAACTTTCCGAGATAAAGTCTAGAACCTTCCGGCCTCTTTCATTTTCTCCCCGTGCTCCCCATAGAGAACTCGAGGCATTAAAATCCCCTGCTATAATGTGAAACGGATATCTGGCAAGAAAATCAGGATTCAGTTCCTGCAGAAGATCATCCATAGAACCACTGGGAGGCATATAGACGCTCGTGAGGGCTAGCGAGGAAGTGTGTAGTTCTAAAAGGATTGTAACTGTATGTCCAGTTTGTCGGATTAGAACTGGTGACAATGGACCATGATAAATCAAACCTGCGAGTTTTAAAGTTGACAAGTAGATTTTAGCTGTGCTTGGCAGACCAGGTATGTATTCACCACTAGTATAAAACTCCTGTATAAGTGAGACTGTGGCTTTAAATCTTACCAATAGATCAGCAAAATTTAATGTAGCTGCTCGCGCCCTTTGCAGATTGCATTGGGCGAATATCATACCTTGCAATTCGTTAGCAAATAGAGAAGTTAATTGTTCGCCTGAGCGCGACGCATCAGACGCTCCATATGCTGCTTGTAGATGGGACATTGCGTGTCACTTGCTGTGTGTTTTGTATCTAAATTCAATTGCTGAGAAGCGTTTGCCCTTTGACAGTTGACACAGATTGTTAGATCACCACTGCAATCTGTGTGGCGGTGGGCGCCCCCACAAGTGCTGCACACTATTTCTTCACTACAATAAATGTCACTACAATGGCTAGGTGTCCAAAGCCTTGACACTTGAAACAACGCGTAATGCGATGATATTCCTTTACAGCACAATAACTTAGGCCAAGATAGACAGTTCTGAGTGAAAGGACTTTATCTGTAATATGAACATCAAACTCTACGATCCAATTCGTGAGACCCAGTTTACTCTTGAAGGAGCGTGCTGGGTGTATACCTTCGTTTGAGTAGCGCCCGAGTGCTTCACAAAACGCTGTCGTAAGATCTTCTTTAGTTGTGTCTTCTGGAGTAGCGAACACAATAGCGGAGCGTCTTGGAACTCTTGGCTCTCGAACTTGCAGGTTGCTTAATTGAGAATTCGCAGTGATGGCGCCTCTTAGTCTTGCTAGATGTGCCTTCTCCCTGCACCTTACCAAGAGTTCACGAGATCGTGTGGATCTTACCTGTACTACGTGGACACCTAGCTTAATTGGATTGATAACAGATTTTAAAAGCTCTTTAATGCTGTCTGGAGTCCTCTTATCGTCTTTGTCTTTAATTAGTAGTACGTGCTCCGAGAGAAGAATCTGAACGGGAGCTTGTTGCTTTTTGCGGGCGCATTTGTTAACAACCGTTTGGAAAGCTTCTTCCACTATCTGTTCGTGGTTCACTTCTTCCTCTGTTCTGAGAACAGTGTCTTGTTGAACAGAGGGGATGGGCTGAACAGTGTCAGAAGCTGAGCAGTACGGAACACAAGTTGGAAATTTATCCTTAAGTGCCTTTAATTCACCATAAAGTTCTGCAATTCTTACCTCTTGGTCGTTCAAAACAATCCTTATATCAGCTAAGTAATCTGCCTGGACAGAAATTACTGCTGAGGTAAGTTTACGTCTACCTCGGTGCTTTTCTAGGTGTCTTAAAAATTGTCTATTAAGGAATTCACCTTCACAGTTGGCGTCTGTACAGAATCCTCTGAAGTCTGTGCCTCTTGGCTAATGACTGCTGGCTGATCTAATTTATACAGCAAATTGGGAGAATCGTCTCTGGTTGCCATCAGAGACTAGTACTAAATGCCAAAAGATTCGTATGCAGAAGATAAGCAATGTTGTGCTTACACAGAGAATAAAGTATAATGCAGTGTAAAGTCTTTAAGAAGTGTAAGTTAAAAACATAAATTCAATGCTAATGATAACCACAAGTAGAATACGCAGAAATATTAAAGATACGCACCACTAAGTACATTAACAGTGCTATATGCCTAATACTCGTATTACAAAAACAATACTAAAACAAGTGAATGTAATACAATAAAATAAAAAAAAATAAAAAAAAAAAAATTTAAAAAACTGAGCATATGGTGTAAAAGTCGCAATAGAAGAGTAAAACTTCTACAATTACAATCAAATACTAGTGCGCTATAATAAGGAAATTACACAATTATGGTAAATAAAATAAAAGTCAATTGCAATTACGAATGCAAGTAAAACTACACTAACAAGTTTTAGTGCTAAGATAGTGCTGACACATGAGTGCAATACGCCTAATTAGTACATTGCTTGAAGTGCAATTAGCAAAAAGACATAAAAGATAGCCAGTTCTTAACAAAAGAGGACTATGACAGGACAGAATTCATAGCCAAAGGATTACAGAATGGAAAAAGCACTGCTGCACTATTCCTCGATGTACTGAAAGCTTTCATTCGTGTTTTGCTCAGCGAGCTACTCTGCAAACTTATCAACCTGGGTTCCCAGGATATATCTATTTAAAAAAAAAAAAAAAAAAAAAAAAAAAAAAAAAAAAGACAATTTGTTGTTTGCTACAAAAATATACTTTCTACACATACACAGAGGAACACATATGTTGGTGTTCCTCAGGGTTCGCTCATCAGCCCGATTTACTTTCTGGTTTATGCAGACGACACGGCAATCCTTTCAAAAAATGCATCCCTAGACCAAGCCATTCAAGCACTGCTGATACACATACATGTACTGAAGGCCTGGCTTTAAATGGAAATTGCAAATCAATGTGGATAAATCTGAAGTGGCCATCTTCACCAGAAGAATAAGAATCAAGCAAAAAATCTATATGTATGGAGCACACATCCCATGGGTTAAGAGTGTCAAATACCTTGGAGTCAAATACCGACATGAAAGATGATGCTGTTTTTGAAAGTGAAAATGACGACGAAGGCTCTAGTAGTGATTGTAACAATACAGAGTTCGAAACTGAAAATATGTATGATGACGAGCCAATGACGACAGAAGAGTTCTATGAAATGTTTGGCGAATCGGACGTTGAAGGATTTTGATTTTCTTTATTTACCAAGGTATTTTTTATCGTATATTTACTTTTTTTTTCTCAGATGATTTTGAATAAATGTAGTACTTAAAAAAAAATTTTCTCGGTCAATTTCGGAAGTGGGGGGCAGACGTATATGCGGGTTTCTTATTTTCTACGAATTTTTTATGTCGAGGTGGGGGGGGGTCGACTTATACGCGGGTATATACGGTAGTTGAGATATTTTGAAACTTAAAGAAAGTGATATGATAAGCAAAGTAATGGTTTAGAAAAGTTCCGCTGTAGCTAAATTTGTTCTTTTGTTTTAAATCTGTTATTGTACTTGAAATTTTAAATACTTATATGATTTAATTTTTTAACCGTTTTATTTCAGGTGCAACAAATTGCTAAAATTCTTAATGCTCATATGGATGCACTGCAGTGGGTAGATCAGAATACAGGTATATATTAAAATTTTAGTTTATAATGACAAGTAAAAGAGTAATTTTAATTACGTAAATTTGACATGAACTAATTGAGATTTTTTAATTTGCTTAAATAATATGCTTTCCAATCATTACTATAAATATATATTTCTCTCATGTTGATGGAACTAGGGACTTCTAGAATATACATGGCAGGAAGCTAACAATAAGGATTTTAGGAACAGAAAACGAAACATTGTACCAAAATGAAAAGTTGTTAAAAGTTTAGAGGAATTTTAGATTTTAAAACAGAGCATAAAAATAAGAATATAACATTGCATGGTTTCATAAAATAGTTAAATTGGTGATTCCTTGAAGGGAAAAATAAAAACTATCACGTTGTGATTATATTACCTTTCCCAACCTAATGTTGTGACCAGAGCTCATTTTGCTGTTTTCCATTGCTCTCCAAGGTCAAGAAAGAAGAAACTGTGTAGAACGATCATTTTAAATTTTAATATTTATATAGTACTAATTATAATTTAAAAAATTTAAAAACTAAATCACATTTTCCTCATATGAGAAATTTTATTTTATATTACAGGGTTCGTAGCGGTCCTTACAAGTGCTTATAAGTCTTTATATTTGAAAATAAAATATAAAGGCCCTTATAGGTGCTTACTTTTTCTTCAAAGCCCTTATTTTTTTGTTTTTAGTGCTTATTTTTTGCTTTTAGTGCTTTTTTTTTTAATCCTTTGTTTTTAATGAACGCGCATTTTTTTCCCCGTAACAAAGCCGAAACTAAATAAACAACTTTTCTTCCTTATATGCAATGTCAGATGGTGAATCATACTCTCGAAAATTGCTTTCCCCCCTTCCTCTGCCTTAACGTAACCTATGGTGTGCGCGAGAGTACAGACAGGTGCATGTCATTCTATTGGCCAAAGAATTGCGAAAACGTAGAAAATTCCGGTACATTCGGTATTCTTTTCCTCCCACCCAAATACTACACACGTTTGAATTTCTATCAAGATTTTATTAAATTTGCATTCTCGTTCCGCGTGGTCTGTTCATATTCGTGTTTATTATGATCGTTATACTTATATTATGAGCATATGTGTGAATATTTATAATAATATAATTGCAGTAACTGCTGAAGTATAGATAAACTTCCAAAAATGGGTGTGTTTTTACACAGATTAGCTTTCTCAGGAATAATATTCGGAATGCCTTAAATAAAAGGAAAGTAATCGAATAGTCGAAATAATTTCATTTTCTTTGCCAATACATTATACAGTACGGAGGTTGGGAGTTTCTCCGCAAAATCTCTAATATTGAAGCAGCAGACTTTTTTTCTGTCACTGTCCAATCTGGATTGAATAGGACCAAAAGTTTTTGAGGTCTACCCAACCCAAGCGAAGATTGATTCTATTCCGGAAATTCTATTCCAGTCTGTTGCAAATTAGAATCAGAAACACCCCAGATTAGTAGGTCTCTTTCTTTTCTTTTGTTTAATTCTTTCTCCGAATACCCAGGACTTAGAAGAATACCCAGGACTATTTATCCCTGCGAATACCGGCAGGTGTTGATTCCGATTGCGTAATATCACATATGGAAGAATTACGCTGCACGTATTGCGCAATAACGTTTGCAGTATTTTGCATTGGTAATTAATTTTGATGTTCAGCCTGAGATTTGTTTATGAACACTTAAAAGAGTTTTACTGTGCTTTCTAAGCAGAATATTTCTCAGTTCCGTTGGTTTTTGTATGATGCACATATCGAAATGTCAAAATCATTTATTTAGCCTAAATTTAAATCTAAAGAACGGCTACAATCTCCCCCACTCCTCTTTTTCCAATTACTATCCGGAAAATTCGGGAATTTCCGAGTATGCTGGCTAGCTAAGCTTTTACTGTTAAAGGATGACTGAATGAAGCAATTTCCCGTCTTCTGATTTCAGAAATGTGCTTCATTTTTACTTAAATTACTTTGCTTGGGATATATGTTAAGGGAAAACTGTTATGCAATGAAAATTTAGAAAATGTTCAGAATTTTGATGTAAATTAAATTATTTAAATGTTAATATGAGTGGAAAAATAAATTGTATTTATTATTAGGTGCCGAACGAATACAAATATAGCTTAATATTATTTATTTTCAATATTTTCAACTGAAATATCATCATTAAATATTGTAATAAAGTTTAGTTCTGCATATTTTTTCCCCCTCTCATTGTAAACTAATTCTGTAAATTGAACTGTCATTTAAAATTAAAAAAAAAAGTTAATTGTTTTCCATTGTTGAGGTAATGCTCATTCTCTTAATAAATATTGCATTGCTCATATTTTAAATTACAAGTCTAATTTTTCTTTTAAGGTTATGCAGTTGTGTATAATGTAATTAGACAGGTGCTTATTTTTTTTCTTAAAATGTGCTTGAAAAGTGCTTATAGGTGCTTATTTTTTTAACTAAAATGTGGCTATGAACCCTGTATTAGTTACAAAAGCATTAGATTTCCATTAACTAATTGTATCACTGAGATAATTCTATCTACACAGTACTGCCATAAGTTCTGTGAGTAAAATCTAAACACACTATAGTATGGTAATTGTGAATGAAGAAGCGTGGCAACGTTGCATGTTGTCGGCTACAATGTGACCTTTATGACTCCGCCAGTAACCGTCTTGCAGTGTGGCAACAGCAGGCGGTACGCAGGAAAGAAGTTAAAAATGCTGTTCATGCAAGGATTTGATAAAATGCTGTGCGTAAACAAATAATTTTGTCTTGTGAAATGAATATATTTCCATAAACTATGGATATGTCACATATCTGAAGGATGATTTACATGTTGGTGCATATAAAAGGTGTATGCAGCATTTAATAACTGAAAAATTAAAGGAGATATGCCATGTTTGATCCCATGTTTTGTTAATGATGTATGGTGAGAGCAAGCAGTCTTCTAACTAGCAAAATGATTGTGTGTATGCATGGTCTTCCAAGGAAGCAAGAGAAAAAGTTGTACTTGTGCAGCACAGACATCCCTCTGCTTCTGCATGGTATGGTGTGCGGTTTCCTGGTGAGGAATATTGGAAGTGCATTCTTGTGAAGGTAGTGTAAAGACTTCTGCATCTGTCTACCACACAGTTTTGGAAATGGTGATACCATATATTAATATAAAGCTGTTTAAAAAAAATAATGGTTTTTTGAGCAGGGTACATGTTAATTAATAATCTATTGCTCTGCACACAAAGCAAAAATAATGCAGCAGTGGTTGACAACTGATGTGTCATTGTTCACTGCTGCTGCTTACTGGCCAAGTGAAAGTCCGAAATAAAGTCCATTGAATTACACTCTGTAGCAGAAACGGCCAAGTGAAAGTCCGAAATTAAGTCCATTGGATTACACTCTGTAGCAGAAATGTCAAAAATGGCACCACAGTATTGAGATGTTAAAAAAAAAATCAATCACGTTAGCTGCCAAAAAAAAAAAAAAATCCATTGGACACAATTCATGCAGCTATTGATGGCCTCAGAATCTTTCCAGTGTGTTGCTGCACATGATGATTATTTTGAATAAGAGTATATTCATTCTGTAGCACTTAAAATATATATATATATACAAATTAATGGATTTGCCTAATTTTATTTAGTAGTTATATGCATTGCAAGTACTGACAGAACTTATGTCAGTACTGTGTATATTCATGATTAAAAACTTTTGTTTCCTATAACAAATTTGAGGATGGTTAAAGATAAAAAATCATGCATAATTTTCGAAAATTATTTTTCATATTGTACAAATAATCATTATTAAAAACAACTTTTCAGTAATCACCTTTTTCCTGGGATATAAATAATAATAAAAAAAAAAAATTCTTTCTTTACCAGAACATATTTTCTGTCTCATAATTATAATTTTCCAATCTAAAATACGAGGGCTATCCAGAAAGTAGATTACGTTTTGGAATAAAAAAATAAACAAAGTATAGGAAACAAATTTTATTATATACAGATGAAAGCCACACTCAAATACTACTTTTCTACATAGTCACCATACAAATTAAGGCATTTATCGTAGCGATGTACGAGCTTGGAAATTCCTTCGTCGAAAAATTCGGCCGCCTGCGCCTTCAACCACTTCGTTACCTCTTCTTGCCTTCCATCTTGCACAAAACTTGTGGTAACCAAGCTTTTCGCTGATGATTTCGTGCAACAAACTTCGCGAAATTTGTGGAAAACTCAAAGAAAGTTCCGTTATTGTGAAATTTCGATTTTCACGGACTTTAGCATCGACTTTTTCGAGAAGTTCGGCGGTCACTATGCTGGGTCTCCCACTTCGATCTTCGTCGTGAACATTGGTTCGGCCATTTTGAAATCTTATGACCCACTGACGCACTCCACCTTTAGTGATAATGTTGTCCCCATACACTTCACGAAGCTGCCGATAGATTTCTATCGGTTTACAGTTTTTTGCAGTCAGAAACCTTATTACTGAGCGCACCTCGCAGCTCGCGGGATTTTCAATTAACGCAGACATTTCAAACCGTCACAGTATCTGAACGGAGCACAGCACGAACCTCTCACTAGCACTGCTAGATGCAGACTGAGCTGCGCAACGCTCTGACCCCAAGATGGCCGCGCTAGCCCCGCCCCTAGCGGACACAGACGGAAACGTAATCTACTTCCTGGATGGCCCTCGTATGAGGTCTACCAGAAAATTCTGTCTGTTAGGGAAGTGAAAGAAAATAATCCGCTTTTCGTAGTTATCATTCGGTCCAAAAAGGGTTAATTTTTGTTCCAAGCAAGCAGAAATGAGCATATGATGACTCAATCATGCATATGTTTCTTACTTAACTCATCCGAAACATACGTAAACTAATACTAGTTTCCAAATCTGGTTCGAAATGGTTTGCTGAGTTAAGCTTTTCCACAATCTCTGATATTGTCAAAAAAGGATCTTGCTCTATCATGGTCTTGACACTATTGTCATCGATCAAAGGTGGCTGCCTCAGAGTGTGGCTTATCATTAATGTCAAATTGACCCACTTTGAATTTTTTTAACCATCTCCTGCACGTTCTATCCAAAACTACATCTTCACCAAAAATTGTAATTAAATTTTGACTTACTTCTGTGGCATTTCTTCCTATATAATATTATTTATATTTGTTCAAATTCCTACAAAATACATTGTCATAAATGAACTTGATCAGTAGCTGTGTTTACCTGATTGCTTCTCATTTAATAATGATATGAGACAGTTTTGTTTTAGTTAATTTAGAAAAGCAGATGTTTTTAAATGCAGTCACAGAGAGAAACAGCCATGTACGTCTCAAATGAACATCTTCATCCATGTTGAACATTATCCAATAAAACTTTCCAGTAGACTTTCTATTAATCACCTAACAAATAAGAATTCATTAATTTTCGAATCAAAGTTATTCTTTATTTTACTATTCAGAAACTGAGTTAGTAAATCTAAACTCCTGTAGCAATTAAGTACATTTAAAAAAATGTTAAAAATTCCCAAATGATGCATATATTTGAAATAATTAAACATTGAATGTGAAAGAATTGTGAACAGTAGTGTTCTTAAAGAACCAATGTATGGTAATATTTATTTATATTTGCTGTTCTGGAAAATGCAAGCATTTTGTAAAATTTTTCTCTTCCAAAGATAAATTTTTTGTGTCCAAAACTGGCCTTAGAATATTTCTTTACCCCTTTTCACCAGCTGTGAAGATCTATTTAGAAGTTCTATTCAATTCAACTTGACTGCATTCTTGTCACACTCAAGGACGCTGAATCAAGACCCCTTAACAAGGATCATAAACACAAAGACTGGTGCATTACTTAGATCAGATATTTTTCGCTTTGACCTCACTTCTTGTATCCAACCCCAAATCTATTGAAATCTATTGCAATGCAAATGCAATTTTTAAATGACAAGTAAAAACTTTGTTCAGTGGAGTTAAAATAACTTCATTAGCTAGTATTGCCTATTTGAAATATCCTTAATTTTGTTTTATTATTTTCTTGATGCGCTATAGCAAAAATAATGACCGAATTATTTCCCATATATTTTTATATATTTAATTTAAAATTTATTTTCTTATAAAAAAACTTTCTTTAGTTTAGATATTTAAGGTTCTTATTTAAAATTGCAGTTATTTAATTTAGAGTTTTTTTTTTTAATTTTTTTTTTTTTTAAAGCAGCTTATTGTACTTTTTCTACAACAAATAAAGTTTGAATTATGTAAAGTACCAATTTTAAAAATTAAGAAGTTAGTAACTGTTTGTAGTTATTCTTTTTGAATAGATCACTAGAGAAGTGACACTTCTTTTTTTTTTTTTTAAATTGAATTGAAAATTCAATAATAATCATAATAAAATTAAGCAGCAAATTTTTGACCATATTAAAAATTGTAATTGTTGTAACTAGCTTCATAATTCCGTTAATATTTCTCTTTTCTTATTCTAGCCTTATAAAAGTAAATGGCTTCAAGAATTGTATTTTCCAAGACTATCCCCATAAAAACTTTCGAGTGTCCTTAAAATTAGATTAGGCAAACTTAATCTAAATTTATTTCAAAGTTTTGGTATATGTAGGTTAAAAATAGGGAACACATTATAGCTCGTATATTTTAAATAATATAATAATATATAAATTCGAGTTTTCCACTTTATATTTAGAACTTAAATACATTAAATTTTTTAATACTAAATTCTAACTGTTAACATAAGTCTGTAAGTATTAAATAAATAACGGGAACCACGTATAACAAATTATAAATTGTAAAATACCAGAACTTTATTCTTATTTACATATTTCTATACGACTTTACAATGAAGGTTTACCTAGTTTTACTTAAAGAAATTGAAATTGCATTTGCAAAATAAATTTTTGTAATATAAAGATGTATTATGAGGTTATGAGGTTTGTTTATGAAATATTGTTGCTAATTAATTTTAAGATTTCTACAATGTAAATGAAAATTTTATATCAGTATTTTTTGCAAATGAAGATATACCAGCCATTTCTACCACTTGTTAGTATATAAATCTGTCTCTTGTACAAAATGGCAGACATCTATTCTCAAACAAAAAAGGTACATATTGTTGAAAATGTTTTGCACAAAATATAATTATACATTTAGCAAGGAACTGAAAGAAACAATAGAGCAATACAAATTTCGTATATTACCCTTTTTTTTTTTTTTTTTTTAAATTCCGAGACTTTTAATGCTGTAGCTTTCTCGATTTTAATGAGATTTAAAAAATATATATATAAATAACAATTGAAAAGTAAAATATTAATTAATAATTCAAATTCTGAAAAATGAATTTCCAAAATTTCATTTCACCAATCTCATTCATAATTAACGCAACACAGTCATAATGAAATTTAAAGCAGATAATATTTCAATGCAATTCATAGTTCAGGGAATTATATCCTCAGGGAATCAGTAGGAATTAAAAAGATATTTAAAACCTTCAAACCTCTTTGTTCATTAATGAAAGTGAGGAATTGATTGTGGATCTCACGAGATGCGTTGAGGGGGTATCCACTCAGAGATAGTGATTTCCCATCCTTTACTTTACTGATACAGCCCCACTGTGATCCTAATGTGACAACACTGAGGAGATAAGTGGGACAAAAATCATTAGGCCATTTGGTCCCGCTTATCTCCTCATTTAATCACCTCTTTTTATTTTTGACTCATTCGGGGGGGGGGGGAGGATTGGAAAAACACAATGTGACAAATGTGTCTCGGTCCAGACCACATTTCACCCCAATGAGAGTCTGCCGTTACTAATGGATGAAGATGCATTTCCTGTGAACAAGTTTTTGTTGGGGAAAACGGTGAACTGGTTAAAAATGCAAAATTATGTTCACCCATGTTTTTTGTGTATAACATTTATATGTGTGTATATAAATTATAATATACTTTTGCCAAAACTATGTTCCTTTATTTCTATCATTAGTTACCAAAAATAGGCAGCATAAAATGGAAATAATAGGTTATATGAAATGTTTCTTCAACTTACTTCAAATAAACAGGGTTTTATGATCTTAAAAAAATCTGCAAAATATTTTTTTATTATCAGAAAATAATGATCTTAAGGTTCATTATAATATCATTGAATCATATTTGCATTTAACATACATTAAGTAGCTACTCATTAGAAAATAAAGGATGTAATTTTAATGCTAACCAAAAATGAGGCCACTGTAAACAAAAGCAGTTTAACAAGAATATTATTTTTAAATATATTTATTGCCTGAAAATTGATACTTTTATATATCGAACCAATATTTCGGCTAAAATATTGGTTCGATGTGCAAGTCTGTGTTCTTCATGTATATGGCAGCACCGCATTTTGAAACCTTTTTTTTTTTCCTTGTTCAATTGCTTCTCTTCAGTTTGGAATTTGATTGTTGCAGAAGGAACTTGTATATTGTTAACAGCTCATTTTGGCCATTTTCAAGGCTGATCGGATTGGAGTGTTCAGTAGGAAAAAATGAACACTTCTGACACATTTATTGCCCTTTCTAATTACCATCTATTCCGGTCTCTCTCTAATAACATTCAGGGAAAACAATTTTATGTTGAAACTTCTCTTAACTGGTTAACGGAATTCCTCAAATTGAAACCTTAACAATTTTACAGGAAAGGCACTAACTTATACCTGAACACTGGCAGGTGGTCATTGACAATGATGGTGATTACATCACTGAATGAGTAATTATTTATTTATGATGTTTCATATCAATGTCTTGTTAATCCAGAAGGACTATTAATTATGTTTTGCCATTCTGTGTTGGTTCACTTTTCAAATTGTTGCCACCAAATATTAGAGATCTGTATTATATTTAAAGAAATTAAAGAATGAAGAATCTGCACAAATGTATGTATGTTTCTCGTGCTGCAAAAAAGCAACAGCACCTAGAGACATAAATTTTCCAATAAGTTGTCCTCCACTAGAATATGGGGATCTGGAAGCCTGAACTTGGAATTTGTTTTATTATCTATTGCATGTTTTGTAAAACTTTAACGAATGTTTGCTTAAGAAACTGAACAATTTCAAAGCGAGTTATGGCGACATTGTACGAAAGAACATTTTTTATCTCCAGCGCCCGAGATTGTGTATTGGAAAATCTAAAGATATGCTGATTTTAAAATTATTTTGTGATATTGCTGTTCAAATGAATTTTATGGTTTAAACGCGAAGAACATGATATTTAACCCACCGGCCGGCTCGCATTTGATTCTATTTACGTTTCGAAAACTGCAGTAAAAATTAACCATGTTTACAATTTTTTTTTTTCATGTAGAGTGAACTAAAATTGTCATAAAAACGGCCGTTGTTAGATTTTCTTCCCCCCTCCTTGTAGGGCGATCAACAAGTCGTTAAACTTAAGTGGTGGTTTCCTGCTGTCCTTTGATTACTGCCTAGAGGCGATTAAGCAGATGGGCTGGTTTTGCCCTTACGGAGGAAGGAACACGTTTTGTGTCCATACTTTGGTTACACGAAAAAAGATATTTTTTTTCTGGATATCCAAAACAGAAAAGGGAGTTTTCTATTGCCTTGTTACTAATTTTGCGCATATTTTTTATTTTAATTGCTTATCAGAGCCGTGCCAAAATATTTTTTCACCTGAGGCAGAAAGGTAAATGCGCGTCCCTATATATATAAAAATAACTACATTTGTATTAAGCAAAAGTAACTGTATTAAATCAAAATATCAGAATTCTTATAGCATAATCATACCATAATTCTTAAAGTATTTTTTAATCGTAGTTTTATAAATTCAGAAAATAATGTAGCCAATTATTTATAATTTTCAAATGAAAATTAAAAAATTCTTTTTTGATAAATAAGAAATAACATCGAAATGCACATTGCATTAATTTCCAGGTATTCTTGAATTTTTTTTGGTTATTTAAGTTTGACGAAGCCTATTTCTCCTAATAATTACTGACAAATTTAAGAAATAATTAAAGTAATTTTCGAATTCTTATAGCCAATTTGGCGCCCCTTCTAGTGCTTATTAAGCCTCTCTGTTGCTTATTATTAAGTAAAAATGTTATTGATTTTTATTTTGTTTCGGTATTTTAATGTACGTTTATAGAATGTTAATTTGTTTTTATATGCAATATAATCTTACAAACTATTGAGACAGTGTAGTTTAACTAATTTTCTGCTTTTGATTCATGCTATCGAGCATTAACGCTAAGAAAAAATTTATAAGAGGCTTAAAATACCTAATTCCTATTGAAAGTTACATGTAATTGATAATTAAAATATTATTAAAATAACAAACACATGCTCAGTGTCAGTCATTTCGACATATTGTTTGTAATTCATTTTACCACAAATTTATTTCATTTATCTTGTTTCATATTTATGAAAGGGAAGTTTACCTTTATCTCATTTATTGGTTGACAGAAGTTATGAAATATTGAATATTTTGAAACAAATTTCAGTCATAACAACCTTATTAAAAATTGTCTACATACAGATAAGATGCCATAGATATCTCACAGTTTTCGAACTAAATTACATGGTAGTGAAATTCGGTTTCATGATTATTTTTGACAGAAAGTGTTACCTTATGTAAATCACAAAAGAACATTATTTTAATTCTTAATTAATTATAGCACTTTTATTAAATTGCTCAAATTCATTGTAAGAAAATCTCACTCTTAAAAATATAGACGTAGAATACTAGATACTTTTACCTTTCAAAGTGGAATTTTTGTGGTTTTCCCTGTGCATAATGTGGACGCGAGCAAGTTTCTCTTAGAATGTCCTTCACAGAGGCACTCCTCCCTTTAGGCAGATAGCTGTCGCGTGCTTTGAAGTAAAAATAAAGCAAACCAAAACAAAAGTTTCAAAATTGGTGTTTAAATTTTTTTTGGGTTCTAATACGCAAATTATTCTAATACTCAATTCACATTATCAAATGTTATTATTTAAGTAAATAAAAGCAAGCTGAGGATTTCCATTTCAATTGTTTATTTTAAAATAAAAAATAAGAACAGTAATTTTTGAATACATCTTGTCAACATCAAATAGGGATAGATAGCTTGCAGATTCAGATAGATAGCATACGATGAAATACGTAGGCAGATAGCATACGATGGGAACCTGCTTGAAGAAAAGGATGCCTTTGTAGATGGCTTTTTCAGGGAAACTGGTTTCGTATATTCAACATAAAATTCACCAAAATACCAAGCAACGAACACATTCACTGGAATTCAAACTTGGGCGAAACTACCAGTGTTTAATTGCAAAAGAGAGTTGCATCCATAAAGAAGCAACATGTCTGAAATAAATATTTATTGCATCCAACAGTGATATGATTTTCTGATATAATTTAATGGAATATCACTGTAAAAGAATGAGAATATTTTTTTTTTTTTTTTTTTTTTTTTCCTTTTGTAAGGTGATTTCTTTTCCTCTTTGGTTTCAACATTTGGATGAAATGCAAATTAAATAAATATTTACAAATGCAGAATATTGGATAGCTATTGGTGATTTTGAGATTCAGTTTCTGAAATCCATTTCATGTGTCATTTCCTTAAAAATGTGATACTGAAACCAACTTTCGAGGAGTAAAATCGTTACTAGAAAAGAGTTTCCGATTTCTTCCATTCTTTCATTCCCATTATAAATTTATCCCATAGTTCTTAGAACATTTTTTCTATTCGTAAGTGATGATTTGCTTTCCGAGAAAATTTTCTGAAAGGAATAAATTACTTAGTTTTCAAACCATGGGAAAATCTTGCCATCGCCGGTACTTAATACCCTTTATTTACTGAGATAACCTGCTTTGTTATAAATATGGTACTTGTTTTCTAATTTTTACTGAGTTTGCATGCTCAAAGCTATCTAAATAAAGAAACGCTATTGTTAATCGCAGAGTATAAGAGCATATATGAAAAGGTTCTATATTTTTTAGAATTCCCCTTTGAGCTGTTTATTCTTAGGGCAGAAAGAGGGAAAAGTTTGCATGCATCACCATTCCCGGAAACTAGACAGTACGGAAGACACAGTCCGGTTTACCAAACAATAGAGTTTATCTAATTTCTAGTTGTAAAAGCTGACAGTTATAAATTGTCATGTTCATGGCGCCTTCGGAAGGAATCAAATTACTTCAAAAGTTCCGCTCTCTTTTCAAAACTCTCTTCTATTTGAGATGAATAAAATCATTTTGTACGGTTTCTAAGTTTATTGGATAAAATAGGGTATGAAGTAAAGCAGCATTTGTATACGTAAGAAATTTTTTTGACAACGTAGTTTCGCAGGGGAAAAGATACAGTTTAACAGTAACTGAGGCGCTTTAAATTTGAGATTAGTAATGAAAATTCTTAGTTCTTTTTTTGAAATCTTTAAGTTGAAGTTAACATTTTTGTATTCTGCACATTTTGTACTCTAGCTTTCTTCAATCAGTTATAATTTTAAAATTATCAAACATAAGTTTATTTTTCGACTTATATAATGGAGAGTGGCTCTGATACTGAAGATGCACTACTTTCTTCAGATATTGAATCTTGCGAATCATCAGAATCAGATAGCAATTCAAATTCAAGTTATGGCATCACAGATGTTAGAGACTGGTGTCAAATAATATAGAAAACACTAAACGTAGCTATGATATATTTCAATTTTCCCTTAGTATTTTCTCACATATAGTATTAACACTTTGTCTAAACTTTTCTAATGTTTCACCATAGTAAGCCTTCTCTTTCCCACTGTATTCAGTTCTTTTTCGCTTTCTTTTTCTGCTTCTTCTTTTTTATTTTTTATTTATTTATTTATTTTTTTTAAGTTACCATATCCTGAATTTTGCTCTAGCTATTATGTCTGCTGATGTCTCACAGCATTCATTATAGTACAAAAAATAATATAGCCTGTCAATATCAACAAATTTTTATCTTCAATAAAATCCACTAATTCGATTGATGCTATAAAAATTACAATTTAATACTTTAGCCAATTATTCTGATTATAGTGATTTAAATTCGATTTTAGGCAACACATGTATTCTTTCAGAAAATGCGATATATTAAGCACCGCTGTTACAAGAAAATACTGTACATTCAACCATTTCATAATATGTAAATGTAGCGTGACTTTTTTTTCGAGTGTTTGCACTGAGAGTCTCCTTCAAGTAAACCTTAATGGAACTTTATTTCATGAAAATTTAGAGGTATTATAAAATCCTCAGAATTATTTCCATTGCAAACTTTTATAAATTATGGAGAAAAATATATAAGAAAAAACAGCAATGAGAAAATATTATCAAATATACATTTCATGACAGTAGTAAAACATTTTTTCAGTACCGATGGTATTAAAAAGCTCAATATTGTGATATTGATAACTAAAATAAAACAATATTAAAAGTTTAATATTGTGATAAGATAAGTAAAAGTATACCACTCATTTGACATTTTTGCCATTAGAACTGTAATGTAATTCTAACTGTTAAAGTAACATTGTATCTGTATTAACTAGAATTATAATTGTAATTTCAATTAAATTTATCAGTACTCGTTGTTTCCTGCACTTTGAGGGAGATGCATTATTTTTTTCTATTATATGAAATACTGTCCTTGGAAAAAAATGTCTCTAGACATGATCCTGTCTCCAAAATTAATGGATGAGATGAACAAAAATAATCTTGGAACAGCCTTTGGGCAAGTGCTGCGAGTATGCGCAATGTAAGACTGTAATTAAACTTCGACCATCTTGGAGACTACACTTTCTTAGAATATTGCCATTCGACAAATTATAAGACCTTCCATTTATCTTTAAAGTTTAAGCTATCTGTTATTGACTGAGAAAAGCTGGTAATTCATTGTAGTTACTTTGTAGTTAAAACTACAACTAATACAGTTATAATTGTAATTGTGCTGCTCAGATGGTATAGTGGTTAGGGAAGCCTGACTGCGATACTGAAGGGCTTGGGTTCGAATGCCGGAGAAGGCGTGGTTATAACTGTTCGTCCTTTCATAGGAGGCGATGGGGGCCCACATATTAGGTGCCTCCATACTAAAGAGACCACCCCATCTGGCCTAATGGACTGTGTTACTGTAACTGTTCACAATGTGCCATTGGGGAGAAAAAAGTAAAAAAATAATTGTAATACAATGATTTTTCGAATTACAATATAACTTCAAAGGCAATTAGATTTTTCGCTCAGCAGAGTAATAGGTTGGCTTTTGAATACTACTAGTTCAAATCAAATGCCAGTTTTGGCAAACAATCTAACTGTTTAGATAGCTTTGTGGATTTCCTTATGTGTAACATGAATACAAATAATTTTATTTTAGAAAGTTCTCTATGAGTACATCAATCTTCTTAAACGTTTCGTTGCATTAAATTAAATAAAGATCTTTTCCCGCTTTTATTAACGGGTGATGTGAACATGAGCCAGTGTCCCTTAGAAAGTTATCCACAGAAGCATCTTTGCAGTCTTTACCGTAATCCAAATAATATAACAATCATAGGTGCATAAAAAACACCTTTATTTGTTCTTACGTGAAACAATGATGAAAACTAGTTCATGCAAGTACTTTCACTTGAACTGAATAAAGCATTTTAACTATTTATGGAAAATGTGTGTTATGTTAAATGAACGACCACTTCGTAATTTTTTTTTCCAATGGCAGGTAGTAGCCGTTTATAGACATTGATCACTACTAAGGCCGGTCATGTTATTAAAGAGGGAACTAATACGTGGGCCACCGTTGCCTCCTATGAAGAGGACGAACAAATTACATTCATGCCCTATCCGGGATTCGAACTCTCCGGCTCTTCGGTACGGCAACCAGAGTCACGAACCACTTTACTGTCTGGGCGGTAATTCATAATAAATGGATTTAGTAAAATGTCTAGTACACACAGCAATTAAGCATACTGATTGTCAATCAGAATCATTTTTTACTTGCTAAAGCAATAGGTTGGATAAAATTATGAGACTTAGTTTAGTCCTTGATGATCCCCTTTCTGAAAAGGAAAGGATAAATGTAATTTTTATAATTTATTTCTTGTGTAATGTAAACAACACAAGCTTCCCATAACAAATCCTTCGCAAAAACATCCCTTTTCAAACATTTATAAACTCTTTGCTCGCTTTTCCTTAATCTTGTAATTTAGGTTCACATGTATATTGAAGATCATAAACATACATATTTGCTTACTTAACGTTATGTGCATTTCAGTCTATATAAAATATTTCCTTTAAATAAACTCCTATTTATGCTGGTACCACAAACTACAATATATGTAAGATGATTAAGAAGACATGACAGAAAATATTTATATTTTTCTTATAGGTGATTATCCTGTTGTATTATTTAAAAACTCATTATCCAAAATGCAGAAACATTTCGAATATAATATTATTGACTGTAATTTTCAAATATCATCACGATTTCCTTAGCCTATGTCACTGAAATTATAAGGGGCTTTTATTTTTCTGATTAAATAATTACAATCATCTGCTGCGCAATTTTAATTAAGAGGTCATTACAATTGCATTGTAATTTATATTAGATTATATAATTACAGTTATACTGTTTATTCAATTAGATTTCACAATTAAAATGCATTTGCGTAAATTGTATATGTAATTAAAAATTGTTACATTGTAATTACAAAATAATTGCATAATATTATTACAATTACTATGTGTTTTCAATTGCATTCTACAATTACATTTGCAATTAAGATCATGATTTTCCTGGGCTAAGTAACTGCTTTTATCAGAAACAATTGCTATCCTAATTACATAATCATAATTACTTACTGGAGTTACAATGACAGTGTATAATTAGATTATATGATTGCAATTGCATTGAATATGAAATTGGATTTCACAAATACAGAGTAATTGTAATTTAAATGAAATTATGTAAATTGTAATTGTAATTAAAAAAACAGCTACTTTTTAACTATAACTACTTAGTAATTGCATAATTTTATTACAATTGCATACTACACTTAGAATTACAATTATGATCATGATTTCACTAGGTTAAATAATTCCAATTATCAGAGACAATTACTTTCCTAATTATGTAGTTATAACTACCTACTGCAATTGCAGTTAAAATTATGTTGTAATTAGCTAATATAATAATAATCTATTTGCAATTACAGTTTTACCATAATCGTAATTAGATGCAATAAAATTTGTAATTGTAATTAGATTATATAATTATAATGTTTGTGATTATCACTGCATTGTAATTGTAAGACTTAAAATGCAATTACATACATTATCGTTACATTTAAAAAGTACTTACTTTCTAATTGTAATTGCATAAGCTAATTACAATTGCAATATAATTGAAATCACATATTTCAAAATATTGTTGCAGTTACAATTACTGTTTCTTGCAATTTTAATTGTAATTCTAATTACATTTTGCCAAACTGCATCTAAAATTTGGAGAATAATTAGGCTGGAAAATGAAAATTCTCGTTACGAACATAAACATTTAAGTTTACTATAGCTAGTATAAGCACAGAACAGCTGGAAGTTTTTGAACGAGCTATTTATTCAGAGTTGTTATTCAAAACCTAACGATAAAACCCATTTGCCCCTAGCTAATAGATAGTTTCCTCTCCTCAATTACCTCCCACAGAGAAAAATTATCACCTGTCAGTTTACATTAAGAGCAGAGAGGGGAGAGCACTCTGAGACAGGCTGCATATACATAGACTCCAACTACTACAGATTCTCCGTAGTTTCTACGGAAATTCATGAAAAACTACGAGCTACGAAAAGTATAGAAAAAACTACGGATTTTACAGAAACAAGAGCAGGAGAACCAGTACGCAAAACAGAACCAACTAATTCATCCAATGATTGGCTGAATACTCGTGTTATCATATATCACGTGTTGAGTGCGTTCCTAGTTTTGAAGAATTAGCCAATCGTAGATCAGTAACTCCAACCGTTAACGACTTATCAATAGTTCCACCCAATTGTCTGTCTCCCAGGTTCCTCGCTGATGCGTGTTTAGGCTGCATTCGGCTGCATTGTGTAGTTTACGGCGAGAGCTTAGCGTGTGTCTTGTGAACTGTGAATCAGGTGAAAGATTTTTAATCATAATGCTGCCTCGAACGAAGAAGCCAAAATTATCAAAGCAGAAGTTTAAAGATTCATATTCTTCAGAATTTCCATGCATTAAAGCGTCCGAAATTTCTGTGAATCACGCACACTGCAGTGTATGCAACAAAGACTTCTCAGTTGCTCATGGCGGAAAAGATGACTGTAAACGGCATGTGTTTTCTCAAAAGCATGTAGAACTTGGCACCGTAAAATATAAAGAAATAACAAATTTCTTAATAAAAGATGATGAAACCGATCCTATAAAAGCCGAATGCTATTTTGTTCATTTTTTAATTGAACATAATCTACCGCTTTCTCTTTCGGATCATTCCAAAGAGCTTTTCAAAGCAATGTTTCCGGATTCTGCCATAGCAAAAAAATTTAGCTGCGGTCATACCAAAACTGCTGCTATTGTGAAAACGCTTGCAGAAAATACTGTTGCTGATATTATAAAATCAGTGTGCAGTACATCATTTTCTCTAAGTACTGATGGAAGTAATGATAACAATGATAACAAACTGTACCCATTGGTTATAACATACTACAGTAAAGAAAAAGGAGTGATAATTACTTCATTCATTTCTATTTTAGAATGCACGAATAATACAGGAGAAGGTATTTTTAATTGTATAAATGAAAACTTTAAAAACAAAGGTTTAGAATGGAAAAATTGCTTATCATTTTCTTCAGATAATGCTAGTAATATGATTGGAAAGTTTAAAGGTGTAGCATCATTTATCAAAATGCATCAACCAAGTATAATCACCCGAGGTTGTCCGTGCCACCTCTTGCATATAGCTGCAAAAAAAGCTACTGAAAAATTAATTGGCGCAGAAATTGAAATGTTGATAATAGATATATATTTTTACTTGGAGAAAAGTTCGAAACGGAAGCATAGCTTCAAAGTTGCTCAACAAATTTTGGGACAGAATGCAAAATCTCATAAAATTTTGAAATATTGCAGTACGAGATGGTTGTCTCTTTTAGAATCTATAACAAGGATTTTGGAACAGTGGGATGCTGTGATAAATGCCAAGTTGAATGAAAGTGAAGTGAAATCATTTTTCAATTCTGTGCGAGCTTTTTTTGTAACTGCATGTTCATATATAATTGATAAATTTCCACTGAGTGATCCATTTCTAAAACATGCTGAAGTTGCTGACATCAACTTGAGAACTGAAGTCTCATTTTCATCTGTTCTTTACTTGATGAATACTTTTCCATCCATTATTGATGAAAAATGTCTTAATCAAGTAGAAGATTTGAAAGAAATTGTAGATTTGCGTATTGATATAGCATGGGGAGAAATTGCCAAATTAAAAAATATGAATGGGTGTATTAAATACAAAGTATTGCCTTCTGTAATGCTTGCTGTCTTAATAATACCTCATTCAAATGCAGCTTGCGAAAGAATTTTTTCTATTGTTAAAAAAAATCAGACGGAATTTCGACCAAATTTAGGTCTTAAAACTCTTGAAGCAGTTTTGATTGAAAAAATAAATATGCAGGCAAATGAAGAACTGTGTTATAAAAAAACATTCTCAAAATCAGAACTTAAGCTTGCTAAGCATGCTACATATAAATCTTTGCATTCATAAATTATGCGTATTTTGTTTAATACTTATATGTATCATTCTTGGTTATTTAAATTTTATTTCCCTGTAGAAATCATATCCAGAATAAAGATATGATTTATAGCTTCTGATTTTTTCTATGATTAGTAGTGATTTGAAGTACTTTTTATTAGCGAATGCTTGAGGAGTTAAAAGAAAATTTCTAATTAAATGTGCATATAATTTACAAGGTATATTTTTAATTATTCAGTTTTATATGTATATGGATTTTAAATGTAATAAAATTGATTACAATTAATTATTAATTTAAAATTAATGAATGGTTAATTACAACATACGCTACGCGCACATTTTCAAAGTTGTAATAATGTCATTCGCGCGTTGACTACTGACAAGGTTTGCTGAAGGTTGGAGTCTATGCATATATGCTGCTTTGCCGTTTCGTGCCAAAATTCAAGTTTACGTATATATGCTGCCTTGCCGTTATGAGGACCAAAATATTTGGACGCATATATGCTGCCTTGCCGCTATGAGAGCCATTATTTTCGAACACATATATACGGCCTTGCCGCCTGGAGGGTTAATAAATAAAGGTGTAACACACAAAACATAAAAAAATTTTAAAAACCGCCCCTTTAGATTAATATAAAATCTGAGAGCATTTGGTTTCCCCCCTGTTAATACTTTTATTTTTATTATATATTGTATTGTTATGTAGTATATTTTATACTAATAAAATTATAGCATGGTAAAAACAGCAATCCAAATAAAGAACAGCACACAGTTATGCTCTGACCTAAGTTTTTTTTTTTTTTTTTTTTTTTTTTTTTTTTTTTTTTTTTATATATAAAGAGGTATTTTTATGCATCCATAGTAAGCAACAGTTAGAACAAATTTTAAAATGAGATATGTTTACATAACAGTGTGAAGTTATTCCAAGATATTCATGTAATTAATACACTGGGGTACACAAATAGTCCAAAAATGGGCTGGTTTGGTTTATTTGACTACAGCAAAGCCTCAAGGGCTATCTGCCTAAGGGAAGGAATGCCTTCATGGAGGACTTTCCAAGGCTCATATATGCATTACCCATGGAGAACACCACGAAAATACCCATGCTGCCAGCCTGTTTGCTGGGATTCAAACCTTGGAATACCAATGTTTAGTGACTTTACTCCTCAGCCACTGGGTGGCCCCCAAAAATGGCCAGGTTCTGTTGTAAAAATTTAACTTTGTTTGAAAATTAAAATGTATGATATATAATGTACTGTTTTAGATGAGTTTTAATTAAAATAATAAAATTTATAAGTTAAGTATCCTCCCTTCTCCACAAAAACACACTTTTTTAGGGAAAGCGTGATATATTTTTGAATAATAGTGAATACTGTGCAAAATAATGACTATTATCAAAAGAAAAGTTTTGGTAATCTGGATTTTATAACTGCATATGGATTAAAAAAGTCATGTTTTCTTTTATTTGTGTGTATTTTCTCTCATATTTCGCAAAAGCAAAATATTAATCAGCAAGCAAGAATTCATTAATTTTGAAATATATTAAAAATATAAATAAATGTGCATACTCTGACATTCAAATATCTCATCATAGCTTATATTTAGTCTTTACCCATACCTACATTCTTCTACTGGTCTCCTGAGTCACATTATCCCAAAAATTTCTGCAATAAATGCAATTTGCAATTTTTACAATACAAAGTGTATTGTAAAAATTACATAGCATCCAACTTGTCTGTGTGCAGCAATTCTTCCATGTTTTCTGCTTTTGCATTTCTAAGTCCTCAAATGTCAGAAATGACAAAAGGCCTGTTTTGTGTCTTTTTCATTAGTATAATCTTCTTCCTTTAAAATGCTAAAGATTCTTTTTCTCCTCATTTTTTTTAAATTTGGGTTAATGTTGAACTTAATTTACAAAAACTGAGAAATTATGAGCTTCTTACAAAAACTAAGTTTCCATCTTTTTCAAGTATTTGTCTTAAAAGATTATTCTGAACTTTTCTAAAAATGCATGGATAATTGGGGAGTTGTATCTGTATAATAATAGTATTAAAATTGATATTATGTATTTTACTTAATGTGAATCATATACTTTTTATTTTTGATACTTTAGTTTCTGATATTTGGGTAAGAAGTAACAATATAACATAAAATTTTTTTTAAATTTTTAAAAAAAATTTGAATGTATTTTAATGTTGTTGTTTTCATTTACAGTTGCTCTACAAAGAAGATTAGAAGGTGTGTCCAAATTGTATGAAACTCAAAAAAGAGAAAATGAAAAAACATTTAGAGGCACTTACTAGATGTATTTACGAAAATTTTAGAATCTTAATTATTTTTTGCTATTTCAATAAAAATTCATGTAAATTTTGTGTCATGTAGTGTAATTAATTTTAATTAAGAACTAAAATGTAAAATGGAATGTGGTGAATCAAAAGATGAATATTTTGAAATTTCCTATAATACTATTTTCATTGTATAAGTAAAGACATCTGTCACACTCTGTAACATGATTAAAATACATAACAAATTATAGAACAGAAAAAATTTGACTTCTAATCTTTTTATAATCCTCATTTAGAGCTTTTACATATCAATAAAAGTTTTATACGAGTATCATTAAAAATTATTAATTTATTATGAAACTGCTTGGATATTTTAGGCAGAAAATAATTTTAGCTTCTATTAAAATGTAAGATTTGTAGTTTATCATCCAGAGTTGAGAATATAAACTTTGCTGACTTATTCAAAACAATTTATACAATAACTTGCATATAGAAATTTCATGACTCAAGTGTTATCTGGTATTTTTTTATGTGATAGCTAAAATTTTTAACCAGTTGAAATTTAATGTGCATAAAATATACAAATCATTTCATTACATAATGGTGTTCTCCTAAGTTACTTTAACCAAGGCCAACTTATACTCAAGGCTTGCCAGGGAAAATATTCTTTTATGTTTTCTGTGGCCTCCATGAAATTTCTACTGACCGCAAGATGGCGCTACTATTCTGCTGCTCTTTGCGACATTAACAATGAGCAAGCAGAATGGTACCCGAGACAAATAATTGTCTTGTTATATGTAAAATTTAAAAACGATTAATCTATAGTAGTCAGAAATTATACATTTCTTTTTAATAAAAATATTTTTATTTAAAAAGAAAGCATGAAATTTCAAGTTATCCCATTTTTCTTTTTTCATATATAACTGTCAGCTACTTGATTCTGATTTTAATTCCTGCTTGCATCTAGATATACACTATTTTTAATTGTACTTATTAGAGTTACCTATTCTAATTTAAGGGTAATTTAGAGCACATGTTTTACTTTTAAATTATTTATATAGTACGGAGTTAGCAGGTAGCTTCAGAACATAAACTATTTCAGCGCAAAATTTCCATCGTATTAATATCAGTTGTCCTGTGCAACAAAATAATTTGGAGCCACTATTAAATATGTAATTAAGAAATTAATAAATGATGATCTAAAATTTAATACATAAGAGAAAAAGTATTTCTAAAAGAGATTTGGTTTTAGGTACTGAAGACTTTTTCTTTTTTTTAATTAATATAAAATACTTTTTTAGGAAATATTAAAAAATAAAATTTTAAATAATGCAGATTTAGAGCTCTGAAGAGTAAATGCAACACTACAGATATTCAAAATAATACCAAGTATTTCAATATCACCTACAGCATATAATAATAACATGTATGACATTAATCACTATGAATCATATACTTACTCTGTCCCAGATTAGTTGCTACATTTGAGCACTGGTTATTGATACTAAGATTTTATGATTTTGTTTGCACATTTTCCAGAAATGTCAAGGTGCTACGTTATCAATCAACAACTTTACTTACCAAGCATTCCCTCCTTAAATCAGTACGAAATTAGTTTAAAAAATCCAGCTTTCGCACACCCTTAAGCCACGCCCCATTTTGCAAGGACTCTTCCATTAGTAATCGCTTAAAATCTTCAGTCTAATTAAATGTAAATTCAATGATCTATTTTGTCCTTGGAAATTCTTCCATGAAGGCATCCCTCACCTTAGGCAGACAGCCCTCGAGGCTTTGCCTTAAGCACATAAACACGATCTTTCTGAAATACGGGCAGTATAGTCCTTACAAAATACAGTGTGGCTTAAGAACATGCGAACCCTTTAAATTTGCGTCGATAAAATTGTCCCAAAATAAGTGCTACATTTGTGGAAAGTAAGACCTGAGAATGGAAACCTAGTATACAGCGTTACATTCCTTGTAGTACACCTTATAATTTTACTGATGTCCGCCTATTAAACTGCATCGAAAATTATTTATGACTCCACCTACATGTAGCACCTAATTTGGCACGAAACTTTTGACCTAAGTGCAGCAACTAGTTTGGGATGGAGGGAATATAAAATTGTGAGACTGCTAGTGCTTAGTACCAAGTATTTCAATATCATTGACAGCATATTTAAAAAAAATAAAGCAATATTCCCTAAAACAAAAAGTATTACCTCCATTAATTACATATATGGATTCGACATGAATCTTAATGACTTCAAGTGCAACCACAGAACACTCAACCAGGTAGACAAAGATTCATGCACAGCATACTGATACATCGCACTAATTAAAACAAGATGTGTGCTTTAAAATTTTGAAGCTAGTACAGACAGCATTCAAATGTTTCTGGATCAAAGATAACAAATACGAGAGCTAAAAAGTAATAAATATTGTAAAAAAGCCAACACAATTATCATTTCTTATAAAATATATACGTGGATGCATTCTTAAATTTTAATTGCATTAAATTCATATATATATAATAGGTTAAAATATCATTTATGCAGAAAACAGAGATATCTCCAGTATGATAAAAAAAATGATATTTTTATTTCAGAAAGACGAAAAAATGACATGAAGCTGAATACACATACACACACGTATTAAGAAGCTTGTTTATATACAAAAGCTGAGTGAAAGAAACATATCAAAATAATTTTAAAGCTTTAAAATTTTATGTGATGATGGCTTTTGTTTAAGAAATTTTGTATTATGTATTTGTATTAAATCTGTATTACATGAAACTGATGGAAATGCTATTCATCCAACAGTTATATGTTACGAATAATTATTTAAAATACAATCGTAAAAATTTTTTTAAAAGGAAGAAAACTTTACAGTATAGCATGCAACAATATACCATCCTATGTTACTATTAGTTACAGCAGCACGTTTTAATAAAATACACTTTTTGTTAATAACGAGCCACATTACAAATAAAGAACGTATAGCAAAAGTGTAGAAGAATGCGAGCGCCACCTAGTGATGAATTTCGCAAAAGCCACTGAAAACTGGGAACCGGAATTTCGTTCAGTCTGGCAGTCCTTGAGTAAAAGTTGGCCTTGGTTTAACATTCAAATAAAAATTTCACACCAGCATTAAATGACATATAGAATCATAAAATAATAAAATTTGAATGCTATATTACTAAAAATTGTATATGTAGGATTTTTCAAAAATATTTCTTTAAATGTTGATCTTCTAAACTCGCTTTTCATTTTCTGTCTCTCTTAAAAACTGAGCTATAGAATACGAGACTGTGTGAGTGAAAAGCTTCTTTTTAAATTAGATTTTTGGTTTTATCTGTATCCTTCAATAAATATTTTTAAGGGGACAACTTTAAATTTAATAATGAATATTGCTTTTCCTAAGGCAAAAACTTATGTGTCTAAAAATAAGTTTTCTTTTGCAATCCCTAAATTTGCTCTCAGTAGTGTTGGATTTTGTTGATAATAGCCTGGAAAAAAATAATCAAATTAGTAAACTCATTTTTATCTAGAATTGCACAAAAAGTGTAAATGTTATTTTTACAAGACCCTTCCATATATTGTTAGGACTGTTTTCACAAAATTATATTTTATCTTTTTAAAACAGGGTTCCTACTGTTTGTAGGTTTTTTGGAATCGATTTTTGGTCTTTAAAAGTCCTTAATTTCGGCCAGAATTGGCAGAAGGTCCTTAATTTTAATCATCTGAAATTTCTATCTGTTTTTAACCACTGCCATTTTGAGTGTGAAATAGCATTTTGGAGGAATATTTTTAGAAATTTACTGAATATAGTGATACTGAATATATCTTTTGAATAGGTTATAATTTGTTCCTATTTCTAATATAAATGGTGGGATATTAGAGTTTCTGGGCAAGAAATGAAATTTCGACATTATTTCTTTTGTTTTTTTCTAATGAACTCTTAAACAACTTTTTGCTTTTGGAAATGTGAATTCTTTTATTAAATGATTCTAAATTTGGTGACTTATCAACGTTTTGACGATTTTAAAACCAATTTCTGTAGAAAATTTTTAATTCGAAGGTCTGGGAATTTTCTGACTTCTTTTAAACGTTATAACATTGATAAATTTAATTAAAATAATGGTAATATGTTGAAATTGTATTTAAAAAATAACATTAAAATAAAAGTTTTATTTTTCGCTGTCATATTATAAAAGTAACATTTCTTTCCATTTTGGTGACTTATACAATATTTTGAATCTGAAAAATAAACAAGGGAATAAATGCTATACAGTACAATTTATGAATTCTTAGCAAAAGCAAAATACCTATGTGATTAATTAAAAATGTATTCTTTTTATGGTAAGAGTTATGCATCAGTTTTCTCTATACAATTAATTTTACACTTTTTTCCTCCAATTCTTTTTTCATACACTTCCAGCTCAGTTTATCTTTTCATAATTGTCTAGGTTTTATGTCTAAAGTCTAATAAATTGGAATTCCTTTTTGACCTATAGTTTTTAACTTTGGAATGGTATCCTTTGGCCAAATATTTAGTTTCTATATTTTCTAGCAATATTTGCACTATAAAAAAATTCTTTTAAAGTTGTTGATAAAGATATTTCTCCCCTGCACTTCTTTATGGTTTGTTTTGATGTTAAATCACTGTTTACTTATGTTCCAGGCTAAAGAGCACTAAAATCTCTTGAAACTAGGCTTCAAGAGTTCCATTTCACGCATATAGAAATTGAATACTTTTTCTCTTACTAAAGTCTCCTTGAGTCAAACCCACGTTCTTTTCCAAAATGAATATATCACCAAATTGAAAAACTAGCGTAATCTCGAGTTCTGTTCATGCTGATACTTACATGCACTATTCTGAGGTCAAACTATTTCAGAAACTATCTTTTTGTCTCTGGCTTCACTTTGTTGACGACACTTTCATGCTTTTTGATGGTAATAAAGAAGATTTATCCCAGATTTTTATCTGTTATAAATTTGATTGATCTAACCATCCAGTTCACTTTTGAAACTGAACCTGACAATACCCTTCTCTTGCTTGAAATTCTTAGAATTCACAATGAATCTGATTTCAGCACTACAGTTTACCGTAAACACTTTTCTGTTTGTTTGCCTCTTTATGCTAAGTCATGTCACCTGGCTAACGAATAAACGGCTTTTTTTACTCTTATATTTTGTGCTCTCAAACTTTGTTCCTCAGAATCTTTTTTGCTGATGAACTTAATTATTTGGGATCAGTTACCATTGACCATGGATTTTCTTCCATGGTCATTGATAAAGCCTTTAAAAAACTTCCATCTTGTCCTGAAAGACATTCTGCTATTAGAAATAACATTAATACTTCCATTTTGTTCTTCTATCAGTTACAAAATTGCATGGATTCTCCAGAACTTCAATTTTTAAGTCATTTTCTTCCATATCAATAAAATCCATGATTCGATTCTTAAAGATGTTTCTGACTTTAATTCTTGGGGAATTTATAACATATCTTGTCAGTATGGTTTGATATATATCAGCCAAACTTAAAGGACCATTTTTTTACATCAAAGAAAACAAAACTTATGTCAAAAAAGGTTAAATTAACTAGCCTTTGATAGCTAATCATCATCGGAAATTTAATCACAATTCTGACTTCTGCAAAATTTATCCAAAATGCTTCTCCGCACATATTTATCTTGTTTAGTTAATGACTAATTCCAATCCAGTCCTTCATAATGGTTTTAGAATTCTATTAACTTAAATTTTTCAATTTTCATTATTATTTCTACCAACAGATGGCAGTACCTTCCCATTTACTTTACTTTTTTTTGGATATAAATACATCCACGACTTTCCTTCGTTCTAGAATTCTTTGCCTCTGATGAAGAAGGACCTGCGCATTGTTTGCCGTCAAAATTGATACAGTTGTTGACTAAAATCTTTGGCAAACAAAAGGTTGTTGCTTTGCCTAATTTTATGCTTTACTTTGACATGGTCCTCTTCCCTTTTGATGACTTTTTTTAATATAATGTTTTACTTTGTTAGTTTTGCAATTCCTAAATTATAGCTTATATTTTAAAGGTTTTGCAATATTTAATGTCCACTTTTACCGTGATTCCACTAATTGTTTGTGATGATTAAATAAATGTTTACAGTAATATTCAAATACCATTTAGATGTAAAGCTAAATGTTGCTGTAAATATATGAAAAATGAATATTTGTAAGAGTTTAAATATTAGTAAATAATTTTTTCAATATGTTTCAAAACATGTTTGACGAACATAATCTAAACTACTCAAAATGTAAAGATTTAGTCAGGTTCAGAAAAAGGCAGCATATTTGGTAAAATAATTTTATTGATGTGCATTCTCATGTGCAGTCTTACATTAATTGCTTCTATATATTTTCATAGAATTTCATCATTTTACAAAAAGGTCTTTCAAAATAAAAATCCTTACCTATGTGATAATAGTTTTCAGTACTAGTCATGCAGTTAAAAATAGTTAAGTACGAGAACTTAGAGCATCTGGAATTTAAAAATAATTACATTTTACATTTTCACATTTATGCTATTTCATCAAAAACATATTAAATCAGTTCCTGGAACATTTTTTCAATATGAAAGCAGTGAATCTAAAATAGCTGAACTTCAATTAAGAATTCTGGAATTTACAACCACCAATGATTGTTTTTTTACAAAGAATATGTTACACATTATAATAAATCAATATATAACAAAAAGTAAATACAATTAGCTATCAATGCCAGTGTTTCCGATTTGAATAAACACTTTTCTCTGACTAATACGAAAATCAGTAGAAGCATATTCATTTAGAGAACTCAAAGTGACAACAGCGTTCACTTTGTGTGTGTGTGTGTATTTAATTATGGCAAAGCACACGAGGGCTATCTGCCTAAAGGGAGGGATGCCTTTCGTGGAGGACTTTCTAAGGGAAACTGGCTCGTATACACGTTACACATGGGGAAAACCACGAAAACGCCCATGCAGCCAGTCCGTTCGCGGGATTCGAACCTCAGACCGAACTACCAGTGTTCAGCGTCTTTACTGCTGGTGGGCAGCGTTCACTTTGAAACTTGCTTTCGATTTGTTTTATGCAGCTTGAATACTGCTGATGAGATGTTAAACCACACATGTGGAAATTTAAATTCATTGTAGAACTTTGTATACACTACACTTTAGAACTTTTTGATACACCACACCATATTATCTGTTGTACATTTTGGTGCATCCTGTGAGCTCGGAAGGAGGATTAAGAAGAAAACTTAATAATTATATAATGAATATTTTGAAGGAATTGTATGTGCCAAGATTTGAATTCCATTAAAGTTGGATATACATCTGAAAAGATAAGAAACATTTATTTTCTTTATTTGCAATGAAACTGAAAAAGCTGAAAAAAGTAAGAGCTAGCAAAAAAAAGGCTCAATTACAAAACTTATCAATAAAATAGATAAGAATATTTAAGAAAATAAGCCAGTGAGTAATTTAAAGCCATTGTTAAATCAGCTGAGTACTAAAATTGAAAATATTAAACTAACAGTTAATTCTATACTCAAAGAGACAGATTTAAGAAATTAATTCTGTTGAAGAGTATCATGATAATCTATTAGAATACAAGAGCAATCTAATTGTTAAAAGAGAATAATTATCAGAAAAGATCACAGATAATAATTCTAATGAAGGGGAAAATGTGTCCAGTTCTAATTATCTTCCAAATCGAAGTGCAGAAATTTCATCTATAAAATTACCTAACTGACAATAAATAAAATTTGTTTTTGATGATTTAAGCAATTGGCAGGAATTTTGGAGTCAATATGAAGTAACTATCCATAAAAATGGCTCATTATCAAAAGTAAATATAATTATTTAAAGTCACTATTAGGTGGGGTAGCCTATACGTCATTTTCGACTTTCACTTACAAATGAGAATTACGGTTTAGCTAAAGAGGTGTTATTTAACAGGTTTAGGAGAAAAGATTTGGTAATAAAGGCTCACATGAATAGACTGTTGAATCTTTCCCCTGTTAGAAATGTAAGGGGTGTAGAGAATCTTAGGAAATTATATGATCAGTATAAAACTCATTTTTTAATGACAGGCACTTGGCACTACTAAGCCCAGAAGTAGTGGTCATTTTATTATGGAGACACCTAATTGGTGGCCTCCGTCACCTATTATGAAGGCACACATAATTTACATTCATGCTTTCTATAGGGTTCGAACAGTACGATAGTCAGAGTCACTAACCACTTTCCTGTCTGGGTGGTATGAAACTTAAATTAGATGCTTAAATTCAATGAATACGATATCAGAAACTTACAGTAGTTTATTTTGCCCAATATTGTTAAAATTAATTCCATCAGTGATTACATTAGAATATAGTCACAGTAGCAACATGATCAAATGTGGAATATTAAAGAATTAATGGATTTATTCGCAAAGGAAACTGAAAGCCACAAAAGAGCTATTCAGTTGAATCACAATGGAGACACAAAAACAAAATACTGAGCAGAAATGTTTCAGAACTGGAAGCATAAACCAAACGATCGCCTCCATTCTGCACACAATAATATAAGCGAAAAGTGCAATAAATAGTTTAATAACATTTCAACTAAAACTTATGAATGTATTACTCAGTTTACTAGAAATAATTATATATATTGTAACTAACTACACGATTGTGAGTGCTGTGAAATTAAAACTATGGATTGGTGGGGGGGGATATTTTAAAGAATCACGGTTGTTTGTTTTTATGCCTTAAACCTCAGCACAGAATAAAAGAACGTAAAGAAAGAAAAATATGTGAAATATGTAACAAAAATAAAAGATCTATTTGATTCCAACTTGACACAAAATCAGAAAAAAATAAAGGCATGTCGGCAGTTTCACCCTGTGAAGAAGATATTCAGATTAGTCAATTAAAAAATGGAACTTTTTGTAGTACATTGCTACAAACATGCATTGTAATGATAATCCGTTCTTTGATGAGGATAATTTGGAACCAGTGTGTATTCTTTTAGACAATGGTTTGATGAGAAGTTTATAATTCAGGAAATATCAGAAAAGAATATTACCTGTTATTAGGAAAGAATGTCAGTATTTGCTTTTGGGGTTAACCAGGCAACAAAATAAACTTATGAAAGTCAAAATTTGAAACAGAAATGAACCATTCCTAAACATAGAAATTAAAGCTTTAGAAAATAGCCAAATATGTATAGCTAAATTTACGTTTTCCTAAATAAACAAAGATTTAAGAGGATTGTAGTTGGCTGATTCACATGAATACAATGACAAAAACATTGCTATTCTGATTGGTGCAGATTACTATCATGAAGTAATAACAGGTAGACCTATACATTCTAAAAATAAACTTATAACTTCTGAAACAATATTTGGATGGTGCCTTCAAGGCCAGACTGATTTTAATGGTGAATTATTAAGTATGGATATTATTGTTAATGATAAATTGAACACAATGCAGTTAAAGCAGTTTTGTGAATTGAAGAAGGAAAGGAGAGTAAAATAAATATTAATATTTTGAAGAATTTTAACAAAATTATCAAATTGGGGGGGGGAGAGGATAAATCTCTTGGAATGAAAATTCATCTGATTTTAAAACAAATTATGTAAATGCCACGAAGCTCACCTTCATAAACTGGTTGAAAGGTTCAGAAATGATCCACTGCCTCATCACCGGATCAGTCAGTTATTTAAAAATGGGTACTGCTGTGGTATTAATCGAAGTTTTGGAAGAAACAGGGAGAATTTATTACATGCGTCAGTAGCCAGTTATTCAACTTGGCAAATCATCAAGAGTTGATTTTGATGGATCCATCCATTTGAAAAATTAATACTCTTAAAATTGTTGTCTCTATTCCAGTCATAATTAAAATCTGCTATTGTCAGAGATATTAATACAATTTCATACAGATCAGCATTTACTGCTGATATCGAATGAATCTTTCTCCAAATTTCTTTGTCACCTGAAGACAGGGATGCTATGAGATTTTTGTGGCCTTACAGATAAAGATGGAAAACCCAATATGAAAGTGCTTAGGATGATATGCTTTATTTTTGACACTGCATCCAGCCCATTTTTGCTTCCTGCTATTATCAAACACCACATAAATACCTTTAAAGAAACGAATCAGAAAGCAGTTAAACTACTGAAAAAAATGTTTATACCTAGATGATTTAATAGGTGTCTATGAAGATGAAAACAAAGCTAAACTTGTATATGAATACATTAAAAATATATTGAAAGCTGCTAGTTTCAACATGTGAAAAAGAAAGACCAAGTTTTTACAAACATGAAAATGGTGAAATCTGTTAAGTTCTGGAACAGAAGATATTGGGATATAAATGGAATTACAATTAAAATCTTTTAAAGATAAAATCACAAATTCTAACGAATCAAACTGAAGAGAAAACAATGCTAACCACAAAAAGAGAAGCTCTTAAAACTAATGGAAAACTTTAAGATGCTATTGGATTTATAAGTCCATTCACTATAAGGCAAAAATACTTAATGCAAGAAATTTGGTATAGATTGTGATTATTCGTTTCCATTGGACTTTGACAACAGATTGAGAAAATGGTCTAATGAACTATCAGTGATTCAGAATATAAACATTTTGTGATATTACTTCTGGAAGACTAGTAAGTCTGAATTAAGAGATGTTCAAATGTGTTGCTTCACTGATGCAAGTTAGAAAGCATATGGAGCTGTGACATATCTGCAATCCGTCACAAAGGACAGCAAAATAGGAAGTAGTTTTGTAATTTTCAAAACCTGAGTAGCTCCTCTGAAGAAGCTGTCTCTCCCAAGACTAGAGATGGTGGGAGCAGTCACTGGAACATGATTAGCCTCAAATGTCAAAGAGCAGACAGAGAAGAGGCTCCAGATGAACGTACACTTTTGGACAGATGCTTATGTGATGTTATATTAGCTAGAGGGTGATTTAATAAATGAATGTCATTCATCCAACATTGAGTAATGGAAATAAAAGAGAAAAATATCACCTGAATCCTGGAATTGTTGTCATGGAGATAAAAATCCGGCTAACATACTGACCAGAGAAGCAAAGACAAAAATCTCTTGTTCTCATAAGCATTTTTGCAGACACTTTATTCTGCGATAATTATTTATTACTTTTGCCCTGGGTAATTTTTATCCAATTCATGAAATCATGCTAGTGTTGCTTCTCATACAACTATACATTTTGAGATTTTCATGAAAATTTAAGTATTAAAATATTTTACAATTTCAAAACAAATCAGTCGCTATGTTTGAAAAATAAAAATTCTCTGGATCTACAACATCAAGATAAAGTTTTGGAAACTTGAAGAGAAAATGTTTTCAAGCAATTTTATTTGAATATTCAAAGTTTCATATTGACTCCATGGATTCAGAAATTTTCAGCTGAATATTCAAATGAAGATATTTCTGAGGATCAAACAGCCAATGATTATGATTCAGCTGATGAAAATTATGTAACCTAGAGTAAGCAAAATACTCATTCGGAAAATAAAAGTATAGAAGAATTCATTTTAAAACTGAATGTTCTGAGATCAAAATTATAAAATCCTACTTTGATAAAAGCTAATATAACAAAGTAAAATTAAAAGATATCAGTTTCTACCTTCAAACCTAGAAAGTATATTATTGGGAAAAGATTCCAAGAAATCTTTAAAAACTCATATACATTTTTAAAGAAAATCCAATTTCTCCAGGAATTAAAAAGAGTTTTTTTTTTTTTTTTTTTTTTTAATAAAGCCCAAAGGGGCTTCGTCCCTTAATGATTATTGTTTTTGTTTTGCGATTTTGCATTAAATCACTATAAATGTCCGTTTCACTTTTCAAACTGTTGACACATAATGTTAGAGTCCTGCATTATATTTGAAGAAATTAAATAGTAATGAAAAATCTGCATAAATGCATGTATATTTCTCACATTGTGATAAAACAATGGTACATAGAGCAATCAAATTTTGAATGACGTAATCCTACTGCGAATATGGGCATGTGGAAGCCCAAATTTGGAATTTGTTTTGTTATCGATTTCATATTTTGTAAAAATTTAACGAATTTTTGCGTAACAAACTCAATGGTTTCAAAGCGAGCAATGGCAACAATCTACGGGGAAGGGGGGGAACTTTTTATTTCCAACAACTGTGTATCGGAAATTCTAAAGATAGGCTCAATATTACACTCATGTCCATAAATTAAGGATAATGCAAAATCAGGCAAAGGAAGAGTTAGAAGCACAACAAATTTGACTTATTTGTAAAGCTTATTTATTAAACAAAAGGTAAAGAACAAAAAAAGATACTATATGTTTGATATTATTAAAAAAAAATAGCTATTTTTTCTCCCTGGAGCAAATTACACACACACACACACACACACAAAAAAAAAAAAAAAAAAAAAAAAAAAAAACTATTTACAAAAAAAAAACAATATTACATGGTTGGTATGATTGTTAATATTGTTAATACAGTCCGTACAACGCCTAGGCATGCTGAGTATCAAATTATTGATCTGATCTTAGGAGATATTACACCACTTAAAAAGCAATGCTCTCCGAAGTTCCGGTAGACCAGTAGGAGGAGGTTGACGGGCTGCAACTCATCAGCCAAGCATGTCCCACACGTGCTCTACTGGATTCAAGTCCCGTGAGAATGCTGGCCAGTCCATACGGGTGATATCCTCCGATTGAAGGCATTCTCTTGCAATGTTTGCACGGTGAGGACGGGCATTGTCATCTATAAACACAAATTGTGTGCCCATGGCGCCCCGAAACAAACGTACATGTTGTTCCAGAATGACATCCTGATAAATTTGGCTTCTCATGGTTCCAATTTCAACATGCAGGTCAGTTCTGAAACCCAGAATAATTCCACCCCAAACGAGCACTCCTGCACCTCCGTAACGGTGTTGTTCAATGATGTTTCCTTGGTGGTAATGGGTACCTGGAGCTCTCCATATGAAAGTCCGGCGAGAATCAGACTGCAAGCTAAACCTGGACTCGTTGGAAAACATCACACAAGCCCACTGTTGAGGTGTCCACAATGCATGCTCTCTACTCCAGGCTTACCGCAGGCGACAGTGAGTTGCAGTAAGTGGAATGCATCTGACAGGTCTACGAGTATATAGACCAATCTGCCCTAAGCATCTGTACACGGTCTGCCTTGAAATTGTCATACCAGTAGCTGAAGAGAGCTGACGAGACAGGTCTGAGACTGTGTTCCGCCTGTTTCTTTTGGCAGTAGCTGCCAAATACCGGTCCTCATTCGGCATTGTAACTCTGGGGCGACCTGTGCTGTAACGTCTACTCACATTACCATCATCTTGGAATCGTTGCCAAAGCCTGGAGATGACACTCTGGGAAATTCCAAGTTCGTCTGATACTTCCAGTTGGGTACGCCCACATTCCAAACGGCCAATAATTATACCACATAAAAAATCACCCAACTACGTCCTTTGTGTCATAACTATTCGGTTATTGCACTGATATGCTTATAAAGCGCCTGCGAACAATTTTACTTCTTTGCCTGTATTCCTTATATATCACTCTCTTACACTCTCATCATTGTAACGTACCATCGGTGTCATCTGGTTACTTCCTGAAATTTGCATATGATTCTTGAAGATGTGTGTAGTGATTTTACAGGTGATATATTTATTTTAGAGTTCGATTTCCGCGTGACTCCGGATTATCCTTAATTTATGGACATGAGTGTATTTCGCGACATTGCTATTGAACTGAAATTTATGGTTTAAGTGCAAAAAACATGATATTTAATAAATAAAAGTAACACACAAAACGAGAAAAAAATGCCCCTTTGGACATAATTTAAAATCTGAAACCTTTCAGTTTTTTTTTTTCTGAAGGACTATTGTTTTTGTTTTGTGATTTTGCATCGATTCACTACAAAAGGCGAATCACATTTCAAACTGTTGCTAGAAAGTATTATCACCCTGTGTTATATTTAAAAGAATTAAATAATGAAAAATCTGCATAAACGTATGTATATTTCTCGCACTGTGATAAAACAACGGTACATACAGCCATCGAATTTTGAATGACGTAATCCTTCTATGAATATGGGCATGTGGAAGATCAAATTCGAAATTTGTAATTTGTTTTATTATGGATTTACTATTTTGTAAAACTTTAATGAATTTTTGATTAACAAATTCAAGGATTTCAAAGCGAGCAATGGCAACGTTGTAGAGAAAAAACATTTTTATCTCCAGTGCGTGAGTCTCTGTATACGAAATTCTAAAGATATGCTCATTTTAAAACTATTTTTCGATATTGCTGTTGAACTGAATTTTATGATTTATGATTTAAGTGCGAAGAACATGATATTAAATAAATAAATGTAACACACAAAATGTTAAAAAAAAACCCGCTTGGACGCAATTTAAAATCTGAAATAAATCCTTCTTTTTTTTTTTTGAAATAACTAGTAACAGACCTTATTTCAGAATCATAGAACTGAAAGTAACTGTAAATAAACATTTTCTTGTCAAAATTAAAATCATGCAAGAAAGGGTTCTACTTATGTAAAAAAATAGGATTTTCCTAGGACAAGAAAAAGGGAAGAGGTGCATTTTGAAAAGATAGAAAAATTATGAATGTATACTCAAACACAAAATAATCATATATAAGAATCATTTGAAAAATTAAATGATTTCTGAGAAGACAAGAATTTAAAATAAGCATTGTTCTTTAACAATATAAATATTTTAAGTACATGAAAATTATTTTTTATTAAATACTTCAAATTTCATGAATTTCTGTAACTTCCTTATTACACATCTGTATATTGACAATTTTCAGAGCAGCATGAATTTTTTTATTGTTTTAGATGCAAACAGCTTATAATACTTATAACAAAACTCAAAATATGAGTAATGTTTGCCAGAATATTAAAGAAACATTATATTATAGCTTTTCTACTGTATTAATTCGTTTGTTCACAGCTTATTTGAAAAAAAACAAAAATGACCAGATCTTGTACTATTTTCTAAAAAGTTCATATCAAAAGTTTTTTTATTCCTAAAGAAGAGAGACCCGCACCTGATCGTTTTTCAAATCAATAGTTTTATTCAATATTGAGTTTTATATATATATATATATATATATATATATATATTGTGATTAACAGTTTTTAATCAATTTGTTTTTTATTCAATTAAAAAATTTGCATTATTTTATACATAAACTCAGCACAATGTACAGACAGTGCATACCTCTCAGAAAATACATAAAAGCAATTTTGTTTTAAAAAACGATATCAAAAAAGGGTCTTCAGATGTCTTCTGCCTCTTATATTACGATAAATACTTATACTTCTATGTATATATTTTAAAACAAAAAGCATCATCCATGTTTTGTTCTATAAAGGAATATTTCCTATTTACCTTTTTTGTAACAAAGCTCTTCCTTCTAAATTCTGGGGCTTTGAGTTGTACTGAAGAAACTATTCTATCAAGATTTACCCAGTGCGGATCTATCGTAGATTCATAATCTGGATCTAGTAGCACAATGATTATTACTGGTGGTCTTTTCCTTACATCATCCTAGAAAGTTATTAAATTTTATATGTTTAGCGAGAAATTAGAAAATTTGTTGTGCATGTTTTATAAAAGTCATCAGTCATTAAAAAAGGATATTTTCCCTTTAAAACATCTAGCTTACAATAACACTATATAAGTAAAAATAAATTAAATTCATTATTCAGAATATAGTTTCTCACATCAGTCTGCTATGTAATATGGCTAAATAGATAATAAAAAAATCTGATATGACTACTTTGACGTTCCATGTATAATACAGCATGAGGAAACTATATTAACTATAAATATCAAATTGTTCTTAAATAAGCAAACATAATTTTGAAGTTAATTAGTGTTATTTTCATTAGTTAAATCCACAGAATTGGTAAATGCTGCTGGTCCATTAACTTTCAGGACAGTCTTTGTATAGCTAGAATTTGCAATGAAAGTTTTACTAGTTTCCTGTTTTTTAATATAAATTTCTTAATCTTTAACATAAAATTCTTTTTAATTTGAATGATATATGTCAATTTATACTGAAAATGAATGTTATAAATTTGTTCAAAATTCAAATTTGATACTGAACATTAAAGACTCAAATATAAATTTTATTGAATTGCAGAAAAAATAAACATTGGTGTAATTTGCAATAATTAAATAATGCAATCCTAAATTTAAAATGCAACTTCTGGTAAATGTACGCAATATGACAGCTGGCAGAAAACAGAATGGTTATAATATGTATATATATATATATATATAAATTAACAAGCTAGGAAGTAATTACAATACTGAAAGACCAATTTGGTCTAAAAAATTTTTTGCGCAATATGCTGCAAAATAAAGGAAATGAGAAATTGTAGAGAGCTCGAAAAAAAGTTACCAGGAGCTGTCGCTCCAAGAAAAAGTTCAACACATTTTTTAAAAAACAATGTCATTTTAATCGTCAAAAATTATGCTACACACCAAATAGACTCTAAAATATATTCAACACACTAAAATACTAATCGTTGGAAACTAGCAATGGCAAAAAATACAGTAAAATACCTATCGATGTGATGAGAGAAAAGTAAAAACATATAAAAACAAATCGATGGAACAAGTTAAAACAAATAAAACAAACAAAAAACATAAAAATATAGAGCGAAAAATGGTAAATTAGCTAATTCGAAGTCCAATCTGGCTTTTCAAGGGAAATTTCTAATTAAACGTCGAACCAAGCTAACTCCATTATGCGTTTCGCTGAAACAGACAATTGAATCTTTTGCGTTACAAAATTTTTATTTAATTAGATGAATTGTTTTAAAAAATTTTTTAGTCTCAACTCTCTGTTCCAATTTTCCAACGCGTCCACACAAAATGACACATTAAGGTGTTAAAAGATGTAAATGCAATTATGATGTAATGCAATAATTAAGATAAAAATAAATAGCGGTCTGCTATTAGTCAAAATATATGATAACTTACAGGCTGGACCTGCAAGCTTAAAGAATTAAACCTTTATAAATGTTAGAAATCTAAAATTAAATTTAAATGAAAACAAACACATTGGGTCTTGCTAAGACCAAGAAAAAATTTTGTTGGAAAAGAAACATAAAAAACAGACCTGGTGCTATGCAGTCTTCTCTATGAAGAAACAAAGGTGAAAGGGATTGTAATTCCCCTCTGTGTCCTTGAATGCTCTCCCACTCGTCGTGTGACGCAAGTAGGGGAGAACAATGTCACAGGGCAACAGCCAATGTGATTAGACTGTCCATTGTTGAGATTAGAGAAGATTCTAAAGAATATCAAGAGAGAAAAGATGTTAAGAATAAAAAGATATATACAGTCAAAAGTCTTTAATCCAGACTTGTCGGGACTTTGGCGATTCCGTATTATCGGTTTTTCCGGATTATACATCATAAACTTAAATCTGGTAAGATAGTATGCAGAAATTATAAAATTAAAAATATGAAACCGTAATTTATGAAATAAAGAGCAATTATGATCTAAAGGGTATCAAAATTTACAAAAAGAAAAAAAAGCTTAATATTTTGTTTACTTTATTAAACATTCTTTCAACGCGCGGATGCGCAAAGCACACATTACGCATAGTCGAAATTAGAAAATTGCAACCAGAAAACTATTTGATGTGTATTCGTGATATTTATAATGACGAAGAATTTGATTTAAAGCATATCAAAGACAGAGTACATTGAGATGAAATACTACATTTAGTAAGGAATTATAAGCCAAATAAAATAAAAACATCTGCCCTGAAGATAAGGATAGTGCTGACAGATCAACTTGCAGTTCATTGCGCACCGCGACGTTTCCCCCTCCGCAGAGCAGTGTGAAATTCATAAATAGATTTCGGAATGGTTATAGAAACAAAGGATATGTCTTTATAAATTTTTTTGCAACAATTCCACTTTTTGTTTGATGGACATTGAAACATGCTTTTGCTTTGCTTATCCTTTGGCAGCCCCAGAATTAAAAATTCTTTTTGACATAATCGAAAGTTCAAGCTTACTTTTATAAAATTGCTCTAACAGTCTGCAAAAAAAAATAAGCCGGATCCAATTAGAAGATAAAGGAACAACGCAATCTGCAACATTAACTGAAATAGATAATTTTAGCCTAGCTTATACCATCCGTTATACATTAAACGCGTATGTGTAAACGTATTATGCACATGCGTAAATGCATTATGCGTCTACGCATGCGTAAAAAGTTTGTAGCTTTGAGGTCCAGATTATAGATCATTCCGGATTAAAGACTTTTGACTGTATATATATATATCTTTTTACTCTTGAAATGATTTTCTTGGAAAGAGAAGCAAACAGGAAAATGTTTCTCATAAATTACAATGCTGAAATTATATTTATTGTATTTTCTTAGAATGTCAAGGAATAGAAGGAAATTAAGAAATTCAATTTCTTCAGTGAACTGGTTGATGGCATCAGTGAAATTCATAATAAATAAAACCTTTGTTAAACTACTCTTATTATCAAAAGGTGCATAATAATTTCAAATGAAAAGAAAAAATATAAAATTATACATAGAAAAATTGATTTTATTTTAGTTTGGTTTACTTGATTACGGCAAAACCCATGAGGGCTATCTACTGGAAGGAAGGGAAGTCTTTATAAGAGAAATTAGTTTATATCCATGTTATGTGCGAACATATCCACAAAAATGTTCATGCAGTCAACCCACTTGCTGGGATATAAACTCGGTCGAACTACCAGTGCTCAGCGACTTTACCACCTGGCCACTGGTGGATGCTACAGTACAAAGTCGAGATCCAGAATGATCTAAAACCCGTACATTAAAGCCACCTGCAACTTTTTTTATTTTATTTATTTATTTATTGTGCTTTACACATGCGCATTTGATTCCCCCTCGAGCATAATAAAACATGTGGAGAGTCCCGATTCTTAATGCCACTTTGGCACTAAATAAAATACCTTGTTATTGGAAAAAAAAAAAAAAAAAAAAAAAAAAAACCATTAATTTTAGTATAAATTTGTATGATCAATTATTTGGCTCCGTAGCTGCGTATCTGCTTGGCATACTACATCTAATACCGAAACATTCTACATAGAAACATCTTTTATTTTACATCTGCTAATATTTTATATCGCTGAATGCAACCTGTCGAATCGTTATTTATTATATTTTGCTTTCATCACCACATGTATATCAACACATGAAAACTTGAGTAATGACTCATGTAACGATGCGTAAGCAATTTTTTTATATTGGGAACTGAATAACAAAGAGCATGGTAACCTATCACGTTTACATTATGCTTGGCAATGATTACAGATTTAAGTTAAATGCACTAAGAAATGTTGACAGGAAAAATTTAACAAAAATATCTTTCTAGCTTAAAATAAATTTTGTCAATGATACTCATAGACCAAAAGAATACATTTAGTGGTATTTAAATTAAGAATAACTGACTTGTTATTCACATAAACCCAGAATCAGTGCGAGAGCTCGTATGGCCACATCGAGCGGCAGAGTTTGGGGAAGACAAATGGAGGCGCTTAGTAGCAGAATTTAGGACCCGCAGAGACTGCATCAGCCGGTAAGATTTCTAGCGCCAGGCCTCAATAAGGCTTAATTTTCGGAAGAAACACCACAGCGTTTACGTGTTTAAAACTTATATTTTCAGCGGGTGCGGCGTTTAGGTGCACTAAAAAGAAAATATTTCCTATGATGGTCATTGTACATAGTTTGGATGGCCTTGTCATTGTGCATAGACTGGTGCTGTTCCCACACAAAAGACCACTCAGTTGCTGTTTGAAAACGTTATTTTGTTTACATTCTTTCCCTTGAACGGACCTACATGCCTTATTCACCCTAAACGAGATCTCAGAACAATAACATTCTTCCCCCTTTCAAATCAACATTCTCATCAGTTTGAATAGTCTCTCTCCTCTGCCATTCGATGAATCTTTCAGGACCCATCCTCTCCCCACCCCTGCCTTTTTTGCAATTTTTTTCAAAGGCGGACATGACTCCACCTGCCTCGAAATAACGAACTCTGCCGTATTTCCCCTTCAGCATGAATGGATGTTTCTTGGCATTCTGCCAAATACAGATCCCATTAGTTTGGGTACAAGTACTTGTTGGATAGTTTTTAATTAGGGAGCGGAAAATTTTTGAAAATGTCTCTAAACGGCACAGAAGCTATACATTTCTTACCTTTAATTTATTTTTGAGTTATGGTTTCATTTCATGCATTTTTCTTAACTGGTATGTCATATATCAGGACGCATGTTCCTAAAACGTACTCGCCGTACCCCCTGCTGTGACAATGCTGAATCACTATTGGCTGACCGACTTGCTACGTAAAAAACGACACTTGTTTGGTCACGTGACAAGCCGAGCATGGATTCTGAAGTGTTGTGAAAGTGTAATTTGTAGTTTGCTGTATAAGACGTAATAAATTTTGTATGCATATACAATTCTGAATTAATAATAAACCACTAAAAGGTACAGCTGGTAAAGAATATATATAGAACACAAACCTCTTCAGACATAACGCTTGAAGTATTTTATTTGGACGGCATAAGATATGTTTACTAGGAAGACAAATTTCGGCAAACAATATATATAATTATGCAAAAGAAATTTCGTTACCGGAGCATAAAAGTATCTATTATTGTACTTTAGATTTTCAAATATCAGAGGTTGTGATATAATGTAAGAGAATTATGATTTAACATTAGAGATTAAATTTTGAGGGAGTTGGAGCTTGGCATGAAGGGATTTTTTATTCATTTTATAATAAATCAAGATTGGTTTTGTATTTTTGAAAATTTTTGGCAGAAGAACAGTTTAATCTTTTAATATTTCATTGGTATGTTAATATTTCTGGAACTAAAATTAAAAAATGGAGTACTGTTAATATTTGCAGTAATAACCGATATTCTAAAAAAGAATATTGTTTTCGATTATTTAAAAATATAGAGCAACTTCTGATGATGTCCGTCTTTTAAAAAGGTACAAAAAGGCAAACTAGAACACTTACTTTGTCATTGTCACAAGTAATATATCAAAAACATTGTTTCAGTTTTGGATGTGGGTATTCAGTTGCATACTAATTTATGTAAATCACAGGAAAAAAATAAGCATTCAAAAACTTGGAAACAGTCATTATGGTATTTCTAGGCAAAGTTTGGCATGGTGAATTAATAATTTCAAAAAGTTGTGCAGTGGATTTGTCGTTCGGAAAGCACTTTGCAAGGTTGGAATGTGTTCAGAATATCATGGTATGCCTTGAATAATAAGAAATGATGCTTACCAGCAAGGGTCAGAATTCAATAGAGCCAGGATTGTTGCCTATAGAGTGTGTGTATTATCGTTCTGTGATATCGCCCGTTGCACTAGTCAACATCCAACCACTGTTAAGCGAATATGGCATGTGTAGGATATGGCTAAGTGAATATGGCTGAGGATTATCCTGAACGTCATGCAGGATCTCATTGCCGTCCCATGATTAATACCCGAAAGGACAGGCATATTGTGAGGTCAGCCCTCCAAATTTACAACCACATCACAGACCATTAGTCAGAAAATGGGCATATTTGCAGCATGCCCAGTATCTGCTCGTACGGTGTGTCAACGTTTGCATCAGCATGGACTATCAGCACAGTGTCCATTACTTTAGCTTTCCTTGACAATGCAGCACAGAGAGAGATGGCTACTGTGGTGTGTCCGACAACAAAGCTGGATATAGGAGAGGTACAATGTCGTCTTTTCAGATGAGTCCCGTTTCTGTGTGCATTATTCTGATGGTCGTATAAGTGTCTAGAAGCTCCAAGGAGACTGCACATTGCCTGGTTGCATTCAGTATCGGCATAGGAACCCTAATGTGATGGTATAGGCAGCCACTGAGCACATGGCACACACATCTTTAGTTTGGATCGATGGTAATTTGAATGCCAGATCAGTACATTTGTGACATCTTACATCCAGGTGTTGTGCCCTATCTTTGAGGCCTGCCAAATGCAATCTTCCAACAGGATAATTCAAGACCACATGTTGCACATTGTGTTCTGACCTTCCTCGGTATGCAGTGTATTTGATTGCTGCCCTGGCCTGTACGGTGTCCAGATCTGTCACCCGTTGAAAATACCTGCTCATGGTTTGCTGAGGACTGGCCTAGCAACCCTCTCCATCTAATACGATTGATGAAGTGTGGCATAGACTTGAATCAGAATGGAATGAGATGCCGATTTCTGTTATTCAAGTTAAATTCTACTCAGTGCCTAACTGGATAAGGGCCGTTTTAGCTGCCAGGTGGAGCAGTTGTTTCGACTGATTTCGCACTCTTGTAAACCCCCAAGCTGCTTACAAATTTAATCATTTTGTCTTCATGCCATACTATTTACGCACAACAAATATTTTTTTTATTTGCTTTCCTTCATGCTATAGCAATTTTAATGGCTATTAGTGTATTATTGATTAACAGTTATCTAAGAGACTTCAAGAGTAAGTACTTTACATAGTTTATAAAACTATTGCATATTTCTGTATAAAAAATTATTGATGTAGGATAGATAGCTCCTAAAGACTTCGTGCAGCCATTAATGGAGTTGACAGCACATTCATATTAGATGATTTTCTTTTATACTTTTCCCAACCACCAGTAGATTGCAAATAAAAACAAAGTGACTTACAATTACAACATAGCCAAACTGTCCTGAAGTAAACATTAACAATATATACAAAGCCAAAATAATTATATTCGCATAATATGTGCATGATACTTTGTTACTAATGAATATCAGAGTGTCTTGGATCAAATTAATATTTGAACAGATGAAAAATTAAGTTTGACACTATCATAAGCAACTGCAGTTTTTCATTATCATAGTGGCAGGGTACAACAAGGTGAAGTATAGTAAAACCACCCTCTACTAGACAGTTACAGGATTGCTATATATGTGTACAGTGGTTCTCTGCTTCGAAATCAGGAACTCTCTATTAATGGGGTATATCTGATAATGTGAAGTGTGCATTGCTGGAGGCTCGACTTACATTATCATCATGTTGGGAAAATATTTTGCATCATGACATAATTTATGTGCATGATAAGATACATAAAACTGTTTTGAGTGATATCAGCTGTAAATTTAGAAAGATGCTTGGTACACTCCCTTATTAAAGTGGCTTTTCCATAGGTCTTAGGCATTGTTTAAGATTACATAAAGCAGTCAAGTTGATTCGTGATGAATTACTATCTCTCAGATTTTATTATACTTATGAAAGCTACAGATTGTGTTTAATAAAAAGCACCAGAAATAATCACCATCTTATTGACTAGCCATTTAGTCGCTCTCATACCATTTGCCATTGTGCATAATGATATAAAACTAATGCCTTAGTAGCATTGCTCAGTCAACATCATGATACTCATGAAATTTTCTAAGGGATAAATCAAACAAAAATGTAAGCAAAAGTCTTCTAAAAGATTATCTTCTCTAGAAAATACCAGCCAGATTTAAGACAAAAATACAGCATGTCTTCTGAGAAGAAAATAATTACTTACAAAATCATGTTTCCAACACTAATAAAGCACCTAATTATATATTAAAATTTCAAAAGATCTACACAATGATATATAAGTTTTGCATATCAATTATTTGGCTTCATAAAGTAATATGTTGTCTAAAATGAAGTAGTCATATAAAAACATTAAAAACAATGTATTTTTCTTAATGATGGTTATATAAAATTTCTTAATAGAATGGTTTTTCTGAGTAAATGAATTAGAGTTTAAAACAATAAATATAATAGTGCTATAATAAAGCTTCGTAGGACTAAGGCTGGATTTCCTGCTAATTTGTAATTTAGATTTTTTTTCTGCTTTGTGGAACTTTTCTCTTCTTCATAACATCATGCTTTTAATGTACCTTTAAAAGCTAATTAATTAATTTTGACAAGTATTTTGCTTGAGAGATGCTCTCATGGAAGCTACTAAATGATATTTGTCTCATACCTGCTTTTCTGATTAGAAAATACATGAAAGACCAAGCCAGCCATGACCTGCCTGAGATCAGTGTACAAATGTTTTGTGTCTTTAAATATGAAGCTAGGTTAAGTGATGTATGTTTAGTAAAACTCTTTATAATAAAATATATCATAAATATATTATACCTACATAAATATGTATCACAGAACATTTGCTTAGATACAGCTAGGATAACTTCTCTTGTTAATGTTATTTTGCACAGATTTTTTAATCAAAATTGTCTCTAAAGTAATGTGCTATAGATTTGTTTTGAGATTTAGAATGATGTCAGACAAAACTGGACAAACTTTATATTTTCCTAGATCCAAATTTTCCAACTTAATGGAAATAATGCTTATTCATCACATGAAGTAAAATTCTGAGAAGAAAAAAAAAAACTTATACATTTTAATGAAAAATTAATAACAAACAGCAATACCAGTTTCTAGGAAATGATGATTTAAGTGAAAGAAATATTAATTAGAAAATATATAAACTGACATTTAACATGTATGTTACAAAAGTGCATAAAAGATAAGTTAAGTAAAATGTGTTTCATCAAAGAGTAAAATCTTCTACTAATGATTTACTATGAATAAATTATTAGTAGTTATGTGTACATTTGAGAAAGAGTATGAAAATCATCAGTACAGCGAATATGTTCTACTGATATTATCACTTAACACAGTTACCATTTGACTGTTAATAGACAAAAATATAAAAATTTTCCAATTTATTTGCAGAATGAGTGTGGAGGGGTTCTCAACTGGTGGGATACAAAGAAGCAAAGTATTTTTAACTATTAAATTAAAAAATTAAAACCCAACATCCTGATTGAGTTTTTTTTTCTAACACTCGTAAATTTATGTGATTTGAGCTTTGTTCAGGAGTGGTGGTGGTATTAAAGGTTTTCAATTTTTGTTTAGATGGTACGTGTTAGTCAAAAGGTTGAGAACCGTTGCTTTAGATTAAATATTAAAAGAAAATGATAATTGCAGTTTGTCTAATTTGTAGATTTCCACAATGATTTAATATTTTGGGGGGTTAACATTAATATAAATAACTGTTGTAATCTTAAAACACTGATGGCCCTTAAAAGCATAACATTATTGAAGACAGGAGATAAAGCCATATTTATTATACAAATAAATTTGGTACTACAGTCAAAAGTCATTAATTCGGACACCCATAATCCAGACCTCAAAGCTAAAATCTTTCTGCACATAGGCGTTTTACGCGTGCTCGCAAGACATTTACGACTGCGCATATGCGTTTGCGCAAGCGCAGAATAAGTTTTCGCATGTGCGTTTAATGTTTAACAGACGGTATAAGCTCTAATTATCTATTTCAGTTAACGTTGATGACTGCATTGTTCCTTAATCTTTGAATTGGATCCGGCTTATTATTTTTTGCAGACTGTAAGAGCAATTTTATAAACGTAAGCTTGAACTTTCGATTATGTCAAATAGAATTTTCAATGCTGGAGCTCCCAAAGGATCTAGAAAACGAAAGTATGTTTCGATGTCCATCAAACAAAAAACGAATTGCTACAAAAAATGGATAAAGCCATATCCTTTGTTTATCTAACCGTTCCGAAATCTGTTTATCAATTTCATGCTGCTCTGCGGGGCGGAGGGGGGGACGTCGTGGCACGCAATGAACTGGAAGTTGATCTGTCAGCACTATCGTTATCTTCAGGGCAGATGTTTTTATTTTATTCGGCTTATAATTCCTTACTAAATGTAGTATTTAATCTTGATGTACTCCGTCTTTGATATGATTTAAATCAAATTCCTCGTCATTATAAATATCACGAATACAAATCAAATAGTTTTCTGGTTGCAATTTTCTAATTTCGGCTATGCGTAAGGTATGCTTTACGCATGCGCGCGTTGAAAGAAATGTTTAATAAAGTAAACAAATATTAAGCTTCTTTTTTTGTAAATTTTGATACCCTTTAGATCATAATTCCTCATTATATTATAAATTACGGTTTCATATTTTTAATGTTATAATTTCTGCATGCCATCTTACCAGATTTAAACTGATGATCTATAATCCAGAAAAATCAATAATCCGGAATCGCCGAAGTCCCGACAAGTCCGGATTAAAGACTTTTGACTGTATTCGGTTTCGAGGGCCGTAAAAAATCGCCAAACTATTGTTGATGCCAGTGCTGCCAAAAGTAATTGCGGCAACCCTAACGCAAGAAAAAAGTATAATAGTAAACAACTATCTAAATATTGATGTTTTAATTTAGATGAGTTTAACTTCATATAATATTTCACTACCGAGTTATCGCTAAAGCATAATGTCATCTCGTTGGTTGTTCAAACATAATTTTCTATAATGAATGATGACTTTTCTTTGAAACATTTTTGGTAAAGTGCAGAATCGCCCGCTTATTTCTTTGCCGCTTTTTACAAGGGTAAAAACAATTGGAATTTGGTCAATTTTTCTTTTACTTTTTAAGTGACAACAGGTCGATGTGTACATAGATAAAGTCAAGGATGTGCACAGTGCCATTTTTGTGCAATTCTGGGATTTTTTTTTAAGTGAAAATAAGTCGATGTGTACATGGATACCGAGTATGTGCATTTCTTAAAAACGCGTCAAGCAGTGGATGATTCTGCACTTTATCTGAAATTCTATCGCAGACTTTTCATCATAGGAAATTCTCAAATTGTTAAATCCATAGGATATCAAAAAGGAATTAATAAAATTAAACTGGTATTTCAATGGCATCTTAACAAATATAGAACTATATAAAGTTACGCAATCTGAAATCAGCGCGTACGCGAGATTTGGCACGCTGTTAAATGGACGTGTTTGCTAGATTTGGCGCTTTCCCGCATACATTTTTGCTGCAATTTTTTTACGGCCCTCGAAACCGAATAGTACCATAAATTTTAATACATGGTTTAACTGTACATGTGTAAGCAAATCAGTTAGACTTAAAGTACATGGTTTAAAAAACAGTTAAACTTGGAGTATACCACCTCGTACAGCCATTGCATAAAGATAAACAGATACTGGATGTGCACCTAGAATATGTGAGAAAAGTAGATTTCAGTTATTACCAGTGTTCAGCTGATGTAGCCATGGGTAGACTGTGGTACGTTAGTTTTTTTATAATCATAGGCCTGATATATTCAGTAGATAACAGATCTGATGAAATCATAGATCAAGGGATAAATAAATCAGTAAAAAAAATGGTGGAAATTTAGGAGTTGTTCTTTGTTATGTGCCAGACATTCCTTGTTGATCACTAGTTCTAGACAACCTCTAAAGATAGACAGCAGTGAGCTTCGAAAACCTCAGAGTAATAATAAATGATTCATCAGATTTTAAAAACACTGCCTTTTCATAAATAGTATACACACAATAATCAATTTATGGAAATGAACTAGAAACTAAAAAATTACCTCGCATGCTACATACATTTTATGAACATTGATCACATAGCACACTTCCAAATGGCTATTGATTTCACATTTTTTGTACGAGTTTCCATACTGCATCATCTATCACATTTGAAGTCTTCCATTGGGCAAACATTAAAGAGTGCATTTTTGTACACAATGTACTGTTAATACATTATGTACAAAATACACCTGGTGCTCACATGGTATTTTTATACATAATGTAGCTAGTGCTCACATAACATACACAGCAAAACATTTGTTGTACGTAAAGAAAATTTGGATAATATCTCATTCTTTACTTGCATTCAATCATTATAATATGCATAATATTTTCGATATTAGAATTTTTAAATCTGATAAATCATTTACAGTAGCCCTAAATAATGCCGCCTGTTCAACTGCACATTAAACATGGAGGCTGTTTTTTTTGGGAGGGGGTTAATTTATTTGATTACAGTATAGTAACTTGGCTAAGGGTAGAGATAGTTTCATGGAGTACTTTCAAAGAGAAGTTAGCTTATACATATTTCATATATGCGGAAAACTATGAAAACACACATGCAGCCAACCTGTTCGCTAGAATGTAAACCCAGGTCGAATTATCAGTATTCAACTACTTTACTGCTTGGCTGCTAGCGAAGCCAGAGCTAGATATTTTATCACCTAATAGAATAACTGCTGCTTGCAAATTATGCCTTCCAGTTCCTGCCAAAATTCTAAAAATTTTGACACTCCTATGTCTTGCTGCCCATTGCACTCATACAGGTTGCCCTGGCCACCGATGAGCATTAAACGTGAAGGCAACTGGAATGTAATGGACCATACGATTACACTTGGTTTCAGACTTGTATGGGGATACATAATGCATGACATAATGTGGCATTTTTTTTTATGCAGACCATGGATGTGATCCTTGATGGTGTTGATGTATTAAGATTCATCTGGAAAAAATTAATTTATATTATTTATCCTTCTATTTGCAAAGTTCTATGCACAACTATAGCTGTAGTCACTTATGACGTTCTAATGTGGGTTTGGTTAGGTTACTTGAACATGGCAAAGCATCTAAGGGCTGCTTATTTTTTCTACCAAAGTTAGCTGAAACAATGGTCACTTTAAAAAAAAAACTACTTTAACTTTTTGCTATGTAGCACCTACTTAGTTCTGAACTGAAGAATAATATAACTGTAACAGCCATACATACAGATTATGTTATCTTAATCAATGAGTCAAACTAGTGAGTTCATTCACCAGCTCAGGTAGGAAAACCAGATCAAGTAGGATAGTGCTTTTTTTTTTTTTTTTTTTTTCTTTCTTTTAACATAATTAAGTATCAATGTGCTTTAAAAATGATAATTCAAATTGTGACAAAGGTACCTATTTATTATTAATACATCTCAGATTTTTAGAGGTAGTTATTTCCCAGCGATGATGTCTGTGCATTTTCTTTGGTGGTAAAGTAAAAATCTCATAGATTGAAATAATAATCATTCCATATTGCAATAGTAAAGTTCTGATATATGCAAATAAATCATTATGTGAAAGAAAGGAAATTGGTTTGAAGGAAGCACAGCTTATTAATTTTTGTTCATCACAGTTCACAAAGTGTATAACTTACTCAAAATAATTCTAAAATGATGAATTTTGGTACTTTCTAATTTTCTGAATCTCACCAGAATGCTGTGAAAAAGTATTGATGGTCTAAACCATGATGCGAAGATCATGGTCTAAACCATGAAACATTTTAACTTATATTATTATATTTGTTTCCCTTAATGGGAGAACAAACATAAATATTGGTGCAAAATGTAGTTTAAGATATTAATGGTAAATTTAAAATACATTCAAAATGCAATTTGTGACACTAGATCATCAAAAAAGGTAATGAAGTAGAAATAGATAATGGAAATAACACTGTGTATTTTAAAATATAAGTGAAAATATAGGATAATCCAAGCAATGTTTATGTGTCTAAAAAGTATATTCCTTACTACCTAATGCATACTAAAGGTTATTGATAGAATTAACTGACAATAGTTACTTTTAAAACAAGAATAATATTAAGAGCGATTCAAAGGTTATATTTAATTTAATGGACAGTAGGCAATGTAGGCATACATATTTTGCTGTAAATTGACTGGCAAATGTTATTCAGTAAAGGAAAAGATCCCACGTGTGCTTTCTCTATATAACTACTAGTCCATCATTAACAATATTTTTCCTGGGATTCCATCTCAGAGTGAAAACTGAGATAAATTTAGGTGTATAATTGTAAACTTTGTAATCTTGTTCTTAAAAATGTGGTTGTATCACGATAAAAGATTAATAAACTATGTTAAATATTGTTTTTCCAACATTCCATTAGCAAAATGCAATATGGATATAACCCTCTCAAGCAAATAACCCATTTTCCTTCCTTTGTAATGATCCAGTATTTCTCAAGTGTGTATTGCATAAAGTGAAAATATATATTAACAAATGAATTAATTCAGTTGTACATAAAATCACCTCTGACTTCTCAACTGATTTTTTTAAAAGGATTAAAACATAACCACTGTACGCGATCCGATCCGAACAAATATGGCTGGAGTGCGAGAAGCTTTACCATGTGACAAAACAAATGACGTCGAAAGCTCTATGTTACGTCTAAATTCTTCTAACCAATAGCAGCGAAGCAGCTCTCACAGCAGGAGGTACGGCGAGTACATTTTAGGAACATGCTATCAGGACTTAGGTTGAGTTTTTGCATCTATACGGCCCACGACGATGTCACGCGCAATTTAATCTATTGCGCCGTTTACACTAATGCGGTGTTTCTGTGTAATTTTAATTTTTTTCCTGCCATTTTTCTCGAGTGCGGCGTTTACGCTGATGCGGCCTTTCTTCCGGAAATTACGGTATATGTGGGAATTTATTTATTCAAGACTCAGATAAGCCTTAAGCATGTGCAAGGAATAGGGGTAAGTATAATACATAACTAAGCTAATATAATTCAGACTGAATTGTCTTAATGTGAGATAGATGCAAGATAAAATTTAGCAAAACAACTTTAGTCGCCAATCTCAAGATACCTAGCCAAATATTTTGAGTGAATGTTAGCTAAATTTTATGATGATAGCCACAAATCTGAAGGTTTTTGGATATCGCAAACAAACGGTGAAATCTTTTAATTAAAGGATTTTGTAAAGAAATGTGAAGAAGCCGTAACAAATAAAGATGATATAAAACAAGTTTTTCATTGTGATGACAATGCACCTAAATCATCAATCCATTAATGGATTGAAAAATCTGTAGTATGGTTCTAGATCCAAAAAATACTGCTACTGATAGTGAAGAAAGAGGCAGGCAGGTTACTGAAAACGAAAAAAAAAATTCGATTGCCAATTTAGTCAGAATCCTAGGCATAGCAATTACAGGATTTCAACAATGGAACTTCGTAACTGAACAAGAAATTATGTCTGTCTATAGAATTAAAGAGAAAGTATTAGCACAAAAAACGAAGCAACTTAAACAACTTGAAAGAAATATTTAATACAGTAGACAAATAAATATTAAGCTTTTTTTCTAAATTTTAATACTCTTTAGATCACGAATGCTTCATTATTTCATAAATTACAATTTCATATTTTTAATTGTATTATTTCTACATGCCATCTTACTAGATTTAAACTGATGATCTTCTGGAATTCCAAATCCGGAATCGCGCAAGTCCCGACGAGTATGAATCTCGGACTTCATATTCTATTTTATTTTGGAAAATACAGTGCTTCTTGTTTATAGAATGTTTGGTAAGAGAAACTTGTTATTCAGTTTCAGTAAACAGAATATTTTGCTGTTTCAGGAAGAAAGAGCCATATCAAGCTCTCTCAAAAACCATGAAAAACTTTTCTCTAAAATTATTAGTCTATTACTGAAATTTGACTGATTTTTTAAATATAGTTATTATATTTTATTAATATATAACATTATATTTACATAAAATTCTGAGAGTCCCCATACTTTGAAACCAAAGACTGTGCGGAATAAAAAAATTTGCATTAAAGGTTAATTCTTCCTCAGTTTTTTTACATTTTTCATTTAGTAATTAACCAAAATATACTAAGACCCCGCTTAACGCTAATCTGTTTAGCGCTGTTTCAGATTAATGCATTTTTATTTGAATAGCGGGATTCCCTGAAAACTGCCCACAGGATTGGGCTTAGCCAAAATTGAAAGTAATTTGTCTGCATTACTTCTTCTCTGTAGTGTTTCACAAACATATTTTTATTATTTCAGACATTTGGTACTGATATTTTAAGTAAAAAATTATGTCATGTAATCATTGATACATGATTCTTGATTGATACATATTATAATTTTTCATTTTTAATATGGGTGATAATAAGAAACATGAAAATACAGCAACAAGAAAAAGATTTCACCTCCCAGCCAGTATAATAGTTAGCTTCACTCACTGCCGTGCCGAAGAGTTCAGGTTTGAATCCCAGAGAAGGCATGGATATTTATAAATGTATAGAGTTGGTACAGCATAGCGGAACTTTAAATATGCGCCGAGCTGAAAGTGAGGGTGGAACTCAGCTAAATTGCACTGTCACCTGAAATGTGCTCAAAGCTGGTTGCCAATGGCAGGCGGTTCTTGACACGAGGAATTTTGTGGGCTTGGGCTGACTACATCAGACAAGTGAGCAAATAAGCAATAACAACACAACAGAAAAAGATTTTGCTAGAATCTAAAATGCAAATGCTTAGAAGATTAGATAATGGTGAATGTCAATATCAAACTGGTGTTGCATTGAACTTGTCAACTTCAACAATAAGAACAATTCTCAAGAATAAAGAAAAAATAGTATAATCAGCATCTACAACTACAAAAACCTCTGTCACTAGAATATGATAGAGGAAATGGAAAAACGACTTTCTATATGGACTGACAATGAAATGCTATAAAGCCAAGCTATATTGGAAAAAGCAAGAAGAATTTTTAATCACATTCAGATTGAAACAGGTGACACTTCTGCAAATCGAGGATGGTTTAATAGATTTAAACATCAAAATAATCTTCACAACGTACAGATTATAGGAGAGAGAGCAAGTGGAGACATAAAAGCGGTGGCTGAATTCTCAAAATTGAATGAGGAAATTATCCTCCAGAATTAGTTTTTAATGTTGACGAAATGGTCCTATTTTGGAAGAAAATGCCAAAATATAAATTTCTATCCTGTGAAGAAAAATGTGCACCAGGATTTAAAGCTACAAAACATCGCTTAACACTTCTCTTGAAAGCTAGAACCAGTGGGGACTTCAAATTAAAGCCATGTCTTGATTATTATTCCAAAACCCCAAGAGCTATGAAAGGAATATGAAAATCAACTTTACTAGGAATTTGGGAGTCTAATAAAAAATCATGGATAATTATGAAAATTTTCCAGAACTGGTTCACTGAACATTTTTGCCCTTCTGTTAAACACTATTATGAAATCAAAAAACTTGAACCCAAAGCGCTACTTTTAATGGATAATGTTCCAAGCTACCCAATGACTTAATAACAAGCATTCCAGTTGAAGTGGTTTTCTTGCTGCCTAACACAACTGCATTAATCCAACAGACGGATCAAGGTGTTATATCAAACTTTAAAGTTTATTACCTGCGGCAAACATTTACACAAATGCTTAAAAAAAAAAAAAAAAAAAACAGGCAGAGATGATAAACAATCAATAATAGATTTTTGGAGGACCTCTCACTGATCGAACTTCCTGTACCGCCATTAGAGGCTTGTAGGGTATATATTTATTTTAACTAACATTTATTTTAAGCTATCTTTCCTGTCAAGCCTTTACTTTACCCTGGAATTGCCAATGCTAGAGTATGTAAATCGTAGTAGAACGTGCAGAGTATTCAAATTTTAGCAGAAGTAATTGAGTTTAAATAGAAGGGAAGTGAGATTGTAAGTGTGCTTCTTGAATCACGAGCGTGAAGGTTGCTTGGTAGACAGTTTAAGAACCGCGCGTTTCGGCCTGTGTGCCTATTTCGACAGTTCATTGAATCTTTCAAATTCTTAATCAGAAAGTTTGCGGAATCTCAGCCGTATCTTAGAACGCGGTTAAGTTAGTTACGATTATAGAGCCTCCTAGGTAGTGACTTTGTTATTTATTCATCCTGTCATTTATTTTTAGTTGCATTTTTGTCTATTTTGTTCAACCGCCGGGTCGGCGTAGTTTGTGAGCAACTGTGATTTCTAAAGTGAAATAGAAAGGGAGTTAAACCCTTCTTAAGAGTTGGTGTAATTTCCAGTTCATAGCAGTCATCACTACTACTGTTGCTGACAAGTTGGGGCCTCCCAACATCATAGGCTTAACAAGACTTAGTAGAGCTATTTAATTAAAGAAACATCCAGATCTAAACAAGGCCTAATCAGGCTCATTAAGCAAAATTACCACCATACCACTTGATATAACTTTAAATAAAATAAACAACTAAAGTATGAACTTAAAGTTTAGGAGCTGTTGAGATTTACCTGCTACGCCAACAAAAGTACGTTATTACGTACTTTGTAAAATATAACACATGTTACTTACATGCATAAAAGTATGTTACTTACATATACAAAGAAATAAAATAACAGAATATCATAAACATCCTAGTTTTTCTTAAAATAGACAGGGAAATTTTAAACACAATCTATATATAAATTCATTTCATTTATAGATACATATTTTATGAAATTTGAAAATTTCAATTTAGTCACTGTATTTTTACTTAGATCCCTTAGAGTATTAAATTTAGCAATATCTGGAATAAATCTTAGACCAATATTTTTCATAGAAGAGCATCTAAACAACAGGTGCTCAATATCGACATTACTCATGCCACATGGACAGGCACAATTATTAATTGAAAACCTATTATAATACAATTTTTAATAAAAAAAGTATTATAATAAAAGGGAAAGTGTCCATGATTAGTTAAAGCTTGGTTTAGATACTTGTCACTTAGGCATCTTCACTTACAGTTGAGATTAAATTATATGTGAATCTTCCTTTAGAATCTGGGTCGTTCCACTTTGCTTGCCATAACTGTCAAAGGAAGCCTTTACTTCAAAATCAATAATTTGTTTTTCAACAACAGCCACTGCCAATCTATCTGCTAACTCGTTACCAATGGTACCAATATGACTCTTCGTCCAAAAGAGTTTTATATCTCTGAAAGCGCTAAGAAAAATGAGCATATCTTTTATCTGTTTAATTAGACTGTTACTTGGACAAACATCCGTAATTGAAACAATTGCGCTTTCACAGTCACTATAGATTTCTACAGGATCTAGTACAGAATTAGGAATAAGCCAATATAAGGCCTCTCGCAGGGCCACTAACTCTGCCTGATAGACAGAGGCATTGTCAGAAAGTCTATATTTCCTTTGTAAGCTCAGTTTCTCATCCGAGAACACACAAAAGTCTGCCACCACATGACCATTTAATTGAGATCCATCTGTAAAAATGTGTAGCCTGTCATATTGGTGAGGCCTTTATGTCAATTCAGCTGTTTTAAGAAAGTTGGATGAATGTCTAAACCTGGCCCACCAGCGGCCGAGCGGTAAAAGCCGCTGAACACTGGTAGTTCGTTCCGGGGTTCGAGTCCCGGCGAACGGGCTGGCTGCATGGCATTTTCGTGGTTTTCCCCATGTGTAACGTGGATATGAGCCAGTTTCCCTTAAAAGGACCTCCACGGGGCATCCCTCCCTTTCCGTGTAGTGCCTAAGGGCGGAGCACGTAATAAATAGAAATGTCTAAACCTTTCTCAAAGTCAAAATCTCTAGCTGAGAAGATCTCAATGAAACAATTGACAGTTTTATTACCAGCTTTTAATTTAAAGATAGCATATTCTTTTTTCTGCTAAAATATCGATCGGAGGACATCCAGCCCAAATCTGAAGAGCTACTGTGGAAACAGTTCTAAAATACTAATCTCCAATAAAGCGATTCTTTGAATTTTCAAAATTTTGTTACACATTCGGACCGTTCCAGTCCCCCATGCGCCACAGGCTTACAAGATTTTTCTCTCAATAGCTCTTTTATATAAACTCTTAAGAACTTTACCTTGGAGATTCATTTTACTAAGTCTATTAAGAATATGGGCGCATTCGATCTTTATTTGATATAGGTGAGGTATAAAAGTGAGCTTTTCATTGATGCCCAAATATTTTATTGTCTTAGAAACTCTAACTGGTTGTCCATACAGTTTGCACCTATGATGTATTGATCTAGTATTAGTTTTGGCAATACCCAAAAGAGAGCTCTTCTTTGGATCAAATTTGAGTTTAACATGGAAAGACCACGTCTCCAATTCTTGAGTGGCGAAACTTAAAGCTTTATCAATAGTATAGTGACCACTTCCCATGGCGAATAAAACAAAATCGTCAGCATAAGCTTGTATATCAACATTTTATGGTAAGGTTATGTTTAAAGCTATATTAACAATAATATTCAACAAAAGTAGACCAGATATTGAGCCTTGGGCACAACCCCTTTGTTAATTTCTGTGATGCCACTTATTACCATCATATAAAGAAACTTTTCTTTCCTTCAGAAAAATCACATATTAATATGAAGATATTTCTTGGACATTTCATATTTAGCCACCAAACATTATTGAAAGCGCTCTTTACATCTAAGGATAAAATTGCAGTATGTTTACAATTCCTTTTATTTCGAAGGATGTCAGAAATTAAATTATCTATAGCCTAGATAGTACTTTTACCCAGCATAAAACCAAACTGATTTTTATTTAAAAGATTATTTGATAATAAATAATATTGTAACCATTGTGTCATGAGTTTATCCAGCACCTTGCCCCAGGAAGGCAGTAAGCAAATGGGGAAAAAACAGGAAGGATATTTTTTATCCTTTCTTTCTTTGTTGAACAAAACCAAATCAGCCTCTTCCCAACATTCAGAAAAAATTCCCCTCCGAAAACATTCATTCAGAATAGCTACAAAGAACTTTTTATGACCAGGGGCTTTACCTTTATTTAACATTTTAAAAGTAAATTCCACTTCATCCAAAATAAAATCGTAATCATTTACGGTCTCTGGAGTTTTCCTACAATCTGATCTAACTTGATAATGACATGATAGATCACCATAATTAGTATCACAAGGAAAGTGATATTGTAGGAGGTAATTTACTGTCTTGTCTATATTCTTAGTATAAGACCCATCTTGGTACTTCAAAGAGGCAATTTGTAAAGCTCGTTTATATTTATTAACAGCAATATAGTAAGGAATGCCAAAAGGTTGATGAATATTCAAATTGCACATAGTTGTTCCCAAGCACAATTTTTACCAAGGTTGATTTCTTGTTTATATTCAGCTAATTTCTTCTTATATTGAATCTTTAACAAATTTTTTTCTATACGATTGTAACATCTCTGAAATGTTCTTTGATACAGTCGAGCTTAACTTAAAACAGCCATTTTTCAGACCACCAATGCACCTGCTTACCCAGAGCATTGCTCTGTTTAAATTTGTTCATCTTATTTTTCTTACAGATATCCACTATTGAGTTAGTAAGATCTTTAGTATAAATATTTAAATCAGGAGCATTTTTTCCGGAAACTTGATTTATAAAGTTATACAGTTCTGCATGAAAATTTAGCCAATTCTACTCCCAAATATAGAAACGTTCAAATTTCTTCTCTCTATGTAAGTTGTTTAAAAGTTCAATCTCAATGTAGCGAAGATTGCTACATGATATATCCATAGAAACAGACCAATTCAGGACAAAAGAAGGTATATCCAGTTTTTGCCTCTGGCACAGGAAAACATAGTTGGGCTATCAGGACTATTAAAAACATTCAAATTGTTTGTTGAGCAGAATTCAATTATAGCATCACCTTTTGGATCTATTGAGTGATCATAAGGACCCCATAAGAGACTCTTAGCATTGAAATCTCCGCAAATAATTATTTCCAAGTCTTCGTGTGAATCAATAATACTGTTAATACAATATAAATAGTCACTCAAGGTGTCATTGGGGGGGGCAATACATTGAAACAAAAACTATGTTTCCATTATTAATGATCATTTTGATAGCCACTATATTCGAGGAAGCATACAAAAGCATTGCTGGAGAGCTGTCAAGTAGAACAATTGCCGCTCGTGGATAATTTTTGTCACAAAAAGTTCAAAATTTCATCGGGATTCCACAAACTTTATTATCCACTACATAACGTTCTTGAATCAAAGGCTATTTTATAGCCTCTTTCAATAACTTTAATATATTTTAATATATATAAATTTATTTGAACCATTTTAAAGTCTTCTTCACTTCTACTAGCCATAATTAGTACGACTGATTAAAAGATCCATTTGTCGTTTGTGACAATGATAATTTTTATCTACGCTGAAATGATCAACGCTAAGCTTCAATTTATACTTTTCATTTGCCTCTTTGCAATTAATACATTTTGGAGTAGCTTTACACTCCCAATGTTTATGTCCAACTTCACCACACTTAGCATATACTATTTGCGGTTCTAGGCATTTTGTTTGAAAGTGCCCATACTTTGAACACTTAAAACATTGAGTTACTTTCAAAAATTCTTTAACCACTTAACAGATTCTTTTTTCCGTCATATTATGACAAAAAATAAGCATATTTTTGATAAACATTTTTATGAAGAAAGTCATTATATAAACCCAAATCAGCAGTCAGAACTATTACAAGTATTGAATTTATTGATTTATGCTAATTTTTATTTTCATCGTAAAAAGCACATATTTCCTTAAAGTTGGCTTTTTTCGAACAAGTAAGCGAACTAGAAAACACACTTTACAAAAATAGATGTCAGAATTTAAAATGTTTTATTGTTATTACATATCTGTTCGATTCCAAAGAAGAATTATTAATATCAAGTTCATAAAAGTTCCAAATTTGCGTTAGATTATCTATACTTTCCGTTTCTTCATCACTAGAGAAGTCAGACAACAAACTGTCATTACTTCCAGAATCATTTAGTGAAATTTCAGATTCACTATCTGAGTCAATATCAGAGTTATATCTTCAGTTATAAGCTTCTCATTATCATTCATTTCTTCTTTTATTTTAGCTCCAAATTTAAAACAAATAGTATTCGCAGTAGCCGGAACACCGGGGCTAGTGAAAAGAAATTCCGCGCCTTTATTTGCGTAAAAGAATTCAGTAAAACCTAACCTTGAAACCAGTTGTTTTGCAATTCTAACTTTACTGGACTACTAGCGCCATCTGTTAGAAACATTACACACTAAACATGCAAAAAATTCGGGCAAATCAGTGCATTAGACTAGAAAAAAGTTTTGCCCGAGCGCCGCTCGGGAAAATCAAAAAAGTGCCATTTACAAGTACCCGAACGGCGTTCGGGCAAAACTGGGAAGTGGTTAATTCTAAGATGAGACCATCTTATGTTAAGTTTTCCTGCTTTTAAAAGTTCTCTATATTTCTTAGCATCTACACTGGCCACCCCGTGTACTTTGGTATTTCTACCTTTTATTGAAAATTTTAAGTCAAAAACACCATTTTCAAAGACCATATTTTGGTCTCTAATCATAATTTTAAGTTCATCTTGAGAAAGATCAGAATCTACATCATAAATAATAATTTTTGGATCTTTCTTAACAGGACGTTGAATTACCATATAATTCTAAGCAAATCATTTGTTTTAACCTCTCTTTCCAAGGCTTCAATATCAGAAGCTTAGGAACATTCTATTAGAACACCTCATTTATTAATTTTTCTTAGTCTTCTAACACCAATGTGTAATTGGGTGGGATTAATTGAGTTTACAATTTTGTTTTTCACCTTCTTGGAAGTAGATCCTTCCTTTTTTGGATAGAGTAGAACTGTGAATTCTTCGGACCTATTTGTAGATCTACCTCGTATTTTCTGTATTATTTTCTGAGGAAAATGTTTTGGATCTGCCACTGCTGCAAATGAAAGTGGCTTAAGATTCGATAAAATTTTTGTTTGTTCTTCAAGCCTTCCTTTAAGGATGGCATTATCAAAAAATTGTGTAACCAATAAATTATGCCATAGAAATAATTTTTCCTTTTGAAATATTGACTTGAGCCTAATACAGTTTCTAAAGAACTTAAAATTGTCTGTCCATTCGCTAATATAGCAGTAGACTCAATTGGCTCTGTCTGAATTTTTTAACAAATTTGTAAAGCCATTATCCAACCAGTACCCTTTTTAAAATAATAGAATAACCTATAATGTCATGGATGCTATAAAAAGCATAAATCTTTTTTAGAATGAGGTAACAGAATATATTTGAAAGAGGTGTGGAACAACATTTGGCCAGATTTAAACAAGGATGACGACACTAAAGATTATGTTGTTAATATGAACAAAATAGTGGAATTAGCAAAAAAAAAAAAAAAGTTTAGATGAAGGAAATGTGCAAGATCTTGAAGAAATTTTGTACAAAACAGCAGAAAATCTTTCTAATAATTAGCTCAAAGAATTACCAGATCAAAAAGAACACAAAAATATTAAAAATAGCGATTCTGAAAAAGAGCAAAAAGAACTCTCAATGACATTTCTAAAAACCAGTTTAACTTCCCTAACAGAAATTCTGGAATTATTTATTGAAAATGACGCAAATTGTGATAGGAGTTCAAAGGCAAAATGGCGTGTCATGGGTGCCTTGTCCCCTTATCAACAACTTCTTATGGAACACAAAAGAAAAATGTGAATAACATTAGATACGTTCTTGACGGGGAAAAAAACAGAAAATTGGAAATATAGAAAAATCTAAATGATTTAAAATATAAATGATGACTTCAAATTTTTATTTCTATATATTCATTTCTTATGTTTCAATATTTGTAAGAAATAAGTTTTTATTTTGTATTGTTATAAAAACACATTTAATGAACTTAATAACAAAATACTTGCACAATTTTTTTTTTATTTTATACCCGTTTTTTAACCTCATTATTTACATGACGAGATGACATCATTTCATGCTATTTTGTATAACACTCGACCTAATGAAATATAAACCCCCTTGTTAAGTGCAGTTTTACTGTACTTTTGCCTTAAGAACCATTTCATACAGATATAAGAACATAAAACTTTCATATAAATATTTAAACCCAATTATATACAAAGAACAAATGTTAATGAAAGAGAAAAAGGAATAAATGATAGGAAGTCTTTAAGGTAGTAAAGAGGTCTTTTGAAAATGCATTTTTAGTATTTTGTATAAAACTACTATTTATCCACCGGTGAAATTATGTGCAATTTTTTTTCCATATTGTCAAACAAGAGGGGAGAGGGATGAATAATTCATTGCTTACAAAGGACCTAACAGTGATATTTTTCCAAATTAAATCCATATGTTACTTCTGCCATTGCCTCCTACGAATGAGCAGCTGGATTAATAACACTACTAGTAATGCTAAAACTGAAGTTTTAGATTCACAAGAAGACAATTTCTGTATTCTTAAGTCTCCTTTCCTTTGCCTAGTTTTCCAAGTTTAACAAAGGAAAAATCTCTATAAATGATATTTTTAAGAATATCTCTTAACACTTTACTTTTATGAAGCATATTTAAATTAGAAATTGAAAAGTTGTATTTAGAAAGTGTGTATCAAGTTGTGTTGAGAAAGTGTATTAGAAAGCTGTGGACAAATAAATTCTTTACATATATTAAATTAAATAAACTCAAAATTATTTCCAAAACACACAGAATATACACCAAAAAAGATAAACTTATCTAAAATGAAAAATTTGTACAAATTTACGACCAGTGATTAGTAAAAAAAATACAGATGGGCATGCAAAATATACTAAAAAATCATAAATAATAATAATACAATAACTTTGCTTTTCAATTAAAATATATTATAAATATAGTGTAATTTTTATTAAATGTCTATTTACATAAGAAAATATTTGAAATAAGAAAAAAAAATTGCTGTTAAATTTGCCGCATTGAATTTTCTGATAACTCAAAAAAAAAAAAAAAAAAAAAAAAAAAAAAAAAAGCCAAAAATGTACACAGATTACATGCATTCATAAATCAAAAGTGTTGCTGATTACCAGAATTTTATTGAGATTACTTTAGCATACCAAGAAAAGCTTCGACACCCATTTCTAATCACATCGTTTAAGTACAAGAGAGCGCTAGTCATCCAGTTACTGAATCAATAGAGTGCCAGCTATCCAGTTATACAAACATGCCAGTTTCAAGGTCAAACTGTAAATCAGAATAATTATTTTTTAAAGAGGAGGGAGAGGTGTATGTTATAAAATGCGGAAAAATTCTCAAATGATGTAGTTTCATCACAATCTAGATGGAAAGAAATCTCAATTATAATGAAAATGGAATTAGTAAGTAGTTAAATGTGGATTCAAAGTCCTGACTATCAAATTTTAGATAATGATGAAATCATATTGTCTGTTCAAGAGATGCAAAAAATTAAGAGAAATCAAAATAACTCTTATGATAAAGCTCCAAATACATCAAATACTTAAACCTATAAGTATTGAAGTGGTTACCTCTCTGTCTAAAATTAATGTGTAGTTTGGTCACACGTCAAAGGACCTGTTTAACCTGTTCAGGACCAATTGAGCACCTGATGTGTCAGATGAGCGAAGGCCAGCTATTTGAGATCCTCACAGTCTATTTCATACTTTTATTTTGAAGAATTTAGGGGATAATTAGTTATAATTTCCCTTAAGAGTTAGAATTCTACCTAACTGTAGCTCAGCTCCTTTGTGGTTAAGATTATTTTGTGAAAGAATTCTCAGAGAGAAGCTAAGGATAATGTCACTTGAAACCTTCAAGCCTCTTTCTTGGCATAATGGAAGGGGGATCATTGCAATCTCACAGAAAACTTTGACCTTTATAGCAAATTTGTTATTTAAATAGTTAAAAACAAAAATAATTTTAAATTTCTCATTGGTAAAGTAATAATAAGTACTCATAAGTAAATGTAATTTAAGTTCCAACTATTTTTAAAATATATTCTTAAGAAAGTAGCAGAAGTCATTATTTTCACGAGTAATCCTTTATATTGAATAATTCCAGTCCAAGACGAATTTTATTACAATATTACCTTTAGGTTCAGTGAATGACAGTCTATTGCATAAGCAATTTCAATGCTTCTGCTTCTTTTTTAAATAATTTACCCAACTTTTACAATGCAATAAGTAAAATATTTGCAGTAAGGTGATCTCAAACAGCTATCAACTGCATAATTCCTTAAGGGATATTCTATGACTTTCTAAACTATTTTGTTGCATTAAAAAAACATTATTAAGTATATGAAAATGTTTTTATACTGATATCTTACTAGCATGAAGAGGCTTTTGTAAGAGCTTGGAATATATGCTGGAGCTATGAATTTTTTAGAAGATAAAAAGTCTCTCGTTCTTCCTTGAATAATAACCATATCATCAACAATGGCAGGTACATTCCAGTATGTAACACCTGACATATCTGGTAAAAATCCCTTTCCTAAGCGCAATTTAATGTCCTCTTCTGAACAATTCTAGAAAAGGAAAAAATATTTGTTTAATCTCATTTCCTGAATATTACAACAATTTAATAACTTGCTAATGCTATGACAGTCTTGATTCATATAAACCAATTTTGTTAAAAGCATTAACTTCAAAAAATAGTTGTACATATTTAAAAATACAAAGTCTTAACCCATTCAGTACGGGCGTGTCATATGTGCATCAGCAGCGGGTGTGTCATATTTGAATCGCCATTTAATTCAATTTATGGCCGGGCGGTACCACATTTGACTTTTTAGATAGAACGTTTAATTAGTATTTTTTGTTTCAACTAGATGTAGCTGTATGTCTGTTATGGGGAAATATATTGAAAGTTATGTATGTTTACCTTCATTCCTATGCAATGTTTTTTATTTTTGGTATTTTGTTTCAGAATGAGACAGAGATATTCGTGGGTAGGTGTTGAGTAATTTACTGTCTCTTTAACTGCATAATTTGATATAAACAAATGCACATGTTCTCGATGCTTTCAGGTACTTTTTATTTTTATTTTTGCGATATAGGTTTCTGAACGTAGAAGAATATACACAAATGCTAATTCGTTAGTGTTGAGTAACGTGACGGCTCTTACTGGGTCATTTCACATAAACAAATGAACATGTTCTCGATGCTCTGAAATACTTTTTAATTTAATTAATTTGTTTTATTGTTATTTTATTTTTTTTTATCCCCGTATAGCAGAGTAGCGCTATCTGACCATATAAGATACACACATGCTAAATGAGTCAAATTTCTGATATTCTATTCCTGTGACATTTGCAACGTTGGACTTTGCACCCATGTTTCAAAGAATATGTCTCACTGTCTCTTTTTTGAAATATTGCTTCCTTTTCGTTGTTTTCACATAGAATTTTTATAAAAGACAGTTTTAATATTTTTTAACTTTTTAAATTTCATCTAATGTGTTATTGATAAATGCAAATTTAAATTTTTAAACTGAAGATGAAATAATGATAGATACAACAGAATTTGAAATTCAGAAATTACACACTACCTAAGAGAAATCACAGTAAGTATAATTTTACATACATGGAGTGTTAATTTCATGGCTTCGCAATTATTACAAGATTTTAAAAAACGAAATACATAGCACAGGCATTTTCAATAAATAAATTATGCTTTCACAGACTTTTCAGAATGTTTATGTGATTATGGCAAAACCTCGAGGGCTATCTGCTTAAGGGGAGGGATGCCTTCATGGAGGACTTTCTAAGGGAAACTGGCTCACTTACACATTACACATGAGGAAAACCATCAAAATGCCAATGCAGCCAGCCCGTTTGCAGGATTTGAACCTCGGACCAAACTATCAGTGTTCAGTGGACTTTACTGCTCGGCCGCTGGTGGGTCTCATACTTTTGAGAAATGGAGAAGTTAAAAAATTTTCAGTCATTTAAAATGTTAATTCACTTTTAAGATTTTGTTTTAATTTCAATTAAAGAACAAATTATTGTATTAAACAGTAATACAGTCAAATACCGAAAATCTGCCGACATGAAATCCGTGTTACCTCTCAAAATATAAATATTCAGTGTATAGGTTCCGGAAGCCGCAACATTGAGCACAAAATATCAAAGAAAAAATACTTACCGAATAATGACATCATAAATACCAAATAATAATGAGTCATAACAGAAATATCAAATTATTGACATCATGATAAAGTTTTTCTCCCCTCTAATCTGCATTGAGATAAAAAAGCTGACGATTCACTCAACTATTCTTTCAAGTTCACGATTCATGTTGTTGTATTTTCTGAGCTTTGTTATTTCACGAGATTATTTGGTGCTGCCGCCTTTTTTTTTTTTTTTTTTTTTTTTTTTTTTTTTGTCTGGATATTTAGTGGATAAATTAAGAATATTTTAAATTTCAGCGCTTTTTAATACAATTACAGATAAGAAATGCACTCATGATTTTACTGCTTACAGAGTTGAAAAACATAAACACACTGCATTGACGGTAATACAAAAATTGCAAATTCTGCAAAAGATGGAAGCAGGTGCTACTCCTCGGTGTATAGCAGCATCGTATGGAATCGTGACACTATTGTGTATGATATACGGAAAAATAAAGAAAAGCTGTTGAAATTTTACAGCAACAGTGATTCTAACACCAGAATCGGAAACCGGAAATCTTTGCATGAGGCGAAATCGGCAAACCTCGAAATTCTATAATCAATTTATATATATAATAATAACTTAACGCATATAATAAGTTATTGCAATAATGTATATAATAATTTAAGTAAATGTATCTAATATGCCTTATTTATTTTGCACTTTTAGTCTGAATATCATGATTTATCTTTTCTGTCCTGAAATCCGCAAAATCCACACAACCTCTGGTCCCAAGCTCTGCAGATTTCTGGACATCTAGTATATTAGAGTATTTTTAGTGTGTTAAGTTTTTTTCTTTTTTTATACTGCATAAAGTAAAAATATTTTTATCATCTTTTATGCAATATAAATGAGTATGAAGAGACATTTTACCTTTTGACATTTCTTGTACATAGCTTAAAAAGAGAAATTATCATTGTCAATTTTTCGTTCGTATTAGCAGCATCTTGACCAATGATAATTCGCATTAGAAATTAGTAATAACATTTTATAATACAACATATTTGAGATGTAAAATACAATTCACCTTATATCGTATTTGTAATTTTAATATCTGTGCTGCTATTTTGATTGCTATACTTCTCCACATGGAATATATCAGATTTCCATAGCATTTCTCAGCTTCATCTAATAAATTGTAGCTTACTTGTATCAACTGCAGATAAAAAAGCAAAAATTATGATAAGATAAATAACAGACTCAATATCTGACCAAGTATGTTACTTATTTCATTGTTATAGGTTCAGAAATTTATCTGCTCTATAGAAATGTGATTAAAGACTTAAATTCCGGCTTAATTTATTACTTAATTTATTTTAATTATACTTCATCTTATAACTACATGTATACTTTATTCTACATAACACAGAATATTAATAATAGTAAGTAAACTTTCATTATTCACTTGTGAACAGAGTTTTTATAACAGTTTTTGACACTTACTAATGCTACTTACATTTTGCTATATAAAACTTATTCCAGAGTAATGTCTGCAACATTTACATTATTCAGAAACTCAAGAGTTGCAATTAAAGGGGCATAAAATAATATAGATACTTCCCAAGCAAGAAAGTATGTAGCATTCTAGCTCGCTCACAGAAAAGACAGAACATGCATTAGTGCTTGGACTAAGAGCATGCTTTTAGTTCAATTCCTGAAGCTCTTAGCTATGAACACAGTACTCAACTAGAAGGAGAAAAAAAAGGTCAGGAATATGATAAGAGCTAGTTTAACTCTCATCACTGTAACTAACTTATCTTGAAAAACATATATAGCAAGTCATTATAGGCTGGTTAACCAGATATAATACAAATTCTACCTTTGAAGGATTACTCTCTCTCTTTTCACTCTAAGCAGTAGAACTCATTATGATCAAATGATTAAAAGGCTCATATGTCAAAAGCAGTGTTGTACACAGGTATAAACTGTACATAGCAATCTCGCTTATTCATATAAAGTAAATTTTGTGGCTAGATTTGGAGCAACTTTCAGTTCATTTGCTACCTTTTTCATTAACAGATCTCCCCCAAAAAAGATTCAATGCTAGCTGATGGAAACTGCAGCACTTCCATCTGCTATCAATAGATGGTGATACCACTGTAACCAATAATGGAAAATGTACATAGTAGTTACAACTGATATGTAACAAAATATAATGATCTTGCTGTAAAGTATACTTCAAATGCAGCAGTCATTTGTGAGTAAGACAAATAATTTTGAATACTAGCTTTCGTATTTAACAAATCTTTTGAAATCATTGCTACAATTATGATTTATTATAATTTAAATATTATCATTTAAAATTATAAGAATATTAATTTTTAAAAGTATAAGAATATTATTTAGATTATAAAAAAATGATAATTGTGACAATGCTTTCAAATGGAATATCTTTATTGTTTTGAAAAATACAATGAAATTATACTGTAGAAAAAACGAAAATTCTGGACTGGGATTTCTTTCTTTCTTTCCTTTTTTAAAATTTAGTAGATGTTGAATCAAAGTTCTTATATTCATGGATTGGTGAATAGTCCTTTGATTTTAAGAAATTGCCTTTAATTTCTTGCATTTACTAAATTCTTACACGAAATTAGGCAATGTCTCAATACATGCACTCAAGATCTCAAAATAATGAGTGAAGGTTAGCTGGCTTATCATTATTGACTTAAAGTGGCAGATGATAATTCATAAATTACCATCTACCACTGTTAGCTCGGAATATAGACATTTACTATACTAATCAAAGAATACTTGAAAAATTCAGCATACCCTAGCTGGGAATTGAAGCCTGGTTGACAAATAACAGTGGTGATATTTTGACCTATATATCTATACAGGTATGTTTAATGTATGCATACTTATGTTTATGCTCATTATCATTTAGGCAAAGAAATTTTTGCTTTCTGAACTTAATATTTACTTACATCAGTTTTCTTAGTCTAGTTTTACAGAATAAAAGCAATTTTACTTCAGATGATAAGTCTGTGCTAAATAGTGGCATTTCTTGAAAGCATTTCAACACATTCAAGACTGTTTTATATCATTTTTCATTTTTAGACAGAATTTTGGATCGCTAGAGAGAAACTTATGCGCTTAGGAGAGAAACCTTAGGAGAGAAGTTCAAAACAAACTCGGCGCTTGTTTTGAACTGCTCTCCTAAGGTTGCGCAAAGTTTGACAGTACCGCTCAGAGTTTATTGTGGTACCACGTTCGAGAAAATCAATCAGAAGCACACCTTACCTATCCAAAACATAGTCGCCATAATCTTCTTTGGTGACAAGGTTTGCAACATTTTCTTGGTCTTTTGGGGGAACTTGTGTGCCCCCACTGCATGGACTGTAATTTTGTCTCGCAATTCACGTGTCTCACCCACGTCTCATCACCAGTTACAATTCGATACAGTAATGAATCACCATGTCTGTCATAGGCCTCCAGAAATGTCAAAGCTGCTCCCATTCGCTGACCTTTATGGTGGTCTGTAAGCAATTTCGGCACCCATTTTGCACAAAATTTGCAGTAGCCTAGCTTTCGTGTGACAATTTCAAACAACAAAGTCTGTGAAACTTGTGGAAAATTAAGCGAAAGCTCCGTTATTGTGAAACAGCAGTTTTCACGAATCTTTTCATCAACTTTAGTGACCAGTTCGTCAGTCACAATGCTAGGGCGTCCACTCTTCTCTTCATCGTAAATGTTAGTTCGTCCATTTTTAAACTGAATGCACCATTTCTGGATGGAACTTTCATTCATTACGTTGTTTCCGTACACTTCATACACTTGTTGATAAAATTCCATAGGTTTTAGGTTTTTTGCCAAGAAAAACCGTATCACAGACTGCACCTCACAACTGGCGGGATTTTCAATTGTAGCACACATTTTCAATTTGAATATCGAAAAAACGGGCAGCGTGGAAATGTTTCAGTTGTGATGGCTGGACACCGACCGAGATGCTGAGCACGCAGACACCAAAATATATGTGATCGGTGTGCGCCTAGCGACGTCAGATGGAAACGTTCCTTACTTTCTGAATAGCCTATGTATTTTGGAGATTTACTGCAGTTAGGAGGAGAAATAGCAGACACACACAAACAAAAGGTTAAAACATATAATAAACACATAAATTCTATGTTGATAGTAATCTAATTTATCATATACTATCATTTATGGATATCATAAATATGTTACAAAAAAGTTAAAATTTACCAAGAAAGAAGTACATAAACACTTCCAAATGCAACCACTGGCAGTGAGACATATGTAAAGAAAAGCCATATCTGCATAATATTAACTGCAGAATATGCTGTGCATGCTGTATAATAGTTTCTCAGCCCCCTCCTGCTGCACAATATTAACATAAGGTAACATAAGCTACATTTGCTTTAACATTTTTGCTGCTGGTCATGCGAGTTTATGTTGATAGTTATTGCCTGAACATAGAAATGCTAAGCAGAGAATTTTTATGATTATGTGCCAATGCATTATTAGCATTACAAGTAAAATTATTTCTTCAATGCCACATTATGCACTGGCAGATGGCATTTAAAAATGAATCAAAATAAGTAAAAATATGCATTATTTTTGTATGAAACTATATTACAAACATACATATATATATTATAAATGAATTTATAACAAGTAGTTACAATGATATCATTACAAACAGCATTTCAAAAGGTTGTTCGTATATAATCTTTGACCGAAATGAAATTTTACTTCAAAACCGTATACATTTAGTACTATTGTTTCTAACCTTCACTCCTTGTCAGTGCCAGCATTACATACTCAAAACATAATGGCCACTGTTCGTTGCTTTTACCCCGCCAGTGCATGAGTGGCACCTGAGACATCATCTCACAGCACATACTAGCATGTGATTAGCTTTTCACCACATCACGTTCCAGCGCATGATTGACAGCATACATGTTAAATGGTTATGAAATTAATTATTATCTTTGCTTAATAGCTCTTAAAATTAATACAATCAGTAATGCAGTATCTTCACAGTTATCATTTTTTTAATTGTATTTATGAAGACCTTAAGTAAAGTAATAAATTCCATGCAAAATGCCTCTAAATATGCTGGAAGAGTGTCACAAAAACTGAGAAAAGTCATAGCATTTGAAGAAAAAAAGTACATTGCTTAAATATACTGAAAATATTTTGATGCAATAATGTTTTGTAAAGGCTATTATGAATAAATATGCAATATTTAAAAATTTTATGTAAAATAATATGCATTATGATTTTTACATTATAATAAATTTTATGCATTATAAGTAAAATTTTTATAATGACCATGATGCTTCATGAAGCTGTGAAGCAATTGATAATTGAAAGTGATTAAGCTGTATCCTCAGACGTTCCTCCTTACTCCCACAAACTGGAATTGGACTCGATCCAGAAAGAAAGAGAAACCTTCTCTCCTTGTATGACTCATTCTCAAACATTTTGCCACGGACAGTAGACTACGCTTGTATCATTGTCAGTTATTTTTTCTTCTTATACCTAATAAATATGTTATTTTTGTGTGTTAACAATAATGATCATGTTCTTTACATCCGCAGCATGGATTATGCTTTATCAAGGTAAGAACTTTGGTTCTGTTTTATTCATTTGCTCGTCTTGAACAAGCTGTGTTCCAATAGTAAACAAATGAACCACACGTACCTTCAACAGAAGCTAAGGTTGTAATGAAATTTCCTTTACCCTTAATACAATAAAGCAATCAAATTATCACTATACTAGTTCATAAAGGTAAATAATTTTACTGTAATTTTACTACACATAATGCATTAAAAAATAAGCAAACTATACACAAATTTTTTTATTGGTAAGGCTTCTGATGAGCATCAGATAATTTGGACAAACAAATTTAATATGCAGATTTGTAAACGAACTGTATGCTAGTGACCTTAACCTCTCTATAATTCAAGAGTTAATTGAATTTATGACTTTTTATCTATAAAATTTAAAATAAGAAAAAATGAAAAACCTCACAATCTGTTATACAAATAGCAGTAGTGACAGAGCATGTTCTTTGCAAATATCCTAGCAGTCCAAGAGTTTGAGAGATTGTCAGAAAATCTACAAATTCATCCTCTTTTGCTTTTTCAAAGAAAAGCAAAGAATCACTGTTTGGGAGTTTATTGTACAAGTCTGATCGATATGATTCAAATTTCTCTTCATCAGCTACTACCTAAAAATCAACAAAATAAATAAATATAGATCTTATAATCTAAGAATATAATACAATTTTTGTAATTTAAAACATTATACATCACAGTACTATACTCTGTATATTTTATTTTGCTGTCTTCAAAGTTGAAACTTGAAAGATATTCCTTGGAATACATGGACCACCACTCATAACTAACAAAGGAATTTTTTAATTGTAAACAAATTATATTAAAGAAAGGCCAGATGAATAAAATTAAAAATATTCTTTTATACCTCTTTAAAATAAGTAATCCATTTATTTCAAATGCTACAGTCATTATTGATCCCACATTGTCTACTATATAACATCTACAGATTGGTGTTTGAGATTTCATTGAAAAGTTGGCAATTTAAGTACTATATTTAATGAATGCAAGGTTTTACACAATATTACAAATTAAGTATTATGAATTGGCATTAAAAACTGTGTATATATCCTAAAGCTATACATATATATATATCTTAAATTCAATGAAGATTCTACTGCTCACATTTAAAATATTTTTTGTTATAAGAGCTTTATGTAATTCACATTTTTGTATACATAATTATGCCACTGATATAACATTATTCAGAAAGATAATTTTTAGTGCATGACTTTGTATAAATGTATACGAAAAAATATCCTATACATTAAAAATAAATCTTATTTATAGTAAAGGAGTGCAAACTTTTATTTACAGAACAGTGAAGAATGTACGAGGAAACTGCAATTCTACACTTTCAGTATGCATAACATAAATCAGTTATGCTGTCTTGCTTGTATGATATCTATACAGTTGGTATTTAAAATATACTAGAAGAATAGAAATGCCATCTTGTTTAGTAAAATTTTTACCCCATGTATTTTGAGATAATTCAGAGAAAAGCATTAACATAAGCATCCCAATAATCAATAAATGATACTTATAGAATCAATAAATTATTATAACACTAGGGTTCAAACAATGTATGTTAAGCATAAAATTTAAAAAGGCATTATTCTTAAATTTGCAAAAAAATTAAAGTAAATAAATAAAAAATAATTAAAATAAATAAAAGGTGTTTCTCTCTGTCTTTTTCTGGAAGATGAGCATAACTTTATACTTGTATGACTGACAGCAGAGCCAAATATTCAAGCCTTCTTAATATATACTCGATCTGAATGTTGGTAAATAAGATGGATGTATGAATGCTTTTGTGTTTTGTTTTAAAACAAGTTATTGGAATATAAAGTTAGCTATTGTAAAACCAAAAGCTTGCCTTACTTATTTTTATTTATGCATAGTTTTTTCTAAATGCACAAAAATATCTTCTATACATAAATTTTAAAATCTGAACATGCGTGCACATTCAAAACATTCACCTATTTCATGTAATAAGATGAACAATCAAATGAAATTAATGAGAATATTACAAAAAATGGCAAATAAGATCTCAAAATTTTCAATAATAATAATGATAATAATAATTTATGAATCTATTTAATTATAAATCCCTTCAATATCTAATTCTTTTTTAAGCATTCTTTGCTGATTCGAAACAAATAAAATTTAAAGTTAAAAAATAAATGCAGTTTTTTATCTTCAAGTAAGCAAGAAGTGTAGAATTTAATTTTAAATTAATCCATTATACAAATAAGAAATATTTAAAATTATAAGTTACCTTGACAATACCAGTTACTACAAAAAGCAAAAATTTATGTGGTACACCAGTTTCTTGCAAAACTTGCCCAGCTTTATAAATGTGTACTACATGGTCATTCTAGAAGACAAGGAGACAGCTATTTAACAAGCAAAACTTAATATAAACAAGCCGAACCTTTTCATACTACAATTACAATGATACAAAAATTAATAAAATTATTTTAGTCCACATTGTAGCCCGAATATTTCTTCATAAAATTCTGACATTATTCATTATATTTCATTCAATCATTACATTTTAAAACATAATAATCAACTATTATTTCAATATAAACCATATAAAAATGCATAAATGAATTGAAGGATAAAAGTTGTAATAAAAGTTTTCTCAGCCATTTTTATTTTTTTAACACTGTTATCTTACAGTTTTGCTTTCCTGTTACAGTTTTGTTTAAACTTATTTTCTCGAATTTCATTATAGGTATATTTCTCATTCCATTAATTCAGTTTTCACTTCGCAGCAAAGCAAAAATACATAAAAATTCAAAATACCTTCATTAAAAATTGAAAGATACAGAAAAACATAAAACACCAAATGCAGTTAAAACAATTTAAAAATTACAGTTTCTATGCAAAAACAAACGATTTGGCCAGCAGGCAGGAAGGCAGATTTTTCAGTGCGCAAAACTAAAAGTTTCCTTTTTGCAAAAAGACACTGCAAGTGCAGAAAGACCTAATTCACTATTCTGCTAAGTTTCAAATGTAAACAAATATGGCTGCTATGGTAAAAAAAAAAAAAAAAAAATAGGCTTATCCACACTTAAACAACTTTTAAATTGTTGATAATTCTACAACTATAGCATGCAGATTAACTAAAGGCATAAAAGAAAAAAAAACCGAGTTATCTGAGCCGGTAATAACAAAATACGATGGCTGCTTTAAAACATAAATGGAAAGCTCAAAATTAACATTCTAAATTTGGTACTCTCCCCCCTAAACTCATCTATTCCCCCATATTCGTTGAAATATGATACGCAGAATTTTTCACGATTATAATACTTCCTTTATTTTGTATAAGGAAGTAAAAAAAAGGTGGTGGTTCAGTTATGCTATTGAGCAGTTATATCATTTTTGCAATACATTAACTTCATAGCAATGTTAAGTGACCATGTCTGTTCAAAGGAGCAGACTTTGTTTCTTCAGGTAACTGCAACTTTCAAGACAACAATGTTTCCATTTATCAATGTTAAATTGTTCAGTTGCAGTTAAAAGAACATAAAATTACATATTTTCCCTGTACAATTACCAGGCTTACATTTCAATGAATTATTGTAATTTCTGCTGAAAAATAGAATAAGATCTCCCCCCCCCACTGGAAAAAAATGATAAAATCATCTCTGAAAAAAGTGGAGCAGTTTCTGATAGAATGATGGTCTAAAATGCCTAGTTACCACTAACACAGAACTTGTATGCTTCCATTCAAAAGAGATTTTGAACATTTCTGTATGGCAAAAGTCTACAAGCTACAAGAAAAAATCTTAATCTAAAGAATTTTGCATCTTTTAAGAATGAAGATTTCCCATCTTTAATATTATTAGTTCCATAATTATAAAGAGAATACAACTGAAGAGGTTATATAAATACACTATATTTCACTGTTATACTATATACTGACTTCAATCTCTTCCAATAGTTCGAAATTGGTAATCCAGTCTACAGTTGCTAAAACTTTTGGAACATCACGAATGATTGGTCGAACTCTGGGTGCATAAACCACATTTTTAGTCATACTAAATAACACCTGTAAGCATAGAATTATGTGATTATCAAAACATAAATTTCTTTATATTACACATATACAATGCGATTTCAAAAATCAAATATCAAGCATAATTTAGTATTTCAATTTTAGTTTGACTTTATATGAACTTCTAAAATAATTAAACCATGAAACAGAACTGAATTTAGCTTCTAACAGAAAATAAGTTTTTTTAAATTAAAGCATACAAATAAATTGATATGGTATACTGTTCAGAAGTGGATGATTATTTTAGAGGAGTTTCACTTCATATAGGATGTAATACATCTCAATGTTCCCAAACTGTGCATTGCAGCATTTAGTGGTTTGCAGCACTTAAGTGGTTTGTAGTGATCCCATGAAATGTTCCAATACTTTTACAAAAATGATACTTAGTCAACATGGTTTATTAAATTAGATCTGCAATAGGAAGAACATCTGACAGGCACGACACAAATCGTTATTTTTGAAAAGTACTTATCATATTATCAACTGGTTTGAAATTTAACTCCAGATGTCAATCTGAATTTACTTCTGGAGGAAGAAATCTTACTAAGTTGTCCTGTAATAATACAAGGAAGACCAAATTCAAAAATATGGAACTAAATGACTTGGATATTACTAAAAGATAAGTACACATTATGTGATGTCTTGCTACTGAAAAGTTGGGTTGATAAAAAAGCAGAACTGTGATTTATGTGATTTTAAAAAAAAAAAAAAAAAAAAAAATCATGAGAAAACTCAGTACGGAATAGGAAATGAGGTGGTCATGCCCAGTTGATTTCAAGATCAAAAGATAGGGGATTAAGAAAGTTCCCACTAATTTTGATTCATTTACTGAAGGATATGAATGTTCAAAATGCAATTATTTAGTAAATTTTAAGCAAATTGTTTCTGATTTTGAAACATACATTTTATTTATTTTTTAATTTGACTAACTTAACTGTATCAAATTAGTACTGTAAGTTTTAAGTAGGTCTATATTCTGACCTTAGATGTCATGGAGAAATTCTAACATACAAAAGGGGCTGCAAACAAAAAATATTTCAAAATTACTGATGTATTCCATAATTTTTCTATTTTTGTGCCCTTCTGACTTGCTGCTTCTAGGCAATGTCAAAGTTGCCTTATTTTATAATAGCTGTACTAAAAAGTAATCACATTTCACTCTGAACTCTGTATTCTGGCTACAGGCAAAAACATCGCAGTTGAAAATGTTGCGGAGAAAACAACGCTAGGCAAAAACATCGCAGTTTTAAAACATCGCAGTTTTAAAACATCATGGTACAAAATATCATCATCGAAAATAAAGTGGTTAAATTATTTCGCAGTTTAAAAACATCGCCATCGAAAATATCGTGATAAAAAATAAAGCATTTACAAATCATCCATGACATGAATTTTTCAGGCTTTAGAAGTGGTAAATGCATATTCGCATAATGATCTGTGAGCACAAGAAAGAAAAAGAAACATTTTTATTTTTATATTTCCTAATTTTGAATTAAACTAATAAATTTTTGCTGAAAAAGAACTTCAGAATTAAAAAACTGAAAATGAATAGAGAATTAATGCAACTTCTGGCACAATAAAACTTTATATGAAAAGATTAATTGACTTTACTTCTGACCTTTATTAGTTAATTACGTAAGTTTAAAATTCTATTAAATGCTGTAAGTTGCATTAATTTTCTACTCATTTTCAGTTTTTAAAAGCTTAAGTTTCTTTCTTCCTTTTTCGGCAAAAATTTATTAGTTGATTCAAAATTACAAAATCTAAAAATTTTAAATGTTTGTCTTTGCTTTTTGCGCTGACAAATCATTATGTGAATATGCATTTACAACTCGTAAAGCCTGAGAAAAGCATGCCTGAGATGTTATCATCATGCAATGATTTGTAGGCGCTTTATTTTTTACCATGATATTTTCGACGGCGATGTTTTCAAACTGCGAAATCATTGAACCACTTTATTTTTGACAGCAATATTTTGAGCTGTAATGTTTTCTTTTCTCCCATGATGTTTTGTACCATGATATTTTTGCCTTGTGTTGTTTTCTCTAGGACATTTTTGTCTACGATGTTTTTACCGCAATGTTTTTGGCAGACACCCTGTGTTCCAGATGTTTGGATGGATTGGTTGTACACATTTTCTCTTACGTGTAATGTAACTATGGCAGGGCTGAGCTCCAAAGGGGCTCTGCATCTACAGTATCATCTGGAAATACAAAATTTTTCTAATTAAGGAACAATAATCAATCAAAATTGTTCATTACAATTAGCTCAATAAAATAGCATGTTCATCAATCCATTTTACTTAAAAGTAACAAATTGAAAAGACAGTGAAATTTCAAATTTTGTTGCATTTCCCCTATCTACCTAATCTTTTTCTGTTCTTAACTATATTTTTAAACTTTCTCAAAATGACTACACCTGTAGTTCCAAGCAATTCTGCAATCTCAGAGAGATGATCATCTTAGAGAGAGTGACTGTCATTGATGTGCTTAATTTGTTCATTTTTCAAGAAATGCTATTCGATTTCAGATGCTGTTATGGAAGTGTCCATTACGAATAGTTTCTACATGTTTTGTTTCACAAAACCACTGAAGATCATTTATAACCACTTTCAACAAGCCATTAAACAATAAATGACTTTCATAAAACATACTGCTGCCATTTTGGGTGTAACATTTCATATAGTGCTCTCTTTAGTATTAGGATCCTCTGCTTCAATGTTGGTTCAGTGTTCATCATATTAGCTTTGCTAATATTAATTTTGATGAAATTGTTATTATTGTTCCACTCTTTTTAAATTGATAATATAAACGTTTGTAATAAAATTTGATCTTTTGTCATAAACAAGGTATAAAAATAACCATATTATGAAGATTAATCACAATTTAGAAGTTACAATATTTTAGGAGAAAATAAATATTTCTCATTTGTCAAATTCGAACATTTTTTCAATTTAGCTTTGATCAATAATACTCAATTGTTTCTGGCAATAATAGTTTCACTTTGGATGAAATCCAACCTGAAATAATAATAAAGAAACTGTTGCCTAGTTACATCAAATACTAAATTTAAGTTATCCTATCCACAGCAAAATCCTTGCCAAAGATACACATTTAAAAATAATATTTGTTCCTTAATAATATTTTACAACAAATTTATTAATGTTTAGACCATTAGTATAGTTAATAAATGATGCTTTGAATGGGATAACTTATGTATCTTAGCTACAATTTTTTTTTCAGCCCAAGGGGCGTTAGCCTAGAAGGGCTATTAATTTCGGAATGGAATTTTACGTCAAATTGCTATAAATTGCTGTATCACTTTTCAAACTGTTGCCAAAAAATATTATCACCCTGCATTATATTAAAAGAAATTAAATAATGAAGAATCTTCATCAATGTATGTATGTTTCTTGCACTGTGAAAAAACAATGATATCTATAGCTATCAGATTTTGAATAGTATAGTCGTCCACCCGAATGTGGAAAAAAAGCCCCTTTGGGCATAATATAAAATCTGGAAGCTTTCAGTTTTCTTTTATTTTTACTTATTTATTTTTTTAGGATGTTTAGTATTACTTGCATGAAAAATAAAATGTAATGCTAATGATTAAATTCTGTAACTGGCCATTATTTATATCAGTGGTCTCTAAAGTAGGGTATGGAAAGAATTAGTTGGGGGTATACCAAAGAAGTAGGTTCACAGTCATTTGCGAGTGTGCGTGTTGTATCCCGTGAGTGCAAGATTTTCTCATTGATCACTGTGTCTAACTTTACTAGTATTAGAGGAGTTCAACATTATAAATGCACAGAGCACTGGCTTTTAAGTATATTATATATTATACAAGGTGTGGCTATTAATTTCCAGGACTGCTCTAATAACACCAGTAAACAGATGATGTCAAAAATGTAACCTTTTAATATGTTTCGAAGTAATCCCCATCTGCCATAATGCACTTCTGTGTTCGGTTGTATAAGTTGTGGAAACAACTTTTAAAGTCCTCTTTCGGAAGGCTCTTCAATGTTGACATCACGTTCTTGATGTCTTCAACATCCACAAAGCATGTTCCTTTGATCGCAGTTTTGAGTTTGGGAAGGTTCGGTCAAACTCTCTTGACTTGATACCAGCAGACTTCTTTTTGTTTCCCAAACTCAAAACTGTGATCAAAGGAACATGCTTTGTGGATGTTGAAGACATCAAGAAGAACATAACGACGACATTGAAAAGCCTTCTGAAAGAGGACTTTACAAGTTGTTTCCACATCTTATACAGTCGAGCACAAAAGTGTGTTACGGCCGATGGAGATTACTTCAAAACATATTAAAAGGTTAAGTTTTTCTCATCATATGTTCTGGTATTATTAGAGCAGTTCTGAAAATTAATAGCCACACCTTGTATTATACATGAGTATAATACACACCTTGTACTATATATGAGGAATTTGTTAATAAAACTTAACAAATTCCTTTTTCAACATATAACCATGAGATTGTTAAAAAGGTCTTTTGAGATCAGTATTTTTAAAAGAAGATTAAGACAACTTTAGTTCTGCCACATAAGTATATCATGCTGCCAGAGAAATATCAAGTTTTGTTAATGTAGATATTAATAAAAAAATTTTTTTGACTATTCCAGTTTGCATCTGGAGAAAGATCTTTCTCTGTTTTAAAAAAACTATTTAAGAAGTACAGTGTCAAGAGAAAGATTGAACTATATGGCTCTATTGCATATGGAAAAAGGAATGTTAAATAACATAAATACTTAAAAAATATTTGATGAAATTATTAGAAAGAAATCAAGGAAGAAAATTATAAAGTCCATCAAATTTAATAATCAGTTAATTACTGCCTAAAATGTTTTAGCAGTTTCATGTTTTACATTTCTTTTTCCCATTACATTTATTTTTTTTTACATAATTTTAATTTTTATGAATTTTGGCTTTTATATGCATAGGAAATAACATACCATTTTTTAGAAATAAAATATTAAATTATAATTTTATTAAAATCTTAAGTAATTATGTGCATTTAATTATTTATTATACTTCAGCACTTAATTGGGTTTCAAACACATTGGAACATAAATACTTATTATGGAGACCCAAAAATTTTACTACCATGGGCCTCCAAATGGCTTTAAAAAGTCTTTCACAAAGGAATTTCATTCAGTAGTAAGCTATTTGTTCATAGTCTACTTTAAAACAGGCATTTCAGGGTCTTTCTGAGTGTCCTCTATTTGTGATCACAATGCGTATCATCATCACTATGCAGCCCTTATTTTCTCCACCTCATTTGAGACTTCAGCTAAAATTAGTCCTCATACAAGTACTTTTTTGAAAGTAAAACAGGCTAAACATAAATGAAGTGATGGGGGAAAAATGAGAAATTTAGTCACCTACCACAGTTGTCATTACCATAGTAAATGAAGCAAGACAAAGGAAAATGAACCTTAAGTGCCTGTTTCAAAGTAACAGACTATATATACTAAAATTTATCCATCTACTTTTATGTTTTATTCAATTAATATAATCATTTCACTGATGAACTACTACTTTTCAATCATGTTACATTCATAATATTTATGCTAGTACATAGTTCAGGATAATACATAAAACGAAAGAAGAGAACTTGTCTGATAAAATACAGGACTATGCTGAATTTGATATTATTTCATTATAGCCATTTATTTTACACAAAGATAAATATAAAAGTTTTATTAATCAAATTATGTGTATCAAAAAATCAAATTAGTATTTATCATCCTTTACATCCATATTTATTACATAAATAAATATGAGATAAAAATTACCTTCTTCACTTCGATAACATCCTCTTTTAAAATTAGCGACTTTTCTTTAAAATATTCAAGGACTGATTCAACCCTATTTAGAATTTTTCTGGCAGCACGATTTGATTTCAATGCAAAAGCAACTCCTGGATACTGCATTTCAAAGTTCTCCAAAACAATAATCATCTAAGTAATAGAAAGGTATAAAGTGATAACTATTGGGTTGGCAACTAAGTAATTGCGAATTTCACTCATAGATGGCTTTAACTGAATTTTTAGGGTTGCAGACGTAGTACAAATGTAAAACACATTTTGTTATTTGATAGTTGGCAATTCAGCTGCCAATCAGTAAAAAAAGTTTTTTGATCGGTTGCGTAGTTTTCGTTTGGCGTTCGTTGAAAAATGGAAAATCAAAAGGAACATTTTCGTCATATTTTGCTTTTTTATTTCCGCAAAGGGAAAAACGCATCGCAAGCTCATAAAAAGTTATGTGCTGTTTATGATGACGAAGCCTTAAAAGAACGGCAGTGTCAAAATTGGTTTGCCAAATTCCGTTCTGGTGATTTTTCACTCAAAGACGAAAAACGCTCTGGTCGTCCAGTTGAAGTTGATGACGACCTAATCAAAGCAATAATCGATTCGGATCGTCACAGTACAACACGTGAAATTGCAGAGCAGCTTCATGTATCACATATATGCATTGAAAATCACTTAAAACAACTTGGCTATGTTCAAAAACTTGATACATGGGTTCCTCACGAACTGAAAGAAACGCATTTAACGCAACGCATTAACAGCTGTGGTTTGCTAAAGAAACGTAATAAAAATGATCAATTTTTAAAACGACTAATAACTGGCAATGAAAAATGGGTTGTTTACAACAATATCAAGCGGAAAAGATCGTGGAGCTGGCCTGGTGAACCAACTCAAACAACATCAAAAGCTGATATTCATCAAAAGAAGGTTTTGTTATCAGTTTGGTGGGATTACAAAGGAATTGTCTACTTTGAACTCTTACCACCCAACCAATCAATTCTGATGTCTACATTGAACATCTAACAAAATTAAACAATGCAGTTGAAGAAAAGCGGCCCGAATTGACAAATCGAAAAGGTGTTGTATTCCATCATGACAATGCAAGGCCACACGCATCTTTGGTCACTCGGCAAAAATTATTGGAGCTTGGTTGGGATGTTTCGCCACATCCACCATATAGTCCTGACCTTGCACCATCTGATTACTTTTTGTTTCGATCTTTACTCCTTGAATGGTAAAAATTTCAATAATGATGATGATGACAAATCATACATGATTCAGTTTTTTGATAATAAAAACCAGAAGTTTTATGAACGTGGGATTATGATGCTGCCTGAAAGATGGCAAAAGGTCATTGATCAAAATGGGCAATACATTACAGAATAAAGTTATTTAGTTCCATGAAAAAATTGTCTTTGATTTTCTAAAAGAAATCCGCAATTACTCAGTTGCCAACCCAATAATATTTAATAAAATAATCTAATGCATCAGAAGACAGAGCTATATTTTGAAAAAAGGCATCAGTTTTTGCAATCACATCTAAAGAATTTAATACCCACAGAAGAACCTCACTCTACACTTATTAAAAGACAAGTGCTTACTGAGTACTTGCTGAGTTCTTATAAATCATTGTATTATTAACAGCATTTATTTATTGTCAATAATTATTTTTAAGTTTTTTTAACTTTAAAATTTCCAAGTATTATATCATATATTCTTTTCTATTTTTAAAGGAAAGAAAAAAAAAGACAATGATTTTATTTTTGGTCTAGTAATTTTTCAAAAACGCCTGAGACTTCTATTAACTTCATAAGTATTTCAGTATTAATAACTGAAACAGATTTTAGTTATCAAGTTGTGATTTTTTTGAGTCTATGTAAAATTTATACACAACATGGTTATTTTTATTGTTCTTTTTATATGGAGCATTTGGTTTTTATATCTGTTTTTAGTACTGCTACCAAATTTATGTACAATATTTTTAACATAATAATAAAGCTACCTAGAACTGTTGCTGCAAATGAAACTATTCCAAATTGCAAACATTTTGACTCAATAAAATTAAATCTTTACTTCCCATTTTAAATCTTACATATAACTGATATATTATGCATAACTTATATTATTTACACATAACTGAGCGAGAAACGTAACAGACATTTTAAGCATACTCTTATCTGACGTCTGTATTGTGTAAATTTTCAACATAAATGTATAACTCAATATTTCATTTTTACGAAAAATAAGAAAATAAACATTTAAGTTATAATGAGCATATTTAGTCACATTTGGATTGTACTTCAATGCTACAAATCTATCAATGGTAGAAAATTTCCAGTGCAAATAACTTACAAAATTATTATTTAGTTAGTATTTGGGGAATTTTTTAATATGGGGAAAAGGAGCAAATCGAAGTAAGCTATCTTAAACAGAAAAGTGCAAAATCCTAAAATTAACTAAATTTTTAGTTTCCAGCTTTACCATTCACACTTTATTAACTTCATGTAAACCAAAGAAAAGATTAACAATAATCATAAAATAAAGACGAAAACTTTTACTTACATCTGAAATATTTGCTTTACAAACTTGATTAGGAATATTCGCACTTGGTTTGAAATCTACAATGACAGGCATATGCTTTAGAACTCCTTCATTTGCGAATAGAAAAGCTCTACCAAGATCATAAACATAATACAATTCAGATGATGTATAATTTCTTGAAAATGCTATAAGTGAGGCACAAAACCGCTAAATGAAAAATACAGAAAAGAAAATTTATACAGAATTGTGTAATCTTTACTAATTTAATTCAAAATAGCATAATAACCCTTCCATAAAGACATAATATAAATCTCGTTAAACTGACAAATTCTATTCTATATTTGACTCATTAATTATTTTCCTTTTATGCAAACCTAGGACTGACTGTATTTTCTTAATGAAGGCAACCCTTTTTTGAAAAATAAAGCTTTCATTAAACAATATGAAATTTAAAGGGAAAACATTGTTTTCTTTTAAAACACATGCTTAATCAAAATATTTTAAGCTCGCAAATAGCATATTTGGCTTTGGGGGAAAATACTAGTGTTAGTCTTTCTCAGAATGCATCATTGTTTTAAAAAACCAAAGTAAATTTGAATCTCACTAATTCTAAATTTCTGTTCTTTTTTAAATTGTAAATGACATTACGTAAATTTGTTTTAAAATTAAAATAATTCTCAACAGTTAATACTAAAACTTATTTAATACTATATTGTAATAATTAGATTAGAAATAAAGAATTTAAATTAAATAATAAAATTAAAAAACTGTTTAAAGTTTAAAAACAAACTTACTTCTAATATTTGAAAAATCCTCAATAATCTCAATAGAATAATAATTCTCATATGTGTAATCCAGCCATGATACTTTATGAAGAAATACATCAAAATGAAGTCTATTAATCCTTCTACAATGCAAATCAAAATGATTGCAAATTCAAATTTGTTCCACACACCTGTGAGATACTGATACCAGCCTAATGTAGCAATCTAATAAAATGACACAAGGTAAGCACAAAAATAAATAAAAAAGATTTGAAAATAAAAATAATGAATAAGTTTAAACAGCAAATAACTGCATACACATCAACAGCACCTTTTTAATTTAGAAATCAAACAACAAAAATCAGCATTCTATTTCCAAATTTTCACAAGACTAAAAATAATATAATGATGATTTTTGTTGTTTGACTTCTAAATTAATATTTTTCCAGAGTGCTATTTTACCTTAATTATAACAACTTTTTACCTACAGATCCCCATTTCTAGATATCTAGATATCTGACTTCTACATATCTGAAACACCATTATCTACATTCCACATCTTTCTTTCATGGTCAAAGAAAATCCAGCTTATCAATTTATTCACATATTTTTATTAATTTGCTCCCCTAATATTAGAAAATTATGCAAACAAGTGCAAAAATTAATATGCATTAATTACAATGTTAAATTAATTTTTTATTATTTTACTTCAATAATACAGTAACGTCTCAATCTGATTCTGGTTAAAGAGCAATAGGATACACATTTTATCTGCATGAAAAAAACATATCTTTAATTTGAGTATGATAAAAATGAAAAAAATATAATGTGCTTAGATTTAAAATAAGTTGTATCTCTATGGAAAAAATAAAATAATTTTCTTTGTGTTTATTGGGAAAAGTATATCTGTATTTTTTTAATGAAAATAAAAACATTTTCAACAGTATAAACATTGATGATATAAAATATGGTAAACAACAAATAAAATTCTGTCATACGACAGTAAACAGCATATGGGCAAAGAGGATCAATTATCTACAATTTTTAATATGGTCAAATTCTACTGTAACAAGACCGGCTTATATTAAATGAACTTTTTGGTTCAGTCTAGTTTCCTATACACTGAATGTTATTTTATATAGATACAGCAAAGCTCCAAGAGTATGAAAATCGGATATAACATATTATATAACATATTGTATGGACATCTTCAATTGATACTTTTTCCCCTTGTATCTTTCACATCCCCCCCGAATTTCTACAAGTTTTAGTGGAAAAATTACTAATTGATATAAACACATCTGTTTCATCTGTAAATGAAAAACCCATTTAAGCTATTTTTCCTTTATCTTCCTTTCCACTTTTCTGTGTGTTCTAAATAAAGGCTGTGCAAGACAAGTGGACATCCAGTTCTAGGAAAACGAGGATACAAAAAGCATATCTTTAGACACAATATGCTGAACATGACCACTGAACCAAAAAACATGAATTAGTTCTCTAATAACTTTCAAATTTTTCGTTTGAGCGATCAGACAGAGCCCAATTCAGTGCTGATGCTATGATGCAATTGTGAAATTTTCATTATTCGGGTTAAAAAGGAAGTTTAATACCTTCTGCACTTGCAATTTTGCATTTAGTTCTTCTTTTAGGGAATGAAAAATTTTTATCTTTATTGCCTTGTTTTGTTTGAGTGTAAGTGTTCTCCAAGGCTTTTGCAGTCTTTAGACACACAAGTGATGAAATTCCCTTCTTTTTTCCTATTTTTGAGAACAGAAAAACTCTCACATACTCTTTGATCAAACTCTCTGCATACTATAGCTGGGTCAAAAATTCATCTGTATTGGAGATAGGGCAACCATTATTCAAAAAGTAAAAAATAAACGCACTGAAATCGATATCGGCCACAAATACAGTTATTCAAATCTATAGCTGGAATCATGTTCAAAAAATCAAAATTCAATAATATCTGATTGACAAAACAATTCAGATACAAGGAAAAAGCTGAGAAAGGTGGAGCATAGGGATACTGAAAAAGCATTTCTGAAATCGTTCACCATTCAAAGAAGCTGGAATCTACAAAAAATCTAAAAAATGCTTCAGATAAAGACAAAAGGATTTTCTAAATACTTTATAGACACTGGAAAAGAATGAACAACATGATCAAAGCATATTAACCATTAAAAAAATCATAAATTTTTATAAACTGAACAAAATATATGTCTACAAAAATCTGACTAAAACATTTTGCATTTTCCTTTAAACATAGGTTTTGTTTCCAAGAAACTTTTACTCTGCATCAGTTCAAGGTACAATAAAATGCAGGAGGAAAAAGAAGAAAAAAAAAATTATTATGTACTCATAGAACAATATTAATAAAACATAAATAAATAAACAAAAATTGTAGCTAAAAACTTTTAAGCAAATTTTTAAAATTATGTGATGCAATAAAATTATCAGTTGTTAATTTAACTTTACATCTAAAAATTCAATAAAATTCAGCTGCTAAATAACATAAAATAATGAACGTAAGTACCAAGTGTCTAACACCACGAGGGGGATGAATAAGGAAAATCAATAATAAAACGAGTATTTTTTAAAATCAAAGATCTTAATTTAATTAATCCTATTATAAATAATAAATAAATTCCCATTTCAGATAAAAATAATAAAACTCCATTTTCCTCACATTAAGTGGTCTGTTATCGGGACCAGATTCAGAATAGTATGTGTGCATGTGCATTATACTATGTAAACACATACATCCATACATATATTCATATATATATATATATATATATATATATATATATATATATATACATGCACGGATGAACCCATACATGCATGTATATATACATATCTGAAACCAGTCCCAATAACAGAAGAGTACTGTGACATTCAGACATATGCCCCCTCGGACTTCCAGGTGCTTAATGAGAGATATCTGTTTGTCAGAGACAGAATGCATAGCAGACATTTGGAAGAAAAGTGCAGTGGAAACCTCCCCTGGTGTGGTTTCCAGACATAAGGGACTAATTAAGTTTTTTTTCCAGGTTGTAACAAAAACGAGGAGAGAGCTTTGTATAAAAAGCTTTTTTGATGCTGTAAACGAGAGAAAGCAGACACATTTTAGCGTCGTCACCCCTTCAGCGGCTTTTATATGAATAATGGCTGTAATGATTCAATTACTTTAATATTTAATTAAGAATTTCTTATTAAGTTTTCAAAATCAATATTTTAAAAGACAACCTGTCTTTTCTGGCACCCGACATGAGTGTTCTGACGTTACAGCTTTATTAAAATGGTGGCAGTGATTCAGATGAGAAAATCCAAAAAAGTGATTTACAGCTCTTTGAAGCACTGAGATAGCATCCACGAAGAAGTTTTACGGACATCAGTCCAGATAAAAAGGAACGACAGTCTCCTGAATACAGCTCATCTTAAGCGACATAAATTGTGCGATCATCTTGTGTTCAAGAAAAATTAGTGCAAAAGTGCATGGACAAGCCTTGCCCGAAGAGCATCAGATCATTGTGAATGTGTAGTGTAGTGAAAAAGTGATATGTGTGTGATCATCGTTGTGCCTGAGAAAATTAGTGCAGTGCGTTATTGTCTGAAGATCACCCGATCATCATGAAGGTGCGGTGTAGTGAGGGGGGAAGTGATAGTTGTGCGATCATCTTTGTACCTGAGAAAATTAGTGCACTGCAGTGTATGGGGTTCAGTGCAGTGTGTTCTTTGCACGAAGATCATCAGATTATTGTGAATGTGTAGTGTAGTGATAAGGTGTCTACAATATGATAAGTCTACGATTCAGGTCTCTGATATAAGAGTCTACAAAGACTGTAGGATTTGTTTCTGTAAAGCTTAAAGAAACGTGCTGTTTGAGTTTTATGTTACAATAAGAAGTGTAAATTTTAGAATTTAAATCTCTGTTAATACATTTTTTAATATCTGAAAGGTTAATGTGTTGTGCTCAAATTAAGCTTATATAATTGAATGCGTAAAGGAGAAGAATTACTGTAACTTTGAAGATTCTAAAGATAGGTGGCATTCTGACATTCATTTTTAAGATGTCTTGAATATTATAAATATTAGAATTTTCAGTTAAGGTGTGTCAACCATTATTTGTGTAAGAACTGAGAAAAAGTTTTCTACTGAATGAGTAAAAAGGGAATTCTAGAAATTCCCAGTATTTTTCATTTTAACGGTTGTCATATTAATGTTTAGTTATGAGCATGTAGATATATGATTTTTATAATTAACCTCTGAATGCATATTTTAATATTCCTCAAATTTTGATGAAAGTATATTGTATTATCATAAGCAATTGAGTTTAACGCAACTGAATTTAAAACTTTTAAGAGGTAATATTATCTGTAGTCCTCAAGTAGACAAATTTTTATTTGAACGCATAATGTGCATATTATAGTGTAAACTGTCTTGTTTTTGTTTAAGATCTGTAAAAAAATGTTGTGAAAAAAAAGGTTCAATTTTACTCTCTCTTTGTGAAAATGATATTTGTTTAAATCAGTTTTATATATATGTAGTGTGAGGGAGCTAAAATTATTAGGTTGTTATCATAATTTTGGTTATATCATGGCATTCTTAGCAAACGTTAGGAAAGTTAAATCCTTGGCTGAAGAGTTAGGGGGAAAAGTTAGTTCTGAACTTAGGATATTGGAGTTAAGACAGATGATTATAGGAAATGAATCCTATGAGGAGGAACTAGTGAAAAACCTGTTAGAAAATACCACTTCAACGAGGCTTGAGAGAGAAGATACAGAGAGGAAAGATAGAATTAGGAGAGAAGAAATGGAATTTGAATTATCGAAGTTAAGATTACTATCCGCTAATGGAAATGACTCTGTAAATGGGGGGAATGAAGAAAATGAACTTAAGAAAAGCTGTTACGATCTTAAAAAAATGATTCCAAAATTTGACCCTGAAGAAAACAACATTAATTTGTATCTAGTCATGTTTGAGTGCCAAGCAAAGCGTGTGAATCTTCACCAATCAGAATGGGTTTCGGTTTTATTGACAATTTTGTCAACTGACATAGTTCAACTGATTATACGAGAACCAGAGCAGCAGGCTTATGACTACGATTATATAAAGAGGATATTGCTTAAAAGGCTTAAGCTTAGTCCAGAAAAATTTCGTATCAAATTTATGGAATCCCAGAGAAACACTCGAACCACTTAGAGAGATTTTGAATTTGAATTAAGGAATTATTTTGAAGAATGGATTGCAGGTTTGGAAGCTACCGATTTTGAACTTTTAAAGGATCTCATGATAACGGACCAAATGAAGCACCATGTAAATGTCGAAGTGTGGCAGCATTTTGTTTTGAAAAATGGATTGCAGGTTTGGAAGCTACCGATTTTGAACTTTTAAAGGATCTCATGATAACGGACCACATGAAGCACCATGTAAATGTCAAAGTGTGGCAGCATTTTACTGACGAATGGTAACAACTCCAGATAAATTAGCAGAAATGCTAAAAGAGTATGAAAATGTACGCAAAACTCGGAAGAAGATATCTCCTGTTCATAGTTCTGAGTCACAACGGGAAAATAAAAATAATTTAAATTCAAGAGACAAAAGTATCACCAGTCTGGAGGGGAAGATTGATATGTCTATGAGAGAAGGGAACATCTCTGGAATCAGAATGAGCGCCAATTTGATATGAGGAGACCACTTAAGAGTTATTCTTGTGGTTCAACCGAACATTTAAGGCCTCAATGTCCGGAAGTTAAAAAACATTTCAAAACTCCGTTTATTGTAAATAGAGTCCAGGAAATTGAAGAAGAGTGTTTAGCCCCGTACCTAACGATGGCTAAAGTGAATGGTTTTGATCTTCCAGTTTTGAGAGATACCGGGTCATGCATTGATGTAATATGCAAGAAATATCTCACTCCTTCGATGCTGATGGGCGAGAGTGTTTGGGTAAAACACCCATTTGATGAGGCCCCCATTTGTTTACCCTTAGCAAACATTACAATAGAAGGAACTTTTAACCAAGTAATAACAAAAGCAGTGGTCATTCGAAATGAATTGGATCCCGGTCATTATCTGTTACGGAACAGAACAGGTGAAAATTTAGCAGTAGATCAACACAATAAACATCGGGAAAAGTTCTACACTGAAGTCTAAATGCGGCGAACTTGAACCCTCAAGCGAAGTTTCTTCCCTCATTATAGAAAGGGATGAAGTCTTGTCTCAAACAAAAGGGGTGGAGAAAACCAATTTCTCTCTGCCTGAAACGAAGGTGAATAAACTGTCACTGCGTACAATAAAATATTCCTTTGTAGCAAACCTACAAAAGAAAGGTGACGCTGTAAACCTTTGTGACTGGGTCACGTTAACCCCCCGAATGTTACGACTTTTTCAGGAAAACGCATAAAAAATAATCGTGTGTACTTAACAGGTCTGTCGCAAAAACGGCAAGTATTCTGACTCAAACTACTTCAAAAGTGGGCCCCCTTACTGTGTGGATATAATTAAGCTAATTCTCCCCTTCGTTGAATTTAGGGAGTGAAATTAGTTTTTCTCCCTATGATATCTTCGTCACAGGACTGGTTGCTAAAATGGTATTTTATCTCCTATTTGGTTACTTTATAATTTGCATACTAACGCATATGCTGTATATTACTCGTACCTTAATCAAGATATGTGCCGAATACAGAAAGTTAGTCAATATTCATCAGTAAGTGAGAAACTACGTAAAATGCTTTAAATTTCCAGTTTCTTTAAGAAATTGCTTCGATAATGGTGAAAAATTAATCTTGCTATTTTTATCATTATTTTCTGAGAAAATACTTTTTAATATACAAAGGGAAATTGTGAGAATTTTTTTCTCTCATGTTCCAATTTTTCGAATACAAATTATTCGCAACTTGTTTTAATATTATGTTTATATTTAATTTTCAAATATTTTCAGTTTAGTCCAGTTTAAAGTATTAGATTTAAATAATTCTTAAGATTGCATCATAAATTTATTAGTAGTTAGTTATTTATGACACCATTTTGACTCGTGACAAATGAATAAAATATTGTAATCGCGAAAAATTTCGATTTTCATATTTCAAAGGAAATTTCCATTTTGATTAGTTCCATCATGACATTTACACGTACGTATGTCGCATAACTTCAACATAAAATGTTGAAATTTTATATTTGGGAAATATGATTAGTTTTATGTATGTCTGTACCGTATGTCCGTACGTATGTATGCATGTATATCGCATTAAGAAATGGTTAATCGTAGAATGTTGAATTTTTTCTGTATGGGATTGGTATAACATTTAATTGTGCACCTCCTTTTTCTATTGAAATTGGCAGTGCCAAAGAGGCATTTTGAAATGGAAGATCATATCTCATTTTCAAACAAATAGGGTTAAATGAAGTTTAGCAAAAATTGCATTTAATTTATTTGGCGTACAAGAAAGTCATGTGGTGTCCGCATCAGATTTTTTAAGATGTTTCAAAATAAATAAATATATGGTTTTAATATCAAACGATCTCAAATATAAGAGCTTTATTTGTTTATAAAAATTTTACAAGAAAGATTAGAAGTAATCTAAATAGCATACCTTGAAGAGAAACACATTAAATACACTTTTTTAAAGCAAAATTTAAAGAATAACTGATTAAATTTTCTTTAAATTCTTTTTGTAAAATATTACATATGAAACCAGATAGTGTTTTCAGAAAGATAATTTGTAGAGTGGTTTCCTTGATGTTAAGAACGTGAAAAATTAGCAATGCCCTCGCCGGGATTCGAACCTGGACCTCTCGAAAACGTGCTGAGAGTGTTACCATTACACCACGAAGGATGCAATGAGAAGTTAGAAAATACCTTATATATTCCGACTTTTAAAGGCCGACTGGATATTAGGAGACCCAATTGCGAAATCCTGGTGGTGAAGAATCATCATCCATCCCCTTTCTTTTTTAGTTCGTACGCCACTGTAGAACATTAGGTTATTTGTGGAGGAGACACATAAAAAATGAGCAAAGCCCTAGCCGGGACTCGAATATACGCTACATTACACCACAAAGGCATGCAGAAAGGAGAGAGAAAATACCTTATAAGTTTAAGGAGGAAAGTATTGTTTTAAAATGAATATCGCACAATAATTTCCGTCTTAAATTGTCTTTCGGAAAAATATGTTTTGTAATATTCATTCTAAAATTCATCTAAAGCAATATTTCTATACATAAATTTGATATTCTTAAAGTTATGTTATCTAAATGTATTTATAAGCAGTCAGTTAAAACACAATATAACAACTGCACAATATCTACGTAAAGATCCATTTTTATCATCTATTTCGATCTATTCTATGATCAGCCAAAATAGAGTTATAATTATCCTATTGAATATTTGAACGTGTAAAATATGCCAATATGGCATATGCGAACAAGTAAAATTATCTCATTACTGTTAGGGAGGCTGAATGTGAAACTTCCTTTAAAAAAGGTGGCAAAACATATGACAGTTTTAGGTTTAGTTTATTTGACTATGGCAAAGCAAGAAAGTGTTAGCTTACTAATGAAAGTATGTCTTCGTGGAGAACTTCCCAAGGGAAATTGGCTGGTATTGACGTTACACAGGAGGAAAACCACCGAAGCGTCCCTGCAGTCAACCTGTTTGCCAGAATATGAGTCCGGGTCGAACTACCAGTGTTCAACAATGTTACTACTCGACCATTGGCTAGCCCATATCTATTTAGGAAAATGTGACTTTGCATGCTATGTTAGAATTTTAAAATTTATGTGACATGCAAATTATTTAGCTGATGCAATGTAATAGCAAATTCTTTAATGACTTGATTCTTGTAGTTTTCTACGAAACTGGTCTTCTGATGATCGACTGGATAAGACCACAAAATCTGATCGTTCGATACGGATTGAAATCAAGGCGTACAGCCTGGAAACATAGGAACTTTTTAGGATTTCTCTGTGTGAAATACAATTATGAGCCAAGTTTCTTTTCAGACTCTTCCACGAAAGCATTCTACTTCTTAGTCAGATGATTCAAGAATGTTTCATCGTTTTCAGTTAAAACAAACAAGCTTCTTAGGAAGTACGACGTAGAAATATACATTAATCATTTATTTTTTTCAAAATATTCTTATTAAAAATCTATTTAACAATGATTATATTGTTTATATATCCTAGTAAATTATGAATATTTTTTAGTTTCTTGTTATCTCTGTTTCTGTGTATTATAAAAATTCAACCATTCAGAATTTTACACAAAAATAAATTCTTTCCGTAGTAACAAATATAACGACGTTTGCAGTCGAAATTATTTAAAATAAATATTTTTTTAAAATTTTTTTTTATCAAGCAACAATATGCTTTGACTTATTTGACTAATGTAAAGCATACTAGGGCTATCTGCCTAAAAGGAGGGATGCCTTTGTTGGAAGACTTTTTAAGAATTCAGGATTAGTATTCCATTATTTCAATGCCAAGACGCCTTCTGAAATCTTTGTAATAAATATTAAAATTTTAAAGCCTTAAATGATAGTAAATATAGTTTCTGAAACTTATTGTATTCATAGAATTGTTTTGCAGTTGAAGAACACTATTTTGAAATTTCTTGCTGTAGGACTAATGTAAAAGTTAAATTTCGTAACTTAGTGTATGTAGATAAAATGATTTATATAGCATCTAGATATAGTACGAAATTTTTTTGGATTGAAAAAGCGACGATCAGTTTAGAATCAGCAAGTTAAAAAATAATCGAACATAATATCCATTTGAAAATACATTCCACATAATTTTCAAAGTTAAGATGTCCAAGAAATCTTATAATGCTGTCGTGCTGGTACATTTGTAGAGACTTACCCGTTTTTGCCTTGCGTCCTCTGTTGGTGCAAGTAGTAGCAGATCCAACTAGTAAACTGAAATATCTATGATTCGAATTTCAGTCTTTAAGAAAGGAGAATATATGGAATTAACAGCTGAATAAGTCTGAAGATTCATTATTGTGTTCAAGGCCTCATCAATGGCCGAACAGGACCTCTGAATCTGGAACTCTGAACATCAAGACCTCTGAATACTGGCAGTTCAGTTCAGCCTGGTTTGAGTTCGATCTCAGGCGAACGGGCTGACTGCATGGTTGGTTTTCCTCATGTGTAATATGCTAGCTTTCTTCAGAATATCTTCCACGAAGGCATCCCTCCTAGTAGATAGTCTTCATAGCTTTCCCATATTTAAAAAACCGAACCGACCGTGAGTGTGATTCTGCTGAGTGCGTTACTTGTATCATGGCTTTAGGTACCTAAAGGATTCTACATATTACTGTTATCAATGAATTCCTCTCAGGATGTTATCCAAAAAATGTATTACCAGTACAGATATTTTGAGGATATTTTTCTTTCTGAGAAAAGTACTCAGTTAAAGACGGATTTCGAATTCAAAATTTTTATCATATTCGGTTAGTAAATTAATTGATATAATGTTATTAATGTTACTACTTAGTTATCTATGCTTTTATTGGAAACCCTTTAAAGACATATTATAACGGTGAAAATTATTTTTGTTCTTTTTTAGAGTTCCTCGATGAATTATAATATTAACAAGAAAAGCAATATTTGCATTATTGCTGCCTTACAGTACTTATATTATACAATAAAATAAGCACTGTAAGACAGCAACAACAATTAAATGTCTTCTTACATAACAACCCCAATTAAAACTACTAACTAAAATGCATTTCCCAAAATGTAGACTTTTCTAGTATGTTGTAAAGTAAGCTTTAAACTATTTTGGAAGAGCTAGTCAGAAATTATGTGAAAGGAAGTGAATCCAGTTTTCATTTTTACAAACTTTCGCATAATGCATCAATTTATTTTAAGCCATTTTAACCAGTAATTGCAACTTAATATTGTTCAAATTAAAAATAATGAATGGAAGCATTCACAATGCTCGAACACAGAATATTTAAAACAGTACAAGACTTTGCTAGGAACCTTTGTTAGGAGAAAGCAACTGATTGAAAGCATGTGTTCAAAGTATCACATCTGCCATTTATGTTGTGAGAAAAGGTACGTCTTTTGTATGCGTATGTTTAAAAGCTTGTTTTTCAGTTCCGTAAGCAAAGCATATCCCCAAGGGTGTAATTACCGTATTTGACAGCATATAAGACGCACTTTTTTTCCTAAATTTGGTCTCAAAAAAGTTACCTGCATCTTATACATGAAGGACACAGGTTAACTTTCAATACTGAATACTATTTTTAGCCTGGATAAAGATCTACACACACATAGACAAACTCTTTTTCCTTGTGTGTGGCCTTCTAAACAAGGGTGCATCTTAGATGCCGTCAAATACGGTACTCTTTTGCGACAAATCTGAACTACTGCAGTTCTTCAAAACTGCAAATTGAATGTACCTATGATGACTTTACTGAATGATCAAAGCCATCCGTTATTGTGAACCATTTTAAGCTTTCCTTTAGAAATACAGAAGGTTACAAGTACAGGTATTTTACACATCTACAGCTATTCCTTTTTAATCACTAGTCATTCCTTCATGTAGCATGTCAAAACAAATTTCTCTTAAGCTATATGTTCATGGTTGAAGTTGCTATGTGTATTTTTTTAATTTATGCTATGGAAGGGCCCGGCGATCATCTGCATATGTGAAAATAAAATTATGATAAAATACTTGATTTCTAATATAAGAGATTAAATTTAAAAAGTCATGATTTGTCTAAAATAATGATCTCTTGCAAAATCTTTTCCATAATATGTGACAATATTCTCTAGTGGGACAAGCTTTTTTTACTGCTTAGACCTATGAATCTTGGGCATAAGGCTCAGATTTTATGATCAGTTCTTGCTGACTAAAGAATGTAGTATTTTGATAAAGAAATTAAAATAAGGTTAGCTTTTATTATTTCGGTATTTCTAAATATTTTTTAAATTGGATTAATCCAAGTTTTAATCAAAATCATCTAATGATTCAAAAAGGTTCTTCGGATTGCTGACAAAGTTATTTAAAAGAAAACTGTATTTGATATGTTAATCAAGTTAAAATATCATTGTAGCTGTTTAGACAACATTCAGTCTAAGACTGATACTATTTTAGAGGAAATTTATATGCATTTTAAATAATAAATAATACAGATCATTCTTCTTTATTATATGTCATTTGCCTACGACAACTTCACCATTCGCCAACAATATATATATATATATATATATATAAACAATAAAATAAACTAAACAAACATAAAAAACTTTCGTGCTTCTTTTCTTATTAGTATTTCGTTTTTATTATTTAATTACTGCTATTTTTTTTTAATTCAAATTTGTAACTCCTAGAAAAGTTGCGGGTTACATTTCGGAAACTCAGATGTTACGCTGTAGGTTATTTTAATTATTTACGTAACAAAATATGGAAATTTTTACTCAACTCTTCGTTGCTGCTTGTAGTTACATTGCGTTCAGCAAAGCAATGTATATTATGTAAAGCATGAGCACACAAGAATATCAAACTTATTAAAATTTTTTCTAATGAAAATCACATTCATATCAATATACATTAAAAGCATTGGATTACTTAAAATGCATTAGAAGAAAACTTCAGCAAACCATTATAAGCAACGAGTATTGTTCCAAAAAGAATAATTAATTTTCCATTATTATATTTACTATTAAATAAGTTTGTGTTTTATAAACCCATATCAAGAATACGCTTATTATAACTTTTTAAAATAGACTATTGATTTTCTAAATTTTGTCTGATTTATTGCTTAAGTAATGTTATTCTTTATATGCAATTGCATGTAATTCATGTTAATTGAATGCAGTGATATTCGGTTCGCTTGAATTAATTGAAAGTATTTAACTTGCCGGTTTTATGCATATACATAATCATAAGTAAATTTATTTAAATAATGCAAATATTTTGAAATGATATTTTTTAATTGAATTCGCAAGCATTTTGCATATTTCTGAACATTTAGTTTGAAATCTAAAGGATATTTTATGAAAATGTTATCTGTTTAAAGATAATAATGGGAAATTTTTACATGCTGCTTATTTATTTAGCGAAGCATGTTCGCGTCAGTGGGTCGTATGTCTAAACACTTTCTTGGCGATAAAACGTAGCGGTCTAAGACGAAGAAGAGCAATCCTCTTAGACTCCTACTGAGAGTTGTCATTTAGAGATCTCCAGGGTTCCAGAAGGGGGCACTGAGGCATCCGCACGGCCGCTTTAAGGTGCTGGTAACGCTTTTGATATCATAGCCACTGACTGCCTAAAACCATCAACAACGCTTTTGAAAACATTTCCCTTGACCGCCTAGAAGCGTCCGTAACGATTTTGAGATAGTTCTCCTTGACCGCCTAAACCCGGTCATATCGCTCAGAGGGTTAAACAATCACAGTAATTCTTTGGAAAAGGATTATCTTGAGGTCGAACGTAGTAGTTCTTTTTCAGGTGTTGGGTTACCATTGAGAGATTACCACATACTGAAAATTTAAAATCTGCAAGGGTTGTTTTTTCAGCAAAACATAATTAATGTTAAAGTTGGAATGTATATTGTATATTACATATTTCAGAAAACTATATGTTCTTTTATTGTATGTGTATAATTTAGTTCTCAGTTTTATGTTGATTATATGTTTTTTTTACTGGCCTCAATATAGTTCTTGTTATGTTTATCCTTGGTACTTAGCCCAGCTTTGTGGGAAAAGAGTATTAGTGCTAATAATTATTAGTTTTATTATTAAGACTTGCTGTGGTAAGGTAGGAGGAATGGAGTTCTGAAAACTGCCCACCCACCTGGAGGGTAGAAGTTGTGACGTTGAGACATATGCACCCCTCGGACTTCCAGGTGCTGAGACAGAATGGACAGCACACCTTTGGAAGTAAGGTGCAGCCAAAACCCCACTGGTGTGGTTTCCAGACATAAGGGACTAATTAAGTTTCTTTTCCAGGTTGTAACAAAAACAAGGAGAGAGCTTTGTGTAAAAAGCTTTTTTGATGCTGTAAACGAGTGAAAGCAGAAGCATTTTAGCGTCGTCACGGCGTCAGCGGCCTTTGTATGAATTATGACTGTAATGATTTAATTATTTTAATATTTAATCACAAATTTTTCAAAACAAATATTTTAAAAGACAACCTGTCTTTTCTTTTACCCAACACGGGTATTCTGACATTACAGTATCCATTCAGGTAATCTGTTTAAATTTATATTTTCATTACTTTTAAATATATGTTTAAACATTTAAACACTAATATAGTTTAACAACAACCTTCACGCCCAGAGAAAGCAAATTACTTAAAGCTTTAAGTGCTTGATTTAAATGTGTAATATACATTTAATCTAAATAATGTATACAATATATTAATATTCCTGTTACTTCCTTCTTGTACTTATTAATTATATTTGTCCTTAAATAAATATTAAAAAACATATGCATTTATATGCTAGTCATTATTCTCAGCATAAGATTTTTAAAAATATTTTGCTATTAAAAAGCATAATTTTATAACCACATAACATTTCTTAACAACATTTAAAAACTGCAGTTATTAGAAAATAACTTGCTCACTGAAACAATGCATTATTTCTAAGAGATTTGAAAATATCTTACAAATCCAAATTTTCAATTTGACATTTTAATCTATCATTTTTATTAAATTTAAATTACTTACTTTTACTGTAACTTCTCCACAGAAAAATATTACAAAACATAAGGCAGAGAAATTGCTGAAATCACTAGGCCATACTTTGGCAGGATTAAAGACAAAATTAAGATCTGCAATAATGTGAATGGCATTCAAAATAACCATAATGATAACTAAAGTTTCAAACCATGAGCTGAAATAAAGCTTACAACACCAGGCTTTAAAACCAGTTCGTTTTTTGCTTCTTGCAATGTGAATATTAATATCAAATCTCTTATTTTGCCTACTTTCCAGTTTTCTCAAAGCGCAAGATTGCCTTGTTTCCTGTAAATTAAATGAAGCTAAAATGAATGTAGGGGGAAAAAATGACAATAAAGAAAATTATGTTTCACTTATCTAATTGTTTAAATCTTAAGCTTTTGAAATCAGCAGGAAAAACAACTAGGATCTTATTATTCGATTGTTCTACTGAACAGTCGAATAATAAGGTAAAATGGTTGTCGTTCTGGAAACAGTAAGATTTATTAAAAGTAAGGTAATGGTCCTGAACTCAAACTGCATGCAAGCCGAATACACTATCTGAAGATAGCTGATGAGCCATATTTTTTTTAATAAAATGAAATATTTTACTAATTAAATAAAATATTTTAAATAACATTTAAGTAATAAGATAATAATTTTTGCTTACTAAATACTGATTGAAACATATATAAACAATAATAATAATACTGCAAAGGAAAAAAATTCAAATTTATATTTATTTTCTATCTGAGATATAAAGTTTGATACCTGCATGATATTTTTGTTGGTTATACTTAGTAATTCAAATATACTGATGACTAAATATAAAATTCTCAGACTGACTTTTTTTCTAAATAATTCTAACATGTTTAATTAGCCATTAATTAATTTGCTTTCATTTAAAATAAAAATCAAAAATTATAAAAATTTTAAGGTTTCAGAGAAAATTTACCAACTGGTTCATAACTTGAGAATAAATAATAAAACTTAGTCTTTTCTTTCATTCATTAAATTTTTCTTCAATGCATAAATAAGAGTACTTATTTTTCTATGCAAATGATTATAAATACCTTTATTTCCTAATAAAGCTTCATGATGTTTCAATTTTGTTAAAGTGTTTAGCCTTGGAAAGATACAACTAGAAATTATAATGACAAATTGCAGATGATCCGTACTTAATCAGGTTTTGCTTTTTAATTGATTTTCAAAAGTGAAAAAAAAAAAAAAAAAAACGCTGTTCATATATAAAAGTATTACCCAACAAAGCGTTTATTCTTAGTGCAAAAAATGTGCAACTGTGTTTATTTATTCTTTGATAAATATTAATAAAAGTTAATACAATCTGTACTTTCAAATCTTTGAATAAGGTCTCTATCTCATTGTAAATTAATTATCTCCCTTTATATTTTCTGGTATGTTATTCATGTTAAAATAATATAAACTCAGAATTGATGTAACCAAAATCTTGAAATTCATTCAGCACCATATTGCAACAAACACATAATTGAAATGTCTTCATAGGATGCATAAAATTTCTTTGGAGGTTACATGCCCCCCCCCCAGTTTGAGATCAACAATATAAGGTATTCACTTTAGATCTAAGCAGTTTTTAATAATGTGTATTTAGGAAAATTCTTCTTACAAAACAATATACAGCATTTCAGAGTAAAATCTGAAGCAGAATATTGCTAGATCTAGTCCGTATTTTATTTTAAATTATACATGTTTAAAGGGGTAATTCAATCATGTCTCTGTTTTGTCTTCTCCACCAATAACAGATATATAAAATTCAAGTATTTTTCTCTCAACAAGGAACTTGGTATTAATATCGTGTGCAATCTATCGCTGTTCGGATCATACACAATTAGGTTATTACCATCAAATTACAAACCATCAAATGAATTTTGTCAATCCTGCAAACAGTACTAATACTTCAATAGCTGAATGATACACAAGAATTTTGAAGGTTATGTTTAGCACAATGTGTGGAGCACCTCACTACAAATCCATCCATGTTATAGTAAGTTAGTATTCATGTTACAGTATGTTACATCCATTTTAAAATTATGGTAGAAATCCATTAATAAAAGGAAGGATTATTTTTTAGCCATGCTGTATATTGTTTACATGAAATGTGAATGCTTCCATGAAATATTATTATTGAAGTGTATGTGATTTCCTTGAATTACCCAGGGAATCAAACTGGAAATTAAAAAAAGAAAAAGGTCCAGAATATAAAATATGAAAAGCAGTGGATAAAAAACCATTGGCAGTTTTGTTTCTACCAAAAATTCTTCTCTTTTCATGCAATGCAGGTTTGTGCATTGGTACACTGGAGCATCAAGTTGAAATCTTTGTGAAAGTAAAGACTTCATTTGTTTTTAACTACACTTATATCAACCACCTCAAATCATCGTAATAAAATGTTTGATTGATTGTCAGATCTGAAAGAAAGAGCTATCAGGCATAACCTTTTCGTATTCTCTCCTCTGGGGGGGGGGGATATAGTCTTCATTGTATTTAATTTCCTTGCTTCTTTAATCTCACAGAGCTTAGAGATCAATTCTCATCTTACAGTGTAAGGCATGTATCAAAATTATTTGCTGCGATCAAGAAACTGATTCTATGAAACTATTCTATTCTGAAACTATTCTATTCTACTTCATTTAAAAGACCCCAAGTTAGCATTTCATTTAGATATAAGCATTGTGACCAATACTTAAATGCAGAAGTGAATGGGAACCTTAATTCAAGTTAGCTTAAAAAATTTGGATGATCTGGTTCAATAACTTTTTGACCAAAAATTACAATAAAAACAAAATAATTTTGAAGATTAATTAAGCTGTATTGCAAAAGACTTTTTTTAATATGCTATACACCTGAAAAACCTTTCTTATGAGTACAACAATCTGAACCCCAAGAGAACTTGTAGACATAAGGAATCCCAAAACAATATACCCAACAGAGAGGGAAGAAAATAATGGAAGACACCCAGTTTATATTATTGCTGGCAAAACACGACATGCCATCCATGAAAGCTCTTAATTTTACAGAACCTTAAAGTTAAAATAAAGAAATACACTTAAATCCTTTTATTTATTTATTTTAAACAGCATCTGATAATGAAGGAACTTTTCTTCTCTCAGAACATGTTTATCCACTTTTTAACACTGTAAGGTTTATCCTAAGTTTATGACAGTTATTTTTGAGTTTAAAGCTCCTTTCCTGTCTCTCCTAATTTCAGCTTACAATTCCTTATCAGAATAAGTTTTTAGAATCGCACTAAATGCAAATGAGGGATTAAGGATTAGGGGATTATTCAATTATGGCAAAACACACGAGGGCTATCTGCCTAAAGGGAGATATGCCTTTGTAGAGGACTTTCTAAGGGAAACTGGCTCGTATACACGTTAAACATGGGAAAAACCACAAAAACGCCCATGCAGCCAGCCCGTTCACGGGATTCGAACCTCGGACCGAACTACCAGTGTTCACTGTCTTTACTGCTCGGATGCTGATGGGCCAAATGCAAATGAGAAGGAGTAGTATTTAAATTGAAGTTTCACTGACTTGGAGAAAGAGAATCATAGTATTTGAATAGTGCATGTTTGCCTTTTGGCTACATCTCTCTAAGCTGTTACTATGCTCAACCAGATTACATGCTCTTCACAGTTTCGCTAGCTAATTTAATATTAGGGACCAACAACTTAATGCTACTTAGAAATTGTGTCAGCTTCGGCTAAATCTCTTTTGTTAGTCATTAGTTAAGTTCTTATGTCTTATATTTTTAAGCCCAAGTGGAGGCTTTGTTGTACATCCTGAGAAATAGACCCTCTTTACACTTTACCTCTTTAGTATAAGCAATAAAGGGTAATTAACCCTTCTCAAATTCTACCTTTCTGTTTCTGGACTTAAGCAATTATTTGCTTAATAGTTCACTAGGTTCCTCCATACTTAATTAAGAGATAAAAGGAAGGAAAACTACAACACTAATGTAAATTAATATCAGATTGGGTTTTCTTGTCTAACAAAGCTGGTAAGCATATCTTGTATATGTCAATCTAATGATGTTTTAGCATACTAGTTAAAGTAGTCCTTAATTTCCAATATTCCAGGTACTAAAACCATTCCAAATGACTTTTAGTTGCCATTATAAAGCAAGAAAATTTGGATATTACAGTAGATAAAACAGAACTTTTTAACTTATCATTAAGCTTTTGAATTAATAAAAAATTTACCTACTTGACTGTCAATGATGAATAACAAAAATTTTTATAAAATCATGAAGCAAAAATTTATTGTCTTAATTATTAATACGAAAACTCTGTTTATTTTGTAATTTAAATAAAAATATTTACTTCATATATTCATAAATGCAGCAGACCATCCAAGTTTTGTAAATTAACTTGAATCAAGGTTCTCATTCACTTCTGCATTTAAGAATTGGTGACAATGCTTATATCTAAATGAAATGCTAACTAGTGGTCTTTTAAATGAAGTATCATAGAATCAGTGTCTTGATTACAGCAATTAATTCTGATACATGCCTTACACTGTGAGATGAAAACTAACCTCTAAGCTCTGTGTAATTAAAGAAGCAAGGAAATTAAATACAATGAAGATTATATCCTCCCCAGAGGAGAGAATATGAAAAGGTTATGCCTGATAGCTCTTTCTTTCAGATCTTACAATCAATCAAACATTTTATTATGATGATTTGAGCTGGCTGATATTAGTTAAAAACAAATGAAGTCTTTACTTCCACAAGGTTCAACTTGATACTCCGGTGTACCAATGCACAAACCTGCATTGCCTGAAAAGAGAAGAATTTTTTAATTCCCCGGGGGATTCAAGGAAATCACAGAGGATATTAGATATGCTTCAATAATAACATTTCATGGAAGCATTCAAATGTAAACATTACACAGCAAAAATTTATTATCTTAATTATTAATATGAAAACTATGTTTATTTTGTAATTTAAATAAAAATATTTACTTCATATATTCATAAATACAAAAAAAAAAAATAATAATGAGACACTTCAAAATATAGGACAAGATATTTATACCATTCTCAGATGAACTTTTAGTTTTGATCTCAATGTTTAATAACTACACAATATAAATTTTATGCTTAAATTTGTCACGTAATGATACATAAATATCTTTATAAATTACATAAGGACTGCAGAAAAATCCATTTGTTATATATTATTATTTTTATAAATGCATATGAATTTTATCATACATAATATATGAATTTATTGAAACAATTTATTTTGAGATGATTAATTCAACCAATATTTCCAAAGACAGAATATTTGCAATACATGTGGATGTATGTGTAATGTGCAACTTTCAATGTAGAAATTTTTTGGAAAGTTTTGTAAACAAATACATAAATATTACATTCAAAAATTAAGAGTGTGTGATTTGTTTTATACATGAAGAAGTTTTATATACACAGTACAGTTTAACTATAAAATAAATGCAAAGTAAGTACAAAAGTTATAGAGACCAAAAAGGTTCTGTAGATTACAGAAAATAGGTTCACTTTTGTTTCAACTAGTTCTTCCTACTGAATTCATAATAAAACTGAATGTTTACCATATAAAGGAATGATTGTTTTTCATTTAATATGTTACTTAAAAATTACAAATATATGTAATTTATAATGTTATGAGCATAAATATTAGAAAAATAAGCTTCAGGAACTGAATTTGTAGCATAATAAGTAATTATTTTGACTAAATATACATAATTTCACACAAATTTTAAAAACTTTACTTACCAGGAAATGAATATACTTTTTAATTTTCATAAAATCTTTAGCAACTTCATTTGCTAACAAATATCTGCAATAGCATAATTTTTATTTAATGAATTTAACATATTCTGATGTTGTGTATTATAATTTGAAAAACAAGAGCCATTAAAATAAGAAAATTTCAGCAGAAAACTGCTTTACGTACTGTTTAAAAAATTCTCGAGTTAACACAACAGCTGAAAAAATTCAGATGACAAAATTATTTCTGACTTAATATTTTTGTTTTAATTTAATGCATTAATAAAGTTGAAATAATTGTGCTTTGATTGATTTAACAAAACATACAATAACCATATTAGTAAATAAATCATTTCACACAGTAGATTATGTTATTTCAGAATTTTTTTTTACAGTCCTAGTTTTCTATGAATTTTAGAATATGCCTATGCATTTATAAATAACAAATTAAAACTGGTTACAATAAAAATTTATAAGATTATCTTTTTATTTAATTTTAAAATACACAATGAAGAAGAGTTATGGTTACCATTCTGCATTCACAGTGTCAATGAAATAACCACCAATGAAAAAAGAAGGACATTTTTAAATTAAAATTATTGTATCTACAGGAAGTTTCAGTACAATGTATACATACTTCTAAGAAAGGTGGTTGCTCAAAGGGAAAACAGATTCATATAGCTATGCATGGTCAGACATTATCTCCATGTGGTAGACAGCTTTATATAGGTAGCTGTAAGACTGCACAAAAGGTCATCTTGAGAAAACATTACACACATTTAAGTAAATGTTTGGTCTGCCATTGTTGAGAGCCAATTAGCTGATGCTATTTGTCTGGACAGATGGAATTACAGGATATTTTACACTATATTACTATATATATACTATTACAGGAACTTTTGAATGAATGATAGGTCTACAGCAGCTGCTGTGCTATGAAATGTAGTTGTAGTATAATCAGGCTTCCACTTTTTTCTTCAATAGCATTTATAAACACTTAAACAAACATTTAGATAATGGGGGATCAGTTCACTGGTCTGCACAATGGACAGAATTATCTAGTCTTGATTAATTTTATGTGGTTATATGAAAACTCTGGCATATGACGCATCCAAGGGCAGTGTTGGGAATCTTGTAGCATCTATATAGCTACAGCTATCCAAGACATGTTTGGAATTTTCCAGTATGTTCATGATTCCCTGCACTAACAATTAACTTATGCTTACTAAAGTGATAGCTTGTGAAAGCAGCTTAAATAACTTCTCACACTTCTACAGTTTGTAAAGATATCTGTTGTTATTAATAAACTGCATTTTATTTCTTTAGGTACTACTCTCACATTATGTTCTGTGCACACTAGCATACGATAGTGGCATTTCTGATTCTGCATAGTTGTGTGATTCTGATTTATCTTTGAGCAATTCAGAAGCCTGCCACAAGTTAGTACACATTGTGCAATTTTCATTTCGATTGTATAGATCATTATCAACAAAAGCAATCTCGGATAACTTTTGATCTTTTTTTAAAACATGATAGATAATCATCTAAAATAGGAAGAAAGAGACATCTTTAATCAAAAAAATAAATAATAAACAAATAAATAAATGTAAAATCTAAAATTTTTTAGGTCATTAAAACCAAAAAACTACCAATGAAAAAAAAAATGCTCTCTAATAATAATAATAATAATTAAAAATATAATAAATTTTCCCAATATAATGCCAGAATAAAGGATACTTAAGAAAACAAGTTCTGAGCTTTGAATAAATATTAAACCAAAGTTTCAGAAATATTTAAAAAGTTATGAATTTAGTAGCATTTCTTAAGCTTTCTCAAATTTTAATACTACATTTCCAAAGCTCCATACATCACAAATTTTTAAGTTACTTTTGACCTATTCATTTCAATTCACATGAAAATTTCTATATTATAAACATTACATAACAATTACACCTATATCAACATAATTCTAGAATTTTAAGCTCATATATCTCCTATTAATCTTCATATGATAAATTAAAAGTTGCCCATAGTTTATCTAATCCAAGACCCTCAACTGCAAAGAATTAAGTCACTTTTCCCAGGTGCTTTTGTTGTGTAATAATCAGCATATCCAGATGATAATTCAAAAACTCCAGTTCAGTTATGGGCTAAAGTATGATTGATTTTTTTAATAAATAATTCATCACTTCCAAACTACATTCGTCTTAATACAGTGCCCATTTTGAGTGAGGAAAGTATATTTTTCAAAGTTCATTGGTTGGTTCATTTTAAACAATTTAAACAATTTGGTTGGTTCATTGGTTGGTTTATTTTAAACACCAAATAGAACATAGATTGTTCAAGATTTCAGTATCCCAGTGCACAGAAAAACAGTAAATTATATACAAGTACAATAATTTCCATTATTTCTTAAATATCTTCTGATTTGCAAGATTAATTTAATATTGCCTTGAGGGTTACTGAAATCAGACCTTTTTTGTGCTCTTATCAAATTTCATCTAAAAATAAATTTTCTATCCTTTCCTATCTCCATCTCAACAATATTTTTTTTAATGTAGATTATAAGGGGAAGATTAACTGCTGTTTTCATAAAAGCAATACTTCGATATAAGAAATATTAGTATTATGTAACTTTATATTGAAACGATTGTAATTATTCTGAAATAAACTTTACTCTTATTTGCATTTGCAAATTATGCATCTTTGCTTATATTTTTTACATAATAATGAAACATCATTGAAAAACTAAATTTCATATTAGTATCTTCTAACTTTTAATGTCAACTACACGAAGTCTCTTCTTAAGATTATAATAATAACTTCAGTTTACTGCCTGTGTAACTCAAATACATAATACGTTAGTAGATATAAAGAAACAGCATTTTAGTAAAGAATGATTATTTCCACATCAGAAAAACTCATGACAAAAATTAATTTTCAAGAATATTTAAAAAATTAAATCCATTAAGCATGACTGAAAAGAGAATAGAGTAATCACTCTTGCTATAGACATGTGACAGAGGTTTTAGAATTAGACTTAATGCTGATCACTTTAACTGAATACATTTAAATGTGAGCAACTTAAAAACTTCTTAAAGCAGTATGCAAAAATAAATAAACAATAATAAAAAAAAAAGCAAAAGGAAACAATTGTTTGTTTCACTTTTAAAATATTAAAAATAAGGTATGATGGTTTTTTAGCGATACTATCAAATAGGAAAACATTAAACATAGATTATTTTTGCTCAAGATGGTTTATGTATTTAAAATTGTCTATTCTTAAATATGCAGGAAAACTATATATATATATATATGCATACTCTTTATATATATAAGCAGCTAAAGTGTGTGTCGCCGATAGTTTATTGTTGCCACTCGGAAAAACGAGTGCGCAAATTAATGTTTCTGCAGTTTTTAATTAATATCTTGGCTTATTAAAGTCGTAAAAAAATTAGAACGATATCGATGGATTCGGAGAATTTTTTTAAATCTGAGGATATGCGTCTCGAATTTACACTCCGCACCGTTCCGTAGATATTCGATAAAAAAGAATTTGGCATGTAGCCAAATCCCTCTTATAATAGCAAAAACCCAAGAAAGAAAGTGAAAAATGTAGGGAAAACATAGGGAAAAATTAGTTTTTAATTAATATCTCAGCTAATTAAAGAATCACGAAGACGCAATTGGTCAAAATGGCCTGCCCTGGACCTGCGGAATCCAACGGTGTGCTTCGTTAAGCCCGGGAGCCATCCGTTTCGGAGGAGATGATATTACTTCACCCCATATATGTGGTTTAAGAGTCTGTTTGCCGTCGATAGTTTATTGGTTACTTGCGTAACTAAGGGTTCATACACATTTCTGCAGAAGGAAATTAAGTACTTTTAAGGACTTTTAAGGACCATTAATGAAAAAAATTAAGGACCTATGAGGAAATGGGAACTGAATAAATTCAACTAAAAATATTATATCTATGCCTGAACGTGAGTAGGATGCATTATTATTAAACATAACTTAATTAACATAATCATTAATATTTTGAGAATAAAATTAATTTTATGAAATTTATCAAGTAACATTAAATATTTTACACTCATAATAATTGGACATATCTGAAAGAAGATAAGTGACATTTTAGTTACGTTTTACTAACAGTTAGCTTTTTTTTTTTTTTTTAATGTCTCATTTTGTCACATACTTGCTCAGTCTAGAGGTTTAGTAAATAGTAAGTAGATTTTAATGTCACGCAGCATAGGTTAAAATAAGCATTAAAATCAGAATCAGCATGATTCATAACAAAAGACTGGCTGTTGTCACCGCTCCTGCTCGCCTATAGAGACCTGCTGATTAGAACAAACCTGAAAGGCCTGATGTAGGCACAGTTAGCAAGTTTTGAAAGTTAGCTGACCTCTGTCTGACGCTGTTAGTGTTGTAGCTTTGTGTAGAGTTCCACAGGTTGTATGGCCCACCAGCGGCCGAGTGGTAAAGTCGCTGAACACTGGTAGTTCGGTCCGAGGTTCGAATCCCGCGAATGGGCTGGCTGCATGGGCGTTTTCGTGGTTTTCCCCATGTGTAACGTGTTTACGAGCCAGTTTCCCTTAGAAAGTCCTCCACGAAGGCATCCCTCCCCTTAGGCAGATAGCCCTCGTATGCTTTGCCATACTTAAATGCACCAAATACACACCAGAGGTTGTAACTCAGTTAATATACTTAAAGGTTCTATTAAGCCACTAACGCATTAGCGGTGATAAGTTGTTTTGCATTAAGTCTCACGAGATGCAAAGAATAAGTTTCACATGAATTTTTATATTTTTGTGTTTTACCTTGTGACCATGGTAAAGGTTTAACACGTAATTTACATAATAATAACTGTACATATCTTTGAAGAATAATTTTCTTTCTCTTTACATATTGAGTTTCTTTTTTCAATACGTTTCCCTTTCCTATAACTTTTAGTAATACGAACATTCAGAAGATATATGAAATACATATGGTAAAGTCTGGTCACAGAGCTGGTGTGGCATAAGTTTTAGAATTTAGGGACACACTGAGCAACAAAATCTAGAAATGGCAAAACTTTTAGAATTTAGAGCAGGCATTGGAAGCAAAATTTAGAAAGGCACCAGGCAGCAGAATTTAGGATCCACAGAGATTGCGTCAGGTGACAAAATGCCTAGCGCCAGCTCTGCGTATGATGCATTAAGACATATTAGATGAATCTTTTGAATTGTCAGCTTTCAATTTCTTTATTAATAAAAAAAAATTATTTTTATAACTTCTTTGATCTAGTGAAAAGTAGAGAAAATAAAGGGAAGATAAAAATGTTAAGAAAGCGATTCTAGAATCAGAAGTAAAACATTCAACGATTTATTATGTTTTCATTGTTCTTCCAGATGTTCTTCAAAATGTAAGAAACTGTGTGTTACTACCATGGAGACATTTTTCATTTTATCACATTTTCTGGAATCTTTTAGAATCGTTGGTCTATAAATTTGCCTTAAAATCTTTTTAAACTTTCCAAGCTTCAATGTCTAAAATCCTACAGAAAAATTACCCCTGCCAATTCTGTAACAGCAAAAAGCCAGAAATGTTTTTGAAAAAAATCGGAGGAAAAAAGTGTGAAATTAATTTTATAGAGAAAACTGATGCATTTTCTGAGAAATGGGAAAAATTCTTAACATGAATAAAATTAAAAAGACATTTTTAATTAATTACATAGCTATTTTGCTTTTGCTAAAAAATGTTTTGTAAACTGTGCTGAATAGCATTATTCCTTGCTTATTTTTCATAATCAAAAAATTGTATATGTGGCCAAAATGAAACTTTATACTATGACAGTGAAAAATAAAAATGCTTTATTTTAATGTTATTTCTTAAATATAATTCCAATATTTACCATTATTTTAATGAAATTTATCAACGTTAGAATGTTCTAAAAAATTGTCGAAAAATTCCCAGATTTCGGAATTAAAAATTTTCTATAGAAACCAATTTTAAAATCGCCAAAATTTTCATAATCGCAAAATTTAGAACCGTTTAATAAAAGAATTCACACCCCCAAAAGCGGCAAGTTGTTTGAGAGCACTTCATTACAAAAAATGAAATAATTTTGAAATGCTTATGTTTCACTTCTTGCTCAGAAACTCGATTTTTCCACCATTATTTATATTACAAATAGGAACAAATTATAACTCATGAACCTATTCAAAAATTAGCCATATTTGTCAGTGAATGGCCAAAAATATTCCTGCAAAATGCTAATTCACACCCAAAATGGCAGTCGTAAAAACAGACAGAAATTTCAGATGATTAAAATTAAGGACCTTCCGTCAATTTTGACCAAAATTAAGGACTTTTAAGCACCAAAAATCAATTCCGAAAATCTTAAGGACTTTTAAGGACTCTTTTAAGGACCGTACGAACCCTGGTAACTGTAAAAGCCAATGGGGTGAAGTTGCCACGGCACAGGGTTGCCATTTCAATTGAGACGTAGACAATTTCCTGTAAAACTTGCCTATGCTATGACCATCAATAAGTCTCAGGGCCAAACGCTTAAACGTGTTGGCATTTTTTTACATGAGCCTGCATTTGGACACAGACAACTTTATGTTGTCTGTTCAAGAGTTCATGAAAGAACGGACGTAAAATTAAAAATAATGGATGGTCCTCTGCAAGGCGAGCTTAAAAATGATGAAAAGATCTACACTAGAAATATTGCGTACAAAGAGATCTTTGACATGTGAATTAACATTTTATTATTTAAATCACCTTTATTTACTGAGCTAACGGTGGCTCATAAGAAAATGTACCGCCAGTGTTTCCTTCATTGCTTTCTACTTTAAATAATTAAGCAAGTAGAAGAGGGAAGCCCCCTGGGGCAGTAAGCAAAGGGGAGTCTTCGCTGCCTGCCCTGGGTAATTCAGTTTGAATTAGAAGACATCTTTGCACAAATCATTTTAATTACAATTTATAATATCTAGAACAGTGGTCATTTCATATGACCGCCGGGCTTCCTAGTATATATATTATGGTGAAACACCGAAATCTGGAGAATGTCGACTTTCATCGGTGAATGTCAACATTCACATAGTCTCTAGGTGTATGTCTGAAATATTTTCCAAATACTCTTATTTCTGACTTACACCGGTCAATGACGACATTCACCATGTACTAATGGTGAATGTTGAACATATAACAATATTATATTTTCTTCTCCGTAATTCAGTCGCGAATAAACGCACTTGTAACTTGAAATAAGAACTTAAGAACATGAGAACCTAAAACACACAATACATTCAAAATGAGAAAGGAAAATAACAGAAGTTAAAAACTTACTTAATTATACAGTACATTCTAAATGAGAAAATAAAATAACAGTAATAAAAAACTTACTAATTACGTGATTCAAATCTTATTTATCGCAACAACTTAAAACTATTATGGCACTTTATGACCTGTCTTTTTGACTTTCACCAGAGCATATCTGTGATTGTCAACATACACTGGTGAGGGTCCGAATATACAAGAATGTAGTGAATATTCGGTCTTTCACTGACGTATTTAGTGAATGTTGATATTCTCTGGTGAAAGTCGACATTCTCCAATTTCGGTCTTTCACGGTAACATATATATATATGCTATATAATTCATAATAATTTACAATAATAAAACATTTATTACTTTGCAGCTTTAGTGCAAGTCTTAGGCTTTTTAATTTACTTTTAATTACTTTATTTTGAATATATATGCTATATATATATATATATTTATATGCAGGTAAAACTAATGATTTTTTATCATGATCACTCACTTTTTTTTTATGTCTGACGCATTATCTGCAGCTACACTTAAACATTTTAATGTTCTTCTCTGGATAAAACCACTACGAAATTGTTTCCAGAAATGACCCTATGAAAACAATACATACTAATAAATGAATTAACTAATTCTAAAATTTCCTTTTTAATTCCAAATACTTTTCAATAAACTATTACACTTTGAACTGCTTTATTCAATAATAGTTACGTACAAATTCTTAATAAATGAAGCATATTTTAAAATTCTGTTAAAGGTTTCAGAATGGTTTTCACAAAATAAAATGTTTATATACAGTTATTCAGTTTCTTAAACTTTCAAATCATATACTTAAAGTGCTTGAACTGACTTTATCAAATTCATACTTCTCTAATGTAATATTATTTTAACAAATTTGTTAAGCAAATTTTCACTTCACTGCCATCTGTTAAAATCTTCAAGATATCACAAATCTAATATTCAAAACATTTGGTTATTATAAAATTTCTTAACACTCCAGGAAAGTTATATTGGCGAAGATTTAAACAATGAAGGAATAAAATAAAATTTTATATTAAGAATGTATATTAAATACAGTGTGACAGTTAAATTTCTTGACTAAGAAATTTCAAATTTAAAAATAAGTGTTCATTATCATGATCTCAATTTCAGTCTTTTTTTTCCTTAAAAAAAAGTTTATGATAAGAAACAACTTATAAAGCAGGTCAATCTCAACAGGTTTCTTTTTTGTTTTTGGTCTTCAAAAACATTTGTTCCCTTATTATTTTACGAAATTAAAATATTTTTGCTTTTACAATATGGTAGTAAATTATTTTACATTAAAGTTTACCTAAATGCAGAAAGAAATACATATACTCCTTTAAATGTTAAGCATAAATAACTATTATTTTGTGCAGAATATTCCGGGAGATAAAAAGGAGGTTACACTTTTAGATCCTAAACTTATATTTCCTATTACAAAATTTCTTTAAATGAAATAGAATGTTTTAATAAAGTAACTTCCATGTTGGACGTAAGGAGTCTTTAAAAATTAAATGTAACATTTTATATGGTCCCCAAAGATTTAAAAATCTAATTAGTAAAATATTTATTATACATTAATAGACTGATAATAAAATGTTCCATATTATGACATGCAAAATTCATGAAGATATTAAAGAACAACCAATTTTACTTAGATCACTTGACAGAGCATTTGGTTACATTTTGGGTAGTATCTCCACCCATTCATTGCATGTGTGCTTTGCAACCAGTTTCCAACTTTCTACAGATAATGCTCTATCACTCTCAATAAAAGATTATTTTGTTCCAAGCGTAGTACACAACACCTGCAAATATATGCTAGATATTAGTCCCATGGAGATTTTATAAGTCATTTTGAAAAAAGCTATTCATGATGGTCAGGCCTCACCTTCATCTGCGCTTATCTTTTGGTAAATGCTTATTGTTTCTTGGACAGTGATACTTCATGTATGTTTCAGTATCTTACTGCATACTTACTTCACCATTAACTTGCTGTTTTGTAAGCTAAAAATGTTACATTCCATGTGGTATGAATATGCAATCAATCCTCCCTCCCAGATTTTTATGGTGTGAGATGAATGTGGCTAAAGAGCTACAGGGTTTGTCTGTAAAGTAATGAGACAGGGTCTGGTAAAAAGAATTTATTGATTCTATAGGTATGTATAATCAAAATTTTTCAAATTAGTCTTAGTTTCAAATTAGATACACAGCTGCCAACACAATTCCCACACTGCAAATGAAGGATTTCTGTAGCTAAGCTCTAATGTCCTATGGGAAATGCCAGCTTGTCATTGTTTTTGTTCGTCACTCAACACTTTTGGCATCAATTTAACAAAAACCTTCCTTATCAATGGTCAGAGTCCAGGAGATTCTCCACATTGGTCACATTTTTGTCCAACTCACTCACTGAAGGATACCCAGAGAGCTCCACATCTTCAAAGGTCTCCTGTCCTTTCGTGAACTCACTGAATCAGCAGAAAAAATTGGCATCGTCTTTGTAAGCCTCCTTAACCAAGGCAAGCATCTCGGGAGTAGTTTTGCCCAAGTGTAAGTAAGATTTAATTGTATAGAGCTGCTAAAACGAATGCTACATTTTTGACGTTTTATGCTGTTATAAAACCTCAGAAACAGCTTTCGTGCCATGAGTGATCCTCACAGGATCAGAGCTTGGAAGTTAACTGCCACCCAGTGCATTGCTTAGCTTAGACCTCCCAACAAAAATCCCAACCCTGGGAAATGTGCGACTGGAGCATAGCGGCCAATCTCATTACTTTATGAACAAACCCTCAAACTTAACAAAATCTAAAACACTGTATTATGTCTACAAATAAACTTCAAAAGCAGTAGACATACCTGTGCAAAGAAATGATGTTGTCATTCACCATAAATGCACTTCCAAGTGAAGATTTTTGGCTCTTATTGGCAGATATTTTATAATGAAAGCATGGCAAAATAAATGCAGGATTATCATAGGACGCAAGATTATCATATGATAGAGTATTGCCAGACAACAGCAAAAAAAATAAGATACTTGACTAACAACCAAAATGCTGGACTGCTTTAAAGCTAATTTTTAAACTTTTTACTTACACAGAGTACCCAAGAATAAAGTCACCAAACACTGGCAAGGCATTTTGTGGCTATCTAAAACTGTCCTATGAACATATACTGGGAAACACATAGTTTTTGATTTATAAGACATAAAGCATCAGTAAAAAGCAAATGTTATACTACACAGGGAAACAGAAGAAAATTTCCAAATGCAGGTAAAACATACTGTGGCCAAAGATAAATAAAAATTGCCTTGTGAACAAATACAGGAAATGTATATTTTAAGAGTTAAGAGATGATGAACACCAGAGACAGGTGAATGTGATGGCAGCTTCCTACTTCTTAAGGAAAAAATAAAAACATGAAGCTTAACAAAGCAACAACTGGTCTATAGGATTTTAGGTATCATGAATAAAAGCTTATATGCAGGGAGGTAAGATACTAACACTGGGTGCAATATGCAAAGCTTTTGTTATGGAACCAGTTACAATGACAACAAGACAAGGTTACATATAAATTCATGTGTTACAATACAATCTCAAACTTTTAGCCACCACTAGAAACATAAGTGATATATTGCTGCCACAGAACCTGATGGACATATTCTAAGGCCCCAGAATGATGCAGATACATTTGACAATGATCTATCTACACTGCAAAATTCATAAATAAGACAAAAAAGGGGGATCTGGATTTGGATGCCGAAGTAACTGCAGAAGACTCGGGGATAAGTGGATATGGAGGCAAATAATATCTGCATCATGTTGATTCTGATCTTCAGTGGCTCATAACTTGTAAACTGTATATATCCTATTATATGTTCAAGGAGATTTTGTTTATGTTGTGTAGTGTATTCTTTTAGCTGCATAATTTGGTGCCTCAAATACAGATCAACCTTCACATTAATTTTTATGTTATTTATACATTATCACAATTACCATAATAGAAGTCTCCAAATTTTCAGAACGTGCCAAACCCTGGCAACAATGCATATAACCATTCTTCAATCAAACATACTTGTAAAAATTCTTCAATCAAGCAATATCACCATTTTCATATATATTATTCATTTGTTGTGATCATTCAATATTTATTCGTTGTGATCCAAATCACAGCTTTTTTTAAATAGACAAATCATGATATTTTTTGCCTCAAACACAATTTTAAAATATGTACTCGTGGAATTTTTGCCAACTGTGGAAAAGTGTGTAATAAAATTTCTGCAGGAATACAGTACTTTGCCGCAAAATCTCTAAAGGGAGTGACTGCTTTGAATTTATTGTTAAAACGATTGCCATAAAATGTTCACCATAGCAAAAGAAATTACAACCAACTTGTTAGTAGGTTTATTGATTGATTTTGGAGATACCTAATTAGACTGTAATATTTATATATATACACACATATAGGATGCATTTGTTGTGGAGGAGTATACTTGTATTGGTGGTTCTGTGATTTCTACTCAGCGAGCATTTTTCATTTCATTCAAACTTGGCTGATATGATCCTATTTAAGAGAGAAAAACTATTCACGCTTAGGTATGAAACTTTAGAGCAAAATGTTCTAAGCTGAAAAAAAAATTGCCTGGCCAACCTCGGACTGTAACAACACCAGAAAATGTGGCATATGTGAAAGCATCTATTCAGTAATCTCTAGTGTTCAGCACTTAAACATGCAGCTGCCCTGGAATTGTCTGATAGGGATGTAAGACGAATCCTGCAGTGAAATCTTCATATTCATACAAAATGGTGGTTACCCAAGAATTAAGTGAGAGAGATTTTGAAACTCCCAAGACTGCATATCAGGACATTCTTCAGAACGTTCTCCCTGGTGCTGCTTTGATTTCATCTGATGTGCCCCACCTCCACTTATCAGGTACTGTAAATAAACAAAATTTCCACTACTAGGTGGCAGAAAACCCCCAGAAACTTCACCAATTACCACTTCACAGCCCTCATACGACAGTTTGGTGGTCCATTGCAAAATTTGGTATATGACTTTCTTATTATTTTTTTTAAGATGATGGGCTAATGGTAATGTTTACTACAAATCGTTACTATCACATTATTGAGACCTTCCTCCAACCTAAGTTAAACCAGTTTGTTGGGGAACGTGAAGATGGAAAAGTCTGGTTTCAACATGACAGAGACACAACTTCCACTTTGCGGCATTTTTTAGCAATTCTAAGAGAGTTGTTTCCTGGACATCTTCTCTCATTACGAGGAAACATTGGCTGGCTCCCTAGGTCACCCAATTTATCACCTTGCGATTTTTCTTCGGAAACATTTGACGGTGCAAATGTATGAACATTGTCCCACAGCCCTCCAAGCAAGGACACAATCACCAAGACAGTGGCTGCGATTCCACCGAAATGACACAAAGAACTATGGACAACTTTTTCATAGGAGGTAACAGCGGCCCACCTATTAGGTGCTTCCATAATGAAGTGGCCACCACTTCCGACCTTAGTAGCAACCAAGCCTGTCATCGGCTTTACAGAGGCTATTCACACATTTTTAGATGATTTTCATTGTAGTTACAGAAATATATTACATAAAATGTTTGTGTTTTAAATGTTCCATTTGATAACCCTTAGTCTTCATTATCTTTCTACATTGTAATTTTAAAGACAATGCCCTTTTGAGTATCAAAAAAGATATTTTATGCCATTCCTCTTGAACAGCTTTCCAAAGTCCAAGGAGGGATGTAGCTGGACTTTTGGCCAATTCACGCTTTAAAAGTCCAAAAGAGCAAAAATTTGTGGATGATACATCAGGAGATTTAGTAGGACCATGAGTGAAGTGTATAACTTTAAGATACATTTCTTGTTCTATGAAATTAACAGTAGAATTTGACATGCAGCTGCTTGTTTTGTTTTGATGCAGTTCTACCTGATTGATGACACTGTGGATAAAGAGAAGGCATTTCATATTTGAAAACTGGATATAAATATGTTCCTGATAATACACAGAGTTGATAGTTTTCTCCACTCCACTTAATTTTTTTTTGTCATTATACAGTTAAAAGTCGTTAATCTGGACACCCATAATCCGGAATGATCTATAATCCCGACCTCAAAGCTACAAAGTTTCTGTGTATGCGTCAACACATAATGCGCGTAATACCTTTACACATGCGCATAGTGTGTATGCATGCACATAATACGTATACGCATGCATGTTTAATGTATAACGGATGGTATAAGCTAAGCTAAAATTATCTAATTATCTATTTCAGTTAATGTTGCAGATTGCATTATTCCTTAATCTTTGAATTGGATTCAGCTTATTATTTTTTGCAGACTGTTAGAGCAATTTTATAAAAGTAAGTTGGAACTTTCGATTATGTCAAATAGAATTTCCGATGCTGGAGCTGCAAAAGGATCTACAAAAAGAAAGCATGTTTCGATGTCCATCAAACAAAAAGTGGAATTGCTGCAAAAAATCGATAAAGTCTCCTTTGTTTCTCTAACCCTTCCGAACTCTGGTTATCGATTTCACGCTGCTCTGTGCGGGGGGAACGTTGCGGCGCACAATGAACTCGAAGTTGATCTGTCAGCACTATCCTTATCTTCAGAGCAAATGTTTTTATTTTATTCGGCTTATAATTCCTTACTAAATGTAGTATTTCATCTCGATGTACTCCGTCTCTGATATGATTTAAATCAAAATTCCTTATCATTATAAATATCACGAATACAAATCAAATAGTTTTCTGGTTGCAATTTTCTAATTTCGACTATGCCTAATGTATGAATTACGCATGCGCGCATTGAAAGAAATGTTTAATAAAATAAACAAATAAATATTAAGCTTTTCTTTCTGTAAATTTTGATACCCTTTAGATCATAATTGCTCTTTATTTCATAAATTACGGTTTTATATTTTTAATTTTATAATTTTTGCATGCCATCTTACTAGATTTAAACTGATGATCTATAATCTGGAAATATCGATAATCCAGAATCGAAGTCCCGACGAATCCGGATTAAAGACTTTTGACTGTATTAAAAACCAGCAACAACCATAAATCTCTTTGAAAAACTATTTTTAGATTCTATGAACCATGCTCTAAGATTTCTTTCTGCTCTTTGTTGATAATAAATGGATATCTTTTATTGCAGTCATTTAAATATACCCAAGACATCTACTGTGACAACATTTTTTCCCTTTTTGTCCAAATAATTGTTTCTCATAGAGAATTCTGCAATTAATTTTGATTTTGGTGATATGTCATGGAGAAAGACAAGGCACATTACATTTTTTCAATCAAGATTCAAATCAGCTTAAATTACTTTGTTTATAGATGACACTGAGCATTTTAATTATTATGTAATTGTACTTTGATAGATTTTTCTTTAACGTTACAGTTTTTACCTTTGCAACATTCACATGTTCCGTTTTTTCCTTGGATATGTATTTTGAACAATTTTTCTCCTTGAAGCCAAACTCTGACACTTCCTCCCCTTTGTTATGGACAATGCTATCTAACATTGGTTTATATACAGAAAAATCATGGCTTTCAGAGCATTTTTACTTCCTTTTACGAAGTAAAAAAGAAGTACTGTAATCGCAAAAAGTTTCAAGCAGCATATTTCAATGAAAATATCCATTTTGACTGCTATCGAATGCAATTTAACAATGTTTTTGCATGATATCTGTACGTAAGGACAGAAAAAAAGACTCTTTTCCTCCAAAAAAATTATAAAACTGCTTTAAAATGAATTCTAAAGAGAATTTTTCGTGGCATCTGTACGTATCTCGCATAACTCAAAAACGAGTAGCCTCAGAATGTTGAAATTTTGTATATAGGACTGCTATAACATGTAGATGTGCACCTCGTATTTTGGTTGCAATCGGTCGCACCAAACATATATCCACTCTGTTACCCGGCTCAGTGATATCAGTTTCTTTACTCTTATGTGTTTGTAAATTGTACATTTTTTGCTTTAAAAATGATTGAATTACGTTGTTTTTATCTTCCGGTTAAGGTTTTTATGCCTTTAGTAAATCTCTATGCAATATTTTTAGAATTATCAACAATTTTAAAGTTGTTTAAGTACCGCTAAGCCTAATCCTTTTCTTGATGGCGGCCATTGTTTTTTTACATTTGAAACAGCAGACTAGTGGATTTGTTGCCAATCTAGAGAAACGTAGCTTCGCAACAACAAAGATAGCACCTTCATTTATTATTGCCAATTAAATCATGCTTAATCCTTTCTGGAGTTTTTTCGAGGAAATAAGTGTTTAAGAGTTACTTCGTAATTTTTAATATAGATATTTTGAGTTTTTATGTATTCTCGCGAAGTGAGAACTGAATTAATTGAATGAGAAATACTCAATCGTGTGTGAAAAACGGTTTCTTTTTTGTTTTGTTTGCTTAATTCTTTTATACATCGTTCTAGTTTTATTATAGTATTTGAATAGAACATGTGGCAACGATTAGATAATTCTGTTCTTTAAATGATATAAATTTGGTGCATTATGAGTTATAATATGAACGAAATATAATACTGTTAAGTGAATCTAGTGCCAGAGTGCCGCTATGGTAAACAAATACTAGAATGAATTTTAAAGAATGCATTTATTCTATTGTGGTTTATGCGCTGTCGGCAAATTAGATTTAATTGAATCCAATAAGTTTAAATGAAATGCAAGAAAAAATGCGTATAATTTAATATTCCGTACAAGGAAGTCGTGCTGTACACATCAGATTTTTTAATAACTAAATTCGAATAATTTTCTTCAGTAAGTACATAAACATAGCATCCCATACATTGCTTCTTTAAAGCATGAAAACAAAATTGTCAAACAGCAGATAATAATTTACCCTTTCAAAAATATACTTGCAGTTAAAAAAATTTTTTTCAAGCAGGCAATGTTTTTTAATAGCAAAACAAATTCATCTAAAAAATGTATGAACAGCCTCTGTATCTATGTAAAAAATAAAATTTTGTACTTAAACTGAATGATGAATTTAGTTCATTATTCTTTTTCATTGGCTAAAAGTGAAGCAGTATGCCAAATTTGGAAATTTCATTGTTAGATATGTCTTTAATCTGGTAACCTTCTTCCTTTGCTGTAGGCAATAATTTAATTGCGGCAACCTCATTTATTTTCATAACCTGAGTTAATGGAATTGTGAGATATTTCTTTTTAAATTAGTCTTTTTAAATTTATTTTTAAAAGTCTGTTTTCGAAAGCTATTTGCCTTTTTTTAATTTTGTATTTGGATTGAAAGAAGAAAATGTCTGAATGAATTTATCTGCAAATAAGGCTGAATGTTCTGCATGCAAAGATGAGACACACTTATTAGCTAGCCAGTACCCAGTGTTGAGTTCATGTAATTCTCTGATGAAATGAAATGTGGTGATGGAAAAGAGTGGGAAGTGGACTGATGTGTACTTGCAAAGAAGAATAGGTAAAAAAAAAATTTTATCAGGAGGATTTTACAAAAAATATGCTTTACTTTTTAATGTATCAAATAATTCATATTTAATAAATAAAGTTTGTATTTTAAATTGTTAGAGTTTTTTTTTTATGTTGATAAAGTTTGCTGGCAAATATTATTCGTTTGACAATATTAAACAAAAAAATGAGAAAATCAGCAACTTGCATCCAAAAAATAACTTTTACTTTTTCATTTATAAAAAAGTTTCATTTATAAAAAGTATTATACTGTGCCAATACGGTTGCATCAATATGCAAGTACTTTTTCTACATTAATTATTTATTTTTAACAGAAAACAGAAATTTAAGGAAAAAAAATGTTTAAAACTTTTGGAAAGCTATGTATTCTCAGCTTATTACGTTATCTCTCAATTCTTTTATGTCACACATTTAAAAATACTCATTTATAATGTAGTATCTTCTATAATGAACTGTTTTTTTCAGATAAAATACATATCTGGACTAGCTTCAAACCAAGCACTCCAAACTAATTTCCTATCATAAAAATATGACATAAATTGTTTTTACATGAATAATAATACGGCATAAGAATTATTCATATGCTATCATGTAACAGTACTACATCAATTCTCCCATCAATAAAATTCCGAGTTCCTTACTCAAGGACCCCATTCCGGATATGAATTCCTGGGGTATTTATAGGATTTCTTGCCAGTGTGGTTTAATTTACATTGGTCAAACTAAGAGAGCCTTAAAATTTCGCGTCAAGGAACATGAGGCATATGTTAGAAAAAAGGAAACACAGAAGTCTTCTGTTGCTCAACATTGTTGGTCCGAAAACCACTTTCAATTTTTCTGCTGCCAAAATTATTCAAAAAACATCTTCCATTGAAGAACTGGATTTTCTAGAGGCATTTCACATTCATAAAAATCTTTCTGTTCTAGTTAACGATCCTAATTCCAATCCAAATTTGCCTTCGGCTTTTAGAGAAATTATGTTTTAGTTCTGGTTTCGCCAACAGATGGTGCCACTTGCTTATTCTTGTCCGGGCTTTCTTATCTTATCTAAACATTATTTCCTATCTTGTTCATTTGCGGTTTTGCAGCTGAAGATGATGGTTCGGTAAAACCATCGAAACTAGTCCTGTGAAAATTTTGTAAATTAACGCTGATTTTTGATGTTTGACTTCTGAATTAGTATTTATTCGGCGTGTTATTGTGTCTTAATGATAGTATGAACTTGGGATAGTATCCCACTTTACCCTAGGCATATAGCATAGTATACAAACTATAAAGACCCAGCTTATTTATTCTATCTTTTTCCCCATTCAACAGAACTCCTGCACATAAGTTGCCCATATCTCAAACTACACTCATGTCCAAAATTATCTTTACATACCCAAAAATGATGATATTCAATGAAATATCGAATCAATGTGATCCGTATTTGCAGGGAATGTGGGAAAACCAAGCCTAATTAGCATTATCCAATCAAAAGTAATCAAACGGTTTGTGATATGCAAATCTAGGCGTTACGTCATCCAAGGATGAATCAAGCGCTTTGCGCAAACTGAATATTTGAGTGAACAGCATTTGATTTCAGTGTGTAGGGACTTAAAGCGGTTTGTTATGGCTTCGAAGTATCATTTGGAAGAATCTGTAAAATGGCGAATTATCGGCCGTTTAGAAGTAGGGCAGTCAATCATGGAAGCAGCCACATGTCTGAATATTTCAAGACAGACAGTCTCTAAGCTAAGGAAACAGTTTCAAAATGATGGAAGTGTTGTAAGGAGGCCTGAACAGGGTCGAAAACGAATGACAACTGTTTCTGAAGATCGGTATCTGGCATTAACTGCCCGTCGTAACATAAAGGCTACTACTCGCCAGTTAAGTTCAGAGCTTGCAGCCGCCACTGGAACTGTTGCATCACGGCAAACAATATACAGAAGACTTAATGAAAAAGGCCTTTATGCCAGAAAGCCAAGGGTATGTGTTTTACTGTCTTCACAGAAAAAGAGGGATCGCTTTAATTGGTGTAAAGAACATCAAAACTGGACTGAACATCAATGGTCCCATGTTCTCTTTACTGATGAGTCGCGGTTTAGTTTAACTGGTGATTCTAAACGTGTTTACATCTGGAGGGAGTCAGGAACACGAAATGATCCCTCGAACATTGTGGAATGTGACTGTTTCGATAGTGGAGGTGTGATGGTATGGGGTGGAATAATGATCGATGGACGTACGTCCCTACACGTGTTCAGCAGCGGATCTGTGACAGGCCAGATATATCGAGATGAGGTCTTAGATCCTTATGTAAGACTTTTCAGGGGTGCATATGGACCTGACTTTTTTTTATGGATGATAATGCCCGTCCACATCGAGCAAACCTCGTTGATGAATTCCTTGAAAGTGAAGACATTAAGCGAATACCTTGGCCACCAAACTCTCCTGACCTTAACCCGAAAGAGAACTTATGGGACTACCTTGGAAGAGCAATTGCACGTGTACATCCTCCTCCTAGAGATGTAAATGCTCTGAAGACGGCATTGCTGGAAGAGTGGAGATTAATTCCCCAAACTATGGTTAACAACGTTATTTCCAGCCTTAAAACACGTTGTGATATGTGTGTACAAGTCGGGGAGATCATATTCCATATTAAATTAAGACTTAATTCTTTTTTTGAATCATTCCTTTTTTTCTTAACTCTCTTTGTCACACTTTATTACCATTTTTATTGTTTCATGCTACAATTTTATATCATATGAGGTGATCTTCAATTTTTTCTTTTGCATTTATCTGTCATCATGTTATGTATGATTCCACGAAAATTCATTAAATTATAAGTCATAGTCTCTGAGAAATCCGTGAATTTATGCATGTAAACATAATTTTGGACATAAGTGTATAAGCACTGCATTTATGACAGATATATAATTGAAATGTATTTGCAGGTCATGTTAAATTGCTTCACCAGCCCCACTGTCATAATCCTACCACTGGCTGCAAGTTCTGAACGTTGGTAATTTGATTTCAGGAGAACAGGTTGGCTGCAAGGGTATTTTCATGGTTTCTCTCATGCAAGACATGGATACAAGGAAGTTTCCCTTAGAAAGTCTTTTCTGAAGGCAGAACTCCCTTAAGTCCTTATGTGCTTTGCCACAATCAAATAAACCAACCCATAGTCATAAAGCTCCAAACTTGAAATTCTGGGCTGAATTACTTGGGGCCCCATTTCTTGTAAAACTGCTTGCCCTTAATCTCTTTTATCTATCAATACATCTCTCTTAAAATGAACACTTCTTGTACCTGTACCAAACCTGTAGTCCATTAGCAACACAACACAAATTCTTCACTTAAGGGCCGCTTCTAGGCTACACTTCACAGAGTGTCCACACATATTTATTTCTCTTCTATGGTTAATGTAGTAATTGATTTCCATGTGCAAATTTTCAATGAATTTGTTCATTGCAATATAAAAAATCTGCAGGTAGGCAGGAATTCCTGCATAAATCACTACCTGGTCTATTCTGAATTCTACAAAGAAAATCTTCATGTCTTTAGTGTGGCTGAACCCCAGACTAGCAGAACTCTGAATATTTCACAAAACAAGTGACAGTATTTGAACTGACCTATTAATAGCTGCTCATGTGCACTAGATTTTTTTTAGGCTTAAGCACATGAATGCATGAAACCTGGTCAATCTTATGTTCTAGATGTAGAGTTTTCTTTCCATCTAAACAAATTGACAACACACAGTTAACACATTCACCTTTGATCAATTTTCATTTGAGATCTTTAATCTTTAAATACTGCAGTTTCATTAAGAGCAATTGTATTAGAGATTTTGTATTTTGAAAAATCTATGACATCAACAGATTTGAATGCAAGTGTGTAGAGACATTAGGTTATTTCCAAGCAGGAGAGATGAAAAATGAGCAACGCCTTCTCTGGGACTCGAACCACGGGCCTCTCGAATACGCACCGTGCATGCTGACCACTACACTACGAAGGCATGCTAAGAAGGAAAAATAATTTAAGCATCTTTCATCTTATGAAACAGAGCTATAAATTGTCATTTCAGATTTCTGATCTATAAATGCTGCATTTTAATTGATAGCAACTGTATTGTACAGTTGACCTTTTTAAAAATGGATGTCATCGACAAATTGATTGAATACAAGTGCACATTCAATAATTTCAACATCTTCCTGTTTGAATACTGTTATCAGTCTTCTTAGAGACAGAACTCATCTTCCTACAGATAGTTGAAGAATTTCCTCCGCCCAATATTGCAATGTTTCAAATTTTCCTGGGGCTGTGTATAGTTTATGACATAGGAGTAGCAATAAAAACTGCTAAGAATGAAGCACCACACAAAAGTGATAAAAACTTGCGCACATAAAATTTAGAAGACATTTCTTTAATTCAAACAAATGTATTAAATATGCCCATTATAACACACAGCATACCAAACTGTAAAGATTTTAAATAGTAACAGCCCCTTCCAAGCATTCAGGTCTGTTCATTATGTTCTCCAATTGGTCATATCATAATAAGTCCGTCTGACTGACAGTCTAAGGCTTATTTTTGAGACAGGGCTTTATTTACAATATACTGGAAAACCATCCTAGCACTTACTGTTTTGATATAGATATCATTTTAAGGGAAGCACTAGTTTAGACTTATACAATGAGAACCACATTTAAAAATTATTAAGGTTCGAGCTCTCACAAGCAGGCATTCAAATGATGGCTCCATCAAGTTCACCTTCTGCTTTTTCCTGCACGGTTGCTGTATTTTTTAGAACTGAGATGAAGCAACCACGTCTGACACAGTTGTAAAAGAAGGTGAACTGTTACTATCATTTGAACTCACTCTTGACATGAAAATGCATTCAAACTGGAATTGACACAGCAGAATTGCAGCTTGAAAAATTCCATTCTTGGAAATATTTAAATGTGTTTTTAGCATGGGCAAACATAGAATGCTTGTTTTTCATTTTAATTTAACTGCATGTGCCTTCTGATTCTTCAGTATTATTCAATAGTATTTCCTATTCAATTAACTCAATTTTGCAAATTAATTTTAAGTAAGCTTTGACATTACATTTGGGTTATTGGAGGAGGTAAAGCAACAAGAATCAGCCTAATATTCATAAATTTGCAGGACGAGTTTCAAGGTTTAAATACAGAACCTTCTTCTTCAACTGCAGAAGTGCAAATTATGAAAGAAAAGCCAGTGATAAGATAAGATGAGAAGAAAGAGCGGAAGGAGATTAAGCTACTTGAGTCAAGCTGATTCCTGTTGCTCTAATTCCTCCAATAATCATTATTTGGTGTGCTTTTTTAATTCAAATTGCATTTGGTTATATGAAACAGTACTGTGTGTAGTACACAGGGTGGTTCAAAACTATGAAGTGTGAAACAAAAAAACGAGACTAAGTGTGTAGTTTAAAAACATAGTGGAGTTGGCAATAATTGTTTTGGTGATGTCATGTCACACACCTCCTCTATCCATGCAGGATAGAGGCTTAATTGCCCATGTCAATTTCAGCTTAATCGTCCATGTCAGTGGAAAGTACTGTATCACCGAGTGAACATGTGCAACTACATTCTGCTGAAAAAACTAATAATGTAAAAAAACGAACAGCAAATCAACATCAGGTTTCTTATGAAACTTAAGAAATTAGCCACGAAGGAAACATTTCAAATGTTAACCGAGACTTAGATGAAACTTTGTCTCATGCACATGTGTTTGAATGGCATAGGTGGTTTTCAGGGGGAAGTGACAGTGTGGAAGATGATGAATGTGCTGGGCGCCCCCTTGGCCATTCCTCATTGAATGGATTCCAGTGGTCACACTATTAATCAATACTACTACACTGAAGTACTAAAAAGACTTAAATTAAATTAGAAAAAAAAAAAAAAAAAGGCTACAGTTTTGGAGTGATGGATGGCTGTTGCATCAGGACAATGCACCACTCACACAGCCCTATCTATCTAGCAGTTTCTGACCAGCAAAAACATTACTGTGATGGAGCATCCTCCTTATTCAATTGATTTGGCTCCATGGGACTTTTTTTTCATTTCCTAAAGTTAAATCTTACTTAAAGGAAACACATTTTACCTCAGCTGAAGAGGTTCAGGCAAAATCGGAGAATCTCCTGAAGGGCCTTTCAAAAACCTCATTCCAGAACTGTTACCAGCAATGGCAGCACTGAATGCAGAAGTGTGTGGTTACTGAAGGGAACTACTTTAAAGGTGATAATGTCACGGAAAACTGATTCTGCAAGTGCAATGATTTAGTGAACCAGCCTCGTGTTTTTTTTTTTTTTTTTTTTTTTTTTTTTTGTGTGTGTGTGTGTGTGTGTGTGTGTCACACTTTGTATATGCCAAAAATATAGAGGCAGGTAGAGGGGTCATAAGTTAGCATATTTCGTATAGGAATATGTGTGTAGTAATGCCCATTGAGCTGGCAGAGAGCGCTAATGAGTGTGAGAAATACAAGTGCTGTGCAAGCTGGATTCTTCATTTTCCGCACAGGTCTCGAGCAAAATGCATCAATGTGGAGCTTGCCAACATGCATTTCATGTACAGGCTACACAAGAAAATAGATTAGCTGCTTAAAGGATGTACAGGGAGCGATTCCTGGATAGGAAGCAGCTGGATCATAGAACATTCGAACACCTTCATTGGGAGTTAAGCACAAGTAGATCGTTTTATGCTTCCAGGAACGTCAGAAATCACTTGAATGCTGTCTACGGCCAGCATTGGGTAGGATGGAGTGGACCAGTTCCTGGCTTCTGCATTCTGCTGATTTAACCTGCCTGGATTTCTTCTTTTGGGGTCATATTAAAAGCTTTGTGTACGAGAGTCCTGTCACATCTGCAGAAGTTCTTATTGCCTGCTTGTCTGTTGCTGCTGGGCATGTACTCAACTTGCCCAACGTCTTTTCTAATATGCGCCAATCCATGGTCTGCCGCTGTGAATCTTGTATTGCTGTTGGTGGCCACTCTTTCGAGCACCTATTAAAAACTGTCAATATTTTTTTCTCTTTTGTCTTTACTTGTGTTTTCAATGTCCTATGTTTCATATTGCTTTACACGCTAGTGCTTTAGTGCGGCATTACCGCACACACATTCCTGTACGAAATCTGCTTATTGAGGTCCCTTCTACCAGCCTTTATATTTTTAATATATAGTTTTAAACCACTCTATATAAAAATATACAAAACAAGCATTTACTCCAAATGCAGAAAACTGGGTGATGTGATAAAAATAAGCACAAACCAAAAATGACAGGTTTCATAACAAACTGTACAACATGTTAATTATGAGCATTACAATAATTATACAAATAATTATGAGCATTACAACATGGCAGCATTCATAAAATACAAGAATTCATGCAGTATTAGTTTTCAAAATTTCACATTGAACTTATCAAGATAAAAGATACTCATTTCAAAAGTATAAATGAATATTAAATAATTTTGTACATTCATTACAAAAAATTGAGTAGTTTGACTAAAGAACATTTTTATAATGCTCAATCAAAAAATTGACCAAAAATTAAAAATTTGTGTATATTTCCAAAAATGCTTTTTGCAAATGTTGAAAAATCACATATGATTTTTATTACGATTTTACACATTATTAATTAATGTTATACAGTGATAAGTAATTAAAAATAAAATCATTGAAATGTATATTATAAAATGTTAATTGTATCATAGAAAATGTTTTGCATATTAAACTATGTAGTAATTATACCTAGACTTTATTTTTAACTTACTTTCATGGCTCTTAAGACTTTTGTGCGAGCAGCTTCATTCAGACCTTCCATTTCTTCCTCCTTTAATTTATAAGGCAGGATAGCTAATGCACAGTCATCACAAGTTCCATATGGAATATACAGACTGGACATTTCAGGATCATCTCCCTGTAAAATTATTCTGAAACTTTGATAAATATTAAATGATATTTGATAATTCAAAATGATATTTAAAAAATATCATGATTTTTCAATACTTTCCAGAATATCTTATTGCATCAATTTTAAATTACTAATATAATGAAAAATTTAATTGTCTACCCCTTCAAAAAAAATGCAATGAAGCTACCAAGGAAATAATATAATTTATGATATATTGCTTTTAGTTATTCATTTCTTGTACGATTCCACTAAAAGATTATTTGGAACTACTCTGATATGCGCCCTCAAGTCACCAAATTTCTTGCCAAAAGTGTTTGGCGAAAAAAACTCCACGCTGCCCTACTGCTACCTAAATTTTTTGTCTACATTTCGAACTTTAAGCCTAAAATGTCTCCAAAAACATGGTTTGAAAACACAATTTAAACTAAAAATCTGAAACAAAAACAAAAAATTTAGATAGCAAAACCGCAAAGTTTCTAACCAAAATTATTTGACAAGAGTCCATGTACACAGCAATATGTTTTAACTTAAAAAAACATCTATGAATTGCACAATTTAGGCAACAAATAAATCTATGAACTACGCACACCTCACTTTAATAAATTAACATAACAACAATAAATTTCAAAGAATACCATGTACACAGCATCCTGTTTCAACTTAAAAAAACATCTACGAATTGCACAATTTAAACAACAAACGAATCTACGAACTACGCACACCTCACTTTAATAAATTAACATAACAACAATAAATTTCAAAAAATACCATGTATACAGAGTTCTGTTTCAACTTTAAAAAACATCTACGAATTGCACAATTTAGACGGTATGCACTAATCAACAAAATAACTAAAATTTATTTTAAACAATTTAAAAAAAAAAAAAAAACAATAACGACAGAAATTCATACTAAAAAAACAATGAACATAACATTCTACAAAATAAGAACAAGAATAAAATAAAATGCACTTACCATGAATTAATGCTTTTTCAAACAGCAGAAATACAAATTTCATACCGCCTTTAACATGCCGCCACGTAATCACTATCGTATTTATATGACAGCCAGACACACTATCGAGAAAATTCATACTATGGTTCACAAATAAATAAAATCACAAATCCCTACTTCTATCGTGCACAGCCACTAAAAATAATCTCCCAGATCCTTTTTCCACACCTCCAAATACCCACTGCCCTCAACAGGATGGCCATGATATTTCCTTTTGCCGAACTTCAATTCAACTTCCACCATTTTATCTTTCCCCCCTAGCTTCTCAGACACAAAGCAAGGCACGAACCAATGAACTCCAGCGAAAGATTTTTCAACATCAACAGGGTTGCCATACAACATGCAATCGCGCCAAAAACCAATGCAGAACACATATTGCCACATTTGGTGAAATCAGAGTTGTACTGATTATTTTTTAATTTAAACATCAATAAAATGGCAGGTTAAAGAAATGATTAAAACAACAACCAATTTTAATGCACAACAGTCCATCTAAAAGATAAATACTTAACCAAATGTGGTAGATTGCATACTACATCAGGATCAAAATTTTTATATGGACCTATGATATTTCAAACAATAATTCCATATATATAAAGAACACAAACCTTACACTGCTAAATTTTATCCAGAATGAAAAAAATGCCTTAAAATTTAAGTTACATTAAAACTATATTAGTACTTTTCATTAAAGCCATAACACATTTTTTTTTTTTTTTTTTTTTTTTTTTAGTGTTTCCTCAGCACCAAATGTTACCAGTTTAATTTACCTTTTTTCCTAGATTTTTTTTTTATACCCATCATTCAGATGTTCAAGTTTTTCATCAAATAATAAGATTTCTTTCACCCTCAATGCTGTTTGGGATATTTCACAGTATATCATTCTTATCATTTCGTTAATACAGACACTAGATTTTATACGCAGTCTGCTGTATGACAGCACAAAATGGCACAATCAATACAAAAAAAGCACTATTCTCCAATATTTAGACTCTTGATTTCATTGAATTTAGGTGGCATTATATGCTTTCCAAAGGAGAAAACTTAGCCATGCTATCATTCCAAAGGAGAAAAACTCAGTTATGCTGTATGCCATTTTTAATTTTATATCTGCCATTTAGTCTCAGATGATTATTTCTTTTAATATGGTGCTTATAAATTACCATTTTTTTTATTTTAATTTAGTTTTGTTTAATCATTTAAAAAGGAAATACATATAAACATTTCCTTTACTGTAGTTGTTTTTATTTTCTGTTTCGCCATTTTTTAAAGAGGATTTCAGGAGTGAAATTAATAGAAATCCAGACACAAAAGTTTCAGCAATAGAAATTTAGCAGAAATGGCAAAAAATCCAAAAAAAGGGGGGCATCTAGTATTGAGCCAAAGGCATGAAGAAAGGCAAAGAAGTGCCAGTATGCACCCCTTTTCACGATTTTAAATTATACAAAAAAGGCATGGTAAAATTATAATGGAAAAATATATACTTTTCATGGAAAAGTACCATCTCATCCAGGGCTGGATTAAGACTTTTAGAGGTCCTGGACACTTAAGATTTTGCTGCCCCCACATATGTTTACACCAGTTTTTTCTTCAGTCCTTCTCTCCTTCAGTAATAGCTAAAATATTTGGTGCCATCTTTCCTGAATATCTAAGTTTCTTTTAGTAGTGGCCCCTTTCCTTTGCATCCTAAGCATGTGCTTATATCGCTTAATCATTAATCCAGCCCTGATCTCACCTATGTATAAAAGAAGACTATACAAAAGTAGCATGAAGTGTTAGATAGTTTATTTTGTATTCTTCATTAAAAATTTTTCTGATCTTAAAAATTACATGAATGTAGTTTTTCTCATAGGAAAATGTCACTACTGTAGAAGAAGAAAGAGAAGTAATAATAATAATACTCACATATAAGCCTCCTTTATAAGGATCATCAACCACAGTGTGATGATAAATGCAAGCCCAATCAGCCTTTCTGTATTTCCAATCATTTTTGCATATTCTCATTGACATTTCTTTAATTTCTTTTACAGAAGACAAAGCGTTACCCATAGATAATCGATTTACCAATGTTATTTCTTTGAATTCTAGAATACAAAAATGAAAAAAAAAAATACTTTCATTGCATTTTCATATTGAGAAGTACTTCTTATTATTACCAGATACACAAAAAGAAAAAAAATAGCCCTCCATAAGCAGGAACACTTCTGGTACAAATGCATAATTTCTCAAGAAACAAAATACAAAACCTTTTAGGAATATGATACTGTTATTTCCTTAAATGTATTCTTTTCATGCATTTAAAGCTACACTAATTACTTAGGGCAAAAGATTTGCTTTAAAATTAGTTTTTGCTGTTGCTAATGTTACATCCTGAGTATGAATCCTGTATAAACAACATTTTTTTTTTTTTTTTTTTTTTTTTTTTTTTTTTAACCATCTGGGTGCAAATGTTCCATGAGGATACGATTTATTACTGCCAGAAAAATGGCAGGTCGCCAAACAAAATGGAGCATATGTGTCTTCCTAATGTTCATTTCAAATAACAGTAAATATATTCTCAATTTTGACCTCCAAAGGCTCAAAACGTTTTAGACAATCCGATATGCCAACTTCTTTTACATTAACTTTAACACAGCATTAGTACCACTATATAATATTGTGTCAAATACTAGGAAGAAAATTTTACGATGACTAATTTCACTGACCTAGATTCCCTTAAATATTTTAAAATTATTCACTTCTCTAATTTTAGAACTATCATCACAGTTTAATGGGGGTTTTTTTTGGGGGGGGAGCAATTATTTAATATAAGTCAAACAGAAAACTACCTTTGGAAATAAAAAATAATCAGTCTAATTTTTCCTCTACATACTTGGCAATAGACAGACAGCTGTAACAATAACTTTGAGTAACAAGAGGGGGGTAGACTAGCATTAACAGCACACTGAACTCTAATGTACAGTACATTTGTGTTCCGAATTTTCTAGATCTTTAATGAAATGTTTATTTTAATTAATAGTAATACTTTTAATATTTTAATTATACAATTTCTGTTTTAAGTTAAATAGGAAAACTAATCATTTATGCAATTTACTTAATTATTTTAGATTATTAAAAGCAATATCTTGTAAAGGACATACATACTTATCCATTTCATTATAAGCTTTAACGTATTTGCATTCACCAACAGAGTTAAAACAATAATTCCTGCAACTTGAACTAAAATCTAAAAAAATAAATAGAATATGAAAATAAAACAATATTAGAGAATAGTTATGTCAGAAGAAATTAGGCAAAAATTCTAAATAATGCATATTTGACATATGATGTTTTATGACACATTTTAAACAGTTTATTATTCAAAACTAAAAATAAAATTTTTCAGAATTAATTTCTTTTACAGTGAACATATAAAATGTAAAGGATGGTAAAAATTTGACTATCCTGCATTCAGTTAACTGGAAAGCTCAAGTAATCAGAATATTTTAGAATTTTAGAAAAATTTTTCCCTGAAAAATTTAGGAAATGAGAGATGGCATTATGGAGCTAGTAATACTTATTAACTTGTATATGTTGTCACCAAAGTGTGATTTGGCACCAATAATATATAAGCATGATGTAACAGCACTATCAAAAGAAGTTTCCTTGGGCTTAATGTAAACTCAGTAAATTCTTAATAAGCTAATTTAATTTTGGTACTTTTCCGTTTTGCTGGCGCAGGTGATAAAGTCGCCAATAATGGTACAACTGATGCCAAACGGAATATCCTCGCTGGTAACCTTTTACGCTTAATTTCAAAACAAGTCGCAGCCATTTCTTATCAAATTGATTGTTTCTTTCACTACTAGCATACAATTACATAGAATTTTTACCAGAGAGTTCAGTTTTGTGCCCTAAGGCCATTCGAGCTAATTAAGTCGACTAGGGTGCAATCACACCGCTCACCCGAAGGCAAAAATATAGAAAAGGCAAAGTCAAGGGTTAAATTCATCAAATCTAATAAGAATGCACTAGCGAAGTAAAGCTCTGCGGTTTTACATAATTTCTGAGTAAGCTATTCATACGAATTGAAATAATTCTTGCATTTAAACTTGTATTCCAAATTAAGATTTAACTTGAAATTAATGTAGATAATTACTGAGAGAATTAGATTTTTGTAGCGTAATTTACGTGAGATGAGATCACTTGGGGTCACGTGAATCAGGACGTTGTACCATGAAAGCATAGTAAATTCTTAAATTAATGACTTTTTACAAATTTATTGTCTTTATTTATTGGCTTTTTATAAAATTTAAACGATATTAAAATGTTTATGCCCTCAAAATAAAATATTCTTAGAACCAACATTTGTTAACATTTTATATGTGTATGCTATGTGTTGTCGCCAATAAAGTCTGCTTGGAGAGATTTGCGCCGGCGAAACAGAAAAGTATCTTAATTTTTTTAAAGATGTATATTAGCTCTATTTTATTCTTGTGTTTTGAAAACATAATTAATATTTGGGACAGTGTGAAGTGGAGTATTTTCAAAGTTAGAAGATCTTAGCATCAAAAAAGTCATGACACATGACCTTGTCCTTGGAAATGGATAAAAAAGGGCTTATGATACACAGTTTAAGTTTTTTATAGGCTAAGTCTGTAATTCATATCTGTCTATTAACTAAGTAAATAAAGAACAATCTTTTCATTTAAACTTGTCTGAAATGATTGGCAACCTGCCAACTTTCATATTTGGCTAAATTTCATAGTCAGATCAGATGTTTTACATTCCTGTTTAAGGCTTACATATTTTGTAGGCTTTATGTCTGAATTTTTTTTTAAATCTTATATAGGGTCTGCCAGTGAAATAATAAAATTTTAAAATTAACATTCCCCCCCCCCAGATCTGAGTTGAGTAAAGAATATTGTTTTACTTTTTAAAACAAATGCAGTCCAAGTAAGAGCCATTTCTCTGTACACATTTTTCTAATCATGACCAAAAATTTTCCGTCACTACAAGGAGCAGGTCAAGTTGAAGTCGTGCAGGTCTCTTGTAAGATATTTGTTTTTAATTCCAGTTTGTTTTGCAGTATATCAATGTACACTTCAGAAATCCTCAAAGAAAATAGTCGCATGCGGAAAAATCTGGTGATATTGAGGGCCATGACATGTCACCATGCTTGGATACGAGTCCACTCAGGAAAAGTACTCTTAAAGCAGCCATGAATACACAAGCAGTGTGACATGTGGTCCAATTCTGCTCGGAAAAATTAATTTCCGGAAACTTAGGGAATAAAAAATGTTCTGACCATGTGTGTGTAACAGTCTGCATTAACAGTTGTAGCATTTCCTCTAGCGTTTTGGAAAAAAAAATATGGCCCAGTAATCCAAATGATCAAAGTGAACACCACATCGTAACGTTCGGACTATGTAAGGGCTTTGATGCAACTCCCCTGGATTTTCATCATTCCAGTATCAATAAAGTCTCACAGTATCATTTTTATAAAATGATTTTACACAGAAAGCACTATGTAAATTCAATCACTGCTCCACGTTTAACAAATGGCATTAAATTTCAAAAAATAATCCAAAACCCCCTACTCTCTCATGAGCAGGAAATGAACAATTGTACTTTTAAAATGCCCTGGTTCACTGCAGGATCCTGCATAATTTTAAATGCAGGCTTTTAATATTAAAATTGGTAACAAATAAGATAATTGTTCTTATATTTTTATAGCAGAAATTTCCACCATTCATTAAGCTTTTCTAACGTAAATCCATTTTTTATGTACTAAACTATCTAAAATTTGGCATTTTTCGAGCTTTTGAATAGTCAAGCTTTTACTGTATAATAAAAATATTTTGGATTTATATTTTTTTACTTTGCTTTTCAATATTTTCCAGCATTTTAGCTGCATGTACGGCAATAGGGACTAAATATAGAGCAGCATGAATATCTATAAAATAATTTGTTACGTTAACTCAATTCTGAAGCAAAGCATCTTTGTTGGTAATCTTATAAAGTTTAAAGTAGTACAGTAGAATCCCAGAAATCTGCAAAGCTTCGGACCAAAGGTTGTGCGGATTTTAGGATTTTGAGGATTTCAGGGCAGAAAAGATAAATCATAATATTCAGACTAAAAGTGCAAAATAAATAAGGATATTAGATAGATTTAATTAAATTATTATACATTATTACAATAATTTATTATTATTACATATATAAACTGATTATATTATATTAGTATTCATTTACATTAGTGCTTACAGGGATATTTAAAAGCATTAGGGATGTATTCAATAGACATAAAAATAAGGGATAGTAATAAAGCATAAAGTATTTCATTTTTTCTACATGTTCCAAACATTTTTTTTGATGGAGGTTTGTTTTAAAACTTTAGGGTATTCCAGAGTAAGTTGTTTTTTTTTTTTTTTCTTTTTTTTTTTTTGCGTTTGTGTGTGTGTGTGTGTGTGTAAATTATATAGAGTCCTAATCTCTTGCTCTATGACACAGCTTTGTTGTTCTAAAAATTTTAGGCATTTTTCACAGTTCCAGACCCTCATTAAAAGATATTTTCTCACTTCTATCAAATGCACTATCTGTCGGTGTCAGAATTGTCTTCTTGTTATGAAGAGTTCAAAACAGAGCCAATGATTTTATCATCAGTCATCTGATATGACAGCATTGGCTCATCTGAACACATCATCCATTCAACAATATCTCCTTCTTGCAAAGCCTTCTCGTTTATTTTTTCTTTCAAAAATAAAAGCAATTCTCTTGCTTTAACCCTTGCTGCACTGACCCTAAAACCAGAAAAATCACTGTCATCACTCTCAGTTTCAATAAACAAAGAAGATGGCCATACATTATGCCAGGCATTTACTAATGTTGTTTGGGAAACAGAATTCCATGATTCAGCTAACAAATAAATGCAGTCTTTGATGGTGAATTTTTTTATATAATCACAAAGTTCAATAGAATGGTCACTTGAAAGAATGTTTTTCCGAAACTCTGGTTTATAGTGGCATTATATAGTGGTTTATAGTGGCATTTATAGTTTCTTATTTGTCATTGATTGGATTAATGATGTACTATTTGGGGACAAAAAAAGGCCATGACATTATCCCACATTAAAATAGTTGCATCTGGATGTGCAGAGCAATTGTCTAACAATAGTAAAATCTTGCAATTTGATGGTAACCCCAAACTGTTACAATGCCTCCTAATCTCTTTAATGAAATGCTCCATGAACCATTCAGTCATAAGTTGTTTTTTGAACCAGGAATTTTTATTACTCTTGTAAATCACAGATAAGGATTTTACTCCTTTCAGAGCTTTAAGATTGGTACTCTTACCCACTACCACTGGTTTACATTTGTGAGTTCCAGCAGCATTCCTGCATACAAAATGGTAACTCTTTCTTTAGCATCTCTTTCACCCCTGATGGTGCACTTTCTTCGCTTGTCACAAATGTCTTTCTTGGCAAACATCGACAAAAAAGTCCAGTCTCATCCATATTAAAAACCTGTTCTGGGCTAAGATTTTCTTCTGCCACTAACACAGAAAATTCATCAATAAAATTTCTCTGAAGCATCTTTATCTGCTGAAAGTTTTTCCCCACATGCTTTCAGATAATGTATACCGTGTCTCTGTTTAAATCTGTTCAGCCAACTGCTGCTAAAATTGCACGGCTCCTCTATTTTTAAATCAGCATGAATCTGCTTCCCCTTTTCTCTCAGGAACGGTCCTGAAATCATTACCCGATAACTTCGCCGCTGCAGGAACCACTTGTACAAGAAAGCATCAAGGTTTGCCAATTTCGCCTCATGCAAAGATTTCCGGTTTCGGATTCCAGTGTTACAATCACTGTTGCTGTAAAATTTTAACAGTTTTTCTTTATTTTTCCATATATCATACACTGTCCATGCCACTATTCCATATGATTCTGTTATAAAGCAAGGAGTAGCATCTGCCTCCATCTTTTGCAGAATTTCCACTTTCTGCATTACCTTCAATGCAATGAGTTTACGTTTTTCAATGTTGCAAGCAGTAAAATCATGAGTGCGTTTCTTATCTGTCATTGTATTAAAAAGCGCTGAAATTTAAAATATTCTTACTTTATACACAAAATATCCGGATAAAAAAAAACGGCAACACTAAACAATATCGCGAAATAACAAAGTTCACAAAATACAACAACGTGAATCGTGAACTTGAAAGAAGAGTTGAGTGAATTGTCTGCTTTTTTACCTCGATGCAGATTGCATGGAAAAACACTTTTATCATCATGTCAATAATTTTCTATTTCCATTATGACTCATTATTATTTGGTGTTTTTTCTTCGATATTCTGTACTCCATGTTGTGGTTTCCAGAACCTATAAACTTAATGTTTATATTTTGAGAGGCAATGTGGATTTCAGGAGTTGGTGGATTTCAGATCGGCGGATTTTTGGTATTTGACTGTATTTTCAAGTTTTCAAATGTGATGTAAAACATTAAACTCTTCATAAAATGGAAAAAACGTATCACCTGACAAAGCTTAACATCTCAGAAAGTTTCCCATTAAAATTTAGAACTTTCATTTTTTTAATTAAAATATATAAAAAGTTATAAATAATAAATTTAAAAAACAGTCGAGTTTAATATTTCATTTTATAATTTCATTTTACAATTTGAAAAGAATTCTGAGCTATACAATTATGATAAACCTATTTTTTAATGAAATAGTCCCCTAAAATTAAAGATATAAATAAAAAGCATCTTAAACTATTAAACTTATTAATCTATTTTTGCACTTAAAATGAGCTGTTCAAAATGGCAAAGCTAAGAAGTAGAAAAACAATTTATTATACTGTTATTTCATTATAACTGAACATCATGCGCGTTTAATGTATAACGGACAGTATAAGCTAAGCTAAAATTATCTAATTATCTATTTCAGTTAATGTTGCAGATTGCGTTGTTCCTTAATCTTCTAATTGGATTCAGCTCATTATTTTTTGCAGACTGTAAGAGCAACTTTATAAAAGTAAGCTTGAACTTTCAATTATGTCAAAAAGAATTTCTGATTCTAGAGCTGCCAAAGGATCTACAAAGTGAAAGCATGTTTCAATGTCCATCAAACAAAAAGTATAATTGCTGCAAAAAATGGATAAAGGCATGAAGAAAGTGACAGAGAGGTGATTTGTTTCTCTAACCATTCCAAAATCTCTTATCAATTTCATGCTGTTCTGTGCGCAACGAACTGGAAGTTGATCTGTCAGCACTATCCTCATCTTCAGGGCAGATGTTTTTATTTTATTTGGCTTATAATATCCTTACTAAATGTAGTACTTCATCTCAATGTACTCCGATATGATTTAAATCAATTTCCTCGTCATTATAAATATCACGAATACACATCAAATAGTTTTCTGGTTGCAATTTTCTAATTTCGAATATGCGTAATGTATGCATTACGCATGCGCGCATTCAAAGAAATGTTTAATAAAGTAAACAAATAAATATAAAGTTTTTTTGTAAATTTTGATGAGCAATTATGATCTAAAGGGTATCAAAATTTATTCATAAATTACGGTTTCATATTTTTAATTGTATAATTTCTGCATGTCATCTTACCAGATTTAAATTGATGATCTATAATCCAGAATCACCGAAGTGCCGACAAGTCCAGATTAAAGACTTTGTACTGTATAAATATTTCTGATAAGTGTCAAAACTTTACTTTACAAGGACATAAAAACAATAAATATGTTTAAGAAACTTCCTTTCATGTTTTATAATACTAATGTAACTGTTATGAAACCACGAGCTGATAGACAGTGGGCGCTGACTAACAGCGCGCGAGCAATGCAGATGTTTTAGAGACAAAAATAAACAGTTGAGAACTTAGTAACAGCAAAAATGGTCCCATGTAAAAACAAATGAAGAACTGTATTAAAATTTTTGGTGATGCATATGTTTTGTAAATAGACTGTAATAAAGCTTGTTCTAATAGCTTCACATTATTGGATTTGTGATGATCTACCTGGCAGTCAGACTAAACGTAAGTACAAAGTAAATTCAATTTATCAACCCTTTGCATTCGGGCGGTGCCTCTCAGGCACCACTGCATGTGATGCGATAACTCGAGCAGTGCCTGAGAGACACCATTCTAATCAATGTGTTTATTTGTGTTTGACCTAAGGAATATCGCTTGAGAGATTTACTTGGCCTTTTGTAGATCATATTACGAGGTGTTTGAATAGCTATAAGGATGTCTTATCTCAAATAAAGGTTGTCTTTGCAATGCTTATGCGATTAAATGTCTTATCTCAAAAATACTTGCGACCGCGAGTAGGACTCTGTCTTTGACATCAGTTCGAACTCAACCTTCTTGCCGATCGCAGTATTTCTTTCAAAGTTACTGAGCCCAATAAGTATGGAACACGACGATGAAGTTACTTCTAGCGAAGAGGAGTTTAATTTTTCGGCAATAACTTACGAAATTACATCACTACGTAGACAGCTTGCCCATGAGAACGAAGACGGAAGTGATAAAGATAGTGACAACGTTAGAGGAGCAAGAAGATGAAAAATCCAAATAATCAATAGTAAATCTGGAAGCCAAAGTGATTGTACAGAAGAGACTGAACCTTCAGAATGGACAGTGTGTACAAAATCCAAAGAAATCCCCAGAAGAATACCGTTTGTATCCGGTGAAAGACAAGTAAGACCACACGTATTTGCGCACATAAAAGAACCAATAGATTTTTTTTCAAATTATTTTTCACCGAGGAATTAGTTACTGACATAGTGCAGGAAACTAACAATAACACTGCAAGGAAGGTGGAAGGGAAGACCTTATCATCCCGTTCTATATGGCGATCATGGTACGATGTAGCAGTTACCGAATTTTAGGCGTTTATTGGGGCAATCATAAATATGGGGACAACGCCACTGGCAAACATACAAGAATACTGGTCGAAAAATGATACTAATTATATTCCGTTTTACTCAGACACGTTTACAAGAGATCGATTTTGTCAAATATTTTGGAGACTTCACCTCAAGACAATACCCTCAGAAAACACAAACCCTAGAACACATTTGCAGTTAGTATCTGGTTTCCTCGAGTATATAAATGAAAGGTTCTTGAATTATTTTGTACCCGGAGAGCAGATTCTTGTGGATGAGTCGACTGTCAAATTCGAAAGCCGCATATCATTCATTACGTACAATCCAATGAAACCTACAAAATGGGGTATTCGCGTTTATATGCTCGCAGATTCAAATACCGGCTTCATTTGTGCTATTCTGCCGTATTATGGATCTCTAACAACAGAGACTTTGATAAGACCCGATCTACTGGTATCAACCAGAATACCGCTACATCTATACAAAATGATACAGGATAAAATTCTTGGTGTTCAGGGACACCACATGTTCACGGACCGATATTATATGAATTACATATTGGCGGAAGAATTACGCAAACAAAAGTGCCACTTACTTGGACGATCATGACAAATAGAAAGCACCTGCCATGTGAAATACAAAAGCCAAAATTTAAGAATCGAACCACATGTGCATATCGTAAAGGTAACACTTTGGTCCTTGCGTGGAAGGACAAGAGGATTGTGAGGGCTTTGACTACTTGGAATAATGCAGGAATAACTCCTGTAAGAAGAACTCTACGAGGTGGTATTGAAGTCGTTATAAAAAAGCCCAATGTTATTGTAAATTACATCAAATTTATGAGCGGTGTTGATCGAGCTGACCAACTGGCTTCGACATATTGTTTTTTAAGAAAATCTGTAAAACGGTGGCGAAAACTATTTTTGGGGGGTTTGGAGATCTGCTCCATCAATTCATACATTCTTTATAAATCAGTAAAGAAGCAGAGAAACGAACAGCCGCTTATTCACCTACAATTATTTGAAAACTTTAGTGGATCAACTGAGAGGAGACTTTCGACAAAAACAACCCAGCACAGTTTCTACTTCACACAGCATTTCTGAAGCGATCCGACTAAATGGGAAGCTGCATATTATTTTGATAGGGCAAAAAAAAAGATTGCAAGGTTTGCTCCCAAAGGCGACAAACTGTATACTACTGTGACACATGCCCCGACAAGCCAAGGATGCATATTGGAGATTGTTTTGTAAAATATCATACGAAGCAAAATTTTAGAACGTAATGTTTAATACATATGTTTCATTAAGTTACAAAAATATGTATAATGTTAAAATATACAAGTTTAAAGTGTTGTGTCTAAAATTATTTTAAGTTAACAATAAGGAACTCATGATATAAGCGGGAGTGGCTGATTACTCTCGAGTTGTTGGTTCACCTGACAGAAAAGCGCCTCGAGCGCAAAGGGCTAATTTGATGTTTTGTATTTTTACATAATGTAACAAAATGGCATTCGTAACAGGACGCCGAGTAGCTTTAATTCAAAATTTATTACAGTGAAATAGAGACATTTGAGTTTTTATTTTATGTAGAGAGTATTACTGTTAAAATTTGAATGATTGATTCTATAATGAATATTTGTTGAACTTTGGATTATTTATTAAGAATTTGATTTACGGGCAGTAATAACACTCACTACTTTTGCTTTCAATTATGGAAGAAATTAAACGATTTAGAGGTTGTTTAAGAACAAATTTTACTAAGACTGCGAATAATTTAAATGAACTTTTAAAGGTCCATATATTAGATTTAGATAAGATTACAGTTCTTTTCGCTCAACTTGATGATAAATGGCAAAAGATAAATACTTTGGATAAACAGGTATTGGAGTTATTGAATAGTAAAGATACCAAGTGTTCTAATGAAAAATTTGAAAAAGAAATCAAAACCACTGAATCATACAATGACAAATTTATATATTTTAAAACGAAAGTAACTAGACTTGAACAGAACTTTAACAAAAGGGAAAATAATTTTACCTAAAAATAAAAATGAAGCTGTTAAAAGGAAATTTAAACTTCCTAAAATTGAATTAAGAAAGTTTAATAGCGAGGCAAAAGAATGGCTGGGATTTTGGGGCCAGTTTAGAAAAATTCATGAAGCTCAGAAATTAGACCCCGAAGATATATATCAGCATTTACTACAATGTACGGAACCTGGATCTAAAGCTAGAGATCTTGTAGAGAGTTTTCCATTTACTTCTGAAAATTATAATAAATCTATCGAATATTTGAAAGGTAGGTTTGGAAGAGACGATCTTTTGGTTGAAGTTTATGTGAGAGAACTATTTTGTTTAGTGATGAAAAATAGTAGTAATTCTGCGAATAAAATTTCTGTGTTTAAACTGTATGACAAAATAGAAACACATTTACGTGCGTTAGAAAGTTTAAAGGTTACAACCGAGAAATATGCCGCTATGTTGTATCCTTTTGTTGAAGCCTGTTTACCGGATCATATTTTGAGAATATGGGAAAGAAATTTGGACTCAGCTGACAAAGGTATTTCAACAAACAAATTAAAACTGTTGATGACATTTCTGAAGAAAGAAGTTGAATGTGAAGAGAGAATAACAATGGACAGACAAGGGTTTAATGTAGAATGTCAATCACAAACGAAAGCATTTCTGAAACATAAACATGGAGCGAGGAATGAAATACCGACAGCTGCGGGACTTTTAAACAGTGAATCGACAAAAGCAAAACCTATAAAAAAGGGAAATTGTATTTTTTGTGGTGAGAACTATGACTGTGTAGAACGTAAATCCACTAGATGTATGTCTTTAGATCAAAGAAAACAGATTTTGTTAAGTGCACAAAGTGTTTTAGCAAACATTATTTGCTATGTGTCCCAACGTAAGTGTTAATTAAGTGAGTGCAGGGAAACCGAAAAGGATAAACATGATCAAAAGGCCTAAATTACGGGGAATACTCTGACGAATCAGACAAGTATGCCTGAAGTACTGATGCAAACTCTGAAGATCCGAATTCATGGAAATCAGAATCAACAGCTTATTAGAGCCCTCGTTACCTAAAGATTGTATCTTCAGTAACATTACTTTTGCAGAATATGCAGAAGCAGAAAATATTCTTTTAAAATTAATCCAAGAAGAAAGTTTTGAATCTCATGAATACAAAACAATTGTATCATTGCAACCTTTTGTGATGAGAAAGGACTGATATGAATTACAACAAAGATCTCTCAGAGAAACAACAGTAGAAATTTTCGATTTCCAATAATTCTTCCTCCCAACCATGTTATTACCAACCTATTAATCGAGCAAAAACACGAGGAAAATTCCCATGCAGGTATTCAAGCCTTAATGGCAATTCTGAGAGAACAATTTTGGATTCTCAAATGCTGACGTTCAGTTTGTCATGTAATAAAAAAACTGTGGTCGCTGTAGACGATTTAAGGTTTAAGGTTTGATGTAAACCCCATACCATTACCAGAAGAGAAAGTAACAGACTCTGCAGTTTTCCAGATTACGGGTGTCGATTTGGCTGGACCTTTATACCTTCGAGGTCAGAAGAAGGCATGGATAGTGATATTTACATGCGCCGTTTATTTGGCACTACACATTAAAATTGTTACTACTCTATCCACAGAAGAATTTATGCAAAGCCTGAGAAAATCCATAGCTCGGAGAGGAAGACCAAGTATTATATATTCAGACAATGGTACTAACTTAATGTTAACAAATAACCTTTTCCAGAAAATTAATTGGAAAGAAGTGGAGGGAAAAGCCACAATTAAATGGAAATTTAATCCTCCTACATTGGCATGGTGGGGAGGATGGTGGGAAAGACTGATTACAATTATAAAGGACATGTTGAAGAGTATTTTAGACAGGGCAAACCTAGATTACGAAGAATTACTCACTGAGTTATATGAAGTTGAAAATGTCATCAATTCCCGTCCTTTGACATACATATCGGAAGACATTCAAGATTTAATGCCTTTAAATCCAAATATGTTTTTAAGGGACAATGTAGAAGGTTCTACGATTGAATTTGATCCCGTAAATGGAACAGAGCTGAATAAGCGTTGGCAGTATCGTCAGAAACTCTGAGAAGATTTAAGAAAAAGATTCACTGAATACTTAGAACAAATTAAAAATTCTAAGAAAGCCAGTAAAATCAAGGAACAAGTGAAATTAGGAGAAATAGTTTGGGTTGGGAGTAAAAACAGCAAACGGATTGATTGGAAGCTAGGAAGAATAATTAAGCTGTATCCAGGGAAGGATGGACACTTTCGTGTTGTTCAAGTAAAAACAAGGAATGATGACATAGTAAGACCCTTGCAGAATATTTATCCTTTAGAAGTGGGTGAACAAGCAAACGAAATGACGGTTTTGCAGTCTATTCCGGATGGAAGAGTCAAAGCAGATCTAAAATCTCCACCAGTTACTTCCAGAAGTGGGCGAATAATACATAAGCCAAAGAGACTTGTTCTGTGATATTGAGTACAATTCCATCATACTCAAGGTGGGGATATTGTTATGAAATCACGAGCTGATAGACAGAGGGCGCTGAATAACAGCACTCTAGCAATGCAGATGCTTTTTAGATAAAAATAAACATTGAGACTGATAACATTTGAGAACTGATGAACGAAAAAAATGGACCCATGTAAAAACAAATGAACTGTAACAAAATTTTGGGTGATGCATATATTTTGTAAATAGACTGTAATAAAGTTTGTTCTAATAGCTTCACATTATTGGATTTGTCAAGATCTACCTAGCAGTCAGACTGAATGTAAGTACAAAGTAAATTCGGTTTATTAATCTGATATTTTGTATTTTTACGTAACGTAGTAGTAAAATAGAGATAAAATTTTGTCACAGTCTGGCACTTGACATACTACAAGTGAACTTACATTAAAATTTCAACTGTAAAACATCAAAATCCTTGAGATTAATATTTTCTTATTTGAAAAACTGATACCAAAATAAAATCTACACGCTGTAGGGAGACTATGATTATGTACATTTTTAATTCTTTATTGTGCTAGATTTCTAATCTACTGTGGTGTATTTGCATTGATATGTAAGGTTATTTTGGAGAGCTGAACTGTAAGTCTTGAGAAAACAACATTCCAGACTGGAGCTGCATATACAAGAGGTTTTAAACTTTTTCCAGTAATGTATGTGTTCATGCTTTATTTATTGCATATTTTTTCAAAATTTTTACTCAAAATTTAGATTGCCATAAACTGCACGAAAAACTTGGTTCCTTGTCAGTCTTCATATGCACTGAAATACCGTCAGTTCTGATGTAATTATAACTTTGGATACCTACACGATAAAAAATATGTTGTAAATTGCATATAAAAACTTAATTTTTTTAATTTTGTTTCAATTTAACTCATACTTTGAATATTCAATTAAGATGATAGATTTTAAGTTCACAATACAGGTAATTTTTTTTTACTCAATGAAAGTATTTTTATGGGATTTCATGGATTGCTTCTATAATCCTGATCCAAAGTTCATCAGCAGAATGTTGTTTTGAACACAGGTAAATATTTCATATGAAACAATATAGAAATTGGTGGAGCAGGGTTAGATCAAGCAAATGTTTAGCAATATTAATGTACTTACCTGAAAAGACGGCATTCAAAATTTCCCGCAAGCTCACAAAACTCTAATTTAGGAAAATTGTATACATAAAAATTTCATGTACAATCTATAGTATATTTCTATCATTTTTGCATCTAAAGTAGTGTACTTACATCTAAAGTAATGCTTAGAGTTAGTTATCGATATATGCAAATTAATGCCAAAATAGTGATTTTACAAATACTTCTAAAGGTCCTGATTTCGGAAAAGCTGCATATACACTAAACTGAGTATTTGTAAATGGAAATTAGTTAACATGAAAAATTGAGACTTGCATGATTAATACATGTAACCAATTTTTTTTTTTTTTTTCCAGCTTTTCACATGTTTGCAGCAAAGCAGAAAAGTTAAAACATAGACAGAATACCTTTCTAAAAGACATTTGCTCAGTGAGGAAGTTATATAAGCAACTTGTCAGGATAATTTAGAAGTCAAACAACAAAAATCAGTGTTGTATTTTCCAATTTTCACAGGACTAGTTTCGATGATTTTACCGAACCATCATCCTCAGTTGCAAAAGCACAAATGAACAAGATAAGATATAATGATTAGATAAGATAAGAAAGCCTGGACAGGAGATAAGCTACTGGTGCCTCTGTTGATGAAACCAGAACTAAAACATAATTTCTTTAAAGGCTGAAAGCAAAGATGGATTGGAATTAGGGTCGGTAACTAGAACAGAAAGATTTTTTTGAATGTAAAATGCCTCTAGAAAATCCAGTTCACCAATAGAAGATGTTTTTTGAATAATTTTTCTGCTGCCAAAATTATAATCAGCATGTTATTGTATCTCAACCCGTCAGGTTGTTTTAAATTTATATAATTCATATAATAATATTCAGCATTACTTTTTTTCTATTTTTTTCATTTGAAAAATAAAAGATTTAACAGTTATATGAAATAATATGTAAGAAATAAATATGCAAAAAAACATTTTTTTTTTTTTTTTTTTTTTTTAGAAAAACTAACCTTGTGCACATGCATAGCTGCATCAATTTTAGGATTTGATGTTAGCATTGTAGCTAAAGCGAGCCCAACAGCTCCTCGCAATCCTCCCCATGACAAGATGATACTCTGTTTCCAGTTTATACTATATCCCGTGTATTTAAGAATGGGATAAAATAATATAATCATCAGTGATCTAAAATATAATTTGATAAGATAAATGTAGTTTATATTATTTAGTAAATAAGAAAATAAAAATAAAACTAGCATATGTGTAGACTACATATAAAGATAAACAGTCAAATATAAATCAAACATTGGAATTATATCTTTTATTTCCTATTAATTTTTTTATTACCTCATTTTACCTTTATTTTCAAAGTTCTTTTTATGGTAACTCCGTACGCTTTCTTGTTACAAATTATGATATTTATTCTCATGCTTTGTTTCGATGCAAATAAAAGATTACCAATCGTACTGCCTTTGGTTGCATAGTCTTTTGTTTTAGCAGTTTCATGTATAATTTGAGAAGGCTTTTATACACTAAATTTCTGTTTTCGAATAAATCAAAATCTTTCACGTGGGTCATCTTGTATTCTTGCATATAGTACGTTCCCAATATAATCAATTTTTAAAGAACATATTTCTGTCAATAAGCTAATCACCTTGTACATGATAATGTAATTGTCTTAGCCATTTTAAACTAATTGCCTTATATATGAACAATATGAAAATATTGTATACTATTTTGAACATCTTGACTTGTTACACAGAAAAGCATTATGTTATTATAATTTGGATGATACAAATACGCTGTACCGAAAGCACTGAAAAACGTTTCACAAATTTAAAGTCTTTTTTCTAGCAATTTCAATTAGTTCTACCTTTCAATTAATCCATGTTTACTTCAGAAAAAAATTAAATTCAAAACTTTTTATCTTCTCTTCAATCAAAAAGCTCAAAAAATTCATTGGAAAAGCTGAAAATTTTTGTTGCTAAGAACAATATTAAAAGTAACACTGTATATACTCTGTATAATTGTTATCAACTATAATAGCTTAGATTTATTAAAATCAACTACTTAAGAAGTATGATCAAGATTTTTTTCATGTTATTGCTTATCCGAGTTTCTCGAAATGTAAGAATGTCCATGAACAATCATGAGCAGGATAAAAGTTACATCAATCACGCATAAAAATTCTTTGGCATTAGTAGCATAACATGACTTTCTCCAATTTCAAAACAATGTAACTTCCAACATGTAGAAAAGAGAGTGGCACTACTAATCCCTTAAATCAATATCTCAAACAACTTTTATATACATTTTAAAGCTCAGCATAAATAAAAGAAATGTGAACCACAATTTTAAAAAAAAAATAATATTAAAGAAATAAGTTTTGTGAATCTTTTTGCTAGGTACTGCTAGATTTTTAACTACATGAAATTTTAAAATATGTTACATAATTATCAGTAATAAAATCTGAATTTTTTTCACTTGCATATTAAAACTCTGATAAATTAACTATGATCTACAGTACAAAATACCAGCGAGCAAATGCAAGTTTAATGGAAGGTCAGTATTGAGATTATATATATCTTTTGTTTGCTGCTCCTTTGACTTTTTAAGTGAATATAGTTCGATATCTACATGGACAAAGTCAAGGGACTGCACAATGCCTAGTTTGTGCAATTCTCTGGGGTTTTTTAAGTGAAAATACGTCGATCTGTACATGGATAAAGTCAAGGGAGTGCGCAATGCCAAGTTTGTACAATTCTCTGATGTTTTTTTAAGTGATAATAGCTCGATGTGTACATGGATATCGAGTTTGTGCAATTCTTTCTTTGTCTTGTTATTTTGGCTTTGTGTAGAGGCGATATTTGGTGCAAAAAATCGCTACTACACAAGCCAAAATAACAAGTCAAAGAATTGCACAAACTCAGTATCCATGTATCGCCAAAAATCACCAATTTTCACCAAGAGGTACCCATAAATATATTTTTACCAAATTTAAAAAAAAAAAAAAAAATATTTGTTTACTTTATTAAACATTTCTTTCAATGTAAGTTGCTTAATTTTTTGTGCTAATATTTTCTTTAATTCTGCAGACATACATAATTTCTTGTTCAGTTATTAGGAGGACTGGAAAGTAATGTCACTTTCTTACATTAAATTCAAACAAATAAATTTTTAACAAGTTTTTATTTTTAATCAATAATATAATCACCCTCGTTATCAATAACCTTTTGCCACCTAGTGTGCAGATTTTCAATCCCAGACCGATAAAAATCAATTGGTTTTTGAGCAAAATATCTCTAGATGGCATTTTGGACATCATCCAGATTTTCAAATCTTTTGCAACTACAAAATTTTTTTGCCATTAAGAAAATGTTGTAGGAATCGGAATAAATGGAAATCCAAAGGTGCGATATCGGATGAGTATGGGGGGTGAGGCAATACCTCCCGCCCAAATTCATTAATTTTTTCCAATGTTCGTCTTGCACAGTGCAGTCTTGCATTGTCATGTTGAAGAATGATGCCTTTTCTGTTGACAATCACCGGATCTTTTCCGATTAAAGATTGGTTCACTCGATTCAGTCATTCACAATAAAGGTCTGCATTAACAGTTTGTCCAGGTTTCAGCAAATCAAAATGAACAACTCCCCGAATACTCCACTAAACACATAGAAGTGCCTTCTGGGGATGTAAACCCAATCATTTAGCGAGAGGCACTGCCTTTTGCATTTTGGATTATCATATATAGGACTCATTTTTTGTCTCCAGTAATCAAAGGATCAAAACATGGTTCTGTATGGTGCCGTTGTATGCGATAGATCGGTTGGGTTTGTTCTCTTCAGACAGATTATATGGGGGGACCTACATACCTCCTCTACTTATTTTTCCAATTTGCTTTAAATGTTCTTGGATGGTCGACCAAGGTTGGTTAAGGGTGTTTGACAGTTCCTCGATTGTTTGACATGGGTTTGCTTCCACTTCTGCTCTAGCATGACATAGTCTAACGTTGTTGGTCTTCCTCATCGATAAGAGTCAAAGAGATCAAAATCACCAGATTTTAACTTGGAAAACCACCTTTGGCATTTACGAATGTCTAATGCACGTGGATAAACATCACAAATGTTTTTGGTTGCAACTGTTGTGTTACTTACCCTTACGAAACTCAAAAAGCATACAATGTCGGATATGCTCTTCTGTTATTTGGCTGGCCATTTCACCCCAAATTGGAGGAAAAAAAAGTTTAATATTGAATTATTTAGAAGTGAGCAAGTCACAATAACCTTAAAATGACTTTGTCATGGCTTCAAGACACACAATGAGCTGACAAATGACAATCAAATATCGACAAGTGCACAAACTACATTACTTTCCGGAATACCCCTAATACATTGCAGAAGTCCTGTAATTGCTGTGTCGAGGATTCCAACCAACTTGTCAATCGAAATTTTTTTCATTTTTGATAAACTCTCTGTCACTTTCTTCACTATCAGTACCGGTATTTTCTGCATCTAGAATCAAGCTACAGATTTTACCATCCATTAATTGATTGATGATTGAGGAGTATTGTCATCACAATGAAAAACTGCTTTTATATCATCTGCATTTATTACTGCTTCTCTACATTTCTTTAGAAAATCCTTTGATTCGAAAATTTCACCTTTGGTTTGCGATATCCAAAAACCTTTAAAATTTGCTGCTATGATCATAAAATTTAGCTATCATTCACTATACATATTTGGCTACGTATCATGAGATTGGCGACTAAAACAAGTTGCTCCGCTAAATTTTATCTTGCTTCTATCGCACTCTGAGACAATTAAGCCTGAATTGCATTAGTTTAGTTATTTATTATACTTATGTCTATTACTTCCACATGCTTAAGGCTTATCAGAGTCGTGAATAAATAAATTCCCATATATTTAAGGCTTATTGAGGGCCGGCACTAGATAGCTTATTGCCTGATGCTATCTCCTGTTGGTCCTAAATTCTGCTACCAAGTGCCTCCCTTTGTCTTCCCTAAATTCTGCTGCCCGGTGTGGTCACATGAGCTTGGCCACTGGCTCTGGGTTTATGTGAATAACAAATCAGTTATTCTTAATTCATATAGCACTAAATATAATCTTTTGGCCTATAAGAAAAATCTATTTTTAGCATATCGAAAGAAGTTTTCGCTCAATTTTACCTCGTCAACATTTCTTATGCATTTAGCTTAAATCTGTAATCATTGCCAGGCGTAATGTCAATGTTAAAAGTTACCATACTCTTTATTATTCAATTACTAACATAAAAAAATTGTTTAGACATTGCTACTCCTCCCTTCACAAAGACCACAAAAAAATCGGGGTAAATGTCTATGAGCTCATCATCCATTTTCTCACACGGAGAAACAGCAGGTCTATCTGGACAGACTTCCTCTTCTAAGGCAGCAAACTGGTTTGAAGTCACTACCTCGAAAACAACATCACTAAAGCTGTTATGTGCTGATAAACATGTGGTGATGAAAGCAAAATATAATAAATAATAATTCACCAGGTTGGCATGAGGGATATAAAATATTAGTAGGCAGTAAATCAGTGATGTATCTATGAAGAATGTTTTGGTTTGAGATGTATACCAAACAGATACGGATTCGAACCAAATTCTCGATCATACAAATTTATGCTAAAATGGTTGTTTTTTCAACAGAGTTTGTAGCCACATTTTAGTTAAAAAAATAAGCACCTATAAGCACTCTTCAAGCACATTTTAAGAAAAAAAATAAGCACCTGTCTAATTACATTATACACAACTGCATAACTTTAAAAGAAAAATTAGACTTGTAATTTAAAATATGAGAAATTCAGCATTTATTAAGAGAGAATGAGCATTACTTAACCATGGAAAACAATTACATTCTTTTTTTTTTATAGTAAATAACAGTTCAATTTACAGAACTAGTTTACAATCAGAAGGAAAAAACTATGCAGAACTAAATCATATTAAAAGATTTAATGATAAAATTTGGGTTCAAAATAGAGAAATAAGTACAATTTATTTTTCCACTCATATTAATATTTAAATAATTTTACTTAAATCAAAATCCTGATCATTTTCTAAATTTTCATTGTACAGTACAAAGTCTTTAATCCAGACTTCCATAATCTGGAATGATCTATAATCCGGACCTCAAAGCTACAAACTTTCTGCGCACGTGTAAACGCATAATGCACTTACGCATGCGCATATGCATTTATGCATGCACATAATACATTTAATGGATGGTATAAGTTAGACTAGAATTATCTAATCATCTATTTCAGTTAATGTTGCAGATTGTGTTGTTCCTTATTCTTGTAATTGGGTCCCGCTTATTATTTTTTGCAGACTGTTAGAGCAATTTTATAGAAAGTAAGCTTGAACTTTTGATTATGTCAAAAAGATTTTCCGATTCTGGAGCTGCCAAAAGATCTACAAAGCAAAAGCATTTTTCAATGTTCATCAAACAAACAATGGAATTGCTGCAAAAAAAATGGATAAAGGCATATTCTTTGTTTGCCTAGCCATTATGAAATCTCTTTATCAATTTCACGCTGCTCTGCAGGGAGGAACGTCGCGGTGCGCAATGAACAGGAAGTTGATCTGTCAGCACTATCCTCATCTTTACAGCAGATGTTTACATTTTATTAGGCTTATAATTCCTTACTAAATGTATTATTTCATCTCGATGTACTCCATCTTTGATATGATTTAAATCAAATTCCTCATTATAAATATCACGAATACACATCAAATAATTTTCTGGTTGCAATTTTCTAATTTCGACTATGCATAATGTATACTTTACACATGCGTGCGTTGAAAGAAATGTTTAATAAAGCAAACAAATAAACATTAAGCTTTTTTTTTTTTTTTTAATTTTGATACTCTTTAGATCATAATTGCTCTTTATTTCATAAAGTACAGTTTCATATTTTTAACTTCATAATTTCTGCATTCCATCTTACCAGATTTAAATTGATGATCTATAATCCGGAAAAACGCCTAATCTAGAATCGCTGAAGTCCTGACAAGTCCGGATTAAAGACTTGCAATTTGCAAACAAAGTAATTTAAGTAAAAATAAGTGAAAAAAGGAACCTTTCTGAAATCAGAAGACAGGAAATTGCTTCATGCAGTCATCTTTTAACAGTAAAAGCTTACCTAAACGGCATACTCAGAAATTGCCGAATATCTGAAAATTCCAGATAGTCAAGCGTAACTAATAAAAGAAGAAGGGGGTAGATTGTAGCCGTTTTTTAGATTTTTCAGCTAAATTTCAGTTTTTGATATTTCGATATGTACATCATATAAAAAATAGCCCAATGGAACAGAAAAATAATCTGTTTTTTAGCAAGGACAGTAAAACTCTTTATCTCTGCAACATATCGCAAACATTATTGCACAATACACTCACGTTAATTCTTTTACACATGATATTATGCAATCGGAATCGATAGCTGCTGGTATTCGGAGAATAAATAACTAAATAAAGAAAAATGCCACTTTACTTCGTCCAGTTTTCCCCATCATGTGCCCATGTAGCATATTTATCACTGAGGAGGACACGTCACACTCGGCATACTCATATTGATTAATAAGGAGATTTACCAATCTGGAGGGTTTTTCATTCTAATTTTGAACAGACTGCATTAAATTTCCAGAATAGAACCATTCTTCGTTTGGGTTGGTAGACCGCAGAACTTTTAGTCCTATTCATTCCAGGCTGGAAAGTGACCAAAAAAAGGAAAGTCCATTGCTTGCTTTGCTGCGAACAGTAATGGTTTCAATATTTGAGATTTTGTGGAGAAAGGGAAGAACCCTCAACTTCTGTACTGTATAATGCATTGCCCCCCCCCCACAAAGAAATTTACTATTTGATTACTTTCCTTTATTTGAGCCATTCCGAATATTATTCCTTAGAAAACTCATCTGTGTTAAAAAAACACTTACCTATTTTTGAAGTTTATCTATACTTCAGCAGTTACTGCAAATATAATATTATAAATATTTATACATATACTCATAATATAAGCATATGGATCATAATAAACGTGAATATAAATTGACCATGCGGAACGAGAATGTAAATTATTAAAATCTTGATAGAAATTCAAACGTGTGTAGTATTGGTTGGGAGCAAAAGGATACGGAATGTAATGGAATTTTCTACCGCTTTCGCAATTCTTTGACAAAACAGAACAACGTGCACCTGTCTGTACTCGCATGCACCAAAGGTTATGTTAATACAGAGAAAGAGGCAAAAAGCTATTTCTGTGAGTATGATTCACCATCTGACGTTCCATATAAGGAAGACAAGTTGTTTATTCATCTTCGGCTTCGGCACGGGGAAAAAATGTGCTTTCGTTAAAAAGAAAAAAAGCACTAAAAGCAAAAAATAAGCACCTATAAGAGCTTTTATACTTTATTTTCAAATATAAGGACTTATAAGTACTTGTAAGGACCGCTACGAACCATTCATTAACGAGGCATTTTATTTAGTACCGAAGTGAAATTACGAATCGGGACTCTCCAAGTATTTTATTGTGTGCGGGAAAGAAATGAAACATACGTGTGTAAGAAAAGCATAAAACAAAAATTTTTTTAAATAATTTTTAAAAAAAAATGAAAATCTGAAATGTTTCAGATTCGTAGGAGGATTACATCATTCAAAATTCAATGGCTCTATGTACCCTTGTTTTATCACAGTGCGAGAAATATACATACATTTATGCAGATTTTTCATTATTTAATTTCTTTGAATGTGGTGATAATACTTTGGGGCAACAGTTTGAAAAGCGATTCGCCGTTTATAGTGAATAGACGCAAAATCGCAAAACGAAAACAATAGTCCTTCAGGGACAAAGCCCTTTTGGACTAAAAACAGTTGGTGGTGGCCATTGAGTTTCGGATTTTACATCACTCCAGATATTGGATGTCCGGATCTCGGACTTTGTACTGTATATAAGTTTTGAAAGATTCCTACGTTATTTAACTAACAGTTGCCATATAGATGGTACATTAATGAGATAACTATTTTTGCACAATATTTTTATCAGGATGAAAGAATATTTAAAATATATCTCCTAAAAATGTTATCTTTACAAACACTTCAAGCATAATTAAACTTAATTTGAACTATAAATAAACATAGGAAAGTGAAATTAATTGATATCCAGGATAACTAAAATGCTAATACATTATTAACCAATTTGAGACTTATTACACACTGTGCGCATAAGGCATTTTGTCATCACAAAGACTAGTTACACACAATGATAATATACTCATGGAAATTATATAATTTCATAACAGTGTAAAGCCTAAACAATCACAAAAGTTAAAATTTATTTTAGTTTCAGGATTGATCCTAAAATAAGAAATCGATGACTAAGTGCAGTGAAATTGCAAGAAATGAATAGTTAACAACGAAAGTGATGATTTCTTGCTCTAATGGAAAGGTGGAAAAAGGCAAAAAAAGGTTGTAAACAATAACTGCAGTGATGCTGAACATGGAGGTACAGATAGAGGAACAAACGCAAACGATGATTTCTTGCTCTAATGGAAAGGCGGAAAAAGGCAAAAAAAGGTTGTAAACAATAACTGCAGTGATGCTGAACATGGAGGTACAGATAGAGGAACAAACGCTAATGAATTTAGTGAAATTATTGAAGAAAATGATAACGAACATTACAATGAAAGGGAATTGAACATAATGAAAATACTGAATGATAGATATATGACAAAGATTTTTAAAATATCATTTTTGAAGAAAATCAAAAAAGTCTAAAAAAAAGTTGTTGAAAGGAAGTGAGCCATACAACTTCCTTGAGCTGTTATTTAATGATAAATTTTTGACCTATGACTGAAAATGAAACAAATAAGTTGCTGAAAAGATCTTAAGAGGTAAATGGAAGAAAATAGTTCTGTTTTTGGATTCGCTACTATACATTATTACATGTCCCAAACTAGAAAATTATTGGAATTATCAGCTGTTATTGTTTCTGAACAGACAATCACACAGAGTGTGCTATCATTTCATTTATATGAAAATAGCGTTTAATTTCTCAATGCTCCAAAACTTTTTTTTTCCTGTTAAAAAATGCAACAAAAAAAAAAGTTTTTTTTTCACTCCTGGGGATTACCTTTAAAATTATTCTTCATCTCAAATGAGTTAAGATCATTACACAGAAATGAGAATCTGTAGGATAAATGGAAAATGGGATGCTCAAAAAATACTTCCCCAATAATATTTTACTGAAACATTATATAGGTTAATGAGAAATATTTTACAATAGTATTATCAATAATATAATTGAAATAATAGTTGTCTTATAGTTCATTGAACAAAATTATTACTTCACACCAGCTGACACACTGTTCACAAAAACATAATAAGATATGATCACTTGAAAGAGGATTGTTCATTAGTTTAAACTACATGAACATGTTAATATATTGTAGTACATACTTTAGTTCAATGCTGTTACACTTTTGTTTTTCCTTTCAAAATACTGAAAATATTTTCCATAGTTTAAAAACTGTAAACTGAATAGAGTTCCAGCACTTTTAGATCAGAAAAATGAGTTCTATTGTATAATTATAAGCTTATAATTTTATTTAGGTAGGCAAGAAGCTATAAAATATTTTCTTAAGCATTCATCATCAAGAAAAGTAAATTAACAGAAAAAAAAAATGGAATGAACTAAATATAGATATTTGCATTTTTAACCTTGTATTAATATAAGAAAAAATGCATTACAAGAATTTGAAATAAAATATTCACTTACCTGAATACTGTAAGAGCTAAGTAAGTAACAAATACAAGTCCAAATTCTCTATAATCTCGATGTTGGAAAAGACTAATACTAGCAAGTATCCCAACAAATATAAATATTAGAGTATTAGCATACACAGCTAACAATCTCCAGTCACTGAAAAGAAAATATAACATTAAATATATTAATTTGTATTTTACACATTACATATACAAGGCCTGAGTGAAAAGTTTTAAGACTGCCTCTGTTTTTCTTTCTGATATTAGATATGGCAACTTGTACTGGATTTTTTGACATACAAAGTCTGCTCTAAAGCAACTGCACAAATTAAAAGACAAGTGATAAAATAAAAAAGTAAAAGGCTGGACATACATTTAGAAAGAGTGACATCTCAACGCTTGTTAAAGCTAATTTAACCGGTTAGTTTGTCATCTGCATATCAGAATGTCAGTGTCATTTCCAGTTGCTGAGAAGATATGGTATAAAACATTTTGCTTCAAGATGGAAGAATATTATAACATTAAATTTTGTTAACATTAAGTAAATCTGCTGCTGAAGCATTAAAGATAATTTGAACAGTATATGGTGATGCATCAGTATGAAGAACGCATGAGTGCACAAGTGGTAAAATTGCTTGCAGACACAAATGTGTTGAGGATGAAGTTGGATGCCAAAATCAAAGACTAAAGTAATGCTGATTGCATTTTTTTATTACAAATGACTTATTCACCATGAATTTGTCCTTAAAAATCAATCAACCAGAATTTTTACAAAGAGGTTGACTTTCAATTAAAAAACACGTTAAGGCAAGTTAAGAAGGAGCCTTTGGGTTCTGGGCAACAGTTTGTTTCATATGATGATGCTAGACCCCCCATCCATTATCTGTACAACATCTTGCTACTGAATTGCAGGGATACATCCCCCATCATATTCTCCTGACTTTTTGCAGCTGACTTTTCGCTTTTTCTGAAGCTTAAGATGACCATGAAAGGGCATAGATTTGAAAATGTCTTGGATATTAAATCAAATGTCTCGCGTATTTTGCAAACAGTTTCAGTGCCTGTAAACAGCATTTTGATGACCTGAAGAAACGCTGGAAAAACTGCACAGATTGCTCTGGCAATTATTTTGAAGGAAATAAATTTATTTGAAAATTGGTAATCTTTTTCTTTCTTATAGAAAATTGTCTGTATACTTTATGGGCACTGTAACGCACTGAACTTCCGTGATGGAAAAACTGAGACCAGTTGTCTTTTTTAATATTTATTCTGAAACTTAACATCAGTTTTCTTGGTTAAATAAACAAAATCATAGCACAATAACAGAAGAAGAAAGACAGCAGCTTTCCCATCACATGATGAAACTTACTCCTCTGGCATTTCTCAGACAAAAGGCCTTTTTGTACACTTTTCAACTGCATCTACAGAAACCACCGAAGAGGCCAAATCCTTAACGAGTCTTTTCCTGGATTCCTTTCTGATCTTTGTAGCAGACACTGGGGTATGTTCCCATGAGAAAAAGGAAGTTCTCTGATATAAACCTGATGTTTGTTACAACCCCTTCCATCCTCAAGAGTAGGGGAAGTTGGCTGTAGAAGTCCGGTATCTCTCACTTAATTATCACTACCAGGGACACATAAAGTCATCAGAAAACAATAAATACAAAGCACATATATTTACACTATGCTGGGTTAAGTACCAAGGATAAAATATGAAACTTATATTAAGGTCAGTATAAAAAGCATATACAATCAAAAGTCGTTAATTCGGACACCCATAATTCGGAATGATCTATAATCCGGACATCAAAACTAAAAACTTTCTGCGCATGCGCCGCGTTGACACATGCGCATAGGCGTTTACGTGTGCGTGTAAGACCTTTTACGACTGCGCATATGAGTGTGCGCAAGTGCAGAATACGTTTTCGCGTGCGCGTTTTATGTATAATGGACGTATAAGCTAAAAATATCTAATTATCTATTTCAGTTAATGTTGATGATTGCGTTGTTCCTTAATTTTTGAATTGGATTCGGCTTATTATTTTTTGCAGACTGTAAGAGCAATTTTATAAAAGTAAGCTTAAACTTTCGATTATATCAAATAGAATTTCCGATATATATTTGTTAATATGTAAAAGATCTAAAGCGAAAGTATGTTTTGAAATCCGAAATCTGTTTATCAATTTCACGCTGCTCGGGAAGGGGGGAATTTTAAGGCTCTCTTAGTTTGGCCAATGTAAATTAAACCACACTGACAAGAAATCCTATAAATACCCCAAGTATTCATATCCGGAATGGGGTCCTTGAGTAGGGAACTCGGAATTTTATTGATGGGAGAATAAATGACCCGAAAGTTAAATTTCTGCAAAATATGTACAACTTTATAGTTAATTGATGAAAAGAAGGGAATGGCAACAGAATTTTTACAATCTCTTAAAACAAGAGTGTGCCTTTTGAGATACGAATTTTGTAACTGCTTGATTAATAATGTTGGCTGAAAAGCCTCTGTCAATAGCTATTGCTGTTAAATAATTTAGTTCTTCATCAAGGGATAGTTTGTAGGCGCAAACTTGAAAAGCACGTAAAACATAGGAATAAAATGAAGCTAACTTTTGTTTAGTCGGATGACATGATTTAAAGTGAGGTGGAAGGCAAACCGATGAAGGTTTATCGTAAACCGTAGTACTGAAGTTGGATGTGTTACGTGTTACCAGAATGTCGAGAAACGGAAGAGAATTGCAAGTTTCAAGTTCAAAACTGAACTGAATAGCAGGATCAATAGAATTCATTGTTGAAAGAACTTTATTTAAATCATCTTCATTACCTTCAAACAGGGTAAAAGTATCGTCTACGTAACGGAACCATGCCGGGAAGTTTAAAGTTTCAAACAATTTTGATTCATAATAGTGCATGTAGATATCAGCCAGGATGGGACTGAGGGGGCTTCCCAAGGCTAATCCTTCAGTTTGCTTGTAATATTTATTTTGGAAAACAAAGTTTTTGTTTTCCAAAATAAATATTACAAGGAACAAAGTGTTTGTTGTTGTAAAATTGTTGGAAACTTTAAACTTCCCGGCATGGTTCTGTTACGTAGACGATACTTTTACCCTGTTTGAAGGTAATAAAGATGATTTAAATAAAGTTCTTTCAACAATAAATTCTATTGATCCTGCTATTCAGTTCACTTTTGAACTTGAAACTTGCAATTCTCTTCCGTTTCTCGACAATCTGGTCACACGTAACACATCCAACTTCAGTACTGCGGTTTACCGTAAACCTTCATCGGTTTGCCTTCCACCTCACTTTAAATCATGTCATCCGACTAAACAAAAGTTAGCTTAATTTTACTTCTATGTTTTCCGTGCTCTTCAAGTTTGCTCTTACAAACTATCCCTTGATGAAGAACTAAATTATTTAACAGCAATAGCTATTGACAGGGGCTTTTCACCCAACATTATTAATCAAGCAATTAAAAATTCTCATCTCAACACACTAAAAGGCACACTCTTGTTTTAGGAGATTAAAAAAATTCTGTTGTCATTCCCTTCTTTCCATCAATTAGCTATCAAGTTGCACATATTTTGCAGAAATTTAACTTTCGGGTTGTTTATTCTCCCATCAATAAAATTCTGAGTTCCCTACTCAAGGACCCCACATTCCGGATATGAATACTTGGGGTATTTATAGGATTCCTTGCCAGTGTGGTTTAATTTACATTGGCCAAACTAAGAGAGCCTTAAAATTTCGTGTCAAGGAACATGAGGCATATGTTAGAAAAATGGAAACACAGAAGTCTTCTGTTGCTCAACATTGTTGGTCCGAAAATCATACTTTCAATTTTTCTGCTGCCAAAATTATTCAAAAAACTTCTTCCATTGGAGAACTCGATTTTCTAGAGGCATTTCACATTCAAAAAAATCTTTCTGTTTTAGTTAACGATCCTAATTCCAATCCATCTTTGCCTTCGGCCTTTAAAGAAATTATGTTTTAGTTCTAGTTTCATCAACAGATGGTGCCACTTGCTTATTCTTGTCCAGGCTTTCTTATCTTATCTAATCATTATTTCCTATCTTGTTCATTTTCGGTTTTGCAGCTGAAGATGGTGGTTCGGTAAAACCATCGAAACTAGTCATGTGAAAATTTTGAAAATGTAATGCTGATTTTGTTGTTTGACTTCTAAATTAATATATCTATGTATAAAAGCTATATACCAAAATAATCTAAATTTGACATACTTGTCACATCTTACATACATAAGATCAACATCTTATATATAAGATCTTAAAATTATTAAAATGGTGAAATGTGATGGAAAATTTAGACAATACATGGTAAAAAATTTAGAAAATAAGTAATTCTGATTTTCAAAGTCTTCTTCCAAAAATAAAGTATATAATTAAGACAAGAATAAAGATTTTACTAGTCATGCAGCTAAAGCTAGTATGAGAAATTTGAATGAAAACCTAAGTATCTGATAAAACTACATGCCTAAGATAGAGGTTTATCAATAAATTGCAAACAACCATAACTTTTAACAGGTTGGGAAAAAAATGAAAAAAAAAAAAAAAGAAAAAAGAAAAAGAAAAAAAAAATCTTGTATATAAAGTTTATAAAAATGTAAATTTAAAAATATTGTCACAAAAATTATAGAAACTTGTAAATATTAGCAGGTACGTTTACACTAGTTTTAAAAAATAAATCTGATAAATACTCACGTATAAACTAAGCTTTCACTTTTTGGACTTATACACATTTTGTTTCTACTTAACGTAATTCCATATAGAACAACTGCAACAACAGCTGATATTCCAAGAAACCTTTCAGCAGTTAAATATGTTGCATAAGCAAAAACAAATGTGATAGTCATTTCTGAAACAGGACTAATGTATATTCTCACAAGAATCCATTCAGAAATTTTTGCCAAGGTATACCCAAAAGCTGGTGCTCCAAAACAAGTTTTACCTAATTCAATTAGTGAATCTGTAACTAGAAAAAAAAAAAAGAAAAAAAAAACAAGAAAAGATATATATCAGTTATATTAATCAGAGAAACATAAGACTATTATATCATATATTATGTTACCTTATTCTTTTAACCATGAATATTAAATATGAAAATATTCCTAATATTTATATAATTAATATAAATCCTAATATAGTTGAACCACATTAAAATGAAATTAAAGAGACTAGATTTTGGTGAACCGAATCCATTCCAATGAGAAAAATAGATTATCTCATCAAAGATGTGTAATACTTTAATGATGAATAAAGAAACAACTGATTGGCATTGTATACCGACCAAAAGAAGTTAATAAAACTTAGTGGCATAACAGCCCTAATGGACCAAGACCTGCAGTGCCCGAAATCTGCTTTCTTGGCTGTGGGCCCAAGGGTGAGTAAGCATATGTCCTGAACAAGTGGTCAACTTGTCGCAGGACCCCCAGTGTTTAGTCCCCAAGCAAACTTGGTACTCATTTTATCGACCCAAGAGATGGAAAAGCAAGAGATGAAAGGCTGAGTTGACCTTGCCCAGCCCAGGAATCAAACTCCAGACCTGTGGTGCTGCTGTGCGATGCGCTAGCCACTGCGCCACCAGGCCTAAAAGAAGTTAATAATAAATCTAATTTGTAAAAAGCATACTATAAGGATTTCGTTGCAATTATTGTTATGCACAGTAATTAAATTTATTATTCTCCAAAGTGTTCAGATAAAGGCAAGAATTTGCCTTTATCTGAACCATTTGTCCAGATACTGGTAGATTAAGGCTTCTTTGAATGGCAAATCATTTCAAAAATGCTTCTTAACCTCTGTATGCTTCAAGTTTGTCATCATATCCATTTCTTTTCCGAGTGCAAAAATCATAGTTTTGATTTTTTCATATGGTACCAACTACCTTTATATAGAATCCGCTACACATCTTGGAAAAGACTTAAAGAATGAAGAATTCTTGTTCAGAGCATAGAACGTGGAGAGCATATTTATCTCAAACAAAACAAACTGATAAGGATTAAAACTTTCCATTCCCTAAGAGAAGAATCATTGAAAAATCTCCACATAGATTCCTCTATATGTTCCCTATTTCCTCTTTAACCAAATGGTGAAAATCTCAATATTTACATCATAGCATCAGCCCTGAATAGCCTCTATCTGGCAGCTCAAACAAAGATTTTGAATAGAATCTGATAACCCTTTTACATTTTGGGTTCAATTGTCATGAATACTATATGGTGTCCCATGATATGCTTATTATATCCTTGTTATCTTAGAGCTGGATATCATACTTGTCTTGCATAGTCTTTGTTTAGAACACACAAAAAAATGAAGGTGAAAATAAAAAAGAAATAGCATAAAAGTGTGTTACCCTTATGGATGGAATGAGGAATGTAGAGTCCAATTAATGAGCCTAATTTTAACAGACAGTATTTTTTCCATTAAAATTTGCAAAAATTCTGGAAAAAATATAATAAATATTTAAAAAAACTTTTTAAACAATAGATGCTTAATGGATAATAATTGAGGCTTCTTTATTCAAAAATAGTATTTAATTTAATGCTGAAAGGAGAAACTACCTTAAAAAACAAAACATTAATATAAAAAAAAATTGAAAGGTTTCAGATTTTAAATTACATCCAAAGGGGCGTTTTTTTTTTTTTTTTTAAGATTTTGTGTGTTACCTTTATTTATTAAATAGCATGTGCTTCGCACTTAAACCGCAAAATTCAGTTCAACGGCAATATCGGAAAATAATTTTAAAATGAGCATATCTTTAGAATTTTCTGTACAAAGTCTCACTGGAGATAAAAATGCTTTTTTTTTCCCTTGCAGTGTTGCTAATGCTTGGTTTGAAATCGTTTAGTTTTTTAATTAAAAATTTGTTGAAGTGTTATGAAATATGAAATTGATAATAAAACAAATTTCAAATTCAAATTAAGGCTTCCACATGCCCATATTCTATGGAAGATTACATTATCCAAATTTTGATGGCTTTTGATGGCTGTTGTTTTATTACAATGAGAGAAACATACATACATTCATGCAGATTTAATTTCTTTAAATAGAATACATGGCAATAATATTTGGTGGCAACAATCTGAAAAGGGAAACAACACTTATTGTGGAATACCAAAATGAAATTAACAGTCCTTCAGGGCAAATTGACCCTTTGGACTAAAAATAATAAAAGTAAAAAATTTTCTTTAAGATGACTTCTCATGATTCCAGATAACTTAAGCCTTAGATAAGATGACTATTCTTATCAGTTTGGATAATGAACTTACCCAAAGGCTAATGGAATAGTAGAGAAAAATACTGAAACAGAAGTACTGTATGACTTAATTTTTGGTCAGAGCTAAAATAAAAATTATTTTTACTTTCATACAATCCTCAATTACTAACACTTTATTGCATTTGCATTCATCTTGTTTTACACTTCTTTCATGTTCAACAAAGAAATTTTCTTCGTTAGCTCTAAATATTTAAGAAAATCATGAAGTGTAATTATAGTTAGCATTTATAATTTTGAAATTAAAGTTTAAATGATTTGATTGTCATTAACTAGCTGTAATTATTTAGATAAGGAAAAAATAAACCAACATTAATGGCATATTTGAATGACATGAGCACCCATGAACACTGATTTTTTTATACTACCATCTGTACAGATAATAAATGAAAACTTAGAATAAACAATAAAGGAAAAGGATAGTAGAGGAAAGTAGCAGAAAGCATTGCTTAATTTTGTCACAAATACAAAATCAAATTTTTTAATAAATCATGCTATGCTGAGAAAGGGTCAAATTAATGAACCAAAACAGGTATAAAACCATTTTTAATAAAAAGCTTTCTCTTATAATAAAAATCTCACACTGAATATCTGATATATGGATTTATTTAGTACATAAATGCCTTATTATTTTACACTGTTACCATAATTAGATATTTGTTAGTTGTCTTAGTATGTATTTGATGCCAGCTTAAGGGAATGGTTGTTTAAGAGAATATTATTATCATTATCAGCATTGATAACAATAATACTGATGTTAATGTAAGTTCTGAGAAATTCTGGTCACTTTTAAAAGTGGTCATCATTAGAGCGTTCACTGTATTTTTAAGATACCAGATCGACTTTGTTAAACAGTATAGGTTCAATACTACTGTTAATTTTAATATAAAAGACAATTTTGAGAAAAATCAAATTGTGTCTTCCACTCTTCTCTGTTCTCTTTCCCTCAAAAAGAAAGAGTATGCTTCAAATATTACCAGGTGATGCAAAAGAAACTTATTAAAAACTATTAATTCAAAACAGCAAGTATGACCATACAATGGTCTTATAGGCAAATAGACTTATCTGATAAATTATAAGTGTATAAATTTAAAATGAAATCTTTCGTCTTTCCCCAAAAAGGATTCAAGAATATTTTCATGATCATTACTTCACAGATCTAGCCCAAATGCGTCAATGAAGGAGGGAAAAAATAAAGGACATGAAACTCATTTTCTTCCCTACAGAACAACAAATGCCAAAAATTTTTGCTTCAAGCAAGAAAGCATATCTTCATTATAAGCTAATTTCAGTTAAAACACAATAGCACGCCGAATAAATAATAATTCACAAGTTAAACAACAAAAGTCAGCGTTATATTTACAAAATTTTCACAGGACTAGTTTCGATGGTTTTACCGAACCACCATCCTCAGCTGTAAAACCACAAATGAACAAGATAGGAAATAATGATTAGATAAGATAAGAAAGCCTGGACAAGAATAAGCAAGTGGGGCCATCTGTTGGTGAAACTAGAACTAAAACATAATTTCTTTAAAGGCCGAAGGCAAATTTGTATTGGAATTAGGATCGTTAACTAGAACAGAAAGATTTTTATGAATGTGAAATGCCTTTAGAAAATCCAGTTCTCCAATGGAAGATGTTTTTTGAATAATTTTGGCAGCAGAAAAATTGAAAGTGTGGTTTTGGGACCAACAATGTTGAGCAACAGAAGACTTCTGTGTTTCCTTTTTTCTAACATATGCCTCATGTTCCTTGACGCGAAACTAAGAGAGCATTAAAATTTCGCGTCCTGTGAAAATTTTGTAAATATAACGCTGATTTTTGTTGTTTAACTTGTGAATTAATTTCAGTTGTGATATTTTTCTAAGCATTAGAAACATAACATCTCCTAGCTTAGTCACTTAAATAAACACAGGACTATAATAAAACCACACTTCAAAGTTTTATTACTTTCATTGAAAATACTTACTGCATAAAATTAATTTATTAAATGTCTTTAAAATGATTCATTAAAAGCCATTAATTTTTATATAAATCTAATTCATTTCCATGCTGCACATGAATTATAGCGAAACTTTTTACTGTATCATCTCAATTGTTATTTCAAAACTTTATTATTAAAGTTAAATTTTAAGATGCATTTATGCAGCAATCACTACTTCTCCATCGCCTTATTCCACTTCCAGTTTATAATTTCTTTTGAATCAAATTAATCATTTCCATAACTTTTATACCTGGAGTCAGAGAATGTTAATACATCGGATTGATACTAAATGATTATTGTCTCATACAACTTATCTTCCAAAACAAAAACAGAAAAAAAAAATTGAAGTTATTCTACTTACTTTTTCATCCTAATCAGGAAACAATAAAATATATTTATGCAACACAATTGGTATTTATCAGTAACCAATAAACCACCTTTCCTACAACCTTTATCAGAGTTGCATGTAATGAGGAAAAAGAAGGGCCTTAAACAACAGAAAGAATGATAATATATATGTATGCATACATACACAGATATTAATAGAGAAAATGGTTACCTTTTAAGCTTCTTCCTGAAAGATGATGTTCAAGTATTTCAAACAGAACAATAGCTACTCCATCATTTAATAAACTTTCTCCTTCAATAAGAATGGTAAAAGAATGAGGCATCCCTATTTTAAAAACAGACTCATTAAATATAAAACAAAAAAACTACTTTAATCATTAATAATAAAAAATTATAAACCTTTTAATAATTAATTTGAAAAAATTATTTTTATGATATAAAAGTACGACCTTTTAGAAATGTTTGATTATTTTAGAAACAGACTAATGATTTCTACAGGGTGGCCACTGAAAGACTGAGGGGTTTGAAAAATTCATAACTTGTTCATTTTTAACCTTCTTTACTTTTATTTATTTATTTTTAAAGTTTCTAAAATTCTTTTGTAGGGCATCTCTTGAAGATTGAAATGGCTATATATTATGTCCAGCAATGAGTAAAATTGAGTTTTTATATTCCAGTGAAAGACCACCACTGAATCAGCATGGCTATTAGAGCCTCTTCCCAAAAGACTGCAGACTCATCCTCTTCTGTCAAATTGGTAATTAGGCTCCAAATCATATTCTTGTCAGGAGATACTCCGACATTAAAATGTTATCAGCATTTTCTCCGAGTTTTAATAATTGATTTTCCAGTAGAATAGAAAACTGAGTTTTATTCATTGTTGGACATCATATATAGCCATTTTAATCTCCAAGGGATGCTCTATTAAAAAAAAAAATTAAAATGAACAAGAATGAATTTTTTTAAACCCTTTCAGTGACCACCTGTATTTTATGTACACTTAAATATACCTTTGTAAAAGAATATTTGACATATACATATCTGTACATATGGAAAACACCTCTTCTTTATAGATTTACTAGATTTCTTATACATAATTAATATGGTATTTAAAATGAAATATGCTAAAAAATATTAATGAAAAAATGCTTTTGAATCTTACGCATTTCTTTTAGAAGTGCAACAACAGCAACAGGATCAGTTGCACTAACAATGACACCAAAAATAAATGTAGTGACCCAGCTCCAATTATATTTCACAAGAACATATTTTGCAAACAGAGCTGTGAGGGCTGTGCAGAACACTGCAATTCAAAATAAAGAGTTAAAATATTGCAAACATCAAATAATAATAAGCACTACATCCTATGCACACATAAAAAATAGAGTTAAGATGCTGCTTAAATGATAGCAAATGAATTGTTTCATAAAGTTATATACAATTCAGAGACATTTCATCAGCTAACCTACATACAGAAATCCATTGCATTCAGTGCAGACAATTATCATAAATAATTACAGCATTAAGCATAGGTTGAAACTAGTCAATAAGCATATTTTTTTCAGATTTTGACCATCAGAGTACCTTGAGAAGTAACTGCATATTTGACCAAACAATCTAGAAATATGAAACTATTTAACAAAAAACTACTTAGAAAAGAAGCTTACTTTTTCTTAGTATTCTCAATATGAAGAATTAGCACGAACAGCATGACTATAAATTCAAAGCAGATTGATTCTACAATAAGATTTTGAGAGGTGATGTTTTTAATGATAGAGTACCCATTATTCTAGTCCCTTAAAGGGACTAGTATAATGGTGAATACTTTAAAATTCAGACTGATTTTGCCTGATTTAATATTTTAAAATACTTTTAATAACTAAATAAAAGAAAATCTATATAATTTTAACCATCTCATACAATGAAAATAACTCTTATTTCTCTTCCTCTTCGGGTTTTTAAGGCATATAAGTCATGTTAACTGATATGTTACTAATTTGATTATTGCAATATAGATTGAGTTTGCTAGATCAACTGTCAATGTTTATTAAAAGTGAACCAAGGCATAAAACTGCTATATATATCAGTATCTTTTATAACTGTAGAGAACTGATCAAATGATACACCGAAGAGGACTAAATGCTAGATTAGAAGTATTATTAAAATCATGTCAGTGAAATTAATCTATTTTGTAAAAGGATTTTGTATTTCTGGTTCTTATGTATTATTCCGTTGACTCATGAAACTGCAGCCAAGTAAAATGGTTCAGTGTGAATAATCAATAACCATGACATAGCAACACGTTAACATCTGCACTTTCATTTGAAATAATCCCGACTGATTCTTGATAAGTCCTTTTTTGCTTTTAAGAATAAGGATATAAATTAAGTGTTATTGCTTTATTTATTTATTTATTTATTTATAGCATTTTGGAAAAAAAAAAAAGTTTGAGGAGGACTGTAGAATCACATTTGTGACTGGTCAAATGAATTAACATCTGTTGAATGGTGAAAAAAACAGCTGGATACTGCCAACAAAATAGTAATAGATTGGAACACCACCTGCAGAAAGCTCGTTCTCATAGTGTAGTACACAAAGCTTCCAATAAAATCAGACGACCTAACAAAACAGTAGAAATCAATGAAAGCTTTTTTACAAAGTGCAAAAATGAAGTGGCTCAATTACTTCTATAATGGAGGCTATTAAGTACCTCTGTAGTTATTTCAGTGATAATTCACTGCATATTTGTTACGAGTTTGTATTTAGTTTATGCTCACAAAGCAAGTCAAACTCTATAATGTACTTTTAATATACAGTGGTGGCCAAAATTGTGGACACGTTTGAAAATTTTTATGTTTTTGAACTTTGTATGCTTATAGAAAACGTTACGTTTCACGAAATGCAAACTTGTATATATCATTTTAAAGAGAATTTATAACTGAATTCAATACAAAACACAAAATTCAATTATTTTCAATACAAAAAAGTTAAATGATAACAATTATCGATATACATTAGATAGTGATAATTGCAGTGAATTATCAGTACTTAGTAGGGTACCCTTTATTTTTTATTACAGCTTCACATCGACGTTTCATTGAGCTGACAAGAGTTTTAAGCTCTTCTTTCGTTATTACATGATGCCAGGAAACAATTATAGCCTCAATTAGTTCCCTTTTATTTGATGGGCGCCTCATTCAGACAAGAGTTTTCAAACAGTGCCACAAATTTTCGATAGGATTGAGGTCAGGACTGTTTCCTGGCCATGACAACAATTTAATGCTCTTTGTACGAAACCACTCTTTCGATATTTTGGCCATATGGCAAGGAGCAGAAGCCTGCTGAAAAATAAATGAAGCATTGTTGGGAAAGAAATCTCTGATGGAAGGTAGAAGTTTTGGTTTTATAATAGTGTCAATGTATTTTCTGGCATTCAGTGTTCCATTGATGACATGAAGACGACCAATACCATCTGCTGACATGCATGACCAAATCATAACACTAACTGGGTTCTTCACAGTTGCCTGAATGCAGCCAGGATGTAGCTCTTCTCCTATTCTACATCTTCCATATTTTCGCCCATCACTACCGAATAACAATATCTTAGTTTCATCACTTCATATAACTTGTGACTACTGATCATCTGTCCAATTAATGTGTTCCTTTGCCCACTGTAGTCTTTTTTTCCATTGCTGAAAATTAAGATAAGGCTTTTTTCGTGCAATTCTACCTCTCAGTCCAACATCTGTTAATCTTCTCCTGATTGTTCTTGAACTGACAGAAACACCAGCATTATTCAGATCACTTCTGAGGGCCGCTGATGACATTTTTCTATCTTGGAGACATAGTCTTTTTATTCTTCTGTCATCAATAGATGTGGTGCACCTTTTTCGACCTTTTCCTTCTTTGTTTTTTATTGAATTTGTCTCCTGATATCGTAAACAAAACTTTTGGAGTCCAGATGTAGTCACTGAACCACCCACCTGTCTTGCAATTTCAGCTTAAGAAAGACCTCTTTCTCGTAACACAATAATATTACATCTCTTTCTAGGTGTCCAATCTACTCTTTTATTTGATGTCATTGCTTCTTGACTAAATATTAAAAATTTTTACAAAAATTCCTACTTGTAATTGCAGTGTATAAGAAACTCCTTCTACAGAACAAAGTAAAATAATGAATTGTTTCAAGTGTAAACATGATGTCAGCTTCACTAGCGTCTAGACCCATAACCTCACTTTTGCTCATCACCCGGGTTTCGGAATGACAGAGGGAAGAAGGGATTTCGTCCAAGCGCTTACAAATGCTCATGTTGGATTGCATGCACGCACTCGCAATTGCTCATTTCGAAGACCTCGTGCTTATGTTACTATCGCTTGAAATACTAACGAATATGCGTTAGTGGTGCTATATTTACTTACATTAGTTTTTCTTAAACATAAAGTGGCTAATTTCATTCAATATACTGTGTACCATTAATTGTGTGTAAAATTTCCATTTGTAAATTGTGCCAAAGTTTGTCTGAATGCAAATATTTCGCATATTTATATTATCCAATATGAGCAGGCGATCCCATGCCAGCAGGTGACTGCATTTTGGCTAATTATTTGTTAATTAAAATCTCATCTATATAATGAGTAAATAAGGGGCATTATTTCGGACTTTTGTATGAGGAAAATAAAGAGTTTTGATTTTCATTAGCAGCTTTGATTTATGAATGTAAAAACCCTTCTCTGTACGAGATTGAAACTTTCAAAGCTATACAAGCATTTATTTTATTTAATATTTTGCTTATCTTACGCTTATTATCTTAATCCATACAACTAGTTGACGACTTTGTAAATTGGCAAAAATTGCGTGACTAACTTTATGGCTGATAGGTAATGTTCTGTTTTTAAATAAACAGGAAATTGAATGTGGAAAAAGAATAGACTTTATGTCTGTTATTTACATTTTAAGAGCAGGTAGCTACTGTTCTGCGAAATGACAGTTAAATGAAGCATGTTATTTAATTCCTGAAACACATGTGTGGTACATGCAAGCACGGATCAGCTGCTGTGGTCTTTATGCACAAAAAAATAATTTTAAAAAAATGATTGTAAATAAGTAGATTTTTTTAAAGGAGGCATAATAGGCTATATTTTAAATTATTTTTCCTCTTATCTTTGGTTTGGTCTGGCAAATTTAATATTGACTTTCATTCCGCAAAAATAAAATTCTCGTAAAAATTTGCTAGTTCATTTTATGGAATGATTCATATTTTATTAACTATTAAGTGCATACACATATTCTATAAAAAGAAAGATTTTTCAAACATTTTCCTGTTTGGAGAAATTTATCTGATATTTCTTCCCTACGCTCAACCTCTTTTAATGTTAAATGTGTAACTGATTGTATCCCTCCCAAAATCTAAGATTATTTAGTACCATTCCATGTACATAAATCACATGACTGTTCATTACTGGAAGAAAAAAGAAAAAAATTAAAAGTAGTGAAATTTTACTACTTTTATTTAAATTTTTTTGGTCCACTGAAACATGCATTATACAAATTGTTATGTTATTTTAATGCATGTACACATCAAAACAAAAATGAAAAAGTATAAAGCAATACCTAAAGTAAGAATTGAGAGAAACATTATAGGAGTTAAACAGCTGCATTAAAAGTAACCAAAGAAATAAATAGCATATGTGTTATGATATTGATGAGGATAGAAAAGGCAACAAAAAGGTATAAAATGTTATCATCAGAAATATTTATATTGTTTGGTTTCTTTAATTATGACAAAGCACACTAAGGATATCTGCCTAAGGGAAGGGATGCTTTCGTGGAAGACTTTCTAAGGGAAACTGGCTCATATACTTACACACGGGAAAAACCACGAAAACGCCCTTGCAGCCAGCCCGTTCGCGGGAATATTCATATTGTAATCTTTCTACGCTTTCTAGCTGTTACACTCCATTATGCTGCCAGAATCCAAAGCTCATGGCATGGCAACACTTGTTGTGAGATCTTTAGTTTATCATCTATGCTACTATGAGGAATAACATTCTTAGAGACATTTATTCATTATAGTGCATCTTAAATTCATATTTAAATTAAAATTATACATTGCTTATTTAATTGATTTAATATAATAATCAGACTTCTTGACAATTGATATTGAAGTTGGTCCATGAATTGTGTGTAAAATCAATTCCAAGCGCTCTATATATATTTTTTATATTATTTTTACTCTCATGAAAAATTGGACAGTTGACATTTATATATGCATTTTAATAATACCTAATCAGTATTATTTATAATCCATATTTTGTAAAAAAATAGCTTTTATATGGTGTATGAAAGACCTAGGTGATATTTTTATAAAAATTCCAAATACTCTGTGTGCCAGATTTTTCACGGTATGTTTACAATATTCGTTAAATATTGTAAAATACTGTTTAGAATTTCATAGTTTCTGGAAGTTTAATAATATGGAAATAGAACTCGATTGTAGCTTCTTCCATTTGTAGGTCTTCTACTGCAGTATGTTTTAGTCCAGTTAATGTTTTAAACATGGAATATCAAGAATTTTTAAAATACTTTAATGAAATTTTGGTGGCATCTTGTAAGAGCACATGCAATATGTCCTTGCAAAATTTCCTTGTTAATTTAGAAATGAAAATTGTCCCAAGATAAATAGAGCACTCAACCCAGGAAAGGATTATTTTATGGATTTTGAAGTGCTATCAATTTTCTTTTTCCTTGTGAAGAATTCAACAGCAATTTTTTTACATCAAATATAACTTTTTATTCGTCATGTAGATTCTAATATATAAATTTGTATTTGCAACAATTTATATGAATAGACTAAGTGATGCTTTTTATGCGAGAAAAATCACATTTTTTCATCTGCAGAAATGGCTATATAAATATATTATCACAATAATAAGATTGCAAAGATTATTTGGTGCAATTTTTTTTTTTTTTTTTTTTTTTTTTTTTGATTTGGCATGATATAAAACAACTACATTAAAACTGTTTTGATTGATGATTACTTTGATACTGATGGTCGACTGGTTGGAAAACAAACTGTCTGTAACTTCTTGTGGAAAGGAGAAAAATTTTGTGGCAGTGCTAAAATCCATAGAAAAATTAATTAAAAATGTTAATTATCCCAAATAAACTTGTATGTAACCCAGAGTCGTAGCTAGGGTTTTCAGCGCCCAGGGACAAGGGACAACTGAAGATTTCGTGCCCCCTACTGCTTGAAAAGGATGGAAAACATTTAATTCTAAAATGACGTAATATCAGTTTGGTGCCCCTTGGATTCTGCACCCGAGGACAGATGCCCCCCTCTACTATGCCCCTGATGTAACCTTTAGATATCCAAAATATTATTCACCCAATCCATGATTAACGAGAACCTGTAAACTACTTAAGGGGAATGTCTGTTTGTTAGGATGGCATAGCATTACAAACCTCTAAGATAGGACTGAATTATATTTCTGATATATTTTGTAAAGCCTAGACATTTAATAAAACTCTTGAGACCTTGACTATATCAAAGAAGAGTGCATATATAATTGATTAATAGGCAAATTGAGAATTTGGGTCTGACCCTATATTGATGTGAGGTTATATATTAGTCTTTTCAGAATATCTTTAACAAATATATATTTTAGTCTTTTCAGAATAGCTTTCTTTCTCAGCAGCGAGAATAGACTAAAAAGGACTGCACATTTATTACATCAAAACTTGTGAATTATCTCATAAAATAAACATTTTCATTCACTAAGCATGTATTTTGTATAAGATTAACATTATGAAAGTGAAAATATGATAAACAATGTTTGATGTATCTTTATCAATGAAAATTTGTTTTAGACCATTGCTTGGTATGATAATGTCTATATTTCAAGACTGTGAGCTTCTGATGCTCAGAGTTGGCAATTTTATTACCTAGATAAAATTCCACTGCTAAAAATTGAGCTAAACTGTATTCCATCTGTTTGGATCTATTAGTAAACTTGTATGTATAGTTTAACCTTCCAACATGAAAACTGAAACTTTCCAGAGAATTAATGCAGGTAGTGCAACACAAGAGTACCTGATCCATTAAAAAAGTATTTTTTCTGAATGTATATCCTAAAAACAGATCTGTAAGTGACTATGAAAAAGTTTCAAGAACATATGTAAATAAGTAAAACACCCTGAGCCAAAGTATCCGCCAAAACATGCACCCCAAAAATAAGCACATGGTTGAGCTGGTAGTCCACATTTCACAAAATAGAAAAAGAGTCATACCACAGAATTATATAATTTAAAGCACAGGAAAGAATGCAAATTTAAAAGTTCTAGTTGGATGCATTGCCAAATACATTTTGTGGATATTATGGGTTGCCTATTTTGTCAATATAGCACAATGTGTGGTGAATTTTTTTTTTTTTTTTTTTTTTTAAATGTTTGGGTAGATAATTAGATATTTCTTAGTACCTATTTCTTTTTTATTAATAGTTTGTCAATGACTAAAATGCTGATGTTAGGAAAAACTGTTTTTCCTTTATTTTTACATATCAAAAACTACCACCAAAAGTATGTAATGATCATAAGTTACACTAAAATTACAGAAGAGTAGTAAATGATCTGTAAATTTCTTGCACGGTTTATAATGCATTTAACCATATAATCTTTTTTTTTTTTATTTTTGTATATCTTAGATATTTTACAATAAAATTAACTGTGAATTATCTTGTAGAGTCCAGGTGGGTTAACCTCTATCTGTATACTGGAGTAGCAGGAAACTACACAGGAGAAGGGTTCATGTACCCTTTATTAACTCTTTAAAATTTACAATGCATCAACTCGAAGCTAACAAACTTCACCTTTATTTGGGCGGTAACTGAAAGTCAGATAATTGAAACTAAAAGTTGAAATACTAACAAGTGATAAAACTAACCTACATGGCTCAGCGAGATCTGCAATTTCAACCTCCTTCTAAATTAGTGGCAGCAAAGCAATGCAATATAAGCCACTTGAACCAGCAATAAGCAAACGTACCTACAGCAGAGATAGCAGCTAGAGCCTAACTTTCTCTTAACTACTTTCTTCAACATAGAAAATTTGCATTCATTCACGCGCGCTACAACATTTAACTATTCTGGCACTGATAATTAAGGGAATGAAGGCTCATAGGAAAGTTTCAAATAAAACTTTAAATGGTACTATTCGGTTTTGAGGGCTGTAAAAAATCCCAAACTATTGTTGATGTCAGTGCTGTCAAAAATAATTGCGGCAACCCTAACACAAGAAAGGAAGTATAATAGTAAATAACTATCTAAGATTGATGTTTTAATTTAGATGAAAGGTTAATTTCATATAATACTTTTTTATTATTATAAGTTATATAAAAAAGACTAAACATGACTGAATGGAAGCACAAGAGTAAATAACTATTTCAGATAACAATATTATAATTTATATAAAAATTGCTAAACATAACTGAATGGATGCCTGCATCGGTATTTCATTACCGAGTTATCACTAAAGCATAGTTTCATCTCATTGGTTGTTCAAACATAATTTTCCATAATGAATGATGCCTTTTCTTTGAAAAATTCTTGGTAAAGATCAGAATCGTCCACGTATTTGTTTGCCGCTTTTTACAAGCAACACAATTGAATTTTTGTCAAATTTCTTTTACTTTTTAAGTGAAAATACGTCGATGTGTACATAGAAAAAGTCAACGATGTGCGCAGTGCCATTTTTGTGCAATTCTGGGATTTTTTTTTTATAGTGAAAATAGGTCGATGTGTACATGGATACCAAATATGTGCAATTCTTAAAAGCTCGTCAAGCAGTAGGTGATTCCGCACTTTAACCAAAATTCTATTGCACACTTTTCATCATGGGCAATTCCCAAGTTGTTAAATCCATAGGATATAAAAAAATTAATTTAAAATCACAAAAAGAATTTAAAAATTAAACTAGTATGTCAGTGGCATCTTAAGAAATATAGAACTATATAAACTAACACAATCTGAAATCAGCGTGTACGCTAGATTTGGCGCGCTGTTAAATGGGCGCGTTTGCTAGATTTGGCGCATACATTTTTGCTGCAATTCTTTTATGGTCTTCAAAACGGAATAGTACCTTTTAAATTATTAGTTAAAATAAATATAAATCCCTACAATCTTACGTATAGAAAGGAACGGTATCACTAAATTCAGTACATGAACATAGTGTAGATAAATAATACACTTGTATAGGATAAACATCTGAATAAACTACACAGCATCTTAGTAAGTTATGATGGGATAGTATGCTTTACTAAAAGAAAATACAAATATTGACACTTACATAACATATGCAAATCTGTGGGAGCATTGCATAATGCACAAGAAGGAAAACACAAGCCTGACGGAATGAAGAACAAATTGTTACACAAAACGGGTAAAATGTCACATCTAATATTTTTGGTGGCAGTTTTCGATATGTAAGAATAAAGGAAAAACAGTTTTTCCTAACATCAGCATTTTAATCATTGACATATTGATAAACTATTAATAAAAAAGAAATTGGTACTAAGAAATATCTGATTACCTACCCAACCATAAAAAGAATTCATCATGGGCAATCCCCTGTTTCACAGGGGAAAGGTGTATACACCTGGCTACCTGGGCTGAACTCCCTACCGATATCAAACAAAATTAAAAAGTTACTAATTATGTGAGCATTAACACAAAGAAAATTTCTAAATGAAAAAAGAAATTGAGCTATATGAACAGATATAAGTAACAAGTCACATAAAATATTTTGTCATAAATAACTTTAAGGTAAGTCTTTAAATTATAATAAAAAGGTAATAAAGTTAAGCAAGATATTAACATTAATCTGTTAATATGAGATAAGAATTTAAAAGGTGTAGTGAAAGAGAGTCAGCTGATGGGGAAAGCATCTGGTTGCAAGCTTTTCGAGCCGTTGACAAATATCCTGAAAGGGAGATATACAGCAATCAGAAGAATAAACAAGAAGTAGGTGTAACTCCTTCAGTGAAAAATTTAAAAGGGGAAAAGAATAAAAAGGCAGGTAAAAATAATGGATACGTTTGAGCAATTTGAAATATTAAATTGACTCTGGTCCTGTCAAACAAGATACAAAATATGTGCATATATGAGAAGAAGTACATACATTATACAATAAGCATAGTTACAATATATAACACAAGTGCTGAATAATAATTCAGGTAACAGTAAGAAAACATCAATTAATATTTACATTAAGTATGGCCATAGGGCGTTTGCAGTTAGCAGGATCATTAATGTCATAATTACATATTTTAATGGTAGGGTTTTGAATTTTTTTTTTTTTTTTTTTTTTTTTTTTTTTTTTTTTTTTTTTTTGCTTTCAAAAAAAATTCCTTGCTAATTTACAATATATACTATTAAGCTGGTCCATTTTGAGCTCAAAATTGATACGGTTATTTATTACGAATGTACCAAGGTGAGTTTGAAATTTGACGTAATATACAATTTTGGGCTGTTTGGAGCCTTTTTCCATCCGACTTGCGAAAGAATTCACCAGCTACTGTGCTATATTGCCAAAATAGGCAACCTATAATATCCACAAAATGTATTTGGCAACGCATTCAACTAGAACTTTTAAATTTGCATTCTTTCCTGCACTTTAAATGATGTAATTCTGTAGTATGAACACTTGCCATGTCTTTTTCAGTTAAAATTTATTTTATCTTTATTAATTTACTATAATTCATGAATTTAATTGCTATAGTTTAAATAAAACATTTCATATAGCTGATATAAATAGATTGATTTATGATCTTAAATAAAAAAAAAATTGTACAAAGTGGTGTATAGTTTTCATTTTTGTATATAGAGGAATATATGTGGAAAATATTGTAATATGCAGAAAATCCTCTCATGGATACCACACAGGCAATCTTTCTAAATAACTAGTATTTATAAGAACCTTTTTTTTAAAATGCGGACTACCAGCTCAACCATATGCTTATTTTTGGGGTGCATGTTTGGCGGATACTTTGGCTCAGGGTATTTTATTTATTTATATATTTTCTTGGAACTTTTTCACTACTAGTCACTTACAGATTTGTTTCTAGGATATACATTCAGAAAAAAATACTTTTTTGATGGATCAGGTACTCTTGTGTTGCACTACCTGCATTAAATCTCTGGAAAGTTTGTTTTCATGTTGGGAAGTTTAACTATACATGCAAGCTTACTAATAGATCCAAATAGATGGAACAGAGCTTAGCTCAATTTTTAGCAGTGGAATTTTATCTAGGTAATAAATTCGCCAACTCTGAGCATGCAGCTATCTTTTTCCGTAATTCATAGAAGAGTCAACAGTTGATTTTGCATGTCCCTGAGAAAGACCTTTCAATTGTTTCCAAGGGTATCCGCTGAATTTCCGATGCAAAATTACTTGTTCCTCTAAACGTCATTTTATTATTTCAGAAGATACGTTAATACATTTTTCGTACAGTGATTTCATAGGCACGCGATATAAACAACGTTATATAAAATTCCCTATACTCAAAATCCCTTTTCCCTTCCTCATATCCCAGTTAAGGAAAAAACCGGTTATGAGCAAAAGTGAGGTTTGGGGTCTAGACGCTTGTGTCAGCTTCTACTGGCAGTTACTAACATTTGATTGGTTCTCAGAACAAGAACAGTGATTGGCCAGGAAAGCTAGACATTACAAACCACTTCATAACTGTGTTTTCTATTTATATTAAAGTACATATAACTTTTTGTATTGCAAATAATTGAATTTTGTGTTTTGTATTGTATTCAGTAATAAATTCTCTTTAAAATGATATATACAAGTTTGCATTTTGCGAAACATAACATTTTCTATAAGCATACAAAGTTCAAAAACATAAAAATTTCCAAAAGTGTCCATAATTTTGGCCACCACTGTATATTCATCGGCATGGATATTGCTTAGCTGACTTAATTTAAGGATATCACAGCCAATCTTCAGAATTTAATTACAAATATAGCAAATATAATTTAGATGCAATACAATACCTGACCAAGCAGAATGAGATAATAAAACTGATGTCAGAACAACTCTTCTAGTATCAGCCTCTAGCTAATACTACAACTGTAAAAATTTAATCAGATATTTTAAACAAATTTAAAATTATATTTACTTTAACTTGCTGAGTAACAATTCTTTCAGATCTAATGGTGATATTCTATATTTGTATGGCATTTATACATTGCTTTACCTTACTTTTTTTAGAACATATATGAATAAATTTAAACAGCAAACTCATATATGCAAAATGGGAATAAATCTTTTATAAATATGGCCCAGCTGTTTGTAGGGTTAACAGCATATACAGTCAAAAGTCGTTAATTTGGACACCCATAATCCGGAATGATCTATAATCCAGACCTCAAAGCTACAAACTTTCTGCGCATGCGTCGCGTTCACGCATGCGCACAGGCGTTTACGAGAGCGCGTAAGACCCTTAGGGCTGCGAATATGTTTGTGCGCATGCGCGTTTAAATTGTAACGGAGTTATACGCTAAAGTTATCTAATTCAGTTAATGTTGCCGATTGCGTTGTTCCTTAATCTTCGAATTGGATCCGGCTTATTATTTTTTGCAGACTGTTAGAGCAATTTTATAAAAGTAAGCTTGAACTTTCGATTATGTCAAATAGAATTTCCGATATATATTTACTACAAAGCGAAAGTGTGTTTTGAAATCCGAAATCTGTTTATCAATTTCACGCTGCTCTGCGGCAGAGGGGGGGGCAGAAACGTAATTATTAGATTATGATAGATTAGAAAGATTATGTCAAATAGAATTTCCGATATATATTTACTAATATGTAATTTGTATCTACAAAGCGAAAGTATGTTTTGAGATCCGAAATCTGTTTATCAATTTCACGCAGCGGATTGGAAGTTGATCTGTCAGCACTATCCTTATCTTCAGGGCAGATGTTTTTATTTTATTTGGTTTATAATTCCATACTAAGTGTAGTATTTCATTCTGTCTTTGATATGATTTAAATCAAGTTCCTGGTCATTATAATTCGCTTCCGATAGTGAAGAAAGTGACCCAGAGGTTATTGAAAACGAAAACATTTCGATTGACAAATTAGTCGGTATTCTCAACACAGCAATTACAGGACTTGAGCAGCGGAACTTTGTAACTAAACAAGAAATTATGTCTGTTTAATAGAATTAAAGAGAAAGTATTATCACATGAAACGAAGCAACTTACATTGAAGGAAATGTTTAATAAAGTAAACAAATAAATATTAAGCTTTTTCTTTTTGTAAATTTTGATACCCTTAAGATCATAATTGTTCTTTATTTCATAAATTACGGTTTCATATTTTTAATTTTGTAATTTCTGCATGCCATCTTACCAGATTTAAACTGATGATCTATAATCCGGAAAAATCGATAATCCGGAATCGCTGAAGTCCCGACGAGTCCGGATTAACGACTTTTGACTGTATTCTTCAAGAAAACAAAGTCCAGTTGTAATAACCTCTTTCAAGCATTTTTTTCCCAAATAGAATGAAAAGATATATGTTCTTATTTACTAAAATATTAAGTAACTTACATAGCCCTGGTACAGCAAGTGCAATACATTGTGGTAAGGCTCTGAAGAACATATGAGCATCCATTGAGAAAGAAGATTCGAAAATAAGAATTGGGAGAAAGATAAGCATCAAATTACTAGGATCCATTTTAGTGATGGCAGTATAATCTTGTATAAATGAACTATTAAGCGCTAAAATTCCTATGACAAATCCAAATATGAAGCAACCAACAGTGTAAGGGTAGTGATATTTCTTAGAGCCAAACTGGATAGCAACTACAAATAAAAAAGAATATTTCAAACAATACATATTTAAATTGCAATCAGATTACTATAAAAAATACAGTTGGAAAAAAAATTGCATTGCAATTTGATTTCACACTTATATACTTTTTGTTATCTTTAATTTACAGATAATTAAATGAATTTTTTGAAATTTGCCATGAATTCTTTTAATATATAACTATACAAAGATACAATGCATAAACATATGACAACTAACTAATTATATTGCCTTGGAATGTGGCATAAAAAATTCTAAAAATCGTGTTGATTGCCTTAAAGTATAAATTCAATATATTATAAGGTATTTCTCCTGCCTTCTTAGAATGCCTTTGTGGTGTAGTAGTCAGCACACTCGGCTTGCATGCGAGAGATCTGTGGTTTGAGTCCCACCAAGGGCATTGCACACTTTTCCCATCTCCTGCTTCGAAATAACCTAATGTCTCTACAGTGGCAGCAAAACTAAAAAAGGTGGTGGATGATGACTCTCCACCACCAGGATCTCGGCGATAAGTCCCCTAATTCTCAGTTTCCCTTTAAAAGGGGGAGTACATAAGGTATTTCTTCCACTTTCTTAGCATTCTTTGATGGTGCAGTGGTCAGTACACTTGGCACGTATTTGAGAGGTCCGTGGTTCGACTACCAGCAAGGGCATTGCTCATTTTTCATGTCTCCTGCTTCGAAAAAAATCTAATGTCTTTACAATATAAGCAAAGGAAATGAACCACACATCAAAATAAAATACTGTTCTAGGATTTGGAGTGACTGATCCACTTGATGAAGAATCAAAACATAGTATTACACAGAAGAGATCCAGAGACGCATTTACAGTCATTGAAAAACTACGATAAATGCATTGAAACAATCAGCAACACAGCCTTCAAGCTACATTGGTGAAAACAACTTCACAGAAAAGTACTAAAGTACAGCTCCCAACTCAGTTCAGTCACTATCAAGCTTATCTCTGAACTCAAAAGACTACTACTGAATTCAGCATACTACTACTATTACTGAATTAAAGTACTCTGCATACAGGCAGGGTATATATAGCTTTAAGTATACATAACTCTGCCTAAGCTGTACATCAGGTTCTCCCATGTCTGCATCACATTAATTTTCAGATGGTTCAATACTTGATAATTGCAATTTCATAGCTTTACTATCAGTTTATAACAACTTAACAGCCACATTTTCACTTTCTTCCATCTCTACTTCAGGCACTTAAGAATCAAAAAAATTTTTTTTTTTTTTTTTTTTTTTTTTTTTTTTTTTTTTTTTTTTTTTGGTGCATAACCAAAGATTGTGATGTGCCAAGCATAAGGTTACAATGTATACATGACGTAAATAAAATAAAGACCCACTGTTACATTCTTAGAATCCACACACTCATTACATGCAGGGACACTGTGCAAAAAGGGGGCAACAGTTCGATATCTCCCATTCTATTGGGTCAAATGAAGAAATTCAAATTGCATTTTTCACAACTCGAAAGCGTGACTTAGGATATAAATTAGATTTATATATAGCCTTGTTCTAGTATAGGTAATTTGACATGAAATTGGACTTTTTCTAGAATGACATAAAAAATTTTTTCCATATTTCAATTCTATGCTTCGAATTATCCCTAAATATATATTAAATTTTGTAAAATTTGGCGCAAAATTTACACAGGAATTCAAAAATTTATCTTATTTTTGTCAGTTTGTGCCAAGAATAATTCACTTGGCAACACTTGGCAATTTATAGCAACCTATCTTCCTTTCCATTTTTTCATTGTACATGATTGGGATAAAAGTCGTAGTTCATACTTTCAAATAATTTTAACAAAGTGCATAAACTACATTTGGAGTTATTATCACTTATAACAAATACACCAAATTTCAAAACACGCCAGTATGTAAATTCCCGTATATCTTAGGAAATAATAACTCTACTTGAATAAAAACTCTAATTTTTTGCAGGTATGCTTAGAAATACATCTACTTTAAGATAATGGTGAAAATTTTATAGGTTATAATTCAAAATTGTTTTTTAAAAAATTTATAAATATTATTTTAAAATACAAATTTCAAAAATAAATCATAAAAAATAAGACGAATTTTATTTGGAATGAATCTAAATTTTGAAACGTGAAAGGAATAATCAAATACGTTTAATAAAAAAGGAGATATTAATAAATATGTATTAAATTCAATTAACACTGAGGAACAAAAAATTTAAGAGCTAATTTTTTAAAAACTACTCATGTGATTTTTACAAAACTTGGAAATCTGGCATAATTTGAGTCGTAGAAACGAACTGCGGGGAAAAAAAAATTGGTATGTTATTTCAGGAAAAGTTCAATTTTGTGTCAAAATAACTATGTTAGAACAATGCTATATATAAATCTAATATATATCGTAAGTCATGCTTTCAAGACATGAAAAGCTCAAGGTGAATTTTGCCAATCAGCCCAGTAGAACGGAAGCCCTTTTTTTTTGGGGGGGGGAGTGCTGTGTACATACATACATAGCTATGACATAAAATAGCAATATAATTAAATGACATAACAAAAATACAAAATTATGTGAAAAAAACATAACATAAAAACATTTTGAAACATAAAAGGAGAGTGATAATAGAAGGCTGACAACAAAGTTTAAAACTATTTTGTGTGCCCAAATACTTGTCTGCAAAGGGTGCATATCAAAAGCCTAATCTTCAGTTAAAATTTATATGCAATAATACATTATGATAACCTTTAAATAGCTAAAGATAGCTGCCCTCCAATTATGTCTATTAGTGTAAGATTTGTTTCATGCTAAAACAGTATTGTAAGGGAATTAAAAATTATTAAAATATGGACAACGAATAAAAGAGAATAGCACAAAATGGATAAATGGTTCATTTCCTCCTTTTGATAAATATTGATGAGTTAATCTTAAGTAACCAATATGCAGGTGAATCAAGAGCAAATCCTCTATACAGTTTGTGTTCAGTTCCCAAACTTGCACCCTGGATTTAACACATTTCAGTTTGTTATTCACTTGAATCTCCCATAACTGCTACTATTTATCTAACAATCTGCTTTTGATGACCTTCTGACCTTCTAAAGGGAATAGACTGGTTGAATTGTCAACAAGCTACTAAGCTGCAATATCAGTCAATTAGTTCCCCTTGATTCCTATGTATTCAAGTACCAAGCAGTAAAAAATGTTGTAATCCCAATTGTTCAAATTTTGTTCTAGCTTAACTGTTCCCCCCCCCCAAATTAAAGGGTTGTCATTATAAAAGACTTTCACTTTTGGGGCACATCAGGGCACTTTTTAAATCTGCACAAATAATATATTTCTTGCTTAGATATAAATGTCAAATCATTACAGATGGCAACTACTTCTAAGAAGAAAATTGAAAAGACCTCAGCAAACCTAAAGCTTTTGACAGCATCTTCACACACAAATGCCAATGCAACCTGACTGTTGGTCTTTGAGACATCTTTATACATTGGAACATACTACTGTATTAGCATCTATGCTCTTCAAAAATTTGTCATAATGCAATATCATAAGTACTGTTCTTAACAAAATCACTAAAAACATTAAAAATAAGAATTTTAAAATATGTCCAAGGTGGAATACAATACAACTTGACTGCTTTAAATTTCACATCAGTCAAAGCTATCCAAAAGTGAGTGTCACTGTAAAACAAATGGAGAAATGCATGAATCTTGTGCTTGTTACACAAAAGATGATAGCAATCATCAAAGAGAAGAGATCAATCAGCATGAAATGGTTGAGAATTAAAACTGAAGTAGTAATTCAGAGACAACAGACATGTCTTAAAACAGCGGCTTAAAGATGGCTCAAAGCATTCAGCATAAAGACTCTGCACACTAGAGACATTCTGAATGCATTGGAGAAAATCTGCACAGCTTGGTAATGAATATGAGCAAGTTTCAGTAACACAGAAGACCATGCAGATCCATAGACAATTTACCCATATTCAATTTTCTGTTACATAAGAATTCGGTGAATATGCAATATAGAATATCAATCAGCTCCTCAAGAGGTATTTGTAAAGACGTTCTTGGTTCTTCAGGCTTGGTACGTGAAACAAAAAACTGAGCCTTTCATCAAATAATTGCAGGATTATTCCTCTGGCACCACCAGTATCAGCGCACCATTCAGGAAGAAATCTTATTCTGGATGTAGGTTTTTTTTGTAACCAAAATGCACATGTAGTATCTTCTGGTTCGAGAACTTGAATATATTTCTAATGGCCCATTTACTAATTTTGCTTAAACAAATCTGGAGTTGTCTTTGGATACAACATGTCTCAGCCTTGACAACTAATCTGAAAATCATCTACATATAATACCCCAAGAACTGCTTACGGAAATTCTTTAAGAATAAAGCTAATTCTTAAATTAAAAAGAGGGACTATTAATAAATATTTGAGGAACACCCTCTTTTTGAATGAACTCATTTGTCAGGAAACAGTCTGTATTTGATAACATTTAACTATTAAACTGATTGGCAATCATCCACGTAATCTGGTATTGTATAAATGAAGAAGTATCCTATACCTCCACCTCATATGCTTTCTCATATGTTCTGTCATATGCTTTTTCCATATTGAAAAAGATGAATACTATGTGGTTGCTTTTCAGGAAACCTTTCATGCAGCCGTTTCTAGGATGACAATATTGTCTGTAGTTGATCTTTCATTACGGAAATTACTCTCACATGGGGACAAATGATAATTTTGTTCTAAGTAGTGGACTAAACACAAGTATACCATCTTTTTGAGAACTTTGCATATACAACTGCTCAGAGAAATGGTACAATAGTTGGAAGGATCCTTACGATCTCTCCCTGCTTTTGCGCTAGCCCTTTGTTACGCATCTGGGAAACCCTGTTCAACCCATATTCAAATGTTACAAATTTTGTATATATGTGAAAACATTTTAATGGAATTATATGTAAATTGTAGTATCTTTTGTATAACATAAAATGGAAGGCTTCAGAAGCAAAACCAGAAAAATAGAGTTATAGGGTTAAGTTAATTTAACATTGAGGTAAATGACTATCTCACCAATTTGGTGAGAAAGCGACAAGTTGGCTATGATTTTTGCACATTTTCGCTACGAATTTGCTGACAAATTATCAACTTGCTGGCCATTTGCTGATAGTTTGGTCTGATTTCTGCATAAGTGTAGCTAGCTGAATCCCTGTGTAACTGCAATTGTATCCATCCCTATGTAACTATAACTGTGTATGCCTTCCAGCAATTTTGAGTTATAGAAGATACTAGAAATTTCTTTGCAGATGAAGGAAAACTATATAAGAGCAGAGACACCATCAGTTTTCTGTTTTTAGCTTAGTGTATTGAGATCACCATGCAAGATTATACATTTTAGGCTCTTTACATTAGCCTTGTGTTCAACATTTTTAGAGTTTGATCATTTGATTGTGCTCCGTCATACTAAAAAGAGCTATATGAGTGCTTCTGCGTGAAATATTCCAGAAGTGTAAAATGTTTTGGAAAAAACAAATTACATGAAGCTATCATTGATTCTGTGCACATTCAACCCATTAATGAACAAATACACACATAACATTATTATACAGTATAAGAAGAGCAGCCAATGATTTAGAGAGGTTTTAGAGAAGTGTTTTATCATCTCTTAGCTAATACCATGAGTGCTTGAGAAGTCATCAGTCTTGACTAGTTTTGAACAAAAGCACTGTAAAATCATCATTACAACTTCTAAGTTGGAAATATTAGATAGAAATTGGGTATTTTCTGATTGTAGCCCATAGGATAGAAATTCTGGAGGATAACTATTGCTACATGACATACTAACAAAAGCTTCCCTGCTTGTGTTTGCAGTTTCTTTTTTGCAGCTTATCATTTAGTCATTTGTCTGTAAATTGAAAGTGAGTAACCCTTTTATAATACATCCAATGCTCTTTGGACTCTTTCCCATACTTTCTTGCTAGGTGCAGAAAACATTGTTGATGACACATAAGATATCCACAAATCCTCTGACTTTGCATACTTTTCTAGCTTTTGCTTTGACTCTACTCTTTAGCTTTCTTAGTTAAGCAAGGAACCATCTATCTCCAAATCTGTCATATCAAAACACATTCTCTCAAATAAGCTGTTGCTTGAACTTCTGGATTTTTATTTATTTTGTATAATCTCTTGTTTTCTCTTTGCAGTATGCTTCAGAGGATCTGGCCCCTAATTCTTTCTTGTTTGTTTTATTACTGCTTGTTTTTTGGTTCTCATGTTGAGCACAAGGAAATGCTGGAATAGATTGAAAAGACTTAGGAGCATTGGTATAAGAAATATAAGGACACGGCTGAGTACCATCTACTATCTACTTAGCTTCCGCATAAACTATGCTTTTGGTGACCTTTATATTCTCCACTTTACTTTCCTTTTTCCGTTTATTACAGGATCAAGAAAATATTGGATGATCTTCCTGACAGTTGATACAATCTTCACTCTACGGGCCCACATCTAGTGAATTAAAATTGCCACAATAGGAGAACTTAGAATGCCCATATCACTGATAACTGATTAACTTCTGAAGATGAGGAACCTGCTTTTGATAACCATTGAAATCAATAGAGGTTTATTTGAAATCTCTGCTAATCTATGAATGTTTTTTTTAATAGTTTTAAATATTACACAGGCAGGTTTCTTTTCCAATTCAGTGTTTAATAAACTGATTTATTAAAAAAAAGTATTCAAGTAAGTGACATTTTTATGGACATTCCAAGTGAAATTAAACTGTATTAGATTGTCCAAAAGGAAAATTATGAAAACTCACAGTACACTCTGTTCAAAATCAAACCAAAGGAGAAACTATCAGGATTCCATGGCTTTAATCATTTTGCTACAAATGATACCAAACCCTTTTCCAGAATATATACGATGCTGTCAATAAAACAGCATTTGAATTTTTTTCTGAAAAGCAGGCAAAGAATTTCACCAGCTATATGTCAGATGCTACCAAGCTAACAATACAGGCATTGGCAGGCAAACAATAAGGAGAATTTGCAAGCTGAAAAGGTTACATGTAGCCATTAATACAGTCAAAAGTCGTTAATTCAGACTCGTCGGGACTTTGGCAATTCTGGATTATCGATTTTTCCGGATTATAGATCATCAGTTTAAATCTCGTAAGATGGCATGCAGAAATTATAAAATTAAAAATATGAAACCGTAATTTATGAAATAAAGAACAATTATGATCTAAAGGGTATCAAAATTTACAAAAAAAAAAAAAAAAAAAAAAAAAGCTTAATATTTATTTGTTTATTTTATTAAACATTTCTTTCAATGTAAGTTGTTTAAGTTGCTTCGTTTTTTATGTGATAATACTTTCTCTTTAATTCTATAAACAGACCTAATTTCTTGTTCAGTTACAAAGTTCCGCTGTTCAAGTCCTATAATTGCTGTGTCGAGAATACCGACTAATTTGTCGATCAAAATTTTTTCGTTTTCAATAACCTCTGTGTTACTTTCTTTGCTATCGGAAGCGAATTAGAATGACGAGGAATTTGATTTAAATCATATCAAAGACGGAGTACATCGAGATGAAATACTACATTTAGTAAGGAATTATAAGCCAAATAAAATAAAAACATCTGCCCTGAAGATAAGGATAGTGCTGACAGATCAACTTCCAATTCATTACGTGCCGTGACGTCCCCCCCTGCCGCAGAGCAGCATGAAATTGATAAACAGATTTCGGAATGGTTAGATAAACAAAGGATATGCCTTTATCCATTTTTTGCAGCAATTCCACTTTTTGTTTAATGAACTTTGAAACATACTTTTGCTTTGTAGATCCTTTACATATTAGTAAATATATATCACAAATTCTATTTGACATAATCAAAAGTTCAAGCTTACTTTTATAAAATTGCTCTAACAGTCTGCAAAAAATAATAAGCCGGATTCAATTCGAAGATTAAGGAACAACGCAATCTGCAAGATTAACTGAATTAGATAATTTTAGCTGAGCTTATACCATCCGTTATACATTAAACACGCTTGCGTATACATATTATGCACATGCGCACACACATATTCGCAGCCGTAAAGGTCAATGCGACGCATGCGCAGAAAGTTTGTAGCTTTGAGGTCCGGATTATGGGAGTCCGAATTAACGACTTTTAACTATATCAATCATACTCAAATGACTTTTTGAAACCAGGTACTCTTTCTGATCGAACGCTTCACATAGTGACCATCTGAACCTTTCTTCCTACAAACCCATTCAAATCCATCTAAATGGTTTTTACGTTCGACTAGACACATATCCTTCCTACATACAGGACACCTATAATGGCTACTAAGTAAACCTTCATTTACACACCAGTCAATTAAAGCTCTTTTCCCCATTCGCTCCAAATCATACAGAAACTTCAAAATAATCTTACTACAATCAGCCATTCTACTGTCTAAAGTATCAAACCAACACACACCACAAAAATGCTCACAAAACATCCCATGATTCAAAATTTCCCAGAACCATGCACCCTACCATAAATGAAACAACAACTTGGCGATAAATCAAATAACAACTTCGCCATAATACAAGGGGTACCTTAAAGTCTACTGTACCCTCATGAAGAATTAATTATACGTCAATTTCTTTTCATAGGCAGAAATTTCATCTAAAACCATCGTTATATCCAAAGGTTGAAGTCTATTTCATTTTCAACGAATATTCTATTTGCACATAATATATTTTCTAATTTATTTTAGAAAAAGTAATCTTTCACGTTTTCATGTTGGACTTCGAAACATACTTTTGCTTTGTAGATCCTTTACATATTAGTAAATATATATTGGAAATTCTATTTGACATAATTGAAAGTTCCAAGCTTACTTTTATAAGATTGCTCTAACAGTCTGCAAAAAATAATAAGCCGGATCCAATTCGAAGATTAAAGAACAATGCAATCTGCAACATTAACTGAATTAGATCATTTTAGCTGAGCTTATACCATCCGTTATACATTAAACGCGCATGCATAAACGTATTATGCACATGCGCACACGCATATTCGCAGCCGTAAAGGTCCAACGCGATGCATGCGCAGAAAGTTTGTAGCTTTGAGGTCCGGATTATGTGTGTCCAAATTAACGACTTTTGACTGTATATGCAGTACTTAACTTACACATTTTCCCACTTGGCTTTTAGCTCAAAGTTACGGGTTTTTTTTTTTTTTTTTTCTTTTATCTCCAGAATTTATGCAATTTTCCCTTCCTCAAGGCGACCAGGAAGCAACCGTTCATAAACTTTGAAATTAATTTTTCCACATAGTGACTTTTTTTTTTCACTTTACTAATTGATTTCCTTATGGATTTTTGGATGCATAGACTCTAATTGATGAAGAAATTATGAAGAGCTTCCCAAAAATGCGGACATCTTATCTTCTTGATACTTATTTAGACCACTATATGTGGAAAGACAGATTGAATGGTGATGAAGATGATGATAAAGGTGACAATGCCGATGGATTGCAAGCTATAGCAGTTGACATAGATAGCAGTTTCAGCAGCATTAAACGATTTGAGGCCTAAAGAGTTGCATCAGGCAACAGTAAACGAATGAGAGATTCAAGATACTGTAAGCATAAATCAAATAACACTCTCAATATCTTATTAGATATTGATATAATGTTAATATTGCTATATATTCTTATTAGAAAGTAGGTTTCTTTTAAGTAAATAACACTGTGTTGCCAATAGTTTGTCTTTTCATTTGTTAGATTCTTCTCACACTCCAGAAATTAAATTATTTGCATAAATTTTCTCTCTCAATTTTCATATAAAAAAAAATTAGTAATGAAAAGGGAGATACAAAAGTAAATACAGTATAGAAAAAATAAATAAATCATTTTAACAAAACTTACTTCCAGCAAAAAGACAGCACATTACAAAATGAGTGCCTCTAGCTCCAATCAAATAGCTTTCGTAAGCTACTTTTTTATTGATTTTCCAAATTTCTGTAACATTGGTATCACTTTCGAGCCCAAGCAGTTCAAGTCTCAACTCCTCTGACATAGTGTTTAGAGTAATTATATAAGATAGAAACACTTCTTTTATTATCTAAAAGGTAAATCATAATTATTCATTCTAATTTAATCACACACCAGCAACAACAATTATTAAAAATAAAATTACATTACATGATGCAATTTATAGATCAAAGCAGTAGTGCCCAGAATGTCAACAATGGTTAAAACTACTAATTTAAACCATAATTTTAATCAGTTAAATAAAAAAAATATTATAAACAATTTTTTGGGGGGAAGGGGGTTACATTTCCTACAACAACATGCAATAGTTCATTATTTGATGGCTAAGTTTTACAAGCAGTGATTCCATTAGAGTGGTGGAAATCCACAGCTAACAGTAAAAGAGTGCATATAACAAGACTTAAGAAAACATTATTTACAGCTAAGGCAATATCTTCTAATAATGAAAAATGTCTTCAAAATTTGATCTGGTACCTAGCTAACTGACAAACAAGATATGACTTTAAAAACTTCACAATGTTTACTCACATTTTTACTGTCTCTAAATGTGTCTATCTGATATGTCATATAAAAACTATTTACACTAACTAAACTAAAATAAACAAAATATCACAAATATGAATATAGGTTACAAATCTTCAGTTAAGTTTTTAGATCTTTACTTTTTAACCTGGCAACACTTATGCAGTAAATACAAACACGGGAATCCGTACCAAGTACCGCATACCTGAGAGTGTTTTTCTCTATTTAAATACCATAAATAAAATATTATTTCATAAATAAAATATAAAAAAAGAAATAATTTTATTTTATAAGTATTAATGCTACTTATATTTAGTTTATAGTTTTCAGAGATAGTGTGCCAATGTTCCATACAAATGCTCTACATTTTTAGAAAATAAATTGGGCTTTTCTGCCTTTTTGTACTAGAATAAAATGCACATCTTTTATAAGTTTCTTCAAGTTATTAAATGGTTCATTAATACCGAAATCCATTTTGTTTTCGTTCTTGGAGGATTTGTTTGGTTTCCCTTTTTACTGTATTCTTGTAAACAATTCAATCTGACTGTTTTTAGAAACAAATTTCTTTTTAAACCATTTAGTCATTTTGTTTTTAACCAAGCAATTATTCATTTTGGCAGATTTAAGGCTCATCTTCTATTTCAGTATCTGTGGCATTCTCTGTAAAAAATAGTGTCCACTAAAATATTCTTCATCCAAAACTTCTTTACTTTCTTCAATAAAGGACTCATCTTCACCCAAAACAGTTTTTAAAAAGATTTCACAACCTTTGATATCATCCTCATAGCTAAGATACCATGCTGTGCTGAGCAATGAAGTAAAATGAGAAACAAAGTCTAAACAATGCAGGAACTCGTGCAGATATGACATACCCGAAGGAATCATTCTAAGAAAATTGTTTCTAGACACAGTTCACCTTTCCTGTTTTAAAGAATGTACCTTCACTTCAGCTACTAGAAATTTTAGCCCAATATGAACAAAATAACTTGATGTAAACACTGAAACTAAACAGCTTCGGTATCTCATACCCAGTGCAGGTACTTACAAGTTAATTGCTTTTAGTTTGTAACCATTCAAAAAAAAAAAAAAAAAAACACTTAACAATATCAATTTAATGTTGATATATTTGTCTTAATGTTGATATAATGTTGTCTTATGATATAACTAGTTTCAAATGCTGAGTGACATAACTAGAGACTGTTACACTGATTAATATTTCATTTTTGCATAAATTTTGATGCAAATATTGATTAAAAGACAAATTTTTCAAAATTATAACCTAACTTAATGAAATCTAATCCTTTTGGATCCAGATTCATTTTTGAAAAGATGATTTTTTTCAAGACAATGGGAACATTTTTATTAACAAAACAGAATCATAAGGATACGTGATTTCCTAAATGATGACATTTTCAAAAAAACATTCTTAAAAAAAATCGCATTATATATTTTAATCGATAAAATTTAATTTCATTCTTTAAATATTCTACTTTTCAGCAAAAAAAAAAAAAAAAAAAAAAGAGAAATACTGTATTGTGAATGCTTTAGATCTTAAAACATATAATTATGCTCTGAATAAGTTCCAATTTTCTCTCTCTTCCTTCAAGAATAGCTTGAAACCACTTGAGTTCTACTCTCATGTAGAACTTGTACTGAATGACCTTTTTTATTATGGTTTCAAGATTAACATAAAAAGTTTTATAGCTCTAAAAGTTTTCACCCTCCCATTTTATCATTTAGATACTTTTTCCTACAACTATAATTTTATTTACCTTTTAAATATGGCAAATTAAATTATAATTGTAGGGGGAAAATTAAGACTTTGTTTTAATGCAGTGGCTGGACACAGTCCAAGTCAGGAATAAAATTATAAATGTAAAAAAAAGTAATGACTTTTTTAAAACATTGGCTGGAGACTTGCCTGTTCAAGTATTTGTCAAAAATAACCAAACCCATTACCCATTTAAATTATCTCACCACTCAAGAAGCACAACAGGGCATAAGCCAATTTACACCCAAAAGAAGAGGATGTAAGCAATCACATACATCTACACCTTATCCACACAATTTGAACCCAGGCTAAATACTGTGAAAGCAAGCTTTTTACTACCATGCCGAATAGAATGTCTAGTTGTTTTTAATTATTTGACAGATACCGATGCTTTGAATTTGCAGGAGTGTCTGTCAGTAATTTAAAATCAATATCATCATTATCATCCTCTGCTTAAAACCAACATAACTCAAAATTTTCTGTATTATATGTAATCGAATTTATGATGTATTCGCTCTCATTTCAAGTGAAGACAGCAATTTCTACCATTTCAGTTTTAATAATTAATCATATTTCTTTACTGTATGTGCATAGTATTTAAAATTCAGATTCTTAATTTCTCTAAATGTTTTTCTCCATCTTGATGAATCAAGTGTGTTAGAAATACTTTAAAGTTTTTATAACATTTTGAACTAAAGATTGCAAAATGGAAGCAGTACTGGTGGGAAGAATAAATCAGTATTTTCATGTTTGAAACTTGAGGGATAAAAATGAGCAGCAAAATCGTCCAAGAATAGGTAAAAAAAATTTTTTTTTTTTTTTTTTTTTTTTTTTTTTGTTGATTAATTTTCATTTTTTATTTTGATGATTTTTGCTCCCTTAATTGTAAAGAAATGAAAATACATCTGAGTTATTTAATAAAATAACTGATGCCCATCTCTGTAATTTTTAAGACATGTTTCGTGGAAAATTGACGTTCTGGAAGAAACATGTTTCTGATTTCCTAATTTTTTTAATCAATATAATTTTAATCTACAAAAAACATTTACTTTATTAAATGCCATAGTTCTCAGACATTGCTAACTTTTTGCCTAAAATAAAATTTAAAACTTGAGCAATGCTTTTATAATTTTAGCCTTTGAAAATATCTGAAACTACTTTTAACACTTGAATTTCACAAAACGTTTTACCCGAGTTGAATCCAATAATCATACACATACCTTGATATAAAATTATATAACCAACTTAAAACTGCTTTAAAATTTAAGTCCTCTCTAAGCATTTGAAAGGTTAATATAGGTTGTTTGCAAAGCATAAACATTTTTATTGGTATGATGAATGAAAATATGCACAATTATATCAGCTTATAATTTGTTATCTATTCCCAGATTTATTTCTTACTAAATGTTAAACTTTCTTCAGACTTAAATTTTTGCATGAACTAAATATATTCTCTTCCATTTTTTCTAGGGAAAGAAATGCCCACATTACTGAATGTCCTCCATTACAATCAGTAGGTAACAAACTATTTCATGTTTTTTAAGTAATTAATAATTCTTAATTTGTTGCAAGGTTAAAAAAAAAAAGAATTATTTTATATTCAAATATTTTAATTATGAAAACCATACTCACAAAACGGATTTTTTCTTCAAGGGAAAAACACAGATAAATAAGCACAACTGTATAAAAGAAGCACAAACATCTGGAATAGGAAGATAGGAAAGCAAGATAAAGTACATGAATGTAACATGTGATTACTAAAAATCACAGAGATTAAAAACTAAATACCAAATTTTAGCAGACAGCATCTGGAATACATGTAACCCCCAAAGAACATGGATACCTTCTCCCAAATTACCGGGTTTTAAACTAAATGATTCTCGACAAATTCTAGCTGTCCAAACATTGACTCGTTTTAATCAAGGTCACTTCCTCTGCTGTATAGAGAAGAAGGATTTCCCCTTGTAATGGCTTCGTGGTTCAATAAGGCATCATTTAACAAGACGAAACAAACATTTATTAAAAATATGGTTCAAAGCATAATAATAAACTCAGAGCAGTACGTCGCTCCTACAGCACAGTGAAATCTACAACCTTACTCTCCCGAGGCTAATATGCAACTCTCTTAAAATACATTAACCCTTCTTGGAGAAGAGCTACATGTGCCAAACACACACTGTTGATCACGAAACAGTCGCCAGATACTACACCCCCATCGTAAAATTGTTGTTGATACTGTTTACGAATCAATCATCAATCTGGAAACTAAAATCTAGCAACTGTTTGCAATCAATGAGAAAAAGAAAAACAAACTACATATAAATTTAAACATTCTGCACTAATATTCAAATCTCAACTACTACAGACATTTGCAATGCTATACCTACAATTACATATCAATTTACTACAGAAACATATATAAACATAGGTAACCCATTTTTCTTAACTTCACCCCACTGGTTCCAAATATTATTATTATTGTAACACTTTCTCAATTTTTTAACACAAAGAAACCAAGTTGATATTTTTTCTTTTATACACATGTTAAAATATAGCCCAGTATTATTCCAATGATGACAGTAAAAAATTATTTAGCTTCTTACTTATGAAAATTATCAATAAAACATTATCAAAATTTCTCTATTCAGGTTACTTAAATAAATATATAATTCTATTCTTAACATTCTCTTTAATTAATGATGCTGAAACATGATTTATATCCTTGGGAGAAAAATATCTGGTTGATCTTTACATTATGGTAACTTGGCGTTTTTTTGGCGAAAATTTGGCGACCAACTCTCCTACAGCAACCCTCTATTTTTTTTTTCCCGCCGCCATTTTGTCTTCACGAAGTAAAGACATGTTTCTTTTCTTTTTATCTACTGAACACTTCTTCCAACAATCTACTAGCCGAATTACACTTATGCTAGAAATTTTATTTAACAAAACTGCTTAATCATGACAAATATTCACTGCAAAATTGGGAAAAACTGCACAATACCATACTCCTTACGCGTTTTTCAAAATAACACATACACATAAACCATGTACACGCCGACTTATTTTTACTTAAAAAAACATCCCAGAATTGCACAAAAATGGCATTGCGCACACTCTTCACTATATCCATGTACACTGCTTTTTTCTCATAAATTAGAAAAATTTCACGAAAATACATGACAATTTTCTCAATCTTTAAACCCGGTAAAAAGAACATATATGAAATTACCTGATCGCGAAAAAGTATTTACCCTTTCCAAATATGAACATTTCCACATGTAAAATAAATAAAATATCCAAAAACTTTTACCTCTAAATCATCTATTACATTATACACGTCACCAACGAATTCATACCGCAAGCATTACAAATACTTAGTATCAAATATTTAAATTATTTCCATGCACGTTTACTTCAACTTAAACGTATACCAAATTCCTACAAACATAAAATTCACAAAATAACTATCATTTAATTAAAATATAATTAAATTCAAAAACACTACTTAAAATATAAATGAGCACATACATTAAATTAATAAAAATTACCTTACAATCCTAATTACTTTAAACTAAATCATTGCTAATAACAATTTTCCCAATAATACCAAATTCCTTTACTTCCACCTTACATTTAGAACAATGCATAAAAATAATATCCTCAAATAATTAAAAATACTAACTTACCTAATCTTCTTCAGAATCTTGATTACGTGTCCGATAAACTTTTCTTTAGTTACGGCCATGGGATCCAAAAATTCACGAACACTGTTTCACACAACACAGAATAAACCAAATACAAAATTTCCAGATTTTTTCCCGATTTCCCCCCTTTTCCGATTAAAGAACCGTAATTCGTCCATTAATATCACATGACATATCCCATGATCTCTCATTTCCCTCACACAAAATAATGCGTAATCGGAACTGAGTACTGCTCACATTATTACCAAAGTCCCAGGTAGTAACCTTTATCGCCTCCAAAATGTCGCCAAACTACCAGTTACCATATTGTAAAGATCAACCAAATATCTAAATTTACCACTTACCTCGAATATTTGTTATCCAATAATTTTTTTATCTATTTCAAATTACATAAACATCATATTTGCACAAAATTGTAAAATTATTAAAAAAAGAAAAAATCCAAGGTTCGAACATCTTCAATGCTTATACTATAACATAAGCTTCATGCTCTTTAGTCGACAAGCTTTGTTGAGGTTTCGATAATTTCTTGCTCGCGTAACACATGGGAAATTGTTTCTCTCCCCTTTGCTGTGATAAACATGCACCTATTCCAATCTGGGATGCATCAGAATGAATGACAAATGGATCTTGCAATGTTGGGGTGATCAACTCCGTTGACATTGCTAATCGTTCCTTCAGTTGTTGAAATGTTGACTCATGAATTTCTGTCCATTCGAGTATTTTGGTTGTTTATTTTTCGTGAGTTCTGTGACTGGGTAGGCGATTTCTGCCTACCCTGGGATATAATCGCAATAATAATTACATAATCCTAACAGATTTTTAAGATCTCTTTTCATTTTCGGCGTTTCCAGCTTCTTGATTGCGAAAACCTAGGGTGAGAACCTAGTCTTTTCTGGAATTGTTTAGTTAATTTTGAAACAAAGTTACTTCCGTTATCACTAGCTATTGTATTAAGGATTCCTGTTCTCATGAAAATCTCCAAAATCTTTTGCTGTCAAGCTTCTCAGTGGAATGGCTTCTGGCCATCGGGAATGTTGATCTACCAGGCATAACATGTATTTATGTTTCTTAGCAGAAGGAGGTTCAATAGGTCCATAATGTCGATGTTAACTGCTTCAAAATGTAATCCTGGCCTTCTGACTGGTGTGATGGGAATCTTGTCCGATCGCTTTCTGGACTCTTCAACTGACAATCTTTGCACGTTTTACAAAAGGTTTCGACATCTTGTGCTAATCCAGGCCAAAAAAATTAATATTGTATTCACTCTTTTTTTTTCCTTATTCCAAGATGGGCACGGAAAATGGAACTATGTGCTAATTCCAACACTTGTGCTCTTCTACTAAGCGGAAGCACTAACTGAAAAACAGTCTGTCTTAATATTTTTCTTGGTGATGTAACAGATGATCAATAAATAAATAATTTCCTTTCTTTTCTACAGCTAGCTTCCATGCTTCTCTCAGCGAGGGACAGTTAGCTTGCTCTTCGCGTAGGTGTTCAGCAGACGACAAGTCTGTGTTTACGTAAGCACTCGCCTTCTCTCCTTCGTTTTTCTCCCCTAAAAGCATTAGCGGGAGGAGGGGGCTCGATGCTGTCCTTTGACTATGCATTGGTGAATAAACTTTGTTTTGTTTGGCGAATAAAGTTTGTAAGTTTTCGCTTCTGTAATTATTTCTTTCTGCACTTGATTGTTTTGCCACAGGATAAATCAACAGTTTGTGTATTTCTGGTGTTATTAGGCAAGGCACATTTAGCTTATCAGTCACTGCAATTAATGTATCCACAAAATTAAATACATTGCTTTCATGGTCTTTATGGTAAATAGGTCCACAGCAAACTTTTGCTTCAATCGGTTGTCCGAAAGCAGGAAGCAGGTGTTAGCCATATTTTAATTCTTTCTCTCTCGTCTAAATTTGGAATGAGCGATGAATGTACGATCATTATCTGTATTCCAGAGTCTACGATGGCTTCGATTTTCTCAGAGTTAATAAAAACATCTATTTTTACAGTGGTTGAACGATGCATTCTACGAATTCGGATTGTAGATGGGATGAGTCTACTTTAGCTAAAATGGCTTTTTCTTTTGATGTTCTGTTTGAACTTTTTTGAGTTTTGGGATCATCCTTTCCCTTCCTATTTACTGCACTTTTGTTCTTTCTTCTTTTGTTTGGGCAATCTCTTGCGAAGTGTTGATAGTTTTCACAAATATAACATTCTTTTCTTCTCATGTGAAATCCTTCTTGTTTTGAATATTCTCTTCTCATGTGTGGCAGAATATATTTATCTTGTGTACATGTTGTATCCAGGAATCTCGGTGATCGCTTAATTCCATTTCGGACTTCATCGAAAGATTTTCCTTTAGCCGCGAAATAAATATCCCATTCTTTAGCTAATTCTTGCGGCTTCAACCATTTATTTCCTTGGCATATTGCAACGTGTGCAGCTGTTACTTCATCTAAAGCTTGGAATAATTTATCCGAAATAATTAACTCCTTGAGTGTTTCGAAATCATTTACTTCTCTTGACTTGCAGTAATAGTCTCATGTAGCTGTTAGTCTTGAAGCGAACTAGATATGCGTTTCGCCGGAATAACGTTTAGTTCTGAAGTTTTCTAAACAGGTTTGCAGAGTAGCTTGGTATTCCTTCAGAATAAATTTTCACTTTTTTGTAATTTTGCAGATCTTCCTCCTTTATATAAACAAGAACATTTGAAGCTTTTTTCTCCAATTAATTTCAATAATATTTCCGATTTGTATTCTTCAGGAAACTTCTTGTGCTTAAATACTCTTTCGATAGAATCGAAAAATATATTCAATGCTTCTGCTCTTTTCGGTACTGGTATAGTCAGTATTTCTACTCCTTTGATCAGCTTGTCGAGCGAAATTTCGGTTTCTCGTCCTGTGTTTTGGATTGAAGGTGTCGGACTTCTACTTCCTTCATTTTGAGTTGCTCGAATCTTCACTAATTCTATTTCGTGTTCTCTTTCTGTTTTTAATCTTTCTTCTTCCATCTGCATTCTTTCCATTTCTTCTTTTCTTTTTCTATTCTCCACTGCAGTAATCAGAATTTCTTTCACGAAATCAGCATCTTCGATGTATTCCTTGCTATTCTGGAGTTTGTGTTTCAGTTCTACCAGTTTCAAATCCGAGGATGCTTCTTAGCCAATTTCCAATAGAACTGTTACTAAATCCTCTTTCTTTGCATTTTTGAACATTTTCTCTTATTTTCCTTTAGAATCAAGCTTTTTAAACTCACAATTAAATAATTCTCACGTTTTTACTCCCTTTTGCGAACTTCTTTCGTGAGTTAGGCTTAACTTTACACCACTTCCATTTTCAAAGCTCTAAGCTTCTAACCTCTCTGGTTCTCGAAAGAGAGCGTGTTGTAATGGCTTCCTGGTTCAATAAAGCACCATTCAACAAGACAAAACAAACATTTATTAAAAATATGGTTCAAAGCATAATAGTAAACTCAGAGCAGTATATTGCTCCTATAGCACAGCGAAATCTACAACCTTACTCTTCCGAGGCTAACATGCAACTCTCTTAAAATACATTAACCCTTCTTGGAGAAGAGCTACATGCACCAAGCACGCTCTGTTGATCACCAAACAGTCGTCAGATACTACACCCCTCTAGCAATAAAAAGTCGTTATTGACGAATTGAGAAGAGAAAAGTTTCAGTTGTTGAACAGACAGAGAACTTTAATGAGGCTACTAAAAAGGAATGAAGAAAAAATAAAAGAGTATGCATCAATAGTAACTTTAGGTGTTACACGAAGTTTTTGTTCAACAAATGTAAATATCATGAATACTGAGAAAGTACATTCAATTTGTATTGATGATTGTGCAAATAAAAGAGTGCCTTTTTTCAACAAATGTAAATATCATGAATACTAAGAAAGCTTATTCAATATGGATTGATGATTGTGCAAATAAAAGAGTGAGTGGGAACATTATCAAACAAAAAGCACTTAAGATATATAAGTATTTACAAGAACGTCAGCAAACTACCATAGAACAACAATCGCAATCATTTTGTGCTAGTAAAGGCTGGATGGAAAGGTTTAAAGCAAGGCATTCTCTAATCAGGTTCCAAGGAGAAAGTGTTTTTGCAGATGTAGAGACTGCTGATCAATTTACAACAGAATTGCAGAAAACTTTTATGCAGCAGACCAAATTTTTAATGACAATGAGACTGGTTTAGACTAGAAAAATCCGCCATTTTGTACATATATTTAAAAAAAATCAGAACTCTATGCCTGGAACAAAAATGCCTAAGAAAAGGATCACTCTTCTCCTATGCAGTAATGCATCAGGTTAGGTTAGGTTATTTAATTACGGCAAAAGCCTCGAGGGCTATCTGCCTAAGGGGAGGGATGCCTTCGTAGAGGACTTTCTAAGGAAAACTGGCCCGTATACACGTTACACATGGGGAAAACCACAAAAACACCCATGCAGCCAGCCCGTTCGCAGGATTTGTGCCTCGGACCGAACTACCAGTGTTCAGCGACTTTACCACTCGGCCGCTGGTGGGCTAATGCATAAGGAGACTGTTGTATGAAACCATTATTTATAACTAATGAATCCTCGCTCATTGAAAAAAGTAGTTAAAGAGCCGCTACCAGTTTATTGGCAAGCCAACAATAGAGCTTGGATGACTTCATCTATGTTTGCAGATTGGTTTTGCAACACTTTAACATAGAAAGATATTTAAAAAAGAAAAATTTAAGCTTCAAAGTATTACTATTACTAGACAATGATTCTGGACATCCAAAGGAGTTAGAACATCCAAATATAAAGATAATATTTCTTTACCAAATACTACATCACTAATCTAGCTACTGGATCAAGGTGTAATTATCAACATTTAAGGCATATTACATACAAATGTCTTTTCATTGTATTTTGGATAATTTAGAAGCTGCAGAAAATAAGACACTTATGCAAGTTTGGAAAGAATTTTCAATCTTAAATTGCATTAAATACTGTATCTTCACCTAGAAGTGATCTTGATGCTTTGACAGTGAAAGCAGGTTGGAAAGCTCTTTTACCAGATATGGTTTATGAAGACTCAAATATTTCATGTAAGCACACCAAATACAATCAGATAGGTAATGTTGCATGTTTGCTGCGTGGTACAGGGTTTGAAGATGCGTCTGCTGAAGATGTTGAACTATATTCAGCAAAATCATTGGATAAAGAAGATCTTGCAAGGCTTCTAGAAGAATCCAATATAAATTCAGTGACTAAAGAGGATAAAGAAAATTATGAAAATGTATCTAACCCAAATTTTTCTGTTCATGATATACATTACGCATTACATTTGGCAAACAAATTGGAGATGTTCTTAACAAAAAGGGTTCCTTGCAAGGTACACAAAACAACACATGCAGCACAACTCAAGTATTAAGCAACATAAAAATTATTTACAGAAATTGCAACACAGAAATGAACCGTCATATAGCACCGCTAGATGTTCAGATGAAGACAAAGTGAACATTGTGGATATTTGGCCTCCTACAGGAAAATATACTAGAATCACAATGTTCCTATACGACTCCAGTGATGAGGATTAGATGATGTGGTATTGTAAACTTGGTACAATTCCATTTTGGGGACCGTAAAAAAATTGCAACGAAAATGCATGTGGAAAAACGCCAAATCTAGCAAACTCGCCCCATTAAACAGCATGCCAAATCTGATTTCAAATTGAGTACGTTTAGATAATTCTATATTTGCAAATCACCATTGAAATACTAGTTTAATTTTTTAATTCTCTTTTTGATAACACTATGGATTTTATAATTTCGGAATTGCCCAATGGCAAAAAGTCTGAAATAGAATTTTTTGAAAAAAAAAAAGGCATCATTCATGATAGAAAACTATGTTTGAACTAACTCCGTAGTGAAATGGTGGTGCAGGAAAAAAACCTGTAATGAGAAGAAAGAATTAAGAAGTCAAAATTGGTTTGAAGGACCAAAAATAACCTTCCTTACAGTTGTTAGGTTCATCTGTTTTCGGTGTCAGGAAATGACATCTGTTGAATTTTGTGAATTCCAGCTCAAGATGAACCACAATACAGTTGTAGACTGGAACAGTTACATACGTGAAATGTGTGCCGCAGCTTTGATTGCTCAGCCTAAGTTGAAAATCGGCGGATGTGGCAAAATTATTGAAGTAGACGAAAGCCTTTTCAGCCAAAAGAAAGAATAATGTTGAACATGTTCTTCTGTCACAATGGGTTTTCCACGCATTATGCAGAGAATCAAATGAATGTTTCTTAGTCGCTGTTCCAGATTGATTGGTGAAAACCTTATTGAACATCATAAAGGAAAATATCGCAGAAGAAAGCTTTATTTATACTGAGTGCTGGAAATCATACAAGTCAGATGAACTGCAAGATGACGGTTTTGAACACTTTACTGTCAACTACAACTACAATTTTGTGGACCCGGAAAGTGGGTGTTATACACGAACGGTAGAGCGGCTGTGGAGCAGTGCTAAATGGCTTAATAAAGGCCATCTAGGCACTGCTCGACAGCATTTCGATTATTACTTCTCCAAGTTTATGTACAGACATTTGCACAAAGAAACTTAAATTTTTTCTGCTATGTTGGAAGACATAAAAAATTTTATGCCACCCGTTTAATTTCAAATATGTTTAGCCTTTTTTTTTTTTTTTTCATAAATTAAGTAATAAAAAATTGTATTATATGAAATTAATCTTTCATCTAAATTAAAATAATAATCTGAAATAGGTATTTACTATTATGCTTCCATTAAGTTATATTAGCCTTTTTTTATATAAATTATAATAATAAAAAATTGTATGATGTGAAATTAACCTTTCATCTAAATTAAAACAATAATCTTAGCTATTTAGTATTATGCTTCCTTTCTTGCATTAGGGTTGCCGTAATTATTTTTGGCAGCCTTGGGATAAATAATAGTTTGGCGAATTTTTACGGTCCTCAAAACGGAATTGTATCATAAAGTTAATTCAAAAAAGTGATGTATTGCAATTTTTTTTTGTTTTATTTTTCTTTTATTTTGATACTAAAAATTTAAGACAACACAGTTTTTCAAAACTAATTAAAAATTAATTTTAATAATGCAATATAGGATTCTTAAAAATGTTTACCAATATGAATTCCAAAAAAAATTTAAATTTTCGGTTTTATATGTAACAAAAAAAATTAAAGCTTAACTTTTTTCTTATTTTCACACTTGAAATGGAATCCCCCCCTCTCTCTCTTTCTTTTTCCCCCCAGTTTTAAACAATACAGAATAAATTTAATCATGTTCTTTGGTAGTTAACTGTACCATTGTGTCACTTCTAGGCTCAATATACCACAATGCCAGAGCTTAGCTGCCTGTCTAAATGAGTTTAAAAAAGTGTGAAAAATTTAGTGACATATTTATACATATTAATTCATAATACAGAATTTTAACAATTATTTAATTTACAAATAATACTAAATAAAACTGCTTTATATTTATCTTATTGAGCTAAAGCCAAAATGAGAGCAAAATTAATTCTTTTTAATTTATTAGTGTTCATTATAGGAAAATTATAAATATTCAATAATTTTATCTATCTTTAAGAAACTTCTCCTTTGGACTACTTGCTTGCATGCTTTTAATGATAATGAACACTAATATATTAAAAAGAATTCATGGCATCATCAGTTACTTATTAGTTACAGTTACAGTACTATTGATAATAAAATCTGGAAGCTAACTTCAGTTGCAAAATAATAACATGATTTATGACACTGAAAAAATTGGACCAAGTTCTAGCAAAAGTGCAGTAGCATAAAGTTCTATATTTATTAAATTTAACCTACTTTTTTGTCATATTTTTGTATTAATTTATTATTAAATTGCAAAATTACCATTCATACATATAATTTTAATGCATAAATATTTTTTAGTTTTTCTTACACTCTCCAAATGCAGCTTGCTGTCAATCCAATACTGTTTTTGAACTGACAGAAAAGTTGTGTATCAACTCTTATTCAATATATAAGTTCCAAGCAAATCACAGCTTACTATCAATGAGCTGTGGCTAATTTTTGGAATATGGTAACAGGTAGTTTGGCGACATTTTGGTAAGGCAATAAAGGTTACTAGCTAGGACTTTAGCAGCGTACATGGATAAAGACAAGAGTGAGCGCAATGCCATTTTTGTGCAATTCTGGAATGCTTTTTTAAGTGAAAATAGGTCAACATGTACATGGATGATACCGTGTATGTGCAATTCTTAAAAATGCGGCAAGCAGTGGGCACTTTCTCCCAATTTCGCACCTAATCTTCGTCATGATTAAGCCCTTTTGTTCCATAAAAGTTCTAGCATAAGCGTAATTCGGCTAGCAGATTGTTGGAAAAAACTGTTGAGTAAAAAAAAAAAAACATGCCTTTACTTCGTGAAAACAAAATGGCGTCCAAACAAAAACTAGCAGATTGCTAGTGCTGTAGGATGGTTGGTCGCCAAATTTTCTCCAAGTTACCATAATCCAAAGATTAACCTGAGCTGTTTTCGAAGGTAATGCTAATAGTCTCTGAGAAGATTAAAAGAATCTGTTCATAATCTCAGAAGAAATCAGGATCTCACGTCTCATATTTAAAACCACAAAAGAAATTAAAATATGAAAAAAGCTTGAAAATTCTAGATCAATAAATTTAATAACTGCAAAACTTACATATTCATACTTAGGAAAATTATTATGGCATGCTTGTATACTAAAAGAAGCAGATATGTTTTTTTTTTTTTTTTTTTTTTTTCCTTCTCAAGCAAGAGTATTTAAGCCACAAGATGCGATATCTCCAAAATTATTTGAAATATAGAATTGGCAAAGCAACAACATTTTGGTAAATATACAATTAACAAAACAGCAACATTTTGGCATAGATTTAGTCAAGAACTCAATTAGTTTTAAAGGCAAATAGGCGCAGGTCCCTCTTCACCAATAGCAATGAATCTACAAGACAGTCAAGAACTCAATCAATTTCATGCCCTCAAAATCAATTGAGTTCTTGACTAAATCTACGCGAAACACAAGGTTGTTGATCAAACGCCATCTATTGGCATGCCTCCTTGCGCATGGTACTACCGAAGGGTATAAAAAGCCGTTACAGAGGTTGCTTTCCCTTTCTAGTAATTTTGTTCTCCTGATGAGGAGGGACCTGCAGCTGCCCTCGAAATCGATTGAGTATTTTAATAAATGTACGCGAAATACAAGGTTGTTATTGCGATTTTGATTGTCACATTCTCTTCTATTCTACAAGGTTGTTGCTTTGCTAATTTTATGTTTCTCTTTGATATGTTTCTCTTCTGTGTTTATTATTATTATTATTATTAGAAATATTTAACAATAAGCAGCACAAAAACCAACAATTAGGATTTATTAACATAATTTCATAATAATACAGTCCACTTTCTAGTTATTAGTTCTGCTTAGTACACATTAGTTTCAGATATTATGTGAGCATACCTTTGAATAAAAGTAGCTTGTTTCCATCAAAGTGCACCTACCAACACATTTATTCTTCATATGAATCACACTCTTTTCCTATGAATAAGCAAATGCCTTTAAAACCATGCAATTATTTATGACTAAAAGCTTAATATTAAAAAAAAAAAGAAAAAAGAAAAAAGAAAAAAGAAAAAAAAAGAAAGAAAGAAAGAGAGAAAAAGAAAAAAAAAAAAAAAGAAACAAACAAAAAGAAAAAAAAGAAAAAAAAAAGAAAATCTGAAATGTTTCAGATTTTAAATTACGTCCAAACGAGCATTTTTTTAACATTTTGTATGCTACATTTATTTATAACATTCTTTGCTCTTAAACCATAAAATTCAGTTCAGCAATATTGCAAAATAGTTTCAAAACGAGCATATCTTTACAATTTCTAATACAGAGTCTCATGCGCTGGAGATAAAAAAGTTTTTTATGTACAATGTTGCCATTGCTCGCTTTGAAATCCTTGAGTTTGTTAATCAAAAATTCTTCAAAGTTTTACAAAATAGGAAATTGATAATAAAATAAATTTCAAATTTCAAATTTGGTCTTCCACATGCCCATATTCATAGAAGGATTCTGTCATTCAGAATTTGATGGCTCTATGTAACGTTGTTTTATCACAATGCGAGAAATAAACATACATTTGTGCAGATTTTTCATTATTTAATTTCCTTACATTTAACACAGGGTGATAATACTTTCTGGCAACAGTCTGAAAAGTGATTCGCCGTTTTTAGTGAATCAACGCAAAATCGCAAAACAAAAACAATAGTCCTTCAGAGACAAAGCCCCTTTGAACTAGAACCTCTTAAAATTTTTTTAATGTTTTCCAAAAAAATAATTTCAAAGAACATACACTACAGGAGTATTAAATAAATAAATGTGTGCAGAATGCAGTTTTAATTAAAACACTTTTAATTGTATACATTCATACATATAATTACATGCATTCATGTTCGCTTAACTGCATGTTCAGTACACTGCATTAAGCACTTTCCTGTTTTATTATTTTGGTAATTTTTTACTATCCACACAAACCACCGAAAAGCTACAAAAAAGTATTTATGAGAAAATGCACTACGTTACCAAGAAGTATTTACAGTCAAAAGTCGTTAATTCGGACACCCATAATCTGGACCTCAAAGCTACAAACTTTCTGCGCATGCGTCGCGTTGATGCATATGCACGTTTAATGTATAACGGACGGTATAAGCTAAGCTGTTAGTGTTGCAGATTATGTTGTTCCTTAATCTTCGAAATGGATGCGGCTTAGTATTTTTTGTAGACTGTTAGAGCAATTTTACAAAAGTAAGCTTGAACTTTCGATTATGTCAAATAGAATTTCCGATATATATTTACTACCATGTAAAGGATCTAATTCAGAAGTCAAACAACAAAAATCAGTGTTATATTTACCAAATTTTCACAGGACTAGTTCGATGGTTTTACCGAACCACCATCTTCAGCTGCAAAACCGCAAATGAACCACATAGGAAATAATGATTAGATAAGATAAGAAAGCCTGGACAAGAATAAGCAAGTGGCGCCATCTGTTGGTGAAACCAGAACTAAAACATAATTTCTTTAAAGGCCGAAGGCAAATTTGGATTGGAATTAGGATCGTTAACTAGAACAGAAAGATTTTTATGAATGTGAAATGCCTCTAGAAAATCCAGTTCTCCAATGGAAGATGTTTTTTGAATAATTTTGGCAGCAGAAAAACTGAAAGTGTGGTTTTCGGACCAACAATGTTGAGCAACAGAAGACTTCTGTGTTTCCCTTTTTCTAACATATGCCTCATGTTCTTTGACGCGAAATTTTAAGGCTCTCTTAGTTTGGCCAATGTAAATTAAACCACACTGGCAAGGAATCCTATAAATACCCCAGGAATTCATATCCGGAATGGGGTCCTTGAGTATGGAACTCGGAATTTTATTGATGGGAGAATAAACAACCCGAAAGTTAAATTTCTGCAAAATATGTGCAACTTTATAGCTAATTGATGGAAAGAAGGGAATGACAACAGAATTTTTATAATCTCCTAAAACAAGAGTGTGCCTTTTAGTGTGTTGAGATGAGAATTTTTTAACTGCTTGATTAATAATGTTGGGTGGAAAGCCCCTGTCAATAGCTATTGCTTTTAAATAATTTAGTTCTTCATCAAGGGCTAGTTTGGAGGAGCAAACTTGAAGAGCACGGAAAACATAGGAATAAAATGAAGCTAACTTTTGTTTAGTCGGATGACATGATTTAAAGTGTGGTGGAAGGCAAACCGATGAAGGTTTACGGTAAACCGTAGTACTGAAGTTGGATGTGTTACGTGTGACCAGAATGTCGAGAAACGGAAGAGAACTGAAGTTCTGTGAATCTGAAATCTGAATTTGTGTGAAGTTCAGTAAAGTTTCAGATTCACAGAAAGAAATGATTAGTCATCTTATCACTCATAATGTGAAATTCAATAATAAACCTTTGAAACCAAATCTAACTGCGAGAGAAAGAGCTACATTGCTTGAAATTCATTCTAACCCGGATATTATTATTTCAAAGGCCGACAAAGGTGGCCAGATAGTCGTCATGGATAGGAACACTTACATCGATGGTGTCACTAAACTCTTAAACGAAGGACCATATAATCCGATCCCTAAAGATCCTTCACCTTCGGACTTGTCAAAAATAAAAACTGCGATCAAATCTTCGCAAATCATTTCAGGCAACTTAAAACATTCACTTATCCCATCTGTTGCGAATTGTGCCAGATTATATGCTCTTCCCAAAATTCATAAAAGTGGTATTCCTTTCCGCCCTATTGTATCAAATTTAGGTACTGCCTCGTATCCATTAGCTAAATATTTAGTTTCTAGATTTTCAACTCTATTAGACAATAACATTTACACCATAAAAAATTCAAGAGTTTGTAAAAAAAGTTAAAAACATTTCTCCTAGTAATTTACTCATGGTTTCTTTTGATGTAAAATAATTATTCACCAATGTCCCAGTGGAGGGTGCATTAAGATGTCTAGAAACCAGACTTTGCGAATTTCATTTCTCTTGCATCGAAATTGATGAGCTAATTTCTCTCACTCAACTCTGTTTGAAACAAACACATTTTGTTTTCCAAAATAAATATTACAAGCAAACTGAGGGATTAGCCATGGGAAGCCCCTCAGTCCCATCCTGGCTGATATCTACATGCATTATTATGAATCAAAATTGTTTGAAACTTTAAACTTCCCCGCATGGTTCCGCTACGTAGACGATACTTTTACTCTGTTTGAAGGTAATAAAGATGATTTAAATAAAGTTCTTTCAACAATGAATTCTATTGATCCTGCTATTCAGTTCACTTTTGAACTTGAGATTTGCAATTCTCTTCCGTTTCTCGACATTCTGGTCACACGTAACACATCCAACTTCAGTACTACGGTTTACCGTAAACCTTCATCGGTTTGCCTTCCACCACACTTTAAATCATGTCATCCGACTAAACAAAAGTTAGCTTCATTTTATTCCTATGTTTTCCGTGCTCTTCAAGTTTGCTCCTCCAAACTAGCCCTTGATGAAGAACTAAATTATTTAAAAGCAATAGCTATTGACTGGGGCTTTCCACCCAACATTATTAATCAAGCAGTTAAAAAATTCTCATCTCAACACACTAAAAGGCACACTCTTGTTTTAGGAGATTATAAAAATTCTGTTGTCATTCCCTTCTTTCCATCAATTAGCTATAAAGTTGCACATATTTTGCAGAAATTTAACTTTCGGGTTGTTTACTCTCCCATCAATAAAATTCCAACTTCTATACTCAAGGACCCCATTCCGGATATGAATTCCTGGGGTATTTATAGGATTCCTTGCCAGTGCGGTTTAATTTACATTGGCCAAACTAAGAGAGCCTTAAAATTTCGCGTCAAAGAACATGAGGCATATGTTAGAAAAAAGGAAACACAGAAGTCTTCTGTTGCTCAACATTGTTGGTCCAAAAATCACACTTTCAATTTTTCTGCTGCCAAAATTATTCAAAAAACATCTTCCATTGGAGAACTGGATTTTCTAGAGGCATTTCACATTCATAAAAATCTTTCTGTTCTAGTTAATGATCCTAATTCCAATCCAAATTTGCCTTCGGCTTTTAGAAAAATTATGTTTTAGTTCTGGTTTTGCCAACAGATGGCGCCACTTGCTTATTCTTGTCCAGGCTTTCTTATCTTATCTAATCATTATTTCCTATCTGGTTCATTTGCGGTTTTGCAGCTGAAGATGGTGGTTCGGTAAAACCATCGAAACTAGTCCTGTGAAAATTTGGTAAATATAACGCTGATTTTTGTTGTTTGACTTCTGAATTAGTATTTATTCGGCGTGTTATTGTGTCTTAATTATGTAAAGGATCTACAAAGCGAAAGTATGTTTTGAAATCTGAAATCTGTTTATCAATTTCACGCTGCTCTGCGGCAGGGGGGTAGAAACACCGCGGAGCGCAATGAATTGGAAGTTGATCTGTCAGCACTATCCTTATCTTCAGGGCAGATGTTTTTATTTTATTTGGCTTTTAATTCCTTACTAAGTGTAGTATTTCATCTCGATGTACTCCGTCTTTGATATGATTTAAATCAAGTTCCTCGTCATTATAATTCACTTCTGATAGTGAAGAAAGTGACCCAGAGGTTACTGAAAACGAAAACATTTCGATTGACAAATTAGTCGGTATTCTCAACACAGCAAATTATAGGACTTGAACAGCGGAACTTTGTAACTAAACAAGAAATTATGTCTGTTTAATAGAATTAAAGAGAAAGTATTATCACATGAAACGAAGCAACTTACATTGAAAGAAATGTTTAATAAAGTAAACAAATAAATATTAAGCTATTTTTTGTAAATTTCGATACCCTTTAGATCATAATTGTTCTTTATTTCATAAATTACATTTCATATTTTTAATTTTGTAATTTCTGCATGCCATCTTACCAGATTTAAACTGATGATCTATAATCCGGAATCACCGAAGTCCCGACGATTCCGAATTAACGACTTTTGACTGTATTATTTTGTATTAAGCTTCATTGTGTGTTGTGTGAAATAGTGTTGATTAATTTTCAGATTGCATGGCGCTATGTAAAGTGAATTCTATATTTTTAATACGTTTATCTGATAATAATAATAAGTTGAGATTGTGTGAAAGGAAGGATATTACAGATAAGTTTGAATGGCGGTGCAAGAAATCTGGTGAAAATGGACATTTTGTGAAACGGAGTGTAAGGAAGGGTACATGGTTTGCTGAAAGTAGTTTGAGTATGGGTGAAATTTTATTAATTTCTTATTACTGGGTGAATAGACTGCCAGTTGACTACTGGATTTCGGATTTAGAAATTAGCAGTAGTACTGCAGCCGATTGGAACTCTTTCTGTAGGGAAGTGTGCGTGCCACGTAATGAAAATTCTGAAGATTAGGTAAGTTAGTATTTTTAATTATTTGAGGATATTATTTTTATGCATTGTTCTAAATGCAAGGAGTAAATAAATTAATATGGTATTATTGGAAAACTGTTATTAGCAATGATTTAGTTTAAAGTAATTAGGATTGTAATCTAATTTTTATTAATTTAATGCATGTGCTTATTTATATTTTAAGTAGTGTTTTTTAATTTAATTATATTTTAATTTAATGATCGTGATTTTGTGAGTTATATGTTCGTAGTATTTTGGAATACGTCTGAGTAGTATACGTTGAGTATTTTTATGCATTTTCGTGAAATTTTTCTAATTTATGAGAAAAAAGCAGTGTACATGGATATAGTGAAAAGTGTGCGCAATGCCATTTTTGTGCAATTCTGGGATGTTTTTTTAAATAAAAATAAGTCGACGTGTACATGGTTTAGTTATATTTTAATTAAATGATAGTTATTTTGTGAATTTTATGTTTGTAGCAATTTGGTATACATTTCAGTTGAAGTAAACGTGCATGGAAATAATTTAAATATTTGATACTAAGTATTTGTAACCATTTTTAATGTTTGTGGTAGAAATTCGTTGGTGACGTTTATAATATAATAGATAATTTAGAGGTAAAAGTTTTTGGATATTTTATTTATTTTATATGTGGAAATGTTCGTCCTTGGAAAGGGTATATACTTTTTTGCGATCAGGTAATTTCATATATGTTCTTTTTACCGGATTTAAAGATTCACAAAATTTTCATGCATTTTCGTGAAATTTTTCTAATTTATGACAAAAAAAGCAGTGTATATGGACATAGTGAAGATTGTGCGCAATGCCATTTTTGTGCAATTCTGGGATGTTTTTTTAAGTAAAAATAAGTTGACGTGTAAATGGTTTATGTGTATGTGCTATTCGGAAAAACGCGCAAGGAGTATGCGATTGTGCACTTTTTCCCAATTTTGCAGTTAATATTTGTCATGATTGAGCAGTTTTGGGTAAAATCCTAGTATACGGTGCAGCCTTGGCGTGATTTTGAAAATTAGCGCCAACAACAAACATGATCTAAAGAACGTCTATATATATATATATATATATACTATACACTATATACATAGTATATACTGTAGTGTATATACATTGTATATACACTATATACATAGTATATACTATGTATAACTATATATATTCTTTGAATGACCTGTTTACGTTACCCGTCATCGTATATATCCCGTTTTTACTGCTCATCATAAAGTCGCCAAAAGTAGCCAAATCCCGTGTGCACCGGATACTAGGATTAAACCCAGTTTTGTTACATAAAATTTCTAGCGTAAGTGTAATTCGGCTAGTAGATTGTTGGAGAAAGTGTTGAGTAAATAAAAAGAAAAGAAACATGTCTTTACTTCGTGAAGACAAAATGGCGGCGAAAAAAAAATAGAGGGTTGCTGTAGCAGAGTTAGTTGCCAAATTTTCGCTAAAAAATCATAAAGTTACCATAATCCAAAGATTAACCATTAGTATTCTCAACACAGCAATTACAGGACTTGAACAGTGGAACTTTATAACTAAACAAGAAATTATGTCTGTTTAATAGAACTAAAGAGAAAGTATTATCACATGAAACGAAGCAACTTAAACAACTTACATTGAAAGAAATGTTTAATAAAGTAAACAAATAAATATTATTGTTTATTATATATAATTATTGTTTAAATATAATTATTGTTTTTATTAAATATAATTATTGTTTTCTTTTTGTAAATTTTGATACCCTTTAGATCATAATTGTTCTTTATTTCATAAATTACAGTTTCATATTTTTAATTTTGTAATTTCTGCATGCCATCTTACCAGATTTAAACTGATGATCTATAATCCAGAAAAATCGATAATCTGGAATCGCCGAAGTCTCGATAAGTCCGGATTAACGACTTTTGACTGTATATGACAACTCACAATCCTTTCTTTATGTGGCAACCAAGGCTTACTACATCTCTGGATATTTTCACAAATGTAACTGAAGATTATGTATCTCTCCTAGTGAAATTTTAATGTTTTAGCATAGCAGTGAACTGCATAATACAGTTTTTGTCACCTTCAACGAAATCTCAGAATCAGCTTTCTGCAATCATAAAGCATGACTGGCTTAAAGGCATTATGCGCCTCTTTTTTTTTTTTTTTTTTTCTCATTTTAGGATTCTGGCACCGAATTTGTGTATAGTGCCAAGTTTGTGGAATTCTCTAATGTACACAGCAAAAACAGATTGATAAACACACGAGAACAACAGTGCAAAAAACCGAGAACATTGCATATCTTATATGGAAAAAGAAGAATGAAAAAAAAAAAAAAAATAGGTGGCATTAGATGCATCAGTGAAATAAACCTAAAGATATCCAAATAAATGCTTCTCTTCAAATGCTTCAGTCATCTGAAGTACTAATACCATTTTTTACCAGTATAATTTCAAATGAGATGCAGTAAAATTATTTCTGTCTTGCAAATGTAATTTTTTGGTATAATCTTAGTATACAGTACGGCCTTGGCGCAATTTGAAAATTGTTACCAACACCAAAATGACTCATTTACTGCTCATCATAAATTACTGTATTTACTGCTCATAATGTCGCTAAATCCGGTGTGTACCGTACATTAGGATTAAACCAATTTTTTTACACTACCTAAATATTTGATTTTTTTTTTTTTTTTTTTTTTTTTTTTTTTTTGATAAATATTCTACATTCAGTTTATTGCTAATGAACTGATGGATTTTATTATATTCCTATTTTCAGTATTATCAAAAGATAATTGCAAAAGTTTTTGTTTTTTTCATTTGTTGACAATTAATACTGTTCAGCTAATTCTAATTAATACATTTAAAATCCATTGAAAGGTACTAACTTTACAAAAAAACTATTAAATAATAGTTACATATTTTTATACAGATATAAATGTATGGAAGTTTTGAAATTAATACAATAATTAATAATTCATTTATACAGATATAAATGTATGGAAGTTTTGAAATTAATACAATAATTAATAATTCATTTATACAGATAGAATTCACTTCATTTATACAGATATAAATGCATGGAAGTTTTGAAATTAATACAATAATTTAGAGCACCTTGGTTAAATAAAATGTATCTTCCTAAACATTAAAACAAAAAAAATTATTATCAACATTTTTTAATAAAATAATGCATAAATAAGTTTGAAATAAATAAATGGGATGTTTTGCTACCTAAAGTGTAAAATTGCAGTAGAGTTTAAGGCTACCGTAAAATACTACGAAGCAACTTATTCCTAGCTGACTTAACTGAAAGTTATTTCCAAAATAATTTGTAAATAACATGCATTTATAAATAAAAAAATATTCTGTCAAAATATTATTTTACAAAATCAAAGATCGTTAGATACCCATGCCTTCAAAGACATACTTCCTAAAACCTGAAATATTGTAAAAAAAAGTGTAAAACATTATTACTCACAAAATACTTCATTTAAATCCTTTCTGTAAACAAAACACACAACAAAAACTTAGAAACAAACAATTTGTGACAATTTAAAATTCGTTCTACGCATTCACAGTTGCCATATTTTGTTAGCGAATAATTACGTTTCGATCAGATCCTTTCCTAATCGCCAACACATAATAGCTACATAAAGGCCACATAAAAAGTTAAAGTAAAGATGAAAATTTGTAGAAGAAGCAGAAGTCTACTGTGACGTCACATCAACTTGAGTCCAATGCCGACAACACGCTTACTCTGATATTAGGGATTCAGAAATTTTTTTCTTTTTTTAAAGTAAATCGCCTTATTTTATCTTATTTGTAAGCAGAAACTAACTAATTACAAAAATGATTATAACGTTGAAAACATTAAAACAGCAGACTTTTAAAATTGAAGTGGAGGAATCTGAGTCGGTATGTAGGCTTAAATATAATGGTTTTTAAAGAAAATCGCTGCGTAATCCTTACTGCATGTTTGTCTGTGATATTTAGGATAATGTAATTAGTAATACCATTTGTTTTATATGTCACATGGAATTATCTTTTGTTAAAACATGTTTGTGAGAAGGGATAAATATTGTTCCTATTCCTTGTATTTAAAGCCAAATGAAAAACAAACCTATTCCCTTTCAGTTTAACTTCACATGCCTTACCTACATAATTTGTTTTCATTGAAAATTTATGACTTTGCATTTTCCCCTTTCATGTAATGAAATTCTGACTGTCAGCAAAATTAAATCTTGTTTTGAACTTTGCGCATTTTACTTCCTGTTTACATCAGTTTTAAAAAGGTTAGCGTTAAATAATTTTTAAATTGCCATTTGAATTGTCACGAAGACGTTTTCGTGTGAAATTCAGAAGTGTTATGTTACGCTTAGATTTTCTTTATAGCATATGCACAGTAAGAGTTCTTAGTTCTATTTTTTAATTATAATATTTGAGTTCTATTTGTATTTAAATATGCATATATTTGTGAATTTAAAATGTATCTTCACTATATGTCATTTTGAAATTTCAAGTAGTTGCTAATTGTATTACTGACGAAATAATTGTTTTGAGTAACAGTTTCTTAATATAAATTATATTTAATAATTTTATATTTATGTTTGTAATTTAACGATGCTATTATATTTATGTGGTAGGCCATGGAGCATTTATTAAATGACGCTTTTCTGATATGTAGGTCATCATGTTTGTAATATGATTTAAATAAATATTAAATTGCATAGTTATTTTTTAATTCACTAGGCATATAAAACATTAACATGTAACGAATATGTCAGCATATTCTGTTCTCATCAGATGATTCTGAATTGGGAAGTTTTATGTTTTGGTAGTTGGGAAACAAATCCCAGAATTAATATTTATCCTCCTAACATTTAACGGCTTGAAAACTAAAATTTCAACTGGAACCTAAAAGATCTGTTGAAGAGTACAGATGTCTGTTGACTGATACTGCCCTAGATTCAAACTTTTAGCCAGGCTTGTGGCCTGGATTGAAAGGAAAAAAAAAAAACTTGGAATTATTAAATAAATGCTTATAAAATTGGGGAGAGGTAACTTTATGAAAAAAAGGGAGAGGAAAACCCATGAAACCTTTATAATATGTTTAAATAAGTAGTTTTGGCAGAAAATTAGGTTATTTGAAAGGTTTTGACAGGCCATCACACCATCTACATCTTCACAATAAATCTTTAGCAGGATGAATGTTGTGTAATTTTGGTAATCAGATTTCTCACTTAGTCATATCCTTTTATTTCTTCAATCTGCATCCATTTATCTTGTACAATAAAACAGTTTTCTTAACATTGAAATAAATTATTTGTAACATATCCAGAATTATTTAAAATAAAATATAGTGATTCTAATGCTGCGTAAGAAAAATGTATTGATACATGGTAGACATTTTTGATTTTTTCTGTAAATATGTTTCTTTCTACGAAATATAGATAAAACGTGTTAAACTTTTATTTAATAATATCTAATATAATTGTTAACTTTAGAGATATAAATGTTTCATGTATATTTGGTTAATCATGTATTGTCATGCATATATGCATTGTATTTGATTTATTTTCATATGAGATTTTGATGTCATATAACCTTATTACTTATGCTTAAATAATTAATATTAGGTAAAATCCTAGTATACGGTGCAGCCTTGGCGCGATTTTGAAAATTATCGGCAGCACAAAAAATGGCCCAAAGAACGTCTATGTACATACTACACATTTTATACTCTCACTATATACCCATAGTATAAACTATATAGTGTATACTATGTATAACTATATATATATTCTTTGAATAACTCGTTTACTATTCATTCTATATGTTCCGTTGGCACAGCTTTAGTATTAGTCCTTTTTGGCGAGAAATTTGTTTGGCGACATTTTAGAGGGATAAATGAAAAATTATGATAACCTTGGTAACCCTAAATACTGAGCTTCAAACATGCCGCCATTTCTGTCCACGTAACTTTAACGAATTTGATAGGTATCAGAGCTTTGATGGCAGGAGGGATAAATTGTGTGTTTTTCTTAAAGTTACTTTTGTGTTAGGAAAGCACAACATTTAAAATAGTTTTTAAAAAGCCAAATTTTTGATAGTTAAAACTGGACTTTTAATATTACATCACATGAGTCTTGACATTTTTTCATATGTCAACTCTGCATATTATTATAAACTCCAACCCCCCAAGGAAAAAAAAAAAACACATTTTCAGTAGCATAAGGTAAACTCTTGGTGTTTCCTTTGCTAAGGAGATCAAAATTACCATGGTCTAGAAATACTTATTTACCTCATATTAGAACTATAGGGATGTGTAATTGCATGAATTCATAGGTTCAAATCAGGACCAAAATCAGGTTTCATTATTGCTTTTATAACATTTTCATAATTTGTCTGACTATAAAAAATATAATGTTGCTTAGATTATGGAATATATTGCTTATAATTTAGAGTTCTCAAATTTTGTAAATCTTACAACCTAACAGCTGTATATGAATAACCTACACTGAGTATTATTACTTTTATTAATAGTATGTTGACATAGCAGTCGACTTTTTATTTTAAATTTAAAGAAAATTTTCTACATTACTTAAACATTTTATCTAACAGAAATCTGAATTTTTTGTAATAAAAACTATAATAAGAGTACAATTTATATATAAAAATTTGACTACATGGCAAGCACTTAGATACTGATTTCAATGTCTTTAAATGTTATTATCATAAAGTTTAGATATATTCTTATTAAGTTAAGATATACTTTTATTCTATTATAAAGTTTAGATGTACAGAACAGAAGGCACACTTTGTGCTTACGACTCAGTCAACCACTTGTGGCAAGATAACTTATGATAACAATTAAGTTCAAATGTAAAATTTAAATTCAAATAAATTTGTAGCCCAAAGGCTGCACAAATCAATTTAATGCAAAGTTGGTTAAAAACTTAACTGGCATGGAATTCAGCTATCAGCAATTATAATGCAAGGCTGAAGACTACAAATCTTTTCTTATCTAGCAACCTATTAATGTGGCCTCAAAAGGCAAAACACGGTTTGTTTTACAAAATAAAAACTTCATTTGGATTCTGGTGAGAAAACGGATGGAGGAAATCGACAGTAAAGATCCCAAGCATAAAATAACTCTGGTTACAAAATAAAGGAACGTTACAATATACTATGTTCCCTGATTAATTATTCAGTACATGAAATAGTGTAATGCATTTTTGTTTGCATCACATACAAATTATTTATTTTATTTAAATGCTTTCCAAAACTGACAGGATTTTGCAAACATATTGACCATATTTTTCGACCTATAGATGCAACACTTCTTCTCTTCAGAAGTAAGATTTAGAATTAAGAAATAAGAAGAATTATGAATAGAAAATAAATACATATGCTGGCTAGCAGAAGAAGGATGCCTACATAAAGTACTTTTTAAGAGAAACTGGCTCAGATTCACATTACATCTACGGGAAACTACTAAAACTCCCACATAGCCAGCCTGAGCTACCACTGTTCAGTGGCTATCACTCCACCACTAGTGGAATCCAATGACTGTTCGAATTTTCACAGAAATCATCATTTACGATGATTGTTGTATTATTACCATTGGTACAAAATTTACTCATTATGATAATTTAATTTTAGATTTTAAATTATAATCATAAATTACTTGTAATAAATTGAGGGATTAAAAAATACACACTTCTTAATATTTTTACCACTTACAATATTTAATCATAAAAAATATTTCTAACACTGGTACAAAACTTGCCCATTATAATTGAATTTGATTTCCTTCACTTTGAAATATTTTTTTTATTTTCTTTTAATAACAGAATCTAAGAAACTAAAGTAACATATACTAGTTTGAAATGCATTTATTAACCTTTTGTAAATTTCATTATTCATAAACATAAAAATTAACCTTTTGTAAAAAAAATTTTTTTTTTTTTTTTTTTTTTTTTTTTTTTTTTTCTTTTAATAACAGAATCTAAGAAACTAAAGTAACATATACTAGTTTGAAATGCATTTATTAACCTTTTGTAAATTTCATTATTCATAAACATAAAAATTAACCTTTTGTAAAAAAAAATTTTTTTTTTTCTTTTCTTTTAATAACAGAATCTAAGAAACTAAAGTAACATATACTAGTTTGAAATGCATTTATTAACCTTTTGTAAATTTCATTATTCATAAACATAAAAATTAACCTTTTGTAAATTTAAAATATTAACTAAGTACTAATATAATAAAATACAAATATGAACTAACTACTTAAAATATTAATGTTTAATACATTATATTTCGTAATTAAAAATATTAACATTTTGTAAATTTCATTACTCATAACATAATAATTGTTATAAATTCATTCACAGTAGTGTTTCAAGAATTTATCATAGCAGTACTAGAAATATTGAAAATTAGAGAAAGATTGTTTATTCTGATTAAGAGCTTATTTTTTAGGATTGTTATTTAGTCTAGATCGGGTTTTGTTGACAATCCGTCATTTTTTTCCGATCTTCAAAACCGGGTCTACCTTGGCGACCGAAGTTTGTCACCAAATAAAATATCGCCAAAAGGACCAATACTAAAGCTGTTCCATTCCGTTTTTACTGCTCATCATAAAGTCGCCAAAAGTAGCCAAGTCTCTTGTGCACCGGATACTAGGATTAAACCTTAATATTATAATATTTTTCAGTTATAGTATACATTTTAGGACTAAGAAATTAAAAAGTATTTTTCTTTATACCTCAGTAAAGTGTAAATAAATGTGGATATATTTCACAGCATTTGTAATCTACCAAGTTGTACCCTATTTCTAAATATAGCTATCTCCTTCCTTTTAAAACATCCTGTGTCTGTTGCTAAGTTAACAGATACTAATGTAGATAAGTATATGTTGTAAGATAAACTTTTATTTTAATATTTAGTGAACTAAGCTATAATTTGTTTTAGGAATATTTTTGTAAATTTTCTGATATCAGATGTAAAATGTGATTAAAAAAAAGTAATTTACTTTTTATTAAACTAGCAGTTAAGATTATAAGAACTTCCTTCATATGTATATCATCCAAGATAATTCTATATCATAGTGTCCACAAGCAGCTGAATTAATAAGATATTTGACTAGAATTCAAATCCCAATGAGCATGCTGAGTGTTCAGGAATTCTGGGATTCCCTCCTCTGTGTTTTATATTAATATGAACTGATTTCTGTTAGAAAATCCTCAACAAAGGCATTCTCTCCCCTTAAGCTGTTATTTGTTTGTCGTAATTAGCTAAACAAATAAGAAATACCGTATAGTGAGTTCTTGATTAATATATATGTACACTGCACAAAAGAATAAAAGGGACAGCTCTATAATTCCCGTTCTACTGGGGCAATTAACAAAATTCAAATTGCATTTTTCATGTCTCAAAAACATGACTTAGGTCATATATTAGATTTATATAAAGCACTAGTCTAATATAGGTATTTTGTCACAAAATCAGAATTTTTCTGAAAAGACATGCCAATTTTTTTCCATATTTCTATTCTTCAACTCAAATTATGCCTAAATATTAAATTTTGTAAAATGTGTAGAAATTTTTTCAAAAAATTTATGGAAAATATCTAAAAATATAAATTTTAAAAATAAATCTTAAAATATGTGCAAATTGCATTGGGATTAAGCCCTAATTTTGGACAAAAGAATCAAGTACAAAGAAAAAAAAAAAATGTTAATAAATATACATCAAATTTAATTAACATTGAGGAGCTAAAATTTTGAGAGCTAATCTTTTAAAAACTACTCATGTGATTTTTACAAAACATGGCAGTTTGGCATAATTTGAGTCGTAGAATTGAAATATGGAAAAAATTGGCGTATCATTTAAGAAAAAAGTCCGATTCTGTGTCAAAATACCTATATTAGAACTACGCTATATATAAATCTAATACATATCTTAGGTCGCGCTTTGGGGAATTGAATTTCATGAATCGACCCAGTAGAACAGGAAATATAGAACTCCCCCCCCCTTTTTTTTTTCTGGTAGTGTACCTGATTTTAAAAATTTGGAACTGACACGAAATAAAAAATGCCTCATTTATTAAGAATTTATTATGAACTAGTGTCTTCAATAAGAGAATCTTACCAGCATATAAAGCAATAATTAAAAATAGAATAGATTAAAGAGTTGATTTTCCAATATTGATATTAATTATATTATTGTTTGATAATATATGGAAAGATTTGGAAAATTTTATGATGGAAATTTTTCTTATGTGGAACTAATTGCTTTGATCATGTAGGTTAGAACATTTAAGGAAAAAATAGAAGCACATAAAGGTAATGAATTTCCTGCAAATTGCCAAAAGCTGATATATGCAGGTAAGCATTATCCTGTATTGTTGCTGCTTTTTTAGGGTTAGATTCAGTTACAATATTCTGATTTTATATCAATTTTCAGATTATCTTCATTACATAAGAAAAAATATATAAACTGATTATTATTCATATTTGTTCATGGAGAGTGTTGAAGCAGGGGGGGAAATGTGTATTGTGACTAATACAGTCAAAAGTCATTAATTCGGACACCCATAATCCGGACCTCAAAGCTACAAACTTTCTGCGCATGCGTCGTGTTGACGCATGTGCGTAAGACCTTTACGGCTGCAAATATGCGTGTGCGCAAAATACGTTTACGAATGCAGTTCAATGTATAATGGACGGTATAAGCTAAGCTAAAATTATCTAATTCAGTTAATGTTGCAGATTGCGTTGTTCCTTAATCTTCGAATTGGATTCGGCTTATTATTTTTTGCAGACTGTTAGAGCAATTTTATAAAAGTAAGCTTGAACTTTCGATTATGTCAAGTAGAATTTCTGATATATATTTGGTGGTTGTGTGTGCTTAATGCATGATATAATTAAAGAAAATAAGAGTAGACAATCTCCTATAACAAAAGAATATATTAAGTACTAAATTACATTGCAGAGATCAACACAGAGCTCGGAACACAGTTCGTGCTAGCGTCGCGTACACTTGTCCGACGAGAAGTCTGAGTGAGTAAAGATGTCGATTTGCTGCTCCGATTAAGAACTGGATTTTACACGTGGCGCCATCTCATGAATAGAAGTTGAAGTATCTGTCGGAACGCCACATATATTTACTAATATGTAAAGGATCTACAAAGCAAAAGTATGTTTCGAAGTCCATTAAACAAAAAGTGGAATTGCTCCAAAAAATGGATAAAGGCATATCCTTTGTTTTTTAACCATTCCGAAATCTGTTTATCAATTTCGCGCTGCTCTGTGGCGGGGGGGACGCCGCAGCGCGCAATGAATTAAAAGTTGATCTGTCAGCAGTATCCTTATCTTCATGTCAGATGTTTTTATTTTATATTGCTTATAATTCCTTACTAAATGTAGTATTTCATCTCGATGTACTCCGTCTTTGATATGATTTAAATCAAATTCCTCATCATTATAATTCGCTTCCGATAGCGAAGAAAGTGACAGATGTTATTGAAAACAAAAAAATTTCGATTGACAAATTAGTCGGTATTCTCGACACAGCAATTATAGGACTTGAACAGTGGAACTTTGTAACTGAACAAGAAATTATGTCTGTTTATAGAATTAAAGAGAATGTATTATCACCTAAAAAATGAAGTAACTTAAACAACTTACATTGAAAGAAATGTTTATTAAAGTAAACAAATAAATATTAAGCTTTTTTTTTTTTGTAAATATTGATACCATTTAGATCATAATTGTTCTTTATTTCATAAATTACGGTTTCATATTTTTAATTTTAGAATTTCTGCATGCCATCTTATGAGATTTAAACTGATGATCGATAATCTTGAATCGCCGAAGTCCCGACGAGTCCGGATTAACGACTTTTGACTGTATTAGATTGGCAGTACCATGAATGTTTCATGCATTAACAATCATTCATTTTTATTTCATTATTGTGTTGTCTTCATTCCACTTTTAGAATCACCAGTAACCAAATGGCTAAGACTATTGAATGCTAAATGCCTGCTATATGCAGGATCGCCATTATGAATTTGCTATCCAGTGCAATACTTTATTGCATTACCCTACCAATTAACTCTTTCTTAATCATAAGTTAATTTTGTTGTCCAAAAAAATTGTACTATCCTATGTAAATGAATGTGTTACATCCTAGGTTTCCTAATTCATCATCAACTGAATTGAAGTGGTTTTAATTCCTAATACACTGGCAATGGCTACATGTGGTTTGTGGATATTTTCCCCTTATGTAATATGACTGCAGTTTCTATTTAAAGTCTTCCATGAAGGCATTCTTCTTAAGGCTGGTAGTTTTACGTGCTTAGTCAATAACCAGTTAGCCACTATTTCATTCTTAGCCCCCACCTGTGTCTGAGTGGTGGTTATCCCTTAATACTGGTAGTTCAATCAACATGTATGTTTGGACTTGGGCAAACAGTGGTTAGTTTTCATGTTTTCCCTAGTATGTAACATGAATATAAGCCAGTTTCTTTCAGAAAGTCCTTCACAAAGTTCCTTCATATGTCCACTTAGGCAGATAGCCCGTGTGTCTTTGCCATATTCAAATAATGTAACCTAACGAAACCATCATTTCATTTATTCCATCTCCTTTATAGGTGTACTAAATTGTAAGACATTCTTCTGATTTTGTAGATACTACAATTAGTGTTCATACATACTACTTGAAACGAAGACATTTAAAAAAAAAATGAAAACGAGAATTATCATTTTCCTTATTTTTGCCCATCATTTTAATTTCATGTCATATTAGAACATTTTTCTCCGAGTCTTAAAATATCTTTAGTCTGTTATCAGTAATTCTCTCTGTTAGATAATCTCATAATGAAATGCAAGCTACTCCGGTGGATTTATTACAGTGGCTATAGACCTTAAAAATATTGCTGTCGCTGTATGTCTGATATTAGGGTTCATACATGTTATATTTTTGTCATAAACAGAATTATCGTACTAAAGTGAATGTGTAATTTGCTTCTGCTGTAAAAATAATATTTTGTAAAATGTAACCTGTTAAAAGAGGGATCTGGATTTCTATGAATTCTGCCAGAATTTTTTACGGTTTTTTATTTTCGAAAGTAATTTTATTTCTTTATTTTTCAGGAAAAATTCTTAGTGATGATACGAAAATTAGTGATTATGACATTGATGAAAAGAAATTTGTAGTTATTATGGTTACTAAGGTAAGTTTCTATATGTAGCACTTTAATTTATTATGTTTAGTAATATCCAAAAGGTACTACAGTCAAAACTCGTTAATCCGGACTCGTCGGGACTTCAGCAATTACGGTATATAGATCATCAGCTTAAATCTGGTAAGATGGCATGCAGAAATTATAAAATTAAAAATATGAAACCGTAATTTATGAAATAAAGAACAATTATGATCTAAAAAGTATCGAAATTTACAAAAAAAAAAAAAAAAAAAGCTTAATATTTATTTTTTTACTTTATTAAACATTTCTTTCAATGTAAGTTATTTAAGTTGCTTTGTTTTATGTGGTAATACTTTCTCTCTAATTCTATATAAACAGACATAATTTCTTGTTCAGTTAAAAAGTTCCGCTGTTCAAGTCCTGTAATTGCTGTGCCGAGAATACCGACTAACTTGTTAATCGAAATTTTTTCGTTTCCACTAACCTCTCTGTCACTTTCTTCATGCCTTTATCCATTTTTTGCAGCAATTCCACTTTTTGTATGATGGACATCGAAACATACCGTCACTTCGTGGATCCTTTGGGAGCTCTAGCATCGGAAATTCTATTTGACATAATCAAAAGTTCAAGCTTACTTTTTATAAAATTACTCTAACAGTCTGCAAAAAATAATAAGCCGGACCCAATTCGAAGATTAAGGAACAACGCAATCTGCAACATTAACTGAAATAGATAATTAGATAATTTTAGTTTAGCTTATACCATCCGTTATACATTAAATCTTGCGTGCATGTGTCAAGGCGACGCATGCGCAGAAAGTTTGTAGCTTTGAGGTCCGGATTATGGGTGTCTGAATTAACAACTTTTGACTGTATCACATTATCCATCGAATGCTCCCACAAAGTTGCCAGCCGTTGACGACTAATTTTTTTCCAATCTAACAAAGAAAAAACACTAAGCATTTTAAAAACTGGTAGCACACTGACAATTACAAAAAACCAAAATAAATTAACAAAACTAAAAATACACGTAACATTCATTAAGAAACACTGAAATTGCATAGTTATCGATATACAATAGATAGTGATGATTGCAGTGAGTTATCAGTACTTAGTGGGTACATTTTATTTTTGATTACAGCTTCACATCGACATCACACCACTTTCGTTATTACATGATGCCTCTATTAGTTCCTTTTATTTGATGGGCACCTCATTCGGACAAGTTTTCAAACGGTGCCACAAATTTTCGATATGATTGAGGTCAGGACTGTTGCCTGGCCATGACAACAATTTAATGCTCTTTGTACGAAACCACTCTTTCGATATTTTGGCCGTGTGCCGAGGAGCAGAATCCTGCTGAAAAGTAAACGAAGCATTGTTGGGAAAGAGATCTCTGATGGAAATTAGAAGTTTTGGTTCTAGAATAGTGTCAATGTTTTTTCTGCCATTCAGTGTACCATCGATGACATGAAGGCGACCAATACCATCTGCTGACATGCATGACCAAATCATAACACTAACTGGGTTCTTCACAGTTGCTTGAATGCAGTCAGGATGTAGCTCTTCTCCTATTCTACGTCTTGCATATTTTCGCCCATCACTACCGAATAACAATATCTTAGTTTCTTCATTCCATATAACTTGTGACCACTGATCATGTGTCCAATTAATGTGTTCCTTTGCCCATTGTAGTCTTTTTTTTCGTTGCTGAAAATTAAGATAAGGCTTTTTTTGTGCAATTCTACCTCTCAGTTCAACATCTGTTAATCTTCTCCTGATTGTTCTTGAACTGACAGAAACACCAGCATCATTCAGATCACTTCTGATGGCCGCTGATGACATTTTTCTATCTTGGAGACATAGTCTTTTTATTCTTCTGTCATCAATATATGTGGTGCACCTTTTTCAGCCTTTTTCTTTGTTTTTTATTGAATTTGTCTCCTGACATCGTAAACAAAACTTTCGGACTCCAGATGTAGTCACTGAACCATCCACCTGCTTTGCAATTTCAGCATAGGAAAGACCACTTTCTCGTAACGCAATAATATTACATCCCTTTCTAGGTGTCCAATCTACTCTTTTATTTGATGTCATTGCTTCTTGACTAAATATTAAAAATTTTTACAAAAATTCCTACTTGTAATTGCAGTGTATAAGAAACAGGTCCTCCTTCTACAGACAAAGCAAAAATAATAAATTGTTTCAAGTGTAAACATGATGTCAGCTTCTACTGGCAGTTACTAACATTTGATTGGTTCTCATACAAGAACAGTGATTGGCCAGGAAAGCTAGACATTACAAACCAATCCATAACTGTGTTTTTTATTTATATTAAAGTACATATTTTGTATTGCAAATAATTGAATTCTGTGTTTTGCATTGAATTCAGTAATAAATTATCTTTAAAATGATATATACAAGTTTGCATTTTGCGAAACGTAACATTTTCTATAAGCATACAAATTTCAAAAGCATAAAAATTTCCAAAAGGGTCCACAATTTTGGCCACCACTGTATGGCTAAAAACTGGAATTCTTGGCATCACAGAGCAACTTGGCACTGCTCTCCATGTACACATCAACATTTTTAACATAAAAAGACCATCAGGCAATTCCATTTATTCGGAGAAAACTATTATCACAATCACCTAAAACCAGTTCATGAACTACTTTTGAGCTAAATGAAAACTAGCCAAATGCATCATTTTATATACATTTTATTATTTAAAAATAGTAAAGAGAACCAATCTGGACAATGTTTAGATTTTTATAGCTGGTGGATACTATTCAGCGGTCTGCTTTAAAATCTCTTCGAAACAAGTTTTTTTGCTATCCTTCGTAACACAAATTCCCTGAAATAATTGGAACAGTTTCATCGTTTGTAAATCATGGAATGCGCATTTCTGCATTCTTAACTACTTGCAAAATGCGTATTTCTGAAAAAAATATAACTTTCTTTTTTATTACCAGCAAACTCCACATTGCGTTATGGTTTGTTATAAGAAAGCACACTCTAATTGCATGATAAAATACATTTGTGTAAAAGTCTCAATTGTGTACGTCGGTGACATAGATTTCTGCCCAATGATTCTTGTTATAGTTAGATGGGTAATGCAGTAATACCTAAAAACTACTATTTAGAGAAACTGCAAATAGCAACAAAATAGCAGTATTTATTGAAAGAAATTTGATGCTAGTTATATACATTTGTTTCTGTAAATATATCTTTTTAATATCAGAGATAGTTTAAAATAATTTAATTAAGTTATATAAAAATGTCCGTATATCAAGTATATTAAACCGTATCATAAAAAGTATATTAAATTGTCTTTAAAATTTGAATTGCTGCCTTTTTTTACTACCATTATTTAAGGAAAAAAGTAAACAGCTTTTTTTGAATTAAAAAAAATACTCTTTGTATATTTCTATATTCTTAAAAGTATATCGAAACCTTAAAAAGAAAGGTATGTTTGTTAATTGTTTGTTAGCTGAATTTTCTCCCTCCGATTAATTTTGGACTATACTCTTCATTCAGTAGAAACTGTCAAGTAAAATTTAAAAGAAAATACAACTAAACTATTTATTATCATTATTTTTAGATTTTACAGAACTTAAAAAAGTAACAGAAGAAGTCTTGATATTTTTCAGAATTACTTATTGTTACTCCAAGTATGTGGATTACATCCTAGTGCTTATACAACTTAACATTAATTTCTAACAAGCTATAAAATCGTTTGTAAATTTTCCACAGCTGTGCAATGCTAGAGAATCTTTATAAATACTAATCAAACTACTACTAAATTCTACCAGTGTGAACTAATTGATAGTCCTGCTGTATATTTCATCATTTTTTTGGGGGGGCAGCCCCCCAAAAACTAATGAAACTCTCTGCTCATAACAAAGTAATTAATTGAAAAATTCATAACCTGGCCAAATGTGCTAATTTTCCTTGTTTTTGTTTAATAAAAGTAATTTTTTATCATCATCAAAAATTGCCCAAGCATCAAATTTAGCATAAATGCCATATGTATGACTAACAGTTATGACACTTACTGTGCTGTGATGGTTGGTTCATCTTTTATGTAGATGTTTTTTGGATATTAAATTAATTACTTTTTTTGCCAAAGACTGTGTGATTCTTAGGAGCAATCTTCTGTTTAGACTACTTTTAATATTTATTTCATTATTGTGTAATTGTACCTTTAGAAATTACAGTCGAAAGTTGTTAATCCGGGCACCCATAATCTGGAATGATCTATAATCCGGACCTCAAAACTACAAACTTTCTGCGCATGCGTCAACAAATAATGCGTTCACGCATGCGCGTAATACTTTTATGCGTGTGCTCGTTCGCGTTTAATGTATAGCTGATGGTATAAGCTAAGCTAAAATTGTCTATTTCAGTTAATGTTGCAGATTGCGTTGTTCCTTAATCTTCGAATTGGATCCGGCTTATTATTTTTTGCAGATTGTTAGAGCAATTTTATAAAAGTAAGCTTGAACTTTCGATTATGTCAAATAGAATTTCTGATGCTGGAGCTGCCAAAGGATCTAAAAAGCAAAAGTATTTTTCGATGTCCATCAAACAAAAAGTGGAATTGCTGCAAAAAATGGATAAAGGTATATCCTTTGTTTCTCTAACCTTTCTGAAATCTGTTTATCAATTTCACGCTGCTGTGCGAAAGGGGGGGGCGTCGCGGCACACAATGAACTGGAAGTTGATCTGTCAATAAAGTAAGCAAATAAATATTAAGCTTTTTTTTTTTTTTTTTTTTTTTTTGTAAATTTTGATACCCTTTAGATCATAATTGCTCTTTATTTCATAAATTACGGTTTCATATTTTTAATTTTATAATTTCTGCACGCCATCTTACCAGATTTAAACTGATGATCTATAATCCGGAATCGCCGAAGTCCCGACGATTCCGTATTAAAGACTTTGACTGTACAATCCTTTTATGATAAGTGGTGACTGTTATTAAACTGTTTGTTACTTGTATCAAAATGAAATTAACACTTTGGCTGCCATGCGCATTTTACGTGGTTTGCTCATGGCGCCAATATTATTTTTTTTAATTTTGCGATGTATATTATGTTGAAATATTATCTACGAAAGATAAGATGAGTTATATAAATGTATTTTTGTGGGGGGGGTCACCGGTAAACCCCAGAGGCGCTGTAGATAATTTTTGTGATTTATTATTTAAGTTTTTGCAATTTATTTTTTTAAAACCATTATAGTAACAATGGTGTTATTTAAAAATTTATCAGTATCGATATTTACTCTTAATTACATATTTTTACATGTGATTCCTTCTATGCATTTTAGCTAAAATGTGAGTATGTGTTTTTCTTATCCCGTCCCTCCAAAAAAAAAAAAAAAAAGAAAGAAATTATGAAATTATGGGAATCATTTTTGTGGAGTATTTCTTTAGAGACTTTGAGTAAGAAATGTTTTGCTTGGTATTTACTGTCTTTTTTTTTTTTTTTTTTTTTTTTTTTAATTAAAAGAAACACAACAAGTTCACCATGTACCAAATAGTATCACATGGGGCTTACAGAAGTAAGTATGAAACACAATACAAAATAAACAGAAGAGAAAACTGAAATAAAATCGAGGATGATTACAAAGTTTTACAATGAATTGACAAAAAGTGTTAAAAAGCACTTCTCTCGGAAATAAATTGGTAAAACTCTGGAGACCAGTTAATATTAGAATTTTTCAGTCCCAGTTTCAAGACTTTTCTTTCGCTCTCATATTTAGGACATAGAAGGAGCACATGTTCAACATTCTCCTCGCCGCCGAAGCCACAGTCACAGACAGACTCAGGACTCAACTTAAATCTGTTCAACTAACATCTGTTCAACTAACTTTTAAAATTCCCACGTCCAGTAAGAAACTGGGTTAATTTGTGAAGAAATGATGACATGACAATATCATTTAAATAGAAGGGGAAAATCTCCTAGTTAAACACCCTTTGTTTGAATTAATGAATTCGTGATTCCACGACTCCACAATGCTTTCATACATGACCTTCTTATAAAAGGAATTAGGGATATTGACAAAAGTGTCAATTTCCCACTTAGTCGCAGTTTTAGCAAGGAAATCGGCTCGTTCGTTCCCAGCAACACTTGTATGACCACGAACGAATGAAAATGTAACCGAAATATTTTTATCCTTTAGATTTTTCAGTTCTTTTTTAATCTCGATAATGATATTATTAGAAGAAGAAATACATTTTAAGATCTCCAAGGATGAAAGGGAATCAGTACAAATCAGATAGTCCAAAACAGCACTGTTTTGTTTAGAGACCCATTTGACAACGAAGTTTAAGCACAAAAGTTTAGCTATGAAAACGGTACATTCATCTCTGATTCTAAATTGAAAATGCTCAAATTCAAACCCTTTTTGAAGACAACAAATGCGAGACCAACCTTGCCATCAATTTTGCTGCCATCAGTATAGCAAGTTGCAGGCGAATCATCCACGATTTTATTGCTAAACTGAATAAAATTAACAGCATTTCTTTCTGAAGGATGAGGGAGATCAGATAGAGGTAAAATACAATCATACTGAGAGACAGCAGAAGCAAAAATATTTTCCTTATAAGCAATAGAAAGAAGAATGGCAATATCAATTGGAGGAAAACCAGAAATTGCATAAACACACTCATAGCTTACGGTACGATAAATACATGTGACCCGCAGAAGTATCCGCCTTTGAACACATCGTAAATATCTATAATTTATCTTCTTGAGCGATATACCCCAGACTCTAGAGCCATACATAATGAAGGGTGCAATTCCTTGTTTATAAATGAGCAAATGAACTTTGTAATTAATACTGTATGTGTTGCGTGTAATACGACTTAATCCACGCTGTAATTTATCACATTTCTCTGATACATAAATTAAGTGTTGTTTCCAAGAAAATTTACAGTCAAGAGAAACCCCAAGATATTTCATTTGCTTTACCACTGTCAAAGGGGTGCCATCGAGAGATAACTGAAAAGCATCATAACAGATGTTTCGCTTTTCAATAATCATAACCCTGGTTTTATCAGGATTAAAATCTAATTTAAAACCTTTTGACCAGTTGGAGGCAAAATTTAAAGTCTCTTGTGCCTGTAAAAAAAGTAGCAGAAAGGTCCCTACTCTGGAAGCAAAACAAAACATCATCCGCAAAGGCTATAGTATCACAACAAGCAAGATCTTCCAGTTTTAATAGGAGATCATTAATAATAATATTCCAAAACGTAGGTACTGAAACAGAGCCCTGAGGGCAACCTCTTTCAAGGTTACGAATTGCAGAAGCCGAGCCCAATTACAGTTTGGCCGCCCGATCATTTAAAAAATCAGCAACAAGTGAAAAAATATTCATTGAAAGTTCCGGTTTTTTGAGAAGATTGAGAATACAAAGCCACCACACATAGTCGAAGGCACCCTTAATATCCAAAAAGACCAAAATAGTGTGCAAGTTTTTCTTTTTTCCTCTCTGAACAATTTCATTCAATCGTAAAAGAGCGTCTTCAGAACTTTTTTGTGGTGTAAAACCATACTGATTACCAGAAAGAAGGTCTCCATGACGGAGATACCAGCAAATTCTGTTAATAAATAGTTTTTCCAAGCACTTACCTAAAACAGGAAGTAAGCTTATACATCTAAGGTTATCTAGGTGAGGAATCCTAGACTCATTTCCTTTAGGAATAAGAATTACTTGAGCATGTTTCCAAACACATGGGAAAATGCCAACGTTAAAAAGTTTATGGAGAAATTGAGGAAACGTTAAATGAAACTGTTTAATAATCTCATTCGAAATAGTCAGGACCAGGTGATTTATTTGGTTCCAGCATAGAAATAACTGTATTAACTTCATCACAAGAAAACATAGGATCTACAAAAGAAGAATAAGCAGTACGCGCAGCTTGACGGTATTCCTTATGCAAATCATCAACATTTTCCTCTAGATCCGAGGGAAAAGATTTCTGAAGCACAGCAGTAATTGTCTCTTCTAAAGAGTTGGTTGTCTCTCCAGTGGAAAGACAAATACCAGTTATTTCAATTTTTTTCGTGAAATCTCTTTTAACTCCATACGTGTAAATCTTTTTCCATACATTGTGAACATCAATGGTCAAAAGAAATGTTTTCCAAGACTGAGATTTAGCATCAACAAGCTTTAGATTGTAAACTTTTCTATATTCAAGATATTTACTTTTATAAAGTTCTCTAAGAGGCGGATTTTTACAACACTGAAATCTACGCCTAGAGGCATTAAGCCTCTTTCTCATACAAAAAATTTCGGCAGACCACCAAGGAACATTGTGCTTACCATGGTTCCTAACAGGTATGGAAATTTGAGATGCCTGGAGAAGAACAGAATTAAAATTCTCAACAAGAGTTTTTAGGCGAGGACCGTCAGTACAGTCGTTAAGAATATCAATGAAACGGGTGATGCGAGAAGAACAAAATTTTCTAAAACGATCCCGATTTGCTTTTCCTGTATTGAAGATCTTAAAAGGAACATTTGAGGTGTCTCGTAAGAACGTAGAGAGACAAAATTCAAATTCAATCATCATATGATCAGAAAGGGATTCTTTTTCAGACAGCCGCCAATTTGAAACATCCTGGAGAAGATCTGAACCAATAACAGTAACATCAATATAACTAGAACCCTGAGTTGCCTGAAACGTAGGTCCATAATCTTCATTAATAACAAAGAGGTTGTTGGCAGAAATAAATTCGCTCAGTTTATCTCCACGAGAGTCTGAATAGGGACTAAACCATAATTCAGATTTGCCATACACCAAACCAGTCGATTAAGATTTTGGACAAAAAGACTTGACTAATTTTATGAAGATCTAAGTCAATGTTTCTTGAGGGTTCTAATAGTATGAAAAAAGAGTAAGCACAGTTGAGCCAACAGTAATATCCAAGGTCACCATATTATAATCCGTATTTTTATAATCAAGAAATTTTGATAAATCACGTGATCGAATGATGATTGCCGCCTTTACATTGTCAGAATTAGAATCACAATAAAGTCTAGAAGTGCCAGGATATCCTGGAAGAAAATTTTTGTAATAATGAGGTTCCGTAACCAAAGCACAGTCAATATCATCAGCTTCCATATTTAAAATTAGCTGTTGTGTCGCAGATTTGGATTTATGAAGATTTAACTGCACACACTTTAGAACGTGTCTAGCCAATCTAGCCATAATTAATTCGAGATTGAATGTTCTTTCTCATAAATTCATGACTAGGACAGCATTCTGAAAAGGGTTTGTGATTAACATTCACTTTTTTATAGCTTTTATTTGTTTTATGATTGAAGCGGATGCAGTTTATACAAGCTACAACATTCCTATTCGAACAATCCTTTGCCCTGTGTTCTCCAGAACAGTTAAAACAGGCTGTTCACTCACGACATTAATCAGCATGATGGTTGTACCCAAGACACTTAAAACATCTATTAATGATAATAAAATCATCAATTTCACATATACTCCAATTAATTTTCAACCTGGCTTGATTCAGAATACGTTTACGAACCATGGGGTGCGTTTCAATCACAACGTGCCTCGTTAACTGGAAGGTTTTTAAAGTAAAACGAACTTTACATATACTTCTATTTTCATCAAATTCAACAACAAATTGAACAAATTTGTTCAAAATCACTTTCAGGAGATCTTCATTAGGTATTTCATTAGGCACATTTTTTACAAGTAAAACGGGATTCTTCTTTTTTGGCAAGGACATGTTCAATTCCGGAGACTTTTCATCAATCTTGGCTTGAAGTCGATTCCGATCATTTTCTGTCAAACACTTAAGCAAAACTTTATCTTTTCCAATATTTTTTTAAAGTATATACACCTAACTTAGCTTCTAATGGATTAATTTTTAGTTTAATAACTTTCTTAACATCGTCAGAAGAACAGTTTTCAGAGTCTACAATTAAACAACAATCCGAAGAAATCAAGGACTTTTCATTGATCCTTGTAACATCAGATGGCGCCACCACACTAGCATAACTAGGTCTTTATTTCACATTGTCATACCTGCCAACTTTTACGATTTTACGATCGTAATCCATTTTTTACGATTTTTTTCCTCTTTCAAGTGTTTTTAGTGCTTTTTGTCGAAATTTTAGAATTTTTCGCCAATTGCATCGTGTTATACCGCCAACTACCGACTACTTCGAATCCAGTAACCTGTGGTTTCTCCTAACTCGCCGCTTAACCAGCCAATCCAATGCGCTGAACTAGTTTCTCCGATTCTTTTCTTTGTGGGCGCCAGATTATTTTTTTCGCGTTCGCTTCAGCAGCAAGGGAATTACTCAGCGAGCTTGGATTGTTGCGTTCTGTTTTTTTTTTTTTTTTTTTTTTTTTTTTTTTTTTTTTTTTTTTGTTTGCTTGCACGTGCTACGAATTTTCTTAATACGTCGTCGTTACGAAATGAGTTTAAAAAAAAACGTATTCTCAATATTTTTGGCCTACAAAGCCGAATTTCCAACAATTAAAGAATCCTTCAAAGGAAATAACTATGCATTTTTGCAACGTGTGCGTGTGTGACTTCATAATAAGTCACGGTGGAAGAAGCGACATTGTGAAGCATGTTAAGTCTTAAAAAGCATGAAGTTAATGCTTCGGCTTCGACAACGTCAAAGAAAGTGGATGATTTTTTTTTCAAATTCGGCTACGAATTCGGATGCCGATGTCATTTTGGCAGAGTGTTTGTTTACTGCATTCCTCATCGAACACAACATGCCGCTAAGCGCTGCCGATCATGCCGGTCAACTTTTCAGACGGATGTTTCCCGACTCCAAGATTGCTCAGAAATATGCTTGTGCTCGCACTAAAACATCTTCTATTGTGAACGAAACTGCTTGCAATGCACAAAGTAAAACGATAGCTGCACTCCAGAATTCAGCATTTTCGGTGTCAATCGATGGCAGCAACGAATGCGATTGGAAGCTTTACCCCATCGTTGTCACATATTTCTGTGATGTTTCTAATGAAATGAAAACTCATCTTTTGCGTCTTCCATTGTTAAATGGAGATGCTACGGAGGAAAATATTGCCTTCTTGGTAATTAATGAGTTGAAACAACTTAACATCCCAATATCAAACTGCATTTCATTTGGTGCAGATAATGCTCATGTCATGGTGGGTGACAAAAAGGGTGTAGCCTCTTTCCTCAAAAAAGAACAAAATGAATTAATTGTTATTGGATGCCCATGCCACTTAATTAATTTGGCAGCAGAAAAAGCTGCAGCTGTAATTCCACACAGTAATGCTGAGTGCGAGAGAGTCTTCAGAGTTGTGAAGAAAAACAAAACTATGTTTCGTTCTTCAATTTCACCAAAAACTCTAGAAAATATTTTAATTGCTAAATTTTATGAGGAAACTAATTGTTATGACAGGAAATTTTCCAAAGAATTTTTGGCTAAATCTTAAATTATGCTACTAAAACATATATCATCTTCACAACATGAAAAATGGACACTTCTCAGAGATGTCTATTTAACATTATCAGGAAGTCTGTGTCTTTTGAATTAAAATAGTGCATTGTTTGAACTGACAAAGTTAAAGGCACTATGCATACTTAGAACTGATGTCTCCCATTATATTAGAATTCAGATGCAATAAATTTTCAATTATAAGAAAGAAAAAGAAAATTTTGTCTGGAACAATGTTAAAAGATTGGGCTGTTTTGCCTTGAAAAGAAAGTAAAAATTTCAGTGTAAAAAATTAAATAAAAAACCTCCACTAAACTAAGTTTTGTACATTTACCCCCCCCCACACACACACACACGTTTCTTACATGCATATTCCAAGGTTTGTTAAAAAGTATGTAAACTTTTCTTATATAAAAAAATTCAGGAGAAAAAGGATTTTCCGTGGTCTTATTTTAATATCTTCTTAAGTTATATTTTTAGCTTTGTTTTCGCATACAAGTTCTAGTTTACAGTGTTTCATTAAAGTATTCAGTTTCTTTGTAATTGTTTATTTGCATCGTCCCACCATGTGCTGAAAATTTTATTTTTTCTTTTAGCCTCAAAATTCTCCTCATGAGGAAAGTTCGTCAGAAAGTGCCCCTACTGCTGCTCAGGCGGCAACTAATGTAACAAGGCAGACTCCTTCCAAACCAGCAGCTGTTCAAGAAACTGTTGAAAAACCTTCTGATGATAAATCAAGTGTTGCAGATTCAAAATCCGAGTCTAAATCAGAGACTACTGAATCAGCTGATGACAAAAGTGAGACCAGGTATATTCGTTACTTCCTGCGGGGATTCAAGAATGTCTTTAGAAGCATAACCACTCACGTATTTTTTCCAGGTGTTTTTTCCTTCTTTGGAAGGAACTTTCTAATCCTGTCTCCAAGTGAAGCAGGCTCCTAAATGAGATGTTCATCTTTACATTGGATTCATGTGTATATAAGCAAGCAATTTTTTCCCCCCTGTACTGCGATAGAATTCTTAATAGTTTGCTTTAGCTATGCAAAGAAAGTCGTGAAAATTCCCTGAAGTTCTGACAGGTTTCGTAGCGGTCCTTACAAGTGCTTATAAGTCCTTATATTTGAAAATAAAATATAAAGGCCCTTATAGGTTCTTACTTTTTCTTTAAAGCCTTTTTTTTATTATTATTATTATTTATTTAGTGCTTATTTTTTGCTTTTAGTGCCTTTTTTTTTTTTTTTTTTTTTTTTTTTTATCCTTTGTTTTTAATGAACGCGCATTTTCCCCCCGTACCAAAGCCGAAACTAAATAAACAACTTTTCTTTTTTCTTCCTTATATGCAACGTCAGATGGTGAATCATACTCCCGGAAATTGCTTTTCCCCCTCTTCCTCTGCATTAACGTAACCTATGGTGCACGCGAGAGTACAGACAGGTGCACGTCGTTCTATTGGCCAAAGAATTGCGAAAACGGTAGAAAATTCCGGTACATTTGGTATTCTTTTCTTCCCACCCAAGTACTACACACGTTTGAATTTCTATCAAGATTTTAATAATTTGCATTCTCGTTCCGCGTGGTCAGTTCATATTCGTGTTTATTGTGATCGTTATGCTTATATTATGAGCATATGTATGAATATGTATAATAATATAGTTGCAGTAACTGCTGAAGTATAGATAAACTTCCAAAAATGGGTGTGTTTTTACACAGATTAGCTTTCTAAGGAATAATATTCGGAATGGCTTAAATAAAAGGAAAGTAATCGAATAATCAAAATAATTTCATTTTCGTTGCCAATACATTATACAGTAATTAAAAATAAATTGTATTTATTATTAGGTGCCAAACGAATACAATTAATATGGCTAATTATTATTTATTTTCATATTTTCAACTGAAATATCATCATTAAGTTTTGTAATATAGTTTAGTTCTGAACAGTTTTTTCCCCTCTCATTGTAAACTAATTCTGTAAATTGAACTGTCATTTAAAATTAAAAAAAAAAAAAAAAGTTCATTGTTTTCCATTGTTGAGGTAATGCTCATTCTCATAATAAATATTGCATTGCTCATATTTTAAATTACAAGTCTAATTTTTCTTTTAAGGTTATGCAGTTGTGTATAATGTAATTAGACAGGTGCTTATTTTTTCCTTAAAATGTGCTTGAAAAGTGCTTATAGGTGCTTATTTTTTTTAACTAAAATGTGGCTATGAACCCTATCTGATAAGTGATGTAAAATGTTTACTTTTTATTTGCTATAGTTCTTAACAGTTATAAACCCCTTCGCTATGAGAGAACTAGGTATCAGCATGCCACAAATAAGTATTCTTCCAAGAAATGTGCATGAATACCTGATTTTTGTTGTGTAAAATCATGATTTATTAGCCTGAATATTTTTTTAAGTTTGTGTTGTATTTGATGGGTTGGTGCTTTGTATGTTAACATCATGAGAATCTGTTGACATTTAATTGCCCCCCCCCTCTGTGTGATATAGTTTATTCATATCGTCCCAAATCAGTCTCATTCACTAGATGTTTTTTTTTTTTTTTTTTTTTTTTTTTTTTTTTTTTTTTTTTTACTTCCAGATTTTTGTTCAAAAAAGTATAAAATCTAAACCACTTAGAAAAGTTATTTGTGGAATTTTATTTCATGAATGTCATGTCTGCCTTAATGTGATCATAAGTTTTTAGTTATGTTACCGTATTCAGAATTTTTAAAAAGAATTTTAATGAGCTAGATATTATCTTAATGCTTGAAAATTCTTGAAAACATAGAATAAAATAATTAATTTGTACCAAGTAAATGATGTTTAAATGTAGTTTTTGTTACCATATCCAAAAGGTTATGCCATTCAGAGGATTCCCCTCAGCAGGTAGCCCTCTTGTCCTTTGCTGTAGTCAAATAAACCAAACTACTTACTCTTTTTTTTTTTTTTTTTTTTTGTTATACTATTGCTGATTGATTACTTTTCTTTTAACTGTGATGTTCCACATTAACGTAGGGAGAAAATATATTATTCTCATGTCAAGGTGTTGCATGTAACTGCCACTAGTCATGAAAGGATTAATAACCAGCTAGTAACATTATTGGAAAATTTAGCACAGTTAGAAAAGAATTGGGATTTAATAAACTGGATAATGAATATATGTACAACTTGGCTCTGGTATAAAAAAATGGGGAAGAAGAAGGAAAAAAAACTACTAATTTATGGTACATTGTTATAATTTCCTGTTATGCAGATTTAAAATCAACAGCCTTTAGTCACTATCATATGTATATGATAGCACATAACCAAAATTTAGTAAAGGACAGATCATAATCTTTTGTCCTGTGATGAATAAATCATTAAGTTTCCAAAACAGTGCAGTCAATAGGTTTTTACCAGATGGCCTGTCTTGGTATCGATAGTGAATATAAAAAATTCTATTCAGAATGAGATGTGGGGTGTAACCATGGTGATTAGTGACATCACACAGTACTTAATATCAACTCTTGGTTTGTGAAATGAACATTTATTTATGTGTTGTTGCTACTATTGACATAAACTTCTATGTTGATCCAAAGTAGAAAATGCTTAGAGTATTAGGCATTTACTATTAGCAACATGAAAAACAGGCAGTTGACTTAATATTCTAAAGGATATAGGAAAAACAATCAAACTGAGTTAGATTTGTTAAAAGTTGATTTAAATTGTGTTCCCTCCAAGTCTCATAATATTGTTACGTTATTTTCTTTACGTTCGTGTGGATTTGGAGTGAATAATGACGACAGCACTTGATGGAATATCGAAACACACTTTATTTAGCCAGTACTAATCAGGACAGCTCCAAAATCACATTATAGTCATCAAAGAACTACTATAAATACGCTGACACAATCAGCGACACAGCCTTGAGATTATCAGGCTATGACGGTCGAGACAGCTTCACTGCAAAGCACCAGAGTGCAGCTCCTGGCTCTGCTCGGTCGTTCTCGGAACTCCACATACGCTCGAGACTCCATGCTACGATGCACTCGACGACACACAGAGCCCGACTCTTCGGTTCAGTCATTCCTGGAGCTTAACAAGCTCTCGGCCCTAGACTTCGAGACACTATCAGACTGACTATCAGTCGCTAGACGAGACACTCTCACACTAACTGACAGCGGGCCAGCAGGGTTTATATAGCTTTCAGCTTGTGTTCAAGAACATTCTAGGCTAAACCGGTAAAAATTCGTTCCAGAAGGTTCTCCATCCGTACATGGCATGTCACCAAATGGACGATTTCTCGCCAAATGTGGCAAAGCATGCATTTATTCTGTTGTGGTGTATGTGCTATCAATGAAGTAGATTTGATTCAATTGAATTCAATAAGTTTAAATGAAAGGCAAGAAAAAATGTGTATAATTTAATATTCCGTACAATGAAGTCATGTGGTTAACGCATTAGTTTTTATTATTATTATTATTGTTTTGATTATTTTCCAGGTGATAATTTTAGTTCTCTAATCACACAGAGTTTTTAATAAAAATCTTTATTTCTTTAATTATAATCTAGTCATCGTATTAAGTGTTTGTGACACTATTTTTCCACTTTTCATTTATGGTAAATCTTTATTAATATCTTTATATTTTATAGATATTGTAAGAATACTTTTTAAAAATATTTATAATCATTATCAAAGCTGTTTTTTATTTTTGCATTTATTTGAATCTAAGATTTCTGCATTATACTGTTTTCTTTTTGTTTCCTTTGTAGCAAAATTTTTATAAGTTAGCAAATTCTGTGGATCGCAGGTTATTAGAAAAGTGCCTTTTATGAATTTGAGTTTTCAAAATAATAATATATATATTTTTTAATCTTATTCCAGCCTTACTTCTGTGAATGTTGAAGGTTTAGATATATCAGCTGCAGAATCCACTTTAGTGTTAGGTGAAGATTATGCAAGAATGGTTTCTCAAATTGCTGAAATGGGTTATGAAAGAGAGGATGTAGAAAGGGCTTTAAGAGCTAGCTTTAATAATCCTGATAGAGCTGTTGAATATTTGCTTACTGTGAGTATTTTTATTCTGGATCTTGTTTTTAACCTAAATATTAAACCCTTTGGATAATGCTTAATATAACATTTAATGCATTTAAAAAAAAATTTAGTAAGAAAAGTTTTTTGGGGGGATCATTCACACCCCACACAAATAGTCACCAATTTATTGACAACCTGTGAAATGGTGGGAAACATTTACTTGGCTAACTTTACAGCTCATGGGTACTGTTGTTATTGATGATAATAAAAAAAAAAAAAAAAAAAAACAAGGAATTTGATGAGTTAAAAAATTACTTGGATACTTTTATTCAGCTATGTCCTTCGTGCTAGTTATTGTAATATATTGTAATGTTAATGTACGATAATTAATGTAGAAATCAATTTCAAAAATTATCACTATTCCTTATGAATTATATATTCAGTAAACATACCAGTTGATTTATGAGGTTTAGATAGCTAAACAAATAAAATATTTGCAGGGCAATCAGGCATAAGTCTTTTGACATTAGATGGCAAAATACTGCATCTTTATGAAACATATTTTAATCTTGAAACTGAGGTTGCAAATAATCAAAAGTACTGAACATTTTAATAAATAGTAAATTTAGTGATGCACATAACTTGGCCACAGTCTTTATATGTTGTAATTAAAATTTTAAAATTTGTATATGTATATTTTCACTGAATATTAATTTTTGGGTATTGCTAATTAGTTGTGTGCACTGTTGCTCTTTGAAATCACTTTGTACAGACATGTACACCCATTATCAGTGACTACTGGCTGATTAAATATGTTGTGAATACCAAATGCTTGTTCTATTGTTGTTACAGTAATCGTTGTTACAGTCCGTAATCGGGACTCGTTGGACTTCGATGATTCCGGATTATAGATCATCAATTTAAATCTGGTAAGATGGCATGCAGAAATTATACAATTAAAAATATGAAACTGTAATTTATGAAATAAAGAACAATTATAATATAAAGGGTATCAAGTTTTACAAAAAAAAAAAAGCTTAATATTTATTTGTTTACTTTATTAAACATTTATTTCAATGTAAGTTGTTTAAGTTGCTTCTTTTTGTGCTAATACTTTCTCTTTGATTCTATAAACAGACATAATGTCTTGTTCAGTTACAAAGTTCAACTGTTCAAGTCCTATACTTGCTGTGTCGAGAGTACCGACTAACTTTTCATTCGAAATTTTTTCGTTTTCAATAACCTCTCTGTCACTTTCTTCATTATCAGAAGCGGTATTTTCTGAATCTAGAACCATACTGCAGATTTCGCTGTTCATTAATTGATTGATGATTGGGGCAATGTCGTCACAATGAAAAACTTATGTTATATCTTCATTTAGTACCGCTTCTCCACAGTTCTTTACAAAATCCAATAACTGGAAAATTTCATGTTTTGTTTGCGATGTCCGAAAACCTTTAAATTCATGGCTATCATCATTGTCCTTACCATGAAATATGGTAGCTGGCCATAAATTATGCCAAGCATTTTTTAACGTATCTGGAGACTCATCCTCCCACCATCTTGCGATGCTCCTCACAGTATATTTTATGCTAAAAGATTTCAAAAAGTCTTGAATAGTCTTGCCATTGTTCAAGAAATTTAATATAGATTTTTAAAATGCTACTTTATATTTGCATTTCAGCACGTGCACTATTCCCATATACATAGGCTGAATGATAGACGTACAATTTGGAGGGAAGAGTAATACGGATACATTATCCTTCACTCAAACTTTAAGTGAAGTATGTGCTGAACAGTTGTCAACAATCAGGACTATTTTTGAGTCATCAGGTAAACCAACCGAATTCAAATGTCACCGACCCTCAGGTATAAAATGATTTTTAAACCAATCGTCATCAATGCTTTTTTATTTGCGCGATATATCACAGGGAAAATCGTTACTCCTTTAAATGCTCGAGGTCGTGCATGTTTTCGAATAATTAATTAAATAATTAAAATTAGCCATTAATACAGCATGACCAGATGCAAAAAGCCATGCAGCTAAGAAGGTCAGTATTGTATGATATTCTTTTAGCCACTGTGATATTAATTTTCCCACCCTGCAGCTTGTGATTACAAATTAATTTTTTTAACCACACATTGAAAGGTATTTTTTATAATTAAAAAATTAATTTCTTATTTTCAGTTCTGCGTATTTTTGTTCCCTTACAACAAAGAACTTCTTTACTTTTATATGAGAAGCTTGAGAATTGAAATGCGTATGTGTTTTATAGCTTTGGTTCTTATTTCAGGGTGTGCTTCCTGCTGAACACGAACCTCAAAGTGAATCACCTCCTGCTCCTAATACACAATCTAGCAATAATAGTTCAGTTACAGCAGGAAGTGACAGTAAGTAAATCTAAATTACAAATAGTCGTATAACTGGTAAATCTCTTCATGTCAGATTCGTGCTGATCAAAGATTTAATGTCTTATGCGTACTGTAGATAAATGGTTCTATTTGCATTATTATAAAGAACTTCTAAAAAAGTATTTGTTAGTATATCTGATATTATTGAATGATCTAACATAATGTAATACATTGCATTCCAGAAGTGATTAATTGGCTTTGCGTAATGTAATGATTGCAATCTAAAAGATGTAACCAGTTTTTTAAACCATCACAAGGCTCTTATTGCAAAAAAAAGCTTGTTTGAGTTCTAACAAGATTTAAATTTATTTTGTTCAAGTACCATTTAAACCTGAGTAGCTTCTCTCTCTCTCTCTCTTTTTAGAATATTAATTTTAACTTTATGTATTTCTAATTCGTTACTCTATCTAATAATATAACAGCCAGTGGATAAATTTCACTCATTATAAATCTCAATAGAGCAAATTGCAGTCAGTTGTGTCGAGCAAACTTTTGCAGTGTTTCTGTGACTAATACCTATGCATTTGTAATGTGATCTGTTGACAACACTAAACTTCTGTGTAATTTTTTTTTTTTTTTTTTTTTTTTTTTTTTTTTTTTTTTTTTTTTTATTGGCTGGGAGGAAAAAAAAATAGCATAAGTTTTGTGTCAAAAGTTGTGATCATATAAAACTGACTACTGGTAGCAATAAAGGTTATACTAAATTTAGTTTATGAATCTTGAGAGTCCTGTATATTAAAGAATAATAGTGGTATTTGATGAAAGATAGATGATAATTATAAACCACAAAATGTTTAATTGGAAATATTTATTTTCTTGAAAGTTTTGTTTTTATTTACTGTGAAATGTTTTCTTTGTAAATTGTTGTTTGGAGGCACAGGAGCAAATCCATTCTTTTCAGAAATCTTTTTTTATAATAGCATCGTCAGATTTCTTTTGTAATAATTTCTGAAAAATATTTTAGATTTATAAATTGGAAAAGTTTCTGCAAGTTAATGTAGCTGAAATGCTCTATAACTAGGATAACCATAACTGGCAATTGGTGAAGCTATTACCACGTGCCTGCTAGAGCCGTTGTTATGGACTGTATCTATGAAATAACAAAATTAATTTTTTTTTAAATCCATCTTTTATTCTATTTGAAAATTAACTGCTCAATTAGCAGCCATTCAAAAATCCAAGCAACAAATTTCTCATCGAACAAGCTAATAAAAAGAATTACAAAAACAAACGATATTGATGCATGGGCGTTACAAGATTTGTTGCTAGGCAACTAAGTTTAGAGGCGAAAGGTTTCCCATAGCAGACGATCAGGTGCCAACAGCCATGTTGAATGTATATATGAAATATGGTAAACTTAAATATATGTATGAATACGGTAAACTAACTCCTCAATGTCCAAAATAAAGTCATCAGATGTGAACGCATACTGTTATTGAATGCATGTTTAGAATCAGATTTCCATTTGAAACCTGTTTTGCTATTTTTAAAATGATGTAAATATGTGCCGTGTGGAAAATCTAGTTTTGGCTCTCATATTTTAATATGTGATTCTTACTGACTGAAGTTTGGCCACCCCTGCTGTATAGAATTGTTTCAGTGTAACCAGATCTAGAATTCATCCCACCACCACCATTCTTCTAAAGAAGTAAATGGTATTAAATTTAATGTTTACTCAATACAATTTTTGAAATCATAATAAAATTTATTATAGTATTGTATTTGCTTATATTGAATAAATATATGTCTTCTACTTTATCTAGATTTATATAAATGAAATATTGAATAATCTTGGTAATTAGTGAAATGTTTACCGTATTTATGCGAATCTAATGCGCATCCCCATTTTAAAACTTTAAATAATAAAAAAATTGTTTGTCGGCGAATGTAATGCGCATCAATGGTATGAGGAATTTATTGAATCTTATTTTATACAACAATGGATTTGTATATAAACTATCAATCAATGGTATGATAATTTTATTTAAATTTAGATACCATATTTTATACAACAATGGATTTATACATAAAGTAACAGAACATAGAATTAACCTATTAGTGGGCTATTGTTATGTAAAACAATCATTGTTAATTACCACTACCGTATATACGGTACATATCGTAAAGTATGAACATGAAATAAATGGTAACATTTCTATCTAGCTAACAGTTTCTACAATCAGTGATTAATAGTAAACGTCTTTATTCACTATTTTGATGATAACTTTTTAGTCCCCTTCTTCGTAATGGTGTAGTTACGAGGCATATCAAATCAAATTGGCGTCTCATCAGGCTTGCCAATTTGCCCCATTAAAAAATTCTTTTCCTTCCGAAGTGTGATGACATACCGCTAAAATGTTAGTAGTTTTCCCTCAAAATCTGCAGGAAGCTTTTGGCATATTGTTGTACGGCGTCTTAGAAATAAGCCCATTCGCTTCATAAACCGATCCACCCATCGACGGCTAGCTTTAAACTCTCGTTTCGGTATTCCAAGAACTTCAGCCTCCTCTTTTGCTTTATTTCTTATAGTGTCGCTAGTCACAGGTTGTCCATTCTTCCTCCTTTCACGTACAAATTCCAAAACTCTTTCTTCAATTTTAGGGTGTCTTCCTTTGCGAGGATCAGTGAATTTCTTTCTACTAGTTTTAGTTGCAAACAGTGCCAATTTCTGTTGCCGCCACAAGCGAACATTGCTCTCAGCTACGTTTAACTCTCTCCCAGCCTTTCTATTGCCATTTCTTTCAGGGTAAAGAATTACTTTACGTTTGAAAGTAGCGTCATATGACATTCTTCTCAGCTTGTTCTCCATCTCGTGACTACATACTCTGCAGTTTGTATCCTCTATGCAATAATGTGTCAACGATAAATGTAACGGTAAATGTAGTCGAGAAATACAGTAATCCATTGTTAAGATTTAATTCGGTTGACGTCATCAGCGAACTTTACACTCAAATCTAATGCGCACCCCAATTTTGAGTACTACATTTGGCCAAAAACGATGCGCATTAGATTCGCGTAAATACGGTATGTTACTGAGGGGGAGAGGGTTATTTGATTAGGACAAAGCATAGAATTATCTGCGTAAGAGGAAGGATGCTTTCATGAAGGAATATCTCGGGATGACTGGCTCACATCCACAGTAAACATGGGAAAAAACATGAAAATACCTATATAGTCAGCCCATTCACTTGTAATCAGACCCAGATCGAACTGCCAGTGTTCAGGGACTTTATCATTCGGCTATTGGTTGGTTCTCCCAAATTATATAGCAGATTTCAGTTTTAAACCGATATTCTAGTACCAGTTTGTACTTGAAAGCCGTTAACTTTTATTGTGACCAAGAACTTACTTAAATCATGCTAGTTGTATAGAATTTAACCTCTGTCCTTTGGGTGTAACAAATTGAGCAATAAATATTACTTGATTTAATAGTATGAACATAATACAGCTTCTAATTTTACTACCTAATAATACGCCGTGTGAAAAAAATTCTACTTATTTTATAATTGAAAGTTATTATCAGACTTTGTCACTGATGCCAGTGTGATAATTAGCATCCTTGATCTGTAAAGTGTGGAGTAATAGAAGTTTAGAAGGTATTCGCTTTTATAGAGTAATTCATGTACGAGGCATATTCGGAAACTAAGTACCGTTTTGAGAAAAAAAAAAGTAAAACAATTTTTTCGAATCCAATTTTATTTTTGCATGAAAATACATGTTTTAAACTATTTTTCAACATAGTTTCCGCCAATGATCAAACACTTGTCATAGCGGGTGACCAGTTTTTGTATACCATCGTCAAAGAAACTTCCCGCGAGTTTCGATAACCACAACTCCACAGCATTTTTCGTGTCATCGTCAGATCCAAAGCACTTGCCACCAAGCTCGTGCTTCATGTGCAGGAACAGGTGATAGCCGAACGGCGCCAAGTCCGGGCTGTACGGCGGGTGATCGAACTGCTCTCAATGAAACTGTCGAATTAACGATTGAATGACACCAGCAGTATGGTGTCGAGCATTGTCATGGAGTAACACAATTCCCTTACTGAGCATTCCTCTTTGTTTGTTTTGAATGGCACGCCTTAGTTTTGTTAAAGTCTCACAATATCGTGCCGCATTAATGGTTTCACCTCTGGGAAGAAATTCAGTAAACAAAACGCCTTTCCTATCCCAGAAGACAGTGCACATGATTTTTTGTGATGACATTGTCACTTTGAACTTTTGTTTTCTCGGAGAATAAGTGTGTCTCCACTCCATCAATTGTTTCGAGTCTGGTGTGAAATGACACACCCAAGTTTCATCACCTGTCACAATTTGGTTTAAAAAGTTTTCTCCCTCATCACTGTACCGCGTGATAAATGTCAGGGCACCAAGTCGCTTTTTTTTTTTTTTTTTTTTTTTTTTTTTTTTTTGAACATCAGTGAGCGTTTTTGGAACCCATCGGGAACACAGTTTGCGATAATTCAAGCGGTCAGACACAATTTCAAACAAAACAGTACGTGAAATTTGTGGCAATGCCTCTGAAAGAGTTGTCATTGTGAAGCGTCTGTTCTCATGAATTGCTTCATCAACTTTCCTTACCAAATCATCGGTGACAACAGAAGGCCGACCACTCCGAGCCTCAGCATGGACATTTTTTCGACCTGCATTAAACATTCTTACCCACTTTCTCACCATTCCATCACTTATCGAGTATTCACCGTAAACTTCTGTCACTTGACGATAAATTTCAGCCTGTTTAACATTCCTTGCGTTCAAAAATTTAATCACGGCACGAATCTCACAGTCAGCAGGAGAACTAATTGTCTTAAACATTTTGAATGTGCACTGCAAACTGAAAACACAACATATAGCAACCAAAATGGCGACAATTGAAAGTCAGTGAACAAGAAAGACTAGTGCGCATGCGCGGGACGCCTAACACAGCGCTGCGACGGCGCTAGAATGAAACGGTACTTAGTTTCCGAATGCGCTACGTATTTCATTGCGTCGCTGAGGTCTTTAGGGGTAGGAGTAATTTTACTTTTTAGTTTCTTGCTATAAGTAGCTTGGCTGGGATTTTTCTGCGCTGGAATTTCGGCAGTCTTGGAGTTAGGGAAGTTTTCTTCGGTGAATTCTGGAGCATTAGGCTGGGGAGGGCTTTTTTTTTTTTTTTTTTTTTTTTCCGAATCTTTTCTTATACTCACTGCAGCCTTTATAGCTGCTGACGTGGCAGAGTCCACAGAAAATACATTTAGGCTTGTCTTCTGGCTTCTTGTTTCATTGGTTACTTTGATGCTGTTGCCCGCACTTTGCACATCTGACAAGATTACTGCAACAATACTGCGAATGACCAAACTGCTGGCAGCGGTAGCATTGGACTGGCTTTTTCTTGGGATTGAATTTCTCTATGGTGATGTTAAAATTAAGGTATGGTGATGTTAAATTATTAAGCTGGTGGATCTTATTGCCTTCATGGGATCTTTTTAATTTCCAGTAGGTATATGGGGAGTCTAATTTTCTGTCCTTCGTGGGTTTTGGAGAATTGCTTAACTTTTTCCATTGGATATTTCCTGTGTTTAAGGTTCGAAAGTATGCCTCGCGTTGAACTGATTATTCTCCCCGTAGCGCCAGTAGAGGGTGTTGCTGACGATATTCGTTCGTTACAGTCCCCCCCCCCAGTTAATAAGACATATCAGTGAGTAGCCAGAGGAAGAACTGTGTGGTTGGTTCTTTTGTGAAACATTCCTAGAAATGTTCTTTCTTGGTTTTCCTCTATTCTTAACGGGATAAAATGGCTCAGTTTCATTAGGGGTTTCTTTAAATGGTCGAAGAGAAGACGTGCAATACGTTCCAAGAGACACACTTGGATCTTTAATATCAGCTATTTCATAGCTCACAGAAGAATGTCTTTCTTTAATATTATGTAGGGGCCAACTCGTCGAGGTGCGAATTTTGCGGATCATTTTTTGGTTTTGTTGCTAATAGGTTGTGAGATTACCAATACTTTGTCTCTAACTGAGTACTGAATTGCACAGTGACCGGAAAAATGTCCACAGGAAAAAAGCCCACACAGAAATATGCCCACATAGATATATGCTCACATGGAAGTAAGCTCACTGATAAATAAAATACGTAAAAATATATTTAGATATTTCTACGTTTAATGTATAACGGGCAGTATAAGCTAAGCTAAAATTATCTAATTATCTTTTCAGTTAATGTTGCAGATTGCGTTGTTCCTTAATCTTCGAATTGGATCCGGCTTATTATTTTTTGCAGACTGTTAGAGCAATTTTATAAAAGTAAGCTTGAACTTTCGATTATGTCAAATAGAATTTCCGATGCTGGAGCTGCTAAAGGGTCTACAAAGCGAAAGTATGTTTCGATGTCCATCAAACAAAAAATGGAATTGCTGCAAAAAAAATGGATAAAGGCATATCCTTTGTTTCTCTAACCATTCCAAAATCTGTTTGTCAATTTCACGCTGCTCTGCGGGGGGAGGGGACGTTGCGGCGCGCAATGAATTGGAAGTTGATCTGTTAGCACTATCCTTATCTTCAGGGCAGATGTTTTTATTTTATTCGGCTTATAATTCCTTACTAAATGTAGCATTTCATCTCGATGTACTCCGTTTTTGACATGATTTAAATCAAATTCCTCATCATTATAATTCGTTTCCAATAGTGAAGAAAGTGACACGGAGGTTATTGAAAACAAAAAAATTTCGATTGACAAATTAGTTGGTGTTCTCAGCACAGCAATTATAGGACGTGATCAGCGGAACTTTGTAACTGAACAAGAAATTATGTCTGTTTATAAATCACATAAAACGAAGCAACTTAAACAACTTACATTAAAAGAAATGTTTAATAAAGTAAACAAATAAATATTAAGCTCTTTTTTTTTTTAAATTTTGATACCCTTTAGATCGTAATTGTTATTTATTTCATAAATTACGGTTTCATATTTTTAATTTTATAATTCCTGCATGCCGTCTTACCAGAATTAAACTGATGATCTATAATCCGGAATCGCCGAAGTCCCGACGAGTCCGGATTAAAGACTTTTGACTGTACGGTAATTCTCCTTCATATGACTTATCACTCGATATTCTCAAAACCGTTTTACTTCTTACTGTATAGTGCTAGTCGATTTTCTCACAGAATAAATACAGTTACGTAATTGCTCATTTTATATATTGGTAGCTACTAAATCATTTCACTCAATTCTTGATTGCATATATAATCTCTGCAATTACACATGAGTTGCCGTTAATACTTTGTTCTTCTCATTCAAGTACAGCATCATTACCAATTGAAGCATGTGCATGCACGCCAATAAATCCTATTTCTTCTTCATTATCAATTATATCAACACAATATAGATACAGCAAAATTACGGTGAAGCATTTATTCTTTAAACTACATAGATCATTTTCTACAAACGCAAAGAAGTTTCTCAATATTACATCTGAAGAGCATAACAGCACATGGCAACAGATTGCTGGTAAAACATGCCTATTGAAATAAAGCTGCCTTCTTGGGATTGCTGTTAAAAGCTGACAGTTCCATGAGATTTCTGGCTTTCCACTGTACTGGATGGCAAGCTATAGGACAATTTTGCAGAAAATTGAAATTTGAAAACTGTCAACGACATCCTCGCAGCTCACAACGTGTGAAGAAAAAGTGTTAAGCCTCGTTTCTTGCAGCACACTGTGAAATAGCAACAAGAAACTGGTTCAATTAGACTTTATGCATGTGCGCCGAGCGACGAAGATTATTTCACCGAAGTTGCAGTGTAAAACTGTGCTTTTACATAAACCTTGAAAGGAGACTGTATTTCAGAAAGATTTTGTTTAGTGATGTCTGTAGTGATGAGTATTCTAGTGGGGATGTGCTGATATTTACCAAATAATAAATGTTGATCTCTATTGCAAACAGGTAGACAGAAAAAGGGGAGAACTGATACTTGAACACTTGTGAATTGCAAAGGCATTAACTTTCATCATGGTAATGCTAGGCCTGATTTTGCTTTGCTTTTGCTGTTGATTTTGTTTGGTTGTAAAATGTTACCTTGCTTCTGAACCCACAGAGTATCATCTTTTTTCTGTCCTTCTAGGAAACTGCTCACTATCTATATCTTTAGTGATAGGAAAGCGGTATTCCAACAATTTTGACTGTAAAACATGAATTTTATCAGTGTGGAGTCTGAGATCCAGACATCCAATATCCAGAATGATCTAAAATCCGGACTTCATCAACCTTTTTTTATGCACTATGCATGCACATTTTATTTCCTCCAATAATAAAACATGTAGAGAGTTTGATACCCTTTAGTTTATAAATCAAAGTTTCACATTTTTTAATTTCATAATTTCTACATGTCATTTTACTAGATTTAAGCTAATGATCTAATATCCGGAATTGGTGAAGTCCTGAAAAGTCCGGATCTTGGACTTTGTACTGTGCTATGCAGATGATAAGAATTCGTACTTAACGATGATTAGTATGAATGAAGATAATTAGTTTATAAATTCAGTAAATAGTGTATTTCTTGTATTCTCAATCTCGCCTTTTCTCCCCTTGCACACACTTGGCAGTAATTTGAAATCGCTTTTTATTGAGCACAGATTAGGTTTTTGCTTGAATTTTTACATCTGAAGTGTTTTCCAGTTTTTCATCACATCTTCCAATAAATCACTGAATTTCCAGATTTTTAATTGAGAGCCTTTATTAAGGAAAAAATTTCCCAGCCATAATTTAAAGTTTATTGAATTAAGGAATTTTTAATTGGTCAAATTTAGTTTCCCCATCTAATGGTTTTCAACATCATTTTTCTTACTACCTGTTATTTCATCAAAATTGTCTTTATCTGCTACAGACATTCGTAAAACTTTTCGTGAAGATTTAAGCATGATATCCATTAATATTATATTTGTATGTAATTTTTTTATTCTGCACAATTGTTAATTGTTAAGTCCATTGTTAAGTTTATCCACACAATATGATTAATTTAATTAATAACATTAATCATTAATTTTATATTTATCATATTTAAAAGAACTTTGATAAATAAATAATTAGTAAGGATAATTTCATTTCCTTACTCGGAACCTTCTTGATGTAAAAGTGTAAGGAAATTACTGAATGAAATTAACTAAAGAGCAATATACAATACCTAAGGCAATATTAGTATGTTTTACATCAGGATCATACTTAAACCATGCATTATAAAGCAAACTTGAGTCAATTTATAGCTCTACAAGAGCTATAAGAGTCGCATCATCTCACAGTGCAAAAACCTCCTAGAAACTCCTAGTTTTTTTTTTTTTATTTCAAATTGACAGTCTTGAGTTTTTCATTATATCACATATATAACTATATATTGGTGTTTATTCATATTTTGTGAATCTCACATCTTCAAAGTGATAAATAATATATGGTAATGAGAATGTAAATTTAATATGTAATTGATTTTCTTCTAATTACAGTTTTCTGTTAATCCTATTGCATGAGATTAAATTTTAAAAACTGGATGCAATGGTTACTAACCTTTTCTAACTTTTTAAAATCCAAATTAATCGGTAATGCCCATCCAATAATACAAATTGTAGATTTGCTGTAGTGTTTTTTGTTAATTGGGATGTAATAGATATAAATACAGTAAACTCTCTATGGATGTGGGATGGACATAGTGCTCTGCAAAGTTATTTCTATGTGTTAGAAAAATGTATGAAGCATAGTTAAGATTATGAAAGTATTTGTAATTTAAACAAACTTAAATAGCTTTACAACTAAAAGAAAAAAACTTAACTAATTTTGGAGGGGGGATTTTTTGTTTGGGCCAATGATAAATGCAACTCTTTAATATCTTGAGAGTAATAAGTGCAAAGTTTTTCAGTGTTTCTCCTTTACTTTGTTTGGGTCAGTCTTCGATGCAAATTCAATTCCTTTTCTAACAATTTATTTAACTTCTTGTACATTATAGGTGCTCTTTCTTCTTCATTATTGCAGTTTTCTTTATCCTCTAATGTCGTAAAATCATCCAGCTCTTCATTCTCGATTAATTCTTTGACTTCTCCTTCCAAATCTGAAAATCTTTCAATTTCTTTTACAATCTTTACCATTTTAGTTTCATTTCAGTCAAAGGAAACCTTTTAAAATTTTTGATATCATCTGGTCAGAACTGATGCCAGCAAGCATTTAGTATTGATGAATGTATGTTGTTGAACTGCATATAAATGAAATTCTAGCATTGAGCTAATTAAATGGAAACAATTAAGATAGCACATATATGTGAAATTGCATTCCCCCAATCCGTTTTCATCAAGGGTTTATGTGCATCAATTAGCATTAGTTGATATTTATTTTTATTTAATAATTATGTAATTTGTCATAATCTTCATTTATGTTTGGCAATGTATATTGGTGATTGAAGGATGCCCTTCTAAAAGATGAAAATTGTTTGAAATATTCATTTATTTTCTGTAACATTTTCAGGTGAACCTCTATCATTCTTGAGGAATCAGCCTCAGTTTCAACAAATGAGGCAAGTGATACAGCAGAATCCTCAGTTATTAAATGCAGTTTTGCAGCAGATAGGACAAAATAACCCTCAATTACTTCAGCTTATATCTCAGAATCAAGAGGCATTTGTTAGGATGTTGAATGAACCTGCAATATCCAGTCAGGGAAGTAATGCCTCACCTGCAACTGGTGGTGTTGCTGCTACAGGAGGTGCTGGTAGTTTTCCTTTGGAATCTTCCTTAAGTCAAGCAACATCTCAGGTTTCACCTCAAGACAGAGAAGCCATTGAACGAGTATGTATTTTCTTTCATTTTAGCAGAATTTTAAATTTCACAATCATAATTTTTAAATCATTAAATTGCCTACATTTAATTTTGCTTTGTTCTCCATTTTCTTGAATGCAAGTGACTTGCAAATATTGTCTTCTACCCAGTTAGTTTATTTATTCAGTGTAGTCTGTATGGTAGGACTATTTATAAACACAACTATATTTAATGTGTTAATTAAGAACAAATCTATATTATGAGAGATTATTATTATTACCTCTAAAAGCATAATTACTAAACCTTTAGATTGAACAAGTATGAGACAAAATGAAACAAAAATATCAACAGAAAACTAACTGTGAGTAAAACGTAAAAAAAAAAAGTCGCTTATCATCTTTCAAATATGCCCGACTATTATAAGTGTAAAATATTTAATGCTATTTGATAAATTTCAAAGTATATTTTATTCTCAAACTTATTAATAATTATGTTTAATAATAATGCATCGTACTTACAGATCTGTATTTTTTTGTACGGTATTACAAAAGTGAAGTTCAGGCATAGATAATATTTTTAATTGAATTTATTCAGTTCCCGGCAAACGGCCTGGCTGCATGGGCACTTTCGTGGTTTTCCCCATTCGTGACGTGTATACGAGCCAGTTTCCCTTAGAAAGTCCTGCACGAAGGCATCCCTCCCTTTAGGCAGATAGCCCTCGTGTGTTTTGCCATAACTGAGTAATCCTAATCCTATTCAGTTCCCGTTTGTTCATAGGTCCTTAATTTCACCAAGATATGCAATTTAGCTTCAGTTTGATAAGCACGATGTAGCAACACACTCATAACACCTGCACTTTTGTTTGCTGGACTCTGATTGATTCTTTATATGCCTTATTTTGTTTTTATGAAAAAGATATAAATTGTTATTGCTCTATTTTTTCCTTGCATTTTGAAAAAACTTGGGACCTTCCTTCTGTAGAACAGTAGTGGATTTTTTTTCAAAGTTATGGGATCCTACCATCAAAAAGTATGTATTATTGAACGCAATATGCTCAGTAGCTGAAATATGGTTGACAAAACACTAATAGATTGGAAGAATTACATATGGGAAGTTTGTACTGATTGCATTCTTAACAGAGCTATCAGTACATCAGTATTAGTAGGACTCCAGTTATTCGAATGATTTTCTTTATTCCAAGCCAGATATAAAAAAGCTTACTGTCAACTTTGTATTCTTTTTTATTGGTTTAAGGAGTATATAAAGTAATACAAAATAATGCATATTTTTAAGAAGCTATTAGATGAATTTAGATTACAATATATGACACGCAGATTAACCAACGATGTCGGGCAAGCATTGTTTAATTCATTATTGCAAAGCATACGAGGGCTATCTGCATAAGAGGAGGGATGCCTTTGAGGAGGACTTGAAGAAACCATCATCTGGTCGCGTTACACACAAGAAAACCAGGAGAAGGTTAAAACAGCAGGGCGAACTACTGGCGCTTAAATTTTTTACTCATCTGGCCAGTGGCAACACCGCTTAACCCTTTCCGGCATGCTACTCTTTAAAGTTGGAATTGTACCCAAAAAATTTGTAGACAGTCTATTTAGGCCTAGGAGAATATGCAGGTGTAATTTTACAGATTCCACAAACCGTCTATATTTTGTGGGTGTGTCCAAAGCAAACACACTGAGCCGCACGAGCTGCGATAGGTGAGCATTGCTGTGAAGCACATATTACAGTAAAATACACTCACTTCCAAAAGTTAAGTACGGAGAGGAAAATGCTAATTTTTGGAAGCTAATCAGAATTGAAGAGGATGCAATTCACTGCAGAGGTAGATGGAAGTATGCAAATATGTTAGGTAACAGCCAATAGTGCTTTCATGTCACGAAATATGCAAAGAAAGGCAGTTTTATAAGAAGCCAGCTTTATGAAGGGTTACAGAAGTTGATTGTAAGTGCTGATAGAAGGTGTTTAAAATTTTCGTACAATTTGTTTTCAAGACATACGTGTTTCTATGACTTCCAGAAGACGAATGGAAGATTCCGAGCGCTGGCGTGCTGTAGGGTGCATTGAAGCAGGACAGTCGATCACAGATGTTGCTCTTTTCTTCGGCGTTCATCATTCTGTAATTTCACATTTATGGAAACAATTCCAAACCACACAGACAGTTGTCCGAAAGCCCGTAGCCACTCGCCCAAGGGTTACAACCCCCGCGGAAGATCAGTATATTGCTATTATGGCCAAGCGGAATCGCAGAGCGACCTCCACACGTGTGACATCTATAGTTACAGCGTCCATTGGTAAGATGTTATCTGCAGCTACTGTACGTCGAAGATTACATATGAGTAGACTGTACGCCCAGGTACCTAAAGTTTGTGTTCCTCTATTCCTCCAATAAAGAAGGGCATGATTATAGTGGTGCCAGGAACATGTAATTGGAAAGTGTCTGCCTGGGGCAATGTCATGGTTATTGAGTCAAGATTTGCTCTGGAACCAGATGCAAGCGTGTAAGAATATGGCGTGAACAACACGCAATCAGTCCCAAAACATCAACGAACATCACTCATTCCGAGGCGGAGGCATTATGGTGTGGGCAAGGATTTCATTAGGATACCGCACCGACCTGCACTTCTTTAAACAGGGTTCTTTGATGGCTGTCTGGTATCGACATGAAGTCCTAGAACCCATTGTGAGATTGGTTATTAATAATTTAAAAACAGTAAAATCTGATCTCCATAGCAGATTTAGCATAACCCAGGGTGCACCACGGGGAAGCCTGATACTGTACACACACACGCACACACCAAAAAGAATGGGGGGAGGGAACTCGTTGCTTCGGCAGTGCTGAGACCTCTCTGAGCTATTTACACAATTTTAAAATTTATAAGAAAAATAATTAAAATACTATAATACTTACAATTATTGACTAGAAAAAAATTATTATCAAATATATATATATATATATACAAATAAAAATCTACATAAATCAAAACTAAGCAAACTACGCATGATGAAAGCAAAAGAAAAAAAAGGGTCTGCTCTTGCTGAAAATCAAATAGCTAAGTGAAAACAAAGCACCGGGGTCTTTAAAAACCAAAACAGAAAAGAATAAAAACAAATATAAATAAATCTGTGCTCTCAGCCTTCACCGTATTTGAAGCACAAGACCAGATTCTGTGACTCACTCTCACGTGACAGGCGCTACCAGTACAGTGTGTTCAGTCCGAACACACCATACACTGAAGGCTTCACTATACGTAATATTTCAAAGATAAAAATTAAAAGTAATACAGACAAACAATTTAGGTAATAAATGCTGTTAAAATGCAGTCTGTCATAAGAAGAGCCAAAAAGCTGTGCTACTAAATAAAATTTTCACCAATAATGCTGATTGTGAACCAGTATTTTACCTTTGTAATAAAGCTTCATTTTCTTAATGCTCCATTTGCTGTGCTTTTAAATAAGCTTGCGAGGTATAATATTAAATCTAACTTATAATACAAATTTTTTTTCAGTTCTGTTTATGAAAGTTCTGGTGTTTTCAAGTTAATTTTCTTTAATAATGTGATGTTTAGTCCATAACTGGTACTGTATTAGGTTGTCTGAAAAGTCCTGGAGCGTTTTTCTATGTTCTTCAAAAGTCCTTTATTTATATAAAAAAAAAAAAAAAAAAAAAAGCAATGATATGTCGGTTATTGCCCCTTTTTTCAATAATTTTTTTGCTTTCTTTGAATGAGCTTCATTATTCCTTATTCACAAAAGAACCTGCCTTTTGAAGTGAAAAGCTGAACAAGATGCTGATTTATGACCAAATCTGAATTTAATGCTATACAGGGTTTGTACGGTCCTTAAAAGTCCTTAATTTTTTCAAAAATGATTTTTGGTCCTTAAAAGTCCTTAATTTTGGCCAAAATGAATATATGGTCCTTAATTTTGCTCATTTGACATTTCTTATTTCTAATGATTGCCATTCTATGTGTGAATTGCGATTTCTCATGAATATGGAATTAAAATTGCACGGCTCTTAACCAATCTGTTGGCGGATTTGCGTTGCAAACGATAAAAAAAAAAAAAAAAAAAAACCCATTAGCTACCCAAACGAAAGTATCGGTGTCTGATTGGCTATTTACCCAATCTTTCGAAACAGGTGTTATCTATAAATTTAGGCAGATTGTGACGAAAGCATGAAGCCGGAAGTTCTTTAAGAGGTGAAAGTGATGATGAAGGTGCTCGAGGAAAAAAAGGGGGGGATTCTGAAAATATTTGCCAAAATTAGAGCAATCCCAACCTGGAAGGCCACAACCCTTCCGACGCCAATAGGAACGAGATGCCTGGAAAGTGCATTTTCAATAAACTGTGGCTTCATCAAGCTGACTACAGACTGGATATTGATGGATAGCAATCCTTAAATGTGGTCTTTGTGTGAAACAAATTGAAATTTCTAGAATGGGAGAGTCAGAGCTGAAAATTCACATGAAAATTAAGTTTCGTTTTATCATTTCAATTTGTTTTTACACGGTTTTGCTTAGCTTAATTTCTGTGCTTGTTTCAATTAAGCCATAAATTAATTTATCACCTTCTACAGAGTTTATTCTCTTTTGCACATACTGTATGTATGGGATATCAGGATTATGAGTTTATTTCTGCAGAGGGTCTGTTATCGATTTCGCGGGAAATCTGTTGGCTCCATTTTGATTTTAGGTCGCCAAGGGCAAATTCGGTAACGCTAGCCGAGAAAAAGTGAAGTTCGGAAATACGTTTAGAAGCTTCAATAGACAATTAAGTATTTGGTTTAAACCTATGTTGTTGATAGTAATGCATAATTTTTGCTAATGGCGATACAATTATTAGTTGAAAATAACTAACTAATTAAAATATTTTTAATATTTTTAAAGCTGAAAACAACTAATTGAAACTAATTTTCCTGAATTAACTAGACGCAAAATTAACTTTCATGAATTACTAAAGTTATTGGGTAGAAGTTTAACTGAAAATATACATTCCGTATTATATATATATATATATGTATGTAATGATATTTTTAAATCAATTGATTAAATTAAATTCTAATAATATTGCTTAATAATGTGTTGGCGATTCTCTACCTAAATTGCATCCCTGTTCCTAAATTTTGGCGAAATCCTTTCTTTAGTATAAAATATATTAACCTGTTGGCGCCCGCCAAATCGCCAAACTCATAAATCTGTCATATTACATAAAGTCCTTAAGAACACTCCTGATGAGAAGATAGCGTCACTTCGTGATTTCAATTAATATCGCTGATTGGATGAGCCTCGTGACGCACACATATCTATAAATAGGGCTTCTGCTCAAGGTACAAGGAGAACGCTTGTGAGATGGATGCTAAAATAAACCTACCACTTTATATTCCAAAATTTGTCTCATTCCTGTTGCCCCGGCTGCACAAAACAAATAATGTATGAGAAATTACATTTCATATATGTATAATATAACAAGCAAGGTAGTTAGTACAATACTGTAAGACCAATTTGGTCTAGATAACATTTTACGCAATTTGCTGCAAAATAAGTAAATTAGAAATTGTAGTAAGCTCGCCTAAAAGTTACCAGGAGCTGTGGCTCCAAAAAGTTTAACACGTTTTAAGAAACAATGTCATTTAAGGGTGATATATATATATATATTTATACAGTACAAAGTCCGAGGTCTGGACTCGTCGGGACTTCGGCGATCCCAGATTTGAGATTTTTCCTGATATTAGATCATTTTAAATCTACTAAGATGGCATGTAGAAATTATAAAATTGAAAATATGAAATCATGATTTATGAAATGAAGCATTTATGATGTAAAGGGTATCAAAATTTACAAAAGAAAAGAGCTTAATATTTATGTGTTTACTTTATTAAACATTTCTTTCAATGTGAGTTGTTTGATTTGTTTTCTCTGCTAATACTTTAGACTAATACTATAGACATATAATTTCTTGTTCAGTTAAAAAGTTCCGCTGTTCAAGTCCTGTAATTGCTGTGTCAAGAATACCGAATAACTTGCCAATCTAAATTTTTTCATTTTCAATAACCTCTTTGTCACTATTGGTAGTGGTATTTTCTGGATCTAGAACCATACTACGGATTTCACCATCCATTAATTGATTGATGATTGGGCATTGTCATCGCAATGAAAAACTTCTGTTTAACTTCGCTAAATTCTGCCGCCTGTTGCGGCTATGCGAGCTCTGGCGCTGGTTCTGGCTTTATGTGAATAACAAATCAGTTATTCTTAATTCAAATAGCACTAAATATGATCGTTTGTCCTATGAGTATCATTAACAAAATCTATTTTTAGCATAAGGAAAGAAATTTCTACTAAATCTCCCCTTGTCAACATTTTTGTGCATTAAACTTAAATCTGTAATCGGATAATACTCTGTTATTTGGCGTCGCTGCATGATTCATACTCAAGTTGTCATCCGTTGATAAACATGTGGTGATGAAAGCAAAATACAATAAATAATGATTCACGATTTCGGCATCAAGGATATAAAATAATCGTTGTAAAATTAACAAATGTTTCGGTTTGAGATTATGCCAAGCAGATACGCAGCTATGGAGTCAAGTTACTAATCACACAAATTTATGCTAAAATAATTATTTCTTCAATAATGAGATATTTTATTTAGCGCCAAACGGAGATTAAGAATTGGTATTTCCGACATGTTTTTTATGATGAGGAAAAAAATCTAATGCGCATGCGTAAAGCATACCCCTTCCCTTCAAAAAAGCCCTAAAAAATTGGTTGGTGGTGGCTTTGAGGTCCGGATTTTAGATCATTCCAGATATTGGATGTCCGGATCTCGAACTTCGTACTGTATATTTATATATATATATATACTTCTTTCAAAATATAACTACCAGTATGGATTCACTCTTTTAAAATAATTCTACTTTAATTAAACTTAGGAGATAATATAATCAATTAATCAATATTGTTTAGGAAATAAATTATATATATATAATAAAAAATGTATATTTTCACTATTCAAGTATTGACTGTGACAAGTATTCTTATCTTGTCACATGAACAGGCCTCTGTGGAAAGGGGCTTCTCTGTAAATAAAGCAATTGAAATTGAAAATTTAAGTGACTCATCATACATTTTTCAATGCACAGTATTTGATTACATAAAATTTTCTGGATGTGACCTTAATATCGAAATTAATAAAGAAATGAGATCAGCAGCAGCTTCTGCAAGAAGTGGAGTTCGTTATTTAGAAGTTCAGTATTTAGAAGAACAAAAATCTTTAACTAAATCTGAAAATTCAAAGAGGAAAAGAAATATTATTGACGAAGAAATTGATTATATGAAGCAGAAGAAAAAATTTCTTCTAAAAGACATTAAAGATGTTAATGAAGAAGTAGATGCTTTAGCAGATGAAGCTGAGACCAGCAGGAACATTGATTTGTTTATCAAAGCAAATGAACTTAGAAGAATAGTTAAAGAAAAGGAAATAGACATAAATAAATTAGATGTTAAAATAGCTGAAAAGATTTCAGATTTAAAAAATAGCACAAATATTTTGTATCTTTTATTGTACAGTTTATTATTCTAGTATCTTTCAAAAAACCAAGGAAATAAATTGTATGTTTACAAATCAGTTATTTTAATCTGCAAAATATTCTTACATTGTGATTATAATAGTAGTTGACTGTGTTTAAATAAATATCAAATAAGTTAAATAATAACCATGTAAATCTCTAAAATAGTGACTGTTATTAGTGTAAAATGCACTTATACATGTGTTTCAAGAGATTATGTTCCTAATTTAAAGTTATCTACTTCATAACTTGTAGGGAGTTAGTTTAATTTTCAAAATTGTTTTATGGTAAGTATTAAATTGAATTTAATAATAGTGCATAATACACACTTCTGTTAGTTTCTTAAAGTGAAATTACAAGCATGAAGTCGGTTGTGTGGATAATTGCTTTATTGTATTCATTTTTTTTTTTTTTTTTTTTTTTTTTTTTTTTTTTTTTTTTTTTTTGTTTGCTGATAGGTCCTTAATTTTTTCTTTGATGGTCCTTAAAAGTCCTTAATTTTCATGTAAGGAAATGTGTACGAACCCTGCTATACCATAAAAGAAATTTTGAAGAAACGATTCAAACTCCAATGATTTTTTTTAAGGTTGTCAAACTTGTGTGTGGTCTCTTGTTATGGGGATGGAATGTAGTTCCTGTTAAATAATTGAGCTCTGGAAGTTTCTGGAAGATAGATTTGTTGAAGTTGTCCAGCAGTTGGCAACAGCTGTACATTCGACCTGATTTGTTGCATCTTTGGTAGGAGCTCTGAAACAAGACTACACACAAATTTGATCCTAGCAAAAATTTTTGGAGTTTGAATGAAGAGTGTCAACATGCATATCGTACTTAACCTGATGTTGTGCCCTCAGGCATTTACTTGTTTTGGTCTCTTCAAAATTTCTTTAGTGGTATAGCAATCAATTTAGATGAGGCTGTAAATCAGCACCTTATTGAGCTTTTCACTGATAAAGCTAGGTTCTTTTGTAAACGAGGAATTACAAACATCATTAAAGAAAGCAAAAAGTTATTGAACAAAACAGGCAATATACTATTCTTTGATCTCAGCTTGCAAAACACAATGTTCTTTATATAAATAAAAGACTTTTATAATAATAAAAGAGTGTTCTTTATATAAATAAAAGACCTTTGAAGAACATAGAAGAAAAGCATCATGACAACCCAATATTAAAATATCTATTAGAAATTTTGCAGGGAAATTGTTGTAATAATTTCTATATCCAGGAATGGCACTGAAAGCATTAAACCTTGTTTTTAGCTTCATATAAAAAAAGTTTATTTTTTAGTTTTTAAATTGCTAATTTTTTTTTCTTCTTTTCTTTTCTTTTCCAGTTAAAAGCATTGGGATTCCCTGAGTATTTGGTCATTCAAGCGTATTTTGCCTGTGACAAAAATGAAAACCTTGCTGCTAATTTTCTTTTATCTCAAAATCTTGATGATTGATTAAGTCATACTTAATGTATATCAGAATGCAGATGCAAAGAGAACTTGTTTTTTACCTTTGCTCATTTCCAAGATGATCTACATAGTAGGCACTATCAGAACTGATAACTCAAATATAAAGCAGATGTACTTCTCTAAAATGAACATTGAATTAAATAATGCCATTAACCAGCCATTGTCCATTTGATTAAATGCATATGTACATACATATTTTTTTTTTTTTTTTTTTTTTTTTTTTTTTTTCTGTTGTGCATGTTACAATATTTTGAAAATACTTTAAAAAAATTCCTTTTCATAAAATTTTTCCTCTTGAGATTTTTGTGTTTTGCAAGCTGAGATTTTCTTTATTGAGTTCATATACTTCCAGGCTTGTTTGTTGCAATAAATTCATTTTAAAGAAAAAAAAAAAAAAAGAGGTTGTATTTTTCTTTATTTATGTTGATTGCTGTACATTTGAAGTATGTTTAACGTCATGTTGTTGCTCAGATATAACATGTACCGTATTGGCAAAAATTATAAAGTTTTAGTGTGTTTCTGTTTTGAACTTATGAAATAAGAATTACTTGAAATAAAATCTTTAATATTCTCATGCAGCTGTGCCTCTATAATATATGTTAAGTATATGAATGCCATATATCTCGGTTCAAATTTCCAAAGAGATACAAATGTTTTTAGTATATTTTATTATTATAGTTATGTAAAGCAGAATCTGTGTACAGCTTTGGTCCAAAGTATTAGGCATTTCCATATTTTTAAGATAACTTTAAACGTAATAATCAGATACAAGAGTGTTTATTGTCTAACAATTGTGAATTTGTTTTTAAATTAGTAAGAATTAAAAGCAAATAAACAACGTTTAATTCATTATTATACTTTTCTTTAAAAAAATATTTATTATCGAGACACTTTGTTTTAGTGAAAGGTTGATTATTGTGTTGCACTTGTTACTTAGTAACTTTGAAACTTAATATAGTTTGTACAAGAAAATGACAAAACAGTTGTATCTAAAATGCTAAAAAAAAAATAGTTTGTACAAGACTGCTAGAACTTAATGTTCCACAACAGTATCAAATCTTGTTTTTAAATAAGAAAGGAAAATCTGAAATTGAGATTGCTAAAAATCTTAAATGCTCTCAAGGTGTTGTACAGTATACTTTGAAACATAAGAAAACAGCTTCATGCTTGAGTGAGATTGGGGGAAAAGTAACATCAAAATGTGGTGAACTAATTGTTTTCCAAAAATCAATAAGAAACCAAAAACATTCTCCTGGGCCTGCTGTACAGTTAACACAAGAAATTGGTTGCACAGTGATTGCTAAAAGTGAGAGAAGGAAGCTTGCTTTAGTTGATTTGAAAGGTTGCAAACTGAAGTTGTAACTCTTTGGGGGGCAGTGTAGAATATTGATATAAAATGGGCTTTATCACACAAGCAGTTAACTGAGGAAGAATGGTCAGATATTATCTTTTCTGATGAATCAAACCTACAGTAGCCCACCAGCAGCCGAGCGGTAAAGTCGCTAAACACTGGTAGTTTGGTCCGACGTTTGAATCCCGCGAACGGGCTGGCTGCATGGGTGTTTTTCATGGTTGTCACCATGTGTAATATGTATACGAGTCAGTTTCCCTTACAATGTCCTCCACGAAGGCATCCCTCCCCCTTAGGTAGATAGCCCTAATGTGCTTTGCCATAATTAAATACACCACACCAAACCAACAGTAAGCTCGCTTTTGATCTTTTTATATAGTATTTTGTGATACACACCTGTATTGCATCAAATTTTGGCAAAATAAAGCACCATGTCACAAGTCAGAGCTTCGGCATAGTGGATTTTTCATAAAAATATTATGTTATAGACTGGCCACTGCAATCCTCAGATTTTAATTGAACAGAGCAGCTATGGGGTTATTTAAAACAAAAGCTATGCCAGTACTCGTTAACATTGTAAGTTTCCGTTAAAAATGCTCTTGAACAAGTTTGGAATGGCATAACTATTGAAGAGTGTCGAAAAAGATTGGATAGTTGCTGAGCTGTGTTATTGCTGTAATTAAAGCTAAAAGTGGAAGCACCAAATATTAAAATTGTGAAAAAATGTTGCTTATATTCAGCTATAAAAAAGTTTTTTTATTTATCTCAGAACATTTTCATAATACATGCAGTATTGTAGAGAACCTAATACTAATGACCTATGCTATAGAGAAGGTCTCTACTAGGTAACCAAGAAAGTTTGTTCAATTTTCATCATTCATCAAAAAATTCCCAGAAAAATCTTAAAATAGCTTTTTTATTCTTTGAAGTAATCATCATTGGCTTCAGTTACATGTTCCCAATGAGATACATGCTTGTAAATGCTCTTACTGAAATATCCTTTTTTCTTTAATCCAAAAATTGTGATATAGCCTTTAAGACATCGTCACATTTTCAGAACTGTTGTTCCTGCAGGTGGTTATCCATTGCCAAAAACAGGTGATAGTCTGAGGAATAGGGAGGCAGAACATCCCAGCAAAGTGTTTTGATCAACTCTTTTGGTCACTTTTGTCATGTGAAGTTTGGCATTATCGTCAAGGAGGATACTCCTCTTCTTTTGGACCAGTGCTAGTTTGCTGTTATGGTTTTTCCGCTTTCTGGATATTTGTAGTGGACTGTATTTGCACTAATTTACCAAACACACAGCATTACCTTCTTTTGATGAATGTCTGGTTTAGCACCAATGAGACTGAACCAAAAGTTAACTAATTCCAGATGTTTCCTCTTGCGGTTATCGTACATGATCCATTTTTTGTCACACGTCAATATTTAATCTAGAAATGGAGCTATATTAAGGCTTAACAGTAGTGACAAACAGATGTTCAACTATTGAAGCTTGTTTTCCGTAGACAAGATGCGAGAAACCCACTCGCTTAGTCTCCATGTCATCCCAAAGTTATTAAGATGTGATCAAATGGTTTCATCAGATACTCCAAATCAGTGTGCAAGCTCCTGGCAGGTTTGTTGAGGATTCTGCTTCTGCTGGATTTCCTCCTCCAGCTAGACTTCTTGAGGATGGTTGGATGACCAACATGAGGTTGTGTTTAAGGCTTTCATTTCTGGAATATTGGCTCAACCACTTTTGAGCAGTCCGTTCACTCACTGATGTCTCTCAGTGCTGAGCATATTCTTCTAGTGACTTCTGTAGCTTTGTTTCCTTATTTGTACTTGTAAAGAAAAATAGGCTTTAAGATTTCCAACAACATGTTTCTCAAAAAACTTCCTACAAAACCGGTAGTGAAACATGCTACGTGTTGAACAACTCTCTACTGAATAGGAATTGAAAGGAATGTAAACATATGTTGCCATTAGACAGGGCTTAATTTCTAAAATGAGAAGTGCCGGAGCGCTGCGTTAACTCATTAGGAATGATATATAAAAACTGTATCATCAAAATAATAATAAATAAAATACTAAATTACAAGAAATTAAAATTAAAATACAAAGTACATTGTTAATTGGTATTAAATAAATTACAAGTAGATAAATAATCAAGTAACAAATGTGATATGAGAAAATAAATACGACAGGTTATGAAGGATAAAAGATGAGTAAATACTATAAATAATAAATTTTGCAGTTTTCGTTATTGCAATACATGCTTTTAATTCAATTAATGCTGATCTTCATATTTGAATAAAAACATTTATCCTAAATAATTTTTCTACAGAAATGCAAAAGCTAATACAGTCAAAAGTCGTTAATCCGGACTCCTCGGGACTTCGGCGATTCCGGATTATAGATCATCAGTTTAAATCTGGTAAGATGGCATGCAGAAATTACAAAATTAAAAATATGAAATGTAATTTATGAAATAAAGAACAATTATGATCTAAAGGGTATCAAAATTTACAAAAAGAAAAAGCTTAATATTTATTTATTTACTTTATTAAACATTTCCTTCAATGTAAGTTGCTTCGTTTCATGTGGTAATACTTTCTCTTTAATTCTATTAAACAGACATAATTTCTTGTTTAATTACAAAGTTCCGCTGTTCAAGTCCTATAATTGCTGTGTTGAGAATACCGACTAATTTGTCAATGGAAATATTTTCGTTTTCAATAACCTCTGGGTCACTTTCTTCACTATTGGAAGCGAATTATAATGACGAGGAACTTGATTTAAATCATATCAAAGATGGAGTACCTCGAGATGAAATACTACACTTAGTATGGAATTATAAACCAAATAAAATAAAAACATCTGCCCTGAAGATAAGGATAGTGCTGACAGATTAACTTCCAATCCGCCGTGTGAAATTGATAAACAGATTTCGGATTTCAAAACATACTTTCGCTTTGTAGATACAAATTACATATTAGTAAATATATATCGGAAATTCTATGTGACATAATCTTTCTAATCTATCATCTAATAATGACGTTTCTGCCTCCCCCTCTGCCGCAGAGCAGCGTGAAATTGATAAACAGATTTCGGATTTCAAAACATACTTTCGCTTTGTAGTAAATATATATCAGAAATTCTATTTGACATAATCGAAAGTTCAAGCTTACTTTTATAAAATTGCTCTAACAGTCTGCAAAAAATAATAAGCCGGATCCAATTCGAAGATTAAGGAACAACGCAATCTGCAACATTAACTGAATTAGATAACTTTAGCTTAGCGTATAACTCCGTTACACATTAAACGCGCATATTCGAACATATTCGCAGCCGTAAGGGTCTTACGCGCTCTCGTAAACGCCTGTGCTCATGCGTGAACGCGACGCATGCGCAGAAAGTTTGTAGCTTTGAGGTCCGAATTAACGACGTTTGACTGTAGTTAAATTTTTGAACAAAATTTTTAATTTCATTTACCTTCACACCAACTATATTTTGAACATTGAATTTTATCTGAATAGTTTAATTTTTAGTAATGACCATGTATAATTATTCCAAACCTTATGCTTTAAATTATGGGGAAAAATACTGAAATAAAAAAGGAATATGTGCACTTGAAATTTAAGCAAAAGTAAAATGAAGTATCCGCTAGGCTGCACTATGTTACATACTGTATGGATCCATAAAGTAATGCAAAATCTACTTCATATTGTTTCGTACATATGGAAAGTAACGGATTTTGATGAATTACTCTAATCCTCCAAAAGCCGAGTAATAAAAGAAATAAACACACCTTCCGTGCTATATAATACACTATTTCAAGGGATCATAGGTTATAAAATGTTCTTTTACCAGCACAAAAATTAAATATTTTTATATTATCGCTGATAAGAATACAGATAATGGTTGAAAGAGACATTTTGAGCGGTTAAGAAAAAAGGAAGAGTTGCCGGGGAATCGTGGAGAGAAAGTGTTCTCTTTGACCATGTCCCCCCTACTGATATAAATATAGTCATCAAGTGGAATGTGTGTCAGGGGCAAAAAGAGTTCTGAATCTGACTCCTAAGAATGAACATAAAGTTGCTGATGACACTTTTCGCCCCCCGTATTAGGTTACATTAGTGGATACTGCAAGAAGACGATAGTATAGGGCATTCTTGAGAATCTCAGTATTTCACTCTATTATGCTTGCTGTCACTTAAAGCACATCAATTTCCCTTCTTGTGAAGATAATGAACTGTAACCATTGATAACAAAACACTAGATACGATGGCATGACGAGAAGTTTCCGCGTTCCTAAGCAAGCTCTCGTAAATTTATTACACGTATTAAATGGAAAGATTTCTACATGTGAGTGAGGGATTTTCCTTGAATGTCTCATGAATTTGTATCTTAGGAAAACCGATTATTGAAAGGTCTTACTTAAAGTAAAATATTACGAATTCTAAATTTTTTTTTTTTTTTTTTTTTTTTTTTTTTTTAATTGTAGGTCAGTTTCATAAAAAGAAGTTACGGAGCTCATCTTATTTAGGGCTCCTGTGAGCTCCAGCTAGAATTGTAATATATCTTAAAAACTGAAAAGTACCGAAGCATAGCTCTGGCACACTTCAAGCCCTGCATTACAATCAATTTTACCACACTAACAGGCAAGAAGTAATTATTTTTTAAAACTGCACAAACTGTTTTGGTTAACTCATATTTAATAAAATGTTTAAAAAATAAGTTTCCATTTTAATTGCTGTCAAATGAGATTCTTTGTTAAGTAGCAGATGAACTGTATATTTTAATGTTCCTATTTTGACATTGGCTGGAATGTATAAAATAACAGAAGTTTTAATCCTTAAATTAAATGTTAAACTAAGAACAAAGGATATATAAAATAATAAAAAATTATAAATTAAGAACAAAGAGTATATAAAATATGCTTATTAATTAGAGAGCTCAGAAAAATTATTACTGTTAATAGTTTAAATTTGGAAAAATTTTTATCCCTCCTAATATATTTGGGGTAAGAAAAAATAAATTCCTTACAGCATTGGAGGTAATAATGTATTCAGTTTGCAGTTGAAGTTATTATTGCAGATAAAAAAAAATTGCATTCAGTTAAGGCTGCAATTAAATTTTATGGTAAGAATCAGGTTGTTCATAGTTAATTTTTCTGTGGATAATTGGTGTTTTTCAAGTGATTGCTACCCATTGTGACTACCCTTTTTTTTGCAAATGAATTAAGTTTTATTCACCATGTACGGTAACATCATAGGAATCAATAAGAAAACGGTAGTTGTGTATAATTCTCAAGATCAATTACAATACCATGGCTAAAAAATTTAGTACTTAAACTCAGTTGCACACCAATCTTAGCAAATTAACCCCTTAACTGCAACGGAAAACGTACAAGATTCATTTCCCGATGCCACATTTTTTCACACAGGCATGCATAGTTATGCGATGTGTTGGGGGGGGGGGAGTAAGTGCAAGTTTTACTTTCTAAAAACTCTTTACTTTCACAAAACAAAGAATAAAAGAAGAAAATGAATGCACAAAATTTAATGTTTTGAGTAACAGTACAATAAAAATTATGTTTTTATAATAAAAAAAGATCCCTAAAATAGAGTTTCGATCAATTCATTTTTAGACCAGTAAAGTGTAATATCAGGTTTCAGTGTTATACCTTGTGAAATCAGTATGCCTAAAAAAACATATACTTCTTCTGAACAGGTTGATTGCCACGATTTTGTTCTTGATTTTTCGTTTGCAAGGTGTTGGTTCGTATACTTGTCTACAAAACGGTTGGTTTTAGTAACAATATGAAGCCTGAGCAGTTCATCAAAAAATAATTCAAAAAAGATAAATGAGTTTGAAACTTCCGTTATATCTTTCTTTATTCCTGGAACCTACTAAAAAAAGTAAACAAAAACGGAGGACACAGAATTTTTAAAAAAATACGTTTTACTCAAACAACACCAGCCAATATCGCACAGTTTTTACTTTTACGGCAAACATCCCCCTCTCCAATTCCCTCCTCTTTGAAATAGTATCCTCCTTCGTATACTTTGTGAAAATCATTGTGGTGCTTTGCGAATAATTTTACAGGTAGCAGCGGAAAGCAAATAATAGTATTTTGGAAAGGCATATACAGTCAAAAGTTGTTAATTCGGAAACCCATAATCCGGAATGATCTATAATATGGACCTCAAAGCTAAAAACTTTCTGCGCATGCGCCGCGTTGGCAAATGCGCACAGGCGTTTTACGCGTGCGCGTAAGACCTTGACTAGTGCGCATATGCGTGTGCGCAAGTGCAGAATACGTTTTCGCCTGCGCGTTTAATGTATAACGGACGGTGTAAGCTCTAATTATCTATTTCAGTTAATGTTAATGATTGCGTTGTTCCTTAATCTTCAAATTGGATCCCGCTTATTATTTTTTGCAGAATGTAAGAGCAATTTTATAAAAGTAAACTTGAACTTTCGATTATGTCAAATAGAATTTCCGATGCTGGAACTTCCAAAGGATCTACAAAACGAAAGTATGTTTCGATGTCCAACAAACAAAAAGTGGAATTGCTGCAAAAAGTGGATAAAGACATGAAGAATGTGACAGAGAGGTTAGTGAAAACGAAAAAATTTCGATTGACAAGTTAGTCGGTATTCTCGGCACAGCAATTAACGGGACTTGAACAGCGGGACTTTGTAACTGAACAAGAAATTATGTCTGTTTATAGAATTAAAGAGAAAGTATTATCACATAAAATGAAGCAACTTAAACAACTTACATTGAAAGAAATGTTTAATAAAGTAAACAAATAAATATTAAGCTCTTTTTTTTTTTGTAAATTTTGATACCCTTTAGATCATAATTGTTCTTTATTTCATAAATTACGGTTTCATATTTTTAATTTTAGAATTTCTGCATGCCATCTTACGAGATTTAAACTGATGATCTATAATCCGGAATCGCCGAAGTCCCGACGAGTCTGGATTAACGACTTTTGACTGTATATACGCCCGTGGCAGTTAACGCATTGGCTGAGTTATATATGCAGTTAAGGGGTTAATTCTGAACTAACTGAAGGCTCCCTTTTTATAAAATAGCCAATGGTGAGAGGGCACTACTCTGATCTTCCCTAAATGCCATCTTATTTTTGGCTGTGATATAAAAAAAAAAAAAAGAAGAAGAAGAAAGATGAGCCCAAGGATCTTTGAAATGTTTTATAAAATCTTTTAGAAATTCATCTAGTAGGCAACAGATCTTCAGGTTAATTTGTTGTGAGGGTACTGGCAGCTTGTACTTATTCTCCTTAAAGCTATTTTCTTTATTCCTGTATCTGTATTGTTGTAAGCTTATAAGTTAATGCATGTCTTTTTAAATAATCACTCCATATGAACAGGAAGAAATTGGCAATTTACTGTAAACTATTAATAAAAGGTATCAAAGTAAATAACTCAAGGAGAATGCAGATGATGGACAAAACCTCTTTAATATGTGAGAAATATTGCAAATTCTTGTTATCAACATAGTGAGCAATAAAATCCAATTTGGTTAATTCCGAACTGCAGTTCCTTTGAATACTGCTAATTGCTGAAGCCATTTTTATATGGTGTTTCATGGGTCCATATATTGGATTCTGATTGAGCTATTACCGCAGTTTAAATATTGTTGAATTCAGAATCATAATGTCTACAATTCTATGCAAAAAATTAGCACTTCTGCATGTAATGTGTGGCCATTAAATTCAGTTGTACAAAAAATACCGAAATATTAACCTAAATCCAAAAATTAAATGAAACAAAATACAGTGTTATAAGAATGAAGATAGATTTTAATATTCAAAGGACAGACAGCCTGTTGTACAAAATGTCTAAATAATCATAAAGTGAATAAATGAATTAATCAAATATTTGTATAAAAGTTTACAGCAGTATGAATAATTATGTAGAAATATATCTGGAGATAATTTTGATTGTAAGATCTGTGTGATTTAAAGAAGGATTATGTTTTTCTTCTTAATAACATTGTTTCTACGCTTCTGTATAGAGGGTATTTCAGCGAGGATGGTTGCACTTGATCTTAAACTATCTCACCAAGGATTTCTTGCCAAACTTGGCAACATTTTGTTCTGAATTCGTTTCTTCCCTATGTGTAACTGTAACCGTGTATGCCTTCCAGCAATTTCTCTGTGGCCAGAACAAAACTATATAAAACTGGAGGGAGCATCAGGTTGTGTTTTTCATTATGTTATGTTTAACTTTCTGAATAGTTTCAAATGTTAACTCTGATTGTGATGTGTTATACCAAGAAGAGTTGTATGAGTATGTTTATGAAAAGGTCCAGAACTGTAATATATTTCTTTTGGGAAATGAATTTTATCAAGCTATTGTTGGTTCTGTGTCATTCAAACCATTAGGAACTCATATGCATATTACGACATTATAAATGGTACCTAACTGTTTGCTATGCTGGATGTCTGCTTCCTGATGTAAACAATCCCATCTTTGAACTGTTATTGAGAGTTATTCCGTGGGATCCTGCGTCGAACATCTGTTGAAAATATATGTGACAATTCGGCACAAACTACTCCATATTCTTCAATTCCAAATATTCCTGCATCGAGTTAACACTGGATTCGCGTTTATCACTTTAACAAATTCCAAGCCAAAGATATCTGAGTGCTAGTGTAACACAATTTGACTATAAATCTTTGCTAATAACATATCCAAAGTAGGTGTGATTGTAGTCTGGATATAGTCGGATTTTCTTACTTCCTCAAATCCGGAATTTGCACTTTTGTAAAATATAGACTGTAAATCCATATATCTGGGATCTTTTTTTTTACCCCCCCCCCCCAAAAAAAAAATTTTTTTTTGTTTGAGAATAAATATATTGTTATGTGCATACGATAATTACATTCACAATGGATTGAATGCACGCAGAATTCATGAAATCTTGATGAAATTTATTTCTCAAAAAATAATTTATGCTCTGTAACTTTTTGCGAAAAAGTACTCGTACAGCTCTTCGCAGTATGACAAAGCACAATCAATAAATACCACTTCTTACAATTAAGAACGGTGAACACAAGCCATGCAATAAGTTTCAAATGTGTAACATCGCACAATGATCTCTCAGTCCTTTTAGCTAAAACTGAAAACTGATGCTGTCTCCAGTCTTATATAATTTTCCCCCATCTGCCGAGAAATTTCCAGAACCTTCGATTTTTGGAAGAAAAAAAGTTACAGTTACAGCTGTATGGGGATCGGACCAAAGCGATTCCCATAAAGAGATAGCCGTTTCTTTAACTCAGTGTTAACCTTTTGAGGCCGGGGCTTTGGTAGCAGTAAAAGGTACCAAAGAACGGGAAATCTTGACCGAATGCTTTCCCCCTTTAAGAAATCACCTCCTATTTGCAACTAAGATTCTTGTGTGTAGTTTAATGGATTCTCAGAGGGGTGCATCTATGTCGCAAAAGGAAGACCTTTGAAAGAGATAAGTGGTCAAAACCCCAGGGACGTCAAATTTGATATTTCAGCCTGGAAAATGGGGGAAAAATACATGGCCACTAAAGTGGACAACCCAGTCTTTTCGAAGAGGTCTCTATGGCCACTATAATGGCCATCCCGTCTTCGAAAGGTTAAATGGATTTGCCTGTGTAGTTTTCTTTTTTTTTTTTTTTTTTTTTTTTTTCCCCTTGACGATCCCTTTATTCTGATACCTTCATGTTACATTATACAAGAGATGCTGCAATTTACATGTAATTTCACTAAAATTATTTACATGTATACAAAATTCGTAACATAGTCCCCTTTCCAAGGATTGCACCACTTTTCAACAAGTAGCTCTCAAGTGCTTTGCTATAATCAAAATTTAAAAAATCTGATGTAGACTCCACATGTCTTCCTTGTATGGCCTATTAAATTATCCACATTTTTTGCTGCATTTCATTTAAACTTATTTCCTTGAATTTCATTAGAAATGTATTTCTCATTCAATTAGTTATTAATTGAATTTATTGAGCAGCAAGGCAAAAATGCATGAAAACTCGTAACATATCTTCATTAAAAATTGGAAAATATATAAAACCATAAAACACCAAATACAGTTAAAACAGATTTTTAAAAAAATTTACAATTAAAATTCGAGTTTGTAAACAAAAACAAGCAAGAAGGCAGATTTTTCGGTGCAAAAAAATTTTAAGTTTACTTTGGTCCCACTCAGCAAAGAGACACTGAAGGTACATAAACTGATTTAATTCACTATTCTACTAAGTTTCAAATGCAAACAAATGGCTGGCCCATTAGGCTTAGTCGCACTTGAACAATTTTTAAATTGTTGATAATCCTACAGTTATTGCATGCAGATTAAGTAAAGGAATAAAAAGCTTAACCGAACATAAGAACAACATAATCACTTTTAAAGCAAAAAATGCACTATTTACCAACATATAAACATTAAAAAAACTTAGCTCACCAACCCCAGTAACAGAGTGGGTGTCATATGTATGTACTTTTGGTGCTGCCATTTGCAACCAAAAAGGGAGGTGCACAATTACATGTTATAGCAGCCCCATATACAAAAATAAAAAAGATCTGAGGCTACTCGTTTTTGGTTTACACGAGATACATACATAAGTACGTACCTACAAACGTCAAGGAAAAAATTTCTTTTGAATCTGTTTTGGGAAAAACAGACCTTGATTCTCTCCATACATACAGATGTCACGCAAAAACATCATTCAGATGGATTCAAGAGCGGAAAAAATGTATATTTTCGTTGAAATATGATACCCAAAATTTCTCTCGATTACAATACTTCTTTTACTTCGTACAATGAGGGAAAAAAACACATCCCAAGTTGTTGAAACCCTGGACAAGAAGTCATATATACAACTAAGGAAAGTCAATACTAAATTTGCAATAATAAAATAATAATTTCAATAAATGACATACAATTAATAAAATGCCAAATCAATAAATGCAAGGATTTTCAAATTTATATACGTATAAGACCATTGTTAGAGTACACTATTTACATTACATTACACTATGGGCACTGCATAGTAAGCGGTTAGCCGGTCGTAATGAACGACTTTAGGTTTAAAATTTGATGAGTTATGGATCTTAAGAGTGACATCATGCAGCCTGTTAAGGGCTGTGTAAGGACCGCAGGTTTGGAAAAAGTCCTTTCTGTCAGACTGGATTCCATAACCACACCTTGCCCCATTCGTTAAATCGATGTCCTGTAGGTCTCTGTTTTGGGGCAACCAAGTAATAGAACACAAAGCAGATAAAAGTCAGTACCCAAGAACATTTGGGATGGGGAATAGCCAGTTGTCTGTCGACAGAACTGTGAAAAGCCAGTAAAAGCAGATGTAACTTCTGGTCTCAGTCCTGTCCATTTTGGGAAACCATTAGCCGTAGGTTATTAAGGATGCTTTGATTAAAGCCTTCTACCATGCCGTCTGACTGTGGATGTAAAGGGTTTTGTTTATGTAAGTAACTTATATAGTTATGTAATTAAAGCAGAGATAAAATTCTTTCCGTGAACGGAAGATAACTGAAAAAGCACTTCAAACCTGCAAGTAAAAGGATCTATCATTACTCTGCTGGAGGTCACCTTAAAGTAATCAATGACAACGAAGATGTATTTGTTGCCATCCGCAGAACGTGAGAGATGTCTCAAGATATCTAAGATGATGTGTCTTTTTAGAACATTACAACAAGCTGCAACGTTACATGGCCTAACATTGCAGCTTTCCTCCACTGTGTTTCCTCGGTCTTTTCCGGCACGCACACAGGACCGGATTTAGATTTGATGAGATTTTAAGCTATTGTATTTATGGGGCCCTTTATGAGTACCAAGTTTGCTTAGAGACTAAACACTGGGGATCATGCGACAAGCTGACCACTTGTTCGGGGGCATATGCTTACCCTGGGGCCCACGGTCAATAAAGCAGATTTCGGGCACTGCAGGCCTTGGCCCATTAGGGCTGTTACGCCACTGAGTTTAGTTTTTTTATGAGGGATATGAGTCAATATTTTTATATGGGATATGCTACATTTTTTCCGGGGGAAGCCAAGAAAGTGGGGACCCTAAGCTATAGCTTGTTCAGCCTTATACATAAATCTGGTACTGCACGCGCAGGCATCGTAAGATTGTTACCACTTTTGCACGTCAGCCCTTGCTTTACTTCAATCGAAGCGCTCTCAAACTCTATGCAAAATCTTCGTTGTTCTAAAGTGGCCTCCTGTCAGACTGCTATGTAATTCGTTAAGGACGTCAGGGATCCGGAATGTGTGGAAGTATCAGCTGCCAACGTTTTTTCAGCATTCAATTCGACGTTCAGCTTACAAGAGGCCGTTTCAAATATAGAGTGAGTTCCAGAGAGCCCAGTATTGCTTTATCATAGGGTTATACATATGAAATGTCCTGTCAGGTAGGTTTCCTATTTGAAGATTCCATTAAGACAGTTATGGGCTTAGTGTCGGAATCTTCAAACTGGTCTTTCCTGACTTCTTTATCACTCCATCGTTCTGGGTCAGGCGATGGGATAAGGTTCGGAGAACAGCCTTGGTTGCACCAACTTGGCTCCTTTAAGGATATGGGCGACATTTCATTATGCCAACGGAAGTAAATATCATGTGGGGAATAGGTGCTAAGGAGAAAAAGAAAATACATGGGGAAAAATGTGATTAAGATGTGTTTATATTTGTTTGGTATCTGATTGCTAATTTTGTTCTGTTATGTTGCTAAATTAGCATTAAAAGTCGAGTAATGTGTGTCTATTACGAAAACGCATTGCAATTACTTTTCGATCCGATTTTATATATGTATTAATATATCACATTCCTGCTCATATAATCTACATATGTATCAGATAACTAGCTACTTTTGACACTTATTTCTGGATGTGTATTATTTTATAACTTTTTCTGCTTTGAAAACCCAAGTATTGAAACATTATGTGTATGCTTGTGAAAATATTATTTCAGATATTCTCGTATAACTAACTATACTATAATCTCATATTTTTCAATTCTCATATAACTAAGATAGAAATATGCTTCTATTATTTACTTTAAAAATGCAGTATTTGATAGCCTTCCACATAGTAGCCATTCTAGAATTAGCTCTCTATAGTTATATAATGTTTAATTGTCTTATGCTTTTTTTTTTTTTTTTTTGTCTAAATATTCATTTTTATAAAGAATATATAATCATTGTAGAGAATGCGAGTTCAATATATTTTAAAGACAGAGGTAATAAACAAAAAATAAAAGGGAGAGTACACATGCAACCAGATAAAAGTGACCATATTCTAAAGAAGTTAACAAAATGATGTGAAAGTATAGCCCATGCCACAAAATTCACTAAGTATTATTTCTGAGTGGTAAAGCAGAACATATATATCTGAGTGCATTTTTTATATCTAAAATAAAATCTCTTATTAGTTCTAATGAAAAAGTAAGAAAACAATTTTTATGGATAGAAATTTATGTAGCTGAGTATTGAAAGTCTGATACTTCATCTACACTGAAATAGCAATTTATATATTGCATGAAAGTGAAAAAAAAAAGTGTTGTTTTTTGAAAACTTCAAAAATCTGAATAATTTTCAGAACATATTCTTAAAACAAATTAAGAATATACTGTTTCTTAGAAGTTATTTTTTTATAATTATATGCCATATACTTTATGTACAGATTAAGCATGGCCAAACTGAGACTCGGAATTCATATTTTACTCACGTTGTATTCATAGTTTACTCACGTTGTAATTTACTCATGTAATAAGCAACTCACGTTGTTTTGCTTTTGAAATATAATTGTCATTTGAAACAGAATTTGTGTGTCTTTTTAATAATTACTAATTTAATGTTTTGAAATCACATTGTGTGTATAATAATTTCAAACTATGCCTTATTTGCTAATCTCTGATAACTAAAAACAAAAGTCAAACAGTGCCATATCTGTAACTGCCATGTTGATATTACTCTTGAAATGTATAGTGTTCATCTGCGTAGCAGAAAAGATAAATGTTTTTTATCCTGGTATCACCTGCATTCATAATGTACCTGAAATCGTACTGAATGCCCTATAAATATCTGTACTGTGATTTGCATTAGGAAATACAAAACATATCTAATGATCCAAATTTCCAACGAATTAGTTGTTATGTGATGCAGTAGTGAGGTTTGATCCCTATATTGATCCTGAAGTGGGCTGAAGACCCACGCAATAGCAAACAACTAACTATACTTTTCTATAACTACAATAGTTTGACAGCTTACAGTCTCATTCCCCTCTTTTTTTATACTTTTTACCATTGTCATGAGGAGATTGTATAGATTAAGAGTCGAGTAAAAATCCATAGTTCTGTATTTTCAAATTACTGCTTTATTTTTACATTATTGTAAACAGCAGTACGTCTCTTCTTTTATTTTCAGTTTACTGCTATTAAAATCTGTTTTTATAATTAAAAACAGATTTTAATAGCAAGAATTAATTTTTCGGAAAAGAAAAATTTGAAAATCTGAAGGAAAAGCTTTATTTATTAGCTATAAAAAGTAAAGTATAGAAAAGTTTACAATTCGTACATCCAAGGAATTTGCTTCCTCAGATACTGAGCAAAAGCAGTAACAGTTATTTTGGTACTGTTCCTATTATCAAGGGACTGGATTCAGAAATGTATGAACATGTGTTGGTATGTATGTGCTTATATGTGTATTTGTATGCACACATATATTTGTACTTATGCATACAATGAACACATACATGCATACATAAACGCATACATACATTTCTGAACTCGATCCCGATAACAGAACAGTACCGCTGTTTCTTTAGTCGTGTAAGTAAGCGTTATTGTTGAAATAAGAAACCCATGGCAGTTTACTTAAAATATTTCTTTTTTATTGAAAAGCTTTGCTAATTTTGAAACATGATGAACACCTAATTGTGTTTCTTGAATATTTCTGAATTGTAACATGCATTTCTTACTGACATGATGTCTGATGACTTTGAAACAGAATTAGCTAATACAGGAATATAACTGCCTATGCAAATATTCTTAAATCTTTGTGAAACTTGTCCAGTATTTATGAACCAATATGTGCAAAAGATCATTAAACACCAACAGATGGTTTCTGGAGTTGGTTGCATAGTATGATTTTTACTGTTTTCAACTTTTCTTAATTTTTAGTATCTACTCAACATTTTGTGAACTTATAAGTTCTGCACAATGAAACATTTGTGAATTTCTTTTTAGTCAAACTAAAGTTGTAACCTGGAAAATGATAATACAGTGCACAGGTTTTGAGAACATAAATGTTACAGTAGCATGACTAATCTGAGAATACAAAGAAAGTACAGTACTTTATGGCCTTCCCTTTCACAAAAAACACAAAAATACTTCCTACATACACATTTTAGATGAATATTTATGATGGTAATATTTTTTGAATGAAGATTAAAAGGATATTACTTTGATTCATCAATTATAAAAGTATCTGAAAGCCATGGCTTTAATTATAATAAATACTATAACATAGATGTATTAAAAATAATAAAACAACCTATTCTGCCCTATGCATCTCTTTTGCCATTGTTAGAAAATCCTTCCCCCCTCTCCAACTCTTGAAAAATGCATATACATTTATTTAGATTCAGGCTATGTTTCAACTTGTTTTATAAATTAAACAGCAAAAGTGTAGAAAATGTTTATAAGTTCCAAAACTGGAACAAAAGTAGATTTTGATATTCATGAACTAAAACTAAATACTTAACATATAAATAAAAGGCTGACCATGTGCTTCCCCCTGAAGCCCCCTTGGTTGAAAATCCCTGTTGTAGAAGATATATCAAGATAGGAGAGGAAAGAAATTTTTTTAAGAAGTAACATATTTTTCAAATCAAGTTGAATGTTTACCTCACAAAAGCATTCAAGGGATGGCTGCTATGAAATATATACCTGGCTAAAGGGTTTTTTCTAAGTATTATTAATATGTATGTATGTTAATTTTTTCACCACTGGGAAGTGAATGTTTTATCAAGTGAAGTATACTATTTTGAAAAATATTTCAGCTAATGGAGATCAATTTCATAAAATATTTAGAAAGTTTCAATTAGGCATTAGCAGTTGTTACCTGTTATATACAGTGATGAAATTATATTACTGGATATTCACTAACAATTATTAACTTGTTTAATTGTGAGTACGCATTCAGTGTATGCGACACCATAAATACTGGATCAAAGTATCACTAATAACAATCACGGTAATACAGTAAATTTTAACTTCTCTTGAAATCAGTAATCTATATTTGTAACATGTAATACATTGTAGCATTTAATGGTGTTAAAATTAACCAGCTCTATTTTCTAAGTATAATGATGTTGGTACCGTTATAAAGGACTCGATTTAAAATATTGGAGGCCATCTGATGTTTTGAATGTGGCAGATGTCACTAATGCATGTTATTGATATTCATGTAAATAATGTACAGTGCATTCTCATATAAAATATTTTGTGAAATAGCTGTACATTATTTAACAATTTTGATTTGTTGTTATTTAAAGAAAAAATTTTGAATGTTTTGTTTTTATGGTTTCAGATTATTAAATATAAACTTACACATTTTTAACACTCTTTTTTTTTTTTTTTTTTATCTGAAAGAAACAGAAAATGTGAAGTACTTTAAAATACATACTGAATTTGTGCTAAACTTTTATCAAGTTACAGATATGTGACAGTTTAATGCAGTTAAATTGTTTATCAATTCAACAATGAAGTCTATGAATAAAATATAAAATTAAAAAACTTTTTCTTCAACTGTGAAAGAAATAATATTGTCTAATGAATCTTCCTTTGGTATTTATATATTAAAACCATCTTAAAAATTAATTTTGAATTGTTTAAGAAATCATGTTATTTTGCTTTTCATAATTTATTATATAAAAGTTTAAATGAATAAGATGGCAGTACTTTTTATATTTTATTTCTGTATAATTAAATAGTCATCATTTAAAAAAATCCTTAAGTAGAATATTTTAACAAAAATGGTCAGTTGAAAAAGGGACATTGATATAGTTTTGATTAGTCTTTATTCAAAAATATCACTGCCCTGCAAGAGTACGAGATAAAAATAAAAATTTTGACATTTCATACCTACTTCTTGTAGTTTTTCTAAGTAGCCCACCAATGACCAAGTGAATAAGAAAGCTGAATATTGTTAGACTCGTGTTTAAATCCCAATGAGCAGGCTGACTGCATGAGTGTTTGGATGGCTTTCCATATGAAACATAAATACAAACCAGTTTCCTCTAGAAAGTCCTCCACGAAGATATATGTCTCCTTGAGCAGATATTCTCATGTGTTTTGCTTTAATAAATTAATCTGACCTAACCCTGATTATCAGTATACCCCTATAGAGACTGAAATCTCAAGCATACCTGAATTCTGTAGATGTTTGTGTCTTCCATACTACAAGCAAACATCCACCAGTGGCAAATCCCTAAATATGGATGTTTCAAATCCTTGTAAATGGGCTGGCTGTGTAAGAGTTTTTGCGGTTTTGGACATGTTTAACGTAATACAAGCCAGCTCACCTTAAGAAAGTTCTCCATAAAAGTATCGCCTTCTGCAAATAACCCTCGTGCTGTGCAATATAAATAATCTAACCTAATTTGGTAAAAAAATATCTATTAACAACAGTTTTGCCATATAACTGTGGCTCAAGTCTATGGTATTAATAAGGAATTATCACCCATTTTTTTTAGAATTAAAATTATTCTGCCTCTTTTAACTATTGCCTGTATGTATGTGTGTGTGTCATGCCTTCAGACATAACATGAACATTTTGATTTTGTATTCTATTACATGCAGAACAACAAAGTTCTTTAATATTATCAAAATACATTGAAAATCTTGTGTCATTACCAAACTAAATTTAGTGACAGTTTTCACACAAATTCAAAAATTTTTGTTATTACCAGCTAGATTCTTTAAACAATCTGTGAAAACAATGCATTGTCACTTGTGAAATGTGGTGTTACGTAGTTTACTGCCATATGAATTTTTTTTTTCGAAATTTTGTATAATCTTTGCTTTATGTTCTCATATAACAGCATTAGTGCTATGTATTAAACAATTTTTATTGCTTGCATATTGAAATCTTGCTTTCATGTTTGAAATCATACACACTGGAAAGGAATGGAACATAGGGAACACACTGAGCTGGCATAAAATCCATAAATGTGATTAACAACTCTATATGTAATATATACACCCTACCATGGAATCTGGTGGGTAAGACTGCTGAACATTGATAGTGAGACAAACTCCAAATTATGATGAACAAATTCGCTCCGTGCATGCTTCCGTAGTTTTCCCTATATATAACATGAACAGAGGCAGTTTTTTGTAGAAAGTTATCCATGAAGGCATTTTTTTCCTTCACAGCCCAGCAGGTAAGACAGTTGAGCACTGATAGTTCAGCCCAAGTTCAATTCCCAGGGAACAGATTGGCTGCATGCATGTTTTCATAGATTCTCCCTTGCATAACATAAGTACAAGACAGTTTCCATCAGAAAGTTCTCCTTAACAGCATTATTCCATCAAGGAATATACACTAGCATACTTTTCCATAACTTAATAAATCCAAATCTCTTTAGGCAGACAGTTTGTGTCTGAAATCTGAACTATAGATATTAAAGTCTTTTTCTGCATATATATTTAAAAAATACCTCAGAAAATAGAATATTAATTTTTTAATGTTTCTTGTATATTGTTAAGTGTATATTTAGAGATTGATAGATGAAACTATGTAAATCAAGATTCTAATTAAAATTTGTTTTGCCCTTAACTCATCATTTTAATTTAGGTATTTTCAGTTTCTGTACTAAAAATAGTAACTGCTTATAATAAACATCTCTGGACTGCGTCATTCCTCTATTAATCCATGTCAAGTGACTTCCTACATTGACATTTCTAGTAATGTCTGTCTAGTCTGTCTACATAATGCTGGTGATGTTTTGTAATTCGAAACTTAACCAGCCAATATTATTTTAGAGCGCTATTTATCAATCAGTCAAACAACGTCGAAACCAATTCACTCAGAATTAAAATTTAGTACTGACCACAAAAAAAACTATATAAATCATTTTGGATTCTCCCCCCCCCCACTGTATATTTTTTTATGTTGCTCTTAATGTTTAGCTTTGAAAACTTCCTGTACTAACGGCATTTATAAGAATTTTCGGGAATACAGGAGAGGTTGTAAATAAATTTAGGTATATCTCACTATGTTTCCGTTAATAATCATTTTTAATATGAGGACTATTAAGTTTAAAAACACTCTTTAATTTTATGGAAATAAATCTTTTCAGATATTCTATCATATAGAAGTTTCATTCATAACATCCCAACTGGAAAAGGCAGTTGTAGGCGAAGTTAATTGGTAAGCACCCGTTCCATTCCCGAAAGTACATTGTGTATTGCTGAGTTTTGTTAACTTTATCTCAGTTTTTAATGGAGGATGGCCCTGCGGGTAATCCGAGGGTCTCCCAACTTTTATTCCTCTACTATCAGCTTCTCGAGAGAATTTCGGCTGGCCTTGTATTTTGAGTGCTCGCTTGGTTCGTGCATGAAGAAAGCATGGATGATTGTAAATTTATAATAGCTTCACATTATAAACTGACAAACATCCATGCACATGGTGGCTTATAATGTGAAGATATTATAAGTTAAATAAAAGCTACTCCTTCTTCGGGATTCGAACCCAGACCCTTCACTACGGCATTCAGCGTCATTAACCATTATACCGCCTGGGCAGCCCTATACATACCAAGAGCATAGAAACACCAAATTCATACATAACCAAGTGTTTGGATTTTATTCCTTAAAATACACTATAGGTCGAACTAGGGATCTGGTGGCCTTTTTGCATTCACGCACTGCGCACTTTAACAGAACTGGACCTGAATATGAGATAGATTCTGATATAAAGATGCAAATATCGACGATTCAAAAAATTAGATTGTAGAACAGATTCATAAGAAGATAACAAATACGGTGCTGTTCATTAAAATTTCTATACCAGGAAGCAAAGCAAATAACAGAATCATATTTATCGTATATATTGTATTTATTAATATAATGAGAGGAAGATATGATTAAATTAACAAGTGGTTTGACGTTCATAACATGCGGAATTCAGTACACCAAGCTGACACATCTGGCAGCCAGTAACATCTGTAATCCGGTTGAACATCTGATTGAGCTAAGCTGATACAGGTACTTCATTCCATGCAGCTTTAGTTCTATTTTCTGGCGAGTGATGGCATGGCAATCTCCCGGCAACCCATGATAAGATGTTCTCAATGAGTGAGAGGCCTGGAGAATGTGCTGATCAGGGCAACACTCGGAAACATTCTGTCTCAAAGAACTTCAGGGTAGCATAAGTTCGTACGTCATCTTGTTGAATCTTGTACATCATCAAGCAGGCCTTGAAGACAGGGCACGGGTATTAAGACATCACAAATGTAACGACATTTGCCCACATTACCGGTTATGGGAACAAAAGGTGACCAGGATGAAGGTGGAATGGCAACACGCCAGGTGCTGAGCCCGTATGACTTTCACGAATGCAAGCTGGCAACGTTCATTCTCCTCTATGCCTCCACACACGGATGCGTTCGTTCTCATGCTATACGCAGAATAGGTTTCGTTTGAATCACGATATGGTGCACTCCTGTGCCCAGTGTCGTCGATGACGTCCATTGTATGTGCACTTGTCTCTGTTATAGCGTCATGGGAAGCAGCAACAGTGGTCAGTGTCCGTGGTGCTGCAGACGTCGTATTTATTAATGTATTGAGAGGAAGATATGATTAAATTAACAAGTGGTATGAGATTAATAAGATGCGCAATTCAGTACATAAAGCTAACACCTCTGGCAGCAGCAACATTTGTAATCCGGCTGAGCATCTAATCGAATTAAGCCCGAATGGCAAACACAGGTAATTCATTCCATGCAGCTTCAATTCTATTTTCTGGCCAGTGATGGCATGGCAATCTTCCGGCAACCCATGATAAGATGAGTGAGAGATCTAGAGAATGTGCTGATCAGGACAACACTCGAACACATTCTGTCTCAAGGAACATCAGGCCAGCACAGGCAACATAAGGTCGTGTATCATCTTGTTGAAAGATGGCGTCACGCAGGCCTTGAAGACGGCACAACCATGGGCATTAACACATCAAATGTAAAGACGTTTGCCCACATTACCGGTTATGGGAACAAGACGTAACCAGGATGAAAGCGGAATGGCACCTTTTGTTTGCTGTGGCCATGTTATTTTCACGAATGCAAGTTGGCAACGTCATTCTTCTCTGTGCCTCCGCACACAAATGCGCTCGTATCATGCTGTACGCAGAATTGTTTTCGTCTGAATCACGACATGGTGCACTCCTGTGCCCAGTGTCGTCGATGAAGTCCACTGTAGGTGCACCTGTTTCTGTTGTAGCGTCATGGGAAACAGCAACAGTGGTCACCGTGCTGACTGTCCGTGGTGCTGCAGACGTCATCTCACTGCCCGCAACGTTCTCTCGGGTTTTAATGCCCAAGGCCGCTGAGATTTTGCACGGCGTTCAATATGAACCCATTGATCTCATATTCGCCTTACAGTCATGGGATCCCAATCAACACGGGCAGCAATGTCGCGGAAGAATGAATCGTAGTCCAAAGAGTCCACGATCTTGCCGTGGTCGAATTCCAACGCATACTAGTAAGAGTTTCTTCTTTTTATAGAGGGCGTAATATAATCTTATTCCGAGCAACTAACGCTTAAATACGATTTCTGAATGAAAAACACGTTCAATTTTTTTCGCCCCATGCATATGCAATGCAGATGGTATTACTTATACAGGCTTTGCGCGCATGCGCTGGAATGCTAATTGTTCTTATATCCAGGATGTAGTACTTGGGGTTCATGCAAATTTGACATTTATTGCGTGTCGCCTTCATGATGTTGCAATTTTAATAGGCAGTAGCGTAATGTTATCAGCTGACAAACAAGTACTGTTGCAAATAAATTTAAATCTATCGTACGTACATACAGGTATACATACAGCCTATAACATAGAAATCGACTCATTGAGAAGTTATCCAAATAGGTAGAAATTGCGTATGGCTATACCTTACGACGAAATATGGAAATGATTAACTTTTAGTGTTGAATGGTTGACAAGCTATGGAGCTCCATTGGAGCATCCAGATGAAATGGATAGCTGTGTCAACACCTCTATACTCCACTGCTCTGCCAACTATGGACGGATGGTGCATAAAACGGAAGATATTCCACTGGTAATGCATAACTTCCAAGCAAGTATGGGTCCGTCGATCTAGGTGGACTGTACCAACGTCTCGTAGACGGGTTCGTCAAAAGTACGAGCATATGTCACCATTTAAGAATAAAGGAATGAGGGTGGCCGCAGGATAGCTAGATATTTGGATACGAGTGATGAGACCATTCTATGTTATTGAGAGGAATAGGTGAACCATGGTTATAGAGAGCGTCAAGAATGTAACGGTAGAGCAAAAGCGACTGCAGAACGCAAGGACGAAGTGATCATCCGAACACGCTCGGGGCTAAAGTCACAGAAGGCATTCCCCGGCTACCCATCGTCATTGCACACCGTTAAGCATGTTTGCAGCGGTGCCGGAGGTATTCGACCTGGGATCTAACAGACTGGAATATAATTGCTTTCAGCGATGAGTCCTGCTTCGAAGTGAGTTCCGACGGCTAGCGAAGACATGTCTGGAGACGTTCAGTACAGCAATGCATACTCATCTGGATACTGTCAACGAGACAACCAGGAGCTATGGTATGGAGTGTCATTTCATTTGACAGCCGGCCTCGTTTGGTGTGGCACCCTTATAGCACGGCAGCACTTCGATGAGATTCTAGCCCTTTATTTTTGCCCTTCCTTTCACGGATCTCTGGGCTTACATTTCAGCAGTGAGTTCCGACGGCTAGCGAAGACATGTCTGGAGACGTTCAGTACAGTTCTATCTTGCTGGTCTGAAAGTAAAGGGTTATCCAAATTAAACTTCCTCAACTCAGAGGCCTGTGCAGAGTGTTGTAGGGGTCATAATGTGATGAAATTTCAAAAACAGACACTTCAGATCATGCGCTCGAGATTTAGTACACAAAAAAAATTAGTACAAGAAGTTGCCGATAGTAATGTGCATATTGCAGCAACGTGATTTGCAGAAATAAAGCTTCTGCGCAACGTATCCAAAAGACGAGCCCTACAAAAGTGGAAGACAGGCCTTGCACAGGCAGTTGTTTCCAGCTCGCTGATGCACAATGGCAACTTTGAAAGACAAAGCTCTGTTAGTGAAACTTTTCTACCAGAATGACGAGAACTTCTGTGCTGCGATAACAGCATTCCGTCGGCTGAAGATCTTACGCCGAGGACCAATGACACCACGCGCTCTAAGAGACATGATGAAGAAGTTCGAAAGAACAGGACAGCTGGGAATTTTACCAGGTAGAGGGCGACAGGTTGTGGAATCTGCATGCGTAGAAGACGTTGCTTTGGCGGTCGTGGATCCCACTAGCCAATCTCCACATGGTGTTGTCAGTGTGCCAACTGTTTTTCGTGCTGTTGATATGCCCTACACGACCGTCTGGCGTGTGATGCGTCGAATCCTCGGTTATTTTCCTTACAAAATCCATAGTTATCATCAGCTGTCCGATGGGTAGTGTTCCGATTTGACTAGAAACTTTCACTATGCCGATGTTCCGGTTTGATTAGAAACAAACTTTTCTCTGCCTCAGAATGGCAACAGTGAGAACTTAGCTGCTCCTGAGATGTAACATTAGATTCGATTCTAGATTCTAGATTAGATTAATTTTAGTATTTTAATAAATCCTTTTAAAACTATTTGATCATAGAATTATAGCTGAACCACCGCTTGCAGAAATTTAGATGTGGCATTTAGATACGTCGTTAGATAGTTAGATGCGTAGGCAGTGACATTCGTGATTCGAATAGTGTACATTAGTGCGTACATAAACATTTTTTTGGTGCTATATGCCGGGAAGTCGGCTAATATTCGAAAATATGGATTCGTAAGTATGGATTAGCACGGTGTGAAGTGTACGAAGCCTGCAAAAGGTAGGATAAGTTTTCTATTTAAAGTGTAATTATGGAAGATCCTGTCTCTAAGTTTAAATTGAAACGCAAAGTATTAAGGACCGCAGTGTCCAAGGTACTAAAGAAAATTGAGACAGAATTAAGCAAAGATGACGTTAGTATAAATGTAATAGAAGAAACTTTAGACATATTAAACGAAAAGGCAAAAACTCTGAGTGATTTAAACACTCAAATAGAACAGGATTTGAAGGTCCCAGAGGATGAATTTGAACTTGAAGTTTCATCCGCTCTAGAATATGAAGAAAAATCCAACTGTGGCAAATTAGAGGAAGAAAAAAATTGAGGGAATTACACAAACTCGAAAATTCGGATAAGGAAAGTATGAACATTCCTAATGAAACCGCTATAGATTCCAAACTTGAAAATAATAAAATTATTCGCCTTCCAAAATTGACTATCGCTAAATTTTTTGGTGATTCTAGCAATTGGCAGGAATTTTGGAGTCAATTCGAGGCAGCTATCCATAACAATGATTCATTATCGAAAGTAAATAAGTTCAGTTACTTAAAGTCATTACTAAGTGGGGTAGCTTATAATGCCGTTTCCGGACTCTCGCTTACAAATGAGAACTACGATTCAGCTATAGAACTGTTAATTAGCAGGTTTGGGAGAAAAGATTTGGTAATAAATGCTCACTTGAATAAACTGTTAAATCTTTCCCCTGTTAGAAATGTAAGGGATATAGAAAATCTTAGGAATTTATATGATCAGTGTGAAACTCAAATTAGATGCTTAAAGTCAATGAACGTCGTGTCAGAAACTTACGGTAGTTTACTTTGCCCAATATTGTTAAAATTAATTCCATCAGAGATAACATTAGAATACAGTCGCAGTAGAAACAGTGACCAAACATGGAACGTTAACGAATTAATGGAATTTATTCGTAAAGAAATAGAAAGCCGCGAAAAAGCTACGCAGTTAAATGAAAGTAGAGAAGCAAAAACAAAACACCGAGCGGGAATGATTCATAACTGGAGGCATAAATCAAATGATCGTCTCCACTCCGCTCACGATAATGTAAACAACAAGCGCAGTAAACAGTTTGAAATAAGTTCGCCTAAAACGTATGAATATGTTGCTTCAGTCGCTAGCAGTAAATGCGTATATTGTGACGAACTACACGATTCGGAGTGCTGCGAAATTAAAACCGTGGAGGAGAAAAGAAATATTTTAAAATCTCAAGCCCGATGTTTTATGTGCCTAAAATCTCAGCATAAAATTAAGCAGTGTAAGGAAAGAAAAATGTGCGAAATATGTAATAAAAAACACAATAGGTCTATTTGTTTCGAACTCGAAACCAAATCGGAGAAAATCAAGGTCGTGCCGACAATTCCATCCGGTAAAGAAGATGTTCAAATTAGTCAATTAAAAACTGAAACTTTCCGCAGTGCATTGCTACAAACGTGTACTGTGATGATACGTCCATTTTCTGAGAAGGATAATTTAGAACCAGTTCGTATTCTATTAGACAATGGATCGATGAGAAGTTTTATAATTCGGGACATTTCAGAGAAGTGTAAATTACCTGTTATTCGAAAGGAGACTTTGTCCGTATTTGCCTTTGGGGTTAACCATGCAACAGAACAAACTTACAATGTTGTGAAAGTTAAACTAGAAAACAGAAGTAAACCATCGCTAAATATAGAAATTGAAGCTTTAGAAACTAACCAAATATGTGCAACTAATTTGCCTTTCCCTGATATCCCAGTTTCCAAAATTAACAAAGAGTTAATAGGATTACAATTAGCTGATTCTTGTCAATTCAGTGATAAAAATATTGCTGTTTTGATCAGAGCAGATTACCATCATGAAGTAATAACTGGTAGACTTAAACGTTTTAAAAATAAACTTATAGCTTCCGAAACAATATTTGGGTGGTGCCTTCAGGGCCGGACTGATTCTAACGGTGAATTGTTAAACATGGACATTATTGCTGATGACAAATTGGTCTCAACACATTTAAAGCAGTTTTGGGAATTAGAAACATTGGGAATTGAACAAGGGAAGGAAATTAGTAAAATAGATAATGACATTTTAGAGAATTTAACAGAACTATCAAATTTAAAGAAAAGCGATATGACGTTAAACTCCCTTGGAATGAACATTCGACTGAATTAAAAACGAATTACGTAAATGCAGAAGTTCGCCTTAATAAACTGGTTAAAAGGTTGAGAAATGATCCACTGCTTCATCAGCAGTATCACTCAGTTATAGAACAGCATTTAAAAATGGGTATAGCTGAGAAAATTGATCCAAGTTCTGAAGAAACAGGAAGAATTTATTACATGCCTCACCAGCCAGTTATCCGACCTGACAAACCCGTGAGAGTTGTATTTGATGCATCCAGCCATTCGAAAAATGAATACTCTTTAAACGATTGTCTCTATTCCGGTCCTAATTTAAATCCACCATTGTTAGAGATATTAATACAATTTCGGACACATAGCATAGCATTTACTGCCGACCAATGTAGGCAGTAAATGCTATGGCAGTAAATGGAGAAAGGCTTGTTCTCCAGATTTCTCTGTCACCTGAAGATAGGGATGCTGTAATATTTTTGTGGGCAAATAACCTTACAGATAAGTATGGAAAACCTAACACGAAAATACTTAGGATAACTCGCGTTTTGTTTGGAGCTACATCCAGCCCATTTTTGCTTGCCGCTACTATCAAACATCACATAAATACCTTTAAAGAAACAAATCAGAAAGCAGTTAAACTATTGAACGAATGTTTATACATAGACGATTTAAAAGGCGGGGATGAAGTCGAAAATGAAGCCAAACTCATATATGAAGATATTAGATATATATTGAAGGCTGCTGGTTTCAACATGCGAAAATGGAAAACAAATTGTGGGAATCTGTAGGAAGTTTTTGAAGAATACGAAAATTGGGAAATCCAGAAATTTCTGGAACAGAAGGTATTGGGATATAAATGGAATTACAAGGAAGACCTTCAGAAGATAGAATCACAAAATCTAACTAATCAAGCTCAAGGGAAAACAAAGCTAATGACAAAAAGAGAAGTTCTTAAAACCATTGGAAAGCCTTACGATCCCATTGGATTTATAAGTCCATTCACTATTAGGGCAAAAATACTAATGCAGGAAATTTGGGGTAGATTGGGATGATTCGTTACCATTGGACTTTGAAAACAGAATGAAAAAATAGATTAATGAACTGTCAGCGATTCAGAATGTAAACATTCCGCGACATTACTTCCGAAAGACTAACAAGTCTGAATTGAGAGATATTCAAATGCATTGCTTTACCGAGCTAGTCAGAAGGCATATGGAGCTGTGATATACCTGCGATACGTCACGATGGACAGTGAAATAGGAAGTAGTTTTGTCATTTCCAAAACGAGAGTAGCTCCACTGAAGAAGCTGTCCCTTCCAAGATTAGAGCTGATGGGGGCGCTCATCGGAGCGAGATTAGCCTCAAATGTGAAAGAACAGTTAGAGAAAAGACTCCAGATGAATGTATATTTTTGGTCAGACTCTTCTATTACGTTACATTGGATAAAGGGCGATCTAAATAAATGGAAGCCATTCATCCAACATCGAGTAATGGAAATACGAAAGAAAACATTAAAAAAGTATTTCTTAAAAAGTACATAACCTAAACAGGTATTTCTAAAAATAGAGAAAACAAACAGCAGAGCAAAAATTCGAAGCTTTTATTGGAATTACAAACTATAGCTTTTTGTTTGAACGACAGTATCCCGAAGCACGATCTCCTGATGACGACAACACTCACTGTTGCCAGAACTTATCTAAACTATATATTATATTATTATTATTTTTATTAACATACTTTAATACTTCCCCTTGTAAAAAAAATAATAATAATAAATTTAAAAAAAAAGTCACATCTTAAGTCCCATCTTATCACAAAGAATTAACAGTCTCGGTTTAAATAAAGGTTTAGTCATTATATCAGCAACTTGCGCCTCTGTAGGTACCTGCTGCACAATGATTTCCTTTTCTAGAACTTTCTCTCGTATGAAAAAGTGCTTGATATCAATGTGTTTTGTGCGTCGATGAAACTCCGGGTTTGGTGACAGTCTCACTGCAGCGGCGTTGTCTACTTGAATTACTGGAGTTTCACGTAACTTGGTTACATCACTAAATAGTCGCTTTAACCAAATTACTTCTCTAGAACATTCACTAGCTGCAATTACTTCTGCTTCAGTCGTCGAAGTTGCAACAACTGTTTGCCTTTGGCTAATCCATGATATAGCTCCACCACTATATAATATCACTACTCCACTCGTTGATTTTCCTGTTTCTTGACAGACTCCAAAATCTGCATCACTATAGCATTCTAGAATTCCTGGTTTGTATTTATTCTTGTATGTAACACCTTTAGTTAGAGAACCTGCTATGTATCTGAATACACGTTTCACTTTTTTCCAATCATCTTTCGAAGGATTTTCTAGGTAACGTGATAGAATGCCAACACAGTAAGCTAAATCTGGTCTTGTGCCTAACATAAGATACATTAAAGCTCCTACAGCTTCTCTATAAGGAAAAATTTCTCTGTTTGATTTATCTTCCTTTTTCTTTTCAGTTAGACCTTCCTTCAGGATAGGAGTTGACACTGGCTTGCAATCTTCCATCCCAAATTTTTGAAGAATTTTTCTTGCATAAGCTTGCTGACTAATTTTAATACTTCCATCTTCAAGATGTTTAATTTCAAGTCCAAGAAAGTATACTGCTGGTTTAGTTGTGATTCTGAATCTCGACTTCAATTCTCTGAGAAATTTTTCAGATTCTTGTAGATCTGTTGATGCTACTAAACCATCATCTACATATAAACATACGATTAGCTTCTTGCCGTTATTGTTTCTTATATATAAGCATGGATCAGCTTCACTTGTCTTGAAGCCCAGCTGTGACACAAAATCTCCAAAATATTTATTCCAGCAACGTGATGATTGTTTAAGTCCATACAAACTGCGTTTCAACTTACAGACTTTCTTCGAACCGTCACTGTATCCTTCTGGTTGCTGCATGTATATAGATTCTTCAAGTTTTCCATATAAGAATGCTGAACCGACATCAAACTGAGAAAGATGCATTTTCTCATTGGCTGCGATGCTCAAAACTGAACGAATAGTTCCTAACTTTGTTACTGGACTAAACGTTTTATCATAATCAACTCCAAAACGTTGAGTACATCCTTTGGCAACAAGTCTAGCCTTGAATTTATCAATAGATCCATCAGGATTTCTTTTGATCTTATAAACCCACTTGCATGGTATAGCTTTAGCATCTTTTGGTAATTTTTCTAAACTCCGTGTTTCATTCTCTTATCAATGATTTCATCTCTGAATCCATAGCTTCTTTCCAATTAACACTTTGCTTACAGTTGATCGCTTCTTCATAAGATTCAGGTTCTTCAGAATCAATAATAAAAGCTTCACTTATCATTATATAATCTTCAAAACGCTTTGGCTTTCTCAAGTCAGCTCTATCTCTTAGGAATCTTGACTGTGCATTATTTTGCAAATTAATATCTTCACGTTCTTCTCTTTCAGAATGTTCTTCTGATATATTTCTAGATATTTCTTTGTTGTATTCTTTTTCTAAATTATCTTCTTCACAAAGAAACTTTTCTGAATTTTGTTGATGTTCAGAGCCAGAAATTAGGCTATCTTGATCTTGAATAGGTAACTGCACCCTTTCTTCACAATTTGTGAGCTTTTCGTTAAATATAACATCCCGTGAACAGATCACACTATTGGTTTCTTTGATCCATAGTCGGTATCTTTCGTCTCCATCATAACCAATTAAATAAGCTTTTGTAGCCTTATTATCCATTTTCCTTCTTCTTTGTTTAGGAATATGGGCATAACACACAGATCCTACTATACGAAGATGCTTAATTCGAGGTTTCTTTTTAAACCATAGCTCATAAGGACTCATGCCTTCTACTGATGATTTGCCAGTTCTGTTTAGTATATATATGGCAGTGTTGACTAGTTCAGCCCATATTGCTGCAGGAAAATGAGCTTCAGAATTTGAGTACTTAAATGTTCTTGCCATTTCCATTATTGTACGTATGTCTTTTCACTAGAGCCATTTTGTTCAGGAGAATAAGGTGCTGTTAGTCTTTGAGTTATACCTTCAGAATGCAAAATAGCACGCACTTTGTCATTGTCAAACTCTCCTCCATTATCGCTGTGAAATTCTTTGACTGAATGTCCTAAGATTTTAGCGTGTGCAAGCATGTGTTGTAACATATTTACAACAGCAGATTTTTCCTTGATAAAATACCCATAACGAAACTTTGTGTAGCTATCTTTAAACACAACTAAGTATCTTTTCTTTTGGAAAGATTCATCAAAAGGTCCACAGACATCAGCTGAAATTAATTCACCAGGCTTGCTGGCTGGCTTTCTTATGCCAAATGGTAAACGGTGTGCTTTGCCAAAAGTGCATGGTTCACACAATTTTCTTTCAAATGGGATTTTAATTCCTAATTCTTTCTCAAGCATGTTCTTAATGTGACGTTTATCTTGATGTCCCCATCTTTGATGATATAACTCTAACAAGGAATTCTCTGCTTCAGCAGCATGCACTTCTATAATTTTATCAGGCATAATAGGTTCGATAGCTGTCTTGTATAAAGTACCATATACTTTGCGAGTTCCAAAAAGCACTACTTGACCATTAACCTTTAACCAGCATTCTGTAACTGTTGAAATAAATTTACTATTCGGATTTCTATCTTGAGCAGCAAGTAAAGAAAATAAATTTCTGTTTATCCCAGGGACATACCAAACATCTTTAAGGTAAATTCTTTGGATTTTAATACCAATAGTTGTTTTGACACATACTGTTCCTTTACCAAGAGCAACTAAAGTTTCTTTTCCAGCAGCCTTGATGCTACAGGGACTATCAAACTTCATAAAGTCAATAAAGTATGTGATACAATTCATGATATGTCTTGTAGCTCCACTATCAATCCAAAAAGATGTTCGATCAGTCTTAGCCTCTTCGTCAATGGACATCAGTATTACACTGCCTGTATTTCCTTCATTGGTTTTCGTTAACCTATTCTTGGGTGGTCTTCCATCAGCAATCCACTGTTTACAATCTTTTCCCCAGTGTCCTTTCTTTTTGCAATAATTGCAAATATCTTCTTTTCTTGGTTTCCTTCTGAATTTGTCTTTTTTATATTGCTTTTGTTTTTCAGATTTTGACATTACTAATGCCACTTGTTCATTTGTATTGCCTTTCTCATGACTTTTAAATTCTCTTTCATGAGAGCAAAGCTGTGCTGTTAACTCATCAACTGTTCTTTTGTCTTCACCCAAGAGTAACCAACTTGACTTAAACAAATGGTATTGTCCTGGTAAGACATCTAAAATCTTGCAATTGAGTAGCATGTCAGGTAACTTATTTTCATTTTTCTTTTCAAGTCCTGAATTCAACTCATTCCATAAGTTTTTTTAATTTGGAAAGATGAGCTGCCATATTATCATTTTCATTCCACTTGAATTGAAAAAATTGCATGCATATATTATACAATTGATTTTCTGATGATGCTTCAAATAACTTATGTAATTCCAACCACACTTCTCTAGCAGTCTGAAATCTCATAACTTTTTGCAAAGTTTCTTCCGTCATGGAATTCGTTAATACCATCATAGCACTAGTGTTTGCATTTTGAAACTTCTTAACAGCTTCATTATATTTCTCTTGTTGCGCAATCGGAGCATCTATAGGAAGAATTTCTGGTTTCATTATAGTTCCTTCTACAATTTCTAAAGCACCAGGATGATAATTTAAAACAAATTTTATCCTGTATTTCCATATAAGCCAATCGCTTTCACCTGATAAAGGCTTTACTTGGACCTTAGATAATTCCATACTTTGATTTCTAAACAACTTTCGATTGCTATAACGAAAACAAAACACTTACTTGATTAGGCTTAACGAGTTCCGTTTCTTCGAGAAAACATCAATTCAAAACATTTGACGCAATATGGGAACTTGCTTGACCCATAACCTAAAAAAGTATTTCTTAAAAAATACATAACCTAAAAAGGTATTTCTAAAAATAGAGAAAACAAACAGCAGAGCAAAAATACGAAGCTTTTATTGGAATTACAAACTATAGCTTCTTGTTTGAACGACAGTATCGCGAAGCACGATCTCCTGATGACGACAACACTCACTGTTGGCAGAACTTATCTAAACTATATGTTATATTATTATTATTTTATTAACATACTTTAATAAACATCACCTGAGTCCTGGAATTATTGCCCTGGAGATGAAAATCCAGCTGATATGCTGACCAGAGGAACAAAGACAAATTCCACGAAAGGAATAACGTTGTCTGAACTACGAAATAGTGACATGTGGTGGCTATTACAGAGCATCGATTCGTGGCCTAAACTTGCAGAATCAGTAAGAGATTTCAAAGATAATGAAGAGCTTGAACTTCGAAGGGGAGCTGTAGTAAACTCAACAGTCACAGATGAAAATTCTATTGAGAACGAATTCATTAAAAGGTATTCGTCATTCAGCAAATTCATTAGAACCACTGCGTGGTGTTTAAGGTTTGCGAACAACTGTAGAACCAATCCATCATTAAGAAAAGAAAGTTTTTTGAGTGCTTCTGAGTTACAGAATACAACAAAGGTGCTAGTCAAATGTGTAAAACATTCTGAATTTCAACCTGAAATTAAGTGCCTGCAGTCGAAACGATCAGTTCCAAGTAATAGTAAGGTTTATTCCTTAAATGTATTTCTGGATGAAGATGAACTTTTACGAGTTGGTGGGAGACTGCGTTTCTCCAATCTTTCAGAAGACCAGAAACATCAACTTCTTTTATCAGGATCAATGTTTCTTCTTACCTTCTTCGGGAACATGCAAGGACCTGACTCGGAACAGAGAGCTTACTAAAGCTATGTTCACTAATTGTGGGAAGTAGACAGGATACACAAGAAGGGTATATAAAACCCTTTATTTTCTCTACTTACAATAACTTCCGTACTTCGGAATACACAGACCCGATACTTGGGGTCTAACGTAAAAATATAAAAATAGAACTAAACTCTAATTTAACTTTAAAATAATAAACGTAGAAGATTGGCCTTATATTAACAGGAAGCGTATGTAGTACAGAGAACTGTGAACACTACAATACGTTTAAATTTATCAAGAGGATTAAAACCTCCGGCCTGGAAGGCAACCAGCAACTGCGTAACTTCTAAGGTAAGCGGCCTGCTTCGACTCACTGCTTCCTCTCTCTCGCTTGGCAATAAACCACAACTTAAATACTTGGCGTTCGCCAGACAAACTTTGCATAAAAACCTTAACGCTTATAATTCTGGCCGGAAGTAGAAAATAAGAAGTGATAGTAAAGATTTAAAATAAAATAAACGTTAGTAAAACTTAAGATCCTTACATACTTCCCGCCAGAGTTAATTAGTTTGAAACTGAGGTCTAAAACGACCTTGTTGAAAACTTTTAGCTCTAGAATCTAACGCGAGGCCAATCTTTTACAAATATTTTTCGCTAGAACTAGAAATTTAAAAGAAAGAAAGAAATTTGTTTTTACAATAGCAACTCCCAGGATACACAATTTTTTTTCATCTGTACTGCATCCAAACAGGAGCTCTTATTCAAATCTGGTTCCTTCCAGAGATCTGGAAGGAAAACTAGTTTAATGAAATGTTACACAATGAAATGGCAAGTAACATGTATAATTATATTTCTCTTAACATTCTTATTTCATTCATGACTATTTTAATTATCTCTCCCCGTGCTCTCTGACATGTGTTGTAAAAGAACACCAAACACGAATGTGTTTCTGTCTACGTGTTCCACACTTCCTCCTACAATCAAAACACTAACGTGTTAAAATTCAACATACAAGACCTCGTAACACACCCTAATTTCAACTCTAAACCCTGAGGTACTATTCTGAAAGTGTCTAACTCTGAAGTGTAGCGTCATAGAGCCTAACTACATCATTCAACCTTTAACACATATTCACCATGATTTAGTCTTTTTACAGTCACTCGAATAAAAAAAAATTTTAACATTCACTTTTACCATATCACGGTATTTCTTAACATTTAAAATAACAGTTCACATTGTATATAAGAACATATCAACATGCCGTTAATTTTACACATTTGAAAACATACATTAGTAGTACATTGTTAACTTCTATTCTTTTCAAAGCAAGTGCCAATTCTTTCTACATTGAAATACTACATTTCAAAAAGTCTTTCAGACTAAAACTTCTTTCTTGCTAGAATGTTTTAAATAAAATTTATACAATAACTTTTTACAATATTTAAGTCTTTACACAACGCTATTATACATCAACTTTAGTTTTACGCGCGAGTAATTGAAAAACATAATACCAAAATCGGTAACAACTCATTTCTCGCCCTTTTGGCGATAAAGGTAGACCTCGCATGAGGTAAAACTTCTTGAAATCTGCCACTTGCAGTAAGAATGAAAGATTAACTTAAGTTTGCAAGGTAACATAAAATTTTACTTATCTTTGTGATATTCGGACATCCTTTTCTGGGCCCAGTCCTTAAAGGTATTGCAGATAGTTGTTTGATTTATCCTCCTTCTTGTACGGGCTCGCCCTTCAGTGCCTTCCTCTGGAAGCTTCCTTTTTTTCACCAGTTCGGTCACCCTTGAATACCTTCTTTTTCTCCTCTGCTTGTGGTCTTGGCCGTTTGATGGCAGCTGGTCTTGGCGGAACCGGGAAACTTCTTTCGTGTTCCTGCTTGGACCTCGTTGCTGGCCGTTCAAATTTTCCTTGTAACTTTTCCTCCGCCGCTGATGGCCCTTCCGCAGTTCGGCGGCATTTGCTGCAGAGAGTCCTGTCGGATGAGTAGATCTTCCGTTTTAGAACCGGGTTATAGTTGCCGTTATTTCTCCTGGTTCTCTTCACATACGTCGTTCTTCTCCCTTCTTCATTCTGGGGGTGTTCGTGAACTCTCTTTTCTGGACGGTGGAACGGCTTCTTTTTCTTGCTACCTTCAGTTTTTCCCATGGAGGTAGGAAAGGGAGGAGGGGCCATTCCGCGCTAGAAGTGAAGCACTGCTTTGACGCTTGGGTCACCAGACGGGGTGTTCTTTGTTTACATTCAGAAGCTCGCTTAACAAGATTCTGATAGTATTTCGACACACGACAGTTCCATAGATATCGAAAAAGGACACTCTCGCATGAAAGAAACATTCATAGTGTGATGGATAATAGCAGTTTGTATAGTTTACTGACATTTACGCAAAAATCTTGGTTATTTTTCGATAACTAACAACAGCGATTTTGATTATGAATTTGTTTTATAAAATTTTAAGCTGTTGCACTACACAAATATAGATTTTAAGAAAATTGCTAAAAGAGATCTGCCAAAATTTATTTTCTAGAAGATTTGAAAATTTTGAAACTTGATGGCTAAATATAAATATAAAATTATGTATGTAATATTTGTAATTAGGCACATAGGTCAGATTAAGTTTTTATTAAATAGAGTAACGCATGCAAAGGCTATCTGCCTAAAGAGAGAGATGCCATCGTGGAGGAATTTTGAAGAAAAACTGACCTTTGAGTGGGTATTAAAAATAATACTTATAATTTTCATTCAAATTATATTCATATATATTTTTTATGTAAAACTTTCGGGTGTATGCTAAATTAGTGTAAATTACTTTACACGAAAAATATAGTGAATGCACAGAAATTAAAGATTTGCACATGCCGGAAATGATAAATAGGAAATATGTATGGGTATTTATGCATGTGCTTGCAAAAAGCATGTATCTGCCTTTGACAAAATACTTAAATATTCATTAAATTATTTATAAATGTATTTGAAATGAAGAATTTATTCACTTATAAACAACTGTGAAAGTACTGTGAAGAAATCTAATGATTAAATGTATCTAATTTATAATGATTATAAATGTTATCTAAATATATAATAACCTTAATATTGAATTGTAAACATAAATTGAAATCCTGTTGACAAATACGTTGGAAAACTATTTAAGCAAGAATTGTTCGTATTGGAAAGCAATCTGTTAAAAGGTATTGTAAAGCAAATGCTATGAGATGCGCACTTAAGTACGTAATAAAGAGTTTTGGAATATGTATTGTTGAAATGAAGGGTAAAAAAAAAAAATCTGATAAGTATAATTAAAAGAATTATTCCCTTTACATTTTATAATTCAGTTACAAGTTTAAATAATACTTTAAAAAAAAAACTTATTTTATTCCCTTTCAGAAATATTCAGAGAAAGTCAAATACTATTTAATACCTATTTAATTATTAGGAATTAGCGAAATACTTCTTTAAAGTATTTCGCTAATTCCTAATAATTCTCTAATTTAAAATGAACCGAATAGAGCATTAATTATAAATTGACTTACATTTTTCGATTTAAAAGAAGCCAAAAAATCATGTCATATTTAAGAAAGTATTTTAGGAAGAAGCTCTATAAATAGAAAAGAAATAATGCATAATTTTAATATTAATAATACAATAAACTTTGATCTTAATTTTTGTACCTTAACCGAATAAAATTAAATTACCGTAATTTTTTTTTCTAATTTAGTTAACGAAAACTTGTGAAAATATTTCATTCAAATTAAACCATTCTGAGAAAACTGTCCTGTGAAAAGTATAGCATTTAATTCCGTTCAGAATGAAATGTTGTTTAAAAATATGTTGTTTTCACATACTTAGGACTCTGAAGTGTTGTAGAAAAAGAAAATATATACATTTATATGTATATTTGCGACGTAATTACAAAATATTTACACCCGAACGCGTCAAATCCCATAGAACTCAATGGTAAATGACCCAGTTTTGGTCACCACGTAGGGTTCGCCGGTGCTTCAGACCAGGGTACGGAGAAACTTGTTTAGGGCGACTCCTTCTTACTTCCTACCTCCATGATTTTTCCGCGGGGAAATTTTCTTTTCACTTGCTCCTGCCTCTTAATGGCTTGCCCTTGTACTTGTCGTTTTTCCACCTCTGGAGTTTGTGCCTGCGGTGTCTGCCGTGCCGGATCCTGCAAAAGATCTGAAAATATTTGCATTTTATTACGATCGAAGTAGGGTTTGATTTGATCAATGTTTGCGGAGCAGGTTTCACCATTTCTGGCTTTTAACACTACTACAGCGTGAGTTATTTTTTCTATAACATATGGTCCTTCAAATCGTGGAAAAAATTTGGCAGTCTTATCTTCTGGTGCTGAAGAAAGTGAATGCTTAATTTTTAAAACTTCATCCCCTACTTTATAAGTTACTCCCCGTCGTTTCAAGTCGTAATATAATTTTTTTTTCTGTGCTACTTCAGTATTCTTCTTTGCTTCCTTAATTAGTTTTTCTATATCACCCATTTTAAATTCTGGGGCTCTTTGTTGCACATAAAATAATTTATCTAACGGCGTTATAATCTTTCTGCCTAAAAATAACTCAGCAGGGGTTTTGCCCGTTGTATCATGTTTTGCGGTCCTAAGGGCGAAAGCAAATTCATTGACATAGTTATCCCAGCTTTTATGAAAATTTTTAACATAACTACGGATAATTTTCACTGTATTTCTATTGACCCGTTCCGCTATATTTGATTGCGGCCGATACGGGACCATTTTTAAATGACGTATGCCCAGTTTTTGGCACATGTCTTCAAATATATTACTTACAAATTGAGGACCATTATCCGATATAACTTTTAGGGGCGCCCCGTATTTTAAAATATATTTATTTAAAATAGAATCAGTAACTAATTTCGCGGAGGCTCGTTTTAAGGGAACAATTTCGGTCCATTTACTAAAATGATCAACCATAACAAGGAGATAGCGACTTTTATTTAACTGACTTTTTGAGAAATGGCCCAATAAATCGATGCCAATTATTTTATTTGGAAATTCGGATTTAATACTATTTAGAAACCCGGCCGGGCGGAAATTAATATAATTAACTGCTTGACATGTTGGGCAGGACTGGACATACGCCTTTGTTAACTTTTGCAGTTCAGGAAAGTAGACTGCCTCGCGTACGCGTTGGATAGTTTTTCGAATACCAGCATGAGAAGCTAAAGGGCTGTCATGGAGCTCCTGCAGGATATTTAATCTAAGACTAGCTGGGATAACAGGTCGAAATTCGTTGTTGGAATTCGTAGTTTTTGTATAAAATAATAGACCATCTATTAGTTCGTAATGGGCCGCCCTATTTCTTATCGCCACAATATCTTGGTGGCTAAAATTTTCAGGATCCTTTAAATACTCATAAATGCTTCCAAACTCAGGATCCTTACCCAGTTCGGTTATTACAGTTTCTCGGGAATTTATTGTACATGCTGTGAGCATTGCCACCTTTACGGTATTACCTTGTTCATCTATTTTAATTCTTGATAGGGCATCTGCTACGATATTTTCCTTTCGGGGGGTATGCTTGATTACCAGATTATATTCTTGCAGCTTGAGTGCCCATCTTATTAACCTTGGGAATAAATTTTTCCCTGAGTACAATCTAGTTACCGCCGCATGATCAGAGTACACTGTTATTGGCGCCTTTCCAAAATAGACTCGGAACTTTTGCACTGCTAACAAAACTGCAAGTGCCTCTCTCTCGGTCGCGGAATAGTTTCTTTGTGTTTGATTTAAAGTTCGGCTAAAAAATGCCACGGGCTGCTGATTTTGCGAAAGTACCGCTCCTACCGCATAATCCGAAGCATCCGCTGAAATTTCTAAATTCTCATCCTTTTCAGGAAATTTCAACACAGGGGCTTGCGTTAATGCTTGTTTTAATTTTTCGAAAGCACTATTGGCTTCGGCCGTCCACGAGAATCTTGCCTTTTTCCTTTTTAATTTTAACAATGGCTCAGCGATAGCTGCAAAATCTTTTATAAAGGACCTATAATATGAACAAAGTCCTAGAAAAGAAGAGAGCTTCTTTGCCGTGTTTGGAGTCGGATACTTTTGTACAGCGATTATTTTTGATTCATCTGTCTCGATTCCTTTTCGAGATATTTTATAACCTAAATATTTTAATTCAGGGGCTGCAAATTTGCACTTTTCGACATTAACTTTTAGACCGGCCTCATTTAATAAAGAAAACACCTGTCTTAAATCCTGTACATTTTGGTCGAGATTATCACTAGTAATAATGATATCGTCTAAATAGATAAATGTGGACTTTCCAAGAACAGGTCTTAACACAATGTCCATGCATCGCTGAAATGTTGCCGGGGCCCCTGAAAGGCCAAACGGCATACGCAAAAATGCATAAGTGCCAGACTTGGTTATAAAAGCAGTCTTAGGCACGTCCTCAGGCCTAACCCCTATTTGAAAATAACCAGTCGTTAAGTCTAAAGTCGTCATAAATTTGGTTGATTTTATGTTCCTTAGAATTTCTTCAATGATCGGTAACGGATATACCGGATATTTAGTTATGGAGTTTAATTTACGGTAATCAATAGCGAATCTCCACCTTTTTGGATGCGTCAAAGGATAGTCATTATTTTTCTTACATAAAACCACCGGGCTAGCATAACTACTTGAGATGGGCGTTATGATCTTTTTACGTAGCATATCGGTAATATGCCATTCTATAATTTTTTCCTTATTCTTATCATACCGGTATGGTTTTTGGCGAACTGGCATCGCATCTCCGGTGTCAATACTATGGTTAGTAACCTGAGTAAATCCTGGAATATCACTAAATAACGAAGCAAATTCACTTACCACTTGTCGGATTCTTCCTTGCTCGTCATTAGAGAGGTGGTCAAGTTTTAACATCGGCGGTTCAGCCTTTTCTGCACGAACTGGTTTCATTGTCAGCTTAAGGGACGCTTCATTAAAATCCAGTGTTGCTTGTGCGTCTGAAAGAAAATCTATTCCTAAGATTATATGTGCTTGCATATTCTTTACTATAAAAAACATCACCTTTACTTGTTCGTCCTTGATACGGATATACAACGGTACTTTACCTATGCACTTACATTTTTCTCCTTGCGCCGCTAACACTGTCGTATTATCCGAATTATATATGCGATATTTACGAAAATACTTCCTAAAAAAATCTTCTGCCACACAGGAACACTGCGCGCCTGTATCCAGGAGTGCGGTGGCTGGGATATTATTCACCAACCTTTCAATCTTCGGAAGAGTCAAATTTTTCACCATTACTGTATTTAACTTGTAGGAAGAGGGGTTTTCGTGGCCTTCGGATTTTCGCACCCTTCCGTCAGCAGAAATCCGTTTTAGTTTAAATTATTTTTCATTTCCGTGCTTTCCTTCTTTTTCCCCTGGCCTTGAGACTTTTTTCCTGGATTGTTATTGAACTGTCGACGTTCGCCGGCTGTGTTTGAATGCTCGGGTTTCCTTGCCTACTGATTCGCTTTGCTTCCGTAGCCGTGTGCTTGAGTTTGCTGTGGTCTAGGCGCACCAAATTGGTTTCGCTGTTGATATTGGCGTCTTCTTTCGACGTCCGCCGTTCTTCTACTTTCAAACTGGATTGCTAGCTCAAATAAGTTTTCCAGTGTAGTCGGATTTCTCAATTCAATAAAGTCTTGCACTTGGGGCAGTAACCTCGGCAAAATCACTTGAATTATTTCAGGATCCGGACGGTTTCCATACAAGAGTTTGAAGACGTGAATTTTTCTTAAAATAAAGCTTGAGAGATTTTCGATTCTTTGCTGATATATTCTGAAAAGTTCCGTTTCTAATTTCGCACGATCCCTTACAACAGGGAAGGCTTTTAGTAGGGCAGTCTTGAAATTCTCGTAAGTATAGGTGGGACTTCCTGCTTGACCCAAGAGACTTCTGCCTATACATTTGAACCAGTTAAGCGCTTGGCCCCTCAAAGCGCTGGTAGCTAAGGTAACTTTTTGAAACTCGTGCACGGGGTAGAGCATGAAGTGGTCATCCAATTTTTCCAAAAAACTGGTTACCGGTGAGTTTCCATTAAATGTTGCTTCTGGTTTCATCGAAGCGCGCATGGTCTGGACGATGTAACCAAATCCTTCCAGGGCGGCAGCTGGCATTTCTGGATTCTGAGCCGTTTCTGCAGGCAGCACAGGTTCTTCTTGAAACTCGGCCATGGTTATTCTTCTTCGTTGGGCGCCACTATCAGGATCAATGTTCCTTCTTACCTTCTTCGGGAACATGCAAGGACCTGACTCGGAACAGAGAGCTTACTAATGCTATGTTCACTAATTGTGGGAAGTAGACAGGATACACAAGAAGGGTATATAAAACCCTTTATTTTCTCTATTTACAATAACTTCCGTACTTCGGAATACACAGACCCGCTACTTGGGGGTCTAACGTAAAAATATAAAAATAGAACTAAACTCTAATTTACCTTTAAAATAATAAACGTGGAAGATTGGCCTTATATTAACAGGAAGCGTATGTAGTACAGAGAACTGTGAACACTACAATACGTTTAAAAATTATGAAGAGGATTAAAACCTCTGGGCTGGAAGGCAACCAGCAACTGCGTAACTTCTAAGGTAAGCGGCCTGCTTCGACTCACTGCTTCCTCTCTCTCGCTTGGCAAAAAGCCACAACTTAAATACTTGGCGTTCGCCAGACAAACTTTGCATAAAAACCTTAACGCTTATAATTCTGGCCGGAAGTAGAAAATAAGAAGTGATAGTAAAGATTTAAAATAAAATAAACGTTAGTAAAGCTTAAGATCCTTACACTTTTACCCAAAAGACATCATTTCACTGAATTACTCATAGATTATTATCATAAAAAATCTCTTTATTCGGGCGTTCAAACAACACTTTCTCTTATTAGACAATTATACTGGATACCTTCCGGAAAAGATAGAGTTAGACGCGTTATAAGTAAATGCATGACGTACTTTCGAACAAGGAACCAAATGATGGGAGACTTACCTAGAGACAGAGTTGTAATAACTAGACCATTCGAAAAAATAGGACTGGACTTTGCAGGTCCAGCTATCACCAAGCCTAATTTGAAAAGATCTAGAGTTACGTTTAAATCATACATCGCGATATTTATTTGCTTTAGTACAAAAGCTATTCATCTAGAAATAGTATCGGATTTGTCTACTGAAGCATTTCTAGCATGCCTTAGAAGGTTTATTGCCAGACGATCTAAACCATCCATTGTTTGGAGTGATAACGCTACGAACTTCAAGGGAACGAAGAATGTTCTTGATAAACTCTTTAGAATTTGTAGATCGGATCCTATTCAGCGCTTTATTTCCGAAGAAGGTATAACATGGAGATTTATTCCTCCTTCTTTTCCCGCATTTTGGCGGGTTATGGGAGGCTAATATAAAATCAACGAAGAGAATTTTGACAAAGGTCGCGAAAACGACAATTTTAAACTTTGAAGAGCTGTATACATTAATTACACAAATAGAAGCTTGCTTGAACTCTCGACCTCTATCACCTATTTCGGCTGATCCAACAGATCTTCAGCCTTTGACTCCAGGTCATTTCCTAATAGGAGCTCCACTTTTGTCGATACCAGAACCGAATGATTCTGTAGATTCTTTGACCTTGTCTTCTAGATGGACTCAAAAATTCAAAAACTTAGAGCTAATTTCTGGAACCGTTTTAGCGTGGAATATCTTACTCATTTGCAGAACCGCTCAAAATGGAATCAAGTGAGATCCAATCTCAAGGCAGGACAACTAGTCTTGTTAAAAGATAAAAACAAGACACCCATGAAGTGGACACTAGCTCGCATCGAGGAGACCTTTTCTGGTCCAGATGGACTAGTACGAGTCGTAGACGTCAGAACTTCAGATGGAATCTTTCGCCGAGCCGTCTCCAATATCAAATGATGTTGGACAATCGTCCAACGGGGGCCGGGATGTTCCTGTTTGACTAGAAACTTTCACTATGCCGATGTTCCGGTTTGATTAGAAACAAACTTTTCTCTGCCTCAGAATGGCAACAGTGAGAACTTAACTTTCGATTTTTTATGACGCAGCTAGAACGCTGCTCCTGAGATGTAACATTAGATTCGATTCTAGATTCTAGATTAGATTAATTTTAGTATTTTAATAAATCCTTTTAAAACTAGATTGTGTATTTGATGATAGAATTATAGCTGAACCACCGCTTGCAGAAATTTTAGATGTGGCATTTAGATACGTCGTTAGATAGTTAGATGCGAAGGCAGCGACATTCGTGATTCGAATAGTGTACATTAGTGCGTACATAAACAGGTAGTTCGGGAAACATTTGCGTTACAGTTCCTTGCCAGAATGGAAGTCGATGCTGCTTGGCCGTAGAAGATCCTTTGAACGGATGAGGCCCATTTTCACCTGAATGATCAAGTAAATACGCACAACTGCCGCATTTGGGCAAGTGAGAACCCGCGCGCAATCCATCAAGTGCCTTTGAACCCTCTAAAGGTTACTGTATGGTGCGGTTTCACTGCAACATTCGTCATTGGGCCCTGTTTTTTTTTTTTTTTTTTTTTTTTTTTTGAAGAGGTGACTCCAATAGGGTTCAAAACCTGCTCTGTCACAGGAAAACGGTATCAGGACATGTTGATGTTTGTGATCCCTGAACTGCAACAACGTGGCCGCCTCCAGGACACGATATTTATGCAGGATGGTGCACCTCCCCATATTCTTCGTAGCTTCTGGTGTTACAACAGAAGATTACAACAACGATATTCAACAGGTGTTACGGGCAACTTTTACCGATGCACGTGTGATCAGCCACTCTTTCCCTACAGCTTAGCCTCCCTGCTCGCCTGATCTCGCGTCATGCGAGTTTTGGTTTTGGGGAATCTTAGAGCATCGGGTCTACCGAGAACACCCAGCAACCTTGGCACATCTGAAAGACGCAATTATTCGATATGTTCGTGGAATTAATGTGGACTTACTGCGTTCCGCTGGGGAACACACTGCTTTGCGAATGGAAAGATTTGTGGAGAACCACGGCACACCTACAGATTATCTGTAGAATGTTTTGTTGATCTTCAGCGCCACCTATCGGCAACTTCTTGTACTAATTTTTTTGTTTAATAAATCTTGAGCGCATGATCTGAAGTGTCTGTTTTTAAAATTTCATCACATTATGACCCATACAACTCTCTGCACAGGCCTCAGAGTTGGGGAAGTTTAATTTGGATAGCCCTGTATATGCCAAGGAATCCTCCAGGAGCACATCCGCCAACTCTACGAGTCAATGCCTAACAGGATTAGAGTTTGCATTAGGGCTAAAGGTGGGCCATTGCATTATTTATTTTGCTTTTGTAGCTGTATTTCCTAAATAAAAATTAAATTCCTATCATACTAGTTTCGTTTTCAATCCATCTACAGATTTTCGTCTCATTCAGACAACTCCTTTCTGGTGTGTCTGATTTCATAAATGTTATCAAAATAATGTTAGAATTATGCTTAATGAATTGGTTTTCTCCTACATTAAATAATTCCTTCACTACCTAAATGCTTAACTTTCCTCTTATTATTCATTAAATACCAGGGACACAAGTGCAATTTCTCCCATATTAAGAGAGATCTTTTTTCAGTGTCCTTCAGCTGTTTATGAAAAATGATATATGATATGAAAGCACACATTGACTTATTTTATTGCACTACGATATGGAAGCACACATTGACTTATTTTATTGCACTACGATATGGAAGCACACATTGACTTATTTTATTGCACTACGATATGGAAGCACACATTGCAAGAAAGAAAGTACAAGAAAATGTTTATAGATTACTTGCAATCAATGCAAATAAAATAAATACTAAAAAGCTATAGAATAAACCATGTTTGAACATCGATAAGTAGAGGGAAGCATAACAAAGCAAATGACAACAGAAAATAAAGCATTAAATAAATATTTACAGGTGCAAGACACTTATTTTTACATATATTATCAATATTTTACATTTTATTCAATTATGTGCTATTTCTAATTTGATACTCTTTTCTTGATAAGCAAACAGCAAACATAATAATATTTTCCGAATACGTATCCCGATCTGCTGCTAAGGATAATCCCTTAGCAGGGAAAAAGTATCACGCTGTCCTCCTACAAGAAGTACGTCATCGGACGAAAACCATAACGTGGTCTACCATAATAAGCTGTTTCTCCCCGTTTTGGCGTTAAGTCTGTTCTCTGAACCTTATCCCAGGCGACGTTGAAGTCGTAATTTGATGTGCGACTGAATTGACCAGTTCGTATTTCACTCGACCCTGAAACAATATTGGCAGCTTTCTGGGAAAGATCTTATCGAAAGGGAGTCAGCGTTTCCATGTGATGATCCTTTCCAATGACGGATAGTAATATCATATTCCTAGGGATTGTATCCCTCTGTATTCACCTGGCTATTTGAACTTCAGGATTCTTGAAATTTAAGAGCCAGGTTAATGATGCATGATCTGGGCGGAGCAGGAAAATTTTCTGCCGTAGACGTAATAAGGGAAGCTTCAACTATGGAGAGCAATTCTTTCCTGGTGATAAAGTAATTCCTTTCTGGTTTAGACACTTGCTTTAGTATGTTACGACATGTTCTTGACCGTTTATATTTTGGGACAAAACAGCACCGACATTCCTACTGCTTTCACTAAAATAAATAACGTCAGCATTGTTGCAATTGTTTAAGCTCCCTTTAATTTGTAAAATGCATCCTTACATTCTTTTGTCCCCAACAGCTTTTATTTGCTCTCTGCTAGTTTGTGAAGTGGTCTTGCGATGGAAGAAAGTACTTGAAAAGTCGAAAGCCCCAGGAAGCATTTAAGCATTAAGATCAATTTCTGAAGCATCTTAATATTTTCTAAATGTTCTTCAAAACTTTTTCCTCCGATTATGCTGTCATCCAAGTTTATTACACAGGCTTCTTAGAAAAGACCTCTCAGACCGGTTTCCATGAGGCCGAATGCTGCTGGAGCACTGCAGCATCCAAACAGCATCATCTTGAACTATCTAAGGCCTTGTCTTCCAATAAATGCCATCTTTTCTTGGTCATCAGTATATATCTCTATCCACGCTTTAAGTCAAACGTCAAAAACCACTTACTTCCAGTATCTAGTATCTAGAATCTAGAATGTCGTCAGCTCTAGGAAAAGAGTAGTTGCTTTTCTTGGTGACGATGAAATTTGTCGAACTGGATATTGAGCCATCCTTCTTTCTGACGAGGACGATCTGACGATGGCAAGTTCTTACTGAAGGCTTGATAACATTACTCTCTTGCATGTCCTTTAGTTTCGTTACCTCTTCCTGTTTAGCAATAACTCCGATGTTAGTCTCTGAAGACACAGACTTTGAAGCACGGAGTGCATGATAGAAGCACTTCGCCTTTCCTGATGACTTTTGTTATCACGTACTTTTTTAACTCTCAGCGGGATGCCTATTTTTACTTCCTCCCTAGGAAACGCAACTCGCGACTAAAGTTGGCGATTTACGAGGTCTTGGAGAAATTGTGTGGCTAGCGCATGCGCAGAAAGGGAAGAACTATCGTGATGATATGTCTTGTTGGATGTAATTCAACATGAGCTTGGATGTAGTTCAACATGAGCATTTGCGAGCGCTTGGATGAAATCCCTTCTTCCTTCCGTTAAGGAATTCCGTTAATTACCCTCCGTTATTCCGAAACCCGGGCGATGAGCAAAAGTGAGGTTTGGGTTCTAGACGCTTGTGTCTGGGACTGTAGGACCAAGAGTCTCAATCTCTTGTTTCTGAGAGATCTGCGGCATCATGCTTTTAGTTTCTTTCTAGAACTGACTAACTTGATTTATAAATTTGCGGCTTAATTAGATATTAAAGAGAGTGAAAGAGAACTGGAAATAATCGACGACTTATTTTAGATGCTGAGTTTTAATCTTTTGGCAATACTATTTACGACTGCTATTGATTACTATGTTTGAACTGGATTTTGCGAAAATTTAATCGTGTAGTAACTGTTTTATGTAATATTTCGAGCCTAAAAATGACAGATAAAAGTCGAAACTTTCGTTCCGCATATTATGACAAAGTTGGATTCCGTGGTGTAGAAGAGAAAAAATCGTTAGAAATTTTAATAAACGAAAAACCTATGGATAAAGCTAAACTATCAAAATTTTGTTTGAGGTTTACCCTACCTTCAATATATCGAGAATACGTATGGAAAATCCTTCTAGGTTTGTATACTGACCGGTAATGAATTTAACTCCAGTTTTCTATTCTCGATGTGAAAAACTTATCTTTTATGCACATAAAACATGATTCAAATTTAGGAAAGATAATTTTGAATAATGTTTCTTTCAGGAAAAGAAAAAAAAAAACTTAAGAAATTCTTCTTTCTTACACATGCCCACATATTTTAAAATACTTTATAGCGAAAATATAATTTATAAGGAGAAATTTATTTTCTGCGTAGTAATCCATAAAGTGCTGTAAATCTAATTGAAATTCTATAGAAATCGGAACGTTAAGTTACAAGCTATTACTGTTAAAGATAGGAGAGGTGATGATGCAGGTTTACTGTAATCTATTTATGCCACATTTATTTGACTATGAGATGAAATTTGGGCACAGCTTTAGTATTAGTCCTTTTTGACGAGAAATTTGTTTGGCGACATTTTGGAGCGATAAATGAAAAATTATGATAACCTTGGTAACCCTAAATACTGAGCTTCAAACATGCCGCCATTTCTGTCCACGTAACTTTAACGAATTTGATAGGTATCAGAGCTTTGATGGCAGGAGGGATAAATTGTGTGTTTTTCTTAAAGTTACTTTTGTGTTAGGAAAGCACAAAATTTAAAATATTTTTTAAAAAGCCAAATTTTTGATAGTTAAAACTGGACTTTTAATATTACATCACATGAGTCTTGACATTTTTTCATATGTCAACTCTGCATATTATTATAAACTCCAACCCCCCAAGGAAAAAAAAAAAAAAAAACATTTTCAGTAGCATGAGGTAAACTCTTGGTGTTTCCTTTGCTAAGGAGATCAAAATTACCATGGTCTAAAAATACTTATTTACCTCATATTAGAACTATAGGGATGTGTAATTGCATGAATTCATAGGTTCAAATCAGGACCAAAATCAGGTTTCATTATTGCTTTTATAACATTTTCATAATTTGTCTGACTATAAAAAATATAATGTTGCTTAGATTATGGAATATATTGCTTATAATTTAGAGTTCTCAAATTTTGTAAATCTTACAACCTAACAGCTGTATGTGAATAACCTTCACTGAGTATTATTACTTTTATTAATAGTATGTTGACATAGCAGTCGACTTTTTATTTTAAATTTAAAGAAAATTTTCTACATTACTTAAACATTTTATCTAACAGAAATCTGAATTTTTTGTAATAAAAACTATAATAAGAGTACAATTTATATATAAAAATTTGACTACATGGCAAGCACTTAGATACTGATTTCAATGTCTTTAAATGTTATTATCATAAAGTTTAGATATATTCTTATTAAGTTAAGATATACTTTTATTCTATTATAAAGTTTAGATGTACAGAACAGAAGGCACACTTTGTGCTTACGACTCAGTCAACCACTTGTGGCAAGATAACTTATGATAACAATTAAGTTCAAATGTAAAATTTAAATTCAAATAAATTTGTAGCCCAAAGGCTGCACAAATCAATTTAATGCAAAGTTGGTTAAAAACTTAACTGGCATGGAATTCAGCTATCAGCAATTATAATGCAAGGCTGAAGACTACAAATCTTTTCTTATCTAGCAACCTATTAATGTGGCCTCAAAAGGCAAAACACGGTTTGTTTTACAAAATAAAAACTTCATTTGGATTCTGGTGAGAAAACGGATGGAGGAAATCGACAGTAAAGATCCCAAGCATAAAATAACTCTGGTTACAAAATAAAGGAACGTTACAATATACTATGTTCCCTGATTAATTATTCAGTACATGAAATAGTGTAATGCATTTTTGTTTGCATCACATACAAATTATTTATTTTATTTAAATGCTTTCCAAAACTGACAGGATTTTGCAAACATATTGACCATATTTTTCGACCTATAGATGCAACACTTCTTCTCTTCAGAAGTAAGATTTAGAATTAAGAAATAAGAAGAATTATGAATAGAAAATAAATACATATGCTGGCTAGCAGAAGAAGGATGCCTACATAAAGTACTTTTTAAGAGAAACTGGCTCAGATTCACATTACATCTACGGGAAACTACTAAAACTCCCACATAGCCAGCCTGAGCTACCACTGTTCAGTGGCTATCACTCCACCACTAGTGGAATCCAATGACTGTTCGAATTTTCACAGAAATCATCATTTACGATGATTGTTGTATTATTACCATTGGTACAAAATTTACTCATTATGATAATTTAATTTTAGCTTTTAAATTATAATCATAAATTACTTGTAATAAATTGAGGGATTAAAAAATACACACTTCTTAATATTTTTACCACTTACAATATTTAATCATAAAAAATATTTCTAACACTGGTACAAAACTTGCCCATTATAATTGAATTTGATTTCCTTCACTTTGAAATATTTTTTTTATTTTCTTTTAATAACAGAATCTAAGAAACTAAAGTAACATATACTAGTTTGAAAAACAGAATCTAAGAAACTAAAGTAACATATACTAGTTTGAAAAACAGAATCTAAGAAACTAAAGTAACATATACTAGTTTGAAAAACAGAATCTAAGAAACTAAAGTAACGTATACTAGTTTATACTAGTTTGAAATGCATTTATTAACCTTTTGTAAATTTCATTATTCATAAACATAAAAATTAACCTTTTGTAAATTTAAAATATTAACTAAGTACTAATATAATAAAATACAAATATGAACTAACTACTTAAAATATTAATGTTTAATACATTATATTTCGTAATTAAAAATATTAACATTTTGTAAATTTCATTACTCATAACATAATAATTGTTATAAATTCATTTACAGTAGTGTTTCAAGAATTTATCATAGCAGTACTAGAAATATTGAAAATTAGAGAAAGACTGTTTATTCTGATTAAGAGCTTATTTTTTAGGATTGTTATTTAGTCTAGATCGGGTTTTGTTGACAATCCGCCATTTTTTTTCGATCTTAAAAACTGGGTCTACCTTGGCGACTGAAGTTTGTCACCAAATAAAATATCGCCATAAGGACCAATACTAAAGCTGTTCCGAAATTTGTTTCTCAAATTTTTAATCCAAACATTCTAGGGTTTAATTCTCATATTTACAAAAAGTGCTAGAATTGCTGATGTTTTTAAATTGTATAGTACATGGAGTAATTCCTCATATATGATTACTACCTTAAAAATTCTTTAAGTAATATGTTGTGTATGTGTACATGTAAATACTATTATTAAAGTATTGCAATTTACATATTTTGTTTCAAGAGGATGCTGTTTTTCAGAATTACTATAAGTACTTAAATTATGTTTAAGTTTATATGCTAAAACCATAAATAATAAAGTAGTATTTGTTCAAGTGGAAAAAAACATCTTCAAAATTAAATCACGAAAAAAAATATCTTCAAAATTAAATCATTCAGAAGTTTGGAAAAAACAGTTGTCTTAAAGAGGTCATCTTATATTTTGTTGAATTTGGGAAAGTTCTATTTATAATTAAGAATAGTGTGAATTAAGTATGGAACAGTACAAGAATTATATCTTTTTAGAAAAATGAATTGGTAAAAATTGGAGCTTTTTTTTTTTTTTTTTTTTTTTTTTTTAAACAACGAGTTCTTTTTTTTATGGAACCATGTTAAATCTTTTGTCTGCTCATCAGAGTTATATTCTTTAGATCAGACTTCAAGTCAAGATCTCCTTAATAACTAAGGTTTATATTTAACAATTTATTAAACTAATTGGGACAATATATCATGGAAAATGGTAATTATATGGAATTGGATTAAAATTATAGAAATATTGAGTACATCTAAAATTATTATTATTTAAAATTCTGTGAGAACTTTGTACATATTCTTCCTCATTAAAGTAGCTACCATGCTTAATCACGAAAACTGGGAAACTTGATTCTAATATCTGAAATGTGCAAATTTCAAATATCGCCGGAGATTTATGCAGTGAACACTTTAATTAAATTTCCCTAATAGTTTGTTCTCTTGTATGACTTATGGTTAATATTTAAGGCATAGTTTTAGCACATGCAGTTCTTTATTACTTTTTTTAATATATGAACAGAAGAGATTAAAAAATGAAATTAAGTATTTTTTTAACCATTATGTAATTAATCTCTTATTTCTAAAGTCTGACAATATTTATTAAACATTGCTATTTTTCATGGATTTGATTGTCAACAGCTGATTTAGCTAAGTGCCTTAGATTTTAATTTTTTTGCCCGTACAATAAGTTGATTAACAATATATCCAAAGTCCAGACCACTGGATCACCATCAATCTTATTCTTTTGGGAAAGTTTTTTGTATACTTTACGTTTGTGCATTTGATATTTCTTAATAAAATATGTACCTGGGTACTGAAGAAACGTATTCATAGCCTCTATAGCCATTTAACTCCATAGACTTTTTGTTTAGCTTGTATCTCAAATCGAAATATCGTCGACTTTACAGTTACTAAATAACTTATATTCGAGACCTAAAAACCTAGCGAATCATTATTTATGACAGCTTGAGAATTGATTCTTGCAGTGATGCCTAAGCAATTTTTTTTTTTAAATATTAGTAATTGAATGCCAGACAGCATGGTAACCTTTTATGTTCACATTATACTTGCCAGTGATTACAGACTTCAGCTAATTCCGCTGTGAATTGTTGATTGTGTTGACAAGATGAAATTTGAGAGAAATTTCTATCCATATGCAAAAAGTAGATTGGCTAATCTTTGGAATATGGTAACAGGCAGTTTGGCGACATTTTGGTAGGCGATAAAGGTTACTACCTATTCGGCAATAACGTGAGAAGTACCCAGTTTCAATTACACATTATTTTGTGTGAGAGAAATGAGAGATCATGTGATGTTTATGGACAAATCACAGTTCTTTAATCGGAAAAGGGGGGGGAATTTGGAAAAATATCTGCAGTACTTTATAGCATTTTGTATTTAGCTTCATTGTGTGATGTGTGAAACAGTGTTGCTTAATTTTTGGATTCCATGGCCCTATCTAAAGTGAATTCGAAATTTTTATTGCGTTTATCTGATAATCCAAAAGAATTGCTTGAATGGTGTACGAGTGTAGGATTAATTGCGGATAAGTATGAGTGTTCAACATGTGGGAATGAAATGAGATTGTGTGAAAGGAAGGATATTACAGATAAGTTTGAATTTCAGATTTAGAAATTAGCAGTAGTACTGCAGCCAATTGAACTTAGTTAGTATTTTTAATCATTTGAGGATATTATTTTTATGCATTGTTCTAAATATAAGGAATAAATAAATTAATATGGTATTATTGGAAAATTGTTATTAGCAATGAATTAGTTTAAAGTAATTAAGATTTTAAGCTAATTTTTATTAATTTAATGTATGTGTTTATTTATATTTTAAGTAGTGTTTTTTAATTTAATTATATTTTAATTAAATGATAGTGATTTTGTGAATTATATGTTTGTAGCATTTTGGAATACGTTTCAGTAGAAGTAAACATGCATGGAAATAATTTAAATACAGTGGTACTTTGGTAGACGGTTGCACGGATTTTTGGCGATTTACGTTGGCGCAATTGTTGGCGCGATTTTTACAATCGTCAGCCATCTTGAAAAACGCTGTTTTTATGCATAGTAAAGTATTCGAAACTTTAAAAAAAAATAAATATAGTTAAAAGTAATGGATTAATTTTTTGTTGAAAATGGCGTTTTTCAAGATGTCATTCAAGTGTAAATAAATGTATTTACTATGAGTATAAAATACTAAAGTAAGGCTATTATTACTTTCATATAGCAAAAAAGAGAATAAAAACACCGCTATAAAAACATTGTGCCAATGTTTAATTAGATTAAAATATTACTGAAATTGAATATTGAGTTAAAAACCATCCTACCAATATTTAAAAGAATTAGAATATTATTAAATTCAAATACTTTAAAATGCGTTATATAAAATATAATTAACATTAAAACATATGTGACAATAATTATCTCAGCAATTTTTGAAAACAGTGTATTAATTTTTTCAACAAAAATTGAAGTATACAATTATAAAATAAAAGAAAAATATGTACTTGCATTTTTTTGAGTAATTTAACCTCTTGTTTATTGATAAGTACCACAAAAAAAATCAAAATCATAATTGAATCGGCTCTTTCAACCATCTTCATCTGTTATCCACATATCTCACACATCATTGAAGAAGCAATTAGCGAGGTTTCCTCAAAATTTAAAATAAATTTCCTCTGACGCTATTAACAATTTATAAATAAATCTTTGATTAGGAAAGACAGGTTGGCCAAAATAAGGTCTCAAAGGGCAATTTTTTTATTCCAGTACCAATAATTCTTGGTAATTACCAATAACAACATTCATCTTCGAAACGGAGATATTCATTCCATTTGAAATCTGAGGAATTCGAAGAGATGACTAATAAAATTTTAAAATGGCGCAGTAATGCACAAATATTCAGTAACCAATCAGGGAGCTGATTACATCACACATAGAATTAAAATTATTTAAATAATCATTCATAATAAAATCATTTTTAAAACAAATGCAAAATTAAATTGTATTTTAATATTTCACAGCCATAAATAATGTTTAAAACATTAGATTAAATTTATAGATATTAATAAAACCAATTACTTTTAAAGTAAGGTGACGTCATTGATTACATCATCCACAACATAAATTTATATAAAATATTATAAACAACAAAATTTTTATTTCAAATAAAAATGTAAAATTAAATTGATTTTTCAATATTTAGAAGCCATAAATAATATTTAAAACACGAAAGTTATGCATAATAAAACGCATTATTTTTTTAATAAAATGACAACAAAGTATCGGTTACCATAAATAACTTATCCAGCAATGGGTTTACCATAACTTGTATTACTCACCAAAAGAAAAATCGCCAAAATCCGTGCAACCATCTACCAAAGTAGCACCTTAAATACAGTCAAAAGCCATTAATTCGGACACCCATAACCCGGAATGATCTATAATCCGGACCTCAAAGCTACAAACGCATGCGTCGAGTTGACGCATAGGCATTTACGTGTGCGCATAAGACCTTTGTGGCTGCGAATGTGCGTGTGCGTATGCGCATAAAACGTTTACGCATGCGCGTTTAATGTATAACGGATGGTATAAGCTAAGCTAAAATTATCTAATTCAGTTAATGTTGCAGATTGCGTTGTTCTTTAATCTTCGAATTGGATCCGGCTTATTATTTTTTGCAGACTGTTAGAGCAATTTTATAAAAGTAAGCTTGAACTTTCGAGTATGTCAAATAGAATTTCCGATATATATTTCCTAATATGTAAAGGATCTACAAAGCCAAAGTATGTTTCGAAGTCCATTAAACAAAAAGTGAAATTGCTGCAAAAAATGGATAAAGGCATGAAGAAAGTGACAGAGTGATTTGCTTCTCTTACCATTCCGAAATCTGTTTATCAATTTCACGCTGCTCTGCTCTCTAATGTAATTTAATGTTTTATTATATGTATGTGTGCTGATGTAATTTCTCAATGTATTTAATTAGGATGATATTTAAACCTAAAGTGGTAGTGTAAAAAAGGTTAGCTTTAAATATGTTCTTGGCCCATAGATGGCGCCACTGTTTTTTATTCTTCTATAACTGTGCACTCCAATAAAACTTCACTTGTGTTCCAAACTCCCAACAGGTATGTTGTGTATTATTTATTCTCATACATGCAAGTAACCACTCTCTGCTATACAGTCAAAAGTCGTTAATTCGGACACCCATAATCCGGACCTCAAAGCTAAAATCTTTCTGCGCATGCGCCGCATTGACGCATGCGCATAGGCGTTTTACTCGTGCGTGCAAGACATTTACGACTGCGCGTATGCGTCTGTGCAAGTGCAGAATACGTTTTCGCGTGCACGTTTAACATATAACGGACGGTATAAGCTAAAATTATCTAATTATCTATTTCAGTTAATGTTAATGATTGCGTTGTTCCTTAATCTTCGAATTGGATCCCGCTTATTATTTTTTGCAGACTGTTAGAGCAATTTTATAAAAGTAAGCTTGAACTTTCGATTATATCAAATAGAATTTTCGATACATATTTGCTAATGTGTAAATTATCTAAAGCGAAAGTATGTTTCGAAATCCGAAATCTATTCATCAATTTCACGCTGCTCGGTGAGGGGAACGCCGCGGCGCACTATGAATCGGAAGTTGATCTGTCAGCACTATCCTTATCTTCAGGGCAGATGTTTTTATTTTATTTGGCTTATAATTCCTTACTAAATATAGTATTTCATCTCGATGTACTCCGTCTTTGATATGATTTAAAACAAGTCCCTCGTCATTATAATTCGCTGCCGATAGTAAAGAAAATGACACAGAGGTTACTGAAAACTAAAAAATTTCGATTGACAAATTAGTCGGTATTCTCAAGACAGCAATTATAGGACTTGAACAGCAGAACTTTGTAACTAAACAGGAAATTATGTCTGTTTAATAGAATTAAAGAGAAAGTATTATCACATGAAACGAAGCAACTTAAACAACTTACATTGAAAGAAATGTTTAGTAAAGTAAACAAATAAATATTAAGCTTTTTCTTTTTGTAAATTTTGATACCTTTTGGATCATAATTGTTCTTTATTTCATAAATTATGGTTTAACATTTTTAATTTTGTAATTTCTGCATGCCATCCTACCAGATTTAAACTGATGATCTATAATCCGGAAACGCTGAAGTCCCGACGAGTCCGCATTAACGACTTTTGACTGTATTTGACACTAAGTATTTGCAACCATTTTAAATGCTTGCGTTATAAATTCGCAGGTGACGTTTATAATAGATAATTTAGAGGGAAAAGTTTTTGGATATTTTATTTATTTTATACGTGCAAATGTTCATCTTTGGAAAGGGTATATACTTTTTCACGATCAGGTAATTTCATATATGTCCTATTTAATGACTTTAAAGATTCACAAAATTTTCCTGCATTTTTCGGGCAAATTTTTCTAATTTATGAGAAAAAAGCAGTGTACATGGATAAAGTCAAGAGTGTGCACAATGCCATTTTTGTGCAATTCTGGGATGTTTTTTTAAGTGAAAATAGGTCGATGGTTACCGTGTATGTGCCATTCTTAAAAACGCGGCAAGGAGTTTGCGATTCTGCACTTTCTTTCAATTTTGCAGTTAATATTCGTCAGGATTAAGCACTTTTGTTCCATAAAATTTCTAGCATAAGCGTAATTCGGCTAGCAGATTGTTGGAAAAAATGTTGAGTAAATAAAAAAAAAAGAAATCTGTCTTTACTTCATGAAGACAAAATGGCGCGGGAAAAAAAAAGTAGGAGGATGCTGTAGCAGGGTTGGTTGCCAAGTTACCAGTAGGTTTTGTAAATGATATTCATAAGCCGAAAGAGTACATTTAGTGTTGTTTGAATCAAGAGTACCTACACTCATGTCCATAAATTAAGGAAAATGCAAAATTAGGCAAAGGAAGAGTTAGAACCAAAACAAATTTGACTTATTTGTAAAGCTTATTTATTAAATAAAAGGTAAAGAGCAAAAAAAGATGCTATATGTTTGATATTATTAAAAAAATTAGCTATTTTTTCTCCTTGGAGCAAATTACAAAAAAAAAAAAAAAAAAAAAAAAAAAAAAAAAAAAAAAACAATATTACATGGTTGGTATGATTGTTAATACAGTCCCGTACAACGCCTAGGCATGCTGAGTATCAAATTATCGATCTGATCTTAGGAGATATTACACCACTTAAAAAGCAATGCTCTCCGAAGTTCCGGTAGACCAGTAGGAGGAGGTTGACGGGCTGCAACTCATCGGCCAAGCATGTCCCACACGTGCTCTACTGGATTCAAGTCCCGTGAGAATGCTGGCCAGTCCATACGGGTGATATCCTCCGATTGAAGGCATTCGCTTGCGATGTTTGCACGGTGAGGACGGGCATTGTCATCTATAAACACAAATTGTGCGCCCATGGCGCCCCGAAACAAACATACATGTTGTTCCAGAATGACATCCTGATAAATTTGGCTTCTCATGGTTCCAATTTCAACATGCAGGTCTCTGAAACCCAGAATAATTCCACCCCAAACGAGCACTCCTGCACCTCCGTAATGGTTTCGTTCAATGATGTTTCCTTGGTGGTAACGGGTACCTGGAGCTCTCCATATGAAAGTCCGGCGAGAATCAGACTGCAAGCTAAACCTGGACTCGTTGAAAAACATCACACAAGCCCACTGTTGAGGTGTCCACAATGCATGCTCTCTACTCCAGGCTTACCGCAGGCGACAGTGAGTTACAGTAAGTGGAATGCATCTGATAGGTCTACGAGTATATAGACCAATCTGCCCTAAGCATCTGTACACGGTCTGCCTTGAAATTGTCATACCAGTAGCTGAAGAGAGCTGACGAGACAGGTCTGAGGCTGTGTTCCGCCTGTTTCTTTTGGCAGTAGCTGCCAAATACCGGTCCTCATTCGGCATTGTGACTCTGGGGCGACCTGTGCTGTAACGTCTACTCACATTACCATCATCTTGGAATCGTTGCCAAAGCCTGGAGATGACACTCTGGGCAATTCCAAGTTCGTCTGATACTTCCAGTTGGGTATGCCCACATTCCAAACGGCCAATAATTATACCACATAAAAAATCACCCAACTACGTCCTTTGTGTTATAACTATTCGGTTATTGCACTGATATGCTTATAAAGCGCCTGCGAACAATTTTACTTCTTTGCCTGTATTCCTTATATATCACTCTCTTACACTCTCATCATTGTAACGTACCATCGGTGTCATCTGGTTACTTCCTGAAATTTGCATATGATTCTTGAAGATGTGTGTAGTGATTTTACAGGTGATATATTTATTTTAGAGTTCGATTTCTGCATGACTCCGAAATATCCTTAATTTATGGACATGAGTGTAATTTGTTATTTGAATGAGCCTGTGATCCGTTCCAGAGCTGGTGTGACTGCAATGAGCGGGGGAATTTAGGGAAGGCAAACATTTTAGAATTGAAAGGAGCACTGAGCAATAAAATTAAGGAATGGTAAAATTTTAGAATTTAGGGAGGTGCTTGACAGAAGAATTTTGGACCAGAAGCTGCACTGGGTTGCAAAATGCTGGTTATGCTGGCCCTGGATAAACTTGATGTAGGAATTTATTTATTCTAGACTTGAATTAGCCTTAAGCTTGGGCAGGAAATAAGTATAATGAACAGATAAACTAATATAATTCAGTCTTAACTTCGTCAGCATGCGATAGAAGCAAGACAAAATTTACTTTGTAACTAGACAAGAAATTATGTCCTTGACTGGAATTCACCAAAATGAAGCAACTTAAACAGCTGACAATGAAAGAAATGTATAATATAGCAAAGAAATAAATATTGAGCTCTATTTCATAAATTTTGATTCCCTTAAGGTCATAAATGCTTCATCATTTCATATTTTTAATTTTATAATTTCTACATGTCTTACTGGTTAAAAATCCAAAATCTCTAATTGCCTGACGAGTCCAGATTTTTGGACCTTTTTACTGTAGTACACTCAAACGTCTTTAGTCCAGACTCGTTGGGACTTCGGCGATTCCGGATTATGTTCTAAAGGGTATCAAAATTTACAAAAAAAAAAAAAAAAAGCTTAATATTTATTTGTTTACTTTATTAAACATTTCTTTCAATGCGTGCATGTGTAAAACATACATTACGCATAGTCGAAATTAGAAAATTGCGACCAGAAAACTATTTGATGTGCATTCGTGATATTTATAATGAGGAGAGGAATTTGATTTAAATCATATCAAAGATGGAGTACATCGAGATGAAATACTACATTTAGTAAGGAATTATAAGCCGAATAAAATAAAAGCATCTGCCCTGAAGATGAGAATAGTGCTGACAGATCAACTTCCAGTTCATTGCGTGCAGCGACGTTTCCCGCCCCCCAGAAAGTTTGTAGCTTTGAGGTCCGGATTATAGATTATTCTGGATTATGGACGTCCTGATTAAAGACTTTTGACTATATATGATTATGAGCCACTTTAGGTAATTCCCATAAATATCATCATTTTTGTATGGTTGTGCTGTTAAACTGCAAATCATCACCAGACGTTATTGCTGTTTCAGAAGAATCACTAAAAATTGATTCAAAAGTTTCTACTCATGTTTAAAATTTTACAGTTTTGCTTTTTTGATTGATAACGAGAGCAGTTTTAATGGATAAGTGCAATTTAATTTCCATATTAGTGCAGCAATTTTTTAATCAAAGATAGTAAAAATGGACTCATTGAACATGTAAAATTTTCTAGCTAGTGATCTTTCTTTTTTTAATATGAAAATATAACATTTCTTACGTTGTCTGTTTGGTGTTCTAACTAAGGCTTCATACTTTTTCATGATGCAGAATTCTTTTCCAGCCATTAATATGGCAGAATTTGTTACCTGATTTATCAGGAGTAATTTTCATCTGATTGATATTTAAATGCAAATTTAATCTCCTGTGAAGATTTTCATCATGATTTATTTTACAGTTTTTTTTTTTTTTTTTTTTTTTTTGTATTTGTGTGGTTGTATGAAGCACTGATTTTTACAGATTAAAAAGATGAATGAGAGCAGAATTTTAACAATTCTGAAAATAGTTGAAACATTTATTTATATATTTTTGTAAGTGGATATAAAAAATGCATTTCCAACAAATAATAATTTTACATAATTGACTACCGAGTGGTACATATTTGTGTGGTACAGAAAACTAAAATGCGTATTGCAGCAGATATTACTGATAATACAAAAAACTTTATAATATATGCGCCGGTGGGGAAAATTAAAGAAACGACTATAACAATTCATATAACCTGATTGATTTTGCAGCTAAGAGCATAGAATGGTACTTAGATATTAGCAAACCATCTTTATGCAGTTTGGCAATTTTTTTACAAAAGAGAAAGGTGATTCAGTGAACTTTCAGGTTGCAACATACAGTGGATATGGTTACCTAAAGAACTGTTGTACTCATGGTATCCAGAGTTTGGTGACTTCTGAAAATAGTAAAAGTTTACATTTGGGTGCCTCTTGGTTTTTCGGTGATTCTTTCTTGATGCCAAGATATATATACGAGTTATATATACAAATATCGCCAAGATATATACAGTACAAAGTCCATAATACGGACTCATCGGGACTTTGGCGATTCCGGATTAGGGGTTTTTCTGGATTATAGATCATCAATTTAAATCTGGTAAGATGGCATGCAGAAATTATACAGTTAAAAATATGAAACCGTAATTTATGAAATAAAGAGCAATTGTGATCTAAAGGGTATCAAAATTTACACACACAAAAATAAAAAAAAAAACCTTAATATTTATCTGTTTAATTTAGTAAACATTTCTTTCAATGTAAGTTGTGTTTAAGTTGCTTCGTTGTTTCTGCTAATACTTTCTCTTTAATTCTATAAACAGACGTAATTTCTTGTTCAGCTACAAAGTTCCACTGTTCAAGTCCTGTAATTGCTGTGTTGAGAATGCCGACTAACTTGTCAATAAAAATTTTTGGTACTATTCGGTTTCGAGGGCCGTAAAAAATCGCCAAACTATTGTTGATGCCAATGCTGCCAAAAATAATTGCGGCAAGAAAGGAAGTATAATAGTAAATAACTATCTATGATTGATGTTTTAATTTAGATGAAAGGTTAATTTCATTTAATACACTCTTATTATTATTATTTATATGAAAAAGGCTAAACATGACTGAATGGAAGCATAAGAATAAATAACTATTTCAGATCATTATTATAATTTATATAAAAATTGCTAAATATAACTGAATGGATGCCTGCATCGCTATTTCGCTACCGACTTATTGCTAAAGCATAATTTCATCTCGTTGGTAGTTCAAACATAATTTTCTATAATGAATGATGCCTTTTCTTTGAAAATATTCAGAATCGGAATTCAGAAGTGCAGAATCGCTCACTTATTTGTTTTTATTGTTATTTTACAAGGGTAAAAATAATTCAATTTTTGCCAATTTTATTTTACTTTTTAAATGAAAATAGGTCGATGTGTACATAGATAAAGTCAAGGGGGTGTGCAGTGCCATTTTTGTGCAATTCTGGGATTTTTTTTTAACTGAAAATAGGTTGATGTGCACATGGATACCGAGTATGTGCAATTCTTAAAAACGCGTCAAGCAGTGGTTGATTCTGCACTTTACCCAAAATTCTATTGCCGACTTTTCGTCATGGGCAATTCCCAAATTGTTAAATCCATAGGATATCAAAAAAGGATTTAAAATCAAAAAAGGATTTAAGAATTAAACTAGTATGTCAGTGGCGTCTTAAGAAATATAAAACTATATAAACTTACGCAATCTGAAGTCAATGCGTTTGCTAGATTTGGCGCGCTGTTAAATGGGCGCGTTTGCTAGATTTGGCGCTTTTGCGCGTACATTTTTGCTGCAGTTTTTTACGGCCCTCAAAACCAAATAGTACCAAATTTTTTCATTTTCAGTAACGCTCTCTGTTACTTTCTTCACTATCGGAAGCGCGCATGGGTAGCGGACTTGTGCATCGAACACGCATGCATAAGTTTGTGGCTTTGAGGTCGGGATTATAGATCATTCCAGATAATGGACGTCCGAATTACGGACTTTGTACTGTATACAAATATCTTATCATATATGACTTTGCACAGCCCATATCTGTTTTCGCTTGGAAAAACGTCAGTGAATTGCACATGCTGTTGTTTTTTATGTACACAGTAATTTGCTGTAGTTCTAAAATATGAGAATTGTACAAATTCAGAAACAGTGCATAAATTTCAATCCATAAAGTTTGATCATTCATCTTCAGTGAATGCAGACTTTTGTGTTTCCTACTGTTAGGCTAAACATCATATTCTAAAGAAATGCAACACTTTCATTTTCATCAGCTGACAAACTGAACAGTCCCATTATTATTCATTACAAGAAAAAAATGTATTCTGCATCAGAATTATGTAAATGCAGTCAAAAGTCATTAATCCGGACTCGTCGGGACTTCGGCGATTCCGGATTATCGGTTTTTCCGGATTATAGATCATCAGTTTAAATCTGGTAAGATGGTATGCAGAAATTACAAAATTAAAAATATGAAACCGTAATTTATGAAATATAGAACAATTATGATCTAAAGGATATCAAAATTTACATAAAGGAAAAGCTTAATATTTATTTGTTTACTTTATTAAACATTTCTGTCAATGTAAGTTGTTTAAGTTGCTTTGTTTCATGTGATAATACTTTCTCTTTAATTCTATTAAACGGACATAATTTCTTGTTTAGTTACAAAGTTCCGCTGTTCAAGTCCTATAATTGCTGTGTTGAGAATACCGACTAATTTGTCAATCGAAATTTTTTCGTTTTCAAAAGCTCTCTGTCACTTTCTTAACTATCGAAAACGAATTATAATGACGATGAACTTGATTTAAATCATATCAAAGACAGAGTACATCGAGATGAAATACTACATTTAGTAAGGAATTATAAGCCAAATAAAATAAAATCATCTGCCCTGAAGATAAGGATAGTGCTGACAGATGAACTTCCAATTAATTGCACGCCGCCACGTTCTCCCCCCCCCCCTCTGCCGCAGAGCAGCGCGAAATTCATAAACAGATTTCGGAATGTTTAAGAAACAAAGGATATGCCTTTATCCATTTTTTGCAGCAATTCCACTTTTTGTTTAATGGACTTCGAAACGTACTTTCTCTTTGTAATTACTTTACATATTAGTAAATATATATTTTTAATTTCCTTTACATATTAGTAAACATATATCGGAAATTCTATTTGACATAATCGAAAGTTCAAGCTTACTTTTATAAAATTACTCTAACAGTCTGCAAAAAATAATAAGCCGGATCCAATTCGAAGATTAAGGAACAACGCAATCTGCAACATTAACTGAATTAGATAATTTTAGCTTAGATTATACCGTCCATTATATGCATGCGTAAGCGTATTATGCACATGCACATTCGCAGCTGTAAAGGTCTTATGCGCACATGTAAACGCCTAAGCAACGCATGCGCAGAAAGCTTGTACCTTTCAGGTCCGGATTATAGATCATTCCGGATTATGGGTGTCCGAATTAACGACTTTTGACTGTAGTTCAATAACTTGAATTATGCATTATAATGTGAATTTAAGTCAATCTGGATTTTTTTAAATAGTATGACCACATGATGCAATAATTTTAGATTGACAGCTATGCTATATGATTCAATAAGTCAGGTGTAATGTATTTTGCAGTAATTTACAAAACAGACAATCTTCTTAGTAGAACATAAATTTTATTTCTAGTCTCGGTGATAGACAAATTTTATACAATTCTTAAGTGGCAAAATTTTCATACTACTCCTAGCTGTTAAAATCTTCAGAATCTCATCTTTTTTTAAAACAATATCTCACGTTGCTGAGTAACGGTTTAATACAAATAATATGGCGTTGCCACTTCAACAGTAATTATATTTATTTATTAAATAACAAGATATTACAACCTCTCCCCCTCCAGATAACTTTTTTTTTTTTTTTTTTTTTTTTTTAGTCCAAAGGGATTTGAATCCCGAAGGACTATTAGTTTCGTTTTGGCATTTTGCGTCCGGACTCATAAATGTCGGTTCACTTTTCAAACTGTTGCCACAAAATGTTAGAGTCCTGCATTATATTTGAAGAAATTAAATAATGAAAAATCTGCATAAATGTATGTATATTTCTCGTATTGTGATAAAACAACGGTACATAGAGTCATCGAATTTTGAATAACGTAATCCTCCAACGAATATGAGCATGTGGAAGACCAAATTTGAAATTTGTTTTATGATCGATTTCCTATTTTTTAAAACTTTGACGAATTTTTGATTAACAAACTCAAGGATTTCAAAGCGAGCAATGGCAACGTTGTGCAGAAAAAACATTTTTATCTCCAGCGCGTGAGTCTCTGTATCGGAAATTCTAAAGATATGCTCGTTTTAAAACTATTTTGCGATATTGCTGTTGCACTGGATCTTATGGTTTAAGTGCGAGGAACATGATATTTAATAAAGAAAGGTAACACACAAAATGTTAAAAAACGCCCCTTTGGACGTAATTTAAAATCTGAAATGTTTCAGATTTTTTTTTTTTTTCTTTAAAACAACAATATTATCACAATACAGAATTGAAATACAAGATATAACATAATAACATACACTGAGGAAGAGAGGAAGGAACAAAATATTTTTTTACCTGTATAGAGAAACAAATTATTTAATCAGGCCAGGGAATACAACTTAATGAGTCTACATTTTTATGGTTTATACCACTTCGATGAACGATCGTGTAATTGTAGGGTTGTAGTACTAGTGCCTATCTCATAAGTCGTGGATTTAGACTCACATTATTTTTGAGCCAAACTAAGGGATTATGATCGGTCATGATGAGGAATTTAGTATGCCCGTCTAAATAACATTGAAGTTTCTTTACAGCAAATATTATGGCGGCCCATTCCTTTTCTATGGTAGAGTACTTTTTTTCAGTTTCTGTAAACTTCTTACTGAGGTATAATACGGGATGTTCATTGTCTCGTTCATCGTTTTGAGCTAAAATGACACCCATACCAGAGTTTGAAGCATCAGTTTGCAAAATAAACTCCTTATTGAAATCAGGTGCATGTAGTATAGGCCTTTGAGACAGTTTCTCCTTTAGTTCTTCAAGTGCTTTTGTGCACTCTTCTGTCCAATTTATTTTCCCTTTCTTTAAGTTTCCTTTCAAAGTTTCTGTTAAAGGTGCTGCGATAGGTGAGAACATGGGAATGTAATGATTATAATATCCCACTAATCCTAAAAATGCTCTGACTTGACTTTTTGTGGATGGCACTGGAAAATCAAGAATAGTTTTACTTTCACTTCACTTGGCATTCTTATACCACAACCTACAATATGTCCTAGATATTTTACTCTATCTTGAGCAAATTTACATTTTATTTGTTTAATAGTTAAACCAGCGTCCTTTATTTTGGATAAAATGGCTTTCAGGTGACTTGGATGTTCTTCCCAAGTGTTTGAAAAGATTGCCACGTCATCTAAATATGGAACAGCAAAGTTTACACAACCGTGAAGGATTTCGGCCATCATTTTACTAAATGAAAATAGTGCATTTTCAAGTCCGAAAGGCATCCGTAGAGGTCTAAATGTGCCAAAACTTGTAACAAAAGTGGCTAATCTTTGAGCATTAGGTGTTAAAGGTATTTGCCAGTATCCCTTTGTTAAATCCAAAAGAGTTATATATTTTGCGCCTGCTACCGTTTCTACTCGTTGTTCGATGTTAGGCAAGGGGAAGAATTGTGTTTCAGTCAATTTATTCAATTTTCTATAGTCGATACAAGGTCTTGGATCCCTCCCTGCTACTTCTACTAAAATCTGTATCTGAATCTCCTATTTCAATTATTTTATGCTGAAGCATTTTATCGATTTCTGTTTTTAATATATCCGTTTGTTTAGGAGACATTCGGTATGGTTTACAGTGGATTGGGATGTTTTCTGTCAATTGAATATCATGCGTTATTAAATGAGTTTTTCCAGGTTTATTAGAAAAGATTTTTGAAAACTTCAGCAGCATATCATGCAATTCTTGAATCTGTTGTTCACTTAGCTTATCACTTAAGGAACTGTTTTCTTTAATGTCCTCAAAATCGAACAGTGTTGGTTCAGAGTCAATTGTTGGGAAATTTTCCTCCATATCATCAATTGCAGATTGATCTTCTGTAATCATAAGGTTAACCGATTCTGCTGGTCTATGATAAGGTTTTAGCATGTTAACATGGTAGACTTGGTTTAAGTCATTTTTTCCTTCGAAACACACAACATAATTAGTTTCGGATAATTTCTTCTCAACCTTCCCAGGACCTTTCCATTCAACTGCTAGTCTGTTTGGTTTATTCGTTGATACAACTAATACTAAATCCCCTTCAGAGAATTCTCTTTTGATAGCTTTACGATCGTACCACACTTTTCTTTTGGTTTGCATTTCCAGCATTTTATCTGTAGCCAGCTCTTTGCATCTTTTTAACCGATTTATCAATTGAAAAACGTATTCAACAACATTATTTCATTCGTCTTCAGGATTCATCCATTGTTCATATAATAATGTTATAGGTGTTCTAAGATTTCGACCATATACTAATTCTGCAGCTGTAAATCCTGTACTCTCGTGCGTTATTGTTCTTAAAGCAAATAGATCTGCGGGAACTTGCTTCTCCCACTCAGGGGCTGCTTCGATACATAAAACTTTTAAAATTCGTTTGATTGTTCGGTGAAATCTTTCAGCAGGGTTGCTCTGTGGATGGTGTACTGAGCTTCTAGTTACTTTTATTCCAAATTTTTCTACAAATTCAATGGCTAGATTGCTCATAAAGGAGGTACCTTGATCAGTTTGTATTTCTTTCGGGAAACCCATTCTACTAAATATTTGTAACATGGCTTCAATTACTAACGTTGTGCCAATATTAGGAACAGATACAGCATCCGGATATTTTGAAGCTAAACAAATAGCTGTGATTAATCTATTGCCATTCGGTGTTATTGGTAAAGGACCGCATGCGTCAAAGTTAATTTTTGAAAATACTTCTGCAATAATTGGTACTAAAGTCAAAGGTGCTTTGGCTTTATCATTAGATTTTCCCACTATTTGACATGGATCGCAAGTTTTAACACACTCTTCTATTTCTTTATAGCAATTAGGCCAGTAAAAGTATCTTGTTAATCTATCTTTAGTTTTGACGACGCCTAAATGTCCAGATGTACTATAATGACATAATGATTTTATTTGATCCCTATATTTTTCAGGATTAACGATTAATTCCCTTTCATTTCCATTTTTATCTATTTTCCTTTTCACCAACAATCCGTTTTCTTTTACTTTAAAATCATTTGTCTTGCTGGAATTTTCAAGCTTCGTTAAGCAATGACGCTAGATCTCTGCTTTGATGCTGAGATTCAATTAATTCCTTTGAATTAACATTAATCACTTTCTTAAGTTCCTTGTCTTCCTCATCAGCTTGAGGTAAAATATCTTCGTCAGTTTCAATAAACTTCAGTTCTTCTAGTTTCTCCATTTCAATTTCTCTGCTTCGATCATCTTCATGAGATCTTTTTACTTGAGGTCGTGTCAAAACCGAATTTATGTTTTCTAAATTTAAGAATGATTTATTTTTGAACAATTGTGCAGTTTTGTTACCCAGTGCATATCTTCCGGAATCATTTGTAACAACAGCTGCCTTTGTCTTTATATGACCAAGTTCGCAATTAATTTCAACTTCCGCTAACGGTAGACACACTAAACGGTCATTTTAAAGATATTGTACCCAGGCATGTTCTCCAGTCATTTTTATGTTATTAATGCATTTTCGAGAAATAACATCAACAGTGGCTCCTGTGTCTCGAAGAATAGGCATTTCATACCCATTCACTAAACCGTTAATTGTATACGTCTCTAACAAATCATCATTCAAAGATACGCAATTTATCTTTTTCATTTGGTTTTAAGCGGGGACACTGAGGCTTAAAATGTTCATATGATCCACACTCGAAACAACGTGGTCGATATCTTTTGTCATATAAATTTTCTTGGTTTTTGTTTTGGAACTGATTCCTTTGCTGATGATCTTTCTTGTATTTCGAATCATCCCATCTATCAGAATGCTTAAAATGAGGCGGATGCTCTATTTTTTTCACAAAATTATCATAACGCGGTTTAAATGATCCTTTGTTAATTTTCTCAGTCTGATTGGCAGAAAATTTCGGTTTTATTGTTTTTCTCACATCTTTAAAATCTTCAATTTTTTTAACCATTTCAGTAGGTGAAATGATGGTTGTCCATTGATCCATAAAATGTTCTTTGAAATCGGGAGAGGTACGCTTTTTTATTTGATCAACCAGCATGATATCTTTTAGTTGTTCAAAAGTTTTAATGTTTAATCCGTTAAGCCATCCTTCTAAATAATTCTTTAATTCAGAGTAGAAATCATACCAAGTACTTTCAGTAGATTTTTGGTGTTTATTAAATAGTTGTCGAAATTTTTCCGCACTTAATTTAAATCGTTGTAACAGTAAAGTTTTTACATATTCATACTTTTTCGCGTCCTCTTCTGGTTCTCTAGCAATAAGCTGAACAATGTCGGGAGGCAGCAATGAAATAAGTTGAGTCACTTGATTTTCAGCATGTATATTCATTATTTTAGCTTGACGCTCAAATAACACCAGAAATAAACTTATTTCATCTTCTTTAGGGTTGAAACGTGGCATGACATCGTGAATTCTGATTTTTAAAGGCTGCTCAAGTAACTGCGTAGTTTCTACCGGCTGTGCTGTGGCAGTCATTGCTTCCAGCTGAAGTTTCTGTAGCTCAAAGGCTCTAATTTGCTCTTCTCTTTCAAGCTCTTCTTTTCTTTCTTCTCTTTCGCGTTCTTCTCTTCTTTCTCTTTCGCATTCCTTTTCTCTTTCTTCCCTTTTGTGTTCTTCTCTTCTTTCTCTTCCGCGTTCTTTTTCTCTTTCTTCTCTTTTGCATTCTTCTTTTCTTTCTCTTTCTTCTCTTTCGCATTCTTCTTTTCTTTCCCTTTCTTCTCTAATTGCAGCCAGTATTTCTCGAGTAAATTCCTCATCATAATCGGGACTTTCAGTAATCAGTTTATGCAATTGAGCAATCTTAAATTCACGGTTAAACCTAACTCTTCTGCTAGTACTTTTAAATCCTGTTTCTTACTCCTACCTAAGAATGACATGTTGACACAAGTTACCTTTAATAGGCTTCGTTTTGAAATACAATCTAAAAGCTCGTACTTTTATTAAAAATATATAATTTTTGGAGAGACTTAATTTCTCAAATACGAAATTCACACCAACCAATAGGAGAGATTTATTTAAACAACTTTGCCAGGTTGGCACAAAATACTATAATACTACGTCGGGTTGACTTTTTAACTCACTATTCACAAGCCTCGTTAGCTATAACTATATAAACACCTTTGCCAGTTTGGCAATTACCCACATCAGTTTGACAATTTTACTATCTATCTCCACAGCTCGTTGGTGATAACAAAAACAATTTTTGCCAGTTTGGCAATTCAACTTTTAGAATATTCAATCTGTAATACGTCGGGAAGACGTTACTATCTACCACACGCCTTGATGGCGAGAACTAAGAAAAAAACCTTTTGCCAATTCTGCAGTGTAATCAAATCACACTACGTCAGTTTGACATTGCTACTTATTTTCCACGCGCCTGCTTGGCAACAAATTCAAAATTCAGCTAGCAGCTCTCTTTATATATATATATATATATATATATAAACGTAGGGATGGCTTACACATATCAATTATCAACATAAAAATTCAATACAAATAAAAGTAAAGCATAAATAATAATTTTAAAATACTTCTTTACCACAAATATCAATTATAAATTTAAGCTGAATATTTTTAGTGTCAGTTATTTTAAACAAAATATTACACATTAAACTATAATTCTGAAACAAAGTATTAAAATTCAATAAAAGCTTTTTTAAGAAAACCAAAAGTTAATCTTATCTTCAGAGATCAGCAGTATCCTGTTTTGACAGACTTTTGCTCGGACGCAAGTTATAGAAGCACTGAAGATAACCTTTGAATGATCCGCTTCAAATCTGGCTTTAAAACGGCAGACTTCTTACATCCATTTCTCCTTGAAATAAACAAACTTGGTAATTGGTATTAGCAAACTTGTTCTAAAAAATTCAGTAAATTTCTGGGATTAGGAGACCAGCACCATCGAAATTGATAATTGCACTTCTAATTTCCAGGATCTCGGTGGAACCTTCAATTAATTAAGACTGTAATGTATTTTGCAGTAATTTACAAACCAGACAATCTTCTTAGTAGAACATAAATTTTATTTATAGTCTCGGTGATAGACAAATCTTATACAATTCTTAAGTGGCAAAATTTTCATACTACTCCTAGCTGTTAAAATCTTCAGAATCTCATCTTTTTTTAAAACAATATCTCACACTGCTGAGTAACGGTTTAATACAAATATGGCGTTGCCACTTCAACAATAATTATATTTATTTATTAAATAACAAGATATTACACTGGTTTAGAAATTGCTGGCAAAAGGCACATGAAAATAGTTCTCAGTCAGCTTAAATAGTTCCTAGCTTTTATCTTAATATCAATAAAACATTGAATATATTAATTGTTTTTTGTTTCCTTAAATTAAATACCGTTATAGTTTTGGGCATGTTTTCCATATTGGCAAAAAGAATGTCAACATGAAGAGAAAATGTCAGTGGTACAAAAATTAGAATATAGTATACTTTTTCTCTAAGAAGGTTTTCTCCTGACATTATGCACAGGTTTCTTCGGGGAAAATGCAGAAATGCCAACTACTTGGCACGTTTTTAAGAATTGCACATTCCATATACACATTTACCTATTTTCACTTTAAAAAACATCAGAAAATTATACCAATTCGGCATTGTGCACTCCCTTGACTTTTTGTACATGTACACATTGATGTATTTTCACTTAAAAAGTCAAAGGAAATTGACAAAAATCCAATTATTCGTACTCTTGTAAAAAAGTGGCAAATAAGTGGGCAATTCTGCACTTCACCTGTTTCTTCTTTACTATTTTATTTCTTCATAATTTACATATAGAAAAATCCACAATATCTATGAAACCAGCCAGTTCCCTGGGTTTCTAACCTAGGTTAAAGTAAAAATGCCTGTTAATCTTAATAATTGAGCCACTGATTAATGTGATAACTGTGTGTACCACTGCCATACGTAGTACATATAACTCAATATATAACATCTGCATAACTGAAATTATTTCCTGTAGTTTCTATTGAAACTAATATGTATGTATTCCCATAATTTTTATTACGTGGAAACATTTATTTCAATTTAAGTTATTTTATCAAATTTGAAATGGAGAAAACCATCAAGTAATTTGAAGCACTGAGAGAAAACTCGCTGTATTTTTTTCCTTTCATTTGAATAAATTCAATTAGTTGTTTGTAAAAAATATATGTAATTTTATTTCTTTTTATTTTTTAAAGATGTAATTTCTGTGAATGCAGCAACCCATGATTCCATCATGAAGACTCGACAACTACATTATATACACCTGAAGCATTCTCTAGAAATTATGCATAAAATAAATGAAGATACTCCTATGTCTGTAGTTCATACTCTGATGTTTTTGATGACGAAAGATATACTTCTGTTTAATGAAAAAGAACAGGTGAACAGTTATAACATTATTAAGAAATGTACTGTCTGTGTAAAGCAAGCAGTTAATTCCTAATCTCTTGTAACTCAGTAATAAAGAGAGTCTCTGGTAACTCAGCAGTTAGTACCATCAAAGATATTTTAATGTTAAAATGTAACATTAAGACATCTTTAATGTCCATTCATAAAGATTTAACCAGGCATTCTGTAAACATTCATGAAAAAATCAAAATTTTGCTCCCAAAACACATTCTTTGCTTAAGAATAAAATGGCTTTATTTTCATGTCAGCAAAATTGTAAGAATTTCTGTAGAAATATAGTCCTTAGCTTCTTTCAGTGGCTGTATTTCACATATGGCCATAGACTGCTGTTTGTGTTTTGTACCACACATGACACACTGTGGTTACGGGAGTATGTCTGCTGCATAACTTGATTTTTTTTTTTTTTTGGGCCTTCAAAATCTTAGTGTGTAATATTTTAATTGATTAAATGATTAATTTAATAAATGAAAGTTAAAATTTTATCATGTAAATATTATGCATGATTTATAAATTTATAATGTGCTAGAATTATATTTAAATTTATACATTTGTTAAAAGTTGCTCAAAACTTGTACTTTATTTGGCAAAAGGCACAAAAAAGAAAAAAAAATGGGGAACAGTTCTATATGTCTCCTTCTACTGGGCGGATTGACGAAATTTAAATTGCATTTTTCATATCTCCAAAACACGACTTAGGATATGTATTAAATTTATTATTATGTACAGCATTATTCTAATGCAGTCAAAAGTCTTTAATCCAGACGTCCATAATCCGGAATGATCTCTAATCCGGACCTCAAAGCTACTATCTTTCTGCGCATGCGTAAACGTATAATGCGTCTATGCACGCGAATAATACGTTTACCCATGCACGTTTAATGTATAACAGACAGTATAAGCTGAGCTAAAATTATCTCATTATCTATTTCAGTTAATGTTGCAGATTGCGTTGTTCCTTAATCTTCTAATCGGACCTGGCTTATTATTTTTTGCAGACTGTTAGAGCAATTTTATAAAAGTAAGTTTGAACTTTCTATTATTTCAAAAAGAATTTCCGATTCTGCAGCTGCCAAAGCATCTACAAAGCGAAAGCATGTTTCGATGTCCATCAAACAAAAAGTGGAATTGCTGAAAAAAATCGATAAAGGCATATCTTTTGTTTCTCTAACCATTCCGAAATGTGTTTACCAATGTCACGCTGCTCTGCGGGGTGGGGGGCGTCGCGGCGCGCAATGAACTGGAAGTTGATCTGTCAGCACCAGGGATAAATAGAAGGGCTAGGTCATTCCTTTGTTCGACTCCTCGCCGACGCGAGTCTCATAGGGGGGGGGGGAACCGGGAGTAATCTGACGTATCTCTGTTGCACCTGCTCTGATTTCGCGCCTTTAAAACTGTAGTTTCATTCAGTTGCGAGACGATTTTTTGGAGATCGCATATCCCAAATTCATTTTAATCATACATATTTGTTTTCTAATAATGCAAATATTTAAAATAATTTGTGTATATATAGTTTTAGTCAGTTTTCCTTTTAAATTCTATATTTAAAGTATCCTTTATGTAATATGGCTTCTTGTGCTGTAGCAACGTCCCGTAACACTTATAGAAATACGAAAGGAAGAGATATTGTATTTCATGCTTTCCCCAAGGACAATTTGCTTTTGACGAAAGAATGGATACATAAATGTCGAAGACAGGATTCTATTAATGTGAAAAAAGCAAGAATTTGCAGCGAACATTTTCTGTGCAGTGATTATGAAGATAACATGAGAAATCGCTTGCTTGGATTGCCGCAAAAGAAACTGTTGAAATGCAATGCTGTGCCGAAAGTAAATTTATCATGTGCAGTAAACAAAATAACACCAAGAAATCGGAGACATTTGAAAAAACTAATGCAGAGTGCTTTTGAAAGACTACAGGAATTAAGCCCAAAGAAAATTTATTTTGAGGCCGAGAACGAAATTGAAGCTGACAATAATAAATCAAATGTGAATGATTTTGAAATAAAACTCACAAGTGACAATGCCCTATGTGACAATATCCCCGAGTGCCCTAAGTGTAAAGATAAACAAGAATGTATTGATAATTTGAAGAACAAAATAATATCCTTAGAAAATTGTAATAAAATATTGACAAATAGAGAAAAGAAAGATTTTAGAATGTTTGCTCAGCGACAAAGAAGGTGGACGACATTTAGAAAGAAATTTGTATCGGAAATTCAGAAATTAAAATCCCAAACAGTGAAATTTAGGAAAAAACAGAACAGATCGGAGAATTTGGAAAAACGTCTAAAGCATATTTTTATAAAGACGCAGATTAACGCATTGCTAGAAAAGAAGGAAAAAATCCGGTGGACTAGTGAAGATATTTCACGTTGCATTGTCATAAGAGCTCTGTCATCTAAAAGCTACGATTTTTGGAAAGAAAAAATGGGAATTCCTTTACCTAGCACTAGCACATTTATATGCGGATATTTAGGACTGCACTAAATTTTCATGTAGTCCAGGAATTCAGAGTGATGTTCTTGCTGTAATGAAGGAAAGATGCCAATATTTGAATTCTGTAGAAAAAATATGCGTTCTCAGTTTCGACGAAATGCACATAGATTCTAAACTCTGCTATGACTCTAAACTGGACCAAAATCGGTCCTTTTCAAAAAGTGCAGTTTGTTTTAATAAGAGGTCTCATTTCGCAGTGGAAACAACCAATATTTTTTGATTTTAACACTCCAATGAAGAAAAAACTTCTTTTTTCACTCATAAGACATATTCAATCATCTAGAGTAGAAATGAAAGCAATAGTGTCTGATTTAGGAGGATCTACTACTTTGTGGAAAGAGTTACAGATTTCGATTAATAGTTCTCATTTTCCAAATCCAGTATTCCAAACGAAAAAAATATGGGTTTTTGCAGATTTAGCGCACTGCCTCAAATTACTGAGTGTTGGTGTATTTAATTATGACAAAGCACACTAGGGCTATCTGCCTAAGGGAAGGGATGCCTTCGTGGAGGACTTTCTAAGGGAAACTGGCTCGTATACACGTTACACATGGGGAAAACCACGAAAACGCCCATGCAAACAGCCCGTTCGCGGGATTCGAACCTCGGACCGAACTACCAGTGTTCAGCGACTTTACCGCTCGGCCTCTGGTGGGCTCAAATTACTGAGAAACCACTTTTTAGATAAAGGATTTGTTTTAGAAGATGGAACTGTTTTAAATGTTGATATTATTAAAGAGAATTAAATTGTGTCACAAACTAAAACCAAATTATTTAATGGTCAAGGGAAACGAGAGACAAAAAGTAAGTATATATAATATGTTTTGATTTGAAATATTTCTAGATTGCATTTTAGAAGTTAATAGCGTAAAGCATATTTCAAATGAGAACTAATTCTGTTAAGATATTGTTACAGTTATTTTTATTGTATCCTCTGTTATTATTGATTCGATTTTGTGCTAGCTTAGCATTCTAGATAAAATATATATAAAGTATAATATTAAAGTAATTGGCATAAGAAGACCTGCCCCCTTAACCCTCACTTTTGAAAAATTAAATAATTATTTTAGGTACTGTGAATAAAGTTGTTTTGTCTAAATTAAGATAACAATCTTACATGTATTTATTTAAATGAAATATTGATGTAAGCCTAAGTTACAAAATTATTTTTTAAAAAATATATGTTATTATAATGAATCCGGAGAAAAATATGCTAATGTAAAATTTACAATTAGGCTGAAACTCAAACTTAGATTAGCAGAAATTTTGCCATATATAACCATACACTATTATATGCCATATATAACCATATACTACATTTAAAACTATGCCAATTTAAGGTTATTATTTTGATTAATTTTAAATAGCTGTTATTATAGTTATCTTAGCAGTAGTACAGTTCTCTTAGTTAACATGCAGATAAAGAAATGATTAGAAACAAACAAGCATTTAAAGAAAAAAAAATCCCTGCAAATAAAAAAAGGAACTTTATGCTAAGAGTAGCGCATTTTATCTATTATTTTAAACTTGAGTAAGTACTATTAAATTTTGTAATGTTCAGTGTAAAATGCATACTGCAGTAACATTGTCTCTTCCAAATTATAGCTACCTTTCACACACAGCTCATTTTAAACGCTGATTCTTCAAATTTAAAACGCTAATTTCTATGTTGTCAATTGCATCTCCGCGCTCAGTGCCATCATTGCTACGTCATCACTCCTCACTGCCTGTTTCAGGGGGAAACGCTCTATGAGCTAGCCCTTCTCTTTAGTCCTGTGTCAGCACTATCCTTATTTTCAGGGCAGATGTTTTTATTTTATTCGTCTTATAATTCCTTACTAAATGTAGTATTTCATCTCGATGTACTCCGTCTTTTATATGATTTAAATCAAATTCCTCGTCATTATAAATATCACGAATACACATCAAATCGTTTTCTGGTTGCAACTTTATTAGAAACTCAATACAGTCAAAAGTCTTTAATCCGGACTCGTCGGGACTTCGGCGATTCCGGATTATCGATTTTTCCGGATTATAGATCATCAGTTTAAATCTGGTAAGATGGCATGCAGAAATTATAAAATTAAAAATATGAAACCGTAATTTATAAAATAATGAGCAATTATGATCTAAAGGGTATCAAAATTTACCAGAAAAGAAGCCTAATATTTATTTGTTTACTTTATTAAACATTTCTTTCAACGCGCGGATGCGTAAAGCATACCTCACGCATAGCCAAAATTAGAAAATTGCAACCAGAAAACTATTTGATTTGTATTCGTGATATTTATAATGACGAGGAATTTTATTTAAATCATATCAAAGACGGAGTACATCGAAATTAAATACTACATTTAGTAAAGAATTATAAGCCGAATAATAAATACTACATATAATAAAATAAAAACATCTGCCCTGAAGATAACGATAGTGTTGACAAATCAACTTCCAGTTCATTGCGCGCCGCGACGTCCCCCCCCCCGCGCAGAGCAGCGTGAAATTGATAAACAGATTTCGGAACGGTTAGATAAACAAAGAATATGCCTTTATCCATTTTTTGTAGCAATTCGTTTTTTGTTTGATGGACATCGAAACATACTTTCGTTTTCTAGATCCTTTGGGAGCTCCAGCATCGGATATTCTATTTGACATAATCGAAAGTTCAAGCTTACTTTTAGAAAATTGCTCTTACAGTCTGCAAAAAATAATAAGCCGGATCCAATTCGAAGATTAAAGAACAACGCAATCATCAACATTAACTGAAATAGATAATTAGATAATTTTAGCTTATACCGTCCGTTATATATTAAACGCGCACGCGAAAACGTATTCTGCACTTGCGCAGACGCATATGCGCAGTCGTAAATGTCTTGCGGGCACGAGTAAAACGCCTATGCGCATGCGTCAATGCGGCGCATGCGCAGAAAGATTTTAGCTTTGAGGTCCGGATTATAGATTATTCCGGATTATGGGTGTCCTAATTAACGACTTTTGACTGTATAGCAGAGAGTGGTTACTTGCATGCATGAGAATAAATAATACACAACATACCTGTTGGGAGTTTGGAACACAAGTGAAGTTTTATTGGAGTGCACAGTTATAGAAGAATAAAAAAAACAGTGGCGCCATCTATGGGCCAAGAACATATTTAAAGCTAACCTTTTTTACACTCCCACTTTAGGTTTAAATATCATCCTAATTAAATACATTGAGAAATTACATCAGCACACATACATATAATAAAACATTAAATTACATTGGTCTTCATTTTAAACCCATCATTTTTGCACACATTTCATGTTTTGCACTGTTTACATTTTTTGTCAAAAAGTCTGCAATCATATCATTAGTAGTCTCATATTGTATGTCAATGTGCTGAAGTTTCACAGCTTCTCGCACAAAATGATGTTGTGTATCAATATGCTTTGATCTACCATGATACACACTATTTTTGCTGAGATTAATAGCACTGTTGTTATCGCAGTATAATAATACTGGCTTTGCAGTAATAATCTCAAGTTCTTTAACAATTTTGTTGAGCCATATGGCTTCTTTAGTAGCTGCAGAAAGAGCCATATATTCGGCTTCTGTTGTACTAGTTGCAATGGTTGGTTGACGCTTACTACACCATGACACTGCACCACCTCCGATGAGGAAAACATATCCAGTGGTTGATCGTCGATCCCCAGCATCACCTCCATAGTTTGAGTCGCTGTAACCAAGGACATCAGCACTATAGTGCTTTGAAAAAGACAATGTAGCATCTGTAGTGGCTCGAAGATACCGCATCATGCGCTTGACAGCATTCCAGTGAACCCTTGCCGGATTATTGGAGAACTGGCTAAGGAAATTCACAGCATAAGTTATATCTGGCCGTGTTGCTTGAGCTGCATAAAAAAGACTCCCAATGGCAGCCTGATAAGGAACAGGTAGCTTTTGTTCCTTACTAGTTGGTATCTGCAGTTTAGATAACACTTGATTTTGGTCTAATGGTGTTTTTACACCATGAGATTCATGCATATTATATTTGCAAAGCATATTCTCTACATACTGAGTTTGACTAAGGCTAATGGACCCTTTAGTTCTATCTCGTTCAATTTTAATTCCTAAGCAATAATTTGCTGGTCCCAAGTCTTTCATTTCAAATTTTTCTTTAAGTTGTTGTTTTACCCAATTTTTAAGTTCTATGTTATTACTAAAAATGAGTAAGTCATCAACATAAATAGTAACAAGATCTTTATTTTCATTTATTTTAATATAGACACAACTATCAAAAGAACTTTGCCTCAGTCCCATTTCTATTAAACCCTTTTCTAACAGTTGGTATCATAGTCTACCCACTCTGCTTTAAACCATCTAATGCTTTGTTTAATTTTAGGACCTTTCCCTTTAAGTTTTGCTTGTAAAATTCACTGAAACCGTCTGGAATTTTCATATAAATGTCTTCATTTAGAGTTCCCTGTACAAAAGCCATTACAGCATCCATTTGGTCAATTTCCCAATCATATATAGCTGCATAAGCTAATAAAACTCTTAATGTTACGTATCAGACAACTGGTGCAAATGTTTCAGTATAATCTATTCCCTCAATCTGAGAATAGCCCTTAGCAATTAAACATGTTTTATATCTTTCAATCTTGCCTACTGAATTACATTTAATTTTGAAAACCCATTTACAATCTACAATGTTCTTATCATAAGGTTTATCTATTACTTCCCATGTTTTGTTTTTAATATGGCCTAATATAGTCTCCCATATAGAATCCTTCCAATGGTTTGCATCATTGCCCCTTAATGCTTCATCAATGGTTTTCGGTTCAGAATACACACCATTTGTTGCTGCTGCCATAGCTTTAACAAAGCACATTCGATCTAAATTTGGCATTGGCATTTCTGGCATCCCGTGTGTGTCATAGTCCGTATAACTATTTGGGAATCTTAAGTTTTCTGTTTCTAGTCAATGTAGGTAGCTCATCAACTACACTACTGTTATCATGTCTATCATTTTGAGCAGTATTATGTTCATCGTGATGAGATTTAATACTAGTACTAACTAATTCATGATCAGACTGAGTATTATCATTAACCATCCCTTCCAATTCACCGTTCTGATCATCAGCTGTTGCATTCTCAGTATCTGAAAATGTCGTAATCACGCTCCCACTGAATGAGGATTCATCATAGAATTTTGGCATATTACTTGCCTTTTTGTAGTACATTTCATTTTCCAAAAATTGTACATCTCGTGCATTTATTATTTCATAAGTTTTGGGATCTATTAATCGATAGCCTTTTCTATCCTGACAGTACCCAACAAGCATTAATTCCTTTGCTTTTATATCCCACTTTTTACGTTTTTGTTTTGGAATGTGAGCAAATGCACGACATCCAAATACTCTCAAGTATTCTAAATTTGGCTTATCCCCATACCATTTTTCATAAGGGGTCATACCTGCAACTGCAATAGTTGGAGATATATTTTTACAGTGATTTGCAGTTTGCACTGCTTCAGCCCAATAATTTTGATCAAGTTGAGCATCCACCAACATTGATCGTGCTCGCTCTACAAGAGTTCTGTTACTACGTTCAGCTACACCCATTTGCTCTGGTGTAAATGGAATAGATTTTTGATGCAGAATTCCATTTGATGCTAAATAGTTATCCATCTCATTGTTTACATACTCAGTACCATTATCTGAGTGTAAGATTTTAATTGATTTGCCAGTTTGCCTTTCAACAAATGCTTGAAATATTTTGAATTTTTCAAAAACTTCAGATTTATTTTTCAAAAAATAAACAAAAGTCATTCGCGACAAATCATCAATAAAACTAATAAAGTAGCAAGAACCACCAATTGATGTAACATTCATAGGCCCACACAGGTCACTGTGTACTATGCCTAATAACTCTTTTGCACGCTTAGCTTTTCCCTTGGGAAATGGTTGTCTATGCATTTTGCCTTTAATGCATGACATACAATTTAACAATGTAAAACCTTCGACCATATCTTTTAATCTGGTCATTCCTCCTTCACTTAAATGGCCCACTCTTTTGTGTAATAATTCATTTGAAATATTTTTATCAGTAATTAAAGCCCACTCATTACATAAATCAAGAGAATACAAATTATCTCCCATACCTGTTCCAGTAGCAACTAAATGTTTACCATCATACACAAAACATCTTTCACTTGTAAAAGTACTAACCATTCCAAATACTTTATTTAAATACTTAATGGACAGCAAATTGGCTGTTAACTTCGGAACGTGTAAAACATTACTAAAAGTTACAGACTCCCCTTTTTTATTTCTAGATAAGAGGAAAGTTATTTTACCCTTACCTTCTACTTCTATTACTGAACTTCCTGTTTTTATTTGATGAATACTAGCATCCTGATAATCATCTAATAATTCTTTATGTGGAGTCATGTGGTAAGAAGCACAAGAATCCATATACCAAATATTGGGATGTGGATTAGAATTAGCTACACTAATTTCCACTAAATAAGCTTCTTCCCCTTTGTTATGTTTTAATCCAACATTAGACTTTTTGTTAAACTTGTGTTCATTATATCTATCCTTTTTGAGAGGTGACTTCTGACAATCGGAGCTTTTGTGGCCAAACAAATCGCATTTAAAACATTTTCCTTTAAAGTACCTTTTGCTTCCGATATTTTTATTAACAAATGCGTATTCCTTACTTTCATTGACTAGGGGTTTTGAATCTTCAGCTAACAAGCGATTTTTAACATTGTCAACTGTTATTGCCTCACCACAATTTTTCAAAGCCATTATAAGAGGTTCAAACCTATCAGGTAAATTAGCTAAAATTATTCCTGCAATTAATTCTTCATCAGGTTTAACACCAGTAGATTTTAACTGCTGATAAGATGAAATGACCCTATGTAAATAGTCAGACATATCCTTACAATCAGTATAACGGGTATTCACTAATGTTTTAATTATTGAAACCTTTCTTGTGATTCCCTTATCCTCATATGTTTCAGCTAATACTTTCCAAGCTTCCTTTCCACTTGTTAAATCCCTTATATCATTGAAAATAATTTCACTTACCCCTTCAACTATATTTGACAGAGCTTTGGTATCCTTTACTGGATCTTCTTTTGTACCCTCTACATAAGCCCATAAATCTAATTTAATAAGATGCATTTTCATGGAAAATTTCCAATCCATGTAATTTTCCCTTCCACTCAATTGTTTATGACTAAATGAACCGTCTCCCCCTGGCATTTTTCCTTTTTTAACTTTAATCAACAAGAGACAAAAAAAATTATAATTTGAGATAAATTCAAATAAATTTTCTATTGAATTAATTTTATTCTCAAAGAAACATTTGCCAAAATAAGTAACAGTAAAAAATATTTGTACTAGTTAAGTTTTTGCAACCATGTGCTTTGGCTAACCCTAACATAACCATGTGGCCAATTTCGGTTAAAGTAATTCTAAAAATTTACAAATAGAATTAAATAAACAAACTAAACTAGTCATTAGATTACTTATCCTCATTTCTTAATCTGGCCTGGGCCCATAACCTATTAGAAACTCAATATAGCAGAGAGTGGTTACTTGCATGCATGAGAATAAATAATACACAACATACCTGTTGGGAGTTTGGAACACAAGTGAAGTTTTATTGGAGTGCACAGTTATAGAAGAATAAAAAACAGTGGCGCCATCTTTGGGTCAAGAACATATTTAAAGCTAACCTTTTTTACAAACTTTCTAATTTCAACTACGTGTAATGTATGCTTTGTACATTTTATACATGTATAAAATATACAATGCATTTGGCAGTGATGATCTATTAAAAATAAGTAACTTCCTGCATGACACATTTACATTTGTGAGGATTTAACTTTAGATTGGCTTCTTTCAGTTTCTGAAGCATCTTTTTGCTTTGTCGTAGGATTACAGACAGAAATGTCCTGCCAGGTAGGTTTCCTATTTGAAGATTCCATTACGACAGTTATCGACTTAATGTTGGAATCTTCCAACTGGTTCTACCTGACTTCTCTATCACTCCATTGGTATGAATCAGATGATGTTGAAGACATAACTTGATGTGTGACGAATTAACCAGCTCGTGTTTCACTTCGATCCAGTAGCAATATTTACAGCTTTCTGGGCAGGGTCTTCTTGACAGTGCATTGGCATTTCCATGTGATGATCCCTTCCAATGACAGATAGTGATGTCATATTCCTGGAGTCTCAATATCCACTTGGCAGTTTAATCTTTGTGATTCTTTAAATTTAAGAGCTAGATGAATGATGCATGATCTGTTCAGAGCAGAAATTTTCTGCCATAGAGGTACTGATAGAAATATCCTATGGCTTTAACTATGGCAAGCAACTATTTCCTCATGACACAGTAATTCCTCTGTGGTATAACAATATTATCATTGCTTGCGTTCGTGTTGGAAATAAATGGTTTTTGAGCTGAGGTTACATCAGTATTGGAGCAAATGTTAAAGGCCTCCTTCAGTTTGTAAATGTATGATCACATCCTTTTGTCCACAAGGACTTTTGCTTGCTGTCCGTCAGGTTGTGAAGATATCTTGTGATGAAAGAAACGTCCTTCACAAATCTCCTATAGTATGTGCAAAGCCACATTAAGATTCTTAGATATGGACATTTTCGGGCGTCTTCAGTCTTTAACAGTTGACACTTTTTCGGTACACTTATCTTTGGCAGAGATGATATATCAAAGGTAAGTCACTTCCTATCTGAATAGTTTACATTTAGTGGGAATCAACTTTAGATTGGCTTTTTTCAGTTTCAGAAGGACCTTCCTATGATTTTATACATGTTCCTGAAAACTTTTCTGGATGTTGTCATTCCAGGTATATCAGACAGTCTTCATAGGAAAGTCTTTTCAACACCATCTCCATAAGGCATTTGAATGTTGCCGGTGTATTACATAGTCCAAACGGCATCACCTTGAACTGCCAAAGTCCTTGTCTGGTAGTGAAAGCTGTCTTTTCTTGGTCATCAGGGTGTATTTCTACCTGCCAATATCAACTCTTTAAATCAAGTGTCAAAAACCACTTGCTTCCAAAAAGAGTGTCCAGAATGTCATCAAAACTGGGAAGAGGGTAGCTATCTTTCTTTGTAAACGCCTTCAGCTGGCGATAGTCAGTTCAAAATCTAGTTGATTCATTCTTCTTTCTGACCAGGATGATGGGAGAGGCCCAAGAACTTGTTGAAGGCTCAATGACATTGCTTTCTTGCATGTCCTTTAGAAGTTTTCCTACCTCTTCCTGTTTAGAATCAGTAGACATCTAGTATATTGGATTGGTAGATGATCCATGGTATCATTTCTGTGCTGTGTCAAACTGGTTCGACCTACTTCAGAAAACAAGAGGTAGAAAACTTCTTGAATCACATATTCGGCAGCACCCCTCTCTTCGTCGTTTAGTTCTGCATTCTGCAATAATCCCAGTATTAGGCTATCCAAAGACACAGATATTTGCAGACTAGGGTTGCTTATTAAAGGTCACTGGAGTACATGCTGCAACCTCTTCGCCTTTCCTAATGATTCTCGCTTTATCGCTGACTTTGGCAACTCTCACCAGGATAACTGTCCTCAATAAGTAGACAAGGGCTGAGGCTACTAGTACTTCACACTGGGTATTACAGTTCTTGTGATACTCCATTACACCATACCAGCAATTTCTGCTTTTAACTCTGGATCCATGAAGTAAAAATTCTGTTTTCATTTTATTGTGATATTATCTTGAACTATGATTTAGTGGACAGATTTAACTCCTTCATTATTTAACTCCTTCAGCATTAATTCCTAATAGGGTTATGTCCTCAGAGGCAGAATGCAGTTAATTATTTTTAAAGTCCAAAGAAAAATTGTATTTCCATAGAAAGTCTAATCCGAGTTTGAAAGGATCTGTAATATTTGCTACATATGCCGTGTGATGGTAGGCGGCATTTCCAAACATGATATTGATGTTTAATTTTTCATTGATGGCATTTTTATCCCCGGACATATTCTGAAGTGTAAAGCAGGGCAGCGTCCAGATGAGTTTATCTTCTAATTGTTGAGCCAAATCTTTTTGGATGAAGTTAACATTGGCTCCTGTGTTGATGGTTGCATTGCAAGGAACTCCATCGATATGTCCCATGATGAAGAGTCTTTTACTGCTACCACTCATTGCAGAAATCTGAAGTGCTTTGAAATGAGGTACCTCATTATCTGTCAACCTCCACTGCATGGGAGATGGTCAATAATTAGTTTCCCTCTTTGTGGCTGGGATCAGTTTTAGCTTCTGTGCCTTGGGGTGTTTCTGCAGTTTCTTCATATGTGGCTTTCAGCACTGCAGTTTCAGTCTTTGAGGGTCGATTTCTTATCACTCCTGTTTTACGCTCTTAGGGACAAAATATCTTTGTCCAACATATATTTGAATATATGTCTAGAATATATGTTGGACAGCAGGCACCATTTACTTTTTCAAGGTGAATTTATAGTTTGATGGAGTTAACAGCTCTGATGTCTTCTTTAATGACCAGCTTCCATCTTTTTCTTGAACAGCTTTCGTCTGTATAATGGATGCTAGGCCAGCTTTCATCTCTTGTTTGAATGCACCAAAGGCTGTCATTAATTGCTCTTCCATTAATTAGCTCTCTTAAGTGTTGTGCTGCTCTTAATTTCAGGCTGCTGGAATCAATATAAATCTCAGATTAGGAAGCTGCTGGATGTAAACATTTCATCATAAATCAGTTGTGAATAGAAATTTAGTAAAAAAAGGGTGGATTCACTGGGAGATATGTCAAGCATCAAGCGAAAGGCATGACGAAAGAAATGAGCCAAAAAAAAAAAAAAAAAAAATGCCTGGTATGGCTTTAACAGAATATTAATATATTTTCTTATGTATGTATAAAATGTACAATGCATGAAGATATTTTATGCTTTCATCAGTTCATGAAGTGTTTTGATGTTTCAGATAGAAAGCCCATATGTTCAAAACCTTATTGCTCTGGCCGCTGTTTTCCATGAACTGACTTCGTCAGATGTTGTAGCATACTTCTTATTCAGGAACTTTGTTTTATATCAAAGAAAATTTAGTATCAATATCAAATCTTTGGTAAGTCTATTTTCAATTTATTATGAAATAGCATAAAAATTAATTTAAAAAATACATTATCTTCTCATCTTCTAAATTTTTGCATTACACATTTTTATAAATCTGCATGTGTTGTTTTGATGTTTTATATATGAATAGACATGAATTTTGAGCTTTTGTATCTCTCAATAAAATCACAATTCTTTCAGATACATTTGGGAATGAAATATGTAAATTCTGTTCACCTTTATGAATTTTGAAGACCTGTTATATTTTGAATAATAACATAATTTTATTATTTATATTTTGGTTACAGTGAAGGTTTAATATTAGTTAAAATTATGTATAAAATATGTATGTAACTGTAGCGGGTATGTTTAAATTTAAATGCTTTAAAGCTGCAAGAGAAAGTTTTTACATTAAATCTAGCATCTTATAATTGTTAAGCTTATCTAGGAAGTAATGTCATTTTGGAATAATAGAAAATGCAGGAAATATTTAATGTTGTAATTACATAATCAGTATCATTATAAGTAGCAGTTTACCATTTTGGAACTAAACATGCAATATCTTTTTTATAAAAGGAAAGCAGTTTGAATGAAAAAAAAATCTATGAGATCTGTTTTGATTGATTAGTATTTTGAGAAGTGGTGTTCTGCGGAAAGTGCTCTAAAGATTGGAATAGATGATAATCTGTTGAAGCATGATCTGAAGCAGAAGTTCCCAACTGAAGGGGGGGATATTCCATAGAATTTCATAGTTTCGTGTGGGAGTACAATCAGCCTTTTATTTACACGTTGAGTATTTAGTTTTAGTTTATGAATATAAAAAACTTCATCAACATTCTCTATACTGTTTCTCGTATAATTTATGAAGTACATTGAAAAATCATCTAAGGGAGGGAAAAAACGATAATCTAGCAATGGTGAAAGGTATGCATGGGACAAAAAAGATTGAGAACCACAGCTCTAGAAAGTAAGAAGTGGGTAGAATTTCTCAATTTAATTCTCTAATCTTATGCAATTCGTGCAACATGTGGTTTTGTACCATTATAGAACAGGATTACACTTTTTTTATTTGTGAGCCAGGGTTAGATGTTTAACATGAAGAGCTTGATTCAGATGACTAAATGATTGATTACAGAGGTATGTAATGATAGTCTAACCTGGGTACTTATACCTCAAAGTAAACTCTGCTTGTATTATTCCACCAGACATGCAGTTAAATCATTTTGAGGTGGTTAAATATTACAATAACTTGGTTTAAGTATTACAGTTATTATCTGAATCAGTGAAAGCCATTGATTTTTTAACTTAATGTACATAATCTATTTCTGTCTAGTGACAGTTTGATCAGAAACAATCTTTTTCCTGCCTACTGAACAAGATGTAGGAATTTAGGGCTTTGTTCCCAGTTGGAAGTTGACGTGAATTTTGTGTCTGTAGTTCTTTTTGATTTGTTAAGTGATTGTTAAGTACGTGATAGACTTTGATGACTGCAGCTGGTTGAATAATTCAGTAATGTAATTTAACTTTTCAAGAGTTTAACCCTAAAACCTTAAATTTCTTAAAAAGGTCAATAATTAAGTGGTATTTTCTTGATTAGAATTATTTCAAAATGACTGTTCTACTTTGTACTTTTTGTTCTACTTTGACTGTTTGTCTTCCAATATTTACACTAGTTTAATTGTCTGAACACATTTCAAAACGAATATCTTTATATTTGAATGCATATAAATGGCTTGACAGCTTGGAAGGTTTGAATTGGACAAAAAAATTGTAATTAAAAATTCAGCAATTATCTGATGGACATATCCTTCAATAGTTAGGTTCCAGCAGGTCATTATCTAGTCTCATTAGTCTTCCCAGATGATTATCATCCTTGAGGTTTAAATTTGTTGATGGAATTTGGAAAACCATTGCCAGTGTTTGAGGCTTTCATGATGATTGGCATGAGTCAGTTCTGCCAGTATCTGAGGAAAATTAATTTATTTTCGATATGTAGTACAAATGTTTCAAATAGCCATTGTTGCTTGTCACACTTATAAATTTCACAAAGCATGCTATGACAAAACATGTACGATGACTTTCCTTGAGCTTTTTGTTACCAGTCTTGATCAGAACATAAGAAAAAAAAATGAATGTGAAATTTTAAAACAAAAAATCTTATTTATCCATACATTCATTGACTTTGCGAGAGGACTGCTTAGTACAGCACTTTCGAAATTTCATCACGTAAAAGTGAAATGACTTTCTGGTCAACCTATAAAATGAATTTGTAAAGAGGTGTTATGGTATATAATTTTACTTTTGAGTATAGATTCCATAGAGCAAAGTTCTAAAAGAATTTATTTATTTATAAACGAAAATAAAACTAAGTATTTACCTTGCTTAAAGTCTGACTTATAATTTAGTCACTTAGAAATTGGCAATTAAAAATTTCAAAAAGTTAACTTTTTACTTATTTGGGAATGGAGATGAATAAATAAAAATGTGTTGGCCCCAGAAATATGTAAAAGAATCGTTGCTGCAAATAGATGTTTTTTTGTAGCCTGAAAAATTATTTAAAATCCAGCTTTTTTAAATTAAGAACTAATTTGCTTCTTTACAAAAGTCTTATAAGATCTGTCTTGACTTATCAGATCAGAGACTTGGACATTGACTTTATGTGATGAGGAAACTGAAAATTTTTGAGCGAAAGATCTTATGTTGCATTTTTTGTGAGGTCCAAGTGAATGGATCGTGGTGAAGATCTAATTTAGAACTCTATAAAATTTACAAACAACCTGATATTCTAAAATTCATTGAATTACAGACTTAAATGTACTGATCATCTTGCTAGCATGAATGAAGATCGTTGCTGCAAGAAAGTCTTTCTGGCAAAGCCCATGGGAAATAGAACTTGGGGCAGACCCCCACTAACATGGATTGATTGTGTCGAAAAAGATCTTAATATTTTAAAGGTTAAAAACTGGAAAACAGTTCCAAAAGTAGAGATGCATGGAGAAGGCCCGGTCCCACCCAGTGTTGTCGAGCCATTGAAGAAGAAGAAGATTCAATAGACATATCTGAAATATTAAGTTTCTGTAAAATACTTAAATATGTTTTGCAAAATGAGAAAATTTGCTTTTTGTTTCAAGGAATTGAAACTAAGATTAATTATTTAAATTTAAAAGTTGTTTGTTTATAATCCTACATCTCTTTAATTAATTAAAATATTGCTGTAAATTTTGTATGATGTAACATGAAAAGTCTGAAGAAGTAATGAGGTTTGTCAGAAAAATAAAATTACAAGAGCAAGAATATGTAACATTAATGGGTAAATGACTATCTCATTCAAATTTGGCAACTAATTTTTGTTGCCAAATTTGGCAAGAACTGGAACTCGGTGACCATTTGATGACATTGGGGTCTGGTCAATGTAAACTGTAATTGATCCTTATATGTAACCCTATCTGGCCCTTATGTGTAACTTTAACCATACATGCCTTATAGTAATTTCAAGAAGTGGAAGGTATTTGAAATTTCTCAGCAGCTGCAAAAAAATTGTGTAAGACCGAAGAAAGCATCCATTCTCAGTTTTTCAGTTCAGAGTAGAGTTTTGAGAGATCTCCGTGTGAGTTTTGCTCTTTAAATGTGCTTTGCATTGCGCTGCATTTAATGTTCTTCATAGTCTGAAGTGGTAACAACTGATTGTGGTCTTTTATACTGCGAAGAGCTATGATTACATTTGTGGAAAGTTCAAGAATCATAAAATGTTTCTTTTAGAAAAATAAATTCTATCAAGCTACCATTAGTTCTGTGTGCATTCAATCCATTATGAACCTGTACACATGCAAAATTATGTATACAATACTGAATCCGAAATCTGGACTCATCAGTACTTCGGCGATTCCGGATTTGGGATTTTTCTGTATTATAGACTATCAATTTAAATCTGGTAAGATGCCATGCAGAAATTATACAATTAAAAATACGAAACTGTAATTTATGAAATAAAGAGGAATTATGATCTAAAGGGTATCAAATTTTACAAAAAAAAGCTTAATATTTATTTGTTTACTTTATTAAATACTTCCTTCAATGTAAGTCATTTAATTTGCTTTGTTTTTTGTGCTAATAACTTTAATTCTATAAACAGACATAATGTCTTGTTCAGTTACAAAGTTCCACTGTTCAAGTCCTGTAATTGCTGTGTCAAGAATACCGAATAACTTGCCAATCTAAATTTTTTCATTTTCAATAACCTCTCTGTCACTATTGGTAGTGGTATTTTCTGGATCTAGAACCATACTATGGATTTCGCTGTCCGTTAATTGATTGATGATTGGGGCATTGTCATCGCAATGAAAAACTTCTGTAATATCATCTTCATTTATTACCGCTTCTCCACATTTCTTTACAAAATCCATTAACTGGAAAATTTCACCATTTTTTCACCACCGAAATTTCAGGTGCTAAAAGAATTAATTTAATTGTAAATGAAAATAAAATTAAATATTTACCTTGCTTAAAGTCTGACTTACAGCTTAGTCACTTAGAAATATGCAATTATAAATTTCAAAAAGTTAACAGTTTTACTTATTTGTAAACAGAAATAAATAATAAAAATGTGTTGGCCCCAGAAATGTGTAAAAGAATCATTGCTGCAAAAAGATGTTTTTATGCCCTGAAGAGTTATTTAAAATTCAGCTTTCTTAAATTCAGAACTAAATTGCTTCTTTACAAAAGTCTTGTAGTATCTGTCTTATGCATCAGAGACTTGGGCATTGACTTTATGTGATGAGGAAGCAATGGGAATTTTTAAGCAAAAGATCTTACATTGCATTTTTTGTGGGGTCTAAGTGAATGGATCATGGAAAAGACTAATTTAGAACTATAAAATTTATAAACAACCTGATATTGTAAAATTCGTCATGGGGACGACTTAAATGTCTGGCCATCTGGCTAAAATGAATGAAGATCATTGCTGTAAGAAAATCTTTCTGTCAAAGCCCATGGGAAATAGACCCTGGGGCAGATCCCCACTAAGATGGATTGATTGTATCAAAAAAGATCTTAATATTTTAAAGGTTAAAAACAGAAATCAGTTGCCAAAAGTAGAGATGCCTAGAGAAGACTTGTGAAGAAGGCCAGGGCTGTCAAACCATTGAAGAAGAAAAAGGCTAGGCCTTCGGCCTCATTGCGATCATCGCATATGCTACAAATTTACTAAAGGGAAGGAATGTTCTGTATCTGTTTTTACAGTGATTGCCATGAAATATGTATTAAAAAATCCTTTGTAAATAGATTTATTCATTGATTTCTAAAATAAATATCTAATTAAATATTAAAATGCTCATGTGGGCATATAGGAAAGTGCCCCCCTCCCCCCATTTATAAGTCTGTATTCTTTTTCATCAGTTTCATCAGTTTGACTGATCAAACTGAGCCAAGATTGTTTTATGAATGCCTAAGTACTGCAGAATTATTGTCTAAAATCCTGATATTATTACTGATTCATCCTCATCTTATTCTGTGTTTTGTTTATCTAATTTCAAAAAAAAAAATTTAAAGTATTTAAAAATTTTAAAAATATAACAAGCAATAAGACCGACTGTTTTTCCCTTAAAATTTTGTTTTATGCAAATCAGAATCAATTCTACATGACATTAGAAACTGAGGTAGGGGAGTTAAATTTGACTTACTAAAAATTAAGTGGAACAAATGTGAGATTGAATTTAAAAAAAAAAAAAAAAAAATGTAATTTGGACTTTAAAGGGCTGGAGTTTGCTTTACTTTGCAGTAAGTATAGAATATTTTGCCATGCAAATATTACTATATGGAGCATGAAGATCAACAAGAAGGTACTGAAGATAACCTCCATGTTCATAATGTAAGGGTAAAAAATGTTAAATGTGCACATGCTTTAGCCTGTTGATTGCTAAGATAAAATATAGTTTTAGATTAACATGTTGTAAACAAACAGTTTACATATCAAGTTCAGGAAAGTGAAGAAAAAACCTCTATTAATGTTACTGCATAAATACTTTTGCTTAATTTTTGGGCAAAAAACCATTCTTGTATGGCAGAAAGTATCACTTTCTAATCAAAAAGTTTTAATCTAGATGGCCTCAAGCATCCCTGAACTAAAGGTAAATGCACAGTGTTTTTTCCAAAGAAAAATATGTTTGTTATTGGTAAGACCCATCTAACGCTAGAGAGCGCTGAGAGCACCATTGAGTGTGTGCTGAGACTCGATGGATGATGTGCGATTTCTGAGATTGAGATATTATTATATTTAATTAAATCAATTTATATTTTATTGATTGGTGATTATTGATTTGATTTATTGATATGAGATGTGATGTTATGTTTTGCTGAACCACCACACTTTCGATAAACTTGGATTACCACTGAATCTTAAAACCACCGATGCGCAGTTATGTTACAGTACTTTAAATTCGAAAGCTTGGCTGGATTTCTTTAAGCAACTTGTTTCATATAGAAGTATTTATTCTGTGTGCTGAAAAATGTGCATTTCAACGTTACAATATATCCAATCACAAATTAAAATGTGCGTAAAAGTAATATCAGCAAATCAAATGTAGGTCTTTATATTACACAAAATCTGCAACCTAAGAAAAATTTATAGAGTATTCTAGAGACAACTATTTACCAAGGCAGACTGTAGTTTTTAATGACAGTATTTCTTGAAACTGTTGTACCATTTTTTAAATATAATCTTTCACAATTTGAATTATATGCGATTACAACTCAAAAAATATGCACATTGTAAATTATTTGTATGTATAATTTTACTGCTTTGTTTACTTTATTATTTAACATTCAACTGCTGTTTTAATTTAATGCTATCTCATAATTTGTGTCATACAGCATACCATAGCTATTATTCAGTTCTAAAATTAAAGAATGGTGCAAATGGCTAATTAAGTACAAGTTTAAAAAGATGATAAAAATGAAAGGAAAACATATTGAGTAGTAATGTATATTTAACGTTTTACTACTATTTTACTTAATATAAATGAAAAATAAAATTAATTTGTTTAACAACATAGATATTATTCATAAAGTGAAGAAGATAAAAAATAATTGAGTAATCTTTGATTTCATAAACGTATTTTTTGGCCAAAAATATCTACTTTCATTTATACAAATACTTAAATCTGTAGTAAATGTATATTAAGATACATGTAGAAGTATACCTTTCAAAAGTATCCTGTGTTTTTGATTTCTTCTTAACTGCTATATAAATTTTTGTATAAACTATTGCCCTTCCCTTCTCCATTTATCTTTTTTTGAATAACCTAAAATATAAATCCTTTATTAATGTTGTGCCTTTTTTTTTTTTTAAATTTATTTAGAGAGAGCAGTTAGAAGCTGTGCTTAGAAAAGAAGATAGTGTTTTATATGAACATTTAAGATTGATTAAGGCTTTTGAAATTATACCTGTAGATTTGTGGTTTGGAAGATATTTTGCTCAAGTTTTACATAAAAGCTCACTAGCAAGGTTATTATTCATTTCTTTTATTTATTGTTTTACTTAATTTGGCATATTACTTTGTGGATTTGCATTGCAATTTACAAATTTAATTATTTTAAAATTGCTATTTGTTCATGAAACTGTTTGCCTGTGTGCATTTTAATAAAGCCCGTAATGTATTAAATTATATCAGAAAACATTTAAGATAATTGAAAAAATTAGAAGTATTAATTATTTTATCTGATATTGATAAACAGTGAAATCAGTGTAAGACATTTATGGTGTAACTAACTTCTAGGTATTTTCTTATTAAAGTGACTACTGCATAAGCCTTTGAAATTTTCATGTTACAGGTTCAGAGATTAAATTTGCCAATTCTCACAGCTAAGCACAGTGGCAATTTTAACAAGGAAGTACCAGGCAGTAAAGAAATTAAAAAACTGTTATGTACAGTAGAATTACATTTGCACAAACCTCCAGTATATTTATGCATGATTCTAAGGATTGATTTCAGAAGCATTCCAAAGAATTAATTTCTCTTCTGATTTGCAAAAGGAATTTATTTTCACTGTTATTCTTAATATGACAAAAAATTAGATGGGTGAGGTTCTTCTCATTGATTGTACTTCAAGTATTCTAAATTGGTAAGAGAAGGGAAGAAGAATTTATGGTACAGTCAAAACTGACTATCTGCTGAGCAAGTATTCAGAGAGAAAAACAGAAGAGAGTTCTAACGAGGGTTAACGAGTTTTCTTTTATGTTAGGAAGAACCATAGAAAAAACTGGCTAGAAGAAATAAGTTTCACAATGTAGAAAAAATGGAAGAAACTTTTTGTAGCTTAAATTACTAATTAATTTAAATATTTTAATTATGTATATAATATAATTAGCTTTAATTTTGCACTTGCAATAACTTCTTTTTATTACATTAATGTAATTCAAAGAATAATTAAAAAGAAATAAGTTTAAAAGAGTTCATGAAGCAAACAACAAGGAAAAAGCTGCAATAATTTAGTAGGAGGAATACAAAATACCAAAAAATTTTTATCATCTTTCTTGATCAACTCATTATATAGTTCAGAAACGTAGCTTTCCTATCACATTATCTTGTGGTGGCATGGCCTCTTTGTGACATTAAAAATATGCAAGTGTGAGGGACCACATAAAGATAAGAAATTCACATGTGCAGTCACTTCACAGTCGTAGTCTTTGAGTTCTTACAAGATGTGAGACAGTATGCTCTGACATTGCAGGAGAATTTAACTCGTTCAGTAATGCTTCCACTTGACATCACAAGAGTCATAACTTTATGACTAATGTCGAGAGATTTTAGCGATCTACACTGTATTCTTCATCAAGGCCTTTTGAATTCAGTGGGCCGGAAAACCAGTGATAGCTTAGCTCCTCTGATACTATTTTTGAATGTAACAAATAAGGCAATGTAAAACACAATCAAAAAATTATAAGGGCATTAATAATGCAATAAGATAACAGAGTGCTCTAAGACTCTCAACTGGAGAGACATCTTATCAAAAGCAAGATTCTCACATAATGAGGACAATTACTTTACTTACAAATAGTTGGTTATTTTGCATTCAGTATTAATTATTTCCAATTGTCATTATTGTATTGTTAATACAGCTTCTTATGTATTTATAATAAACATATTTTTAGTTCTATAAACAGAAAATAATATGCAACCTAACGAAACACAAATTAGTGTGTTACCAATTCTTATATGGAAATCACCCTAAGAGTACCACCTGAACCATCAACCCAGGTTATTAGTCTGAAAACATGATTTTGCATAGTTTCACTTTTCATTTACGTCTGTTGCTATTCGAAAAAATGTAAGATATTTGGCTTCTCTAAACTGTCTACTAATGATGAGTAAACTAAGCTATTTAAAAGCAATAGATGCAGATGTTAAGATTTTTTTTTTTACTTTTGAATCCAGTTCTGTTAAATAAAAATGCATTTAATTCATGATATAGCTGTTGGCTTTAGTTTTTCCTTATGCAAATTTTGATCGGAGGTCAATCAGCGGTAAGCTAACATGATTGCCGATGACGTCAAGATCGGCAAGTTGGCCGAGTATTATATGTACGCCAGTATCGTCGAATGTGTTGTTATGAGTTAGCATAATGCTAGTTTTCTTTCACTCAAATCATTTTAAATGTAAAGGCTACAGTGTTAGCTTATTTTATTTTAATTTACGGAATAAAGCATGAATTTTATTTAGATTATTAGATTAGATTAGTCTGCAGAGATTGGATAAACCATTGCAGTTGGTTTATTTAGACGTTTGTGGCTCACTCCCAGTTCCATCTAAGGGTGGGAATAAATATTTCCTCGCTATTGTGGATGACTACTGTAGATTAGTAACAGTTTATTGTATGAAAAATAAAAATGAATCGTTCTACAACTTAAAGAATTATCATAGGCAAATGGAAAGACTGATGAATAGAAAATTAATAAGTATACGCACCGATAACGGTGGGAAATTCTGTAACAGGCAATTCGAAGGGTACTTAGACGAAAATGGAATTAAGGTTGAATGCACAAACACATACGCCCCAGAAGAGAATGGTGTGTGTGAACGTTTTAACCGAATGGCATTAAGCGCAGTTAAAGCTATGCTGGATGATGGTAAAATGAGAAAAGAATGGTGGTCAGAAGCTCTTGGCTGTTTCGTACATTCGTGGAACAGAGTATGTCATAAAAGCAACTGAACCCCTTATGAAATGTTCCTAAATAGAAAACCCAGTGTTGTTTATTTTAAAATATTTGGTTGTAAAGCCTATGTTGGCATGCCAAAACAGATTAGAAATAAATTACAAATGAGGTGCAAAGAAGGAATCATGGTAGGATATAAGAAGGAAACTAGGGTTTATAGGATATGGCTACCAGAAGAACGCAGATTAATAGAAACCTGTAATGTGAAGTTCGATGAAAAATTGAATGCAGCAAATGGCATCCTGGAACAGAAATCAAAAACTAAGTTTAAAAGGCTAGAGGAATCTGAGCTATTAGCAGAATCAGATGAAGAACAGGAAACTTCTAGAAAAGAAATAAAGTTGTCAAATGACAAGTCTACCCCGAAAGAAGTATCAGACTTAAACTGGCAAAGAAAAGCAGTTAAAAGGCCAGACGGAACACGTACAGACATATATTATTATGTAGAGGGAACAAACACCCGTTTTAGATCCTATAATGTTATTGAAAAGTATTGTAAGGCAGGAAATATTAAATGTGAAAAAGATAAGTTTTAGTGGAAAAAACAAATACTCGTGGAAAGTTAATTTTGTAGAACAGGAGACTAGCTCCGTGTCTGAAGAAGCAAATTCCGTAGAAATTGTTATCCCACAAAATTTTAAAGAAGCACGAAAATCAGCAAATGCCGAAGAATGGGATAAAGCAATGAAAGAAGAAATTGACACAATGAAGAAAAGAAAGGTTTGGGAATTAGTCGAAAAGCCAGAAAATAAAACTATGCTAGGAAACAAATGGGTCTATACGCTAAAAAGAAATGAAAAGAATCAAGTGGTTAGATACAAAGCACGTTTAGTAGCACAGGGGTTCAGGTAGAAAAGAGGTGAAGATTTTGATGACGTTTACAGTCCTGTAGTAAATTTCTCAATCATGAGAATATTTTTCACTATACTGGTATGTTATATGTATGGACTAATTGTCAGTTAGATGTAAAGAACACATATTTGTATGCAAACGTAAATGAAAATATATATATAACCCAACCAGAGGGATTTATTGAAGAGGAAAATAAAGTGTGTTTATTACACAAGGCCATTTACGGTCTAAATCAAAGCAGCCGTGAATGGTTTTGTGAATTTGAAAGTACTTTAGAAAATCTACATTTTAAGAAAATACAATGGTGTAATTGTGTTTATCAGAGTTCAAATGTAATTCTCTTGTTATATGTAGATGATATTGTGATTTTTAGTAAAGATCAATATAATATAGATAAAGTAATTTCACAGCTGAGTAAGTTTTTTTATCTTAAAGTATTAGGCAAAACTAAAACGTTACTTGGAATTGAATTCTTAATTTTAGTTTTATGAAATTTAATTTTATGAAAAGTAAGTTTGAACTTTCGATTATGTCAAAAAGAGTTTCCGATTCTGGAGCTGCCAAAGGATCTACAAAGCGAAAGCATGTTTTAATGTCCATCAAACAAAAAGTGGAATTGCTGCAAAAAATGGATAAAGGCATGAAGAAAGTGACAGAGAGGATAGTGAAAACGAAAAAATTTCGATTGACAAGTTAGTCGTTATTCTCAGCACAGCAATTACAGGACTTGAACAGCGAAACTCTGTAACTGAACAAGAAATTATGTCTGTTTATAGAATTAAAGAGAAAGTATTAGCACATAAAACGAAGCAACTTAAACAACTTGCATTGAAAGAAATGTTTAATACAGTAAACAAATAAATACTAAGCCTTTTTTTTTTTTTTTTTTTTTTTTTTGTGTGTGTGTGTGTGTGTGTGTGTGTAAATTTTGATACCCTTTAGATCATAATTGCTCTTTATTTCATAAATTACGGTTTCATATTTTTAATTTTATAAGTTCTGCATGACATCTTACGAAATTTAAATTGATGATCTATAATCCGGAAAATCCCCTAATCCAGAAACGTCGAAGTCCCGACGAGTTTGGATTAAAGACTGTACTGTATCATGTTCTATATTCCACATCAGTGTTTTCATTACTTATGTATGTGCCTAATATTAGGTGTTTGAAACTCATTTTTAACTCGTAAAAATAAGAAAAACAATTAACCCTTAACTTACCACTGTTGCATTTCTGCAACATATGATTTATTTTAATTTAATCAATATTTTTTTTAATTACCTACAAATCACTTATCTAAGAAAAAAAGGTTACTGCAACAAAATACATGCTAAATTTGTCACTAGATAGCAGCACATTTTCCCCAGAAATCGCAACAATTATAAAAATCTCTGATTCCTCAAGAACTGTGTTTTTGCTGTAAAAAGAATCCATTATATTTGATGCTTCCTCTTGTTTATTGACGAAAAAAATTACCAGGTAAGAAGTTTAAACATTTTATGTTCATTTAAAAAAATTTTGATTTTCTAATAGAAAAATTTTGAAAGAAATTTGATTTTAATTATATGTTGCAAGTCTGCAACATTGGTCTTTGGTTACCATTTTGACATGGCCAAAAAGCGTATACTAACCCAAGATGAAATTGCTAGATATATGAATAATTTGGGCGAATTGAGTGATTTAAGTGAGGATAGTCTTGAAAATTCTGCTGGTGATGTTAATTTTTTACCTGATTGTGTGTTATCTAATGATGATTCGGATAGCGACTGTGAAATAGTGTTGTTTCACAAAATACAATTCAGAATATAAAAACATCCAATGATGATGATAATAAATTTGATAGAAATATTTCAGTTAGTGTGTGTGTGATTATGGCAAAGCCTCGAGAGCTATCTGCCTACAGGGTGGGATGCCTTCGTGGAGGATTTCCTAAGGGAAACTGGTTTGTATACAAGTTACACATGGGAAAAACCACGAAAACAAACTACCAGTGTTTCAGCAACTTTAACCGCTCGACCGCTGGTGTATTTCAGTCAGAGAACCTTTTTTAAATTTAACTGTTAAGAATAATAAAACATTTTCAAAGAATATTTTATGGAAAAATCAAAACATTTCATTGATTGAAGAAGTAATAAAATTCCATGGAGATGACACGCTCCCAAGAGAAATTACGGATTTGGACACTACGTACCAAATTTTTAAATATTTATGGATGGAAGAGATCATAAGTAACATTTATGAAGACAGCAAACGATATGCTATTCAAAAGAATCCAAGTAAGCATTTGACTATATCAGAGAATGAAATAAATCAATATTTGGGTATTTACATTTATGCATCTCTAGTTCACCTGCCAAACTATAGAGCATACTGGTCAGAAGAGCTTGGATTTGATCAAATTAAAGAAACAATGAAGAAATCTGAAAAAATAAAAATAATAATAAAAAAAAATCTAATGAATTTAAAGAAATTCAAATCTGAAGTTGCATCATGCTTATGCAAAATGGGGTACGATCGAAATGCTAAAAGAGGAAGACCTAGTAATACTTCAATAGAACAAATGTCTCAGACTAAAAGATGCAAAGGGACTGCCCAGTCCGTTCCATGTAAGGACATTCGTAGAGATGGTATAAATCATTGGCCAATATGGTCAGAAAAGAATACTGTGCAAGTTTCCAAACTGCAAGAGCTACACTCAAACTGAGTGCGAAAAGTGTAAAGTAGGAGACGTTTTACAACAAAGTCAATAACTGCTTTAAAAGTTTTCATTGTATGTAAGGCTAAAGCAATTTATAACAATGAATAATAAAATCCTCATATAAAAAAAAGTTTTGTAATTTTACAGCACTACTGTGCAATGTTGCACTTCTGCAACAAACAAAAAAAAAAGACTGAAATTCAATTTAAAACTGCTTAGTTTTTTTTTTAAAATATTTTTTCCTTTTATTATTACTTAAGAAGTAGCTGATATAATTTTTTCATAGAAATTTAAAAAATTGGGAAGTTAAGGGTTAATCGACATGTTTGTTCAGAAAGAATAAGAAACAAAATTTAATTAATTAGATTTTGAAACTGAATCTAGATCATTATTTATACAGTGCAACATGTAATTTATTTTGTAGTTTTGAATAGATAAACACAAAAGAAGAGAAAATTTGCATTAACCTTGCTGAATGTGAAGAACAATGCAAGAGAATTTGAACTACATAGTTCACTTCGAATTTCAACATTTTCTTTTCCATTCAGTAACAGGATTGAGTGTATTGTTGACAGGATTAAATGGTTTTTATGTAATCCTTCATATTACTGGAGTAATTCAATTCTTCTGATAACAGGTTTAGGAATAGTTTATAAGCATATGTAGCATATTAAATAACAGTTTCATATGGGGGAAAATATATCTATTATTAACCATGTAGCTGGCCATTGTGAAAATATTTATCAAATATATCTTTGTGAATTTTGTGTAGATTGCTCTTGAGTATATGGATTTTATTCTTATAGAATTCTTCCAGTCAGTATTGAAACTCTTTTTATAAAATTTATCACCATTTTTTTGAAAAAGCTTTATATTTGGAAGTGCATAATAAAGCTTGTTATTCTTGTTACTCTTTAAACGAACAATGATATTGGAGATTCCATTATACGAACATTGTAAATTTAAAGAATTTGATTTCTGTAATCAAATTTCCTTTATCCCTTGAATTTTATAATTTCTTTTAATTTGTACTTTTCGTTATTTTAGAATATGTGATAAAGTGATTGGTGGATCTTGCAAGATTTTATCGTATGTTGGAGCTGCAATATTAATGGTTCGTCGACACCCTTTATTAGCGCTAACTGGGCCAGAAGCGGCTATTGAATTGCTCAAAAAAGTGAGTCTAGCTGTAGAATTAGAGATATGAAATAAGTATTTAATGTATATTTGTAAATTATTTAGAATCTTACATTGATCCGTCACAGAAATATGAAATTTTACTTATAAAGTACAGTAGAATTTCTGTCAACCAAGGTCTCTGTTAACTGAACTGACAATCATTTTATCAAGAAATCACTGTGGAAATATTGTAACATTAGAAAAGGCACAGTCAAAATCAGTAACACCTGCGGCTGGGGACGAGCATTCTGGGGAGCTCTTTCATTCTCAAAACGTAGTGGTGTGCATTTGGCATTGTTTACTTTCTCATGCAACATAAAATAAAGAATTTGGACTATTAGTGTGCCAAACTGCAGAGAGTGAATGTACAACTTAACCTGAGGTAGAATGAATAGATTCATGAATATATATGGTGTGCTTATGTTGCATGATAGCACTTGTCTCAATATGTCACTAAAACCCTACTAATTATTCTATTAGCTGCCTTGTGAAGCCCTTCCTTACCCATCCCATTCATCAAACTTGTCTCCCAACAGATTACCACCTTTTTTCCCATATGGACAACTGTCTTCATGGTCAAAAGCAGAGCTGGATTCAGACTTTTTGCTGTCTGGTGCAATCTTGACATTTCCTAAATTCTAAAATTTCCCTACCTCCTAAAGGCTGTTGACAGGTGCAGCTGCTGTACTGGCTAATTCTTGAGGTCATAGCCATGACAGTTCTGAGCATGAGATTCATAGTTTGGCAAAAAGGCCTAGATGCCAAAGATTACTATTTTGACTAAAATAATTCCTCTTTTTTGTTAAGTTTTTGCACATATAAAGATGTTGGTCTTTTCGAATGCACCAACCTAATATTTATAAATCATTTAAGTTATGATAAAGGAATAGTCACCCTAAAGAACTGTGGGATGCATAAAATGGGTACATGAAAATGTGATAATTATTCATCGGTTAGCTCTTAGGCATTAATTATAGCTAATGTAATAATTATACTATATAACTTTGAGATTCATTATATTTGACAGATTCCAGAAGATACATCTGATGTTGTAGTTAATAAAGCTCTAGACTTATACTACAGCTGAAGCCAAAATTAATCAGTAAGAACCATGCATTTCTTTCATTTTATTTTTTACATTTATGTTGAGTATTGTGCTACCATGTTTACTAAATTACTATAGCAATTTCTTGTACCCAAGTTTACTTTTGGCACAATTGTTTCTTTTGCAGTACATAGTTCTTTAGTGTAAAAATAACTGCAAGAATAACTAATTATTCTACTGTATTAACACTTATCTACATTCGAGCAACTTGATCCAGTAGCTTATAAAGTTCTAATAAGAGATTGCTAAGGATGTAATTTGTTTTTTGAGATAGTATATAATTAAGTTTAACCCTCTCACTGCACATCCTGCTATTTCCATGGGCAACGTAAAAATACCAAAATTTGCACAACCCGCGGTTTCCACGCAGATGAATTTCTGCCATCTATTTAACTGTGCAACCCATTCAAGGTTTCCTTTCAGCTTTTCTGTGATGTTTAATTGTTTATTTAGATGTGGGCTAACAAATGACGTTAGTTGTCCACATTTTTGCAAATATACAAGAATACGTAATGTAGCATTTTGCACACGCATTTCAGAGCTCAAAGATGTCTGGCAGGAAGTGTTTCACGAGTGATGTAACCTATATTCCTGACAATATTTCTGACACTGATAGTAGTTCTGACTCTGATTTCAAGTATATTGAAGATAGTTATGGCGAAACTGATGAGAATGTCTCAGATTCCTCCGCAGATTGTTAGGAATCTGAAAATTCATTTTCTATTGAAAACGTTTGACAGTGGTGCAAAATATTACATTATGCAGATATTTTTATTAGTATATATATGTTTTACTTTGTATTTTATAAAATAAATCATAATTTAACCAATATTAAATTTCAAAATTTTCCTTTTATATCATTATTCTGACAACCTTTTTCTATGATCTAATTCTATATTGAAAAAAAAAACTCTTTTACAAAAATTTTTTGCATATTTTAACTCTAAAATGTATGTAGATTTGAAATATGTAATAAAAAAAATACACAATTTTTTAAACCTATTTTGATAAAAAAGAAGTGCGCAGTGAGAGGATTAAGCATCCATAAAGCATGCAAATTGCCTCATAGAATAAAGCAATGAATATCTTAGGTTTCATATACATACTTGCCAACACAGGAGATCTCCTGATTTTATCAGGAGATCTTTATCAAAGATTTTTTAAATGATAAACATATATTTTTTAATAATGAATTTACTTTAAATAGTTACTAATTAATATCTGAAAGTTCAGTTTCTAATTCTTAAATGCACACAGTACAAAAATACTTTCATGGGGGGTGGGGGACTTTTTTATTTGAATCTTTTAACAAAAAAATAATACTTTAATCAGTTTTCGTACAAATGCTATGAACAGTGGCAGATTTTGCTTTCATTGAGAAAGAAATAAAGAAATTTCATAATTTTGTTAATAGCTGTTGCAATGTAGGCTTGCTTAAGCTAATAAAAGTTTTTCTAATGTGTCTTTATTAATATTTAATATAAATTTAGTCATCGATTTTGCAACAACTTGCACTCTGCATTACTATGGAGCATTGGCAGGATGATCAGCTTTATTCTAGACATTTCAGTATACTTTAAAATTTTATCAGCACCTTTCAGTTTTCCAATTAAACACCACTGGGCGTCAATCCTAGCTGGTTTTATAAATTTATTCAAGTTTTTAATTGTAAACTGCAAAATTGTGATTGTAGTATACCACTTGCAACATCAATATCATTTTCATGACTAAATGAAGTAAAACTGTAAATCTATTTAAAAAAGTATCTTGTTGTATCAGGGAAAAAAAAAATGTATTTGTTAGAGCAAAAAATTGTATTTGAAGAGCTTTAGCATATAAAGTCCCTTCATTGTTGATTGGAAATTTATGTAGTTGTATGTGGATTGGAAATTTAATCACATACTCGGCAGAAATAGCTTTGAACGTGATCTGAAAGTTCTTCCACTACTCTGTTAGTTGCAGTCCCTATTACCAAATCTTCATTCTTCTTCTGTTTTTTCTATTTCACCATAAATTACATATATAGAATTAGAAGACAAAACAAAGACTGGTTTTACAAACTTTGCGAAAATACCTTTAAACAGATTATAAATCATTGATTGCAAAACAGGATTTTATAAGATCTAACCTTTTTTGCTATCATACAAAGTGTTTAGATCTCAGAGTGTGACTCTTGCATAGGCGTGAAAACAATTACAGCAGGGTAAAGGTGTAAATAGCCCTTTTATTTATTACACAGAATCATGCTTAATCCATTCTGGAATTTATTCGAGGAAATAAAATTTACTTTGTAATTTTTAACAAAAAGGCACTGTTTCCGTGCTCACAAAAACACCGATTACTTGCAATGAGAACTATAAATTGGAAAGAAGTAGTACTAGACTTCACAATTTAATCTATCTTAACAGGCTGACTCAGCAGTTTATACCCGCAACAGAACAAATAAATGGCCAGACTGTGTAGCCACTGATAAGTTAACAGCTGGAGGCCAAAATAGCAAACATGCACTATACTAGTGAAATCTGTCTAAACATTTGAATACGCTCTTTCTCCCACTTAAAATTTGCATTCTGGCGAGGAAATGTGAGGTGAAGCAGAAAATTCAGAAAAGATACCAAAATTATAATAACTGGTTAGTGAACTGAGGGAAACCCTACAAATTAATGGAATTCCTCTGTTTAAAACTGTATCAAGAATACTGAATGATGACAAAATGAATTGTACCAAAAAAAAATTTTTTTTAAGGTCCTAAGACAAAAACATAAATATTCATTGTTCATAATATAAATTTACAGTAATCGGAAAATGTTTCACTTGTTGAGCAATTTAAAAAAAAAATTTTTGACAGAAATTTGTATCAGCTTTACGCTTATATTTAGCTAACATTCGCATTTTTCAGTAACCTTTAACATGTTATATGTTTTTTAATTTATGAAAAGCTGCTATAATTTTTTAAATGCTGTTTCAAACTGTTACATTTTTTTAATATCACTTCAAAAATTGATTTTGCTGATACACATTTAAAATTAGTTATAATTTTTTATCCTATAGTGTAACATCTTAATTTAACAAAAAAGTTGCCTTCAGTGATATGTCCTTTCATATTGGTAAGTGTCCAGATTTTATAATTGGAAAACTGGTATTTTTTTCATAATAAATTAATTTCTTGTCATAAAATTCTTCAGTTTGCTTAACTAGTTACATTTTTAAATTAGCATTTTTTATTTGTTTGTTAAATTTAAATAAAATATATTGTTTTAAACATATGTATTTCAAGTTTAGTTATATATTTGAAAATTATACTGTATAACTTTTTTCTTTTTTCAGAAATATTCTGCCAAATCAAAAGATCTCAGAATTTTCAGTTTTCTGTAATCATTGTTACTTTTAAGTTTATACATTCATCAACGGCTGCGAAAAACTTTCCTTACTTCATATTTATTCCTTATGTAACATTCATTCTTGGAACATTTTGTTCTTTTCTTGCATGAAATAGTGATTGCATTTAGGAAGGGCAGACTGCGATCATCTTCAAACCTGTGATATTTTTGTCTGTGGAATGAAATGTGTATAAAGAAAAATCTGCTACAAATTAATTTTATTTTTTAGTGTTTTTATTAATAAATGCTTTTTTACAAATTTTACATGAATAAATGAAGGGAATTTTTTGTTAGAAACTTTAGTATTTTTAGTCCAAAGGGGCTTTGTCCCTGAAAGACTATTGTTTTGCATTGCAAACTTTAAAAGGCTCTATCACTTTTCAAATTATTGCCACCAAATACTATCGCCCTGTATTATATTTAAAGAAATTAAATAATGATGAATCTGAATAAATGTACATATGTTTCTCGCGTTGTGATAAAACAATGGTACCTAGAGCCATCCAGTTTCGAATGATGTAATCCTACTGCAAATATGAGCATCTGAAAGCCCAAATGTGAAATCTGGAATTTGTTTTATTATCAATTTCATATTTTGTAAAACTTTAACAAATTTTTGATTAACAAACTCAATGATTTAAAAGCAAGCAATGGCAACACTCTACGGGGGGGGGGGACTGTTTATCTCCAGTGCGCAGAACTGCGTTTCGGAAATTCTAAAGATATGCTCATTTTAAAATTATTTTGCGACATTGCTCTTGAGCTGAATTTTATAGTTTAAGTGCAAAGAACATATTTAATAAAGGAAACACACAAAACATTAAAAAAACCCCTTTGGACGTAATTTAAAATCTGAAACACCTCAGATTTTTTTCTTTTGCTTATAAAAATACTGCCCTTCCTATATGTTTCAAGAGTATTAAAGGTTAGGCCTGGAGAAACTGCATCCTTTTAGAACACTAGCTACAACATATTGCCCTATTATTTTTCCCCCAATTGATTTTATTTCATATGATGATGCCACATTCAAAATACGAGTATACCAATTTAACAATTTTTGGTATCATTATTGCTTTTGAATTATATAACAGTATCTAAAAAAATTACAATATATAGAATGCTAATTGTAATTTTAATGTAATTTTCATTACAGAAACTAGAGATGTAGCTATGCAATAAGCAAAAAATTGTTAAAGAAGCTAGAGGTGATTGTGGTCCAGACTTTTTTTTACTTATATACAAATTTTGAAATCTTGAATTCCGAGATCTGAAAAACTGCATATAAACATAATCATCATTATGTGTTATGTTCAAAATCGTAAGTACGGTGTCATCGTATATGGACAAATAATCTTCATGGACAGTAATCTTGAAGACTGACGTTCATGATTAATTTTTATTAGTGCACAAAGGTTGAAAATTTTTAGAAATTCTGGAAGAGTTAATACATTAAAAAAGGAGTTTAAGTATATTTTGAAAGAGTCGTATGTAGAATAAGTCTTCAAAATAAGAAGAGAATGCCATCAAATTTAATGGCATTAATTATGTTCTGCTTTGTGAATAAATTACTTTGCCAAATGTCATTTCAGAAGGTGAAACATTTCTGTTACACCAAAAGATCAGAAACTAGCAAACAGACAGTCACTTAACTTATGCAAATTAACCTAAAAACCTACATTGTTTACAATATCAGTTTTTTTTTTTTTTTTTTCCATTTCTTTTGGGCCATCCACTGTTGAAAGTGCAATTAATTGTACAAGACTCATATTATGATAGAATATAGGATTATCTTACAAAAATAAATGTGAAATTTTTGGACCAGAAAATCCTACTCAGGGCCTTATTGTTAAAGATTTTAGGAATAATTTAATAAATATCTGAACAGTTTAAATTCTTTACATTCCATGAACCACTCTCTTATTAATAGCAGTTCATCGTAAATACCTGTTAATATCACACTTCATGTTCTAATCTTGTTACTCAAAGGGTAAAGCTATTATCTACACCAGGGTGTCTTAAACTGTGGGTCACCAAAAATTTTAGCAGTTTTGATATTTCTTTAACTTATTATAATAATTTTACAATTACCATATATTTTTACACAATGTAGCTGAAAATAGATAAAGATAAGACTATGCAGACAAAAAAAAAAAAAAAAAAAGAGACTGTTTTGACGCATTCTTTTTATACTATAAATGTTTATTTTCCTTGCATTGCACGTGACCCTGTCATTTTGTCTGTTACTTATTTAAAATTTTCACATTGTTCTATGTCTTAAAATTAGAAATTAAAGTTAATGACCTAAAACTGCAATAGTATATTACAGAACAAGTGAAAAAATTGAAAATTTTACTTACATGTATGTTGGATTTGCACAATACTTATGGGGTCCCACAAAATTTTTGTAAATATTATGAGGTCCTGGGGGTTGCGACTGAAAAAAGTTTAAGAAACTCTGATTTACACCAAAATGACCGACTGTATGAACTTTCAATTGTTAGTAAAGAAAATAATGAGCACTGCACTTCCCATCACTTAACTTCACCCCTTTAATAAATTAAAAAGCATTATACTTGTTGCTCTGGTAAAGAAAATTGTTTGAAAATTTCCATGTGTGTATTTATTTGTATCATATGTATTATTTGAAATGGGCTGACAGTCACGGTATGCTTTGATTTAAATTTTGCAACAATTTGTTGGATATGTTCAATGGTCATCTTCGCAAAAATACCAGTTTTCATCATAAACTATGAGAACTTTTACACTAAAAAAAGCGTTGGAAAGAGAATGGTATTTATCATTAAATGTATCACCACTATATTATCTGTTTTATTATGCTATCATGAGAAAAGATTTCTGATATTAGTCAACAGCAGAACAAAATCAAATCTAATAACAAGCTCTTAATGGGAACCACTTAAGCTTTTGGTCATGACTGCATTTATAGCCTGCCATTGTTAGGCTGTTATTTGTGATGTAGTAACAAATTCCTTTTGGTCTCAAGGGGTAATTGCAATAGCTGAAACGAGAGTTAGCCATAAATGGCTAAGTAATACTGATGGGTGCCAGAGCAGCATGATAATGCCATTTTGTTAAATTTTTACAGAGTTTAGCTTTTTGGTGTATAAATTTCATAACCACTTTGTATTTCTGGAGTTTGCTTTTTACATGCATTAATCAATTTTGCTGTGTTATGTTTGTAATAGATCTGACAAAGAGAGGTAAACTAATTTTTGAAATGTTGCTATGTTATTGGGAGTAAGCACGTACAGATCATAACACTTCTCAAGCTCAAAACTATGAATATTAGCTTAACATTAAAATAGTCCAAATGGTATATATCCTGCGATTAACCTGTTCACATTAGCTAAGTACACATGCAGAATAAAAAATAATCAAAATACTCTATGAGTAAATAACCATGTGCATTATATATACTTTACACTATTAGATTATGCAAAATCTACGAGCTTTAGAATCCATTTTATATATAAATACAAAATGAATAAGGAATCATATCGAAATATCACACTGCTGTACCCACCTGTAGCTGAAGCTGAAAAAAAGTAGTTTTCCCAAGTTCTATTCCTCGCAGTGAACAACAGGTATTACATTCATGCCCTCCAAGAGCTTTGAAAAGTCATCAGGAATAAAAGACTAAAGCAGAACATAATTCACATTCATCATTATTATGCATGCCCTTAAGCATCTTTGGCCCCCAGTAAGTTACGTAATCAGCAAACTAGTGTCTGGATAGTGAACTTTAATCTATTATTTAGACTACATTTTGTACATTTAGACTTCTAGCCCAGATTGTTTAGTGGTTAGGGGAGCCGACTGTGATACTGAAGGGCCCAGGTTCGAATCCCAAAGAAGGCACAGATGTAAATTGTCTGCCCCCTCATAGGAGGTAATGGTGGCCGCCTGTTAGGTGCGTCCACAATAAAATGACCACCTTAGGAATGTACAATGCCGAAAAAAGGCAAGTGCATGCCATTCGATTAAAAAACAAAACTTTTAGACTTCTACTTGTCCAGTGAAGGACAATCCATGGCAACAATATGTTGACATAAATGAATTGAAAATAAGTAAAACAATGTGCAGCTAATTTTTTCCAAAGGGGATTCAAATGTTGGCTTCAGCAATGGGATAAATTGTATGTAATGAAAATTAAGTTGAATAATACCATCATTCTAACAATGGGGTTTGTACAATCTGTGTCAGTTAATGAAATAGTAAAAATGACTTTTGCATTACTTTTGGTAATAGCAATGTATAAAGTAAATACAGGCTAATTGCCTTAAAAATATCCATGAGAACATCCCTTTGTTTAAGTATTAGTCCTTGTATATGTTGTCATAATTAAATAATTCAATTAAATCCATCTCTGAAATTCAAATGGAATAATTTTTAAAAGTTTTTACCTCATGTAGTAACAAGCATTACTCAGCAGCAGAACTCTATATAAACCCATAGAATCCAAAAAACTACAAAATTATCATGAACAGATTAGCCAAGAAATAAATATAAAAAAAAATTATAAAAGAATTTTGTATCTATAATTAATGCCACAATTCCCATCCACATTGCCCATTAATGCCCTGTCCACGTAGCAATGATATTTACCATATACTGTTTTGGTAATATTAAATATCTGACAGTCCCTTAGCTATCTTTACCTAGAATTTTAGAAAACTCAATGAAAAACTCCAAAAGGTCAAAATAAAACTCTGATGATTCTCTGTATTTTCTTCAATACACAATCTTTTAGGTTTTGTATTTCTATTTAAATTTGCAAGGATATTTCTAAAATAATTCTCAAAAAGGTATTGAAATGGTAAAGGAAAATAATTAAGAATTTAAAGTTGTTATAATTTGCACAGGTAGTATGCTAGAGAACTATGTTCAAAAGCTACAATTTGTAGTGTTTATTGCTGACATTTTTTGTTCTCAATCCCTTTTTATAACTTGTACTATTTGACTGCTCATCTTTGCTTTTTGTATCTTTTATTTTTTTGTAATATTTACTTACATATATCTTATCTGTAAACTTGTATTGCTTATTTTCTGCTGCTGATGCATTGCTTGCATATGTGCCACAATCTATTAACAACCCTGTTAAAATCATTATCCTGTATTTTTGGAACAAAGCCAGTGGATTTCTTTGCTCTAGTGTTAACCTCTCTTTCAGCCTTTGTTAGTCTGGGACGGAGCTTCGGTCCAGGAACCCCTGTCTCATGACCTGCGGCCACCTTACAGAATTAGTGATATAGAATGTAGTGTACTTTATTATTCAGTCAGCAGCAGATCAATTTCCCTAGATATTAAGAATATCATAATCAAAATATATTGTCATTTTTATATACAATGAACCCTCTCCAAGATGACAATTTATGATTCTAGAGAATAAGCTCATTTATGAAGGTGGTCATCTTAGAGAAACCAACAATTAGCAATGGTAAGTATTGTGTGTTCATTTAAATTTACTGTATTTATGTATTTTAGGGTTTGCTGAAGAAAAATACTCATGCCAAAATTTGATACATTGATTTATTAATACCATTAAATTAAGAAAATTATGAATGAATTACAAAAATAAGTGGTAAACACACTAATAAAAATAAACATGCAACAATTTCCTTTACATCCAATTCCTAAAATAATCTTATATACATTAAATGTGCAAAAGAGAACTTTCATGTAAAACTAAAACAAAATTAATTAAAACTTTATTTTGTAAATTCATGTGTTCAGTAATTTCAAAAACACTCACTACTTATATTATTCCATCAAGCACAGTCATAATTCATCACTCAAGCTTGCCAAATGATGAATATTTTAATAAGTATCAGTCTTTCGGCCAGACTGCCAGCAATTTATTAATCCTATTTTAAAACTTCAACATACATGGATTATCAACTATGAAATCAACATGACCAATGAAAATAATAAATAAAAATGAACTACTTTTGAATCAATTTTAGCATTGATTTATTATAAAATACCAACTGCTTAAACAAGAAATAGTGTACTAGCAGAGTGGTAAAATCGCTGAACACTGGCAGTTCAACCTGGAGATTCCACGCATGGACATTTTCATGGTTTTCCCCATGTGTAATGTGAATATGAGCCACTTTTCCTTAAAAAGTCTCCAAGAAGACATCCATCATCTAAGTAGATTATACCAAACCACGAAAAGAAATGAAAAAATTAGCATAAACAATATAAAAATGTGAAATGACTAAACAAAGCTATTTCAGTATTTACATAAAATCTCATCAACCATGGAAGTTGGCTATCATCAAGCCTAAAAGCTGATGGCGATCGTGCCTGGGCAATTTTCAAGGAACTGATTACACTTTATTTAATAAATAATCAGTATTCAACAGGGTTCGTACAGTCCTTAGATTTTTTGGAATCGATTTTTGGTCCTTAATTTTGGCCAAACTCAGCAGAAGGTCCTTAATTTTAATCATCTGAAATTTCTGTCTGTTTTTATGACTGCCATTTTGAGTGTGAATTGGCATGTTGGGGGAATATTTTTGGCGATTCACTGACATATATGGTTATCTTTTGAATGGGTTATAATTTGTTTCTATTTTTAATAAAAATGATGGAATACTCGATTTTCTAAGCAGGAAGTGAAACATAAGCATTTTGATATTCATTTTTTTAATAAAGAGCTTTTAAACAACTTTTCGCTTTGGTGATGTGAATTCTCTTATTAAACGGTTCTAAATTTGGCGACTTATCAATATTTTGGCGATTTTAAGATCAGCTTCTATAGAAAACTTTTAATTCCGAGATCTCAGAATTTTTCGACGATTTTTTTAAAACATCATAACATTGATAAATTTCATTAAAATAATGGTAATGTAATGTATATTACCATTATATATAAGTATATTTAAAAAGTAACATTAAAATAAAAACATTTTTATTTTTCTGTCATGTTATAAAGTTTCATTTTGGCAACTTATTGTACAATATTTTGAATCTGAAAAGTAAACAAGGTATAATGCTCTAAAGCATAATTTACGAAACAGCTTTTAGCAAAAGCAAAATTAGCTATGTAATTAATTAAAAATATCTTCTTTTCAATTTTTTCATAGTAAGAGTTTTGGCAGAATTGCCCACTTATTTGTTCGTTGCTTTTTACAAGAGTAAGAAGAATTGGATTTTTGTCAATTTTCCTTGACTTTTTAAGTGAAAATAGGTCGATGTGTGTATGGATACCGAGTATGTGCAAAGCAGTGTACATGGATTAAGTCAAGGAAGTGCGCAATGCCATTTTTGTGCGATTCTGGGATATTTTTTTAAGTGAAAATAGGTCGATGTGTACATGGATACCGAGTATGTGCAATTCTTAAAAACGCGCCAAGCAGTGGGCGATTCTGCACTTTTCGCAGGGTTTTTCCCCATGTAATTGTCTCAGAATATTCAAACAGGGTTCGTAGCGGTCCTTATAAGTGCTTATAAGTCCTTATATTTGAAAATAAAATATAAAGGCCCTTATAGATGCTTACATTTTCTTTAAAGCCCTTATTTTTTTGTTTTTAGTGCTTATTTTTTGCTTTTAGTGCTTTTTTTTTTTTTTTTAATGAACGCACAATTTTTCCCCGTACCAAAGCCGAAACTAAATAAACAACTTTTCTTCCTAATATGGAATGTCAGATGATGAATCATACTCCCGGAAATAGCTTTTCCCCCTTTCTTTGCATTAACATAACCTTTGGTGTGCGCGGAGAGTACAGACAGATAGGTGCCCGTCGTTCTGTTGGTCAAAAAATTGCAAAAGCAGTAGAAAACTCCGGTACATTCGGCATTCTTTTCCTCCCACCCAAATACTACACACGTTTGAATTTCTATCAAGATCTTGATAATTTGCATTCTCGTTTCGCTTGGTCAGTTCATATTCATGTTTATTATGATCGTTATACTTATATTATGAGCATATGTATGAATGTTTATAATAACATAGTTGCAGTAACTGCTGAAGTATAGTAAACTTCCAAAAATGGTTGTGTTTTAACACAAATTAGCTTTCTAAGGAATAATATTCGGAATGGCTTAAATAAAGGGAAAGTAATCGAATAGTCAAAATAATTTCATTTATTTGGCCAATACATTATACAGTACGAAGGTTGGGGGGTTCTCCCCTTTCTCCGCAAAATCTCGAATAGTGAAACTGTTACAGTTCGCTGCAAAACAAACAACAAACCTTTTTTTTTTTTTTTTTTTGTCACTTTCCAATCTGGATTGAATAGGACTAAAAGTTCTGCGGTCTACCAACCCAAGCGAAGAATGATTCTATTCCGGAAATTTAACGCAGTCTGTTGAAAATTAGAATGAAAAACACCTCAGATTGGTAAGTCTCTTTCTTTTCCTTTATTTAGTTTTTTATTCTCCCAATACCGGCAGCAGCTCTTGAATCCAATTGCGTAATACCATGTAGGGAAGAATCAAGGTCTGGACCACGGAGTATAATGAAGGAGGTGAAACTGTCTAGTAGAAAAACGGTCCTAAAATGTCGCGTTCACTAGATGGCGCTGTTGTTCCATCTTAGTAGTTCCAAATGTAAACATTTATTGAGTAGCCAGGCGGCGAAGCTTAGTACCGAATGAAAAAATGTTTACGTTTTTAATGTCATGGATTGCGTTATTATCAACGTTATAATATTATGCTCACTAATGATTGTATTTTATTCCTCAAATTATAAAATTAATTTACAGCTTTCATGCTGTAAGGCTTGTAGTACTTTTTATGAATGATTAATTTAATGATTATTTTTCAGTCCCTCCCCCTTAGAAAAATAATCATATTACTAGTAATAATACTTGCTGTATATATGTTAAATTTAATTAGAATAGTTTCTTCGCGTCTCTCATTTTGTAAAATGCTTAGATACACAGCTTGATATAAACTGTGGCGAAATTTTAATGAAGCTTATAGAATTTTTTGCTTCAGTCAGTAAATTTTCTGTACTATCATAATAAGTTATTCTTTTTTATGAATCAGATGTCAGTTTTGATTTTGATATTTTTACTGTTTTCTGTTAAAAATTTCCATATCTTTGTTATTTGAGAAGTATGTTTCAAATTGATTTCAAAAGATTTTAAAATAGAATTCGGATTTGAATTCAGTTAAGTATTCTGAACGCTTGGTTATGCTGAACTATATTATTCATAATTAAATATAAAGAGTAAAAAATATTGACTAATTCAATCTATCTTTAATTTTGGCCTGCTTGAACTAACTTCTAACCAATAAATGCAGTATTTTAACTAAAAATATAATGCAGATCTTTTTGATTTTAAAAGTACATGTCCTCTTTTCTTTCCAAAGGAGGAAAATTCTATCCCATTCAATAGCCTAAAAGATGAATTTCTTATGTTCAGAAAAATTTTATCACAGTTATAATGTTATATTTTCTCGCTGTTAAGTTTCAGATTGGTACATGTAGCTTTTTTGAAAAACATGCTTTGCATGTGTTATGTTTTACTGCCCCTATTTTTTATTTTCATTTTTTGAACTGATCATTTACTAATAGAGTCTAATTACATTTGTTGCAAAACTACCCGTTTAACATCAGAATACCTAATGTATGCTTGCTGTGGTATTTAAAAAATATCATTAACTATATAAAACTAAAGTCTGTTTTCTCTTGCAGTAATTATTTACTTTTTTATTCTCAATTTAATATCTCTTTTTCAACGATTAAAGACTCGCAATGAAAGAAACAAGTTCAATTATATAACAAAAATTTAACAGTAATTATATAATCCCAAAACAATCTTAGCAGTATTGTTTTATATTGTTACACAATGGTGAGCTATAGGAGGCTAGAGTGATTCATTAAATTTGTGTTCAATTTGCAAGTACCTTGTTCTTTCCCACCAGCAGTTGAGCAGCAAAAGTCACCAAATACTGCTAGTTTGGTCCTGGGTTCGAATCCCATCAAGAGGCTAGCTGCATGGGCATTTTCCTGGTTTTTCCACGTGAAACATAAAAAAGTACATGTGCTCTTTTCCTCCAAAGGATCTGTATGAAGACATTGAACTGTTGGCCATGGTTAAATTATATATTACTCTCATTACCTACAATGGTGTTCCTCCTCCCTGAAATTAAGTGTAATTAATAAGTTTTCAAAGTCATTCTATCCCATTCAATAGCCTAAAAGATGAATTTCTTATGTTCAGAAAAATTTTATCACAGTTATAATGATATGATATTTTCTCGCTGTTAAGTTTCAAATTGGTACATGTAGCATTTTTGAAAAAAATGTTTTGCATGTGTTATGTTTTACTGCTTCTATTTTTTATTTTCATTTTTTGAACTGATCATTTACTAATAGAGTCTAATTATATTTGTTGCAAAACTACTAGTTTAATATCAGAATACCTAATGTATGCTTGCTGCGGTATTTAAAAAACATCATTAACTATATAAAACTAAAGTCTGTTTTCTCTTGCAGTAATTATTTACTTTTTTATTCTCAATTTAATATATCTTTTTCAACGATTAAAGACTCGCAATGAAAGAAACAATTTCAATTAAATAACAAAAATTTAATAAAAATGTAACAGTAATTATATAAATAATCCCGAAACAATCTTAGCAGTATTGTTTTATATTGTTACACACAAGGGTGAGCTATAGGAAGTGTGTGTAGTGTTAAGAGAATACTTCAATAGTACAGTGGCTTACCCAAGGTAGGATCATGATATTTGCCATGTCATGGTGAGCTGTCCAATAAAAGGAAAAGAAGAGTCCTGAATACATTTTCAAAGATTGTTTATTTATCGATTCTCGTCAGACTTTGCTCCATATTGATTGCATGAAGTCCGCCACAGTAGAATCCCTCCTGGCACCTAAAAATTTGTATTTCTGTGCACTGAGTGTAGTTTCACAGCCTTCGTTAACAACATTTGACATTTCTCATACGGTAAGTGGAGATATAAAGTCAAACATACTCCAGAAAGAAAAGTATAAGGAAAATGAAAATATTCCACAGCGAGAACAACCAATCGTAATATATCTTTCACTTTGCAGACAAACTGAACTGAAATGAGTTGTCTGATGACATAGCTTGGTCATGTTATAACAAACCTGTTGGCAAAAATATTGTCGCCAGATGAAATCCCTTATCTGGTTCTAGATGGCTTGTAATAATTCCAAGGACTGAGGAATACATGTGACCTCATCGGATATTCATCCCTTTTTGAGGGAAGGAGGAAAAATTAATTATGTGCATAATAAAAATTCCGGTATCATGGTGCCAGCCTCATATAAAATCATGACAATCGCTATGGAGCTAACAGTCTGAAATACATATTACATAGATTACATTTTAAATGGGAAGATTTTTTCATTTAGGTATCACTAAAACCATGCCATCTACACAAAAACAAATTTTTTAACATTAAAACATAGAACCACTTATTTAAATATTCCATAATTCAAAACAAGCAACTTTTTATGCAAAATACATACAGTCAAAAGTCGTTAATTCGGACACAGACACCCATAATTCGAAATGATCTATAATCCGGACATAAAAACTAAAAACTTTCTGCGCATGCGCCGCGTTGACACATGTGCAGAGGCGTTCACGCGTGCGCGTAAGACCTTTTACGACTGCGCATATGAATGTGCGCAAGTGCAGAATACGTTTTCGCGTGCGCATTTTATGTATAATGGACGTATAAGCAGTGTACTGAAGTGTGGGAGAATCTTTTAGGAGCCAAACGAAGGCAACTGATGTGAATTCTATAAATGGCTGAGAAAACATCATTGTCAAGTGCACAAATAACATAATTTACATCATTTACTTTAGAAGAAAAAGTTTTCGAAAACCTATGCTGGAATGTAACCTTAGATTTCACATACACTATATAATTAACATTGAATGATCTTAATATGACATTTTTCAAGTATTCAGTTCTATTTGCTTTATTCCAACATCTCATAGGCATGCTCATAACTTAGTTTTAGTTGTGTTAAAAAATCACACAAATAATATGATTTTTCCACCTGAATGGCTTTGGATCAAGATTAAACATAATAAAAGGTAATGATAATTTTCTTCCAAAATGCAGAATATTAGGAGAATAACCAGTTGAAGGATGAACAGTACCATTGTAAATATTTTGATGGATAAGCAATGCAGTTTCAAATGGAATACCTTTTTCATGAAGTATAAGCAAAGAGCTCTTGATGCAGGTATTAAAATGTTCATTTTGTTCATTATACTCAGGTCTCTGAGGAATACAGTGAGATAATTTAATATCCAAGCATTTGGTAATCGATTCAAACACCAGTGAAGGATATTGTGTCTAAATCAAGATCATTTCTGGTCTTCCAGGTACATATATTGTAATAAATGTGCTGTAATAGTTTTAGCAGTGAGATTTTTGAGAAGTCATAAAACAAGATGTTTAGAAAAATGATCTAGAATAATGAGATCATGTCCACAATTTCGTACAGGACAACCAATATACACGGAAAAAAGTCATTTGGATATTTAGGTATTCTGATAGCTTTAAATGGAGCCTGTTTAGGAGTGAAAGATTTGTATTTGTTATGTAAATGATACGGGAGAACAAAATTCTTTGTGTCATTATACATACTCTTCTAAAAGAATCTTTCAATAAGATTTCGTACGTTTTCTGAACTCCAAGATGGGATATATGAGAAATTTCTCATTTTCACAGGATTTCAGTACTAGTGGGACAACAACTAATTCAGCATTATTTCATTTATTCAAAACAAACATAAGAAGCTTATTGAATCATTTATGAAGAAATTATGTACTTTTGCTGAATTAAGCAAGGCAGGATTTTTCAAAATGTTGGTAATTTCTGAAGTACATGGATCTGAAATTTGCTGAGCAAGATTGCTGATTCACCTGGATCTAAAGTGAATTTGTGTTTTAAACAAGCATTGCAATCTAATGATTAGTATAACAATTAGCATTTGCATAACATTAGCCACATTAATTAAAGGTACATAAAAATTATTAAATTCAGCTATTGCATCTTTAGTACATATTAACACATCATGTTTGGATAAAAACAAACAAAACAGCAAGACAAACAATATACACTGGCTGAAAAATTAAATCTGGACCAGTTAACACCCAATTATTTAGACATGGGAACAAAATACCATTATTAAATCAAAACAATGAGAAAGCAAGAAATATTATCTATAAAATAATATACAATTAATATCATTGCTTATAAGGTATTACACACACTGACCAATGAATTAGAAATGCAAGATCAATATTTTATTGGATCACAGTGCATATTACCCTACGAGGAAATTGACAGATGCATATTACCCTATGAGGAGAAAATTTTTAATAGCGATTTAATCAATGGATCTTGGCCATTACACTTAACTTCATGTCGGAACAGGTATTCAGTAGGTGATTAGCTAATTCTACTTTTCAAGACCACAATTTTGTACTCATAATTTCAGAGGCAGCAGGATTTTATAGACTAAGCGCATCAGTTGCAACTTAACAAAATTTGCGAGATAATTAACAATCTTATGCACATAATACCCATGCCTGCCATTCGTCAGTCATAATAATTGGTCCCTCTGCCATGCGCTTCTTAACCAGACACTTGATGGTTTCTTTCCTAAGGCATGAAACCAATGACAATGAAATATGCCTAATCCATTTCCCTTGAGACATAATTTCATGTTATGTCTCTCAGAACATCTTTTTGATTGAAAAATAATCCTTCTAAGACACTACAGACAAGTATCATGTCTGACAATTTCCTTAATCTAAAAAAAAAAAAAAAAAAATCCATCTATTCATAGCTCAAAAATTCAGAAAAGATAACGTAGAAATCTGAAAAAATAACAATAAATAAGTGAAGAATAAATTACACATGAAAAAAAAGCAATGAATGTGTAGCACAATAGTACTAAGTGCAGTTTGACGCACAATACTGAAATTATAAAAATGTCAAAACAAAACTAACCTTTACAGCCATATCTTTATCAATTATAACCCTTTCTTCCGGAGAAGATCCGTTGGCGGCGAACCGTATTTACTCGCAAGCTCGTCAACGGCTAGTAGACAGACAGACAAAGTAGAAAGATGTCTTGTTTTGCACCCGCTAAGTCTTTCTGCACACATGGGCGAAAAATCAAGCATAGGTGCGAAGGAAAGGTATATAGAAAGGGGGCAATTTAGAGGATAGTAAAAAGGAACTTCGTATTGTTTTATACGAGTTCAAAAGGCCCGAAAGAAAAGTTAGGACAAAATAAATTAAAAAAATAAATGGCCCATAGTGAAATCGAGAGGAAAGAAATTTAAAAAGATATATATATATATAAAAAAAAAAAAAAAGGCCAATAGAGGAAAAGGAAGAGAAGAAAAACCTAATTTGCTAATACGTATGAGTATGATGACGGTGGAACTGTGTGATGAGAGTAGGTAAGAAAATTAGGTAAATAATATTATTTTAAGATAGTTGTGTCCACAATCAGGGAATATTTGCATCGAGGAGGCACTAAATATTTAACATATTTAAAAATTTACACGATATACAGGGAGAGGGAAGGGAAAAAAAAAAAAGAAAAGCACATGTGAAAACATAAGTACATTATGCAGTAATAGAGCATGTCGACTGGTGAAGTTTTATAAGTAGTTCAATTGTCACATTGTATTCTTTCATATATACTGTACAATAGAATATACGGTAGATTCCATCAGGAATCAGAGGAAGAAAAACAATTTATAAATAAATAAATATATTTTTTAAGTATATAAACAAGTAAATACAGCATATAATCATGGTAAGGAGAACTTAACAACATAGAATAGTTATATCTAGTTGCATGTCTAGAAATTATATTATCATATAATAACTTCAGTAGGATTGAGGAATTACACATTTGATAGAAATGCAAAAAGGGGGAAAAATTAATAAAAAGAGAAGAAAAATTTAGACTAATTTTATTCATAAATATAAGATGAAAGGGTAATTATTGAAAAAGAACAAAAAATAAAATAAATTGCGGGGTTAAGGTAAAAACGAAAGTTCTTACAGTTTTGGAAGAATGTCTCAAACCAATTTCCTTGTTTTGGTTCTTCTTGTGTCGCTTGGCGTCCCGATTTCGATGTCCTGATCGGCTCCCGAGAACTTGACGATGCCAAAGAACTATGACTTTCAGTACACTGGAATCTAGATATCAGTCTAGAATGGTTAGTGCATGGATTTTCAGAAATCTTTGGGACAGAGTCTAAATCCAAATGGATAAAAGGAATGGACGGAGGATTTTATTTAGTAGGGAAAGGGGGAGATAGAGTGGCCCCTTTCGAGTTATTAGAGAGAAGAGAAATATATAAGGTAAATAATTATAATAGAGGGGAGAGAGACCGGGAAAGCTTGAGATATCCATAGAGTAAAGGGAAAGCGAAGGATGGTAAGGTCAGGAAAATTCAGATAATGTAGCATTAATTCATATATTCGTGCAAACTTGCCCATGTAAGGTGATTGATAAGATTTCTAAGAGTAAGGACAGATATATGTGAAAAAATGTATAGATAAGTGCGTCTTGAAGAGGAATATTTTGAGAGCAGGATTTGGAGATGGAGGTAATATGGAAGTAGAATGAGGGAGCAGAAGAGCCGGAGATGAATATGTGCATGACCTATTTCAGAATAGGAAGATAGAGCAGGTGATGAGCTGGCGTGGTGAAGTGAAGATATAAATTAGAATAGGAAGAGAGACATAAATTTGGATACTTATTTCGGAGGTTTGTCGGTGCTGGTTGGAGGTGGCTAGGAGAAGAGTTTCTCGGTTGAGGAACGTTTGTCGAGTAGTATTTTTGTCTCTTACAGAAGTAAGTGCTTTGGACTCTCGGTCTTGTAGTAATGCATAGTAGGGAGAGAAGGGGAAGAAGAAAGTTGAGTATAGTGGACAGATGTTAATGAAGGAGGAAAGCCAGCAGGCATGTAGAGCTCTAGAAGAGGTTGGTGAAGAAGTAGTGGTTGAGGGAGACAGAGGGCTGGAGGTAGAAGGGACAAAGAGGTGATTTAAAGCATATTTATGAAATTGCAGTCTTTGACGAAGTCTCCTAGGAGTTTGAGAATGGTAGAGGAAGTGGAGTAGAGTGCAGCAAGGATAGAGAGGGGATTCAGAAAGTGCAAGAAGATGAGTCTGTAGGGTGTTCCTGGGCGCGGAGTAGAGAGAGCAATAAAGTAGGAGGTGTTCGAGGGTGTCAGGGACCTTACAGAATAGGCAAAGGGGGGAGTCAATTTTATTAAATTTAAATAGTAATTCGCGGGTGAGGATAGCGCCTGTTCTCAGACGGCGCAGGCAAGTGTCAACTTTTTTTGGGGGATGAGAAAGTAGCTTATTGGAGAGAGTGATTGAAGAGAGGGGGCGCCAAGGGTTGGCAGAATGATTTTGTAGATAGGAGGTGAAGTCAGTATTGAGAGAGAGTATAAGAGATTTTTTGGTTTGGAGGGCGGAAGGTGGAAGAGAAATTGAAGTACCTGTGGGAAGTTTAGCGAGTCGATCCGCCTCTTCATTTCCAGCAAGGCCAATGTGGGAGGGGATCCATTGAAATTTGACTGATTTATTGAGCGAGATGCAAGTCTTATAAAGGGAGTAAATTTCTGATAGAAGCGTGTGAAGGGAAGTAGAAGAAAGGAGCTTTTGAAGGGCCAGTAAGCCAGATTTGCTATCGGTGAGAATAAAGCTATGGGGATGATTAGAAGAAGAGAACCATGAGAGTACCTCACGTATGGCAAGGAGTTCCAGCTCCATAATGGTACATTTGTCTTGAAGGGTGAAGTTTTGTTGAATGCCCAATTTCGGGATAACATATGCTGCACCATTGTGGGTTGGTGTAAGGGAGCCATCAGTAAAAATGAAAATGGAATTAGGAGGAAGATTAGTAAGAGTGTCTAGGCAGAGAGACTGAATAGCTGATGAAGGAAGGGAGGATTTTGAGGGAAGGGAAGGTATATAGCATCGAGTGGGTGCTGGAGAGAAGTCCCAGCGGGCTGGGGAGTTGATAGGAGAGGCAGGGGGGTTGTAAGAAAGGAAAGATTTGGAGTTTTAATTTTGAGGAAATCCATTATATTGCCTGAACGCATAGGTGAAAGTAGCAGAGGAGCTAAGGGATGATTATTTGCTGAGATGCACACTCTGTGAAGAAGATGGAGGAGTTGGTGTTGGGCTTTAAGGAATATGGGTTTTAGTTGGGATTCGATGTACACCTCAGAGGAGGGGGTAAATCGGAGAAGTCCGAGAGCTCTCTTAATAGCCATTTTGTGGGCAATCTCCAGGGGTTTGAGCTTATTTGTGGATAGATTACATAGCACGGGGATGCTGTAAATGGAGATAGAGCGGACAGTAGAGATATAAAGGAGGAGCTGCGAGTGTGGGTTAGGGCCGATAGAAGTGCCAGTACAGGATTTGAGTATGTTAGATGTAGACTTTGTTTTAGAGGTTAGTTGTTTGATATGTGGAGTAAAGGATAGTGAGCTGTCAAGAGTGACTCCTAAGAATTTGTGAGAAGAGGTGGGAGGAATGGGGAGGTCATAGATTAAGAGAGTGGGGGGCATGGATGTCGTTTTTTGGAAAAGAATAGATGGCGGCATTTCTCTGGGGCTAGGGAGAAACCCCATTCTGTGCAATAGTCACAGACTTGGTCTATTGCGTATTGTAAGTTAATACCCTTGTCCAAGATGGACCAAATCTCAATATCATCGGCAAAAATGGCGATGCGGATGTTGCTATTGATGAGGGAGGGGAGGTCATTGAGCTTAAGATTAAAGAGAAGGGGAGAAAGTACTCCTCCTTGTGGGGTGCCGTGATCCATGGAGAAAGGGCTGGAAAGATGGGAGCCGAGTTTAATACTGGAATCACGGGGAGAAAGAAAGAATTTGATATATTTGTTAATAATTTTACCAAATCCTAGTTTAAGAAATTTGCAGAGGAGTGCTTTTGGATTTACAGAGTCGAATGCACTTTTGAGGTCGAAGAAGACAACAGAAGTCTCTTTTTTGTGATGAAAAGCATCTTGGATGTCGAGGGTAAGTAGTAGGACGATGTCGATAGCAGATCTATTTGATCTGAATCCATACAGATGAGGATTATAAATATTGAAGTTTTCGAAGGCCCAAGAGAGTCTATTCTTAACAAGTTTTTCAAAGAGTTTTCCGAGACAGGAGCTGAGACAGATGGGACGATAGGAAGATGGGGATGAGAGGTCTTTCCCCGGTTTAGGGATTGGGATGATGAGAGATTGTTTCCAGGAGGAGGGGAATTTCGAGTTAGTCCACAAGAAATTGAAGGTTGAGAGAAGTAGGCTGAGTTTTTTGTGAGGAAAGAGTTTCAGTGTTTTATTGGAAATGCCGTCTGGCCCTTCTGAGGAGTTTGTGCGGAGGGTACGAATTGCGGTACGCAGTTTGCAGGGTAGAAAGGGAGAGTCAAGGGCATGATTGAGAGGAGGTTTATGAAAGAAAATATAGGCCTCAATGAGTTGGAAAGGAAAGGATGGGATAGGATTTATAGGGGGGTTAAATTCTGAAGAGAAGAGGGTGCAGACAGAAGAATTTAGGTCTCAGTTTTCAAGAGCAAGGATGGTATGCCAAGCAGGATTTGGGATAGGCGAGGAGGAGAGAGATTTAATAATTTTCCAAATTTTAGATTTTGGAATTTTGGGATCGAAGGAGAGACTTGCATGTTCCCATTTTTTTTTTTTTTTTTTTTTTTTTTTTTTGCTAGATATTTTATTTGTCGGTTGATTTTAGCATTTACCCTACGGTAAGTTATAAGATCTTTAGGATCTTTAGTACTATACGCAATCCTTTTGTATCGAGTTCTGATTGCGCATAATTTGTTAAAAGAGGTAAGGTTTTTCTTCCAAACAGGTACTGTAATTTTATGGGAGCTCTCGCGGGTGACGTTCTGAATGTGAGAGAAAAAAGACTCACAGTCAGATAGGGAATAGAAGGAGGTGTGGTGAGATAGTTTAGCAAATTTAGAGACAACCTCAGAGTGGTCAAGAATCTTTCTCTTGACCGTCTGAGGAGGAGAGGAAGAGGGAAAGTGGAGATAGATAGGAACATGGTCGCTGCCGTAGGAGTGGGGGTGTGCATGCCATGCAAGACGGTGTGCGAAGTGTGATGAGATTAGAGAAAGGTCTAGAGTGCTGGTAGTGCCCGAGTGGTGAAAGTAAGTAGGAGCAGGATAGTTCATCAGGGTGAATTGGGACTGGAGAAGAAATTTTTCGAGTGAGGCCCCACTAGCGTTTGTGCTAGAGGAACCCCATAAGGGTGAGTGAGCGTTGAAATCACCTTGAATAATAGTAGGGATAGAGGAAAAGGTGCTGAGAGACCAAAGGAAGTTTTCAGAGAGCACATGCTGAGGGGGATTGTAAACTTCAATCAGGAGAAGGGGTTTTTTTTAAGGTGATTTTAACAGCGATCGCTTCCGTGCGGGAGTCATGCAGAAGGTGGTCTAGGGAGACTTCGCATTGAGGGAGATCTCGGTGAACAAGGATGGCGACTCCGCCTGCGCAAGTATCTCTGTCTCTGCGATAGAAGATGAATTTATTTAGTTTTGGAGATTTTTTCTTTCCCAGTCTTGTTTCCGCTTAGGAAGATAGCATGCGCATTTGTTTCGCATGGCAGTAAGGCTAAGGCTCCTTTAAACCAGGCTGAATCACCAACTTTTCTCTCTTGGCGAGGGAGTGAACCCGCTGCCAATTTTGGCGCGTTTATCGCACACGCTGGCTGAATGTCTGCTGTTTTTTAAAGATTTATTTTATAGACGCGCGGCATTCAGCGCATATAAACTTTTCGGATAATTTATTAATTCTTGAATAGTATATAGACGTTTTCACTTAAATAAAAATTTCGCGTATATTTTGTAAACATATTCAAAATAACTTATTCTTTAGATGTTTCAGTTTCGTTAGCAGACTGTAATAAATAAGATATGAATAAAAACTTTCAATAGTGTCAAATGGGGAAATAGTTAAAGCGTAGAGTGTGCAAATAACTTTATCTTAATGACATTTTAACAAAATTTCCATAAAAGCACTGTAAATTCATACTAAAAAAATAACTTAAGAATATGTTGTCATTTAAGTCTCAGGTATATGGAAATTATTGTGCAAGATTCTGAAGAAACACTTTCTTTTAAATGTGTGAAATATTTCATAACATATATGGAAGAAGAAAGTACAGCATTCTGTGTTTTGGATGCTTTTCATCAAATGTAATATAAATACGAACTAGAAACCGTAATAAAAAGTCCTTCCTCTTCAATCAGATCACCTTTGTGTTGCATTGTATTTGTAATATTTCTAAAAATCCAATTTTTACCTAAATTAAAAAACAGTTATTCCATAAAAGATAATAACTTTGAACGTATATAGAATGAATTTTGTAATTTGAGTTATGTTACAAAATAATTCATAGTTTATATATTTTATACTAATAATTTAGCTAAAACCTGTCCAATTTAAGAATGTGTGTTAATCACATTCTTAAATTGTAAAAGGACGACTTAACCACATGTAATTCATTTCAAAGCATAAAAGAAAGCTTATTTTTTATTTTACACAGCAACAGCATTTTCATGCAGTCAAGTTTTTTTAACTGCTAGTTATTATACATAATACTTAATTTTAAACCCATTCTTATTAGAAAGCATAACTAAGAAACTTCTTTTTAAAGCACCACAGTGATTGCAAAGAATGTCGTTAAATTTACAAAAGTATTGAAGATATATTGAACAGCATTATAACAAGAAAGTACTGTACAAAATATATAAATTTAGCATAACTTCTTTTTTAGTATTTGCATAGTTTCCTCCAAATGAACCTTAATGGGAAGTTATCTTGAGAAAATTTAAAAGTATTAAAATGGCCTCTATTTAAGATGTAACTGCATTTATAATTATTTTGTAATTGCGAATAGATTATATTATTGCAATTAGATTATGCACTTACAACATACTCCACTCAAAAGGAGGTACTGATAGGCCTGGAAGTTATTATCAACAAAAAGCCTGTTCAGGACAGTTTGATGACAATTTCCACCGGGTGAAAAGTACATTCTTAAGCCCAGGCAAATCATGAAAATAAAAATTATTTAGTCTTATGATTGACTATATTTTAAACCCTGAATTTGAATTCTGCACCAAATTATTTACCTATATTTTAACATACTTTATGAATTATTAGAAGCGATATGGCAAATATCTTCTAAAAATAACTGTAAAATATTTGTATCCATTAATTGATTCAGATACACACTTTTATTATTTAAGTATATCAAAATAACAGTTTCATGTTCCTGAAATACAAAAATTATGGAAAAAGTTAAAGTAATATTCTTAGAAGCATATGATATTAGTCACCAGATGCAAAATTATAGTTAATTTTTTGCCCTAAATACAGTTTTATTACACAGTAGTCAAATGTGTAACTTAATAACATGTTATATAAAAAATTAATGATAATAAGTTTATCAGAAATGAAATAATTCTGCAAATAAACTTTCTGCACTTGAAAATTTTCTACACCTGAGGGGAGGGAGAGATCTAGTAAAATTAGATTTATTATAACTTCAGTTGGACCAAACACCTTCTCTCTATATATATGCATCACTAAAGAAATAAATAAAATTATCATGCTTAAAAAACAGATATACCATACCAGTTTTTTTCCCCTTGTTACCCTTTACATTGAGAAATAACAAACAGCACAACACTGAAAAATACTATCCTTGAAATTTTGTTTAAATGAAGAAACACACACCATCTTTTATTTAAGCATTACACTTCAAAAACAGATACACATACCAATTTATTTTCACTAGCCTTTATACTGATAACATGCCATATAAAAATAAAAAGAATTATCCTTGAAATTTAGATAAAATGAAGTATCACAATGGGAAAATTTATGCACACGGACATCTTTTTTCTATTGCATGTCGTCTGACATGATCCACAAGTGCCTAAAAATGTACCCAAAGAAACACATTTCAATATTAACAAAAAATTGTTTACAGATTAAAATTCATTCATTTCATACCAGTATTATAAAGATCATGCATGAAACAAATCTGCTTTCCCATACTTTTAAGTAAAACTTTTATACTGGAAAATAGACTATATTTCTATATATTAGAAACAAGAAAATACTAATTTGAATGTTCTGCATTCATTTCTAAATCTTTACTCCATTGCCAAATTGTATAATACTGTGATTATAAATAAACTTGCACAATCCTTGCAATTATTGAAGTCAGATTATATATATTTTGTCTCACACTATTCAATTTATTCTATTGACTTCAGATGTCAATGTCAAAATTCTGGAAGTTATAATAACCAAGAAACAGTAGTGGGCACCGTGCATAAACAACTCATCTAACTTTTTAACAATAGTGATTATAAAATAAAGAAAAAATTATATATCATTCCAACGATATTGCAACTATAGTATAATGTTACATATATCTTTAGCAAACATTCAGATTTTATCTTGACTTTCCAAATTATTATTTATTTTTTAATAAATTTCAATATGCTAATGATTTTCATGTTACATTAGTATAAATTCCACAATTAGCACAGGAAAACAAAATCCGCGCTTTATATTAGAAGAGAAATTTCTTTTCCACATTCAAAACATCTACATTGGCGATGTTTGGCGACGGGTACATTAACCCTAGACTAATTTAATTATAAATATTATTACAGAAATTAGCAGATACTCAGGTTATTGTACACAAGAATTTCACTTTACTTGCACATTATAAACATCACAGAAGATATAAACTCTAAATGAAGGCGTAATTAACATTATACTTACTAAGCAAAGTTCAGCGCCTGGACCAGGTTTCCAATTGTCTCTTCGGCAATTATTTACCCATATTTTTCTTCTTTTTTCATTTTTAGGAAATTTTACCAATGTATGACCTTTCCGTGAATGATTTGAACAAGTAATAGCTGTACATCCGCCCATTTTACACAAAAAAAACACAAAAAATTGTTGCACCGTAACTACACAGCCGCCATTAAATTTCCCACTTGGGAGCGCGAACAAAGAATCTCTAAGGAGAAGAAGTAAAGGTTCTCCGGGGCAAATGTGGCTCCGTCAGACCGAAGAGACACATTATGTATATCCCTGAAGCTTACTTTAAAGGGGCAAACCATTCCAAAGCTATCCACCCTCCGTACCTCACTGCGCATGTGCGAAATAACACCAGGAGGCAACAAAGCAGCATCAAAGAATGCAGCATGCCGTCGGCCATGTTAGCAATCTTTTACCACGTTGTTCGAAATCGTTCTTTGTTATTGTAGTCAGAGGTACTTGGTTTTAGCTATGTGAAATTCTTTTAAAGACTTTTTAAATGTAATGCTGTAAGTGAAATGGTTTTGGCTATTGAGTGAAAACTTTGCTCTTGGCTTTCACAATGGTCATTCCAAATAATTGTCTAAACTTTTTCATGGTAATTTGTTTTTAAAGTTTTTGTCGGATAATTATAATGTATTTCAGTGTTTTCAATTTATTTAGGGGCGCCTTTAATTGTCTTTAAATATTTTTTTTTCTGCTTCAGTTAGTTATTGCAAATTTTGCTTTTAAAATTTCACTGTAAAATTTTAACTATAGATCCATAAAAATTTATTACGTTTTGTATGGCATGTGTTTTCCCCCTTTTTAAGTTTACAGAAGAAAAGAATTAAGATATTTATTTCATTTAAATTTTGTCTTCGTACGGCTTGCTGTTTAAATTGAAAATAAAAATTGGACAGGGTTTCTATAATTCGCCCCAAAATTCCAACTAACATCCTTTTGCTCATAAAACTCCAGAAATGTATGAAAATAAAACATTTTGAGTTATTTCAAAATAAAAAATTTACTATCTCCTCGAACTGCGCTGTTTAAATTTCACCCTGCGCTGTTGTTTCACTGCATAACCGTGGCTCTTCGGTACAGCGGCGCAGAGGCGAAACAGGTTTACATTGCGTCTATGGAAGCTTTCATTCTTCTCCTTAGAGATTCTTTGGCGCGAATGCCTGATGATTCAGCCTGGTATATAGGAGCCAGACAGACAGACAGACAAAGTAGACAGATGTCTTGTTTTGCAACCGCTAAGTCTTTCTGCATCGATGGGCGAAAAATCAAGCATAGGTGCGAAGGAAAGGTATATAGAAAGAGGGGCAATTTCGTATTTGAGGAGAGTAAAAAGGAACTTCGTACATTTTGTACGAGTTCAAAAGGCCAGAAAGAAAAGATGAGACAAAATAAAATTTAAATGAAATGGCCCTAAAATAATAGAGGGGAAAAAAAAGGGCCTATAGAAAGAAAAGGAAAAGAAGTAGAAAATACCCTAAAATACGATTGTGTCCATGAGCGTAGTTAAGGAGTTCATCTGCAAAAATTAGTGTCTTTAAGAAGCAAACTTTAGCTAAGTTTAATAAAAAAAAATAATAAATGAATGAATTCCTACATGGTAATGTGCATGCCCTAATCTTGAGACCTAACTAGAAAAGACATATATCATCACAGAGATGTACATAATATTTTAACTAAAGTAACATTAACTATTGCCGTTCCCAAAAAATTCATGTATATTTTAGAAAAACAGTAATTGACAAAATCATAAATCCATACACAGTGTGAGAGCATTTCAGCAAAAATAAATTACACAGTTTATTTTTCTTAAATATTAGTTAAATATAAAATTAATTTATTAATTAACCATTGTAATTTATTATAGTACAACTTTAACAAATTCCGTCACACTGTATTTTTATTTGCTCATAATTCTAAGTTTGAGACCTGAAAAAAAAAAAAAAAGTCGGGGATCTTAGTTACAAAAATCACAATCTATACTCATCGTTGGTCAAGAGATCCCCATTTTTTCCCTCTCAAGAAATTCCTAAGCACGAAGAGGGGGCCTCCGAAGGGTGTGAATTGCTGATAAGAACAGACTACTGATAAGAAATGTGGCGTCTCTACGGAATAGTTACGAAGAAAAGAACCACATAACTTGCTACTATTACTAACTATTGTATAATGCTAGAATCTTATGAAAAATAATAAATAAAAAAAATTTAATTGCACTCTAGTGATAGAGAAAACATATATTGTATAGAGAACAGAATGTTACTTATCTGAATATTCCGTGTCAGGGCCTCTTTTGGATTTCTCGTGTTGATAGTAAACAGTTACAAAACACCTGAAGTTTCGATGAAGCGAAGTTTCCTTTTTCAATTTGATGAATGAGACATTGCATAGGAAAGGTGCATTAAACTTTTTTAGAGAGTTGAAAATATTTACTGAAACAGTTATTTAAAAAATTTCGGAGCTATGTTTAGACACTGCCTCCAGCTTTCGTGATCGTGACAGCTCTTATATAGGAGCCTTAAGTAAGGCGACCGTTGAGTCCATTGCAGTTAAAGTGAACGAACATTGTGGCAGGGAAGCGTATTTCCAAAAAGTCCGTTACAATTATGCGACTACAAACGCTGACGGTTTACGGAAGTTAGTGGGTCTCACGTGACTGGTAGCAACAATACGTCACAAACTATTTGTCTGGATTACTATAATTGGCTGTTTTCCACTTTTTTATGTGAATTTCGAGAAGTTTAGTTCATAGAAAATCCTTAATATCATGATGTAAACAAACACCGATGGCAAAAAATTATTTGGTAACTACATCCATTACGTATTGATAAATGTTTCGACATGATTACATATAACTGCATTAATAACCAAATAAAACAAACTTAGATTACAAATGCGTTATGTAATGGAGCATGTAACTAAAACTTCAGAATTGTAGAATCCGGAAGATTTTTTTTTCCGAGTTAGAAGTATAACAAAATACGAGCAGTGTTCTAATAATTTTTAAATCTTCATATTCTTTAATATTACTGCTGTTTTTGATAACATGATCATAACATAACTGATGATCATAACATCATTTAAAATAAAATCTAATTTAAAATAAAATCATTTAAAATAAAATCTAGTAATTCTGCTGAATACTGCTTTTCATGAAAGCACGAGAATATTTTAATGGGATTATTAAAGTATCTGTAATAAAGAAAAAAAAAAAAAAGTAGGTTAGGAATAAACAGTAAGTAAAAGGAAGATTACTAATAATATATATTAACTGTTGTATATATGTGTAATTTTGTGAATTGTGAAATAATGATATTTGTTCATTTTATAATTTAATAAATAAAAATTGTGAAAAAATTATATTTGTTCATTTTATAATTTAATAAATATTATGAAAAAGCTACGTGCTTTTTAAAAAATCATTTGCACTTGTTTTTCATTATTGCATTTAAGTTTTATTCATTATTTGAATCAATATATATAAGAATATAAGAAAATCGTATATATTTTACGAGTAAAATATTATACGCAGTATGAATGGAGATATGTTACTGTAAGATCCTAAAGTCTGGTAAATCCTAGGTTTTACCAGTAAAACCTAGCTTTTACCAAAGTAGCTTGTTAAAAGCTCGAAGTATGCTTTAATATGATTCCACTTCAGCCTTTGAGGTAAAACCGAGGAGTTACCAATGCCTTCTGGTAAAATCCTGAAACGAGGGATTTAAATCAACCTTGAATAAGCCTCCGCACACAAATTCCGTCATGACACTTTTCTGTTCCTGCCTCTCCTTATTTGCACCATTCGCAGTCTAACTTGGACATAATTTAAACAAGTGTAAGCAGCTACGATCTAAAAAAGAAGAAGTTTGGGTGCAAGTGCAGAATCGCCCACTTATCGATGTTCACATGGACAAAGTCAAGGTAGTGCGTAGTGCCGAGTTTGTGTAATTCTCTGATGTTATTTTAAGCAAAAATAGGTCATTGTGTACATGGACACTGAGTTTGTGCAATTCTTAGACTTGTTATTTTCAAGTTGGCGATTTTGAGAAATGCGCTAAACAGGGGTGATTCTGCACTTTCCCTGAAGTTTGTTTCTATTTTTACATACATTGCTTTTTTTATTTTGCTGATGGGAAATGAGTGATGTTATGCGGAAAAAGATTATGACATTTTGTCTGAATTTGTAAAAAATAAGCCTGATAACTGCTTTTATTTAACAAGTGAGAAATATGTGATGGAGAAACAAACAGTTCATTACAGAAGGTTGAAACGCTGTCGTATTCTAATTGGAGGAAAGGACAAACTTATAATATCACTATTTGCAAAAATCCTATATTATGTTACAACTGATGAAGTCTTCAACACAGCACTCATATTGCAATTGGCCATGGTGAAAGAACTTACATGATTAAAGAACTGAATCGTAAGTACAAGAATGTAACAGTAGAACCTATTTTCACATATTTAAGACTATGCGAACCATGTCAGAAGAAACAAAAAACTGTGAAAGATGGGATTGTAATTAAATCAGTTGTGCATAGTGAAATGAATTCTCGATGCCAAGTCAACCTAATAGATATGCAGTCCAATACTGATCATGATATGAAATTCATTTGAGTGCATCAAGATCATCTTACACAATTTGTCCTACTCCGATGTTTACACAGTAAAAGAATTGTTGAAGTAGCATATCACTTTCTGGATATTTTCATAGCTTTTGGAGCCCTGAGCATTCTTCACTCTGATAATAGGAGGGAATTTTGCAACCAAATCAAATCATAAACAGTTTATGTGAAATGTGGAGTGATATAAAAATAGCTCACTGAAAACCGAGACACAGTCAGTCACAAAGTTCTGTCGAACAGGTGAACCAAGATGTTGAGAACATGTTGGAAACAAATAAGATAGGAAATTGGTCAGAAGGATTAAAATTTGTTCAAAAATAAAAAAACAAAGCATATCAGGAAGGATTCAAATGTTCATCTTAATGAAGCTATCCTGTGATGTCCTGCAAAGTTGTCTTATGAAGCTAGGACTTGCTAACTCAGTTTTGCCACATAATTTGATTAGTAACATGACCACTGAACAGGATTTAGAAAAAAGTTATAAGTATGTATTACTAATGAATGTGTGATTAATACAGAAAATGGGAAAACTAATCTCGAATCAACAGTTGATTTAGAATTGCAAGATAATAATAATGCATATGAAAAATAATCAGACATAACAATGGAAGCAGATACTAAAGTTTGAATTGAAATGAAAGAACCAGATATATACTCTGACACAACGGGTGCAATTATCAAGAAAACTCAAAATGTGAAAGTGTTTCGAGAGACAGTTAAGGAAGGACTTCAGAAGCAGGCAAAGAAGATGAAGACTGTGTCTACTAAAAACTTTCCGAAACCTACATTTGGACAAATACTTTTGGAAAAATGTTAAAATAAAAGTACCTGATATTGATAGATAAAAAATGGATCCAAAATCAATAATAGCCATTATTAGAGATATTTAAGATGATGAGTTTTTATGTTTTTGATAGTAAGTTCGGTAAATTAAAATCGTTGTAAACAGGAAAGCAGTTTATTTTTTGTAAAGAAAAATTTTTTGAACATTGAAGAAGTTGGTATAGAAGAAGTAAGTGTATGTGAAATAGTAAAAAAAAAAAAAAATTTCTTTAGTTGGGGTACAAGGACTTAGAAAATGCAGCTGAAAAAAGTGTACTACGAACATCTGTTTGTGCAAATCAGCTGATCTACTTTGTAAATCCAAATGCCATAACAATCAAACTTGTTGTAACAGGTAATAAAATGTATTAAAGTAGTAGTACTAAAGAAAAACATGCTACAGTTTTCTTATTTTTTTAGTTACGAGCTTATTTAACTCTCCCTTATATGTTGTGGTATTTCAATTCCTAGGTTTTTAATCTTTTTTTTTTTTTTTTTCCTCGTTTTCAATCTTAGAACTTTGTATTTATCAAGTAATAAAACAGAAGCTGCTTACAGTATCATCTGTATTCAGGCTTACAGTACTGGATATTAAGATCCTTCAAGATTCAGTGTTATTCAAGTTTGGCATGTTTGATAGTGAATACAAGTAAAATATGTTACGAATAAGAAATATTTGAATTTCAGTTATTATACTTGATACTCAAGTCATAAAAATGTTATTTATTCCTTGTTAGTTAAAATCATATTTTAGGATATTATGAGTTAAATTTCGTAAACTATATACTTGAAAAGAAAAACCTTTGAAAATTTATCCTTAGGTGATAAAACAATATTAAAATATAGCATATAAGCATAAAATTAGAATTCAATAGCCAAGCCAGAATTTAAATTACTAAAGTTTAAAATGCTAAATTTAAATTACTAAAGTTTAAAATAGTGTGAAAAAAAGTCTCATGTTATTTCGAGCTTCCCAATTATGTTTAAGTAGAGAATTCTTTATTAGAGCAGGACAAAGAAGGAAGTGATCACTATCCATAAAGCCAGAATGGCAGAGATAATCAAGACTATTAAAAATTCCAGTCTTACTGTGGACAGCCCAGCAATGATATTCCACTGCTAATCAAAACACAACTATTGTATCTTCACAAGGGCACCAGTCTAGTAAATCATCAAAATCCTTGAGTTTTTCCCTCAATGTAAATTAAACAAAACCCTGCTGAATTTTAAGCTTTGTAGCTCAAAGTTTATCTGAGACATCTATGAAAGTCTAAGAATGTTGTTGAAACTTGAGTTGGAAATTTGTATCTCATGAGACATGCACAGTTGTCCAGTTCGGTATAAAAGTAACTCTTAGGGTTGTTTTTTTCAATGCCAGTCAAGGTGAAGAATCTGATTTTGCATTTGTTCCAATTTGTTCTTCAAATCCTCAAAGGCAGTTATTAATTGAGTGCTGGAATATTTCATAACAGTAAGTAGGTTTGTAAGTTGTAAATAAAGTGGAAGTCGCATATCCCCACCTTACTCCTGTTGTTTAATTACATTGAAAAAATTATTTATCTTTAACATTAGTTCCTCCACCCATTAATTCCAAGACCAATTCCTATTTAAGACAATTACCGTGTAGTTAAAAGTTTAGAAACAATTATTTCAATGATAATTCCTCCAATCCATTAATTCCAAGACAAATTTCTATTTAAGACAATTCCCATTTAGTTAAAAGTTTAGTATTGAGGCACATGGATATTATTATATAAAACTCCAAGTCAAAAGGCTTGTGACACAATACAAAAGTTATACAGGCAGGCTTTTCTGTTTCTATGCATGTTATTTAATTGGCACCAAGTACTCAAGTCTTCATGACATCATTTAATTAACTATTTCTGTGTACCTTTTTTGAGGATGGAAGACCATGTCACCAAATTTTCAGCATACATCAATACATTTACATCCCTATCTTCTAACATAAATATAAGGTTGTTGACATGTATATTACAAAGAAACAGCTGAACATAGTATCCTAGGGAAGACGGGACTGAAGTTGCTTGTGATGAGATATGAGTAAAGTGTAATGCAATATGTTGTGTTATTCATAACACAGTGCATTTATTATAAGACAGATCATTTAAAAAAATCATTATTTGAGTTTTGCATTTCTATTTTTTATTTTATTTTCTATTACTTGATTCTCCCTTTAAAACAACTGTAATAATAGAGATACAAGACTGAAATAATGATTTTGTTTCTTATCTGCTTTAAAATGAACACACTGTATGTCAGTGTTAGACTAATATCAAATTATATGGAACTAGAAGCATATCTTCTGTCCTTCATTTCTTTCCAAATTCAGTACCAAGCATCATTTCATCATGTGGTGGAATATGCAAATTAAACTGTTGGTAATACAGGTATAATTCCACTGCGTTAATGCTGCAGCCATCCAAATTTTGATAGAGAACACCCCTGGGGATACATCTGAGGGTCTTCCGTTCCTTCTTTCCAACAAGCTACTCTAATAATTTTGTGGTTCAAATGTTCGTTAAGTTCGTAAAAACGTTATTGATGCTTCTTCTAGCTTTTCCACCAAAATTTGCATTAGTGTTATCTTCACAATAGGCAATGATTTTATAGTTCAAATTATTATTTTTTAAAATAGTACATATTGAATCAAAAATTATTTCTGAAGTTTAACCCGGCAGTGAAATAAAATCTAATATTCTAATTTTAATTTCTGTTTCTAGATCAAAAAGTTTAACAATTGTGGAAAATAATTTAAAATTTTTGTGGTTGGAAGCATCATAATATATGGATATAAATGTGCATTTAAAATCTAATTGTTTCTGCAATTGTGAAAACGAATATAGTGAAAAATCATTACAAATAATTGCTTCAGTTTTTGTCGTTGCTTCTGCAAATTTTTTGTCGTACAATGTTTTGATCATTTACGATGTACAATCAATTGATCTGAAACTTTGATTTGGTTTATAGTGTAGAAAGCAAATAGCCCTTGAGCTAATGCTAGCTGTTCCTCCATTAACAATAGATATTCCTTGACGAGATGTAACGACAATGATCGAACACCACCGAGTAAATCTAACTCGTTACATCGCCTATTTTAGTGTACTCTGCATACATTTTATGTGTTTTTTTTATTTATGTATTTTTTATTTATTTACTATAATAATTAATAAATAATAGGTAATATATTTTAACAGTACATTTAAAATAAGAAATGCAGATGTTTTCTAAAAAAGCGGGACATTTTTAAAAATCTGTGGGGCACGGGATAGTCCTCCAAAAAGCAGGACTGTCCCACCAAAATCAGGACGTGTTATCCTAGTAATTTTGACTTTAGTAATAATGAGAGCAATAATTGCATTGCTTTAGCATTTTTCTCTTCATAAAAGAAATTGAGTAATGTACTTCAACATTGATGTGATAAGATAGAATCCTTCTGTAAGTGATGCCAAAGAACTGAAAGATCTGCTAGAGAAAGGGGATAATTATTTTATTTTAGAAAATATTCACCAAATCATTGCATCAGGGACTTGAACAATGGAGATCATAATTAATTAATCATAGTGAAGAAAAAGACCATGCATTTTGCTTCTGTTTTAGCTGTTTTTCAGTAATAAAAAATCACTCTCTTATGATGCATATAAGGACTTGGAGCATTTACATCTGCCTCTGAAAGGAAATAAAAGACGTCTATAAACCACCTGAAACCTCATGAGAGCTGGCACTAGAATCTGTGCGGTCACACCAGATGACATTATTTAGAAATAGGGGCCCACCAGCGGCCGAGCGGTAAAGTCTCTGAACACTGGTAGTTCAGCCCAAGGTTCGAATCCCGCAAATGGGTTGGCTGCATGGCCGTTTTCGTGGTTTTACCCATGTGTAACGTATATACAAGCCAGTTTCCCTTAGAAAGTCCTCCACAAAGGCATCCGTCCCCTTAGGCAGATAGCCCTCAAGGCTTTGCCATAGTTAAATAACCTAACCTAACATTTAGAAATAGTTGAGATTACAACAAGTGGAAAAAAAATCTAGTGTTGAAAAGGCCTAATCGTGAATCCCATAAGAAATGATTCACTTGTAATCTAAAATAAGAGACAGTAGATTCGATGCAATAAAATTATTAAATGTAGGCTTTAGTGTACAAAAGCATAGCAAAACATGTAATTGCCACTTCCCAAAGTTCAGCTGAACTTTTATATCCAAATTGTTACTGAAAATATCTAAAAGACTACTTTAAATTATTTCAGAAAAAAAACATTAAAGTAAGTTGGTTTATTTTATTTCTGGGACTAAATAAAAGAAAATAATTTATGCAGAAAAGCATTAAAATATAATGATTTATTTTGTTTCTGAGAAGATAAAACAGAAGAAAAGTTATGCAGTCAGGAATGCTAAGTAATGCGACATATTTTTAGATAATAGTCATTAAATGATATAAGCAAAATACATTATAAGGTTTCTTAATGTGGATGAAGGTATGTTCCATGTATAAAAATTTCTGAAAATTTCACATATGAAAATATATTCTGAAAATTCAATTTAAACTGAATATTTATATTAACAAACATTTATCAGATGCAAATATTCTTGTCCCAAACATGTGTGCTCAAAGTCATGACAATAGATACCACATGAAAAGAATACATTTAGGAGTTCCATAAATAATGCATTAGGGATTTGAAGCACAGAGCTGATTTTTATATTATCTCTTTACGTTCTCTGAATCATAAGAACTGATTGAATTGGAAATAATGCCTCAACGTTTTCTGGTGAAAGGTCTAGAAATTATGTGTTTTTATAATTATAAATATCAATACATATTTTTGAGGTTACACTGAGGAATTTTTAAAACATATATTGCAATGCTGACTCTAACTAAGTAGAGCATTACATAGATATTTTTTTGCCTTAAGCAGAGGCATACCCCTATGTTTATTGAAATTAATGATATTTATACGCTTTCATATTCATTGAAGATAAATATTTCAAATCACAACATTCTATTACTTATAATATGTTCAATCATAGCTTTATATATTCAGAAAAATTATGTTACAATTAATGATCTATATTTATAAACTGAGAAATGTTTAAAAAATAGCAAATATCAAAGAAACAAAATAGATAGCAATGTAAAAAATGCTGTACTAATTATGTAATTTTATATACAGTCAAAAGTCGTTAATTCGGACACCCATAATCCGGAATGATCTATAATCCGACCTCAAATCTACAAAATTTCTGCGCATGCGTCGCTTTGATGCATGCGCGTAAGACCTTTACGGCTGCGAATATGCGTGTGCGCATGCGCATAATACGTTTACGCAAGCGCGTTTAATGTATAACGGACGGTATAAGCTAAGCTGAAATTATCTAATTCAGGTAATGTTGCAGATTGCGTTGTTCCTTAATCTTCGAATTGGATCCGGCTTATTATTTTTTGCAGACTGTTACAGCAATTTTATAAAAGTAAGCTTGAACTTTCGATTATGTCAAATAGAATTTCCGATATATATTTACTAATATGTAAAGGATCTACAAAGCGAAAGTATGTTTCGAAGTCCATTAAACCAAAAGTGGAATTGCTGCAAAAAATGGATAAAGGCATATCCTTTGATTATCTAATCATTCCGAAATATGTTTATCAATTTCACGCTGCTCTGCGGGGGAAGGGAACGACACGGCGCGCAATGAATTGGAAGTTGATCTGTCAGCACTATCCTTATCTTCAGGGCAGATGTTTTTATTTTATTTGTCTTATAATTCCTTACTAAATGCAGTATTTTATCTCCATGTACTCCGTCTTTGATATGATTTAAATCAAATTCCTCCTCATTATAATTCGCTTCCGATAGTGAAGAAAGTGACACAGAGGTTATTGAAAACGGAAAAATTTCGATTGACAAATTAGTCGGTATTCTCGATACAGCAATTATAGGACTTGACCAGCGGAACTTTGTAACTGAAGAAGAAATTATGTATGTTTATAGAATTAAAGAGAAAGTATTATCACATAAAACAAAGCAACTTAAACAACTTACATTGAAAGAAATGTTTAATAAAAAAAAACAAATAAATATTAAGCTTTTTTTTTTTTTTTTTTTTTTTTTCAATTTTGATATCCTTTAGATCATAATTGTTCTTTATTTCATAAATTACGGTTTCATATTTTTAATTTTATAACTTCTGCATGCCATCTTACCAGATTTAAACTGATGATCTATAATCTGGAAAAATCGATAATTCGGAATCGCCGAAGTCCCGATTAAAGACTCCGGATTAAAGTCCGGATTAAAGACTTTTGACTGTATATAATTTAATTCTCCTTACCTTTATAGAACAAAATCATCAATATTTTTTCCAGAAGGAATTTGATAGTTTAATTTATATTCTATACAGAGAACAGATGAAGATGTTTCATAATTTTTTCTTATTTTAAGATTATAGAAGCTTCTCTTACCATTATCAACAGTAACTGGGAATATTAGCCTTATTTCAGCTTCAAATTTCATTATGATTGAACTAGGCTGTATTTAGAGAATTATCTTCAAAATATTTAAAGCAGTCTTACTGTTCAAATAACTGGTTTTTAAAGCTAGAAAGTTGTGATGAAATTTTTATTTGTATATCATTTAGGTATTTAAATGCTAAATTATAAGCTTCTTCATTTGGATAGCTTAAATTTTATTAATGTTAATTTTTCACTGATTAGAAAATGAAAGTCAAAAGATAACTCGTTAAATTTACATATCTCAGTTTTTTTTTTTTTTTTTTTTTTTTGTTTGTTTGTTTGTTGTTGTTGTAAGATTAAAACGTATATTACTTCTTTCATTTCTACTACGAGAATTCCCCCCCCTACAAAATTAGTTCTTTTATCAATTTATTACATTTTCACCTTCTCTTCAGATTAGGTTACTTATATTTAAAGCTAATTATCAAATTTCTAAAAAATGTTTTCAGAAATAATTTTATGTCTTCATTCTAATCAATGACAATCCCTCTTTTTTATATTTATATAAATAATTCAATTCAGTTGTAGATTGTCAGGATTTCTTTGATATGGGAGATGTGAAAAATTAGCAATGCCTTCGCCGGGACTCGAACCTAGACCTCTCGAATACGCACCGAGTGTACTACCATTACACCTCGAAAGCATGCAGAAAGGAGGGGGGGAAATACCTTAGGCTGCTATCACACGTCGGTTTGTTTCGAAAGAACAACTGTTTGGAACAATTTTTCTGCTTTGTCACAACAGCCAATCACCACAGCTCGCTTTGGGGTTAACACAGGGAAAACTGGTTCTCCATTGCAAACAAGATAACAGCGTTCGGCGCTGATAGCTGATTGGTTGAAACCGAACAACTTGCAACTTTTTTCGAAAGGAAGGAAAAGGTCGCACGTCTTTCAGTAAAACAGGCATAAAAATTGTCCGAAACAGTTGTTCATGTGAAACAAACGCCGTGTGATATGGGCTTTAGGGAACCCAATCGCCAAATCCTGATCGAAAAATCATCATCCACCATCTTTTAGGTCGGGGCTACTGTAGAGTCATTAGGTTATTTTCGAGCAAGAGGATATGGAAAATGAGAAATACCCTCGTCGTCAGGACTCGAACCTCGTCCTTTCGAATACGAAACGAGTGTGCTAACCGTTACATCACGAAGGCATGCTGAAAGGAGGGAGAATAACAAAGCAAAATAAAGGAAATTTTCTCCTGGGAAATTCGAAATGAAATTTAGAATGCAAAAGTGGGCTATTGTTGTAATAATTGGCAATTAAGAAAGCATTTTTAGATTTGAATATAAGCTACCAGATTATAAATAAAGGTACAGCAGTGTAAATAAAAACTAAATAGTAGAGTAAAGCAGAAGAATTATTGCTGATTCCATGGACAGATCCCGACTTTTTAAGGGGAATCAATAACATACATCAATATTGGGTTTTAACGAAACTTTCCCGCCATCGCAAATAACGTCTTCGCAAACATAATACGCTGGCGTGTTTAATCATATTTTGTCAAATGATTTTTGGCATTTGAAAAAAAAGTGATTTGTTTTAGAACACTCATAGAGATATTAGGTATTTTTTGGAAGCAGAACAATGGAAAAATTAGCAAACACCTTGGCCGGGAATCGAACCACAGACCTCTAGAATACTCGCCGAGTGTGCTGACCACTACACTACAAAGGCAGGAGAAATTCTTTATATACTCTCCCTTTTAAAGGGCGTCTAGGGTTTTAGGGGACCCAATCGCCAAATCCTGGGTGTGGAGAATCATCATCAACCACCCTTTTAGTTCGGGCGCCACTGTAGAGATATTAGGTATGTTTTGGAAGCAGGAGAAGTTAAAAATGAGCAACACCTTCGCCGGTAATCGAACCACGGACCTATGGAATACGCGCCCAGCGTGCTGACCACTAAACTGCGAATGCATGCTAATAAGGCGGGAGAACTAGCTTATACACTGTGTTGTGAAATTTGTAAAAAATTATCGTTACTATTAAGTACAAGGGGTCTGAAATAGAACTATCACGCTACCAGATTAGAACCATCATTTACTTCCAATTCTGTTTCAAAAAATCAGCTACAAAATGTCACCAAATCATGTGCTACAGCTTTAGGTACTAATGTCGTAACATATGACACTAAAAAGTTTGGGACCGAAAGTTCAAAAACAAGGACTGGGCTCAAAAGCAGAGCGCTCTGGCAGGCCTACTGACGTTGATGAGGCCCGCTTGCGAGAACTTGTAGAAGAAAATCAGTATAGAATCACTATAGAACTTGCTAAGGAGTTAGACGTTAGTCCCATATCCATTAGCCGCGCTATACGTCGCATAAACTTGACGTATAAGTTCAATCGCTGGGTGCCACATGAACTGTCTAAAAAGGATAAGGATATACGTGTTCGGGCCTGCACTAATCTGCTCGAATATCAGCGCAAGGACAAAATTCTGGACCGGATCGTCACTTGTGATGAAAAGTGGATTTACTTCAATAACACAGGCCGAAAAGAGGGTTGTTCTGTGGCCTGTGAGCCAGTTGGCAGCGTCGCAAAGCGCAATTTGACTAACAAAAAGATACCTTCCAGAATACGTTGGCTCATGCGAGCAGTGTGTGGTCGGGCGTTGTACTGCTGATAGAGGGCATTGGCCACTCCCTGAAGGTACAGAAGTGTCAGCAGCCGCAGCACATGATCCACGTATCATTGGGCCGTCATAGTGCTTTGAATACGAACTAGAGGTGACCTGGAATCGTAAGCAGTTGGCCCCCAAACCATGATGTCGCGCAGTGGAGCGTTCCACAATTGCTGCCGGGATTGAACCTGTCTCCACATCGACGCCACACTCGTACGCGGAGACTATCATTGGAGAAACAGAAGCTTGTCTCATCCTGAGAACACGACCTTTGTGCCATTTCGTCGTCCACATCGCTCGAGCACGGCACCATTGCAGATGTTGGAGTGTATGATGTGGGGTCAATTGCAGTTTCTTAGCGGACGCCACGAATGCAGGCCACTAGCCACCAATCGACGGCAAATAGCTCTGGTCGATATTGGAGCATGCAGGTTGTCTTGAACATGCTGCAGAATGGAGGTAGAAGTGACTTGCGAGTGCACCACCTCCTGTCGTCGAATGCGTCGGTCCATACGTGCTGACGTCATTCTGGCTGCACCGGCACCCGTCGAACTTGGCACATTTCCTTGTTCCAACCATCGTTGCCACAGCTGGTACTGTGGACGCATCAAGGTGTGTGTCAGCTGAGATTTGCCGTATGGACCAACCTGCCTTTCTCAGTTCGATCACCATGCCCCTCTTAAATTCTGCTGTAACTGCCTCCGTTGACGGCCTGGCATTCTCTGCTATTAGACGCGTCCTCTAAGATAAGAACAGATTTTGTACGATGATTTCCCTAGCAGAAATAACGGCACTAAAGTTGAACATTCTGCAGGTTCCTTCCCTTATATCTTTTTCAACGTGCGTTGGAGAGCTGCACATCTCACATCATTCGCATAATTCGGTGAGGTGCGTCTACCCTGAAATTTGCGTAATTTTTAGGCCTGTCCTGCTTGGTGCTGCATTTTCCAATGTTGGGTAATGTATTTTCTCTCATATCCGTGTTTTAAACAGTGCAGAATTTCGATTTTTGTACCGTTAGATAGGACGAAAAATAATATTCCAAATCAAGAGTTTTTGGAACTTCTAAAGTAATTTACCTAATTTGTACTTTTTTAAAAAAAATCATTCAGTTTTTTTTTTATTATGGCGTTATTCTTGATTGTGACGAATTTATGATTCGAAATATTTGATCCTTCGTTTTTAGCAACGCACAGTTTCAAGTGATGGGCATTTAATTTGCACACACATGTAGATTTCAGCAGGTAAATTAGGTACTAATTATGTTAACAGATGCGGGCTTGGAAGAGTTTGCCGCGTTTTAAAATATTTTGAATTTTTGGAGAGAGATTATGTTGCAATAAGACATTTTGAATCATCAAAGCGTTCCCTCAAAGCTATTGGCAAATAATGTTTACTTCTTAAATTTTATTTGAAATAAAACAGAGCCTGGTGTATAACGCAATTCAAAAAGGAAGAATTTCCATATTAAAAATTAAAGGGCCTGAAATAAAAATAGAATTTTTATCTTATACAAACATACACATATACAAAGTGATTAAAAAATATCAGCCAAAAATGAAAGGCAGATAGAGGGGGTGAAATAAAGAGATTTTGTAATGGAATATGTGTGCTTTGAGGGGATACAGGCCGTTGTTGAGCAGTAAGTAAAAGCGTTTAGCTGGCGAAAATCATCGTTACTCTTGCAGATTTGGAGCGGCATGCATCCCTAAAAAAACACGAAATTCGGTGGTAAAGCTCAGAACCAAGGATACTGCCTTGCGGGATACTGGATCTTATAGGTCTTGGAGTTGACTTTTCATTTCCTTGTGCAACGAAGAATGTACAGTTTTGCAAAAAGGAGAAGATCAGAAGAATAAGTTCTCTAGGAAGTCCTAGTTTGATAAGCTTGAAGATGAGCCTCTCATGGCAGAGGCGGTCAAATGCTTTTGCCACGTCCAGCATAAGGAGCGCAACACTTATTGTGAAATGCAGATCCGACGAATTCAACAATTCTCACGAGTTGGCAAGTCATGCTAAGATTTTTTCTGAAGCCTTATTGATCGTTAGGTAAAAGATGAAAATATGGCTCGATTCTTGTAAGTATAATTCGTTCCTAAATTTTTCCTAGGCTGGATAACAGACTGATAGGTCGATATCCGTCAGGTTTGGGGAGAAGAAAGGTCTTTGCTTGATAACAGAGATCAGGAAAGTAATTTAGTGTGAAACAGGCGTTAAGTATGCTGGCAAATTTACTGATAATATTTCTGGGCAAGTTACGAAGCATTTTGTTGGTATCTTATAATGTCGTGAAAGAAAGGAGTGGCACTTAAAAACAAAGGCCATAAATTATTGATGGGTAATTTCTTTTCATCCCCCAAACTTTTTTTAAAATTTATTAAATGAAAATAAAACAAATGCATATTGAACTATTATTCTGTATAGGAAGCATATCCAAAATGATATAAGGGAAAAAATATCTGAATAGAGGAGAAACGAACAGTGCGTTTCACAAATGGGATGACAACTCTACGCTGGAAAAATAAGCTTGACATTTTCATGTTGATTCATATGCATAATCTAGTGGTTATACACTGACTACCAATAAATATTTGGACACCTATGCAAATGATGATATCTGTGGTCCTAAGGTACGTCACGGACTCCGCAGGTATATATCGTGTAGGAAACAGCATCGGCTTTAGTCGCGTGCAAGATGCCTCGCAGTTCGGAGCTCTCTGATTTCGAGAAAGGTATAATTATCGGGTATCACAAATGTGGCCGATCCTTAACGGACATATCTAATGATCTGGAGTACATCGACAGTGGCCTATGTGATTAAGAAGTGCAAGGTGTGCAATGATTGTCGGAATGTGCCCCGAGTCGGCAGACCAACGAAACTGGAAGATAGAGACCGACGAGTGCTGTCCAGAGAAATTCGGAAGAACCACACCCAACCAATGTCCCTCATCCGCGAGGAGTTTCTACAGGCATCCGGGAGTATTGTTCCAATGAATACCATCCGTAAGGAAGCACATTTGCTTGGTTTTAATGGTCGTGATGCTGCCCATAAGCCTTTGATCACAAAGTCCAACTGCGCTGTTCGGTTAATGTGGTGCAAAGCACATCGAAATTGGACCGTAGATCAGTGGAAACGGGTTCTTTGGAGTGACGAATCAAGGTTCACCCTTTACCGTTCGGATGGCAGGGTCTGGGTCTGGCGTCTACCTGGAGAACGTCTCCTGCCAGAATGTCAAGTTCCAACAGTCAAGTGCCAACAGTCAAGTTCGGCGGAGGTGGAATTATGGTCTGGGGGTGTTTCTCCTGGTATGGGCTGGGACCCTTGGTCCCCATTCATGGTAAGCTCAACTCCGATGCCTACTGCACTATTTTGGATGATAATGTGCTTCCTACGTTGTGGCAGTTTTACGGGTTGGACCCCTGTTACTTTCAGGACGACAATGCCAGTTGTCATGTTTCGACGTTAACCAAGGCTTGGTATGGTGCCAATGGAGTTCATCGAATGGACTGGCCTGCCAAGAGTCCAGACCTGAACCCTATCGAAAACCTCTGGGACGAGTTGCATCGCCGAATTCAGGGGTGCAATACCCGTGCAAAATTGGCGAAGGAACTTCTATGTCTTCTCCAAGCCGAGTGGAAGAATATACCACTAGCTGTCATACAAAGACTTGTGAAAAGCATGCCCTGGAGGGTCCACACTGTAATTACCTCTCGTGGAGGCTCTACCAATTATTGATTTTGAATAAAATTATTTTTTCTTTTCTATCACAGGTGTCCAAATACTTATTGGTAGTCAGTGCAGCTGCTGGGAAGTCAAAACTCGAAATTGCAGCTTGTTGCTTTTCCCTCGTGTCTAACGTGATTTATAAGCCGCTTTCTCTCGAAGTCTTCGACGAACTTAAAAGTTAAATTAATTAATTAAAGAAATTCGAGGACTATCTGTGTGGGAAGAGATGCCATCGTAGAAGACTTCCTAAGGAAAGCAGGCACACATTCACGTTTTATATGAGGAAAGCCATGAAACCTTTCATGTTCGCCTGAATTTTAACCCCGGTTGACCTACCAGTGTTCAGCGATCTTACCACTCTTTCGCTGGTGGGTTCCTCCACAAAAGTATCCATATTTTAGGCAACTAGCAATGAACTTCTGAAAACTAATGAGCAGATTTTAACGAAATTTGCTATGAATATACATTTATAACAGAGAAAGAGATGTACTATTCAAAAATCATATCATATATGCGCGATTGTCAATAAAGTTCACGATGCAAGGATGTCGAAAATCCACGTTGTGATATCGAACTAAAAATAAGTGTAATATGGGCTATGTGTTCCTCTCACAGCCAGGCAGGTCGCGCAAGGTGACGCCATACTGGACATGAGGCAGTTAAGGAATCCCTGTGTCAGGCGATCCCACTTCTACAGCAAGGCAGTTTTCAACTTCGCTTTAGTTCTTGGAGGGGGAAATGGCGAGATTAAACTGGACTACCAAAAGCGTCGTCGAAGACATGTTTTATAGGATTAAGGTGAGGACATCTAGCTGGCCAGTCTATGTTAACAAATATACTTACTTTACTTTACAAGTAATGGTTGACTAGCTGAGCCCTTTATAGACGACCGTTATCGTTTATTAACAGGAACCCACCACCAACTGCGCTCCTGGAAAGTCGAAAAGAGAGCTCTAAGGTCTCTCTGTACCTTGTAATAGTCTGGAAGCATTTGTCAAACACATGCAGGGTGTGTGGCTATTCAACATAATGCCTGTTCAAACCATTACACTTCCAGAACCATAATGATCTTTTTTCTGATGAAGAGGGGGTGGTATCTTGTTGCATACTCTCTCCAGATAAAGATACGCTAAGAATCAGTGCCCCAGGATGAATCGCGGCTCACTTGTGAAAAAGCACGCTGCTCCGCTGAAATCTGGCTCAAGGCACGTGTCATCTATACTATGCTAAACATGCTCTCTTCCGTGATGCAGTGAGCAGAACGCAACCAGAGATTTTCCTGGCATACAGCCCTATCTCACGAAGCTTTGAGGCAACTGTAGACCGTAAACCTCGAGTTACATTGACGGCACACATCTCACGTAACAGCTGTAGCGGTCCTGTGTCGCCACCCTGAATGTGCTAAATTATGATTCTTTCATCGTTTTAAATGTTTGTGGACCTTGTCCAGGTCTTCTTGATATAGATCCATTGTGTACTTCTCGGAAGTGCATATAAAATAGGAACGATATAGATCCATTGTACTGAAACTACTTCCGGAAATTGCAAATGACACTGGACTTTACATTGCAGCCATTACATAAAATTACTTATAATTTCTTTACAAATAATGAATATAAATATTTATAGGTAGCATGCTTAGTAAGATTAAGCTCTAAATTATGGAAATTTTTAAATAAAGTTTCTTTTCCCAAACCTTTTAACTGTCATGCCCGAGAACTGGTGTTCAAAAATGTCATGCCCGAGTATTTCTCAGGGTAATTTTTTTTTTTTTTTTTTGAGTGCATCGTATTGTCATACCCGAATATATATATCGGGAGATGTTTATTTCGGGTACATTTGGTTTTTCCAATAAAAAAATTTGACAATTTGTGTACCCAAATCATCAAAATAACTTGACAGTTAAAGGGTTAACTTTTCAATTAGAACTGCTTCAAGAGTTTTATGCCTAAATATGGTTAAAATCCGGTCTTATCTTTTTTTTTTTCTTTTAATGGAAAAAAATTCTTTTGCAAGCTGTATTGGAACTTAGTATAAAAAAAGATATAAATTAAAAAAAAGATATGAATGGGTGCATTAAATACAAAGTAATGCTTTTTGCTTTAATAATAAGCAAAAACCACTACTTTGTATTTAATGCACCCATTCATATCTTTTTTAATTTTACAGTTTTTCTCTATACTATATCAAATCTGCATCTTCTTACTTTCCAGTTTTGGCATTTAAGACTTTTATATCAATGGGAACAACTAGATTTTTCTTAATATACACTGGAAGTGATACTTTTAACACTTGGAACAAGCTTTTGTAAAAAGACAAGAGAAACTTCTGAAATTTGGTATTTAAAATAGGTACGTGATTGAGAACAACATATTATATTTATAAGCGTTAAATGTATTTTGGAATTGTGCTAAAAGCTATGAGAATAAATTCATTATGAAGCAATTAAATGTATTAGCCTTAGTCCATAATTTCATATTTATTTCACTTTTCCAATAAAAATGCTTCCACCAAATGTTACTGTTATGTGTTATTTTTAAGGATACAATTTAGCAACTACACAAAGAAATGGACTGACATAGTTGACACTATATTGAGAATTCTAAAGATTTAAAAAAATATATGATTAAGTCATTGATTTGTGAATCCGAAACCATATATGACCACAGGATGACTTCATGTATCATTATTTTTTTTTTATATTTGATGGGAGGAATGAATACTAAAAAATGACTAGTGTTTATAATTAAGACTGAGCCATAAAGTTAACAAATTAATTAGATTTCATTTATAAATGATCAACTAGATACTGATAGTTCACTTAAAGCTCGTTATTATTCTGTCAATTCCACGTCTCAAAATGGTTAGAGATGTGCTGGCCACATTTCTTAAATCTGAGGAATATTTATAGTTGCAATATTTGAAAATAACAGAAATCTGGAATAAAAACAAGTGAAACATATCATCCATCTTCTGTGAAATATACCATCTGCTTTTTTAACAATTAACAAGAATTCAAATGTAACTTTACCAGATGTTCTTTAAATTCTATATGGGGAACATATTTTTATATGTCCTAAAAGCAATTATTTTCTGAAAGCTTTACAAATATATTGCACAGTCAATCACAAAAACAATTGCCATTGGGACTTAATCTTTTCTTATACTGGCATGGCATCCATCCATATAAGAGATCATTCAGCTACCATGCAACTAAAAAAAAATTATTTCAACAAAAAAGTGTTTTAAAGCATAAAAAAATATGTTACATAAAGACAATAAAACTTAAATTTATAATTTCACTTTTAATGTTACACAAAATTTAGATCATTAATAACAGCACAATAAAGATTAAATATCCTGTTACATTAAAAACTTCATTAATATCTAATTCATCAATCATCTGTATATTTTGTATGTAATCAGCCTTTATGAAACCAAATTAAAAACTTCATTAATATGTAATTCATCAATCATCTGTATATTTTGTATGTAATCAGCCTTTATGAAACCACTCATACAAGAAGAAATTCCCAATAAGTTACCGAAAAATAGAAATATGGTTTTCATATAAAAAGCAGGAAATTATGCTTAATTCTTTTCAGTCATTTCCTAAAATATATTTGAAAATTCCAGAACAAGTTAAAATAGGTTCCCGGATAAAAGACCACTGGACAAATCCCATTGTGATACTTGCCCGTGCAACAAATACCTATGTGGATAGCAGCCAGTGACACACTTATGAATATAATTTACTTAAATAATTATTAAATACAGCAGTATTATATATCCATAACATTTAAATGTTAAAATACAGTAAAAGCTGGACTATCAACTAACTGGAAAATTTTTAATTTCAGAAAATTTAAGTGACATATAAAGCAGGGACAGGCCTCCAGAAACCCTGCTGATAACTTCTAAATTGTGAACAGATTTACATTTACACACCTTTCTTACATTCCCTCTTCCCCACTGCTATATCCATCATACTGTTCTAAGAATTCCTCCAGAGAATAGGCCTCACCCAAGGCTAACAGTAACTATAATAGTCCTTATTATTAGCTCTGATTCTTCTCACCAGTTGTGGGAAGTTACATAGTTCAGTTCCCATTAGAAGTCCTTTGTTACTACTAGAGGGGAACATAGATTTCTTGTGGTGAGCAAAAAGGACCAAGGTCACTGCATACAGTGGAATTTAGAAGTGCACTTGAACACAGGTGTTCTATCAGAAATTGTTTTCACCTGTTTTACTAACAGATTTTTTATTAAATTGGTCCTCAAGTTGAATAGGCTATAGGTAACAATTTCTAAACATCTTTTAGTGTGACAGGAAATTAATATTGTATCTATTTTGATTAATTATCCATCTACTGACTGAAAATCTTTGCCAGAACTTGACTGCAAAAATGGAAGATTCTTCAACATATAAAAAACAAAATAATTAAGTTTTGAAAAAGGTGAAAACAAGCAAAATTTAATGAAAGACTTTAGCATCGGATTAATTATAATTTATGACATTAAACTGGGAAAAAATGAATGAACAATGGTGATACAAAGTGCAAAATTATCATACAAAATTTAAGTTTTTGATATGCTATATCCTTAACTTGAATCATGATATTAAATAAAAATTGGCCATTTTCTTTAAGCTCCCACTGGAATGAATGGTGCAAATTTGGCAACATCTCCTTTAATTTTCATGATGACATTTAATAAGAAGATATTTTAATTTCATATGCCAAAAGCATAGCAAATACATACAAATTTATGTGTGAAGTTTTTTTTTAACGTTACATAATTAATTGTAGGCTTTTGATTAGAAGCTGATAACAAATAAAAAGACAGTTTTTATAGTATTAGACCTGAAATTTCTTTCTCCATTAACAGGACTTTTTGCCAACTGCATTTTATATATTATTATCCGGAAATTTTATTTATCAAGAATTTGCATATCCCAAGCATTTCATAGTCCATCTCTTACTGTGTAATATATACGAGAGTCAAAATATGTATTATTATAGTAGTAAATGTGCTAATGAAATAGCAATAAAATCATAAACTTAATTACTGCAGTTAAACCGATTTTTACCATTTCATTGAAATTTTATCATCATTTTCACATATTCCTTTAGTTAGGGATAGATTTTTTTTGTTCCTTAGTTAGGGATAGATAAAAGAGAAATCTTAAAAATTGCATCCCTGACGCTTACTGAATATACAAATTTTTAGTAAATGTGCAAATAAAATAGCAATAAAATCATACAAACTTAATTACTGCAGTTAAACCAAATTTTACCATTTCATTGAAATTTAATTATTTTCACATATTCCTTTAGTTAGGGATAGATTTTTTTGTTGCCTACATAAAAGAGAAAGCTTAAAAATTACATCCCTGATGCTTACTGAATATACAAATTTTATTTCATTTATGTACTGAATTTTTTGATATTTCAATCTTCACTTAAGTTACATGCTCAGATTTATTTTGAAAGGAAGAATGCCTGGAAGTAAATAATTTTACATTTTATTCAAGTTGGCTCAATCTTGAAGGAAATAATTCTTAATATTTCTTCTTTATTACCTATTGCTATGTAACACTTCAAGAAGCGTTTTTTTTTGTGATTCTTATTTTAAAGTTATTTGGGAAAATGCTTTCAGTTTACTTACACAGAGCATATTTCTTCATACCCTATGTATACATGAACTGATTTATTAGCTTAAAAACTGATCCAATATACATTCTTCCACTTATGGAATTTTTCAAAATAAGATGAAGACTGACTCCAAGACATTGAGGATTTTGATTAAAAAAATAACTTTTTCTATAGCTCCCAGAGAGGAAAATCTCCAATCAGCAAAATATGCACTGATCTGTTTAAAAAAATTCTATCTATGTTCGAACTTTGAAAAAGTTAATGTTTAATTGATTAACAGAACAGGGCATTGCAACGGCTTAAGCTATTGTATCGACCACCACAACATTCTGAGAAAAAGAATGGCGGCTTTGAAAGTTCCCATGGACAGAGCATTTCTTAACGAATTCTCAGAAAGAAAGTGACCAGCAGCCACAAAACAAACTCAAGTTTTTGTTCCTCTTATAGTTGTCCGAAGGGAGACATTGTTCTGTTCCCTTTCATCAGTTTATAGGTGCATTGTCTCAGACCACCTGGTTTGAGTCCCCAGGCTGTCTTCATTATATCCGGTTTTTAATCAAGGTTCTCTTGCCAGTCAAAAGGCACTTTTAAAATTACAAACAAATGAGGATCCTCAATATTTTTTCAACATGCCCAGGACAAATGGAACAAAATCACGGAACACAGTTTTAGAGGAGTGAGAGTGAGTTACAGTAAGTGAAGAGAGAAACATTATCTTGGTTTTTCCAGCTTGGCCATGCACAAATTTTATTTCGCTCTGCGTAATTAGTACTACGCATTAGTATCTCTGCCAAGAGTTTACAGTGAGGTAGCCGGGCTCGCGTTACCTTACAAGACAGCATCCAACTCAGTCCGGGAACCACTGACTTGGAGAGACGATTAATTCTAAACAGCCTCGTCTTGAATTATTTTGAAACAGGAGCTTTTATCTACAATCAGTGCTAAATGGAAACTTTATTCACAATGTCTGGTTGTTATAGTTCTACCCCCTCACCCTACAGTGAGTTTATTTATTTTTGCATATAGCCTAGAAAGAACCCCAATAAATTTATTTACACTACCTCTTGCCTTCTGAATTCGTCACAGCATGGAGGACTTCATAAAGACTGGCTCATATTTACATACACAGTATGAGCAAAGCTATAAAAGCAGTGTGAAACTAGCCTCTTTGCCAGCATTCAAACCTTTGTTAAGTGATAAAAGTTTAGAGCTGTTTTATTCACTTAGCCACAGGTAAAACTGATAGGGTCAACTACCCTCAGGATGTTTGTGACAGCAGTCGTATGCTTTTTTTTTTTTAATCAATTAACTGAATATTAAGAAGTTTTTATTGTGAAAATAGTACTTATTACAAACTAAGAGTCATCCTTTTTGAAAGTCGAATTCCTTGAACTAAAATTTTTGGTAAGCTGGCCCTTTCTTGAATTGCTTTATAACTGTTTTCTTACCTTCCTTTCTTGCTAAGTCAAAATTAGACAATATCCTTTTGCATTAGAGGTCATATAATGTCCTTTGTGAAATTTTGAAATACGAAATAGTTTATCTTGTGATCTTTTAAGAGAAGCTGCATGCCTTCTTGTGGCAATTCAAAAATGTATTAAAAGGTAGTTTTATAAATACAATCTACATTTCCTCCATTTGGAACACCATGAAAATTAACTATTTTAAATCTGCATTTTTATCCTAAGCTCTAAAACATTAATGCCATAATTCCCAAATTTTTTATCTTGATGATAATCCCCAACTCTATGCAAATACGAATACCTTATTGTATTTTATTAAAATTAAAACATTTAAAAGTTGTGTTTTAGCTTCACACTGCTGGCAGTTACTGTTTCCCTCTACAGATAGCTACTGATAAACATATATTCGATTACCTGCTGGGTTTTAATGGTTCATTAAAAAAAAAAATAAATAAATAAATAAAATAAAAATAATAAAAAAACCAGAAAATTTGAAACTAGTATATGCACTTCTGATATATAGCTATAAATAATAGATTTGATTAACAACTTGTCTTAATGTCAACGAAATAACATCTGCTAATGAGTAAAGAAAGTATATCTGACAAGTGAAAAATTAAGACTACTCAGTCAGTTTAGGACCACCGCTGACTTTTTCAATATTAGTAATAATAAAAATAAAATTGAGATATTACGAATTTTCTCAGGGGGATTATTGAATACATTTTCTTCTTTGAAAAATAAAAATAGAATTCTATTAAAAGGAATGAATTTACTCATTAACATATTTAAAATGGAATTAAAAGTGAAGTGCAATCAACAAACCAAGTAATTATTGTCCTGACCAAAAATTAGTTGACTTTTATAATTAATAGATGCGAAAGAGTTTCGTCTTTTTCTCCAGTAAAAATCAAGATTTAAAAAGCTGTTTAATAAAATTATTCAAATTGCTCATAAAAAAACAGAAACTGGTCATTCTATCAAACTTGAAATGCAATCTTCAAATCGGAATATATAATTCTTATAAGAGCAAGTTTTATTTGCTTACCTGAAAAAATTGCTTTATGACACTTCTGCCTTTGATTATTTAAAAACAATGCAAACTTTGTAAAAATAAGTGTACAAAAACATATTCTCATAAGACAAAAATGAAAATTTAACATTAAGAATGTATGAAAAATTTTACATGTACATTAAATATATTTATGTAAATAAAATTTAAAAAGTAAATTCTTCTAGCTATTGCCTATGAGCTTAAAGTAATACTTTGGTTCCTTTGCTAAGTAGTATAAACACAAAGTAAAGATTCAATTGTAATTCAAAAAGTAAAAACATAAAATATATGAAATAATAGTTAAGAAAATTAGAAAGCTTAACTTGATTTAAACTTAAAAGTTAATATGTAGAATAAAGTTTAAGCTATCTCAAAACACATTAGAAAAAATACTACCCTCCCAAAAAAACTACAGCTAAGCAGCATCGCCTTGCATTTTCCCATTTACCACTGCTTAGTAGTAGTTTTTGTTTTTTAACATTTTTTGTAGTATTTTTTCTAATATGTTTTGAGATAGCTTAAACTTTATTCTACATACATATAAACTTTTAACTTTGAATCAAGTTAAGCTTTCACCATTTTCTAACTTTCTTAATTAGTATTTCATATATTTTGAGTTTTTACTTTTTGAATTACAATTGGATCTTTACTTTGTGTTTATACTACTTTGCAAAGGAACCGAAGTATCACTTTAGATCATAGGCAATAGCTAGAAGAATTTACTTTTGTCGCATAGGCAATAACCACAGTGGGTTTATTTTTGGTGCTTTTATCCTCCTGTCACTGTTAAAAGGTTATAGTACTAGAAAAGCATAAAAACAGTATTTTAACACATAACACATTGTGAAAATCTAACTTAAGCATTAACTATAAAGAATACTTAATTTTTTTTTTTTTTTCAAATCCATTGAGACAATATAAAAATACACAGGTTTCCATGCCACCCAAGAGGTACTGTGCAAGCTCGTTACCATGCTGGTTCCCCTAAACTAACATTTTTACATAGCTGCTCTTTTGGTAACGTCAATTCTGAACATTCAAAGAAAATTATATCAGCTAGTTGAAAGAAAAATGATAATTTAAGGCCTATATAAAAACTATGTTACAAGGCTTTAAACAGCCAATTTTGAAGCTAAGTACCATCAAGTGTTACTAAAAATAACAAGACAAGACCAATTTAATATGGGAAATACATTTCGGAATTAAATTTTACAAACACTCAATTCAAGGTTTAAAGCAAGAAAAAAGAAAATTCATACTAAATGCAGTCTTTGAATTTACAAGTTACGACAGTAAAATATATAAAAAAGCTTAGGGCACAGGAAACACAAGATAAAATACTACCTACGTGAGTTTAATGCTATATCAATAGGTCAGAAAACAAAAATTAAATAATATTTACAACAAATGAATTATATATTTAACATTATATTTTCACAATCTCTCCACCTAATTGTGTAAAAATAAACTTCCTAAATTCATATGAATTGAAAGCCTGTTTAACATCTAAATTTCTGCTAATCTGATAGGCATAATAACAAATGAATACTCCACAACTCATGCCATCATTCTGAATAGCGTGATTGGGAAACGAACAATACCAATTATCACATATATCTAAAACATTATTAAGGATACTTTGCCACAAATGAATTAATGAATACACAGAATTTTGAACGGCATTAAAACCAAGTGGATCATAAAACTGAAACATTTTATCTCTAATCTTTGCAACAAGTAAAACCCAATGATTATTATTGATAAGAGCTGGAATAAAAAAGAAATCAACAGATGCAAAATCAGCTTTTTTCCATACATTTTGAGTTTTATTACTTGACTGAAAAAATGGTGTATGGTAACATTTGGCAGCTATGGAAGAAGTATTATGAAGAATAGTAAAAAAAAAAAGAAAGCATCAATAATATTGTCACTAAGCCAGCCAAGCTGAAAATTATTATTTACAGAGCCTTCAGGGCTAAAATTTCTTCATTTGAAATATAAGGATCAAGAGATTTTATATCGAGAAATGTTAGAAGGGTTTCCCCAGCTCGCAGAACACATTTTGAAATATCGGATACATTAAGTTCAGAGGTAAAAGAATTATATTTAAGTAAATTGCTACCCTCAACCTTAATTGTGGTATCCTGTGATGATTTATGATCATTCACATTAATATTATTTGATAACCCTAACAAACCTTCCTTGACATTTTTTTTATTATAAGTATCGGGATAATCTAGAATTTTACGTTTTATACCTTTCATAGATGTTGTATGAAACAGAGTTTGACGTGATAATTTTAAATTTGGAGCAACCTGAGTAAATGGCATTTTATCAAAAAAATCTTTCAAATGGTTTGATTTTATTGCACCTTTACAATTAGAAACTATATCTTTTAAATTCTTTGTTATACTAGGTATTAATATCTTTTGGATTGTCGGATGCGGCAACATAACTAATAATTCAGACATTAAAGTCTTACAAGTTTTAATTTTAGGTTCAGTATTACACACAACAGTATCTGAAATAGCATTAGATTTTTTAATCAATTCTAGAGGGGAGGAGTTTTCTTCTTTAAGGATATCTGTTGCAATTACAGAAGGACTTGGTTGCCTGCATGTAATTGAGTGTATTTTATGTACGTGTTCACATAGTGTGCTGAAGTCTGGACAATTACAATTATATAAATGATGACACAGATTTAGACAGGAGAGGTTAATACACTTTGAATAACAATGATCTGTTTCTGAACATAGTTCATGCAACCGCTTAACTGTATATTGAATATTTTTACGTGTCTGTAATTTTATAGACCACAAACAAGGATGTGTGTGTTTCTGTTACATCACTATCAGGTATTTTCATTCCAGATTCATGTCATTTATTATAAGTTGGGGGGTAGATGCTCTCTTTACAGTTAATTTCAACTTTATACTTATAAGCCATGTAAATATCTTCTTCAATTTTTAAAAGCACATTAATTAAATTATCGAGGCGTCTGTAAAATTTACGTTTTAAGTATAGTATTCAATTTATTGTGAAATGACTCGCAATACATGTTAGTATCTGTGAATGCATGAGGGAAGTTTCTGCATGCCATTGACCACAGATAATAATACTCCTCAAAATAATTTACGAACGATGGTGCAACAGCTCGAAACTTTTGAAGGAAATTATCCATCATAGAAATAAATAAAGAAGAATTAGTTTCTTCAAGCAATATAACTAAATTAAAATAAATTTCATCCCTAAGTTTTTGACTTGAAACCATTCGAAATAAACTACATTGCCATGCACGATGTACACTGCTCAAAAAAAAGAATGGGACAGTGCTATATCTCCCGTTCTACTGGGCCGATTGACAAAATTCAAACTACGTTTTTCATGTCTCGAAAGCGCGACTTAGGATATATATTAGATTTATATATAGTACTATTCTAACATAGGTATTTTGACACAAAATCGGACTTTTTCTGAAATAACATACCAATTTTTTTACATATTTCGATTCTACGACTCAAATTATGCCAGAATACCAAGTTTTGTAAAAATCGTACAAATAGTTTTTAAAATATTAGCTCTCAAAATTTTAGCTCCTCAATGTTAATTGAATTTGGCAAATATTTATTAATATCTCTTTTATTATTAAACTTTTTGATTTTTTCCTCTCACATTTCGAAATTTTGGTTCATTCCAAATAAAATTTACCCATTTTTTGCGTTTTATTTTTTAAATTTCTATTTTTAAATAATTTCTATAGATTTTTCGAAAAAAATTTTGAATTATAACCTATAAAATTTTTACCATCATCTTAAAGTAGGTGTATTTTAAGCATATCTGTAAAAAATTGGACTTTATTCAAAATTTTCTAAGATATACACGAATTTACATAATTTCGCGTTTTGAAATTTGGCACCTTTTTTTTGAGCGATAATAACGCCAAATGTGGTCTATGGATTTTTGTTACATTGAATTGCCACAGCTATTTTTAACCTTAAACTTCAAGTAAAATTTTACGGAGAATTAATTATATGACATTTTTTCCCTCAATGATGCGTAATAAATATTTATTAGTACTATATGAAAGGCTATTTTTTTAAATTATAGATGATATTATTCAAATTTTTAACTATTTTTTTAAAATTTCTCTCGTATCTTTTCTTTTTTTAAAAAAATTAAGAGTAAGTTTTTGTAAGAGTAAATTTTTACCTTAGGCGTTTTATCGTCTGCTACTTTACTTCGTTTAAATCGAACTGTCTAAAACTGAGAATTTTCGTTTGATATTTATTTGAATTTTATGACATTAACTGCATAATTTATTTCTACACAAACTGTTGCTTTTGAAGTGGCTGAAAGAGCGGCTGATACTATTATCCATATTTTTAAAGCACAATATATTTTTATAGAAACATAATATTTAGAATAATCATTTTTTATAAAAGTCAAATTATGATATAAACATACAACCCTCTAGAGACTGAATTAATGGAAGTTCAATGGTTATGTAGAAATGATCTGCAGCTATTTAATGGCTGGATAAGTCAGCAGATTCTGTGGACAAGTAAGAATAATTATATAAACGACACCAACATTCTGGATTCAATAAACAACGAGGATACAATGTTTACTAAATGAATTTAAGAAGTTTTAAAACATAAAAAATCAACTCATTTTTTTCCTAAAATGTATTTTTGTGCGTAGCGTATTTTCATTCTATCCTTAAAATTCTAATTTAGAATGTAATTGTCAAGAACTGAATCCTAATCTTCAGTAATATAATAAGTAATTATTATGGTTATTAATAAATCCTTCTTATAAAGTAATTGCAAATATTTCAAAAAACTTTCTGTCTGAATGCAAACATTTTTCTATGCAAATATTTTTAATTTTATATTAATCAAGATTGCACACCATATTACTTATTTCCACTTCAATTCTTACTGTCAGTTCTAGTAGAATTTACAAATCAATTATATTTAATTAAGGATTGGATTGGATTATTTAATTATGGCAAAGCACACGAGGGCTATCTGCCTAAAGGGAGGGATGCCTTCCTGGAGGACTTTCTAAGGGAAACTGGCTCCTATACACGTTACACATGGGGAAAAACACGAAACCGCCCATGCAGCCAGCCCGTTCGCGGGATTCGAAACTCGAACTGAACTACCAGCGTTCAGCTCAGCTTTACCGCTCGGCCGTTGGTGGGCTATTTAATTAAGGAATGACCATCTAAGTTAAGAAACAGCGTACCGTAACAACATTTCAATTATTGGTTCCGTATCTTTCATGTTACTCCCGATTGGCTAGCTACATGATTTTTAATGAGTATTCGGATTTTACTAGTCACTTCGCTTGGAAATCGCGCTTGAACTAGGTTAGTTGGTTATTTGAACATGGGAGCTATTTGATTAAGATGCTTTAATAGAGAATCTTTGTAAAGAGAACCTAAAAAACTACGAAAACCAACCATGCAGCCTGGGTTAGACTGAGCAGCAAACAATTAGTATTTAACAATCTTTTCTTTTTCAAATGCTAGGCAACTGATGAGGCTCCAATTAAATCTCCAATTTAATATTTTATTTGTAAACATTTAAAATGTTGTTGTATTCTTTGACACAAAAAGCAGAATTTAAGTTTTGTTAACTCGTTAGTAAACTACCAAGCCGTAGTGCAAATGAATATTCAATTTCTTTGGCAATAATTGTATTCACTTAATATTCTTGGAATATGAGCTAAAGAAGGAACGTTCTCGGAAGATTAAAGAAGTGTTTAAATCCAGTGATATTAGGTGTGTCTTACAAGCTCAGGATCAAAACGATTCTGCAATTGCCCGAGTAGTTGACTTGTAAATGGATGTGAATTAAGCAGATGACTTTTAATCTTACGTTATTCAGCCAAGAAACGTATTCCAAATGTTTTGTATTGCATGACAATGCATCTTTTCATTATTCAATAACCAGTCGGAGAATCGCTTGTGTTCGGAAAATAAGTATGTATATTCAATCGTCCTGCATGTTCTTCAAATTTGTCTTCTTGTGATTTTTTTTCTTTCTCAAAAACTAAAGTTGCCTCTCAAAGGAAAGTTTTTTGACATTGAAGAGACAAAATTAATATGACATCTACTTTCAGAGGCATGTCAAAAACAGATCTCTACAAACCTTCTCTTCCATTACATGTTGTGCAGTCAGACAAAAAGTTACATCAGCGTAAATTCTATAATCTATTTTTATTACACTCTGATTACTTTATTAACATACAGTGAATATATACTAAATCTTTTACTTTAGCTTAAGTAATTCAGAATTTTTGACGGAATTGTTGTCGGAACTAGGACTTAGAAGATAAGTCAAATTAAATATTTCGATAACCCAGTAAATTCAAGTTCGAAATTTCAATATTTTATTTTCGGAGGGAGGGAAAATGTTTTCAGTTTTGGTCCATTATACAAAGTATATTTGCTTCGATTTTTTATTTTTCCATAAAAGCGAAAATTTTACGCATGGTATACATATAACGCATAGCTTCAAATTAAAATTTAATAATATACAGAGTGGTTATAATTAAAGTTCCACATTGAAACGGTCATAAAAGGAAAACTACTGGATCAAATGTTATCAAACTTAAAAATCGTGTAAAGGAGGTCATGGGAATTTATTTTCGGCGGAAAAAAAAAAAAAGGAAGTTCGAAACCTCACCACCAGGGGGGAAATGGCACTGTATGCAATATTTTTAAACGAAATATGGGTCGGAATCTAACTTTACCTTTTGTTAAACGGGTTTAATATGTTGTATACCCTTAAGAAACTTTGAAGTAGGCAAATTACCATTTAAAGACGTTAAATTCGATAAATGTCGAGTGCGCCATCCCTGTAAGTGAGAATTTTGTCCATGAAAACCACGAATTAGCGATTAGAAAATGTGAGATCGCAAATCACTCTCACAAGTGCGTATAATCTGGAAATAGTTTTCTTACAGATCGCTAATTTGTAATTTTTTAAGCCTGAATTCGGCACTAAAACATGAAGATACTGATTCAAAACGCTTTTAATCGATTTGGGCCAAAGAACTCGTTCATGTTATCTATCTAGTTCCATTGCATTCTCCTACTGCATTCGATTGCATAACAGTCATTTCACACCGTTTACTGTTGAATGACAGCTAGTTTTATAACTGAACCATTTTTTTCTGAAGAGCAGTCGACAGCTGGACCACTGCGATTGCAGCTCACTTAGAGCCAATATTAAAATGTTTCGTGATACATGAACTGCAGTAACGTGGCATTTTAGATACTACGATTTTTATGCAGGGCTGGGCACCACCTCAAGAGTGTCGCATAGTTACTTAGGCAACATTTCACGAATGAACGTCTTATAGGCCAACACTTCCCCTCTTCCCACCAGACCTCAACCTCTGTGACTTTTGTCTATGAGGTTATCTCAAAAGCACTGTTTATGGTGATAATCTAAACAATTTGGCAGAAATGAAAAATGTGATACACTGATAACATTCCTTCTGATATGCTATGTGTAACGTGTATACGAGCCAGTTTTCCTTAAAATGTCCTCCACGAAGGCATCCCTCCCTTAAGGCAGATAGCCCTCGAGTGCTTTGCCGTAATCTAATAAACCAAACCAAAACCAAACCTGATATGCTAAGAGCTGCTGTTGAGAATGCAGTAACATGATTTAACTTGCTTTTGGAAAATGCTGGACGCTACATTGAACATGCTTTGTAACACGTTTCGGAAAATATTAAACACATTTTAAACAGATGTTTTCGTGTCTTATTTCATTTAACAATATTGTATACAGCACCATTTTTCCCCTGATGTTGAGTTTTTGAACTCTTTTTTTTTTTTTTTCCCGCCGAAAATAAATTCCCATAACCTCCTTTACACGATTCCCAAGTTTGATAACATTTGGTCTGGTAGTTTTCCTTTTATGACCATTTCAAAGTGGAACTTTAATAATAATCACCATGTAAAATAAGCTTTAAAATTCTGACAGTTTGGTTCAAGTCCCAACTTTAAAAAATATATATATAAATATAAAGTTTTATATTAATTCTCTTAGAAAGCATGTTTTTAGAAGCTAATTTTTCTCTCGCATTATAGATTGTATTAAAAAACATGATCTTTAATATGATTTAGATTGTTTCAGCCGGTATAAGAATCGGGTTACTCTGTGGTACAGAATAAACCCTGCTGGACTGTTTTATTTCTTTGTCATTTAGCAAAAATCTTTTAATTAAAATATTTATCCTTTGGACTTTGCTTTAAACTTTATTTATAGCTAAAATGACTAGAAAATGAAAAGCTGTCTTTAGCTGAAACGCAATTCATATAATTGATGTTTTAAAAAATTGACAAGAATGCAAAATGTATGGAAGTCTAGCAGTCGAAAAATCTTAATTTTCTTGTGTGAGCACTGAAAATAACTGTAGAAGGAAAGAAGAAAATTAGGGAGAAAAGTAAGCAAAAATTTGCAGGGAAATTTGGCTGTCAGACGTACCAAGATGTTCAAAAAGTTGGACGCTTTCGAATATACTATCAGGATACTTCAAAGAATTTAGGTGTTCAAAGAGAAAACAGTTGGACGTGTACACCAGCAAATACCATCAATTGAGCTTGTGTTAACAGAAAAGACAAAACGATATCATTGCAGATTAAAGTGAAGAGCGACTGGTTTTAAACTATATGGTTGTGTAAATTACGTTATAGAACATCATATCGTATCATAAATGGTGAATCCCATGATTTCCTCAGTCAAATTATTTGAAGATTTAGGAGTTTATCCAGTGATGTATGTGGATGTCACTTAAAGATTTTTTTTCCCCTTCCTGATGAAACAGCGGCCGAGCGGTAAAGTCGCTGAACACTGGTAGTTCGGTCCGAGGTTCGAATCCCGCGAACGGGCTGGCTGCATGGGCGTTTTCGTGGTTTTCCCCATGTGTAACGTGTATGCGAGCCAGTTTCCCTTAGAAAGTCCTCCAGGAAGGCATCCCTCCTCTTAGGCAGATAGCCGTAGTGTGCTTTGTCATAATAAAATAAATCAAAACCTTTTAATGAAACCAGTCTTTCCTTTCATCTCATAGCTTCAAAATGTTTAGCCTCTAAAGACTGATAAAGGCTCTGACGAAATACTTTGTGAAGAACTTTCTGAGGGAAACCAGCTGTCATACGCGGTACACATGAGAAAATCCACGAAAACGCCCATGCAACCAGCCCGTTTACCGGGGTTCAAACCCCGGAGTGAACTACCAGTGTTCAGCAACTTTACTGCTCGGCCGTTTGTGGGCCTTTATGAAATGGAAGGCGATAACTTTATTTAAAATGATTGTCAGAAATACCAAAATGTTTCGAAAAGTTGGATACTTTTCAATATACTTTCAGAATGCTTAAAGAAACAGAGAAGAAAAATAAATTTTTTCGTAAAATTTAGTATTCGTATTTTTTTTAATTTAAAACTTTTCAATCTTATGATATTTGATTCTTGCGATTTCAAAAATAAAATATTTGACTAAAATATGAATAACATTTTAAGAAACCAAATGTAGGATAAAATTGTGTAAAGCAATGGGCACAATGATAAAACTGTTTAAAGCAGTGTATGCAAGTCATCCTAAGTTAAAATATCGGTTATACATCTCTCTTATTTATATATATTTTTTCTGAACGGAACATTAAAAGGCGTTTAAAACCGTGCTTTACTGTATTTTCTCTTTTAATATAGTATGCAATTTTCAAACGCATCGTAATCTGGGTTACAAAGTATTCTTCCAAAAAAAACGCAGTTCAAATAAAATCAAATTCTGGAAAATTGATATTAATAAATATATTTAAAATGCTCAGTTCGAAGGAATAAATAGAAAATTTTAAAACAATTATCTGAAGAGACAATGCAACACAAACAATTAAAATAAAAATATAAAAATTTAAAAATGACCTAAAATAATAGCTATAACGAAAAATATATATAAAGAAAACTATTTGAAAAAAAAAAATAAACGCTGCACCTTTATTTACGCAGTTCGAATAGGTAAATAGAAATTTTTAAAACAGTTATTCGAAAGGAAAAAAAAAAAAAAAAGTGCAACTTAAACAATTAAAATGAAATTCGAAAAAGAAAAAATTACTTAAAATAATAAGTTATAATTATAAATATAATAGAAAGAATATTATTTGGAGAAAAGGAACGATGGTGACTTTTTTTCCTAAGGAAACTAGGTTGCCATATATTAAGAAGTTCGCCAAGTGAAGTATTCTTGGCGCAAACTGACAAAAAAGTGCCAACATAAATTTGTGAATTTCTCCGTAAATTTCGTTCCAAATTTTACAAAATTTCATATTTAGGCGTGATTTGAGTCGTAGAATCGAAATATGTAAAAAAATTGGTATGTTATTTCAGAAAAAGTCCAATTTTGTGTCAAAATACCTATGTTAGAATAGTGCTATATATAAATCTAATATATATCCTAAGTCGCGCTTTCGAGACATGAAGAACGCAATTTGAATTTTGTCAATCGGCCCAGTAGATCGGGAGATATAGGACTGTCCCATTTTTTTTTGTTAGCAGTGTACATGCCATTTACACAGTATATGTTTAATACCTGGACCAAATGGTTTTTCAAATGCAGGATGTGTAGTTTTATCATCATCTGTCATTAAACAATTAATATTAAGCTCAGGTATTACACATTTGATACTAAGAAATAACCTGATCCAACTGATTTGAAATAAAATGTGTTACGGGGTAACCACCTACCAAATTCATCTGGGACAATTAAATTTAGCAAATAAAAAAAAATCATACTGATTTGTTTTGTGAGTAGAATCTATACATAAAATCCTGCTACAACCTTTAATCATCATTTCTTTTTGCTCCTTTGTCTGCAATCCTAGTGCAAAAGACAGTGTGTCAAGGCCTTTCGGACCATACAATGTTGGTTTTCCTTGAGGTTTGTAAATAAGAATAGGGTCATACGATTCCTGCCTAAATTTCTCAACTATGGCAGCAACAGAAAGTAAATCATCACTAAGAGAAGAAATCATTACACGCTTTACATAGTAATTTATAGTCCTACATGTTACAAAATTATCTTTAATACTTAAGCTCTCTCTATTATCATGTGATCCACTTCCATCTCAGATAAATTCTTGAATTTGATCGGTAGAAACACCTAACTGCGCATAAGTTTTGATTTGATCACTACAATTCTGACTAAGCTGTTGAAATTTGGTATTTTCAAACGACAGCTCATGATTGTGACCTGAATAAAAAATAGCTGTCGCAAGATCTTGTTCCTCAGAAACTAAAATTCTGGATGGACATCTGAAGCCTAATGGTAAAGAACCTTTAAGATTTTTTCTACTTGAAATTGGCACTGTTTTTTTTTTTTTTTTTTTTTTTTTGTGTGTGTGTGTGTGTGTGTTACAGTGAAGTGACAACAATAATAATGGTATGCTTTATTAACTTTATGTTTACTTCCAGAACACTTCTTAAAAGAACTGAATGTTTCCTTAGAATGACATTCTAACCACAGCTGAAACTCCACCATTGATGAAAATGTAAGCTCCTTCACATCCATCTCAGAATTGTGAAATTCAGCCAAATGTTTATTATGATCACTAATAAACTGGAAGGATGCCTTGCAATCAGGAAAAACACACGGTTTACGAATATTTAAATTATTTTTAGAACAGCAAAACTTCTTATGATGAAAAGGTTACTGCGGGTTTTACAGTCTATTTCACAGTTGTCACAAATATATGATTTTGAATCAATTTCAGAAGACACAGATTTACACCTTTTTTTTATGATTAAAAAATGACTGTCTTGAAGCATATGACTTCATGCATACCTCGCACGTTCTTGGATATTTATTTTCTATTTCATCATTCTTTATGGTAGTACATAAATTATCCTTATTTAAAATTTTACAGTTATGTTTGTGTCTTGATAAAGTTTCTTTACAAGAGAAATCTTTCTTACAACATGGACAAATTATAGTCTTTATATTTGGGTTAACAGAGGTAATAACTTTGCAGTTTTCTTCAACAGACCCATTTTCAGATTTCTGTACATTACTTTCACCCTGATTAGAATCATTTGCACCCCCAAACTTAATGTTAGAACATTCTGAATAATTTTTAAGAATAGAAAACTTGTTAAAATGAAAATATGGATGGTAAGAATTAAAATTTGCACAAGAACCAACAACTGATGGGCAAGTATTGGAATTGGTGACAAGCTGAGTAGATGAAACAGAGCCTCAAAAGCCAGTAGGCTGAGAAGTGACTAACGATATAAAAGAAAATTTAGATACAGATATAGTAGCCTTCTGCAAAAATCTGAATCAGAGCAAACAAATGAACCCTTAAAAACTGGAAAATTTGACATGGAAGTACAAGAATTGAAACTGATACCAAGATGAGATGATGATGAATTGGAGTCCGAAGAGCCTGCAGGTTGAGAATTAGACACTGAATTTCCAGGAAGTTCAGAAATAGCTGCAGTATCAGGAAGTTGAGATCCAGTAGAATTTAAAACACCTGATGTAGTGTGGACAGTACATTCGAGAGCTGGAAAATCCAATACATCCAAAACACTGGAACTGCTATCCAAAATCATACTAGAAAATCCGTGTTTTAAAACATCTGAGTAAAGTGGCTTAGGAGGTGGATCCAAAAAATTTACACTAGTGCCAAGTGAATATTCAAGAAGTGGAAAATCTGATAAACTCGGAATACTGGGATTAGTATTCAAAACAGAGCTAGTAAAACAATCATGCATCATGCTTTAAAACATCTGAATAAAGTGGTTTAGAAGAAGAAACATGGCACAAAAAATCTCTAGAATTACAAACCCGAACATTGGAAACTAAAGAACGTTTCACAACATCTGAAAAGAGTGGTTTGGAAACAGAAGCACCAAGATTACTACCCAAATGAGTACTCAGAACAGAAGGAATACTGGTTAATGCTGGGAAACTGCTAAGGGATGTAGAACAAAATGGTGCACTTACCTCTGCAACAGTCAAACTTATCCTGATATCTTTTACAAAAATTTTCCCCAGCTGCTGATTACCTCTCCGATTTAGGTGTAAACCGTCTCTGGATAAACAAGTACTCCAAGAATAGTCAAAAGAGCTGCAAAAGAAAAACCCATCTTTACCTTCGTATGTTGCGAGAAATCTTGAATTTATGTTTAGTATCTTCCTATTAAGTTCTTGTAGGTGATACGTGTTACAAACTCGATATAAATCCTGGCATCGTGGGAGAACACCTGAAAATAGAATGACCTTCGGGTTTAATCGTTCAATTCCCTTATATAGACAACCATATTTACGATGAATTTCATCTAAATCGTCATTTGAATTATTGGTACCAACGTGGACAAAAACTAAATGAAAATGGTTGTTCATAAAGGCAATCTCACGTGTCAACCTTTCAATCCTAGCTCCTGAAAAGCAACGAAAATCAACTTCGTAATTAGGTAAATTCGCAGACAAATATTCTTGTAAATATTTAATCATAGAATCCCCGATTATGAGTATTTTCATCTTTTCAGATTGCTTAGACAAACACATAACTAAAATAAGATAATTAAAACACAAAATATCAGCGCTAATACTACGTACCTTGCTTCCCCCACAGCAGCACGTGCAAGCAAAATGGCGAAAACTTGTATTGCTTACTTCGAAAAATTACATTTGGCTTCATTTTTCAATTTCGGCGCAAATTACGATAACCTCTTAGTGTTGCCATCTGTCACGTGAGACCCGCTAACTTCCGTAAACTCTCAGCGTTTGTCGTCGCATATATCTGCAAACCTCTTTCCAAACCCTACCTCATTATTTCTCTCATTCCTGTCGCTGAGCTCCTAGAGACAAGACAGGGATTTTTTCAGCTCCGATCCTGCTTGCTTTGGTGTTCGCCTTTGCATTCCAGCACTGAACCGCCTCGTTTTGGTTGTCTCTCGAAGACTCCGGCTGCGGACCGCTCCTTGGATTACAAGCTCGGACTGACTTTCTACAGGAAAATGCGGTAAGATCTCTCCTTTTGTTCTCTGTACGTCAGTGCATGATGGCAAACGGTCAGATTTCGAAGCATTTATTTGATTTATGTCAATTTTCCAATTTTGGTATCACGGATACACACATTGAGGAATTCGATTTAAAAAATGACAGTAACATATCCGCTTTTATGTGGATTGTCACCAAAGTAGGTAAACCTACATTTGAAACAATTTGCCAACTAAAAGATCAACTCTTAGATGAGTTTCAAATCCTAAATGCGGCCCCTCAAAAAAATGAACAGATCGATAACGATCTCGAAACAATTTCGGCTAAACTCAAAATCTGCGACATGTTTATCAGTCTAAATAAACCACTAAAAAGAAGCAATAGTAACCCTGCAGTAAATAGCAATAACATCAAAGGTACAGAGAAAAAATGCAACTCCACTAATAATTCACCCCAAAAAGCTACTTTGAATTTACAATCGAAAAACCTAACTGTGAAACAGAATAATCCTGTTCCCAATTCTCCCCAAAAACAGACTCAATTCAAGAATGATCTTAAAAAAGATGATATCCCTCCAAACAACCCCGTTAAACGCACCAACAGCGATAAAAATAGGAAAAAGAAAACAGAAGTTGACAGTGAAGGCTTCAAAACCCCTCGCATCACGAATAAACGTACGTTTTCCGAAACAGAAATCACCCCTCCTCTCCAACACAATAAATATGAAAAATTAAATAACGAAGAATCGATTGATCAAAACAATGGAAACAATAACGAAGAATTTATAATACCCAAGAAAACTGCTTCACACATCCCTCTTATTGTCCTACAGGACTTTACGGCGAATTGGGATAAAATGAAGGAAGAGTTTGAAGCACAAGGAATTACTAAAATCAAAGGAAATTTAAAAGGGGACACCCTTACCATTAGAGTATACGATGCTGAAGACTATCGCAAAGCTACAGAATTATTAACTAAACGGGATATACCGTATCACACTTACAAACTTAAAAGTGAGAAACCACTAAAAGCTATAATTAAAAAACTACCAAGAACCTCCAATCCGGAGATCATACAACAAGAAATTGCTAGTATGGGAATTCCCGTCACCAAAATAAAACAGATTGAAAAATTCGAAGACGGTAAAGTAATCAAACTACCTGTCTTCCTCGTCGAGACAAAAAGAAATAATGAGGGGAAAAAAATCTTCAACATTACAACGTTACGTGGACTTGATGTCTTGGTATGCTCTTACAAAAGCCGCCCAGGACCTGTTCAATGTCATAGATGCCAAAGATATGGGCATATAAAAGATAAATGCAACTACAAACCCAGGTGCCAAAAATGCGCAGGCCCTCATGAAGGCTACACCTGTAAGCAAGACAAAAATTTACATTCAGCGAAATGTGCCCTATGTGGTCTAGACCATGTAAGCTCTTCAAAATCATGCAAATTCCATCCAAACAACATCAAAAAAGCAGTAGAAATCCGTAAAACGGAAAAAGCTCAACCTCCGCAACCGACATTTCAACTTAATCAAGATGATTTCCCCGCATTACCAATGACAGCACAAACTACCAGTGCGCAAGCGGCTGTATCCGCTCCTCCAACTCAGAATCAAGATCCGGAGCCACCCTCCTTCTGTGAATGGATCAAACTGCAGCTCGCAAAAGCTAAAGAATTTCTAAACAGTTTCAAAGAAGCTAAAAATATAATGAATAAAATCGAAGTTGTTATGGCAGCTGTCGAATATTTTTCATCACTAAATTATGACTTCTAATCCCTTCAATAATGCACATAAGATAATCGCCACAAGCAAGTGCTTTCTTAAAGTCACATTCTTCAACGCAAACGGAGTTCAAAAGCAAAAAGAGGAAATTAAAAACTTTCTCATCACTCATAATATTGACATAATGCTTCTCAACGAAACCCATCTAAGGAAATCACATCGAATCAACTTCCCCGGGTATCGGACAATCCGCGACGACAGAATTCACAACAGAGGTGGCGGTACTGCTATCATTATTAAAAATTACCTCCGTTTCGCTAAATATGAAATACCTAACACAGGCAATATCGAAAAAACAGCTGCAATAATTTATAGTGGACTGAATGAAGCGTATTTATTCATCTCCGTTTACAATCCCCCTGGCAATAGACTTAACGATACCGATTTAAACAATCTCACTGCTGCCAATTTTCCAACTTTAATTGCGGGAGATCTCAACGCAAAAATCAAGCATGGAACTCAAGATTTAACAATACTAATGGAAATTTCCTGAATAACTACCTCCTTAATCAAGACCTTAAAATTGTCGCGCCATTCACCCCCACAAGAATTCATCATGATGGCACTGGAGACATCCTAGATGTATTACTTCTTAAAAATATTAACCAAACTCCACATTTGGAAGTCACTTATGACTTAAATTCGGATCACCTGCCAGTCACTTTTGACTTCTATGGATTTTATCACCCATTAAAAAACAACTCACTAAAACCAACTGGAATCTTGTCAATAATCTACTTCAAAATTATACCTGCAATAGCCATTATCCTCATAGCTATGCAATTGAAAAAGAAATTCATAAATTTACTACAACTATCCAAAATGCTATTTCCAACGCTACGTACGCAGTTAAAGAAAATAAATCACAAACCCTTCCTACTCAGATCAGAAACACAATCAAGCTTAGAAACGAAGCAATTAAGACCTGGCAACAGTCAAGAAATCCTAATGACAAAAGACATCTTAACTATCTTAATCGTAAAATCAAGTCTGATATTCAAGAGTACAGGACTCAAAAATGGGACCACCTTCTCGAAAATTTAGAGCCGAACCACGAAAATGTCTGGAAAATCGCACGCTCACTCAAAAACAATAACAGCTATACCCAGCATGCAATAGAACATTCAGGAACCAATTATTATTCGGATCAAGACATTGCTGACCTCATGGCCGAAGAACAGGAAAAAATCTATAAACCCCTCCCTTCTATCAACTCGGGTACAGAAGATGAGGCTAACGAGGCAATCAACTTCATACGCAATTTCACTCCTCAAAGGCACATCCAGTTTACTTCTCCTAAGGAGATTAAAAACATAATCAAGAATCTTAAACCAAAAAAAGCGAAAGATTATGATCAAATTAATAACGAAACACTTAAAGCTCTGCCTAATAAATGTATAATTAATCTATGTAATATTATTAATGGATGTATCAGACTGTCATACTTCCCTCAACAATGGAAGCATTCAATAGTTATTTTTATTTTCAAACCGGGCAAAAATCCAAAGGATGTCAACAGCTACCGACCCATCAGCCTTTTGCCTGCTATGGGAAAAATATATGAAAAAATACTTAACAACAGACTTACTGACTTCCTTGAAAACAATGATATAATAGGTAATATGCAATTTGGATTCAGGAAAGGCCATTCGACCACCCACCAAGTCCTTAATCTTGTTGAAATCATTGCTCTTGCCTTTCAGAAAAAAAGTGCAGTTGCCGCATGCTACCTCGATTTTGAGAAAGCATTTGATCGAGTGTGGCATGCTGGGCTAATTCTGAAGCTCATTGATCTAGAAATACCCCAAAATTTAGTCAAAATTATCTTCTCCTTTATACAAAACAGAACCTTCCAAGTCAGAATCGGTAATACCCTCTCAAAAAAGAAAAGGATGTTTTGCGGCGTCGCTCAAGGTAGTGTTTTGAGCCCAAAACTCTTCAATTTCTACATTAATGATCTTCCACAACCACCAAATTCCAAAGTGCTCAAATATGCCGATGATGCAGTAGTCCTCGCGGAATCAATAAAACCCCAACTTGCCATAAATAATCTTCAAATGTACGTTAATAATATAGCACACTGGTGTTCTATCTGGAAAATTAATCTCAACGCTCATAAATGTAATACTGTCCTCTATAGAAGATATAAGAAACTGCAAAATGTCAACACTGAAATTAAAATCAATAACATTCCTATCCCGCATAGTGACGCATATAAATATCTGGGAGTTTATATTGATAAACAACTAAACTTCAAAACCCACCTCCAGTACATAGCAAATAAGGGGAATTCTGCATACATGGCTATTTATCCACTTATTGGGCGAAACTCTAAACTTAATTTGCACACTAAAAAGGTATTACAGTCAAAAGTCGTTAATTCGGACACCCATAATCCGGAATGATCTATAATCCGGACCTCAAAGCTAAAATCTTTCTGCGCATGCGCCGCGTTGGCGCATGCGCATAGGCGATTTACGCGTGGGCGTAAGACCTTTTACGACTGCGCATATGAGTGTGCGCAAGTGCAGAATACGTTTTCGCGTGCGCATTTTATGTATAATGGACGTATAAGCTAAAATTATCTAATTATCTATTTCAGTTAATGTTGATGATTGCGTTGTTCTTTAATCTTCGAATTGGATCCGGCTTATTATTTTTTGCAGACTGTAAGAGCAATTTTCTAAAAGTAAGCTTGAACTTTCGATTATGTCAAATAGAATTTCCGATGCTGGAGCTCCCAAAGGATCTAGAAAACGAAAGTATGCTTCGATGTCCATCAAACAAAAAACGAATTGCTATAAAAAATGGATAAAAGCATATCCTTTGTTTATCTTACCGTTCCGACATCTGTTTATCAATTTCACGCTGCTCTGCGCGGGGGGGGGGAGACGTCGCGGCGCGCTATGAACTGGAAGTTGATCTGTCAGCACTATCGTTATCTTTAGGGCAGATGTTTTTATTTTATTCGGCTTATAATTCCTTATTAAATGTAGTATTTAATCTCGATGTACTCCGTCTTTGATATGATTTAAATCAAATTTCTCGTCATTATAAATATCACGAATACAAATCAAATAGTTTTCTGGTTGCAATTTTGTAATTCCGGCTATGCGTAGGGTATGCTTTACGCATACGCGCGTTTAAAGAAATGTTTAATAAAGTAAACAAATAAATATTAAGCTTATTTTTTTGTAAATTTTGATACCCTTTAGATCATAATTGCTCATTATTTTATAAATTACGCTTTCATATTTTTAATTTTATAATTTCTGCATGCCATCTTACCAGATTTAAACTTATGATCTATAATCCGGAAAAATCGATAATTCGGAATCGCCGAAGTCCCGACGAGTCCGGATTAAAGACTTTTGACTGTATATACTTATCTCATCCGGCCGATCCTAACATATGCCGCCCCTGCTTGGGCTATCGGAAAGAAGAATGAAAGAAAAAAGATCGTGATTTTGCAAAACAAAATATTACGATCAATTACAAACGCGCCCTTGTTTGTCAGGAATAAAGATATTCAAAAAGATCTTAAAATCCCTGATCTTATGGATCACATTCTCAATATATCCCACAATTTCTTCGAAAAAATTAGGAATAGCGAATACCAGGCTATTCAGAACATCATTGATTATGACCCTACTATTGAATACACGGTCAAACGACCGCGTACTATACATCACAATCCAAGATGGTGATTGTAAATATGTAAATAGTGTATATATTTTTCCATTTATCCAAGAATTCATTTATTCAAGTTTACTTTTTGTTATTCAAGATTTCGTTTAATTGTACATATCATGTGACCACTCTGGTCAAATTAGAATTTTGTAAAAAAGAACTTTTATGATTTGCTGATCCACATCACGTGGTTCTCACTTGCTGCTAAAAATTCTGAGTGCTCCTCCCTCATTCAGGGAGTGGATGCCGATGTAGTAGGACTGCTTTTTCTGACCTGACCGTTATGCCGCCTGACTACACGAGATCTGAGATCATTGCCGTTTTAAATTGCTTCTAATGCCAATTGCTTATCTCCTTTTCATCTAAAATTGCAGGATTAAATCCTGTAAATCTTCGCCTTTGTGCGGGTGTTCATACACCACTATTTCTTCTACTAACCGGCTGTATAGCATGACGCAAACTGAATGGATTAAGGCTCTTAGTAGCCAAGGCCATTTTTGTGAAAGGAATAGAATAGAATAAACCCTACCCCACTTTTCGAATTTTTGACGTCACGGAAATATCGACTAGTTTCACCTGGCAAGACGCCTACCCCACTTTTGACTACTACGGCGCGCTTTCCAAAGAATTGTGCTGCTGAATAGTGTGTTTAGGTGCTAATTGTGAGATTTTCGCAATTTAAATTATTATGAGTGGGAATTTTCGCAAAATCTTTGGTAAAAGCGCAGAATAGGCTGCATCAACAAAGTTCAGTATGAGGAGCTGCGTGACGTCATTAAATGGGTGGGACTAAGCTTATGACGTCACAATGTCTCGCATTTACACTACGTGTACTTTCTATTTTCTCTTAAAAATAACAATAATAAATTGTTTATTATTGTAAATTAATATCAAATTCCTTACTTTTAATTTACATTTATAACATTTAAGTTTAGGCGTTACTGATAATAAGTATAATAAATCGTTTATAAAATTACCATGATACAGTGAGCGAATTCTACCAATTATTAAAACGATAAACAACGTCGCAGTCTCTAATAGTTGTAGAGCTTCAATATTAAATTATTATTTTTTTTTATTAATTTTTTTTATTTATACAAATAAACTATTTTTTTTTAATTTAAATTCATATTGTGGAACATTTCAATTTTATCATTTTTACAAATTACCTTCTTGCTACGTAACGACATAATTCCTTACATACCAATAATTAGACAATTTTCATTATTTCTAAAAATTTTAAACTTTACGTTAATAAAAAAAGAATATTTTTTATTGCATATGAACATCATTACACAGCTTTCATATCAGTTTCTAAAATTCCTAAATCACGCTATATTCTGTGCAGGCATGCTAGAATTCTACGCATTAATAAATAAAAAAATCTAATTTCTCAGAATGAAAGAAAATAATATAATAAAATAAATACTACAAACTTGGAACACTAAGCAATGCTTCACATACGCACACACACACATATTATTTGCAATTACGATACCAAACACTACGTATTAAAATATGAGGTAAACGTTACTTCAAGCGTTAAAGTTTACAGTTTTGCTACTGTTGAGTCGATCGTCAGACTATCCATATATATCGTAAATCGGAAAGCGTTATAAACATATCAAAAAACAAAAAATTAAAAATACAATTTAAATGAAAAATTATGTCTTAAATAAAATTCACAATTAAAACAACAATACAAATTTAAAATACACAAACGATATGTTAAACATTGCACATAAATAAAGTCACATTACTCCTCGACATCACGCACAACCTCGTTTTCCCTTTTACACAACGATCAGTATTCGCTCGAAAAACATTAAAGAATTCCACAAACTCGGTGTCCTTGTGCTCATTTATCTATTTTCACATAAAGAAAAATCAGACAATTGCTCAAACTCGGCATTGCGCACCACATTGGCTTTGCCCATGTGCACATCGATCTATTTTCACTTAAAAAAACATTCCAGAGTTGCACAAACTCGGCATTGCGCACCACATTGGATTTGCCCATGTGCACATCGACCTATTTTCACTTAAAAAAACATCCCAGAATTGCACAAACTCGGCATCGCGCACAAACTCGGCATTGCGCACCACATTGGCTTTTCCCATGTGCACATCGATCTATTTTCACTTAAAAAAACATCCCAGAGTTGCACAAACTCGGCATTGCGCACCACATTGGCTTTGCCCATGTGCACATCGATCTATTTTCACTTAAAAAAACATTCCAGAGTTGCACAAACTCGGCATTGCGCACCACATTGGATTTGCCCATGTGCACATCGACCTATTTTCACTTAAAAAAACATCCCAGAATTGCACAAACTCGGCATTGCGCACCACATTGGCTTTTTCCATGTGACCATCGATCTATTTTCACTTAAAAAAACATCCCAGAGTTGCACAAACTCGGCATTGCGCATCACATTTGATTTGCCCATGTGCACATCGACCTATTTTCACTTAAAAAAACATCCCAGAATTGCACAAACTCGGCATCGCGCACAAACTCGGCATTGCGCACCACATTGGCTTTTCCCATGTGCACATCGATCTATTTTCACTTAAAAAAACATCCCAGAGTTGCACAAACTCGGCATTGCGCACCACATTGGCTTTTCCCACGTGCACATCGATCTATTTTCACTTAAAAAAACATCCCAGAGTTGCACAAACTCGGCATTGCGCACCACATTGGATTTGCCCATGTGCACATCGACCTATTTTCACTTAAAAAACATCCCAGAATTGCACAAACTCGGCATTGCGCACCACATTGGCTTTTCCCATGTGCACATCGATCTATTTTCTCTTAAAAAAACATCCCAGAGTTGCACAAACTCGGCATTGCGCACCACATTGGATTTGCCCATGTGCACATCGACCTATTTTCACTTAAAAAAAATCCCAGAATTGCACAAACTCGGCATCGCGCACCACATTGGCTTTGCCCATGTGCACATCGATCTATTTTCACTTAAAAAAACATCCCAGAATTGCACAAACTCGGCATTGCGCACCACATTGGCTTTTCCCATGTGCACATCGATTTATTTTCACTTAAAAAAACATCCCAGAGTTGCACAAACTCGGCATTGCGCACCACATTGGATTTGCTAATGTGCACATCGACCTATTTTCACTTAAAAAACATCCCAGAATTGCACAAACTCGGCATTGCGCACCACATTGGCTTTGCCCATGTGCACATCGATCTATTTTCACTTAAAAAAACATCCCAGAGTTGCACAAACTCTGCATTGCGCACCACATGGCTTTGCCCATGTGCACATCGATCTATTTTCACTTAAAAAACATCCCAGAATCAGTTTTTAAACATTATATATATATATTAAGAAAATAAAATCAGGCTCTAGTGTAGAATTCGGTGCCCCTTTGATTAGAGACATTTTTTTTTTTTTTGGCAATGAAACCTCGCTTCAGGTTACCATGATAGTTTTAACTTTGTTTTAGCTTCCTTATTTAAATGGAAATAGATTGATGTGTACATGGACAAATTTAAGGCAGTGTGCAATGCCTAGTTTGGGTAATTCTAGGATGCTTTTTTACGTGAAAACATATCGATGTGTACATGGACACAGAGTTCGTGCAATTCTTTTTTTTTTCCTTTTACTTATTACATGCTCCGCCTTTAGGCACTACAGGAAAAGGAGGAATGCCCCGTGGAGGTCTTGCTAAAATCCTAGTATACGGTGCAGCCTTGGTGCAATTTTGAAAATTATCGCCAACATCAAAATGACCTGTTTAACTGCTCATCGTATATGTCCCGTTTACTGCTCATCATAAAGTGGGCAAAAGTAGCCAAATCCCTTGTGCACCAGATACTAGGATTAAACTTTTAAAATCCTAGTATACGGTGCAGCCTTGGTGCGATTTTGAAACTTATCGCCAACACCAAAAATGACCCAAAGAACGTCTATGTATATACTATACACTATATACATAGTATATGCTATGTATAACTATATATATTCTTTGAATGACGCATTTACTACTCATCATATATGTCCCGTTTTTACTGCTCATCACAAAGTCGCCAAATCCTGTGTGCACCGGATACTAGGATTAAACCGAGGTCTTTTTAAGGTAAACTGGCTCATATCCAAGTTACACATGGGGAAAGCCACGAAAACGCCCATGCAGCCAGCCCATTTGCCGGGATTCGAACCCTGGACCGAACTACCAGTGTTCAGCGGCTTTTACCGCTTGCCCACTGGTGGGCTTGTGCTATTCTTTGACTTCTTATTTTGGTTTTGTATAGCGGCCATTTTGAAATTGTGCCTTCCTGATGCCAATCTTGGTGTCAAAAAAGAATCGCCAAAATACAAGGGACACCCAATTGTAAACTTTTACCTAAAATCACTACTCATCTTGACACTAAATTTTTTAAAATGAATTTAGATCAGTAAAATATTCAAGACTATGCAAATTGTAAACAAAAACCAATGCACGTATAAAGAATTCTTTATTTGATTGCAGTCTTAATGTGACATGTCAGAACACTTTTCATATTTCACATTTTATTTATTCATTAAAAATTATTATGCATTCAAGTTTGTTTTCATTTTAAACTTAGTTTTGAAAAGGCATAATAAATTATTTTCCAGAATATAATATCTGTTGTAATGTCCATAGATGGATTTATATTAAAATATAAAATTTTATTTGTTAGAAAATAATACAAATTTTCATAAATTCAACTGCTAAAGAAAAATACACAACAGTACATTTATAACAAATTTTATTACAGCATCTTTACACATATCATTATAACTGAAATCCGACACAATTTATTCTGTGTTGACACAAAAGAAATACAAAGCAAGAATATAAAACTCGATCATTATAAGAAATGAACATTCATAATATGAATCATTTATTATCTTCATAATAAATGGTTTTCTCTCCTTTTAATGCAATATTCAGGTATAGAATCCAGTACAGTTCTGTTATGGGGAAGCCATTGGCAAATTTTTTGCTAAACTCGCCAAGAGACTGGTTCATATGAAGTCACCAATGTTTACTTCTAAAGTCATTAGAATGTTAACTTTTTTAAGAAAATGTAAAAGAATGTCTTTTCAAAATTGGCAATGAGAATGCAAATTCCAAAGATGTAATGGTCACTTGTATTTCAATCAACAGGCCTCCAACACAAGTTTCCCATATTCTATTATAAAATCTCTGGTTTCAATGATAAATGTAAGAGAATACATGTCAATATAGAATAATGACAATACACCAATGGCATTTTAGGGGAAAAAAAAAAGTTTGCTTATTATCAATAATTAAATTTACAGTTATATGAAATAAAATAAACATACCCATTACATGTATCACAAGGTAATTTGTTTAAGAAATATTTTTCCATTCTTATGATACTCAGTTTCATAATATCCACAATTATCTGGGACATTTTTTTACTTCTTCAGCACATAAAGCTCTTGCAATAATCAAAGATCTTTCCATCTATTTTATAATACTGACGACTTGTTACACAAGACACCACACTGATAAGCACAAATGTATATTACCAAATGAAGAGTTTTTGTTGAAAATAAGGAGGATGAATTATTCCAATACTTATATTTGGAATTAAATCATGCACACAATCAAGTTCTAGATATTCCTTTGTTAATCATTTTCTTTATCATTCAGGACTGATCGATATTCTTGAACAGAGTGGTGTGACAATGGATATTGCACATATTTTTTAGTCCACAAAGCACCAATTCTTAACTTCAATAAATTAAGATATATCCTATGCATTTTTACACCTGAGAGCCATTTCATGATAAAAACACTCCTTTCTTTGTTATGAATACCTGAAACAAAGAAAGAAAAAACAGAACAAATTTATTTTTTAGTCTTTAAAATCATATATCATATAACTATTATACAGGTGAAATGTTATAAAGACCTATGTATGTAACTTTGTAAAGACTTATAAATTAATATCATAATATATTTATAGAGCTTGGGTCAAAATTATTATTATGAAATATAACTATTGCTGTATGTCTCTTTTTCTTTTTAATAAACAACAAGGTGTTAGCCGAGGTTTCCAAGCCTCGTTACCAAAGTGTACGTGGTAGAGCCTTATCATGTCAGGAAAAGTGCAATGACAGAAAAGGATACCGGATGTCCCTTGCAGTCACACTTCATCATTCTTTATTTAATTATTTCAATAACTTTTCAAACTTTTAGTCTGTTTGCTTATTTTTCATGTTCCAAAACGAAAAGTCCCTAGGCCATTTCCAAGTCGTTTTCCAGTAGAAGCAGTCCGGCTAATTCTATCTTTGGATTTCTTAACAGTGAGATTTTTTATGGGATGGGGTAGTTAGCCCCACACCCAACCCCCAACCTGGAGGACCAGTTCCCTGATATAATCCCCAGGGGCAGGGTGCCCGGCTATACCCCCAGACGCTGGGTACCCATTTTAGTCGCCTTTTACGACATATATGAGCTACATTGGGACTATTCTTTCATACCCGGTCACCACACGGGTATATTAGTAGATTGATTTGTGCTTATTCACTGTGAATAATGTGAAGAGCAAATATTACTTGAGCTGAACATGTAGTACTATCCAGAAAGAGTCCATACAATTATTGCATAAATAGAAATATTAGAGTTAGATTGTGCAGAAAGAAGACATTATGGAATTTGTCTTTTTTTTACACTACTACACTATGCCATGTAATATGTTCTTCCTACACTACTACACTATGACTACACTATGCCATGTAATTGCAGGATACAAAATCTTAAATAATGATGAACATTTTAAGAAACACAATTGAAATACAAAATAGAAACTTTGGGAACTTGAGAAGTAACTGAGTATAAAGAAAATTTTAAATAATATAAAATCTTCAGTAATACCAAAAACTTGGTTAAATAACTAAATAAGCAAAGAATAATATCTACAAGTCCAGAATAAATTATGATATTTAGCATTTAAATGTATAATAAATATGCTTCTTAAATCTCAGCTGCTCAGCAACGATGACACGTAGATATTTAGCAAAGGCGCTTGTAAATACAATATAGAAATTTCAGGACCTTGAGAAGTAACTTAGTATAAAGCAAATTAAAAATTATATAAAATCTTGAGTAATATTAAAAACTTTGTTAAATAAGCAAAGAATAATATATACAAGTCCAAAATAAATTTTGGCATAAAGCAATTTAAATGTATAACAAACATGCTTCTTAAATCTCAGCTGCTCACCAAAGATGACACGTAGATATTTAGCAAAGATGCAGTTTAAGAGAACTTTAAAAATTACTTTTAAAGACAGCATCAATGTTACTTTGCAAGTGTCTGAAGTTTTCTTTTTTTTTCTTTATTGGACTTAATATCGTCATTTTTCCTATTGCAAAGATTCTTGAGCGTGATATTTGTTGATATCCAAATTATCAGTTTGCTTATACTTTCACTTGTATGACCATTATCACAAATAATATCATCAAAGAGCATTTCTTTTAATTCTAAAATTTTAAAAGTCAAATTTGCAACAATTTTCCTCTGATTTTGTTCCAACAAAAAATCTTCATATTCTTCACTACACAGCTTATTTACAATTAAATAATTATACATAATTATATTTACAATAAATGGTTTTGGCCACCTGAGTCCACCACGATCAAGATTCTTTATAAGATCATACGTTTGATCATGATTAACTGTGGAATTTATTGTAATGTTTTGTTTGCAGGTACAGCATTTCACTTTCTTTAAAACTGCATGACAACAGTAACCACCCAAATAAGTCAGAACTGGCAGATGGCTACTAATGCCCTTCACATCACTCTCCGTAATATTTAATGATGGGTAATATACTGTATTATCTAATTCTATAATATCATGAAGATTATCATCATATTCAAATGATGTTAAAGGGACAGTAGTATTTTTAATAATCAATTCTAACTTAATACTTGATTGTATTCTTAATTTTTTTTCACATTCTAATAACTGTCTCATTGAAATATGATACTGAGAACCAGAAAGTTGTCTGTATTTACCAAACCGGGCTTCAAGAGCATCAGTCTGAATTTTTCCTGGAAGCATATATTTCATTCCAAGCTCTTCAACACAATATCTAGTCAACTCCAGTATATCATAAGTAGTTTGTTTGAGAGCTGCATGAGTTTCTTTTGTAAGCATGCCTGTTGAACATTTCATTGATTCCCATGCATCTAACCAGTTAAGAAACTGATTGAGGAAAATAACTTTTGGATCAGAATCATCTGCTGTTAATGGCTTCATAAATTCACTCTTTTGATGTATACCTTTAAACATAGTTTTAACATTCATAATATCCCACCATTTGCATATTATGGATATAAACTCAGATGTATCTGAATAGTGTGGTATTTCATGCAAAGGACCCAAATGAATCAGACCTTCAATAGTAAATTTATTGAAAATCTTAAGAACCAGTTTAATGTTTTGTTTCTCTAAATTAGAAGGTGAAAGATTTTTTAGAGTTAAACCATTAGAAAATGTAATCAGTTGGTCATTTTCAATTTCATGTAGCTTTCTCAAAGATATAAACGAAGCAGTTTTGAAGTGCTTCTTTGAAAGACCTTCAATATTTGGAAAAAACATACATGTACCAGGATTTTTCTGGTTCAGCCAATTGTTCCTTATATTTTTAAATAAATGAACTGCATCAATTATGTAGAAAAGAGGCCTATTCCCATTCATTGGATGTTTGTAAACAAATGAATTACGTGGTGGATTTGAAAACAAACTCATGGCTTTTCTATTTATTGCATTGTTGTCTGTAATAACACAAATAACAATAATTCCCATATTTTCAAGACCTCTAATCACTTTTTTAATTACATAATGTAATGTTTCAAAATTTATTGTGTTAACAGGCATAATATGTACTACCTCTTTGAATGAAGATTCCAAACTGGATATCATAAAAGCAAATGCACTGGTTGCCGGACTGGAAGAATCAAATGCAGCCCCAACGACAGAGCCTCCTTTGTAATCAAAATATGGCTGAACATAAATTTCATCTACCAAAAGAATCACTTTTCTTTCTCGATCCTCAAGGAAAGTTACACGATTTTTTATATATTTTAAAAAATTTTCATCAATAGTTTCTCTACATGGTGACAATACTAAATTGCTACAAATTTTTTTTAAAGTCGAAGGATGAGGCATAATAATACTGCTACTATCCTTTAAAAATTTAAATGCATGTGGTGATATAGTATTTAACAAGCATGCTAACACTAGTACATCAGGATTGTATCTAAAATTATTTTTAGGGCAAAGTAAAAGATTCATCTGGTCTTGCAAAAATTTAATAATGCTCTCATTTTTGTCATTAGAAATAGTTTGCGGTAATTCATTAATTATATCAATTGTTATGGTTAATTTTGAATTTAACTCTTTGGTTTGAAGATTAGCCAATTTATCTAAAACAGTCCTAATTTCATTAAAATTTGTAACTTTATGTGGGAATGTGTAGGGAGATAATTGCATAATAGATTTAATAAATACAGACATTTCTTGATTGTCATTCACAACTACAGAATAATCAATTGATGGCCCAGGACTAAAAACAATATGAATAAAGCAAACAGTTGAGGTATCTGGAACTGTGTATACATGCCAAAATGCTGATATTCCATAGCGATCAATACATGACAAAATATCATTAGAACAATTAATTTTCATATCATTATTATACATTTCATATTCTTTAAGGCTTTCACGCAATGCTTTCTGTAAATTATGGCACTCGCGGGCAGTTTTTTTTTTTTGCATCAGGATCTTCTCGTACAATGGTGCTACTTTTTGAACTGTATACAGATGGATAGTCCTTAAATATTGATGGCACTGTATTTTCTTTTAATCTACGCACCTGAAGTGGAGCAGAAATTAAAATTCCATTCTTAGAATCAAATGCTGAAGCTTCAACTTTAAAATCACTTTTCTTGAAATGCAATTCACAAACCTTTAGAGAAAATTAAAAAAAAAAACATTATGTTAATAGTAATAGTTTAAAAATCAGACGGTTCATTCTGAGCATTTGTAGTAAAGAATATTCATTTCACATATAGAACCAGAGAATATTTGCAGTGATTAAAGCTCTATTTCAATCCTTTATTTCTGTATATCCTGGTTTATGTAACAAAATATTATCAGTTAAAAATTTCTGAATGAACCCTTATATGTAATTAGAATCTACACTATTAATTAATAACTCTACTTTACTTACCTTTGAACTCTTTTTGGGTGAAAAGTCTTTCCGTTGGATTGCAGAAAGCCACTCTGTCTTCAAATCTTCATTTTTAGGAAAGGAGAATACAGACACTTTTGGTCCTGTTGAGTAGTTTCCCTTACATAATGGTACACAGCATCTACCCGGCATTTTAATAACTGAAATGTTTTTATTTAAATTAATATATAAAAGGGAGTAAATAGTTATGTATAAAATATAAATTAATTATTTCTAAATATAAAAGGGAGTAAAGAGTTATAGTGTATAGCTAATGGCATAAAATTTTAAGAATAAGCTGTGTTAGCTTATATTATAACATCAAATTTATACAGGTCCATAAAAAAATGTTTTATTCTGAAACAGATCAGGTAATATAATTATGCAAAGCCCGTTTATTCTACGATGGGCTGACACAACATTATTCAAAAAGAAATTATACATAGCACAGCAGCCTTGTCTCTACCAGAAATAACACATGTATACTAGAACATACGCCTAAAAACGTTGATATAATTAGAAAAATATAACTTTACAGAAGTAAAGTAATGTATTCTTACCTCTCTAAAATACATCCAACCTTAAAACCATAAAAAAATCAAAGTATTCTGCTTCAGCGTTCGCACAACGTAAGAAGCTAGCTTCAGCAATCAGCAAAGAGCCACTGCATGCGTTCCGAAGTTTATTATGACCAGAAGTCGTGACGTCACACGAATTTTCGAACCGCGCGCTTAGGCTTGAAGTAGAGTCGGTGTTGAAATAGCGCGATGCCCAAATTATCCCTCTCATCCCCAAATTTTCCCTCTCTCGAGATTCCTTAAGGGCTTTGTAAGTGTTGACAGACGTGAACTGATAACGCTGGCGTCTGTTTCGAGTTGATACACAAAGGAAGCCACAAGCAATGGCAATTTCAAGTATTTTTTAATGCTTTAAACTGATGAAAAATTAAGATTTATTGATTTAAAGGCACTTATTTATAGAAATTTGATTTAGTTTAGATGAAAGAAAAGTACTTATCTTAAAATTCCAGGCTTTTGGAGTATATCCTTACATTGTCCGCTGTTTTATTCTCGTCAACATCGGAGCCGAAATTCATTGGAATGATATAGGTTTTGTAGGAGAAAAATAAACATTTTTCAAAGAAATTTAATTGATAATCACCAAGAGGAAAGGAAAAATGTTCACTTTTTTACGGAGCGCAGCGATCGTGCTGCCGCTTGCCTCGGTGATCACACAGCCCTCCCTTCTTTGAATGAGCTACAATTCCGCAAATCGGAACCCGGAAGTGTGTTGTACGTCATCACCGGAAGTGTACCTACGTCATCGTTACATTATCTTTGCTGACCAATGGCATACGAGCAGGGTTAATATAGTTCTAACGGTGGTTGCCCTACTCTTTGATTTATCACTGCTTGGCAATTAGAATAGGTAAATAATATCGTAAACAAGCACAGCAGTTATCGGTAACAATTTGCTATCGCTGTTATATGGTATGCACTTGAACTTTAACGATATAGGAAAACTATTAAACTCTTGAGTTAACTATTGAACTCTTGAGTGTTTTTTAGGCAGAACATTTTTAAATTCACAGATATTGTTCTTAGTTTGTAAACATTCCCTATTACATATAATTCACAATGTTTGACAGAAAATTTACATATGATATTACTCTGTGTCTTATATTGAATTAAATTATTATAATTTGAATACTGTTGTTATTGTATTGATACGCATCTACTTGCACTCTAAGTGAAATAAATAACAGTAAGAAAAAGTAATTCAACGGCATAGAACAACATTTTGGGTCACAGTATATTTCATATTTCGGTTATTAGCAAAACAGTTATTTGTAATGAATGAAAAGGAATAGAAAATCGAACTAATTCTTAACAATATTTATATACCACATGTACGAACTGCTAGGACAATAATATTTGACTTTTATTTTTATGGATTAAAACTCTACAAGAAATTAAGAAATATTATTTATTTTTTCATAAAAAACGTACTGTTTTGCAAAAACTTATAAACATCTTCAAGTTGATTCTGTTGATATTTTCATTAGATCTCATCAAAGAGTTTCATATTTTTCTATCGGAATGTTTTAAAAATCATTTTTTCATCATAAAATGTCTGTATACATCTAGGTTCAGCAAAGAATTTTGTGTAGCTGGTACTCTTTTCATTCACACTTGGGATCTTTTGTATTCCAAACTTTTGTATACTGTAGTTCTAAATTTGATGTACTTTGAAGTAATTATCTCACAATTTTGTGCATTTATTGAATTATAATAAAATTACTGTATTATTATTTCAGTTACATTTTAATTAATATTTTCATTCTGGGATATACAGTCTCAAACCTTACCTAGTGGTGCAGTGTTCCAGATTTAGAAAACATTTTGAACAAATAAGATCTTACTTCAAAATAGCTTTCTGTCCATCTTATCAAAAGAATGTAATCTATCACTGAATAACAAATTTTCTAAAATTCCAGTCTTGTCATTTCATCCTTTCCTCTATATTCTAATTTATATTAATAACTTCTTACAATCCAAGGTACCCTTCTAATGTTTTAATCAGATGCTATACTGTAGGCTGTTTTCATATTTCAAATAAACTAATTTTCCTGTAATTCTATATATTCTTTTATTATAATTTGTCTTATCTTGATTCAGATTTATTAATTTGATTATATAATTTTATATTACTTGTCACAATACTAACAGTTTTGGCTCAGATAATTAGACTTTTTTAATTCTTTCCAGACATTGTTTAAATATTCATTGTATAACTGGAAAGCTGTAATACTAAAGGTAAATAAAGGAAGAAACTAAAGCATATTTCATGCATCTTCTTCTTGTCCCTCTTTTTTAATTCATGCAGTGTATATATTTCTCGTTGACTGTTCATTATTTGGCTCTAGTGTAGAATTGGGTGCCCCTTCGATTAGCGCAGGTGCGTAGCTAGAGGGAGCATCTATCCCCGGGCGCAGAATCCAAGGGGCTCCAAACTGATGTTGCGACATGTTAGAATTAAATGTTTTCCATCCTTGGCAAGCAGTAGGGGGCGCAAAATCTTCAGTTGTCCCTGGGCGCTGAAAACCCTAGCTATGGATTAGCGACAATTTTTTAAAAAATTTTGCCGATGAAACCTCACTTCTGGTTACCATGATAGTTTTAACTGTGTTTTAGCTTCCTGAATTTATTTAAATGAAAATAGATTGATGTGTACATGGACAAATTTAAGGCAGTGTGCAATGCCTAGTTTGTGCAATTCTAAGATGTTTTTTTTAAGTGAAAACAGATTGATGTGTACATGGACACAGAGTTTGTGCAATATTTTGACTTCTTATTTTGGTTTTGTGTAGCGGCCATCTTGAAATTGTGCCTTCCTGGCACCGATCTTGGCGTCAAAAAAGAATCCCCAAAAAACAAAGGGCACCCAATTGTAAACTTTTACCCATTATTTTTATAATTTGCATGTATTGATATGCATATTTTCGTAAATTTTGCATTGTTACTCATTTCATTCTCATATTCTGTTTATTTATTACATCAATTAATGGAAATTTATTTGTTTTGTCAAAGTTTAGTTATTGTTTATTAACTCCCAGTAAATTTAATGTGAAACAGAGTTTCTTTGAGTACTTTTCTCTAGTGCTGTAAATATTTATACATAGCTGTCTGTTTCTATACTTATTTAAGGATTTTGATTTTCCATTAAAAACAAGAATCAAAATTCAATTTTATAAAGCTAATTACTACAATTAAAATATTTGTTGCAAATAAATGCATTTAAATTTTTAAAATACTTAAAAACAGTTTAAGTAACTACAGTTTTAAGTTTGCTTGTTGGAATTTCAAATAAAAATGCAATTAATTTGAATATTTTTATGCTAACTTAATTAAAGAGTTTAAAGCATTCAATATAGTAGTATTACATTAAAAATTCTGCATTATTTAATTTCATCGAGAACACAATGAACCTTCATTACAATATTCAGTTCATTCAATATTTTCAGAAATGTACTTGTCCTAAAATTGAAAATATAATTATTTTTTAAGAAAAACTTCATTAAAAAATTTACTGATGGCTATTTTATTCATATTTCCCTAATTACTTATTTTATGAAGCTGTATTTTTTAGTCAATTTATGGCAAAGCACACAAAGGCTATCTGCTTAAGAGGAATCTTTCCTTCGTGAAAGATTATGTAACATTCATATTCACTGTGCACATGGGAAAAATTACGAAGACAAATTGTGCGCCAATAGTCTAACCTGGATTGAATTACCAATTCTTAGAGATTAATTTCGGGGTTCTTACTTTAAAGATAATTTCTGTACTAAAATTGTTGAGAACATAGGGGTTATTTAAATGTGCAGCTGTTATAAAGTAACACTTTTGTAATAAAATAGTAAAATTTATCTTTGAGATTCTTGTAAGAGATAACGTTCATCATTATTATTCTTAATGGAGGCTTTTCTTAAGTTTTAGTTAGAATCATTAATATGCATGAATCACATATATGCAGAAACCACACAAAATTTAATTTTCTTTCTGAATTTTGAATTAAAATTCTGAACAGATTTTATTTGTTTAACAACTAGTGAAGAACCTTTGGTATGTTTACAAAAATTATGCATTTTCTATATTAAGGTCTGATTAATAGATTTTTATTTTTTTTATATACTATGAGAAGTATAGACATAATTATTTCTTAAACCTGTTCATGATTTTAGCCATTAAACAAATCTATAATAATATTAGATTAGATATAACCACAGATTCTCGTAAAGTTCACTATGCGTTTCTTGTAATTATAAAAGTTGAGTTTTTTTTTTTTTTAATTTACTAGAATTTTATGTGTCAGATACCTAAAGATAAAAAATTATAGTTAATTAACTTCGAAAAATGGCAGCTCAGTATCCAAGCATGCAAAACTGAAGCATAAAAATATTTATTCATGAATACATGAAAAAATCCAAAAAGCAGTATCCATTTAGGAATAAAATATTTAAAAGAAAAAGATAGAGACTGTTAGTTTAGTAAAATCTTTTTATATTAAAAGTACCTAACCTTATATTAAAGGCAAACAGGCTGGCTGCTTGGGTGTTTTTGTGGTTTTCCCCATGTGTAATGTGTATACGAGCGAGTTTCCCTTAGAAATGCATGTCATCTCTTTCACCCAAGAACTTTCCATGTCACTGACTCAATTTTGAATTTTTAACAGGTCAACTTCATAAATTCCGTAATTTGATATTTAATTTCACATGAAAGAGTATTTCTAGCGAGTAAAAATCAAGCAGATGTCACTTCATATAAATAAGAACTTAAATTAGCACACATCATTGACTGATAATGGATGATTTTGATTGTCACTTGCTTATTGTTCAATCAATAGACTGGTGACAGAAGTACGAGGGCTATCCAGAAAGTAGATTACGTTTTGGAATAAAAAAATAAACAAAGTATAGGAAACAAATTTTATTATATACAGATGAAAGCCACACTCAAATACTACTTTTCTACATAGTCACCATACAAATTAAGGCATTTATCGTAGCGATGTACGAGCTTGGAAATTCCTTCGTCGAAAAATTCGGCCGCCTGCGCCTTCAACCACTTCGTTACCTCTTCTTGCAGCTGTGCGTCGTCATCAAAACGCTGCATAGCCAGCCACTTCTTCATTGCTGGGAATAGGTGGAAGTCGCTCGGTGCCAGGTCGGGACTGTACGGCGGATGAGGAAACAACTCCCACTTAAAAGATTCAAGAACTTTACGAGTGACATTTGCCGTGTGGGGCCGGGCGTTGTCGTGAATCAACAAGATCTTAGAGCTCAACATTCCTCTGCGCTTGTTTTGAATTGGTCTTCTGAGTTTTTGGAGAGTTTGGCAATACCTTTGAGAGTTTATTGTAGTGCCTCTTTCCAGGAAGTCCACCAAAATTACACCTTTTCTGTCCCAAAAAACAGTCGCCATCATTTTCCTTGCCGACATTGTTTGCATGCATTTCTTGGGTTTTTGGGGAGAACTTGTGTGCCCCCACTGCATTGATTGCAATTTTGTTTCACAGTTCACATGTTTCACCCATGTTTCGTCACCAGTAACGATGCGATCGAGTAAAGAGTCACCATCCTTATGGTAAGCGTCCAAAAAGTTCAACGCTGCAGCCATTCGCTGATTTTTGTGGTCCTCTGTCAAGATTTTTGGAATCCATCTTGCACAAAACTTGTGGTAACCAAGCTTTTCGCTGATGATTTCGTGCAACAAACTTCGCGAAATTTGTGGAAAACTCAAAGAAAGTTCCGTTATTGTGAAATTTCGATTTTCACGGACTTTAGCATCGACTTTTTCGAGAAGTTCGGCGGTCACTATGCTGGGTCTCCCACTTCGATCTTCGTCGTGAACATTGGTTCGGCCATTTTGAAATCTTATGACCCACTGACGCACTCCACCTTCAGTGATAATGTTGTCCCCATACACTTCACGAAGCTGCCGATAGATTTCTATCGGTTTACAGTTTTTTGCAGTCAGAAACCTTATTACTGAGCGCACCTCGCAGCTCGCGGGATTTTCAATTAACGCAGACATTTCAAACCGTCACAGTATCTGAACGGAGCACAGCACGAACCTCTCACTAGCACGGCTAGATGCAGACTGAGCTGCGCAACGCTCTGACCCTAAGATGGCCGCGCTAGCCCCGCCCCTAGCGGACACAGACGGAAACGTAATCTACTTCCTGGATGGCCCTCGTATGTTACAAAGTAGATATGAACTCTTGTCTCCCACTTCAATTAGTTGCTCAATACTATGAATGTTTATATGGAAAATAGCCTGGCTTATGCATTTTTAAAATTAAAATGTTTATTCAAATAAATTTTTCCATTCCTTTTTATTGTGAAATAGCTATAACATTTTGTGTATGGTATACAGTAAATTACATTAATGTTTTGCTCTTCATTTTGTATTCAACCAACTGTACACATACGTGTATTAATTTTCATAAATTTACTGAAAGGTCATCATTTATCATTACCCAGTAATAAAAAATTACCCATGTTTTACTGTATTAGAAAAAAAGGCTCATCATGGGTAGAATGTTGTCTGAAGCCATGGAATGCTATTAGTTTGTTCCAGATTCAATAACCAGTAGATAAATAGATTGGAAACACATGGTTTTCAAGGCTTTCCCATAAAAATACAAATTACTTAACTTCAAAAAAGCTGCATTTATTCCTAGAGAAATTTAGGCTAACTGTCTTTAAAAAATTTCTCATAAAGGTATATCTTTTATATAATTTGTCACAATAAATTATCTATCCACCTGCTTCATTCAGACTAATGCAAAAATGTGCTAAAAATCTCATAATTCATCATTAATATGGAAAAAAAAAAAAAAAACTAAATGGTTTTCTGCGAATTGCTGAAAGGTACTATGCGCAATGTCTATTTTTGAAATGACCTTTGTAAGGAAACTAGAGACACTGTTGAATGCATCATGAAAAAAATATTCAGCAAATTCTAACTATTGAGAGGGACTAGATGCTGTAGAAATAGAAGTCATTAAATTGTTTGTTTTATTTGTTCAAATATAGCAAATTACATTACAGCTATCTGCTTAAATGAAGGGATGCCTTTGTGGAGGAATTTCTAAAAGAAACTGTCTCATATTCATGTTGTATGTAGGAAACACTATGATCCCAGCTTTTACTTCTGGGTCCGAAAGGAAAGAACTGATTAGGCTAATTTTTTTTTTTTTTTTTTTTAGTATGACAAAATATATTGTTATTTGTTTATCAAGCAGAATGGCTTTGTGAAGATTTTTCTAAGAAAAACTAGCTGATACATCATTACACAAGATAAAATCTACAGAAATGCATGCAAGCAGTTTCTTCCAGCTACCAGAATAAACCTCAGGAAAAATTACAAGTGTTTGTGGCTTTAACTACTTGTCAGGCCAGTCTTCTGGTCTATAAACAACTGTAAGAAACTGATTTTTGTCATATACATATGGCAATACTCATCTGTCTCATATGCCATAATACATACGAGAATCTCATTTGTCATATACATATGAATACATATGGTTGTCTCTTTAAACAGTAACTTCAGATGAGCAGCAAGAAATTAAATAGCTGAAAGAGAATGTGGACATTAAGCTATCCCCCTTAGTGCATAAGAAATATTACATATTCCCAAATCACTCATGAATCAACTATAAAATGCTAACATTATTTTAAACCTCAAAGTCTTACAGCTGATTAACAACTAATTCGTCTCGTCGTTCAGAGCCGTATTTACACTGTCATCAAAATTTTAGGATAATGACAGAAATAAAAGTAGCTGATACTTAAAAATTATTAATAGAAATTTGTACAAAAGCATTAGTTAACATAAATTACAATATTTGGCAGTTGATTATTCGCAAAATATTTAAATTAAAAGCAAATTGATGGGAAAATTAAGCCCCTCTTGCAGAAAAATTTTTTCATTAATATGGTGTATGGTCACCTAGGGCAAGTTTGCACATCTGACATCTTGATTTCATAGACTTTACCAAAGTGTTGATGAAGTCTTGTAGAATTGTACGCCAATGATCTAAAAGTGGATTTGTCAGCTCTTGGAAGGTCCGTGGACGAATTCGGCGTGCTAAGGCATCCCACACATGCTCAAGTCGGGTGAGTAAAGTGGTCAATACATTTGAGTGATGTCTTCTGTTTACAAGTATTCTTACACCACATATACTCGACCAGGCCACAAATTTTCATCCATTAGCAAAACTTCTGGGCCAATAGCACTCCTAAACAGTCTAACTTGGGGTTCCAATAGCTCGTCAACATATCTCCGAGCGGTTACAGAACCTCCTTGAAAGATATGCTTGAAAGATTCCAATGCGGTCACTGGTCGTAATTCCTCCCCAAAGCATTAAATCGCGGAAACGGTATATTTCACGGACAAGAGAAGGGAAGTTGTGTGTTCCTTTCTCTTTCCAGATCAACACACGTCTAGAATCACTGTTTATACTACGTGTGGACTTCTCAGTAAACAATACTCGGGATCAGTCGTTTTGGCTCCACTGAACATGACGACGGTACCACTTTAAACGGGCCCCTCTGGAAGATGGAGTGAATGGGACACAAACCATTGGTTTTCTTGCATACAGTCCAACCTCGTTAAGCCTTCGTGCAGCAGCAGAACGGCTAATTCGAGTTCCTATCGCAGCATGAAGCTCTAAAACCAAATCCCTTGCAGTTTCTTCGCGTGAACAAGGATATAAAACACTCTTCTGATGCACTTGTTGCTCTTAGTCGCCGTTGACCAAGGCTGTCTGTCAACCGATTCATTGCTTAAAAAAGCAGCTCCAGATTCAAATCTTTTGCGACTTCCATTTGTATTTGACTTCTCTCGATTATACCAATTTTTCGCCACTTTTGACCTTCACTTAAATGATGCTTTGAGCCATAACTATAGAATACTGATCACTCTCAGAAACCATATTCCATTTAAACAGTACAACAGACCGGAATTCCAACATGCATCCATTGCGCACCACATTGTCAGTCACCGAATTTGCATATTTCTGGCGTTAACGTATGCGCGGAAATGCAATTTTGTGTTCAATTGTGTATAATTAATAGAGGCGTAGCTAAGGTTTTCAGCGCCCGGGGACACCTAAAGATTTTGCGCCCCTTTCTGTATTCCAAGAATGGAAAACATTTCATTCTGAAATGTATATCATCAATTTGCCGCCCCCTGGATGCTGAGCCCGGGGACGGATGTCCCCCTTGCCCCACCCTAGCTACGCCACTGTTAATTAACGTAAATAATTATAGCATCGGGCATTGGTTGCAACATTAACTTAGTAAGCATATTTTTTCCTCATTATCCTTTAATTTTGATAACCAGTGTATATGGTGCAGCACGTGTTCTGTAACAAAATTGGTCTTAGGGCTTCAAAAGCAAGTCAGCAGCAAGACGCGTTAGAAGCGTACTTGCTCATACTTAACGTATTATTTAAGCCATTTTTACAGTTTAAATATTTTTGAACTCAGGATTGAAATATCTACAAGTGCATGTAAGAAATATATCTATATAAGAATAAAATGAATTTAAATATTTATAGAAATTTGCAACAATTAATATTTATTTACCTACCACAGAAATGTAATCTTATAAACATGTCTGTCCGGTCATGTACTTACAGAAAAATACTTGTGTGTATTCAGAAATATTCATGAGCACTCACTGATCCATCTATATAATGTAAAAGAGATGACAGACCTCCTGAGGAACAGGATAGCTTATTTGAATACGGGAAAGCATACTAGTCTTATCTGCTGAGGGGAAATGAGGACTTTCTAAAGAAAACTGGATCAAATTCATGTTTCAGATGTAAATACTGTGAAAACCTATCATGCAACCAGCGTTCGCATGGGTTCGAACTTGGGTGATACTATTAGTATTCAGTAGTCTTAATCATTCAGCCTGTGAAAGTCTCATAAAACCTCCAAAGTATAGGTGGAAAGAACTGAGCACCTTTGTCGCCTCATCCGAATTTCAGCCCTCTGTTTTAGTGAAATTCTTAGTAACATGTTTCGTCTGATATTATTTCTTTATGCCTCTTGTTTTCATAAAGAGACAAATTAGTCCTTAACAATTTAGAATCAGCTATAATTTAAGTTTTAGAAGCTAGAAGTCATTTCTGGCCAATCATCCAAGATATAGGTTTTAATGTGGTTTTGCATGCGATTCTCATGGACTATCTTATAAGACCTACAAAAAACTTCCGAAATCTGTATTTATCTATCTTAAACTGCTCAGGTAGTTGAACTGTATAAACATCACATGTGACTGTGTGACACAGCAAGTCGCTTTTCAAAAGGTAGAACGGATCAGTCTAGGAATTTCGTACCGTTTTACACATATCCTAATTACCTCTTTGCCTGCTCCCTTTTTCTCATTGACCTATGTTCATCGCCTTTGCTTTCCTTTTCATAGTGGTGCAGTTTCCGAGATGAGATGTCTACTCCAAATCCTTTTGACATCCTCACCGTCCCTCTCTGTCTTCTGACATCTCGCGAAGACGGTACTACTCACGTATAAGAATTATTTGAAAAATAAATTAATTTTATTCATTGTAAATTCCCGAATTATTTAATTTACTATATTCTGTATGGTTGCTAAGGCAGGCTCCACAGATACACTACCTATCAATTCTTGCAGAACTGGACAGGCTGACTGACAGTACATTGTGCATTTCGATGTCCGACGAAAAATGCTTTCCTTCTGGAACATCTATGTGTTTGGCTCACTACTGTCTTCAACCTGTACAGACTGATATTATATATCTGGTATCGATTTTACCTGCCTTCTAATGGACTCATAGATAATATCAACCGAAAACGCTTAAGATAGCACTTATCCGCATCATTCGTTCTAACCGATGATTTTAATGACTCTTTGAGGAAGTAAGGATAAGAACTTAAATATATAAACAGAGCTACTAAGTATGTCACTGCGTATGCCTCCATAATGATAGATAGCAAACCCATATCTACAAACTTAAAAGGCTACTTCACAGAACTGATCTGGTTATATGTACGCCATTACATCTATCATTTTATACATTTAGAATCTAGAGTGATCCATTCCCAATATTTGCGTCTTTTAAAGGAATATGAATGTTGGACATATTTAGAGTTCCAAGGTTTCTTTAAAAGTGAGAGACTTAAACTTGTTTCCCTCTCTAGCTTTTCTTACGAATGAAAAAGTAAGGTGTGTAAAAATAGATGATACTGTGATGCCGTTACTGATCTGTTGTCCAGGCGTTCAGAAACCACAAATCTGTATTCCTACGTCATCAGACAGACTTCCTAGATACTTATCTAAAATCATAACAGAACCCTATGAAGAAAACTTTAGTTAAGACATATAAGGGAAACCCTAGTCTCAGAATATTAGCAATTCCATGCTGAAGCATTCGTTGACTAAGTCTTTTATTAGTTTCCCTTCTTACTCTTTGTAATAGAGGTTGTAGCAGGGCATTTAATGTTTGGCATTGAGAAATCCAAAAAACAAAACTTGGAAAAGTCAGAATTTCAATAATGTTCCGTTATATATTAAAAAATGCTTTTTACTATATTTGCCCATCAGCAGCCGAGCGGTAAAATCACTGAACACTGATAGTTCGGCCCGTGGTTCGAATCTCGGAGAATGGGCTGGCTGCATGGGTGTTTTCTTGATTTTCCCCATGTGTAACGTATATACGTGGCAGTTTCCTTTAAAGAGTCCTCCAAGAAGGCATCCATCCCTTTAGTCAGATAGCCCTTGAATGTTTAGCTGCAATCAAACAAAACGAACGAAATCGCCAGAATTTTGCACTAACGAATCACCTACGCAAACTTCTGGGGGAGGATAGCATACTGCAGCCTTGATCATTATTTAGAAGAAAATGATAATACCTTTTCTAATCACAATGGTTTTCTAGAAAAGGAGATCAATACTGAAAATGTACTTCTGTTCAGAGCTATATTTTCTGCTTTTTTTAAGAGGTATCACTTGATGTCAATATTTTTGTGACAAAGAAAAAAGTGTATGAATTAGAGTTCTCTAAAATCTCTTCATTGTTGTTTGCAGAGACCTTCCAAATTTTAAACAAAAATTTCTCGAAGAACTGGTTGTTTCTCATAAAAACTGGTACTTTGTTGTTTTAAGTCATTAACTCTTTCCAAAATTTTTGGAGTGTTATGTTATGTAGGTTATTAAATTATCTGCAGTATCTGAAACCTTTTGGCTGACTGCCAATAACCATCAATATTTTTAATGGGCACTGCTGTTCTTTAGTTTAGTTTTAAAATCTGTTCAGTCCTTTTTTCACTGTCTTACACCGGTAAACTAGGTAGGCGTTCATCTCCACTGGCTGCCAATTCATAGGCCAGTAGTGATCTTCATGGGTACAAGTATTCTTGGATTTAATTTTAAAAAGTATCTAAATTTATTGCAATATCACATATCAGGGATCTTTAACTTGTAGGTCTCTGGCGATGAACAACATTGGCAGGCATCCATGTTCTTTAATATAATTTTAATTAAAAATGCTATTTAAATTTAGTGCACTACTCTGTACTAGTGAATCTGTTTGTTAACAAGTGACAACCAAGCTTTAACTTTTTTTTGGATCGAATGTTATAAATTATGTAGGCTACCTTTCTCATGGAAACAGCCTCACATTAACTGAAGATTTGGAACATCTATTCACAGACTACGTGGTTTGCTTCTAGCAGTCACTGCACCTAAGGTACAAAAAGTTCTCTTTGATTTCAAAATTTTTTAGAAATCTGATCGTCCAGTGCTTAGTAACTACCATTCTTGGTACAAAATGCATCCATTCTGCACTCCTGCCTTCGGATCTCACGTCCAAAACGTAACACAACTATTATTATGCCTGAATAGAGGATCTAGAAATATCTCTCTGCACATATGTAACTTTTAAATTATTTCAGAATTTGATTAAAGATAACAGTCATGTTCTTAACTGTAGCATTTTTATGAATACAGACAAGAATATAATAATTATATCTATACAAATGTTTCTAGGTTCCCTAATCACATCTGTTTGGCTGTTATGTATAATACAACACTACTTTAAATACCTTATATGGCATTGAACCTATGGTAACGTTTTTAAAAAGTACAAAATCTTTTTTATAGATATATTAAGTTTGTGATGAAGCCACGGTTAATTTTTATACTCCATAAACACAACAACGTGGTTTAACATAGTAAAATCTAAATTTTTTTTTGTAGTTTTTTCAACAGTTCACAACAATTTTATTTATATGTAGTAGTATTTTAAAACTGTACTTGGACGTTTCTTGTCTTTACTTACCAGTTTAGAAAATCTGGAAAATGTTTGGTATGTACTTGATACTGTATAATGCATTTAATTTACACCAACAAAACCAATGCTTATTTTTGTTTCGCTCATACCTTGCAAAGTTCATAGGATATGTTTCATGTTTTGCAGGTGTAATCTTTGGCATGAAAATACAGTTATATCTCGAACAGATCACTTCCACATACACAAATGATATACCATAACACAAAATATTCTGGTGAAATCCTATCCGAAATGATCTAAATTTTTGTGTCATGTTTCTCAGTATAAATCATACACACCAATACAGAACAGTATCTCGTATCTAAAAAATATTTTTTGGTTCCTTACGTATATCATTACAGTATTCATTTATGAAACCTCTCATTTTCTAAAAATGCAGGTTTTATTCCATATACTTTTGACACTTTGACGTTTTCAATCTGTAATAGTGCTCAACTAGACCCAATATTTAAAATTGCTTGTTGTAGGCTTTTTACACCCCTATTCTGCATATCACAATATTAGTTGCTGTTATAATCAGTCACATTTATTCATGCTGTGAGAGAAAAACAGCACAGTTCAACATTGATGAAATAATTAACATTTAATTCCAAGAACCATTCCTACTATATTATGATACAAATTTAAGACATTTATGAATGTGTTAGAATTGTCAAGTTTTCCGTTTAATGAAAACATTAGGAAATGTGACTTCAAATGGTTGCTACAGAATATTACAAGTTTGAATTTAACTGCACACTTTTGCCCAATTCATGCACTATAGAACCTCATTATTTTGGTTTAGTAGATTAATAATTAGATATCAGATTAGCATTAAGTTTTATTTTCTCAGTCATAGAGCATCCAAGAATAGAAATGATAATTTAACACTTCAAAATATACTCATGTGCATGAAAATAACTGTAACCGATGCAAAATGGGAGAAAACATGGTCTTTGTAAAAGCAGTGTTTGTTCTTTAGTTATGAATGTTTAAATCAAATCTGGATTTTATGTATATGCTATTATTATTAAATTTAAATGAAATACATGTATATGCTTAGAGCAAATATTCACTTATTTTTAATGTGTCAAACAATTTATGGATATTAAGAGTTCTGCAGAAAATTCAACTCTTTGAAACCATCCATGCAAATGGAAAACAAAGAAATTTCAGCAAGTACTTCTGTAATGACAGGAAATAATAATAATAGGCATTATATAACTATTAAGTAACGATAAGACTTATTCTAGAATTAAAATTATTTAATTTCCTGAATGCTTTAATATAAGTCTGGCTACACTCTTCTGTGTGAAAGACCACAAGCCTTTGCCTGACACACAAACTTTTAAGCCTCCTTATTTTGCAATAAATAGTTAAAAATTAAAAAATGGGCTGTAACTTTAGCACTCATTTTTCATAATTATTATAAGACCAGTATATTCATTTTTTTGATTAGCAGCAAGTTCACTCCTATTTCTTTGTTTTTGAATGTTGAAAAATTAAAATATCTAATTATTGGTAGCTCTTTTGATATTGGAATAGGTGAAAGTTTAATTTGTATACAGCTTTACGTACTGAAACTTAACAAATATGCAAGTACTCTTATTAACCAGGGATAAAAAAAAAAAAAAAAAAAAAAAAAAAGTGTCCACATTTTTAAGTGACTATAGTGTTTTTTAATCTTAATCAATGAAAATCAATTGATATCATGGATGATGAAATAAAGAATGAAAATATATTTTATTTAAGAAGAAATTGGGATAATGTATTAGTCAATGTCTTGTAAGAAACACTACTTATATTACGCTTCATAGATATGACTAATTCCTAATATGTGGAGTAATTTTCAGTAAAAAATAATTCAACAATGGATAATTTTTTTCCCAGACTTTATTCAGAATACATAATAATTATTTTACAAAGTTTTTATTCATCTTTTATTTCTGAAAATAAAGACATATCAGATAAAATTCCTTGAATAGAGTATAAATATTATTATTCAACCATATTACTCAAAAATTTATGAGTTTCAGTTTCAGAAAATTCTCCTGGCAGAGCTTGCTCTTGACTTTTAAATACATACCAGATTCCTGCCAATCGTTTACTGAAAAATAAAGAAGACTAAATTCAATTGTGAAACAGCCAAGATCACTGAAAACAATGCACTATTCATTTTGCAAACATAAGCCTGAAATATTAAAAATGATCAGATTGAGATCAGATATGAGATTATTTATGAACAGAAAAATTTGCAGTACTTGCATACTATCCCATTGGCCATGAAAATTGGTGCAGAACCACTAATCATTCCTGAGGAAATCCTTCAGAGTCAACGGGATGAAGTGTTAAGTACAAATTCTCTGATTCCTCTTTAAAAATAAGAGAAAATTTTGGCATGTAGGTCCCCGAGAATGCATTGTTAACATAACATGAACTATTCTCTATTATCCACAATTGGGGGTATCACCCTGGCCAAAAGGGTTCATTGTTGCCTACTTTAACAATTTTCTCTTATACTACCAAGTTACATACAAACATAAGCATTTTTATTTGTTTATTGGCCATATAACATCATTACAAAATAATGCAAACTAAAAAAAAAAAAAAGTGTTTTTATAGAAACCGTATGGCAACAGATGAATTGCAAAATATTTGTCCATTATACTTTATATTTTTCAAGCATCACCAAAGGAATGGAATGCTGTCCTGAAAAACATTTCTTAATTTAAATTTCTTTAAATATATCAATCACTTAAAATTATATGCTTGTATATCAATTTCCGGAATTCAGTTATATTAACTGGCGTATTTAAACTTTGATTTTTAATCCTCTGATAAGCATAGTAGCATACTAAGACACCACAGCTCATATTATCAGTTTGCAAAATATGTGAAGGACAAATTATTTTCCATTTAGTGCTAGTAGCAAATATTTTAGCTAAAACCTCACACCATGTATGAATTAAAATTTGATACTCTTGCCCACATGATTTATTTTGTGGATCATAAAATTCAAAAACCATATCTGGAATATTTACTATTATTAATATCCAATGACAATTTAAATTTGCAGGGATAAAAAATAATTTCGCTGATTTCAATCTTGTTAGTAATGGATCTTTAATACAAAAATTTGGTTTAGGAATTTGTAAATTAGACTTAACAAAGGCAAAATCTTCATAACTGTTTAATATTTTAAATAAAAAAGCATCAATTATAGTATCATAGAGCCATCCTTTTCGAAAACACGAAGATACAGATTTAAACAAGTGTTCTTCTTCATTACTTATAAAAGGATCTATAGATTTTAACATATATGGTGTAATTTCAATATCATGTATTTTTAAACATGATTTGGTCAAATCTTTATTCATTCTAACATTTACTGAAAAGTTTTGCTCTCCTGATGATAAATTTATCTTTTCCTGTGTACAAGGTGGAACATTCTCAGTTAAAATATTATAAATAAATTTTCTAAATTGAAGGGTATCTAAAGGAAGATTTAAGGCTAATTTATTTACATGTTGAAATGCATAATAACAGATGAAGACCCCACAACTGCTTTCATCATTTTGTAAAGCACGCGGTGGACACTGAATATCCCATGAACCGTTAATTTGTAACTCACTGTTAATTACATTAGACCATTTATTAGTTATGTATTTTGGATTGCATGAATTTATTAACGAGTCATATAAATAAAAGGTATTTTTCTTTAAATCTGCTATGATCAGAACCCAATGAGAATCAATGCAAGCAGGAATCAATAAATATTTGAAAGATTTCAAAGAAACAGGAAAAACATTTCCAAGTGATAATGCATCAGATAAGATAAGCTGGGTAATCGAGGAATCAGCAAAAGTATATTGATCATCACTTTCTAAAATTTTGTATAAAAATGCATTTATGATTACATCAAATAACCACCCCCTAACAAAATCTGTACAAGCCGATTTTATAAAAAATTCTTCACTTTTACTGATATAAGAATCTAAAGACTTTAAAGCAATACGGTTGATACTATAGCAGCCAATTTGTAAAATTCTTTCAGAAATATCTTCGCTAGACTTTAATGGAAGGGAAAATGATTTATTTTGATCAACACTGGTTAAATCACATAGATATTTATCACTGTCATTTAAATCAAATACTACGGCTTTAAATTTAATTTTCTTTTCCACACATTCATTTATTTCTGGGTCATCTACATTATCATTAAAATCTTGATTCTTATTCTGCTGACATTTCTGTAATTTTCTCTTTTTAGAAGTTTTAAACAATTGTGGGTTAAGTTTTTGATTTGGTGCAACTGGACATGATGCACTTGAAACTGTTCTTGAATTTTCATTCGAGTTTAAAATTCCTCTACATTCTGAAACTAATGAATTTAATGTTGTATGAACACACTTTAACATGACATTTTGGACTTTTGGTTGTCTTATTAATTGCAGTAATTCTTCTACAAGCTTTTCACATGCATTTACTCTCTGTTCAATACTTTGTGGATTGTAATGATTAACAGAATTTACACATTTATTGATTTCATACTTTCATTGCATTTCTGATTCGATTCAAGATTAATCCCCGAGGGATTAAACACACAATCATTTTGTCTATTAAGGAATGAATGCACTTTATGTATATGTTTGCACAGCAATTTATCTAAGCAATTGCAGTGATACAAGTGACTACACAATGAGACACATGATACTTTAGGGCATCTATAAAAGCAAAAATCCTGACACGGACAAATTTCAAAAAGACGCTGCACAGTATATATTTTATTTTTTGTCTGAGAACAAACAGTCCAAGAAGTATCAGAGCATTTATTTACATCACTGTCCCTAATTTTTAGTCCTCTCTGATGCCTACTTAAATAAGAAATGGAATTTCTGGGAGATACATTAGTGTATAATTTATAGGTATGATTTAAATATTTATCTTTCTCAATTGTCAGAAGTGTAGAAATTAAAATATCTAATCGTCTATTATGTCTCCGCTTAAAATAAACAGTTTTCAACTGATTGTGAAAAGATTCACAGTACATGTTAGTATCAGTAAATGCATGTGGAAAGTTCCGATAACACAAAGCCCATTCCTCTAATCTATTTTTATAATTTTCAGAAAAATATTCAATAAAATCTCTACTTTTCCTAGAATAGTCATTCAAAAACTTACTTATTTGATCATGAAAAGGGATCTGGTTTCTTTCATGTAATATTTTTATTAATTCTCCTAGCATTTTTTGTCGCACTTCCTTATCTACCACTTTAGAATTTAGTTGCCGGAACCAACTTTGGCGTACGTGCCACGAACATAAAAGATGCTTAACATCTTGACCAAAAACCTTTGAAAATGCAGGATATGTAACTTTGTCATCATCTGTCATTACACAGTTTACATATAAATTTGGTACACGACACTTTAAACTATTAAATAAACAATAAAGAGTGTCAGCATCTAGAAAATTTGTAATAAAATGAGCAACTGGATAGCCACAACCAAATTCATCAGGTACTATAAGATTAAGAAGGTAAAAATCATACTAGTTAGTCTTATGTGTAGAATCGATACATAAAATCTCTGTACAACCTTTTATCATCATTTCTTTCTGTTCACGTGTCTGAAGACCAAGAGCAAACGATACTTTATGATTTGGAAGATTATCTAGATCAGTTGGACCGTACAAAGTTGAATTATTCTGAGGCTTATATAATAACACAGGATTGTATGCTTCACATTTTAAAGTTTCAATGATTGAATTAACAGAAACTGCATCACTACTTGGACGCAATGAATTGTTTAAATATCTAGAATAAGCAGAAATAGTTTTACGGGAGACAAAGCTTTCCTTTACAGGGAAATTATTTCTATTCTCGCGATTTCCTGATCCATCTTGTAAGATATCCCTTATTTTTTGTGGAGGCACAGATAAACGTAAATTTGCTTTTATCAAACATCGCGTACTTTGTTTCAATGGCTGATATTTACAATTTTCAAACTTTTGCTCATGATTATGTTTAGGAAAGTAAAAAACAGATTTTATTCATTTCTTCACAAGCCCATATTCTGACTGGACAACATACACTTTTTGAAATTGTACCTTTTTCATTTTTCCGACTAGTTTTTTTTTTCAAAATCAGAATAACCTTGCGTGGTAAACTGACAACAATAAGTTTTAGAATTTTTCGTTATTTTAGAAAACTTTCTGAATGAAGTAAATGTCGAGGTTCCTTCCAGTTCTAGCCAATCTTGAAAATAACTCATTGTTTCAAATGAATATTCTTTTAAGTTATTTAAATTATGTTCATCTGCTAAATGCTTATTAAAATTTAAAACACATGTAAAAGACTTATGGCAATCAGGTATGAAGCATACATACAATTTATTAACTTCTGTGCAAAAATTCTTATGTTTAAAAAATGATAATTTGCAAGGATAACATTTATTACAACTTAGACATTTCCGAGGGTAAACAGATGAAAAATTTTGTTTTAAATCAGGTACTTGTTTATTTGAACTTTTTTTTTTTTTTTTTTGTGGTTATAAAATGAATTCTTCGATTTATAAGTTTTCAAGCATATTTCACATTTACGAAGATAAGCCATTTCTATTTTATCACTAATACATTCTTTGGTTTCTAATTTTTTAGCACTCAATACATTATCAATGTTTATAAGAATATTACTCTGAGGAGAAGTTATTGAAAGTTTAAAATTTTCAGTTTCAAGTTTTTCTTTGCAATTTTTTTTATGATTATTAAAAGAATTTTTAGTTTTATAGTTTTTTTTACAAATACCACATTTTCTAGGATAAAGCGATGGTGCATTATAGTCAATTTCGGACCCCCCTCCAGTCAGAATAGGACACACAGACTTATTTTTCCTCACTTGACAATTAATTTCACTGCTTTCTACATGATCTTTTAGTAAACAAAATTTATTAAAGTGAAAGAAACTTAGGCCTGAACTACAAGAAGTGCTTTTTCTGGTCATAGAAATGTTCTTTTGCTGCAAAACATAACTAGAGGCAAAGTCAGAGTAAAAATCATCTTTTGTTGTACACAATTTAGGTTGTGAAATATCAAAATTTGTTGGATCATTTTTTAAACTCCCTTTGCCACTAACAGAAGCACAATACAATGGATAACAATCACTGAAAGAAACAGCACTTGCCTGCTGTACACTACAACCAACAGCAGTGACTGCATTCTTTAGTGATGATCCCATCTAGGCCATTACACTTCTTAGGCGCAAAACAGCTGAAGCAGCATTCTTCAGATGCAAACTGCCACTAACAGTCAAATCCCTCCTTGGACACAAACCATCACCAAAAGCACGAATTGGTTTCTTCTGAAAATGAATTCTTCTGAATTGGGACAGTAGTGTTCGTAGAAGAATTAACAGTGGAACTAGCACTGCTCCTCAGAAAACGGCCAGAACCATGGACTGCAACACGCCTGGAGGAGTCAACATCAGCAAGGATATCATTTCTATGACAGGAGCTGGGAGTGACGTTATTCCTTGAATGCAAACCAGAAGCAGCATTCTTCGGATGACAGCCAGTACCACGGACACCAACAAGTCTAGAATGACAGTCAACACCAGGAATGACAACATTCTCAGGACTTAGGCCAGGGATAGCAACATTCCTTGGACGCAAATCAGAACCAGAACGAGGGACGGCAGCATTCCTTGGACGTGAACTAAAACCATTGACATACTTAAAATGAGAGCCAACACTACATATGGCAACATTTCTAGGATGACATTTAGGTTTAGTCCCATTCCTTACATGCAAACCAGAACCAGTTCTATGGACAGAAGCGTTCCTTGGGCGAGATCCACCACCATGGCCAGCAATGCAAAGAGACCGAGAGCTAGCATCTGGGTTGGCAACGTTTTTCGGATGTGAGCCAGGGGTGGTATCATTTTGCAGATGCAAACTAAAACCATCTGTGTGGTTAACAGCATTCTTTGAATGAGAGTCACCACCATGGACAACACATTTAAAACGAGATCCAGCACCAGAAATAGCAACCCTTTTCAGCCGAGAGCCAGAAGCAACTTTAGCAGCATTTCTCAAATCAGAATTAGCCTTCTTAGTAGCATCTACAGCACAACCATGCTTTAAAACAGTTGAATAGAGAGGATAAGAAGGGCTTGCAGAAACAAAAGAATCACTCAGAGGTGGAAAATCCAATGTAGTAAATGAAACACAAGGCAATACAAAAGGACTTACCTTTGTAGAAACTGGCTTTGAAGTCAAAACAATCTTGATATTATCCAGGAAAACTGCCGCAAGTTTCTTGTTCCCCAGACGGTTTAGATGTAATCCATCCCTAGCCAATAACTTAGCTCCAAAATGATGAGACGACCTGCAAATAAAAAACGCTTCTCGATTTTGGCAGTACTTTTCAAGTTGAGAATTAATTTCTACAATCTTTCTATTAATTACCTGTAAACGGTTCAAAGCTGCTACTCGCTGATTTAAAGTTGTGAAAAAAATCTTCACCACGTGGTAGGATATCTGAAATGGTAACATTGATATTCGGGTTCAAACGTTTAATATCCTTAAAGAGGCAATCGTACTTTTTAAGAATATCTTCAACACTGTCATTCGAATTGTTGGTACCAACATGTACCAAAATCAAATGGTATCGATTGTCCAAAAAGGATATCTTACGTCTTAACCTTTCTATCGTTGCACCAGGAAAAGAATGTAAATCTACTTCATAATTCAGAAGATTCGCCGGTAAATATTCATCCAAATATTTAACCATTGAATCTCCAATTATAAGTAATTTCATCTTTTTTGGTTGCATATCGGCAAAACAAACAACTACAAATCGAAACACAGATCAATAATTATATATGCTGTAAATAAAATGCAACTATAAATTAAATGAAAATCAAACACTAATCATAAATATAACAAAATACAAATAATTATTAATAGAAAAAAAGAAAATAAATAGCTGAAGGAAAGCGAGAAAAATGGCGCAAAAAATACACACCTCACACTCGCTAATTAACACGTGAACTAAATTAGCGCCAATTCTTGACCTCGCGGAAAAATTTACGGGAAAAAAATAACGCCAAATGCTCGCCAAGCTTTGTTGCCAACGGAGATATCAAAGGTACTTATCCGGTGATGACAAGACAGACAAAGTAGACAGATGTCTTGTTTTGCACCCGCTAAGTCTTTCTGCACCGATGGGCGAAAAATCAAGCATAGGTGCGAAGGAAAGGTATATAGAAAGGGGGGCAATTTCGTAGAATCTGTCTGATATCTGAGACCCGACGAAGGAGGCTTACCCGGATATTTACCGGCCTCAGGGCAAATACTCTCGACACACGAGTGCTATTGACGAATGAAGGGTTATTGTAATTGGCTATTTATCGCCGTACTGGTTATTTTTTGTTATCATACTTTTACGTATGTTGTAATTGCCATGTGAATGAGTTTGGGGAAGTTTTTATAAAATATTTACGACTCTTCTCTTTAGTGGTATAGTTTGTAGCAAGAACTTAAGATTATCATTATATATACGCGTGCATTAAAACTAATCAGTCTGCTCAAAAAATGCATTAGATATGTGATTTTAATCATGCATTATTTCTTCGTACATACACAAATAGAAATATATATTTCTGGCATATATGTATATAATATTTGGAGTGTGCAGTAGTTTTTAAAATGCATGAAATTTATGAAATCAGATTGAAATCTGTGTTATATTTTATTATCTATTTAATGGAGAGATACTTATTTATTACTGATTTAATGGAGAGATACGTTTTATTATATTACGTTTTTATTGTCAAGTGGAGTAATCTTTGAAATATTATAAAAACTGTATAATGGATTGTTTTGCTAAGCAAGTTTTTTCCGAACATTACGCTCTGTTAACTCTTTGTTGAATATGTCCACTGTATTATGAAAAGAAACCTGACATTGTATTAAAAACATATTTCCCTAAAAGATTTAAGGAAGGCAATTATTATTCATTTTCTCAAATATTTGTTTTTATATATTATGTAATGAATGTGGATTATTTATGATTGCAACCTTTGAAATCAATCAAAAATAAATATTTAGGTCAAAAGAATTGTGTATGTAAAAAAACTTGTCCACATATATATTTTCATGTTAACAGAATTTGTTTTTATATATAATGAACAATTATGTGAGTTCATCAATGCAGAGATTCCTTATTGATTTCTACAATATTTGTCCTTGCAATCGTAAAACTGCATATTTGCAAAAAGTATAGATATATTTTCTTTGAAAATAAAAGTAAGACTGTTAAGTAGTGTCTTAGATATCAATTGTTTTATCTTTATTTAAAAATTAGGGCGTAATCGGCAAATTACTGAGAAAATTTAGATGACTAAAAACTAAAGAATTTTGAATGCAAGAATGTTAGATAATTTTAGATATAGATTTTATTGCTTATTACTATATTTAACTACACTTATTATTGCAGCTTATGTAAAATTTACTGTTTCTGTTTAAAAAGTTGTTCTTTTTTACATCCTTTCACTTTTATGAAGAAAGTTGGAAAGCAGAATTATGGTGCAACATTTATTTCATATAATGCCTGCTGAAAAGTAGGACCAATTATGATGTAACAGGAAAAACAAGGAAACCAACAGTTTTAAGGAAGTATCTGCAGATATCAATTTTAACAGCTAGTATCCTAAACATTAGTCAAAGTGTAACAAATTTTTAACTTTTTGACCCATTTGGGCACCTAAATTATAGACATAGTGATCTTATAGATTCAAATAATTAGATATTAATAAGTGGTCTTCAACCTGTCTCCTATATCTTGCACAATCAGATATTTCACAACTCACTTTACATTTTCACTGCCATCTCCTTTACAGTTTCCAATGGACTCATTTTTTTACACCGAATATACATGTACTTCTATCTACATAATCTATGTATTCATCATATGATTGTTTCTTTTATTTATGTTTTATTTCTTAAGAAATTAATATGATTTTAAAAAAGGACAACATTTATATTATAAGAAAATGATTTAATGAAGGTGACCCTTTTCTTTTTACAATGAAAAAGAGGACAAAAAGCGAACAAAGCAGGACATTTGCGTCTTTACAAAATTTTTTTAAAGCAGTCACACGAACCGTAAAACGACTAAAATACAAATAAATTGTTGTTATTATTACTTCTACATCAATTGGCATGGCAGATGATACCATGTTTATTGCATTTGACAAAATATGTGTATTACAACCTATGCCTAGTATTTTCTTTTAGAGTAAATCTGGTAATTTTTCATAGACATTATTTACTCCTTTTGCATCTTTTCCCACCAAAATTTGTATTTGTATTATCTGCTGTTAGTGCAACAACTTTATATTTCAAATTGTTTTCATTTATTACTCTGTATAGATGGTTCACCAAAATTTCTTCGCCCTCAATAGACTTTAAATTAAAAATTTTTATGTGAGTGCCATTGTTAACATTATAATATCTTACTATTATTGGATACAATTTTGTTTCATTATGATTCGATGCCTCAGATAAAACTGTTACAAATACTGCATTTTTCAAGTCTTCTGCAAGTATATTGTCACAATTATTATACTCAGAGTATAATAATTATACAGTGAAAGGAAATTTGTATTTGCATCAGATGTAAATGTGAACTATAATATTATAGACACATTAAAATAAACAAAGTAAAGTGCGCAAAAGTGTGAGGTGCATGACAAGTGTGGCTGCGTGATGTATTGATATGCCCAGAATGTGTCGTCTGTGCATTTTATAATCATGTTTCTTCGAACTGCACCATCACATGACCATTGATGTGTAACATTTCGAAGCAGCATCTTTAACTAATACAGAGATAAACAGATTAGTTGTAAAATATTGAAAAGGAAGACAGTTGGGAGGACACTTCTTGAAGAAGGACAGAGTCTACCAAATGAGGACAATTGGTCTCCTTGCATGGTGGTTCACATGTAACATTCTTTTCATTGTTACCTCCTGGGGCATAGCTAGAGGGGAGTGAGGGTGGACATCTGTCCCTTGCCCCCCCCAAGGGGAGCCAAACTGATGTTACTAATTTTATAATTAAATATTTTCCGTTCTTAGCAAACAAAAGGGGGTGCGAAAACTTCAGCTGGGCACTGAAAACCTTACCTATGACTTTAGTTACATTATCAGCTTTAAGATTTTCCCCAGGCAGATTATTATAATTCTCATACTGTCTTCGGACTAGTTGTAAGACATTTTAGCTCTGCGTATTCCTAAACATTCATGATTTCATTTGGATAAAATTTTCGCGGTGAATCATTTCCATAAGTTTCTTCAGAGTATCAGGTATGAGTCAACATTTCAGACATTAGCATCATGTTCTGAAACATAAGCACAGAAGCTAACCATACAGAAATAAATGCCAATGATGATTTAATAGCTGTCCTTTTAAAAAAAAAAAAGTATTCTATATAATATCCTTTAATAAAGGTTAGTTTTTCTATATAAATTCACCTTAGCTGCTGCATTACTTTTTACCATTTTGTCTTATTAAAGATTTTACAGCAGTGCTGTTCTTTTGCAAAGTGGAGATCTGTATTAAATTTCTATTTTTTTAGATATGTACTGTTAAATATAATTTAACAGAAATTCAATTATCCGTCATCCTCTCAACATCAGTTTTTACTATTCACTTATATATTCTGATGGACAGAATGAAACCCCTAAAAGGCGAAAAATAAAAATAAGTAATAATAATAAAAAAAGGATTTAAAATAAACCATATTGTGATAAATATGATTATTTTGTCATTTTATTTATAATAGAGGAATAAATTACTGTTTTAAAAACAAAACAGTACTATGGAATAAAATTACATAGAAAAAAATTTCCATAAAAAATAACAAATGGTCAAATCAATAGTCATGTTTTTCCTGAATATATAAACCTTCATATCCAGCATGTAAAATTTTAATAGAAATTTCTATCCAGCAGTAAGAAATAGTATTGACCTAAAATGGCAAGGATGAGTCATGTTAAAGATGTTTGATATTTATTGTATTTTGTGTAACGATTGTAAGTTATATATTTCTTAAATGCAACTGACTTATATCATAAGAGCTTGCTTTTGTTTGCATAAAGGCACAAATCCACATACTATTGGAATTTCACTTTGCCAAACAAATTCAAATTTTACACGTACATCCATTTTGATGTTTTCAATGAAAGCAAAAATACCAATCTGCAGTTTGAAAAATTAATCTGGCAATTTAATTATGATCTGTACATTACTTATAATAAGTATAACAAAAGTTAACATATAACACATATGAAATTTTATTATTGTACAAAATCTTTGGTAAAACAATTTTGGAAACTTCTGAAAGTTAATAGTAATTCTGAGAACATAAAAAAGCTTTATTATTGGGCATTAGTAATAGTTATTTTCTTGTTTGAGCAATCTAAAAGCTATTAAAAGAAAAAGAAATTGAAAAATCATCAGGAATCATATATGGTCATCTTAGGGAGATTTTATTACATTTAATATAACTTATGTAATAGTTTACTATTTATATATATATGTGTGCTATTTCATCACTGTGTGCTAACATAAGTTGTCAATAACAATTATTAAATGCAGTGGTTTGTGAAATGGGCAGAAGTTTTGATTTTACTGCTTACTTATTTATAATTATTGATCATTTTTAGCAGTTACAGTGAAATCATTGGGGCAACCACTTCCTGAAAATGAGTAATGTTTCTGAGATCATAAATCAAACTTCACAGAATTCGTTTTTAAATATTAAGCTTTAAATATATCTATAAGATGATGGATTCCATGAAAGATAAGAGCCATGGATGCCCTTCTTGCAGAGATTTCACTGTGTAGATATTTAGTTATTGCTATTTCATTACTCATTATTTGCTTCTGCTCTCTCACATAAACTATATGCATGATGCTTAAAAGATTTTCAGAAATATGTTTAATAAAAATTTATAATTTTAATCCAATAGTATATATTATTACATTTTTTTCACATTTCAGAAATGTTTAATATGGAATTTTTATTTACTTTCTCAAGGGGGAAAAAAAAACTTAGCATCTTGATGTGTTAATGAAATAAACATCCTGAATTTTTTATTCATACCTAATTTGTCAATGCATGATCTCATAAAAAATGTTCTCAGATTTAATATTTAAAAATTATGGAAATTTTTAACTTTTTTTAAAATAAAAATTCTTGTTTTTAATGTAATGATACTCATTGCTAATGTTGGAAATAAAGATAAAATTGTACCTAACAGATGGGAGATTTCACTGATATGAAGTTATGGCATTAAAAAATTATTCCTGTTAGCATAGAGCTTCTGATAATAGTATTCAGACTTACTAATACTATTTCTAGTATCTAATAATTTGAAAAGACAATAGAACTTTGTTAATTCAAAATTTGTGATAATTTAAATTTAGATATCTCTTTCCCTGATGAGTTGTTTTAAAAATGTATACTAACTTTTCTTCATAAATCAAACATAACTTTGATAATTCAAAATTTGTGATAATTTAAATTCCTCTTTCCCTGATGAGTTTGTAGAGGCATTAAGTTATTTTAAAACAAGAGACATGAAAAATGAGCAATGCCCTCTCCGGGAATCGAACCATGGACCTCTCGAAGACCCGCCAAGCATGCAGACCAATACACCACGAAGGCACGCTAAGAAGGTGGGAGAAATATGTTATATACTCCCCCTTTTAAAGGGCACTGTTGATTAATCACCAAACTCTAGTGGTGGAGAATCGTCATCAACCATCATTTTTAGTTCAGGCGGCACTATAGAGATATTGTTTGTTTCTTCTTCTTCTTCTTCTTTTTTTTTTTTTTTTTTTTATTTTTTTTATTTTTTTATGCAGTAGAAGTAAAAAATTAGCGACGCCTTCACAGGGAATCGAACCACGGACCTCTGGAATACGCGCCCAGCGTGCTGACCACTACACTACGAAAGCATGCTAAGAAGCTGGGAGAATTACCTTATACACTTCCCCTTTTAAAAGGTGACTGAGGTTTTATGGGACCCACCCGCCAAATCCTGGCTGTGGAGAATCATCATCCACCACTCTTTTAGTTTGAGTGCCACTTTAGAGACATTATGTATTTTTTTGGAAGCAGAAAAGATGAAAAATGAGCAATGCTCTCGCCGGGAATCCAACAACGGACCTCTGGAATACGCGCCCACTGTGTAGACCATTACATCATGAAGGCATGCCAAGAAAGTCGGAGAAATACCTTAAAAGTTTTATCAAAAATGGATACTAACTTTTCTTAATAAGTCAAATTTCCTTGGGTGCTGTAATCAAAATTTCAATCAAATTTTCAATTTACTCAAAATTCAGAATTTTGAGTAAGTTTATTTTTCCCCCTACTTTTTCCTATTTATCCTAAATTCATAGAAGTTGTTCTAACTTCTCAGGAGATTCTAATCAATTGAAACCTGGAATGTTAACAAATATGTAGAAGTCTTCGGTAAAAAACGAACTTCCCCTTTTCGTCCTGACAAGCAAATGAAATATTGTAACATGAATACAAGTCTGTATCTCAAAAATCGTCCAGAAAAGCATCCGTTCTCTTAGCAGATGTTCCTTACACACTTTGCTTTAAGTTAATTGAAACAAAATCTACCGTGGTATGTAATTTAAGTTCTTCGAAGGCAGTGTTTTGTCAATATTTAAATTTTTTACACATAACAGTAATATTTGTAATAAATATTTAGAGATATCATGTATCATACAGCATTATTTATTAGGAAAGAACACAATTCTTGGTTTAAGGATGCTAGCATATGAGAACACTGCAGCTTGGTTTCTTGATCAATGCTATATCTTTTGGTACCTCTAAATTTTAATAATAAATTATTAGTGCTATGTAACTCTTGATTACCTTGGCATTAATTAAATCACACTGTTTCCTTTGCTTGGTCCTAATACTTATATAATGTGCCGTATGTTACTTCAGAAAAAAATCCAAGCTGTTGTCAAACTAAAATGAGAAGCAATGATATAAGAAGCATGATTGCCAGTGCCCAACTTAGCCTAAATGGGGACTTTACCAAAAACTTTTTTGGGACCCTCCTATGCTTTACTGCTTCAAACATGCGAACTTTTTAGATATATTTAAATTTTTATAGTAATAAACTTTCTAGTCGATTAAGGGCCCTTCTGTGAAGTGGGGGCCTGGGGCAACTGCCCCGTATGCCCTTGCCTTAGTCAGGATCTGATGATTACATAACCTACAAAGTACATATTTGAGGACTATATTTCCCACCTATTTGAGTCCCTACTGTCATACTTTGCTTTCTTCCTTGAAATTGGTATTATACTGCTAGCTGCTAAACTTGCTATACCATGACTGCGGCATGCAACAAATGTCAAATTTGCCTAAAGTACTACATGGTGGGATGTGCAAATAGTTAATGATGAGCATTCTAGCGCATGCACACAAAGCAGGTATGAATAACATCTGTATTGTGTATAATTGTAAAGTCACACCGCGATTTTCATTTAGAAATCACAACTGAACATCGGTCGTTTGAGTATTACGCCTACATACTATTATAAACGAAAAGCTCCTACCAGCACCTGTCAGAAATCGACTGCTCCAGGATTGGAGGGTTTATCGGTCCACTAGCGCCTAGAGGACAGCCATTTCGTCTCGGCTTTTGCGGGATTGTACAATGACTTCACGTGCCCTGAGTCAGGAATTTGGCTCCTCATGTTCAGGACTACGAGTGTCTGCACAGACCGCGCTATGACGTCTGCAGCACCACGAACTGTTAGGACTGCGACCGTTATTGCGGTTTTCAATTGATGACGCAGCAGAGACAGGCGTACGTACCAGTAGATTGACGAACGACGATATTGGACACAAGAGTACCACCACATCCTCTTTGTAGAGGTTCTGCTTCAACATCATGATGAAACTCGGTTCTGCGTCAGCCATCATGATGGACGTATGGAAGTGTAGCAATTTTAACGCCCAAAAGCAGAGTACTTTAACCATCAGCTGTGTGCATTTAGAAAAATTATATGATCATCATGAAACATGCAAGAGGAATGAGAATACAGAAATGAAAATACGATGGAAGCCTATGAGTCTACGCTTAGTCACCATGCATAATTGGTCTCAAATTGATTGATGAGCATACTTCGGAACACAAACTACACTCTTTTGCAAAAAATCCAAGCACCATGAAGGAAGTGGTTGTTTTTGATGAAATTGAATATATGTATAACTCATACACAGGTAATAAACTGATTAAAAGGTCAAAGTTATAGTACCTGTTCATGGCTCACAATCACCCATTGAGTGTTCAAGTTAGTAGTTGGTCGAACCGCCTCTGGCGGCAATGCATGCTTTAATTCGTCGAGGCAAGGAATGGTAGAGGTTCCTAATGTCATCCTGCGACACATTCTGCCAAGCATTCATCAGTTGTCGCTACAGATCTGCGATATTTTGTTCTGCCAGAATCTGGCGGCCTACCATACCATAAAGATTAAAATAGTTCCGACCCGGCAATAAGCCATACAGCATTGAATGCTGTGACACCAAAGGGTGTCTAAAAACTATTTAGCGATCACTCAGCCCGAGTCAGACCTTGGTAGTATCATTACGAATCCCTACCGCGCCTGAGCGCGCACTGAACAGAACGGTGCTTATAGTTCTGTGAAGGCCGCTAATTTTCTCTATATTCCACTCCCAACGTATGCTCAGAATAAGTGAGCAGCGTGGGCGAGGTCAGGTCCGATTAACTCGCAAAAGTAGAGCAGCCAACTCATGCATTGCCGTCTCTTCCCTACGTCGACGAAGGACCCACGGAGAGGGACTGATAAACATGGCCCAAGATCCCTAAAAGTGAACTCCTGACGATTGAAAAAAAGACAACTGTAAAAGAGACAACTATTCACTGACGGCAATGAAATTATGCTCTCAGAAAACAGCTATTAGCACTACAGCTTACCACAATATCGCTGCCGATCACATTCACTCAGGACCAGGTTCGGAGCCTGTGCAGCCGTACCGGGCGGTAGCACTTAGGTAAGACAATTTTTTTAGAATTTAGGGAGGCACTGGGCGGCAGAAGTTAAGACAGCAAAGACTGCACCGTGGGGCAAAGAACCTACCATTGGCCCTGCGTACACTCCTTCATTGATGCTATTCCACCAGATGCTAATGTTAACTTTCAAGAGAACGATAGTCACCGTGCATAATTGATCTCATATTGGCTGAAGAGCATATTTCCGAACATAAATAGTGCCAATTCAATTCTTTGGTTTCAATCCTATAAGCACTTTCAGAAACAAAATTGAAACATAATTTCGAAACTTGATGACAAGAGTTTTTAATTGTTGATCAGGTTTATGCGCGTTGTCAAATGGTTGTAACTGTCGTCCTAACACGCCTCATGCATATCACTTTTGGGAAAAAAACTGAAGATCTGGCAAGCAAAAGGGACGTTGTAATATTAAACAGACATTCCTTGGAGGCGTTGGCCGCATGCAGCTGGCTATTATCTTGCTCAAGGATGATCGCTGACAAATGCCATAGTTTTGGCAATACAGAAGTTGGCAGGATCTTGTCCATAAATCATTGGGCTCTTAAAGTGCTGCGAAAGATCAGTACAAATTTGGTTATTATAGAATTTGGCTGCCTAGATAATAATGCCAGTATATACAGAGGTATGGTTGTTTTACGTTGACAAAGGGTACACAGCTCACTGGGACTTCTATGCTGAATTAAGGTAAGCCAATCTTCTTTCACGTATGAATCCCAAGCTAACGAAAATCATAATTTATCGCAGAACATGATCCAGATACATTCGAAAATTATCAGCCGCAACACCAGAATAAACGTTGCTCTCAATGCCCCCTCTCCGGGGATCTACGTCGGAAAATCGGGAAGCTACTGTCTAAGATCTATACATAAGCAGTTTCGGCCACGTATAATCAGTCTTTACAGGACTAGAACCTACGTTCATTCAGAGAATGTTTCAAGACCATATGGCATCATTCAGGACCTGCAGGGACCATATGGCACCATTCAGAACCTGCAGGGACCATATGGCACTGTCTTGTCTGCCTATTTACTGTAGGTCGCAACATGATTAGATATGAGGCGTTTTCATTGGGTCATTGGCTCTTCGGTCCTCTGGTGCACTTAGTAGATGGAACAACACATCAAATATAATCATTGAAACAGGACTGGTACCCAGCTGGAACTTTTATTGACTGAGCGTTATCTTTCGTCCAATGTTATATATATAAAGTCCGTAGGAGACCGCGTGAGTTACGTCCGCCTGAATGGTCTCCTGCAGATCTGAGGATTTTTTCTGAAAGTTAATCCAGGGCAGGAGCTCGTCTCCAGTGTTCTGTTCTGCTCTCCATGCCTAGGAGTTATGGATATTGCAACAGAAGCCGAAAATTCAAACCACCTTTCCTTACAACACTGTTTTTTAAAACTACACGTCTAGAGTTTGTAGGTAAGTGATGCTGAATGGTAGAAGCTTTCGCAGTAACTCTTGCTATCCCACGATCCTTCCCAGAAAGTGCCATTCTAGCTCTGCGTCTGTCCTTTTGGTGATTCTGAATGCCTTATTGTAATACTTAGTAACAATACAGTTCTAACTGTATTACACTCTTGTCAGAATTCTGGTTCTCAGGTCAGACGATGCATCAGTAAGATCAGTCCGTTCTCAGGTCAGACGATGCATCAGTAAGATCAGTCCGTTCCCATGAAAGTGGTAATGCAGTCACTGTCGAATTTATTCATTTGGATTATATTGAGTATTCGGATACATTCTCATTAGCTAATGCAAACAAAACTGTGAAATAAGTAGTCAAAGTTATAGAACGTTGACACGTTAGTCGATATGCTTAACTGAATAAATCTTGCTCAGGCAGTTTTAAGTAAGACAAGAGAAGGCTTATATAAGCACACTGTTTTTTCGGGAAATGAGCTTGTCCTCACCTACACTGCTGGCCATTAAAATTGCAACACCAGGAAGGAATGATGCGACGAACGGTAAAAGCACGTGAAAGGAAGAAGAGATTTGGTATGCAAATGGATTAGAATTTAAGCGCATGCAAGGAGGGAGAAAAGACATCTGACGTATTGCATAAAAAAAGTTGCATAGTGGATTTCTCATTCGGAACGCGCTTTGTACGGCCAGAGTTTTCTCAGAATATCGTGTTATGCCTCAAATATTAAGACGAAATTCTTACCAGCAAGAGTCGGAATATGGTAGAGGCAGGATTTTTTCCCATAGAGAGTGTGGATTATTGTTCCGCGATATCGCCCGTCGCACTGCTCGACATCCAATCACTGTCATGCGAATATATAATCAATGGGTTGCTGAGGGTCATACTGAACGGCATGCAGGATCTCAACGCCGTCTCCTGACTAACGCTCGAGAGGACAGACATATTGTGAGGTTAGCCTTGAAAAAAAAACCGCACAAACACATAACGAACCATTAGTTAGGAAATGGGTATGTTTGCAGTACGCCGAGTATCCGCTCGTACGGTGCTTCGACATTTGCAGCAGAGCAGTGCTTAAATTGCACCGGAGCCCAGCTCTGGTACTTCTCAGTTTTCAAGATAAATTACAATTCTAGCCGGAGTGCACCGGAGCCCTAAATAAGAAGGCTGCGGCTTAACTGAATAACAATTTCCGTCTCGAAAATTTTATTTTTAGCAATAAAATTATATTAAAAATCGCTTATGACATTTTAATTTGTCGCTTTACAATTATTTTAGTTTTAATTATTTCAATAAATAATAATTAATTATCTAATAATTATCAATTAAATTATAATGAGTTATATAATAATTGTTAATTGAATAAAATCTATAAACTTTAATTAAATAGCTATTAATTAATTTGATTATAATTAACTGTTTAATTTTAAAATTATTAATGAGTTTAATAGTCATTTAATTTATTTATTTACTTTTATTGCTCTTTGCTGGCGGTCTTCCATAGGGCTCCGGCACTTATAATTTTAAAATTTAAGCCCTGCAGCGGAGTGAACTATCAACACGATGACTGCTACTTTGGCTTCCCTTGAAAATGCAGCATAGAGAGAGACAGTGATTCTGGTGCACCAAACGACAAAGCTGGATAAAAGAATGTCACAATGTTGTCTTTTCAGACATGTCCCTGTTCAGCGTGTGATATTCTGATGGCCGTATATGTGTCTGGAGGCAGCGAGGAGACTGCACGTCATATGCCATACATATCTTTTTGCAATAAATATCTTTTTTGTATTTGCTTTTCTTCACAGTGTTGCTATTTTAATGGCCAACAGTGTACTACTGAAGTGTTCCTAACTGAAACATGTTTCGTTGAAAACTGCGTCTCGCCTAGCTAGCGAGATAATTTTATACTTAAACGAAAATGTTTCGTTTGAAGCACTGTTTCTCGTTTGATTTCTCCAAAGAACCAGTTTTCGCATAAGTCAACTGATCAAACAAAGATTATATATTCGACGTTGTATGCATAGACGTTCTTTCTGCACCTTCCCACGCATTGACTGTATTCTCAAATTGCACATTAATTCTTCTAACACTACATTTCCTGAATGTTTACGCCAGCCCAGAAATTTTACGAGTCATTCATTTTAAGTAATATAGTCTGCTTCTTATTCGATCTATTATTTTTCTTCCTGTCTTTTTTAAATTGCTAATTCTTCATCGATTTAATACATAGCACTGTTGATTTATGTTATAGTGAATGAACTTCATTGCGTTTTTCTGTGATTACATTTCGCTTATTTTGTGACATTGCATCCCCTTTTTTTTTACCAGAAACAATGAACTGTTTGTGTTTTCTGAAATATTAATGCTAGATAATTCATTGCTATGCAGCAACTTGATCAATATGGTTCAGAAGAACCAACTCACTTGTGCCAAGATTCGAACTTCAAATAAGCTATTTTTTTACTGTTATGCTTAAGGACACTTGAAATCTGTCAGTCCAAAAGTGCTCTGATGTGGATGATAGAAAGCAAACAAAAGGTGTAAACCACAGGAATCTGTCTTTTCGGGTTTTATGTATCGAATCTAAGAAATAATTACCTATACTGCTGCAACATAAACACCACAAGTAACAGGTATAAAGTTGCACTATTATGAATATTCAAGATCTTTCCGCATGTAAAGACTCAGAATAAGTTAACACCACACTTATTGATATGTATAATGTATAATATAAGCAAATGATAATCTCCTTTTCATCGAGTTAGAATGTCATACAATAAACAGTCCATGTTTAAAAGCATCTAGCTAATTTCCTGGTCTTAATCCCATATCAAGTAGAGTTATACCTGACTTACGCAACTTGAAGTTACATGTTTTTTTAAATCATTTTTTAAACTCCAATATATGCATACAACCAATGATTGCATAAGAACTCTGATGGACAAGTGGTATAAGCAATGTACTAACTTAAATTTCACAAAAATTTAGACCAGATTTTATGACAGCAATGTAACTAAGAATGCTTTAGATGTATGGAAAAAATTTAATGTTGTAAAGGGCAAAATTATATTGTTTCCCAGTTGCTTAATGATTTCACTCCTATATATATATACATATGCCAGTATTGGGCTCAAACACTACTCCTGCATGAGTAATGTCTACATGAGAGTGGAGTAGGTCAAACACTACTCCTGCATGTATATTTAGTTTATTAAATGAAAACTTTAGTTATTTTCCCTTTTTTTTAAGTGTATTATGTAAATATAAATAAATATATATATATTCAGAAACAGGTTTGAAACATATTCACATAGATATTAGATTTTTTTTATATGTACATATACAGTATTCTTTATTAGTTCAAAACTGAACTTCACAATATCATCTTCTAAGACACAGGTTCCAAAACTTTTCCATGTCTAGCAGTTCTAAAAAATTATATTCTTGCAGCCCCTAACAAAGTTTCTAAAGAGGGTGAGGAAAAAGAAAACAGTTATGTAATCAAATTTTAATAATAAACAAAAATAAAACATGGAACTAAAAAAAATATTACAAAATTTAATATTTGCATAAATTTTTCAAAACAATAATTAATAACTATTTCTATTCCTCTGTATTGGATATTTTTTTTCAAATTGTGGCACTTTATTGTTAATAGCAATTCGCATATCTGCTTGAGCATCCAAGCGATTTCTGAATTTTGTTTTGATTGACAAAAGAGTATACTTCACAAAGAATTCCTTCACATGCAGAAAGGCATCTTTTTCTTTTGTGATTGTTTTCATGTCTTCACAGAACAAGACATCTTCCATTATAGCAACACTATGCTGTAGCACCCAGACAGGATAGGATGACGCTGCCTACCATACCAAAAGGTTCGAGTTCAAATCCCAAAGAAGGCATGGATGTTGTAATGTAAGTGTGTAATGGTTGTTTAGCAAGGAGCATTAAAAGCAGAAGGTGAGGCGAAATCCTTGAGAGGTTGGTGGTAGGAGACTTTCTGACCACATTCAGAGCATTCTTCTTCAAAATTCCATTTTGGTGGAAGCTTAGTACTTAGCAAGGCCCAGCAATACCTACCCACTTAGATATACAGGTGCTGGTTTTCCTTCAATCTGTCAGGTACTAAAACAAGCTTATTTTTGTTGCCCATCAGTTATTATGAAGGGACAAACAAACATAAGTTTGATTTAGGTAATTCTGATTATAGATGCTAAAATATACATTATGAACATAAACTCTTTAGAACAAAACAATTTCAATAAATATCTATTTGATTTGAATATATTCAAACATCATATATACTAATATTTTCAGATTTTTTTACCATACAATGTTTACAAGAGAAGGATTCGGGAGACAATTACAAATTATTATTATTTTACAAATCTCTGAAAGCTTTTTATCAGTTTCAAAATTATTTGAATGAAACTATTTTGAATTTACTTAAAAAGTAATATTTTCATCCTTTAACTGAGATGCTCACACGTATGTATTCTGACTCAACACAAATTCAAACATTAAAATAAAAATAACACCAGAAACATATATTATAAAATTTAATTCAATCTAATACATTATTACTAGATGTAAATTAAAGAGTATTAAATTCTAAAATACATATGCAAAATCTGATGTGCACATCACATTACTTATTAAATTATACAAAAACTGCAGATTTTGAAATTTAAAACACTGCTCAGTGTTTGTCACATGGGAGTCAAACTTCTCATAATTTCATTTTTTATAATGAGTATAAAAATGTCCCAGATATTTTTGCAGACATAAGGAAGCTGGAGATCGCATTAAAATAGATTTCATTATTTGTCAAAATAATTTTAAAAAAAAGTTTTACATTGATAAAACACAACTATTTTCATCATTTAAAGCATTTCAATGATAATTGGGAGTATAGACTAGGGCCAATGATTGTGAAAATTAAGGCTAGGTAAAGGTGTGTGTGTGTATATATACACATTTGGTTCTGGCAATTACAATAAAAAGAGAGATGCACAACTATAGCAGTCCCATATACAATAAACATTCTACGGATAATCTTTTTTAGTTATGTGAGATAAATACATATGTATGTACAGAAATCATTGAAAAAATTCCTTTTGGAAAAGAAGTCGTTTATTCTGTGCATATATACAGATGTTATGCAAAATTATGCATGACTTTATGATAACTCTTATGACAATGCATAAATCGGCAGAGATTTTAAATAAAACTATTAATTTTTTGGGAATCTGACACAGGAGCCCCCCCAAAAAAAATTTTTTTTAGACAGCAATGTTCAAAAGTAGAGTTTTATTTAAAATTTTCTGTTAAAGGTTGTTCTCAAATTTTGTATTTTCTTAATACAATATTTTGATCTACGGTATAAAATGGGTTTATAACCAGAACATTTTAAAGTTCTTAGTCATTCTCAGTTTTACTTGGGACAACAAATTAACAAATGATATTAAAAAAAAAAATGTTATTGTAACTTTTTTAAGTTTATTTTTTAACAGTTTTAAGATATTAATATATATTTATTTGGTTTAATAAAAATATACAGTTTTAATTTAAATATTACAAAAGCCTGATGAACAAAACTGAATTAAGAGTATTAATGAACTATTAAAGCAACAGATTAATAACATATTTAATTTTATAGCATACTTCATTTAAAATCTTTCCTAAAGCAGTTTTGAATAATGAGAATAAATATGGCACTAGTTTCAATTCACTAAGCATCATCAATTTAAAATTTTTTTTCTCTCACAGTTTTCCTCAAAGCAGCTCTTTTACATAATAGGAATAATTATGCCTACGAACCTATTGGCCTTTCTATACATCTTAACTTTTAATTTTTCTATTTTGAAAGGGTCAACTTTGTGGTAAACTTCCGATTCGTATTCACGACGCGAACGACCTAATATTAATAATACGACTACGAACAAAGACAGATTGAACAAAAGCTTGGCTACTTTTGAACAATGCACTTGGCTCTAAAATTTATTCTGGTAACCTTACATTGCATCAGCGATTTCGAAAGGCATCATGGGAAAAAGTACACATTTTTCGGTAAACTTCCGGTATCAGGGACTCAGTTATCTGTAAAATTCAATTTCGTATTTGAGGAGAGTAAAAAGAAACTTCGTACATTTTTTACGAGTTCAAAAGGCCAGAAAGAAAAGATGGGACAAAATAAAATTTAAAATAAATGGCCCAGAAATAATAGAGGAAAAAAAAAAAAAAAAAAAAAAAAGGCCTAAAGAAAGAAAAGGAAAAGAAGTAGAAAATATCCTAAAATACGATTGTGTCCATGAGTGTAGTTAAGGAGTTCATCTGCAAAAATTAGTGTCTTTAAGAAGCAAACTTTAGCTAAGTTTAATAAAAAAAAATAATAAATGAATGAATTCCTACATGGTAATGTGTATGCCCTAATCTTGAGACCTAACTAGAAAAGACATATATCATCACAGAGATGTACATAATATTTTAACTAAAGTAACATTAACTATTGCCGTTCCCAAAAAATTCATGTATATTTCAGAAAAACAGTAATTAACAAAATCATAAATCCATACACAGTGTGAGAGCATATCAACAAAAATAAATTATACAGTTTATTTTTCTTAAATATTAGTTAAATATAAAATTAATTTATTAATTTAACAGTTGTAATTTATTATAGTACAAGTTTAATAAATTCCGTCACCCTGTATTTATATTTGATCATAATTCCAAGTTTGATACCTGAAAAAAAAAAAAAAAAAAAAGGTCGGGGATCTTAGTTACAAAAATCACAATCTATACTCATCGATGGTCAAGAGATCCCCATTTTTTCCCTCTCAAGAAATTCCTAAGCACGAAGAGGGGGCCTCCGAAGGGTGTGAATTGCTGATAAGAACAGACTACTGATAAGAAATGTGGCGTCTCTACGGAATAGTTACGAAGAAAAGAACCACATAACTTGCTACTATTACTAACTATTGTATAATGCTAGAATCTTATGAAAAATAATAAATAAAAAAAATTTAATTGCAGAAAACTTCAGATCAAGGAATAAGAAAGAATAGCAGTGCCTCGATGTGCTTAAAAACTACGAAGCATTCTGCAGACTTTCGTGCCAAAATCAAGGTTGACAAATGGATTAATACATTTTATTGTTTCTTTTAGTGTATATATTTCAAAATTATTAAAATAACTTGAACAGTTGTTTAATTGCTTAAAACAGCAATAAAGTTCATTTATAAAGATATATAAGGAACTTCATAATTCATTGCTTTGGTGAACAACTGAAATTTACCAAATTACCTAACTTTATAACATTAAATATCTTCGTAATGCTCTGTTTTATAAAAGCTTAACTACTTCTAAAAGCTAACTACTAACTAAAAGCTTAGCTACTTACTATTCATTTGTTATACATTAAAATATTTTCTGATTTATTTACTAAATGCATAATCAGTCATCAGGATTATTAAATGTATTAAGAATTTCATACCTGCTTGTGCAGTGTGAATGCATGTTTGTGTAATGAACTTTGATTTTCATGAACGAAAAAGAAATACAGGCTAATCTTTGGAATATGGTAACAGGTAGATTGGCGACATTTTGGTAAGGCGATAAAGGTTACTAGCTAGGACTTTAGCAGTGTACATGGATAAAGTCAAGAGTGTGCGCAATGCCATTTTTGTGCAATTCTGGGATGTTTTTTTAAGTGAAAATAGGTCGACGTGTACATGGATACCGCGTACGCGCAATTCTTAAAAACGCGCGAAGCAGTGGGCGATTCTGCACTTTCTCCCAATTTCGCACCTAATCTTCGTCAGTTTTGTTCCACAAAAAGTTCTAGCATAAGCGTAATTCGGCTAGCAGATTGTTGGATTAAAAAATGTTGAGTTAAAAAAAAAAAAGCCTTTACTTCGTGAAAACAAAAACTAGCAGGTTGCTGTAGCAGGGTTGGTCGCCAAAATATCGCCAAGTTACCATAATCCAAAGATTAACCGAAATACAATCTCCGAATAAATACTTTTTTGTTTTCCAGTTCCTGTGCTTAGCTGTAAAAGAAAATTCACTTCAAGTATGTGTCTGTGTAATTTTGACGATGTAAATGCTGAAATGTATGTATAGTAAAAACTCAACAAAAAAATATCCAGAAAGCTCTTGTAATTTTGGATAGCTGAGCATATAAAAAAATGAAATATTGTAATAAGTGAATGGAAGAATAAACTACTAGTCTAAAATCAAAAACAGTTCATCTTATTTGTATCAACTTTATTATCAAAAGCCAATATTTAATATTATGCACGATTTTGAAAAAAATGTATGCTGCTGATCTTTGGAATATGATAACCGGTGATTTTTACAATGGTTGTTATGTGGATTAAGATTGCGGTTTAATCCTAGTATCCGGTGCACACGGGATTTGGCTACTTTTGCCGACTTTATGATGAGCAATAAAAATGGGACATATACGATGAGTAGTAAACGGGTCATTCAAAGAATATATATAGTTATACATAGTATATATATAGATGTTGTTTGGGTATGTATATAGTGTATAGTACATATACGTTGTTTGGGTCATTTTTGGTGTTGGCGGTAATTTTCAAAATCGCGCCAAGGCTGCACCGTATACTAGGATTTTACCAAGATTGCAAGTTAAGACTTTAAATATGAACAATAGTTATCTGAAAATTTTAAGTAGTAATTTTATATCCAACAATCTCTGCCAAATAACTTCCATGTTTTAAGTAATTAAAAATATATTTTTAACCACTTATTATTAATTTTATAAAGTACATTCTATAATTTAAATTTTATTTACTTTCATATATTTTTAATGTTTGCCATTATAAATTTCATACTATGTACTTTTTTAAGATTTCATAGTTATTTTATGTAAGAAATGGATTTATGTGCAACAGATATACAATGAAAATCATTTAACACAAAATTTAGGGGACTGAAATATTTTTTCGTGTTAAAAAATATTGAAAAGAAAAGAATATATATATATATATATATATATGTATTCAAAAAAATTAAGCTTATTATAGTATGTTTTATTTACATAGATATGTATATATGCATGTATTTAATAAAAGCCAATGAAACAAAAACTTGCACAAGAACTTAATGGAATTCAATACAAAATTTTCAAGTTTTTGAAAAACAAAACATTTTTTGAGTTTTGAGAAAATAATCTGATATTTTTCCTTGCATTGTCTTTTTTAGCATTTTCGCCTAGCACGGGTTTCTTCCCTATATCGGGCTAAGAGGGAAATTTTGTAAAGCCTCTTTTCACGTCATTTCCCTCTTGGTGTCAAAAAAAATCCTTCCGAGGATTTGGCGATTGAAGATGGCGGAAAAAATTGCGCCAAGTGCCAGTTATCTGAGTCTTCCCAACTACTGCAACGAATTCTTCCGATAGTACAGTAGGACAGTTCATTAATACAGAAACTTTCTCAAACATTTCATTAAGTGTCAGCTCAGTTTCAATATCCTACTTCTCCATTTCTTTCGGCGCCGAAGAATCTGATACTTTTGAGAATCGTGTGTAATGAAAATAATTTTCATTCATCCTTGGAGTCGCTGAATTCTATGCAGTGCAACATATGAGCCAAACTCACTAATTTTTACTGACACTGCCATGTACTCATCACTGAATTCCAAAGCTAACTGATGAGAGATGAGATGTTTGTGTGGCGTTTGTAGACGTGGAAGGCGAAAGTACCGTACATAAACAAAACTGGCTCGTGTCACAGGCTATTCCGAGGGTATTTCAAAGCCAAATTAGCCTCTTTTCTACGAAACATGTGAAACCGCCTCTCTTTCATTTCACACCCCGTTTAAATCTCGCCAGCGATACCAGTGTTTTCTGTATTTTGTTCATTTCCAGAAAGGATATCTTTTCATGTTAAGCGATTTTTGTTTCGTGTTAAGAGAAACAAAATGCGTGAAAATACATAGTAGTTTGTCGGGACCGTTGCATTATTTCGTGTTCACCGATATTTCGCGTTAAACGTATTCCACTGTATACAGATGTGTTTGGACTATGTATATACAAATAATGTTTTAAAAGGAAAATTTATAATCCTTCCAAAAATTTTTGTGCATTATGCTGCTAAAAATTGATCAGTAAATATATAAAGAAAGAAATTTAGAACCAATTTTTCAGAAAGAATAAAAATTGAAATTAAAATTAACTTGATAAAATCCTGTTTAGACTAGTAAAATCTTTTTAAATTGGAAGATATTTTTAACTTTTGATTTTACTTCCCCCCTCCTTCCCCCATTTTCCTTTGCTACTGCTGTTTGATAAGAGGTTCTAGTAAAGTTTTGTGTTAAAATTATTTTGAACTTTCAAAGATTTTCCACTGAAGGATTTTAATTTTTTCTACATTTTTAAGGGCATGTTTTCTTTTTTTTTTTTTTTAGTCCAAAGGGATTTCAGTCCCGAAGGACTATTGCTTTCGTTTTGGCATTTTGCGTCGGTTCACTTTTCAAACTGTTGCCACAAAATGTTAGAGTCCTGCATTATATTTGAAGAAATTAAATAATGAAAAATCTGCATAAATGATTGTCTATTTCTCGCATTGTGATAAAACAATGGTACATAGAGCCATTGAATTTTGAATGACGAAATCCTACTGCGAATATGGGCATCTGAAATCCCAAATTTGGAATTTGTTTTATTATAGATTTTATATTTTGTAAAACTTTAACGAATTTTTGATTTACAAACTCAATATTTTAAAAGCGAGAAATGGCAACGTTATATAGAAAAAAAATACTTTTATCTCCAGCTCGCGAGACTGTGTATATCGGAAATTCTAAAGATATGCTTAATTTAACATTATTTTGCGATATTGCTCTTGAACTGAATTTTATGGTTTAAGTGCAAAGAACATGATATTTAATAAATAAAGGTAACACTCAAAACGTTAAAAAAATGCCCCTTTGGACATAATTTAAAATCTGAAAAATTTCAGATTTTTTTTTTTTTTTTTTTTTTGGTGAACTATTAAGATAAAAAAATATATTGAAATGGTTATCAGCTGATTCTGGATACAGAGAAGCAAGGATTTTGTTTTAAAAGGGGAAATGTAATTAAATTCGACATACCTCCTCTTGAGGATATTATGTTAAAGTTGGTTGGATTCCTCACCTTTCTTGTTCTTTTTATACTACTTTTTTGGTTTTTCTTGTGATGGTTTATTTTAACATGTTGACTGCCGTGGGGGTCACCGGTGACCTGCACTCGACTTGGCTACAGCGCCGTGGGTGCCACTGGCAACGCGACCAATAGTAAAATACATAACTAGAATAAATATTAATACTGATAAATTTTTAATTATTACCATTGTTACTATAATGGTTTGAAGAATAATAAACCGTAAAAATTTAAATTATAAATCACAAAAATGGTCTACAGATGTTTGGAGGTCGCTGGTGACCCCCAGCATGAAGCACAATTATATAACATTATTTTCTGTAGATAATATTTCGACATAATATATATCGCATAATAAAAATTTCAAGTTGCCGTCATGGGCAAATCACGTAAAATGCACGCGGCAGTCAACGTGTTAATTTTTACATTTTAAAGTATTCTTGTTCTACATTTATAAGATTTTATGAAGATCATTTGAACTTCAATTTTTAAGTCTTTGTGAAAAGTTGGTTCCAAATTTCTTTATATACTATATATAAGAACTCCTACACTCCTAGAAAAAACTAATTTATAAATTTATTTATCCCATATTTTCATTTTGAAACATTTTAGTACATGCTTTTCCTCAATATTTTAAAAGTTGATTTTTTGTTGAAGTGAAATATGTAATATGGAAAAATTCTATTAAAAAACATAACTCAGAATCAAAATAGGAGATAAATAGAGATAATAATAATGTGGGGTATTTGATTCTCTTTCCCTAATAGTCATTTGAAACATTTAGCGTGTTTTTCCATTCAGCTGAAACAGTAAAAATATAGAAAAATTCCCATAGAAACATAATTCGGCTGAGAAACAAAACAGGCAAAAAATTGGGTTGGCGTCAGGAAACTGATTGGTCTAAAACAGAGCTAAACGTTTTTTCAGTCGTGAGCCTTTTTTATCATAGATTTTTTTCATGACCCCAAAATATTTATGAAAATTTTGTGGGACCCTATAAGCATTGCGAAAATCTGACACATGTTCGAGTGAAAGTGTCAATTTTTTCACTTGTAAGATAGTATTGCAGTTTTAGGTCATATCTTTAATTTCTCATTTTAAGACAAAGAACAATGTGAAAATTTTAATTAATTAACAGACGAAATGACGGCATCACATACAAAGCAAGTAAAATGAACATTTATATTATAAACAGAATGCGTTTAAACATTTTTGTTTTTCTCTTTGTGTGTATTGTCTTATCTTATCTATTTTGAGATACATTGTGTAAAAATATTGGGTAATTGTAAAATTATTATATTAAGTTTAAGAAATACCAAAACTACTAAAATTTTTTGCAACCCCCTGCTGTAGATGGGGGTTGCGATCTACAGTTTAAGAAAGTCTAGTCTAAAATAACGTTACAATATTTGATTTTGTTGGAACATTGGATAACTGAGGCCACACCCAGTGCAGTTGTGGCAGGTGTGCAAATTTTGGAATTTACAGAGATATCAAGTAGCAAAATTTTTGGAATTTAGGAGTGGAAAAGTTTTTAGAATTTAGGACCCACAGAGATTGTATAGCACAACAAAATGTATCTGCTGGAGCTAGGACTCCAGTACATGGTTATATTCTTATAAAGAGTGTATGCCTGAATGCAAAGATGCATTTTGAGTCATCATCGCTAGGTCAGCAGCCTACACAGCATTGTGTGATACATCCTTCATGTAAATAAGAAATAAAATTGACAGCACTTTAGTTAAATAACATAACTCATTTTTTGTAAGTATTATGCAAGAGTATTATAATTGTTGAATAAGAATACAACACTTGCTTTCTGTTCATCTGAAATGGGATAGATATTCTAGCAGTTATTCCAGCAGAAATTTGCAAGAACAGATCATTCTTTATTTAGTTAGATAATCAAAATACACAAGCTATGAACATAACATATTAAACCGTAATTCACTTTTCACATTAGACAGCCAATGTTTATCAATTTTCACATAAGTCGTACTTTCCCGTAAATTTGAAAATACTCTATTGTATGCTGGTCTGTTCAAGACAAGCCTGAAATCATTTTTTTTTTTTTTCCAAAATGCAATTGATAACTTGTTTTTTTACAAAATTTTAACCTGGGAGTTATGAACAAATTTGTGGGAGGTCACCAAATTCAAAGAAATTTATTTGACAATAAAAGATATACGGAATTTGAAGAGAATTTTGGATGTTTTTTAACATTTGCAGGAATTTTAAATTAAACATTTCCATATTTTAATTCTGATTTTATTGCTTTTCACTTTATTTATGTGTTATGTTTGATGATTTTCAAACAGCTCGAAACAAATTTCAAAGCAATTGCATACGCGCAGCTAAGATTTAGTTTTTTCGGCTATCTTAGTAATATCTTGCATGCAATTTGTAATTGTAATACGCATCATTTATAAACTATGTTTCTTATTTCTAATCAAATTTGTTGTCAAGTAGGCGCATAACATTTCCTAAGCATAGGAAAATTAAGTAGTGTCTCAAAGGATAATAAAAACAATTTTGTTCATGATGGTTAAATGGCCCAAAATCTCTTGTAAGAGAAATGGGATGGATGCACCAACATCAAATAAACTTAGAGAAAAACTATTAATGAAAATGCAAACATTGGCTCTCTTTCTAACCAGTAACGATTCCGGAGCTTCGATTGGCGCTGCAAGACGAATGGGCAGCAATGCGTCAACTCATTGACACCCTCATTCTCAGCATAAGCAGACGCTGTGAAACTTGCCTAGCAGTCAGGGGAGATCATATTCCCTATTAAAGCCCAGATGTTTCTTGCTGGACACCCATCACAGGGATGTTTCGGCTTTCAGTCGCATTGCGCTCCATGCTACTTTTTCAATAAAGCTTCTTTTTATCCCTCTGATTTCTCTTTTAGTAAGTGTTGCTTACATTACTCATGTCCTTACGTATTGGGGATCATACGGTATTAAATGTGTTGATTTGGAAAGCTTTTGTACAAAGTCTCGTCCTTAATTTTTGCACACCAGTGTAGACTGCAATCACACCACTCACCCGAAGGCAAAATCAAGGGTTAAATTCATCAATTCTAATGAGAATGCAGTAGCGAAGTAAAGCACTGCGGTTTTTGCATAATTTCTGAGTAAGCTATTTGTACGAGTTGAAATAATTCTTGCATTTAAACTTGTATTCCAAATTAAGATTTAACTTGAAATTAATGTGGATAATTACTGAGAGAATTAGATTTTTGTAGCGTAGTTTACGTGCGATGAGATCACGTGATACGAACCGGCAAATCAGGATGTTGAACCATGAAAACATAGTAAATTCTTAATGTCTTTTTACAAATTTATTATCTTTATTTATTGGCTTTTTACAAAATTTTAAAAGATATTAAAATGTTTGTGCCTTCAAAATAAAAAATTCTTAGAACTAACAGTTGTTAAAATTTTTTATGTGTATATTGTACGTTGTCGTCAACAAAGTCTGCTTGGCGAGATTTGCGCCAGTGAAACTGAAAAGTACCTCAGAAACTAAACATAAAGATTAAATAAATAAATTTGAAGAATTTTTTTAAGGGATGAGCTGAGAGCATGAAAAATTAAAATGTGTTTTTGAAAAAATATACAACAGTTTCTGAGAAGGATTTACAGGCATCCTTAAAAGTTTCGTATTTAATTGCAAAAAATTTAAAACCTCATACAATTGGAGAATCACTCATTCTTCCTTCAGCAATTAACATGACATCATTTATGCATGCAGAAAAATATAGTAACGGTTTAAAAACAATAGCATTAAAAAAGATACTGTTTCTCACCAAATTTTTGTCATATCAGACACTATAGAATACAAAATTCAGTCTTTACTATAAAACTTGAAACTACCGACATTAATAAAATGTTTCAATTTATCGTTTATGTGAGATATGTTTTTGAAAACAATGCAGTAGAATATTTTTTATCTTGTAATATTTGGGAAGGAAAAGCAACTGGAGAGAAAATATTTGAAATTATTAACAGACATTTTGAAACAATGTTACCTAGACACACTGTGTCGCAGTTTGTACTAATGTAAGCTTTTAAAACTAAGACAATACTTTGGCAAGGAGAATTGAACAACAACAACAAAAAAAAAAAAAAACAGAAACATGCTTTTCACAATTTACTAAAAGTAATACAGATTTCTTGTTTAAAACGACATATGATAAAATTGACAGAAAGTCTTTTGAAAAATTTCCAAATAAGGAATTAGGTTGGATCTGTGACCCATTTTGCCTTTGGTGTTTTCAATTCCAATGTATCTCTAAATGAAAAAGAACAATTATTTGATATTTTAAGTGACGGAATACTGTGTGTTAAGTCTCTAACTTGCCAAAAATTTTAGTTGATTGGAAACTAATATGCCGATTTAAAAGGAATGAAAGTAAATTATTACGTTTCTTACGTAAAATTGTACAGTAAACCTTTAGCTTCTATTTAAAACTTCTAAAATGCTTATGTTACATTTTTCTGTTATATAAGCATTGAAAGTGGATTTCTCACTGAAATAGAAATAATTTTGCTATTGAATTAACATGGAGAACTTTTTGATTGAAATATTTTTTCTCTGCGACATTAGTTGCATCTACTACAAAATAAAGATGAACTGTTTTTAAAAATTTTGTATTCGTTGTCATATTGATCTATGAAGTACTAGATTAGTGAGTTTTTATTACATTATTGACAAATATAGTTTTTAAACAATCAAAAAATTTAAAGCGGAGATAATTATTTGTCAAATATGAATGTGTTTTCAAAGAGGAAATAAATAATAAGTGATAAAAAGAAAATTCAGTCAGAACATTCACATCTCTAACAAAGTAATTTGCTTTGATTTAATCTTTATAATACAATTTATTTTAAAATGATAAGGCAAAATCCAATGTGAAAGGTTATGCGAAGATTACGATAGTACTTAGAGTATTCAGCATTTCGTATAATCCTATAACCAGATAATAATAATATTAAAATAAATTTTATCTGAATGTTCTTATTACATAAACAGTAGTAAAATTATGCAATTACATAAACGAATACACTTTCGGACAACATACTTAATAGCAAGCCAAAGTTCTGTTTATGTTACATCTCGCCCTTCAGCGCATGCTCAAGAATTACCATCCAGGCGAAACTAGTCGATTTGATTATTATAGTATATTAAAGAACCTTGGATTTGACCATGACGTCAAAAATTCGAAAAGTGGGGTAGGGTAAGGCTTCTAGGGTAGGGTTTGGAAATACGCGGCAGGGAAGCTTGCTGGGACAGAGCTTTAAGAGATGCTCATCCGGTATTGTAGAATGGAGGTGGCTGAAAGACAGAATTTACGTGAGAATAGTCTCAAAGTTGGGTGAGAGGAAGGACCTGGAGAGAGGGAAGTATAGATGATGAGAAAGTGAAGGAAGAATAGGGTGGGAGAGGGGAGAGGAAGAGTCAGGTTGTCAAGGAGACTAGATACGTTAAGGATGGGAGTGTTAGGCAAGGTGGATTGGTAAAGGATAATAACGGATATTTGATATAAGGGAATTTTGTAAGAGGAGGTATATAAAAAATTTGTTAATAAATATAGTATATAAGATTAATGAGTAGTGTACATTTTGGGAACAGAATCACGCATTTACACGCACATACACACACTTATACATACACAAGTAAATAAGAAGGAGGAAAAAAAAAAAAGAAATAGGAGGGGAAAATTACGGAGAGGGAGGTGAGAGATCAGGATCCAGTGGGTGGGCCGAGATAGGGTGGAACTTCGGAGGTAGTAAAAGCTTGAAAAATGGGATAAAAGCTCGTAAGCATATAGAGAGGATAGAAGTATAGATATCCGTAGCATGCTAGATAAGTAAATGTATGTGTAAAGGCCAACTTCAATGAGGGCATTTCGACATCACTTCCATATTTGGTGATAAGAAAAAAAAAAAAAAAAAACTTCTACTAGTGGAAGGTATACGCAAAGGCAGTCCATGTGTGGAAGAATATGTAGGAGGTACGGTGGGTGGAGCTGAAAAAGGATTTAAGGGGGTGTGAGAGTGGTATGTAGATATTTTAGCAAGCTAAGACATGAGAAGAGTTTATCAAGGGCCGAATGGAGGTGTCTAGAGGATCGAAACGAAAAGATAGTAAGTGATAATTTATCGCACAATGTGTGACGAAACCAGCTTTACTGAAAATGTACCTTGAGAATTTTATTTTAGAGAAGCTACGTGAAGGGTGTAGTGTCCGTGCGAGTGGAGGATGAGAAATATGGACCTCAAGGGTGGCAGGCCAGCCCAGTGGGCGGAGCGAGCAACACCCACACAGCCGCAGAAGGAGAAGGGAGATTTGGCGTTTTTGTATACGGAGATGTAGGACATATGTTTCAAAAAGCTGTATTTGATAGCTCAAAGTGAAGCGAAGTAAATGTGAAGAGATAATGAAAGACACAGACGTTGCAAGTAGGAATAAATTAAATCTCCTAGTAGCGTTTGTTGTTGAATTTGGCGCATTTTTATTATTATTATTTCTTTTTTCATGAGGGTAATTTGTATCTTCATTTTACGTCAACGGCTAATCGGCCATGAGTTTAGCGGTGTACAGTTACGTTGCAAGATATTTAAAAAGGTTAACCGTAATACAAATTAAAGAAACATATAAAACGCATCTAAATTAGAGTTAGCCGCAGAAAAAAATTATCAAAAGTTTAAACATGATATTTAAAGCATAGAAATTAAGTTATATTATTATATATATTAAACAAACATATTGCAAGATAATTAAACGGGTGATCCGTGATGTTTAAAGCATATAAATTAAAAAAAACATATTAAACGCATCTAAATTTGTGTTAGCCGCAGAAAATATATCAAAAGGTTAAATATGATATTTAAAGCATAAAAATTATGAAGAAACATATTAAACACATATACATTAGAGTTAGCTGGCAAAAATAATATCAAACAGAGAAACATGATATTTAAAGGATAAAAATTAGACTCAGCAGGAATAGACATAATATTAATGAGTTAAACATTATAAAGCATATAAATTAAAGTATATATTGCAATATTCAAGATTAGCAATATGTCATATATCTTTTGTTAAATTTGTATAGCCCTGAAAAGGGCCTTTTTTTTTTTTTTTTTCTCTCCAATCCTTTACACAATCCTAAACAAGTCTTTTAACTGAAGACTAACTTTATATCTCTGGTCAATGCAAAGTTTTGTAAATGCCTATATTACAAATATTTTCAATAACACATTAAAAACACTTAAAAATAAATAACAATGTCTCCGTAAAATAATGAAACAAACATGAATGCCAAAGTGAAGACTAGATGTCATGCCATAGTCATTTGAAATAAATTGCATTGACACACATTTCACTTTGGAAAGAAGAAAGTCCATCTCTAAAAAGATGTTTGGAAACTTATAAGAAATTATCAGCAAATTTACCCTAAAATGGACGTAAATCAATGCTGTATACATTACTGCATTTTAGAATATCCGAAATGAGAATGAAAAAAGCAATATTTTCGTTGATTTTTAGGAAATAGCATATGCTGTTGACAAATTCATATGTAAACTAGGATAATTCTAGTTCCAGGATATCGCTGAAATTATTTCTCCTTATAACAGATGTGGGAAAAAAAAAGCACTTGTAGCATTCTAGACCTTTCATCAGGCCTGATGAAATTAAACGCAGCAACATCATTTTGTTCTGAATGATGCATTCAGGTGTATGAGAAAGGCAGATGAAACACTTCTCAGAATGTTGTATCATAAATGAGTCGTAAATGCTTTGCTTATATTATGCCAAGCAGTAATAGCTTTAGGAGCCATGACAGTGTGATGGCCCAAGATACTGAGTGCTGAAGATTCAAACTAGGGTCAAACTACTAGTATACAGCAACTGTATTGCTGAACTGCTTGTGAACTTGAACAAAAGTATGAATATCTTGTTAGTGAAACCCATAATGTAAGAAAAACGGCACACTTGATAAAATGTTCAAGATTAATGGTCGATTTTGTTATGAATCCCATGGTTCTGACATGTTTTAAATATACTCCTTCCACACGGATAGAAGCTGAATGATCATTGTCCTGCTTACTACAGATATAACCTTTCAATGTATAATCTGAAGGAAAGTTTAGGTTATTCGAATATGGCAAAGCATACCAGCTGTTGACCTGAAGAAGGATGCCTTTATGAATATTCTAAGGCAAACTGGCTTGTATTTGCATTACATATGAGGCAAACTAGAAAAATCAACCATGCAGCCAGCCCTTTAACCATGATATGAACACAGATCAAACTACCAGTATTCAATGGTCTTAACCACTAGTAGGAAAAATCTTAAAAAAATGCTTGCAATATCATGCAATCAGAAATTCACTAAATGTTGCACAGAATTACTTTTTCAAGTGTCGAGGATGAGAATACTTAATTTTGTTTTGTTTATATAGGTATTTGGTCATGGTATTATTCATTACATATATTCTCTGTTGTTCATACAGATACTAATATTTTAGTACATTTAAAAGTGTCTTTTTCATTAAGTGCTTTGCTTGTCAATATTCCCAAAATTGTGTTTCATATGTTAAGTGCTACTGTACATATAATAGATTAATGGATTCATTACAGAATAATACATTTCAAATATCCATTTTATGCAAGCAATTTTCAAAGTTTATTTTTTGAATTTACTTGCTGATAGCTTAAAATATTTTATTTTGAAACAACTGCCTTTTTCACAATAAACTGGACATTGCCAAGAATTTTCAATAATATTCAAATCCTTTAGAGTAGCATTGTAAATAAAACTATAAGAACATTATACATTTTGTTATCTTTCAAAAGTCAAACTTTGATTAATTACTCAAAGCAGTGGTTAACTAACTTTGATGATCAATAAAAAATCTTTAATTTTTTTTTAAATCTCATCTCAGAGAACCAATAATACTTTTTTTATTCATTATTACTTCTTTATTTCATTTTAATCATCTATCATATATAAACACCTAGCATCTTCTGAAAGGTAATTGCTAAGATACATTAAAAATATGTCAAATTTTTAAGTATGAAAAGTGATGTAATTCTTATAATTTTAGATAAAAATAAGAGTAATAAAAATAAAAACTTCAGTTAATTATTTAAACCTTATATTATTGCGGCCCAGGTTAATCATGTTTTAGGACTCGGGTACCCTATGGTTCTGAGTGTTTAGTCTTTTAATTATTAAGAACACAGTCATACTACTCTAAACAGGCGTGTTACCAATTATCAATAAGCCCCCCCTCCGCCGTAATTTCACCTGCTCATCCGGTAGTGATGCACCACCAGCCAGCGGCAAAACGGAGCACGCACAGAACATACGAGAACAGATTCGTTGTCTAAGCGTTTGAAGAATCAGGTTACTACCTACTACAAGCGAATTCGCCGGGTTACCAACTTTGCACTGTTATCGCCAATTTTGGCGATGTTTACATTTAACGGATCCTCTGCGGAAGTGCTTCCAACCCTTTTTTCACACATGTAATTAGTTGCCCATCGAGCACATACAATGAATTCAACTACAGAATTTACAGTCCACAAAGAATTCGGTTTGGAAATCTTCTGCAGACTTTCAGTCAACAGTGGAAATGTAAAATCCTTTTTAGTAGCGGCAACATTATCTGCAACCAATGGAGCATTCTTTTCGCAGGCACATTTCTTGCAGCAGGTGCTTTTCTTTTACGTGACGGTTTCGATAAATATGAAGGCAGATTTGGAAAGATTGAGGGTATTGCTCCTTCTTGGAGTCTAGGGCAGCCCATTTCCAACTTGAATATTGTCCCATCGAACAACTTCATCTCGTAAAATCGTTTTATATCACTTTCTGCAAAATGATGCTCGCATACAACATCGTTCTCTGAAAGTATTCGGTCGGCCCAAGGAATTGCATGTCTCTATTTGTCTAGCAGCACAGGATCCTGTAAAATATATTTCTACAAGCATGTATAAATATCAGAATTCAGTTACATACAAAATTAAAATACTCTTGTTGTATGCAATTTTTTTAACGTGACATTGATGCAAATTTAATATTTAATGATTAAAATTTAATTTGAAAATAGTAATGGCAAATTAAAATTTAATTGCAGCACTAACGCTTGAATAGTTTAACACATTCAAATTTAAAATCCTTGTGCATAATGGTTCTCACTGTGCAATGTATCAAGATTTAAATCTTAATTTTTAACAGCCATTCAATTATGTGATTAGGTGGCATGATTTTATAATACTCATAACTTATTTAATATGCTGAATTTAGCACATGGAAAATCAATTTTTCATTACACTTATCTGCTGTTATTGTTATGTTACGTAAGGCGTTACGTTCGAACAATGGCTAGCTCAGAAGGGATTCGTAAGTCCTCTCTCTACCCGATGAATTAACAGCTATCTTGTCATAAATGGAGTACTTCATTTAAACTTAAGCAAAAAGATTTATTTACACATAAAGACAAGTTAAAAGAATATGAAATATTTATCTAGCTACAATATCTATCTAGTCACATCATGCAAACATCGTTCTTAGCTAACTAAACCGGAACTGTTCGTTTTCCTCTGGCGTCCCATGACGTCAGTCTCTATCTGGCTTTTGATTCGTTGGCTTAGTGATGCCATTCCCAACATCCTCCCCCCTTTGAGTTGCTGGATAGCTACTCAAAATATTCAAGTCTATCAAGTTCAGTCTAAGTGGCATCTTAACAGTTCTACCAGCTCGTGTCTTTATAGTCTTAGAACTGTCACATACATCGGAAACATCAGTGGGGTCCGGAGATCGGGGTGACCCAGAAATTTCTCAATGATGAGAGGTACTCATGTCGTCTCCACGATGAGAATCTGAAGACTTTACAACAGATTGATGTTTTTGAGGATCACTTGGATGACATGAACCTGACAAATCATCATCTTGGATTTCTAGGGGAAACACTCGTTGTATCGGACGTACTAAATTGTTAGTTTGCGTTCTTAATCTAACTGTTCTCACTTTGCCGTCCTTTCCTGGAATCAGTTACGTAACCCTGACTAAAGGCCAATTCAATCTCTTTTTGATATCATCTCCTATCAACACAACGTCATTCACTCGAATATTTGGAAAGTGTGAATTTTGCTGTCGTTTCTGAATAAGTAGTCCTAAATATTCCTTTCGAAAACGTACTCGGAGATCTTCCATTAATTTTGCACGAAATCTGATTCTTTTCCTGAGATGATTGGTGTCTACTGTATCTATATCAGTTACATCTAAATTGGATCTTTCGGTCAGAAACATGGCAGGTGTAAGTGGAACTAAGTCTTCCGTATCTTCAGATACATACGTCAGGGGTCGCGAATTTACTACCCTTTCACATTCGCACATAACTGTTTCCAGTTCTTCATAGGTGTGGCGTTCCGACAGATACTTCAACTTCTATTCATGAGATGGCGCCACGTGTAAAATCCAGTTCTTATTCGGAGCAGCAAAGCGACGTCATTACTCACTCAGACTTCTCGCAAAACAACTGTACGCGACGGTAGCATGAACTGTGTTCCGAGCTCTGTGTTGATCTCTGCAATATAATTTAAATTGTAATTTAGTACTTCATATATTCTTTTGTTATAGGAGATTGTCTACTCTTATTTTCTTATTCACACGCGTTGCGGTGAAGCCACCGCCTTTCTGGAAAAATAATCCTTCATTGTGGTTCGCTCAGATCGAAGCACAATTTTCTATAGCTCGCATTAATGAGGATTCTACAAAATTCAACCATGTAGTTGCAGCAATTGAGTCTGATATTCTGAATTCAGTGCATGACTTAATTCTCAAACCACCTGATTGCGATAAATACAAACTGAAACAGCGGCTCATTGAAATATATTCAGAAAGTGAATCTTCAAAAATACGTACTTTACTACAAGGACTTGAACTTGGAGATCAGCGACCTTCATACTTGCTATCACGAATGCGTGATCTGGCAGGAAGCCATTTTAGTGACGACTTGTTGAAGTCACTATGGCTTTCGCGTCTCCCTAATAACATACAAATAATTCTTGCTGCTTCCAATGAAGATCTAACCCGTTTAGCAGCAATGGCTGACAAAATTAATGAACTTGTTACTCCAGCTTATGTCAGTGCTGCTAATGCTGCACCTTCCAGTTCATCCCTCGAACAAAAAGTGGCTGAATTGACCAAAAAAGTATCTGAACTCTCTACAAGTCTTCATGCTTCACGGAGATACAATCGATCAAATCAGGGCCTACGTAATAAATTTCGTGCCCGAAGCAGGAGTCAATCTCGTCATAATACTCGAACGCAGTACAAAGAACCCACAAGTGGCATATGTTTTTACCATATGCATTTTGGCTCTCAAGCTCGAGGGTGTGCCCCTCCATGCACTTTTGTACAAGCGGGAAACTAAATGGGCGGTCTTCTGCTGGCCAACAGAATGTCCGCCACATCGACAGAATAGTACTGGCTGATCGTTCAACTCAGTTATGTTTTCTAGTAGATACTGGAGCTGACATATCAGTGCTCCCAAGAACTAAAACAAATGCTCACCAACTTAATAAACTTGTACTGTATGCAGCCAATGGTACCCAAATTGCAACCTACGGAACCAAACTATTGACACTTGATTTAAACTTGCGCCGGACTTTCAACTGGCCTTTTATTATTGCGAATGTAACTCAAGCAATTATTGGTGTCGACTTCTTGACACATTTCCACCTTCTAGTGGATGTCAAGAATAATTGCTTAATTGATGCTACAACTCAGCTGACATCACAGGGCAAGCTTCTCACATATCGAACGTACCTACCAACATAAGTGTTGTATCGGGCAGCACACGGTTTCATCGGTTATTAGCAGAATTCCCTGACATTTAAACCCATCCAAATCAGGGCAGCATACTCATCAGCCAGTAGGGTATCATCACATTGAAACACATGGCCCACCTGTATTTTCCAAGCCTCGTCGTCTTTCTCCAGAGATGCTAAAAACTGCTCGCAAAGAATTTGAATTCATGCTAGCACAGGGAACCATTCGCCCATCTAAAAGTCCATGGGCCAGTCCACTTCACATGGTTAAAAAGTCTAATGGTGACTGGCGGCCTTGTGGAGATTATCGTTGACTTAATGCTGTCACAGTCCCTGACAGATATCCAGTCCCGCATATCCAAGACTACCCATCTTTTTCATGGAACAAACATATTTTCTACCCTAGATCTTGCCAGAGCATATCATCAGATCCCAGTGCATGCTGAAGATGTGTCCAAGACCGCAGTGACTATACCATTTGGTCTCTTTGAGTACTTATATATGCCATTTGGCCTTCGCAATGCTGGCCAAACATTTCAGCGTTTCATACACCAAGTACTGTCTGGCCTCGATTTCTGCATCCCATATTTTGATGATATTCTGGTTGCATCTACAGATGCGGAAGAACATTTTCAACATCTGCGTCAGATTTTCACTCGCCTTAAAGATCATGGATTAAAACTAAATCCATGGAAATGTGTACTTGGTGAACCCTCAGTCTCCTTTCTTGGATGTCTTATCACCCAGAATGGAGTCAAACCTTTACCGGAAAGAGTCAAAGCAATTAACGACCTACCGCAGCCCAAAAGCATCTCTGAACTGAAGCGTTTCCTAGCAATGTTAAATTTCTACCGATGCTTTCTGCCAAATGCCGCAAACACACAAGCCTGCCTACATGAGTTTTTGAAGAATAGCAAAAAAAAAAAAAAAAAAACGATCAACGAGCTGTCCCTTGGACTGAATCTGCATCTGCAGCATTCGTGCAATGCAAACACGTTCTGGCAAATGCACCCACACTTTCTTATCACTCACCTAGTGATCAGCTCTCTATAATGGTAGATGCATGTGACACGGCCATAGGAGCAGTGTTTCAAGCCCATACCATTAAAGGACTTTCCCCGATGGCATTCTTTTCCAGAAAACTTACTACTGCAGAAAGGAAATACAGCACATATGACAGAGAGCTACTTGCTGTGTACTGTGCTGTTAAATACTTCCGGCACAACTTGGAAGGACACGACTTCATCATTTTCACTGATCATCGACCATTAACCTTCGCTTTTAGAAAAAACTCTGACTCATGTTCTCCTCGTCAGCTTCGACATCTGGATTTCATCGCCCAGTTTAGTACAGATATCAGCTATGTCTCTGGTACTGATAATTGTGTCACTGATGCCTTGTCTCGGGTAAACAATATCAACCTCACTACCCCAGATTTCCCTGAAATTGCAAAAGCTCAATTGCATGATGAGGAACTCAAGAACCTAATCTCAAATCCATTAACCTCCCTTCAGTTACAACCGCTGCACATTGATCCTGTAAAAAAGGTTAGCTTTAAATATGTTCTTGGCCCATAGATGGCGCCACTGTTTTTATATTCTTCTATAACTGTGCACTCCAATAAAACTTTACTTGTGTTCCAAACTCCCAACAGTTATGTTGTGTATTATTTATTCTCATGCATGCAAGTAACCACTCTCTGCTATATTGAGTTTCTAATAGATTATGGGCCCAGGCCAGATTAAGAAATGAGGATAAATAATCTAGTGTATAGTTAAGTTAGTTTGTTTATTTAATTCTATTTCTAAATTTTTAGAATTACCTTAACCAAAATTGACCACATGGTTATGTTAGGGTTAGCTAAAGCACATGGTTGCAAAAACTTAACTAGTACAAATATTTTTGACTGTTAATTATTTGGGCAAATGTTTCTTTGAGAATAAAATTAATTCAATAGAAAATTTATTTGAATTTATCTCAAATTATAATTTTTTGTCTCTTGTTGATTAAAGTTAAAAAAGGGAAAAATGCCAGGGGGAGAAGGTTCATTTAGTCACAAACAATTGAGTGGAAGGGAAAATTACATGGATTGGAAATTTTCCATGAAAATGCATCTTATTAAATTAGATTTATGGGCTTATGTAGAGGGTACAAAAGAAGATCCAGTAAAGGATACCAAAGCTCTGACAAATATAGTTGAAGGGGTAAGTGAAATTATTTTCAATGATATAAGGGATTTAACAAGTGGAAAGTATTAGCTGAAACATATGAGGATAAGGGAATCACAAGAAAGGTTTCAATAATTAAAACATTAGTGAATACCCGTTATACTGATTGTAAGGATATGTCTGACTATTTACATAGGGTCATTTCATCTTATCAGCAGTTAAAATCTACTGGTGTTAAACCTGATGAAGAATTAATTGCAGGAATAATTTTAGCTAATTTACCTGATAGGTTTGAACCTCTTATAATGGCTTTGAAAAATTGTGGTGAGGCAATAACAGTTGACAATGTTAAAAATCGCTTGTTAGCTGAAGATTCAAAACCCCTAGTCAATGAAAGTAAGGAATACGCATTTGTTAATAAAAATATCGGAAGCAAAAGGTACTTTAAAGGAAAATGTTTTAAATGCTATTTGTTTGGCCACAAAAGCTCTGATTGTCAGAAGTCACCTCTCAAAGAGGATAGATATAATGAAAACAAGTTTAACAAAAAGTCTAATGTTGGATTAAAACATAAAAAGGGAGAAGAAGCTTATGTAGTGGAAATTAGTTTAGCTAATTCTAATCCACATCCCAATATTTGGTACATGGATTCTTGTGCTTCTTACCACATGACTCCACATAAAGAATTATTAGATGATTATCAGGATGCTAGTATTCATCAAATAAAAACAGGAAGTTCAGTAATAGAAGTAGAGGGTAAGGGTAAAATAACTTTCCTCTTATCTAGAAATAAAAAAAAGGGAGTCTGTAACTTTTAGTAATGTTTTACACGTTCCAAAGTTAACAGCCAATTTGCTGTCTATTAAGTATTTAAATAAAGTATTTGGAATGGTTAGTACTTTTACAAGTGAAAGATGTTTTGTGTATGATGGTAAACATTTAGTTGCTACTGGAACAGGTATGGGAGATAATTTGTATTCTCTTGATTTATGTAATGAGTGGGCTTTAATTACTGATAAAAATATTTCAAATGAATTATTACACAAAAGAGTGGGCCATTTAAGTGAAGGAGGAATGACCAGATTAAAAGATATGGTCGAAGGTTTTACATTGTTAAATTGTATGTCATGCATTAAAGGCAAAATGCATAGACAACCATTTCCCAAGGGAAAAGCTAAGCGTGCAAAAGAGTTATTAGGCATAGTACATAGTGACCTGTGTCGGCCTATGAATGTTACATCAATTGGTGGTTCTCGCTACTTTATTAGTTTTATTGATGATTTGTCACGAATGACTTTTGTTTATTTTTTGAAAAATAAATCTGAAGTTTTTGAAAAATTCAAAATATTTCAAGCATTTGTGGAAAGGCAAACTGGCAAATCAATCAAAATCTTACACTCAGATAATGGTACTGAGTATGTAAACAATGAGATGGATAACTATTTAGCATCAAATGGAATTCAGCATCAAAAATCTATTCCATTTACACCAGAGCAAATGAGTGTAGCTGAACGTAGTAACAGAACTCTTGTAGAGCGAGCACGATCAATGTTGGTGGATGCTCACCTTGATCAAAATTATTGGGCTGAAGCAGTGCAAACTGCAAATCACTGTAAAAATATATCTCCAACTATTGCAGTTGCAGGTATGACCCCTTATGAAAAATGGTATGGGGATAAGCCAAATTTAGAATACTTGAGAGTATTTGGATGTCGTGCATTTGCTCACATTCCAAAGCAAAAACGTAAAAAGTGGGATATAAAAGCAAAGGAATTAATGCTTGTTGGGTACTGTCAGGATAGAAAAGGCTATCGATTAATAGATCCCAAAACTTATGAAATAATAAATGCACGAGATGTACAATTTTTGGAAAATGAAATGTACTACAAAAAGGCAAGTAATATGCCAAAATTCTATGATGAATCCTCATTCAGTGGGAGCGTGATTACGACATTTTCAGATACTGAGAATGCAACAGCTGATGATCAGAACGGTGAATTGGAAGGGATGGTTAATGATAATACTCAGTCTGATTATGAATTAGTTAGTACTAGTATTAAATCTCATCACGATGAACATAATACTGCTCAAAATGATAGCCATGATAACAGTAGTGTAGTTGATGAGCTACCTACATTGACTAGAAACAGAAAACTTAGATTCCCAAATAGTTATACGGACTATGACACATACGGGATGCCAGAAATGCCAATGCCAAATTTAGATCGAATGTGCTTTGTTAAGGTGGTCTACTAGAGCAGCATTACAATACTAAAAATTTTTTTACACGCAGAATCGCTAATTAAGAAACTATGTTGCGTGCAATTTGGCAGAAATATAAAGCAATAGGTCAGTTTTCGAATCACAATGTTAGAATCAGGTTTGAAATGAAATTTACTTAAATATTATATTTTAAAAAAATTAGTTTGAAATACGTAATTTTAATGTGTAGTTTGGAAAGCCATCAATAGATGGCGCTACGAGTTAAAATTTAACATTGTAATCTTATTTCTGCAAAAATTCACGAAGTAATTGATTTTGATATCAGTTATAAATCATATTTTTTTCTAAATAATATTTAGAAGCGTTTCATATATTCCTTTATACACAGTTTTCACTAAACATTGTCAGCTGTCAGCAGAATGACGTTTACGGCAACCCTATTGCATTGCTATTCCGCACTCGTTTTGTTTACATTTATTTGTACTGTGGTCAGTTTGCAAAAAATATGCGAAAATATCAAGGACGACCGAAAAAACATCCTGGTTTTAATAAAAGATCCAGAATTCAGCGTAAACGTCGAGCTCAAGAAAAAAATATGAAATTAAATTCCCGAGATGTGGAAGATTCCGAACAAGCGGATGTTTTCGAAAGGTGAGAAATAATTTATTCTTTATATCGACTACTCCGTGTTTATGATTTCGTAGTAAGTTAATTCCGAAGTAAAATATGCGTATTTTTTTTATTGAAGGTCAGAAATTATTGATACAACTGCATCTGTGTCAAAGGAGAATCATTGCCCGGATGATTTTTTTTACAAAGTAAGTTTTTTTTTTTTTTTTTTTTTTTTTTTGTATGTGTGTGTATGAGGGGATGCTAATAATTGTTCAATTCTGTTATAAGAATTTATTCCTCCATTCACACTAAATTGTTGGGAAATATTGAAAGGGTAAATTCCAATTCACAAGGAATTGCTGAAATAATTGAATCTTTTCAAAAGTATGAGCATGTTCTTGCGATCTAAATTGAATTCACCATCATTACATGTATTATTGGAAATTTTATAGTCATATGTTTGCTACGAAATGCTTTGTCATTTACCTATGGTATATTTTAACAGGTGTATGCACATTTATTCATGTGCTCGCTGTTCAACTTGCTTTTTTTTATTATGTCATTTACTTGGATGTTAAAACTTTCTTTTAGCGTTGGAACATTTTATGATCATTTAGTAAAATTTATATATAAATATATATTATTGCTTGTTTATTTATGGTTCTGTGTATTTGTCATGTATGCATGTTGTGAAGTGTAGTTTTTGAAAAATATGTCACAAATGTTAAATTCCACCAAAAGCTGAATTGAATTGATATTGGGATGCAGGTAATTAGAAAATATCTGCTATGTATTTTGAGCGTAAACCAAACTAGTGCCAAGAATGGGACCAATACGCTCAGGCTTGCTTAGCCTTTTTGCCATTGTCCAAATTGAATTATCTCCAGTATAAAGGGAGTGAATGCTTTCTCTGTATAACATTAAAATATCCGTCTGATCAAAAATCTACCAATAAGAAACTTTTCATATGTTATGTGACAGACTTTCTGCAAACAGAAGTCCTCAGCTCTGTTCTTGTACATGTTTTTTAATTGTGGTTCAGATGTGTACTTCTCAAAGGAATTCTTCTCATAGGAAGATTATCTGAACATTTAAAAACTATTCTGCTTTTAGGGGCCTAATATTTTATGCCCCTAAAATTAATATTGAAATTTCTAAAATGTTGAAAAATATGTCATCTGGATTCTGTACAAAAAATATAATCCCCTTTTTCATTTCTGCATTTGCAATTCCTGCATTTTCTTTATTCCTACATTTTTTAATTGGAAGGAATTTCATTCGCAGAGCCCTCTAATTTATTCTTACAAATCATGTAGTAATGTACCATTTTAGATAGATATAAATAACACATTTTGTAATTTTTCTAAACTGTGGTTATACAGCATGATATAATAGCTACACAGGGTATGGCGAAACAGTATACAGCAATATCTGTCGCACTGTCTGAGATGGGTGGTAGTCATACATAGCTTAATGCTTAAATTTGTTATGTGTTATTTATTTATTCATGTTTTTTTTTTTTTTTTTTTTTTTTTTTTTTTTTTTTTTTTTTTAATTATGTTATAGCAGTTTATTTCTTTCATTCTTAGGTCCGGAAGTGAAAAATTTGACTTTTCTACGCCAGAAGTTACAGCTAATGTTCCTAAGACAAACCAGGCTTTCATGAGGTAAGTTGGTTTATTTTTAAAATAGATATTAGCTGTGCATGATATTACAGTTACTTAATTATGGTTAACTAATTATGTATTAATTTAGAAGTCAAGCAACCAAAATCAGCGTTATATTTTCAAATAGTGAATATTTCAAAATATGATGCTGATTTTTGTTGCTTGACTCTCAAATTAATACTTGGTCGGTGTGTTATTGTATCTTAATTAAACTAATTATGGTTCTTTTCTTCTCAGTTCTGATCTGGACATTTCAGTTATTGACTCTGACGTAGAAGGTAGAAATACAAGCTCTCTTTTGGGGTAAATATGTATTTCTCTATGCCAAAATTAAAATGTCATCATTTATGTTTTTCTTTTATGGTGTTACATTATGTTGTTTACATACTGATAGCTATTAAAACTGTTAAATATAATATTGTAGCTATCAAAAAGAGGGGGATGAATTTGATTTGTACCAAATTTGGACGTTTTGCATGAAAGAACTTGAAAATAAAAGATTTTTTTAAAAATATATTCATTGAAATCAGTGAAATTTTCAGTCGGGACACTGAAGCAAATGAAAATATTTTGGGGTTTGATTCTTTTGATGGGAGCCTCATCAATAAGCCTACTATCTTTTTTAAATATTGCTTCTTTTTCATTGTTTTCATGATGTTTTATGTTCCCTTCATGAAAGAGATTTTTAATAATTTAAATTTTGTTAATAAAATATAGCAAAATGAAATCTGTGATTATGTGGCTGTTATTTTTTCCATATATATTTATTTGAGGAAAACCACAAATTTTATTATTTTACAGAATTTTTAAGAAAAATATAAGGATAAAATTTTTTAAATAATTCTGATTACTACCTTTGCTTTCCTCTCATAATGTGCCTCAAATTAGAGCAATTAGACAACAAATTTAAGTCGTGATCTTTTTTTTCCAAGTTTTTTTTTTTTTTAGGCTTAGGAGTATAAATTGCTTATCCCCACAAGACAGTGCATCTTCTTAGTATGCCATCCTAAGGCTCCGTTAACATGATGGTATAAATGTCATAGACGCATAATCATAAGGCACAAAATGTGGGAGTTCCATTCACACCTGCGAGAGAGGGTCTAAGCCATAGCCAATTAGAGAAGCTAAATTTGTGCATGCATGTATGTGTCTACAGCTTTCTCTCTCAATAGGTTTTATGTATATGCTCTGATTGGCCGACTCTTATATCAAGTCGGCACAAAGTTGAAAACTTCAAGCTTAATGCCCAAACTAGTTTTTGTGACATAGCAAGGTCTGACTACAAAGCGTTGTTAGTTGGGAATTATGACATTTATACAACGGCTTGAATAGAGCCTTAGAAAGCCATTTGGTAACTGAGTTATCCACCATGAAAGAGTTATTCTTGCCCCTCTGAATTCAGTGTTTACTGGAACACGAACATTTTATACTCAGGTGTAGAGGCCCTTCATGTGAAACCTCCGGCACACAAAGTAGTGACTAATATTGCACGAGCAAATGACACTGCGAGCATGGAAGCAGCAGTTGTGAAGATGACTCATCTTCTTGTAGTAATATACTGGTAATCCAGTGTATTATTATTGTTAATTTATTTGCTATCTGTTGCCTAAATTTCCTAAACCTAATTGCGAATGGGCTGCCTGCATGGGCGTTTTCATGGTTTTCCCCATGTATATGAGCCATTTCCCTTAGAAAGTCCTCCATGAAAGCATTCCTCCTCTTAGGAAGATCAAGTGCTTTGCTGTCATCAAATAAGCTAAATTTAAACCTAATTTGTAATATTTATATATATTAATTATATATATGTATATATATTGTATATATATATATTTTAGCTTGGAGTCTGAGCCTCTTCAGGAGAACCTTAATGATGAATTTCTGTGTCCTGATTCACCTTTAATTATCGAAAGGGAAGATCGACGAAAGGCAAATCCATTACCATCTGGCAGAACAATTTGCAATATGTCTTTTGTAATAGTGCAGGCTAGGACATTAGAGCAACATTCCCTAAATTGTAAATTTGGAGGATCATTTATTTTTAACAAAGTGATTCGACGTGGTCTTGTCACTACATATAACTATGTATGTGATAAAATTTTATGTGGGGAAATGGCAACAATTTGTTCTGATATGGAGAAAAGCAGCCTAAATCAGCTTGCAGTATTAGGTGCGTTATCTACTGGCAGTGGATTTTCACAAGAGGAGGAAAAGTTTAGCATCATGGAAATTCCGTATATGAGCAACTCGACCTTTGCTTCTTGTGAGCGAACTACTGGCAAAATAATACAGGGATGTGCACAGGAAACTATGTGTGCTGCTATAGAAGAGGAGAAAAGGCAGGCAGAACTTCGCAATGATAAAGATAATGATGGTTATCACTGTATAACTGTCATTGTTGATGGAGGTTGGTGTAAAAGAAGCTATGGGCATGGTTACAATGCTTCAAGTGGCATATCTGTTATTATAGGCATGGTCACCCAGAAAATTTTGTTTGTTGGAATTCGCAACAAAGTGTGCCTTATATGCAGTGCTATTGAAGATGGCAAGATGCCAAATAAAGTGCACCTTTGTTGGCGAAATTGGAATGGGCCTTCTACAGGTATGGAAAGCAGTGCCATTGTGGAAGGTCTGAATTATCTCCAGTGTGTTCACAAAATACGTTGTACTCGACTTGTTGGAGATGGAGATGCTAACACAATGGCCAAAGTGAAAGAAAGCGTTTCATATGGAGGACGGGTGATCAAAGTAGAATGTGCTAACCATGCTGTTCGAAGATATCGCAGAGCTCTTGAGAAACTTCAGCAAAATACTGCGCGCTTCCCCGAGGCTAAAGGAATTGCTGCCCGTAAATTGCTGAAAATTAAAATGCCACTGTTAGTCAGAGGTGCTAGAGTAGCTATAAAAGCTCATGCTTTACCTAGCCATTATCAGCACACACAAGAAGCTATTGATGCATTAGTATCTGACTTGAGAAATGGGCCACATCATATATTTGGCAAGCATGATGCTTGTAGTGCTTTTTGTGCAAAGAAAGGTGCAGAGTTGGACAGCACATACAATGAAATTTTTTCCTCGGGTATGTTGCAAGCTATTGAAGCAGAAGTGGGAAGAGTACTGATATCGTGTATGCCATATGGTTTTATTGAATTTTTTACTGATTTCTGCATTATTAATGAGCAATTTTTTCCAGTTTATTGTTTCTGAGATCACAAACTTGGAATATATATTCGAAAGTAGTGGTTCCTCTCACTGCTGCTGAAGAATGTGACCTTGATTTCTTCAAACACCTTAAAATGCTTGCTCATAACGATTTCCTGCAGAAGCAAAAATGAGCATCCAGAGATGAAAGTTTCCAAACTCTTCAAAGCAAGCGGATAGCATTGAACAGCAACCTGGGGATGATGAAAGTCATAAAATCTGGTGACCCGACAGGCAAGAAAATTTAAATGATGATAGCTGCTATAAGCCGATCGGCGGAAGTTCAGATTCCGGCAATGAGCCAAGAAGAAATAAAACTATTTGTCACCAGCCAGAAAGAGTAAGGAAAGTGTCTGCTAACATGAGAATGAAGGTTTTTGATGCTGCAAAAAAGCTGATGGAAATAGAAATGCCAGTACCCAGCCTGACATTCCCCCCCCCCGGGGGTTGACGTAGAGAACTCTGCGAAGCTACTGGCTAGGATCTGTATCTAGGCAGTCTCGGATTCTGCTACACCAAACAAGTGGCTTGCATTAATCCTATCACAATTCAGGACTCCTGATTCAGCTGGAAGGACATCCATACAATGATATTTGAGAAGAAGACATACAAAATTGAGTATTGTGGAAAGATGATTGCTTATATCTTGAACGTGGATGATCCACTTGTCTACAAAACTCATAACCATTCTAAAAAATAAGGACATCAAATTTCAGTGCATCCTGCTCTCACAAGAGAGAAAGGTGATCATTAGAAGCCTTCCCAGCTCCACATGTTAATGCTGCCTCATGTTGCATAATATAATAATACACACACTGGCCAATCAATAAGAAACCTTTCAGATTTTCATCTGAATGCATGCTAGGGATGAAATATCCAAATTTTTTCTATGATGTGGATTATACTTGGTTAAAATGCCAGTATAAGTAAGGTGTAAGAGTGCTTTTCATGATGAATGAAGTAAAATGGGGAAAAAAGGCGGCAGATCGTTCACCATTTGAAAAAGGGGCTTATTGTTGGTGCACATTTAGTGGGGGCATCGATTTTGAATCCTTCTCTAAAAAATGTAACTGCAGTTCGAGCATAGTTTTCAAAGACAGTGATCGGCGGTATCTCCGATGAATTGTACGGCAGAACACGGATTCAACTATCACAAATCGTCAACCAAGGCTCTTCCCAACAAATTTCAGCTAGAACTATGCGCAGCGAATTGCAGAGGGATAGGAATGCATAGTTTTGGTGCCTGTAAGAAAATCACTCAGTTCTGCCGACATGCAAGACTTCATTTTCAGTGGTGTCGAGAAAAGACACTGGACATCTGAGGATTGGAAATGGGTAATGTGGTGGGATATTACATTATGTATTACATATTAAAACATAAGTTATGGGTTACCTCATAACTACAGAAGGTTCCTGTTCGCTGCCAGAAAAGGTTGAAGTAATCTGCAATGTAAATTACCGACAGTACATGAGCTTTGTTCATTTATGGGCATGATAAAATTTTATCGATGCTTTTTGAAAAATGCTGCAGAAACTCAAGGAGTCATACACGAAATGTTAAAGGGTGATAAAAAAAGATCATTGTAAAGTTCCATGCACAGATGAAGGTGTTTAGTGTATTTAATTATGGCAAAGCACACTAGGGCTATCTGCCTAAGAGAAGGGATGCCTTCGTGGAGGACTTTTCCCTCAGGGGGCTCACTTTTGTGAGTACGGGTGTGGCAATCCCGAGGTACCCTAGCCCTTCAGGGGATCATCTTCTTGGTGAGACGGGTGTCACGATCCTGGAGCCCCAGTGATCTATCCTCTTTTCCGTCTCCTCTCCTCTTGGCTGGATCTTTTTCCCTTCCCTTCTCCCTTGTGGTTTCTCTCTACGGAGTTTGGGGCTCGTCACGAGAGGCTGGAACAGACCTTGTTTCTAGTTTTCAAGTGGGGAGAAAACTGCCCACGTGTTTGCCGTGCGTGGAGACCCGTGTCGCTGGAAAGGAGGGTCCTGGTAGTTGAGGGGCGAGGTACTGTCCCCAACACACTGCTTTGGCCTCTGCTTCAGCTAAACGGGAGGCACCTTAGTCGTCCTCACGGGTGTCAATCGGCTGGTCACTAGTCCTTGTGTCAGTGGCTTGGGGTCAAGCTCTCGGGAGTACCTGCTTTCGGGAAAGCCGACTGTGGGGCTTCAGTTTGCGTATAGGTCCGGCTAGCCCTAACACAGGAATCTGTGTTCCCTTGTTGGGCTCCGTGGTGGGCGGGGCCGTCGGACCCGAATCTTTATTCTTTCACTATGGCTTCTCATATTTACTTAATAAAAGATTTCGAGGTAACTCCAGTCACTCAAGTCACTCAAATCACTCCTGTCACTCAACCTAGTTCTGAAACTTCTACTCCTAAACCAGTCACTCAACCTAGTTCTGAAACATCTACTGTTAAACCAGTCATTCAACCTATTTCTGAAACGTCTACTGCTAAACCACTCACTCAACCACTCACTCAACCTCTCACTCAACCTACTTCTGAAAAGTCTACTGCAAAAAAATTACGTACAGATACAAATGAAAAAAATCATAACAATATTCCCCGTTTCCTAGTCATCTCTAGTCCTTCTGGCGAAATGCATAAGATGTCTCCTTTCGTAATAAACAAATACATCCAGTCCTGTATTGGTGAGCCGAGAAATATAAAGCGTCTCCGCTCCGGAGACCTGCTTATTGATACAACCTCAGCCACCCAGTCTGCTTCTTTACTTCAGATAACTAAACTTGGGCAAGCGAATGTGACTGTAACACCACATAAGTCACTCAACTATTGTCGGGGTGTAATCTCAGAATTCGACCTTCTGTATGTTTCTGAAGAAGAGATCACTTCTGAGCTCTCCGAACAAAATGTCTGCGGTGTAAGGCGGATCAAGATGCGTAAAGAAGGTAAGTTGATAGACATGAAACACGTGATCCTTACCTTCAACACGCCTGATCTGCCTAAGAATATTAAGGCCGGATATCTAAATATTCCTGTAAGACCTTATATTCCAAACCCTATGCGATGTTTCCAATGCCAGCGTTTCGGCCATTCAAAGACGTCTTGTCGTGGCAGCCTTACATGCGCCCGATGCTCACAGATTGGCCACGATTCTGAAAATTGTACGGCTGCGCCTCTTTGTATAAATTGCAAGGGTGAGCACCCAGCATTTTCACGCCTCTGCCCAAAATGGAAATTGGAAAAAGAAGTGCAGACTGCAAAGTTTACGAGGAACATCTCATATGCCGAAGCCAGAAGATTAGTCCAGAGCACACAGCTTCGACCAAATACATCATACGCCAGTGCTGTAAAATCATCTCGTACAGTCGCCACCCAAACATCAATAGGCACACAGACCCTAGCAAATAAAACCCATCCGTCTACATCCAACAAGCAAAAAGAAAATGCAACCCATATAGTACAAAAGAAAGAAACAGTTATTCAAAGTAAGCCCAAAACTTCTACACATAAAATATCCAATAAAAATAGAAGTCACAGCAATAGCTCTTTTGATGAGATGATTTCTGAATCTGCGGATTCAGACTTTATGGAAGTAGAAGAGGGTCTAGAAGTTCCCAGGCATCTACTTCCACGAAAAACAAAAGAACAGCACAGAAAAAACAAAAACCATTCATAATGGCCACCCTCATGTCATGGAACTGTCGCGGTTTCCACCGAAATTTCCTTGACATCAAATCTATAATAAATGTGTATCATCCTGTGTGCTTAGCAATACAGGAAACAAATTTGAAACCTGAACACCATGCAAAACTTCGGAGGTTTTCTTTCGTCAGGAAGGATAACATTGCAGGTGAGCGTGCCAGTGGAGGTGTAGGTCTCCTCTCCTCACTGGATTATCCCTCAAATGTACTTCCTTTGACGACATCCCTCCAAGTTGTCGCTACTCAAATAAATTTTGATATTATTGTTTCATTTGTTTCTTTGTATTTGCCTCCAAATGAGCACATTTATCAGCAAGATTTAAATAATCTAATAGAGCAGCTGCCTGAGCCTTTTATCATAATAGGAGATTTTAACGGCCATAGTCCACTCTGGGGAAGTAAAGATACAAATTGCCGAGGAAGACAAATAGAGCAGATGATCGAAGATCATAGCCTTTGTCTCCTAAATAATGGGCAAGATACGTACTTCCATGAGCCTTCAAGGACATTCCACGCTCTCGATCTTGCCATCTGTTCACCATCTCTGTTGCCATTTTGCACTTTTAGTGTCGGAAATGACCTGTACAACAGCGATCATTATCCTATTTTTGTGTCTCTTGCACGAAGAGGAGCAAACCCCGTGTCGAGAGTCCCTCGTTTTATCCTGGACAGGGCAGACTGGGAACTCTTCTCTTCCGTTGCAGAGCTGACAGAGGAAATGGTAGAAGGTGTGTATATCGATGACGCTGTTGAAGCTGTTACTAATACTATTATTCAGGCAGCTATGCTTTCGATTCCTAGAACATCAGGAAAAACACTAAAATATTCGAAACCATGGTGGAATCGCGACTGTCATGAAGCACTGAAAAAACAGAAAAAAGCATGGGGTATTTTTCGTAGATATCCTACTCTGCGAAACCTCATAGCTTTTAAAAGAGCCAAAGCAAATGCACGGAAAGTAAGAAGGCAGAGCCAGAGGGATTCCTGGATTTCATATGTGTCCTCAATAACATCCTCTACGCCTAGTAAGCGGGTTTGGGAAAGAGTTCGAAAAGCATGCGGAATGTACAATGACCACTCACTTTCCTTTCTGGAAAAAGATGGCCGAGTGATTAGCTCCATAGAAGAAATTGCAAATACAATTGGTGAGACATTTGCTGCCGTTTCTTCCAGCCGAAATTACTCACCTGCATTTCTTTCTATCAAGCAACGCTCTGAGAAAAATCCCATCGCTTTCAACTCTTCCAACTTTGAGCCGTACAATAGAGACTTTACTATGGTTGAACTAAAGAGAGCTTTGTTGCAGACACATAGGTCTTGTCCGGGTCTGGATGGCGTGTATTATGAAATGCTAAAGCATCTGTCCTGTAAGTCACTGAGTGCCCTTCTCACACTTTACAATAGAGTGTGGAAGGAGCGTACATTTCCCAGTGCATGGAGGAGAGCTATTGTCATTCCTATTGCGAAGCCAGGGAAAGACCCGAGGAATCCCTCGAACTATCGGCCAATTGCCCTTACCAGCTGTGTTTGCAAACTGTTTGAAAAAATGGTAAACAGCCGCCTAGTCTACTTCTTGGAAAAGAATGATATTATATCGCCTTATCAGAGTGGTTTTCGAAAGGGAAGAACAACTGTAGATAACATGCTCCTCTTAGAGACATCTATTCGAAAAGCATTTGTAAGAAGAAGCCACCTTGTCTCGATATTCTTCGACATTGAAAAAGCTTATGATAAGGCATGGAGATACGGTATACTCCGGGATCTTCACGAGAGTGGCTTGCGCGGCAACCTACCAATTTTCATTCAAAATTTCTTGAACACTAGAACTTTTCAAGTAAGAATTGGCTCTGTTTTTTCGGATGTTTTTGAACAGGAAGAGGGTGTGCCTCAAGGCTGTGTGCTCAGTGTAACCCTGTTTAGTTTAAAAATAAATTCTGTACTAAAAGAACTTCCTCCCACCATCTTGGGATCTCTATATGTTGATGATCTGCAGATTAGCTGTCGAGGAGCAGACATGAGATATGTAGAGAGGCAACTGCAGATGGCTCTGATTAAGATCCAAGAATGGTCAGACAAACAGGGATTTACATTTTCGAAACAGAAAACTGTGTGCGTGCACTTTTGTAGGAAGCGAGGTCTCCATCCTGAACCTGAGTTATACTTGAATGGTACAATTATTCCAGTTGCGCCTGAAGTAAAATTTTTAGGAGTGACGTTTGACCGAAAATTGACTTTCCTTTCTCATGTTTTAAACCTGAGAAAGAAGTGTCTAAAAACACTAAATATTTTAAAAGTGTTGGCGAACACCTCCTGGGGTGCAGAGCGTTGCTCCATGCTTCGCATTTACAGAGCGCTTATCCGCTCTAAACTGGACTATGGCTCAGTTGTTTATGGATCCGCTCGCTCATCTGTTTTGTTAAAACTGGATCCTGTTCACCATCAAGGTCTGCGGATTTGTTCAGGAGCTTTCAGGACTTCTCCTGTGCAGAGCCTATATGTTGACTGTAACGAACCATCACTTCATCTGAGGCGTGAGCAATTGTCCCTTTTGCAATATTTTAATACTCTATCTCAACCTGAACATCCCAATAAGCTGTGCTTACTTGATAATGAGTGTAACACATTATTTGAAACACGTCCATCCTGTGTTCCTACTTTGCCTTTAAGAGTTCGCCCTGTCATTGAGGAACTCTCCCTCTCTGATATGCACCCCCAAGCAGTACAGAATTTTGAAATTCCACCTTGGGAAAATTCACGGATCCAGCTTCTTGATGTTTTTAAACATCACGTAAAGGCGAGCACTAACGAGATCGTTTACAGACAACTTTTCGCTGAGCACAGGCACAAATATAGCAGTTATTATCCGATATACACAGATGGATCAAAGTCAAATGATCATGTCGGGATGGCTTTTGTATTTGAAAATTACATAGAGGGCAGATGCCTGCACCATGCTTTCTCTGTCCTAACATCTGAACTAACTGCAATATATTATGCTCTTTTGTACATCCCAAAGCTCTGCCACAAAAAGTTCATAGTTTACACAGACTCGTATAGTGCTCTTAAATCCTTGGAAGCTTTTCCCAACGCTCAGAATCCTGTGGTAGTGGATGTTCTCAAAATTCATAGAAATTTAATGATACGAGGATATGAAATCCTGTACTGCTGGGTTCCCGGGCATACGGGAATAAAGGGAAACGAGCTTGCAGACATCGCGGCAAAATCTGCTGTCGAACTGTCCAGTCGCCTTATCCCTTTTAGAGACATCTGCTGTGTCATCAAGGGAAAGATACGAAAAAAATGGCAGCAAATTTGGGATGTTCAGCATCACAACAAGTTGAGAAACATCAAACCTAGAATTGAGCATTGGGATTTTGCTGGAAATCGTAAAGAGGACGTTCTTTTGACTCGACTCAGAATTGGTCATACCAGAGTCACACATAGCTATCTTCTTAAAGCTGAAAATGAGCCTGTTTGTTTTAATTGTAATGTTTGTTTATCTGTTCGTCATATTTTAATTGAGTGTCAATGTTTTAATAGTCTTCGCCAGAAATATTTTAATAGCTGTGACTTACCTCTCGACCGTTTAATCGGAAGAGAGGTCAATTCTAATTTATTTTATTATTTAAAAGAGATTGGCTTTTATTACCAAATGTAATTTGTTTTGAAGACTGTGTCTTGAATGTTAATATGTGCTTTTAACTTGTTTTTATATGACTTCATCCTCTGGATTTGATACATTTATCTACTTGTTTTTATTTATTGAATTTTAATGTCATCAATTGTAATCATCTCATCTTTTGTTTGGCGCGTCATAATCATCTCTGGTTTTTGCGCCATAATCACTCACTCACTCAATTGTAATCACCTCATCTTTTGTTTGGCGCGTCATAATCATCTCTGGTTTTGCGCCATAATCACTCACTCACTCACTCACTCACTCACTCGTGGAGGACTTTCTAAGGGAAACTGGCTCATATACACGTTACACATGGGGAAAACCACGAAAACGCCCATGCAGCCAGTACGTTCGCGGGATTCGAACCTCAGACCGAACTACCAGTGTTCAGCGATTTTACCGCTCTGCCGCTGGTAGGCCTGCACAGATGAAGGAATTCACCAGTTTGAGAAGTGCAAATCTGATTTAGTCAATGGTGCCCTTTTGTGTTTCCCAATGGATTACCCTTTGTGTGCAGATACATCAGACTTTCCTATAGGATCAGTATTGCAGCAATTGGAAGAACAAGAACAAGACTGAAAACCTATTGTGTTCTACTCTAAAACATTAAATAATGCACAGAAGGTTTATAGTACCTATGACAGAGAATTCTTAGGAATATATCTTTCTGTCAAGCATTTTAAACATGTATCGGAAGGACGCAAATTCATCATACTTACTGATCACAAGCCACTGTCATATGCATAGAAGCAAAAGAATGGGAAGGCATAACCCAGACAACAACACCAACTTCAGTATATATCGGAATTTTCAACTGATATTCAGCATATTGATGCCAAAGAAAATTTAGTTGCAGTTGAAGTAGTCTCAGTTACTGGCTATGAAGCAGTAGCAGATGCTCAAGAATATAATGAAGAATTGCAACATTTAATGACAGGTAGTGCTTCACTGAAATTTAAATCATCTACATTAGCATTTTGGAAAACATTAAGATGTGACAGCTCAACAACCAGTATCAGGCCTTTTATTTCAAAGCAATTTAGACAACAAATGTTTCATCAAATTCATAATTTTGCTCCTCTGGTATCAGGACAACTGTCAACGAGATGACTGAAAAATTTATCTTTCCAAATATAAAGAAAGAAATTCACGAATAGACTTAAAGTCCTGTTAATTGTCAAAGGAGCAAAGTCAACAGGCATACAAAATCTAAAATAGCCGAGTTCCAAGCACCTCATGCTAGATTAAATATTGTGCAAGTTGACCTGATTGGGCCATTACCACCATCTGCTGGTAGGACGTATTATCTGACATTTATTGACCATTTTTCCTGTTAGGGAGAAGTAGTTTCTTTACCAGATATCACAAGAGAAATGGTTGTCAAAGCATTTTACAATCATTGGATTAGCAGATTTGTTGTGCCTAGTTCCATAATCTCAGATCAAGGAAGACAGTTTGAGTCGCAGCCTTTCAAGAGCCTTGCAAAAGTATGTGGTGCTAAAGTTTTACGTTCCACTCCATACCACCCACATTGCAGTGGGAAAATTGAGCAGTTTCTCAGAACTTAAAAAAATGCAATAAAGGCTCACAGCAACATCAGATGGACAGAAATCCTTCTAGGATTCAGAGTTGCAATATGTCCTGATACTAATCACTCTGTAGCTCAAATGGTATATTTTATGCAAATAAGGTTACCATGTGAGTTTTTCGACTACCTACCACTAAAACTAAACCTGAACCATTTGTAACAAATTTACTGTCTTTTATGGATCAGCACCAGTTTATCAACTGCTAACAAACATAAAATATTTATGCATAAAGACTTGAGATCATGTTCTCATGTGTTTGTGAGAACTGATCGTGTGAAAAAGGCACTTGAATTTGCTTATTGAGGGACCATTTTTTTGTGGTGAAAAAATATGATAAATATTTCCGAGTCTTAATTAAGGACAGACAAGTTAACATTTCATTGACAGACTGAAACCAGCTTATTTGTTACTTTCGAACAAATTACTAGAAACAGTGACTAAAAATAAAAAACCATTTCACATTTCATGTACCCAAAATTCTGATATTGTACCTAACGTCAAATCTATTATTCTAGATGGTATGAAAATCAGAAAATGTGTTGGATTTAAGGACTAATGTTTTGTATATTTTGCTATACTTCATCATCTTCTAAATATTGGTAAATATATATCTGCATTAGTGATAATCAGCTGTGAGCACATAGTGCACCATCTGCAACTCATTTGGGTATAAACTATGCTAGTGATTATAATGTCCTTGCTTTTTCCCATATGCCATATGTTGCATGAAATTTTGTTATATGAATCTAGCTTCCTGTGAGGAATTTCTGTGATCTTTCTAGTATGTATGGTCAAGAATTAGGCTTGTGATATACTGTCATGATTTTGCCCACATGTTCCCTGAATATACTACCATTTCCTTAGGAAGACTTCCAAGAAGAATACTGTTGTGAGTTCTAAGCCTAACTATGGTTTGGAACTGTTTATAATGAATTATTGGGATTCTGCACATGTAATGTGGATGCAATTCTATTTCCATTTAGAAGATTTTCTGCAAAGGCAATGCTTTAGCTGTGAGATAATTCTGTTTTGGAAATAAAACTGATATTTATTTAGATTTGTGGTATTTATAAGGCAGTTTATCAATAGCAGGTAGCATCTTGCCTCTTTGCTTTGATCAGGGCCTGTGCAACCAGTGGTAGTCAAAATTTTATAATTTAGCAGAGGGCACTGAGCAGCAAAATTTAGAGGCAAAAAAATGTTCAGAACTTACGAAGACATCAGCCAGCAGAATTTAGGATATGCAGAGATTGCACTGAGTGGCAATAGTGCCATATGTTACATTTGCTATCTGCATTATTAATTTGTGAAACAATTTCAGCTGCTTGAAAATGCATTTTTCTGTTAGAAATTTGTATTTCTTGCAATTTCTTTTTTTTTGGGGGGGGGGTCGAGAATATGGTGTTAAAAATATTTTATCATTTTCTTTTTTTTTTTCTTTTCAGGTGAAAATTTTGTGCATGATTTGGCTTTCATTGAGACGTCTCTGGGTCAGGAGTTACTAAGGAAGAGAAACTTACATGCAGGTTGAAGGATGCAGTGTCAAATGTATAAGGAATATAAAAGATGCTGTATATTAGTATAAGTTTGAATAACCATAATAAAAAAATTTCTTGAAAATTGTGTTTTTTCTGCGAGTTATTAAAATTGGAAATAATTAATTACAATATTTATGAAAATTTTCGAAAATAAAAATACAAGTAGTATTTAAAAAGTACTGCAAAACTCATTTTTAAGTAGAAAAATTATTCTCAGATGAAATTCTTTATGCAAAAGGATTCGATTATGCAAAAGGACTTTTTTAGTATTTGAAAGGTTCATTTGAACCCAACAACTGAAACTAACGTATCCCCAGTTTATTGATACCAACCATTTTGTTGGTATCAATGAACCCACTACTTTCTAAAAGCATTTCTGTCAATTACTAAGGGCTAATGAACAAGTGTTGAATTCTCAAGATGAATGTTGCCGAAACAGAAAAAAGTGTACTTCAGAACATTCTGCAGTAGCTCAAACAAAGTCACGGACCTCATCTATACTGTAGTCAGAGAGAAATTATTCCCCTTCCTTTTCTTTCAAAAGCTGAGTTTCCAAACGCACAACGGGAGGCCGTTGCTAAAAGCTGTGGAACCAGTTTTATAGCTATTTTTAGCAACTTGTGAGCTGTTTTTCAGATAACACAGTAAATCTCGGGGAGGGGGAATTTGAAATCATGATCACTGCCGGTACGGCAGAATTTACGTACAGCAAAATTGTAAAATTCAGCGAAGCATCAAGCAATAAAATTTTAGAATTTTGTGGGAAGGGCACTTGACAACAGAATTTATTGCGTACAAAGTCAGCAAAATGCATAGCGCCGTACCTGATTCATGATACAGCAGTATTCATTACCAATAGCAAACTTGTTTGAGGATAAGTTCGAAAAAATGTTTTCTAGTTGTTACCTAAAATCGGTAAACAATAATCTTTGAAAGATTATTCGATTATATCGTTACTAATATGGTAAAAATTTGAAAAGCAATCAGAAGCCGTATCTCTAGGGTCTTCAAGTCACGATTTGTTTTTATTTGTTCGAATATGATATTTATATCTCTCTTCCTACAAGTATGTATCTTCGTACGTATAAAGTATCAAAAATAATAAAAGTAATTAATAAATTTTCTCTAGTTGCCCTGAAAACTACATCTGAATATAAAGATAAGAAAGACATCAGTAAATTGCTTTTGTTATTTGCTGATCATAATGGTAATCAACCGAACATGATCACATATACCGTCTTCAAAACTTTGATTTTTATCAAGCTTCATATAAATACTAGGTTTTTGTTAGTCACGTAATTTGACATCCTAAATTTAAGATGACAGATGAAATAATGACTATTTCTGAATTAGCTCACTCAGGAAGTAAAATTTTCTCCTTCCCGTCAATATAGCATATTTATAGCTCCCAATGATGGCGATCACTAACTAAATATGTTATGGATTAGAACCCTATTGCACTCCATAAGTTTTTCTTTATTCGCTTTATGTGCATGCATGCATGCTTGGTTGTGGAAGAAATTAAAAAGCCCCCCTTTTTTTCTTTTTTACTTAGGTTATTCGAATGTATACGCCAGACATTTATTTGTTGAACTGTAGTTATAATTTGGAACGTGGTGCTAGAGCCGTTGGAGCCGAACCGAACGTCAGTTTGTTTAGAATTATAGAGTTTGATTACGCCAAAGCAGGTGAATTTGGAAAACACCAAAATCGGTCATGCATCCAACTCGTTATCGAGGCTTGAACTCCGGATGAACTACCAGTGTTCGGCGGCTCGCTTGCTAGAACTGCGTTAGGCTCTTTGAATGTAGCAAAGCCACGAGGGTTACCTTCTTAAGATGGCAGGCCTTCGTGGAGTCATTTTCTGAAGGCTTAGATTAGGTTATTATGGCAAAGCACAGTAGGATGCCTTCATGTTGAACTTTCTTAGAGAAATTGACAACCCATACACGTTACACATACAGAAAATTATGAAAACGTCCATGCAGCCGGCCCATTAGCCTTTATTCGAATCCAGGTCGAAACTACCAGTGTTCAGCGATTTAATTCCTCTACCGCGGGAGGGCCTAATTGCTGAAGGGAACTGGCTTGTATTCATGTTACACACGGTGAAAACAAACAATGCAACCAGCTGATTCGTCTGGCATCGAACCCAAACCAGTTCGAACTTCCAGTATTCAGTAGTTTTAACCACTCGGCCACTGGTGGCGTGTGGTAGGAGCCACACATAATGTACTGAGTAGCAAAAATCCCTAATAGTGGCCCTGGTTACTAGTAGGATTGTAAGTATATTGGTAATCATCCAATCTACAGCAAGGAAATTTCGGAGCTTAATTGTAAAGTCAAATGCGACACTCCGATAAACGTGGTATATGTAGAGATGGAAAAATTTATTATTTAAAATACTTGTATTTATTAGTAAACATTTTATAAAATTTATTCTTAATTTAGCGTTTAAGAATTCTAAGAGAGTTATCTGAGTATTTTTTCCTCCTTTGGTAATCCAATAAAATTGAGTAAATTTATGTTCTGTAATATCTTTGCGTGTTATATACATAGTTTTTTTTTTTTTTTTTTTCTTTCAAAGTTAGACAAGTTTACACAAACAATATAGGTCGAAAAGGGAGCTGGTCTGCGCCCGGTGAGCCTGTCGGCAGCGTCGCAAAGCGTAATTTGACTAACGAAAAGATCATGCTTTGGATCTGGTGATCTGGATAGTCACTTGTGTTGAAAAATAAATTTATTTCAACAACATAGGCCAAAAATTTAGTTGATCTGCGCCCGTGAGTCCGTCGGCAGCATCGTAAAGCGTAACAAAGCGTATTTGACTAACAAAAAGATCATTCTTTTGTATTTGGTGGGATTGCTGTGGTATTAATCACAAATAGTATATGGGAAAAGGTAAAACCCTTGACAGTAAAGGATACAACGAGATGCTAGTGCATGTTGACGCTGCTATCAAGGAAAAGAGTCGAATTGAGTTCCGGCGCAGAAAGGTAACGTTCCATCAAGATAATACCATACGTGTCTGCATTCACCGGCTAGCCTCTGTACGGACTCGAAAGGGATCTTTCACCACACCCACCATATAACCCCGACATCGCACGTTCGGACTTTCAGCTACATCTTGCTGGTCCTATCTTCACTTCTGCACAAGACGTCCGAAATGAGGTTGACCTGTGTTTGGACTCGGGCCACCAAGTTTCCGAGCCGAAGGTTTTGAAAAACTACCAAAAAATTGGCAGAAAAGCATAGATTTTTGGTAGTGATTACTATCCGCACTAAAGGTACTGACTGCTTTTTTTTCATAACTTTATGAAGAACGTTCGTGCTTAAAATTTTCGTTACAACCATTAAATTCTGTAATTTATGAATTCCTTCCCACTTCTCATGTATTTATCAACTGTTCTTTATGAACCTGATATTCCTACAATTATCAGCTGTACTTTATAAATCTGATATGTAGAAACGCAATTTGATTTTATGCATTTCAGTATCAAGTGAAATCTTTAAACTAATCGTTCATTATAACACTTTATGTTGTTTTCATTCAAAGCTGAACTCAGATAATGTGCCGAGGTTGAACTACCAGTAATAGGCGACTTTAGCGCTCGCCCGGTAGAATTTAGAGAGGAACTGAGTGCTAGAATTGGGTTAGGCTCTTTGAATATAGCAAAGCCACGAGGTGGCAGATAGCAGATGCTTTCCTTGGAGGAAGTTTCTGAAGGCTTAGTTTAGTTTATAGCAAAGCTCCCCATACACGTTACACACGGGGAAGATTATGAAAACGCCCATGTAGCCAGCCCGTTCGCCTTGATTCGAACCCAGGTCGGAACTACCAGTGTTCAGCGATTTAACCGCTCGGCCGCGGGTGAGCCTAATTGCTGAAGGAAACTGGGTCGTATTCATGTTGCACAACAGGAAAACAAACCATGCAGCCAGCTGGTTCGCCTGGGATCGAACCGAAACCAGGTCGAACTTCCAGTAATCAATATTCTTAATCACTCAGCCACTGGCGGCGCGTGGCAGAAGTAAGAGCCACAGATATTGTAGTGAGCAGCAAAAACCTCTAATACTGGCTCTGGTTACTAGTAGAATTATATATTGGTAATAATCCAATCTACAGCAATGAAATTTCGGAGCATAATTGTGAAGTTAAATACGACACTCCGATAAACGTGATAAAGATGAAAAATTTTTTAAAAAAGGAAACTTACTATGCAAATACATGTATTCATTAGTAAACATTTTATAAAATTTATTCTTAATTTAGCGTTTATGAATTCTCAGAGAATTATCTCATCGAATTATTTTTTTCTCCTCTGGTAATCCAATATAATTGATTAAATTTATGTGCTGTTAATATCTTTGCCTGTTATGTACATAGTTTTTTTTTTTTTTTTTTTTTTCCGTTCAAAGTTAGATAAAACTGAACGTACGTTACACTGAAATTACTTTGTCTAGAAAGTAAGCGCTTGAGTAGAAACAGATGTTGGGTTTTATTTTTAGAAGACATGAGATCGCTTTCTGTAAAGTAATGTTATAAAATTTTGAATTTGAAATAATCGTACTTCGTTTTTAGTAGCGCAGAATGATAAAGATTTAATGAGAATATAGCAAAGCATCTTTTTAGAGACGCTGTTATAATTTTGCTATTTTATTTTTTTATGGTAGGTCAAGGAAAAAGGCAGGCTGCTAAATACGGTAACAGCACATTACTCTGTTTCATATATAGCGAATCCGCTCTGAAATGAGGCACGAAGCGGTAAAGTAGCTGAACACCAGTATTTCGGTCCGAGTTTCGAATCCCGCGAAGGGACTGGTTGCGCTTTCGTGGTTTTACCCTGTGTAACGTGTCTAGGAGCCAATTTCCCTTAGAAAGTCTTCCACGAAGGCATCCTTTCCCTTAGGCAGATAGATCGTACCGGTGTTTATTTTATCAACAGTACTGGTTATTTTTAAAAATGATCATCCTAGAAAGGTGATTGCCAAAAAGTATTCACTTCGCATATTTATACGTTATGCATGAATATACTCTTTTTAGTCAATCTAATATATATAAATTACTAATGTTTTAAAAAAATTCAATTTTCAATATTCTGTTTCCTATTTGTTCCTGTTCAATGAAACAGATTCATACACAGCAAATCCAAATGCATCGCTACAGGAAGATGATAAACCAGCACAGTACGTAATTACAGTTACATCCGGAAAAGAGTAGATATACATATAAATACATAATATATATATACGGTATACAACGATATACAATATATATATATATATTATCGTTTTTTAGGATGTATCTATAATATGTATCATTTTACTTTATTAAAATATAATATTCAATTTTGTAATTTAGGAATTTCTTCTCCCTTATCATGTATTATCAGCTTGTACTTTATAAACCTGATACCCCTTCAATTATCAGCTGTATTTTATAAACCTGAAACATAGAAACGCAATTTGATTTTATGCATTTCAGTATCAAGTGAAATATTAAAACTGATTGTTCATTATAACACTTTATGTATTCATTCAAAGCGGATCTCAGATAATGTGCCGCAAATTATTTCCACACTAAGTTTTTTGTGCAAATAATACGTCCTGCTAGTGTTTTTGTAATAAAATGCATGTTATTAATTGATTTCGAATTTTCGTTGCATCTTGATATTGCTGCCAAAAGATATTCAATCAACAATAGTATCTTTTACTACGTTTATGTGTGTGGATACATAGACCATTTCTCCGTGTACTAGAAAAATTTGATAATGATTTATCCACTTTTGAAGTAAAAAAATAATAGTTAGGAGTGTTATACGATTTTATAATACAAGTAAAAAATATATATAAAGCTCTGGAAAGTGCTAACACATATTTATGGAATATTATGGATGGTAATTTATGAAATATTATGGATGGATGAGTAAATGGAATATTATGTGCGTGCTATATATGTATACACATATCATCAAGTATAAAATCATTTATATATAATTTTTATGTCGCGATGAAATTTGTTTTCTTCCGCAAAATAACGGCAAATTATGAAACATTACGCAACATTGAAAAGCGTGATGAACAAATTTTGCGAAAAGAAATAGCGACTGCTGCACGTATCTCACAGATATCTTTCATTCAACACAAAGGTGAAAAAGTTCTATTCCTGTTCAAAACATACCCTGCAGTCTGAGTCACAGACGGAAGAAATGACAGCAGGTCTTTTGTTCAACTGAGGGGATGTGTTTTATGGCTTACTCACTTTCCCGCCAAACAAGTACAGAGGAAGGAAGCGTCGTTGCCATAGTAACCAGGCTGTAGGTAGTCTTACAGATTTGAGTCTTTATCGCTCAACGTTCGTAGCGCCATCTGTTATTAAAAATCGACATGAGAAAGGGGTATTAAACGCTCTTAAAGCTATGGCAGCAGCAACAAATGGTGTGTATTCTGAACCGAAAACCATTGATGAAGCATTAAGGGGCAATGATGCAAACCATTGGAAGGATTCTATATGGGAGACTATATTAGGCCATATTAAAAACAAAACATGGGAAATAACAGATAAACCTTATGATAAGAACATTGTAGATAGTAAATGGGTTTTCAAAATTAAATGTAATTCAGTAGGCAAGATTGAAAGATATAAAACACGTTTAGTTGCTAAGGGCTATTCTCAGATTGAGGGAATAGATTATACTGAAACATTTGCACCAGTTGTCCGATACGTAACATTAAGAGTTTTATTAGCTTATGCAGCTATATATGATTGGGAAATTGACCAAATGGATGCTGTAATGGCTTTTGTACAGGGAACTCTAAATGAAGACATTTATATGAAAATTCCAGACGGTTTCAGCGAATTTTACAAGCAAAACTTAAAGGGAAAGGTCCTAAAATTAAACAAAGCATTAGATGGTTTAAAGCAGAGTGGTAGACTATGGTACCAACTGTTAGAAAAGGGTTTAATAGAAATGGGACTGAGGCAAAGTTCTTTTGATAGTTGTGTCTATATTAAAATAAATGAAAATAAAGATCTTGTTATTGTTACTATTTATGTTGATGACTTACTCATTTTTAGTAATAACATAGAACTTAAAAATTGGGTAAAACAACAACTTAAAGAAAAATTTGAAATGAAAGACTTGGGACCAGCAAATTATTGCTTAGGAATTAAAATTGGCTCATTTCGGATACCCGGCTCTTGGCTGAATTTGGCGAGTTTTTGGCCGCCATCTTGGATTTCAGAAATGCGCCAAAAAGCGCATTTCGAAATCCAAGATGGCGGCCAAATATTGTTTTCCCTATCCGAGGGAAGTGGACAGGGAAAACAATTCTGAACTGCCAAAAGGAAAAATTGAACTTACCCTTGTTCATGTTGACATGATGACGCCTGACATTCCCTATTTCTTCAATGTTGTACAACATAGTTAATGTTATATTACTAAGCATGATATGATAACTTACTAATTGTAATTCAGTCTAAAGTAATAGAACAAGAAATTTTAATTAACGTGTACTTTAACGAGTGAAATGTTTTGCATGAAACGCTATAGGGCGAAGAAGTACTTACGCTCAAACTGTAAACAATCGATTTAAAAGAAAGCTTCCAACCTAAAAATTTGACTTGCATGTAATTTCGGCATTATATTATTTGGCATTTAAATTAATAATGAATTTATATTTAAATTAATTATGTTATGCAGGTAAGTGTATGATAGTTAAACATGATATATATGGATGAGAAATGAAAAATTAGAACATTTATTAAGGTATTTGTAATATATGCTAAGTTCTTTTTAAGAAACTTATTTTTCAGTATATAGCACTCATTTTTTTTTATTAATTAATCAATTTGAACATATATTTTCTATTTTTCCCTGTGTTAGAATTTCAACTTTTTTTTAATTAATCAATTTAAACATACATTTCTTAACTTATTTTTCAATATGCAAGAATTTCAACTCTTTTTAATTAATCAATTTAAACATATATTTCTTAACTTTTGTTTCAATATGTAAGAATTTCACCTTTTTTAATTAATAAATTTAAACAAATATTTCTTAACTTATGTTTCAATATGCTAGAATTTCATATTTTTTAATTTATCAATGTAAACATATATTGCAAAATGAAGGTACTTACCCCTAGATGACATTGCTTGTACAATCTTTGTCTTCTTAAATTATGTTATTTATATTTATATAAAAATTTTACTTTTTCACAAGAAAATTTTTATCCAGGTTCTCACAGTTTCACCTTTTCACAAGAATATTTTTATCCAGGTTCTCACAGTTTCATCTTTTCACAAGAAAATTTTTATCTAGTTTCTTACAGTTTTGCAAGAAAATATGTATCCAGGTTCTCACAGTCAACAAGTTCACAAGAAACTGTGTATATGATAACCAGGGCTAGAAAGGGGGCATATGTCCGTGGGCACATCATCCAAGGAAGGCCAAAATGATGTTACGGATTTTTAGAGTTGAATGTTTTCCATTTTTGGCCAGTAGTCGGGAGGGGCACAAAATCTTCAGTTTTCCCTGGGCGCTGAAAACAGTAACTATGACTCTGCTGATAACTTATAAAATTTCATTTTTTCACAAGAAAAACTGTTATAGATTCATTCCTTGTTAAAATCCAATACTTCGTTTCACTGAACTCCACTCTTATAGATCGAGGCCTGTTCATCAGATCTGAAAAAGAACAATTTTTACAAGCATTTTGCATTTTGAAATTAGAAATGATTCATTTCCACATCACCTTAAGACTTACACGTACTTAAAAAAAGAAAAATCTTTTCTTCTGCTTTTTGACTATTCATTTTAATTGAAGCATTACCAAATTTTGTAAATTAAGAGTTTTTATAATTATATTTAAATCAATTATTTATAAAAAATATTTATGCGGGTATTATCATATAATTTCATTTAAAAAATAGGCACTATTTTCACATTACATGACGTTACATGCAGGTTAAAGTGATTTTTAATTAAATCTAAATTTGATAAAAAAATAGAAACAGTAAGAAATGTGATTAATGATATTAGTGAAACAAAATAGTTACAAATAATCCCAATTTTTAAGCTAGTACGTGTAAGACTAGGAGGTAGGAATCCTGATGCTTTTTTTTTTACGAGGTTTCGCCAGGAGCCATAATCCTCTAATTTTAATGTGTACACATATATTTTATATTACTTACCATTCAGCACCACATTTTGCAGTTTTCAGCAGTATTACTTGGCAATTCACTATTTGGAGTTTTTTGTAGAGAAAATATCCATGTTGTATATGTTCAGAATACAAGATAAATAAACAAGATTTTAAATTTCATGATCGTCGAGATTTCCTGTGGTGGCAGCAGTTGCTCAGTTCCTTCGCTTTCAGGTGTGGCCCGCATCAGTCGTTTCAACTCGGATGTGTTTCTTGAAAGAAAAACCTGGCTATACCCCCAGGCACTGGGTTTGTCATCCGAGTTGATTTCTCCATCTGCTTCTTCCCTCGTCTAAGTAGCAGCAAAATGTTATTTTTGAAGTCCCTAAACAAAATATCCATATTATGCATATTCAAAATACAAGATAAGTAAACAAGATTTTAAATTTCATGATCGTCGAGATTTCCTGCGGTGGCAGCAGTTGCTCAGTTCCTTTGCTTTCAGGTGTGGCCCGCATCAGTCGTTTCAACTCGGATGTGTTTCTTGAAAGAAAAACCTGGCTATACCCCCCAGGTACTGGGTTTGTCATCCGAGTTGATTTCTCCATCTGCTTCTTCCCTCGTCTAAGTGGCAGCAAAATGTTATTTTTGAAGTCCCTAAACAAAATATCCATATTATGCATATTCAAAATACAAGATAAGTAAACAAGATTTTAAATTTCATGATTGTCGAGATTTCCTACGGTGGCAGCAGTTGCTCAGTTCCTTCGCTTTCAGGTGTGGCCCGCATCAGTCGTTTCAACTCGGATGTGTTTCTTGAAAGAAAAACCTGGCTATACCCCCAGGCGCTGGGTTTGTCATCCGAGTTGATTTCTCCATCTGCTTCTTCCCTCGTCTAAGTAGCAGCAAAATGTTATTTTTGAAGTCCCTAAACAAAATATCCATATTATGCATATTCAAAATACAAGATAAGTAAACAAGATTTTAAATTTCATGATCGTCGAGATTTCCTGCGGTGGCAGCAGTTGCTCAGTTCCTTCGCTTTCAGGTGTGGCCCGCATCGGTCGTTTCAACTCGGATGTGTTTCTTGAAAGAAAAACCTGGCTATACCCCCAGGTACTGGGTTTGTCATCCGAGTTGATTTCTCCATCTGCTTCTTCCCTCGTCTAAGTGGCAGCAAAATGTTATTTTTGAAGTCCCTAAACAAAATATCCATATTATGCATATTCATAATACAAGATAACTAAACAAGGTTACGATAATGAAAACATAAGTTAGCGTATATATAAACACTTTTATTAAATGTTTTAATATTTTTTCTAAAAGTGTTCTTTCTGTTGTTTAGTTTTAACCTTTTGTTAACTACATACTCTTTTTAACTAGAAAATAATAATTGAACATAGTACAAAAATACATAATTACCACAAAAGGGTGGCAAGTTTAAGAAGTTAATAATGTAAGATTGAATCCTTATATTTAAAATAATAAATAAGTGGTAAAATTAAAATAATAAACGTAGTATGAAAATACATAATTAAAATAAACAGGCTGGAAACATTAAAAGTTATGAATTCACCTGTATATTTTCTGACTGAAGATTCATTTCTTTCCATGATTCATTTCTCATTTCTGCAATATTCTTTACCTGAAAGGGGTGATAAATTATCCTTAACAATAAAATGTTTTCTGGTAAGAAGTAGGCTGGAAACCTTTAAATTAATCAACTCACCTGTATGTTTGTCAATTTATCTGTCAAAATTAATTTTCTTCTTTCTTTTATTTATTTTTTTGGATTACCTAATTTGCAATAAAGTTTTTTTTACTGAAAAATAAGTAGGTAAACTTATACTAATAATAACTAAATAAATTTTACAGTTGCTTTTACTGAAGAAGTAGTATTAAAATAAAGTGAAGCAATAATTTGAAACATAAGCTGTGAATGGTTAAAATTTTGTCTTACCTCTGTCATAGTATTTCATGACATTTTGTATCTGCAGCTGTGAAAGAAAGTTTATTTTAATGAAGGAATAACAAAATATATAAAGAATAGCTCTCACGTCAAAATAAAAGTTGAGAATAACTGAAATACACATTTACCTCTTTCTGTAAAAGATATGCAACATTTTCGCAACATTTCCATCCTTTTGTTTTCTGGGCTCTGTTTTTTTGGTTGAATTCTAAAAGGAAATAAAAAATAACAATTTCATGTGAAAAACAAAAAGGTATTAAATCAAAATTTGTGGACCATCTGAACATTTACACAAATTATAGTAAACAATTTACTTGTATGCTTTTCTTATCATTTATTCCAGTTTTAAAACTTGGTCTGTGTTCCCTTACTCTGAAAAATAAGCACATAGATTATAATGGTATGTAATTTAATATTTAAATGCAATTTTTGTGTGTATATATATGTAAATAAATAAATTATGTCAAAAATAAAGTTATATTTGTTGGTTTTACCCCATTTATCATCATCTTCCTGAATGAATGGTATATCATCATCTTGTCGGGCTGATTTCTTTGGAGGCATCAGGTCCTCAATTCCTTCGCTTTCTGATGTTGGTTCGTCCAACATTTTAAGTTCAAGGCCGACTTTTCCATGGCCTGGATACACAGCTTTAATGTCCTGTAGAAACTGAGCAAGTCTTTCTCCATCATAAGTAAAGGGCTTCAAGCAGAACCGCCTGTAATAATGTACAGCCATGTACTGCGTGCAAATATCATCTGTTCTCTTGCTCTTTATAGACCTCTTAAAAAGTTTGTTTTCACCCTCAAGATCATTTATAGTGTTCTGTTTATCATCGGGATCTACGAATACGCCTGTAAATAAAGGATTAATGAATGTTAAGGATGAAAAACAAAATTTCACTCATTAAAAAAAAAAAAAGACACATATTTACCTTTCTTGTGATCGGTAGTTTTATGTGTTGCTGCCGGAAATAAATTTTCTATCCTTTTATATTGTGGAGCAGAGTCAGTGTATATGAAGGTGGTTTCTGGGTGAACATGACGTTTAATGTAAGGCCACAAATGCCTTTTGCTTTTTCCTTTAACCTTGAAAAATAATCCTTCTTTGTCTTCTCGACAGTAGATGCCTAAAACTACGATGGTCATATTTTTGGTTACCCTGCCGCGGTTGTACTTGCGGCGGGTCAAAAATGTTTCATCAATTAATATAGATTTTCCTTTACCACCTAACATTCTGCTATGATGAGAGGCAAAAATTTCGCATACCTCACGACAATATGATAAAAAGTCAACAATAGTCTCATTTGCAATTACTGGTAATTTTTGCTTTTCCCTCCATAGCTTTAGCTGCTGATTTATGTAGCTAAAACTGTGATCTAGAACAAAGTACACAGTTATGACTAAAGCTTCCCTTATTGGGATTTTTGTACCTTCAAAAAAGGTGTTTTCAATGGGGTTAATCATGCCAGAGCAGTTGTTGCGATTTCTCAGGCTGCAGACCCAACGCCATCCCAGCTTTGATTCCTTTCTATTGTTGCTTCTCATTGGTGCCTGGCACTTGGGGCAAGGTGGTGCCTCATCCTCTCTGGGAAGAAGTCCAGCATCGGTGGCAAACTCGAGTGCAGCTGCCTCTGTATTAATTAAATGCATGTCAGTAATTAAACAGAAATATTTCAGTTTTTCATGCAAAGAAGCCATATTCAAAAAAGTCAGTACAGTGACAGAAATAGTTTAATGAAATTTATTGTTAGAAATTTCAGAAACTTGGCAATTATGCAAAAGTCAAAATTATCAGAAATAAAAAAGTTTAATAAAGATGAAAAGTAATTATAAGTTTAATTAAACAATATTAGTTCATTATAGGAAGATAGAGAAGTGAAAAGTTCAAACTAGAAAGTACTGTTACAAAAAAAAAAAAAAAAAAAAAAAAAAAAAGGAAAATAAAAATAATAGTAATGATATGTATCTATGAAAACAAAGTATTAAAACAAATTTCAAGTGAAAAATAATATTAAAAAATGTAATGGATGAAAATAGATTAAAAGTAAACTTAGCTTTGGCAAAGTCCAAACCACGTTTTCACGTAAGTACCGAGGTACTGATTTTTTTCAGTACCTGACAGACAGACAGACAGCTGCACGGGCTTAACCGCGGCAAAATATGATCGCGAAAAATCTTCTTTTTTAAATTTATTTAAAATATTTTCGGAAAAAAAAATATTTTACTTTACAAATAAATGTTTTTCGGTACATATGTTTTTTTAAAACATTTTTAAACAGAGATGCAGAAGAATAATAGGTATTGTTATTTTTGTGTGCAGATATGCGTGCGTGATGAACTAAAAAATGATTTTGAAGGTTTCGTGGCATATTTATCCTCTCAAAAATATGCAACTTGCTCAACTTTTCGATTTTATTAAATTAAATAAGGCCTATCGATTTTTTTTTTTTAAAGCACTGACAATGAAAGCTGTTATGTTCTATTTTTGCGTTTTTATCCCAAAGCGCGTTAGCCCAGAAGGGCTATTAATTTCGTTTTCGCATTTTGCGTTGAACTGTTTCTACCGAATATTATCGCTGTGTGTTATATTTAAAGATATTTAATAATAAAGAATCAGCATAAATATACATATGTTTAACGTACATAACATTTATGCAGATACTGTGATAAAACAACGGTACCTACAGCTATGAAATTTTGAATATGTACGTCACCACCCGAATATGGGCATCTGAAAGCTCAAATTTGTAATTTGTTTTATTAACTATTTAACATTTTGTAAAGCATTTATGTGTTTTTGATTAAGAAACTCGATTTCTAAGCGAGCAATGGCAACACTGTTCGGCGCAAGACTGTCTATCGGAAATTCTAAAGATGTGCTCTTCTTTTAAATGTTTTGTCATATTGCTGCTTAAGAGAGAAGACAATTCGGATGTACAAAATTTAAAGACCGCATGTCTGTTGATTTTGAAAATTCATTTCCATTGAATTTAACAATTGTTTTCAGTTGGCGAGAGGTATACATCTCTGTTGTACACTATTATTGGTAACCTTTAATTGTTGGTTATTTGTTACATTTTTTTGTCTTTCATATTGCCCTGGCTGCATTGGAAATTTCGTGGTTTTCCTCGTGTGTATACGAGCCAGTACAATTACACTAATGAATCATATCACTTAAATAATGTGAATAATTATAGAATTATTATATAAGTGTAGAATAATTGGGTTGCTTGTTATGTTCACGAGTTGTGTGTAAATGCGTGGCTTTGTGTGATTATGTAATTAATTAATGAAGATTTCAGCAGCGGCCTGGCGGTAAAGTGTGTGAGCACTGGTAGTTCTGTCGAAGTTCGAATCCCGCTAATGCGCTGGTTGCTTGTTATGTTCACGAGTTGTGTGTAAATGCGTGGCTTTGTGTGATTATGTCATTAATTAATGAAGATTTCAGCAGCGGCCTGGCGGTAAAGTGTGTGAGCACTGGTAGTTCTGTCGAAGTTCGAATCCCGCTAATGCGCTGGTTGCTTGTTATGTTCACGAGTTGTGTGTAAATGCGTGGCTTTGTGTGATTATGTCATTAATTAATGAAGGGTTCAGCAGCGACCTGGCGGTAAAGTGTGTGAGCACTGGTAGTTCATCTCATTACACATATACTAGCTACGCATATATACATTATAGACATTGATGTAACTAGAATTCTTGGTCCCGTATGCAAAATAATTTCCTGGGTCCCTAAACCAATAAATTTAATGTGCTTAAAAATAAAAATTAAACTAAAGAAAAAAAACGTGAAAAGTAAAAAAAAAAAAAAAAAAAAAATCAAGGATTCCTGGAGCCAATGTTTTCATGATTTTTATCACATCTGGATTAATTGTTAAAAAATAAAAGCACGTTCTCAGGGAACCATTTGAAAGTTATGTAATATGAAGAAAGAATAAAAAGGAAAATATTTTTTTCCTTTGCTAACTGGTGAAATGCAAATTTGCTTTAGTCTGGGTATTTGACGTCAGATGATTTTAATTCTGTAATTTAAGACTTTTTGTGTGCGTGCGTGTGAGTGATAGATAATTGATATTGACAGACAAGATAATTGATAAACTTACAGAAAAAATATTACATCAATAGATAGTACTCTGTGATTTTACTCAACTTACGAACATAATTTATGCAATAATATACAAGTACATTTGTTAAATATAAAACATATTTATCATAAACTTCATAAAGAAAACTATTTGAATATACAATTTTAGTAGAAAATATGTAATATTTTTGCTGTCCTTTTAAAAATCCTTTTGGTACACTTAACTACTTGAATACATTTTTATAAAAAAACATGAATGCTAAAGATTTTTCCTGTTTCTTTTTAATTTTCCCTCAGCCCGTACTGCTGTTCTTCTCTAATTCCCCCCCCCTCAATAAGTGTAATTAAAGCACTGGTGACCGAAATTCATCATAAAGACAAAAATCTTTTTTATTAAAATTTGCATCTCCTAACCTTCATTTCCGCAAAATTATTTATCAATACCTGGACGTCCATTTTCACAGCCATGTCAACTTCAACGCTCAATAGTGATAGGTTTAACAACCGATCTTGTATCATAGTGTTTCTTAAATATGTTTTTATTATTGAAAATGACCTCTCGCTCGTGGCTTTGGTTATAGATAATGAATGATAAATACAATATAAGTTAATTGCACTCCCGATTAACTGCTTGTCATGTCATAGTATTTTACCATTGCTAATTTAGCTAAATCCTTAACGGATTTCAAATTTTGGATATCTGTTCTGAAAGTATTTATAAATAATAAAAGTTGTACTTCCAGTACATTAGCAAAGTCTTCTTTATATTTTTTTCTGTATTTTTGAAACATTATTAATAATTTCCGTATTTGTTAACAATGACAAATATTCGTGATTTTCCGCATGTGTAACGTTTATGAAGTATGTTGTGGATGCATATGTGAATAAAGCGGGCACAGCCCGCTTATACCGCTGAACACTGGTAATTCGGTCCAACGTTCAAATCCCGGCTAACGGGCTGGCTGAATGCGTGTTTTCTTGATTTTCCGCATGTGTGTGATGTTTGCAGTATCTTCTGGATGCATACGTGAATAAAGCGGGTGCAGCTCGCGCAAAACCGTTTAACGCTGGTAGTTCGGTCCAACTTTCGAATCCCGGAAAACAGACTGGGTCCATGGGTGTTTGGGTGATTTTACGTATGTGTACCGTGTATGCAGTATCTTCTGGATGCATAGGTGAATAAAGCGGGTGAATCCCGCGAAAAACCGTTGAACGCTGGTTATTCGGTCCAACTTACGAATACCGGCTAGCGGGTTGGCTGCATGGGTGTTTTCGTGATTTTACGCATGTGTATTGTGTGCGGAGTATCTTCTGGATGAATACGTGAATAAAGCAGGCGTAACCCGGTCAAAACCGTTAAACGTTGGTAGTTCGGTCCAACTTTTGAATCCCGGCCAACAGGCTGACTCTATATGTGTTTCAGTGATTTTCCGCATGTGTATTGGGAATGCAGTATCTTCTGGATGCACAAGTGAATAAAGCGGGCGCAGACCGCGCAAATCCGCTGAACACAGGTAGTTCGGTCCAAAGTTCGAATCCCGGCGAGCGGGCTGCCTGCTTAGGTGTTTTCGTGATTTTACGCATGTGTGACGTGTATGCAGTATCTTCTGGATGCGCACGGGAATAAAGCAGGGGGAACCCGCGCAAAACCACTGAACCCTGGTAGTTCGGTCCAACTATGGCATAACGGTGATATTTAACATAGGAACTCTTATACACGTCAACAATTAAAAGCGGGCGGGCTTGCCCGCTAGTTATTAATAATTTCCGTATTTGTTAACAATGACAAATACGGAAATTTAAGTTCCAAAAATGAAAACATCATTGCGATTTTTGTTATTCCAGTCATTCTGTATTTTAACTGAGTATTTAAAATGTCGAGAGCAGCATAAAAAACTGTTACTTTAAAAGACATTTCGGAATTTTCAAGCCTGTTATCCTCACATAACTCATCAATATTTTCTTGTTTTTATTTTCTTCTATTTTTCAAATTTAGTTTCTATGTCCCATTTATTTTATACACAAAAATTTGTATATAAATTTGTATATTTGTATTTTTGTGAATATACAAGAATTGTATATTCAAAACTCTGCTTCTTTCATAATGTCTTCAAACTTCTTTCTCATATCTTGCATATTAATAGAACGGCTTTTTACATGTTGGTGAGCTCCATTCAAGTCGATTGATTTTCGATTGTCGTGTCGATTGATTGATTGATAGATCCTGCAGATAGAGCGCAGGACGTGTTTAAAAAATTTTGTTTTTAATTTTTGGCATTTTGCCAGAAATGTTTAATAATTTGTAGTTAAGCTCATCGACACAACGTATATTTCAAGATGAGAACGCACACTCTGTCACATGGATTTTAAAAGTAGTACACATAAATACTTGTTTTATACTTTCCTAAACAAGTATAACGTTTAGTTAAAATAAAGTTGTATGAAACAAGTTTTGCGTACTTTGCAGAGAAATGCGCAAAACTTCATTTAATGAAAATAGGTTTGTGGTGGATCAAAAAGCAAAAATCAGTTAGGAAATGCGGATATATTTTAGGAGCATTAATATTTATGATTATTGTTATCTGCTTTATTTGCATCTTGAAAAACTATTAATGTCTCGGAAATTAATGACCTCAGATTTCCAGTTTTTACTCTGCTTATAAATTAAGCAGTATCAATTTTTTTATCTATCTATCATTAATTTATTAAAGACAAAAATATAAAAAAAATAAATATAATGTATGGGAACATATATTAACGGAAGCTATTTATGTCTTAGAAAAGTTATGCAGTGGTTCTGAAATGAAAGATAGTAATGTACAAAGGGATTATATGAGTGAAAATCGCTTCATTTATTATTAAAACATATTAAATAAATTTTTTAATTTGCGAAAATTATTGAAATATTGTAATAACGGGGGAGAATTCTTTTCTGAAATATTCCATTCGTTTGTGTGGTGAAAATAGCAATGTAATTCGCGTTCTTTCAAATGTTGAAATGCAACTTAAAACTATTAGGTCCAACGCTGCCACTGATATGCTTAATATTTTCAGTAATTAATTTATCGAAATTTACGAAGTAGTATATACTTTTAGTTGTGTGATACCATTTTTATTATCATTATTATATTATTATTGACGGTTTCACGTACTGAATGCTGTAGAAAGTAAATTAAAAGCAAAAGTAAAGTAAATTGTAAAATTTAATTTCAAATAACAATTAGAAAGGCGTTCTTGCCCTCCCGCTTATTAGTGTAAATAACAGAGAAAAAATCTATCTGCCTTTAACTTTGCCATTTGGTAATGTCAATCGTACTTCTAAATCCAAACTTTTTCTGTCCCTAACCATGCCTCTTCGTGCGACTGCACAGGTTGCAAAAACTGTCGTTTATTACATTGTGAGAACTATACATTTAAACCTGCAATTTCTTCCTTATTTAATGATAGTAAGAGATTCAAGATATGAAAAAAATTAAACGCTACGGAATGACTTGCAAAGTTCATTCCAAATTAAGTATCAGAATCCTGCCTAGTTACTTCTCTGATTTATAATTTTCGAGTTGTGATTGCAAAAAGAGGAACATTTCCTTAAAGGGTGGGTCGCCTTTTTATTTGCGTACGCTCCGATCAAGTAGGAGACACCGAATTTACATACATTAATTTATTATTTACATTAATAATTTATCATTTATTTAATTATCCGTTTTAATTCTAAAAATAAAAATGAAAAGCAAAAGGGAATTTAAATTTTTTTTATTGAAACTCCAATTACGAACAAATATATGTAAAAAATGAAAAGCAAAAGGGAAAAACATAAAAATAATAATTAATCTTCTTATTATATTTAATTATCCGTATATATGTAAGAAATGAAAAGCAAAAGGGAAAAAAACATATAAAAATAATAATTAATTACATTATTATTTATTTATAATTATCGGTTTTAATTCCCATTTAACATTATTATCGGTTTTAATTCGCATTTAACATTATTATTTATTTATAATTATCGGTTTTAATTCATATTTACCATTATTATTTATTTATAATTATCGGTTTTAATTCGCATTAATTCGCATTTATGCATTATTATTTATTTATAATTATCGGTTTTAATTCGCATTTAACATTATTATTTATTTATAATTATCGGTTTTAATTCGTATTTACCATTATTATTTATTTATAATTATCGGTTTTAATTCGCATTTATGCATTATTATTTATTTATAATTATCGGTTTTAATTCGCATTTAACATTATTATTTATTTATAATTATCGGTTTTAATTCGCATTTAACATTATTATTTATTTATAATTATCGGTTTTAATTCGCATTTAACATTATTATTTATTTATAATTATCGGTTTTAATTCGCATTTAACACTATTATTTATTTACCTACGCTCCGATCAAGTAGGAGACAAACTTCTCAACTTCTAACCACGCAGCAGAAGCGAAGAAAAATGGTCACGTGACCTTCAATATGAGCACACAGAAGTTTTCCCTAAATCCCTCCCGATACTCCGGATTCTACAGTAACCTAAACGTCAGCAGAAAGTTGTCGGGGTGGGTAGCCGGGTTTGGCGGAAATCGCCACCACCGGCCGCCGTAGCGAGGTCGCCAAGAGCCGGTTATCCGAAAACTGCCTTAAAGTTGAACGAGATAGAACTAAAGGGTCCATTAGCTTTAGTCAAACTCAGTATGTAGAGAGTATGCTTTGCAAATATAATATGCATGAATCTCATGGTGTAAAAACACCATTAGACCAAAATCAAGTGTTATCTAAACTGCAGATACCAACTAGTAAGGAACAAAAGCTACCTGTTCGTTATCAGGCTGCCATTGGGAGTCTTCTTTATGCAGCTCAAGCAACACGGCCAGATATAACTTATACTGTGAATTTCCTTAGCCAGTTCTCCAATAATCCGGCAAGGGTTCACTGGAATGCTGTCAAGCGCATCATGCGGTATCTTCGAGCCACTACAGATGCTACATTGTCTTTTTCAAAGGACCATAGTGCTGATGTCCTTGGTTACAGCGACTCAAACTATGGAGGTGATGCTGGGGATCGACGATCAACCACTGGATATGTTTTCCTCATCGGAGGTGGTGCAGTGTCATGGTGTAGTAAGCGTCAACCAACCATTGCAACTAGTACAACAGAAGCCGAATATATGGCTCTTTCTGCAGCTACTAAAGAAGCCATATGGCTCAACAAAATTGTTAAAGAACTTGGGATTATTACTGCAAAGCCAGTATTATTATACTGCGATAACAACAGTGCTATTAACCTCAGCAAAAATAGTGTGTATCATGGTAGATCAAAGCATATTGATATACAACATCATTTCGTGCGAGAAGCTGTGAAACTTCAGCACATTGACATACAATATAAGACTACTAATGATATGATTGCAGACTTTTTGACAAAAATTGTAAACAGTGCAAAACATGAAATGTGTGCAAAAATGATGGGTTTAAAATGAAGACCAATGTAATTTAATGTTTTATTATATGTGTGTGTGCTGATGTAATTTCTCATTGTATTTAATTAGGATGATATTTAAACCTAAAGTGGGAGTGTAAAAACGGTTAGCTTTAAATATGTTTCTGGCCCATAGATGGCGCCACTGTTTTTATATTCATCTATAATTGTGCACTCCAATAAAACTTTACTTGTGTTCCAAACTCCCAACAGGTATGTTGTGTATTATTTATTCTCATGCATGCAAGTAACCACTCTCTGCTATATTGAGTTTCTAATAGATCCAACGCTTAAAATTTACTGTGACATAGAGAACAATAGAATACGTCCCTATATTCCTGTCAATTTTAGACGTGAAGTGTTTAATGCCTTGCACAATTTGGCACACCCTGGAATCCGTGCCACCAAGAAGCTGATCGCAGACAGATTTGTCTGGCCAGCAATGAATCAAGACATCACAGAATGGACTCGTTCATGTATTAGATGTCAACGGTGTAAAGTATCCCGTTACACTCACAGCCCCATTCAACAATTTAACCTTCCAGCAAGACGCTTTGATCATGTGCACTTAGACTTGGTTGGCCCATTGCCTCCTTCAAATGGTTACACTTACCTCCTCACTTGTATTGATCGGTACACAAGATGGCCTGAAGCCATTCCTATTGAAAATATATCCGCTGAAACTGTAGCTCGAGCATTCATCTCCCAGTGGCTTTCAAGATTTGGCATGCCTACCACCATCACTAATGACCAAGGCCGACAATTTCAATGTCACTTGTTTGCATCCCTCACCTCTCTTCTTGGCATTCGCCATATTCGTACAACACCATACCATCCATCTGGAAATGGGATGGTGGAACGCTTTCACCGATCTCTCAAACAAGATCTCAAGTGCCACAGTAGCACACACTGGACAGAAGCCTTACCCCTAGTCTTGCTTGGTCTTCGCACAGCATTCAAAGAAGACATTGGTAGCACTTGTGCTGAAATGTTATATGGTGCAACCCTCCGTCTGCCAGGTGAATTCTTTCACCCAGAATCTACTCCAGTTATCGACCCTCCAACATTCCTTCAACGTTTACGTGAGACCATGAGCAATATCTCGCCAACCCCAGCATCTTCGCATAACCAGCCAAGCTATTTTGTACATCCTGCGCTTGAGACATCTTCGCACGTATTCGTGCGCAACGATGCAATTAAGCCAACTTTAACACTTTCGTATGATGGTCCATTCAAAGTTGTCAAACGAACACCGAAACATTTCACCATCATCTGCAATGGCAAACAATCAGTGATTGGAATCGATCGTCTCAAACCAGCATTTCTAATGCAAGATCCAAGAACTTCCTCATCAACATCACTCCCGGAAGAAAGATTACATCCCGTTAAAGAGCAACCTAAAACTACCAGATCTGGAAGAAAGGTTAAATTTAACCCAAAGTACTTATAACGTACCGATGGTACTTGGGGGGGGGGAGTACTGTGGCGTTCCGACAGATACTTCAACTTCTATTCATGAGATGGCGCCACGTGTAAAATCCAGTTCTTAATCGGAGCAGCAAAGCGACGTCATTACTCACTCGGACTTCTCGCAAAACAACTGTACGCGACGGTAGCATGAACTGTGTTCCGAGCTCTGTGTTGATCTCTGCAATGTAATTTAAATTGTAATTTAGTACTTCATATATTCTTTTGTTATAGGAGATTGTCTACTCTTATTTTCTTTAATTATATCATGCATTAAGCACACACGACCACCAAATAGGTAAGAACAGCTCTGCCCAATGTTCTCCTAAGGAGTTCTTTGACTACTCGAACAAGTCTTTCCCACCATCCGCCCCACCAGGCAGCAGTGGGAGGGATGAATTTCCATTCGATCTTCTGTATTTCTGTTTGTCGAGTTATTTTACTCCAATCAATTTCTAAAAAATTATTAGAAGCTTCCCTAAAGTTTGTACCGTTGTCTGTATAAACCACTCTAGGTTTTCCTCTTCTAGCAACAAAACGTCTAAATGATAACAGAAAAGCATCAGTGGAAAGCTCCATTTTCAATTTATTTTACCTGTTATCGCGCCCCACAATGTTATGTTACGTAAGGAGTTACGTTCGAACAATGGCTAGCTCAGAAGGGATTCGTAAGTCATCTATCCGATGAATTAACAGCTATCTTGTCATAAATGGAGTACTTCATTTAAACTTAAGCAAAAAGATTTATTTACACATAAAGACAAGTTAAAATAATATGAAATATTTATCTAGCTACAATATCTATCTAGTCACATCATGCAAACATCGTTCTTAGCTAACTAAACCGGAACTGTTCGTTTTCCTCTGGCGTCCCATGACGTCAGTCTCTATCTGGCTTTGATTCGTTGGCTTAGTGATGCCATTCCCAACAGTTATGTTTTCAGTCAACCATGCAAGTGAAGTTAATTTTAAGCAGCATAGTGTTCATTTCCATTTATTAGAAAAACCTACTTCAACGGAAAAGAAGGGGAAATGAGTTAATCTTCTTTTCTGTAAATGAAATAAAGAGGCAAATATTCCATCATTCTTGCATAATTCCAGAAATTTATTTAACTTTAAAATCTCAGGATTGCCTGCTTTCATGCACGAAATGCAAATGCACATAAGTTATGCGAAATATTTAACTAATTTCCAATTTAAAGTTCTGTGAAATATTTAACTAATTTCCAATTTAAAGTTCTGTGAAATATTTAACTAATTTCCAATTTAAAGTTCTGTGAAATATTTAACTAATTTCCAGTCTATTACTTTTTAAATACCCTCTTATTTACTAGCAATCCAGACTTTCTGTAAAGTTATATAAATTCGTCTGACTGTGATCAGGTATGATATAAATGTTGCTCACCTTTGGAGCTCTAAATATGCTTGGATTCTTGATTCCCAAGCTTTTATTCTTCTGCCTAACAGATGTATAACCACTGTAGCATCCAGGGACGAAGCAGGTTGCATTACAAGAATTACTCATAATGGAAATTGATATCAAATCAATATTTTCTGTATTGCTGCCTATGTCAAATCCTACGAAAAGTAGAACAGCTAACGATTGCAGGCGCCCTCTATAAATAATACGACAAAAGTGGACCATTTTTGGGAAAAGTTGTAATACCAGTTTCCCCTCCTTGTTTATACTCCGTGGTCCGGACGGCGTAATGGCAGACCGCACATTGAGTTGAACAGTGTTAAGCGAATTTCGCTTACTGCGCATGCTTGATGGTGTACCTTTGGCGCGGGAAGAAATATTGGCGACTAAAAGCAACCCTACGCTAGCTCATTCGTGATCTCCATGGCTGTCCAGTGATGTGTACAACTGCAATGTTGTGGAACTTTGTTTATTAGTTATTTTAACGTTCATACCAATTGCACTTGCTTATTTTTCTAATATATGTTTCATTTTAATTTGTCTAATTTAATAATTGTTACCATATATTGTGCTTAATAATTCGTTATTTAGATGTAATTTGTTTACATGTTGTAATTCTCAGTAATGTAAACTGGATTTTCCCGTTTAGTTTGTTAACGTATATTCGCGCTTTTATTTCTTATTTAAAAGAATTAAATAAACAGCATTAAGGAATTGTAAAATTTCTTCAATGTTATTTGCAAACACTTGCTATATTTTTTACGTATGTCCGTGTTTCTTTGCGTATGTACGAATGTAACGTATGGTAAATTCTGAATTGTTTTTATTCCTTAAAAGTGTAACTAATATATCCTGAATTTCAGTCTTTTTCTGAGCGAAAATTCGTACAGTTCCAAAGTGAAGTGCAGAATTTCATAAGTATTACATCTTACATTTTGAATGCAAACACTGCTTCACATTATTTCGTAATAATTATTTACATCTCCTCCATCTATGCCTGTATCAATTTTTTTCATCGGATTATTTATCAGTAATTCCTAGTAGAATTAGAAATATATTATTAGAAAAGGTTTTTCCTGTATCATCTGCAAGGAACAGAAATTTAAAGCGATGAAGTATTGGAATGAATTTTAGCCAGCATTTGAAGTTATTTAGATTTCTGTTGCATTAAAAATTATTTAAAAGCTGCATAGAAATATTATTTTGAAATGCAAACATTTTAAGTGCCAAAATTAAAAGTATTTAAAAGGTAGCTATTGTCGTTCATGATAGATTAATTGACTTGTCAAGGGAAACAATCCAAGACTTCAGTACATAAACAATATATTTTTTATTCTGGGGGGGAGGTGAACATTGTTATTAATGGTGATATAATCAAATAAATAACAAAGAATCTGCAAGTGAAACGTATTTTACCATTTCTTTAAATTTAGATATTTTTACGAATATTCCAAGCATTTAAAAGAAATATATTTTACATATTTTGTAACTGTGAATGTATTCGTAGTTCCGGAAGTTCTGAATATCTGCAGAAACACAAATTTCGGTCTATGACTTAGCTGGCTTAGTTAAGTTAAGAAATAAATTTTTCCTTTAATATTAACAAATGATTATATATTAATAAGAATTTGGTACATTTGTAATTCCCCCCAAAAATTCTTTAAGAGTGGCAAATACGTACATAAATTTGATTCCTTCCCAGTATGTGTGACGAGTACGTTCCATTAGACTTCATGATTATTTTGTAACAGCTCTACTTATTGCCAAAATTGGGTCTTTATGCATATATATATGTATAATGCATACAACATACATGCAATTATGATAGCTGTTAATATATCATAATTGACTAAACACTACGAATACTGTTTCTCTTTCAAGACATGTACTCTCAAATGTTTTCATAACAACTTCTGTATTTATTTAGGAAAAATTCTACTGATAAAATACTACACACAGAAATATTTTTAAAATGGTGTTTAAGAATGCTGTTGATTTTTCAGAGACACAGTAACAATTTAACTGGTTATAACCTTAACAGAGCAGAGATGTCAAACAGAAAAAGAAATGCCATTAGAAATGCTTAAATGCCTAATTAAAATATTTGATCATAAAACAAATGCAATTACATTTAACTTATTTTCGAACTTTAACATTGATTATCAAGTATAAAATGTTTATTAAATTAATGTTAATGTTTATTAAAAGAATTTCATGAAAACAAACTAAATTTGAAGTACAATGAAAATAGCTTAGTACAATGATTTTGTCAATGTATTCTTTATGTTTATTTATGGGAAATTAACAGAATGTAACCTATGTTATGAATATAAAGGTAATTTTTATTTTAAACTCTCGCTAATTAAATATAAAACAGTTACAAAAGTCTGAATATTTGGTGTAAAATTCGATTTTTCATTATTAAGATTAAATGCCTTTTCCACCGATTACTTTTCTTGATTTAATAAATCTCCTTTTGGTCTTTCTTACACCTTATACGAGTTTCACCCACTTTGGTAATATATACTGTGTGAGAACTCTGGAAAACTTAAGCGACTTCTCGTTATGTTTTGGAAATTACAACAGAGGTTTGGAATAGGTGTAAAAATAACCTTTTATAGACTCGGACAAATTAACAGAGTGCACAGCTTGTTCATACAGAATCAGCTAGCATTTATGGCGTAAATCAAAAGTAACGAAATGAATTCACCTCATTTGAATACACTCAAAATTAGCATCCTGGCAGGAAAATGGAAAGGAAGAAAGAAAAGCTAATTATCATAAAATAGCTGGTTAATAAAAATAAATGAGAACTCTGCCACCTCAATTCACTATTTTACTTTAGCCATTTTCATTTTTATGCAGCCTTTATATCGAAGTATGCATTTGTTTTGGTGTCAATAAACTTAATTCTTTCATTTTTTACCCGATTACATAACATCACATGCAACAGCTGTAAATATGAAAAATACATGCATATATCCAGAAGCATGTTAATTTCTTTTGAATATATGGTGTCTGTCATCTACAAAAGAAAACTGTAAATTCAAAATATAAGATGTGAACATAGGTCTCCTGTTGGATAATATAAGAAAGTCACACTTTCTGGTATTACTATTATTTTTTATTATTTTTAGGACCTAAGGTCCTACAAATAATAAAAAATAATAATTAAAAATTAAACATTGTGTAGAGAGTAAAAAGCATAATGCAGAAACTTGTTGAAAAATTAACATGTATATCACTTTGCCTGAATGTTATGGTTAGAATCCCATCTGTATAATAATATATGCATTTGACATTACAGTCAAAAGTCGTTAATTCGGACACCCATAATCCGGACCTCAAAGCTACAAACTTTCTGCGCATGCGTCGCGTTGACGCATGCGCGTAAGACCTTTACCGCTGCTAATTTGCGTGTGCGCGTGCGCAAAATACGTTTACGAATGCGCGTTTAATGTATAACGGACGGGATAAGCTAAGGTAAAATTATCTAATTATCTATTTCAGTTAATGTTGCAGATTGCGTTGTTCCTTAATCTTCGAATTGGATCCGGATTATTATTTTTTGCAGACTGTTAGAGCAATTTTATAAAAGTAAGCTTGAACTTTCGATTATGTCAAATAGAATTTCCGATATATATTTACTAATATATAAAGGATATACAAAGCGAAAGTATCTTTCGGAGTCCATTAAACAAAAAGTGGAATTGCTGCAAAAAAACGGATAAAGTTTATCTAAACTTTAACGTGTGTTTATCTAAACTTTGTTTACCTTTAACGCTGCGGCGGCGAATATTGAATTGGAAGTTGATCTGTCAACACTATCCTGATCTTAAGGGCAGATGTTTTTATTTTATTTGGCTTATAATTGCTTACTCAATGTAGTATTTCCTCTCGTCTTTGATATGATTTAAATCAAATGCCTCGTCATTAGAATTCGCTTCCGATAGCGAAGAAAGTGACAGAGGTTATTGAATACGAAAAAATTTCGATTGACAAATTAGTCGGTATTCTCGACACAGCAATTATATCACTTGAACAGCGGAACTTTGTAACTGAACAAGAAATTATGTCTGTTTATAGAATTAAAGAGAATGTATTATAACATAAAAACGAAGCAACTTAAACAACTTACATTTGAAAGAAATGTTTAATAAAGTAAACAAATAAATATTAAGCTTTTAAATTTTGATACCCTTTAAATCATAATTGTTCTTTATTTCGTAAATTACGGTTTCATATTTTTAATTTTATAATTTCTGCATGCCATTTTACCAGATTTAAACTGATGATCTATAATCCGGAAAAATCGATAATCCGGAATCGCCGAAGTCCCGACGAGTCCGGATTAACGACTTTTGACTGTATTAGGTATTGCTAATTAAATTAACATTTAAATACTTCAATGAAATATTAAGAAAATGAGAAAAATTATGAATACTACTTACTATATGATATGAATTTTTTAAAAGTGAGCTAATTAATAAACAAAGAGCAAAATATATAGTTCCATATTCCTTACGCTGAAGTCTACTTCATGCTGATTATATCATCATTAGTTATGAGGGCAGAACATTTGTGGTCTTCACCTTGCAAAATCATGAGGAACATTTTAATAATATAGGAAAATTTTATATAATGGCTAGTAGCTGAAGTGAATGAAATGAGTATTTTAAATTCACTAGAAATTTAGGGTCGTGTAATGTTTAAATATTTCAAGTTTTGGAAGAAACTATTTAAAATGTCTTCTTTTTTGGAGGTGGGTTGCTTTAACTGCTTTTGGGCTACAGATTCCAGCCATATAATCTCATAAATAGGATTTAAAGATTAATTTTTTAACCCAGGCAGATCATATTTCTTCATATGAAATTATTGTTCAAAATTTATTCACTGCCTTACATATTCATTACACACAGTATATTCATATACTAATTAATCATATATTAATACAATATTCAAATACTAATAATTAAATCTTTAAAAAATGTTCCTCTATTAAAAGGAAAAACATTTTAAAATGTCCAATTGAGCAGTATTTATTTTACCTCAAAATATGTCACTCTTGTGTTATTTTTCAAATTCGCTATTAATACATGAATTAAGTAAACTCAAGTATTATTTAGAATTGAGGATTAGTGATATGGAATGTTTAGAATGTTCAGGGTTTTATGGAAAAGTACTACTGAATGGTAAAAAGGTTTATTAAAATTCAAATACAGTAATTCAATGAAGTAATATACACATATAATTAATATGCACAACAAACGATTAGTATAAAATGCATGACAGAGCAAGAATGAAAACATACATGAATTTATAATAACATTAGTTGCAAAATAAACACAATACAGGAAAACTCGCATAAATTTACAATAATACGAAACAATTAAGTGTTATGAGTAATAATATTAGTCAGATTTTTCTTTATAGTTAAATCTTCATTTTCATTGCTCTTTTAATATCTCGTGTTGGTGGTTGGCCTGCACGCATTCTTTAAGCGATAATCTCTGTGGCACTTCATCAAACCCTAAATTGTTGAAACAAACATTATCAAACGCTAACTTGTAATGACATTAATACATGCATCATAACAAATACACAATGAATATTAAGAAAATGTTAATGTACCAATATTTCTTGTTTTAGTAGTATCAATTATTGAAATATCATAAAAGAGGAATTAGACATTTTTGATTAAACATTCAATTATACATCTATCAATTTCAGTGTTATAGTGTGGCACCAGGGTAACTATGCGAGACACACTAATCCCCTCGAAGATTTCTGATTTACAAAATAATTTTGGCAGTAACTTATAAAGGCTAAATAATATTATCAAAAAGATACAATTCTTAAGTAATTATGTATATTTTCCAGAAATACTTTGGAACTGTTTGAGCTGGTAGTCGTGAGAATCCTTGAGTAATTTTTTTTGAATGCAGAATAGTTTAACTGAGAAACAACAGAATGCAGCCAAATGATATCCCTAAGTATTATTTTATTTTTTTTTTCTAAAGAATGCATAATAGCATTAATTAAGAATTTAATAAAAACATTAAAAATAATTACATGAAGCAAGATCTCTAAAATTTCAAAATTGCACATAAAAATCTAGTTTAATATCTGCAATACATTTTTAACTCATCATATTTTCATAAATTTAACTTTACAATCTAAGACTAATTACAATAAAGCATACTTTATGACACAAGAATATGAACTTCCAGATAATGTGTATCATTTAGTCTGAGATTAAAAACTATGCTAGGAAAGATTCTGGAAAACCATATTTAATACGTTTTAAACTATTTTACTTTCCTAGATAATCTCATCAAAATTATTAAATATTCATCAATCTTTTGATCGTCAGTTTCTGTTACCTGCCAGCGAGGTAGAATGTATTCACCAAGACACAAAGAATATGTATTATATACATGTAAAATATAGAAAATACAGTGGCTTTGCTCTGCGCGAGCATGCAACCTATAATTAACTTACTGCAGTTTCAGGATCTTATCCTAGACCAGTACTTTCGAGAACATTCTAGCATGTTATATAATCGCTAGTACACATACTGAATATGTGCCATTTTTCGTCAGACTGCATTCTTCTACCGCTGCTACAAGACCTTGCAGCTGCTCCTCCCATCTTGGTCTTTCCTTTGTTAAAGCAGATATGACGTAAAGTCTAAATTTAATCTTACGTAGTTTAAATCAATATTGAATATATAATTTTGAGAATTTCATCTAAAGGCAAAATGATCTGCTGAGAGAATTGAATAAAGATGTGGGATCAAAAAGCTAAATCCTTCTTTGTCGTCATTTTGCAACCTTCTATCCAGCCATAACAATGCCTGGCCATACAATGATGTAGTTATATTGTCAAGCTTTGGTCATTCCTGTGCCTGCCAAAATATTACATATACACGTATGAAAATTATTAATATAAGCTACATAATGTAATATTAATAATTTTCATACGTGTATAATTTTCTAATGATTGTTTTGTCACAGTAATTACAATAAAAGTCTGAAATATTGCTATGTCTTGCAAAATATCAACTAAATCTGTACACAAGATAAGAAATATCAACTAAATCTATACACAAGAATTTTCCATTAAAAATTTCTGTACAGACCTGATAATCATTATATATACTGCTCTTTGTATAATGTACTGAACTGTAAACCTCCAGGTATACAAAACATTTCAAGACACTCGATATTTATTATGTTGCAGAAGCAGACTGTTTATTTTCAATATATATAATAATAAGCAAAGATGATATGTGACAAATCTTTCAGTTCTATAATTTTTATATCTAATATTCAGTGCACTATTATGCTAATAAGCAATCTTTATTCTCAAATCCTTGCATTATATGTTGGTGATTATGGGTGGTCTATTATTCATCTGTTTTCTTATCTGTGATGGCGACTACACTAAGTCTGTTAATCAAAGCTCAAATGTATGCCTGTCTCGTGTAATTTTAAAGAAATATTTGAAGGAAAGATAGGTTAAATTACATAATAATTATACATACTTTGCCTGTGTGTTTACAGTCAGACATAATATTCAACAACTAATATGCTTGAAAATGCCCAAGTGGTATTTGAATGGCTTCAATAACATATACTGGAAAATTAAATAAAAGTATTATAAAAATATTGCGCCCATTTGGATGGCTTAAATAATAGTTGTGTAATAAAAGAACATTTTAGGTTTGATGTTAACTAATTAATTTTTTTTAAATTTTATCTCTTTGACCTTTAAAATGAAGAAGTAATGTTTCTAGTTGATATTATGCGAAAACCTGAAAAGCAAACAAAAACTACACTAAATCTAAAAATGTTTCCAAAGTTCACACATCTGCAAGAAACTAATAAGGTCAACAATGCCTGATTAACTGAATCTGTTGGCAGATGATGATTCAAATCTGAATATAGAAGACATGTAAACAGTATAAAAGCATATCAAATTTATATCAGTGTACAAGTCATCATATGTGTGAATGAGTGCATACTATAAATTAAGTACAAGTCTTACTCTGAACTATTTAGTATGCTTATACACTAATTTTTGCATTTTCTTAATTCATATTTTTAATTAGCATTATTACAAAATTAAATAATATCTGTAATAATTGTAACTGAAACAAATGTATTTGAAATTTCACCTCTTTCATAATAACCACAATTGCCTAGTAAATATTCATTAGCAAAGCATACAATTACGTGCTTCACAGTATTATTAACAGTAAGGATGTTATCACACGTCAGTTTGTTTCGGAAGAATAACTGTTTGGCACATTTTTTCAGCTTTGTCACAACAGCCAATTATCATAGATCACTTTGGGGTTAACATGGGAAACTGGTTCCCCATTACAAACAAGCTGATAGTTGATTGATTGGAAACGAACAATTTGCAATTTTTTTTAGAAAGGAAGGAAAACGTTGCATGTCTTTCTTTCAATAGTAAACCAGGCAGAAAAATTGTTTGAAACAAGTTGTTCATGTGAAACAAATGCCATGTGATAAGGGTCTCAGACATCATTACTTACATCTAACATTTCACTTCCAGAAACAAGGGTCAAAATTTTTCAGCTGCCATTCACTGTGCCAATGCCTGAAATTAAAAAAATCATTTTATAAAAATCTTTAAAAGGATGATTCAAGTATTGAAAAATCTTAGATCATAACTTGGTCATACACACAAAATATATTATTTTTTATACCAATAAAATAATATGTTGTTCAGTGCTGAATGAATTATTTAACAATAGGAGAGGGTCAATGGTTGTGAAATCACATCATAATAATAAGAGAATTTATAAAAAATGAAATAAGGGGTTTTATTTTTATTTTATTTAAATTTTACTATTTAGTTAAGAATAATTATCCTACTAACTTTAATTCATATATTCAACTCTGAAACACACTTTCTACATCTTATCTTTGGCTACTATAGTCTGTGTAGTCAGCTTGACAGATACAGTCAGCAAATGATGATTGACAGTCATAATTGTTATCTTGTCGTCCTGGTACATGTACATGTTTTCCTACAACTTGCATGACTGCATACATGCTTTTTCACAGCAGAAATATACAATTTTATGAAGAACTAATTTGCAATAATATATAGTATACATGAAAACAATCCAAGCATACTTTATATTAAAGTGCAATTTTATGCAATCATTGATGAAAATTACATACATCAATATATACTTTATTGTTGACTTTACTATTACTTTAGGATTATTAAAAATCATCATCAATTCCTACATGCTGTACAATCATCTTAAAAATAGAACATGTTACATTTAATATTTCAACAGGTTTTTCTATTCAATAGATATTTGATAATATAAAGAGTTAAGTAAATTTGAGCTAATTATATTTTATTTTTACCAATTCTTTACAGTTATACCACAATTCATTACATTATTTTATATTAACTTCAACCAAAACATTTCAGCACATTTTGAGATAAAAGACTCAAGTACCTTGCATCAGTTTTAGCTGTAATAAAATTACGCTAATAACTTTCTTCTTGAAGTTTCTCGAAAATGATGTTTCTTTTCGAAAAAATTAAAACAGTAAGGAAACAAATTTTTTAAAACATCTTTCTTAATGCTACATTATATAGAAATTTAGGAAATGTTAATAAATGTTAATGAACTGTATATGTGTTAAAATACAATATATGACATATTGCACATATAACATATCAAATTTACTGAAATGGGAAAATATATACATACCTGAAAGCAATCTCGCAATAGCATTTGGTTTGAAGCTCGCGCTATCCACTGGAGCATCTGCATTTACGCTACTTCCTTTACCCATTTTGTGCACTCTTCAATCGAATTCAAACTTGATCGTATTGTTCAAGTTTCCAGTTGTTGGAGCAGTACAGGAAAAAAATCTAATTTTACACAGTAATTACTTTACATTGCACATATACTCTACGAAGACGTAAACGCCGGATTTGTTTACAATCAGATGGCGATACATCTACCACATACCGTATTTATCCTCTTTTCAAATCGCGCCAACATAAGAATTACGCCAAATTTGTTTCTGGGCATGCGCAGTATGCGACATTCGTTTAACACTGTTCAACTCAATGTGCGGTTTGCCATTACGCGTCCTGTAAAATTAGATTTTTTTTCCTGTACTGCTCCAACAACTGGAAAGTTGAACGATACTATCAAGTTTAAATTCGATTGAAGAGTGCAAAAAATGGGTAAGGGAAATCAGCGTAAATGCAGATGCTCCAGTGGATAGCGCGAGCTTCAAACCAAATGCTATTGCAAGATTGCTTTCAGGTATGTATATATTTTCCCATTTCAGTAAATTTGATATGTTATATGTGCAATATGTGATATATTGTATTTTAACACATATACAGTTCATTAACATTTCCTAAATTTCTATATAATGTAGCATTAAGAAAGATGTTTTAAGAAATAATTTGTTTCCTTACTGTTTTAATTTTTTCGAAAAGAAACATCATTTTCGAGAAACTTCAAGAAGAAAGTTATTAGTATGTACAGCGTAATTTTATTACAGCTAAAACTGATGCAAGGTACTTGAGTCTTTTATCTCCAAATCTGTTGAAATGTTTTGGTTGAAGTTAATATGATATAAAATAATGTAATGAACTCGTAATGTAATGAATTGTGGTATAACTGTAAAGAATTGGTAAAAATAAAATATAATTAGTTCAAATTTACTTAACTTCTTATATTATCAAATATCTATTGAATAGAAAAACCTGTTGAAATATTAAATGTAACATGTTCTATTTTTAAGATGATTGTACAGCATGTAGGAATTGATGATGATTTTTAATAATCCTAAAGTAATAGTAAAGTCAACAATAAAGTATATATTGATGTACGAGGGCCATCCAGGAAGTAGATTACGTTTCCGTCCAAGGTTCTTTAATATACTAAGGTTAGGCCAGGAACGGAAAAAGCGTGCCATTGGTTGCTGGTAGTGACGTCACCCGGGAGACAAGACGCATCGGCCGACGCGTCTGCTACATGATTTTGGTAATGGAAAAAATGTAAACTAAAGCAAAATGATCATTTTATATGTGGTAGATACACCGGAAATACCGGGTATATACTTTCCGATTAAGTATTTTGTTAAAGAAAATGTTTATTTTATGCACAGAATTCGTACGAATGCTGAAAATAATTGTAAACATTAAATTCTTTTCGTAAAGGAAAGCATTAGAAAATGAAAAACGATATTTAAGTTAATTAAGGGAAATAAATATTGCAAAACAAGGTATTTTTGAATATTTTTTCGTAGTATTCTTTGCACTAAATAAATCTTGTTGAACAGAACACATGATGGCATAAGTGCTAAGACGTAAAAACATAATCAAAAAGTATTATTCTGTTTATTTTCATTGCTCATGCACTTTTTTTAATACAAATGAACTTTGACATTCCATGAGAAATATATGATCGTGATTTTCAGTTTAAATTACATATCTCAAGCAAAAATATACATAAAAAGATTTGACTTAACAAATTCATATTTAAATACCATAAAATTCTACAAATTTCTTAATATCCGTCATTATACTTTTAAATAGTATACTTATCACATTCTTTTTAAAGTGAAAAGTCACTTCATACTGATTCACTTCAGATTTTAGCAGAAGTGCATATATTTTCAGTATAATCTAAAAGTACTCTTATAATCCTTTACACTCCCAAGATTTCTATATAACATTTATCCTGACGTGATTATTTGCTTTAGTAAATAATCTTCGATATTGGCATCCTATTCTTCCTTCCATACATTAAAAATAGAACAATAAAAATACATTTTCTTACACATATACGCACAATAATAATAATAATAAACTTGCCCTACATCTTAGTTTCGGCCCACCAGCGGCCGAGCGGTAAAGTCGCTGAACACTGGTAGTTCGGTCCGAATCCCGCGAACGGGCTGGCTGCATGGGCGTTTTCGTGGTTTTCCTCATGTGTAACGTGTATACGAGCCAGTTTCCCTGAGAAAGTCCTCCACAAAGGCATAACACCTATTACGCAGATAGCCCTAGTGTGCTTTGCCATAATTAAATACACCACCACATCTTAATTTAAATTCAGACTGTACACAAATTAAATATTTTTAATTACTAATGTATTTTTATAAGGTTGTTTCTTAAAATACTTTTGTTATACTCGAAATATGTGTTCAATATTGAATTATTTTTCTTTCTCTTATAATTAAAAACAAGTTATATGGAATTAAAATTAAAACTTATGCAGCAGTTAAATAACACTGAACAGAATATCTTACTTACTCTTTCGCTATTTTTATTCTAGCATTATACACAGATTTGTTTTCCTTCAGGTTCAAGCATGTGTAAGTTATATCAATTAAATTACATCACACATACCTGTATGCATCAGTTAAATAACACTGAAAGAAATATATCACTCACTCATTCGATGTTTGCATCATAGCGAGGTCGAGAAATTGTTCTTTCCTCACGGTGATGCATGTATCAGTTTACTTAGTTCGCAAAGCTTAACCCAGACTGAAGTTGGATACGCGAATTTATTAACTAATCATTCAGGTACTCAGTATTGGTAAACATGACATGAGTTTAAATATCTCACTACGATGTAAGTCTCATACACAAAATGAAGATTATGATAAAAAATGATTTAAAATGAAAAATTTTTCAATTTAAATGTAAAATAGCAGTAAAATGAAAAATAAATGTAAAATTACATCACAGTTATGTATGAAAACTACATAAATTCATTAAAGAATAGTTATTTTATCTGGTTGTAAAGAGTGTTTTCCGCCAAAAAACGTATTAACGTGTATAATTCTGACACAACGCTATAGCACAATTTGCCACTTCCGCCTAGGTATAATAGCAAATTAACAACACAAATCAAATCAAACTGTTGATGCAACGAAAGTAAACAAACGCCAAGAACTAACGATGTCACCCACATGACGTCATGCGTATGTGGCATAACTTTCTCCCTGCACTGCGCATCGCTCTTGGGCCCCCCCTGGTTTCCGTCTGTGTCCGCTAGGGGCGGGGCTAGCGCGGCCATCTTGGGGTCAGAGCGTTGCGCAGCTCAGTCTGCATCTAGCCGTGCTAGTGAGAGGTTCGTGCTGTGCTCCGTTCAGATACTGTGACGGTTTGAAATGTCTGCGTTAATTGAAAATCCCGCGAGCTGCGAGGTGCGCTCAGTAATAAGGTTTCTGACTGCAAAAAACTGTAAACCGATAGAAATCTATCGGCAGCTTCGTGAAGTGTATGGGGACAACATTATCACTGAAGGTGGAGTGCGTCAGTGGGTCATAAGATTTCAAAATGGCCGAACCAATGTTCACGACGAAGATCGAAGTGGGAGACCCAGCATAGTGACCGCCGAACTTCTCGAAAAAGTCGATGCTAAAGTCCATGAAAATCGAAATTTCACAATAACGGAACTTTCTTTGAGTTTTCCACAAATTTCGCGAAGTTTGTTGCACGAAATCATCAGCGAAAAGCTTGGTTACCACAAGTTTTGTGCAAGATGGAACGCAAGAAGAGGTAACGAAGTGGTTGAAGGCGCAGGCGGCCGAATTTTTCGACGAAGGAATTTCCAAGCTCGTACATCGCTACGATAAATGCCTTAATTTGTATGGTGACTATGTAGAAAAGTAGTATTTGAGTGTGGCTTTCATCTGTATATAATAAAATTTGTTTCCTATACTTTGTTTATTTTTTTATTCCAAAACGTAATCTACTTTCTGGATAGCCCTCGTATGTAATTTTCATCAAATTTTTTTAAAGATTTAATTATTAGTATTTGAATATTGTATTAATATATGATTAATTAGTATATGAATATACTGTGTGTAATGAATATGTAAGGCAGTGAATAAATTTTGAACAATAATTTCATATGAAGAAATATGATCTGCCTGGGTTAAAAAATTAATCTTTAAATCCTATTTATGAGATTCTATGGCTGAAATCTGTAACCCAAAAGCAGTTAAAGCAACCCACCCCCCCCAAAAAAAAGACATTTTAAATAGTTTCTTTCAAAACTTGAAATATTTAAACATTACATGACCCTAAATTTCTAGTGAATTTAAAATACTCATTTCATTCACTTCAGCTACTAGCCATTATATAAAATTTTCCTATATTATTAAAATGTTCCTCATGATTTTGCAAGGTGAAGACCACAAATGTTCTGCCCTCATAACTAATGATGATATAATCAGCATGAAGTAGACTTCAGCGTAAGGAATATGGAACTATATATTTTGCTCTTTGTTTATTAATTAGCTCACTTTTAAAAAATTCATATCATATAGTAAGTAGTATTCATAATTTTTCTCATTTTCTTAATATTTCATTGAAGTATTTAAATGTTAATTTAATTAGCAATACCTAATAATGTCAAACGCATATATTATTATACAGATGGGATTCTAACCATAACATTCAGGCAAAGTGATATACATGTTAATTTTTCAACAAGTTTCTGCATTATGCTTTTTACTCTCTACACAATGTTTAATTTTTAATTATTATTTTTTATTATTTGTAGGACCTCTCCTAAAAATAATAAAAAATAATAGTAATACCAGAAAGTGTGACTTTCTTATATTATCCAACAGGAGACCTATGTTCACATCTTATATTTTGAATTTACAGTTTTCTTTTGTAGATGACAGACACCATATATTCAAAAGAAATTAACATGCTTCTGGATATATGCATGTCTTTTTCATATTTACAGCTGTTGCATGTGATGTTATGTAATCGGGTAAAAAATGAAAGAATTAAGTTTATTGACACCAAAACAAATGCATACGTCGATATAAAGGCTGCATAAAAATGAAAATGGCTAAATTAAAATAGTGAATTGAGGTTGCAGAGTTCTCATTTATTTTTATTAACCAGCTATTTTATGATAATTAGCTTTTCTTTTTTCCTTTCCATTTTCCTGCCAGAATGCTAATTTTGAGTGTATTCAAATGAGGTGAATTCATTACATTACTTTTGATTTACGCCATAAACGCTGGCTGATTCTGTATGAACAAGCTGTGCACTCTGTTAATTTGTCCGAGTCTATAAAAGGGTTTTTTTACACCTATTCTAAACCTCTGTTGTAATTTCCAAAACATAACGAGAAATTGCTTAAGTTTTCCAGAGTTCTCACACACTATATATTACCAAAGTGGGTGAAACTCGTATAAGGTGTAAGAAAGACCAAAAGATTTATTAAATCAAGAAAAGTAATCGGTGGAAAAGGCATTTAATCTTAATAATGAAAAATCGAATTTTACACCAAATATTTAGACTTTTGTAACTGTTTTATATTTAATTAGCGAGAGTTAAAAATAAAAATTACCTTTATATTCATAACATAGGTTACATTCTGTTAATTTCCCATAAATAAACATAAAGAATACATTGACAAAATCATTGTACTAAGCTATTTTGGTAAAATAAAATCTACTATTTTCATTGTACTTCAAATTTAGGTTGTTTTCATGAAATTCTTTTATTAAACATTAACTTATACTTGATAATCAATCTTCAAGTTCGAAAATAAGTTAACTGTAATTGCATTTGTTTTATGATTAAATATTTTAATTTGGCATTTGAGCATTTCTAATGGCATTTCTTTTTCTGTTTGACATCTCTGCTTTGTTAAGGTTATAACCAGTTAAATTGTTACTGTGTCTCTGAAAAATCAACATTTTAAAAATATTTCTGTGTGTAGTATTTTATCAGTAGAATTTTTCCTAAATAAATACAGAAGTTGTTAGGAAAACATTTGAGAGTACATGAGTAAGAGAAACAGTATTCGAAGTGTTTAGTCAATTATGATATATTAACAGCTATCATAACTTTGCATGTATGTTGTATGCATTATACATATATATATGCATAAAGACCCAATTTTGGCAATAAGTAGAGCTGTTACAAAATAATCATGAAGTCTAATGGAATGTACTCGTCACACATACTGGGGGGAAATCAAATTTATGTACGTATTTGCCACTCTTAAAGAATTTTTTAGGGGAATTACAAATGTACCAATTTCTTATTAATATATAATCATTTGTTAATATTAAAGAAAAATTTATTTCTTAACTTAACTAAGCCAGCTAAGTTATAGACCAAAATATGTGTTTCTGCAGATATTCAGAACTTCCGGAAATACGAATACATTCACAGTTACAAAATATGTAAAATATATTTCTTTTAAATGCTTGGAATATTCGGAAAAATATCTAAATTCATAGAAATGGTAAAATAGTTTCACTTGCAGATTCTTTGTTATTTATTTGATTATATCACCATTAATAACAATGTTCAACACCCAGAATAAAAAATATATTGTTTATGTACTGAAGTCTTGATTTGTTTTCCTTGACAAGTCAATCTATCATGAACGACAATAGCTACCTTTTAAATACTTTTAATTTTGGCACTTAAAATGTTTGCATTTCAAAATAATATTTCTATGCAGCTTTTAAATAATTTTTAATGCAACAGAAATCTAAATAACTTCAAATGCTGGCTAAAATTCATTCCAATAGTTCATCGCTTTAAATTTCTGTTCCTTGCAGATGATACAGGAAAAACCTTTTCTAATAATATATTTCTAATTCTACTAGGAATTACTGATAAATAATCCGATGAAAAAAATTGATACAGGCATAGATGGAGGAGATGTAAATAATTATTACGAAATAATGTGAAGCAGTGTTTGCATTCAAAATGTAAGATGTAATACTTATGAAATTCTGCACTTCACTTTGGAACTGTACGAATTTTCGCTCAGAAAAAGACTGAAATTCAGGATATATTAGTTACACTTTTAAGGAATAAAAACCATTCAGAATTTACCATACGTTACATTCGTACATACGCAAAGAAACACGGACATACGTAAAAAATATAGCAAGTGTTTGCAAATAACATTGAAGAAATTTTACAATTCCTTAATGCTGTTTATTTAATTCTTTTAAATAAGAAATAAAAGCGCGAATATACGTTAACAAACTAAGCGGGAAAATCCAGTTTACATTACTGAGAATTACAACATGTAAACAAATTACATCTAAATAACGAATTATTAAGCACAATATATAGTAACAATTATTAAATGCACTGTTAGACAAATTAAAATGAAACATATATTAGAAAAATAAGCAAGTGCAATCGGTATGAACGTTAAAATAACTAATAAACAAAGCTCCACAACATTGCACTTGTACACATCGCTCGACCACACTCGACGTCGACAGCCATAGAGAGAGCTAGCGTAGGGTTGCTTTTAGTCGCCAATATTTCTTCCCGCGCCAAAGGTACACCATCAATCATGCGCAGTAAGCGAAATTCGCTTAACACTGTTCAACTCAATGTGCGGTTTGCCATTACGCTACCGGGTAGACACAGCCCCATAGCTTTGCGCTTTATAATCGATTACGAAGCTTCGATACTTTGTTTAAGTTTTGTGTGGAATTGTGGTAAGATTGTATATGGAAAATCTTGCGTAATTGATAAGGACCGCTCTTAATATTCAATTTGTTTTTTTTTTGCTGTATACGAGAGTGGACGCAATATGAATAAATCTCTATGCTACAGTCAATTATTTCCATTATTCGAATTAATTCATCTTGAGAACTTTAAAAGTCTTAATAAACAAAAACTTACTCATATTGCTGATACAAAAGTATTGATATGCTTTGTTCAATTCTCTTGTTAATAAAAAACAGCAATTGTGCATGTAATGACAGTAAAAAATAGTGAAAATTTATATATGTCTGTATTGTTGCCTAAGTAGTAATAATGCATGATTATAAAATAAATATTAGAATCTACTTAAGTAATAATTACATATTTTAGAACACAAGAAAAGAATCTGAATTTTTATTTATTTTAGTGACCCCTTTTTTTTTATTATGTTCACAGAGTTCTTTTTTAAGTTTCCCCCCAAACAGCAGAGATGCGTGACCTAAATTTTGTACTGAACAACACAAAATTATGTTCAAAGAAAAATTAATAAATTCTGCATTGCCTACGATTGCTAGTAAAAAAAAAAAAAAAAAAAAAAAAAAAATCATGTTTTCCATTTCTCGACATCGAAAAATTATACTGGGGGGGGGGAGACACCACTTCATTTGGTATTTGATGTTTTATATCAATAAAAATCCCATGGTTTTAACCATTGATTCTAATTTTAATCCTTCTTCATTGTTAGCTTTTAAGGAAATTTGCTTCTTATTTGCATTTTAGTCTCTTTCTGTCAATAGTGGTATTAAGGATTTGGTTTTTGTCATTTAACCATACTCTCCAGTTTCTTTCTGTTGCTTCTCTTTCCTTACACCCAGTGTGCATGCCGTGCTGAATGCATTATTTCAGATTCAAAATGTATAGACAGAAAACTGTACCAGGACAACAAAAGTGGTAATTTAACAACATTGGCATCAATTATCCCCTCCCTAAGACAACCACTTCCATAGAAATATTTTTATAGCAGCTGTGTCTGGCTGTCTTACATATGGTTCACTGTACTTTGTGATTTAAAATTTATTAGCTCTTTATAATACTGATGCAATTTAAAGTTTTTTCTTAGTTAATTCAAACAACCCATGTTATGGATCAAAAAATAATATTTTATGATTATTAGTCACATCATTAAAAATTTCAAAATGGCTTTTGGAAATTTTCTTCCTTACGCAATGATTTGTAGTTTGGCAAAAAATCTTTCACAAGTTGGTCTTACTATGGGCAAGTATTGAATTTTGTTTCTGAAACGATAACCAGTAATTTTGTTTCGAGTTAAAAATCATTTCTATGGTATATGTAAATCTTTTTAGTTTTTAATATATTTCAAAAGTTCCTTTTCTTATGCCATAAGGCATGTGTTAAATAAGCTTATTTCCTTGTATTATTATTATTAAACCATTCAGAAGAAGCCTTTCTGATAATTGATCACTGAAACTTACGCCGTACCTTTCTGTTAATTAGATAATAATTTTGGATAGTAAAATAAATGTATTAGAAAAGTATTATATTATTAAAATATTTTTTAAAATATATTAAATTAATATATTAGAAATCTCTGTAATATAAAGCAAGCTTTCGTTCTTCAACTACATGTCCATTTCCGATACCCAAAGGCTAATTCCATCATAATAACTTATCTTTTACCCGGTTGTTATTCAGTGAAACCTTTCTATTTGAAAATTCTGAGATCATGCTTTGTAATAAAGACTCAAGATACAACCTCCACCACCTGCGAAATGCATGGCTTTTTTTGTACAGGATCTCTGTGGCTGTTACTGGAAGGCACTAAATAGGCTTCCTTATTCTCTGTTTGTTATTTAGTGTGTGATATACTTTTGTGTATGTGTATTTGATAATGTGTACATATATATATATATATACTTTTGTCTACCATTGGAAATAAAAATATATGCTTTACAAATCTGAGTTATTAAGCACATTAAGGCTGTTTACACCTTTCATTCCAAAACAGATACAGTCAAAAGTCGTTAATTCGGACACCCATAATTCGGAATGATCTATAATCCGGACATCAAAACTAAAAACTTTCTGCGCATGCGCCGCGTTGACACATGCGCAGAGACGTTCACGCGTGCGCGTAAGACCTTTTACGACTGCGCATATGAGTGTGCGCAAGTGCAGAATACATTTTCGCGTGTGCATTTTATGTATAATGGACGTATAAGCTAAATAATTATCTATTTCAGTTAATGTTGATGATTGCGTTGTTCCTTAAGTTTCGAATTGCATCCGGCTTATTATTTTTTGCAGACTGTAAGAGCAATTTTATAAAAGTAAGCTTAAACTTTCGATTATATCAAATAGAATTTCCGATATATATTTGTTAATATGTAAAGGATCTAAAGCGAAAGTATGTTTTGAAATCCGAAATCTGTTTATCATATTCACGCTGCTCGGCGGCGGGCGCGTAATGAATTGGAAGTTGATTTGTCAGCACTATCCTTATCTTCAGCGCAGATGTTTTTATTTTATTTGGCTTATAATTTCTTACCAAATGTAGTATTTCATCTCGATATGCTCCGTCTTTGATATGATTTAAAACAAGTTCCTCGTCATTATAATTCGCTTCCGATAGCGAAGAAAAGTGACAGAGGTCATTGAAAACAAAAAAATTTCGATTGACAAATTAGTCGGTGTTCTTGACACAGCAATTATAGGACTTGAACGGCGGAACTTTGTAACTGAACAAGAAATTATGTCTGTTTAATAGAATTAAAGAGAAAGTATTATCACATGAAACGAAGCAAAACTTAAACAACTTACATTGAAAGAAATGTTTAATAAAGTAAACAAATAAATATCAAGCTTTTTCTTTTTGCAAATTTTGATACCCTTTAGATCATAATTGTTCTTTATTTCATAAATTACGGTTTCATATTTTTAATTTTGGAATTTCTGCATGCCATCTTACGAGATTTAAACTGATGATCTATAATCCGGAATCGCCGAAGTCCCGACGAGTCCGGATTAACGACTTTTGACTGTATTCAAATTAAATACATTAGGCAATTTGTGTTTATCTACATTTGTTTCAATAATAATGTTTTTGTTGGCATTAATTTCTCTAAGTAATTTAAACATGAGATTGTTTAAGGCCATTTTTTATCTATTCATTTATTGAAATATTTACATTTATTACTTCTTATATATTAATATTTACATTTATTACTTTTCCTCCCATTAGATAATCCAAGAATTTTATATATCTTATAATTTATGGTATAGGCTTGTATATACGAAATATGAATTTTTTTTTTTTTAAATTTTCCAGAAGAAAAAAATTCTTATCTTCTACTTGTTATCTCATTATCAGATTGTTTTATAAGGTATTTCTCCTGCCTTCGTAGCATGCCTTGGCACATATTCGAGAGGTCCATGGTTCTAGTCGCGGAGAGGGCATTGCTCGTTTTTCACGTCTCTCAGCTTCCAAAAAAATCCTAATGTCTCTACAATGTCTTCTTCAAAATAAACAAATAATCTGATGGAGTGAAAATATTTTGGTCATTAAAACTTTTTAATCACTGCTGTTTACATCTACATTTCTTTTTTCACATAATTTGAAGTTTTCAAGTAGTTTGAAGGTTTTCAAACTAAGTTTCAGAGAAATTTTAGATATCGTGCAACTCCTCTGGGGCATCTTCAAGTTAAAATCAAAATTTAAAACTATTTTTAATATCACTGGACATGCAATAGAATAAAAATCTTTATTTTAAGTTTTTGTTACAAAAAATATTAAGCAGATCTGTTTTTATGATTAACATTATAATGAAATAATGATTTTCTTTTCACTTTCTGCATAAAATGCACAAATACATTTGGAAAGAGTAATTTGCATTAAACATTTCATCTTTATAGTATTACATATATATATATATATATAATGCATTATGAACTGAGAAGTCTCAATAAATTTTAATAAATTAATATTTCCTGATGTCATAAAATAATGCTGTATACAGTTAATAAAAGTGGATTTAAATGCTATAAGAATAAACTAAAAATAGTTTTAAATAGTTAAAAATTTTTGATTTTAATTGTCATAAATATAAATCATCTCCAACTTAAAGAATGTTATAGTGAAAATTTTGCAGTATTTCCTTCATGATTTATTTAATTTAATTAAGTAAACTGAAGTCCTTGGTAATTGTTTATGATTACAGCAAGATATTTGAGAATTACAAATGAATTGTACAAATAGATAATGCAAACTTCATGCATTACAATGACAGTGGATCTTGTTTATGAAACAGAGATTGATTCTACTGCAGACCTTGTCAGCCAATTAGCATCACTGCAGCAGATTTGCTGAATAGCTTTCAAGTATATGCCAATCACTTTGTCATTGTGATGCATGCATTGCAGTTAGTAACAGTTCATCTGAACAATTCTGATAAATATCAAGCATTATTTCTTGTAAATATCTATGATTAAAATAGCATTTTATTCTCTATGTTCTTTGCACTTAACATGTTTCTGTATTCATGTTTCACATTCCACAATACATTGTATTGCAAAAATTATTACTTAAGCCATGCTATATTATACCGTAGAGGGTTGACTATAGAGGCAAATAAAAATTAAATTTTATGTACATTAGGAATAGTATTTATATGATAGTTGAATATAGAGTTCATATCATAAGTCATATACATAAATACTTATCAAAATATTTTGCAATGAAATTTATTATCCCCCTTTTTACCAAATAAAAACAAAATGAGGCATTTAACACTTGTAAGCTATGTAAATAATGAGGCATAGAAAATCTGTAAGGTATGTAAATAATGAAACATTTAAATCTGTTACTCATGTAAAAGCAATACAGTTATTCAACTAATATGTTTAACAATAATATTGATTCTAGATTAGCTAATTGCCCCCCTTCTTGAAAAAAATATATAATGCATAGGACATTTTACAGAATTACAGCTAAACTCAAATTACATACTTTTTAATTTACTTATTTAGTAATAGTTTGACTTTTTTTATTGTGATTTTCATTTTTATTTTAATTTGATTTGGCTTGGTCTGCATGATTTGTTTATAGCAAAGTATGTGAGAGCTATTTGCATAAGCAGAAGCATGCTTTCATAGAGGACTTTCTAAAAGACACTCACTTGTATCCTTATTACACATGCAGCCAATCTGTTTACCTAGAATTGCACTCAGGTGAAACTACCAGCTTTGAGCAACTTTACTGCTCAAGTACTGGTGGGCACATTTTTGTTATGATGGAATAAATTTTTGCATTGTATTTTTACATTTTTCTTTGAAACAGTTATGGACTTTTCTGTTAAGCTGTGATATTGAGACTATTGTGGTGTCATTTTACATGTGCCCTCAATAATACTTGTGTAATTAAAAACTTGCTCAATGCTTGTTATGCAAAGTATTCAGTTTCCCTTCATAAAAATCATAATTGTACACATTCATAAGACATACCTTGTATATATCATACATTCAGGTTTCAGCCTTAGAAGGCCAGTGAGTGATGTTGTTCCATTTGGAAAGATTGATTGAAATGAGCCTGTGTGTGAATACTTCATAACAAGATAGATACTTCATTTACTGATGAATACTACTGAATTATATAGATATTGAAATTATCAAAGTGGTAGTACAAGAATTGGATCAGAGTATGGAATCATTAATCAAGGGATACGATGTATAACTCGACAAATCTACTTCATAGATTGATCTTTGCATAAATTAACCTTTGAAAACTGCCAAAAATATTTTACAAAAAAAAAAAAAAAAAAGAGGTGGGGGGGGAGAACTTTTAATGTTATGCAATGAAAAGAATGGGTTTTTATTTCTATAACAGGCTACACTTCCTGACAATAGATAAATTAAGTACACAAAGTAATGAAATTTTGCATCTTAAAAGGAAACCAGATACTTTTTCTGGTACTAATGAAGAAAATCTGAAGGTATTCATTCCTTAAGGTTTTCTAAAATTGCCAGAAGAAAACTTCCAAAAAAAAATGCTACTAAATATGTAACTAATAAAAAAAGGTTGTCATTTTGATTCATCTAAACCCCAAGATAGCAGTCAGCCTTCTACAAGTATCCCAGATAATCTTAATAGTCAAACAGAATTTGTCAGCTCAACCCAGTTCAGTTTCATGTATCAAATCTCAGAGAAGGCATGAATGTCATATTCTTTTTCGCATGTAGGCATTTGAATTCTGCTGAAGCAAAATTTTCCTGGAGCAGCCGATGATAGAAAAAGATAAATACAAGACCATTGCCTAATGAGTTGCCTAAGTCTTTAGTCCTTTTTATATTGTTTTAGTGTTTTATACTTATTTTCCTTAATTTGAAGTTAATACTGTTTAACTTAGTTGTACTTATTAACATTTAACTATTCACAAAATAATTTTAATATTTTTGTTCTGGAAAATTTATTTTTTATAATGGCATATCTAGGAAATACGCACGACCTTTCTTGTTGGTGCAGAAGGCGCATCCGCTGGAAAGTTAATCAGAAAAATGATTGTCAAAATCCATGAGGGTACTTATATTATACCAGGGGTGGCCAACCTGTGGCTCTTTGAAGGATTATTTGTGGCTCTCGATATATGTACCCCAGTTCCCTTTTCATTTTTGTGTTTTTATATTTTAAAAAATTATTATCGTTCCGTATGTGTTTCAAAATGTCTTTTAAATTACAGACAACAAATATGAAAGATTAAGTGCAACGTTGTAACAAATTTCATTTCTGTTCAATGTCTCTTGATTTTTTCTGAATCCATTTGAAATTAACATAATTCAAGGTGAGTTTTTCATTTCCAATATAATTATGACACAAAAAGCATCTGAAGAATTAGAATTAATAGAGATGCAAGAAGAACAAGCTCTACAATTAAAATATAAATCGACGCTGATTACTGAATTTTGGAAATTTGTCCCAGAATCAAAGTATCCTGAATTAAAAAAAAAGGCTGCTTGTTGAATTATTTCAATATTCGGAACAACGTACTTATGTGAATCAATTTATTCCACTTTAAAATTGGTGAAAGCCAAACATCAATCAGTATTAAATAACCAGCATCTCAAAGAATTACTGAGAAGTGCTGTCACCAATTATTCACCAAATTTTAAAGAATTATCAAGTAAAGTAAAATATATGTGTTTAATTTTTAATATTTAAATTCAATACACATATTTTGTATTTTTAATTATATGATTTTAATAAATATAATTTTTGTAAAAAAAAATTTTAATACAGTCAAAAGTCGTTAATTCGGACACCCATAATCCGGAATGATCTATAATCCGGACCTCAAAGCTACAAACTTTCTGCGCATGCGTCGCGTTCACGCATGCGCACAGGCGTTTACGAGAGCGCGTAAGACCCTTACGGCTGCGAATATGTTTGTGCGCATGCGCGTTTAAATTGTAACGGAGTTATACGCTAAGCTAAAGTTATCTAATTCAGTTAATGTTGCCGATTGCGTTGTTCCTTAATCTTCGAATTGGATCCGGCTTATTATTTTTTGCAGACTGTTAGAGCAATTTTATAAAAGTAAGCTTGAACTTTCGATTATGTCAAATAGAATTTCCGATATATATTTACTACAAAGCGAATTGTGTTTTGAAATCCGAAATCTGTTTATCAATTTCACGCTGCTCTGCGGCAGAGGGGGGGGCAGAAACGTAATTATTAGATTATGATAGATTAGAAAGATTATGTCAAATAGAATTTCCGATATATATTTACTAATATGTAATTTGTATCTACAAAGCGAAAGTATGTTTTGAGATCCGAAATCTGTTTATCAATTTCACGCGGCGGATTGGAAGTTGATCTGTCAGCACTATCCTTATCTTCAGGGCAGATGTTTTTATTTTATTTGGTTTATAATTCCGTACTAAGTGTAGTATTTCATTTCGATGTACTCCGTCTTTGATATGATTTAAATCAAGTTCCTCGTAATTATAATTCGCTTCCGATAGTGAAGAAAGTGACCCAGAGGTTATTGAAAACGAAAACATTTCGATTGACAAATTAGTCGGTATTCTCGACACAGCAATTATAGGACTTGAACAGCGGAACTTTGTAACTAAACAAGAAATTATGTCTGTTTAATAGAATTAAAGAGAAAGTATTATCACATGAAACGAAGCAACTTACATTGAAAGAAATGTTTAATAAAGTAAACAAATATTAAGCTTTTTCTTTTTGTAAATTTTGATACCCTTTAGATCATAATTGTTCTTTATTTCATAAATTACGGTTTCATATTTTTAATTTTGTAATTTCTGCATGCCATCTTACCAGATTTAAACTGATGATCTATAATCCGGAAAAATCGATAATCCGGAATCGCCGAAGTCCCGACGAGTCCGGATTAACGACTTTTGACTGTACTGTTTTAAATACGTATTTAATTGCGGCTCGCAAAAAATTTCAAATTTTGGAAAATGGCTCGGACTATCAAGGAGCTTGGCCACCCTTGTCTTATACTGTCTATCAAGAAAGTTGTCAGAGATGCCACCAAAGTCTCATCAATCATTCTGAAGGAATTGGTGTATATTTATTTAACACTTTGTGGCACGGTATGCCTATTCTGGGCACATCTAAAAATTTCTTTCTGTACGCATAGAAAAATTGAATGATAAAGTTTTGAAGGTTACTATAGGTTACTCTGAACCTTCTTTATTTATAGTAGATGGCAGCTCAACACAAACTAGTCCATATATTTTAGCCATGTTTAGTTTTTTAAGACCCTCATTTTTCATACAAATCTTCCAGATTTTTTTAGGGTATAAAAGGAATTGTTTGAAAGAAAATTTATGTTATTTTTTTTTTGGCTGTATGCTAATCTCCTTATTCTATATTAATTTTAAATTTTTACCTTGAAATCTTGACTAAAATCGAACGGTGAACCGAGGTGTTCCCAGACTGCACTCACTGAGAGGCAGCTGTATCTTTGTTCCTCTGCAGCTCATTAACACAGAAAGGTGGGTCCGCATCTGTGTTTCACTTCCTGTTTTTCTCTTTCTTCTTTTCCTTTTTTTTTTGGGGGGGGGGGAGGTTTGGTTACCAACTAAGAAATTGGGGTGATTTTATCAGTTAGCTGTTTAATTTTCACTAGAGCAGTTCTCTTTCCCTATCGTTCAAAGAAGTTTTGTTAGCACTACATTTAATAGTTTTAAGTTGTAGACGTTTATTTAATTTTATTTCAAATTGTAGATACAATATTACTTTATTTTTTTGGATTTTTAATTATTTTCCAAATGGATCAAAGAGTGCTGACCATTTCTGAAGCATTGAAAGTGCTACACAAATTGCTTTCAGATAATTAATCTGATACGGATCCCGGTACATATGCCCAACATGCAACATTGTTGTGCTTTTTCAAAAGTAGTGTCACTTTCTGTGAAAAGTACCACCATGAAGAAATAGACGAAAGTGTAAATATGAAATGTAAATATCATATATCCAAGTTACTTTTTTTTTCCATTCATAAACATGTAATCATCATACAACCAAAAATGAGCTTTTTAGGGCATGTAGAGTAGCAGATCTCCCTGTGGCACAATCTGGGTAATGCTATATCTGCTATGGTACTCAGAATCTAGTGTTTTTTATTCGTAGACAAAATTTCTTACTCTTTTATACGCTTCCCAGTAATGCTCGCTTCAACACTCTTTTCAAAGCTCTATTCAATCATGTGCCCGCTTCGGGCACATCCACAGAATCAAAAGATAAGTGCTAGCTTTACAAAATTTTACTTGTGTACTTCTCTAAGCCTAATTAAACTGCCTACCTTTTTTTTTTCTTATCGAAATTCCAACTTTAAAAGGTAGCGTGCCAAAAAGTGTTAACAAATAATTAGTATGCAACCTGTTTCCTAAAAAGGCTTTTTTCGATTTCTACTAATTTGTTAGGTCCTCTGGTTTTACCCGAAACTCTTAAAACATTAAGAGTACAAACTTCAAGCAGGTAATTGTTCCTATCTACTATTGTTTTTTATGCTATATTTAACCAACCATAAATTGTTCATCAATGCACACTTTTTTTGATAACAGGATCAAATAACTTAGCCCGGTGCTTGTTCTGTAAAAGGCTGGTCCAAAATCTGAATTTTTGTTTTCGGAAAGCAAACAAAAAATATAGCAATGACAGTTAATTTATATCATTATCCATAAAAACAAAACATGACTTATGGGGGGTTATCTAAAATAAAAACAAGATATTATGATTGTGTTGTTACTTCACAGCTATCTATAACTGGCTGAATTACACAGTTTGGCGATATAGTTGACGGGATAATACGCAAGATCTCAAGAGTACTGAAATGCACAATTGCTGTACACATACCTGGGTTGTCACATACATTTTTGGCCACATTGTGTGTTGCCACAGAATAATTTTGAAGGCATTAATTTTAAATTACATTGCATTTTATTAAATATATATAATATGTGATGAATAACTTGTGATATATGCCTCAAGAATTTAGCATTTGAACACTTGGAGATAAGCTCCAAATTATTAGGAGATATTATTATTAGTTCCAAAATCCAAATTATTAGAATACAAGCATAAATATGCAAGTGCAACTGAGGAGGTTGTTTTATTGCTTTTACTGTATACTTCTAGAGAAAGCCTAATTTCTATTGTGGGATTGCTTGATATAATATTAAAAAATTCACGTACAGTGATTTTATACATTGCTAAATTAAAATTCTGTCTAGGATACTAAGTTTAGCATTCTTTTTGTGATACTTTTATATCTACTATACATAATTAAAATAATAATACAAAAAATTATATGATGACTTTAGAGTTCCAAAAATCTGAAGCTTATGCCTTGTAGACCTAAATGATAATCAAGACCTGGCTTTACACCTCACTATCAATTCAAGAGCATGCTAAACTATTTGAATTTCTTAATGTATATATTATTTTTACTTTGTTTAATGTCTTCCTTTGCATAATTCACATGATTGTTAGTCATCAGTATTATTTATGCTAAATCTTGTTATGTATTAAAACAGTGAATATATAGGTAGTCTGTAGAAGATTTTTTGGGTTCTGGTGTAGAATTGGATGCCCCTTCAATTAGCGACAAATTTTACTCAGTTTTGCCCATGAAACCCCATTTCTGCTTATCATGATAGTTTTAATTTTGAGTTTAATCCTAGTATCCGGTGCACAAGGGATTTGGTGACTTTATGATGAGCAGTAAACGGGACATATACGATGAGTAGTTAAACGGGTCATTTTGGTGTTGGTGATAATTTTCAAAATCGCGCCAAAGCTGCACTGTATACTAGGTTTTTACCTAATTTTGTTTTAGCTTCCTGATTTTTTTTAAGTGAAAATAGATTAATGTGTACATGAACAAAGTTAAGGCAGTGCGTAATGCAGAGTTTGTGCAATTCTCTGATGTTTTTTTAAGTGAAAATAGATGTGTACGTGGACACCAAGTTTGTGCAATTCTTTGACTTATTTTGATTTTTCATAGTGACCATCTTGAAATTGTGCCTTCCTAGCATCCAAAAAGAAATGCCAAAAAAAAACAAGGGGCACCCAATTTTAAACTTTTACCGATTTTTGCCGCTTCTCTGTTATTGTAACAGGATTCAGAATTGTATGTACGTATGGATGTGTATACATGCACACATACATACACTAATGTCGTGTGTGCATATACACACATATATATCTGAAGCCAATCACGATAACAGAAAAGTACCAGAATTTTTTTTTAAATATATTTGAAAAAAACATAAAAGTCAATTTTATGATCATTATGCACCTACCATACATTCTGGCATGTGTATTCATAATGGAAAAGTAGCATAAGTGAGCAAAACAGAAAAATACCATGTGTGTGTGTATATACTATAAACTATTCCAACAAGAAATAATTTATACTTAAAAGACACCAAAGTGGGTTAAAATTCCATAATCGGGGTGAGCGCCAAGCTTGGCGAGTTTTTTATTTGGTGCGATTTTAATTTAGTTGTGGTTTCCAGTTGTATGTTTTCTTGTGGCAAACCTAGAGCTTTATTTCGGTAACTGTAAGAGCACAAATTTAGTGTAGCCAGATTTTTTTAAAAATTTAATTTTGCAGTACTGTGTTTGTTTTTAAAAGTTTTACTGCTTAATATTATTGTTATATATATGTTTAATATTATATTTATATAAATATTTGCAGTAGGTTAAGCTGTTGTTGGTGGAAGAATGTTGGATTTCATATGACATGAAGTTTATAATTTACGAATGTTTTCATTTAATTTTATTTAGTTAATTTTTTTTAGTTTTGTTTCTTGCATGTGGCAATCGAAAGAAGTGGAATATTTAAAGCTTTGAACAAAAGTTGTTTAGTGTGTTGAATTCCACGACAATTTTAGTAACTTGAATATTTTAGTTAGCTTATGATGCTGAATACGCATAATTTGCTATTCTGATTACGTTTAAAATTGACTTCGCAGTGCTCTGATCTGATAAGTGTATACATTTATTTACTCAATAATTATTTACAAGAATTGTTCATTCTACTATTTTATGATGAATTACATATATATAGGACTATGCATTTACTTGCAAAGATGTTGGACTTTGTTTTACTCATCTAGTATTTTATCATCTCATTTTACTATTCTGTTTACATAAAATAACGGCGCTTCACTACTGCAAAACTTAAAAGTTACTATTCTGTTTACGTTTAAAAATCACATTTTAGTGCTTTCATTTAGTGCGCCTAAAAAATTCGCCAAATTTTAAAGGCCAAAATAGTTTGCCGTCAACTTACCCCGCTTATGGAATTTTAGCCCCGAAGTGTATGGCAGGTGTATAATGGGAAAGTAGCATTTACCTAAATAAAATAAACAAATATATAAAATTAGAGATAAAAACTCTGAACTAATTACAACATCAGCTATTTATTTCTTTGTATATCCTGATTACGATTTGAATATGCAGAATATAAGATGCTTTCTCAAACATACTTCTAAAGGATACTGCTTTGCTGCTCCTACTCTTTGATAATTACTTCTTCATCTTGCACTTTCAATTTTAGAGATTCTAATGTCCATTTTGGATCTGTCTCTGCTCTGTTAACATTAATTAATAAGTTTCCTTTCGCTTTTGAACCAAGCACTGGTATTGCAATTGCAGCTTTTGTAGAGGTTATGTTATTATATAAGTCAGCTAAATTTGGCCTTCGCCAGGAGATAGGTGAGCCTAGAACTTCTTGGGACTGTTTATGTTGCAGCAAAGTATCTACAGCAGATGTACATAACGTTTGGTTACCGATCCTTTCTTCTAATTTCCTCCTCAAATAACTCGATGCTAACGATAAACTACAAACTGTCACACTAACCACACCGAATACGATAGCGAATCTGGGGGTAATTGTTTCAAACATATTTAACTATTATCTACTATGTTTTGATGTACATGGTAATGCTGTTGCCAATTGCTTTTGAACTAAATATAAAACCAAAGAATCTGTAAATATAAAACCAAAGAATCCCTTACAAATTCTTTGATAAAACTTTCATCAGCGGCAAATTTCTTATTTTGCATTAAAAAAAGGTCAAGCAACATTTTAAATGAAAAATATATTAAAGCTAAAATTTATATAATATTTCTGTAACTAATTTTATTTAATCGTCAAGTTATTTGTTTTAGAGTTTTAGAGAGTATTTAGGGTTTGCCATAAAAAAAGCAGTAAAACTTAAGAAGAAAATTATTCGAAAATCAGCGTCCACGAGCGGCGGAGCAATAAAACAGCTAACGACCTGGGTTTAACTCTTTGATGCGCGCGATACTATTTTTATAATTTTTTTAACTAAAAACTCTAGAAATTGAATATTACGATCCTAGAGACAAATAATATATGAATTTAAAAAAATCTACTCTTGCCCATTGTTCTGTGGGTGGTGGTCGCACTGTGAAACCACCGCACGTCTAGGACTTTGAAACTTACTGATGTAGTAGGGGGAAAAAAACGCATGTTCCTAAAACATACTCGCTGTACGTCCTGCTGTGATAGCTGCTATTGGTTAGAAGAATATAGACGTAACATAGAGCTTTTGAAGTCATTTGTTTTGTCACGTGGTAAAGCTTCTCGTAAAATAAGAAACCTTTTATGGCGTACAGCGGTTATGTTTTAATCCTTTAAAATCAGAAGTCAGAGGTGATTTTATGTACAACTGAATTAATTCATATGTTAATATATATTTTTACTTTATGCAATACACACTTGAAAAATACCGGATCATTACAAAGAAAGGAAAATGGGTTATTTGCTTGAGAGGGTTATATCCATATTCTATTTTGCTAATGGAATGTTGGAAAAACAATATTTAACATAGTTTATTAATGTTTAATCGTGATACAACCACATTTTTAAGAACAAGATTACAAAGTTTACAATTATACACCTAAATTTATCTCAGTTTTCACCCTGAGATGGATTCCCAGGAAAAATATTGTTAATGATGGACTAGATGAAAGTAGTGATATAGAGAAAGCACACGTGGGATCTTTTCCCTTACTGAATAACATTTGCCAGTCAATTTACAGCAAAATATATATGCCTACATTACCTACTGTCTATTAAATTAAACCTTTGAATTGCTCTTAATATTATTCTTGTTTTAAAAGTAACTGTTGTCAGTTAATTCTATCAGTAACCTTTAGTCTGCATTAGGTAGTAAGGAATATACTTTTTAGACACATAAACATTGCTTGGATTATCCTAAATTTTCATTTATATTTTAAAATACACAGTGTCATTTCCATTACCTATTTCTACTTCCTTACTTTTTTTTTTTTTCCTAAAGATGGGGATGATCTAGTGTGACAAATTGCATTTTGAATGTATTTTAAATTTACCATTAATATTTTAAACTACATTTTGCACCAATATTTATGTTTGCTCTCCCATTAAGGGAAACATAGAAATAAGTTTTTGTGTTTAAGTTATTAAAATTCCTATATTTAAATTAAAATTCCTGTGTTTAATTCCATCTTTAACAAGAGCCATAAAACATATGGAATTTACATTCTTACAACAGATGTGATAAGTCATGAACTCATTGGCAACTTTGAAGAGCATTTGCAAACTTGTTGGTGAGTTAGGAGAGGGATGTTTGTTTGCATAGCTTTAAATTTATTTCAACGATGCAGCCACCACCACCTATTGTTTTACATTCTTCTTCTTCAATACAAGACACACACAATTCTAGGCTTTTTTTCACCGTTGTTTTTCCTATAAATCTTTTTAATAAAAAAAATCAGAAAATTGCAAAATTTTGGCACCAGAATCCTAAAATGAGAAAGGAAAGAGCGGCATGTGATGCCTTTTATGTTGTATGCATGCAGAAAGCTACGTCGCCAAAGATTTTATCACAGACAACAGAAACTGCAGTATGTGGTCCACCCCAATGCTGAAGTACTGAAATTCCCATAGGAGAGATCATAATCTGCAACCACGCTGGTGAAAATATTTGGAGAAGTGCTGTCTGGGAGAATGCTATGTGTATACTTGGGTTGCTATACAAATGAATTTTAGTGACATGTGTAGGCCACATAAACTTTTCTTCGCAACATGGTTTAGACCATCAATACTTTTTCACAGCATTCTGGTGAGGTTCAGAAAATTAGGAAGTACCAAAATTCATCATTTTAGAATTATTTTGAGTAAGTTATACACTTTGTGAACTGTGATGAACAAAAATTAATAAGCTGTGCTTCCCTCAAACCAATTTCCTTTCTTCCACATAATGATTTATTTGCATATATCAGAACTTTACTATTGCAATATGGGTTGATCTTTACAATATGGTAACTGGTAGTTTGGCGACATTTTGGAGGTGATAAAGGTTACTACCTGGGACTTTGGTAATAATGTGAGCAGTACTCAGTTCCGATTACGCATTATTTTGTGTGAGGGAAATGAGAGATCATGGGATATGTCATGTGATATTAATGGACGAATTATGGTTCTTTAATCGGAAAAGGGGAGAAATCGGGAAAAAATCTGGAAATTTTGTATTTGGCTTTATTCTGTGTTGTGTGAAACGGTGTTTGTGAATTTTTGGATCCCATGGCCGTAACTAAAGTGAATTCGAAATGGGTATTTATGTATGTATTAATTTAATGTATGTGCTCATTTGTATTTTAAGTAGTGTTTTTGAATTTAATTATATTTTAATTAAATGATAGTTATTTTGTGAATTTTATGTTTGTAGGAATTTGGTACACGTTTTAGTTGAAGTAAACGTGCATGGAAATAATTTAAATGTCTGACACTAAGTATCTTTAATGGTTGCGGTATGAATTCGTTGGTGACGTGTATAATGTAATAGATGATTTAGAGGTAAAAGTTTTTGGATATTTTATTTATTTTATATGTGGAAATGTTCATATTTGGAAAGGGTAAATACTTTTCCGTGATCAGGTAATTTCATATATGTTCTTTTTACCGGGTTTAAAGATTGAGAAAATTGTCATGTATTTTCGTGAAATTTTTCTAATTTATGAGAAAAAAGCAGTGTACATGGATATAGTGAAGGGTGTGCGCAATGCCATTTTTGTGCAATTCTGGGATGTTTTTTTAAGTAAAAATAAGTCGGCGTGTACATGGTTTATGTGTATGTGTTATTTTGAAAAACGCGTAAGGAGTATGGTATTGTGCACTTTTTCCCAATTTTGCAGTGAATATTTGTCATGATTAAGCAGTTTTGTTAGATAAAATTTCTAGCATAAGTGTAATTCGGCTAGTAGATTGTTGGAAGAAGTGTTCAGTAGATAAAAAGAAAAGAAACATGTCATTACTTCGTGAAGACAAAATGGCGGCGGGAAAAAAAAATAGAGGGTTGCTGTAGGAGAGTTGGTCGCCAAATCTTCGCCAAAAAAAACGCTAAGTTACCATAATGTAAAGATCAACCGCAATATGCTTTTGGAATGATTATTATTTCATTCTATGAGATTTTTACTATACCATGACATAGCAGACTGAAACTAGAAAAAACAAACAGTTTTCTGTTTTCATTATTTTTAGCAAATCAAAAACACCCACATTTATAAAATGAGAACATGGCTAACAAAAATGAAATATAAAATTACATACACAATTATCAGAAGTCAGTTGTGGTTACACATGATTGTAACAGTTAAATACTATTTATTTACCGGCACGCGTTACGGTACTTTTCCGTTTCGCCCGTGCAAATCTCGCCAAGCAGACTTTATTGGCGACAACATACAGTATACACATAAAAAATATTAAAAAAAATGTTAGTTCTAAGAATTCTTTTTTTGAAGGCATAAACATTTTAATATCGCTTAAAATTTTATAAAAAGCCAATAAATAAAGACAATAAATTTGTGAAAAGACATTAATTTAAGAATTTACTATGCTTTCATGGTTCAACATCCTGATTCACCGGTTCATATCACGTGACCCCAAGAGATCTCATCTCACGTAAACTACTCTACAAAAATCAAATGCTCTCAGTAATTATCTACATTAATTTCAAGTTAAATCTTAATTTGGAACACAAGTTTAAATGCAAGAAATATTCCAATTCGTACGAATAGCTTACTCAGAAATTATGTAAAACTGCAGTGCTTGGAACAGCTTTAGTATTGGTCCTTTTGGCGATTTTTTTATTTGGCGACAAACTTCGGTCGCCAAGGTAGACCCGGTTTTGAAGATCGGAAAAAAATGGCGGATTGTCAACAAAACCCGATCTAGACTAAATAACAATCCTAAAAAATAAGCTCTTAATCAGAATAAACAGTCTTTCTCTAATTTTCAATATTTCTAGTACTGCTATGATAAATTCTTGAAACACGACTGTAAATGAATTTATGACAATTATTATGTTATGAGTAATGAAATTTACAAAATGTTTTTATTTAATAAATTTAAAAAATTTACAAAATGTAATTAAAAATGTTGTTTTTTAATTACAAAATATAATGTATTAAACATTAATATTTTAAGTAGTTAGTTCATATTTATGTTTTATTATATGAGTACTTAGCTAATATTTTAAATTTACAAAAGGTTAATTTTTATGTTTATGAATAATGAAATTTACAAAAGGTTAATAAATGCATTTCAATCTAGTATATATTACTTTAGTTTCTTAGATTCTGTTAGTAAAATAAAATAAAAAAATATTTCAAAGTGAAGGAAATCAAATTCAATTATAATGGGCAAGTTTTGTACCAGTGTTAGAAATATTTTTTATGATTAAATATTGTAAATGGTAAAAATATTAAGAAATATGTATTTTTTAATCCCTCAATTTATTACAAGTAATTTATGATTATAATTTAAAAGCTAAAATTAAATTATCATAATGAGTAAATTTTGTACCAATGGTAATAATACAACAATCATCGTAAATGATGATTTCTGCGAAAAATTCGAACAGTCATTGGAATCCACTAGTGGTGAAGTGATAGCCACTGAACAGTGGTAGTTCAGGCTGGCTATATGGGAGTTTTAGTAGTTTTCCGTAGATGTAATGTGAATCTGAGCCAGTTTCTCTTAAAAAGTACTTTATGAAGGCATCCTTCTTCTGCTAGCCAGCATATGTATTTATTTTCTATTCATAATTCTCTCTTATTTTCTTATTTCTTAATTCTAAATCTTCCTTCTGAAGAGAAGTTGCATCTATAGGTCAAAAAATATGGTCAATATGTTTGCTAAATCCTGTCAGTTTTGGAAAGCATTTAAATAAACTAAATAATTTGTATGTGATGCAAACAAAAATGCATTACACTATTTCATGTACTGAATAATTAATCAGGGAACAAAGTATATTGTAACGTTCCTTTATTTTGTAACCAGAGTTATTTTATTCTTGGGATCTTTACTGTCAATTTCTTCCATCCGTTTTCTCACCAGAATCCAAATGAAGTTTTTATTTTGTAAAACAAACCGTGTTTTGCCGTTTGAGGCCACATTAATAGGTTGCTAGATAAGAAAAGATTTGTAGTCTTCAGCCTTGCATTATAATTGCTGATAGTTGAATTCCATGCCAGTTAAGTTTTTAACCAACTTTGCATTAAATTTATTTGTGCAGCCTTTGAGCTACAAATTTATTTGAATTTAAATTTTACATTTGAACTTAATTGTTATCATAAGTTATCTTGCCACAAGTGGTTGACCGAGTCGTAAGTACAAAGTGTGCCTTCTGTTCTGTACATCTAAACTTTATAATAGAATAAAAGTATATCTTAATTTAATAAGAATATATCTAAACTTTATGATAATAACATTTAAAGACATTGAAATCAGTATCTAAGTGCTTGCCATGTAGTCAAATTTTTATATATAAATTGTACTCTTACTTTTATTATAGAGTTTTTATTACAAAAAATTCAGATTTCTGTTAGATAAAATGTTTAAGTAATGTAGAAAATTTGCATAAAATTTAAAATAAAAAGTCGACTGTTATGTCAACATACTATTAATGAAAGTAATAATACTCAGTGAAGGTTATTCATATACAGCTGTTAGGTTGTAGGATTTACAAAATTTGAGAACTCTAAATTATAAGCAATATATTCCATAATCTAAGCAACATTATATTTTTTATAGTCAGACAAATTATGAAAATGTTATAAAAGCAATAATGAAACCTGATTTGAACCTATGAATTCATGCAATTACACATCCCTATAGTTCTAATATGAGGTATACAAGTATTTTTAGACCATGGTAATTTTGATCTCCTTAGCAAAGGAAACACCAAGAGTTTACCTCATGCTACTGAAAATGTATTTTTTTTTCCCTTGGGGAGGGGGAGGGGGCGTTTATAGTAATATGCAGAGTTGACATATGAAAAAGACTCATGTGATGTAATATTAAAAGCACCAGTTTTAACTATCAAAAATTTGCCTTTTTAAAAAATATTTTAAATGTTGTGCTTTTCTAACACAAAAGTAACTTTAAGAAAAACACACAATTTATCCCTCCTGCCATCAAAGGCCTGATACTTATCAAATTCGTTAAAGTTACGTGGACAGAAATGGCGGCATGTTTGAAGCTCAGTATTTAGGGTTACCAAGGTTATCATAATTTTCCATTTATCGCTCCAAAATGTCGCCAAACAAATTTCTCGCCAAAAAGGACTAATACAGTCAAAAGTCGTTAATCCGGACTCGTCGGGACTTCGGCGATTCCGGATTATCGATTTTTCCGGATTATAGATCATCAGTTTAAATCTGGTAAGATGGCATGCAGAAATTACAAAAGTAAAAATATGAAACCGTAATTTATGAAATAAAGAACAATTATGATCTAAAGGGTATCAAAATTTACAAAAAGAAAAAGCTTAATATTTATTTGTTTACTTTATTAAACATTTCTTTCAATGTAAGTTGCTTCGTTTCATGTGATAATACTTTCTCTTTAATTCTATTAAACAGACATAATTTCTTGTTTAGTTACAAAGTTCCGCTGTTCAAGTCCTATAATTGCTGTGTCGAGAATACCGACTAATTTGTCAATCGAAATGTTTTCGTTTTCAATAACCTCTGGGTCACTTTCTTCACTATCGGAAGCGAATTATAATGACGAGGAACTTGATTTAAATCATATCAAAGACGGAGTACATCGAAATGAAATACTACACTTAGTACGGAATTATAAACCAAATAAAATAAAAACATCTGCCCTGAAGATAAGGATAGTGCTGACAGATCAACTTCCAATCCGCGGCGTGAAATTGATAAACAGATTTCGGATTTCAAAACATACTTTCGCTTTGTAGATACAAATTACATATTAGTAAATATATATCGGAAATTCTATTTGAAATAATCTTTCTAATCTATCATAATCTAATAATGACGTTTCTGCTTCCCCCCCTCTGCCGCAGAGCAGCGTGAAATTGATAAACAGATTTCGGATTTCAAAACATACTTTCGCTTTGTAGTAAATATATATCGGAAATTCTATTTGACATAATCGAAAGTTCAAGCTTACTTTTATAAAACTGCTCTAACAGTCTGCAAAAAATAATAAGCCGGATCCAATTCGAAGATTAAGGAACAACGCAATCTGCAACATTAACTGAATTAGATAACTTTAGCTTAGCGTATAACTCCGTTACACATTAAACGCGCATGCGCACAAGCATATTCGCAGCCGTAAGGGTTAAGGCTAAGGCTCCTATAAACCAGGCTGAATCATCAGGCATACTAGCGTCTACGGAGAGAAGACAATTTTTTGTGTTTTTTTGTGTAAAATGGGCGGATGTACAGCTATTAATTGTTCAAATCATTCACGGAAAGGTCATACATTGGTAAAATTTCCTAAAAATGAAGAAAGAAGAAAAATATGGGTAAATAATTGCCGAAGAGACAATTGGAAACCTGGTCCAGGCGCTGAACTTTGCTTAGTAAGTTCATTTAGAGTTTATATCTTCTCTGATGTTTATAATGTGCAAGTAAAGTGAAATTCTTGTGTACAATAACCTGAGTATCTGCTAATTTCTGTAATAATAGCTATAATTAAATTAGTCTAGGGTTAATGTACCCGTCGCCAAACATCGCCAATGTAGATGTTTTGAATATGGAAAAGAAATTTCTCTTCTAATATAAAGCGCGGATTTTGTTTTCCTGTGCTAATTGTGGAATTTATACTAATGTAACATGAAAATCATTAGCATATTGAAATTTATTAAAAAATAAGTAATAATTTGGAAAGTCAAGATAAAATCTGAATGTTTGCTAAAGATATATGTAACATTATACTATAGTTGCAATATCGTTGGAATGATATATAATTTTTTCTTTATTTTATAATCACTATTGTTAAAAAGTTAGATGAGTTGTTTATGCACGGTGCCCACTACTGTTTCTTGGTTAAAATAACTTCCAGAATTTTGACATTGACATCTGAAGTCAATAGAATAAATTGAATAGTGTGAGACAAAATATATATAATCTGACTTCAATAATTGCAAGGATTGTGCAAGTTTATTTATAATCACAGTATTATACAATTTGGCAATGGAGTAAAGATTTAGAAATGAATGCAGAACATTCAAATTAGTATTTTCTTGTTTCTAATTATAGAAATATAGTCTATTTTCCAGTATAAAAGTTTTACTTAAAAGTATGGGAAAGCAGATTTGTTTCATGCATGATTTTTATAATACTGGTATGAAATGAATGAATTTTAATCTGTAAACAATTTTTTGTTAATATTGAAATGCGTTTCTTTGGGTACATTTTTAGGCACTTGTGGATCATGTCAGACAACATGCAATAGAAAAAAGATGTCCGTGTGCATAAATTTTCCCATTGTGTTACTTCATTTTATCTAAATTTCAAGGATAATTCTTTTCATTTTTATATGGCATGTTATCAGTATAAAGGCTAGTGAAAATAAATTGGTATGTGTATCTGTTTTTGAAGTGTAATGCTTAAATAAAAAGATGGTGTGTGTTTCTTCATTTAAACAAAATTTCAAGGATAGTATTTTTCAGTGTTGTACGGTTTGTTATTTCTCAATGTAAAGTGTAACAAGGGGAAAAAAAACTGGTATGGTATATCTGTTTTTTAAGCATGATAATTTTATTTATTTCTTTAGTGATGCATATATATAGAGAGAAGGTGTTTGGTCCAACTGAAGTTATAATAAATCTAATTTTACTAGATCTCTCCCTCCCCTCAGGTGTAGAAAATTTTCAAGTGCAGAAAGTTTATTTGCAGAATTAATTCATTTCTGATAAACTTATTATCATTAATTTTTTATATAACATGTTATTAAGTTACACATTTGACTACTGTGTAATAAAATTGTATTTAGGGCAAAAAATTAACTATAATTTTGCATCTGGTGACTAATATCATATGCTTCTAAGAATATTACTTTAACTTTTTCCATAATTTTTGTATTTCAGGAACATGAAACTGTTATTTTGATATACTTAAATAATAAAAGTGTGTATCTGAATCAATTAATGGATACAAATATTTTACAGTTATTTTTAGAAGATATTTGCCATATCGCTTCTAATAATTCATAAAGTATGTTAAAATATAGGTAAATAATTTGGTGCAGAATTCAAATTTAGGGTTTAAAATATAGTGAATCATAAGACTAAATGATTTTTATTGTCATGATTTGCCTGGGCTTAAGAATGTACTTTTCGCCCGGTGGAAATTGTCATCAAACTGTCCTGAACAGGCTTTTTGTTGATAATAACTTCCAGGCTTATCAGTACCTCCTTTTGAGTGGAGGGTATGCAAATATAGTACCCAATTTAAATTACATTGTGATTGTAATAATATTGTGGTATGAAATAAGTGATTATAATTACAATTTAGGTAATTGCATTGTAATTATATTACATTGTATCTGTGAACTCTTAATTTCATTACTTTATGCAATTATGTTGTAAGTGCATAATCTAATTGCAATAATATAATCTATTCGCAATTACAAAATAATTATAAATGCAGTTACATCTTAAATAGAGGCCATTTTAATACTTTTAAATTTTTGCAAGATAACTTCCCATTAAGGTTCATTTGGAGGAAACTATGCAAATATTAAAAAAGAAGTTATGCTAAATTTACATATTTTGTACAGTACTTTCTTGTTATAATGCTGTTCAATATATCTTCAATACTTTTGTAAATTTAACGACATTCTTTGCAATCACTGTGGTGCTTTAAAAAGAAGTTTCTTAGTTATGCTTTCTAATAAGAATGGGTTTAAAATTAAGTATTATGTATAATAACTAGCAGTTAAAAAAACTTGACTGCATGAAAATGCTGTTGCTGTGTAAAATAAAAAATAAGCTTTCTTTTATGCTTTGAAATGAATTACATGTGGTTAAGTCGTCCTTTTACAATTTAAGAATGTGATTAACACACATTCTTAAATTGGACAGGTTTTAGCTAAATTATTAGTATAAAATATATAAACTATGAATTATTTTGTAACATAACTCAAATTACAAAATTCATTCTATATACGTTCAAAGTTATTATCTTTTATGGAATAACTGTTTTTTAATTTAGGTAAAAATTGGATTTTTAGAAATATTACAAATACAATGCAACACAAAGGTGATCTGATTGAAGAGGAAGGACTTTTTATTACGGTTTCTAGTTCGTATTTATATTACATTTGATGAAAAGCATCCAAAACACAGAATGCTGTACTTTCTTCTTCCATATATGTTATGAAATATTTCACACATTTAAAAGAAAGTGTTTCTTCAGAATCTTGCACAATTATTTCCATGTACCTCAGACTTAAATGACAACATATTCTTAAGTTATTTTTTTAGTATGAATTTACAGTGTTTTTATGGAAATTTTTGTTAAAATGTCATTAAGATAAATTTATTTGCACACTCTACGCTTTAACTATTTCCCCATTTGACACTATTGAAAGTTTTTATTCATATCTTATTTATTATAGTCTGCTAACGAAACTGAAACATCTAAAGAATAAGTTATTTTGAATATGTTTACAAAATATACGCGAAATTTTTATTTAAGTGAAAACGTCTATATACTATTCGAGAATTAATAAATTATCCGAAAAGTTTATATGCGCTGAATACCGCGCGTCTATAAAATAAATCTTTAAAAAAACAGCAGACATTCAGCCAGCGTGTGCGATAAACGCGCCAAAATTGGCAGCGCGTTCACTCCCTCGCCAAGAGAGAAACGTTGGTGATTCAGCCTGGTTTAAAGGAGCCTTAGCCTTACTGCCATGCGAAACAAATGCGCATGCTATCTTCCTAAGCGGAATCATCATCCATTTTGAAGCTAACTTGTTGGTATTCGCTATTGTATTAGCACTGATTTCTTGACATATTTGTGGATCGATTTCGACCTAATTTTCAGAAAAATGGGTGGTTGTGCTGCACCAAATTGTGCGAATCAGTCTAAAAATAACTTTAGGATGTTTCGTTTCCCTAGAAATGAAGAAAGACGAAGAAAATGGATAGTTAATTCTCGTCGAGATCAATGGATCCCGGGCCCAGGAGCGTATCTTTGTGAGGTAAGTTCAGCTTCGTATTTTCCATAGAATGTTAGAAAAATTACTCTTCTTGGTACTTTAAAATATTTATTTTCATTTAACTGTCACTTATTGACGATCAATTGATTTTATAAGTACAAAATCAACTGCGGAATGTGTATGTGTTTGTGCAGTAAAATATCGTTGTTTCATGTTGTTTCTTTTGTTATCGCGAAAAGTTTATACCGTTTGTAAAATTTGTATCATACATTTCATGTAAACTTTGTGCTCAGTTAGAAATGTGATGTGCCTTTTTCTTTTCTTTAATTTTACTGTACGATTGGTGATTTAAAGTAGCATTCTATGTTTTGATTCTGATGTATTGTCGCCAAATCGGATAGTTGGCGCCAATGTTAAAAACTGGATGGTATGATCCAAATAATAAATTATTTTGTTTTTTCTTTATAGTAAGATAAATATATTCTGTATTTTTAGACATTTTTAAGAAGTTAAATATTAATTTAAATATTATTGTAGTAGTAAATCTTAATGTTGTATTTTTAACTATAGGTACTTTAAATTTATTTTTAGTGTGTGAGCAGGAAATATGTTTTAAGTAGTTTTACAAACATGATTACTTTTTAAAAATTTTGTTCTATTTTCATAAAAAAATTTAAATTTATCAGAAAATTACATTCTTAAATTATAATATATGTAACTGTAATTTAATACTAGTGCTTTTGATTTTAATGTTAAATTTCATGCATGCTTTTGTTAAATATGCAGGTACATTTTGAAGAAAATCAATTTGAATGCTCTAGGCAAGATGGGCGTAAAAAACTCAAGCCCAATGCTGTGCCAACTCTTTTCACTGTGCCTAATCCCCCACAAATGTTGACCCCACAGCGTCTAAAAGGCATTGGTTTACCAAAGCACCGTTCAGTTACATCCAATTTTTGTAATGTATGTGTTTTTTATTTTTATGGTTTTTCATAAAAAAATATGTTTTTATTACAAATGGACTAAATTGCTTTATAAAAGAATCAAAATATTGAAATTAAGGCATTATGTGATAAAGCTAAGATTAGATTTTAAAAAATTAAAATTTTGCTGTTGTTATATATATAATTAAGTATGTACTTTGTTATTATAATCATATGTTGAAAATTAAGCATAAAACCTCAATTTGATGTAGTTTTTGGATAAAGTTTTTGTAGTTTTTCGAGGACGGTCATACATGGGTCTGGTTTCTTCAAATTTGCTCTTAAAAGAAAGAAACTGGTATCTGATTGCCTTCAAAGTCAAAAGAGTTTAAATCAAAATTTGTATTAAACTAAAGTTGCTTTTTTGCTTAATTTTAAATTCCAGATAAATAGAGAGAAATATGTATGGAGTAAGTAAAAGAAATAATATTGAAATTAATAACTTTAATCTTGAGTAATACAATAATATAGTTATAATACATTGATTTAAATGTATATTTTAATGTCTTATATGTCTTGTCTGAATGTTGTTATTTTTTGTTTAAAGATTTACAAAACTTATTAGGATTATTTATATTATTTATTATTAAAATTACATTAAGTATATTTTATTTATCAGCATTTTCAGGTATCCTTACTTATATGTGTTTCATAATTTTTGCATCTTCAAGGTGGCTTGCTGCACAGTTTACCTTTATCAACTGAAGCGATTTCTGTTGCTGAACCATCTGTTGTAAGTCTTCATTTGAACAGTTATTAAATATTTAGTATTATAAACTTTTTCTAAAAAGTATTAACACTGTTTCTAAAATTAAAAAATATATTAACGTAATATTTACTTATGTTTAAGAAGTATGAATGCTATGAACAGTCCAATGTATTTATGCTTTTTTATAAGTTGAGTTACTTTGAAAATGGTAATGATTATTTGTATTTATTTTTATCCGATCAGAGTTTATAATTTCTTTCACTTCCACATATTTCATATATTATAATTTCTTTTAGGTTCATTTGCCACAACCTTCAGCTTCATATTTTGGAGAAATAAATTTTGCTGCCGAAGTATCTGATGTAAATTGCCATTTTGCACTTCTAAAAAATTTTAATAGTTTTTTAACATCTATTCGTAAACTGTACTATGTTTTTTTAAAAGTTTCCATCTTCATAATCATGCACTTTATTTCATTTCACCAGTGGTTGCAAATGTGTACATTACAGTACATCTCAGGTGTGTTTGCAACAACATTTAGCATTACCTTCTGATTAAATAACAGCTGCTAGTAAAGAATCTATTCTATGTTTTCATTTGAGCAGCTATTAAATGTCATATGTTTCTCATATATTAATGAATTTTTATACGATTTCTGAAATATGAAATTGTTTGTCTTATGGTTGCTAAACAGCTGTACTATATCTGGCTGTTGTGCTATGGAATTATTTTTGAATTTTGAGTGTTAACAATTTATTATCTATTTATGAATTATAAAATGTTATGTAAAATAATTATTTCTTAAAATGAATGTAGTTTATATTATCTGTATTTCTAAATTTCTTATATATATATTTCAGGTTTGTTTGCAAGAACAAGCTTCAACTTCATCTTGTGATAAAATGCCATCTATTTGTGATGTAAGTTGATAACTAATGTATAATTAAATTACTTCCTTATATGCATTTAAAATGTTCTATAAAGTAATTTTTTGGTAAAAGGAATGTAATTAATTTCATCAATAGTTGCAAATTCTCTATGTAAATTTCAGTTTTGTTTGCAAAAACAACCTTTAGATTCATCTTGCAACCGAATTGTAATTAATTTCATCAGCATTTGTGAAGGCTGTGATATAAGTTAATAATTTGTGTTATTAAATTGCTCATGATTATGGAGATAATCGATCCCTTGAAAAGCTGGAAATAAATTTTAAAAATCTATTTTTAAGTGAAATAAATTTTAAATATTAGAAAATAAAACAAAAATAATCTAGAAAATTCTGAAAACAATAGAGTCAAATTTAAAAACCCACCACAGTATAGGAAAAGAGACCTGGAACTTGCATTTTTATTTTGTGGATTTATTATCTGTTTAAGTTTGACATTTAATCCAAAGGGGCTTTGTCCCTGAAGGACTATTGTTTTCGTTTTGTATTGAAACACTATAAACGGCTGCATCACTTTTCAAATTGTTGCCACCAAATATTGTCACCCTGTACTATATTTAAAGAAATTATATAGTGAAGAATCTGCATAAATGCATGTATGTTTTTTGCATTCTGATAAAACAACGGTACCTAGAGCCATCAAATTTTGAATGACTTAATTCTACTGTGAATATGGACATCTGGAAGACCGAATTTGAAATTCGGAATTTGTTTTAATATATATTTTATATGTTGTAAAACTTAAACGAATTTTTGATTAACAAACTTGAGGATTTCAAAGCGAGCAATGGCAATGTTGTACAGAAAAGACACTTTTATCTCCAGCGTGTGAGACAATGAATCGGGAATTCTGAAGATATGTTCATTTTAAAATTATCTTGCAATATTGCTGTTGAACTGAATTTTATAGTTTAAGTGTGAAAAACTTGATATTTAATAAATAAAGGTGAAACACAAAATGTTAAAAAAGGCCTTTTTGGGTGTAATTTAAAATCTGAAACCTTTCAGATCTTTTTTGTTTGTTTCTTGTGTTCCCCCCTCCTTCTTTGATGATTATTCATATAGATTTTGTCTTTATTCCAGGATGTTCTTTTAAGGAATTTTATAAAACAGCAGACTGAATTGATCTCGCTTCTGCAATGCCAGAACAAAATATTACTGAAAGAACTTACAGCAACCAAAAAAAATGAAATTAATGTTTTAAAAAAATGGCATAGCACTGAAATTCAACTTCATGACCTTCAAGTACAGCATGAGGAATTGCTGAAAGGAGTGAAAACATTTCTTTCAGATGAACAAATAGCAATGTTGAAAATTCCTCGTAGAAGCATTGCAAAATGGTCTAATGAGGGAATAATAAAAGGCCTCAAAGTTAGATTTGCCTTGGGCAAGCATGGTTATAATTACTTGCACAGAATAGGTTTTCCGTGCCTTCATACAGCACTTTAAATAAAAGACTTCGAGGTCTTGAAATGAATTTTGGAGTCATCAGTGAGATGATTGAACCTTTGAAAATTAAAGGAGAAAAAATGAATGCTAGTGATAAAGACTGTATTTTATCATTGGATGAAATGGAGTTTTCTGGCAATCCTGATTTTGATATTTCAAAACGGAAATTTATTGGTAAATGCACATTAGGAAATCAAAAGGGTGCAGGAAATCACTATTTAGTTATTTTACTAAGAGGTTTGAAGCTGAAATGGAAGCAAGTGGTTGCCCATGAGATAACTGGACAGGTAACAGGATGCCAGCTCAAACAACTTGTTGTCAATGTTATCGAAGCTGTCAATTCTGTTGGATTTAATGTTGTTGGTATTGTTAGCGATATGGCAGCAGTAAATAGAAGCCTGTGGAATTCTTTGGGAATATCCGTTTCTTGAAACCAAAGAAATAATTTCACTACTGAAATTAAGGGCAAAATTATTTATGTATTTGCAGATGTGCCACATCTTTTAAAAAATCTCTGGTCTGCAACTCTTAATCATAGTATAAAACTGCCCAGTTATGTTTGCAATAAAGAAAATTTGGTTACTTTGCATGTATCTGCAGGATTTATAAAAGATATCTGGATTACTGAAACAAACCAAAATTGTGGTTTAAGAACTATGCATCATCTCAGCAAAGAAGACCTCTTCCCCTCACATTTTGGTAAAATGAATGTTGCTTCTGCTGTGAGATTTTTTCCAATTAAAACAGCTGTGGGATTGGAGAAGGCAGTAGCTTTAAAAGAGATAAGCCCTAATGCTCTTACAACAGCATGGTGGATAAGATTTATATGTCAGTGATTTCAAATGCTATCCTCTAGATGTAGAAAGAACTCAATTTCTGTGACAAATAAAAGCAAAAAAATTGAGTTACTTTTTTAATTTATTAATGTTATACAGCTTATAAAAATTGGTAAAGGTGTGGAAACCATTACATATTGGTTTGATTCTTTCTGCTTTATCAGCCATACAGTTAGCAGAGGCATGTTTTCTGAATGATTTTCAGTTTATTTTGACGAGCAGATTGACACAAGATGCTCTAGAAAATGTATTTTCTCAGATACGCAGAAAAGCTGGTTTGAAGCCAAGTGCTTTGCAAGCTGTGAAAGCATTAAAGCTTATCTGTTTATCTCAGTTTATATCTGACATTAAGAACTCCACTTATGCTACTGATTCAGATATTTACTTATTAAACTATGCGAAAGATGAATTTGAATTTCTGAAGGAGAAAAAAGCTTTAGAGCCTGTTACCATACCAGAAGTTTCTGATGTATCTCTACAGAATCTCACCCTTAGTGAGGAAAATAACGTCTGTTATATTGCAGGAGCTGCAATAAATTCTGTTTTGAAAAATGCTTGTAATTCATGCTCACAGTTTCTCTTAGTTTGTGAGCAAAATACTCCTTCCATTGATGAAAATAAGCAGTACATAATTAATTTTGCAAATTTAGGTGGGCTTAAATGTCCTTCTCCAGAAATATTTAAATTGTGCCTTCTGTGTGAAAAAATAATTCAAAATTTTCGAGACGAAATAATACATGGAAATGTAACTATGGATGTGGAATTTGTTAATATGATTTGTAAGAAAGCAGGCGTGGTAAATATTCCCTCCTGTTGCAATATCAAAACAAAGATAATAAAATATTATTTGACTGCCCGTGAAATTGGTCTCAAGTAGCTTCTTCAAAATAAAAGGCAGCAGCGGCAAAGTTTTGCATCTCCTGCTTTTAAAAGGAAGAAAGTAAACTAGAATCTAATCAAGAGTTTAAGAAGTTTTTGCTGTTCAGTTCTGTCTGTAAAAAAGTAGAGTAGTTGTCACTGAAAAATTGCTGTTTGTCTCTTCGAATAATAATTAGGCCCACCAACAGCTGAATGGTTAAAGTTACTGAATGCTGGGAGTTCCATCTTCTGTTCTATTTCCGAACAGGCTGGCTGCATGGTTGGTTTTTTTGTGGTTTTTCCCCATGTGTAATGTGAATACAAGCCAGTTCTCCTTAGAAAGTCCTCTACAATAGAAGATCTCACAGTCAGCTAAATCGGATTTACTTTTGTGTGACCTTAAATGAGGCATCAATTGTGAATCTGTTTTGGCATGTTATTAGGAATTTTAAATGAAACATTTATTGCTGTTGTGAAAGAATGATCAACTGATGTTTACCTTACTAATCAATGTCTTATAGTATTGTAATGGCTTGCAGGATTTTTCATAATGGGATGTTACATATGTTTTACTCTTCTTTTTTACCAAATAAATAGAGTATGTTCCTAATCAGACATTTCTTCTTTTGTACCAGGGTTATATAGTATGATGTGATAATTTGGATTTGTTTATAGAATACATAACAGTATTTTTTGACATTCTAATAGAACCAGTGTATTTTATTTATTTACTTATTGCTTTAAAACAAATTTTGAATCAAGGCTTACTTCCCACCCCCTTTGGGTATGCACATAAAACATGTTTAAGCTATATTTATAATATATCAATGAGATACAGTGGATGGACAAAAATATGGAAACACCTTGTGAAATGCATGTTTGAAAAGAAAGATTGATTTTAATGAAATGTACGTGGCGCTGGCGTTTTTGACTACTGACGCCACCTATACAACTTCGTAAATGTGCTAAACAGTTCAGTTGTTGTCGGAGTACTGTTATGTGAGGTTGTCATTGCACTATGTCAGAGTTAACAGACATCGAACGTGGGCAAATTGTTGGAGCATGTATGGTAGGTGCTTCCGTAAGCAAGGTAGCCGAGGTGTTTAGTGTTTCAAGAGGTACTGTATCGAAGATTTATTCCGCATATTTGAAAAGCGGAAAAACATCATCTGCTAAATCACAGGGCGGACGAAAGTGTGTCCTGAGTGATCGTGACAGACGATCATTAAGGGCAATTGTGACAAAAAATAAGAAGACCACAGCTGCAAAAGTTACTGCTGAAATGAATGTTGTGTTACCAAACCCTGTGAGTACCAAAACAATGAGAAGGGAGCTTCATAAACAGGGAATTGCTGGCCGTGCTGCAATTGAGAAGCCACTCATCAGTGACGCTAATGCCCGTAACAGGAAAAGGTGGTGTTTAAGTCATAAAGCCTGGACTATAGAGCAGTGGAAGCGAGTAATATGGTCTGACGAGTTTTCTTTCACATTGTTTCCCACTTCTGGCCGAGTTTACGTCTGGAGAACGCCATCTCAAGCCTATAATACAGACTGTTTGTTGCCAAGAGTGAAACATGGCGGGGGTTCTGTTCTGGTTTGGGCAGCCATATCGTGGTTCTCTGCTAGCCCCAAATGAACTGTGTCAGGGCACATGACTGCCAAGACTTATGTGAACATTTTGGCCGATCAAGTTCATCCCATGGTACAAACTTTGTTCCCCGACGGTGATGGTGTCTTCCAAGACGACAAAGCCCCTGTTCACACAGCTCACATTGTCCAGGACTGGTTTTCTGAGCACGAGGATGAGTTGTCCCATCTCCCCTGGCCACCACAGTCACCAGACCTGAATATTATCGAAGCTTTGTGGTCTTAGGTTAGCTCCTTTAATGGAAAAAGAACAAAATAAAAATGATATACCTTGAAAACAAGAATACCATGTGAATAGTGTTGGCTAAAATTTATTCAGATGGTTTTTTGCATTTATTCAAACATCTCCGCATATAAATGAGAATTAATTATATTATATTAGTTTTAAAAGTAAAACTAATATAATATCATTCTATATAAAGCTGTTTGATGTATAATGGAAAAAATTCAATTACTGCAGTATGTTTTAATAAAATTTGAATATAATAGACTAATTGCACTACATTAGACCAAAAAGCAAAACATTGTTATTTATTTATCTTTATTTTCACTATATGTGTTTGTCATATGTTTGTTACTAGAGGACTTATTTTATAGATTTGAAGCTAAATAATATTTTTATGTTTTTACTTATGCAAATTAATTAATAAAAAGAACTGTGATTTAAGTATTGTCTTTGCTGTGATATAGATTGAATCTTATTGATGTTATGGAATTATCATTTAAATATTCAGATACGTGTAATATTAAGAGCATATGTATGTAAGTATAATTTTTCCAAGTATAATAAAAAGTAACCATCAACAACAAATAAACTTATAAGTAAATAGTATCTGTAAATTCTGTATGTAAAGGTAGTATTTTTATTTTTATTTATTATTGTGTGTATTATTTTAATATTGTTTATAGCTAAATAAAGAAACAAAAAAAAAAAAAAAAAATTTTAATGGAATTTTTTACTCTATTAAATCTATGAATCCCACAGTCATCTGAGCATTGAAGTAATTTTTATAGCATTCTGCACTTCATTCTAAAAGCATTATAATTTAAAGGTGTATATCTTGAATCAGTAGTTAAAATCATAAAGTGTTTAGCAGCTTTTTCTGGAAACACACACAAAATAACATTTTTAACAAATTTGCTACTGTAATAGACGTTTGATTCCATGTGAGCAAAATTCAAATAACATATTAAAAATAAAAAACAAAAATTAAAGATTAAACCTTATCCTAAATTAATGGAGGTTGAGGGATTTCCCTCAACCATATTAAGAATGTGGTTGAGGGAAAGCTCTTGTCAAAAAATACATTTTGAGATAAATAACATTATGCGTGTATTTAAAAGAAAAAATTGAAAATTCAATAAAGGAATTCAAAAAGAAAGCATAAAAATACAAATTTGGCAAATTGTATTAATACTAAAAATACAAATTTGAAATATGATATGTGAAAATGTTTTAGAAACTTTTAAAATAACTTGAATCATACGAGAAATTTGGCAATTTAAAAAAAAAAATACGAGAAAGAATCTGTACTGCAGACAAAAGAAGGGGAAAAAGCCACGCATCTTTATAGGAGTGCAGAAAAAAGCTGAAATTCGGATTCTCTAGAATGTTAAATTTTAGCGGACAGCGCTAAAGAGCCAAAGTTGCCGCTCCACACCTAAATTGCAACCCTAAAGCTTAGATTCAAAATGGCTGACGAGTCAGCCTGTATCTCTAGTAAGGGTCTTACGCGCTCTCGTAAACGCGTAAACTCGTAAATGCGTGAACGCGACGCATGCGCAGAAAGTTTGTAGCTTTGAGGTCCGGATTATAGATCATTCCGGATTATGGGTGTCCGAATTAACGACTTTTGACTGTGCTAAAGCTGTGCCCAGTGCTTTACTTCGCTAATGCATTCTCATTAGAATTAATGAATTTAACCCTTGACTTTACCTTTTCTATATTTTCGGCTTCGGGTAAGCGCTGTGATTGCATCCTAATTGAGTTAATTACCGAAAATGGCCTTAGACATAAAACTGAACTATCTGATAAAAATTCTATGTAATTATATGCCAGTATTAAAAGAAACAATCAATCTGATAAGAAAAAGCTGCCACTTGTTTTGAAAACGAGGCGTAAAAGGTTACCAGCGAGAATATTCCGTTTGGCATCGGTTGTACCATTATTCGCGACTTTATCGCTTGCGCCGGCAAAACGGAAAAGTACCATTAGGCTTTACCACCAAAGAAAACGCGCAGACATCATTGCTGGGAAATAGCTACCTCTAAAAATCTGAGATGTAGTAAATAATCAATAGGTACCTTTGCACAGTTTGAATTATCATTTTTAAAGCACATTGATATTTAATTATGTTAAAAGAAAAAAAAAAAAAAAAAAAGCACTATTCTACTTGATCTGGTTTTTCTAAAGTTATTTTATCATCTCATTTTACTATTCTGTTTACATAAAATAACGGCGCTTCACTACTGCAAAACTTAAAAGTTACTATTCTGTTTACGTTTAAAAATCACATTTTAGTGCTTTCATTTAGTGCGCCTAGAAAATTCGCCAAATTTTGAAGGCCAAAATAATTTGGCGTCAACTTACCCCGCTTATGGAATTTTAGCTCCAAAGTGGGCACAGTTTTAGTATTAGTCCTATTTGGCGACATTTTGGAGCGATAAATGTAAAATTATGATAAACATGGTAACCCTAAATACTGAGCTGAAAAACATGCCGCCATTTCTGTCCACGTAACTTTAACGAATTTGGTAGGTATCAGAGCTTTGATGGCAGGAGGGATAAATTGCATGTTTTTCTTAAAGTTACATTTGTGTTAGAAAAGCACAACATTTAAAATATTTTTTAAAAAGCTAAAATTTGATAGTTAAAACTGATGCTTTTAATATTACATCACATGAGTCTTGACATTTTTTCATATGTCAACTCTGCATATTACTATAAATGCCCCCCCCCTCCCCAAGGGAAAAAAAAATACATTTTCAGTAGCATGAGGTAAACTCTTGGTGTTTCCTTTGCTAAGGAGATCAAAATTACCATGGTCTAAAAATACTTGTATACCTCATATTAGAACTATAGGGATGTGTAATTGCATGAATTCATAGGTTCAAATCAGGTTTCATTATTGCTTTTATAACATTTTCATAATTTGTCTGACTATAAAAAATATAATGTTGCTTAGATTATGGAATATATTGCTTATAATTTAGAGTTCTCAAATTTTGTAAATCTTACAACCTAACAGCTGTATATGTACCTTCACTGAGTATTATTACTTTCATTAATAGTATGTTGACATAACAGTCGACTTTTTATTTTAAATTTTATGCAAATTTTCTACATTACTTAAACATTTTATCTAACAGAATTCTGAATTTTTTGTAATAAAAACTCTATAATAAAAGTAAGAGTACAATTTAAATATAAAATTTTGACTACATGGCAAGCACTTAGATACTGATTTCAATGTCTTTAAATGTTATTATTATAAAGTTCAGATATATTCTTATTAAGTTAAGATATACTTTTATTCTCTTATAAAGTTTAGATGTACAGAACAGAAGGCACACTTTGTGCTTACAACTCAGTCAACCACTTGTGGCAAGATAACTTATGATAACAATTAAGTTCAAATGTAAAATTTAAATTCAAATAAATCAATTTAATGCAAAGTTGGTTAAAAACTTAAACGGCATGGAATTCAACTATCAGCAATTACAATGCAAGACTGAAGACTACAAATCTTATCTTATCTAGCAACCTAGTAACATGGCCTCGAAAGGCAAAACACGGTTTGTTTTACAAACTAAAAACTTCATTTAGATACTGATGGGAAAATGGATGGATGAAATTGATTGTAAAGATCCCAAGCATAAAATAACTCTGGTTACAAAATAAAGAATGTTACATTATACTTTGTGCTCTGATTAATTATTCACTACATGAAATAGTGTAATGCACTTTTGTTTGCATCACATACAAATTACTTATTTTATTTAAATGCTGTCCAAAACTGAACAGGATTTTGCAAACATATTGACCATATTTTTCGACCTATAGATGCAACACTTCTTCAGTTCAGAAGTAAGATTTAGAATTAAGAAATAAGAAAATAAGAGAGAATTATGAATAGAAAATAAATATATATGCTGGCTAGCACAAGAAGGATGCCTTCATAAAGTACTTTTTAAGAGAAACTGGCTCAGATTCACATTACATGTACAAAAAACCACAAAAACTCCCATATAGCCAGCCTGTATTTTTACCATTTACAAAATTTAATCATAAAAAGTATTTCTAACGCTGCTTCAAAACTTGCTCATTATAATTTAATTTGATTTCCTTCAATTTGAAATATTCTTTTTTTTTTATTTTCTTTTAATAACAGAATCTAAGAAACTAAAGGGCTTGAAATGCATTTATGAACCTCTTGTAAATTTCATTATTCATAACATAAAAATTAACCTTTTGTAAATTTAAAATATTAGCTAAGCACTAATATAATATAAATATCAACTAACTACTTAAAATATTAATGTTTAATACATTAATATTATATTTTGTAATTTAAAATATTAACCTTTTGTAAATTTCATTACTCATAACATAATCACTGCCATAAATTCATTTACGGTAGTGTTTCAAGAATTTATCATAGCAGTACTAGAGATGTTGAAAATTAGAGAAAGACTGTTTATTCTGATTAAGAGCTTATTTTTTAGGATTGTTATTTAGTCTTAGATCGGGTTTTGTTGACAATCCGCCATTTCTTTCCGATCTTCAAAGACGGGTATACATTGGTGACCGAAGTTTGTCGCCAAATCAAAAAATCGCCAAAAGGACCAATACTAAGGCTGTTCCCCCAAAGTGTATGGGAGGTGTATAATGGGAAAGTAGCGTTTACCTAAAATAAACAAATATTTAGGCGCCCCTTGTTTATTGGCGATTCTTTTTTGAAGCCAAGATCGGCGCCAGGAAGTCACAATTTCAAGATGGCCGCTACACAAAACCAAAATAAGTCGACGAATTGCATAAGATCTGTGTCCATGTACACATCGATCTGTTTGTACTTAAAAAAACATCCTAGAATTGCACAAACTAGGCATTGCGCACTGCCTTATATATGTCCATGTACACATCAATCTATTTTCATTTAAATAAAATCGGGAAGCTAAAACAAAGTTAAAACTATCCTTTAACTTCAGAAGTGAGGTTTCATTGCCAAAATTTTTTTAAAAATGTCGCCAATCGAAAGGGGCTCCGAATTCTACACTAAAGCTAAAATGAGAGATAAAGACTCTGAATTAATTACATCAGTTATTTATTTCTTTGTATATCCTGATTACGATTTGAATATTCAGAATATAAGATGCTTTCTCAAACATACTTCTAAAGGACACTGCTTTGCTGCTCCTACTCTTTGATAATTACTTCTTCATCTCGCACTTTCAATTTTAGAGATTCTAATGTCCATTCTGGATCTGTCTCTGCTCTGTTAGCATTAATTAATAAGTTTCCTTTCGCTTTTGAACCAAACACTGGTATTGCAATTTCAGCTTTTGTAGAGGTTATGTTATTATATAAGTCAGCTAAATTTGGCCTTCGCCAGGAGATAGGTGAGCCTAGAACTTTTTGGGACTGTTTATGTTGCAGCAAAGTATCTACAGCAGATGTACATAACTTTTGGTTACCGATCCTTTCTTCTAATTTCCTCCTCAAATAACTCGATGCTATCGATAAACTACAAGCTGTCACACTAACCACACCAAATACGATAGCGAATCTGGAGGTAATTGTTTCAAACATATTTAACTATTATCTACTATGTTGTGATGTACATGGTAGAGCTGGAGCAAATCGCATGTATTCGTTACCGAGTAACTTCTACATCGGTTGACTCGAAGTACCGATTCGGTACTCACAAATTCATTTCCTTACTCGCATCTGTCGTATGATGCGGTTTATTTGAGTACGAATGATACGGTTGCTATTCGAATATACGCGACGTTAAATACAGACTTATTCCGTGCTTTTCCTCGTGATAACAGTTCAGCTGCGCATGCGCAAAAATATAGGCTTACTTTAAATGTGTCATATTTTGCGCTTTATCGCAAAGAAAATAATTTCAATTATTTAGGAAAAGGAGTAAAGCATTGCCGAGAAAATGAATGATTCGTACCAAGTTTATATGTAGATTATATAACTTTCTTTTAGTTAATGTTATTTATCCTCATCTTTAGAGCCTTTAATCCAAAAAATTGTTTGAAAATTTCAGGCTGTTTATGTCAGAGGACATTAAATATCGTTTCGGAAAGAAAAATAGTGTAGAAAATTAACAAACTTTTGAAGATGCTTATGATTAATTTATGGTTTTTTCCTCATATAGTGATAAACTCGTATGAAAATAAAGTAAATAAATAAAAAAAAAGAATCGTTTGCCTGAAAGAAAAAATTACTCATGTATTGAGTAGTAAACTTGGAAACCTTTTTTCAATCAAAATTTTATGTCAGTATGTATGTTACAGTAAACCAAACAGAAAATATAAAATACATTCAGGAAGTAAATATGCATGATTTGTATGTATAGATAATAAATCAAAATATATTATATACATTTTGTATACATATATTTCTGAACACATACGTTTCTGAATGCAGTCAGAAACGTGTTTATAGAAATCAGAGCACCTCTGATTTCTATAAACACTAACATGCAGAACTCAAATACAATATTAACTTTCCTCAATAAGTTGAACTTTACATTATTTGAACTTTTGAAACACTCTGTTTAATTTCAGTTCATGAAAAACTATATTTTTCTGCACATTTGAGCTTATTTTGATTGTAGATAATTTTTTGAGTTTTTTTTCTGCAGATAAATTAATATAAGTAGCCACACATATTTCCATAAGATTTTATTCCTTATATATATATATTGCATAACATCTGAAAGTACCAAGAATGAGCCCTGTAAAGCAGAGTACTTTTTTAAAAATTTATAGTTTAAATTAAGGATTCCCAGCCTTTTTCTTCATTAAGCCTTTTATATTTTTCTCTATAATATATAGCATACAACATAATAACAATACAAATAATTGTGCATACATAGCTTAAAGATTATAGAACTAGACTAAGAATATGCATAAAAGATTTGGGGGAAAAAACTGGTTTTTTTTTAGGTTTATGCTTTATTATTATTTGAATTCTTATTATTTTGAATTTTAGAGATATAAACAAGATGCAAAATCACAGATTCTAATTGCCCCAAAATTCAATTGTAATGAATGTAATGGCTGCACTTGATGTATTCAAATATATACAGTCAAAAGTCGTTAATTCGGACACCCATAATCCGGAATGATCTATAATCCGGACCTCAAAGCTACAAACTTTCTGCGCATGCGTCGCGTTTACGAGAGCGCGTAAGACCCTCATGGCTGCGAATATGTTTGTGCGCATGCGCGTTTAATGTGTAACGGAGTTATACGCTAAGCTAAAGTTATCTAATTCAGTTAATGTTGCAGATTGCGTTGTTCCTTAATCTTCGAATTGGATCCGGCTTATTATTTTTTGCAGACTGTTAGAGCAGTTTTATAAAAGTAAGCTTGAACTTTCGATTATGTCAAATAGAATTTCCGATATATATTTACTACAAAGCGAAAGTATGTTTTGAAATCCGAAATCTGTTTATCAATTTCACGCTGCTCTGCGGCAGAGGGGGGGAAGCAGAAACGTCATTATTAGATTATGATAGATTAGAAAGATTATGTCAAATAGAATTTCCAATATATATTTACTAATATGTAATTTGTATCTACAAAGCGAAAGTATGTTTTGAAATCCGAAATCTGTTTATCAATTTCACGCCGCGGATTGGAAGTTGATCTGTCAGCACTATCCTTATCTTCAGGGCAGATGTTTTTATTTTATTTGGTTTATAATTCCGTACTAAGTGTAGTATTTCATTTCGATGTACTCCGTCTTTGATATGATTTAAATCAAGTTCCTCGTCATTATAATTCGCTTCCGATAGTGAAGAAAGTGACCCAGAGGTTATTGAAAACGAAAACATTTCGATTGACAAATTAGTCGGTATTCTCGACACAGCAATTATAGGACTTGAACAGCGGAACTTTGTAACTAAACAAGAAATTATGTCTGTTTAATAGAATTAAAGAGAAAGTATTATCACATGAAATGAAGCAAAACTTAAACAACTTACATTGAAAGAAATGTTTAATAAAGTAAATAAATAAATATTAAGTTTTTTCTTTTTGTAAATTTTGATACCCTTTAGATCATAATTGTTCTTTATTTCATAAATTACGGTTTCATATTTTTAATTTTGTAATTTTTGCATGCCATCTTACCAGATTTAAACTGATGATCTATAATCTGGAAAAATCGATAATCCGGAATCGCCGAAGTCCCGACGAGTCCGGATTAACGACTTTTGACTGTATATTTTTTAATATTTGGCATAACACTGTGTAATTCTTAAATCAGCTCATTTAGACATATTCAGCTAATTTCTTGTTTCCCATAGAAAGTTATTGACTTGACTAAAGCTTCTCTCCAGTAGGTAACAGGAAAAAAAATTCTATAATATTGGTTTGGTAACATCTTTAATTTTGGGATATTTCTCTCAGATGATTTATAAATTACCAAACTTAGTGCACTCATATGTTTTGAATATGACTTGATTTATTTGTATATAAGGTTTTATAGCATTAAAAAATTAATTATATTTTCTTTTATTAATACTTTTTTTTTTACATTCAGTGGGATTTTGATTGTGCTGATCAATTGTCATTGCATATTTGGATATTCAATCGTTGACCATCATAGAGCCCCTTTAAAAATTCATCAACGCAAATGAGAAACCCTAGTCTAACTAATAAATATTATTTTAAAACATTTTTAATATTAGAATTCATTTTAAATTGCTAAAGGTTTTGCACAATATCTCTTCATAAACCATCTTTATAATACCCAGAGGCGTAGCTAGGTTTTTCAGCACCAAGGGACAGCTAAAGATCTTGCACCCCTTTCTGTGTGCCAAGAATGAAAAACATTTCATTCTAAAATTTCGTAACATCAGTTTGGCGCCTCTGGATGCTACGCCCAGGGACAGATGCCCCTCCTTGCCCCACCCTAGCTACACCACTGTAATAATCTTTTGGTAATTATTTTATGTAAGATGAGATTAGATTGGAATATGGTAAAGCGCTTAATATTTCTATTGAGAATAAAGGCATTTGTGGAAGACTTTTTAGGCAGAATGTAAAAAGGACAAAGTTGAGCCAGCCCATTTATTTGCCAAAATATAATTAATGCTAAACCAATATTTCAAACTTTAGCCATTCCACCATTTAAATTTATATCAGGAAATATTGCTAACGATAAAACTTAAAACAATTGCTCAAATTATTATACAGTCAAAAGTCGTTAATTCAGACACCCATAATCCGGAATGATCTATAATCCGGACCTCAAAGCTACAAACTTTCTGCGCATGCGTCGCGTTTACGCATGCGCACAGGCGTTTACGATAGCGCGTAAGACCCTTACGGCTGCGAATATGTTTGTGCGCATGCGCGTTTAATGTGTAACGGAGTTATACGCTAAACTACAGTTATCTAATTCAGTTAATGTTGCAGATTGCGTTGTTCCTTAATCTTCGAATTGGATCAGGCTTATTATTTTTTGCAGACTGTTAGAGCAATTTTATAAAAGTAAGCTTGAACTTTCGATTATGTCAAATAGAATTTCCGATATATATTTACTACAAAGCGAAAGTATGTTTTGAAATCCGAAATCTGTTTATCAATTTCACGCTGCTCTGCGGCAGAGGGGGGGGGGCAGAAACGTCATTATTAGATTATGATAGATTAGAAAGATTATGTCAAATAGAATTTCCGATATATATTTACTAATATGTAATTTGTATCTGCAAAGCGAAAGTATGTTTTGAAATCCGAAATCTGTTTATCAATTTCACGCGGCGGATTGGAAGTTAATCTGTCAGCACTATCCTTATCTTCAGGGCAGATGTTTTTATTTTATTTGGTTTATAATTCCGTACTAAGTGTAGTATTTCATCTCGATGTACTCCGTCTTTGATATGATTTAAATCAAGTTCCTCGTCATTATAATTCGCTTCCGATAGTGAAGAAAGTGACCCAGAGGTTATTGAAAACGAAAACATTTCGATTGACAAATTAGTCGGTATTCTCAACACAGCAATTATAGGACTTGAACAGCGGAACTTTGTAACTAAACAAGAAATTATGTCTGTTTAATAGAATTAAAGAGAAAGTATTATCACATGAAACGAAGCAACTTACATTGAAGGAAATGTTTAATAAAGTAAACAAATAAATATTAAGCTTTTTCTTTTTGTAAATTTTGATACCCTTTAGATCATAATTGTTCTTTATTTCATAAATTACGGTTTCATATTTTTAATTTTGTAATTTCTGCATGCCATCTTACCAGATTTAAACTGATGATCTATAATCCGGAATCGCCGAAGTCCCGAGTAGTCCGGATTAACGACTTTTGACTGTACTTATCTCAGTATAAAATATGAAGAATGTATAATAAATTAAAAAATTTAAAGGTTTGGATGTTGTATCCATCAAAGAATGAAACCAGTCTATAATGCTCATATGACAATACTAATTAATGCTTATATATTTTTAATTATATTCAAAAAGTACATTTTTTCTATGGGATATCTATGAATGTTCTGAGGCAATATCAATAATGCATGGCACACTTAGATAAGGACTGAATTCAGTTTGGGCAATTCCTAGCATTAAAATTTGTGCCTTCTGGATTGATTTTCATTCCTGAATTATGTGTGATTGATTCTTAATTCTATAATTACTGAATGACCTCTGGCATTAAATTCAGAAGCCTGTGGTTTTTCTGTCGTTGAATTTTCTTTGAATCTTCAGTTCTAGTATGGGCAGAGACCAGTTGCAGTTACAGGATTTCTTCAGTTAACAAATGACATCAGATATTATTTTACCTCATAGGCTACTTTAGAAATTATTATTATATATTTCCTCTTTTTTACCAAAGCAGATTGTAAAATGGCATATTGAAGGAGAAGTTTTCATGATGTCTGCACGTACATAGTATGTATCTTACAGAACTCAAAACTGATTAGCCATAGAACATTAAAATTTTGTACAGTCAAAAGTCGTTAATTCGGACATGTCTGTTTAAAGAATTAAAGAGAATGTATTATCACATAAAAAACGAAGCAACTTAAACGACTTACATTGAAAGAAATGTTTAATAAAGTAAACAAATAAATATTAAGCTTTTTTTTTTGTAAATTTTGATACCCTTTAGATCGTAATTGTTCTTTATTTCATAAATTACAGTTTAATATTTTTAATTTTATAATTTCTGCATGCCATCTTACCAGATTTAAACTGATGATCTATAATCCGGAATTGCCCAACGAGTCCGGATTAACGACTTTTGACTGTATATAGGACTGCTATACATACAGTTGTGTCCCTTGCTTCTATTGCAATCAGCAAAACTGAATGTGTGTGTGTATATATATATATATATAACACATGAGGTAAACAGGCATGTGTATATATATATATATATATATATACACACACATGCCTGTTTACCTGGCTTGAAAGTACTTCCCCAGCCTTTATTTTTTGCAATCATTGGTCGTAGTCATGTACTTCTAACCACAGAAGTGTTTTAAATAAAAATTATTATGTCTCAGCAGTATTAAATTAAAAAAAATTAATATTTGTCAACTAATGAAATCTTAATAATGTCTATGTAGTTAGTCTAACAATATTTAATGTCAGTTTACTGTTGTAAATATCCAATAATATTTAATATCAGTTTATTGTTGTAAATATCTAACAATATTTAGCATCAGTTTATTGTTGCAGCAAAAAAAGTATATAATTTAATACACCATAGAAAGAAGTTATGTGGTATCCAAATCAGATTTTTTAAAATTTGGTGACTTAAATGGTATACCATCGCATTAGTAAATATGAATCTAGTAAGTGTTTACTTAGACATTACATGCACTATTGAGATTTCCATAACAATAAATTTACTAATTTTGATGTAAATGTACAGAAGATACACACATATTATGTACATATAATAAATAAGAATGAGGAAATACCCTCTAGTCTGGATAGCATATGGTTTTCACAAAAACTGAAGTTGTATATCACGCTCTTGTTTTAAATATTTACGTTCTGGAAAATTTTAGGCAAATAAAATGTAAAAAATTTATTACATTTTTTATACTCTAAGACAAGATCTCTGAACTTGGTGATCCCACTTACTCGAGAAAATGCTTTTGCAACCCTGAATATATATAAATTAGGAATATGAATTAAAATATCTGGTGGTGATAAATCATACAAAAAAAAAAAAAAAAAGTCTTCCATAATATAAGTAAATCTAATTTTACCATGTATTAAATACAAATATTCATATTAATGGGTTACAGCTGATTGAAAAGTAATTAAGAGAAATAGAAAGCAATAATATTAAATCGTTTTGCAAAAATTCCTTCTGTTACGGAAAGCATAAAGTCCACAAAGAAAGGTGATCAGATTGTACATTTCGATAATATATATATTTACATTTCAAACGTTAATAAAATGGTTCAAAAATAATCTTAAAAATATGTCAATACCCTCTGTATTTTTATTTAACATCAAATTCAAGACAATGTTTATAAGATAGTCAATAAATTATATCTGTAAAAAATAAATAAAATAGAAGTTATTTGTGTGTAATACAGCCTTATTTTACGTGATTTATTTGGTTTCTAAATTCTATAATTCATAGAACATTTGCAGTGAAGTAAATGTCTTTCAAATATTAGTGACGAGATTTTAAATGCTTTATGTGCATTCCTCTCATTTCATGATACATATTCAAGCAATACTCTGACTCAGCTCACACGTACTGTAATATTTCTTAGCGCTGATGGTAACTACAGCAGTTATAACTGACAATAGGGAATATAAACATTATCTTTTACGTAATTCACAAAAGAGAAAAAAAAAAAAAAAAAAAAAATCATTGGGCATCATGCTGGGAGAACTCTGTGGCGATCTTTAAATAGTGCTAAGTAATGTTGACCAATCCAACAATGTAATAAACCATCATTCAGGTAGATGGTTATCTCACTGTGTCAATAACATGCTGCCCAGATGCGATAGTGGTTAATGATGCTGATTGTCATACCAAAGGGCCCAATTTCAAATCCCTGAAAAGGCATGAATGTTTGTATTCATCTTGAGTGCCCCTACATAGCAAGGATGCACTCAAAGTACATGGTGAACTGGTCTTGAGAGGCTGGCTCGTACTGCAACTCGGGATGACTTCCTTCAGAACTTAATTCGGGATGGAAACTTGACAGTTGGCAAGGCTCAGCAATACTTAATATGATTACTTGAATGCCAGCCTTGCTTCAACCTGTACTTGTGTCAATAAGGTGCTGACCAAACAGGCTAGTAGTTAGTGATGCTGACTGCCGTTACCAAAGGGCCCAGGTTCGAATCCTGGAGAAGGCATGGATAATTGTAAGCATAGTGTCTGTGTGGTAAGGGATCACTAAACACACAAAGCAAGCTACAATCATCTCAAGAAGTTGGTGGTAGGGGATGAGGGGCAGGAGACCATCGGAATTTCATTTAGAGTGGAGTTTAGCAATCAACAAGGACCCATAATACCTACTTGAATGCAAAGGTGCCAGTCTTGCTTCAACCTGTATGAATAAGGTACAGCCTTATCTTACTTGAAAATGAATTATTTTTTTGAGGAAATAGCAATAATTGTGATAAATAGTAAAGTAAACTTTTTCACCTCAAACTACTGCAAGAAGCCATCAAAATAAATTACTAGTTCAAGCAATTGATTCAATAAGCTACAGAATAGTCTTAAGTGATAAAAATAATGTACACATTTTTTTATTAATACTACATATTAAGCTTTTGTGATAAGTTACGCATGGTAGTAAATGAAGAAATGAAGACTAGAATCTCATGCACATTTCGTATATTCAGTTTTTTCAATATTTCTAGGGTACTGATAAAATTAAATTTATAATATTTGTCTAAGTTTCTGAAAGTACTGAGAACACAGAGAAAATTTTACAGTATATTAAATGAGGTGCATATATGAATTAAGCAGTTAAAATATTCACTTTTGGAATAATTTATTAATGAAATATTACAGATGATGTAATATATACAATAATATAATTAGATACTAATTATCATGACAAATGAAAACTGGCAACGCGTTCTGAAGAATAGTCTTGTATATATGCTGAAGAGAGCAGTCACTTGCTGAGGTATTGAGATCAGAGGCACATTTTATTAATCTCTTGAAAGTCATACTTCAGTTGTTCCAGCTGAGGTCAAGGATATATGAACTGTTTTTAAAATGAGTACTTCTTAAATGCTTTTCTAGATCCAATTCTGTTTTTACATAAAACTTGCATATAGTTGTTCAGACCTAAAATATAAAGGGTGAAAAAGGAAGTATGTAAATAACTGATAGGAGCAGATAAGTAATAATTAAAGATACCTATAGATGTAATGCATAAAATTAACATAAAAACCACTAAACTGAAATATCATATAATAAAATCAAATTTGCCAATGAAGTAAAGCTACTAATTTTCATTTATTGATTTAAATTTACCTTCTATTTAATAAAGAGTTTGTATATTTTAAAATTAAGGGAAAAAAAAAAAACTATTTTCATACTATTTCACATGTTTAGCAGCATAAGGATGTTCTTCATGACCGATAGCAAAATTATCACCAATGATCTCAGATTCGATGATTTGTTTTTCTTCGTGAGTTGGTTTAGACAATTTATTAATTTTTTTATTCTTTATTTTCTTTGTACGAAAAAATGACCTCTGGGATAAAATTTTCCTTTTCTCATGATCCATAGATAAATGGCAACTTTCAGATTGTAATGTCAGAAATTCACTTATATTTTTTAACATTGAATTTACCTCCCAAATGACTTCCCTTTTTCTGTGAGAATTTAAATTACATATTTGTTGTTTAATTTTTTCCAACATCAGCTCTGCCTCACTTATATCTGTTTCAGGATTATCAGATTTTAATCTGATTTATTTTTAATCTGATCGGTATTTAACTCATCTGCATTTTTATTTGAAAATGGCAATATATTTTCATTTGAAGATGGCATTTCTACTGTATTATTATTTGAATGTAGTAAAACACTTTTTGAACCAATTTTCCGCACAACCAAATGAATATGTTTGCATATAACATTCCGTATCAAAAAGTCTAAACAAGAACAATTTACAGCATGAATGCATACGTTGCATAAAATACATTTCATGTGACATTTGCAGGTAAAGTCATTAATGCTAACTATATAATTATGTTCTGATTTTGAAATTTTAACAGAATACAGTCAAAAGTCGTTAATCCGGACTCGTCGGGACTTCGGCGATTCCGGATTATAGATCATCAGTTTAAATCTCGTAAGATGGCATGCAGAAATTCTAAAATTAAAGATATGAAACCGTAATTTATGAAATAAAGAACAATTATGATCTAAAGGGTATCAAAATTTGCAAAAAGAAAAAGCTTAATATTTATTTGTTTACTTTATTAAACATTTCTTTCAATGTAAGTTGTTTAAGTTTTGCTTCATTTCATGTGATAATACTTTCTCTTTAATTCTATTAAACAGACATAATTTCTTGCTCAGTTACAAAGTTCCGCTGTTCAAGTCCTATAATTGCTATGTCGAGAACATCGACTAATTTGTCAATCGAAATTTTTTCGTTTTCAATAACCTCTGTCACTTTCTTCGCTATCGAAAGCGAATTATAATGACGAGGAACTTGTTTTAAATCATATCAAAGACGGAGCATATCGAGATGAAATACTACATTTGGTAAGGAATCATAAGCCAAATAAAATAAAAACATCTGCGCTGAAGATAAGGATAGTGCTGACAAATCAACTTCCAATTCATTACGCGCCCGCCGCGGCGATCCCCCCCGCCGAGCAGCGTGAAATTGATAAACAGATTTCGGATTTCAAAACATACTTTCGCTTTAGATCCTTTACATATTAACAAATATATATCGGAAATTCTATTTGATATAATCGAAAGTTTAAGCTTACTTTTATAAAATTGCTCTTACAGTCTGCAAAAAATAATAAGCCGGATCCAATTCGAAAATTGAGGAACAACGCAATCATCAACATTAACTGAAATAGATAATTAGATAATTTTAGCTTATACGTCCATTATACATAAAACGCACACGCGAAAACGTATTCTGCACTTGCGCACACTCATATGCGCAGTTATAAAAGGTCTTACGCGCACGCGTAAACACCTATGCGCATGTGTCAACGCGGCGCATGCGCAGAAAGTTTTCAGTTTTGAGGGCCGGATTATAGATTATTCCGAATTATGGGTGTCCGAATTAACGACTTTTGACTGTATAATGATTTATCTTCTATTTCTTTCACAGAATTGAAATTCATATCAAGACTATTCTTATACCGATTAGAAATACATTTAATTTTATTTGAAATTTTTCCTCTTTCTAATTTTGTCAATCTAACAATTGCTTTAGTTTTCACATATTCAAAAATTTGGTAAAGACAACTATCTAGGCGGTGATTTACTTTAGCTTTGAGGAAGTTGTATTTAAAATCTCTATGAAATGCTTCAATATGCATATTTGTATTAATGCCTGTGTTTAGTCTGTAACAGGCAGCAATTTCTGTCAAACGGTGACTGTACGTACTTAAAAAATATTTACCAAATAATGATACATTGTCATCTGAATCAAACATACATGATAAATGCTTAAAAATTATCTGAAATTTTCTTTCTTCTTTTTCACAAAGTAAAACTATAACAGATTTATACACTTGACATGCAAGTTCTTTATCTTTGATTAATGCTTGTATTTTTACTCGGATTGCTTTTTCTACATGCCATGCACAAAGCAGTTTCTTTGGTCCTGCACCAAAAATGTCTACCCATGCATTGTAGAATGCAGGAGCGTCATCCGACATAAAAATTTTAGGGGTAAAATTTTCCAAAAATTTTCCTTTAATAAGTGGAAAAAAAAATCTTTAGCACTGATTTATCTTCTCGATTGCAAATACAAAAGGCTACTGGGAAACCTTCATCATATTCATCTACAACTAATAATGTTATTAAATTAAATTTATATTTATTAGTACCATGTGTTGAATCAACACACACAATACGTTTTCCAAAAGCTTGCTAGCTGAATTGGATGTTGCAAAGCAAAAAAAAAAAAACATCATCTGTATTTAAATCTTTGAATTTCCCTGTTGCTTCAGTACCTTGAAACTTGTAACCTAGAACAGGGTTACTCATTTCATCATTTGACAACTCATTCAGAAGAAGGGCAACACTAGTTGCATCATTTTCATGCCTTTTAAAATCACAAAGTTTCATTGCACTTTGAATATTATATATATCCTGTCTGTTAACTAAATGAAATCTACTAGGCTTAAGAGATGTCAGTAATTTATCTTGAATGCCTTTAAGAATTTCATCAATACTAACTTTTTGTTCCAGTTTTGATGCTATCATTTGTTTTTCATTTTTTGTTAAGTATAACAAACCTATATTTTGTTGGTGACCATAATGTTGTGGGAAAAGCTCAACAGATAAGATTCCATCATTTTTTAAAGTTACTGTCATTGTACAAGTACAAGAGAACCCAATTTTCTTTGACTTTGCATTCATTCTAATATTTTCACTTTTTACAGTGTGGAAATCACTACGGTGACAATAAAAATACTGTTTGTGCTCATTATCAATACACTCTTTTTCACCACTTTTTTTAACAAAATTTATATCTTCTAAAGCTTTATAACTGTTTTTCCAATCCTTAAATTCTTCTACTGTTTGGAATTTCAGAACTTGTTTTGAAAATAAAATGCCATGGCAAATTGTTAAATGTTGACGCAAAGCTTTAGCAAACCGAAAAGACTGTTCACAATTCTGTTCAAAGCAAATGAAGCTTGTTTTTGAAGTACCTAGAGGGAAAAAAAAAATGGTTGAAGGAGGGGTAAATATTAATTTTAACCCTTTAACTATGAGTAAAATTATATGCGACCATACCAGCAAATGCAAACATTTGTGAAAATTAAGATTTTGCAAAATTTCTTTATTCATATTACATTTAGCTTTAGAGAGGTTGGAAGTGTTACCAGCAACTTTACTTTCATTCTTAGGAGTCAGATTCAGGAGACGCATTTTATCCCTGACACACATCTGCTTGATGGCTATAAATATATCAGCAGAGAGTTGCGGTCAAATAGAACGCCCTCTCTCACCAAGATTCCCCTCATTTTATAATTCCACCAACTCATACCCTGATGCCCTCATTCTATTTCGCCCTGTTTTTAGCATTATATGAATTTTCATCAGCTATACTTTTAAGTATATTTAAGTTTTGTAATTTAAAAAGAACTCCTCCTCCCCCCTACGATCAGAGCTAAAATTGGGCCGGAGCCCACCGGTTCCGTCTCCGGTACTTCTTAGCTTTTGTAATAAATCATAATTCTAGCCGGAGTGCATGGAAGCCCTAAATAAGAAGGCTGCTGCACTTCTTTTATGTAAATGAATAACAATTTCCGTAGAAATTTTATTTCGAAAATTTTAATTTTAGCATTAAAATTATATTAAAAAATCCCTTATTAAATTTATTTATCTCTTTACATTTAATTTTAATTATTTAATTACTGCAATAAATAATAATTATATAGCAAAATCTGCTCATCCCATGAATTCCGCGGACATGTGTTTTTCTTCCTTTATTGAGGAGCACATCCCATTTCTTCCCTGTTTAACCATTGAAATAAATTATACACAGTATTAGATGTTTAGTTTACGTTTTGGCCAACAGATATTGTTAGTTGTCTACTAAATTACGGCATTTGAAAGGCACGTGGTATTACTGCTCAAACTTCACTTTTTGCCGCTTTTTCTTACATAAATGGCAGCTAGAAAACTTTCAGCGATTATCTACATTATTTAATTAGATTATTGAATTATTAATTAGATTTATTGATTAGATTCATAATAAGATTTATTGAATCTGGTGCAAAGACTGTGAAGTTGGACTTTGCTTTGAACCCTGTTTTGAACTCTATCATACAGTCAAAAGTCGTTAATCCGGACTCGTCGGGACTTCGGCGATTCAGGATTAACGGTTTTTCCGGATTAAGGATCATCAGTTTAAATCTGGTAAGATGGCATGCAGAAATTATAAAATTAAAAATATGAAACCGTAATTTATGAAATAAATAGCAATTATGATCTAAAGAGTATCAAAATTTACAAAAAAAAAAAAAGGCTTTATATTTATTTGTTTACTTTATTAAACATTTCTTTCAATGCGTAAAGCATACATTACGCATAGTCGATATTAAAAAATTGCAAACAGAAAACTATTTGGTGTGTATTCGTGATATTTATAATGACAAGGAATTTGATTTAAATCATATCAGAGACGGAGTACACCGAGATGAAATACTACATTTAGTAAGGAATTATAAGCCGAATAAAATAAAAACATCTGCTGCCCTGAAGATGAGGATAGTGCTGACAGATCAACTTCCAGTTCATTGCTTGCCGCGACGTCACCCCCCCCCCCCCCGCAGAGCAGCGTGAAATTGATAAACAGATTTCAGAATGATTAGAGAATCAAAGGATATGCCTTCATCCATTTTTTGCAGCAATTCATGTTTTTGTTTGATGGACATCGAAAGATGCTTTCGCTTTGTAGATCCTTTGACAGCTTCAGAATCGGAAATTCTTTTTGACATAATCAAAAGTTCAAGCTTACTCTTATAAAATTGCTCTAACAGTCTGCAAAATATAAGATGGTTCCAATTAGAAGATTAAGTAACAATATCTGCAACATTAACTGAAATAGATAATTATATAATTTTAGCTTAGCTTATTCCATCCGTTATACATTAAACGCGCATGTGTAAACGTATTATGCATATGCATATGCGTAAACGTATTATGCGCATGTGTTCCGGATTATAGATCATTTCAGATTAAAGACTTTTGACTGTATATAGATTTAAAATAGATACATATATAAAAAAACGCCAAATTTTGAAGCGACTTCGGTCCACAAATTGAGCGGTCAGATGGTTAATGAGTTTAAAAGTCATTTTATTTATTTATTTACTCTTGTTCCTCTTTGCTGGATATCTTCCATAGGGCTTTAGCACTTCTAATTTTAGAAATTAAACCCTGCCCAATGTTCCTTTGCAAAATGTGGAAATAAAATGCAAATCCTTTTTATCTTTCACCTTAAGAGCCAAAATTTTTGCATTTTCTTCAGCTTAAATTATTTGACAGCATTTAAGTGTTATAAATTTTGGAAAATGCTTTCGGTTTTTCTTGACTTTTTTTCTTTCAGTTTTCCTTATAATTCAGTGCCATTTTCAACCAAATAGGCTGCCAACTTTGGGCTGCTGTATCAATTATCAGTACATAAGGGGTGGTTTTTCTTCTGATAATTTTCTATGAGCTGTGCCTGCGATGCCAAGTGGCAAGCATTATAGTGCCTGCGATGCCAAGTGTTTCATCTTGTGGTATATCTTTGATGCAACCAATGCAAACCAAAATTTTCAAAATAATTCTTGTTTCATAATCACACAACAAAAACAGTTTTAGTCAAAATTGATGTCACTTTGAAGGAATATATTGTTTGAATGATAACCTGCCTTTAATAACACAAAAGACTTATCACTACATATTTTTTAAAATGGTGAAAAATACGTAAAAAATTTGGCATTTAAATTTTGAAACACATCTCGAATTTTCCACGGCCTATGGAGTTTTCTGGTTGTTTATCATTATCCGCAAATTTTTGTGTATCTGTTGTGAGTCATATATTTGCTATAAAAAAAATCTGTTCGTTTTATTGTATTTTTCGACCAGTACTCAGATATGGCACTCTTCTTCACTTGAGGCATCAACAAACTTAATGCTAAAAATGAGTAAGCCCCATCAATCATTGTGTTTACCTACCATTTTGTTTTGAGCCTTGTTACAGCATTCTGGTCTCTTGAACAAAATGCACAATATCTATTGGTTTTATTTGCAATTATTTGTACTAGGCCAGCATCAAAATATTTTGTGAAATAATCGTATTCCTCAGCATCATCAGCCACATCAAACATATCACTAACTCCCGCACCTACACTGTCAAATTTATATGTTTCCGGTTGAAATTCGTCACAGTATCTTCAATGAAAACTTACATTATCCTGGTCACTACTATCACTAGATTCGATTACATTTTTCGTCTATGTTGCTATTTCCTATATTTTCCTCGCCACTTTCAAAATTGTTAGATAATAAGCTTCCAGTAGTACTAGTACCATTGCTATCTTTGTCATTATTATCTTTAACTGCAAATCTTACCTGTTTGTTTGCAGACGTTGATGGTTGATCCATGATAGTTATATAAAACCACTATTCCTGAAGAACAAAAACACACACACAATCTTGATGCAGCAACCTTGTTAGAACATACAAAATCTTGAAAATTTACTATTGGGGTTTACATAGCCCAGCCCCACTTACACAAGGTGCCGATGGATATAAACCAACCAAACTTATTTCAAAAGAATAAAAATGCACATAAATCTCAGAGCAGCAACCTTATTATAGTTCAACGGCCTCATCCGTGACCCTGAGCGCAAGCCCGCACGTGCCATTCGGATCAAATTATTCTCAAAATAAGGTTGAAGGATTGAGACTTTTCTTTGAGCATATAAATTCTCTCTCCGGAGAAACGACTTTCACACGACCTTTCATGTCACAGCAAGTAATAACTTAAGTTTTGGACGAGTCTGTGTTTTGGCAGAATGCAGCCAACGTTGTGTTTGATACGGAAGAACTCTAGAACTGTTACAAAATGTATTATTGGACAGAGCCCAGCCATACTTATGTGAGATGTTGATGGACATAAACCACTGGATGCCCTGACAGGATTCCATTTTTTATATTGCTGATGATGCAAAAATGCAAAGAGATAGAATGTTTACATTGTATTATTTATTAAAAATAATCAGAAAGCAAAACAAAATTGATGATTTTTTGGTTACGATCATATAATTAGTTATATATTATGTTATAATTAGCCCTTTTTTTAGTCAAATTGGTATTTATAAATATGAATAATAAATTATTGTTGTTTTATAATCACTTATTAATGACAAAATGTCACACAACCGGTTTAAAACTGTAAACGTTTATATATGATTGCTGGAATGTGCGGCAGACTAGATAAATTGCTTATATATGACCACCATAGTTAAAGGGTTAAATGGAAAATTTATATTTGTAAAACAAACAAACATATAATGTTTTTAGAATCTAAACAACATAACTTACATGATGAATACTCCTTAAATGTCTTCCTAAATTTGATTTTGATGAAAATGCCTTTTCACAGAACTGGCATGTATGAGGAGCCATACCTAAAGTAAAACAGGTAGAAATGACAAAACATGTTAACAAAAAACAGAAGTTACAAGTCAATAAATGCAAAACTATAATTTAAGACAACAGGAGACATAAATCTCTATTTATAACTGGTATTCAACACATTAAATTGAAAAATGAAATAAAAACTATCAAAACTTAAAGCCCTGCACACAAACATAATATTCATGACTCATAAAATATCTATTAAATATGTAAAAAAAAAAAAATTCTAAGAATGAACAAATTCAAAAAATACATTTAAAAAAGAGAGATCAGGAAATTTCTAAAAATATTAATAAGGTATTTCATATTTAATCTCCCTATACACTATTTTCATAACGTGCCCATTAAAGTAATAAAAAAAAGCAACAAAGATAAAAAATATATTTTAGTATATATATATATTATATATACAGTGCATGGACTTTAAATCTAATAGTAAATTATTTGTACACTTAATTCTTTTAGAGGGCCAATGAATTCAAAATCAGATATATATTTTTAATGGATAAATTTATCCCAAAATGTATAATTTCACAATTTTAATACTTCTAATATAAAAAATTAAAGACAATTTTTCATATATAAAAATAAAATAGTTTGATTATAAATAATTACTGATCTAAATGCAACTTAAATCCAATAATTTGCAGATGTAATCCTCATTCATAAATTTTATCAAACACATCCTTAAATTAAAATATTAAACATCTGAAATTTATCTAAATTAACCAATTTAGGTTCATAATCACTGAGCATACATCAAAAGACCCAAGCAAACATCAACAGATATATTGACACAATAAAGTGTGTATTTAAAAATTAAATGAGCTTACATAAAACAAAATTCATCTACCTAGATTTACAACTATCAGAAAACAGCTACAATTGTTGACGAAAAACAGTGTACAGATTTATTCTTTATCAACCTTAGGTCGAAAACTATTGCGAACATCAATAAAAAGAAATTGAAAGCAAATGCATAAATTTACCATAAACAGAAGAAATTAAGTAAACGTACTGCCTTTTTCAATAAAATGTGTTGAGATAATCTTCCCTTCAATTACTCCTGGAAGATTTCACAGATAGCCCAGGGGGGGCCCAAGAGCGATGCGCAGTGCAGGGAGAAAGTTATGCCACATACGCATGACGTCATGTGGGTGACATCGTTAGTTCTTGGCGTTTGTTTACTTTCGTTGCATCAACAGTTTGATTTGATTTGTGTTGTTAATTTGCTATTATACCTAGGCGGAAGTGGCAAATTGTGCTATAGCGTTGTGTCAGAATTATACACGTTAATACGTTTTTTGGCGGAAAACACTCTTTACAACCAGATAAAATAACTATTCTTTAATGAATTTATGTAGTTTTCATACATAACTGTGATGTAATTTTACATTTATTTTTCATTTTACTGCTATTTTACATTTAAATTGAAAAATTTTTCATTTTAAATCATTTTTTATCATAATCTTCATTTTGTGTATGAGACTTACATCGTAGTGAGATATTTAAACTCATGTCATGTTTACCAATACTGAGTACCTGAATGATTAGTTAATAAATTCGCGTATCCAACTTCAGTCTGGGTTAAGCTTTGCGAACTAAGTAAACTGATACATGCATCACCGTGAGGAAAGAACAATTTCTCGACCTCGCTATGATGCAAACATCGAATGAGTGAGTGACATATTTCTTTCAGTGTTATTTAACTGATGCATACAGGTATGTGTGATGTAATTTAATTGATATAACTTACACATGCTTGAACCTGAAGGAAAACAAATCTGTGTATAATGCTAGAATAAAAATAGCGAAAGAGTAAGTAAGATATTCTGTTCAGTGTTATTTAACTGCTGCATAAGTTTTAATTTTAATTCCATATAACTTGTTTTTAATTATAAGAGAAAGAAAAATAATTCAATATTGAACACATATTTCGAGTATAACAAAAGTATTTTAAGAAACAACCTTATAAAAATACATTAGTAATTAAAAATATTTAATTTGTGTACAGTCTGAATTTAAATTAAGATGTGGTGGTGTATTTAATTATGGCAAAGCACACTAGGGCTATCTGCGTAATAGGTGTTATGCCTTTGTGGAGGACTTTCTCAGGGAAACTGGCTCGTATACACGTTACACATGAGGAAAACCACGAAAACGCCCATGCAGCCAGCCCGTTCGCGGGATTCGGACCGAACTACCAGTGTTCAGCGACTTTACCGCTCGGCCGCTGGTGGGCCGAAACTAAGATGTAGGGCAAGTTTATTATTATTATTATTGTGCGTATATGTGTAAGAAAATGTATTTTTATTGTTCCATTTTTAATGTATGGAAGGAAGAATAGGATGCCAATATCGAAGATTATTTACTAAAGCAAATAATCACGTCAGGATAAATGTTATATAGAAATCTTGGGAGTGTAAAGGATTATAAGAGTACTTTTAGATTATACTGAAAATATATGCACTTCTGCTAAAATCTGAAGTGAATCAGTATGAAGTGACTTTTCACTTTAAAAAGAATGTGATAAGTATACTATTTAAAAGTATAATGACGGATATTAAGAAATTTGTAGAATTTTATGGTATTTAAATATGAATTTGTTAAGTCAAATCTTTTTATGTATATTTTTGCTTGAGATATGTAATTTAAACTGAAAATCACGATCATATATTTCTCATGGAATGTCAAAGTTCATTTGTATTAAAAAAAAGTGCATGAGCAATGAAAATAAACAGAATAATACTTTTTGATTATGTTTTTACGTCTTAGCACTTATGCCATCATGTGTTCTGTTCAACAAGATTTATTTAGTGCAAAGAATACTACGAAAAAATATTCAAAAATACCTTGCTTTGCAATATTTATTTCCCTTAATTAACTTAAATATCGTTTTTCATTTTCTAATGCTTTCCTTTACGAAAAGAATTTAATGTTTACAATTATTTTCAGCATTCGTACGAATTCTGTGCATAAAATAAACATTTTCTTTAACAAAATACTTAATCGGAAAGTATATACCCGGTATTTCCGGTGTATCTACCACATATAAAATGATCATTTTGCTTTAGTTTACATTTTTTCCATTACCAAAATCATGTAGCAGACGCGTCGGCCGATGCGTCTTGTCTCCCGGGTGACGTCACTACCAGCAACCAATGGCACGCTTTTTCCGTTCCTGGCTTAACCTTAGTATATTAAAGAACCTTGAGATAGCCTTTTTCGAAATCGAACCTCCGTATTTTTTGGCAGGAAAATGAAACTCCTTTGGCGCAATCTATGGCGAAATTTTAGACAGGGGGAAGCGTAATGGCAGACCGCACATTGAGTTGAACAGAGTTAAGCGAATTTCGCTTACTGCGCATGCTTGATGGTGTACCTTTGGCGCGGGTAAGGCACCTATATACCAGGCTGAATCATCAGGCATTCGTGATCCCAAGTGGGAGATTTAATGGCGGCTGTGTAGTTACGGTGCAACAATTTTTTGTGTTTTTTTGTGTAAAATGGGCGGATGTGCAGCTATTAATTGTTCAAATCATTCACGGAAAGGTCATACATTGGTAAAATTTCCTAAAAATGAAGAAAGAATAAAAGTATGGGTAAATAATTGCAGAAGAGACAGTTGGAAACCTGGTCCAGGCGCTGAACTTTGTTTAGTAAGTATAATGTTAATTACGCCTTCATTTAGAGTTTATATCTTCTCTGATGTTTATAATGTGCAAGTAAAGTGAAATTCTTGTGTACAATAACCTGAGTATCTGCTAATTTCTGTAATAATAGCTATAATTAAATTAGTCTAGGGTTAATGTACCCGTCGCCAATCATCGCCAATGTGGATGTTTTGAATGTGGAAAAGAAATTTCTCTTCTAATATAAAGCGCAGATTTTGTTTTCCTGTGCTAATTGTGGAATTTATACTAATGTAACATGAAAATCATTAGCATATTGAAATTTATTAAAAAATAGATAATAATTTGGAAAGTCAAGATAAAATCTGAATGTTTGCTAAAGATATATGTAACATTATACTATAGTTGCAATATCGTTGGAATGATATATAATTTTTTTCTTTATTTTATAATCACTGTTGTTAAAAAGTTAGATGAGTTGTTTATGCACGGTGCCCACTACTGTTTCTTGGTTAAAATAACTTCCAGAATTTTGACATTGACATCTGATGTCAGTAGAATAAATTGAATAGTATGAGACAAAATATATATAATCTAATCAATAATTGCAAGTACCATATAGTTATAATCACAGTATTATACAATTTGGCAATGGAGTAAAGATTTAGAAATGAATGCAGAACATTCAAATAAGCACAGAAAACTTGTGAAACTGCATGTGTATTTTTCAAAAATAATTGTAGTGTTTTTAATGCATGTGTAGTGTTTTTAATGCATGTGTAGTGTTTAATGCATGCATAACAATCAAATAAATCTGCCTGTAATGATGAATTTCAAAGGCCAAGCCAAAATCCTTTCATGAATTTGATACTTCTAAAGAATGTGATCTCGTCAAATTAAAGCCTCATGACATTGATAAACAGTTATTACTGATCTGTGTTACAAAACAGATTTTTATACATGATAAATAATATTTTCTGAAGCGTTATTTTGTGTTGTCATCTCTAAATAAAAAATTGCCTACAAATTCAGAAAGCTACTGAACTACGTTCTAGAGTTTTTAATAACTTTAATTGGATATGTCTGTGCAGATGTAATTAAAAAAATTGTCGTTTAAACTGGCCTTGATGCTTTTTAAAATGCATGTTGGCACTGTGCTCCGAAATTAGGGCTATGTTTTGAATGATTAGAGAATTAAAAATTAAATATTTCAATTAGAGCAATAAACATTACTACAATTATAACAAGAATCATAGTCTGATCTAATTATAAATGTATTTATCGGCCTAGTATCTTAAAAGTTGGGTGAAGTGAACTCTTATTTTCTTATCTATTGTAAGAGCACTATAGCAAGAAATATAAAGTTTTATTTTAGTTGTTTTTAATGTTATAGCAAAACACTACTTCATTTAATTTTTGGATAATGTTCTAAAGAACACTTTAAATTATAGGCAAAAAATAAATATTGGATAATTAAATTCTGCCCAAGCTTACAAGATGCTGCTGCTGATATGTTAGACATGGTTTGTTTATTGTTTCAGTTTTTTATAATACTGGGCCTAATTTAATTACCTGCATATTTATTTATTGCCTATCCTTACTTACAGTTCATGCTTGCTGCCTTTGGCACAACCTCACTGTGTGGTTTGTTTTTTGTACTTTTATTTATTTTGTATACTTTTTTTTTATTACTTTATATATTTACAGGATCATTTTGAGGAATCTCAATTTGAGTCACTATGCAAAGATAGAAAAAAACTAAGAAAAACTGCAGTACCAACACTCTTTAGCATTCCAAATCCACCACCTTCTGTAACTGACAAGAGGATAAGAGAAGTAAGATGTCCTAAGCCAAATACTGAAGTGGTAAATTATTTAATATTCTCCAAAAAAATTGTTGAAAAAATCATTGTTATTACAAATATATTAATTCATCCAACCATTGTTTAAAAAAATAATCACAGCATAACATGTTTACTATTTCTTTTTGAATTTAGGAAACTCTACCTGCTTCAAATGAAGAGTTGTTAAAAAAAATAGAATTCCTTGAGTAACAGCTTCAAGAAAAAGATGCAAAATTGACATCATTTTTGTCCGATGAGCAAGTAGGAGCCCTTGCTGTGCAGTCAAAAAGGAACTGGTCAGAAAAGTCCATTATAAAAGGACTGAAGATGCGATTTGCTTTGGGCAAACATGGATATAATTACCTCAGAAGTACTGGATATCCAGCACCATCGTACAGTACCTTGAACAGGAGGATTAGGGAAATAAAAATAAATTTCGGCATTTTAGAAAATTTGTTTTTTTTTCCTCAAGACAAAAGTTCATTGATTGGATGCTCTTGATAGGAACTGCTGCCTTTTAGTTGACGAAATGGAAATAGCTTCATATCAAGATTTTGATACATCGTCTAAGTCATTCATTGGAAATGTTACGTTAGGAAAACCTGCAGTTGCTAAGCATTACACTATTGTAATGCTTAGAGGCCTTAAAACATCATGGAAACAGATTGTTGCCAATGAATTAACAGGGCCTTCAACATCAGGTTCTGACATGAAAGATCTAATTCATAGAACTGTAGTAGCAGCTACAGAAATAGGTTTAACTGTAAGAGCCTCTGTTTCATATATGGGAAGCAATAACAGAGCAATGTGGTCGTCATTGGATGTATCTGTCTCTAGGACAGATAGGAAGACAAATTACAATATTGGAGGACCTGATGTTTTCATTCACAGTATTGCAGATGTACCACATCTCATTAAAAACATGAGAAATGCATTTCTTTCAAGTAGTATTGCAGGTGTACCACATCTCATTAAAAACATGAGAAATGCATTTCTTTCAAGTATTATAATATTACCAGAGGAATTTCGCCGGCAGCATGCTTTGCCATCGAGGATAGTATCTTCAGTGTATGTGAAACGACTCTGGTCAAGTGAGATAGAATCAGATGCTGCCCTGAGATCTCTACATCACTTGAACAGAGTTCATCTCTTCCCAACACACTTTTCCTCGATGAATGTGGCATCTGCTGTGCAATTGTTTTCTGTAAAAACAGCTGCTGCTATTGAAAAAGCAGTTATTTTACACCAAGTTGCCTTACCCGCGCCAAAGGTACACCATCAAGCATGCGCAGTAAGCGAAATTCGCTTAACTCTGTTCAACTCAATGTGCGGTCTGCCATTACGCTTCCCCCTGTCTAAAATTTCGCCATAGATTGCGCCAAAGGAGTTTCATTTTCCCGCCAAAAAATACGGAGGTTCGATTTCGAAAAAGGCTATCTCAAGGTTCTTTAATATACTAAGGTTAGGCCAGGAACGGAAAAAGCGTGCCATTGGTTGCTGGTAGTGACGTCACCCGGGAGACAAGACGCATCGGCCGACGCGTCTGCTACATGATTTTGGTAATGGAAAAAATGTAAACTAAAGCAAAATGATCATTTTATATGTGGTAGATACACCGGAAATACCGGGTATATACTTTCCGATTAAGTATTTTGTTAAAGAAAATGTTTATTTTATGCACAGAATTCGTACGAATGCTGAAAATAATTGTAAACATTAAATTCTTTTCGTAAAGGAAAGCATTAGAAAATGAAAAACGATATTTAAGTTAATTAAGGGAAATAAATATTGCAAAACAAGGTATTTTTGAATATTTTTTCGTAGTATTCTTTGCACTAAATAAATCTTGTTGAACAGAACACATGATGGCATAAGTGCTAAGACGTAAAAACATAATCAAAAAGTATTATTCTGTTTATTTTCATTGCTCATGCACTTTTTTTTAATACAAATGAACTTTGACATTCCATGAGAAATATATGATCGTGATTTTCAGTTTAAATTACATATCTCAAGCAAAAATATACATAAAAAGATTTGACTTAACAAATTCATATTTAAATACCATAAAATTCTACAAATTTCTTAATATCCGTCATTATACTTTTAAATAGTATACTTATCACATTCTTTTTAAAGTGAAAAGTCACTTCATACTGATTCACTTCAGATTTTAGCAGAAGTGCATATATTTTCAGTATAATCTAAAAGTACTCTTATAATCCTTTACACTCCCAAGATTTCTATATAACATTTATCCTGACGTGATTATTTGCTTTAGTAAATAATCTTCGATATTGGCATCCTATTCTTCCTTCCATACATTAAAAATAGAACAATAAAAATACATTTTCTTACACATATACGCACAATAATAATAATAATAAACTTGCCCTACATCTTAGTTTCGGCCCACCAGCGGCCGAGCGGTAAAGTCGCTGAACACTGGTAGTTCGGTCCGAATCCCGCGAACGGGCTGGCTGCATGGGCGTTTTCGTGGTTTTCCTCATGTGTAACGTGTATACGAGCCAGTTTCCCTGAGAAAGTCCTCCACAAAGGCATAACACCTATTACGCAGATAGCCCTAGTGTGCTTTGCCATAATTAAATACACCACCACATCTTAATTTAAATTCAGACTGTACACAAATTAAATATTTTTAATTACTAATGTATTTTTATAAGGTTGTTTCTTAAAATACTTTTGTTATACTCGAAATATGTGTTCAATATTGAATTATTTTTCTTTCTCTTATAATTAAAAACAAGTTATATGGAATTAAAATTAAAACTTATGCAGCAGTTAAATAACACTGAACAGAATATCTTACTTACTCTTTCGCTATTTTTATTCTAGCATTATACACAGATTTGTTTTCCTTCAGGTTCAAGCATGTGTAAGTTATATCAATTAAATTACATCACACATACCTGTATGCATCAGTTAAATAACACTGAAAGAAATATGTCACTCACTCATTCGATGTTTGCATCATAGCGAGGTCGAGAAATTGTTCTTTCCTCACGGTGATGCATGTATCAGTTTACTTAGTTCGCAAAGCTTAACCCAGACTGAAGTTGGATACGCGAATTTATTAACTAATCATTCAGGTACTCAGTATTGGTAAACATGACATGAGTTTAAATATCTCACTACGATGTAAGTCTCATACACAAAATGAAGATTATGATAAAAAATGATTTAAAATGAAAAATTTTTCAATTTAAATGTAAAATAGCAGTAAAATGAAAAATAAATGTAAAATTACATCACAGTTATGTATGAAAACTACATAAATTCATTAAAGAATAGTTATTTTATCTGGTTGTAAAGAGTGTTTTCCGCCAAAAAACGTATTAACGTGTATAATTCTGACACAACGCTATAGCACAATTTGCCACTTCCGCCTAGGTATAATAGCAAATTAACAACACAAATCAAATCAAACTGTTGATGCAACGAAAGTAAACAAACGCCAAGAACTAACGATGTCACCCACATGACGTCATGCGTATGTGGCATAACTTTCTCCCTGCACTGCGCATCGCTCTTGGGCCCCCCCTGGGCTATCTGTGAAATCTTCCAGGAGTAATTGAAGGGAAGATTATCTCAACACATTTTATTGAAAAAGGCAGTACGTTTACTTAATTTCTTCTGTTTATGGTAAATTTATGCATTTGCTTTCAATTTCTTTTTATTGATGTTCGCAATAGTTTTCGACCTAAGGTTGATAAAGAATAAATCTGTACACTGTTTTTCGTCAACAATTGTAGCTGTTTTCTGATAGTTGTAAATCTAGGTAGATGAATTTTGTTTTATGTAAGCTCATTTAATTTTTAAATACACACTTTATTGTGTCAATATATCTGTTGATGTATGCTTGGGTCTTTTGATGTATGCTCAGTGATTATGAACCTAAATTGGTTAATTTAGATAAATTTCAGATGTTTAATATTTTAATTTAAGGATGTGTTTGATAAAATTTATGAATGAGGATTACATCTGCAAATTATTGGATTTAAGTTGCATTTAGATCAGTAATTATTTATAATCAAACTATTTTATTTTTATATATGAAAAATTGTCTTTAATTTTTTATATTAGAAGTATTAAAATTGTGAAATTATACATTTTGGGATAAATTTATCCATTAAAAATATATATCTGATTTTGAATTCATTGGCCCTCTAAAAGAATTAAGTGTACAAATAATTTACTATTAGATTTAAAGTCCATGCACTGTATATATAATATATATATATACTAAAATATATTTTTTATCTTTGTTGCTTTTTTTTATTACTTTAATGGGCACGTTATGAAAATAGTGTATAGGGAGATTAAATATGAAATACCTTATTAATATTTTTAGAAATTTCCTGATCTCTCTTTTTTAAATGTATTTTTTGAATTTGTTCATTCTTAGAATTTTTTTTTTTTACATATTTAATAGATATTTTATGAGTCATGAATATTATGTTTGTGTGCAGGGCTTTAAGTTTTGATAGTTTTTATTTCATTTTTCAATTTAATGTGTTGAATACCAGTTATAAATAGAGATTTATGTCTCCTGTTGTCTTAAATTATAGTTTTGCATTTATGGACTTGTAACTTCTGTTTTTTGTTAACATGTTTTGTCATTTCTACCTGTTTTACTTTAGGTATGGCTCCTCATACATGCCAGTTCTGTGAAAAGGCATTTTCATCAAAATCAAATTTAGGAAGACATTTAAGGAGTATTCATCATGTAAGTTATGTTGTTTAGATTCTAAAAACATTATATGTTTGTTTGTTTTACAAATATAAATTTTCCATTTAACCCTTTAACTATGGTGGTCATATATAAGCAATTTATCTAGTCTGCCGCACATTCCAGCAATCATATATAAACGTTTACAGTTTTAAACCGGTTGTGTGACATTTTGTCATTAATAAGTGATTATAAAACAACAATAATTTATTATTCATATTTATAAATACCAATTTGACTAAAAAAAGGGCTAATTATAACATAATATATAACTAATTATATGATCGTAACCAAAAAATCATCAATTTTGTTTTGCTTTCTGATTATTTTTAATAAATAATACAATGTAAACATTCTATCTCTTTGCATTTTTGCATCATCAGCAATATAAAAAATGGAATCCTGTCAGGGCATCCAGTGGTTTATGTCCATCAACATCTCACATAAGTATGGCTGGGCTCTGTCCAATAATACATTTTGTAACAGTTCTAGAGTTCTTCCGTATCAAACACAACGTTGGCTGCATTCTGCCAAAACACAGACTCGTCCAAAACTTAAGTTATTACTTGCTGTGACATGAAAGGTCGTGTGAAAGTCGTTTCTCCGGAGAGAGAATTTATATGCTCAAAGAAAAGTCTCAATCCTTCAACCTTATTTTGAGAATAATTTGATCCGAATGGCACGTGCGGGCTTGCGCTCAGGGTCACGGATGAGGCCGTTGAACTATAATAAGGTTGCTGCTCTGAGATTTATGTGCATTTTTATTCTTTTGAAATAAGTTTGGTTGGTTTATATCCATCGGCACCTTGTGTAAGTGGGGCTGGGCTATGTAAACCCCAATAGTAAATTTTCAAGATTTTGTATGTTCTAACAAGGTTGCTGCATCAAGATTGTGTGTGTGTTTTTGTTCTTCAGGAATAGTGGTTTTATATAACTATCATGGATCAACCATCAACGTCTGCAAACAAACAGGTAAGATTTGCAGTTAAAGATAATAATGACAAAGATAGCAATGGTACTAGTACTACTGGAAGCTTATTATCTAACAATTTTGAAAGTGGCGAGGAAAATATAGGAAATAGCAACATAGACGAAAAATGTAATCGAATCTAGTGATAGTAGTGACCAGGATAATGTAAGTTTTCATTGAAGATACTGTGACGAATTTCAACCGGAAACATATAAATTTGACAGTGTAGGTGTGGGAGTTAGTGATATGTTTGATGTGGCTGATGATGCTGAGGAATACGATTATTTCACGAATCACCGAAGTCCCGACGAGTCCGGATTAACGACTTTTGACTGTAATACTAAAGCTGTGCCCTGTGCTTTACTTCGCTAATGCATTCTCATTAGATTTACATTTTAATTGCCAAAATTAAAAGTATTTAAAAGGTAGCTGTTGTCATTGATGATAGATTAATTGACTTGTCAAGGGAAACAAACCAAGTCTTCAGTACATAAACAATATATTTTTTATTCTGGGGGGTGAACATTGTTATTAATGGTGATATAATCAAATAAATAACAAAGAATCTGCAAGTGAAACATATTTTACCATTTCTTTGAATTTAGATATTTTTCCGAATATTCCAAGCATTTAAAAGAAATATATTTCACAATATTTTACATATTTTGTAACTGTGAATGTATTCGTAGTTCCGGAAGTTCTGAATATTTGCAGAAACACATATTTCTATCTATGATTTAGCTGGCTTAGTAAGTTAAGAAATAAATTTTTCTTTAATATTAACAAATGATTTTATATTAATAAGAAATTGGTACATTTGTAATTCCCCCCAAAAATTCTTTAAGACTGGCAAATACGTACATAAATTTGATTCCCCCCCAGTATGTGTGACGAGTACGTTCCATTAGACTTAGTGATTATTTTGTAACAGCTCTACTTATTGCCAAAATTGGATCTTTATGCATATATATATATATATAATGCATACTGTGGAAATTATTTTGATTAATTGATAGATGGCGCTAGCGTTGCGTGTTAACGCGATGCGACGTGCCTTCTGAATTTCCATAGACTCTCCACCTGCAGTTCGATAGATGGATGTCTGATGGTTCGCACACTATTTGATTAGGAACTCTTCGGTTCCTATTTGATTTCGATTTTCGATTATGAAAGCATATACATTTATTTGTCAACTGAACCACCATGTTTGATCTATGATCTGTAAATATTGTACATATTAAAAGTTACATTTAAAAAGTGATTGATGTCGATTTATAGATCTTAGAATAGTTTGAAACAGCTGGTGCATTAGGCCGTCAGGAATTGGATTTAGCACGTTGCAAGTGTGCGAAGTCTGCAAAAAAGGTAAGGCTAAACTTTCTGATTTGTAGAGTAACTATGGCGGAAGAGTCTGTTGTTAAATTAAAATCGAAACGCAAAGTTATCAGGACCACCATGTCCAAGGTTCTAAAAAAAATCGAATCGGAGTTGAATAAAGAAGAAATTGATACGTGTACATTAGAAGAAAATTTAGATCAATTAATCATGAAATCAAAAGCTCTGAGTGAGTTAGATGTTCAGATAGAGCGTGACTGGAAATCAGAGGCAGAAGAGTTTGAAGCAGAAATTCTATCTTGTATCGAATACGAAGAGAAAATTCAGTTATGGCAATTCAGAGCAAATAAAAAATTGAAAGAATTGAATAAAGTAACAAATTCGGATAATGAAAACTCTCTTAACGAAACTAATTCTAAAATCGAAAGCAATAAATGTACGTGTCTGCCAAAATTAACCATCGCTAAATTCTATGGAGATTACACCCAGTGGACAAGTTTTTGGAACTCTTTGAAGGTAGCAATCCATGATAATGAATCTTTAACAAAGATTGAAAAATTTAATTATTTAAAATCGTACTTATGCGGCAACGCCGCAAACGCGATAGAAGGCTTTTGCATTTCGGAACCAAATTACGATGAAGTTGTCGAAATACTTAAAAACAGGTTTGGCAGAAAAGATATAATTATAAACTCACACATGCAAAAACTCCTGAATCTTACCCCAGTAACAAAATCCAGTGACACTGTAAAACTTCGCAAACTTTGTGACACTATCTAAACTCAAATACGCAGCTTGAAATCATTAGAAGTCACACCGGATAAATACAGTTATATGTTGATTCCAGCCATAATGAAAACTCTGCCGTCTGATATAACCTTAGAATTCAATCGTAAAACGGATTCGTCATCCTTTTTTAATGTTGACGAATTATTGCACTTTGTTCGTTTAGAATTGGAAAGTCGCGAGAGAAGCCATCTTTTGCTCTCCACTCATAAATCAGAAAGCACTTCCTGTGTTTATAAAGAGAAGGGTGGGAAGGGGAGTATCGTTCATTCCACTTACCAGCTCTTGGCGCCGGTTAAAGAAAACAAAAATACTAATTGCTGTCTGTTTTGTAATACATCCAAACATGTTACTGAAGACTGTGAATCACTGACAGTTGATGAGAAGAGAAATTTATTACGTAAACATTCCCGTTGTTACCTTTGCCTGAAATTAAACCACCGCCTAAAGCAGTGTCGAAGCGATCTCGTCTGCTCCAAGTGCAAAGGTCGACATAACCGTTCAATATGCTTTCGCGCTGAGAAAGAACGAAATGAAAAAAATAAAAGTATAGAAGATTCGCATGTTCTTTCAGCATTCTCACGCAGCAAAATTAAAACTATTTCACTTCAAACTTGTTGCGTAACACTTCGAACAACTACGCAGTCGGTTTTAATTAGAGCTCTACTGGATTCAGGTAGTATGCGTTCCTTCCTAAGAAAAGAAATCGCGGATAAATTGAAGCTTCCTGTTATTCGAACAGAGACTCTTTCGGTATTTACGTTTGGAAATAAAACACCCATTAGAAAAACATTTGACGTTGTTAAGATAAAATTACAGAACAAGGAAACACCGAATTTGAAAATCGAAATTGAAGCTCTCGTGACTGAACAAATTTCAAGTTCTGATTTACCACCTCCTAATCTGGATAGACACATTTTAGGCAAACAGTTAGAAGGTTTACAACTCGCAGACTCTTGGGATTGCAAAGAAAAAATTACTCTTGTGATAGGAGCTGATCATTATTATGATGTAGTAACTGGAAAACTTAAGCGTTTAAACAAACATTTAGTAGCTGCTGAAACGTTATTCGGTTGGTCTCTGCTAGGTTACACTAAAGGTACAACACACACGTCCACAGCCTTTAATATCTTAGTTGAGGAAGATATAATATCTGATCAGATAAAGAAATTTTGGGAGCTTGAAAGTTTAGGTATAAAACCTGAAAATGAATTATCCGACCTATTAGACAATACCATAATGGAAAATTTCGAAACGGAAATTTTATACAGAAATTCTCGTTACAAGGTTAGGCTGCCATGGAAGTCTGATAGAAAATATGAGTTACATGACAATAAAGCGATTGCGCTAAAACGATTTGAGAAACTTGTAAAGCAATTTCAGAATAACCCTGAACTCTTTTATTCGTATCAAACAGTTCTACAAGATTATTTACAACAAAACATCATTGAACCAGTTCCAGACATTGTTGATAGTGAATCTCAAATCACATTTTATTTGCCTCACAGAGAAATCGTTCGTAGTGATCGAACTACTAGTAAACTACGTATCGTATTCGACGCGTCTTCACATGGACCTGGTGAAATCTCGTTAAATGACTGCTTGCATATTGGTCCAAATTTGTATCCTGACATTCTTGAACTTCTGTTGGCCTTCAGGCTTCATCCTGTAGCATTTACAAGTGACATAAAGCAGGCTTTTCTTCAGATAGAAGTAGATGAGAAGGACAGAGATGTAACGCGTTTTCTGTTTACTAAAAACCCATTTGATGATCCACAAAATTTTATAACTTATCGGTTCACACGTGTGTTATTTGGCGTAAATAGCAGCAGTCCATTTTTACTGGCTGCAACCATTAAACACCATTTGAAACAATATGAGAAAACCTACCCTGCCACTTGCGAATTTCTAAATGATCAGATTTATGTAGATGACATCATTGGAGGACACCAAAACGTTGAACTTGCTTTCAATACCAGTTTAGAATGCGTCAGCATTTTTAGAGATGCTAGTATGATTCTACATAAATGGCACACCAATTCTCAAGAACTGCGCGAATTATGGATTAAAGAAGGCACTGAATCCGAGGAATCTCCTCATGTTTCGGAAGCTAGAAATCCTCCATTGAAAGTGTTAGGAGTCGCTTGGGACAACCAAAGTGACATAAATTACTTTGATGTAAAAAATTTGATAACATTTCTATCAAAACAAGTTAATACTAATCGTTTTCTCCTACAAGCAATAGGACGAATTTTTGATCCTATAGGTCTATTATCACCGTTTGTACTTAGAGTCAAAATCTTATTGCAGCAAATTTGGACACTTGCTTTAGATTGGGATGATGAACTACCAGAAAATTTATGTTCTGTATGGAAAACATGGTGCAAAGAAGTTTCCAATTTGTGCGAAATCGGTATTCCACGATATTATTTTTCTGCAATCGGTAATAGTGATGTGGAACGAATTGAACTGCATTGTTTTTCTGACGCTAGTAAAAAGGCGTATGGTACAGTAGCGTATCTGCGTATAATTTCTAGCAATGAACAAATATTTATGGTTTTTGTTGCTTCAAAGACTAGAGTAGCGCCGTTAAAACCACTCACCTTACCTAGGTTGGAACTAATGGGAGCTCTTTTATCAGCCAAATTAGGCACTAGCATCACTAAAATTTTGAAGTTACAACTTTTTTGTTTTTTCTGGACTGATTCGAAAATCACACTTTTCTGGATAAAAGACTGTGCAAAGAAATTTAAGCTTTTCGTTAAAAATCGTATTCAGGAAATACAAAATTTAACATCCCCAGAAAATTGGCATTATTGCCCCGGTAAATGTAATCCCGCTGATTTGGCTTCGAGAGGAGCTAAACTTCCAGATTTGAAAAACAATCCTATCTGGTTTCAAGGACCAGAATGGCTTAGAATGTCGTCTGAGTTGTGGCCTTGACAGAATGAAGAGAAACCTGTCACTGAAGAAGAATTAGAATACCGCAAAAATATTAATGATATTTATGAATTTGTATGCACGGCAGTTGAAGAAAGGGTAATAGACATCTCAAAATATAGTAATTTAAGAAAATTGTTGAGAATAACTGGTTGGATGAAACGATTCATTGGTAAAATTAGGAAAACAAACCATTTGACAGGTCCATTAACGACTGAAGAAATAGTAGATGCCGAAAATTATTGGATTCGATCTGAACAAGAACGTTTTTATTCCAAAGAAATCGAGTCTCTGAAGAGAGCGAATAAAGTCGAAAAGAAATCATCCTTATATCTTTTTAACCCATTTTTAGACCAGAACGGGATACTTAGAGCGGGTGGAAGATTAGAACATTCTAGTTTGTCACATGATGAAAAACATCCGGCAATTCCGGTCAAGAGACTCCTGGCTAACAAATTTGATAGTAGAAAGTGCACATGTTAAAATGATGCATGGAGGAGTAGCAACGATCTTAGCTGAAATTCGAAGTCGCTTTTGGATTCCAAAAGGACGTCAGTTTATCAAGAAAATAATAAACAAGTGTCTTATTTGTAAAAGATATTCATTGAAGTCTGCTGACCAGACCACTTCTCAACTTCCAGAAGACAGAATCAATGAGACACCACCATTCTACGTATCTGGCATAGATTTTGCTGGACTGATTTACGTAAAAAACATCGAAGGAAGTCAAAAAGCCTATGTAACATTATTTACATGCGCTATCACTAGAGCCATACATCTGGAACTTGTACCGAATCTCTCTACAGATTCTTTCTTGATGGCATTCAAAAGATTCACATCTAGGAGAGGCAATTGTCGAGTAATTTATTCGGACAACGCAAAAACTTTTAAAAAGGGAAAAAAAGAACTCGAATATTTCTCTAAACTATTGTCGAATGAGAAATTCCAAGATTTTCTGTCGAATGAAAGAATCAGTTGGAAGTTTATAATAGAACGAGGGGCTTGGTGGGGAGGCTTCTACGAGAGATTAGTAAAATCAGTGAAAGAGTGCTTACGAAAAATTCTCGGTAAAGCTTTACTAACGTTTGAAGAACTGTCAACAGTTTTAGCACAAGTGGAAGCTGTTTTGAATTCTCGTCCTTTGACATATGTGTACAATGACCACAAGGAACCATTGCCACTGAAGCCAGTCAATTTTTTGATCTTTGGAAACAAAGATTCTACATTACCTATCAACTTTAATTCCATTGTTAAAGATGGCTCTACCAAGTTCTCTCTGACTAAAAGAAAGATTTATCAAGATTTAATGGTTAGGCAATTGTGGACTAAATGGAAAAAACAATATTTGATGGATCTTTGGACTGCTCATCAATTAAAAAATCCTAACGTTTATGATGATCTAAAAGTTGATGATCTTGTATTAATTGAAGGCAACAATAAGTGCAAACTTTTGTGGAATTGTGGTAGAGTGATAAACATTTTTCGTGGTCGTGACAACAAAGTTCGTTCTTGTGAACTAAAAACTGCTGATGGAACAATAATAAAACGACCAGTTTAATTATTATATCCTTTGGAACTTTAAAAACATTTTTTTTATTGTTTAATAATATGAATAAGATTGAATATGTTTTTTATGCAATTGTTTATTTTACTAGTTTAATTTCATATGCTTAGATTAAGAATAGTTTAGATTTACTAAAGTAGTGTCAAATTGTATTTGATGATAACATACCTTTTCTCTTAATTTTTAGAATTTAGTATAGTGATTATAATTTGAATATATTTTCTATTCATTTAATATACTTATCAATTGTTTTATAATTATATGTTAAAATACTTATTGGTATAAATTTGATTGCTGTTAGGTTGATGTGAACTCTTGACAGAGTTCAGGTGGGGAGTGTGTGGAAATTATTTTGATTAATTGATAGATGGCGCTAGCGTTGCGTGTTAACGCGATGCGACGTGCCTTCTGAATTTCCATAGACTCTCCACCGGCAGTTCGATAGATGGATGTCTGATGGTTCGCACACTATTTGATTAGGAACTCTTCGGTTCCTATTTGATTTCGATTTTCGATTATGAAAGCATATACATTTATTTGTCAACTGAACCACCATGTTTGATCTATGATCTGTAAATATTGTACATATTAAAAGTTACATTTAAAAAGTGATTGATGTCGATTTATAGATCTTAGAATATTTTGAAACACATACAACATACATGCAAAGTTATGATAGCTGTTAATATATCATAATTGACTAGACATTACGAATACTGTTTCTCTTTCAAGACAACTTCTGTATTTATTTAGAATTTCCATGAATTTCGGTCTTGACGAGTCTTTGACTCGAGGGTCTTTACTCCTACATTATTTCCCCTACTGGGGCAGTCTTGGTACGCATAAATTTTCCTTAAAAAAAGAGCATGTTAACATCTTTAAGAACAGGAGGAAGGCGAGTGTGTCACCATCTATTGATGGTGGAAGTAATAAGCGTCTTGGAGTTTAATAAGCAGGACAAACGTAGTAGAGGTTACCGCAATTGTGAGGATGAAAGTGAAATTGTTGCATAAGAGAAAATGAGTATATCAAGTGTGGTGAACGTAGCGAAGTGGTGAGGAGAGTAATATTATCCATATGGTCACTGGAGGTGAAATTAAAATTGTTTGCAGGTCACGTGGTGCGATATATACAAGTCCTTTGCGGTTTAAGGTTCTGCTGAGGATCGAACCCTGAATGCTATGAGTAGCGAAGTAGTGAGGGGTGACCGCTCGGCTATGAAGCTCTTATTTATTTAGAAAAAATTCTACTGATAAAATACTACACACAGAAATATTTTTAAAATGGTGTTTAAGAATACTGTTGATTTTTCAGAGACACAGTAACAATTTAACTGGTTATAACCTTAACAGAGCAGAGATGTCAAACAGAAAAAGAAATGCTCAAATGCCAAATTAAAATATTTGATCATAAAACAAATGTAATTACAGTTAACTTATTTTCGAACTTGAAGATTGATTATCAAGTATAAGTTAATGTTTAATAAAAGAATTTCATGAAAACAAATTAAATTGGAAGTACAATGGAAATAGTAGATTTTATTTTACCAAAATAGCTTAGTACAATGATTTTGTCAATGTATTCGTTATGTTTATTTATGGGAAATTAACAGAATGTAACCTATGTTATGAATATAAAGGTAATTTTTATTTTTAACTCTTGCTAATTAAATATAAAACATTTACAAAAGTTTGAATATTTGGTGTAAAATTTGATTTTTCATTATTAAGATTAAATGCCCTTTCCACCGATTAGTTTTCTTGATTTAATAAATCTCCTTTTGGTCTTTCTTACACCTTATACGAGTTTCACCCACTTTGGTAATGTATACTGTGTGAGAACTCTGGAAAACTTAAGCGACTTCTCGTTATGTTTTGGAAATTACAACAGAGGTTTGAAATATGTGTTAAAAAACCCTTTTATAGACTCAAACAAATTAACAGAGTGCACAGCATGTTCATACAGAATCAGCCAGCATTTATGGCGTAAATCAAAAGTAACGAAATTAATTCAACTAAGTAAATTTTAGTTAGTCCGAAGGCTACACAGAAAGAAACTGCACAAATTATCTCAGACTTAATATTGTAGTATGATATTCAAATAGATTCTCCCATCTAAAACCTCTTCCTTTCAATACTACTGCTTTCTACCTCATTCGAATACACTCAAAATTAGCATTCTGGCAGGAAAATGGAAAGAAAGAAAGAAAAGCTAATTATCATAAAATAGCTGGTTAATAAAAATGAATGAGAACTCTACAACCTCAATTCACTATTTTAATTTAGCCATTTTCATTTTAATGCAGCCTTTATATCGAAGTATGCATTTGTTTTGGTGTCAATAAACTTAATTCTTTCATTTTTTACCCGATTATGTAACATCACATGCAACAGCTGTAAATATGAAAAACACATGCATATATCCAGCAGCATGTTAATTTCTTTTGAATATATGGTGTCTGTCATCTACAAAAGAAAACTGTAAATTCAGAATACAAGATGTAAACATAGGTCTCCTGTTGGATAATATAAGAAAGTCACACTTTCTGGTATTACTATTATATTTTATTATTTGTAGGACCTAAGGTCCTACAAATAATAAAAAATAATAATTAAAAATTAAACACTGTGTAGAGAGTAAAAAGCATAATGCAGAAACTTGTTGAAAAATTAACATGTATATCACTTTGCCCGAGTGTTATGGTCAGAATTCCATTCTGTATAATAATATATGCATTCGACATTATTAGGTATTGCTAATTAAATTAATATTTAAATACTTCAATGAAATATTAAGAAAATGAGAAAAATTATGAATACTACTTACTATATGATATGATTTTTTTCAAAGTGAGCTAATTAATAAACAAAGAGCAAAATATGTAGTTCCATATTCTTTACACTGAAGTCTACTTCATGCTTATTATATCATCATTAGTTATGAGGGCAGAATATTTGTGGTCTTCACCTTGCAAAATGATGAGGAACATTTTAATAATATAGGAAAATTTCATCTAATGGCCAGTAGCTGAAGTGAATGAAATGAGTATTTTAAATTCACTAGAAATTTAGGGTCGTGTAATGTTTAAATATTTCAAGTTTTGGAAGAAACTATTTAAAATGTCTTTTTTTTGGGGGGGGTTGCTTTAACTGCTTTTGGGCTACAGATTTCAGCCATATAATCTCATAAATAGCATTTAAAGATTAATTTTTTAACCCAGGCAGATCATATTTCCTCATATGAAATTATTGTTCAAAATTTATTCACTGCCTTACTTATTCATTACACACAATATATTCATATACAAATTAATCATATATTAATACAATATTCAAATACTAATATTTAAATCCTTAAAAAATGTTCCTCTATTAAAAGGAAAAATATTTTAAAATGTCCAATTGAGCAGTATTTGTTTTACCTTAAAATATGTCACTATTGTATTATTTTTCAAATTTGTTATTAATACATGAATTAAGTAAACTCGAGTATTATTTAAAATTGAGGATTAGTGATATGGGATGTTTAGAATGTTCAGGGTTTTATGGAAAAGTACTACTGAATGGTAAAAAGGATTATTAAAATTCAAATACAGTGATTCAATGATGTAATATATACACATATAATTAATATGCAGAACAAACGATTATTGTATGAAATGCATGACAGAGCAAGAATGAAAACATACATGAATTTACAATAACATAAGCTGCAAAATAAACAGAATACAAGAAAACTCACATAAATTTACAATAATATGAAACAATTAAGTGTTATTGAGTAATAATATTAGTCAGATTTTTCTTTATAGTTAAATCTTCATTTTCATTGCTCTTTTAATATATCGTGTTGGTGGTTGGCCTGCACGCATTCTTTAAGCGATAATCTCTGTGGCACTTCATCAAACCCTAAATTGTTGAAACAAACATTACCAAATGCTAACTTGTAATGACATTAATACATGCATCATAACAAATACACAATGAATATTAAGAAAATGTTAATGTACCAATATTTCTTGTTTCAGTAGTATCAATTCTTGAAATATCATAAAAGAGGAATTAGACATTTTTGATTAAACATTCAATTATACATCTATCAATTTCAGTGTTATAGTGTGGCACCAGGGTAACTATGCGAGACACAGTAATCCCCTCGAAGATTTCTGATTTACAAAATAATTTTGGCAGTAACTTGTAAAGGGTTAAGAAAATATTATCAAAAAGATACAATTCTTAAGTAATTACGGATATTTTGCAGAAATACTTTGGAACTGTTTGAGCTGGTATTCGTGAGAATCATTAAGTAATTTTTTGAATGCAGAATAGTTTAACTGAGAAACAACAGAATGCAGCCAAATGATATCTCTAAGTATTATTTCATTTCACTTTCTAATGCATGCATAATAGCATTAATTAAGAATTTAATAAAAACATTAAAAATAATTACATGAAGCAAGATCTTTAAAATTTGAAAATTGCATATAATTAAAATCTAGTTTAATATCTGAAATATATTTTTAACTCATCATATTTTCATAAATTTAACTTTACAATCTAAGACTAATTACAATAAAGCATACTTTATGACACAAGAATATGAACTTCCAGATAAAGTGTATCATTTAGTCTGAGATTAAAAACTATGGTAGGAAACATTCTGGAAAACCACATTTAATATGTTTTAAACTATTTTACTTTCCTAGATAATCTCATTAAAATTATTAAATGTTCATCAATCTTTTCGTCAATTTCTGTTACCTGCCAGCGAGGTAGAATGTATTCACCAAGACACAAAGAATATGTATTACATACATGTAAAATATAGAAAATACAGAGGCTTTGCTCTGCGCGAGCATACAACCTATAATTAACTTACCGCAGTTTCAGGATCTTATCCTAGACCAGTACTTTCGAGAACATTCTGCCATATTATATAACCGCTAGTACACATACTGAATACGTGCCATTTTTCGTCAGACTGCTCTCTTCTACCGCTGCTACAACACCTTGCACCTGCTCCTCCCATCTTGTTCTTTCCTTTGTTAAAGCAGATATGACGTAAAGTCTAAATTTAATCTTACTTAGTTTAAATCAATATTGAATATATAATTTTGAGAATTTCATCTAAAGGCAAAATGATCTGCTGAGAGAATTGAATAAAGATGTGGGATCTAAAAAGCTAAATCCTTCTTTGTCGTCATTTTGCAACCTTCTATTCAGCCATAATAATGCCCGGCCTATGATGTAGTTATATTGTCAAGCTTTGGTCATTCCTGTGCCTGCCAAAATATTACATATACACGTATGAAAATTACAGTCAAAAGTCTTTAATTCAGACGTCCATAATCCGGACCTCAAAGCTACAAACTTTCTGCGCATGCGTAAACGCATACCTTTACGAATGCGCATATGCGTTTACTCGCGCGCATAATATGTTTAATGGGTTTAATGTATAACAGAAGCTAAGCTAAAAGTATCTAATTATCTATTTCAGTTAATGTTGCAGATTGCGTTGTTCCTTAATCTTCTAATTGGATCCGGCTTATTATTTTGTGAAGACTGTTAGAGCAATTTTATAAAAGTAAGCTTGAACTTTCGATTATGTCAAAAAGAATTTCCGATTCTGGAGCCGCCAAAGGATCTATAAAGCGAAAGCATGTTTCGATGTCCATCAAACAGAAAGTGGAATTGCTGCAAAAAATGGATAAAGGCATATCCTTTGTTTCTCTAACCGTTCCGAAATCTTTTTATCAATTTTACGCTGCTCTGCGGGGGGGGGGGATGACGTTGCGGCAAGCAATGAACTGGAAGTTGATCTGTCAGCACTATGCTCATCTTCAGGGCAGCAGATGTTTTTATTTTATTCGGCTTATAATTCCTTACTAAATGTAGTATTTCATCTCGATGTACTCCGTCTTTGATATGATTTAAATCAAATTCATCGGCATTATAAATATCACGAATACAGATCAAATAGTTTTCTGGTTGCAATTTTCTAATTTCGACTATGCGTAATGTATGTTTTACGCATGCGCGTGTTGAAAGAAATGTTTAATAAAGTAAACAAATAAATATTAATGTTTTTTCTGTAAGTTTTGATACCTTTTAGATCATAATTGCTCTTTATTTCAGACATTACTGTTTCATATTTTTAATTTTATAATTTCTGCATGCCATCTTACCAGATTTAAATTGATGATCTATAATCCGGAAAAACCGATAATCCGGAATCGCCGAAGTCCCGACGAGTCCGGATTAAAGACTTGACTCTTGATTTGTCTTTTAGAATAAAAGTCTGAAATATTGCCGTGTCTTGCAAAATATCAACTAAATCTGTACACAAGATACGAAATATCAACTAAATCTATACACAAGAATTTTCGATTAAAAATTTCTGTGCAGACCTGATAATCATTATATATACAGTCAAAAGTCGTTAATCCAGACTCGTCGGGACTTCGGCGACTCCGGATTATAGATCATCAGTTTAAATCTCGTAAGATGGCATGCAGAAATTCTAAAATTAAAAATATGAAACCGTAATTTATGAAATAAAGAACAATTATGATCTAAAGGGTATCAAAATTTGCAAAAAGAAAAGCATTTGGTAAGGAATTTATAAGCCAAATAAAATAAAAACATCTGCGCTGAAGATAAGGATAGTGCTGACAGATCAACTTCCAATTCATTACGCGCCCGCCGCGGCGTTCCCCCCGCCGAGCAGCGTGAAATTGATAAACATATTTCTGATTTCAAAACATAATTTCGCTTTAGATCCTTTACATATTAACAAACATATATCGGAAATTCTATTTGATATAATCGAAAGTTTAAGCTTACTTTTATAAAATTGCTCTTACAGTCATGCAAAAAATAATAAGCCGGATCCAATTCGAAAATTAAGGAACAATGCAATCATCAACATTAACTGAAATAGATAATTAGATAATTTTAGCTTATATATCCATTATATATAAAACGCGCACGCGAAAACGTATTCTGCACTTGCGCACACTCATATGCGCAGTCATAAAAGGTCTTACGCGCACGCGTAAACGCCTATGCGCATGTGTCAACGCGGCGCATGCGCAGAAAGGTTTTAGTTTTGAGGTCCGGATTATAGATCATTCCGAATTATGGGTGTCCGAATTAACGACTTTTGACTGTATTGAAAAATCTTAGATCATAACTTGGTCATACACACAAAATATATCATTTTTTATACCAATAAAATAATATGTTGTTCAGTGCTGAATGAATTATTTAACAATAGGAGAGGGTCAATGGTTGTGAAATCACATCATAATAATAAGAGAATTTATAAAAAATGAAATAAGGGGTTTTATTTTTATTTTATTTAAATTTTACTATTTAGTTAAGAATAATTATCCTACTAACTTTAATTCATATATTCAACTCTGAAACACACTTTCTACAACTTATCTTTGTCTACTATAGTTTGTGTAGTCAGCTTGACAGATACAGTCAGCAAATGATGATTGACAGCCATAATTGTTATCTTGTCTTCCTGGTACATGTGCAGTAGACGTACATGTTTTCCTACAACTTGCATGATCACATACATACTTTTTCACTGCAGAAATGTACAATTTTATGAAGAACTAATTTGCAATAATATATAGCACACATGAAAACAAGCCAAGCATACTTTACATTAAAGTGCAATGTTATGTAATCATTGATGAAAATTACATACATCAAAATATACTTTATTGTTGACTTTACTATTACTTTAGGATTATTAAAAATCATCATCAATTCCTACATGCTGTACAATCATCTGCCTTTTAAAAATAGAACATGTTACATTTAATATTTCAACAGGTTTTTCTATTCAATAGATATTTGATAATATAAGGAGTTAAGTAAATGTGAACTAATTATATTTTATTTTTACCAATTCTTTACAGTTATACCACAATTCATTACATTACGAGCTCATTACATTATTTTATATTATATTAACTTCAACCAAAACATTTCAACACATTTGGAAATAAAAGACTCAAGTACCTTGCATCAGTTTTAGCTGTAATAAAATTACGCGGTACATACTAATAACTTTCTTCTTGAAGTTTCTCGAAAATGATGTTTCTTTTCGAAAAAATTAAAACAGTAAGGAAACAAATTATTTCTTAAAACATCTTTCTTAATGCTACATTATATAGAAATTTAGGAAATGTTAATGAACTGTATATGTGTTAAAATACAATATATCACATATTGCACATATAACATATCAAATTTACTGAAATGGGAAAATATATACATACCTGAAAGCAATCTTGCAATAGCATTTGGTTTGAAGCTCGTGCTATCCACTGGAGCATCTGCATTTACGCTGATTTCCTTTACCCATTTTTTGCACTCTTCAATCGAATTTAAACTTGATCGTATCGTTCAACTTTCCAGTTGTTGGAGCAGTACAGGAAAAAAATCTAATTTTACACAGTAATTACTTTACATTGCACACATACTCTACATTACACACCCTACATTTGCTACATTTGCTTAGTTCCAGGGGAAAGTAAGGCTTGACAGGAAAGATAGTTTAAACTTAAAATAAATGTTAGTTAAAATAAATATAAACCCTACATTTGCCGCCAGAATTTGGAAAACTTTGAAGCAGGTCCTACAAACGACCTGTTGTAAAGTTTCTACAATTCTGAACTAACTTTTAAGAGCCTCGTTTACATAAAAAAATCTTATCTCACAAAAGGTAATAAAATTTCTGAGTATACTTAATAAATCTCTCTTCTTACAGCAACTTTTCCTGGACTTCAGCAATCAATCTTGTTCTTTTCCTTCCAGCATCTGGAAGGAATAAGTATCAGTATCTTTCTAAATACATTATAATTTACACTTTCTTGACACTGAATACATTTTTGTTTTTAAATGATTTATTTTCCTTAGTTACTGCTTAATTCACATTCATTCAAGTATTCAAACATTAATTTAACTTTACCCTGGCTCTCCACCATGTGTGGTGTCAAACGGGAATATTCGTGTTTTAGTGTTGCAATACTTCCCCTAAACACAATGATTTGTTAGAATTCAACGACCAAATAGACACACCTTACTGGACATTCTACAACTCGATGAGCTACTTTAACATTCTTAAAATTCAAGTGTAGGTGGAGAACCCTACAAAACACATTCATTCTAACTTCCCCCTCATTCATCTTTAGACATGCAGGCTTTCGCTCTAAAGCATGATTTTATCTACAGTTTAATACTTAAATTTGAATTCATTGCTTTTGAGCATTTACTTTTAGCATCTAAAATTTTATGCTTCTAGACTAAATTCTACTTTTACATAACTTTCAAGTATTTACGTATATTTACAAAATTCTAATACATATGATTTTTACCATAAAATGAATAAGAGAAAAATAAATTTTTACTTTACTCATTCTTCGCCAAGCTGGCGGCACTGAAACTAAAATTCTTATTAATACAAGAATACGAAGTTATTTTCATCTTCGGCCAAATTTTGGCTTTAGCATAACAGAATTAGTCTTTCGACCAACAGAAACTGCTTGTTCTTAGATTTTATACTGAAAGAAAATACTACTTTTGCCTTATCTAAATAAGGTAAAACAAAACTAAGTCTCAACCGAGACACATTGACTTTCGTCAAAACATAGAACTTCGTATTTACGCATAACATTTTGGAACAAAAGAAAACATTTTATAGAAGATTTTAACTTATCTTTGAGTTTTCGATGATTGGAACTCCGTCATTCTTTTCTGGCAGAACTGCTCCCACGTTATAGGTTTCATCGACGTCAGTCTTTTCCTTACGGACCTCCAAGTGTCGTCCACGATAATTTGTCTTTTTCGTCCTCTGCATGCTGGCTGGCCTCTTGGAGTAGTAGTCGTCGGGTTGCTGTCTTTTTCGTTTTTCCCCTGGACGGCTGGTCTTGGTGTCCTCCGGTCTGGAGTCATTCTTGAATTTCTTCTGTTGGTGCTGGTCTTTTCGTTCCTCCTGCTGTCTTTTTATTTTCCGGAACGGCGGCCTTGTTTGCACCTGACTCTCTGGCCCTGGGAGCGTTCTCCTTGATGTATAATTTCTACTGCGATACGTTGTAGGTGTTTTCCTCTTTACCAAGGTTTCCTTACGCGGTGACTTTGCATTCTTGTTTTTCTTAAATGCGGGAGTCTGAAAGTTTTCGTTTTTTCTTTTCGGTACCCTCGCCTGGGTTGTAGAAGGACTAGGTCTCTCTTCAGTTCTCTGCTTCTTGGGTGGTGGAACGGGTGACGTTATTTCTGGACCTTCTACTCTTTTACGCTTGAGTCCTGCAAGAAACTTTTAAGGATTTCAAAATCATTTTCATTATAGTATTTTTTCACCTGGTCTGGACTTGCTTTACAGATTTCCCTTCTCTCGTTCTTAAGGTACAATACGACTCCTTTGATTTCCTGAATTACATAGGGGCCTTCAAATTTTGGAGCTAACTTTGCTGTAAAATTGTCTGGGGCACTTGATAAAGAAAATTTCCGCTTCAATACTTTATCCCCAATTTTAAAATCTGCTTCACGGCGTTTTCTATCGTAATATATATTTTGCCTATTTCTTGCCGTATCCGAGCTTTTAAGCGCCTGGTCAATAAGTTTTTGCACATCTTTCTGTTTAAATTCTTGCTGTCTTTGTTGCACAAAGAATAATTTATCTAAAGGCGTAATTAACTTTCGGCCTAAAAATAATTCTGCTGGAGTTTTTCCCGTAGTATCGTGATTTGCCGTTCTTAAAGCATAAGCTAACTCATTTATGTAGCCATCCCAGCGCTTGTGATGTGTGCTAACGTAACTGCGAATTATTTTTACAATGTTTTTATTAACTCTTTCTGCTATGTTTGCCTATGGTCTATACGGAACCATATTGATATGGCGTATGCCAAGTCCAGTGCATATGTTTTCAAATATATGACTAATGAATTGTTTACCGTTATCGCTAATGACTTTTATCGATGCACCGTATTTTAAAATGTATCTGTGTAAGAATGCATCTGCGACTGTTTTGGCTGACGCGCGTTTAAGTGGAACAATTTCTGTCCATTTTGAAAAATGATCTACAATTACTAAAAAAAAAACGATTTTTATTTAACTCACTCTGGGGGAAAGGACCAAGAAGATCTATGCCTAAAATTTCATTCGGAAATGTAGCGCGAATGCTATTTAAGTACCCGGCCGGGCTGTGATTAATATCATTTATTAACTGACATTGATTGCAGGACCTGACATACGCAATTACTATTTTGTATAATTGCGGGAAATATATCGCCTCGCGTACCCTTTTTAAAGTCTTTCTGACCCCTAAATGACCCGCTGTTTTCGCGTCGTGTAATTCCTTCAAAATGCTTAATCGAAGCGAGGCTGGGATGACTGGTTTGTACTCGAGATTTTCGTTTGTTGTTTTCGTATAAAATAATAAATGATCTATTATTTCATAGTTTTCTGCTCTATTTCTTATCGCATCGATATCTGTGTACTCAAAGCTTTCGGGGTCTTTCAAATATGCATAGATACTTCCAAATTCAGGATCAGCTTTCAGTTCAGCGATAATTGTATCTCTAGAATCTAAAATTTTTGAAGCCAACACAGCGCATTTAAGTTCTTTACCTTCATCGTCCAGTTTTATACGAGAAAGTGCGTCAGCTACATTGTTTTCCTTACCCGGTTTATATTTTATTATTAGATTATATTCTTGGAGTTTTAAAGCCCATCTTATTAACCTGGGCGTTAGTTTTTCCCCGAGTAAAGTCTACCAACAGCTGCATGATCCGAAAAGACTGTTACTGGCGCTTTGCCGAAATAAACTCGAAATTTGTGTACAGCCATTAATACGGCTAATGTTTCTCTCTTTGTAGTTGTATAATTCCTTTGTGTATGATTCAACGTTTTACTAAAAAATGCCAGAGGATGGCTATTTTGCATAAGAACCGCACCCACCGCATAGTCCGACGCATCCGCTGCAATTTCCAGGTTTTCGTCCCCCTCCGGGAATTTAAAAACAGAGGCATTGATGAGCGCTTCTTTTAATCTTTCAAATGCGGTATTTGCTTCCGCTGTCCACATAAATTTACTTTTCTTTCTTTTAATTACTAACAGTGGTTCAACAATATTAGCGAAATCTTTTATGAATGACCGATAGTAAGAACATAACCCAAGGAAAGAAGAAAGTTTCTTGGCGGTGTTGGGAGGTGGGAAATTCTTGATTGCTTTTATTTTTGAATCTTGAGTTTCTATACCCTTTTGCGAAATTTTATAACCCAGATATTTAAGTTCTTTAGTTGCGAACTTGCATTTTGAGGCGTTAATTGTAAGGCCGGCCTCTTTTAATAATTTAAACACTTCTTCTAGATCTTTAATATGTTGTTCCAACGTACTACTCGTTATAATTATATCATCTAGATAGATTAAAGTTGATTTTCCTAGGACAGGCTTTAGAACAATGGCCATAGCTCTCTGGAATGTTGATGGGGCCCCACACAACCCAAAGGGCATGCGTAAAAATGCATAAGTGCCCGATTTTGTTATAAACGCGGTTTTATGTATGTCTTCGGGTCTCATAGCTATTTGATAGTAGCCAGACGTTAAGTCCAAAGTAGTCATGTATCTAGTAGATTTAATGTTTCTAATAATTTCCTCTATAACCGGCAAAGGGTAAACTGGGAATTTAGTAATACTATTCAGTTTTCTGTAATCGATAGCAAACCTCCAAGCCCTTTTATCCGAAGGAGGAAACTCGTTCTTTTTCCTACATAGTACGACTGGACTCGCGTACTCACTATTTATGGGCGTTATTATTTTGTTCTTTAACATTTCCTGAATATGTTCTTCGATGATTAGGTCTTTTTGTTTATCATAACGATACGGTTTAGTCCTACAAGGTTTTTCGGCAGTTAACTGTATTTGATGCGTAAGTATTTGACAGCTACCAGGCCTTTCTGAAACAAGTTTGAAAAATTACTCACCACTTGCTGGATGGCTTGACTTTCATGGTCATTCAAATGGCTAAGGTCAACTTGCGGTTGTTCCACAGGTTCCACCATAGAACTGTCCTGAAAATTCAATTTGGCCCTCGCGGCCCTTAAAAACTCCATACCTAAAATAAGAGGATTTTGCAAATGTTTTACTACAAAAATTAATACTTTGAGGCTTTCCTCTTTTACCTGTATGTTTAATGATAATTTCCCGCTGCGGAGACAGGTTTTTCCTTGCGCCGCTATAATTTTTGTCTTTAAATAATCGTAACCTATAAAAATTCTTTTTGAAGAATGTTTCGCTCATAAAATTACCTTCTGCTCCTATATCGATGAGGGCCTCTACTGGTACATCGCCAACCAGGACTTGTATAATTGGTAGCTGTGAGTTTTTTACGATGACTGTATTTAGATGTCTATTTGAGGGTTTTTCTAAAACTTCCGGGGTCTGAACCCTCCCTTTCACAGGCCCCTCTAGTCGTTTAAAGCTTTCCTTTCAATCTGTGTCTTCTGGGTACGCGGATGCTTATTTTCAAATTTTCGTTTTGGGCCTTGCCCTTCAAGTTTCGATGCGTTAGCTTGATAGTTCTTTCCCCCATATGAGCGATTTCCATTTCTTGTTTCCTCCTTCCTTCTGGTACTTTGAGAATATGTTTCCCCTCTCGCTCTTTCCGCGATTCTGCGATTTTGAAACTTCACCGCCACTTCGAAGAGCTCCTGCAATGTGCTTGGGTTTCTAATTTCGAAGTAGTCTTGAACAGCAGGTAACAATCTTGGTAAGATTATTTCAATAATCTCCGCGTCGGGTTTCCTACCATACAGCATATCCATCAGCTTAATTTTTCGCAGAATAAAGTCCGTCAACTCTTCTATATTCCGTTGATAGAAACTATATAGTTCGGCTTCTAGCCTTTCTCGAACTTTCACTATGGGGAAGGCCTTTAATAACGTTTTTTTGAAATTTTCAAATGTATATGTCTGGCCTCCAAATTCCCCTAATAAAAATTTGCCTATATTCTTCCACCATAGCGCGGCCTGTCGTCTTAGTGCAGATGTGGCGATGGCAACTTTTTGTCTTTCAGGCACAGGGTAGAGCTGAAAGTGAATGTCGAGGCTTTCTAGAAATATCGCCACCGAATTTTTTCCGTCGAAATTGACGTTTGGCTTGATTGGCGCTCTCAACGTCTGGACCAGGTATCCAAATCCTTCCAATTATCTTGCCATTTCTTGTTGTTGTCCCGCGGCTTCCATCCGATTTTCGGCCATTTCAGTTCGACAAGTGTTCGGGCGCCAATGTAGAGTTGCGCGCCTCCAACCTGCACACAACAAAGTGGTGACTGCTGAAACTGGGAATTAGAGAGTCTTGAGAAGGGTTTAAGTCCCTTTTTTATTCAACTTTAGAAATTACAAATGCGTGCTCTTGACGCTCACAAACTACGCCGATCCGGCGGTAAAATAAAAATAAGAAACTAAAGGAGATACTAACAAGTCACTAACTACGAGGCTCTCTAAACGTAACTAACCTCACCGCGTTTTACACTACCGCTGATACTTCAGCAAACTCTGAATATTACGTTGAAATATTAACAATTTGCCTAGGCAAGCACACAGGCCGAAACGCGTGGTTCTTCAATTTCTGACTAACTACCTCCGCGCTCGTGAAGTAAGAAAAGCACACTTCGAACTCGTTTCCTTTCTATTTAACTCAGAATACGTCCGCTGATAATTTGAATCCTTGCGCGTTCTACTAAAAATTTACATACTCTGGCATTGGTAGTTCCAGGGGAAAGTAAGGCTTGACAGGAAAGATAGTTTAAACTTTATATAAATGTTAGTTAAAATAAATATAAACCCTACAAACTAAACAACTACTACGAACTGAGATGTTTTCCTCCTTTTATAAGATTTTAAAAATCACGCGCTAGAATTTTCTAGTACTTTCTCGAAATCAAAAAGAGATATTTATTTATTTAATGCACGCGCTCTTGTATTTTCAATTTTCCGGCTTAGCTTTCTTTTAATCTTCGTCACGCGCTGCACTGCGCGAGAAATAAAACCATTTAATTTATAATTGAACTAACATTAGCTTTTTAAATACCAAATTCGTAACACTGCCCCCTTCCCAAGGACTGCACGTCCCGGGAAGTACAATCCCTGGACAGGAAGGTAAACTTACAACTGTGGCATAAATGCATTAATAAGCATTACATTACAATAATAACATGAACAATAAATGTAATAAACAAAACAAATGAAATCAAATACACATTGAAAAACAAAAAGGACCATGGTCTTATACTATTTACAATTATTTACATTACGTTCTATGGCCATAGTAAGGAGCTAACCTGTCGTAATGAAAGACTTTAGGTTTAGAGTTCGAAGACTTACGGATCCGAACCACGACGTCATTCAGTCTGTTCATGACCGTGTACGGACCATCCCAAGGTGACTGTAATTTCGAACAGAGTCCTTTCCGTCGAGTCGGATTCCACAACCACACCTTGTCTCCTTCGTCTAATTGATGTTCAGTAGCTCTTGTGTCGTATCGCGTCTCCATCTTCTCCGTCGCCAAGTTAACTCGCTCTCGTGCAAAGGTGTGCATCACTTCAAACCGGGCCTGGAGATCTTGAATATATTCCTCAGACGATGAAGGAGCATCCGGAGGGCGACCAAACAAGAGATCACAAGGCAGACGAAGGTCACGACCGAAGAGCATCTGTGATGGGGAATAGCCGGTAGTCTCGTGGACAGTGCGGTAAACCAGTAAAAACAGTGATAATTTCTTGTCCCAATCCTGTTGGTTTCTGGAAACCACTAATGAGAGGTTATTAAGGATGGTTCGATTGAACCTCTCTACCATGCCGTCCGACTGGGGATGTAATGGCGTCGTTTGGGTTTTGTCAATGCCAAGTAATTTGCAGAGTTCTTTGATTACTGCCGACGTAAAATTCCTTCCCTGATCGGAATGTAACTGAAGAGAAACTCCGAAACTGGAAATCCAGTGCTGTACCATCACCTCAGCTATTGTGACAACCTCTTGATCAGGAATGGGATACGCTTCAGGCCACTTGGTGAAGTAATCAATGACAACGAGTATGTACTTGTTGCCATCAGCAGTTCGTGGCAGAGGTCTCAAGATGTCAAAGGCGATACGTTCAAACGGCGCACCTACGTTGTAACGTTGCAGCTTGCCTCGGCTGCGTTTCCTCGGTCCTTTCCGACCTGCACAGGCATCGCATGATCGGCACCACTTTTGTACGTCATCCTTTGATTTATTCCAGTAAAAGCGCTCGCGAACTCTCTGCAAGGTTTTCATTATTCCAAAGTGACGTTCTGTAGGGCTGTTATGTAGTTATTTAAGGACATCAAGAATCCGGGACCTTGGAAGTATCATTTGCTATGGGAACGTCTTCCCATCATCCAATTCGAATTTCTGGTATAAGACGCCGTTTCGAATGTGAAATGAATCCCAGAGTACTCAGTATTGTTTTGTTGTAGGATTACAGATAGAAATGTCCTGCCAGGTAGGTTTTCTGTTTGATGACTCCATTAAATCAATTATGGGTTTAATGTCACGGTCTTCCAGCTGGTCTTTCCTGACTTCTTCATCACTCCACGGGTCTCGATCAGCCGATGTTGATGTTGTAATTTGTCTTGCGACGGGAGTCAGCAGCTCGTATTTCGCTTCCACCCTGGAACAATATCAGCAGCTTTCTGGGCAAGGTCTTCTAGACAGGGCGTCGGCGTTCCCGTGTGATGATCCCTTACGATGACGGATAATGATGTCATATTCTTGGAGTCTCTGTATCCACCTGGCTATTTGACCCTCAGGATTCTTGAAATTTAAAAGCCAGGCCAATGAGGCATGGTCCGTGCGGTGGAGGAGTTTTCTGCCGTATAGATAATTATGGAAATGCTCTACGGCTTTAACTATGGCGAGCAACTCTTTCCTAGTGACACAGTAATTCCTCTCCGGTTTAGACAGGCACTTGCTCCAGTAAGCTACTACACGTTCTTGGCCGTCTATTTCTTGGGACAAAACAGCACCAACACTTTCATTGCTCGCATCCGTGTCGAGAATAAATGGTCTGTCGAGCTGAGAATACGTCAGGAATGGAGCAGATGTTAAAGCTTCCTTTAAGTTGTTAAATGCATCCTCGCATTCTTTTGTCTACAAGAATCTGTGCTTGCTCTCTGTCAGTTTGTGAAGGGGTCTTGCGATGGAAGAAAAGTCCTTCACGAATCTCCTATAGTAGGTGCAAAGCCCTAGGAAGCTTCTCAACTGATGGACATTTTCGGGACGTTTCCAGGATTTAACCGCTGATACCTTTTCAGGATCCGTGCGCACACCTTCTGCAGAGATGACATGTCCCAGGTAAGTCACTTCTTTTCGGAACAATTTGCATTTAGCGGGACTCAGCTTCAGATTGGCCTCTTTCAGTTTCTGAAGCACCTTTCTAAGATTTTTTAGATGCTCTTCAAAACTCTTTCCGACGATGATGATATCGTCCAGGTATATCAGACAGGCTTCGTAGGAAAGACCTTTCAAAACAGTCTCCATAAGGCGTTCGAATGTTGCCGGGGCATTACACAGTCCAAACGGCATCACCTTGAATTGGCAAAGCCCTTAACCCGTACTAAATGCCATCTTTTCTCGGTCTTCAGGGTGTATTTCTACCTGCCAATACCCACTCTTTAAATCAAGCGTTGAGAACCACTTGCTTCCAGAAAGTCTAGAATGTCGTAAATTCTAGGAAGAGGGTAACTGTCTTTCTTCGTAACCTCATTCAACCGGCGATAGTCGACGCAAAATCCTGTTGAGCCGTCTTTCTTTCTAACGAGAACGATAGGAGATGCCCATGGACTCGCTGAAGGCTCGATGACATCGCCTTCTTCCATATCTCTTAAAATTGTTCTCACCTCTTCCTGTTTAGCAAACAGTAGACGCCTTGGATGTTGCTTGATCGGGGGATGATCGCCGCTATCAATTCTATGTTGTGTTAAACTAGTTTGACCCACGTCAGAAGACGAGCAGGAGAAAACAACTTGAAGATCTTTAATGACGCGATCGGCAGCGTTCTTCTCTTCATCGTTTAATTGTGCATTCTGCAATAACTCCGATGTAATACTCTCTGAGGACACGGATTCTGGGATGTTACTCTTTCTTTCAACGCTGGTTACTGGAGTATATGTTGCAACCACTTCACCTTTCTTAATAACTCTCGACTTCTGAGTTACATTTGCTACTCTCACCCGGATAACCGTTCTGGATAGGTCGACGAGTGTGGAGGCTACTAGTACTCCTTTTGAGCTATTACATTTATCGGGATATTCTATGATGCCGTAGCGGAAATTTCTATTTTCGGCTATGGATCCAGGAAGTAAAATCTCGGTTCTTGCGGGTATTGTGATATCATCTTGAACTATAATTTTGTGGATAGATTTCAGTACATCATTATTTCCGAATAGGGCTATGTCCTCAGATGTAGAATGCAATTCTTTATTTTTAAAGTCCAAGGAAAAATTGTATTTCCTTAGAAAGTCCAATCCGAGTATGCAAGATTCAGTGATCTCTGCTACATATGCCGTGTGATGGTAAGCGGCACTTCCAAACGTGATGTTAATGTTTACTTTTCCATCGATGTCGATCTTCTCACCGGGCACAGTCTGTAGGATAACGCAGGGCGGCGTCCAGATAAGTTTGCTTTCCAGTTGCTGAGCCAAATCTTTTCGAATGATGGTAACGTTGGCTCCTGTATCTATCGTCATATTGCAGGGAACTCCATTAATATCTCCTATTACGAAAAGTCCATTAGTGCCGCCTCTCACTGCAGAAATCTGAAGCGCTTTAAACTGGGGCTTTTCATTATCTGGCAACCTCCGCCCCGCGAGATGGCCACTAATTAGTTTCCCTGCTGTTTGTTAGGAGCCGTCTTAACATCCGTACCCTGGGGTATTCGTCGTATGTGCCCTTCAGCACCGCAGTTCCAGCACTTAACGGTCGGTTTCTTCTCACCAATATTCCGTCTCAAGGCGTTCAGTTGTCTAGTTAAATCGTCTAGACGAGCGGTGACTTGATCCCCTGACTCCTGGACTTGAGCAGCTCTGACTGGGTGGCGGTCTCGACGAGTGGCTTGTTGGGCTGCCTCGAATTTCATGGCGTACACTAAAGCGCTTTTCAAATCTTTAACATCCGCCATTCGCAGTGCTTTCTGTATTTCAGGGTCCCGGATGCCATCGATGAAATATTACAGCGACAGGATTTCCCTCGTTTCTCTCGGACACTCCGTAAAGGCGAGGTGGGACAACCTTTCAACATCCGTGGCGAGTTCCTGGAGTGATTCGGTAGGCTGCTGTTGACGCGATTTTAATTGAAGCCTGCTATAGTCTTTTAAACATTTCTCGCCAAAGCGCAGCTTCAGTGCGCCGGATAGAGCTTCGAAGTCAAGTCTTTGGTTTTCGGGAAGCGTCTGCAGGATATCCGCTGCGTCTGCTCTCAGAGAAGCGGCGAGATGACAGGCCTTAGTTTGGGAATCCCATCCATTCGCATCCGCCACGATAGAAAATTGTGTCTTATACACCTGCCAGGAGGTCTTCCCATCATATGTCGATAGCTTCAGAGAGGGACGAGCAGGCAGGAAATTTAAAACCTTCCGGATTGCTCCCTGCCGTCGCTACGAATTTCTTTAAATCATCAACTTCTTTGGTGACCGCAGAAACTCTATCATTAATTTGTTGTTCCACGGCAGAAACTCTCTCTTCTATTTCTACTTTTACCGAAGAAACTTTTTCTTCAATGTTTCCAACTTTATTTTCAACTGCGTCAATTCTGCCTTCCATAACCTCGAATTTGTTTTTTTATTACGCTGGTAATTTCTCTTTTCATCTCTTCTTGTCTTGCTTCAATCTTTTCCTGTCTTGCTTCAATCTTTTCCTGTCCTGCTTCAATCTTTTCCTGATTCGATTTTATCTATTCTTTCATTTCTTCTTTAAACGAGGCAAAGGCTGATATCAACTGTCTTAATTGCTCTTCCATCGCTCTTGTTATTGGCATTCAAACCCCACTCCTGACACCAAAAATTGTTGCGTGCGTACGGGTTCGTTATGAAATGAATGCACAAGTCCGATAAAAAATGAACAAAAATTTATTATTATCACAACAAAAATGCTTAAATTTTCTCAAATTATCATGCAGTATTACAATATCTCACAGTAGTTATCTTTTAACTACTGAAATGTCCAATAGAACGTAATTCAAAACAGCTAAAGAACGCTAATCCGCGAATTCGCTACAATCAAGAAGAGCAGTTTTCTAAACAACAACAATCTAAACAACTACTACGAACTGAGATGTTTTCCTCCTTTTATAAGATTTTAAAAATCACGCGCTAGAATTTTCTAGTACTTTCTCGAAATCAGAAAGAGATATTTATTTATTTAATGCACGCGCTCTTGTATTTTCAATTTTCCGGCTTAGCTTTCTTTTAATATTCGTCACGCGCTGCACTGCGCTAGAAATAAAACCATTTAATTTATAATTGAACTAACATTAGCTTTTTAAATACCAAATTCGTAACACTATGTTTCCAAACTGCCCAGGTCTTTTATGCATACAAATAAAAATATTTCTTTTCTTTTTTTTTATTTTAATATAAGATAAATTTTCCTGATTTCATACACTTCAGATCAAATTAATAAAATAAATTGTTAATTCAAAGTTGAAAACAGCATTCATAAAGTCTGGAGGTTAATGAAATGACAATTCTCTTTCAGTATTGTGAATGTATGGTGTCTAAAACACAGGACTAGTCACCTGGTGAAGTACAGGTGACATAATTTTTAGAATTCAGGAAGTTACTTGATGGCAAAATCTTGAAGATATATAGATTACATTGGGAAACCAGTCAGAACGTTCTCTTCCTTTTTTAAACCTCTTGCTACTGAACAAGAACCAAAATTCCTATGCATATATGACATGCTCTTGTATTGCTTTCTTTATAGATCTTAATAAATTTTAAAACAAATTGCAGTTATATTCCTTTGAAGACTTCAATCTCTTAATTATTATCAAAATGAAATTAAAGATATAAAAAAGGATGCTCATTAATTTTGAAGTTTTAATGTGAAAGATAAATTAAATATTACACTACAGTGAATTATAACTTCTGAAAACTGGCAGTTATTATGCAGCAAGGATGATAAATACTTCAATAGAATAACAAAATGTAGCTCAATGAAGATTCAAGAAAAAGATTAAGAAATGCTCAGGTTTTTCATTACATTGTTCCTTAAGCTAAAAAAATTTTAGAACTACCGCGAGTGATTTGTTTTCTCATAAGCTCAAGATTTGATTATCTCTGAAAACAATCATCTTGCAGAGGTAATTTGGCAGTATCAAATTAAAAATTTTAGTGAATCCAAAGTAAAATGAAATAAGTTTTGTACACACACTGCAGTTAAAAAAAAGTTGTGATTGGATAAAAATGCATTTGAGTTACATATGTGGCATTAAACTGACATTTCAAGTTTAATAATTAAACGCCAAAACAAATTTAGATGGAAAAATCAAAATTTTATGCATGCACACACACACACATGGGGGGTGGTAAAGATGAAATTTATTTGTTTATTTTTATTACCAACAATTTATCTTTGGACTGTAATACATAAGAATTATAACTATCTCTGCCATATTCACTAAATGGAAAAAATGAATAAAAGTTAAGATTAGGATATTTGAATACAGCAAAGAACACGAGGGCTATCTGCCTCCCTAAGAAAAAATGGCTCACATTTACGTTACACACAGGAAAAACCATACAGCCAATACTTTCACCTATGATCAAACTTCCAGCATTCAGCAGTCTTAACTACTCAGCTACGTGTGAGACTAAATCAATAACCAGAATTAATATTTAGATATTCTATCTTGAATCTAAGTATAATATGTAGTGTTCATTAAACATTAAAATGTTTTAGGTAAATCTAATATTTAAAAAAAAAAAAAAAAAAAAAAAAAAAAAAACTTAAATGTTTCATTTACTGATATTTTATGTATGAAATATACGTCTTTTAGAAAAATTTTAATTTCTTAGATAAGGAGAAGTCTTGGGTTAAAAAAATCAGTATGTTGAGGTTCTCCATCCACACATTAATAGTTCAAAGCATATTGAAATCATTAGAAATGGGCTAGCTGTAAAGGTGCTTTTGTGGTTTTTCTGGATCCTAAATAGAATACTAGCCATAAAGGTAATTTTTATCTTTTAGATAGTTAAGTCATCGTGTGCTTTTTCATGATCATTAAATGTTATGTTACAGAAATTTAGGTCAGTTATCTAATTTGTGATTATATTGCTCAAATGTGTAAAGCTTAGTTAAAATTTTGATGTAAGCACAATATCAAGATACCACACTATCTTGAACTTTTAATCATATCTCTAACTTTTAATTATATAAGTCTTTGGAAGTTTTAAGGTATTTATATTTTAAATGTGTGAGTATTAAAATGTATTATGACATATCCATGTCATAATACATTTTAAGCTAATAATGAAATGCAAGAAAGAAATGCATCACACAGAAATTGGATTATTTTTATAATTTAACTCAAACATTAAATCATTATTTAGCATTTTAATGTACATTTTTGAATAAGAAACTTGATTATACACAGATCTAATGCTTTTTTAGAATGAATTATAAATAATTAAGGACATCAGCATCTCCTCAGCTGGAAATGGAACCAAAATTAACGAAACCACAGCACTAACAATTCTGTTATTAAATCAGCTATTAAATAACAAATATAATTACTAATTTTTCAATAATTTAAAGCGTTTATAAAAATATTTCACATTATAATAGAAATGTTTCTCCCTACAAAATGGCAAAAGCATTAAAATTATTGACTAGCTTTTGAACAATTAAGTACTATGTGACGCAGTTAGATTATTTTGAAGCAGGAGGTGTGAAAACTGTGCAATGTTCTCACAGGAACCCTGGACCTCTCGAATATGCATCGGGTATGTTTTCAATTACATCATGAAGACATGTGGAAGGACAGGAGAAAATACTTTATAACTAACTATCTTACAAGTAAATGATCAACAAACATTTTGAAAGGAACAGAATACATCTACAAAGAATATATCAGGACAAACTGGTAATATTTGAGTTGATCTTCATTGCTAAAATAACCTTAAAATACAAGTTCTAGTAACCCAGTAGAATCATTAAATCATTATTTACCATCTTAATGTACATTTTTTAAAAAGAAAATTAACTATACAAAGATCTAATGCTTCCTTAGAATGAATTATAAAAAGCTAAGGATGTCAGCATTTTCTCGCCTAGCACAGGAACCCATAAATTCAAGAAATCAGTGTTACGTACTCTGCTATTAAATCAGTTGCACATTAAAGTTTTAATCTTTAATTTGCACAGATTTAATCAATTTATATACTAATTTTTCAATAACTGGAATAAAATCTTTAAATCTGTTTATTTTTATGGAGTCAATCAACAGTTTATTTTTGTATTTCTTATATCAAGTGCCCAGAAAATATCCAGTATGATCATTATGTATTAGTTTCTATACTATATTAACTTATTAGTCGTATTTTGCTGTTTAACTTGAAGAGTATAACGTTGCGCGCCTCTAACTAGCACGCAACCAAGAGGTGACTGTGAAAGCTTGTATAAACCACAGAGTCTTATAAAGGGTTTAAGTCCCTTTTTATTCAACGTACTAATTTACAATTGCGTTCTCTTGACGCTTACAAACGGTGCCAACTCGGCAGTCAAAATAAAAATAAAAACCTGAAAAGAAATTAAAGACAATATTCTAACTACGAGGCTCTCTCAAATAACTAACGCACCGCGTTTTACAATACGGCTGCTAATTCAGCAGACTTGAAGCTCACTGGAAAAATTGCAACTACTTCCCGCCAAGCACATAGGCCGCAACGCGGGGTTTTTCAAATCTCTATAACTACCTCCGCGCTCGCTAAGTAAGAATAACTCTCTCTCACCGAACTTGTTTCCTTCTATTTAAATCATACTACTTCCGCTGATAATTTGAATGCTTGCGCGTTCTACTCAAATTTACATATTCTGGCATTGGCAGTTCCAGGGGAAAGTAAGGATTGACAGGAAAGATAGTTTAAACTTAAAATAAATGTTAGTTAAAATAAATATAAACCCTACATTTGCCGCTGCCAGAATTTGGAAAACTTGGAAGCAGGTCCTACAAACGACCTGTTGTAAGTTTATCTAATTCTGAACTAACTGGCGAAAACCTCGTTTACACAAAAATAATCTTATGTAACAATTAAAATTCTGTTACTCTGTACAAAGGTTTCTTCTTACAGCAACTTTTCCTGGACTTCATCAATCAATCTTGGTCTTTCCTTCCAGCATCTGGAAGGAATAAGTATCAGTATCTTTCTACATACATTATAATTTACACTTTCTTGACACAATAAATTTTTGTTTTTAACGTTTCGTTTTTCTTAGTTATTGCTTACTTCACATTCATTCAATTTTTCAAGCATTAATTTAACTTTACCCTGGCTCTCCACCGTGTGTGGTGTCAAACGGGAATATTCGTGTTTTAGTCTTACAACACTTCCCCTAACCACCCTGATTTGTTAGAATTCAACAACCAAATAGACACACCTTACTCGACATTCTACAACTCAATGAGCTACTTTAATATTCTTAAAAATTCAAATGTAGGTGGAGAACCCTACAAAACACATTCATTCTAACTTCCCCCTCATTCATCTTTTAAACATGCAGGCTTTCGCTCTAAAGCATGACTTTACAGTTTAATACTTAAATTTTGACTTCATTGCTTTTAAGCATTCACTTTTAGCATCTACAATTTTATGCTTCTAGACTAAATTCTACTTTTACATAACATGCAAATATTTACATACATTTACAAAAGTTTAATACATATGCTTTTTACAATTTACCATAAAATGAATAAGAGAAAATAAATTTTTACTTTACTCATCATTCGCCAAGCTGGCGGCACTGAAACTAAAATTCTTATTAGTACATACAAGAATACGAAGTTATTTTTATCTCCGGCCAAATTTTGGCTTTAACATAACAGAATTAGTCTTTCGACCAACAGAAAATGCTTGTTTTTAGCTTTTACACTTAAAGAAAATAATACTTTTGCCTTAGCTACATAAAGTAAAACAAAACTAAGTCTCAACCGAGACATATTGACTTTCGTCAAAACATAGAACTTCGTACTTATGCATAACATTTCGGAACAAAAGAGAAAAATATTTATAGAAGGTTTTAACTTATCTTTGAGTTTTCGATGCTTGAAACTCCGTCATCCGTTTTTGACAAAATTGATCCCAAGTTAGAGGTGTCATGGATGTCAATCTTCTCCTTGTTGATCTCCAATTGTCGTCCCCGTTGATCTTTCTTTTGCGTCCTCTACATGCTGGCCTCTTGACGGAGTAATCGTCTGGTTGTTGGCTTTTGCGTTTCTGCCTGGGACGGCTGGTCTTGACGTCCTCCGGTCTGGAGTCCTTGAATTTCTTCTGTTCCTCGTACTTCTGTGCTTCCTGTTGGCGTTTCAGTTTCCGGAACGGCGGCCTTGCTGGCACCTGACTCTGTGGCCGTGTGCGCGTTCTTCTTGATGTGTAATTCCTCCTGCCATCCTTTGTAGGTGGTGTTTTTCTTTTTACCACGGTTTCTTTACCCGGTTCATCTGTACTTTTGTTTTTCTTAAACGCCGGAGTTTGATAATCATTTTTTCTTTTTGATACCGACGTCCGGGTTGTAGAAGTGCTAGGTCTCTCTTCAGTTCTCCGTTTCTTGGGTGGTGGAATAGTTGTTGCAGTCTCTGGCCCTTCTATTTCGTTTAGACTTGAGTCCTGCAAGAAACTTTTAAGGATTTCAAAATCATTGGGATTATAGTATTTTTTCACCTGGTCGGGACTTGCTTTACAGATTTCCCCTCTCTCGTTTTTAAGATATAAAACTACCCCTTTGATTTCCTGAATTACATAGGGGCCTTCAAACTTTGGAGCTAGCTTTGCCATAAAATTGTCTGGGGCACTTGATAAAGAAAATTTCCGTTTCAATACTTTATCCCCAACTTTAAAATCTGCTTCACGGCGTTTTCTATCATAATATAACTTCTGCCTATTTCTTGCCGTATCCGAGGTTTTAAGCGCCTGATCAATTAGTTTTTGCACGTCCTTTTGTTTGAATTCCTGCTCTCTTTGTTGCACAAAGAATAATTTATCTAAAGGCGTAATTAACTTTCTGCCTAAAAATAATTCTGCTGGAGTTTTTCCCGTAGTATCATGATGTGCCGTTCTTAAAGCATAAGCTAATTCATTTATGTAGCCATCCCAGCGCTTGTGATGTGTGCTAACGTAACTGCGAATTATTTTTACAATGTTTTTATTAACTCTTTCTGCTATGTTAGCCTGTGGTCTATACGGAACCATTTTGATATGGCGTATATCAAGTCCATTGCATATGTTTTCAAATATTTGACTAATGAATTGTTTTCCGTTATCACTAATGACTTTTATCGGTGCACCGTATTTTAAAATGTATCTGTGTAAGAATGCATCTGCGACTGTTTTGGCTGACGCGCGTTTAAGTGGAACAATTTCTATCCATTTTGAAAAATGATCTACTATTACTAAAAGAAAACGATTTCTATTTAACTCGCTCTGGGGGAAGGGACCAAGGAGATCTATACCTAAAATTTCATTCGGAAATGTAGCGCGAATGCTATTTAAGTACCCGGCCGGGCTGTAATTAATATCATTTATTAACTGACATTGATTGCAGGACCTGATATACGCCGTTACTATTTTGTATAATTGCGGGAAATATACCGCCTCGCGTACCCTTTTTAAAGTCTTTCTGACCCCGAGGTGGCCCGCTGTTTTTTTTTCGTGCAACTCCTTCAAAATGCTTAATCGAAGCGTGGCTGGGATGACTGGCTTATATTCAAGATTTTCGTTTGTTGTTTTCGTATAGAATAATAAATTATCTATTATTTCATAGTTTTTTGCTCTATTTCTTATCGCATCGATATCTGTATGCTCAAAGCCTTCGGGGTCTTTCAAATAAGCATAGATATTTCCAAATTCAGGATCAGCTTTCAGTTCAGTAATAACCGTATCTCTAGAATCTAAAATTTTTGAAGTCAACACAGCGCATTTAAGTTCATTACCTTCCTCGTCCAGTTTTATACGAGAAAGTGCGTCAGCTACATTGTTTTCCTTACCCGGTTTATATTTTATTGTGATATTATATTCTTGGAGTTTTAAAGCCCATCTTATTAACCTGGGCGTTAGGTTTTTTCCCGAGTAAAGTCTACCAACAGCCGCATGATCCGAAAAGACAGTTACTGGCGATTTGCCGAAATAAACTCGAAATTTGTGTACAGCCATTAATACGGCTAATGTTTCTCTTTCTGTAGCTGTATAATTCCTTTGTGTTTGATTCAATGTTTTACTAAAAAATGCCAGCGGATGGTTATTTTGCATAAGAACCGCACCCACCGCATAGTCTGAAGCATCTGCCGCAATTTCCAGGTTTTCGTCCCCCCTCAGGGAATTTTAAAACAGGGGCATTAATAAGCGCTTCTTTTAATCTTTCAAAAGCCGTGTTAGCTTCCGCTGTCCACGTAAATTTACTCTTTTTTCTTTTGATTACTAAGAGTGGTTCAACAATATTAGCGAAATCTTTTATGAAAGATCGATAGTAAGAACATAGTCCAAGGAAAGACGAAAGTTTCTTGGCGGTGTTGGGCGGTGGGAAATTCTTAATAGCTTTTATTTTTGAATCTTGCGTTTCTATACCCTTTTGCGAAATTTTATAACCGAGATATTTAAGTTCTTTAGTTGCGAACTTGCATTTTGAGGCGTTAATTGTAAGACCGGCCTCTTTTAATAATTTAAAAACTTGTTCGAGATCACTAATGTGTTGTTCCAACGTACTACTCGTTATAATTATATCATCTAGATAAATTAAAGTTGATTTTCCTAGGACAGGCTTTAGAACAATGTCCATAGCTCTCTGGAATGTTGACGGGGCCCCACACAACCCAAAAGGCATGCGTAAAAATGCATAAGTGCCCGATTTTGTTATAAACGCGGTTTTATGTATATCTTCGGGTCTCATAGCTATTTGATAGTAGCCAGACGTTAAGTCCAAAGTAGACATATATCTCGTCGATTTGATCTGTCTAATGATCTCGTCTATAACCGGCAAAGGGTAAACTGGGAATTTAGTTATGCTATTTAGTTTTCTATAATCGATAGCAAACCTCCAAGCCCTTTTATCCGAAGGAGGAAACTCGTTCTTTTTCCTACATAGTACGACTGGACTCGCGTATTCACTATTTATGGGCGTTATTATTTTATTCTTTAACATCTCCTGAATATGTTCTTCGATGATTACGTCTTTTTGTTTGTCATAGCGGTAAGGTTTAGTCCTACAAGGTTTTTCGGCATTTAATTGAATCTTGTGAGTTACAATCTGACAGTTTCCCGGCTTTTCTGAAAACAAATGAGAAAAATTACTCACCACTTGCTGTATTGCTTTACTTTCCTGGTCATTCAAATGGCTAAGGTCCAATTCAGGTGTCTCCACCGGTTCCACCACCCTCTGGTCCATCTCCAGCACCACGGAACTATCTTGAAAATTTAATTTGGCCCTCGCGGCCCTTAAAAAGTCCATACCTAAAATAAGAGAGTGTTGGAGGTGTTTCACCACAAAAATTAATACTTTGAGATTTTCCTCTTTTACCTGTACGTTTAATGCTACTTTCCCGATGCAGTGACATGTTTTTCCTTGCGCCGCTATAATTTCCGTATTTCTGGTTTTAAAGAGTCGTATCCTATAAAAATTCTTTTTGAAGAACTTTTCACTCATGAAATTGCCTTCTGCCCCTGTATCGATGAGGGCTTCTACTGGTACATCGCCAACCAGGACTTGTATAATTGGTAGCTGTGAGTTTTTTTACAATGACTGTATTTAGATGTCTATTTGAGGGTTTTTCTAAAACTTCCGGGGTCTGGACTCTCCCTTTCACAGGCCCCTCTAGTCGTTTAAAGCTTTCCTTTCAATCTGTGTCTTCTGGGTACGCGGATGCTTATTTTCAAATTTTCTTTTTGGGCCTTGCCCTTCAAGTTTCGATGCGTTAGCTTGATAGTTCTTTCCCCCATATGAGCGATTTCCATTTCTTGTTTCCTCCTTCCTTCTGGTACTTTGAGAATATGTTTCCCCTCTCGCTCTTTCCGCGATTCTGCGATTTTGAAACTTCACCGCCAATTCGAAAAGTTCCTGCAATGTGTTGGGTTTCTAATTTCAAAGTAGTCTTGGACAGCGGGTAACAATCTTGGTAATATTATTTCAATAATCTCCGCATCGGGTTTTTTCCCATACAACATATCCGTTAGCTTGATTTTTCGTAAAATAAAGTCCGTCAATTGTGCTGTATCCCGTTGATAGAAACTATATAGCTCGGCTTCCAGCCGTGCGCGATCTTACACTATGGGGAAGGCCTTTACTAACGATTTTTTGAAATTTTCAAAAGTATACGTCGGACTTCGAAATTCACCTAGAAGAAATTTGCCTATATTTTTCCACCATAGCGCGGCCTGTCCTCTTAGTGCTGATGTGGCGATAGCAACTTGTTGTCTTTCGGGCACAGGATAGAGCTGAAAGTGGTTTTCTATACCTTCTAAAAATACGGACACCGAATTTTTTCCGTCGAAATAGACGTTTGGCTTGATTGATGCTCTCAAATTCTGGACCAGGTATCCAAATCCTTCTAACTGCGTTGTCATTTCTTGGTGTTGTCCAGCGGCTTCCATCCAGTTTTCGGCCATTTCAGTTCGATAAGTGTTCGGGCGCCAATATAACGTTGCGCGCCTCTAACTAGCACGCAACCAAGAGGTGACTGTGAAAGCTTGTATAAACCACAGAGTCTTATAAAGGGTTTAAGTCCCTTTTTATTCAACGTACTAATTTACAATTGCGTTCTCTTGACGCTTACAAACGGTGCCAACTCGGCAGTCAAAATAAAAATAAAAACCTGAAAAGAAATTAAAGACAATATTCTAACTACGAGGCTCTCTCAAATAACTAACTCACCGCGTTTTACAATACGGCTGCTAATTCAGCAGACTTGAAGCTCACTGGAACAATTGCAACTACTTCCCGCCAAGCACATAGGCCGCAACGCGGGGTTTTTCAAATCTCTATAACTACCTCCGCGCTCGCTAAGTAAGAATAACTCTCTCTCACCGAACTTGTTTCCTTCTATTTAAATCATACTACTTCCGCTGATAATTTGAATGCTTGCGCGTTCTACTCAAATTTACATATTCTGGCATTGGCAGTTCCAGGGGAAAGTAAGGATTGACAGGAAAGATAGTTTAAACTTAAAATAAATGTTAGTTAAAATAAATATAAACCCTACAAGAGAAAAATTAAAAAATTAAAATAAATGATAATTAGCTTTTAGTTGCCTTTCATTTTTTAATTAATCTCAAATCAAACATAGCTCAGTTTGCTTTATAAATGAAGCTAGCTATTCAACAGAAAATTCTTCAACAAAGCATGTGAGTGCTATTTGTCAAAAGGGAGGAGTGCTTTTGTGGAGGACTTTCTAGAGGAAACTGGCTGGTATCCAAGTTACACATTGGGAAATTTGCAAAAATGCTTATGTAGCCAACCCTTTCGATTGGAATAGGTCAAACTATTAGTATTCAGTAACTTTACTGCTTGGCTACTGATGGGATCCAAATCAAACATATGTTTAATTATTAAAATGAGCTATTGAACAGAAAATTCTAAAAGAAACGATAATTACTTATCCAAAACAAAAGTAACATAAATTGATCCAAACCATTTTAATTTGCTAATTAAAGGAGATTTAAAGAGTTTATTTATAATTTGGAACCATGCAATATGATTTCTTAATTCGTTACAAAGTTTAACCATATACAACATGATACACCATTTACTTATTATTAACTAATTGTATGAGGTGCATAGAAATTTGATGAAAATCTCAATTATAAAGTATAATTTATATATCACAATGACAAGTTTACGTAGGTAAGTTGAATCAAGGATATTTTGTTGCATATCTGTTACAATATAAAAACAGGATCAAATTAAATTAAGATAAATTAAAATTATTAAACATTTATTATTATACTTGTTTTGTGTTATAAAAACCTGCTGAAATCGGTGTAGAGTAATAGCTATTCTGATCATTCACAATTTACGAATTTTATTTGAGAAAAGATAACGTAAGTTCAAAATTATAAAAGAACAATTTAACTATGAGTTGTCAGAAAATAAAATTAGGACTAATATTTTGAAACTACATTTGTTCAAAGACTAATAAACCATGCTTCATATCGAAAGGCTTTTGATGATCCTGATAAAAACTTAATTAAAAAAATACTGAAAAATTATTTCAGTGCTACGAATTATTGTTATAGTATTAAGTGATTAAAAAATATTTCAGAGTATACTGCAAATGCTTCTCCTTATAAAATAGCGTATAATACGTTAAAGCATTAAAATTAGTGATTAGCTTATGGAAAATTTCTGTCTGCATACGAACAACAACGAACAAAAAATTTCAGTGAAGAACAAAGAAACTGCGCGAAGATCCCAAAATCACGACAAATTGGCGACATTTGACTTGCTCTTCATTACTATGACAAACATAAAATTCTTCTTCTAGTATCCCGGAGCCAAATCTCTTCATCTGAACGTCATGCGTGATTGACATTCATTATAACCAATGAGAGGGTGCCATTTAGTGAGAGGAGCTAGAAGAGGCCCGGTTAACAACGTGTCCCCTTTCTTTCCAATTCGAAATACGCGAATCCAAGGTCCGTAACCTTGACGCTAATCCACCCTCTTCTTCGTTTTGCTATAGTGTACTAGAAGTTTTGCTATCTCGTTCAATATTTTTCGAACCAAGAATGCATTCCGAGGTGGGACAGCGTTCGAGATAGACGTCTTATCGCTTCGCTCTCCGTTTCCTTGCGTTGCTACCACCCCCGCTACTGTACCGAGTTCATCGACCTCGCCTCACGGGCTCTAGGTTGTTTCTTCGGCTTTCGCCTCGCAAAAGCGTCGCCTTTACTCCACTGCTGCACCCTTCGCTGGATAAAACAGGTCGTATTTTATTCTTTCTTCTGATTTTCTTTATTTACCGTGCTGATAAGGGTACCTTTGGGTACGGCCTCTAGTTAGGCCTTTTCCAACTTATTTACCTCACATGATTAATCAATGTGACTCAACAAACATAACTGTAACTAATAATAACATAAACATGTATAACTCACCTCCAAACTCAGAAAATCCTCACATGATACATCTCGATGAACCCAACCCTCTCCAAATATTAAGTCACAAAATTACTTTATCCAATGACGTCGAAACTACCAGATCCTTGGTGGAAGATATCCAAGATATCCGTAACGACACAAATGTGATTTTGTCCGCTAGTGATAAAAAAGAACTAAACTTTCTCCTTGTTAAAGCCATTAATCAACTGCGTATGCAGGAAGACGAGATGGCCAATGCAAAAATAAACGAATTACAAACCTCTAACGAAAAGCTCGCTAAGCAGTTTGAAGAGATTAAAAACTTCTGCGACATACTTCAATCCACTAGTGGTTTCAAAGAACAAAGAAAAAGAAAATTGCGCCATAGACAAACGGATTCTGACTCCGATGAGGAGCCTTCCCTCAAAACCAGCAATCGATATAAACAATTAGAGAACCAAATAGACGACGTGCATTTGGACAACGAAGATGAATCAGCCACTCAGCTCACTACTAGCCCAAAAGACCAACCAAACAAAAGTGACACCATTCCCGCAAATAGAAAACCAAACTCCAGCCCCCAAACAAGCAGAATTGATAAAGTGCCAATTATTGTCGTAGATGACGTACCAAAAGCGGATGAATTCTTAAAAAACTTAAACAAGCAAACCGGAAAAGAGATAACTGGCACCTTAAAAGGACGCTGCCTTGAAATACAGGCTGCAGACTCTGACTCACATCGATTCATTCGCAAAATAGTCGAAGAAACTAAGCTTAAAGCCCACACCTACTTACTACCCGAAGATAAAGTTTTAAAAGTCATAATAAGAGGCTTACCCATCACCACAGATCCCCAAACCATCACTCAAGAACTTCTTGACAAAGGATTTAAGGTTAACTTTATAAACACTATTAAGAAACAGAAAAGAAAACAAACCAATGCCGCTTTTCTTAGTACATATACCAAAATCAGAAGAAAATAAGGAAGTATTCAAAATCAAACGCATAGGTTATATGAACGTAACAATAGATCCATTACGCAAGAAACCTGGCCCTCCACAATGCTATAGATGCCAGGGATTTTTTCACAGTTCCCTGCTCTGCATCAGAGACTGGGTTTGCGTCCGTTGCGGAGGCAATCACAAACCTATAGAATGCACCCGTAGTCGCGACCAGCCAGCCATATGTTATCACTGCAAAGGTCCTCACCCAGCCAACTTTTCAAATTGCCCAGCCAGACCAAAAAACAAACAAGTTCAGTTCCAACCCAGTCCTCCACCAGCAACCAATCCCTGGACTAACATAAAACAAGACTTTCCTCCGCTGACATCAAACAGTAACGAAAATATCGCTCGAACCTCCATTCAAAACGAAATTCTAACAGAAGAAACTACCAGCACCGCAGAATCCTCCCTGTCAGACCTCTTTGACTTCTCTACGCTAAAAACAATCTGGACAATAGTGATACAAGGACTCAAAAACATTAAAACCAAGAAATCACCTCTTGATAAAATAATCGCAGTAGTCGAAATCATTGAAAAAATAGGAAATCATCTTTAATGCTAATAAATTCAAGAACAGATGCAACATAAAAATCCTCTCTTGGAACGCTAACGGTCTTTACCATAAAAAAGATGAATTATCGAACCTCATTATTGAAATTGAACCTGACGTAATACTCATACAAGAGAATCACATTAAACCAGCACTCAAAGTACTTTATGCTAATTATAACACCTACCGTACTGATCGTGAGACAGGAAGAGGCGGTGGCATCATCACATTTGTTAAAAGAAGCATAAAACAGACTCAAATTCCTAATTCCAGTACCACTTTCGAAAGTAACACAATAGAAATTGTAATAGAATATAAAAAATTCAAAATTTTGAATATATACATTCCACCAAATAATAATCCCAGCGCACAAGAATTGATTCACCTCCTTAATTCTAATACTTCTACCATTGTCGGAGGGGACTTCAACGCCAAACACCCCTGTTGGAACCGAGGACCTGCTAACAAAAAAGGAAATGACATATTTAAGCTCATTCAATCAAATAATTATAACATTCATGCTCCAGACGAGCCCACCCATTACGGGTACAATAGCGCCACCACAATTGACTTCTTCATCTCAAATAACATTACTAACAGATGCAATATCTCTGTATTTTCAGCCCTGTCTTCCGACCACAACCCCATTGTATTTGAAATCCCCATTAATAAATACCTCCCCTCACTTGGCAGAAGTATAGGAGTTACAAATTGGATCAAATACTCTGAAATTCTGAATAACTCCATACAAGGTAACCCATGCATCAACAACACAGAAGATTTAGAACACGAAGTCTCAAAATTTACCAACAGCATCAATTCTGCTTTAAAGGAAGCCACCAATACTTTTTATGTGAACAAGCCTTTCCTTCCCCTGCCTACCGATATAAGAAATAGGATTAAAGAGAAAAACCGGATCCGCAAAAGATGGCAAACCACCAGGGATCCACAACTCAAATACGAACTAAACTATATGCAAAAAGAAATCAACAGACGAATCAAGAACTTCAAAAACCAAAAATGGACCAATTTCCTAAATAACCTTGCTATAGAGGACAATTCCCTATTTGTCATTTCCCGCAAATTCAAGAAACCTTATAAACCTATTCCACCTATCCATGGACCTAGTGGAAGTTCATATACAGAAGAAGATAAAGCTAAATCTTTTGCGGACTATATGGAAAATACATTCACACTTAATCCCACTCCGTACGACAATAACCATATTGAACGGGTCAACCAGGTGGTCAATAACTTCCTTAACACCCCTGGTCCGTACAACTTCATTTTCCTGATTACCCCAACCATCGTTGCCAACACCATCAGCGCCTTACAAACGAAGAAAGCCCCAGGGCACGATGGCATCTCGACCAAAGCACTGAAGCATCTTTCGATCAACGGTCTTACCTGCCTAACTAAAATTATCAACAACATTATCAAATTCGCTCATTTTCCTAACTCATGGAAGCAAGCTATAATAATTGTTTTTGCTAAACTGCAACAAAATCCAACTCTCCCACAGAACTATCGCCCTATCAGTTTACTTAGCCATCTGTCTGAAGTTACTGAGAAAATCCTACTTTTCCACATCCAAAAAATTCACCCTTCCATGAATTTTCTCCCAGAAGAACAATTCGGTTTTCGTAATCATCATAGCATTTGCCACCAACTTCTTAGAGTTATCAACATTATCACTGAAGGCTACAACTGCAAGCTTCCGACCGGTGCTATATTTCTCGATATCGCGAAAGCTTTTGACAGGGTATGGCATCGAGGACTTATTTACAAACTAATCACTCTCAATTTTCCAGATCATTTTATTCGCTTAATAGCCTCTTTTCTCAGCAACAGAACATTCAGAATCAAAATCGGTACTGCATACTCTACCACCAGAGTAATCAATGCTGGTGTCCCACATGGGTCGGCACTTTCGCCGTACCTTTTTAATATTTATACACAAGATATCCCTAAAGACCCTTCTGTTCATCTTGCACTCTTTGCCGATGACACCGCCATACTTACTAAAGCCTGCACTGTCATCGCCGTGAAAAACCAACTCCAAAGCTATCTCATAAAACTGGAAAAATGGCTTACCTTTTGGAGGATTAAAATTAACACTAATAAAACTAAGGCGATAACTTTCCGTAAAGGAAACATGAAATACTATCCTCCACCCCCTGAAATATTTGACGAAGAAATTGACTGGATTAATGAAACCAAATACCTTGGAGTCACCCTTGACCAAAAACTTACCTTCAGAACCCACTTCCGGTCCGTAGTACAAAAATTTAAAATCACCACAGCTACTATGCGACCTCTTCTTGGTAGAAAAAGCAACTTATCTACTACAAACAAATTAATTCTTTATCGCTCCATACTGCGCCCAGCTCTTCTTTATGCAGCACCGATCTGGGGACATGCAGCTAAAACCAATATTAAACAATTACAAATTCTACAAAATAAAATTTTACGAGAAATTATCAATGCTCCTTGGTATATTCCCAACATCTGCATCCACAGAGACCTTCGAATGGACCCACATAGTATCAGGTTCAATGTTCCTTCTAACCTTCTTCGGGAACATGCAAGGACCTGACTCGGAACAGAGAGCTTACTAAAGCTATGTTCAAAACTGTGGGAAGTAAACAGGATACACAAGAAGGGTATACAAAACCCTTTATTTTGCTCTATTTACAATGACTTCCGTACTTCGGAATACACCAACCCGCTACTTGGGGTCAAAACGTAAAATTATAAAAATAAAACTAAACTCTATTTTAACTTTAGAATAATAAACGTGGAAGATTGGCCTTATATTAACAGGAAGCGCATGTAGTACAGAGAACTGTGAACACTACAATACGTTTACAATTTATCAAGAGGATTAAAACCTCTGGCCTGGAAGGCAACAAGCAACTGCGTAACTTCTAAGGTAAGCGGCCTGCTTCGACTCACTGCTTCCTCTCACTCGCTTGGCAAAAAGCCACAACTTAAATACTTGGCGTTCGCCAGACAAACTTTGCATAAAAACCTTAACGCTTATAATTCTGGCCGGAAGTAGAAAATAAGAAGTGATAGTAAAGATTTAAAATAAAATAAACGTTAGTAAAACTTAAGATCCTTACATACTTCCCGCCAGAGTTAATTAGTTTGAAACTGAGGTTTAAAACGACTTTGTTGAAAACTTTTAGCTCTAGAATCTAACGCGACGCCAATCTTTTACAAATATTTTTCGCTAGAAACTAGAAATTTAAAAGAAAGAAATTTGTTTTTACAATAGCAGCTCCCAGGATACACATTTTTTTTCATCTGTACTGCATCTAGACAGGAGCTTTTGTTCAAATCTGGTTCCTTCCAGAGATCTGGAAGGAAAACTAGTTTAATGAAATGTTACACAATGAAATGGCGAGTAACATGTATAATTATATTTCTCTTAACATTCTTATTTCATTCATGACTATTTTAATTATCTCTCCCCGTGCTCTCTGACATGTGTTGTAAAAGAACACCAAACACGAATGTGTTTCTGTCTACGTGTTCCACACTTCCTCCTACAATCAAAACACTAACGTGTTAAAATTCAACATGACAAGACTTCGTAACACACCCTAATTTCAACTCTAAACCCTGAGGTACTATTCTAAAAGTGGCTAACTCTAAAGTGTAGCGTCAGAGAGCCTAACTACATCATTCAACCTTTAACACATATTCACCATCATCTAGTCTTTTTACAATCACACGAATAAAAAAAATTTAACATTCACTTTTACCATATCACGGTATTTCTTAACATTTAAAATAACAGTTCACATTGTATATAAGAATATATCAACATGCCGTTAATTTTACACATTTGAAAATATACATTAGTAGTACATTGTTAACTTCTATTCTTTTCAAAGCAAGTGCCAATTCTTTCTACATTGAAATACTACATTTCAAAAAGTCTTGCAGACTAAAACTTCTTTCTTGCTAGAATGTTTTAAATAAAATTTATACAATAACTTTTTACAATATTTAAGTCTTTATACAACGCTATTATACATCAACTTTAGTTTTACGCGCGAGTAATTGAAAAACATAATACCAAAATCGGTAACAACTCATTTCTCGCCCTTTTGGCGATAAAGGTAGACCTCGCATGAGGTAAAACTTCTTGAAATCTGCCACTTGCAGTAAGAATGTAAGATTAACTTAAATTTGCAAAGTAACATAAAATTTTACTTATCTTTGTGATATTCGGACATCCTTTTCCGGGCCCAGTCCTTAAAGGTATTGCAGATAGTTGTTTGATTTATCCTCCTTCTTGTACGGGCTCGCCCTTCAGTGCCTTCCTCTGGAAGCTTCCTTTTCTCACCAGTTCGGTCACCCTTGAAGACCTTCTTTTTCTCCTCTGCTTGTGGTCTTGGCCGTTTGATGGCAGCTGGTCTTGGCGGAACCGGGAAACTTCTGTCGTGTTCCTGCTTGGACCTCGTTGCTGGCCGTTCAAATTTTCCTTGTAACTTTTCCTCCGCCGCTGGTGGCCCTTCCGCATTTCGTCGACATTTGCTGCGGAGAGTCCTGTCGGATGAGTAGATCTTCCGTTTTAGAGCCGGGTTATAGTTGCCGTCATTTCTCCTGGTTCTCTTCACATACGTCGTCCTTCTCCCTTCTTCATTCTGGGGGTGTTCGTGAACTCTCTTTTCTGGACGGTGGAACGGCTTCTTTTTCTTGCTACCTTCAATTTTTCCGCGGGGAAATTTTCTTTTCACTTGCTCCTGCCTCTTAATGGCTTGCCCTTGTACTTGTCGTTTTTCCACCTCTGGAGCTTGTGCCTGCGGTGTCTGCCGTGCCGGATCCTGCAAAAGATCTGAAAATATTTGCATTTTATTACGATCAAAGTAGGGTTTGATTTGATCAATGTTTGCGGAGCAGGTTTCACCATTTCTGGCTTTTAACACTACTACAGCGTGAGTTATTTTTTCTATAACATATGGTCCTTCAAATCGTGGAAAAAATTTGGCAGTCTTATCTTCTGGTGCTGAAGAAAGTGAATGCTTAATTTTTAAAACTTCATCCCCTACTTTATAAGTTACTCCCCATCGTTTCAAATCATAATAGAGCTTCTGTTTTCTTTGTGCTACTTCAGTATTCTTCTTTGCTTCCTGAATTAGTTTTTCTATATCACCCATTTTAAATTCTGGGGCTCTTTGTTGCACATAAAATAATTTATCTAACGGCGTTATAATCTTTCTGCCTAAAAATAACTCAGCAGGAGTTTTGCCCGTTGTATCATGTTTTGCGGTCCTAAGGGCGAAAGCAAATTCATTGACATAGTTATCCCAGCTTTTGTGAAAATTTTTAACATAACTACGGATAATTTTCACTATATTTCTATTGACCCGTTCTGCTATATTTGATTGCGGCCGATACGGGACCATTTTTAAATGACGTATGCCCAGTTTTTGGCACATGTCTTCAAATATATTACTTACAAATTGAGGACCATTATCCGATATAACTTTTAGGGGCGCCCCGTATTTTAAAATATATTTATTTAAAATAGAATCAGTAACTAATTTCGCGGAGGCTCGTTTTAAGGGAACAATTTCGGTCCATTTACTAAAATGATCAACCATAACAAGGAGATAGCGACTTTTATTTAACTGACTTTTTGGGAAAGGGCCCAATAAATCGATGCCAATTATTTCATTTTGAAATTCGGATTTAATACTATTTAGAAACCCGGCCGGGCGGAAATTAATATAATTAACTGCTTGACATGTTGGGCAGGACTGGACATACGCCTTTGTTAACTTTTGCAGTTCAGGAAAGTAGACTGCCTCGCGTACGCGTTGGATAGTTTTTCGAATACCAGCATGAGAAGCTAAAGGGCTGTCATGGAGCTCTTGCAGGATATTTAATCTAAGACTAGCTGGGATAACAGGTCGAAATTCGTTGTTGGAATTCGTAGTTTTTGTATAAAATAATAGACCATCTATTAGTTCGTAATGGGCCGCCCTATTTCTTATCGCCACAATATCTTGGTGGCTAAAATTTTCAGGATCCTTTAAATACTCATAAATGCTTCCAAACTCAGGATCCTTACCCAGTTCGTTTATTACAGTTTCTCGGGAATTTATTGTACATGCTGTGAGCATTGCCACCTTTACGGTATTACCTTGTTCATCTATTTTAATTCTTGATAGGGCATCTGCTACGATATTTTCCTTTCCGGTTATATGCTTGATTACCAGATTATATTCTTGCAGCTTGAGAGCCCATCTTATTAACCTTGGAAATAAATTTTTCCCTGAGTACAATTTAGTTACCGCCGCATGATCAGAGTACACTGTTATTGGCGCCTTTCCAAAATAGACTCGGGACTTTTGCACTGCTAACAAAACTGCAAGTGCCTCTCTCTCGGTCGCGGAATAGTTTCTTTGTGTTTGATTTAAAGTTCGGCTAAAAAATGCCACGGGCTGCTGATTTTGCGGAAGTACCGCTTCTACTGCATAATCCGAAGCATCCGCTGAAATTTCTAAATTCTCATCCTTTTCAGGAAATTTCAACACAGGGGCTTGCGTTAATGCTTGTTTTAATTTTTCGAAAGCACTATTGGCTTCGGCCGTCCACGAGAATCTTGCCTTTTTCCTTTTTAATTTTAACAATGGCTCAGCGATAGCTGCAAAATCTTTTATAAAGGATCTATAATATGAACAAAGTCCTAGAAAAGAAGAGAGCTTCTTTGCCGTGTTTGGAGTCGGATACTTTTGTACAGCGATTATTTTTGATTCATCTGTCTCGATTCCTTTTTGAGATATTTTGTAACCTAAATATTTTAATTCAGGGGCTGCAAATTTGCACTTTTCGACATTAACTTTTAGACCGGCCTCATTTAATAAAGAAAACACCTGTCTTAAATCCTGTACATTTTGGTCGAGATTATCACTAGTAATAATAATATCGTCTAAATAGATAAATGTGGACTTTCCAAGAACAGGTCTTAACACAATGTCCATGCATCGCTGAAATGTTGCCGGGGCCCCTGAAAGGCCAAACGGCATACGCAAAAATGCATAAGTGCCAGACTTGGTTATAAAAGCAGTCTTAGGCACGTCCTCAGGCCTAATCCCTATTTGAAAATAACCAGTCGTTAAGTCTAAAGTCGTCATAAATTTGGTTGATTTTATGTTCCTTAGAATTTCTTCAATGATCGGTAACGGATATACCGGATATTTAGTTATGGAGTTTAATTTACGGTAATCAATAGCGAATCTCCACCTTTTTGGATGCGTCAAAGGATAGTCATTATTTTTCTTACATAAAACCACCGGGCTAGCATAACTACTTGAGATGGGCGTTATGTTCTTTTTACGTAGCATATCGGTAATATGCCATTCTATAATTTTTTCCTTATTCTTATCATACCGGTATGGTTTTTGGTGAACTGGCATTGCATCTGCGGTGTCAATACTATGGTTAGTAACCTGAGTAAATCCTGGAATATCACTAAATAACGAAGCAAATTCACTTACCACTTGTCGGATTCTTCCTTGCTCGTCATTAGGGAGGTGGTCAAGTTTTAACATCGGCGGTTCAGCCTTTTCTGCACGAACTGGTTTCATTGTCAGCTTAAGGGACGCTTCATTAAAATATAGTGTTGCTTGTGCGTCTGAAAGAAAATCTATTCCTAAGATTATATGTGTTTGCAGATTCTTTACTATAAAAAACATCCCCTTTACTTGTTCGTCCTTGATATGGATATACAGAGGTACTTTACCTATGCACTTACATAGTTCTCCTTGCGCCGCTAACACTGTCGTATTATCCGAATTATATATGCGGTATTTCCGAAAATACTTCCTAAAAAACTCTTCTACCACACAGGAACACTGCGCGCCTGTATCCAGGAGTGCGGTGGCTGGGATATTATTCACCAACACTTCAATCTTCGGAAGAGTCAGATTTTTCACCATTACTGTATTTAACTTGTAGGAAGAGGGGTTTTCGTGACCTTCGGATTTCCGCACCCTCTCGTCAGCAGAAATCCGTTTTAGTTTAAATTATTTTTCATTTCCGTGCTTTCCTTCTTTTTCTACTGGCTTTGAGACTTTTTTCCTGGATTGCTATTGAACTGTCGACGTTCTCCGGCTGTTTTTGAATGCTCGGGTTTCCTTGCCCACTGATTCGCTTTGCCTCCGTAGCCGTGTGCTTGAGTTTGCTGTAGTCTTGGCGCACCAAATTGGTTTCGCTGTTGATATTGGCGTCTTCTTTCGACGTCCGCCGTTCTTCTACTTTCAAACTGGATTGCTAGCTCAAATAACTTTTCCAGTGTAGTCGGATTTCTTAATTCAATAAAGTCTTGCACTTGGGGCAGTAACCTCTGCAAAATCACTTGAATTATTTCAGGATCCGGACGGTTTCCATACAAGAGTTTGAAGACGTGAATTTTCTTAAAATAAAGCTTGAGAGGTTTTCGATTCTTTGTTGATATATACTAAAAAGTTCCGTTTCTAATTTCGCACGATCCCTTACAACAGGGAAGGTCTTGAAATTTTCGTAAGTATAGGTGGGACTTCCTGCTTGACCCAAGAGACTTCTGCCTGTACATTTGAACCAGTTAAGCGCTTGGCCCTTCAAAGCGCTGGTAGCTAAGGTAACTTTTTGAAACTCGTGCACGGGGTAGAGCATGAAGTGGTCATCCAATTTTTCCAAAAAACTGGTTACCGGTGAGTTTTCATTAAATGTTGCTTCTGGTTTCATCGAAGCGCGCATGGTCTGGACGATGTAACCAAATCCTTCCAGGGCGGCAGCTGGCATTTCTGGATTCTGAGCCGTTTCTGCAGGCAGCACAGGTTCTTCTTGAAACTCGGCCATGGTTATTCTTCTTCGTTGGGCGCCACTATCAGGGTCAATGTTCCTTCTAACCTTCTTCGGGAACATGCAAGGACCTGACTCGGAACAGAGAGCTTACTAAAGCTATGTTCAAAACTGTGGGAAGTAAACAGGATACACAAGAAGGGTATACAAAACCCTTTATTTTGCTCTATTTACAATGACTTCCGTACTTCGGAATACACCAACCCGCTACTTGGGGTCAAAACGTAAAAGTATAAAAATAAAACTAAACTCTATTTTAACTTTAGAATAATAAACGTGGAAGATTGGCCTTATATTAACAGGAAGCGTATGTAGTACAGAGAACTGTGAACACTACAATACGTTTACAATTTATCAAGAGGATTAAAACCTCTGGCCTGGAAGGCAACAAGCAACTGCGTAACTTAAGGTAAGCGGCCTGCTTCGACTCACTGCTTCCTCTCACTCGCTTGGCAAAAAGCCACAACTTAAATACTTGGCGTTCGCCAGACAAACTTTGCATAAAAACCTTAACGCTTATAATTCTGGCCGGAAGTAGAAAATAAGAAGTGATAGTAAAGATTTAAAATAAAATAAACGTTAGTAAAACTTTTGAAGATCCTTACAATAGCACAAAAACATCCTTGGGATATCCCGAGGATGTTGCTCGCGGGATATGCGCACATCCTCAGGACATCCCGGAATATCCCGTGAACCTCCTAAACACCTCCTCCCGAGTGCTTAATGTCACATCCTGGGATATCCTCAGGACATCCTAACTAAGTTCCATTGACAGCGTGCGGGATGTTATTAGGATATGAACTCCTACTTACTACATCCTCCGGACATCCCGGAATATCCCACTAATCTCCTAAACACAGCCCATTATATCCTAAAAACATACTATCTATATCCCATCGACAGCGTATGGGATGTTATTAGGATTTAAAGTCCTACTTACTACATCCTCAGGACATCCCGTAATAACCCAGTTTCCTCCTAAACTCATCCTCCCGAGTGCTTAATGTCACATCCCAGTATATCCTTAGGACATCCTATCTAGGTCCCACCGACAGCGTATGGGATGTTATCAGAATTTGAAATACTAGTTACAATATCCCTTTAACCTCTTAAATACATTGTCTCAACTGCTTAATGTTACATCCCAGTATATCCCCAGAAATCTTCTTTATATTCCAGTGAAAGTGTGTGAAGGTGCTGTGATAACCTGAAACTTGCTTATTTTCCACAGACAGTCTCAGGTCCTCCATCTGTGGTTACTATGGAAAAATAAGAAATTTTAAGAATATTTATACAATTTATTTTCTAATTTGAATTTCAATTTATTTAATAATTTGTAAATATATCTAAAACTGAGCAAGAGACTTGAAATGAATTATTAATACAAAATATTATAAGAGAAAATTTTGCTTTAAAATATTAAAAATCTTTCGATCATTTTTAACCATTCAATAGCCCAAAACTGAATTCTTCGATATATTCATAATTAAATTATTCTACAAATTCAGTTAATTTGTATTCAAAATTCAATAATAAAATTAAGCATTTAATAACCTTTAAGTAGGGGACTAAATGTGTGTAAATTTTGAAATTCTAAACTTAAGTCGGTTACGTTGATTGAATCATTATTCATGGCTACAGTATGATTAAACAGTTCATGAGTTCGTCTTGCTATTTGCTGTAATGGAGCGGAAGATTTTCTAATCAATTTTTTTATAGAAGATATATAGCTTTCAAATTTAAATGCACTGTAATTATCTAACGGCCCAAACATTTTTACATCTTCGCAAATATGCAGTAGGCCGTGAACATTATGAGCAATATACTGTTTTCCATAATAAAGCCCAAAATTTACTACGAAGAGTTTTAATAGAGACTGTGCGTATTCATCAATTGCCGTCTGATTCTGTATTTTGCATAAGAGTCTAATCGAAATATGAAGTAGTAAAAAATGATCATGTAGCGTTTTGTTAAATTAAAAAATAATAATAATAAATAAGTGGGCTAGTGTACAGTAAAAATTGACGGTATTCTGTAGCTTTCCAGTATTTAAATTCTTTTAGAGTTGGTTCCTTGGTTTTCTTGCAAATTCAATTGGTACATAAGGCTTTAAAAACTGGTCATTTAAAAAAAAATTAGTTCAACATTTTTATGTGGTAATCGTGCTTGTAAGGTGCCTCCGCCTATCCTAATAGTAATAATTTTTTGTACTACTCCTAAGCACACAAGGGACATAAAGTCTAACGGAATATTTATTAGTCCTATATTTGGAATATTCCTTAAAATGGGATAATCGTTTTGGTAATCGTCGTCAGTCAGTTCTTCTTGAGACATAAAAGTTCATATTTCGAATCACAGTTTGAAATGGAACTTAAAGAATATTTGCTAGCGCGAAAATTCGACACAGTCCTTTTTCATAATTAAATACTACTTCATCTTCTGACGAATCCGATAATATACGTTGATTTATTCTGCTTTAAATCCGTCTTTTAGATATCTGAGATAATTTTTTTTAGTTCTGATCATTTTTGTAGAATAAAGGAAACATTTAGAAACTTACTTTTCACACTCTGTCAATGTAACGCTTGCAAGTCTCTGTCAATGTAACACTCTGTCAATGTAACGTCAGCAAGTCAGTTCGTAACTGAAAGAGAATTTGGAAGGACGGCTATTAACGTTTAGCAGAATAGCTGAATTCTGGAAATCTGAAAGTACGTGTACTTTTCACTTTGTGGGGTTCTTCAAGGATATCACTATTACGGAGCAATTAAAACCGTTGGGGGTGTTCTGCGTACTTTGTTGTGAAGGGATGTGAAGGGATGTTTCCCTTGTAGGGGGATACAAAAGAAGGGAAGGTTTGACACATAAATCTGCCACGTTAACAAAAGAGAAATCTTAGGGCATCGGTTACAGAAAAAGTGCTCAGAGGTGTTACATTCTGAGCGGAGCTCGGTTTCTCAAAAGCAAAGAAAATTTGAGAAGCAGTTTTACGGACAATGATAATGATGGAAACGAAACTTTAAGATTTTCAACTTCAATTGTTATTTATAGTATAAAATAAAGTAATAAAAGTGCTGAGTTTAAAGAACGCGTTTAATTTAAAAATTAAATCATTTTAATTTAAAGTTTGAACATCTATTTAATCCGTTATCTAATTTTGAGTTTTCATAACAACATTTAACTTTGTGTTATATACCTTGAAGAAACGTGTTTACTGCATTTTCTGGATGTTACAAATAAATTAATAAAGCAGCAATTATTGTTAAATTATGAGGAGTCATGTAGCATTGTCGGCATAACGTATAAGACTGCAGAGCGCTGGATATATTTTTTTCGCGCTTTGTTTAGCAAAGACCGAATATTTGTATGGTTAAAGAGGTAGCAAAGTGAGGTTTGAGGAGAGTAAGAACTTAATGTTAGTTCTTCCCATTCTCAAACCTTATTTTCCTATTACAGAGAGGTAAAAAATAAGTTACTTCTTACCTCAGTCGCTTTGAAAGACTAATTCTCATTATTAAAGAACTTACCAGAAAATGAACGAAGAAACTGCAATGAATTTTTTAGCCCAATAAAATTATTCTTCTGTTTATAAATTCAAATTAAAGGAGGTTAAACCTCGTACAGACTAGTTTTTAACTGGGTCTGTAAACTAAAATTTCGTTTGTTAAAAAAAAAAAAAATACTGTTACTTATTACTGCACAGCACTAAACATCATTCATTACTAATATAATAGTGTAACAGATCAAAAAGTATTTTTTTCTTTTGCAGTTTCAAAGTATAGTTATTTCTATGCTAAGAACTATCGATGAATTTAATAGAATACTTTTCTAACTTGATATTTCTGATTAGTGCCTCAGAGACGGGTAAGTGATTATAGTGACTGATTGCCGTACAGAAGGGCTCAAGTTCGAATGCCATATAAGGCATGGATGCACATCATGCCCATCTGCTCATAGGATAAATGTCTTTGTAAAAGATTTTCTGAGTTAACCTGTAACGTAAATAATATTTGTGTTCAAAGATATTAGAAAAGTATCTAAAATAATGTTTACAAAATATATTATGTAGCAATTAGAATTTAATCGTAAACACACTTTCAATATGAAACTCAAAACCGATGAAAACACGTGCCTATAATTTGTAAGAAAGTACTCTGATCAATAGGCACTGTGAAACAACAACAAAAATTTGAAAATATTATTACTTAATACTTACAGCCAAAATATACGAAAACCAGTGTAAGCATAACAATTAAATTTTCATATGCAGAATAGGTAATCCATAGAGTAAGATTTCGATTCTTATAACATGACTTGCGTGTGGTACAAGGTTACTTTAATATTTTCAGATATGAGCTTCCATAAGAAGTAAGTACCGAAGATATCTGAGAAACAACATCCTCAGGAGATCTTCATATATCCCGGGACATTACGACTTGAACAGGACATCTTTAAGATGTTGATTTACGAACTCCTCAGGATATCTGAAAATCAACATCCTGAGGAGATCTTCATATATCCCGGGACATTAAGACTTGAATAGGATATCCTCAGGATGTTGACTTAAGAAGTCCTCAGGATATCTGAGAATCAACATCCTTAGAATATCCTAACTGCTTCCCGGGACATTGCGACTTAAATAGGATATCTTGAGGATGTCTTGTGTTATGGGGGGAACCTATTAAAGAGTATATTAAACGATTAGCGGTTAACTGTTTTTATTCAGTACAAACCCACAGTAATAGCCTTATTAGCACTCTCAGACACTCCCCGCGTCCCAGAGACAAACATCGCTACCCTTGTGATATCCTCCCCACATAGGATTCACAACCTTAATTGACTCATTCACGCAAAACTGACTCTGCGGTTTTACCACCCGCGGCTACATCTTATAACGACACTGAACTTGACACCTCTGCTTTTTCGCCGCCGCTAGTGCGGACCTCACTCTCTTTCTTCCGCCTCCCACACTCCTTTCACCCTTCTCTTTCTCCCCCCTCCCGATCTTTATCAGAAGTCGAGTAAAAAGATGTTTCTACATCTTGACACTCGAGAATAAAATACGATCTGTGTGTGAACCAAGAATGCGATGGAAGCATAACTCAGGTTCCTTGCAATTCTGTTTTTACTAGTGGCACTAAGACGTCGCACTTCGTATTTTGTTTCTCTTGTGTGTACATGTTTTCTTCTGTGAAATAGTTGTTAAAAAATAGTTAATTATGTATGGATTAGTAATTAGGTACTTAAGGTAAAAATATGTATTTAACTATTAGCAATTATGAATTTAAACTCTTACCCATTTAATTATTTAGCACATTCAGTTGTATTTCTCATAATTCGAAACTTTTATCATGTTATTCAATGAGGGGTAGGGCTATGGCGCCCAGGCACCCTGGTGGTTAAGCACCGCAGTTCAATTGTAAAGGTTCCTTGCAGGCTCGTGATTTACACTGGTGTACACAACAAAACGTGTGGTCTGTACTTCTTTCTAAGTTATACATATGCCCACAACAATAAAAAATAAAACGTTTAATTACTTTTCGATCATAACACGCTTCACAAACTACGTAGCATTGTCAAACGTAAATACCGATTTTTAATGTTTCCATCTTTTAGCCACTAGATGGTGTATCACAGCGCTGGAATTGCGGATTGTGAATAAATCAGAAATATCACTTCTTAAAGGAAAAACTGGAAAGTACACCCAACAGGTTGCTAATAAAACCTAAACAAATTCTATTTTTAAAGGCTGTTATGCACATGAATTTAGATTTCGAACTATTTCTTAATGATTTTCTGTACGTAGTAAATTACGAATATCATCTTTATAACATTGAAACAAAAAACTAACAATAGCGAAGTATTTCATTATAAATTTTACATATTTTTAGTGGAAAATACATGCACGGAACAGCTTAAAAACACGTACGTTTCACTGCCGTAATGCAATGTTTTGAAGTTACAAACATGGACGCCGCTTGTTCGGTAGAGTTTCATTCCCCGATAGTGGAGGAAACTGCGCACCCTCCCTCCTTATATTCTAACCTCCTTGGTTTTAACACGGGGTGTATGGGGCAATAATCAAACTATATCTTCTAGTACACTATAGTCAGGGATTGGAGTTTCGATATTCGACCGTTGAACACCGTAGGACGTGTTTTTCAAGGGCTCGTGAGTGAGCACATGTTTCGCTATTCGCACATGTTTAGCTATATTCTTGGTGAGCCCTGCAGTTGCTGGTTCTTATTTGGTGTTCAGTGCGTTAAATTATGCCAAACAACAAAGGATTAGTTGGATTTAAATTCATATAGTGTAGAAGACCCGTGTAGTGACTTAGAAATGGATTCTAAATGACATGGATGATATTCTAAATGACTTGCTGGCTAAAAAAGAGTTTGATCACGTTGATTTCACCAGTGCAGTCAATCTTCTTAAACACTCGTTGCACTTTGCGGAACAACTTCATAGTGCGTGTGAATCTTTTCTTATAGCTAATCCCTGAGTTGACTGCGTGTCTCATCGGATGTAGGTTGAAGGACAAATTAAGGGAATGTAGGCCGAATTCAGCAGTTTGAAAGGTAAGTGGGTAAAAGTTTACAATTGGGTGCCCCTCGGGTTTTTTTGGCGATTCTTTTTTTGACGCCAAGATCGGCACCAGGAAGACACAATTTCAAAATGGCCGTTACACAAAAACAAAATAAGAAGTCAAAGAATTGCCCAAACTCAGTGTCCATGTACACATCGATCTATTTTAACTTGAAAAAACCAAGTTAAAACTATCATGGTAACCAGAAATGAGGTTTCATCACCAAAATTGAACGAAATTTCTGCCAATTGAAAGGGCACCTTATTCTACACTACAGCCGGTAAGTGCGAAAATTATAAAGTACGTATTAATTCTTTTGTTCATTCTAATGTACCAGGCAAAATGTCCCTTTAAGATGCTATTCCGTTAAAACGCACAGTCGGATGCTGGAAAGCGAGGAAGAAGGACTTGTTTTCTGCTCTCTCCTAGCTTTAGTACCGCACCCACTCCTCCACTGTACAGCCAGCGCGAGGGCGCCGGTCAACAACCTGAGCGAACACGGGATGTATGGGGCAATAATCGAACTATATCTTCTAGTGCACTATAGTCAGGGATTGGAGTTTCGATATTCGACCGTTGAACACCGTAGGACGTGTTTTTCAAGGGCTCGTGAACAGTCGCCGCTTTTCGCTTATCTCAGTGGTGCGCAACAAACTTTTTTCGACTGCGACCCCTTTTGTAGAGAGAAAATTTTTGGCGACCACTAGAGATAAATGTTCACAAATACGATGTATATTTCGCGCATTTCTTTCGTTTCATCGAATAAAAACATCATCATATCTGACTCATATTAATTTTATTTATAATTTTAAGAAAATAATTTTTGTATAACACAAAAATCAGTAAATTGCCCTTTAATGAGATGTATGTGGCTGCAAGTTTCTAATTATCTCATCGATGTTTGGATGTATGTTGCTAATTGCAATTCGCGTATCATCTTCAGGGTTTAAACGCGAGCGGTATTTAGTTTTTATTGAAACTAGTTTGTTAAATCCAGTTTCATATAAATACGTTGATGCAAATTGTATTAACACTCTGATGGTCTTGCATAAAACGGGATATTGTTTTTCCACGGATAGCCAAAATTTTCGGCAAGGCTGCGTCTTAAATTGATTTCGAAGAGTTTAATCACTAATTAGATCTATCAATTGCTCTTTCTCAATAATTTGAAGAGTTGAACTGCATATGTCAAAGGAAAATGGATCACGAATCCAACTAAAATCGTTTTCAGGAAAATCCTCGAATCTTCTCGAAAAATTTTCTTTAACTTTTCAATGTGATTGGAAATGATGTTTTTAAATGTAAATATATCTATATTATTTCCCTTGATAAAATCGTTAAAGCAAGGGAACATGTCGGTGTTGTTTTTATTCAGTTCCGCTTGCCAGAGACTAAGCTTATTCTTAAAAGCTTGAATTTTACTGGCTGAAGTTATGATAGTTCAATTCTCACCCTGCAAGCTCAAATTTAAGTCTTTAAGTGTTTCGAAAATATCAACTAAATAGCTCAGCTTCCCTAGCCAAACTTCATTGATATAATAACTTGCCAATCTATGTTTCTTTTCGATTAAAAACACGTACACTTCATTTCTCAAATCAAACATCCGTCGTAGTATTTTCTCACGTGAAAGCCATCTGACTTCGGTGTGTAACAGTAATCTCTCATACGTTGAGCCCATCTCATTGCAAAGTATTGAAAAGAGACGGCTGTTGTGGATGTTGCATTTAATGTAGTTAATTGCACTAACAGCGTCTTGTAATATGTTGTGCAACTCTTCATCCATATCTTTTGCAACAAGAGCTTGCCGATGAATCATACACAGTGATTAAATACCATATGAAGCGCCACCTTCTGAATTAAGCCTCTGAGCCCTTTATTCGAACCTGTTAATGCTGCAGCACCATCAGTACAAACCGCAACACAGTTTGCCCAGGTAAGGGACTTAGTTTCAAAATATTCATTTATTACTTCGAATATTATTTCCCCAGTTGTTTTTCTTCCAAACTTTTGCAACATAAAAACGTTTCTGTTATATCTTCATTAAAAATAAACTTAACGTAAATAATTAATTGTGACATTTTAGTAATATCGGTAGTCTCGTCCAGTTGTAAAGCAAATACAGATGAATTTTGTATGCGTTTTATGACTTCTGACTCGATATTTCGTGACATTTCGGAAATCCGCCGAGACTCGGTATCTCTTGATAATGATATTGTTTTTAGTTCATTTCCATATTTATCGCCATGCATAATTTATGCCATCTTACCTTGCTGCAGGAAGGATAAGGGATTCTCCAATTGTATGGGGTTTCATTGTTTTTCCTATTAGATAAGAAACTTCTAAAGAAGCTCGTAATGCTTTCTGAGGTATTGTTGTAAATTTCTTTAAATGTGCACTTTGAATTTTCAGATTTTTAGTTCGTCTTTGAAAAAAATCGGCATGTTTATTTTGAAGTTCTTTATGTTTAGTTTCCAGGTGCCTTTTCAATTTAGCTGGTTTCATGCTCTCATTTGCTAATTTTTCGTTGCAAATGACACATATCGGGCGTTTTTCATCATCAACAACACAAAATGTAAAACCATACTTAATAAATTCCTCATTGTATTTTCTTATTTTTTTAGATCGGGCATTTAGTTCAGTATTTTGCGATTCCTCATCAGTGTTTGTTCGTTTGTTAGCTGAAGATGTACCTGGTGTTCGTATTACCCATTTATCCATTATGAAGATAGGGTTTAAAATTATTTAAACTAAAATAAATAATATATAAAATTTTATCATTTTTTTCCCGAGAAATTCAATAAAATTAACAGAGATCATTCTCTAATGATAGTACATACCTGATAACAAAGAGTAGCAAAGCCCGATAAAAATATAAAAAATCATAATTACACAACGTCACATGATAAAACTCGAAGATAAACTAAAACAATTGCAGGCCAACTGCTACATGCTACAACTTCATGCGAACACTTCACGTCTTCACTCTGACTATCAGATACACCGCGTACCTGACTATCAGATACACTGCGTACCATCTGATTGGCTGATCACGGAAGCGAATTTTTCCCCTTTCCCTGCGGTTAACGTCTAGTCTAGTCAAATAGGCGCTTTTCAGTAAAACTGGAGAATTACCGCGAAGAGGGCGCTATCTACCGGAGTGAAAAACTTGCGTCTTCACACTTTACATACATTACGCATTACGGTCAAAGAAAGAGCAGACAGCATGAAATTGCAATTAAACAGTGAGTGACGGCGATTCACTCTTTATAAGTACACTGTATGGTATGCAACATGCAGGCATAATGCATTTCATAAAAATTTGGGGACCCCCAAAAAACTTCTGGCGACCCCTACAGGGGTCGCGACCCCCAGTTTGCGCACCACTGGCTTATCTCACTGCTGCCTTTCTCCTATAAGGATTTTATACGTTGCTTAAGTTGCCCCCAAGCTTCATTTTTAGATTGAAGTCAGGAACTTTAAGCAGCTCCAGCTACTGCATCTGTCACGGGGCTCTCTCGGCTGAGAGTTAACCTCGCCCAGGGCAGTGGCCAACGATTCATTTCTAATATCTCGTCCACTGATAGACATTAAGCTTTGTTCGAAATACCGAAATAAACATGGACATTACACAAGGAAACGGATCGATGATGATTAGTCATACCAATGAAACTTCCCACAATACTAATACCAATGATGGAGAACTCCACCCGGCACGATTTGCTTTCTTGATCAGTTTTTGCGCGCACATAAATGTTTCACACCGGTTCTCACAAACCAAAGTGCAGTAAAATGCCTTAGTGCATTTTTACTGATCTCTGTTTTTACTAGCTGATCTAATTTTATTTTAGAATATTTGACTCTGGCATTATGTCTATTGTCAAACTTATTCTTACTCGATATCGAGATCTGGAAGCTGCTGCCCAGCACTCGGAGCTTATGGGAGACGACTTTTTCGACTACAACCGGACTTTTTACCACCCCTCTAACTCAGCGATGATCAGGAAACCAGCGTTGAATCGTTTAGAACTCTACCGAGACGATTCCAGACCAGGTGCAGGATAAGGAATGGAAAATTCCCAGTATGAGCGTTAAGAGGCCGGCTAGCCCTGACATTGCGACCACTGAGATACAGAATAGATTGCAAGGACTTACGTATTAAAGTATGTTAATAATAATAATAATAATATAATACACTGCTCAAAACAATTAAAGGATATTGCGGTTTTAGGTGGATCTTGTGGCTGGGAAACTTTTTAGCCGATTGATACATGGTTGACAGACGTAGTAGGTTATATGAGAATAAATTAGACATGTTTGGCAGAAAAAAATGCATTTTATTGCGCATTTGTGTACAAAAGGAAAAAAAAAAAAAACACAATTTGTGCATATGAGAAAAAAAGAATAAAAGAAGGTGTTTCTTCAAAGGAATTCATTTTTAGTAGCGGGTATGGTTTCCACGGACGGCCAGCAACGTTGAACACCTCTGAGGCATGGGGTCAATGAGGCTGTTAATCACAAGTTGGGGTATTCTGTCCCACTCTTCCAGAAGAGCTCTTTCCAGTTCTTGGAGAGTTTGTGAGGGTGGTTGGCGGCCAGAAACTCGTCTTCCTAGAGCGTCCCAAATGTCCTCTATTGGATTCATGTCTGGAGAACACGCTGGCCATTCCATTCGTGCGATTGCTTCCTCGAAAAGGAAATCCTCCACCAGGTTAGCACGATGTGGCCTGCAGTTATCGTCCATTAAAATGAAGTCATCTCCGATTGCTGCAGCGTAAAGAACTACAATAGGTCTGAGGATCCCATCCCTATATTGGCGACCAGTCAGAGGTCCATCTCGAATGATGTAGAGGTCTGTGCACCCGTCAATGGAGATGGCACCATACACCAACACTCGCCCACCGCCAAATCTGACACTTTCGTGCACGAACGCAGGATTATTCCTACTGCCACGGTCCCTCCAGATGAAAATACGCCTATTATCAGGATGAACAGAAAAACGGGACTCATCAGAAAAAAGAACATTGCTCCATTCATTTCTCCTCCAGTTCACATGCTCTGTTGCCCACTCCCTGCGGTCGCGACGATGCCTTGATGTTAGTCTAACACATACCATCGGTCGGCGAGCATACAGACCTACACCATGCAGCCGGTTTCGGACAGTCTGAGTTGAAACCGTGGTGCCAGTAGCCGAGCGCAGGTGTTGTTGGAGAAGAGTAGCATTCATATTTCGGTGTCTCCGAGCCATTAACACTAAATAACAATCTTCATTGGGCGTTGTTGCCCGTCGCCGACCTTGCCCTGGTCTTCGGCCTGCACTTCCAGTTTCCAAAAAACGGTTCCAGATCCTGGAAATCACACTTTGTGACACTCCAAATGCTTGCGCTACTTCGGCTGGAGTTTGGCCCCCTTCTAACCTACCAACAATTCTCCAAGCTTCTGAATCGGTTAAATGACTTCGCTGAGACATCGTACTCATCGAAACAAAGCAGTCACTGAGTGCCGATCATCCTTGTCTTCATTATCTTTTTTATTCAGTTGAAAGTCAAATTTCATTCGCTGCCTCTGAAGCGACGCTTTTGACGTCGAACTCAAAATTAGCATACTCCACAGTTTGAAAACCAGAAAAATTTGCATTTATGATGCTCTTCTTCCATTTTCGGCAAAAAAAAAAAAAATTCGCTTAGTTCTTTATTTTATATAAAACTTACAATATCCTTTAATTGTTTTGAGCAGTGTATATAGTTTAGATAAGTTCTGGCAACAGTGAGTGTTGTCGTCATCAGGAGATCGTGCTTCGCGATACTGTCGTTCAAAAAAAATAGCTATAGTTTGTAATTCCAACAAAAAGCATCAGATTTTTGCTCTTCTATTTGTTTTCTCTCTATTTTTAGAAATATACCTTTTTAGGTTATGTATTTTTTAAGAAATACTTTTTTAGGTTATGGGTCAAGCAAGCTCCCATATTGCGTCAAATGTTTTGAATTGATGTTTTCTCGAAGAAACGGAACTCGTTAAGCCTAATCAAGTAAGTGTTTTGTTTTCGTTATAGCAATCGAAAGTTGTTTAGAAATCAAAGTATGGAATTATCTAAGGTCCAAGTAAAGCCTTTATCAGGTGAAAGCGATTGGCTTATATGGAAATACAGGATAAAATTTGTTTTAAATTATCATCCTGGTGCTTTAGAAATTGTAGAAGGAACTATAGTGAAACCAGAAATTCTTCCTGTAGATGCTCCGATTGCTCAACATGAGAAATATAATGAAGCTATTAAGAAGTTTCAAAATGCAAACACTAGTGCTATGATGGTATTAACGAATTCCACGACGGAAAAAACTCTGCAAAAAGTTATGAGATTTCAGACTGCTAGAGAAGTGTGGTTGGAATTACATAAGTTATTTGCAGCATCATCAGAAAATCAATTGTATAATATATGCATGCAATTTTTTCAATTCAAGTGGAATGAAAATGATAATATGGCAGCTCATCTTTCCAAATTAAGAAACTTATGGAATGAGTTAAATTCAGGACTTGAAAAGAAAAATGAAAATAATGTTGCAAATAACTTTTATTTGTGATTATATTTCCCATTTGTATTTTACAACATGTGTGGCAACACGCTTTTTATATTTTTCTCTTGGGAACTTTTTTTTTTTTTAGTTGTTGTCACTGTTTTACTTTTACCATGTAGAATTTACTGTAACTGTGCCATTTTGTGTTTCAATATATGTTAATTTAGATGAATCTCTGCTTATTTATTTGTCTCCATTCCTAACGTTAGACTTCATCAGGTTATGGGTACCAACATGATATAACTGTGCGGGGAAATTTATGAGCGAAGTGGAGATAAATATTACCGGCAGTTCTTAAGCCTTACGTGAGTCGGCAAATTAGTTCGCAAAAATGGAAGCTGCAAAGATATTGGTTCAGCCGTTATGCGGAAAAAGTGATTGGCCTATTTGGAAATATAGAATTAAGTTCGTATTAAATTATCACGAAAACGCTTTAGAAGTCGTGGAAGGAAAACTGAAGAAGCCAGAGGAGCCTGATCATGCGGCCGCCGAAGAGATTCGAAAGAGATTTAGAGATGATATGAAGGTTTTTAATAAAGCAAATAATTGCGCTATTATGGTTGTTACGAACTCCATGACTGAAGACACTTTACAAAAGGTAATGAGATTTGACAGCACAAGAGACATTTGGCTGGAACTTCACAAAGTATTCGAAGATTCGTCCGATAACCAACTTTATAACATATGTTTACAGTTCTTCAAATTCAGTTGGTCAAATGATGATATGGCAGCTCATTTGTCAAAATTGAAAAAATCTATGGAATGAATTAAACAGTGGGCTTGAAAATAAGGAAGAAAACAGACTGCCAGAAATGCTGTTGATTTGTAAAATATTGGATACTCTTTCTCCCAGTTAACGTACTTTCAAATCGATTTGGTTACTTCTTGGTGATGAAAAGAGAACTTTAGATGAATTAACCACACAATTGTGCACCCATGAAAGAGAATTAAGGAAGGATCCAGATTTTTTAGAAACTTTAGATCGGGAAGCATTGATAGCAAATCCGGAATTTAAGCGGAAATCATCTATTAACAAGAAAAACAATGGCAAGTGTAATTTAATACGAACTTAATTCTATATTTATATTGCCACCAAAGAGGACATTGGGTCAGAACATGCAAGAAATGGATAGCTGATGGAAAACCGTCGAAACCCACTCCACATATAGGGCCAAACAAGGGAAGTAAAAACAGTATTGCTGCAAATATGACACTTCTAGCTGTAGACGATACAATATTTTCTGCAGAAACGAATTCTGATGATTGGTTTATTGATAATGGGGCCTCGAAGCATGTTGTCAATAACAGGCACTACTTTATAGACTTCAAAAGATTTAAGCTTCCTCATAGCATCACTGTGGCAAATGGAAAGTCATTACCAGCAATTGGAAAAGGCACCATCAAGATAATGACCATTGTAAATGGGATGAATCAAATCAAAAATCTTGAAGATGTCTGGTATGTTCCAGAAATAAGTAAAAATCTATTTTCTGTGTTAGCATCTCAAGATAAAAATCAAAACAGTGTGTTTGAATCAACATTTAAGGACTGCTATTTAAAAATAGATGGTGTAATAGTTCTGCATGGAACAAGAAATGCTGGTGGCGGTCTCTTTAAAGCCGTGATGAAGACCTTAGTTCCTGAAACTCACATTGACATCAACATGACTGAGAATAATGAATAAACTCTCCAACTCATGAAGGATGGGGTCACCAAGATAAAAAGCATGTCCATTGTAGAGAAAGAGTTGAATATTAAGATTAAGTCTGATATGAAATTATGTGAAGCTTCTGTATACGGAAAATTCCACCGTTTAAAGTTTGGAACCAGGAAAGCGGTTACAAAAGCTGGAGAATTGTTCTCGACAGATATTTGTGGGCCATTTGATCAGTCATTTAGGAAATACCGTTACTTTGCAATCTTCAAAGATGCCTACACCAAATTTCGATACCGTTTTTTCTTAAAGCACAAATCAGAAGTAAAAGATGTGCTTGAAAATTTCATAGCTCACGCTAAGAACTTAGGGCATACGGTTAAAGAAATGCTCAGTGCAATGGTGGAGAATTTGACAACCAAGCCGTTCGCAAGATCTTGAACAAGCATGGAATCTCCCAGAGGCTCACAGCTCCATATACACCAGAACAAAATGGCACTGCTGAACGAGAGAACAGAACAGCCCTAGAAATGACCAAAACTCTCAAATACTCGAATGAGGAAGTGGACTTTCCAGCTTTCCTATGGGGAGAGTTCTTCAGTACTTCAATTTATATATTGAATAGGACATGCAAGTCTTCAGTTCCTAATTCAAGCCATTATGAATTATGGATGGGAAAGAAACCCAGAATAAAACACATGCGCATCATTCGATCGACTTGCTATACTCATATCCCAGTTAAGAAGAGGAGAAAGATGGACAAAAGAGCAACTAAAGGTGTAGCCACGAGCAACTAAACGAGCATTATATCTTTCCACTTGTCCATCTTTGTTAAGTTTTCTCTTGAAGACCCACTTACATTTCATAACTTTCCTTCCCTCTGGCCTAGGCACTATGTCCCAAGTTTCATTTCGTTTTAAATTTTCCAACTCTTCTTCCATGGCTAACTTCCATTTTTCTGCATCTGGACTAGTTAATGCCTCTTCTAAAGTTTCAGGATCATTCTGGAAAGCTTTCTTGGGTGTTGAGCCTTCATATTTCTGTTTCTCGGATTGTGAGCTGCACTGCATTCCACTTGCAATTCCATTTTTTCTGGAGGATTTTCTTCATAAATCTCTGAAATTTCCATGATATAATCCTTTGTCCACCATTTGATACCATTTGGGTATGATGGAGATGAAAGGTACCGCATTTACATCAAAGAAACCAGTACAGTATACAGTAATCTATTCCCGAGATGTCATATTTGAAGAGATACCTTCCATGACTGGAAACATTATAACATTGCACCCACAACAAGTTTCTGGAAGAAATTCATCTCAAGATGATGAAGTTGAAAATAAAGTAATAGACGAAGGCCCTCAACAGGAAAAGAAGGAGGTGGAGGATATACCAGAAAAGGAGACTCGACCCAGAAGACAAATTTCAGCGCCTAAGTGGACAAAGGATTATATCATGGAAAATTCAGAGATTTATGAAGAAAATCCTCCAGAAAAAATGGAATTGCAAGTGGAATGCAGTGCAGCTCACAATCCGAGAAACAGAAATATGAAGGCTCAACACCCAAGAAAGCTTTCCAGAATGATCCTGAAACTTTAGAAGAGGCATTAACTAGTCCAGATGCAGAAAAATGGAAGTTAGCCATGGAAGAAGAGTTGGAAAATTTAAAACGAAATGAAACTTGGGACATAGTGCCTAGGCCAGAGGGAAGGAAAGTTATGAAATGTAAGTGGGTCTTCAAGAGAAAACTTAACAAAGATGGACAAGTGGAAAGATATAAAGCTCGTTTAGTTGCTCGTGGCTACACCCAAGTCGAAGGAATTGACTACAAAAAGACGTTTTCTTCTGTAATAAAAACAAAATCAATTAGAACTTTATTAGCATTCTCAGTTGAGCAAGACTGGCAGGTTCATCAACTTGATATTACTGCAGCCTATTTAAATGGAAGACTGAGTGAGACAATTTTCATGGAACAGCCACCCGTGAGTCTGCATGAGAAAACACACAGAGAAGTTTGCTTGCTAAAGAGAAGTCTTTATGGACTTCATCAGTCTGGGAGAGAATGGAATATGTGCTTCGATAAATTTCTGAAATCAACGAGCCTAACAAGATCCAGAGCAGATCCTTGTGTTTACTTCAATAAAGAAAAGGAGTTAATTGTAGGTGTGTATGTGGATGGTCTTCTTGTAATGTCCAGCAAAGAATTCATCATTCAGGAATTTAAGGATAATATTGCAGCTACATTTAAAATCAGGGATTTGGGAGAAATACATCACCTTCTTTCAATTAGGATAAGCAGAAGGGAAGATAGCTGTGTGACTCTTGACCAAAGTGTCTATGATACTGAACTCTTGGAAACACCCAATATGCAAGATGCTAAAGGAGCATCAACACCATTCGATCCAGGTATGAAATATACAACAGCCACTAAGGATAACATGTTGAATGCTGAAGGAGCATTAAAATATAGGCAGGCTGTTGGAGGGCTCTTCTACCTAGCAGGAGAAACAAGGCCAGATTTAGCTTTTGCTACTATTTACATGAGCCGATTGAATAATTGCGCAAGCAAGGAACATTGGGCTGGTGTACAACTTCGTTACCTAAAACAGACCAAGGAATTAAAGCTGACTTTCCAAAAGACAGGAAAGAATTTGGAAGTGTTTTGTGATTCTAATTGGGCTGGTGATAAGATTGACAGACGATCATTTAGTGGCTATGTGGTGCTACTAGCAGGTGGAGCTGTCTCATGGAGCATAAGAAACAACAGACGACTGCATTGTCAACAGTTGAAGCTGAGTACCTCTCAATGTGCCACGCAGCCAAGGAAGTACTGTGGTTCAAAAATTTTTTTAAAGAAATTATGGGAGAACATTTTTTAAACTTTCCACAAAGCATATTTGTTGATAATCAGGGTGCCATTTCTTTAGCCAAAAACCATGTCACTTCAGAGCGTAACAAACATATTGAACTCAGGCATTTTTTTTTTGAGAGAAAAGGTTGAAGAGAAGTTGTTAAACTTTACGTATGTGCCTTCCAGTTCAAATGCAGCACACATGTTCACGAAGAGTGTGCAAAAGAAAGCCTTGTTCAATCAAAGGTTCTGTGTAGGACTGAGGGAAATTTAATCAAGGGGCAGTGTTGCAAATAACTTTTATTTGTGATTATATTTCCCATTTGTATTTTACAAAATGTGTGGCAACACGCTTTTTATATTTTTCTCTTGGCAACTTTTTTTTAGTTGTTGTCACTGTTTTACTTTTACCATGTAGAATTTACTGTACTTGTGCCATTTTGTGTTTCAATATATGTTAATTTAGATGAATATCTGCTTATTTATTTGTCTCCATTCCTAACGTTAGACTTCATCAGATAAGTTACCTGACATGCTACTCAATTGCAAGATTTTAGATGTCTTACCAGGACAATACCATTTGTTTAAGTTGGTTACTCTTGGGTGAAGACAAGAGAACAGTTGATGAGTTAACAGCACAGCTTTGCTCTCATGAAAGAGAATTTAAAAGTCATGAGAAAGGCAATACAAATGAACAAGTGGCATTAGTAATGTCAAAATATGAAAAACAAAAGCAATATAAAAAAGACAAATTCAGAAGAAAACCAAGAAAAGAAGATATTTGCAATTATTGCAAAAAGAAAGGACACTGGGTAAAAGATTGTAAACAGTGGATTGCTGATGGAAGACCACCCAAGAATAGGTTAACGAAAACCAATGAAGGAAATACAGGCAGTGTAATACTGATGTCCATTGACGAAGAGGCTAAGACTGATCGAACATCTTTTTGGATTGATAGTGGAGCTACAAGACATATCATGAATTGTATCACATACTTTATTGACTTTATGAAGTTTGATAGTCCCTGTAGCATCAAGGCTGCTGGAAAAGAAACTTTAGTTGCTCTTGGTAAAGGAACAGTATGTGTCAAAACAACTATTGGTATTAAAATCCAAAGAATTTACCTTAAAGATGTTTGGTATGTCCCTGGGATAAACAGAAATTTATTTTCTTTACTTGCTGCTCAAGATAGAAATCCGAATAGTAAATTTATTTCAACAGTTACAGAATGCTGGTTAAAGGTTAATGGTCAAGTAGTGCTTTTTGGAACTGGCAAAGTATATGGTACTTTATACAAGGCAGCTATCGAACCTATTATGCCTGATAAAATTATAAAAGTGCATGCTGCTGAAGCAGACAATTCCTTGTTAGAGTTATATCATCAGAGATGGGGACATCAAGATAAACGTCACATTAAGAACTTGCTTGAGAAAGAATTAGGAATTAAAATCCCATTTGAAAGAAAATTGTGTGAACCATGCATTTTTGGCAAAACACACCGTTTACCATTTGGCATAAGAAAGCCAGCCAGCAAGCCTGGTGAATTAATTTCAGCTGATGTCTGTGGACCTTTTGATGAATCTTTCCAGAAGAAAAGATACTTAGTTGTGTTTAAAGATAGCTACACAAAGTTTCGTTATGGGTATTTTATCAAGGAGAAATCTGCTGTTGTAAATATGTTACAACACATGCTTGCACACGCTAAAATTTTAAGACATTCAGTCAAAGAATTTCTCAGCGATAATGGAGGCGAGTTTGACAATGACAAAGTGCGTGCTATTTTGCATTCTGAAGGTATAACTCAAAGACTAACAGCACCTTATTCTCCTGAACAAAATTGGTCTAGTGAAAGAGACATACGTACAATAATCGAAATGGCAAGAACATTTTAGTACTCAAATTCTGAAGCTCATTTTCTTGTTAGAGTGTTCAGCCCACATTTCAATGTGGGCTGAACTAGTCAACACTGCCATATATGTACTAAACAGAACTGGCAAATCATCAGTAGAAGGCATGAGTCCTTATGAGCTATGGTTTAAAAAGAAACCTCGAATTAAGCATCTTCGTATAGTAGGATCTGTGTGTTATGCCCATATTCCTAAACAAAGAAGAAGGAAAATTGATAATAAGGCTACAAAAGCTTATTTAATTGGTTATGATGGAGACGAAAGATACCGACTATGGATCAAAGAAACCAATAGTGTGATCTGTTCACGTGATATTATATTTAATGAAAAGCTCACAAATTATGAAGAAAGGGTGCAGTTACCTATTGAAGATCAAGATAGCCTAATTTCTGGCTCTGAACATCAACAAAATTCAGAAAAAGATAAGTCATAAAAGTTTCTTTGTGAAGAAGATAATTCAAAAAAAGAATACAACAAAGAAATATCTGGAGATATATCAGAAGAACATTTTGAAAGACAAGAATGTGAAGATATTAATTTGCAAAATAATGCACAGTCAAGATACCTAAGAGATAGAGCTGACTTGAGAAAGCCAAAGCGTTTTGAAGATTGTATAATGATAAGTGAAGCTTTTATTATTGATTCTGAAGAGCCCGAATCTTATGAAGAAGCGATCAACTGTAAGCAAAGTGTTAATTGGAAAGAAGCTATGGATTCAGAGATGAAATCATTGATAGAGAATGAAACATGGAGTTTAGAAAAATTACCAAAAGATGCTAAAGCTTTACCATGCAAGTGGGTTTATAAGATCAAAAGGAATCCTGATGGATCTATTGATAAATTCAAGGCTAGACTTGTTGCCAAAGGATGTACTCAACGTTTTGGAGTTGATTATGATAAAACGTTTAGTCCAGTAACAAAGTTAGGAACTATTCGTTCAGTTTTGATCATCGCAGCCAGTGAGAAAATGCATCTTTCTCAGTTTGATGTCGGTTCAGCATTCTTATATGGAAAACTTGAAGAATCTATATACATGCAGCAACCAGAAGGATACAGTGACGGTTCGAAGAAAGTCTGTAAGTTGAAACGCAGTTTGTATGGACTTAAACAATCATCACGTTGCTGGAATAAATATTTTGGAGATTTTGTGTCACAGCTGGGCTTCAAGACAAGTGAAGCTGATCCATGCTTATATATAAGAAACAATAACGGCAAGAAGCTAATCGTATGTTTATATGTAGATGATGGTTTAGTAGCATCAACAGATCTACAAGAATCTGAAAAATTTCTCAGAGAATTGAAGTCGAGATTCAGAATCACAACTAAACCAGCAGCATACTTTCTTGGACTTGAAATTAAACATCTTGAAGATGGAAGTATTAAAATTAGTCAGCAAGCTCATGCAAGAAAAATTCTTCAAAAACTTGGGATGGAAGATTGCAAGTCAGTGTCAACTCCTATCCTGAAGGAAGGTCTAACTGAAAAGAAAAAGGAAGATAAATCAAACAGAGAAATATTTCCTTATAGAGAAGCTGTAGGAGCTTTAATGTATCTTATGTTAGGCACAAGACCAGATTTAGCTTACTGTGTTGGCATTCTATCACGTTACCTAGAAAATCCTTCGAAAGATGATTGGAAAAAAGTGAAACGTGTATTCAGATACATAGCAGGTTCTCTAACTAAAGGTGTTACATACAAGAATAAATACAAACCAGGAATTCTAGAATGCTATAGTGATGCAGATTTTGGAGGCTGTCAAGAAACAGGAAAATCAACGAATGGAGTAGTGATATTATATAGTGGTGGAGCTATATCATGAATTAGCCAAAGGCAATCAGTTGTTGCAACTTCGACGACTGAAGCAGAAGTAATTGCAGCTAGTGAATGTTCTAGAGAAGTAATTTGGTTAAAGCGGATATTTAGTGATGTAACCAAGTTACGTGAAACTCCAGTAATTCAAGTAGACAACGCCGCTGCAGTGAGACTGTCACAAAACCCGGAGTTTCATCAACGCACAAAACACATTGATATCAAGCACTTTTTCATACGAGAGAAAGTTCTAGAAAAGGAAATCATTGTGCAACAGGTACCTACAGAGGCGCAAGTTGCTGACATATTGACTAAACCTTTATTTGAACCGAGACTGTTAATTCTTTGTGATAAGATAGGACTTTTGTGACTTTTTTCTTTTCTTTTATTATTATTATTATTTTTTACAAGAGGAAGTATTAAAGTATGTTAATAAAAATAATAATAATATAATATATAGTTTAGATAAGTTCTGGCAACAGTGAGTGTTGTCGTCATCAGGAGATCGTGCTTCACGATACTGTCGTTCAAAAAAAAATAGCTATAGTTTGTAATTCCAATAAAAAGCATCGTATTTTTGCTCTGCTGTTTTTAGAAATACCTTTTTAGGTTATGTATTTTTTAAGAAATACTTTTTTATTACGGACCTGCCGGATGATGACAGCATTCCTGTACTTCAATCATAGTTCTAAATTTAATCGTTCTATGAAACTGCAACGTAAACAGAAGACGAGAAACGCTAAAAAGCCCAGCAATCTCCCAACACCTGATGTAGTTAACCCTAAAATCTCCCACGAGGTAGAAGCCAGCAGCCACGCTTACGTGGCTCCATCTATTGACCCAAAGAAGAAACCGGCGGTTAGTACATCGCAGACGGAAAACCTGATGCAGCCAGTCGGAAGTGAAGTTGAGATCACTTATCCAGACAGGCCAGTCACCGATGCTCAATCTGCAGATGCTGGTAATACCCGCATAGAAGGGCAGTTCACATTCTCAGATTGGTCGACTAAGATGCCACCAAACTGTATCACAGACTGCAAATACAGCTGGAAAATCTTTACTGAAATGAATGAAAAAAGACTTATAGACTTCACTGAAAAAAGAAAGGCGAAGGAAACTTCGAAATTCACACCAAGAATTCTGACACCTTCAGGAAGATGACGAGGCTATTTGATACTTACGAGTTGTCATATCACGCCTTCCTTTTTCCTGAGGAGAAAAATTTTAAGGTGGCGATACACAACCTGCCCATAGATGCTGACCCTGTTGACATACAAGAAAGGGAAAAAGACTTTGACTTACGAAGGGCAGAGGTCGCGATAGGGTTATGAGGCCCTTATTCTTGATAACCGTACCTAAGACCCCGTGAAATTCAGAAATTTATGATCTAAAATTCCTTATGTATATACACATAAAAGTTGAAAGGTACCGTGGCCGGTGAGGGTCGACTCGACGTTTCAGGTGCCAGCGATATCATCATGCGCAGGCGGCGTGTCACCACCTGCCTCGCTGTTGCAAATGCGCAGAAGATCCCGAAAGCCGGGACTGCCCGCAATCTAAAAAATCTGAACCCAATTATGTAATTGCCTCAGGGGTGGCGAAGCCCTTATATATGTAAAAAGGAGTCTAAAGTCATATTTTTAAGACTTCGATAATAACCAAGGCTTCGAAGCGGTCAGAGCCATTGTCCGTATTCCAAATTTGAGAAATATGGTATTATGTGCATTAAATAACACCCCTGACCTCAGACTGCAGGATCATCACTTACACAACTTGCTCAGCAGTCCCTTAACTACCATTGTTGGCGGTGACTTCAACGCTAAGCATGTTAGCTGGGGATGTCGTCGGTATAATAAGAACGGAGAAATTCTTCTCAATTATCTATGCAACAACCCATTCTACATTTAACCCCCCCGGAGACAACACAGTCCGCCCCAGAAATCCAAGACACTACCCTGACATTCTAGACCTCCTTCTTACTTCAGAAAATCTCCCGATTAGCATCGAAGTCATCAATCCCAGTAATTTCCTCCGATCCCAGTAATTGCGCACGCTAGAATTAGTAAACCTGAAATAAATAGCACGTACAAAGTTACGGACTGGAACAACTTACAAAATCATATCAACAAACACCCCTTGTCATTGGACCCCTTAAAACAATCAATGATATCGATCAGGCAATTTTAAATGTCAACAAGTGCATACAAAATGCGCTTGAAAATTCAACCATTGAATTCACCAACAAAACACTTCATCTCAAGCTCCCGAATAACATTAAAACCGTCATCCAATCACGTAACAGGTTGCGCAAAATCTACACCTACTCACGTGACCCAGCCATCAGATCGAAAATTTATAAACTCAACAGGCATATCAAAGGTATGATTGAAGAACAAACACCGTAGCAAACTTTGGAATGACAAAATAGAAAAACTTAATGCAGAATATGGGGAATCCTGGAAAGCCATTCGCAACTTCAAAGCAAATAGAATTAGCAATAAACCACTTCATACCGACTCCGGATACATTTATAGCAACAAGGAAAAAGCAGACGCATTTGCCAAACAATTCACACTTAATGACAGCCCGTCGGATCAAAATTTTATAAAGTGAACCCAGTGCTACAAACCTCCCTGTCTCCCACCTGAAATCAACTCTATCATTTCTAAACTTCAAAACAGGAAAGCCCCAGCCAAAGATAAAATCTCTAACACCATGACTAAGCAGCTCCCCAAAAAAATTATAAACTCTATAACATCTATAACGCATGTCTTTACTTCAGCTATTTCCCGACGAAGTGGAAGCAAGCAGTTGTAATCCTCATTTCCAAGCCGAGGAAAGATAATACCAATGGATTCCGTCCTATCAGCCTGCTCCTAGCCTTGGGTAAAATTCTTGAGAGGATTATCCTTAATAGATTGCAGCCTACCCTCAGCACCCTTCCAAACCAACAAATCGGTTTTCGGAAGAGGTTATCGACTACTATGCAGCTAGTTAGGATTGTGGAATTTGTGAGCTCGGCTATACATAAACAGCAAACAACTGCTTTTCTTATGCTAGACGGGGCAAAAGCATTTGACCGCGTCTGGCATAACGGCCTCACTTACAGGCTCGCTTTCCTGGATCTCCTTAGGGAAATGGTTAAGATCCTGCATTCATTTCTTACTAACCGTTCCTTCTGTGTAATCTTAAGAGCCTAGATTATCTTAAGAGCCTAGATTGGTAAAGCTTCCGTCTAGTTAAAGTCTCTTTTCTGGACACCTTGTTAAAAATTTCCAAGAAATGCTCGGGGAAGTTAAATGTATCACGTTCTGGCAATAAAAACTGTGAAGGTGTGAGCAGGCGAGGTTCACACAGTTCATTGCTCTCATACGTTAAAGCTCTATTATTTAACACACATTAGAGTTCAGTTAATATTGTAGAGAGCTCTTCAAAAGTCGGTAATGCTCTCCCTAAGATTTTCTTCAGAGGTTCCTTGATGTTTCTCATTAAACGCTCCCGGAACCCTCCCCCACCACGGGGAACGCTCAGGTATGAATTTCCATGTTATCTCTTTGGATGTCAAGAAATCTCTTACACTTAGCTTCGTATACTGATTCTTTAAAGTCCTTTAATTATTTCACATGTGCTGCCGAAATTCTTCGCATTATCTGAATAAATCACTTTGCAGTTCCCTCTTCTTGATAAAAAACGTCGTAACGAAAGTGAAAGTTTTTGCTGACATACTGAAACCACTTCAATGTGTACAGCACGAGTGACGGCGCTTGTAAATAAGGCTACGCACACTTTTTTGTGGATATCTGCTTTTCTGTAATAGTAACCACCCCAGTTAAGTCGATGCCTACAATTGTTACAATTGTGAAAGGATTACTTTGGACTACAAGATCTCTTGGTACCTGACCCGTTAACTGTTTGGCGGATTTCACTGAGAACCTTTTACACATCAGGCAAGAGTTAATAACTTTCTTTACTACTTGTCTTCCTTTAGGTATCCAAAATTTATTCCTGACTTTGGACAATGTTGCCATAACTCCAGAGTAGAATACTTTTATGTGTTCACTAAATATCACTAGTTCGGTGAACTTCGACTTTGGCAGTATAATAGGATGTTTTTCGTCATCTGTTAATTCTGCTTGTTCCAAACGACCTCTGACACGCAAAATACCTCTACTGTCCGAATATGGTGCTAAACTGTAAGGCTTCGAATCTGACGTTATTAAATTATTCCTCTCTAATTGTTGAATATCCGAAAAATAATTCTCTCTCTGCACTTGTTTTATCCAGTATTCCTCCGATTCTTGGATCTCCAATACAGTAAGAGGACCTTCTTCACAGACACATTTTCTTAGCTTGGCGACAAACCGCTTTACCCAAGCTGAAACTCTCAACAATTTTTCCAGACTGCTGGATTTGGTAATGTTTAATGAATTTGGTAATGTTTCTCCTTCTGGAACAGTCACCTGAACATAAGTGCTTAAAAGTTCCAAATTTTGTGTATCAGTTTCTACTTCTGCTCAAGCCATTGATCTTCAAAAATTTTCAACCATGATGGACCATGCCACCAATTATTAATCTTCACCAATGCATTTGCTGTTTCACCACGAGTTAACTTATCTGCTGGGTTTTCCGACCCTGAACAATAATTTCACTTATCAGGCGAAGTACAGTCTTATATTTCTGCAACTCTATTCGACACGAACTGCTTCCACTCACAGACCTCTTTATCCACCACAAGCAAATTTCTGAGTCCGTTCGCAGAACTAACCTACCTACCGAATCCTGAAACATTTTCAATAAATATTTCCCTAACCTAGCTGCAACTACAGCCCCCATCAATTCCAACCCAGGGAGGGACAACTTTTTAAACGGAGCTACCCTACTCTTCGACATTATAAACGACGTACATAACTCTCCTCTCTCATTCTTATATCTAAAATATGCTACCGCTCCATATACCACTATTGACGCATCACTGAAAATATGAATCTCAGCCGAATGGCCTTTACTTAGAACTTGTAAAGTAGTACTTATCTATTTTCAACGCGTTTAATTCCTCAGTTTCAGCGCACCTTTGGCTCCTTAACTCCTTTGTCAACTCTAAATCCCACTCCAAACCTCTCTCCCATATTTCCTACACAAGTCTCTTAATTCGCACCACAAATGGAGAAATAAATCCGACACCTTAACTGCTGTGCTCAACATCAATATTTTACTATTTCTCAACGATTCTTAACTACTAAAAAATTATGTAATGTCTACTCTCAAACCATCATCTTCTAAGTTCCACACCAAGCCTAACACTTTCAACTTACTATCTCTCTCAAACCTACTCTCTTCACACAACTCTTTCTGAAGCCGCAAATCATACAACTCTTTAGAATTAATGTTTAGCTTTCTCAAATTAAAATTTGCGTCTTTCAGAATAAATACTGCCTCTGATGAAAGAGTGAAAGCTGACTCTACACTTTCCCCTCCATAACACAAATCGACTGCATAAAATGAGCTATTTAACATCTCGACACAGTGTTTGTTTGTTTCCGTGTATTTCTTTAAATGATATTTGATCGTTTCACTCAATAAAAAGGTGAACAATTACATCCAAATAATACTCTGTTCATTTGTATAATTTTAAAGTCCTCACTGTCATTATCAGGATACCACAGGAATTTTAAATATTGTCTATCTTCCTTTGCTATCCCAGTCATCAAAAACGCCTTTTTCTATGTCACCGCAGAATCCAATTTCAAATTTTCGAAAAGCAAGAATGATATCCAAAATATTCGGATTTAGGTTTGGGCCTTTTTCTAAGCAATCGTTTAACGATTACGGACCACTGCTCGGAATGGCATAAAATATCCCTCTCTCGTATCCTCACACTCTTGAATAATGCTATTTTGTATCTGAAATTCAATTATTTCCATAAACTGTTCCTTTTTAACTCTCGTTGAACCCTTTCAAAATGCCTTTTCGCTAAACCAAAATTATTTTCCAAATGCTGTGGACTCCTATTCCACAACAAGCTAGCCTCATACCTCACGTCTACATATTTCAAATCCTCTTCAAATTGTTTAACTGGTATCAGCAACTCCTATACCAACAATGTTAAATTGGCCATTTTCGATGTACCTGTTCTCAAAATCTGCTGTAGAAACACGTTTGAAATTGCGCAATTAAAGTATACCTATCTGATTATACTGAAATGAGCTTTTGAAACATTTTGAATTTTAGAGTAATTTATAAAATATTTTGTTAGGCATAGTAAAATTTAGCACTTTACTCACACAAAAAATTTTAAAATTTTTTTCTTAGTTTATCGCAAAAAGCTCATAAATAAGCCATAAAAATTTTAGATACCTGTGAGCAGCAGTTCCTGAGAAAAGGCACATCGAGTATAAAAAAATCACGTTTGGAAAAAAACGCGTTTTTAATGTAAAAATCCTCATTGATCAAAGCATTCGATGACAAATTAAAACTAGATTTTTTACAGTTCTAATTTTCATAGAGATTAAAGAATGGTATTTTTAGAAAGATAAAAGTGTAGAGAATTTGAAAATGCAAAATTCCAAAATTGCAATTTTTTGAAGACCTCTTGGGTTCCAACACACCTTAATTATTCGCTTATCACCAGCACTCCTTTCCGACGCGCACTCAGAGATTCTTAGATTTTCAATCTCCCAAAGCTGACTAATCTGTTCTGATTTAATTCTTCTTCCGAATCGATGTGCATAAACAAACCGGTGGAGTCTGACCCTGAACCTAGCTTCTTACTCTCTCCCCCCACTCTACCACTCAACGTCCAACCGAATATGCTTACATTCAACACTAAATAAACTGTCAAACGATGTGTTTTCCCCGTTAAATTGCAGTTCAAATAATCATTTCCAATAAAAATTTGTACCTCGGCCACTTCACTTTCGCAGCTGTCCGATAAGTCAAATACATCTTGGCAGGATTTGTTTGTGATTTCTCCGGATGGTCTTGGTAATGCATTGGTAATGCCTCGGTAATGCATGGTTTTTACTTCGAGTGCTTCGATGATTAGAGTGAACCCAGTCCTATTTTTTAAAGAAAGTCCTTTCCTTTTAAATTGTTGTACTCGCGGATTCGAAGATGCAAATGTATGAATTCTTAATCTTTCTTTACCAATAGTTGGTAAACTTGCTTTTCTGGAAATAGACCGACAAACATATGATCTTTCGAAGGCTGAGTCGCATAACATCCTAACATTAAATGTGGAATTATTTCCGAGTAGTTGATCTCTCAATGTTTGATAATAAATCACGTCATTAGGAATTTGCTTGCTCAACGTTTCGAGGAATAGTGAACTGATGCTTGTGCCTTTTAGGGAGCCCGCATAATTTTTTATGGATTTATTTTCTAGCACATTTGCATAACACAGGCTCACTAAATGCAACATAGGTTTGCAAATATTATATTTAGCCCATTTCGCCTTACAAAATGGTTTTTTGTGACCTTTTTTAAAACAGAGCTTGCACTTAAATTGTTTATATCACGCTTTGTGTTTCTCTGTAATACTTAACCTGCAGTCTTTTGAGAGGTGAGATTTAAGATAAAAGTCGCACATATAATTTTCAACTGATGTATTAAGCGTCGCCGCTGATACCATTTTCTTTTTAATTGGAGCAACGATTGGACAACGATAGTTGTCAGTATTTCTTTCGCTTGATTTCGAAAGTATTTGTTGTTTAAGACCCAGAGTCAATGACTTTTCCCGCGCTTCAACTTTTCTCTTTAGAAACAACAATAAATCTGACACTGTTGACTCTGTGCCGCCCTTTTGCTCCCTACTATACTGTAACACTAAATCTTGCAGTACATACTTATATAAAACAAGAAGTAATAAATTGCCATAAGAATTAAAATTAGTATCTAATGTCTCTAAATGCTTATCTGAACCGTTATTTCATTAAGTAGTTTTCTTAAACTGGATACATCACTTGAACGACGTACAAGCTGGCTCCAAAGCTAGGAGAACGTTCATATGCGCGCTAATATTTCTTTTTTCCCAAATTTTTCAGTTAAGATTTCGATGGCCTTTTTATAGTTTTCTCCTATTAATGGCAATCCGCGTATAGCTTTTGCAGCTGAACCGTTGAGTAAAGATTTTAAACAGATAAATTTCTCAACATCTTGAAGCGTATTGTTTTCGTGAATGGCAGCTTTATATTTAGCCCCAAATTCAGTAAATTTACATAAATCGCCGCTGAAAGTTTCTAAAGTAATGCGCGAGGTAATTTAGTATTATAATTAGTTTTGATTTCCGAAACTTGTAAAGTTGTTGAGGTTTTACACACATTTTGAATATATCTATTGACTTTCGCTTTACATCTAATGATTGATTTGCTGTATTCTAAACAATGTTCTACCTCTGTCTCTAATTCTTGGACAGTGCTTTAAACATTAATAATTTCGTCATATTTTAAAAAGCTAGTTTCTCTCTCGATTAACACTGAAAGTGATTCCTGCTACAATTCTAGGTTCGGGTTCTCATTTTTCAATTCATCTTTCAATTTCCTTATTAATTTTGTTACACTTGTACGAATCGAACCTCTAATTTTTCTATTTCTCTCGATAGTTTCTTCAAAACTCATTTTCAAAGTTAAATTGCATGCAGATAAAATAAAATGACTCACCTACTCGCCAGATGACACCAGAATCTTTCTTGGAACAAATTACTTAATATTCCATTATCGCTGGTTCTTGTATTATATTGGCCCAAAAGTTATGGTATCAAATAAAGGCACTTTTCTTTAAACTAAATCTATTTAATGAAGAAAAGACTATGTAAAAGCATTATATACATATTACAGGATATCTCGTTTATACTACTCTCATCAATCTTTCAACTCTCTCTAGTGAAAACTCTTAATTACCTAAACATACGGGCAGCACAGCGCCCTCTATCTCTTTTTTCTACAACACCGCAATTCTCTCCAGCTCTCTTAATCCTACACATGCCATCACAAGGATCCAGACATTCACACATGAGATTGAAGAATGGTGTCAGAAATGGAAGACTTCAATAAACGCATCAAAATCGAAACTTCTTCTCATAGGGCGTCATAGAAGAAAAAATGTCGACATTGATATTATCCTATTTAATGAAAATGTCTCCAAAGTAAATCAGGGCACTTATTTAGGAGTCCGCTTCAACGGCTCGCTTATATGGAATAAACATATATCCGTGGCTCTTGAAAAAGCCATCGGAGTCTCCAAGAACTTAATTCACTTATCAACGCCTTGTCCCCACTTAATTTAACGCACAAAAAACGTATTTACACCTCTATTCTAAGATCTATCCTCACATACGCCTTCCCTGCCTGGAGCACAGCCTCCAACACTGACATAAACAAACTCCAAGCTTTCCAGAACAGCTATATGAGTAAGATCACAGGAGCGCTTTGGTTCGTTCGTAAAGGACAACTTCACAGGGATCTCAAAATTCAAAATCTGGCCACCCTCATAAACAAAATTAATAGTAACTTCTACAATAAAGCAGTAACCAATGAAGATGTTAACTATTCAGACAATTTTAAGTATGATCTTCTAGAAACAGACATAAATTTAAGACTTTACGCCACTCATTATTTTAGAAACCCGGCCTAATATTCAAAACATCTTTTCATAACGCTCCCGCTTAGTTAAATGCAATTTCACCTCACACTAGCCTGGGCCATCTCCTCACCCTTATCCTGCACTTTCAAATTAAGGTTCTCCTATGATGTATTATATGTGTGTCTCTCCGAGTTTATTTGAGGTGGCAGTAATAGCTGGATAAAATTCCAGCTGAAAATGGCAAAAAGTAAGTATTATAGTATCATACACTGGTTATCATAAATTAAAGAAAAATCACAAAAATAGCGATAACTCCCTCAAAAATAAGCCAAACTGTGTAAAATTTCAATATGTTGCCAAGTAAGAGTAGCTGAGTGAAAATGCGAAACGCAAATTAGTGGCGCTGCTTTCGGAATATGACATCTGCGAGGTGCATTAAGTCCACGTTTGAGAGCAAGTCCACATACTTCACTGTGACAGAGACATCAGAAATCTGAGATAGCCAATTCGTAACAATGATCTCCAGGCATCATTTGCCTGCAGAACTGCGATGGAGAGCCATTGTCAGACTAGAGGCAGGACAAAGTCAAACAGAAGTGGCCAGATGTCTAAATGCGAGTTCTTCTGTGGTTCATAGACTTTGGCAATTTCAAACCACAATTTGGAGGCAATTTCAAACCACAGATTCGGCATCTAGGAGGTTCATCCAAGGACGGCCAACTGCTATGACGAGCGCCGATGACCGGTATTTGACATTATGTGCACGCAGGAATACAACCGCTACTCCGACTCTTCTTAGGTCTTCCCTTGCTGCAGCCACCGTATCAGGTTCAATGTTCCGCCTTACTTGCTTTGGGAACATGCAAAGACCTGACTCGGAACAGGGAGCTTACTAAAGCTATGTTCAATAAATGTGGGAAGTAGACAAGATACACAGGAAGGGTATACGAAACCCTTTATTTTTCACTCTTTACAATAATTTTCGAACTTCGGAATACAGAGACCAACCACTTGTGGTCTGAACGTAAGAATATAAAAATATTAACTAAACTCTAACTTAACTTTGGAATAATAAACAAGGGCCTACGTGGAAGATTGGCCGTATATTAACAGGAAGCCGTATGTAGTACAGAGAACTGTTAACACTACAATACGTTTAAAATTATCAAGAGGATTAAACCTCTGGCCTGGAAGGCAACCAGCAACCGAGTAAAACTGCTAAGGCAAGCGGCCTGCTTCTACTAACTCCTTCCTCTCTGTTGCTTGGCAAAAAGCCACAACTTAAGTACTTGGCGTTCGCTAGACAAATTTGTATAAATAAGTTAAAGCTTTTAATTCTGGCCGGAAGTAGAAAATAAGAAGTGATAGTAAAGATTTAAAATAAAAATAAACGTTAGTAAAACTTAAGATCCTTACAACCGGAAGGTTCGTGTCAACGTCAACTGTGCCAAGAAAGCTTCACAAAGGTGCGAGGCGACCAGCCATTTGTGTGCCACTCACGTCACGCCATAGGAGGGACCGTTTTCAGTGGGCACGGCAACATGTCCACTGGACGCCTGATCAGTGGAGGGCGGTGCTCTTTACGAATGAGTCCAGGTTTAGTTTAGAAAGCGATAGTGGGCGTTATTTGATATGGAGAGAACCTAGAACCCGTTATCATCCGTCAAACATTCGGGAAAGAGATGCATACGGAAAAGGCAGTGTCTATGTTTGGGGTGGAATCTCTTTGGGTGCACGCACAGACCTACATGTTTTTCCAAGGGGAACCGTGAATGCTCATGTTTATAGAGATGGCATCCTTGATGCTTATGTGCACCATATGCCGGGGCAATAGGAGATGCTTTCCTATTACAGGACGACAATGCAAGACCACACAGGGCTCGCATCGTATATGATTATCTTCAACAGGAAACAATTATGCGCATGGAGTGGCCAGCTCGATCCCCAGACTTGAATCCTATCAAGCACGTTTGGGATGCTTTAGAGAGACGTCTAGATGCTATCAATCCGCACTTTCAGACCCTTGTCGCGCTTTCAACTGTTTTGCAAGAGCAATGGCTCTCTCTTCCTATGGAATTGATAGACCGCATAATTGAAATAATCACACATTGCTGTATGTGTTGCATTGCTTCTAGAGACGATCATATTCCATATTGAAGGTACTTTTCCTATAGCAAACTGACACCTTCGATTTGTTCATTTTATACATGTGCTAATTTCTATACCACCATATTTGTCTGGTAATTTCTTTTTATGTTGTTTAATACCTTACTATGTGTTGTATATTGTGGGCAAGTTTCATTAAATTCTACATGTAACTTTTTCAGTAATCGTGATTTTTGTGATTTTTCCTTAACTTATGATAACCAGTGTATTTTGCGAAGTATGGGAGCAGAGCTTCGCTGCACATTCCCTATACTCCCAGCAAAAATGGGATGGCTGAAAGAACAAATAGAGCATTTGTTGATTTAGCCTGAACAATCATGATCGCTAAATATTTGTCAAGATGATTGTGGATTGAGTTAGTTACTGCTGCCGTGTATGTATTAAATCGTGCTGGAACCTCATCAGTAGATGGAAAGTCTCTGCTTGAATTGTTTTGTGGCAGAACTTTGCCGTAATGAAATAAATAACCAAAAAAATAATGATAACATATACCAAATAAAAAAGGTCTGTGGGGAGTATAACGTATTAAATTATACTATCAGCTTAAATCAAGATCTTGATCTCTTGTAACGATTCTATTAACACAGCCAAAGCTTGATTGTTTGAAATCAAATATAACTTAATGCGTCGTTATCTAACAGATTCTTTGAAAGAAAGCGTAAGTGAAAATCCTCGGCTGCGAAAGATTCGCCGAATTTCACGATTTATCTCTCGAGATGTTCCTTAATTTCCAATTATGCCATCCTTCCGGCGATGAAATAACTTATACTATGTGGTGCAAGAAAAAATTTTGTAAGAGGCAAAATTTACTTTAACGAATCTTTATATAAAATAACAGTATCCCTAATATTTGAAGACTATTTTAAATCCGTTTTAGTTATACTTAATTTCAATGCATTCAATGAAGTGCTGACATAATATATAATGAGACTATTAAAAAAAATATGAGTATAATTTGAACGCATTCTTTTTCTATGATTAAGTTCTATAAATTTAAATTACTCCACGTAAATATCAATTCAGCATTCAAGATTTTACGCATAATGGTTCAAAATTGGTATCTGAGGCAGTTTTAAAGATATCCCTAACGCTCTCTGAAAAAATATCGAATGATCTTTCCACGTTCTCGCATAACCCTTAGCTGAATATTTATTAATAGTATTAGTCAAATAATTAATCATTTGAATAATATTTAGCAGAGAGCCAAAAAATTGCTCTTGAGAAATTTTTCGTTGAATGCACGGACTCGTTATGGTTTCCAGACTCTGCAGATGGCGATGGAAAGCGTTCAACATTTTGTTAGCTTGATTGGCTAATGAAAGCTTTCAACATTTTGTCCTCCTAAATTGCTTATTGCAGGGTGGGTATATACATCGGAAACCTGTTCAACTCTGCAGACAATCTACAACACAGGCGTGAAAAAATTCGCCAAATTTCCTAATTGGCGAAAGATGCAATGACGTTACCGAAACCTTTAGGCTTGCAAAGTATTTGAATATAATGGATGTATGTGCACATTTTGGTGGTGTAGATATAACATTTTGATGAATGAAACGCGTCATGTGAATCTGTAAATGTTACTTCGTTTCCTAAGATAAAAATATTAACCATTTTAATGCAGAAAAATTAAATATTACCCCAAAATGAAAACTGACTATCCACCGAAATGGAGTTGTGGCGCTCTCTATTTTTCAATATTGATACTAATCGAAAAAATGCTAAAAAACAAAAGTGATATTCGGCAAATATTTAGTAATAACATAATAAAGTATGCTATTTTTTTAATTCAGCAGAATTTGGAGGATGTATTTCATGTAGCAGCAGACTTTTTTCACTACGGCACTGCATAATTTTATGAGATAATACAGGGCTAAATTTGCTTATGTTGAACGAATAGGCAGACATTTGTCAACAAACCGTCTTAATTATCTTAGAATTGTAGATACAGTGTTTTATTCAAGTACACTGCGCAAAAAAAGGGAAGGTTCTATATCTCCCGTTCTACTGGGAATACCGCTTTTCATTTCTTAGGATACAGTCAAAAGTCTTTAAACTGGACTCGTCGGGACTTCGGCGATTCTGGTTATCGGTTTTTTCGGATTATAGAACATCAGTTTAAATCTGGTAAGATGGCATGCAGATATTATGAAATTAAATTATGAAACCATAATTTAAGAAATAAAGAGCAATTATGATATAAAGGGTATTAAAATTTACGAAAAAAAGCTTAATATTTATTTGTTTACTTTATTAAACATTTCTTTCAACGCGCGCATGCGTAAAACATACATTACGCATAGTTGAAATTAGAAAATTGCAACCAGAAAACTATTTGATGTGTATTCGTGATATTTATAATGACGAGGAATTTGATTTAAATCATATCAAAGACGGAGTACATCGAGATGAAATACTAGATTTAGTAAGGAATTATAAGCCAAATAAAATAAAAACATATGGCCTAAAGATAAGGATAGTGCTGACAGATCAACTTCCAGTTCATTGCGCGCCGCGATGTCCCCCACACACCGCAGAGCAGCGTGAAATTGATAAACAGGTTTCGGAATAGTTAGAGAAACAAAGATATGCCTTTATCCATTTTTTTCAGCAATTCCACTTTTTGTTTGATGGACATCGAAACATGCTTTCGCTTTGTAGATAGACCCTTTGGCAGCTCCAGAATCGGAAATTCTTTTTGACATAATTGAAAGTTCAAGCTTACTTTAAAAAATTGCTCTAACAGTCTGCAGGAAAAAAAAAAAAAAAAACTACAGACTTCCACCTTCAGCACACCCAACACAACCAAGGTCCGTAGAAAGAACAGGTTCACTTGGAGTAAACAAACGAAAAGCCATCGACTCGTTCGGCTGTGACGTCACTGAAGTTCGCTGTAGCATCTCCTAATAGTAGTTTCGTATTTCCTTTTGAAATATTTTCTGTTTTTCATCGGGAAAGTAAATTCTAATAGTTGGAATTGAAACTTAACTACCTAAAATATTGTTTACTATATAGAATAAGTTTTAATTACGAAAAGTTCCCTCAGTAATTTATTGTTTCACCAAAAATCTTCCAAACTTCCTTACAGAATTTGCTATTCAAGATTCAGCTGTTTATACCATTACTCATTTTAGCTTCAACAGACTGAAAACCAACATTTCACAAGAACTGGAAAATATGTAGTGTAGTCAGAGCTTAAATTGTGCCGGCTCCGGTACTTTTCAGTTCATGGGATAAATGATAATTCTAGCCGGAGCGCATCGGAGCCCTTCATAAGAAGGTTCCGGCACTTCTTTTATGTAATTAACGGAACTACAATTTCAGTAGAAATTTAATCTCAAAAATTTTATTTTTAGCAGCAATAAAATTATATTAAAAATCGCTTATTAAATGTTAATTTACCTCTTTACATTTTATTTAATTATTTTAATAAATAATAATCAGTTATTAATTAATGGTTAAATAATAATTAATAAATATTAATTGCTAATATAAATTAAATAATTATTTATTAATTTGATAATAATTAATTATCTAATTTTTAAATGATAAATGATTTTAATAGTCATTTTATTTATTTATTTACTCTTGTTCCTCTTTACTAAAGGTTTTCCATAGGTTTCCGGCACTTCTAATTTCAGAAATTAAGCTCTGAGTGTAGCAATATAGAAGAAATTCAAATTAAGAATATTTATTCTATAAAGCTGTACAAACTTGTCCGTAATGTTTGGAATCTAATTTGGCTGAAATTTAAATTAATTTTATTTTGCTAAAGCCTACTTTCGGCCCAACTGTTTCTGCAGTACTTGTTTCATTTGGAAATCTTAGTTCACTTGTGGGTTTTTTTTTTTTTTTTAGATGAACTTGCATGAGCTTTTCCTGTAATATATGATTAATTTTAATAGATTAAAAAAAAGAAATTCCATAAAATTATAAGTCGCTAGATTCTAAAACTTGTTTGTAATTTCTTGATGTAAAGCAGTAACAAGAAACATAAACAAATGAACTATTCAAGCTATAACTGAAAGGAAGTGTAATACTTAATCAACAGACTCTTTAAAATCAGCAGCTGCATTATGTAATTCTATATAAAAATTGAGACTTAATTTTAATTTAAATCTTAATTCTTTAAATTCTTTGAATTTTACTTTTTAGCAAAAATAAAAAATAAAAATTTCCAAAAGTATTCAGATAAAAGATGTTAACTTTTTATATAAAAAAATGAGTAAAAGATATTAAAAGAATAGTTGCATGTCCTCTATTATGTTTTTTATTAATATAGTATATTTAGAATTTTATCTTTTAGGTTTCTATATTTATTTCACTTATGTATTGTTTAATTTATAAAAATAATAACGAAATGAAACATGCAGTCATTTTCTGGATTGTCATCCTCATTTTTTATTTCAGAGAAGTAATTCCTAGATATTAATAGGTGGTGTGGTGTGCATGATTATGGAAAAGCCTCGAGGGCTATGCACCTGAAGGGAGGGATGCCTTCGTGGAGGACTTTCTAAGGAAAACTGGCTCGTATACACGTTACACATGGGGAAAACCACGAAAACGCCCATGCAGCCAGCCCGTTCGCGGGATTCGAACCTCGGACCGAACTACCAGTGTTCAGCGACTTTACCGCTCGGCCGCTGTTGGGCAAATATTAATAGGAATGAATGCTGTATGTGTTTGTTTTGGTATCAAAAAAGAAATATGTTTATATGATAACTTAAATATTACATTTCATTTAGCATATTCAGTTTAACCATTCTATGAATAAAAAAAATTAGAGTTATCAGTTTAGTTGTGGAAAAATATTATTCATACACAGATAAATGCACTCATAAAAACATTATGCAGTTTATCTTAACGTCATTTGACTGTCATCGTACTTTCTGTGAACACATGGAAAAAGGGTGGATGTTTATTTAATATGATGACCTGTGTACAATATCCCCACAGACATAATGATTACATTCGTAGATACTAGCAAAATATAATTCTGCAGGTAAATTTATATAATTAAATGCAAAAGTCAAAATTGGTACTAAATTTTAAACACTACATTCAACAAAATCTTAGTAAATATGGATCTTAATTTTATAAATGAAATTTTCTATGAAATATATCATGGTGCACTGTATAGTAATGGAATGCAAATTTTAAAACTATAATAAATAAAATATTTGCTTAAGTTATATTATTCATTCATAATACAAATCATAACAAATTATAAGTACAGACAGAAAATGAAATTTTATATTTTACAAAAATTTTAGCATATTTGTTTTTTGAACGTTTCTATATTCTTAAATAATACATTTCCTAAATTTTGATTGCATTTAAATGCATGCTGTGTATTACTCAGTTTTCAAATAATATGAAAGAAAAAAAGCCTTATTAATTAGAAAATTAATATTGCTGAAGGAACTGCTTTACTATCTTTGCAAAATTACTGTAACTAAATTATCCAGAACTGATAGCCTTAAGTATAATAATACAACTTAATTTGCTCGCCAAATGAATTGTGGACTTCTAATATGTTGCTTTCTGTACTCTGCGGTGTTGTTAGTCCTTCTTATTGCTTACATGTACCCCGTGTATTAATGATATTGTATTTCTAGCATGTACCATATTAACAGTACAATAGGCTCAAATTCTAAGTAATTGACAAGGCCCATCAGCTGAATACTGGTGGTTTGACTTCAATTCCTGGAGAAAAGGCTGGCTGCATGGCCATTTTTCCATGTGTAACACGAGTTAGTTAATGCAGTGAGCTACATACACATAATTTAGAAATATTTAAGCATATTTATATGCATCTGTCATAATTCACAACAATATTCAAAACCGTTGGCATTTAAATACACCTAATAAAATGCATAGAAGTTTCTATATATATTAATGAATAAATTAATTTAAGTAACCCGAAAATTCAAAATAACTTGCATCAAATCAAAAAACACTATACGTTTCTATACCTATGAAATAATACATTTTGCCTGCCGATTATTTTTTATTTTGCCTGCATTATTGGTGCATAATGCAATTGCGCAGTGCGTATCAACCTTTATACTACATAAATTTAATTATATTTGAGACAAAAAAAAAAAAAAAAAAAATGAGTTTCCACAGTCGCGCACAAGCTTACATTCAGCTTAAATTAATGCAAAAATCTATGTTGACCTGAGGAGAGAAAACTTCAGTGACGTTACAGCCAATAGACAGCGAGAACGCATTTTCGTTTGTTTACCCCAAGTGAGCTAACCTGTTCTTTCTACAGACCGACCGACAGACAGACAAACAAAGTAGACAGATGTATTTTGTTGCACCCGCCAAGTCTTTCTGCACCGATGGGCGAAAAATCAAGCATAGGTGCGAAAGAAAGGTATATAGAAAGGGGGGCAATTTCGTATTTCAGAGGAGAGTAAAAAGGAACTTCGTATATTTCGTATTCTTCCTGGCCTTTCGAACTCGTATATTTTATACGAGTTCGAAAGGCCAGGAAGAAAAGATGGGACAAAATAAAGTAAAAAATAAATGGCCCAAAAGTAATGGAGAGGAAAAAGAAAAAAAAAAATTATTTATAATTAAAAAAAAGGCCTATAGAAAGAAAAGGAAAGGAAGTAAGAGAATTTTGTTAAAAAAAAAAAAAAAAAGAAAAGAAAAGAAACCCACGATTGTGTTCATGAGTGTAGTCAAAGTTGTTATCATTTACTTTAAATAGAGTCTTCCAGGTGTGTGTAATGAGTGTGTTTTGTAAAGCTGAATAGATGTAAAGATGGGGGAAAATTAATAATAAAATAATAAATATTGGGGGTCCAGTCACATAACAGTATACTGTAATTTCCGGAAGAAAGGCCGCATCAGCGTAAACGCCGCACTCGAGAAAAATGGCGGAAAAAAAATTTAAATTACACAGAAACGCCCCATCAGCGTAAACGCCGCAATAGATTAAATTGAGCGTGACATCGTCGTGGGCCGTATAGATGCAAAAACTCAACCTAAGTCCTGATATATGACATACCAGTTAAGAAAAATGCATGAAATGAAACCATAACTCAAAAATAAATTAAAGGTAAGAAATGTATAGCTTCTGTGCCGTTTAGAGACATTTTCAAAATTTTTCCGCTCCCTTCTTACTTAAAAACTATCCAACAAGTACTTGTACCAAAACTGATGGGATCTGTATTTGGCAGAATGCCAAGAAAAATCCATTCATGCTGAAGGGGAAATACGTCAGAGTTCGTTATTGCGAGGCAGGTGGAGTCGTGTCCGCCTTTGAAAATGTTAAACATAGAAAATGCCGTGGTTCGCAAAGCAAATATTTATTACTGAGATATGCAGAGTAATACGCAGAGTTACATGCAAGCAGAATAATATTAAGCAGTCAGAATAATACTAAGCAGCGATAAGTATTACCCAGTAGAGCGGTGTTTGCAACACCAGGGTGCATAGGCCAGAGGCCTTACCTCTTGTAGAATATGTCTGGTTCCATTTAATATTATATTTACAGTTAACCATTCAATATAAGCATATAAGTAATTACCAAAATATTTTTTTAATATAAATTTTTAGGTCTTTAGAGGGTAAATTGCTGTTATGGTGGAAGCCCAGGAAAGCTGTCGAGCCGTGACTACAAAGTTACATGGTAAGATGGTAAGTGAGTAAGTCAATATCATGGTAAGATGGTAAGATCCATTAAGTACATGATACATGATTCGAAAAATATATGAGCAATAATTAATGATACATTAGAAGATAATAAAAATAAGAACATACATGACATCAGATGCAAGTAAAAGGTGAGAAAGAGTATACACAAAGCAGGAATAAATTACATAATGTACACATTGAGCTGAGCAAGGGGACGATCAATATTCGCAAGATCGTTATAATCATATTCACAGATTTTGATGCAGGGATTGTCAATAATTTGCTGCCTACTGTGAAATCTTTTGGCCAGCCTGTAGTAGAATGATCTGAGCTGCATCATGCCCAGCTCTTCATGTATTCTATTATTCCTGATATACCATTCTGCGTTGGTAATTTGCCTTAGAACAATATTCTGACAAGCCTGCAGCCTGCCTCTGTTAGTTTTGCGTGTGTGGGCCCAGATAGGGCTGGCATAACAGAGTAATGGTCTGAGAATGGACTTGTAAATAAGTAACTTGTTGTCTATAGATAACACACTGTTCCGGGCAATTAAGGGGTTGAGTTGCGCTTTACGAACCCGAAACCTTTGGATAATAGAAGTGATGTGTGGGGACCATGTGAGAGTATTGTTGAGGATCACCCCAAGATATAGGACTTGCTTGGCCCAGCGAATGGTGGTACCGAAGAACTGGAGACTTTTCTTGATCTTGGTTTTCCTAGTGAACAGGATGGCCTTGGTTTTGTTGACATTAACTGCAATCTTCCACTGGGTGAGCCAGACCTCTAGTGCGTGGATGTGATTCTGTAGTCGTTGTATTGCTGGACCAATAAATGCACTTTGTGCCAGGATCGCAGTGTCGTCCGCATACATAGCTAATGTTGTGTCATGTGTGGTAGGAATGTCGTTCACGTAAATGTTAAAATATGTAGGTCCAAGCAAGGACCCCTGAGGGCCCCTGCATGGATGGGGTGGAAAGTCGAGTTTGTGCCTGCTACATGAACGACAAAGTATCTACCTGTTAGGTAGGAATTGGTGATGTTAATGATGTATTCTGGGAAACCCAGAACATGTAACTTGTATGTGAGTGCTTCCAACCAGACTCTATCAAAAGCCTTTGCTATATCAAGAAAAATTCCACCAGTGATCCTCTTGTTAGCCATTCCTTCAGCGATGGTCTCAACAACCCTGTAGAGCTGATTTGCCGTGGAGAGTTGCTTCCTGAAGCCGAACTGATGGGGAATCAGAATGTTGTTGTCCTCCAGGTGTGAGGTTGATTCTTTTGAGCAGGACTGCTTCGAACACTTTGCTGATGGACGAAAGCAAGCTTATAGGCCTGTATGATTCTGGTTTGTTTGGTGGTTTTTAGGCTTCAGTATAGGGACTATTTTAGCCTTTTTCCAACACTCAGGAAAGTATTGCCATTCCAGGATGATGTTACAGATCTTGGTGAGAATGAAGATGACTTTGACTGGCAGCATCTTAAGCATGATGTTTGGGATGTTATCAATGCCAGGGCTCTTCCTGTTTTTGAGTTTCTTGATAATAGCTAGGACTTCTGAAGGTAAGGTTGGAATAATGTTGTCAGTGCGTGGGCTTGTAGAGAAAGTGGAATGAAAGTATTGAACAGTGCTTTCAGTGGTGGAGTCATGAATGTTGTTAGTGCGAAATTGAGATTCCAGATGCTGCGCTAAAAGTTCTGCTTTCTCAATTTCGGTGTAATGGATCCCTTGAGGCCCTTTAAGGGGCGGAATGTTGTTGTGGCATTTCGTATACCTTTTGATGGCTCTCCATAGCGAGTTATCGTCTGTGGAGAGGTTTTGAAGGTACCTGGTCCAGCTGAGTTGTGCCTGTGTATTGAGTAGAGATCTGACCTCTCCGCAGAGTCTGTTGAATCTTTGTTTGTCCTCTCGGTTGCGGGCCCTCTGGAACTGACGTCTGGCAGCGTTGCGTTGTCTGATGAGTAGTCTGAGCTCTTGGCTTCTGTAAGTGTGCCCCTTCGGCACAGGCTTTCTCGCTGCAGAGTAAGCATGAGTGATATCATCGGTGAAAGTCTTGATTAAACTATCAATGTCATCCCTCGATTGTACTGTGGGGGTTGTGTAGTGCATGTTGTTTAGAGTTTTGGCGAAGGCTCGCCAGTCCGTGCGAAAGACTCTTGTGTCTGGTGGAGTATAGCTGCTGACGTTCAGAATCAGTCTGACCGGATTGTGATCAGAAGAGAGTTCGTCGAGCACAGAAATATCCAGCGGAACGCTGGTATTTTTGAGCAGGAAGAAATCCAAGATTCCAGTAGAACGGGCAGTATACCGTGTTTTTGTTTTGGGAGCTGCTATGTGTAGATTCGCCGATTTGGCCAAATTGAAAATTACATGTCCTATGTCATTTGAATTATAGCAGTTCCATGCGAGATGTCTAGCGTTAAGGTCTCCACCAATAATAACATGTGTGCCAAGTGAGAGTAAAACCTGCAAGTCCATACGGACAAGTTAAGGGTTACGTGTGGGTGGAATGTATGTGGAGACAAAAATGTATGTTATATTATTGCTTGTTATGAGTGAGATGGCTGAGGCCTCAATAGCTGAAAGCCGTGGATTTGGAACAGGGTTGTGAGGAATGCAGCGTTTAATAAGAAGTGCTGTGCCCCCGCCATGAGGCTTCTGATCTGTAGCTGGTCTGTTATATCTGTGTACAGCATAATTCTGCACAAAGATAGGTGATGAAGGGCCAAGGCGGTGTTCCTGTAGGAAGAAGATATCGGGGTCGTACTTATTTACAAAATCCCGAAGTTCATGAATTTTACGGGATAGTCCATTCGCATTCCATGTAAAAATATGTACACAATTATTCATCAAGTTATTCATTATTTACATTATTAGAGCCAAATATGTCCTCACAAATGTTAATGACAACAAATAGCTTGTCAATGGCATTATTAGCTGCTTGTAACTCTGGCAGCCTGGCACCAATTTTACTAATAACATTGCCTACTGAGAGGCCTTTAAAAACACAGCTTAATTCTTTCAATAACTTAAAAATGTCCATAATGGCACTAAAGCCTCCCTCAGCAGAGGGGTTACAATTTTTAGCAATATCAACATGAGTACATTTTCATTTTTACGAGGCTTAGTAGATGGCTTATTTACAACATTTTCAGAATTATCAAAAATAACATTTTTAACTGCCGCAGCAAAGGTACGACCATTAGACACATGAGAATTTTGAACATTGGTTTCGCTCTGCTTGGGAGCGCTTAGGGTATCAGAACCAACTTTGGTACCTGCATTTTTGTTTTTAATAGTGTTGTTGACGGGGAACTTAGGGCACCCCCTATAATTAGCAGTATGCCCTGTTTGTAAGCAGTTACAGCATTTAACAATATCAAGCCTTTTAGCAGAGCATTCGGCAGATTTGTGTGGCCCAGCACACTTTACACATCTTGGTTTAAATTTGCAGTTATCTGAAGAATGATGGAAGTGTTGGCAGTTGTGACACTGCACAACACTTCCGTTTGATTGGTAAGCAGTCACTTTAACATAAAATCCCAGGAGCTTGACAATGTCATACACCTGCTCAACACCAGTTACATTGTTAATTTGGGCCTGATAGAGTGGCATAGGAACTCTGGTTTTTATTCTGTGCATTTGAGCGACTCGTCGAACCTTGAATCCTTGGTCTTGCAGCGCTTCGCTTATCTCTTCCACTGGGCAGTCGATTGGCAACCCTCTGATTACCACCTTGATCGGTCTGTCATGCTTTGTGAGTATAACATAGTGATCCACTTTTTTAGAGTCCAGGTAGCTCGTAACAATTCTGTGGTCATTTTCTGTAGCCGGGAAGATTTTCAGGAATTCTCCACTGACTTTGCCTACAAAGTCAGCTTTGCTGTCAGTTTTTAATATCTTAATGAAGTCGCTGAATTTTATATCAGGCTTAACCATGATAGGCCGAATTTTTGGCGATAGAGCTGGTGGTATGACACTGTCAGAACCCTGTTGCGTGTCCATTTCAATAATTTCAACTTTATTCAATTCAACAACAATTTTCATTACAATTATTTGGTACATTTTCATTAGCATCATTATTTGCACAAGACAGTTTTTCAAATTTATTGGTCAAAGGGAGATCAATATTGTTTTTAACTAATTTAACAGGGCGGGAGGTATTCTTCGGGAGAATAAAACCCTCGTCATCCCTAGTATCATTAATTGATCTTTTAACCCGTTTGACCGAGTTTTTTCTAGCCTTGGGCTTAAGTTTGTTATCATTGTCAGTAGTATTCTGAGCATCAATAACATTACACATATTCAAAACATCAGAAATATCAGATAAATTAAGATTCCTATTAATTACATTTTCCTTAAATCGATTAACAAAACCAGGATCCAGACTACTAAAGAACTCACACTTACCTATGCATGCAGAAATAAGTCCTTCGGCAATCGCTCTGGTCTTTCTGTAGTTTTCTTCCACAATCTGTTTCTGGGTATCATCCATCATAATCCTTAGGCTGTTTGCACAATATCGACCTTGTGAGTTAATATCCGCTTTGATTTTGTCACGAAATTGCACACAGGCGATGTAATCTCTAGGTCCGAAATCCTCTTTATGAAGAATGTCACACCAGTTTCCACCTAATACCGAGTTACCGTAATCGATGTAATCCTCAGAGAAATTAACAATTTGCCGAGCAGCCTTTTCCATAATTTTCACACAATTATCACTTTCACTCATGATGAGTGAACAGAATTTCACAAATCACACGTTGTAGATTCGCAAAACACATTAAAAACTTGTAATCACATAGCAATCACAGTAATCCAGGCACGAAATAAGCACCGCAGCGATAAGTCTTCCCAGTGGAGCGGTGTTTGAGACACCAGGGTGCCTGTGCCAGAGGCACTACCCCTTGTAGATCATATTAGATGTTTCGATTCACAATACAGTTAGCCAAAATAAAGAATATTGAACAGTTTTTTTTTCTTTTTTATTTTACTTTTGTAATTTTTTATTTTTAAATTTTGTTTTATTTATTTATTTTATTTATTTTTTTATATAATATTTTATTTTTTTATTCATTTTAAAATTTTTTTTTCCTTTTTTAAATTGAGCCTGAACTTATTTTTTCTTTTAGAATAAACAAGGCCAGAAAGCAGTCGAGCTGGTGAATTAACCTGGAAAGGAATGTGTTAATACATGGACAGAGAAGTGTGAAGATTTTGGTGCCGAAGAATAGATAAGCAGTAAGACAACATTGAAGCTACTGGTAAGTATAAAAGCAGTACAAGTACACCAAATAAAGAAAACAGTATAATATAAATAAGAGAGATATAAACTAGTACACAGTTACATAATCCAAATATTTAGTAAGGCCAGCGGTCTGTCTTTGTTATTCAGATCATTAAAATCATATGTTGCAATCTTAATGGCAGGGTTGGTTAGGGTACTTTGTTTCATGTGGAATTTTTTGCTATTTTATAATAAAAAAGGACCTTAGCATACATACACCAAGTTCCTCATGAATACGGTTGTTCCTGATGTACCAGGGAGCATTAACAATCTGCCGAAGCATGATATTTTGAGCAATTTGTAGTTTTCCACGATATCGATTGCAAGCATAAGCCCAGACAGGGCAAGCATAACAGAGTAATGGACGCATAATGGTTTTATAAATGAGCAGTTTGTTATCGACAGATAAAGCACTGTTTCGAGCAATTAATAGCTTTACGAGCTCGAAACTTTTGTATACTAGCTGTAATGTGTGGGTTCCTTACTGAGGATCACCCCTAGATAAGGGACCTGCTTGGCCCAGGGGATGGAGTTTCCATAGAATTTCAGGTTAGACTTGAATTTTTGCTTTCTGGTGAACATTATTGCTTGAGTTTTGTTGATATTGATTTGAATTTTCCATTTGATCAGCCAAGCCTCTAGTGAATGTATGTATTTTTGTAATCGTTGTACAACTGAACCAGCAAATGCACTTTGTGATAGGATAGAAGTATCATCAGCATACATGGCTAATGTTATGTCGTGTGATGTTGGGATGTCGTTCACGTAGATATTGAAGTATGTGGGTCCTAAAAGGGACCCTTGTGGGACTCCAGCCCTGATGGGGTGAGATGTAGAGTTTGTACCAGATACGTGAACGACAAAGTTTCTACCTGCTAGGTAGGACTTAGTGATGTTTATGATGTAGCCAGGGAAACCCAGGCTGTCTAATTTGTAGGTGAGTGCCTCAAGCCAAACTCTGTCGAAGGCTTTTGCTATGTCAATAAAGACTCCTCCAGTGATTCTTCGGTTCTGAAATCCCTCTGAGATGAGTTCCACGACTCTGTATAGCTGGTTGGTGGTGCCAAGGTCTTTTCGGAATCCAAACTGGTAGGGAATGATGATGATGTTGCTTTCCAGATAGTTGTTAATTCTATTGAGGAGTACAGCTTCAAAGACCTTGCTTAGCGAAGAGAGTAGACTAATGGGTCTATAGGATTCAGGACTGGATGAAGGTTTACCAGGTTTTAGTATGGGAATTATCTTGGCAGTTTTCCAGAAGGCAGGGTAGTGTTGTAACAGAAGCATTTTATTGAAGATTTTGCAGAAGAGAAAGATGATCTTGGTAGGTAGTTTCTTAATCATTTCATTCGTGATTCCATCTAGGCCAGGACTTTTCTTCTTCTTGATTTTATTGACATAGCTAGTCACCTCCGAAGGCATGACAGGAGGGATGTTGTTAGCGTATGGATTTGTTGGGAGCGTGGAGTGAAACTAGTTGACAAGTATATCTGTTTGGGGGTCTTGAATGTTGTTAGTGCAAAACTGAGATTCCAGGAGCTGTGCAAGTAATTCTGCTTTCTCAGTTTCAGTGTAGAAGATCCTTTGTGGGCCTTTAAGGGGCGGAATGTTATTGTGATTTGGTGTACCTTCTAATAGCTTTCCACAGAGAATTATCATCTGCAGAGAGCGAATTGAGGTAGCTGGTCCAGTTGTTTTGTGCTTGTTGTTGTGTGAGAGACTTGACTTTGTTGCAAAGTCTGTTGAAGATCTGCTTATCCTCTCGACATCTAGTTCTTTGAAACTGTCGTCTAGCAGCGTTGCGTTCCTTGGTAAGCTTGGCAAGCTCTCTAGATCTGTGAATCTTTTTCTTGATGATTTCCTGCTGTGCATTTTTATAGGCCTCATTTATTTTGGTGGTAAATTCCTGAATTAAACTATCAATGTGGTCCCCAGTGTGTATCGTTGGTAGAGTGTATGGGATGTTGTTTAGAGCTTTGGCGTAATCACGCCAGAGAGTTCTGAAGGCTCTGGTGCTTAATAGTGTACCGTGTTGGGGTTTTAGGAGCTGCTATGTGTAACTGGGCAGAGGTAGCCAAATTAAAGATTACACGTCCATTGTCATTTGAGTTATAGCAGTTCCATGCTCTGTGTCGTGCATTTATGATGATATGTTTGCCAAGAGTGAGTAGAATTTGTAAGTCAGCCAGGAGTGCTTGAGCATTACGTCCTGGTGGTATGTAGGTGGAGACAAAAGTGTATGTTGTTGAGGTGTTTGTAGTAAGAGAGATAGCTGAAGCCTCAACAACCGAAAGCTGTGGTATTGGAATTGGTGAGTGGAGAATACAGCGTTTAATCAGTAGTGCAGTTCCACCCCCCTGGGGTGGAGAGTGGTTGGTGGCCTGTTAGATCTATGCACAGCATAGTTTTGAACGAAGATTGGGGTGGCAGGGCCAAGCTTGTGTTCTTGGAGGAACATAATATCTGGGTCATGCTCATTTATAAAGTCCCTTAATTCTAAGATTTTTTGGGACAGTCCATTACAGTTCCATGTAATGATGTGCAGATGAGTAAAAACATTATACATTATTATTACAATTAGAACCAAATACATCTTCAAAAAGTTCAAATAAAATAAACAATTTATCAATAGCATTTTCAGTTTTATGGATTTCAGGTAGTTTAGCAGATATTTTCTTTAAGATATTTACAATAGAACAACCTTTAAAAATATTGACAACTTCTTTAATTAATTTTGCAACATCGAGCAGGCCTGCAAGGCCGTGATCATTATTGCTGTCGTTAGAGCCATTGGGCTGAACAGCGTTACGTGTATTGTCATTATGTTTGCTGACATTCATATCTGAAATTACAGGCTGTGTGTTATGACTTTTGTTGACAACACTGGCATATGAAATGCCTGCTTTAATACTAGAGTCCTTAATTTTTTTATCCCCAGCTGGGGCTGGTTTTGAAGTAGGGCCGTGCTTATTTACATTGCCAGCTCCTTTAATGGGCTGGTTGGTAGGAAATTTAGGACAACCACGGTAGTTAGCCGGGTGCCCTTCTTGTAGACAATTGCAACAGCGTGGTTTGGCTAGGAATTTTTCTGTACAATCCTCAGTTTTGTGCGCCCCTGCACACTTCACACACCTAGGTTTAAGTTTACATGTGTCAGAGGAGTGATGGAAGTGTTGACAGTTATGACACTGTGCAACACTTCCGTTCACTTGATACACTTTAACAGAAACATAAAAACGAAGAAATTTAGTCAAGTCATATATTTTTTCAGCCCCTGGGGCTTTTTCAATTTGAACCTGGTATAAGGGCATGGGGACCCTAGTTTTTAGTTTGTGCATCTGCGCCACACGACGCACTTTGTAGCCCTGGTGAGTTAGTTCTTCATGTATATCTTCGACAGGGCAGTCTATTGGTAATCCGCGAATAACAACCTTTAAAGGTTTGTCCATTTTGGCCAGAATTACATAGTGGTCAATTTGTTTTGAGTCTAAGTAACTTGTGATGGCCCGGTGGGCATCCTCATTTTCTGGAAATATTTTTAAGAAGTCCCCATTGACCTTACCAGCAAATTCATATTGTACATCATCTTTTAATTTCTTCATGAAATCGTTAAATTTAATGTCAGGTTTGACCATAATTGGTCTTGGTTTGTGAATTTTCACATCAATAACATTATTTGCATTATCATTAATTATCTGCACATCATTATCATTACAATCATCATTTTCTTTGGTACTTAATTTTTCAAACTTGTTAGTTAAAGGCAGGTCAACATTGCATTTAATTAATTTTTTTGGTCTGACGGTATTCTTAGGCAGAATGAAACCGTCTTCATCTCTGTCATCATTAATAGATCTTTTGCTTTTCTTTTTTGATGGCCTCTTAGGCTGAGTTTGAATTTCAGAAATTTTTACAGTAATTATTTCAACATTATTTACATTATTACAAGTACTATTTCGAGTAAAAATTTCATCTTGCAATCGATTAACATAAAATTCATGTACATTTAAATTAGCATGTTCAGGATTATTGGCACCAAAAAATTCACACTTACCTTCGAATTCTTTGATTAGACCTTCACCAAATGCACGATGTATTTGAAAGTCCTTTTCCATAGCAGCGCGGATTGTAACGTCCTGGAAAGTTCGAAACTGTCCTTGAAGCACAATTCCTCGCGTTTTGATATCAGCATTTATGATTTCGATGAAATGCGAAGCTCGTATAAAATCAAAGACATCCCCAATATCTTTCACTAGAAGCTCTTGCCAGCGATCATCGAGTATATTATTTCCATATTCAATAACTTCCATAGCCAGATTCAGTACCGGTTGTTTATCATTCGGGGTGGTATCCATATCAGAGTTTAGCGGGGGAAACTCATTTCCCTCCATGAGTGCGTTGGTTAAAACACAGAGATGAATTCCAATAGAGCGAGAAAAAATTAGCAGAAAAATTCACACAGCACAAAACCGTAGTGAACACCAGCAGCGAGCCAGCAGCCCACCGCAGCAATAAGTGGTTACAAAGGTTATATATATAACTTTATAACAGATCATGGTTTAACAAATCATAAACAAGACACAATAAATAACCAATCAAAAGTAACATACAGAATGAGATTTAAGTTTCAGAATAACTCGGACCTGGCTGAAAGCTAATAAATGTTTCGGACTTGACAGAAAGCTATATTTCCTTTTAACCAGTAAGAATGCGATTACAAATATCTCAACACTCCCCCTTAATCGCACATTATACAAAACATAAAAGAATTACACAATTTTTAAACAGCTCAATGATAACAGTTCATAGAATTTTGTTTTGGACAAAGCCTTAGTTAACATATCTGCAATTTGTAAACCTGATTGTACATATTCAATTCTAATATTATTTTCCTTAACAATCTTACGAGTGAACTTTAATTTTATATCTATATGTTTCAACCTACCTGAAAAGTTTTCATTAACAATACTTTTGATACATGACTGGTTATCCTCAAAAATATAAACATTTTTAACACTGGAAATTTCATTTACTATATTTTTTATCCACAAAACATCTTGAATACCTTTACATAAAGCAATTATTTCAGCTTCTGTTGATGAAAGTGCAATACACTTTTGCTTGTTACAGCACCACATAATAGGACAGTTTGAAAACATTATAAAGTAACCAGTAATTGATTTCCTATCTTGAGTATCTCCCCCCCCCCAATCTGCATCTACATACAAACACAAGTTTGCCCTTTCCAAATCACCCTTTTTGTATATCAATTTTAAATTTAAGGTGTTTTTCAAGTACCTAAGAATTCTTTTTAGAGCACACCAGGCAACATCAGTAGGATGCTCCTGTAGTTGGCTCAAGCAATTTACTGCAAAAATAATATCTGGCCGTGTGATATATGCTAAGTAAAGTAAAGATCCAATTAATTCTTTGTATGGGCCATGAAATGCATTTCCTTTCTGAAAATCAGCTGCTGTAGATTTTGGTTGAATGGGAGTTTGGGCTGTTTTACAATCAGACATTTTAAATTTATAAAGTAATTTTTCAATATATGGTTTCTGATCTAAATATAAACAACCAGAGTCAAATTTCAAATACCCAAAAATTCTGAGACACTTTCAGATTTTGACATTTTAAATTCATTTGATAGCAATGATATTATAATATTTGTTTCTTTTACATCTGAACCTGCAATTAATAAGTCATCTACATAAAGAGCCATAATTACTTTCTTACAATTTAAATTTCTGATAAAAATACATGGTTCAGAGTCCAATTGCTTAAAATCTAATTTAATAACAAAATTAAGAAATTTCTGATACCATTGTCGAGGAGACTGTTTAAGACCATATAAACTCTTTTTAAGTTTACATTTCTTACCACTCATATCATATCCTTTTGGCTGGTCCATGTAGATGATTTCATCTAACTTACCGTTCAAGAAAGCTGTATTGACATCTAAAGTAAAAGTTTGCAGACCTTCATTATTGATAATTACCAGGATTAAACGTAAAGAGCACATACTAATCACTGGAGAAAACGTTTCTGTATAATCTATGCCTTCTTTTTGCATAAAGCCATGAGCAACAAGCCTCGCTCTGTAAGTTCCATCTCGTTTTTTACGTAGAACCCATTTGCAGAAAATGGCTCTTTTATCAGGGGGTAAACTTTGTAGGTCCCAGACGTCATTATCTTCCATAGATTTCATTTCCTCGTCCATAGCTCTTTTCCATGGTTCTTGTTCTACTTGTGGTAGATTTGCAATATCTTCAAATGTCAGAATGTCTTGTGCAAACATTACTTGGTAAATCTCAGGATCAAGATACCTAACTGGCTGTTTCTTTTCTCTTGAGGATTTTCTTTGTTCCTCCTTCTTATTTGCAGCATTTAATTCGCCGTTATCAGTGTCTGAAATTGATTTGTCTTCATTTTTAATGTCATCATTGTCATTTTCAATCAAATCAGAACTATCGCAAATATATTTTTGATTTTCTACTTTCTTCTTTTCTTCATTAAATTTAACATTTCTGTAAACAATGATGCGTCTTGTTTCTGGAATCATTAAACGATATCCCATTGTGAAATAACCTACAAATATCATTCTGACAGAATTTTCATCTAGTTTCTTTCTTTGCGATGGTGGCACTAGAGTATAAGCATCACAGCCAAATACACGCATGTTTTTTAAATCAGGATTTTCACCATACTTCAGAAAATAAGGAACATTATTGTCAATTGAACTATTTGGGAGTCGATTATTTATGTAAGCAGCCGTAAGTACTGCTTCACCCCAAAGGAATTTTGGTAATTTTGCCTCAAGTATCATTGCTCTAGCTTTTTCCAGTACAGTTCTATTTGCTCGTTCAGCAACACCATTTAGAAAAGGTGTATAGGGAGGTGCAGGATCTATTTTTACACCTGCTCTTTTAGCAACTTCATGCAATTCTCCACTGACATATTCTTTGGCATTGTCACAGCGCAGTTTTGCAATAGTTGGATTCAATTTAAAGAATAGCTTGAGTTCATCAGCAATGTCACTTTTTCTTTTGAGCAGTCTGATTTCCATAAATCTCGAATAGTCATCAATTATAGTCATGAAATACCTTTCCCCATAGTGTTTGAGGTTCTATTGGACCACATATATCAGTGTGTATAGTTATAAGCGGTTTGGATTCTTTTATGCGAGGAACCTTTCCTATAGGCAAAGCACTTTGTTTGGCACGAACACATACTTCACAAAAGGATTCTTTTGCAGGAAGATTCATCAGTTTTAATTTTTGATCACAGCAGTGTCCTAACCTTCTGTGCCATAAATCATCATTCTTTACAGCTAAAGCTGTAAATAAATTTGGTGAAAAATCACTAAAATATTGTCCGCATTTATCCAAGTATCCAAATCCAAAACGCTTGTTTTTGTTTTCAATATAAACTATTTCATTTTTAAAAATTACGCTTAAACCTGCTGCTTCAATATTTTTAACAGAAATTAATTGTCCATTTAATTTTGGAACGTAAGGAACATCTTTTAACATTATTTCAACACCATTCTTAGTTTTACCGCAAATATCACCAATTCCTTCCACTTGTAAAACCGCCGACTTAGACGCGCACTTAACAGTTCCAGTCTTAGGCTTAATTGAGGTGAACCATTCCTTGTGAGAACACATATGAGAAGTTGCACCAGAATCAATAATAAATTGATCATGCACAAGATTTCCAGCCATAAAAGATATTGCAGGGGAAGCATACTTATTACTTTTTGAATTTGCCTGCTTTTTAGAATTATCAAAACATTCACTTTTGAAATGACCACTTTTCCCACAGTTATGACAGACGCAGTTCTTTTTTCATACAAAATTTAACAGAATGTCCTTTTCTTTTACAATAAGTACAAAACAATTCTTTACGAGCACTAATAAAAACAGAGTTATCTGTATTTGGTTTAGAATACTTATTTTCATTTTTATAATCAAACATAAGAGATTCACAATCAATAAGTCTACTTGTAACAAAATCTAAACTCAAATTATTGCTTGGCTGATTTTCGAGAGATGCCTTAATGTTTTCATATTCTTTTGGCAAAGGCATTAAAATGTAAATAATAATATCAAAATCGCTTACTTCAGAGCCAGAGACGCGTAAACTACTCACCAGGTTCATTATGCTGTCGATATGTTGTCTCATTGACACATCCTTGGATTTCCTTATGGTAGCTAAACGCTTACGCGTTAAAATTTGACTCGCTGCACCTTTAGCGCTATACGTAGCTTGTAGTTTCTTCCATATTTTACATGCAGTGTCTTCACGTTGAAGAGAAGCAATAACATTGTCACTTAGAAGGGCAAGTATTAAGGCATAAGCCTTTTTTGATTTCAAAACATCTGCAAATCTGTCCGCAACTGCTTCTGTTTCCAAAAACGCATCCAATTCTCTTGCCGTAAATACTGCTCGAACTCTTCAACACCAAACAGTAAAGTTATTAACACCGTCAAATGACGCTACACCAAAAGCTTCCCTTTCACCTCCGGAAAAAGCCATCATTCACAATATACCAAATCAAAATCACGCGAGCGAGAAATTATTATACTGAAGGTTCAATTAGGGAACTATCTGCGAATTCTAACTTTTGAAGGAACCACGCTCTGCTGTTAAACATAGAAAATGCCGTGGTTTGCAAAGCAAATATTTATTACTGAGATATGCAGAGTAATACGCAGAGTTACATGCAAGCAGAATAATATTAAGCAGTCAGAATAATACTAAGCAGCGATAAGTATTACCCAGTAGAGCGGTGTTTGCAACACCAGGGTGCATAGGCCAGAGGCCTTACCTCTTGTAGAATATGTCTGGTTCCATTTAATATTATATTTACAGTTAACCATTCAATATAAGCATATAAGTAATTACCAAAATATTTTTTTAATATAAATTTTTAGGTCTTTAGAGGGTAAATTGCTGTTATGGTGGAAGCCCAGGAAAGCTGTCGAGCCGTGACTACAAAGTTACATGGTAAGATGGTAAGTGAGTAAGTCAATATCATGGTAAGATGGTAAGATCCATTAAGTACATGATACATGATTCGAAAAATATATGAGCAATAATTAATGATACATTAGAAGATAATAAAAATAAGAACATACATGACATCAGATGCAAGTAAAAGGTGAGAAAGAGTATACACAAAGCAGGAATAAATTACATAATGTACACATTGAGCTGAGCAAGGGGACGATCAATATTCGCAAGATCGTTATAATCATATTCACAGATTTTGATGCAGGGATTGTCAATAATTTGCTGCCTACTGTGAAATCTTTTGGCCAGCCTGTAGTAGAATGATCTGAGCTGCATCATGCCCAGCTCTTCATGTATTCTATTATTCCTGATATACCATTCTGCGTTGGTAATTTGCCTTAGAACAATATTCTGACAAGCCTGCAGCCTGCCTCTGTTAGTTTTGCGTGTGTGGGCCCAGATAGGGCTGGCATAACAGAGTAATGGTCTGAGAATGGACTTGTAAATAAGTAACTTGTTGTCTATAGATAACACACTGTTCCGGGCAATTAAGGGGTTGAGTTGCGCTTTACGAACCCGAAACCTTTGGATAATAGAAGTGATGTGTGGGGACCATGTGAGAGTATTGTTGAGGATCACCCCAAGATATAGGACTTGCTTGGCCCAGCGAATGGTGGTACCGAAGAACTGGAGACTTTTCTTGATCTTGGTTTTCCTAGTGAACAGGATGGCCTTGGTTTTGTTGACATTAACTGCAATCTTCCACTGGGTGAGCCAGACCTCTAGTGCGTGGATGTGATTCTGTAGTCGTTGTATTGCTGGACCAATAAATGCACTTTGTGCCAGGATCGCAGTGTCGTCCGCATACATAGCTAATGTTGTGTCATGTGTGGTAGGAATGTCGTTCACGTAAATGTTAAAATATGTAGGTCCAAGCAAGGACCCCTGAGGGCCCCTGCATGGATGGGGTGGAAAGTCGAGTTTGTGCCTGCTACATGAACGACAAAGTATCTACCTGTTAGGTAGGAATTGGTGATGTTAATGATGTATTCTGGGAAACCCAGAACATGTAACTTGTATGTGAGTGCTTCCAACCAGACTCTATCAAAAGCCTTTGCTATATCAAGAAAAATTCCACCAGTGATCCTCTTGTTAGCCATTCCTTCAGCGATGGTCTCAACAACCCTGTAGAGCTGATTTGCCGTGGAGAGTTGCTTCCTGAAGCCGAACTGATGGGGAATCAGAATGTTGTTGTCCTCCAGGTGTGAGGTTGATTCTTTTGAGCAGGACTGCTTCGAACACTTTGCTGATGGACGAAAGCAAGCTTATAGGCCTGTATGATTCTGGTTTGTTTGGTGGTTTTTTAGGCTTCAGTATAGGGACTATTTTAGCCTTTTTCCAACACTCAGGAAAGTATTGCCATTCCAGGATGATGTTACAGATCTTGGTGAGAATGAAGATGACTTTGACTGGCAGCTTCTTAAGCATGATGTTTGGGATGTTATCAATGCCAGGGCTCTTCCTGTTTTTGAGTTTCTTGATAATAGCTAGGACTTCTGAAGGTAAGGTTGGAATAATGTTGTCAGTGCGTGGGCTTGTAGAGAAAGTGGAATGAAAGTATTGAACAGTGCTTTCAGTGGTGGAGTCATGAATGTTGTTAGTGCGAAATTGAGATTCCAGATGCTGCGCTAAAAGTTCTGCTTTCTCAATTTCGGTGTAATGGATCCCTTGAGGCCCTTTAAGGGGCGGAATGTTGTTGTGGCATTTCGTATACCTTTTGATGGCTCTCCATAGCGAGTTATCGTCTGTGGAGAGGTTTTGAAGGTACCTGGTCCAGCTGAGTTGTGCCTGTGTATTGAGTAGAGATCTGACCTCTCCGCAGAGTCTGTTGAATCTTTGTTTGTCCTCTCGGTTGCGGGACCTCTGGAACTGACGTCTGGCAGCGTTGCGTTGTCTGATGAGTAGTCTGAGCTCTTGGCTTCTGTAAGTGTGCCCCTTCGGCACAGGCTTTCTCGCTGCAGAGTAAGCATGAATGATATCATCGGTGAAAGTCTTGATTAAACTATCAATGTCATCCCTCGATTGTACTGTGGGGGTTGTGTAGTGCATGTTGTTTAGAGTTTTGGCGAAGGCTCGCCAGTCCGTGCGAAAGACTCTTGTGTCTGGTGGAGTATAGCTGCTGACGTTCAGAATCAGTCTGACCGGATTGTGATCAGAAGAGAGTTCGTCGAGCACAGAAATATCCAGCGGAACGCTGGTATTTTTGAGCAGGAAGAAATCCAAGATTCCAGTAGAACGGGCAGTATACCTTGTTGGTGTTTTGGGAGCTGCTATGTGTAGATTCGCCGATTTGGCCAAATTGAAAACTACATGTCCTATGTCATTTGAATTATAGCAGTTCCATGCGAGATGTCTAGCGTTAAGGTCTCCACCAATAATAACATGTGTGTCAAGTGAGAGTAAAACCTGCAAGTCCATACGGACAAGTTAAGGGTTACGTGTGGGTGGAATGTATGTGGAGACAAAAATGTATGTTATATTATTGCTTGTTATGAGTGAGATGGCTGAGGCCTCAATAGCTGAAAGCCGTGGATTTGGAACAGTGTTGTGAGGAATGCAGCGTTTAATAAGAAGTGCTGTGCCCCCACCATGAAGCTTCTGATCTGTAGCTGGTCTGTTATATCTGTGTACAGCATAATTCTGCACAAAGATAGGTGATGAAGGGCCAAGGCGGTGTTCCTGTAGGAAGAAGATATCGGGGTCGTACTTATTTACAAAATCCCGAAGTTCATGAATTTTACGGGATAGTCCATTCGCATTCCATGTAAAAATATGTACACAATTATTCATCAAGTTATTCATTATTTACATTATTAGAGCCAAATATGTCCTCACAAATGTTAAAGACAACAAAGACTTTGTCAATGGCATTATTAGCTGCTTGTAACTCTGGCAGCCTGGCACTAATTTTACTAATAACATTGCCTACTGAGAGGCTTTTAAAAACACAGCTTAATTCTTTCAATAACTTAAAAATGTCCATAATGGCACTAAAGCCTCCCTCAGCAGAGGGGTTACAATTTTTAGCAATATCAACATGAGATTGTACATTTTCATTTTTACGAGGCTTAGTAGATGGCTTATTTACAACATTTTCAGAATTATCAAAAATAACATTTTTAACTGCCGCAGCAAAGGTACGACCATTAGACACATGAGAATTTTGAACATTGGTTTCGCTCTGCTTGGGAGCGCTTAGGGTATCAGAACCAACTTTGGTACCTGCATTTTTGTTTTTAATAGTGTTGTTGACGGGGAACTTAGGGCACCCCCTATAATTAGCAGTATGCCCTGTTTGTAAGCAGTTACAGCATTTAACAATATCAAGCCTTTTAGCAGAGCATTCGGCAGATTTGTGTGGCCCAGCACACTTTACACATCTTGGTTTAAATTTGCAGTTATCTGAAGAATGATGGAACTGTTGGCAGTTGTGACACTGCACAACACTTCCGTTTGATTGGTAAGCAGTCACTTTAACATAAAATCCCAGGAGCTTGACAATGTCATACACCTGCTCAACACCAGTTACATTGTTAATTTGGGCCTGATAGAGTGGCATAGGAACTCTGGTTTTTATTCTGTGCATTTGAGCGACTCGTCGAACCTTGAATCCTTGGTCTTGCAGCGCTTCGCTTATCTCTTCCACTGGGCAGTCGATTGGCAACCCTCTGATTACCACCTTGATCGGTCTGTCATGCTTTGTGAGTATAACATAGTGATCCACGTTTTTAGAGTCCAGGTAGCTCGTAACAATTCTGTGGTCATTTTCTGTAGACGGGAAGATTTTCAGGAATTCTCCACTGACTTTGCCTACAAAGTCAGCTTTGCTGTCAGTTTTTAATATCTTAATGAAGTCGCTGAATTTTATATCAGGCTTAACCATGATAGGCCGAATTTTTGGCGATAGAGCTGGTGGTATGACACTGTCAGAACCCTGTTGCGTGTCCATTTCAATAATTTCAACTTTATTCAATTCAACAACAATTTTCATTACAATTATTTGGTACATTTTCATTAGCATCATTATTTGCACAAGACAGTTTTTCAAATTTATTGGCCCAAGGGAGATCAATATTGTTTTTAACTAATTTAACAGGGCGGGAGGTATTCTTCGGGAGAATAAAACCCTCGTCATCCCTAGTATCATTAATTGATCTTTTAACTCGTTTGACTGAGTTTTTTCTAGCCTTGGGCTTAAGTTTGTTATCATTGTCAGTAGTATTATGAGCATCAATAACATTACACGTATTCGAAACATCAGAAATATCAGATAAATTAAGATTCCTATTAATTACATGTTCCTTAAATCGATTAACAAAACCAGGATCCAGACTACTAAAGAACTCGCACTTACCTTGTAGGGTTTATATTTATTTTAACTAACATTTATTTTAAGTTTAAACTATCTTTCCTGTCAAGCCTTACTTTCCCCTGGAACTGCCAATGCCAGAATATGTAAATTTGAGTAGAACGCGCAAGCATTCAAATTATCAGCGGAAGTAGTATGATTTAAATAGAAGGAAACGAGTTCGGTGATAGAGTAATTCTTACTTAGCGAGCGCGGAGGTAGTTATCGAGAATTGAAGAACCCCGCATTGCGGCCTATGTGCTTGGCGGGAAGTAGTGGCAATTGTTCCAGTGAGCTTCAAGTCTGCTGAATTAGCAGCGGTATTGTAAAACGCGGTGAGTTAGTTATTTTAGAGAGCCTCGTAGTTAGAATCTTGTCCTTACTTTCTTTTTCAGGTTATTATTTTTGTTTGACTGCCTAGTTGGCACCGTCTGTAAGCGTCAAGAGGACGCCATTGTAATTTATTACGTTGAATAAAAAGGGACTTAAACCCTTTATAAGACTCTGTGGTTTATACAAGCTTTCACAGTCACCTCTTGGTTGCGTGCAAGTTAGAGGCGCGCAACGTTATATTGGCGCCCGAACACTTATCGAACTGAAATGGCCGAAAACTGGATGGAAGCCGCTGGACAACACCAAGAAATGACAACTCAGTTAGAAGGATTTGGATACCTGGTCCAGACATTGAGAGCATCAATCAAGCCAAACGTCTATTTCGACGGAAAAAATTCGGTGTCCGTATTTTTAGAAGGTATAGAAAACCACTTTCAGCTCTATCCTGTGCCTGAAAGACAAAAAGTTGCTATTGCCACATCAGCACTAAGAGGACAGGCCGCGCTATGGTGGAAAAATATAGGCAAATTTCTTCTAGGTGAATTTGGAAGCCCGACGTATACATTTGAAAATTTCAAAAAATCGTTAGTAAAGGCCTTCCCCATAGTGAAAGATCGCGCACGGCTGGAAGCCGAGCTATATAGTTTCTATCAACGGGATACAGCACAATTGACGGACTTTATTTTACGAAAAATCAAGCTAACGGATATGCTGTATGGCAAGAAACCCGATGCGGAGATTATTGAAATAATATTACCAAGATTGTTACTCGCTGTTCAAGACTACTTTGAAATTAGAAACCCAACCACATTGCAGGAACTTTTCGAATTGGCGGTGAAATTTCAAAATCGCAGAATAGCGGAAAGAGCGAGAGGGGAAACATATTCTCAAAGTACCAGAAGGAAGGAGGAAACAAGAAATGGAAATCGCTCATATGGGGGAAAGAACTATCAAGCTAACGCATCGAAACTTGAAGGGCAAGGCCCAAAAAGAAAATTTGAAAATAAGCATCCGCGTACCCAGAAGACACAGATTGAAAGGAAAGCTTTAAACGACTAGAGGGGCCTGTGAAAGGGAGGGTCCAGACCCCGGAAGTTTTAGAAAAACCCTCAAATAGACATCTAAATACAGTCATCGTAAAAAACTCACAGCTACCAATTATACTAGTCCTGATTGGCGATGTACCAGTAGAAGCCCTCATCGATACAGGAGCAGAAGGAAATTTCATGAGTGAAAAGTTCTTCAAAAAGAATTTTTTTTAGGATACGACTCTTTAAAACCAGAAATACGGAAATTATAGCGGCGCAAGGAAAAACATGTCACTGCATCGGGAAAGTATCATTAAACTTACAGATAAAAGAGGAAAATCTCAAAGTATTAATTTTTGTGGTGAAAGACCTCCAACACTCTCTTATTTTAGGTATGGACTTTTTAAGGGCCGCGAGGGCCAAATTAAATTTTCAAGATAGTTCCGTGGTGCTGGAGATGGACCAGAGGGTGGTGGAACCGGTGGAGACACCTGAATTGGACCTTAGCCATTTGAATGACCAGGAAAGTAAAGCAATACAGCAAGTGGTGAGTAATTTTTCTCATTTGTTTTCAGAAAAACCGGGAAACTGTCAGATCGTGACTCACAAGATTCAATTAAATGCCCGAAAACCTTGTAGGACTAAACCGTATCGCTATGATAAACAAAAAGACTTAATCATCGAAGAACATATTAAGGAGATGTTAAAGTATAAAATAATAACGCCCATAAATAGTGAGTACGCGAGTCCAGTCGTACTATGTAGGAAAAAGAACGAGTTTCCTCCTTCGGATAAAAGGGCTTGGAGGTTTGCTATCGATTATAGAAAACTAAATAGCATAACTAAATTTCCAGTTTACCCTTTGCCGGTTATAGACGAGATCATTAGACAGATCAAATCGACGAGATATATGTCTACTTTGGACTTAACGTCTGGCTACTATCAAATAGCTATGAGACCCGAAGATATACATAAAACCGCGTTTATAACAAAATCGGGCACTTATGCATTTTTACGCATGCCTTTTGGGTTGTGTGGGGCCCCATCAACATTCCAGAGAGCTATGGACATTGTTCTAAAGCCTTTCCTGGGAAAATCAACTTTAATTTATCTAGATGATATAATTATAACGAGTAGTACGTTGGAACAACACATTAGTGACCTCGAACAAGTTTTTAAATTATTAAAAGAGGCTGGTCTTACAATTAACGCCTCAAAATGCAAGTTCGCAATTAAAGAACTTAAATATCTCGGTTATAAAATTTCGCAAAAGGGTATAGAAACGCAAGATTCAAAAATAAAAGCTATTAAGAATTTCCCACCGCCCAACAGCGCCAAGAAACTTTCGTCTTTCCTTGGACTATGTTCTTACTATCGATCTTTCATAAAAGATTTCGCTAATATTGTTGAACCACTCTTAGTAATCAAAAGAAAAAAGAGTAAATTTACGTGGACAGCTGAAGCTAACACAGCTTTTGAAAGATTAAAAGAAGCGCTTATTAATGCCCCTGTTTTAAAATTCCCTGAGGGGGACGAAAACCTGGAAATTGCGGCAGATGCATCAGACTATGCGGTGGGTGCGGTTCTTATGAAAAATAACCATCCGCTGGCATTTTTAGTAAAACATTGAATCAAACACAAAGGAATTATACAACTACAGAAAGAGAAACATTAGCCGTATTAATGTCTGTACACAAATTTCGAGTTTATTTCGGCAAATCGCCAGTAAGAGTTTTTTCGGATCATGCGGCTGTTGGTAGACTTTACTCGGGAAAAACCTAACGCCCAGGTTAATAAGATGGGCTTTAAAACTCCAAGAATATAATATCACAATAAAATATAAACCGGGTAAGAAAAACAATGTAGCTGACGCACTTTCTCGTATAAAACTGGACGAGGAAGGTAATGAACTTAAATGCGCTGTGTTGACTTCAAAAATTTTAGATTCTAGAGATACGGTTATTACTGAACTGAAAGCTGATCCTGAATTTGGAAATATCTATGCTTATTTGAAAGACCCCGAAAGCTTTGAGCATACAGATATCGATGCGATAAGAAATAGAGCAAAAAACTATGAAATAATAGATAATTTATTATTCTATACGAAAACAACAAACGAAAATCTTGAATATAAGCCAGTCATCCCAGCCACGCTTCGATTAAGCATTTTGAAGGAGTTGCACGAAAAAAAACAGCGGGCCACCTCGGGGTCAGAAAGACTTTAAAAAGGGTACGCGAGGCGGTATATTTCCCGCAATTATACAAAATAGTAACGGCGTATATCAGGTCCTGCAATCAATGTCAGTTAATAAATGATATTAATTACAGCCCGGCCGGGTACTTAAATAGCATTCGCGCTACATTTCCGAATGAAATTTTAGGTATAGATCTCCTTGGTCCCTTCCCCCAGAGCGAGTTAAATAAAAATCGTTTTCTTTTAGTAATAGTAGATCATTTTTCAAAATGGATAGAAATTGTTCCACTTAAACGCGCGTCAGCCAAAACAGTCGCAGATGCATTCTTACACAGATACATTTTAAAATACGGTGCACCGATAAAAGTCATTAGTGATAACGGAAAAGAATTCATTAGTCAAATATTTGAAAACATATGCAATGGACTTGATATACGCCATATCAAAATGGTTCCGTATAGACCACAAGCTAACATAGCAGAAAGAGTTAATAAAAACATTGTAAAAATAATTCGCAGTTACGTTAGCACACATCACAAGCGCTGGAATGGCTACATAAATGAATTAGCTTATGCTTTAAGAACGACACATCATGATACTACGGGAAAAACTCCAGCAGAATTATTTTTAGGCAGAAAGTTAATTACGCCTTTAGATAAATTATTCTTTGTGCAACAAAGAGAGCAGGAATTTAGACAAAAGGACGCGCAAAAGCTAATTGATCAGGCGCTTAAAACCTCGGATACGGCAAGAAATAGGCAGAAGTTATATTATGATAGAAAACGCCGTGAAGCAGATTTTAAAGTTGGGGATAAAGTATTGAAACGGAAATTTTCTTTATCAAGTGCCCCAGACAATTTTATGGCAAAGCTAGCTCCAAAGTTTGAAGGCCCCTATGTAATTCAGGAAATCAAAGGAGTAGTCTTATATCTTAAAAACGAGAGAGGGGAAATCTGTAAAGCAAGTCCCGACCAGGTGAAAAAATACTATAATCCAAATGATTTTGAAATCCTTAAAAGTTTCTTGCAGGACTCAAGTCTAAACGAAATAGAAGGGCCAGAGACTGCAACAACTATTCCACCACCCAAGAAACGGAGAACTGAAGAGAGACCTAGCACTTCTACAACCCGGACGTCGGTATCAAAAAGAAAAAAGGATTTTCAAACTCCGGCGTTTAAGAAAAACAAAAATACAGACGAACCGGGTAAAGAAACCGTGGTAAAGACGAAAACACCACCTACAAAAGATGGCAGGAGAAATTACACATCAAGGAGAACGCGCACACGGCTTCAGAGTCAGGTGCCAGCAAGGCCGCCGTTCCGGAAACTGAAACGCCAACAGGAGGCACAAAATACGACGAACAGAAGAAATTCAAGAAGGACTCCAGACCGGAGGACGTCAAGACCAGCCGTCCCAGGCAGAAACGCAAAGGCCAACAACCAGACGATTACTCCGTCAAGAGGCCAGCATGTAGAGGACGCAAAAGAAAGAGCAACGGGGACGACACGCGGAGATCAATAAGGAGAAGATTGACATCCATGACACCTCTAACTTGGGATCAATTTTGTCAAAAACGGATGACGGAGTTTCAAGCATCGAAAACTCAAAGATAAGTTAAAACCTTCTATAATTTTTTTCTCTTTTGTTCCGAAATGTTAGGCATAAGTACGAAGTTCTATGTTTTGACGAAAGTCAATATGTCTCGGTTGAGACTTAGTTTTGTTTTACTTTATGTAGCTAAGGCAAAAGTATTATTTTCTTTAAGTGTAAAAGCTAAAAACAAGCATTTTCTGTTGGTCGAAAGACTAATTCTGTTATGTTAAAGCCAAAATTTGGCCGGAGACAAAAATAACTTCGTATTCTTGTACTAATAAGAATTTTAGTTTCAGTGCCGCCAGCTTGGCGAAGAATGAGTAAAGTAAAAATTTATTTTCTCTTATTCATTTTATGGTAAATTGTAAAAAGCATATGTATTAAACTTTTGTAAATGTATGTAAATATTTGCATGTTAGGTAAAAGTAGAATTTAGTCTAGAGGCATAAAATTGTAGATGCTAAAAGTGAATGCTTAAAAGCAATGAAGTCAAAATTTAAGTATTAAACTGTAAAGTCATGCTTTAGAGCGAAAGCCTGCATGTTTAAAGATGAATGAGGGGGAAGTTAGAATGAATGTGTTTTGTAGGGTTCTCCACCTACATTTGAATTTTTAAGAATATTAAAGTAGCTCATTGAGTTGTAGAATGTCGAGTAAGGTGTGTCTATTTGGTTGTTGAATTCTAACAAATCATGGTGGTTAGGGGAAGTGTTGTAAGACTAAAACACGAATATTCCCGTTTGACACCACACATGGTGGAGAGCCAGGGTAAAGTTAAATTAATGCTTGAAAAATTGAATGAATGTGAAGTGAGCAATAACTAAGAAAAACGAATCGTTTAAAAACAAAAATTTATTGTGTCAAGAAAGTGTAAATTATAATGTATGTAAAAAGATACTGATACTTATTCCTTCCAGATGCTGGAAGGAAAGACCAAGATTGATTGATGAAGTCCAGGAAAAGTTGCTGTAAGAAGAAAGCTTTGTAACGATTAACAGAATTTTAATATATAATTGTTACATAAGATTTTTTTGTGTAAACGAGGCTTTCGCCAGTTAGTTCAGAATTAGATAAACTTACAACAGGTCGTTTGTAGGACCTGCTTCCAAGTTTTCCAAATTCTGGCAGCGGCAAATGTAGGGTTTATATTTATTTTAACTAACATTTATTTTAAGTTTAAACTATCTTTCCTGTCAAGCCTTACTTTCCCCTGGAACTGCCAATGCCAGAATATGTAAATTTGAGTAGAACGCGCAAGCATTCAAATTATCAGCGAAAGTAGTATGATTTAAATAGAAGGAAACGAGTTCGGTGAGAGAGTTATTCTTACTTAGCGAGCGCGGAGGTAGTTATCGAGAATTGAAGAACCCCGCGTTGCGGCCTATGTGCTTGGCGGGAAGTAGTGGCAATTGTTCCAGTGAGCTTCAAGTCTGCTGAATTAGCAGCGGTATTGTAAAACGCGGTGAGTTAGTTATTTTAGAGAGCCACGTAGTTAGAATCTTGTCCTTACTTTCTTTTTCAGGTTATTATTTTTGTTTGACTGCCTAGTTGGCACCGTCTGTAAGCGTCAAGAGGACGCCATTGTAATTTATTACGTTGAATAAAAAGGTACTTAAACCCTTTATAAGACTCTGTGGTTTATACAAGCTTTCACAGTCACCTCTTGGTTGCGTGCAAGTTAGAGGCGCGCAACGTTATAACCTATGCATGCAGAAATAAGTCCTTCGGCAATCGCTCTGGTCTTTCTGTAGTTTTCTTCCACAATCTGTTTCTGGGTATCATCCGTCATAATCCTTAGGCTGTTTGCACAATATCGACCTTGTGAGTTAATATCCGCTTTGATATTGTCACGAAATTGCACACAGGCGATGTAATCTCTAGGTCCGAAATCCTCTTTATGAAGAATGTCACACCAGTCTCCACCTAATACCGAGTTATCGTAATCAATGTAATCCTCAGAGAAATTAACAATTTGCCGAGCAGCCTTTTCCATAATTTTCACACAATTATCACCTTCACTCATGATGAGTGAACAGAATTTCACAAATCACACGTTGTAGATTCGGAAAACACACTGAAAAACTTGTAATCACATAGCAATCACAGTAATCCAGGCACGAAAAAAGCAAAGCCGCAGCGATAAGTGGTTACAAAGGTTATATATATAACTTTATAACAGATCATGGTTTAACAAATCATAAACAAGATAAACAAGACACAATAAATAACCAATCAAAAGTAACATACAGAATGAGATTTAAGTTTCAGAATAACTCGGACCTGGCTGAAAGCTAATGAATGTTTCGGACTTGACAGAAAGCTATACTTCCTTTTAACCAGTAAGAATGCGATTACAAATATCTCAACAGAAAAAAATTGCAGAAAAGGCAGGGGTGGGGAGAGGATGGGTCCTGGAAGATTCATCGAATGACAGAGGAGAGAGACTATTCAAACTGATGAGAATGTTGATTTGAAAGGGGGAAGAATGTTATTGTTCTGAGATCTCGTTTAGGGTGAATAAAGCATGTAGGTCTGTTCAAGGGAAAGAATGTAAACAAAATAACGCTCGCAAAAAGCAACTGAGTGGGCTTTTGTGTGGGAACAGCACCAGTCTATGCACAATGACAAGGCCATCCAAACTATGTACAATGACCATCATAGGAAATATTTAATTTTTAGTGCACCTAAGCGCCGCATGGGTAGAAACGCCGCACCCGCTGAAAATTTAAGTTATAAACACGTAAACGCCGCGGCGTTTCTTCCGGAAATTACGGTAAGTCAAGTTTAGAAGCTAACTTTTGCTATAACAGGGAAACTAAAATTTAAAAATTTTTAAATTTAAAATTTTATTTTTTAACATGGAAACCAATATTAGCCTCTACTTTGAGACACAGTAACAGAAGACACATAAGATCAAGATACATATAATATCATGCAAAGTTATACATTAACTAAGTAACATCATCTATTGCGGTTTCCAACATATTTATATACTCAGAAAACACCGTCAGGTAAAATCATAAATCCAAAACAAGGCGAGAACATATCAGCAAAAATAAATAAATAAATAAATTACAGAGTTTTTTTAAATATTAATTTTTTTTAAAATAAGCATTTTATTTATTTATTAAGTTAATGGTCATAATTTATTATATGTGTACTATTTTATCAATTTGAGGCACACTGTATTAATATATGCTTTTAATTTAAGTAGATAGGAAATATAGATTAAAGGAGCAAAACCTACAACTCTATACATTCATTGAGGCCCGAGATCGTGTTTTTCCCTCTCGAGAAATTCCTCAAAGGGGCCCCAATGGGTAATGCTAACACTACTGATAAGGGCTACTGATAAGGATAGCGTCCCTACGAGATGGTAACCAAAAAAGAACCACATGATTTAAAGCAATTACTAAGTATTTAATGCCAGAGCATAATAAAATGAGCATAATAATAATAATGAGCATAATAAATAAATGAATTTAAAGGTACTTTATTGACAGATATTTGATTTAGCTTAGAGAAAAGAAGTTCTACTTATCTGAACGCTCCGTCTTAGTGCTGCAAAAGATTGCAAGGAAGACAAGACCCCCAGGTACAGAACTCCCGGCCTTGAGAACGAGACAATGCAGAGGATATTCGCGAAAATTTTCTTAAATAAATGAAGATTTTCCGGAAAACACCTTTGAAAATTCAGGAGATCTTCCAAGATCCTGCCTCCATCGTACGTGCTATATGATCTCAAATGTCTTTCTTTCTACAGACCTGACAGACAGACAGACAAAGTAGACAGATGTCTTGTTTTGCACCCGCTAAGTCTTTCTGCACCGATGGGCGAAAAATCAAGCATAGGTGCGAAGGAAAGGTATATAGAAAGGGGGGCAATTTCGTATTTGAGGAGAATAAAAAGGAACTTCGTACATTTTGTACGAGTTCAAAAGGCCAGGAAGAAAAGATGGGACAAAATAAAATTTAAAATAAATGGCCCTAAAACAACAGAGGAAAAAAAAGGGCCTATAGAAAGAAAAGGAAAAGAAGTAGAAAATATCCTAAAATACGATTGTGTCCATGAGTGTAGATAAAAGGAGAAGAATTTGTCTTTATTTACAATAAATAGTGTCTCACAGGTGTGTGTGTGGTGAGTGTGTTTGGTAATGGTGAATAGATGTGTTACTGGGGGGGGATATTGACGGTGTTAAAATGCTTCGTATCAAGGTATTTAGCATGGAATACAAAGTAATATGTATGCTTGCATCCTGATATATCAACAAAAGTATATATTAATTTAACTAAAGTAACTTATGCTATTTTCGTTCCCAATATTTTCACACATTTCCAAAAAAACAGCAGCAGACAAACAACATACAACCATATACAATACATGACCACAACCGCACACACCAAAATAAATATATATATATGTGTGTGTGTGTGTAAATTACTGAGTATATGTATTAAAAACACAAATTAAACATAGTATTTATTAATTTAACTATTATAATTTATTACAAGATTAATTATTTTACTATCATAATTTATTACTAGTTAATTAATGCTAGTATAACACAATGAGGCACACTGTTATTTATATAAGTTCATAGTTCTAAGAATTTATTTAAGGCAGTGAAGAATAATCCATCCCTTACATATGGACACTTAACAGGTAGCAAGGAACAGGATGAGAAAAAATCGGTAAGGTATAATATTATTTAAAAGCGAAATATTTAAACAATCAAAAAAAAAAAAAAAAAAAAAAGAAAGAAAGAAAGAAAGAAACCAGAAGATCCGAGAGGGAAGTAGCGCGATTTCCCAAATCCCTAATTTTCCCTCTCACGAGATTCCTGAAAACAAGATAAGGTGTGGGGAAAACAAGATAAGTGCTGACAGACGTGAACTGGTAATGTTGGCGTCTGTTTGGAATTGTAAACGCAAACGAAGCCACTAGCAATGAGCAATTTCAAGTATTGTTTAATGCTAAAAACTGATTAAAAATTAAACTTTATTGATTTAAAGGCACTTATAGAAATTTGATTTAGTTTAGATGAAAGAAGGGTACTTATCTTAAAATTCCATGCTTTCGTAGTATATGCTCACATGTCCGCTGTTTCATTCTCATCAACATCGAAGCTGAAAATCTTTAGAAAACGTGTAGGTTTTGTAGAAAACACACTATTGGAAAGTAATTTAATTGATAATCACTAAGGGGAAAGGAATGTTTTACACTTATTTACAGAGCGCAGCCAATATGCAGCCACTTGCCTCGGTGATCGCAGCGCCCATCTTTCTACAGACCTTGCAACCACCAACAAAACTCTTATCGCCCCTGTGTTTTGGTCATGTTTTCACGCGCTCCCGTGTTCAGCTTGTTTTTTTCTTATGAAGAGTGGATTATTCGGGATCCTATTAGTGTTTTGTGTTATTCAGTGTGTTTCTACTGTAATTCTGGTCTTAATTACTGTGGATTAATACGTTTTTGACCGTGTTTTGTGCTATGGTGTGCGTTGTGGGTTTAAGCCTAACACGTGCTAGTGTCAGCAATGGATCCGAAGGATTACCCGCCGCTTCCTCCGCCCGAGGTTGTGAACGTTAGTAAAGAAAATCTCTCTGGCTTACCCGAGGAGATATGTGCATATGCAGACAAGGTGTTAAGAAAAGGTTGGAGTCAGCTATTAAACAAGGATTGTTACGATGCGGAGGATTATCAACTCGCGCTTCAGCAAGTTCTGCTTCTGAATGTTGCTGTTCATGTAGATGAGCAGTTAACGGAAGATGATCTCAATACATTATCCAGAGAGGAGGATAAGCAAAAATGTCTGGATATACACCAAAAAAGGAGTGGAATAGTCAAAAGACTGGCTTTGTTATTTCAGGGTAAGTGCGACGTTTTTAGTGCCCCAAATCCTAGTATTGTAAATTTATCTTGTGATAAGTTGAATCTGAATGTTGTTAAGCATGTCCCTAAGATGCAGGTTATATCTACTGTTAATTCTGTTAACTGTAATGATACTATATCAAGTGTAAAAAATGTTAGTGATAAATCTGGTGCAATTGCACAAACTCCTAGCGGAGAAGAAACAAAAATTTTGCTTAAACGGCCTTCGAAAAAAGGAAAAAGATGTGTGAGCGAAATTCAGGATTCAGAAGGCTTTACACAGCCGCGTAATACGGCTCGGCCTGCTAAATTAGTCAAAGCTAATGCAGAAATTAATGTTAGCAATAAATTTGATAAGCTAGGTGAAAATGCTAATGCAGATAATACTGCCACTAATAATGATATGGAAGTTAGTGAAGAGAATGAGGTTATTGAAATGCAACAACCGAAGGTGAAACCGATAATGGTGAAGCCTCCAATTAAATTTTCGGATTTCTCTAAAAAATTGAGGGCTGAAACTAATTTAGACTTTGCAGCTAAAGTTACTGGCGAGTTTTTAAAAGTTTTTCCGAAAACGGAAAATGATCACCGTCAGATAACAAAATATTTGGATGAAAAAAGTGTAGATCATTATTTAATTACCAGAAAGATGGATAGGCCCATCAAAATAGTTATAAGAGGTTTACCTATCGATTGCCCCTCAGATGACATTTTTGAGGAGCTGGTTAATTTAAAGTATAAACCTCGAAAAGTTACCCAAATGCACAGAACCAAATCTAAGGCTCCTATGCCTTTGTTTCAGGTTCATTTAGAGAATGTACCAGGGGTGCAATCTATTTATGATGTTAAAAAACTGCTATGTTTCTTTGTTGAAATACATCCTTATAAAGTGCGTGGAAATGTTGTGCAGTGTCACAACTGCCAACACTTCCACCACAGTAGTGAAAACTGCAAACTACAACCAAGATGTGTGAAATGTGCGGGTGCACATCGTACTGATAAATGTAATGTTAAAAAATTAGACTCTCCTATTTGTTGTAATTGCCTGCAAGAAGGACACACCGCCAATTATCGCGGATGTCCGAAATTCCCCCGACGCATAGTCGGAAATAAAACTGTGAATAAGAGTGCAAACTCAGAAAATGTAAATAATGGTGTTAAAATGCCTAGTACTTCTAATGCAAATTTGAGTTATTCTGCTGTTGCCTCCGGGCGCAGTTATGCTAGTGTAGCCAAGGGTGACGTTCAAAGATCTGTAAATACCGTTAATAATTTTATTGTTGATATGCATAAACAGACTGTCAGCAGTGGTGGTGCTGCTAGTGCTACTGTTGGTTCGGGTATGTTTATGGACTTTCTCAAAATAATCAAAGAGGTGTGTGATGTTTTTAAAGGCAACACAGTTATGAATGTTTTTCAAAAAATCTCGGCAGCCATGCCTGAATTGCGGGCTGCGGAGCATTCAATCTATAAGTTGTTTATATTATTTAATGTTTTGACAGTGTTTTTTCCAATGTTGAATAATTATGTATAGTGTAAACAATAGGTACTTAAGTATTATTACTTGGAACGCAAATGGTTTGTTCCGTAAGATTAATGAATTGCGGGATTTTGCAAGTGAGCACAGTCCCGACTTATTTTTCCTACAAGAACACAAGCTTGACCCTAAAATACCATTGTGTGTGGCAAATTACTGTACCTACAAGTCGCACAGAAGTACTACCGCTCCTCGCCCACGTGAAAGTGGCACTGCACTTCTTGTCAAACGCTGCATTCCCCATTATCACGTGAACATTCCACAGCTCTCAGCCGTAGAGGCCACAGCTATCTGCATCACAACAGACACTAATACTCCATACACTTTTGTCTCCACCTACATTCCTCCCATGAAACCTGTGGCTGTCGTTCAGGCAGACCTTGAAATTCTACTCACATTTGGTACACATGTTATTATTGGTGGAGACTTGAACGCAAGACACCGCGCATGGAACTGCTACACTTCTAATGCAACAGACAGACTGATTTATTCCTTCGCCGCTTCGGCACGGTTTAAATTGACAGTTCCAAGTACCCCAACACGGTATGCTGCTGGGTCCACCGCAATTATTGATTTTTTCTTGTTGCGGAACACCAGTTCTCCACTGGATATTTCCGTACTGGACGAACTTTCAAGTGATCGCAATCCTGTTAGGATTATTCTGGACCTCAGCAGATATACTACATCAGACACCAGGGCCTTTCGTACAGACTGGCAGGTCTTTGCCAAAGCCCTCTCCAACACCCAGTACACTTTACCCACGGTACACAAGGGGAGTGACATTGATAGTTTGGTCAAGGACCTCACTGAAAATATACAAAATGCTTATGCGAAAGCACAAGTTGAAGTTAAACCTGGTAAGAAACACAAGCCTCAAGAGCTCAGATTATTGATTAAAGAGAGAAATGCTGCAAGATGAGCGTATCAACGCACCAGACACCGTGATGATAAAAGGAACTTCAATCGCCTGTGCGAAGCGGTCAAGTTTCTTACAAATAAACTCTCACAAGATCGCTGGACTAACTACCTCAGATCTCTTTCTGCAGAGGATAACTCCTTATGGAAAGCAGTGAAGAGGTACAAAAAATGCTATAACGCCATTCCGGCCCTTCACGGCCCTCAACGGATCCATTACACCGGAACTGAGAAAGCAGAACTTTTAGCTCAGCATCTGGAATATCAGTTCTGCATTAACAACATTTCAGACTCAGACGCTGAACAGCTTATTGCTGACTTCCACTCCAATTTTACAACACAGCCCTGCACAGACAACATTATCTCAGCCATGCCATCGGAGGTCTGTCTCTATATCATGCGAATTGCGAAAAGGAAGAGCCCTGGAGTAGACGGCGTCACAAATGAGATGATCAAGCACTTCCCTGTCAAGATAATACTCTACTCCACCAAGTTAGTGAATATCATACTACGATGGCAATACTTCCCAACTTGTTGGAAAACTGCCAAGATTGTCCCTCTGCTAAAGCCCAACAAGCCTGCGACTGCTCCTGAGAGTTACCGACCAATCAGTTTGCTAAGCTCAATTAGCAAAATCGTGGAAGCAGTTATTCTACATAGACTAAACATCTTCCTGGATGAGCAGAAGATCCTCATACCCTATCAGTTTGGGTTCAGGCGTAAGCACTCGACAACGCATCAACTCTACAGAGTTGTTGAGTTAATAAGCAGTGGGATGCAACAACATCGTGTCACTGGTGGACTTTTCTTAGATGTCGCCAAAGCCTTCGATAGAGTATGGCTGGATGCCCTCATATACAAATTGCACAACCTGGGACTCCCAGGCTACATCACAAACATAATTAAATCCTACCTAACCGGTAGACACTTTGTCGTTCATGTTTCTGGTTCATTATCCACAAACCGGCCTATACGGGCTGGTGTTCCACAGGGATCCCTTCTGGGCCCTACCCTATTCAATATTTACGTGAACGACATCCCCACTACACACAACACAACACTAGCCATGTATGCAGACGACACAGCGATCCTTACGCAAAGTGCATTTGTTAGTTCAGCAATACAACAGCTACAACACCACATCCACTCGCTAGAGACTTGGCTGACCAAATGGAAAGTCAAAGTGAATGTCGACAAGACACATGCCATACTGTTTACTACTAAGAAGAATTTCCCGACTCACCTGCAAATGTATGGTGTGGACATTCCCTGGGTCAAGCAGGTCCCTTATCTTGGGGTGATCTTCAGTAAATCTCATACATGGAACCCACACGTTACACATATTCTCAGGAAGTTTCGAGCTAGTAAAGCTTCACTCTTCCCCTTAATTGCTCGAAACAGTGTTCTATCTATTGATAATAAGTTGCTCATTTACAAAACCATGTTGCGTCCAATTCTTAGTTATGCATGCCCCGTCTGGGCATACTCGTGCAAAAGTTTGAGAAGCTGCCCAAAACGGGGTATTGCGTATGATATGTAATGCCCGCTGGTACATTCGGAATAGCCAAATTCATAAAGAGTTAAGAATAGAGGATCTTTGTGATTTTTATTGCCGCCTATCTAGGGCATTTTATGATAAACAGGAACTTCTAGACAATCCTGTGGTTGTTAACTATTGTTATGATACTAGGGACCCCAATTTCAGTAAGCGCCCAAGGGCGATCCTAAATGTTAGTAATGTGTAATTTTGTATATGTGTTATGCAAATTGTTGCTCAGATTCTTTATTGTATATTGTTCTTTTTTCCCCCTGATTGCTTTTTGTTTTTACTAGTGTCACACTTCGTATTTTGTTTCTCTTGTGTGTACATGTATTCTTCTGTGAAATAGTTGTTAAAAAATAGTTAATTATGTATGGATTAGTAATTAGGTACTTAAGGAAAAAAAATATGTATTTAACTATTAGCAATTATGAATTTAAACTCTTGCTCATTTAATTATTTAGCACATTCAGTTATATTTCTCATAATTCGAAACTTTTATCATGTTATTCGATGAGGGGTAGGGCTATGGCGCCCAGGCACCCTGGTGGTTAAGCACCGCAGTTCAACATTGATTGAAACAAAACTCTTTAGCCCAAGTTACAGTTACATATGAAAATTTAAAAACAATAACACAGCAAAAAAGAATGTTCTGAAAATTCACACAATTTTAAAAATTGAATACACATTATTACAGTTATTAGCAATTACAAATAATTATTACACTTTTCTTTCATAATTTAAATTGATTTTTTACCAATTTCTGAGCTATCACCAGGCCACTGAAATGCTAAGTTCAAATCCAATGTATTGGACTGGTGCAGCCATCTACTGACAAGATAGTGAAATGCAAAGTGTTCTAACATCCTTCAACAACCGACTAAGGCTACTATAAAGGGGAGCTGAATCATCATCCATTTTGAAGCTAACTTGGTATTCGCTATTGGATTGGCACTGATTTCTTGACATATTTGTGGATCGATTTCGACCTAATTTTCAGAAAAATGGGTGGTTGTGCTGCATCAAATTGTTCTTATCAGTCTAAAAATAACTTTAGGATGTTTCATTTCCCTAGAAATGAAGAAAATGGATAGTTAATTCTCGTCGAGATCAATGGATCCCGGGCCCAGGAGCGTATCTTTGTGAGGTAAGTTCAGCTTCGTATTTTTCCATAGAATGTTAGAAAAATTACTCGTCTTGGTACTTTAAAATATTTATTTTCATTTAACTGACATTTATTGACGATCAACTGATTTTATAAGTACAAAATCAACTGCGGAATGTGTATGTGTTTGTGCAGTAAAATATCGTTGTTTCTTTTGTTATCGTGAAAAGTTTATACCGTTTGTAAAATTTGTATCATACATTTCATGTAAACTTAGTGCTCAGTTACAAATGTGATGTGCCTTTTTCTTTTCTTTAATTTTACTGTACGATTGGTGATTTAAAGTAGCATTCTATGTTTTGATTCTGATGTATTGTCGCCAAATCGGATAGTTGGCGCCAATGTTAAAAACTGGATGGTATGATCCAAATAATAAATGATTTTGTTTTTTCTTTATAGTAAGATAAATATATTCTGTATTTTTAGACATTTTTAAGAAGTTAAATATTAATTTAAATATTCGATGAATCGTTTTGATCCCATTATTATCCTTTATTGTAGTAGTAAATCTTAATGTTGTATTTTTAACTATAGGTACTTTAAATTTATTTTTAGTGTGTGAGCAGGAAATATGTTTTAAGTAGTTTTACAAACATGATTACTTTTTAAAAAATTTGTTCTATTTTCATAAAAAAATTTAAATTTATCAGAAAATTACATTCTTAAATTATTATAATATATGTAACTGTAATTTAATACTAGTGCTTTTGATTTTAATGTTAAATTTCATGCATGCTTTTGTTAAATATGCAGGTACATTTTGAAGAAAATCAATTTGAATGCTCTAGGCAAGATGGGCGTAAAAAACTCAAGCCCAATGCTGTGCCAACTCTTTTCACTGTGCCTAATCCCCCACAACTGTTGTTGCTTTTTTGCTTAATTTTAAATTCCAGATAAATAGAGAGAAATATGTATGGAGTAAGTAAAAGAAATAATATTGAAATTAATAACTTTAATCTTGAGTAATACAATAATATAGTTATAATACATTGATTTAAATGTATATTTTAATGTCTTGTATGTCTTGTCTGAATGTTGTTATTTTTTGTTTAAAGATTTACAAAACTTATTAGGATTATTTATATTATTTATTATTAAAATTACATTAAGTATATTTTATTTATCAGCATTTTCAGGTATCCTTACTTATATGTGTTTCATAATTTTTACATCTTCAGGATGACTTGCTGCACGGTTTACCTTTATCAACTGAAGCGATTTCTGTTGCTGAACCATCTGTTGTAAGTCTTCATTTGAACAGTTATTAAATATTTAGTATTATAAACTTTTTCTAAAAAGTATTAACACTGTTTCTAAAATTAAAAAATATATTAATGTAATATTTACTTATGTTTAAGAAGTATGAATGCTATGAACAGTCCAATGTATTTATGCTTTTTTATAAGTTGAGTTACTTTGAAAATGGTAATGATTATTTGTATTTATTTTTATCCGATCAGAGTTTATAATTTCTTTTCACTTCCACATATTTCATATATTATAATTTCTTTTAGGTTCATTTGCCACAACCTTCAGCTTCATATTTTGGAGAAATAAATTTTGCTGCCGAAGTATCTGATGTAAATTGCCATTTTGCACTTCTAAAAAATTTTAATAGTTTTTTAACATCTATTCGTAAACTGTACTATGTTTTTTTAAATGTTTCCATCTTCATAATCATGCACTTTATTTCATTTCACCAGTGGTTGCAAATGTGTACATTACAGTACATCTCAGGTGTGTTTGCAACAACATTTAGCATTACCTTCTGATTAAATAACAGCTGCTAGTAAAGAATCTATTCTATGTTTTCATTTGAGCAGCTATTAAATGTCATATGTTTTACATATATTAATGAATTTTTATACGATTTCTGAAATATGAAATTGTTTGTCTTATGGTTGCTAAACAGCTGTACTATATCTGGCTGTTGTGCTATGGAATTATTTTTGAATTTTGAGTGTTAATAATTTATTATCTATTTATGAATTATAAAATGTTATGTAAAATAATTATTTCTTAAAATGAATGTAGTTTATATTATCTGTATTTCTAAATTTCTTATATATATATTTCAGGTTTGTTTGCAAGAACAAGCTTCAACTTCATCTTGTGATAAAATGCCATCTATTTGTGAAGGATCTCATGTAAGATAATTAGTGTATTATTAAATTGCTTGCTTATACAAAACGTTTCTATTAACTTTTTTTTGGGGGGGGGGGTAAAAGGAATGTAATTAATTTCATCAGCATTTACAAATTCTTTGTGTACATTTCAGGTTTGTTTGCAAGGACAGCCTTTAGCCTCATTTTGCAATGAAATACCATCTATTTGTGAAGGCTCTGATGTAAGTTGATAACTAATGTATAATTAAATTACTTCTTTATATGCATTTAAAATGTTCTATAAAGTAATTTTTTGGTAAAAGGAATGTAATTAATTTCATCAATAGTTGCAAATTCTCTATGTAAATTTCAGTTTTGTTTGCAAAAACAACCTTTAGATTCATCTTGCAACCAAATTGTAATTAATTTTAATTAATTTCATCAGCATTTGTGAAGGCTGTGATATAAGTTGATAATTTGTGTTATTAAATTGCTCATGATTATGGAGATAATCGATCCCTTGAAAAGCTGGAAATAAATTTTAAAAATCTATTTTTAAGTGAAATAAATTTTAAATATTAGAAAATAAAACAAAAATAATCTAGAAAATGCTGAAAATAATAGAGTCAAATTTAAAAACCCACCACAGTATAGGAAAAGAGACCTGGAACTTGCATTTTTATTTTGTGGGTTTATTATCTGTTTAAGTTTGACATTTAATCCAAAGGGGCCTTTGTCCCTGAAGGACTATTGTTTTCGTTTTGTATTGAAACACTATAAACGGCTGCATCACTTTTCAAATTGTTGCCACCAAATATTATCACCCTGTACTATATTTAAAGAAATTATATAGTGAAGAATCTGCATAAATGCATGTATGTTTTTTGCATTCTGATAAAACAACGGTACCTAGAGCCATCAAATTTTGAATGACTTAATTCTACTGTGAATATGGACATTTGGAAGACCGAATTTGAAATTCGGAATTTGTTTTAATATATATTTTATATGTTGTAAAACTTTAACGAATTTTTGATTAACAAACTTGAGGATTTCAAAGCGAGCAATGGCAATGTTGTACAGAAAAGACACTTTTATCTCCAGCGTGTGAGACAATGAATCGGGAATTCTGAAGATATGTTCATTTTAAAATTATCTTGCAATATTGCTGTTGAACTGAATTTTATAGTTTAAGTGTGAAAAACTTGATATTTAATAAATAAAGGTAAAACACAAAATGTTAAAAAAAGGCCTCTTTGGGTGTAATTTAAAATCTGAAACCTTTCAGATCTTTTTTGTTTGTTTGTTGTGTTCCCCCCCCTTCTTTGATGATTATTCATATAGATTTTTTCTTTATTCCAGGATGTTCTTTTAAGGAATTTTATAAAACAGCAGACTGAATTGATCTCGCTTCTGCAATGCCAGAACAAAATATTACTGAAAGAACTTACAGCAACCAAAAAAAATGAAATTAATGTTTTAAAAAAATGGCATAGCACTGAAATTCAACTTCATGACCTTCAAGTACAGCATGAGGAATTGCTGAAAGGAGTGAAAACATTTCTTTCAGATGAACAAATAGCAATGTTAAAAATTCCTCGTAGAAGCATTGCAAAATGGTCTAATGAGGGAATAATAAAAGGCCTCAAAGTTAGATTTGCCTTGGGCAAGCATGGTTATAATTACTTGCACAGAATAGGTTTTCCGTGCCTTCATACAGCACTTTAAATAAAAGACTTCAAGGTCTTGAAATGAATTTTGGAGTCATCAGTGAGATGATTGAACCTTTGAAAATTAAAGGAGAAAAAATGAATGCTAGTGATAAAGACTGTATTTTATCATTGGATGAAATGGAGATTTCTGGCAATCCTGATTTTGATATTTCAAAACGGAAATTTATTGGTAAATGTACATTAGGAAATCAGAAGGGTGCAGGAAATCACTATTTAGTTATTTTACTAAAAGGTTTGAAGCTGAAATGGAAGCAAGTGGTTGCCCATGAGATAACTGGACATGTAACAGGATGCCAGCTCAAACAACTTGTTGTCAGTGTTATCGAAGCTGTCAATTCTGTTGGATTTAATGTTGTTGGTATTGTTAGCGATATGGCAGCAGTAAATAGAAGCCTGTGGAATTCTTTGGGAATATCTGTTTCTTGAAGCCAAAGAAATAATTTCATTACTGAAATTAAGGGCAAAATTATTTATGTATTTGCAGATGTGCCACATCTTTTAAAAAATCTCTGGTCTGCAACTCTTAATCATAGTATAAAACTGCCCAGTTATGTTTGCAATAAAGAAAATTTGGTTACTTTGCATGTATCTGCAGGATTTATAAAAGATATCTGGATTACTGAAACAAACCAAAATTGTGGTTTGAGAACTATGCATCATCTCAGCAAAGAAGACCTCTTCCCCTCACATTTTGATAAAATGAATGTTGCTTCTGCTGTCAGGTTTTTTCCAATTAAAACAGTTGTGGGATTGGAGAAGGCAGTAGCTTTAAAAGAGATAAGCCCTAATGCTCTTACAACAGCATGGTGGATAAGATTTATATGTCAGTGGTTTCAAATGCTATCCTCTAGATGTAGAAAGAACTCAATTTCTGTGACAAATAAAAGCAAAAAAATTGAGTTACTTTTTGAATTTATTAATGTTATACAGCTTATAGAAATTGGTAAAGGGTGGAAACCATTACATACTGGTTTGATTCTTTTTGCTTTATCAACCATACAGTTAGCAGAGGCATGTTTTCTGAATGATTTTCAGTTTATTTTGACGAGCAGATTGACACAAGATGCTCTAGAAAATATATTTTCTCAGATACGCAGAAAAGCTGGTTTGAGGCCAAGTGCTTTGCAAGCTGTGAAAGCATTAAAGCTTATCTGTTTATCTCAGTTTATATCTGACATTAAGAACTCCAGTTATGCTACTGATTCAGATATTTACTTATTAAACTATGCGAAAGATGAATTTGAATTTCTGAAGGAGAAAAAAGCTTTAGAGCCTGTTACCATACCAGAAGTTTCTGATGTATCTCTACAGAATCTCACCCTTAGTGAGGAAAATAACGCCTGTTATATTGCAGGAGCTGCAATAAATTCTGTTTTGAAAAATGCTTGTAATTCATGCTCACAGTTTCTCTTAGTTTGTGAGCAAAATACTCCTTCCATTGATGAAAATAAGCAGTACAGAATTAATTTTGCAAATTTAGGTGGGCTTAAATGTCCTTCTCCAGAAATTTTTAAATTGTGCCTTCTGTGTGAAAAAATAATTCAAAATTTTCGAGACGAAATAATACATGGAAATGTAACTATGGATGTGGAATTTGTTAATATGATTTGTAAGAAAGCAGGCGAGGTAAATATTCCCTCCTGTTGCAATATCAAAACAAAGATAATAAAATATTATTTGACTGCCCGTGAAATTGGTCTCAAGTAGCTTCTTCAAAATAAAAGGCAGCAGCGGCAAAGTTTTGCATCTCCTGCTTTTAAAAGGAAGAAAGTAAACTAGAATCTAATCAAGAGTTTAAGAAGTTTTTGCTGTTCAATTCTGTCTGTAAAAAAGTAGAGTAGTTGTCACTGAAAAATTGCTGTTTGTCTCTTCGAATAATAATTAGGCCCACCAACAGCTGAATGGTTAAAGTTACTGAATGCTGGGAGTTCCATCTTCTGTTCTATTTCCGAACAGGCTGGCTGCATGGTTGGTTTTTTTGTGGTTTTTCCCCATGTGTAATGTGAATACAAGCCAGTTCTCCTTAGAAAGTCCTCTACAATAGAAGATCTCATAGTCAGCTAAATCGGATTTACTTTTGTGTGACCTTAAATGAGGCATCAATTGTGAATCTGTTTTGGCATGTTATTAGGAATTTTAAATGAAACATTTATTGCTGTTGTGAAAGAATGATCAACTGATGTTTACCTTACTAATCAATGTCTTATAGTATTGTAATGGCTTGCAGGATTTTTCATAATGGGATGTTGCATATGTTTTACTCTTCTTTTTTACCAAATAAATAGAGTATGTTCGTAATCAGACATTTCTTCTTTTGTACCAGGGTTATATAGTATGAGTGATAATTTGGATTTGTTTATAGAATACATAACAGTATTTTTTGACATTCTAATAGAACCAGTGTATTTTATTTATTTACTTATTGCTTTAAAACAGATTTTGAATCAAGGCTTACTTCCCACCCCCTTTGGGTATGCACATAAAACATGTTTAAGCTATATTTATAATATATCAATGAGATACAGTGGATGGACAAAAATATGGAAACACCTTGTGAAATGCATGTTTGAAAAGAAAGATTGATTTTAATGAAATGTAGGTGGCGCTGGCGTTTTTGACTACTGACGCCACCTATACAACTTCGTAAATGTGCTAAACAGTTCAGTTGTTGTCGGAGTACTGTTATGTGAGGTTGTCATTGCATTATGTCAGAGTTAACAGACTTCGAACGTGGGCAAATTGTTGGAGCACGTATGGTAGGTGCTTCCGTAAGCAAGGTAGCCGAGGTGTTTAGTGTTTCAAGAGGTACTGTATCGAAGATTTATTCCGCATATTTGAAAAGCGGAAAAACATCATCTGCTAAATCACAGGGCAGACGAAAGTGCGTCCTGAGTGATCGTGACAGACGATCATTAAGGGCAATTGTGACGAAAAATAAGAAGACCACAACTGCAAAAGTTACTGCTGAAATGAATGTTGTGTTACCGAACCGTGTGAGTACCAAAACAATTAGAAGGGAGCTTCATAAACAGGGAATTGTTGGCCGTGCTGCAATTGAGAAGCCACTCATCAGTGACGCTAATGCCCGTAACAGGAAAAGGTGGCGTTTAAGTCATAAAGCCTGGACTATAGAGCAGTGGAAGCGAGTAATATGGTCTGACGAGTCTTCTTTCACATTGTTTCCCACTTCTAGCCGAGTTTACGTCTGGAGAACGCCATCTCAAGCCTATAATACAGATTGTTTGTTGCCAAGAGTGAAACATGACGGGGGTTCTGTTCTGGTTTGGGCAGCCATATCGTGGTTCTCTGCTAGCCCCAAATGAACTGTGTCAGGGCACATGACTGCCAAGACTTATGTGAACATTTTGGCCGATCAAGTTCTTCCCATGGTATAAACTTTGTTCCCCGATGGTGATGGTGTCTTCCAAGACGACAAAGCCCCTGTTCACACAGCTCACATTGTCCAGGACTGGTTTTCTGAGCACGAGGATGAGTTATCCCATCTCCCCTGGCCACCACAGTCACCAGACCTGAATATTATCGAACCTTTGTGGTCTTAGGTTAGCTCCTTTAATGGAAAAAGAACAAAATAAAAATGATATACCTTGAAAACAAGAATACTATGTGAATAGTGTTGGCTAAAATTTATTCAGATGGTTTTTTGCATTTATTCAAACATCTCCGCATATAAATGAGAATTAATTATATTATATTAGTTTTAAAAGTAAAACTAATATAATATCATTCTATATAAAGCTGTTTGATGTATAATGGAAAAAATTCAATTACTGCAGTATGTTTTAATAAAATTTGAATATAATAGACTGAATTGCACTACATTAGACCAAAAAGCAAAACATTTTTATTTATTTATCTTTATTTTCACTATATGTGTTTGTCATATGTTTGTTACTAGAGGACTTATTTTATAGATTTGAAGCTAAATAATATTTTTATGTTTTTACTTATGCAAATTAATTAATAAAAAGAACTGTGATTTAAGTATTGTCTTTGCTGTGATATAGATTGAATCTTATTGATGTTATGGAATTATCATTTAAATATTCAGATACGTGTAATATTAAGAGCATATGTATGTAAGTATAATTTTTCCAAGTATAATAAAAAGTAACCATCAACAACAAATAAACTTATAAGTAAATAGTATCTGTAAATTCTGTATGTAAAGGTATTATTTTTATTTTTATTTATTTGTGTGTGTATTATTTTAATATTGTTTATAGCTAAATAAAGAAACAAAAAAAAAATTAATGGAATTTTTTACTCTATTAAATCTATGAATCCCACAGTCATCTGAGCATTGAAGTAATTTTTATAGCATTCTGCACTTCATTCTAAAAGCATTATAATTTAAAGGTGTATATCTTGAATCAGTATTTAAAATCATAAAGTGTTTAGCAGCTTTTTCTGGAAACACACACAAAATAACATTTTTAACAAATTTGCTACAGTAATAAACGTTTGATTCCATGTGAGCAAAATTCAAATAACATATTAAAAATAAAAAACAAAAATTAAAGATTAAACCTTATCCTAAATTAATGGAGGTTGAGGGATTTCCCTCAACCATATTAAGAATGTGGTTGAGGGAAAGCTCTTGTCAAAAAATACATTTTGAGATAAATAACATTATGCGTGTATTTAAAAGAAAAAATTGAAAATTCAATAAAGGAATTCAAAAAGAAAGCATTTTTAACTAAAAATACAAATTTGAAATATGATATGTGAAAATGTTTTAGAAACTTTTAAAATAACTTGAATCATACGAGAAATTTGGCAATTTTAAAAAAAAAATACGAGAAAGAATCTGTACTGCAGACAAAAGAAGGGGAAAAAGCCACACATCTTTATAGGAGTGCAGAAAAAAGCTGAAATTCGGATTCTCTAAAATGTTAAAGAGCGGCCGAGCGGTAAAGACGCTGAACACTGGTAGTTCGGTCTGAGGTTCGAATCCCGCGAACGGGCTGGCTGCATGGGCGTTTTCGTGGTTTTCCCCATGTGTAACGTGTATACGAGCCAGTTTCCCTTAGAAAGTCCTCCACGAAAGGCATCCCTCCCTTTAGGCAGATAGCCCTCGTGTGCTTTGCCATAATTAAATACACCAAACACCTAAAATGTTAAATTTTAGCGGACAGCGCTAAAGAGCCAAAGTTGCCGCTCCACACCTAAATTGCAACCCTAAAGCTTAGATTCAAAATGGCTGACGAGTCAGCCTGTATCTCTAGTAGCTCTACAACCGACCAGACCTTGAAAAGGGCCTTACGGACTTCTTTGCGCCAAGACTCCTGAGTTACCGCGATGGCATCGCACAGCTAGCCACTCGTTGGCATGCCGATGGTGATTACTTTGAGGATTAGCCGTGATTATTATTTGTTTTATGACTTTTTCTTTCTGACTGTCCAAAACGGCAAGAACGTTTTCGGTTACCTTGTAGTATACATCAACGACTTCATACAACAGGTAGACGGCTCACCCACAGAGAATTCGTCTGTTAGGGTGTCTCCAACATATATCACGTGACTTATGGTCTTGGCGCTCTTGGGGAGTGATAGCTTACGCTGTTCATCGCCAGTTTGGCGCGCTTTTAATATGGCACGTAGTGTTTTTTTATTTCCGTTTGCTGGGAGTCGGCAGACAATGTCCTCGAATTAGGTTATTCAATTTTTTACAATTATTTTTAGATATAACTTATACCATTTTTCCTGAATATTTTATCTATATTTTTAATAATTGCTTTAAGTTATTTGCGCCATTGCTTAAGATGTTTAGGTTAAACATTTTTAGGAAGAAAATCTAAAATACATAATAAAAATTGAGATGAAAACTTTAATTTTGAATAACGTTTAAAAATAAATTGCACTACTGTTATAATATTTGAGAAGGTAAAAAATCTCGTTTATTTTTAATGCATTGCATCCTAAAAAGAAAAAGAAAATCACATTGTAAGATATGTATTTATGCAATTGTTGAAATGTATACTTACAGACTGTTGACTTTCAGCTGGAACTATAAACTATTACTGTCCAAACTTATAATATAGTTTATGATACAAAAAGATAAATTATACTGAAATCTTATTACAGAAAACTCTTTTACTTTCTTATATTTAAGTAAACATAATGTTACTTAATTTAAAGTCAGAAATAGTTTATGGAACAATTTCATTTACCTTTGACCTTTCAGTATTACCAATAGTACTTGCATTCTGGAAATGTACGATAGTAAGTAAAATTTTTATTTTTAAAAAGATCATTCACTAATTGGAAATGCTTAGTTTTTTTCCAGTTACTTTCATATTAAAGTGCTTATAAACTTAGCAATGTCCAGAAAATAATTTCATGCAAACTTGGAAACTACTGCCTTAACTGTATGCTGCTATACATTAAATTTAGTAAGATTTCATATTTTGCACATCAGCTGTAAAATGTACATTTCCAAAATTCTTTCAGAATTATAAATTCAAACATGACAATGCATTAATCCTGTATCCCAATTAAATAAACACATTACAAAAATGTGCATTTAAATTTTATTTTATTTTATTTTATTTTTTTAGTTATAAATAGGTGGCACTTTTAAGTATAGGCAATCTGTTGACATTACGAGTTAATACCATTTTATTCCTTATACTTATAATGTTTAGTAAGTTCGAATTCACTGCTACTTTATTTCTGCTTTACCAGATCATTCTTATGCATTAGCTTAAATTAAAAAATCTTAGGATTTATTCATGCATTATTAGCTAAGATACACTAGTATACAAATTTTCAGCTTATTTATAGATTTTAAATTAACCTTTTTTTTTAATAAAGTAAACATATCGCACAATCTTATATCAATAATTTAATAATAATAGCATTTTTCTTTATTTTATTTTATTTTATTTTATTTATTATTTTTTTTTTTTTATCGCAGGCAGTACTTGTTTACGAAACCAAAACGCGTACGACTTGGCGAAAAACAGTTAGCGCCAATTGGCGCAGCTTTCTATTTCAACGGAGTATACGAAAAAAGAACATAAAATTCAATTATTTGTAAAAGGTGATTCCAGTAAATAATGTCACAGTATTTATTACATTTTGATGCTATTAATACATGCTGAAAATGTCATATACAGCGGCAATTTTCTTATACAATATGGCTGAAACTTTCCAACCACTTCAACAGAGATAGTAAAATGACAAAACTATTGGAAATAAAATAATAAATCATGCATTTTTAACTTAGCTATGAAAGGTTATAGGTCCTCCTTTTACAAAACTTTGTTTACATCCACAGGCGCTGCAGCGAATAATCATTTTTTCTTAAATTTTATGTGACCAAGCAGAGCAGGCGTCTTTCGTCCCATAGAAATGAATGTAAAGTATTTCCGGACTTTCGGAATTCGACCAGCAATCACGTGACACTAATGTTGGAACCGGTTGGAGGTTGCAATAAGCTCTCTACCAGTATATATCTCGTTGGTATACATATGACCACTGACAAATGTGAAATAGGACTGATTGAATTGGACCAAATAAGATTGTTTGCTTCCTCTTACTTATGTATTTAATGTACAAGATGGCCATTGAAGGATATGATATGCAATAATGTGGTCCTGGACTCATTACTGCATTTGTGCAGATTCGTAATGTGTGTATATCACATAGATAAACATGCATCAAGAAGCCTTTGAATATATATGACTCTAATTTACTATCCAACACTTAATTAACATAAATACTATTTACAAAACCAAGAACATTGGACATTGGAAAATAGTATACTGCAGTGCCGAAGCCGGGATTGGCCGATGGATTGGCTCTTTTCCTGGTAGAGAGTTGAGTTGTAAGAAGTCGCATCGCTACGATCGCCACAGATGATGAAAACAATGTTTCAGATTTTCCTGTGATTTTCAGACTGTGATATGAAAAAGAGAAATAGAGAACTGCAGTGAAAAAGTATTTGGACTCGGGCATAATGAAAAGGCTGAGACTGAAATTCATTCTGAACTTTAATTTAAAATTGTTATGTGGTTAATTTGTGTGGATAACTTGTACATAGTGTAAATATTTGTTTCTTCAGTTATGTTATTTGTTCGTTTTATTACTTTTTGTTTGTATCGAATTTTGCATCTGACCAAGGATTGTACTGCCCGGAACGTGCAGTTCTTGGGAGGGGGCAGTGTTACGAAATGTCCAGCCGTGGTACAATAGCCTCCCCGCAAAGCAAGTTTAGGGTTACAACATTTGGCGCGAAATCACCCATTTGACAACAAAATGGATGATATACTACAGACGGATGGAAAACCTTCTAGAATGAATTCTTACCGGTTTGGCCCAGAATATTCTCGAAAGCAGTACAAAAGCCATATAAACCCTGTCTGTACGCGGAGTAGCAGTCGATCACCAGTCTATCGAGTCTAGCGTCGAGGTGTCTCACCAGTGTATCGCGAGTCGAGAGAGTGCACCGTTGAGGCTATCGGGTGTATTTTCGAGTGCATCGCGAGATGTAGCGTTGAGAGTCTCGAGAGTACGCAGAGTTCCGTGAACAACCGAGTCGAGAGCTGTACTCTGGTGCTGTCTTTAACGTTATAGCCTAATAGCCGGAAGCCTGTGTTGCTGATTGTTTCAGCGTGTTTGTCGTAACGTAAACGTGTTTATGAAGCTGCCCTGAGTAATACTGGCTAATAAATTATGTTTCTATTCTTCATCAACTGTTGTCGTTAATCACTCCAAATCCACGAACCCGTACAGAAACGCAACAATATTACTTCGTTGATAGTTGCTATTGTTTCTTAGGGCTTTATTTGGAAATCAATCCATTTACATCAGGCCGCTCGCCAAAGCAAAACATTAAATTCAAGATTACATCTCCAAAATATTCAAAACATTTAATTGTTACACACTAAAATTCAAGTCCTTACAATACCAAAACAATAAGACAAAAATTTCACAGTAAAATTAAAAAACAAAATTTTTTTGTGAGTTTTCCACACAATGCTGCCTGAAGTATCCGGAAAAATTTATGTTGAAGAATTTAACATAATAAATCTAAATTTAATATATAAATAAATATAAATAAATTTGAATTTAATTATATGCGAAAGTATTCTGTTTAAAAATTTGAATGAATTTGTATCAATATTTGACGATATTAAACAAAATGTTAATAAATTGTGATTTTTCGAATATTCTGAAAACTTGTTGATTACACAATTTCGAAACTAATTCAGTTTTCGAAAATTCTGATTAGTTATTATTGTTGCCAGAATACTTACATAATTGTTGGTCTTAATTTAAAAATGCTCCAATGAGTGCTAACTGAATATCTAAAATGAAATTTGCAATGTTTAAATTTTACAGATTGTTTCAATTTATTACGATGTAATTTAAAAAGATTTTCTTTAATTTTGGAACTTCAAATTTTTATCTCTTGTTTTATTCAACAGAACGCTATTATAAGAAAATAATTATGCTATCTAAAGTTAATATTTATTAGGAAAAATCCCATCAAAAAATCAAAACTTTGATTTTTTTCTTGTCATAATAATAAATATTGAAGTCTATATTGTTAACATGCAGTAAAAGTCAAAGTGATTTATTATATTAACATTAATGAGAAGCATACAACTCAGATTTGTGATTCAAAATATTATTAATATATTATTTCCAATTTAATACAACCAACAACCAAAATTAACCGTAAATGTTCATCAGATAAATCTGAACAATTATTTGAATCGGATTTGATGATCTGATTATGAAAGCACATTAGAACTTTTGACTAAGGAAAGGGATGACCTTTTAAAGAAAACAACTGGCTCATATTCATGTTACACATGAGCAGAACTACAAAATGACTCGGCAACTAGCTCATTTGCTAGGATTTGAAACTGAGCTGAACTAGTATTAGTGTTTAGCGATTTTAAACACTCGGTCATTATGAGATTAAACAATAATTTGATTTCTCCTATTTCATTTTTGAAAATGTACAATACACTTTATTCGATAACTACATTTTCCTATTATTAGCTGCAAGTGATGTAACAATGAATAATCAATAAAAGTAATAGTAGAAGCATTTTAATCCTTTCCGGCGCAATATGTTCGGTGTGAACACACCAAAAATATTCCCTCTTTAGACACTGAAAATAATCGATAAATATCACGAAAACTACACTAATGGTTTTTTAATCTCTTTTATGAATAATAGATGGCAGCACAACACAAGCCAATCATTAACGTTGAGATATATTCTGTTTTTAAAAACACTGATTTTTCAAAGAAATGTTTCAGATTTTTTTTAAATATAAAGAATATCAATGAAAAAAAATCTTTATATTTATTGTTACGAAATGTACAGGCGCGGTAAGGCTTCCCCGCAAAGCAGTTTTAGGGTTGCCATAAAATGGCAAGGGAATGCTGAATTGCCATATTTGGCGAGAAATCGCCCATTTGACGACATCTGGCGATATCCCATGGACGGATGGAGACTTCTTACCGGTTTAGCCCAGAATGTTCTCGAACACAGACCGAAAGCTATATAAACCCTGCTGGTCCGCAGTCAGTCAGTGTGTGCTTCATCGAGAGGACGAGTGTGTGTGTGCCTGGTCTAGAATGCGAGTTAGTCAGTATCGAGTCAATCCCTGCAGAGTCGATTGAGTTGACAGCCGACCAGCGAGTGCCGAGTGGGTCGTCGAGTGCACCGAAGGAGTCTGTTAGCGTATCGCGGTTAGTGCATCGTCGAGAGAACGTGTTAAGCTCCGGGAACGACTGAACCGAAGAGTCGGGAGCTGTGCTCGTGTGTCGTTGAGTGCATCGCGAGTTGTAGCGTGGAGAGTCTCGAGAATACGTGGAGTTCCGAGAACGACCAAGCAGAGTCGGGAGCTGTACTCCGGAAAGCAGAGTCGGGTGCTTTGCAGGAAGCTGTCTCCACCGTTATTGCTTGACAGTGTGAAGGCTGTGTCGCTGATTGTTCCAGCGTGTTTATAGTAGGATCTTCGACGACTGTAAAAAGTATTGTTGGAGCTGTCCTGACAATACTGGACAATAAAGTGTGTTTCGATACTTCATCAAGTAGTGTCGTCGTTATTCACTCCAAATCCAGACGAAACCCGTACGAACGTGAAGGAAGAAAATAACGTAACTGGTGTCAAAAGAATAAAAAAATGTAACAATATAATTTTGCTGTTCGTATGCTAATCTGCCTATTCTGCATTACTTTTAATTTTTATCTTTGAAATATTGCGTATAGTGAAGCCTTCAGTGTATGGTGTGTTCAGACTGAACCCACTGTACTGGTAGCGCCTGTCACGTGGGAGTGAGTGACAGAATCTGGTCAACGGGGGATGTTGAGAGCGCAGATTTATTTATATTTGTTTTCATTCTTTTCTGTTTTTGGTTTTGAAGACCCCGGTGCTTTGTTTTCACTTAGCTATTTGATTTTCAATGACAGCAGACTCTTTTTTTGTCTTACTTTCATCGTGCGTAATTTGCTTAGTTTTGATTTCTGTAGATTTTTCTTTGTATATATATTTAATAATTATTTTTTCTAGTCAATAATTAATTGTACATATTGTAGTATTTTAATTATTTTCTTATAAATTTTTAAATTGTGTAAATGGCTCGGAGAGGCCTCAGCATTGCCAAAGCAATGAGAGTTTCCCTTTTTTCCCAGTTTTTTTTTTGGGGGGGTGTAAAGTAGCAGGCCTCCCCGTGGTGCACCCTGGGTTATATTAAATCAGATTCTACTGTTTTTAAATCATAGAAAAGTACTATTCTAGTGTAATACGTGCTTCACAGCAATGCTCACCTACGGAGCTCGTGCGCCTCAGTGTGTTCGATTCGGACACACCCACAAAATGGAAACGATATGCGGAATCTTTGTAAAATCATACTTGCATACACTCCTAGGCCTAAATAGACTGCCTACAAATTTTTTTTTGGTAAAATTCCAACTTTAAAGAGTAACATGCCAGAAAGGGTTAAAAATGGTATCTGCTAATGCCAAAAATTATTAGTGCCTGCCAATAGCATTGCACACAAACAGCTAAAGAGAGCTTTTTTATGCAACAAACAGCTTATGCAAATGCTGCCACAGAAGTTGTAGAAGTGCTGCATTCCCGTATTTTTTTAAATTAAGTTGTTTTGGTTTATTTGATTATGGCAAAGCACTTGAGGGCTAGCTGCCTTTTTTCCCCTTTTTTAACATCAGGATAGCTTTTGATTTTTCATGTAGGTCTTATCCTGAATAACTGTGTTTGTTCTAATGTGCGATTATTTTTCAAGAATAACAATGTGATACTTAAGTGGTATTCAGCAGCAAAAACATATAAGTATCGGCTTTTAATGAAAGTTTCCTGTCACCGCAAATATTGTCTGCACAAACAGTTCGCGTTATTGTGTTTAATCATATTTTGTCAAACGATTTTTGGCATTTGAAAGAAAAAGACTTGCTTCAGAACACTGCGTTGTGAAATTTGTAAACAAAATATCATTACGTACAAGGTGTCTGAAATAGAACTATCACATGCTACCAGATTAGAACCACTATTTACTTCCAGTTTTGTTGCAAAAAGTCAGCTAATGTCTCCAAATCATGTGTATAGCTTTACGTACTAATGTTGTGTCGTATGACACTGTGAAGCTTTGGAACCAAAAGTTCAAAAACACGGACTGACATTCAAGCAGCAGAACGCTCTGGTGGGCCTACTGATGTTGATGAGGCCCGCTTGCGAGAACTTGTGGAAGAAAATCAGTAACAACCATTTGAGAGTTTGCTAAGGGGTTAGACGTTAATGCCATGTTCATTAGTCGTCCTATGTGTCACATAAACTTGAAGTACATGTTCAATCATTGGGTGCCACATGAGAGCTGACTCAAGCAGATAAGACAGACGTGTTCAGGCCTGCAGTAATCTGCTCGAATATCAATGCAAGCACAAAATTCTGGTCCTTATCATCACTTGTGATTGAAAGTGTATTTACTTCGACAACACAGGCTGAAAAGGGGGTTGGTCTGCACTCGGTAAGCCCATCGGCAGCATCGCAAAGTACAATTTGAATAACAAAAAGATCATACTTTGTATCTGGTGAGATTGCCATGGTCCACAAAGAATATCTTGAAAAAGGTAAAACCCTCGGCAGTAAGGTGTACAGCGAGTAGCTTGTCCATGTTGACGCTGCTATCAAGGAAAAACGTTGAACCCAGTTCGTAAGATTCCATCAAGCTAATGCCATATGTGTCTGGATTCACCTGCTGGACTCTGTACGGACTCGAATGGGACCTTTTACCACACCCACCATACAGCCCGACATCGCTCCTTCGGCCTTCTATATTTTTTCACACTTGCAGCTAGATCTTGCTGGTGATATCTTACATTCTGCTCAGGATGTCCGAAATGAAGTTGATCTGTTTTTGAACTCACCGCCACCAAGTTTCTGGGCTGAAAGGCTTTGAAAAACTACCAAAACTTTGGCAGAAAATCGGACTTGGGTGGTAATTACTACCCACACTAAAGGTACTGCTTTCATGTTTCCCCCTACTTTAAAAACATTATTTGGCAGAAAACTTTCAATACAGCCAGATATATGTATGTAAGTATATTTATAATTTTTATGAAATGCTAATACCGAAAAGGTATCCATAGACAGATAAGGTTTATGAAAGAAACACTAATCTGTTACAGATACCCATTCAGTTTAACCCTCACATATATATAAATACTAAGCATTCACAAAATGTTTATAAATGAAAACACTGATCTACTTCTTTTAACATGTTGAGCGTGGCGCCGGTTCCTGGGGACCGGCAATGAACTTTCCGTATGGCCGGCGTCGGTCCCTGGGTACCGGCACTGAAATGTTCGTTTAGCTGGCGTCGGTCCGCGGGACCGACAGTATTAAAGTTAAAAAAATAATTACAGTCTCAATGAAATGTGATCAAATTTAGTTTTAATGAAATGTATTGAAACATTCTAAACAAAAATACGGCTTAGCTCACTGCCGGCTGAACGGAAAGAACAGCAAATTCGGCGCCGAGCTCAACGTGTTAACAGCTTGGAATAAAAGAAAAATACTGCTATATTTTAATTCCTCCCCCTTCAAAACTAACACACTTAACACAAAAATCAATATATATTTAATAATATGCCACTCCTTTTTCTTTAGAGAATAAACCAAATAATACTTCAGTTTTTAAACCAATTGCATACACTAACACAGCATTTTTGCCCTTACCATGAAACAGCTTTGTATGCTTGAAGAATATGCAGTCATCATTATACCCATTATTCGAATATCCAGATGGTTTCTGTTCTAATTGGATTGAATGAGTTGGAGTTCTGTATATCTGTAATAAATAACATTAAAGAAATACCCATTATTCGAATATACTTATTTTAGCAAAGACTATATACTTATTTTAGCAAAGACTAACAATTTATATTAGTAATATCAAAACATATTTTAACAGTTTAACATTAAAAGGTTTTTTTTTTTTTTTTTTTTTTTTTATTTCTACGAAATAAATATAAAACATTCTTTGGGAGACAAAAACTAAACAATTATTATTTTTTTTTATTTGCCTAAATTTGAAACTCATTCCCATTCCTAAAAAACAGTGACACTTATTTTATTAAAATTAAATAATTCAATCCATTATTTTTTATTTTGTGTAAAATGGAATCATAACCTTGCAGCTATTTTCCATGTGCTTTTTGTATATACAAAAACTTCTTTTTTCAAGGCAGATTTGCAGTCTTTTTAACAATATTTTGGTGAACAAAACAAAAAGGATTTAAGCTCAAATATGGCAATTTAATGAGTAACATATATAATAACAATAATAGAGGGGCTACTTAACATTAAAAACTCATACGTTTACGTACGTTCGAACTAAACTCTGGTAATCACAGCTGTGACAGGTCTGTAGCTATTTTCCTATACACAACAGAACCTACATAATTTTCCCCATCTGTAACAGATATCAAAACTATGGTTGTTAATTTAAATTTTTCAATTATTCAATCCCTCTGCTTGCTCAGTTTCAGCTAATCAATACTTTAATGTTTGGCTATAAGGTAAATTGCTCCGAAATTTTAAAGGTAGTTGAACTTGCCGTTTCTCAAAATTTTTCATTTCACAAACCAACTTGCATTAAAAAAAATAAATAAATATTTGAAAGTCTGTGTTACTTATTATTTTTTAACCATGCCTGTTTATTGACTTTCTAGTAATTTCAAAGCACATATGTACGTTATATAAATAACATCAAACTCACTATGAACTCCATTCCTTAAAAACAAGTAGCAACATACAGTGGGAGGGAGGAACAAATGCCTGCTTTCAGTAATTAATATTTTCTTCACTAGTTTGTGTTTTTCATTGCAAGCCCAATTTTGTAAAAGATATAATACACAAAATATAATTTTTAGTTTATGTTTAAGTTTAATAAGTATTGCACTGGATTTCCCACCCCTTAAATACCTCTCGTTTGAACCAAAAAACATCTAATCACTAAAATAAGACAGGTTTGACCACTTTTCGATTTATTTTTATAAAATTTATCTTGTTAATTATCGGATAAAGCACAGTAAACATCAATTCTACAAACTGCTTCTAATTTTCCATTATTTGAAGAACGAAAAGTAAACAAGGTTACATTAATCTTACTAAATCCCTAAATTTAAGTTATACTATATAAATGTGTAATTTAGTCTCCAATTCAGTGACTACATGTTATCTACACTGGCCATCAAAATTAAAGGATAATGACAGAAATAAAATGTAACTGAATGAAGAAATTTGTACACAAGCATTAGTTAACATAAATTACAATGTTGGGCATTTGATTTTCCGCAAAATATTTAAATTACAACCAAATTAATAGGACTGGAAAATAATGAAATAGTGTCACCTCTTGAGGACTAAATTTTTCTTTAATAATGTGTATATCCTTGGACAGATATGCTTACCTCACATCTGATTTCACAGACTTACCAAAGTTGGTAAGCATATGAAATCTATGAATAAGTCTATGAAATCACGATGCTCTTGTGCTCTCCCAAAAAGTACAATGCAAAAAGAAATACTAACTCAAGAAATGACTTTTAATTTCAAAATTGCAAATCCACATGTGTTACACGCATGCCTGTATTTCATTTAATGATTTTTGCCGATATGGTATGCTATCTCATCAGTACTTTTTTGCGACATTTTGGTAAGGGTTCTTATAATCGCATAGCACCGAAAAATGCTTTAATAAAAATATGATCAAACATCCCAAGAATTAAGAAGGAATGAATATCCTGTATACTTGATCTGGAATGATATTTTAGAAATAAAGAAACAGGAGAATAAAAGCCTCAACATGCAGGATTGCTAAAATTTTCTAGACAATCTGTTATTAAATAGTGAGAATTTTCTACATAAAAACTTACTAAAAAACAAGTTTTTGCTAAAACACATTTGTAGAGACCTAAAACTTCGACGCCCTTTTCATATTTGTTCTTTCTTAGGAACATGTCAAAAGTTTCATTTCGATCTGTTAATTTATTCATTGTTTAACCGCCCTTTATATCTAACGTGTTGTGCCTTTTTTCAAGTATGGATAAAATTGAGCAACGTGCAGCTATCAAATTCTTTGTAAAGAAAGGTTTAAAAGCAATGGAAACTCATACTGAAATGGTGAATGTGTTGGGTGAATCTGCTCTTTCAAAAACAATGGTTTGCAAGTGGGCTAGTTTATTCAAAAGTGGTCGTACCAGCCTTGAAGACGATCCGCGAGGAGGACGTCCAAAAACTGCATCAACACCGGAAATCATCGGAAAAATACAAGATATGGTATTGGAAGACCGTCGATTGACTGAAAGAGATTTAACAGAGGCTTTAGGCATTTCATTGGGTACAGTGAGCAATATTTTGAGTGTTAATTTGGGTTTCAAAAAACTCTGTGCAAAATGGGTGCCGCATTCTCTAACGATGGTTCAAAAACACATTCGGATGCGACTTTGCCAGCAGCATTTGGAGCGTTTTAAGAAGAATAAAAGCGACTTTATCCGTGGATTTATCACAATAGATGAGACTTGGGTCTACCATCATGATCCTGAATCAAAACAGGAGGCTAAGGAGTGGTGCGAACCCGGCTCTTCGGCGGCGAAGCGAGTTCGTGTGCAAAAATCAGCCAAGAAGGTGTTAGCATCAGTTTTTTGGGATGCGAAAGGAATTTTGTTTATAGATTACCTTCAAACTGGCAAAACAATTAATTTGGATTATTATTGTAACCCTTTGAATCAATTAGATGAAAAAATTCGTGAAAGAAGACCGGATTACAGAAGAAAATCCTTTTCCACCAAGATAACACAAGTTTAATGTATAACGGATGGTATAAGCTAAGCTAAAATTATCAAATTCAGTTAATGTTGCAGATGGCGTTGTTCCTTAATCTTCGAATTGGATCCGGCTTATTATTTTTTGCAGACTGTTAGAGCAATTTTATAAAAGTAAGCTCGAACTTTCGATTATGATTTATGATTAAATAGAATTTCCGATATATATTTACTAATATGTAAAGGATCTACAAAGCGAAAGTATGTTTTGAAATCCATTAAACAAAAGTGGAATTGCTGCAAAAAATGATCTAACCATTCCGAAATCTGTTTATCAATTTCACGGGGGGGGGACGCAATTAATTGGAAGTTGATCTGCCAGCACTATCCTTATCTTCAGGGCATATTTTTTAATTTTATTTGGCTTATAATTCCTTACTAAATGTAGTATTTCATCTGGATGTATTCCGTCTTTGATATGATTTAAATCAAATTCCTCGCCATTGTAATTTGCTTCTGATAGTGAAGAAAGTGACACAGAGGTTATTGAAAACGAAAAAATTTCGATTGACAAATTAGTCGGTATTCTCGACACAGCAATTATAGGACTTGAACAGCAGAACTTTGTAACTGAACAAGAAATTATGTCTGTTTATAGAATTGAAGAGAAAGTATTATACCATAAAATGAAGCAACTTGAACAACTTACATTGAAAGAAATGTTTAATAAAGTAAAAAAATAAATATTAAACTTTTTTTTTTTTTGTAAATTTTGATACCCTTTAGATCATAATTGTTCTTTATTTCATAAATTACGGTTTCATACTTTTAATTTTATAATTTCTGCATGCCATCTTACCAGATTTAAACTGATGATCTATAATCCGTAATCGCCGAAGTCCCGACGAATCCAGATGAACGACTTTTGCCTGTACTGTAAATTTGTGTCCTAGCATGTATCTAAATTTGCGAAAGAATGCTCATACTGCTAAAAACTCGTTATCATATGCACTGTATTTTGCCTCGGTGGTTGCGAGCTTTCTAGAGAAAAGTGCTAGAGTTTAGAGTCCTTGTTTAGGAACTTGATTTAGGGATCTGCCAATAGCATAGTGAGATGCATCGACTTGTAGAATGATAGACACATTTGGTGAAGGATGTGCAAATAATGTAGCATTTGCTAACTGTTATTTAGCATATTCAAAAGCTTCACTTGTTTGCACAGACCAAGGAATTTTTCAATTGTCATTCTTTTTTTAACCTTTTAAATATTCAGTGAGTAGTGCTTGAATATGTGCTGCACATGGCAGATACCTATGATAAAAGTTTAGTAAGCCTAAGAACTTCCTTAAGTCTTTAATAGTTTCGGGTTTCTTGAAGTTCAGGATTGTGTTCACTCGTTCCAGTAAAGATTTAGTGACATCCTTTGTTGTTTGTGTAAGACTTTAGAAATGTGTTGTTTATGAGATGGTTCATTTTCTGAAAATACTAGAATTTCATCTAGGTATGTCTAACAAAAATCTAGTCCTCGTTAACACTTCGTGCACGAAACGCTAAACGTTTGAGCAGCATTTTTTAGTCCAAAATTTAAATAAGGAAACTCAAAAAGACCCAAAGGAGTAATTACCACTGTTTTATGTACGTGTTTTTCATAGACGGGTTATATGATAATAAGCCCTTGCATATGTCTAATGTAGAATATACTGTTTTACCATAGATAGATTAAGCGAAATCTTGTATATGTGGTCGCCTAATTATAATTCTGATAAAAGTTTATGGATTTACTGTACTTCAGAATCTTGGAGCTCTGCACCTATTCATCAGTTTCAGGAAGTGTTAAGATTAAATCTGAGACATGCGGTAGAGTTGATGTGTCTAAATTTGCTACAATATACGAAAATCTTATGTTATCGTTAGCAATTGCCACAAGATCAACTTGGATCTCGCACTGCCTTAGCCATAAGGTGATATTCGATTTCCAAATGGGACGTATTTTCAAGGCTACTCATGAACCTAACCAGTTACAATTTTGTGCTGGTCCATCATTTCCCCTGACAAACGAAAAGGGGAGACTTTTGTCTCACTTTCGGAGGGGAGAAAAAGGTCAATAGCCTTCACCTGATCAGCTGTGTTTGACTACGTTATTTATGGGCCGTTCAAAATAAGAGAAAAAAGGAAATAAAACATACCTGGTTTCTTGTTTTCGTCCACTCAGTTCTGTGAAACAGTGGACACTTGCAGAAAATATTTTTTGAAGAAGCACAGTTGAATATAAAGCACACACAAATCACTGAATATACGATGCTGGACACAAAATCCCTACACAGTTGACACCGCCACCACTGAAAGTAACAATTAGATGCTTCCACCTTGGAGAAAACCTTTTGCGACGATGGATGCGTTTTTTCGGATTTTCCAGGGAAAATGGAAGCGGTGTGAAGACATTCTGGAAGATAAATGCTGTCAGACTGTCGTCTGGAGAAGATGGATAAAATGTCTGCTTTGCGGCGACAGTAGTTTGGTATTTCCTTTACTATTTGCAGCATTACACCAGGCTGTATAAGATGTGTTTCTTAGTATTAAAAATTTTTATCGCATATCCGTATGGAGCATTAAGCTGTGCAGTTGAATTTGCAGATGACTTAGCAATTATGTAAAGATGCAGGTTGATTGGCCGTTAATGAAGCTTTGCTGGACCGCTGTTGAAGGAGTTCACAATAATTGAGGTTGTTAATGCAGTTGTCAGTCCTTCACTGGAGCAATTGTCACAAGATGGAGGGGTTTTGTCACTTCTGTGGGGGTGAATCTCAGGTTACACAGGGTGCACAGTAACCTGAGAGTGACTGCAGGTAGTGTATCCGAATCCTTATAATGAATGAGTACGGTTGCGAAGTTACGTACTCCTATTGCATTTTAAACTAATATTTATTATTATTACTAAAACTCTTTAGACACACATATATAATTCATAGATAGGTATTAAAATGAATTATAGTCCTCGTAGTGTGAGGAGACTGTTAACGAAGTTTTCTCTAGTTGAGAGCTCAAAAGCATTGTAGGTCTCTTTAGTTCAGGAGCGTTTTTCTCATGTTACTCTGATGGCGAAAATCTTCAGACTAAATTAGCCATGCCTCCTTAATTTTACAGTAGCATTTTACATCCTTTGATTTGTTATATCTAGAACGATATCAGAGGAAAAATCAGATCACTGGTTCGTCACCCCTCCTGAAATCGAGAGGTTTTGACGACAGACGAAGTGTAAAATGTTAAAATATCCCGACACTAGTCATGAAGTTATGTCTCTGTGATGTTAAAAAATGACGTGCGACACATCGCGAAAGCTGGGAGCAGTAAATTGCAGGGACTGCACACACAATTTACTTATCACTGTGTGGTTTACTGCAACTGTATATACATCTAAATTAAAATTCTTTTCTTTTCATAACTATGTTGAAAAGCTTTAAATAGAGAACTGAAAGTATCATCAACAGTTTCAAGAATTTTTGTTTCAATTAATGTAGCCTTTAAAAAATAGAGCTTCTGAACTTCTTTTAACTGGTTATTATCACAATAATATGTTCACATTTCAACTGAAAATTATTACATTTAGTATATTTACCTGAAAATTTAAGTTCTATTCCTAACTACATTTTCTCATCTAGTTAAACCTTTATCACATATGATATTTGTTGCCGGAACAAAACGTTTGCAGCAACAGTTCTGAGAAACGCCCTTTGGCAAAATAGGGTTACCATCTTCACTTGGTAAACAGGCTGAAAGACAAACAAGAATCAGTTATCGCTCAGATTGGCGAAAGTGGCGTTTCCTTTCAAGTGACATTCGCTTCTTCGTGTTGTTTTGTATTGCTCACATGCTTTTTGTTTTAAACTTTATTGTTAGTAATGGAAGATAATAGAAAGGTGATTGCTATCAAGTTAATCACTTTGATCTCCACTCTGGCACTTCAAGTAACAGATAAACACACTTCTGGTTATAGTAAACAATTACATCAGTAATAGCCAAATTCTGTATACACTAAAAATAGTTTAAAACGTGTGCTGAATAAGTCTATTTATCAGACATTATTTATGTATTTTCTGTTGTCTGCAATGCAATGAAAATTTGATGGCTCACTGGAAAATTTGTGACCTGGTGACCACCTTCTGACCTTGACTAACTTTATGGCTCATAATTACTGTTCTGTCCATTCATTCAAACAAAAAAAAAAAAAAAAAAAAAAAAAAAGACCTTTTATGACAAAAGTCTTATATGGCTGATATTTACATCCTCACAGCCAGCAGATACTATTCAACAAAATGAAGATCAAATAAAGCCAGGGTTCGTAGCCACATTTTAGTTAAAAAAATAAGCACCTATAATCACTTTTCAAGCACGTTTTAAGAAAAAAAATAAGCACCTGTCTAATTACATTATACACATAACCTTAAAAGAAAAATTAGACTTGCAATTTAAAATATGAGCAATGCAATATTTATTAACAGAATGAGCATTACCTCAGCCATGGAAAACAATTAACTTTTTTAAAAATTTTAAATGACAATTCAATTTACAGAATTCGCTTACAATGAGAGGAAAAAAACTATGTAGAACTAAACTATATTACAAGATTTAATGATGAAATTTCAGTTCAAAACATAGAAAATAAATAATAATAAGCTATATTAATTGTATTCGCCTGGCACCTAATAATAAATACAATTTACTTTTCCACTCATTTTAATATTTAAATAATTTAACTTAAATCAAAATTCTGAACATTTTCTAAATTTTCATTGCATAACAGTTTTCTCTTAACATATATTCCAAACAAAGTAATTTAAAAAAGAGGAACATTTTGGAAATCAGGAGACGAGAAATTGCTTCATGCAGTCATCCTTTAACAGTAAAAGTTAACAAACCCGCATACTCGGAAATTGCCGAATATTCCGTATAGTCGAGCGTAACTGGAAAAAGGGGAGGGGGGAGATTGTAGCCGTTCTTTAGATTTCTCGGCTAAATAAATGATTTTGACATTTCGATATGTGCATCATATAAAAATAGACAACGGAACTGAGAAATATTCTGCTTAGAAAGCACAGTAAAACTCTTTTTAAGTGTTCATAAATAAACCTCAGACTGAACATCAAAATTAATTATATCTGGAAAATAACGCAAACCTTATTGCGCAATACGTGCGACGTAATTCTTCCATACGTGATATTACGCAATCGGAATCGGAATCAACAGATGCCGGTATTCGGAGAATAAAGAACTAAATAAAGGAAAAGGAAGAGACTTACTAATCTGGGGTGTTTTTGATTCTAATTTTGAACAGACTGTGTTTAATTTCCGGAATAGAATCATTCTTCGCTTGGGTTGGTGTAGACCGCAAAACTTTTAGTCCTATTCAATCCAGATTGGACAGTGACAAAAAAAAGTCCGCTGCTTCAATACTAGAGATTTTCCGGAGAAGGGGGAGAACCTCCCAACCTCCGTACTGTATAATGTATTAACAAAACAAAACAAACAATATATATATATATATATATATTTTTAATTACTTTCCTTTTATTTAAGCCATTCCAAATATTATTCTTTAGAAAGCTAATCTGTGTAAAAATACACCCATTTTTGGAAGTTCATCTAAACTTCAGCAGCTCCTGCAACTATATGATTATAAATATTCATACATATGCTCATAATATAAGCATAACGATCATAATAAACACGAATATGAACTGACCACGCGGAACAAGAATGCAAATTATTAAAATTTTGATAGAAATTCAAACGTGTGTAGTATTTGGGTGGGAGGAAAAAAATACCGAATGTACAGGAATTTTCTACGGTTTTCGCAATTTTTTGACCAATAGAGACGTGCACCTGTCTGTACTCTCGCACACACCATAGGTTAAAGCTTAGCTGTTAGTCACATTAGCTGTTAGTTGCCGGAACAAAACGTTTGCAGCAACAGTTCTGAGAAACGGCCTTTGGCGAAATAGGGTTACCATCTTCACTTGGTAAACAGGCTGAAAGCCAAACAAGAATCAGTTATCGCTCAGATCGGCGAAAGTGACGTTTCCTTTCAAGTGACATTCGCTTCTTCGTGTTGTTTTGTATCGCTCACACGCTTTTCGTTTTAAACTTTATTGTTACTAATGGAAGATAATAGAAAGGTAATTACTATCAAGTTAATCACTTTGATCTTCACTCTGGCACTTCATGTAACAGATAAACACACTTCTGGTTATAGCAATCAATTACATCAGTAATAGCCAAATTCTGTATACACTAAGAATAGTTTAAAAACATGTGCTGGATAAGTCAATTTATCACACATCACTTATGTGTATTTTCTGTTGTCTGCATTTCAATGAAAATTTGATGGCTCACTGGTAAATTTGTGACCCGGTGAAAGCATTTTCTGACTAACTTTATGGCTCATAATTACTGTTCCGTCCATTCAAACAAACAGATAAAAAAAAAAAAAACTATGACAAAAATCTATATGGCTGATATTTACCTCCTGACACCCAGCAGATACTATTCAGCAAAATGAAGATCAAATAAAGCATATGAATACATGAGCAATCAAACATGTGCAAGTTGTTTACGGTCCCATAGAACACTCGGTAATATACCTAGAACACATTAATTATACCAACTCTAGAAATTAGGTGTTCACATCATGAGTTTGTTTTATGGTTTGGTTTATTGAGATTACAGCAAAGCACACTAGGGCTATCTGCCTAAGGAAAGGGATGCCTTCGTGGATGATTTTCTAAGGAAAACTGGTTCGTATACACGTTACACATGGGAAACCACGAAAGCGCACATACAGCCAAGCCAGCCCATTCACGGGATTCGAACCTCGGACCGAACTACCAGTGTTCAGCGACTTTACCGCTCGGCCGCTGGTGGGCTCAGTTTGTTTTATGTGATTACCGCGAAGCCTCGAGGGATAACAACAGGAGGGATCCCTTTGTAGAAGATTTTTTAAAACTGGCTCGTATACAAGTTACAAATGGGGCAAACCAAGGAAACATCATGTAGCCAGCCCGTTTGCGGTATTCTAACCTGAGACAGAACTACCAGTGTTCAACGACGCTTTGGCCACTAGTAGGCCCGTGCACTTAATTGGAAAGTGCAATTCATTATGTAAACAGACATGAAAGTGATAATCAGTTGTGCACTGTTTTAAGTAATCAAATGTTATAAATGCACAGCTGTTACATTTCTTATTATTTATTAGTCATGTTTTTATTACATAGATCATACGTATGATATAACTATGAATTCACCAAATAACAAAATGTGTAAACTCTTTAGTACTCAACTACTCATCAATTATTTTTCAACTGATTATTAATACCCATAATAATTTGCAAAGAACTGATAACTATAGTTGCTGCCAATTACATAATCGTTATCTGAATTAAAAGCAACTTCAAATAAACTTCTTGGCAATGTTCATTTTTGTATTCATATATACATATATATATACACATCTAATAAGTCATATATTTACATACAGATAGAGAAATGCGATGGTTTAGCAGTTGTTAATATATATTTATTTGTATTAATGTAATGACTAAGATTTATATTAATGAATGTATATACAAATGTTTTTCATCATGCATAATAATAAATCCATAAATTTCCAATGTTTCAATATGTAGCATTTACAATTAAAGTATAGTTGCTAATGTATTTGTAATTCAAAGAGTATTTCATTAATAACATGAAAATAATAGACAAATTTAATGAGTATTCTCATTATTACATAAGTTATGCTTTTCCTTTTATATGCATCTTTTATGCTGTTTAAAATGTGTCACTGATTATGCAATTAACAATTTAAAAGATAAGTAATTAGGAGAAAAACCGCGCATATACAAATGGATTTTAAAAAATTATTCAACTTAAATTTAAGAAATAAAATTCTATTATATAACAGTGATAATACACGATCAGCACGAAATACGACAAATTTGGCGACGAACAATTTGTAAACAAATCTGAACTGCAAGAACGTCGTAAAATACTGTCAACTCTGAAATTTCCACGATTATATATTTAATGAATATATACACATTTAAAAAATGACTCGGGCAGTTGTATTACTGTTGCAAATAACTTTTATTTGTGATTATACTTCCCATTTGTATTTTACAACATGTGTGGCAACATGCTTTTTATATTTTTCTCTTAGCAATGTTTTTTTAGTTGTTGTCACTGTTTCACTTTACCATGTAGAATTTAATGCACTTGTGCCATTTTGTGTTTCAATATATGTTAATTTAGATGAATCTCTGCTTATTTATTTGTCTCCATTCCTAACGTTAGTCTTCATCAGGTTATGGGTACCAGCATGATATAACTGTGCGGGGAAATTTATGAGCGAAGTGGAGATAAATATTACCGGCAGTTCGTAAGCCTTACGTGAGTCGGCAAATTAGTTTGCAAAAACGGAAGCTGCAAAGATATTGGTTCAGCCGTTATGCGGAAAAAGTGATTGGCCTATTTGGAAATATAGGATTAAGTTCGTATTAAATTATCACGAAAACACTTTAGAAGTCGTGGAAGGAAAACTGAAGAAGCCAGAGGAGCCTGATCATGTGGCCACCGAAGAGATTCGAAAGAGATTTATTGATGATATGAAGATTTTTTAATAAAGCAAATAATTGCGCTATGATGATTCTTACGAACTCCATGACTGAAGACATTTTACAAAAGGTAATGAGATTTGACAGCACAAGAGACATTTGGCTGGAACTTCACAAAGTATTCGAAGATTTGTCCGATAACCAACTTTATAACATATGTTTACAGTTCTTCAAATTCAGTTGGTCAAATGATGATATGGCAGCTCATTTGTCAAAATTGAAAAAATCTATGGAATGAATTAAACAGTGGGCTTGAAAATAAGGAAGAAAACAGACTGCCAGAAATGCTGTTGATTTGTAAAATATTGGATACTCTTTCTCCCAGTTAACGTACTTTCAAATCGATTTGGTTACTTCTTGGTGATGAAAAGAGAACTTTAGATGAATTAACCACACAATTGTGCACCCATGAAAGAGAATTAAGGAAAGATCCAAATCTTTTAGAAACTTTAGATCAGGAAGCATTGATAGCAAATCCGGAATTTAAGCGGAAATCATCTATTAACAAGAAAAACACTGGCAAGTGTAATTATTGCCAGCAGAGAGGACATTGGGTCAGAACATGCAAGAAATGGATAGCTGATGGAGAACCGCCGAAACCCAGTCCACATATAGAGCCAAACAAGGGAAGTAAAAACAGTATTGCTGCAAATATTACACTTCTAGCTGTAGATGATACAATATTTTCTGCAGAAACAAATTCTGATGATTGGTTTATTGATAACGGGGCCTCGAAGCATGTCGTCAATAACAGGCACTACTTTATAGACTTCAGATTTAAGCTTCCTCATAGCATCACTGTGGCAAATGGAAAGTCATTACCAGCAATTGGAAAAGGCACCATCAAGATAATGACCATTGTAAATGGGATGAATCAAATCAAAAATCTTGAAAATGTCTGGTATGTTCCAGAAATAAGTAAAAATCTATTTTCTGTGTTAGCATCTCAAGATAGAAATCAAAACAGTGTGTTTGAATCAACATTTAAAGACTGCTATTTAAAAATAGATGGTGAAATACAGTCAAAAGTCATTAATTCGGACACCCATAATCCGGACCTCGAAGCTAAAAACTTTCTGCACGTGCGCCGCGCCGGCACAGGCGTTTTACGCGTGCATGATGCTAAAGCAAAATTTAAAGTTTAAAGAAATTAAACACTTAGCAGTAGTAGCAATGAAAGCTCCCTGAGATATGTTGTGCAGACATTGAAGACAATAAAAGATTTTGAACTTAACCAATTTATTAACAATATAATAAAGAATAAAAACACAGAAAATAAAAGTCAATAATATCATAGTCTTAGGAAAAATATAATATAATCATCATTCATCCAACAATATTTTTACCTGGTCTCCAAAACACTGGCATTCTATACAAACAAAAATGTCCTAAACAGTAATTATGCGGCCTAAAAATAAAGCTGGCAACCCATTCAATAAGTCCATAATCAATGGTCAAGAAAAACACCTGAAAATTTAAATGAAGTTCTTGAGAGCACTTAAAACAGGCCTAACCCCGTCTGCACAAGGAGTCGCCGCTCACGTATTTTTAATTGCCGCCTTTATTGAAGAACATGGATGCCGCCCACGGCAGTCACTCACATGGTAGCCTCTGGAACCGAAGAATTTTAATCTGGAACCATCATCTCGCAAACCGGAATCAAGGCATTTTATTCACCGGACTGCATGCATCCTTTTGAAGGGGCTGGAAACCGCTCACTCAAGTGCCGGGAAAGTAGGAACTAGAAGGGTTGAGCTTGGATCTTGGATCATATCTTTACTGCTGGCTTTAGCTACTAGGAGCTCTTACCAGTATATTATCATTTTACCATAGGCCATAAAGTTAAAAATTTAAGAGGTGTATTTAAAATACACCGCGCCCGAAGGCGAGATCAATAAATGAGAGAACTCATAAAATAAGTTTTGCTAAGTTGCATATCATGGCATAGCATGGGTGATTATATACGTAAATGGTGGCGAGAAGCGAAATGAAATTCTAAGCTTCTGCGTGAGTCAAGAAGAGCAGGAGCACGTGATCAGCGTCCGGCATTTAGATTGGTCGAGGAGTCAGAGTTCGAAAAATGAAGTTTTTGGCAATAAATAAAGTTCGAACATAGTAAAAGCAACATCTATTTGTGAATTTAAGAGTCTTATGTCTTTTGAAACACTTGAAAATCTTCTAAACTTGCGATATAATCATTAAATGAATAGGAAACTGTAAAAGGTGAAAATGAGGTCATGTAGCTCACTAGGGCTAATGAGTGAGAGTAAGCACTTGGTGTTACCACGAACTTTGATTTTAAAACACACGATACGAAATATTAAAAATAAAAAGTAAACATCTTGGTTAAATAAGTAGTAAAACGAAGAATTCATCGATGAAAAATAAAGTCCTAATTTTGCAAAGTTCATCTTTCTTGAATAGTAACTGCAAAGGAATAGTAATTTTTTTTTTTTTTTTTTTTATACATTATATACACTACCACCACTTAGAATTGTGGTGGATCGTTTGAGGTCTTTTCACTACGTTCTCAATAGTTGGGTCATAGTCTGTAAGCGATTTAATAGCTTCATAGGGAGAATTTCTCATATCTTCAAAGAAGTTGTGTGCAGAAATTAGGATTTGGTCGTGAATTGGATTGATATCCAGGTCTTTGTGAATTTGAGAATTTCGCACGAACCAGGGTGCGTTCACTATGCTACGTAAGATTTTGTTTTGGAGTACATTTAATTTTTGTCTGTCTATTTTTCGGGCAGTAGCCCAGGCTGGAACTGCATAGAGGATTATTGGTCGAATAAGTGAGATGTAGATATTTTTCTTGGTACGGAGGCTTAACTTAGAGTTTCTTCCAATTAATGAGTAGAGAGCAATGAAAGCAGCGTTAGCCTTATTTGTAACATATTGAATATGATCTTTGAAATTTAGGGTTTTGTCAATATAGACACCTAAATATTTATAGGAGTTGGCAACAGGAATATCTTGGTTATTGAGTCGGATATTTATATTCACTGGGATATTTTTTCTGTATCTGCGAAAGAGAACTACGCAGCATTTATCAGTATTTAGTTTGATTTTCCAGTCTTGACAAAATTTGTTAATAATGTTGACTTGGAGCTGAAGTTTCTCTAAAGCATTATTTGGACTTCGTGAACTGGTGAGGATGACTGTGTCGTCGGCATATTTGAGTATATTAGAATGAAAAGGTAGAGGCATATCATTTATGAATATTGTAAAAAGCTTCGGTCCTAAAACACTGCCTTGAGCTACTCCACTGTAAATCACTTTTTTTGAAGAGATTGCTTCACCACAGCGCACTTGAAAAGTACGATGTTTAAAATAAGAATGCATAAGCTTAATAAAGCTGTTTGGTAAAAGGAAGTTAGATAGCTTATGAAGTAAGCCAGCATGCCACACTTGATCGAAAGCTTTTTCGAAATCGAGGAAGCATGCCGCTACTCCGTTCTTTTTTGTAAATTCTTGGGCAATAAATTCAACTAAATTTAATATTTGATGTGTGGTATTGTGGCCTTTGCGGAATCCAAATTGATGCTTGTCTATTAGATTAAGGCGTTCTAGATGATTGGTGAGCCGAGCACTAAGTACTCGTTCGAAAACTTTTCCAAGCGCTGGCAGAAGACTGATGGGTCTGTAATTATTTGCTAGCTTTGGATCTTTTCCTGGTTTCGGGATCGTAACAATGATCGAATGTTTCCACTGCGATGGAAAGTAGCTGAGTCTAATACAAGCATTAAAAATATTTGTAATTAAGACTATGCATCTTCTAGGTAAAGCTTGCAACGCTTCATTAGAAATCATGTCATATCCTTTAGCTTTGCGCTTCTTTAATTTTTTAATAATTTGCTGAACTTCGTTTGGAGATGCAGGTATAAAAAAATTAATGCTGGGACTGTTGAGGATGCTATTGACAGAGTAATTAATATCTTTTTCGTGATCAGAATTTTTATTTTCATGTTGTTTAAAAATGTTTTCTAATTCTTTTGCATGAATTTCAGCTATGGAGTCTTCGGAGTGGTGAATTTTGCCCATGTGATACAGGGGGTGAATTTGATTGGATGAAAGATTTCTGAGTGATTTAGCTACTTTCCAAACAGAGTTTGGGTAAAGATCCATGTTTTCTAGGAAATTATCCCACGAATTTGATCGATGGGTGGCGATGTCTTCTTTTATTTTTCTGTTTAAATAATTAATATGACGTTTTTCAGTAGGATTGTGAGTAATATGCCATCTTTTTCTAAGTCTATTTCTTTCTTGTATAAGGGATTTAATTTCTTCTGGGATGTCATAGGGATTTTTATTCTTGACTGTATAGGTAGCATTATTGATAGCGTTTTGAATTTTGGAGTTTAATCTGGTGATTTCCAGCTCAATATCGCAGTCGTAACGAAGTGTGGCTCTGCTGTTAACAGAATTTAGCTGTTCGGTAACCATATACCAATTAACTTTTGTATGAGCTTTAGGGAGAGGGGGATAAAATCCATAGAAGTTGAAGACTATAGGGAGATGGTTAGACGAAAGTTCTGAGAGAACATCAAGATTAGGAATATTAGGAAGGTTTTTCATCAAAACTATATCTAAAATATCCCCTAGACCGTTGTGCGTATAGTGCGTTGGGTGATTGGGAGCAATGAGATTGATGTTACTATTGTGGATGAAGTTGCTTAAATTTTCTCCATTTCTATTTGTGATTCTACAGTTCCAAGAGGAATGTTTAGCATTTAAATCACCTGCTATTAAGGTGGGGTAGTTATTTTCAGTAAGTAGTTTCAGATTATTGAGATCAAGAGTGCTGGAGGGGGGATTGTATACGGAGATAAAAAGAAAAGGTTCTCTAAAACCACTATAGATAAGTACTGCAGCATTTTCTATAGTACAAGCGGGATTTAAATCATATTTGGCTGTTTTGATATGGTTTTTAATGAGAATTGCATTTCCTCCCCCTCTATTATGTCTTCTGTCTTTTCTGTAGATGCGGTAGCCTTGTATTTTAAATTTGTCGCAAGAGCGGAGATGGGTTTCATTTACTAGCATAACATCAATGTTATGTCTAGTAAGAAAATTTGAAATTTCCACTTGTTGGTATCTGATGCCGTTTGCATTATAGTAACAAATCTTTAAGAAGCTATTTGTAGCTGAGATAAAATTTATTTGACTATGAGTTTGATTAAAATTCATAGTTTAGATTTGAGAAATATTCGAAGGCCGCCATACCGACCTCTAGTTTGTCTAATATTGTTTTTGCTGTTTTAAATTTCTGAAAGAATTCTTTAACTTGAGTGAATTGGATTTTTATCCAGTCAAAAAAGCTAAGTGGGTTTGAGTTTGTGTCTTCTGTTTTACTAGTGTTTTCATTTTCCTTGGAAGTATTCCATGCATTTTTTGGTTTGTTCTCAGGGAGTGAAGGAAAATCCTTTTTGTTAAATTTAAATTGTTCTTTTTTCTTTTCTTCTTTGAAAGCTTTAGATTCTTCGATTTGCTTCTGAACATTATAAGGATGTTTACTGCAACCTTTGAAGGAAGAAACGTGATTTTGCCCACAGAGGGCACAGACAGGGAGTTTGTTGTCATTTTTTGTTTGTTTACAAGTGGATGTTTCATGAGGCTCTGCACATTTTAAACAGCGAGGTTTATAGTGACATTTGTCCCGTGTGTGCCCGTACCTTTCGCACTTATGGCACTGCACGGGTCCAGGGCGAGCTTTAAAAGGCTCGATGAAGACATCCAGACCTCTGAGTTTCTTTAGATCATATATTCTTTTACCTTCTTTATTTCTAGTACATTCTGCTATAAAAACAGGAAGATGAACTTTCTTTCCTTCAATAGTGTGAATTACTTGTCGAATTTTTTGAATTGGGATACCTTCTTGGGCAATTTCGTTTTTGATTAGTTCCATATTAGCTGTTTTTGGAAGTTTTTTAATTATTGCCTTGATAGGCTTTTCACTGTTGAGTTTATAAGTATGAAAAGGAATAAGTAGTTTAGTTAGGTATTCAGTAACTGTGCGGTAGTGGTCTGAGTCATAAACTCTTATGGTCAGTGTACCTCCCCTTAGGTTTCCACGATATTTTTTTATATTTAATTGCTCTTCAAAATCTTCTTTCATCTTATCCCAATCCCCCGTGAAGTCTGCTAAGACTATAGGGGGAATGTGTCCTGCTTTTTTGTTGGGTGTAATAAATTCACCTTCCTCTGCTTCCATATTGTCTTCAGGGTTTAGTTCCTCGAATTTATTTTTTTGAGCTGGTTCTTCAATTTCGGAATTTGATAGAGTTCTTTTATGAGTTTTTCTAGGGGTTATGTATCCTTCTTTATCTATTGTGGTTTTCTTTTTGATTCTAGATTTTTGACTAGCAGTAATATCAGATTGATTTGTTTCCTCTGTTGGATTATTTAGGGTTTCTTTTTGTTTCATTTCATTAATGTATAATTCTAAGATTTGTATATCCTTTTCCATAGCATTGACGTGGGCTAAGTGAACTTCAGTCGCATTTTTTGGATTAAATGAATTTTGATAAGCATGAAACTCAGAAAGCATAAGTTGCTTAAGTTTTTCTAAGTTATCGCAGGTAACTTCCAGATTTCTGTGATCACACACAGATTTGATACGGTTTTCAATCGCCTCCTTGTCCATGATATGCATGAATCCTAACTTTTAACCTAATGGCGAAAAGAATAAAGAAAACATACTTATCGTGAACATCAAGAAGAGACGACAGCAACTCAGGATCAGCTTCAGTAGTGAGAGCAATGTCGTTTTCCCTTACTTCACAAAATCGCAAGAAAAGCAACGCCGTAGACAGAAAGAACAATTTCTTTAATCAACAGCAACACCTCATGCCAGCACTACCAAATCGAAAGTGCATAATGAGAAGCGCCAGAGTGACGCGAGATACTTATAGCAGAAGTAGGAATGACGTCATCTCACGGCAACCAATCAGCTATCGGCACGAATCGGCTTTTCAGATGACGTAACATCATGTTTCGTTTTTGCATCTCAATTAGGTTGAAACAGTCCGTTCTCAATGCAAACAGGGGCAGCAAGAAAAGAAGTAGAAGTAACTACTATATTACATTAAAATAAGGGCTAAACTAAATAAACATTTCAAGGAGGAGAGATGATGCAGTAAAAGGTTTAAAAATAAGCTATACTTTCCAACAAATGCCCCCCACATCATCATCTCCGACCTGAAATAAAAACCGAATGCCAGTATCTTTACAAAATCCAAAACAAGAATAAATAAATATCACAATTTCATTCAGAAATTTTTAAGAAAATTTTTCTTTGGGAAAATCTTATCCCATTATTCAAAAAAATTTTAACGTAGCAAGAAAGTCCAACATGTTACATTAACAATATAAAGACATATGTATGATCACACACTCAATACATTTACCCAGGGCCCTGGTCATTCATACAACATTCTACACTATACAATTTTACATTTACCTAATATCCATCATAATATGACTTATAACATATTAGTTTCAAATAAACAAAACTCTTAAATTAAATATACACAAAAACAAATTTCATAGGAAAATTGTTCCACAAAATCTTATCAGGTTATGCTTAGTCAGCGGTTTTGTCATGGGATCAGCCAAATTATCTTTACTTGGGACATATTTTAAATCAAAAATTTCCCTGTTCAATAGATCACGAATGAAAAATAGTTTCACATCTATATGTTTTGTCCTTGAGTTTTCAATGGGTGATTTTGTAAAACATATAGCAGCCATATTATCAGCAAACAATATTGGCCTCGAAACATAGTTACTTGCAATTTTAAACTGAATGCATTCATCCAAAATGTTTTTAAACCAAACTAATTCTTTTGCTGATTCAGTCATGGAGATAAATTCAGCCTCCATAGTAGATAAACTCACTCCCCTTTCTTTAAATGTACGCCAAGATACAGGTGATTCTCCCAACAAAGCTATTTGTCCACCAATAGACACCATATCATCCCTGCTTGAAGCAAAATCCGAATCTGAATATATATTGAGCTTCAGTTCCTTGCATACCAGTTTGAGTTTGTGCTGTCTGGTATTGGAAACGTACCCTAACTAACTTAAACCATAAGTTTAAGTAATCCTTCCCAGTGAAACTTACCAGGATTGCTTTGGAACTGAGAAAATATATTAACAGCATAAGCTATATCCGGGCGAGTACGATTGCAAAGAAACGAGAGACATCCCAAAACATTTCTATAAGGATAATTCATCATTTCAGTCGTTTCTTCTTGTGTACTGGGACTTTGAGACTTTGAGTATTTCACACCTTTAACTATTGGAAGGGAAGTAATTTGTATTTTAAAAGACTTAAACCGATCAACTAAGTCTTCTATATATAATTGCTGATGAATTAAAACACTATTTTTCTCATATTCAAACTCCACACCCAGAAGCTTTCTTGTTTTACCTAAAATTTTCAAATCAAAATGTGAACTCAGGACTTTTAATATCCTTTTGGCCTGAACTTCACTTTTCCCAAACACAACTATATCATCAACATAAACCAACAGAATGACAAAATCTTTAAAACGATAGACACAATTACACCACTCAAACTTGATAAACCCTAGGTTACGTAGTGTTCTATCTAACTCGTAGTACCATAATCGCCCACTCTGATGCAAACCATACAAGGCTCTATCTAAGCGACACACGAAAGTTTCTTTATCTCGCTCCACAAAACCCTGAGGTTGGGACATGTAAATTTCCTCTGATAAAGGAGCATAGAGATAGGCACTTTTCACGTCACATTGTATATTTGCCCATCCAAGGTGTGCAACTAAAAGGGAGAAAAAGAGCCTTATTACTGAAAAGTTGACTACAGGAGAGTAGGTTTCATCATAGGTATCGTATTTAATTTGCCGATAACCCTGAGCCACTAAACGAGCTTTAAAACGAACAATGTTTCCAAATTCGTCACGTTTAATGTTGAAAATCCACCTGCAACCTAGTGGAGTCTTGTCTTTAGGAAGTGGAACAAGATGCCATACCTTATGCTTTCGCATGTTGGCCATTTCCTCTTCCATTGCCTCTATCCATTTAAGCTTTTCTGCAGATTTCATTGCCTGGTTATAAGTGTTTGGAATTGAAACATCTAGTCAGCTATCTCGGGTATACGACGTTGAAGGAGTACCAGTTGGGTCGATGTCACCACTATAAGTATTGCTTCCCTTGAAATCAAACAAGGTAGGATCATACTGAATATTATGTTCAGTGCAATACCTTTCTACATCATTTGGTGATCGTAGTCTTTGATTAGACCCCCTCTCAAAATAATACACATCCGTACGAGTGCCGTCTGGCCTTGGAACAGGTTTACGAAGCCAAGTTACTTGTCTCAATGTAGATTGAGTGTCAGTGCCAATTGTTGAAGAAGGTACATTGGTATCGGTTCTTTCCTCTATTTCAGGAAAATAGCCAACTGGAGTGTCAGTAGATTGGAACTCTACCCTTTCTTCAGATTCCAAATCAGGAAGGGTGCCCAGTGCAGCTCCACTGCCACTTTTCTGCATTCCAATCGACTCTTTAAAAGTAGCATTTAGGGTTTCTACTACCTTTTGCTCATTTTCCAACCAAATCTTGTACCCTTTTGTTCGTACACTGTACCCAATCAATCGGCCCTTCGTTGCCTTTGGATCAAGTTTAGAATTTCTTTTAGCCTTTGGAATTCCCACATAGGCAATCGTTCCAAATGCCTTAAAATGACATACTGATGGTTTCCGCTTAGTGTATAATTCAAATGGGGTCCTATCTTGGCCCTTATGACAAATTCTATTAAATGAATATGCAAAATACATTACTGCATCTGACCAAAATTCGGAACTCATTCCACTATCGTGTAAGATTGCACGTACATTATTGAGAGCTGTCTGATTAAATCTCTCACAAACTGCATTCTGTTCTGGAGTATCGACATCTGTAAATTCGTGCTTTACACCATTTTTATTACAATATGACCTGAATTGATCATTATCATATTCTCGCCCATTGTCAGTCCTAAAGTATTTCAATCTAAGGTTCAAAGATCTTTCCGCACGTGCTATATGCCTTTCAAATACTTCAAACACCTGACTTTTCTCCACAATGGGGTACACTACCACGTAACGAGAATATTCGTCAATAAAGGAAACGAAATAACGTTCACCATTCCTACCTGGAATGTTAATAGGTCCCCATACATCAGAGAAAACCCTTTCAAGTGGTCTCTTTACTTGAATACCTTCTAAGGGTCTATAGGAGATTCGTCTTTGCTTATTGATTTGGCAATGTTCACAAAACAAATTAGGTGAGTGCTTTAACACAGGAAGACCTCGAACTGAATGTCTCTTACTAGTCCTGACAATAGTATCATAATTTATATGACCAAACCGACCATGCCATAATTCACTATTATTATGCTGAACTGTGGATGCCTCAAATTTCACAGATTTGCCCCCCTTTTTGATTATTTTTGGGAACACATGATAGTTACTTCCTATCAACTTAGCCTTGTACAAAGTTGAATTCTCATCATCAGTAACTTTAATTTGCTCATTTTTAACAAAAAATCTTGCTCCATTGATATCCACCCTAGGTCCAGATATTAAATTTCGTCTCAGTTCAGGTGAATATAACACATCTTTAAGCAAAATAACCGTATCCCCAAATTTCATTTTAACATTACCCTTCCCATGAATTGGAAAAGTTACCCCATCAATAGCTACTAGCATATTCTCATTTTTCACAGGAGAAAAAGGTATCAAACAATTCATGATTTTTACAAAAATGATGAGATGCAGCCGTATCAAAAATCCAACTATCATCATTTTCTTCCAAATTGTTAACATTGGCTTGAGCTATAAAATGGGACCGTGCATGGGAATTATTTTTACTTTTACTCAACTTGGGTTTATTCTTACACTTAGAAGATGTTTTATTACTACTAGATACAGCTGAGGAAACAGAAGAAGCAGGTGAGGGTGATCTGGAAAAGTTACCTCTCATTCTACAGTATTTTTGAACATGACCTGGACGGCCACATTTATAACACTTGAGCCCTTTAATCTGCTTAAATTTGGGTTCACAGTGAGTACTTTGAACTTCTATAGTCTTATTGGAGTTTTCCCTATCTCTCTCTCTCTTAAATTAAGACGCGTTTCCTCTGCTAGAATTTCAAGTTCAACATTTTTAAAAATGAACTTTTCATCTGGCCACCTCAAAATATTCTGAACTACTTGATCAAATTTATCTGGAAGGAACCTAAGAAACTGGAAACATATATATACGTCTCTTACAGCCTGATTAATATCAGCTAACTGTTCAGTTGCGCGTTTTAATCTAGAAGAAAAGAAACTAATACAGTCAAAAGTCGTTAATCCGGACTCGTCGGGACTTCGGCGATTCCGGATTATCGATTTTTCCGGATTATAGATCATCAGTTTAAATCTCGTAAGATGGCATGCAGAAATTCTAAAATTAAAAATATGAAACCGTAATTTATGAAATAAAGAACAATTATGATCTAAAGGGTATCAAAATTTACAAAAAAAAAAAAAAAAAAAAAAAAAAAAAAAAAAAAAAAAACCGCTTAATATTTATTTGTTTACTTTATTAAACATTTCTCTCAATGCAAGTTGTTTAAGTTGCTTCATTTTATGTGATAATACTTTTTCTTTAATTCTATAAAAAGACATAATTTCTTGTTCAGTTACAAAGTTCCGCTGTTCAAGTCCCGTTAATTGCTGTGCCGAGAATACCGACTAACTTGTCAATCGAAATTTTTTCGTTTTCACTAATCTCTCTGTCACATTCTTCATGTCTTTATCCATTTTTTGCAGCAATTCCACTTTTTGCTTGTTGGACATCGAAACATACTTTCGTTTTGTAGATCCTTTGGAAGTTCCAGCATCGGAAATTCTATTTGACATAATCGAAAGTTCAAGTTTACTTTTATAAAATTGCTCTTGCAGTCTGCAAAAAATAAAAAGCCTGATCCAATTCCAAGATTAAGGAACAACACAATCTGCAACATTAACGGAAACAGATAATTAGATAATTTTAGCTTACACCGTCCGTTATACATTAAACGAGCTGGCGAAAACGTATTCTGCACTTGCGCACACGCACATGCGCAGTAGTCACGGTCTTACGCGCACGCGTAAAACGCCTGTGCCAACGCGGCGCATGCGCAGGAAGTTTTTAGCTTTGAGGTCCGGATTATAGATCATTCCGGATTATGGGTGTCCGAATTAACGACTTTTGACTGTACTTTCATTTGGCTTAATTTTGCAATTTAAGAACTCTGAAAACAGGGACATATGTCTTGACCGATAATCTGGCTGGAAATATTTGGCAAGCGTATTCCATGCCATTACCGGGTCATCAATTTCACATATCAAATTTCTATATTCAGGGCTTACATTCATATAAATTAACGATAATGCCAATCGACTTCTATTTTGATACTCGGCAATAATTTCTTTTGTAATACCCTTAACATCATCTAAATCAGGACATTTTTCAATACCTTTGACCAAAAGCCATGCATTTTTTTCATTCAAGACAAACTTCATATCTTTGGACCATGTAAAGTAATTACATGCCTCAAGTTTAGCAATATTGTGCATGACACTAACAGTAGCCATATTTGAATTTTAACAAAAACCGCCCCCCCCCAATGTCTTAAGTCCTAAATTAACTTTAAACTTCAAAAGTCTGCACTAAAAATAACTCAGGAACTGGTGGCCCATAACCAAAATGATGCTAAAGCAAAATTTAAAGTTTAAAGAAATTAAACATTTAGCAGTACTAGCAATGAAAGCTCCCTGAGATATGTTGTGCAGACATTGAAGACAATAAAAGATTTTGAACTTAACCAATTTATTAACAATATAATAAAGAATAAAAACACAGAAAATAAGAGTCAATAATATCATAGTCTTAGGAAAAATATAATATAATCATCATTCATCCAACAATATTTTTACCTGGTCTCCAAAACACTGGCATTCTATACAAACAAAAATGTCCTAAACAGTAATTATGCGGCCTAAAAATAAAGCTGGCTACCCATTCAATAAGTCCATAATCAATGGTCAAGAAAAACACCTGAAAATTTAAATGAAGTTCTTGAGAGCACTTAAAACAGGCCTAACCCCGTTTGCACAAGAAGTCACCGCTCACGTATTTTTAATTGCTGCCTTTATTGAAGAACATGGATGCCGCCCACGGCAGTCACTCACATGGTAGCCTCTGGAACCGAAGAACTTTAATCTGGAACCATCATCTCGCAAACCGGAATCAAGGCATTTTATTCACCGGACTGCATGCATCCTTTTGAAGGGGCTGGAAACCGCTCACTCAAGTGCCGGGAAAGCAGGAACTAGAAGGGTTGAGCCAGAGCGACGCGAGATACTTATAGCAGAAGTAGGAATGATGTCATCTCACGGCAACCAATCAGCTATCGGCACGAATCGGCTTTTCAGATCACGTAACATCATGTTTCGTTTTTGCATCTCAATTAGGTTGAAACAGTCCGTTCTCAATGCAAAGAGGGACAGCAAGAAAAGAAGTAGAAGTAACTACTATATTACATTAAAATAAGGGCTAAACTAAATAAACATTTCAAGGAGGAGAGATGATGCAGTAAAAGGTTTTCCAACAGTGCGGGAAAGACCTTGACTACCGCGCATATGCGTGTGCGCATGTGCAGAAAAGGTTTTCGCCTGCGCGTTTAATGTATAATGGACGGTGTAAGCTAAAATTATCTAATTATCTATTTGAGTTAATATTAATGATTGCGTTGTTCCTTAATCTTCGAATTGGATCCCGCTTATTATTTTTTGCAGACTGTAAGAGCAATTTTATAAAAGTAAACTTGAAATTTCGATTATGTCAAATAGAATTTTCGATGCTGGAACTTCCCAAGGATCTACAAAACGAACGTATGTTTCGATGTCCAACAAACAAAAAGTGGAATTGCTCCAAAAAATGGATAAAGACATGAAGAATGTGACAGAGAGGTTAGTGAAAGCGAAAAAAATTCGATTGACAAATTAGTCATTATTCTCGGCACAGCAATTAACGGGACTTAAACAGCGGAACTTTGTAACTGAACAAGAAATTATGTCTGTTTATAGAATTAAGGAGAAAGTACATCACATAAAACGAAGCAACTTCAACAACTTACATTGAAAGAAATGTTTAATAAAGTAAACAAATAAATATTAAGCTTTTTTTTTTTTTAAATTTTGATACCCTTTAGGTCATAATTGTTCTTTATTTCATAAATTAAGGTTTCGTATTTTTAATTTTAGAATTTCTGCATGCCATCTTACGAGATTTAAACTGATGATCTATAATCCGGAAAAATCGATAATCTGGAATCGTCGAAGTCCGACGAGTCCGGATTAACGACTTTTGACTGTAGTTCTGCATGGAACAAGAAATGCTGGTGGCGGTCTCTTTAAAGCCGTGATGAAGACCTTAGTTCCTGAAACTCACATTGACATCAACATGACTGAGAATAATGAATAAACTCTCCAACTCATGAAGGATGGGGTCACCAAGATAAAAAGCATGTCCATTGTAGAGAAAGAGTTGAATATTAAGTCTGATATGAAATTATGTGAAGCTTCTGTATACGGAAAATTCCACCGTTTAAAGTTTGGAACCAGGAAAGCGGTTACAAAAGCTGGAGAATTGTTCTCGACAGATATTTGTGGGCCATTTGATCAGTCATTTAGGAAATACCGTTACTTTGCAATCTTCAAAGATGCCTACACCAAATTTCGATACCGTTTTTTCTTAAAGCACAAAACAGAAGTAAAAGATGTGCTTGAAAATTTCATAGCTCACGCTAAGAACTTAGGGCATACGGTTAAAGAAATGCTCAGTGCAATGGTGGAGAATTTGACAACCAAGCCGTTCGCAAGATCTTGAACAAGCATGGAATCTCCCAGAGGCTCACAGCTCCATATACACCAGAACAAAATGGCACTGCTGAACGAGAGAACAGAACAGCCCTAGAAATGACCAAAACTCTCAAATACTCGAATGAGGAAGTGGACTTTCCAGCTTTCCTATGGGGAGAGTTCTTCAGTACTTCAATTTATATATTGAATAGGACATGCAAGTCTTCAGTTCCTAATTCAAGCCATTATGAATTATGGATGGGAAAGAAACCCAGAATAAAACACATGCGCATCATTCGATCGACTTGCTATACTCATATCCCAGTTAAGAAGAGGAGAAAGATAGACAAAAGAGCAACTAAAGGCTATCTTCTTGGGTATGATGGAGATGAAAGGTACCGCATTTACATCAAAGAAACCAGTACAGTATACAGTAATCTATTCCCGAGATGTCATATTTGAAGAGAAACCAGTACAGTAATCTGTTTCGGATATGTCATATTTGAAGAGAAACCTTCCATGACTGGAAACATTATAACATTGCACCCACAACAAGTTTCTGGAAGAAATTCATCTCAAGATGATGAAGTTGAAAATAAAGTAATAGACGAGGGCCCTCAACAGAAAAAGAAGGAGGTGGAGGATATACCAGAAAAAGAGACTCGACCCAGAAGACAAATTTCAGCACCTAAGTGAACAAAGGATTATATCATGGGAAATTCAGAGATTTATGAAGAAAATCCTCCAGAAATAAACGGAATTACAAGTGGAATGCAGTGCAGCTGACAATCTGAGAAACAGAAATATGAAGGCTCAACACCCAAGAAAGGTTTCCAAAATGATCCGGAAACTTTAGAAGATGCATTAACTAGTCCAGATGCAGAAAAATGGAAGTTAGCCATGGAAGAAGAGTTGGAAAATTTAAAACGAAATGAAACTTGGGACATAGTGCCTAGGCCAGAGGGAAGGAAAGTTATGAAATGTAAGTGGGTCTTCAAGAGAAAACTTAACAAAGATGGACAAGTGGAAAGATATAAAGCTCGTTTAGTGGCTCGTGGCTACAAAGTCGAAGGAATTGACTACAAAGAGACGTTTTCTCCAGTAATAAAAACAAAATCAATTAGAACTTTATTAGCATTCTCAGTTGAGCAAGACTGGCAGTCCATCAACTTGATATTACTGCAGCCTATTTAAATGGAAGACTGAGTGAGACAATTTTCATGGAACAGCCACCCGTGAGTCTGCATGAGAAAACACACAGAGAAGTTTGCTTGCTAAAAAGAAGCCTTTATGGACTTCATCAGTCTGGGAGAGAATGGAATATGTGCCTCCATAAATTTCTGAAATCAACGAGCCTAACAAGATCCAGAGCAGATCCTTGTGTTTACTTCAATAAAGAAAAGGAGTTAATTGTAGGTGTGTATGTGGATGATCTTCTTGTAATGTCCAGCAAAGAATTCATCATTCAGGAATTTAAGGATAATATTGCAACTACATTTAAAATCAAGGATTTGGGAGAAATACATCACCTTCTTTCAATTAGGATAAGCAGAGGGGAAGATAGCTGTGTGACTCTTGACCAAAGTGTCTATGCTAGTGAACTCTTGGAAACAACCAATATGCAAGATGCTAAAGGAGCATCAACACCATTAGATCCAGGTATGAAATATACAACAGCCACTAAGGATAACATGTTGAATGCTGAAGGAGCATTAAAATATAGGCAGGCTGTTGGAGGGCTTTTCTACCTAGCAGGAGGAACAAGGCCAGATTTAGCTTTTGCTACTACTTACATGAGCCGATTGAATAATTGCGCAAGCAAGGAACATTGGGCTGGTGTACAACATATCCTTCGTTACATAAAACAGACCAAGGAATTAAAGCTGACTTTCTAAAAGACAGGAAAGAATTTGGAAGTGTTTTGTGATTCTAATTGGGCTGGTGATAAGATTGACAGATGATCATTTAGTGGCTATGTGGTGCTACTAGCAGGTAGAGCTGTCTCATGGAGCATAAGAAACAACAGACGACTGTATTGTCAACAGTTGAAGCTGAGTACCTCTCAATGTGCCACGCAGCCAAGGAAGTACTGTGGTTCCAAAATTTTTTTAAAAAAATTATAGGAGAACATTTTTTAAACTTTCCACAAAGCATATTTGTTGATAATCAGGGTGCCATTTCTTTAGCCATAAACCATGTCACTTCAGAGCGTAACAAACATATTGAACTCAGGCATTTTTTTTTTGAGAGAAAAGGTTGAAGAGAAGTTATTAAACTTTACGTATGTGCCTTTCAGTTCAAATGCAGCAGACATGTTCACAAAGAGTGCAAAAGAAAGCCTTGTTCAATCAAAGGTTCTGCGTAGGACTGAGGGAAATTTAATCAAGGGGGAGTGTTGCAAATAACTTTTATTTGTGATTATATTTCCCATTTGTATTTTACAACATGTGTGACTACACGCTTTTTATATTTTTCTCTTGGCAACGTTTTTTTAGTTGTTGTCACTGTTTCACTTTACCATGTAGAATTTACTGTACTTGTGCCATTTTGTGTTTCAATATATGTTAATTTAGATGAATCTCTGCTCATTTATTTGTCTCCATTACTAATGTTAGTCTTTATCAATTACAACAAAACAGCAATAATTAAATTGGCCTCTATTTCCACTGTCCATCACTTCACAGTGAGAGCCATCACCATATTGAAAGTTACTTGTGATCCTTCAGAAGCAGAACTTTCGTCTGATTGGTTGAACGTTCGAGGAACACGTCTCGAGCCGGAACATTTTCGGATAAATTTTAAAATGTTGCTCGTAGCCGGGAGAGGTTCCTCCTAGCTAGATGAAACATTTCTCGGAAGCCTGCCATTTAAAGCCGTGCTACTAGAATCTCGTTTCTCGGAATTGTCCCGGGTAAGCGCGCGCGTCCAAAGAAGTGATAGGGCTCTTATGTTAACGCAGAGAAAGGGGGAAAAGCTATTTTCAGGAGTATGATTCACCACCTGACGTTCCATATAAGGAAGAAAAGCTGTTTATTTAGTTTCGGCTTTGGTACGGGGGAAAAACGCGCATTCATTAAAAAAAGCACTAAAAGCAAAAAATAAGCACTAAAAAAAAAAAAAAAAAAAAAAAAAAAAAAAAAAAAAACAAGGGCTTTAAAGAAAAAGTAAGCACCTATAACGGCCTTTATATTTTATTTTCAAATATAAGGACTTATAAGCACTTGTAAGGACCGCTACGAACCCTGAAAGCATATGAATACATGCACAATCAAACATGTGCGAGTTGTTTACTGTCCCATAGAACACTCGGTAATACACCTAAAGCACATTAATTATATCAACTCTAGAAATTAGGTGGTGCACATCATGAGTTTGTTTTATGTGATTACGGCAAAGCCTCGAGGGATATCTGCCTAAGAGGAAGGATCCCTTTGAAGAAGATTTTTTAAAACTGGCTCTTATACCAGTTACAAATGGGGCAAACCAAGGAAACGTCATGTAGCCAGCCCGTTCGCGGCATTCTAACCTGAGACAGAACTACCAGTGTTCAACGACACTTCGGCCACTAGTAGGCCCAAACACTTAATTGGAAAGTGCAATTCATTATGTAAACAGACATGAAGGTGATAATCAGTTGTGCACTGTTTCAAGTAATCAAATGTTATAAATGCACAGCTGTTACATTTCTTATTATTTATTAGTCATGTTTTTATTATGTAGAGCATACATATGATATAATTATGAATTAACCCAATAACAAAATGTGCACACTCTTTAGTACTCAAATACTCATCAATTATTTTTCAACTGATTATTACATACCCATAATAATCTGCAAAGAACTGATAACTATAGTTGCTGCCAATTACATAATCGTTATCTGAATTAAAAGCAACTTCAAATAAACTTCTTGGCAATGTTCATTTTTGTATTCATACATACATATATATATACACATCTAATAAGTCATATATTTACATACAGATAGAGAGATGCGATGGTTTAGCAGTTGTTAATATATATTTATTTGTATTAATGTAATGACTAAGATTTATATTAATGAATGTATATACAAATGTTTTTCATCATGCATAATAATAAATCCATAAATGTCCAATGCTTCAATATGTAGCATTTACAATAAAAGTATAGTTTCTAATGTATTTATAATCCAAAAAGTATTTCATTAATAACATGAAAATAATAGACAAATTTATTCTCATTATTACATAAGCTATGCTTTTCTTTTTTATGCATCTTTTATGCTGTTTAAAATGTGTCACTGATTATGCAATTAACAATTTAAAAGATAATTAGAAGAAAAGCCACGCATATACAAACGGATTTTAAAAAATTATTCAACTTAAATTTAAGAAATAAAATTCTATTATATAACAGTGATAATACACGATCAGCAAGAAATATGACAAATTTGGCGACGAACAATTTGTAAACAAATCCGAACTGCAAGAACGTCGTAAAATACTGTCAACTCTGAAATTTCCACGATTATATATTTAATGAATATATACACATTTATAAAATGACTCAGACAGTTGTAATACAACAAAACAGCAATTATTAAATCGGCCTCTATTTCCACCGTCCATGACTTCACAGTGAGAGCCATCGCCATATTGGAAGTTACCTGTGATCCTTCAGAAGCAGAACTTTCGTCTGATTGGTTGAACGTTCCAGGAACACATCTCCAGATAGAACATTTTCGGACAAGTTTTAAAATGTTGCTCGTAGCCGGGACATGCTCCTCCCATGGAGGTAGGAAGTAAGATGGAGTAGCCCTAAACAGGTTTCTTCCATACCCTGCTGAAACACTGGCGATCCCTACGTGGTGACCAAAACATTTGGTCATTTACCATTAAATTCAATGGGTTTTGACGCGATTGTATGTAAATATTTTGCAATTACGTCGTAAATATAAATATAAATGTATATATTTTCTTTTTCTACAACACTTTAGAGTCCTAAGTATGTGAAAACAACATATTTTTAAACAATATTTCATTCTGAATGGAATTACCGTAATTTCCGGAAGAAACGCCACAGCGTTTACGTGTTTAAAACTTAAATTTTCAGCGGGTGTGGCGTTTCTACCCATGCGGCGTTTAGGTGCACTAAAAATAAAATATTTCCTACGATGGTCATTGTACATAGTTTGGATGGCCTTGTCATTGTGCATTGACTGGTGCTATTCCTACACAAAAGACCACTCAGTTGCTTTTTGCGAATGTTATTTTGTTTACATTCTTTCCCTTGAACGGACCTACATGCCTTATTCACAATAAACAAGATCTCAGAACAATAACATTCTTCCCCCTTTCAAATCAACATTCTCATCAGTTTGAATAGTCTCTCTACTCTGCTATTCGATGAATCTTCCAAGAACCATCCTCCCCCCACCCCTGCCTTTTCTGCAATTTTTTTCAAAGGCGGACACGACTCCACCTGCCTCGCAATAAGGAACTCTGAAGTATTTCCCCTTCAGCATGAATGGATTTTTCTTGGCATTCTGCCAAATACAGATCCCATCAGTTTGGGTACAAGTACTTGTTGGATAGTTTTTAAGTAAGAAGGGAGCGGAAAATTTTTGAAAATGGCTCTAAACGGCACAGAAGCTATACATTTCTTACCTTTAATTTATTTTTGAGTACTGGTATGTCAGGACTTAGGTTGAGTTTTTGCATCTATACGGCCCACGACGATGTCACATGCAATTTAATCTATTGCGGCGTTTACGCTGATGTGGCCTTTCTTCCGGAAATTACGGTAAATGCTATACTTTTCGCAGAACAGTTTTCTCAGAATGGTTTAATTTGAATGAAATATTTTCACAAGTTTTTGTTAATTACATTAGAAAAAAAATTTAAGGTAATTCAATTTTATTCGGTTAAGGTACAAAATTTAAGATCAAAGTTTACTATATTATTAATATTAAAATTATGCATTATTTCTTTTCTATTTATAGAGCTTCTTCCTAAAATACTTTCTTAAATATGACATGATTTTTTGGCTTCCAAGGCATCTTTTAAATCGAAAAATATAAGTCAATTTATAATTAATGCTCTATTCGGTTCATTTTAAATTAGAAAATTATTAGAAATTAGCGAAATACTTTAAATAGTACTTAAGTTTCTCTGAACATTTCTGAAAGGGATTAAAATATGGATTTTTTTTAAAGTATTATTTAAAACCTGCCACTGAGTTATTATAAAATGTAAGGGAAATAATTATTTTAATTATACTTATCAGATTTTTTTAAACCATTAATTTTAACAATATATATTCCAAAACTCTTTATTACTTTCTTAGGTGTGCATCTCATAGCATTTGCTTTACAATGCCTTTTAACAGATTGCTTTCCAGAACGAACAATTCTTGCTTAAATAGTTTTATAACGTATTTGTCAACAGGATTTCAATTTATGTTTACAATTCAATATTAAGGTTATTATATATTTAGATAACGGATACGATCATTATAAATTAGATACATTTAATAATTAGATTTCTTCACAGTTGTTTATAAATGAATAAATTCCTCATTTCAAATACATCTATAAATAATTTAATGAATATTTATGTATTTTGTGAAAGGCAGATACATGCTTTTTGCAAGCACATGCATAAATACCCATACATATTTCATATTTTTCATTTCCGGCATGTGGAAATCTTTAATTTCTTTGCGTTCACTATATTTTATTTTTAATTGGCCCAAATAAGTAAAACGTGTAAGCCCGAAGGGATTATTTTTCAGATACATAAAATTTAAATGATGAGTTTAAAATGAGCAGCAGTAAAGCCTCTCCTCTAAAAAAATTTAAAAGGTACATGTTACAATAATATATGGATGTGAAAAAAAATTATTTTATTTAAAACATTTTGCCGTTTGGAACATAAAATAAAAGTAGCGAATACTCTATCAAGGGTATCGAAAGACGTACACAATTTTAAAAGTACCGTAAGTTTCATTCTTTAAGCATAACATTTTTGTTAAAATTTATATTTTTGTAGTTCAACAGCTTAGAATTTTATAAAACAAATTCATAATCGAAATCGCTGTTGTTAATTATCTAAAAATAATCAAGATGTGATTTTTGCGTAAATGTCACTAAACTATACAAATAGCTATTATCCATCACACTACGAATGTTTCTTTCATGCGAAAGTGTCCCTTTTTTTATTTGTATGGAACTGTCGTGTGTCGAAATACTATCAGAACACTGTCAAGCGAGCTTCTGAATGTAAACAAAGAACACCCCATCTGGTGACCGAAGCTTCGAAGCAGTGCTTCACTTCTAGTGCCGGTTGGCCACTCCTTCTTTCTTACCTCCATGGTTCCTCCTAGCTAGACGAAACATTTCTCGAAATTGTCCCGGGTAAGTGCGTGAGTCCATAGAAGTGATGGGGCCATTAGTTTCAGTCTTAACGCTGCTTTACTTCTATCCAATGCCAGCACCTTGTTCTCTAATCTGGCTATTAGCTCATGAGATTTTTTCTTATGAAATGAAAGAAAGAGATGAATTAACAAAACACAGAAATGTCCAATGATTAGAAAGCCAGTTCAAGGAAATTATGCAAATACATGATGGTAATTCTATTTCAAATGCTGGCTTTTGTATATTTAAGGATATGGTATCATATAGGCCATGATACTGGAAAGCTCATGAGATTTTTTAATGAAATGAAATGAAAAAAGAGAGAGAGATGAATTAACAAAATAGAGAAATGTCCGATGATTAAAAAGCCAGTTCAAGGAAATTATAGGCAACTCTGAAATTGCAATATAGTGCAGAGAATTGGGACATATATTCAGTATTCATACAGTGCATGGACATAAGTTACAAAAAAAAAAAAAAAAAAAAAAAAAAAAAAAAAATTAAACATAATATCAACCAGAAAAGTATATTTTAGGTTTCTAAACTGAAGTTTTTTTTTAATATTTCTACAGTTTTTCAGCCAAATTTTAAACTTCGGAAGTTGTAATTTTGCAACATTCAAGTCGGTGAATATTTTTCCAAGGAATGTTAGCATTACTCCGCATTCAGAGTAGGTCAACAGTGCGGCTTTGACCATGTGCAATCGTGTGGTTTAAACAATGAATTTCCCTCAGTAGGGATATCAGAAATTTAAATTACAATCTGCAATATGAGTGACAGGCTTTCCACACTAGAAGATGGTTTATAATGACCACTGGCTATCACTCGAGGAAATTTAGGAACATGTCCCAGACTTGCTGGGTGGTCTTCAAAGTGCTTTTCTTCTTTTGATAACAACAACATGAAGAAGGAATTTTCCATGCATTTGAAGTAAAATGACATGCTATAATAGCCAAGGTGCTTATGGCCAAAATTTTGGTAATGGTAGAGCATTGCAACAGTTGTTTCTTCTTTCTGGCTGAAAAGAAGAAATTTGATCTTTAATAGTATAAGCTTTCTCACATTGAAAAATTTCAAACCTACTTTGCTTCTGGTTAGTTCAAGACATGGTATCTATTCTGCATCAAGCAACTTGTTTTACCTCAGCAACATGTAAAATTTTAGTGTCTCAGTTGGAGTCCCGTTTCTTTTGCCATCACACACGTTTCTCAAAACTATCTTGATGGACATATTCTTCTGGAATATAAATATGGAAATAAAAATATGTTAAAGTGTATATCTGATTTCATCAGGCAAATAAAGCCTGGAATGCATACAGAAGCTGTGTTAATCCTTAGAAAACAAGGTTTTACTAACCTGTATCCTTAAAATATCGAAACACCTGAAATGAGATTCAGAGCAATTTCTTCCCCTCCCCATCCACTAACACACAAAGAGGTGCAAAGATTTCACATGACAACCTTTTTACTACCTAACAAAATAAAATAATAATAATAATAATAATAATAATAATAATAATAAACACAAATAAATCCTTTTAGAACAAGCTGTCTGCAATAAACTGATACAATGCACTGGGGAACCTGCACTGCACACCTGAGAGGGAGGGAAGACAACATCACAATCTGGACTATTTCAGGTGGTTGCGGTCATTTGAATGAAAGGCTGTCTTGGGAGTTTTGGTCTTGAAAAGGTTAAAGGCAAGTTTTATTATGTTGTGCTACAACAGTCATTTGAATTAATGGCCATCTCAAGTGTTTTGGTCTTGAAAAGGTTAAAGGCAAATTTTACTGCTCTGTGCTACAATAGTTTTGAACCTTATTTATTTGATTGGCCACATCAGTAACTGAGTGATTAAGACTTCTCAATGCTGGTAGTTTGATACCAGGTAAATGACCTGAATGCATAGTTGGTTTCCTCATATGTTACATAAATATGAGGCCAGTTTCCCTTATAAAGGTCATCCACAAACACATTCTTTCCCTTATGTAGACAGCCCATATGTACTTCACTATATTCAAATAACCCAAGCTTATTTTATTCAGCAACAATCTCAGTTCTCTTGATGCGATTTCTGACCTGCAACAGAATCTTTGAGCAATTTAACTGTTTTGCTGATTTCTTTACCAAAGTTATGACAATAGCAGATTTATGAAAAGGGAAGGAGCACACAATTTGAATTTTTTGGGGTTATCTTTTTTACAAATTTTTAGTTTTAAATAATTCATGAAAAGTGATTTGGAGCTTATTAGAATACACGTTTTTTCATAACTATGACTTACATTACATGATAAATTTACCTCTTAGAAATTAGTGAACCATCATTGATTTGACGTTCAGCAGTTTTAGCTTTTTTTCCAGTCTTGACTTAAGGGGGTTACACACATATATATATTTTCTGTCTTTTAAGAATATTTGGAGCAGTAGTACTTTCAGAACTCTGAACAATAAATTTACAGAACTTTCCTTCTTATGTGTCTCCAGACATCCTAATGTTACCCTTTTTCACCAAAAATTTTTCACAACATAGCTTTCAATTATCATGAAACAAATGCACTAAGGCTCAATTTGAATTAGCTTTTCTGTTAACAGAACAGAAGATCAGAGCAATAGTCAAGATATTTTAAATCAGCATTATGGCTATCATAGAAGATAAGCAACAAAAAACTTGAAATTGTATTATTAAGTATACTCAGCCTCAATTTCATTTTCCTCTGCTTCAGAGCAGGATCTGGACTCTGCTAATATAGTTCTTATCAAGCTCATATAATACATTCATACCAGTCATTAAAAATGTGAGCAAACCTAGCTAAAACATACAGCTAAGTCATAATATGCACAACCACAGCTCCCAGAAGGCTAGTTTCATGCTACTGAACAAAGACCATAAAGGCTACATCATATGAAAAGATGTTGATAAATCTCCCATTAGAGGTAAAATAAAGGAAAAGAAGGCTATGTCAATGGAGATACATGATAATCTGACAGTTCTAGGATGGAAGACAAAATATTATAAGCTCAGCCATATAAATTTATATTTTAGGTCTAGAAAAAAGCAGAGGTGATTAAGACTGATGCTGAATTTCTAACATAGTTTCAGAGATTTTTTAGCAAGTGAATAACACTTTTTCAATGATATATATTTTTTTTTTCTTAAAGCTAACTTTTTTGTTTAGTAAAAACTAAGCATCAGTTAAACTACGAATACATGAAAATTTTCAGGACATATTTAACTTTAGAACTATCATCCTTTTTGGTAGAAATAAGTACAAATTAATCATGTCAACAGATGTTGCAATGTTAAAATAGTCATAGCATTTTACATTTTCAGCTTTCATCATTATCATCAATTGCAGCTACTCTGAAAATATACTCTACTCTGAAATACACACAAGCAAAGCAGTTATTTATATTTTTTTACCAAATACATTGAAGACTAACAGATGATTCAACTCCAATATGTGTTTCTTTGGAAACAAGATTTTTGATTTTTTTCAACAAATTTATTACACAATCTTCATATTGTAATTTTTTACAAATCTTTATTAATAGCAAAAAATACACTTCCATTATTTTCTGCGAAATAAATGTATTTACACTGTTTTTTACAATGAACCAACACTGTAGTCCACTAAAGTAAAACTGCTTCTGACATATTTTCCCTATAAAAGCTCATCAGAATTGCAATTTAATGAATACAGAGGTAGCAAAACTGGGGAGGGGGAATATTATTCATATAAATCGCCCAATTCCTTTTCTCTTTCTTTTCTAAGTCAAACTCAATATGAGAAACCTAAGAACCTCATGTGGATATTTAGCAGGAAAAGGTTCATTTAATAAAATTTGTCAGATTTATTTAATAGTGGTTAGATGTGCATAACGGAATTAATAAACAAAATGTTGGAAATATTTATAAATCAGAATAAATGCGCACAAGGAATAATAAACAATCTTTTTTGCAGAAATTTCTCATAGCCTTATTGCACTACTTTCAAGTTTTTTTTTTTTTTCTTTTCTAATTCTACTCATTTAAAATGAAAAAAAAAAAAAAAAAAAAAAAAAAAAAAATTCTAAACAATTCAATCAAAATCTTGACAAACTACGCGAAAATTTTTAAAACGTGATCACGGGAGGAAAAGCCAAATTCTGTTAAGCACTATATTTTTTTTGGGGGGGGGGGTGTTAAAAAAGTATGGTAACTTGATCGATGGTCTTGCATAAACTTTTTGCTAATGAAAGGTATTATTGCATTTTAAATTTGCAAATGTACACACATTAGCAGGATTCATATAAATATGCTCCCTGCAAAAAAAGTGAAAGCAAATTTATGAAAATACAAAAATATTACAAATATGGATCTTAAATATTACTCAAATTTTGGAGACAAAGCCAAAGAGAAAAGATGCACACTTTATTAAAGACATTTTGAGCTTCTTCAATAAAAAAGGACACTGGCCCTAGCGAAGTTATTTATAAAACCCATTTAATCAGATATGCAGAGCTTGCAGAAAAGTAGGTCACTGGAACACGTGCGGCTAGGCTGGGGCTTTTTTAGCAATAATGGTGTAAACAAATAAAACTGAAATACTTAACTACTGCAATAATCTCTGATCCAATATATTACGAAACATAATGTGCTAAAGCTACAGATCATGCAAACTGAAAAATATTTTTAAACAGTTAAATATAAAATATTTCAAGGGGAGATCGCATAATAGAACCGACCAAAGGCGACTCCATTCTATTAGTCAGGCATAAAAGGTTACTTATCATGCTCACTCAAAACAATTATTTCGGACGTCTGAAAAAATGTATATCCTTCTGTGATACCATTAGTACACCTATAAGAATGTTAAACGACAAACGGTTAATTTTGGAGCTCACAAAATTTAAAAAAACCTTACTCACTCGCTGATGATGCAGAGGTAACCACGTGAAATGGAAATGTCTATCGACTTCATTTACTTAGGACATCCGATCTTCTTAACTTCTTTAACTGTAATGAGTTGCGAGATTTTTGCTATTTATTTTGAACAGGTAGGGTTTATACAAATTACAAATCTCAATTTTTTCTGGCACCTTCGAAAGAGACTACGCTGCCTCCCCTATAACAAATATTGCTCAATGCGAGCACAAAACGCATCACCTGCATCCCGCGAGCCCGGGGAAAATCCTGGGCGTGACGTCATCAGCCAGACCTGGAGGAAAAGTATGCATTACTACTGCGCAGAATGTGTAACACTGTAAGCTCCGTAGGCTGAGCGTAGTAATAGGATGCATTTATAAAATTAATTTCGTGGTTTACACTTCGAGTTCCAAATTGTGCAGCACAGGAATACTCCATGAAAGTCTGCGGATTACAGTAAGGAGGACCGTTTTTCAATCGCATGTTTCAGGAATAACTGTGCAAGCATTTTCTGCAAACCTTCTGCAAGCTCTGAACTGCAAGCTATGTTCAGTGTGCCGAGCTTTCTATGTGTAACCTCGCATCGGGTGCATCGCGAATTCTTGAGCCCACTGAGTTACTTGTCGGACGTTTTACGCACAGCGAAACTTCACTGGGATTTTTAGTAGCCAGATTTACAAATGAAAAGTACTATGCATTCCAATTTTTTTTTTTTTTTTTGAATCGCGGGATTTTAAAATCTTAAAATGCATGCAAAATGAGGCATAATGTGGGAGGAAAATTGAGTATAGCTTCTGTGTATTCTTTAATGTAAAAGTTTGCTATGCAAACTTGCGCACCGGAAGAGAAGAAAGAACTATTCCTAATTTATTATTACTTTTCGAAGATCTAAATTCAGTAACAAAAATTTCTCCGCAATCGTTTTGCTTAATATAAGAGAGAATTTTTCTTTCTTTCTAACGCTTGTTTAATATCGTACATGGTACATTAAATTTATTTCCGTTTCTAATTTTAGATTAATTTTAAAAGTTAGGTCAGGCTATTAAGTTTTGTGTGTTTGCTCTGAGATGCAACACAAATTATTTTGAAAACTTCGGTGAAAGTTTCTGTACTCTCGACCTCAGTGGTCTGCTGTACTTGGAAGACATCTGCTGGTACAGTTTTGAGATTATAATTTGAATATGAAGTAACGGCTGAGGTTATTAGTTATATTCGTGTTTCAACAGATTCATTTCGCCCGCAATTGATAAGCTCTTTTCGCTTTTGTCGTCCGATAAAATCCAGCACTGCGCAAGGAGAAAATACTGTTTCTGAAATTTAAAACAAGAGGCGGAAAATAAGAGAAAGAACGCATGCCGAAGTTCCTTCCACTCTATACGAAGGAAACAGTCAACTCGCGCTCGAAACATTCGTCGCACATTCCGGGCAGTGGTGCTCGCTGCGTTCTCTCAGCTGAGCGGCTGTAGTTCCGCGAACCCACACCCACACGGCCCAGTCACAGATGTCGCGATGCAGCAGCTGAACACGTGAGGAAAGTGTAAGCACCGCCGCTTTCTTTTTTCCTCCTCGTTCGTCAGCGAAATGCCGTACAGCGGGGTGTAGACAGGCTCGGACCACTGTAGCATGGCTGAATGCCCTCATGAGTCTGGTGATGTGAGTGAGTGTATAGACCAGCCTTCGACGAGCAGCACCGTCAGCCGCGATTCTTCATCCAAGGTGAGTGCGGTCTTTTCTCGGTTTCTCCTAGCCGGCGAGCAATCCGCGGTGACCACGTGCTCGGGGTACATATTTAACCGGAGGTGTCTCGAACGAGCTTCCGTTAGGCTTACTCCATCACTATGAGAATGTATTGTTCGAAGTACTTGCTGCTTACAGCACTGCCAGAGTGAAGGGATCATTTTGCACTGACCACAAACTTTCTAAGAAAGAGATCACATGGGAAATATTTAAAGCGCTTAAAGAAAAGCTACTTAAAAAAAAATGTGTTCATTATTTTTTTTTCGGTATTTTATTGTGTAATTATCTGTGTAGCAATATTTAAAACAATAAAGATAACATTTAATAAAACAAAATATTTACTGTAGTTACGCAATAAAAAAAAATAACATGAAGATGTTTTATATGTACTGTCCTTGTATGTGTAGATATACTGCTTTTGATGTATAAGAAAGAATATGAAGAATTTTTTTTTTCTATAGTTATGTTAATATGTCGCTTAATTTAAAATACTGGTTTGTAATGAATATTTGAAGTTGCTGCTTGAAGGAATTTTTTATTTTTAAAATGTTTACAATTAAGTTAATTGTTTGTACTTCTGAACAGTTATAAATTACTCATTTGGCTTCTTTTACTGTTTATTATTCTTGAAAGGAATCAGTTTTCAATTTTTAAATGCTGCTTATAAAATTTATTCGTTTTAATTGCTAATAAAATATTATGTAATATTTTGTTAAAAAACGGAACTGCTTTAAGTTACTTTTTTGTTGTGATTAAGAGTTTTGGCAAATTTAAGGCTTTTAGGAGTAAATAAAAAGTTATATTTTCTTAATACATGCCACTTTTGCAGTCAAGTTTTTAAAACCTTTGACGGTTTAGCTGAGATATAAAGCCAACTGTATTTTTTTATTAATATTTTTAGTGTTTTTCTTTGCTTTAATTTTAGTTTTCCTCGGTATAAATGACGGTGGCTTGGCAAATGCGGTCAAGAGCAGGAGACTGACGTTAATTACGGAAGGGGAAAGTAAACGGCTGTGTCAGGGATCATAAGGGGAGATATATTTAAAAAAAAAGTGTTTTTAGGTCTCATTCAGTATCAGTATATCAGAAATAAATGATGCACATGGTATCAGAATGGAGACAAATTACATACGATACGAAAAGTTATATTTATTTGTTTATTAACATTTCATTATTACATTGTTTTCGTTCAGGAATTTCCTTCCACCCCCCTATGAGCAATACATACAGGTAGATGTAAGTCGGCTGAAAAGCACTACTATAAACAAATAATCCAACCCAATTCCAGTTGAACAGCGCTTATTAATACTAATTGTTTACGGAAAGCATCCTAGTTTTTGAAAAGCTTCGTATCATCTAACATAAAATTAATTAATTAATCATCTTAAGAATGATTTTGTGTTGAATATGGCAAAACATATGAGGGTTGGCTAGGCATGATTTCATGGAGAATTTTCTAAGGAAAATGGGCTCATATTTACATACCATAAGAAAATCCACGAAAATGCTTACACAAAGTGGTACGTTGCAATAGGGTTCCTTCAATCCATCTGTTAAATTTGCATCTAATTGTCAAGTGCTCAATTTTTTTGGCTAGTTTATACATTCAAAGGAAAATACAAGTTACTCACTGAACTTCGCACGTTAGTCTGAATAACCTTTAAACCCAATGAACAGTATATTTCTGTGACAGGGCGAGCTTTCTGACTGTACAATCTGTTTTACATTTAGCGAGCTTGTGCCGAATAAATTTATTCGCTATTTTATGTAATTTTTGCAACATTTTGTAATTCTTTTATTTATTTCATCTGTCCTGTGTCGACCACTTTAGTTCAGTGATCCGTATTAATGTGCGCTTTTTTTAAAAAAATTTAAATGCTTCAAGAATAATTAATTAGAAAAGGGCATAATTCTCTTCTTATCCTTAAATTATTCAATAAAAAAAACTGCATTTTCAGCTATAACCAAGTGAAATAATTTTCTAAATATAATTCAAAGCATGAAAAATAAGGTACATAAACAGCTTGGAAATGGAACTAGCATTGAGATTCTCTTTAAGAAATATGGTGAAGCTTAACAAAAAGTCTACGAAGTGAAGTAATTCCGTAGAATATTTTCTAACTCTTTATGATTAAATTGCACTCAATTATACTTTATAAACTATTAATGTAAATACTATTTAATGTATATGTGTGGATGTGTGTGTGGCTCACTAGCGGCTGAGCTGTAAAGTCGTTGAACTCTGGCAGGTCGATCCAGGGTTCGAATCCGGATCGACGGGGATGGCTGTATTGGCGTTTTCGAGGTTTTCCCCACGTGTAACGTGCATAAGAGTCAGTTTTGCTTAGAAAGTTCTCCACGATGGACCCTTACCCTTATGCAAATAACCGTCGAATGCTTTGCTATAATCAAACAAACAAGACCAAACAATAGATATATAAATAAGTAGCTTAAAAACTGCTATATTTTATGTATACTCGTTAAGTAATATTTCAATATATATAATGATTAAAAGAAAGGAAAAGTCGGATCCTAACTGATTGTATATAATGTAATCTCTATGAAGGCCCTAACAATTCTTTCTCACTTAAAGTCGTAACCCAAAAAGAGAACAAATTAAACTTCAGATACGTATACAATACTGAATCTAATACAAAAAATACAAAATATAAAAATAAATTATATATGTACGAAACCTAACTAACTATTTATATTGATATTACGTAAATATACGTATTATAATGAACATTGTATAATAAAGATATTTTATACCTTGTTCTATATTTGGTTCCATTTATATATACCTATACATAGATATTATATAATTTAAGGATTCCGTTTAAGGATTATAGTAGTAGTTAATACTACTACATATAAAACACAAAAGTGCATTAATAATGTATTTCTCAGTATTATTTAACTTCATTCTTATGAATTTTCTGCAGTCTAGTTTGCGTTATTTTATTCATAAGTCTCAAATAAAAACAATTATTGTTTATATGTCATTAGAAAATTAACCAAAAAGCAGCGACCACAATGTAATTGAGAAACAGTCCTTAGCCGTGAAAAGGTTGAAAGCCATTCGGTTATGACTATTATCTCACATACTCAGCTACTTCGCATACATGGAACATAGCATTCGAAATGAAAAACTCAATATTTACTACAAATTCATTCGTGTAACAAATATCTGTCTTTCTACACCTATGGCTTTAAAAAAAGATGTTATTTATCTTACAGTTTATCGTTAAGTAATACATTTTCATTGTACAAAATTGCATTCATTCGAAGAATTCAATTTGTATTTTCCTCTGTATAAAACTTAATGTAGAGAAGTTAGATGTTTAAACAACCCCCACAATTTCTTAAGATCCCGAGCGAGATTTTCCGCTCCTTGTCTGCTCTCCCCCTGAAAAAAGGGATTGTAAATTTACGACCTGACCGCATATAAGGGTATTTCATAAATGACAATAAAAAATAAATTCCGATTTTTTTTAAAAATTTAATAAATACAGCAATAAATCTAGGTAATCTTTTACTTCTGGAACTTGACTTGTAATTTGTTTAAGAAAATATTATGTTACAGTCTTAGGAAACTGAAGGTTTTATTTTATCCAACTTATAACTGAAGTTAAAGTTGATTTGAGAAAGAAAAACGGTATATTATGGAAGAAGATAAATTATATTCGTGAGATAAACTTTACAAGAGTAATTACGCCGAAGTTTTTCGCACGCTGTTAATAGTTATGTTTCTTATTTTTTTTTTTTTTTTAAATAAGAAAACGCTTTTGCGCTTGTGCACTTAATGTGATACAGTGTAATGGGGGGAAAAAATTCAGCGAATTTACAGACGTTTCTTATCATTAATAAAATATTAGTTCTGGAGAACTTGACACTTTTCTTGACAGCTCTTAAACAGGGATTCATAATTCTTATTGCAGATTTTAAATCGTAAATTTTGTTGAGGCCTGCAGGGTTTTATATGTAATTCAGTTTTTCAAATATATTTTCTTCTTTAAAAAAAAAAAGGCGGTGCCTTCTTAAGATGGGTTAAAAAGTGACATATTTTAATATTTTCCTATCATACCGAATTTTTATTGTCTCTGATTTTGGTTAAAATGTGTTTTAAAATATTTATTCTGGAATATATTTGTTTGCATGTGTTTTAATTCTACTACATACCTCTCATGAAAAAGTATTACATATATTAGAGAAAAAAAAAAAAAAAAAGTGATGTCTTAGTTTTTAAGGAGCATTTAACTCTGTATATACAGTGAACATCCTGTATATACAGTGTGCACTGTATATACAGGGTGTTCATTGCTTTCAACTGTTAAAATTTTAAATGCATTTTATTTTTTTAAAAAAATATTTTTGGCAGCATTTTATATTACTAGTATGTATTTCTTCTAGATAGTTTTACCGGCAAAAATAAAGATAGCGCAACGTTTTCTGATGTCCTATACATATGCAGTTTTAATTTCCGACAAACAGAAGTAATTCTAAGTATACAAGTTCTGCAGACTTCCACAATTAATTAAAATTTTGTTTAAAAATGTAGATTACCTTGGCTTTTATACTGTAAATCTGTATACCTTCACTTTCCCATTTGGGAATTGCTATTTCTTAATTTTTTCCCCAAATTTTATTTTCGCGGACTCTTTTTCGTTTTCGGACATTTGCACGTTGCCACTTTCGTCGAAAAATTAAAATAATGATACTATCAATTGTTACATTGCGTAGCTTTTGTGTACTGCTTTATCTAATATTTAGAAAATTTCACCCTATGTGTAGAAACTATGTAATGAGGGAGCATGCGAAAACAAGAATTAACATAAATTAAACATGAAACTCCTTCTTATAATATTATCTTTGTATTCAGATTTCAGCTGAGCGCATAAGATAGTTTGAAGCTAAACAGCTATAATAAGCCTATTAATTTAAAAGTTAGGTCGCCTAATCGTAATCTAAAGGTGGTCCAGAAGTTCAAGACACAAATCGCGCAACTTACTATAAAATGAATTGTTCAAGGTTATAGCTCCTAACGGTAGGGGAGGGGGAAGTCCTTTTTGTTATAATATTTCCTCGTAAATGAACGCTTTATTAACAAAGAAAACACTAAATTATTCAAGACATAGCTGCGAATGTTTTTCACCGGATCGGCCGTGCAAGAAGTTTACAGCAATTCCGGAAATATAAATAACGCAAGTGCGGATGATTTATGTTTTTCCAAGACACGAAAATTAATTTAGTGAAAACAATAATATCCTGATTTTTCATGTTAAAAAAATTTAATCTGGAAAATTTAGTTTACAATCTAACACTTTAAAGAGGAATTCTGTGTTAATTTTTTAAAGAAAAAATATATAAATAAAATAAATTTTTGTAACGCTTTGTCTGTTACCTTCATTTAATAAATATCGTGTTCTTTGCACATAAACCATAACATTCAATTCAACAGCAATATCACACAATATGTAAAAGAGCAGATATTTGGAATTTCCGATACATAGTCTCGCGCGCTGGAGATAAAAATGTTGCCCCCCCGTAGAGTGTTGCCATTGCTTGTTTTGAAATCGTTGAGTTTCTTAATCAAAAACTCATAAATGCTTACAAAATATGAAATAGATAATAAAACAAATTCCAAATTTGGGCTTCCAGATGCACATATTCGGGTGGAGACAATTCAAAATTTGATGGCTTTAGGTACCGTTGTTTTATCACATTGCGAGATACATACCTACATTTATGCAGATTCTTCATTATTTAATGTCTTTAAATATAATGCAAGGCTCTAATATTTGGTGGCAACAATTTAAAAAGTGATTCGCCGTTTATAGTGAATCAACGCAAAATGCAAAACGAAATTAATAGCCCTTTTGGACTAATTGGCCCTTTGGACTAAAAAGATGGAAATATTTTGCAAATATTTCGCATCCTTTCGTAGACCAACTCATTAAACTAAATCTTTACTGTTGAATAAAATTAAAACTAGAAAAGAATTCCAATTTTAAAAGGAACGGCATTTGTTTTTGTATTTCTTTTTTAATGTTAAAATTATATAAAAAGAAAAAACATTAAAAAAGTATAAAAAGAAAATCAGAAAGGTTTCGGATTATAAATTATGTCAAAGAGTTTTTTTTTTTTTTTTTAAACATTTAGTGTGTTACCTTTATTCATTAAATATCATGTTCTTCGCACTTAAACCATAAAATTCAGTTCAAGAGCAATATCGCAAAATAATTTTAAATTGAGCATATATTTAGAATTTTAGATACACAGTCTCTGGCGCTGGATATACAAATGTTTTTTTTTCTGTACAACGTTGCCATTGCTCGCTTTGAAATCCTTGAGTTTGTTAATCAAAAATTCGTTAAAGTTTTACAAAGTATGAAATCGATAATAAAACAAATTTCAAATTTGGACTTCCAGATGCGCATATTCGCAGTAGGATTACGTCATTCAAAATTGGATGGCTCCAGGTACCATTGTTTAATCACAATGCGAGAAACATACATACGTTTATGCAGATTTAAGTTATTTAATTTCTTCAAATATAATACAGGGCGATAATATTTGGTGGCAACAGTTTGAAAAGTAAAACGGACATTTAGAGTGATTCGACGCAAAATCGCAAAACGAAAACAATAGTCTCTCAAGGATAAAGTCCCTTTGGACTAATAAATACTTAAATAATTTTTTAAAAGACAAATATATAGAGAGGCTTGAAATGTATGTTTTTCAGAATTTTCGTCATTACCGGCAGATTTATTTTGGACACAGACGATAGTGCACATAAGCAGAGATAAAAGCTTCGCAGTCGATTAAATTATAGGATGTTAGAAACATACAGTGTCTCACAAAAGTTATGGGACACTTGTGCTTTACAAAAGGAAACTGTAGTAAAATAAATTTAAAAAATAGTAAAAATTTTTTGTGGGTGTGTTTCATACTTAAATTTAGTAACAATTATTACATAACATACATTTTCTCAAAATATTAAAATATTAATTTAATAAAAATGCAATTGTTTAGAACGGAGCAAAAAATGGCACACATAAGTGATGGGACACTTACTTTTCCATCAAATATTTATCCAAAAATTTTACTTTTTAAAAGGTTTTAATATTTTGTTGGATTTCCTTTTCCTTTTAAAATATGATTTAATCTTCTTGGGATGGATTCCACTAATTTTTTTGTGATTTCTGGAGTGATTTTACCCCGTTCTTCTTCAAGCACCGATTTTAATTGTTGTTTTGAAGAAATGGTGTATTTACGAATTCTTGATTCCAATTCTTGTCAAATATTCTCTATGGGATTTAAGTCTGGAGATTGTGGTGGTGTTTTTATTATTTCATGACAGTTATACAGCAGCCAGAGTCTAACGTTCAAAGCAGTGTGCTTGGGGTCATTGTTCTGGTAGAATTTAAAATCGTTATGAAGGGTCAATTTTCGTGCTTAAGATTTCAAATTTTGATTTAAAATGTCAATATACTTGTACTGATCCATTATACTGTCAATAAAAACAAGATTACCAACTCCAGCGGACGACATACACACCCATACCATAACTCCTCCTCCACCATGTTTTACTGTTGGCACCAAGTTCTGTTTGCGAAATTCTTCCCTGGGTTTTCTCCACACCAAGATTCTACCGCCAGAACAAAATATATTAAATTTACTCTCATCAGCAAATATAACTTCATTCCAGTAATCAGAATTCTTATTTATGTTGGATTTTGCGAAATCCAGTCTGAGTTTTCTATTCTTTTCACTTACGGAGAATTTTTTCCTGGCTGCTCTACCGTGATATCCAGCAGATCGAATTGCTTTTCTAATAGTCTCAGGATTAACAATTACTCCATATAATGCTTGTAAATCAGCAGCAATTTTAGGAACACTCATTCTTGGATTTTTTTTAATATTTCGAACGATAATTCGCTTTATTCTATTGGATACTTTTGATGGTCGGCCAGGTGGTCTTCTTTTATTCTGGATCATATGATTCTTTTTATATCGTTTAATGATATTGAAAACTGTTGAAGGACTCAAGTTAACTGTTTCAGCTGTTTCTCTAATAGATTTTCCACGTTCAATATGCAAATTAATAACTAATTTTCGAATTTCATTCAAAGTTTCTTTTCGTTTAGCATTCATAGCTGCACAGAGCTAAAAAACACAAAAATTCCAAAACAAACTGGAGAGAAATACTGCAGACGATTTTATAAATTATTGCCAATTGCTTTTGAGTAAAAATAAATACCCCAAAAGATATTTTTATTGCTTACTTCAGACGATTTTTGTTGCATAGTACGTAGTGTGCCATCACTTATGTGAGCCATTTTTTGCTCCGTTCTAAACAATTGTATTTTTATTAAATTAATATTTTAATATTAAAAAAATGTATGTTATGTAATAATTGTTACTAAATTTAAGTATGAAACACACCCACAAAAAAGTTTTACATGTTTTTTTAATTTATTTTATTACAGTTTCTTTTTGTAAAGCACAAGTGTCCCATCACTTTTTTGAGACACTGTACTTGATTTACGACATTCTTAGAATAAAACATTTATCTGCAGTAAAAATAACACCAATTGCAAAATACTGTAATATACAATCGGCGATATTTTCCGATGAGAGTAGGATATATCGAATTTTGTGATCTGTATATTGCCAAAAAACTTCATCATAATCATTAGATTTTATTTTTAATGCAAAATAACCATTGTACACGGGAAATAGAAGTTTTAGAATCGATTTATTATAAATTTATTGTTAGAAAACTATTTTATTCATAACACTTATGTATGAAATAGTAGTTGCAAAATGTTAAGAACTCCATGCAAAGCTCGTCAAAATATTTTGTTTGTTTTCAAAAATAAAAATTATACCTAATATTGTCAACTCAAAACTAAATCTTTATCTTGAATAAAGTTAAATTCACTTAAAAAAAGAATTAAAATTTTAAAAATCTCTGTCATTTGCATCTACATTTCGTTTTTGACAGAAGATTAACAAAATATTCAAATTATAATAGAGTATTAGGTTTTATTTCACAATCATCTTGTTGTAAAATGTTAGAAGTATTACTAGTATAAAATAACGGTTATCGAAAAAAAATTTTAAAGACGTCAAGATAATAGGACTTTAAATAAGTAGTTAAGTGACGCTGACGCTAACATTCTTTTTTTGTATCATACGCTTTGTCGACTGCAAAAACATCATGTTTGTTTCTGATTTTTATGCATATGGGCAAGACAGCAATCTAACTCAAAGCAATAACATCTCTTTGAGGCGTTAAAGAACAGAGAGATATGCAAGTTGAAAAAAGTTGATTGAATCTTTCAAGAATGTTACGTTAGAAAAGAATTCAAGTTGCTCTAAAAATATTAGTATGCCAAAATATTAAATGTTTGTGTTTTGTGTTAATTAAACATTTTGCATATATTCGTCAATTTTAAAATTAAAATCTAGTATTTATGACGAAGTTTTGCATCCGCGTGTACATTACAAGCCTCTTTATACTATACAATTACTATACAATACCCTTTATACTATACAATTAAAATACAATTGTATTTTTAATTTTCAGCAAACTGCTGTATACTTTTGTAAATAATTTATTCTTTTACGTAAGTAAAGAAATACTGGCACGGATCCTATTAAAGTCGAAATTCATTTTCAGTCGAGATTTAATTTTATTTAACTTTTTTAAGAGTTGACAACGATTGGTATTATTTTGGTTTAAGAAAAGAGACGACAGATTTATGACATTTGCATTTAATAAAAGTTTTTCTATGCTTTAATTTTTTAAAAATTTCGATGGTAAGTTCTTTCAGTAGTACATTTAAGGATTCATCACCTATGAACATTTCAATATTTAACTAGATTAATGAAATAAATATAGCCGTGTTTTTTGGCGAAGTCAATTGGACTGAAATAGAACTTCTCGTATTTAATTACTGATGTAGTCACTAACTCTAATAACTGATGGGACAGTTCCGATAAGCAATGCAGATTTAAAGAATGATCTGCAGCGATCAGCTAAAAATTGTTTTCAAATTGACGTACTGGCCATACTTGCTATTTGGAATTAAGATCTGGTGATTGGGAATTCGTGAAAATTTTTACAGGACAGTCAAGGCGTATTTCAATGTTGTTTGCTTCGAATCATTGTAAAAGTAGAATTTAAATCTATTAAGCTTTCCGAATCTTTGCACAGGTATTCTTCAGATTCTGATTTAAAATATTCAAATGTTGTCAACGATCCTTTGAATTGCGCATTTCAGTAACTTTAAATAAATTTCAATCATTTGATGGTCCTTTAAGTTTTGCATTTTCAATAAATGCAAGTTCGATCGTCTTCTAAATATCACGTCACCTTCACTTCCATCGCAGTTGTTACTAAGTTCTTCATTTTTTCTTTCATCCGGTTTTCTTCAGATTATTAATATTCCTCAACATCCAAAAATATGAATTTAGCTTTCGTCAGGAAATGTTTCATTATACCAAAAGGTATCCTTGTGATGTATATTTAAAATAACTACAACTATAACTGTAACTGTAAATAACTATAACTTTAATGGCGCTCATGCTATGCGATTGCGTTGTTGTGATGCACGTGTTACTGTGCTACATGAATGTCATGTGAACTGTTTAAAAATGTATAATAAAAATTTTGAATTCTTGAGATATACCCATTAGTTGAGTCTACTTTTAAAGTATAGAAGTTATTAAGTTTAACAAACTAAACAAGAAGTTACATGGTGTCAGGAGCAAAATGGATTTCAGACAACCTGCTCCGCTAACATTCTCCGTCGAAAATGTTAAAGAAAATGGAAAAAATGGAAGCAAGAGCTAGAAAACTATTTACTTGCAACGGAAAAAGATGCCAAACCAGATAAGACTAAAATTGCAATCCTTTTGAATTTACTCGGTACTGAAGGACTCGAAATTTATAACACGTTTCGATTTGAGCCACCTGAGAATAAGGAGAAGAAGGTCTTGAAGTCTTTTGAAGATTATTGTTTACCATGGCAGAATCTCGTATATGAACGTTACAAATTCTTTTCGTGTAGCCAGCAAGAAGGACAAACAATTGAATGTTATGTCACTCAGTTAAACTGATTTGTTCTTAATTGCATATGGTAATTTTAAGTTAAAACCAGAAGGTACTCTTATAATTAATTGTTCAACTGAAAGGCTTAAGAATGTACCTTTACAATTTTATATTCTTGATGTAAGATCTGAGCCTATATTAGGGTTAACAGCTTGTTCTGCATTAAAGCTAATTCAAAGGATTGATTCCTTAAAGTGCAATATCATTAATAAAAATGATTTAATTGCTCAGTATAAAGATGTATTTACAGGTACAGGGCAATTTCCTGACGAACCATATCATATAACCCTTAAAGATGATGCAATACCAGTAATACCCCCCCCCCAAGACGTGTTCCTCAGGCTTTACAGCCTAAATTAAAAGATACTTTAGATAAACTTAAAAGAGAAGGGATAGTATTGAAAGTAAATAAACCAACTGATTGGGTTCAAAGTTTGGTTATAGTTGAAAAACCTAATGGGAGTTTGAGATTATGTTTGGATCCTAGAGATCTAAATAAAGTAATTAAAAGGGAACACTATCAAATTCCTTCTCCAGATGATATAATTAGTAGGTTAGAAGGTAAAAAAGTATTTTCAGTTGTAGATTTAAAAGATGGATTTTGGCATGTACCACTAGATGAAGCTAGTTCTGAACTATGTACATTTAATACTCCTTATGGAAGATATAATTTTAATAAAATGCCATTTGGAATATCCTCCGCCCCAGAAATATTTCAGAAAAGAAACGAAAAATTATTTGGTGATATTGAGGGTGTGGAAGTTTATTTTGATGATATCATAATTGCAGGATCTGATGAGGTTACTCATGATATAATTATCTCTAAGGTTCTTGAAAGAGCTAGGTCTCTAAATATAAAATTTAATCCTGATAAATTACAATATAGGGTACCGGAAGTCAAATATGTTGGCCAAATTATTTCTGAGTCAGGTGTAAAAGCCGATCCTAGTCATATTAAAGCAATTATTGATATGCCAACACCAAAATCAAAAACTGAAGTAAGGAGGGTGTTAGGAATGTTAAATTTTCTGTCAAAATTCATACCTAATGTATCTAAAGTTACTGCTCCTTTAAGAGAAATCATTCAAGAAAAGGTAGAATTTAATTGGGGAGAAACTCAGGAAGAGTCATTTAACAACATCAAACAACTGCTAACCAAAGCTCCAATTTAAAAAGTTTTCGGTGGTAATGAGGATATAATTATACAGTGTGATAGTTCGAAGGATGGCCTAGGATCGTGTCTAATTCAAAAGGGTAAGCCTGTATCATTTGTGTCTCGCAGCCTGACTAACAGTGAAAAAAACTATACACAGATCGAAAAAGAGCTATTGGCCATAATATTTTCTTTTGAAAAGTACCACAATTTTGTTTATGGACGGAAAGTCACAGTACAAAGTGACCATAAAGCGTTAATGGCAATTGTTAAGAAACCATTGCATAAAATCTCGTCTAGAATGCAAAGGATGATCTTAAAATTACTAAAGTATGATTTGAGATAAATTATGTTCCAGGTAATCAAATGCTTTTTGCTGACACTTTGTCACGAACATATCCCGTGAATGAAACTATTAGTGATGATCCTGAAATGCTAAATGTTGTTCACATTATTTCAAAATATTTGCCTATGAGTGAAAGAAGAGTGTTGCAATTTAGGAAAGAAACTGAATCAGATCCAGATTTGCAAAGAGTTATGAAATATATTAAAGAGGGTTAGCCTAAATGTTACAAAAAAGTAGATAGTAGTGTAAAAACATACTTTAAAGTTAAAAATGATCTTTATATTAATGACGACTTGTTATTTATTAATGAAAAATTAGTTGTACCTTATGGTTTGAGAAAAGATATGTTGTAATTAATTCATGAAGCGCATTTTGGAATTAAGAAATGTAAAAGTAGAGCCCGTGAAATTTTTTACTGGCTAGGTATGACAAATGACATTGAGCAGCTTGTTTCCAAATGTGAAATATGTGAAAAGTTCAGAAATAGAAATCAAAAAGAACCTCTAATGCAACATGAAAATCCAACTAAACCATTCGAAAAAATTGCCCTTGATATCTTGCAATTTGGTAATCAAAATTACTTAGTAGTTATCGATTATTACTCTAAATGGATTGAGGTTTCTAACATAAAAGATAAGACAGCAAATGAAATTATGATAAAGTTAAAATGCATCTTTGCCAGGTATGGTATTGCAAATGAAGTCGTTTGCGACAATAATCCCTATAATAGCTACTTATTTAAGAAATTTGCTGAAGATTGGGATTTCGAACTTAAATTTAGTAGCCCCAGGTATCCAAGAAGTAATGGGTTGACTGAAAAAGCTGAAGGAATAGTGAAAAATATCATGAGGAAAGTGCAAGATATAAGTGTAGGCTTAATGGAATATCAAAATACCCCAATTAGTGGAATAAATTTGTCTCCTGCACAACTGTTACTTAATAGAAGATTAAGGACAAAATTACCTATCAGTAATAAATTGTTAAATACTAAGATAAACAAACCTTATTCTAAATTTCGTGCACTTCAAGCTAGGCAAAACTATTATTATGATAGAACCGCACAGAAACTTCCTGAGTTAAAACCTGGAGATAGTATAACCTTGTTCAACTTTAGAACTGGGCAATGGGAATGCCCAGAAGATGAAATAATTTCAAAACATAAAGCTCCTAGATCCTATATTGTAAGAAATTCAAATGGGGAAATATTACGAAGAAACAGACGCCATATAAAATTTTCAAAATCCCCTTATAAAGGTAATAATGATTATGATGATATAGTATTAGATAAAGAGGAAAATTCAAATGGAAGCCCTGAAAATGTTTCTGTGCCTGTTAATGTAGGAAATCAACAGAATAATCTATCCAATAATACAATAACAAGAAGTGGAGTTGATTAGACAACCTTCAAGATATAGAGACTTTGTCATGGAATAAAATAATGTAACATATTGCATGTATCATTTTTATGTAACTTTTTTATTGTATGTCATATTGTGAATATACTTCTATTGATATTATCTGCTATTTTTATTATTGTTTATAAACTGGAGGAAGGGATGTGATGTATATTTAAAATAACTACAACTATAACTGTAACTGTAAATAACTATAACTTTAATGGCGCTCATACCATGCGATTGCGTTGTTGTGATGCACGTGTTACTGTGCTAGCTGAATGTCATGTGAACTGTTTAAAAATGTATAATAAAATTTTTGAATTCTTGAGATATACTCATTAGTTGAGTCTACTTTTAAAGTATAGAAGTTATTAAGTTTAACAAACTAAACAAGAAGTTACAATCCTGAGCCATATATTTTGAAAATAATTGTCATATTGCTTTGATTCTCTTGTAAAATTTCATACTTGATGCTTTTTTTTAGTCCAAAGGGGCTTTGTCCCTGAAGGACTATTGTTTTTGTTTTGTGATTTTCCGTCGAATGACTCTCAATGTTCGTTTCACTTTTCAAATTGTTGCCACCAAATATTATCGTATTGCATTATATTTGAAGAAATTAAATAATGAGGAATCTGCATAAATGTATGTATATTTCTCGCATTGGGATAAAACAACGGTACCTAGAGCCATCAAATTTTGAATGACATAATCCTACTGCGAATATGGGCATCTGGTAGCCCAAATTTGGAATTTGTTTTATTAACAGTTTCACATTTTGTAAAACTTTAACGAATTTTTGATTGACAAACTGAAGGATTTCAAAGCGAGCAATGGCAACTTTGTAAAGAAAAAACATTTCTATCGCCAGCGCCTGAGACTGTGTATCGAAAATTCTAAATATATGCTCAATTTAAAATTATTTTGCGATATTGCTCTTGAACTGAATTTTATGGTTTAAGTGCGAAGACCATGATATTTAATAAATAAAGGTAACACACAAAATGTTAAAAACACGTCTACTTGGACGTAATTTAAGATCTGAATCCTTTCATATTTTCTTTCTTTTTTATTTTATTATTATTTTTTTTTTATTTCCAATGACGACCCCTTGGCCGTTATAGACATTGGCCACTAAACGGACCTAATAGGTGGGCCACCGTTGCTTCTTATGAAGGGACAGACAATTTACATCCATGTCTTCTCCGGATTTCGAACCCGTGCCCTTCGGTACAGCAGTCAGAGTCGCTAATCACTTTCTCTTCTGGGCGGCAGACTTGATACTTGTCTGTTATATCTAGCTAATCCTACAATTCTTCGAAAAATGTTTTTATCAATAGATAGGACATTGATTGAATTAATTCTATAGAAAGTTTTCCTGCTGCTAATCTTGAATTTTTCTTAATTTCTTTCAAAAATTAAACACCAATATATTGCGTACAAAATTCATAACATAATGGCAACTTCAGAATGCTTCCACTTCGATCATTGTACTCTATATGTTGATGTTTTTCCATGCCTTTTTTACAGCGTTAGTTCTGATATTTGCTGTTCTTAAAAAGCAAAACTAATTCAATTTCTTTCAGAGTCGTAGCTAGGGTTTTCAGCGCCCAGGGACAACTGAAGATTTCGCGCCCCCTACTGGTTGCCAAGGATGGAAAACATTTAATTCTAAAATGTCGTAACATCAGTTTGGCGCCCCTTGGATTCCGCGCCCGGGGACAGATGCCCCCCTCTAGCTACGCCCCTGATTTCTTTTGAAGTTTTTTTTTCTTCATTTAGCAATATTAATAAAAACGCAGTTGATTTAGAATGTTTTAATTATCATCTGCAAGAGTCAAAAAAAGCGAATGATTTATAATTCATTGCCATCTCTTAGTTGAAAATATTAGTACCTTAGTTTTTTGATTATTCAACAAGTATTTTTAGCTATTCAGCTGCTTTCTTGAAGCTTTTTTTTATTGTATGAAAACATATGGCTTTTGTTATTTTTCCAAAATGCAAAATAATCAATTTAATCAACTTATGGAATATTAATTTTGTTAAAAATATTATAAACATAAGCTGTTTGTTTAAAAGTAAGGATATTTTTCTAGCTTTTATATAGATTATTATATTAATAATAAAGATGTGTATCATTTTTGGGAAATATTATATCTTTATTCTTGAACATATAAAATAGGTTTTTTTTTTGATAAATCCATTTTCAATAACATTAATAAATACAAAATAATTTTAAATGAAATGCATAAATTTAATTATATTACGTATTAGAATATTATACTTGGATTGGATTATTTAATTACGATCAAAGCACACGAGGGCTATCTGCCTAAAGGGATGGATGCCTTCCTGGAGGACTTTCTAAGGGAAACTGACTCGTATACACGTTACACATGGGGAAAACCACCAAAGCGCCCATGCAGCCAGCCTGTTCGCGGGATTCGAGCCTCGCTACCGAACTACCAGTGTTCAGCGTCTTTACCACTCGGCCGCTAGTGGGCCTACTTAAAGTTCATTAAATCTCCTATTGTTCAGTTTCGTTTAAGATTTTATATTAAATGCTTTTAGGTTTTTTTAAATAAAAGATTTTTATAAAAGTTATTCCTTTTAGGTAATAAAATAAATTTGTATCTTTTAGAAATACGGTGATATATTATGAAATACAATTAAAAGTAAATTTATCATCCTTTTTGCGAAAAATTAGAAATTTATGAAGTATTACTAAATAAATTAACCAACTTCCCTTTGCAAAATCTTAAGAACTGAAATGGTATAAAGGAGGTTAAGAACTTTGTTTCCTAAAAAAATCACTCAAAACTTTTCAATATCTTAAAAACAGTGAAATGAGCAATAAATAACATAAAAGAATACAAAAAAAAAAAAAAAAAAAAAAAAAAAAAAAGTTCTGAAAAGCATAATTAATGATATTTTATCTTTTATTTTCAAGAAAAAAAAAATTACAATAAAATAAGCTATATCCCTTAATACAAATAATAATTATCCTAATAAAAAAATTAACCAACTTTCCGTTGAAGAAAAAAAATCATGCAAAACTTTTCAATATGTTACAAACAGTGAAATAAGCAAAAAATAACATGAAAGAAACTCAAAAAACAAAAAATTCCGCGCATATTTTACTCTATCAAAAAAAATCAATAAAAATGTATTATATATATACAAAAATGAGAATGAAATATGCCAATCTCTTAAAAACAGTGGCATAAGAAATACGATGAAAAATTATTGCCAAACCCATATTTCTAAAAGAATGAAACTATTCAAAATGATGCGATTTCATCAAAAATCTATCAACAACAATAAGAAAGGAAAATTGTTGCCAAAATCACATTTTTAAAGATGTGAGATGTGAGAAGTGTACTCGGAAGCTTCATTTAAAATTTTTTTAAAAATACAAAATATTATTATTTTTCCAAAATTCTTTTTGTAAAAGCAGTCGCAAGGATGAAAGTTTAAAGTGTCCAAAAAACAAAGAAAAATAAACTGTACATTTTTAAAAATAAACTTTATTAGAAAAAATCCCGTTGAAAAGGTGTTAAACTCCCTTTGTTAAATAAATTCGCATTTAATCGATTTATTGAAAGACAAAATTTAATTCAAAGTCAAACAACAAAAATCAGCGTTAATTTACAAAATTTTCACAGGACTAGTTTCGATGGTTTTACCGAACCATCATCTTCAGCTGCAAAACCGCAAATGAACAAGATAGGAAATAATGTTTAGATAAGATAAGAAAGCCTGGACAAGAATAAGCAAGTGGCGGCATCTGTTGGCGAAACCAGAACTAAAACACAATTTCTCTAAAAGCCGAAGGCAAATTTGGATTGGAATTAGGATCGTTAACTAGAACAGAAAGATTTTTATGAATGTGAAATGCCTCTAGAAAATCCAGTTCTCCAATGGAAGATGTTTTTTGAATAATTTTGGCAGCAGAAAAATTGAAAGTGTGATTTTCGGACCAACAATGTTGAGCAACAGAAGACTTCTGTGTTTCCTTTTTTCTAACATATGCCTCATGTTCTTTGACGCGAAATTTTAAGGCTCTCTTAGTTTGGCCAATGTAAATTAAACCGCACTGGCAAGGAATCCTATAAATACCCCAGGAATTCATATCCGGAATGGGGTCCTTGAGTATAGAAGTTGGAATTTTATTGATGGGAGAGTAAACAACCCGAAAGTTAAATTTCTGCAAAATATGTGCAACTTTATAGCTAATTGATGGAAAGAAGGGAATGACAACAGAATTTTTATAATCTCCTAAAATAAGAGTGTGGCTTTTAGTGGATTTTAGTAGTTTTAGGATTCCTTGCCAGTGCGGTTTAATTTACATTGGCCAAACTAAGAGGCTAACTTAAAATTTCGCCAAACTTAAAATTTCTTAAATTAAAATAAACTTAAAATTTCGCGTCAAAGAACATGAGGCATATGTTAGAAAAAAGGAAACACAGAAGTCTTCTGTTGCTCAACATTGTTGGTCCGAAAATCACACTTTCAATTTTACTGCTGCCAAAATTATTCAAAAAACATCTTCCATTGGAGAACTGGATTTTCTAGAGGCATTTCACATTCATAAAAATCTTTCTGTTCTAGTTAACGATCCTAATTCCAATCCAAATTTGCCTTCGGCTTTTAGAGAAATTATGTTTTAGTTCTGGTTTCGCCAACAGATGGCGCCACTTGCTTATTCTTGTCCAGGCTTTCTTATCTTATCTAAACATTATTTCCTATCTTGTTCATTTGCGGTTTTGCAGCTGAAGATGATGGTTCGGTAAAACCATCGAAACTAATCCTGTGAAAATTTTGTAAATTAACGCTGATTTTTGTTGTTTGACTTCTGAATTAGTATTTATTCGGCGTGTTATTGTGTCTTAATTAGACAAAATTTATTTTAAGTTCGTAAAATAGCTAAGTGCCTACGTTTCATGACGATGTGAAAATGGAGTGTGTAGAGTAAAATCTCGCTTTCCTATAGCCCATTATGTCTCAAAATGACGCGATTTCGTCACAAAACATTAAAAAAAAAAAAAAAAAAAAAAAAAAAAAAATCGAATTCGAATTTCGAAAAAATCGCTTCGAGGTGCACTGGCTTTTGTCTAGATGCACCTATGTACCAAATTTCGTAACCGTGGGTCTATTAGCTTACGCGCAGCGCGAACGAAAACCACATACAGTCAGACAGACAGACATACTCTTTATTTTATTATATGTAGAGATATCACGTTCTTCGCATTTAAACCATGAACTTCAGTTCAACAGCAATATCCCAGAATAGTTAATGAGCATATCTTTAGAATTTCCGACATAGAGATTCACGCGCTGGAGATAAAAATGTTTTTTCTGTACAACGTTGCCATTGCTCGCTTTGAAATCTTTGAGTTTGTTAATCAAAAATTCGTTAAAGTTTTACAAAATAGGAAATCGATCATAAAACAAATTCCAAATTTCAAATTTGGTCTTCCACATGGCCATATTCGTAGGAGGATTACGTCATTCAAAATTCGATGGTTCTATGTACCGTTGTTTTATATAATACAATGCAAGACATATACATACATTTATGCAGATGTTTCATTATTTCTTTAAATATAACACAGGGCGATCATACTTTATGGCAACAGTTTGGAAAGTGATTCGCCGTTTGCACTAAAAATCGGAAAGGTTACAGATTTTAATTTACGTCCAAAGGGGCGTTTTTTTAACGTTTTATGTGTTACCTTTATTTATTAAATATCATGTTCTTTGCACTTAAACCATAAAATTCAGTTCAACACCAGTGTTGCAAAATAATTTTAAAATGAGCATATCATTAGAATTTCCGATACACAGTTCCGCGCGCTGGAGATAAAAAGGTTTTATTTTTCCTTCTAGAGTGTTGTCATTGCTTGCTTTTAAAGCGTTGAGTTTGTTAATCATAAATTCGTTAAAGTTTTACAAAATATGAAATCGATAATAAAACAAATTCCAAATTTCAAATTTGGGCTTTCAGATGCCCATATTCGCAATAGGATTACATGGTGGCAACGATTTGAAAAGTGATACAGCCTTTTAAAGTTTTCAACGCAAAATCGCAAAACGAAAACATTAGTTCTTCAGTGACAAAGCCCCTTTGGACTAATAAACTATAAAAACCTATATAAAATGCTAAAAAATTAAATGGAAATATTTATAAAATAAATGGAAATTCATGACTGTTAAAGGACTAATAAATTAAAAAAAACTAATGCTTTCTTCGTTAATTTAGAGTTAGAATTAAAAAAATTTGGCGAGCCATAATTATGTATTACACTTTTAATATTTCAATTATAAACGTGTATAATATGCAAAATATAAAAATCTGTTATAACGTGTTTAAGAAAATGTGTAGTTATATACTCCATATATTATTATTTATTAAAAATTCAATAAGTTACAAATTAAGTACAGGAAAAGCATATTTTAATGTGAAACTTGATTCTGTACGTCTTTTGAGAGAGCTTATTTTACTCTAGTATGTACGATATATGTGACTCACTTCATGCAACCATTCAGATGGTCGTTTGTAATCCTAGATTTTAATGTTGATTTTAAGAAGCTCATTTTTGAAAAACAACCTTCGCAAATGATAAGTTGATACAAAGCAGGAGTTTAATCTTTGAAAAGTTTCTTTTAAGAGTGGGTAGTTTTTCTCATCGAGTATCTTAAAGTCCGTTTGTCATCAGACTAAAAATCGATTATTTCTGTTTCTAAATCAGTAGAATTTTTATTTAACATATTTGAAATCTGTTTCGATATTTTGGAAATTATTATTATCAACAAATGTATTTGAAATTAATGAAATAATGGGCTGAATCTTATGAAAATCAGAGAATGGAATAATTTCAGAACATTCAATCTTCGCATATTTCTTGCTGTAGTTCTCCATATTTATAAAGTGACCAAAGTTACATTTCCTTGTATTTAAAAGTTTCAAAACTTATTCATTATTATTCAAAATTTACATTCTCTTTCATTTGTGGGAAATATTACAAAAATTTAATTTTTATTAAAATGCATTTATACACGCTATTATCTCAGTAATAGTCTATTCCTTTGGCTTAGTTTATTCGCTATGTTTGTTATGTCTGTAATAAAGACTAAATCAGATAACCAACTTTGATTACTAAGTTCTTCATAAGTTTCGTTTCTGTATTCTAAAAATTGTTTTATCTGTGGAAAAACATTGCTGTAAAAATTGTTGTAAGACTTTTTTTTACAAAGCCATCTAATTACAGAATCTGGTATTAAAGTTCCATACTCTGCATAAAGTTCATCAGTCAGTACTTTGAAGAATCTATTCTGAAGTGGCCTGACACGAATAGAATTTACAATTTCTCGAACAACTTTCGTCAATGTAAAGCCATTATACATAATACCTGCTCATGGTGATGCAGTTGTAGTTAAAAATGTTTGAAACGTCATCATCATTCTTACATAATGTAGTGAAACCGAAAACAGAACCAATCTTGGCAGATGCGTCGACTGTTGTTATGAATACATATTATTCTTGAAGCGGAAGCTAACTTTCAGTTGTATGGTTTTTAAAAGCACGGTATTTCACTCTGCGTGTATTTCCTTTTGATGGCAAAACTGACTGCATTTCTTCCTATCATTGGGCAACTGTTGAAGATAACTTGTATAAGAATATTTACATGAGGTACATTGCAGGCATCTGTAGATTCATCGCATTCTAAATTTAAGAAAACACAATTTTTTAAATCATCTTTTACGTGTCCTCTGACATTTTCAGACATAACTTCCATTCTACAAATGATAAAATTTTTGGATAATTGGGACATCTTAGATAGCAGACATAGTTTCATTCTTATTTAGCTTCTTGAATAAAATCTCCGTTAGCAGCAAGTATTGCTTCTTTAATCATTCTGCCATCTTCAAAGAGTTTTTTTTTTTTTTTTGCTTGTTTGTGAATTGCGAGTATAAGTGCAACCGTAAATGATGCAATCGTAACAACCTTCAATTTACTTTCAGACTTGATAAACATTGATTGCTGGACAACGAATGTGCTTTTCAATTCTTTCATTTTACACTTTTTTTTCCCCTAGATGACTGTTAATTTCATATTTTTCATGAACTGTTGTTCTTTGTTTTTCAACAGAAACTGTTGAATCATAAATCAAACAAATACATTTGTTCCTAAAATTAATGAAAAATTTATCGTTAAAATTATAATTGTAGGTACTTTTTTTCGACCTATATGATGACACGATTAGCCTAACTCCAAAATCATTAATCTGTATTAAATTAATGATTAACTTATTATTGAAGGAAGGGAATTTTTTGGTACCTTTGAAAACTACTTAACGTATAACATCGAAAATTCATTATGTGTTCGCTGGCGTGCGTTTCATGCAGGCTACGGCAACAGGCTGACGGTGGCACTAAAATAACTAGACGTTGCGCGGGAAAGGTACTCATAAGGATCAGCGAATGAAAACGCAACATTTACTTCAATCTGAAGCAACCCTCCGTTACATCAATGATGATGCGTGGAATAATGAGAGCAATGTTCCGCGCAACGTCTGGTGTAAATTCAAGGAGGAGACTCGACGCGCTAGTTTACACAAGGAGGTTAGAACCAAGGAGGTTAGAACCAAGGAGGTTAGAATAGAAGGAGGGAGGGTTCGCAGTTTCCTCCACTATCGGGAAATGAAACTCCGCCGAATAAGCGGCGTCCATGTTTGTGACTTCAAAATATTGCATTACGGCAGTGACATGTACGTGTTTCTAAGCTGTTCCGTGCATTTATTTTCCAGTAAAATTATGTTAAATTTATAATGAAATCCCCCGCTATTGTTGAATTTTTGTTTTAAAGTAATAAAGATGATATCCATAATTTACTATGTACAGCAAATTGTTAAGAAATAGTTCGAAATCTAAATGCATGCGCATAACATTAAAGCCTTTCAAAAATGATGTTTCTGCATATTTCACGGATTCGCTTAGGTTAGAAAATAAATCTTAATAAAATAAAACGGAATTCATTGATTTCAGTTTATGCGCATTTCATATTTATTAATCTCAAAGAAACTGCCTTTAATTAAGTTGACTTACAGAAATACACCTATATAAGTTTTTGGATACATCTTTCCACATGTTCAATTGTGTAAATATTTTACTTAATTTTATCACTATACTGCCCAGAAATTTGTAAGATTATGCAAAAAATTTTTAACAACAGAACAGTTTATCTTAACTTAAAAAAATGAATAATAATTAATATATAAAGAAAAGCATTGCTTTATTTAACACCTTTACAATTAATAAAAATAGTAACAATTGATTTCTTACTTTTCATGAAAGTTATAAAACGAATTAACTAAAACGTTCAAATTATACAATTTAAATCCTACCATATAGCATTGTATCTTAAGGAACGAAGATACCAGCTATAAACAGAAACATTAAAATGTATTTAATATATTTTGATTATAGTTATATTAAATAACCTATTTTAAGTCCTTTTTTTCACATCTGGAAAGAAAACCACATGACATCGTGATATTTTTTGACATAGTTGTCATATTACATAAAAAAAAAAAAAAAAGAAAATTAATACTTACGTGTGAAAAATAATGCCCGGAATTTTTTTCGAGAATCTATTTGTGCATCCATATGCAATACAAGCTGACATGCTTCAAAAAGAAAAGAAAAAAATGTTGCAATGACAGACTTCCTTGCACAAGTCACGGTGATAACAGGAAGATGGCCGCCAAGCTTCACCGTTTGAGTTGAACCTTCCCTCCTTCTATTCTAACCTCCTTGGTTAGAACCTCGGCTCGAAGCCCCCTGAAGATGATCTACCGTCAGTGGGTTATGGTCGGCCGCGATACTGAGTGTGTGTCGCGTAACTGGAATTCGAACTTTTCCTTTTCTCCTCTTCGCACTTCATTTCGCGATACTGAGAAGGACCAGATATGCAATGTGAGCCACATCAAAATGTCGCGCAAGCCACATACGGCTCACGAGTTACCGGTTGGGGATCCCTAATCTAGAGTCACTGAAATTATAGCAATAGCGTTATATATATATATAAAGACATAAAGTAAGAAATTTAGAACTAATTTAGGAATACTAGAATAGAAATTATTATTACAACATAAATTATTATTAGGCAATAATAGAATATTTATAGAAAATACTAGGAATGTTTAAATTTTGTTTTCAAATCAATTGTTTTGTATACTTTATGTCTTTAATGATAATTTTTCTGCAGCCTAAAGCTCGAAAATAACTAGGCGTATTTGTGTTTTGTTTTCAAAAGAATTGTTTTGTAATTATATCTATATATACATATAGATATAGATATAATTTAACCCTTTAACTGCTTAAGACGTGTTTAAACGTTTTTGGAATTTCTTTAAAAATGCTTAAGACGTCTTTACACGAATTTCAAGTCGCACGAAAAATGCTTAAGACGTGTATACACGAAGCCCGAATTTCGCGAAGATTGCTTAAGACGTGTTTAGACGACGCGATCTGGTCTTCCTTCCCCTACCTTTCTGCAGACGGCTGTCAGTTAACATAAAGGTCTTAATAGGGTGTGAAGTCTCTTTGAAAAGAGCACTTTAGGAAAAAGTCCTTAGAGTGAAGTATCTTTGTCAGACAGCAGGTATATATTATCTGTGTGCCGACTAAAAGTTTGCGAAAGAAGATAAATCGTTTTACAACTGTTTGCCTTGTGGTACTTTATACAAATGAAAGTCAAACAGGATCCGAAGTTGTTATAGTACATTGCCGAATTTTAGTAGAAACAAGAAAAAATAAGAATTGTAAGGGAGGACGCCTTTATGCCTATATGTTATAGAATCAAATATTTTATTTTTGTATTGAAGAATGATTACAATTTCTGATTCGTCAGGAAAAAATATAAAATTTTGCAACCAGCTTTCTTGTTTGCCTTCGTATTTCAAATGCGCGTTATTATAATGGTATATTCTTCTTTTTATATTCTTAAATGTTAAAACTGTGCTTTCAGCATGCCTGAGTTTTGTACTCGTATGTGTGGCTCTATGCTCCGTAGAAATGGCGAACTGACATATAAAAATTATATGAATGTCGAAAGGAAGATATTCTACTCGAAACTTCAACTAAATGGAATAAATGAATACGCCGAAGGAATTTCTAGAAATATTTGTTTTAAAAATTTTATTATTAAGATTTTAAATCCAAAATGTTTTGAAATCTAAAGAAAAAATATGTAATCCCTGAAACATTTTCGGAAAGAAATCTATCGATATACGAGACACAATAAAATCGTAAAATCTCTTAAAATTAATGGAGTGTAAATGAATTAAAACAGTTAGTGTACGGAAGGGTTAGATATACTCCGCACAAAAAATTACAGTCAGAAGATCAATTATTTAAAGATATGAATTAATTACATTAAAAGAATTTTAAATAAATTAACATCTGTCCAAATGTCAATGCTAACAGCAATAGCACGAATGAAAGTTATTCTTTAAATTCCGAACTTAATTCATCCGTCGGTACGCAATGATTGTGTCTTTGCGATTACTTTTCTTATAGATACTACAAAAGGCCGCCAACGAAGTAGCGGTAAAATCGTTGAATACTAATAGTTTGAAGCGGGTTCAAATCCTGACGAATGGATTGCCTGCATACCAGTTTTAGCGAATTTTTGCTGCCCATGTTTAATGTGAATATGAGCCAATTTTAGTTAGCTTTTCATGATGACGTGCCTTGACTACGAGTCCTCGCTCGGGTTGTGTTTGGTTTGGCTTGTTAGATTATTAAGCACGTGAAGGCGATCTGTCTAAGGGAAGGTATGCTTTCCTGACAGATTTTCTAAGGGAAACAATCTCGCACTTCAAAAAGTTAAAACCATAAAAACGCCCATGCAATCAGCTTGTTCACGGGGGTTTGAATGCAGGTCAAACTACCAGTATGTTAAGAGAAGCGATTTCAAGAATGTTTAATTATTTTATTTAGTTTGTCATAAGCTAAATAAAATAATTAAACATTCTTGAAATCTCTTCACATTACTGAAATGGCAATAACTTCGAATTATACTATGCTACCACTTTTCCTCTAATATGAAATTTTGAACTTTTCCGTTATCGGACAGCCCACCAGCGACTGAGTGGAGTCTAACGGAACAACTGGTGGTTCTGTCCGGGGTTCGAATCCCGGCAAACGGGCTGGTTGCCAGGATGATATTCTTAGTTTTCCATATGTGTAACATGTATGCAAGCCAATTTCCGTTTGGCAGTCCTCGAACGAAGGCATCCTTCACCTTAGGCAAATAACCATCGAGTACTTTGCCATAATCAAATAAACCTTTATCCATAACATGCTTCAAATATTTTTATGTTGAAAAGTTTATGAGCCAAAGTTGGGCCCCGGTGAATGAAGTATGTTGTTTATTTTTCTTTGTTTTTTATAACAACAATGTTCTTGTTTTCAGAATCTGAATTATCAATAAAATTCTTTTAATAATATGCGATTCTATTTTGTTTCTTTGTTTAATGAAAAATTAATTTAAGCGACAAATCTCTTACATTTAGAAAAATTTTCGATTTTCGAAACGAGTTGCTGTCAAAAGCGCATCTTCTCGTTGCTGCATATATTTATTTAAAGCAAACTGCTTGGCGCGTGTGCTTTTATATTTGAAAAGATTCAGAGAATTTTCAACAGGGAAATAAAGTTATTAATTTTACTGAATTTTGTGGATTCTTTGTGTTTTGAGGTAAAAGTCAAACCATCAGATATGTGACAACCTTAAAATAAGGGTATATATAATCAGGATTTTGCGGCCAGACATTCCCACCGAAATACATTACAAAAATTATCTATGTAGAATTAATGTATATTCCGTTAGTATTTTAATTTATCAGTGTTATTACACATCAGTTTAACAGTGTAAGTTATATCGAGTTTTAGTTGTGTTCGATATAAGAATTGTATTCGGTTTATATAAATCCGATTCGTTTAATAATATTATATTTATTAAATACTATTTATTAGGTTTCCAAATCTGTCAACCCCAATCAATGGCCTCCTGGCTAAGATATCTGATTGTCGCTATTTCGACTCATATTCGAACCCAAACAAACGAACTGGTTGAATTTTGTGATTTCCCCTATGTGTAACATGAACATGAGTACGTTTTACTTAGAAAGTCGTCCATGGAGACATTCATTGCCTTCGACTGATAGGTCTCGTTTCCTTTGCCATACTCAAAAAATCTAAGAATTTTTCAAAAAGACTAACAGATGCATATAACAAAATAAAATTAAGTAAATGCATATAAGAAAATAAAATTAAGTAAATGCATATAAAAAAACTGAAGTAAATGTATATAACGAAAAAAAAAAAAAAAAAAAAAAAAAAAAAAATGAGGTAAAAACAAATTTTCAATAATTTTTCAATACAGTAGTTTTTAAATTGCTTGTTTTCAAATTTTATTTCATTTTTATGTATGTACTAATATACAGTGTATGTGTGCGAAAGTGTGCTTGTTCGGCATATCCATATATATTAATTAAATAAATCTGATTTGAAAATGCCTGCACTAACGCACTATTCTCGTAATTTGAAAAACACTAAAGTATTGACTGAGAAAAATATTTATAAAGAAAATTAAATTTCGTCTCCTTACTCGGTGCTGTGTAAAAAATTTAAATAAGCTTATTAACTTTTTTCTTCTTTATTAAAAAAATTAGTTTCTTTTCATCTATATATGAAAAATAACAAAATCTTGCTGTCAGAATGGAAATTCTTAAAAATATAAAACTCGTTTTTTTCGAACAAACGTTTCTGAGAAATTTCTCTAGGTCAGCAGGTAGTAACAGGACCACTGACTGCTTTGTTTGAAAAACCCTATGAAGTGGATGATTTTACCCCCAAAAGGTTTTCTTTAACAAAGCAGATGCGGTCCAAATGGCTTTGCTGAGAAGCGTTCGTATTTGAATAGCTTGAAGCTTGAAAGCTTGAGTTGGAAGACGTTCCCGAAGCAATCAGTCAGACAGCAATAAAATTTGTTATAGATATTTATCTCTCTCTGTGAGTTTTTGAAATCTTGGAATGGGTGAAAGTTTATTTTGTTTTACATATATAAGGAAACTGCATGTAAAGCAAAATAATTCAAGGCACCCATTGTATGTTAATCATTGTACGTCCCCTCAGCTCTTCGGTTGGGTATTCAGAAAAGAAATTCCTATACTGCTTTTGTATTACTTGTATAGTGAAAGATTTGAAAAAAATAGCTTCATATGAAAAGTTTTTCTCCGATGAACGAATACAGCTGAAACATGTTTCTGTCTTCAAGTATATCCACAAAACATAAAATAGTATTGTACTCTTTTGTATTCTATTGCATTTTTATATTACTTCGTGGTAAATTTTTTGATTCTTAAATTTCTCTCTCTCTTTTCTTATAATACACAAGTACTCTTTCAAATATGGCTGACCTATGAACCTAAATTTTTATACTATAAAATTTTATATAAAAATTAGCCGTAATCATTAGACACAGCTTTGTGTATATTATATTCTTGAATACATGCCTGCAATTAATACTAAGAATACTATTGATAAAATTCGTGATATAATTAATAATGAAAATACTGTTTAAGCTAAAAACCGATTTGAATCTTTTTTTCATTATAGGGTAACATGAGCCAAACAGTTTTCGTTAGAAATATACAATTATGCTAACTTGACACATCAGATAGAAAATATTTTATCGTCGTCGGCTATGATAAAAGATTTATATGCTTAAGATTTTGGATTATGATAAAGCACACAGGACCTATTTGTCTAAGGGAAAGGAAGTCTTCAGGGTAGATTTTTTTTTTTTTTTTTTTTTTTTTTTTTTTGTGGGAAACAAACTGTTAATTCACAATCAATTGTACTTATGAAAAACCCCTAAGCCTCCCATGCAGCCGCTAGAATTTACCGGTGCTCAGCTATCTTACCGCTTGGAGACTAGTTGGCTTTCTGAACTTACGCAATATCTATCTGAATTTGAATATTTGCATAAAAAACGAGCAAAATAAAATGACACATTGTAAATAGTACATTTTACTGAAATCAAACTTTCTTTGAAAAAGGAAAATTAATTGTAAGGAATAAGATGGATGCATTTAATTAAACGGCGCGCAATAACAGCGCTGATCATATGTTTCGTATAGGAAATCATTTTCTTCGTGTTATCGTATAATGGAAAATATCCACAGATTATATTTTACAGTTTTTAAGAAGTCATGGGTTATCTGCTTTAAGAGAACACCTTTGTGGGCAATTTTCTAAATAAAATTAACTTGAATTCACATTACGCATCGGGAAAATCATAAAGACCACAAGCAGCTAAACTGTTCGGTTGCCAACAACAAACTACCAACATCCAGCAATCTTATTCACTGAACTATAGTGAACTTAAACTAATGTTTGTATATTATTAGTAGTATTAAAATAACGAAAATATTTATTCTAATAAAAATTTTTGTTTGAATATCCTCCCTAGTAAGGTATTTCCTTTGGTTGGAGATTTGTCAACAAAATAGGAAATTAAATGCTATGTTCAAACAAGACATTTATTTAGAGCATAATGCTTCAAAAATGTATGCTGGGATCCCTAGAAAAAAAATATCGCCGAAAAATATATCTCCGAAAAAAAATTAATTATTCATATTCTTATGATTAATTATTAAATAATTAATAAATTTTATAATTATTAAATGAAATGCTTATTTTTACTTTAGCAAATGTACAGCAACACTCTTTCTTTACAAAAATACCATATTGAATAAATTATATTGTAAGCTAATAAGTAACATTGCTTTGTTTAATTAAGATACAATAACAAGCCGAACAAACATTAAATTGGAAGTCAAACAACAAAAATCAGCGTTATATTTTCAAATTTTCACAATCTAATTTTCATTATATCTTATCTCGTTCATTTGCGCTTTTGCAGCTGAAGATGACAGTTCGGTAAAACCATCATCTTCTGTGAAACTAATCCTGTGAAAATTTGAAAATATAACGCTGATTTTTGTTCTTTGACTTCCAAATTAATTGCTTTGTTTGTTATTAATATGTCTCATCTTTCCTATTTCAGATAAAATTTACTAGTGTTTCTTGGACAGGAAAGCAATAATTTTTATTTTGAATCAATAAATTTGTGATACACTGAAAACGGTTTCAAGTTATAATTCCCTTTCTGAATATCTTGAATGTATATGAAAAAGTAAAATGCAAATTTAATATTAATATCATCACCTTTAAAAAACACCCAAATTTTTCGCTTATTACTCTCTTAAAACTACGTAATAATTAAGGAAAAAAGAAATTATTTAAAATAATTATTAGTTGCATGCAGTTGAAGAATATAGGAAAATGCTGAAGGTTTTAAAGATTTTTAATTAATGACAAAAATACAGAAAATCGGAAATAATACGAAATGTTTCAGCAATATCTCAGAAGGAATGAAAGTTGCACCAGATATTTGTCAGAATATAATTTTAGTGATAGCAGTTTAATCAGTCTGGATTGAAATTCCGGTGATAATCAGTGACATACAGATTTAGGTTACTTAGGTTAAAAATGCGTAATAATTTAAAATATAACCGGGTAAATTTTAAAACCAATTTATTTCAAAACTAGCAGCTTCGCTGCGAGCCTTCGTCTGGCTTTTAAATGTACCGGAAAAATGGCTGAAGGGAACTCCAAACGTTAAATTTAAAAACTGCGTAGGATTTTACTCTGCAGAACAACTTCATAAAAAAAGTTATTACGTATAACAAAATTACAATGAAATAAGCAATATCCATTAATACAAATATTAATTATCCTAATAAATAAATTAACCAAATTCCCTTTGCAAAATCTTAAGAACTCAAATGGTATAAAGGAGGTTAAGAACTTTGTTTCCTAAAAAAATCAGTCAAAACTTTTCAATATCTTAAAAACAGTGAAATGAACAATAAATAAAATAAAGGAATGCAAAAAACAAAAAATTCTGAAAAGCAAAGTATAATTAATGATATTTTATCTTATGTTTTCAAGGGAAAAAATTACAATGAAATAAGCTATATCTCTTAATACAAATATTAATTATCCTAATTAAAAAATTAACCAACTTTCCGTAGAACAAAAATCATGCAAAACTTTTCAATATGTTATAAACAGGGAAATAAGCAAAAAATAACATGAAAGCAACTCAAAAATCATAAAATTCCGCGCAGAATTTTACTTCACAGAAGAACTTTATTAAAAAAAAAAAAAAAAAAAGTAAAAATATATTATATTTATATAAAAATGAAAATGAAATATACCAATCTCTTAAAAACAGTGTCATAAGAAATACGATGAAAAATTGTTGTCAAACCCATATTTCTAAAAGAATGAAACTATTCAAAATGATGCGATTTCATCAAAAATCTATCAATAGCAATAAGACAGGAAAATTTTTGCCAAAATCACATTTTTAAAGATGTGAGATGTGAGAAGTGTACTCGGAAGCTTCATTTAAAAAATCTTTTAAAAATACAAAATATTATCATTTTTCCAAAATTCTTTTTGTAAAAGCATTCGCAAGTATGAAAGTTTAACGTGTCCAAAAATCAAAGAAAAATAAATTGTACATTTTTAAAAATAAACTTTTTTAGAAAAAATCCCATTGAAAAAGTGTTAAGCTCCCTTTGTTAAATAAATTCGTATTTAATCGATTTATTGAAACACGAAATTTATTTTAAGTTCGTAAAATAGCTAAGTGCCTACGTTTCATGACGATGTAAAAATGGAGTGTGTAGAGTAAAATCTCGCTTTCCTATAGTCCATTATGTTTCAAAATGACACGATTTCGTCACAAAACATTAAATAAAAAAAATTTAAAAAAAAACTCGAATTCGAATTTCGAAAAAATCGCTTCGAAGTGCACTGGCTCTTGTGTAGATGTACCTATGTACCAAATTTCGTAGCCGTGGGTCTATTAGCTTACGCGCAGCGCGAACAAAAGGCACACATACAGACAGACTCTTTCTTTTATTATATGTAGAGAAGATATGTAGAGATATGATTGGAAACTTTTAAGTTTCGCAGCTGTACCCTGACTCTTAAGACGGTCATCACGGAGAGTCTAGCCTTTTGCAATTCTCTTGAGATGTCACATCTACTGAACAATATCTAGTGTAATCAATCTCACTTAGTGGAATCATTGAAGTAAAATTCTGGGAGGGATGGGAAATAACAAATGAACTGCTTGACAATTTTCAGAGGTTTAGGGTTATTTTCGCGACATTTTACGGGAAGTTCGGTCCAAAACTATCGACAGTTTTAAAGGGATTCGCAAAAAATCACTCGACAGGCTAAGGGTTAAGGGGGCACAGGACCTTTAAATCTTCAAAAAAATCTATTTTCAGATTTTTTACATTTTATGAATATATAAACATTTCTGAACAAAATGCAAAAAACTGCGTTGTAAAATTCGCATTATTTCTTGAGTTATGAAAGTTTATATCGTATAGTAAATCAACGACGCTCGTTTAAAGGGACAAATATGGTGGTTATTTATATTTTGGTTACCCTGTATACGAGCTCATATTTTTATTATTATGCAAAGAAATATTTAATACTGTTTTTTTTTTTTTTAATTTCCTTTTCGTGTAGAGGAAGAAGGATGGCAACTACTCAACTTCACTGCTGATAGTTTGTTTACATGATAATTCTTATTACCACGCTGCTAAATCTAACTTCGTTTGAGTGTTTCTATTTCGGTCTTTCATATCAAGTTGGTTTTACTGAGTAAACGTTTATGTAAAGATATTTGTTTTGAAATTTAAAAATGAATAATAATATCAAAAGAGCTTCAGGTCAAAGACCGAAGAAAATGAAAAGGAATATGCAAATGTCTCTGCATCAGGAGAAAAAAAAAAAAAACTTCTAGATCATTTAGTAGTATCAGGTGACGGCGAATTTGAAGGGTATGCAATCATTGATAAAAGTTTATTATTTTCTGGATTAGAAGAATGCTTATGCTGTCATATTTGCCACAATAAAATTAGTATTACTTCTGAAGTAGTATATGGTTTAACCATAAAAATAAATATTTCATGCTGCTCTTGTGGAATACTAACATCTATAAGAAATTCCAAGCTTGTAGGTGAAAAACAAAATGCTTTTGATTTAAACAGAAGATTTACTTTAGCAATGAGGTATATTGGAAAAGGATTGACAGAACCCAGAACATTTTGTGGAATTATGGATCTACCACCACCTGTAACAGTGGTCATACGACAAAATTGTAAGTCATATGCATGCTGCTACACGTAATATTGCGGAAAATAGTATGAAGATAGCAGCTGACGAAGAAATAAAAATGACTGGTTCTTCAGATTTGACCGTCAGTGGAGATGGCACGTGGAAAACCAGAGGACATTCTTCACGTTTCGGTGTAACTTCCATTATTGGTGGTGAAACTGGTAAAGTTATTGATCGTTATGTTTCAAGTTCCTACTGCAAAGGTTGTGGGACAGGAAAAAATATATCCTCAAAGGAAAGCTATTTGAAATGGAAAAGGGAACATAACAAAGTATGCAGTAAGAATCATTTAGGTTCATTTGCACAAATGGAAGTGAATGGTATGTTAAATATGTTTTCACGATCCGAAGAAAAGTATAATGTTTGTTACGTTAATTATATAGGTGATGGAGATTGTAAAACTTTCTTAGTCATTACGAAGAATAGCCCGTATTCCGATGAATGTGTAGGCCACATTCAAAAACGAATGGGTGCCCGTTTGAGGAAATTAAAACAGGAATTCCGTGGCAAGAAACTGTATAAGAAACCTCTTAGCGGTAAAGGTCGACTTACGGATGTGCTGATAGATCAAATTGCATCATATTATGGTAATACCATTAGGAAGCATTCTGACAATTACCATGATATGCAAAAAGCGATATGGGCTATTTGGTACCATAAACGTTCAAATGATAATGAAATAACTCATGACTTTTGACCCGATGGTATTGATTCTTGGTGCGCATACAAAAGAGCAGTTGTACTCGTAAATGGCACAAATGAAAACTTTAAACACAAAAACTCAGTTTTTATAGCAGTTATGGATGCTATAAAACCTGTATTTAAAGATTTGTCCCACCCAGACTTGCTAAAGAGATGCATTGGTGGTCGAACGCAAAATGTGAACGAGTCACTAAATTCATTGATCTGGACGTTTTGTCCGAAAACAACAAACAATAGTAGGGAAATTGTAGAAATTTCTGCAAATTTAGCAGTAGCCAACTTCAATGATGGAAAACAGGCAACACTGTCCGTCATGAAAGAACTAGAATGTATACCTGGAGCTAACTGTGTAGCATGTGCGGCAGAAGCAAATAAAATTCGTATTAAATTCGCACAGAAATGAGCCCAGGGCAATACTTTAGAGGCTCGAATTACCAGAAGAAGGGAAAAAAATGAAGCTGATGAGCTTCATAAACAAAATGAAGGAGTAGTTTATGCTTCTGGTGCATTTTAAATGTGTTTTGAAAAATATACATTACAGAAAAGTGATATTGTATCTTTAAATTCGATTTTCTCAAATTGATAATTTCCAAAATTGCGCGCAGTCTTATTATCAAACTATATATGCTACGCCTAAAAAAATTTAAGTGTGTATGCTACTGTTGTTACTCTGCATGCTAAAACCAAAAAAATTACATATGTCAATATATATACATATATTTACCTTCAAAAAGTGATAAAAAGTTACATATTTTTAAATTTAAAAAATGTTTTCTTAATTTTTCAAATTTAAGATTTGATTTTTTATATATTTTGGTTTTACATTAGAGGTTAATGTATTTCGAATACATTTTTACCAAAAATTGTTTTCTATATGCAATATTTTCAAATTTATGATGCGCGCAACATTTGACAATTTTTATTTACACGTCTCTTATGTACATTTTTAAGTTTTTAATTTACAAATTATTTATTTATTTACAATGTTCATTTCATTTATTTATTTCATTTCCAAATCTATTTAAGGTATAAAGTAAAAAAAAAGTATAACTTTTTAATTATATAACATGAGTTTTTGTGTTTTCGAGTTTGAGTATTTTTATGATCGTTTCGACGAGCCCAAAGGGCCTGTGCCCCCTTAAAGTTAAGTTGTAAGAACAAACGAAAAAAGACCTATGTGGTCAAAAATTTTGCGCATTGTGCTGCAAAATTAAGGAAATTAGAAGATAAATTTTAGTACTCACACTAAAAAGTTACCAAAAACTGTGGCTCCGTGAAAACGTCAACATAAGCATATTTAGTTGCTATGAAATGTATGAAAGAGGAGAAAAGCACAACATTTGAATATCAAGTAAAATTAATAAAAAGTAAGCTATATGCTAAACGAATTAAGTAATTATAAACACGGTAAAAAACAAATCAATTGAACGAGGTAAAAATAAAAATAGTAAGCTACAGTACACTCCCGATTATCTGCGGAATTGAGTGTCGCGGCCGCCGCAGATAACAAAAATCGCGATTAATCCGAAAAAAGCTAAAAACGGGTATAGCAAAAGAGGAAACAGTCATTCCAACTTTGAAAATTGTTTTATGTACAATAAAACGTAAAATAAACAGCAGGAAATGTTTAACTAACGCTTAATATTTTAGTATAATACTCAAAAATAACCTAAAATGCATTTTGTTAATGAAAGCAGAAAAGTGCTTTGTACTTACGAGAGGCATCAAGGGTACACAGAAAAATTAATACATATGTACTGTTTTAATACTGTAATGTATAATATAATTACAAAAGCATAACTTTAAAACTACACCTTTTTGAAGAAATCAGTCATTTGTGTTTGCCTCTTGCTTTGGAAGCATTTTCTCTTGATCCGAGATTGCATTTTTCGTAGCATAGGTTTCTCGGCCAACTCCGCGTCGTCTTGTTCTTCTAAATAGCTCAGCAGTCCGTAGCCGCTTCGTCAGTCTTCCGTATTTATAAAGCCGCTTCTTCATTCTTCCACATCTGTACAGTGGGCTCTTCTTCGCCTTCACTTCCTTCTTCTCCATTCTCGGTCTCTCCCCTTGCTTTCTTCACAATTTCGTCATCTGTCAAGCGTACGAAGCCAGGACGGTTATTCTACGCTACGAGAGTCGACAGCAAGTTGTAGGCCGCCAGATGTCGCTGCTAGTAAAAAACAGGTCTGCCCAACATCCTATATTCTCTGAGTACGGAAGTTGTCGAAAGCGCGTGAAAAAGTGTTGCCGCGTCGTCAATCAGGGTTGTCCAGTTGACGTATTAAGTAGACAATGGCTTTGTATGTGTTTTCGCCGCTGATTTTTTTCATATTTAAACGAAGAATACCGTCGTAGATCTCTGAATCGATGGCGAATTTATAGAAAATATGTTGATGCTTTTGCTCTGCCAAAAGATGTTTTCATTGCGTATTTCAGATTGCCAAAATTTATAGTTATTTTAATTTGGGATGAACTGAGAGAGTATTTGGAGCCACATTCAGAAAACAAGAACGCAATTTCTACTGAAAGAAAGGTTATACTATTCCTGAAATTAGAGATATAAATTGTAATTGTACGCTTTAAAAATGTAGAAGATAATAAGTTTATCAAGCACATAAACCTTCTTCATTTAATACAAATATAGACATCCGATAAGCTTCTACTCGATTTATGTACAGCAAGAATTACGTTTACTTTAAAATCTAACAGTTGAATACCTTACGAATAATACTGTGAACACAAAAACTGTCGTTCATTATTACGCGAAATTCACACTAAAATAAAAATTAAAAAAAATAATAATAATAATAATTATAAAACTATAAAATAGATTTATAATATTTTTTTCAGTAGTTGTACTACTACTAGTGTGATACTTTTAAAAATAAGTTTTAGCCCAGAGGGGCTATTAATTTCGTTTTGCCATTTTGTGGCGTTTCACGATAAATGGCGTTTCACTTTTCAAATCGTTGCCACCAAGTATTATCGCACTCTATTATATTTAAAGAAATTAAATAATGAGGAATCTGCAGAATGTACGAATGTTTCTCGCACTGTGATAAAACAACGGTACCTAGAGCCATGAAATTCTGAATAACGTAATCTTCCATCCTAATATAGGCATCTGGAGGCCCAAATTTGGAACTGGGAATTTGTACGATTACTATCCATTTCATATATCATATTTTGTAAAGCATTTATGAGTTTTTGATTAAGAAACCCAACGATTTCAAAGCGAGCAATGGCAAAAAACACTTTCATCTCTAGCGCGCGAGACTATGTATCGGAAATTCAAAAAATATGCTTTTTTAAAATTATATGATATTGCTGTTGAATTGAATTTTATGGTTTAAGTGCGAAAAACATGATATTTAATAAATAAAGGTAACACGCAAAACGTTAAAAAAATGGCCCTTTGGGAGTAATATAAAATCTGAAAGCTTTCAGATTTTTTTTTTTTTTGGGTGTTTGTGTGTGTGTAATTTTAATACGTTTTAAAACTGGTTTCTAAGTGAGGACTTTCTAAGGGAAACTGGCTCGTATACACGTTACACATGGGGAAAGCCACGAAAACGCCGTCCAGCTCGTTCGCGGGATTCGAATCTCGGACCAAACTACCTGCGTTCAGCGACTCTACCGCTCGGCGGCTGGTGGGCTTGTTAGCAGAATTATACTGTATTATTATTGTATTATGCTATAAAGTAACAATGCTATAAGACTGAGGGTTTGTTCATGGAATAGTACTTTTGTAACCTATTATAGTATTAAAAAATCATTGTTCCTTTGCAAACTTAAAAAAAAAAAAAAAAAAAAATTAAAATACTGTTCATAGCATTCTCATTTTTATATTGTAAAAGAGATATTGATTATTATTAGTTTTCTATTTAAAATGTGTCGAAACGCTGGTTTGATAAGGACTTGAACTGCAGGAGACCTACACTGATTATTTTTACTTTAGTACTTCCATTGTGAAAATATTACTATCTTTTAATTATTTTCAAAGAACAAAATCTTTTGAGAAGGAAGAATATTTAAACTGAGCAGTTCTTATATACAAAATTAAAATAACAGCAATGTAATATTGAAAAAAAGGTATTAGTAATTGTGTGAAAAAAATTGCAAAACGAATTAATCACACATACAGGATAGATTAGTTTAATTTTGGTTATATATTTTATATTGAAAAAATATTTTCTTTCATGTTAATTATAGAATAAATTATTTAAAATAAAGCATTTTGATGCGTGTGTGATAATTGAATGCAGCAGCAATCGGCCATACAGTAATAGCGAATGAATTTTATTTCTTTTCCTGAAAGAAATAATTTTCATAGAAAAAGAAAATAAAAAAAGGGAAGAAATATTAAGAAAGAAATATTTTCTTTCTAATTTCTTATTTAAAGAAATATTTTTCGAATAGTAACTGTAAAATAAATTACGGGAAAACAGTTTTAATGTAAACATGGGAAAAAAAAGAAAAAAAACTTAGTTTGCTATTAGATTGTAATGCAAATTAATCATATTATAAATTTAAATAATTAAAATTGTTTATTTCTAAAAGGATTTGAAGTAAGCTTAATTCATTTACTCTTATCTATTTACCATTGCTTTCATGGTATCCCATATCACTCTTTATTTCTTACCTCTAAATTCCTGCGTTAACTTTCCCATTAAAAAACGAGATTTTCTTTCACATAACACAGCAGCATATTCTACTGCGTGTTGGTCATAATACTGTTTTGTGCAATTTTTTTTTTTCGAACTACAAATGCAGCGAGAACTTCAGCCAGCGCGCGCTATAAATTTCGTCACTCGTCTGTACTGCGATTGGTCTAAAACTCCTTGAAGCCTTGTCCCCTTCCAGTAAAGTTAAATGGACCCACCCGCCCTCCAACTGAGGACCACAGAATGGCTTTCTCCGATAAGTTGTGATGGCTGTCCATACCGGTTCTTTTGAGTCAATATTGTTCGCTCAAGTTGTAGACAGATCCAGTGATCATAGAATAGGCGTCCAGGTTCGTTGACGTCACACTCCAACCACTCGTTAATGTTTTCAGCATCGACGTTCTCACCACCCGGAACTGTTTTCACCATATCGGCAAGAGTTGCCGTGGGCGTGTCAACATCTTCATTCTCTTCTTCACAACTCAAAGGGGTTAGGTTGTTGTTGGCTTCAACATTAGGCATGAGTTTTCTCCATGATTTTATGAGGGTTGACGGTTTCACCGAGTCCCATGCAGATGCAATATCGTAGATGCTGTCCAAGATTGTGTAATGTTTCCAAAACTCTTCAGATCATAACCTTCCTCAATATTGGTCATTAGCAGCTTGGTTCGGTATGTTCTCTTCATTGTTGCAACGACTCCTTGGACCATGGGTTGGATTAGCGCAGTAACGTTTGGGGGGGGGAAACTTTGCAAAAATTTGTCCATCAAAAGACTTTAGCACACTAGTTGCTGGGTGAGAAGGTGCGTTGTCGATGAATAGCACAGCTTTTCAGGCAGGTTTTTCGATTTAAGATGTTTACGCACTTGAAGAACAAAGTTTTTTTCGAACCATTCTTGAAAAATGTTTCGGTTTAAATCAGCATAAATAAGCACGATGTTAGCAAATTTAACGTTTCGCTCAGTTTTGTGAACATTTTTATTTTCTTTGCTTGTAAAAATTTTCAAATTTCAAATTTTCTTTGCTTATAAAAAACAATCGGGAGTGTACTGTATATGCTAAACGAATTAAATAGATTTAAGACACAGTAAAATACTAATCAATTGATCGAGGTAAAAATAAAAAATAAATATTAAAAATTAAGAAGCGGTAAATGGTTAATTAGCCCAATTCGAAGTTCATTTTGGCTCGTCAAGGGAAATTTTTAAAATGAATTTCGAACTAAGCTAACTCTATCACGCGTTTCGCCGAAACAGACAACTGAAACTTTGCGCGACAAATTTTTTAATGAATTAAATAAACTATGTCAAAAACTTACATGCATTTATTAAAAACATTATTTCTCGACGCGTCCGCTTATTTTGACACGTTAAGGTGTAAAAAAGATAAAAAATAAATAATGGAAAGGCAATTCCGATGTACAGAAAAAATACATAGCGATATGCTATTAGTCAAAATATACAAGATCTTATGGGTTGGACCTGCTAGCTTAAAGAATTACGTACTATTTTACTCGTATTATTAATAGAATTACTCGGAAAACTTTGTAAAAGTACCGTAAATTATATTTAAATATATATATTAAATTTTGTAATTAGTTTTTCTTTTCAACTTGAATAAAACGAATCTTTGCAAAGTTAAAACTTTAATGATGTTTTAATCTTAACCCAAAAGACTGGAATTACGAAAAATGCGTGAAGATTCGCGTTTTCGAATTTCCAGTCTTTTGGTTCTTAAGTCTGAAAAATAATTAAGTTTTAACTTTGTAAAGATTCATTTTATTCAAATTGAAAAGAAAAATTCATTGCAAAATTTAATATTTATTAAAATTTTGTGGCATTCGAAGATTTGATTGTCCCATCTTTGTCTAAAACCTAAACCCAGACTTTTTGTTTACTTCAATGGTCATATCTATCTTCAGTATTAAAGGAAAAAGTATCTGGGTGCATGTATATGTTACCGCGAAAAATCGAAATTGGAGAACGTCGACATTTTCCCGTAATGTCAATACATATCAAATACGTCGGTGAAAGACCGAATATTTGGTTGTATACTTATACATTCGGGTCATTACCAGTGTATATAGACAAGCACAGATATACTCTGGTGGAGGTCGAAATGAGAAGCCGAGAACACAGACAAAAAGGCGTTATAAAAGCAAGGTGCAATTCAAAGTATCATAACAGTCTAAGTCAGGGGTTCTCAACTGGTGGTACGCAAGAGAAAAATAGTTGGTACGCCAAAGAAGCAAAGTATTTTTAAATATTAAATTCAAAAATTAAAACCCCATTGTAGTGGACTTCCGTAGTCGTGCCGATGGAAATAAGAATCATTGTATTATCCGTAGCGTGGGGTTCATTTCCTTCACACATGTAACTGTCGATCGACGTATAGATGACACCTTTTTACTGTTTGTTTAACAGTAAACTTTAATAGGTAAACAATTCTTGATTATTATATATTATAGGTACGATCATGAATAGGTAATTCCGGCATTGTCTCCGCCGTATGAGAAAACAATCTCTGTATAACAAAAACAAAAACAAAACAAAACAAAAAAAAAAAAAAAAAAAAAAAAAGGAAAGGCGATGGCCTCTTAGCCACAAAAAATCGGATGGTCCCGTCCGACATCCAGGGTCAAAAGTCCCCTTTGCCCCACTCGTCTTCTTGTTTCTTCTTTCTACTTTTTTTTTTTTTTTTAATTACTTCCGTGCGGTGGCTTGGCAAATGCGGTCAAGAGCAGGAGACTGACGTTAATTACGGAAGGGGAAAGTAAACGGCTGTGTCAGGGATCATAAGGGGAGATATATTTTTTTTTAAAAAAGTGTTTTTAGGTCTCATTCAGTATCAGTATATCAGTATATCATTAACGTAATTAATGAAAGCCATTTGAAACCAAAATAGGATTTGCATTAGTAAATTATAGTTAAGAATAATGGCCCCCATTGTTCTCATTATTACTGGAATACCCACCCGGCGCTAGCCAGGGGTGGCTCCGTCGGACTATATTCCGCTGGCCAAGGTTTTCGTTCTCCTGGGGCTATGGGCATTACACCTATCATCCTGATTGAGTTTTTTTTTAATCTAACACTCGTAAATTTATGCGATCTGAGCTTTGTTCAAAAGTGGTGGTGGCAGTAACTTTTTAGTGGTGATACTAAAGGTTTTCAATTTTTGTTTAGATGGTACGCGTTAGTCAAAAGATTGAAAACCGCTGGTCTAAGTTGTTGCAATAAATAAGATTGTATAACGTCAATCACATAACTAAGTTTATTACTGGTAATTTTTTTTTTTTTTTGTTCGTTTTCTTATTTAGAATGTACTCTTCGTTTTAAGTTCAAAAATTTATTTATATGTCCTGTTACCTAAGTTTTCTTCTGTTTTGATGTATCATAATATGTTTTAGTTTTAGTGATGAAGTATGAAAAACCAAGCAAAAATAAAGATTTACTTGTTTTTTTATTAACCAGTTACTTTATCTTAATTAGCTTTACTGTCTTTCTCCTTTTCCGTTTTTCTGATAGAATGTAAATTGTAGTGCACGCGTATTCAAATGAGATAGGAAGAGATTGTATTTAAAGGAAGGTTTTAGATTGTTTAATCAGGGTGTGTTCTTTCCTACGTTACTAGTTGAATTTCCTAGTTTTCAATCTGTCTAAGGTGCTGCGTCATTCTCTTCATTAGGCTTGTGACATTGGTATTAGGATATGAGCCACTTTGCGCTTTATTGATTCTGTGTAGCCTTTGGCGATCTTACGACTTATTTTAGCTTTAAATTTGAATTCATTATTTTTTAGGTAAGCCATAGATGCTATTTGGTTTTGTAAGCGGAGGAAATGTCTTTTGTTAAATTACTGAGCTTCAAGAAAAAAGGTTTTTACACCCTTATTCCGTTTCTCTTTCTCCTTGCTGGACATAGCGATTAGTCGCTTGAGTCTCGAAGTTTTTTTATGTTTCCTAAGAAGGTGAGATAATGCAATGCATATATTCCTAGCATTTAGAAAAGAGGGAGGTACGTAGAGACACCAAATTTTGAACACACGAAGTCCTTTACATGAACATGTGCACGAGTTTCAGTTTTTTTGTATCATATTTTGGGCGACTTAGGAAAGATAATTGATATAAATATTTATCAACATTTTTGGAATGATACTTGAATTAAAAAATTTCAAGTATCTTAAGAGAGAGCCTCAGAGTTTCTGACTAACGCGCGTTTACCTTTTGGCTAAGTCTCTCTAAGCTGTTACTACGCTCGGCCGTATTACAGGCCCTTGATAGCTTCGCTAGTTTATTCGATATTTAGGGGCCAACTACTTAGAATTGTGATAGCTTCGGTTATATCTCCATAGTTAAATAGTAGTTAAATCTTATTTTGATTTCAAGCCCAAGTAGAGGCTTTGTTGTACACCCTGAGAAAGGTACCGTCTGTTAACTCTTATTTTGAGCAATGAAAGGTAATTAACCCTTCTCGAGTTAACGTTTCTGTTACTGAACTAAAGCGATTATTCGCTTAGCTGTTCCCTAGGTTCATTTACATTTAGTTGTTAGATAAAAGGGCGGAACCCCAGAATCTTCAGAGTAAAAAATTTTTGCAATTATTTACTTATTACATTTATCTAAAGAAATATTTAATTCTGAGACGAACATTGTAATTTGTCAGATTTACCATGAGTGCATCTAAAGCTTACTAATAGTTTTTGTGACATAGTATTGATTATTGTTTTATATTATTTTCTGAACATTTACAGATAAATTAATTCCTATTGCTCTCGTGTCCAGGGTTATGTTATTTTTTCTTTCATACTACGAATATTTTTTGTTTATGTATATGCTACAGGCAAAGTATGAAATCCGGCATTCTATAGAATGCCTAGGCATTTTATAGAACGCTGAAAACTGCCCGGCAGTGTATAAAACGATCAAATATTTCACACATTGCCTAAGCCGCACAGACGGTGAGCCTACTGTGGTACCGAAGGGCCCGGGTTTGAAACCCGCAGAAGGCATGGATATTTGTAAACGCATAGTGGCTTTGCGGTATGGGGGCACTCTAAATATATGGCGAGCCGAAAGTCCTTTCGAGAGGTTTGTGATAGGGTAAAGAGGGGTGGGAGAGACTTTCAGACCCGTCCCCACTGGGTTGCTCTCAATAAAAATTGGGCGCGGTCACCTATATAGTGCTCAAGGCTCTCGCCAACTACAGATGCAGTCTTGCTCTCCTTGCCGCGATGAATTTCGTGGCTTGTTCTGGTGTTATAAGACAAGTAAGATAAGTCACAACAGCAACAACAACACATTGCCTAAGTATTTTATAGGATGCCAAATGACAAACCGGCAAAGTGTGAAATACAGCTGCGATTCTTTCCGAATAACCGAAACTACTTAACAGAATTAAGATAAAATAACACGCCGAGCAAGTACACTGACTACCAATAAGTATTTGGACACCTGTGATAGAAAAGAAAAACTAACTTTATTCAAAAGCAATAGTTGGTAGAGCCTCCACGAGAGGTAATTACAGCGTGGACCCTCCGGGGCATACTTTCCACAAGTCTTTGTATGACAGCTAGTGGTATTTTCTTCCACTCGGCTTGGAGAAGACATAGAAGTTCCTACACCGATTTTGCACGGGTAGTGCACCCCTGAATTCGGCGATGCAACTCGTCCCAGAGGTTCTCGATAGGGTTCAGGCGTGGCCTTCGAAATTAGACAAGGCCAACTTATACTAAAGGCCTGCCCATGGAGGTAGGAGAGGGAGGAGGGGCCATTCCGCGCTAGAAGTGAAGCACTGCTTTGAAGCTTGGGTCACCAGACGGGGTGTTCTTTGTTTACATTCAGAAGCTCGCTTGACAAGATTCTGATAGTATTTCGACACACGACAGTTCCATAGAAATCGAAAAAGGAACACTCTCGCATGAAGAAACATTCATAGTGTAATGGATAATAGCAATTTGTATAATTTACTGACATTTACGCAAAAATCACATCTTGGTTATTTTTCGATAACTAACAACAGCGATTTTTATTATGAATTTGTTTTATAAAATTCTAAGCTGTTGCACAACAAAAATATAGATTTTAAGAAAATTGCTAAAAGAGATCTGCCAAAATTTATTTTCTAGAAGATTTGAAAAGTTTGAAACTTGATGGCTAAATGTAAATATAAAATTATGTATGTTAAAATATTTGTAATTAGGCACATAGGTCAGTTTAAGTTTTTATTAAATAGAGTAACGCATGCAAGGGCTATCTGCCTAAAGAGAGAGATGCCATCGTGGAGGAATTTTGAAGAAAAACTGACATTTGAGTGGGTATTAAAAATAATACTTATAATTTTCATTCAAATTATATTCATATATATTTTTTATGTAAAACTTTCGGGTGTATGCTAAATTAGCGTAAATTACTTTACACGAAAAATATAGTGAATGCACAGAAATTAAAGATTTGCACATGCCGGAAATGATAAATAGGAAATATGTATGGGTATTTATGCATGTGCTTGCAAAAAGCATGTATCTGCCTTTGACAAAATACGTAAATATTCATTAAATTATTTATAAATAAATGTATTTGAAATGAAGAATTTATTCACTTATAAACAACTGTGAAGAAATCTAATGATTAAATGTATCTAATTTATAATGATTATAAATGTTATCTAAATATATAATAACCTTAATATTGAATTGTAAACATAAATTGAAATCCTGTTGACAAATACGTTATAAAACTATTTAAGCAAGAATTGTTCGTATTGGAAAGCAATCTGTTAAAAGGTATTCTAAAGCAAATGCTATGAGATGCGCACTTAAGAACGTAATAAAGAGTTTTGAAATATGTATTGTTGAAATGAAGGGTAAAAAAAAATCTGATAAGTATAATTAAAAGAATTATTCCCTTTACATTTTTTTATAATAACTCAGTTACAAGTTTTAAATAATACTTTAAAAAAAAAAAAACTTATTTTATTCCCTTTCAGAAATGTTCAGAGAAAGTCAAATGCTATTTAATACCTATTTAATTATTAGGAATTAGCGAAATACTTATTTAAAATATTTCGCTAATTCCTAATAATTCTCTAATTTAAAATGAACCGAATAGAGCATTAATTATAAATTGACTTACATTTTTCGATTTAAAAGAAGCCAAAAAATCATGTCATATTTAAGAAAGTATTTTAGGAAGAAGCTCTATAAATAAAAAAGAAATAATGCATAATTTTAATATTAATAATACAATAAACTTTGATCTTAATTTTTGGACCTTAACCGAATGAAATCGAATCACCTTAATTTTATTTTTTCTAATGTAATTAACGAAAACTTGTGAAAATATTTCATTCAAATTAAACCATTCTGAGAAAACTGTCCTGTGAAAAGTCTAGCATTTAATTCCGTTCATAATGAAATGTTGTTTTCACATACTTAGGACTCTGAAGCGTTGTAGAAAAAGAAAATATATACATTTATATGTATATTTGCGACGTAATTACAAAATATTTACACCCGAACGCGTCAAATCCCATAGAACTCAATGGTAAATGACCCAATGTTTTGGTCACCACGTAGGGATCGCCGGTGCTTCAAAGCAGGGTACGGAGAAACTTGTTTAGGGCGACTCCATCTTACTTCCTACCTCCATGGGCCTGCCAGACTGAACGAAATTCCGGTTCCCAGTTTTCAGTGGCTTTCGCGAAATTCATCACTAGGTGGCGCTCGCATTCTGCTACAATTTTGCTATACGCTCATTATTTGTAACGTAGCTCGTTATTAACAAAAAGTGTATTTTTTGTCTAGCTGCTGTATATTTAAGGGCTATACTTATCAAGCTTGGTTTTTTTGCGTAACTTTATATGCATATAGGTTTAAAATTGTGTATATACCTCACTGAACTCAGTTCTGAAATTCTTCATTCTGCTTATTTACTTCTGAAATCTTTGTGCATCTAATGCTGTTACTTTCAAAACTTTGTGTGGAACTTTCTTCTGATTAATCTGGAATAGGAATGCTACACATGGATTTATGTCATGTAGGTAATGTATCAAGATGGCACTCATGTGTATGTGTGCTTAATAGTGATAATATTGTTTTGTGAAATTCAGTAATTTTATTTCATGTATACATTATTCTTGATAATGAACTATATGAGTATCTCACGCTGCCAGCCATAAAATTTTGTACACATGTCATTCTGATAAATGTTGTATGTGTGTAAAAGTGTATACCTGCTGTATATTTAAGTGATGCATTTAATAAGCTTGGTAGTTTTTTTTTTTTTTTTTTTTTTTTTTTTTTTGCCTATCTTTAAATGCATATATATACCTCATTCTACTTAGCAATGTGGGCATGGATATATTATTTATATTCAGCCATTGCAAGTATTCAAATTTTATCCTTGCTATACAGAACTGAACGTTTTCTTAAGTATATATTGTGATTATGAGAATTATTAGTTTTTTCTGTGCTCTTAAAATATATTTTATGATGTCTGTGTCTCTTTTATTTATAACAAACAGATTGATTTGATCAATAGCTTTATAAAAAATTTCATTACTTTCATTTGAAAAATTGAAGCTTCTCTAACACTGAAAATGTAAATTGCTGCAATGCACTTTATTCATTTACTAGTTTCTTAATGTTAACATCAATGAAATTTAGAATACAAATGAAAGTGAAGAGAAACACACCTGTGTAATATTAAAATTAGTCAAAAAAGCAACTTTGGGTTTGAGTTTCATTCAAAATCTATGCCACAGTAAGACTTTATTTTTTTTTTTTGGCTTAATAATTTTAGAATGTCTTTGAATATTTGCAATGCAAATACTGCACAGAGATCAAAATCTGCATTATTTAAACTTTTATTGTTTAAGATTTCCAAAAAACAGTTATTTAATAATTAAAAAAAATTCTTCAGTATGTAAAATTTAATCTCATTAAGTGATATTTTTACTTTAATCTCTTTAAGTAATATTTTTACTCCAATGCCGTGGAAACAAATATACAATTTTAGATCACGGTGTATTAATATGTTAATTACATCTTTGATAGGGGATACTAAATTATATTTTGGCCGAGTACAGCCTATAGAAATATTTTGAAAAATTTTCACTGAAATAGTACATGATCTGAAGCTATCTGTTAACTTCTTACTATATAAATAATTAAAAAATAAGGTGTCAACTTTGAATCTCCTTTAAATTAGAATAAATAGTTGTAATGCGTACAATTCAGAATAGCGCATGTCTAGATGAAAGTAGGAATTAAAATCGAGATCAAATAGCTGGTGTTTATGTGTGAAAAAAAAAAAAAAAAAAAAAAAGTGAGATAGCTTAAAATTCCATGCTTACCTTCTAATTAAAATATTTTTACTAATAAGAAATCAACAATTTTTTACTACTATGGATTAATCGTTTTTAAACTTTGCATATAACAAGACAGAATTCGTTTTTGGTACTTTTCCGATTTTTGTAAACATCGCAAAGTGTAGCAGAATTGTAGCGCCATCTTGCGGTCAGTAGGAATATCACGCAGGCAACCGAAAACACAAAAGAATATTTTCACACTGGCAGGCCTTGAGTATAAGTTGGCCTTGGATTAGATGGCCTGGTCAACACCTCCTAGAACTAACTGAAGGCCACGGCGCGTTTCTCAGGAGGAGGTGTGACGTCAGTGTTAGTAGGGATTGTATTTCATTTAACTCTCCCCACCCAGGACTGTGGTGGGTGGATTTCCGGAGTTTTGACGGTCACTTGGTCAGAAATCGTCCATAAGAACAGTCGACATTTTCTTTCTTTTTTCAGATATTTCTATATTATAAGTATTCCACTTTATTATTTGTTTTTCAAATTTTTGATATGGTTTACACATGCTGTGTACCTAACTGTAAAGGGAACTATCCAAATGGCCCAAAAGTACAGGTTTTCTCTTTTCCGAAAGAGAAAGAATTCTTAAATAAATGGATAAAGGCGATTCATAGAAGCAATTTCAAGCCAACAAAATTTTCGAAGGTAAGTTGCGTTTTTTTTTTTTTTTTTTTTTTTTTTTTTTAATGAATAAGTTTATACTTATCTGTGCTTTAAAAAGTGCTTCTGTGTTAAGTATGTTATAATTATCATAAACTAAATCGAGTACATACATTTATAGAAAGTAAACATATTTAATCTTATTGTAAGTCTAATAGTGATTATATAAGTATGATGATTTAATCATACTATTAATTTAATTTATAGCAGATAGTACTGTTTATCATCATGCTAATCGTTCAATCTATAGTTCAATTAAATGTAGGATTAATAAATATTCAAAATTGTAAATACATTTTGTATGTTGCAAAATGCTTGCATTTAAATATCTCGATACATTTGTCACAGGAACAGCGTATTTATTAAAATCCGAAGACCTTGAAAAATCTTGATAATATCTCTGTAACTAATACCAATTTTGTTTCTGATGTTAATGCGAAAAAATACGCTATTTAAATTTTTGTGAGTTCATGCCTGATATTCTTAAAATTCACTTAATAAATATAACATAAATCATTAAATATGAAGTTTTACAAAATCTTGTATTTAATTCTAGTTTAGATAATTAAATCCGATTATAACAATCTTTGCATACAAGTGTTTCGTATTTTTTGTAAGTAAATAATTAAATTTATGCAACACTTTATTTGACAAAAGATTTTTCTATCTAATTAGACATTATTCTTCAAAACTAGTACCTGTTTCACTTTATACAATTAATAGATAAGTAGGATTTTCTTTCTATTAGTCGTGAATAAACATTAACTTATATTATTTTAGTGGCCTGCTGCAACGGGCTGGCTGCATGGGTGTTTTCCCCATGTGTAACATATATACGAGCCAGTTTCCCTTAGAAAGTCCTCCATGAAGGCATCCCTCCCCTTAGGCAGATAGCCCTCGAGGCTTTGCCATAATTAAAATAACCTAACCTGTATTATTTTATGCTACAAATTTAATGAAATTTAATAATGTATGCTCAGTTTAAAGCCGAAAAACTTAATGTATACAAATTCTTGCTGATAGGTTTGTGCCCTTCATTTTCACCCTGAGGACATTTCAAAATGTACAGAATTCGTTGATGAAAGGACTGGAAGGAAGGTGACTGCTCCCTTATCGAGGTACAAATTAAAACGTTCTGCGATTCCTAGTATTTTCCCAAACTGCCCAAAAGATATTTCAAGGGAATTTATCGTGAGAGAAAGCCCAGATGAATGTCATAAAAGGCTAGAAAATAAAAATCTTCAGTGGACTGTAACTGAAAGTATATCCCAGTTTCAGACGAATGAAAAAGAAAAATCCTTTTCTTCTTTTTCTGAATTTTTAGATAAGATGGGAAAAGAAAAGCTACCTGGCTTGTGGAACTGTATTAAAAGAGCACGGGAAGCTATCTTTTTAATTATTGAGCTAACACCGTGCCCTGAAATAAATATTTCAGCATTAATAAACGAAAAACTTGAACTTTCAGTTTACATTGGGAAAACTGAACTTAAAAAATTTAATAATTTAACTTTGCCAGCATCTGTTGGCAATGTAGATGAGGTTATTTCTATTTTAAACGCTTTGTTGTCGTATGAATTTAAAAGTGATGTGCAGAATTTAAGAATAAATTCTGTTTGTGAAACTTTAGAAAATATTGAAGAACAATACGATGAAAATAAGCAGAAAGTCATACAATTCATTAGGGAGCAATTAACATTAATTAATACATCCAAAGAAAACTTACGGTATTCTCCAGAAAATATGATACTATTCAGTATTTTATGTACAATTTCACCCCATGCTTATAAATTTTTAAGGAGTTCTGGGTGTATTTTGGCTCCTCACCCTCGGACAATTCAAAGGTTATGCTCATCTTTGGTAGCTAATTGTATATTTTGTATAGCAGTATGTCGAAGCAATTTTTTTTTCAAAGAAATCGAATATATTGTCATACATTTATAAGCATGCATATACATACGTATGGAAATAAAAATGTATGGCATGATATTTCATAAAGACTACAATTTAAATTCTTTCTAAAGATAGAAATGTAGTCTTTATGAAATATTATGTCATACATTTTTATTTGATGAAATGCAGTCTGTGATAAAAAAAAAAAAACAATATTTATCGTTCCCCGTTTACAGACAGTTTTGAATAATTCTGAATTGACTGCAAAGACAATTTCGATGATTTTCTTCTTTTCCTCTATCCTTCCTCTTTTTAGTTGACTGATTGAAAACAATCCTTCCTCTTTTTAGTTGACTGATTGAAAATAAGCATATACATATTATCTAAAGTATTTCTGTATAAATTGTTTCGAATTGTAATGTATAATTTAGTGCATCCTAAGGGCATTTATATGTTAGTAATTTTATTCGGCAGTAATAATGCAATGATAGTGTTTTTCATTTGTTGTGTTCAATATCCCAGTTTAGGATTTGTTACATTTGCCTTCCACACAATACTGCTAAACCATGTTATAAAATTTCCCTGTAAAGATCAGAGGTTAGCTATTTAGATCTATATCAGACCTCTATCAGAGATTTGATATTTGCTTTTAAAATGCAAAATAATATGCAATTCTCTCTGTGCACCTAATGTCTCAAATAATTATAAAAACTTATTTAAATCGTTGCAAGCTTAGTGTTATTTGTTTCAAACATGAGTATTTATTATTATTCGGCAACATATGTCAAAAATAAGATATATTACTTATACTTATCAAAGATGTTTATTAGTCAAGGCATAAATTGTTGTAAGTATAATTAATACGACCCTTGACCAATAAACATCTCTGATTAATTTATATTTGTTTTCAACTAATGATTTTATGTTGCTACATGATTCCAGGTAAATTAGCTTCATAATTTAAATCAGTTAGAATTTATCTCAATTTTTTAGGATCTATATCCTGCCTTCATGTCTTAAATTGTCTTTCTGTTTAATTATTGCGTACAAATAAAATTCCGATTCATTAAGTGTGAAGTTTCTTTCGTTAACAAGAGTTTCTCAGCGATTAAATTTAGTAACATCAGTAATAACTTTTAATGGAATTAAAAATTCTAGTTATTCGTATCGAAAACATTCTAAAAATAAAAATCTCGGTTCTTCACATTCTAATGAAAGCAAGGTATTTTCCAGATTTATAAACGATGAGAATTAAATATAAAAATTTCAGTTTTTAAATAAGCCTGTCAAATGGATATTTAAGAAGGCACCCTTAAAGTTGGCGAGGACGAAAGTATCCCTACTGCAGTGACGTCACGAACTGCGCGCCGTGGCCTTGAGTTAGTTCTAGGTGGTGTTGGCCTGGTCAGCTGCAGAATCACGTGATTTGACGTCACGTAAGGCGTCTGAACTTTCACCCTTCGCCCTGCATTGTGTGGACCATGGAGGTAGGAAAGGGAGGAGGGGCCATTCCGCGCTAGAAGTGAAGCACTACTTTGAAGCTTGGGTCACCAGACGGGGTGTTTTTTGTTTACATTCAGAAGCTCGCTTGACAAAATTCTGATAGTATTTCGACACACGACAGTTCCATAGAAATCGAAAAAGGGACACTCTCGCATGAAAGAAACATTCATAGTGTGATGGATAATAGCAATTTGTATAGTTTACTGACATTTACGCAAAAATCACATCTTGGTTATTTTTCGATAACTAACAACAGCGATTTTGATTATGAATTTGTTTTATAAAATTCTAAGCTGTTGCACTACAAAAATATAGATTTTAAGAAAATTGCTAAAAGAGATCAGCCAAAATTTATTTTCTAGAAGATTTGAAAAGTTTGAAACTTGATGGCTAAATGTAAATATAAAATTATGTATGTTAAAATATTTGTAATCAGGCACATAGGTCAGATTAAGTTTTTATTAAATAGAGTAACGCATGCAAGGGCTATCTGCCTAAAGAGAGAGATGCCATCGTGGGGGAATTTTGAAGAAAAACTGACCTTTGAGTGGGTATTAAAAATAATACTTATAATTTTCATTCAAATTATATTCATATATAATTTTTATTTAAAACTTTCGGGTGTATGCTAAATTAGTGTAAATTACTTTACACGAAAAATATAGTGAATGCACAGAAATTAAAGATTTGCACATGCCGGAAATGATAAATAGGAAATATGTATGGGTATTTATGCATGTGCTGGCTAAAAGCATGTATCTGCCTTTGACAAAATACTTAAATATTCATTAAATTATTTATAAATGTATTTGAAATGAAGAATTTATTCACTTATAAACAACTGTGAAAGTACTATGAAGAAATCTAATGATTAAATGTATCTAATTTGTAATGATTATAAATGTTATCTAAATATATAATAACCTTAATATTGAATTGTAAACATAAATTGAAATCCTGTTGACAAATACGTTATAAAACTATTTAAGCAAGAGTTGTTCGTATTGGAAAGCAATCTCTTAAAAGGTATTGTAAAGCAAATGCTATGAGATGCGCACTTAAGAACGTAATAAAGAGTTTTGGAATATGTATTGTTGAAATGAAGGGTAAAAAAAAAAAATCTGATAAGTATAATTAAAAGAATTATTCCCTTTACATTTTATAATAACTCAGTTACAAGTTTTAAATAATACTTTAAAAAAAAAAACTTATTTTATTCCCTTTCAGAAATGTTCAGAGAAAGTGAAATACTATTTAATACCTATTTAATTATTAGGAATTAGCGAAATACTTATTTAAAATATTTCGCTAATTCCTAATAATTCTCTAATTTAAAATGAACCGAATAGAGCATTAATTATAAATTGACTTACATTTTTCGATTTAAAAGAAGCCAAAAAATCATGTCATATTTAAGAAAGTATTTTAGGAAGAAGCTCTATAAATAGAAAAGAAATAATGCATAATTTTAATATTAATAATACAATAAACTTTGATCTTAATTTTTGTACCTTAACCGAATAAAATCGAATTACCTTAATTTTTTTTTTCTAATGTAATTAACGAAAACTTGTGAAAATATTTCATTCAAATTAAACCATTCTGAGAAAACTGTCCTGTGACAAGTATAGCATTTAATTCCGTTCAGAATGAAATGTTGTTTAAAAATATGTTGTTTTCACATACTTAGGACTCTGAAGTGTTGTAGAAAAAGAAAATATATACATTTATATGTATATTTGCGACGTAATTACAAAATATTTACACCCGAACGCGTCAAATCCCATAGAACTCAATGGTAAATGACCCAATGTTTTGGTCACCACGTAGGGATCGCCGGTGCTTCAGAGCAGGGTACGGAGAAACTTGTTTAGGGCGACTCCTTCTTACTTCCTACCTCCATGGTGTGGACACTGCTAGCGAAGACTTCTTATTACGTTGATCGCGTAATGTATTGTTTTATTATTCGTGTCTTTTTTATTGCTAAATTTAAGTAATGTTGTTAAGGATATTTTCGTTTTAAAATTGAGATTACTAGTTAGCTTATTTGTTAACAAGAATAACGATCGACGTCTATGTAGAGCTGTCTTCATCATGCCTGCACGATGTTGCGTTCCAGCATGCAAATCCAATTACGATGGCACCAACGAATATGTATCAGTATTCAAATTTCCAAAAGATGCAGTAAAACGGGATTTATGGATCAAAAGAATTTTAAGGAAAAATTTTATTCCAAGTGATCGCAGCGTTGTGTGTGAAAAACATTTTCGAAAAGATGATATTATTCGCTATGATTATTTACCAACAAACGAAGGTACTTTTATTCAGATGTGTAGAGGGCATCCTAAATTAAATAAATTAAATAACGATGCTTACCCATGCATTTTTTCTGGTTGTCCAAAATACTTATCTGAAATTCCAACCCCTCAGAGGATGAGCAAGAAGGAAAAAAGAGTTAAGATGGAGAAGCATATTTTTAATGAATTTTTGAGAAAGAACCAAATAGCATCATTTGAGAATTTTTCTTCTATGTTACCGAATAAGTTAAATATTTCAGATACTTCAAATATTATTTTACACAAATCTGCTGCTGGTATTTATATTTTATTGCTCAGTTTTCATCCACATCCTAAAATTGAGAAAAGTATCTTCGTATCGCTTCATATGGATATAGCAGTTTAATTAGGAGATGAAGTTGTTCCAGTTAAAAGTAAAGAAGAACCAGTAAAGAAGTTGAACAACATTCTTTACTGGTCAAACTTACCGAGATATATGTACAAAACATTAACATGTTTGATGTTCATGAAACTTGTTTAATGTGTGGAATTCCATTTTCTAGCAGATTAAAAAAAATAATGAGCACCATTTCAAATATTTGTTTAAACCATTACCGTATATACCCACGTATGAGTCGATACCGCGTATAAGTCGACCCCCCCCACTTCGACATAAAAAATTAGCAGAAAATAAGAAACCCGCGTATAAGTCGACCCCCCACTTCCGAAATCGATCGAGAAACTTCGAAAAATTTTTTTTAAGTACTACATTTATTCAAAATCATCTGAGATTCAGTCTCGAACTCTGTATTGTTACAATCACTACTAGAGCCTTCGTCGTCATTTTCACTTTCAAAAACAGCATCATCTTCCGTGCCGTCTAGTTCGTTGCTAATACAACATTTTTTAAATGATTTTATAATAATTTCAGAGGGACTCTGTAATTAGTTCGTCACATAATTTAAGTCATGAAATTACTTCAAGTAAGTGACTTATTTGATAAGTCGTCCAATTTGAGTGCGGGAAGAAAACAACTGCATTATATAAAGAAATTTTTGAACTTCCGATTCTTTTAATTTTTTATGGCCCCGCGTATAAGTCGGCCCCCCCCCCCACTTTGAAGTCTTTTTTTTTTTGTCCAAAATATCTTATATATACGCGGGTATATACGGTATACTAAAATTCTTCAAAATAATATGCATACAAAAATCGATGAAAGGAAACTTAAAAAAGTCAAGAATACTTGATGGAAAAGATATGAGTATGTAAATGACATTGTTTTATTTTTAAAAATAGTTTACTAAATATAATGCAGTTAAAATATATTTTCAATAATGTACCTTTTACATTTAAATTTATTAATCCTTTTGCTGTTTCCTTATTATTTGATAATACTTCATAATTTTCAAAATAAATTATCAATTGCGATTAATTATTGCTTCAGTATACTAGTACAACTTTCACAGTATTTGCTAATTAGACAGAAATGATGGTTCGTTCTATGTATAGTTGTTTTGAGATTTTCGTTGGCAAATTTATTGATTTTACGCTTTTGTGAAACATTTTATGGATGGCTTTTATTTGTAAATATATTATTTATTATGCATCTACATATAAGTAATAATGTAAATATTATTAAATGACGTAAATATTATTATAATTATTGCTATAGATAACATATAAATATGTGAAAATTATTCGTTTTCTGTAATGTTGCACGAAAATTGTAATTTATTTAATTTACAAAGTTTTGAGGTTTAAATTTTTTCTGTGGCTTTTGAACTGCTTTTCATTTTATTAGATAGTAACTTAAATGAATTAAAAATGTATTTGCATAATGTTTGGAAGCCCTGAAATATTTATAGTTTCAAGGAGAAATAATTTTTTATGTCTTTTAATTTGCTAAATTATATTTACTTTTGTTAGTGAATTATTTATATTTCTAAATCTTTTCATTCCTCTCCTTCTCCAACTGTAAAGACATTTTTATGTTAATAAATAACAGCCTTTTTATTTCCTTATTTCAAAGCTTTCTTTTTTGAGTGTATCCTAACAAATTATTACAATACAGTGTAAAAAAAAAAAAATGCACAAGATAACCTAAAACATGGCATAGAAAACTTCGTGAATATTTCTTAAAAAATAATATTTATTAAGTTATTAATCTTAACTGCAAATGAATATACGACCTTTTATATACGTTTTCCCGTCAAGTCTCTGGAAATTTAATCATTATGCATTATTAAAAACAAAACACTCTAAACATCGAACGAAACGCTCGCATTCAAATCTGAAGCACAGAAAGTCACGGAAGGATCGGACGCCTTTCGTGACGTCACTCGCAGCTAACCAGGCCATGTTATCTCGAAGGCCACGGTTCAGGTCTGAACTCTGGGCAGGCCAGTCCATTCGATGAACTCCATTGGCACCATACCAAGCCTTGGTTAACGTCGAAACATTCGACGTACCTTAGGACCGCAGATATCGTCATTTGCATAGGTGTCCAAATACTTATTGTTAGTCAGTGTATTAATTTAGAAGTCAAACAACAAAAATCATTTGCAGATTTTCACTGATTTTTGTTGTTCGACTTCTAAAGTAATCCTTATCAAAAGTTAATAAATGACGTAAAAATGCCAAAATGATTCTTAAAAAGGTTATTGGTTGGACTATTGGTTGCTGAATAGTTATGATGTGGAAAACAATGGTAAACTCATTTATGCTGTTAAAGAAGACCTATTCCACGTACTTCATGAAATTCATTTGGTTGTTAGACGAAGGACGTGACAAGGACCTTGAAACCAAATGATATTGAACTGTACATAGACCTTTGTGAGCCCTGTCAGAAAAAAAATAAAAAGGGGTTAAAAAGGACATTTTAATGAAACCTATGATTTTTCTAAATTTTAATTCTCGTTGTCGGGTAGATCTTATTTATTTCCAGTCAGATAGAGAATATAAATTTATAATGGTGTGCCAAGATTACCTCACTAATTTTTTTATTGCATATTTATAAATGTTTTTTAATGGCAGTCTTTCGTTATTTTTTCAAAATAACATTTGTATTTTTCGGAAATGAACATCTTTTAATTAATAGCTTATCATAACTTTTTTTTCATACTTTTGAAGCGCATTTGTCATTCTATCAAATGTCTAGGTATTGTTGCGTTCTATCCCACTTCTGACACCAGTTGTTACGTTTTTCTCTCCTGACACTAGTTGTTACGTTATTTTCTTCCTTCACGTTCGTACGGGGTTTGTAGATTTGGAGTAAATAACGACGACACTTGATGAAGTATCGAAACACACTTTATTTACCAATATTAATCAGATAGCTCCAAATTTACTTTTACAGTAGTCGAACTGTTATAAACACGCTGACACGTTCAGCGACACAGGCAGGCAATAACGGTGGAGACAGCTTCACTGCAAAGCAACCGAGAACCCAACTTTGCTTGGTCGTTCTCGGAACTCCACGTACTCTCGAGTCTCTCCACGCGATGCACTCGACGATACACAAGAGTATAGCTCTTGACTGAGCACGGTCTAAGACAAAACTCGACGATGCACTAAAAGACTCTCTCGATGCACTCGACGACCAACTCGGCGCTAGATTTGGAGATACTCGCTTAATGACTGACTATCACACACACACTAACTCTATCGCACTCCAGACGAGGGACTCTGACTCGCCCTCTCGATGAAGCACACACTAACTGACTGCGGACCAGCAGGGTTTATATAGCTTTTGGCTGGTGTTCGAGAACATTCTGGGCTAAACCGGTAACAATTCGTTCCAGACGGTTCTTCATGCGCCCATGGCATGTCGCTAATTTTTCGCCAAATGTCGCCAAACGGGCGATTTCTCGTCAAATGTGGCAAACCTACCTTATCTTGCCATTTTATGGCAACCCTAAAGCTGCTTTGCGGGGAAGCCATCTTACCGCGCCCGTACATTTCGTAACAGTATTATGTACGATGCCTAGATAAATTATATAGTTCTCATATTTCATAGTTTGCCTAAAAACGCCAGGCATTCTATAAAATACCTAGGTGTTTTATAGAATGCAGGCGTTTCATACATTGCCGGTAACATATATGCATATTTTTAAACCACCTTGGCTACATTTATTCGTAGAAGTACCGTATCAAAGTCGTCAATCTTAACCTATTGGCTGTATTTACGCTTCCGTGAAATGATTTTAGACATTGATAGCAAACTCGTCTCATTCCAGCCTCTTTTGTTCTCAGTAATTTGAACTAACGTTTCTTTTATTTTGTTGCGCAATTTTTAAATATGAGACTGACATTTTTTAGGAAAGCTGAAGTTTTAATTTGTTTTTAGATGTTTAGTCACCTAGTATGCTTTCGACTTTTAGTTGTTTTTTAGGATTTTCACCACAACTAACGCAGAAGTATAGTAATGCACATCCCCCCACTCCTCCCCCCACTGATAACACAACGAATTTTTAGTTTTAGCTTTCATAATAGCATGAAAAAAACAAACTATGCGTTTCTTTAATTCTTTTAAATTTTATTTGCAAAAGCAGTATTAATATTTACTAACACACTTTTTGATGAAATGGCTAACATTAAAATAAAAAAATATTATTATTATTTATTAAAAAGAAATAAGGATGTTCTAACTAAGTCTTTTAGCATTATTTTTGGACTTTCGTATGACTCATTGTAATATTTGACATGATATTTAATTGTATCTAGAATTTTTTAGTGATTTAAATATATTGTTACGAAATGTACAGGCGCGGTAAGATGGCTTCCCCGCAAAGCAGTTTTAGGGTTGCCATAAAATGGCAAGAGAAGGCAGGATTGACACATTTGGCTAGAAATCGCCCATTTGGCGACACTTGGCGATAAAATTGGCGATATACCATGTACGGTTGGAGAACCTTCTGGAACGAATTCTTACCGGTTTAGTCCAGAATGTTCCTGAACACCAGCCGAAAGCTACGAGTATATAACCCGTGGTGGTCCGCAGTCAGTGAGTGTGCGTCTATCATCGAGTAAGTGTGTCTCAGAGAGTGTGCCTCGTCTAGCGAGCAGTGCGGAGTCGATCGAGTTGACAGTCGAGCAACGAGTGCAGAGTGGGTCGTCGAGTGCACCGAAGGAGTCTGTTAGTGTATCGCGGTTAGTGCATCGTCGAGAGAGCGTGTTGAGCTCCGGGAAAGACTGAACCGAAATGTCAGGAGCTGTGCTCGTGTGTCGTCGAGTGCATCGCGAGTTGTAGCGTGGAGAGACTCGAGAATACGTGGAGTTCCAGGAACGACCAAGCAGAGTCGGGAGCTGTACTCCGGAAAGCAGAGACGGGTGCTTTCCAGGAAGCTGTCTCCACCGTGATAGCCTGATAACCTGAAGGCAGTGTCGCTGATCGAGTCAGCGTGTTTATAGTAGTTCACGACGACTGTAAAACGTGTTTCGGAGCTGTCCTGACAATACTGGCAAATAAAGTGTGTTTCGATACTTCATAAAGTGTCGTCTTTATTCACTCCAAATCCACACGAACCCCGTACGAACGCAACAATATTAACTTTTTAGTGATTGAGAACATAATTGAAATTCTCATAACTTACGCATAGTCTAATATACTTTCTTTGCATTGTTTATATGAGTGTGATCACTCTGAGAATCTTAAGCATGAGCCCCATAGAAGTATTCAGGAGCGGGTGAGACTATCGAGAATTTGGGAAATTTGCGTGTGACATCGCCTTTTCTCCTGATATTAATCATAATTATAGAAGAAATTTAGCAAAAAACGATAAATTAATTCATAAGAGAAAAAAAGATCTGTTTCACTCAAAAGGTCAACAGAAGGATTTAAATAACAGCAGTCCTTCATGTACAAAGCCCATTTGGAGTAAAAAAAAAATTCTGAAATGTTTCAGATTTTAAATTACGTCCTAAGGGGCGTTTTTAAAACACTTTGTCTGTTACCTTTATTTATTAAATATCATGTTCTTCGCACTTTAACCATAAAATTCAGTTCAACAGCAATATCGCAAAATAGTTTTAAATTGAGAATATCCTTTAGAATTTCGGATACAGAGTCTCGCGCGTTGAAGATGCTTTTTCGTACAACGTTGCCATTGCTCGTTTTGAAATCCTTGAGTTTGTTAATCAAAAACTCGTTAAAGTTTTACAAAATATGAAATCGATCTTAAAACAAATTCCAAATTTCAAATTTGGTCTTCCACATGGCCATATTCGTAGGAGGATTACGTCATTCAAAATTCGATGGCTCTATGTACCGTTGTTTTATATAATATAATGTAAGATATATACATATATTTATGCATATTTTTAATTATTTAATTTCTTCAAATATAATGCAGGACTGTAACATTTGGTGGCAGCAGTTTGAAAAGTGAAACGGACATTTATAGTGGACCAACGCAAAATCGCAAAACGAAAACAATAGTCCTACAAAGCCCCTTTGGAGTAAAAATTTCAAAGGGTTCAGATTTTAATGGTATCCCTAAATGGCTCTCTTAAGTTTAATGTGGTTTATCGGTATGGATTATCGATAGAGATGGCCCAGGTGGAATAGCGGAACATTTTATAGGATATTAGATGAATAGGAATTTAGACTGACCTGGAAACGTTATATATCTTCTGCGTATTTAAAAAGTGAAAAAATATGCAATGTAATTCTATAAAAATATTGAATGTTTTTAATTAGATATATCATACAGTTTTTAATTATTAGCTGTAAGGGGCAATTTGACCATAAGGGCTATTAATTTCTTTTTGACATTTTGCTTTGGTTCACTGTAAACGGCGTTTAACTTTTCAAATTGTTGCCGTCCAATATTAGAGCCCTGCATTATATTTAAACAAATTAAATGATGAAGAATCTGCATGAATGTATATCGCTTTGTGGTCTCTAGGTACCATTCTCACCACCACTCGAATATGGTCATCTGGAAGCCCAAATTTGGAATATGTTTTTATTATCAGTTTCATATTTTGTAAAACTTTAACGAATTTTTAATTAACAAAATAAACGGTTTCAAAGCAAGAAAGGGCAACTCTGTACGAAAAAAGTTACTAGTGCGCGAAATTGTGTGTGGGAATTTCTAAAGATATGCTGTTTTTTAATTATTTTGGGATATTGCTGTTGAATTGAACTTTATGGTTTAAGAGCGAAGAACATGATATTTAATAAATAAAGGTAAGACACAAAACGTTTAAAAGCTCCTTTGGGTGTAATATAAAATCTGAAAGCGTTCAGATTTTTTTATATAAATTAAATGCACTTTATTTAAATCAGATTAAAAAGCAAAAAACTAATATGCTTAAGAACTTCATACATTGCTTTTAATAGTTTAGTTTGTTAATTAATAATATAGAGACTGAACATGAAAGAATAATATTTTGCATTTTTCCGAATGGCAACATACTCGAATGGAAAGTGAAACAACGCAATTTCGATGGACCATTCCGAGGCCAACAGCCCATTTGGTGTAAAAAACTAAAATGGGAAACCGCGTAAACCCATCATTGTTAGCTCGTCACAAATTTATAATCCTCGGATCTGTTTCCTCATTTCATTGCATAAAAGCGAGGAATTTTCGTGTTCCGCCACCAAGACGATGATGCATAAAAAGCCGGCACTTTTATGCAAATTTGTAAAAAAAGATTCATGTGAAGCTAGTAGCTTATTGAGAGTTGCTTTCTTTAGGCTGTAAACTGAACTTTTAAGGGTGCCGGCCACCCATATGTTTTGGCGAAGAATAGCCAATTTGTAAAGAAGTGCCGGCACACTTAAGCAACTTAGCCGCGTCGGTTAGAATAACTCCATCCTCCCATAGAATTTGTATCCCGTTTTTCTTTCATGACCACAGCGCTATATACGTAGAAAGGTATCAATATTTGCAGTCAAAACATTTCGATTGATTGCGTTCCATAAAAAAGATGAGGAAGCTGCAAAAATCAATTACAGTTTTACCCTCTTCAGTGGACTGTCATGGGAACAAGTGTTTGCTACGTGGAAGTGTATTAATGTCCTGTACTTCGAAGGCCCGGGGAATCAAGAACTATCTGAACTGGTAGTGTTTATTAACAGAGGTTCTACTGTGGTATACTATCTGAGCCGTAAAGGATTCTGCATTAAATGACTAAAAGAGTCAATTTGGTTTTTATGACACAGCATAACACCAAGATACACACACATTAAGTGTTTTTTCACCATCTCGTTGAAGGATAGATAATTTGATTTGGCATAATCCCCAAACCTTAGTAGATTTTAATCAAGACCGAGAAGCTTTAATTAGAATCAAGTTACGCTGACAAAAGGAAGTCTTTTCGTGATTTAAAATTGAGCTAAAATGTAACTCATAAAGTAAATAATTCAAAATACAGTGTACTCTCGATTATTCGGTATAACGAATAATTGAAAAACGCGGATAATTCAAATGATCAGTTTTCATGTATATTGTATGTGTTTATTTATTTAAAGAATTAGTGATTTTACTCTGTTTTTGAGAACGGTTAATTATTTTTCAAACTTTACTGTGTATTGTGGCAATCTAATGTCAGAACTGTGTGCGCAGCCAATCCACGTCAAGTGGTTTATGTAAAAACTGCTAGCGCGGCAGTGAACTCATTCACTTCGCCCTTAGCTGCAGCATAGGATGTTTGAATTTTAGTTTAGTGGTTTTTGTTATTCGTTCTGTTATTTCAGTTGTGTTTAAAGTTATGGTGTGTGTGTGAATAAAAGTTATGTTTAAAGAAAAGGAGTCATGTCAATTCAAGGATATACACCAAGCACATAACCACCACGCCACTATAGTGTTTTTCGAAGTGCTATTTTTTGCTTAACAGTATCACGAAGAGTTTTCGCGCCAATTCTATATTCTTCGGAAAGCTTTTTATCGATTCGCCGTGTTCAAATCTTCCGATTAATGTAAGTTTTTGTTTTAATGGTGAAACAACTTTTTTACTAACGTGTTCTTCATTCGTTTTTTAGTTCTAAAATTTTAAATCAATTTTTAAAAGAATAAGAAGAAAATATGTACGAAAACAAAACATTCCAATGATTGACTTGCACGTGCAGAACGAATTGCTCGAGATAATGGGTAAAACTGAACTTTAGGACGCAATACAGCGACTTTCAGAGCATGCTCGGCTCAAGCAAACTCGACGAGTTTATAACTATTCGGGTCCCCGCGTTATGACGCTATCCCGGCGTAATTCTTCCGATTTTCGATTTTGTGAAGTTGCGAGTACTTGATGATAAAATTCGAAAACAAGTGGGAAGTTCATAACCATAAAAATCTGGGGGAGTACGATGTACGAGTCCGAGGAAAGTACCCCTGTAACTGCAGGCTTTGACGGAGGTTATTACGCATGGCAATGGCAAGTAGAATAGTGATAAAAAAAGAATTGCCTAATCTCACTGAGTCTTAAGAGTCCATATTTGTGATCAGTTTACATAATGAACATTAAATATACAAAAGTGGGAAATAATAAAAAAAATATATACAATATATATATATATATATATATATATATATATATATATGCAGTATATACAGGAAAACAGCACCAAAACAATCACAGAAATTAAGGGAGAGTACAGGAGGATTTTACTATAGGGAAATTCACTATAGCAGATATCTTAGGACCGCCAGCGGTCGTTTGCCATGTGTTGCATTGTTAAAATCATAATGTAGAACTGGTGTGGTACAGTTATTTACATTAGGAATATTTTTAAAGAATTTTTCTGCCAGCAGAGCAAAGTAGGTGTAGATGGTGGGGATTTCTAACTCCTCGTGAACTGCCGTGTTTCTAATGAACCAGCGGCAGTTCGTCATTTGTCTGAGTGTTACATTTTGTAACACTTGGATTTTCTTCATATTAGTAAGGCTGGTATATATCCAAACAGGGCAGGCATAAGAAAGTATGGGACGCAAAAGGGTTTTGTAAATGAGCAATTTGTTATCTATAGAGAGAACGGAGTTCCGGCCAATTAAGGGGGTAAGTGTTCGTTTACGGTCACGGAACTTGGCAATAAACTGTGTAATGTGTGGGGTCCAGGTGAGTCGCCTACCTAAAGTAATTCCAAGGTCCACGGGTAAATAAGCTGGCAATAAGCTGATCCTTTTCGTGAACCAGATGGCCTCGGACTTTTCCACATTGATTTTAAATTTCCAGGCATTGAGCCAGGACTCAAGTGTGTGGATGTGTGATTGGAGTGCTTGTATAACTGCGCCAGGAGATGCATTTTTTGAGAGAATTGCCGTGTCATCGGCGTATATTGCCAGGGTGGTGTGTGTTGATTGTGGTATATCGTTCGTGTAGATATTATAGTAAATGGGCCCAAGGAGGCTTCCTTGCGGGACGCCGGCCCTGATAGCCCGTGGGGTAGAGTGTGTGTTGTTTACACGAACGATAAAGTGTCTATCCTTAAGATAGGAGTAAGTGATGGCTGTGATGTACTCTGGGAAACCCAGGGTGATGATTTTGTACATAAGGCCCTTCAGCCAAGCACGATCAAAGGCTTTAGCTACATCGAGGAAGAGGGCACCTGTGGTATGGCGTTCCTGGAGTCCTTGAGAGATGAATTCGGTGACTCTATAAAGTTGGTGGACTGTAGTTGTTTCTTGCGGAACCCATGCTGCTGCGGAATGATGATATTGTTGAGTTCAGTATGAGCGAGGATTCTTTGGAGGATGATATATTCAGCTACCTTGCTGAGCGAGGACAGGAGGCTGATAGGGCGGTAGGAAGCTGGCTCTGCAGGTGGCTTTCCAGGCTTTGGAACAGGAGTAATGATAGCTGTTTTCCAAGGTGTAGGGTAGTGGCCCAGGCGAAGCATGTCATTGATGATGGAAACCAGTTTAAGTAGCATGAGTAGCATGCTCGGACTTGCGCATGTTTGTTTCTTGTACACTCTCGCGCATAGCGTTGAATGTGCGTGAGTGGGCACCGCCATGCATGAATAATCCGTAGCCGGATAATGGAGAGTGCACTGTATATGATAATAATTCTATTGTCGCCCAGACGTCATAGTGGTTACGGGAGCCTGGCTGCGATACCGAAGGGCCGGGTTGCATATAAGCATTCTGTACCGCGCCACGCGCATAGGGAAAATTCCGTACTTGTGATTGGACATAACTTTCGGATGACATCATTTTATCTTGGTGTAATGACGTTTAGGCGGAATTCTTACAATTTTGGTTTTGTTGAATGACGCGCATGAATGATACGGAAACCTGAACATTATGATTTGCATCATTTGAATAATAATGCCAGACATAAAAATTGACATGCAGCCTTCTGCAAATGACATGCTTTTTTATGTTCTTTAATAGATGACATCTTGTTATGGAATAATAAAATTATAAAATCCTTCAAAGAGCGCTGTTAATATCAGGAGCAATCTCAAATGCTTAGATGTGGACATTCGCTCCTACAACTCAATCGCCTTTTCCTAAATCTGGTAACAGCTACAGCAGCGAGATACTTCTCCAAGCTGCTTGAGGAAATGAAAAAGAGACTTCCATTCCGATGAGGTTATGACGAGGCGACGGATGGAGCTGAACTATGCCGCTCGAAAATATTGCTTGATGATGTAATTCCGTTTCATGACGAATCAAACTTTTTATCTTACTTCCTTTCACTCTGTACATACCATAATCATGTTTATTCTTTCATTATTAAATGCCCTTAAAATACCACTGCCTTCCTCTATTTGAATCCTAACCTCATCCCACATAGATTATGTAAATAACTGAGTTCATAAATTTATTGAAAAAAACAAAACATATTAGATTACACAACGATCTCGACTCAAATGTAAAGGCATATGTGTCAGTAAGTGTATTATTATTGAAATTTTGTTTCATTCTGTTCCTTTCACATTGCAGAAAATATTTCCTTTGCAACTGTATATGTTATTTCCATGTTAATGTCCATGTCTTTATATACTACTTCTAATATTCTGTTGCCTTAAATGAAAGATAAAAAGCGCATTCAGTATATTCGCTGAATACACGTGTATAAGAAACTTTCTTCTCTGATAAACAATATTTTTATACAAAGGTGCAAAAGATATTACACATTAAGAAATGGGCAACATTCATAAAGCACATATTTATGGGAAATATTCAACTTATACGTAGTTATATCTATTTCTGTATTCCAAATCTATAGTAGTCTAACTTCAAAAATAAATTTTACTTTTTCAGACTGACTACAAATATCGTGAATTTACTGTGTATTATATTAGCTGCCAACGCTTTTGCTGTTTTCGAAAACTGACTTCAATCTTGTTTTCGGAGATTCCATCTGCAAAGAATCTGTAATTAATGAACATGAAGCAATGAATTAATAATCACAAGACATTGCTTTTTTGCGACAATAAAAAGGCTTTTAAATTAATACATTTATTAAAAACCTGTGCACATAATATTAATACATATTTACGGAATTAGCGGAACGCTTAATAGCAGCGTCAACACGGTCAGAGAAGAAACACCGAATTTTCTCTCAGTGGGGGGGGGGGACACTACGTATTAAATTCATCATACTACAGTGCCGTAATAAGAGTAATCCGCAACAAAAATTTAACGCACGTCATTAACGATAATAATCTTTTCGGTGCTGCTATCAAAATGTAAATAAACGGTATGGATGTGTATTTTCGAGCCTAAGCAAAGTCAAGGTGTTCCTAAGCATAGAGAAAATGATGTCATCGAAAGCCGTATCCAATCACGGGGATGGAATTTTCCCCATGCGCGTGGCGCTGTTCAAAATGCTTATATGCGGCCGGGTTCGAATTCCAGAGAAAGCATGGACGAAAAAATTGTCTCCCTTCATAGGAGGTAACGGTAGCCGCCTATTAGGTGCCTCCACAATAAAATGGCCACCTCTTCTGGCCTTAGAAATGGCCAATGCCTTTATAGGCCAATGGCTGCCTTTGGAAAAATAATAATAATAAGTAATTTTGTCGCACAATCTGGGATAGTGGTTAGCAACGCTGACTGCCATCCCGAAGAGCACGGTTTTGCATCCCGGAGAAGGCATGGATGTTTGTGTATGTATAGTGTCTGTGCGGCAAGAGGGCATTCTAAATATGCGGCGAGCCGAGTGTCTACTGGAGAGGTTGGTGGTAGGGGAAGAGGAGGGGCGGGAGACCCTCTGACCCGTCCCCTCGGGCTGTTCTGCATCAAAATTAGGGGGGGCGAACTCAGCAAAGTCGTACTATCACCGGTATGGTGCTCAAGGCTCTTGCCAACGATAGGCGTAGTGTTGCACTTCTTTGCCCCTTGAATTTGGTGGGCTTTTGCCAAACAAGTGAGATAAGTCAAAACAACAACAACATTTTTGTGGTTTGGATGTGGTATGACACAAACCACCTGTCTTTTTTGTAACACCTCATGTCAGTTGTAGTAATTTCTGAAAGACCTTTTTTTTTCCATTATAATAAAATAATTTCTAAGTCTATTCTTAATCATTCTTAAAGATCTCTTCAGTTCGTGCATACTTAAGAACGCCCGATTAAAATAAGACGCAGGTGACAGTTTAATATCTGGTTGTAACCACCAACAAACGTTCTTAATAAAGTTAGGGGGGAAACCGAAAGCAGTATCTTTAGTTCATTTCGAACGTTCTGTGCAGAATGGAAGAAAGCACTAGCAAGATGTAGTTACGGGTGTGGAAAAATGTAGAAGTTCGAAGGAGCTATGTCGGGGCTATAGGGTGGTAGCGAAAGATCCCATTCGAGTCTGTACAGAGTCCAGCCGGTGAATACAGACACATGTGGTCTTGCATTATCTTGATGGAACATAACCTTTTTGCGGAGCTCAGTTCGACGTTTTTCCATGATAGCAGCGTTAACAAGGACTAGTATCTCGCTGTACATCTTATTTGCCGAGGGATTTACCTTTTTCCAGATACCCTTTGTGGATAATACCACAGCAATCCCTCCATATACAAAGCATGATGTCGGCCAGACGTTATAGTGGTTAGGGGAGTAAACCGCTGAGTTGGCTTCCGACCTAGATATATATCCGATATATTACGATATATCCATGCAGATAATACACGATTAATACAATATATCCATGCAGAATTGGTTACCAACTCAGCGGGAGTCAACCACTAGCCGCCAGGCCGCAGCCCCGGCTGAGCAGATGACATTTATAAAATTAAAAAAAATACATGTGCATACAGGGTACTTGAAGAAGAATACAATCAAAATATATGTATATACATATAAATATCAACAGATTTATACGCACTTATATACATATATGTTCCGAAACAAAAAAGTGTACATACTCTCACTCATATTCATATTTACAATCTACACATATACGTTATCATGACTGTTAAAGTTTACATGAAGTATGCCATTGAGGTACGCGTGATCCTTAGTATAAGTTAGGTACCATAAATAAAATATATAAACATGTACAGATACAGTACAGCATTCAGATACAGTACGAATTTTGTGTATGAAAACCTGGCATAGCATAAATACAAAATTATATATCTCTGTTGCTGACATATTGAACTAGCTATAGACTTAATGGGTACCAGCTTCAGAAGAGTAATTGCTAGTACAATAGTCAATTATTGTTTTCAGTTTCCGCTGGGCATCTCTGTCACTTTGTAGATTCTGGAACCAATTTGGACAGAATCTGGGTCCTGGTTGCTTTAGGTTGTTAAGTGCTGTGTGACTGGTTAGGGGAGGTAAACCGCTGAGTTGGCTTCCGACCCAGGTATGCCTTCCTGCGCTACCGAAGGGCCCGGGTTCGAATCCCGGAGAAGATATGGATGTTTGTAAATGTATAGTGTCGGTGCGGCACGGCGGCAATCTAAATATGTGGCGAGCCGAAAGTCCTCTCGTGTGGATTGGTGCAAGGGAAGAGGGGTGGACCCCCTCGGGGTGCTCTCCCTCAAAATTGGTGGTGGAAAATAGAAGTTCAACCTCTCTTCGGAGCAGGCTCTCTCAACCATTGTTTCATGTAAATCAATGTCATGTCATCTTTCAACCATTGTTCCATGTAAATCATGTTCCGTTGTAACGACAACAACAAAAAAGCATGATCTTTTTTTTAGTAAAATTGCTCTTTGCGACGCTACCGACGAGCTCACCGGGCGCAGACCAACCCCATTTTCAGCCTTTGTTTTTGAGGTAAATTCACTTTTCATCACAAGTGACGATCCGGTCCGGAATTTTATCTTTGCATTGATATTCGAGCAGATTAGTGCAGGTTCAAAGATAAGAGAGCAGATAAAGATTCTATGCTTACTTGCTTGAGTCAGTTCATGCGGCACCCAGTGATTGATCTTACATCAAGTTTATGCGATAGTAGTATAAAAATACGGGTTCTGCCACACGGGGTGTGAGGTGTGGGCGTGGTCAATGACGTCACACAGAGGGCGGGGCCAAAGGCAACGTCATCACACTAGGAGGCGTGGTTACGAATTGAGTTGAGGTGTTGGTAGACTGCTGATTGAGTTGTAGACCTCCTGCTTTTCATTTAAAGTTAGTTTTTTAAAATTGGCAACGGGAAATATTTTCTGCATCTTAATTTTGATGATATAGCGATGCTGCCCTCTCTTGACGAAAAAGTGAATTATATGTTTTAGAAATATATTTTTTAAGTCTGGTGTTAAAATTATTCAATGCGCGACTCTGAAAACAATGTAAAAGAAACAAATATAAAAAAAAGACTTTCCTTTAATGATAGTTCATCATGTCATGAAATGAAACTACAAGATAATTTTTTTTATTACTCAATTTTATTCTGATACTTTTATTCTTTTTTTCCATGAAACTTTAAGTTATTTCTCAGGTTTTCTGTTCATAATAACATATTCATTTACTGTCATATTTTTTTAATACTTAACGTTTCTAATTTGTAATATTTTATTTAATTTCCACATACTATTTTTTTTTTCATACCTTTCATACCATTTCAGCATACCCTGATTTTTAACTTATATTTCACAAACGTTCCCGCACATGCTGTTTATTTGTTACATTACTTAATTTTAGATGCAATTTCACACTTTTTTTAACGTTATAATGTTCAATATATTCTGAATTTTAACTTCATTTACTTTTTTTACCACTCTAGTATATTATACACACTTTAACTTAGTGGTTTGAAATTCTATTTAAAAAGAAACGTTTATTTTTCGTGATCTTAGTTCTTTTACTAAATTTTCTACAGAATTTCTAATTTCTTTTACATGTTTAACAATATCTTCCTTACATTACCGAATATTTTTTTTAAAAACTTAAGTCTATAACTCTTAATTGCTTTTTTTACGTTCACAATTTCCCTTCTGTGTTTATATTTCTTAATTCTAGTTTAACTTATTTATTATAGTGTTTTTATTTCCGTCTCATCACTCGTAATTCCAACATTTTATCCCTTTTTATTAATTTTAACGATATGAATTGTTTTCATTTACTCCATATTCAAACATTTCCTTACAATTTTTAAAATACTTGTTTTATTCTCCGATCATAATAGATCATCTACAGGTTTTACTCAGAAATTTCCATTCACAACTTTACAGTTTAATACCATTTATATCTAAATGTATTTCTTTCTCATATAGTTTTATGGTCTACAAAGTGTCTAACATTATGTTCAGTTCTAAATCTCGATTACCTTTAAGTGTGTTGATAATTTTCATTTCTAATTTTACAACCACGTTCAGTGTTTCATCCACACATACCAAAATATTTCTTACATCTTCTGATATTTAGTCTATGTCATATTTCAGTACTTCAAATGAATTTACACTGCTCACACTATTATTTTTTCATGTTTTAGAGACACTGACTATACAAATTTTACTATTTTTCCTACACTAATTGCATCTATGTCAGCACTCATGATAAACTAGCAATTGTTTTGCATCACATGCATAAAGAATATCTTAAAACCAACTTTTTCAATATCGTACTCAAATTACTGTTTTCCAGATGGGAATTACCAGTATTCTTTGGTTTTACTCTGTTACATCTTTTTAAATTTTAACATCTTACTTTTAATTCTAACATACATCTTTTGATCACTTTTTTCTTTTAATGATAGCCTTACCTTATCTGTTCAAATTAATTCTTTAAGTCACCTTCTCTACTTCCTTTCAGTACCTTCATAATTCACTATGCAAACGCAATGTCTTTCACTGACATTCTTTTTGATAATACAAGTTTCCTTAATTGACAAAAAGCGAATTATTTCTCATTTCAAAATAGAACTACTATATTTTCGCACAAACATTACCTTCATCCATTCAAGACGCCCCTTAACCTGTAACTGACGTAGCGATAGGAAAAGAGACTCTTATCATATGCTCTTTCGACATTTGAGGTTTTAGAACTTCTTTGGCAAGTATATCAATACCATCAGAAAATATACTTAACATTTTTACCCAGTTTAAAGGCAACATACTGTTATAAGAATGGTTTTAGTTAAATTTATAAGACAAATAAACACATTTTGTGCTAAATAAGCATAAACATTTAGATTCAGAATATTTCTTTTTAATCCGATGTAAGACTTGAATTTCATTCATGATACGAATTGTCTCTTGATTTTCTTTTTGTTTACCTTACACTAATAGAAAATTTTTATTTTACAAGTGCAGCTTTTAACGAAATAAAAACTACGATACACCTGCTGTTTTTAAGAAAAGGAACTTTGATATATTTCTGGAAATGTATATGCTTTTAGAGTTTTCTTTCAATAACGTTGATTTTCATTACTTTACTAACTTCAATAATTCTCTTATTAGCTAATATGAATGAAAGATTGTCAAAAATGTGACATAGTATAACTCTTACGAACATACGTACCTTTACCAGCATACAGATATTACCAATTGAAATGAAGAAAGATATAGATATTTTACTCCAATCTACATTAAATTAAAAAAAATATTTAAACTTTCATACATTCCAAAGAACAAACGAAAACTCAATAGATATTGTCATGTTTGTATATATGAGATAAAAGTTTTATCAATGATATTTAAAGTAATGCTTAGAACTTCATAAAAGTGAACATTCACTATGTTAATACACATATCATCAGTTGTTTATATTAATCAATGTAATATTAATCATTACATGTATTATATGCATATATATTTAAAGTTTAATTGTCTTACAATTGAATAATTTACTATTGAGAGAAAGAGGTTAATATCTTGCACTATTTAATTAACATGGAACAAATTTTCCCATCAACCACATTGAACCACATTTATTAAATTCGCCAAAGCTCTTTTATTTCTGCATTTTCACACTCACGACACATTTTAAATGTAACTATTGATTACCATTTCAAACACCGATATCATAAGTCAGTGTAACACTACACCATAACTCATTTTTTTCCCTACTAACTACAATTTTATATATTCAAGAAGTACATCTAAGATATGATCATTTTCTATGTTCTAGAAAATCGATTCAATTGCGAACATACTATTAAGACTTGCGATTTTAGAAGACTTGGATGTATTAACGATGTCAACGTTTCTTCGTTTTTGTAAGATTCGCATCAAACCATGTCGCATTCGAATGTGGTGTAAGAGATCAATTTTTCTTTTAAATACTTGTAAACAATGGATGCAATTTATAAGAAGAGAAGTATCATGCTGTTTCAAAACATCATCATCAGCATATTTCTGTTTCTTTTGACGCCGGCAAAATTTAAAAAAAAAAAAAAAAAAAAAAAAAAAAAAAAAAAAAAAAAAAGGTTCGTGAGATTTTCTTCAAATTCTGTTTTACTTGAAAAAATGTCCGAACATTCAATACGATGTAAAGTTTCATATAGTTTTAAATTCTTATGCTCACTAAATATCTTTTATCATGATTTACTCTTAAAAGTAACTTTATAAGTTTTCATATCCTTTTTACATGAAAAGAACTTGTGATTATTCACTACAAAATTCTAAGTCGCGAAGCTTCTCGTCTTAGGTGAAACATCAGGGACTTCTCGGGAATACTTTGAAAAGGAATATTTGCAATACCTGTATCAGTCTTCATTTTTCCATGGAATGTGGTGGTACTTTTCGAAGCATGTTTTTGTTGCTTTTTCTTAATGAAGTTAAGAATACTTTGTCTGAATGAAGTTCATACTTAGAAAGTCACTGAAAGCCTATTGCAAATATCGGACTTGAAACTTTCTCTTGTTGATTTTAACATTGTTTTCCACTTTTCTTATTTTTAATTTCTCATTGTAATCATTATCATTGTAACCTCTCTTATTGCATTGTGGGTGTCGTGAGTTTAAGTTGATAGCTTTGCTCAGTGTGCAGTGTCAGTACGGAGTTGCAGTTCATAGATGGTTCACAGTTCATTGACAGTTCATGAAAAGTTCGTGGATTGAGTCAGAGTTCACACATACAGTAGAGTTTACCAGTTCCAGTTATGCCATTTTTTGATTTGCATAACTATGGGCGTATTGCCTAGGTGCTAAATCAGTACTGATCCTGATACACTAAGATAGTCTATTGCATAAAGGCACCCCCATTAGAGAACTGGCGTTTGTGCCAGAGAAGGAGAAGAAGAATCACTTATATCAGTTATGGTGCACACAAGTTCTAGGCCGTGACGATGGAGTGTGTCAATTATGTTTTTGATACTAATGTGGACTTTCCGGTGCTTTATCAGTAAGCATTTGAAGTCTGTTCCTGGTGCTGTGGGATGGTGGATATGATGGTCTGCTGTTATTGGGCATTGGAATAAGTAATGGTCTGGATCACCCGGATTGCCACAAACGCATATTTCAGTCTCTGAAACGTTTCGTTCATAGAAGTACTTTGGGTACGGTCCATGACCAAAGATATATTGAGTGAGATAATAATTATAAATGGTGCGCTCAGTATCGAGACATGGAAGAAGTGAATGCGTCCTTCTGCCTTGCGGTCCTTGGTTCCATTATCTCTGCTACTGTTCTTTGGCCATCACTTTTAGCGTAAACTTCAGTGCAGAGCGTGGCCATGGGATGTGGAAGGTAGTGCCTTTTAATGTATGAGGGCTGTCTGTTTTGCCAGGAAGTCCGCTCTTTCATTCCCGCCGCAATTGCTACGACCTTTCATCCATGTAAGAACGAAGTTCTTTTGGCTGGAATTGATAATTGTTTGTTACTTACAGCCAAAAGATATTGTATATTGTTGTATTATTGTCGAGCTATTGGTGAATTTGTGCAGGGATTTTTAGTAGCGTAGATTGATGATTGGCTGTCACTGACGATCTCTTGCATACTGTATAGGATTGCTATCAGTTCAGCTTCGTGCACGCTGTTTAGATCTCTAAGGTGCCCTTGCCATTCTGTGTGTGAGCTAAGGTTGTATTGGATGGTTGCAGTTCTGTCAACCATTTGTTCGATCTTTGAGCCGTCAGTGAAAGCTGTGTATTCAGTTGTGGGTGGTGGTTTGTCGAAAATGCAGTGCAGGTTTTGGAGATTCAAAGCTGGGTGATGAAAGTACATTTTAGGCTGATCTTCGTAGTCTGTTGGGTGGAATGTGGTATTATTAAAGTTAGTTGTTTTCTTGAATTGGAGGACTATTGCGGAGATTGCGTACATTTGTGCTTGGATTGGGAGCGGGAGCACACCTGCCATTGTTTGTAGGGCGTTGTTAGAGGTAGTTGAGAATGCTTTGGTGATATTTATAAGGAAAGGTCTTTGTATGGCGTTTAGAGCTCCCACCTTTCTGGTGGTCATAGGTATTGTCCAAATAGCGGCTCCATATGTGATGATCTTGTTCACCACGGTTGTAAGTAATATTTTCATAATTCGGTGGTTCAAGCCTCATGAGTAACCAAACATTGTCTTCAGAGCTTGTGCTATTTTCATACTGGTGAGTTTTTTATTGTGTAAGTGGTGAATCCAGTTGAACTTGTTATCAATGGTAAGGCCGAGGTAGTTAATCGTTTTTACGCATCGGATCCTCTGGTTGTCTATTTTAAATGTAGGATTTCGAGTTATAGTTCGTTTCGGTTTGTGGACAATCAGTGACCGCGATTTTTGGTGTGAGATCTGTCGTTTTATTCTTTTGCACAGAGCGTTAAAAATTTGAAGGTTGCTATTGCAATTTTCCTGGAGTTGTTCTCTGTTGCTGCCGTTGATGATGACATCGTCTACAAATGCTACGATTTTTGTGTGGGCAGGCCAGAAATGGTCGACAATATGGTTAAAGGTGAAATTCCAGAGGTCCGCGCTCATTCACGATCCCTGTGGACATCATCTTGCTTGCTGCTTTGTGATGACCGAGTTGTTGTGGAGTACTATGCTTTTTCCATTATGCAGGTGGTCAGTTGTTAGATAGAGGTATCTTGGACATTGAAGGTCTCTATGTGCCTGCTTGACAGCAGGCCACCAGAGGGAGTCAAAAGCGTTCTTCAGGTCGAGGCATAGCAACGCAGAGTGTAGCTGTTGGCCTTTGTTAACTTGGATTTGCTTTAATGCTGTATCCATGGCATGAATGGTAGAGCTATTCGGTTTAAATCCGAATTGGCAAGAGCTGATTTTATTTTCCTTGAATGCATGGTATTTCAGTCAGTTTATGAGGAGTCTTTCGAGTAATTTTCCAATAGCTGGTAGAAGATTGATCGGAATTGGATCCTCTGGATTCTTGTTTTTCTTTGAGAAGAGCACTATTTTTCCAATTTTAAAACAATCGGGAAAGCAGTGGTGAGCCAGACATTTGTTGTAAAACTTGAGCAGAATTTCTGGAGATGCCTTGTTGATGAGCTTAAATACTTGGGTATTAATGCCGTCGGGGCCTGTGCTTTGGCGTTGTTGTTAAGGGATTTTACGATTTGAAGCATTTCCTTTCTTGTGAATGGAATGTCATCTGGTGTGTTTGGTGTTTGTGTGGATGCTCTTAGTTCTTTTTGCTCCGGTGTATCTTCTGCACTGTCGTCTTGCAAGAAGACTTGGTTTAGGATACCGTTGATGGTGGTGCTCGTGAGGTCCGTGCCATTACTTTGTGATGTATTGGTTGTTGCGTGGATTTGAGTTGTTTATAAATCTTGGAAGTGGTCATTTTGTAAAGGGCTCCATAGGTAGTTTGATTTTTAGTACAGTAGGTACTCTAGGATTTTAGTTTTGCTTCAATTAGTTTCTTTTTGTAGATCGCACGTTGCTTGTTATAGTCGATCCATGCTGCTTTGCGTTCATCGTCGTTCGTTCTCTTTTCATTTTTCGTCTTAGAGCTTTGGTTTTTTGGCACTCTGCTCGTAGTTTCTTGGTCCCCCAATGGGGCTTCGTATTGTGGTTGATTATTTTGATTTTAAGGGACATATGGCTGATTTCTTGGATATGCTTGGTAAGAGTTGTGGCATATGCATTAGCTTCATCTTTGGAGTAAATGCTTTGAATTTCATGGAGAATTATATGTGCTATGGAGTTCAGAGCAGTAAATTTCTTTTCTGCATTTCAGTTGATTCGATAACGTAGCGTTTGAGTGTGCGGAACCTCGAAGGCGATTTCAAAAGTAATTATTTGATGGTCTGAGATGGACTCATCTTCGCAAATGCGACGATTGTTAATCCTGTTGATTAACTGATGGGAAGAGAGTGTAAGGTCTGGCCACCCTTTTTCGTTGATTGTGACAAAGGTTGGCTGGTGTTTTGGCGAATTGTGTAGTATGAGGTTATAGACGATGATGAAATCTTCCATCAGCATGCCTCTGGTGTTGTTTCGGGGATAACCCCATAAATTACTGTGGGTGTTAAAATCTCCAGAAATCAAATGTTGGCGTGGGTGTCTTTGAAGTATATGGTGGAGATCGTGAAGTGTAATTTCTAGTTCCTCACTTGGTGACACGTAAGTGCTGGTAAAGTAGAGATCTGAATTTGATGTTGAAATTGAAATAGTGATAATATCTCTGTACTTCTTGATGACTATTGGTGACCACGTCTTGTTGATGATGTAGATGGCAGCTCTGGGTGCTTGAGATGAGTCCGTAATTTCGTGCAAAATTACATTCCGTATCGTCGGCAGGTTTCGTAAAGATCCTTGGTGATGGTTCTTGCGCCAGGATTATGTCATGGTATTGTTCTGAAATGTACTGAACGAGGTTGTCGGTGGCAGTTTTGGAGTGTTGGAGGTTAATCTGAAGTATCGTAATGCTGTCGTTGTTTGTTGATCGACATATTAGTGCCGTTGGAAGGTGGGATGATGCCGTTGGATGATGTAGAAGTCAGATTCATGGTGGAGTTACTCATGATATTGTGTGCGATTACGAATTCTATTTACTTCTTCTCTGTAAGAGGAACAGGAATTTGTATATGCAGGAGGGTTGCATTCGTAATGGGAACCGTAGTGTTTGTTATTTATTTCACAGTTGATGCATGTTGGAGAATCTGCGCGACATTCACTTTCTCGATGTTTTCCACCGCAGTAGGCACAATGAAGGGGTTATGTGTAGTCCTTAGACCGATGGCTGAAAGCCTGACAATTAAAACATCTATAGGTACCTATAAAGACCAAAATGCTGCTGGTGTGCCAACCGAAGTGTACGGAGCGGAGGGACATACATTTTTGGAATCCAGTAGGAGAGCACTCCACGATCCATTTTATTGTATTCATTCTGTCTTTGAGTTTAAATAATGGCTTGAAGTTGATAGTATCCATATTCGTGGCTTGTGAGAATGTTTGACAGATGTCGTCAGCTGTTATAGTCAGAGGTAGTTGATGTATAGCACATTTCGACGTTCTCATCTTGGGAACTTTGGTGTGAATTATCTCTGTGGTCTTTTCTGAGTGCATACGTAGGCTATCTAATATTTTATTACGTCGTCTTCGGAGGTACAAAACATTGCTATTCTACCTTGTTTTATTGGGATTATCTTTTTGATAGCGGAGGAAAAAAATAGACAGGGGGTTAGTGCGTTATCTTGTTAGAGAGCGGGGAGGACAAGAGAAAAAATAAGGTGAAATTAAGAGTTTACGTCAATTGGGGGAGGGGAGAAACGGGAGAAATAAAATGTTAATTTAAGAGGGGGGAGGAGAAATTTAACGGAGGAGTTAGTGTTGCTGGAAGCTAGGAAAAAAGGGGAGAAGAAAGGAAGTGGAATTTTGAGTCTACAGAAAGTAGGAGGAGAGTTCTAGGAGAAATTAAATGTGAATTAAGCTATAAAAAGGGGCAAAGAAGAGGTAATGGAGGGAGAAGTGAAGCGTGTTATTAAAAAGAAGACACTGAGGTGGGAGGAATGCAATAAGAACTGGAGCGCTAAGACAATTAGGAGAGATGATATAGGAGTTTGAAGTTTTTAATAAGAGGCTAATATAATGATTGACGATGGTTCTCAGGGTTATGACTTGGAGAGACTGCTACATAATTAGGAAGATGACTTTCGAAGGAAAGACTTGCAGACAGATGTAGCCGAACTGAACATAATCTTTATTGCTGGACACGAACTAATTATCGAAACCATATTTTTCATTGCGCAGCATCGTGACGAATTATGCACACCACAATTTTATATAGAGCAGGGGGAGGCAACGCGGCGCCCCCGATCCATTTTTAATGCGCCCTCGCTGGACTAATGTAAATGTATGATAGCCAGAGCGATTTACTTACTCTTGTCAAACGGCGATATACAGCAAGTACTGTCTGACCACGTATTCCAGATCTATGTAAACATCCGGTTTGGGGCGGAAGTGGGCACATCTATCAGTTATGTAGGGGTGAGTGCAGTAGCCCGGTGGACACTAAATGTCCCCTGACCTTCGATTTCACCCACACCGCTTGGACCTTCGAGAGGGAAAAATACCCGCGCTTTTCGCCCACCCACCCCTTCAATTAAACTGAGACATCTTGGTCCTCAGCCAAACTGCTCTCGCTAGCGTGGTGAGACAGTAGTCAGTTGAGTTTAGGATTGTGCATAGATTAGCAGTCTGCTCACCTTGAGCGTATCTAAAAACACGCACGTATTTTTTTGTTAGTGTGTGATCATTCGAATAGACCACGCGTAGACCGTGCATTTAAAACTACCAAGTAACCCGAAATAATTCTTTTCTTTCAAAACCCTTCATGGATAAATGTAAAAGAAAAAGAACATATTATTTTAAGGATGAATGGGAACATCTATATTGTTTCGTTGATTACAAAGGGAAGTGTATTTGTTTGTTGTGTAATAATAGTGTTGCGATTCCCAAGAAAAGTAATATTGAACGACATTTTAAGACCGTTCATACCAATTTTGATAGTGAATATCCAATGAACTCTGAAATTAGAAGAAACATAATTATTTCTTTAAAATCTTCAATAACTAACCAGCTAAGTTTTTTTACTAAACCACTGCAACAACATAAAGCAGCAACGATCGCGTCATATAAAATATCGCATTTGCTAGCTAAGAATAAAAAACCATTTACCAGATGGAGAATTAGTGAAAGAAGCCATGTTAGAAGCTGCTGATTCACTTTTTGAAGAATTTAAAAATAAAAAAGAAATAGTTCCAGCTATAAACACGTTGCAATTATCAGCACGAACTGTTACTAGAAGAATTGAACTAATTGCGGAGAATTTGGAAGCAGAATTAGCAAATGATATGGAAAATTGTATTTTCTTTTCGCTACAGATGGATGAATCGGCAGACTTGACAAATATATCACAATTAGCAATTTGCGTGAAGATGGCATTTTCTGATTTTACAACAAAAGAAGAATTCCTTAAAGTTCTGCCATTAAAAGGAAGCACCAGAGGAGAAGATATCTTTTCTACTTTTAAAAAGTATATAACAGATGTAAAATTACCTGTACAAAAGTTATCGTCAATTACAACAGACGGGGCACCAGCGATGACTGGTAAGAAAAAAGGATTTATTGCCTTATGTAAACAGGATTCCTTATTCCCGAAATTTACTTCTTATCATTGCCTCATATATCAGGAAATGTTATGCGCAAAAACAATCGGTTTTCAACACGTATTTACGATAGTAACAAAAATTATTAATTCCATAAGATCGGGAGCTATGCAACACAGATTGTTTAAATTACTTTTAGAACATGAGGACGTTCAGTTCACAGATCTTCTTTTACATACTGAAGTGAGGTGGCTGAGCAGAGGTAAAATACTTGAGCGGTTTATCATGCTTTTGCCACAAACAAAGGAATTTATTGCATCAAGAGGCGAATTTTACGAGCAATTAGAAAATAAGGATTGGCTAATCGACCTCGGATTTCTGACAGATATAACGGCAAAGTTGAATGAATTAAATTTAAAAATACAAGGGAAAAATCAGCATATCGATGACATGATTAGTGCAGTAAATGCATTCAAATGCAAGTTAGTGTTGTTGAAATCCCATCTATTGAAAAAATCATTATCACATTTGCCAAATATAAAATATACTGTTGAGAGTTTAAATTTGAATAATGAAAATTTTACTGCTACATCATTATTAGAAATTATAGATAAGCTAATAGAAGAGTTTTCTTCTAGATTTGAAGATTTTGCAGCATTAGAACTCGTTCTAAGATTTTTCATAAATCCATTCAATATTACTGAAGATGATGTCCTTGAAATAGTTTCAGTGTATTTCGAGCTTCATAATATCGAAAACCTAGAATTAGAAATAATAAACTTCCAAAGTGATATTATTTTAAAAGCGCATAGTAATGATAAAATGTTTTGGATCTTAATCGATGAAAATAAGTATCCTGTTTTAAGGAAATGTGCGCTAAAAATTTATTCATATTGTGCAACAACATACAATTGCGAGTCTTTGTTCTCAAATATGAAATATTTGAAATCAAAATATCGAACAAAGCTTAATGACTCACATTTAGATAATTGTTTAAGGACCGAGAACTCTAAATATATCCCCAATTATAAGAAATTAGTTGAAAATATGGACACCCAAGTTTCGCAGTGAATTATATGTATCATTATGTATGACACCAACAAAATAAAGTTATAAAAAAATCTGTTTTTTTTTAATGCCTATTTATACCTGTTGATTATCTGTAAAATATGCGCCCTCGGTGATTTTCAAATTTAGTATTGCGCCCTTAAGGACAAACAGGTTGCCGACCCCTGATATAGAGTATCAGATTTAAATAACGGCGTAGTTAGCAGCATGTCAGTGCACAACGAAATGAAAGAGCGTCCAAGCATCAATAGAACTACAAGCTAACCGCGCATTTAATCCAGTATGGCAGTCTCGTAAGAGAAAGGTTCTAGTTCTTAGACTTAACGTCATCAGCGTTAATCAGGCCATGAAAGGAGGATTGATCTAGAAATGACGCAAACCAAAGAAGTTATTACGATTTTTAGAACAGAGAGGGAGAATCAAAAGGTTACTGTTAGTTTAAATTAAAATTTTGATTTGCATACTTTTTTATCTTACATATATATTGTATATACTAATTTAACAAACATTCTTTATTCGTAAAAAGCAAATTTAAAGTTAATTAAATTTATTTTCTATTTTTCCTTACTTTTTGGCCAGTATTTAGTAAGTTTTGATTAAACATGTTGAAATTCAGTTTTAATAAATTAAGACTATTACAATAAATTTCTTGCTTTAAAAACATAATTTTTTTTAAATTTTTCAAAATTAAAATTAATTTTATTTCAAAAAAATTTTCGATTTTTTCAATCCTTAATGTTTTACAATTAATAATTTGCAACCATTTTTTCACGTTACGTTACAGTTAGCATTTTTACAATTTTTTACACATTTTTACAATACTTCACAGTTAGCAAAATAATTTTTGCAACAGTACACATATTTTACATTACTAAAAGTTTACAGAATACGTTTTTAAAATAGATCTAACAGATAGCAGCTTAACACTCAACTTTACCTTATATCAGCGCCCTCTATTTATAAAGTTAGAAGAAACACACTACTTAACATCACTTAGTTTGGCATGCTGCTCAATTTTCCAAATGCAGATATAGTCGGTAAGTTAAATTAAAACTTACTTTTTACTTGCCTTTTTAGTATTATTTATGTATTTCTTATAAATAGTTTCTTTCTGATTTATTTGCATAATTCGTGTCGGGGAAGTTTTTTGTGGGGGTCCGGGGGGACAGGTCTGACCTAGTCTTCATTAAAATTGCAGGGCGAAACCCACAAGAGTCGCACAGTCTGTCTGTCATAAGAAAAGCTCTCGCCAGTTAGTCTGCAGCTCTCTTGCCGTAGAAACGAGTCTTGACCCATTTTCTGTAGGGATATCTTGAAGACGAATGATAAACTCTTTTCCCCTCAGCCAACAGTCGCCAAAAACAAAATAACAATAAAGCAACCCTTGGTTAGTCCCCATTCAAAATATACTAGCTCTGTTGCTATAGCGACCCCCCCCCCCGCCAGACACTTAGCAGGACTGTTCTGCTGGTACTGTCACCTGTATGGTGCTCATGGCTCTTGTCAACGACAGGTGCAATTTTGCACTTGTCGGTGAATTTCGTAGGCTTGAATTTCCAATTTGAATTTCGTAGGCTGTTCTGATGTTACTGTCAGAGAAACGAGATAAGTCATAACGACAACATGGATTCAATGGTAGATCAATAACCTGCGATGGTCAGCGAGAGCATGAAACATCTTTGGTGCAGTGTTAAAATCTGAAGATTTTCTTTCTTTCTTTTTGTTTTCGTAGAACTGACCAGGAAATTGTTACGAATGAAGAATAATCCTTTTGTTGCCTTTCAGTTAGATTTATTAATAAAAACTGTACATGCATTTCTATTGCAATTATCGTCTGCCATTGCTGGAATACTATAATTACACTTGATACAGTAAATACAGTTTTTTTAATGAAAAATTTGTTAACGTTTTACAAAATATGAAATAAATAATAAAACAAATTCGAAATTCAAAATTCAAGCTTCCAGGCGCCCATTAGTCATGTTTACAGTGTTATGCAAAATTGGATGCCTGTAGGTACAGTTGTTTTTCACAATGCGGAAAACATGCATACATTCATACATATCCTTCATTGTTTAATTTCTTTAAAAATAATACAGGGCGATAATATTTGATGGCAACAATCTGAAAAGGGATTGAACGCTTTTACTGATTCGACGCAAAATGCTGTTTCGAGACTAATAACCCTTCTACTTAAACGCTCCTTCGGGCTAAAAATGCATTTAATTCATAACCTGTCTAAATAAAATATTTAATATTTTCATAAAATGAAGTTACGTGTTTATTTTTAATTGTTAACCCAAAAGAGACTGTTAGTTTCGAAATGGGATTTTGAGTCGGATCACTATGAATGACGAATCATTTTTAAGACTGTTGCCACCAAATACTGTCGCCCTGTATTATTTTTAATGAAATTAAATAAGCGAAGAATCTGTAAGTATATATGTATGTTCTTCGTATTGTGAGAAAAAAACGGTCTGAGAGCCATTTCGAATATCGTAGTTCTCCACTCGAACATGTGCACAAAAATGTTTTATTTCGTACAGTATTGCCAGTGCTCGCGTTCAGATTGTTGAGTTTGCTAATCAAAAATTCATTAAATTTCTAAAAAAAATACGGGAAAAATAAAATTCGAAATTCAAAATTCGAACGCCCAAGTGCACGTGTCCGGGTGAAGGAATACGTTATTCAAAATTTGATGGCTCTAAGTACCGTCTTTTTCTCACGGTGCAATGAACATACATATATACATGCAGATTCTTTATTATTTAATTTCTTAAAAAATAATACAAAGCGATAATATTTGGTGGCAACAATCTGAAAAGTGATTGGCCGTTTACAATGAACAGACACAAAATCCCATTTCAGGGCAAATATGCCCATTTTGCGCTTAAAACTCCTGTGCAGTCGAATTACAGATTTCTGTATTTGATAAAAGAAATATAGGCTGTAAAAAGAGAAATTGTAAACACAACACATAAAGCACCTCAAAGAGGCATTTCTGTTTTCGTTTGTGGATTTGGTGTATTGGCAAAATAAAAGTATTACCTTTGGAGGAAAATATTTGTTGCAAGTCCTGTGTACAGTCGATCCTATGAAATAAATGCAAAAGAGAAATAATTAAGAAATTATTATGAAGTAAATCTTGAATAAAGAAGTTTAAAGTAAAGTTTATTGTTAGTATTATTTAATACAAATGAAAACTTTTCCTATCTTAAAATAGCGCAAGACATCTAATGTAGAAAGCAATAGTTAAAGGGGGGAAAAAATGTACACATGCCCTTTTTTTCCAGAATTGTTTACGCATCTATGTTATCTTTGAACCTGTGTTATTTTTTTCCAGAATAGTTTGCACGCCTAATGTTACAAAGGAAATTATTATCATCCAGCAAAAAATTTTGTAAAATTATAATATTAATCATTGGAGCTTTCACGCTTTTATGTGTCAAGATTATCATAAGTTATTTCAGAAAAATTATATATTGCTAAATCACATCCTTTTTTAATAGCATCAGAATGAAGGGGGGGAATTGTAGATTCTGTGGTAAATAGAATTCTAGACATATCTTTAAGCAAAATATATTTAAACTCTAAAATCTGTCTTCTTGTTACACGAAGAAAAATGCTTTACGTTACGCTAAAAAAAGGCGAATTAAAAAGGTGAAGATACGTCGAAGAATAGTTTTAGCTGAATTGTGTTGTCCCTTCTTTGAACTAGTTCGATTCTTCATCTTATGATTTTCTTGGAAGCAGAAGCTTTTATCGGAGTCGCACATACAATTATTTGTTACGTTTCGCTTCCTGTGCCGATAACTGTAACTGAGACTGTGGGAAATATACTGCGTCATTGCGGAAAAGCAAAGTCCTCTTCCACAAAATGATCAAATGAGCAATTATAAAGAAAATGAGCTTAATTAGGCTTAAGATGCGAAGTTAGAGTTAGTTAAAGTTAATTACCAACAGTATGGAAGTTTGTGCTCTATGTTGGCGAATTTTGCGTTGAACGTATGTTCTATACATTTCAGTTCAGCGTAAACATCAAGAAAAATTAATATAAGTAATTACTGTTTTATTCAGTACCTGAAATTTGAAACTAAGGGTTCTTTTCAGTTTAATAAATGAAAGGTAAAAGACTAAAGATCCTGCTGTTGCCACAGTGTACAACTGAAAATGCTAGAAAACCTTTCATTTATATGTTAAATATACTTTAATGTAAAGCATGTTAATCTAGTTACTTGATTAGAATTCTAGCAGAAAATAAATACAATTCTTTTGTGCAAGGCTTTCGGATGTAAAGCTAACAAACGCTTGAGAGTACAACAGAGATAATGCGGAGAAATATACATAATTTTTGCTGCACTACATTTAAACTTATTTTCTCGAATTTCATCAGAGATATATTTCTCATTGAATTAGTTCAGTTCGTGGTAAGGCAAAAATACATTAACACTCAAAATATCTTCAATGAAAATTCTGAAATGCAGAAAAAAACTAGAACACCAGATACAGTTAAAAATCAGTTAAAAAGAAAATTTTTACAATTAAAATTAGAATTTCTACGCAAAATGAAGCAATTCAGCCAACGAGGAGGAAGACAAAGTTTTTATTGAAAGGGGGGAACAATTCTTTAAACTTTTGATTAATATTCATTTTAAATAAAAAAAAAATAAATAAATAAATAAATAAAAAAAAGAACGGAAAACTGAAAGGTTGCAGATTTTAAATTATGTCAAAAGGGGCGTTTTTTAACATTTTGAGTACACCTTTATTTATTAAATATCATATTCTTCGCAATTAACGTAAAATTCAGTTCAAGAGCAATATCGCAAAATAATTTTAAATTGAGCATATCTTTACAATTTTCGATGCACAGTCTCACGTGTTGGAGATAAAAATGTTTTTTCTGTACAACGTTGCTATTACTCGCTTTCAAATCCTTGAGTTTTTTTTAAATCAAAAATTCGTTAAAATTTTACAAAATAGGAATTTGATAATAAAACAAATTTCAAATTTGGGCGTCCCAGATGCCCATATTCGCAGTAGTATTATGTCATTCAAAATTGGATGGCTCTATGTGCCATTGTTTTATCTCAATGCGAGAAACATACATACATTTATGCAGATTCTTCATTATTTGATATCTCAAATATAATACAGAGCGATAATATTTGGTGGCAACAGTTTGAAAAGTGAAACGCACATTCAGAGTGATTCGACCAAAATCGCAAAACGAAAACAATAGTCCCTCAGGGACAAAGCCCCATTGGACTAAAAATAGCTTTCTATATTACTAATAAATATTTATTAAGCATTATTAATAAAAATGAAAATAAAGATATTCCAATTAATGATCCTCAGTGAAAGTTTATTTTGTAATTTGAGGCTCAAAATAACTGTTGCAATTCATTGAAGCTTATAACAAAGTGCATGAACCACATTTAACGTTATTATCACTTATAACAAATATGCCAAATTTCAAAATGCGCAAATATAGAAATTCACGAATATTTTCAGAAATTCTGAATAAAAAACTCTAATTTTTTATAGTATGACTAGAAATACATCTACTTATAGATGATAATAAAAATTTTATAGGTTAGAATTCAATTTTTTTGAAAAATTTATAAAAATTATTTAAAAATACAAATTTTAAAAATAAGTCATTAAATATCTGTGAATTTTATTTGGATTGAACCTAAATTTTGCATTCCGAAATAAGGAAATAAAAAGGGCAACACATTTCTTTTAAATACATGAGTTATTTTATTAAATTTGAAAGACAAATATCTTACACTTTTTCGAGTGGCAACATAGTTCTTTTAAATAACCGAATTTTCTGATTAAATTTGAAGTATAGGTCATTGGTCATCAGGGATACAACAGGCATTTAGCATTTAAAGCGACTAAAAGAGTCTTTTGAACTGTTATAGAGAGAGAATTTAAAGATTTAAGCTTGAAAAATTTGCCATTTTGGATTATGATGAATGGTTCTTGGCCTTTTAAGAGTATTTGAATAGTTGGGTCATAGTTTACAAGTTTTCTTATGTGGTGGTATTCTGAATTTTGCACTTTCTGAGAAAAATTATGGCAAGTAGAAAGTATTTCGTCATGTATGGAATCGATCTTCATTTCTTTAAGTATTTGTTTGTTCCGAACATATCACGGGGCGTTCAAAATCAACCTTTGTAATTTATTTTGAAAAACTTCTAAGTTTTTATGAAAGTTTTTTAGCAATAGTGCTCCAGGCAGGAATACCGTAAAGTAAAATGGGTCGAATAATAGTGAGATATAGCATACGTTTTGTTCTTATGTGAAGTTTCGAATTTCTTCGTAAGAGAGGATAAAGAACAAGAACCCTTGCGTTAGCTTTTCGTAATGAATTCATAGTTTGTTCTTTAAACGATAGTTGTACGTCAAAGAGCACATCAAGGTATTTAATAGAGCCGTTAACTGGTATTTACACATTATTAGTTTGAATATCAATGTCAACAGGAGTATTCTTTTTATATCTTCTAAAAATAGTGATGTTACATTTGTTTGGGTTTAATTTAATTCTCCAGATCTTGAACCAATGATCAGTGATGTTAACTGAGAACTTTAGTTTGTCAGTAGCGAGTTGCGGTTTTAAAGACTTCGTAAGAACGACAGTATCATTAGCATATTTAGAGCGATTTTTTTCATTTAATGGCTTCGGCATGTCATTTATAAAGATGTTAAATAGGATCAGCGCTAAAATGCTTCCTTGGGGGACGCCACTGTAATGATCTTTCTATTGGAGAGAGATTTTCCAATTCGAACTTGAAATGTGCAATTTTTTAAGTAGAAGTATATTAATTTGATGAGATTGATAGGGAAAAGTGCTTTTTGCATTTTGAAGAGAAGGCCGGCGTGACATACTCTGTCGAATACCTTTTCTATGTCTAAAAAGCATGCAGCAATAACATTTTTCTTGATAAAAGCGTAAGCAATAAATTCAATCACATTAATGAGCTGGTGTATGGTACTACGTCCTCGGCGAAATTCATATTATTCGGAGTCGATGATATTAGTCTTTTCTAGGTGATTAATTAGACGAATCCATTGATGTGGAAAATAATTTAAAGGAAGGCAAACATTAGAGATTCGTTAATAATACGATGTCACGCCACGGAAGCTCTCTGGTAGATTTATTGGAGACTGAATCGGATCCTTGTGCTTTTCTGATCTTGAGATTCTTAATGACGTTCTGTACTCCTCTAGGGGAGGTGGGTAATAAATAATTTACATCAGTGCGATGAATTAAATTCTCGTTGAATTCTTCGACTTCTAGTTCAGTTTCAGGATCGAAGTTGGTTTTAAGAGTAAAAGTGTTTTCAAGGTGCTGAGCTAAAACTTCTGCCATTTCCTATTCAGAATAAACCAGTCCACTGGGGGTATTGAGAGGGCCGATGCGATCCGCAAATGGCTTTTTAAGAGTTCGGGCAATTTTCCAAGTAAGGGTCGGTTCATGTTCCATGTTATGTAGGAGTTCTTCCCATTTGCTTGACCTATAATCACTGAGTAATTTAGAGATTTCTCGAACTTTTTTATTAAGGAGTCTTTTTAATCCGAAGTCTCCATTATTTCTCCATCGTTTTGGCAATCTATTCTTATCTTTGATTTTTTTCCCTCGAATATAATCTGGAATTAAATTTTGAGAGTGATCTTCTTTAATGGTAGTAGCTTCTTGTAGAGCACTTTGAATTCTGGAGTTGATTTTATGGATTTCATTTTCGGTATCATAAATGTTAGCAAGATTAGGGTGAGTATTTGGAATTTCAAAAATAGTATTAAATTTCTGCCAGTTAACAATACGTTTGAAATTTTTTAAATTTGAAATGTGAATATCTTACGCTTTACGCACAGCAAGTGGCAAGGCATTGCCTTTAATCACTGAATTTTTCTATCAAGAATTCATTGCACAAAATATAAAATAAATCAAAAACAAATTTGAAATTCATAATACGGGCTATGAAGTGCACATGTTCGGCTGGAGAACTACGTGTGTTCAAAATTTGGTGGTACTAGATGCTGCCGTTTTAGGCAATGCAAATTGTGTAAGAATAAAAATTAATACATTTAAAACGAAATTCCTAGGGATCGTTTTTACTTCGTTGTATGAAATAAGGAAGTTTTGTAATCGCAAAAAATTTCGGATATCTCATGTCAACGAAAATATCTATTTTGACCGTTCTCGAATCCATTTAGACTATTTTTGTGCGTGACGTCTATAAAGGACTGCTTTTCCAAACAAAGGACTGCTTTTCCAAAACGAATTGCAAAATAGATTTAAAATGAATTCAGAAGGGATTTTTCCGAAATGTTTTTTCATTTAGCATCTCTCTCTCTCTTTTTTTACTAAACTTTATTGATTCCTTCTTCCATAGTGTTTTGAAATTTGGCATATTTGTTATAAGTGATAATAACGCCAAATGTGATTTATGTGCTTTATTAAAATTATTTGAAAGAATGAACGATGTACTTTTTTTTTTTTTTTTTTCGCTCATGCTCTACGAAAGGGAAAGAAAAATAGGTTACTGTAAATTAAGAATTTCGCCAAGTGAATCATTTTTGGCGCAGCCTGAAAAATTTAGGCCCAGATAAAGTTTTAATTTCTTAATGTGTTTCTCACCAATTGTTACATATTGTTGCGTGCGTACGGGTTCGTTATGAAATGAATGCACAAGTCCGATGAAAAATGAACAAAAATTTATTATTATCACAACAAAAATGCTTAAATTTTCTCAAATTATCATGCAGTATTACAATATCTCACAGTAGTTATCCTTTAACTACTCAAATGTTCAATAGAACTTAATTCAAAACAGCTAAAGAAAGCTAATCCGCGAATTCGCTACAATCAACAAGAGCAGTTTTCTAAACAACAAAAAATTAAGCAACTACTACAAACTGAGATGTTTTCCTCCTTTTATAACATTTTAAAATCACGCGCTAGAATTTTCCAGTACTTTCTCGAAATCAAAAAGAGATATTTATTTATTTAATGCACGCGCTCTTGTATTTTCAATTTTCCGGCTTAGCTTTCTTTTAATCTTCGTCACGCGCTGCACTGCGCGAGAAATAAAACCATTTAATTTATAATTGAACTAACATTAGCTTTTTAAATACCAAATTCGTAACATTGCCCCCTTCCAAAGGACTGCACGTCCCGGGCAGTACAATCCCTGGACAGGAAGCTAAACTTACAACTGTGGCATAAATGCAACTGAGGCATAAACATTACATTACAATATCAAACAACATGAACAATAAATGCAATAACTAACTTAAACAAATCAAATGCTATCAAATACTAAATACAAAACAAATACTAAATACAAATCAAATACTAAATGCAAATAAAATACTAATTACAAATCAAATCAAATACATAAATCTTAAAAACAAAAAGGACCATGGTCTGATACTATTTACAATTATTTACATTACGTACTATACCCATAGTAATCAGCTAACCTGTCGTAATGAACGACTTTAGGTTTAGAGTTCGAAGACTTACGGATCCGAAGCACAACGTCATTCGTGTTCAGCACTGTATATGGATCATCCGAAGGTGACTAATTTAGGACTCAGTCCTTTTCGCTGAATCGAGTTCCACAACCACACCTTGTCTCCTTTGTTGGATCTATGTCTAGTAGCTCGCGTGTAGTATCTGGTCTTCACTTTCTCCGTCGCCAAGTTGACTCGCTTTCGTGCAGAACGGTGCATCCCCTCAAAACGGGCCTGTACATCTTGGATGTGTTCCTTCAGGCGACGAAGGCGCATCCGTATGGCGATCAAACAGGCGGTCACAAGGCAGACGAAGGTCTCGACCGAAGAGCTTCTGAGATGGAGAATAGCTGGTAGTCTTGCGTTTCTTTTCGACCCTAGCATGATTTCGGCGGCTTCCTGAGCTGGGTCTTTCGGACAAGGCGTCGGCATTTCCAGGTGAGGATCTCTTCTGAGGATGGATAGTCATGTCACCAGATGCTGAAAGCAGTTTGTTCTTTTTCAAGTCTAAGGAAAAATTGTATTTCCTTAAAAAGTCCAATCCGAGTATGCATGGATCTGTAATATCCGCCACATATGCCGTGTGATGGTAGGCGGCACTTCCAACGTGATGTTCACGTTTAACTTTCCAGCTATCTCGATCTTGTCACCAGACGCAGTCTGAAGGGTAACACAGGATGGCGTCCAAATAAGTTTATCTTTAAACTGTTCAGCTACATCTTTCCTAAGGATGGTAACATTAGCTCCTGTGTCAATGATCATATTGCAAGGAACTCCATCGATGTGCCCATTGATGGACAGTCCGTTACTGTTGCCACTCACTATAGAAATCTTGAGTGCTTTAAAACAAGGTTTTCCATTATCTGGAAACATCCGTTCCTCGATATGGCCATTCATTTGTTTTCTGCGTTGTTGCGGAGAAATGGTCTCAATGTTCGTACCCTGGGGTGTTCTGCAACTCTTTCGTACGTGGCCTTCAGCTCCACAGTTCCAGCACTTTGGTTTCTTGTCAGTCCTTTTCTTTCCCGTGGCATTTAATTGTCTGCTTAAATCGTATGCCTTAGTTTCCGTGCCCTGGGGTTCCTTCGTTTCTGCAGTTCCTTCGTAGGTGGCCTTCAACACCGCAATTCCAGCATTTTAGCGTCGGTTTCTTTTCTCCACTATTCCGTCTTAACTGGGCTTGTCAACTCATTCGTTTTATGATCCGTGCCCTGGGGTGTTCTGCAATGCCGTCGTAGGTGACCTTCACTACCACATCTCCAACACCTTAGAGCCACTTTCTTCTGGCTCCTATTCCGTATCAAAGCGTCGACTTGTCTGGCTAAATCATCTAAACGAGCCATCAGTTGATTCACTGGCTCATGGACTCGCACAGCTCTAACTGGGTAGCGATCTCTACTAGTTGCTTGCTGGGCTGCCTCGAACTTCATGGCGTACAACAGAGCGCTTTTTATGTCCTTTACATCTGCCATTCGAAGAGCTTGCTGTATTTCAGGATACCGGATGCCATCGATGAAATATTGCAGCGACAGGATTTCCCTCGTTTCTCTCGGGCACTCCGTAAAGGCGAGGTGGGACAGCCTTTCAACATCCGTGGCGAGTTCCTGGAGTGATTCGGTGGGCTTCTGTTGACGGGATTTTAATTGAAACCTGCTGTAGTCTTTTAAACATTTCTCGCCAAAGTGCAGCTCCAATGCGCCGGTCAAGTCTTTGGTTTTCGGGAAGCGTCTGCAGTATATCCGCTGCGTCTGCTCGCAGAGAAGCGGCGAGATGACAGGCCTTAGCTTGGGAATCCCATCCATTCGCATCCGCAACTATAGAAAATTGGGTCTTATACACTTGCCAGGATGTCTTCCCATCATATGTGGATAGCTTCAGAGGTGGACGAGCAGGCATCGGTAAGAATTTAAAATCATCACTCCTGCTCCCTGCCGTCGCTACGAATTTCTTTAAACTATCGACTTCTTTCGCAACGGCTGAAACCCTATCATCAATTTGTTGCTCGACGGCAGAAACTCGCTCTTCTATATGTTCTTTTACAGAAGAAACTCTTTCTTCTATTTCTTCTTTCACCGAAGAAACTCTTTCTTCAATTTGAACTTTTACGGAAGAAACCTTTTCTTCAATATGCCCAACTTTATTTTCAACCACATCTATTCTGCCTTCCATAGCATCGAATTTGGTTTCTATTACGCAGGCAATTTCTCTTTTCATTTCGTATTGACTTTCTTCAATCTTTACTTGTACGGATTTTATTTCTTCTTTAACAGATTCCTTAACAACTTTTATTTCGTCTTTAAACGTTAATTGACCAGCTTCCAACTTTTTCTGACCAGCTTCCATCTTTTCCTGACCAGATTTCATCTCATCTTTCATTTCTTCTTTAAATGCAGCAAAGGCTGATATCAGCTGTCTTAACTGCTCTTCCATCGCTCTTGTAAATGGCATTCAAATCCCACTTCTGACACCAAAAATTGTTGCGTGCGTACGGGTTCGTTATGAAATGAATGCACAAGTCCGATGAAAAATGAACAAAAATTTATTATTATCACAACAAAAATGCTTAAATTTTCTCAAATTATTATGCAGTATTACAATATCTCACAGTAGATATCTTTTAACTACTCAAATGTTCAATAGAACGTAATTCAAAACAGCTAAAGAAAGCTAATCCGCGAATTCGTTACAATCAACAAGAGTAGTTTTCTAAACAACAAAAAACTAAGCAACTACTACAAACTGAGATGTTTTCCTCCTTTTATAACATTTTAAAATCACGCGCTAGAATTTTCCAGTACTTTCTCGAAATCAAAAAGACATATTTATTTATTTAATGCACGCGCTCTTGTATTTTCAATTTTCCGGCTTAGCTTTCTTTTAATCTTCGTCACGCGCTGCACTGCGCGAGAAATAAAACCATTTAATTTATAATTGAACTAACATTAGCTTTTTAAATACCAAATTCGTAACAATATTTTAATATTTAGACGTAATGTGAATCATAGAATGGAAATGTGGAAAGCAATAGTTATGTCATTTCAGAAAAAGCCCGATTTTATGTCAAAATACCTATGTTATAATAAGAATGCTTTATATAAATCTGATATATATCCTCAGTCGCACTTTCGAGACATGAAAACTGAAAATTAAATTTCGTTCCAGCAAAACGAGAGATATAGAATCCCCCTTTTTTTGTGCAGAGTGTACTTTTTTATATTTTTTGAATAATTTTTACTCTTGCCTTATCTGCTAAATTTGGTTCCTGGTCCAGTGCCAAAATATTAGTAATGTTCGTTTTCCCAATGTATTTCGTCTGTGACAAATACTCAGTTTAGAAAATTCTGCTTATTTGTATTGTGTTGCTGGACCGGGCTCATGCTTTAATTTTTATTGTATACAAGGTGCATATTTAAAGAAATGTCATTTCCCCCTTCTATTAGCATACTTTTAAGCCTTATTTTCATATTACACAAATCTCTTTACCATGTTTTTGAGTGAAATATTAAAGGTTAAACTGTACGTTCTTTACAAATTTTTAAGATTTTAGATCTTACTCTACTCAAAAGAAAATGTTCATAACTTATTAGAAAAATTATTATAAAAAACATTCACATACATGTAATTTGTTGTAGTCTTGGTTATGTATGACATTTGATCTCTAGTCAAATATTGAAGTAATTATTAACTTTTCGCGTTTCCTAAGAACTTCGTTGTCAGTTCGTAGTAGTGTTCAGTATAAAAAATTCTACTGATTTACCAATATTTCAAACAAAATGGAAAATATGCAAAATTTATATATTTGTTTCTTTGCAAAAATGTACATGAGTAGCCACATTATATGCTTATTTTCTTCTATCGCAATAAAAATTTCGAACATAAAGTTTTAAAATAATTTCATGTTCCACGAAATTTACGTATTTGCGAAGTCGTTGTATTTTCATTAACATTTTTAGAGAGTGTTTGCAGTAGTCTTTTTAAACATTTCGAAAGGACGTATTTCTGTGCTATTAGATCATATCAGTGAATTTACGATACGTTTTCTGTTAATTTGCAGCTTAAGAGTTCCATAAATATTTAAGAACATATTTGTAAATCGTTTATGTTGATTTCTATAATAAATTTCTCCAGTATTTGGGAGAATAAATATTTATATTGTTCACGAGAACGAAACTGAGGTTTCTTCAAATTTTATTATTCGAAACAAAGGTCAGTTTATGGCAAAATGCTGAATTTTATTGTCATTATTCAGTTTGTTAGCGTTATGTCTTTAATTCGAATTTAAATAATAATTTACAGTGTGTATGTTCTTCTCTATAGTTAAAAGTAATTCCTCGCCCATGCACTTTGTCGTACCAAGAAAAGGCTGTGTTAAGTTCGAATATAGTAGTAGTATATGAGGCTTTCCGATAGATGGTGGAATCATGTCCAGAATTCATGTTGTTGTTATCATGTCCATATTACATGGAAGGTAGTTGCCAGAGCCTGCTCCAAAGAGAGGTTGGAATTCTAGTTTTCACCCCACTTTTGAGGAAGAGTACCCTGGGGAACGGTCCGGGGGGCGTAATGGCAAACCGCACATTGAGTTGATCAATGTTAAACTAATTTCGTTTACTGCGCATGCCCAGGATAGAAGTTGGCGCAATTACAACTGTGGCTCAATTTTAAAAAAAGATAAATACGGTATATGGCTGATATTGTGTTATCTGGGCGTAAACATTTCGGAGTTTTAAAACTTGTCAGGTTGTAAGTTGCTTCTGTAAACTACGCAAATTTTGGTTTAAGAAGGAATACAAAGCAGAAAATCATTACAAGATATATTAGTTTAATGCTTATTAATTATACTTCTGAGGAATAAAGCAATTGAGTATTTACCATACGTTCCATTCGTATTTACTTTAGCAAATTAAAGAATAACTCCAGTTTAAATTACTGAATTAAAGTCAAATAAGTGGGCTCAATTGGAATAATCAATCCATACATATAAAACAGCTCAAGTATGTGGTCTGATGCCCGCTAGGCATTCAAACTGACCCTATTTCCAACTAACCGATATTAAATGTAATGTTTGTGAACAAAATAAACCAAAATGAAATGAAACAGAAGCACATGCAATAAGCACAAACAAATTTTTTAGTATTCCAATTGTAAAACAGTAAAACCAACATGACTAACAGGCTTGTTGTAGGGTTGCTTATGCCCCCCCCTTAGTCTCCTGTATTGCCTCCCACGCCAACGGTACACCGTTGAGCATGCGCAGTAAGCGGAATTCGTTAATATTGATCAACTCAATATGCGGTTTGCCATTACGCGTCCTGGGGTCTCCCACCCCTCTCCTCTTTCACTAAATCGCACGAGATGACTTTCGGCTCGCCGTTTATTTTAGAGTGCCCCCTTGCCGTACGGACACTATAATTTACAAACATCCATATCTTCTCCAGAAGTCGAACTCGGGCTCTTCGTTTAACCACCATACTGTCTGGGCGACTCAAGAACTCATGTGATGGTTTTTTATGACGAAAATCAAGTTTTAGCGCATGTTTAATGGTTTAAGTTAGAATGTGTAGAAGAAAATCGAAGATATTTTTGTAAAATGTTTCAAAGAGTTAACAAAATCTGTGTTAGTAATATAAATGAATCCTTCTGGTGAATAAAAGAAAATGTTCGAAGTATATTCAGTTCATGTGTTTAGCATGAAATGATAACGAAATTCAATAATATATATATATATATATTTGTATGTATTTCAACGAAATCTGGTGGAAATGCACATGGTTTAAAAAGATTTTATGCCATGAAAATTTATTATTCCTGAATTGTAAGATTTGATTCAGTTGGAGTCTGTAGATCTTACAGCAGATAAACTGGCATAAATCTTTTTTATTTTTGGAAAAAAAAATCTGATGCAGACGCCACTGGACTTCCTTGTAGAGCCTATTAAATTATACGCATCTTTTGCTGCATTTGATTTAAATTTATTTCCTCGAATTTCATTAGAGATGGATTTCTCATTGAATTAATTCAGTTCTTACTTCGCGGTAAAGCAAAAATACATAAAACGTCAAAATAACTTCATTAAAAATTGAAAAATACAGAAAATCATAAAACGCCTAATGAAGTTAAAAAATTTATTAAAAAAAACATTTTTGCAATTAAAATTAGAGTTTTTATGCAAAAACAAGCAATTCGGCCAGCGGACAAGAAGGCTTATTTTTCGATAAACAAAACTGAAAGTTTACTTTTGGTCCCACTCGGCAAAAAGACATCTGAAGATGCAGAAACTGACTACTAATTTTCAAATGTAAACAAATGGCGATTCGTTGGGCTTAACGCGCCACTTAAACTTTTAATTTGTTGATAATTTTTCAGCTATCGCATGCAGATTAACTAAAGGTATAAAACCCTTAACTGGAACATGAAAAAAAAATAATAATAATTAAAAAAAAACTGCTACTCGTTTTTGAGCTATGCAAGATACGTATGCATGTACAGACTTCAAAAAAGAAATCGCTTCTGAATCCATTTTAAATTCATTTTACTATATTTCTTGGCAAAAACAGTCCTTTGTTCTGTCTGTACGTACAGATGTCATGCAAAAACGTCGTTCAAATGGTTTCGAGAGCGATTGAAATGGATATTTTACCCCAAATTTTTCGCGATTACAGTAGTAAAGGAAGTAAAAATTTTAAACTTGAAGTAACTTTTTTTAAGTAAAAAAGTGAAAACGAAAAATTAAACTTGTGAAAAGCATTACTTTTGTAAAATAAAAAAAGAAAAGTAGTGTAAAAGACAAATTTACTTTTGTTAAAATTAAAATGGGGAAATAAAAGAAATGTAAAAGTAAAATTCATGTTTCTATAAGAGCAAAAAAGTATGGAATGAAAATATAATATATTTAATTTAGTAAAAGGTAAGAAGGAAAAGAAAACAGCGAAAAATTATGTTTGTAACGTAAAGAAATGAGAAAAGAGAAATTAAAAATGTGGAAAAGTGTAATAATCTACGGGCTCGTAATAGATTGAATGCACAGAGAACAGATGATACCTTGGTAAAATTTATACCAAAAGAAACACTTTAGAGTTCTGGAACTTACAACAAAAATACTCGTACAGCTTTTCTCAGTGCGACAGAATACAATCAATAGCTACACTTCAAACCACTAAAAACGTTAAACACAACGCAGTGCAAAGCTCATATAAAAAGCCAAAGATCCGACGGAAATCTCTTAGTACTCTAAACTAAACAACTCCGCAACTGATGCTCTCCCGATCTTATATAGGTCCCCCTCGGTCACCGAGAAATCTAAAGTACCTTCCACTTCTCGAAATTGCTGGTAGGCATATATGGTTAAGGTTGCATTTGGGGCCGGATATGGTTACAGTTACATATAAGGACCAATTACAGTTATTCAATTACAGTAGCAATTATATTATACAGGGAACGGACTAAAATGTCGCCAAATGGTCGTCATGTTTGGCGATTTTTGTTTAACACGTTCTGCGTTCTACATAGGGAAACCAGAAAAATCTCATACAGCAAGTACATTCCTTGGAATTGGACCCCAGATCGAACTACTAGTATTTGGCAATACTATCCACTTGTTTATTGGTGAGGTAAAGAACCATGAGATACTGGACAGTCGTATTGAATCGAACTAAGGAATAAGTGTTTGCACATTGGGCAGAATGTTCCTAGAGATTGCAATGAGATTTCAACAGTTTTATGTAGTTTTGAATGAAAAGTAAGACTATCAATTAAATTATGACCGTATTGATATAATTAAGGAAAAATTCCTCATTTAGAAAGAAATACTTGAGAGTTTTGCTTCTAAAACTTTTCGGAAAATGAAACAATCAGGTGAAAGGACAGTCACTTTGAACTTTTGCAGTTTATTCTAAAATATAGCCTCTAGAAAGCAGTTCCAAATAGTATGCGAATTTTCCTCAAAATTGCCGTTCTGTTTTAATAATAGGAAATGACTGCACTGTTAAAGAAATCACTGTATTGTGTACAGAACAACAAATCACTGTATCATTTACTGGACACCAAACTGAACTAATGAAACAAACTTTTAGAATGTACTCAGCGATATTACTAACAGGAAAACAAGTAAAACGACACTTTAGAATGTTGGAATTGAAGTTTTATTTCAAAAATAAACACAGAGCTTTTATTTATTTGCCTGTATGTTGTCGTGATATACACTGATTGGTGTGCATTCAGAGGGGTTCTTGCTAAGCCATTGGTGTCAGGAGATTGTTGAAAAGATTTTCCTTTGATAAATCCTACATGATGAAATGCATTGTGATTTGCTGATGTGAAACTATATTTTAAGCGAAGAACAGATAGCATATGAGAATTACGATATATTCTTATCGGTTAAGTTTTTAATTTTTACGCTGTCATGCTCTTTCTTGGCTGCCCTCGCAATAATTAGTCCAGTTTAGTAGTTGAGAAAAAGTGAGTTTAAAGAAGTTACAAAAGTCTGTTCTGCGTTTTTAACTGGCAACGATTGCTGAATCCTAGCGAGAATAGTTTCTGTTGGCGAAAATGCTTAGCGTTGCTAGGAGTTGCTTTTGCACTCCTTGTCGGTGTGATTCGGAAATCCTGTTTTTGTGATTCGGTGGAACTTAAACAGATGAAAAACTCCCAGATGTTTAACTTATTGAACAGTTTGTATTTGTGAATTGTAGGCTGCATGCTAGTTGTATATTTGTTAGCAAATTATCGAAATTTTCCACGTTTTTATTGTGTGTTGTTATATGCAGCGTTCCAGAAACAAATAAAAAGACAAAAATCAGAAAGTGGAAGGAGAGAGCAGGTAGAAATTACCGTACTCGATTCTTTGAAATAGAATGTTTCGGATCCCCCCTTTTTTTCAAATAAAATTTCAAAAAACTTGATTCGGGCGCACCATTTCAATTTTTACATCAAGTTAGAATAATTAGCAAGTAAAAATGCTAAAAAGCCAAGTTAAAATAATTAGCAAATATGAAAGTTATTTTCGCAAAATTTTTTTTTGTTCTACAAAATTCGATTATAGCCAGTAATGGGGCTCTTGATTGTCAATATTAATTAATTTTTGTTCTGTTGTTTGTTAAAATAGCACTTCATGAATATTAAGCAAATGTGCATTATTTGCTAAAAGAATAATTAGTTAGCTTTCTACGGCACTGATCATAAATTAAATCTCGTTATAACATTTATAAGTTAAACTACAAGCTGTTTTATTCGAATAAGCTTTTAATTATTGTTATTTAATTATTATTATTTAGTTATTTATAAATTCTTTTTTTCTCACGTAGACGATAGCTATCCTAGACACATAGATATCTAAAAATAGGTCGCTACATTGTAGATATATAACGAGCAGAGAATTTAAGTACAGACCAACAAGCATATCTGTAGCATATGACGTTCAAAATTTTAATTCAGTTAAAATTTTATTCATATATTGCTAATAGATGTTTGGGCGAACAGCTGCCTAAAATGATTATCATAAAAGATAAAAAATGTATAATGATTTTACTCCAGCTAGTAGAATTTCAAAAAGATATCTAATGTTTCTAATTAGATTTTAAATGCGTGTTATTTAAATGCTTTTTTCTTTAAATCAGGCAAATTAAAAAATGGGGAAAATGTTTTTAAGAACTGTATCTACTGCTTTGCATTCACTTGATTTGCTAAATCAGTAACAGAAAGATTTTGAAAGTTATACCTTACGTTTTACTGAATGGTAACACTCTGGTGCATGATGATATTCTTTTTGAGGCAATGGCAATACATTGCTTTCAAATAGCCGAATTTTTGGATTAAAATTGAAAGATGAATATTTTACATTTTACCGAACGGCAACAGTTTGGCACGCTTGAGATAAAAATGTTATATTTCGAACAATCTTGCCACTTTTCGCTTTCAAATTGCAGAGTTTGTTAAGCAAAAAATTGTTAAAATTTTTACAAAATATGAAATAAATTGGAAATTCAAAATTCGCCTTCGATGTGCACTTTGTCGGATGGAGGATTACGTGTATTAAAAATCTGGTCGCCATTGTTTTTCAACCAACGATTGAAACATACATACATATAGATTCTTCATTATTTAATAACAGAGGTAACGCTGTTGAAACTTCAGGATTACAGATTAAATCATAGATTGCAAAAGCGTGGACACTGTTCGAAGAAAGATATTTAGTTTTCCTGGTATTCATATATTTCTTACTTTACTTGATGCACGTGTTCAAAAAGACCTTTATATCGCAATCTAGGCTGATCGCTGAGGCACTAAAAAAGTATAGTGCAAGATTGCTCGGAACTTTCTTATTTGGGAATTCCTCCTGATACGGAGTCATAGCATCCATGTGGGTGGTTTACGCGATTTGACTATATTTAAATTTCTTTCGGCATCTGTAGTTTTTTTTAACGAATCCTTTTTAATTTCATGTATTAACCTTGTAAGGATCTTAAGTTTTACTAACGTTTATTTTATTTTAAATCTTTACTATCACTTCTTATTTTCTACTTCCGGCCAGAATTATAAGCGTGAAGGTATTTATGCAAAGTTTGTCTGGCGAACGCCAAGTATTTAAGTTGTGGCTTTTTGCCAAGCGTGAGAGAGGAAGCAGTGAGTCGAAGCAGGCCGCTTACCTTAGAAGTTACGCAGTTGCTGTTTGCCTTCCAGGCCAGAGGTTTTAATCCTCTTGATAAATTTTAAACGTATTGTAGTGTTCACAGTTCTCTGTACTACATACGCTTTTTGTTAATATAAGGCCAATCTTCCACGTTTATTATTCTAAAGTTAAATTAGAGTTTAGTTTTATTTTTATACTTTTACGTTTTGACCCCGAGTAGCGGGTCTGTGTATTCCGAAGTACGGAAGTTTTTTGTAAATAGAGAAAAATAAAGGGTTTTGTATTCCCTTCTTGTGTATCCTGTCTACTTCCCACAATTAGTGAACATAGCTTTAGTAAGCTCTCTGTTCTGAGTCAGGTCCTTGCATGTTCCCGAAGAAGGTAAGAAGGAACATAGACCCTGATAGTGGCGCCCAACGAAGAAGAATAACCATGGCCGAGTTTCAAGAAGAACCTGTGCTGCCTGCAGAAACGGCTCAGAATCCAGAAATGCCAGCTGCCGCCCTGGAAGGATTTGGTTACATCGTCCAGACCATGCGCGCTTCGATGAAACCAGAAGCAACATTTAATGGAAATTCACCGGTAACCAGTTTTTTGGAAAAATTGGATGACCACTTCATGCTCTACCCCGTGCACGAGTTTCAAAAAGTTACCTTAGCTACCAGCGCTGTGAGGGGCCAAGCGCTTAACTGGTTCAAATGTATAGGCAGAAGTCTCTTGGGTCAAGCAGGAAGTCCCACCTATACTTACGAGAATTTCAAGACTGCCCTACTAAAAGCCTTCTCTGTTGTAAGGGATCGTGCGAAATTAGAAACGGAACTTTTTAGTATATATCAACAAAGAATCGAAAACCTCTCAAGCTTTATTTTAAGAAAAAATCACGTCTTCAAGCTCTTGTATGGAAACCGTCCGGATCCTGAAATAATTCAAGTGATTTTGCCGAGGTTACTGCCCCAAGTGCAAGACTTTATTGAATTGAGAAATCCGACTACACTGGAAAAGTTATTTGAGCTAGCAATCCAGTTTGAAAGTAGAAGAACGGCGGACGTCGAAAGAAGACGCCAATATCAACAGCGAAACCAATTTGGTACGCCAAGACTACAGCAAACTCAAGCACACGGCTACGGAGGCAAACCGAATCAGTGGGCAATGAAACCCGAGCATTCAAAAACAGCCGGCGAACGTCGACAGTTCAATAGCAACCCAAGAAAAAAGTCTCAAGGCCAGTGGAAAAAGAAGGAAAGCATGGAAACAAAAAAGGATTTAAACTAAAACGGATTTCTGCTGACGGGAGGGTGCGGAAATCCGAAGGCCACGAAAACCCCTCTTCCTACAAGTTAAATACAGTAATGGTGAAAACTTTGACTCTTCCGAAGATTGAAGTGTTGGTGAATAATATCCCAGCCACCGCACTCCTGGATACAGGCGCTCAGTGTTCCTGTGTGGCAGAAAATTTTTTTAGGAAGTATTTTCGTAAATATCGCATATATAATTCGGATAATACGACAGTGTTAGCTGCGCAAGGAGAAAAATGTAAGTGCATAGGTAAAGTACCTCTGTATATCCGTATCAAGGACGAACAAGTAAAGGTGATGTTTTTTATAGTAAAGAATATGCAAGCACATATAATCTTAGGAATAGATTTTCTTTCAGACGCACAAGCAACACTGGATTTTAATGAAGCGTCCCTTAAGCTGACAATGAAACCAGTTCGTGCAGAAAAGGCTGAACCGCCGATGTTAAAACTTGACCACCTCCCTAATGACGAGCAAGGAAGAATCCGACAAGTGGTAAGTGAATTTGCTTCGTTATTTAGTGATATTCCAGGATTTACTCAGGTTACTAACCATAGTATTGACACCGGAGATTCAATGCCAGTTCGCCACAAAACATACCGGTACGATAAGAATAAGGAAAAAATTATAGAATGGCATATCACCGATATGCTACGTAAAAGGATCATAACGCCCATCTCAAGTAGTTATGCTAGCCCGGTGGTTTTATGTAAGAAAAATAATGACTATCCTTTGACACATCCAAAAAGGTGGAGATTCGCAATTGACTACCGTAAATTAAACTCCATAACTAAATATCCGGTATATCCGTTACCTATTATTGAAGAAATTTTAAGGAACATAACATCAGCCAAATATATGACGACTTTAGACTTAACGACTGGTTATTTTCAAATAGGGGTTAGGCCTGAGGACGTGCTTAAGCCTGCTTTTATAACCAAGTCTGGCACTTATGCATTTTTGCGTATGCCGTTTGGCTTTTCAGGGGCGCCGGCAACATTTCAGCGATGCATGGACATTGTGTTAAGACCTGTTCTTCGAAAGTCCACATTTATCTATTTAGACGATATCATTATTACCAGTGATAATCTCGACCAACATGTACAGGATTTAAGACAGGTGTTTTCTTTATTAAATGAGGCCGGTCTAAAAGTTAATGTCGAAAAGTGCAAATTTGCAGCCCCTGAATTAAAATATTTAGGTTACAAGATATCTCAGAAAGGAATAGAGACAGACGAATCAAAAATAATCGCTGTACAAAAGTATCCGACTCCAAACACGGCAAAGAAGCTCTCTTCTTTTCTAGGACTTTGTTCATATTATAGGTCCTCTATAAAAGATTTTGCAGCTATCGCTGAGCCATTGTTAAAATTAAAAAGGAAAAAGGCAAGATTCTCGTGGACGGCCGAAGCCAACAGTGCTTTCGAAAAATTAAAACAAGCATTAACGCAAGCTCCTGTGTTGAAATTTCCTGAAAAGGACGAGAATTTAGAAATTTCAGCGGATGCTTCGGATTATGCGGTAGGAGCGGTACTTTCGCAAAATCAGCAGGCCGTGGCATTTTTTAGCCGAACTTTAAATCAAACACAAAGAAACTATTCCGCGACCGAGAGAGAGGCACTTGCAGTTCTGTTAGCAGTGCAAAAGTTCCGAGTCTATTTTGGAAAGGCGCCGATAACAGTGTACTCTGATCATGCGGCGGTAACTAGATTGTACTCAGGGAAAAATTTATCCCCAAGGTTAATAAGATGGGCACTCAAGCTGCAAGAATATAATCTGGTAATCAAGCATACCCCCGGAAAGGAAAATATCGTAGCAGATGCCCTATCAAGAATTAAAATAGATGAACAAGGTAATACCGTAAAGGTGGCAATGCTCACAGCATGTACAATAAATTCCCGAGAAACTGTAATAACCGAACTGGGTAAGGATCCTGAGTTTGGAAGCATTTATGAGTATTTAAAAGATCCTGAAAATTTTAGCCACCAAGATATTGTGGCGATAAGAAATAGGGCGGCCCATTACGAACTAATAGATGGTCTATTATTCTATACAAAAACTACGAATTCCAACAACGAATTTCGACCTGTTATCCCAGCTAGTCTTAGATTAAATATCCTGCAGGAGCTCCATGACAGCCCTTTAGCTTCTCATGCTGGTATTCGAAAAACTATCTAACGCGTACGCGAGGCGGTCTACTTTCCTGAACTGCAAAAGTTAACAAGGGCGTATGTCCAGTCCTGCCCAACATGTCAAGCAGTTAATTATATTAATTTCCGCCCGGCCGGGTTTCTAAATAGTATTAAATCCGAATTTCCAAATGAAATAATTGGCATCGATTTATTGGGCCCTTTCCCAAAAAGTCAGTTAAATAAAAGTCGCTATCTCCTTGTTATGGTTGATCATTTTAGTAAATGGACTGAAATTGTTCCCTTAAAACGAGCCTCCGCGAAATTAGTTACTGATTCTATTTTAAATAAATATATTTTAAAATACGGGGCGCCCCTAAAAGTTATATCGGATAATGGTCCTCAATTTGTAAGTAATGTATTTGAAGACATGTGCCAAAAACTGGGCATACGTCATTTAAAAATGGTCCCGTATCGGCCGCAATCAAATATAGCGGAACGGGTCAATAGAAATATAGTGAAAATTATCCGTAGTTATGTTAAAAATTTTCATAAAAGCTGGGATAACTATGTCAATGAATTTGCTTTCGCCCTTAGGACCGCAAAACATGATACAACGGGCAAAACTCCTGCTGAGTTATTTTTAGGCAGAAAGATTATAACGCCGTTAGATAAATTATTTTATGTGCAACAAAGAGCCCCAGAATTTAAAATGGGTGATATAGAAAAACTAATTAAGGAAGCAAAGAAGAATACGGAAGTAGCACAAAGAAAACAGAAGCTCTATTATGATTTGAAACGACGGGGAGTAACTTATAAAGTAGGGGATGAAGTTTTAAAAATTAAGCATTCACTTTCTTCAGCACCAGAAGATAAAACTGCCAAATTTTTTCCACGATTTGAAGGACCATATGTGATAGAAAAAATAACTCACGCTGTAGTAGTGTTAAAAGCCGGAAATGGTGAAACCTGCTCCGCAAACATTGATCAAATCAAACCCTACTTCGATCGTAATAAAATGCAAATATTTTCAGATCTTTTGCAGGATCCGGCACGGCAGACACCGCAGGCACAAGCTCCACAAGTGGAACAACGACAAGTACAAGGGCAAGCCATTAAGAGGCAGGAGCAAGTGAAAAGAAAGTTTCCCCGCGGGAAAATTGAAGGTAGCAAGAAAAAGAAGCCGTTCCACCGTCCAGAAAAGAGAGCTCACGAACACCCCCAGAATGAAGAAGGGAGAAGGACGACGTATGCAAAGAGAGCCAGGAGAAATGACGGCAACTATAACCCGGCTCTAAAACGGAAGATCTACTCATCCGACAGGACTCTCCGCAGCAAATGTCGCCGAACTGCGGAAGGGCCACCAGCGGCGGAGGAAAAGTTACAAGGAAAATTTGAACGGCCAGCAACGAGGTCCAAGCAGGAACACGAAAGAAGTTTCCCGGTTCCGCCAAGACCAGCTGCCATCAAACGGCCAAGACCACAGGCAGAGGCGAAAAAGAAGGTGTTCAAGGGTGACCGAACTGGAAAAAAAAGAAAGCTTCTAGAGGAAGGCACTGAAGGGCGAGCCCGCACACGAAGGAGGATAAATCAAACAACAATCTATGCTACTTTCCAAGACTGGGCTCATAAAAGAATGTCCGAATATCACAAAGATAAGTAAAATTTTATGTTACTTTGCAAACTTAAGTTAATCTTTCATTCTTACTGCAAGTGGCAGATTTCAAGAAATTTTACTTCATGCGAGGTCTACCTTTATCGCCAAAAGGGCGAGAAATGAGTTGTTACCGATTTTGGTATTATGTTTTTCATTTACTCGCGTGTAAAACTAAAGTTGATGTATAATAGCGATGTGTAAAGACTTAAATCTTGTAAAAGTTATTGTATAAATTTTATTTAAAACATTCTGGCAAGAAAGAAGTTTTAGTCTGAAAGACTTTTTGAAATGTAGTATTTCAATGTAGAAAGAATTGGCACTTGCTTTGCAAAGAATATAAGTTAACAATGTACTACTAATGTATGTTTTCAAATGTGTAAAATTAACGGCATGTTAATATATTCTTATATACAATGTGAACTGTTATTTCAAATGTTAAGAAATACCGTGATATGGTAAAAGTGAAAGTAATGTTAAAACTTTTTTTTATTCGTGTGACTGTAAAAAGACTAAATCATGGTGAATATGTGTTAAAGGTTGAATGAATGTAGTTAGGCTCTCTGACGCTACACTTCAGAGTTAGCCACTTTCAGAATAGTACCTCAGGGTTTAGAGTTGAAGTTAGGGTGTGTTACGAGGTCTTGGTATGTTGAATTTTTAACACGTTAGTGTTTTGATTGTAGGAGGAAGTGTGGAACACGTAGACAGAAACACATTCGTGTTTGGTGTTCTTTTACAACACATGTCAGAGAGCACGGGGAGAGATTATTCCAGATCTCTGGAAGGAACCAGATTTGAATAAGAGCTCCTGTTTGGATGCAGTACAGATGAAAAAAAAATTGTGTATCCTGGGAGCTGCTATTGTAAAAACAAATTTCTTTCTTTTAAATTTTTAGTTTCTAGCGAAAAATATTTGTAAAAGATTGGCCTCGCGTTAGATTCTAGAGCTAAAAGTTTTCAACAAGGTCGTTTTAGACCTCAGTTTCAAACTAATTAACTCTGGCGGGAAGTATGTAAGGATCTTAAGTTTTACTAACGTTTATTTTATTTTAAATCTTTACTATCACTTCTTATTTTCTACTTCCGGCCAGAATTATAAGCGTTAAGGTTTTTATGCAAAGTTTGTCTGGCGAACGCCAAGTATTTAAGTTGTCGCTTTTTGCCAAGCGAGAGAGAGGAAGCAGTGAGTCGAAGCAGGCCGCTTACCTTAGAAGTTACGCAGTTGCTGTTTGCCTTCCAGGCCAGAGGTTTTAATCCTCTTGATAAATTTTAAACGTATTGTAGTATTCACAGTTCTCTGTACTACATACGCTTCCTGTTAATATAAGGCCAATCTTCCACGTTTATTATTCTAAAGTTAAATTAGAGTTTAGTTTTATTTTTATACTTTTACGTTTTGACCCCGAGTAGCGGGTCTGTGTATTCCGAAGTACGGTAGTTTTTTGTAAATAGAGAAAAATAAAGGGTTTTGTATACCCTTCTTGTGTATCCTGTCTACTTCCCACAATTAGTGAACATAGCTTTAGTAAGCTCTCTGTTCCGAGTCAGGTCCTTGCATGTTCCCGAAGAAGGTAAGAAGGAACATTGAACCTGATAACCTATCCTGCGATCATACTATATTGTAGCAATGAAATTTACCCGTCATTTTACTGTATTACCAGCGTACTAGCACACAAAGTTGACAGCAACTTTGTACATAGTTCTTGACATTCGAAAACACACTGAAGTAATCGTTTGATTTCAGATATCAAAATGCAGCGGAAGAACCTTCCCTCGTGATCATCTCTATCCTAAGAACTCTACACCCTCACTCTCATATATATCTTTCTCCCTTTTTCTCCCCACTATTCTGACGATCCCCCAATATCTCCTGCGATCACAGCGCCACCTCGTACTCACGAGGAGGAATTTGGAAAAGGGATCGATAGTTCAACCTTGACATTGGACCTCCGAACGACTGCGTCTTTTTCCCCAAATCGACTTCGACCTCCCTTCCGATCGTCTTTGTTTCTCTTTATCTTTGCACTTTTAAGCAAATCTTCGAATCACTTGGCGTATTTAAATTCGTAAAATTATTTATTGTCACATTCTGTCCATCGCAAGACTTTCTCAGTATGATTGTATAGTTTAACGTAAAAATTATAAATTGGGAGATAAAATTAGAATATAAATTTGAAGATTAAAAAAAGATTTGGATAAAATTAAATGTACTAAAATTATAAGATGTGTAGTTAGAGCGTATCTTAACAGCCTCAGTAGTTGATATCACTAGATGCACATGATGTTGTTGAATAGTAAATAAAATAATCCAGTTTTAGGGAAGTCGATGAGTTAATATACTTGGATATTCTAGGGTATAAAAATCTACATAAGTAATAACGAATACCTGCTCAATGGACTGACGCTATATTTGCATGAACATGTGCTGAAGAAAGGCCTTTTACCTCTTTGTGAAAGTTCATTGAAGTTGTTCTGGCTATTAGGCTTTCTTAGAGCAGAAAACGTGAATTTGTAGGGATTGAACTCCGAATTTTCTGTTTGCCTGACGGACGTAGTGTGAAACGTGATAATATTTTTTAAAAATGACCTTTGTTGAACTTCTATGAAGTACCTGTACGCCACGTAATTACTTCTGTGAAGTGATTATAGGAAAATAAACATGTTTAGCTTTAATGATTTAATTCATCTGGTATTCTCGCTGAAATGATGGAAGTAAAGGGAGGTACTGCATTTTAAAATTAAGTTTACTATATTTTTACTCTAAAAGCGTAATGAATTTGGGCACAACCTGTTTAGTAATGGAAAACATATATTTCAACATACTCGCGAGGCAAATGAAGCTTTTATGTTCACGTAAGACATATTTTATGTCTGTCTCGTAGAATCTGGGATCGTAAACACTCAATAACATTGTCTTGCTGTTTTGACGCTATGATGCCCAAAACTATTTGAAGAAGAGTAAGTTGGAGTCTGCAGCCGACAACATGTTTCTTGAGAACTTGAAAGAAGTTAAAATCACTTGGCGACGTATCAGAACCAAAGGTTATCACCGAAAATGAGCTAGCATGCATAGCAAACATTATTTATCACGAAGGAATAACGTATTTTACGTCAAGAGCTTAGAACGATGTGTCTTGGAGTGTTCTAGAGCAGTTTCCAGAGTTCCACCATGCATAGCAGCATTAACTGTTGTTTCTGTTTCCAGGAAATGGACCTTTTTTGATCCAAAACGCGGTAACCGTATGTTTTATACAAACATAATATATACTCTACCTTGCTACGACCGTATTTCTACTGCATACAAGGAATATCTTCCGCCTCATCAACTTTGTCATTTTTGACGTTAAATCTTTCAGCATCTCAGGATAGTAAATGTTTATATTTCCATTTTTCATTGCTGAGACAGAAGAAATTATTTTCCACGTTATCAGCTTCGTTCTTTTAGTTGTTAAATCCTTCAGTATCTCAGGAGAGTAAATTCTTAAATTTCCAGTGTTCCATTGTTCATTGGTTAAATCTTTCAGTATCTTAGGAGAGTAAATGGTTATATTTCCATTGTTCATTGATGAGGCGGAAGACATTATCTTCCCCCTCATCAGCTTCGTCATTTTAGCTGTTAAATCCTTCAATATCTCAGGAGAGTAAATGGTTGTATTTCCATTGTTCAGGAAACTGTGCTGATCTGCATTTTAAATGCTGCAATATCATGAATAACGGTGAAAAGAGCAGATGATATGACCTTGAATCTTTTGCTTCAGGAATTAAATGAATGTTTTTGTTCCGTGACTTTGTACTTCTATAGTGAGATTGCTCTGATGCATCCGTGTCTTGTTAGCATTGCACATCATTAAAACTTCGGTCATTGATAGCATTATTGTTGTAGCAATAATGCTATCAATGACCATATGAATATGAATGATCATGTGAATATGCCATTCTCTATGCTTTTTGGTCTTTTGAAACCTCTTGTGGAACACAGCATGCTTGTGTATGTTCAATCATTTTTAGCACTATTTTTCATGGATTTAATGGCGATGTTGTTAACTATTTCATCTTCGTGTTCTTCTGCAGACTTTTAATACCATTGATTGTCTCTTTCAATTTGCTGATCAAGCATTTCCTGAAATACGGTCATTCACGAGGACCTGAAAACCTGTAAGAACAATAGAAAATCGTCTGGATTTACACTTGATACCAGAACACTTGATATTAGATAAATACAGGTAGAATGAGGGCAAGCAAACTTCTTTAGATTATTGATAAACAATTTTGCTTAGTAATGCTTCTGTGCACAAAGAATCTTCATTTAAATTACAGTTATTTTAATGCATAGTCTTTCGAGAGTATTTGAAATATTATAAGCAGCAAATTCTCTACATGTCAGTGGCCATCTTGAGTCATTGTGAATATAAAATGGATTCTTCATATTGTACCTGTTGTATATAAGTTGTATGTATTGCTTAAATTCGTAACTGAGGTAAATATTTCAATGAGATACTTTTTTCTTCACCATATGTTGAATGAAAGGATTTGTCTTCTGTTATTATAAATAACATCGCTATAAAATTTTCTACGATTTCAGTCGAAAAATGAGATTATAGTTGGCTCAAGACAGTTTAAATTTGTTTCCAGGCTTTCACTTATTTCCTTTTCTTCGAACTCATCGCTTGGAAATCCATACAAAGTAAATTTGAATTATTATTTTGTTATATTATTCTGTTATTTCTGTGTATTCTCGCACATCATTTCCACTGATGAAGCCTAAAGAGTATCCTTTATTTCCTAGCGAGGTCAATGGTAATGAGAACCTGTTTTAAAAGTTTATAAATACAGCTATCACTTTTCGAGTAACGTTGTATGCCAAAACATCTAATTCACAAACATTCTAAATTTTATCTGACCCAAATTTGTATAACAAAGAAAAAAACTTTGTTTAAAAGAAAAACTATACTATTATTTCTCTCTCTCTTTTTTTTTTTTTTTTTTTTAATGTTTTTAAATGCATTTAAACATCTACCTTTTGTTTTGCTACCGCAGATATAATATGATTGGGAGTTGGAACATACTCATGATTGGTAATCAAATATGTGTACAGGGTGGTCATAAAAAACTTTCCCCAATATATGAACCCCTAATGTAAAGTAACCAGATTTTAACGTTGAAAAAGCGGGACACCATTGACCGGGGAGAAGGGAATTCTTGAATTAAGAAGAGTAGATTTTAACCTTGGTAAAGCGGGACACCATTGACCAGAGAGGGAATCTTGATTAAAAGTTTGGTCTACATGGAGCAACTAAAATTTTCATAGAACGCAAAAATAGGATTGTAATATTTTTTTTATTTCAACATAAGTACAATTTACAAATATAATACCTTAAAAATTATGTATAGTATTACTTTATTCTTTGACATATTTCTCATTTGAGAGAATTTTTTTTAGTAAATTGCTGTTGTTTAAAAGGTCATGAAATTTTTCACAAGAATTTATTAAATTATATTTCACACATGAAACGGCTTTCAAAGTGTGAACACTGAATTGCGATTTTTCTGATGTCCACACTTTATTTACCGTAGAAAAATCGTGTTCAGTCGCAGCATTGGTTCTTGTTAAGGACAGCGCGTATTCCATAATTTCTAGTGCATTATTTTGTGGAACATGGTTTGTTTTAAAATGATGAAATATTTCTAACTATTTGTTCTCTATTGTGATTTTTTTGATGCCCAAAACTTAACCTTTTCCTTATCAATATATTTTTTAATAAGGATACCCCATTAAAAAGATCATTTTCGGGTATTATACGAAATTTTGAGTAATACGATCGAATGATTTTTGTACATTATTCCAATTAAGTTCTTGTTTTAATGTAACCCAATGAAAATGTTCAATATCATTATAATGTACCGTACATTCTTCTAAATAATCTATGCAGTTGAACTTTTTAACGTAATTCATATCTGCACGATTTATTGCACCTTGTTCTTCTAGCTGACTTATACTATTACGGATAGTTAACGGAAGAAAATTATTTTCTAACTGCTCTTGACACTGAAATTTTAAATTATGAACTTCATTTGCTACTTCGATACCCGAAATTTTGTCACCTTCAATAAGGTTTATAGCATTTTGAGAAAGAAGTGCTTGATTGTGTAGAAAATGTAGCTAATTTTTTAAGATTTTCTTTCAAAGAATTCTTCTAAAATTCTAGGGCATTTATCTTGCGGAGAAAGTATAATTTCAAATTTTCAAAATTCTTTCGACAGCTGGCAAAAGAGTTAACCAGAGCGTTTTACTGTATCCAAGTATTTTCTGATATTCGACTTCCGCAGTTTCACAAAATTCTTTAAGCATTTCAACGCGAACAGTGTATACATAAAAATAAGAATATATTTTAATAACAATATTTCCCACATCTATTGGCAACAAGTCAGCAGCTGTTTGAACGGCATTATGTATTATATGCGCTGCGCAACTAATACCAATAATGTTTTGATTAAAGTTTAATTTATAAAAGATATTATTTGTACCTCTTCTCGTTTTTCCTCCAAAATTTGCGTTCGTGTTATCTGCACAATATGCAATCATTTTATGTTTGAAACTGTTTTTTCCAAAATATTAATAATGGAACTGAAAATTATTTCAGAACTTTCGCCGGGCAAAGAACCGAAATCTAAAACTCTAATTTTTATGCCAGTTTCCGAATAAAAAAAATCTAATAATGTTTGGATAGACTGGAAATAACTTTATATCCTTATAATTAGATTCATCATAATATATGGATATAAAATTAATATTTTGTAGATTTTTGTTTAATTCTGAAAATGCATATGAGGAAATCACATTACCTACAATTGCCTCGCATTTTGTTCTGGCACAGGCAAATTTTTTGTTGAATAACTTTTGGACAATTTGTGATGTACAGTCCATAGATCTGAAGGTGTGATTGTGATTAACGGCATGAAAAGGTATAAGACCTTCTGCTAATGCTAATTTCTTTTCTTCGTCTCCATAACTTGTTTTCGGAAAAAATTCCTGTATTTTGGAGGAAGCTGCAGTAGTATTTAAATAGTATCTTTTATGTTTCTGTGTCTCCAAGTGCTTTGAAATATCATTCTACCCACCGTGCGAAAATAGAAAATTCAGTATTACATTTCTCACATTTTACCATGCAATCGCTTTTGGTTTTTTTAATAAAAGGAAATTCACATCTTAGAGTATCGTAGAATGTGTATCCTCTTTTCTTACTCATTATGTTAAAAATCTTTTAAAAAAAATAAATAAATAAAAATTATATTATAAATTATTAAATACATAGTGCTTAAAAACACAGTAAGTAGGTACTCAATTACTTGAACATATTTTATGGTTAATTTTTATAAATTAAACTAATTTGGTTGTTATAAAGTAACTATTTTTAAAAATTATTTTAATTTTAATATTTCTTTCTAAATAATAACAATACTAACTTGTATTATTTTTCTTCTGAATTTACCGTAACGTAAGTCGTAAGTGTCACTTACAAGGCTGGCGCTAACCTTTTTGCCGCCACTATAAAAATAAATAATACGAGCAATGTCTGCTAAATTCAAGAAAATATATGTATTTATTAAATAAATTACTTACCTAAATTATCTGAATTTACTCATTTGTTGACAATGCTTGTTTAACTAGTACTAGTACGATATGTATCGTCTGAGAGACAGTTACAAAATGTTTTCGCCGTTGCCAATGCCAAAAAATGCCATTGTTCATTAAGTCCAAACAATGGTGGTCGAATTCTAACTGATCAACAAAGCGAACTTGGATGAGCAGTTCTCGGCAATCCGTTCTCAAAAATTATTTGTTATTGTTAAAGTTTAACATAATAAAATTAACAAAAATAATATATAACTCATATCCTGGCGAAACTCATAGCCGATTTAAGAATGTCTGATACCGAAACCCATTGGGTCCAGTTTATGAGCGAATCCAGTTTTCCTTTCTCCTAACTTTTCGCCGTACCTGCTTCTAAATAAATGTCACATCTCCCATTAAAAAGGGTTTTGAACCACCTCTTCGTTCGTATTATGTGCTAAAGTATTTTCTTCTGCAATAAAATGGGGGAAGCGTAATAATATTTATACTGCGTAACCTTTAAAGAAAGTACTACACTTCTTTGAGTATACTGAAACAAACAGGTTTAGAACATTCGATACATAAATGGTGCTGCGCTAATGCGAAAAGGAAGCGCATGTTACAACAAACTTTGGGTTTTCCCGCGCTTAACTTGCGAATCGTTTGTTCAGATCACTTTTGGTGCGAAATACTGTTTCGGAATTGAAGTGCTGTTCACCCACACAAATAGAGATTTCGTTGGACTAGGAAGTGTTCAGAAAATAGTTCTCAAATACGTTAAAGTAATTTTAGACGTAAGTTGGCTTCTATTTATAAATTTATAGGAAGTAATTAAAGACAGGTTTGTATTAATTCTTTTTTTAAAGTTTTAACGAACGTCTTAAATTCTTTTAACAATATTATAAGTGATTAAGATATTGTTTGAATGGTTGACGACGGTAATAACCGGATTCAGGAAGATAATGCATTTAAAATTTAAAGCTTGTGGGTTATTAATATCATCAAATCAGATGCATATCATCCGTTAATAGTAAACAGTTTCATTAACGTTTTCAGAATTTAAAGCAGTTATGTAGTGTAGTATTTATGTTTATTTGCTATTATATTACTCCTTTATAAAGTGAAACTTCCCATGGCGATAATTCTCGTGGAATGCCACATGTGGACATGACTATTCTTCCTTCAATAAATGTTAATATTGGGTATTATCAATAATCACAATCTCTTGAACAATCATTTCCATAGAAGATCAAAATCGTCTGCAATGTTTCTAAAGGGGTTTCGCTGTACTTGAAACGAGAACAACTATTCTGTTTGCTTCGTCTAAAACCAGAACGAATATTATGTTTGTTTCGTATGAAACCAGAACGAATATAATTCTGAACGAATATTCTGTTATTTGAACGGTTATCTTCCATATTAGTTGAAGACTTTACTGCTTAAAATCATTTCAGTATCGAATTTAATTTGACGTTTCTGTATGATTTTAATAGTGTTCAGTGTAAATTTTATGAATATATTATTTACTTAATCTATTGAAATAATTTTTTAAAAATTTTCCCTGTAGTATTATTATGCTGTATTTACAGTATGATCACAGGTTTACAACTGTGACGATATTTTATGGCTGTAAGTGCATGACTGACTGCTCCCGTTCTTGATGAAATAAATTAGCTTTTAATACCCCAGCTGTTTATGTTTAATTTTTTAGATTGATTTATTGTCTTGATGTATATTAATTATTTATCTTCATTTTGTTTTTGCTAATTCCCCTTTTATTAATTATTAATCTTCATTTTGTTTTTGTTAATTCTCCTTCTATTAATTATTTATCTTCATTTTGTTTTTGTTGATTCCCTTTCTATTAATGATTTATCTTCATTTTTTAAATTCAGTGTCAAATAAATTCTGAGTATACTGGATATTATAAAAAAATATTAAATCCACTTTTGTGCACATTTGTGAGACTTTTTAAAAATTTAAATTTTCTCACAAACCGTTAAATTAAATGGAAATTTTTTTGTTAAAATACTCAAAAATATGCTTACCTTGTAAGGTATTTCTGCCGCCTTCTTAACATTCCTTCGTGGTATAGTGGTCAGCAAACTCGGCGCGTATTCGAGAGGTCCGTGGTCCGAGTCCCGGCGAGGACATAACTCATTCATCTCTCTGCTTTAAAAAAAATACCTAATTTCTCTATAACCTCAACTGGATTTATTTCTATTTTCATTCCCAAGTTCTGTATGCTGAAAGATTTTGTTAAAAAATACTCAGAAATTTATTTTTAGATTTTGTTATCATTCGATTCGTTTATCTTCGTCTATCGAAAGATTTTTTGAAAACTACTCCAAAATCAAACTGGAAGAGAAAAAAGTCAATGAAAAAATTTTAATTAGGCGAAAAGCAACCTTAAATTGGCCTAGACTTTGACTAAAACTCTACCATTTCAAGGGTGATCAGATATAGATTCCTTTTCTACAAGAGGGGAATTTTTTAAAATTTCTTTTAAACAATTTGAAGATTTGAGTTGTGTTTCTTCTTTCGGTTAATTTTTTTTCAGACTTTCATTTTTAAATTTTGCTTTTCACTTATATATATATATTTACAGTAAAAAAATAACGTTCCTTCAAGCATGCTGATAAAAATTATCTAGCGGGATTGTTTTCTGTTTTTTTTCTTTTGGGAGATTTTGCATATGAATGAAATTTATTGTTATTGATAGCGATTTTCAAATTACAAATTAAATACTGACATTTTTACTTGAAAAGTATAAGTGAATATAGTAATCACGGCAAATATTAAAAGCCTAAATACTGCAACTAAATATAAAGCTCTTTTTGTCTCTTACGCATACATTAAAATGTTTTAAAATTTAACAATACACATTGTTAACCGATTTCGCCATTCGGAAGGAACATTTGTACAGAATAATAATAAATACGAGTGAATATGTGAAACACGGCTTAGTGAATGAATATAAAATACCTAATTGCAGATAGTATTTGTCATTGAACGAAAATGCATTCATATTTTTCAATTATTTTCTATTTTTAAATTCTTTTTATTGAGAACCGGACCCCGAATATTGGATCGTTTGACTTATTTGGTCATATTCTTTGAGTATGAAAGTCTGTTATTATTAACGTTGCTTTTTCTTTTTTTCAATGACATTTTAATTTCATATGCATCTTGAGATATAAAAAATATTTCCAAAAGATGGTTGTGGCATTACTTATTTAAATATTGATTCGAAAATGTATTTTCAGTTCTAAAGATAGAGACGTATGTGAAAGCATAAAATGTTAGAAATTTGTATGAAAACAATTTCAGCACTGGAAGTAGAAGTGTTTTGTAAATACGAAATTAAAACTTTTTTACTTTCCCTGCAGATCAAAATATCTAACAAGTAAAATATCCCTGTTTTTGTAAGATAAAAAAAAAAAAAAAAAAAAAAAAAAAAAAAAAAAAAAAAAAAGTTAGCACGGACTTCACGGACTTCGCGGAAATATTAGTAATCTAAGTTTCATATAGCCATAATTAGTAATGAGTACTGCTTACTAAAGACGAAGCTACTGCGATCGTTGAAACGAGCATCTTTTATTTTGCAATACCTGTAAATCTGGATAAAATGTGTCGAAATCGCTTAGCAATAATTATTAAAAAGTGATCGAAGTCAGTAAATTCGTTCTCGAATATCTCTGTCACTTTTGCATGTAAAATCATGGAATTTTTGACTTAAAAACTGTTAAAGCATAATGAACATTGAGTATTTACGTGTTATCGCAACCACCTTAGTAGAAGACGCCAAATTTTTAGAATGTGCGAAACTCTGACAGCCGCGCTTATAACATTTCTTCATTCAAATAACGTTGTCTTTTCGTATAAGTTCTTTTGTTGTATTCCAAGTTCCAAAGATTTTTTATAAATAAATCATAATATTTTTTGCCTTAATTTTAAAATATGCGCTTGTGAATTTCACCAGCAATTCGTTTGGTTTTGGTTTAGTTTATTACAGCAAATCACAGTCGGGCTATCTGCTTAAGGAAGAGATGCCTTTGTAGAACACTTTCTAAGGGAAACTGACACGTATGTAAGTTATACATTAGGAAAGCCACGAAAATGTCCAAATCTCTAAAGGGAACAACGAAGAGATGCATTTGGTAGATAACCGGTGTTGCCGAAGTTTGCGTGATACCTCCTGCAAATCTCCGATTTTTTTAAAGCGAAAACAGATCGCTGTTTACTTGGAGAGAATAGCGAAAAACAAATTAGAGAAAAATTTGGAGAAAAATGTAAGTTTTTTTTTTTTTTTTTTTTTTTTAAGTATCACGTAGTCTATATTTAACAATTAAAATTTGCATTTCAATTACTTAAGCATATTTTCTTTTCATATGCTGATAGCATTTACCGACTTTTGATAAATATTGATAGTCTGGGAAATATTTAAAAAAAAGTCACAAAAACCCAAGTGAGGCACTTGCCTCAAGCGAATCACTAGAAGGGGCGCCAAACTGGCTATACGAATTCGAAAATTACTTTAATTATGTTTTTGAATTTGGAAATTATTATTAGGGGAAATAAGCTTCGGAAAACGTAAATCAATAAAACAATAAGAAGAATTCCAAGGAAACCTGGAAATTAATCTAATATGCATTTCGATGTTATTTCTTTTTTTATCAAAAAAGAATTTTTTAACATTTTCATTTGAAAGTTATAAATAATTGGCTATATTATTTTTTTACGATATTTTGATTTAATACACTTACTTTTGTTTAATACAAATATAGCTATATATATATATATATATATAATAATTTATTTCCATATATATATATATACAAATATAGCTATTTATTTATATATATATATATTTCCTAAACAGTATTGATTAATTGATTATATTATCTCCTAAGTTTAATTAAAGTAGAATTATTTTAAAAGTGTGAATCCATACTGGTAAGCTATATTTTGAAAGATGTTTTGAAGTAATTTGAAAGCAAAATGTTAATAATGTTTTAACGGGGACTGGAGTTAAATCATCATGAAGAATAAAATTTCAATTGTAAAAGGAAAAATTAAAGCATGTAATCATTGTCATTGATCGGAAATTAGTTGACTTTTCAAGGGGAACAAGCCAACTCCCGTTCAATGAACAATAATTGAAAAAATACGTAAATACGAAAGTGTTTCGTCTTTACTCGAGTTATAAGTAAAAGCCAAACCGGCAATTCTAGTCAGGCCAAATATTTCCGCGAATAGAAGTAATTATGAACCAATGCTGATACTCAAAGAACTTATTCTTATGAAGCAATTTAGTCAATTCAATTTGGAGTAAAAATCAATTACTGTAGAGAAATTCTATTTAACTCGAGTAACCGTCCCCGACACTTTCATGTTTATGCATTTGAGTACTATATTATTTGTAGAAATTAAACATTGGAAATTGACATTAGGAAATCGAATTCAAAGTAAAGTTAAAATAAACGTAGAAGATTACAAAATAAGATAAATAATGCAAACTTTGTAAAAAAAATCAAAGACAATATAAAAATATTATAAAAATAATATAAAAAGAATATAGAAAATAATATAAATAAGATCAGTGAATGTACATGAAGATATAAAGGCCAGAAAAGGTATTAAGTAACTTACATTCTTTCTAGTGGGGGAGTTGGCAAAGTGTTCTCTTCGTGTCTGACTCATAAATGTAGGGTGTCCGAAAATTCTTAGCGGCAGTAGGGGCTTTGAATAATATCAGTCGGTAAGACTTGGGTGAAGTAATTTATGGTAGTGGATGGGACTTGGAATTCTTGAGGGATGTATTTTGTGGAGTTCTTGTCTGAGTGAGACTGTCTGTTAAGATTTTTTTGAAAATACTAGTGAATGGAAATTAATTAATTTCTGGCTAATTGTCGTGTCGCAATGATTAAGAATTTAAAAAAGGAAAAAGGAATTTTCACTGTCCAAGAGCTAATAGACAGACTAAAGGCATGAAATAGGCCCATTTTTTTAGTAACAGTATAGTAACAGTATATGTCTGAAGACAATTAGCTTTTTACAATATATACAATTGAGTAATTACACTATATACAAATCTTCCAACTGACAGTCATCCAACTTATACCGCCTTTTCAGGTTTAGGAACAAATTATCATATCCCTATCAGTTAAACGATTTAGAGTGAGTATTTAACGCCTGCTCTTTTAAGGCAATGGTTGATAAATTGAATGGGAATTAGATTATTTTTGAGAATTTTAATAAGGATCAAAATTTCGCGTTGTAAATCTATTGTATCTGTGCATATAGTTTTAATTCGTTGTATTTGATTAATTATAGTATTGTTAATTACTTTTTTGGATATGTTGGAGTTCCAATTTATTAATTTGTTAGTATTGAAATTGAAGTATATATATATAGGAATATATAGGAAATTGAAATATATATATATAGGGGTGCGCATTTACATTTTTGCCTCAAGTGAAAAAATATCTTGGCACGGCTCTGACCGAACATGTTAACTGTCCATTTCCTCTACGGCAGCCACATTAAAAATGAATTTATGTTTATAAAATCATTCTACCACTAAGTGTTGAAATTGTTTTCGTATGGTTCTTCACATTATTTTCAAAAACTTTGTAACTAAAAGCACATGCCTAGTCTGGTATCTATTTTTAAGGAAGTAAAGCACGTAGTCTCGTTTTGGGAACAACTTGTATAGTAAGTTTTTTTTTTTTTTTTTTTTTTTTTTTTTTTTGCATTTTTGCAAATTTTGTTTATAAATTTAAAATATCTGATGTGGACAGCACACGACTTCCCTTTACGACGTATTAAATTATACATTCTTTCTGCTGCACTTCATTTAAACTTATCTCCTCGAATTTTATTAGAGATATATTTCTACTTCAATGAATTTATTTCTCATTTCGCAGCAAGGCAGAAATACATGAAAACTCAATCCTCATTAAAAATTGTAGAATACAAGAAAAAAAAAAAAAAAAAAAAAAAAAACTTAAACACCCCAAAACAGTTAAAAACTCATTTTTGCAATTAAAATTAGAATTTTTTCCCCAAAACAAGCAGTTCGGTCGGCGGACAGGAGGAAATTTTCAGCGCACAAAACTGAAAGTTTACTTTCGGCCACACTAGTAGAAAAAGGCACTGCAGTTGGTACCAAAATTGACTTAATTCACTATTCTACTAACAGTTTCAAATGTAAACAAATGGCGGCCTTATGAGAATTGAAGCCACTGAAAACTTTAAATTGTTGATTAGTCTATACTATATCTACTGTATGCAGATTACCTAAAGGCACAAAAATTTTAACTGGAACATACGAACAAGCTAATTCAATCACTTTTAAAGCAAAAAAGCTGGTTCCTTTTTAATCTCGTGCATTTTTTTATGCTTTAAAATTTTTATTTATTTGTTAAGTTTTTGAAACTTTACACTTTTTGATGTGTTTAATTAATTCGAAGTTTTCGGTTTACAATTTTTTTAGGGGGAGGGGCGAAGGGATGTTCTTTTGCTGGCGCATATTCTGTAGTTGTACAATTTTAAAGAATCAAACTTAATCTGCAGCTTTCATTAAATTTCTGGGATTCAGATCTTGCAACGCGTTTGATTCACAGCCGAAAGAAAAGTGTAGCTTTTTCTCACAAAACTTTGAAATTTAAATTAATGTGCAATCCTCTGCCAATCAGATCGTAGTCATGCAAGTCAAATTCAAAGAGACTTGCATGAGAGAGAAAGAGAGGTAGCAGAAGTCTCTTAGCTAAACTGAAATGGTCTAAAACATTATTAACTTCGACCGCCCAACCGGTATAGTGGTTAGTGACGCAAACGCCACCAGAGGAGATCACTGAACTTTTTCAAGAAAAATCTAAACGGCTGGAGTTCCCACTGGAGTTTGGCAATTCACAGTTTGGCTCTCACTAATCCCACTGGAGTTTGGCAATTCACATAGCCGACTCATCTTCAAAACCAGAACTGCAGGCATAGCGGAGCTGGTTGACACATGGAACTGACTCCGTTAGCTCAGATAAACCCCAGTGGAACGTCCCTTAACAGTGTAACGGCACTCTGGCAGATGCAATCCGTTATTAACAGGAAAGCTCACCCTTGGGTAGAGCAAGCGGTCCAGTTGGCGTTTATTGAAATTCAAAGTAAAAAAAAAAAAAAAAAAATTACATTGGCAAACAATGCCCATGGTATATAGTTACAAAAACAGTTAAGCTATACGTAGGCTTTTGAGTTATGTAGTTCTTTTTTTATCATAATCACATATTGATAGATAATTGTTTATTTTATGTTGCCAGTGTATATAATGTTATTACAGCTTTCAAGGGCATTGCTAGGTATATTTCAAGATGCTCGTACGCGCGTATGTTACTTATATATCAAATAATTAGAGCACAGCTGTAGTAACATGCTCCTTTCAATATTTTTTTACCCATGATGGGCCCTCATCCGACTTCGGCTTGGCCACTACTAAGGCCAGAAGTGGTGGTCACTTTATTATGGAGGCACCTATTGGATGGGCCACCTTTGCCTCCTATGAGGGGACGGATAGTTATTATAATGCCTTCTCTGGGATTCGAACTCGGGTCCTTTGGTATCGCAGTCGGCTCCCCTAACCACTCTGCCCGTCTGGGCGGCTACCGCTGGTTTTAATATTGCATTAACAAAAATAATATACTGATTATATATGAAAATAATGTGTTGTGGTTAATCATGCTGTCTGTCGTACCGATGGACCAGAGTTCGGATCCCGTAGAAGACACGAATCTTTCAAATTTAATCAGTCTTTTACTACTGATTAATAAGCTGACTTTATTCTTTAATAATTCTTTAATTCTTTAATAATTAATAACATACCTAATTTATATACAGGGTGTCTGAAAAGGTCGTTGCCGAACTTAACATGGTGGTCTGTCATATCATGATCAAGAAGATTTATGTAGGAACTTGCGCCCGAAAATGCGAACGGTGACTGCTAGAGGGCAGTGTTCGAAAGCGTCGAGGGGAAGAAAAAAGGGATGTCAAAAGAGGTGTTCATACGTCTTTTATTAAAGAACATAGTTAAATCATAGAAGATATTCAAAATTCCTCCCATTGACCACAATGCATGCTTCACAACGTCAACGCATGGATTCACGGACCCCGCCTAAAATGGGCAGGTACCGTATTTGCCGACTTATAAGACGTACTTTTTCTTTGAAAATAGGTCTCAAAAACGGGTGCGTCCTATACGTCCTGTGCGTCTTATATGTCGATACTCAGTTTTTGATTATATTTATTTCTGGAAATTCCTTTGCCTAAAGGATTGTTTCTACATTGCTTAAAGGAGTGTTTAATACATGTTCACGCAAAAGGCTGGATGGATAGAGGAGGAATGAAGTTACGGACAGATAAAATTTGATCGAGGTGCCCTGGCGGACTGTTGAAGGAACCTACCCTACTAGTATGGGATCACTTTCGTTCTCACAGAATAGAATATGTTAAAACCAAACTCAAAACATTGAAAACTCAGTTAGCTGTACTTCCAGGAGGCGTCACTAGTCAGCTTCAACCTTTAGATGTCTGCATTAATAAACCATTTAAGGGATTTATGAAGGAGAAATGGAACAACTGGATGCAGTCTTCAAATTTTGAGTTTACACCATCGGGAATTATGAAGATGCCTAGCATTTCACAAATTTGTGAATGGGTAAACCTGTGAAAACAGAGGCAGTGGTTATATCATTAAAAAAGTGTGGCATTAACAGCGTGTTGGATAGAGCAGAGGGCAATTTTTTGTAAGGGAACTCAGATGCTGATTTAGAAGAGGTTTGGAGTGACTCTTCATTTAGCTCTGAAGATGAGTGTCTGGATTTAGACGAAGAAGATCAAAAAGTGTTCTGTCTCAGATAGACTGGGTATTTGCAGAAAGTATTACTTTGTATTCATATCTCTATCTCTACATATAATAAAGCAAAGAGTCTGTCTGTGTGTGTGTGTGTCTTTCGTTCGCGCTGCGCGCAAACTAATAGACCCACGGCTACGAAATTTGGTACATAGGTGCATCTACACAAGAGCCAGTGCACCTCAAAGCGATTTTTTCGAAATTCGAGTTAGAATTTTTTTTATTTTATGTTTTGTGACGAAATCGCGTCATTTTGAGACATAATGGGCTATAGGAAAGCGAGATTTTACTGTACGCACTCCATTTTCACATCGTCATGAAATGTAGGCACTTAGCTATTTTACGAACTTAAAATAAATTTCGTGTTTCAATAAATCGATTAAATGCGAATTTATTTAACAAAGGGAGCTTAACACCTTTTCAACGGGATTTTTTCTAAAAACGTTTATGTTTAAAAATGTACAGTTTATTTTTCTTTGATTTTTGGACACGTTAAACTTTCATCCTTGCGACTACTTATACAAAAAGAATTTTGGAAAAATGATAATATTTTGCATTTAAAAAAAAATTTTAAATGAAGCTTCCGAGTACACTTCTCCCATCTCACATCTTTAAAAATGTGATTTTGGCAACAATTTTCCTTTCTTATTATGTCACTGTTTTTAACATATTGGCATATTTCATCGCCATTTTTTATATGTATAATACATTTTTATTGATGATTTTTATAAAGTTGTTCTGCAGAGTAAAATTGTGAGCGGAATTTTTTGTTTTTTGAGTTTCTTTCATGTTAATTTTTGCTTATTTCACTGTTTGTAAAGATATTGAAAAGTTTTGCATGATTTTTTTTTCTTCAACGGAAAGTTGGTTAATTTTTTTATTAGGATAATTAATATTTGTATTAAGGGATATAGCTTATTTCATTGTAATTTTTGGTGCTACTTTGGTAGACGGTTGCACGGATTTTGGCAATTTTTCTTTTGGCCAGTAATACGACTTATGGTAAACCCATTGCTGGATAAGTTATTTATGGTAACCGATACTTTGTTGTTATTTTATTTAAAAAATAATGCATTTTATTATGCATAAATTCCGTGTTTTAAATATTATTTATCGCTTCTAAATATTAAAAATCAATTTAATTTTTCATTTTTATTTGAAATAAAAATTTTGTTGTTTATAATATTTTATATAATTTTATGTTGTGGATGATGTAATCAATGACGTCACCTTACTTAACACGTAATTGGTTTTATTAATATATATAAATTTAGTCTAATGTTTTTAGCATTATTTATGGCTGTTAAATATTAAAATACAATTTAATTTTGCATTTGTTTTAAAAATGATTTTATTATGAATGATTATTTAAATAATTTTAATTCTATGCATAATTTAATCAGCTCCCTTATTGGTTACTGAATATTTGTGCATTACCGCGCCATTTTAAAATTTTATTATTCATTTCTTCGAATTCCTCAGATTTCAAATGGAATGGATATGTCCGTTTCGAAGATGAATGTTGTTATTGGTAATTACCAAGAATTATTGGTATCGGAATAAAAAAAATTGCCCTTCGAGACCTTATTTTGGCAAACCTGGCTTTCTTAATCAAAGATTTATTTATAAATTGTTAATAGCGTCACAGGAAATTTATTTTAAATTTTTGGAGAAAACCTCGCTAATTGCTTCTCCATTGAAGTGCGAGAGATGTGGATCATAGATGAAGATCGTTAGAAGATCTTTTTTTTTTGTGGTACTTATCATACGACAGGTAAAATACTTAAAAAAAAAATGTAAGTACATAATTTTCTTTTACTTTATAATTGTATACTTCAACTTTTATTAAAAAATTAATACAATGTTTTCAAAAATTCCTGAGATATTCATTGCCACATGTGTTTTAATGTTAAATAATTAAATCCTATAAAAGTTATTTTAAAGTATTTAAGTAATATTTTAATTCTTTTAAACGTTGGTATGATGTTTTTAATTCGATATTCAATTTAAGCAATATTTTAATTCAATTAAATGTTGGCGCAATTTTTTTATAGCGGTGTTTTTATTCCATTATATGAAAGTAATAATTTAACCTTACTTTAGCATTTTATACTCTTAGTAAATGTATTTATTTACATTTGCCAGCCATCTTAAAAAACAACGTTTTTAACAAAAAAATTAGTTCATTATTTTTAACGATATTCATTCTTTTTTAAATTTCTAATACTTTACTATATGCGTAAAATACGTAAAAACAGCATTTTTCAAGATGGCTGATGACTATAAAAACCGCGCCAACAATTGCGCCAATGTAAATCGCCAAAAATCCGTGCAACCGTCTAGCAAAGTAGCACCTAATTTTTTTCTCTTGTAAATATAAGATAAAATATCATTAATTATATTTTGCTTTTCAGAATTTTATATTTTTTTGTATTCTTTTATGTTATTTATTGCTCATTTCACTGTTTTTAAGATATTGAAAACTTTGTGTAATTTTTTTACGAAACAAAGTTCTTAACCTCCTTTATACCATTTGAGTTCTTAAGATTTTGCAAAGGGAAGTTGGTTTATTTATTTATTAGGATACTTAATATTTGTATTAATGGATATTGCTTATTTCATTGTAATTTTGTTATACGTAATAACTTTTTTTTATGAAGTTGTTCTGCAGAGTAACATTGTATGCAGTTTTTAAATTTAACGTTTGGCCCTTCAGCCATTTTTCTGGTACATTTAAAAGCCAGACGAAGGCTGGCAGCGAAGCTGCTAGTTATTTTATATTTAAAATACTGTAAATTCATTATAATGATCGGTAATAAAGTTTTATCCTTCAAAAAATGTGTACAAAAAAGGGAGCACGTGTTATAGGCCGGTGCGTCTTATAAGCCAGGAAATACGGTATGTCATGGACGCGTGTCCCCGCTTCCAAGATCCTGGTGACGAGATTGTCCGATGTTACTATCGTTTCATACACCATGGACTTCATGTATCCCCACGGGCAGAAATCTATGGGAGTCAGGTAGGGAGATCGCGGTGGTCGTGCGACTGGTCTTCCTTTGGCAATCCAGCGATCAGGATATGTCCTATCGAGTTATTCCCACTTAGTACTTCTAAATTGTGCAAGCGCTCCACCATACTGTGTAGCTGCTAGAATGTCAACTATGAGATCCAGCAACACGTTTTCCGCAAAATGTCACACAAAATGTTCATAAAGAATTGAGTTGGTAAACCAATTCATCCTTCTTCTGCAACGTCCTCGTCTGGAATGATCACACTTCCCACTTTCGCATAAGCCTACGAACACTGCCTTCTAGCAGTTGTCGTTCGCATTTTCGGACACGAGTCCTATGTAAATCATGTTTGTCATGGTATAACGGATCAGAATGTTAAGTTTGGCAACGAACTTTTGGACACCCTGCATAATTTAAAATGCATTTAATTTTTGATATATCCGGTTTTCAATTTTTATGATTATGTGCAGCATTACTCTGTGATTAATAAAACTTTCTGTGGAACTTTCTGTGCAGTATACACAGGTTGTTCGTACATTTTTAGACAATTTTCATTATAATTACAGAAATATGTTACCTAAAATTTTTACGTTTTAAATGTTTTATTTGATAACCCTTATTCTTCGCTATCTTTCTACACCGTAATTTCCAAGATAATAAAGCCTTTTATAGTATCGGAAGAAGTATTTTATCCCATTGCTCTCGAACAGCTTTTCAAAGTCTCAGGAGGTTGTAGGTCGACGTTTGGACAATCTGTTTTTTAAAAGTCCAAAAGCGCAAAAATGCATTAGTGATAGATCAGAAGATTTAATAGGGATATGAGTGAAAGATGTGACCTTGATATCTGTTTCTTGTCTCATTTTTTCCATGAAATTAACGGTAGATTTTAACGTGTCGCTTGATGCAGGTCTACTGATTGATCGCACTGTGAGTAAAGAGTGTAAGATTTATCTTAATTTATCTAACAGTTAATTTTTAGTTAAAAGTACTTTCCTGAATTTCAGCTTACAACTTCCGGCCAGAACGTATTTTCAGAATCGCGGTAAAATGCAAATGAGGAGCAGAAGTATTTAACTGTGAAGTTCTACTGACTTCGTTAAGGCCAGTTCCCACTGGGGTTTATCTGAGCTACCAGAGTCAGTTCCATGTGTCGATTAGCTCCGCTGTGCCTGCAGTTCAGATTTTTCAACTTGCTGCCCTATGGGAAAAACTGGTTTTGGAGATGGGTCGGCTACGTCAATTGTGTTCGTTAGCTCTGATAAACCCCAGTGGGAACGCAGCTTCAGAGACCCAGAGATTCTATGCAGCGTGCGTTAGCCTTTTTCTATACCCTCTCTAAAGCTATTTCTACGACCGGCCGTACTTTAGGCCCTTGATAGCTTCGCCGTTAGTTAGCGTTAAGGGACCAACTCTGTTAAAATCTTGATAGCTTCGGCTATATTTTTTTTTTTTTAGTTAAGATTAGTTTAGTTTAATTCTTAGTTTCTTAAGTTGAAACCCGAGTGCAGGCTTTGTTGTAAAACTCCAAGAAGGAGTCTTCTGGGAACTTATTTGGAATAATAAAGGGTATTTAACCTTTCTCGAGTTCTATTCTCCTTTTACTGAACTAAAATGATTATTCGCTTACCTGTTCTTAAGGTTCCTCAACTTTAGCTGTAAATTAAAAGACATGAATCTTACAAGAGAAGAAAGTATTTCATATTTGAAAATTAGGTATCAGCAGATATGTTTCTGATAATATATGGATTTGATCTTAACATTTTTCTCCACTCTCTTTGTTTTCAATTTGCCATTATATGAAAAATCAGCAACAATCATAAAGCTCTTAGAAAAACATTCTGTAGATTCCTTGGACCGTGTTTTAAGATTTTGTTCTCGTCTTTGAGGATCATTAATGGATCCCTTTGTACTGCAGTCATTTAAATGCACCCAAGATTCGTCTCTTGTGACAAAATTTTTACATTTTCGTCCGGGTAAATGTTTATCATAAAGAATTCTGCTGTCCGTTCTGCGTTCGGCGAGACGATGCCGTTATGTTTTTTCGCCTTTTTAAGATTGAAATCAGCATTAATCACTTTGTTCACAGTTAACACTGAGCATTTTAATGATTTTGCACCTGTCGTTTGACTTAGTGGATTTTCTTTTATCATTAAACATCTTGCTTTTGCGACATTCGAAATATTTCGTTTTTTCCTTGGATACGTATTTGGAAGAAATTTTCCACTTGAACTTAAATTGTGATGTTTTTTCCTTTGTTGTTGACAACGTTACTTATCGTAGCTTTAGATATGGTAAAATCATGACCTTTCACAACGTTTTTTAATAACTAGATAGGAATCATTTTTTTCGGAAAGAACACAAACATAGCCTTCCATCCATTGTTTCTTTAAAAGAGACCTTTTGCATTAAAACAAAACTGTCAAGTAGCAGACGGTAATTTATATTTTCAAAAATATAGGTGCGGTTAAAAATATTCCCAGCAGATTTTTGTTTTTAGGCCCAAATGGCTATTAATTTCGTTTTGGCATTTTGTGTTGAAAGCTTTAAATGTCGGTTCACTTTTAACCCTTTGTTGCATACAAATAATCTAGAGAAGTAAAACGAAAATGTTTGTATTTTTTCTACTTAAAATAACCTTACTAATAATTTAAAAAATATTATATTCAAATTTCGTTTTAAATAATTGCTACAGTTTGTTCACTACAGTGGACAGCATACATATACGTACATGCATACAAATCTCTTTCCAACGATTTAGAGTCATTGCATTTGAAATCATTTCCTTGTTTGCAGTGGTCATTACCATCTTCTAAATGGTAAATCTACAATTGACATGTACATACAGATCCCCAAAAGACCTTCATTTCGTCGATTGTGATTGAATTCATTTTGCTACGATTTTGTAACCTGTACCTATTGGATTCAAATGTCAAATGTTCTAGAAATTCCTTGCCAAACATAAACATTTCCAGTGGTGTTTGCGCTTGATAAGCAGTGTAGTGTCGCTTCAGTTCCGTCAAGTTTCTAATTAAATTTAGTTAAAGCGGAATGGCAACACTTTTTAGTCTCCGCGAAGAACGAAGCAAACAAAGTTCGGTTTTCTGTCACGCGATTCAACGTGCATGTAAAATGTAAATAAATTTCATGAATAAGAATCTATAACTTCGTAGGGAATAAAATATTGGTTCTATTGGAGTCAGAGAAGTGTTATTTTAGTATATTTGCATACCAGACACTTCACTGGTGTATCCCCGCGTGATTGAATTCTACAATGGCTGATGAAGAGGAAACCGAAATTAAAGCAACAACTGCATCTGTCGCCAAGGTAAGCGTTAAAGTTCCTCCTTTTTGGAAGCCAGATCCTAAAATATGGTTTATTCAACTAGAAGCACAATTTAGAAATGCAAAAATTAATGCAGATCAAACAAAATATGATTATAAGTTCCATTGAACCCGATATTTTGTCACAGGTATCTGATATTTTGCTAAGTCCACCACAAGATAATAAATATGAGGCAATTAAAAGTAGAATAATTTCATTATATGCTGATTCAGAGACTCAAAAAACCCAAAAATTACTGAGTGAATTAGAACTAGGTGACAAAAAGCCATCTCAATTGCTGTGTGAGATGCGCAATTTGGCGGGCGATAAAGTAACAGATACTTTCCTAAAAACATTGTGGCTACAACGTTTACCCGTTAATATGCGTAGCATTATATCTGTTAGTAGTGAAGATTTGTCAAAAGTGGCTACAATGGCCGATAAGATTTGAGAATTAAACCCTGTTACTCCCCATGGACTTCCGTTTTTACCGTTATGGATGAAGCTGCTGCTTCATCCATAACTGTTAAAACGGAAGTGATTGAAAGTTTACAAAAACAGGTTAGTGAACTTAGATTACAAGTTTCTGCTTTAAACAAGCAACGCCACAGTCGTCCCTATTGTCGTAACCGATCCAAATCAAGAGATAGGAGTTACAGTGGTAACAGATCTAGCGATATTTGTTACTATCATAAAGAATTCGGTGATAAGTCATTTAAGTGTAAACAACTCTGCAACTACTCATCAACATCACAGACAAATAGTCCGGAAAACCAGCTCCCCGTCTCTCATTGACGACGGAGGGACAAGGGGTGCAGCCGTGACCTCTTCCTCTCGAAGGTCACGGTGCAGCTGAGTCGTCTTTTCATCGGCGACAAAGAATCGGCTACCCAATTTTTAATAGATATCGGGGCAGAAATTTCTGTCATTCCTCCCTTACCTGCAGATTAAAAAAACATCTCAAAATTAGAGCTTTTTGCTGCAAATGGTACGAAAATCAAAACATATGGCCAAAAATTACTCAAGCTTGATCTTGGACTCAGAAGATCATTCACATGGCCTTTTGTAATTGCGGAGGTAAACAAACCGATAATAGGGATGAATTTTCTTGAAAATTTTAACCTTTTGGTAGATTCTAAAAATCGCAAGTTGATTGACGGTACTACATTCTTAACAACTAATGGAACTCCTTGTTTTCAAAATAACAATAATAATATTCCAATTTTAAATGCCGTAAATGATCCATATAAACGTATCATTAACGATTTTCCGGATTTGTTAAAACTGAATGTAGTTAATAATAAAGTTAAAAATCATAACATCGAACATTATATCGAAACCAGAGGTCCACCAGTTTTCGCTAAAGCCAGGAGACTATCAGTTGAGAAACTCAAAGCGGCTAAAAAGGAGTTTGAATTTATGCTCTAAATGGGTTTATGCAGGCTATCCAAAAGTAACTGGTCGAGCCCACTACATCTCGCTATGAAGAAATCAGGTGATTGGACACCTTGTGGAGACTATCGAGCGTTAAACAACGTCACGTTTCCTCATAAATACCCTCTCCCATTTTTAACAGATTGCAGTTCCATTTCAGCTAGAAAAAGAGTTTTCTCATCCATAGACCTCATTAGAGCGTACCAACAAATTCCAGTTCGCGAAGAAGATATACCGAAAACGGCCATTCTCCCTCCCTTTGGCTTATTCGAGTTCCCATTCATGACGTTCGGCCTACGAAATGCGGCCTAAACGTTCCAACGTTTCATGAACAGTGTGATGAATGGACTAGAATTCGTGTTTTGCTATTTGGATGACATTCTAATAGCCTCTCCAGATGAAGAAACTCATCGACAACATATACGACAACATATACAGTCCTCGAGAGACTAAACGAATATGGCCTGTGTATTAATGCGGCAAAGTGTAAATTCGGTCAAACAAAACTTGCATTCCTGGGATACGAAGTGTCAGCTGAAGGACTTAAACCTCTTTCAACGAAAGTTGATGCCATCAAAAATTTCCCAGAACCAAAGTCATTTACTAGTTTAAGACGATTTTTAGGTGTGGTGAATTTTTATCACAGACTCATACCGAATTGTGCGAAAATGCAACAACCTTTAACAACATTGCTCAGTGGTATTAAAAGGAACTGCAGAAAAGAAATAACCTGGACGGCAGAAACAAGAAACGCCTTTCAGATCTTAAAAGATGCACTTATTCATGCCGCAAGCTTAATTCACCCATCCGAAAAGGCTGAAATATCGCTAAGAACTGATGCTTCCGATACTGCCATTGGAGCCGTTTTACATCAGATTGTGAATAACGAAAAACAACCCTTAAGTTTCTTTTCCCGAAATTTGACACCAGCACAACAAAAATATAGTGCCTACGACAGAGAACACTAAGGGCAACCTTTTGCAATATACACGGATCACAAACCACTAACATTTGCCTTCCAACAAAATTGGGAAAAAGCTTCGCCACGACAAGCTAGATAATTGTCATATATTGGCCAGTTCTCAACCGATATCCGATTCATACAAGGGCCTGAAAATACCGTCGCTGACGCTCTCTCTCGCATAGACACCATTTCTGTACCATCTGCAATAGACTTACAAACTATAGTAGACTGTCAAGAAGATGAAGACTTAAAGATACTTAAAAACTACACAAACTTAAAAATCCTGCAGATCCCTATACCGGACAGCGACAAGAAAATTTACTGTGATACTTCTACAAATTATAATCGACCATACATCCCTGCAAAGTTTCGGCAGAAAATATTTTCTTCAATCCATAATTTATCTTATCCTGGAATCAGATCCACTATAAAATTGATAACACGACGTTTCATATGGCCCAATATGAATAAAGACTGCCAACTATGGACTAGAGCATGTTTATCTTGACAAAGATCTAAAGTTCACAGACGTACACAGTCATCTTTGGGAGAATTGAAAGTACCTCCACACAGATTCCGGAATTTAAACATAGATCTGGTAGGTCCGCTACCTCCTTGTAAAGGATTCAAATATCTTCGAACCATCATCGATCGTTATACACGATGGATCGAAGCGGTACCGTTAGAAGATAATCAGCAGAATCTATTGCTAAAGCTTTGATTTATACTTGGTTTTCACGCTTTGGAATTCCAAATCGCATAACATCTGACCAAGGTCGACAATTTGATAATTTGATAGCCAACTTTTTCAAGCTTTAGGAAAATATCTTGGTTTTCATACAAACACTACAACTGCGTACCATCCACAGGCAAATGGCCTGATCGAAAGACAACACTGAACTTTAAAAGCAAGTCTCAAATGTCATGTACTCGAATCAAAATCATGGCTGGAAGCATTGCCTTTCGTTCTTTTAGGCATAAGATACGCCATCAAGGAAGACTTAGGTTGCTCATCCGCAGAACTTGTATACGGAACCCCTTTAGCATTACCTGGTGAATTCTTTTCAACAGTACCTCATATGAAACAGTCTGAATTTTCTCAAAATCTTCAGAAAATAATAAGAGATATAAAGCCAAGTTCTACCACCACCCATGGAAATAGAACAGTCTTTGTTTCTAAACATCTTTCCAACTGTTCTCACGTATTTCGATACAACAACATTAATAATTCGTCACTACGGCCTGTCTATCTTGGACCGCATCCTGTAAGAGCAAGAAAGTATAAGTATTTTGATATTGAAATCCAAGGAAAAGTTAAAAGAGTTTCAATAGACAGACTAAAGCCATCTTTCCTAGTGCAAGATTCTGATATTCCTTTTCAAAACTCCCATTCCAAGAAAGCGGAACTAGGGGAAACACCTGCATTCAAGAGCACTGAAAAAAATCCAAAAACTCATCATGAAACCAAGACTACTAGAACCGGCAGACATGTGAAGTTCCCCAGTCACTTTAAAGACTATCTTCCATAATCGCTGTCACTAGGAAGGGGGTGTGTAGTGTCGCTTCAGTTCCGTCAAGTTTCTAATTAAATTTAGTTAAAGCGGAATGGCAACACTTTTTAGTCTCCGCGAAGAACGAAGTAAACAAAGTTCGGTTTTCTGTCACGCGATTCAACGTGCATGTAAAATGTAAATAAATTTCATGAATAAGAATCTATAACTTCGTAAGGAATAAAATATTGGTTCTATTGGAGTCAGAGAAGTGTTATTTTCCTATATTTGCATACCAGACACTTCAAGCAGTACATTTGGGTTTTAATTCACTCTTTTCGGTAGATCTTTATCTACCCACTTCGTAATTTTCTCAAACTGACATTTAAAAAAAAATGTCTAACATTTCTAATTATAAATAAAAAATGGCAGTAGAAGAAAATGTAAGCAATATTATATAATGTTTACTATGAGAAATTGTTCTAACTTGGAAACAGAAGTAGCAGCCATTTTCCAAATAGCAATGATGCTATACAGCTATAGTGATGCTATACAGCCATCTATGATCCACAATTGAAAGTTCTAGTAATATAGAATGAATAAACACAGGGATGGAATCTGCTAAGGCATTTACAGAAGAATAAACAAATTTAAACTTTTGTCTACTAGAGTGGACATAATGCAACAAAGGGTTAAAACTGTTACCACCAAATATTACAGCCCTGTATTATATATTCAAAAAAATTAAATGATGAAGAATCTGCATAAATGTATGCATGCTTCTCGCATTGTGATAAAACTACGGTATCTAGAGCCATTTAATTTTGAATAACGTACGTTTTCACCTTAATATAGGCATCTGGAAGCCCAAATTGGGATTTGTTTTATTATCTATTTCATATTTGTCAGACATTGAAGAATTTTTGATTAACATAATCAACAATTTCAAAGCGAGCAATGGCAACACTGTGCGAATTTTTTTTTTTTTTTTTTAAATCTCCAGCGCGCGTGATTGTGTATCAGAAATTCTAGAGATATGCTCATTTTAAAATTATTTTGCAATACTGCTGTTGAACTGAGTTTTATGGCTTAAGTGACATGATATTTAATAAATAAAGGTAACATACAAAAAGTTTAAAAAACGCCTCTTTAGGCGTAATGTAGAATGTAAAAGCCTTCAGTTTTTTTTTATTTATTTATTTAACAGGAAAACAAAATTGTTTAAAAAATGGTCAAACAGTCTCTGTAATTATATACCATGTTATAGAATGATTGCTTTAGCTTATTTTTAAATTGGTAACGTTAAAAACGTCTTTAGAGGAGTCTTCGAGAATTACATTTAAATACAATAACCTTTTAATAAATTTTGGCCTGACGATCTTCGGTGGTCAGAAGTTGCCAAGCAAAACACTACAATTGATTTTCTTTGACCAGAGGAGCAAATTTCAGTAGCGCATTTAATATATCTTTGCCGTCAAGTTAGATAACGTCGTTTACTACGAAATTTTACATTTACTCGATTTTTTTCTAATAGTTATAATTATGCAGATTAGAACGCAAGTATAAGTTATACATCGTTCAGTAGATGCAAAGGTCTTCTGTTCCTAGAATGCAACTTTAGAACACGAAGACTCTCACATAACATCTTGCAGGAGGTGCTCATCAATTTGAAAATAAATCATTATCAAAAGTGTACTTTTTTTGGAGCGCTGATATCAGTTTAAAAAGTTTAATGTATCTGAAGAGGCTGACAAGCAGTCTCTTTTTTTAGATTAAATTATTCTGCGCACGCGCATAAGCTCTTCCTCCCTATACAGAAAAAAAGTCACACGTATTTTTACAAATCCCCCGTCCTCGCTTAAAGTTTGAAGGATATCTCTTTCAGGCATTTGTGGCTTACAGATCACGGATTTTACATTTTTGCAAACTAGAAATATTGCCAATTTACTTGTTAGAAATCTTTATTACACATTCCATGAGTGAATCTTTATTACAAATTCCATGAAAAAGATGCACAGCTACGAATTAAACCATTAAGTCTTTTATTTATCAAATCAATGCACAGAGCTTCCAGTGTCCTTTATTTAAAGTGAAACAATATCATAGCAAATTCTATTTCTATTATTTGGCATTGCTGTTTTTAACAAATCGTTTTAAATATATTTTTATGTTCCATACCTTGATTAGATTATTCAGATTCTGGTAAAGCAGGAATTCCGCCGGAGGAGAGGAATTTCTTCGTGGAGGATTTTCTAAGAGACACATATTGATAGACAAGTTACATGTTAGGAACAGAACAAAAACTCTAATGAAATCCCATGCAGAATTTAGTAAATCCTGGTCAAATTACCTGTGTGAGGGTATTTATATCGCTCATTCCGTGTTTTAAATTCCTGCGAGATTAATTCTTAAACTTTCAGTTAATGTTTAATTAAAAAAATTTTCTTTATTAAAATAAAATCTTCGTACCAAGATCATATTTCAAGTTTTTTTAATCTTATAAGTTTTATAATTTGATTAATTATATTTTTAAATTTTTCTTTAAACTTTAATGATAAACTCTTCGAGGTATTAGATTATAATCTGAACGTAGTAAACTGCAGTTTTTTCATATGGTTGAAGTTAATATTTATATTGAGTGCAGTTTAATTTTATTTTTTATTAGTCCAAAAGGTCATTACCCCGGAAAGACTATTGGTCTCCAAGTGGGATATGGCGGTGTATCGCTTTAAATGTCTAAAATCGCTTTTCAATTTGTTGCCACGAAGTATTATCGTCCTGTATTACTTTTAAAGAAGTTAAATAATAAAGAATCTGCATGAATATATTTCTTTCACTATACAGAAAGTGAATAAAGTGTATCAATTTCACTGTGAAAGAATATATTTCTTTCACTGTGAAAAAAACGACAGTACCTATGGCCATCAAATTCTGAATAATGTAGTCCTCCACCCGAACATGTACAGAGGCTGTTCACACATTTTTTAGACGATGTATATTGTATTCACAAAACTAAATTACATAAAATTCTTGTGTTTTAAATGTTCTATTTGACTTTCCTTATTCTGAACTATCTTTCGACACCGCAATTTCCAGGATAATAATGCCTTTTGAAGTGGCAGAAGAGATATTTTATCCCATTCCTCCCGAACAGCTTTCCAGAGTCCTGTTAGGGTTTTGGCACAACGTTTTGATAATGCAGTTTTTAAAAGTCCGAAAGTACAAAAATCCATAGGTGACACATCGGGAGATTTAGTAGGGATTTCAGTGAAGGGTAGGCCTTGATACCAGTTTTTTGGTCCATTTCTTTTAGGAAATTTACAGTGGATTTTGATGTGTGACTGCTAGCTTTGTCCTGATGGAGTCTCACAGATTAATGGCACTGTGGGTAAAGCGATGGTATTTCATTCAGAAAAATTGGCGATAAAATATGTTCCTGATAGTATTTGGAGTTAATCTTGACATTTTTTTGCACTCTCTTTATTTTTAACTTGCCATTATAAGAAAAACCAGCAACAATCATGAATCCCTTAGAAAAACTTTCTTTCGATTCTTTGAACCATGTACTTAAATTTTTTTCTCCCCTCTTATGATAATAAATGGCTCTTTTTTGTTACAATCATTAAAATACACCCATGCTTCATCTATTGTGACAATTGTTTTCCATTTTTCTTTGGATAAGTGTTTCTCATATAGAATTCTGCAGCGTGTCCTGCGTTGGATATGCTTCGGAAGAAGACGATGCACGTTGCGTTTTTTCGCTTTCTTAAGATTTAAATCAACGTTTATCATTTTGTTTACAATGGACACCGAGCATTTTAATGATTTTGCAATTGTCCTTTGACTAGGGGGATTTTCTTTTAACATTAAGCAACGTGCCTTTGCAATAGTCGAAGATGTCCGTTTTTCCCTTGGAAACTTGTTAGGAATTTTTGTCCCACTTGAGGCTCCAATTTGACGTTTTTTTCCTTTCTTGTTGATGATATTACCTATCGACGCTTTAGATATCACAAAACCATGACTCTCACATCGTTTTTGGATAACGGAGCATGCATATTTCTCTTCGGAAAGAGCGTAAATGTAGCCTTCGAACCACTGCTTTGTTACAAGACTTAGAAGAGAAGGGCTAGCTCATAGAGCTTTTTCCCCTGAAGCAGAAAGTGAGAAGTGATGAGAAAGCGAGAAGTGAAGAGAAAGCGAGAAGTGAGTCAGTGCCTCCTATGTAGGAGGCAATTCACAGCTTGAAATTTAGCGTTTTGGAACCAGCGTTTGAAATGAGCTGTGTGTGAAAGATAGGTATAATTTGGAAGAGACAATGTTACTGCTTTATGCATTTTAGACTGAACCATTAAAAAATTTAATAATACTCAATTTTAAAATAATAGATAAAATGTGCTACTCTTTTAACATAAAGTTCCGTGGGGTTTTTTTTAAATTTTTTTTTTTTTAATTTTTATTTGCAAGTTTTTTTTATTTAATGCACGTTTATTTCTAATCATTTCTTTATCTGCATGTTAACTGAGAGAATTTTTATACTGCTTCTAAGATAACTATAATAGCAGCTATTTAAATTTACTCAAAAAGCAATTTTACATTGACATAGTTTTAAACATATATGACATATATGGCAACATTTCTGCTAACCTACGTTTGATTTTTTGCCTAATTGTAAATTTTACATTGTTATAATTCTCTTCCGATTCAATATAATAATAGATATTTTTTAAATAATTTTGTAATTTATACTTATATCTATGTTACAATTAAATAAATGTATGTAAGATTGTTACCTTAATTTTGACAAAATAGCTTTACTCAGAGTACCTAATACAGTTATTTAATTTTTCAAAAGTGTGAATAAAGGAAACAAGTCTTTTTATGCCAATTACTTTGATGTTTTATACTATTATATTTTATCTAGAATGCTAATCTAGCACAAAATCTAATCAATAATTAGTTACAAAGGATACAATAAGAATAACTTTAACAAGTACTTAACAAAATTATCGATTAACTCATAGAAGTCACATGCTTTTTGATTTCCTGTGGGGTGGAGTATACCTTTTGCGGTACTTTTTGAAAATAATGTTTTCTCTGGAGCGACTTTTTGTCTCTCGTTTCCCTTGACCATTAAATAATTCGGTTTTAGTTTGTGACACAATTTGATTTCTTCTCAATCTCTATTTAAAACCTCTTTAATAATATCAAAATTTAAAACAGTTCCATCTTTTAAAACAAATCCTTTATCTAAATCGTGGTTTCTCAGTAATTTGAGGCAGAGCGAGAAATGAGACTTCTGATTAAAACAATCTGCACATTTTGAAAAGAACCGAGAACTTGGTCCAGTTTAGAGTCATAGCAGAGTTTTCAATCTATATGCATTTCGTCGAAACTGAGAACGCATATTTTTCTACAGAATACAAATATTCGCCTCTTTTCTTCTTTAGAGTAAGAACATCACTTTGAATTATTGGACTACACTAAAATTTAGCGCACCATTTCTTTAATTTGCTAATACTAGGTAAAGATATTCCAATTTTTTTCTTTCCAAAAATCATAGCTTGATTTTTGGAAGAAGACAGACTAAGATGACAGAGCTCTTATGACAATGCAACGTGAAATATCTTCACTAGTCCACCTGATTTTTTCCTTATAAAAATAGGCTTCAGATATTTTTTCAAATTCTCCGATTTGTGCTTCCCCCCCCCAAATTTCGCTATTTGAGATTTTAATTTCTGTCTAGATGTCGTCCACCTTCTTTGCCGCTGAACAAACATTCTAAAATTTTTCTTTTCTCTTGTAATGTTGCGCGCTTCCAACCTGCGCGCAACAATAGTGGTGACTGCTGAGACTGGAAAGTAGACAAAGTCTTGAGAAGGGTTTAAATCCCTTTTTATTCAACTTTAGAAATTACAAATGCGTGCTCTTGACGCTCACAAACTACGCCGACCCGGCGGTAAAATAAAAATAAGAAACTGAAAAGAGATAATGACAAGTGACTAACTACGAGGCTTTCTAAACGTAACTAACCACACCGCGTTCTAAGATACCGCTGACAATTCAGCAAACTTCTGAATATTACGTTGAAAGATTAACAATCTGCCGAGACAAGCACACAGGCCGAAACGCGTGGTTCTTCAATTTCTAACTAGTCACCTTCACGATCGTGAAGCAAGAAAAGCACACTTTCGAACTCGTTTCCTTTCTATTTAACTCAGATTACTTCCGCTGACAATTTGAATCCTTGCGCGTTCTACTAAAATTTACATACTCTGGCATTGGCAATTCCAGAGGAAAGTAAGGCTTGACAGGAAAGATAGTTTAAACTTAAAATAAATGTTAGTTAAAATAAATATAAACCCTACATTTGCCGCTGCCAGAATTTGGTAAACTTGGAAGCAGGTCCTAGAAACGACCTGTTGAAAAGTTTCCACAATTCTGAACTAAATTTTAAGAGCCTCGTTTACATAAAAAAAAAAAAAAAAAAAAAAAAAAAAAAAAAAAAAAAAAAAACACTGTTATCTCACAAAAGGTAGAATAAATTTCTGTAGATACTAATTTAATTCTCTCTTCTTACAGCGACCTTTCCTGGACTTCAGCAATCAATCTGTCCTCTTCCTTCCAGCATCTGGAAGGAATAAGTATCAGTATCTTTCTAAATACATTATAATTTACATTTTCTTGCACTGAATAAGTTTTTGTTTTTGAACGATTTATTTTCCTTAGTTACTCCTTAATTCACATTCATTCAAGTATTCAAACATGAATTTAACTTTACCCTGGCTCTCCACCATGTGTGGTGTCAAACGGGAATATTCATGTTTTAGTATTGCAACACTTCCCCTAACCAGAATGATTTGTTAGAATTCAACGACCAAATAGACACACCTTACTCGACATTCTACAACTCGATGAGCTACTTTAACATTCTTAAAATTCAAGTGTAGGTGGAGAACCCTACAAAACACATTCATTTTATATTCTCCCTCATTCATCTTTAGACATGCAGGCTTTCGCTCTAAAGCATGATTTTATCTACAGTTTAATACTTAAATTTGAATTCATTGCTTTTGAGCATTTACTTTTAGCATCTAAAATTTTATGCTTCTAGACTAAATTCTGCTTTTACATAACTTTCAAGTATATACGTATATTTACAAAATTTTATACATATGATTTTTACAATTTACCATAAAATAAATAAGAGAAAAATAAATTTTTACTTTACTCATTCTTCGCCAAGCTGGCGGCACTGAAACTAAAGTTCTTATTAATACAAGAATACGAAGTTATTTTTATCTTCGGCCAAATTTTGGCTTTAACATAACAGAATTAGTCTTTCGACCAACAGAAACTGCTTGTTCTTAGATTTTATACTTAAAGAAAATAATACTTTTGCCTTAGCTAAATAAAGTAAAACAAAACTAAGTCTCAACTGAGACACATTGACTTCCGTCAAAACATAGAACTTCGTATTTACGCATAACATTTCGGAACAAAAGAAAAAAAATTTTATAGAAGATTTTAACTTATCTTTGAGTTTTCGATGATTGGAACTCCGACATCCTCTTCTGGCAGAACTGCTTCCACGTTATAGGTTTCATCGACGTCAGTCTTCTCCTTAGTGTCCTCCGAGTGTCGTCCACGTTGCTTTTTCTTTTTCGCCCTCTGCATGCTGGCCTCTTGGAGTGGTAGTCGTCGGGTTGCTGTCTTTTCCGTTTTTCCCCTGGACGGCTGGTCTTGGCGTCCTCCGGTCTGGAATCATGCTTGAATTTCTTCTGTTGGTGGTTGTCTTTTATTCGTTCCTCCTGCTGTCTTTTCGTTCTCGGAAACGGCGGCCTTGTTTGCACCTGACTCTCTGGCCCTGGAAGCGTTCTCCTCGATGCAGAATTTCTACTGCGATACGTTGCAGGTGGTCTTTTCCTCTTTACCAAGGTTTCTTTACGCGGCGGCTTTGCTTTCTTGTATTTCTTAAATGCTGGAGTCTGAAAGTTTTCATTTCTTCTTTTCGGTACCGTCGCATGGGTTGTAGAAGGGCTAGGTTTCTCTTCAGTTCTCTGCTTCTTGGGTGGTGGAACGGGTGACGTTACTTCTGGACCTTCTACTTCTTTTACGCTAGAGTCCTGCAAGAAACTTTAAAGGATTTCAAAATCATTTTAATTATAATATTTTTTCACCTGGTCGGGACTTCCTTTACAGATTTCCCCTCTCTCGTTCTTAAGGTACAATACGACTCCCTTCATTTCCCGAATTACATAGGGGCCTTCAAATTTTGGAGCTAACTTTGCAGTAAAATTGTCTGGGGCACTTGATAAAGAAAATTTCCGCTTCAACACTTTATCCCCAACTTTAAAATCTGCTTCACGGCGTTTACTATCATAATATAACTTTTGTCTATTTCTTGCCGCATCCGAGCTTTCAACCGCCTGGTCAATAAGTGTTTGCACATCTTTCTGTTTAAATTCTTGCTCTCTTTGTCGCACAAAGAATAATTTATCTAATGGCGTAATTAACTTTCGTCCTAAAAATAATTCTGCTGGGGTTTTTCCCGTAGTATCGTGATTTGCCGTTCTTAAAGCATAAGCTAACTCATTTATGTAGCCATCCCAGCGCTTGTGATGTGTGCTAACATAACTTCGAATTATTTTTATTAACTCTTTCTCCTATGTTTGCCTGTGGTCTATACGGAACCATTTTGATATGGCATATGTTTTCAAATATTTGACTAACGAATTGTTTACCGTTATCGCTAATGACTTTTATCGGTGTACCGTATTTTAAAATTATCTGTGTAAGGTTGCATCTGCGACTGTTTTGGCTGACGCACGTTTAAGTGGAATAATATCTGACCATTTTGAAAAATGATCTACAATTACTAAAAGAAAACGATTTTTATTAACTCACTCTGGGGGAAAGGACCAAGAAGATCTATGCCTAAAATTTCATTCGGAAATGTAGTGCGAATGCTATTTAAGTACCCGGCCGGGCTGTAATTAATATCATTTATTAACTGACATTGATTGCAGGACCTGACATACGCAGTTACTATTTTGTATACTTGCGGGAAATATACCGTCTCGCGTACCCTTTTTAATGTCTTTCTGACCCCTAAATGACCCGCTGTTTTCGCGTCGTGTAATTCCTTCAAAATGCTTAATAGAAGCGAGGCTGGGATGACTGGATTGTACTCGAGATTTTCGTTTGTTGTTTTCGTATAAAATAATAAATTATCTATTATTTCATAACTTTCTGCTCTATTTCTTATCGCATCGATATCTGTGTGCTCAAAGCTTTCGGGGTCTTTCAAATATGCGTAGATACTTCCAAATTCAGGATCAGCTTTCAATTCAGCAATAATTGTATCTCTAGAATATAAAATTGTTGAAGTCAACACAGCGCATTTAAGTTCATTGCCTTCATCGTCCAGTTTTATACGAGAAAGTGCGTCAGCTATATTGTTTTCCTTACCCGGTTTATATTTGATTATGAGATTATATTCTTGGAGTTTTAAAGCCCATCTTATTAACCAGGGTGTTAGGTTTTTCCCCGAGTAAAGTCTACCAACAGCCGCATGATCCGAAAAGACTGCTACTGGCGCTTTGCCAAAATAAACTCGATACTTGTGTACAGCCATTAATACGGCTAATGTTTCTCTCTCTGTAGCTGTATAATTCCTTTGTGTATGATTCAACGTTTTACTAAAAAATGCCAAAGGATGGCCATTTTGCGTAAGAACCGCACCCACAGCATAGTCCGACGCATCTGCTACAATTTCCAGGTTTTCGTCCCCCTCCGGGAATTTCAAAACAGGGGCATTGATAAGCGCTTCTTTTAACCTTTCGAATGCGGTATTGCTTCTGCTGTCCACGTGAATTTACTTTTCTTTCTTTTAATTACTAACAAGTGTTCAACAATATTAGCAAAATCTTTTATGAATGACCGATAATAAGAACATAACCCAAGGAAAGAAGAAAGTTTCTTGGCGGTGTTGGGAGGTGGGAAATTCTTGATTGCTTTTATTTTTGAATCTTGAGTTTCTATACCCTTTTGCGAAATTTTATACCCCAGATATTTAAGTTCTTTAGTTGCGAACTTGCATTTTGATTCGTTAATTGTAAGACCGGCCTCTTTTAATAATTTAAAAACTTCTTCTAGATCTTTAATATGTTGTTCCAACGTACTACTCGTTATAATTATATCATCTAGATAGATTAAAGTCGATTTTCCTAGGACAGGCTTTAGAACAATGTCCATAGCTCTCTGGAATGTTGATGGGGCCCCACACAACCCAAAGGGCATGCGTAAAAATGCATAAGTTCCCGATTTTGTTATAAACGCGGTTTTATGTATGTCTTCGGGTCTCATAGCTATTTGATAGTAGCCAGACGTTAAGTCCAAAGTAGTCATGTATCTTGTAGATTTAATCTTTTTAATAATTTCCCCTATAACCGGCAAAGGGTAAACTGGGAATTTAGTAACACTATTAAGTTTTCTGTAATCGATAGAAAACCTCCAAGCGCTTTTATCCGAAGGAGGAAACTCGTTCTTTTTCCTACATAGTACGACTGGACTCGCGTATTCACTATTTATGGGCGTTATTATTTTGTTCTTTAACATTTTCTGAATATGTTCTTCTATGATTTGTTCTTTCTGTTTATCATAGCGATAAGGTTTAGTCCTACAGGGTTTGTCAGCAGTTAACTGTATCTCATGCGTAACTATTTGACAGCTACCAGGCCGTTCTGAAAACAAGTTTGAAAAAGTACTCATCACTTGCTGGATGGCTTGACTTTCATGGTCATTTAAATGGCTAAGGTCAACTTGCGGTTGTTCCACTGGTTCCACCACCCTCCGGTCCATCTCCAGCACAATAGAACTGTCCTGAAAATTTTTTACTACAAAAATTAATACTTTAAGGCTTTCATTTTGGACCTGTATCTTTAAAGATAGTTTTCCGATACATTGACAAGTTTTTCGTCTATGATTTCTGTGTTTTTATTTTTAAATAATCGAAACCTATTAAAGTTCTTCTTAAAAAAAATATCTCTCATAAATTTATTTTCTGCTCCTGTATCGATGAGGGCTTCTACTGGTACATCGCCAACCAGGACTTGTATAATTGGTAACTGTGAGTTCTTTACGATGACCGTATTTAAGTGTCTTTTTGAGGGTTTTTTCAAAACTTCCGGGGTCTGGACCCTCGCTTTCACAGGCCCCTCTACTCGTTTAAAGCTTTCCTTTCAAGTTCTGCCTTCTGGGTACGCAGACAGTTGTTTTCGAATTTCCTTTTTGGGCCTTGACCTTCGAGCTTCGATGAGTTAGCTTGATAGCTCTTTTCCCCATAACAGCGGTTTGCATTTCTGGTCTGCTCATTTGAAGATTGCCTTCGGATACTTTGAGAATACGATGGCCCTCTAGCTTTTTCCGCTATTCTGCGATTTTGAAACTCGACCGCCAATTCGAAGAGCTCCTGCAATGTGCTTAAATTTCTAATTTCGAAGTAGTCTTGAACAGCAGATAACAATCTTGGAAGATTATTTCGATAATCTCCGCGTCGGGTTTCTTCCCATACAGCATATCCGTCAGCTTAATTTTTCGCAGAATAAAGTCCGTCAACTCTTCTATATTCCGTTGATAAAAACTATATAGTTCGGCTTCTAGCCTTGCTCGATCTTTCACTACTGGGAAGGCCTTTAATAACGATTTTTTGAAATTTTCAAATGTATATGTCTGGCCTCCGAATTCCCCTAATAAAAATTTGAATATATTCTTCCACCATAGCGCGGCCTGTTCTCTTAGTGCAGATGTGGCGATGGCAACTTTTTGTCTTTCAGGCACAGGGTAGAGCTGAAAGTGATTTTCTAGGCCTTCTAGAAATATCGCCACCGAATTTTTTCCGTCGAAATTGACGTTTGGCTTGATGGACGCTCTCATCGTCTGGACCAGGTATCCAAATCCTTCCAATTGGCTTTCCATTTCTTGTTGTTGTCCAGCAACTTCCATCCAATTTTCGGCCATTTCAGTTCGACAAGTGTTCGGGCGCCAATGTAATGTTGCGCGCTTCCAAACTGCACGCAACAATAGTGGTGACTGCTGAGAACTGGAAAGTAGACAAAATCTTGAGAAGGGTTTAAATCCCTTTTTATTCAACTTTAGAAATTACAAATGCGTGCTCTTGACGCTCACAAACTACGCCGACACGGCGGTAAAATAAATATAAGAAACTGAAAAGAGATAATAACAAGTGACTAACTACGAGGCTCTCTAAACGTAACTAACCTCACCGCGTTCTAAGATACCGCTGACAATTTAGCAAACTTCTGAATATTACGTTGAAAGATTAACAATCTGCTGAGGCAAGCACACAGGCCGAAACGCGTGGTTCTTCAATTTCTAACTAGCCACCTCCACGCTCGTGAAGCAAGAAAAGCACTCTTTCGAACTCGTTTCCTTTCTATTTAACTCAGATTACTTCCGCTGACAATTTGAATCCTTGCGCGTTCTACTAAAATTTACATACTCTGGCATTGGCAATTCCAGGGGAAAGTAAGGCTTGACAGAAAAGATATTTTAAATTTAAAATAAATGTTAGTTAAAATAAATATAAATCCTACACTCTATTTTTCAATACTTTAATACAATTTTCTAAGGATATTATTTTGTTCTTCAAATTATCAATGCATTCTTGATTATCCTTAAACTTAGGGCATTCAGGAATATCTACATTTTCATTTGTGAGTTTTATTTCAAAATCATTAAAATTTGATTTATTATTGTCATCATCAATTTCGATTTATTGTCATCATCAATTTCGATTTATTATTGTCATCATAATTTACTTTCGGCACAGCATTCCATTTCAACAGTTTCTTTTTGTGGCTATCCAAACAAGAGATTTTTCATATCATCTTTATAAACACTGCATAGAATCGCTGCAGATTTTTCCACTCTTCACATTAATAGAATCTTGTCTTTGATATTTGCGTATCCATTCTTTCGTCAAAAGCAAAATCTCATTTGGATTCTTTAGTCCCATGAAATAAAATATCTCTTCCTTTCGTACTTCTGTAAGTGCTACGGCACGTTACTACAGCGCAAAAAGCCATATTACGTAAACGGTATTTTACAATATAGAATTTAAAATAAAAACTGACTAAAATTTTATATATATAAATTATTTAAAATATATACATTATTAGAAAACAGATATATATGTATGATTAAAATTAATTTGGGATATGAAACCTCTAGAAAATCGTCTCGCAGCTGAATGAAACTAGTTTTAAAAGCAGGAAATCAGAACAGGTGGCATCACAGTGACGTCAGATTATTGTCTGTTAAGTCCCCCATTAGGCTCGCGTCGGCGAGGAGTCGAACAAAGAAATGTGCTAGCCCTTTCTATTTATCCCTGGCTTTGTTAAATTCGCCATTTTGAATAAAAAGAAAACTTTCAAGCCACAGACGATAATTTTGACTTTTAAAAACATAGTACAATTGTAATTACTTCTTTTGCAGCAAACAATTTTTTATTACCGCTTACCAAAATCGTCTAAAAAATGTGCGAACAGCCTCTGTATGTGCATCTGGAAGCCCGAATTTTGAATTTCGACTTTTATTGATCATATTTTTCAAAACAATGAATAATAATATAATAAAGCTAAAAAGACAAAAAAAAAGTGTTAGCAGGAGTGAGGGCAACAGGAGACTGGTAGACTGCGAGCTTAGCGAGAGCCTAGATCTTAACAAAACCTTTTGGGCAACCTTTAAAATATGAGCCCTTTCAGATTTTTTCCCTCTTCCTGCCTCCCCGCCCAGGATTTGTAAATAGTTTATTTGCCTTTCTGAAAGTTTTCTTTACAGTTGAAAGCAAATCCGGGGTAGTGAAGGGAAGAGTTGAATTTTATTATTTGTTAGCAGGTTCCTGGTTTGAGTATTTTGAATTTCGACTTCCAAATGCATCGTTTTTTTAATCGATGTGATGGTTTGCAATCGATATGACTTTTAAAAAAAGCTGGCTTTCGCTATAATGAGCTGCAGTTTGAATCCGGGTAAAGTGTGAATCCGGTTTTTGTGATTGTAATGTCTTTACAGAAGATAGGCTGTTAAAATCCGATGATACGGAAGTCTCCCAAAAGGAGTGATGTATGTCGAATTTCTGAAAAACTAATGAACAGATTAATTGATTAATTGAACAGTGCAATTCTGTCTCGTTAACATTGCACAGTTATTTCGCTTTTTAATGCTTTCTAAATGAAGTATGTGTAGGGTCGCACTGTCTTGGGTAGTATCCATTAAATCAAGACTCTATGTGTAGACTTAGCGAATTATCGCTATGTCTAGATAAACAAAAGACCCTTTTATTAAGATATCGTTGAAGAAAGGCATTTCATGTGCTTACAAAAACCAGCCAGCATTTATGGCGTGACACAAAAATAAGGAATTTCGAATTAAACTAAATTATATCTTAAGATAGCCACAGAAATTATTAGCGTTTAAATTGGCTCAAACCTATATCTGCATGACAAACACTGTTGGAAAGAATAAAGCAACGCCGAAGACAAAATGCTATCGAAAAAAATCAACTGGTAACGTGGCCTTTAGCAGGCGAAATACGCTCTGATTAATTAATCTAAAAACTCCCTTTAAATTCTATCTCTTCCTACCTCATTTAACTACATGCGAGCTAAAATTTCCATTGTGGCAGGAAAACGGAACACTAGAAATGACAGTATAGATAGAGAAAATAAAATTAAACTGATTAATTAAAATAAATTAATACTTTATATATGATTTTTAAATAGTTTGGTATTCTAAATTGTACGGTTTGGTAAAAAAAAAAAAAAAAAAAATACTGAGACAAATGTCGGAACTTTTAAGAAAATAAATGCTAATATATATATTTTTTTAATATATAAAGCAAAATTTTAATTTTAATTTGCAATAATCGCTCAACTCTCCATTTTAATTTAGTTATCTTCTCTTCTTACCCTAAAAATAGCAACTGCTTAGAACTGATAAGAAATCTCTAAACTGCGTCATTTCCAAACGAATTCATGCCGTATGATTTTTACGTAACGCTGTGATGCAAATAACTTACGTAAATGTTTTAACCAATTGAGATAAAGCAAACCGAAACAATTTTGGGAGGCATAATTTTTTAACTTCCGTCCCAAGCTTTCTTTTTGAATGCTGTTTTCTGCTGTTGCTCATTGTTAAGTTGTTGCCATTTACCAACTGTAGATATAATAGATGTTCCATGTGTAATTTATAACCAGTTTGTGCTTCTCAAGAATTGTTTTGCTTAGATACAAAATGCGTTAAATCGGCAATATTTCGCTAACAGTTGATTGAACCATATGATTACGCAACTGTACACCATCACCATGGTTTAATTATTTTAATTTTCTCCTTCTAAATCATTACATATATATTATAAGAAGAGAAGACAAATATTTATATAAGTAATGGTAAACATTTCTTTGAGGTTGCCCAACCAGGCGTGTCGAACCTGTGGCCTGCGGGCCACAGTTCGTGCTGTCCGCACGAGACGCTCAGAGACCATACATGCGGCCAATATCTAACACATTAAAACAGAACTTTCAAAGAGCGGATATGGAAATGAAATGAATATGTAAGTTTAAGGCTAACAGCAGATAATGAATACTTCTACAAAGTATAACAATATTGGAATGAGGACCGGATGCAACCATTGCTGCTGCAAAGGCGACAAAATTTTAGAACTTAGAAAAGCACTGAGTAGCAAAATTTAAGAACGGCAGAATTCCTAGAATTAAGGAGACGCACTAAACAGTAGAGTTTAAGGGCAGCAAAATTTTAAGAATTTAGGGAGGCGTCGAGCATCAATTACATCAATTACAGAATTTCATCAGCTACGTCAATTACAGAATTTAGGAAGAGAGAGAATGCATCGGAGGGCAAAATACCTATTGCCTGCCCTGATCGAATTTACGGCAGTCTCTAAGAATTTAGAAATATAGTACAATGTAATAAATTTAAAAAAAAAAAAAAAAAATCTCATGTGTACACCACATGACTTCCTTGTACGGAATATTCAATTATACGCATTTTTTCTTGCATTTCGTTTAAACTTTTTGGATTTAATTAAATCTACTTCGCCGACAGCGCATAAACCACAATAGAATAAATGCATTCTTTAAAATTCACTCTATTTGTTTACCATAGCGACACTCTGGCGCTAGGTTCACTTAACAGTATTATATTTCGTTCAAATTATAACTCAGAATGCATAAAATTTATATCATTTAAAGAATTATCTAATCGTTGCCACATGTTCTATTCAAATACTATAATAAAGCTAGAACGATGTATAAAAGAAATTAAGCAAACAAAACAAAAAAGAAAGAGGTTTTCACAGACGATTGAGTATTTCTCATTCAATTAATTCAGTTCTCACTTCGCGACAAGGCAAAAATACATAAAAACTCAAAATATATGTATTAAAAATTACTAATTATTAAAAATTAAGTAAATCTTAAACACTTATTTCCTCGAAAAAATTCTAGAAAGGATTAAGCAGGATTTAATTTGCAATAATAACTGAAGGCGTTTTCTTTGTTGTTCCGAAGCTAAGTTTCTCGAGATTGGCAACAAACCCACTATCCTGCTGTTTCAAATGTAAACAAGCAATGGCCGCCATCAAAAAAATTATTAGGCTTAGCGGCACGTAAGCAACTTTAAAATTGTTGATAATTCTAAAAATATTGCATACAGATTTACTAAAGGCATAAAAACCTTAACCGGAAGATAAGAACAACATAATTCAATCATTTTTAAAGCAAAAAATGTACAATTTACAAACATGTAAGAGTGAAGAAACTGAGATCACTGAGCCGGGTAACAGAGTGGATATATATATAAATATATTTATATACGTTTGGCGCGACCGATTTCAACCAAAATACGAGGTGCACATCTACATGTTATAGTAGTACTATATAAAAAATTTCAACGTTCTGAGGCTACTCGTTTTTGAGTTATGCGAGATACGTACGTATAGACAGAAAAATTCTCTACAGAATTCATTTTAAAGCAGTTTTATAATTTTTTTTTGGAGGAAAAGAGTTATTTATTCAGTCCTTACGTACAGATATCAGGCATAAACATCGTTAAATTGCATTCGAAAGCGGTCAAAATGGATATTTTCGTTGAAATTATGCTACCTGAAACTTTTCGCGATTACAATACTTCCTTTTTACTTCGTACAAGGAAGCAAAAATTGTCTGATTTCTGACTTTGGAATGAACAAAATTATATAAATAATAAAACAAATTATTCTGCACTAATTACTATTTTACTAGAAGAATTTGTGAATATGTTTCAGTATTTCAGGAAGCACCAACCGCACATCAGTATATTTACTACTACATTTTTCGATTGCCTCAAACTTGCCTACGAAATGACGAATGGAATTCGCGAAGTTGTTGCCAAATACACAGTATAAAGAAAATTTATTCCAGTAGATTTTATGAATTGTACGTAGCTAGAGAAACATTTCCAGCACTTCAGTGTCATTCTAAGTCCCGCACTAAGTTGTTTAAGAGTTTTTTTGCCCAAAAGGCCTATTAATCTCGAACTGTGATTTTGCAGTGATTCACTTTAAATGCGTCATTTCACTTTTCTTTCGAGTCTGTTGCCATTGGGTTAAATGTATGATATTTATCTTTCAAATTTAATCTGTCTGTTATTATTTAATAAGCTAAGTTGTTTAAAAGCAATGGTTGCATTTCTTAAGAATATTATATTGCCACCTTTATTAATCTATTTGTTATAAGTTCGTTTAATTCATGACATATTTAATTAAGGCATTAAATACTTTTTATAGAATAATGTTATATATTTTTCACTTTCCAAATAAGCAGAAAACCCCGTGTTACTCTAAATGTATATTCACCTATATAATTCATCCTATGTAATGTTCTGTTTTGCTGTTCCACCTGGGCCATCTCTATTGATAATTTCTACTGATAAGCCATATTGTCGCGTGTGTACGGGTTCATAACAGATTGAATACGCATAACTGATAAAATCCATTTTACCAAAAGAAACACTTTACACTTCTGGAACTTTCCACAAAGATACCCATGCAGCTCTTCTCACTATCACAGAGTACAATCAGTTGCACTTCAAACTGACGCCTAACCTGTTATGGTCCTATCACTTCTATGGACGCGCGCGCTTACCCGGGACAATTCCGAGAAACGAAATTCTAGTAGTACGGCTTTAAGCGGCAGGCTTCCGAGAAATGTTTCGTCTAGCTAGGAGGAACCTGTCCCGGCTACGAGCAACATTTTAAAATTTATCCGAAAATGTTTCGGCTGGAGACGTGTTCCTCGAACGTTCAACCAATCAGACGAAAGTTCTGCTTCTGAAGGATCACGGGTAACTTTCAATATGGCGATGGCTCTCATTGTGAAGTGATGGACGGTGGAAATAGAGGCCGATTTAATTATTGCTGTTTTGTTGTAATATAACTGCCTGAGTCATTTTTTAAATGTGTATATATTCATTAAATATATAATCATGGAAATTTCAGAGCTGACAGTATTTTACAACGTTCTTGCAGTTCGGATTTGTTTACAACTTGTTCGTCGCCAAAAGTTCGCCAAATTTGTCGTATTTCGTGCTGATCGTGTATTATCACTGTTATATAATAGAATTTTATTTCTTAAATTTAAGTTGAATAATTTTTTAAAATCCGTTTGTATATGCGCGGTTTTTCTCCTAATTACTTATCTTTTAAATTGTTAATTGCATAATCAATGACACATTTTAAACAGCATAAAAGATGCATAAAAAAAGAAAGGCATAGCTTATGTAATAGTGAGAATACTCATAAAATTTGTCTACTATTTTCATGTTATTAATGAAATACTTTTTGGATTATAAATACATTAGAAACTATACTTTTATTGTAAATATTGAAACACTGGAAATTTATGGATTTATTATTATGCATGATGAAAAACATTTGTATATACATTCATTAATATAAATCTTATTCATTACATTAATACTAATAAATATATATTAACAACTTCTAAACCATCGCATCTCTCTATCTGTATGTAAATATATGACTTATTAGATGTGTATATATATATATGTATGTATGAATACAAAAATTAACATTGCCAAGAAGTTGATTTGAAGTTGCTTTTAATTCAGATAACGATTATGTAATTGGCAGCAACTATAGTTATCAGTTCTTTGCAGATTATTATGGATATGTAATAATCAGTTGAAAAATAATTGATGAGTATTTGAGTACTAAAGAGTGTACACATTTTGTTATTGGGTTAATTCATAATTATATCATACGTATGATCTACGTAATAAAAACATGACTAATAAATAATAAGAAATGTAACAGCTGTGCATTTATAACATCTGATTACTTAAACAGCGCACAACTGATTATCACCTTCATGTCTGTTTACATAATGAATTGCACTTTCCAATTAAGTGCACGGGCCTACTAGTGGCCGAAGCGTCGTTGAACACTGGTAGTTCTGTCTCAGGTTAGAATGCCGCGAACGGGATGGCTACATGACGTTTCCTTGGTTTGCCCAATTTGTAACTACGAGCCAGTTTTAAAAAATCTTCTACAAAGGGATCCCTCCTGTTGTTATCCCTCGAGGCTTTGCGGTAATCACATAAAACAAACTGAGCCCACCAGGGGCCGAGCGGTAAAGTCGCTGAACACTGGTAGTTCAGTCCGAGGTTCGAATCCCGCGAACGGGGTGGCTGCATGGTCGCTTTCGTGGTTTGCCCATGTGTAACGTGTATACGAGCCAGTTTTCTTTAGAAAGTCCTCCACGAAGGCATCCCTTCCCTTAGGCAGATAGGCCTAGTGTGCTTTGCTGTAATCTCAATAAACCAAACCATAAAACAAACTCATGATGTGAACACCTAATTTCTAGATTTGGTATAATTAATGTGTTTTAGGTATATTACCGTGTGTTCTATGGGACAGTAAACAACTCGCACATGTTTGATTGCTCATGTATTCATATGCTTTATATGATCTTCATTTTGCTGAATAGTATCTTCTGGCTGTGAGGAGGTAAATATCAGCCATGTAGATTTTTGTCATAGAAGGTCTTTTTTTTTTTTTTTTTTTTTTTTTTTTTTTTTTTTTTTCATCATGAGTTTGTCTGTTTGTTTGAATAGACAGAACAGTAATTATGAGCCATAAAGTTAGTCAGAAAATGCTTTCACCAGGTCACAAATTTTCCAGTGAGCCATCAAATTTTCATTGAAATGCAGACAACAGAAAATACACATAAGCGATGTGTGATAAATAGACTTATCCAGCACATGTTTATAAACTATTCTTAGTGTATACAGAATTTGGTTATTACTGATGTAATTGATTGCTATAACCAGAAGTGTGTTTATCTGTTACATGAAGTGCGAGAGTGGAGATCAAAGTGATTAACTTGATAGCAATCACCTTTCTATTATCTTCCATTACTAACAATAAAGTTTAAAACGAAAAGCGTGTGAGCGATACAAAACAACACGAAGACGCGAATGTCACTTGAAAGGAAACGTCACTTTCGCCGATCTGAGCGATAACTGATTCTTGTTTGGCTTTCAGCCTGTTTACCAAATGAAGATGGTAACCCTATATCGCCAAAGGCCGTTTCTCAGAACTGTTGCTGCAAACGTTTTGTTCCGGGAACAAACAGCTAATGTGATAACGCTTTTAGTGGTTATATAATAACAAAAATACCGGCAATAACACTATACCGGCAACTGGTATAGCGGTTAGCGTTACTGACTGCCTTGGTGAAAGGCCCGATTTCGAATCCCGGAGAAAGCATGGATGTTTGTAAATATTTATACAGTCAAAAGTCTTTAATCCGGAATGATCTATAATCCGGACCTCAAAGCTACATTCTGGATGCGTTTACGCATGCGCATAATACGTTAACGCATCCGCGTTTAATGTATAACGGACTGTATAAGCTAAGCTAAAATTATCTAATTATCTATTTCAGTTAATGTTGCAGATTACGTTATTTCTTCTAATTGGATCCGGCTTATTATTTTTTGCAGAATGTTAGAGCAATTTTACAAAAGTAAGCTTGAACTTTCGATTATGTCAAAAAGAATTTCCGATTCTGGAGCTGCCAAAGCATCCACAAAGCGAAAGCATGTTTCGATGTCCATCAAACAAAAAGTGGAATTGCTGCAAAAAATGGATAAAGGCATGAAGAAAGTGGCAGAGAGGTTAGTGAAAACGAAAAAATTTCTATTGACAAGTTAGTCGGTATTCTCGGTACAGCAATTACAGGACTTGAACAGCGGAACTTTGTAACTGAACAAGAAATTATGTCTGTTTATAGAATTAAAGAGAAAGTATTAGCACATAAAACGAAGCAACTTAAACAACTTACATTGAAAGAAATGTTTAATAAAATAAACAAATAAATATTAAGCTTTTTTTTTTTTTTTTTTTTTTTTTTTTTGTAAATTTTGATACCCTTTAGATCATAATTGCTCTTTACTTCATAAATTACGGTTTCATATTTTTAATTTTATAATTTCTGCATGCTATCTTACCAGATTTAAACTGATGATCTATAATCCGGAATCGCCGAAGTCCCGACGAGTCCGGATTAAAGACTTTTGACTGTACTATCTGTTTATAGTATAGTTTATTGTATCTGTGCGTCATGGGGGCACTTTAAGTATGTGGCGAGCTGAAAATTATCTGGAGAGGTTGGTGGTAGGGGAAGAGGGTGAGCCTTAGACCTGTCTCCTCTGAGTGCTGTCCGTCGAAATTGGGGGGCGGAACTGAGCTAAATCGCACTGTCACCTGTTGTCAACGGCTGTTGCCAACGATAGGCTTACGGCTGTTGCAAACGATAGGCGTAAACTTGCGTTTCAAACTACTAAGAATGTTAAACGGAACGTAATGCAAAGCACATCTAAAAGGCGATGCTCGAAATACTCTCAATACTCCGAGTTAGCTCATATAGTTTTACCCCGGCCTCCAAGAAATCTCTATTGCCTTCTATTTCTCAAGAGAGAGACAAACAGACGCCTGACAGTAGAAGTAGACAGATGTTATGCTTTGCACCATGTCAAGAGCCCCTTTGGGCAACTGTTAAAATTCAAATCCTTTCAGATATTTTTAAAAAAAAGTGTATTTGTGATCCTCTTATGAAGCATATAAAATGTAAAATGATAATTAACATTTCAAACAAACATTTTAAATGCATATATGTGCTGATATTCAAAACGCAGACTTAAATCTGTTTGCACTGAAAATGTTTTTTTCTTCTCTCCACCCCCCCCCCCCAATAAACCTCTTTTGGATTAAAAAAGTAAATGTAATCTTATGAGTAATGTAGATTACCAGTTACTGTGGTAGCATAGATTACGTTATGGTTGTTAACAAATATTAAATTTTGTATTTGGATTTTGCCGTATTTTTGCCGATCGTCAAGACTGCAAACAAGATTCTCAGACTGCAAATTGATTTTTAGTCCAAAGGGGCTTTGTCCCTGAAGGACTATTAGTTTCCTTTTGCGATTTTGTCTTGAACCACTATAAATGTCCGTTTCACTTTTCAAACTGTTGCCACCGAATGTTAGAGTCCTGCATTATATTTGAAGAAATTAAATAATGAAAAATCTGCATAAATGTATGCATATTTCTTGCATTGTAATAAAACAGCGGTACATAGAGCCATCGAATTTTGAATGACGCAATCCTACTGCGAATATGGGCATGTGGAAGCCCAAATTTGAATTTGAAATTTTTTTTATTATCGATTTCATATTTTGTAACACTTCAACGAATTTTTGATTAAAAAACTCAACGATTTGAAAGCGAGCAATAGCAACGCTGTACGAAAAAAAAATTAATCTCCAAAGCGCGAGATTCTGTATCAAAAATTCTAAAGATATGTTCAATTAAAAATTATTTTGCGATATTGCTGTTGAACTGAATTTATGGTTTGAGTACATAGAACATGATATTTAATAAATAAAGGTAACGCACAAAACGTTAAAAATGCGCCCCTTGTTACTAATTTAAAATCCGAAACCTTTCAGATTTTTTTAAAAAAATTTTGTTTATATAAAATACGATAAACGAAGAAATAAAAGTCTCTGAAATTTCTGTTGCAATAAAACGGAAGCGCTAGGCGACGATTTATTGGGAAAATATAAAATATTCGGTGAGTTGTGGCCGCAATAAGTACTACATATGTGTATTTAAATAAGTACAGTAAAGGCATACATATCGAACTTCTCTTTCTTTCTTCCTTCAAAAAAGTGCTTGTTACTTTAATTTCAGAGAAATATATTAAAATGTTTTGTGATCAACAAACATTTGAATTTTGAATGGACGAATATATGTTTAACGAACTTCTTGATTTAACAAATTTTTATGAACTCTTGAATTTTTCTGCTTTCCAACAAAAGCTAAGCCGTAATCTCTATTTTATGCGCATTTGATCTGGATTTAGGCAATTTCAAGAATTTGAAATGATTCTGATTTAAATTTTATAAATGATTTTTCTGAAAGGCTGAATCTTCTTGAAGCGAATATGCAATTATAACTTTTAAAACCTGAAAACTCATGTGTGTGATGTTATCGTTTACCACGATGTTTTCGACGACGATGTTTTTGAACTGCGAAGTTTTTGAACCGCTTTATTTTCGACCACGATGTTTTAGAACCGCGATTGTTTTCTCCTTGCTTTCTTTTCTCCCACGATGTTTTTACCTTGCATTGTTTTCTACGCGACATTTTCGTCCGCGATGTTTTTATCGGACACCAAGTAGATATAATATTTATATACCAAGCCGGTTTTAATATTAAAATTTATAAGAGATGTTTCTTCCCTCCAAACAATATAAGAGAACTGAAGCTTCTGAAGGAAGTGCGACATAGATCCTCAGCGTCTCTGTCCGCGCATGATTGACAGGACAGTTCAAAAACTGGTTCCCGTATTATCCTCCGCATTTCCTTTAATTTTAATCCTTGTTGTTGCCTTGTCCATGTATTTCATGGAAGAATGGTTGCCAGAGTCTAAAGGAGGTTGGACTTCTACTTTTTGATCCTTATATAGTACATTATCTCAAAAACTATCTATTGTTTGCCGATTTAAAGCATGTTCTGTGTCGATACCATGCTGGTGTTGATTATACGTCTTGTCGTTTCTATACCAATGGTGCCACACCTTTTGGATAATATGCTGTGTGGATTCTATACAATTGTCGGTACTACGCTTTTTCAAGCCTACGCAATGTCGATTCTATATCGCTTTCGGTACCACAACTTTTCAAACCTACGTCGTGTAGATTCTATATCGCTGCTGGTATAACACTTTTCGATCTTACTCCGTGTGGATTCTGTACCGCTGTCGGTACCACACGTTGTTGATTCTAGGCCTTGTCGATTTTATATCACTGCTGGTACCACACGCGTCGTAGACTTAGTGTCATGTGCAAAAGTCACATTTTCCCTCGGCTCCGCACTTTTTCTTTGCGTATGTGACTATGTCATCTCGGATCTGGAACAAGTTTTATTACCACACATAATAGTGTGTAGCATCACCATAATGAGTATTAAATGGTGTTCATAAGTTTAAAAATTTCATAATATCGGTATTATCTAATCATAAAATGATTTATTAGTTAATGTAAAGAACTTTTTTTTCAAGCCATACAGAACTACAGCGGAATTCCCTCCGTAGGTTAACATTTCAACAATAGCAGCAGTCTTTCCGTTCAAAAATAGAACGGAAGTGGAAAGCGCTGAGTAGCGGAGATCGCTAGAACCCTTTCTGTTTTAGAGAATTTTTATCAATTCATATTAACATGTTGTTTCATTAAACTCGGAAGTATTAGACGATCGTAATTTTCAAAATTTCATTAAAATGAGACTTTTGGTTCACTAAATTGTAAAGGGTCATTCTCACTGGGGTTTATCTGAGTTAACGGAGTCCGTTCCATGTTTCGACTAGCTCCGCTATGCTTGCAGTTCATATTTTTGAACTTGCTCCCCTATGGGGAAAAACTGGTTTTGGAGATGGGTCAGCACGTCAGCTGTGTCCGTTAGCTCAGATAAACCCTAGTGGGAACGGCCCTTAACACTTTTCATATTTGTTTTAGGGGCTCTTTCTTAGTCTAGTCCTGCAGGGCATCTTTTACAGTGTTTTTATTAAGTGTGGGTTTCCATATTTTGTGGGGTTTTACTTGATTGGGAACTGGTAATTAGCCCAATACCCCCAACAGATGTAAAGCGATTTATCGCTATGTCTGAAGTCACAGCAAAATACCGAAGAAGATTTAAACATTTTTTTTTTTCTTATTTAAACAGAATTTGGAATATAAACGCATTTTCTTTTGCTAACAATATCAGACACAGCTGGTCGTGGTGATGCAACTTAACAGAACCACTTTGAGTCAAATTTAAGTTAAACGTGGAACGGTAGTCATGAATTGTTAAACAGTTAAATATTATTCGAAGCTGGCTCTAATTCTACCGCAGCGTCAAAGCTAAAGATGCTTTCAGACGACGGTATAAAGGGCATAAATGTTTTAAGCCGAGCTGGGTTGCCAGGCAACCAGTCTGTGCTACGACGTAAAATATAGTTTAGGGCTCTTGGCATAAAGTTCGAAGTTTTCATCTTTATGCCTACTTGGGATAAGCGTCGACCAATCAGAGCGAACGCGCGAAACCTGAATGGGTCGACGAATAGAGCGGGAAAGCTGTAGACACATCCATGCATGCGCAAATTTAGCTACTCAAAGTGGGTGCGCGGCTTAGACCCTGTGTCGCAGGTGTGAACTGAATTCCTGCATTTTATTTCTTGGTTCTGTGACATTTGCGTCGCCCTCTGAAGTAAGCCTACAGTGTCCTGAAGTGTTATCAGGGATATTACGTAATGTCGAATAATTACAACTATCAGCTCTGGCAGGAAGTTAACGCGGAGCGTGCATGTGAAACCAGAACACATGCTATGTCTTAAAACTAAAATAAAACCGCTGTTTAAATACTTGTTATACGCATTTGCATTATGGTGTGGAAAACGGAAGGGAGAAGTTATATTAGAGATCTAAATCGTAATAATTAGTTAACTAAAATTATAAACCTACAATCTTCATGAGTATCACTCAGAAATAGTGAATAATTTTACTCATGATAGTTTAAGTTGATTTAGACTTTCACATTTGTACTACATCCAGGTGTGTATTTCGTACTTTGTAATTCTCGTAAGAATTAATTTTAGTGCTTATTTCGTTCCCTGTTTTTATGTCTCAAGGACACAGAATTTTTACTTCCTTGTACGAAGTAAAAGGGAAGTATTGTAATCGCGAAAAGTTTCAGGCAGCATATTTCAACGAAAATATCCAATTTGACCGCTATCGAATGCAATTTAACGATGTTTTTGCGTGATATCTGTACGTAAGGTCAGAATAAAAGACTCGTTTACTCCAAAAAAATTATAAAACTGCTTTAAAATTAATTCTTAAGAGAATTTTTCGTGGCGTCTGTACGAACGTATGTATGTACGTCATACGTAACATACGTATCTCGCATAACTCAAAAACGAGTAGCCTCAGAACGTTGAAATTTTTTATATAGGACTGCTATAACATGTAGATGTGCACCTCGTATTTTGGTTGAAATCGGCCGCACCAAAGGTATGTAAATATATTTATATGTATATCCACTCTGTTACCCGGCTCAGTGATCTCAGTTTCTTTACGCTTATATGTTTGTAAATTGTACATTTTTTGCTTTAAAAATGATTGAATTATGTTGTTTTTAGCTTCCGGTTAAGGTTTTTATGCCTTTAGTAAATCTGTATGCAATATTTTTAGAAATATCAACAATTTTAAAGTTGTTTAAGAGCCGCTAAGCCTTTATTTTTATGGTGGCCATTGATTTTTTACATTTGAAATAGCAGACTAGTGGATTTGTCGCCAATCTCGAGAAACTTAGCTTCGCAACAACAAAGATAACACCTTCATTTATTATTGCCAATTAAATCTTTTTTTTTTTTCGAGGAAATAAGTGTATAAGATTTACTTCGTAATTTTTAATATAGATATTTTGAGTTTTTATGTATTTTTGCCTTCTTGCGAAGTGAGAACTGAATTAATTGAATGAGAAATACTCAATCGTCTGTGAAAACCTCTTTCTTTTTTGTTTTATTTGCTTAATTTCTTTTATACATCATTCTAGCTGTATTATAGTATTTGAATAGAAAATGTGGCAACAGTTAGATAATTCTATTCTTTAAATGATATAAATTTTGTGCATTATGAGTTATAATATGAACGAAATATAATACTGTTAAGTGAATCTAGCGCCAGAGTGTCGCTATGGTAAACAAATACTAGAGTGAATTTTAAAGAAAGCATTTATTCTATTGTGGTTTATGCGCTGTTGGCGAAGTAGATTTAATTCAATCCAATAAGTTTAAAGAAAAGCAAGAAAAAATGCGTGTAATTTAATATTCCGTACAAGGAAGTCATGTGGTGTACACATCAGATTTTTTACGTTTAGTTTTTGGTTGCAACTGAAAGTTTATGTATCTTGCATCTTGTGTGTATTTGAGTGTTTGGTATTATTATTACCATCATTTTGTAGGTTAAGAGTATAACTAGACTTTACCTCTCTACTCTACTTTCCTGTTCCAAGACCTTAGTTATTTAAGGCTATAGTATTAAAGCTCTGTGCCTGTCTGTTACCTGTCCAGAAAAGCAGCGAATATCTACTTTTGGTAATTTAGTGTTTCTCTGACCATTCCATTAACGTTCGAGAGTTCTTTTCTTATTGCTGTTCTTGGCAAAAGGTTTTATACCGGGAGTCCCTTGGCCGATGCTATTCGCAGCAGTGTTGCGATTAACCGCTTAAGCTATTCGCACCAACATTAACCACGCATGCGCATTGAGTTGTCAGATCCGTCCTTTAAACCCAATCCAAAAGAACGGATTCTACGTAGGCGAACTGCAAAGTGTTATAGTGATTTTTTTTTTTTTTTTAAAGGTGGGTTTCTATGTTGGCGTAGTTTATCATTTTTTAAGCCTTGGCGGCTTTCAAAAGTTTAAAAAAGAAAATGGGTTCCTTTTCTTATAAAAAGAAGGAACGCATTTTCTTTTATTAAAGTATATATAAAAAAAAGGGCAGATTTTTATGTTCGCAATGTTTATCGTTTTCCTGAGCGGTTGGAATAGTTTAAATGACTGATTTGGGGAGGGGGACAAAATCTTGTTTACATTTTTTGTACTTCTTAGAATACATTTAGCTTCAAAGATGTGTTTTGCGCTATCAAGACTTTAATTCATTCCTCTTTGAAAATTTTCGTTCGAGGGAAAAAAAAAAAAAAAAAAAAAAAAAAAAAAAAATGAAAATTAGACAGAGGATTTCTGTATAGAAAATTTAGACAATAAGTTAAAAGCGATTAAATCAACTATTAAATGAACAATGAATCATATAATACTGGTTATTAACAATTGTGTATGCCTGTTTATTTATTTTATGGAAATACTTGGCATTTTCAGGACACAAAAAGTACTTAAAAAACTTTAAAATATTAGTACAAACACAATAAATTAAATTGAAATAAATAATGGGATGTAATTTAAAAGACAGAAATAATTTAATGTAAGAGATTTAGATTTAAAAATTTGCACTCATAAATGATTTATCAGATTTTATAATGTTTTATTTCATAAATAAGTTTGATTTTGAAATATGGTATTGGAACCTATAAACATGTGTGGATACTGAAAAAGTGATGAATATATAAGAATATATAATTTTCAATAAGTTTTTTTATTGAGTAATAAATTCTGACAATGCTATGCCATAAGACTAGGATCTAAGTTTGCATAAAAATTTCCTCTGTTGAATAAAAGAATTTAAGTAATTTCTGTAGCCTTTTTGTCAATACATTAAAGAATTTTTAACTAATTACGCGTCCACGCTTGCAATTAAAACCATCATTAAATCTCTATTTTATCTAATCATTTCCTGAACATTATCATGTATATAGATTGACCTCGTCTTTGTAACTGATAATTATTACTTGCAGTTTATTCTCTTGCTGGTGCCCTATTAATAGCCCTTTCTATTGCTGAGTTAGGGTTAACAACCTTCGCTTTCGCTACCGCCTGCCTTCTGTCGGAAATCGGCGTAAAATGCTGGACCTGGGCTGATTGTGCGCATGCGCGAACGTAGGGGGGTGTGAATAGCCTATCAGCTATTCGCGCCATCGGTGCGATTAGCCACTGCGGATTCCCTTCCCCTCCGAGTGATTAAAGAGACAGAAAAAATTGCAGCAGTAGTCAACAATTAGCCAGACAGTCTGACATCGGTTGCGCCTGATATCCTCCCTTGCAAGTACCTTGAAGAAACTGTTAACCTTCACATAAAAGTAATTCAGGTGTGATCTTGTACTACTATGGAAAGAACTAGAAAAGGGGGGAGGAGACGTACTTCCCAAGTTCTTTTTGCACTGATAAAAGACCATTTACATGAATTTAAAAAAACTTGCTTTGAGAAACGCAATGAATAAAATAATGGTGACACCTCTCACCTAGCGACCTCAATTCCATGCCAAGGTGCTCCGTGTCCACATGAGATAGTATCCTGCAAAGGAAAGTACTGTTATGAATTTTGTGCATAAATAGATGGTTTTAGAGCTGTTATATGTGAAATTGTTGCATTTTTCTGTGTAATAATAACATGAAAATCTAGAGAAAAGCGAGGTTGCCGAAACGTAAGAATATAAGGGTAAGTTTATTTAACATTGAGTAAATGGCTATCTCGCTAATGAGGCGAGATGTCCCTAAGCTGCTAATGGCTTCGGCGACTAATTTTTTTCTCCAAAATTCGCCACACTTTCAACCATTTGGCAACATTTTGGTCAGTCCCTGTATAACTCTAATGGATATTGCAAATGAACAATTGTCGGCCTTCATATGCCTTTCAGTAATTTTGAGAAGCAGAAAGTACTAGAAATATCCCGGCGACCGGGGAAATACTATATAAACCGGAGAGAACATCTGCTTTAAGCTGAAATTGTTTGGTATTAATTCAGAAGTCAAACAACAAAAATCAGCGTTATATTTACAATTTTTTTTTTCACAGGACTAGTTTCGATTACTAGTTTCGTTTACCGAACCACCATCCTCAGCTGCAAAACCGCAAATGAACAAGATAGGAAATAATGATTAGATATTATAAGAAAGCCTGGACAAGAATAAGCAAGTGGCGCCATCTGTTGGTGAAACCAGAACTAAAACATAATTTCTTTAAAGGCCGAAGGCAAATTTGGATTGGAATTAGGATCGTTAACTAGAACAGAAAGATTTTTATGAATGTGAAATGCCTCTAGAAAATCCAGTTCTCTAATGGAAGATGTTTTTTGAATAATTTTGGCAGCAGAAAAATTGAAAGTGTGATTTTCGGACCAACAACGTTGAGCAACAGAAGACTTCTGGGTTTCCTTTTTTCTAACATATGCCTCATGTTCCTTGACGCGAAATTTTAAGGCTCTCTTAGTTTGGCCAATGTAAATTAAACCACACTGGCAAGGAATCCTATAAATACCCCAGGAATTCAGATCCGGAATGGGGTCCTTGAGTATGGAACTCGGAATTTTATTGATGGGAGAATAAACAACCCGAAAGTTAAATTTCTGCAAAATATGTGCAACTTTGTAGCTAATTCATGGAAAGAAGGGAATGACAACAGAATTTTTATAATCTCCTAAAACAAGAGTGTGCCTTTTAGTGTGTTGAGATGAGAATTTTTTAACTGCTTGATTAATAATGTTGGGTGAAAAGCCCCTGTCAATAGCTATTGCTTTTAAATAATTTAGTTCTTCATCAAGGGCTAATTTGGAGGAGCAAACTTGAAGAGCACGGAAAACATAGGAATAAAATGAAGCTAACTTTTGTTTAGTCGGATGACATGATTTAAAGTGTGGTGGAAGGCAAACCGATGAAGGTTTACGGTAAACCGTAGTACTGAAGTTGGATGTGTTACGTGTGACCAGAATGTCGAAAAACGGAAGAGAATTGCAAGTCTCAAGTTCAAAAGTGAACTGAATAGCAGGATCAATAGAATTCATTGTTGAAAGAACTTTATTTAAATCATCTTTATTACCTTCAAACAGGGTAAAAGTATCGTCTACGTAGCGGAACCATGCCGGGAATTTTAAAGTTTCAAACAATTTTGATTCATAATAATGCATGTAGATATCAGCCAGGATGGGACTGAGGGGGCTTCCCATGGCTAATCCCTCAGTTTGCTTGTAATATTTATATTGGAAAACAAAATGTGTTTGTTTCAAACAGAGTTGAGTGAGAGAAATTAGCTCATCAATTTCGATGCTAGAGAAATGAAATTCGCGAAGTCTGGTTTCTAGACATCTTAATGCACCCTTCACTGGGACATTGGTGAATAAGGATTTTACATCAAAAGAAACCATGAGTAAATTACTAGGAGAAATGTTTTTGACCTTTTTAACAAACTCTATTGAATTTTTTATGGTGTAAATGTTATTGTCTAATAGAGTTGAAAATCTAGAAACTAAATATTTAGCTAATGGATACGAGGCAGTACCTAAATTTGATACAATAGGGCGGAAAGGAATACCACTTTTATGAATTTTGGGAAGAGCATATAATCTGGTACAATTCGCAACAGATGGAATAAGCGAATGTTTTAAGTTGCTTGAAATGATTTGCGAAGATTTGATCGCAGTTTTTATTTTTGACAAGTCCGAAGGTGTAGGATCTTTAGGGATCGGATTATATGGTCCTTCGTTTAAGAGTTTAGTGACACCATCGATGTAAGTGTTCTTATCCATGACGACTATCTGGCCACCTTTGTCGGCCTTTGAAATGATAATATCCGGGTTAGAATGAATTTCGCGCATTGTAGCTCTTTCTCTCGCAGTTAGATTTGGTTTCAAAGGTTTATTATTGAATTTCACATTATGAGCGATAAGATGCCTAATCATTTCTTTCTGTGAATCTGAAACTTTACTGAACTTGAAAGCTTTTTCGATAGGAGCGAAAATCTTTGGAATCGAGGGTTTACAGGTTTGTGAGAAGTTAAAATTATATTTTAGAATTCTCTCTTGTTCTTCTGAAAGACTAACATTAGAAATATTAACTATTGGCTTGATATTTACAATGGGGAGATTTTTTGAACTACTTGGACTGGAAGACTGTAAAAGAAGTTTTTCGAATTTAACTGCAAGGGTGTTTTTATGACGGTTAACTACATTCTCCGTTCTAGACCAAGACTTTTGTTCTAGGGCAGTGAATTTTGGGATATGATTTAGCGAGTTCCAAATGAAGCTTATAGAGTTCATGTTCAATTTTGGACAATTGTTGACGTGTATCCCTTATGACGGACCGAAGTAAGGCAAGCTTGCAATTTAACAGAATTCTTGAAACGCGACTCGAAGGTTTTTGATTAGATTTGATTTGAATAAAATTGGGGATCAATTTTTTACATTTACATTTAAGTAAAAAGTCAAGATGATTCAGGAATTTTTGTCGTTTCAGGCGTAATTTAGTGAAACGATTAACGGATAAAGGCATGATAAACAATGCAGAAAATCAAACTAAATTTACTAAGCAACAATAAAGCACACACAAAACATCAGAAAAAACTGAATAAAAAACAAAACGTTTTGAATGAATAGAAAATTAAATGACTAGAAAACAAAACGTTTGTAAGCAAAATGCATGAAATCAGACAAGCAAAGCACAATATCCAAATATACAAAACATAAATATAACTTGCAAAAAAGTACTTTCCGAAACTCATGCAATCACAAAATGGCGGCCACACCACGTGCGAAAAAGAAAGCCAAAAATAAGCCTGTTTGGGGCTTCTATAATTAAGACACAATAACACGCCGAATAAATACTAATTCAGAAGTCAAACAACAAAAATCAGCGTTATATTTACAAAAAATTTTTCACAGGACTAGTTTCGATGGTTTTACCGAACCACCATCCTCAGCTGCAAAACCGCAAATGAACAAGATAGGTTTGGTTTGGTTTGGTTTATTAGATTACGGCAAAGCACTCGAGGGCTATCTGCCTTCAGGAAGGGATGCCTTCGTGGAGGACTTTTTAAGGGAAACTGGCTCGTATGCACGTTACGCATGGGGAAAACGACGAAAACACCCATGCAGCCAGCCCGTTCGCGGGATTCGAACCTCACTGAACAAGATAGGAAGTAATGATTAGATAAGATAAGAAAGCCTGGACAAGAATAAGCAAGTGGAGCCATCTGTTGGTGAAACCAGAACTAAAACATAATTTCTTTAAAGGCCGAAGGCAAATTTGTATTGGAATTAGGATCGTTAACTAGAACAGAAAGATTTTTATGAATGTGAAATGCCTCTAGAAAATCCAGTTCTCCAATGGAACATGTTTTTTGAATAATTTTGGCAGTAGAAAAATTGAAAGTGTGATTTTCGGACCAACAATGTTGAGCAACAGAAGACTTCTGGGTTTCCTTTTTTCTAACATATGCCTCATGTTCCTTAACGCGAAATTTTAAGGCTCTCTTAGTTTGGCCAATGTAAATTAAACCACACTGCAAGGAATCCTATAAATACCCCAGGAATTCAGATCCGGAATGGGGTCCTTGAGTATGGAACTCGGAATTTTATTGATGGGAGAATAAACAACAAAACCTACACCTTCGGACTTGTCAAAAATAAAAACTGCGATCAAATCTTCGCAAATCATTTCAAGCAACTTGAAACATTCGCTTATCCCATCTGTTGCGAATTGTGCCAGATTATATGCTCTTCCCAAAATTCATAAAAGTGGTATTCCTTTCCGCCGTATTGTATCAAATTTAGGTACTGCCTCGTAGCCATTAGCTAAATATTTAGTTTCTAGATTTTCAACTCTATTAGACAATAACATTTACACCATAAAAAATTGAATAGAGTTTGTTAAAAAGGTCAAAAACATTTCTCCTAGTAATTTACTCATGGTTTTTTTTGATGTAAAATCCTTATTCACCAATGTCCCAGTGGAGGGTGCATTAAGATGTCTAGAAACCAGACTTCGCGAATTTCATTTCTCTTGCATCGAAATTGATGAGCTAATTTCTCTCACTCAACTCTGTTTGAAACAAACACATTTTGTTTTCCAATATAAATATTACAAGCAAACTGAGGGATTAGCCATGGGAAGCCCCCTCAGTCCCATCCTGGCTGATATCTACATACATTATTATGAATCAAAATTGTTTGAAACTTTAAAATTCCCGGCATGGTTCCGCTACGTAGACGATACTTTTACCCTGTTTGAAGGTAATAAAGATGATTTAAATAAAGTTCTTTCAACAATGAATTCTATTGATCCTGCTATTCAGTTCACTTTTGAACTTGAGACTTGCAATTCTCTTCCGTTTTTCGACATTCTGGTCACACGTAACACATCCAACTTCAGTACTACGGTTTACCGTAAACCTTCATCGGTTTGCCTTCCACCACACTTTAAATCATGTCATCCGACTAAACAAAAGTTAGCTTCATTTTATTCCTATGTTTTCCGTGCTCTTCAAGTTTGCTCCTCCAAATTAGCCCTTGATGAAGAACTAAATTATTTAAAAGCAATAGCTATTGACAGGGGCTTTTCACCCAACATTATTAATCAAGCTATAACGTTGCGCGCCTCCAACTTGCACGCAACCAAGAGGTGACTGTGAAAACGTGTATAAAAGATAGAAGCTTGTGAAGGGTTTAAGTCCCTTTTTATTCAACGTAATAAATTACAATTGCGTTCTCTTGACGCTTACAGACGGTGCCAACTTGGCAGTCAAATAAAAATAATAACCTGAAAAGAAAATAAAGACAAGATTCTAACTACGAGGCTCTCTAAAATAACTAACTCACCGCGTTTTACAATACCGCTGCTAATTCAGCAGACTTGAACCTCACTGGAACGATGACCACTACTTCCCGCCAAGCACATAGGCCGCAACGCGGGGTTCTTCAATTCTCGCTAACTACCTCCGCGCTCGCTAAGTAAGAGAAACTCTCCGAACTTGTTTCCTTCCTATTTAAATCAGAATACTTCCGCTGATAATTTGAATCCTTGCGCGTTCTACTCAAATTTACATATTCTGGCATTGGCAGTTCCAGGGGAAAGTAAGGCTTGACAGGAAAGATAGTTTAAACTTAAAATAAATGTTAGTTAAAATAAATATAAACCCTACATTTGCCGCTGCCAGAATTTGGAAAACTTGGAAGCAGGTCCTACAAACGACCTGTTGTAAGTTTATCTAATTCTGAACTAACTGGCGAGAACCTCGTTTACACACACACACACAAAAAAAAAAAAAAAAAAAAAAAAAATCTTATGTAACAATTATACTAAAATTCTGTTGCTCGTTACAAAGCTTTCTTCTTACAGCAACTTTTCCTGGACTTCATCAATCAATCTTGGTCTTTCCTTCCAGCATCTGGAAGGAATAAGTATCAGTATCTTTCTACATACATTATAATTTACACTTTCTTGACACAATAAATTTTTGTTTTTAAACGATTCGTTTTTCTTAGTTGTTGCTCACTTCACATTCATTCAATTTTTCAAGCATTAATTTAACTTTACCCTGGCTCTCCACCATGTGTGGTGTCAAACGGGAATATTCGTGTTTTAGTCTTACAACACTTCCCCTAACCACCATGATTTGTTAGAATTCAACAACCAAATAGACACACCTTACTCGACATTCTACAACTCAATGAGCTACTTTAATATTCTTAAAAATTCAAATGTAGGTGGAGAACCCTACAAAACACATTCATTCTAACTTCCCCCTCATTCATCTTTAAACATGCAGGCTTTCGCTCTAAAGCATGACTTTACAGTTTAATACTTAAATTTTGACTTCATTGCTTTTAAGCATTCACTTTTAGCATCTACAATTTTATGCCTCTAGACTAAATTCTACTTTTACCTAACATGCAAATATTTACATACATTTACAAAAGTTTAATACATATGCTTTTTACAATTTACCATAAAATGAATAAGAGAAAATAAATTTTTACTTTACTCATTCTTCGCCAAGCTGGCGGCACTGAAACTAAAATTCTTATTAGTACAAGAATACGAAGTTATTTTTGTCTCCGGCCAAATTTTGGCTTTAACATAACAGAATTAGTCTTTCGACCAACAGAAAATGCTTGTTTTTAGCTTTTACACTTAAAGAAAATAATACTTTTGCCTTAGCTAAATAAAGTAAAACAAAACTAAGTCTCAACCGAGACATATTGACTTTCGTCAAAACATAGAACTTCGTACTTATGCATAACATTTCGGAACAAAAGAGAAAAAAAAATTATAGAAGGTTTTAACTTATCTTTGAGTTTTCGATGCTTGAAACTCCGTCATCCGTTTTTGACAAAATTGATCCCAAGTTAGAGGTTTCACGGATGTCAATCTTCTCCTTATTGATCTCCGAGTGTCGTCCACGTTGCTCTTTCTTTTGCGTCCTCTACATGCTGGCCTCTTGACGGAGTAATCGTCTGGTTGTTGGCCTTTGCGTTTCTGCCTGGGACGGCTGGTCTTGACGTCCTCCGGTCTGGAGTCCTTCTTGAATTTCTTCTGTTCGTCGTATTTTTGTGCCTCCTGCTGGCGTTTCAGTTTTCGGAACGGCGGTCTTGCTGGCACCTGACTCTGTGGCCGTGTGCGCGTTCTCCTTGATGTGTAATTTCTCCTGCCATCCTTTGTAGGTGGGGTTTTCCTCTTTACCACGGTTTCTTTACCCGGTTCATCTGTATTTTTGTTTTTCTTAAACGCCGGAGTTTGAAAATCATTTTTTCTTTTTGATACCGACGTCCGGGTTGTAGAAGTGCTAGGTCTCTCTTCAGTTCTCCGTTTCTTGGGTGGTGGAATAGTTGTTGCAGTCTCTGGCCCTTCTATTTCGTTTAGACTTGAGTCCTGCTAGAAACTTTTAAGGATTTCAAAATCATTTGGATTATAGTATTTTTTCACCTGGTCGGGACTTGCTTTACAGATTTCCCCTCTGTCGTTCTTAAGATATAATACTACCCCTTTGATTTCCTGAATTACATAGGGGCTTTCAAACTTTGGAGCTAGCTTTGCCATAAAATTGTCTGGGGCACTTGATAAAGAAAATTTCCGCTTCAATACTTTATCCCCAACTTTAAAATCTGCTTCACGGCGTTTTCTATCATAATATAACTTTTGTCTATTTCTTGCCGTATCCGAGGTTTTAAGCGCCTGATCAATCAACTTTTGCACATCTTGTTGTTTAAACTCCTGCTCTCTTTGTTGCACAAAGAATAATTTATCTAAAGGCGTAATTAACTTTCTGCCTAAAAATAATTCTGCTGGAGTTTTTCCCGTAGTATCATGATGTGCCGTTCTTAAAGCATAAGCTAATTCATTTATGTAGCCATCCCACCGCTTGTGATGTGTGCTCACGTAACTGCGAATTATTTTTACTATGTTTTTATTAACTCTTTCTGCTATGTTAGCCTGTGGTCTATACGGAACCATTTTGATATGGCGTATGCCAAGTCCATTGCATATGTTTTCAAATATTTGACTAATGAATTGTTTTCCGTTATCGCTAATGACTTTTATCGGTGCACCGTATTTTAAAATGTATCTGTGTAAGAATGCATCTGCGACTGTTTTGGCCGACGCGCGTTTAAGAGGAACAATTTCTATCCATTTTGAAAAATGATCTACTATTACTAAAAGAAAACGATTTTTATTTAACTCGCTCTGGGGGAAGGGACCAAGGAGATCTATTCCTAAAATTTCATTCGGAAATGTAGCGCGAATGCTATTTAAGTACCCGGCCGGGCTCTAATTAATATCATTTATTAACTGACATTGATTGCAGGACCTGACATACGCCGTTACTATTTTGTATAATTGCGGGAAATATACCGCCTCGCGTACCCTTTTTATAGTCTTTCTGACCCCGAGGTGGCCCGCTGTTTTTTTTTCGTGCAACTCCCTCAAAATGCTTAATCGAAGCGAGGCTGGGATGACTGGCTTATACTCAAGATTTTCGTTTGTTGTTTTCGTATAGAATAATAAATTATCTATTATTTCATAGTTTTTTGCTCTATTTCTTATCGCATCGATATCTGTGTGCTCAAAGCTTTCGGGGTCTTTCAAATAAGCATAGATATTTCCAAATTCAGGATCAGCTTTCAGTTCAGTAATAACCGTATCTCTAGAATCTAAAATTTTTGAAGTCAACACAGCGCATTTAAGTTCATTTCCTTCGTCGTCCAGTTTTATACGAGAAAGTGCGTCAGCTACATTGTTTTCCTTACCCGGTTTATATTTTATTGTGATATTATATTCTTGGAGTTTTAAAGCCCATCTTATTAACCTGGGCGTTAGGTTTTTTCCCGAGTAAAGTCTACCAACAGCCGCATGATCCGAAAAGACTGTTACTGGCGATTTGCCGAAATAAACTCGAAATTTGTGTACAGCCATTAATACGGCTAATGTTTCTCTTTCTGTAGCTGTATAATTCCTTTGTGTCTGATTCAATGTTTTACTAAAAAATGCCAGCGGATGGTTATTTTGCATAAGAAGCGCACCCACCGCATAGTCTGACGCATCTGCCGCAATTTCCAGGTTTTCGTCCCCCTCAGGGAATTTTAAAACAGGGGCATTAATAAGCGCTTCTTTTAATCTTTCAAAAGCTGTGTTAGCTTCCGCTGTCCACGTAAATTTACTCTTTTTTCTTTTGATTACTAAGAGTGGTTCAACAATATTAGCGAAATCTTTTATGAAAGATCGATAGTAAGAACATAATCCAAGGAAAGACGAAAGTTTCTTGGCGGTGTTGGGCGGTGGGAAATTCTTAATAGCTTTTATTTTTGAATCTTGCGTTTCTATACCCTTTTGCGAAATTTTATAACCGAGATATTTAAGTTCTTTAGTTGCGAACTTGCATTTTGAGGCGTTAATTGTGAGACCGGCCTCTTTTAATAATTTAAAAACTTGTTCGAGGTCATTAATGTGTTGTTCCAACGTACTACTCGTTATAATTATATCATCTAGATAAATTAAAGTTGATTTTCCTAGGACAGGCTTTAGAACAATGTCCATAGCTCTCTAGAATGTTGATGGGGCCCCACACAACCCAAAGGGCATGCGTAAAAATGCATAAGTGCCCGATTTTGTTATAAACGCGGTTTTATGTATATCTTCGGGTCTCATAGCTATTTGATAGTAGCCAGACGTTAAGTCCAAAGTAGACATATATCTTGTCGATTTGATCTGTCTAATGATCTCGTCTATAACCGGCAAAGGGTAAACTGGAAATTTAGTGATACTATTTAGTTTTCTATAATCGATAGCAAACCTCCAAGCCCTTTTATTCGAAGGAGGAAACTCGTTCTTTTTCCTACATAGTACGACTGGACTCGCGTACTCACTATTTATGGGCGTTACTATTTTATTCTTTAACATCTCCTGAATATGTTCTTCGATGATTAAGTCTTTTTGTTTATCATAGCGATACGGTTTAGTCCTACAAGGTTTTTCGGCATTTAATTGAATCTTGTGAGTCACGATTTGACAGTTTCCTGGTTTTTCTGAAAACAAATGAGAAAAATTACTCACCACTTGCTGTATTGCTTTACTTTCCTGGTCATTCAAATGGCTAAGGTCCAATTCAGGTGTCTCCACAGGTTCCACCACCCTCTGGTCCATCTCCAGCACCACGGAACTATCTTGAAAATTTAATTTGGCCCTCGCGGCCCTTAAAAAGTCCATACCTAAAATAAGAGAGTGTTGCAGGTGTTTCACCACAAAAATTAATACTTTGAGATTTTCCTCTTTTACCTGTACGTTTAATGATACTTTCCCGATGCAGTGACATGTTTTTCCTTGCGCCGCTATAATTTCCGTATTTCTGGTTTTAAATAGTCGTATCCTATAAAAATTCTTTTTGAAGAACTTTTCACTCATGAAATTTCCTTCTGCTCCTGTATCGATGAGGGCTTCTACTGGTACATCGCCAACCAGGACTTGTATAATTGGTAGCTGTGAGTTTTTTACGATGACTGTATTTAAATGTCTATTTGAGGGTTTTTTAAAACTTCCGGGGTCTGGACCCTCCCTTTCACAGGCCCCTCTAGTCGTTTAAAGCTTTCCTTTCAATCTGTGTCTTCTGGGTACGCGGATGCTTATTTTCAAATTTTCTTTTTGGGCCTTGTCCTTCGAGTTTCGATGCGTTAGCTTGATAGTTCTTTTCCCCATATGAGCGATTTCCATTTCTGGTTTCCTCCTTCCTTCGGGTATGTTGAGAATATGTTTCCCTTCTCGCTTTTTCCGCTATTCTGCGATTTTGAAACTTCACCGCCAATTCGAAAAGTTCCTGCAATGTGTTGGGTTCTTGGACAGTGGGTAACAATCTTGGTAATATTATTTCAATAATCTCCGCATCGGGTTTTTTCCCATACAGCATATCCGTTAGCTTGATTTTTCGTAAAATAAAGTCCGTCAAATCTGCTGTATCCCGTTGATAGAAACTATATAGCTCGGCTTCCAGCCGTGCGCGATCTTTCACTATGGGGAAGGCCTTTACTAACGATTTTTTGAAATTTTCAAATGTATACGTCGGGCTTCCAAACTCACCTAGAAGAAATTTGCCTATATTTTTCCACCATAGCGCGGCCTGTCGTCTTAGTGCTGATGTGGCGATGGCAACTTTTTGTCTTTCAGGCACAGGGTAGAGCTGAAAGTGGTTTTCTATACCTTCTAAAAATACGGACACCGAATTTTTTCCGTCGAAATAGACGTTTGGCTTGATTGATGCTCTCAAAGTCTGGACCAGGTATCCAAATCCTTCTAACTGCGTTGTCATTTCTTGGTGTTGTCCAGCGGCTTCCATCCAGTTTTCGGCCATTTCAATTCGATAAGTGTTCGGGCGCCAATATAACGTTGCGCTCCTCCAACTTGCACGCAACCAAGAGGTGACTGTGAAAACGTGTATAAAAGATAGAAGCTTGTGAAGGGTTTAAGTCCCTTTTTATTCAACGTAATAAATTACAATTGCGTTCTCTTGACGCTTACAGACGGTGCTAACTTGGCAGTCAAATAAAAATAATAACCTGAAAAGAAAATAAAGACAAGATTCTAACTACGAGGCTCTCTAAAATAACTAACTCACCGCGTTTTACAATACCGCTGCTAATTCAGCAGACTTGAAGCTCACTGGAACGATGACCACTACTTCCAGCCAAGCACATAGGCCGCAACGCGGGGTTCTTCAATTCTCGCTAACTACCTCCGCGCTCGCTAAGTAAGAGAAACTCTCCGAACTTGTTTCCTTCCTATTTAAATCAGAATACTTCTTTGATAATTTGAATCCTTGCGCGTTCTACTCAAATTTACATATTCTGGCATTGGCAGTTCCAGGGGAAAGTAAGGCTTGACAGGAAAGATAGTTTAAACTTAAAATAAATGTTAGTTAAAATAAATATAAACCCTACAAAGCAGTTAAAAAATTCTCATCTCAACACACTAAAAGGCACACTCTTGTTTTAGGAAATTATAAAAGTTCTGTTGTTATTCCCTTCTTTCCATCAATTAGCTACAAAGTTGCACATATTTTGCAGAAATTTAACTTTCGGGTTGTTTATTCTCCCATCAATAAAATTCCGAGTTCCATACTCAAGGACCCCATTCCGGATATGAATTCCCGGGGTATTTATAGGATTCCTTGCCAGTGTGGTTTAATTTACATTGGCCAAACTAAGAGAGCCTTAAAATTTTTGCGTCAAGGAACATGAGGCATATGTTAGAAAAAAGGAAACCCAGAAGTCTTCTGTTGCTCAACATTGTTGGTCCGAAAATCACACTTTCTATTTTTCTCCTGCCAAAATTATTCAAAAAACATCTTCCATTGGAGAACTGGATTTTGTAGAGGCATTTCACATTCATAAAAATCTTTCTGTTCTAGTTAACGATCCTAATTCCAATCCAAATTTGCCTTCGGCCTTTAAAGAAATTATGTTTTAGTTCTGGTTTCACCAACAGATGGCGCCACTTGCTTATTCTTATCCAGGCTTTCTTATATTATCTAATCATTATTTCCTATCTTGTTCATTTGCGGTTTTGCAGCTGAGGATGGTGGTTCGGTAAACGAAACTAGTAATCGAAACTAGTCCTGTGAAAAAAAAAAGAAAAAAAAAATCTAAATATAACGCTGATTTTTGTTGTTTGACTTCTGAATCAGTATTTATTCGGCGTGTTATTGTGTCTTAATTGTTAGGTATTAGTTCAGCCTGAGTTCGGAGTACTGAGATATATCCGGGTTAGCTTCGTTGTTTAGATGCGATTTACTTTGCTTTGTGTTTAACATTCTTAGTAGTTTGAGCCCACCAGCGGCCGATCCGAGGTTCGAATCCCGCGAACGGGCCTGCTGCATGAGTGTTTTCGTGGTTTTCCCCATGTGTAACGTGTATACGAGCCAGTTTCTCTTAAGAAGTCCTCCACTAAGGCATCCCTCCCTTAAGGCAGATAGCCCCGAGTGCTTTGCCGTAATTTAATAAACCAATGTTAGTAGTTTGAAGTGTAGCTACTAATTGTACTCTGTGATACTGTGAAGAATCGTACGACTGTTTTGTGGAAAGTGTCAGAACTGTGAAATGCGTCTTATGCTAAAATAAATTTTATCAGGCTGTCATCGGTTCTGTGTGTATTCAATCTCTACGAACCCGCACGCACGCTATAGTACAGTCATAAAGTCAGAAACACAAACCTTCGTTATCCCAACGGAAAGGAAACTTTTGTTGAAATCGGGGCTAAACAACCGAAGAAAGGAGACCCGGCTTTCCTGATATATCCTATCCTAAAAAAGATACTAAGGGCCTGCCTCATCAGTGATAAATTCAATGAACTTATTCCCTTAAAAAACATAAAATAAAAAATAAACAATATTGCTCCGATTAAAAATGGAGGAATTGCCATTTGCTGTAAATCCAAAGAAGAGCTGAAGAAAATTTTAAATGCCTTGAGTGACACAGAGGATGGTAAATCTTTCTTTGAAATCAAGACTGTGTTTACTCGCGTAATAGTCGCTTCTCCGTTTTGAAGCAGAAAAAATGTTCAAAAGTGTGCAATATTCTGTATTAGATGTCCCAGCATAATACACTGGTTATCATAAATTAAGTAAAAATCACAAAAATAGCGATAACTCCCTCAAAAATAAGCCAAACCGTGTAAAATTTGAATATGTTGCCAAGTAAGAGTAGCTGAGTAAAAGTGCGATATGTAAATTAGTGGCGCTGCTTTCGGAATACGTCATCTGCGAGGAGCATAAAAGTCCATGTTTGAGAGCAAGCCCACATATTTCACTGCGATAGTGACTTCAGAAATCTGAGATAGCCAATTCGTAACAATGATCTCCAGGCATCATTTGCCTGCAGAACTACGACAGAAAGCCATTGTCAGACTAGAGGCTGGACAGAGTGAAACAGAAGTGGCCAGATGGCTAAATCTGAGTCCTTCTGTGGTTCATAAACTTTGGAGGCAATTTCAAATCACAAATTCGGCACCTAGGAAGTTCAGCCAAGGACGGCCAACTGCTACGACGACCGCCGATGACCAATATTTGACATTATGTGCACTCAAAAATAGAACTTCTACTCCGGCACTTCTTAGATCCTCCCTTGCTGCAGCCACCGGAAGGTTGGTGTTAACGTCAACTGTGCGTAGAAGGCTTCACAAAGGTGACCTGTATGCGAGGCGAATAACCATTTGCTTGCTGCTCAAGTCATGCCATAGGAGGGACCGTTTGCAGTGAACACGACAACATGTCCACTGGACGCCTGATCAATGGAGGGCTATTCTCTTTACGGATAAGTTCAGGTTTAGTCTAGAACGCGATAGTAGGCGTTATTTGATATGGAGAGAACCTGGATTTCGTTATCATTCGTCAAACATCCGTGAAAGAGATGCATACGGAAAAGGCAGCGTCTGTGTTTGGGGTGGAATCTCTTTGGGTGCACGCACAGACCTACATGTTTTTCCAAGGGGAACCTTGAATGCTCATGTTTATAGAGATGGCACCCTTGATGCTTATGTGCGCCATATGCCGGGGCAATAGGACATGCTTTCCTATTACAGGACGACAATGCAAGACCACACAGGGCTCGCATCGTATATGATTATCTTCAACAGGAAACAATTATGCGCATGGTGTGGCCAGCTCGATCCCCGGACTTGAATCCTATCGAGCACGTTTCCGATGCTTTAGGGAGACGTCTAGCTGCTATCAATCCGCCCTTTCAGTCCCTTGTCGCGCTTTTAACTGTTTTGCAAGAGCAATGGCTCTCGCTTCCTATGGAACTGATAGACCGCATAATTGAAATAATCACACATTGCTGTATGTGCTGTATTGCTTCTAGAGGCGATCATATTCCATATTGAAGGTACTTTTCCTATAGCAAACTGACACCTTCGATTTGTTCATTTTATACATGTGCTAATTTCTATACCACCATATTTGTCTGGTAATTTCTTTTTATGTTATTTGATATCTAACTATGTGTTGTATATTGTAGGCAAGTTTCATTAAATTCTACATGTAACTTTTTCAGTAATCGTGATTTTTGTGATTTTTCCTTAACTTATGATAACCAGTATATTTTGCGAAGTATGGGAGCAGAGCTTCTCTGCACATTCCCTATACCCCCAGCAAAAATGGGATGGCTGAAAGAACAAATAGAGCATTTGTTGATCTAGCCCGCACAATCATGATCGCTAAATATTTGTCAAGATCATTGTGGATTGAGTTAGTTAAATCTGCCGTGTATGTATTAAATCGTGCTGGAACCTCATCAGTAGATGGAAAGTCTCTGCTTGAATTGTTTTGTGGCAGAACTTTGTCGTAATGAAATAAATAACCAAACCAATAATGATAACATATACCAAATAAAAAACGTCTGTGGGGAGTATAACGTATTAAATTATACTATCAGCTTAAATCAAGATCTTGATCTCTTGTAACGATTCTATTAACACAGGCAAAGCTTGATTGTTTGAAAACAAATATAACTTAATGCGTTGTTATCTAACAGATTCTTTGAAAGAAAGTGTAAGTGAAAATCCTCGGCTGCGAAAGATTCGCCGAATTTCACGATTTATCTCTCGAGATGTTCCTTAATTTCCAATTATGCCATCCTTCCGGCGATGAAATAACTAATATCGAACAATGATGCAAGAAAAAATTTTGTCAGAGGCAAAATTTACTTTAACGAATCTTTATATAAAATAACACAGTATCCATAATATTTGAAGACTATTTTAAATCCGTTTTAGTTATACTTAATTTCAATGCATTCAATGAAGTGCTGACATAATATATAATGAGACTATTAAAAAAATATGAGTATAATTTGAACGCATTCTTTTTCTATAATTAAGTTCTATAAATTTAAATTACTCCACGTAAATATCAATTCAGCATTCAAGATTTTACGTATAATGGTTCAAAATTGGTAACTGAGGCAATTTTAAAGATATCCCTAACGCTCTCTGAAAAAATATCGAATGATCTTTCCACGTTCTCGCATAACCCTTAGCTGAATATTTATTAATAGTATTAGTCAAATAATTAATCATTTGAATCATATTTATCGGAGAGCCAAAAAATTGCTCTTGAGAAATTTTTCGTTGAATGCACGGACTCGTTATGGTTTCCAAACTCTGCAGATGGCGATGGAAAGCGTTCAACGTTTTGTTAGCTTGATTGGCTAATGAAAGCTTTCAACGTTTTGTCCTCCTAAATTGCTTATTGCAGGGTGGGTATATACATCCGAAACCTGTTCAACTCTGAAAACGATCTGCAACACAGGCGTGAAAAAAATTCGCTAAATTTCCTACTTGGCGGAAGATGCAATAACGTTACCGAAACCTTTAGGCTTACAAAGTCATAATACAGGGAAGACCCAATTCTCCTAGTCCCACTGGACCATATGACCATAAAGGGTCGACCCCTTCAAGACCACAAAAGGAAAGAAGAGAGAAAAAGAAGCTAATTAACTAAAAATGATTGGAGGTTAATTAACGAACTAAAAATAAGGAAGAGACATACAAACAACGAAGCACAGCACGAAACATTCAAAATCAAAAACAATTAAAAACTCCACGGGCAAACCAGAGTGGCGGAAACTCTCAAGAAACACTCATTCACATAAATTTTCGGAACAGGCACAGGCGGTCCAAAGCCATCGAGGAATTCCCAATTTAAATAACCTGTAGAAGGTCAAACCGAATTCCCTACAATATTACTTTAATAGCATATTATTTGTATAATCATAATTCTATTCTATATTTCAAAAATTTACTTTAATAGTCCTACCACTATCTGAATTCAAATGTATTAATTATCTTTAATAATCATAGAAAAGAAGCTCCAAGACTGCCAATAACCAAAAACTAAAAACCAAACGAAAACCGGAAAAACTTAAGATTGCCATATATCATATTAAAACTTTAGCAATTACTCCATTAAGAACAGAATATAAGAAAAATTTCAGAACATTTTAAAATCAAAAACTACAATTTAAAATTTAAGAAAAAATATAAAATTCCATAAAATTTAAAAATCAAAATCCTGAAACTCAAAACCACCATTAATTTCGATAATTTAAATCTGGTAATCCATCAGGATTCTCAACATCTGCAAGGCCATAGCTATGCAACAATCAACTGTATCTCCTCGAAATATTATATGCACAAAACATCTACAATGCATTAAATAAAACAATGCACAGAAAAATTTCAAAATTTTCGTAGTAAACCTATAAATACTCATAACTGAGAATATAATACATATAATCAAAAGATAAATATACACAATACTAAAGAAATATTCCAAATTCAACTCTATTAGAATTAATCAAATTCATTGCACATTTAGAATATGTTTTTAAGATTTCCAAGTTCCATGACTTATCTCTCAAACATTTCTTTCTCAAATTTTCCAATTTGGAACAATGATTTGAGAAGTGATCTGCGTTACCAACTTGATGACAATGACCGCACAAGTCTGAATTTTGTAAATTAAATCTCGAGAGGTACGCGGGAAATCTTCCATGCCCAGTTAAAAACTGGTTTAAATCAATATTACTAATTGGTCGCATACCATTTTGAATTTTAATAGACTTCAAAAGACCCACGCACCTCTCTGATTCATTCCATCTAGTATTCCAAATATCATCATAAAAATTTTTCATGTTTCTAATTGCATAACTTCTCGAACCAGAAATTTCTATATATTCACAATCATCATTAGTGGTCGCCTCTTTAGCCAGCACGTCGGCCCTTTCATTTCCAACAAAGCCAACATAGGCTTTTATCCAGTGTAAATGAATGTACATATTCTGCATCAAAAATTTCAATAGACATTTAATATCAAATATTAATAAATTAGTAGAACGGGCCGAGGTCAAGGATTGAAGCAAAGACATACAATCAGTATATATATGAATAGAATTAACACAAGTCAAAATTTTCTTAACCCATTGAAGGGCTTTGAGTAAAGCACAGCATTCCGATTGAAATACAGAATTATAATTATTAAGCTTATATTTTTTATTTTCAATTTCAGTTCCATAATGATAAATCACAAATGCTGCACCCGATTTATCATCTTGCCTGGACCCGTCAGTATAAATATCCAATTCTCCAATTATTGGAAGTTTACAATCAAATTCAAAAACACATAAATCAGAAGGATGTACCAAAATATTATTAATTCTTTCAAACATATGCCTTGTAATCAAAATATCTTTATACAATTTAAAATCAAGTCTACCAGTTCTGAACAAAAATTTTTCAAAATGTAATTTATATAAAATTGAAAGAGGCGGCGTGCCGGCTAAAACGCAGAGCACCTCAGTTGAGACAGTACGGAAACATCTTGTAATCATTAAGCACCAGCTCCTCTGTATCGCATCGAGTTTGTTCCTCAACCTGACCAAATCCCCGGCTCTGGATCCCCAGGCACCAATTCCATAGAGATAATTACATTATTCTCTAGGGATAATTACATTATTCAAAATATCTTTAAGAATGCATGATTTGTTACAAAGTGTCTCACTAGAAAAAGATCTCCTGTAAAACATTAACATATCATCTGATAGCCGATGAATTGTTTTAAAATGATCTGCGAAGGTCAACTTTCAATTTTGACTCCCAAATATTTAATAACATCAACGAACTTTATTCTTTTTCCCTGATATCTAAATCGTGGAGCTCTCACTTTGATCCCAGCCGGCGGGAAAATGATTGCAAAAGTTTTTTCCAAGTTCAATTCAAGACCCTCGCCGATTCTCCAGTTTTCCAGTTTTAACATAACATTCTCAAATGATTTCTCGAGTTTTTCCAATGATGCACCATACATACAATGATGCACCATTCTCGAGTTTTTCCAATGACGCACATACAGCAAGATCATCTGCATATGCAATAAAGTTAACATCACTGGGGAATTCCAAAATAAGAAATTTGTTTAATATGATATTCCAGAGCAGGGAAGCACTGCAAGAGCCCTGCGGACAACCAATGAAAATCTCTAGTTCTATCTCTGCAGTTTCATCCTTAAAAGCATTAAACAAGATCTTGCGATTGTTAAAATAACTCCTATAACATTGAATCAAATTCCTTGGCAATTTAAGGTTAATCATGGTTTGTAAAATAGAGTTCCAGCACACTGAATCGAATGCAGACGAAACATCCGAGGACAGCAGTACTACGTGATGCGAACTCTTATATCTTCTAATAAAGTCAATAGTATCATATAATGCATCATCTGTAGAACAGCCAGCTGTGAAACCATACTGTCGCTGACTGAGTATCATTCTACTATTCAGGTAAAACTTCAATCTCTCAACCAAGATTCTTTCATAAAAACACTCAAAAGTACAATTGGTCTATATCTGTCATTCTGCTTTGGAATTAAAACAACTCGACCGATTTTCCAATTTCTCGGAAACACATAAAATTTAAAACAGTAATTAAAAAGCAATGTAAAAATGTCCAGATATGTAAAAATTAAAATCTGAACAAATATAGGATTTAAACAGTCCGGGCCCGGAGCGCTTCGACGCCTCATTTGTTCAACTGCACTTCTGATCTCTGCCTCTGTAATTACAGCGTCATCCAATGGACAATCAGAAAGTCTATCCTCATCTAATGAAATATCCCCAGGTGCTCCCAATTTGAGTGATTGCAAAAGCTTCTGTCTATTGAGTTCAATCAAATTGTCAACGTGCTGAGGATTATACAGAGCAACAGCACGTCTCACTTTTTTAGAGGCAATTCGATATAAACCATCATAATAATAAAGATTATTAAGAAAAAATTTCTTCTTAGTTTCAAATTTTGTCTTCCGAATTAGACGTTTATAAGTTGCCAATTCTTTTTTATATGCAATTTTCCTTTCATTACGTATATTGTCCGCTAAATTCAAAATTTGCGAACTTTTCCTCAAAGCACGTATCCGGCGTCGCATACAAGTAAGTTGTGGAGTCCACCACGAACTCTGCCTACTTCCCTTTTGTTTTGTTTGTAACTTCTTTTTAACATCGATAGACATATCCTCAAAAAATTTTTCAATACAATTTTCAATTGTATCAGAGTCCTCACACTTCAATAAATCTAATTTAAATTTCTGCATTATCGGAGCAATTTTATAACAATATCTTGTAATCCGGTGAACATCTCTTGTTAAAACAATCTTAGGAGCACAATGAATATTTTCATCATAATTCAACTGCAAATAACGATGATCACTAAGACTCTCATCCATCAGAACTTGCAGAGCTCCAGAATTGATATACAAACCTGGTGAGGTCATAACAAGATCAGTCCATCCCTCACCGATGGTAGATATAAAAGTTGCAGGAAAACTCAAATCATTTAGTAAAATTATATTATTAGAGACGATAAAGTCAAATACCAATCGCCCTCTTGCATCAATATCTCCTGCGCCCCAGCTTGGATGTTTAGAGTTAAAATCACCGGTAACAATGAATTTATTATAATTTTTCATCACAGATTCCAGTTGAGAGAGATATTCCTCTATGTGTTCTGCCGCAGAGAAGTAAACTGTAATGATGCCCAGTCTGCCCGAAGACAAATAAATAGAAATAGCTGTAATAATATCAGTTTCATAGTCTCGTGTGAAATCAACATCTGGTTTAGTTACTATAATTCCCGTTCTTCCTCCACTATTATATGCGGATCTCCATTCAGGATTTTGAAAAGCCAATTCATTCTGTACCGCATAGGGCTCCTGCATACAAATTATTTCAGGAGAGGAACCAATAATCTCTTTAAGTACCTGGAGCTGGGCTTGGGCGAGTGCACAATGATTTAAGTTTATACTCAAAATTTTCGTACCAGACTCTTTCATGATTAATCTCCAAAGAACAAACATATTATAAAAATTCAATAAAATTTTACAATAAAATTGAATAAAATTCACTAAAACAGAAAAAACAGAAAAACTTGGAACCCAACCACAAATAATTAAAAAAGTCTAAAACTCACAATCAATATCTAGATGATCCTTCAGGAAATTTAACTCACTCAAGTAACATGGACAATTTTTATCGATGGCATTATGTTTCATATCAAAGTTATTCTGAAATTTTTCGTTAGAGTAAGTACAATTAATGCAATTAAATTCTTTACTACTGCATTCTTTACTCAAGTGAGCCCCCGTACATTTGGAACAGCAAATTCAATAAAATTTTACAATAAAATTGAATAAAATTCAATAAAACAGAAAAAACAGAAAAACTTGGAACCCAACCACAAATAATTAAAAAAGTCTAAAACTCACAATCAATATCTAGATGATCCTTCAGGAAATTTAACTCACTCAAGTAACATGGACAATTTTTATCGATGGCATTATGTTTCATATCAAAGTTAGTCTGAAATTTTTCGTTAGAGTAAGTACAATTAATGCAATTAAATTCTTTACTACTGCATTCTTTACTCAAGTGAGCCCCCGTACATTTGGAACAGCAAATTTCTGCTTGACAATTCTTTTTGGAATGATTAAACGAAAAACATCTTGTGCATTGTCTAAGTCTAAGAAACAGTTTTAGGTCATAATTTCTCCAACCTCGGTTAATACCTCTTGACAGTAATTGAACTTTCTGGCAAGAAGCGCTCACTAAAAATACTCTATGACTATGATTCCGCTTTCTTGTTGGTAAATTCAAAAGAGGTCTAACGCAGTCTCCGGAACACAAACAATTTCTCTTTAAAAGAATTCCCAATTCCTCATTTGTAAAACATCGTATGCAATCACACGAGGCCTTATAAAGCGTTTCCTCCTAATAATCAAATTCTTTTGTAGGCCTTCATCATCAGCAATTGCTCTTTCCAGCCTCTTAACTTCCTTTCTATCTCCCAATTTCAATCTCAATTCACCTCTTTCTCCAAATTTCTCAATTCTCCTCTTTCTCTTTTTAATATTAATCCCAATCTCTTCCGATTTAAACTTATCGCAAATTTAATCATATGCGTTAATATCTGGAACCGCAGGTTTAATTACTATCTCATCCAATCCTTTAGCCGTGACATTAGCATATGTAGGAGATCCATCTTAGTGCAGTTTCTCAAATTCGGAGATCATTTCACTTTTCATTTTCATAATCTTTTCTCTCAAAGCAATTACTTCATTAGAGTTTTCACATCTAACACACCCGGTAACTTGAGAGTTTTTCCTATCTCCAAGAACTCCAGCACAAGTCAAAATCATGTTTAGTCCATAAGTCAATTTGTCAGTTAAAGTACATCCAATTTTACGCTGTGCTTTGATTTTATAGACAACTCTATGTAAACTATTAACGATTTGCACAATGTCCTTTTCTTCATCTTCAGTTGTATTAACCTCATCTTCTATTTTATCATCTGCATTAGGCATAATGAAATTATATTAAGTGGCCGGGCTCCAAATATAATGTATTAAAAACACATAAATACAGTTAAAAACATTCAATTGCAATCTTTTATCAAAAGTATCAAAATTCCGCACACTCTGTAGTACATACAGACAGTTTAAAAAGAAAATAATAATATACAAATTTATAACACTACAAGAATTTACAAAATTCTAAATACGCAGAATACTAATTTGCACTAATTTCAAATCCAACTACATTTAAAGCTTAATAAAAGCAAATAAAAAATATATGTTTACACAATGCACGCTATACAATCGTGCTATGATAAATTTAAAAATCTCTAAAAATCAATAAAATACCACAGCATTCAAAATTTCCTATTTAAATACATCAATATTACATAAAAGTAGCACAATAAGCAAATAAACAAAATCCCACAATAAAATTCCATAAAATATTCAAAAATGGCCTAAAATACTTTTGAAACAAGCCAAAAAACATTCAAACATGGCTTAAAATTGACTTCTGCACAAAAATAGAAAAATTGACCAACGGGCCAAAAGTTTCAAACGCAGGTGCACCAGTTTATCAATTAGTTATTCCTAGAAAACATAAAAAAACAGTTTGAAAAGATTTTTCCACTTCGTAATAAGACTTGACCGGAAGGTGCAAATTACAAGGCTTTCAATTGCCAACAATCGGCATCCATTAAAATCCAACACCACTCAAAGTTTCGAAACACGTATTTCTTTAAAACCAAAAAAGCTAGAGCCTTCCTTTTTCATATATAGTTATAGAAATATACAATCAGAAGTTATTTACACATAATATGTAAAAAGATATAAAGGAAAGAAAACTTTTCATATGCAGTTGAGCTGGTTGACCAACGCTGAATTCAAAAATCTTCATATCTTCAAAAGTATCCAGCATCCAGTAAAGTGTAGCACCTTTTCGCAAACCGGAGCAACTAAGGCTTACAAAGTATTTGAATATAAGGGATGTATGTGCAGATTTTGGTGGTGTAGAAATAACATTTTGATGAATGAAATAAAAGACTTGTTTATAAAGGCCGAAAAGAAAACATATTGTTAAATTACACTGGGTTAAAGCACACGGAATTATCGGAAATGAAAGGGCGGACACCCTTGCTAAAATGGCGGCACTTGGGGATGGGACCGATAATTTTGATATCCAAGGTTCAAGAAAAAGCCCATCGCTGAAATAGAAAACTGAATTTATACAGAATGGAAATTTTGGTGGGAGTCGTCTAATAAGAGAAAAAGAGTTATTGAAAAATATAAAGTTAAACAAGAAGATGAATATAAATCAGGTAATAATCAAGGTATAATGTTGATATAAATGAGGTACTGACTAATCATGGACGTTTCCCGGCTTATTTTAATCGGTTCTATACACAGAATAAAGATAAATGCTTAATATGTGACAAGTTTGGGGACGCCAGGCACTTCGTCGATGAATGTACGCTTACCCGGAAATACAGAAATATGGAAAGAATTTTAAGAAAGATTTTAAAGGAACTATTCAAATTTGAAAGATTTTGTAGAGACAATAATGAAGATTATAAATACGAACAAAGACAGAATTGGAATTCGGCACTGAGACTCAGATTTTGGACTTTATATCTTTTTTCTTATATTTGTTTTTTTCTGGCCAGTCCCATTTTTTGATCATACGGCCCGCTTGTGACAGCTAGGATGATCGGGGCTGTGCCTTGATAATGATATAAAAATCTACAAAAAAAAAAAAAAAAAAAAATAGTCCACAGCAAAAACCCCAGAGCATACATTGTAGTAACAAACAAGCAACTAGACCCTGATGTGTGCAAAATTGACAGGGACATTATAACTATCTAAATCAATACAGGAGCATTGTAGTTGTGCATTGCATTTCTTTTGATACTCTCCGACTGCAGAAAATGTTGAAAGAAATCGCATACATCTAGACATATTTCAAAGTTCCCCGATTGGGCGGGAATATGAATGCCCGCTGTGTTGGAATGGTGATATCCAAATTCAGATTTTAGAGGCGTGCCAGTAGAAGATTTTATAGCAGTCAACTTGCTCGTCCTTCACGATGATACCGAATAAGGCTCAGCATTCGAAACATGCTGAGGTAAAGGATGGCCTAAACTGACCCTTTCAAGTCCAAAATGTTAGCACTATTCTTAAAAGCTGGACGATATTGGACGAGGAGAATAACTCCGATCATGAGTTCATTTATTTCGGGATTGATCTTACAGTTTCTGGCACTGGCACCGAAAGCTTTCACATAACTGACTTTGGCATCAAGAAATTTAAAAATCTCCTTGCTAAAGAAAAACCGTTAATTATGAGCGACATGAATTATTTCAAGAATCACGACCAATTAAAATAATTCTGCAGTAACGTTTTCGCACTTATACAAGGAATCTCACAGCAATGTTTTAAAACTAGAACAACAAAAAATAAATTCATAGCACATTAGTAGGCAAAAGAGTTCAAGCAGTAAAGCTTGAAGAGGAAAATAAAATCTGCATTGACAACATCTCCATGAATGCTGCTTGAGAGAGATATAACTAGCAGAGAAGGATATATAGAAAGAAAATTATACAAGCTAAATTAATTTCGCGGGAAAAGTTTTGTTCTTAAAATAAAGATACGTATGGCATCCTCCATAAATTTGCAACAAGCAAATTCTACGTTCCCACAAAGATTATCAGGTTCAATGTTCCGTCTTACTTTCTTCGGGAACATGCAAGGACCTGACTCGGAACAGACAGCTTACTAAAGCTATGTTCAATAACTGTGGGAAGTAGACAGGATACACAAGAAGAGTATACAAAACCCTTTATTTTTCTCTATTTACAATAACTTCCGTACTTCGGAATACAAAGACCCACTACTTGTGGTCTAAACGTAAAAATATAAAAAATAAAACTAAACTCTTAACTTTGAAATAATAAACGTGGAAAATTGGCCTTATATTAACAGGAAGCCGTATGTAGTACAGAGAACTGTGAACACTACAATACGTTTAAAAATTATCAAGAGGATTAAACCTCTGGCCTGGAAGGCAACCAGCAACTGAGTAAAACTTCTAAGGTAAGCGGCCTGCTTACTAACTGCTTCCTCTCTTTCGCTTGGCAAAAAGCCACAACTTAAGTACTTGGCGTTCGCCAGACAAACTTTGCATAAATACATTAACGCTTATAATTCTGGCCGAAAGTAGAAAATAAGAAGTGATAGTAAAGATTTAAAATAAAATAAACGTTAGTAAAACTTAAGATCCTTACATACTTCCCGCCAGAGTTAATTAGTTTGAAACTGAGGTCTAAAACGACCTTGTTGAAAACTTTTAGCTCTAGAATCTAACGCGAGGCCAATCTTTTACAAACATGTTTCGCTAGAAACTAAAAATTTAAAAGAAAGAAATTTGTTTTTACAATAGCAGCTCCCAGGACACGCAATTTTTTCATCTGTACTGCATCTAAACAGGAGCTTTTATTCAAATCTGGTTCCTTCCAGAGATCTGGAAGGAAAACTAGTTTAATGAAATGTTACACAATGAAATGGCAAGTAACAGGTATAATTATATTTCTCTTAACATTCTTATTTCATTCATGACTATTTTAATTATCTCTCCCCGTGCTCTCTGACATGTGTTGTAAAAGAACACCAAACACGAATGTGTTTATGTCTATGTGTTCAACACTTCCTCCCACAATCAAAGCACTAACGTGTTAAAAATTCAACATACCAAGACCTCGTAACACACCCTAACTTCAACTCTAAACCCTGAGGTACTATTCTGAAAGTGGCTAACTCTGAAGTGTAGCGTCAGAGAGCCTAACTACATTCATTCAACCTTTAACACATATTCACCATGATTTAGTCTTTTTACAGTCACACGAATAAAAAAAAGTTTTAACATTACTTTCACTTTTACCATATCACGGTATTTCTTAACATTTGAAATAACAGTTCACATTGTATATAAGAATATATTAACATGCCGTTAATTTTACACATTTGAAAACATACATTAGTAGTACATTGTTAACTTATATTCTTTGCAAAGCAAGTGCCAATTCTTTCTACATTGAAATACTACATTTCAAAAAGTCTTTCAGACTAAAACTTCTTTCTTGCCAGAATGTTTTAAATAATATTTATACAATAACTTTTACAAGATTTAAGTCTTTACACATCGCTATTATACATCAGCTTTAGTTTTACACGCGAGTAAATGAAAAACATAATACCAAAATCGGTAACAACTCATTTCTCGCCCTTTTGGCGATAAAGGTAGACCTCGCATGAGGTAAAACTTCTTGAAATCTGCCACTTGCAGTAAGAATGAAAGATTAACTTAAGTTTGCAAAGTAACATAAAATTTTACTTATCTTTGTGATATTCGGACATTCTTTTATGAGCCCAGTCTTGGAAAGTAGCGTAGATTGTTGTTTGATTTATCCTCCTTCGTGTGCGGGCTCGCCCTTCAGTGCCTTCCTCTAGAAGCTTTCTTTTTTTTCCAGTTCGGTCACCCTTGAATACCTTTTTTTTCGCCTCTGCCTGTGGTCTTGGCCGTTTGATGGCAGCTGGTCTTGGCGGAACCGGGAAACTTGTTTCGTGTTCCTGCTTGGACCTCGTTGCTGGCCGTTCAAATTTTCCTTGTAACTTTTCCTCCGCCGCTGGTGGCCCTTCCGCAGTTCGGCGACATTTGCTGCGGAGAGTCCTGTCGGATGAGTAGATCTTCCGTTTTAGAGCCGGGTTATAGTTGCCGTCATTTCTCCTGGCTCTCTTTGCATACGTCGTCCTTCTCCCTTCTTCATTCTGGGGGTGTTCGTGAGCTCTCTTTTCTGGACGGTGGAACGGCTTCTTTTTCTTGCTACCTTCAATTTTCCCGCGGGGAAACTTTCTTTTCACTTGCTCCTGCCTCTTAATGGCTTGCCCTTGTACTTGTCGTTCTTCCACTTGTAGAGCTTGTGCCTGCGGTGTCTGCCGTGCCGGATCCTGCAAAAGATCTGAAAATATTTGCATTTTATTACGATCGAAGTAGGGTTTGATTTGATCAATGTTTGCGGAGCAGGTTTCACCATTTCTGGCTTTTAACACTACTACAGCGTGAGTTATTTTTTCTATCACATATGGTCCTTCAAATCGTGGAAAAAATTTGGCAGTTTTATCTTCTGGTGCTGAAGAAAGTGAATGCTTAATTTTTAAAACTTCATCCCCTACTTTATAAGTTACTCCCCGTCGTTTCAAATCATAATAGAGCTTCTGTTTTCTTTGTGCTACTTCCGTATTCTTCTTTGCTTCCTTAATTAGTTTTTCTATATCACCCATTTTAAATTCTGGGGCTCTTTGTTGCACATAAAATAATTTATCTAACGGCGTTATAATCTTTCTGCCTAAAAATAACTCAGCAGGAGTTTTGCCCGTTGTATCATGTTTTGCGGTCCTAAGGGCGAAAGCAAATTCATTGACATAGTTATCCCAGCTTTTATGAAAATTTTTAACATAACTACGGATAATTTTCACTATATTTCTATTGACCCGTTCCGCTATATTTGATTGCGGCCGATACGGGACCATTTTTAAATGACGTATGCCCAGTTTTTGGCACATGTCTTCAAATACATTACTTACAAATTGAGGACCATTATCCGATATAACTTTTAGGGGCGCCCCCTTATTCTATTTTAAATAAATATATTTTAATATTTTAAAATATATTTATTTAAAATAGAATCAGTAACTAATTTCGCGGAGGCTCGTTTTAAGGGAACAATTTCGGTCCATTTACTAAAATGATCAACCATAACAAGGAGATAGCGACTTTTATTTAACTGACTTTTTGGGAAAGGGCCCAATAAATCGATGCCAATTATTTCATTTGGAAATTCGGATTTAATACTATTTAGAAACCCGGCCGGGCGGAAATTAATATAATTAACTGCTTGACATGTTGGGCAGGACTGGACATACGCCCTTGTTAACTTTTGCAGTTCAGGAAAGTAGACTGCCTCGCGTACGCGTTGGATAGTTTTTCGAATACCAGCATGAGAAGCTAAAGGGCTGTCATGGAGCTCCTGCAGGATATTTAATCTAAGACTAGCTGGGATAACAGGTCGAAATTCGTTGTTGAAATTCGTAGTTTTTGTATAGAATAATAGACCATCTATTAGTTCGTAATGGGCCGCCCTATTTCTTATCGCCACAATTTCTTGGTGGCTAAAATTTTCAGGATCCTTTAAATACTCATAAATGCTTCCAAACTCAGGATCCTTACCCAGTTCGGTTATTACAGTTTCTCGGGAATTTATTGTACATGCTGTGAGCATTGCCATCTTTACAGTATTACCTTCTTCATCTATTTTAATTCTGGATAGGGCATCTGCTACGATATTTTCCTTTCCGGGGGTATGTTTGATTACCAGATTATATTCTTGTAGCTTGAGTGCCTATCTTATTAACCTTGGGGATAAGTTTTTCCCTGAGTACAATCTAGTTACCGCCGCATGATCAGAGTACACTGTTATTTGCGCCTTTCCAAAATAGACTCGGAACTTTTGCACTGCTAACAGAACTGCAAGTGCCTCTCTCTCGGTCGCGGAATAGTTTCTTTGTGTTTGATTTAAAGTTCGGCTAAAAAATGCCACGGGCTGTTGATTTTGCGAAAGTACCGCTCCTACCGCATAATCCGAAGCATCCGCTGAAATTTCTAAATTCTCATCCTTTTCAGGAAATTTCAACACAGGGGCTTGCGTTAATGCTTGTTTTAATTTTTCGAAAGCACTATTGGCTTCGGCCGACCACGAGAATCTTGCCTTTTTCCTTTTTAATTTTAACAATGGCTCAGCGATAGCTGCAAAATCTTTTATAAAGGACCTATAATTTGAACAAAGTCCTAGAAAAGAAGAGAGCTTCTTTGCCGTGTTTGGAGTCGGATACTTTTGTACAGCGATTATTTTTGATTCGTCTGTCTCTTTTCCTTTCTGAGATATTTTGTAACCTAAATATTTTAATTCAGGGGCTGCAAATTTGCACTTTTCGACATTAACTTTTAGACCGGCCTCATTTAATAAAGGAAACACCTGTCTTAAATCCTGTACATGTTGGTCGAGATTATCACTAGTAATAATGATATCGTCTAAATAGATAAATGTGGACTTTCCAAGAACAGGTCTTAACACAATGTCCATACATCGCTGAAATGTTGCCGGTGCCCCTGAAAGGCCAAAACGGCATACGCAACAATGCATAAGTGCCAGACTTGGTTATAAAAGCAGTCTTAGGCACGTCCTCAGGCCTAACCCCTATTTGAAAATAACCAGTCGTTAAGTCTAAAGTCGTCATATATTTGGTGGATGTTATGTTCCTTAGAATTTCTTCAATAATAGGTAACGGATATACCGGATATTTAGTTATGGAGTTTAATTTACGGTAGTCAATTGCGAATCTCCACCTTTTTGGATGTGTCAAAGGATAGTCATTATTTTTCTTACATAAAACCACCGGGCTAGCATAACTACTTGAGATGGGCGTTATGATCTTTTTACGTAGTATATCGGTGATATGCCATTCTATAATTTTTTCCTTATTCTTATCATACCGGTATGCTTTGTGGCGAACTGGCATTGAATCTCCGGTGTCAATACTATGGTTAGTAACCTGAGTAAATCCTGGAATATCACTAAATAACGAAGCAAATTCACTTACCACTTGTCGGATTCTTCGCTGTTCTTCATTAGGCAGGTGGTCAAGATTTAACATCGGCGGTTCAGCCTTTTCTCCACGAACTGGTTTCATTGTCAGCTTAAGGGACGTTTCATTAAAATACAGCATTGCTTGTGCCTCTGAAAGAAAATCTATTCCTAAAATAATATGTGCTTGTAGATTCTTTACTATGAAAAACATCACCTTTACTTGTTCGTCCTTGATACGGACATACAGCGGTAATTTACCTATACACTTACATTTTTCTCCTTGCGCCGCTAACACTGTCGTACTATCCGAATTATATATGCGGTATTTCCGAAAATACTTCCTGAAAAAATCTTCTGCCACACAGGAACACTGCGCGCCTGTATCCAGGAGTGCGGTGGCTGGGATATTATTCACCAACACTTCGATCTTCGGAAGAGTCAAATTTTTCATCATTACTGTATTTAACTTGAAGGAAGAGGGGTTTTCGTGGCCTTCGGATTTCCGCACCGTCCCGTCAGCAGAAATCCGTTTTAGTTTAAATTATTTTTCATTTCCGTGCTTTCCTTCTTTTTCCACTGGCCTTGAGACTTTTTTCCTGGATTGCTATTGAACTGTCGACGTTCGCCGGCTGTTTTTGAATGCTCGGGTTTCCTTGCCCACTGATTCGCTTTGCTTCCGTAGCCGTGTGCTTGAATTTGCTGTAGTCTTGGCGCACCAAATTGGTTTCGCTGTTGATATTGGCGTCTTCTTTCAATGTCCGCCGTTCTTCTACTTTGAAACTGGATTGCTAGCTCAAATAACGTTTTCAGTGTAGTCGGATTTCTTAATTTAATAAAGTCTTGCACTTGGGGCAGTAACCTCGGCAAAATCACTTGAATTATCTCAGGATCCGGACGGTTTCCATACAAGAGTTTGAAGACGTGAATTTTTCTTAAAATAAAGCTTGAGAGATTTTCGATTCTTTGCTGATATATACTAAAAAGTTCCGTTTCTAATTTCTCACGATCCCTTACAACAGGGAAGGCTTTTAGTAGGGCAGTCTTGAAATTTTCGTAAGTATAGGTGGGACTTCCTGCTTGACCCAAGAGACTTCTGCCTATACACTTGAACCAGTTAAGCGCTTGGCCCCTCAAAGCGCTGGTAGCTAAGGTAACTTTTTGAAATTCGTGCACGGGGTAGAGCATGAAGTGGTCATCCAATTTTTTCAAAAAACTGGTTACCGGTGAGTTTCTATTAAATGTTGCTTCTGGTTTCATCGAAGCGCGCATGGTCTGGACGATGTAACCAAATCCTTCCAGGGCGGCAGCTGGCATTTCTGGAATCTGAGCCGCTTCTGCAGGCAGCACAGGTTCTTCTTGAAACTCGGCCATGGTTATTCTTCTTCGTTGGGCGCCACTATCAGGTTCAATGTTCCGTCTTACTTTCTTCGGGAACATGCAAGGACCTGACTCGGAACAGAGAGCTTACTAAAGCTATGTTTAGTAACTGTGGGAAGTAGACAGGATACACAAGAAGGGTATACAAAACCCTTTATTTTTCTCTATTTACAATAACTTCCGTACTTCGGAAAACAAAGACCCACTACTTGTGGTCTAAACGTAAAAATATAAAAAATAAAACTAAACTCTTAACTTTGAAATAATAAACGTGGAAGATTGGCCTTATATTAACAGGAAGCTGTATGTAGTACAGAGAACTGTGAACAAACACTACAATACGTTTAAAAATTATCAAGAGGATTAAACCTCTGGCCTGGAAGGCAACCAGCAACTGAGTAAAACTTCTAAGGTAAGCGGCCTGCTTCGACTAACTGCTTCCTCTCTTTCGCTTGGCAAAAAGCCACAACTTAAGTACTTGGCGTTCGCCAGACAAACTTTGCATAAATACATTAACGCTTATAATTCTGGCCGGAAGTAGAAAATAAGAAGTGATAGTAAAGATTTAAAATAAAATAAACGTTAGTAAAACTTAAGATCCTTACAAGATTACGCTTCCAAAAAATATCAGCAATAGTATTACTGATTCCATCACAAGAAACAGCCATTAAAATCATTAACACAAGAAACAGCAATCAAGTTCCATCTTTATGGAAAATCTTCTTCAGAAGGTGATACGCCCGAGTAGAGAATGATTAGATACAACATTATTCCACAAAATGGCTCGGAAGACTTCTCGTCACTCTATAAGAAATTAATAATATTATCAACGTCTCAAATATAAAAGTTTCGAGCTTCGACTCTATAAATAACTAAATTCTAAAAATGATACACAGTTATGACGCATCAGAATCCTTCCTAATTTCTACAATAAATGCTTCAAATTACGGACCTTGGCAGATAACATGAAAAACAAATAGTATTTTTTTGTGAAGAAGATAGAAACTCCGATGATCCCTCTGCACTTCGGCCTATAAACCTGCTACCCGCCATAGGGAAAGTTCTAGAAAGATTTGGATAGTTGAGACATCACTTCATCAAAAATCAGACAATCAGTAAAAAAACAATTCAAATTCAAAGCCAACAAATGCACCATTCACGCAATAGACATAATTCTTAAGCAAGTCGAACAGAATAAATCAAGAGGCGAATACAGTGTACTGATCTGTGTTAATTTAAACATGCTTTGACTCCCTTTAGTGGCCAGCAGTGTTGCATGCGCTTAACAAAGCCAGTTACCCTGCTAATCTTCTCGGTATTTTCAAGACTTATTTCATATCAGAGACAGCATATTCATTCATAACAACGTGTTAACAACAAAAAAAAATTGCTAGAGGATGTTCTCAAGGATCGTACCTATTTTAAAGTTATAAGTTATTTCTCCCGCCTTCTTAGTGTGTCTTCGTGGTGTAGTGGTCTGCATGCTGGGCGCGTATTCCAGAGGTCCGTGGTTCGATTCCCGCCGAAGGCGTTGCTCATTTTTCAAGTCTCCTTCTTTCAAAAAATACCTAATGTCTCTACAGTGGCGCCCGAACTAAAAGGGTGGTTGATGTTTCTCCACACCCAGGATTTGGCGATTGAGTCCCCTTAAAACCCCAGTTGCCCTTTAAAAGGGTGAGTATATAAGGTATTTCTTCCGCCTTCTTAGCTTGCCTTCGTGGTGTAGTGGTCTGCATGCTGGGCGCGTATTCTAGAGGTCCTTGGCTCGATTCCCGGCGAAGATGTTGCTTATTTTTCAAGGCTCTTGCTTCCCAAAAATACCTAATGTCTCTACAAAGTACGAATTTTTAGACCATGCACGAATTTTTAGACCATGCGCTCGGAGACGACACTGCGTCGGTTGTTAGCGGCAGAACTGCAGATATCATCGAAAAAATGTGTGAAATGTTCTCTCAAAAAATATAGAATACTTAATATAGAAACCAATTTTACTTTACTTATTATTCCACGGAGACGCACAAAAGACAATTCATATCGCTAATAATTTCAAAGATAAATACAGTTAATAGTTCTAAATGTAGTTGATTATGGGGCTGCAATCTGAGCGGAGAATACGACAGAAAGGAAGAAAAGAAAACGCTTCCGCCATACATTGACCTTTCCTCTGAATGTCCCTACATTTAACTGCCACAAAGGAAGCAACAAAAGCTAAAGCTGTCCAGTTAAAAGAAGATGCTCACCTGAACGGCATCATCTGTGTTTTTTTTTTTTTTTTTTTTTTCCATTCTTCAAATATGAGCCTTCAACTATTCCACTTATTTACTATCCCACACTGCGTACTGTAATTTAATATTGTAAGTACTGTAATTTAATATTGCGGAAGCATCATCAGTTTATAGTCAAGCCTGTCTAACAGCGCACACGGACATGGAGTAGTGGGTGCCGCATCGATAGTCTACTCATCTTCTTCTATTTATCTCTCTTCTTGTATTTTATTCATTTTGTTCTATTATGGCAAGGAAAATTATTTCTAGAAAATTCGGTTTATCAGGCTGAAATTTCAGCAATACAATCAACGCTGAATAAGGCTACCTCAAATAATATGATAGCAGTGACAATATATTCGATAGTTAGCCTGCTTTACAGACCCTGAAAGAAAATATAAGCGCCAACTTGTTCAAGAAATTCAAAATACCGTAAGCGCCCACCCAGAAATCAAAATTTCCCTCAGTTGAATGAAGGCCCAAAGTGGAACAACGGCAACGAGGCGCTGACCTCTTGCAAAAGATGCTACATCAACTGTGAGGTGAATCAAAACCCATGGCCAAAGTCCAGTATTAAATTTACTCGTCGCAATCGTCGACTCGAAGTGCCAACAAGAATGGGATTCTGCGTTGCAGGGCTGAAGATTTCACAAATTTTTCCCGAGGACTGAGGGAAAGGGGTGACACCGATCTTGGCATTTTTGATTGCGATTTGCCTGAGGGTATGCATCTATTAAAGCTTCATGAAAATCTGTTACCCTTTAGAAAATACGTAATGATGAGTAGAGATCTGAGGGCCCAGTTCAGAGACATTCTTCCACATATACAGAGATTGGACTAAATATTTGTCAAGTCTAACGTCACTGCATCTATACAATTTACCTAAAATGTATTAATTTCACTTTCATAATATAATGTCTCAACAATTTTACTTTCTTTCGAAAAGTGCAATTGGGTTCAATTTGTCCGCTGTATTTTTGTCACAAAGGATCATAACTGGCAATTCGAACACTCCATAACGATGCTGATGGGAAGGATTTCTAAGGATTTGCTTTGTACATCTTCCTCCTTTGAAAGGGCATTTGCACTAACCTTTTGGCTTTTAGCCACAATTACTCATGATTTCAGGACAATATCTACTCTCTATTATTTGGTTATGCTATATATTCAACGCTGCACTGCTAGTAGTTAATGACACCAACAGCCGTACCAATGGTATCCGGTTCGAATCTCAGAGAAAGTATGGATGTTTTCTATGTGTATAGTGTCCGTGCGGCATGGGGGCACTCAAAATACGCGGCGAGCCTTTCGAAAGGTTTATGTTAGGAGAAAAGGGGTGGGAGACCCTCAGTCTGCCCCCCCCCACGGGATGATGTTCCTTAGAACTAGGATGGAAGCTTAACAGTTAGCAATACCTCAATCGCCTGCGGTACTACAGAGGTATTAGCCGAGCTTCTACCTGTACGTGCTGTACCACATCTTTTCGATCCTACTAGGTGTCGATACTCATTCGAGGATTTAAAAATTGTATAATATGAAATTAGTAGTTTAATCAGTATTGATAAATTTTTAAATGAAATCTCAAATTATAACATTTAACTTAAAAAGTTTTATTAATGAAATGTCTTACATTTCGTGTATAAACTTCGATTGGAGTTTACTTGTATTTTATAACTGCTTGAATATAATGATTTGAGATATGCCTTCGGCCAAAACGCTTGCTGTATTTTGCTATATTATATTTGTTTCAAAATCCGCATAAAGATGAAATGTATGAAACTTTACGAAAGAGCCTTTGTTTAAAGACGTTTATTTATGTAAGAGCGTTGTTTAAAAATTTTATTTTCTGAAAACTGAAATGGAATTTTAGATGTCCACGGTAGAATTAAGTTAACCGATCTATCTGTATTCCCCTTCCTAATGCATCGCAGTTAAGGACGGACTTGAAATTACTATAATTCCTAAATCATTTGATCATACTGCTGTCTTATAAACATAAAACGGGAAACTTTTTTTGATTAAAATAATTTAAATTTACGTAACAGAGAATGATTTCATTTCAAACATAATTTTTATATAATGATAATCGAGTAACAAAATATTTCGAGCATCAGAAATTTTTTATTAACAATTTCAGAAGTGGTTACCATGACATTTTTTTAGTCATATTTGAATTACTTATTTTCTTGAATTTCTTTTTATAAGTTGTTGTATTTATTTACATACATTTCTTTTATAAATTATTTTATGTATTTGCTTACATTTCTTTGTACAATAATTTACTGCATTATTAGGATTTAAAATGTTTATAAACCTTTCAGCCAAATTTCTCTTCTCAACTGTGTATAATTTATTTTAATTAAAGTGCAAATTATTTTACATAATTAAAAATATATTATCATGTAGCTTAATTGTTTTAATTAATTTGCTAAGTCGTAATGACTTGAGAAAAACACGACCTTCATTCTTTACTTCCTTATTTTTAAGTTTTGAATAAATTTCAAGTTATATATTTTTTATTGCATTTTAAATTTGAATTTGTTACATTTTTAACACATTGACTGTTACAAAAAATTCGGTAAAATGCTGTGTCGGGCCCTGTTTTAATTCCAGTATTTTCTTTTCTCATTTATCCTGAAAATCATTTCAGTACCTAGTTTTGTTATTGTTTTGTTTATTAAGTTAATGCAGCAAAACATATGTAATTGGTTGGCAAGAAAGTAATTTCGATTTTTCAGTAGCAAGAAAACTCTTTTTTTTTTTTTTTTTTTTTTTCTTCTGTATAGTACGTTAAATTTAACCTGTTATAAAACTTCCCATTTTGTTCGATTAACTTTTGTCACCCTTCTGGTTACTTTATGATTCCGTGCTCAGAGAACTTCTGGTCATTATCAGCAAATAACGCAACCAAGGGCGATTTGACGGCATCGTTATTATTCATATTTTTACCATTTAAGAAGTTTTGTAAACTTAGAATTAAACCGTAATACGATTGTGCAAGGTCGGGGCTATATGGGGGGGGGATGCAACATGAGTTCCCAACTAAACTCCAGTAATTTCGTATGTATTGCTGAAGATATGTCTGAGACCTCGCAGTGTCGTGGTGGAACACACTGTAAAAAAAAACCTCGAAGTTTACAGACAAAAGTCTTGTATAGTTACAGAAATGCGAACAATTACGAAGGAAATACCTGTAACGAACACAGAACCAAACGAAACTGTAAACTCTACAGGAGTTTTTCAAGCAGTTTTGCTTGGATTTTGTCCGTAGCGTGTGATCACGTGGCTTAAAACGGCTGAGAGAGAAGAACCAACCAGGAAGAAGGTGGAAAAACAGCGTCTTAGCGGGAGAGTTCAACGATAGTCGCCATGTTAGCCATTATTTTTGCTATGGTCGAGGTAAGTTCGAAATAGTGTTTGACGTGTATTTTACTAATTTTATGTAATGTATTTGTTATGTTCTTTACACTATCTATAATTAAATTCTTTTATTGTTTAGCTTATAATTCTAATGCTCCTAAATAAACCTGTGTTGAATTATTGTTAGAGTTCAAATCACAGAACCTGTGTTCCATTTAGTAAAATAACAACTTTTATTCGTTACATCTGCAGGTGTCTGCAGTTAAACTGCTCATATTTATAAACAGAAACAAATTTGTTAATATGTTAGTTTAAAAACAAATACGCTTAATATTAATGTTCTATCTATAGTCTAATAATTTCTCATGTTAAATATTTATGTATCTTTTAAAACATATCGCATTAGAATATTCATATTTTTCATTTTGTTGACAGATGTAACATTATTATTCCATACATGTTATCATTAATCCCAGCGTGAACTGCTTTAGAATATTTTTCAGAGCATTATTACACTATGTATGTTATTATTAATCTCAACGAAAAAGAAAAAATAAATGTAATATATTTAAAAAATTCGACAAAATAACATACATTAAAAATGGAATATCATTTCATTAATACATGCGATAAGTTCGCCTTAAAAGATTATATAGTTGGATAGCAATTACATATTTGTAAAAGTATTCAATGTATATTATTTTTTGTGTTAAAGATAGTTTTAATCCAGGACAGTCTTTACCAACTTATAAAGCATCTATTAAGTTACATTATAACCAACATTTACAAAAGGCAATCGAAATGCCGTGACTTTGACATATTTTTAACTATGATGTAACATACTAGGAACATTAAAGAAAAAAAATTCTATTTTTTCCTTTATGCTTGTTGAAAAGTAAAATATTAATAAAATGGTACAACATTCATTCTAGTACTTACAATGTAAATTTACATATAAATTTACTATAAATTTTGGTGCAAAGTTCATTATAAAATGCATTTGCTAATATTTAATAGTTATAGCATTCAATATCAAATCATGGAAATATTAGTAATGATACGTCAGTTGCATATATTAATTTCAATACTCAGCTCAATGCCAAATTTCTTCTATATCTGAAATAACATGTATTTTTTGAAAATAATTATTTTGTGTCATCTTTTCATTTAAAAATCTCTTTCAGATATATTTTAATGTGAATTATTTTCAAAATTATCCTCATTAGAATGAATGTTGTTCTCTTTATTATGTTTGAAACTGCCGTTACGCTAAAAAATATATTCAGAAAACTATTTATTGCTGAATGTTTAAAATAAGTTCTACTGCTCCTTTTTGACAAAGAGTATCCATTTGAATTGCAGTTGGTTTTAATTAATCGTTGGTTGTATTTTTAAGAACTACTTGATAAAATTCAACAAATTAGTTCAATCTATGAGTTCATCTGAAAAACCTAAAATTTTTATTCCAATTCTGTCATGTGTATATATTTCAAGAATGAAAAAGAATTACAAATTCACTATCCAACAATACTGAGTAATATGTTGTTGATATAGCCAAACTTAAAATGACCCATTTTAAAACCAGATTAAATAAATCATCGCGTATTTTCGGTCATCGAATTTCTTTGGCGTTAAAAGTGTCATAGATTTAGTAAATCCAAGGGTCAAGGTAAGCTCAAATATTTTTTTTCATAGTTCATATTTGCTAAGTTATAAATTTTGCTGATGCAAAAGTTATGTAACTTATGCAAACATATGCTTAGAGTATTTGAACTAGTGTTGAAAAATCACTGGAATTTAAAATGTATTTGACAGTATGCCTTAAAGCTTGTTTTGGTAAAAGCATATTTATGGGTGCCCCTTGGCAAAAATTGGCGATTTTTGGCAGTACATGGATACCGAGTTTGAGCAATTCTTTGACCATGTTATTTTGGCTTGTGTAGCGACGATTTGTGTGCCAAAAACCGGCGCTACACGAAGACAGATTGCACATACTCGGTATCCATGTACACATCGACCTATTTTCACTTAAAAAAAAATCTGTGAATTGTACAAACTTGGCATCGCGCGGTCCCTTGACTTTATCCATGTACACATCGACCTATTTTCACTTAAGAAAACATCAGAGAATTGCACAAACTTGCGCTCCCTTGATAATACAGGGAGCACCCTTCAATATACTCTAACTGTTGTTTTTCATAAATTAAAACATTTTAGGCATTTAAGATATCTTCCTGTAAGTTACAACTAAATGAATGACTCTTAAGCATAAAAATTTCAAATTTTTATGCTTAAGAGTAGAAGGAGTTATACACTTTTTAAATAACAGTGTCAGAAAAATATACTTTTTAAAATATGTAAACCATTGTTTGAAGTATAGAAAAACCTTCCTTAGCAACTATACCTCTTTAAGTGATTATGTCAAGTATTCTGGTGATACAAACATTGATATTAATTATCACTGAGAATCATGCTTTGTGAAGTAACCACCTCCATTAAATATCAAAATTGTACAAAATTATGGAAAAGTTATAGAGTGGTTTTACTGTATACTTAAAGTATATCATATCACTGTTAGATATTGATGATGTAAAAGATATTATCTAATCATAAATATTTCAAGCATTAAATAGCTTAGTGTAAGTCAATAAGTTTTCAGATTCTGACTTTGTACCCTGTCTTTCACTATGTAATATTTTTCTAGCAACTGTGTTAAGTACCAGTAAGTAAGTTTGTCTTAAATACCACTTAATGTAATCAGGTATCATCTGTTCTGTCTGTAAAATTTAATCGTAATAAGTGAACAAATGAATATCTGTAAAACTAAAGATGACACTCTATGTAAAAAATACAAGTATTAAAATGTCTATGAGAGGAACATTTAAAATATTAAATCCACGATCAATTTTTGCGACATCTAAGATAGAAAATACCCAAACTGACTAGTTAATTCAGAGGATGAATGCATGTAACATCATTGTTCATGTGTTTGTTAATTGTGTAAGTATTGAAGTTCATGCATTAATTGTTGATAACTATATTATTGGCCTTATTTCAAAATTTTGTATATTTTGCCTATGAGCTAAGTATTAAATGCTGTTACGTATAAGTTCATATTATGTGGAAAAGTAGTTTTTGATCTAACACTTTCTGAGAATTTTTTAATGTTGATCATCAAGCTTAAAGCATATGGCTGAAATTACCAGTATTAACCATAATTTAATTATTCTCCTGTTTCAGCGTTTCTCAAACTTTTTTCGAATAGAGATTGTGTGAATTATCATAATTTGTGAATCACCTTGCTGCTGTTCCCTTCGAAAGCAATTTTTTAGCATATATTACTACTAGTACACTTATATTTTTAATATATAATTAAAATCCGTTATATTTCATAATTAAGTCCATTGAAGAAAAGTTATATTTCTAATATTTCAAGATTATTAATGAGAAGGATGATTTGTAATTCTTGCATGGCTCTTCTATATTTGGATATATGATGGTGAGACCACAGTCTTAGTGGATATATGATAGTATATTTGGATATATGGTGGTAAGTACCACAGTTATAGTGCTATAAATCCATCTTTTACTGCTAAGACTGAGTGGGAAGTCTGTAAGTAGGGTAACCAATAATAAATTTAATAAAATGTCTATCTTACGAGAAAAGGGGATAGATGATTGTCATATGTAACTTTTTAAACTCTGAGATTTTTCAACTAAATTTTTTTGTCTCCTTTGGAAACTTCGGAGGACCATGAGGGCAAGCTGTATGATCCACAGATTGAGAAGTGCTACCTTAATACATTTCAATTTCTAGAGAAATTAATCTTAAAAAAAATCTGATCATTATTAAAACTACTTTACAGATTTATTTTATATTACAAATAAATATAGTAAATATCTAATAAACCTCAAATTATTTTCTGCAATATTTCTGAATTATTTAAATTTGTACTGTTTTTGCTTCAAAAATGGATGATACATGCAATTTATGATTTCATGAAAGGACCAAAAGGAATCTTGTTTGCAATTTAATTATTTAATTTAAAAAAAGATTTAAATCATTTGGAATATGTGCAAGTGCATGCAATTATTATGAAGAGATTCTAAATTAAAATGTCACATAACAAATTTAGAATATGTTATGTACTTCTAACGAATGTGATTTTTTCTTTATTTAGGAGCCATGCTTTGAATCCTAAGAAGAAGAGGACTGCACCTTCACAACTAGTTAATTAAAAATAACAATAATATAAATTTTACCTATTTTTTATTTTATTTTCCTTTTGGATAGTTTAAAAATAAAAATAAACCTATTTTTGTTTCTATATTCTGTGTATTGGAATAAAGAGTCAAAATCCATTGCAATATCCAATATTTTCAAAATATGATATTTTTTGAAATAAAATATATGATTATGGAATATTACGTTAAAATGAAATGGTTCCTTATGTAACCTGTATGTTACACTAAAAGGCTTCATCGAATACTTGTAAAGTAATGAGCAAATACTAAGTTAATATCTTGTGTGAATGAATATTATCTTACAGAATTTTTGATTCCAAAAAATCCATCTAAAAATATAATTTTGTTGAATGAAGATTTAAACATTTTTCCCGAAGATTTAAAAAGTCGTTTGAAATAATGATAACAAAAACATTAATCTGAACCATTTAATAAATGAATAGAAAATTTTGAGAACAATTAAATCATCCACAGGAATTTTGAAATAATCATCGTATTTTTGACATCAGTTAAAGAAAGAAAATCTGAGTCATTTTGATTATAGTGATAAATTAGTTCCATTAATAGTAGGATAGAAAATTAAAATTTTAAGGAGCCATTATGCATTATCAATTTTTCATTAAAAAATTTTTAGTTTATTACTACTATCATATCAATTATTAATGCTGAATTCTTTATCTTCAGTTTTTACATTCTTTTCTTAATTTTCTAGGCATAGCAGAGAAAAATATAATTATAAGATCAAGGCATTTCCAAATACATTACATTTTCTTCCTTAAATTTTTAAGATCATTCTATATTCATCATGTATTATAGACACAGTATCAGGGGATTCTGTTCAATTTTTCAGTTAAAATTTGGGACGAAGTTGTGAAGTCATACCTACATTAAATGCTTGAATTGATTATTTGAAATATGACAAAGCAAGAGAGGGCCATCTGTCCAAGGAAAGGAATATTTTAAGGAAAACTTCATGTTACACAAACATTTACACAGGCAGCCCATTCTCTAGGATTTAAATCTAGAGCCAAATGCTAGTGTTCAGCTTACTGTCTGGCTGCCTGTAGGAAATAAATGTTTAGTAGAAGGAATACTTGAAAAATTAAATTTAGGACTAACTAATTCTTCAATTTTGTATTCAATGAGAAGAATGTAATTTATTAATAAAGTTTTAAATCTGGGAAAATACCTGCACAACTGTCCGATTAATTAATCTATTATTTCAATTAATGGTCAGTAGCAGAAGAGATTAAAAAGCATTTATGCCTAAAAGAATTATATGTTGTAATTAAAATGAGTAATGCAATTAAGCATGAAAATAATTTTGGATAACTTGTGATAACTGAATTTAAGTTCATTTTTGAGTTACATAAGTAATTTTTTTTAGAATTTGAAAAAATATTTAGAATTGTTTATTGAAACAATTTCATTAAAATATTTTTTTACTGTAATCATATCCAATTGCAGTCTCTTTAAATTACACTGTTGGGTATAAGGAGAATGATTTGGTTTAGTTTACTTAAGTATGGCAAAGCACACTAGGACTATCTGCCTAAGTGGAGAAATGCCTTTGTGGAGGACTTTCGAAGGGAAACTGACTCTTGATTGTATGGGTATTTTCATGGTTTTCTCCATGTGTAACATGGAGAAAACCATGAAAATACCCATACAACCAGCCCATTCGTGGGATTTGAACCTCGGACCGAACTACCAGTGTTCAGCGGGGGAATTCTAGAACATTACTAATTTATTGCCAAAAAACCATTAAGTCTAATACACAAGTTTTTTTTCCAGCTATTTCGTGATGCATATGTAACTTTGAGATGTCTTAAAATTCAATAAAGGAAAGTAATGCAGATGTAAGAAAAACATAAAATTTGAGCTTCTTTTTAACATTGGAAATATTTTGAAAGAAAATGTTGTATATCTTTTAGAAAATCTAAGGTATTTTTCCTTAAAAAAAAAAAAAAACTTAATATTTAAAGTTACATAACTTCCCTTTCCCCACAAATAAATAAATGTAGCATATTTTGTTACAAGCAGTAGCTGTAGACATTTCACATAAAACATATGTTCTACATGTGTAATTATTTATAGTAATATTACAATCAAAATATTTAATATTTAGGAATACATCATTTTTGTATTTTGTATAAGACAAATATGTTCTATATGCATAATTATTTGGAAGAACTTTTAAGTAAATTATCTGCAACTTTTACATATATATCCTTTAAAATTTCACATGAAAATACATGTTCTTACATAATCACTTGCAATAACCTTACAAGCAGAACACTAGTAATCTACAAATATTCCCTTTAGTAATTCACATTCAAAAATTACGATCTACTTACACTATTATTTCCTGTAATCTTTACAGATGTGTACATTGGTAAATCACATATGAAAAACATGTTATACTTACACGATAATTTCCTGTAACATTACAGATCAAAGATCTGCAACCTTTACAGGCATATGCTTCGGTAATCAACATACAAAAACTTTGTTATGCCTACAGAATAACTTCCTGTAACATTACATGTCAAACATCTGTAACCATTACAGGTATAATCTCTGTAAAGTTACTAAGAAAATTCCTGTTTTGATTACTCAAATAATCCATGGCATCCCAGTTTCCACGACTTTTCTTAGTAACTTTACAGATTTTTTTTTTTACAGTGCACGATTCCTTTGCGATTTGGGAATTCTGGCCTTTTCTCTTTAATTGCTTCCTTCAGTTTCATAAGTTGTTGGCAGCAGATTTATGAGTTAATCGTTTGGTGGCTCAGAAGTAGCTCAAAATGCAAAATATCTTTGTAATCCCGCCAAACTGACAGCATGATCTTTTCTTCTGATGCAATTTAGCTTTCGATATGATTTGTATTGATTCATCATGCTCGGACCATGACCATAATGTTATTGTAAATGATCCATTTTTCATCACCAGAGGTAATTCATGTAAAAAAGGGTCGATTGCGTTACATTTGAAATGTGTATCGGAAATTATTTCGTTGAATGAATTTCTTTAATGAATTTCTTTCAATTCATGCGGAATCGAAATATAGAACTTCTTAACGATTCCGAGACATCCTATGTCGTTTTCAGTTGTTGTACCTGATACATTTAACTTTTTTGCAATCTCTCTCTCACAACGTGACAATTCGATTTAATTATGGATTTAATTTTATCGTCATCAACTTCAAGATGTCGGTCATTTTCAAGTGAAATATCTCGGGAATGAAATTCTTTTTATTCCAATTTTGACCTATGGGTTCTATTAAGCAATCGACACCATAAACTTCACATATCTTACTGTGAACCTCGGCCGCATTCTTGCCTTTGTGAAAATCTTATCGGAAATGCTTATTTTGCTATCCCGTATTAAAATTGACCGTAAACTAACAGTTGTACATAAAAATACACAGAATTTGTTTATATAACAACCTAAAAGTGTTAGTTGCCAAATCTCAAAAGAATATATATATATATAAAGTAAGAAATTTAGAACTAATTTTTCGCAAAGTTCCATATCGCATCAGACTGAAAAATGTATGTGTATGAATCGTATTTTTCGCATCGTTATTAGAGATCGTTCTGTCTGTTGTTAGATGCATTACTCTCAATCTCAATCTAACTTAACTGACATCGGGTACTTCCGCTAGCTATGTACATATGATTGACAGAAAAATAACAAAATAACAGTTTATGGGAAAAACTTCCAGAAGCCGGAAACCAAGAATACGAAGCGACTTTCTGAGGCCCTATAAATCTAGGTGTTTGTGAAACACCAGTGATTCACACCAGTCACAACCAATACAAAACCTGCGAATCTCATTGGGTGCACACGGTTCGGTGAAGTAAGCCGCTGTGAATCATCGGTGATGCACATGGCAATGAAAGTGTTAAATTTGCATTTTTATTGCATTTTAAATTTTTATTGTTTTATTGTATTTGGAACTTCATTTCGTTGAATGACAATTATTTCTTCTTTCTAGTATACAAATCTCTGAGCAAAGGTGTGAATTAAATTATGTTACTTGATAAAAAAATTGTTCTCACTTATTTTCTCTTTATTTAATTAATTTATAAGGTTTTGTTTTAAAAACTTTTGGCTTTCATTCCTTAATTTTGTTTTAAAAAATGGATTGCATTGATTATTTAATTGCTTTATTAGTCGAAAGCGGCAATTTACCCTGAAGGACTATTAATTTCTTTTCGCATCTTGCGCCGATTTACTACAAGCGCTATTTCACTCTTCAAATTGTTGCCACCTTTCAAATTAGAGCCCTGTATTATATTTAAAGATATTAAATAATGAAGAATCTGCATAAATATACGTATGTTTCGCGCATTGAGATAAAATAATGTACCTAGAGCCATCCAATTTTGAATAATCCTCATGCGAATATGGGCATCTGTGGAAGCCCAAATTCGAAATTGAGTTTGTTTTATTATCGATTTCATATTTTGTAAAACTTTAACGAATTTTTTATTATCAATCTCAACGCTTTCAAAGCGAGCAATGGCAACACTCTACGGGAAAAGAAAAAAATCTTTTTAATTTCCACCGCGCGGAACTGCGTATCGGAAATACTAAAGATATGCTCATTTTTAAAATTATTTTGCGACATTGCTGTTGAGACGAATTTTATGGTTTAAATGCAAAGAACATGATATTTAAAAAATAAAGGTAAAACACAAAACGTTAAAAAACGTTTGGACCCCCTTTGGGCATAATTTAAAATCTGAAATGTTTCAGATTTATTTATTTATTTAGATTTTTATTCTGCGGAATGGCAAATTTTTCCTTCTTTTCTTTTCTTTGTACAAAAACCGAGTAAAAAATTATAAGTGATTGTCATGTGTGCATATCCCGAATAATGCGTTCTTTTGTATGGACCTTAATTTAATTTAGCCATGGCATATTAAGGTGTATTTTAGGTATAGACTAGAGTTGAATTCGTTGTTTTATTAATATTTGATTGTTGAAAAGGCGGGATTTATTCCTTTCGTGTGCTACTTATTTAACATATTCCCTTTTGCAAAATTTAAATTTCCGTGTGTGTATTTCTTAAGAGGGAAGAATAAAGAACATTTTTGCATTTAACTAATAAATAGTCTTCTCGCATACCGCGAATCCTTGAAATTCTGCACTCTCTCTGCGGCTGGTTCTGTTGCGCTTGGTAACCGTGTGACGTCATCACTTTGTGACGTTGCAGGTATTCTCGGCTGTTATATAAGGTAGGCGTTTCCAGTTCGCTTTGCGTCAGGACGATTCTCCGCCTTATGTAAATTTAATTGGCTACACTCTGAATGCATCGCCCAATAACTGATCTCTAAATTTTGCTGACTTGTGATGCATTCCTGAAGCCTTGGAGAGAGAAAAGATCACAACTCTATTGGTTCCGGAGCATATTTTTTTTTTTTTTTTTTTTCACTTTTCCGCTCCGCCCGTTTTCTAGAAAGAGCTTAACTATTTATAATTATTTGTTTTAAATTCAGGGTAAAAAATGGAGTTGTATTTCATGGTATCGAAACATATAAAGGGAATGGTTTAGTATTGCAGGGATCTATCTGCGCAATTTGAAGGTTTTTATTAAAACAGGCATGAAAAATCACATTTATTTTAGAATATAATGAAGAAATTAAAAAAATTTATGAATGCAAAAGTTGCAAATTTAACTTGATTCACTATTCCATAACATTAATTCATTCCTAATTACTACATTTATTCTTCACTTTTCATTTTTCAAATTGATTATTTATTGTATATATATGGAAACAACTTTTTTCTCGTTCATAAAAATTTATTATTAAAAATGCACATAGAATATTTACACAGTACTAGAATTGCAATTTTAAAATTTCAATCCAAAATTTGCATTTTGCAGTATTTAATTTATTATTATAAAAAAATCTGCAAGCTTTCAGATTTTATATTATTGCCAAAGGGTCCCCCTTCCCCCATTTACACAAACATACACTTTTCGAAAGCATTTCGACTAACGCCACTTTGGGCTAAAAGTATTTAAAAACAGCATACCTTTAGAATTTCCGATAGACAGTGTCGCGCGCTGGAGATAAAAATGTTTTATTCCCTAGAGTGTTGCCATTGTTGGTTTTGAAATCCTTGAGTTTGTTAATTAAAACTTCGTTAAAGTTTTACAAAATGTGAAATAGAAAACAAATAAAAACAAACAAACAAAAATTCGAAATTCGGGCTTCTAGATGGCTGTAGGTATTGTTGTTTTTCAACATTGTTTTATGACAGTGCGAGAAACATGCATACATTCATGCATATCCTTCATTATTTAATTTCTATAAATATAATACAGAGCGATAATATTTGGTGGCAATAATTTAATAGTGATATAGCCGTTTGTAGTGAATCGCCGCAAAATTCCGTTTCAAGACTAATAGCCCTCCTGTGCTAACGCCCGTTTGGCCAATAATGAAGAATCTGCATGTATGTATGTTTCTCGCATAATGGAAAAACGAACTCACTAGGACCACCATATTTTGAACAACAAATTTTGAAACTCAAACATGTTCAAAGCTCGAATTTAGAATTTCAAATATTTTTAAACCAAAGGGCGTTAGCCCAGAAGGGCTATTTCGTTTTGATATTTTGCGTTGAAAACTTTAAATGTCCGTTTCACTTTTCACATTGTTGCCACCAAATATTATCGTCCTGTGCTGTATTCAAAGAAACTAAAAAATGAAGAATCTGCATAAATGTACGTATGTTTCTCGCACTGTGATAAAACAATGGTACCTAGAGCCGTCAGGTACCATTGTTTTATCACAGTGAATAACATACGTCTCCAACCGAAAACGGGCATCTGGAAGCCCTGATTTTGGAATTTGTTTTATTATCAATTTCTTATTTTCTCAGATATTAAAGAATTTTTGAATAAGAAACTCAACGATTTTCCGACTCAAGCCAGCAATGGCAACACTGAACGGGGGAGGGGGAATTATATCTTCAGCGCGTGAGACTGCGTATCGGAAATTCTAAAGATATGCTCACTTTAAAATTATTTTGCGATATTACTGTTGAATTGAATTTTATGGTTTTAAGTTCGAAGAACATGGTATTTAATACATAAAGGTAATGCACAGAACGTCAATAAAACGCCCCTTTCGGGCGTAATATAAATTCTGAAAGCTTACTTTTTTTAACGTTATTCATGTTTTGTGCGAATATAATCACGTTGTGTTTAATATACATCACGACGATTTAAAAGCAGTGTGTTGTTTCTCGGGAAAGCGCAAGTGATCTCTGAAATTTAATTAGGTAACGCCGCGATTTAAAAGAAATGTTTTGCTACTCTGCAAAGCTAAGCGTTTTTCGAACTTAATCAGCAAACTCGGTGAGTCAAAGGAATTGTGGATACTTTTGCGATTTGCCGGCGCGGGCGATAAAATCGGCAATAATGGTACAACTGATGCCAAACGCAATATCCTCGCTGGTAAACTTTTACGCCTTATTTTCAAAACAAGTCGCAGCCATTTCCTATCAGATTGATTATTTCTTTCACTACTGGCATACAGTTATACAAAATATTTACAAGATAGTTCAATGATATGCCATTCTCGGTAATTAAGTCAATTAGGATGCAATCACACTGCTCATCCGAAGGCGAAAATATAGAAAAGGCAAAATTAAGAATTCATTTCATCAGTTCGAATGAGAATGCATTATATAGGGAAGTAAAGCACTGCGGTTTTACATAATTTCTGAGTAAACTAATCGTACGAATTGAAATAATTCTTGCTTTTAAACTTGCATTCCAAATTAAGATTTAACTTGAAATTAATGTAGATAATTACTTAGGGGATTAGATTTTTGTAACGTAGTTTACGAGAGATGAGATTACTTGGGGTCACTTGATACGAACCGGTGAATCAGAATGTTGAACCATTACAAATTTATTGTTTTTATTTATTGTTTTTTTACAAAATTTTAAACGATATTAAAATGTTTATGTTTTCAAAATAAAAAATCCTTAGAACTAACATTTGTTGGGTGTTTTTTTTTTTTTTCTTTATATATATATATGTGTGTGTGTATACTGTACGTTGTCGCCAATAACGTCTGCTTGGCGAGATTTGCGCCGGCGAAATGGAAAAGTACCGAATTTTGTGTTACTACTCCTCGAAGTAAAATATATACGCTACGAACGAGTTACATTCGGAAAGACCGTTTGGACCATGAATTTGTTATTAAAATGTTAGTAGGTTTGCTATGCATATCTCCTGATGGTGTTCGGGAGATAAGAGTTATACATATTATCAAATGGACAATTAAAAGTACTAAAACAAAGAAATAATACATTTAAAATTTTAAATACGATACGTTAAAATAAAAAATATGTAAAGAAATAAAGGATTACTCTACCGTACAGTTGATTATCCATTTTTGAAATATGTGAGGATGAGGCTGGTAGATCTTCACATGGGTGGGAATAAATCAACAACTGACTTGTCTCAATATTCGTTTGGCAAGTAAAGGGGATATTTGGGATGATGAGGCTGTACGAGAGGTTGAAGGAGCTCACACTACCTGTCTAGGCAGCACACTGATCTTTGAAGGGTATCTGTTAAGAAAATAAGTGTCTAACCTTGATTGAACTGGTTTCTTCCTTTTTCCATTCGATTTCTTTATTTTTTCTTTCCTTCCCTCTCCTTCGTCTTCCACCTCTTTTTCGGTGTTTGATAAGATTGCATAGCATCATGATCAGTAGACTTAAACAAACCTATAAGAATTTCGGTTTCGGTTAAATAATAATAATAAAATCTGAAAACTTTTATATTAACGCGCAAAAGACGTTTTTTTAACGTTTTGTGTGTTACCTTTATTTATTAAATATCATATTCTTCTCAATTAAACCATAAAATTCAGTTCAACAGCAATATCGCAAAATAATTTTAAAATGAGCGTATTTTTATTATTTCCGACGCACAGTCTCGTGCGCTCTCCTCCCCCCCCCGTACAGTGTTGCCATTGCTGGCTTTGAAATCATTGAGTTTGTTAATCAAAAATTCGTTAACGTTTTACAAAATATAAAATATATAATAAACCGAATTCCAAATTTGGGCTTCCATTTGCCCATATTCGTGTGGAAACGTACATTATTCAAAATTTGATGGCTGTAGGTATAGTTGTTTCATCACACTTCGAGAAACATACATCCATGCAGATTCTTCATTATTTATTTTCTTTAAATATAACACAGGGCTCTAATATTAGTTGGCAACAATTTGAAAAGTGATTCAGACTTTTATAGGAAACCAACGCAAATTGCAGAAGCAAAATTAATAGTCTAAATTACCTCTTTGGGCTAAAAAAATTCCAAACTCTTTTCGACTTCGCACATATTTCACTCTATGAGAACAGGTTTGTTCGTATTTGCAAAAATTCGACAAATTCTTAAAAGGGGTAGGTTCTGTTCCATGCACCAGTTTGTTGGCATTCGGGGAAGTATAAGATTTTTAGTCCAAGGGGTCAATTTGCCCTGAAGGACTATTAATATCGCGTAGGCATTTTGTGTTGAAAACTATAAACGGCGAGTCACTTTCCAAATTGTTGCTACCAAATATTATCGCCCTGTATTATATTTAAAGAAATTAAATACTGAAGAATCTACATGAATGTAGGTTTCTCGCATTGTGATAAAACAACGGTACTTACAGCCATGAAAATTTGAATAACATATTCTTCCATAGAATATGGGCATTTTGGAAGCCCTAATTTTAATTTGAAATTTGTTTTATTATTGATTTCATATTTAGTAACACTTCAACGAATTTTTGATTAAAAATCTAAACGATTTCAAAGCGAGCAATGGCAACAATGTACGAATTTGTTTAGGAAATAAATTATTATTAACTTACTTTGCAGCAATTGCGCAAGTAGTAGTAACTTGTTTTCGCACTAAATGAATTTAAGATCATACAACATTATATACATCTATGTATATATATAATCGAAATAGAAAATGAAAAGCCAATAAGTAAAGTGACGTAAGACCTATTTGGTCTTAAAAATTTTTTGCGCAAAATGCTGCAAAATTATGAAATAATAGTAATAGGAAGAAATATTGTAGGGAGCTTGCTAAAAAGTTACCAGGAGCTGTAGCTCCAAGAAATAGTTCAACGCAGTATTACTAAAATATTAACATAGAAGAAATTAAAAATATATATATATATATATTAACATGGAAAAATGAAAAAACACCTTACACGCGAAATAAAACTGTTATGATCAATGTTGGAAAACATGTGAATGCACGAAAAAACTAAGCAGATCATTGTGATATGTGAAAAGTTAATACATATAAAAATAGATCCACGGAATAAGTTAAAACAAAATTAAAATTAAAAAATAATTAAAACATAAATTGCAAAAATTATAATTAAGACATAAAATGCAAAATTACATAAATTATAAAAATTACAAAGCGAAAAATGGTAAATTAGCCCAATTGGACCCTCAACCAGGCTTTTCAAGGGAAAAATAGTTGAATGTCGAACTAGGCCAAATACCATTACGCGTTTCGCCAAAACAGACAATTGAAGCTCTTGTTTGAGGAAAAATTTAAAAAAAAAAAAAAAATATGAATTGTCACAAAGAAATCTTTTGCACTGTAAAAAAAAATCTGTAAAGTTACTAAGAAAAGTCGTGGAAACTGGGATGCCATGGATTATTTGAGTAATCAAAACAGGAATATTCTTAGTAACTTTACAGAGATTATACCTGTAATGGTTACAGATGTTTGACATGTAATGTTACAGGAAGTTATTCCGTAGGCATAACAAAGTTTTTGTATGTTGATTACGAAGCATATGTCTGTAAAGGTTACAGATCAAAGATCTGTAATGTTACAGGAAATTATCGTGTAAGTATAACATGTTTTTCATATGTGATTTACCAATGTAAACATCTGTAAAGATTACAGGAAATAATAGTGTAAGCAGATCGTAATTTTTGAATGTGAATTACTAAAGGGAATATTTGTAGATTACTAGTGTTCTGCTTGTAAGGTTATTGCAAGTGATTATGTAAGAACATGTATTTTCATGTGAAATTTTAAAGGATATATATGTAAAAGTTGCAGATCATTTACTTAAAAGTTCTTCCAAATAATTGTGTATATAGAACATATTTGTCTTATACAAAATACAAAAATGATGTATTCTCAAATATTAAATATTTTAATTGTAATATTACTATAAATAATTACACATGTAGAACATATGTTTTATGTGAAATGTCTACAGCTACTGCTTGTAACAAAATATGCTGCATTTATTTATTTGTGGGGAAAGGGAAGTTATGTAACTTTAAATATTAAGTTTTTTTTTTTTTTTAAGGAAAAATACCTTAGATTTTCTAAAAGATATACAACATTTTCTTTCAAAATATTTCCAATGTTAAAAAGAAGCTCAAATTTTATGTTTTTATTAAATCTGCATTACTTTCCTTTATTGAATTTTGAGACATCTCAAAGTTACATATGCATCATGAAATAGTTGGGAAAAAAAAAAAAAAAAAAAAAAACTTGTGTATTATAGACTTAATGGGTTTTTGGCAATAAATTAGTAATGTTCTAGAATTCCTCCGTTGAACACTGGTAGTTCGGTCCGAGGTTCAAATCCCGCGAATGGGCTGGTTGTATGGGTATTTTCATGGTTTTCTCCATGTGTAACATGTATATAAGTCAGTTTCCTTCGAAAGTCCTCCACAAAGGCATTTCTCCGCTTAGGCAGATAGTCTTAGTGTGCTTTGCCATACTTAAATAAACTAAACCAAATCATTCTCCTTATACCCAACAGTGTAATCTAAAGAGACTGCAATTGGATATGATTACAGTAAAAAATATTTTAATGAAATTGTTTCAATAAACAATTCTAAATATTTTTTCAAATTCTAAAAAAAATTACTTATGTAACTCAACAATGAACTTAAATTCAGTTATCACAAGCTATCCAAAATTATTTTCATGCTTAATTGCATTATTCATTTAAATTACAACATATAATTCTTTTAGGCATAAATGCTTTTTAATCTCTTCTGCTACAGACCATTAATTGAAATAATAGATTAATTAATCGGACAGTTGTGCAGGTATTTTCCCAGATTTAAAACTTTATTAATAAATTACATTCTTCTCATTGAATACAAAATTGAAGAATTAGTTAGTCCTAAATTTAATTTTTCAAGTATTCCTTCTACTAAAACATTTATTGCCTACAGGCAGCCAGACAGTAAGCTGAACACTAGCATTTGGCTCTAGATTTAAATCCTAGAGAATGGGCTGCCTGTGTAAATGTTTGTGTAACATGAAGTTTTCCTTAAAATATTCCTTTCCTTGGACAGATGGCCCTCTCTTGCTTTGTCATATTTCAAATAATCAATTCAAGCATTTAATGTAGGTATGACTTCACAACTTCGTCCCAAATTCTAACTGAAAAATTGAACAGAATCCCCTGATACTGTGTCTATAATACATGATGAATATAGAATGATCTTAAAAATTTAAGGAAGAAAATATAACGTATTTGGAAATGCCTTGATCCTATAATTATATTTTTTTTTCTGCTATGCCTAGAAAATTAAGAAAAGTAGACTTAAGAATGTAAAAACTGAAGATAAAGAATTCAGCATTAATAATTGATATGATAGTAGTAATAAACTAAAAATTTTTTAATGAAAAATTGATAATGCATAATGGCTCCTTAAAATTTTAATTTTCTATCCTACTATTAATGAAACTAATTTATTACTATAATCAAAATGACTCAGATTTTCTTTCTTTAACTGATGTCAAAAACACGATGATTATTTCAAAATTCCTGTGGATGATTTAATTGTTCTCAAAATTTTCTATTCATTTATTAAATGTTTCAGATTAATGTTTTTGTTATCATTATTTCAAACAACTTTTTAAATCTTTGGGAAAAATGTTTAAATTTTCATTTAACATAATTATATTTTTAGATAGATTTTTATGGAATAAAAAATTCTGTAAGATAATATTCATTCACACAAGATATTAACTTAGTATTTGCTCATTACTTTACAAGTATTCAATGAAGCCTTTTAGTGTAACATACAGGTTACATAAGGAACCATTTCATTTTAATGTAATATTCCATAATCATATATTTTATTTCAAAAAATATCATATTTTGAAAATATTGGATATTGCAATGCATTTTACTTCTAACATATACAGTTAGCGTGAAGATCTATAATTAACAGTCAATATAATTCATAATAATGAATTTCGTTATGCATAACTACATCTTGCAAGATTAGATTTAGTTGACAAAAACTATTAAAGATAATATAAAAGATCTATTTGGTTCCAGCAATTTAATGCAGAAATGAAAATACTTTTAATACCGTATATTAGTGGTTCTCAACCATTTTACCTTTGCTAGATCATGCCTCTCCTCCTTACCCAACTTGAAAAATAGATATACACTTATTTTGATTTTATTATATTTTAACGTTTTTATAAATTAAATAAGAAAAAGGTATGGAAAATGTTGATATATACAAAAACAGATCTTATATTTAAAATACACAGAAAAAAAATGACTTATGCTACAATGAATCTTCTATTGTAGATCTTGAAAATTGTACATACTGTGAAAAATGAATTTGACAAACAAAAATTGATTTAATTTTTCACACAATTCTTTTACATGCATATCAGTGAACACTGGGGGGGGGAACTCTTTATTCCAATACACAGAATATAGAAACAAAAATAGGTTTATTTTTATTTGAAAACTATCCAAAAAGGAAAATAAAATAAAAAAATAGGTAAAATTTATATTATTGTTATTTTTAATTAATCATATTGTGAAGGTGCAGTCCTCTTCTTCTTAGGATTCAAAGCATGGCTCCTAAATAAAGAAAAAATCACATTCGTTAGAAGTACATAACATATTCTAAATTTGTTATGTGACATTTTAATTCAGAATCTCTTCATAATAATTGCATGCACTTGCACATATTCCAAATGATTTAAATCTTTTTTTAAATTAAATAATTAAATTGCAAACAAGATTCCTTTTGGTCCTTTCATGAAATCATAAATTGCATGTATCATCCATTTTTGAAGCAAAAGCAGTACAAATTTAAATAATTCATTTTGCAGAAAATAATTTGAGGTTTATTAGATATTTACTATATTTATTTGTAATATAAAATAAATCTGTAAAGTAGTTTTAATAATGATCAGATTTTTTTTAAGATTAATTTCTCTAGAAATTGAAATGTATTAAGGTAGCACTTCTCAATCTGTGGATCATACAGCTTGCCCTCGTGGTCCTCCGAAGTTTCCAAAGGAGACAAAAAAATTTAGTTGAAAAATCTCAGAGTTTAAAAAGTTACATATGACAATCATCTATCACCTTTCCTCGTAAGATAGACATTTTATGAAATTTATTATTGGTTACCCTACTTACAAACTTCCCACTCAGTCTTAGCAGTAAAAGATGGATTTAAAGCACTATAACTGTGGTACTTACCACCATATATCCAAATATAGAAGAGCCATGCAAGAATTACAAATCATCCTTCTCATTAATAATCTTGAAATATTAGAAATATAACTTTTCTTCAATGGACTTAATTATAAAATATAACGGATTTTAATTATATATTAAAAATATAAGTGTACTAGTAGTAATATATGCTAAAAAATTGCTTTCGAAGGGAACAGCAGCAAGGTGATTCACAAATTATGATAATTCACATAATCTCTATTCAAAAAAAGTTTGAGAAACGCTGAAATAGGAGAATAATTAAATTATGGTTAATACTGGTAATTTCAGCCGTATGCTTTAAGCTTGATGATCAACATTAAAAAATTCTCAGAAAGTGTTAGATCAAAAACTACTTTTCCACATAATATATGAACTTATACGTAACAGCATTTAATACTTAGCTCACTGGCAAAATATACAAAATTTTGAAATGCAAGTATATATATAAGGCCAATAATATAGTTATCAACAATTAATGCATGAACTTCAAAACTTACACAATTAACAAACACATGAACAATGATGTTACATGCATTCATCCTCTGAATTAACTAGTCAGTTTGGGTATTTTCTATCTTAGATGTCGCAAAAATTGATCGTGGATTTAATATTTTAAATGTTCCTCTCATAGACATTTTAATACTTGTATTTTTTACATAGAGTGTCATCTGTAGTTTTACAGATATTCATTTGTTCGCTTATTACAATTAAGTTTTACAGACAGAACAGATGATACCTGATTACATTAAGTGGTATTTAAGACATAAACTTACTTACTGGTACTTAACAAGTTGCTAGAAAAATATTACATAGTGAAAGACAGGGTACAAAGTCAGAATCTGAAAACTTATTGACTTACACTAAGCTATTTAATGCTTGAAATATTTATGATTAGATAATATCTTTTACATCATCAATATCTAACAGTGATATGATATACTTTAAGTATACAGTAAAACCACTCTATAACTTTTCCATAATTTTGTACAATTTTGATATTTAATGGAGGTGGTTACTTCACAAAGCATGATTCTCAGTGATAATTAATATCAATGTTTGTATCACCAGAATACTTGACATAATCACTTAAAGAGGTATAGTTGCTAAGGAAGGTTTTTCTATACTTCAAACAATGGTTTACATATTTTAAAAAGTATATTTTTCTGACACTGTTATTTAAAAAGTGTATAACTCCTTCTACTCTTAAGCATAAAAATTTGAAATTTTTATGCTTAAGAGTCATTCATTTAGTTGTAACTTACAGGAAGATATCTTAAATGCCTAAAATGTTTTAATTTATGAAAAACAACAGTTAGAGTATATTGAAGGGTGCTCCCTGTATTATCAAGGGAGCGCAAGTTTGTGCAATTCTCTGATGTTTTCTTAAGTGAAAATAGGTCGATGTGTACATGGATAAAGTCAAGGGACCGCGCGATGCCAAGTTTGTACAATTCACAGATTTTTTTTTAAGTGAAAATAGGTCGATGTGTACATGGATACCGAGTATGTGCAATCTGTCTTCGTGTAGCGCCGGTTTTTGGCACACAAATCGTCGCTACACAAGCCAAAATAACATGGTCAAAGAATTGCTCAAACTCGGTATCCATGTACTGCCAAAAATCGCCAATTTTTGCCAAGGGGCACCCATAAATATGCTTTTACCAAAACAAGCTTTAAGGCATACTGTCAAATACATTTTAAATTCCAGTGATTTTTCAACACTAGTTCAAATACTCTAAGCATATGTTTGCATAAGTTACATAACTTTTGCATCAGCAAAATTTATAACTTAGCAAATATGAACTATGAAAAAAAATATTTGAGCTTACCTTGACCCTTGGATTTACTAAATCTATGACACTTTTAACGCCAAAGAAATTCGATGACCGAAAATACGCGATGATTTATTTAATCTGGTTTTAAAATGGGTCATTTTAAGTTTGGCTATATCAACAACATATTACTCAGTATTGTTGGATAGTGAATTTGTAATTCTTTTTCATTCTTGAAATATATACACATGACAGAATTGGAATAAAAATTTTAGGTTTTTCAGATGAACTCATAGATTGAACTAATTTGTTGAATTTTATCAAGTAGTTCTTAAAAATACAACCAACGATTAATTAAAACCAACTGCAATTCAAATGGATACTCTTTGTCAAAAAGGAGCAGTAGAACTTATTTTAAACATTCAGCAATAAATAGTTTTCTGAATATATTTTTTAGCGTAACGGCAGTTTCAAACATAATAAAGAGAACAACATTCATTCTAATGAGGATAATTTTGAAAATAATTCACATTAAAATATATCTGAAAGAGATTTTTAAATGAAAAGATGACACAAAATAATTATTTTCAAAAAATACATGTTATTTCAGATATAGAAGAAATTTGGCATTGAGCTGAGTATTGAAATTAATATATGCAACTGACGTATCATTACTAATATTTCCATGATTTGATATTGAATGCTATAACTATTAAATATTAGCAAATGCATTTTATAATGAACTTTGCACCAAAATTTATAGTAAATTTATATGTAAATTTACATTGTAAGTACTAGAATGAATGTTGTACCATTTTATTAATATTTTACTTTTCAACAAGCATAAAGGAAAAAATAGAATTTTTTTTCTTTAATGTTCCTAGTATGTTACATCATAGTTAAAAATATGTCAAAGTCACGGCATTTCGATTGCCTTTTGTAAATGTTGGTTATAATGTAACTTAATAGATGCTTTATAAGTTGGTAAAGACTGTCCTGGATTAAAACTATCTTTAACACAAAAAATAACATACATTGAATACTTTTACAAATATGTAATTGCTATCCGACTATATAATCTTTTAAGGCGAACTTATCGCATGTATTAATGAAATAACATTCCATTTTTAATGTATGTTAAGTTATTTTGTCGAATTTTTTAAATATATTACATTTATTTTTTCTTTTTTGTTGAGATTAATAATAACATACATAGTGTAATAATGCTCTGAAAAATATTCTAAAGCAGTTCACGCTGGGATTAATGATAACATGTACGGAATAATAATGTTACATCTGTCAACAAAATGAAAAATATGAATATTCTAACGCGATATGTTTTAAAAGATACATAAATATTTAACATGAGAAATTATTAGACTATAGATAGAACATTAATATTAAGCTTATTTGTTTTTAAACTAACATATTAACAAATTTGTTTCTGTTTATAAATATGAGCAGTTTAACTGCAGACACCTGCAGATATAACGAATAAAAGTTGTTATTTTACTAAATGGAACACAAGCTCTGTGATTTTGAACTCTAACAATAATTCAACACAGGTTTATTTAGGAGCATTAGAATTATAAGCTAAACATTAAAAGAATTTAATTATAGATAGTGTAAAGAACATAACAAATACATTACATAAAATTAGTAAAATACACGTCAAACACTATTTCGAACTTACCTCGACCATTGCAAAAATAATGGCTAACATGGCGACTATCGTTGAACTCTCCCGCTAAGACGCTGTTTTTCCACCTTCTTCCTGATTGGTTCTTCTCTCTCAGCCGTTTTAAGCCACGTGATCACACGCTACGGACAAAATCTAAGCAAAACTTCTTGAAAAATTCCTGTAGGGTTTACAGTTTTGTTTGGTTCTGTGTTCGTTACAGGTATTTCCTTCGTAATTGTTCGCATTTCTGTAACTATACAAGACTTTTGTCTGAAAACTTCGAGGTTTTTTTTTACAGTGTGGAGCTTCAATTCTCTGTTCCAATTTTCCGACGCGTCCGCAGAAAAACACATTAAGGTGTAAGAAAAGTAAATGCAACTCCAAGCAGAACAAAATTAAAAACAAAATAAAATAAATAACGGTCTGCTATTAGTCAAAAATTACAATAACGTGCGGGCTGGTCCGGCTAGCTTAAAGAAGAATAAAACCTTTATAAAGATTATGGTACTGAAATCAAATAAAAACGAAATTAAACACGCATGAAAACAAACGCCGTGGGTCTTTAGGACTAAGGAAAGGATTTTAAGAAACACATAAAACAAAAGAAACTCAAAAAAAAAAAACTTTAAAAAACAGACCTGTGGCTGTGCCGACCTCTGGATGGCGAAACAGATTTGAAAAGGGCGTAATCCCCTTCGTGTGCTACCAAGCCATCCCCTCTCGTCGTGTGACGTAGGCGGGTGAAACAATGCCATTCCGTATTGGCCAATGCGATTAGATTGTCATTTTGGCGGGAATTCTTATCCCCCCTTTTGCTAAAGAGGGTTAGAGACTCGAAAAGACATGGAAAGAATTCAAAATGGCGTCAGTCAAGTTGTTAGAAGAACAAAACAGCTTCAAAAAAGTGAAAATGCACTGTAAAAAAAATCTGTAAGGTTACTAAGAAAACTCATGGAAACTGGGATGCCATGGGTTATTTGAGTAACAGAAACAGGTGTTTTCTTTGTAACATTACAAGAGTTTTGCCTGTAATGGTTACAGATCTTTTTCTTGTAATATCACAGCATATAGTTATGTAAGTAGAACATATTTTTCTCATGTAAATTCGCAAACGATATATCTGTAATGGTTACAGATTATTTGCGTGTAATATTACAGCAAATAATTATGTAAAAAGAACATGTTTTTCTCATGTAAAATCTCAACAGATATATCTGTAACCGTTACAGGTTATTTGCATGTATTATTATAGCAAGTTATTATGTGAGTAGAAGATACTTTTCTTACGTAAAATTCCAATGGTTGTATCTGTAAAGGTTTCAGATTATTTCCTTCTAATATCCCATTAAGTAATTATGTGTGTAGAATATATTTTTCATAGATAATACTAAAGGATATGTCTATAAAAGTAATAGATTTTTTTTGTCTAAAATGATGCTTATTATAATAAAATATATTGAAATCAAGATGTTTTGAGTAAAACAATATCTGCATGTGTATATCATTATACAGATATATGCAAGTGAAGCATAATAGTTTGGCTTTTTAAATTAGTCAATTTGACCTCAGAATAGCATTAATTTAAAAGATGTGCTTTCAACAGCAATGTTCTTTTTCAAAAAGTAAAATTAGTCTGTTGCAGAGTATTTTGGTTTTATGAAGAAAAACTTATGTCTGATATTATTGAAAGGCCTTTCATATTATCATTTTGATTAATTTAAAAGTTCAAATTGATATGCTACTCATTATTTTTGCCCTGTAAAATAGCTGAAAAAATAGTATGTTTTATTTGCATGTTTTAGTGTCAGTTAATAAGATATGTTCTAGAACTTTCTTTTTAGTAATTTTAGCTAAAATAGACACGTGTTGCTTTAGATTTAACTTATATGAGTAAACGTGTTGCATGTTGATATGATCATATTATTACAGTAAAAGACATTTTGTGAAATATTTCTATGAAGAACTCAGAACAGCTGTTCTTCATATTTCAAAAATATATCCTCTCCTAAAAAATGACATTTTCAGTAAATTAAAGAATTAAACATAGCAAAGGAATTCAAATTTTGTTCACACGCTTGAATTACAACGTCTAACTGATCTTTTTATTCTTATCTGCACTCAGTGTTTGTCAACAGTCTGCTATTGTTTGAAATAATGCATAACTTTTTTACTTACCTTCAAATAATTTCCTTTGAATTAACAGATAGAAGTCTTTCATTAAAAACCTAATGTCATGCTTTTTGAATAAGCATAAAACTTTGCCAACTGACCTTAATTTTTAAAGCCTTGTTTCCCTTAAAATTCTTAATACAATTATGCCTTTAAGAAATTTATTTCTAAAATTAATACTTCAGTTTAGCTTAAAATTTAATGCATTTTAATTTTACCTACAATTTTTTACAAACATAATATGTAATAAATCTAAGCTTAATATTTACCATTTCGAAAGTGATACTAAAAAAGTATTCCTAGTTATTATAAATTTCGAGATTCGCATACAAAATTGTGAAATAAACATGTGACAACAGAAAACAAACTTTATGCTCTCTCTATATTACAGCATGTTAATTAAGAAGTTTATTGAATTTATAATTTTATTGTGAAACACTATGAAGCAAATAATATGCTAATTAAAATACAGAAGTAAAAATAATTTATTACTTAAATCATAAACTTTACATAAAACCTGAAAAAAAAAAGAATTAATTAAAAAATAACATAATATAATTTAATAAACATTTCATAAAAATTCGTTTCGACTGCTTGGAAAAAATGAATGGTTTTTCCCCTCTTTGTAAACCATGTCTCCTAAATAAAGAAAAAAACATTTCTTTTAAAATCATAATCATGCTCTTAAAATCTTATAAAAATTATTTTAATAGATGTTTTAAACATGTGTTTATATAACACTTTTAATCATATTTCTTTATAATATCTTAATTAATTAAGAACAGCTTAAATTCTTTAAAAAATTGGATTACAGTGAACCGTCTCATTACGACAAGCTACCTCAGTCAATCACTTTTTAAATTTAACCAGCATTCCTCATAAAATAACTAATTAGTAAACATAACTTCTCTAGGATACCCACTATTCATTTAAAGATCAAAATTTTCAGAAATCACGTATAGCTAGCTTAGAGAAGGTTCATTGTACAAAAACAGCCAATATTCAAATATTTTCATAAATGAAGCCACCATAGTTATTAAATATAATATACAGTATACTTATATTCAGAATTCAGAACTTGAATAAATTTCTCGAACTGTTTTAGCATTCGAAAAATATTATATTTATTACCTTAAATTTCTAAAACAATATTACATATTCGTTCAAAGGAATCACTGGGACTCGGACAACATTTTCCCCCTAGCTTTCTTTTAGCACAGGATTCTGAATATGTGTTAATGATTTAGGTAATGTTTGTCTTCCTTAAGGCGCTCACAAAACAAGTTACCCTAAATGTTTTGTCCGCATAGTGGTCATTTTCATCTTACTAACTGATTTGCTAGTGGATTTTGGGTGCATGGCCTATCATTGATGAAACAATAATAGTGAACAGCTTCAAGAAAATGGGGATATCTAATGCTCTTGATGCCATATTCCCACTTATTTTTACTAATTTTATCTTCCGAAAATTAAGAGGTAAAAATTAAACGAATAATTTAATTTCCAAAGGACACAGTCACAGTAGGAATGTAACAAATGAAAAGTAATCATGGATAAACTACTACTATCACAATATTATTTATTTAAAAGAAACCTCTATTTCAATAAGAATACACATAATTGCAACATCTAATAAGTTATCTCATTTCTTCTTTATAATTTGAACTTCTGTCATTCTCATTGTTGTTCTTGCAAATCCTTAGGCCTCAGATCATACATAAATAATTAGAGAAGGTTGTGGTCCGATGCTTGCTAGGGTGAACATTCAGCTGATATGGCAAAATTGCACAGTGAATGGCAGTTGGTATTTGCTTTCACTATCATAGATCATTGTTTGTATTAGGCTGACATAATATTCAACAGTTAGAAGAGTATGACAAAAACAATCATTATGTTGATAAATCCCTTTTAAAATCTTGGGATATTCATTTTTTGAATGCATTAAAAGGGGGAAAATTATGTAAATATTTTTTTTAATTTTCAGAATCTGGTTCTAAAGCTGGGTGGGGTGGAATATGCAACGCAATACGGTAATTCTGGAGATCATTGCTCGTGGCAGTACAAACTAAACGGTGATAACTTGCATGCTGTAGAAGAAGACACAAATTGCAGTTCCAGATGCATTAAATGCTTTGAGGTCTAGGGAGTAGCAGTGGGCAATACTAAGAGTGAAATTCAAGGTATAGGGAAGTAGGAATGAAAATTACTTTTATCAGATAACTTAAATGGTTATGTTACTAAGCGTTCTTATTGGAATGTAGGTTTCTTTTAAATAATAATACTATGATAGTTACCAGTAGTTCATTCATGAATATTTTTGATTGGTTATGATCTTATTGTAATCACATCCTTCAAAATTAAATTGATTGCTTAATTTCCCCCTTGATTTTCATACTATAATATAAAAGGAGGAAAAAAGTCTGCAAGTAAACATAACTCTTCTTTCTCTCTCTATATATAGACATGTATCTTCGTGTGCAACTAAGCAAAACAAATGTGACTTTTTCTTCTTTGTGTAAATAAATAGGCTGAGAATTAAGTTCATTTCAAAGACTTATGACACATGAAATATACATGATCAAAATAAATTAGAAAATTAAGTTCAAATAAATTTTAAGCTAAATTACGTGTTGCAATAATTCATTTGTAATAATTAATACTAACAAAACCAAACATCATATTTCCATTCTGCAAAGTATAAAAATTCTTCTGCAAAACTGAAAAAATGACCAACACTTTGGCTTATTTGATAACTTTCAAATTCACTCCTTTGTTTGCATTTAGAATTTACAACTTTAATTTTCCACAGAAATTTGTTTTTGATTTTAAAAAATTTCACTGGCATAATTTCATTCACTTCAGCATATACTAATAGATGCAGAAGGTTTTTGTACCTTACATAATTTTAAATCTTATGTAAACTAACGTAATTAATAACAAAATCAAAACATAGATCAGAAACTGCATAAAATTTAATTAATAATTACTACTAGTGTCACACGAAATGCTATGAAATTAATTAATAAAATAAGAATGAGATAAAATATATAGAATTAATATTCCACATGTGTGAAGTTTGGAAGTTTTACGTTAAATATTTTTTTTTAATTAAGTATTTTTAAAAATGACTCCTTAAAGCATGGAACCTTTCGTAATTAGAACTTGCAAATCCACTTCGCTAGTCTTTCATAACATTGCTTTTCTTTTATTAACAAGAAATATTGCATTCAGTTATTTAATTTAAGATATCAAAAATAATGCTACTGAAAGGCATGAATACTTACTTAAATTTGAAATTAATTTGGTTGACTTAAAATAATATTTAAAAAAATAAATCTTCATATATACGTCTAAAAATCAGACCTTATTAATTTTCTTTTATTTGAACGATATCTGAATTCTGCCTTAGTTTGGACTAGTAAATCATTGGGCAATTAAATTGCAAGCTATAAGAGAACTAATGTAGTTTACAAATGCACTGAATTTTATTTCCGGTATTAACTTTCAAAGAAAGTAAAATTTTCTGCATATTTGCATCATTTGGATTGATAGAATATGGCAAAGCATGCAAAGGCTATCAGCCTAAAGAGAAGTATATATTCATGAGCGGTTTTTTAAGGAAAAGTAGCTTGCATTTCCATTTATTCATGTGGTGTATATATACATATATATTTACATTGTTAATGCTAAAATCAATGCTTCATTAAAAATTCATTATTATTTTATTTTTAATACAACATACAGATACAGAATTGTTTTAAATTCCAATAAACAATAATAATTTATTTTTAAGAAAACTTATTTTAGGATTTATATATTATATTACATGAATAAAAGAAACATTTGTCAAGAAATGTATAAAACTTGTATTAGCAGATTCATGCTATCCTAGTAACAAGACTATCATACTTCAAAACTGTATTAAAACTGGGCAAAATAAAATCAACATAAATTCTACATTAAATGTTTAAAAACTTGTATGCAATGGTAGTTATATATACAATATAATATATGTTGTCATTTATAAAATATTAATGAAATGATATTTTTGGAAATAATGCACAAAATTTTAGTTTTGTTTTATAATTAGTTTAACGAATTGTTAGAAAAATATTTTAGGTCATTTCCATTTTTCCCCTCTTGATATTGGTATATTAAAATATATGGAATAATTAAGTTGCATCTAGTTAGTAAAACAAAACATTACGAAAAGTATGATACGGCATATTTTTAATCAATATAATTACTTCATTTTGGAATTATAATATTTTCGTAAGAAATTAATACCACTGAAAAAAATATTATTACACTAAAGGAATAAACGACATTCTCGACCGCGTTGTTCAAGTTTCTGTAATTTTACTTCATAACACACTCGTACATAAACATATTAGACTGAATTATAAACCAGGTATAACTAATTAGATAATCCTAGAAAAAGAATAAACTAAACCTAGTAAGCAAAAAATATATACATTACATTCAGAATTCTAAATGTTTATATAAACGTTTCTCGCAAGGCCTGCCGGGAAAAAGATGTCAAACGTTCTTTGGTCAGACGATTGGAAAAGAACGCTAACATGATTAGTTTTGTTTTCAACAACCACATTACCATCTCAATTAAATACCACAAACAGTGATTAAATTTTGGAATAATTAGTTTTAACTAATAATACGGGCAATTTAAGGCGTAATTTATCGGATGCACAATGACAAAATACTACTATTAGATCTGCATTTGGAATAAATATTTTGCACTCTTTCAACTCATTAGACATTACGAACACTGATATTAATTAATCGCAAAGCTTAAACGTTTAAGTACTTACTCACTACATATAACAGTGCAAAGTGCATGAGAATAATCTGCATAAAATGAACAAAAAATGTTTCAAGCAGTAATTGTAAACATTTTCTTACTTACCTGCGCTATGCAACCAACATGCATTCAGCCATGTTTTTTTTTTTTTTTTTTTTTTTTTTGCAACTAGCTTTCAAACACTTTTCTCCTGATTGGCTAATTTCCAGTCAGTCACGTGATTCTTCCGCGCGGCTACTGAAACATTATCTGTAATGCTACAAGCAAATCAGCTGTTACCGCTACAGTTTGCTTTCAACCTGTTACCATTACAGGAAATTCTTCTGTAACTTTACAAAACTTTTGCCTGTACAGAGCGAACTTTTTTTTTAACGTGTGGCTAATTCAGCTAAGATTACTTATCTTGGCCACAAAAGAAAAAGTAAAAAGGAAAAAAGTCATTTGTTAATAAAAGTCGTTATTCTTCAAGCTAGAGGGCGGTCAAGCTACAATGAAAAATGAAAAGGCCCGGTTTGTTAATAATAGTAGAATTTGGCCATCTAGGTAATTCAAAACTATTAAAACAATAGTATTAAAGTATAGTGCCAAAATCTTGGCACTATACTTTAATACTATTGTTTTAATAGGAGGAAAGAAAATGTAGTGACGAGAATAATCTGTAAATTTTTACATTAGATTATCTGAATCAGCCATCCACTTTATACCGTCCCATTAGGCTTTAAGTATAAAATTCCATTATCCAAAACAAATTATCTAAAAATTGGTAAGGCTAATGCCAGCTTTTTTAAGGTATTTTTAATTATTTTATGAGGAATTTGGTTATTTTTCAAAATTGTGACGAAGTAAAGTATTTCTTCTTGAAAAGGTTCTGTAGTATTACATATTCTTTTTATTCTAAGTAGCTGTGAAAAATTTGTGTTAATGATGATTCTTTTGGGAATATTGGAATTCCAGTTGGTTAACTTTAGTGTAGAAAAAGTGAATTCTCTCCTCTTGTCGTAAACTTTAATAAAATTGTAATCAATAATATTTACGTCAAGGTAGACTACATTATTTTGCACCTTATTTGTATTATTTAGTTTTAAGCAAGTTGGGTAGATATTAGCAGCTCCTATTTTGTTGTGGTTGTTAAAGGCAATGATATCATCAATGTAACGATAGATGTGTTGGCAAAATTTATGTTCTTCTTTACTTAGTGAACGGACAAAGGTCAATTCTTTTGTAAAAAGGAATAATTCACATACAGCACTGAAAAAAATTACCTCTCGTTGGAATACCTTGAATTTGTTTAAAGATGCTATTGTTAAACTGAATAAAATTATTGAAAAGCAGGCTTGAAAGAAAAAGTTGCCATTTTTCGGTATTTATTATTGTCGAAATCTGTGGAATTATTTCCGGCAGAGCAAGTAAGCTTGTATATATTTCTTCAAGTGGTAAAGTAGTATAGAGGTTTTCGAAATCGTAGCATTGTATATGGCCTATTTTAAGTGAATTAATTGTCTTGATAACTAGCTCGTTACTTGAAATCATTCAGTTGCAATGTAGATCCTTAAAATCATAGCTATTAATTAAGTCACGTATTAAACGAAGTTTTTTTGCAAAAAGATAATCTATTTCTTTAAGATAAATTTTGGTACTATAGGCAATAAACCTGAATTTAATAGGAGACTTATGAAATTTTGGCAGCGCATAGAGATTTGCAAATCTGTTATTATATTTCCGGGGATGTATCTTGAGTCTTTTATGTAGTGCGTTAAATTTATTGATAAGAATTTTAGTGCTGGCAGTAATTTTTTGGTAAGTGCAATTACTATTTAGTTCTTTATGCAAAAGGTTGAAGTAAAACTTTTTTCATATAACACTAAAATTGTTGCTGGCTTTGTCAATTTTTGTAATGATAAAATTATCTTGTTGTTTTTTAATAAGATCATAGAGTTGCTTCTTATTGTGTAAAGAGTTGAAAGAAGGCGTCTTGAAAAGTAAATGTTGAAATTCTTTAATGAGTGCAGCTTTCCATTCAAGAAAAGTAGTAGTAGGTAAATTGAATCTGTTACTATTTAAGATGATAAATTGATCTAGACTTTGATTGAATTGTTTGAGGCAAAAGTGTTTATTGATACTGAAAGTAGGACGAAATTTGGTGCCAAGTTGTAAAAGGGCTCGCAATTCTAAGTCTTCAATGATATTGAGATCTCCGGTTATAACATGTTGGTGGAAAGGATCGACATATTTATGGTAAAGAGGTAGTTGGCACTTACATATTTTATTTTCTTGTACCTCGTGGTGGTTGATAACGAGTTGACCTAAGGTCTTTTCAAATTTAAAGCAGGACTTAATTTGAAGTAGTTAGTCAGGAAGTAAGTGTTGATATTTTTTAAAAATGCTAGGTATTTTTAGTTGATCGTAAGAAGGGTGTTTGAATTGTACAGTACAAAACAGTTTTTTGTGAAAAAAATTACAATTCTTTAGTTTAAAATTGCAAAAGTCAATAATTAAGTCTTTAACTATTTGTAAACTTTGAGAATGTTGATCTATTATTTTAATCAGATTCCATAAAGTAGTATTCTTAAATGTATGCAGAAGTTTAATGGCATTTTTAGCAAATTCTTTATGTTCAAGGAAGGAATTAAGATTTTTAATTATTAATTTCAGATCTTGTGCAGAATTTTTTTTTTTTTTTTTTTTTTTTTTTTTTTTTTTTTGTGTGTTTTTGGAATCACCTCCTCTCGTTCCTCTGGTCGTTATATTGCTAAAAAAATCTGAATTGTTCATATATTGAGACTTCTGTCTGTCTATTGGTGGTATGACTTAGATAGGCATTCAGTCCGTAAGGATATAGTGACTTTTTTTGAAGTATGTAGATGAATTCCTTAAACAGTCTAAGTTTAGTGTTCGGTACAATATCAAGCACAGTAATTTCAATGTTATCAAAATTATGCATATTACAATGCTCTAGACTTGCGGTATGCTGATTATTTCTTGTGAGATTATTGCTGTAATTTTTAAATTTTTTAATATGGGATCTATGGTTATTAATTCTGAGGTTGAGAGGGTTTTTTGTTTGACCTATATACGTGAGAGATCATTCTTTACAGGTGATTTGGTAGATACAATTGTGAGTCTTTCATAGTGATTGTGTCTTTTTAGATTTAGTAGGAAGTGGAGTAGCATTAGCCTTACAGGTTTTTCAAAGCATGTTGCTTCATTTAATTATTTCTATGTGATTGATCTGAGCCAGTGAATTGAAAGTAAAGAGGGAGCTAGCCTGCTTTACAGTGTTTTTTGGAAGGAAGACTAACCTACAGTGAAAGTGGAACTGTAAACAGTATCCGGTAACTCAATAACTAAAGCTTAAAAAAGTGAAATAAAAGTTCATCTAAAACCTACTGAAACATTTAGCGCTCGTGGCTGCTAAAAAGAAATATAATCGAAATAGAAAATGAAAAGCCAATAAGTAAAGTGACGTAAGACCTATTTGGTCTTAAAATTTTTTTCCGCAAGATGCTGCAAAATTATGAAATAATAGTAATAGGAAGAAATATTGTAACGAGCTTGCTAAAAAGTTACAAGGAGCTGTAGCTCCAAGAAATAGTTCAACGCAGTATTACTAAAATATTAACATAGAAGAAATTTAAAAAAAAAAAAAATTATTAACATGGAAAAATGAAAAAACAGCTTACACGCGAAATAAAACTGTTATAATCAATGTTGGAAAACATGTGAATGCACGAAAAAACTAAGCAGATCGTTGTGATATGTGAAAAGTTAATACATATAAAAATAGATTGACGGAATAAGTTAAAACAAAATTAAAATTAAAAAATAATTAAAACATAAATTGCAAAAATTATAATTAAAACATAAAATGCAAAATTATAAAAATTACAAAGCGGAAAATGGTAAATTAGCCCAATTGGACCCTCAATCAGGCTTTTCAAGGGAAAAATAGTTGAATGTCGAAATAGGCCAAATACCATTACGCGTTTCGCTGAAACAGACAATTAAAGCTCTTGTTTGACGAAATTTTTTTAAAAAAATATGAATTGTCCCGAAAAAATCTTTTGGAGCTTCAATTCTCTGTTCCAATTTCCCGACGCGTCCGCAGAAAAACACATTAAGGTGTAAGAAAAGTAAATGCAACTCCAAGCAGAACAAAACTAAAATCAAAATAAAATAAATAGCGGTCTGCTATTAGTCAAAAATTACAATAACGTGCGGGCTGGTCCGGCTAGCTTAAAGAAGAATAAAACCTATATAAAGATTATGGTACTGAAATCAAATAAAAACGAAATTAAACACGCATGAAAACAAACGCTGTGGGTCTTGCTAGGACCAAGAAAAGGATTTTAAGAAACACATAAAACAAAAGAAACTCAAAAAAACTTAAAAAAAAGACCTGTGGCTGTGCCGACCTCTGGATCGCGAAACAGATTTGAAAAGGGCGTAATCCCCTTCGTGTGCTACCAAGCCATCCCGCTCGTCGTGTGACGTAGGCGGGTGAAACAATGCCATTCCGTATTGGCCAATGCGATTAGATTGTCATTTTGGCGGGAATTCTTATCCCCCCTTTTGCTAAAGAGGGTTAGAGACTCGAAAAGACATGGAAAGAATTCAAAATGGCGTCAGTCAAGTTGTTAGAAGAACAAAACAGCTTCAGAAAAGTGAAAATGGCTAATTCAGCTAAGATTACTTATCTTGGCCACAAAAGAAAGAGTAAAAAGGAGAAAAGTCATTTGTTAATAAAAGTCGTCATTCTTCAAGCTAGAGGGCGGTCAAGCTACAATGAAAAATGAAAAGGCCCGATTTGTAGTAGAATAATAGTAGAATTTGGCCATCTAAGTAATTCATAACTAATTAAACAATAGTATTAAAGTATAGTGCCAAAATCTTTGGAGGAAAGAATATATATATATATATATATATATAATTGGGAAAGCTAGTAAGTACTGTGCTGTAAGACCTATTTGGTCTTAAAAATTTTTTGCGCAATATATATATATATATATATATATATATATATATATATTTAACAAACATGTAAATACCTAAAAAAGCAAAATTAAAGTTAGAATAATTAAAAAAATGTGCAAACAAATAAAAGATTTAATTTTAATTTGCGAACCAATCTACAATATCATTTAAATTCAGATAGCATAAGTAAATCAAGTGCAAAACCAGACCATGAAAATAATTCACCAATTTAGCAAATTAAAATTAATCTAAATTTTTTTTGAAATGAATAAGTGAATGATTGTTGAGCAGGCAGGAGACAGACTTATCAAGCGGAAGTTGCCTCCAAACCTAACTCTTCAATCATTCAATTCGTGTTTCGTCATTCATGCAGGCAAGGGTAAAAGTCAAAACCAAAAGTAAATACATAGTGAAGAAAGTTCAAAAAGAAATACCAGTAAAGTGGTATCTTGAGAAATTAGCAATTAAAAATTAAAGGAAAATACCAATAATGAAGTATTTTTTAGAAGTAAGCAATGTAAAGTCTAGTATTAAATTAAATTTTTTAAAAATTAAATTTTCAGAAAAATTAATTTAGAAACCAATGCATTTTAGAAACCCTTGTCTACAGAAACCTCCCCTTTAGAAACCCTTGTCTACAGAAACCTGCCTTAGAAACCCTTGTCTACAGAAACCTCTCCTTTAGAAACCCTTCTCTACAAAGTGAAATATATATATATATATATATATATATATATATATATATTTCACTTTCTGCGTTGATTCACTTTTCAAACTGTTGGCGCTAAATATTACAGTCCTGTATTATATTTAAAGAAATTAAATAATGAAGAATCTGTATAAATGTATGTATGTTTCTAACATTGTGATAAAACAACCGTATCTAGAGCCATCAAATTTTGAATAACGTAATCCTCTACCAAATATTGGCATCTGGAAGCCCTAATTTGTAATCTGGAATTTCTTTTATTATCTATTTCATATTTTGCCAGACGTTAAGGAATTTTTGATTAACAAACTCAAAGATTTCAAAGCAAGGAATAGCAACATTGTACGGGAAAAAAAATTATCTCCAGCGCTCGAAACTCTGTATTGGAAATTCTAAAGATATGCTGATTTTAAAATTATTTTTCTGTTGAACTCAATTTTAAGTGAGAACACGGTACTTAATAAACAAAGGTAACACACAAAACGTTAAAAAAACGCCCCATTGAGAGTAATATAAAATCTGAATCCTTTCAGATTTTTTTTTTTAAATTAATTTTAGATGTTCATACGAAATGAAAAAAGTTCAAAAATCAAAAAAATTTTGTTGCCACTGTTGGTAATTTTTTATTTTTCATTTAGCTTTAATCTATCTGTTATTGATTAATAAATTAAGCAATTTAAACGCAATGAACATAGTTCTTCACCTCTCTAAGCTGGGCGCGTGAAATTACAATAGCTGGAATAATTAAAATCATTATATAGTTTTTTTTTGTGTCTTTATAATTTTGCACGGTTGGTCATGGAAGCGGTAATAAGTACTTGTGCTTAGAAATGCCGGAAAACTTTCAGTCTGTCAACTAAAATTACAAATATTTTTCTGCCTAATTTTAACACATGTCATTCATTTGAATAACATTCATTATATAATTAACCATCTTGTTTAATTAATTACATGTATTTAGAATGTAAATATTTACATTGCAAATTATGTTATAAATATAAAATACTAATTAAAATATTCCCATACTTTTCTGGTGTGAAGTGTTTTCTATTAGATGATAAAGCAAATTCAAAATTTGGGCTTTCAGGTGCCCATGTTCGTGTGGAGGAGCACGTAATTCAAAATTTGATGGCTCTAGGTACCGTTATTTTTCATAATGCATAGGTCATACACAGAGTAACATACATACAGTCAGAAACTGTACATACATAGTACTAGAGACATGCATAGAGTCAAATGCACCGGTTTCTTTTTACTTCCTTGTACGAAATAATTTCAGGTTATCATATTTAAATGAAAATATCCATTTTGACAGCTCTCGAATTCATTTGAACGATTTATTTTGCGTCATAACTGTATTTACGGGCAGAATAAAGAACTCTTTTTTCCAAGATGAATTGTAAAATGGATTTAAAATGGACTCGGGTATTTTTTTCGTATCGTTTGTATACTGCGAAAAAAAAGGGGGGGGGCAGTTCTATATCTACCGTCCTGTGAGATTGATTCCGAAGTGACATTGACGAAATTCAACTTGCGCTGTTTATGTCTCGAAAGCTCGACTTAGGATATGTATTAGATGTATATATAGCATTGTTCTAATATAGGTATTTTGACACAAAATCGGACTTTTTCTGAAATGACATGCCAATTGTTTTTACATATTTCGATTCTACGACTCAAGTTATGCCAAACTGCCAAGTTTTGTAAAAATCGCACGAGTAGTTTTTTAAAAAATTAGCTCTTAAAATTTTAGTTACTCAATGTTAATTGAATCTGGTATACATTTGTTAATCTCTCTCTCTCTCTCTCTCTTTTTTTTTTTTTTTTTTTATTAAACTTAGTTCATTCCTTCTTCCAGAAGTAGATGCATTTCTAGGCACACATGCAAAAAATCAGTTTTTTTAATTCAAAATTTTCTAAGATATACATGAATTTACATATTGGCGCGTTTTGAAACTTAGCATATTTGTTATAAGCGATAATAACGCCAAATGTAGTTAATGCACTTTGTTAAAGTTATTTGAAAGTATGAATGATGACTTTTTTTTTCCGCTCGTCTGCAATGAAAAAAGGAAAGGAAAATAGTTTGCTATAAGTTAAGAAGTTCGCCAAGTGAATTATTCTTGAAACTGGAAAAAGTAAGCCAAGATAAACTTTTGATTTTTCCGTAAATTTTACAAATTTACATTTTGCGCCAAATTTTACAAAATTTTATATTAAGCATAATCTGAGACGTAAAATCGAAATATATATAAAAAAAAATTGGCATGCCATTTCAGAAAAAGTCAGAATTTTATGTCAAAATACCTGTATTAGAATAATGCTAGCTATAAATCTAATATATATCCTAAGTCGCGCTTTCGAGGCATGGAAAACGTAATTTGAATCTGGTCAATCGACCCAGTAGAACGGAAGAGATATAGAACTGCTTTTCTTTCTTTTTTTTCTTCTGTAGTATACGTGCGTACGTATGTATCTCGCGTAACTCAAAAACGATTCATATCTAAAGACCGCTTTTCAGCGAGTCCCTATTTTTTGGTTAATTTTGCAATTCCATGCAGACATTTAATTATTATTATTTTTTTTCGGGACATATGAATAAAATAACACAAATTTTTTTGCAGAAGATTCTTGCAATTACGATTTATTTGAGTAAAGTATTTTTCTGTTGAGATTGAAAATAGACTTGTACACTGCGGGGGGGGGAGGGCAGTTCTATATCTCCCGGTCTACTGGACCGATTGACGAAATTCGGCTTGCGTTTTCTTAGGTCTCGAAAGCGCGACTTAGGGTATAGATTTATATGTAGCACTGTTCTAATATGTGTATTTTGATATAAAATCGGACTTTTTCTAAAATGACATGCCAATTTTTTTCCCTATTTCCATTCTACGACTCAAATTATGCCTAAATATTAAATTTTGTGAAATTTGGTGCGAAATTTATGAAGAAATTTAAAAAATTGTCTTGTTTCATTTTTTTTCAGTTTGCGCCAAGAAGAATTCACTTGGCGAACTTCTTAATTTATAGCGGCCTATCTTCCTTTCCTTCTTACTTCCTTGTACGAAGTAAAAAGGAAGTATAGTAATCGCGAAAAGTTTCAGGCAGCATAATTCAACGAAAATATCCCATTTTGACCTCTTTCAAATGCAATTTAACGATGTATTTCCGTGATATATGTACGTAAGGGCAGAATAAAACAATCTTTTCCTCCAAAAAATTATAAAACTGCTTTAAAATGAATTCTGAAGAGAATTTTTCGTGCGTCTGTACGAATGTATGTACGTACGTGCATACGTACCTATCTCGCATAACTCAAAAACGAGTAGCCTCAGAGCGTTGAAATTTTATACATAGGACTGCTATAACATGTAGATGTGCACCTCGTATTTTGGTTGCAATCGGCCGCACCAAACGTATATAAATATATTTATATATATATCCACTCTGTTACCCGGCTTAGTGATCTCAGTTTCTTTACTCTTATATGTTTGTAAATTGTACATTTTTTGCTTTAAAAATGATTGAATTTTATTGTCCTTTTCTTCCGGTTAAGGTTTTTATGCCTTTCGTAATTCTGGAAGCAATATTTGTACAATTATCAACAATTTAAAAGCTGCTTAAGTGCGGTTAAGTTTTAAATAACATGGCGGACATATTTGTTTACATTTGAAACTGCAGAATAGTAGATTTGTTGCCAATCTAGAGAGGCTAAGCTTTGCAACAACAAAGATAACGCCTTCATTTATTATTTAAATCATGCTTAATAACGATTAGATAATTCTTTAAATGATATAAATTTTGTGCATTCTGAGTTATAATATGAACGAAATATAATACTGTTAAGTGAACCTAGGGCCAGAGTGTCGCTATGGTAACAAAGTGAATTTTAAAGAATGCATTTATTCTATTGTGGTTTATGCGGTGTCGGCGAAGTAGGTTTAATTCAATCTAATAAGTTTAAATGAAATGCAAGAAAAAAATGCGTATAATTTAATATTCCGTACAAGGAAGTCATGTGATATACACATCAGATTTTTTTTTTTTTTTTTTTTTTTTTTTTTTTTTTTTTTTTTATTGTACACGAGCGGAAAAAAGTCATCATTCATTATTTCAAATAATTTTGAAAAACTGTGTAAATCACATTTAGCGTTATTATCAAATATGCCAAATTTTAAAACTCGCCAATATGTAAATTCACGTATATCATAGGAAATTTGGTATAAAAAACTTTAATTTTTTGCAGGTATACTTAGAAATACATCTACTTTAAGTACTTAGAAATACATCTACTTCTTCATTGTAAAAATTTTATAGATTATAATTCAATTTTTTTTTTCGAATTTTGAAAATGTTTTAAAAATAAATCACAAAACATGGGTGAATTTTATTTAGAAGGAATCTAAATTTCAAATTCTGCAAGAAGGAATCATTTGAGTTTACTAAAAAAAAGATAGATTAATAAATATAAATCAAATTCAATTAACATTGTGGAGCTAAAATTTTGAGAGCTAATATTTTAAAAATCACTCGTGCGATTTTTACAAAACTTGGCAGTTTGGAAGAATTTGAGTCGTAGAATGGAAATATGGATAAAAATTGGCATGTCATTTCAGAAAAAGTCTGATATTGTGTCAAAATGCCTATATTGGAACAATGCTATATATAAATCTAATATATATTTTAAGTCGCGCTTACGAGACATGAGAAACGCAAGGTGAATTTCCTCAATCGGCCCAGTAGAACGGGAGATATAGAACTGTCTTTTTTATTTTCCCGCAGTGTACCTTAATTTCTGCTAAAAGCCAATCCTTTTAAGATGTACGTTAATAAAGCATCATTCTTCAGTGCTCTGCGAAATTAAGAAGAAAAATATCATGCTATAAATTTTTCGTGTCTTTACCTGATGTTTTGATACTCAGCGAAACCTGAAAACAAACTATTTTAAAAAAATATCTCCCCGTATAATCTCTAATACACCCGTATTTTTTCCCTTTTGTATATATATATATATATATATAAACATTCTGTACATTCCGAATATTTATAAACATTCCGTACCACGATGTGCGCGTAAGGAAAAATCGGTCCTCATGATTGGTTATGCCTTTTCATGAGATCATTTCGTCTATGCTTAGAAACACCTTTGGTATTGCTTGGACTCGAGAGTACATCTTTCATGCTTTTGTTTACATTTTGATAGAAGCGCCAAAGAGACTATTATTGTTATTGAAGTGCGTTGCATATGTGTTACCATGAGATTACATTTCTTAGGATACTGTAGTGTGGTGAATTTAATGCTAAAGCTGCAGAGTGTTTCCCTCCCCCTCCCCGGAGAATAAATATAATTTCTTCCAGTTTGCTAATTACGTAAATTTGTATTAATGTTGAAAACAAAGTTTCCAATAAATGAATTCTTGCTTTAAAACCTTTCATATTAAAGGTGTTGTCGTTATTATTTCATGTCCATTATATATCCATTCTATATAGGTGCAAATTCCGAAAGCATGAGATTAAACAATTTTTGGGAATAGTAAAAAACGTTTTAAAGAAAAATATCCACATTTACACATTTACTACCTATTAGAGCTATGTTGATGAAAAAGGCCTTTGCTTGAATGCTTATTAATAAATATTAAAAATGGATTAAAAATGAGCATTATCTGTTTTATCTCTACAATAAAGCGTAAAACAATCTGTGTTTTTTTTTTTTTTTTTTTTTTTTTTTTTTTTTTTTTTTTAAGGAGAATGCTTTCAACATGGAAATAGCAGGTGTAATTACAATGGAAATATTTCGCGTGATGGGTGTTGGTGTATTTAATTATGGCAAAGCACACGAGGGCTAGCTGCCTAAGGGGAGGGATGCCTTTCGTGGAGGACTTTCTAAGGGAAACTGGTTCGTATACACGTTACACATGGGGAAAACCACGAAAACGCCCTTGCAGCCAGCCCGTTCGCGGGATTGGAACCTCGGACCGAACTACCAGTGTTCAGCGACTTTACCGCTCGGCCGCTGGTGGGCTCGCGTGATGGGAAAGAAGCAGAATGTAATAAAGTTACAGTTTACGAGCTTGACAAACGTTGCGTCAAGATATCTTGTAGCCCACTGTATTTTGGTTTTTGTACTAAATTCATGAACTCAGATAGTTATATCACCTATGCACTTAAAATAGCTTCTTACAATAATAACATCTGTAAATGTATTTTTCCGAGAACCAAGAAGGTTATCTGCAGAAAGGTATCTGTAAAGGTTTTTCATCGCTTTACTGAAGGAAAACAAACAAAAATTTCCACGTGTCAGTGTCACTCGTACGTATCATTCACCGCAAACAATATAGAAATCCCGCCTAAACGTCATTACGCCAAGACGTTTCTTTCCAAGCAGAGAAGGAATGATGTCATCGGAAAATATATCCAATCACAAGGACAGCGTTTTTTTCTCTAAGCGCGCCGAACGGTACGGAATGTTTATATGCCACTGGTACATCAGCATTTTTTCTTGAACTATGACCATATTTGTTTTTCGATTTGAAAATTCGCCGCGTACACGTAATTTATCTTGCAAATGCGTATTTTCAACTATGTATGGCAGAGAAATATATTAGTTTGAAAATAAAACTTAGGCAAAATTCAACCTTAGACTGAAGATTCTTTTCTTCAAAATGATTTTAGAACCGATTTTCCTCTCTTTTCTTTTATTTCGTCTCCCCCCCTTTTTTATCCAACAGACCGGCACCTTTATGACAGTGCACTGTTATGAAGCGGTTCTGCTGTCAAGTTTCTGTCGTGCGGTAGAAATTTGTGAGGCTTGCTGTCAGTAGTCTTCAAGACAAGGTTTGCTCTTCCGTGACGTCACTGACTCACAATCTGCTCAAAATCAACTCCCTTAGTATCTTCGTTTCTCCCACTTCTGTACGTCAAGTGACTTTGTTGAACTTGAGCTTTGGAAAGAGCCTAATCTTGGTCCCCCCCCTTTTTTTTTTTTTTTTTTTTTTTTTTTTTTTCTGACCTTGCTTCAAACTGTATTTCGCTGAACTTAATTGTTCGAAGTTACTTCTCTAGGGGTTCCGCAAGTCAAACTAAAAGTTCCAAAGAATTTTTGAATACCATGTGGGCCGCAAAACCAACCATTTAAAATAATTAATTAAATAATATTTTATTGCTATTATTATTGTTACTTAAACTAATACGAGATTAATGTATTTTTATAAATAAAACTGTAATGAAATTATAATTTCGTTTCCCATTTCCACACAAATCGCACATGATATTGATGTATTTTCAATGATTTTTATAGCATATGTTTTTCTGCAGATAGTAATGATTCTATACAATGAATAAATAAAACTAAACTCAGTGGCACAACAGCCCTAATGGGCCACGGCCTGCAGTGCCTCGAAATCTGCTTTCTTGACCTTGGGCCCCGGAGTGCATCAGCTTGGGCATCAGCCCTGGACAAAGTGATCAGCTTGTCGCAGGAGCCCCGGTGTTTAGTCCCCACGCGAACTTGGTACTCATTTTATTGACCCACTCAAGGCATGAAAGGCTGATTTAACCTTGCCCAGGCTGGGGATCGAACCGCGGACCTGTGGTGCAGCTGCGCGACGCGTTAGCCACTTCGCCACCGGGCGGTCTAAAATGAATAAATAAATTTTAGCGTTCCCCAAGTTGATAAGCAGTTTCAGACCACAGCTTAGAGCGAAAAGCTGAATCATAAATTCCTTTCAGGGTGCTATTCAATCTACTAAGTGTAACTTGTAAGCTCTGACCTCTGACTTGAAAAGCATAAAAAAATCGTTATTCGGGAATGACTGAAATACAATTTCGCAATATTAGATGAAGTAGAATAGTTTGATTAATTTGTTTGTCTGCTCAAAATGCTTATATTATTTCCTATCTTTCTTTTCAGAAGGAGCATACTTCGTGTTGTCACGTGGAATGTTGTGGAAGAGGTGGTGCAACTGGCGACAACAACGAGCACCACGATCACCCGCCTGCAGCGGAAACCGAAATGCGTGAAAGGATGGCAACGGTGAGTCTGCTTAAACCATTTTTCTTTGTTAATCTATTGTATCCCAACTTACTAAGTATTAGTATCGCCCTTGTGTAACATATGTCAGAAATATGTAATGCTTATAGCCCCAGTATGGTACTGTTCAGACGGTGACGTAAATGTCAGAGAGGCATAGTCGCAAGGAATAAAATGCAAGAATTCCGTTCACACCTGCGACACAAGGTCTAAGCCGCACTCACTTAGAGAAGCTAAATTTGCTATTGCGTGGATGTGTCAACAGCTTTCCCGCTCTGTTTTCCCACTGAGGTTTCGATCTGATTGGTCGACATAAAGTTGAAAACTTTGAACTTTATGCCAAGAGCCAACACTTTCTTAAACAAAGGTGTTTAAGCAAGGAGGTTAGAATAGACCTCCTTGCTCTCTATTATAACCTCCTTGTGTTTAAGAGAGTGTTGCAAGAGCCTTAAACCAGATTTTGGAACGTAGCACAGACTGGTTTCTTGGCAACGCAGCTCAGCTTAAATCATTTATGCCCTTTATACCGTCGTCTGAACGCATGTCATTATAAAATATGTAATAAATATAAAATGTCGCCTTATCATTATAAAATAAACGCCCGAGGCGGTCATTTTGCGGCACAGAAAAGGTTCAAGTCAATACAGTTGCGGGATCCGGACGTTACCTGAATAGTCTACGAAATCCGCCCAGTCAAATATCTGCCATTCTATTCGATGACCTTTTGCTGTCTTTCTGCTAACTTCTTGATTCCGCGTTCGCATAGAATTTCTGGTCTTTTATCAGCGAAATTTCAACCAAATGTGATTTGAGTTCATTGTTATTTCTAAAAATTTTACCATTTAAGAAGTTTTGTAAACTTCGAAGGAAATGATAATCCGATGCTGCAAGGTCGGAGCTATATGAGACATGAAACATCACTTCCCAGCCAAGCTCTCCAGTAATTTCGTATGTGTTGCTAAAGTTGTGTGAGGCCTCGCAGGTGTCGTGGGGAAACACAATTCCTTTCAGATTTGCCAATTCTCCAGTTTCGTAAGTTGTTGGCTGTAAACATCTGAGTTGAACGTTTGATTGCTTGGAAGCAGCTCAAAATACGCAACATGTTTGCAATCGAACTAAATTTGCAGCATGATCTTATTCTGATGCAATGTAGCTTTAGATTTGATTTGTGCTGATTCATTACGATTCATGATTCATCGTGATCGATCTTTTTCGATTAATGTTATTGTAGATGATCCATTTTTCATCACTAGCGATAATTCATTTAAAAGAAGGGTCGATTGCATTATGTCTAAATGCGTTCCGCAAATATTGTTCCGTTGTGTTAAGTGAATTTCTTTCAATTCATGCAAAAAGAATATATGGAGCTCCTTAACGAGTCCAAGACATCTTATGTACTTTTCGGTTGTTATGTGTGATACATTTAACTTTCTGCAATCTCTCGCACAGTTATATGACAATTGGATTCAATTACGGCTTTAATTTTGTGATCAGAAGTTTCAGAAGGTCGGCCAGAATGTTCGTCATGTTCGAGTAGACAATTTCCAGAACGAAATTTTTAAATCAATTCTGACACATTCTTTCTGTTAAGCAATCAACATCATAAACTTCATATATCTCTTTGTGAGAGGCAGCCGTTTTCTTGCATTTAAAAAAAAAAGTTTTTAGATTTTTATATTACGCCCAAAAGGACCTTTTTTTTTAAAGTTTTGTGTGTTACCTTTATTTATTAAATATCATGTTCTTCGCACTTAAACCATTCAACAGCGATATCGCAAAATATTTAAAAAGAGCATGTCTTTAGAATTTCCGATACACACGCTTGCGCGCCGGAGATAATTCTTTTTCGTAAAGTGTTGCTATTGTTTGCTTTGAAATCCTTAAGTTAGTTAATAAAAAATTCGTTTAAGGTTTACAAAATATGAAATAGATGATAAAACAAATTCCAAATTTGGGCTTTCAGATGGCCCATATTCGATTGGAGGACTACGGTATTCAAAATTTGATGTCTGTAGATACCGTTGTTTTTTTCCCAATGCGAGAAAAACATACATACATTCATGCAAATTCTTCGTTATTTAAATTCTTTTAATATAATGCAGGGCTGTAATATTTGGTGGCAACAATTTGAAAAGCGAAAAGCCCTTTTATAGTGGACGACGCAGAATGCCAAAATGAAATTAATAGCCCTTCTGGGCGAATTGCAACTTTGGGCTAAAAATATGTCGGAAAGTAAAATATATGTCTAAAATGTTTATTTTTGCAACCCATTTTAAGACTGACCGTAAACTAACAATTGTAAACAAAAATGCCAACCTAAAAGTTTTAAATGTCATATATATATATATAAGATTGATGGAAGCATAACAAAACGAATATAACGCTTTATATTTGTGCAGATCGAAATTACTTGCTAATCCAATAGAATATTTAATTTTAGTATGTAAATAAAATAAAATAAGGAAATTTGTAATTTGGAAACATCAGATGATAGTCACTCCTCGATAAACCGTTATTAAAACAGATGTTAAAAGATCTAAATTCTGAAAAAATACTTGTTAAAAATCTCGGTGCTTAATTGTGCGTTTTTTTTTTTTTTTTTTTTTTTTGAACGTAACGTGATATAGAGAAAAAATATCGAAATATTAAAACGGGTATATTATGCTTCAACGACTTTATTAAAAATAATAACTGATGAAAATTTTTGCAATCTGAAAATTTCAAATTACTGCCTAAGATACTTAAACAGATATTTTACTTCTGTTCTTAATAAAAGTAATATCTACTTCTGTCAGTTCCTGAAAATATATCCTTATTGTAGAATAAAATTAGAACTCAGCTCAAAATTAGTTTCAGTTTTAAAAGTTCCATTTTTTCCTGCATTTTTTACTTCCTTGTACGAAGTAAAAAGGAAGTATTGTAATCGCGAAAAGTTTCAGGCAGCATATTTCAACGAAAATATCCATTTTGTCCGCTATTCGAATGCAATTTAACGATCTTTCTGTGTGATATCTGTACGTAGGGCAGAATAAAAGACTCGTTTCCTCCAAAAAAATTATAAAACTGCTTTAAAATCAATTCTGAAGAGAATTTTTCGTGGCGTCTGTACGAACGTATGTGCGTACGTACGTATCTCGCATAACTCAAAAAAGTAGCCTCAGAACGTTGAAATTTTGTATATAGCACTGCTATAACATTGTAACATGTAGATGCGCACCTCGTATTTTGGTTGCAATCGGCCGCACCAAACGTATATAAATATATTTATATATATATATGTGGGTTCTTTAGTTTCAAAATCACAATTCATGTTCAAACAAAGCACACTTAATGAAACATTAATACAAATATAAGATCGTTCATTTATTAATACAGAATCTATACCATCTTACATCTATTAATACAAGATCTATATCATCTTACATCTATAAAACAACATCTTACATCTCTTCTAATAAAACAAAGTGGCGAGAGTTCTATCAATTTCACTCGTGCTAACAGCTAAAATTTAAATAGCGCGCGAGGAAAAATATTAAGCTGTGGATTTAAAATCCCACATATATATTTATATATATATCCACTCTGCTACCCGGCTCAGTGATCTCAGTTTCTTTACTCTTATATGTTTGTAAATTGTACATTTTTTGCTTTAAAAATGATTGAATTATGTTGTTTTTATCTTCCGGTTAAGGATTTTATGCCTTTAGTAAATCTGTATGCAATATTTTTAGAATTATCAACAATTTTAAAGTTGTTTAAGTGCCGCTAAGCCTTTTTTTGATGGCGGCCATTGATTGTTTACATTTGAAACAGCAGACAAGTGGATTTGTTGCCAATCTAGAGAAACTTAGCTTCGCAAAAACAAAGATAACGCCCTCATTTATTATTGCCAATTAAATCATGCTTAATCCTTTCTGGAATTTTTTCGAGGAAATAAGTGTTTAAGATTTATTTCGTAACTTTAATATAGATATTTTGATTTTTTATGCATTTTTGCCTTCTCGCGAAGTGAGAACTGAATTAATTGAATGAGAAATACTCAATCGTCTGTGAATATTGTTCTTTTTTTTTCTTTTTTTTTTTTTTTTTTTTTTTTTTTTTTTTTTTTTTGTTTTGTTTTGTTTGCTTAATTTCTTTTATACATCATTCTAGCTTTATTGTAGTATTTGAATAGAACATGTTGCAACTATTAGATAATTCTATTCTTTAAATGATATAAATTTTGTGCATTATGAGTTATAATATGAACGAAATATAATACTAGCGCCAAATTGTCGCTATAGTAAACAAATACTAGAGTGAATTTTATAGAATGCATTTATTCTATTGTGGTTTATGTGCTGTCGGCGAAGTAGATGTAATTCAATCCGATAAGTTTAAATGAAATGCAAGAAAAAATGCGTATAATTTAATATTCCGTACAAGGAAGTCATGTGTACACATCAGACTTTTTTTAATACAAAATAATATAAAAAGACAAACTGTATAAAATTAAAAACTGAAATATATAGAGAAACTTGAAAAATTATGAGTTTCTACAAATAAGCTTATCGTATCAATCGACTTTAGTTAGAGTGATGATGATTCGTTTGATGCTGAGAAATAAATTCAGAAATTTTGCAATCGATTAATTATAGGATGTTACTAAAAACTTATTTTATTCATGATACTCATATTGCAAAACAAAAGTGCTGGCAAAATATTTTTAAAAAAGGCAGATAAAAGATTGTTATTTAATGATCAACATAACTCTGTTTCACAACATTGAGTATGAAGAAAGATTTTATGCATCATCGTTTTGCAGCAACGTTAGATTATCGCGAACAACGTTTATTGCAAACTTGAAAACAATAAGCACTTCGAAGATCTTGTCTTCGAGATATTTAAAAATACAGAAAGAGGTTTGCAACATATTGGGTCATATAAAATGTCTCTGCATTTTTTTTGCCACTAGATCGTGTTGATGCCTATATATCCGGCAACAATCACCCGATTGTCTCAAACGAACATGCGCTTAAAAGGTGACATTCAGCTTCCATTATCTGTGAAAACAGTTTTCTAATTCGTTGCTTGTGTAAAAAGTTATATTGATTTGAAAAAGAATGAAATATCTGAAGAAATATATTATGTGTTGCTTTTTCACTATAAAAAAAAGGTGAAGTGTATGGTGAGAAGGCTGTGAGTGAACGAAGGACCTAGGAGTGGTTTGCACGATTCCTTTCCGGAAATTTGAATATCGAAGATGCACCTCGCACTGGTCGGCCAGTCACAGAAAAAGTCGATGGAATTTTGCATCTGGTGGAGAAAGACCACGCAAGCTGTCAGGAAATATCAGAGGCACTAAACATCAACCACATGACAGTTTGGAATCATTTGAAAAGAGCAGGTTACAAAAAGAAGCTCAATGTTTGAGTGCCACATAAATTGCAACCTGGCGAGACCATCAATTCGGTCCTGTACTGTGCACAACTCGACCGTTTGAACGAAGCAATACACAAAGGGAGTTGTGTTCCATCATGACAATGCGCGGCCACACAACTTTGATGACTTGGAACAAATTAGCGGAACTTGGTTGGGAAGTTTTGATACGTCCACCATATAGCCTGATCCTTGCACCGTCTGACTACCATTTTCTTCAATCTCTGCAAAACTCTCTTGATGGTAAAAAGTTGGCCGATTTATGAGCTTTTGATTAAGAAACTCAAAGATTTCAAAGCGAGCAATGACAACACTGTGTACGGTGAAAAAAAAAAACATTTTGAATTCAATTATATGGTTTAAGTGAGAAGAACATGGTATTTAATAAATAAAGGTAACACACAAAACGTTAAAAAAAGGCCTCCTTGGACGTAATTTAAAATCTAAAACCTTTCAGATTTTAATTTTTTAGTTTGTTGCTTGTATAGAAGAGGGATAGCAAAATAAACGACCGCCCAGGGCGGTTGCTCTAGCTATGCCACTGGTTGTACCTTCCGGGCCAATGTTTTTCAAAAAAAATTTTTTTTTTTTTTTTTTGTTTAAATGTTCTTATTAATGTTTTCACGCAGTATTTTAAAAAGGAATATTAACGAATGTAAAATGTACAGTTTATGAGGTTTATTTTAAAATATTGCTTTCTGTTGTACTATTTATGCTAATATGCGATATTCCTATGTTTAAAAGAAATATTACCGAAACCGAAGAAAACATTTTATGATGATGATGTCTTTCAAATGCTTTTATTGCACTCTTTCCTTTAAATTTTCATGAAGCAATCCCATCATTAAAAAGACGTAGTATAACGTTACTTGAAGGAAAGGAAACAGTCTGTTGATTTTCATCCGTGTTCTCATACTGACTTATCCTAACACGAAACTTAGCAAGAAAGGGGGGGGAATCCAGAGCAAAACTCTGAAATTACTTTTTTATATTACTCCCAAAATATTTATAATTCTCCCAAAGGGGCGTTTTTTTAACGTTTGGTGGGTTCCCTTTATTTATTAAATATCATGCTCTTCCCACTTAAGCTACATAAAGTTCAACAGCAATATCACAAAATATTTAAAAGCAGCATATCTTTAGAGTTTCCGATAGAGAGTCTCACGTGCTGGAGATAAAAACTTTTTTTCTTTTCTTTTTTTTTTTTTTTTTTTTTTTTTTTTTTCGTACAGTGTTGCCATTGCTCGCTTTGAAATCGTTGAGCTAGTTAATCAGAAATTCGTTAAAATTTTACAAAATATGAAAAAGCTAATAAAACAAATTCAAAATTCGAGCTTCCAGGTGCCCTTGTGCTGGTGGAGGACTCGTAATTCAGAATTTGGTGTCTCTAGGCACCGCCTTTTTTTCACAGTGCGAGAAACATAAATTCATTCATGCAGATTCTTCATTATTTAATTTCTTAAATATAATACAGGGTGATATTATTTGGTGGCAACAATTTAAAAAGTGATTCCCTTTTATAGAGAAACGCCACAAAATGCCGTTTTGAAACTAATATCCGTTATGGGCTACCGACCCTTTGGGCTTATTATTATTTTTCCTTCTTTGCCCCTCCTTATTTTCATGCACATCAATCATGATTTCAGATCTCTGTACACAGTACATTTCTGATATAATATAGGATATGAAACTTCAGTTCTTTGACATTAATGATGTTTTAAGACATTGTTTTCCATCAAAATGACTAGTGTAGTGTATTTCTAATAATTCTCATGTTGTTTCAAAATAATTTAAATTGCTTGTAATGAATAACTAAAAGATACCGTGCTGCAGTATTCTTGAATTCCCTTCTAAAAGAACATTTAATAGTGTATACATAAGCGTATATCTTTGTTGAACCCCATGTATTTTTCCAAAATTCTTGTTGATTCCAATTCTAACTAAAATAACCATTAGCGTATTACATATTTACGTAAATGAGTATCTACACAGAACCTGTGTATTTTTGTAAAATTCTCGTTAATTCCAATTCTAACTAAAATTATCGAAGGGTATTACAAATGCATAAGTGTACATTTATGCAAAACCCCGTGTATTTTTCCGAAATTCTTCTTAATTCCAGTTCTAACTGAAATAATTATTAGCGAATTACAGATTTTCGTAAATGAGTATCTACACAGAATCTGTGTATTTATCTAAAATTGTCATTAATTCTAACTAAAATTTTCGAAGGGTGTTACAGATGCATAAATGCACTATACAGAATCCCGTGTATTTTTCTGAAATTCTCGTTGATTCCAATTCTAACTAAAATTCCCATTAGTGTATTACAGATTTACGTAGTGCATTAATATCTACGCAGAAGCTGTGCACTTTCCGAAAATTCTCGTTAATTTCAGTTTTAACTAAAATAATAACCATTAGCGTATTACAGATTTACGTTAAGTCAGTATCTACGCAGAATCTGCGGATTTTTCTAAAATTCTTGTCAATTCCAATTCTAACTAAAATTATCGAAGGGTGTTACAGATGCATAAATGTACTGTCCGCAGAACCCCGTATATTTTCCCGAAATTTTCGTTAATTCCAGTTCTAACTAAGATAACGATTAGCGTTACAAATTTACGTAAATGAGTATCTACACAGAATTTGTTTATTTTTCTAAAATTCTCCTTAATTCCAATTCTAACTAAAATTATCGAAGGATGTTACAGATGCACAAATGTACAGTTATGCAGAAACCAGTGTATTTTTCTGAAATTCTCGTTACCTCCAATTCTAACTAAAATAACAATTAGCGTATTAGAGATTTTTCGGAAATGAGTATGTACACAGAATCTGTGAATTTTTCTTAAAATTCTCTTTAATTCCAATTCTAACTAAAGGGTGTTACCAGATGCATAAATGTATTGTATGTGGAACCCCGTGTATTTTTCCGAAATTCTCATTAATTCCAGTTCTAACTAAAATAACCATTAGCGTATATTACAGATTTACGTAAATGAGCATCTATACAGAATCTGTGTATTTTCCTTAAAATTCCTAGTAATTCCAATTCTAACTAAAATTATCGAAGAGTATTAGAGGTGCATAAATATACTCTATGTAGAACCCCGTGTATTTTTCCGAAATTCTCGTTAATTCCGATTCTAACTAAAATAATCATTAGCGTTACAGATTTACGTAAATGAGTATCTAAAATTCTCGTTAATTCCAATTCTAACTAAAATTATCGGAGGTTGTTAGAGATGCATAAATGTATTGTAATGGAGAACCCCGTGTATTTTTCCGGAATTCTCGTTAATTCCAATTCTAACTAAAATAATCATTAGCGTATTACAGATTTACGTAAATGAGTATCTACGCACTTTCTAAAATTCTCGTTAATTCCAATTGTATTCAAAATTAGCGATGGGTATTACAGATGCATGAATGTATATCTAGGCAAAACACTCGCGTATTTTTCTGAAATTTTTATTAACTTCGTTTCTAATTAAAATTCTCGTTAGCATATTACAGATTTACGTTAACTGGAAAATGTGTTCTGTCCCCTGCATTTCGATTGTACTTTCGCAAAATTCAAATATCTACGAAAAATAGCGTATTTGTGAGTTATCAGAAATGGTTAAATTGCCTGCTAAAATGAATTTTTTAAAGGTGTTTTCCAAAAATTCTTCTTCCCCTACCTGTAATTTTCAAATGGTTATTGAATTGCTGGTTAAAAAACTATTTTAGTAAATAACAAATAATTTTATATATTTCTTTTTAGGAGAAAAAATTGAGTTCTGGTTCTCTTGGTGGCGCTGAGGGTGCTCGACCCAAACACGTGACTGTGCATCCTCCAGGGACAAAAACTGCAAAGCCAACTGTTAAGAAAAAGTCCATTCAAGCAGACTTGGTAAGTCCATATTGCATATTATTATAGTAGTAAGCTCGACAGGGCATAGAACACTATTGTGACATTTCCTATAAATAAGTTTTTGTAGAATTTTGAATTATTATGTCACGAAAACTCCAATGTTGCGATTTATGCAGGATTATTGCTTGTTAAGTTCCGGCCTATACTAAAATAAAATAATACGTATAACGCAGTAAAAACTGCTCATAGGAAATTTTTCCTTCTCAGCTCGTATTAAAGTCTTGCTACTAAGAAATTAAGATCTTCCGCTTATTATCAAATATACCTTTTGTTCAGTGAAGCAAAACTTTTAACTCCTTTTAATTGCAGTTTTTTTTTTTTTTTTTTTTTTTTTTTTTTTCCGGCTAGAATTTTGGCACATGAAGCCTGGTTTTTAGTTCTGTGTTGATTTCAACAGGCCTTTCTTTAAAATGATAAACATGCGATTTTTCTTTTCAATTTGATAGCTTAAAAGAACTCGCGTTTATTAATTTTCTTAATGTTAAGAATTTACGTTAACTGGAAAATGTGTTCTGTTTAAATACACAGTTTAAGTAATTAAAAATGTTTAAAATGTTGCAATGAATGAATAGGCTATATCAGGCGTCAGCAACTTTTTTTTTTCTTTTTTTTTTTTTCTTGTGTGTGTGTGTGTGTGTGTTTGCGGGTCAGAATTAACCAAAATGTGTCTATTAAGAAGACGTTTAGGGTCAGTGGTATTTTCGTTTTAAAACAGTCGTTTTTCATGAATAATAAAGTTAATTTTTTGGAAAAAAAAATCTGAAGGCTTTTAGATTTTATATTACGCCTAAAGGACTGTTTTTTTTTAACATTTTGCATGTTAACTTTATTCATTAAATATCATGTTCATCGCACTTAGAAAAATTCTTAGAAACCGCTTCAGCTATATTAATGATAGTAAAAATAAAACAGTATGTAGTGAATTTCCCCCCCCCCCAAAAAAAAAACGCCTGGTATATTGCGTTGCAGTCGCAAATACCTACTAAAAATATTGGTTTGATAGAAGGTTAAAAAAAATCGGTGTAATTTAAATTTGATTTCAAGATTTGAATCAAGAAAATAAACATCAATTTAAATAAAACCATATAAAAATTAAAAATCATCATTCCCACAAATCGAATATGCTTTTGTTTCTTAACAATTTGTTTTCCTCAACTAGATTTAATACATTTTGCTCAAGAACTGAAAATCGATGTAAATGTATTCAATTAACAGTTCCAGTTATAAAACTGTTAACTGAATACATTTTTGCTATTATTACAGTTCTGTAATATGCTTCTAACTTTCTTCATTGCGGATACCAATACAATCATTTATGTATATGGTTTTTATTGTGTTCAGAAAGCTCTAAAGTTACAGTAAACAACGAAATTTTCATTTATTTCTAAATAAGCATTTAAATGTCTATTATAATGTTAAAACTTTAATGTTCTCCATTATGTGGTAAACTGTTTTTCAGGATGTGCCGAGAGAGCTAGGAAAATGTAAAGAAGAAGGTGCCGAGAGACTGGATCTCAGCAAATCGAATGTGAGACTTGTTTTTTAAGTATAAATATATTTACTCATATAATGAAGTGCTCATTATTAACATAGTTTTGTAACCTAAAAGTAGAATGTATAAAATAAACAAAAGAAGAATAATGACATGCTCTTGCACTAAGAAGAATAATTTCGAGATCGTCAAACCTGCGGTCCCCTTAAATCCTCTTGAGACCGGGTTGGGAATACGGGTTAATACAGCAGCGTGTTTTGTCAGCATTGCAATAAGCATACGAATTATTTGAATCAGTCTGACAGTTCTCAGTCAGAAACTGTGGCTAAGTCTAAGCAAAGAAGAAACTCTCTTAGAACTGTTTCGGATGTAAAATTTTAAATTCTCTCTAGGAAACTAGATGTAGTTATTTTTTCGAAACCATTGAAACGTATTGAAAGATGAAAAAGATCCTCTTAGCAGGACGGTCTGTAATAAGTATGAACAAACCCCTGCCCTAAAAAAAAAAAAAAAAAAAAAAAAAAAAAAAAAAAAAAGAGTAACAAATGCAGCTGCCATCTTACACAAAAAAAATGATTTGAAATTCGCAGGAAAAACTAAGCACGCGCCGTTAGCCGGATGTGGAACACCTTTTTTTCTCAGTAACAAGTAGGAGCTTTCTTCCAGCAAAGAGAGCTTCTCGTCCCGAAATGCATTTAATTAATTTAAGCGTTTCATTTTATGTGCATTCTTGAGACTGCTATAGTCTTATTTTAGATCACACAACTGCCAGTCACAGTTCGTGACTTGACTCACTTGATGGAGTTCTACCTGTATGGAAATAAGCTGTCCACCCTTCCAGCGGAAATTGGATGTTTGGTAAATCTCAAGACGCTGGCTCTGAGCGAGAATTCCCTAACAAGCCTGCCGGACTCTTTGTCGAACCTCAAACAGCTCAAAGTGCTGGATCTCAGACACAATAAATTAAATGAGGTTAGTACTTTGGAGATTTTGGATCATCTTACAAGAGTTGTCGTAGCTGTATTTGTGACATTTTTATGTATGTCAAAACTGGTTATAGCTCTGACAAAAGTGAATTTCCTTTCAGATCCCGGATGTCGTTTATGAATTGACGTCCCTTACCACATTGTATCTGAGGTTTAATCGAATCAAAGAAGTGGGCGAAGAGATTGCCAACCTCAAAGTAAGGTTTTCCTTTGTTTTGATTTGGATTGTTTATGGCTGCGGTTATTTGTACTGCAGCTCTTGTAATTTATGAGAGTTAATATGTAATCCATCAAAGTAGTAAGCAATCTGAAGACCAAAAGTTTCTTAGGCTTTGTAAATACTTGATAATTTGTATTTTAATTAAAAGTTATTTTAAATGTCTTTTTGTGTAGTTCTCCGATTTGTGTGTTAAGCTTTAAATTTATACATGTTATTGTTATTGAATAAAAATGAATCCAAATTAGAAATACGCCTTTCAAGGGAAAACTCACGAACGACGTATAATTGAGAAAGACATGTCCACAAATTTCTGCTGTTTCTTTAACTTTTTTCTGTCATAAACAACCGCTTTTAGTGCTGTCACAGGTATATTCAGTTGCTTTGATAACTCAGTTTTCGTCAAATCAGTATTCTCAGTAAATCCTTTTAAGATTTTAATTTTATCTCTTAACAAGAGTGACTTTCTCTTTTGTGATATTTTGTATCAGTTAATTCTGCTTTACCTAGCTTACTTAACACAGTTTCTTTTCCAAGTATTACCCTATTCATCGACTAGTTTTCAATTTCTGTACCAGACTGTGGTGTCTCATGTTTTTAACTTCTCCTGTCCCTATTTCTGAGAAAAATACTTGAACGGTGGAACTGCGAAATGTAAAACCAATGCCGTAAATGAAGCAAAATCGACCTATAAAAGAAATAGTTTACTCTTAAAATAAATATGACTGAATGGGGACCAAGATGACATGACGTATAAATGTAAAACACGTATAAACGATAAACGTATAAATGGTGCTCCACTGTATTTCAGAATATACAATGAGGCAAAACACCAACCTCTTGCTTGGCGTAGACTTTAACCAAGACTGTCGATTTCGAAAGCGAACAGGTGCAGCCGTATTTATACCCGTAAGTACGGCCGGCTGTGGTTCCTCTCTTCATTGTAGAATTTCTTTGTTCCTTCAGGTACTTATAAGCCTGTTTTAAGCCCTGCCAATGATTTTAAATCATTCACATATGTCTCCTATGAGCCATATGTCTCCATTCCCATATGTCTCCTATGAGCTGTTTTTGTAGGAAAGAGCAACAGCGGTGAAGTTAGCGTGCGGCTAAAGAATAAAGTATTCTGTTTTGAGTGTCCAGTTGTCAACTGAAAAAGGCAAGAAGAGGGTAATGCATGTGCTATTCCTTTATTAAAATTGTGCTGTCTTTTTCACGGTTCTGAATAATTTCATAACTGTCCTGTGCAAATATATATAATACATCGTTACAATGCTCTTGCAAACACACTGATGCATATGACATGAAAATTAATACGAGTATATGCGGCAAATAACTAATGTTTTAACAGACACAATAATACTGGTACAATATGATAGATACAATTTACCAAATGAATACTGTTAGAAAAATGTGTATATTTCTAAGATGTCAATACATTGGTGCAGGAGTACAAGTACATGTATATAAAGATAGGACGTGGTTGTAATATTAAAGCAATGCTGAGTTACAATACCTGAGTTCAATGCTTATGCATTGGCGTTACAATACTGTTGAATATATAATAGTGTTGTTATGCAGAATTTATTGTGCATATAGAACGTAGACGAAACTTGTAAAGATATCTATTAACCTCTTTGTCTTGAAAAACATGGATATTGCGTATTGCATGCTTTTTACCTTTTGATTTTTTAAGCTACATTAAACAGCGTCGAACAAATTTTTTGTTCGCATCGTCAGAAAAAGCTGTGGATAACAACCCGCCTTTCAAACTAGTTCTGGGGGAACGCACTTCTAGGAAAAGTTGTCTATTGTTTTCCTTGCTCGTAGAGGTGATACAGGGCTAAAAAGAAAAAGCCCTGAGTATGATATGGGTTTAAAGTACCTCCAAAGGAAGAACACGGCATTAGGTAAGGAGACTTGAGAAATGCCATGCGAAAATAGCTAAGTCATTCTCACCAGAATTCTAAGTTCGCATCTTGTAATGATTGTCAATGGTTGTGGCCTGAGCTTGAAACTCTGTTTCGTTCCATCAGGCGCTTGGCTGTCTTCATGCTTTCCATTTGCGCAAAAATTCGGCATCGTTAAATTGACGATACCACCGCAAACTTCTCTACTAATTTTCCTGTTCTTTCGGTGTTCTCCGAGTTCACCATAGCAACTTCCTTACTGAATATCTAACAGATTGTTACAAATTTTGTAAATGTGTGTATCGCTTGTATAATGAAGCATGGAGAGCTTCAAGAGTGGGAAGTCTCGCTGGAAAGACAGGATTACAGGGGTAAGTCCATTTAACATAGATGTAAATGGCTATGTCGTCAAATCGACGAGATAGTTTCAAGTTGGTATAGTTTAGCCGACTCCTCGAATTTGGCATGAATTCGCCAAAAGTCGCCAAATTCTGTTTGGTCCGATCTCTGTGTAACATACAGGGCCTTTCCCACTGGAGCTAACTGAGCTAACGGAGACAACTGACGTAGCCGACCCATCTCCAAAACTAGTTTTTTCCCATAGGTCAGCAAGTTGAAAAATCTGAACTGCACGCATAGCGGAGCTAGTCGACATATGGAACTGACTCAGATAAATCCCACTGGGAACGGTTCTTATCTGGTCCGCTCCCTATGTAATTATACTGTATCCGGTTCTGTGTAACTGTAAGTGTAATTGTAACTGTGTATGCCTTCCACCAATTTCCAGAAATCGAAGGTAATGGAAATTTCTCGGTGGAGGGAGGGAAACTATATATGACCGGAGAGAGCATCATTTTTCAGTTGAGTTCAAAGTTTAGCTCAGAGTACTGAGAGTATTGAAAGATCACTCTGCCAGCTTACGCATTTGAGGTTCTTTGTATTGCTGTATCTTCTCAGCAGTTTGAAGTGGTAACTACGGATTGTGCTCTATCATACTGAGAAGAGCTGTGTGAGTACTTTTATGTGAACAAAAGAAGTTCCAAAACTGTATTTTGTTTTTGAAAAAATAAGTTTTATCAAGGCTATCATGGGTTCTGTGAGCATTCAATGTATTACGAACCCGTTCGCACTTAATAATATTTTAACACACTCGCACACGTACACGAAACTCTTTTCCTGCATTGTCGCTTTTCTGGAAAAGCAGTGCACACGTTCTGCTACCTTGTGCTTTAAGCGGAAACTTGATGGATAGCGACTTTCCAATTCTTTTTGTTTATTAATCATTATTGTATGTGCATTTTTCAAAATTACTGAAGTGTGAAAGGTGTCCGACGAAAACGTCGCTGGTAAAAAGCAACGCAAGGCGAAAACATCATGGCACAAAATATCATGGCAGAAGCAAGATAAAATATCTCAGTTCTACAGCATCGTGGTAGAAAATAAAATGATGCAAAACCTTCGCAGTTTTAAAACATCATGGTACAAAATATCGTGATAAAAAATAAAGCACCGACAAATCATTGCATGATCATAACATGCTAGACATGCGTTTTCTGAATAAAACTTTTTGAATTGTTGAAAATGATTTTCGAGCACAAGAAGACGTAAGCAATGTTTTTACCTCTGTATTTCATATTTTTGTATTAGATAACAAAATTTTGCTGAAAAAACAGAAATTAAGCCTTCTAAATCTGAAAATCAGTAAGATTGATATTTTGTTGGTTATTCTGGCATGCAGAGGGAGATGCACTGCTCCTGCTCATCCCAGATTCCTGAATGAGTCCTCTTAGGGTGCTGAAGCTTCTCCAGTTGAGGTAGCCTTGTAAAGGAGAAAGAGAAGTGAAGCCGATATCTTAATGAGGGTTGCATACTTCGTGAGTTTCCAAATCAGACTCTACACGATGACTATTCGCCAAGATGAACTGGTTTTCCGACGTCTTCATGATGATCGCGGTCTTCATGATATAAGCTGAACTTCGAAAGGGTACTATGCACCTTTGTTTGCTTATGTCGGAGTTCCTTTGTGCCTTCGCGAACAATGGGTAAAAATCCATGTTTGGGGTAGCTGCAGAAGGACAGGGAGGTGAGGAAAGCTGGCCGGAAACGCGTGAAGAGGTTTGTAGAATCCGAAACGTGGTGAGCTTGCAAACTATACTATACAATACGAAAAACAATACATGTAAGCAGAAATATTAAAATAACATCTGTTCTCACAGAACAGCTATTAATTGGAAGTGATTGCTTCTTGAGTAAATTACAGAAAGAAATAATATGGGATATTTTATGTACAGCAACAAAATCTTAAAACTGCTCTTTTAAGAGCAAAACAAGCCTCTGGTAGCCAGGAGTAGCGTTGTAGCTAAGTCCGAATGTTCACAGCACTAGAAACGCAAACATTGTACTTTGCGGTGAAAATATTGTCACAAATAGGGAAAATGACCCCTAAAATCGTTTGCAAAAATGGGGACGGCATATATAAACGTACAGTAGATTTTGTACGACATTGTTCGAAAACTGCGAGGTTTTTGCACCGCTTTACTTTCTACCAACTGCTATGTTTTCTCCTCAAAGTCTTTTATCCCGCGATGTTTCTGATACGATGTTTTGCCTTTGTACTGTGTTTTATCCGCAATGATTTCACATGTAACAGTTTGAAGTCGTATGAATCATTTGCAATAGCTTTATATTTAATACTGATGTTGAATTAACAGAAATTTTAACTGAGTACTTTTCCGTCTACTTATACGGAATACCGTTCGGAGGCAAAAGATTGGAGCTTAGTGAATGCAGAAGTATGTCTCACACTTGTATTTTCTTTTGCAGAATCTGACTATGTTGAGCTTACGTGAGAACAAAATCCGCGAACTGCCAAGAGGTATAGGCAAACTGCGTAATCTAGTCACATTTGATGCCTCCAATAATCATTTAAAGCACCTGCCGCCTGGTAAGCCTATTTCTTATTAAGTTCCTAGCTCTGGAGGGGGCGCACGTTTAATTTTCTAGCTCTCTTCACACTCATTTGTGTAATGACTATTGCTATCTAAATTTAATTCAATGATGAAAAAAAAAACTATTCCTGTAAAATTAGATTTGCTTCTGTCTCATTTTTATAAATTATCGAAAATAAAAATATAAAAAAAGTAGCAATTTTGTGGAAACAATATTATCGCGTGATACTTTTCTCGCTTTGAAAGTCAAACTCATATTTATCATAACGATCATGTTATATGCTTAACAGCCATTAGCATGAAAAATACTTTCATATGTTGTAGTACTTCATATTAGCATTTTAATCAGTATTTTGGTAGCATAAAATTAGTTTTTGATTTTAAAGGTAAAAAGTTTCAAATCATATTTGCTACTTTCAGAATAACACCATTATTAATTTTGTATCTTATAAATATGTATCAGTTATTTAAGGGAAAACTTTTAAAAATAATTTACGCAGTTTTTTTTAACACTTCGGAGGTTTCTTATTGTTTCATGCTTAGCAGTTTTTTTAACACTTTGAAGAGTTCTGATTATTTCATGCTTTAGATAGGTTCCACTCTGTTACAGATAAAGATCAGAAGTTGTTGCCAGTCGATGTGGTCTAAGACTTTTCATTTGTCTTCCTATTATAGCAAGTTACTCATCAAAGTAAAGTGAATTCTTAAAATATATGTATATTTTTTATTTCCAATGACTAGGCAAAAAATTACAAAGAACTAAAATCCTATAAACAGAGGTTACAAACAAAGAACAAAAAAACTGAAGGCATTGTCTAAGAAGCGGTCTTGCCTCCCAGTATCTCGACTCTTCTGTAAGACAACGAAGGGCCGTCACATCGAAGCAGGTGGTCCTTGTGTCACAAAAGTGGGCAAATAGGATGGCTTGAAATGCCTATGCGGTGCAGGTGGACGGAGAGGCTATCGTGTTTCGTAGACAGACGGAAAGCCGCAACTGCATTACGTCTTGAACTATCGGTAGTAAGAAAAAGACTTGATCATTCTTCAACTTTTTAGGCTGGAGTTAATCAATCAATGTAACTTATGCCGGGATGTCGCTGTGAGCACGTGATGTATCCGGCTCAATGATACTTATGCCGCGAGGGCACGTGATTGTGTACATTCAAGACATGGTAGGAGGAATTTCGCACTTAGGAAAAGGAGAGAATAACTCGCTGTTACGGGCGGCAGAACTTAGTTTCCAGTTCATTAGCAATTCTACGCGGTGAGTATTCGACAAGATAAACAGACGATTCCTCATCGTGATGAAGGTGCATTCTTCATGAGTTCATAGATCAACAGCAATTCAACATGATAACTATTCGCCAAGATAATCTTTATGAATCTTTATGAATGTTTCATTTTTCGTGAATTTCCAAATTAATAGCAAATCCACACGGTGACTAATCGCCAAGAAGAACAGGTATCACGACATCTTGATGAAGGTTGCATTCTTCGTGAGTTTCCAGATCAATAGCAACCCTATACGTGACTGTTCGACAAGAGAAACAGGCGACACATCTTAATGAGGGTTGCATACTTCGTGAGTTTCCAAATCAGACTCTACACGATGACTATTCGCCAAGTTTCCGACGTCTGGTTTTCCGACGTCTTCATGAAGATCGCGGTCTTCATGATAAGCTAAACTTCGAAAGGGTACTATGTACCTTTATTTGTTTATGTCGGAGTTCCTTTGTGCCTTCCCGAATCGCGAACAATGGGTAAAAATCTTTCCGGTACCTTTTTACAAAGTGACGGCGCCGGTCAGCTTGCAGAAAGTCATGATCAGAGAAAACTCCATCCGCCCCTGATTATGACTTGCTATGTTAGCGTTTACAAAGAGAAATTGTTTGGTATTTTTACTTCCTTGTACGAAGTATTGTAATCGCAAAAAGTTTCAGGCAGCATATTTCAACGGAAATATCCATTTTGACCGCTATCGAATGCAATTTAACGATGTTTTCCCGTGACATCTGTACGTAAAGACAGAATAAAAGATTCTTTTCCTCCAAAAAAAATAATAAAACTGCTTTAAAATGAATTCTAAATAGAATTTTTCGTGGCGTCTGTACGAACGTATGTACGTACGTACGTATCTCGCATAACTCAAAAGCGAGTAGCCTCAGAACGTTGACATTTTGTATATAGGACTGCTATAACATGTAGATGTGCACCTCGTATTTTGGTTGCAATCGGTCGCACCAAACGTATATAAATATATTTATATATATATCCACTCTGTTACCCGGCTCAGTGATCTCAGTTTCTTTACCCGTATATGTTTGTAAATTGTGCACTTTTTTGCCTTAAAAATGGTTGAATTATGTTGTTCTTATCTTCAGGTTAAGGTTTTTATGCCTTTAGTAAATCTGCAAGCAATATTTGTACAATTATCAACAATTTAAAAGCTGTTTACGTGCGGTTAAGCCTTAAGTTTTAAATAACATGGTGGACATATTTGTTTACATTTGAAAGAGCAGAATATTAGATTTGTTGCCAATCTAGAGAGACTAAGCTTCTCAACAACAAAGATAACGCCTTCATTTATTATTGCGAATTAAATCATGCTTAATCGTTTCTGGAATTTTTTCGAGGAAATAAGTGTTTAAGATTTACTTCGTAATTTTTAATACAGATATTTTGAGTTTTTATGTATTTTTTCCGTGTCGCGAAGTGTGAACTGAATTAATTGAATGAGAAATACTAAATCGTCTGTAAAAAACTGTTTCTTTTTTGTTTTGTTTACTTAATTTCTTTTATACATCGTTCTAGATATATTAGAGTATTTGAATAGAACATGTGGCAACGATTAGATAATTCTTCAAATGATATAAATTTTGTACATTGTGAGTTATAATATGAACGAAGTATAACGCTGTTAAGTGAACCTAGCTCCAGAGTGTCGCTATGGTAAAAAAATATAGTGAATTTTAAAGAGTGCATTTCTTCTATTGTGGTTTATGCACTATCGACAAAGTAGATTTAATTTAATCCAATAAGTTTAAAAGAAATGCAAGAAAAATGCGTATAATTTAATATTCAATACAAGGAAGTCATGTGGTGTACACATGAGATTTTTTTATTCTAAGTTTCTTGGTGTATATTTCATCTGCCTTCGACATTTACATAATTCGTGTTGTTTTAAGTCCGTTTTACTGTTGTTTTAATTGATCACTTGTGAAATTTTTTGGGGAAATAAAAGGTTTTCAAGAAGATGTTGAAGATAACTTATGTTCTACCAGCGTATTCTACCACTCTTTTAGTTTTAAATCAAAATCACCTCAGTTCGTGTACATAATTTGTTTAAACAGAACTGATTCACTTACATAATATTGTTTATAAAAAAAGCCTGCGCTGCCCATTCTTCTACAACATGCTTATATTTTTAGAAAATATTAGTATTTTGTTTATTCAAATGTAGGAAAAAAATTGCATTTCTTTCAGAAATTGGGGAATGCGTCCAGTTGTCCACTCTTGATGTCCAACATAACGAACTAGTCGATATTCCAGACACTATAGGTGGCTTGCAGTTTTTATCCAGACTAGGGCTCAAGTAAGTTATTCACACAACCTTTGCTCATGCGTACATGTATTGAATCGCAACGTAGTGTTTTTATATATTGCTGTTTTGAAAATCTGATTTTCGCAGTTAAATGATCGAATTGAGTTTCGATCGAATTCAGTGATCATATTACACTTAAATTAAATCATAGGTTTTCTCCAAATACTGATGTACTTTTGCACATGGCAGCTACATTGCCGAATTATCAGTTGATAAAGGTATACGCCAAGAAAATAGCCACGAAATTTTGAATTCAGGAGTATTTTAATTGCCGAAAAAAATGAAAGGACAGAAAAATGTTTGACTTTATTATTTTTTTTTTTTTCATTTTTATTTGCAATTTAATTTTATGATCAACATACATAGTGCGTATACAGCTTTTATATTTTTAATTCAATATTTTACTTATATAGCTATGCACTACAAAAATATGGATTTTATTGCTGTATTATTATGAAATCAAAGTAGGATGAATTTTAAAATTATTTAAAATATGTATTTGAGTGTGTACGTCAGAAATGAAAATAAAATACGAAAAGTACTTTTATTATTATTATCTGTTGTTTCCTTTACTATGCCTTTTTAAGTTGTTTTAATAAAGGTTAAATTGATTAAGTTGAAAAGCAGAAATATTGAAATACATTAAATAATATTAATATGTTTGTAATTTAATATGTTTAATGCATTTAATATGCTTGTAAGGTAATGATTATAAAAACGTTAATTAAATGCTATGTATTCATAATTATGCTACATTATTAAAGTTATTATTATTAAAGTTGTAGAGTCATTAGGTTTTATTTTGAATCAAGAGACAGGAAAAATGAGCAATGCCCTCGCCAGGACTCGATTCCGGAAGTCTGGAATACGCGCCGACTGTGCTAACCATTACACCAAGAAGGCATGCAGAAAGAAAAGAAGGGAGAAAATACCTTATAAAGTATATCATTTTTATTTATATTGACATTATTGGGCCTTAACGTAATATATTCATCATGTAATTATTACCTATACATATGAAGGTGCTGTGTTAGGCAGAAGAACAGTATAATTATAGGAGTTGTAACGAGACCCCTCCGCACTACGCCCATAATGTTAAGTAATTAGAAGCACAAGTAATTAGAACTAACTGGGCAGAAATAGATTTAGAAGCACTACAAAAACCATAATTTAATAAATAATCTTACAAACTTTAGAATGCAGAAATGTGCTTCCCTGGTGCCATTTGTTTAATCATTCTGCGCAATAACTCGTTTAATCTTTGATATTTTTTGTAAAGCCATTTAGATATAAAGGTTCTATGATCTTCATAGTAAAAGATAAAGATATAAATTTAAGAATGAACCTCATAGGTGAAATATAAAAATCCGTTCAAATACAATAACTAATAGTATCTTGGAATACGGCAACATCAAGTAAAGCATATCTCGCCCCCATTTAAAAGGAAGAATGATCGAGTCAGTCATGAGCAAATAAAGGAGAAAGTGGCTATCTGTAATATAGCCCTCCCAGATTTTTCGACAAAAAATATCGCCGAGCAGAGGGATAAATGATAGGATGTGGTAACCCATACCATTCGGTCAACGCAATGTAAACAACCGTAAATTTCTGGAATTAAAGTTACAGCTAACATTTACAGCTAATAGTGGTCAATTACATTTATTCACTTTCAATACAAATTCCCTAGATATTCATTTACACAAAGTTTTCCGGCATAGCTTTCTCTTAAATTTTGTCACAATTTTAATATTAATATTAACTATCTAAATACAAAATTCCTAACACTGTTATCGGCGATTATTTAACGCTCGGACATCGTGCAGAATATTGTTATAAAGATAAGATTTTTGGCTACTTTGGAAGTGATATTTTTGCATTTAGTTACGGCTTGCTGTAAACCTGCTGCTAGTGATGTTGTAATTAAGTATCAGGCTTAAAGGAAAACTTTAGGTGGGAATTTTTAAACAAGTGTAAAAGTTTGGAAAAGTCGGGTATTCCAAACACATATTTTATGTATAAATTAACAAGAAAGTATGAACATTTTAGAGGATTTTTGATGGATTGTGGATTATTGAAGGATACAGTTTGTTGTAAAAAATGTAAGATACCATGCGGGTAGTTAGTCATAAAAATCATAAAAATCCTCCGTTGGTAGTCATAAAAATTATCCATTGGTCATTTAGTCATAAAAATCATCCATTGGTAGTATCTGGAGATGTAAAAAGTGAGAAATCAAGAAATCAATTAGGCTAAGATCATGGTTCGCCTGTAATTAAACTTAATTTACAGTTAATTAATTCTTAATTACATAATTATTTGTCAAGGGCGAAATATCTAAAGGTTTTCGGCATTGTTTTAAAAATGACATACTTTTAACCTTAATAATTTTCGTTAATCATTCCTTAACATTTTTTTTTCTTTTAAAATCGTGTATAATAGTTGTAAATTTATTTCTATTATCCATGATTTCTGGTGAAAGAAAGATGGTCGCCATTTTTCAACCACGCAGTTTCATCGGAAATCTTGATGGTAACCTTCTTTCAAAACATGGTTTTTGATGCGCTTTGGCGTCAAAAAATTCTCCAAATTTTGAAGGTGGACTGTACTGAAGTTGCTCCGAGAAAGTAATCAAATAACATTATTGGTCGATTTAGTTACTGGTTCTGGCGCTTTTCTGCTGCTTTTATTTGATGGGAAACTATGTGTGTTATATACATATATTTAAAACATCGATTATCTGAAAATTAACATCTTCGTCTTATTTTGAGCATTCTATTTCAACAAATTTCATTTTGTTCTCTTCTTCAGATACAATCAACTGACAGCAGTTCCAAAATCCTTAAGTAACTGCATCAACATGACAGAATTCAATGTAGAGAGTAATGCCATTTCACAATTGCCAGTAAGTAATATTGAAGATGCTTAACGTATATTTTTTTTAAATTCACTATTTTAAAAATTACTAGCGGGCTGGGCCAAAGCAAAACTTATATGTTCTATGTGCACCTGAAAAGAAAATCGATAAAAACATCTTTATATGTGGCTAAAAAGTGTGTCGCCGATAGTTTATTGTTGCCACTCGGAAAAATGAGCGCGGAAATTAACGTTTCCGCAGTTTTTAATTAATATCTCGGCCGATCAAAGTCGTACGAAGATGAGAACGGTATCAATGGATTTGGAGAATTTTTTGGAATCCGAGGATACGCGTCTCGAATTTCAGTTCGGCGCCGTTCCGTAGATATTCGAGAAAAAAGAATTTGCCACGTAGCCAAATCTCTCTAATAGGGAAAACCCAAGAAAGAAAGTGGAGAATGTAGGGAAAACGTAGGGGGAAATTAGTTTTTAATTTATATCTCAGCTAATTAAAGTCCCAAGAAGACGCAAATGGTCAAAATGTCGTGCCACGGACCTACGGAATCCAACGCTGTGCTTCGCTAAGCCCGGGAGCCAGCCGTTTCGGATGATATGATGTTACTTCACGCCATATATATATATATATATATATACACTGGTGTGCAAAAATTAGGCACGAAATCGAAAAATTAGCATATCAGGTGAACGAAAAGGCAGAGCGGACAGAAAGACCAATCAGAAGATTAAGTAAGGTGATGTACGGTAGCACATGCGCAGATATGCAGGTAGACGTAATGGGGGAGTGTCTGATTAGTATAAAGCATGTTTTCGGTGTATGATCAGTATTTCTCGCAAAGAGATTGCACGCCGTATACCAGTTAAAATCACACCGAGTTGCTGCCTCAGCGAGAAATGGCGAATAATCAATCTGTTAGAGGACATCTGGATGCTTTTACCCGAGGTCGAATAATTGGGAAGTTGGAGGAAGGCCGCAGTGTGACAAGTGTGGCTGCAGAGTTCGGAATTGCTCACAGCATCGTTTCACGACTTTGGAGACAATTTCAAACTACAGGAACAGCTATCCGGGGGTTTAGTAGTGGTCGTCCACGAGGAACCACACCCGCAGATGACCGGTATATTGCCTTACAGGCCAGAAGAAACAGGCGGCAGACAGCGCGAGAAATCGCTAAACACACGACACAGGCGACTGGACGACCGATATCGCGTTTTACCTTGGCCAGAAGACTGCACGGTGGTGGTCTGTTTGCACGACGCCCTGTACGGTGTGTAACTCTAACGCCTGCCCATCGGAGAAGGCGTTCTCTGTGGTGCCGGGAACACCGGAATTGGAGAGACAATGAATGGGGACGAGTACTCTTTACAGATGAGAGCAGATTCAGTCTGAGTAGCGATTCTCATCGCATACTCATCTGGAGTGAGCGCGGAAGCCGCAATCATCCCTCGAACACCATTGAAAGGGACAGGTATGGAGGTGGCGGCGTTCTCGTTTGGGGAGGCATCATGCTTGGTAGTCGTACAGACCTTCACATCTTCGACGCAGGTTCAGTCAACGGGACCCGTTATTGCAACGAGATTCTTCTTCCATATGTGCGTCTTTTTAGAGGCGCTATGGGTTCGCAGTTCCTTTTCATGGACGACAATGCACCATTTCATCGCACAGTAGCTGCCGAACAGTTCTTAGAGAGTGAGGATATTGAACGTATGGATTGGCCGGCACGATCTCCGGATCTCAATCTCATCGAGCATGTATGGGATTTTCTAGGCAGACGCTTGGCAGCTCGTACCTTACCACCAGTAACGATTCCGAAGCTTCGATTGGCGCTCCAAGACGCCTCAACAACTCATTGACACCCTCATTCTCAGCATGGGCAGACGCTGTAAAACCTGCCTAGCAGTCAGGGGAGATCATATTCCCTATTAAAGACCGGATGTTTCTTGCTGGACACCCATCACAGGGATGTTTCGGCCTTCAGTCGCATTGCGCTCCATGCTACTTTTTCAATAGAGCTTCTTTTTATCCCTCTGATTTCTCTTTTAGTAAGTGTTGCTTACATTACTCATGTCCTTACGTATTGGGGATCTTACGGTATTAAATGTGTTGATTTGGAAAGCTTTTGTACAAAGTTATATTGAAAAAAACGTCTCGTCCTTAATTTTTGCACACTAGTGTATATATATATATATATATGCGGCTTAAGTGTCTGTTTGTCGCCGATAGTTTTGTGGTTGCTTGCGTGACTGTACTAGCCAATGGGCTGAAGTTGCCACGGCACAGGGTTGCCATTTCAATTGAGAGGTAGACAATTTCCTCTAAAACACGCCTTTGCTATGACCATCCATAAGTCTCAGGGCCAAACGCTTAAGCATGTTGACATATTTTTACCTGAACCAGCATTTGAACACGGTCAACTTTATGTTGCCTGTTTAAGAGTTCGTGAAAGAACGGACGTAAAATTAAAAATAATGGATGGTCCTCTGCAAGGCGAGCTGAAAAATGATGGATAGATCTACACAAGAAATGTTGTGTACAAAGAGATCTTTGACATATGAATTAACATTTCATTATTTAAATCACCTTTATTGATTGAGCTAGCGGTGGCTCTTAAGAAATGTACCGCCAGTGGTTTCCTTCATTTCACTCTACTTTAAGCAATTAAGCAAGTAGAAGGGGGTACCCCGTTTGGCAGTAAGTAAAGGGGCGTTCTCGCCTCCTGTCCTGGGTAATTCAGTTTAAATTAGCGGACACCTTTGCACAAATCATTTTAATTACAATTTATAATATCTAGAACAGCGGCCATTTCGCATGACCGCCGGGCGTTCTAGTTTCAATATAAATAAAAAGAATTCTTTCCAAGCAAGATACAATTCGTAAATAATTTTTTTGTTGCCATACCAGGAAACAAAAACTTAAAACATTTCAGGTTAATACATATGACTGATGATTTAAATTTAATGTAATATAACAACTTTTTTTAATATTAATAAAATTATATCAATAAAATTGTCAATAGCAGCTATTTATTCAAATTGCTGACATTAACGAAAAATTTCCCTCTTACAATGACGTCGCGTGCAATCGCATGCTTTCTTCAACGTCAGAAAATGACATCCACAATTCACTTGGCATTCTAATCGTGCCTATTTTCAGAACATTTACAATTGTTTATTACTATTGCGATAGGAACAGAGCACAGCAAAATGACGTCCATGCAGCAACAGAGATACAAGCGAAGTACGCGTTTATCTAATATGGAGCTAACCAAAGAAGGACAGTTTTGGTTAACGTTAGAAAGGTTTCAGTTTTCAGAGTTTAGGATTTATCTAGAAATGACGCAGTCCAGAAAAAGTTATTGCAGTTTTTAGAACACAGAGAGAAAATACTAAAATTAAAAATGAGGAATTAAAAGCCTATTGTTAAATTTAATTATAAAGCTGATTTACATATTTTTATTACACACACACACATATATATTAACATATATAAGAAATTGCAGTAAACTATTGCTATTGGTTTTACCCATTTTTGTGCCTAAACATTATTAATGATTAAAATAATTTATTAATAATATTATGTAATAATATTGATTCTATATTTCGTATACTTTGATAGGAAGGCCTTTTGTCCAGCTTGGTCAACTTAACAAGTCTGACCCTTTCTAGAAATGCCTTCACATCCTATCCAGTAGGCGGACCATCCCAGTTCTGTAATATATATGTAAGTACTTGATACCACTTTGGACCAACTTATCATGACTATTGCTATTGAAGATCTCTGATTCAACTAATGAATTAAATATTATCAAATAGGTGTTTTCTTGCTCAAGCCAGTTTCGAAACGCGCGTAAAACATCTTTAAGGTTTAGCACTAAAATTCGCACATCGAAGAGTCTTTCTCATTCGCAGAAATCGAAAATTTGTTCATTTAAAATTTTCCCTTGGCGTTAACTTTCCTTTGCTTTGTCCACTGTTACAGTTTCATGTTGCTGGCCACGAGAGGGCGCAGATTTTTTATTTTATATTTATTATTTTTTCTTACCGCTTTGAGGATTATTTAATTGAGATATAGAGGCAATGACAAAAAAATAAGATGAATGTCCTTCTGTAAGAAAACGAATTGTAAATAGCCGTAAATAAAATTTTCCGTGTGATAAAATGGCAAAGAATTTCAAGTATGCTGTGGATTTCTTCAAGGAAAGCTAAGCTGAAAGATTTTCTCACCAAATATTGTTAAACGGTGAAAACGTAAGAAAATACAACCCTAGAAACAGCAAACAATAATCAAAATCACCTAATCTATTTTTAGTAATATTTCGGAGGAAGGCGGGGATTTGCCAGAAGCAAAGCACTTAAACACAACTGTACAATATGGTAATTAAATAACTACTATTAGTATATAATAATTAAATAGCTATTTCATTATACATTTTTAATTGAAATTTACCCCTGTAAATCATTGTCATTTTATGTGTTGCACTTTGAGAATTAGCATCCAGCGCACAGTTTGAAATTGCTTAAACTTACTATAGTATTACTATAATAGTATTTTTGTACATAGAACAGTATAAAATCCAAAATCCGAACGTCCATTATCCGGAAGGATCAATATCCGGATCTCCAGACCACCAGTTTCTTTCTCAAAGAATAATAATAATAATTAAAATTCCCTCTGCAAAGATTAGGAATGAAAAATATAATACTCATCAAAAAGAAGAAGGTGTACCGTATACCCGATTTTTCTCGAGACTAACTGAGGTTCCAGCATACCATCTTCAAACACCTGCTGGCTTTGGCATTCCACCACTCCTAATGATAATCCATTGATTGATGTTGGCCAGGATCATACTTTCAGCTCCTGAGTGGTTGTGGAAGTTTAGTATTTTTGAAGTGAAGCCCCAATGTTGCCATGTCTACACGTCATTACATTTAAAATTATGATTTAAGTCCAGAAATTTCCAAAATCGCCACCGAAGGCCCGACAAATCTGGATCTCGGACTACTAAATTAAATTACTGAAATGGTTCAAAAGGTGTACCTTAACACGATTACTATTTAAAATATTAATTATATTGCTAAAAATTGAAAAACTATTCATTTTAACGTAAGCCGCATAGAAAAACCAAATAGCCACAGTTTAGCCAAACTACCATAGTTCATCCTAGATACACTCGTGTGGAAAACTAAGAGAATTAGCACATGTCAAATTTCTGAAAAACAAGTGAGCAGATTTTAATGAAATTTAGCATGAATGTACATTTTTAACAGAGCGAAAGAGATGTGTCATATCATCATGTATCAAGTCATTTTACGTACTCATGAGTCTCAATAAAGTTTATAGCGCAATGAAGTCCAAAATCCAGGTCGTAATATCCGACTGAAAATGAGTCTAATATGGGGTATGGTCTCCTCTTGACAAACAGACAAGTCATGCAGTGTGAGGAATTGTGGAGAGGAGGTAGCTGAGAAGTCCCTGTGTCAGTCGATCCCAAATCTGCAGCAAGGTGGTTTTCAGCTGCGAGATGGTTTTCGGAGTAGGATGACGAGATGAAATTGTTCTCCCAAGAGTGTCCGAAATATGCTGTGTAGAGTTAAAATCAGGAGATCTGGCTGACCAATCCATGTGGTGAATATCCTCATTTTCCATGTAATCGTCGACCAGCTGAGCCTTATGAGGACGAACGTTGTTATCTTTAACAGGAACCCAGGACCAACTGCTCTTCTGAAAATTCGAACATTAGGCTCTAAGATCTCACCTCTCTACCTCATAGAAGCCTTTACCAAACACATGCAGGAGTGTGCGGTCTTCCAATATAATGTTTGTGTGTGTATTTAATTATGGCAAAGCACACTAGGGCTATCTACCTAAGGGAAGGGATGCCTTCGTGGAAGACTTTCTAAGGGAAACTGGCTCGTATACACGTTACACATGGGGAAAACCACGAAAACACCCATGCAGCCAGCCCGTTCGCGGGATTCGAACCTTGGACCGAACTACCAGTGTTCAACGACTTTACCGCTCGGCCGCTGGTGGGCCCGTCCAATATAATGCCTGCCCAAACCATTACACCTCCACTACCATAAAGATTTTTTTTTCCTTTGATGGGGGACGGATGGTATCGTGCACCACACTCTCTCCAGATACAGTTACGCCGAGAATCAGTGTCCAGGCTGAAATTTGACTCGTCTGTAAAAGGCACAGTGCTCCAGTGAAGTCTGGCTGAAAGCGCATGTGGTCTGCGCCATGCTAAGCGCGCCTTCTTGTGTGCTGCAGTGAGCGGGACGCAAACAGCGGGTCTTCTGTCATACAGCTCTATTTCATGAAGCCTTTTGGCAACTGTAGACAGTGGCAGTCGGGTTCCAGTGAAAGCTGCAGCTCACGGGAGAGCTGTGAAGCTGTAACAGTCCTGTGTCGACCCTCTGAAAGTGCCAAATAACGATCCTCATTTATCGTTGTCGATCTTGGTCAAACTTGCCCAAGTCTACTTGATAAAGATCCAGTGTCCTGAAACTGTTTCCAAAAACTACAGACGATACTGGACGTTATACATTGAGCTCTGTAGCCACCTACGCTTATGACTTTCCTGTTTCCTGTGTTTAATCTACCAACAATTCTCCATCTTATTCTGTCATCCATACATTCGTGACGATTCATTTTACCTGACTCATCCAGCTCTTTCGAGATACACGGCGAATGCCATGAAAGATTACGAAAACCCCCTTTGCTCTTATATCCACTCCACAATCACAGCTCCGCACACATGCCCGTGTACGCTTACGTATACGACTCTGAATATTTGGATAATTCTTCGGCACCATAATTAGTATCTTTCGTTGAATAATTTAAGAAAAAATAGACATAATTTGCAAATTCTCTTAATTTTTCACACAAGTGTGCATTGTCTCATAGTTTATTATACACTGGTGTGCAAAACTTAAGGACGAGACGGTTTTTTCAATATAACTTTGTACAAAAGCTTTCCAAATCAACACATTTAATACCGTAAGATCCCCAATACCCAAGGACATGAGTAATGTAAGCAACACTTACTAGAAATCAGAGGGATAAAAAGAAGCTTTATTGAAAAAGTAGCATGGAGCGCAATGCGACTGAAGGCCGAAACATCCCTGTGATGGGTGTCCAGCAAGAAACATCCGGTCTTTAATAGGGGATATAATCTCCCTGACTGCTAGGCAGGTTTCACAGCGTCTGCCCATGCTGAGAATGAGGGTGTCAATGAGTTGTTGAGGCATTGCTGCCCATTCGTCTTGCAGCGCCAATCGAAGCTCCGGAATCGTTACTGGTGGTAAGGTACGAGCTGCCAAGCGTCTGCCTAGAAAATCCCATACATGCTCGATGGGATTGAGATCAGGAGATCGTTCCGGCCAGTCCATATGTTCAATATCCTCACTCTCTAAGAGCTGTTCGGCAGCTACTGTGCGATGAAATGGTGCATTGTCGTCCATGAAAAGGAACTGCGAACCCATAGCGCCTCTAAAAAGACGCACATATGGAAGAAGAATCTCGTTACAATAACGGGTCCCGTTGACTGAACCTGCGTCAAAGATGTGAAGGTCTGTACGACTACCAAGCATGATGCCTCCCCAAACGAGAACACCGCCACCTCCATACCTGTCCCTTTCAATGATGTTCGAGGGATGATTGCGGCTTCCCCGCTCTCTCCAAATGAGTATGCGATGAGAATCGCTACTCAGACTGAATCTGCTCTCATCTGTAAAGAGCACTCGTCCCCATTCATTGTCTCTCCAATTCCCGTGCTCCCGGCACCACAGAGAACGCCTTCTCCGATGGGCAGGCGTTAGAGGTACACACCATACAGGGCGTCGTGCAAACAGACCCACCACCGTGCAGTCTTCTGGCCACGGTAAAACGAGATATCGGTCGTCCAGTCGCCTGTGTCGTGTGTCTAGCGATTTCTCCTGCTGTCTGCCGCCTGTTTCTTCTGGCCTGTAAGGCAATATACCGGTCATCTGCGGGTGTGGTTCCTCGTGGACGACCACTACTAAACCCCCGGATAGCTGTTCCTGTAGTTTGAAATTGTCTCCAAAGTCGTGAAACGATGCTGTGAACAATTCCGAACTCTGCAGCCACACTTGTCACACTGCGGTCTTCCTCCAACTTCCCAATGATTCGACCTCGGGTAAAAGCATCCAGATGTCGTCTAACAGATTGATTATTCGCCATTTCTCGCTGAGGCAGCAACTCGGTGTGATTTTAACCCTTTGACGATTATGGAAATGAGCAGTTTCCGTTTACTTAATTCGCGCAGCATTAGGAGTAAAGAGTAGTCGAAAGTAGCAGCTGTTTTCCCCCGCCGTTCTTCCGAAAATGTCACCTTTCTCTGGCGATGCCGTAGATAGCTCGTCTTGCGCGTTTTAAAAATTTCTTAAAGTATTTGTAGTACATAAATAACAGTTTTTACGTACTTTAAAATAATTATTAAACAGTAAATTATAAATGATTATAACCAATTATATAAATAATAATAGTTAATTATAAATATAAGACAAATATTAAATTGAAAGGACTAAATAAATACAACTAATGTAAAACTTTATGAAGCACAGTATAAATACAGTAATTACCTAAAAATCTTTTTGTGTGTGATATACTTTAAAACATGGAATTGCACATAATGGGGCATTACAGTCTTTGCAATACGTACGTGTTTCACGGCGAATTCTTTTTCCATTAGCATCATTTTTGCTGCAACATACCACACATCGTCTAGTAGGTTCTTTCTAATAGAGAATTTCAGAAATATTTGTCACGCAAGCTTTCATGCCTACATGACCAGTAAAACTAAATCGGCTAGGAGCGTGAGAACTTGAATCAATTATACACCACTGTCGAACACTCGAAAAATCTTCCTCATCGCTTGAATCGTCTTCTGAGCTTGAAATACTGTGAACAAAGTCTTCATCAGATTCAAAACTTAATAAGCTTTCTGTATCACAATCATAATCATCATCATACCTATCTAACTTTCGCTTTTGAGCCATTTTACTGTACAAACACCCTAAAAACCGCGCCAAAATACGTATAAAATGAACAAGGTCAAAAAAAAAAAATCCACCTTCATTATGCAAAGAAATTCATGGAACTCGTACTGCCATCTGTAGACAGTAAAACTAACTAAATTTCGTAAGTAGCATTCGTTTGAAACACAATCAGTGCAGAATAATAATGGCGAACGAAGTCAGCTCGTCAGCGCGCATTGGGGAAAAATTTCACTAGGCGAGTAGTGCTCGTTACTAACCATTTCGGTCAAAATCTTCCTCCCAAGCGGAACTCGTTTGCGCGCATTATGTAGCACGATTCGATTGCGAGCTGAACTCGTTCATAACCATCAAAGGGTTAACTGCTATACGGCGTGCAATCTCTTTGCCAGAAATACTGATCTTACACCGACAACATGCTTTATACTACTCAGACACTCCCCCATTACGTCTACCTGCATATCTGCGCATGTGCTACCGTACATCACCTTACTTAATCTCCTGATTGGTCTTTCTGTCCGCTCTGCCTCTTCGTTCAGCTGATATGCTAATTTTTCGACTTCGTCCTTAATTTTTGCACACCAGTGTATTTTTTGGGAGGGGGGGGGATCCAGGAGAAAGGAAAAAATATTATTATAAATTGTTTTTGTAAATTGTACTTTGTTAAATATTTCTTAATGCGTGTTTGTTCATAGTATTTAGCATATTTTTTACTTCATATATAATCGTCTCTTCGGGCACATCATTAGTTTCCCTTTTAAATGAATGCCTTCCCATTTTCATATAATATACTGTGTAGACGGTCTGTATAATATGAATATATAAATTTTAGTTCCATATATGCGAGATTTTAATCTATTAATATTACTTATTTGGATACTTCGTACTAAATATATATGTACATTTTATTTTTCTAGTCCATCAACATGGAACATAACATGATCAATAAAATTCCGTTTGGAATATTTTCAAGGGCCAAAAATCTTACGAAGCTGAACATGAAAGAAAATCAACTTACTTCCTTACCACTAGGTAAGTCCTTTAACGCGACTGCAGATTTTGTTTTTCACAGATTCCACTTTATCAAACAAAGAAAGCAACAACTAAATTGTCACCCATTGTTTTGTTATTAATTTTTCTTAGTTTTTGAGAGAGAGTAATAATGAAAATACAATTGGGAAAAACCTTGGCGCTTTCGAGCATAGTCGTTGCCTTATCAATCCTGCAAGGATCAATCTTGCCTTATCAATCCACTTAACAGCGTTACATCTCATTCATTTTATAACTCAGAATGCACAAAAATTATATCATATCATATCAAGAATTACCGCATTTTCTATTCAAATATTTTAATAAATGTAAAACGATGTTTAAAAGAATTTAAACAAATAATAAAGAAACACAGACTATTAAGCGCCGCTTAACTAATGCGCATGCGCTACGAATTAATTCAGTTCTCACTTCGCGACAAGGCAAAAACACATAAAACTTCAAAACATCATCATTAAAAACTCTAAAATACAAAAAACATAAAACACCAAATACAGTTAAAAACAGCTGAAAAACAATTTTTACAATTAATATAGTTTCTGCGCAAAAACAAGCAATACGGCCAGCGGGCAAAAAGACATATTTTTCGGTGCACAAAACTGGAAGTTTACTTTTGATCCCACTCGGCAGAAAGATACTGAAGTTAGTGCAGAAATTGGCTTAATTCACTATTCTACTAATAGTTTCGAATGTAAAGAAATGGCGGCTTTGTTAAATTGTTGACAATTCCACAAATATTGTATGCAGATTAACTAAAGGCATAAAAACCTTAACCGGAATATAAGAACAACATAATTCAAACACTTTAAGGCAAAAAGTGCACAATTTACCAACATATAAGAATAAAAAACTGAGCTGACCGAGTAAGGCAGCGTATTTCCAAACCCTACCCCACTTTTCGAATTTTTGACGTCACGGAAATATCGACTAATTTCACCTGGCAAGACCATGGAGGTAGGAAGTAAGATGGAGTCGCCCTAAATAAGTTTCTCCGTACCCTGCTCTGATTTTAATACTGCTCCGTACTGCTCTGATTCTCCGTAAATATTTTGTAATTACGTCGCAAATATACATATAAATGTATATATTTTCTTTTTCTACAACACTTCAGAGTCCTAAGTATGTGAAAACAACATATTTTTAAACAACATTTCATTCTGAACGGAATTAAATGCTATACTTGTCACAGGACAGTTTTCTCAGAATGGTTTAATTTGAATGAAATATTTTCACAAGTTTTCGTTAATTACATTAGAAAAAAAAAATTAAGGTAATTCGATTTTATTCGGTTAAGGTACAAAAATTAAGATCAAAGTTTATTGTATTATTAATATTAAAATTATGCATTATTTCTTTTCTATTTATAGAGCTTCTTCCTAAAATACTTTCTTAACTATGACATGATTTTTTGGCTTCTTTTTAAATCGAAAAATGTAAGTCAATTTATAATTAATGCTCTATTCGGTTCATTTTAAATTAGAGAATTATTAGGAATTAGCGAAATATTTTAAATAAGTATTTCGCTAATTCCTAATAATTAAATAGGTATTAAATAGTATTTGACTTTCTCTGAACATTTCTGAAAGGGAATAAAATAAGTTTTTTTTTTTTTTTTTTAAGTATTATTTAAAACTTGTAACTGAGTTATTATAAAATGTAAAGGGAATAATTCTTTTAATTATACTTATCAGATTTTTTTTTTTTTTACCCTTCATTTCAACAATACATATTCCAAAACTCTTTATTACGTTCTTAAGTGCGCATCTCATAGCATTTGCTTTAATATACCTTTTAAGAGATTGCTTTCCAATACGAACAATTCTTGCTTAAATAGTTTTATAACGTATTTGTCAACAGGATTTCAATTTATGTTTACAATTCAATATTAAGGTTATTATATATTTAGATAACATTTATAATCATTACAAATTAGATACATTTAATCATTAGATTTCTTCATAGTACTTTCACAGTTGTTTATAAGTGAATAAATTCTTCATTTCAAATACATTTATAAATAATTTAATGAATATTTAAGTATTTTGTCAAAGGCAGATACATGCTTTTAGCCAGCACATGCATAAATACCCATACATATTTCCTATTTATCATTTCCGGCATGTGCAAATCTTTAATTTCTGTGCATTCACTATATTTTTCGTGTAAAGTAATTTACACTAATTTAGCATACACCCGAAAGTTTTACATAAAAAATATATATGAATATAATTTGAATGAAAATTATAAGTATTATTTTTAATACCCACTCAAAGGTCAGTTTTTCTTCAAAATTCCCCCACGATGGCATCTCTCTCTTTAGGCAGATAGCTCTTGCATGCGTTACTCTATTTAATAAAAACTTAATCTGACCTATGTGCCTGATTACAAATATTTTAACATACATAATTTTATATTTACATTTAGCCATCAAGTTTCAAACTTTTCAAATCTTCTAGAAAATAAATTTTGGCTGATCTCTTTTAGCAATTTTCTTAAAATCTATATTTTTGTAGTGCAACAGCTTAGAATTTTATAAAACAAATTCATAATCAAAATCGCTGTTGTTAGTTATCGAAAAATAACCAAGATGTGATTTTTGCGTAAATGTCAGTAAACTATACAAATTGCTATTATCCATCACACTATGAATGTTTCTTTCATGCGAGAGTGTCCCTTTTTCGATTTCTATGGAACTGTCGTGTGTCGAAATACTATCAGAATTTTGTCAAGCGAGCTTCTGAATGTAAACAAAAAACACCCCGTCTGGTGACCCAAGCTTCAAAGTAGTGCTTCACTTCTAGCGCGGAATGGCCCCTCCTCCCTTTCCTACCTCCATGGTCCACACAATGCAGGGCGAAGGGTGAAAGTTCAGACGCCTTACGTGACGTCAAATCACGTGATTCTGCAGCTGACCAGGCCAACACCACCTAGAACTAACTCAAGGCCACGGCGCGCAGTTCGTGACGTCACTGCAGTAGGGATACTTTCGTCCTCGCCAACTTTAAGGGTGCCTTCTTAAATATCCATTTGACAGGCTTATTTAAAAACTGAAATTTTTATATTTAATTCTCATCGTTTATAAATCTGGAAAATACCTTGCTTTCATTAGAATGTGAAGAACCGAGATTTTTATTTTTAGAATGTTTTCGATACGAATAACTAGAATTTTTAATTCCATTAAAAGTTATTACTGATGTTACTAAATTTAATCGCTGAGAAACTCTTGTTAACGAAAGAAACTTCACACTTAATGAATCGGAATTTTATTTGTACGCAATAATTAAACAGAAAGACAATTTAAGACATGAAGGCAGGATATAGATCCTAAAAAATTGAGATAAATTCTAACTGATTTAAATTATGAAGCTAATTTACCTGGAATCATGTAGCAACATAAAATCATTAGTTGAAAACAAATATAAATTAATCAGAGTTTATTGGTCAAGGGTCGTATTAATTATACTTACAACAATTTATGCCTTGACTAATAAACATCTTTGATAAGTATAAGTAATATATCTTATTTTTGACATATGTTGCCGAATAATAATAAATACTCATGTTTGAAACAAATAACACTAAGCTTGCAACGATTTAAATAAGTTTTTATAATTATTTGAGACATTAGGTTCACAGAGAGAATTGTATATTATTTTGCATTTTAAATGGCAAATATCAAATCTCTGATAGAGGTCTGATATAGATCTAAATAGCTAACCTCTGATCTTTACAGGGAAATTTTATAACATGGTTTAGCAGTATTGTGTGGAAGGCAAATGTAACAAATCCTAAACTGGGATATTGAACACAACAAATGAAAAACACTATCATTGCATTATTACTGCCGAATAAAATTACTAACATATAAATGCCCTTAGGATGCACTAAATTATACATTACAATTCGAAACAATTTATGCAGAAATACTTTAGATAATATGTATATGCTTATTTTCAATCAGTCAACTAAAAAGAGGAAGGATTGTTTTCAATCAGTCAACTAAAAAGAGGAAGGATAGAGGAAAAGAAGAAAATCATCGAAATTGTCTTTGCAGTCAATTCAGAATTATTCAAAACTGTCTGTAAACGGGGAACGATAAATATTGTTTTTTTTTTTTTATCACAGACTGCATTTCATCAAATAAAAATGTATGACATAATATTTCATAAAGACTACATTTCTATCTTTAGAAAGAATTTAAATTGTAGTCTTTATGAAATATCATGCCATACATTTTTATTTCCATACGTATGTATATGCATGCTTATAAATGTATGACAATATATTCGATTTCTTTGAAAAAAAAATTGCTTCGACATACTGCTATACAAAATATACAATTAGCTACCAAAGATGAGCATAACCTTTGAATTGTCCGAGGGTGAGGAGCCAAAATACACCCAGAACTCCTTAAAAATTTATAAGCATGGGGTGAAATTGTACATAAAATACTGAATAGTATCATATTTTCTGGAGAATACCGTAAGTTTTCTTTGGATGTATTAATTAATGTTAATTGCTCCCTAATGAATTGTATGACTTTCTGCTTATTTTCATCGTATTGTTCTTCAATATTTTCTAAAGTTTCACAAACAGAATTTATTCTTAAATTCTGCACATCACTTTTAAATTCATACGACAACAAAGCGTTTAAAATAGAAATAACCTCATCTACATTGCCAACAGATGCTGGCAAAGTTAAATTATTAAATTTTTTAAGTTCAGTTTTCCCAATGTAAACTGAAAGTTCAAGTTTTTCGTTTATTAATGCTGAAATATTTATTTCAGGGCACGGTGTTAACTCAATAATTAAAAAGATAGCTTCCCGTGCTCTTTTAATACAGTTCCACAAGCCAGGTAGCTTTTCTTTTCCCATCTTATCTAAAAATTCAGAAAAAGAAGAAAAGGATTTTTCTTTTTCATTCGTCTGAAACTGGGATATACTTTCAGTTACAGTCCACTGAAGATTTTTATTTTCTAGCCTTTTATGACATTCATCTGGGCTTTCTCTCACGATAAATTCCCTTGAAATATCTTTTGGGCAGTTTGGGAAAATACTAGGAATCGCAGAACGTTTTAATTTGTACCTCGATAAGGGAGCAGTCACCTTCCTTCCAGTCCTTTCATCAACGAATTCTGTACATTTTGAAATGTCCTCAGGGTGAAAATGAAGGGCACAAACCTATCAGCAAGAATTTGTATACATTAAGTTTTTCGGCTTTAAACTGAGCATACATTATTAAATTTCATTAAATTTGTAGCATAAAATAATACAGGTTAGGTTATTTTAATTATGGCAAAGCCTCGAGGGCTATCTGCCTAAGGGGAGGGATGCCTTCATGGAGGACTTTCTAAGGGAAACTGGCTCGTATATACGTTACACATGGGGAAAACACCCATGCAGCCAGCCCGTTGCAGCAGGCCACTAACATAATATAAGTTAATGTTTATTCACGACTAATAGAAAGAAAATCCTACTTATCTATTAATTGTATAAAGTGAAACAGGTACTAGTTTTGAAGAATAATGTCTAATTAGATAGAAAAATCTTTTGTCAAATAAAGTGTTGCATAAATTTAATTATTTACTTACAAAAAATACGAAACACTTGTATGCAAAGATTGTTATAATCGGATTTAATTATCTAAACTAGAATTAAATACAAGATTTTGTAAAACTTCATATTTAATGATTTATGTTATATTTATTAAGTGAATTTTAAGAATATCAGGCATGAACTCACAAAAATTTAAATAGCGTATTTTTTCGCATTAACATCAGAAACAAAATTGGTATTAGTTACAGAGATATTATCAAGATTTTTCAAGGTCTTCGGATTTTAATAAATACGCTGTTCCTGTGACAAATGTATCGAGATATTTAAATGCAAGCATTTTGCAACATACAAAATGTATTTACAATTTTGAATATTTATTAATCCTACATTTAATTGAACTATAGATTGAACGATTAGCATGATGATAAACAGTACTATCTGCTATAAATTAAATTAATAGTATGATTAAATCATCATACTTATATAATCACTATTAGACTTACAATAAGATTAAATATGTTTACTTTCTATAAATGTATGTACTCGATTTAGTTTATGATAATTATAACATACTTAACACAGAAGCACTTTTTAAAGCACAGATAAGTATAAACTTATTCATTAAAAAAAAAAAAAAAAAAAAAAAAAAAAACGCAACTTACCTTCGAAAATTTTGTTGGCTTGAAATTGCTTCTATGAATCGCCTTTATCCATTTATTTAAGAGTTCTTTCTCTTTCGGAAAAGAGAAAACCTGTACTTTTGGGCCATTTGGATAGTTCCCTTTACAGTTAGGTACACAGCATGTGTAAACCATATCAAAAATTTGAAAAACAAATAATAAAGTGGAATACTTATAATATAGAAATATCTGAAAAAAGAAAGAAAGTGTCGACTGTTCTTATGGACGATTTCTGACCAAGTGACCGTCAAAACTCCGGAAATCCACCCACCACAGTCCTGGGTGGGGAGAGTTAAATGAAATACAATCCCTACTAACACTGACGTCACACCTCCTCCTGAGAAACGCGCCGTGGCCTTCAGTTAGTTCTAGGAGGTGTTGACCAGGCCATCTAATCCAAGGCCAACTTATACTCAAGGCCTGCCAGTGTGAAAATATTCTTTTGTGTTTTCGGTTGCCTGCGTGATATTCCTACTGACCGCAAGATGGCGCTACAATTCTGCTACACTTTGCGATGTTTACAAAAATCGGAAAAGTACCAAAAACGAATTCTGTCTTGTTATATGCAAAGTTTAAAAACGATTAATCCATAGTAGTAAAAAATTGTTGATTTCTTATTAGTAAAAATATTTTAATTAGAAGGTAAGCATGGAATTTTAAGCTATCTCACTTTTTTTTTTTTTTTTTTTTTTTTTTCACACATAAACACCAGCTATTTGATCTCGATTTTAATTCCTACTTTCATCTAGACATGCGCTATTCTGAATTGTACGCATTACAACTATTTATTCTAATTTAAAGGTAATTCAAAGTTGACACCTTATTTTTTAATTATTTATATAGTAAGAAGTTAAAAGATAGCTTCAGATCATGTACTATTTCAGTGAAAATTTTTCAAAATATTTCTATAGGCTGTACTGGGCCAAAAAATAATTTAGTATCCCCTATCAAAGATGTAATTAACATATTAATACACCGTGATCTAAAATTGTATATTTGTTTCCACGGCATTGGAATAAAAATATTACTTAAAGAGATTAAAGTAAAAATATCACTTAATGAGATTAAATTTTACATACTGAAGAATTTTTTTTAATTATTAAATAACTGTTTTTTGGAAATCTTAAACAATAAAAGTTTAAATAATGCAGATTTTGATCTCTGTGCAGTATTTGCATTGCAGATATTCAAAGACATTCTAAAATTATTAAGCCAAAAAAAAAAAAAAGTCTTACTGTGGCATAGATTTTGAATGAAACTCAAACCCAAAGTTGCTTTTTTGACTAATTTTAATATTACACAGGTGTGTTTCTCTTCACTTTCATTTGTATTCTAAATTTCATTGATGTTAACATTAAGAAACTAGTAAATGAATAAAGTGCATTGCAGCAATTTACATTTTCAGTGTTAGAGAAGCTTCAATTTTTCAAATGAAAGTAATGAAATTTTTTATAAAGCTATTGATCAAATCAATCTGTTTGTTATAAATAAAAGAGACACAGACATCATAAAATATATTTTAAGAGCACAGAAAAAACTAATAATTCTCATAATCACAATATATACTTAAGAAAACGTTCAGTTCTGTATAGCAAGGATAAAATTTGAATACTTGCAATGGCTGAATATAAATAATATATCCATGCCCACATTGCTAAGTAGAATGAGGTATATATATGCATTTAAAGTTAGGCAAAAAAAAAAAAAAAAAAAAAAAAAAAACCACCAAGCTTATTAAATGCATCACTTAAATATACAGCAGGTATACACTTTTACACACATACAACATTTATCAGAATGACATGTGTACAAAATTTTATGGCTGGCAGCGTGAGATACTGATATAGTTCATTATCAAGAATAATGTATACATGAAATAAAATTACTGAATTTCACAAAACAATATTATCACTATTAAGCACACATACACATGAGTGCCATCTTGATACATTACCTACATGACATAAATCCATGTGTAGCATTCCTATTCCAGATTAATCAGAAGAAAGTTCCACACAAAGTTTTGAAAGTAACAGCATTAGATGCACAAAGATTTCAGAAGTAAATAAGCAGAATGAAGAATTTCAGAACTGAGTTCAGTGAGGTATATACACAATTTTAAACCTATATGCATATAAAGTTACGCAAAAAAACCAAGCTTGATAAGTATAGCCCTTAAATATACAGCAGCTAGACAAAAAATACACTTTTTGTTAATAACGAGCTACGTTACAAATAATGAGCGTATAGCAAAATTGTAGCAGAATGCGAGCGCCACCTAGTGATGAATTTCGCGAAAGCCACTGAAAACTGGGAACCGGAATTTCGTTCAGTCTGGCAGGCCCATGGAGGTAGGAAGTAAGATGGAGTCGCCCTAAACAACTTTCTCCGTACCCTGCTCTGAGGCACCGGCGATCCCTACGTGGTGACCAAAACATTGGGTCATTTACCATTGAGTTCTATGGGATTTGACGCGTTCGGGTGTAAATATTTTGTAATTACGTCGCAAATATACATATAAATGTATATATTTTCTTTTTCTACAACGCTTCAGAGTCCTAAGTATGTGAAAACAACATTTCATTATGAACGGAATTAAATGCTAGACTTTTCACAGGACAGTTTTCTCAGAATGGTTTAATTTGAATGAAATATTTTCACAAGTTTTCGTTAATTAAATTAGAAAAAAAAAATTAAGGTGATTCGATTTCATTCGGTTAAGGTACAAAAATTAAGATCAAAGTTTATTGTATTATTAATATTAAAATTATGCATTATTTCTTTTTTATTTATAGAGCTTCTTCCTAAAATACTTTCTTAAATATGACATGATTTTTTGGCTTCTTTTAAATCGAAAAATGTAAGTCAATTTATAATTAATGCTCTATTCGGTTCATTTTAAATTAGAGAATTATTAGGAATTAGCAAAATATTTTAAATAAGTATTTCGCTAATTCCTAATAATTAAATAGGTATTAAATAGCATTTGACTTTCTCTGAACATTTCTGAAAGGGAATAAAATAAGTTTTTTTTTTTAAAGTATTATTTAAACTGAGTTATTATAAAAAAAATGTAAAGGGAATAATTCTTTTAATTATACTTATCAGATTTTTTTTTACCCTTCATTTCAACAATACATATTTCAAAACTCTTTATTACGTTCTTAAGTGCGCATCTCATAGCATTTGCTTTACAATACCTTTTAACAGATTGCTTTCCAATACGAACAATTCTTGCTTAAATAGTTTTATAACGTATTTGTCAACAGGATTTCAATTTATGTTTACAATTCAATATTAAGGTTATTATATATTTAGATAACATTTATAATCATTATAAATTAGATACATTTAATCATTAGATTTCTTCACAGTTGTTTATAAGTGAATAAATTCTTCATTTCAAATACATTTATTTATAAATAATTTAATGAATATTTACGTATTTTGTCAAAGGCAGATACATGCTTTTTGCAAGCACATGCATAAATACCCATACATATTTCCTATTTATCATTTCCGGCATGTGCAAATCTTTAATTTCTGTGCATTCACTATATTTTTCGTGTAAAGTAATTTACGCTAATTTAGCATACACCCGAAAGTTTTACATAAATAATATATATGAATATAATTTGAATGAAAATTATAAGTATTATTTTTAATACCCACTCAAATGTCAGTTTTTCTTCAAAATTCCTCCACGATGGCATCTCTCTCTTTAGGCAGATAGCCCTTGCATGCGTTACTCTATTTAATAAAAACTTAAACTGACCTATGTGGCTAATTACAAATATTTTAACATACATAATTTTATATTTACATTTAGCCATCAAGTTTCAAACTTTTCAAATCTTCTAGAAAATAAATTTTGGCAGATCTCTTTTAGCAATTTTCTTAAAATCTAAATTTTTGTTGTGCAACAGCTTAGAATTTTATAAAACAAATTCATAATAAAAATCGCTGTTGTTAGTTATCGAAAAATAACCAAGATGTGATTTTTGCGTAAATGTCAGTAAATTATACAAATTGCTATTATCCATTACACTATGAATGTTTCTTCATGCGAGAGTGTTCCTTTTTCGATTTCTACTGAACTGTCGTGTGTCGAAATACTATCAGAATCTTGTCAAGCGAGCTTCTGAATGTAAACAAAGAACACCCCGTCTGGTGACCCAAGCTTCAAAGCAGTGCTTCACTTCTAGCGCGGAATGGCCCTTCCTCCCTTTCCTACCTCCATGGGCAGGCCTTTAGTATAAGTTGGCGTTGTCTAATTTCGAAGGCCACGCCTGAACCCTATCGAGAACCTCTGGGACGTGTTGCATCGCCGAATTCAGGGGTGCACTACCCGTGCAAAATCGGTGTAGGAACTTCTATGTCTTCTCCAAGCCGAGTGGAAGAAAATACCACTAGCTGTCATACAAAGACTTGTGGAAAGTATGCCCCGGAGGGTCCACGCTGTAATTACCTCTCGTGGAGGCTCTACCAACTATTGCTTTTGAATAAAGTTAGTTTTTCTTTTCTATCACAGGTGTCCAAATACTTATTGGTAGTCAGTGTACTTGCTCGGCGTGTTATTTTATCTTAATTCTGTTAAGTAGTTTCGGTTATTCGGAAAGAATCGCAGCTGTATTTCACACTTTGCCGGTTTGTCATTTGGCATCCTATAAAATACTTAGGCAATGTGTTGTTGTTGCTGTTGTGACTTATCTTACTTGTCTTATAACACCAGAACAAGCCACGAAATTCATCGCGGCAAGGAGAGCAAGACTGCATCTGTAGTTGGCGAGAGCCTTGAGCACTATATAGGTGACCGCGCCCAATTTTTATTGAGAGCAACCCAGTGGGGACGGGTCCGAAAGTCTCTCCCACCCCTCTTTACCCTATCACAAACCTCTCGAAAGGACTTTCGGCTCGCCATATATTTAGAGTGCCCCCATACCGCAAAGCCACTATGAGTTTACAAATATCCATGCCTTCTGCGGGATTCAAACCCGGGTTCTTCGGTACCACAGTAGGCTCACCGTCTGTGCGGCTTAGGCAATGTGTGAAATATTTGATCGTTTTATACACTGCCGGGCAGTTTTCAGCGTTCTATAAAATGCCTAGGCATTCTATAGAATGCCGGATTTCATACTTTGCCTGTAGCATATACATAAACAAAAAATATTCGTAGTATGAAAGAAAAAATAACATAACCCTGGACACGAGAGCAATAGGAATTAATTTATCTGTAAATGTTCAGAAAATAATATAAAACAATAATCAATACTATGTCACAAAAACTATTAGTAAGCTTTAGATGCACTCATGGTAAATCTGACAAATTACAATGTTCGTCTCAGAATTAAATATTTCTTTAGATAAATGTAATAAGTAAATAATTGCAAAAATTTTTTACTCTGAAGATTCTGGGGTTCCGCCCTTTTATCTAACAACTAAATGTAAATGAACCTAGGGAACAGCTAAGCGAATAATCGCTTTAGTTCAGTAACAGAAACGTTAACTCGAGAAGGGTTAATTACCTTTCATTGCTCAAAATAAGAGTTAACAGACGGTACCTTTCTCAGGGTGTACAACAAAGCCTCTACTTGGGCTTGAAATCAAAATAAGATTTAACTACTATTTAACTATGGAGATATAACCGAAGCTATCACAATTCTAAGTAGTTGGCCCCTAAATATCGAATAAACTAGCGAAGCTATCAAGGGCCTGTAATACGGCCGAGCGTAGTAACAGCTTAGAGAGACTTAGCCAAAAGGTAAACGCGCGTTAGTCAGAAACTCTGAGGCTCTCTCTTAAGATACTTGAAATTTTTTAATTCAAGTATCATTCCAAAAATGTTGATAAATATTTATATCAATTATCTTTCCTAAGTCGCCCAAAATATGATACAAAAAAACTGAAACTCGTGCACATGTTCATGTAAAGGACTTCGTGTGTTCAAAATTTGGTGTCTCTACGTACCTCCCTCTTTTCTAAATGCTAGGAATATATGCATTGCATTATCTCACCTTCTTAGGAAACATAAAAAAACTTCGAGACTCAAGCGACTAATCGCTATGTCCAGCAAGGAGAAAGAGAAACGGAATAAGGGTGTAAAAACCTTTTTTCTTGAAGCTCAGTAATTTAACAAAAGACATTTCCTCCGCTTACAAAACCAAATAGCATCTATGGCTTACCTAAAAAATAATGAATTCAAATTTAAAGCTAAACTAAGTCGTAAGATCGCCAAAGGCTACACAGAATCAATAAAGCGCAAAGTGGCTCATATCCTAATACCAATGTCACAAGCCTAATGAAGAGAATGACGCAGCACCTTAGACAGATTGAAAACTAGGAAATTCAACTAGTAACGTAGGAAAGAACACACTCTGATTAAACAATCTAAAACCTTCCTTTAAATACAATCTCTTCCTATCTCATTTGAATACGCGTGCACTACAATTTACATTCTATCAGAAAAACGGAAAAGGAGAAAGACAGTAAAGCTAATTAAGATAAAGTAACTGGTTAATAAAAAAACAAGTAAATCTTTATTTTTGCTTGGTTTTTCATACTTCATCACTAAAACTAAAACATATTATGATACATCAAAACAGAAGAAAACTTAGGTAACAGGACATATAAATAAATTTTTGAACTTAAAACGAAGAGTACATTCTAAATAAGAAAACGAACAAAAAAAAAAAATTACCAGTAATAAACTTAGTTATGTGATTGACGTTATACAATCTTATTTATTGCAACAACTTAGACCAGCGGTTTTCAATCTTTTGACTAACGCGTACCATCTAAACAAAAATTGAAAACCTTTAGTATCACCACTAAAAAGTTACTGCCACCACCACTTTTGAACAAAGCTCAGATCGCATAAATTTACGAGTGTTAGATTAAAAAAAAACTCAATCAGGATGATAGGTGTAATGCCCATAGCCCCAGGAGAACGAAAACCTTGGCCAGCGGAATATAGTCCGACGGAGCCACCCCTGGCTAGCGCCGGGTGGGTATTCCAGTAATAATGAGAACAATGGGGGCCATTATTCTTAACTATAATTTACTAATGCAAATCCTATTTTGGTTTCAAATGGCTTTCATTAATTACGTTAATGATATACTGATATACTGATACTGAATGAGACCTAAAAACACTTTTTAAAAAAAAAATATATCTCCCCTTATGATCCCTGACACAGCCGTTTACTTTCCCCTTCCGTAATTAACGTCAGTCTCCTGCTCTTGACCGCATTTGCCAAGCCACCGCACGGAAGTAATTAAAAAAAAAAAAAAAAGTAGAAAGGAGAAACAAGAAGACGAGTGGGGCAAAGGGGACTTTTGACCCTGGATGTCGGACGGGACCATCCGATTTTTTGTGGCTAAGAGGCCATCGCCTTTCCTTTTTTTTTTTTTTTTTTGTTTTGTTTTTGTTTTTGTTATACAGAGATTGTTTTCTCATACGGCGGAGACAATGCCGGAATTACCTATTCATGATCGTACCTATAATATATAATAATCAAGAATTGTTTACCTATTAAAGTTTACTGTTAAACAAACAGTAAAAAGGTGTCATCTATACGTCGATCGACAGTTACATGTGTGAAGGAAATGAACCCCACGCTACGGATAATACAATGATTCTTATTTCCATCGGCACGACTACGGAAGTCCACTACAATGGGGTTTTAATTTTTGAATTTAATATTTAAAAATACTTTGCTTCTTTGGCGTACCAACTATTTTTCTCTTGCGTACCACCAGTTGAGAACCCCTGACTTAGACTGTTATGATACTTTGAATTGCACCTTGCTTTTATAACGCCTTTTTGTCTGTGTTCTCGGCTTCTCATTTCGACCTCCACCAGAGTATATCTGTGCTTGTCTATATACACTGGTAATGACCCGAATGTATAAGTATACAACCAAATATTCGGTCTTTCACCGACGTATTTGATATGTATTGACATTACGGGAAAATGTCGACGTTCTCCAATTTCGATTTTTCGCGGTAACATATACATGCACCCAGATACTTTTTCCTTTAATACTGAAGATAGATATGACCATTGAAGTAAACAAAAAGTCTGGGTTTAGGTTTTAGACAAAGATGGGACAATCAAATCTTCGAATGCCACAAAATTTTAATAAATATTAAATTTTGCAATGAATTTTTCTTTTCAATTTGAATAAAATGAATCTTTACAAAGTTAAAACTTAATTATTTTTCAGACTTAAGAACCAAAAGACTGGAAATTCGAAAACGCGAATCTTCACGCATTTTTCGTAATTCCAGTCTTTTGGGTTAAGATTAAAACATCATTAAAGTTTTAACTTTGCAAAGATTCGTTTTATTCAAGTTGAAAAGAAAAACTAATTACAAAATTTAATATATATATTTAAATATAATTTACGGTACTTTTACAAAGTTTTCCGAGTAATTCTATTAATAATACGAGTAAAATAGTACGTAATTCTTTAAGCTAGCAGGTCCAACCCATAAGATCTTGTATATTTTGACTAATAGCATATCGCTATGTATTTTTTCTGTACATCGGAATTGCCTTTCCATTATTTATTTTTTATCTTTTTTACACCTTAACGTGTCAAAATAAGCGGACGCGTCGAGAAATAATGTTTTTAATAAATGCATGTAAGTTTTTGACATAGTTTATTTAATTCATTAAAAAATTTGTCGCGCAAAGTTTCAGTTGTCTGTCGTAATAAAGATATTTTAGCATACATAATTTTATATTTACATTTAGCCATCAAGTTTCAAACCCCCTCAAGGGGCTCACTTTTGTGAGTACGGGTGTGGCAATCCCGAGGTACCCTAGCCCTTCAGGGGATCATCTTCTTGGTGAGACGGGTGTCACGATCCTGGAGCCCCAGTGATCTATCCTCTTTTCCATCTCCTCTCCTCTTGGCTGGAACTTTTTCCCTTCCCTTCTCCCTCGTGGTTTCTCTCTACGGAGTTTGGGGCTCGTCACAAGAGACTAGAGCAGTCCTTGCATCTAGTTTTCGAGTGGCGAGAAAACTGCCCACGTGTTTGCCGTGCGTGGAGACCCGTGTCGCTGGAAAGGAGGGTCCTGGTAGTTGAGGGGCGAGGCACTGTCCCCAACACACTACTTTGGCCTCTGCTTCAGCTAAACGGGAGGCACCTTAGTCGTCCTCACGGGTGTCAATCGGCTGGTCACTAGTCCTTGTGTCAGTGGCTTGGGGTCAAGCTCTCGGGAGTACCTGCTTTCGGGAAAGCCGACTGTGGGGCTTCAGTTTGCGTATAGGTCCGGCTAGCCCTAACACAGGAATCTGTGTTCCCTTGTAGGGCTCCGTGGTGGGCGGGGCCGTCGGACCCGAATCTTTTCTTTCCTCATGATGGCTAACCCTCAAATGTTTCTTATAAAGGATTTTGAAGTCACTCCAGTCACTCAACCGAATTCTGAAAAGCTTACTGCTAAACCAGTCACTCAACCTAGTCCTGAAAAGTCTACTGCTAAACCAGTCACTGAACCTACTTCTGAAAAGTCTACTGCAAAAAAATTACGCACAGATACAAATGAAAAAAATCATAACAATAGTCCCCGTTTCCTAGTCGTTTCTAGTCCTTCTGGCGAGCTGCAGAAGATGTCTCCTTTCATAATAAATAAATATATTCATTCTTGTATTGGTGAGCCGAGAAATATAAAGCGTCTCCGCTCCGGAGACTTGCTTATTGATACAATCTCAGCCACCCAGTCTGCTTCTTTACTTCAAATAACTAAACTTGGGCAAGCGAATGTCACTGTAACAGCACATAAGACACTGAATTATTGTAGTGGCGTAATATCGGAATTCGACCTTCTGTATGTACCTGAAGAAGAGATCGCTTCCGAGCTATCCGACCAAAATGTCTGCGGTGCTAGGCGGATCAAGATGCGTAAGGAAGGTAAGTTGATCGATACGAAACACGTGATCCTTACCTTCAACACGCCTGATCTGCCTAAGAATATTAAGGACGGATATTTAAATTGTTCCGTAAGACCTTATATTCCCAACCCTATGCGATGCTTCCAATGCCAGCGTTTCGGCCATTCTAAGACGACTTGTCGTGGCAGCCTCACATGCGCCCGATGCTCACAGATTGGCCATGATTCTGAAAATTGTACCGCTGCGCCTCTTTGTATAAATTGCAAGGGTGAGCACCCAGCATTTTCACGCCTCTGCCCAAAATGGAAATTGGAAAAAGAAGTGCAGACTGCAAAGGTTACGAGGAACATCTCATATGCCGAAGCCAGAAGATTAGTCCAAAGCACACAGCTACGACCAAATACATCTTACGCCAATGCTCTTAAAAGATCTCGCACAGTTGCCACCCAAACATCAGTTAGTATGCAGACTCCATCAAACAAAACTCAACAGACTACAAACAAGAAGAAAGAAAACCCAACCCATACAGTACAAAATAAAGAAATAGTAATTCAAAGCAAACCCAAAACTACCACACGAAAAGAAACAAATAAAAATAGAAGTTCCAGCAATAGCTCTCTTGATGGAATGGTTTCTGAATCTGCGGATTCAGACGGTATGGAAGTAGAAGAGGGTCTGGAAGTTCCCAAGCATCTACTTCCACGAAAAACCAAACAAGAGCACAGAAAGAACAAAAACTATTCATAATGGCCACCCTCGTATCATGGAACTGTCGCGGATTCCACCGAAATCTGCTCGACATCAAAGCTATAATCAATGTTCATCAACCTGTATGCTTCGCAGTACAGGAAACAAATCTAAAACCGGAACAACAAGCAAAACTTCGGAGGTTTTCTTTCGTCAGGAAGGATAACCTTGCAGGTGAGCGTGCCAGTGGAGGTACAGGTCTCCTCACCTCACTGGACTACCCCTCAAGTTCATTTCCGTTGACGACCCCCCTCCAAGTTGTCGCTACTCAAACAAATCTTGATATTGTTGTAACAGTCATTTCCCTGTATTTGCCTCCAAACGAGCATATTGATCAGCAAGATTTAAATAATCTAATAGAGCAGCTGCCTGAGCCTTTTATCATAATAGGAGATTTTAACGGCCATAATCCACTCTGGGGTAGTAGAGACACAAATTGCCGAGGAAGACAAATTGAGCAGTTGATCGAAGATCATAGCCTTTGTCTCCTGAATAATGGGCAGAATACTTACTTCCATGAGCCTTCAAGAACATTCCACGCTCTCGACCTTGCCATCTGTTCACCATCTCTGTTGCCATTTTGCACTTTTAGTGTCGGAAATGACCTGTACAACAGCGATCATTATCCCATTTTTTGTATCTCTTGCACGAAGAGGAGCAAACCCCATGTCGAGACTCCCTCGGTTTATACTGGACAGGGCAGACTGGGAACTCTTCTCTTCCTCCGCAGAACTCACAGAGGAAATGGTAGAAGATGTGCATATCGATGACGCTGTGGAAGATGTTACTAATATTATTATTCAGGCAGCTATGCTTTCGATTCCTAGATATACGAAACCATGGTGGAATCGCGACTGTCATGAAGCACTGAAAAAACAGAAAAAAGCATGGGGTATTTTTCGTAGATATCCTACTCTGCGAAACCTCATAGCCTTTAAAAGAGCCAAAGCAAATGCACGAAAAGTAAGAAGGCAGAGCCAGAGGGATTCCTGGATTTCATATGTGTCCTCAATAACATCCTCTACGCCTAGTAAGCGGGTTTGGGAAAGAGTTCGAAAAGCATGCGGAATGTATAAAGACCACTCACTTTCCTTTCTGGAAAAAGATGGCCGTGTGATTAGCTCCATAGAAGAAATTGCAAATACTATTGGTGAGACATTTGCTGCCGTTTCTTCAAGCAGAAACTATTCACCTGCATTTCTCTCTATTAAGCAACACTCCGAAATAAATCCCATCGCATTCAACTCTTCCAAATCTGAGCCTTACAATAGAGACTTTACTATGGTTGAATTAAGGAGAGCTTTGTTGCAGACACATAGGTCTTGTCCTGGTCTAGATGGCGTGTATTATGAAATGCTAAAGCATCTGTCCTATAAGTCACTGAGTGCCCTTCTCACACTTTACAATAGAGTGTGGAAGGAGCGTACATTTCCCAGTGCATGGAGGAGAGCTGTTGTCATTCCTATTGCAAAGCCAGGGAAAGACCCGAGGAATCCCTCGAACTATCGGCCAATTGCCCTTACCAGTTGTGTTTGCAAACTGTTTGAAAAGATGGTAAACAGCCGCCTAGTCTACTTCTTGGAAAAGAATAATATTATATCGCCTTATCAAAGTGGTTTTCGAAAGGGGAGAACAACTGTAGATAACATGCTCCTCTTATAGACATCCATTCGAAAAGCTTTTGTAAGAAAAAATCACCTTGTCTCAATTTTCTTCGATATAGAGAAAGCTTATGATAAGGCATGGAGATACGGTATACTTCGCGATCTTCACGAGAGTGGCTTGCGCGGCAACCTACCAATTTTCATTCAGAATTTCCTGAACGCTAGAACTTTTCAAGTAAGAATTGGCTCTGTTTTTTCGGATGTTTTTCAACAGGAAGAGGGTGTGCCTCAAGGCTGTGTGCTCAGTGTAACCCTGTTTACTTTAAAAATAAATTCTGTACTAAAAGAACTTCCTCCCACCATCTTGGGATCACTATATGTAGATGATTTACAGATTAGCTGTCGAGGAGCAGACATGAGATACATAGAGAGGCAATTGCAGATGGCTCTGAATAAGATCCAAGAATGGTCAGACAAACAGGGATTTACTTTTTCGAGACAGAAAACTGTGTGCGTACACTTTTGTAGGAAGCGAGGTCTCCATCCTGAACCTGAGTTATATCTAAATGGTACAATTATTCCAGTTGCGCCCGAAGTAAAATTTTTAGGAGTGACGTTCGACCGAAAATTGACCTTCCTTTCTCATGTTTTAAACCTGAGAAAGAAGTGTCTAAAAACACTAAATATTTTAAAAGTGTTGGCGAACACCTCCTGGGGTGCAGAGCGTTGCTCTATGCTTCGCATTTACAGAGCGCTTATCCGCTCTAGACTGGACTATGGCTCAGTTGTTTATGGATCCGCTCGGTCATCTGTTTTGTTAAAACTGGATCCTGTTCACCATCAAGGTCTGCGGATTTGTTCAGGAGCTTTCAGGACTTCTCCTGTACGGAGCCTATATGTTGACTCTAACGAACCATCACTTTATCTGAGGCGTGAGCAATTGTCCCTTTTGCAATATTTTAATATTCTATCCCAACCTGAACATCCCAATAAGCTGTGCTTACTCGATAATGAGTGTAACACATTATATGAAACACGTCCATCCTGTGTTCCTACTTTTCCTTTAAGAGTTCGCCCTGTCATTGAGGAACTTACCCTCTCTGATATGTGGCCTCAAGCAGTACAGAATTTTGAAATTCCACCTTGGGAAAATGCACGGATCCAGCTTCTCGATATTTTCAAACATCACGTAAAGGCGAGCACTAACGAGATCGTTTACAGACAACTCTTCGCTGAGCACAGGCACAAATATAGCAGTTATCATCCGATATACACAGATGGATCAAAGTCAAATGATCATGTCGGGATGGCTTTTGTATTTCAAGATTACATTGAGGGCCGATGCCTGCACCATGCTTTCTCAGTCCTAACATCTGAACTAACTGCAATATATTACGGTCTTTTGTACATCTCAAAGCTCTGCCACAAAAAGTTCATAGTTTATACAGACTCGTATAGTGCTCTTAAATCCTTGGAAGCTTTCCCCAACACGCAGAATCCTGTGGTAGTGGATGTTCTGAAAATTCATAGAAATTTAACAATTCGAGGATATGAAGTCCTGTACTGCTGGGTCCCTGGACATGCAGGAATAAAGGGAAATGAGCTTGCAGACATCGCAGCCAAATATGCTGTTGAACCGTCCACTCGCCTTATTCCTTTTAGAGACATCTGCTGTGTAATCAAGGGGAAGATGCGGAAAAAATGGCAGCAAATTTGGGATGTTCAGCATCACAACAAGTTGAGAAACGTGAAGCCTAGAATTGAACATTGGGATTTTGTAGGAAATCGTAAGGAGAACGTTCTTTTGACTCGCCTCAGAATAGGTCACACTAGAGTCACACATAACTATCTTCTCAAAGCTGAAAATCAGCCTGTTTGTTTTAATTGAAATGTTTGTTTATCTGTTCGTCATATTTTAATTGAGTGTCCATGTTTTAATAGTCTTCGCCAGAAATATTTTAATAGCTGTGACTTACCTCTCGACCGTTTAATCGGAAGAGAGGTCAATTGTAATTTATTTTATTATTTAAAAGAGATTGGCTTTTATTACCTAATGTAATTTATTTCGAAGACTGTGTCTTGAATTTTAATATGTGCTTTTAACTTGTGTTTATATGACTTCATCCTCTGGATTTGATGCATTTATCTACTTGTTTTTATTTATTGAATTTTAATGACATCAATTGTAATCATCCCACCTTGTGTTTGGCGCGTCATAATCATCTCTGGTTTTTGCGCCATAATCACTCACTCACTCAAGTTTCAAACTTTTGAAATCTTCTAGAAAATAAATTTTGGCAGATCTCTTTTAGCAATTTTCTTAAAATCTATATTTTTGTAGTGCAACTGCTTATAATTTTATAAAACAAATTCATAATCAAAATCGCTGTTGTTAGTTATCGAAAAATAACCAAGATGTGATTTTTGCGTAAATGTCAGTAAACTATAAAAACTGCTATTATCCATTACACTATGAATGTTTCTTTCATGCGAGAGTGTCCCTTTTTCGATTTCTATGGAACTGTCGTGTGTCGAAATACTATCAGAATCTTGTCAAGCGAGCTTCTGAATGTAAACAAAGAACACCCCGTCTGGTGACCCAAGCTTCAAAGCAGTGCTTCACTTCTAGCGCGGAATGGCCCCTCCTCCCTTTCCTACCTCCATGGGCAAGACGGCCTACCCCACTTTTGACTACTACGGCGCGCTTTCGAAAGAATTGTGCTGCTGAATAGTGTGTTTAGGTGCTAACTGTGAGATTTTCGCAATTTAAATTATTATGTGTGGGAATTTACGCAAAATCTTTAGTGAATGGTTTTTGTGGCTTATCGCCGTAGTATATTTGAGGAAAGAGGAGAATAATTCACTGCTGATGTATACATTAACAGTATGAAAAATCTGGAAGGTGATACTCGGCAATAAATGTGCTGCATTTCATCGCAAAATTCGGCGACGCCAGTAAAACAAACGAGAGTGTTCGAAAAACTTATCCACGTCTGAAGCCACTATACAAAAATTGTATGTGTGCCAATACAGCAATTTAAATAAAATAAAAAAAAAATTGCAGAAAACTTCAGATCAAGGAATAAGAAAGAATAGCAGTGCCTCGATGTGCTTAAAAACTACGAAGCATTCTGCAGACTTTCGTGCCAAAATCAAGGTTGACAAATGGATTAATACATTTTAATGTTTCTTTTAGTGTATATATTTCAAAATTTTTAAAATAACTTGAACAGTTGTTTAATTGCTTAAAACAGCAATAAAGTTCATTTATAAAGATATACAAGGAACTTCATAATTCATTGCTTTGGTGAACAACTGAAATTTATTAAATTACCTAACTTTATAGCATTAAATATCTTCGTAACTGTAGTATTATTTTTAAAATAACTTGAACAGTTGTTTAATTGCTTAAAATAGCAATAAAGTTCATTTATGAAGATATAGAAGGAACTTCATAATTCATTGCTTTGGTGAACAACTGAAATTTACTAAATTACCTAACTTTATAACATTAAATATCTTCGTAACTGTAGTATTATGCTCTGTTTTATAAAAGCTTAACTACTTTATTCATTTGTTATACATTAAAATATTTTCTGATTTATTTACTAAATGCGTAATCAGTTATCAGGATTACTAAATGTATTAAGAATTTCCATACATGCTTGTGCAGTGTGATTGCATGTTTGTGTAATGAACTTTGATTTTCATGAACGAAAAAGAAATACAATCTCCGAATAAGTACTTTTTTTGTTTTCCAGTTCCTGTGTTTAGCTGTAAAAGTAAATTCACTTCACGTATGTGTCTGTGCAGTTTTGACGATGTAAATGCTGAAATGTGTGTACAGTAAAAACTCAACAAAAAAAAAAAAATATCCGGAAAGCTCTTGAAATTTTGGATAGCCGAGCATATAAAAAATGAAATATTGTAATAAGTGAATGGAAGAATAAACTACTAGTCTAAAATCATAAAAAGAGTTCATCTTATTTGTATCAACTTAACTATCAAAAGCCAATATTTAATATTATGCACGATTTTGAAAAAACTGTATGCTGCTGATCTTTGGAATATGATAACGGTGATTTTTACAATGGTTGTTATGTGGATTAAGACTACAAGTTGAGACTTTAAATAGGAACAATAGTAATCTGAAAATTTGAAGTAGTAATTTTATATCCAACAATCTCTGCCAAATAACTTCCATGTTTTAAGTAATTAAAATATATATTTTTAACCACTTGTTATTAATTTTATAAAGTACATTCTATAATTTAAATTTTATTTACTTTAATTTATTTGTAATGTTTGCCATTATAAATTTCATACTATGTACTTTTTTAAGCTTTTTTAAGATTTCATAGTTGCTAATTAAACTTCCTTTACAATTTATTTAGTAATTTTATACATACATTTATATTTTATGTAAGAAAGGGATTTATGTGCAACGGATATACAGTGAAAATTATTTAACACAAAACTGAGGGGACTGAAATATTTTTTCGTGTTAAAGAATATTGAAATGAAAAAAATAATAATAAAAAAACGCATATATTCAACAAAATTAAGCTTATTAGAGTACACTTTATTTACATAGATATGTATATATGCATGTAAGATAAAAATATATGAATCAAAATTATAGATTAAACTATAAACATTAATTCTTCTTCTCTATTCTAAAATCGTAATAACTTCTTTGCATTGCGTCATTTCTAGATCACTCTATGATCGGCGCAGCTCTGATGACGTAATAATTGGGAACTGAAACTGTCCTTGTAAACCAAAACTTTTCTCCTCGCGTGCCCCCATCTTGCATAACTACGCACTTCAGCTTTTGCTCGCTACTGTGCTAAGATGTAATTTCGCTGGCTTGCTTTCTATCTCAACAATATCAAAAATGTAAATCTTCTGTGGAAAGGCACGACTAGAGTGCCAAGTGATTGTGGCCACAAATATCAATTGGAAATAAAAATGGAATTAAAACTGCCTCGACTGCCAAGTTCTTTAAATACTACGCAATCAAAATTCTTCTTCAATATGGGTCTAATCACGCATCGACAGTGTTCTGTCTTTTCCTTGTGCTTTTATTATGACAATAAATCCAGTAGGATAGTTTCCTGCAGCCTGAAACCTCAATCGAAAATTTAGTTCAGCTCCTCAAATCATCGTTTTGTGATAAATCCAAGATAATGTGAAAGAAGTAAATCATCAAGTTTGTTTTTTCAGTGTTTAAAAAATAACAGATCATTCTTCTGCTGTGGTGTTTTGCAAGTGCTTCAAAAAATAATCACGCGTAGTGTTTACAGATTGAAAGTAATCTCTCGATAAATTGAGAAGTTCGAATGCCTAGTGAAAAAGAAATCATCAGTGAATTACCGTTTAGGAATTAAGCATTGCAGCGGGTTCAAGGTCGATCTGAGTTAGTGTTTGCAAGTATGTGCGACAGAAAATTATTTGCACTTCCGCTTTATCAACAGCTCAAAAATTGTTACTTTCGTGTGACTCTAACTCAGGAACTAAATCATTTAATATGTTGCGAATTCTATAGTTTTCATTTCAATTTTGGTTAAAATTTCTGCAATTTGTTTTGAGAAAATCTGTTGTTTTGAGAAAATCTGAAATTCTTGTTAATTAATTTTTCTAATTTTTTCATAATTATGTGTGAGCAAATTAAGTAACGAATTTTAAGCTACTTAAATTATTCATAGGGAAGGATATTAAGATAAGTTTTTATGTTTTTGAAATTTTGTTGAGAATTTTGAATACGAATTTTATAATTATTCTAAAAATAAAATTGTACAAAATAAGTGAAATTAGTACAGATAAGTAATATGAAATTATGGTAAATGCATGTTAAAATTTATGGGTTATTGTGTGTTAAGTATATTATGCTGAGGGTGTACTAGTTCCTTCAACAGAGGCCTGTAATTACCTCTGTACAGTTGTTCCTTTTACCCTCTTCATGCAAGATAATGTTGGAGGCTCTCATTTTATGAATGCATGTAAAATTTTTATATTATTATTATTATATTTTTATTATGGAATGTATTAGTGCAGTTCTCAAAGGCCAGTTACCTTAATGCGAGGAACGGAGGCCTTTTCAAGTAACTGTCTAGGCACCCTGGGCCACCAGTGCAGAGAACACACTGGTTAGCTCAAGAGGACAGCCCTATTGATGGATATGTTTGTTTAGAAGTATTGCGAGGCTTCCAGTTTGGTAAAATCAGGAATTGTAAATGAAAGAGCGAGGCTTCCAGTTTGGTAAAATCAGGAATTGTAAATGAAAGATGATAACGGTGAAACCATAAATTCCGAAAATCTTAATCCTATTATTTATGATGTTAAATTATAATTTATCAGTATAGAAATAAGTATCATAAGTATTTATGTGGATTACATTTAATTATAAGTAATGATTATGTAAAAGTTTATTTTGTGATATTCTGCAATAACAAGAACCTTCCCTGAAGAATTATGATTATGTGAACTCTCAAACAAAAAGACTTTTGGACTGAAATGTTGAAAAATTCAATAGGACTCTAAAAATTAAAAATTTATTTTAAAAAAATTGATATTTATAAATTATACTTTTATAGAATCAAAATTTTATGATTTATGTTTTTCTTTTTTATTTGCTAGTGCTTTAACTCTTTCTCTTTAAAAAGGCTTCTCTGTCGCTACGCCTTTTCCTTTTTGAAGGGGGAAATATGTAAGATAAAAATATATGAATCAAAATTATAGATTAAACTATAAACATTAATTCTTCCTCTCTATTCTAAAATCGTAATAACTTCTTTGCATTGCGTCATTTCTAGATCACTCTATGATCGGCGCAGCTCTGATGACGTAATAATTGGGAACTGAAACTGTCCTTGTAAACCAAAACTTTTCTCCTCGCGTGCCCCCATCTTGCATAACTACGCACTTCAGCTTTTGCTCGCTACTGTGCTAAGATGTAATTTCGCTGGCTTGCTTTCTATCTCAACAATATCAAAAATGTAAATCTTCTGTGGAAAGGCACGACTAGAGTGCCAAGTGATTGTGGCCACAAATATCAATTGGAAATAAAAATGGAATTAAAACTGCCTCGACTGCCAAGTTCTTTAAATACTACGCAATCAAAATTCTTCTTCAATATGGGTCTAATCACGCATCGACAGTGTTCTGTCTTTTCCTTGTGCTTTTATTATGACATGCATGTATTTATTAAAAACCAATGAAACAAAAACATCCACAAGAACTTAATGGAATTCAATACAAGATTTTCAAGTTTTTGAAAGACAAAACATTTATTGAGTTTTGGGAAAATAATCTGATATTTTTCTTTGCATTGTCTTTTTTAGCATCGAATTGTTCAATATCGAACATTTTGTTATTCATTTCTCCATTGGAATGTGCATCTAAATAACTGTCCATACTTTTTATGATATTCTTTATTTCGGATGACGTGGGAACAGGAACTGCATTCATTTTATTTTCGTCATCAGAATCTGCATCAATGATATCTTTTTAGCTTTGAACAAATTCCAAAATAACTTTGTCTGCCATAATTGGGGCTGTACACACATTATCATAAACTACTGCAACGAATTCTTCCGATAGTACAGTAGGACAGCTAATTAATGCAGAAACTTTCTCAAACATTTCATTAAGTGTCAGCTCAGTTTCAATATCCTACTTCTCCATTTCTTTTGGTGCCAAAGAATCTGATACTTTCGAGAATCGTGTGTAATGAAAATAATTTTCATTCATCCTTGGAGTCGCTGAATTCTATGCAGTGCAACATATGAGCCAAACTCACTAATTTTTACTCACACTGCCATGTACTCATCACGGAATTCCAAAGTTAACTGATGAGAAATGAGATGTTTGTGTGGCGTTTGTAGACGTGGAAGGCGAAAGTAGCATAGATAAACGAAACTGCTCGTGTCACAGGCTATTCCGAGGGTATTTCAAAGCCAAATTAGCCTCTTTTCTACGAAACATGTGAAACCACCTCTTTTTCATTTCACACCCCGCTTAAATCTCGCCTGCGATGCCAGTGTATTTTGTTCATTTCCAGAAAGGATATCTTTTCATGTTAAGCGATTTTTGTTTCGTGTTAAGAGAAACAAAATGAATGAAAATACATAGTAGTTTGTCGGGACCGTTGCATTATTTCGTGTTAACCAATATTTTGCATTAAACGTATTCCACTGCATACAGATGTGTTTGGACTTTGTATATACAAATGATTTTTTTAAAGGAAAATTTATAATCCTTCCAAAATTTATGCTGCTAAAAATATAATATCAGTAAATATATAAAGAAAGAAAAGAAATATAGAACCAATTTTTCAGAAAGAATAAAAATTGAAATCCTGTTTAGACTAGTAAAATCTTTTTAAATTGGAAGATATTTTTAATGAATTTACTTAACCCCCCCCCCCGCATTTTCCTTTGCTTCTGCTGTTTGATAAGAGGTTCTAGTAAAGTTTTGTGTTAAAATTATTTTGAACTTTCAAAGATTTTCCAATGCGGGATTTTAATTTTTTCTACATTTTTAAGGGCATGTTTTCTTTTTTTTTTTCTTCCCCCCTTTTTTTTTTTTAAGTTTCTTTTAAATTAGAAAAATATTTTTAAATTGGAAGATATTTTTAATGATTTTCCTTTGCTTTGAGGAGGACTAGAATTTTCATGTGAACTATTAAGATAAAAAATATACTGAAATGGTTCATCAGCTGATTCTGGATACAGAAAAGCAAGGATTTTGTTTTAGAAGGGGAAATGTAATTGAATTCGACATATCTCCTCTTGACGATATTATGTTAAAGTTGGTTGGATTTCTCACCTTTCTTGTTCTTTTATACTACTTTTTTGGTTTTTCTTGTGATGGTTTACTTTAACATGTTGAGTGCCGTGGGGGTCACCGGTGACCGGCACTCGACTTGGCTATAGCGCCGTGGGTGCCATCGGCAACGCGACCAATAGTAAAATACATAATTAGAATAAATATTGATACTGATAAATTTTTAAATAGTACTATTGTTACTATAATGGTTTGAAGAATAATAAATCGTAAAAATTTAAATTATAAATCACAAAAATGGTCTACAGATGTTTGGGGGTCGCTGGTGACCCCCAGCATGAAGCACAATTATATAACATTATGTTCTGTAGATAATATTTTGACATAATATATATCGCATAGTAAAAATTCAAGTTGGCATCATGGGCAAATCACGTAAAATGCGCGCCGCAGTCAACGTGTTAATTTTTACATTTTAAAGTATTCTTGTTCTACATTTATAGGATTTTATGAAGATAATTTGAACTTCAATTTTTTAGTCTTTGTGAAAAGTTGGTTCTAAATTTCTTCATATACTATATATAAGAACTCCTTCTCTCCTAGGAAAAACTAATTTATATATTTATTTATCCCACATTTTCATTTTGAAACATTTTAGTACATGCTTTTCCTCAATATTTTAAAAGTTGATTTTTTGTTGAACTGAAATATGTAATATGGAAAAATTCTATCAAAAAACATAACTCAGAATCGAAACATGAGATAAATAGAGATAATAATAATGTGGGGTATTTGATTCTCATCCCCTAATAGTCATTTGAAACATTTTAGCGTGTTTTTCCATTCAGCTGAAACAGTAAAAATATAGAAAAATTCCCACAGAAACATAATTCGGCTGAGAAATAAAACAGGCAAAAAAGTGGTTTGGCGTCAGGAAACTGATTGGTCTAAAACAGGGCTTCTTAAACTTTTTTTGAGTCGTGACCCTCTGTTATCATAGAATTTTTTCACGATCCCAAAATATTTACGAAAATTTTGTGGGACCCCATAAGCACTGCGAAAATCTGACACGCGCGCGAGTGAAACTGTCAATTTTTTCACTTGTATTGCAGTTTTAGGTCATTATCTTTAATTTCTCATTTTAAGACATAGAAGAATGTGAAATTTTTAATTAAGTAACAGACGAAATGACAGCGTCACGTGCAAAGCAAGTAAAATGAACATTTATATTATAAACAGAATGCGTTGAAACATTTTTGTTTTTCTCTTTGTCTGTATTGTCTTATCTTTATCTATTTTCAGTTACATTGTGTAAAAATATTGGGTAATTGTAAAATTATTATATTATACCAAACTACTAAAGAAATACCAAAACTAGTAAGAAAGTTTAAGAAATACCAAAACTACTAAAATGTTTTGCTACCCCCTGCTGTAGATGGGGGTTGCGATCTACAGTTTAAGAAAGTCTGTTCTAAAATAACATTACAATATTTGGCTTTGTTGGAACATTGGATAACTGAGGCCACAGCCAGTGCAGTTGTGGCAGGTGTGCAAAATTTTGGAATTTACAGAAATATCAAGTAGCAAAATTTTTGGAATTTAGGAGTGGAACAGTTTTTAGAATTTAGGACCCACGGAGATTGCATAGCACAAAAAAATATACCCGCTGAAGCTGCGTAGCACAAAAAAATGTACCTGCTGAAGCTAGGACTCCAGTGCATGGGTTATATTCTTGTAAGGAGTGTATGCCTGAATGCAGAGATGCATTTTGAGTCACCATCGCTAGGTCACCAGCCTACACAGCATTGTGTGATATGTCATTCATGTAAATAAGGAATAAAATTGATTGCACTTTAGTTAAATAACCTAACTTATTCCTTGTAAGTATTATGCGAGAGTAGTGTAATTGTTGAATAAGAATAAAACACTTGCTTTCTCTTCATCTGAAATGGGATAGATTTTCTAGCAGTTATTCCAGCAGAAGTTTGAAGGAACGGATCATTCTGTATGTAGTTAGATAATCAAAATACACAAGCGTTGAACATAACATATTAAACCGTAATTCACATTGGACAGCCAATGTTTATCAATTTTCACATAAGTCGTACTTTCCCGTAAATTTGAAAATACTCTATTGCATGCTGTTCTATTGAAGTCAAGCCTGAATTTTTTTTCCCCTCCAAAATGCAATTGATAACTTGTATTGTTTTTTTACAAAATTTTAACCTGGGAGTCATGAACAAATTTGTGGGGGGTCACCAAATTCAAAGAAATTTATTTGACAATAAAAGACATATGGAATTTGAAGAGAATTTTGGATGTTTTTTAACATTTGCCAGGAATTTAAAATTAAACATTTCCATATTTTAATTTTGATTTTATTTCCATATTTTAATTTTGATTTCCACTTGATTTATGTGTTATGTTTGATGATTTCCAAACAGCTCGAATCAAATTTCAAAGCTATTGCATATGCGCAGCTAAGATTTAGTTTTTTCGGCTATCTTAGTAGTGTCTTGCATGTAATTTGTAATTGTAATACGCATCATTTATAAACTATGTTTCTTATTTCTAATCAAATTTGCTGTCAAATTTCCTAAGCATTGGAAAATTCAGTAGTGTCTCAAAGAGTAATAAAAACAATTTTGTTCATGATGGTTAAATGGCTCAAAATCTTGTTCACAAGAGAAAAGGCATGGGTGGACCAACATCAAATAAACTTAGAGAAAAACTATTAATGAAAATGCAAACTAAAATGAAACCATTGGCTCTCTAACTGAGTAAATATCAAGAAGAGTTTATTTTAAACTGTTTTACATGTTGCATCATCAATGGAAAATGAATACCCATTGTGTGTTAAATGCAGTGAAAACTTGGCACATGGAAAGCATGAAACCTGCGAAATTAAAAACACATTTAGAAACGGTACTTTTCCCGTTCTGCCGCCGTAAACAATAAAGTCGCCAACAATGGTACAACTGATGCCAAACTGCCATCTTCGCTACCAACCTTTTACGCCTCATTTTCAAAACAAGTCGCAGCCATTTCTTATCAGATTGATTGTTTCTTTCAATACTGGCATACAACTACATAGAATTTTTACAAGATAATTAAATTTTATGCCCCAAGACCATTCGCGGTAATTAAGTCTATCAGACTGCAATCGCACCACTCACCCGAACGCAAAAATACACTGGTGTGCAAAAATTAAGGACGAAGTCGAAAAAAGCATATCAGCTGAACGAAGAGGCAGAGCGGACAGAAAGACCAATCAGGAGATTAAGTAAGGTGATGTACGGTAGCACGTGCGCAGATATGCAGGTAGACGTAATGGGGGAGTGTCTGAGTAGTATAAAGCATGTTGTCGGTGTAAGATCAGTATTTCTGGCAAAGAGATTGCACGCCGTATAGCAGTTAAAATCACACCGAGTTGCTGCCTCAGCGAGAAATGGCGAATAATCAATCTGTTAGACGACATCTGGATGCTTTTACCCGAGGTCGAATCATTGGGAAGTTGGAGGAAGGCCAGTGTGACAAGTGTGGCTGCAAAGTTCGGAATTGCTCACAGCATCGTTTTACGACTTTGGAGACAATTTCAAACTACAGGAACAGCTATCCGGGGGTTTAGTAGTGGTCGTCCACGAGGAACCACACCCGCAGATGACCGGTATATTGCCTTACAGGCCAGAAGAAACAGGCGGCAGACAGCAGGAGAAATCGCTAGACACACGACACAGGCGACTGGACGACCGATATCTCGTTTTACCGTGGCCAGAAGACTGCACGGTGGTGGTCTGTTTGCACGACGCCCTGTACGGTGTGTACCTCTAACGCCTGCCCATCGGAGAAGGCGTTCTCTGTGGTGCCGGGAACACCGGAATTGGAGAGACAGTGAATGGGGACGAGTACTCTTTACAGATGAGAGCAGATTCAGTCTGAGTAGCGATTCTCATCGCATACTCATCTGGAGAGAGCGCGGAAGCCGCAATCATCCCTCGAACATCATTGAAAGGGACAGGTATGGAGGTGGCGGTGTTCTCGTTTGGGGAGGCATCATGCTTGGTAGTCGTACAGACCTTCACATCTTCGACGCAGGTTCAGTCAACGGGACTCGTTATTGTAACGAGATTCTTCTTCCATATGTGCGTCTTTTTAGAGGCGCTATGGGTCCGCAGTTCCTTTTCATGGACGACAATGCACCATGTCATCGCACAGTAGCTGCCGAACAGCTCTTAGAGAGTGAGGATATTGAACGTATGGATTGGCCGGCACGATTTCCGGATCTCAATCCCATCGAGCTTGTATGGGATTTTCTAGGCAGACGCTTGGCAGCTCGTACCTTACCACCAGTAACGATTCCGAGCTTCGATTTGCGCTGCAAGACGAATGGGCAGCAATGCCTCAACAACTCATTGACACCCTCATTCTCAGCATGGGCAGACGCTGTGAAACCTGCCTAGCAGTCAGGGAAGATCATATTCCCTATTAAAGACCGGATGTTTCTTGCTGGACACCCATCACAGGGATGTTTAGGCCTTCAGTCGCATTGCGCTCCATGCTACTTTTTCAATAGAGCTTCTTTTCATCCCTCTGATTTCTCTTTTAGTAAGTGTTGCTTACATTACTCATGTCCTTACGTATTGGGGATCTTACGGTATTAAATGTGTTGATTTGGAAAGCTTTTGTACAAAGTTATATTGAAAAAACCGTCTCGTCCTTAATTTTTGCACACCAGTGTATAGAAAAGGCAAAATCAAGGGTTAAATTCATCAATTATAATGAGAATGCAGTAGCGAAGTAAAGCACTGCGGCTTTACATAATTTTTGAGTAAGCTATTTATACGAATTGAAATAATTCTGCATTTAAACTTGTATTCCAAATTAAGATTTTACTTGAAATTGCAGTAGCGAAGTAAAGCACTGCGGTTACATAATTTCTGAGTAAGCTATTTGTATGAATTGAAATAATTCTTGCATTTAAACTTGTATTCCAAATTAAGATTTTACTTCAAATTAATGTAGATAATTACTGAGAGAATTAGATTTTTGTAGCGTAGTTTACGTGAGATGAGATTACGTGGGTTCACGTGATTTGGATAATCAGGATGTTGAACCATGAAAACATAGTAAATTCTTAATGTCTTTTTACAAATTTATTATCTTTATTTATTGGCTTTTTACAAAATTTTAAAAGATATTAAAATGTTTATGCCTTCAAAATAAAAAATCTTAGAACTAAACGTTTGTTAAAAATTTTTATGTGTATATTGTATGTTGTCGCCTACAAAGTCTGCTTGGGAGATTTGCGCCAGTGAAACCTAAAAGGGCTAATATTTGGAATATGGTAACAGGTAGTTTGGCGACATTTTGGTAGGTGATAAAGGTTACTACCTAGGACTTTGCGAATAATGTGAGAAGTACTCAGTTCTGATTACGCATTATTTTGTGTGAGGGAAGTGAGAGATCATGAGATATGTCATGTGACATTAATAGACGAATTACAGTTCTTTAATCGGAAAAGGGGGGGGGGAATTTGGAAAAATATCTGCAGTACTATAGTATTTTGTATTAAGCTTCATTGTGTGTTGTGTGAAAGAGTGTTGATTAATTTTTGGATCGCATGGCGCTATCTAAAGTGAATTCGAAATGAGTATTTAGTGGGATTGAAAGGGGTAGTAATAAGTGTTTTTTTAAGGTTGTGCGAGATAGAAATAAAGATTGCTTATTAAGTTTTATTAAGCAGTATATTCTACCTGGTACAATAATAATATTTGATTGCTGGAAGTCATATGACTGTTTGGAGGATGAAGGTTTTCAACATCTTGCTGTTAACCATAAGTATCATTTTAAAGATCTTGAAACAGGCGCAAATACGAATAGGATTGAGATTCTGAAGAAGATTAAGTAATGATTCAGAAGTCAAACAACAAAAATCAGCGTTAATTCACAAAATTTTCACAGGACTAGTTATTGTGTCTTAAGATTAAGTAAGTTAGTATTTTTAATTATTTGAGGATATTATTTTTATGCATTGTTCTAAATGTAAGGAGTAAATAAATTAATATGGTATTATTGGAAAATTGTTATTAGCAATGATTTAGTTTAAAGTAATTAGGATTGTAAGCTAATTTTTATTAATTTAATGTAAGTGCTTATTTATATTTTAAGTAGTGTTTTTTAATTTAATTATATTTTAATTAAATGATAGTTATTTTGTGAATTATATGTTTGTAGCAATTTGGTATACGTTTCAGTGGAAGTAAACGTGGATGGAAATAATTTAAATATTTGACACTAAGTATTTGTAACCATTTTTAATGTTTGCGTTATAAATTCGTTGGTGACGTTTATAATAGATAATTTAGAGGTAAAAGTTTTTGGATATTTTATTTATTTTATACGTGGAAATGTTCATCCTTGGAAAGGGTATATACTTTTTCGCGATCAGGTAATTTCATGTATGTGCTTTTTACCGAGTTTAAAGATTCACAAAATTTTCCTGCATTTTCGTGCAAATTTTTGTAATTTATGAGAAAATAGCAGTGTAGATGGATAAAGTCAAGAGTGTGCGTAATGCCATTTTTGTGCAATTCTAGGATTTTTTTTTAAGTAAAAATAAGTCGACGTGTACATGGTTACTGTGTATGTGCGATTCTGAAAAACGCGGCAAGGAGTTTGTGATTCTGCACTTTTTCCCAATTTTGCAGTTAATATTTGTCATGATTAAGCAGTTTTATTCCATAAAATTTCTAGCATAAGTGTAATTCGGCTAGCAGATTGTTGGAAAAAGTGTTGAGTAAATAAAAAGAAAAGAAACATGTCTTTACTTCGTGAAGACAAAATGTCGGCGAAAAAAAAAATAGAGGGTTGCTGTAGCAGAGTTGGTCGCCAAATTTTCACCAAAAAATCGCCAAGTTACCATACTCCAAAGATTAACCCCGAAAAGTACCTCAGAAACTAAACATAAAGATTAATTAAATAAATCTGAAGAATTTTTTTAAGGAATGAGCTGAGAGCATGAAAAATTAAAATATATTTTTGAAAAAATATACAACAGTTCCTGAGAAGGATTTACAGGCATCCTTTAAAGTTTCATATTTAATTGCAAACAATTTAAAACCTCATACAATTGGAGAATCGCTCATTCTTCCTTCAGCAATTAAAATGACATCATTTATGCATGCAGAAGAATATAGTAACGATTTAAAAACAATAGCATTATAAAAAGGATACTGTTTCTCACCAATTTTTGTCATATCAGACACTATAGAATACAAAATCTAGTCTTTACTATAAAACTTGATGAAACTACCGACATTACTAAAATGTTTCAATTCATCGTTTATCTGAGATAAGTTTTTGAAGACGACGCAGTAGAATATTTTTTATGTTGTAATATTTGGGAAGGAAAAGCAACTGGAGAGAAAATATTTTAAATTATTAACAGATATTTTAAAACGAATAATCTTACCTAGATACACTGTGTCAAAACTAAGCCAATACTTTAGCAAGGAGAATTGAACAAAAAAAAAAAAAAAAAAAAAAAAAAAACAGAAACATGCTTTTCAGAATTTACTAAAAAAAAATAATAATAATACAGATTTTTTGTTTAAAACAATATATGATAAAATTGACAGAAAATTTTTTGAAAAATTTCCAAATAAGGAATTAGGTTGGATCTGTGACCCATTTTGCCTTTGGTATTTTCAATTCCAATGTATCTCTAAATAAAAACAAAAAAAAAAAAAAGCTAAGATGTAGTTTTTTCGACTATGTTAGTAGTGTCTTGCATGTAATTGTAATATGCATCATTTATAAACTATGTTTCTCAATTCTAATCAAATTTGTTGTCAAGTAAGAACATAACATTTCCTAAGCATTGGAAAATTCAGTAGTGTCTCAAAGAATAATAAAAACAATTTTGTTCATGATGGTTAAATGGCCCAAAATCTCACCCAATGTTCACAAGAGAAAAGGGATGGGTGGACCAACATCAAATAAACTTAGAGAAAAACTATAAATGAAAATGCAAACTAAAATGAAACCACTGGCTCTCTTTCTACTTCTAAAAAAAATTGAGTAAATATCAAGAAAAGTTTATTTTATACTGTTTTACATGTTGCATTATCAATGGAAAATGAATACCCATTGTGTGTTAAATGCAGTGAAAACTTGGCACATGGAAAGCATGAAACCTGCGAAATTAAAAACACATTTAGAAACGGTACTTTTCCCGTTTTGCCGCCACAAACAATAAAGTCGCCAACAATGGTACAACTAATGCCAAACTGCCATCTTCGCTGCCAACCTTTTACGCCTCATTTTCAAAACAAGTCGCAGCCATTTCTTATCAGATTGATTGTTTCTTTCATTACTGGCATACAACTACATAGAATTTTTACAAGATAATTAAAATTTATGCCCCAAGACCATTTGCGGTAATTAAGACAATTAGACTGCAATCACACCACTCACCCGAAGGCAAAAATATAGAAAAGGCAAAATCAAGGGTTAAATTCATCAATTCTAATGAGAATGCAGTAGCGAAGTAAAGCATTGCGGCTTTACATAATTTCTGAGTAAGCTATTTATACGAATTGAAATAATTCTTGCATTTAAACTTGTATTCCAAATTAAGATTTTACTTGAAATTAATGTAGATAATTATTGAGAGAATTAGATTTTTATAGCGTAGTTTACGTGAGATGAGATCACGTGATTTGGCGAATCAGGATGTTGAACCATGAAAACATAGTAAATTCTTAATGTCTTTTTACAAATTTATTATCTTTATTTATTGGCTTTTTACAAAAGTTTAAAAGATATTAAAATGTTTATGCCTTCAAAATAAAAAATTCTTAGAACTAAACGTTTGTTAACAATTTTTACGTGTATATTGTATGTTGTTGCCCACAAAGTCTGCTTGGTGAGATTTGCGCCAGTGAAACCGAAAAGTACCTCAGAAACTAAACATAAAGATTAAGTAAATAAATCTGAAGAATTTTTTTAAGGAATGAGCTGAGAGCATGAAAAATTAAAATGTATTTTTGAAAAAATATACAACAGTTCCTGAGAAGGATTTACAGGCATCCTTAAAAGTTTCATATTTAATTGCAAAAAATTTAAAACCTCATACGATTGGAAAATCGCTCATTCTTCCTTCAGCAATTAAAATGACATCATTTATGCATGCAGAAAAATATAGTAACGATTTAAAAACAATAGCATTAAAAAAAGATACTGTTTCTCACCAAATTTTTGTCATATCAGACACTATAGAATACAAAATTCAGTCCTTACTATAAAACTTGATGAAACTATCGACATTACTAAAATGTTTCAATTCATCGTTTATGTGAGATGTGTTTTTGAAAACGCAGTAGAATATTTTTTATGTTGTAATATTTGGGAAGGAAAAGCAACTGGAGAGAAAATATTTGAAATTATTAACAGACATTTTGAAACAAATAATCTTACCTAGACACACTGTGTCGCATTTTGTACTAATGTAAGCTTTTAAAACTAAGCCAATACTTTGGCAAGGAGAATTGAACAAAAAACAAAAAAAAAAAAAAAAAAAAAAAAAGAAAAGAAAGAAAAGAAAAGAAAAAAGAAACATGCTTTTCACAATTTACTAAAGAAAATAATACAGATTTCTTGTTTAAAACGACATATGATAAAATTGACAGAAAATTTTTTGAAAAATTTCCAAATAAGGACTTAGGTTGGATCTGTGACATATTTTGCCTTTGGTATTTTCAATTCCAATGTATCTCTAAATGAAAAAAAAAAAAAAAAAATTGATATTTTAAGTGACGGAATACTGTGTGTTAAGTCTCTAACTTGCCAAAAATTTTAGTTGATTGGAAACTAATATGCCGATTTAAAAGGAATGAAAGTAAATTATTACGTTTCTTACATAAAATTGTACAGTAAACTTTTAGCTTATATTTAAAACTTCTAAAATGCTTATGTTACATTTTTCTGTTATATAAGCATTGAAAGTGGATGTCTCACTGAAATAGAAATAATTTTGCTATTGAATTAACATGGAGAACCTTTTTTATTGAAATATTTTTTCTCTGTGACATTAGTTTGCATCTACTACAAAATAAAGATTAAAGAACTGTTTTTAAAACATTTTGAATTCGTTGTCATATTGATCTATGAAGCACTCACTAGATTAGTGAGTTTTTATTATATTATTGACAAATATAGTTTTCAAACAATCAAAAAATTTTCAGCGGAGATAATTATTTGTCAAATATGAATGTGTTTTCAAAGAGGAAATAAATAATCTTTTACCATAATAAGTGATAAAAAGAAAATCCAGTTAGAACATTCACATCTCTAACAAAGTAATTTGCTTTGATTTAACCTTTATAATACAATATATTTTTACAATGATAAGGCAAAATCCAATGTCAAAGGTTATGCGAAGATTACAATAATACCTAGAGTATTCAGCAATTCGTATAATCCTATAACCAGATAATAATAATATTAAAATAAATTTTATCTGAATGAAGTTTTCTTATTTCAGAATTATGCAATTACATAAACGAATGCACTTTTAGACAATATACTTAATACTGTTTACAAGAGCAAGCCAAAGTTCTGTTTATGTTACTTCTCGCCCTTCAGCGCATGCTCAAGAATTACCATCCAGGCGAAACTAGTCGATTTGTCCATGACGTCAAAAATTCGAAAAGTGGGGTAGGGTTTGGAAATACGCAGCCGAGCAACAGAGTGGTTATATATATAAACGCTTGATACGGTCGATTGCAACCAAAAACTGAAATGCAAAACTACATGTTGTAGTAGTCCCATATAACAAAATTTTGAGGTTCTGATGGTATTCGTTTTTGAGTTATGCGAGATACATATATATGGACGGATGGACGTGACGAAAAAATCTCCTCTGAATCCATTTTACAATCCGTTTTGGGAAAAAGAGTCCTCCATTCTTTCCGTACGTACAGATGTCACGAAAAAACATTGTTCAAATGGATTCGAGAGCGGTCAAAATGGATATTTCCTTTGAAATATGGTACCCCAAAATTTTCGCGATTACAGTACTTCCTTTACTTCATACAAAGAACTAAAATGAACAGACCATAACTATTAAAAAAAATAGCAAAATATTTCTATTAATATCTCATATAATTGTGATATCAATAAAACGAATTGTAGTTTTCAGAATATAATAAGAAATATTGTATAAAACCTGCTATTGGTGCACTGGTTGTAAAAGATATTTCTTCTTCGAATGGGTGGGGGAAAAAATTCAGCTTTTGAAATTCACTAGGTTTGAATGATTTACCTAATAATTAAATAAATTATCCCTTACTTTAACGTTTCAGTTTAAACTAATTTCATTAATTTCTAACTTGAAAAAATCCTACAGTTGTTAAACGAAGAAAATCATGCTAGTAGTTATTTTCTAGCTAAAAATAGCAGGCCAAAGTTCTTAAAGACAATTTTCCTTGTTTTATTTCTTTGGTAATTTGTCCGGAGCTATGATTCAGGAAAAAGTCGTCTGCGTGGATTTTTGTGGTTTTCCCCATGCTTAATTGAATAGGAGCAGGTTTCCCTTAAAGATCATTCTATGAAATCATTTCTTAAAAGGTAGAATAAACTTCAAGTAGTGTTTTATTAGAAATAGTTTAATTTGATAACATCATTATTTGGCTGAGGAAAATTTTATGTATTCATTTAGCTTTTATATAGAATCATAGGCATGGAGACCTACTGTTCTTAATTTTAAAACAAATTATTTTAGTTTTATACTGTCAAAGTATTTTTAACACTGACAAATATAGTATAAAATCATATATGTATAAAGAATGAGTTTTAGAATAACAATTTCTACACTTATGAATAAATGTGAATTCTTTAAAAGAATAATTTATGTATTTGTTATTTCAGATATTGGTTCATGGGCAAATATGGTTGAATTAAATCTTGGCACAAATCAGTTGACTGTAATTCCTGACGACATACAGTTTTTACAGAAACTGGAAATTCTTACACTGAGCAACAATTTGCTTAAGAAGTTACCATCAACGATTGGCAACCTTCAGAAACTCACAGTTTTAGACCTCGAAGAAAACAAGCTAGAAATACTGCCAGATGATATATGTAAATATTCTTCTTCTTTCTTTCTTTTTTTTTTTTTTTTTTTTTTATTTTATTTCAAATGAATTTTAATTTTAACACTAAAGTTTATAATTTTTCGCTTTTATTATTATTGAACTCAAATCATATGCGAGTAGTGTGAAACAGCCGGTTCAGCGACAGGAGGCGGTGCGCGGTGCAAGCTCGCAGGCAGATTGCGAAGGCGGATTGCGGATGAGCCAGCACCCGGAGTCGCAGTAGATAAGGAGTGTCTCAGGAATTCTTCATTTAACTGATAAGATGACGTCACACTTTGATAAGAGATTATCTTTTATTGATTTTATGGAGGTTCTTTGTTAATCCATGTTTAGACTTTATATTTTTCTTTGTGTTCCAGCTATTTTACTGCATATATGATGGTTATTTCCTAGGTGGCCTTAACGGCGCTTATTTTCAAATTTAATCATTGATTCAGAAGTTCTTAATTTTAGATGCTATTTTCAACTAGTTTCGTACTTTTCAAACTTTCGTAATTTTTTAAGTGTTCTAATTTCGAACTTGTTTATTACATTTTCGGATCATATAAACTTTTCCTTAACTTTAGATGTAAATTTTAACTTCTTTTCTATTTTTGACGTTAATAGTTTCCAACATACTCTGAATTTTAACTAATTTATAATATTTATAGACTATGTACATGACTTTCATTTAATTTATAGCTACTTTCATACGTTTTAACCTTCGTAATTTCAAACATATCCTTAATTTTAGCTTAATTGCTCTATTTTCTCACCATATATATGAACTTTATTTAATTTTAGATGATATTTTTAATGTGTTTCATTCATTTTAAAACTTAATTTTTAAAGTACTCTAATTTTAAACTTGTTCATTTTATTTTCCTACCATATACCTAATAAACCTTAACCTTAGATGTAAATTGACCTTAACTTTAGATGTAAATTTTAACTTCTTTTCTACTTTTTAATGTTTTTAGTTTCAAACATACTCTGAATTTTTAACTAATTTGCTAGATTTTCACACTATGTACATGACTTTCATTTAATTTTTAACTACTTTCTTACGTTTTAACCTTCGTAATTTCAAACATATCCTTAATTTTAGCTTAATTCCTCTATTTTCTTACCATATATATGAACTTTATTTAATTTTGGATGATATTTTTAACGTGTTTCAAACATTTTAAACCTTCGTAATTTTTAAAGTACTCTAATTTTGAACTTGTTTATTGCATCTTCCGACTATATACATGAACTTTAATTAATTTTAGATGTGTTTTTTATACATTTCTGACACTTGTTTCTTTCTAGTTTCCAAAATACTCTAAATTTTAACTCTTTTTTATAATTTTCGATTGTAATCACGCTTTTGATTTTACTATTTCAGCTAAATTTACACGTTTCAATATCTTAAATATAGAGACAGTTTTCAATTAAACATTTTATTTTAGAACCTTTAACTGTTATTCCAACCCAATTCGTTGAATAGCCTTACTTAGTCTATATTTTATATTACTGTTTTAATTTGCTTTACTGTACAATTTATCATTCTGTAGTACCCTTACCACGACTGATTCTACTACTTTCCTTCATTATTAACTTCATTCGCATTTTCAAACTTTAACATTTCTTACATATTCTGGTATTTTCTTACATAATTTATATCTGAATATATATTTTTAAGCCCTTCAGTATTACCAATGTTCAGTTTTGAACCTCGATTGCTATTAAGCTAACTTGATAGGCTCCGAATTTTTAGAATGGATTCTCAGTTTTCATCTATAATTTTAGAACCATTTTCACTGATTCATGTACGCATACAGAAATCTTTTATATTGTTTTGGACACTTAATACGTTTTTAATTAGGTATTTTTTGCTAATTCACTGCATTCATACCATCATTTTTACACTTTAAATGCCCCGACTATGCAAATTTTAAATTTATCACTTTTTTTCTGCACCAAGTACGAGTATTTCTGCCTTCATGGACAACGTTCAAGTGAAATTACCGATTATTTATGTTACATGCACAAAAGAAATTCCTAAGATAAACATTTTCAGTATCAAATGAGAGATGAATGGCCATAGATTTTACCCATTGGTTATCATTTCAGCTCTTGAAATTATGTTTAATCGATATACTTTTATTTCTAGTGCATAATGTTAACACATTTCTTCGAACCTAGTTCAATTCCAACTCAATTTCCCTAGACAATTGCATATATAGTCTATTTTTCTAATTTCTTATACTAGGATTTTCTTTCGTGAGTGTCAGTTTTCATTAATTAATTTACCAATTTATTCTCTTATGAATGAAATCTTCTGAAACACTACCATACCTATACACAACATATATCATTACCAATATACTTATATTTACAGAACGAACTAAAGAAAGAAACAGTAAGGGACATTTTACCAAAATCTCCGCTATATTTTGGAATATTTTAACTTTCATCCATCTCGAATACAGAATTTTATTCATAAATACTCATTACATCAATTAAATATTCTGTGGTGATGGCGATAAGGAGCGCGCCTTGTGCCCTCCGATAAGTGTGGCAACCCTAGAGGAGAAGTTTCTTACGAGTAGCGAGCAGAGCGAAACAGGCAGGCTGTCGGGCAGTATGCGCGAAGTTCCTAAATAAAGCTTAATTTTTATTGTGCACTATGTCTTGTTAATATTATATTAATGCAGTAAGAACATAATCTGTGATATGGAATTCGAGGATTGGTGGTAAAAACATAACTGGAAATTACCATAATGGTAACCCGGACTGTGTTAAATCGTATGAACAGTTCTCAAGCACTTTCGGTTTTGAATACAAGCCATCACTCAAGATCTCCAAACCAGAAGTAATGGATTACATCGGTTTTCATCCTCCGGATCACAGATGAGTAGTAATTATAGATCATTTTATAATTACGTTTTCTACTTATCATTTAATTTAATTTTCTTTAGTTAAATTTTTGCTTTTATTTTGGCTTAAAAACCTTGCACAATGTCTGATGTTCATGCCGTCCAAATTCCGGTTTATAACCGATCAGACCCATCTTTATGGTTTATTATGTGTGAAAGTACCTTTGCTCTTGCCACCCCCAAACCTATCACAGAATCCATTTCTAAATATAATTATGTAGTTGCTCATCTTCCTCCAGATATTGCATCAATAGTGCGGGATTTACTTATGAAACCAGACCCTATTGATCCATATACAAAGCTCAAAACTGAGTTAATAAATCGTTCAGGAGAATCTTCTCAGCAAGAAATTCGCCAATTATTATCTGGAGAAGAATTAGGTTCTCGAAAACCTTCCGATTTGCTTAGAAATATGAAACGTCGAGCAGAATCTTTAAATGTTCCTGATAACTTAATGTTAGAATTATTCCTTCAACGTTTGCCTTCGACTGTTCAGTCTATTTTGGCAGCGGTGTCCAATTTAACTGTAGATAAAGCTGCAGAAATTGCCGACAGAATTTTAGAAGTAAATCCAACCCCAGGGACTTGTGCCGTTTCTCGCACAGTCGATCAGTCTCTTGAGGATAAATTATTTAAACAAATAGAAAAATTAAACAAACGTATTGATCGCATTTCTCTTTCTCGTGGTCGCTCGCCAAATCGCGGAGATCGCAATAAGGAAAGAAGCAATTCCAAAAGGAGAGATTATTTTATTTGCTGGTATCATAGACGTTTTGGGGAAAAGTGTAGAGATGACAAATGTACAAAACCTTGTTCATGGCAGGGAAACGAAACCAGCAAAGAATAGAGGCGACTTATTCTTTGCCTCAAGTTTCACGTCGCCTGTTCGTTCGTGACCGTAGAACAAACCTTTCATTCTTGGTCGATACCGGCTCTGACGTGTCCTTACTTCCAGCAAATAATTCTCAAAAACGGAATTCGTCCCAACAAACACTTTTCGCTGCTAATTCTTCTACTATTCATGTTTATGGTCAAAAAACACTTTCTTTGGATTTCAAATTAAGACGGCAGTTTACATGGACTTTTCTTATAGTAAATGTTAGTACACCCATTCTTGGAGCAGATTTTCTCCATTTCTTTGAATTGGTGCCTGATCTCAGAAACAAATGTCTCAAAGATTTAAAAACGCATTTTAAAACCGTCGGTTGCGTGAAAAATGCAAGCATTTATTCAGTAAAAACTGTACTTAGTGATACACCATATCACAAAATTTTAAAAGAATTTCCTTCAATTACTAGATTACCAGATCCTAACCAACCTGTTAAACATAACACCGTTCATTATATCATAACTAAAGGTCCACCTGTGGTTGCAAAACCTCGTCGGTTAGCTCCAGATCGCTTAAAAATTGCAAAACAAGAATTTCAAACTATGATGCAATTGGGGCATTTGAGACCTTCGAGCAGCAATTATGCATCCCCACTTCACATGGTTCCAAAAAAGGGAAGTCTGGAATGGAGACCTGTAGGAGATTATCGAGCATTGAACGCTCAAACAATAAAAGACAAATACCCTATTCCATGTTTAGCCGATTTTACTGCTGCATTGCACGGTACTAAAATTTTTAGTCATGTCGACCTGATTAAGGCATACCATCAAATACCAATTAACCCAGCCGACATCCACAAAACCGCCATATGCACACCATTCGGTTTATTCGAAAGTATATGTATGCAATTCGGCTTATGCAATGCATCTGCGACTTTTCAACGTTTTATAGATGAAGTCACGCGGGATTTAGAAGGCGTTTACGCTTTTGTCGATGACCTGCTCATAGCCTCTAAAGATTCTGAGGAACATTGCAGGCATTTGAAAGCTTTATTTTCCAAACTTCAGGAATATGGAATTTGCATAAATGTTTCAAAATGCACCTTTGGTCAAACGTCTATTGATTTCTTAGGTTTTCACCTTAGTGAAAACGGAATTGAACCTCTTCCTGACAAAGTCAAATGTATTTTAGATTTTCCTCAACCTACTACTCTCACTCAGCTTCGCCGATTTTTAGGCATGTTTAACTTTTATAGATGTTTCATACCTAAAGCAGCACATATTCTTTCTCCTTTAATAAAATTGTTAGAAGGCTATATTAATAAAAAGAAATCTCGTTCTCGTGTTCAGGATTCATCCCCACAATTAAATTGGAACGAGAATGCTGAACAAGCCTTTATTGCTGCCAAAAATGCCATTGCTCAGGCTACCCTTTTGAGACACCCTATTCCCGGAGCCCAGCTAAGCATCTGGGTAGATGCCTCAGACGTCGCAATCGGCGGCACACTTATGCAGTTGTCTCAACAAACATGGAAACCTATAGCATTTTTCTCTATGAAACTCAATAAAAGTCAACAGAAATGGTCCGCGTACGATAGGGAATTATTTTCAATTTATTCTGCAATTAAGAAATTCCGACACATGTTAGAGGGCAGAAATTTTATAATTTATACGGATCAAAAACCGTTAATATACGCTTTTAAACAGAACCCTCATAAATGTTCACCTCGACAATTGCGACATTTAGATTTTATTTCTCAGTACTCTACTGATATTAGGCATGTGCAAGGTTCAAAAAACGTCGTTGCTGACGCTCTTTCAAGAATCGAAATTGATTCCATAACAAAATCTCCATTTTTGGATTTTAAAAAATTTTCGGAAGCTCAACGGCATGATCCGGAGGTACAAGACCTTCTCAAAAACAACACATCATCTTTGAAACTGGAATTTAAACCGTGCCAATATTCTGATGGTAATATTCTTTGTGACATATCAACAGACATTCCTCGTCCATTTGTTCCGAATTCCTTTCGCAGACTCATCTTTAATCATCTGCATAATCTGTCACATCCAGGAATTGCAGCTACTACGAAGCTTATTTGTTCTCGTTATGTATGGCCCGATATGAAACGTCATATCAAAAATTGGGTGAAATCCTGTGAATCTTGCCAAAAATCGAAAATTACTAGGCATACTAAAGCACCACTGGGCACATTCTCTCTTCCTGATGCACGTTTTTCAGAAATCCATATGGATATCGTCGGACCGTTACCTCCATCAGAAGGCAACGTGTACCTTTTGACTCTAATAGATAGATTCTCCAGATGGCCTGAAGCCATTCCCATCCCGGATATGAAAACGGAAACCATTTGCAGAGCCATCTTCAACTGTTGGATATCTCGTTTTGGCTGCCCATCGATCATAACAACAGACCAAGGTTCTCAAATGAGATCCGCACTTTTTACAGAATTCACGCGCATTTTGGGTACGAACAGAATCACAACAACAGCCTATCATCCAATGTCAAACGGCATTGTTGAACGATTTCATCGACATTTAAAATCTTCTCTCAAGGCTCACGAGACCAATAACTGGACTGAAACACTACCAGTTGTTATGCTTGGTATTCGGACAGCCGTAAAGGAAGATCTACAGTCATCTTGTGCTGAACTGGTGTACGGCACAACTCTCAAGCTGCCTAGTGATATGATAACGTCATCTAAGATATCTCCGTATGACACACAATTTATCACGAATCTTAGGCATAGAATGCAACAATTGAATCCAATAGCAACATCTGCACATTGCCAAGAAAAATGTTACGTAAGTGCTACCTTAAAGTCGTGTACGCATGTATACTTACGTGTCGATCGAGTAAAGCCACCTCTGTGCCAACCATACACAGGTCTGCATAAAGTTCTTTCTAGAACGAAGAAAACTTTCACAATTGATGTTAACGGTCTGAAATCTACTGTGTCCATAGACCGGGTGAAACCAGCCTATTTGCTTTCGGATTCTAATTTGCCTGAACTGAAAACAAATAAAGACTTAAAGACAGTTCAGCAGAATAAATCTGCAAACGAACTCTCTAAGACACAAACTGTCACCAGATCGGGAAGACATGTTCACTTCCCTAAGAAACTTGCTTCTTACATAACAATTTAAAACATTTCTTTTAAAATTCATATCTTAACATATTTCTTATTTCATGTTTATTATATGTGTCAATACTTTGTTATATATTGAATTGCATTTTGATCTTTTCTAATTTTATATTCTAATTTTGTAATTATGTAAAAAATACCCGACAGTACGGATCCTCTGAGATAATTTCATAACCTGTGTCGTTCCTTTGAATAGCCATTAAAGGAACTGGGGGGAAACTCTGTGGTGATGGCGATAAGGAGCGCGCCTTGTGCCCTCCGATAAGTGTGGCAACCCTAGAGGAGAAGTTTCTTACGAGTAGCGAGCAGAGCGAAACAGGCAGGCTGTCGGGCAGTATGCGCGAAGTTCCTAAATAAAGCTTAATTTTTATTGTGCACTATGTCTTGTTAATATTATATTAATGCAGTAAGAACATAATCTGTGATATGGAATTCGAGGATTGGTGGTAAAAACATAACTGGGAATTACCATAATTCCTTACTAATACCCATTTAATGAGGAATAACCCCTTTAGAATATAAAATTACATCCAAATAAGTGTTCCATTTTCCTATAATTGTACATATAAATTTACATTATAGGAACTTTCTATGTGTGTAATTTAATTAATGCTGTTAAATATTACCTTTTTCTAAAGCGAAAACTCCAAAGATCATTCAACTTTCCAACTCCAAAGACTATTCAAATTATTCATCTTCGCCTGCAGTATTTCCCGCAGTACCGAATACCTATCTTAGAACTATTTTCTTAAGAACTAAATACGAAAGAAACATTGTCCACTGTAGAATATTTACTGTTTTATGCAAAATGAAGATAGAACCTTTACCAAATTTAAGTTCTTTTACCCAGAATTCCAACAAATTTTAGAAAATGTGCTATAGAAAGCAACTTATTTACCTAAACATGAGTCTTAACAGATTTTTATCGGCTTCAGATTTACTGTCAGTGGGAAAAACATAAAGTTAACTTCATCTAGCCTTATCAGTATATACAAAAAAGTCATGAATCATTTTGCAGTACAATTAACATTTTAATACTAATTAACTAATTTTAATTAATTTTCAATTAAGATTTTAAAAAGAAAAGTATATTTATGGGACATATTATCAAATTATTCCCAAGAATTATTAAGGTAAATGCAATTAAATATCCACGTACACACTACGAAAATCCCATTCATTAGGAACAGTAAAATTTTACCAATACTTAAATGAAATGTAAAATCTTGCAATGCATTAGTATAAAACCTGAGTAACAAATCATTTCCTATAAACAGTAAACGGTAAAAAAAAAGAGTATACTTATCAAGACTTAAGAGGTAAGATTAAGGTAAAGAAATGTTCATTTAAAACATAATAAGAAACAGTTGACAGCTAAATAAAGATACATTTCAATATAAATAAAACATTTTTTATTAAAATACATACTTACTAAAATATTTTTTTTCTTACAAATTTGCTATTCGATCACGTAAAGCTGACAATGAAATATTCTTTAAAAAGTCTTCATTAACAACAGAAAGTGTCCTTATAAAGTTTTTGAGCAAGTCTTTTAAAGTTCATTGACAATATAGCTTTGTCAGTATTATTCATAGCTTTTTCCCGAGTTGTCTCCATTATACAGGGGTGGCGACGTTGACTTAGATGATCGACCGCACATCCCTCACAGATAAATAACTCGTTGAGACTGGTTAAGTACTCCTCGTAAATAACATTGTTAACTTTCTGCATGCATTGCTCGCTAGTTAAATGTTCTAACTGCTGCATTTTTATTGCCGTTTTCTTATCTCATGCGGTAAGACATGTTGAAATAGGGTAGTTTGGATAGTCTGTGTTATTTCACTGTATAAATCTAAATGTTTATCGGTCTGATATGACTCTAATTCAAAACAATCTGCTACGAGACGGAAACCTCCACAGGAGTTTTTAAAAATTTCTTGAAGAACACATTGCGCGTTTGTACAAAATACCGCCAACTGATTATTGGCTCTGAAGGATGCTTAAGAATACTTGAAATTAAAGTTTGGTAATTTGTTCATGAAATCATACCACGTCTCAGGAGTCATACTCACGCCCTCAAGGAGTCATACTCACATTTAATTACGCTGTCAGCTAGTTTTAATTATCTCAATTTTACTCAGAGTCTTGGAATTTCTTCTCAAATTGCTTTAATAGTGATTATGCTTACTTTCATTCAAATTTTAAATCTATGTGTTTATATTACATCTAAGTATTTTTGACAATATAGTTCTTTTGCTGACAACTTTATTTGGTTAATTAGGACATAACTCATCTATCCAGTATTATTAGCTTTATTTCATTACCTTACCGTTATTAAATCATTATAAGATTTTTTTTTGTAATAATTAACTTTGTAACTTTTCAATATAGCAAATTGAATTCTCATAAGCTAGTTCTTGCATAGTTGAAATTACGATCTGACTGGTCCTTGTGTAATTAGCGTTAAGTTTTGCAATTTAGTCTTTTGTATAGCCTACCTGTTTTTGCATAAATAGTGTTTATTTTGATTGGATTACCGGTACAAACGCCATTTTCATGGATTATGCATACAAATGTAATGTCTAAACCATTGCATTAATTGGCTAACTAATTGTACGATTATGTGTGTCCTCAATATCAAAGGCCAGGATTTACTGAAACCATTAGCAATTATATAGTAAGCAATCCTTCCTAATTGACTGTATTCTGGTTAATATCACCATATCTGATTCTTAAAGATAAATTAATCCATTCCCTGTCCTTCATATTTGATTTATAACGTATCCAGTTTATTATTGATTGTTCTTATCGTTATATGATTGATTTAATCTGTATAGCTGCATTTAATTGATTTCCCGCAGTTTATTGTTCTTCCCTGTATTCCTGTTTCATACCATTCAAACACCCGCAATCGATGAGCACACAACTTACCACACACATTAATCATCTGTAAATCTTTAGTGACTGTCAACTAGTGACTCTGTGACTTAGTGACTTCCAACTATATAACAACTCCTCAGTGACTGCCATTCAGTTATTCAGCGTCTCTGTGACTTTGCGAAGTAGTGAATACCAACTATATAGCACTTCAACTGTCACTCTTCAGCAACTGCGCGTGCAATAGTGCTTGCGCAACTCTAGTGACTCGACCTCTCAAGCAATTTCCTAGTGTTCTTACCACATTTAGGAACTCTAAGCTTGGTCCTTGCAGCGCACAGCGCAACGGTGCTCCTTCACAAAATGCCAAATACAGATACCTCATACTACGTCAGCAAACTCAATTTGGACGCAACTGGATACGTTATAAATCAATCCTAGACTCCATCTCTCTCTCTCACGAAGATAAAATTTCTGCCCTGCACGAGGAGTGCCTCGAAATTACATCTAAACGAAGCGGCAGGCACTTACTGCCAACCAACTTAAGAGAAACTTTAGTGCGGTTCCTGCAAGCGCTCAAGACCTTAACCCTAAGCGGCCCCAATCTAAAGACAACAAAAGATTGCGCGACCAACACGGACCACGTCCCTTCTCCACCAAGGAATACTACGGACTTTGAATTGGCCAGCACCAACCAAAACAGCAGGCTACAACCAGCCTGTCACCCAACGTACGCTCAGGCTCTGACCCACACATTTCAACCCCCGTCTACTCTGCTCATCTACCCACAAGAACAAGCCACGAGCAATACACAACGACAGAAACTCGCAGAAGAATTTCCCCTTTCGCAGATTGGCATCAAGGTGCGCAAGATCCGGCATATACAGAACGGAGGTATCGCTGTTGAGTGTGCCACCTAAGCAGACTTTCTAAACTCTCCACCACGCTTCAAAGCGACAAAGGCAAACAGCTCGTCTCAGCAAAGTCTCCTGTCACAAGATCCTCGCGCATAGCCATACACAATATCCCAACCTCCCTGCAGAAGGAAGAACTCGCGAACATCATAGAATTGGAATTCAGCCTCAACAAAACAACGATCAAACTATTACACCGGCTTAAAGACAAGAATAATAATGTCAAGTGGATCGCCGAATGCTAACCACCTGCCTTCAGACAAATTATGCAAACTGGCCGCATCGACATCGGATGGCATGCGCACAGGATCACAGAATATTTCAGTACCAAACGCTGTTACAGATATCAAGAGTTTGGCCACCTACAACAAGACTGCCACAACAAGGAATACTGCGCTTTCTGCTCCGGCGCACATAACGTCAAAGACTGCGCCACGATCCATCCAACATGCATCAACTGCACAGATTTCAATCACAAGACAAAAGGAACAATCCCTTGTGGACACCCAGCGTACCACCCCACCTGTCCAACCTACCAGAAGTATATCGAGAGGATTCGACGCAGAACGGCCAAGTAGCTTCCTTCCCGCTTTCCTGTAGAACAATCCAAGTGAACGAAAATACCCAAGCCCCACGAGCAGCCATCATAATATGCAACCCGATTTGGACTTCAGACATGAGTTTCATCCTCAGCTCCATCTACTCCTCCCCCGCGGACACCATCACAGAAGCAACTGCCGCAATGGACAGAATTCGTATCAAATGCCCTTCCGCTCCCACCATCTTCAGCGGTGACTTTAATGCCCATCACACAATCTGGGGCTATACCGACATCAATAGGAAAGGTCAAGAATTAGAAGACTACATAGCCGCCAACAACCTCCACCTTCACAATTCCATAGATGCCCCCCTACGTTTGACAGCACCTACAACAAAGGATGGCCAGACCTGACCCTTACCAGCAACAACGCCAGCCACTTATTGCGAAACTAGGAGGTGTCAGACGATTGTAGCCTGTCGGATCACAAATACATCCACTTCAGTATCAGCACCAGCACCACCATCCCAATACTTAAACGCTACGGACTACTGAAAGCGAAAATCAAGACACTGAAAAGGCAACTTCACGACCTACTTACCAGAGAACTTCCATCACTGCAAAGCTGCCACAACGCCGCAGACCTCGACCAGTACACAAACCATCTAACGCAGGAGCTACAAAAATGCTGTGACAGTGCTCTCCCCATCCGCATAGCCAAGAAAATCCAAGGTCTTTCATGGTGCTCGAAGGACCTTCGCCAGCAACGCCAAAAATGCCGGGCACTAAGACGCCGCCTTACCAAAGCAGACACCCCAGGGGAACGCGCTTCTTCCTAACACAGTTCAGAAAAGAGAGAGCTATATACAAACGAAGCATACTGACTGCAAAAACTACCAGCTGGAAGAAATTCTGCAGTGAGAACTCTGATCCCTTTGGAATTCTCCACAAAATCTCAACAAGCAAAGTTTTTTGACCTCCACCAAATCTACTTGCAGCAACAAACTGCCCAATCGAACACCAGCCTTACCTCAAACACTGCTGCAATTATCTTGAGCACCGTCTTTCCCTCAGATAACCCAGCTGATGATTCACCGGAACAAAAGCTTCTCAGAAACAACCACGCAGCACCGATGACCCAAGACGACATTCCCTTCACCAGGCAAGAAATCACACAAATCTATCGTACCCTGCCCAAGAAGAAAGTACCAGGCCCTGACGGCCTAGACTATAGCATCCTCAAGGTCGCCTACAAATCACATCCCATCTTCTTTCTTCACTTCTTCAACAACCTACTGAAACATGAGCTCTTCCCAAGCGTCTTTAAAACTGGTCATGTAGTCTTCTTCACTAAAAAGAACAAAGATCTCCAAAGCCCAAGCTCTCTCCGACCGATCTGCCTGTTGCCGGCTCTAGGGAAAATCTACGAAAAACTAATAGTACAAAGACTCATCTTTCATCTGCAAGACAACCGCATCCTAAGCAACAGGCAGTTGGGCTTCCGCTCTGGCCTCTCCACACTGCATGCTCTGGAGGAAATTCGACGGATAATCCACCACAACAAAGAACAACAGCTTCACACGGCCTTTGTCTCAATTGACTTTCAGAGTGCATTTGACACCCTCTGGTGTTCGGCCATTAAACAAGCTCTCCGCTCATCTCGATGTCCCCGTAACATCTATGGCATATTTGACAGTTACCTCCAGAATCGTTTCCTCCTGGTCCCACACAACAACGGGACAACCATCAAACAGCAGGAGAGAATCATCTCCACCAACTGGCCACAGCATACACAACTAGTTGCCTATGCAGACGACGTTGCGTTCCTAATCCAGGGTCGCACCAGAAACGAATTGGAACACAGAAGCACTCAAATATTACAAAAATTCAGCTTCCTCTGTCAAGAACTCAAATTTACCATCTCCACTGCCAAATCAACCGCTCTTATCATTCCCAAGCAGAAATCCATGTGTTAAACTCCAAAAGAAAAATCTAAAAATCGTCAAAGAGCTCAAGTATTTAGGCTTAATATGGGACAAAGGCCTTACATGGATCCCACATCTACAGCAACTCAAAATTAAGACACAATCGATTGCACGCAAGCTCGTCAATTTCAAGGTATAAATTGGGGACGAAACTCATAAATTAACAAGATTTTGTACACGACAGTGATTGAAACCATAGTCCTGTACGCTGACGCAATATGGGCGACGCCGATGCAAAGCCGGAAACGTAAACAACTACAGACCATCCAAAGACCTTCCGCACTAATGATGTGCAAAGGTTTTCGCACCACAGCCACCTCTGCGGCCATCATCCTTGCAGGCGTACCGCCACTATATCTTAGAGCCGAGCAAGAAGCTACAATAACCAGAGTCCTGCAACTACGCAAAGACGCCACCTTCCACGATACAACCCACAGTCTCATCTTATATGAAAACCCTCGCCCCACCCAACGCCCACACCCAGGCATTCAAGGTAGAAACTTCCGCATCACCATAGACAACATTAGCAATTCCAGTATTCCCAACGCTACGTACGTCTACTACACCGATGGATCCAAGATTGAAGACTGAGTTGGAAGCGCCTACATTTGCTACCACCAAAATGATGAACATACCAGTTGGAAGGCAGCACTGCGGCGCTTCAATAGTGTGTTCCAGGCAGAAGCCTTGGCCATCCTCAACGCCACCAACGACATACTAAATAACGGCTACCACCAAGCATGCATCCGAACAGACAGCCAATCTTCACTCCTGGCAGTTCAAAACTTAAGCCACACCTCCCCAATTATCTCCGAAATCCAAAAGCTACTCTCTGTAAACCACCAGCAACGCATTCACCTCACTTGGGTCAAGGCGCATGCTGGTCTAGTTGGAAACGAGGCAGCAGACACCCTAGCCAAAGAAGCCGCCATCAGTTCTGAAGTTCAGCAAATCTGTATCCGTGCACCACCGTTGCATCTAAAGAGGCTTCTCAAAGAAGACCTACTCAAAATATGGCAAGAGGAATGGAACGCGTGTGACACCGGACGACGGACCTACAATCTCCTACCCAAAGTCACGCCTCATAGCTATACCCCAACTCACCCGGTTCATAACGGGACATGGCCCCTATCCAGCGTATTATTATAGGCACAACATCTCCACTACAGATGCTTGCGTGTGCGGCCAACTTGGATCACCAGACCACTATATCTACTCTTGCCGACTCACAGCAGACAACCACATTAAGCATCCCACTCCTCCTACAGACACCTTTCAACGGTTCATTATTAAAAACAAACGTAGAATCAATAAAATCTGTAAGGTCATTGACCAGCTCGCAGCTATGGGCCAAGATATATGCGACGCTGCATAATCCCACAACGTCCGCCACTAACAGAAGTCAACATGAACATCACCCTGTGCTGCTAACATGTCACCGCGCTCGGCATGCTCATACACTCAGCAACCTATGCGCTCCACAAATATATATTCGCCGGACCTCTACGTGTCCCCCATATCAATGTCCAGCAATCACATGTTATTCCCATCTTATGGCCCCTCGTCTGTAAACACACCCCACAATGTACAGTATATGTGATCAAATGAGGCCAAATATATATCTGACATGTGTATATGTGTATTATTATTTTTTAAGTGTGTTTTATTTGTCATAAGTCTTCAGTGTTAATCAAGTATATCCCTCTCCCCCCTTTTTTTCCTCTGCATGTGTGTTTTCTGTACATTTTCATGTTTTTATGTTTTCATAAATTTAGTACCTAGCTCTGAGCCTCTCATCTATAAATCCTTCCCACAAGTCTCATACCTGTAATTATGTAATTAGTCAATCAATGTTAACAAGTCGCCCCTGTTTGGCCATGTAAACTCCTGCGCTCTTAATAAGCTCCCGGTGTGGACTCTTGAGGCCACAGGAAATTGTTGCCATTAGATAGTGGAAGGCGAGGAACACATGCCTGTTTATCTCTGGTAGCCACCAGACGTCCCCGTCTTCCGTTACCTACCTACCTACCCTCAAGAGAAGATGCACAGATGAAATTATTCTTTTCTGCAAAGTTCTGTATATGAATACGAACGTTATTATTTCTACTTACAACGATGGAAAGACGGCACATCCGTTCTAATGACCAATAATTGATCACTTCATCATGATTTCGTGATGATTCATAATGACGACTCAGCCAGTCGTCCTGGGGTATCTCGAGCACCTCATCTTCTAAACATGGTTTCTTACGCGGAAAAGTTCTTTTATTCATGCACGGTATAGGGATTGTGTTGTCATAATAACCATTTCATCAGAAGAACGCTTCACTTGCGGAGATATAATTTTTCTAAACGTCAAATTTATTCGAATAGTCTTCACTTCGGGTTGGGATGGGATACCATGTTTCCAGACTACATTAGTGGGGGGTTTCATCACTAAAAGCGATCCATGTTCCAGACTCAGAATGTGAGTCATATAATTCTCTCTTGCAAAATGCATCATTTGCGTCGCACCGTAATTCAGCGTGGGAATGCAGTAGGAAGGATCCAGGGAGCTTTCATCGTCTCTGTGCGCGGATATTTTGGCATCTCCGTCAGGGTATTTGTTGAGCAGAACGTAATTATATTTTTCGTGGGTAAAGGCTTCCACTTCACTTTTAATTTGGTGCAGCATAGGAGTCCAGGCTTGGGCGACGATCGATGTCCCCGAAAAACTGTAGGTGAGTCCATATTCATCCCCGAAAGCGCATCAAAGTCGAGCTGGAATATATTGGTGGCCGTAAATATTCAGTTTCACAGGTTGGAAAGGATACGTACAGAGTTCCTCAAAAATAGAATTTGCCTTTTCTTTACTATGAAAATCTTTGAAATAGGATAGTATTAATTGATCATCAAATATTTCGGTCATCGTGAGAAATGTAAGAGTTAAGAATGACTGCTTTGAAGTACAATTCGTCAAGATTTCCAATCAAATAAGAAATCTACTGAGATCGAATATTTCTAAACTTATTTATATAATCATTTACTGATAAATAAGGATCATTTGATACATTCTTTTAATCGGTAATCGCCTTATTTATTCCGATAACATCATGTTTTCTAGAACGATGTCGATATATCGAACTTTGTCATGATGAATCATCTAAGGATAAACAGATAGGGTAGCCCGTATTTCAGAATTTACTACAGAAATTATTGCAGAGCAAGGAGTTGAGAGTCTACTAAGATATTTGAAATCATCCATTTAAGGATCAAGCAGCGAAGAAACTAAGAACGGTTACAGAACAGACGCACGAGGTAGAAGATTCAACTCAACAAACTGGAGAGGAAACTTGGATTTCTCCGAAGAAAACGGCCAAAAACGTGAAAAAGAAGGAAAGTATGGAAATTTCGCAGTCAAACCGTTACGAAAGCATGGAAGAAGCCGAAAGCCTAGAAGAGGGAGGAACCAATCAAGAGGAAACGTCCCCACCGATTGTTTTTCAACAGGAAAGTGTTGATTGGATGCAGATTGACGAACTTTTGCAAAAACCGTGTAAAGAAGAATTTGAGGCTAATGTTAAGTCAACAGCGATTTATGTGAATGTAAAAAACCGTAAAAGACTGCAGAAAAGCCACGAAGTTGCTTCAGAAGAAGGAAATACCGTACCATACATTCCAGCTGACAGGTGAAAAACCATTAAGAGTCATCTTAAAAGACTTGCCAGACACCATTAAAGAAGAGGCTATCATCGCTGATTTCGAAAGGAGAAAATTTTCTATATTGAAGTTGAAACAATTCCGCAGAGGGAAGACCAGGAATTTCGAGAAACTTTTAATATTTCTTCTGGAACTGAAAAAGAATCATGTCGGAAATGCTATTCATTCGCTAAAGAACATGTTCAGTTTTACCATAAGGATAAAGAAGTACAACCCAAAGAAGAGGCTGTTACAGTATTACAGGTGCCAGTAATGGGGTCACTCCCAGCACCTGTGCACAAATCCAGAGAGGTGTTGTAAATGCGGCGAGTCTCATCGCAGCAAGAAATGTCCGTTAAAGCAAGAAGACAAGCCAACTTGCATTTATTGCAAATTAAACCGCGTGAGCAGTTACCGCGGATGTAGTCATTACAGAAAGAGATTCGAGAAAAAGAAACCGGAGACGAAACAAGCACCAAAGCCTGCAGAAGTCAAGCCAAAAGATGACGACTTTCCTAAACTCCCAACTAGGAACAATTCTACCACCCACAGAAATTTGTACATTCCTCAAGCCGAGCAAGCAAAGAAATTTATTCAACCCCTCCGAGGACTTCAACGAAGCAGTTAATTGGGTGCAGGATGAAAAAGTAAACAACTTCTTAAGTAGCATGATAGAACATATCGAAAAGATAGAGCAGCGAAAAACGCATCAGACAAGTTCCGTGAAGGGTTCAGAGCAGCTATGATGCTTATGAAATTCGCGAAATAATTTCAGTAATCATCACTTGTTCACCAGCTCGACGGCTTTTCCTGACCTGCCTTTATTAGAATTTTGCCACCTTTGTAAGTTAATTATTTATTAGCTTTCCCCTCTCAAAATCTTACTTGATACTTTATCATTATTTTACTTAATCCTTTAACGTTAATCTTCTGACTATTTAATTCATTTAAGTTCAAGACTGTGACCAGGTTATTTTTTGTCACTTTTTGCAATAACTTAATATGTTCTATAAGGGTAGAGCCTTCGGCCCAGGTACCTTGGTGTCTCGACGCACCGTTCCACTGAAGGTTGAAATTTTATTCCTTGTTACTATGCCTCTGTGACATTTACGTCGCCGTCTGAACGCAGCCTCGGGGCACCTTTCTTTGCTTTTTTATTTACAAAGTCCTAGTCCTCCGCGAAGGCATCCTTCCCTTTAGGCAGATAGCCCTCAAGTGCTTTCCCGTAATCAAATAAACCAAACCAAATTGCTTTTTTATAGGAAAAATTAGGAAGTATAGAGCAGTCCTAAGGTATAACAATACATTTGTGAGCTTTGGCAGCAGTCAGGCCCTACTGAGATCCTTTATCTGCAGTGCCTATCTTTTACCGATTCAGCGTCTTTGGCAGCTTGGCGAGCACAAATAGTTAATACATTATTTAAAACTCGATTATCTAGATATTTCTGTGAAATGCGCACTAAGCTTTAGCAAATGCATTAAAAAAAATTCCAATAACTGTATGAATTTTAGGCGAAACTGACGAATCCAAGATTCATTTCAATTTTAGAAAAATAAGAAAGGTCAATGGATTTTGATATTAATATTTCTAAAGCTAATGAAGGTCGTCAAGGATGTCACTAAATTCTTCGATGCGCCGTTTCTATTTTACCCCTGAACTTCTTTCTTAAATTTCTGGATCTATCCGAGCATAAATTTGCCTTTAAATCATTATTTGTAGAGTGTTCGTGAATGAAGGTGGATTTCTGAGAAGTATATGTTATGTAAAATGAATTGTAAGAGGTTATGTTTAATTCAGTCACTCAAAGAGATTATGTGCATGTGTTTTTATTACCCACAATTGCCGTACCTGGGGCCTTCGAAGATCCTTTTGGGGAACTCTAGTCTCTGAAGAAACTTGTGTGACACATGTATCCTAATGAGTATCAAGATTTTTGCTCCTTTTTCTTTACTGAAACTAATATCAACTTTAGTTTGTACTTGGACGTGATACAGATACTTTTGTTTCCTGAAATCGAACAAATAGAAACCTAGAGTTGCAGATCTTATTTTAACAAATTGGAGCACCGCTCTACTTAGCGATACGAGTCAAATCGCTGATTTATTTCATGGCCCACTAAAAAGTCTTTACTTTATCTTGCTAGACTTCCTCCTCTGGGCTTTGCCAAAAGTGAGGATTACAGAGACTTGATAATCTTGATCACCTCAAAGACAGAATTACACAAGCAATTTAAAGCTTTGCACCAGGTGTTCTTGCCAGAGTATGGAACGAAACTGAACTTAGCTGCTACGTCTATTGGCCTGTTTATGGTGTATCCACTAAAGCGTAATAAATTTCTTGTGATGACGGATTAAGATGAAGTTCTTTCAATCTATTTCGCATTATACATACTTCGCCAAGACTTCTTGAAATCCTGTCATTCATTCTTAGGGAATTTTACATTTATTTCACCTAATCATTTAAAAATATCGTTTTCGCGAACTATACGAAATTATATCCTTAATGCTATTACCGAGTGTAATGTAAACAACCCAGTTACGAAGATATCTGTCTAAACTGATAGTACTGGATCGATTAGATTGTAAGAAAATAATCAAATCATCTACATTTTCAAGATCTTTTTTAAGAACAGGTTTATTTAGTTTTCTTTGGTTTTTTTAGTTTGTTGAGGTCAAATTAAGTAAAAAAGTAAAGTAATTTTAATAATTAATAAACAAGTTAAAGTAAATTTTAACATTACTCTATAATTCGCTAGAGGTTTTTTTTATTTAATGTTCAGGCTATATTTTACGGATTTAAAGCTCAAACAAGATTTCTTTATTTAATGCTCAAACTGTATTTTACGGATATGATTTTTGCACATAATGTTGTTTAATGATTACATTATTCACTGCAGAATTTCGATATTTGTACCATCGGTAGGTAAAAGAATTAATCTTTTAGGTGAAGTTTTTCTTGAAATCTCAAGCCTAAACTTATCCGCCAGGCCTACAGTACTCTGTGCATGTTAAATTGTGATAAAATTCAATCATCTGTTCACATATAAAATTTCAAGTACTTTCTAACATGCTAATAAATGTGATAATTGTTTAGCCCAACGGAGCAGTTCGCCCAGAAGGGCTATTAATTTCGTTTTGCATTTTGAATTGTCCGCTATGGAGCAGCGTTTCACTTTTCAAATTGTTGCCATCATATCTTAGAGCCCTGCATTAGATTTAAAGAAATTAAATAATGAAGAATCTTCATGAATATATGTATGTTTCTCGCACTGTGAAAAAAACAACGTTTACCTAGAGACATCAAATTTTGGATTACATAGTCCTCCACTTCAATATGGGCATCTGATGAAGGTCCCAGATTTGGAGTTTGGAACTTGTTTTATTATCTATTTCATATTTCGTAAAACTTTAACCTCAATGATTGCAAAGCGAGCAATGGCAACTCTGTTTAACTTTTATCTGCAGCGCGCGAGATTGTGTATCAGAAATTCTAAAGAATACTCGTTTTAAATATTTTGTGATATTGCTGTTGAATTTAATTTTATGGTTTAAGTGCGAAAAACATGATATCTAATAACTAAAGGTAATGCATGAAACGTTAAAAAAAAACGTCCCTTTGGGCGTAATATAAAATCTGAAAGCTTTCAGATTTTTTTTTTTTTTTAAATCTTTTAAGTCGTTAATTTCTAAATCGTTAGAAACTTGCATTAGTTATTGATGGAACTTTCTTAATTCTTTTTGTTGATTTCTAGGCATTTATTGGTGGAATTTTCTTAATTCTTTTTGTTGATTTGTAGGCATTTATTGGTGGAATTTTCTTAATTCTTTTTGTTGATTTCTAGGCAGTTATTGATGAACTTTCTTAATTCTTTTTGTTGATTTCTAGGCAATCTTCCAAATCTTCAGAAATTAATCGTGCAAAGCAATCGGTTGCAAAGGCTTCCTAGTAAGATCGGTCGTCTAACAAATCTTACATACCTGAGTGCCGGTGAGAATTACCTAGACAGTATTCCTGAAGGTATAGGTAAGTAAAACTTCTGTCTAGTACTTAAATCTTTGCAAACACATTGATGCATGATATTTTATAAAACTATAATTTAAGTTCATTTTAGATTTTAAATCTGAATAGATACATTTTGCTTTCACTCTCCCAACACATTTGTAAAAGGGCATTCGACATCTAAATCCTGTCCGAAAAACGTAAAGTTGCAAAAATGAAAGAAAGTTGTAGATTAGAATGTTAGATTTTTTTAATTAGACTGATTTTTGATATTTTTAATAACTCTTTTTCTAAACTATATGATATATCCCTTTGAAATAGACTATCATTGAATTGAAGCAGAATTAGATATTGCTAATCTCGTCAGATTTAAATTTATTAGATTCCAAAATAGTGCCACTCAGTAGTAAAGTTAATACAACAGAAGGTACTGACGTATTATCCCATCGATCGTTAGTGGAAATTTCGGCAACGGTAGCCAGTAGTTACTGCGGAATTCTAAAGCTCACGGTCAGCCATAATTGGCGCTTAATCGCGCTACTTAGCCAATCGACGGGATAGTACGTAAGTACCCAGTAAAATTATAGATATCCGAACATAAGAATATATGAGCCGCCCAACCGGGATAGAGGTTAGGGACGCTGACTGTGGTAGCGAAGGGCACGGGTTCGAATCCCAGAGAAGGCATGGATGGTTGTAAATGTAGTGTCTGTGCGGACTGTAGTTTATAATGTGTAGTGTCTGTGCGGACTGTAGTTTATAATGTGTAGTGTCTGTGCGGCACAGAGGCACTCTAAATATGCGGTGAGCCGAAAGTCCACTCGAGAGGTTGATGGTAGAGGAAAAGGTGGGAGACCCTTGGACCCCTCCCCCCAGGGTGCTGTCCTTCAAAATGGGGAACGGAACTGAGGAAAGTGGAACTGTATGGTGCTCAAGGCTCTTGTTTAGGGCAGGTGCAGGTCTTGCACTCCTTGACAGGATGCAGTTCGTGGACTGGTTCTGATGTTGCTTGTCAGACGAGTGAGATCAGTCACAACAAAGAATATAGGATATTTTAAAGTTCTGGAAAGTAGCCCCATCAACTCCATTGCACGTAGCGAAAGTCACTTGTAATAATTAGCTATGGCTTGACGAACATTTAAATTTATCATTGTATGAAAAACGGCAAAGTGCCATCTTAAAGTGATACTAACTGCTACAAACGAAAAATATCTTTTAGGTACACGTGTTTTTTTTCGGCGGGGAAGGGGTAGCTAGTGGTTCAGGATTTTTAAATTGAAATTATAGCACTTTGATGGTGTTTAATACTACAAAAAATTGTAAGTAGTTTTCAAAATGAATTATTGTTGCGTTTTTCTCTTCTGACACCAGTTGTTACGTTATTTTCTTCCTTCACGTCCGTACGGGGTTCGTGTGGATTTGGAGTGAATAATGACGACACTACTTGATGAAGTATCGAAACACACTTTATTAGCCAGTATTGTCAGGACAGCTCCAAAACACGTTTTTACAGTCGTCGATGAACTACTATAAACACGCTGACACGATCAGCGACACAGCCTCCAGGTTATCAGGCTATCACGGTGGAGACAGCTTCACGGCAAAGCACTAGAGTACAGCTCCCGACTCTGCTCGGTCGTTCTCGGAACTCCACGTACTCTCAAGACTTTCCACGCTACAACTCGCGATGCACTCGACAACACACAGAGCACGGCTCCCAACTCTTCGGATCAGTCGTTTCCGGAGCTCAACACGCTCTCTCGACGATGCACTAATTGCGATACACTAAGAGACTCCTTCGGTGAACTCGACGACACACTCAGCAGTCGCTGCCTGGCTGTCAACTCGATCGACTCCGTAGGGATTGACTCGCTAGACGAGACACCAACTAGATACTGAATAGACCAGGCACACTCACTCGCCCTCTCGATGAAGCACACTGACTGACTGCGGACCAGCAGGGTTTATATAGCTTTCGTCTTGTGTTCGAGAACATTCTGGGCTAAACCGGTAAGAATTCGTTCCAGAAAATTCTCCATCCGTCCATGGTATATCGCCATATTTGTCGACAAATGGGCGATTTATCGCCAAATGTGGCAACACTGTCTTCCCTTGTCATTTTATGGCAACCCTAAAAGCTATCTCACCGCGCCTGTACATTTCGTAACAATATGTAATGTGCTATTCTTTACAAACAAATGAATTCTTTCTGTAAAGACGTCATCTTGAAGAGTTTGTATTTTACTAAGATTTGTTTTTGCATCTCATCCCCATATGGAGCGGTGTAAAGTATGCTTGGACGAATATTTGTATTACATAACATCACTTCATTGTGCAAAAGAAGACTTGTATTTTACGCGAAGAAGGTCGTCATTTAGCAATGGAAATATTAAATTTATTTCTGAGTTTGACGAAGTGAAGTCTAAACGCGAGTTTCTTTTGAGGTATGATGCATGGATATGTAATTTCTTGCCTTCAGCATATTTCTGCAGAGGTAAATCGTAGACTGGAAGACTTACCTTTGGGAATTACAACTTTATTTGGTTTGCTGGTATCAACTGAATTTCCCCAATCTGTAGGCCATGCTTCCAACAAATCAAAATAGTGCTGAAGTTGACTGTAAATATTTTTTAGTATTTTTGTGTAAATCAAAATAGCTGTGTCATCAGAGAAAAGTGCTATTTGAATTGCAGGGCGTTGTGAAATGATTTAAGTGTATATGTTATATAATAAGAGGCTTAGGAGTGAGCTTTAGAGCACCCCTGCTTTAACTGACCTCCGCGTCGAGTATACGTTTTTAGCTCAGACGATGAATGATCTCTTATGGTGTAAAGAAGCAATAATACGAATCGGAGTATCTGAAAAATTAAATCTCATTAATTATAAATAATTGCACAGTACCTAACGCGGTCGAAGGTTTTAGCGACGCCGAGCAACACCGCGCCTGTGGCCAATTTGCTGTTGATGCCTTCAGTAATAGGGCTAATGACGCAGTTGTGGGATAGTATTAGGCTTACTGCTGGTATACTTGTGTGTACGGCAGTTACTTATCCACATATTCGGAAAAATCGAGATAATTTTTCTCGGGAGTATTCCAAAAAATATATCTACCGTAATAATAGCGAAGAGATTCTGTTTTATTTATTTATTATACCAGGTGTCCCATAAATCTGTAAATATTTTAAAACTCATACAGATTGAAGGAATTCATAGAAATGAACGCTGTCTGCGAAAAAGTTATTCTCATGAAGGAGAAATTTTTTGGTAAAGGAAAAAAAAAATTAAAATTTTCGTCGATAGAGGGCGTTGCAAATAAATATAGTTTTCCATGGAAATGTGTACAGTGCCCTCTATCGACGAACATTTTAACTACTCTTTTTCTTTATAAAAACAAAATTCCGCTTCACGTGCCTAACGTTTTCGCAAGCGTGTTTAGTTCTACCAATTTCTTGAATTTTTATGATTTTTTTAAATATTGGGTTTTAACGAAAGTTTCTTAAGTACAAGGTGTCTGAAATGGAACTATCACGCTACGAGATAAGAACCATCACTGACTTCCTGTTGCAAAGAGTCAGCTACAGAATGTCACCAAATCATGTGTATAGCCTTAGGTAGTAATGTTGTATCATATGACACTGTGAAGGTGTGGCACCGAAAGTTCAAAAACAAGGACTATGACATTCAAGAAGCAGAGCGCTCTGGCCGTCCTACTGATGTCGATGATGCAGTGTCGCCAATAACATCATTTATATACATACCGAAATCACATTTTTGTATGCTTATCTTTTCCTTATTTTTAAATCTATCATTTTTAAATCCAGCGTATAACTCGCACCTGTAAATTTCGATCTCATTTTTTTTATTAAGAGGACGCATTATACGCCGGAATTATGCTTTCGACCGTAAAGGGCCGTTCACACTGGGGTTAATCTGAGCTAACGGAGTCAGTTCCATGTGTCGACTAGCTTCACTATGCCTGCGGTTCAGATTTTTCATATTGCTGCCCTATGGGAAAAAAACTCGTTTTGGAGATGGGTCAGCTACGTCAGTTGTGTCCTTTAGCTCAGATAAACCCCTGTGTGAACGGCCCTTAAGAGTTGGGGGAGATTCCGTTAAAGTTGCGCCAATCATTCCTTCAGAATTATGAAGAAGCTGACGCCGCTTTATATAATAAACCAGGGTCGGCAACCGTTTGGTCATCGAAGGTACAAAATAAAATTTTAAATTCTTAGCGGACGCCATCCATTCAAGTTTCACAATCAAACATCAAACGTCATATTGCAAACTAGTTTTGCTTAAAAGTTATAACTTTATTAAATTGAATAACAAATATTTATAATTTACGCTCTTAAATTAAATTCTTTTGGTATGTCAGTGTGAAATTTGTGTTTGTAATTCGTCCGATAACTTATTACAATAGACAATGTAATTACATGCTCTTAAACACTTATCTAAGGTCGAATCAGTAAGTTTTGAACGATACTTGAAATAAGTCATATTCGAAAACAACGTCTCACAATTATAGGTATTTGAGCAATAAGGATTAATTTTTACCACGCATGACTTTAAATAGGATACTGATTTCTGTTTACCAAGCTCCAAATTATCTTATTAGTTTCATAAGATTTTAAAATAATATCATTTTGCAATCTTACTAATTCTGTTTTCCATATTGTTAAGTCAAAAATAGTTAAGAATTGCTGTTGTCGTGTTTCCTACATCAGTAATATTAAACGAATTTATAAAGAGTTTTAAAAGTAGTAACCCGGGGTACTCATGCTACGGAAGTGACGTCACAGAAAAGCGGCGTGGGCAGTATCCAGAGGGTCCTGGAACCGGAAGTGACGACACCAGCGCCATCTTGTATCACGTGATGGAATGACATCATCAAACTTTCGTTTTTATTCTGTGGAAACAATTTCATGATTTCAAAGTTTTTATTTTGGTGGCAACAACCCTTTTCTTCAAAGTTTTATTTTTTGTGGCAACGACGATATTTTTTATGCTCGTGGCAACGGTCGCTTAAACCACGTAACGTCAACTATTTTCCTTATTTACCAATTTTTTCTTTATTATTTTAGTTATTTAATCTTTTTTATTCATTATTTTTTAATTATGTTTCATTATTTAATTATGAATCATCCTTTTTAATTATTTAAACCGTCATTATTTTTAATTAGTTTTAATTGACTCCATTATATTTTAATCCCTTTTTAATGAATTTTAAAAGTAACTCCACGGCCGAGATTCGAACTCGCTATCTCTGGGATGGGAGTTTAGCGCTTTACCGCTCGGCTAAGACCTTCATGTTATCAAACCTGTTATTTTTCCGTTTGGAGCGAAAATCACCATGACGTCAATAGGCTGGGGGAAAAGGCAAACGTCATCTCTTTCACGTTGCAACATGCCGAAACCGCTTCACGCTTTCTACATCTGCCCTGGCGAACGTATACAATCTTAACAACCAATCAGCATTTCGCTAACAATATCTATCTTATTTCAGCCAATGTTTTCATTTTTCATCTTATTCTTACTACTTTTTTAGTTAATTTATTAATTTTTGATTTAATATGTTTTCCTTTCCCAAACATAAATTTTATTTTTAACTTTCGCAAATTTACGTTTATTTCCACAAAAGTGAATTTACATTTTCTTTTTACTTTGCAAGAACATTTTTTTTTTCAAATTTATTCTTTATCATATTTTTACTTTATTTTTTTATATTTAATTTTCTTTTTGGTTTTACAAAAGTAATATTTATTTTTACGAATTGAATTTTTTCCTTTTCACTTTTTTATTTTGCAAAAGTTTTTTTTTTCCAAAATTTTTTCCTTTTCGTATTTTTACTTTACTTTATTTAAATTTTTCGTTTAACTTTCTTTTTGTTTCTACAAAAGTAATATTTTTATTTACAAATTGAATTTTTCCTTTTCACTTTTTTATTTTGCAAATTTTTTTCTTTTTCGTATTTTTACTTTACTTTAATTTTTTGTTTAACTTTCTTTTTAGTTCTACAAAAGTAATATTTTTATTTACGAATTGAATTTTTCCTTTTCACTTTTTTATTTTGCGAAAGTTTTTTTTTTTTTTCCAAAATTTATTCCTTTTCATATTATTACTTTACTTTATTTTAATTTTTTTGTTTAAACCTTTTTTGGTTTTACAAAAGTAATATTTATTTTTACAAATTTAATTTTTCCTTTCCGCTTTTTATTTAAAAAAGGTGTTACTATATTTTGAACTTAATTTTTTTCCCTTGTTTTAAATACAATACGATGTTACATTTCCATTTCTCCAAAAGTAAACTTACCTAAATTTCTCTGTCTTTGAAATTTTAAGCTGGAATTTACATGCATATAACTTCAATAGATAATATTTTCTGTAACATTAAGCCAATATACACAATGCTCTTTCTATATAGTTTAACTGGAGTACTACATTTCTTATTTTCTTACTACTAAGTTGGAGATACTCAGAACTTTTCCTTCTAATGCATTGTACTAACTATTAATGACTGTATTAAATTTTTGGCTAATTATACAAAACGTTTTTGATTCTCTTTTACACGTCTTACTTTTATTCAAAGGATTCACCAAACTATGTCTGACAAATGTAATTTTTACACTTTCCATCTACACATTTTCCCTTATTTTAACTTATAAAACATATTCATGCTGTATTTCTGATTCCTTTTTCCCAAAATAAATACAGACTTACACATGTTTCTTTATTGTAAGACTTACTAACTTTAAACAAATCTTATAAGGAACAATAAATTTTCATGGTATTAAGCCCACTCAAACGAATGCATGGAGCATTTCTACCCAGTTAACTTTAGATACGTACCAATAGTACTTCATTTCTTCTTATTTTACTCTACAGACATTTATACATATATATTCAGAACACTCCCTTTTATTCAGTAAGATTCATATATACTACTAACACAAATTTTGCTAACTCTTTGAAATATTTTACAAAAATATCTTGTATTTTCTTTCACACATCCTACTTAAATCACCAAACATACACTCAACCTTGATTTTTCCTTCATGTGAAAACGTCACTCGGATTCTTAATACGATTCCACCATTTACCGCAGATTTTTATAAACACTACTCTATTTGAACTTCTCACAGCCTAACTCTCTTAACAAGGTACAGAAGATTGAATTATATTTTATCTACAGAGAAGAATAGCCACATTGTAACGTATTATTTTAAATTTGAATTATAGTCACATTTTGTGAAGGAGAACTTAAAGTCTATAATGCACATGGAATTAATATTCAGCCATGGAAATGAAACTTTATCGCCTTTCTCCCAATTTGAAATATAAAAATTTGTTAACTTGGAATATTTTTAACGTATTGATTGTAATTTAACTGAAAAATACCCATATTTCACATTGTCAATAATTGTTTTAGCACAGAACTCTTACAGCCTTTTGAGAACGAAATTTAATTTATCATACCTGACAAATGACTCCTACATAGTTATGATACATTACACGAAATATTGAGTAGAGTTCCAAATAATGATCTAACATAGTAATTAACATAAAAGACCTAACACAAATAATTTTAAGATAGAAATTTCAAACTGACATTGCTTAATAATGAACTTTTACAGCTTTTTTGACATTTAACTTCTCATAGATAATAAATAAAATTACACACAAATAATTATACAAAATAGGTAATAATGACAAAAAATCCATATAATGATCTACTATAGTCACCAACTTTAAAAAATTTTAACGCATTTTGAATATGTCATAAGAAAGACCACGCTTTTTTTAAAAGCATTATTTTAATTAAACATTGGAACCACGCAGTCCAGCGCACACGTATAACATTTTTATTTATCATGAGCATGACACATAATAAGTAAATAAAATTTTCACAAAGTACGAAACACATTTCGCTTTTAACTGAAATGTACTCTTAAGAAAAATGCAGTATGGAATGCTTAGAACACTAATTGCCACAGTTCCTCATTTTCCCCACGCATTGACCAAAATATACATATACTTTAAAATCAGTTAAACAAATTCAAATGTCAGTATTCAAAGAAGAATACTTCACAAATTAGATAAAAGAGAGGTACACAATGAACTTGAGTGATAAATACAGAAAAGCATGTAAGGACGGAGAAAAAGATGTATTCGTGGAGAACATTTTAAGATAAACTTGCTCTATTTTTGCACATGGGTTACATTTTGCATTTCAGATTAAGGAAACATTCAAGTTAATTCCTGTATAACTAGGGATTTTCACATGTTAGTAATGTAGTTTATTAGATCAGTCGCACACATATAGAACAACTATGCCATTTCTACGGAAAACAATTTTCCCAAGCCAGACTTTAACAGTGAAATATAAAATGGAATAAGAAAATGTCCTATTTCCAACAAAATTAGTCTTTGAGTATGCAAAAACATGAACAAGAAATGAATATTTTTCTGAAAATGTTCCGAATGGGATAAGTCAGGAGACTAGTTTCATGAACAGAGCATGAAAAATAATGATGAATTTTTAATTTTATTTTGTCTGTAGTACATTTACTTATGCTGAAATCTTCCATTTGGTTGACTGTACTTTACATTTAGACGCAAGTTGATAAATCAGAGTGATTTTGTGTTTTAAAGCTTCCGATTGAGAAATATTACAACTTCAGAAATAATACAACTCAAAAGCAAAGAGATTAAAACGACAAGAGAATATACTGTAAGCAAGCAAACGTGATAAATGACTTTTTTGGGCCGATTTTCATGAATTCATAGATCGGTAGCAAAGTTTTAATGCACTGTATATGAACTATTTTTTCAAATATCACTGTTTTCCATTTACATAGACGTTAAGGAAACATTTCATGTTAATTTACCTTTATTCATGAGATTTATCTACGTATTTACTAAATTTTTGCATTTTGTTTATAACTATAATGCCAAAAGGACATAAGAGAACATTTGTTTCTTGAAAATGTCCATATTTTTTACCCAACTGTTATTTCTTTCATAGCTTTGAAGTAACCTATTAAACACATAGTTATCCTGTATTGACCAGACAGCCGTTGGTCTTGCCAATGTCTGAGGGAAGTCTCAAAGCTAGAGAATTTAAGTAATATTTTACCAGTACGGAGAACTTCTTACGGCGTTTTTGATGAAAATTGACCGAATTTAGTAGTTCATTACTAATCTAGGAGATTTTAACTATTTTTTTTTATTCGAAAAAAACACACACAAATTATCATCAAGATTTTCCATATATTGTACTACTTTTCATGCCATTACATTTCCAATGAAATTTGATTCATTGTCACATAGTTAAATGTTTGTTATTTTTTCACATACGAATGCATTTCGTGTCTCACATATGCTCATTATATATGATTTAACAAAATTGCAAACAAGTTGGAAGTTAAATGAATATTTCCTGAAATACTGTACATTTCATTCCAGAAAGTTTACATGAGAATTTTCATTTTGAAACCCCTAATGTTTCTTTTCCTGCATTCAATGTAATGTTAACTCAAAGTTAACAAATTTGAGTATAAAATTTTCAGTTGTGACGGAAGTTATTTGTGGGTGGTTGTGATGTGTTCGTGTTTTCATAAACCGTTTTTTGTGAAGTACCTTTTGAAACTCTGAATATTACGGCCACTGCAAAACATTTAATTTTTCAAACATTTTTCTTATTTATCTTATACAAGCCCTTGTAAAGATTTGGGAACAAATTTTTATTAAATAGTTATTATATGGTATGATTTTGTAACTTTTTACACGTTTGGAAAATTTAACTTCAACAACACTACCACACCGAATCAGAAATTAAGAAAAGAAATGGAATTTTTTTTCTTAGTATACTACAGGAATAGATTAATTTTCTCTAGCACTGATGTATTCGAATGTAGTAGATAATGGAGACTTTTAACACAGATCATACAGACTTTGAATATTTTCTCTAAGTCACCAAAAATTGCATTGTCATAGGTTTTTCTCATAAAGTCTATTTCTTTCTTAAAAGAAGTTTATATACTAATTTCATTAGATACATATCTAAAAATATCTCACATTCATAAGAAAATCAGCGCTTGTTTCTTTACCAAATTTGTACTTTCTGATTTCATTTGACTGAAACGAAAACATTCATAACTTATTGCGAAGAAAAATGTTATACTTTTTGATTAATTTTCATACCACTGTATTATCTTTGAAAATTGTTTTCCTAGTCCACTGCTAATATATTGCTAATTTTCGTACGTGACAAAAAAAAAAAAAAAAAACTCAGTTTAGAAACTTTTCTACTTAAAACCTTGTATTGCTAAACCGCGGCCATGCTTTCATTTTTATCACATATCATGCGAATATTTAAAAAAAAAAGCATATTTATTCCTTCTGTTAGCACAATTTTAACCAACATTTTACTATTACAGAAACTTCTTTAGTAAAATCTCAAGTGTTAAATTGAACGTTTCATTATTAATTTTGAAGATTCTGGATATATCCTACTTAAAAGTTCATAACCGATTAGCAAAATAATTTATATATGTACTTCGTGGTACTCTTGATTAATTTTTAAATCGTTGTTCAACTATAACACTTGATTTCTAGTGAAGTATCGAAAAGATTATTTACTTTCCGCTTTTTCCAAAGAATTTCGTAGACACATATGTTCAGTACAGAAAATTTTCCTAACTTACCAGTATCATTACCAAAATAGAAAACATGCAAAATTTTCCTAAAAATTTATATATTTGTTTTTTAAAAACATTTACACGAATACCCACATTTAATTATTTAATGTGTATTTTCCTATATCAGAACTAAAATTTCGAACGAAAATTTTTAACTAATGTTATGTTCCGTAAAATTTTTGTATTTGTGATGTCATCTTTTTTTCGCAAACGTTTTCAGAGTGTGCTCTCGGTAGTCTTTTAGACATTTTGAAACTGTTTTCTCTTTGCTATTGGAAACTATTCTCTTTGCTATTGGAAACTATTTTGTCTTTGCTGTTGGTATATGCCTATGAATTCTCGATACTTTCTTGGTTTATCTGCAACTTATGAAATATTTAAATACTTAAAAATATATTTGTAGATCGTCTATGCTGACACTTGTGATAGATTTCCTGGATTAATTTTTTTTTGGGGGAAAATGTATTTTATTTTATTCACGTGAATGAAACTGATGTTTTCTTAAAATTTTATTATTCAGAGTATTAGTCAATTATGAAAGAATGTGTGATTTGTCCTCTTTTAGTCAACATTCATATGAACTTCAGTATTCCAAATTTCTCACGTAACTGTAATTTTTCCTGTTGGTAGTATTAAGACGAATGGAATACATGCAGGTTATGTTGACATCTGAACGATAATTGTGCAAAACTAGTTATAAGGCAGTTTTTCATAAAAAGTGGTTCCTGCGGAGGAAACATGCCAGCAATCTCCTGAAACTCTAAGTGGGCGTTTGATCTTCGCTCTTACGTAGAATTTACAATTCTACTTTACTTTTGTAAGAGCAAAGATCAGGTGCTCACTTAAAGTTTTAGGAGACTGCTGGCGTGTTTCCTCCGCAGGAACCTCTTTTTATGAAAAACTGCCTTATAACTAGTTTTGCATAATTATCGTTCAGATGTCAACATAACCTGCATGTATTCCATTCGTCTTCCAATAGGAAAAATTACAGTTACGTGAGAGATTTGGAATACTGAAGTTCATATGAATGTTGACTAAAAGAGGACAAATCATACATTCTTTCATAATTGACTAATACTTTGAATAATAAAATTTTAAGAAAACATCAGTTTCATTCACGTGAATAAAATAAAATACATTTTCCCAAAAAAAAAATTAATCCAGGAAATCTATCACAAGTGTCAGCATAGACGATCTACAAATATGTTTTTAAGTATTTAAATATTTCATAAGTTGCAGATAAACCAAGAAAGTATCGAGAATTCATAGGCATATACCAACAGCAAAGACAAAATAGTTTCCAATAGCAAAGAGAATAGTTTCCAATAGCAAAGAGAAAACAGTTTCAAAATGTCTAAAAGACTACCGAGAGCACACTCTGAAAACGTTTGCGAAAAAAAGATGACATCACAAATACAAAAATTTTACGGAACATAACATTAGTTAAAAATTTTCGTTCGAAATTTTAGTTTTGATATAGGAAAATACACATTAAATAATTAAATGTGAGTATTCGTGTAAATGTTTTTAAAAAACAAATATATAAATTTTTAGGTAAATTTTGCATGTTTTCTATTTTGGTAATGATACTGGTAAGTTAGGAAAATTTTCTGTACTGAACATATGTGTCTACGAAATTCTTTGGAAAAAGCGGAAAGTAAATAATCTTTTCGATACTTCACTAGAAATTAAGTGTTGTAGTTGAACAACGATTTAAAAATTAATCAAGAGTACCACGAAGTACATATATAAATTATTTTGCTAATCGGTTATGAACTTTTAAGTAGGATATATCCAGAATCTTCAAAACTAGTAATGAAACGTTCAATTTAACACTTGAGATTTTACTAAAGAAGTTTCTGTAATAGTAAAATGTTGGTTAAAATTGTGCTAACAAAAGGAAAAAATATGCTTTTTTTTAAATATTCGCATGATATGTTATCAGGTTCAATGTTTCTTCTAACCTTCTTCGGAAACATACAATGACCTGACTAGAACAGAGAGCTTACTAAAGCTATGTTCACTAATTGTAGTAAGTAGACAGGATACAGACGAAGGGTATACAAAACCCTTTATTTTTTTCTTTATATACAATGACTTCCGTACTTCGGAATACAATGACCCTCCACTCGGGGTCTAACTTAAAAGATATCAAAATAAAACTAAACTCTAATTTAACTTTAGAATAAGATTGGCCTTATAATAACAGAAAGCGTATGTAGCACAGAGACTGTGAACACTACAATACGTTTAATTTATCAAGAGGATTAAAACCTCTGGCCTGGAAGGCAAAGTAGCAACTGCGTAACTTCTAAGGTAAGCGGCCTGCTTCGAACTCACGGCTTCCTCTCTTTTGCTTGGCAAAAAGGCCACACTTAAATACTTGGCGTTCGCCAGACAACTTTGCATAAACTCCTTCACGCTTATAATTCTGGCCGGAAGTAGAAAATAAGAAGTGATAGTAAAGATTTAAAATAAAATAAACGTTAGTAAAACTTAAGATCCTTACATACTTCCCGCCAGAGTTAATTAGTTTGAAACTGAGGTCTAAAACGACCTTGTTGAAAACTTTTAGCTCTAGAAACTAACGCGAGGCCAAACTTTTACAATCGTAACTTAGCTAGAAACTAGAAAATTTTAAAAGAAAGAAATTTGTTACAATAGCAGCTCCCGGAATATACAACAATCTTTTTTCTTTTTCATCTGTACTGCATCAAAACAGGAGCTTTATTCAATTCTGGTTCCTTCCAGAGATCTGGAAGGAAAACTAGTTTAATGAAATGTTACAGAATGACATTGAAAATAACATATAGAATATACTTTTCTTAACATTCTTATTTCATTCATGACTATTTTAATTATCTCTCCCCGTGCTCTCTGACATGTGTTGTAAAAACACCAAACACGAATGTGTTTCTGTCTATGTGTTCAACACTTCCTCCTACAATCAAAACACTAACCTGTTAAAATTCAACATACGAGACCTCTTAACACACCCTAATTTCAACTCTAGACCCTGAGGTACTATTCTGAAAGTGGCTAACTCTGAAGTGTAGCGTCAGAGAGCCTAACTACATCATTCAACCTTTAACACATATTCACCATGATTTACTCTTTACAGTCACAAGAATAACAAATTTTTTAACATTACTTTCACTTTTACCATATCACGGTATTTCTAAACATTCAAAATAACAGTTCACATGTATACAAGAACATATCAAGATGCCGTTAATTTTACACATTTGAAAACATACATTAGTAGTACATTGTTAACTTCTATTCTTTTCAAAGCAAGTGCCAATTCTTTCTACATTGAAATAATACTACATTTCAAAAAGTCTTTCAGACTAAAACTTCTTTCTTGTTAGAATGTTTTAAATAAAATTTATACAATAACTTTTTACAATATTTAAGTCTTTATACAACGCTATTATACATCAACTTTAGTTTTACGCGCGAGTAATTGAAAAACATAATAAGAAAATCGGTCACAACTCATTTCTCGCCCTTTTGGCGATAAAGGTAGACCTCGCATGAGGTAAAACTTCTTGAAATCTGCCACTTGCAGTAAGAATGAAAGATTAACTTAAGTTTGTAAAGTAACATAAAATTTTACTTATCTTTGTAATATTCAGACATCCTTTTCTGGGCCCAGTCTTTAAAGGTGCTGCAGACCGTAGCTTGGTTGATCCTCCTTCTTGTACGGGCTCGCCCTTCAGTGCTTTCCTCTGGAAGCTTCCGTTTTTCACCACTACGGCCACCCTTGAACATCTTCCTTCTGTCCTCTGCTTGTGGTCTTGGCCGTTTGAAGGCAGCTGGTCTTGGTGGAACCGGGAAACTTCTGTCGTGATCCTGCTTGGACCTCGTTGTTGGCCGTTCAAATTTTTCTTGTACTTTTTCCTCCGCCGCTGATGGCCCTTCCGCAGTTCGGCGACTTTTGCTGCGGAGAGTTCTGTCGGATGAGTCAATCTTCCGTTTCACAGCCGGGTTATAGTTGCCGTCCTTTCTCCCGGTCTTTTCCACATACGTCGTCCTTCTCCCTTCTTCATTCTGGGGGTGTTCGTGAACTCTGTTTTTTGGACGGTGGAACGGCTTCTTTTTCTTTGTACCTTCAATTTTTCCGCGGGGCAATTTTCTTTTCACTTGCTTCTGTCTCTCATTGGCTTGCCCTTGTACTTGTCGTTTTCCCACCTCTGGAACTTGTACCTGCGGTGTCTGCCGTACCGGATCCTGCAAAAGATCTGAAAAGATTTGCATTTTATTACGGTCATAGAATGGTTTTATCTGGTCAATGTTTGCGGAACAGGTTTCACCATTTCTTGCCTTTAACACTACAACAGCGTGAGTTATTTTTTCTATAACATATGGTCCTTCAAAGCGTGGAAAAAATTTGGCAGTTTTATCTTCTGGTGCTGAAGAAAGTGAATGCTTAATTTTTAGTACTTCATCCCCTACTTTATAAGTTACTCCCCGTCGTTTCAAGTCATAATACAATTTTTGTTTTCTTTGTGCTACTTCCGTATTCTTTTTTGCTTCTTTTATTAGTTTTTCTATATCACCCATTTTAAATTCTGGGGCTCTTTGTTGCACATAAAATAGTTTATCTAACGGTGTTATAACCTTTCTGCCTAGAAATAACTCAGCAGGAGTTTTGCCCGTTGTATCATGTTTTGCGGTCCTAAGGGCGAAAGCAAATTCATTGACATAGTTATCCCAGCTTTTAGGAAAATTTTTAACATAACTACGGATAATTTTCACTATATTTCTGTTGACCCGTTCCGCTATATTTGATTGCGGCCGATACGGGACCATTTTTAAATGACGTATGCCCAGTTTTTGGCACATGTCTTCAAATATATTACTTACAAATTGAGGACCATTATCCGATATAACTTTTAGGGGCGCCCCGTATTTTAAAATATATTTATTTAAAATAGAATCGGTAACTAATTTCGCGGAGGCTCGTTTTAAGGGAACAATTTCGGTCCATTTACTAAAATGATCAACTATAACAAGGAGATAGCGACTTTTGTTTAACTGACTTTTTGGGAAAGGGCCCAATAAATCGATGCCGATTATTTCATTTGGAAATTCGGATTTAATACTATTTAGAAACCCGGCCGGGCGGAAATTAATATAATTAACGGCTTGACATGTTGGGCAGGACTGGACATACGCCCTTGTTAACTTTTGCAGTTCAGGAAAGTAGACTGCCTCGCGTACGCGTTGAGTAGTTTTTCGAATACCAGCATGAGAAGCTAAAGGGCTGTCATGGAGCTCTTGCAGGATATTTAATCTAAGACTAGCTGGGATAACAGGTCGAAATTCGTTGTTGGAATTCGTAGTTTTTGTATAAAATAATAGACCATCTATTAGTTCGTAATGGGCCGCCCTATTTCTTATCGCCACAATATCTTGGTGGCTAAAATTTTCAGGATCCTTCAAATACTCATAAATACTTCCAAACTCAGGATCCTTACCCAGATCGGTTATTACAGTTTCTCGGGAATTTATTGTACACGCTGTCAGCATTGCAACTTTTACGGTATTACCCTGTTCGTCTAATTTAATTCGTGACAGGGCATCTGCTACGATATTTTCCTTTCCGGGGGTATGCTTGATTACCAGATTATATTCTTGCAGCTTGAGTGCCCATCTTATTAACCTTGGGGATAAATTTTTTCCAGAGTACAATCTAGTTACCGCCGCATGATCAGAATATACTGTTATCGGCGCCTTTCCAAAATAGACTCTGAACTTTTGCACTGCTAACAGAACTGCAAGTGCCTCTCTCTCGGTCGCGGAATAGTTTCTTTGTGTTTGATTTAAAGTTCGGCTAAAAAATGCCACGGGCTGCTGATTTTGCGAAAGTACCGCTCCTACCGCATAATCCGAAGCATCCGCTGAAATTTCTAAATTTTCATCCTTTTCAGGAAATTTCAACACAGGGGCTTGCGTTAATGCTTGTTTTAATTTTTCGAAAGCACTATTGGCTTCGGCCGTCCACGAGAATTTTGCCTTTTTCCTTTTTAATTTTAACAATGGCTCAGCGATAGCCGCAAAATCTTTTATAAAGGACCTATAATATGAACAAAGTCCTAGAAAAGAAGAGAGCTTCTTTGCCGTGTTTGGAGTCGGATACTTTTGTACAGCGATTATTTTTGATTCATCTGTCTCGATCCCTTTTTGCGATATTTTGTAACCTAAATATTTTAATTCAGGGGCTGCAAATTTGCATTTTTCGACATTAACTTTTAGACCGGCCTCATTTAATAAAGAAAACACCTGTCTTAAATCCTGTACATGTTGGTCTAGATTATCACTAGTAATAATGATATCGTCTAAATAGATAAATGTGGACTTTCCGAGAACAGGTCTTAACACAATGTCCATGCATCGCTGAAATGTTGCTGGGGCGCCTGAAAGGCCAAACGGCATTCGCAAAAATGCATAAGTGCCAGACTTGGTTATAAAAGCAGTCTTAGGCACGTCCTCAGGCCTGATCCCTATTTGAAAATAACCATTCGTTAAGTCTAAAGTTGTCATAAATTTGGTTGATTTTATGTTCCTTAAAATTTCTTCTATAATCGGTAACGGATATACCGGATATTTCGTTATGGAATTTAATTTACGGTAATCAATAGCGAATCTCCACCTTTTTGGATGCTCCAAAGGATAATCATTATTTTTCTTACATAAAACCACCGGACTAGCATAACTACTTGAGATAGGCGTTACGATCTTTTTACGTAGCATATCGGTAATATGCCATTCTATAATTTTTTCCTTATTCTTATCATACCGGTATGGTTTTTGACGAACCGGCAATGCATCTCCGGTGTCAATACTATGGTTAGTAACCTGGGTAAATCCTGGAATATCACTAAATAAGGAAGCAAATTCACTTACCACTTGTCGGATTCTATCTTGCTCGTCATTAGGCAGGTGGTCGAGATTTAACCTTGGCGGTTCAACCTTTTCTACACGCACTGGTTTCATCGTCAGCTTAAGAGACGCTTCATTAAAATCCAGTGTAGCTTGTGCGTCTGAAAGAAAGTCTATTCCTAGTATTAAGTGTGCTTGCAAATTCTTTACTATAAAAAACATCACCTTTACTTGTTCGTCCTTGATACGGATGTACAAAGGTACTTTACCTACGCACTTACATTGTTCTCCTTGCGCCGCTAATACTGTTGTATTATCCGCATTATATATGCGGTATTTGCGAAAATACTTTCTAAAAAAGACTTCTGCCACACAGGAACACTGCGCGCCGGTATCCAGGAGTGCGGTGGCCGGGATATTATTTACCAAGACTTCAATCTTCGGAAGAGTTAAATTTTTCACCATTACTGTATTTAACTTGTAGGAAGAGGGGTTTTCGTGGCCTTCGGATTTCCGCACCCTCTCGTCAGCAGAAATCCGTTTTAGTTTAAATTATTTTTCCTTTCGGTGCTTTCCTTCTTTCTCCACTGGCCTTGAGACTTTTTGCCTGGGTTGCTATTGAACTGTCGACGTTCGCCGGCTGTTTTTGAATGCTCGGGTTTCCTTGCCCACTGATTCGCTTTTTCTCCGTAGCCATGTGCTTGAGTTTGCTGTAGTCTTGGCGTACCAAATTGGTTTCGCTGTTGATATTGGCGTCTTCTTTCGACGTCCGCCGTTCTTCTACTTTCAAACTGGATTGCTAGCTCAAATAATTTTTCCAGTGTAGTCGGATTTCTCAATTCAATAAAGTCTTGCACTTGGGGTAGTAACCTCGGTAAAATCACTTGAATTATTTCAGGATCCGGACGGTTTCCATACAAGAGCTTGAAAACGTGAATTTTTCTTAAAATAAAGCTCGAGATGTTTTCTATTCTTTGTTGATATATACTGAAAATTTCTGTTTCTAATTTCGCACGATCCCTTACAACAGGGAAGGCTTTTAGTAGGGCAGTCTTGAAATTTTCGTAGGTATAGGTGGGACTTCCTGCTTGACCCAAGAGACTTCTGCCGATACATTTGAACCAGTTAAGCGCTTGGCCCCTCAAAGCGCTGGTAGCTAAGGTAACTTTTTGAAACTCGTGCACGGGGTAGAGCATGAAGTGGTCATCCAATTTTTCCAAAAAACTGGTTACCTGTGAGTTTCCATTAAACGTTGCTTCTGGTTTCATCGAAGCGCGCATGGTCTGGACAATATACCCAAATCCTTCCAGGGCGGCAGCTGGCATTTCTGGATTCTGAGCTGTTTCTGCAGGCAGCACAGGTTCTTCTTGAAACTCGGCCATGGTTATTCTTCGTCGGGCGCCACTATCAGGTTCAATGTTTCTTCTAACCTTCTTCGGAAACATACAATGACCTGACTAGAACAGAGAGCTTACTAAAGCTATGTTCACTAATTGTAGTAAGTAGACAGGATACAGACGAAGGGTATACAAAACCCTTTATTTTTTTCTTTATATACAATGACTTCCGTACTTCGGAATACAATGACCCTCCACTCGGGGTCTAACTTAAAAGATATCAAAATAAAACTAAACTCTAATTTAACTTTAGAATAAGATTGGCCTTATAATAACAGAAAGCGTATGTAGCACAGAGACTGTGAACACTACAATACGTTTAATTTATCAAGAGGATTAAAACCTCTGGCCTGGAAGGCAAAGTAGCAACTGCGTAACTTCTAAGGTAAGCGGCCTGCTTCGAACTCACGGCTTCCTCTCTTTTGCTTGGCAAAAAGGCCACACTTAAATACTTGGCGTTCGCCAGACAACTTTGCATAAACTCCTTCACGCTTATAATTCTGGCCGGAAGTAGAAAATAAGAAGTGATAGTAAAGATTTAAAATAAAATAAACGTTAGTAAAACTTAAGATACTTACAATGTGATAAAAATGAAAGCATGGCCGCGGTTTAGCAATACAAGGTTTTAAGTAGAAGAGTTTCTAAACTGAGTTTTTTTTTTTTTTTTTTTTTGTCACGTACGAAAATTAGCAATATATTAGCAGTGGACTAGGAAAACAATTTTCAAAGATAATACTGTGGTATGAAAATTAATCAAAAAGTATAACATTTTTCTTCGCAATAAGTTATGAATGTTTTCGTTTCAGTCAAATGAAATCAGAAAGTACAAATTTGGTAAAGAAACAAGCGCTGATTTTCTTATGAATGTGAGATATTTTTAGATATGTATCTAATGAAATTAGTATATAAACTTCTTTTAAGAAAGAAATAGACTTTATGAGAAAAACCTATGACAATGCAATTTTTGGTGACTTAGAGAAAATATTCAAAGTCTGTATGATCTGTGTTAAAAGTCTCCATTATCTACTACATTCGAATACATCAGTGCTAGAGAAAATTAATCTATTCCTGTAGTATATTAAGATAAAAAATTCCATTTCTTTTCTTAATTTCTGATTCGGTGTGGTAGTGTTGTTGAAGTTAAATTTTCCAAACGTGTAAAAAGTTATAAAATCATATCATATAACTATTTAATAAAAATTTGTTCCCAAATCTTTACAAGGACTTGTATAAGATAAATAAGAAAAATATTTGAAAAATTAAATGTTTTGCAGTGGCCGTAATATTCAAAGTTTCAAAAGGTACTTCACAAAAAACGGTTTATGAAAACACGAACACATCACAACCACCCACAAATAACTTCCGTCACAACTGAAAATTTTATACTCAAAATTTACATTGAATGCAGGAAAAGAAACATTAGGGGTTTCAAAATGAAAATTCTCATGTAAGCTTTCTGGAATGAAATGTACAGTATTTCAGGAAATATTCATTTAACTTCCAACTTGTTTTCAATTTTGTTAAATCATATGTAATGAGCATATGTGAGACACGAAATGCATTCGTATGCGAAAAAATAACAAACATTTAACTATGTGACAATGAATCAAATTTCATTGGAAATGTAATGGCATGAAACGTAGTACAATATATGGAAAATCTTGATGATAATTTCTGTGTGTTTTATTCGAATAAAAAAAATAGTTAAAATCTCCTAGATTAGTAATGAACTACTAAATTCGGTCAATTTTCATCAAAAACGCCGTAAGAAGTTCTCCGTACTGGTAAAATATTACTTAAATTCTCTAGCTTTGAGACTTCCCTCAGACATTGGCAAGACCAACGGCTGTCTGGTCAATACAGGATAACTATGTGTTTAATAGGTTACTTCAAAGCTATGAAAGAAATAACAGTTGGGTAAAAAATATGGACATTTTCAAGAAACAAATGTTCTCTTATGTCCTTTTGGCATTATAGTTATAAACAAAATGCAAAAATTTAGTAAATACGTAGATAAATCTCATGAATAAAGGTAATTTAACATGAAATGTTTCCTTAACGTCTATGTAAATGGAAAACAGTGATATTTGAAAAAATAGTTCATATACAGTGCATTAAAACTTTGCTACCGATCTATGAATTCATGAAAATCGGCCCAAAAAAGTCATTTATCACGTTTGCTTGCTTACAGTATATTCTCTTGTCGTTTTAATCTCTTTGCTTTTGAGTTGTATTATTTCTGAAGTTGTAATATTTCTCAATCGGAAGCTTTAAAACACAAAATCACTCTGATTTATCAACTTGCGTCTAAATGTAAAGTACAGTCAACCAAATGGAAGATTTTAGCATAAGTAAATGTACTACAGACAAAATAAAATTAAAAATTCATCATTATTTTTCATGCTCTGTTCATGAAACTAGTCTCCTGACTTATCCCATTCGGAACATTTTCAGAAAAATATTCATTTCTTGTTCATGTTTTTTTTGCATACTCAAATACTAATTTTGTTGGAAATAGGACATTTTCTTATTCCATTTTATATTTCACTGTTAAAGTCTGGCTTGGGAAAATTGTTTTCCGTAGAAATGGCATAGTTGTTCTATATGTGTGCGACTGATCTAATAAATTACATTACTAACATGTGAAAATCCCTAGTTATACAGGAATTAACTTGAATGTTTCCTTAATCTGAAATGCAAAATGTAACCCATGTGCAAAAATAGAGCAAGTTTATCTTAAAATGTTCTCCACGAATACATCTTTTTCTCCGTCCTTACATGCTTTTCTGTATTTATCACTCAAGTTCATTGTGTACCTCTCTTTTATCTAATTTGTGAAGTATTCTTCTTTGAATACTAACATTTGAATTTGTTTAACTGATTTTAAAGTATATGTATATTTTGATCAATGCGTGGGGGAAATGAGGAACTGTGGCAATGAGTGTTCTAAGCATTCCATACTGTATTTTTCTTAAGAGTAAGGGCCCACCAGCGGCCGAGCGGTAAAGTCGCTGAACACTGGTAGTTCGGTCCGAGGTTCGAATCCCGCGAACGGGCTGGCTGCATGGGCGTTTTCGTAGTTTTCCCCATGTGTAACGTGTATACGAGCCAGTTTCCCTTAGAAAGTCCTCCACGAAAGGCATCCCTCCCCTTAGGCAGATAGCCCTCGTGTGCTTTGCCATAATTAAATACACACACTTAAGAGTACATTTCAGTTAAAAGCGAAATGTGTTTCGTACTTTGTGAAAATTTTATTTACTTATTATGTGTCATGCTCATGATAAATAAAAATGTTATACGTGTGCGCTGGACTGCGTGGTTCCAATGTTTAATTAAAATAATGCTTTTAAAAAAAGTGTGGTCTTTCTTATGACATATTCAAAATGCGTTAAAATTTTTTAAAGTTGGTGACTATAGTAGATCATTATATGGATTTTTTGTCATTATTACCTATTTTGTATAATTATTTGTGTGTAATTTTATTTATTATCTATGAGAAGTTAAATGTCAAAAAAGCTGTAAAAGTTCATTATTAAGCAATGTCAGTTTGAAATTTCTATCTTAAAATTATTTGTGTTAGGTCTTTTATGTTAATTACTATGTTAGATCATTATTTGGAACTCTACTCAATATTTCGTGTAATGTATCATAACTATGTAGGAGTCATTTGTCAGGTATGATAAATTAAATTTCGTTCTCAAAAGGCTGTAAGAGTTCTGTGCTAAAACAATTATTGACAATGTGAAATATGGGTATTTTTCAGTTAAATTACAATGAATACGTTAAAAATATTCCAAGTTAACAAATTTTTATATTTCAAATTGGGAGAAAGGCGATAAAGTTTCATTTCCATGGCTGAATATTAATTCCATGTGCATTATAGACTTTAAGTTCTCCTTCACAAAATGTGACTATAATTCAAATTTAAAATAATACGTTACAATGTGGCTATTCTTCTCTGTAGATAAAATATAATTCAATCTTCTGTACCTTGTTAAGAGAGTTAGGCTGTGAGAAGTTCAAATAGAGTAGTGTTTATAAAAATCTGCGGTAAATGGTGGAATCGTATTAAGAATCCGAGTGACGTTTTCATATGAAGGAAAAATCAAGGTTGAGTGTATGTTTGGTGATTTAAGTAGGATGTGTGAAAGAAAATACAAGATATTTTAGTAAAATATTTCAAAGAGTTAGCAAAATTTGTGTTAGTAGTATATATGAATCTTACTGAATAAAAGGGAGTGTTCTGAATATATATGTATAAATGTCTGTAGAGTAAAATAAGAAGAAATGAAGTACTATTGGTACGTATCTAAACTTAACTGGGTAGAAATGCTCCATGCATTCGTTTGAGTGGGCTTAATACCATGAAAATTTATTGCTCCTTATAAGATTTGTTTAAAGTTAGTAAGTCTTACAATAAAGAAACATGTGTAAGTCTGTATTTATTTTGGGAAAAAGGAATCAGAAATACAGCATGAATATGTTTTATAAGTTAAAATAAGGGAAAATGTGTAGATGGAAAGTGTAAAAATTACATTTGTCAGACATAGTTTGGTGAATCCTTTGAATAAAAGTAAGACGTGTAAAAGGGAATCAAAAACGTTTTGTATAATTAGCCAAAAATTTAATACAATCATTAATAGTTATTACAATGCATTAGAAGGAAAAGTTCTGAGTATCTCCAACTTAGTAGTAAAAGAATAAGAAATGTAGTATTCCAGTTAAACTATGTAGAAAGAGCATTGTGTATATTGGCTTAATGTTACAGAAAATATTATCTATTGAAGTTATATGCATGTAAATTCCAGCTTAAAATTTCAAAGACAGAGAAATTTAGGTAAGTTTACTTTTGGAGAAATGGAAATGTAACATCGTATTGTATTTAAAACAAGGGAAAAAAATTAAGTTCAAAATATAGTAACACCTTTTTTAAATAAAAAGCGGAAAGGAAAAATTAAATTTGTAAAAATAAATATTACTTTTGTAAAACCAAAAAAGGTTTAAACAAAAAAATTAAAATAAAGTAAAGTAATAATATGAAAAGGAATAAATTTTGGAAAAAAAAAACTTTCGCAAAATAAAAAAGTGAAAAGGAAAAATTCAATTCGTAAATAAAAATATTACTTTTGTAGAACTAAAAAGAAAGTTAAACAAAAAATTAAAGTAAAGTAAAAATACGAAAAAGAAAAAAATTTGCAAAATAAAAAAGTGAAAAGGAAAAATTCAATTCGTAAATAAAAATATTACTTTTGTAGAAACAAAAAGAAAGTTAAACAAAAATTTAAATAAAGTAAAGTAAAAATACGAAAAGGAAAAAATTTTGGAAAAAAAAACTTTTGCAAAATAAAAAACTGAAAAGGAAGAAATTCAATTCGTAAAAATAAATATTACTTTTGTAAAACCAAAAAGAAAATTAAATATAAAAAAATAAAGTAAAAATATGATAAAGAATAAATTTGAAAATGTAAATTCATTTTTGTGGAAATAAACGTAAATTTGCGAAAGTTAAAAATAAAATTTATGTTTGGGAAGGAAAAACATATTAAATCAAAAATTAATAAATTAACTAAAAAAATAGTAAGAATAAGATGAAAAATGAAAACATTGGCTGAAATAAGATAGGTATTTTTAGCGAAATGCTGATTGGTTGTTAAGGTTGTATACGTTCGCCAGGGCAGATGTAGAAAGCGTGAAGCGGTTTCGGCATTTTGCAACGTGAAAGAGATGACGTCTGCCTTTTCCCCCAGCATATTGACGTCATGGTGATTTTCGCTCCAAACGGAAAAATAACAGGTTTGATAACATGAAGGTCTTAGCCGAGCGGTAAAGCGCTAGACCTCCCATCCCAGAGATAGCGTGTTCGAATCCTCGGCCGTGGAGTTACTTTTAAAATTCATTATAAAGGGATTAAAATATAATGGTGTCAATTAAAACTAATTAAAAATAATGACGGATTAAATAATTAAAAAGGATGATTCATAATTAAATAATGAAACAATTAAAAAATAATTAATAAAAAGATTAAATAACTAAAATAATAAAGAAAAAATTGGTAAATAAGGAAAATAGTTGACGTCACGTGGTTTAAGCGACCGTTGCCACGAGCATAAAAAATATCATCGTTGCCACAAAAAATAAAACTTTGAAGAAAAGGGTTGTTGCCACCAAAATAAAAACTTTGAAAACATGAAATCGTTGCACAGAATAAAAACGAAAGTTTGATGATGTCATTCCATCACGTGATACAAGATGGCGCTGGTGTCGTCACTTCCGGCCCCTTTTCCATACTGCCCACGCCCCTTTTCTGTGACGTCACTTCCGTAGCACGAGTACCCCGGGTTACTACTAAAATAGGCTCCAAATTCGCAGAGTTAACAAATCTAGAATCAAACTCGTTTCCATTATAGATACAATTCGAGGATATGCGTCTGTATTAATATTATGCTATTTCAGACTTTCTGCCACTTATTTGGTACTGGGGAAATGCGTTAACATTCTTAAGAAATCAGACTTAAGCAATTCTAACATTAACATGAAGCTATTGATAGAGCTAATCATATCAGCAACGTGATTATTCCTGTGCTGTAATTTCAACTTTAGCTCATTAGGGTTCAATGTTAAATAGGTCTAAGAAGCCAAATTTGTTAACCAACTTTTGCCTTCCAGCTGTTCGTAGTTTTTTCTTTTTGTTAGAAACTCTTTTATTTGTGGTAAAAAATTGATAACTCGTTCAAGTGTGTTTTCCTTGCTAAGCCAACGAACCTCAGTGTGCAGAAGAAGATCCATAAATCGTGCATCTTCGTCATTTTCCAAAACGCAGTTTAAATAGTTTACGTTGCACTCCGCTTGTCTTCATTATTGAACTGATTATTTTCTCAACAACAGCGATTACGTCTTGGAATTCAATGATCTTTGCACGCAATGATTGCTGGTATATAATGCAGTGATATGCAATAAATTTTGGGAAAAAAAAGGATCTTGTTTTCATAAAGCAATAAATACAACATTTTCTCCTGTCATGGCTTGGGTACCGTCAGTTGTTATTGAAGATAATTTCTCAACCGGTATTTTTGCGTAAATCCAAAACGTTTTTATTGCACGTAATAAATCTTTTCCTCATGTGCGCTGTTTAAGCGCTAGGACTTTTAGAAACATTTTTTTAATGGTAAAATTGTCAAAGGCCAATTTGGCACTTATTGCCATTTATCGCTTATATCTTTCGATTCGTCCATTTGTAAGGGAAAAGTGCACGTTTATTCCATATCTTTTATCAACTGGTTTCCTAAGTGGCTGCGAATGTTTTAGTTCTTTCTGTAACAGTCCTAGTTGACAACTGCATGGCATTTATGACCGAACAAAATTCCTTTTTTATTTTTAAAATCTGCAAACTCTACGTCTGTAAATTCCAACATTGCTTCTTTTATTATTCTCTATTCATGTATAGCATTTTTTTCTTAGTAAGGATATGCGAGATTTTAAGCGATGCGATAGTTGCTGCCTTTGATGTTTCCAGCTGTTTGATAAATGTTGCTTCGAAACATTACAAACTGTTGCTTCGAAACATTACAAACTGTTGCTTCGAAATCGATGACTTAATTATAACATTTTATTTATTCGAAGTTCAGAAAGTTCAAGATGCTCTGAGTGAAACCTGGATGAGTGAAATGGATGCACCATTTTAAAATTACTTTCAAGGTTACTTTTCTTTGGAGTTGCTACACTTTTGTTGCCTAATAAGCATATATTTGTCTTTAGGATTTATAAAGCAAAACTGGCGTTCTCATTATTCATTAAAATTACAAGTGCGGGCTTGCTTAGCTTTGTTCATTGTGCGTTGTTTCAGTTCAGTCATCAGTTTGTAAGCAGATCTCTGTAAGAAAACTTCCTTTACGATAAGAGAGTACGTAATCGAATCTTAACAAGAAGCAACGATGAGAGAGTACATACACATTGCATACATTGTAATTATTGAGTTCACTGCCTGTCTAAAATCGAAAATATGAGTATATTTACGAATTAAATCAAATTGTCACAGACAGACAGATGTCTTGCTTTGCACCTGCTAAGTCTTTCTGCCTGCACGTAAGCGTCAGAGAGGTTATGGTTAAATGTATTAACCACGCCACGCCGAGCCTTGCTGTCGGGTTGGTCCGACTTTAGTCGGCTCTGCTCAACAGTGAAACGTTTCGAGCAGTGGCGATGCAATAAAGTGGCTGTTTGACGCATACATGTAAAAATATATTTTTTTAGTATGTATTATATAAACGTAAACCACAAGAAACTGAAAAATTGCACACAAGGAGAATAATTTAGCGTGTGCTCATTGGGACGGGGAGGCAGGCGCCGTCCCCCTAAGCAACCAGTCTCGGACCCGCTTTAAAGGTTTTCGTCGATTTCTAGTGCTAGACTACTTACCAGAAGTTAAGCATAAAACGGAAAACTGATGATAATTCAAAAAGTATGCAAGAGAATTGGTCGAAACTTGGTGAAAATATATATTATTCCACTTAAAATCACAAGAACGTTATACAGAATATTTACGTTTTGTGATATCAACAGGAACATAAAGTTTCCTAAATTTGGACAAATTGAAACTCAAAAAAAAATTCTCAAAAGTGACTATGTTCACCCAGAACAGCAAAACAGACCTGACATGTTGCTGTTTATGATGTTCAATGGGCTGTATGGGTGGCAATGATCATTGATCATGTAAAGTATTCCTGAAGATCATGTAAAATATAATCATCTACGATTTTCATGAGGTTGGAGGCGAGCAACACGCCTCCCGAGAGCGTGCCACACATGCTTAATGGGATTAAGATCGGGAAAGTGTGCTGGCCATTCTATTTAGACCATAGTTTCTTCCTTAAGAAATTGGTGCACGAGGCGAACAGTGAGAGATCCGTCATTATCTGCTTGCAAAATGAATGTATCGGCAATATCGACGGAAATAAGATCCAGTATGTCGTCTCTTTAAAAGCGAACGCCGGCACCTGACCTTTAGGTTGAATGTCCGGAACCTGCTGGAACTGACCGTGCACGAGAAGCAAAGGCAGGAGACCTGTTGTTCGAATGAAGGGCAGGGGTTAAGGGAATGCAGACGGGGAAACCTGCTCTCGTCTCCCTCAGTTCAGCATCAGCCCTCCTCTTGGCGCTTGCTGGTAACTATGTCGGCGGGAGTTTCGGCCTTGGCTGATGATGCTGGACAACTCATCCCTTGAAATCGATTGGTAGGAATTTCCGAAACCGACCATTTTTGGGAGGGGACCCGGGGTTCTTCCAGACCACTGGCTGGACTTGTCTCCTGACAACTTCCGTTTCTTGGGTAGATAATCAGTCTTCACAGTGACTAGAACCATGGTTTATACGGTGGTAGGTGCAGGGTTGGCTAGGATCGTACTGATACTGTCGTGTCTGTGACCTTGGATGTGAAGACGCTCTTATGTAAATAATAAGGGCTGTACGGGGGGGCGCTGGCTCCCCGCTCAGTCCTCGACAATGGATGGTGGCTATGAACATGAGAAGTCCCCGCGGACTGATCGGTGGGTGTGGCGCCCCTCCGTCCAGTTTCTGAGCGTGGAGAGCTATTAAGATGTAAGGCAGCTCAAAGAAGCAGCCAGGGAATGGATGCTCCTTTCTTGGTGTCAATGTACCTCTGAGCTTTGAGAGTTCCATTAGCTGGTATATACAAGTCTGTGTGCCCACCTGAAGATACGCTTCCTCGTACAAGAACACTACCTCTAGCATAGGTGTCCCTTTTCCGCATGTTAGACAGAAAATGTCAAGTGATGCTTCTCTTCATATGTAAACACATCGATAATCACTCTATAAAGCAAAGTGGATCTCATCATGAATAGATCAGACCTCCAATGACTTTCAGTCCGGTTTACATGACTACATCTCCAGTTCAAATGCTCCCTCCGGTGGCAGAAGGTAAGCGGAACGCATAAAGCTGGCTCGGTTAAGGTCACATAAAATAAGAAGAGACTGAAGATTTATATGTACAAGGATGTCTCGTGAGCATAAGCTGAAAATTATTATTTTTTAACTTACAAATACGTTTTCAATAGTTGTTAAAACAGTCTTTATTAAAATAATTAAATCGTTGGCAATGTTAAAAACGCAAGCTCGAGAGCCACGAATTGCTCTCGCACGTAAAATGTATAGAATTTGATTTTAAGAAAAAGATTTAGGTTTTTTCCTTCTGAATTGTATGTAGCCATATTTTTTTTTGGGGGGGGGGCGTTCAATAAAATTTTCATGTGATGTTCCGTCATTAGCGTTTTCATTGGAGTTCAACATCACACCGTTGAAGCATTAACACTACACCACAGCAGTAAATATTAAAAAATTGGTAGCAGCGGGGGGATTGTTCCTGAGAGTAAATTTAGGAACGGACTTTTACGCCTGTGAACTTGAGTTTTATGTGAACAGTCAAGACTTTTTTCTCTTCAAGAACGATCTAATTTTGCGTGCAAGGACAGTTCGCGTGGTGAAGCCTCTTCAGTGACAAGTGACAGTGTGTCAGAAGGGAACTCCGGAGGAAGCGTGATTTAGTGCCGCAAAATAGTGAAATTTCCCGGAAGAATATCCAAGTAGTGCCAGGAGAGTCAATCGAAGGCGTCTTCAAAATTGGTGAGTACCATTTTTGTGATTTTGGAGAAGTTATGCCAGTTATTCGAGACTAGGTTTATTTTGGATATAGTTCTGTTTTTGGGGATCAAAAGTTTTCTGGTGGTTATTGAAAGTTAAGCTTGTGGTTACTGTTGCTAATTGAAATTAAATTGTTTGTTCTATTGTTTTAGTAACTGTTTAAATTGTATGAAGTATTATAACGGTATGCTTTAGAAAAATTTAGTTTTTAAATCAGTCCAGAGTTAGAGGACAATGTTTATATAGTTGATATAGAGCAGGAAAAGATTGCCTCTTAAGTAGCATTTTTTTATATACACTTTGTATGTAGGCATAGGTATTATCATTAAGTGTTGTAAGGCAATTTGTGTTCAGAATTGTTAGGGAATTATTCAGTTTTGGAAAGATAGACCTGTTGTTGTTTTTGTGTTATTGTATTTCGGGGTAGGTTATTTTTCTTTAATTTTCCATAATGGGTGAGTTTATGAGGAAATTTACTAAAGCTCTGCTATTGGAGTTAGCGGAAGAGTTCGAAACAAATGTGTCTCAGGCAAATAGAGTAAGAGAAATTAGGCAGGCTATTCTAAATGCCGAGGACTATGAAGAAGAAGCTGCGAAAGAATACGCGGCAAGAATTTGGGCTGCGGCTGAGCAAAGAAAAGAAGAAGAAATAGCCGAACAAGAGAGAGCAGAGCGGGAACGTGAACAAGAGAGAGCAGAGCGGGAACATGAACAAGAGAGAGCGGAACGGGAACGGGAGCGGGAGCGAGTTTTTGAATTTGAAAGGTTACAACTGATGAATGTGGTTCAGACTAATAGCCTAGCTTCCACGGTTTCGAAAGTTGAACAAGCTAGAGAAAGAAAGGTTCATTTGAAAGATCTAGTACCGCGTTTTCAACCGAGTAATATAGATATTTCATTATTCTTTATGCTATTTGAGAAACAAGCTCAAAAGGAGAACGTTAATGAGATTGATTGGGTCTCGCAATTAATTCCTTTATTACCTCACGATGTAGCCCAGTTAATAGTGAAAGAACCAGCGGATAAAGGGGATGATTGTCAGCATGTTAAGAAATTACTCATGCAGAGATTCAAGCTTAGTTCTTGGGCACTAAAAACAAAATTTGAAGAACATTCTAGAAAAAACGGAACGTTATGGGTGGATTTAGTGTATGAATTGAGAGTGTATTTAGAGAATTGGTTGGATTCAGTAGAAGTTCAAGATTTTGAAAGTCTTAAGGAACTTATGCTCACTGAGCAAATTAGGCGGCGAGTCCCTCTAGAAATAAGAGAGCACTACTTAGACAATTGGAAAGAATTTAAAACAGCTTCCATTTTAGCAGAGAAATGCGACAAGTATGAGGCTTTGCGAAGAGATACGAGGAAGTTAGAACAGAGAGCGGGATTAAAGAAACCATTTGAGAAAGATAGAGAGCGGTATATAAATTCTAACTGTAGTTATAATCAGAAAAGTAGTGGTCATCAAAGAATTAAATCAGAGGAGCATAGAAAAGTGGAGGCTTCTAAAAAAAGCAAGTTTTCAATGAAGCAGGTTTCGAGAAACAGCGGAAAATAAGGTGTTACCAATGTGGAAAGGACGGACATATCCTACCTAACCGTCCATCGCTGGAAAAGAATAAGGCTAATCTGGTGAATAATCTAGGAACGGAGAGTTTAGAAAAATGTTTTGAGCCGTATTTCAAGAAAGCAGTAATTAATGGGATAGAGAGAGAATATCTGAGAGATACTGGAGCTGGTATAGATCTGTGTAATAGTACTTGGATTAATACTAGTGACTTATTAGGGGAAACTGTATGGGTGAAACAGCCTTTGGACACGGAATGTAAATGTTTACCTTTGGCGAAAGTCACCAGTGAAGATGATTTTGGTGTGGTCACCACAAAGGCAGCGGTTACTCCGGTAGAGTTAGATAAAGAGTACTATTTGTTAGGGAATAAAACTGCACAGTTGATTGAGGAAATTAGGAAACGACCGGTTCTCTTGAATGCTGTGGAGACTCGTAGTCAGGCGCATGCGCGCAGGAGTTTAGAGAGAGCGAGTGCAAAAGACTTAGATTCCAGGTCGGAAGAAAAGAAAGAGATAGAAAGTGAAAGGGCCGTCAATAATGAGCATTCGGAAGAAAGGAAGTTAACCAGTAATACGGAGGAGGCAATTAAAATTGCAGACATCAGTTTAGAAGAAAGGTCTATCCTTGCGGATGTTTCGCCAGAATTCTTGGAAGCACAAAAAACGTGCGCTAGTTTAGCGACCCTGTGGAAGAAAGGGGAAAGTGAAAATGAAAACGAGTTTATAATAGTCAAGGAAAGACTATTCAGAGTGGCAGGTTCCAAAAAAGAGGAAGATAAGCGTCAGCTGTGTGTGCCTCTCGTTTTTAGGAAAGGGATCTTGAAGTTATGCCACGAGGAAATCTCTGGTCATATAGGGGTAACAAAAACCAAGGATAGAGTTTTGACACACTATTTCTGACCTAATTGCTACCAGGAAATTGAAGAATTTGTGAGGACGTGCGATATTTGTCAGCGTATAGGTCACAATAAGGATAAAAAGAAAGCCCCTATGAAGATTGTGCCTGTTATATCAGAAGTGTTTAGCAGATTAAATATTGATGCAGTAGGACCTCTGATCCTTAGTTCGCGTGTAAACTTAATTACGTCTATTTGTGTTGCTTCCAAATATCCAGATGCCATTCCTGTACAGAATTTAAACTCTGAATGTGTGATTCAAGCCTTGATACAAATCTTTTCTAGATCAGGTTACCCTAAGGAAATTCAATGTGATTTGGGTAGATCGTTTACCAGTGAACTTAAATCTGAGTTTTTTAGCAAGTTCGGAATTAAGGTGTATCATTCTTCTGTGTGTCACCCTCAAAGCAATTTTGTTGAAAGGGTATTGAAAGGGTATTCCAGCTTGAAAAGGGTATTGAAGGCTTTGTGCTTGGAAAGCGGGAAGGACTGGGAAGAATGTTTGGCATGTGCTTTGTTCGCCCTCAGAACTGTTAGCCATGAGAGCACAGGTTTAAATCCCTGCGAGTTAGTACATGGAAAAAATATGAGAATGCCTCAAACGATTGTGTATGAAAACTGGCTAGAGGAAGAAAGTTCAGACCCCACTGTGGTCGAGTATGTTCTAGACTTAATAGACGGATTAAAGAAGTGTCAGGAGCTGGCTGTAGAGAGGATGAAAGAGTGTCAGAGTAAAAGGAAACTCTGGTATGAACGCAACGCTGTTACGAGAAGGTTTAAGGTCGGAGATCTCGTGCTTGTTTTAGCCACGTCTAAACCACACAAAATGGCTCTGAACTGGATAGGGCCAGGTAAAGTAACTAGTGTGATTTCCGAAACCAATTATACGGTAGAGATTCCGGGTAAGCGTAGCAGTGACACCATTTATCACGTAAATTTCATGAAACCTTATTATCAGCGCCCCGAGTTTGTGAATCTTGTGATGGATGAGGTCATGGAAGAAATTGAGGGAGAAGTGGATATTCCTTATCCCTTGGCTGATCCAACTCAGGTAGATTTTTGGAAAATAGTTGGAGATAGTAAGCTAGAAGAAAGAGCTTCGGCAGAGGAAATAGGAAAATTCCAAGAAGTTATAAGGAAGTATGGAGCGGTGTTTTCGTCCGACCCCGGCTGTACGTTTTTGGTCGAAATGGATATTAAATTGTTGGATGAGACTCCGGTTAGAGTCAGGCCTTACCGAATGTCGGCGGGACAAACCAACATCCTAAAAGAGGAAATTAGGCGGTTGCTTGCGTTAGGAGTCATAGAAGTCGGGCAATCTGATTATGCTTCGCCTATGATCTTAGTAGAGGTCCCAGGTAAAGATCCTCGTCCTTGTATAGACTACAGAAAATTAAATTCAAAAACTATGACCGAATTTTTCCCTCTTCCCAATATTGAAGAAGTGGTAGAAAAAGTCAGCGCAGCTCCATTTATCACAATCATGGATCTAACCAAAGGATACTTCCTGATACCACTCACAGAGCGTGCACGGAGGTATGCCGCATTTGTGACGCCTTTTGGATATTTCATCCCGAAGAAGATGATGTTTGGGCTTTTAAATGCGCCTTTCTATTTTTGTAAATTGATCGCTCATATTTTAGGAGGGCTGGACAATTTTGTTCTACCGTATATTGACGACATCGCAGTCTTTCCGCCGACTTGGGACAGGCATATGAAGGATTTGGATGTGGTTTTAGGTCGCTTTCAGGAGGCTAAATTGACTGTTAAGCCCTCGAAATGCAAATTCGCACAAGACCATGTGAAATTTCTGGGTCATGAAGTAGGGTCTGGGAAAAGGTCGCCTAGTGAGGCCAAGATTCAAGCAATCAGAGATTTTCCGATCCCCACTACTAAAACACAGATACGTAGGTACCTTGGTACTGTGGACTACTATGCAAGGTACATAAAAGACTACGCCCGTATTGCGGCACCTTTGGCAGATGCTTTGAAGGGGAAAAGCAAAAAAGAAAAAGTGATTTGGACTAAAGAGTGCGACGAGGCTTTCAATAAACTGAAGACCAAACTAGTAAAAAGTCCGGTTTTATTTGCACCAGATTATTATAAAGAATTTATTGTGCAGACAGATGCCAGCTTATATGGTGCGGGTATTGTGTTGTCTCAAATTCAGGATGGGGAGAAACACCCAATACTATATCTTAGCAAAAAGTTTACTAAAGCGGAGCGAAATTATAGCACCATTGAAAGAGAACTAGCGGCCATTATTTATGGACTGAAGAAACTAAGTCATTACTTAGACGGACAAAACTTCAAGATCCAGACGGAACATAATCCGCTAACTTTTTTAAACAAAATGATGGAATCAAATTCTCGTTTGACTCGCTGGGCATTGTGTCTCCAACAGTACAACTTTGAAATTGTTCATAGGCCAGGCAAATTACACGGTAATGCAGATGGCTTGAGTCGTGCCCTAGTCTAGTGACTGAATATCACTAGTGGATACAAAGTAAGGTAAAAAGTAATGAAAATGATTTTTGTAGAGTTTTGGAATTATATTTGTGTAGATTCAAAATTGTTTGCATTGTGTGTTTCATTTTCAAAAAAATTGTTAGAATTAAATGTTTTATCTTAAGTATTAGCATTGCGTAAAATTTGAGGAATATGCTTTGTATAAGGCACACACTAGGAGTAGTTTAAATTATCTTTGTTGTATTTATGCGGTTATGTTATCTAGAAATAAGTGCAGGGTAATGTAACTGGCTTCTCTGTTATCACTTAAATGGTTACCACTTGTGTTTTGAAAGCGGTGAAATGTATTTAGAATTTTTCCTTCCATAGTCAAGAAAAATTTCTTTATGAGGGAGGAGTTGTGATAAGGTCACATAAAAGAAGAAGAGACTGAAGATTTATATGGACAAGGATGTCTCGTGAGCATAAGCTGAAAATTATTATTTTTTAACTTACAAATACGTTTTCAATAGTTGTTAAAATAGTCTTTATTAAAATAATTCAATCGTTGGCAATGTTAAAAACGCAAGCTCGAGAGCCACGAATTGCTCTCGCACCTAAAATGTATAGAATTTGATTTTAAGAAAAAGATTTAGGTTTTTCTCTTCTGAATTGTATGTAGCCATTTTCATGTGGTGTTCCGTCATTAGCGTTTTCATTGGAGTTCAACATCACACCGTTGAAGCATTAACACTACACCACATGGCTATCTAGCACATAAGATCTCTTTCGTGCAGTCTTCTGCGTACTGTTCTGGTTGATACGTTTCTTCCTGTGGCAGAAATAAGGCGGATCTAAGCTGAGATGGAGTCGCAGTCCTGTTGCGACATACACTAAGTTCATTTATTGACAAATTAAACCTAATTGGAACAAACTGGCAAAAGACTTTTAAATTTAAGTACATCCCCCTTCGCTTTGCGTCCGTTTCTTTGCAGTAATCGCAAAGGCTTAGGTGCTGGGCACTTCTACAGGCTCCTAGGCTGGGAAAGCCACATCCTATGTGTAGCGTCGTGTGGAAAAGCATATTTTTCCTGGCATAACATAGTGTAGTTCATTACTGAAAGAAAAAAAAATTCTCGTGATAAGCAATGAAAGAGCCTTGCGTATACACAGTTCTAAGAGTCAGTCGAATCATAAGCTGGAGATGTCAAGAGCAATAAATGGCAATACTTTAGGAAAAAGCATATCTCAGATGTCACATGCTACTGTCACGTCTTCCGGCGCTCAAATGAAGGTAGGATGAATTGAAGAGAAGGTCTGTGAAGAGCTGGGAGGAGCTACTGGGTCACGTGGTCCAATGGTTGACCTGGAAACAGAGTGCATAGTCTTGCTCGTCAGACATTGGTCGAGGGCAGGGCTAAGTTATAAATCTTACTTCGCGAGAATTCAAAATTGCAGAGTAGTTAAAACTGGTAAATTTGAAACAAAATACGTGTGGAAATAAAAGAATCATAAATAACTATTGTGGGAGTAAATTGGATAAAAAGAGAATACTTTGTAAAGCATGGTAGCGAAAATAAAATAACTAGTACATGGTATTAAGTGTAGATGGCGACACTTATGCGTGTCTTAAAAGAACCTAAAAAAGTGTTAAAAGTGTAATTAACGATGAAAAAAATAATTAAAAACCTGGGACAATTACTCTCAAATGGAAGCAGTGCTGGAGTACTGCTCCGGGTCTTTTTACTTCCTTGTACGAAGTAAAAAGGAAGTATTGTAATCGCGAAAAGTTTCAGGCAGCATATTTAAACGAAAATATCCATTTTGACCGCTATCGAATGCAATTTAACGATGTTTTTGCGTGATATCTGTACGTAAGGGCAGAATAAAATACTCTTTTCCTTCAAAAAAATTATAAAACTGCTTTAAAATTAATTCTGAAGAGAATTTTTCGTGGCGTCTGTACTAACGTACGTACGTATCTCGCATAACTTAAATACGAGTAGCCTCAGAACGTTGAAATTTTGTATATAGGACTGCTATAACATGTAGATGTGAACCTCGTATTTTGGGTGCAATCGGCCGCACCAAACGTATATAAATATATGGGATATATATATATCCACTCTATTACCCGGCTCAGTGATCTCAGTTTCTTTACTCTTATATGTTTGTAAATTGTACATTTTTTTCTTTAAAAATGATTGAATTATATTGTTTTTATCTTCCGGTTAAGGATTTTATGTCTTTAGTAAATCTGTGTGCAATATTTTTAGAATTATCAGCAATTTTAAAGTTGTTTAAGTGCCGCTAAGCCTGTTTTTAATGGCGGCCATTGATGTTTACATTTGAAACAGGAGACTAGTGGATTTGTTGCCAATCTAGAGAAACTTAGCTTCTCAACAACAAAGATAACGCCTTCATTTATTATTGCGAATTAAATCATGCTTAATCGTTTCTGGAATTTTTTCGAGGAAATAAGTGTTTAAGATTTACTTCGTAATTTTTAATACAGATATTTTGAGTTTTTATGTATTTTTTCCGTGTCGCGAAGTGTGAACTGAATTAATTGAATGAGAAATACTAAATCGTCTGTAAAAAACTGTTTCTTTTTTGTTTTGTTTACTTAATTTCTTTTATACATCGTTCTAGATATATTAGAGTATTTGAATAGAACATGTGGCAACGATTAGATAATTCTTCAAATGATATAAATTTTGTACATTGTGAGTTATAATATGAACGAAGTATAACGCTGTTAAGTGAACCTAGCTCCAGAGTGTCGCTATGGTAAAAAACTTAGAGTAACTCTAGAGAAACTTAGCTTCGCAACAACAAAGATAACGCATTCATTTATTATTGCCAATTAAATCATGATTAATTCTTTCTGGAATTTTTTTCGAGGAAATAAGCGTTTGAGATTTACTTCGTAATTTTTAATATCGATATTTTGAGTTTTTATGTATTTTTGCCTTCTCGCGAAGTAAGAACTGAATTAATTAAATGAGAAATATTCAATCGTCTGTGAAAAACTGTATCTTTTTTTGTTTTATTTGCTTAATTTCTTTTATACATAGTTCTAGCTTTATTATAGTATTTGAATAGAACATGTGGAAACGATTAGATAATTCTTTAAATGATATACATTTTGTGCATTCTGAGTTATAATATGAATGAAATATAATACTGTTAAGTAAACCTAGCGCCAGAGTGTCGCTATGGTAAACAAAGTGAATTTTAAAGAATGCATTTATTCTATTGTGGTTTATGCGCTGTCGGCGAAGTAGGTTTAATTCAATCTAATAAGTTTAAATAAAATGCAAGAAAAAATGCGTATAATTTAATATTCCGTACAAGGAAGTCATGTGGTGTACACATCAGTTTTTTTTTTTTTTTTTTTTTTTTTTTGTTTTCATCATCAGTGTAGTCGTAGTTTAATCTAGGAATGGAACTATTATTGACTTTTTCGACATTATTAAAGAATTTTTTTGCAATGCAAATGCTGATGCTATCAATGTTTAACTCATTATGGATGGCCTCGTTTCTGAAAAACCAGGGACTGTTGGAAATTCTTCTTAAAATGATATTCTGGCATTGCTGGATTTTAAGCATATTGGTTTTTCATACATAACCCCAGACGGGACAGGCTTAAGTAACAATTGGTCGCAGCATGGATCTAAATACATGAAGTTTGTTTTGGATAGATAAAACGGAGTTTCGGGCAATTAAGGGGTTGAGTAATGCTTTAATACCCCAAAACTTATTTAAAATACATGTGATGTGTGGGGTCCAAGTGAGTTTTTGGTCTAAAATGACACCGAGGTATTTAACTTGCTTGGCCCAGGGAATGTTGACATCGTACATCTTGAGGATGATATTCAGATCAAAATTTCTTTTTTTAGTGAAGTACACAGCTTCAGATTTTTCCATATTCGTTTTTATCTTCCAAGGACTCTAGTGCATGAATGTGTTCTTGTAATGTTTGTACGACTGCGGCCATGGACGCGTCTTAGTAGAGGATCGCAGTATCATCTGCATAAAGTGCTAGTGTAGGGGGTTGTGAGGGATGTCGTTCGTATAAATTAAAAATAATGTGGGCGAAAGTACACTTCCTTGAGGCAAGCCAGCAAGAGTTATTTTGCGTGTAGAGTAGGTACTGTTATAACGAACGACAAAGTGTCTATCGCAAAGTTAAACTCTTTTACAGTCGCTATGTAGGACTAAAACAAAGCGCTGAAAAATTATAAATACTTTTACGAATTTTGCATGTATATAACTAATTTTAGTGAAATCATAATTATAATATTTTTTGTATAATATAACATAAGTCCTTGAAAGAGGCGGAACTTTTCCGGAAAAACAAGATTACTGGGACGAGTTTGTTTAACATTGAGGTAAATGGCTATCTCGCTAAACTGTGAGATATCGCCAAGTTGGCAATAGTTTTGGCAACTAATTTTCGTCGCCAAATTTGGCAAGAAATCACCAAAAGTCGCCAAGACTGGATACTATTTGGCGACATTTGGGTCCAGTCCCTGCATAACTATAATTGGTATAAAAAATTAATAGTGTAATTGTAACTGTTAGCATATCCAGTCCTTATATCCCTTCCAGTAATTTTGAAAAGTGAAAGGTACTAGAGATTTGTCGCCGGGCAGGGGAAAATAATATTAAGACTGGAGAGAGCATCAGTTTCTCAGCTTGTCAATTCAGAATCGACTGTGGAGTATTGAGACATCTGCGTGTGAGCTTCACTCTCTAAGTGGACTTTGCATTGCGCTGTGTTTAACCCTTTGCTGCACAGTGTGTCCGGTCTGGACACACCTAAAAATTTCCTTCTGTACGCACAGAAAAATTGAATGAAAAAGGGATTTATAGGTTACTCTGAACCTTCTTTATTTATAGTAGATGGCAGCTCAACACAAACCAGTCCATATATTTTAGCCATGTTTACTTTTTAAAACCCTCATTTTTAAAAGAAATTTTCCAGATTTTTTTAGGGTATAAAAGGAATTGTTTGAAAAGAAATTTTTATATTATTTTTTTAGCTGTATGTTAATCTCCTTATTTTATATTAGCTTTAAGTTTTTAGCTCGAAATCTTGCCTAAACGGCGAACACTAGATATACTCAGACCGGGTTCACCGATAATCTAGGACGACTGAGAGGCTGTATTCTTTGTTTCTCCGCATCTCATCGGTCAGTTCATTGACAACAATGCTCGTTTCAGCACTCTTTTTGAAGCTCTATTCAATCACTGTGCTACTTTGGACACACCCACAGAATTAAAACGATAAGTGCTATCTTCACAAAATTTTAATTGTGTACTCCTCTAGGCCCAATTAGACTGCCTACCTTTTTTTTTTTTTTTTAAATCAAAAACGTTCGTAGTAGTTTGAAGTGTAACTACTGGTTATGCTGTGATACTGAGAAGGCTGTACAAGTATTTTTGTGGAAAGTTCCAGAACTGCAAAGTGTTCCTTTTGATAAATTTTTATCAAGCTATTACTGGTTCTGTGTGTATTCAATCTATGACGAACCCGTACGCATGCAACAATACTTTGGCCACAAAATACGCACTCTGTTTTGCTGCCTACGTTTGCTAGCTGAAAGGCGGCTCTTGCTTGGCTGCTTCTATTCATTGTTAAAAATGTAATGCGTCATAATCAAAATCGTGGGGTGTATATCGTGCCTGTTGTGATGTGCAATGTCATAGGGTAATCAACAAGTAATAAATACATGTTTGAATTATCTCATGACTTGTAAATCTTCAAAAGTTCTCGGAATTTTCTACTTTGAAATTGACATTTCAGTGCTTTTGTAACTTTAGTCCACTCGCGACTGAAATATAATTGAAATTCCATAGTCAAGCACTCATTAATATCAAATTCACTGCAACGAACAAATTTATTTCATCAATATATATTTACAATTTTCTCCCTGGCCGGGGGGACGGGAGTTGCACTTTCAGGTTTTTGTAACTGCAGATCTAGAATTTATTTTCAAAATTTCAGGACAGTTGCAGAATTTGGAATCTCTGTACATCAATGACAATCCTCATTTGCACAAACTACCTTCTGAATTGGCACTGTGTACCAACCTGCAGATCATGAGCATTGAGAACTGTCCTCTGTCTGACCTTCCACCTGATGTCCTAATTGGAGGACCGTCTATGGTGATACATGTAAGTAATACAAAAGTTTGTTGTTGTTTTCAAGAAGAATTTTAAATAGATATGCATATTTTGGCTTAAAATTTCATTTCTTCAGATTACCATTTTTGGGGGAATTCTGAGGACCTGAAATATTATATATGATTAGCATATTTATTGTTGCCATGCAGTGTAATATTTAGCTTAATACGATTTGATGTATGAATTGAGCATAATCATGTGATATTATGCGATTCCAAATAGAAGAAAAAAAAATGCAAATATTTAACTAAAATAACGCGAGATGACATTTGATTTTGCAAGATAGGCCAAAACTCTCCCTTATTTCTCGATATCATCAAAAACACATGAATATCTTGTTAATTTCTCATGACAAAAAAGAATAAGGAATCTGAACAAAATTCTTTTACAAGAGTAAATTGTATACAAACTGATAAGATACTTCGCATTATAGGTGAGAAAATCTTGTAATCATGGATTTTGTTTCTTCCAACATAGCGTAAATGCGCTGTATCAGTTAAGTAGACAAAAGTAGCCATTTTGTCACATTCTAGCACGATGGTTGAATTTGTTTTCGTGATGCAGATTCAACAGAGCTTCGTATGTTTCGGTATAAATTAATGCCTTGACAGATATTTTTAAAAATCTTTAAAATTTTTATACTCATGCAAAGTTGTGAAAATACATTATAACCCACTCAAATCAGTAAGCTGAATGGAGCGAATTTGAGTGAAAATCAACAAGAATGTTTTTAAATCCTTTTAGTTTCAAAGTTGCTGTAGTGTTATTGTAGATAGATCAAATTAATTCTGTTCTTAAAACGTTCTGTCGAGTGCTTAATGTTACATCCCAGAATATCGTATCTTGATGCATACCCTCAGAGTAGCTTACCTAGGATACATCGAAAGAGTACGGATGTTATTAGGATTAATATTTTGCTCCGTGCTCGAAACTCGGCGAATGAGCTGGATAGGTTGTTTCATATTTTCCATCATTTGAAACGTGAATAAATAAATTTCTTTAGGAAAGTCTTCCCTTACAGGTAGCTAACTCTAGCGTGGTTTGTTTAATCGATTAAACTACAACTTTTGTGGATTTTTATGGACATATAACAAAACAGTACCACATTATCTTAGGAAGAACATCAGAAACTCCTTTTCCGCTTAACTAAATATTTTGTCACAAAAATAATTGCTAAAAATGAAAATTATCAAATGCATTCTAACTTACCGGCAATAGAGAGTGCTGCAATTCTAGAAGAGTCTTTATTTGATGAGTCCAGCAACTTTCAGTTACTGTGACAATACTTTAAAGGTAGGTCTCTGTTTAACCTGATTTCATCTGCGTAAATGTACGATGCCAGCACTTTTGGGAGACCTGCTAAGACCTGCCAACATCTTTTAGAGACCTTTTGTCTTGAATCAATCTGCTTTATGATGAAGCACTTTTAAGAGACCTTCATTTGATACCTGAAACTTTCAGTAACGTGCCGGCCCTTGTAAGAAAATTGTGTGTTATTTGAATTCAACAATCACGCCATTTTTACCTTTATGAAGATCTGTCTTTGTCTTGAATAGGGCAAACCTCGAATACGATGCCGGCATATTTAGGGATGACTCTCTTTTTTAATAACATCCGCACCGAAATGAAGGTTGGTCGAGCCAAATCAAATAGTACATCTAATAAAAGTAATGACATATTTATACCTCACCACCGCTGTAAAAGTTTTTGGTTGTATGATATCTTTTAGTTGCTGAAAGGTGACCTGAGTAAAATGTGGAGACAGGTTGATGGCCTGAAATAAGCAGATTTTGTAAAGGATTATATGTGTGGAAATGGCATGTTAAGGTGGTGTACTAAATGGACGCAGCCCAAACCGACTGAAAAATCAAAGGATCATGTCGACATGATCCTTTGAATCCAGTCACACTACAAACGACGGCATCCAGCGACCCGACAGTGTCCCAAATTAAGCCGTAGCATGGTTATTTAATGTAACTAATTTAATTAGTAATACAAATACTATTCAAAGTTCCGAGAAATCAAACTCTGATTATCCGTGTAACTAAAATCGTTAGTATAATAAAACAAAAGAAACCAAAAAATACTCCAACACATACAAAAACACATACATATATTTCCAAAAGCAACTAAATGGAACAAAAATAAGACAAATTAATAATAAATGCCCACTAAACTCACGAGGTTTATTTAAAATTGGCATGGTGCAAGCCTAAAAAGGCCTACCAGCGGCCGACCGATAAAGTCGCTGAACGGGTCCGAGGTTCGATTCCCGGCGAATGGCTGGCTGCATGGGCGTTTTCGTGGTTTACGAGCCAGTTTCTCTTAGAAAGCCCTCCACCAAGGCATCCCTCCCCTTAAGCGAGATAGCCCTCGAATCCTTCGCCAAATTAGATAAACCAAACCTTTTGTAAACTTAATTTGTGTTTTTAGTTCGGTAATTGCAGAAAAGTTTCCGTATTTTACTCGATCACGTTGAGGTGCTACTAGATGCTGTTGAGGGGTACGTAAAAGCGTTCTTCCCGCGTAAATCGTGATCCCTTTTTCGAGTTTTGAAGGCATATGGATCGCTATACGAGCGCGGAGTTCACCAACATCTATTTGATCTACAGGGTTGCAAATGGAAGCGAGGAAACTGCTTAAAGGAGGTACCCAGAAATTGTTCTCTGTGAGTAGTGTTCCGTAGCCCTAGCAGCAGATAAAATGCATATAGATGAGCTCCGTCTTCGTATAGTGATGCATAACCATCAAATTCGTACTGGGAGTGAAAATATACGCGAGCAGAACGCTTTAACCTATCCCTCAGCAGCCCCTGTAACAAGTCAGCGCTCCATTTTCGTGCACATATTCCATTATAAAATTTGCTTATTGTGGTCCCTCCTCTACCTGCCACTGCATTTCTGCCAAACATTTTCGAATCACCCTGTTTATCGACTAACCCTCACAAAACCGACGGCTTTATGCAAAATAATAAAAATCTTTGAAATTTATTTTCAGTTGGTACCCAGCCCCGAAACAGTTAAAAACTTGCATTATAAGGTATTTTCTGCCTCCTTTCTGCATGCTTTGTAGTGTAATAGTCAACACACTCGGCGCGTATTCGAGAGACTGAGGTTCGAGTCTCGGCGAGGTCATTGCTTATTTTTCATTTTTTTGTAAATCCTAATGACTGTACAGTATTGTTTTCATTTAATCCCATAGCATGTGCACAGTGGCTGTACTTGCAGGGACATGTCCAAGGTCACCTAAAGAGATGTAAATTTTGTATAATTCCCCGTAAATGATGTTAATGATAGCGTTCCAGATAAAATATTTCATATGAATATAAAAACTTAAATGGATTTTTCCTAATTAATTTTTATTTAGTTTCTAACAATTTCGTCTGAAGCTTTCTAAAATTACTTTACTTTTTCAGTGGTTAAAGATGGAATCTCGTATCAAGTGTGAACGACCATATTCATAACAAGGAGAATGTGCTGTAGATTTTGTTTTATTCTATTTCGCTTGGAAAAGGCTATCAAGCCTTTATGCAGATAGCAGTCACTGGAGTTGGTTGGTCATTCAGTTGACTTGCCAGAGAGAAAAAATAACCCCCCAAAAATTAAATGTGTTATCTCGCGGTGCAGTCATCACCTGAAGGTCAAGATTTTTGAAAATATTTCTCATTCCATTTGATGCAGCCAAGTATGAATGGTACAAATTGAAAAATAAAACGCATGGCGCATGATAATGCCGTCTGTTTATAGATATATGATTGTCTCATGTCTTCATATGTGATGCAAATATTCTTTGAAATGAAGAAAGGAAAATGTACGCTATATATATATATATATAGCGTATAGCTATATATATAGCGTTATATATATATATATATATATATATAATTAATATATACATACACATTTTAATATTTTGCACTGAATTATGATTAGTAACACTCAGCTGCTAAGGCCCATTACTTGGGTCATTCACGTAATTTTCTTCTGCTTCTGAAACGTGAAAATATTGTTAAAATGGATGTTTTTAAACAAAGTAACTTCTGGTATAATGTGCATCTGCATTATGTGGTTTTGCCATAAAACAATCTAGATTATTATATTTTTTGAATCAAAATGTTAAGCCTTTCAAGAAATATATGAGGCATACTTTGAGCAGTCGTGTCTGTAAGTTGTTCGTGTTTTGCAACTGGTTTCTTTTGAATTAAACTTATAATGTATATCGGTGTAAGGTCTTATTACTTCAATGACTAATTGGAAATATATGTGCATATAAATGTTAAACGTAAATAAATATGTTGAGAACATTACATTTCTGTTAGTAAGAACGAACTAAAATTTAGGTAACATGATTTTTATTTAAAGTACCTGTAAATTTTAATTCAGTTTCTTTAAGAAAATAAGTGTTGTTCAGAATTATATATAAAGAATTTCATACGCTGATCAGTTAAAATTTAATTTGCTATCTGAAAAACAGCTATAAAATTTGGAACATATGCAAGAAGAAAGATATAAAAGAAAGTTTACCATTCTCTGTTAATCTTATCACCTAATGTGTTATTTTCGAGGAGGGAAATTTTCCAGATATGGTAACCATAATCGTAATTTAATCTCTTTCTCTTACTTTGAATCTTTAATGGTATAAATCGTATTTTTTAAGTATGGTTAAAAGAATAGTTAACTTTTGCGCGCAATTAAAATATCTGTATTTTTTATTGTTACGCTAATAAGTTAAAATTTCGTGTTACAAACAACTATAAAATTTGAAACATTTACAAGAAGAAAGATATAAAATAATGTTTAGGATTTTCTGCTAATTCTATCACGTAATGTTTTATTTTCAAGCAGGAAGAAAGTTTACAAATATGGTAACCATAATCGTAATTTAACTTTTTCGCTTACTTTAAAAGTTCAATGTGTTTGAATCGTATTTTTGAAGCATAATTAAAAGGATAATTATCTTTATTTTTAAAATATCTGTGCTTTTTACTGTGGCAATATTGTAAATGTTTTTCATAAATATTTCAAGAATAAATGTGCAGAGATTAAAAAAGAATAAAAACTCTGTTTGTTTTTAAATCCTTATTAATTTTTTGTTGTTGTTGTTGTTTGTGTGTATGTAAGATTATTCTAGCAAAATTTTTATCGATATACTGAGTCTGGGATTATGCTCTATTGAAAAAGAAAGCCAGTTTACTAGTGTTAACAAAAAACTGTTAAATTTTTCAATTCTTACTATAATTTGAATTTTTTAATAACAGCGAACATTTTACTCTAAGTGTTTACTTTATTTTTTGGCGAGAATTTTTAAACATCTATCCTCAAACCGTACTTTATCCTTAGTATTCCATAAGCTGTATTTTATCAGATGATATATTTTTTTTTTTTTTTTTTTTTTTTTTTTTTTTTTTGTCTAGAATTTTATAAAATTCTGTTCATAATATAACAAATACAAATAATCTACTCCTTCTGCATAAAATATTAAGCTTAAGATCATAAAGATATACTTTTCTACAACAGGAGAAAGAATTTAAAAACACTAGTACCGGAAATGCAGGAATTACTGGCTAACCATTGTGACATCTTAAAACTATATTAAGAATATAGTATTTATTTCTTCTACCAAAGTACTTTCCCACTTCTCAATGGCAACAGCAAATCTAATAATCTACCTCCTGTTTAAACAGAAGTTTTCATAATGAAGAATTTTTTAGTTTATAAGAACTATTTTCCTACTTCTCAGCAGTAACAAGCTTGCTTAAAGAATACTGCTATTTGAAAAGTGCTTTCATTATTTTTTATCAATATCAACGTAATTATTTATATTCTTTAAATACCGTCGAATAAATAAAAGATAAAAAATCATATTCATGATAAGAAAGCGAAGCTATCTAAGAATTAAAATAACGATAATTATATTACTGAAAGTAATAATAACAATTTCTTGAATAAATTTCATTAAAATGTGGTTGAAACTAGTGGTGGAATTCGAAATTTTTAAGAACTGGCTTACTGTCTAATTCGGTGATAAATTAGCTAAATAAGTAACCATAAATTCTCGAAGTAAATATCTGACATTCTTAGTACCATAACTAAAAACAAAAATTAAAGGTGTGAAAAATAGAAAATTTCTTGCCCCTCCTAAAAAAAATTTAAAAAAATAAATAAAAAATCTGAAAGGTTTCAGATTTTAAATTACGGCCAAAGGGGCGTTTTTTTAACGTTTTGTGTGTTACCTTTATTTATTAAATATCATGTTCTTTGCAGTTAAACCATAAAATTCAGTTCAGTAGCAATGTCGCAAAATAATTTTAAAAAGAGCATATCTTTAGAATTTCCGATACACAGTTCCGCGCCCGCTGGAGATAAAAAGGTTCCCCCCCCCCCGCCATAGAGTGTTGCCATTGCTCGCTTTTAAATCGTTGAGTTTGTTACTCAAAAATTCGTTAAAGTTTTACAAAACATGAAATCAATCATAAAACAAATTCCAAATTTCAAATTTGGTCTTCCACATGCCCATATTAGTATGAGGATTACGTCATTCAAAATTCGATGCCTCTATGTACGGTTGTTTTATCACAATGTTAGAAACATACATACATTTATACAGATTCTTCATTATTTAATTTCTTCAACTATAATGCAAGACTCTAACATTTGGTGGCAACAGTTTGAAAAGTGAAACGAACATTTATAGTGATTCAACGCAAAATCGCAAAACGAAAACAATAGTCCTTCAGGAACAAAGCCCCTTTCAACTAAAAAGAAAAAAAAAAAAAAAAAAAAAAAAAAAAAAAAGAAAAGAAAAGAAAAGAAAGGCATAGTCCTATGGCTCCGTTCTACTGGGTCCACTGACAAAATTTAACTTGCGTTTTTTATGTTTCGAAAGCGCGACTTAAGATACATATTAAATTTTTGTATAGCATTGTTCTAACTTAAGTAATCTGACAAAAAAATCAGACTTTTTCTGAAATGGCATACATTTTTCGATTCTACGACTCAAATTACACCTAAACATTAAATTTTGTAAAATTTGGTGAGAAACCGAGAAATTAAAAAATTTATGTAGGCGCCTTTTTTTTTTTTTTTTTTTTTTTTTTTTTCCAGTTTGCGTCAAGAGTAATTCCTTTGGCAAAATTCTAAATTTATGGTGGCCTATTGATTTAGATAGCGAGATAACGCTGATTTTTGTTGTTTGACTTCTAAATTAATACTTGTTTGGCGTGTTATTGTATCTTAATTATGGTAGCCTGTTTTCCTTTCCCTTTCATTGTGCAACAGCGAAAAAAATATGGTGAATCGTTCATTCTTTCAAATAATTTTAACAAAGTGCGTAAATCAAATTTCCAACGCGGCAGTATATAAATTCACGTAAATTTGGGCAGTTTTTAACAAAAAACTCTAATTTGTGGCTAGTATGCCTAGAAATACATCTACGTTAAGTTGATGGTAAGAATTTGTATCAGTTATAATTAAAAAGTGTTTTCGAAAAATTTATAAAAATTACTAAAAATTCAAATGTTGAAAGCAAATCAGAAAATGGCTGCGAATTTTATTTGGATTGAACCTAAATTTTGAACTGTGAAAAAAGTTCAAAGTTGTAGGAATGAAGTAAGATTATTTAAGAAAGAGATATTAATAAATGTATCCCAAATTCAATTAACATTGAGGAGCTAAAATTTTGAAAGCCAATTTTTTAAAAACTTTTTGGGCGATTATTACAAACTTGGAACTTTGGCATAATTTGGGTCGTAGAAACGATATATAGGAAAAAATAGGTATGTCATTTCAGATAGAATGCGATTTTGTGCACGAATACGTAAGTTAAAACTATGCTACGTATAAATTTACTACATGTAGCATTGTTCTTACTATCATAAGTTGTGCTTTCGAGACAGAAACAACGCAAGTTAAATTTCGTCAATCGACACTGTAAATCGGAATATATAGAACTGCCCTTTTTTCTAGGGGGGGGGCAAGGTGTACAATGAATTTTAATTTCTACGCTTTGCTTTTCATATAACTTTCATTTGTATTAATGCTATTTGTTATTTAAATGCTTGAATACTAGTAGTTTTGAACAAATTTGTTCAATTTCTCTGTATGAAGTTGAAAATCATATTAGAAAATGCTATTAAAATACAGAATTTATTGTAAAATAGTTGACTACAATAAATTACAATTTTTCTGGAGGTTATTTGTTTGCAGTTTGTATAAATAATAAAAATTTCAGTTTGGGGGATTCCTTCCCATAATTCCCACAACTTACAATAGAAACTTTTAAACTTTGCATCAAATGTTTGTGTATTAATATTATTATTCATTACGAACATAAAATGCAATAAATGGTAAAAAACTCAACGATGTTTAATTTACCATTGAGATTTAAACATTAAAAATGCAAAAGACATATACTTTGTTACTATTTCATAAATTTTTAATGCCCCAAATAATAGTTGTTTAAAATGTATAATGTACTTACCAACTATCTTTTATGTCTTTTTCCTTGCACTATTCATAAAAAAATTTATTTTGTATTGTGTAAATAAAATAAATATTCTACGTGTATATAAGAAAATGTAACTGTTCATAACATTCAAATTATATATTGGATAATATCAAATTTTTAGTAAAGTATTATCTGTTTTAAATATTTTTAAGCACGAATATTATTGGTATCATTTGATTATATTACATGTAAACTTTAAATATATAGTATTGTATTCAATTCCATCGATGATTATGTATGATTTCACATGAAAATTAGAAGATAAAGAAACCTTTTTGTAATTTAATGATCAACAAAACATTTTAATATACAGGTGCACCTTTATAGTTAACATTTGGAATATAGATATTTATTGCATTTTATTAACTATAATTTTATTAACAAAATTAATTAATATTCAGTTGAAACTGTGTTAATCTAATCTAATAATGAAACGAAAAAAAATTGCAGTCTCATAAAATTAGACAATCAACCTCCCCTAAAAAAAAAAAAAAGAAAAAAAAGAAAGAAAGCTTTCAGATTTTACATTACGCCCAAAGGAGCATTTTTTTAATGTTTTGTGTGTTACCTTTATTTATTAAATATCATGTTCTTTGCACTTAAACCATAAAATCCTTAAAATGCGCTTAAATCATAAAATCACCTTGATTAATGACTCATGTAGCGATGCCTAAACATTTTTTTATGTTAGTAATTTAATAATAAAGGAGTATGGTAACCTTTTATGTTGAATTACATAAAACCTTATACGCTTGGCTATGATTACAGGTTTAAGTGAAATGCGTTAAGAAATGTTAACAGGAAAAATTTAACAAAAATATCTTTCCATATGGTAAAAACAGATTTTGTTAATGATACTCATAGGCTATAAGAATACATTTAGTGCTATTTGAATTAAGAATAACTGATTAGTTATTCGCATAAACCCAGAATCAGCGCCAGAGCGGAGATTCTTTGGCCAGAGCTCGTATGGCCGCATTGAGCAGTAGAATTTAGGGAAGACAAAGCAAAGAACATCTATCAAATACATATTCTTTGGACAAAGGGAGTCGCTTGGTAGTAGAATTTAGGACCCGCAGAGACTGCATCAGGCGGTAAGATTTCTAGTGCCGGCGCTCAATAAGCCTTAAATATATGTGGAAATTTATTTATTCAGGACTCAGATCAGCTTAAATATGTTGGGTTAATGAATTTTGAATTAAATCTACTTCGCGGATAGCGCATACATCACAGTAAAATAAATGCACTCTTTTAAAGTTCACTATATTTATTTACCATAGCAACACTTCGACCCTAGGTTCACTTAATAGTGTTACATCTCATTCATTTTATAACCCAAAATGCACAAAAATTATATCATCTGAAGAATTATCACATGCTCTATTCAAATATTATAATAAATCTAAAACGATGTATAAAAGAAATTAAACAAACAGAAAAGAAACAGTTTTTCCCAGACGATTCAGCGTCGCTTACCTAATGCGAATGCGCTACTAATTAATTCAGTTCTCACTTCGCTTCGCTGCAAGGCGTAAAAATTCAAAATATTTTCATTAAAAATTGAAAGATATAGAAAAACTTAAAATACCAAGTACAGTTAAAACAATTAAAAAAACAATTTTTACAATTAAAGTTACAGTTTCTACACAAAAACAAGCTAATAACTTAAAAATGAAAATTCCAGAATGAATTAAGCATAATTTAATTCGCAATAATAACAGACGTTACTTTGTTGTTGTGAAACTTAGTTTCTCTAGATAGGCAACAAATCCAGTATTCTGCTAAGTTTCAAATGTTAACAAATATGGCTGCTATGGTAATCAAAAATTAGGCTTAACTGCACTTTAAAAGCTTTAAAATTTTTTAAATTGTTGATAATTCCACAATTATTGCATGCTGGTTAACTAAAGGCATGCAGATCTTAACTGGAAGATAAAACAACATAATCCAATCATTTTTAAAGTAAAAAATGCACAATTTACAAACATATAAGAATAAAGAAACTGAGCTCACTGAACCGAGTAACAGAGTGGATATATATAACATATATTTATATACTTTTTGGTGCGGCCGACTGCAACCAAAAAACGAGGTGCACATCAACATGTTATAGCAGTCCTATATACAAAATTTCAACGTTCTAAGGCTACTCGTTTTTGAGTTATGCATGATATATATATACATATGTAGGTATATACGTACAGACGCCAAGAAAAAATCTCTTCAGAATTCATTTTAGATCAGTTTTATAATTTTTTTGGGGGAAAAAAAAAAAAAGAGTCCTTTATTGTGTCCTTAGGCACAGATGTCAGGCAAAAACATTGTTAAATTGCTTTTGATAGCGGTCAAAATGGATATTTTTGTTGAGATACGATACCCGAAATTTTTCACGATTACAATACTTCTTTTTTATTTCATGCAAGGAAGTAAAAACGTTTTAGTTAATTTTCCTCACGATGGTATAAATCATGAACAAAAACAATGGAAAATAAATTTTCAGCTACTTTATTCAGAATGTGTAAAAATATAGTATTAAAAACTCTCTTTAGTAGAAGTTTGAACTAAAATTTTATTTTGGCTCTACATCTAGCGCAAAGTCATAAATATTTCATTTAATGTAGCAATTTGGCAAAAAAATAATAGTATTTCTCGCCTTTGGAAACAATCTGGAACAGCAGTCATTGCACTGAATAAAAGTTCTGTAATTTAACACATGATTAAACATACCTAAGTACTTTTCAGTCTGCCCAATCAATACAATTTTCAGACTCTTCTTTTTTCGTATTAAATTCGACTTTGAAATTTGTCTATTAGGATTTTCGTATAATAGAAGAAAGAGAGGTGAAATTTCTGCACGAATACATTATTTTGCCGCAGAATCAGTAAAGGAACAATGTGTCAAATTCTTTTTCAGAGCCATCGCTATGACATTTACCACAAAAACAAAAACTTGTTCATAACTTAGTGACTGTCTTTTGAAATAAATATATAGTTGAAATGTAGAATATGTATGTATGTAATATATAATTGTTTACAATAGTTCTTTTTCTTCTTCAAAATTCGCCAAACAGCGCCAAGTAATTGTGATAATAATTAAGTATCAACAATATTAAAGCAAAATACAGTAAATTTTCTACTTATGAAATTTAGTTCTGTTTACAAGCTTTGTTTTTAATATAAACAGCTTAGTTATTTTTTAATTTACAAAATTTTCTGATTTGACCAAAACTGAAAATAATTTAAACTTTTCTGTTATGAAACTTAATATACGCTTGAGATGAAAATAAATTTTCAAGCAAAATACTGAAACATTTCCATAGAGCACTTCTGGTCAAAATGTAATAATTACAGTGTAAGTTATTATGTAAATGGAATTTTATATATTTCTCTATAGTCATCACCTACATAAATGATACCAAATTACTGGAAATCAAAATGTATGCATATTTCATAATTACTGTACGTACTTCTGGTATGTATGCTGAGAATTAAAACGAAGTAGTTTAGAGTCCCCAAATAATTCTATCATAAATTTTAATAGCATCTTTTCCAGAGAAAATACAAGTCAATATTCCTGCTTGAGTTACGATGTGTATAAATTATTTGTAGCTTGCAGAAACCTATATTCCATTGTATGATGCAAATAAGGTACACCTGTATTTTCTTAATACTTTCAGTGCAGTCACATTGAAATTAGTTGAATGAATATTTATATAGATGCTGTTTCCTGTTATCTTATTGCAACACTCACATCAGAGCTGATAAGTGGATGATTGTATGTTAAATTTTTTGTGAAATGAAATTGTTTTTCATGTTGCCAAATGTTGTACCTTCAAAAGAAACTTATTAAAATGTAAAATGCAAGACTATATATTGTATGCTACTTGTGATTTTAATTTATTATATGAAGACTTATTTTCTTTTATTGTTTCAAGTATGACATTTTTGTATCATTCCAAAATGTTTTATAAAGCAAAAATAAAAGTTTTTAGTAGCTCTAAGATTCTTGTTAAAATATGAATAGTGTGCCATAGTTACTTGATTTGTTATACACAGTGCATCTATAAACTTTCAGGGCTGATTTAATCTAGCCCAGTAGACATGCCTAATAAATAATTACCAACCACCTATCTTAATCTGATCCCCACTATGCCTTTATGCATATGCGAAAAACACTCGATCTATTTTCAAGAAATCGGATGTGGACACCACATAACTTCCTATTAAACTATACACATTTTTTTCTTAAACCATTTTTTTGCACATTTTTTCCCTACTGCTTATTAAATTATACACACTTTTTTCCTGAACTTCATTTAAACTTATTTTCTCAAATTATTCTAACTTAATCAAGTGATTTTTCGAGGAAAGTTGAAAATGACATCAAAAGTTGCAAATTTGGAAATGTAATTCTTGGTCAGAAATTAAATTTCTCATATTTTTATTTTTTCATAATGACTATAAAATTTTCCCAAATATAAGTATAGGAACCGGGAGACCGCATTAAAGGGGAGATCTGTTTATTTGTCCACATGTTTTTTTTTTTTTTTTTTTTTTTTTTAATTTGACATTGCGAAAACATGAATATTTTCAACATTTAAAACTTTTCTGTGATTCGAAGTATATGACTATGACCGATGATTGAGAAAATAAAAGCCCAGTAAGGATTTTTAAGCCGGGCAAGGAGGTAGGTTTATATATATATATATATATATAAAATTTAAATTTAAATTTCATTTCTTGCAGCAATGGCGCAAAGAATATTTAATTAAATTTGTATTTAAATTTATTTAAGTTTATTTAATTAAATTCAATTTATTCTTATATATATATATAAATTTCTGATATACTGCCGATTTCAATAAACAACTGAAACTGCAAAAATAATTTTAAAATGAGCATATCTTTAGAATTTCTGATACACAGTTCAGTGCACTAGAGATGAGTTTTTTAAGTTTTCTTTCTTTCCTCATAGAGTGTTGCCATTGTTCGCTTTTAAATCGTTGAGTTTGTTAATAAAAAATTCGTTAAAATTTACAAAACATGAAATCGATAATAAAACAAATTTCAAATTTGGGCTTTCAGATGCCCATATTCGCAGTAGGATTACGTCATTCAAAATTGGATGGCTCTATGTAGTGTTGTTTTATCACAATGCGAGAAACGTACATACATTTATGCAGATTCTTCATTATTTATTTCTTCAAATATAATACAGCGCGATAGTATTTGGCAGCTACGATTTGAAAAATGATACAGCCTTTGAAAGTTTTCAATGCAAAATCGCAAAACGAAAACAATAGTCCTTCAGGAACAAAGCTCCTTTCGACTGGAAAGAAAAAAAAAAGAAAAAAAAAAAAAAAAAAACTGAAAGCATTCAGATTTTAAATTACATACAAAGTGGCGTTTTGTTAACATTTTGTGTGTTACCTTTATTTATTAAATATCATGTTCTTATCACTTAAACCATAAAATTCAGCTCAAGAGCATTATTGCAAAATAATTTTAAATTGATCTTTAGAATTTCGGATACACAGTCTCACCTGCTGAAGATAAAAATGTTTTTTCTGTACAACATTGCCATAGCTTGCTTTGAAATCCTTGTGTTGGTTAATCAAAAATTCATTAAAATTTACAAAATATGAAATCGATAATAAAACAAATTCCAAATTTCAAATTTGGGCTTCCAGATCCCGTATTTGCCATAGGATTACGTCATTCAAAATTGGATGGCTCTAGGTACCGTTGTTTTATCACGATGCGAGAAACATGTATACATTTATACAGATTTTTCATTTAATTTCTTTAAATATAATAAAGGGCGGTAACATTTGGCGGCAACAATTTGAAAAGTGATACAGACTTCTAAAGTTTTCAATGCAAAATCGCAAAACGAAAACAACAGTTCCTCAGGGACAAAGCCACTTTGGACTAAAAACCTGAAAGCTTTCAGATTTTAAATTACGTCCAAAGGGGCATTTTGTTAACATTTTTTGTCTTACCTTTATTTATTAAATATCATGTTCTTCGCACTTAAACCATAAAATTCAGTTCAAGAGCAATATCGGAAAATAATTTTAAAATAAGCATATCTTTAGAATTTCCAATACACAATCTCGCACTCTGGAGATAATTTTTTTTTTTTTTTTTTTTTTTTTTCTGTACAACGTTGCCATTGCTCGTTTTCAAACACATTAGTTTGTTAATCAAAAATTCGTTAAAGTTTTACAAAATATGAAATCGATAATAAAACAAATTTCAAATTTGGGCTTCCAGATGACATAACCCTGTAATATAAATTTCAGAATTCTCTTTAACTCCAGCATCAGAAAATTGTGTGGCACAACTAACTACACAGATATTTAAATGCGGTTCAAATTATCTTTTTTTTTTTTTTAAATTATAGATTTGAATGACGGAATTATCAAATAAAAGGCACAAGTTCTCCATCATGATTGTTGCTAACCAATTTGCGTAAAATGACATTTGTCTATAAACTTTTGAGGCACACATTTTTTCTATTTTTATTTTTTCTAAAAGACAAATTGATTTTTTTATTAAATATTTACTCAGATGCAAGGCACATGTATTTTAAATAAACATTTTAATTGGGTAATTTTATAAATTTTAAGACTTTTAGGACAGAGTGTATTATGTTCATGCACTCTAACATTGTTTTGATAGTCTAAGGGTGTAAATGTCAGTGTGACTGCATCTGTATGTCAGATTTAGATAATGATAAAATCCTTTCTCAAAATAATTTTACAATGAACAAAAGACTGGCGTATATGAAAATTAGGTACTTTTCTGTTATGTACATGGCCACCTTTTTTGGCTCCTTGAAAGTGAAGCCAAACACATGCCAAAAAGCCAAGTTCTCCTCCATCATGATTGGAGGGTTTCCAGGTGACATAATATTATCAGGGAACTATATGCATGTCTGTGTAAACAAGAATAATTAAACACATTACAATAGTACCATCAAAATGTGTGGCAGGTGCATAATAGAAAAGCACCAAAAATTATTGTAATAATAAAAGTCTGGGCATGTCAAATGCTGAAATCTTTAAATGCTTAGAAATAAATATGCACAGCAAGAAGAATCTTGAATGGGCAGATCTTATCTGATAATGTGTATTTTTTGCAAAATATGATTTATCATCTGGTTTGCGATTACCTTATGTCTCGTAAAGTTTACTTAAGATACAAGAATAATTTGATCAAAATGTTTATGGAAGAATTATGTATGGCACAAATATGCTTATTTAATAAGACTGAATTTTTGTCTAAGGTAATATCAAATGCTTAAGCAAAGAAGGACTTAATAAATTATTTTCTTCGAAAATAAAAGAAAGATAAAAACCACTCATTTAGTAAAACATTCATTCAAATTTATTTTAATATGTAAAAAATAACACAAGAGGTTCATCACTTCCCTTTATATAAAGCAACAAGAGCTGCATTTTCTAGAGATACAGATTTATCCACATAATTAATTATCTGTACATCGTACCCTTGTTTTTGTAAAAAATTAACACGCCCTGCATCTATAAGTCTTTTGCTCTGCAAACCAATTTTTTCTCGCTCTTCATGCGTCAAATTTAATTTGATATACCTAAAATTAAATTTAAAAAATGCATCACATTATTTGCATCTAATATTAAAATAATGCAAAACCATTAAAATTTTACAAAAATTTTTAAATATTCCACTTAGAATCTGATGAGCAACAATTTTAAAAAACTGCACTCTGGAGGGTAAAATTTGAGAATTTATATATATATATATATATATATATATAAAAGATGATACAGTCAAAAGTCGTTAATCCAGACACGTCGGGACTTCGGCGATTCCGGATTATCGATTTTTCCGGATTATAGACCATCAGTTTAAATCTCGTAAGATGGCATGCAGAAATTCTAAAATTAAAAATATGAAACCGTAATTTATGAAATAAAGAACAATTATGATCTAAAGGGTATCAAAATTTACAAAAAAAAAAAAAAAAAAAAAAAAAAAAAAAGAGCTTAATATTTATTTGTTTACTTTATTAAACATTTCTTTCAATGTAAGTTGTTTAAGTTGCTTCATTTTATGTGATAATACTTTCTCTTTAATTCTATAAACAGACATAATTTCTTGTTCAGTTACAAAGTCCCGCTGTTCAAGTCCCGTTAATTGCTGTGCCGAGAATACCGACTAACTTGTCAATCGAAATTTTTTCGTTTTCACTAACCTCTCTGTCACATTCTTCATGTCTTTATCCACTTTTTGCAGCAATTCCACTTTTTGTTTGTTGGACATCGAAACATACTTTCGTTTTGTAGATCCTTTGGAAGTTCCAGCATCGGAAATTCTATTTGACATAATCGAAAGTTCAAGTTTACTTTTATAAAATTGCTCTTACAGTCTGCAAAAAATAATAAGCGGGATCCAATTCGAAGATTAAGGAACAACGCAATCATTAACATTAACTGAAATAGATAATTAGATAATTATAGCTTACACCGTCCGTTATACATTAAACGCGCAGGCGAAAACGTATTCTGCACTTGCGCACACGCATATGCGCAGTAGTCAAGGTCTTACGCGCACGCGTAAAACGCCTGTGCGCATTTGCCAACGCGGCGCATGCGCAGAAAGTTTTTAGCTTTGAGGTCCGGATTATGGGTTTCCGAATTAACGACTTTTGACTGTATAGCATTTACCATATCATTGGCAGTATTCCCAGACTGATGTATTGCCCCCAATTACTTATCAGCAATACTTTAAGCAATAATTTAAGTCTTAAAGTATTGCTGATAAGTGTTAAATTATTATCACTAATAACTTTACAGGCTGTTCCCCCCAATTATATCTGTTACCCATAGTCTTCAAATTTTGTTGAAATGAGAAATCTATAAAATCATGTTTTATTTAATTATTTTTATAGAACTTTTACCACCTCAGAAAAATAAATATCAAATCATTGAAAATATATCATTGTTTGGTAATATTTAAGCAGAAAATGAAAGAAAATCAGGAATTTGTTATAATTTTTTATTGAACAATTTAAACAAAAAATTCATAAATTTAGTAATTAATTTATCAAATACAACTTAAATACTACTACTGAATAATGTATTGTTGATTTACCTACTGTACAATTATTTCTGAAAGTACAGAAATACGAACCAAACAGTACAATCTCTAATTATAACAAAAAGAACATGCTGAAGATCAAATGTAAAAGATACTACAGCATTAAGAATCAACATAAGATTTCATATATTATGGTTTTGCTGGTTAAATATAACCTTCTTCTTTAATCTACAATCCCTAATCTTGTAGTTTTTCTCTTACTGCACACAATGCATATATTATTAAAAAGAACTCCATTAAAATTGATTGCATCAGAGAAAAGCAGCATGTACTAGAGTTTTATTCAATCCTTATTATTTTTTTTCCTAGGCCACAATCTACTACAAACTATGAAATGCAACTGATAAATGATTTTTACTTTGTATTTAGCTTGAAGCTATCAGCTGAAGATGGTAACTATGATACATTATCAAAATGCCAGGAAATGATTCAGCCAGCTGAAGTTCTTGCAATCCCCCCCCCTGATAGAAACTTTATACATAAGGTAGAGATTCACCCAAATGCATTCCATTAAGAACACAGGTAATTAGAAGTCAATTAGCTGGCACTCAGAACTAGACAGCCTTCTCAACAAAATATTAATTATCTTTATATTTTATAATTAATGGACACTAGAAATGTACACAGGCTGATGAATGATTCTTCTATGTTATCCCCCAAGGCTGCCTTATTTAGGTCTGACTGAGCAGGATTTCCTGATGTTTGATTTATATCTGATTGATTCGATTGGCATATTCTTTCAGATTTTGATTTCAGCTAATGGAGTCATGCAATTCCAGAGTTTCATGGAATACAGTTTAAAGATCCCACTGGCTTACATTATTGAAAATATGCTTAAAAACATTTTGGCATCAACTACTGATGTAAAATGTGCACTGATGTTTCTTATAATATTGATAATACTGATAAATTAAGTAATCAAAGAAATGCCATTTATCTGTTATCCTAGCTCTAGGTCTTTAATTATTGGCAAACTGAAGTTATTTTAATTTTGATAGACACTGAACTGAGATTTAAATAGGTCAACTGTCTATCGGTCACATTAATAATATAACAATGAACTCACCTATTTAAAAGTTTATCATCTTGTAAATTTTCACAATGATCTTGATTAGGAGGATTCTCACTTTTATCTAAAATAATAACATATATTATTTAAAAAAAAAAAAAAAATTTTTTTTTTTTTTTTTAGAAATTGCAAAGTTCTGGCATGGAATTTAAAATCAAACTGTTTTTAGAATGATACACAGTAGAAGAGGTGTACTAAGTATAACATTTAAATTCTATTTCTGAAAATATGGTTATCTTTTCTTTCACTAAAAAAATATTTTCTTATTTATCACATATAAAAATAAAATTTTAAAACATTCTCTATACATAAAAGTATTAATAGAGAAGAAGCTTTAACCTCAAAATTGCTAACTTATTACCTTAGTATTTTAATTAAGTACAATTTTAAATAAGTTTTTCAAATATGAAATATATAATGCTATCAGAAATTAAAAGTCAGTTTATAATTATCACATTTTTAAAAACTCTAACAATTCTTGGCAAGAGACAATACCTGTTTTTCTCAGGCCACAAGTACCCCAGCTTGCTATACAGCACATAATTTTGAAATCTCTTTCAGAAATACCATGCTCTTTCATAAACTCTTTACCTATATATGTGCTCCATGTACATCTGTGGTGACAACATAAGGCCATCACCATTCCCAGTGCCCTGAAACATGAAATGAGAAAAAATCAAATGTTCAGAAATAATTTCATATTAATTGAATAATCATAAATACAATTTAAAGAAGTAATTTCTTTTCTTGTATTTTTTATTAAGTATTTTATTTTATTAAGTATTTAAGTTTTTATTTTTATTAAGTAATTTTTTTTTTTTTATCTTTAATCTTCAGGAGCATTTTATATGTATCATACACAATTATGCAAAATATCAGCCAGTTCATTTCTTTTATTCAATCAACACAAAATTAAAAGAAAATTAAGAAGTAGTTCTATTTCTGAGCTTTATATCGGTTTCTTTTTTCTCCCTAAATAACAGTATTCTATCTTTTCTTATCTTATATCTATTGATAAGTTTAATTAAAATACAAGTAAAATCATAGCTAACTATATATTAGTTTGAATACATAATTTTATAAAAAATTATCATTAAAAATGATAACTTTTGCTAAGTTTAACAAAATGATCATGAAGTATAAAAGTAAACTGATATCTTTAACACTGAACCAATTTCCATTAACCAATAAAACAGAAGCCAATCAATCCATCTAGCACTAAATTACAGTTTTGAGTGAGAGGAATACATTGTTTAATTTCCATTAAGAGATACTTCAGAGAATTATTTTTATGCGACAGTTTGAAAATCCTTGAGCATTACTAGGTTTATTACGTAGTAGACCAGTGCATGCATTTTTAGACTGCACTCCTCGATAACAGAAAAATCTTCGATCCTGTAAATATCTGCTAACAGGGGATTTGACTGCTCATAAATGTATTACAACTCATTCTTTTCTTTTTGCTCTTTTAAAATTCTATTTACTTCTCTAAGAAATAGTTTAATGTAAAAATATTTCATCAAGCAAAAAACATACAAAACAAAAAAGTTTATAAAGTTTGACTTGTTTCAGTAGCATAAACTAGAATCAAACTCCTAACAAATGTTTAGCAAATTTTCGCTGTGTCTGAACAAAGCTACAGAATCTTGATAAGATTTAATAAACTTTTTAAATCAGAACTGTGAAAATAAATGTATGTCTCATGCTTAACGGGATCAGCCAACCATTTGTAGAGATGCAACATACAGTAATAGTAAATTCAAATTTCAGATTAAAATTAAGTCTAGTAGACAAAGGCTGCACAACTGCTTTAATGCAAAGTTGGCTCAAACGTCTCACTGGTGTAACAATTTAAATGTCGACACTATAAAGTAAAGCCGAATAATACAATTTCATCTGAGCTAGTGAAACCTAGTAATGTGGCCTCAAGAAGCAGAAACACACTCTGTCCTAGAATCTAACAATCTCAGTTTAAATACTCAGTTAGATTTGCATTCTGGCATGGAAATAGAAGACAGAAGTGACAGTAAAGGTCCAAAACATAAAATAGCTGAATTAATGAAAAATAACAGTAACCTTACAAGTTACTTCTATAAAGAGAAATTCATAATTATGAATTTTGAGAAATAAAACATTTAAACTATGTAATATTTACATTAGTATAAAATAGAAAACTTTAATAAAATTTTGCAAGTTGATGTCACCTATATATTATGAAAATGAACTTTAACCATGCAGACTGAAATAAAAATAAAATAAAATAAAATAAAAAAACTCCCACCATTTTTTATCATTCAAAGAATTCCCCCCAATTAGATATTCCTATTTATACTATTCATTTCTGTATTAAATAAGATCTTTTATCAATAACGTAAATGAATATATCTGACAATCAGTAAAGCAATTTAATTACAAAAGTTTAAATTCACATAAAAAAAATTTTAATTTGTATGTAGGATAATTTGGGATTTTTAAAGAAATTCACAGCAAGTAACTAAAGAAAAAGCATTACTACATTTTCTCAAGAATTACAGTTCAGCACAGTCATTCATATTTAAAGCTGGCAATATTAAAATAATGCCACATCTTAATTCAGCTCAATATTAAATTCTTTTTTTCAGATTTAATAAAAAATACATTTTGCTAACAGAATTTATTGATCTACAGTTATAAATGTTATTGTTCATTATAATTTTAAGTTAACACTTTTACTGTAAATAAATATGTGTGACATTAAAAAAAATATATAGCATATTATTATTATTATTATTATTATTATTATTATTATTTTCATATTCTGAGTTCTAAAAATGCAAATTAGAAGGCTCTACAATCTTACACACCTAATTGAAACAGAAACTTTTATTTGAAAAATAATTTACACATCTGATTTCAATGAAAGTTTAATTTTAATATTCATGAGTTTCCTAATAAAGATGCTCATTCATGACTTAAAAAAAGACTATAATTTTCAACCATATTTATTTTACTGTGTATGAAAGAATATTAGTAATAGAAGGCAGAAGATTAAGGGGTAAAGTAGCATTAAGTTTTGCTAAAACTTTCTTTAATGTTGATTGTCATATCTTTTTTTGGCAATCATTAAAGAGTATCAAGCATGCTGAAAATGCAATCTATAATTTAATCAGTATTATGACAGAAAAATATTCTCAGGTTATTTTTAATAGAATAATAACTTTTTTGTAACAATAACTGTATACCTTTTTGTACATTAACAGAGAAACTGAAAGTGGTACAGATATAAAAAATAAATTTAATATTCTAAAAATCTCCCATTTTGAATTTCTGCTTGTCAAACTTTTCACCAAAAGTAGAATTTTTTAACTGATAATTAATATGGAAAACACTTGTTGAAATTCCATTACAGCTAACATAAATTACACTATATTCGATAAAATTCTTGCTCTTATATGAATGAAGCAAGACAACTTTCTACAAGCCACAAGTTGTTCTTTACTTCCATAGCGAAAAAATACTGCATATGCCATGCCAGCTTTCTTGCATATATATCATTTAATGTAAATTTATGTTAATGATACACACTTCACAGTCCATGTTATCAAATTGTTTGGTATGTCCCATACTTTACCAAAAATGTGTATTTGAATAACTATAAAAATCATTAAATACTTGTCATCTTAAACATATTAAAGTATCATGAATTTTCACATAATATTAAGAACAGTAATGAAGAAATAAGATGTTAAAAAAATCTTAGACATAAAAAAACTCATAAATGTGTAAGGTTATCAAGTATGATGAAGTTAACCCTAACTAAGAACTCTTAATAATAAATTCAAATATCAACATCATCCTATATGCCAGTTGTTTCAAACCACATGTGGGCTGAACACAACTTCAAAGTGGCTGATGGGGCATGCTTTTTTAAACCAAATAAAAGTAAACTTTTTTTTTTTTTTTTTTTTTTTTTTCAAATTTCACTTACCAAATATTTATCAAAACACATAAATAACTGAAATAATAATGCAAGGGAAAAAATTCAAATTTAGAGCATTTAAATTTAGAGTATTTTGTAGGCTATACATTGTAATTTAAATGTCGTACAAACTGCTAAATATCAAATTTACAGACTGACATTCATTTCAAATAATTTTAATATGTTGAACTAACCACTAAATAACCCAATATAAAAACAAACAAATAAAGAGAACTATCCAAATTTTCAGAGAAAAGTTTATGAGAGGGATTACACTCGAGAATAAATAACAACAACATACTCTCAGTCCATATCTCTAAGTCTATAATGTTATTTATATTTTCAAGATTTATACCGATTCATGATGAATGCCCTTTTTTTAGTAGTTTCTTTTATGTACCAGTGAGAAAGTTGCTATATGTTATGTACTTTTGGCTGTGTGCCAATGCTATCTTTGAACTTAGTTGGAATGTAATGACTGCTAATGTTTTGCTAGTCTCCTAATAAACAATGTATTGCAATTCACATGCGCTGAATGTATGATATATCTAAATCACACAGAACAGGATAACTGAAGTATATTCACAAGCTGCATAAAATTGCTTTGGAAGATACATCTGGCCAACAGGTTACAGTTTGAGACTACTGCTATAAGCTATTCAAGATCATATCTTAAACAAAGAAATTGCAATTTCATTTCTTGGTCCAAATGTTTGAAAAAGAAATACTTGCTTGTGTTTCAACTTTTCTTCATTTTGCTCAACTTCTAAAGTATCCATCAAGCATTTCAGAGCTAAATCTATTAAAAAAAATTAAGAGAGTTCATTTTGTTACAATAAACATTTTAAATAATAAAAAGCTTATGTATATGAGAATGCTTGCACATCCAGCTTATAGTTATTATAAAAAAAATCTGATGATTTTAATCAGCCAAGCTAGCGTAATTTCACAGGTCTAGCTAGTAATTGATAATCATGCAGATAAAGAACTGCAATTAGAGCCTTTAAATACTTTAGCTTGTTAATCAATAACAGACAGATTAAGGTTGAAAAAAAATTAAATATCTTACATTTTTCCTGAATGGCAACACATAGGCAAATGGATGATAAAAATATTTTATTCAGGCTGTCATGACGCATTTCTTTTAAACTGCTGAGTTTTGAGATTAAATCTGAAACATAAATATCTTACACTTTGTTGACTGGTAACAGATTTATTTTAGTGATAACAGATTTTGTACACATTTTCAATGGATTCTTACACAAAATCATATTAATTAAATTTCTTTCAAATACTTAAATAAGAAAGATGTTTAGGGGCATTAGTTAAAATTCTATACATTAATCCTTTGGTGGTTATGAGATTAAGCAATATTCCTTCCAAATATGTGTGATATCTGCCTGTTGTAGATTTTGAACTGGGCTTGCTGATGACCATAAAAAGGTTAAAATTCCGTTAGGAAACACTAAAGCTTAAACAACTGCTTTAATTTTTATACCTAGTCAACCATTTAAATGCAAGTTAATTTGCCACATATATTATTTAATTTGTCAGTAATTTGCCACATAATTAATAATTTGTAGTTAATTTGCCACATAGGTTAAAATTGTTTATGAAGTTGTTCTGCCTCAAAGCATACATAAATACAATGCTCAAACAAATAAACAAATTCAATTTTAGTGCAAATTTAGCTATCTGCTACATAAAAGATTTTTACAGTTAAAACTATACAATACTAGCAATCCAATAACTAGGATTAAGAGATTAGTATAATAAGGTGTTCACTTTGAATGCAGACAACACATTTACACAATTTCCTAAAGTATTGCCTCTAAAGAATGTCCCATAAATACCATATTTATTCATATTCCCTCTCCCCTAGCATTTTAGCACAAAACTGTGAAAAGTGTTTTAATTTTGAGATATTTTCCCCCTTTTTCAAGGCATTTAGAAAGCAGGCTCTCTAAACTTTAAAATGGATTCATTCACATAGTGGTTGTTTTTGTCTTACTATATGATTTACTCGTGGATTTCTGGTACATGGATTCTGATCAAGAAAGCAGTTATAGTGAATAGCTTTAAGAAAATGGGGATATGTAATGCTCTTGATGGTTTTGATGATTATTGCACATGAGAAGACAGAACAATCAGCGATAAAGATGATGACAATGGTCAAGATAGCAACGACTTGCAAGCTGTTGCAAACAACACAGACAGCAAGCAGTTCCAGCAGTACTGAATGATTTGAGTCCTAGGAAGTACAATAAGAGCAGTCAAGATTACAGGGAAGTAGAAATGAATACATCTTATTAGATTCTGTAATGTTAATATTACTATATATTGTTATTGGAATGTAGGTTCCTTTTAAATAAATAATATTTCGATAGTTACTAGTATTTTACTGGATCATCAAGACAAGAGTGCTTTGATGAACTTAAATCTTTATACATTGGTAAAGCACCATCCTACAGCACTGTAAAACTGTTCGATATAATGAATTCAATTATGGTCGACGTTCGCTCCAGGATGAATTCAGTGAAGATCGTCCAAAATCGAATGTTGTGCCAGAAAATATCAATGCAGTACATGAACTGATAAAGCAAGATCATCATGTGACATACCGTGAGATTGAGGCATCTTTGGGTATTAGTATGACAAGCATCAATAAAATATTATATGAACATTTGGCCGTAAAAAAAAATTTGTTCGCGTTGGATCCCATATAATCTTATAAAAACTCAAAAGGCGGCTCAATGTTGAATGGTACAAGGAAATATTGTAAAAATACATTCAAGATGCATCAAAGGCTGCGTATAACACTACACGGGTGACAAATCATGGATATGTGCATATGAGCCCAAAACAAAACAGCAGTCAACTGTATGGGGTCAAATCCAACAAGAGTTGTTCGCGGAAGAAGCACATGGAAGCAAATGGTTCTTTGTTTCTTCGGCATTACAGGTCATGTAATTACAATAACATTAAAGCTACACAGGATGCTCGATTCCGAATGGTACACAACCATTTGTTTGCCAGAAGTCATCAGAGAAATTCAAAAGAAGAAGAAGAGGCGAATCATTCTTCATCATGACAATGAGAGCTCTCACACATTGGCTCAAACAAAGGAATTTGTGACGAACCAAAACATCGAATTGATGGGTCATCCACCACATTGTCTTGATTTATCACCCAATGAGTTTTTTATTTCCGCACATAAAAAATAAATTACATGGTCAGCGATTTGTGACACCCAAAGAAGCGGTTGATACATTCCAAATGCATGTTTTGGAATTACCTCAATCGGAGTGGAAAAGTGCTTCGAAAGTTGGTTCAAATGCATGCAAAAGTGTATTGATCTTCATAGAGAATATTTTGAAAGACAATAAAAAACAATTTCAATCATAAACATTTTAATTTTCCTTATTAGACATGAAATATAAACAGCAACCCTCATATATCTGAGGACAAATCAAAATTTACTGCCAAAGAGATATCACAAAACCACCATGGAACTCAGCATATATTATGAGAGCTTAGAAAACAGGAGTAAAATTTTAGCTGCATTTTGGTAGTTAGCACCATTCACAGTCATGAAATTAATTTTGGTTATTGGAGAAGATAAACAACATGAATCAGCGTAGCGTTTGTAAATTCTTGATTCTTGTTGTTTAACTTCTCCAAAAATCGTTATTTGGCATGTTATTTTAACCTAAATTAATTTTGGTTGTTTATCCATAAAGATGTTACTAACTAAACCTTCTTGATCATTTTGCTTTTTTTTTTTTTTTTTTTTTTTTGTGGATTTTATCACTTGATCTGCTAATCGGTTCATTTGAAAGAAACAAAGTAGCTGGCAGTTAGACTTAGCAAAGATTATTCAATAAAAGTGAAGTTAATATTGTTATGCACAGGTTATTACCAAGACATACAGACATGCCTTTATGAAAGATTTTACATTTATTTCCACTTCCTTCCTCCAAAAATAAAGCAAATAAACAAATAAAAAGAAATACATAAAAAGTATATCGCCAGACAGAAAACAGTTCGCCAGGACTCTGAAAGACAAATGATACTCAATTTAATACTTAATTTCTTGTTCAAGAATATCACTAAACTTGTGGAAAGATTTATCAAAATGGGACACGTTTTTAATACATTAGGACATTCTTTTATTAATTATTCATATCATCCACAGTGGTGCTAGAAACATTCTTCCATAGTAAATGCATATGCAAGGATGATTTCATGAATTTTTTATGTAAATATGATTACAAATACCTTGATATTGAATTATCAGGTACTGGCCCTGTAAAACCCACGATTAACCAACAAATGCTTTGCATTTACCAAATTTACAGCTTTATGAGTTTTGCAATTTTTTTTTTTAAATCTTTAATCATTAAACATTTTTTTTCTTTCAGGGCATGAGTCAATTGGTAAAATGATCTGCTCAGTTAATTTAAAATGGTATAGCAGCGTAATTAAGTAACTTCATAGGCTACACCTACAACACTGTCTGCATATAGCTTCAGTCAAGAAGTGTCTGTATCTCTATATAGCAAGTGTATATCTCTATACATCAATTGATTAATGAAAAAAATTCCGGAACATTTTACAGATGTTGAAATCATTCACTTCCAAAATTACAATGCTGAGTTTGAAATAAGGATAAATTGTTGGAATTTTTTTCCCACAGAAACTACGTATCAATCCTTTTTAATTTAACTACCATGAGTTATCAATCACTTGTCATTGCTTAATCAACAAATCTTATTTATTACTATAAATTAAATGTTAAAAATAGCTATACTTCAAATGCATAAAAAAATGTTATGCTCTTCATATAATCTTCCTGTAAATTTTCAGAAACAAGATTTTGTAATTTTCATTTAAATTCTTCTTGTTACTTAATACATGAGGTAGTGAAAATTCACTGAAGATGAAAGCTATGGAAAACATACCTGTTGCTGCTCCACACAGGTGTTTGCTCACACCAACAACTTTATTTAACTTTTCTGCAATGCTCTCAATTTTACCTGTTAAGACATGAAATTATTGTTAATTTTCATATTTTAGTTGTCTTCAGTAAGTTGTCCAAAATGTAAATCTGAATAATCTGAAATATATATTCCAATTAATTCTAAAAAATTATTTTATATTTGCTATATAAATAAAAATATAAAAAAAAATTAATAATCAAATGTGTGTTTCAATTTGTTGACAGTACCAGAAATGCAGTTATAATTATTATATTAATCAGAAATACATTCATTATAATTTTTCTGTATTGAGGAAGATAATACTTCAGTACAAATAATACAGAAGATTGCAAACAGAGCAGAATCCTGATTAATCAGTCCCTAAAAACTGAAATGTAGATTGGATAAAGAAATAGCTGTTTAACAAAATAGCATTTATACACAGCAATCAAAATAATATATATATATATATATATCTGTATATATTGTTAAAAATTGCTTAACATTTATCTAGCTAAAATCTGTGACTTTTATTTGGAACTTATTGATCTGGAAGGGGAAGAAAAGATTATGAATCAGAAAGCACAGACAACAATCAGACAGAAGCACAAGTTTGAAAGCTTTTGAAATTGACTAGCAGTGTTCTCAATTAAACTTACTTTCGGTGCAAAGTAATATGTTCTGACTGCAATGCACTGCATTTTTTCCAAGAAGTGGCAACAGAAATTAAATTTATGGTAAAAAGTCTTGACAAAAATACAGCTGTTTAAAGCAAGACTACATAAGAAGCAGTCTAATATTATCTTAAAATAGCTAAGAATTACGAATGCTAGTTTTAAAGTCTAATTCAGTGCATTAAAAAGAAATAAAATTTTATTTAGATATAACTTTTCCATTAGCAAATTCACAAGAAAATAAACCTCCTCCCCTTTATTTTCAATTTAAAAACTTTTATTAAAGTAAAAAAATATTATTGTGGATATTATCAAAGCATGGACAATATTAATTCACAGTGTAGGAGGTTTAGACTGGAATATCAACATCCTTTCTGTATACACAAATATTAAAATTATCAAGGTTGGCAGAATTACAAGAAATAGTTGGATTATGAATGATGAGACAATAAGAGGAATTACTATTTATTTGGTGGTGTATATAGCCTGCACACAGTTATGAGCAAAATATCTAAAATTTTAACAATATTTTGAAATGGCCATACTGCTTATGAAAAAAGAATGAAATTTACTTGAAGCTATATAGTGTCATCTATAAACAGGAAATAGTAATCAGTTTGATGATGATGTTATAAATGTAAGGATCAAATTTATTTTACAATAATTCCTGGCAAGACTGAAAGCTTATTTAAAAAGTACATAAGGAAACAAAATTTTCTTGCATTTTGCAACACAAGAAATATGGGCACAAAATGTTAAACACCATATAGTTAAACACTAAAACACAATAAATGATATTTGCTAAACATGTAATAAAACTAAAAGTATAAAATACAACAATTTTTTAATCTTATTTTCATAAATACATTAATACTTTCATATATATTATAACTACTAAATTCTACTGACAGGTTATTTTTTTAATACTGACACAAATATTCTTAATTTTTTTTTAATTATGATAAATAAAAGTTCTACCTATGTGCAGATGTTGAATATCAATCCTTATCCTTTGAATCAGAAGATCACATCCTTTAAATTTGTTGTCACTCTACAAAAAATGAGAAAAAACTTAAAATATCAAGTAACAGTCATTACAAAGTCTGGTAACTGTCATTGCAAAATCTGCTTTTTTAATAAAATGGTTACTAGTGATTTATTATCAAAAAGCATTTGAAGGCTGTCTGTCTTAAAATGGATTATTTTTAAAGTACACTTTAAAAGGAACTAGTTTGTATTCATATTATACACAGAAAAAAATCTCCAAAACTCATACAGCCAGACAATTTACCTATCAGAAATTGAATGCCCGTTAAAGTAACATTATTTCATAGCCATATCTATATATATTCAGCTATAAACAGACCCAAAAATCTGCATAACAAACAACCAAAATACTGCATAAATAATTTAATGAATTTAAAAAAAATCTAGAAACAAATTTAGGCTTCTGAGTCAGTATGAAGTACTCAGATTTCATAAGAGGAATTACTATCAGGTATCAATAAATTCTTATATAGCAAGAAATTAACACAACAATCAGTTGAAAAAAGGTGTATTATTAGACACTAACTAATACTGAACAGATATTTATAATGATAACAAGCATTACTGATGGAAATTTTCAATTTCAGGACTGATTTGTGTTATGTAATTATGGCTAGCACACAATTGCTACCTGTCTAAACTCTATCCCAATTTTGATTCAAATAAATTTGCCTGACAGACTACTTATACTTCTCTTTTTCTACAAACAACCTCAAAAAGACTTTTAGATCAGTAAATTTCAAGTGCTTCCATACCAAACAGATATTACAGTCATAAATATCCAAGCTGAATTGCTTATTTAAGTGTAAGCAAAACAGTCCACGAATTGACCAACCTTTTTCAATCACCATATTGTTTCTCTCTTTAATTTCTTAAATTAGAATTAGTAGTTCACAAAGAGAGGGAAAAAATTAAACATTTATAAGGATCACTCTGAAATTTTTGAAAAGTTATACTTATGAAATTTTAGGAGTGTTCAAAGTAGTCTCCTCTAGTATCAATGCACTTCTGTAGGTAAATTTTCTGAAGAGGAAATGCCTTAAGCCATTCATTTCTTGGAATCAATCTCCTCATCAATCTCCTCTTTGGAGCTGAATCCAACAAATTTTTGCACCTTGATAATGTACCATCCCATAATTCCACTCTCCTGAAGTAGTTTTTAGAAAAGACAAGTGTTACAATTTTAAATTATCTCCTTTTTTCACTAGATTTGGCACTTACAGACTAATTTCTCTTCCTTCGTTCAGCAGATTTAGTATCTGCAGGCTACTTTTTTTCAGTGAAATTTTCCCTTAAGATATTATTTTAAAAGCACTGAAGAGATTCAGAAAACCATGAAACAGATTTTCAAGTAATCAAAGAACTATCTGAACATGACTTATATAGACTTACAAGAGTTCTGTGTCTTGATGGCTATGAAATAAGAACATTTTTTTTTTTCTTCATTCATCTTTTCATTTTGTATGATTTTAGTTCTGAAACTCGGTAAATACAAAGTGAATTTTTAAATTTTATAAAAAATTTTTAACATATTTAGCAGCAGCTCATAGCAATGGATATTTAAAAAAAAGTACAGAAAATTATTTTCATTCCATGAGTACTTCTTGTTAGTCTGCATGAGAGTGTCAAATCATTTACACTAAAGATTCCTGTTATAAAGACAGCAATAGATCAAGCTATATGTTGAATTTTCCCCCAGAAATATAATCAGAGTTAACCTTATACAGATCTATTCAAATGAATTGTGATGTCATCTATTTACTTAAAGTGCAAACTTCTTTTAATTACAGAAAGACATTATTAGAACAATACTGAGTTATTAGTGACACTGATATTGATCTCTCTTACAAGATATTTATGAAAAATTAGAAATTCTGGGGTTTTGATCATTGATGAATGTAATCTAATCACAAAAACATTATGATATAATTCTAGAATTTGCATCACGTACAGGAAAAACACATTAAAAATAAGAAAGCTTTCAGGCATATTAAGTAGCTGTGGTGCTTTTCAAAATTTATACCCATAAAAAGTATTCTGTTGCAAAGTACTTAATATCATAGATATTGCAATATATGACATAACAACACAATTTGATTCTACAAAAGATACTTACTCAAAATTTAATAATTTATGGAAATTTATGAACAAATCTGACCAAATGATTAAAACTCAGGCAGATAAACTACTAGTGGATTCACAAGAAAATATTAACCAAGAATATGTACAACAAAATTTTATATTTAAAAGCTTTATACTAGGATAACATAGACAAAAATAATTTTCAATGCATTTATCAAACCAAATAAGGAATATGAAACTTAAATACTGTTTCTAAATTTAATTATTGTACTGCATATATTTTTCATTTTGCCTGAAGCAGTGGTTCAAGTTGAGTGATCACTTAATAGTATATTATGAAAGCTTTGAGTTCAACCATGACTGAAGAACATTTGATGAACTTAGCTGTATTGTGAATATTGAGGATGCAGTAGCCAGATGATACAATTTTCCTGAAATCATAAATATATCTGCAAGTCATACATCTCATACAGCTTACCTGGAATAATTATTAAGAAGCATATTTTGCTCTTGTTAAAGTGTATGAAAGGGAATTTTGAAGCAAACAGCCATAACTGGATATTCACTATAAAAACAAATACTTTCTAAAGCTTTCCTTCTAAACATTTCATTGTTTGCCATTTAAATGTAAAACATGTTTTTAATTAGCTCTCAGAATAAAAAAGATCTAATTATGGGGCTGCCGATTTTTAATTTTCCACCTGTTATATGTTAAAATAAATACTTCTTTAATTTTAAGCAAATATGCATTATGTTCTAATAAAGTAATTACTCAGCAAGTTTATTTATTTACTTTATTATTATTATTATTATTATTATTATTATTATTTTATATGCAGCACATAAGGGCTAGCACCACAATCACTACTAAGACCCATAGAAACTCTACGGCACTGCAGTTACATATTGTAAACAATTAAACCAAATAATATTTTTTTATTGTGTTTCTACTAATATATATGCATCACTTGTGATGGGACAGCTTCTGTCCTAAGGCTATTGCCAATGAGAATTAAGTGCCGCCCCGAACTATTTATCTAAAATGTAACGACACCATGACCAACGGGCAGACACGATAGTACCAGTACGATCCCTACCAAGCCTGGACCAACCTTAGCGAACTCAGGTTCCAGTCCTGTGAAGATTGTTTCTCTGCACGCATGGTTGAGACTGTCCAAGTACAGATTCTAGCCGGTACTTCCCAGCAAAAGTTAGACTACCCACAAAGCTTGGCTAATTCTCTGAATGTCATATAAGTAAATATTTCCAGACAGTTGAACATGTAAAATGTGCAACTTATGACAGAAAAGTCAAATGAATAGAAAAAGAAATTGCTTGAATAAAATTATAAAAAAAAAAAAATCTGAAACCTTTCTGATTTTATATTATGCCCAATGGGCTTTTTTAATGTTTAGTGTGTTACTTTTATTTGTTAAATATCATATTCTTCACACCATAAAATTCAATATCACAAAATAATTAAAAAAAGAGCATATCTTTACCCTTCTAGGCAAATTCCCCCTTTGGGCTAAAAATTCACCTCATTTCCTATCAACATAAATACCAAAAGCCTACTATAAAATTTATAATGCAATATATATATAGAGAGAGAGAGGGGGGGGAAGAGACCATACTTGCCCCTTTGGGCTGAAAATTCCTCTCATTTCCTATCAACATGAATACCAAAAGCCTACTATAAAATTTATAATGCTATATATATATATATATACATTTATAGAGAGAGAGGGAGAGACCATATTATAAACAGGAAATGTTGTGCAATTTCAAAGTACGATGGAACATCAAAGAATTTTCAATTAATTTTAGGCAGATTTTATATAAAAATTTTCAATTTGCTTTTATATTCAAATCCTTTATAGTAAGCTGAAGTTGTAATATATTAAAGAAGAGTAATAATATTTTTTTTAAATAAATAGAACATGTACTAACAACAGAACAAAATACAAGTAATCTGAAATTTAGAAACTTCATTCTTACAGTTTGTTACAAATTTATCAGTCTGATTAAAGAAATTATCGTAACTTCAAGTTGAAGTCTGTTACAAATACTGCTTACAAGATAGTGCATGTCAGTTAGAAGCTAAGTTTGAGGGAAAAAAAGTAGGTACGCCCTACAGCAGTGTTTCTCAACCTTTCAGTATTTGAGGCCCAATTTTCAGTCATAATTTTCATCGCCACATCACATATAATAAATTGTATACAATTATAATGTATTTTGAGTATTTTTGGTGCTAAACCTACACTACGACCTTAATTTTAAAACTTAAAAATTACCAAGAATATGGAAATTTATTCACATTTGGCAACACCTATCCTCAGCATTGACAAAACAAGAATCTGTTGCACTTTTATTGCTGTTCTATCCACCATGTCAGATATACTTGCGGTTTCGCGAGAAGTTGCAATTTGTCTAGAGCATTCTGGAGTATCTGCGTGAATGTCTGTATGTCTACATATCACTGCGTGGCTAAATGGCGCTGCATGTCACAAGGATTACCATTTTCGGAGCCAAGATGCCATCTCGAGCATGCGCAGATGTCAGATAATGTTTCTCTATACGGAGAAGGAGGAAATTTGATAGCGCCAGTTTTAATTCCTGCCAGTCTCATTTGAGTCTATCCTTCTATCGCGATCTATTCTACCATGAATGTTTATGTTATATGTTTTCGTGTTAATTGCAGTTCACCATATTAAATATTCATGGCGGCAGATTTATGCAGAATCATGGATAAATTTTTAAGCGGATGTAATATATAACAAATTGTATACAATTATAATGTATTTGACATCTGCGCATGCATTAGACGATTGGAATTGTGGAGCAGAAATGTAAAGAAAAAAAAAAAAAAAAACCTAACAATGTTTACAAATGTGGATGATTGTATTAAAACTTACAAGACTGAAGAACAACATGCAAAAGTGGTTTTTGCAACCATTGAAAACCATTTAGCCATGCTCACAAAGAATTTTAAAAATTATTTTCTTATTTTCTTGCTGACGACAAACTAATAGAAAGTTACGAGTAGGTTAGAGATCAATTTCAAAATATTCCTGAAGGGCTTTCAATTGCCAAGGATGAAACCTTCATAGACTTAACGACAAGTGGAGAAACCAAAAGACAATTTAGTAATAAATCACCCTTTGAATTTTTGGCAGGAGTGAATGATGAGTTCTTTGCATTAAAAACAAGGCCATTTCGCATTTTATTACCATTTTCAGCATCCTACCTTTGTGAAACTGGATTTTCTGCAGTGGCTTCATTGAAGACAAAATATAGATCTCAGCTAAATATGGAAAAAGAACTAAGAGTGTCTATTTCTAATATTCAACCTTCCTTCAAAAACTCTGCTCTGCATGACAGGCCCAAGGATGTCACTAAGAATTATTAAAATTGTTTTTAATTTAATAAGTTTTGATTTAGTATTTTTTTAAAATTTAATAAGTTAATTATTAAATATTATGACAAAATATATTTTGTTTTGTATGTGTGTGCTTTCCTTTCAGTCAGTTCATATTTTTTAAAAAATAATATTCTCTATTGGATATGCTCGCGCCTCTCCTTTAATGTGCTAACGGGGCATGCCCCACAGGTTGAGAATCGCTGGCCTACAGCTTGATGTCCTAGCCTCTTCAAAAGTGCAAATTTAGTTGTTTCAAAAATTCAAACTACATTCTTTTAAAAAAAAGTTTAACATCACTTTTTGTTCTAAACTAACATTATATAATAGTTTAGTTTTCTCAGGTTAGAGTAGATTTAAGGGTGCCTCTTGGATTATCGCTAAGTTCTTGTTTCATTTATCGCCAAGTTGTTGTTTCATTTGTGGTAACCTGAGTAGTTTAATAGTATAGAAACCCTATTATGATGGTGAATTTGAATGATGGGAAAAAATTAAGGGCTTATTTGTGTGTTAGATGTTGCTCAGGAAGTACACTGGTTATTAATTTAATGAGAGTTAGAGTAGATTTAAGAGTGTCTCTTGAATTATCCTTACCTAAGTTGTCTAATTTATCACCAAGTTTTTGTTTTATTTATGGTAACCTGAATAGTTGAACATTACGGAAACCCTATTATGACATGATTGGTTACGTGATGCAGTCAATTTGAATGATGAGAAAAGATTTGGAAAGTGTGTGTCAAATTTTGGATAAGAAGTACGTTGTTATTTTGTGGTTTACATGGTAAAATGGCTGAATGTTGTAAGATTAATTTGAAGTTCCTGTACGATTTGGAATGAAAGGGAAAAAAAGCATTAATTAACTGGTGTGTAAATGAAGGTTTACTTAGTAGCCCTTACTAAGCTTCCTGTTTGTAGGAAGGAAATGTGTACGGTCAAATGTCAGACGATACTCGCACTACAGAGGATATTTTTGTGAATTTATGTGGCGATGCCAGTATATGGATTCTAGTTCAGATAATTTTAGGAAGTTTTTAAATTCTGTTAAGGAATTTTGTTTGACTGAAGACATGTAAATTCGTAAATAAGGTAAGTAGATATTTTCTTAGTGTAGTGCAAAGATGAATTTCCCTTTTTATGTTATTTTATTGTTCGATTGAAAATGTAGTTTACTGAGATTATATATTTTTTGTTGGCTGCTCCTTTGATTTTTTTTAAGTGAATATAGATCAACGTGTACATGGACAAAGTCAAGGGAATGTGCAATGCTTAGTTTGTGCAATTCTTTGATGTTTTTTTAAGAGAAAATAGGTCGATGTGTATATGGATACCGAGTTCCCGCAATTCTTTGACTTGTTATTTTGGATTTGTATAGCGGCAAATTTTGGCCCAAATATCGCGGCTACACAAAGCCAAAGTAACAAGTCAAAGAATTGCACAAACTCAGTGTCCATGTACCGCCAGAAATCACCAATTATCGCTAAGGAGCACCCGTAAATATATTTTACCCTTTCTCAATATTAACTATGTAGCTAATATCTTAAGCTCTCTCTTATAGAAATCTTACATGTCTCTATTTCAATGATGCAAACTGATAAGGTGAATCATGTTTTCTTGGAAAAGTTTCTGATGTTCACAATTATATTAGAATAACCAATAAAATCAATGCAAAGGTATTACAATTAGGTTGTGAAATCACACACATCTCTTACTGGAGCATTTGCTGACAATATTCTACATATGCTTTATGATGCTTTACAAGTCTCTTATTTGCTTACATTTCCACACATTCAGGACGGAGGCATTTTTAAAATTATAAAATATTCCAGTTACTTGAGCTTCCCAGTTAGTTGAATGTCAGATACTCAGGCTTTTATTGTACACTACAGTAAAAAAAGGCCCAGGCCATTTAAGGAATGTTTTTTTTTTTTTTTTTTTTTTTTTTTTTTTTAAACTTCATGGACTTCTACAAAATTAGCTGGCTTTTGTTTATATAATTTTATTGCAAAAATTTTGTAAAACTGTAATGTATAGTTATCATTTTGCTTAAAGAACATGACTTTTGCTTATGTGTGCATCATTTTGTTTAAAGAATGCAGCACACAGAGCAGAACCTACTTATATTCTATCATGTAAGGGCAACAAAAATTACAGAAAGTAATATCTGTTTTATAACTTAGTATTTTTCAAGATGCTTTAACAATAAAAAATAACTAATTTATATAAAATATGTCACTTTTGCTTTCATTTAGACATCCCTATTCTTCTTTCACATAATTTAATCTTAAACACCATTTCAGTAAGTATTACACATTCCCTTCTTTTATATATATATGTCCCCAAATTATTTTGCGTGTGCTTGCATCTTTATATTAAGTGTTAATTCATTTATGAGCAACATGCTTCTACTTTCATACATGCAGCATGCTTCGCAACCTAACAATTAAATTATCACAACAGAAACACTCTAATTAAATGCCCATGCAGTCAAATTTTTAAATTTATACCATGTAATAAAATTATTATTCATAATATATTTCAATACCTCTTAACAAATGAACTGCATTGGTTACTGGGGTATGCATGTTAAACAAATTCAGATTAATCAAAAGAACTATTCTTCATATGATACTACTGATATTAGTCAATTAATACTCGCAATATTAGGAAAAATTATTGCTTGATAAAAAAAAAATTAAAATTAAAAATTAATCAAAAGCTAACAATGCCAATCAATGCTGTTGATCAATTGTTGACCTATACATCTTACTTATCTATAACTTACATTGTACTTTTCATCTAACCTTACAGTCAATTCATTAAATCACTTGTGTAGGGAATGCAGAAAATTTAGAAAAAATATTCACATAAATTAAACCACAGGACATTATAACTGAAGGACAAGGTGACCATTGAGATCATTGACCCATGGGTTTTCAGTCACCAGTTTATTGAATATGACCTATGGGTTTTTAATCACCAGTGTAGTGTTAGTATAGCTGCAATATTGATCAAAGTAGCGCATAATAAGTACTTGGTAGTATAAGATAAATGTAGCGTGATATTCTGAATGTTTTCAAAAGACTTCACTACAAATATTTCTAATCTTCTAATGTCAATATGTAAGAAAAGTAGATAATCAACAATACAAAATCCAGATACATCATGTAAGGAACCTTTATTATAAAAACTGTTTTAAATAAATATACTCACTTTATGTCTTTGAGCTGATTTATCAACAAGAATAAAAGCAGGCTTTTCGCTGTCTGGAACACATTTTATAATCCAATACATTAACTGACCTAAAAGAAAATGCAATATTTGAAATATTAGGAAGTCAAATGAACAAGAATGCAAAAATATTTTATATTTATATTTAAATTTTTTATAAAAAGCAAATAAACAACTTTTATGAAATTTTCAAAAAATCTTCAGCAATTTAGAATACAATAGTATCTTTAACATAACATGATTTCATGATTTTCTGTCATATATGAAAGCAAACCCTTTTCAAATGAATGATAATTTAAATGTTTAAAATTAGCAGTATTTTTCACTTTTTGAAAAGAGATGCTATGAATTTTGTACTACGAGTCACCATCTTTTAATATCAATAGCTAAATAATTTAGCTACTGATAATCAAGCCTACAATTATAAATACAAATATATAAAAATAATCTATGATTTAACAATCAATACACTTGTCTGATTTATCCATGCTAACAAATACCCTTGGAGTATTTTTAACATCTATTGAAATTACACTCTTTATTTAGCTACAATCTTTACAGTATTACAGTATTTTCAGAGATGATTCTTTCCATACAGATTATTTGTAAAATGAAAAATATATGCCAGATCATATTTTACGGGGGGGGGATTCATAAAATGGAAAGCAAAGCTAATATGGGAATTCCTCTCCTCATATGATAATTAACACATTTATTTTCTTGCATACTGGACATAAATATTTTGAACAAGCTATGTAAATATAGCCAAGATTAATGAAAAAAAATCTAAACTAAAATTCTATAAACTGCAAATACAGAATAACAAAAAAAAAAAAAAAAGCATAATTTAAACAAATAATAGACAACTACCACTGAATTAAAATTTTAATTTTTCTGAAAGAGCAGGCAACTGTTCCTACATCAGTTATTAAAAAAGGAAAACAAAAATCATTCTGTTGACAATTGCAGATACATATATAACATTAAAAAGAATTACAAATTGCTTATATTTTTAACACATCATGAAGCAAGTAAACGATCTACATTTTAAATACACGTAGCATTATGAAACATACCTTTTCCAGCTCCAAATTCAAGGAAGCATGTTCCATCAGCTAATAAATTAAAATTTTCCAAAACTGCTAATAAAGAGGCTTGCTGTTTCATATGTTTAAAAGAACACAAACCATCATCCACATTTTGCATTTCAGCCTGCAAAATGGGGTGCAATGTAAAACTGTCATGAATATGCAAATCAGTCTCTAGAAGAGGGGGGGGAAAAACAATATGTACTTAAATTACAAACTAAAAAAAAAAAAAAAAACTTTTCAGTTTCTTTTATTTAAAAAAATGTACACTGCATTATATACTCTCAGAACGAGAATGTAATAACTGCTAGAAAATACACTAATATAAAAACACTTGAAAAGATATGCTAAAGAAACAAATTTAATTAATACATCCATTTCAGGACAGCATTTTGTGAATCGTTCACTGCGCAGAACGGTATACCTCATAAGATTTTTATTCCATCTTAAACATGGTCCAAAATCATGAAACTCCATAAACAATTTTCAAAAATATTAAAAATTTAAAAAATATTAAAATTCACAAATGTTAAAAATTCTAGACTTTCCTAATTTATTAATTAAAAAAATACTCACATAAACTACATGCAAACAAAATTTCACACTTCTTCAGTTTAGCATGCTATATTTTGAATCTTTCATTAAAAGTAGAAAAGAAAGTGTCTCTGTCTCTCTTGCACATTTGCTTTTGGTTTCAAAAAGCTGGCTAAGTAGTTAGCTTTCTCTCTTTTTAAATATGGCCTTGAAATACTGCTTGGCTGTGAGCTAGATGTCTTCATAAAAACTTTTAAAGTTCATGTTAAAATTTTCCCTGTTGTTTCTTTGCTAGGGCTGTGTTCAGAAATGTTCCATCTTATTTAATCGAAAACCTCTTATGACACCGTACGTACAGCCCATAACATACATGACCTGAGCTTAACCAATGCAAAGGTTCACCCCCTCCCAATTGCAACAAGTCTTCTCAGCCTTTAGATCAAGGCATTACTGCAGTTAAATATAGAAAGCGACTTGTGAGAACTCAATTCACGTAGCTGAAAATGAAATGAAAATGCCAATATGAAGTTTGCTTGATGCAATAAAAGCTGAAAATCCATATCCTCACAACACATACAGAATTGTTTTAGCACAACCTGGAGACATAAAGAAGCTGATGAGTTACATAGTGATGACGATATCATTTGACATGACGAATGGAATAATTTACAAGATGTTGTGAACCTTTGTGTTAGTTTTGAGAAGTTTGAGGTCAAACTGAGTTTTTTACACTTTTGGCTTTCACACATTATTTACCACTGCACACCACTTACTCACCCCTTGCCAATTTCTACAGTAATGTAGGAATATAAAAATAAAATAATAAGTATATATATGGTACAATAATTTAATAAGCAGGATGACATATTAAGATAACAGTAAATATGTAATGGAATGGCACATAGAATACTTATTAATTACATGTAAATCGGATTAAAAAGCATTTCATTAAACAAAATAAGCATTATATAATAATTGAAAAAAATTATATTGAAAAAATAAGCATAAACATATCCAAACATTCATTTTGCGTAAACATTTTCTGGTGACCAAAGTTTAGAAATTGCTTCTAATAATGCACTGAACACATTATCACAACCAAAGTGATGGCAAAACATGAATTCAGCTAGGTACGATTCAAAGTGATTGCATCTCTATGCTTTTTATTCTGCCATTTGGCAGACTCCCATATTCGCTCCACAGTTTTGGTATGAACTCCAGTAGTTGGATTAACAAGCTTATATCAGTAATTAATCATAAAATGGCTGAAACTCGATTCCTCCAGTTCCTTGGTTCAATAGCTTTTCCAGCAGTTTCTGCATATTGCCAAACCCTTCCCGGCATGTTTGTGGATTTCTCCCATCAGGATTCTCATACTTCTATTGTGTACTCAAACTAAGAAGCACTCATTGTTTTCAAGACAAATGTCAACTAAAATTCCACTGTTGCAGAAAAACTCTAATAGCATGGCTCTTCCATTTTATGAGGGATTAGTCAATTTTGATGAGTTTATCAGGTCCTATTTTTCTAATTGAATGTTTTGTCATGAAATCAGAGCACACTTCCTTCATGTAACCCAGTCAACAACTGTCATATGTTCCATGCTTAATTATTTGAAATTAAGCATGGAATTTGACAGAGAAAAATTATATCTTTGATCCACTAAACTAAAGGCTCACGTAAGACTCTTTTTCTTTTTATAAGTTCTGACATTGCATCTCTATGAAATGGAGATGCAATGTCAGAAATGCACTTTATGACCATTTATTGGTACAAATGCACTTTATGACCATTTATTGATACAAATGCACCTCATGACCATTTTCACAAATTCTTTTGCAGGGCAAAATTCATTTCTCATTTCTCTCGGAAAAAAACTATTGCACCTTTTTCTTTCAATGGCAAACTGAAAAAAGTAAACATTTTTATGAAGAAAAATTAAGATGAAGTGTAAACCAATGTGCATATGAATGGTTGAATAAGGTGGGAAAAAAAAAAAAAAAAAAAAAAAAAAACGATCCCCCAATTCTCACCAAGACTGTCAAATCACATCACAATCATCATTAATTCATGCCAAGGCTATAGGACCAATATAAAAGAAAACTTACCTATCTAGCTATTACAAAAAAATTTGTTTTTGCTATATTATTATATTATATATTTCACTTATCTAGTATAAAATTTAAAATAATCTTTCATTATTTTATATTACCATAAATAAAAGATTTATGCAATTGTTGTTTATTTGATTACAAAAAGCATAAAGAAAATTATTCTTTAATGGATCTTGAGTTTGCATCATTACTTACCTCTCTGAAATACATAATAGCATAATTGATGAAATAACTGTAGGAATAGTTTATATTTTTATATCAAGCAGTTTAAATATTTTTATTGAATTATTCAGAACTTTTACACATAAATTTAATAAACTTTTTAAACATCAAATATTTAGATGAAGGCCTTTTATTTTATTTGGCTGCAGTAACAGAAAACTCATTACAGACATATGAAAAGATTGGTGTTTAAGTGTTCTCTAGAAGCAGAAGCTAAGTGCAGACCAAAGTGTAACATTGGTTGTAATCTTAACAGAGATTACTTTATTTGCAGCAAAGTGACCATAGCAGTAGTCTGGCTTCATAAAAGTGGTGACACTTGCCCTGAGAATGTAGTTTCACAGTCTCTTTTTGTGATTATCATTATAACTTCAGAAAATAAATGGAAACTTAAATGGTAAGATGTTTAATTTTCTAGATCTAGAAGCCATTATAATAACATTTACACTGAACTAGTAATAAATAAAATGCAAAATATTTAAAGAAAGTGCCTGTTTCCAAACTAGAAATTGCTATGGATCCAATTTCTGCAAAATCTTCAGGGTGATGTCCTTAAGATACCATTAATGACCTCTCCCCTCCTTCAACTGACAGTATCTGAAGGAGATTAGAGGACCTTTTAAATTTTTAGAATAGCAAAGACACCTAAAATAAGATAAAAAAAAAAAAAAAAAAGGTTTGAGCTAAGGTCATGTATGATAAATTGAAGACCCCTCTTGTTAGCCTGTTGAGTTATTGAGACTTTTATCTATTGTTGCAAGTTACAGAATCACAGTAACATAAACAGCTTGGCTAACTTAAACCAACTTCTATGGATTAAATATGGCTGGTTATATAGTGATAACCAGCACTTCTGGAAACTTCGGAAACACTCTTAAGACTTTGAAAACACAAGATGGCCATAAAAATCTTTCCTGATATATGAATCCATAGTGGCCTATCTGCTCAACCAACAGAAATGAAATTTCAGATATTGTTATTTGAAAGTATGCGCTCGAGATTTTGATGATTTAAAACAAAACAGAGCTCTCAGAGTTACAGTAAAAAAAAATTGAAATTTTTGAATGGCAATAACCATTTTTCTCCAGTGCAAATTGATCAGTGCACTGGAAACCATAAACGGCATTGGAACGATACAGGTATGACAAAAATTGCAGTTGTAAAACTTTTGCAAAGAAGAGCATTGTAAAGGACCAATCATAACAGAACAGAGGAAAGGGAAAAAACTCTTGCAATTACAAGTTTTCAGCTTGCTCATCTTTGTAGATGATAACACATACCATATGTAAAATTGCTGACAAAAATTATGAACGTTTATTACAAGAGCAATCTGTATAACTTCATGTTTTATGGCATTTTTCAATTCTGACAAATCTTGTAGATTTATGGTGTACACATTAGATTTTATATAACTCCAAGAGCCAGAAAACAGTCGAAGTGAGTTTGGGGGATTGTGATGGACACAAAACTGCAAAGTTTTGGGAGATGACTCTATCTTGTAACGTTGTACACGCTGAAAACTTGCAATTCCAATAAAAGTCCTTTTGCCTCTAATGTCTTGTTTTGCCAAATGCTCTTTTACAATGCTCTTCTTTGAAAATGTTTTGCACCAGCAATTTTCATCATATGGGCATTGGGTGTTAGCATTCAAAAATTTCAAATTTTTTTTTTCCTGTAACCATAACTGTGAGAGCTTTCTATCGTTTTTAATCACCACAATTTCAAGGACATCTTCAAATAACAAAATCTGATATTTCATTTTGATTAGTTGAGCGGATAGGCCACTAGAGGTTCATTTATCAGGGAAAGGTTTTTTTTTTATTACCATCCTCTATATTTTCAAAAATTTTAAAAAAACTGCAAAGTCAGCAAGAAATTGCCAAATGTTGTCTACTTTGCAACAACTGTTGATCTCCAAGGCCTTCAAAAGAGTTTCTGTCCATTCTCAGCTTCTGTTTGAGCTTGAAGGGGTATGTTGTTATTCATATCCTATTTTAATGAAGATACATTAAGTATAAAAATATAATTTATTCCACACACAGAAACGTAATTTGTACTGGGAGCACCAAAGCAGCCTTTTCCTCCAGCAGAACCACAAGAAAGGCTCTGATGGGAGAGAGAGGTTTGTGACATAAAAATATACACATGATGCACACACCTTCATGATTGGCTGATGCGGTGCATCTCTTGCCTGCATGAATGAAATACTACATACTATACAAAGTCTTTAATCCGGACGTCCATAATCCGTACCTCAAAGCTACAAACTTTCAGAACATATGCGTTTACGCATGTGCATAATACGTTTACGCATGCGTGTTTAATGTATAACAGACGGTATAAGCAAGGCTAAAATGATCTAATTATCTACTTCAGTTAATGTTGCAGATTGTGTTCCTTAATCTTCTAATTGGATCCGGCTTATTATTTTTTGCAGACTGTTAGAGCAATTTTATAAAACATAAGCTTGAACTTTCGATTATGTCAAAAAGAGTTTCCGATTCTGCCAAAGGATCTACAAAGCGAAAGCATGTTTTGATGTACCGCTTCCGATAGTGAAAATTCCTAAAGTTTAGAAAATAGCAGGATTAAATGTTCTAAATACTCATATTCATTATTAAAAGCCACAAGTAACAAATGCGTACACAAATGGCAAGACCCTAGTGACCTCGTCAATAAACAGTTGAAAAGCTGAGGAAGCATTACACAAACCAAACTGTCTTCTCAAACTTTCAAGCAGACCGAAGGGGAATACATTACCTGTTTTATATACATCATCTGGACATTTGGGAATTTGGCGATATGCTTTGACGAGATCAATGTGACTAAACATTTGTTTACCATGCAGTTCTGAGGTAAAATCAGCTATGCACAGAATAGGATACTTTTTTTGACACTCTGTGCATTAAGAGAGCAATAGTTACTAACAGCTCTCCATTCAACAGACTCTTTCTTGGGCACCATGTGCAAAGGCTTTTTGAAGGTCTCATATGACCTAGTTGAATCATATGCTGAAATTCAGTTTTAGAGATTCTGAGGTGGTCAAGAGCTAGCTATCTACGTTTAACAGCAACTGGAAGACCTTTAGTATTTATACAATAAAAGGTATAAGGCTGTACTGTGAGGAAATCAAAGTGTGTACATTTGGCATTTTGAATTTGAATGAAAATGTGTACATTTGGCATTTTCCAGAGATGGGTCATTGTTGGAAATGATAGCTGAAATTTTCACTTGTTTATAGCCAAAATTTGATCAATTACTTTCATAGGTTTATCCAAAGTAATTGGAGAGAGGGATGCTAAGCTAGTCTGGAGAAGAACAGGCATTGCATGATTAAATAATTCAAATAAGAGAGAGTCATCAATACTGTGATTCTGTGCTAAACACTTCATAATGCAGAGGAGTTTGTTGGCCTTCCAATCACTGAGGCTTTCACCCAATAGTTTTGTTTCAGAACATTTTCCAATAACTTTTATTTCAGATCCTGATATGGGTTGACTTGATCAGGTTGAATGATGATATCAGGAAGAACAATGGTAATATTAGGTGGTAAGTGAGCCATGACATAGTTGAATTTAGTCTTTTGTTCTGATACTGGTTTAAGAATTGTTAACTGGAACATCGATTCCAACGACACGGATCAACTTGAATAAAAAGTGGAATCACTACAGCGGAAGTTTCAGAATCAGCCACTGCCCAGGTAGAAGTTGCTAGGGGAAGAATAAAAACTGAAAGTGTCCATTACTATAAAACAGTTTTAAGTCTGGTCACCATTGAAGAGGTGCATTATTGATCTGACTCTTGTTGACAAAAGAACTGGAACAATGAGAAATTTAAATTTGTGTTTATTTACTGAGATTTTAATGTACATATATTATTAAAAGCCACTGAAACAATTACCTTAAATGAGACTCACCATTATATAAAGTCTTGACTTTTTCAACTAAACACAAGAGCTCTTCATCAGGCACATCAATTAAATACAGCTGAAATTAAATATATTTTAAGTATCACTTAATCCTTAAACTGCTTACTTGATTTTTATTACATCAAGAAATAATTAATTTCAATAGAATATATATTTAATAAAATTAGTTTTCTATACCAAACTAATAAATATTGTGTCACTGCAATAGATTTCAGAATAATTATAAAAACAGTGTTTACATTTGTTTGTTAAAACATTGTTTACATTTGTTTTGTTTTTCATTTTAGAAAATTTTAGTATATCATTTAAAAAAATTCTGAATAAAATAAGCATCATAACAATAAAATAATCATATCACAAATCAATATGCAAAATAATTTCAAAAGTGATTAAATTACATATTTATATTAATCAACTGTTAATGATTTGATAATTACTATTGTACCTTGGTATATGTCCTTAATCCAGTTCAGATCCTTGGACTTATACCAAACAAACGTTTCTAATAAGACAAAGGAAAAGTAATTAATTCATTCTTAAAAAGATCTTGCTGTTGTTACTATAACACTGTTTAATAATAAGGTACAAATGCAAGATAAAATATATAATGTACATGAATGAAACATATGGGTAACTAAAAAGCATATACTATATATATGCTTTTTAGTTATCTATATTAAAAGCAGTTTCCCAACATGCTCTAATGTCTCTGATGTTTGTTTGATAACCGATTTTGCCCCCTCTGCAATGTTAGCTTATTTAATAGCGTCTTTGTTACTCACAGTCATAGATACAGTTGTTTCTTGCATACAGTATGCAATAGCCAAATCATGGATATGCATGTCATTTTCACATTTTTCAACAATCTCTTTTTTAAGATCTATGGGGATGTGATCCTAACTATTTTTTATTTATTTATTTATTTATTTATTTTGCTGTTGTTGGACTCTTGGGCAATCGTGCAGCCATAACTCATCGAACTTGAGTTCTATCTCAAACAAAAAATTTCTCATTCAAACACAGGATATACATCAAGCTCGATGTACACCGAGGTACTACAGAATAATGAACGAAATAACTTGAACATGAGAATCTGTTTCTAATTTGAATGATCTAGAAAAATTATTTTTAACAGGCGAAAATATTAATTTCATAACAATAGTAAGCAGGCAACTTTAGCTGCTTCATCTCTCTCATTCTATAAATTTTTGATTTCCTCTTTCAGATATCCAGAACTGCATAACTCTGAACTATTCAGCATAACATTTTTAAATCTCTACAGTATTCTTAATTGATTGCTTTAAAAAATTTACACAAATATTTTAACATCTCAGTGGTATCATAGAAATTCTAACAAACTCTTCTAATTAATAAATGTAACAAATTACTGGAATTATTTTTAAATATTCTAAAACTGAACAGGAGATGTGTTAAAAAAGAAACCAAATTTTTGACATAGCATACCAACTGGCACAGTGGATACCGAACACACATAGCACAGATTTAAACAATAAACTGCCATTTGCTGTATTTCACTCTGACCATTAAGTTGGTAAGACAGCCACTGAAGTGAGCACATGCACAAGCTGTTCATTGGATTAGTGCCAAAGTGGCAATGAAAGAGCTTGAAGAAAAATGTATGTGTGTGAAACTTTGCTACAAACTTGGCAAAACTTTCACATAGATATTTCAGTTAATTAACCAAGCATATGGGTAGGAATGTATGAATTGCACACAGTGCTATAAGTGGTTTAAATGTTTTGAACATGGAAGAATCTCGGCTGGTGGTCATCCCAAGCCTGAATCAATGTCGAGAGAGTTCATGCTGTGATTCATGGAAATCATCATTTAACTGTTCAAGAAATTGCTGGTGAAATGGACATCATTGTAGAATCATGTCGTGCCATTAAATTTTGAGAGAAAAACTTGAAACGCACCACACCAGTGTAAAACTCATGCTGTGTTTGCTGACTGATGATCAGAAACAGACCTGTTTTGAAATCAGCCAGAAACTGCTTGCCACTGCAAACGACAATGAAAACGTTTTAAAGGACATAATGTGATGGGACATGGGTTTAAGGCTATGATATTGAAACGAAGGTGTAGTTATCACAGTGAGTGAGAAAAGGGTCTCCATGCCCAAAAAAAGCATGCCGAGTCAGTCAGAAATAAAGGTGATGTTCGTTGTATTTTTTCACTAGAAAGGCACTGTCCACGAAGATTTTGAACCACATCTAGTCAGATAGTAAGCAAAGAAGTGTACTAGGGAATTTTAGTCTATCTGAAGGATGCTGTGCACAGAAAGAGGCCTGAATTGTGGAAAAATCAGACTTGGATGTTACATCATGACAATGCAGCAGCTTTGTCCCCAGCTATCTAGAAAAACACTCCATTTGCACTCCATCCACCACATTTTCCAGACCTAGGCCCAGCAGATTTTCTTCTGTTTCCCAAACTGAAAACTACATTGAATGGACTTCTGTAGTTTGCAAACTACAGAAGAGATTCAGGGCAATGCCATAAGAAATGCCTGCCATCCTAGAAGGCTTTCCAAAAATGGAAGAAATGATGGGAATAATGTATTGCCAGTAGATGGGACTACTCTGATGGGAAAATGCTTAAAATGCAGTAGAATAAGCAATACATATATTACAGTAAAAGTTTGGTTTCTTTCTGAACTCATCTTGTACTTTATATTCTCAGATTTCTAAACTAATTAAGTATCAAAGCAAATGGTATAACACAATGTTGAAAACTTAATAACATATTCTTAATTCAGTATACAGGTGAAGTGAAAAAAAAGTGATTACCTTATTATTTTCAGATATGTTGAAATCAGGTGCATTGATATTTTGTACAAAATAAGCCTATGAAAAGAGATACAATAAAATTCTTAAAAATTAATAATTAATGATAAATATTAATCAGAAAGTATATAGCATTTCACAAAATTGTAATTTAACTGAAAATTTTGATTTAAGTGGAAAATGATCAATCAGAAATATATATATATATATGAACCATGAAATACTTCAAGATTAAAATATGCAAAGTTTTAAATTTAAAATGTTGAACACAGTACAGAAGATATGCTAAAGGAAATGCAAGATGATAAAATGTTAAATCTGCAGCATAGAATTTTCTGTCTTACAGATTAACCATCAAACCCCATTATTAATTAACCCTCAAACAGAATCAAACCCCGCTATAATAAACCTCCAAAAGTATGAAAATCAGATAAAACTATTTGGATATCTTCAATTTAATTTTTTTTTTTTTATTTTTCATATTTTTGACTGAAATATCATCTAACTCTAGAAGAACTAGGATATAATAAACATATCTTTAAGGCCCCATATGGCTTATATGACATTGATGAAAAAATGTGAATGGGTTCTGGTTCCATTTAAAGACTTCCAGCTTCCACATACAGCTCTATTCAAAGCTGATGCTATGATGGAAATTTTGAAATTTCACCATTCAGGTAAGAGGAAATAAATAATCTTATGTCCTTGAAGTTTTTCAGTTGATTCTTCTTTTAGGGAATGAAAATTTTTAATCCTTACGAGTTGTTTTATTACAAACTTCCTCAAAGTTCTATCTTTCAAATAGGGGTTCCACATTCTTTAATTCTTTTGCAAGACATAAGATATTCTTTATAGAGACTATTATATTTGTGTATTGCAATCAAATATATCTTAGGAGAACTGAATATTTTTTTAATGGACACTAGACAAGGCATGTGTGTATAGAAATTATCTTCTTTTTTCCTATTTCCCAGAAGAGAAAAACTCTCACATATTCCTTGACCAAATGCTTTGCATTCTGCTTCTATGTTAACAATTCATCCAAACTATAAATGCAAAGCTTCTGCAATGAAGATAAGGTGAACATTATTGGAAAAATATAAAAGGAATACAGTCAAACTGATATCTGCCAGAAATACAATTTATCCAAGTCTATAGCTGATATCATATAAAATACTTTATAATTTCTGCTCATGGAAAAGATCTGAATATGAGGAAAAAGTTGAGAAAGGTAGAGCACAGAGATGTTGAAGAAGCATTTCTGAAATAGTTCACTATTCAAAGAAGATCTAGCAAAATGCTTCAGATAAAAACAAATGAATTTTTTGGACATTTTGCATAGTCTGAAGAAGAATAAACAAAAAATTTAATAACTACATGTAATCATAATTGTAATTAAATCTTAATATTTTAATAACTTTATTATTCACATCTTTTAGTACAAGTGACAATGTTAATCAGTTTTTTTATTTAACATTTTATTTTTACATATTTTTGTGAGACAGTCCATTATTCTTATCAGACCGGATATAGCAAGCAACTTCAGGTCTCTTGAAGCTCATTATAATGGATTTGTTGTGACTTTTTTTTGCTAAATGTCAGGCTCAGGAAAAAATAATAATAAAAATAAAATTTAAAAAAAAAAAAAGTAAATCCTCATTCATCAAATACATAAAGATGACATTTAAATGCATTTCTTCAAGATACTCTTAAGAAAAACAGATTAGGGCTTGTTTCTATGACAGCAAACAGCTGTGTTTTATGGTAGGCACACAATGCTAAAGTCACTGCATAAGGTGGAAATTAGAAGGAATGCCTTTGATCCAAGTGTTCCAGCAGAAATTTTAATTTCCTTTCATCCCTTTCAGCAACTGGTCATAAGTTGAATGTCGTACTGGTAGAAATTTTTTAATGTTTTACAGATCTGTTTAGCATGAAAGAAAAGTAAATTTTAATCTATTTTGATTAACTATCCAGCTTCTGGAATGATTGATTTAAGTGCAGCAGCATCTCTCCTCCCAGTCAATATCATTTGATAATCAAATACGATTTTTTAATTTCATATACTGAAGGCCTGTGAAAAAAGTTATAAAAAATTTTTATGCACAATAAATAAATAAATAAATATACAAAACTCACATAATTTTAAATGCAGGCTTTCAATATTCAAGTAGATATAGCAAATAAGATGACTGCTTTTATAATTTAAGAAAAGAAATTTCTTTCTTCATTTATGTAGCTTTTCTACCATGAATTACATTTTATACATGGTAAAATATCCGAAAATTTCAGGTATATGAATTCAGCATTTCCTGAGCATTCTATATAATCCATCTTTAACTGTATCTATACATGCCTACATATGTTTTGTTAGTATGTTATTTACATTACTTTTGCTGAGGACCAGGTATTAATTTTCAACTCTGATGACATTTATCACCAAACAACATAGTAAATATAAAGCCAACAGGAAAACAAAATTTTTTTTCACACTCCACTCTCTCATAATAACAATTTGCACAAGAACTTTAAATTTGACATTTTTCAGTTCAAGCATCCTTATGTTAGTAAAGCACATGTGCATTCTTCTTGCAAGCTAAAAATCAAACGTAAAAGTACACCCCCTTTTTTTTCTTCTTCCCCAGGGAAAAAAATTCAAAATATGGAATTTCAATTTATCATGAAAAGAAAATGAAATTTTGCCTTCTTCCTAAGAAAAGGTATTTATTTTAAATTCCACTCAAATTTGTGAAAAAGGGCATGAAATGAAGCTACATATCATCATACCATATGGAAATGCAATGTGAAACACTGCCATGGGGGGAAAAAAGACTTTTGCACTGGTAATAATCAACAATCATATAGCATTATCAGATTCATATGGTACCAAACGATTTGTATTATCAACATTTTGAGTCATATCTGGCTGAGTTAACTGTTATTGCCAATTTATGCAACATGAATAAATTACACTTTTTTGAAGTAATTATTTTTTTTTTTTTTGAAATATTTGGGACTATTTCTATTAAAATTCTAGGTACTGTTCTGTTATTGGGACCAGATTCAGAAATGTATGTATCTATGCACACGCAAGTGTACATACATACATACACACACGCTCATACGTACCGTATATTCTGATGCATAATGTGCACTTTTATTACAAAAAATAAGATCAAAATTTATGGATGCACTTTACATAGCAAATATAAAAATTATATATTAAAAACAAGAAAAGAATCAACATATAAAAATTAGACTTTTACCTGTACCTAAATGCTGTTTAAAAGAAATGACACAGCCTACAAAGCTAAACATTTTTATTATCGGATAACCTGAAAAGATTGTCACATTCATCTTCCGTTATATTTTCAGGCACATCATCGAATTCTGTTTCATCTTCAGCATCATTGTTACTCTGATTCATAAATAAATAATCACCAATGCCAAACATCCGCTGCAGCCCGATTTGCAAACTGATTGACTTTGCATCTGAAACTAGCAGTATGCCATTTCGTTTGGCAGGAGCCATATTTAACACTAAAAGGAACATTAGGTCAACTGTATTTCAATTAAAGCAAACATGACTTAATAGAGAGGGAGGAAACGTAACATTCACAGAGTTTAACCTAGAAATGAGTTCTTTTCGTCCTTCCTTGAGAGCAATAGAACAACAAATGTTGGACATTTTGCACTCCCCTGAAACTGCAGGAACACAAATCTGTACTAGATAATTTAAATCTCTTCAGATATGAATTGAATTTACCATGTCCAGTTAGAAATTGAGTAACTTCAAAATTGCAGAAAAAGTGTTTATTATTCAATCTGTGAGGAATGGAAGGAAAATATAGTTTAGTAAAAGAGGCAGTAGTAGAATTCCTATATAGTTCATTCCACTTGAGTATTGTATCCTCCCTATTTTTGTTCTTGAAAAATGACTTGGGAAGTATCATTGGAGTATTTACTTGAAGAGGTGTAGCTTGTTTTGCCCACCAATCAGTCCTTTCATTTCCTAGATTGCCAGTGCGGCCATGTACATGAGAAAAGATAACATCAACACCTTTATTATTAAGGTCTTTAAGAAGGGCATGAGAAGTGACAATTAATTTATTTCATGAGAAGATATTTAAGAGAATATAAAGATGAAAGAGAATAGTGCGAATAAGAAATTTAGCACTTAGCGAACAGTTGTTATATAGCCATTTAATTTACTCACTAATGCACAGTAATTCAGCTTAGAAAATACTTCATTCATTGCGAATTCTAAAGAGTTTGTATTCCAGTTCAGAACCATGATGGAAAACAACATAAGCTAATCCAACTCGATTATTGATTTTACTGTCATCTGTATAACACACAACAGGGAAATCATCATCAACAGAAATGTCATAAATGATAGTTTGAATTGGCAAACGATTGGCAGGATGAGGAAGATCTTCAAACAACATCTTGGTATTGAACATAAATTTTTTGATGGTATCTTTAAACTTTCTGTCATTTAAAACATGAAGGTCAATCGGAGGAAATCCTGAAATTGTGAAACAGGCTTCATATCTAATTGTTCTGTAGCCATGCACAACTCTTAGTAAAATCTTTCTTTGAATTCTGTGAAGTATACGGGAATTAATCTTCTTTTCTAAATCTGTTTCCCACATTCTAGAAGCATAGCAAATAAAGGGGACAATATCCTGCTTATAAATCATATCAATAACATTAGATTTTAAACCAAAAGTATTGCAAGAGACACGATTAAGTCCTCTAAGTATATTTTCAGACTTATTAGATAAATACATAATATGATTTTTCCAACAAAACTTATGATCAAGAATAACACCTAAATATTTAATTTCATTCACCGTTTCAAGTAAGGTATTATCCAAGTACAATTGTTGGTTTGTATAGCTGACAAGCTTTCTTTTAATTATCATAATTTTAGATTTATTAGGATTGAATTCCAATTCCTGTTCTTTGGACAAATTGGAAATAATATTAAGGGTGTTCTGAGCCGTATTAAAGAGAGTAAAGGGACATGTCTCTTGAAAGCAAATTAGTAGAGCATCAGCAAAAGAAATAGTTTTACAACTCGGACAATGTGAGAGTATATTGAGTAGATCATTCATAATTAAATTCCACAGTAAAGGTCCAGAAACCGAGTCTTGAGGGCAACCTCTTTCCAAAATGTGGGAGGAAGAAATGTGGCCAAGGGAGAACAATGCAGATCTGTCATGCAGAAAATCTTAAACAAGGTGGAAAATATTACATGGAATACCAGTTTAAAAAAAAAAAGTATTCCAGGCCACTAGGCATGGTTGAAAGCACCTTTGATATCAAGGAACACTAAAACTGTGTGGAAATTTCTCTTCTTACCTTCGTCCACTATGTCTTTTAAGTACAAAAGAGCATCTTCAACACTCTTATGAGGGGTAAAACCAAACTGTGCTTTATTTAACAGTATTTTATTATGCAAGAACCAGGTAATTCTATTAACAAACAGCTTTTAAAGGCATTTTCCTAAACTGGAAAGAAGACTAATGCATCTCAAGTTATCTAAATGTGGGATACGAGGACCACTATTCTTAGGGATTAAAACGACATTCGCTCTTTTCTAGCAACGAGGAAATGAACCAAGTTTCAGACAAGTATTGAAGATTTTGGAGAATAAATTTGGAAAAATTCTATGAACTTGCTTCAAAATTTCGTTTGAAATAGAATCAAGACCAGAAGCTTTATTGCATTTCAGGTTTTCTATAATACTATTAATTTCTGACATAGTAAATGGAGGATCTGGATTAGTAACATAATTTAACGAAGCTTCAGCCCTAATCATTCTATGAAACGAATTATCCATGTTAAAAGGGTCCGTGAGAAAGCTTCTGTTAAGAACCTCATTAGTAGTTTCTTCTAGCGACTCCGTACAATTACCAGATGGGAGATAAATTTCACTGACTTCAATTCCTTCCATAAAAATTTTTCTTTATACAGTACAAAGTCTTTAATAAGGACTCTTTGGGACTTCGGCGGTTCCGGATTAGGGGTTTTTCCGGATTATAGATCATCAAATTAAATATGGTAAGATGGCATGCAGAAATTATAAAATTAAAATAATGAAACCGTAATTTATGAAATAAAGAGCAATTATGATCTAAAGGGTATCAAAATTGACAAAAAAAAGCTTAATATTTATTTGTTTACTTTATTAAACATTTCTTTCAATGTAAGTTGTTTAAGTTGCTTCGTTTTATGTGCTAATACTTTCTCTTTAATTCTATAAACAGACATAATTTCTTGTTCAGTTACAAAGTTCTGCTCTTCAAGTCCTGTAATTGCTGTGCCGAGAATACCGACTAACTTGCCAATCGAAATTTTTTCATTTTCATTAACCTCTATGTCACTTTCTTCATGCCTTTATCCATTTTTTGCAGCAATTCCACTTTTTGTTTGATGGGCATTGAAACATGCTTTCGCTTTGTAGATCCTTTGGCAGTTCCAGAATCGAAAACTCTTTTAGACATAATTGAAAGTTCAAGCTTACTTTTTATAAAATTGCTCTAACAGTCTGCAAAAAATAATAAGCTGGGTCCAATTAGAAGATTAAGCAGCAACGCAATCTGCGACATTAACTGAAATAGATAATTAGATAATTCTAGCCTAGCTTATACCGTCTGTTATACATTAAACGCACATGCGTAAACGTATTACACGCATGCGTAAAGGTATTATGCGCATGCGCAGAAAGTCTGTAGCTTTGAGGTCCGGATTATAGATCATTCTGGATTATGGAATGTTCGTATTAAAGACTTTGTACTGTACCATTTGTATATATTTTTTTCCAAACATTCCTTTCATTTATACTCATTAAGAATTCTCTCCAAGAGTTAAGCTTTACATCCTGGAGCTTTAAGCTGTAACTATGTTTTAAGTGAAGATATTTTTGTTTATATAACTCTCTAAAGAGTAGGGTTACGATTTCGTTGAAACCTACGTCTAGCAGCGTTAACTTGCTTTCTCATACATTCGATTTCAGTAGTCCACCAAGGTACCTTATGAACTCTTGGCTTTTTTAGAGGCATGGAGGCCTTGGATACATTATAGAGAATCGAAACAAAATTTTCTAGTTGAGAGTTTAATGCATGCTTATCCATACAGCACTCAATAAACTGCGACAACTCATCAATTCGCTGCTTACATGTATTGTAAAAAATATTCCAGTTAGCTTTCTTTACACTGAAGACAATCTTGCTGTTTTTTCTGTAACAGAGAGTGTTATTAGAGGCTACAGATATTTCAAACTCAATTGTATAATGATCAGAAAGGGATTCATAATCTGGTTAACACCAATGCAAAATATCTGCAAGAAGACCAGATCCCACAATCGTAATATAGCTTGAACCTTGACTACTACAGAAAGTAGGACCGCAGACTTTGTTTATAATGAACAAATTATTCATACTTCAAAATTCAAGTTTAACACCTCGAGAATCTGAAACTGGACTATGCCAAATTTCAGATTTGCTGCTGGCATCCATAGCCCAAATCAATCTCTTACAATTTTTTGAAGCTAATGCTACATTAGTTTTATGCAAATCCAAGTCGATATTTCTATTAGGTTCAAAATAATAGGAAAAAATGATAAAATCCTGAGTATTGAGACAAACATGAAGAAACACCATATTATAATCAAGATTATTAATATCAAGCAGAGTAGACAGCTTTTGATTCCGTACAATAATAGCAGCTTTAATAGTATCACTATTAGCATCAAAGTAAACCCGGTAAGAGGAAGGCAAGTTGGAAAGAGAGCATTTATAAGAGTGAGGTTCCTGAATAAGAGCAATATCAATGTTAGAATTTTCCATATTTAAAACAAGCTGCTGAGTAGCCATTTTCGAATGATGAAGATTAAGTTGAATAATTTTAAGAACAGAAATGGGGAAGTTAGCCATAATTAATTTGAGAAATAATTCTATTCTTCATAAAAATATGAGAAGAATAATTTTTGGAGAAAGGCTTATGCTTAACATGAACTTTCTTGCCAACATTCTTGATTTTGCTATTATAACGAATGCAAATTAAACAAGCTTGGGTCTCTTGAGTTTGGCAGCGCTCACTTTTATGTTCTTTTTCACATTTGAAGCAAGCAACAGAATTTCTGCAGTTAGCTCCTTTGTGAATATAGCCAAGGCATTTAAAGCATCTATTTATTATGATAAACTCCTCTACTTTACAAGCCGACCACTCAAAATATAAATACCTAAAAGATAGGCATTTTCTGTATAGCTCGGGTTTCATTTCGACAATGATATGCTTTGAGTTTTGGAATTTATAAGAGTAAAACAAAATTTCATGTCATTAATACATTCATTACTATAAAAAAAATGTCAGGATTTTGATCAAAGAGAACAGTTAATACATCTTTATCATCAATTTCATAAGGCACATTTTTAATAAGTGGAGCAGGATTTTTCTGTCTTGGAAGAGAAGAAATTAGTTCAGGTTTGTTGTTGATTTCATCTTTTAGTTTATCAGTTGAGGAAGAGATTTGCACTAAAATTCTGTTATTAGAAAACGTCCTAATATTTTTTATACATAATTTCTTTTCTGTAGGAATTTTTTTTCCCTTCAAACGTTTTTTAACATCAAAGGATGTAAAGTTTTCCAATCCAGCAGCTGTCGAAACAAGCAAATTACAGTCATTTGACTGTTTGTTTATATTTTCTCCCCCAGATGGCGATACCACCTCAGCATAAGAAGGTCTCATAACAGAGCTTTTCAAACTTGCCACGTAAGCTTCGCAATAATCAGCAGACTGTAATCTTTCAAAATTTTTAATTATAAGAGATTTTAACTCACTCAAAGCTGTCCTAGTGTGTTCACGCAACTTACCGTTCATATTACATTTAGATGCAAGTGCTGTGCTGATAGTATCACAATGTTTTTCAAGAGATGTATAAAACACGTCAAGCTCTTTATCTGCCATCTTGAATCCTCCAGCTTTTGATCTTCACTTCAGAATCACTACTTCAAATGACTATAGAAAGAGGAAACATCCGACTCCTAATTTCGTGAATTTATTTGAGTCGGAAGGGAATTCTTACCCCCAAACTCTATCCCCCTTGTCTCAAAACCCTAGAATAACATTCTTGTGCATAGCTGCACTCAATACAACCCACCCTTTTTGCAGAACTATTTACTCCCTCAAGCATTCCCCCCCCCATATATATTGTTCCTCTTATCGCTTGTTGATTCAGTATAGCATTTTTGGAACACCCGGGAAAAATCTTTGACTTAATTACTTCAAAAGGTAAGAGCATTGTACAAGTACCTTTCAGGTTTCTTCATAAAGAAGAGGGTGCACATTACATGGCAAATATACCTAAAAATTAAAAAAATTAGTTTGAAATCAAAGGTGTGCGTTATACGCCAGAATATAAGATACATGCATTCATGATCACATCCATCCATACATATGTAGATTTCTGAATTCGGTCCCGATAATAAAACAGTAACAAATTCTATTATTTAAAAAAATGTCTTTTTTTTTTTTTTTTTTTTTTTTTTCTAATATAGTTCTAAACTAGGCAAAACGTTTTCCTTGGCACTTTGCTCACTGATAAATCCAATACGTACATATTAATATCATTATTTATTTTCAGAATTCAAAACAGAGTACTGTTTATTATAAATATATGCATGAATTATTCCAAGCACAGGCAACTTAGGCCTTGCAATGGGAGGGGGGGACAACCAAATAAATTTTTCTCAAGTAAATACAGGTATATTTGGCTTTAATTTTATTTATATGTGATGCTAACTGAGTGACTGCAAATGATGATGAAAATGCTTGAAATGAAGCTGAACATAAAACATTATACTAAAATAAATACTATATTATAAGCAAATATATATAAGCAAAAATTATGATCAGTAAGTACAATTCATTTCCTCCTCGGTATATAAATGCATAAACTAAAGAGAAAAATTCTTAAAAAAGGAAGTAAAGAATAATTAGCAAAAAATAATTTTTCAGACTATAATAACATGGCTTTCTACTTGGGAAAACTACTTTAAAATTGCAGCTTATCATACAGATCTCCAAATCAAGATCAAACATACATGATCAGTCAGTATGCAAATATTTTTGTACAAGAAAATGTTTCTTAGTAATAATTCAAAAATTTAAGGCGATTTTATTATCTGAAAGTTATAGCCATTCATACACATTGGCAAGAACAAAACAGTTCTACATATAAGGCAATTCTGCATTCCTGAAGGAGTATTAAAGAAGAAAGAAAGGATTGCAAATAAAGTACCTAAACATACATGTGTTTGATATATTGAAGGCGTTTTACAAATAATAATAATAATAATAAATAATTAAATAAAATATTACATGCTGAAATACCACAGACATTAAAAAATCCAAGTAAACATATTTTACGATGAAAATTGAGGGATAACTTATAAGTTACCATAATGTATGTTTTAATGAGACAAGTACTGTTTTTTGAAAAGCATTTTATTTAAAGGGAAAAATACAATATTAAATTTTTAAGCAAATACAATTTTAAATTATTTTTAAAACTTATTTCAGTTGTTCCAATAGCAAAATTTATGAAAAGTCTGCAATTCTGAAGCAATAAAAAATATATATATACAGTACAAAGTCCGTAATCCAGACTCGTCCGGACTTCGGCAATTCCAGATTAGGGGTTTTTTTCGATTATAGATCATCAATTTAAATCTGGTAAGATGGCATGCAGAAATTATACAATTAAAAATATGAAATTGTAATTTATGAAATAAAGAGCAATTATGATCTAAAGGGTATCAAAATTTACAAAAAAAAAAGCTTAATATTTATTTGTTTACTTTATTAAACATTTCTTTCAATGTAAGTTGTTTAAGTTGCTTCGTTTTTTGTGCTAATACTTTCTCTTTAATTCTATAAACAGACATAATTTCTTGTTCAGTTACAAAGTTCTGCTCTTCAAGTCCTGTAATTGCTGTGTCGAGAATATCGACTAACTTGTCAATCAAAATTTTTTCTTTTTCGATAATAACCTTTCTGTTACTTTCTTCACTATCGGAACCACGCATGCGTAAATGCTTTACTGGCTATACACGCATGCGTAGCGGATGCACGCATCAAACGCGCATGCGTAAGTTTGTGGCTTTGAGGTCCGGATTATAGATCATTCTGGATAATGGATGTCCGGATTACGGACTTTGTACTGTATATATACTATATACAGTACTGTATATATACTAACATAGTAGAAATGAAATGACAGAATTATAAAAAAGCATTAGCATTAAATTTAATACAGCTCTTGCGTAAGACTTTCATACAGTTCTTTCCAATGGTACAATTAGAGTATTTACTCAAAAATAAAACCCTCTATATTTTACGATAAATTTTAAGACATAAAAATATAGGTGAATATATGATGAAAGCATGGTTCTGTTCAATATTCATTTGATTCCAATTAGAATGAAAAGTAAGCTAGAAAATTCATTACAAAGTTAGAGAAAAAACAAAATGAGGAGAAGTTACTCGTACATCATTACTTATTTGTTTCCTGGCATATGAATGACCAACCGAGAAGTTGCAGGCCTAAATTGAAACTATTCCACTGTAAACAGGGCTATTATAATTTGTGGTAATAAGCAGTTCATATACTTTATTTACTTGTGTATATTCATCCTTGCACAATTTTCCCCTTAGCACAACCCTAACAAGATTCTAAAATTTTTTTAAGTATTCGTGTGATTTTCAATTTTTTCAAAGCAAAGAAAGATAAAGGCAACTTTTCAAAGCAAAGAAAGACATCTTGAAACATTTATTCATGTGGTACCCTAAGCTTTAAAATAAATTCATCCAAATAGTGGTTGTTTTCATTTTACTAATTGATTTATATCTGTTCATGGATTTTGGATGCTTGAATTCTAATTAATTAAGCAATAATATTGAAGAACTTTCAGAAACTGGAACATCTAATGCTCGTGATGGTTTTGAAGAGCACTATTCATAGTAACACAGATTGAACGATGATGAAGATGATAACAAAGGCGATGACTTGCAAGCTGTAGCAGACAACACAGAAAGCAGTTCCAGCAGCATTAAACAAGGTTTAGGATACAGGGAACCAGAAATGAAGGTAGCTGTTTAGATATTGTCAAGTTAATACTACTATGTGCTTTTATTGGACAGTAGGTTTTTTTGAATAAATAGGTTAGTCTATATTTTAGAGTACACCAAGGATTATCGCCAAGTTGTTGTTTCATTTATTGCTAAGTTATTGTTTCCTTTATGGTAACCTGAGTAGTTGAATATTATGGAAACCCTGTTATGATATGATGGGTTATAATGTGTGATTGTGGTGATTTCGACATATGAGAAAATATTTGTCAGGGCTTACTTAGGTTTGCATGTTGGTTAGGAAGTACTTTGCATATTTTGTGCTTTTTACTGTAAAACTGTTTGATTAACCTGAAGTTTTTGTACACTTTGGAACGACTGAGAAAGAAAACATTGCTTGACTGGTGTCTAGATGATGATTTAAATTGTTTCATTCACCTCTCAGTAAATTATGCAGTGGGATTTAAAATTTCAAAACTGGAGCTCATATCAACACTATGGAAGGTATAATAAAAAGAGCTTTTCAAAAGAAATGCTACTGACAGTCTGGCAGATAGTTTTCATTTTTACTTTTGTTAATGTGGCGATGGCAGTACACAGATTCTAGTTTAGATAATTTTAAATAGTTTTTGGATGCCGTTAAAGAATTCTGTGTGTATGTCACACATATCAAAGAAAGAAAATTTTTTAAATAAGGTAAGTTGATATTTCCTTTTTGTACTGCATAGGTAAGATGTATTTCCATTCTTATGTTATTTCCTTGTTTGATTTAAAATGCAGTTTATCGAGATTATACATTTTTTTTAATTATGTTTTTGACACCAATTTACTGGGGAGGACGTTGGGCGTGAACAGGAATGGCGCTAAAAATTCGCTAAAGGGTACCCCGAAATATATTTTTACCAATAAATAATATTATGATAATTAGTATTAGTATATCCATGAATATTGTTCATTGTTTATGTTATTACTGTAACTGTGTCCTCTGGAAATTAAATTATTCACATAGTTCCAACCCCCTTGAATTTTGTAATTATAAAATTAAAAAAAAGGGGGGAATGCATGTGTAAATATGGCATTCAATAACTACCTATGTGCCGCTCAGTCAGTATGGTGGTCAGGGAAGCTGATTGCGATGCCAAAGGGCCTGGGTTCGAATCCCGGAGAAGGCATGGTTGTAACTGTCTATCCCTTCATAGGAAAGGCAATGGTGGTCCACCTATTAGGTGCCTCCATAATAAAGAGACCAGCACATCCGGCCTTGTATAGATTAATGGACTGGGTTACATTCGTAATTGTTCACAATCTGCCATTGGAAAAAAATAACTACCCATTTGGTTTATTTCACATTTAAATGGTGTAATTATTCTATATACAGTACAAAGTCCATAATCCGGACTCATTGGGACTTCGGTGATTCTGGATTATAGATTTCCCGGATTATACATCATCCGTTTAAATCTGGTATGATGGCATGCAGAAATTATACAATTAAAAATATGAAGCAGTAATTTATGAAATAAAGAGCAATTATGATCTAAAGGGTATCAAATTTTACAAAAAAAAAAAGCTTAATATTTATTTGTTTACTTTATTACACATTTCTTTCAACACACGCATGTGTAAAGCATCCATCATGCATAGTCAAAATTAGAAAATTGCAAATAGAAAACTATTTGATAAGTATTCATGATATTTATAATGACGAGGAAATTGATTTAAATCATATCAAAGGAGTAGATCGAGATGATATACTACACTTAGTAAGGAATTATAAGCCGAATAAAATAAAAACATCTGCCCTGAAGATGAGGATAGTGTTGACAGATCAACTTCCAGTTCATTGCGTGCCGCGACGTCCCCCCCCCCCCACACAGAAGCGTGAAATTGATAAACAGATTTCGGAATGGTTAGAGAAACAATTCATTAAGCCAAGCTGTTCTGATTACACAAGTAATATGGTGCTAAGTAGAAAAAAGTGTGATTTTTTACACTATGTTTTAAAGGACACTTAAAAACCTGGTGAATCCCTTTCCGAATATTTAATTGCCATGAGTAAAATAGCCAGTCGCGGTTTTGTTGATGATTCATCAATTCTTGATTATGTAATCAATGGGATACCCGATTAGAGTAGGAACAAAATTATTTTGTATGGGTGTAAAACTATTTCTGAATTCAAAGAGAAATTAAAAATTTATGAGAAAATCCGCGTTCCAGATAGAAAGAATAAGGGTTATTCAAATACTAACACACAAAATAAAGCATGCGCTATATCTAATAAGAGTAAAGAACCAAGGTGTTATAACTGTGGATGTATAGGGCGCGTAATGTATGTGCATTCTTTACGCGCACGTGTAAAGCATACAAAAAAAAACGTTTGTGGCTTTGAGGTCCGGATTATAGATCATTCCGGATAATGGACGTCCGGATTACGGACTTTGCACTGTAGTATCATAATAAAGTCCTTCATCTTATTCTGTAAATAAAATAGCTATTATGAGGCCCTACCAAATTTTATACCAAAAAATGTAGTCAAAAAAGGGGTCGGGAGGTCTTATTTTTAAGTAAATACAATTTTTTTAAAACATATTTTAATAAAATTATCTTGAAAATTATACCAACAGGCTTTTCCTTTTCTCTTGCATTACACTTCTTCAGATGTTTTTGAAGTTTTGACTCATAGCAGAAACTGAAACATAAAAAAATCCCACTTTTGATAAATAATGAAATTAAGAATATAAAAATCATAACATATAGATCTTACTTACATATTTACTACTGATACACATTATAACATTGCAGATATGAAGAGCTGAAAGAAACTAAGAGGAAGGCATTCACAAGAATCACTTCATAAAATTTAAACTGAGCATGGCATGGCATCATTTTGTGCCATGATAATATTCACATGGAAACATTCACTGAATGTTTAAACTATCAGCCAATGTCAATTACCTGAAGCAACATATACATATGAAATATATATCTGCATACACAATATGGAAGGTGTTAAAGTACAAAAGACCACATTATAAAATCCAATTCCAATTTAATAATATCCTTAAATTAATATTTGATTCTGTTAAAAAAATATAAACCCAGTATGAAATTACCTCCAATTAGCAATGACTATCCTTGAAGGTAACATTCAATAAAATAAATTTTGGCATTTACTTGTTAACTATCCAACTGGACAGGCCGCATATATATGGAGCAGAATATTTGTTGTAACATCCTTTTCCTTAATATCTTTCAAAATCTTGATATATATCCAAGAAATCAAAGCAATATATTAAAAGAAAAAAGTTCTACATATAAAGTTGGAGGTTTAAAGCAGCCACTTTGCACAGTCTCCAAAATTGGATGATTAGTCACCAGAACCAAAACTTAATCTGTGGATTTTTAATATGCAGCATATTTAATTTTCAAATTTTTGATTGCAATGTTGTCGTTGATTCAATATTTTTTCTCGTATAAAATATTTATCATTTTAAATTTATAATCAGTTGGAAAAGAAATGATAATTGCAATATTTATAACATGCAACATATTTGATTTTAATGCTCAGTTTAAACTGTATGATATCGATAAATTTTCACCCCTTAAAATATTGATGATTTTTAATTTTCCACCATATAGAAAATAAGCAGTAGTTTCTTCATGATATCATTCATTCTTTCACATAGATTCCCCTTCTTCAAAATATTAACTGCATTTGACATACCATAACCAAAAAAGAAAGAAGGTTTCCCCCCCCCTTTAAGACCATGGAAATTGGCATACTGAGTAAATGTATTTAACATACCATTAACCAAAAAAGATGGAAGGTCCCCCCCCCCTCAAGAGCATGGAAACTGGCATACTGAGTAACAGTGTAAAAATGGTCACAAAGTTATTTGGAGGCGAAGTATTTGGTGGGGTGGGGATTCTTAATACTGATAATTTAAGATTCCAGGATTCTTTTTCTCACTCCCTTGTACTTCATATGCTTTTAGGCTGAAGAATTGTTTTTTAAAAGATAGTGCAGCCAGTTATAACAAAACTTTTGAGCTCAGTGTGCCAAAATTTGGAAAAGCCCAAGCTTAACTCTGGTGTTGAGTCACACACAAAAGCATTCATCTGCTTAGTATGTACTCAAACAAACCTGAGGTAAGCACAGCACATTGTTGACAATGAGAGGGCCATTGCAAAAGAACAATATTTTTATTTTATGGAATTTTTTGCCTCCATTGATCGCTGTGGAAATGCATGATGCACATCATCCAAAATGGGTTTGAGTTCACTATGACACACGTGTCATAAGTTTGCCATTATTTGTGTAGGCAGCGAACTAGGGTGAAAAATTAAAAAATATTAATATTGGATTCTATAATAGCAGCACCTGCTGACTTATGGATTCTACAAAGATAAATAGATGTTATTTTCCACTACACATTACTTTATTCCTCCCCCCCTAAAGTTACCTTAGTGTTTTTGTAGTTTTTTCAAAATTGATTTTAAATGCTGCCAAATTTCAACAAAATGCTTAAGGTGACAGCTTTAAAAAGGAAGTCCTTACATTTTAAAAAATTGTTCATAGCTTTTAAATCATGTTAAAAAAGTGATGTTTTTCACCAGCTTTACTATTTTTAACTCTTCTTTAATTGTGATGCATATAACAGGTATGTGTTTATAATACTGAGCATTTTGATTTAAAAGGTGAAACTAATGAACCTTAAATTATTGAAGACATTTATCATGAACAGAATATGGATACAAAATCATTCAGTTCTGAAAGCAAAAATGGACTCAGCAAAATAGACATGGCAGTTGTCTCTGTTGAAGCAAATATAGTATGATTTTAAAATATAAATAAATAGATAAAATAAAAACATTTGGTAATATTTAACAGTGACAAATCTGCATTTAACAAATTTTTAAATGTTGATATAAAAGTGTTAATAATTCTCCCAAATTTAAAATTAAGCAGAGCTGCATTAAGGACTTTATTAAAAATAATTACATTTCTACTGTATATGTGTTTAAAATATACAAGAAGTAGGTCACTTTATAAATACAACTAAAAATTTAAGCATTCTGTAAAGTTTATAAAACTGAAATAGATGCACTCATGATCTGATAATAATTTTCATCAACACACTGATTAGTGCTAAACTGGAAATTAATTTATTTTTGAGCATAAATGAGATAGGCGATAATTGGCCTACGGGTGAAGTGCAGAATTGGCCACTTATTTGGCGTGTTATGTTTGACCCTTTTTATCATAGTAAGAGGAATTATATTTTTTCAATTTCCTTTGACCTTATAAGTGAAAATACATCGATCTGTACATAGACAAAGTCAAGGCAGTGTGCAATGCTAAATTTGTGCAATTCTCTGATGTTTTTTAAAGTGAAAATAGGTTGATGTGTGCATGGATAGCGAGTTTGTGCAATTGTTAAAAACATGCCAAGCAGTGGGTGATTCTGCACTTTCCCCTTGGCACTCTCCCTTATAGTTTTTAAATGTTAACATGTGCTTATAAGATAGTTGGTTGGTTTGATTATGACAAACCACATGACAGCTACCTGCTTAAGAAGAGGGCTGCCTTTGTGGAGAAATCTGTATGGGAAACCAGCTGGCATCCAAATTACAACATGGAGAAAACTACGAAAATTTCCTTGCAGCTAATCCATTCACCAGAATTTCAGCGTCAAACTACTAACTTTCTGCAATTTTACAATTCAATCACCTTATAAGGTAGATATGGTTTATTTCTTTAGCCATGCATTTGAGTACAGTTTGCATTATACTCAGGCCAATATAAAAAACTTAAATTGTGAACTTTATAAATACAATACTATTAAAAAAAACTGCTAATTACTGGAATAAACATTTTTTTTTCAAACACTTACTGGGAAGAATCAAGTGGACATGGTACTCTGGCACCTTTCTTTTCATTCTAAAATGATATCAAAACAAAAATTACAATTTTACACCGCACTATATTAAAATGAGATTCTAATTTTAAACTGTCATATATTAATAATTTACTGATAATGAATAACTTCGGCATATTTTTCACTCTACCAGAAACGTAAAATGATACTTTTACCAGATCAGATCCTAAATGAGAATGATGAGGACAAAAATTCATTCCATTCCCAGTTTTCATGCGACAGAGTCTTTTTTTTCGCTCTAAGAAGAAAGAACAAACGTTCTCCTCCTCTGCAGACCGTTTACTCATTTTGAATTTATGCGATTTTGGTAGTCAATCAAACTTTATTAAAATAAAGACATCAAATTTGAAATAATTGTAATGAAACTTTTCATTTATTTTAATCATTTATTATTCATTCTTAGATTACTGTTATTAAAAAAAGCAAAAGATTTTTATCAACACACGTGAATTATTGATAAAATTACGATATGAAAATAATGTCAAAAAACATAAATAGTCCATTTACAAAACAAACACACACGGTAAGAGGTAAAAATTAAATAACAAAACTAGACATTAATTGGGTTTGCATACTGAGCTACGTCGTTTGGCCCATTGGTCTCAAACCAAGGTTCTTTAAGATACTAAGGTTAGGCCAGGAACGGAAAAAGCGTGCCATTGGTTGCTGGTAGTGACGTCACCCGGGAGACAAGACGCATCGGCCGACGCGTCTGCTACATGATTTTGGTAATGGAAAAAATGTAAACTAAAGCAAAATGATCATTTTATATGTGGTAGATACACCGGAAATACCGGGTTAATACTTTCCGATTAAGTATTTTGTTAAAGAAAATGTTTATTTTATGCACAGAATTCGTACGAATGCTGAAAATAATTGTAAACATTAAATTCTTTTCGTAAAGGAAAGCATTAGAAAATGAAAAACGTTATTTAAGTTAATTAAGGGAAATAAATATTGTAAAACAAGGTATTTTTCAATATATTTTCGTAGTATTGTTTGCACTAAATAAATCTTGTTGAACAGAACGCATGATGGCATAACTGCTAAGACCATGGCAAAAACATAATCAAAAAGTATTATTCTATTTATTTTCATTGCTCATGCACTTTTTTTAATACAAATGAACTTTGACATTCCATGAGAAATATATGATCGTGATTTTCAGTTTAAATTACTAATCTCAAGCAAAAATATATATAAAGAGATTTGACTTAACAAATTCATATTTAAATACCATAAAATTCTACAAATGTCTTAATATCCGTCATTATACTTTTAAATAGTATACTTATCACATTCTTTTTAAAGTGAAAATGCACTTCATACTGATTCACTTCAGATTTTAGCAGAAGTGCGTATATTTTCAGTATAATCTAAAAGTACTCTTATAATCCCTTCACTCCCAAGATTTCTATATAACATTTATCCTGACGTGATTAATTGCTACAGTAAATAATCTTCGATATTGGCATCCTGTTCTTCCTTCCATACATTAAAAATGGAACAATTAAAATACATTTTCTTACACATATACGCACAATAATAATAATAATAAACTTGCCCTACATCTTAGTTTCGGCCCACCAGCGGCCGAGCGGTAAAGTCGCTGAACACTGGTAGTTCGGTTCGAATTCCGCGAACGGGCTGGCTGCATGGGTGTTTTCGTGGTTTTCCTCATGTGTAACGTGTATACGAGCCAGTTTCCCTGAGAAAGTCCTCCACGAAGGCATCACAACGCAGATAGCCCTAGTGTGCTTTGCCATAATTAAATACACCACCACATCTTAATTTAAATTCAGCCTGTACATAAATTAAATATTTTAATTACTAATGTATTTTTATCAGGTTGTTTCTTAAAATACTTTTGTTATACTCGAAATATGCGTTCAATATTGAATTATTTTTCTTTCTCTTATAATTAAAAACAAGTTATATGGAATCAAAATTAAAACATATGCAGCAGTTAAATAACACTGAACAGAATATCTTACTTACTCTTTCGCTATTTGTATTGTAGCATTATACACAGATTTGTTTTCCTTCAGATTCAAGCATGTGTAAGTTATATCAATTAAATTACATCACACATACCTGTATGCATCAGTTAAATAACACTGAAGGAAATATGTCACTCACTCATTCGATGTTTGCATCATAGTGTGGTCGAGAAATTGTTCTTTCGTCACGGTGAGGCATGTATCAGTTTACTTAGTTCGCAAAGCTTAACCCAGACGCTGCTTCAATACATAGAATTCCGTTTGGGATGTAAAGAAAGTAACCAAAACATGTGAATGAAGTTGGATACGCGAATTTATTAACTAATCATTCAGGTACTCAGTATTGGTAAACATGACACTGAGTTTAAATATCTCACTACGATGTAAGTCTCATACACAAAATGAAGATTATGATAAAAAAATGATTTAAAATGAAAAATTTTTCAATTTAAATGTAAAATAGGAGTAAAGTGAAAAATAAATGTAAAATTACATCACAGTTATGTATGAAAACTATTAAACTTCATTAAAAAAATAGTTATTTTATCTGGTTGTAAAGAGTGTTTTCCGAATTAACAACACAAATCAAATCAAACTGTTAATGCAACGAAAGTAAACAAACGCCAAGAACTAACGCTGTCACCCACATGACGTCATGCGTATGTGGCTTAACTTTCTCCCTGCACTGCGCATCGCTCTTGGGCCCCCCCTGGTCTCAAACTGGGAGCCCGCGGGCTGCCGAAGTAATTTTATGCAGCTCGAAAATACATTTTCTTTAAATTAATTAGTATTACTATGACAGGAATTTCAAGTAAAATTTTAACATTTTAATGGTTTGGAGTCCAGTTTCACATTATTTTGATTACCGAAAACGATTATGAGTAATTCTCGGGAAGATTTAGAAATCTTATTCAAAGGTCTGAAGCTACAAATGTGATCAACTTTTATTATTACTTGTCAAAAGATTACAATTCTAATAGTTACGAGTTTTTGCAAGATTAATAATAACTTTATTTGGAAATACATTTACATGAGAAGAGTACCAATTTAGAACTCAAACAACAAAAATCAGTGTTAGATTTTCAAATTTTTACAGGACTAGTTTCGATGGTTTTACCGAACCATCATCATCAGCAAAATGATATTTTGCGCTTTTGCAGTGACGGAGCTGAAGTATTGACCCTTTTGCTGGAATATCTTTTACAAATAATGCAAAATCCCAGGCTGGATGAAACTGTTCTTTGTCCAGATATTAACCACAATCTTTTTCGTAGAAAATTTAAGAAAGGAAGAAACGCCGACGTGTCCTTTAATTTGATGTTCTTCCATTACTATGCTTTTGATAAGAGGATGTTGGATAAGGTTCGGAGAACAGCCTTAACGCCAAAACGGGGAGAAACAACTTATTATGGTAGGCCAAGTTATGGTTGTCATACGATGACGTACTTCTTCTAGGTTCTAGGAGGACAGCGTGATACTTTTTCCCTGCTAAGGGATTATGCGTAGCAGCAGATCGGGATAGTATCCCGGGGATACGTATTCGGAAAATATTATTATGTTTGCTGTTTGCTTATCAAGCAAAGAGTATTCAATTAGAAATAGCACATAATTGAATAAAATATAAAATATTGATAATATATGTAAAAATAAGTGTCTTGCGTCTGTAAATGGTTATTTAATGCTTTAATTTCTGTTTTCATTTGCTTTTTTATGCTTCCCTGTACTCATCGATGTTCAAACATGGTTTATTCTATAGCCTTTTTAGTATTTATTTTATGTGCATTGATTGCAAGTAATCTATAAACATTTTCTTGTACTTTCTTTCTTTCTTCCGAGGAGGTTCAACGCAGTGGTTATTAAGACGGTCGGTGGTTTTCTCAGACGAAAATTTTCAAAGAGGAATGCATTAAAGTCTTGATTGTGCAAAACACATCTTTGAAGCTAAATGTATTTTAAGAAGTACAAAATATGTAAACAAGATTTTGTCCCTTCCCCCAAATCAGTCATTTAAACTATTCCAACCGTTCAGGAAAACGAAAAACATTGCGAACATAAAAATCTGCTTTTCTTTATATATACTTTAATATAAGGAAATGTATTCCTTCTTTTTATATATATAAGAAAAGGAACCCATTTTTCCTTGTAATCTTTTGAAAGTCGCTAACGCTTAAAAAATGATATACTACGCCAAGTAACTTGCCTTAAAAAAAAAAAAAAAAAAAAAAAAAAAAAAAAGATTCACTACAACATTTTAGGCAGTTCGCGTATGTAGAATTCGTTCTTTTCGATTGACGACGTTCAAATGACGGATCCGAAAACTCAATGCGCATGCTTGGTTAATGTTGGTCCGAATAGGTGATCGCACCATTGGCCTCAGACAAGTGAGCATAAGCAACAACAACGACAAAAGTTTCTGAAAACTTTAAGCAGCAAAATGTAGCCAAATTGATTCTTCCACGTCATTGACTTTATCTTTTTTTTTTTATGAATTTAATTTTTCTCTTTTCCCTTTTTCTTCACTTCGTCGGCTGATGGCGACCACTTGAAATAATCGTACTCCATCTGCTTATGCTCTTTCGTTTTTTTATATAGATATTTGATTGACGGACACAAACTAAAAGGGAGCTTTCGCGCCTTGAAGCTCTAAATATAATCGTAGTAGCTCTTTGAAGATTACTTTGTAACATCATGCACAGAACTTTGGCACATGCCAAACTCCAAGGTCCGTAGAACCTTCTACGGACCTTGGCCAAACTCGGCTTATTCATGCATGCCTCACAATGGTTTTATAAGTGATTATTCCGTATTTATTTACTTCAACTTTAACTTAAACATCTGATTTGCTTTCAAAATAAGGAATGGGAAGATACTCGGTAGTCAGATGAGATTGACAAATTGTTTTGAAAGTTTCAGATTTAAAGTACTGTTTTCTAAATTTCATCATGCACGAAGCGTACGAAGTTATGCCTATTGTTCAAAAATTGCCTCCTGGATTGTCAATAGAGACAATTTCTGCTTACGGTAGGAAACGTGCTTATTACATTTTCTCCTGCATTAGCTTTAATTTTATCATAATGAGCTTTCTGTTAACATCTAAGTTGATATTCACATTATAATCAACGTCTGATAAAGTAATTAAATTGCGAAAAATGCTAATGAAGCTTTCAGTACAAGCGTTCATCCATTTGATATGAGATAAATAAACGTGATTTTTATGACAGGTAAATTTAGTATGTGAAATCGCCAGCAGCCTGCAAAGAAATAATGTCAGTGGCGAAGAACGTAACAACAAGAATGCTTTTAATTCGTTGTGTTTTTCTCTACTGAAAAAGTGAACGGGGGGGAGGAGATGGTGAATTGTTGTGAACTGCATTTTAATTTGGGTGCGAATGTAGAGTCATTATGCTTATTTCGTGAGCAGAAATTATGAAAAGTAGTTATGTTGTCTGTAGTGTAGAAACACGTGAGAAGAACGCATTTAATTCTCAACCTTTCTAATATGTGCATGTTTTGAATATGTTTCACAAATTAATGTGTTTCAAATTCATAGATAAATACACCTGTTTGGTAAAAAGTCGGTCTTTATTTCATGGTACGTTATCAGGTTCGTGTAAAGATTTTGTCTTTTAAGTTGTGTGCAGTGACCAGTTGAAATGAATATGTCTGTACCAGAGATTTCCAACCTTATTCTTTCATTGAACCCCTTTAAAAGAATGTTTTTTTTCATCGAGTGTTACATTTTTGTCTATAATTTTTTTAATCTATATATTTTTGTCTATATATATAATGTATAGTATACAACATAATTGTAATACAAATAATTGGACATAAATAACTGAAAGGAAAGAATTAGAATATGAACGACAGTTTTGAACAAATGATTAACTAGATCTGTGTTTTATTACTTTTGACATTATTATTAATATTTTTAGTTTTACAAATATAAAACAGTTTTCAGAAAAAAGACCACGGATTCTGATTGAACAGAATTAGTTTTAATTAATATAGTGGCTGTATTTTATGTATTGATGCAATTGTTTTAAATATTTGGCTTAAAATTTCATAATTTTTAAATCACTTTGTTAAGCAAAAGCAACTTGTTTCTTGTTTTTCATAGTAAATTCATTGATCTGAATAAAGCCTGCTTCTACTAAATAAAAAGGAAAAACTATAATCTTGTTCGCTAACAACTTTTAAATTCCAAAACTTACATCCGTGTTTTGAATATCCTCCTTCAATGCAATCAATTCTTTTTTGCATCATAACATCAAAACGGTAAAAATATATTTACGGGTGTCCCTTGCCGAAACGTGCCAATTTTTGGCAGTACATGGATGCCGAGTTTCGCTACACAAAGCCAAAATAACAAGACAAAGAATTGTGCAGTCTTGGTATCCATGTACACATCGACCTATTTTCACTTAAAAAAAATCTCAAAATTGCACAAAAATGGCATTGCTTACTCCATTGACTTTCTTTATCCACGTACATATCGACCTATTTAAAAAAACATCAGAGAATTGCACAAACTAGGCATTGCGAACGCCCTTGACTTTGTCCATGTACACATCAAACTATATTCACTTATAAAGTCAAAGGAGCAGCCAACAAAAAATATATAATCTCAATAAACTACATTTTAAATCAAACAATGAAATAAAAGAAGAAATTCATCTTTGCACTGCACAAAGGAAATATCCACTTTAAAAATACCGAAATATTATTTACGAATTAACACGTCTTCAGTCAATCAAAATTCCTTAACAGCATCCAAAAACTTACTAACATTATCTGAACTAGAATCTATATACTGGCGTCGCCACATAAATTCACAAAATAAGAGTAAAAAATATCCTTTGTAGCGACGTTCAACCATATGCATTTCCTTCCTACAAACGGGACACCTAATAATGGCTACTAAGTAAACCTTCATTTAGACACCAGTCAAGTAATGCTCTTTTCCCCTTTCTTTCCAAATCGTACAGAAATTTCAAATTAATCTTACCACATTCAGCCATTTTACTGCCTAAACTACAAAACAAGCAATATACTTCCTAACTAACACACATCACAAGCCCTTACGAATTTACCTCAATTGTGCAACCGATTATGTCATAATAGGATTTCCATACCATTGAACTACTCAGGCTACCATAAATGAAACAACAACTTGGTGATAAATGAAACGACAACTTCGTGATAAATGAAACAACAACTTCGCGATAATACAAAGGGTATAATTTGGTCTTAATGGGTCTACTCTAACCCATCAAGACCAAATGTATTGCAATTCAGTGAGTCATCCTGGCATATCCAAATTTTCATTATCTTGAAGTAAACATTAAAAAATTTTTTAATTTTGCACTCGGCTTACTTGACAGTACGTCATCTGACAAAGTTTTGTGTTCTTTGTATTTTTTTTCAGTATTCTTGTATTTTACCTTTTTATATTATACATTTGCATAAAAAATTTGCATCTATTAAAAATATTAATGATTTTTAAAAATTACAGTGTATCCCCCTCTTATATTTTTATACCATTTCTTCCTTATTACATGATGTAATTTTATATCAATAAACAATTAATTATCAATTTTGCAATAATATATATAAATTTATGTGATAAATGGCATCTTTAAAATGCTGATCAATTGCCAGTGCATATTTGGCTGTCGACAACCAAGGGATCAATGCTGATCTTGCTGGGAACCCCTTGTCTAATACTGTAATTATCACTGGATTGATATGAGCAGAAATTTAATTGAAACACAAGCAACTACTCTAATTTTTAAAGCAGTCTTCTGCTTTTTTAATTTGACTTAATGTTAAAGCAGTTGATGCAGATATTCAGAAACTGTTATATGTAATATAATTAAAACTAAATACTATTTTGTTATGCTAACATAAGAATATTTATTGAGCTGCATTTTTCTTAATACATCACAGAATGCATCTAACAGTATTTTGTTATTGGATACATTTTGCAATATATTTATAGTTTACAAGATTAAAAATAGAGTATTCTTCTGTTTACTCTGCTTTGTGACAGAGATTCATAGTGATATGGATATCGACTTCCTGATGTCGATGAAGGCTTTGCTGGGGTTGGCAGTATTTAAATGTTGATGGCGGTCATTTGAGGAGCTAGAGTTCAAATAAATAAAATATGTAATCATTATTTAATTTCATTTGATGTACTGTGAAACCTCGGTTCACGAATTTAATTCTTTTCTGAAGTCTGTTTATAAATTGAATTTTCCTCATAAAAATTTATGTAAAATAGATAAAGTAATTCCCAGGTCATAGGTGATTACTTATTTAAATTTGACTAGAGTATTTGGTACTATTTGCTTTCGAGGGTCGTAAAAAATCACCAAACTATTGTTGATGCCAGTGCTGCCAAAAGTAATTGCGGCAACCCTAATGCAAGAAAGGAAGTATAATAATAAATAACTATCTAAATATTTATGTTTTAATTTAGATGAAAGGTTAATTTCATATAATATTTTGCTACTGAGTTATTGCTAAAGCATAATGTCATCTCGTTGGTTGTTCAAACATAATTTTCTATAATGAATGATGCCTTTTCTTTGAAAACATTTTCGGTAAAGTGCAGAATCGCCCGCTTATTTCTTTGCCGCTTTTTACAAGGGTAAAAACAATTGAAATTTTGTCAATTTTCTTTTACTTTTTAAGTGACAATAGGTGGATGTGTACATAGATAAAGTCAAGGGTATGTGCAGTGCCATTTTTGTGCAATTCTGGGATTTTTTTTTTTTAAGTGAAAATAAGTTGATGTGTACATGGATACTGTGTACAGTCAAAAGTCGTTAATCTGGACTCGTCGGGACTTCGGCGATTCCGGATTATATATCATCGGTTTAAATCAGGTAAGATGGCATGCAGAAATTATAAAATTAAAAATATAAAACCATAATGTATGAAACAAAGAACAATTATGATCTAAAGGGTATCAAAATTTACAAAAAAAAAAAAAAAAAAAAACTTAATATTTATTTGTTTACTATACTTTCTTCGCTATCGGAAGCGAATTATAATGACGAGGAATTTGATTTAAATCATATCAAAGACGGAGTACATCAAGATGAAATAATTTAGTAAGGAATTATAAGCCAAATAAAATAAATACATGTGCCCTGAAGTTAAGGATAGTGCTGACAGATCAACTTCCAATTCATTGCACGCCGCGACGTTTCCCTCCCCAGCAGAGCAGCGTGAAATTGATAAACAGATTTCAGAATGGTTAGAGAAACAAAGGATATGCCTTTATCCATTTTTTGCAGCAATTCCACTTTTTGTTTGATGGGCATTGAAACAGGCTTTCGCTTTGTAGATCCTTTACATATTAGTAAATATATATCCGAAGTTCTATTTTACATAATCGAAAGTTCAAGCTTACTTTTATAAAATTGCTCTAACAGTCTGCAAAAATAATAAGCCAGATCCAATTCGAAGATTAAGGAACAGCACAATCTGCAACATTAACTGAATAAGATAATTTTAGCTTAGCTTATACCATCTGTTATACATTAAATGTGCATGCGTAAACATATTTTGGGCATGCGCACACGCATATTTGCAGCTGTAAAGGTCTTACGCATGTGCATACAGTTTGTAGCTTTGAGGTCCAGATTATAGATCATTCTGGATTATGGGTGTCCGAATTAACGACTTTTGACTGTATGTGCAATTCTTAAAAACTGCACTTTACCCAAAATTCTATCGCAGACTTTTCATCATAGACAATTCCCAAATTGTTAAATCCATAGGATATCAAAAAAGGAATTAAAAATTAAACTAGTATTTCAATGGTGTCTTAAGAAATATAGAACTATATAAACCTATGCAATCTGAAATCAGCGCGTATGCGGGATTTGGCACTCTGTTAAATGGACGTGTTTGCTAGATTTGGCGCTTTCGTGCATACATTTTCGCTGCAAATTTTTTACAGCCGTTGAAACTGAATAGTACCAAGTATTTTGTGCATAAATTTACAAACAGGTTAAATCCTTAAATATTGAATAAAAAAAAAGATAAATACAGTATTTCTATGAAGGAAAATAGACAGCCTAAGTAGAAAATGATGAGGAAAATTTATTTGTTAATAGTCTTTAGGAAGCATCATCATTTATCTTTTGTTTGAATCTCATTGAACCTCTGTTTCACTCAATATTTGTATAGTATGATTTGTTACCTACGTTTTAAAATGTTTTGAAAATGGAACATAGCAATGCACTGAAAATACTTATGCCTACTGCTGCTGCTTTATCAAAGGATCTAGTTACATGAAAACATTGCATCGTACTGCTTTCTCACAAATTTTGTGGATTAATTTATCTTCCCCCCATCTTCTAACAACATTTCTTACAAAATCACCCTTTGTTACTGTTCCTGAAGTGGTTGCTCTTTCTTGAAGAGCTCATGTTTATAGCCCTCAAATAACTTCTTCACATCTTCATTGTTAACATCCTAGCCCATGGCATTGCCTAGAAACACAGTTTCTTCTATTAGAAAAGTTAAAGAGAAAAAAAAAGATGTGCCATGGACACACTCTGCTGATGAATGTTTAACTATGTTTTTAACCAAAAATTTGTGTACAGTGAAGGTTTTAATTAATTCCATGATTTATTTTGTTAGCTTTACTGCTTATGGTTGTGCAAAGTTTGAGTTATGTTATGAAATAAAACGACAATAACAATAATAGAAAAAAGAATCTGAAACTTTCAGAATTTATATTCTGCCCAAAGGGGTGTTTTTGTTATGTTTTGTATGTTACCTTTATTTATAAAATATCAAGCTCTTCGCGCTTAAACCATAAAGTTTAATTCAACAACAACATCATAAAATATTTAAAAAGAGAATATCTTTAGAATTTCCAGTACACAGTCTAGTGCACAGGAGATAAAAAATTTTTTTCATACAATGTTGCCATTGCTTGCTTTGAAATCATTGAGTTTTTTAATCAAAAATTCGTTAAAATTTTACGAAATATGAAATAGATAATAAAACAAATTCCAAATTTGTGCTTCCAGATACCCATATTCGAGTGGAGGACTACGTTATTCATAATTTGATGTAACAGTTTTTTCACAATGCGAGGAACATACATACATTCATGCAGATTCTTGATTATTCAGTTTCTTTAAATATAATGCTGGGCTCTAATATTTGGTGGCAACAATTTTAAAAGGGAAACATTTTATAGTGGACAACATGAAAGGCTAAAACGAAATTAATAGTCATTCTGGGCAGATTGCCTCTTTGGGCTAATAATTGATCCACCTTGATTTAATCATTATTTATTTATTTAATTTATTTATTTAATTTTATTGCAAAATCTCAAAATGTTTATGCAACACTAATGTTTGATTTATTCACTACTTTTAAAATTTTTCCATTCTCATTCCCATGCTACTTGTACCATAGTGAGTTTCATGCATTTGCTTATTTGATTTGTTAGAAAATCGAGGGCTTACTAGTCATAGATAAAAAAAGAAGTCTGAACTGTCAAAATGCTTGATTTCTTTGCATGCAATCCAACGTGTTATATTTCCTCCAGCCTGAAATCATAATCCTGTAAATCAGTACCTGCCAGGATTCATAAATGAGAGTTCAACAATGAAAAATATTAAAATATTTTTTGAACCCTTGAATGTTAATTATGTGGCATAGACTGTGACCTGATATATACCTTTGAAAAATCATATGTTGCCAACTTGAATGTTTGTAACTCAATATGCCTTTCATCATTCAAGCTTTTTGTTGTTTAGATCAATTGTTTTTGAACTGAATTGATCAGGAAGTGGACCCTTGTGATCTGAGATTTCAGTGTATTCAGTCAGATCAATTGTTTTTGAACTGAATTAATCCGGAAGTGGACCTTTGTCGTCTGAGATTTCAGTGTATTTCTAGAGAAAATCTCATTCTTCAGCTGCTATGTTTTGCAGCTGTATGCCTTTTTATTTTCTACTTTTGAAGTGACTGAAAATGTTAGAATAATACAGTCAAAAGTCGTTAATCCGGGCGCCCATAATCTGAAATGATCTAATATCCGGACCTCAAAGCTACAAACTTTCTGCGCATGCGTCAATGCGTAATGCATTGACGCATACGCATTGATGCATGTGCATATACATTGATGCATGTACGTAATATTTTTAAGCATGTGCGCATAATACGTTTACGCATGCGCGTTTAATGTATAATGGACGGTATAAGCTGAGCTAAAATTATCTAATTATCTATTTCAATTAATGTTGCAGATTGCGTTGTTCCTTAATCTTCGAATTGGATCCGGCTTATTATTTTTTGCAGACTGTTAGAGCAATTTTATAAAAGTAAGCTTGAACGATTATGTCAAATAAAATTTCCAATGCTGGATACTGCCAAAGGATCTGCAAAGAGAAAGCCTGTTTCAATGCCCATCAAACAAAAAGTGGAATTGCTGCAAAAAATGGATAAAGGCATATCCTTTGTTTCTCTAACCATTCTGAAATCGGTTTATCAATTTCACGCTGCTCTGCTGGGGAGGGAAACGTCGCGGCGTGCAATGAATTGGAAGTTGATCTGTCAGCACTATCCTTATCTTCAGGCCAGATGTGTTTATTTTATTCGGCTTATAGTTCATTACTAAATGTAGCGTTTCATCTCGATGTACTCTGTCTTTGATATGATTTAAATGAAATTCATTATAAATATCACGAATACACTTCAAATTGTTTTCTGGTTGCAATTTTCTAATTTCGACTATGCGTAATGTATGCTTTACGCATGCACGCGTTGAAAGAAATGTTTAATTTAGTAAACAAATAAATATTAAGCTTTTTTTTTTTTGTAAATTTTGATACCCTTTAGATCATAATTGTTCTTTATTTTATAAATTACGGTTTGATATTTTTAATTTTATAATTTCTGCATGCCATCTTACCAGATTTAAACTGATGATCTATAATCTGGAAAAATCGATAATCCGGAATCGCCGAAGTCCCGACGAGTCCGGATTAAAGACTTTTGACTGTAGTTGAGTTTTTGAATATGTTGTTGCAATAAAATTTCAACTATCTGGATAGCTTTGGAAAAGTCAATTTTCGTACTTGAAAATTCTCAATAATTGAGCATAACAAGAAATGGAATTCACATTAGAGAAGCCAAATCAGTAGAAACAGTTTACACTCTAAAATTATAAAAGCTGTCATTTTATTTGTTACCAGCTTTAATAGCAGAAGCCTGCATTTAAAATTACATAATATTTTGAAAAAAGTTATGTTTTAGACATAAAATCCAACATATGCTACAGGCTTTAAACATGAAAGTAAAATATCTGATCTGATTATAGAATCCTGCCCAACATAAAAGGTGGTGGAAATGTTGCCAATCATTCTGGCAGAATTTTAAACTTATTATTCTTTATTTAGTTAGATAGCAAACAGATACAAATGACAGATGTAGCATATAAAAAAAAACTTAAATTGTATACCATGTAAATCATAATTTTTCTTATTACATCACCATAGCTCATCCATTTTCTAAGTCGTGTGAGCTTTATTTTATGTCCAGATCCAGTAACTCCAAAGTGCTCCACTGGATGCTGTCTCAAATAATAATCATTCTTTCAAAACACAGCTTATGTCCTTCACAAATACTGAACTGCCTTATAAAGAATTAATCCAGTAACTTTTTATGACTGTATTATGATGTTATGTTAATAGGTGCTAAATCACACTGCTTGGTGACAATGTATATGCACAAGAAGCTCTATATTGGCATTTCAAATCTCTCAGTAACTGAATTTTTCAGAGGAATTTTTTTTTTTTTTTTTTTAATTCTAAAATGTTCTGGTTACTTGAGTTTTCTGGTTAGTTCAATTCCAGATAGATGAACTTAGCTTTTTACTTAAAACATGCAATTTTTCCCCCTCAATGTAGTTTTATATCACCCAAAAGATAAAAAATAACACTGTAGGAGAATTTAAGAAAAAATTTCTTACTTTCCGATTATCTACACTCCCACTTCCAATATTTGAGAGAACTGCCATATTTTTGGTATTTATGGATGAGATAAACATACTTAAGAATATAGTTCATGCAATTTTGAAGCAAGATTTGAGTAAGAGAAATTTTTTTTATAAAACCCAAATTAAGCTCTTAATGTTTAGAGATTTTACCTGTTCATCCGCTCATAAGACTGTTAAAACTGTTAAAGAAAAATTCTCTTCCTTTATTCTAGAGAAAAGACTAAAAATAATCATGTCACCTTTCTAAAAATAGCTTATCTCTAAAAAATGATTAAGATTGCCATTTTTCTCTGTTTGTTATCAGGCATCAGAACCAACATTAGACCTTTTTTCCAATTTACTGAAAAAAGTTTTGCTACCTATGCAGCTGCACAGGCTGCAGTGCTAAATCTATCAGAGATAGAAATGAATTGATATGCTTCCTAAAGATCTGAGTATTCTTATGAGAGCCGCCCAACCAGTATAGTGGTTGGCGTCTCTGACTGCTGTGCCGAAGGGCCTCGGTTCGAATCCCGGAGAAGATATGGATGTTTGTAAATGTAATACAGTACAAAGTCCGAAATCCGGACTTGTCAGGACTTCGGCAATTCTGGATTTGGGATTTTTCCAAACATTAGATCATCAATTTAAATCTGGTAAGATGGTATGCAGAAATTACACAATTAAAAATATGAAATCGTAATTTATGAAATAAAGAACAATTATGATCTAAAGGGTATTAAAATTTACAAAAAAAAAAAAAAAAAAAAAAAAAAAAAGAAAGAAGAAGCTTAATATTTATTTGTTTACTTTATTAAACATTTCTTTCAATGTAAGTTGTTTAAGTTGCTTCCACAACATATTCAAAAAGTTCCTTTTTCTTTTTTCTTATGTCATATACAGTTAGTTGACTTTCCAATGCCTTACTCCTCCCATAGTTTTGAGACGGATATGTCTTTATCCATTTTTTGCAGCAATTTCACTTTTTGTTTAATGGACATGGTTTCGCTTTATAGATCCTTTGGCAGCTCCAGAGTTGGAAACTCTTTTCGACATAATCGAAAGTTCAAGCCTAGTTTTTATAAAATTGCCGTAATAATAACAGTCTGCAAAAAATAATAAGCTGGATCAAAATAGAAGATTAGGGAGCAGCACAGTCTACTACGTTAACTGAAATGCCTTAGAATCAGTAAAGATAATTTTAACCTAACTTAATAGCGTCCATTATACATTATTGGCTATGTATCACAAGATTGGCGAAGAAAGCAAGTTGTTTCTCTAAATTTTGTCTTGCTCCTATTGCATACTGAATTAAGCCTGAATTGTTATTTAGTTATTTATTATACCTACGTTTATTTCTAGCACGTTTAAAACTAATCTGAGTCCTGAATAAATAAACTCTCACGTATACTTAACACCTTATCTAGGGCCGGCGATAAATTCCGCCTGGTGCAGTCTCTACGGATCCTAAATTCTGCTATAAAGTGCCTTCCTAAGTTTTAAATTTTCACCGCACCTAAACTTTGCATCCCAGTTCTTTCCCTAAATTATAAAAAACTTCTCATCCTTTAATTTTGCCGCTCGGTGCTTCCCCAAATTCCAAAAATTTCCTTTTCCCTAAATTCTGCCGTCCGGTTCCGACATATTCTGCCGCCACTTCTAGGTTTATGGTAAATAACGTATCAGTTATTCTTAATTAAAATAGCGCTAAATGTAATCTTTTGTCCTATGAATTTCATTAATAAAATCTATTTTTAGTATATGAAAAGAAATTTTTGTTAAATTATTTCTCGTCAACATTTCTTGGAGCTTTAAAAAATCTATAATCATCGCCAAGCGTAATGTTAGCATAAAAGGTTGCCATACTCTTGTTATTCAATTACTAATATAAATAAAAAAGTTTAGACATTGCTGCATGAGTTATTACTGAAGCTGTCCTGTATTGATAAACATGCGATGATGAAAGCAAAATATAATAAATAATGACTCGCCAGGTTGGCTTCAGGAATATAAAATAGGTGAATGTTTCGGTTTGAGATGTATGCCAAGCAGTACTCAATTATGGAGCCAAATTACAGTCAAAAGTCTTTAATCCAGACGTCTATAATCCGGACCTCATAGCTACAAACTTTCTGCGCAGGCATCAACGCATAATGCGTTAACGCATGTGCATAATACCTTTACACATGCACGTTTAATGTATAGCCTACGGTATAAGTTAAGCGAAAATTATATAATTATCTATTTCAGTTAATGTTGCAGATAGCGTTGTTCCTTAATCTTCTAATTGAATCCGGCTTATTATTTTTTGCAGACTGTTAGAGCAATTTTATAAAAGTAAGCTTGAACTTTCGATTATGTCAAAAAAAATTTCCTATTCTGGAGCTACCAAAGGATCTACAAAGCGAAAGCATGTTTCGATGTCCATAAAACAAAAAGTGGAATTGCTGCAAAAAATGTATAAAGGCATATCCTTTGATTCTCTAACCATTCTGAAATCTGTTTTTCAATTTCACGCTGCTCTGCGGGGGGGGGGGCAATGAACTGGAAGTTGATCTGTCATCACTATCCTTATCTTCAGGGCAGGTGTTTTTATTTTATTCGGCTTATAATTCCTTACTAAATGTAGTATTTCATCTCGATGAACTCCATCTGTGATATGATTTAAATCAAATTCCTCGTCATTATAAATTATCACAAATACTCATCAAATAGTTTTCTGGTTGCAATTTTCTAATTTCGACTATGCATAATGTATGCTTTACGCATTCACATGTTGAAAGAAATGTTTAATAAAGTAAACAAATAAATATTAAGCTTTTTTTTGGGTAAATTTTGATACCCTTTAGATCATAATTGCTCTTTATTTCATAAATTACGGTTTCATATTTTTAATTTTATAATTTCTGCATGCTGTCTTACCAGATTTAAACTGATGGTCTATAATCTGGAAAAACCAATAATCTGAAATCGCCGAAGTCCCAACGTGTCCAGATTAAAGACCTTAGACTGTATTAATCTCACAAATTTATGCTTACATGATTGTTTTTCCATAGCGAGTTATTTTATTTAGTGCCTAAGTGAAATTAAGAATCGGAATTTTTAAGTGAAAATCTCCACATGTTTTATTATGGAAGGAAAAATCAAATGCGCATGTTTAAAGCACATAAAAAAAAGTTTGTGGCTTTGAGAGCTGGATTTTAGATCATTCCGGATAATGGACATCTGGATTTTGGACTTTAGTGTCCGTGCAGCATGGGGGCACTCTAAATATGTGGCAAGCTGAAAGTCCTTTCAAGAGGTTGTGGTGGAAGAAGAGAAGTGGGAGACCCTCAAACCTATCCCACCAGGGTGCTGTCCATGAAAATTGGGGGGGGGGGTTGGCAATCCTGAGCTAAATCACACTGTCAGCTGTCACCTGCAAGGTGCTCAAGGCTGTTGCTAATGGCAGGTGTAAACTTGCGCTTCTTGCCACCAGGAATTGTGTCGATTTGGGCTGACTGTAGGTCAGACAAGTGAGCAATAGGAACAACATGAACAACTCTTATGATAATTCAACTTTGCATTATCATTCTCATTTTATAAATATCACATGTTTTAAGTTTCTTAGAATTCCTGCTTTTGACTATCAAAATTCCATACTTTCTTTTCAGAACAAGTACATCATAGGAGGCTGCTTTCTTTTGAATCTTTGGTCGGTTTCTAAGAAACATTTTCAGTTAGAATTTCCTCCTATCCTCTACTGGGAATATCCAAGGCTTCAAATATGTTGATGTTGTGGGATTAGGATATCTTCCAATAATTTGGATTATTTGATTACAGCAAAGTATAGTAAGGTATCCACCTAATGGGAAGGATGCTTTCATGGAATAATGTTTTAAGGAAGTTGGCTTGTATTCACATTATACATCTGAAAAGCCATGAAAATTGCTATGTAATCAGCCCATATCCTGGGATTTGAACCCGACAGTGTGATTTAGTATGAGTAATGGATAAACATGATATCACTATACAGTCATAAGAAGGTACTAGGCTCTTAATAAGGCAGCAGTCCAGTTTTAGAAGATTTACAATTTTGCTGATGTAGATATTGAATTTAATCTTACTGAAATGTTTAGAAGTTAATAATCTGAGTTTATATTCAAGTTATAATTATGGTGTAAATAGCTTAATTAGATATTATTTATTTCATAGACTTAGGGAATCTTTAAGTATATTTTTAGTCTGTAAATAGTGTTGTATCTTTAAGTAAAGTATGTTATTTGACTGGATGTAGATCAGTGCATGGCATATAAAAGTACTTTTGTGTTAAAATAGTTTGTATTTCTAGATGACTACTTGCTTGTGGGAACAAAATCTGGAACTCTACTATTTTATCAATTAGTACCAGCTGCAAAAGGTGGAGCAAAACCAGGTTATTCTTTTTAAAATATTTAAAAGATATCATCAGATGATACAATCAATTGTATCATTTACAGATATTGATTTAGAAATTTTAATTTATGTATTTCATATAGCAATAGAAAATGTACTGTTGTTACTGTAGCAATAGCAATATACTGTTGTTATTATCATCTGCTTATATATTGTTGTATTTCATTATATAATTTGGATGATGATATATTTTATGGATTGAGTTCTAAGTATGAAAATAAAATCTGTAGACTAAGAATTCAGGAATTATCAAATAGATGGTCACTCATCTTATTATAGGAACAGGAAACATTGGTACTTTAAATTTTGGGTTCAAGTATTCAAGCTTAAGAATATGAAAAGCAGAAAAATTGAGTATTGACAAAACTCATAAAATCTGCTTTAGCTTTCTTCTTTGGATTCATTGCTGAAAATTCATTTCATTATATAGGTGATATGACTGAATTAAAGCATCGTTGAATGTTGATTATGAAGATTAGGAAATGTTATTTTCATTAAGCAAAAACACATATAAAGCTTTGGAATGGAAAATTCCACTCAGGATTCTATTAGTAAAGATTTTAGTAATAATTTATTGAGTAGCTGTAGGAACTTATCAAATATTTTTGCATACCATGAACTCTCTTCCTACTAGCAGTTCCTCTTTTCCAACGCTGTTAATATGCATATTTCAAGTTCTAATTCATATAGGGTGAAGCAAAAAGCTATTGCCTACACCAAAATGGCTTGTTGATAATATTGAGCTTTAGTTGTTAGCAAAGAAAAATATAAATGCAGCAGTTCCCAAAAATTAACCCATCAAAAAGAAGGAGGGAAAAAACAAGGTAGACTTAGCAATTATTTTTTTAAAGTGTTGAGAAACCAAATTAAATTTAATGAATCAAGAATCAAACTCTTTGCTTGGAAAAACCGTTGTTTGGAAATACATGTGTATGCACGTGTATCAGATTAATATTCTGTTATTTAAAATTATGTCAGGTTCTCAGTCCAAGGTAATTTTCAGGATTTTTGAAGTGGAGTTGTAATCATTGTGCATAATAATAATAATAAAAGGGTTCAGTATAGTACTGCGGATGGACAGTTATTCTGTTAAACTGATTGCAAGGGAGTTGACTTCAGCAGCATTTTAACAGTACTTTTGCTTTTCGAGATATTGAAAGTTTACCATGCTTTTATTGATTTGCATTTTATATAATAAAGTAAAAATGTAAAACTGTGATATAAAATGAATTTTAGATGATTATAAATTTTGCCGTTTTTTCTGAACACTTAAAATGTGATCTTAAAAGGAGTGCTTTTTTTTTTTCCAGGTTCTATTCAGTATGAGGTTAAATTTCTAAAATCTAACAAGGCTTTTGCCAAAAAAGCTATTACACAGGTACTTTCATCTTTATTTATTTTATATTCTAAAGTCTGTAAGTTATTTTCCTTAAGAAATTCTTTTTTTTTTTTTGAAAACTTTAATGAAGAATTTGATTTTTAAAAGCCAAATTTTAAAAGTACATATTTTCTGTGAAAATCTGAAATTATAATTTTAAAAGTAAGGGAAACTGTGCAAAAAATATTATAATATTGTGTCATACAAAACATGAAAATCACATTTTAAATATTAATGATAAATTGTAATTATTTTTATTATTGCTGGATGCTAAGCAAAGTAAAATGAAAAACTGTTCCTTCTTCTTAAGTTTCTCATATTCGAGCACGTTCATGTTATAATTTTACCAACTTCTTTCTTAAATATCAAGCATAAAACATTAAAAGTATGTGCTGAACTAGGTACTTACGTATTAACGCAACTGCACTTACATATTAACGTCACTGCAGCAGAAGTTGGGCTGATGCACCAATAAAGAGCAATCATGTTGTTTGCGCACAGTTATCTTTTGGATTCCTTTTTGTCTAGTTGTTTGCTGATTTTTGACGCCATTTTTTTAGTGCTACGAAAATGCGTCTTTGGGATTTGCCATACACGAAAGATACAATTTTATTTTTTCAGGAGAGAAATATTTTACCAAAAAAAAAAAAAAAACCGAAAATGTACCAATTTGCATGATATGAAACTTTATTTTGGTAAACGTACGTTTTGGAAATGTAATTTAAGACAGTGTGATCAGCAAGTGGGACTTAGAAAAGACAACTGGTTTGAAGGAAACAGAATTCCATTTTGTTCAGCTTTGAGATTTATATTCTGCTGGTGTGCGGAGTTCACATCGATTAAATTTTGTGAAAAGCAACTTCATTTATCGGATAAAACGTATAGATTGGAACATGCGTGAATTATGTGTCTTGGATATGGAGAATAAACCAAACAAGAAGGTAGGTCTACCACATTGCATTTTGGAAATTGATAATTGATGAAAGTTTGTTTAATTTTACCCCCCCCCCCAAAAAAAAAAAAATGTACCAATTTGCATGATATGAAACTTTATTTTGGTAAACGTACGTTTTGGAAATGTAATTTAAGACAGTGTGATCAGCATCATTTGCCTGCAGAACTGCGATGGAGAGCCATTGGGAGACTAGAGGCAGGACAAAGTCAAACAGAAGTGGCCAGATGGCTAAATGTGAGTCCTTCTGTGATTCATAGACTTTGGAGGCAATTTCAAACCACAGATTCGGCATCTAGGAGGTTCAACCAAGGACGGCCAACTGCTACTATGAGCGCCGATGACCTATATTTGACATTATGTGCACGCAGGAATAGAACTGCTACTCCGACAATTCTTAGAGCCTCCCTTGCTGCAGTCACTGGAAGGTTCGTGTCAACGTCAACTGTGCTTAGAAGGCTTCATGAAGGTGGTCTGTATGCGAGGCGACCAGCCATTTGTGTACCGCTCACGTCACGCCATAAGACGGACAGTTTTCAGTGGGCACGACAACATGTCCACTGGATGCCTGATCAATGAAGGGCGGTTCTCTTTACGGATAAGTCCAAGTTTAGTCTAGAAAGCGATAGTAGGCGGTATTTGATATGGAGAGAACCTAGAACCCGTTATCATCCGTCAAACATCCGTGAAAGAGATGCATACGGAAAGGGCAGTGACTGTGGTTGGGGTGGCATCTCTTTGGGTGGACACACAGTCTTCCATGTCTTTCCAAGGGGAACCGTGAATGCTCAGATTTATAGAGATGACATCCTTGATGCTTATATGCGCCCGTATGCCTGGGCAATAGGGGATGCTTTCCTGTTACAGGACGACAACGCAAGACCACACAGGGCTCGCATCGTAGATGATGATTATCTTCAACAGGAAACAATTATGTGTGCGCATGGAATGGCCAGCTCGATTTCCGGACTTGAATCCTATTGAGCACGTTTGGGATGCTTTAGGGAGACGTCTAGCTGCTCTCAATCCGCCTCCTCAAACCCTTGTCGCGCTTGAAACTGCTTTGCAAGAGCAATGGCTCTCGCTTCCTATAGAACTGATAGACCGCATAATTGAAAGCATCACACATCACTGTATGTGCTGTATTGCTTCTAGAGGTGATCATATTCCATATTTAAGGTACTTTTCCTATAGCAAACTGACACATTCGATTTGTTTATTTTATACTTGTGCTAATTTCTATATTACCATATTTGTCTGGTAATTTCTTTTTATTTTATTTGATACCTTACTATGTGTTGTATATTGTGAGTAAGTTTCATTAAATTCTACATGTAACTTTTTCAGTAATCGTAATTTTTGTGATTTTTCCTTAATTTATGATAACCAGTGTAGTAATACATTTGCCATGTGTTGGTGTATTGTATATAAATTTACAAAAGGATTTCTTCCATAGCAATCTTACTTTTTTAAAAAATATGCAGATAAAAAAATTGTGAATTAAAAGTAAATGTAAAAAATGTAAATGTAAAAGTTTTGTGAAAACTGCTTTTATAAACTAATTATTATTATTTTCAGTTACAAGTTGTTCCTGAATTCCAAATGTTAATTTGTCTTGCTGGTGAGTTGGTGTTTTAATTTAATTATATGTGAGAAAATAAGATGATTATTATGTTGGCATATGTTTTCCATACTGTTTTTAATGTATTCTGTAATTTGGTTTTTAGTTGAATTGTATTTAATAAAAAGAAGAATTGGGCCTGTCTTAGAGATTTGTTCTGATAATTTATTTACTTTGTTTTCTGCAGATAGTACAGTATCAGCATTTGACCTTAGCCAGTTTAGTCTGTCTACTATTGCTACCTTACCAAAGACAAAAGGAGCACATTATTTCACAATAAATGTTCAGGTGCTATATTAAAATATATTATATTAGTTAAAATGTGTATAATTACTGCATTTTCAATATTTAAATTTTACTAATATCTTTCTTTCATATTATGAAAGAAAAGATAGTTTTCCATGTTCTTTCATATTATGAAAGAAATGTATATACACATATATGTATGTATTATATATATACTCATAATATAAAATGAAATATAAGTAGCAGCATGGTGAATATGATGGCAATGTGTTGAAATTCAAACTAATCATTAATATGAATATTTTTCAAATTCTGAATTGTAATTTATGACTGTGTTCAGTGAAAAAAGTTTTGTGTATGCAATTTCTATTACTTTGCATTGACATTTTTAGTCGTTTTCCCTATGTATAATGTGTATACAAGCCAGTTTCTCTTAGAAAGTCTTCCACGAGGTCATCTCCGCCTTAGGCAGATAGCCTTTGATTGCTTTGCCGTAATTAAATAAATCAAATCAAACCTCATCATTTTTATCATCCCAAATCATATGCAGATAACACTAATATGCTTTGTCATTAAAATAATCAAAGACTCTCATCTGCTTCTCGAAATCATATGCCCAACCCTTTTTTTAGAAGCCCCAGCCTCCTAATCCAGTTGCCTAACCTCCTTCTCCAGTCAAAGTAACTACTGTGATTGAACAGATCATCTTTTTAAAATGCAGTAACTTTGTCAGAGGGGAAAGTGTCACCCTTTTTTTCATATTTTCTTAGGAGACTATCTGAAGAGTTTTCAGCTAGTCTAGCCTCTTCATGGGATCAACAGGTGGAAAAAGCTGTTAAAAATTAGCAGCTGAATGCCAGTTTTAATACAAGTATCCATCAGTCAATAGACTGGCATTAAAGATAATTCAATAAACACAATCATATCCAATCCAAATGTTAGTCCTTGTGATTTCTTGTCATGGTAAACATGAATAACTGTTTAATGTAATTATTCATGGACCTTGTTTATTCAGAAAGCCATTTTCAACTGAAATATGATCATATGTGTTGTATGAAAGAGTGACCTGTGTAAACCTTCAGTTTTAGAATATTATTTACTTGATATACATAACATACAATGGGCTTTTGTTTTGACATTTTTGTAAATTCTAAATGAAAATTCTCTTTTTCTTTCCTCTTTATTGTTTGTAAAAATCTCCAACCTCAATAAAATAATTTTGAATTTTCTAATTTAGGTAAATTACCATTTTCAAGCTAAAGCTTGATTTTCATGATGTTATTTCTAATATCTTCTCTGGAGTAGTTCTTGAACATGAAATCGTATTTCTTATACACTGCTCAAAACAATTAAAGGATATTGCGGTTTTAGGTGGATCTTGTGGCTGGGAAACTTTTTAGCTGATTGATACATTGTCGACAGACGTAGTAGGTTATATGAGAATAAATTACACATGTTTGGCAGAAAAAAATGCATTTTATTGCGCATTTGTGTACAAAAGGAAAAAAGCACAATTTGTGCATATGAGAAAAAAAGACTAAGAAAAGGTGTTTTCTTCAAAGGAAATCATTTTCAGTAGTGGGTATGGTTTCCACGGACGGCCAGCAACGTTGAACACCTTTGAGGCATGGAGTCAATGAGGCTATTAATCACGAGTTGGGGTATTCTCTCCCACTCTTTCAGAAGAGCTCTTTCCAGTTCTTGGAGAGTTTGTGGGGGTGGTTGGCAGCTAGCAACTCGTTTTCCTAGAGCGTCCCAAACGTGCTCTATTGGATTCATGTCTGGAGAACACGCTGGCCATTCCATTCGTACGATTCCTTCCTCGAAAAGAAAACCCTCCACCAGGTTAGCACGATGTGGCCTGCAGTTATCGTCCATTAAAATGAAGTCATCTCCGATTGCTGCAGCGTAAGGGACTACAATAGGTCTGAGGATCTCATCCCTATATCGGCGACTAGTCAGAGGTCCATTTCGAATGATGTAGAGCTCTATACGCCCGTCAATGGAGAGCCACCATACACCAACACTCCCCCACCGCCAAATCTGACACTTTTGTGCACGAACGCAGGATTATTCCTACTGCCACGGTCCCTCCAGATGAAAATACGCCTATTATCACGATGAACAGAAAAACGGGACTCGTCAGAAAAAAGAACATTGCTCCATTCATTTCTCCTCCAGTTCACATGCTCTGTTGCCCACTCCCTGTGGTTGCGAAGATGCCTTGATATTAGTCTAACACATACCATCGGTCGGCGAGCATACAGACCTACACCACGGAGTCGGTTTCGGACAGTCTGAGTTGAAACCGTGCTGCCAGTAGCCGAGCGAAGGTGTTGTTGGAGAAGAGCAGCATTCATATTTCGGTATCTCTGAGTCGTTAACCATAACGATCTTCATTGGGCGTTGTTGCCCGTCTACGACCTTGCCCTGGTCTTCGGCCTGCACTTCCAGTTTCCAAAAAACGGTCCCAGATCCTGGAAATCACAATTTGTGACACTCCAATGGCTTTCGCTACTTCGGCTTGAGTTTGGCCCCCTTCTAAACTACCAACCTCTCCAAGTTTCTAAATCGGTTAAATGACTTCGCTGAGACATCGTACTCATCGAAACAAAGCAGTCACTGAATGCCGATCATCCTTGTCTTCATTGTCTTTTGTACAATTGAAAGTCAAATTTCATTCGCTGCCGCTGAAGCGACATTTTTGACGTCAAACTAAAAATTAGCATGCTCCACAGTTTGAAAATCAGAAAAATTTGCATTTGTGATTCTCTTCTTCCATTTTCGGCAAAAAAAAAAAAATCACTTATATCTTTATTTTATATAAAACTTACAATATCCTTTAATTGTTTTGAGCAGTGTAATTACAGATTGGACAAATCCTAAATTTTCTTCAAACCAAATCTGAACTCTAAAATGTTCTTGATTCTTTTGAATCTAAGAATTGTTCAATAAAATAAAATAAAATAAAATAAACAAATAAATAAATAAATAAAGCAAAATTTGAAATCTGCATCTAATGAAGAACAAATATAAGTATATAGTTTTTAAAAGTGTATTTATATTTATTAAAAAGATACAAAGGACATTTAGGAAGTGAGGTATGTAACTAAACTTCTAATTTTAAAGTTCATTTTGTTTTGTTGTTATTAACATAATTTGGTAGAATAATATTTGAGTAACATTGCAAATTTTTTATATATCTTAAATCAAAGCAAGAGGAGAGATTTTTTTCAACAAGTAGCATTCCTTGTATGCACTAAACATGGGACAATTAATTCTTCTTAAAAAATTAAGAGTATGATACCAGGGTCACCACAAGATTATATTTATGATCCAAATCCATTGAAATCGTAATGATCATGTTAATTTTCTTAACAAATGTTTCTGTTAAATATCAATAAAACTAATTTTTCTAAAGTTTTGTGTTAAAACATTTAGAAGTTTTTTTAGATTAGGATCCAAAAGATTCAGTTAGGGGGAAAAGACATGAAGATTTGAATTTCCAAATCTTGAATATTTTTCAAGATTTGTAGAATTTGTGAATTCATATCTCCCTCTCTATTTTTAACTGTACAAATATGTTCAAATAAAAATAAAACAAAGAATTATCTTTACTCAAATAATGATTTATCGATTTTGGGTCTGTATTTAACTATATATTTTGCTTATTAGGTAAATATGATTAATGATGAATAATTAGATGTATTTGATGATTGATGTGTGATGGTTTTCTGTATAAGATGGTTGTAAAGTGATATATCATCATCATTGTGTTTGCTTGACTTGTGTGTGTTGTTTGGCTTTAAAGTTTAAAAGAAAATATTGGTTTTAATATCTGGAGTATAGTTTAGTTTTAAAATTTTCTTTGAAGACATATTATGTGAATCTTAACCATGTTTTTCTGTGTTTTAATTATTTTATTTATATTTTATAGAAGCACAAGCTTGTGACGGGAGAAATTATATTTTCTTTTAGACTTTGTGTAGCTGTAAAGAAAAAACTTCAAGTGAGTTTTTATAGTTTCTGTACCAGCAATTTAGTATATATATTCTATTATTGTAGCAAAGAGTATTGATTTAAATTTATTTAAATAAATAAATATTAATACTAAAAGTTCTGTCATTTCTAAAAACATTAAAATCTTTTCTAAATGTTAAAAAAAAGATTTGAAGGAAAACTGTGGATGCATGTATTTGCCTAAAGAGCTTAGTTGATTTCATTATGAAGCTAGATCAGTGGCATCTAACTAGTGGCTTATGGGTTCCTGGTAGCCCGCAATCCCATCTTTAAGTGCCTGCTAGCCACAATTATAATACACTGTGAGATAGAAACTTTAATCCTAATGTAAAAAACAACTAATTGAAAGGGTACAGTTACACGTCAGGTACAGGAGCATTGGATTTGTGTTCATTTACTTGCTTTACATTCACTGTGTTATTTCCACAATTTTATATGTGCAGCAGATTATGATTTGAGTGCTTTCTTTAACATAAGCTCTGTTTGTTGCTGGCACCACTACATGTGTGCAAAAATAATGAGTCATCCATCTGGCCATGCAGTTGATATAGTTAGTCATCAGCTCAGTTGAAATAAGTTGATAAATGTTTGTCGTAGTGGCTACCAAAATTCACTGTTTCTGCAAACTTCTAAAATAATACAAAATAATTATTTTGTAATTTTTCTAAAATAATTATTTTGTATATCTTGGTGTGTTTGTCAAAATTAGTGATGTCCTAAGGCCATCAAAGAGAAAGAAATCCTAACACTTCAATAACAAATGGGAAGGAAAGCTGCTATTTATAAACATGGGCAGAAAAGCAATTTGTTTACTATGCAAGATTTCAGTAGCAATTCCAAAGCAATCGATTGTTGAATGTCATCATAAAATTATTCGTAAGGATTTTAGCGGTAAATATCCACTCAGGTCGGTTTTACATAAACATAAAGTTCAATCATTGAAATCTTTTCTAAAAACTCAACAGAACAGTCGTTTTATCCTCAAAAATGAAACAAAGAATCACAGAAGCATCCGCCAAAGTAAATTATGTTTTCGCATCACATAAAAAGGCATGTTTTGTGTGTCATTTGATGAATCCATTGATGTGATTGATTTCAGTTCTGATGTTCATGAGAATAGTATTTCTTGACTTTTTGATGAAAGATGCATTCTTGACTGTTTGACTGCTCTGCTGAGAGCATATATCTAGTTTATAACTGCATCTTATATGTCTTGCCCTCGGGAGTAAATAAACGCTTTCGAAGGCAAGACATATATGATGCAGTTAGAAACTATACTACTGAAGAGGTGTATCAATAAGGAACATGATCACAATCACAATTTATGGTGCACCTGCTATGCTAGGGAATAATACTGGGTTTATTGAGCTCTACAAGCAGGGTGATACATTTTCCAATTTAATTCATACCACTGTCACCTAGGCAGTATAGTGGATAGGGAGCCTACAGAGGTACCCATGGTTCTGGGTTCGAATCCTGGAGAAGACATGGATGTTTGTAAATGTATAGTGTCCATGAGGTAAATATGCGGTGAGCTGAAAGTCCTCTTGTGTGGCTTAGTAGATGGGGAAAGGGGTGGGAGAAACCCCAGGACTACTCCCCGGGGTGTTTTCCCTTAAAATGGGGGTGGTAAATAGAAGTCCAACCTTTCTTTGTAGTAGGCTCTGGCAACCGTTCTTCCATGTAATATGGACACAACAAATACTGCTACTACAATTCATACCACTGTGTTATTCATCAAGAAAATCTGGCTGATGAAAAGCTTGACATCAGTCATGTAATGACTGTTATTGTATTTATTATGGACGACCTGTTAATCATCAACTTTTTAAAACGTAGCTTGAGGAGCTAGAGAGTCTTATGATATAATTTACCATGCAGAAGTAAGGCAGATGAGTTGAGGAAACATTTTAGCAAGATTTTGTTGAAATGCTGTCAGAGATCAAAACTTTTCTCATATCCAAAGACAAATATGATAAAAAATTGGATGACATGGAGTGGCTTGCTGACTTTGCATGTTTAACTGATATCGTTGCAAAATTTAGTGACCATGCTACAAGGAAAAGCAAAATGTGTATTGGAAATGATGAGCTCGGTATCTGCTTTTCTGGCTAAAATCGATTTGTGAAAAAGAACAACTTATTGAATAAAGACTATCGATATTTTCTGTCATTTACCCTCATTCTAGACCCAAGATTTATTCTGGAGTTTGATCCATTGAATTTTTTTTTTTTTTTAAATTTAACTTAGAATTTAAAAAAAAAGATTCCAAAACGTGTTTTCTTCACAAAAATTCCTTTCTTAGAAATAGATATAACAAAAGCGATTTTATTAATGGAACTATTTTATTTTATTAATAAATGAAAGGCTGAATTAGAGGTTATTACTGTTCATACTGATGTAGCACTTGGAAGCATAGAAAATAAAAGTGATGAAGTTTTTAGACTTATGGACTGTATTAACTCTTTGAAAAACAAACCCTTCTCTTATCTGTATGTTAAAATACTGAACCATCCGAAATGGTTTTTGAGAGTCACAGCAATTTCCTTCCCACCCCATCCATTAGTGCACAAACAAGAGTGAAGATTTCAAATGAAATCCTTTTCTTCTTCTAACAAATACAGATACGAAACCTCACATAAATTCTTTTAGTTAAGATACAATAACACAGCAAACAAATATTAATTTAGAAGTCAAACAACAGAACTCAGCGTTATATTTTTAAATTTTCACTGGACTAGTTTCAATGGTTTTACCGAACCATCATCCTCAGCTGCAAAAGCGGAAATTAACAAGATAAGATAAGAAAGCCTGGGTAGGAGATAAGCTACTGGTGCCATCTGTTGATGAAATCAGAACTAAAAGATAATTTCTTTAAAGGCTGAAGGCAAAGATGGATTGGAATTAGGTTCGTTAACGAGAACAGAAAGATTTTTTTTTAATGTGAAATGCGTTTAGAAAATCCAGTTCACCAATGGAAGATGTTTTTTGAATAATTTTAGCAGCAGAAAAATTGAAAGTGTGATTTTCGGACCAACAATGTTTAGCAACTGAAGACTTCTGTGTTTCCTTTTTTCTAACATATGCCTCATGTTCCTTGACATGAAATTTTAAGGCTCTCTTAGTTTGGCCAATGTAAATTAAACCACACTGGCAAGGAATCCTATAAATACCCTAGGAATTAATATCCGGAATGGGGTCCTTGAGTATGGAACTCGGAATTTTATTGATGAGAGAATAAATTTCAGTTTCTATTCAGTTTCTGCTATTCAGTTTACTTTTGAACTTGAGACTTGCAATTCTCTTCCATTTCTCGACATTCGGTCACATGTAACATATCCAACTTCAGTACTACGGTTTACCGTAAACCTTCCTCGGTTTGCCTTCCACCACACTTCAGATCATGTCATGCGATTAAACAAAAGTTACCTTCATTTTATTCCCATGTTTTCTGTGCTTTTCAAGTTTGCTCCTCCAAACTATTCCTTGATAAAGAACTAAATTATTTTTAAGCAATAGGTATTGACAGGGGCTTTTCACCCAACATTATTAATCAAGCAGTTAAAAAATTCTCATCTCAACACATCAAAAGGCACACTCTTGTTTTAGAAGATTATAAAAATTCTGTTGTCATTCCCTTTTTTCCATCAGTTAGCTATAAAGTTGCACGTATTTTGCAGAAATTTAACTTTTGGGTCGTTTATTCTCCCATCAATAAAATTCCGAGTTCCATACTTAAGAACCTCATTCCGGATATTAATTCCTGTGGTATTTACAAGATTCCTTGCCAGTGTGGTTTAATTTACATTGGCCAAACTAAGAAAGCCTTAAAATTTCGCATTAAGGAATATGAGGCATATGCTAGAAAAAAGGAAACACAGAAGTCTTCTGTTGCCCAACATTGTTGGTCTTAAAATCGCACTTTCAATTTTTCTGCTGCCAAAATTATTCAGAAAACATCTTCCATTGGTGAATTGGATTTTCTAGAGGCATTTCACATTCAAAAAGTCTTTCTGTTCTAGTTAACGACCCTAATTCCAATCTATCTTTGCCTTTGGCCTTTAAAGAAATTATGTTTTAGTTATGGTTTCATGAACAGATGGTGCCAGTAGCTTGTCTCCTGTCGAGGCTTTCTTATCTTATCTAATCATTATATCTTATCTCATTCATTTCCGCTTTTGCAGCTGAGGATGATGGTTTGGTAAAACTATCGAAACTAGTCCTGTGAAAATTTGAAAATATAATAATTTATATAAAATATAATATATATAAAATTTTTGTTGTTTGACTTCTAAATTAAATTCTTTTAGGACAAGCTGTCTGCATTAAACTGATTCAATGCATTTGGGAAAACTGCACCTGCTACTGCATACATTAGGAAAGAGGATAAAACAAATCAGAATTTGGGTCATTTAGGGCAGTTGTGGTCGCCTGAATGAAAGGTTGTGTGGGCCATTTTGGTTTTCAAAGGTAAACAAAAACATACTTTGTGTCAACATGCATGTCTTTGTGAGGAGGTTTCTTTACAGCTTAAAATAGTAAAAACAAGTACAGAAGTATGTTGCCTTTGCTGGCATGCTGTCTATCAGAACATATGCCATATTTTAATAAATTGCCAAATAATATTAATCAAATATCTCATTAATAGCAATAATGAGATATTTGATAATTTAACAACTTCTTTCTTTCTTTCCCTTTTTTTTTTTTTTTTTTAATTAGTGGTTAGTTTATTAGTACATGCTTTTCTTTATTTTCTAATTTGAAGCAAAACTAGTTTGAAGCTACTGCATTTGCCTTTTTATTAGTGGATTTTCTTCAGTTTTTTTTTGGTAGGTTTTTATTAATTTTCCTTATTATTTGGAAACCCAAAATTATCCAGTAAAATTACATATTTTCATGAAATTGTTATTTTCCAAACATAAAGTACTGGGTGTCTGCGAGGTACGGCTAAAATTTAAAGTAGCCCTTAAGGCAAAACGGGTTGGATACCACTGAGCTAGATCAACATATCTCTTATCTTAAAAATAAAATGAAGTATTAAATTTCTTTCTGTTTTCGTTAGTCATTATTTTAAAAACCTGAAATGAACCTGAAATGAAAATCTGAAATTATTTCAAATTCTTGAAGGAATAAGACTCTTTTTTTTTTTTTTTTTTTAATCTGACATTGCTGATAGACTGGAATGCATTTTGCGTGTAATTAGAATGGATTATTTCATGAGCTTTTTTCCCTTAAGTAGCATCATACTGCCTAAGAAAATACTCATAAATAAAAACAGCAATAACAACAACAATAATAATAAAAGTTAAAAATATGATAACAATGAACATCAAATATTAAAAAAAAAAAAAAACAGCCACAAAAAATGCATTGTACACCAAAGGCTGTTAAAAAATAAGTGATTACAGTTTCATTCTATATTACAAGAAAAACATTTCTTTAACAGGCAACCTCATCTTTAGTTTAATTTTATTGTTTTGTTTTAAGAAGCACTTATAACTAAGCATTGACCAGTAGAATAGGCATACTGTTTTTTCTAATAAAATTAACGTATGATTATTTATTCTTATAATCGCTGTTCTTTGTATATATTTGGCTGATATGCAAATTACTTTAAAAGTATTTAAAAAAATGGCCATATTGTATTTTCTTCATATTACTATAATAAAAATATAAACAAATTAACGATAAACTTAATTTTATTAGACTTGAATAAGAGATCCAGATAACTGGAGCTTTAGTTATCTAAAATCCCTAAAATAAAAATTGTACTACTGTAATTTCGCACATATGGTCCGCAGACACGATTTTATATGAAAAAAATTTCAAAAATCGTCGGATAGTCCGCGGACTATACGTCCGAAATTATGTTTTTTTAATACGGCAATATTAATGTATTTTGGAAACAAAGAACTAAGTATAAATAGAAAAAAAGTACTTACTTACTAATATGCCTTCAGAAATAAAATGCTAAATACAAATAAAAAACAGTGCTTACTAATTAATCATATATTAATTAATCACACATTCTACTACATTCATGAAAACCTTCAAAGTCCGATTCATCGGTATCAGAATTAAACAGTTCTAATATATTTTCGGAAGAGTGTCTGAAAAAAAAACAGTGCTTACTAATTAATCATATATTAATTAATTGCACATTCTACTACATTCACGAAAACCTTCAAAGTCCGATTCATCGGTATCAGAATTAAACAGTTCTAATATATTTTCGGAAGAGTGTCCGAAAGTTCGTTTTCAGCATCACTATCTTCACTGTCAGTGATTTCCTCGCTTTCACTAACAATCCTGGCTTTTATAAATCCCGATCGGATGGTTGACACTTTAACACTTTTCCAAGATTTATCAACTCATTCGGCAACTTCAGTGTATGAAGCGCGTCTCATATTTCCTCCTTTTGTGAAAGTATGTAAACCTTCCAACATCCAGATCTCTCAGCAAGCACGTACGTGGGACTTGAAACTTTTGTTCATGCTAATATCCAGAGGTTGCAGGATTTTTGTTAAACCACCTGGAATAATGCTGAGTTCAGCACCGATTTTTTTTTTTTTTAGCTTCCTTTACACTGTCTTTTATGTGTGCCCTCATGGAATCCATAATTAGTACACCTTTGGAATTGAAAAAGGCACCTTCTCTCTTCTTCCAAACTTCTTGAAACCATTCGAGCATAATGTCCTCGTTGCACCAACCCTTTTCATTGCACCGTATTCCGACGCTTCGAGGAAAATTTTCCTTGGGAATTGTTTTTCTCTAAAAGATTAAGAGCAGCTTCAACTTTGTGCCATCAGCACAGCAGGTGAGCATCACTGTGAATTGGGTCTTTTCTTGACCAGTTGTTGTTATTGATATTATTTTCACTCCACAAGTATGGACTGTGCGATTCGGTGGGCAATTAAATGTTAATGGAACTTCGTCCATATTTATAATATTTTTTAGGGAATACTTCCCTTCTACAATAACTTTCCTTGTAAACTGAAGGAAAGAAGCTTTTTTTTTATCTACGTCGTCCAGAATAGCCTGACACATTGTCGTTTTGCTGCGAACTCTCAAGTTTTTACGGTGCATGAAGCGGTAAACCCAATTTATTCCTCCCTTGAAATCCGTTATCTGCATCTCTTCTGCCATGGACTTTGCTCGAAGACAAACTTTAACTATTGCTCGGAGACAAATTTTAACTATTGAAATGGAGTGTCCGGCATTTCTTTGGTCGAGAACCCATCTCAGTAAATTTTCCTCTAAAGCTGTCCATTTTACTTTTCCATGCCGATTAGATCGCTTTCTTCTGATGCTTTTTAACACATCCTTTTGTTTGCGCCAATTTCTCACCGCTTTCTCGTCCACTTCAAAATAACGGCCCGCTTCTCTATTTCCGTCTTTTTCAGCTTTCTCAACTACCTTGAGTTTAAACTCAGCAGTAAAACCCCGGCGATGTTTCATCAGTGTTTTCGAAGATGAAAGACAAAATACGAAAATAAAATACTGTGCAACATGTTATCCTCGTGATAAGTGGTAATGAAATGTGATCTTCGACCCCACTCACTCGATGTTGCCAAACCACACTATAAGTAAGCGAATCATGCTCTTTTTTCGTACTCCAGGTACTTGTTACTAAGGCTCCTAAAAACCGAGTTGATGCATCAACTACTTTTCCCCCTCCCTGCAGTTGCGCTAAAGCAGTGCGAAGGATACTGGGATACAAGACTCTGGTTGCGCTAAGTGAGTGCTCATATCCCAGCATCGCTTGATGCGCCAGCCTGGATTTTAGGAGCTCTTCTTGCTACTACTCATTCCTTCTGCACCATGCTGTATGGTTTACTATCGATACGATACGTACGAATGTTTTCTTGGAATCTCGCGCTTTTTTATATTTGATCATCGGCAGTTCACGACAGCATGTTTTTTAAATTTCAATGATTTTAACCGTGAACAACCAGCGTATTATCCGCACTGGTGGATAGTCCGCAGCTTCAAAAATTCGCATTTTAAACACAGATAGTCCGCGGACTATACGCGCGAAATTACGGTACTTTTACCAATTCATGTATAGAATTTGATTGTACTCAACATTCTAGTAATTCATATGTAGATTATAGTAGAAATCTACATAAAAATAAATTGCAATATGAATATGATATTCTTGTACTTATTAAGATTTCTGTATAGAAAAATACTTATTTTTCATATTTTTTTAGCTATGTTTATTGTGTATTGATAATGTCTGTTTACATATTTTTATTACTTTATAGTTATATTACTGGAAAGCAAAAAAAATGGAGTTTAAAGAGTTTAGTGTAAGTATGTTCTATATTTTTCTCTGAAATTTTTTTTGGGGAAAACTGATGTTTGATGTTTTCAATTCAGTAATTTATTTGTCCCCCCCCCCAAAAAAAAAGGAGGGGGTGGAAAGCAAAAAAAATGTTCGATATAACTAAATTCTTATAAATATTATTTCTTTAGTTTAAATTCTGCATGTACATATTAATTACATCAATAATTTATTAAAATTACAGATAAAGTAGTTCTTCATTTACATATGCTACTTCTTCTTAAAAATTGTCAGTGCAAGTACGTTTTATCTGTAATTTTAACTAAAGAAAATTTTTGAATGAACTGATCTGCCAAAAGAAAAGAAATTATTTTATAATTTTAAATAGCTTGATTTTATACAGAAGATATTCTAGTAGAATTTCTTTCAACTTTTAAATTATTAGCAGAAACTGCAACATAATCAAAAGAGCTTTCATACAGATATAAGAGGTATATCAAAAGCATTATTTTATTTATAATTTTACTGTTTATTAAAGAGTACTAAAACCAGGGCTGTGGAGTTGGTAGGGAAAATGACCGACTCCGACTCCTGGAATTTTAAAGACTCCGACTTTGATTCCAACTCCCTCATATATATGTAAATATATACACATGGATTACAGCGTATTTTTTTAATATAAAAGAAGTAATAGAAGTTATAGAAAAAAATTGATGGCATAGCAAATTACTTATATTTATTAGCATTTATTATGAAATGGAAAACTGGCATTAGTAATTTCTAAGAAACAGTATAGCTTTGGAAAGATCTTTGTTAGAGGATCATGCATCCGATTTGATAAACTTCAGAACTTAGAATAGTCTTTTTAACACTGACTTGAGTAGGAGGAAGAGATGTTATTGTTAGAGTTACTTCTTTTAACTTTTCAGGATATATTTTTATGAGTCTAAAAGAGGTGCCTTGCAAGAGCAATTCATATTTCTCTATTTCTTCAAAGGCCATGTAGAAATCTTGTTTGTATTTTTTCATTTTTATATCTAAATGGTTCTTTATTTTCATTCACTTTGTCTTAGCCTTTCAATATTATCCGAATATTTCTCAAGCCCTAATTCATCACTGGAAGAGGATGATAGAGACTCAGTTGCAATGTCTGCAGTTTGACTGTCCTGATTTGAATACTCAAATTAAGAATAACTTCATCCTTAATAATCCTTAAGTTCATAGATGGCTTTCTTTGCCTTTTTAATTTGTTTGTTATCCAACAAAATTTGGTGTTTTGGATCTACACATATTGAACCCAGCAAGATCTCATAGTCTAACAAATTAGTTTATCTTTTCTTCATTGAACAAAAGTTTCCTTCTGCAATAAACCCTCCATTTCAGAAAGAACAAACATCACATTCTTCCATTCTCACCTCCTGTTGATTCTTCAGAGTGTACCTCTTTTATGGCTATATATACTGTGTAGAAAGAAGAATTTCCAATTCTGCAAGATCATTTCACAATCTTTCTGTTAGTGAAACATTAGGGTTACCTACATCTTCTGAAAACTTTCTTAATTCTAACAACCTCTATATCATCAAATATGTACACTGAAGGAGGAAAAAAGGGGGAAACAGTTCTATAGTTCCTGTTCTACTGGGCCAATTGACGAAATTCTCCTGTTCTACTGGGCCAATTGACGAAATTCAAGTTGCATTTTTCATGTCTGAAAAGCGCAACTTACGATATGTATTAGATTTATATATAGCATCATTCTAATGCAGGTATTTTGACACAAGATCGGAATTTTTCTGAAATCACATGCCATTTGTTTTCCATATTTTCATTCTATGACTGAAATAATGGCTAAATATTAAATTTTGTAAAGTTTGGTGCAAGATTTACGGAGAAATTCAAACATTTATCTTGGTGTATTTTTTACAGTTTTCGCCAAGAATTTACATCCCGAACTTCTTAATTTATAGCAACCTTTTTTCATTGCAGATGAGAGCAATTATGATCAATTGATAAAGAGCAATTATGATCTAAAGGGTATCAAAATTTACCAAAAAAAAAAAAAAGCTTAATATTTATTTGTTTACTTTATTAAGCATTTCTTTCAACATATGAATGCGTAAAGCATACATTACGCGTAGTCAAAATTAGAAAATTCCAACCAGAAAACTATTTGATGTGTATTCGTGATATTTATAATGACGAGGAATTGGATTTAAATCATATCAAAGACGGAGTACATCGAGATGAAATACTACATTTAGCAAAGAATTATAAGCCAAATAAAATAAAAACATCTGCCCTGAAGATAAGGATAGTGCTGACAAATCAATTTCCAGTTCATTGAGCGCCGTGTCGTCTCCCTCGCAGAGCAGTGTGAAATTGATTAACATATTTCGGAATGGTTAGAGAATCAAAGGATATGTCTTTATCCATTTTTTGCAGCAATTCCACTTTTTGTTTGATGGATATCGAAGCATACTTTCGCTTTGTAGATCCTTTGGAAGCTCCAGAATCGGAAATTCTTTTTGACATAATTGAAAGTTCAGGCTTACTTTTATAAAATTGCTCTAACAATCTGCAAAAAATAATAAGCCGCATTCAATTAGAAGATTAAGGAACAATGCTGTCTGCAACATTAACTGAAATAGATAATTAGATAATTTTAGCTTAGCTTATACCATTCGTTATACATTAAACGTGCATGCATAAAGGTATTATGCGCGTGCGTAAAGGTATTATGTGCATGCGTTAACGCATTATGCGTTGATGCATGTGCAGAAAGTTTGTAGCTTTGAGGTCCGGATTATATATTATTCCGGATTATGGACGTCCGGATTAAAGACTTTTGACTGTATTAATAAATATATATCAAATTCAATTAACATTGAGGAGCTAAAATTTTGAGAGCTGATTTTCTAAATTTGAATCATAGAATTGAAATATGGAAAAAATTGGCATGTCATTTCAGAAAAATGCTGATTTTGTTACAGAATACCTATATTAGAAAAATTGTTTCAAAAGAATATAGTAAAGTTATATTAAATTTAAATAATTCTCTTGCGCCATTGCTGCAGGGAATGAAAATTGAATTTAACAAACATACTCTATTCGTAAAAAGCAAATTTAAAGTTCATTAAATTTTTAATGAAAATTAATTACAAATGAAAGATTAATTATTGCTGTGAACTAATCTATAATATCATTTAAATTCTGATTTGGAGAGTGGAACAGCATGCCAAACTAAATTATGTTAATATGTGTTTCTTCTGACTTTATAAATAGAGGGTGCTAATATAAGATAAAGTTTTTTTAATAAATAGTATCTAGTTTCTTTTTGATTTATTTGCATAATTCGTGTCAAGGAAGTTTTTTGTAGGCAAAAGTTTCTAAATTACTTTGGTTTTCTAAAAAATTTGGTTTTCTACTCTTAATTGACTTTAATTATTCTAGTCTTTACTTGCTGATTTCTCTAAATTCCATCCACATAGCACAAAAACATCCTTCGGATATCCCGAGGATGTTGCTCGCGGGATATGCGCACATCCTCAGGACATCCCGGAATATCCCGCGAACCTCCTAAACAACTCCTCTTGAATGCCTAATGTCACATCCCAGGATATCCTCAGGACATCCTAACAGGACATTCCATCGACAGTGTGCGGGATGTTATTAGGATATGAACTCCTACTTACTACATCCTCAGGACATCCCGGGATATCCCACTAACCTCCTAAACACATCCCATTATATCCTAAAAACATCCTATCTATGTCCCATTGGCAGCATATGGGATGTTACAGTCAAAAGTCGTTAATTTGGACACCCATAATCCGGACCTCAAAGCTACAAACTTTCTGCGCATGCGTCGCATTGACCTTTACCGCTGCGAATTTGCATTTGCGCGTGCGCAAAATACGTTTACGAATGCGCGTTTAATGTATAACGGACGGGATAAGCTAAGCTAAAATTATTTAATTATCTATTTCAGTTAATGTTGCAGATTGCGTTGTTCCATAATCTTCGAATTGGATCCGGATTATTATTTTTTGCAGACTGTTAGAGCAACTTTATAAAAGTAAGCTTGAACTTTCGATTATGTCAAATAGAATTTCCGATATATATTTACTAATATGTAAAGGATATACAAAGCGAAAGTAACTTTCGGAGTCCATTAAACAAAAAGTGGAATTGCTGCAAAAAATGGATATAGGCATATGCTTTGTTTATCTAAACTTTAACGTTTGTTTATCTAAACTTTGTTTATCTTTAACGCCGGGCGGCGTGCAATGAATTGGAAGTTGATCTGTCAGCACTATCCTTATCTTAAGGGCAGATGTTTTTATTTTATTTGGCTTATAATTGCTTACTCAATGTAGTATTTCATTTCGATGTACTCCGTCTTTGATATGATTTAAATCAAATGCATCTTCATTATAATTCGCTCCCGATAGCGAAGAGAGTGACAGAGGTTATTGAAAACGAAAAAATTTCGATTGACAAATTAGTCGGTATTCTCGACACAGCAATTATAGGACTTGAACAGCACAACTTTGTAACCGAACAAGAAATTATGTCTGTTTATAGAATTAAAGAGAATGTATTATCACATAAAAAACAAAGCAACTTAAACAACTTACATTGAAAGAAATGTTTAATAAAGTAAACAAATAAATATTAAGCTTTTTTTTTTGTAAATTTTGATACCCTTTAGATCATAATTCTTTATCTCGTAAATTACGGTTTCATATTTTTAATTTTATAATTTCTGCATGCCATTTTACCAGATTTAAACTGATGATCTATAATCCGGAAAAATCGATAATCCGGAATCAACGAAGTCCCGACGAGTCCGGATTAATGACTTTTGACTGTATTAGGATTTCAAGTCCTACTTACTACATCCTCAGGACATCCTGTAATATCCCAGTTTCCTCCTAAACTCATCCTTCCGAGTGCTCCCAGAGTCACATCCCAGTATATCCTTAGGACATCCTATCTAGGTCCCACCGACAGTGTATGGGATGTTATCAGGTTTTGAAATACTAGTTACAATATCCCTTTAACCTCTTAAATACATATTCTCAACTGCTTAATGTTACATGCCAGTATATCCCCAGAAATCTTCTTTATATTCCAGTGAAAGTGTGTGAAGGTGTTGTGATAACCTGAAACTTTCTTATTTTCCACAGACAGTCTCAGGTCCTCCATCTGTGGTTACTATGGAAAAATAAAAAATGTTAAGAATATTTATATAATTTATTTTTCTAATTTGAATTTCAATTTATTTAATAATTTGTAAATATATCTAAAACTGAGCAAAAGACTTGAAATGAATTATTAATACAAAATATTGTAAGAGAAAATTTTGCTTTAAAATATTAAAAATCTTTCCATAATTTTTAACCATTCAGTAGCCCAAAACTGAATTCTTCGATATATTCATAATTAAATTATTCTACGAATTCAATTCTGACTTCAGTTAATTTGTTTTTAAAATTCAATAATAAAATTAGGCATTTAATAAATTTTAAGTAGTGGACCACATGTATGTAAATTTTGAAATTCTGAAGTCAGTTACGTTGATTGAATCATTATTCGTGGCTACAATGTGATTAAACAGTTCATGAGTTCGTCTTGCTATTTGTTGTAATGGAGCGGAAGATTTTCTAATCAATTTTTTTATAGAAGATATATAACTTTCAAATTTAAATGCACTGTAATTATCTAACGGCCCAAACATTTTTACGTCTTCGCAAATATGCAGTAGGCCGTGAACATTATGAGAAATATACTGTTTTTCATAATAAAGCCCAAAATTTACTACGAAGAGTTTTAATAGAGACTGTGTGTATTCATCAATTGCCATCTGATTCTGTATTTTGCATAAGAGTCTAATCAAAATATGAAGTAGTAAAAAATGATCATATAGCTTTTTGTTAAATTAAAAAAAAAATAAGTGGGCTAGTGTACAGTAAAAATTGACGGTATTCTGTAGCTTTCCAGTGTTTCAATTCTTTTAGAATTGGTTCCTTGGTTTTCTTGCAAATTCAATTGGTACATAAGGCTTTAAAAACTGGTTATTAAAAAAAAAAAAAAAAAAAAAAATAGTTCAACATTTTTTATGTGGTAATCGTGCTTGTAAGGTGCCTCCGCCTATCCTAATAGTAATCATTTTTTGTACTACTCCTAAGCACACAAGGGGCATAAAGTCTAACGGAATATTTATTAGTCCTATATTTGGAATATTCCTTAAAATGGGATAATCATTTTGGTAATCGTCATCAGTCAGTTCTTCTTGAGAGATAAAAGTTCATATTCCGAATCACAGTTTGAAATGGAACTTAAAGAATATTTGCTAGCGCAAAAATTCGGCACAGGCTTTTTTCATAATTAAATGCTACTTCATCTTCTGACGAATCCGATAATATACATTGATTTATTCTGCTGTAAATCCGTCTTTTAGATATGTGAGATAATTTTTTTTAGTTCTGATCATTTTTGTAGAATAAAGGAAAAATTTTGAATTTTACTTTTCACACTCTCTCAATGTAACGCTTGTAAGCGTCAGCAAGTCAGTTTCGTAACTGAAAGAGAATTTGGAACGACGGCTATTAACGTTTAGCAGAATAGCTGAATTCTGGAAATCAGAAAGTAAGTACATGTACTTTCCACTGTGTGGGGTTCTTCAAGGATATCACTATTACGGAGCAATTAAAACCGTTGGGGGCATTCTGCGTCCTTTGTTGTGAAGGGATGTTTCCCTTGTAGGGGATACAAAGAAGGAAGGGTCTGCACATAAATCTACCACGTTAACAAAAGAGAAATCTTCTTGGGGCATCGGCTACAGAAAAAGTGCTCAGAGGTGTTACATTCTGAGCGGAGCTCGGTTTCTCAAAAGCAAAGAAAATTTGAAAAGCAGTTTTACGAACAATGATAGTGATGGAAACAGACATTTAAGATTTTCAACTTCAATTGTTATAGTATAAAATAAAGTAATAAAACTGCTGAGTTTAAAGAACGCATTTAATTTAAAAATTAAATCATTTTAATTTAAAGTTTGAACATTTATTTAATCCATTATCTAATTTTGAGTTTTCATAACAACATTTAACTTTGTGTTATATACCTTGAAGAAACATGTTTACTGCATTTTCTGGATGTTACAAATAAATTAATAAAGCAGTAATTATTGTTAAATTATGAGGAGTCATGTAGCATTACCGGCATAACGTATAAGACTGCAGAGCGCTGGATATATTTTTTTCGTGCTTTGTTTAGCAAAGAATGAAGAATATTGGTATGGTTAAAGAGGTAGCAAAGTGAGGTTTGAGGAGAGTAAGAACTTAATGTTAGTTCTTCTCAATCTTAAACCTCATTTTCCTATTTCAGAGAGGTAAAAAATAAGTTACTTTTTACCTCAGTCGCTTTGAAAGACTAATTCTCATTATTAAAGAACTTACCAGAAAATGAACGAAGAAACTGCAATGAATTTTTTAGCCCAATAAAATTATTCTTCTGTTTATAAATTCAAATTAAAGCAAGTTAAACCTCGTACAGACTAGTTTTTAACTGAGTCTGTAAACTAAAATTTCGTTTGTTAAAAAAAATTATTATTACTGCACAGCACTAAACATCATTCATTATTAATATAATAGTGTAACAGATCAAAAAGTACTTTTTTCTTTTGCAGTTTCAAAATATAGTTATTTCTATGCTAAGAATTATCGATGAATTTAATAGAATACTTTTATAACTTGATATTTCTGATTAGTGCCTCAGAGACGGGTAAGTGATTAGTGACTGATTGCCGTACAGAAGGGCTCAAGTTCGAATATCAGATAAGGCATGGATGTACATCATACCCATCTGTTCATAGGATAAATGTCTTCGTGAAAGATTTTCTGAGCTAACCTGTAACGTAAATAATATTTGTGTTCAAAGATATTAGAAAAGTATCTAAAATAATGTTTACAAAATATATTATGTAGCAATTAGAATTTAATCGTAAATACACTTTCAATATGAAACTCAAAACGGCTGAAAACACGTGCATATAATTTGTAAGAAAGTACTCTGATCACTAGATACTGTGAAACAAAAACAAAAATTTGAAAATATTATTACTTAATACTTAACAGCCAACATATACAAGACAAAAACCAGTGTAAGCATAATAATTAAATTTTCATATGCAGAATGGGTAATCCATAGAGTAAGATTTTGATTCTTATAACATGACTTGCGTGTGGTACAAGGTTACTTTACTTGACAGTTAAAGGGTTACTTTAACTGAAAAGGGTTACTTTAACTTTTACTACTTAACAAAATAACTTGACAGTTAAAGTTTGTCAAATTTTTTTATTGCAAAAATCAAATGTTTAGTAAAAAATAAAATATACTTAAGTAGTTAAAAATTCATATTTTGAAGTACATGGGTAAAATTTTTAAAGTTTTGTAGCCACTGCATATTTGCTTGAGGCGGCTGCCACTCAACATGGCATTTGTAAAGTTCGCTTCTAGTGGAGCATTATTTTCTAAAAATGAAAAAAATTAATTATTTTCTAAAAAATAAACAAATAAAAGTGAATACCAATTAGTAGTTCAGTAATTCAGTCTTGTGTGGTACAACTGGAAAAACTTTTCCAAGCACAAACCAACTCCACAATCACTACACCAGAATCGTGTTTCCTTCCTTATCTTTTTCCCATTTTTATCCTTTTTCGAACAACACACTTTGCACTGCCTTTTAGGCTCACGTTTCGCAGGAGTAGGAGGAATATGGGATATAAAATGTCGTTCAGTAAGACGGGCAGGGTTATCTATTGTAGGTGGTCAGCCAACATTCTTTTGTCCAGAAGCTGCATCATCATATTTATGTAAAAGCTCTACTACAACTTAAATTTGAAATTCTGAAAATGTAATACATTTCCCAACTACATTTTTATAGAGCAAATATAAGTTCCAGAGTACCTTGTCTAGTAAATGTAAAAATATCTTTTTATAATATTTTTTCTGACGTTTTCGGATTGTTGGATGAAAGAATATTTCCTGATCACAGCGATCTACACCACCCATAGTTAGACTGTAATTAGAAACAATCTTCGGCTTGAGTATATCTCCATTCTTTTTTATTTTGAGGCTGACCGTGGAAGTATCATGAATACTGCTCATCAAACACACATCCTTCATCTTCGGTTGAAGAATCTAAATCATCTATATAATGTTTCAAAGAACTGGACGTCATTTTACAACAAAAAGATCCCATGCACTTTGAAACAAAGAACTTATAACCTCTAACCTTTGAAATCTTCAGTAAAGTGCTGTCATCTCTTGAACTGAGCGCACATTAACTTTTCCCGAGATACAGTCGGGTTTCACAAAGAGATGAAGTCGAAATAAACGTCTCCCGATATATATTCGGGTATAAGAATACAATGCACTCAAAAAGAAATTACCCCGAGTAATACTCCAGTGTGACATTTTCGAACACCAGCGCTATCTCGGGCATGACAGTTAAAAGGTTAATATTTTCAGATATGAGCTTCCATAAAAAGTAAGTACTGAAGACATCTGAGAAACAACATCCTCAGGAGATCTTCATATATCCCGGGATATTATGACTTGAGCAGGACATCCTTAAGATGTTGATTTACGAAGTCCTCAGGATATCTGAAAATCAACATCCTGAGGAGATCTTCATATATCTCGGGACATTGAGATTTGAATAGGATATCCTCAGGATGTTGACTTAGGAAGTCCTCAGGATATTTTAGAATCAACATCCTCACGATATGGTAACTGCTTCCCGGGACATTGTGATTTAAATAGGATATCCTGAGGATGTCTTGTGTTATGGGGGCACTTGTTTAAATTTCTTTTTTTCACCAAAATTCACCACATTTAATTCACCACATTTGGTTTTACTTTTGTTTTTGAGTTTTCATTTTACCCTTGCCTACATGGATTACGAAACACGAATTGAATAATTGAAGAGTTAGGTTTGGAGGCAGCTTCCCCTTGACAAGTCTGTCTCCTGCCTGCTCAACTATTATTCACTTAAGCATTTTTATAAATTTTAAGGATTAAAAAATTTATTGGAATTATATATTATACATTTATTATATATTCATAGATTTTGATACTTGCACTTGATTTACATATGCTCTCAGAATTTAAATGATATTGTAGATTAGTTCGCAGCAATAATTAATATTTTATTTGTAATTGAATTTCATTTAAAACTTAATTAACTTTAAATTTGCTTTTTATGAATAGAGAATGTTTATTATATTAGAAAAAAGCTATATATAAATCTAATACATATCTTAAGTCACGCTTTTGAGACATTAAAAATGCAAGTTGAATTTTGTCAATCGGCCTAGAAGAACAGGAGGTATAGAACTACCCCTTCTTTTTTTTGACAGAATGTACTTTCCCCTCGCGTGATCAATAATTGCTCCTTTTCCTGCTTGCTTCCTAGGAATAGCATTAATTTTGGGAGTTCTTGCTGCTATTGCTGCTTACCTTAATTTACCAATGAGATTTGTAACTAAATGTATCCGTGTAATCAATAATGGCAAATATCACATCCATCCTCATTGCTTATACTTATTTACTAATATGTCAATAAAATAGAAAATAACTATTATTAATGTATATAGTCCATAAATAAAAATAATAACTCAGTTTGTAATGAAATGTTTTTTCAATTCACTTAACCGAAATGTTTTAGAATGGTTTTTAATAAAAAGTATGCAAATGAGAGACTTGATAAAGGAATCATAAAGCATGTGTAGGCCTGCTATTCGAAATCCTGCATCTAAAATAACATCTAAAATATTAATACAATTTGGCTCTCTTTTAGATGATGTTGCTGCCTTCCATCCCCTTATCTTTGGAATAGGGACACCCTTTATAGACAAGTTCCACTTTATATCATTTTTGACAAACAAAATCTGTTACCTGATAATGTGATTTAATGCCAATAAGTACGATGTCGCAAATAATTGCGGCCATGCTGTTGTGTAAACTTGATTGATTCTCGATAAGCCAACTTAGTTTTTTGTAAAGAAAGCTATGTTAACTGTATTTATCTGTCTTTCCATCACATTTTGGAAAAATGGTTAAAATATGTGAGCTGTCTTTTATGGAGAGCATACAATAGAGTATTTTTAAAGTTACTGGATCCTGACATTAAGAAAAGTTGCATTAATTTGCACAATATGTATAAACAGTGGTGATTTGATGTGAAAAATTATGATAAGAGATTTTAGTTTTATTTTATTTTATTTTATTTTATTTATTTATTTATTTATTTTTTTAATGTTCTGTATCTGTAACATTTGCCTGTTGATTATCTGAATAAATAAGGAGTTGTCTGTTCCTTCAAACTTCTGTCAGTATGGTAAGTGCCAGTTTGGCAGGGTGTTTGACAGCTTTCATGGTCAGTGGAATTTTATAATTGGTTAAGATGTTTCATGTGTTAAGAGGTACATAAATATGTCCGCTTTTACATGTGAAATACATTCTGTTTTTTGAAATTGTACATAATTTTTAAAATTTAGGCTTTGATAATAAATAAGTAAGTACTTTTATGAATTTTTGGAATGGAAATATATTTTCCATATGTATGTATGGCTTTTCTACAGTGTATTTAATTTTTATGTGTCTGATTATCCAGAAATTTCATATAACTGGAGCTTTCTGAATAGTCAAACTTGCACTGTACATTTTTTTTTTCTTTGCTTTAGCTCTGGCTACACGCAGCAGCTAAGTTCCATTTTGACTTTATCATCATTAAAATTTTAGTCAAGTGCTTTTTTTCTTCCCCTTCCTGCCTATTTTAGGGTTTGGCAAATGCAATTTAATTTGTTTTTCCTAACTAAAATATTTCTGAATTGTACATAACTTAACCAGAAACAGAATATTTTTCTCGTATTCCTTTCTTTCTTAAGGTGATATGTCCCTGATTGAAGATGTCACAAGAAATCTAGAATCATTTAATTTAATATTAAAAAAAAAAATTTTTTTCACTTTTTTGAATTTAAGGTGTGGTTGTTTTGCATGTTTTGATAAATTTCTTTTTTGTTCTGCCTTGCTGTATTTGAGTACAATTTTTTAAAATTTGTTTGGTTTTATTTTGGTTTTAATTCTACTACAAAATTATTAATTACACTTTTTTTCACATATAAATTTTATGCCTATTTTAAAGAATTTTTATTTTTTGTTCTACTTTGCTGTATCTGAATATAATTTTTGAACTTGCTTTTAATTTTTAATTAAAACTATTACCATTCAATTTCTGCAGTCTTCAGTATGTGATTTAGTAACCAGTTTATTGGAACTTACTTTTTACTTTTTTATGTATGTGTATATATGCCCGACTATCCAGCATTCATCAAACTAGGAAACACGTATAGGACACTGTCGCCAAGATGCATAATGTAGTATCAGTATTGGCCAGTAGCGTAATGTGCTCGCAAGCATTAGTGGTCTGCCAGATAAACACATTTTACCAAGTGGTTCTTGCCAGGGTTGGAGAGATAACCAAAAGAGTACCTAAAATTCTTTAGTGTTACACATCCTACACTGAGATTGCACAATATTTCCTATTTATTATAGGTTTTATATATAGAATATTATTAATTTTAGATTAGGCTTTTGATATTCAAAATGATATTAAATAAGATGATCTTTTATAATTTGAGACCAGAAATTTCTTCTTCCATTTATTTGGCTTTTCTATCATTAGTGGCACATTTTATACACTCAGCTATTTGGAATTTTCATTTATCACCAGCATTTGACATTTTCTGAGCTTTTTAGATAGTGGAGCTTTTACTGTAATCTGTCAAATTTGTGATAGTTCTTTAATTCTCTAATTTAATTTGATTATTTCTCCTTTCTATCCTAAATATAGTTACTGCTTATAATAAACCACTCTGAACTTTAATTTCAAAATTAACTGCTATTATATGACTCTTAAGTAATGCTAATAGTTCAGACACTTGAACAATGGTTCAGCCAGTAGTAGTTTCAAATTTGGCATCCAGAAATTAAAATTAGCCTTTGCTGATTAAATCTTCCTGAATGTTTTCAACTAATTCCTTCTAAACCTAACTTTCATTTTGGACATGTTGCATTCTCTTTATTTCTTTGCTATTGTGATCTATCTTCACATATATTTCAAAAATCTAAAGCGTGCTGATGTAGTTCTTCCGGAAAAGGCATGCTTACTTTGCCAATTTGTTTGTGTTATCTTAAAATATGTTTGTCAATGAAAATGAAGATTATTAATCTGGCCATGAGTGCAAATATTTCAGTTTTTTCTTCTAAATACACACATATGTATATGTGTATGTATGCATATGTACATAGATACAAATATACTATATGCCAGGGTTGGCCAAGCTCCTTGATAGTCCGAGCCATTTTTCAAAATTTGGAATTTTTTGCAAGCTGCAATTAAATACATAATTTAAAAGGTATGCAAAAAAGGTATTAAAAATTTTTTACAGCAATTATATTTATTGAAAACATTTAAATAAAAGTACAAAATATGTGTATTAAATTTAAATATTAAAAATTAAACACATTTATTTTACTTATCCTGATAATTCTTTAAAATTTGGTGAATAATTGGTGACAGCACTTGTCAGTAATTCTTTGAGATGCTGGTTAGTCATAACTGATCGGTATCTAGATTTCACGAATTTTAAAGTGGAATAAAATGATTAACATAAGTACATTGTTCCGAATATTGAAATAATTTGACAAGCAACCTTTTTTAATTCAGAGTACTTCGATTCTGGTACAAATTTCCAAAATTCAGTAATCAGCGTCGACTTATATTTTAATTGTAGAGCTTGATCTTGCATCTCTATTAATTCTAATTCTCCAGATGCTTTTTGGGTCATAATTATATTGGAAATGGAAAACTCACTTTGAATTATGTTAATTTCAAATGGATTCAGAAAAAAATCAAGAGACGATTTAAAATATTTCAAGTCTTGAAATCTATTTTGGAATTCCGTGAATATACCTTCTAGCTTTTTTATATATACTCAGTTTTTCTTGTTTAATATTGGAACAAATATTTTAATTCGAGGAAAATGACAAAATGTTTTATTTTTAATGTCCTTTTGAAAAAGTTGTAATTTAGTTTGAAAACTAAATATACACTGTGAGAGGTCAGATATTATTTTATCTTTTCCCTGCAATTGTAAATTCAGTGTTTGCAAATGTTCCATGACATCTGTCAAAAACATTAAGTCTTGTAACCAATCGTCATTGTTTAATTCTGAATAAGTCATTTCCTTTTCTTTTAGAAATGCAGTTATCGGATCAAACAAATCTACAAATTGATTTAATACGTTGTAGCTAGATAACCATCTAACAATGGAAAAGACATCAATGTCATTTGGAAGAAAAGAAATGAATGTCGTCCTTTAATTCTTCAAGGAAATTTTTGAATTGTAGATTTTTTTTGCATTGGTGCAAATGTAATTTACAATGTGTAACACTGTTTTTATAACATCAGGATATTTGAAATATTTTGTAATGAGATGTTTTCGGTGAATTATGCAGTGAATCGGTATGAATTGTGGAATTGGAGAATCATCTCTTAAAAGTCCAATAAGACCAATTTTTTTTTTTTTTTTTACCCAGCATTGCCAGAGCTCCATCAGTTGCAATGCTTACAAGTTTATTAAGAGGCACATCAAAAGTTTACATTATAGAATCTAATGCATTTTTAATATCCACACCACGGGCTGTTTCTTGAAATGCTACTAAATTTAATAATTATTCTTTAACAATGAAGTCACGTGAAACAAAACATATGAAAACTGCCAATTGCAGACGATCTTTGATATCTGTCGATTCGGCAAGGGCTAAGCTGAATGTGATACAGTTCTTCAAATCATTTTTAAAATTATATTCAAGAGATGTATTTAATTGCAGTTATGCGTCGTTCAGTTGTGTGTCTCGAGATTGGAATTTGCGAAACAACTTTGTGCAATGCTGTATTATTTGGATCTAAAACTTTTAAGAGTATCTTCAAAGTTTTTTTTAATAAACTCTCCCTCTCCATACGGGCATTTTGCACAAGCAATATTCCAGGCAATAACAAAACTGGCTTCAGCTTGATTGCTAAAGTCATCAAAATTGACTGTTGTGTATTTAAATTTGATTTTAAAGAAGCAAGTTTATCTGATCTTAATTTGGAATTTGGTGGATACTGATTAGAAAACTGAGGATGATTGGTTTCGTAATGTCGACATAAATTGCTAGCTTTATAATTTTTGACCGTAGAATTATGAATAACACATAATGCTTTTCCATTATTTTCAATAAAAATGAAATTCTCCTCCCACTCATTATTAAAATTTCTATTTCATGCTCGTATTTTATTTTTTTATTTTCATTCTCTGTCATATTTTTAAAAGAACTGGAAATAAATAAAGAAATTTAGAAAATAAAAGTTATGTGTTATTAAAACAATAGCAACACGTGTTACATACTAGGAAACAAATTATAGTTAACTTACCAAAAATTCCAGATTACAAATTATATCCGTAGCAAGAGTGATACAAATTGCTTCCTCTAGAGCACAAAGTCAACTGTCCATTGCAATGAAAGTTTACAAATTCAAAATCGGTCTGGAGTCGCATTCAGACATCCGTTGGACACCCCAAACGCCTTTCTAAATTCCTACCTAATGCTTTCTCCCATCACATTACTGCATTGCTCATAGCTTTCAGGTGTTGTTAAATGACATGCCAGTGATTCTTTTGTAGCAACTAAAAGTAGTTCTGTTATTTTAATGCACCTTCTCTTTCCTTTGTTTACTGTCAATGTTTAACTTTTGATGCCTGAAGTTGCAATCACGTCCCAAGGGGGAACTTCACACAGGGTGAAAGCATCCATGAAAGAAGCTCTCGCTTTACTTAAGTAGGTTATTGTTAGGCGCTGTAGTATTCAATTTGTCATAGGGGGAAGGAATAGCATTCCAAGAGAAATTCGTAGACACAAGCGTTTTAGATATTCAGGGAAAAGAGATTTTGCCCTCTCTCAATGTGAAAGTGTTAACTTGGACGGAAATGAAATTTGTTACAACGTCTTTCATATTTGTGGTCAGTAATTCAGAAGACATTTTGAAACACATACGGAACGATAATAATTCCAGGAGAAATTCGTAGACACAAGCGTTTTAGATGTTTGGGAAAAAGAGATTTTGCCCTCTTTCGATGCGAAAGAGTTAACTTGGATGGAAATGAAATTTGTTACAACATCTTTCATATTTGTGGTCAGTAATTCAGAAGACATTTTGAAACACATATGGAATGATAATAATTTTTAAAAATATAATAACCTAAAAATGAAAAGGGAACTCGGGTACATTTATCGAGAGCCACAAATAATCCTTCAAAGAGCCGCAGGTTGGCCATCCCTGCTATATGCAATAATAATGTGCACATTGGGCATGTATGGCTTCAGTGCGATACACTTACACAGATTGAAGTAATATTTCCTAATTTGTATGATATTAGTGTATATGCTTACATATATGTATACTTACACACAAACATACATTCATAAATGCTCAATCATAAGAGCTTCAGATAACTATTGAAATGTCATATTTTATGTAAATTAATTAAATATTTATTGATGTATTTTAGAAAGACTTAACGCTCCGGGACATACCAAAAACAGTTGTATGGTGTGGTGAATCACTTTGCATTGGATACAAAACTGAGTATTCACTTACAAAGGTATGAACAAGTTTAATAATTAAACTTATTTTATACGTTTTTGTTGTAGTATTGCTTAACATTTTTTTGGGGGTTCTTAATTAAATTTTTTATTTAACCCTTAAATGTATGTAGTTGCCATTTGGCAACATACTCAATATGTAGTGATGTAAATCAAATCAAAACACAAATTTTAGCTTACTGCATAGTGTAACCAATTGGATATGTATTGTTTATGTATATAGTTTTGAAGGTTTCAGTGCAACAGTAATGGTTTAATGGTCATTATTGAGTTCATGTGTAAGGTGTGGATATAATTTGTGTTTCAAATTTTTGGTTTTGTGTTTGTTGTATTTAAAGTTAAAAAATTTTTTGAGCAAATTTAAGGTATATTTTATTACATAAAACAAGTTAATTCAGAAGTCAAACAACAAAAATCAGCGTTAATTTGCAAAATTTTCACAGGACTAGTTTCGATGGTTTTACCATCATCTTCAGCTGCAAAACCGCAAATGAACAAGATAGGAAATAATGTTTAGATAAGATAAGAAAGCCTGGACAAGAATAAGCAAGTGGCGCCATCTGTTGGCGAAACCAGAACTAAAACATAATTTCTCTAAAAGCCGAAGGCAAATTTGGATTGGAATTAGGATCGTTAACTAGAACAGAAAGATTTTTATGAATGTGAAATGCCTCTAGAAAATCCAGTTCTCCAATGGAAGATGTTTTTTGAATAATTTTGGCAGCAGAAAAATTTAAAGTGTGATTTTCGGACCAACAATGTTGAGCAACAGAAGACTTCTGTGTTTCCCTTTTTCTAACGTATGCCTCATGTTCTTTGACGCGAAATTTTAAGGCTCTCTTAGTTTGGCCAATGTAAATTAAACCGCACTGGCAAGGAATCCTATAAATACCCCAGGAATTCATATCCGGAATGGGGTCCTTGAGTATAGAAGTTGGAATTTTATTGATGGGAGAGTAAACAACCTGAAAGTTAAATTTCTGCAAAATATGTGCAACTTTATAGCTAATTGATGGAAAGAAGGGAATGACAACAGAATTTTTATAATCTCCTAAAATAAGAGTGTGGCTTTTAGTGTGTTGAGATGAGAATTTTTTAACTGCTTGATTAATAATGTTGGGTGAAAAGCCCCTGTCAATAGCTATTGCTTTTAAATAATTTAGTTCTTCATCAAGGGCTAGTTTGGAGGAGCAAACTTGAAGAGCACGGAAAACATAGGAATAAAATGAAGGTAACTTTTGTTTAATCGCATGACATGATCTGAAGTGTGGTGGAAGGCAAACCGAGGAAGGTTTACGGTAAACCGTAGTACTGAAGTTGGATGTGTTACGTGTGACCAGAATGTCGAGAAACGGAAGAGAATTGCAAGTCTCAAGTTCAAAAGTGAACTGAATAGCAGGATCAATAGAATTCATTGTTGAAAGAACTCTATTTAAATCATCTTTATTACCTTCAAACAGGGTAAAAGTATCGTCTACGTAGCGGAACCATGCCGGGAAGTTTAAAGTTTCAAACAATTTTGATTCATAATAATGCATGTAGATATCAGCCAGGATGGGACTGAGGGGGCTTCCCATGGCTAATCCCTCAGTTTGCTTGTAATATTTATTTTGGAAAACAAAATGTGTTTGTTTCAAACAGAGTTGAGTGAGAGAAATTAGCTCATCAATTTCGATGCAAGAGAAATGAAATTCGCAAAGTCTGGTTTCTAGACATCTTAATGGACCCTCCACTGGGACATTGGTGAATAATGATTTTACATCAAAAGAAACCATGAGTAAATTACGAGGAGAAATGTTTTTAACCTTTTTTACAAACTCTATTGAATTTTTTATGGTGTAAATGTTATTGTCTAATAGAGTGGAAAATCTAGAAACTAAATATTTAGCTAATGGATACGAGGCAGTACCTAAATTTGATACAATAGGGCGGAAAGGAATACCACTTTTATGAATTTTGGGAAGAGCATATAATCTGGCACAATTCGCAACAGATGGGATAAGCGAATGTTTTAAGTTGCTTGAAATGATTTGCGAAGATTTGATCGCAGTTTTTATTTTGGATAAGTCCGAAGGTGAAGGATCTTTAGGGACAAACACATTTTGTTTTCCAAAATAAATATTACAAGCAAACTGAGGGATTAGCCATGGGAAGCCCCCTCAGTCCCATCCTGGCTGATATCTACATGCATTATTATGAATCAAAATTGTTTGAAACTTTAAACTTCCCGGCATGGTTCCGCTACGTAGACGATACTTTTACCCTGTTTGAAGGTAATAAAGATGATTTAAATAGAGTTCTTTCAACAATGAATTCTATTGATCCTGCTATTCAGTTCACTTTTGAACTTGAGACTTGCAATTCTCTTCCGTTTCTCGACATTCTGGTCACACGTAACACATCCAACTTCAGTACTACAGTTTACCGTAAACCTTCATCGGTTTGCCTTCCACCATACTTTAAATCATGTCATCCGACTAAACAAAAGTTAGCTTCATTTTATTCCTATGTTTTCCGTGCTCTTCAAGTTTGCTCCTCCAAACTAGCCCTTGATGAAGAACTAAATTATTTAAAAGCAATAGCTATTGACAGGGGCTTTTCACCCAACATTATTAATCAAGCAGTTAAAAAATTCTCATCTCAACACACTAAAAGCCACACTCTTATTTTAGGAGATTATAAAAATTCTGTTGTCATTCCCTTCTTTCCATCAATTAGCTATAAAGTTGCACATATTTTGCAGAAATTTAACTTTCAGGTTGTTTACTCTCCCATCAATAAAATTCCAACTTCTATACTCAAGGACCCCATTCCGGATATGAATTCCTGGGGTATTTATAGGATTCCTTGCCAGTGCGGTTTAATTTACATTGGCCAAACTAAGAGAGCCTTAAAATTTCGCGTCAAAGAACATGAGGCATATGTTAGAAAAAGGGAAACACAGAAGTCTTCTGTTGCTCAACATTGTTGGTCCGAAAATCACACTTTAAATTTTTCTGCTGCCAAAATTATTCAAAAAACATCTTCCATTGGAGAACTGGATTTTCTAGAGGCATTTCACATTCATAAAAATCTTTCTGTTCTAGTTAACGATCCTAATTCCAATCCAAATTTGCCTTCGGCTTTTAGAGAAATTATGTTTTAGTTCTGGTTTCGCCAACAGATGGCGCCACTTGCTTATTCTTGTCCAGGCTTTCTTATCTTATCTAAACATTATTTCCTATCTTGTTCATTTGCGGTTTTGCAGCTGAAGATGATGGTTCGGTAAAACCATCGAAACTAGTCCTGTGAAAATTTTGCAAATTAATGCTGATTTTTGTTGTTTGACTTCTGAATTAGTATTTATTCGGCGTGTTATTGTGTCTTAATTATAAAACTGTTATTACACATTTAGCCTTTTTTTTTTTTTTTTTTTTCATAATGTGACCATGGAATAAAAACTTAGTTTAGATTTTTTTAAAGTATTTTTCCTACTTTATTTGATATCAATCTAATGTATTTTGACTTAAATTTTAAAAATAAAATAAAAATAAAAATTCATGCATTTAAGGGTTAAGTGTCAATGTGTTTAAGGGTTAAGTGTGGTTTGAAAAATAAAGGAATGAAATTTAAAAGTTAGTGTTTACTCATTTGAATTAGCATATTTTTAATGCAGCTTTTAAATTTTATCATTCTGATAGTACAAAGAATATTTAATCAAAAACTTCAAAAACAGAATTTGGTAATATCAGATTTTAACGAAAGTTTCCCGCCACTGTCAATACAGTACAAAGTCTGTAATCCGGACTCATTGGGACTTCGGCGATTCCAAATTAGGGGTTTTTCCGGATTGTAGATCATCAGTTTAAATCTGGTAAAAAAAAAAAGCTTAATATTTATTTGTTTATTTTAGTAAACATTTCTATCAATATAAGTTGTTTAAGTTGCTTCGTTTTTTTGTGCTAATACTTTCTCTTTAATTTTATAAACAGACATAATTTCTTGTTCAGTTATGAAGTTCCATTGTTCAAGTCCTGTAATTGCTGTGTTGAGAATACTGACTAATTTATCAATCGAAATTTTTTCATTTTTAACAATGTTTTCTGTTACTTTCTTCACTATTGGAAGCTCACATGGGTAAATACTTTACTGGCTTTATGTGCATGCGTAAGTTTGTAGCATTGAGGTCCGGATTATAAATCATTCCGGATAATGGATGTCCAGATTACAGACTATGCAGACAGTTCGCGTCGACATGTTTAACCATATTTTGTGAAACGATTTTTGGCTTTTGAAAGAAAGAGACTTGCTTTAGAACACTTTTGTGAAATTTGTAAAAAAATATTGTTGTCATTAATGTGCCTCAAATGGAACTTTCATGTTACTAAATTAGAATCGTCATTTACTTCCAGTTCTGTTGCAAAAAATCAGCTACAGAATATCACTAAATCATGTGTATAGCTTTAGGTACTAATGTTGTTTCATATGATACTGCGAAGGTTTAGTAAAGAAAGCTCAAAAACAAGGACTATGACAAAGAAGCAGAGTGCTCTTACTGGCCTACTGATGCTGATGAGGCCTGCCTGCAAGAACTTGTGGAAGATGATATGTATGCAATCACTCAAGAGCTTGCTAATGAGTTGGATATTAATACCATGTCCATTAATCACATTATGCATCAATAAATTTGACATACAAATTCAATCTTTGGGTGCTGCATGAGTTGACTCAAGCAGATAAGGACAGACACGTTCCAGGCTGCACTGATCTGCACGAATATCAAAGCAAGGAGAAAACACTGGACTGGTTCATAATTTGTGATCAAAAGTGAATTTATTTCAAAAACACAGGCCAAGAAGATGTTTGGTCTCCACCCAGTGAGCCCGTTGGCAGCATCACAAAGCACAACTTGACTAGCAATAAGATCATGCTTTGTATCTGGTGGGATTGCCGTGGTATTATCCACAAAGAGTATCTGGGAAAAGGTAAAACCCTCGAGAGTAAGGTGTACAGCGAGATGCTTGTCCATGTTAAAGCAGCTATCAAAGAAAAATGTCAAACTTAGTTCTGGTGGGAAAAGGTAATGTTCCATCAAGATAATGCAAGACCACATGTGTCTGCATTCACCGGCTGGACTCTGAACAGACTGAATAGAAAGGGATCTTTTACCCCACGTACCATATAGTTCTGACATGACTCCTTTGGATTTCTACCTTTTTTCACACCAGCAACTACATCTTGCTGCTGCTGCTGTCTTCCATTCTGTACAGGACTTCCGAAATGAGGCTTATCTGTTTTTATACTTGCGACCGCGAAGTTCCTAGGCCAAAGGCTATGAAAAACTACCAAAATGTTGGCAGAAAATCATAGATTTGGGTGGTGATTACTACCTGCACTAATAGTATTGCTTTCATTTTCTTTCTACCTTTATTAAGAATGCTTTTTGGCAGAAAACTTCCGTTACAGCCAGATATTATGCAAACGCTAAAGCTAAGTAAATGTACTGTAAGCGAAAGACTTATGTTGTTATTGATGCACTTATCTATTTATCACAAAATGACCTTTTTAAAATTTTTTGTTAATTTATGTTTGAATTTTAAGATATCATGATAAAAAAATTAAAATCAAAACTCATTTAAGAGAAATAAATATTAACAGAAATTTATTCTGGCAAAAAAATCAGTTGGACATGTAAGGACAAATAATTATATGCTTAAATCTTCTTATTCATAGACTTTGGAAATATTTCCTGTTGATTTAGTTTTTGGAAATGCTAAAAGTAATACATAGTGTAAAACTTCATTGGCTACTGAAGGAGCATATTTGCTGTAAGTGAACCATAAATTTTAATGAGTGCTTTCCTTGAGCTTAAGCAGACGGATTAAATATATCGACTTATGGTGTGAAGAAAAATGAACAGATGATTAACTTGACTGGCATAAACTGCTATATTAGGTCAATAGAATGTACTTAACTCTTTATTTCGATTGGCAGGTGTTTGACTGCAATGATTCAATGTGATACTTCATATCTGCTGTCTGAGATGCTCTGCTAGACTTCTATTCCCATTTTAGTCTCCGGTGGCCATTTTCCATGTCAGGATTTCATGCATCAGATCACTGCACCATGCTAGAGAGAATCACAGCTACTAGCCACATTGATAATTAGGGCGACAGATACCCCATATAGGCACACGAAAAGGGCACACAGTCTTAACGTACTTCTTGGCTTCTACTGCAGGCTTATATGGCATTGAACTTTTCACCTCTTCGGAACTGTGTGGCCACAGGGGAAAATGCAAATTACTGAGCACTCTCCTTGCAAGGCTGAAAAGAGAATAAAGCAAAACAAACAAACAAAAAAAGCATTCATTAGTTAAAGACCTAATAAATTCGTACATTTTGTATGTTTGTCTGTGCCAAGATTCTCTGTGAAAACATCGGCCAGCATTTCTGCTGTAGACACATATTTAGTTCATTTTCCTTTTGGTCATATGCAATGAATGTAATGAAAACAAGTATCAGTATCATATGTTTGTTCAGTGTCAGTATGTTTTGTTCAAGAGTGATGAACTGGATTTTTTACGAAATGTTGTTTACTTTGATTAGCATCATATAACACAGTTAGTTCGATAATCTTTCTTGGAAAACCAAGCTCTCTTAATAGCAATCACAAGTCCATTGCTTCTCTTGTTCTTCACTTAACACTATGTATTCTGCTTCTATACTTGTTAGCACTACAAATCTTTGTGTGCATGATTCCCAAGAAATTGGGTTTCCTAATAGTATGAAACCATAGCCATTAAAAGATTCCCTGTCTTGAATATTTTCATCCAGAAAACAAATAAACAATTTTTATTTGTTTTCTGATAAGTTATTTTCATGTTTAACATAGATGTAAGGTATTATAGTATGCGTTTTGTTTAAATCCTATGGAAGTATTTCGGGTTACTGTTAAATTGACTGTCTGCTAACAGAATTTGGAATATCAGGTCATGTAGATACAGCTAATTAAATTAAGGATCCTATTAAGAATTAATACTTATCTTTGTCAGCACTTTCATTTTCTTTGGTGACATTTTATGATTCGCATAGTTTAATATTAGGTTCTAACAGTGTTGATATGGGCTTACATTCTTACATACCGCACTTAACCAAGACTTTAGTATGTACTGAATTTGGCTAATTGATACATTTTTCATTTTGTCGAATGTTAATGCGTAGACACTCTTTTATTTTACCCAAGTCCTTCATTTTGAAAGTTTTGTGGGAGTTTTCTTAATGTAATGCTGAGAGGTTCGCTTTTAGTCAGAATTATCAGATCATCTGCATATATTTTGATTATGATACAGTCATCAAGTTCCTTTTTGAACATAAATGCAGTTATCTGATCTTAAGTTTTTGAATTTGAGTTTTTGCAAAGTTTCATTTCAGCTTGCAAACAAGTTCGAAACTTTCTGTTTGGAACAGGAAAATCTCTTCATCAATTTTTCCATTCAGGTAAACTGTTTGAACATCCATTTAATGTATCTTCAGATCATATTTGGCAGCTAAAGTGAACAATGTACATATAGAGTTGCAGCGTTCTATAGGTGAGAAAGTTTCCATATAGTCTATTCTATACTTTTGCATGTATCCTACGATGCTGAATCTGCCTTATACTGATCGACTGTGCCATCTGCCTTTTGCTTTATTCATAATACACATTTACAGCCAATGGTTTTTCTATTCTTTGGCAAATCAGTTAATTCCCACGTATTGTTCTTCATTAATGATTTATATTCTCGCATATCTGCTTTTCTAAATCAGCTTGCTTTTGCTTATAGACTTTTCTTGGTTTGCCCGACTTTCCTGTTTTCAGAAATGTAAATCTTCCTGGTCCTCCTTCTCAACTTTGACCTTGAATTATGAACTGCTCTCCCTTCATCTGGCACTTTTGTTGGTTTCAGAATTTTCTTTGGGTGGAATAAATTTGATGAACTTTTGTTCATCAGCAAGTTTCTGAGCTTGATTTAGTTTCTGGCAGTTCCCAAAATCTAACATCTTGACTTTATCTTACTTCACAAGTTCCAATTTTCTGTACATGATATGCTTTTGTACTTCAGAGTATCCAATAAGAATCTTTTCTTTTCTTTTCTTTTCTTTTTTTTTTTTTTTTTTTTATCCCGGTAGAAATTTGTTTTACCTGTTCATATTAGATAAAGCAAAAGCTTTGCTTCCTATGATTAGACTTTCTTTGATGCCAAACCTCTTTAAGCATTTTTGATCTGCTTTTAATAAGACAGCGATTGCTTATAAGTTGCTGTTGGTACCATTTCTTCTCTTAATCCCTGAGATAATTTTGATGTGAACAGCATACATCTAGACATTTCAGCTAGGGCATGACTGTTGCATTCTGCAATTTTGTTCGATTGCAGTCTATACTGAACTGAAAATTGTTGTGTAATTCTCTTCTTTTCTAAGAGTTGATTAAATTCATGGCTTTTGAATTCTTGGGCATCATCACTATCGAGTATTTTCAGTTGTTTTCCAATTTGCTTCTCAGCCTGGAATTTGTACTTTTTGAATGCTTCAAGGTCTTCTGACCTTTTGTATACAGTGTAAACAGTAATTTTCCATGTTTCTTTGATGAAAATTATGATATATTTTATACCACCTAAGGATGTGACATTCATGGGACCACAAATATTGGTGTGTACTAGCTTAAAAATATCACAATTTGCTGTGGATGTTTTCTTCGAGAATGATAATCTTGTTTGTTTTCATTTTGTTCAAGTTTTACAAAATAGGGTTACATTATTGCATTTTGGAATCTTTAGATTCTGCACTATCTTTTTAGACTGAAATGCTTTTAAATCGGCTAGATTTAAGTGACCACATATTTCAGCCCACAATTTCAGTTTACTATTAGGTTTATTTACATTATCCTTTACAACATTTAAAACTTCAGTTACTTCCTGTTAATTTACAGCATATAGACCATATTGTTTTGTTGCTTGTAAGATTGTGTGTTTACTTTTATTTTTAAGTCAGGCATGGTTATTTTTATTAAATGGTACATTTACATCTTGTTACTATGTTAAGTGAAATTCTTTTTTTTTTTTTTTTTTTTTTTGGTGGGGAACACATATAATACATTGTTAAGTATTATATCTTGTTATGTTGAATTGATACTTGCATAAATTTCAGTTTTCCCTTGTAGAAATTCATTATTTGCTAATGGAACTTTACTTTCTATATCAACTATTAATGTAAATTTACTTCTATCATTGCACATGTTGCTCTTGAATGAAGGTGTTAATTGTGTGTTCCTAATTCTCGCATTGTATAAAAAATACTGAAAGAACAACTCTGTTCAGCGGATGATTGGTTAGGATTTTTGCTTTTAATATTTCTGTATTCTGACATTTTGCATCCTTTTTGTTTGCAGTTTTCACATTCTTGGACTTTCTTTTGTGTTATTGTGGTATTTAGTAACTATTGCATCCTGCACTTGGTTATTTTCCCGCAATTTAACTTGGCAACTTTTAGATTCTTTTAGTAACTTAACTTTTAGCACATTTAAGTTAGGCAATCTATCCTGAGATTATGTTATGATTCTAAGATTTTCAAATTTTTCAAATATGCTACATAGTAGCAAAACAGTTAGGAATTCTTCTGGATTTTCAAATCCTATTTTTAGAAGTTTATCTACAAATTCAAAAAAAGAAGTTAGGTTGTCCTATATTTTTTCATTCACACTCTTTTTTTTTTTTTTTTTTTTCAAGATAAGTTGCTTCATAAGGCTTATTGATTGTGTGTTAGTTATGGGACTTTTAGGCTGATGAATTTTGTGCAGTTTCATCTATACTTCATACAAAGTTTTACTTGAGACTTCTCAAAGCTCTGATTGGATTAAAACTATTTTCACTCGGAAGTGTCATATTTTAAAGTTACCTTATCCAGTTTTTCAGTTTGAATATTCAGGTTCATCATTTTTATCAGTTACATGCAATTTCAGTAAAGCCAAGGTAAAAAAGTAATTTTGCTTACCTTGTTTTTGACAAAAGAACATAGACTTTTGACTTACTACTTAGAGATACATCTCCAGTGGATTTCCTGAGCATCTGGGAAACTGAGCTTCATAATCTGTTGGTTTAGTTTTTGGTGATGGTGAGAGTAATGCATAGTGTAAAATTTGGTTGCCTACCAAAGAAGTATACATGCTATAAGTAAAACACAGATTTTAATGGTTATTTCCCGTGAGCTTAACAAATTAGATAAACTGGATATGTCAACCTATGACATGTGAGGAAAAATATAATGAAGGACAAGTGATTAACTTGACTGGTGCAAATTATTACATTAGGTCAATAGAGTCTACTTGGCTGTTCATTTAGGTCAGCAGGTGCTTGATTGCAACAGTTGCTTGTGATACTTCATATAAATGCTGTCCAAGAGTCTTCGACAACTATTTTCCATGTCAGGATTTCATGCCTCACATGGTTGCACCACACTGGAGAGAATCATGGCTACTGGCCGCTTCGGATAACCAGGATTCTCCCATGGATAGGTACATCTGGATTACACACATGGCTTCTACTATGGGATTATACAGCACTGAGCTTTTCACCTCTTCAGCACCGTATAGCTGCAAGGGAGAATACAAATTTCCCAACAATACCAAAAGAGTATCTTAAATAAACTGAAAGAAGGTGAAAAAGTAAATCTGAAGTTAATGACTAGTATTTTTGAATAAAAAGACAACTGGCTCATCCAGCTTTAAATTGCTGCAACTAAAGTAACTATTAGTGCTAGTTCTTCCTTTGCACTTGTAATAAGTTAAATCCTTTTGCCTAATGACTGCCAATGTACACCTTTATTTTTAGTCAGCGGTGTATAGCTATTTGCAATAAATGAAGTATCACATCAGTTTGAAAATGACTGTAAAAGTTTCTTATTTTCAGTCCATATTCATTTTTTAATACATTTTTAGATGTGTTTTCATTTTAAGAGATTTTTGAATTTAAATATAAGTGCTAAAGAAGTTTCTGATTTTTTAAAATTGAAATAAAAGTTAAACCTTTAAACTTTTGAATTTAGGTAACTGGAGAACCTAAAGACCTTTTTCCAACTGGAGGTAAACAACAAGATCCTCTTGTAACTCTCATTGGTGATGACCAGCTAGCTGTAGGAAGTGATGAACAAACTATCCTTATAGACTCTGAAGGAAATCCTACTTTGAAATATTCAATTAAGTGGTCTGAAGTTCCAATAGCATTAGGTATTGTATAATGCATTTAAAAACATTTTAAACTACTACAAATTAATTCATTAAAATTTTTTACTATCAAATATTTGAATTTAGAGAAAAATCAGTATTTGATGAAAAGCAGTGAAACAGAATATTCATAGTTTTATTTGTTTGATGTTTTCTGACAGTAGTTTGTTAATAAAGCCACTTTTAGTTTACACAAGCAAAAAATTTTTCTTTTTGAAAGTAGTATGTGAAGGTGTTTTACAGATTTACACATAATAAAAAATAATCAATTTTTTTAGGCAAGTAGCTTATGTTCTTTAAAGTATTAAAAGTATATTATAGCGTAAAGTATTAGGAATATGTAGCATAATATAAAATAGTCGTCTGTTAAAAAAATATAAGATTGTTTGTAATATTTTGAAGATTTGTAGTTTGATTTTCTATATTGCAGCATATAATATGCTAATTAACTATAGAAGTATAATGAGAAGGGAAAAACACAGAATACCAGCAAATTTAATCAGGAAAGATAAACTTATCCATAACTCAGTAAATGGAAAGAATATTTTAAATTTCATTTGGCTCTAAATATTCTTAACTGAAATTTCTGAAATAAACAGAAGCCTCCTTATAATACTATGTAAATTTATATGCAAAAATATGTACTCAGTTCTCAAAGTGAGTGTATTTTTATATAGAGAGTTTATGAATGCATTTGCACACTAATTTTTTTTTTTTTTTTTTTTTTTTTTTTTTTTTTGATGTCATAACTCAAATAAAAGTTCTGAAGTTCTGTGAATAAATTTATGATGAAAGTTTTTTTTTTTTTTTTTTTTTTTTTTTTTTTTTTTTTTTAAACCTGTACTCATTTGATGCCTTTCTTCTATGTGCTAATGTCTTGTTCAATACAAATAAGAAACACCATTGGGAGAAGAATCCCAGGTATATATGTCCCTTAATTCAGAGTATCTAGCCAGGCTATGTTCAGTCATAACATAACTTCTACAAAGACTACATATTGAAAAGATAACCAATCTAATTTTATCCAGATGTTGAAGATAAATATGGCCTGCCAAGGAGGTTGAAGCAAGCAAGCCATACTAACCTTCTAGGCAAATCAAGAGGAATCTTAGCTTTTGCTGTTGCAGGACATTACCCGGTCTTTCTAATAGTGGCCCACCAGCGGCCGAGCAGTAAGGTTGCAGAACACTGGTGGTTCGGTCTGAGGTTCAAATTCTGTTAACAAGCTGACTGTGTGGGCATTTTCGTGGTTTTCCTTGTGTGTAACGTGTATACAAACCAGTTTCCCATAGAAAGTTCTCCACTAAGGCATACCTCTCCTTAGGCGGGTAGCCTTGAAGCTTTTGAATACAAGTTGTTCATTCCTACATATTAGATGCTGGGCCGGACATGAATCTCACAGTTAATGGACTCCTGTTGCTGCTGCTCTTGTCCTGAAGAGCTACATCCACATCAGAATTCCGTGCTCTGAAATACTGTACTAGGATGCCAATTACCATAGTTATAGCCACAGGGATAACTAGGATGATAGAAACATCAGTGCGATATCCTTGGCAATAAGTAGCTTTGGCTTCTGCTGGGGATTAAATATTGTTGCACTTCTCTTCCTTTTCAGTATAGTGCAGATGCAAAGGAAAATACAGGGATGGGATTTCCAATAATGTGGTATTTGGTTTACAATTTATTTGGAATGTCTAGAATCATTTTTTAAAATCATAGTAGCTCTGCTGTTATTAACTGGCTAGTAGTTAATATATAATTTATTTTAGATTTGTGTCTCATTTCTTTGTTGTAATCAACTGTTTGCAGATGAGAAGGAAAGTTTCACTTTAAGAATTACGTTAACTCTAAAAACGTTCTACTGACTATGTAGCAGCTCTGCAAATGTTTTAATCATAGCAGATTTTTATTATTTTAATATGTGCATTCGAAGGTTAAAAATATTAAGAAAAAAATTAAGAAAACATACTTATTAACTGAATGAAATTTCTTAAAATATTTCATGTAGTTAAAAATACTAATTTTCATTATTTTGCTATTCTTACAAATACCCATTTACATAAGGAATCTAATTCATTGTCTTAATTTTATGTTATTTTCAGATGTAAAATGTTATTAATTACATATTAGGTTTTTGTAATTTGTAATTTTTGAATGAATTTATTTTCAGCATATGACTCGCCATACTTAGTAGCAGTATTACCATCATCGGTAGAAATTCGTCCTATAGAACCACGAATTCATGTTCAAAGTATTGATTTGCAAAAAGCTAAAATCATTGTCACAAGTAAAAGGTAATACAGATTATTAAGAATTATTTCTAAGGTAATATATTATTTTATAAAAATTAATTTTAATAAAATGGTATACAAAAAGGTGTTTCTCATCCAATATTAACAAAACAACAAACTGGAAAATTAAATTTAGGGAATTGAATTGATGTCAGGTTTGGTTTTCTGGACAGGGGAAAACTGGGAAAAATTGGAAGAAACCAGGAGAAAGAACATTGGTACACCCATGGGTCAGTCAAATTTATTATTAAAAATTTAACTTATTGGCATATATAAAAATATATGAATTATTTGAAAATAAATGCTTTATTATTTTTACAATAAAATAAAAGTAATTTTCTCTGCAACGCCAGTAAAAAGTTGGTAGAATACTTATTCATTTACTTATTTGATATTTCATATTTTTTTTCTGTTAAACATATTTGCGAAGAAGAAAGTGATTATTGCAGCTCATACAATTTTAAATTTCCATAGGAACTATGAAAATTATAGCTGAGACTCTTTTCTTCTTGATACTGAAGGCAGGGTTCGCACGGTCCTTAAAAGTCCTTAATTTTTTCAAAAATGATTTTTCGTCCTTAAAAGTCCTTAATTTTGGCCAAAATGAATAAACGGTCCTTAATTTTGCTCATTTGACATTTCTTGTCATTTCTAATGATTGCCATTCTATGTGTGAATTGCGATTTCTCATGAATATAGAATTAAAATTGCACAGCTCTTAATCAATCTGCTGGCCGATTTGCGTTGCAAACGATAAAAAAAAAAAAAAACAATTAGCTGCCTGAACGAAAGTATTGGTGTCTGATTGCCTATTCACCCAATTTTTCAAAACAGGTGTTATCCATAAATTTAGGCAGATTGTGACGAAAGCGTGAAGTCAGAAGTTCTTTAAGAGGCTAAAATGATGATGAAGGTGCTCGAGAAAAAAAAAAGGGGGGGGGGATTCTGAAAATATTTGCCAAAATTAGAGCAATTCCAACCTGGAAGGCCACAACCCTTCCGACGCCAATAGGAACGAGATGCCTGGAAAGTGCATTTTCAATAAACTGTGGCTTCATCAAGCTGATTACAAAGACTGGATATTGATGGATGGCAATCCTTAAATGTGGTCTTTGTCTAAAAGAAATTGAAATTTCTAGAATGGGAGAGTCAGCGCTGAAAATTCACATGAAAATTAAGTTTCGTTTCATCATTTCAATTTGTTTTTACACGGTTTTACTTAGCTTAATTTCTGTGTTTGTTTCAATTAAGCCATAAATTAATTTTTTATCACCTTCTATGGAGTTTATTCTCTTTTGCACATACTATATGTATGGGATATCGGGATTATGAGTTTATTTCTACAGAGGTCTGTTATCGATTTCGCGGGAAATCTGTTGGCTCCATTTCAATTTTAGGTCACCAAGGGCAAATTTGGTAACGCTAGCCGAGAAAAAGTGAAGTTCGGAAATACGTTTTGAAGCTTCAATAGACAATTAAGTATTTGGTTTAATCCTATGTTGTTAATAGTAATGCATTATTTTTGCTAATGGCGATACAATTATTAGTTGAAAACAACTAACTAATTAAAAAATTTTTAATATTTTTAAAGCTGAAAACAACTAATTGAAACTAATTTTCCTGAATTAACTAGATGCAAAATTAACTTTCATGAATTACTAAAGTTATTGGATAGAAATTTAACTGAAAATATACATTCCGTATTATATATATATATATATCAGAGTTGCCAACTCTCCCGATTTAGGCGGGAGACTCCTGATTTTCGACCGCTCTCCCGCCAACCGGATTTACAACATATTTCTCCCGACTTTTTCTTATTCTTAATATTTCTCATGATTTTTATGGAACTTGGCTTAATACTTCGTTATATGAACAAAAAAAAAAAAAAAAAAAAAAAAAAAGATTTTGGACGTCTGAAAGCAACTGAATTTTCTCTAGATTATATCTAAAATAAAACCTTGCGAATCAGATGAGAATTTCTGCTTTGTGAGTGACAGCATACGTATCCAGAAACGTCGTTCTCCAGTTCTCCAATGGGCATCGAGCTCCACTGCGTGTCATCTGGCATATATTAGCCAATGAGCACAAAGCAAGCTCAAGGCCGTTGCAAAGAAGATTCTTTGGCCATTGGGCCGTTATTTGGATGTTCATTCGTTATTTCGTTCATCTTGTCCTGAGTTGTGTGAGTACACGTGCCTTTGCGAAATAGTTTTAGAAATTATCGTCTTTTGTTATGTCTGCGAGAAAGGTAAAATACTTGTGCACGTTTCAAAAATCGTACACAGTTGACTTTCCTTCCATTATTTCTTCAAGGAAATGTAATAAATTTGCGATGTGTACCATCTGTCGTTGCTATTTTTCGATTTCGCATGGTGGAAGGGCAGATGTTCTTAAACATGTGCGTACACAAAAACACAAGAACAACATGAGTTGTTTTGAAAAAAACGAAAAATTAAATTTTTCTTCGGAAACAAAAGACCAAAAAGTGATTAATGCAGAATGTCTGTTCTCTGCCTTTTTCTGGAGCACAACCTGCCACTGAATGCATCGGATCACGCTGCAGCTTTATTTAGAAGAATGTTTCCCGATAGTGAAATCACTAAGAAATACTCAAGTGCAAGGACCAAAACAGGTGCAATTGTTAAAGAAATGGGTTTGAAAAATAAATTTTCAGTTATTGATTGCATTAAAACAGCTCCGTTCTGCCTCTCTACGGATGGAAGCAATAATACCGATTCAAAACTGTATCCAATTGTTGTTTCTTTTTTTAATCCAGAGTCTTCAGAAATTGAGTGCAGTTTACTTTCTGTCCCCACTTTAGAAGGACATTCGGCAGACTTTAATATAGCACAGCTAATTATTAAAACTTTAAAAGAAAATGCAGTCCCTCTGGATAATTGCTTAGCACTTGGTGCCGATAATGCACCAGTAACGGTAGGCTTGAAGACAGGTATTGCAGGCATCTTAAGAAAGGCAAATTCAGATTTGCAGATAATGTGGTGCACCTGTCACCTCTTAAATTTGGCAGCTGAAAAAGGGGCAGCTTTTTTACCATTAAATGTGGATGAACACATTGTTGATATTTATTATTATCTTGAAAGAAGTTCTAAAAGAAAGGAAAAATTGAAACAGTTCCAACAGCTGCATAATACTGAAATAAGAAAATTTTGAAACATGTGTGTACACGCTGGCCGTCTTTAAAGAAATGCTTATCTAGAATCCTCGATCAATGGAACCCACTTCTTGCATTTTTTAAAGAAGAAGTAAATGCTTCGAGAGTTAAGATAAAAGGCTCTATTGAAAGTTATAAAGTACCTAAAGTAAATGAAGATGTAGTTACTACTTCCATTGTTAAAAATAGGTTTGAGAAAAATAATTTCTGCATCATTCAGCAATTCAACTGGCAGTTCTCAAAATAATACTGCAAAATATAAGCGTAAAGCTGATACAAATTTCTCTCAAAATAAAAAAAAAATTGCTCAACACACGAAACATTTTCCGATTACTGTAAGTTTATCTTGTGAAGAACGAATATTTATGTTTTTTTCTTCGGACCTTAACAAAGCTTTTTGCTTTTTTTACAATTCATTTTGCCATCATTCGATGTTAACGCAATTCTACAAAGCAGAATTCCATTAATTCATGTTTTGCAATCAATGATTTATGATCTGTTTAAAGACATTTTATCAAAGTTTGTAAAACCAGTCTGTGTTTTGTCTTGTATTTCTATATATGATGTGATTTATGGTGAAACAGAAAATCAGAAGAAAGACGAAGATTTGGTAATAGGAGCTGCAACTACAAAAGTAGTGGAAGAACTTTCAGAAGAAGACAAAAATAAGTTTTATCTTCATGTTAGAAGTTACTTCTGTCGAGTATGTGATTACATACTACATAAATTCCCAGTCAACGATGAACTGATTTTGCATGCTAAAGTTGCTGATGTTTCTGCTCTAGCAAATGCATCTTATTCTGATATAAGGTACTTTTGAACAGATTTCCTGTGTTACTTCGTTTAGTCATGAAAGATGACGATATTGATGTTGCTACTGATATACTGCAGTCGCAATTTTGCAGTTTACAATTAGAAAACTTGGATGAAGTTATAAAATCAGCTAGGATTGACACCCAGTGGAGTTTAATTGGAAAATTGAAAGGTGCTGATGGAATTTTAAAATATAGTGAACTCTCTAGAATTATGTTGGCCATCTTGACAGTTCCCCATAGTAATGCGGAGTGTGAGAGGATTTTTAGTGTTGTTGCGAAAACGAGGACTAAATTTAGATCTAATATTAGTGATGACACATTAGAAAAACTTTTATTAGCGAAAGCAGGCCTACGTGGCAATAGCTATGAACAAAATTATGAAGTTTCTTTCTTAACGAAAGCAAAATCTGCCACTGTCCATAACATTTGTATGAAAACTAATTAAAGTGTCTTTTTTTTTTTTTTTTTTTTTTTTTTTTTTAACGATGCAAGTAATAAAAATGTTTTTTATGTCTAAGGTATTTTTGTTTTGCTTGCATTTAAGACTTAGTAACTATTTAAAGTTAATTCATCTTTAGAAACTATATTTTTATCATTTAAAAAGTATTTTTAACATTGTGAAAAATCTCCTGATTTCTTTAAAAAATCTCCTGATTTTTGAGTGTCATAGGTTGGCAAGTATGATATATATATTTATACAGTACAACGTCCGAGGTCTGGACTCGTCGGGACTTCGGCGATCCCAGATTTGAGATTTTTCCGGATATTAGATCATTTTAAATCTACTAAGATGGCACGTAGAAATTATAAAATTGAAAATATGAAATCGTGATTTATGAAATAATGAAGCATTTATGATTTAAAGGGTATCAAAATTTACAAAAGAAAAGAGCTTAATATTTATATGCTTACTTTATTAAACATTTCTTTCAATGTGAGTTGTTTGATTTGTTTTCTCTGCTAATACTTTAGACTAATACTATACACATATAATTTCTTGTTCAGTTATTAAGTTCCATTGTTCAAGTCCTGTAATTGCTGTGTCGAGAATTCCGAATAACTTGTCAATCAAAATTTTTTCTCGTTCACTAACCTCATCCGTTGATAAACATGCGGTGATGAAAGCAAAATACAATAAATAATGATTCGCGATTTCGGCATCACGGATATAAAATATTAGTTGGTGTAAAATTAACAAATGTTTCGGTTTGAGATTATGTTAAGCAGATATGCAGCTATGGAATCAAGTTACTAATCACACAAATTTATGCTAAAATAATTATTTCTTCAATAATGAGATATTTTATTTAGTGCCAAACTGAGATTAAGAATCGTGATTTCCAGCATGTTTTTTTATGATGAGGAAAAAAATCTAATGCGCATGCGTAAAGCATACCCCTTCCCTCCAAAAAAGCCCTAAAAAATTGGTTGGTGGTGGCTTTGAGGTCCGGATTTTAGATCATTCCAGATATTCGATGTTCCATATATATATATATATATATATATATATATATATATGTAATAATAAAATTCCATAGTCAAGAATACAATTAAAATTCTAACTGTATGTTCTTTTCATTTTTTAATTGCGACGTTCTCTTATTTGAAAGTACGTGGAATTAAATCCACAGCCCCGTAGTCAAGTTGTTTTTCCCGCCTTTTCTACACGTACAGTTTTAGAATGTTCTGGAGATTTTCAAGCGAACTGGATTGGTTGATGAGGCTGACGTCATTTCTTGGAAGCTCCGCCTTTCCAGAGGCTATAAAATGACTCGCAAAAGGAATATTGGGGCTTTTTCTTTAATGTCACGATGCAGTAAACTTCATACAAAAAGTGATTAGTAATTCTTTTTATTTACTCCGGATATCTGATTTTGTAACTGCTATTTTCTCCTGAAATATAATAAATGGATCCTGTTTTTTAAGACTTATCGTCTGATTATTTAAGCTATGACTACATTGATGATTCTTCAACAATCTATTTATTCCTGACAAAAGCTGGTACATCACATATATATATAGTAAAAAATGTATATTTTCAGTATACATTTCTTATTATATATATATATATATATATATATACATACATTATATACATATATATGCGGTACTTAATTTTACTAATGCGTTGCATGTACTGCCCCTTTTAGGTGCAAAACATCTCTCCCTTCTCAACTGCAGAGTTTCTTCTAACAGTATCATGAATTTTGTCAAGTTAGAAGAACTATCTACTTCAGGAAAAGATGTAACTGCTAATTCAACATCAATAAGTGTAGAAAATAATAAAATCAATTCTTTTCTTTTCAAATCTGAAGTTACAGATGCAGAAATATTGTGGGCTTTTAAGTGCATCAAAAGCCACTATTCTTTTAAATTGTGCGATGATATTGGGCCGTTATTTACTAAAATGTTCTCGGATAGTTCCATTGCAAAACAGTTTTCACGTGGTGAAGAGAAATGTGCTTATATCTGTTATTTTGGTCTTGGCCCTTATTTTAAAACTTTGTTACTAAAGCATTGTAAAAATGCTGAGTTTTTTACATTACTATTTGATGAGACTCTTAATCTGACAAATCAAAAGAAGCAACTAGATATTCATGTGAGGTACTGGCATCACGAAAATAAGGTCAGAACTCAGTACCTTACTTCTGCATTTATAGGGCATGCAACAAGTGAAATTATTTTATCCACATATTATGAATGTGTTGAAAAACTAGACTTGTCATAACTCTTACAAATATCGATGGATGGTCCTGCAGTAAAGTGGAAATTTTATGATTTATTGCAACAGGACTTGACAAAGGAATATAACATTCAATGCTTGACATTAGGGACATGCAGTTTACACATTCTTAACAATGCTTTCAAGTATGGGATGTCATCCACTGGCTGGGACATTCCATCATTCTTATCCTCCTTATATTGGATTTTTAAAGATTCTCCTGCAAGACATGAAGATTTTTTAAATATATCTGGCTTAAAAAAGCTACCTGTGAAGTTCTGCTTTTACCGATGGTTGCAAAATGTCCCAGCAGTTGAAAGAGCCATTGAAATATGGGATGACTTGCTACTGTACATTAAAAAAGTTGAAATGGGGAAGTTTTAAAAAAATTCATCGAAATCCTTCTAAAATATTTTGGAGGCAACTAAAGATAAAACATTTCTTATAAAATTAAATTTTTTTTTCTCTCTCTGTCGAAAATATTATTGCCTTTCCTTGAATATTATCAAAGTGATAAACCACTTATTCCCTTTTTTGCTGAAGATATCTTAAAACTTGTAAATGATTGCCTTCAGCACTAAAATTTTGAAACTAGAATATTCAAAAATAACTAAAGCAGAAAATCTTTATAAATTTAATTTTAATGATCCAAATTGTTATAATGATAAAAGTAAAGTTTATTTGGGATTCATTGCTGAGCAGTTAATGAATGATAAATGCTGTAAGAAGGACATTTCACAAGCTGAAAGTTTTGCATTGAAACAAGAAGATCAACAATGTATCTTAACAATGGTACAACACTTAATGTCTAAATGTCCAATAAATTATTCTCTTATTCGAAATGCATCTTGTATAGACCCACGATTGATGGTTAAAAGTCCAGAAAAAGCCCAGAACAAAATGAAAATAGTTCTAATGGTATGAATGCGGAATAAACGTGTTTTACAAGATGATTGTGATGAAATTCTGCTGCAGGTTGGAGAGTTTCTAGACAAAGTAGTTAAGACAAATTTACATGAATTTTCTACTTTTGATCCTCAAAATCTTTTTTTTGACACATTTCTCACTTCTTATTTTCATGATTTTCACTATTCGAAAGTAATGGAAAATAGTGAAAATGATTCTTATCTTGTCACGTGGACAGGCCTCTGTGGAAAGGGTCTTCTCTGTAAATAAAGCAATTGAAATTAAAAATTTAAGTGACTCATCATACATTTTTCAACACACAGTATTTGATTACATAAAATTTTCTGGAGGTGTTCTTAATATCGAAATTGATAAAGAAATGAGATCAGCAGCAGCTTCTGCAAGGTCTAAATATATGCAGTATTTAGAAGAACAAAAATCTTTAACTAAATCTGAAAATTCAAAGAGGAAAAGAAATATTATTGAGGAAGAAATTGATTATATAAAGCAGAAAAAAAATTTCTTCAAAGGGACATTAAAGATATTAATGAAGAAGTAAATGCTTTAGCAGATGAAGCCGAGACCAGCAGGAACATTGATTTGTTTATCAAAGCAAATGAACTTAGAAGAATAGTTAAAGAAAAGGAAATAGACATAAATAAATTAGATGTTAAAATAGCTGAAAAGATTTCAGATTTAAAAAAAGCACAAATGTTTTGTATCTTTTATTGTACAGTTTATTATTCTAGTATCTTTCAAAAAACTAAGGAAATAAATTGTATGTTTACAAATAAGTTATTTTAATCTGCAAAATATTCTTACATTGTGATTATAATAGTAGTTGACTGTGTTTAAATAAATATCAAATAAGTTGAATAATAATCATTAAATCTCTAAAATAGTGACTGTTATTAGTGTAAAATACACTTATACATGTTTTTCAAGAAATTATACTCCTAATTTAATGTTATCTACTTCATAACTTGTAGGGAGTTAGTTTAATTTTCAAAATTGTTTTATGGTAAGTATTAAATTGAATTTAATAATAGTGCATAATACACACTTCTGTTAGTTTCTTAAAGTGAAATTACAAGCATGAAGGCGGCTGTATGGATAATTGTTTTAGTCTATTCGTTTTTTTTTTTTTTTTTGTTTTGTTTTGTTTTCTGATAGGTCCTTAATTTTTTCTTTGATGGTCCTTAAAAGTCCTTAAAAGTTCTTAATTTTCATGTATGGAAATGTGTACGAACCCTGTGAAGGTCTCGAGCTCAAACCCTCAAAAAAGCAAGGATGTTTCTAAGCTTTTATTGTCTGAGTGGCAAGGAGGAGGGATTAAAAATAAATGGTAAGTCAAAATCTTCTCAAGAGTTTGGTATCATGAGCAAGAGGCTTCTCTAGAGGTTGGACATTTAGCAGTTAGCAAGGCCTGCTGATACGTGATATGCCTGCTTGGATGCACAAGTGCTGGTTTTGCTTCAGCCTATACCTGTCTTTTAAGCTGAGTGGGATTTGAATGAATGTTATCTGCTTTGAATTTTTGCATCCAAAATTATGCAATAGATTATTGCATGCAACTCCGACTTTTGCCCTGGTGATCCAAGGTTCTTGAGAGAAAATATGCATTGCAAACAATTAAGCTTTTTCATCATGATAATATACTTGCTCATACATTCCTGAAAATCATTCAGTATTTGTTTTATAAAAATATAGTTCATATTTTACATCCTCTCAACTCACATGATTTAACCCTTCATATTTCAGTTTGCTCCCGAAACTAAAAATGAAACTTGAGGAGTAACATTATGAAATTATGTCTATGTTTATTCATAAGGAGGCTATTTTTAAACAATCAGAAATGAATTAGTTGGTACAGGATTTAGTTTTCTTCAAAACTGGGTAATTTCTTTGAGCTCCTGTATTAAGGATCATATTATCCTGCTTTGTCTTAAAGTGATTTTCAAGAAAGAATGAAAGAGAATTAAAAAAAAATTAAGATGATTTTACATGTATGAGCTTAATATGCTGAATGTATTCAAGAGCGATAGTTAGTAGTATAAATAAATTGAAGATATTTTACAGTAAGGATAATTAAATGGTCTAAATCCATATCATAAAGTAAATCTAAGTAAGTATATTTTCTTCTAGTGTAAAGGATGGATGATTAGTTCTTTTAAAAATTAAGCTACATGTGTAAGACAGGAATGGTTTCCAGAAGTGCAGCTGGGGGCAGGAAGAACGATCTGTTGTGAGTGTAGTAATTTTATGAAATCAAAATATCTATGTTAATTGGTATTTGAAAATAGCTAAAGAAATAAGAGCTTAAAAATTCAAATGTGCTAGAAAAGTTGATTTTTAGTTTGCTTGAAGTTTCACTGATGTGTTTTTTTTTTTAAAAAAGGAACAGATTGCACTTTTCTTACTTTGCAGAAGTGTGCCATGCATAACCAGATAATGAAAAGATGAACGTTTGCTATATCTGATATTCTGTATGTGGTAAGTCAACATGTAAGAAAGCAATGAGCACTTGAATTATGCAGATTTTGTTGTTGTCAAAAATTTATGAAATGCATTGTAGCAACATTTGGTTGTCAAGATGTTTCAGGTAATTTCATATGCAGTATCTGAAAGTTCAGAAGCGTAACACAGGATTATTTCTGCATGAATTAGCCATTTAATTGTTTAGGAATAGTAACTTTTCATTTAACTAGCTGAACATAACCATCATGGAAAAGAATATCTTTCTAGTTTTTCCTTTCAGATGATGAATAATGCTTATTTGCAATTTAAAAAACAATTCTGCACTCAAGTGAAATTTTCTTTCTAAACACCTTGTATATTTAATTTTAACATTTTATTTTTCTGCGATACAGTTACTAATAGCTATTCTTATGATATTCTAATCACACTGTAATTTATAATATATACTTGTTGTATATGCATTGTTTAATTAATTGAGCTATTTTAACAGTACAGCATATAGTAATCACTGTGCTAGTTAAAACATGATTCTAGATTTATGCCACTTAGTGGTACTTAACACATTTAATAACATAGTCCCATAATACTGAGGCTAGCAACAAATTAGATTCTTCAGGTATTGAAGTCTCTTCCTATGAATCAATAAATGATCTTGAAATAACATGCTTAGTCATTTCAACAACAACAACAACAACACCCCTGGGGGGGGGAACTGAAAATTTTCAAATTTTATATTTTATTCAAAGGTTTTTTTTTTTTTTTTATGTTTAGCGGGTTACCTTTATTTATTAAATATCATGTTCTTTGCACTTAAACCATAAAATTCAATTCAACAGCATTATCACAAAATAATTTTAAAAGAGCAGATCTTTAGAATTTACAATATACAGTCTTTTGCGCTGGAGTTAAAAATGTTTTTTACTTCCTTGTACGAAGTAAAAAGGAAGTATTATAATCGCAAAAAGTTTCAGGCAGCATATTTCAACGAAAATATCCATTTTGACCGCTATCGAATGCAATTTAACGATGTTTTTGCGTGATATCTGTACGTAAGGATAGAAAAAAATACTCTTTTCTTTCAAAAAAATTATAAAACTGCTTTTAAATTAATTCTGAAGAGAATTTTTCGTGGCGTCTGTACAAACGTATGTACGTACGTACGTATCTCGCATAACTCAAATACGAGTAGCCTTCAGAACGTTGAAATTTTGTATATAGGACTGCTACAACATGTAGATGTGCACCTCGTATTTTGGTTGCAATCGGCCGCACAAAACGTATATAAATATATTTATATATATATCCACTTTGTTACCCGGCTCAGTGATCTCAGTTTCTTTACTCTTATATGTTTGTAAATTGTACATTTTTTGCTTTAAAAATGATTGAATTATGCTGTTTTTATCTTCCGGTTAAGGATTTTATGCCTTTAGTAAATCTGTGTGCAATATTTTTAGACTTATCAGCAATTTGAAAGTTGTTTAATTGCCGCTAAGCCTGTTTTTAATGGCGGCCATTGATGTTTACATTTGAAACAGGAGACTAGTGGATTTGTTGCCAATCTAGAGAAACTTAGCTTTGCAACAACAAAGATAATGCATTCATTTATTATTGCCAATTAAATCATGCTTAATTCTTTCTGGATTTTTTTCGAGGAAATAAGTGTTTAAGATTTACTTCGTAATTTTTAATATAGATATTTTGAGTTTTTATGTATTTTTGCCTTCTCGCGAAGTGAGAACTGAATTAATTAAATGAGAAATACTCAATCGTCTGTGAAAAACTGTTTCTTTTTTGTTTTGTTTGCTTAATTTCTTTTATACATCATTCTAGCTTTATTATATTATTTGAATAGAACATGTGGCAACGATTAGATAATTCTATTCTTTAAATGATATAAATTTTGTGCATTATGAGTTATAATATGAACGAAATATATACGTTAACTGTTATATATAATTATTGGATTATATAACAGTTAACTTAGTTTCCGTTACATAATTATTATATAAGTTAACTGTTATATAATTATTAATACTGTTAAGTGAATCTAGCGCCAGAGTGTCTCTATGTTAAACAAATACTAGAGTGAATTTTAAAGAATGCATTTATTCTATTGTGGTTTATGCGCTGTCGGCGAAGTAGATTTAATTCAATCTAATAAGTTTAAATGAAATGCAAGAAAAAATGTGTATAATTTAAGATTCCAATTTAATATTCCAATACAAGGAAGTCATGTGGTGTACACATCAGATTTTTTTCATACAGTGTTGCCGTTGCTGTCTCATTGAGTTAATCAAAAGTTCATTAACATTTTACAAAATATAAAATAGATAATGAAATGATTGGGCTTTGAGGAATTATATTATGATTATATATGGAGGATTATATTATCCTAAATTTGATGGCTCTAGGTACCGTTGTTTTATTACAATGTGAGAAACATAATACAAGGCAATAATATTTGGTAGCAACAATTTGAAAAGTGATTCAATGCATTTAAGTTTTCAATGCAAAATGCCAAAATGAAATTAATAGCACTTCTGGGCAAAATTGCCCTTTTGGCTAAAAAGATGTATGCTTACATTAGAATAAATTCATTGCATTAGTTTGTGGTAGTTTAATTTTGCAAAAATATAAAGACCTTTATTTTAAAGTTATTACAGTAATGAAATTTATATATCATTTGTTCAAAAATAAGACATAGAGACATATTAATTGAATTAATGCAACATTTTATATTGGCTTATATACAAAAGGTTGTCCAACGTGATACCTGCTGTTCTGAATTTTTAGAATAAAAATTGCTTTTCTTCTTCAGAGGCTGGTTGTTTGCTGCTTCCAGTTCTGATGTGTGGCTTCTTCATGCAGTTAGTTTTCCAGAGCAAATTTCCCAGCTTTTGTTGCAAAAACAGTTTGACTTAGCTATATGTATGGCAGTAAGTTAAGAATTTATTTATTTGATATGACACTAGACAAATATTTTTCATCTTGCTTGCTTAAACTTGGAATGAATTTTATTATTTAAAATGCATGCTTTAATTTTTTTTTGCAAAAATTATTAATCACGTAAAGGTACACCTTGCACAAAAAGGAGGGGGGGAAAAGGGGGAACAGTTCTGTATCTTCCATTTTACTGGACCGATTGTCGAATTTTCACTTGCGTATTTTCACTTGCATTTCAAAAGTGCAACTAATAATATAATATATATAGATATGGAAAAAATTGATATGCTATTTCAGAAAATATTATGTATCATATATATGAATTTAACAAATATTCTTTATTCGTAAAAAGCTAATATAAAATAAAAATTTAATTAAGAAATTTTAATTGCAAAAATAAAAAATAAAAGATTAATTATTGCTGTGAACTAATCTACAATATCATTTAAATTTTAAGAGCATACATAAATTAAGTGTACATATCTAAAACCATGAAAAAATATAATATTCCAAAAAATTAATCTAAAAAAATTTTTAAAGGAATTTTTTTTAAGACCAAATTTTTTTGCATAAGTGAATAATTGTTGAGCAGGCAGGAGACAGACTTATCAAGGAGAAGTTGCCTCGTTAATTTACTATATTCTTGCGAAACAATATATCGTATATTTATGCAATATATAATATATATAGCATTGTACTAACATAGTTGTTTTGACCCAAAATCGGACTTTTCTGAAATAGCATACCAATTCTTTTCCATATTTTGATTCTTCGACTCAAATTATGCTTGGATATTAAATTTTGTAGTTTTTGGTGAGAAATTTATGGAGAAATTTAAAAATGTATCTTGGCACATTTTTTTTAGTTTGCGCCAAGAATAATTCACTTGACGAACTTCTTAATTTATAGCAACCTATTTTCCTTTCCTTTTTGCATTGTAAATGAGTGGAAACAAGGTCATTATTCATACTTCCAAATAATGTTAACAAAATGCATAAACTGTATTTGGCTTTATTATCGCTTAAAACAAGTATGACAAATTTCAAAATGTGCCAATATGTAAATTCATGTATATCTTAGGGAATTTTGAATATAAAACTCTAATTTTTCACAGGTATGCTTAGAAATACATCTACATTAAGATGATGGTAAAAATTTTATAGGTTATAATGCAAAATGTTTTTAGAAAAATATATAAAAATTATTTAAAAATACAAATTTAAAAAATAAATCATAAAAATTGTGCGAATTTCTTTGGAATGAACCTAAATTTCGAAATGGGACAGGAAGAATAAAAAAAGTTTAATAGAAAAAGAGATATTAATAAATATATGCCAAATTCAATTAACATGGAAGAGTTAAAATTTTGAGAGCTAATTTTTTAAAAACTATTGGTGCGATTTTTACAAAACTTGACACTCTAGCAGCATTTGAGTCGTAGAATCAAAATATGGAAAAATATTGGTATGTTATTACAGAAAAAGTCCAATTTTGTGTCAAAATACTGATGTTAGAACAATGCTATATATAAATCCAATGTGTATCTTATGTCGTGCTTTCGAGACACAAAAAACGTAAGTTAAATTTTGACAATCGGTCCTGTGGAGCAAGGTTATATAGAAACTGTCTCCTTTTTTTTTTTTTTTTTTTTTTTTTTTTTTTTTTTTGTTAAAGGTGTACCTTCTTTATTAATTTTTATGCTTTCTTTATTCATCCACTTTTTTATGAATAACATCCATGAAACTTGTATATTGTATATCAGTCAAAATAAAACATAGTTTATTAAAATGTATTAAATGTTGTAAATTCAGTGCTAAAGACCCTGAAGCATTTGCTTAGAAGTCTTTTATCAGATATTTTCTCTTCATTATTGTGTTTCTGGGGCAGGAGTTGAGAATGTTCAGACGTGTATCAAACTTTCTAGAATATCTGATAGTTTCTTATAGTGCAACCTTCCTTTTCCGATCAGTTATATTTATTATACAGCTTAAAAATTTTCTTTTCCCCGACAACAGAATTTATTACTATGATTGTAAATATGTTAAACATGATAAAGTCATTCCTGACCATGTTATTCGGCATAAATACTTTTTTAATCTATGACGATAATAGTTAATTTTTTTTTCTTATCATTTTGTTAATTTCAGGAAATGACAGATGAATCTGAAGTGGAAAAAAAGCAATTAATACAAAAGATAGAAAATCTTAATGCATTTTATCTCTTCTGTAGACAGAATTTTAAAGAAGCTATGGATTTATTTCTTAAATTAGAAACAGGTATTTTGCTGTTTAATTTCTGATTTTTTGCTTCTTTTCTTTTGTTATGGCCTAGAAGAGTTGCAAAATAATTTTCTCTTTAAGGAAAGGTCTGAGTGTGAAATTCATGTCTATAAAATTAATACTATCTAAAATTGAATTTGCGTAAAGTGAATTATATCTGAATTATAAGTTTTCTGAATTATTTTTTTTTTCAAATTCATTGCCTAATTAGGTGGAACAGTTCCATTTTAGTTCTATGGTGCACCAAAGCATTGCATTTTTGGAATGCAGCCATTTCAAGGAGGTCATTTTAAAGGTCCCACCTCAAGGAGGTTATTGAAGGAGGTTCTTTTTGCTTGCTTCTTGATTTCGTAATATTAATACAGTCAAAAGTCGTTAATTCGGACACCCATAATCCGGACCTCAAAGCTAAAAACTTTCTGCGCGTGCGCCGCGTTGGCACATGCGCACAGGCGTTAAGACCTTGACTACTGTGCATATTCGTGTGCGCAAGTGCAGAATACGTTTTCGCCTGCACGTTTAATGTATAACGGACGGTATAAGCTAAAATTATCTAATTATCTATTTCAGTTAATGTTAATGATTGCGCTGTTCCTTAATCTTCGAATTGGATCCCGCTTATTATTTTTTGCAGACTGTAAGAGCAATTTTATAAAAGTAAACTTGAACTTTCGATTATGTCAAATAGAATATCCGATGCTGGAACTTCCAAAGGATCTACAAAACGAAAGTATGTTTCGATGTCCAACAAACAAAAAGTGGAATTGCTGCAAAAAGTGGATAAAGACATGAAGAATGTGACAGAGAGGTTAAAGAAAACGAAAAAATTTCGATTGACAAGTTAGTCGGTATTCTCGGCACAGCAATTAACGGGACTTGAACAACGGAACTTTGTAACTGAACAAGAAATTATGTCTTTTTATAGAATTAAAGAGAAAGTATTATCACATAAAATGAAGCAACTTAAACAACTTACATTGAGAGAAATGTTTAATAAAGTAAATAAATAAATATTAAGTTTTTTTTTTTTTTTTTTTTTTTTTTTTTTTTTTTTTTTTTGTAAATTTTGATACCCTTTAGATCATAATTGTTCTTTATTTCATAAATTACGGTTTCATATTTTTAATTTTAGAATTTCTGCATGCCATCTTACAAGATTTAAACTGATGATCTATAATCCGGAAAAATCGATAATCTGGAATCGACGAAGTCCCGACGAGTCCGGATTAATGACTTTTGACTGTATATAGTATCCACTTTTCATCTCCAGTTATGAGCCATTTCAAAAAAGATGTTTATTTCTGTTCAGCAAAAATCATATGCTCCAGAATTTGAGAAAGTATATTCTGCTGTGTTAAAGTATGGGAACCCATTCATTGTAGCACTTTGTATACCTAAAATTCACCCAATTTGTCTGATAATTCCTGAACATGGATTTTCAGTGATACCTTCTATTAAAGGCTCTTGTTTATAAAGGATGGTAGGCATCATTTCAACGCTGCAATTTCCGTGCTTAAATATCTCAAAAAATTTTGGAACTGTATCATGAGGAACAGCTGCTTGTCCATGTACAGCACAAATTTTATAAGTAGTCTAGCATTTTTTCCTTTTTTAAATAAGTAACAATTTAATAAATAATTTAAAATAACAGAATATAATATGATAAAAATGAGTTTTTAGATTCTTCATTCTTAGCAGTGCACTGAAATAAAACTTTTGTCAGAACACATGTTAAAATTATGCAACACAAGCAGAAAATCTTGTTTTTAAATATCTGCTTTGATCAAGCTCACTTGTGGTACAATTAAAAAAAAACCACATAATTTTGAATGATCCAATGATATCGCACACTTGCTTCATATTTTTAACTTCCGTTTTTATATCACATCTTGGTGTGAAAGTTGCTGTATTTTATTGTATTGGCTTGTAGGCTAAAGAGTAATTTAATATTTGATTTACATTAATCATACAAAATTGAAATAAAATCAACAATATTCATACTATTTTGGTGATACCAAATGTGATGTAATAGCACTGTTTGTTTTTTGGCTGTATATTTTTTCCATATATTATGCAAAAATGACAGTGTGTCATGTTGTGTTTCTAATTCAATTATATGAAATGCTGATTTTCAGTGAAGGCCTACATTTCAATTTGTAAATGTTATAAAGAATATTTTAAAAGAATAATTTTTTTAGGAGTCATATTTCACCAGATTTGCTAGCTATTTTTTGAAAATATGCAGAGCTGTTTTTACTTCCTTGTACAAAGTAAAGGAAGAACTGCGATCACGAAAAATTCCTGCTTAATTTTTTTAATGTAGTTCAAGATCTATGGAACGCTGCATTTTATATCAATAAATTAAAGCGTAAGGATAATTCAGAGCGTATGGAGCTAATTTCTTGTGATTCGAACTGTGACTCGGGATCAAAAACTGAATTATCTGTAAATGATAGTAGCGAAAGTTTACTAGATGACCTGGATAGTAGTGACTCTGATAGTAGTACAGATGGGATCAGTCAAGCAAGACAATTTTTTGAAATTAGTTGTGATAATTCTTTGGACCTGTCTCCTAGATATGCTTTCACTGGAATTTAAAAAATTAACTTGGATATCGATGAGACTAAAGGTAAACTTCAGTTCTATGATGCTTTCATAGATGATTATTTGCTTGACCTGATTATTTTTTAAACAAATAGATATGCTGAGCAATGCATAAAAAACAGTACACTTCATAGGCATTCCAGGAGCAAAAAATGAACACCAACATCGAAAGATGAATTACATGTATTTTTTTGCTTTGAATATTCTGCAAGGTATTGTAAAAAAGCCAGTTGTTGAGCAGTATTGGAGCAAGAGGCATTCAAAATCCATGCCATTTTTTCCAAAAGTGATGTCATATTGCCGCTTTCAATTAATTTACAGTTATTTGCATTTTTCAGATAATGTCAATTTTGACATAAATTCTCATGAGTGTCCAAAATTAGCAAAAATATGGCCCGTGCTAAAGCATTTAAAAACTCGTTTCGAAGAAATGATCATCCGTGAACATGATGTTATCATAGACGAGAGTCTTATGTTGTTCAAAGGAAGCTTAAGTTGGAAACAGTATATTCCTCTAAAGCGATCACGCTTCAGAATAAAATAGTACATGCTTTGTGAATCGAAGTCTGGATATGTATGGTCTTTGGTAATATACACTGGAAAAGGAACTGTGTTTGATGAAACTTACAAACATTTGAGCAAATCTTCACAGGTAGTTATTACACTTATGCAACCACTTTTACATAAAGGATACTGTCTGACAACTTTTATTCATCTCCTGAAATAGCAGATATCCTCATTAGTTAGTGTACAGATATGTACGGAACATTAAAACTTCAAAGAAAGGAAGTTCCTAAAGCACTGTTGACAAAAAAACTTCAAAAAGGGCAAATGCTTGCTTACCAGAGGGGAAAAGTGTGCATTATGAAATGGATGGACAAAAAAAGCAATGTCTCTCATATCTACAATACATAATCTGGAAATGGTTCAAGTATCCACTTTGGTGAATGAAATTAAACGGAAACCTAAAGTAGTTATGGAGTATAATAACACAATGGGTGGTGTAAATCGAATGGACCAGAACCTAAGTAATTATCATGTAATAAAGAAACGAGGAAAGAAATACTGGAGTGCTTATGTTTTATATAAAAAGCACGTCGGTAAAGATACGAATTTACAGTTTCGATTGGAAATTATCGATCGACTTATTGAAAGGCATGCAGCAGTAGAAGAAAGGAAAGGCCGTCCTGGATATTTACCAACTTCACTAAGACTAACAGAAAGATATTTTTTAGAGGTTATTCCACCTACAGAGAAAAAACTAAGACCCGCACGACAGTGCTATGTGTGTTCATTAAAAAAAAAAAAAAAAATGACAATGGCAAAAGAATTAGAAAAGAGACAAGGTATTTTTGCCCAGACTGTGATGTTGGACTGTGCCTGTCACCTCGCTTTAAGATATATCACACTAAATCAGATCTTTAAAAAAAGAAGGGTAAGTATGTTTTGTATCAAAACATAATAATAAATGTAATTGAATTGTAATCGAAAATATTTGTCAAGTAAAATTGTACTATTTTAATTGTAAATGCAACTTCCCTGTTTTGGATTCATGTAGGGGGAAAAACAACTTGCAGGGAAAATTGATTATTTTCATTAAAGAAAAAAAGTTGTAATAAATGCTTAAAAATATTAGAAATGTTAATTTTAATAACTTTATCTTTACTTAAAAATGTAAAATGAACAAAAAAATGCAATAAAAAAAGTGACATTTTTTGACCGAATTCTGGAAAAAAATGAAACTGTCAAAGGGTTAAACTAAACTTGTGAAACCTTATCAACAAACATTCCAAAATATTTTACAACAAATAACTATTTTATTCAAATACACCTGAATTATAAGAGATATGTAACTATAAATTTTTATAAGTGTGAAATGAACCAACTGTTTTAAATTGTTGCAAGTATGTAATTGTTCCAAATCTTTGTAAGTGCAAAAGGCATAAGCTGTTCTCCTGACCTGTTGTTTAATCACTGGAATGTTCAAGTTGATCACACTGAGCATATGTGGAACTGACCAGGCAAATAACATTGCTACATGCCATTTGGCTTTTGAAATGAGCAGGCAGATTGTAAGGGCTATAAAAGAAGACCACAACTTCTTGTTACCTTGATTGACAGTGATGTAAACAGAAGAGAAAGCAAAATGAGAGTTTTTATTTGAGTTCATGCATTTAATTTAAGATACTAGTGCATGTGTTTTTCTTTTATTTCCCATGTTAGATTTCTTGACATTTTACATATTAATAACTCATCAGCTGTGCCATTAACACTGTTTTTCATCTGCATTTGATTTTTTTTATAAAATTTTTGTTTGTGGCTTCTATTGGCATATTTTAAAATGTTTTGCTTTTTTCAATAACTTAATTCTGTTTTAGATCCATCTCATGTTATAGGGCTGTTTCCCAATTTATTACCAGAAGAATTTCGAAGCAGCCTTGAGTATCCAGACATACTTCCAAATTTTCAAGGCACAGAATTAGAGAATGGATTATTGGCTCTTACTGATTATTTAGTTGAAGTAAAGAAAATAATTTATTGTCATTTTATGTAACTGAAATATAAGTATTTGTTTCTAATTAAATTTCAATAGATGTGATGTTAAAATGTTAAAGAATTTCTGTATTTTATATTTTTAAAATTCATATTGAAAAAGCATTGCAAAGAGAAGATGAAAAGGAATATTTGTATTTATTTAAGCTGAAGAAACAGTTTGCTATTCCGATCAGGCGGTATAGTGGTTTGGGAAGCCTCATTCTGATATCAAAGGGTCCGGGTTTGAATCCCGGAGAAGGCATGGATATACGTAGTGTATTCGGAAACTAAGTACCGTTTCATTCTAGTGCCGTCGCAGCGCTGTGGTAGGTGTCCCGCGCATGCGCATTAGTCTTTCTTGTTCACTGACTTTCAATTGTTGCCATTTTGGTTGCTCCATGTTGTGTTTTCAGTTTGCTGTGCACATTCAAAATGTTTAAGACAATTAGTTCTCCCTCTGACTGTGAGATTCGTGCTGTGATTAAATTTTTGAACGCGAGGAATGTTAAACCGGCCGAAATTTATCATCAAGTGACAGAAGTTTACGGTGAATACGCGCTAAGTGATGGAATGGTGAGAAAGTGGGTAAGAATGTTTAATGCGGGTCGAACAAATGTCCACGCCGAGGCTCGGAGTGGTCGGCCTTCTGTTATCACCGATGATTTGGTATGGAGAGTTGATGAAGCAATTCATGAGAACAGACGCTTCACAATGACAACTCTTTCAGAGGCATTTCCAGAAATTTCACGTAATGTTTTGTTCGAAATTGTGTCTGACCGCTTGAATTATCGCAAACTGTGTTCCCGATGGGTTCCAAAAATGCTCACTGATGTTCACAAAACAAAGCGACTTGGTAGTGCCCTGACATTTTTCACGCAGTACAGTGATGAGGGAGAAAACTTTTTAAACCGAATTGTGACAGGTGATGAGACTTGGGTGTGTCATTTCATACCAGAATCGAAACAACAATCGATGGAGTGGAGACACACTCACTGTCTTCTGGGATAGGAAAGGCGTTTTGCTTACTGAATTTCTTCCCAGGGGTGAAACCATTAATGCGGCACAATATTGTGAGACTTTAACAAAACTAAGGCGTGCCATTCAAAACAAAGGAAGAGGAATGCTCAGTAAAGGAATTGTGTTGCTCCATGACAATGCTCAGCCCCATACTGCTGGTGTCACTCAATCGTTAATTCGACAGTTTCATTGGGAGCAGTTCGATCACCCGCCGTACAGCCCGGACTTGGCACCGTCCGACTATCACTTGTTCCTGCACATGAAGCGCGAGCTTGGTGGCAAGCGCTTTGGATCTGACGATGACATGAAAAATGCTGTGGAGTCGTGGTTATCGAAACTGGCGAAATCGTCAAAGTTTCTTTGACGATGGTATACGAAAACTGGTCACCCGCTATGACAAGTGTTTGATTATTGGCGGAAACTATGTTGAAAAATAGTTTAGGACATGTATTTTCATGTAAAAATAAAATTGGATTCGAAAAAATTGTTTTACTATTTTTTTTTTTTTTTTTCCAAAATGGTACTTAGTTTCTGAATGTGCCTCGTAAATTGTTTGTCCATTCATAGGAGGCAAAGGTGGCCCATCTATTAGGTGCCTCCATAATAGAGACCACCGCATCTGGCCTTAGGAGTGGGCGATGCCAGCATAGGCAAGCGCCAAAACGTTTGCTATTAACACCTATATTAGTTTATCTGAAGTCACTTATGTTCAATTATTTCCGTAATTTAAAAATATTACAAAATATTAAAACAAATGTCTCGACTAAAAATAATTTTTTCGTAAATTTAATAGTGTTCTTAATTAAATATTGCATTTTTTTGCATGATTCTTATTATCAGGATTGTATCATAATTTATTTGCAATTATGCTTGTCATTTTCATGTTATTCTATTTCATTTACTAATTATATAAATTGTATATACATATATAAAGTTAGTAGCATTCTTATGTAAAATATAGTTGAAATTATGATCGGTGTGATAAATTAAAAGTTGCTGCCTAGCAAATGGAAAATGGTAACTCGTGGAAGTTTTGATATAAACAGTATATATAGTAAACATGTTTATGTGTATATATATATATGTGTGTGTGTGTGTGTGTATGTGATGTACCAGCTTTTGTCCAGAATAAAAGATTGGTGAAGAATCATAAATGTAGTTGTAGCTTAAATTATCAGACGATAAGTTTAAAAAACCGGATCCATTTATTATTATTCAGGAGAAATAGTAGTTACAAAATCAGATATCTGGAGTAAATAAAAAGAATTACTAATAACTTTTTGTATGAAGTTTACTGCATCGTGACATTTAAGAAAAGCCCCCGATATTCTTTTGCAAGTCCTTTTATAGCCTCAGGAAAGGCGGAGCTTCAAAGAAATGACGTCAGCCTCGTCAGCCAATCCAGTTCGCTTTAAATATCTCCAGAACATTCTAAAACTGTATGTGTAGAAAAGGCGGGGAAAAACAACTTGACTACGGGGCTGTGGATTTAATTCCACGTACTTTCAAATAAGAGAACGTCGCCATTAGAAATGAAAAGAACATACATTTAGAATTTTAAGTGTATTCTTTACTATGGAATTTTATTATTACATATATATATATATATATATATATATATATATATAATCATACTTGCTCTGGGAATTCCATAATAAAAATAGCATAAATAAATATATTTTACATTTGATTCAATTTCAAAATTAATTTTTACGATTTTAAAAACTATTTTGAATCCATATTATAGTATACTTTTATTAAGGCATTTTTCATATTGCACTATTAGATTGTGTCAGGTGCATTTCTATAAGACAAATGTTGCAATTTCAAAAGTTAATAGCACATTTGTTTCTGATCTTATGCTGGCACAATTCTATACCATGAAAAATGGCCACGGTTCTCATGCATAAAGGTACAGTATCTGTATCCATGATGGTGTCATAGTGGGAGATAGCTTTCTGTATAACATTTTTGAGGTACTAAAATGCTGCTCCAATTTTGTGATGGTTTCAAACAGATATAACTGTGCAACCTTCCAAAATTCAATACTTGCTCTGCAATGCACCATGAGAAATTATACTTTTCCCCCTTCTTCCTGAAGCAGCTTTGACTGGCAGTTCATTTCATGACATGTTAGGAAACTGGTAGTTACCTTAACTGAATACCAGTTGAAGTCTGCTACTGAATGGAACCTTGGAACCTTCCAACACATTTTCGTAGGAATATCAGTTCCTTCTGTGTCGTGTTCTTCCACAGTGGTGGATCATACATATACATATGGGGACAAGAGTCTTTTCCCTTGGCCATCTTTTTACTGGATCATACACCATGCAGTGTCTTTTTTTGAGGAGCTTGGTAAAGATGGCATTTATATACTACTGTTGCCTACATCCAACCAATAACTTCACGATTGGATAAAGCATTCTCTGCAGACCGTTAAAGCAGACATGACATGTAGAGTTTGTGAATGCCTGTCATCTAATTCAAGATGCTGACAGAAAGATTGCAATCAATGTATCAGAAATTTAAACATTTGTTGCTTCTGATGGTATGGGTTGTATCCCAATGAGGTGGGAAATAATTTTTTATTAACTTTTAACACTTTACCAACCGCTAGCAGTTCAAAAGCATACGCACTTCCGACTGGCCGCTCAGCCGCAGATTCTCCGTGTTCTGAATAACTGTCAGGACAATCTGATAAATCGTCTAAATAAAACTCTCGAATACCATTTTTTTTCACTCATTGTGAACAGTAAATTTTAAAAAAATGGTGTGAATATGTGGTAGTTTACGAAACGACGCACTTAACACAAGTAAGCAATGTACACTGCTTTTTAAAAGAAAAAAAAAGAGGACAGTTCAATATCTCCCGTTCTACTGGGCCGATTCACGAAATTCCAATTGCGTTCTTCATGTCTCGAAAGCGCGACTTAGGATATATATTAGATTTATATATAGCACTATTCTAACATGGGTATTTTGACACAAAATCGGACTTTTTCTGAAATAACATACCAATTTTTTTACATATTTCGATTCTGTGACTCAAATTATGCCTATAATTAAAAAAAATCTATAATTATAAAAATTAATAATAAATATTTATTATGCATCATATAGGGAAAAAAATTCATATAATTAATTCTCCGTAAAATTTTACTTGAAATTTAAGGTTAAAAATAGCTGTGGCAATTCACTGTAACAAAAATCCATAAACCACATTTGGCGTTATTATCGCTCAAAAAAATATGTCAAATTTCAAACTGCGAAAATATGTGAATTCCTGTATATCTTAGAAAATTTTGAATAAAAAAGTCTTAATTTTTTCCAGGTATGCTTAAAAATACACCTACTTTAAGATGACGGTAAACATTTTATAGGTTATAATTCAAAAATTTTTTTCAAAAAATTTCTAAAAATTATTTAAAAATAGAAATTTAAAAAATGGAACACACACAAAAAAAGGTAAATTTTATTTGGAATGAACCTAAATTTCAAAATGTGAAAGTAAAAATAAAAAAGTTTAATAAAAAAAGAAATATTAATAAATATTTGCCAAATTCATTTAACATTGAGGACCTAAAATTTTGAGAGCTAATATTTTAAAAACTAATCATATGATTTTTACAAAACTTGGTATTCTGGCATAATTTGAGTCGTAGAATCGAAATATGGAAAAAAATTGGTATATTATTTCAGAAAAAGTCCGATTTTGTGTCAAAATACATATGTTAGATTAGTGCTATATATAAATCTAATATATATCCTAAGTCACGCTTTTGAGACATGAAGAACGCAATTTGAATTTCATGAATCGCCCTAGTAGAACGGGAGATATAACACTGTCCCCCCCTTTTTTTTTAGCAGTGTACCTCAATACTAATAATAAAATGCAGATGATGTTGCAAGTGGCAATTGTTTATTGCCATCGCTACCAAGTGATATGCTATTTTTAAGTAACCCCAAGAAAAATGCGATCAGTAGGCTATCGGTCGGTAGGCCGTGGCGAAAAAAGCTGATTAATAGGCGATCGGTTGGTAGGCATTGGCGAAAAAAGGTGACTAATAGGCTATCGGTCGCTAGGCATTGGTGATAAAAAGCCAATTAATAGGCGATCGGTTGATAAAGTGTTAAAACAGCACCATTCTTATATTTATCTTTCACGTGATGTATATTCATATTTTATGTTTGAAAAATTTATAAGGGTTGTTATTGGTGTATTATTTAATATTTTGTATAAGTGCTAATATGGTATATTTATCAATTATTGTCATAATTAAATTTTCTTTTTCAACTTTTAGGTGCGTCACAGGTTAAAATCAGATCTTACAAGTAATGTTCCATCCATGACAGCTATAATGGAGGCAGGGAAAACTAAAATTCGTTCAAAGAAGCAGCTTTTACAAATCATTGACACCACTTTGCTTAAATGTTACCTTCAGGTACAGTAAAAGTTTTTAATTAAATTATGTTGCATTTTTTTTCAAGTGAAATTTTTACATTGCTTTTTGTTTCCATCTGTTAATGTTTCCAAGTTAATACTGATATTTTACACTATTGCCTTTTTGCTGTTCTTGAGAAGATTTTAATGATGAACTGTTATAATCCTAGACAAATGATGCTTTGGTAGCATCATTATTGAGGGTTAAAGACAATTATTGCCACATCGATGAATCTGAAAGAGCATTAAAAATGCATCAGAAATACAGTGAATTGATCATACTTTATAACAAAAAAGGCATGCATAGAAAAGGTAAGTTTATATTAAAAGTAATTGGAGTAGTCAATTGTCATGTTCATTTTCATATTATTTCTCTATCCCCTAAAATAATAATGCTAAAAAATTTTAAAGATGTTCATTTCAAGTTCATTATTTTTATAAATTCTTTTTGATTTTATTTATTTTCTCATTTATAATTATTTGCAGTACTGTTACAAATTATTAAATTTGAAAAAGAGACTAGAGGCTTTATTTTCTTAAATCTCAATCCTAAACATATATCTATAGTTTTGCAAAATATATAATTTTATCGGAATATAGAATTTTAGTATTTACATATAAAATTCAATAATGATGCTACTAAAATTCTATAATTTGCAAAATATAGAATTTTAGTAGCATCATTATTCAATTTTATATGTAAATATAAAATTGAAACTTTTATACAGTTCCCTTTAAGAAAAAAACTGCTGTTAGTGAAATCTGCAATATGCTATAAGTAAAGTATAAAAAATTCTACGTTGATATCTTTGCAAAAAATAACAAATGTTTTGATATTTATGAAGAAATCCAGAAATTAATAGTCAAAAACCAAAGGCAAGGGTTTCCTTTCTTTTCTTCATATGATATGTACTGTTCCCAAAGATATGTTAGGTTTTGTTCAGGTGAAGATTTTTCACTCATAAGGCTTTTAGGGCTTAAGGCATAAAAACCATTAAATCCATTCACACCGTGTAGCAGGGTTTAAGCCATAGTCAATAAGAGAAGGTCAAGATGTGCTTGTGTAAATGTGCAGCTGACTCAGTGAAACTGTTGACCAAATGTCAGTTCATGTTTGCTTTCTTGTGATTGGTCGGTTTTTATACCAAGTTTTGGTATAATGTCAGAAAGTTAGAACATCTAGGCAAAAGCCTTAACCCTTTTGTGGCAGACTCATCAGTCATTGAACTTGGGAGAGTATGCTATCAGGATGCACTGTCTTGTTGGGACCAGATTCGCACTGCTAAGACTACTTGCTTTGGAAAAAGTTTGCATAAATTAAATTTATGATCCAATCATTCCAATTTTTGGTCCATTATGAGAGGAACACTCAGGTAATTATCAGCATCAATTTGAAAACTTTATCTTTTCCTTGTCATTAATTTTTTTTTTTTTTTTAAATGATGCACAAAATATTGTCCTCAGTGGGAGCCAGACTCTAAGAGAAATGAAGGAAACCTCTAAAATAAAAGGACATATATCCTCAAAAGTAAAGGAAAAAAATATTCAGAAGCATTTGAGAACATTCCCATGTGTTTATATCAGCTGACATATTTAATTGCCTGCTCTATTTGTTTACATTACTCAACCTGTGAATTCCATTTTGATTCCAAAACAAAATACTGAATAGAATGAAGGCCAGCATTCTGCAGTTCCAGTAAACCCCATCATAACAGACTCGGCTACATGTAGTGGCAAAAAAAAGATGCTAATTAAATATTTTGTTAAAAAATCATGTGTGATACACCTTGTCCTAAAAGTCAATTTAAAGGTAACCCATGTATGACACACCCAGCTCTGAGATACAGTTGACGGCCAATGCATATATGATATGTCCATCCTGAAAGAGTTAAATCAGTTCGGGCCATGTAGCAAGATCTGATTGCCTAGCAATGAAGTTCAGCTTATTCCTCATGTAACACAAAAGCTCTCACTTGAATGGAGACTTAACTTCTCAAACATCAATTAAAAGACCATTTTATGATCATTATATGAGGGTAGGAACTTTAATAGTTGCAACTATTTATTTACAAGGAATACAAAATTGATTCATGTCACCATGTTTTACAGTCCTTCAATATAGTCACCAGCATTGTGTACAACCTGTTTTCAACGATGTGGAAGTCGCAGAATACCTGTAGTAGCGCCTGTTTTGTTGATAGTTTGAATGGACCAGTCTACTGCCGCAAGAATCTCAGGAACAGTTTGGAAGCGAGTGCCACGAAGTGGTTTCTTCATCTTAGGAATTAAGTCATAGTCACAAGGGCTTAGATCTGGGGAGTATGGTGGATAGTAAAGTGGATAGTAAGCACACCAGCCCCATCGCTTGAACAAATCAGTCACAGCTTGCGCTGCATGCAGCCAAGCATTGTCATGCAAAATGAGAGGAGCATTCTGCAGAAAGTGTCGCCGTTTTTTTCTCAAAGCTGGTCGGAGATTGTGCTCCAAAAATGAGCAGTAATACTGCGCAGTGACGATCTACTGTGGGGCAACGGTATGCGTTACGATGACACCATCACAGTCATACACGAGAATCACCATAACTTTCACATTGCTGGGGTTCTGACGAAATTTCGAACGTCGTGGTGACCCGTGATGACGCCATTCGTTTGATTGGCATTTCACTTCTGGCTGTTACGATCGGGCCCAAGTCTCATCCAGCGTAATGATACAGAGTAAAAAAGCATCTCCTTCACGCTCATAGCACTCCAGGTGGGTTCGGGCAGCATCGTATCGTAGCCATTTCTGCATTTCCGTCAATTGATGTGGAACCCATCGTGAAGCAATTTTACTCATGGACAGGCATTCCTTCAGAAAAGTGCAGCACAGTCGTATGTGCTAATCCTGTTTGTCAGGCCAGCTGACGAATCGTTTGGCGGCGATCACTGTCCATTAGTGCGGCAACAGCTTGCACATCTGCATCGCTGACACTCTGACAACCTGGCCGCAGCATGTCTGCCACGTTTTGGCGTCCTTCATTGAATGCTTTCACCCATCTTGCTATGGTTCTGTAAGGCAATGCAGATTCCCTGCAAGCCTCTTGAAGCCCTTGATGACACTGTCGTGCTGTACTGGTTTCGAACTCACATTCAATTTTTATCCAACATCGTTGTTCTTGTTTTGAAAACATCCTGACAACACTTACTTTAGACTGCGAGCTAATACAAGGATCCGTTCTTCGCGTCACTCCGCATGCGCATGACGTAGGCAGGACGAGTCTTTGCTGAGAGGTAAGGTAGATATGTAGTTCACGTGTGGTATACGCGATATTCTTTGGTTTTGTTGCGTAGCGTTTTTTCAGCTGTGTTGCCACTATTAAAGTTCCAACTCTCGTATATCATCATGTGTCCATGTAATATAATAAACTGGCAGGTTTTACTTCCTGTTCCATGTTAAAAATCCATCCTCTTCAACTCATGTAGGATCTTGGCTAGGAACTGATGCCCACTAATTTTCTTCAAAACTTTCATAGGCTGTTGTGCCACTGTAGCCTAATATTATCCTGAAGGCGAAACTCTTTCAAGTTAAATTGCAGTTAGCTGTAGTGATGTATGTTACTGTAAAATGCACTGAAATTTATCTTTTATAACTAGGAAACAGACCAGATCTGTATGTTAGCTTTACCTACATTAATAAAATGACACAACCTATTTTCACAAGCAACAGGTGAAGGTTGAAGCAAGGTCAGCATCTGTGCATCCATCTAAGCCTTTAGGTACTGCAGAGCCTTGCAGTTACTAAGTTTTCACCCCTGATAGAATTCTGAATGAGAGCACCTCAGGGGCAGTGTGAGAGTCCTATTTCTCTTTCTGTACCACCATCCTCTTAAGAGAATTTCGTTTCGCCATGTATTTTGTTCCTTGAGTGTTTCCTTGCTGCACAGACACTGTGTGCTTAGAACATCTGTGCCTGCTCTAGGATTCGAACCGGGTTGTTCAGTATTGCCATCAATGACACTATCTCTTTTCTATTTCTTATCTCTATTCTGCCAACTCTCCCAGTTTTTGATGCTTTTCTTGGTAGATAATACTAGTCAATAGCCCAAAAAAAAAAAAAAAAAAAAAAAAAAAAAAAACAGAGTTAAAAACAACTAATATCTATTAATTTTGATCTCCTGAACACAAAAATAATTTTTTAAATTGTTTATTAGTTCATGTTTCGAAGGTTTATGGACTAGCACTTAATCGCACGCTTGTGAAATATGTCCGATATATGAACACATCCTCCAGATGTTTACCCTTGAAGGATGATGCAATCGACACAAAGTGTTGCGTAGTGCTTCTTTAGTCAGTTGTAAGACTGTGTACAAGCAAGATGCCTTGTGCAAAGTGGAAGATCAAGACAAGTCCTTGGCCCCACACATCCACTGTAATTTGTAGGCTTCTAATCTGCAAAACTGGTTAAATCACAAAAACATGTCAGAAGTATGTTATAATGTAACCAAATATACTATCAGCCATATGACTAATATCCTATAGTGATGATTTGATAATTTCTAAACTGTTGGAAATCTATATCTCCGGCTCAGAATAGGAAAAAAAGTACTGGAGATTGTCATGTTATAAACATGCCGTCAACGTTTTTGGATCCTCATTACGCACACAGTACTTCACCTAGACAGCCTCACATGATAAGTGAAGCCAAATTAAGCGACTAAATGACAGACCTATAATTGAAAAAAAAAAAAAAAAAAATTAAGATGGAACTGTTAGGTTCAAGATTAAAGCAGTGGAAGCTTTTGGAAAATGGTATGCTGATAACTCACATGCTCATCAAAAAGATTTGATACCATTCTTCAATACTGATGGAGACTTAAATTTTTGCAAAGATCTAAATTGTTTATTCAGAGCTCTCATTGCGAATCATAAACTGGAAGAATGGAGAATGTTCATAGATAGTTCAACATTAATCTTCAGCAAGTATACACGAAATTCTGCTGCTTTTTGTGTGAATGGGTTTGTCGAGCAAGCTGCAGATCATTTTAGAAAGAAAGAATGGCCCACTAGTAGACAGTCCTGGAACCAGGAAAAAAGAACGTGCATAATGTGTCATGTGAACACTCAGAATGTGAATGTTTGTGAAAATTATGGATAAAAATGGCCTGGTATTTCAGTATCTTTGAGGAAAATTTCATAGGTTAAACAAAGCAAAAATAAAGGAACCTATTTTTGTGAGATCACAAATTCGAAATCTTTTCAAGGATGAATGTTTTAAAAATACCTTAACAGGTGACAAGAAGAATGCTTGTATACATTTTTGTTAAGTAGTTATTAGCTTCCTAGGAAGCAGGAGGTCTGAAAACTGCACTAAATTTGTGGAGGGACTGTTGTTATAAAAAAACTGGGTTGCAACATGTCTTTGAAAATATATTTTCTCAATTCCCTCTTAGATTTCATCCCAAATAACTGCGGTGTGGTTAGTGCTGAACATGGCAACACTTTCGCCAGGACGTTGAAGAAGTGCACAAAAGATATAAAAGAAAAGAGTCTTCCATGCTTTCTGGTTATTGTTGGACACTTGTTAAAAATGCTTCAGATGTGGTGTATCACCGGGTAGCAAAATGAAGACATATTTAATGTTACAAAAGAACTTTCAAATAATTTTTATAAATAATATGTGTTTAAAAATGCATTTAAAAATTAATAAAAAATCTGTAATTAAATTTTGAATTTCATTGTTGGTTTCATATTTAGCTCCACAACTTTCATATAAAAATGTGTTTTATATCAAGGATATCGACAAAAAGTTCAAATTTGTTGTTCAATGTAACCAAAACTCATGGTTTTTAATTTTTTGCCTTTCCTAAAGAAAGTGTTTTTGGGAATAAAATTAATTGTACAGATAAAATTTGTCCAGTTTAAGGTTCATTATTGAGTTAAAGAAGCTTAAATTGGAGAAATTCCATTCTCCCGTCTCTAGTGATCTTCGGCATAATTTTTCTTATTATTTTTTTTTTATCTGAATTTTATTTGATCTGAATTGTCTTAATCTACTGTAAACACGTAAAGAACTTTACATGAAGATTCAACCTAATTTTTAATCAGTATAGATTTGTATTTCCTTTTGTTTCAATTAATACATTGCGTCATTTTGGAATAGAAAACATAAAAAACTCTGCAGTGCTTTCATCAAGATTCAAGCTTTGGGCACCACAATTGCTAGCAAGAAGTGCTTCCAGTTACATCATGAAATCACAGGGAGCTTTGGATTTAGTCACCAGATCCTGGTGCTGATAATTTAACATTCAACACATTTTAATGTGTGTCAATGTAGAGTGATTTTTTAATTTTTTAGCAGCAGGAGACATAAATAATGTGGAATGTCCTTGCCGGGATTCATCCGGACCTTCTGTGTGCTAGCAGGATGTGCTTCCAATTACACAGTAAGGAGGGAGAAAGTATCTGGTATATTACTAAGTTATCCACAGAATAGTATGCATATATTAATTATTAATTTTGTTTTTTACCACGTTCAAAAGTACTTTGATAAAATGAAGCTTTCCTTCTCTACTCATCCCTGGTGATCTACTTCCTTCCCTATACTAATTATCCTTCTCAGAAGCTCTTCTTTCCTACTACAGAGTTATATATTTTCTCAGTATAAAAGTGTAAGAAAATTATAAAATGGAATTAACCAAAGAGCATAAAAGTTAGAATGTATAATTAATTCATTTTACACCAGGATCATAATATAAATTGCTGACTAAACTGAATCATTCATTATAAAGCTAATTTAAACCAATTTTGAGTTAAAACTTTTAAACTGTTACTATCGTGCAGTGCGAAAACTTCCCAGAAACTACATGTTTTGGGTGAGTAAACATCCTGGTTTTTCATATTTCCAAGTTGGCAGACATGTGTTGCCAGTCCATAAAGTTCTGTATAGGCTCCCATAATATTTTTGTGTTGCCAGGTATTAATTTTAAAGTATTTTACTCAGTTTGAAATAATTGATTGTTAAACTGAGTAACTTTTGTTTTATAATCATTCTGTATATTAGGTTAAAAAATATTCACTTTCAAAATCATCAGACTTCAATCAAATATCTTTTAAAATTTTGTATGTAAAGGTATGGAATTTTTTGTATTTAACATACTAAACTATAATAATTATTTTACTAACTAGAACTCTTGCCGAATAAGGAAAACAAAATGTTAGCTTTTTTTTTTTATAGAACTCTGCCACCTGCAGGTTGAAAACTCTTTTCTCAAAATTCTCCCAAACATAATGGGAGGAGTGGAATTTGTTTTATATCATAAAAAAATACGTGCAAGAGTTTTCACATTTCATAGGCTTTTTTTTTTCTGGTCATGTTTGTTTGCGAAAGAAAAACTAAAACTGTTATGTAATGTGATTTGTATAAACTTTTCACTTTTTATTTTCCAGTTTTGAATACTATTATCCAGTATATTTGTATTTTTAGGTTTGATTTATTTTAGTGTACATCTCACAGTAAATGTAGTTTTGAGCATTGTGAAATTTTAAATCAAATTTAAGAAATCACGAGATAATGAAAAGCATCAAAGTGATCCGTTTAATAACAATTTTTTAATGTTGTAATAAACCAGTTTTGTATTTCATAGTTTGCTTAGCCTGAGTTTATTTTCAGCTCTTGAGTTACTGATGAGACAAGCAAAGAAAGCATATTCTCCTTTAAAAGGGCATGAAAGAACAATACAGTACTTGCAACACTTAGGTATTTAATCACTAATATTTTCTATCTTCCATCTTTTAAGTAATATTATAACTACAAATAAGTTATGTTATAAATTAAGCATTTAAATTTTTATTTTTTATGTTTAATATTTTTATTCATTCATTCATTTAGTTATTGTCAATATGAGTATGCTAAACTATTTTAAGAAGTTAATAGTTTAATGAAGTATCACATGTTAAAATACTAATTCTAAGGAGTAATTTTAGCAAAAATAAAGAAACCTGAAAAGTTTAATATTTTATTTCTGATGTCATATTTATTATAACATGCAATTTTTGCTGTGTTTATATTAAACTTAAAAAGGTAAGTAGTTTAGTTTGCAAAATAAATTTCTCTGCAATTTAAAATTATATATTAACATTAAATTCAAGTTTTAAATCTTTTTCTCTTAGTAAACGAAGTGGTTAATTTTGTACATATTGCACAGCATGCAAGTACATACACATATAGATTTATGAAATTGCGTGTATGTATTGTGCTGCTAAAAGTTTTATAGATTTAACAGTTTTCTGAATTTAAACAGCAGCAATAGAAATGTGAAAACTGTAGCAACTTTCAATTTTTCCTGACAGTAGTAATGAATTTATTAAATGACTTATTTTTTTTTTTTTTTTTGGAAAAGTTGTGGTCTTTAAATGCATGTACAATGTTTTCTTTCAGTGTTTACAGAGTTTTTTTCAAATTCTAAAACTTTTACCTTGAGTTTTTATGAATTCTACATAGTTTATTATTTATTTATCATTGTAGGGAGTGAACATCTGGATTTAATTTTTGAATTTGCTAAATGGGTTTTAAAAGAACATCCTGAGGACGGTTTGAAGGTATGCAAATATTCTTCCATATATGCACAGTTAAAGAGAAGAAAAAATATTTATTATAAAATGCTTCCGAGGTTTATTTACAAATTGTTTATGCAAGAATTCAAATGAACTTTGTTCCATTTTTAATAATGAGACAAATAAAGGAATTAACCAATCCCTTATTTGTCTTCCCACTGCATTCCCACCATTTGCATATTGTATTATGTTCTAAAATTAGAAATTAAAGTTAATGACCTAAAACTGCATTAGTATATTACAATACAAGTGAAAAAATTGACAGTTTCACTCACGCGTGTGTCAAATTTGCGCAGTACTTATGGGGTCCCACAAAATTTTTGTAAATATTATCGGGTGCTAGGGGCTGCAAAAAAATCTTAGTAATAAAAGGGAGTTATGATTGAAAAATGTTTAAGAAAATCTGCTCTAGAGCATCAGTGGCATATCAAGTTCAACCTATCATTCATGTACCTCTAATGTTCTAGAGCATCTGATCATTATTTAAAGAAGTTTTTGACATATTGCCATAAAACTGCAGTTTAAAAGAAATAAAATGTATAACTGTAATACAGTAAAAAATTAAATTTATGAAAAAATATAGAAAATCTTTTCAAATAACAAGCATAAAATGCAGATTGTTGTATTATTCCTATTATTTCAAAATGTTGAAGCAAAATAAAAGTTATAAAAAATTTACATATACCTACACACCAAAGATTATATAATGTAGCAAATTGTGTATAATACTTAACTGATATACTTAGAAAAGTATAAAAGAATACAAAATTATAAATTGTGTAGAAATCATTTGTGTAGGAAACAGTATTGCATTACTTTAATCATCCATAATTGTTGATGTGTATTGTTGTCTTCTGTCTCAAAATCTGATGTTTATGTGGTGTCCATCACAATATCACTGTCTCTTTCCAATTTGCTTGAAGAATCCCAATCATAGTTTTCATCATCTGTGCTCTCATAATGGGAAAAGTCAGTCTTTTCTAAGTATTCTAATATTTTGGCCTCAGAAAATTTTTTGTTTATTTTCCTTTTCTTGAATTTCTGTGAATATCATCCCATATGTGTACTGTCGTTTGTTTTTAAAAATGCACATAAAAAAATTTGAACACAAAATTTGAAAACTATGCATGTGAAAAAGAAAAATAATGCTTCACGAACATGCCTAAACTACTTTATCATTCAACTTCAATTCAATTCAAGTGCCACATTAAAAATAAAGCATATAACTGATAGTATTCTACTGATGCACTACTACTGTGCTACTACAGCACACGAATAGCACCATTCTGACACACCAGCACTGCAATAAATGCATTAATTTATAGAAATATTATACATCATATTACATTTAATCATATGTTTTATGTAAATTTGTGTACAATTAATTTTCCTTTGATTGCACTTACCAATTATATATGTTTAATAATATACACCACTTAATAGGTCAATGACATTACTACAGTTAACATTATGGTTAACTTAGTGGTCATGCCATTGTGTGTTATGTTACTCTGACAATTAAATCATTCATGTTAGTGATCACATTTGCCAAGAAGCATATAGTAGAAATCTAATTTCTACAACCACAAAAATAAATTAATTGAATTCTGAGTATTCTTGATTTAAGCCAAGTAAAAGAATGTTTCAGAGTTGTGGTTTCTTTTATCAGAAGGTAACAATAACTTATCAAATCAGAACATAATTTGCATGTGAAAAAAATTGTTATTCAATTGTAGAGATTCAATTTATGAACTGGATCCTGGAGATTTACATTAAAAACCAATATTTGGAAATCTTAGTTTGAGAGATGACAATCTGTATAAGTTTATCTTCTTAAAAAATTGCAAAATTCATCGTTACATTGCTGTTAATTTTAGAATAAAAATTTTCTTTGCAGAAGAAGATTACATATTTTTATGCATTATTTCAAATGGACTATAGAAAAGGAAAAGGTGAATATTTATGTACTGAAAATTAACTTGTAATAAATGCTGAGGTATTTTCATTATTTAAGGATAATTATATTTACAGTGTTATTAAGTAAATGTTGTTTAGAATGTTTTTTTTTTTTTTTTACCTGTTTCAATAGTTCAAAATAGTTTTATTTCTTGGAATAAAAAGACTCAAAATGCAAAATTTTCTCAAAATTACATTATTGATGCAAATGTAAAACTTAATTTTGCATTATTTTAAAGTTCATGCTGTTCTTTAAACCAACATATTTGCATAAGAAAAGCCGAAAGAGAAAATTTACACGAGAAACTAAAAGGCTGGCTGCTTAGGCTTTATGTTTTTAAATCATATTTTTGTAGGTGCATTAATTAAAGAAATTTTAATGGCTTGCTATATAAACTAATACAGCCAACTCTTGATTAACTGGTTTGCAGATTGATCAGACCTTAATTACAAAAAGGGTTCAGCTTGTTTATTGTGAAATGATGGAAAAATTACAATTACAAATTATCATAATAACACAAATTTCTGTAAGAAATGTTAAGAAATGTAAAGAGAAGATAATGCATGACATAACAGCAGTGATAACAAATGATGCCTTGGTATTTAGGATTGTTTTTATATACAATAGTATATAATTTATTTGCACATAATCTGGAATATATAAATATTGTTAAAATCATTCATTAAAATTAAACTTCTGCATTGCAAAAATAAATTTAATTGTACAGTTATTAGTCTTCTGTTTCCCATTGACTGCTCTTGAAATACAAAAGTGTAATATAAAAAAAAATATTTTTCTTTCTTCTACCCCCCTTTTTTTGGAAGTATGCATTTTTAATGCTGATTTAATTTACAGACCCAAATGAACTTATTCTCCAAATTTAACTGCTTAAAAATAGCTGTAAATTATTAATAGTATTTATTGTTAGTTATAATATAGGTTATTCCTCTTTCCTATGCTATTTTAACTACCATCAGTTCAACCGTGATTTTAGATTAACCATGGGCATTCTTCCTGGTATTACCCTCGTTAAGCAGGAGTTGAATGTAATTTTGTAGCTAGTAAATATGATAAATATTTAAAAATATATTTACTTATAAAAAAGGATAACAATAGCAAGATATTTATTGTGATACAGAGTTTAATTGTTTTTAAAAAAATCCATATTTTCTTATTAAGTAAGGTTTGTTTGTTTAGATTTTTGCTGAAGATTTGATGGAAACTGAAAATTTACCCCGTTCACAAGTGTTAAATTATTTATGTGAAACTGAACCTGATTTAGTAATACCTTATTTGGTAAGTGTAAATGTAACTGCTTTTGATTTTTAGACATTTTTTTCCTGGCTGTATCAATGTGTTTGGATTAATAACTATTTTTAATGATGATTAAAGAATGTTTTCTATATATTTTTAAGTTTTAAAAAATGCTACATGTAATAAATCTGTGTGGTAATGAATTTGCAAGCTAAAAATACTGTATTTCCTTACATATTTCTCACAGTAGCTTTTTAGCACCAGGTTTTGAAAGTTCTTTTAAATATTCATGTTATTTTCCCTAACCCCAATAGTTTCAGAAAACAAGCTGCTCTAAACTTCAAAATAAATTCATTCACTTAGTTTTTTTTTTTTTTTTTTTTTTTTTTTTTTACGAACAAAGACAAATCATCGCAAACAATCTGTCAAGAACACATCAAACTTTTCCTTTCTAACCTTTAAGCTTTATGCTAGCCTAACACGAGAACCAACCCATCACAGCAAAGCAAACACAAATTGATATTCAGTCTACTATTTCACGAAATAAGCTGTACATTCACCTCCACTAATTATGGATGATTTGAGGCTATATTTGCTTCATGACATTTGCCTGATTTGATAATAGTCTAACATGAGAACATGTGCAAGGCTAGAATGGCCTTTTCATGGTTCATTCTTTAAAAAAAATAACCGTGAATTTTTCTTTGTATTGTTGCTAAAGTTAGTTCATAATGCTGTTTGATTCAGATTTGTGTGTACCAACTTTCAGAGGTTATTTTTTTCCCCTGGATTGGAAAATTCACCATTATTCTTCAGGTTGGGTATCCTGTGATTTATGATTGTCACAGAAATAACAGTCAAATCGACAGCAAAAGTAACAATTTTTGTACCAAATTTGATAGGAAGATGCTCCCATAATTTGACCAAATGATAGGCATTATATTAGCAAATATTTCAATAAAAAGGTGGATGTAACATAATGTCTCCTTTCACACATTATTTTCATTCCATCCTCTTTGCTCAACAATATTTATATTTCAGAATGTAATTTTTACAATATGACATCTCAAACTGGTAGAACTATATTCTACATTGAATGCATACACTTTCTACTATATCCAGTGTTCTCGGTTTAGGTTGAACAGAATTATAGACACGCTGAAGTATGTAGACCCTTTGCAACAGATGTTTATTATTTTGGAGAAACTTAACACCAGTAACACAAGTAAACTTGCGGAAAGCATATATAAGCAAGCATTGCCGGCTTGATTCGGTCAGTCAGTTTATAATCTTAGTGAAATTAAACTCAGTGCTTTATATAAATAAACAGTGATATAAATTGGTTTATGTAGTATGGTTAGTATTTCATTTGTCGTTGTTTTCTTTGCTAAATATTTGTGTGATCTTTTGCTGTTGTATCTTTTATGTTGAACCGATTTTTTTAACAATAATAAATGTAATAGTGGTCATAAAAAAGTATGTATCCAATCAGTAGCATAACTATAAAGAGATGGAAATATCACAAAAATATGATGATGGTTATTTAAAGTTTGGATTTACGTCCATAGAAATTAATGTTGTTGAGAAACCACAATATGTATTGTATATGAAGTAAGCTGATGTGTAACTTAGAAGCTAATCACCACATCATGGTTGACAGATCTCATGATTATTTTCCCAGGAAGTTAAAAGAACTGAAGCAATAACAACAACAAATTTAAGACTGCATCAATACCAAACAGTGCTTTACTAGCATCTTACAAGGTGGCTTTTGGAATCTCAAAATTTAAGAAGCCTCATAGCATCGCAGAACTCATTCTACTGGCTGCTGTAGATATGGTGAACATCAAGGTTGAGTCTTCTGAGAAGCTGATTTTAAAAGTGTCTTTGTCCAGTAACACAAGTAATTGAAGAATACAGTACATGGCAAAGGATATTGATTATCCATTAATTGAAAAAATTTGTAGAGTCTCACTCTTTTTTTGGTATCATTCACTAAGACTGCAGTTAGAACTAAGCAAATGATTGTTATGTCTAGAATGCAAACAGAAATGGAAGGATGTAAAAGACCATTTTATTAAGAACTCAGTATAGCTGAACAGGAGGCACTCCTGGCTTACAAAATCAACCAGCATATGTGGTGTAAACTGAAAAGATAGGGAATTCAAATTTAAACTAGTCTAAATCATAAGTAAAGGCTACACAAAAATAATTAATGCCAAAATTGGCTCAAACGTGCACCAGTTTGACAGCATTGTTAGCAAGATTAAAGCAATGCCATAGGCAGAATGCTACCGTATAAATTCAACAAGTAATGGGGGTCTTCAGCATACAGAACATACTCTGACTAAGCAGTCTAAGACCTCCCTTTAAATACTATTTCTTTCTACCACTTTTAAATAAATGTGAGCTAAAATTTGCATTTTGGTGGGAAAACAGAAAGGGACAAGTGACAGAATTCTGGACATAAAATAACTGATTTAAGTAAATACTTTGCATGTTAAAGAAGTGGAATTTGGATTGCAGCTAGTTGATTCTATGGATAATAATAAGGATGCTTATTTGATATGCTAGGTATGGTTTATAGATGGTAATAATATTAAAGAAGACCATTTGTGTTGTAAAAATATCACTGCAGTAGCGAAGGCTCAGGATATGTTAGACAGTCTTGTTACATTTATATCTGAAAATAATTTGATTTTCCCTAAGTGCATTGATGTCTGTACTGATGGATCTGCCTGTTATGGAGGATTGCAGGCACTTATTCGAAGCAAATCACCAAATGCACTGTGGATCCATTGCATTATCCGTAGAGAGGAGTTTGCATCAAAGCATCTGAGTCCTGCTAAGTCAGGTGTTAGAATGTGTGGTGAATGTGATAAATTTTCTACAATCTTGTCCATTGAAAGCAAGTAAAAAAAAAAAAAAAAAAAACTGTGAGAGGATATGGGAACCGGAGACACATCTCTGTTCTACTATAGCATTTTTAAGCCGAAATCCCTTAATTTCTCTCTGTAGGGAAAAAACGTGCACTTTTTGAAATGAATGGGGGGGGAAACCTCAAAACTACGAGGGCCATCCAGGAAGTAGATTACGTTTCCGTCTGTGTCCGCTAGGGGCGGGGCTAGCGCGGCCATCTTGGGGTCAGAGCGTTGCGCAGCTCAGTCTGCATCTAGCCGTGCTAGTGAGAGGTTCGTGCTGTGCTCCATTCAGATACTGTGACGGTTTGAAATGTCTGCGTTAATTGAAAATCCCGCGAGCTGCGAGGTGCGCTCAGTAATAAGGTTTCTGACTGCAAAAAACTGTAAACCGATAGAAATCTATCGGCAGCTTCGTGAAGTGTATGGGGACAACATTATCACTGAAGGTGGAGTGCGTCAGTGGGTCATAAGATTTCAAAATGGCCGAACCAATGTTCACGACGAAGATCGAAGTGGGAGACCCAGCATAGTGACCGCCGAACTTCTCGAAAAAGTCGATGCTAAAGTCCGTGAAAATCGAAATTTCACAATAACGGAACTTTCTTTGAGTTTTCCACAAATTTCGCGAAGTTTGTTGCACGAAATCATCAGTGAAAAGCTTGGTTACCACAAGTTTTGTGCAAGATGGATTCCAAAAATCTTGACAGAGGACCACAAAAATCAGCGAATGGCTGCAGCGTTGAACTTTTTGGACGCTTACCATAAGGATGGTGACTCTTTACTCGATCGCATCGTTACTGGTGACGAAACATGGGTAAACATGTGAACTGTGAAACGAAATTGCAATCAATGCAGTGGGGGCACACAAGTTCTCCCCAAAAACCCAAGAAATGCATGCAAACAATGTCGGCAAGGAAGATGATGGCGACTGTTTTTTGGGACAGAAAAGGTGTAATTTTGGTGGACTTCCTGGAAAGAGGCACTACAATAAACTCTCAAAGGTATTGCCAAACTCTCCAAAAACTCAGAAGAGCAATTTAAAACAAGCGCAGAGGAATGTTGAGCTCTAAGATCTTGTTGATTCACGACAACGCCCGGCCCCACACGGCAAATGTCACTCGTAAAGTTCTTGAATCTTTTAAGTGGGAGTTGTTTCCTCATCCGCCGTACAGTCCCGACCTGGCACCGAGCGACTTCCACCTATTCCCAGCAATGAAGAAGTGGCTGGCTATGCAGCGTTTTGATGACGACGCACAGCTGCAAGAAGAGGTAACGAAGTGGTTGAAGGCGCAGGCGGCCGAATTTTTCGACGAAGGAATTTCCAAGCTCGTACATCGCTACGATAAATGCCTTAATTTGTATGGTGACTATGTAGAAAAGTAGTATTTGAGTGTGGCTTTCATCTGTATATAATAAAATTTGTTTCCTATACTTTGTTTATTTTTTTATTCCAAAACGTAATCTACTTTCTGGATAGCCCTCGTATGGAGAAGAAAATTTAATGAAAGTGCAGGCAGATTGTTTTTACTCCCTTGTTTGAAGTAAAGGAAGTATTGTAATCACGAAAATTTTCAGTTATTGTATTTCAACGAAAATATCAGTTACCATTCTTGGATCCATTTGGATATTTTTGTGTAATATCTGTACATATAGACAGAATAAATGGCTCTTTTTTCTGAAACAGATTGTAAAATGGATCCAGGGGAGATTTTTTGTGATGTCTGTCTGTATGTATATACATATGTATTTATCTCGCAAAAAAGAGTAGCCTCAGAACACTTAAATTTTATATATGGGACTGCTGTAACATGTAGTTGTGCACCTGTGTTTTTGGTTGCAATTGGCCACTCTAAACATGTACAAATATATATGTAATAATAAAATTCCATAGTCAAGAATACACTTAATATTCTAACTGTATGTTCTTTTCATTTTTATCGGCATCGGTTTTTTATTTGAAAGTACGTAAAATTAAATCCCCAGCCCCATAGTCAAGTTGTTTTTCCCGCCTTTTCTACACGTACAGTTTTAGAATGTTCTGGAAATATTTAAAGTGACTGGATTGGCTGACGTCATTTTTTGGAAGCTCCGCCTTTCCAGAGGCTATAAAAGGACTCGCAAAAGAATATCGGGGCTTTTTCTTAAATGTCACGATTCAGTAAACTTCATACAAAATGTTATTAGTAGTTCTTTTTTATTTACTCCAGATATCTGATTTTGTAACTGCTATTTCTCCTGACCAATAATAAATGGATCCAGTTTTTTAAACTTATCGTCTGATAATTTAGGCTACGACTACATTTATGATTCTTCAACAATCTTTTTATTCCTGACAAAAGCTGGTACATCATGTATATATATATATATATATATATATAATTTATTTCCTAAACAGTATTGATTAATTGATTATATTATCTCCTAAGTTTAATTAAAGTAGAATTATTTTAAAAGTGTGCATCCATACTGGTAAGTTATATTTTGAAAGATGTTTTGAAGTAATTTGAAAGCAAAATGTTAATAATGTTTTAACGGGGACTGGAGTTAAATCATCACGAGGAATAATATTACAATTGTAAAAGTAAAAATTAAAACATGTAATTATTGTCATTGATCGGAAATTAGTTGACTTTTCAAGGGGAACAAACCAACTCCCGTTCAATGATCAATAATTGATAAAAATACGTAAATATGAAAGTGTTTCGTCTTTACTCGAGTTATAAGTTAAAGCCAAACCGGCAATTCTAGTCAGGCCAAATATTTCCGCGAATAGTTGTTACTCAAAGAACTGATTCTCATGAAGCATTTTAGTCAATTCAATTTGGAGTAAAAATCAATTACTGTAGAGAAATCTTGTAAAACTCGAGTAATCGTCCCCGACACTATCATCTTTATGTATTTGACACCCACTACCATAAATTTCTTCAACCAAGTCTTACCGACTGATATAATTCAAAGCCCCTACTGCCGCTAAGAATTTTCGGACACCCTACACTTCTGAGTCAGACACGAAGAGAACACACTGCCAACTCCCCCACTAGAAAGAATGTAAGTTACTTAATACCTTTCTGGCCTTTATATCTTCATGTACATTCACTGATCTTATTTATATTATTTTCTATTTTATTTTTATATTATTTTTATGTTCTCTTTGATTTGTTTTTGCAAAGTTTGCATTATTTATCTTTTTTATAATCTTCTATGTTTATTTCAACTTTACTTTGATTTCGATTTCATAATGACAATTTCCAATGTTTAATTTTTACAAATAATATAGTACTCAAATACATAAAGATGATAGTGTCGGGGACGATTACTCGAGTTTTACAAGATTTCTCTACAGTAATTGATTTTTACTCCAAATTGAATTGACTAAAATGCTTCATGAGAATCAGTTCTTTGAGTAACAACTATTCGCGGAAATATTTGGCCTGACTAGAATTGCCGGTTTGGCTTTAACTTATAACTCGAGTAAAGACGAAACACTTTCATATTTACGTATTTTTATCAATTATTGATCATTGAACGGGAGTTGGTTTGTTCCCCTTGAAAAGTCAACTAATTTCCGATCAATGACAATAATTACATGTTTTAATTTTTACTTTTACAATTGTAATATTATTCCTCGTGATGATTTAACTCCAGTCCCCGTTAAAACATTATTAACATTTTGCTTTCAAATTACTTCAAAACATCTTTCAAAATATAACTTACCAGTATGGATGCACACTTTTAAAATAATTCTACTTTAACTAAACTTAGGAGATAATATAATCAATTAATCAATACTGTTTAGGAAATAAATTATTATTAACTAACTTTGCAGCAATTGCGCAAGTAATAATAACTTGTATTCGCACTAAATGGATTTAAGTTCATACAACATTATATATATATATATATATATATATGAAATGTAATTTCTCATACATTATTTGTTTTGTGCAGCCGGGGCAACAGGAATGAGACAAATTTTGGAATATAAAGTGGTAGGTTTATTTTAGCATCCATCTCACAAGCGTTCTCCTCGTACCTTGAACAGAAGCCCTACTTATACATATGTGTACGTCACGAGGCTCCTCCAATCAGCGATATTAATTGAAATCACGAGGTGACGCTATCTTCTCATCAGGAGTGTTCTTAAGTACTTTATGTAATATGACAGATTTATGAGTTTGGCGATTTGGCGGGCGCCAACAGGTTAATATATTTTATACTAAAGAAAGGATTTTGCCAAAATTTAGGAACAGGGATGCAATTTAGGTAGAGAATCGCCAACACATTATTAAGCAATATTAATAGAATTTAATTTAATCATTTGATTTAAAAATATCATTACAGATTATCCCCCCTCCCATCTGAAAAGGCTTGCAGTCGCGGCCGTCGACCCAAGACAGTCCAGGTAGTGAGAGCAGAAAATTTAGTTATTAGGAAATTAAGTGAGTAGGAAAACTGATTGGATTTACCTCAAGGCACACAAAATGTTTACATAAAATATGACATAAAATATTTGAATATAATTAATACAGTATATAAAACATAATAAATGATTAATGAAATTATAATATAGTACCTAAGTGCAGAACAAATAAAGCACTAATAACATATTGCTGGTTAGCTACGCGGCAATAGGAAATATAGGAAATAACTGAATTTGTAAGTTTATATCTTAGGGCATGCCATTCACAGTTTGTGTATGAGTCTGTACAATCATTAGAGTTGTCATTCAGGCTCATCTTCAGTCTTTTACTGGTCTTTGGAGATCTCCGGATCATTTAATTAGCGCTAGAATTATGGATTAGCATTGGCACTGAAAACATTTGAGTTTTTATGTCACGGTACTAGAGCTCTTATACTCTTGTTGAAGATACACATTTTTCTAGGTTTTTAACATATTTTGTCACTCTATTTTTCTCTTATTAATGATAACAAAACAAACTTTAACTTCCAACATCCATACCAGTTTTTTGTACACGATGCTGCAGAAACATAAAATGAAATTCAGAAATTTCAACAACTGAAATTTAACTTTTTCAACTGTTGCTACAATTTATAACACAAACATAGAAAAACATGAGCTCAAGGAAATGTGAGGGTATAGTACTCTACTTGTAGTATAGCCTCAATTGAGTGTTTCCCACACGGAAAGTGCATTGAACCTGAAAGCCCAGTAAAAGCCAAGTTTGAAGGAGCCCAGTAAAAGAAAAGGGCAGACAAACTTTCAGACACTGAGAGATAAATCAATTATTAAGGGGGGACAACAGGATGAAAACTAAAAGAAGGGTTGTAGATAGTTTATTGATTTATAAATTTTGATTTATTCATGATGTAATTTAAAGTTCTCGGGTGGATAATAGAACCTTAATTTTGACGCATGTACAATCTCAGTTGGTTTCTTCGTGTGAAAATTTTCCCTGTCGATTTCATAATTAACTTCAGATAATTTATTTATAATCGGATAAGGGCCTGAATAGGGTGAAGTCAATTTTCTAGTATTTGGGTATTCGAATTCCTCGTAAAGGACAAAATCTCCAGGTTGAAATTTAGATTCTACAAATCTGATGTCATATCTAGTTTTATTCTTTCGGTGGTATTCGATAGTTCTTTTCTTTGCTAAAGCCCTTGCTTCATTTAAGGAAGGGTATTTATTTTGATCAATTGGAGATTCAAAAGAGAGGTTACCAAATAGTAAGTATGCTGGGGTGAACTTAGTCACCATATGAGGGGAGTTGTTATATTCGATAACAACTTGCTCTAGCACTTTAGTCCATGGTACTTTTTTAGAAGAAGAATTTACTTTACATTTTAGTCGACTTACTATTGATTGATTTACTCTTTCTACTTTACCATTTGTCTGGGGATGGTGAGATGAAGTTAAAAGTTGTTTAACATTATGCTTTTTAAGAAATTTTTTGAATCTAGAGGAAGTGAAGGCTGCATTCCTGTCACTCAGAATTTTTTCGGGGAATATTTGAAATATTTGTTTTAGACAATTGGCATAGGTTTCTGAAGTTACACTTTTAGAGGGAAAAGCCCAGACATATCTTGTTGCATGGTCAATAACTATATGTAAATATTTTTTTGTAGAATTATAATAATTAAATCCTCCCACAGTGTCAATAGAGAGACATTCGAAAGGTTTGTTGGTTGGGGGTACATCTTGCATAAGACCAAATTTTTTCTGTTTTTTCTTTTTATTAAGTTGACAAGTATGACAATGTTTAACAAAATTTCCGATATCTTCGCTAATATGAGGCCAATAATATTGAGGGGTGATTAAGTTAAGCATAATTTGAACTCCTGGGTGACCAAAATTTTCATGGGTTTTATTCAACAATTTTAATCTTAAAGATTTAGGTACTACAATTTTATAGAAATTCTTTTTCTTAATTACCATCATATCATTTATCTCTTGGTAATTTTTTCCGGAGACATTATCAGTTTTTTGTTGTTGGATTATTTCATTTCTATCAAGTAAATGTACATAATGTTGGAGGTGCTGTGAAACAGGATGTCTAGAAAGCATGTCAGCTTCAATATTGGTAGAGCCCTTCTGATACTTTACTTCATAATTGAACATACTTAGTTTGAGTGACCAACGGAAGAGCCTACCTTTTAAATTTTTAACATTTTTTAGCCAAACGAGGGCCGCATGTATAACAAATTTTTGTCCATGCAGATAGTAATAGAATTTGTCTAGGGCATCTACTATGGCCAAACATTCTAACTCAGTAATCGTATAATTTTTCTCATAATTTCTTAAAGTTCGGGAATAATATGATACAAGGTGAAGGACATCATTTTCATCTGGTTGTTTCAAAACAGCTCCAACAGCAGTTTGAGAAGCGTCAACAAAAATATGACATGGCCTACTGGAATCATACAATTGTAAAACAGGTTTTGAAATCAGTATTCTTTTCATTTCGTCGAAAGCTTTTTGACATTGGTCATCCCATTCCCACTTGACATCTTTTTTCAAGAGCCTTTTTAATGGAGCTCTAATAGTTGCATAATTCGGAATGAATCTATGATACACATTCACACTTTCCAAAACTCTTTGTAACTCTTTGGTGTTACTGGGGTTTTTAAGTTTCTTAATAACTTTTATATTATGGTTATCGAGAATTATTCTACCATTTTTTATTTCATAGCCAAGAAATGTGATCTGATCTGTGGCGAACACACACTTGTTTGTATTCAATTTAATATGCTCCTCTTTAAACACCTCAAATAAAATTTTTAAATGTTCCTTTTCAGAGGAAGAGTAAACGATGATATCATCAAAGTAACTGCAAGCGAAATTAATTTTATTTTTTTGTTAATATTCGTCTAATTGTTCTGTTAAAAATTGCAGGAGCATTTTTGATACCAAAAGGGAGTCTTAGCCATTCGAATAATCCAAAATTCGTGCAAAAAGCTAATTTCTCAGTATCTGCAGGGTGAATCGGGATATGCCAGAAACCAGATCTCAAATCAATTGTAGAAAATACTTTTGCTTTATTTAATTTGTCTAACAAAGTGTCAATGCGAGGAAGAGGGTTTGCATCTGTTTTAGCTAGGGAATTCAATTTTCGATAATCTATACACAATCTAGTTTTCTTACCTTCCTCACGTTTAAGTACTAAAGTCACGGGGGACGAATATGGGCTACAACTTTCTTTAATTATACCTGCTTGTAATAATTGATCAATTTGGGTCTTAATTTCCTCTTCTTCCATAGGAGATGTTCTATAAGGTCTTAATGATACAGGCAAATCAGAATTTAAATTAATTCATTGAGGTTCAATATTAATTTTTCCTACATCATACTTATTTTTAGAAAACACAGATGAATAATCATTTAACAATTTTTCCAAGTTATACTCTTTGTTATCGACAGTATTAGGAACAGCATTTTTCACATGAATGTTAGACTGAGAAACTAATTCCTTTGGATTTGTAGTCCGAGATTTACAGGTTGGAAAATTTCTTACATCATTATCATTATTATTAACACGTGGATAAACATTTGTTGTACCACCTTGAAGTTGGAGGTGTAGAAATATGGGTCGGCTGTCAAAATGGCAGTCATCATTAAGTACAATAGCTCTCTGTTTAATTTTTAAATTAGTACAATCAATACTCAACTCAAATAATTTGCATTCATAAAGTCCTAAAATTACATAATTCAAATTATTATGAAGAACAAACAAGGTAATTTGTTTACTAATCTGTCCAATTTTCATTTGTATAGAACATATTTTGTTGAAGATTATTTTTCCTTTAGTTTGGGTTACTGAAAATGATCTAACTCTTTGTACTTTTAAACGTAATTGTCTAGCTGTTTTGGAAGAAATTATTGATATGGTGGCACCACTGTCTACAACACACTCTAGACATTTCTTATTGGACAAATATCCCGACACCTTTAATAGTCAACTACTGTGAGGGGTTTCTGGGGTTGGTTTTATTGCAAGGGGCGTAACATTAGGTGTATCAGATCTCTCCCCTCTGAAAGGACAAACCTGAAACCAGTGAAAAGCATTTGGGATTGCGTTCCGGGTGCAAAGTCTACAGGGACTGGGTGGCAATGGCAATCTATTTTGAGAATTATAATTATGATGGCTTGTAAATCTTGGCCCACTGAACCGAATATAAATATTACTTGGTCTCTGAAAACGTTGGAAATTGTTGGGTCTAGGAGAATCTTGTCTCACAGTAGTTTCATAGCTTGAAGCTGAAATTCTACTTCTATTAAATCGATTGTAATTTTGGGGACTGTTGCCAATCGGAGTAACAAATCTGGGAGGTGCACTTTTGATTTGTTGATTTTCGCTAATCTTAATAAGCTTATGGACATGAGTAAGCCAAGAGATGGGGTCAGAGGGTGCGTTGATCATCATTAAGGATTTTAATTCTATAGGAAGGCCATCCGTCAGACCCTCCAAGATCATTTCATGAGTTAGATTTAATTTTTTACCAATATCTAATTTTTTGCGAAAATATTGCGTTATGTCCTCTTTATGATTGTACTTGTAATTGGCAAAATCACCAAACGTAGTTAAAGTGGGGTTGAAAAAATTTTCCTTTAAAATTTGGACTAATTCCACATATTTAGTAATTTTATGGCAGTTTTTGACATATGCGCTAAGTGCATTACCTTTTAGATATCGAGCTACATTATTAAGCTTCCACGTTTCATCTTTATCTAAATGAGTTTTGTTAAACTACTCAAGCCATGAATTTATATCCGTATCATTCTGCGCGTCAAAGGGAATTAAACTTGTTTCAGGTTCAGCGCTAGCTGCCCTTAATGAATCATCAGGATCAGAGAGGTTTTCATTAGCCATTATTCTTTTAATAATACTTTCATAAATAAAACTAATAATACTTTCATAAATAAAACTAATAATACTTTCATAAATAAAACTAACTCAAAAATAATACTCTTTAAATTTTCCCAAAATGATATTAAAACCAAAATACATCCTTTAAATACCAAATTTAAAATACATTTATACCAAAATAATACTTTTTAAAATTTTCAAAATAAAAACACTATTATTAAATCAGTAATTATAATTCAATAATAATAATATCATTTGCATCGTCAATCTTTTTACTAATTGCTTCTGTTTGACTTATTGTGACGAGAATACGAGTGATGAAATCGACACGAAAATACACATTTTTGTGCACTCTTGATTAGATTTTCGCAAAACACGATCAATCACCACACAAGCACAAAGCTCTCGAGAGCAACATAGAACGCCGTAGACGTAGGGAAAGATTTCCATCCTCAAAAGTAGGTCAACGGTAAGAGCACATTTGATGAACGACGAACTTTCGATGGAAACACAGATCACACACCACAGGGGGCAGAAGGATGCTTCTCTGGACGTAAAATAATCTGCAGAATACCAGAATACAGGTAACAGAAGGATGATTCTCTTGAAGCAAGAATGCCTAGAGAAAAATGTAGAAACATAGAAGTTGCACAGGGGCAAATTCATCTAAAGTGCATAACATTTTATCCGTATAATCCTTGGGGTATTTTCTTTTTTAGATAATCCCTTTGAAGGTGGTATCCTACCGGCTTTCTGAAATGTAATTTCTCATACGTTATTTGTTTTGTGCAGCCGGGGCAACAGGAATGAGACAAATTTTGGAATATAAAGTGGTAGGTTTATTTTAGCATCCATCTCACAAGCGTTCTCCTCGTACCTTGAGCAGAAGCCCTACTTATACATATGTGTACGTCACGAGGCTCCTCCAATTAGCGATATTAATTGAAATCACGAGGTGGTGCTATCTTCTCATCAGGAGTGTTCTTAAATACTTTATGTAATATGACAGATTTATGAGTTTGGCGATTTGGCGGGCGCCAACAGGTTAATATATTTTATACTAAAGAAAGGATTTCGCCAAAATTTAGGAACAGGAATGCAATTTAGGTAGAGAATCGCCAACACATTATTAAGCAATATTAATAGAATTTAATTTAATCAATTGATTTAAAAATATCATTACATATATATATATATGTATGTATGTATATATTAACTTGGCTTGGTGAGTTCATTTTTTTTATTCAGTTGTAAATTGTGCATTTTGTACTTGAAAAGTAGTGATTGAATTATGTTGTTATGTCCCAGTTAAGGTTTTTATGCCTTTAATTAATCTGCATGTAATAGCTGTAGAACTATCAACAATTTAAAAGTTTTTTTTGAGTGATATTAAACTAAAGAAGCTGCCATTTGTTTATATTTGAAACTTTTAGTAGAATAGTGAATTAAGTCAGTTTGTGCACTAACTTCAGTGTCTTTTTGCCAAGTGGACCAGCAAGTGGATTAGCTTTGGCCTACTGTATTTTCTGGTGTTCTAGAAAAACTTACTGCCAGGAAAGCCATTTTTCATATTATCTTTATTATTCATCTTTCCTTAGCTACCTGATTTCTTAATGTAACTGTATACATAATCTGCATGGTGGTGAAAGTGTGTTTTTAATAATGAAGTTAATTTTTATCTTGCCTGAATTACATATGTTTTGTTTTAGGAATTTATTGTCTACAAATGGGGAGAAGAGAGTAGCATTTTCCATAATGCTCTTGTTAGCAAATATTGTGAAAATATTCTTATGTTATTAGCTGAATATAAGGATTCACTTCCTGAAGGTAAAATTTTATATTTGTAGAAATTCTTAACCTATAAAAAAATTAAATGTGAAAAGTTAAAGACATGTTTCATAAGCTGAAAAGAATTACACAGAAGACATTGTGTATTTTGTCAAAAATCTGTAACTTCCTGACTTCAGATGATCATTCGATTATTGAAAGGCAAAATATTTTCTGAGTTTTGGGCAAATCAGAATTTTGTTCATTTGAATCAAAATTAGTTACAAGTTTTTTTACATAAATTCTCAATATGCACAAGATTTTGTTTAATTTGTTATTAGATTTTGTTAGAAATTTTCTCCAATAGTTTTTAGTAGCAAATGTGTTTGAATAAAGGTTATGTTGAGATCATTATTCAAGTACTATAATACAAGATACGGCTAAATATTCCATAACTGGGGTGTGTTGGCTCCAGAATATTTTGGCCTTCAAAATTTGGCGGATTTTTTTTGGTAGCAATGAGAGCACTAAGATGCGATTTTTAAATGTAAATGGAGTAGTAAGTTTTGCAGTAGTGAAAATTTAAACAGAATAGTAAAATAAGACGATAAAATAATAGATGTGTAAAACAAAGTCCATCACCTTTGCAAATAAAAAAATAGTCCTATCTATGTAATTCATGATGAAATAGTATAATGAAATAATAAATTGTATAACACTTTCCTTGCACTCCAAAATTCACAACCAAGTAAATATATTCAAATTTATTAACAACGAATGCATCATAAACTCATTAAAATATAGGAGTTACAATCCTCATGGAATTCAACACACTAAACAACTTTTGTTCAAAACTTTAAACATTCCACGTCTTTTGGTTGCCAGATGCAAGAAACAAAATTTTAAAAAAATAATTAACTGACCCAGAAAACATTAACCAAATAAAATTAAATGAAAACATTCATAAATTATAAACTTCATGTCATTTGAAATCCAATATCTCCCACCAACAATAGCTTAACCTCCTGCAAATATCAAACTGTAAAACTTTTAAAAACAAACACAGTATTTCAAAATTAAATTACAAAGAAGAATCTTCAGGCTACACTAAACTCGCACTCATTACAAGCACCGAAATAAAGCTCTAGGTTTGTCAGAGGAAAACATAGAGCTGGAAACCACAGGCAAATGAGAATCGTGCCAAATTAAAACCTGCCAAGTTTGGTTGTCATCCTGATTATGGAAGATGTCAAATGTGTAAAGTTATCAAATTACTGCTTGTAGAATATTTTTAACATTCATCAATAAACATATTAAATATTTCTGAAATATCAATACAATTGTAAGAAATTTTTACATTCACCTGCGCGTGTTAAGGTATAAATTGTTAGCATATCCAACTAACAGGAGATGTGTGATTCAAATCTTATAATGAACATAGTTGATTTTTCATGTTTATGAAAACTTAATAGGCTGTAAGTGGCATCCCAGCTGAAGATCTGATAAATGACAATTCATGATCACTGAATTTGCATAATTGCATATTGCTCCTCTTCCTCAGTTCCTGTTAGAGGGGAAGAACACATTCACACATTATCACATTCCTTTGAGCATATGCTGTGGTATAAGTGGTTAGCGTATCTAGTTAGCAATTAACTGAAGCATTGTATTATTAAAATCTACACAGTTTTTTTTCCCCCTCCTTTTGAAAATCTTAATAGTCTTACACAATGGGGTGTCTGTCTTCGATTTGAAGTGTTGAGTCATTTAATTCACAGTAGTTGTCTGTTAATTATTTATTGATAAACAATAACAACATGATTGAATTAAAGTTATGAAATATCATACGCGGCACAGTGCCGGATCTATACATCGTAGCATATCCTCGTTCTTGTGTGTTCTAACTGTATTTCCCCCCTGCCCCGGGAAAAATCGAACATCAGTTTATCCCTTTAGGGAATTTTAGTTGGAACATCCTCTAGCCCTGCGAAGGCATTTATCATAAATTCAAAATCTTGCAATAAAATATTACATCTTATACTTTTACAAAACTTGCAGCACACAACATAGCATGAATACTTTGTATATAAAGGACATTTTCATCATAGTAGCTACATTTTATCTTACTAACTATCTCAAGCTAAATACAAATAGAAAAGAAAACAATTATCATCAAACAATAACTAACACAACAAATTGCAGTTACTGAAGAAATACTAAATAGAAACCTGAAAATTCTGAAAACAATCATTCATATCTCTTTCCAAGTTCCAAATGATATAGTATTTGAATAGGCCTTTTTATTACACCTGAAGAAGTTTTCACTGTAATACTTCTTACCTTGTTATCACGGGCTCTATGCAACTCCATCACCTTTCCCAGCTTCCACAGCTGCCGAGGTAGTTTGTCATCCCCTATCAAAACTACATTATTTATATTAAAATCAGTGGTTACATTAACAGTTTTGAAACACTTTGCACCTTTTAATTGGAGAAAATACTCTCTTTTCCATCGTCTCCGAAAATCATTTAAAATTTTCTCCTGATACAAATATCTTTTAATTAAAATCCTTTTGTTACTTGCAATATTTTCTTTAACATGACCAGCCTGGTGCGGTAAGGATGTTAACCGTTTTCCAGTTAGGAAATGAACAGGAGTGAGAGGGAATGGCTGTGATGGATCATTGTAAATGTAAGTAAGTGGTCTAAAATTTAGAATGGATTCTATTCCTGTCAAAATGGTTTGTAATTTTTCAAAAGAAACTAAAGCCTTTCCTAGCACTTTTCTCAAAATACCTTTTGTCATCTTCACCATTCTCTCCCAGTATCCACTCCACCAAGCTGCTCTTTCGACAATAAAATGCCATCTTATTCCTTTTGTACCAAAATAATTTTGTACAAATAGATCAACAATATTTGCATATAACTTCTTCAGTTCTACATCTGCACCTTTAAAAGTTTTGGCATTATCAGAGTTTATAATTCGGCAAACACCTCTTCTTGACACAAAGCAGCAAAATGCTAGAAGGAAATGTTCGGTGCTTAGGCTAGAAACAATTTCAAGCAATTTCACTGCACGTGTGACTGCACAAGTAAACAAACAAATGTAAACCTTGTCTCCATTTTTCGTAAACAAAGGTCGAGCAAAATCAACAACTGTGATTTCAAAGGGATTTGCTTCATGAATTCTATCCGCTGGTAATGGGGCAATCACTTGAGTGCCTTTTTTAGCCTTAAATTTCCTGCAAACGAAATAGTTATTCAAGCATGATTTTACAGATTGTCTGCCTCGGATGATCCAATAATTTTCTCGAGTTTGAGTGAGTGTATCTGAAACACCAGCACGAAGCAAGTTCTCATGTTCTCTTTTGATTAGCAATTCAGTGAATCAAGATTTTTTTCAGTATAATCCATGGATGCTTTTCTTGAAACTGAAAAGCAGAATGTTGTAATCTTCCACCAAGACATATGAGTCCTTCTGCCGTCACCTTCGGGTTTAGACCGTATAATTTGAAATCGGAAATAAGTGAATCCTTTTGTATCAATTTAATAAGATCCTTTTCAAATTCACTAAGCTGTATAAAACGAATCCAATAGCGTTTAGCACTTGCGAGTTCTTCAGCAGTTAGTACTCCTTTATACTTTTCAGAATTTCACTTACAATTATTAATAAACCGTAGGACGTATGCAGTGATTCGAAGAACCTTAGATAAGTCACTGTAAGACTATGCAATAAGTCACTGTGCAAATTCAACAAGCTATTGGTACATTCAATGTATGTTGGTAAAGCAATACAGTTCCCTTTTCTCTCCTTTTCCGCTTCAAATGTATCAATATCAGCATTCAGTATTCCTTCATAGTCTAGAACATCTATTAGCCACAAGGGGCCTCTCCACCATGTTTCATCATTAATTAAAGATTGTGCACTTACTCCCCTAGTAAGTTTATCTGCAGGATTCATCTTTCCGTTGCAAAAATTCCAATTCGATGGATTTGTCTTTTCTTTGATTTCCAACACTCTGTTGCGGACAAATTGCTTCCAATCATTTGCAACACCCCTAATCCAATGTAGACATATTTTGGAATCTGTCCACATGAAAATGTCACTTTCTTTCAGAGAAGAAAACGTGGATCGTATATAATCAGACAATTGTGCGGAAATCAAGTTTCCTAGTAGTTCTAATTGTGGCAAAGTCATTTTCTTCAGTGGAGCTAGATGACATTTTGAAATTATAAAACTTGTCGCACATTTGTCATGGTATCTAATCTTGAAATATGCGACCGCACCATATGCCTTTGGGCTTGCATCAGAAAATATATGTACTTCCAACTGCTGAATCTCCAGCTCGTCAAAATATGTTCGGGGTATGACAAGCCTGTCAAGCTCGGTTACTTCATTCCACCACTCCTTGAATATAGATTCTAATTCTGCTGGAATATTATCATCCTATTTTAAGCCTTTTCCCCAAAGAGTCTACATTATCAATTTAATTCTTACACTGAATGGTGTAATTAAACCTAATGAATCAAACAACATGCCACATGCACTTAAAACTGTACGTTTTGTTGGTGTCACATATTTAAACTTTGTAAATTGATTCAGATCTATCTTCAAGGTGTCCTTATTATTGTCCCAAATTAATCCTAGTACTTTTAATGGTATATTGGTATATCTGTTTGATTCGATGGCGTCCGACATTCCATTTGGGTTTCCTTCCATCTTTGATTAAGGATAGCTGAATTCGAAGACTATTGCTGTAAATTCATGTTTGCTTCACTCAGTATAAATTTAATCTCTTGCAAGAGATACCGCTTCTTCAACAGTTGATGCCCCAATTATTAAGTCATCAACATAAAGTTCTTTCAAAATAGAATATGCTTCACTGTGTGATTTTTTATATTTCTTTAAATGAAGTCGTATAGCTCCTGTCAAAATAAAAAGACTGCATTTCACACCAGAAGGAACACATGTCATTTGTAAAATTCTGATATCATGACCATTGAAATCAAATTTGGTTCCCCCCTCATTTTTCCATAAAAACTGCAAAAACTTTCGATCCTTCTCTACTATGCCAATCTCTAAAAATGCTCTCTGAATATCAGCACTAAAAGCAATTGGGTGATAACGAAATCTTAAAATAATCCTGAGCAAATCTAGATTAAGATTGGGACCACTATCTAAACAATCATTGAGTGACTGTCTATCTCTATCTCTGGACGACGCATCATACACAATCCTAACTTTCGTACGTTCCTTTGGTTCGCGTACTACAGCATGATGAGGCATAAAATAACCAATTTTCCTATCACAATCTCCATGAAATACAACTTGTTCAATAATACCATCCCTTAACTGCTCATTAATTATTTTTTAATAATGAAAATACAGATGCGTATCATCCCTAAATTTATTATTTAAGCTTATCAAACATCTTTCTGCAACTTCATAATTACTATTCAATGTGCTACAACCCTCCTTCCATAATAATTTAGTTTCATACCTCCCATTTTTAAACGTGGTATTTCTTTCAAACATGTCTATGGCATCTGCATCTGATCGCGAATTTTCCTTCTCCTGATTTATTCCTATAGCCTCCAAATCGCACAAATTCGTAACTCTTTCAAAATCTGTTTGTTCTTTCACAGAGATATGGTTTATACAAGTCTTATCATAATTTCCATGATTATCCGATCCCATTTCCTTACCTTGGATTACAAACCCAAACAAACTGTCCATAATAACTAATCGTTTTCCTAATCTTATTTCTTTATAAAATTTCCCAAGTGTAGTCTGATCCAATCAACATGTGTATCTTCTTCGTATTTCCAATACCGGCCAATTCTATTCCCTTACTTAGAGCCATGTTTCTGACTCACTTTGAAGGAACTTCTATGTGGTCATGCATAATCGCATCAATTACCACTGCTTCTATGCGGAGTTTTTTACTTGGGTTGATTCTATTCCGCAAATCAAGCTGAACTATATTATATTGTTGTTTAGGTTTACGCTCGCTATGTAACCCATATATTTCAAACGTTTCACATCTGGTAGCCCTCAATCCTAACGAGTCTGCAGTTTTCCTCCTGATAAATGTTCTGTTAAAATTTCGCTCTTTTTATTTGTTTTTATTTCTTTTTATTTGTATAGCGCTGAATGTTTGTAATAAACCCAGGAGCGATGCTCCAGCGCTTTCAGTTTTGTTTACAAATTCCCTTTTACTTCCTCCAAAGCAATGCAATGACTGTACCGTAAATAAATTATTGTCTGTTTCTTTACCATTTGATTCGGCTGCATTATTTGTCAGTTTAACCTTATCACATATTAAATAATTGTGAGGTTTTTTACATATTTTGCAGAGCTGGTCCTTTTTTCAGCAAAATTTTGAGGTATGTCTACATTTCAGACAAATGTAACATCGCCCTTGTGTTTTTAAAGAATTTCTTTTTTCTGTTAATGGTAAAGGACATTTATGTGTTTTGTGAGATTTATCTTAACAAAACTACATATTTCATTCGCTACGGCTATTAAAGCAGCTGTTGTTGAAATGCGCGCTTCTGAAATTTTTCGTTTTGAGTCTACATAATTTTTCTGATAATTTTGACTCGTTCCTCTATTACTAAAAGGAATTTCATTTCGCTTAAAGTATTTTGAATCTGATAATAAAGAAGATGCTTCTCTTATTTCTACCTCTTTTCTTAAAAACTCAACTAAGTGCTCTATATCAAATGATTCACACGATTCGCGTTGTTTATTGTAATACAAATTTAGCTCTTCTGGAATTTTCTGTAGTATTACCAGGCAAAGTAAACTACTATAAGTGCCTGCTGCAACACCTAAAGACTTTAATGATCGAATTTGAATCTCAATCGTATCATACATTCTTCGCAATGTTGGAACATTCGTGCATGTCTTAACGGAATCAAGCAGCAACAGTTTATTCATGTGCGAGCTTATAATCAAATCTAGCCTTCCAAATCTTTCTTTTAACAACTTAATTGAGGAATCATAATTTTCGTTTATTAACAAGAATCCCGAAACTGCCGATAAGGCAGTACCTCCTAAAAATGTTTTCAGATACGAAAACTTCTCAACCTTACATAAGGAATTGTTATTATGAATAGCTACTTCATAGGAATTCCAGAAATCCAACCAAGAGCTACAATCACCATAAAACTTCTCAATACTTAATTTCGGAAGCTTAACTACACTACTTTCATTTCTTACTATGCGTTGTTCCAACCTAACATTTTCATTAACTTGAATTTCATTTTTTGAAGCCCTTTTTAAAGCACTTTCTATATCCCTATCTAGTTTTATTTTCCATTGAATACCGCGTTCCTGATATTCTTCACTCTCAGCAATTTCGTTTTCTAACTCATCTATACCAATTATCGCTTCTATTTCACTATCTAAACCCTTAACATTCTTTATTTTTTCAATCAACTGGTTTCTTTGATCATAAAGATCATCAAGTTTTTATTCTTTATTGTAAATTTCACTTAAAGGTTTATTTATTGCTTTTTTCAATTTTTGTCAAAAGATTACAAAAAAGCTACCTAATGCAGTTTCGTTTCTGCTTTAACCTTTCAACTCATTTCACCATGTTTGCATAAACTACTTCTGCTTTCAAAACTAAATTTCAAATCAATTTACAACAACTAAATAATCAAATCACCACTATAAATTCAAAACTTCCTATCACATACAAAATCATAACACTTCAAGAACTGAATCTAAAGGGACCTACCTCAATTCCATGGTCGTGACTCAGAAACTTCCAAGACAAAGAAAGGTTCACATTCCATCAGAAGATTCACAGTAATCCCAAATCACGTCCGGGTCACCAACAAATTTGAGCTGTCTTTGTTTTGAAGTGTTGAGTCATTTAATTTACAGTAGTTTTCTTTTGATTATTTATTGATAAACAATAACAACATGATTGAATTAAAGTTATGAAATATCATACGTGGCACAGTGCTGGATCTATACATCTTAGCATATCCTCGTTCCTGTGCATTCTAACTGTATTCCCCGCCGCGGGAAAAGCTAACATCAGTTTATACCTTTAGGGAATTTTAGTTGGAACACACAGTAATTGAATGATCTGTGCTTAGAATTGAAATGTAATTTTAAAGTATAAATTATGCTAACATTAAATGCAAAAATATTTTTCTTAATTTTTTTAAAAAAATTTCTTAGATTACTACTTTTAAAACAGAATGCTGTTTCATTAATATTTACAAGATAACATATCCTAAGATTTCTAGTGTTGCAAATTAGCATAAGCATTTATGTAATTCATGAAATTGTTTTGGCACAGGATAAAAAAAGTTGGAAAAATATAAGTGCAAGAATTTAGTCTTGCATATGGTTATAATTGTAATCTAAAATTATCACTTTAAGAAGCATTTTGTTGCAAACTATGCTGCAATTTTTTGCTATCGTTTCCCCAAATTAGCTTTGTTTTGTATCTCGTGATAGTAAAAGACTATTTAACTGTAGTAATAAATATATTTGAAAGCTTTTTTAATGCTATAGTGAGCTTATTGGAAAATTTCAAATATTTCATGTTCTTTAACTGAAATCTGAAGAACGCTCATTCTTCTGACAGATCTAGAACTTCGATCTGATGGATCTAGAACTATGAAAATTGTTTCATTAAGACACATTTTACATACTCCGAGGATATCAAATTTCTAGGTATCTAGCAAAGTTTATTTAACATCTTGAATTCGTATAGTTGATTGAAATAAGTACAATAAATTCAATTCACTGAAGCCACTCATTCTTGTCATAGTATATCTCGAGGTATTTGCTGTCCCAGGGGCAGATGTAACTGAAAAATTTCTTAAACTAGTTTAAAGGTCTGTCAAAAATGCTATCAGTTTGAAGTTTATGTTAATTGCACTGTCATACTTATTACATCTCAAAATATGTAGTTGTAAAAGATCATAGGGCATTGTAGACGCCATACATGTGAAATGCTTTCTCTGCATATAATCTTTCCTCTTTGGTTATACAATTTATTAACAGTAATCTTTAGAACATCAACAAATCACCAAAACAGTGTGGCTGTTTTATTTTATTTTTCATTATAATAACAAACACATAAACATAGAAGCTTGCAGCATGAAACATCTCTTGTTATAAACATCATTCAGTATAATAGAAAAGGATGATTTGCTAATTACAGTTGTTTGTTTTTTAAGCAATTTGGGTAAAATGTCTTGCTTTATTGATTCTTTCTATTTCATCCTATATAAGCAGAAAATCTCAAATGATGAATTAGATTTTTTAAAAAAATAATTTAACTCAAATGGTTGATGGATATCCATGGATGCATGACAGGCGACAAAGTGTCATTTCAAGTAGTTTATGCAGTTCCCTTTTCAAATGCAATTTTTTACTATGCTTTGGCAGGATTTGTTGAGAATTTTACTTACTTTAAATAAGTACTCTGCTTTATTAAATCAATTTTATATGCCCTCAGTTTAAATATTCATAGCTTATAATAAGTTTTTCTTTCAAATGTTTTCATTCTTTTCAGCAGTTTTCAAACATGGGTATTTTAAGCCAAATATTTTGAAAAATGGTGCTGAATTCTAAATAATATTTAAAAAATGTTTCTGAAGCCTAAATAAATTATAACCTATTATTTATTTAGTTTTATTTTAATTATTAGATTTTATTATAAATTGATTTGAATTGATACTTAAAAAATTTTTTTAATTAGCAAAAGGAAATGATGGAGTTTTCAGAATTGCTCAGAGATAAATTTTAGTAGCACAAGTTTGTCAAAAGTGACAAATTTTTGAACAGTTTCATGATTTGGCAACTGATGTACAGTACAACAATTTTACAAGATGTTAGAAATTTGTGTTAACAAACTGTCAGTGAATGAGTATTTTATAGCATCCATGAAATAATAAGAAATAAATCTGTAGGTCATCCAGTTGGTGCTGCTGGTGAAGAACCAGGGGAACTGGGAGAAATGCGGCGAAAGCTCCTTGCTTTTTTGGAAAATTCAAAGCACTATACTGTAGAAAGGTTTGCAACATACATGATGAATAAAGGTATGATTTAATATAATTTAGAAACACATTATGACTTTTTTATCACATTGTAATGATATGTATTTTATAACTTGTAAAAAAGTAGAAAATTCTATATTTGTGTTTTACAGGTTTATATGATGAAGGAGCTATTGTTTTGGGTAAATTAGGAAGGCATGAAGACGCTCTTGCCATTTATGCTCACGTTTTGCGAAACTTTTCAAAAGCTGAAAAGTATGTATAAGAGAATTTAGATTTTAAATTTCTACTATTAAATAATGAGGAATCTGTATGTTCTTCCTACTGTGTAAAAACAATAACATCTACAGACACGAAAATACACATAGCATCTACCTGAATATGTATGGTCAAAGCCCGAATTTTGAAGTTTTTTATTAATTTCATATTTTGTGTGAGTTTAATAAATTTTTGATTAAAAAACTTAGTAATCTGAAAGTGAGGAGTGGTAATACTGCTCAGAATAATGCATTCTTTAGAATATTTTTTCTACTTTTTAATCTGATGATTTAAATAAAAATACATTTAAACCAAGAGATGATGATTATAAATATGAAATATTTTTATGAAATTACTCTAACTCGACTCATGAAAATCATTATATATTTTTTCGTTTTATTATAACTGTTTCAAGTGGCTGGTATTGCAAGTGGTTAGTATGTGTAAAAAAAATAAATTCAGATATATTCTTATGTCATGTAAAATCACCAGTTTTACCATGTTTGAAACTGCTGTATTTTTTCCCAAAATGAAATGCTGTTTAAGTTTTAATTGAATCTTCGTGGCTAGGGTTTATTGCAGAATGAAATTCCACGGTTATTTTTGTTAATGTTAAAGAATTTTGTAAGATTGCATTAATATATAAACTCTGATATAATCAAATAAACCTGTAAATTTCAGATTTTTCTGTATTTTTTCTAATTTTTCTGATAGTTGTTCATTGTATTTAATATATAAATAAATTTAATATTGTAGCGAAATCCAAAACAAAATTTTGAATCTTGAATTACCCTTGTAAATTTGAGAAGTCGAGTGGAGGTTTTGCTAAATTTCTGTAATGCGATAAAAGATTAGCTTAAGTAGCATTATGGTGCCATTGGTTATCTGTCACTACTTACGAACATTGCTAAAGCCAAAATTAAATATAAGAAGTAGCTACTGGTGAGCAGATATTGGCTTAAAGAAGATTTGTACCATATAATACATAGTTGCCAACTCCAAGTTTTTTTTTTTTTTATTTATTTCAGTTTCTTCAGTCTCTCACCAAATATCCTGATTTTGAAACATTAACCTTTACTAAGAAAAATATTTCCCACTAATTAATGAAATTCACTGAAATAATAAAAGTTATAAAACTGTGTGAATTCCATTCCCCCACCACTAGGGATTTTCAGCATTATTTTTTTATTAAATTTTATTTCATCCGAATTATCTTAACCTACTGTAAGTCATTTATAGAACTCTTAAGAAGATTCAACCAATATTTAATTTTACCAGAAGATTCAACCAATATTTAGTTATTTAATATTATATTTAATTTTATTTTACAACAATATATGGAATATTACTAAATTTATCCACACAATAATATGTACTTTAATTATTAATTTCTTTCATTGTATTTAAACATATTTTGAAAAAAATAAAATCTTCTACTCAGGATTATCTTATTAAAAAAGTGTAAGAAAATTACAAATGAAATTTGCCAAAGAACATAAAATTGAGAATATCTAGTTAAATATTATTAACATGTCCTCCACCAAAATATATTATAAATAATTCAGTAACATTTATCAGGAATTGAACATGAACCAAGCAGACTAATCATGTTATAAATAGTTCAGGAACCTAAATCAGGCAAATGAATTTATGTCAGTTTGGCATTACCTCAAATGGCATCACAGTGCAATGTAAACAAAACTTCCTGGTAATTCCTGGTTTGCATGTGAGAACTTCTTGGGTTTTCATGTTTCAAGGTTGGCTGCTATAATTGTATTTCAGTAGATTGTTTACTTAAAATAAAATCATTGTTTTAAATTAATGGCACATGTCGTATATTAATGGCACATTACTAGACTTTGACTAGTTTGTAAAAACATAAGTATACATTTTAAAAAATGAAATGTAATATTTTATTTATACATTATTTAATTATTACTACTCAATGTCTGTGGTGCACTAATTTTGAAAATAGCCTTTGTTTGCTCAAACAGCTGAATGAATTTTTCTGCCTAATAGAGACTGGTAATTGATAGTTAAAGCCTGGTGCTGTCACTTATAAAATTTTAAAAATATACATTTATTTAATAATATACTTTTTATTTATTTTTTCATGGTCATAAGTACACCTCGCCCAAAAAAAGGGGGTGCAGTTCTATATTTCCCATTCTATTGGGCTGATTGGCAAAATTTAACTTGCATTTTTCATGTCTTTGAAAATGCAACTTACTATATATATTAGATTTGTATATAGCATTTTCCTAACATAGGTATTGTGATACAAAATCAAACTTTTTCTCAAATGACATACCTATTTTTTACCATATTTCGATTTTACAACTCAAATTATACTGAAGTGCCAAGTTTTGTAATAATTGCACAAGAAGTTTTTTAAAAATTAGCTATCAAAATTTTAGCTTCTCAGTGTTAGTTTAATATGGTATATATTTATTAATATCTCTTTTTTTTTAATTAAACTTACTGGATTTCCTTCTTTTACAATTCAAAATTTAGATGCAATCAAAATCTATAGTTATTTTCTGACTTGATTTTTAAGATGTCTATTTTTCTGTATTTTTTATAAATTTTTGCCGTCATCTTAAAATAGATGTATTTCTAGGCATACTGGCAAAAAATTAAAATTTTTTATTCAGTATTTCTGAAGGTATAAGTAAACATGTATATTGGCATGTTTTGAAATTTGGCATATTTGTGATAAGCAATAATAATGCCAGCTATGGTTTATGCACTTTGTTCAAATTATTTGAAAGAATGAATGATGCACCGTTTATTCTGTATTTGAAAGAATGAATGATGCTCCGTTTATTCTGCTCGTGCGCAGTGAAAGCGAAAGGAAAACTGGTTATAATAAATTAAGAATTTTTCCAAGTGAATTATTCTTGGTGCAAACTGAAAAAAAGTAAGTGAAATTTCTCAAATTTTACAAAATTTAATATATAGGCATAATTTGAGGCATAGAATTGAAATATGGAAAAAAATAGTTATGCATTTAAAAAAGGGTCCAATTTTTGTCCAGATACCTATATTAAAACTGTGCGATATATAAAACTAATATATATACTAAGATGCGCTTTCAAGCCATGATTTCGTCAAGCCAAATTTCGTCAATCGGTCCAGATACAGAACTGCCCCCCCCCCAATTTTTTTGTGCAAGCATCTGCATATGTGATTTGAGGAAATCTGTGAAGACTGAATTTTTACAAAATATGTTACAGTTAATACATTAATACATTTCACAAGCTGAAATGCTTAAAATTCTGTAAAAATTCGTTTTCTTTATAGCTCATTTTTAAAACTACTGGAATATATTAGGTATCTTTGGAAGTATTCAGATATGTAAGAAAATGCTGAAAAATTCTTAATGAAAATCTTAGGTTGTGAAATTTGATGACAGACCCCTGAGCATTTCATCAATCATGTCTTTTCCTTTCCACCATAACATCTGCTTTAACTGTTAATGCTCAAATTATTTTAAAATTAAAATTTTTGAAAAATACTTTTAAATTACATTTCATATATCATAAACAAAGTAATTATGAAGTTTTATTAACTTATTATAATTAGTAGTTCAAATAATTGGTGATCTATACAGAGATCGCTGGGCGCTTCTGGTAATAAAAGAACAAGTAACTGCCTTTTAAACTTAAAGTTTAAAAAATTATGAATTTAGTTTTAAAAAATAGGAATTTTTGCAAAATTGAAAACAACTAAAGAGATTTAAAAGAAGAAATCATATTTTATTGATCTAAATTTCCTTAGTTGCATTTTTATTGAGCAAATTTATAATATTTGAGCATGATATAGTGGAAAATATTTCACACAAAGTGTTGCATTGCATTTTTTACAAAACGTAAGAGCTCTTCCCTTATAATTTTGAAACTGGCATCTTCTTTGGTTTTGTCTACTACCTATAACGGTTTTGTTTTCTATCTAAACTTGAGAGTCAATCACTTTTGGTCTTGATGACATCACCAAAGGTCTTCCAATGCTTTTCTTAGAATTTATTCCTAGTTTGAGGTACGCAACTGAGATATATCTTCAATGTCTTTTATACTTTTCTTTACAGAATTTGTTTGATTGAACAGAATATGCGTATTTATGACAGCTATGTCAATAACTGTCATAAATATTGGCCAGTATCATTTTTTGCAACAGATTTGAATTGTTTGTTATTAAAGAGATAATCATGCTGGTAAATATTGGCATTTGTTGCCACAGATTTGAATTTTTTGTTTTTCTAAGAGCTAATTGTGAATGGCCAGTACCATTTATCCACAGATTTGAATTGTTTTTCTAAAAGCTAATCTTGCTGGTTGACACCATCCATGATTTTGTTCTATTGGGCTATAGTACTAGGTTTCAAAATTTGGAAATATTCTTTCAAACTTTTTGATGGCATGAAACTCAGGTTAGAGGCTCTATGTAATCAAAGATTTATGCTGTTGCTACACTTGTTATCCTTCCATTTAACTATAGTTATTTCGTTCATTTCGTTGAAACAGTAGTCATAAGTACCACGATTTCTATTGTCTCATATCTTATCTGGCATTAAAAGGCAAAAAGCTGTTCTGTTGTTTCTAATTGGGCCGGTGGTTCTGACTCCTTGTATTTTACTCAACCAGCAGATCATAAGAATTTTTTAAAAAATTGTCGAAAAACATGATGTGGCTATTGATATCAATTGGTTGTAGCATTTTCACCACTTGTGTTCCAAATGGTTCTTTCGTAGTTTCAGGAGTATTATCATACCACAGTTTTGAACTAACTCATTTTCATTTTCATTTTCCTTACTGGTGCTAGATGTAGATGGAAGTTGCTGTGTAATATTAGGTTCAGAATCATTTATGTTTTTTTATTCACATTTTTCTTTTACCTCTACTTCTTCCATGGATAAACAAATTTCTACATTACCTGACAGATCTTTTACCGATGAAGTAATCATTTCACCATCAAGAAAATGTTCATTTCAGTTAACTCATCCACATCAGGCGGTAAAGCAATTATATCTGACTCATCCTCGTTAGAAAACATATTCTAATGCTTCTTCAGTGCTGTGAAATACTTTACACATGGACATTCTGGAAAAATGAAAGGGAAAGAAAACAGTATTAGTTACCACCAACACCCAGCGATCTATTTATAGATCAGCATGTTTAAGCTAAAAATTTAATTATCAGAACAGTTATTTACATATCATTACATATCACTTCTTAAATTAGGGAATTTCCAGTGGACATGATACAGGGATTTTCATAATAAAGTTTTCCTGAAGAATCAGTGATAATTAGGAACACAATCTATATAGAATCATAATATGTGACCAAAATTTATCATAGTATATGTAGTCTTTCATAGAAAATATGGAAATATGTCCAACTGACTGTATTTTAGTTACTGATTAAATTAACATAATAGTCCAAATGAAATCAAAATTTCTTACTGAACGATTTGAAGTCAAAATATTTAAGTTGGTATACATTACCAGTTTACATAATATAATAATTATGTAAACTGTAATATAATAATTATGTAAACTGGTAATGTATACCATTTTTCGTGAATCAGTTCTTCAATTCTTTGATGATTGTCATATACATTTATCCCAAAATTTATTATTCTCTTTTCATTGCCCAAAACCATAAAGAACGTATTGCTTCATCTGTACATATTATAAAAGAAAGAGGCTGTCTGTCTGTGTGTTTGTGTCTTTTGTTTGTGCTGCGTGTAAGCCAGTAATTATCAGACCCAGGAGGCTATGAAATTTGGTACATAGGTGCATCTAGACAAGAGCTAGTGCACCTCAAAGCAATTTTGTTCAAAATTCAAATGAGATTTTAAAAAAATTTTTTAATGAAATCCTATTAAATTCATATTTCTCTCTCATTATATTAGCAACAATGGCACAGAGCCATTATTGCTGATATATCACTGTTGCCATTATTGCTGATATCAGCACTATTGCCACTTGGAAAAATGAAGGCGATAATTCTGTGCAGTTTTTTAATGTAATGTATCTCTTGGATACTTGACGTTTGTCGAGCAAAAGCAACGAGAAGTTGGTTAATTTATTTATTGGGATGATTAATATTTATATTAAGGAATATTGTGTATTTCATTGTAATTTTTTATATGCAATAAATTTGTTTAATATATATAAAATTGTTCTGCAGAGTAAAATTCTGTGTAGTTTCTTAATTTAATGTTTAGTGTTCTCTTTAGGCATTTTTTCGGTACATTTAAAAGCCAGATGAAGGATGGCTGTGTAGTGGCTAGTTTGTTAAAATTAATGTACTGGTGTAGTTTTGAATGTTTTAAAAATATAATTTATGCTTTTATCAGTCACTACTGTGTAAAATATTAGTGTGTTTATTTTGTCATGGATGTATATTAAAATATTTTAAAACAAGACATATATATATTTAAAATTTTTTTAATTTTTTTAAAATTTTGTAGATATTGCGAAAAGAACTACTGCAAGGACAAACCTAGCAATCAAGATGTGAGTATATGCTTCTGTATGTTGATAATAATTATGTATTTGCATAGCGAGGTCCAACACTGTGGCTGTACATGGTTTTTTATAATCTTACAGAAATATGCCTAATATTTTCTTCAAAAGTAGTCAGTCTTTTATAAATTTGATTAAATCGATTTTAGAAGATAATTACAATAAACTTTAATACATAATTTCATAAGTTTGTACTTTAGTATTTTTATTGTTTCAGACATGATTAGTAAATATAATTTTTATAAGTTTTTTATTCAGTCTTTCATATCAATTAACAGAATATCTCATTTTACATTAATTAAATAATTCTTTGGTTTACTTATTATTAAGGATCCTGTTAATTAAATACTACTAAGAACCTTTTTGTTAATGTTTTTGACAAACTGGCAGCTGTACTCAGAGTTGTTCTTGTGATAAGCATGCTGTTTGTATCGAAATGTGGACTGTATGAGGCGATAATGTCTTTTAGTAGTTTATTAAAACTCAACAGTAATATAAGTGATACATTACTTAGAACCGAAGTTCTCGACAATGGACACTGATGCGACTTGGTGTCTGCCAACGAACGAACTCACAATTTTCCCGCCTAGTTGGCGGCGTACAGTTTGAATTGTAAGATCGCCAAGTTTGGCACAATTACAGTTAAAGGCAGCAACATTCTGCCCCCCCCCACAGCAATAAACATGTATGATAATCACATTACAATCAACTTAATATACTAAATATATGCTAAATAATACAAAATATCAAGGTATTACACTATTTCTAAGTTCACAAGAATTTAGCTGTTTACATTAAAATAGATAATTTTGTTGCTGGTGGTTTCAACAGACCATTTGAAGTTCGAACAGTGACTACTCTTATATTGCCATCAGTTCCAGGGAAAACCTCTACAATACGACCAAGGGACCATTTATTAACGGGCAAATGATCCTCCTTTATCAAAACTACAGAATTAATTTTAACATTATGTTTTTGAAACTGCCACTTATTTCTTTGTTGGATGTGATTTAAGTAGTCATTACTCCACTTTTTACAAAAACCCTGGAAAATTTTGGTAATTTTTTGCCAGCGGCTTAATCTGTTCTCAGGCTTCTATAGAAGTTCTGGTTCTGGAATCGTTGTAATAGGTCTAAAAATTAAAAAATGACCCCTGGAGTTAGAGCTTCAATACAATCGTCATCTGCCGGTAATGGAGTGATGGGCCTAGGATTTAATATACCTTCTATTTGAATATTTGAAGTGTCACTGTCGGAAATTCTTCATACGTAAATTTTGTTTCCCCTACAACATGTTTAAGGTGATATTTAAATGATCTGACTCCTGCCTCTCAAAGTCCTCCGAAATTGGGAGCTCTAGGAAGCAAAAAGTTCCATTTTACTTCTTCAGAAGTCAAGTAATTTTCTAAAGATTCATCTGGGTTTTTAACAAGATTATACAATTTAGTCAATTCTCTACTGGCACCAACAAAATTTGTTGCATTGTCAGAAAATATAATCGAGCTTCTACCCCTACGAGAGAAGAATCTTTTTAATGCAGCAATGAAGGCATCAGATGACAAATCTGATACTAATTCGAAATGTACTGCCTTAGTGACAAAACAAACAGAAATGGCAACATATATCTTTTGAAATTGTCCCTTTCGTTGATGTTTATACTTTATATAAAATGGGCCGCAAAAAATCGATCCCTGTGCAATTAAAAGGTGCACTTATTCTCACCCGTTCCTGAGGAAGATGTCCCATTATTTGCTCAACTAGAATTGGTTTAGCCCTTCTACAAACTACACAATTGTGCACAATTTGTCGTGCCAATTTCCGACCTCTAAGAGGCCAAAACTTTTGTCTGGCACAATTCAACAATGCTTGTGGACCTATATGCAGATACTTCTTATGGTAATGTTCCATTACTAATTTAGTGAACTGATGATTAGCTGGTAGAATAATGGGATGCTTCTGTGTGAAATTTAAATTAGCATTTTGCAAATGTCCCCCTACTTTTAGCAACTGATTTTCATCAAAAAATGGGTTCAATGATTTCAAACAGCTTTTACCTGTAACCTGAGATGTCCCCTTCAGGTTTTTAATATCCTCCAAAAATATTTCACTTTGAGTTACCTGAATCAGATACAACTCTGCCCCATTGACTTCCTCTACTGATAAAATTCCCTTTCTTTTTTCTTGGTTCCGACAGTTATAAATGAACCTGAAAATATAACTTACAATATGCAATAATTTAGTATAGTTATGTGTAATATTTAGAATATTATAAAACAGATCATTAGTTAATGGTTCGACTAGAAAGTTTTGCAAATGAATTGAATTACAGTCAAGTTTAGAGTCATTATTCACTGAAGTAGTTTGATTGGATAGCTGCTTTAGTTCCTTGTGATAAATCTCATCTAAATCTAATTGAGACACAGTTAGGGACAAATCAACTACTTCTGTTCTTAAGAATGAAGATCCATTCCACCAAAGTTTAAGATGTTCAATTTGATCTGGGCTAACACCTCTGGAAATCAAGTCAGCAGGGTTTTCTTCTGACTTCATATATCGCCACTGAAACTCATGTGGCAACTTGGTTAGCTACAAATGTCTTTAACACATGTGGAGAATTTCGAATCCATGCAAGAACTACAGACGAGTCACACTACATATATATCTTATCTAAATTCAATTCAAGTGCCTTTCGGACCTTATTCATTAACTGCGATAGTAACACTGCACCACAGAGTACAAGTCTTGGGATGGAAACTGATTTTAATGGCGTGACTCTTGATTTACTGTACAAAAGAACTACTGAACTGGAACCCGATTGCAATATACATTTGATGTAAATGCATGCTCCATAAGCTAATTCTGAAGTATCAGAAAATCCATGCAATTGAATTTTAACAGCGTTGCTAGACAAAATTTTTCAATTAATAATTACACCATTAATTTTAAGACATCGATGTGATGAAATTCTTCCATTCACGAGATTCCGTTTTGGGAAGCACATCATTCCAGCCAATTTTTAGAAGCCAAAGCTTCTGCATAAAATTTTCGGCTTTCTTAATAACTGGTCCAATTAAACTGAGTGGATCAAATGTTCGAGCAATAGCTGATAAAATATGTCTCTTAGTATAGTAATCATGCAAATTTATAGTTACGTTGAATGTGAAAGCATCTGAATCTGGATTCCATAAAATACCTAACACCTTCGTTTCATTTTTCATTTCATTGGAAAACAAATAATCTTCAGTCTTAGTATTAACATTAATCAGCAATTTCTTGTGATTAGCGAACCATTTATGAAGCTTCATGCCTCCTCGACTTAAGAGATTCACTAACTGATTTTGCAGTTCTTTAGTTTTTTCTAAATCTTCTGCTCCTGATAGAACATCATCCATATAAAAATCTTGAAGTGTGACTGAAACAGCTAAAGGGAATTCCTTTCCTTCATCTTCAGCTAACTGTTGTAGGACTAGCAGCAAGGAAAGGGGCACTAGTAGTGCCATATGTAACGGTATTCAGCTGATATATCTTGTACAATTACAGTTAAAGGCAGCAACACATACTATAGGCGACAGTACAGAGAATTTTGAGCAGAGTTGCTAATTTTTTCTTCAATTCGCATAAAAGCTGATAAAAACTGTTACACAGGATGGATAGGTTATTGCTTGATGGATGACTGTATATTATTATAAAATTATTTACCACATGAAACATTCAAAGCCAGATTAACACTGATTTAAATTAGCTTTTACTAATTTAACAAATGCACTTTCGTTACCAGATCTCAATAATTACATTAACTGCTGGTGAAAGTTCAAAGCTTGAACATTTGTTACCTTCACTGGTTTCCAAAAATTAAAGAAAAATCACACAAATAGCGATAACTCATTAAAAAATAAACCAATCCGTGTAAAATTTGTATATGTTGCCAAATAGGAATTGCTAAGTAAAACTGCATTATGTAAATTAGTGGCACTGCAGTCTAAATATCTCATCTGGGAGGAGCATAAAATTGCATGTTTCAAAGCAAGTCTGCAAATTTCACTGTGATATTGAGATAAGAGATCTGGGATAGCCAATTAGTAACAGGGATCTCCAGGCATCATTTGCCCAAAGAACCATTAAGGAATGCTGTTGGGAGACTAGAGGCAGGACAAAGTCGGACAGAAGTGGCCAGATGGCTAAATGCAGGTCCTTCTATGGTTCATAGATTTTGGCAACCATTTCTAGCCACAGATTCGACATCCAGTATCTTAAGCCAAGGACAGCCAACTGCTACAAGCACTGATGAACGATATTTTAAAAAAAAAAAAAATTATGCACATAAAAGAATAGAACCCCAACTCATATCCTCCCTTGCTACAGCCATTGGAAGGTTGATGTCCATGTCAACTGTGCAGGCTACACAAGGAGGTCTGTACGTGAGGCAAGCATCCATTTGTGTGGCGTTCATGTCACATTGTAGAAGGAAACATTTGAAGTGGACCTATCATGTCCTCTGGGCAGCTGCATAAGATCAATGGAGGGCTTTCAGTTTATGCACGAGTCTAAATTTTTACTGAATATAGGCATTACTTGATTTGGAGAGAACCTGGAAACCATTATCGTCCATCAAACATCCGTGAAAGACATGCATATGGCGGAGGCAGTGACTGTGTTTCGAGTAGCAGCTCTTTGGGTGGATGGACAGACATCCATTTCTTTTCATGTGGAACTGTCAATGTTCAGGCCTATAGAGATGACATCTTTGATGTCTATGTGCACGCTTATGCCAGAGCAATAGATGATAATTTCCTGCTACAGGACGACAACGCTAGACCACACAGGGCTCGCATTGTGGATGATTATCTTAAGTAACAAACAATTTAACACATGGAGTGGCCAGCTCGAGGAAGATCATATCAATATTGTAGGTAATTTTTCTATAGCAGAATGACACATCCGATTTGTTCATTTTATACATATGCTAATTTCTATAACAACATAATTGTCTTGTACTTTCTTTTCATGTTATTTTATACCTTACTACGTGTTGCATAGCGTGGGTCAATTTTATTAAATTCTACAGTTTTTGAGTAATCATCATTTTGTGATTTTTCCTTAATTAATAATAACTAGTGTATTTCATTTATTTACCATCCACTATTGATAAATGGTATATCACCAAATTCTAAGATTGGTAGCACTCAGACAACAATAACATATATTTTTACATTGGAATGAATATTTTTTTAATGTTATAGATGGTCTATCAAGCTGAATTGATATAAATTGCATTTATCATCTTTTTCCTTGCTTTTAGGTATATCTGATATTACTGAAACTATACTTACCTCCGACTGAAAATCAGAAAATAAGCATTCCCGGTGTTGGTTATGTATCATCGCCAGAACCAAATGTGGATAGAGCTATTCAGATTTTAAAGGAATATTCACACCAGATTGATTCTTTTAAGGTAAAGCTTTCGTATTTTATAATTCATGTTTTAATTGTTGAGGAAAAGGTTTTATTTGTACTCGGGGGGAAAAAATACAGGGAATAGTAATAGAGAAAGTATGGTATTTGAGAATTAGCTGGTATCTTCTGATACAATGCTAATAATATTATTCAGTCTTCCTTTGAGTATTGTGGTGACCTTAGAATTTGTTCAAGATTCTTCTGGGAAAATGTTATTTTTATTTATTTATTATTAGTATTTTCCCCCTTAAAAGAATCTAGAGGAGATTTTTTAATTATTATTTTTATTTTAACATTAACATGCTCTATGCCAATGATTGCAAGTGCGTATCTGCATTGTAAAGTTCTTGAGACAATATTTGTTCAATAAGTAAAGCCCCAATGTTACTATGTGTATATGTCATCTTACTAGATTTAAACTGATGATCCAAAATGTGAAAATGCCGAACTCCAACAATTTTGGATATTGGCCTTATACTTTATTTGCAAAATTAAAAATTTGGATTTTGCATATCTACTGGATTGTTGCATTTTTATTAAGTTTCCTCCAAATATTCTAGTCAGAATAAAACTAATGGCACCATTCAACCTAGTAATATCAGTAAGTTTCTAAATCTAGTTAGGGATGTAGTATAGATGCAACAGCTCTGGAGCTAGTATGTTATGTATGCTATTATGTTAATTGCTTATATATGTTATTTCTTTTTTCTACATCCTAATATTCCTTCTAATGTAATAAAAATTCTGAATAAAATGATACCCGAAAAAACTTTAATTTGAAATGAAGCAACATAAGGAAATTCATATGCATAAAATTTAAAAACTTGTTTATTCCACAGGCTCTGAGTTTGCTGCCTTCTATTGTACCAGTAAGTGCTGTAAAAAATTTCTTAGAATGTATTCTTCATAATATACAAGCTAAGAAATACAGTGTACAGTTATCAAAATCTCTTCTTTATGCAGAGCATTTACAGGTATACTTCTAATTCAGTTTCTTTTTCTGAATCTGCATTGTATTGGAACCTTGTTTTTATACTTATAGGTGTTTTATTTGCTGGAGTTCTGCATAATAAGGTGATGAAAGTAATCATTTTATCAAGTATTAATTCAAATTAATAAACAAATCACTAATAAATCAAACAATCAAAAACATTTCTCCTATGAGCTCTTTCATGGTATTTCAGTTTAAAAGCTAATGCTAAAGAACTAATGTCAGAAAGAGCTTGCAGGTAATAAATGCACTTTCTTTCTTACAAGCTTTAATTTTGAACAAATTAAAATGTAGGGGACTATGTATTTATCATTAACAGGTTGTTGGTACCAAATAATATGGTTTGAAATTACAAAAGCAATAACCATTCAAGTAATGCCCCCACTCAAACCAGGGTGTTTAAAAAAAATTGAATTTTTTTTCTACTGCTTGTTAAATGGTTACCAAGTGTTGATGGTAACTATAATTTTTGTGCATAAATTAATGTAATAATTAATAATTAGATATAATATAAATTGTACATAATTTTATTAATTAATAGTATAAAAAGCAAAGAAACATCATGGCAGTCTTTTTGGCATTAATAGTTTGCAAAATAATTTTAATCATTTTATAAACTCTTATATGCTATATATTACCAGTTGGGGGAATCTTGCACCTAGAATAAATTTTTTATGTAACTACAAGTAAACACAGTGAATATAACCATAGGAATGGCACTTATGTCTGCAAATTGTATATTTTTTTAAACAGATGTTCACATTATATGCATATTATTGCATTTTGCATTCAGTAATTCAGTGTTCCTGCCTTTTCTTTTTTTAAAAGATCACTTTTTGAATGATTGATTTTATAATTTGTTACATATTATTTCAAAAGTAGTAAATATTCTTTCAGTCCCGGCTAATGAAGCTCTTGCTGGTGCTAACATTTCAGTTATATCCAGTTCTCTCCCTCATTCATTTCTTCATCAGGGGGCCTGCCAGCAGCCGAGCGGTAAAGTCACTGAACACTGGTAGTTCGGTGTCTGAGTCTTGAATCCCACGAACGGGCTGGCTGCATGTGTATTTTCATTGTGTAACATGCATACAAGCCAGTTTCCCTTAGAAATCCTCCATGAAGGCATCCCTCCCTTTAGGCAGATAGCCGTTGTTCTTGCCGAAGATAGCTCGAACTTATTTAATGATACTTAACTTCAGTAAGTGGACTGTAATATTAACAATAACAATTTTATTTTAACAAAAACAACATTATTGAATACTAGCACACGCATGTGCTTATAGTTACCTATGTAACTTAGCTAAGAGCGAGCAACCATATGCTCTTACATCAAGTCAGAAATCATTCATACTAATAAAGCAAAAACGAAATAACTTTAACACTAAAGCCAAACTCTGCTTGGTGTAAAACAATGCTGCCAAGCAATATTCTTTCTGATACCGAACATCCCGCCCGGCGTTGAAATATTAATTTCAATACAATAAGTAAAATTCAAAAAAGTAATAAATGTTCATACAATACAAAATGATACAATGTAAATTAATGCACAAATTATAATATTAATAATAATATAATAAGTAATTACAATGTGAAAAGAACAAATATGATAAATTACAATTCAAACCTTCAAATAAACATAAAAATTTGTACATTATTTCTCAATTGGCAGTACAGCAATTTTAGTAACTGCTCGTTTATAAATACCATTTTTGGTTTTGACAGAGAAAACGCGCACAAGGTTGTCCTTCCCATAAAACACATCTACAATTCTCCCTAACAACCATTTGCAGGTAGGAAGATTTTCTTCCTTAATCACTACCACTACCATATCCCCTATTTTAATATTTTGTTTAGCAATCATCCATTTATTTCTTTGAATCAAGGTGCTCAAGTAATTATTAGTCCAGTTCTTCCATATATTTTGTACCATTTTTGTAGTTCTTTGCCATAAACTAAGTCTGTTATTATCTACTTCTGTTAAATTGGGTTCAATTATTGAATTGATCGGTCGACCTATAAGGAAATGACCAGGGGTCAAAACATTTAAATCATCAATACTAGAAGTTAACGGTGTAAGAGGGCGAGAATTTAAGATTCCCTCTACTTGAACTGTTACTGTCAAAAATTCTTCGTAAGTTAATACTGAATTTCCTACTGTTCGTTTAAAATGAAATTTAAAGGATTTTACTCCTGCTTCAGATAGACCATTAAAATTTGGTGCTCTTGGGGGTATAAACTTCCATTGTACACCTTCCTCGGCTAGAAAATTAGCTAAAGTTCCATTCTGCTTTAGAAAAATACTCATTAATTTTTTTATTTCTGTATTTGCACTAACAAAGTTTTTTGCATTGTCACTAAATATTTTTTTTGGTTTACCTCGTCGGGCAAAGAACCTCTTCAGACAAGCAATGAATGCTTCTGAGGTTAAGTCATTGACAATCTCTAGATGAATTGCTTTTGTCACCATACAAACAAGAATACAAACATATATCTTATGATAGTTACCCTTGCGTTGCCCTTTGTACTTTATCAAAAATGGGCCGCAGTAATCAATAGCACAACAATTAAATGTAAAGTTAATATTAATTCTCTCTTTAGGTAATTCTCCCATTAGTTGTTGAGAAATTATTGGTTTTGCCTTAAAGCAAATTATGCAGCTTTGGACTATCTTTCTAGTTATATTCCTGCCATTAATGGGCCAATAAATTTGTCTAATAGTGATTGTGGACCATTATGAAAATCCTTTTCATGAAAATAAATAAATATAAGTTCAGTTAACTTATTCTTGGCAGGCAAAATAATGGGATGTCTTTGACTATAACTTAAATTAGAATTCTTTATCCTACCACCTACCCTTAACAGACCTTTTTCATCTAAGAAGGGATCAAAATATTTTAACTTACTCCTTGATGTTATCTGTAGACCTTTCTGCAACAAAGAAATTTCTTCTGCAAAATACCTACCTTGGATATATTTAAGGAGTGTATTCCTTGACAGTTCCATTTCATCTATACTAATACTACCTGTTCGTTTCTCACTTGTGTTCCTACAGTTGTAGATAAATCTGAAAAGTAAACTAAGAATTCGTATTAGTTTCAAGAAATCATTAGTTATTTTTAGGAAGTCATCAAAGAATGAATCAGTTTTTAAAGTCAAAAAGGAAGTCGTAACTGGTTTCAGTTCTGAAGAATAAAGCTCATCACTAAGTCCATTTTTATCTTGAAAATTGTCCTTGTTTAAAAAATCAGGACCTTTCCACCACAGCTTGTTAGATCCAAGAGTTGTAGCATCTGATCCTCTGGAAATGATGTCGGCTGGGTTCATTTCTGAAGACACATGTCCCCACTGATAGTTAGAAGTAAGTTGTTGAATTTGTGAGACTCTATTACTCACAAAGGTTTTCAAAAGATGCGGTGATGTATTGATCCAGGCTAAAGCAATGCTTGAATCTGACCAGAGCTTAACTTCATCAATTTTAAGTTTCAAAGCTTCTAAAACCTTTTGCATAAATTTGGACAGGAGTAGACATGCTGATAGTTCTAATCTAGGAATAGTCATAGTCTTGATTGGTGCTACACGAGATTTGCTACAAAGAAGTTTACTACAATATTCACCAGGGCTTGTAATGCTTTGAAGATATATCACTGCCCCAAATGCCTTCTCGGAGGCATCCGCAAATCCCTGTAAAATGAGCATTGAAAAGGTCTCTTTTAAAATGCAACGAGGTACTTGTATATTTTCTATACTCTGAAGAGTTTTAATAAGCACATTCCATTCATTGGCAAGAGGTGGTGGTAACTGTTCCGCCCAGTCTAGCTTAAGCAACCAAAGTGCTTGCATGAATATCTTTGCCTTGCTAATAATAGGACCGAGTAGGCCTAAAGGATCATATAATCTCGCTATTTGAGATAAAACATCTCTCTTCGTAACATCAGGCTTTTCATTAACAGTAACTTTATATTGCAATGTATCCTTCTTATTATTCCACAACATACCTAACGTCTTCACATTTGTATTACTATTACGATCAAATGAAAAATTCTGTAAATCAGAGTTCTGAGAATCAAAACTAGTACACCACTTGTGTAGCTTCATTCCTCCTCTTTGGAGCAATTCTGTCAAATCTTTCTGGAGCTGAATGCATTCCTTCAAATTCGAAGATCCAGTAAGACAGTCGTCTACATAGAAATCTTCCAAGACCACTTTCGATGCGACAGGAAAATCCTTTTCTTCATCCTTCGCTAACTGTTGAAGAGTCCTTTGTGCCAAATATGGAGCGCATGATGTGCCATAAGTTACCGTTTTGAGTCTGTATAGTTCTATAGGCTTATCTTCATCTTCCTTCCAAAGTATTTTCTGATATTTGGTCTGCAATGGCAATATTTCAATTTGTCGAAACATCTTCTCAATATCGGCAGTAAATGCATAAATATGCTTTCTAAACCGTATCATGATGGAAAAAAGTTTCTCTTGAATTATTCCACCTTTACATAATATGTCGTTCAATGAACAACCGTTAGTAGTTTTGGCACTCGCGTCGAACACAACGCGTAACTTTGTTGTTTTACTATCAGGTTTCAGCACGCCATGATGAGGAAGAAAATACCCTCCTTCAGTTTCAGAATAGTCTTCCATGCTCTCCATATGATTTAATGATTCATATTCCTTTAAAAATGAAACATAAAGTTCTTTCATTACAGAATCACTCGACAAACGTTTCCACAACTGATTCAGTCTTTTTTCAGCGATTTCCTTTGAATCCCCTAATTGTATGTTTTCACCAATATCTGGCTTGAACGACATTTTAACCACATAGCTTCCATCCGCATGCCGGTAAAATGAGTTTTTAAAAAGTTCGTTGCAATAATTTAATTCAGAATTAACTGTAGATTTAGTTTCATTTACTTCTTCAATTTCCCAGAATGACTTTACTAAGTTATTTAACGAATTAATCTCTGATGACAAAAAACAATAATTTAAGTCATAATTTTTTACATGTGGAATTCTAACGCTTCCAGAAACTAAAAAGCCGAAGCAGCTGTTTTGAAGAAGTAACTCATTATCTTCTAAACGTATTTTATCTGTTTTTAAAAATTCAAAAAATAATTCCGCACCTAATAATAAATCTACCTTTTTTACCTTGAAAAATTCATCATCAGCTAACTTTATTCCTTTCGGAATATTTAATTTCGAAATATCAATAGATTTCGATGGTGTCATGTCAGTTATTTTGGGAACAACTAATAACTCTATTTCCCATTCATTTTCCTTTTCTAAGTTTGATAAACGCGTCTTTATTTTTGCGATTTAACATTCAAAGTAGTGTTGTCTATTCCACTAACTGGAATAAATGCTCGTTCTTTTTTTATTCCTAATGAGTTCATAACACCTACAGTACAAAAATTAGAAGTCGAAGCTGAATCAAGCACGGGTCTAAAAGGAATTCGTTCATCGTAAACATCGCGAAGATAAACAATCGCTGTATTTATTAACACAAATTTAGATTTATTTGCAACTGCCATCAAAGTTGTGTGGGGGGGAGAGGGGCAGTCCTCTTTCCTATTCACTGACGAAAGGTTCAAGGTCAATTCATTTTCTTTCGATGATTCATTTTGTTTTTCGTCAATTTTATGTAACAGCGAATGGTGTGTGTCTTTCTTACAGACATAACAATTGAGTTTAGCCTTACACTGTGATAATACTTGTGATGGAGAAAGGCATTTAATGCATAATTTATATTCTTTAACAAAATCATACCGCTCAGGAACAGAAATACTCTTAAATTTCGAACAATGATAAATTGGGTGTGGTTCTTTACACATAATACACTTTCGAAAAGGGTTTGTTTTAGTTACCAAGGATTTTGAATTTCTAGAGCGACTTAATTGATTTGATACTTTAGTAGCATAGCTCTGCTTAGGAAAACTAACTTTGTTTATTTCTTCAAGAATGCGAATTCTTTCTTCGAGAAATTCTAAAAATTCATCAAGTTTGGGAATTTCATTTGATTTTACGTTTAGTTCAAATGCTTTTCTAGATTCTCTATCTAATTTATGCAGTAAAATATTTAATATCAAAACATCAGATAAATTATTTCTATCAAATTCTAATACACTTAAAGATCTCAAACATCTTTTAACATTATCTACCAGTGATCTCAACTGAAAAGGTGAGTCATTTATTTTTTCAAAGTTCAACAAATTATTGATAAAGGCATCAACTACTGCTCTTTTGTTTTCATATCTGCTTTCAAGTACAGAAAATAGCGACTCAAATGTATCCTGACATGATTCTAACATTTTTGCTTCAACTTTAAGTGATGCTTTCAAATAAAACAGTTTCTCAGTATCATTTAAATTATTATTATTACCAATCATAGACATAAATTGCACTTTAAAATTTTTAAAATCTTCATATTTACCATAAAATTGAGGAAGAGGTAAATCAGGCAGTTTAAAATTTGATTTAGAAACAGTTTTGGTTTCAAATTTATCTTTATTATTCGTTTCACAATTAGAAAGAAAAATTCTAAATCTTACTTCGAACTCTTCGATGCTTTGTTCCAATTCTTGTGTAATGCTTAGATTATCCTTCAAGTCAATTTCCTCTGGCAAATTGGTGTATTCCACTATGAGTTGTTTAACCCGAGATTTTAATTCCAACAAAGAATCCAATTTAATCTTCATAATAACATCATTTATTTATGATATTTGAGTTTATTCTCCTCCATTTTATACTCATCAAGGAATTTTATCAAAGCTCCGAGTTTCGTTTTCACTACGCCGCGTTGGCGATTCAATGAAACAATATTAGTAGCCATATTCTTCTCCGGCTAACGTGAGACCAAACTGTTCTTGCCGAAGATAGCTCGAACTTATTTAATGATACTTAACTTCAGTAAGTGGACTGTAATATTAACAATAACAATTTTATTTTAACAAAAACAACATTATTGAATACTAACACACGCATGTGCTTATAGTTACCTATGTAACTTAGCTAAGAGCGAGCAACCATATGCTCTTACATCAAGTCAGAAATCATTCATACTAATAAAGCAAAAACGAAATAACTTTAGTGTTACACTAAAGCCAAACTCTGCTTGGCGTAAAACAATGCTGCCAAGCAATATTCTTTCTGATACCGAACAGCCGTTGAGGCTTTGTCATAATCACATAAACCAAACCATTCCTTCATAAGAACTATTAATTTTCATTGCTGAAGCATGGTCTCTGGCTCATTTTCAAAAAGGATTCAACAGGAAAGTAGAGCATGAATTATTAATTTCAGTGTAATGCTGAACAAAGCAATGTCTCCATATTTTTCTTTTACTAATTGCAATGCTTGTTCCTTTTCATTTGTTAGAAAGGTTTCAGTTTTGTGGAAGGTGCGTGTGCTATTCACAATGCATTTCTCCATTGCCTATGTGATGAATTTGCATAAAGATGTAACACACGTGAGAGCCATCATGGTGCCTCCCTCCCTACAAAGACCTGCCAGTCATTTCTTCAGCTTTGCACATACATATATATATATATATTGTAATGTATTTTGCAGTAATTTACAAAACAGACAATCTTCTTAGTAGAACATAAATTTTATTTCTAGTCACTGTGATAGACAAATTTTATACAATTCTTAAGTGGCAAAATTTTCATACTACTCCTAGCTGTTAAAATCCTCAGAATCTCATCTTTTTTAAAACAATATCTAAGGTTGCTGAGTAACGGTTTAATACAAATATGGTGTTGCCACTTCAACAATAATTATATTTATTTATTAAATAACAAGATATTACAATATATATATATATATATATATATATATATATTTAATACTTAAAAACATTATAGGATATGTTGTACTTTTCTGTGTCCTGTATACTGATGGAACTTCATTAGAATCATGTGCAGTAAAATATGAATTGTGAATAATCTACCTCTTATATTGTAAAACTCAACATTTTCGCTAACTCGCAACCCTTTCAGTTCACATTAAGTCGAGCTTGGTGGATTCTGTTATACTAATCTTTTAGATCTTTCTTAAATAATAGTTGGCCAGATTCAGAACTAAGAACTAGATTTTAAATTACTAAAAACATTATTTAGTATATGAATCATTTTAAATTCTGATTATGAAGAACTGTATCTATCTTACTGGTGATTCATTTTTAAAGAATCTTAAAAAATGTCCCCCCTTGCTCTAAATGCGAAACATTTAAAAAAATTTAATTATATTTAGGTTCAAGCTCGTAGAATCCATTGCCATTCTTATAAATTAATCATCACAGATTTAGATATGTGCAGAGTGTGTCAAAAGCGAATTGGTAAAAGGTGAGTTAACCATATTATCCATAATTTAGGTTAAAATAGCAAACCAAACAAATATTAATTTAGAAGTCGAACAGCATTGTTGGTCTGAAAATCACACTATCCATTTTTCTGCATCCAAAATTATTCCAAAAAAAAAAAAAAAAAAAAAATCTTTCATTGGTGAATTAGATTTTCTAGATGTGTTTCACATTCCCCCCCCCCAAAAAAAAATACTTTCTGTTCTAGTTTACAACACTAATTCCAATCCATCTTTAGCCTTTAAGGAAATTGTTTTAGTTTTCTTGTTTCATCAATAGATGGTGCCAGTAGCTTAACTCGTGTTCAACCATTCTTATCTTATCTTTTCACTATATTTTATCCCGTTCATTTGCACTTTCGCAGCTAAGGTTGATGGTTCGGTAAAAACCATCGAATCTCGTCCTGTGAAAATTTGCAAATATGATGCTAATTTTTTGTTCTTTGACTTCTAAATTAATACATGTTACCCAGCTTTTTTTTATCAAAATTTTATGTTTATTATCAATACTAATAATTACCAAGACAATTTGTGTTCAATAATGGTTGTTATATTTTAATTCCTTATATATAAATCCTGAGCAAAATTAGGAATTGATTATTATTATTAGGAAATGATTTAATGTAACAAAAGCAGACTATGTGAATCCCCCCCCAAACGACAAATTTAAATTGTGATATGATGTACAATAAAAAGAAAAGCAAATGTCTTCAAAATTCTGAATTTATTTAAGTTTATCATTTTTGACTTTATGGAATCAAGTTAAAGATACGTTAAAAAAACAGTTGGAATGGGGGAACTTCAGTAAGAAGTACTATCCTGATGAATTATGATTGTAGTACATTATGCAGCATCTATGAAATGAAATTATCCAGTTATTGTTCATTGAAATTAAAAATAATATTTTAAATTAATTGCTATTTTTAGTCCGCAGTTATGCATCCCATCATGTCACAAACATGGTCAACTATATTACATGCATCTGAGCCAGTTTTAATACCTCATACTTTTGCCTTCCACCATAGTTTTTTGCAGTCTGTGCAGACATGTATTACTGTCCACAGCAAGGAAATAACTGTTGAATTCAACAACATAAGATGTGACAAAAGGTCTTAGGATTTCATCTTAGTACTTACCTATTCTAATTATGTAGATGTAGGAACCACTGTGAATTCTTATACCTCTCTACATGAAAATGGCTGTCCCATCAAATAAAACTTACTGTTACAAGCACAGTTCCCTTTTTATGTTCGGTTCTTATTCTGTTCTGTGATGAATCTTTGTTAATTAAGAATAGAGTATAATTTTATAGTCCAGTCCCCTTCCTTACCACCTATTGTTTTTAAGCTCTACATTCATTATTTAATTATATCAGTTATATTACTAGCCTTTTGAGAAAGTTTTATTTCAGAAAAATTGTAGAGCAGGATTTGAGTCTGTTGATGTTAAGTGTACTAAGATACTTTGGTTGAAAATGCTATGATACTGTATTGGGAATTTTCACAGTAGTTAAGTAAGTGTATGTCTTCCTTAGGGATCTTTCCTAGTCTTCTATATACTGTTAATGTATTTTGGATTAGACTCCAAAGTCAGCAAAATAACTCTTTTTTAAATGAGTAGCAATGCTTACTTTCTCAAGATTTTTACTTATCTGTTATCTAATGATACTCTGTTATCACTTTTGAGAGTTGTTAAATAAAAAATATCTGTCTTCCTTGGAATCTTGTTTTAGATGGATCATAATGGAGTTTGTTTAAAATGGATCATAATGAGTGTTTTTCAAGGCGTCATTAATTGTCAAAACCCAAAGAATCGGGGATTCTTTTTTGTAAAATCTCAAAATATTTCTATTCTGTGTAAATAATGTTCATTACAGCACTTTAGTAGATAAGTGGAAAAGTCGGTAATTTAAGCTAGGTTTAGTTTTTAACAATTGAATGAGCTGACTGCATAGATCTGTCATAGATTTCCTCATATATAAATTTGAATGTGAGTGAATTTACATTGAAAAATCCGTCATTCAGGCATCTCTACTAAGAAAAGTAGCATTTGGTTGCTTGGCCATGAATGAATGTAATATTGTTCTTGATATAAATAATAAAGATGTAGTAGTATTTCCATTGTAATAATCAATTACAAAATTTTAAATCAGTTTGAATTTCATATACAGTCAAAAGTCTTTAATCCAGATGTCTATAATCCGGACCTCAAAGCTACAAACTTTCTGCACATGCGTCAATGCATAATGCATTAATGCATGTGCATAATATCTTTACGCAAGCGCATTTAATGTATAACCGACGGTATAAGCTAAGCTTAAAATGATCTAATTATCTATTTCAGTTAATGTTGCAGATTGCGTTGTTCCTTAATCTTTGAATTGGATCCGGCTTATTATTTTTTGCAGACTGTTAGAGCAATTTTATAAAAGTAAGCTTGAACTTTCGATTATGTGAAAAAGAATTTCCGTTTCTGGAGCTACCAAAGGATCTACAAGGTGAAAGCATATTCCGATGTCCATCAAATTAAAAGCGGAATTGCTGCAAAAAATGGATAAAGGCATATCCTTTGTTTCACTAACCATTCCGAAATATGTTAATCAATTTCACGCTTCTCTGCGGCGGGGGGCGGCACTCAATGAACTGGAAGTTGTGCTATCAGCACTAGCCTTATCTTCAGGGCAGATGATTTTATTTTATTCGGCTTATAATTCCTTACTAAATGTAGTATTTCATCTCGATGTACTTTGTCTTTGATATGATTTAAATCAAATTCCTCGTCATTATAAATATCACGAATACACATCAAATAGTTTTCTGGTTGCAGTTTTCTAATTTTGACTGTGCATAATGTATACTTTACGCATGCGCGCGTTAAAAGAAATGTTTAATAAAGTAAACAAATAAATATAAAGCTTTTTTTTTTTTTTTTTTTTTTTTTTTTTTTTGTAAATTTGATACCTTTTAGATCATAATTGCTCTTTATTTTATATATTACAGTTTCATATTTTTAATTTTATAATTTCTGCATGCCATCTTACCAGATTTAAACTGATGATCTATATTCCCGAAAATCCGAAATCACCGAAGTCCCGTCGAGTCGAGATTAAAGACTTTTGACTGTATTTCCTTAACTTGAAATACTATAGAACATCTATTAACTGAATCAGCAAGCATTTTAAAGAAATGATTAGGAAAATGTAGGTAACATTAAAAAGGGTGCAACAAAAATTAGTAACATTTGGATTGTTAGTAGTGATCGATTTTTTTCACTTTTCTTACCAATGATAGGTAATTAACTATTTTCTTATTGTGCATTATGGTAAAAGATATGGAGTACATGTGATAACACTAATTGCAATGAATTTGTATGCATATTTCAAAGGATAAAAGAGCGTGAAAAGAAGTCGCTCTTGGTGATATTACAGAATGCTTAAATGTAGAAACCAGCGAAATGTGAAAATTTGCTGTGCTGAAATCTAGATTTATTTTTGATTATGGTAAAGCACAGATAGCTATTTTCGTAAGTGCACTTATGCCTTTGCGGACTTTTTAAGGAAATCTGATCTGTATTCTCATTACATATGGAGGAAAACACAAAAATTTCCGGTACTTTTCCGTTTTGTCAGCACAGGCAATAAAGTTGCCAGTAATGATACAACTGGGGCCAAACGGAATATCCTCACTGGTAACCTTTTACACATCATTTTTAAAACAAATCTCAGCATTTCTTATCAGATTGGATTGTTTCTTTCAATACTGGCATACAATTACATAGAATTTTTATCAGATAGTTCAATTTTATGCCCTAAGGCCATTCGCGGTAATTAAGTCATTTAGGATGCAATCACACCACTCACCCAAAGGCGAAAATGTAGAAAAGGCAAAGTCAAGGGTTAAATTCATCGGTTCTAATGAGAATGCACTAACAAAGTAAAGCACCATGGTTTTACATAATTTCTGAGTAGGCTATTCGTACGAATTGAAATAATTTTTGCATTTAAACCTGCATTCCAAATTAAGATTTAATTTGAAATTATTGTAGAAATTATTAAGAAAATTAGATTTTTGTAGCGTAGTTTACGCAAGAGGTTGTGATGTGAACCTCTTGCGTAAACTACTTGGGTACTATTCTTGGGGTCATGTGATGTGAACCGGCGAATCAGGATGTTGAACCATGAAATCATAGTAAATTCTTAATGTCTTTTTACAAATTTATTGTCTTTATTTATTGAATTTGTACACAATTTTAAACGATATTAAAACATTTATGCCTTTAAAATAAAAAATTCTTAGAACTAAAATTTTTTATGTGTATATTGTATGATGTCGCCAATAAAGTCTGCTTGCTGAGATTTGCTCTGGCGAAACGGAAAAGTACCAAACTTCCATGCAGTCAGCTACGTTCACTAGAATTTGAACCTGAGTTAGAACCACTAGTGTTCTGAGGTTTTACTGCTCATCTGTCAAGCCTTGAGCAAGCTCTTTTATATTTTCAGAGCAATGTCTTGATCTTTTCCTGTCTTCTACTAATTAAAAACTGATGTCAACCTGTGGTTGCTAACAGAGTTACATAGGATTGTCGTGAAAAGGGTAACTGAGTTATAAAAACGTGCTATGAAACTGCATGTAAAAAATTTTATAAAATTGAACAGTTTGCATAAATTTTAATGGAGTTTGTTTATCCCATCAAATGTTTAGTTTTTATGTTTGTTTATAATTTTTAAATGAATGTCTTCTATGGATTATTTGCTTAAATGAAGAAAGCAAATTTGTTTTAGTAATAAAAGATTTTGTTAAAATATTAATACTAGCATTTGGACCTATATTTTTAAAATTTCAAATAAAATTTTGAGAAAACCTGGCAAAAAAAAAAAAAAAAAAAAAAAAAAAAAAAAAAAACTGTTATGATTTAAAAATGTAGTCTCTGTTAACCAAGATGGTTACTGTCCTATTTACTTCAGATAACTGAGGTTCGACTGTACTTAAATCTAGATCCAAATGCCATGTGTTTGATGTTATTTTACAATAATAGACCAAAAACTTTAAAATCTTTTGCCAAGAAACACATAGCAAACATTAAATACAGAATAGCATTTAGAAAATATATGCCATACATTTTCTGATTTTCCAAACACCAAAATAATTCAGAGCGTCTTTGTGAATTTACTTTTATAGAGCTATGTATTTTTGAATTTATATTTCAGCTTATTGGTCTTTTTATCATATTCATAAAAAGTTATTTATTAAATGCTTTTTTGTTTCATGTTCTTGCTGTGAATCTTTGCATGTGTATTTAACTTTGTAACATTGTCATGCAGCTTGCATTCGTGTGTTTTAGATTTCCATTTATAATTTGAAATTTTTATTTTTGATGTTCCTTTTTAACTTCTCTAATTTTTATGTAGGAAATTTCATGTAATAATAATAATAATATAAGTGAGTGGCAATCATAGTGTCATTGATCAAACAAAACAGATATAAAACGATTTTTTAAATTATGGGTTATGCTTCTTAAGCATTTAGGGAAAAAAATATTAAAATTTAAAATATTAATTGAAGATAAGAGAATTTGGTAAATCTTGCAGACTTTAGGGAAATTAATATAGCAATTTTATTTTAATATAACTGAATTTAAAAGAATGATTAGAAGACACAAAAAATTAATAAATAACTGAGGAAGACTTATTAATTCATTTTCTTTCACATAAGATTCAAAGACTGTTCTAAAATGAAAATACTACTGACCCAAAATGTCTTCTTAATACACATATTTTGACTCGCAGACAAAAAAAGGTTGCTGACACCGGTATTAGAATATTATATGTGTTTCTAGAACTAGATACATATAATATTTTAATTTCTCTTAAGTCATAGCGTATCAAAACTAATGAGCAAAGTTTTATTAAAAAGTGAAAAGAGAGCAAAATATTTTGAAACCTTATTATGTATAATGCTTATGTATAATGAAAATTGAAATGCTGAAACTAAATGTTTTTGTTGAATGTTTATTTTTTTTTAATTTCATTCTAGCGCCTTTGCACATTTTCCCACTGGTGTCACAGTCCATTATTCTTGTAAGGATCAATATACTGCAGAAAGATAATGTGACAATATATTTACAAATGTATGGTATATTGTTTTTAAATCATGTAAAATAATGTATAATTTAAGATATAAATTTATTTGCTTTTTATTTTGATTGTGTCCTTTATAATTACAATAATGTCCTTTTTAATTACAATAAACTAGCAATGTGCTTGTTGAATGGAAAAGGGTGGACAAAACTGAAACTATTTTCATGTGAAATATAGAGTATTGGAAAGTTCACAGAAGTATAAAGGGGGAAAAAGTCAGTATTCAGAAAATGAAAAACCATTCACATAACAATTATGTTGTATACCAAATACATCCTTTTGAAAATAATTTCAGCTTCTTTCTTAAAGAATTAAACCTGAAAGTACTGATGAAAATTCCTATTTTTGACATTAATATCATTAAAATTAAATTTGAAATATAGTATTATTTTTAAAATTTAATTGCTGTTTTGGATTTCTCTTCAACTTAATGGAATATATACAGGTACTGGAAGACCAAAGACACCAGTACTTTTCTATCATGTATGATGGTTAGACAGGTATAGTCCCATACCTCCCACCATATATAGGGTTTGTATGGTCCTTAGGTTTTATTGGAATCGATTTTTAGTTCTTAAAAGTCCTTAATTTCGGCCAAAATCGGCAGTAGAACATAATTTTAATCATCTGAAATTTCTTTCTGTTTTTACGACTGCCATTTTGAGTGCAAATTCGCATTTTGGAGGAATATTTTTGGCAATTCATTGACAAATATGGTTATCTTTTGAATGGGCACATGGGTTATAATTTGTTCCTGTTTCTAATATGGTGGGATACTTGAGGTTCTGAACAAGTCAAACATAAGCATTTCGAAATTACAGTCAAAAGTCATTAATCCGGACTCGTCGGGACTTCGACAATTCCGGATTATAGATCATCAGTTTAAATCTGGTAAGATGGCATGTAGAAATTATAAAATTAAAAATATGAAACCGTAATTTATGAAATAAAGAATAATTATAATCTAAAGGGTATCAAAATTTACAAATAAAAAAAAAAGCTTAATATTTATTTGCTTACTTTATTAAACATTTCTTTCAATGTAAGTTGTTTCAGGCAGCATGCATTCGTAAATTGCACGAGAAAAATACGTGCAATTTACGAATGGCCTTTCGTATAAAAAACGTTCAAGTTGAACGTAAAAATATCATAAGAAGTGTCCAGTGGCAATTACTAAATATTTACGTATATTTTTACGTTATACTATACGTAACTTTTACGTAAAATTTAGGTATATTTACGCGAGAGACTACTGTTCATTCGCTACTTTTACGTATAATATACGTAAATTTCAGGGATTTACGTATATTTTTAGTAAAAATTTACGTATATTTATCGCATATACGTAAATCTCAATTTTTTGCTTCATGTATGCGTATATATTTAGTAAAAATTTACGTAAATTTCCCCGATTTTTTACTGTATATAAACGTATATATTAGGTAAAAATTAAGGTAGATATTCCCCGTATTTTACAGTACAAAAACGTATATATTTGATAGAAATTAACGTATATATTTCCGGTAATTTACGGTACAAAAACGTATATATTTGATAGTAGTTGACCTAAATCTTCCCTACGTTTTCTTTGCATATGCGAATGACTGGTAAAAATTTAATCCGATGGATTCTCCACTTTACTGTGTATAAATGCACATTTTTTGGTAAAAAATTTGCATAAATCTCCAATTACCTTTTCACTGCATTTTTCATAAAATGTACTTATTTTAATCTCATATTTTTTATATAAATCTATGCAAAAACTTTCTGTATGCTATGATTAAAAGGTAAAATAATTTTTATATCAAATTCTTACATATCTGCCTTTTAGTTATGTACAGCAATATGGAATATATATAACTGGAAAATTTAAATGCACTAGTAAATGAAAAAAAAAAAAAAAAAAAAATCTATTAAAAAATTATGTAACACTTAAAGGCTGAAAATTACTTTTAATATTTCATTTCAAAGTGACTACAAAATATGCAATAAATTTTGTAAACATCAATTCTGTGTTTTAAATCAATTAATGCTATCGTTCATTTGCATTTTTGTTTACTAAATTCATTTCATAAATTTAAATTTAGTAAACAACTGTAGCAAACAGTTGTTTACTAAATAACACTTTAAATAAATTATTTGCTTTTCCAAAGGACATTTTCTTATGCCATGTAAATGAACGATAGCATTAATTGATTTAAAACATAGAACTCAGGTTCTATTCATTTAAAACATAGAACTCAGGTTTACAAAATTTATTGCATATATTGTAGTCACTTTTAAATGAAATATTAAAAGTGATTTTCAGCCTTTTAGTGTTATGTAATTTTTGAATAGAAATTAATTTTTTTGCATTTAAATTTTCCAGTTATATATATTCCATATTGCTGTACATACCTAAAAGGTGGATATGTAAAAATTTTGATATTAAATTAATTTTATCTTTTAATCATAACATGCAGAACATTTTTGCATAGATTTATATAAAAAATAAGAGATTAAAATAAGCACATTTTACGAAAAATGCAGTAAATAAGTAATTGGAGATTTATGCAAATTTTTTACCAAAAATGTGCACTTTACACAGCAAAGAGGAGAAGACATCGGACTAAATTTTTACCAAAGTCATTCGTATATGCAAAGAAAACATAGGGAAGATTTAGGTCAATTATTATCAAATATATAAGTTTTCATACCGTAAAATACAAGGAATATCTACGTTAATTTCTATCTAAAGTACAATATAGTTAATTAACAAATTCAGTAAATGAATGTAGCACAAAAGAAAACATCATACGTTTAGATTATTTGAATGAGTGTGCTAAATTTTAAAATTGTTAAATATAGACCAGGAAATTGTATAAAAACTTACCTTTTCCAATAGTTTACCAAGTTGACTTTGTTATTTTCCTTGAAGATGAATGTTTAATGTCACAAATATTTCATTCATATCTTCAGATAATACACAAATATATACATATTTATTTATTAAAATTCAGTTTATCCTAAACATGTTAAAGAAAATATTAATTTGCATGCAAGTTAATCTAGTAGCTTCTGTTTTAATTACACACATAATTATGATATGTAAAAATTTTACATTTATCAGTCAATCTTGCAATGTATTGTAATCTATTATTGTTGTCTTTTTCAGTTTAAAATTTTATAAATATATTAGATCAGTACTAAAAGTTCACCTCTACAAAAGAAATGCTTTATTGAGGTATTTTTAAAAAGTTCCCTTTTACAAGGTAACTGTTAATTTCATAAATAAGTTCATAAAATTATGCAAATTCAAAATTACCTAAATATGTTCTTTATTTTATCTTATATACCAGATAAAATTTCAAAAAGTTAATTTGTTTAGGAATATTGAATTTTTTAATATTTATCTCATGTGACTTTTTCTATAACATCATTATAAATGTGCATGTTGATGTGGACATATCAATTATTTTTTTCATCAAATAGCTTTATGGTATTAAATGATTTAAAAAGAGGCAACTGGACAAAAGAAAGCAATTAGAAGTTGGCTAATTTTTTATTAATTTGTTGTCAAACGCTGTGCATTTTTGATTATGCTCATATGATGACAATGAGTTATTTAAATTATAAAATTATTATGAACATATCCCACATAAATTAACAAGTATAAAATTTCAAGTTGTTTGAAGTATTATGAACTGTAATACTTGCAAAAGAAATACACATGAAATTAATTTAAGAATTAGGTTTATTTTACAAGTATTCAAAAACTGCAATTACTGTTAAACAATAAAAACTAACATTAAATCTGAAGAGCATATTTTTTTCAATAATAAAATTCAACATAGACTTCATGCAGCTTCGCCATATTTGTTCTATAGTTTGCTGTCTTTAATATCCTGCTCGATTTTTGTAAAAGTGAATTCTTTGTCACCCAATGTTTTGAGAACAGCTCCTAAACAAGAAAAAGAAAAATTTGTAATAATTTCACACTTCAGAGGTTTTCAGTTTTTAAATATAGTTGAAGTATTAAAAGATGCATATAAAATGCACTGAGTATTTCATATTTAAAAATTTACATTTCAGTAATTAAAAATTTAATTTCACACTATCACACAGTAAGCTTCAATTATATACCTTACACAATGCCTATAATTTCAAGTGAAAAATACTTAAGATTTGTTTAGAACTGCAAGGTTGAGAAAGTCTTTAATGGCTATGTTTGTATTTAAGTACATGAGAAAAAACTTAATTTTGTATTAATTATATTGCATTAGCCTTTTCAATTTTACTCCTACATATAGTAAAGAATATTCACTTTCTTACAGATAACTTTTTCTTAAATAAAGAGTAAGCAGAAAACTAATCACAACACTATATACATATAACAGAATACTTCATAAACATATACATGTCATTAACATACGTATATGCATTAACAGGCTATTTTACACATTTCAATAAACCAGAAACCAATACACAATCAAAAGTATTATCAGTAAATTCATCCAAAATCAGAGCAAAAATCTTTAATTATGATAACAATGGCATCTCAGTTTGCAATATAAAATATTTCAAGTCTACATTCATGTGCATTCTAAGCAAACAGAATGCTGAATAACAATAAAATTATAAATACCATAAAAAGGTTAAGAGCCACGTAGAATGATAGCAAGACTAAATAAGTCTTCCTTCAAAAATCAATTTAAATTCAAAAATTTGCCTTCCTGTTTAACATCTCAAAATAGGGTTACTGCTTTCACTAACTAAATTTCCTGTCTTGGCAAAATAAAAATTGTCACTTCTGTTGCAGGAAATATTTGCTGCAAACTTTGTATGCAAATAATCCAGTGAAAAAATTTTAATTGTGACTTGAATATTTTCTTTATTAAATAAATGAAAAATTGCCACATAATATTAATTTATGATCCACATGAAGCTTTTTACCTCTACCATATCATGCAGCTATTTTAAAATATATACTCTCGTATAAAAGCCACAGAATTTTTTTACCAATATTAATATAGTATAAATCATTAATAAATCTTCTAAAAACAGCCCCAAATTTTCTGAATTTGATACACAAAACATAATTCTACGTAACTATTAATGTATGCATTTGCTTGCACATACTTAAAATGAATTATACACACAAAAACTTAACATATTAACTTTAATAAATTCTTAATTAGCAGGATGACTCAATTAAGGCAAAATATGAAAGAAATCTACCTGATGGAATAGTTGTAAAAGATATATTTAAAAAAAGCTAATATTGTTTACCTTACACATAGCAGAAATTGAGTAAACTGTATGCAGCAGGATTATTTATTAGGAATAGAAGTTAGATCAAAGTACCAAAGTCACACTAGGACTTTAACCATTTGGGTGCAAAGAAGCACCTGAATTTCAAAAAGAATAATTTAAAAAAGCTAATAGAATTATATAACTTTTACAATCTAGTACAAATATTAGACACATAAACAACACTAAATGCCATTATTTACTTGCATATTTTCCTTCTTTGTGTACTTTACTCCTTAATTTTTCAGGATATGATTTAGAAACAGAGTTATGGTAAAAATGTATACTGGTAAAAAAAATATTGCTGAAACTGATAAGTCCTTTGAATTATATACTATAGTGCAAAGAGGGATGGAATATGTGACTAAATATGATAAATCAGATTACAATAACATTAAACAAATAACATGAAAAACTGAAAAAAAGAAATTTTATTTGAAATTATTTTTTAACTCATGGAAAGACAGACAGTATTTCCAACTTATTAAATTCAATTATATTTTACCTTTGTCAAACCAATATTGGTAAGAGAGTTGTATTTAAAATCGGTGCTAAGCTAAAACTGCTTTCTTGCCTAATTTTATACTATTGAAAATACCGGTAATAGTCAAAGTTATTCGTACTCAATATGTGTAAGATTATTAATGAGTTGCCAAACCTCAGTTAACCATCTAATATACTACATTCAACATTATTATTTTTCTTTTTGAATGTCAGGTTTTCATTATTTCTGCCAATATATCTGTAACAGGACATAAAGATTGAGTTAATGTAGAATAGAAAATTACCTTGCAAGTTAGCACCTTTACCTTAGTGGCAGTACTTCATTCTCTAGAAAAAACATTTTAAATTATTATTCTTAAACAAAAAATTCATATTTGTTACAGCAAAACATCATTAATACAATAAACCAGAGTTGAATGCAAATCTAGTTTAACTCCATTCTTGAAAACTAGTTTATTACTTTCAATTTAATTTAAAAATAATAAAAAAATAAGGTACGTATTATGATGACTACCTAGATATCTCGCCTAAACTGGCAATCCTTGTAGGTTATACAGGTTATAGAGGGCACTAAGATAGAGAGTATTAATCCCACACTAGGGACTCTAACATTTGGTAGGAACAGTTTGAAAAGTGAAACAGATATTTATAGTGAACCAATGCAAAACAAAAACAATAGTTCTTTAGGGACAAAGCCCCTTTGGACAAATAAATCCGAGTAAATTAACAGCTTTTAGCTATTTTTTCTTCTTGTAAAAAATAGACATACAGAATATTTTTAGAAAATAACAGTACTTTAAGCATGCAATTTCCACATATTTAACACAATAATTCATTCTAGCTCTGTTGCAATACTGGCAAAGGTACTCCTCCGTTATTAGGATGGGATTCAGAAATGTACAATGAAACCTCGAGATACGAGGAAAGTATGAGCAAAATACGAGATTAATTCGAGTAACGAGCAATGAGCCAGGCTGTTGGTATGGGTGGCGCCATTTCCCTATCCGGCTCAACTCGGGGAATCCCCTCGTCAGATCACTCAGTGTTCTTTTATATACGTGTTTGTGCACTTGCAAGTTAATTGTTTTGACATTTAACGTGAAAATAATTATTTCAAGATGCCTCGCAAGAAAATTGTTGCCTCAGATAGTGCTGCAAAGAAAAATAAGGAGGCCATGGCCGTCGATATCAAGAAAGAAATCGTAGATAAACATAAGCATGGTGACGGAATTGGCGAAGACTTGCGGCCTTTCAATATCGAAAATGTATACTATTCTGAAGAAGCAGGAAGAAATTAAGAAACCTGATGTAGCCAAAGGAATTATCATTGCTTCCAAGCACCATATAAGTACTCCTAGATGTTGAGAAGCTGTTGTTGGTGTGGATTAATGAGAATGAGTTAAAATGTTGGTAACAAAGTTAAACTATTGTTATATTATTTACCAGTGTTATTTATTAGGAAAAATTGACTTGATATTAAAATAATGATGATATAAAAATTGATATTTTTTGGGGTGTGGAACGGGTTAACTGAATTTCCATTATTTTCAATGGGGAAGCTTGTTTCTAGATACGAGAAATTCGCTATACCAGTTGAATGCTGGAACGAATTAAACTTGTATCTCGGGGTTCCACTGTAGATATGTAAGCATGTGTATATGCATGTATGCGCATATACACATACATACATAAAGAATATACACATGCACACACGAGCACCTACATTTAAAAATGCATGCATATAAACACACATTTCTGAATCTCCTGATAACTGAAGAATACCTACATGAATCATAGGATTTACATTATTCAGTTTCATTAGAATTCTTAAATGCAGAGGATTTACATTAATCAGTTTTATTAGAATTCTTAAATGCAGAGGATTTACATTAATCAGTTTTATTAGAATTTTTAAATGCAGAGGAATTACATTAATCAGTTTTATCAGAATTCTTAAATGAAATCTTCACTATCCGAAAATTCAGTTTCATTTCCAGCTGAAACTGTATCAGGACAATCTCATTTATATTATTTCCCTCTAACAACTGAACATTTTGAAAACCTTTTCTATTCCATGGAAAACTAATGCTACATTAAACATACATTTTCTAAATCTGAAAATTTTAAGTTAGCTTAGAAACTGTAATCATTCTTAAAAAAGTTTGATTTATGCAGATGTTAGATCAATAAAATTACTTTCCTGTGAAAAAGTAATATGGCATTGAATTACACGATTTTACACATCAAGATATACTGAGTGAAAATTCCTGAAATGTTTTATTTCTTGGTATCTCTGCAAGAATTGTATAAATAAGACTACCTCCCTTTTATATATATATATATATATATAAAATGTTTAGTAAATATACTATGAAGAAAATTTGTTACATTATTTACAGTTCATAATTAATAGAAAATAAATCATTTCTTATCTTATCAGAATTTATTTTTATCACATTCATAAACAGTACTAATTTAAACAAACATACCATTACGATTTCAATAACTATGAACTAGAAAATCCAAATCTGCATCTTTGATGGTCTAGTAGATTGGACGTCTCGTTTACTACAATTCAGCAGGGTGCTGACTCCCCAGACTGTAATATATATAGATAATTAATTTACAAGGGAAAAAGCAACAAAAATATAAACAATTTCTTGGTTTTATATAAGCATTTCTGCACATTTACAATTTAAATTTTTTTAACTATCTAGTTATATCAAAATACATGATTTTGTAAAATATCATTCAAATAATTTAAGGTATTTTAGATCAAATACCAATTTTTCAATAAATTTTTTCATGCAAGTCTAATAATCAACATAACTATCAAGTTTTGACTTCGAAAATTATGTTTAGAGAAACTTGCAGCTGCAGTAAATAGTAATAAATTTATTCAAAACTGAAAGTAAAGCATTCTTACTTTATTTTCTTTTTTTAACTATGGCAGATCTTTTAAAACAACAAAATCAAACAAACAAAAAAGAAATGCATTCATGAAAGGACTTAGGACTTACTTATTATTCATGAAAGGATATATTTCAGTAATTACTAGTGCATAAAAATTCAGTATATATATAAAAAAAATGAACACAGATTTGGAACAAACTACCTGTGTTTCTATGGCATAAAGTTTCCTTTTTTAATAGCACAATATCTTTGAGTTAAAGATTATATATTAAAGCAAATTTATAAAACTAAATTCAAAAATAAGAAATTAAATTATTTTTAGGGAAAACACTAAACAAATAAAAAATTTTGAATTTCATAAATAAATGAAAGTTACATGCTTTATTTTTTGGCATAAGGTAGATAACATTTCCATAACAGATTTCTGAACAATTAGTCATGTTAATATTGCCTTTCTTTTTCCATTAAAAGCTATTTCCTGCTTAATTACAGTATGCTTTAAGATAAATATTAAAACGTTTGAGTAAAAATAATATAACTATAAAAAGGTGAGACACATACAAAAAGGAGTGACACAAACAGTAAGAAACAGACTAGTGCAAAATTTAACAGTACCAAATCCTGAAAATGAATCATTAGGCACGTAGTATATTAAAGAACCTTGGGCACGTACACAAAAGAACAACACATGGAAAATCACATTTCCTACACAGACGCTATTTATAAAATTTTATATAGGTGAAAAAGGTATGAGTATTAAACACTGAAAATATAAAATATTCACTTACTTTCTTGAAATAATTAGTAACTTCGATGGATTCTGTCACAAACGCCAATCCACGAACAAACAGTATTCTTTGCGTTGCGACTTTAACATTCTTTTCGACCGCCATTGCTTATGACTTACTTTTTTCTGGTCATTAACTACTAAAGAGTTTTTGCCAGTAGATCGCATTAAAGTGCACTAGGCAAAGATATTTTCAAATAAATGGTACTAGGGAAGTACCAACACCCGTGGGCGAAGAAAATTCAGCTGCGTGAGCAGGCATATCTTAATACTTACGAAAGTAGGCGTTTATCATAAAAATTGTGCAGTGGTAAGCAATGGCATTAAATTGAAGCATGTAGGCAGGTTCAGTGAGTTGTATGGCAAATGCAGGTGGTGAGCTCTATATAGCTAGTAAGAGTGCAGGATAAGCAATAGTGAGACATCATGAAAATGGCGCGAAGACAGTTTGAAGCTGTGAATGGCATAAGAGTTCAAAGTCCTTCAGAAGTATGCAGTAGTTAGATAGGCCGTAAAAAGTTCGTAGAATCATACGATAAAGTGAAAATTCATACAAAATAATTTTAAAAAATGAAATAGTAACATAAAAATCTTGAATAAAAAATTTTCTTGATTAACATTAGTATAAGATGCAACACAAATAAAAGGATAGAGTCCAATTAGAGTTCAAGTAAATTTTAAAATTAAATTTTACAAGTTACCACCATAACGAATTGTGATGAATTGTCCTTGGGCGTTTGACAGTATATTCAATTGTTGGATCATAATCCAACATTTGTTTAATTGCGTTATACTGACTATGCTTCATCTTCTCGAAGAAGTTGTGAGCTGTCATGAGTATAAAGTTATGCACAGATGGAATATCCAGGTCGTTATGAATTATAGAGTTTCTCACGTACCAAGGTGCATTCACAATGCTACGTAGAATTTTATTTTGAAGTATATCCAATTTTTTGCGCTCAGTTTTATTGGCGATTGCCCATGCCGGCACTGCATATAGCATGATCGGTCGAATTAGAGATATGTAAAGCATTTTCTTTATTTTTAGACTGAGCTTCGATTTTTTGCCGATAATAGGATAAATTGCCATGTAGGCTGCATTTGCTTTGTTTAAGATATAAGAAATATGATCTTTGAAGTTGAGAGATTTATCTATGTAAACACCTAGATATTTATAGGAATTAGCTACAGGGATTAGAGTTCTATCTAAGTAGATATCAGTATTAACTCTTAATCTTGTTTTGTATCTCCGATAGAGCACAATACAACATTTAGAGGCGTTGAGCTTAATTTTCCAAGTCTTGCACCAGTGATTGATCATATTGAGATGCATTTGTAAATTACTTAGAGCGAGCTGAGGACTTCTGGATTCAGTCAGTACTACAGTGTCGTCAGCATATTTGAGTATTTTCGTGTTGAATGGGTGCGGGAAATCATTGATATAAACATTATAGAGCCGGGGGGAAGAACGGATCCTTGCGGCACCCCGCTATGAATTCTTTTTCTGACAGATAAGGCGTCACCGCAGCGAACTTGAAAAGTCCTGTTTTTCAGATAGGAACTAATGAGTTTTACGAAACTGTTTGGAAGCATAAAATTGTTCAATTTATGCAGGAGGCCTGCATGCCACACTCTATCAAAGGCCTTTTCGAAATCGAGATAGCATGCAGCCACCCCGTTTTTCTTAGTAAAGGCTTGCGAAACAAATTCCACCAAATTGAGAATTTGATGAGTCGTGCAGTGTCCACTGCGGAAGCCGAATTGCAGATCATCTATTAAATTGAGTCTTTCGAGATGGTTAGTGAGCCTTGAGCAGAGGATTTTCTCAAATACTTTTCCTAATGAAGGTAAAAGACTGATAGGTCTGTAGGAAGTGACGAGTTTAGGATCTTTCTTTGGTTTTAAGATATTGACTATTATGGAGTGTTTCCATTGCTGAGGGAAATAATTATTTCGGATGCAGGCATTAAAAATATTGACTATGTTAGTAATACAACGTCTAGGAAGAGCTTTAAGTGCTTCATTGCTAATCTGATCATAGCCTTTGGCTTTCCTTGGCTTGAGTTTGTGAATAATTTCTCTTACTTCTTTTGGTGAAGTAAAGGGAATGAAATTTGTTATAGGATAATTGTTAATACTGTCAATAGTAAAATTAACTTCTTCTTCTTGGGAGTTATTCTCAGGCGGGTGAGGTTGAAATATTTTCTCTAATTCATTAGCCATTATATTAGCAATCTCGTCCTCAGATTGATAGGAGATTCCCATGTGATGAATTGCATGAGTTTGATTTGGTCTGCTTTCTTAGAGATTTAGCAATTTTCCATACTGCTTGATCTTGAGGATCCAGGTTTGATAGGAGAAAGTCCCATTTTTTGTTTCTGAATTCCATAATTTCCTGCTTGATTTTCCTGTTTAAAAAGTTGATGTGCCTTTTGGCACGAGGGTCTGCGGACCGCTGCCATTCCTTATGTTTTCTATTCTTCTCTGTAATAATATCTTTTATATATTTAGGAAGGGAGAGAAAATTAGTGCTTTTGCAGGGATAAGTCGCATTATTGATTGAATCTTTCATTTTAGTGGTGAATTTATAAATTTCATCTTCGATATCACCGCAATGATTATAATTATTTCTGCAATTATAGTCTTTCATAGTATCAGAGAATTGGGTCCAATTTATCTTAGTTCTGTGTTTCTTTAACGGGGGATAAAAGCCATAAAAGTCGAAGTTCACTGGAAGATGATCAGAATTTAAGTCCGTTATTACTTCTAAGAGAGGGGTATGAGGAATATTTTTAAGAAGTACAATGTCCAAAACTTCGCCGTTTCCGTTAGCACCAAATCTTGTTGGAGAAGTGGGAGCAGCAAAATTGAGGTCGTTGCTAATTAAATAGTTATGTAAAATGTTTCCATTGCTATTAGATCCTCTAGAATTCCAAGCATTATGCTTTGCATTCAAGTCCCCTGCGATGATAGTCGGGAAGTTGGTGGAGGTTAAGATATCCAGGTCATTATTAGTCATCAGATTATTAGGAGGATTGTAAATAGAAATAAATAGGTAGGCTTCATTTAAAGCAGTATAAATGATAGCTGAAGTAAATTCGAGCAGACTATTGTGAGGAAGATCATATTCAGTATGCTTCAAGTGATTTTTAATGATAATTGCAGTACCACCCCATCTACTTCGGGTTCTGTCTTTCCTTATAATATTGTAGCCGTTTATTTTAAATTTATCGCAAGCTTTAAGGTGAGTTTCACCTATCATCATGACATCAATGTTGTACTTATCCAAGTAATCTTTAATTTCTTGATATTGTTTTATGACACCGTTCGCATTGAAATAGGAAATTTTTAAGAAGCTATTGGTAGCTGAAATCATCGCGTTTATATTGCTATGAGGTCTAAAAGTCATAGTCTAAAGAAGTGAAATATTCAATTGCGGCCATTCCGACCTCGAGTTTACCCATGATGTTTTTTGCTTTTTTAAATTCTGTAAAGAATTCTTTCGCTTTTAGGAGTTGTGTTTTTATCCACTCAAAAAATGAAACTTCTTTAGCTTCGCTTTCTTGTTTATTTTTGTTTTCCTTTTGAGTTGTCCAGCTTGGTTGATTTTTAGTATTTTCGTTTTCCGTAGCTCCAGGGAGAGAAGGAAAATCTTCTTTATTTAATTGAAATTGTTTCTGTTCATGCTTTCTCTCGTTTTGATTGCTCTTATTGAAGACTCTTTTGGGTAGGTTATCCGGATGGTATTTACATTCCTTCGAGTTGCTCGGGTGGCAATCGCCGCACAGAACGCAGAGCGCTGGTAGTTTGTCCTTGTTCTTCTTACAGGTGTAAGTTTCGTGCGGTTCGGCGCATTTAAGACACCTAGGTTTGTAATGACATAGATCTCGAGTGTGTCCGTATCTCTGGCACCTGTGGCATTGCACAGGGCCAGGTCTGGATTTGTAAGCACGGACTATGACGTCTAATCCACGAAGTTGCTTTATTTGGTAGATTTGTTTACCCTTTTCGTTTCTTTTGACCTCGACTAAGAATATAGGTAGTTTAACAATTTTTCCTTCTCGGAATCTTTCGAGCTGACGTATCTTTTCTACAGGAATTCCGTGTTCAGTGAATTATTTCCACGTTTGAGTTTCTAGGCAGTTTCTTAATTACTACTTTGATTGGTTTTTTCGGAATTAATTTTGTATGTGTGGAATTGCACACCTCGTTTGGCCAGAAACTCCGTGATTGCGCGATAGTCATCTTTATCCCAGACTTTGATGTTGAGTGTATCTCCTGTGAGATTGCCTTTGACTTTTTTTACTCCTAAATTTTCGATTTCCTCTTTTAACGTATCCCAGTTGGCTGTAAAATCTGAGAGAACAATTGGGGGAATATGTCCAGTGCTTTTTTTGGCGAGAGTAAATCCTGCGGACTCTGAGTTCGATTCCTGCTCCATGCGGTCATCGTCCTGTAGGTCATTGAACTTATTTTTCTGTACGGGTAGTTCAGCTTCCGATGAATTTGAATGCGTTCGTTTATGCGTGATGCGGGGGGTTTTAAACCCGTCGCTGTCAGTAGTAATTTTCTTTTTCTTATTCTTAGATATAGTCGAACGCTCTATATTTTTTGCATCGCTTTTTTGTGTTTTATTAGATGCTTTTGCCTTTAACATAGCATCGCTTTCGTTGTTATTTTCCATAATGGAATTGTTTGTTTGATTTTTATGCATGACGGCCAGATTTAAGAATGCGTCGTAATCTTGAATGATGCGTTCAAGTTCCGCTATACGTTTGAGATCATCGCTAGTTTTGTTTTCAACTGAGTTGAATTTAAGGAGATCAGCAATAGCTTGCTTTTTTAGGGTTGTGTAAGAGCTAACATTGGGTGGGAGATTAGCTCTCTCTAAGTGTATATTAATTCTACCGAAGGCTTGTTCGGCGGCTGAGATTTCATTATCTAAATTTGCGGATGGCTGACACTCACTCATATTTCACCGAGGTAAAGCATAGCGAGGGAATCAAAAAGCAAAAATATCTTACCTAAATCCAGAGCAGCAGCTTCGGTGAAATACCGGAAGGCTTACTCCAAAGAAAAGCAAAAATATCCAAATGGATGCGCAGACGATGCGTTGAAAAACCCGATCTGGACGCGATTAAAAAGGCAACCAGCTCAAAGCAAATTCCAACTCAGAATCACCGCCATTGCTGAGTGCTGACTTCACAAATATCCCGCCACAACCGGAAGTAGAAAGTGTCTGCTTTGCCATTGGTCAGTGAACAAGAATTGCAACGCTTTTTTTTTTCTTTATAATTAAACATATTAAGAAAGCCTCTAAATTAGCATATGAAATAAACTTACTTTTGCATTATATAAATTTATATTCACAGCATCTCTGTATTAAGGTAATAATTAAATTTTTCTACGAAAAATAGAAATGTCTGTATATGCGCATGCTCAGTGTATAATCGTAAATCCGGTTAATTTTTATAGCGTAAAATTAACTATGCAAATTTTGAGTTCATTTAACTGGACCCTTGTACTTATTCTGTAGATCTCCATATTAAGAATGTCTTTAACTGTTTCAGGAAAAATATAAAATATAATATAATTATTTATTTACATTATTTATTAATTTTTTCCTCATATAAAAATTATTAAAATCGCTATATCATTTTTTCCGTACATTAAACAAAATTTAAAAAAATTAGCCTCATATGATTTTTATAACAAAGATTAAAGGAACTGAAATATATGTAAAATATCAGGATTCAGCTTGCAATTTCGTAGAGTTATTATTATTATTATTAAATAAAAATATTAGTATATCGATTTACGATTTTGATTAGTATATCTTTGATTATAATTAATGATCCTTTGGTCTACATTAAACTGTTGTTCAAGAAGTTAAACGTTTTCGAGCATCTTCTGTTGTATTTATTATTCTATTCCTCGACATGAAAGATTTGCTAGTCTTATTCCAATTTAATTGCCCACATTTACTAAATAAAATAAGGCGAGTATTGTACCAAACTCATTAAGTACACAAATTTAATATACAGCTTATTCCAGTTAAATGGGTAATAGGATTTTCATAAAAGAAATTAAATTGTGTAAATTAATGTAAGTGTTGATATGAATAAAAATAACAAATTTGATATAAGATAATAAATAAGTTATTTTGAAGATGTTTGAATTAAGAAAATATAATTTTTTGCAAAAATGCACGTAAAGATTTAGCTCACATGTTAAAATTTATAGAAAAATTTTAGCCAGATATATGAATGCCCCTTTTTTCATGTTCGTGGACAAGGAAAACAAAGTGAAATGCCAGAAATACACTAAATATTTTGAATTAATAAACTTCATTTTCAATCTTTTTAGACTTCGTATAATATCCGTAAAAGTGACGAATGAAATATACCATAAAGGCAGTAGTTTCTTTCAGAACATTCGGATTCGTATAATATCCGTAAAAGTGACGAATAAAATATACCATCATGGCGGTAGTTTTATCAGTACATTCGGATTCGTATAATTTTCGTAAAAATAACGTGTGGAAAATAACGATCAAGAGTCAACAGTAACTTCAGCCTTTTTCATTCGTATAAATTTCGTAAAAGTAACGTGCAAAAAATACCATACCCTTATTTCACCAAAATTATACGTATATTTTTGGAGACGTGCTGCTTGGGTTAAGTTGCTTCATTTTATGTGATAATACTTTCTCGTTCATTCTATAAACAGACATAATTTCTTGTTCAGTTACAAGGTTCCGCTGTTCAAATCCTATAATTGCTATGTCGAGAATACTGACTAATTTGTCAATTGAAATTTTTCTGTTTTCAATAACCTCTGTGTCACTTTCTTCACTATCGGAAGCAAATTATAATGACGAGGAATTTGATTTAAATCATATCAAAGACAGAGTACATCGAGATGAAATACTACATTTAGTAAGGAATTATAAGCCAAATAAAATAAAAACATCTGCCCTGAAGATAAGGATAGTGCTGAAAGATCAACTTCCAATTCATTGCGTGCCGCGGCGTTCCCCCACCCCTCGTTGCAGAGCAGCGTGAAATTGATAAACAGATTTCGGAATGGTTAGAGAAACAAAGGATATGCCTTTATCCATTTTTTGCAGCAATATCACTTTTTGTTTGATGGACATCGAAACATACTTTCATTTCGTAGATCCTTTGAGAGCTCCAGCATCGGAAATTCTATTTGACATAATCGAAAGTTCAAGCTTACTTTTATAAAATTGCTCTAACAGTCTGCAAAAAATAATAAGCCGGATCCAATTCGAAGATTAAGGAACAACGCAATCTGCAACATTAACTGAAATAGATAATTAGATGATAATTTTAGCTTATACCATCCGTTATGCACATGCGTACACGCATATGTGCAGCCGTAAAGGTCTTACAACGCATGCGTAGAAAGTGTGTAGCTTTGAGGTCCGGATTATGGGTGTCCGAATTAACGACTTTTGACTGTATTTCATTTTCGCTAATGAAGAGCTCTTACAACTTTTCGCTTTTGGGCTTGTAATGGTTTTTTTTTTCTTTTTAACGTTTTGTGTGTTACCTTTATTTATTAAATATCATGTTCTTCGTACTTAAACCACAAAATGCAGTTTAGCAGCAATATCACTAAATAATTTTAAAATGAAAATCTTTAGAATTTTCAATACACATTCTCGTGCGCTGGAGATAAAAATGTCCCCCCTCCCCCCGTACAGTATTGCCATTGCTCACTTTGAAATCGTTGAGTTTATTAATCCAAAATTCGTTAGTTTTACAAAATATGAAATACATAATAAAATAAATTCCAAAATTGGGCTTCCAAATGCCCATATTCGGGTGGAAACATACGTTATTCAAAATTTAATGGCTATAGGTACCATTGTTTTATCACAATGCAAGAAACATACATAAATTTATTGATGTATGGTGGTATATTTATTGGTTTAGTGTTTATGTAATAATTGGTGGTAACAATTTGAATGATGAACGGACATTTATAGTGAATCAATGCAAAATGCCAAAATAAAATTAATAGTTCTTCTGAGCAAATTGCCCCTTTGGAATTCGGACCTTCCTTCTATGAAACAGCATGCAGTGGACCTTTTTCAAAATATTAATCCTGCCATCAAGAAACATACACATTAATAGGCATGGCATGCAATATTTGGAAATAAATAAACAGTGGCAATGCAATAAGCAATTTTGTATAAGCTATAATTGTAACTCTTGATTATTTAACTAAAGAAAGAATGATCTGGCAGTTCAAACTTCTGCAGGAATGGCTGGCATGATTTTGGTGACATCACTGCCAAATTTTATGTTTGATAGAATTTCATAATTGAATAAAATGTTTTAATTTCATATAGTTAAGGTCTATGAAAATATGTCAGCTTGTATATCTGAAGTACATTCCCCCCCGATACTTTACACAGTTTTAAAGTTATGTTTTTGGGTATTGAAGTGATAACAAACAAGATGGTTAGTTTTATAACAGGGTTCGTAGCGGTCCTTATAAGTGCTTATAAGTCCTTATATTTGAAAATAAAATATAAAGGCCCTTATAGGTGCTTACTTTTTCTTTAAAGCCCTTATTTTTTTGTTTTTAGTGCTTATTTTTTGCTTTTAGTGCTTTTTTTTTTTTTAATGAACGCGCTGTTTTTCCCCCATACCAAAGCCGAAACTAAATAAACAACTTTTCTTCCTAATATGGAATGTCAGATGGTGAGTCATACTCCCGGAAATAGCTTTTCCCCCTTCCTCTGCATTAACATAACCTTTGGTGTGCACGAAGAGTGCAGACAGGTGCCCGTCGTTCTATTGGTCAAAGAATTGCAAAAGCAGTAGAAAATTCCGCTACATTTGGCATCCTTTTCCTCCCACCCAAATACTACACACATTTGAATTTCTATCAAGATCTTAAAAAGATTTGCATTCTCGTTCTGCTTGGTTCATGTTCGTGTTTATTATGATCGTTATGCTTATCTTATGAGCATATGTATGAATGTTTATAATAACATAGTTGCAGTAACTGCTGAAGTATAGTAAACTTCCAAAAATGGTTGTGTTTTAACACAGATTAGCTTTCTAAGGAATAATATTCGGAATGGCTTAAATAAAGGCAAAGTAATCGAATAGTCAAAATAATTTCTTTTTTTTTGGCCAATACATTATACAGTACGAAGGTTGGGAGGTCTTCCCTTTCTCCGCAAAATCTTGAATATTGAAATTGTTACAGTTCGCTGCAAAACAAGCAACGGACCTTTTTTTGGGAGGGGGGTCACTTTCCAATCTGGATTGAATAGGACTAAAAGTTCTGCGATCTACCAACCCAAGCGAAGAATGATTCTATTCCGGAAATTTAACGCTGTCTGTTGAAAATTAGAATGAAATACACTCCAGTTATTTAGTTCTTTTTACTCCCAATACCGGCAGTTATTGATTCTGATTGCGTAATATCTCGTAGGGAAGAATTACGGCGCACGTATTGCGCAATAACGTTTGTGATATTTTGTAGCGATAATTAATTTTGATGTTCAGTTCGAGATTTGTTTATGAGCACTTAAAAGAGTTTTACTGTGTTTGCTAAGAGGAATATTTTTTAGTTCGGTTGGTTTATTTTTATATGATGCACATATTGAAATGTCAAAAGCATTTATTTAGTGGAAAAATCTAGAGTGGCTGCAGTCTACCTCCGCTCCTTCAAGTTACGCTCGACTGTCCGAATATTCGCCAATTTCCATGTATGCGGGTTTGTTAAGCTTTTACTGTTAAAGATGACTGCATGAAGCAAATTTCTGTCTTCTGATTTCAGAAATGTTCCTCTTTTTTGTTTTAACTACTTTGCTTGCAATATCTGTTAAGAGAAAACTGATATACAATGAAAATTTAGAAAATGTTCAGAATTTAGATTTAAATTTTTTAAATATCAATATGAGTGGAAAAATAAATTGTATTTATTATGAAGTTCCAAGCAAATGCAATAAATATGCCTTATTATTATTTATTTTCTCTATTTTGAACTGAAATTTCATCATTAAATCTTGTAATACAGTCAAAAGTCGTTAATCCGGACTCGTTGGGACTTCGGCGATTCCGGATTATAGATCATCGATTCCGGATTATAGATCATCAGTTTAAATCTCGTAAGATGGCATGCAGAAATTGTAAAATTAAAAATATGAAACCGTAATTTATGAAATAAAGAACAATTATAATCTAAAGGGTATCAAAATTTACAAAAAAAAAGCTTAATATTTATTTGTTTACTTTACTAAACATTTCTTTCAATGTAAGTTGTTTTAAGTTGCTTCGTTTTATGTGATAATACTTTCTCTTTAATTCTATAAACAGACACAATTTCTTGTTCAGTTACAAAATTCCGCTGTTCAAGTCCCGTTAATTGTTGTACCGAGAATACCGATTAACTTGTCAATCGAAATTTTTTCGTTTTCACTAACCTCTCTGTCACATTCTTCATGTCTTTATCCATTTTTTGCAGCAATTCCACTTTTTGTTTGATGGAAATCGAAACACATTTTCGTTTTGTACGATCCTTTGGGAGCTCCAGCATCGGAAATTCTATTTGACATAATCGAAAGTTCAAGTTTACTTTTATAAAATTGCTCTTACAGTCTGCAAAAAATAATAAGCCGGATCCATTTCGAAGATTAAGGAACAACACAATCATCTGAATTAACTGAAATAGATTAATAATTAACTGAAATAGATAATTAGATAATTTTAGATTATACCGTCCGTTATACATAAAACGCGCTTGCGCACACGCATATGTGCAGTGGTAAAAGGTCTTATGTGCACGCGTAAACGCCTATGCGCATGTGTCAAAACGGCGCATGCGCAGAAAGTTTTTAGCTTTGAAATCCGGATTATGGGTGTCCGAATTAAGGACTTTTGACTGTATAGTTTAGTTCTTCATAGTTTTTTTTTCTCTCATTGTAAACTAGTCCTGTAAATTGAACTATTATTTAAAATTAAAAAAGAAAAAAAAGTAATTATTTTCCATGGTTGAGGTAATGCTTATTCTCTCTTAGTAAGTATTTCATTTCTCATATTTTAAATTACAAGTCTTAATTTTTAAGGTTATGCAGTTGTGTATGGTGTAATCAGGCAGGTGCTTATTTTTTCTTAAAATGTGCTTATTTTTTTAACTAAAATGTGGCTATGAACCCTGTATAATTTTAACCTGGAAATTTCTTTTATTCATTTGACTTTTCTACTGTGCATTGCAGTTTTTATATGACTCTTCTGGAATTTTCATGTATCAGGGATTTCCCAAGGTTAGCAAATCGTCAGACTTGTATATACAAATGAAGAGAACAATAAATAGACAAAATAAGGCATAGTTTGACTAATATGAAGATTGATATTGTATGTGATGTATTTGAACTATATAGCGCAGTGGTGGAGTACTGTCTATGTGCGTTAAACCAGGAATTATGTCATGGCATGTAAATCCAGGCAATATGGTATCAAAATGTCCATAATTGCCTTGATCTTAAGATTTTCTGTGTTTGATGATGTAGCACTCATAAATGTGTTGGATACCGTTGGAAGGAATCTGAGTACAAACGTAAGACCATTGCTGCTGCCGTTGGAGGATCTCGGAGTAGTGTTTATCGTGTTTTGCAACGTATTACACCCATACCATCTTCAAAGAGCATCATCACTACTCCCCACAGATCATCCTGAGCGTGAGCATTTTGCATTGTGGTCATTCATTTTATTTTTCCGGATGAGGCGTACTTCACACAAGATGGTGTGTTCAACCACCACAATGTGCATTTATGGGCTAGCAAGAATCCTCATGACATGAGACCACATGCAGCCTAACATCGCTTTTCAGTGCATGTTTGGGCTGGTGTGTTTGTCGATCTCTTAGTTAAGCCTTACTTGTTGCCAGCACCTCTAACATCTGCAGATTATCTCATCTTTTTGCAAGAGGTGCTACCAAACTTACTTGACCCTGTGCCATAACGTGTCAGATACCATATGCATTTTCAACACGATGGGGCACTTACTTCTCCATTATAGCAGATGTGTCCGTGAACATATGAATCAAATGTTTAATCACCAGTGGATTGGGCGTGGTGGACAGATTCCCACACCATGCTCTTTTGATTTAAGAAGCACAGATTTTTTTCTATGAGATGCACTGAAAAGTACTTTGTATGCAACACCTGTGAATTCCAAAATGGATCTGGTTTCCAGAATCATCTGTGCTGCTGCGGATATACAACAAAATCCAGGTGAATTTGAGCGAGTCTGCCAATCCATTGTTTGACAGTGTAATGCAAGCATCTCTAGCGATGGTGGAACCTTTGAACATCTTTTGTGACATTTTCACATGTCATCTACCACAGCGCATGTAATAGTATCTTTGACCAATAAATATTTCAGATGATCTCAGTTTTGTGTCTCTTTGTTTCTTGTACCTGTCATATTACTTTCCCATGATGTTTCGGACCATAGGTTGTCATGCAAATCTAAATTCTTGTAATGTCCCCTACCTCCCCTTAAAGTTTGTCTCAATAATCCTGGGACACCAAGGAAGTCAACTTTGGAATGCCAAGAAGCATATATATGTATTATAAAAAGGCAAACAGTAAATGCAGATGAAGTGGGGAAAAAGAAAAAAATGTTGCATATGATGATAAAAATTAAAAAAAAAAAAAAAAAAAAAAAAAAAAAAAAAAAAAAAAAGACTCTTGAAATATTGTGAAGTTTATCAAATAACACAAAGTCTGTTTATCAAATAACACATGAATAGCAAGACAATAATAATCTTTGAAAATAATGTTTTATACCAAGAAAAAGAAATGAATGCTAAATGAGAAATACACATGAAAGAAAAAAAAATGATATGTATAGCAAGCATACTGCATATCCTCATTTGTATGAATTTTCATTAGTGATTGTTTTTAAAATGGTATTTCCAAGTGGATGTCATGAGATATCTAGGTTTGATTATGAAGGAAGAAAACTTTCCATCTATTGCAGTGTTACAGGTTTGGGGATGCAGAAAATTGCCTGATAAATATTTTTGAATAATCTTGTTTTAAAAGAGGGCAAAGAGTAGTTTTATAATCTCTGAAAATTTCAAAATTTTATGACAGATACATTTTTTATATTGAATTTATAATGTCCCAACTAGAATAATCTACATGCAGTTTTTAAATAAATTGGTAACTTATGTTTATTTACAGGATGTTTTCCTCACTCAATCCAATAGTACAAATGAATTTTTGTAATTATTAGTTTATTCACTGAATAAAATATGTGGAATATAATCAACATAATTTCAGCATTAAATAAAAAAATCTAAATTCAATTTTGAAATACTTTACTTTAATAATAAGTGCACATAAGCAGTATATGTGAGCAACGTATGAGTCAAATTTTATACCTGTAGCACTGGTATATGTCTATGTTTGTGTATATGTCTATCTGCACTGGGTAAAACTGACAAATTATTTTATTGTACGAAATAACTTAATTGGTTATTATACTGATACATAAATATGCATTTATTTTATATTTAAGCATTTTATAAGTATAAAATTAGTAACTTTATGCTCTTGTAAATAATTACGTAATGTAAGAACTAAAATTGAAATATGCCATTGTTTTAAATCAATACACTTTTGGTAAACAAAATTTCTGATTTATTTTAAATTAAAACTAGATATTAATGTAAAAGAAACATAGGATGATCAAAAATGGAAAAAAAATCTGATGTGTACACTACGACTTCCTTGTATGAAATATTAAATTATACACATTTTTTCTTGCATTTTATTTAAACTTATTGGATTCAATTAAACCTACTTCGCCGACACCGCATAAACCACAACAGAATAAATGCATTCTTTAAAATTCACTTTGTTTACCATAGCGACACTCTGGCGCTAGGTTCACTTAACAGTATTACTTATATATTTCGTTCATATTATAACTCAGAATGCACAAAATTTATATCATTTAAAGAATTATCTAATCGTTGCAACATGTTCTATTCAAATACTATAATAAAGCTAGAACGATGTATAAAAGAAATTAAGCAAACAAAACAAAAAAGAAACAGTTTTTCACAGACGATTGAGTATTTCTCATTCAATTAATTCAGTTTTCCCTTCGCGACAAGGCAAAAATACATAAAAACTCAAAATATCTGTATTAAAAATTACGAAGTACGTCTTAAACGCTTATTTGCTCGAAAAAATTCCAGAAAGGATTAAGCATGATTTAAATAATAAATGAAGGCGTTATCTTTGTTGTTGCGAAGCTAAGTTTCTCTAAATTGGCAACAAATCCGTCCTGCTGTTTCAAATGTAAACAAGAGCAATGGCCGCCATCAAAAACATTATTAGGCTTAGCGGCACTTAAACAATTTTAAAATTGTTGATAATTCTAAAAATATAAGAACAACATAATTCAATCATTTTTAAAGCAAAAAGTGTACAATTTACAAACATATAAGATTAAAGAAACTGAGATCACTGAGCCGGATAACAGAGTGGATATATATATAAATATATTTATATACGTTTGGTGCGGCCGATTGCAACCAAAATACAAGGTGCACATCTACGTGTTATAGCAGTCCTACATACAAAATTTCAACGTTCTGAGGCTACTCGTTTTAGAGTTATCCGAGATACATACATACGTTCGTACAGACGCCACGAAAAATTCTCTTCAGAATTCATTTTAAAGCAGTTTTATAATTTTTTTGGAGGAAAATAGTGTTTTATTCTGTCCTTACGTACATATATCAGGGAAATACATCGTTAAATTGTATTTGAAAGAGGTCAGAATGGGATACTTTCATTGAAATATGCTGCCTGAAACTTTTCGCGATTACAATACTTCCTTTTTACTTCGTACAAGGAAATAGAAAAGTAGGTCGATGAAAAGGCAGAAGAGAAAAATTTAAAAGTTGCAATGTGAAATTTCTAGATTGACTTCATGTTCCCCTTATTGCGACCCTCCAGAGTGATTATCCAAGCACATACAATAGCACAGTTTAGAGAAATTTGATGGTAAAAGGGAAAAAATTATTCAATTAGAAAATACCTTGTTGTGTGGTGGAACAAGACATAGCTATAGCTTCTGCTTAAACTGCTCGATAAGGAGCATGGTATTAACAATTACCACTCTAACAACATCATTAACATCATCCATAATTACACCATCTAATTTTTATTAAAAGCTTTCATTAAAAAAATGTTAGCATTTCATAACTTCATTTATATTTGACATATATACCAAAATGTGCATTAGTGAAGTTTGATCGACTTAGCTTAAGGGAATCCAGCTTAGTCGGTAATCACCCCCCCCCCTGGGAATCGATCAAATTATTTTATAACAGATCAATGATGATCATTGGATCAATAACCGAATTACAATATCAATGTATTGGCATAATAAAAGCCCCATTATATTACAAAAAATATTAATATGGTAAAATAGATGATTAATGGTTTAGTTATATAAAGCTATATCATATAGTAAAGAAGAAATAATATAAAATAAAAAAGAGGAGAAAATGCACAAATAACCGTTTAATATATTTAAAAAATCAATAATGCTTTTTTTTAAAAATATAAATTTGTTACACAAAAAGTGCAATATAAAAAAGGTAAAGCCTAGAAACACGAAACATATCCAAAAAAATACACAGAATTTCAAAAGATGCTGATGCTCCGAAGATATATTCTTATTTAGAAGCCGCTTGCAAATTTTAAAAGGAGATTTTAATGTTCTCGTTTAAGGGGACTCGTACACCTTAAAAACCTTAAGATCTTCGAATATGTTAACCTTAAGATGTTCAAATGTGACTGTTGCAAGAATTGGGATAACTTATTTATTTTAAAAGCAATTACTTCCAACTTTTTACAGCTGACTACATAATATAGCTGCTTTCTGAAATAGTAACCAGAAATTTTGTGTTGCCACAAATATTTTTATAATTTAATCTGCTTTGTGACAAAATGTTTTATGCGTTCGCGTCATAATACCACCTTGCGGGCATAGTTTAAAACATTCTGTCGCATAATTTAATTTCATATTTAATATATAGCTTTTATAACATTTGGAAACTACTGTAAACCAAAAATCCTAAGAATTTCGTGTTAAATTTTTATTTTATTTGAAGTTGAGTTTATAAAATGTATTTTATTAAAAAATTTGTAACGTTTTCGTGCATAAAATTTTTAATATTAAAATTTTTATCAGGTTTTTGGTTCAGTTAGAAAATAGTGCCCATATAAAGAACTGCATAAAATTTCAAGTATGTACCATTAGCCATTTTAAAAATGTTATGCGTGCAAGGTGGAAACATGACGTCAAAGCATAACAAATTTTGTCATAAAGCAGATTAAATTAAAAAAATATTTGTGGCAACAAAAACTTTCTGGTTACTAGTTCCCAAAGCATTTATATTATATAGTCAGCTCTAAAAGGTTAGAAGTAATTGCTTTTAAAATATATAAAATATTTCAATTCTTGCAATAGTCTATATTCGAAGATCTTAAGAGTTTTAAGGTGTATAAACCCCCTTAAGGTATTAAAAAATATATATAAATTTCATGATATATAATTTGAAAGAGCAAGTATGGCTCATAGAAGCTCTGACACTGTGATATACAGTCAAAAGTCGTTAATTCGGACACCCATAATCCAGAATGATCTAAAATCCCAACCTCAAAGCTAAAAACTTTCTGCGCATGCGCCGCGTTGACACATGCGCATAGGCATTTACGCGTGCGCTTAAGAGCTTTACGACTGCACATATGCGTGTGTGCACGTGCAGAATACGTTTTCGCGTGCGCGTTTTATGTATAACGGACGGTATAGGCTAAAATTATCTATTTCAGTTAATGTTGATGATTGCGTTGTTCCTTAATCTTCGAATTGGATCTGGCTTATTATTTTTTGCAGACTGTAAGAGCAATTTTATAAAAGTAAACTTGAACTTTCGATTATGTCAAATAGAATTTCCAATGCTGGAGCTCCCAAAGAATCTACGAAACAAAAGTATGTTTCAATGTCCATCAAACAAAAAGTGGAATTGCTGCAAAAAATGGATAAAGGCATGAAGAAAGTGACAGAGAGGTTAGTGAAAAAGAAAAAATTTCGACTGACAAGTTAGTCGGTAATCTCGGCACAGGACTTGAACAGCGGAACTTTGTTTGTGACTGAACAAGAAATTATGTCTATTTATAGAATTAAAGAGAAAGTATTAGCACATAAAACGAAGCAACTTAAACAACTTACATTAAAAGAAATGTTTAATAAAGTAAATAAATAAATATTAAGTTTTTTTTTGTTGTAAATTTTGATACCCTTTAGATCATAATTGCTCTTTATTTCATAAATTACTGTTTCATATTTTTAATTTTATAATTTCTGCATGCCATCTTACGAGATTTAAAATGATGATCTATAGAACAGGGTTCGTACACATTTTCTTACATGAAAATTAAGGACCATCAAAGAAAAAATTAAGGACCTATCAGCAAACAAAAAAATGAATAGACTAAAACAATTATCCATACAACCGACTTCATGCTTGTAATTTCACTTTAAGAAACTAACAGAAGTGTGTATTATGCACTATTATTAAATTCGCTTTAATACTTACCATAAAACAATTTTGAAAATTAAACTAACTCCCTACAAGTTATGAAGTAGATAACATTAAATTAGGAACATAATTTCTTTAAAAACATGTATAAGTGTATTTTACACTAATAACAGTCACTATTTTAGAGATTTACATGATTATTATTCAACTTATTTGATATTTATTTAAACACAGTCAACTACTATTATAATCACAATGTAAGAATATTTTGCAGATTAAAATAACTGATTTGTAAACGTACAATTTATTTCTTTGGTTTTTTGAAAGATACTAGAATAATAAACTGTACAATAAAAGATACAAAACATTTGTGCTTTTTTTAAATCTGAAATCTTTTCAGCTATTTTAACATCTAATTTATTTATGTCTATTTCCTTTTCTTTAACTTTTCTTCTAAGTTCATTTGCTTTGATAAACAAATCAATGTTCATGCTGGTCTCAGCTTCATCTGCTAAAGCATCTACTTCTTCATTAATATCTTTAATGTCCCTGTGAAGAAATTTTTTCTTCTGCTTCATATAATCAATTTCTTCCTCAATGATATTTCTTTTCCTCTTTGAATTTTCAGATTTACTTAAAGATTTTTGTTCTTCTAAATACTGCATATATTTAGACCTTGCAGAAGGTGCTGCTGATCTCATTTCTTTATTAATTTCGATATTAAGAACACATCCAGAAAATTTTATGTAATCAAATACTGTGCGTTGAAAAATGTATGATGAGTCACTTAAATTTTCAATTTCAATTGCTTTATTTACAGAGAAGCCCCTTTCCACAGAGTGAAATGTTCATGTGACAAGATAAGAATCATTTTCACTATTTTCCATACTTTTGAATAGTGAAAATCATGAAAATAAGAAGTGAGAAATGTGTCAAGAGAAAGATTTTGAGGATCAAAAGTAGAAAATTCATGTAAATTTGTTTTAACTACTTTGTCTAGAAACTCACCAAACTGCAGCAGAATTTCATCCCAATCATCTTGTAAAACACGTTTATTCTGCATTAATACCGTTAGAACTATTTTCATTTTGTTCTGAGCTTTTTCTGGACTTTTTACCATCAATCCCGGGTCTATACAAGATGCATTTCAAATAAGAGAATAATTTATTGAACATTTAGACATTAAGTATTGTACCATTGTTAAGACACATTGTTGATCTTCTTGTTTCAATGCAAAACTTTCAGCTTGTGAAATGTCCTTCTTGTGGCATTTATCATTCATTAACTGCTCAGCAATGAATCCCAAATAAACTTTACTTTTATCATTATAACAATTTGGATCATTAAAATTAAATTTATAAAGATTTTCTGCTTTAGTTATTTTTCAATATTCTAGTTTCAAAATTTTAAAGTGCTTGAAGGCAATCATTTACAAGTTTTAAGATATCTTCAGCAAAAAAGGGAATAAGTGGTTTATCACTGTGATAATATTCAAGGAAAGGCAATAATATTTTCGACAGAGAGAGAAAAAAACTTAATTTTATAAGAAATGTTTTATCTTTAGTTGCCTCCAAAATATTTGAGAAGGATTTCGATGAATTTTTTTTTAAACTTCCCCATTTCAACTTCTTTAATGTACAGTAGCAAGTCATCTCATATTTCAATGGCTCTTTCAACTGCTGGGACATTTTGCAACCATCGGTAAAAGCAGATTTTCAGTTAAACTTCTACCCAATAACTTTAGTAATTCATGAAAGTTAATTTTGCGTCTAGTTAATTCAGAAAAATTAGTTTCAATTAGTTGTTTTCAGCTTTAAAAATATTAAAATTTTTTTAATTAGTTAGTTATTTTCAACTAATAATTGTATCGCCATTAGCAAAAATAATGCATTACTATCAACAGCATAGGATTAAACCAAATACTTAATTGTCTATTAAAGCTTCAAAACGTATTTCTGAACTTCACTTTTTCTTGGCTAGCGTTACCGAATTTGCCCTTGGCGACCTAAAATCGAAATGGAGCCAACAGATTTCCCGCGAAATCGATAACAGACCCTCTGCAGAAATAAACTCATAATCCCGATATCCCATACATATAGTATGTGCAAAAGAGAATAAACTCCGTAGAAGGTGATAAAAAATTAATTTATGGCTTAATTGAAACAAACACAGAAATTAAGCTAAGCAAAACCGTGTAAAAACAAATTGAAATGATAAAACAAAACTTAATTTTCATGTGAATTTTCAGCGTTGACTCTCCCATTAAAGAAATTTCAATTTGTTTCAGACAAAGACCACATTTGCGCTTTATAAGGATTGTCATCCATCAATATCCAGTCTTTGTAGTCAGCTTGATGAAGCCACAGTTTATTGAAAATGCACTTTCCAGGCATCTCGTTCCTATTGGCGTCGGAAGGGTTGTGGCCTTCCAGGTTGGAATTGCTCTAATTTTGGCAAATATTTTCAGAATCCCCCCCCCTTTTTTTTTTCTCGAGCACCTTCATCATCATTTTAGCCTCTTAAAGAACTTCTGACTTCACGCTTTCGTCACAATCTGCCTAAATTTATGGATAACACCTGTTTCGAAAGATTGGGTGAATAGGCAATCAGACACCGATACTTTCGTTCGGGTAGCTAATTGTTTTTTTTTTATCGTTTGCAACGCAAATCGGCCAACAGATTGGTTAAGAGCCGTGCAATTTTTTAATTCCATATTCATGAGAAATCGCAATTCGCACATAGAATGGCAATCATTAATGATAAGAAATGTCGAATGAGCAAAATTAAGGACCGTTTATTCATTTTGGCCAAAATTAAGGACTTTTAAGGACCAAAAATCATTTTTGAAAAAATTAAGGACTTTTAACGACCGTACGAACCCTGACAAATAAATATTAAGCTTTTTTTTTTTTTTTTTTTTTTGTAAATTTTGATAACCTTTAGATCATAATTGTTCTTTATTTCATAAATTACGGTTTTACGAGATTTAAACTGATGATGTATAATTCGGAATCGCCGAAGTCCCGACGAGTCCGGATTAACGACTTTTGACTGTATTTGATCGGAACTTCCTTATTATAGTGGCCTCCGATCTTATTTGGCGACCTTAGGATTACGCCAAGAATCTGGCTATGATTTTGACAAGCTTGTGAAGCGCGAATATAAAAATAAATGACACAGTATGCAATAATAACAATAATATTCGGATGTTTTTTGCTAAGAGTATTTATAATGTTCGTTGAGACAAGATGAAAAAAAGGCCCTTCTGCTTCTTAGAATTTTTAACAGTGCACCTCAAAATGGTTTTGCAGTTAATATATAGTTTCTTGTTGCAACCATTTTCGCATACTCATTTGTCAAGTCCCTCTTGAGTAAAAGTGATGTGGTATCTACCCTCCATGTTTGGTATATTAAAGATTGTTAATCACATATTGACAAAAAAAAATTAACAATTTCATAAAAAAGAAAGGAACATTTTTAAAACAACAATGCGAATTCAAAAACCTTAAATTAACACGACTTGAATATAAAAACACTTGGCGAGATAACTGAGTTGCTCGTGGGCCGCTGTAACAATTTGATATTGCTATTTTATGCAAAAAGAGCTAATTGCATTGAAAGAGGATATTTAAACGCAGGTCTTATTCAAAATACATGTGTGCCTTAAGTTTTAAAGTTAAAATCACCCAAACTAATACATATCCCAAACTAAGCGAGTTACCGAATAATATTAATAAATCATCCGTTTTCTGACCTAATAGAAACAGGCTTTTGTCAAATACATAATCTACCACCAAAAACAAATAGCAAGTTTAATATTTTTAGACGAGGTGATTTAAGATATAAATTAAGCAATTTCACGCCAAATATTGAAAAAATTGCAACAATAAACCAAGCGCAGCCATCACATTAATTAAAATTGCTATCGTTAAATTATTCATGGACAAACATTTGTATTATGATTACATTGTATGCTGAAAATCATCAAATCATCAAACCAATATTGTATGCTGTATATTATATTGAAAAATGTAAGGGGATCAATTAAAAAAAGCATTCTTTTAAAAGAAATCGTTGCAAGAAAAAGGTTAGGAATATTCCTAGCTGCAAATCTCTTGTCTTATATACGATATGTTTTTCGAAAGTTATTGCTTAGTAGAGTTTAGCAAACACTATTTCAGTTCACTAATTAAAAATTTTGTGGTAAATATGAGAGGCACGCTTATTTGGATTTGACTCAAATATCTGGTGACTTCTCCCACTGATTGACATTGATATCATTTCACAAAGTATGTGGCCTTAGAAAATTTTTCTGCTTTGGATTTTCGCTTCGGAATCTCAGTGCACATTACTCATTTAATCAGTTTCCTGAAAATGGCTATTCTAATTTTGTAAAGCTGACAGCCCTAAAAGGGCACAGATAGACTTGCTGTTAAAGGTGACGTGTAGTGAGATTTTTCGTGACCTGTTGTTTTTATGTGAGCTGTGTTTGTTCCTTTCACATTAATTATTTTACTTCCTATCACATCAAACATCGTTGGCGTTTCTTCTATATTTGCAGTATGTCAAAGTAAACATTTTTGCCTTTGTAGATCAATAATATACTTCTGAAAACTTATCAATTTGCTGTCGAAATCATTCGGGACCGTATGCGAAACATTTGTTTTTTCTCGTAGAAATAAAATATTCCATGCCATAAATCGACACATCAATTCAAAGTTTTTTTAATATTTTCACATTCATTTGCTTTCTTTTTGCTCCCTTTATGGCAAATAAACGTACACTGTTTCTTGTTACAATTAATCTCATCAGGTGATTTTCTACGACCCAGCTCCGAACACTTCTTCTAGGATTGCCCACTTCGTTACTCTTTTAAGAGAAGCACATTTATTCTTTGGCATATTAATTATTCTTATTTAATTTTTCTTCCAATGATGTATGGAGCTTTCACCAACTCCAAACATCTTTGCTGCAGCACGGAATCCATTTTCTTTCGCAAACCGAATAACTTCGCATTTGAAACCAACACTATTTATTCTATTGTGGTTTATGCGTTATCGATGAAGTAGATTTAATTCAATCCAATACGTTTAAATGAAATGTAAGAAAAAATGCGTGTAATTTAATATTCCGAGCAAGGAAGTCATGTGGTGTTCACATCAGATTTTGTTTTTAAAGGAATAACCATAATGGGCTAGAACAACAGTATGGATTATACTGAAAGCAAGCTAAAGGACTTAGCTTCCTTTCAGGATTAAGACGGCTGGTACAGTACTGCTTTTACTCCTTCTGCTCTTAGAAGAAGCCAGAACAAGTTATTCGAGCTGTAATAATTGTAAGCAGGAATACTTTCAATCCCATGTAACAAATAATATTTAAACGTTTACATAAAACATCAAAATTTAAGTTCAGAAAGCTTTCATAAGTTATCTCTAATTATGTGACTTCGTGCTACTACATTAAAAAAAAATCTGATGTGTACACCACATGACTTCCTTGTACGGAAAATTAAATTATACGCATTTTTTCTTGCATTTTATTTAAACTTATTAGATTGAATTAAACCTACTTCACCGACAGCGCATAAACCGCAATAGAATAAATGCATTCTTTAAAATTCACTTTGTTTACCATAGCGACACTCTGGCGCTAGGTTTACTTAACAGTATTATATTTCATTCATATTATAACTCAGAATACACAAAATTTATATCATTTAAAGAATTATCTAACTGTTGCCACATGTTCTATTCAAATACTATAATAAAGCTAGAACTATGTATAAAAGAAATTAAGCAAACAAAACAAGGAACAGTTTTTCACAGACGATTGAGTATTTCTCATTCAATTAATTCAGTTTTCACTTCGCAACAAGGCAAAAATACATAAAAACTCAAAATATCTGTATTAAAAATTACAAAGTAAATCTTAAACACTCATTTCCTCGAAAAAATTCCAGAAAGGATTAAGCATGATTTAAATAATAAATGAAGGTGTTATCTTTGTTTTGTGAAGCTAAGTTTCTCTAGATTGGCAACAAATCCGCTACTCAGCTGTTTCAAATGTAAACAAGAGCAATGGCCGCCATCAAATTAGGCTTAGCGGCACTTAAACAATTTTAAAATTGTTGATAATTCTAAAAATATTGCATACAGATTTACTAAATGCATAAAACCCTTAACTGGATGATAAAAACAACGTAATTCAATCATTTTTAAAGCAAAAAATGTACAATTTACAAACATATAAGAGTAAAGAAACTGAGATCACTGAGCCGGGTAACAGAGTGGATATATTTATAAATATATTTATATACGTTTGGCGCGGCCGATTGAAACCAAAATACGAGGTGCACATTTACATGTTATAGTAGTCTTATATACAAAATTTCAACGTTCTGAGGCTACTCGTTTTTGAGTTATGCGAGATACGTACATACGTACGTACAAACGCCACGAAAAATTCTCTTCAGAATTAATTTTAAAGCAGTTTTATTATTTTTTTTGGAGGAAAAGAGTGTTTTATTCTGTCCTTACGTACAGATATCACGCAAAAACATCGTTAAATTGCATTCGAAAGCGATCAAAGTGGATATTTTCGTTGAAATATGCTGCCTGAAGCTTTTCGCGATTACAATACTTCCTTTTTACTTCGTACAAGGAAGTTATAAATGATCTATATTAATTGCCATGTAAACCTCTTGTTTTAAAAATATAGAAAATTGTTGAATAACTTCAGGATTTTCTTTAGAAATCAGAACAATATTTTTGAGAAGTTTTGGCATTTAGTTTCATTTCAAATTAGCTGTTACGTTTATAAAATGATCAATTACGAATTATTTTCCCTCTCATGAAAGTTTGCATTTACCAGTTCACTTTTATGAGAAGGGCTAATATAATATATTTTGTTTAGTTTAGGAAAGAAATCTGATGAGAATTCTTACTTTTATAAAAAATGCATGATTTTATAATGAAATATATATATATATACTTAGAGCTGTTTTTTAGGATGCTTTGATATTTATGAAGAGCTATACTGTAAAAAAAAAGTTTTGTTTGAGCTGTCAAGTATACTACAGTACAGAGTCCAAGATCCAGACTCATCAGGGCTTTAGTGATAGCAGAGTTTTCTGAATCAGTTTAAATCCAGTAAGATGACATGTAAAAATTATAAAAATAAAAATATGAAATAATGATTAATGAAGGATTGATGATAAGGGATAATTCTCATTTTTTATATTATTTATATAAAAAATAGCTCAGTATTTATTTGTTTGCTTTATGAAACATTATTTTCAATGTCAGTTGTTTAATCTCCCCCCTTTTTGTGTATATGAGTGTGTGCGTGCGTGCGAGCTAATACTTTCTCTTTAATTCTATAGATACACATAATTTCTTGTTTAGTGCTGCATCAAATATTCCCAGTTAATTGTCAATTGAAATTTTTTGGGTTCCACAAGTGGCTGAATGGTAAAGCTGCTGAACACTGGTTGCTTAGTCTAGGGTTTAAATTCCAGTCAACAGGCTGGCTGCATGAGCATTTGCACAGTTTTCACCAGGTGTAACATGTCTGTGAACCAGTTGCCCTTAGAAAGTCCTTTGTGAAGGCATCTCTCCTCTTAGGTAAATAAGCTCTCGAGTACTGCGCCAAAATTGAATAAACCAGACTGAATTTTTTTGTTTTTTTCATTTGCAACAACCTCTCTGTCACTTTCTATACTATCAGTAGCATTAATCTTCTACATTTAGAACCATTCTACAGATTTTGCTGTCCGTTATTTGATTGATGATTGGGGTATTGCCATCACAATGAAAAACTTCTGTTATAACATATTCATTTATTACCACTTCTCTATGTTTCCAGAAATTCCATTAATAAGAAAAATTCACTTTTTGTTTGCAATATCAGGAAATCTTCAAATTTGCAGCTATCATCATAAGGCTTACCTAACATCTGTTATACACTATTAGAGATGTATCATGAGATTGGCAACTAAAGATTATGTTGTTTCACTAATTTTTTTTTTTTTTTTCCTTCTATCGCATGCTGATGAAGTTAAGCTTAAATTATATTATATTAAAGTTATTTATTATAATTACACCTATTTCCTGTACATGCTTCTAATTTAACTGAGTGTCAAATAAATAAATTCCTACATATACTTTAGGCTTATCCAGGGCCGATGTGGTACTCTGCAGATCTAAAATTCTGCTGCCAAGTGCCACCCTGAATTCTAAAAATTTCCCCGCCCATAAATTTTGCATTCTAATGCCTTCTCTGAATTCTAAAGATTTTGCTCTCCCTTAATGTTTTGCTCAATGCTTCTCCGAATTCTAAAAATTTTGCCTGCCCTAAATCCTGTTGCCCGATACCGCAGGTCTGGCTTTAGTCCTGGGCTTATCTGAATAACAGATCAATTATTCTCAATTCAAGCATTACTAAATATAATCTTTTGCCTATGTGTATCATCATTTAAAAAATCTGTTTCCCCTTCCCCACATGGAAAGAAATTTTTGTCAAATTTCTCCTCGTCAAAACATTCAACACTTGACTGCTGAAATCTGTAATCACTGCCATGTGTAATGTCAACATAATAGGTTACCATGATCTTTGATATTCAGTTACTATTAAAAAAAATATCATTTGTTTATAGACAGAATTGTTTATAGACATAGATGGGGGGGGGCTATGTCTATAAACAATTTCTCAAGCTGCTGTATGATAACTCATGATGAAAATAAATGATGAAAATAAATAATCATTTGCCAGACTGGTATCAATGCCATAGTGAAATTAGGAATCAGTACTTTCCACACATTTTATTTATGAAAAAATATCAAATGCGCAAATGTAAAGCTAAAACAAATTTCTAAAAAAAAAGTTTTCAGTGATCTAGAGGTCTGGATTTTGGACTTTGTACCACATCATGTTTTAAGTATTTTGCATTAGCCAGAGAAAATAACCAATCCTGACTTTTAAACTGGAAGAAGTAAACAGAGAAAGTGTAAACTATATTCACCTGACAAATAGATAAAAATATCAACCATCTCTATCTTGCATAATCACACTACCAAATCCCTAACGGCCAAGTTTAATAGACAGTTGTTATGATTTGGTAAGTACTTTTCAGGGCCATGTAATGCTTACAAAATTTTCCTATTTAAATTAATTTCTTTTTCAATTAACACCTTCTACAAGCATATAAAATTATTAAAGCTTATTGAAATCTAATTCAGTAAGAATGCTTTTTTTATTTTGTTTAATTTTCAATGATTTTCCATTTAACTTCATTTCTATGGACATTTCATACATAAGATCAAAATTCTTCAAGTAGTATCTAAATAGTATTAAATGTTTATCATAACTAAAAATTTTTCTTTAAACTAAGTAAATTGTTGAAGACCTAGAGAATGTTTCTTTTTCAAGTCTCCTCTTATTTCTCGAGCACGTTCTTTATAAAGATTTGCTTTTTCTTCATCCTTTTCAACCCCATCTCCTTCTTTGTACATTTGACTAAGATTCATACATGCATAAACATTTCTACCTTCACAGGCAAGTCGAGATAATTCTGAGGCTTTAGTTCTGTTTTTTAGAATACCTTCAGCACCTGTTATGTACAGACTACTAGCAAAATAACAAGCTGTAGCATTTCCTCCAGCACAAGATTTTTCTAAATATTTTAGGCCTTCAACATAGTCTCTTGTGATAATATCTTTTGCACTTTTATCTTTAGTTGTTAACATCACGCCACAATGTAAACATGCGTCTGCACTATCAAGACTACAAGCCTTTTTATAGTAGTTGAAAGCACCCAAAATATCTTTTTCAATACCTGAAATACAAATTTTTGATAAGCTACAAAACATATTAATTTAGAATAATAAAGATACTACTTTTTTAACTAAGATTAATGACTAAATACTAATGCAAAAGGCTAAAATTCCACGACAGTTAATATTATGCATAGTATAGCTTATGATAAATTAACTTTATATTTTTCAACTTGTAAAAATTATAAAATACTGAAATGATATATGAAAATCATTAAATAGTTATAAATGGTGCCAATGGAGTAATTTAACTATGTGCATAGATAGCATAAATTTATTAAATGCATAACACATAAAAGTAATCCACTACACAATCACATGATATTATTTGACAAATCAACTCAAAACTTTGTTTACAGAGGGAGATGATATTTGAAATATTTAACAATACTAAATTTAATAACATAACTAATATTTAATAACACATTTCACATTGTTGTTGTAACTATCTGATTTGTCTGACAGTAAAATTAGATCAAGTCTACAAATTTTATCATGGTAAAGAGAGCACGACTACCACTCAAGCACCAAACCACTCAAGAGGACTTTCAGCTTACCATGTATTTTGAATGTTCTGTGCTGCAATGACATTATAACGCTTATAAACATCAAAGACTTCTCTACGATTTGAACGCGGGCCCAACAGTTACAACAGCCAACAATGCTAACCACTATATTCATCAGGGTGGCATTTAAAAGACAGTATGTTTAAGAAAAAACGATTAGTTCACTGTTATTACTTTTTTATTATAGACTTTTATATGTCACATATAATACCATTAAAAATATGCTCTCATGTTTTGTATTCCTACTTAATTATCCTTGATGTCTGTCTGAAATACAATAATCAATATAAAGCTCATAGAGAAAAAATGACTAGTGATTTATTTCTTGTATATCTTCAATACACTGCTTAGAGCCTAATAAATATGATGAACTTCATCAGTGATGCCCAGATGTTAGCCTGTGGGCCATATGGAACTATCGACCTCTTTAATGTACACGAAATATTACTTACCGTAATTTCCGGAAGAAACGCCGCGGCGTTTATGTGTTTAAAACTTAAATTTTCAGCGGGTGCGGTGTTTCTACCCATGCGGCATTTAGGTGCACTAAAAATAAAATATTTCCTATGATGGTCATTGTACATAGTTTGGATGGCCTTGTAATTGTGCATAGACTGGTGCTGTTCCCACAAAAAAGACCACTCAGTTGATTTTTGCGAACGTTATTTTGTTTACATTCTTTCCCTTGAACGGACCTACATGCCTTATTCACCCTAAACGAGATCTCAGAAGAATAACATTCTCCCCCCTTTCAAATCAGCATTCTCATCAGTTTGAATAGTCTCTCTCCTCTGCCATTCGATGAATCTTCCAGGACCCATCCTCTCCCCACCCCTGCCTTTTCTGCAATTCTTTTCAAAGGCGGACACGACTCCACCTGCCTCGCAATAACGAACTCTGACGTATTTCCTCTTCAACATGAATAGATTTTTTCTTGGCATTCTGCCAAATACAGATCCCATCAGTTTGGGTACAAGTACTTGTGGAATAGTTTTTAAGTAAGAAGGGAGCGGAAAATTTTTGAAAATGTCTCTAAACGTCACAGAAACTAAACATTTCTTACCTTTAATTTATTTTTGAGTTATGGTTTCATTTCATGCATTTTTCTTAACTGGTATGTCATATATCAGGACTTGAGTTTTTGCATCTATACGGCCCACGACGATGTCACGCGCAATTTAATCTATTGCGGCATTTACGCTGATGCGGCGTTTCTGTGTAATTTAAATTTTTTTCCCACCATTTTTCTCGAGTGCGGCGTTTACGCTGATGCGGCCTTTCTTCCGGAAATTACGGTATTTTATTTAATTATTTTTATTTTTCAATTTATTTAAATGGTGACATTTACTTACTTACTTGAATATGTCTAAAATGCTAACATTCAGTGAGACTTCATAAGCCTGCACAGCTATGAGAATATTTACAATTAGTTGTAAACAAGAGCTTTTAAAAGAATTCTGCTGTGTTTGTATGGAAAACCCTTTGTTTAGAATTGTTAAAATAAGAGTTTAAATGAAGTATCTATGTTTAAGTTCTTTTATGGTTGACAACAACTAACTGTTAATTTCTGTTGTTGATCTTTGCCAAATGGTATTCGTTCCTGAAAAAATGGTACAAAGGAAATTATATACATTTGCAAACTTATAGAATATAGACAAAATACTGTCTCCATTTATAACTAATTACCAGCTACTGATTTGTGCCCTCTATGATAGGCATGAACAAAGGTCTATTCATATCTCTGCTATTAGTGAATTGCATAACAAGCTGTGAAGTCATGAAAAGATTTAAATTGCTATTCCAAGAATTTCTGCATACAAAAGAAGCTTAGCAGGATAATAAAGAGCACAAACTTTTTGCTAACTTTTGATGATTAGTATTTGGGGGGGGGGGAATGCATTTTTAAGGTAGTGCAAGTAAACTCTGGAGGCTATGCCTTAAATATTCCTTACCTATACAAAATTAACTGCAGCTACCAACATGCTTTTTTCTTTCATTACCAGTCAAAGGTTCTAGTGAAACATAACTAATTTTGTATTCAACCTGCTATTTATGTCTGCTTTCTGCACTAAATTTTTTAATGCATACACACTTTTCTGCACTTTTACATTATATGCTCAATGCTAATATTTTGAACCAATATTATAAAGTTTCACAATGTATGTCTCTAAAATTTTAAATTTTAATTTATATATGCTGATTTAAAAGTTTTAAAACAAATTATTTTATTAAGAATAAAATTAATTTGTTGGCTCTGTAATTTTTTTCCTTTCCAAAGCAAAAGCCTTCACACTGAATTACGGTTTTCGCAACATTTATGATATTACTTTTAGCACTGAAATTGTGGCATTCCTCACTTCATCTAAAGAATAGTGCTGCCACTGTCACAGCAGCAATAATGCAACCAGGCATTGTTCTGGAGTAAAAAAAAAAAAAAAAAAAATGTTTTTTGAGAGCAAATCTTTTATTTCTTCCTCATTGCTTGATATAAATAGATTTTAGGAAAGTTTGTATTACAGTCACCGTTCACTGTCTGGTCATGGGTATTCATTACTGACATCTACGATCATATGGATGGATTTCTCCCCGGAATGTTCATCATTGACCTTTGAAATGCGTCTGCTACTGAAATACTGAAGCCTAGCTACATGTTTAGCCACCTTACACACGTTGTAACATTTCAAGTGATTGACTTGTCTTCACAAGTTTAATCAAAATTAATTCAAACCCTTGCTATATTTTCACAATGATGTCTTCATTACTTATCACAACAAAAGGTAATAAATAGGTGCTATAATTTGCTATAACCAAACACTGAATGTTAACTGCTGCCAATCTGCAGGTTAAGAAACATTGGTGTTTGACCTTCATACAAACTAGTACAGAGTTGTTGTAACGAACCTGCATTTAACCATGGCGGCCCGAAGAGCTAACACAAAGCATCCGGTGGTTCAGTTTTTCTAATGCTATTTATTATCTGTTATATTTACATATTTACAACTGTCCTATTGTTAGGCGGACTACCTTCACAGAAATCATGTTGCCTAATCAAACGATATTTCGTTTCTACTTACATGCATTGCACTACTGCCAAGCAGCGCCATCTACTTCTCTCTTTACAACACTCCTTACCTGTGAACTCTTTAAGTTCACACAAACCGAATACAAAATAAACTAGTATTTCTAAATCAAACATAACATTTGAATACTACATAAACTACATCAAATTACAAATAACAATTAAGTAATGTTTAAACACATTAAATCAACTTATAAAGTAATTACTAAATAAGAAACATTATACTAAATCAAAATTTGCAATAATTATATAAACTAAACTACATTTAGCAACAATTAATAAAGATACTCAAAAGATGACATAAGTGCAAACAACAAATTAGGTTATTACACAGTAACTCTTTACTACACACAGTAATTCTTTACTACTAATTAACTAATTACGCACTTCAAGATTGTACAGAAGTTGTATTGGTCTCTTCAGATTGCCTGTTTGAGTTTTTATTAGACAAGAGCAAACCTGACCATCTCTGCCAGGATAAGTTTCTATTATCTTACCTAGTGTCCACAAATTCCTAGGTAATCGGTTGTCATGTACAAGGACAACGTCATTAACATTAAACTGACCAGACACTTTAGTAGGTGGACATAAATTCACAGATCTTGAAGAAAGCAAGTAATCCTTCCTCCACCTATTCCAAAAGTGGTTTAACAAAGTTTGTTGATGTTTATACTTTTTGATCAAGGAATGTCTAGACCCAATCAAGTCTTCTCTGCACACTCTTGTAACTGGAAGAGAAAGTAAACGTTTACCAATTAAGAAATGAGCAGGAGTTAGCGGTGAGGGTTCTGAAGGGTCATTGTAGACATACGTTATGGGCCTTGAATTAATTATGGCTTCGATTTCTACGAAGACTGTTTCTAGCTCATTCAAAGAGAGACTAGAACGTCCAACTATTTTCCTTAAACAAGTTTTAATCCTTCTAAAAGCCTTTCCAAGAACCCTCCCCACCATGCTCCTTTTTCCACAATAAACTTCCATGTTATACCGTGGGAAGAAAACAAATTTTGTACAGATGGATGTTGAATACACTTCCAAATTTTTCGCAACTCGAGATCAGCACATTTGAATGTCTTGGCATTGTCTGAATATATTGTTGAGCACAATCCACAATGAGAAATAAACCTGCGAAACGCAAGCATAAAATTCTCCACGCTCATAGAAGGGACAAGTTCTAGATGTAAAGCTCGAGTTGTAGCACATGTAAACAAAAGCAGATAATGTTTATTCTTGCTGTTCTTTGTAAAGAAGGGACCAGCATAATCCAGCCCTGTTACAGAAAATGGAGATGATTGAAGAACACGATCAGGTGGTAAAGGAGCGGTTTCCTGTGTACCGGCAAGCACCTTGTATCGTTTACACAAAAAGCACTTACTTAATGTGGACTTGACGAATTGGCGTCCTTTTATGATCCAAAACTTTTCTCTAATATCGGCTAAGGTAGCTTCGACTCCAGCATGAAACAATTTGTTATGAGACTCAAAAATTACTAGTTCACTGTATCTATCTTTATAAGGTAACAGCCATGGGTGTTTTTCTTCGAAAGCAAAGTCTGAGAATTGAAGTCTGCCCTTTAAACGCAGAAGACCATGGGTATCCAATTCTGGGTTAAGTGAATAAATCGACGATGTCTTTTCTAAGCATTTTCCACTTGATAGATCTAGAATCTCTTTCGCAAAGTATTTTCGCTGTGTAACTTTTACCCAATACAGCTCAGCTCGCGAAATCTCAACAGAGCTTAATGGACCTTTGACTTTCACTGAATTTCGTTTTATATTGTTGGTCAACCGCATAACATAAGCCGTAATTCGATACACCTTCAGCAGCCTGCTGAATCGCGTTAACTCTAGTAATGCCGAAGATTCTACATCTTGAATAGAAACATGAAGAGATGTTTGCATCCTTGCTTCGTTCTGAATGCTCTCCTCATCGATGTTGGTCTGTTGATTTACTGGCCAAACACTTTCAGGTTGAGAAAGCCAGCTAGGTCCCTGTAACCAAAGGGAACTTCTCACAAGGTTATTTTCTTCTCGAGATAAAAGGTCAGCAGAGTTTTCACTCCCACTGCAGTGAAACCAGCATTCAGGATCTATGAGTGACCGAATCTCAGAAACTCGGTTTGATACAAAGGGTTTCCAGTTTCTTGCACATCCCTTTATCCAGTAGATAGTTATTTGGCTATCACTCCAAAGAAACTTTTGATGACACAGTTCAGGAAACAGCTTTGTCAAATACATAAACAATTTGGTGGCTACTAAAGCAGCCATCAACTCCAAACGAGGTAGAGTCATGGTCTTGAGTGGAGCTACGCGACCCTTCGCTGTAATGAAACTGGTGCAAATAATATTTTTTCGAATCAAGGTATCTAAAGTATGCTACTGCGCCGTATGCTTTAGGGCTAGCGTCAGCAAATACATGAAGGCTAACATTAGATTTTTCATTACTACCAAAATATTTTCTCGGAAGAGAAAAATCCTCCAACATCTTTAATTCAGCTTGCCAGCGACTCCAGTCCTGAATTATTTCTAGTGGAAGGGTATCATCCCAGTCCACACCTAATGTCCAAATTTTTTGTAACAGAATTTTCATTTTCATCACAAAGGGTTGAAATACACCAATTGGATCGTAAACTTTAGCCACCATTTGGAGAATAGTCCTTTTTGTGGCCTCAGCACTGTCATGGGATAAATTTCCTAAAAATTCGCAATTCAACTTGATTTTATCTGCTTCAGAGTTCCAGATCATGTCCAAAAATTTTGACTCTTTAACTGGTTCTATGTTATAACCTTTTCCAATCCACCAGGAATTAAGTTCCTCGGAATTTGACCTTAATTTTCTCAAATTCATCTCAGCGTCTTTAAAAATCTTAACCGCGTCTGAGGATAATCAACATGCATCTTCAATAGTGTCTGCACCGTAGTATAAATCGTCTACATATAACGAGGAATCTAACATTTCATAACTTTCTGGATTTGTGCTTTTATATTTTTTAATGTGGAATTTTATCGTCATTGCTAAAATTGCTGGACTACAGCAAAGTCCAAATGGAAGACGTTTAAACCTTAAAACTTTATATTTTCTCTCACTATTTCCGAACCAAAGAAATTTTATATATTCCCTATCCTTTTCTAAGATTCCTATCATTAAAAAGGCCTTAGCTAAATCTCCGCTGAAAGCAATTTCATATTTCCGAAATTTTAAAATTATGTCCAAATCTACGGGGATCAAACTAGGTTCAATGTCTAAAAAATCATTTAAGGACTTTACACATTTAGCTCTAGAAGAGCTTGCGTCATAAACAATCCTACACCTTGTGGTTTCCTTAGGTTTTATTATTTCCCTGTGCGCCATAAAATACGATGCTTCCGTTATTTCCTGTGAACACTTCTCAACTATAATCTCCTTCATTTGCTCTTCAATTACGGATTTAAACTGCTGATAAATCTCAGGATTTCTAATAAGTCTATTTTTAAGACTTTCAAATCGTCTTAATGCGACTCCGAAATTATTTTCTAACTGCCCTGCTTCTGATTTCCATAATAAACTGACATAGTATCTATTTACCTTCTACCTGTATTTCCTTTTCAAAGCTCTGAATCATTTCCCTCACCTCGTTAGAAATCGCTGAGTCATCAGTAAGGCCCATCAAATCTTAAGTCCATAACGATCGCAATGAATCAGTTACGCAAGAAGAAAGGTTTACTATTGCTGTGTTTTGTGAGATACTATTTCGCTCTCTTTATCTTGAAGGCCAACTGGGAGCCATCCAAACATAGTAGAAATCGCATAAATTTCCTTTCCTAATTGAATCTTTTCCCCCCTTACCATCTTCCAATAATAATCCACACCTATTAGAATTCCAACGCTTCCTTTACATAAACAAGCAATTCGCAATCTGCACTCATTCATCATTTTTAGTGTTTGTTTTGACGGTGTGGTCAAATGCGCAGCAGTAATGGTGTCAGTGACGAGACAGCTGATTTTTATTTTGTTCTTTTGCTTCGCATCCGAAACACAGAATTCGACAACCTTACATGTTTTAGGTACTGCGTATTTCATTCCGAAGGAATAAATAGACAATGTTTCTTCTCCAACAAATTTTAAATTTAATTTCTTAACTACACTAATATGAACAAAACTTCGTGTAGCACCATAATCGAAAATTAAATTAGTTAACTCTGACTTTCCATCATAATGAGCTAACACTGAACAGGTTTGCAATAAAGCATTTTTCTTCAATGATTTATCACAAGGAACAACAGAAAGCGTGTTTCTTTCGGGGAGTCTGGTGTTTCACCTACTGAATTGTCTTGCGACCTTTCGCACAATTTTTTTATGTTTTGATTTGAAGTCGTTCGTGCTTTGTTACGATTTGAACTACTCGTACATAGTGACTCATGGTGCGACTTAAACCCGCATTTTAAGCAGTTAGTTTTATTCCTGCACGATTTCCAAATGTGATATTTTCGAAAACAAATAAAGCATCTATTTTCAGTACGTAACTTACACATTTTTTTCTTTAATGCTTTTATCACAAGAAAATGAATTATGGGACTTTTCGCAGAAGATGCATGCACGATTATCAACAGCATTGAAACTGGCAGCCGTAGGTACATTTCTGTGTATTTTTTTATAATCAGACTTAGCATGTTCGAAACGTGGAGGCAAGGTATTTCTTTTATCTTGCGTCAATAAACTCGACGCTTCACGACATACAATTTCCCGCTTTATGAAGTCCAACAAGTCAGATACATTAATTTCTTCATTTGGGTTTTTCCGTCGATTAAATTCCAGAACGAATTCTTCTGGAATAGCTTTTAACAACACAGGTATTAATAACTGACCAAATGAACCTTTCGTAACTCCTTGCGCTTCCAGATTCTGAACTGCAATTTCGATTTCATCATATAACCTACGTAAAGCTTTAATATTATTTGAATTCCTTACTGGTTCTAAATTTAACAGTTTGTTCATGAATTGACTCATTATTATTTCTTTTTTCCCGAATCTATCCTTCAAAGTTTTTATACTCTCATCGTAATTTTTTGCATTTAATTCTAATTAAGATACTGCATTACTCGCAGCACCTGTAAGTAATGTTTTCAAGTATGTGAATTTTTCTATCTTACTAAGACTTTCGTTTTTGTCTATAGTGCTTTCGTAACTGTTCCAAAACTCCGTAAATTTTTCAGGATCACCTGAATATTTCTCTAAAATTAGTTTTGGAAGTTTTACCGTACTTTGTACATTTTGCAGTCTAACCAAGTTTTGTTCAAGATCTTTAATACTTATTTTATCCTCTTCCAACATTTGATTAATTCGTTTAATAGCTCGAGAACATTTTTCCTGATATTCCTCAAAACTAACTACATCCGCTTCTAGAGAATCTATCTCAATTACGGAATGAATTGCCTCATCTAATTCTTTCAAATTACTTTTCTTTTCTGTTAATAATTCATGCACTTGGCATAATTCATCTCTATCTTCCTTTGCTAAGCTATCCTCGACTTTCTTTAATAGTTTAGATAGTACCGTTCTCAATGCGGTTCTCTTTCGTTTTAATCTATCTAGTTCTGCTATTATTTCGTGTTAATACGTAAATGTACCTAAGACTGCTACTGATCAAAATGCAAATCAAACACGTTCAAAATTTAATAATAATCCTACTCTTACCTAGGGCATGGTCTGGACACATCCTTCCTCATGAAGTTCACTTTAACAAATCCAAACTTTCCGTAAGATGCACCATTGTAACGAACCTGCATTTAACCATGGCGGCCCGAAGAGCTAACACAAAGCATCCGGTGGTTCAGTTTTTCTAATGCTATTTATTATCCATTATATTTACATATTTACAACTGTCCTATTGTTAGGCGGACTACCTTCACAGAAATCATGTTGCCTAATCAAACGATATTTCGTTTCTACTTACATGAATTGCGCTACTGCCAAGCAGCGCCCTCTACTTCTCTCTTTACAACAGTTGTTGCATCTAATATAGGAGAAGTGATATAGTAATTGTCTTAAGTTTTCAATTAGCTCTTATATATTTTAGAATGTCGGTTCTATCTCTCCATTTATTACTGTTCATTATGTTTAAAATTTTCTATGATGAAAAACTGATGTTGAAAAGTGAGTGTCTATAATGAAAAAGTGAAATTTGAACTATCTTCATTGTAAAGATCAGAATATAGAAATAAATTCATACACCTTTAATAGTATGATTTATGCATCAGTTAACCATAAGAACATCATTAAGCATCAACTATATATATGTATCAGAAAGCTCCGAGCACAGACTTCAGATTATCAGCTAATACAATAACAATAATTAAAAAGTAGATTATGCTGCTGTACGATCAGGAGTGTACAGTTAAGTGTATTGGAAAAAGTTGGAATTCTCTTCTTTATGGGATTCTGTCCTTGATTCAGAACCACATTCAATTTAACAATAAACAATATAACTTACATTTGTAAAAAAGTTTCTTTACCGTCTGACAACCAATTAACCTTCAATAACAATATGAGATTTCGCAAGACAGTATCCTAAGCCACATCATTCGGCAACAATACCTTATTTAAATATTCTCTCTACAGTTTGAATTCAGTAAGATTTTTACTTTTATAAAATGTTTTTAAATCCCTAAAAAAAATATGTAAAGATTTAACTGCAATAGAACAAAAGTACTCCATAAACATTTAAAGACAGTTTACTTATAAGTAATTAAAATCCACTTTGTTTGCTGAATTTTATTATATATTATGCTTATTGATGTTTTAAGTAAAATATGCATTATTGATGTTAGACATCAAATGACATTTCATGTAAATAGGGCATTAGATTGCAATAATAATTTTTAAATGTGCATGTATTTTCCAAGAGGCAAAGTATTTTCTGTGTTTATGTATCAGTGTCATTATTTCACACAATGTCACTGTGAGGTGTAAACATGGAAATTCTTTATAGATAACATGCTTATTGATGATGCCAGTTGGTATAGTTCACCATTAAAATATTAACCACTGCTTGCCTGTTTTAAATGAAGACTAAATATGACTGCATTGCAATTGTTTCATTTTTAATTTCTGATTTTAGGTTAAACTATTATTTAAGACTTCATTTTCAGTAAAAGTATTTTCAGTTTCTTAAAAAGAATAAAATTATAAAATAATATTACAAAGAAATGAATGAATGCATCTTTTTTTACCTTTTCCTAGGTAACAATAGTTACCATATTTAAAACAGCTTCTAGCGTAATTTCTTTCATCACAATTTGATTTATAAACTTTTGAAGCTCCTTCAAAATCTTTCTGAATTGCTTCCAAATAATCTCCCAGCAAATGGCAACCTGCAATTAATAAACAAAATGCCCATGAACATTAAAAATAGTTTGAAGCATTTTCTTTGAAAGAGATGCATGTCTGTTTTTGATAAAATGTTAGTTAATGATAGCAATGAATGCCATCTGCTTTGAACATTTTATCTATAAACAGTTACCCCCCCAAAAAATCCTTCAAAATTTTACAAAGTGGTGCAAGTCCACTTTCTGAAAAGATATAATACTTAGTTCAAAAATTATACTACATATTTTTTCTACTTCGTTTTTATATGTATGGCAACACTGTTAATTACATAAAAATTTTCATTTGTTCACTGGAATGGTACTTCACCCAGAAAACGTAACTACGAAACAACGCGTAATGAAAAATATGTATGTCATATTATAAAATATATTTGCAGGGGCAATTATAATTCTTCTCACATTATCTGCCTGACCCTCCTGCAAAGTCACTGATCGTCAGCAACTAATTTTTTGCCCTCCTAACACATGAAAAACAGTGTGCTGAAACTGACATAAAATAGCAATGGTTTAATGAAATTAAAATCACAACATCCATAATTAAACAGAAATGTTACATAAAACAAACATCCATAACACTCAAAATTTTACAAAACAGTAACAGATTAACTAATTAAAAATTAACAAATTAAAAATGCAACAAATATCCATAATAAAATAATGCACAATTATAACACATTTATTTTCTTGATCTCTTGTCCATGTTCACAGCAATCTGTTTTAACTTAAAACAGAATTGCAGAATTCTCAGCATTGCTGAGCAAACTGGCATTGCTCATCCACCTGTTTTAACTTAAAGAAACATTAGAGAATTGCATAAATTAACTTCATGAAATACACATTCCTACATTCTCTATTAGCAAGCAAAATACGATATCTCTGAAAAATGCAATACTTTTTCTTTCATTAGCAGGCACACAGTACCACTATGATTAATTAAATGAAAAAGAAAGGAAAAACTTCGCACATTAATCACAAACGATTCTCGAATTTCAAAATCGTGCAAATTACCGCCACCACTACCGAAACAGATGGTAGCATTACACACTGCCATAATGCACAAAAAATCATTAGTTAACCAGACGAATACATTTTCATAAAATTCTTCGGTTACATAGCACCTTGCCAAACGATTCTTATCATTATCATAAAAAATTCTGTAACTACAATTTCTTTTTATTCAATAATTATATTTTTTTACTTCACATTTAAAAATTTTGAGAAAAATATAAATGTTTTCCTAACACAAAAAAAGTATATTGCTTTTTCTTCTCACATGTAATATTTATAGATGTCGAAGTGAATCAAAATAAAATACTTACTCTTCAAAATGAAAAACTTTTAATCAATGTAGCTAGAAATTTAGCTTCACAAGGTAGTCACTGAGTTAGCCTTTCCTCTTCATTAATAAACAAATAAATTAAAAGTCCATGTTGATTTTTAAAGAAAAACTTTAATTCCAACATTTAAAAATTACATTGTTATTTTGCTTGCTTATCTGTATGCAAAATATTGAGACTGCATAGCTCTATTAGACTGCTCAAGTTGCAGTTATGTAGGCAGTATAGAAAGATTTCTTAAATGCAGAATAATCATTTACAGTTAATTAATTCTTAAATAATTTTTATTTAGAACACTCTTCTCACAACTAGCAACATTTGCAGCAATTGTGAGGAAAGTTCACAGTAGCATTACAATACTTGGAATTCTGTTATGGAGATTATACTTTGGAATAAATTGCAAAAATTCAAAAATACACTTCCACATTCTTGTTCAATTTTCCCTAGCAATAATGGAAATATTTCTCTCTTAACACAGAATTCTTCCTTATTAATATTACCATGATCATGATGTAGTTCATATTTTTAATTTTTATTCAAAAGTTTTAATGAAATATAAAAGTTATAACAATAATTTACAACTATTGAAATCTCATAGTGGTTTCTTTGAATACTTTAAATAAACTAATTTTCTTCTCCATTTAGTTTAATATGATAATTTAGAATCTTGTTATTTTTCATCTGCTTTGATGATCCACATGACTACACCTATAAAAAATAATGTTCCATGCGGAAAATGACATCCTTTAAAATATGCTGCTCAAGGTGGACTGCCTCCTCCAGCTATGCCATTGCATCCAATCATAAATATGCTTTTGCACAGCATGTGTTTTTTAAATAAGAAATGGTTTTTCCATTTTAAAAGATTATGCATTTTTAGATCTTATAATAAAATTTAAAGAAAACAATTTATTATAAAGGATTAATAATGTATTTTTAATAATGTTCAATTTACGTTCATGCTTACTGCAAATATATATATGCAAAAATTATAGATTTATGTTTTTGGTTTATGTTTATAAATTCTTTAAAAAATAAAAGCCCTAATTATAAAGGAACAAAAACTTAAAAACCAAAAATCTCAAATATTATAAATAAACATACAGTCAAAAGTCTTTAATCCGGACCTCAAAGCTACAAATTTTCTGCACATGCATAAAGGCTCGTTTCCACTACTGCGTACGAACACGTTGCGTCAATTGAAGACACGCCTACGGCATCCGTACAAGCGTTTCCACTGCTGCGTATGCGTAAAATATTTTCATTTTCCGCCGCTAGGTGTCACTGTAATATTTTGGCGCAAGCAGTTCGCGAGTTACGAAGCTGAACATCTGAATTTTTCCCGCTTAAGCGAGTATTGTTTGTTTTGGATTTGATATGGAATTTTAGATAAGTAAGGTTATAATGCATATTATGAACATCACGAATTCCATAGAAGCTGAAATAAATTTAAAAAAAAAAAAAAAATTGTGTTTCTAGAAGCCTTAAATATTATGAAATAATATATATATTATTAAAACTAAAATGTACTGTTAGTGAAAAAGTAAACAAATAAATAACATAAAATAAAAAAGTTAAAGGGATTAAAAAATAGTTGGTACTTTAAAAGTACAGAGTAACTGTAAGGAAAGGTTCACAATATTTAAGCAAAATTCACTATTTTGCTCACTTCACATGCACTATGGGCAGTTATATTTTATACATAATCCATAAAATATTATTTTTAATTTAAACATTTTTAATTCATATCTCTTTTTATACAAGAAGTTATAAAAATAAGATTTTTCTCTTTATATATACACACATTAGGTAAAGAAAATGAAAATATTTAATTAATTAATTAATTCCTGCGCTTCTGCAGGAGAGGACTGAATTTAAAAGCAATTATTATAGTAATTTTTTGTTAAAAAATGTTTAGGGCATTAATACTGTCTCATGTTAATTGGAATGAAAGTTTAGAGTCGTAAACATCCCAAAGTCTGAGCATATGTATATACATTCACATAAAAGTGAAACGAAAATATATATATATATATCTGCAGGGTTTCAAAATAAATTAAATTTAAATAATTCTCTTGTGCCATTGCTGCAAGGAATGAAATTTGAATTTAACAAACATTTTCTATTCGTAAAAATTAAAAGTTAATTAAATTTAAATGAAATTTAATGCAAACAAATAAAGGATTAATTATTGCTGCGAACTAATATACAATATCATTTAAATACTGAGAGCATATGTAAATTAAGTGCAAGTATCAAAATCCATGAATAAATATGTAATTCCAAAAATTTATTTATCCTATTATTCACTTATGCATTTTTATAAGTTTTTTAGGATTAAATCTATCCTATTATTCATTTATGCATTTTTATAAATTTTTTAGGATTAATAAACTATCTTATTATTCACTTACGCATTTTTATAATTTTTTTAGGATTAATAATCTATCCTATTATTCACTTATGCATTTTTATAATTTTTTTAGGATTAATAATCTATCCCATTATTCACTTATGCATTTTTATAAATTTTTTAAGGATTAATAAATTTTTGGAATTATATGTTTATTCATAGATTTTGATACTTGCACAGCAATAATTAATCATTTCTTTGTTTGCATTAAATTTCATTTAAATTTAATTAACTTTAAATTTGCTTTTTACGAATAGAGAATGTTTGTTAAATTCAAATATATATGTACAGGATATGCTTTAAATTAGTATTATATAATTTTCAAACTTTTTTGCGGGAAAAATTTAAATAAATAAGAGCATAAATAAAACAATATATTTAATGCATATAATAATATAAATAAATTATAAAACACGAATATAGATCAAATTGGAATAAAAAGGTAAGAAAGTTGCAGACATGGTGCAAAAAGCGTATGGGATTCGAACTCACGACTCTAAAAAGTAGACATTGTTACCATCAGATTTACCACTAAGCTAGGATTACACGTAAGTCGCATGCATATTTTGGGTTATATACATTATCAAGTAAATCAATTCTTAAAACTTAAGTTTTTTGGTCCTATTTCACTTTGCTATTGTCTGAAAAATTCCCCAGAGTTTGTTCTTCAGCTTCTAGTACATTTTTTGGAAAAATCATTATCTTTTAAAGTGGCGTTCCGATTGAAGTTAAACGGGCTGCTAAAAATATATTTCATGTGCTTACAAATATATGTTATCCAAAAAGATATATTTATAAAGGGAAATACAAATTTAACATACTCTTCAATGAACTGGAGTATTTAAAAGGCTATCAAATTTAATTTATAATTAACGTTTTTAGTTTTTACCTGTTTCAAAAGAAAAAATAGCAAATCTTTTAATCATATCTAATTTGCTATAGCAGTTTGATATAGTCAGACATTCATTTTCATTAAAGCTAAATGAGTATGCAGAACTAAAAAATGATTATCAGAACAAATTTTGCTATTTCATGGACTTGGAATTATAATTTTTGCCGCTGATTTTCTTGAACGAACAAGTACTGTAGTTGCAGTTATCTTGTTTTTCTTATCATTTTAAACTAAATTCAGCTGATTGCTGTCATTTTCAGCACGCAGATTTCTCGCTATAATGTTAATTCAGAAATAAGTATTAAATAATATAAGTAGCAAAACCTTCTTTCCCTATTAGCGAGCGTTCATCGCTACTTCTGCCGCCATTAATTTTTAGTCACTGCACCTGATTGCTCCTTTTTCACCACGTGACCCAAACGCAACCGCAGATATATGGATAGAAGTTGAACATTGTTGAACTCCATCCATATGTCATCCGTCACCGCACACCGACCGGATTGCAGATGTCAATCAAAGTGAATTCGCTCGCTGATTGGAGAAACGCATACGCACCGCAACGCATACGCATCAGTGGAAACGGGCCTTAACGCATTGCATGCGCATATGCATTTACGCATGCACATTTAATGTATAACGGACGGTATAAGCTAAGCTAAAATTATCTAATTATTTATTTCAGTTAATGTTGCAGATTGCGTTGTTCCTTAATCTTCTAATTGGATCCGGCTTATTATTTTTTGAAGACTGTTAGAGCAATTTTAGAAAAGCAAGCTTGAACTTTCAATTATGTCAAAAAGAATTTCCGATTCTGGAGCTACCAAAGGATCTACAAAGCGAAAGCATGTTTTGATGTCCATCAAACAAAAAGTGGACAAAAAATGGATAAAGGCATATTCTTTGTTTCTCTAACCATTCCAAAATCTGTTTATCAATTTTACACTGCTCTGAGGGGGGGGACGTTGTGGTGCGCAATGAACTGGAAGTTGATCTGTCAGCACTATCCTTATCTTCAAGGCAGATGTTTTTATTTTATTTGGCTTATAATTCCTTACGAAATGTAGTATTTCATCTCAATGTACTCAGTCTTTGATATGATTTAAACCAAATTCCTCGTCATTATAATTCGCTTCCAATAGCGAAGAAAGTGACGGAGGTGATTGAAAACGAAAAAATTTTGATTGACAAATTAGTCGGTATTCTCGACACAGCAATTATAGGACTTGAACAGCGGAACTCTGTATTTGAACAAGAAATTATGTCTGTTTATAGAATTAAAGAGAATGTATTATCACATAAAAAACAAAGCAACTTAAACAACTTACATTGAAAGAAATGTTTAATAAAGTAAACAAATAAATATTAAGCTTTTTTTTTTTTTTTTTTTTTTTTTTTTTGTAAATTTTGATACCCTTTAGATCATAATTGTTCTTTATTTCATAAATTATGGTTTCATATTTTTAATTTTATAATTTCTGCATGCCATCTTACCAGATTTAAACTGATGATCTATAATCCGGAATCGCCGAAGTCCCGACGAGTCCGGATTAACGACTTTTGACTGTAGTTTAGATAAACAAGTTCGGCAAAAATCTACAAATTGTTTGCTTTTATAATTCAAATTTTCTTTTTAGAAAATATTCTTTATGTTTTCTTGCAATGGCTGGGTCACGAAAGAAAATATTGTTAAAAACCTGCAGATTAGTTATTGATTTGCATCAAATGAAAGCGAAACCTATTAGAAAAATTAATTTAAGTGATTCTACAGCTTTTGGCATTACTAAGATGCAGAATTGTACTAAAAACAAAAGAAGACCATCTGAGTTATCTCATGGAATGAAACACTTTATTCTAAGGAATATTAAAAAGAATCCAAGACTGAATGCGGTAAAAATATATTTATGGGCGTGCCTTAGCAATAATTCGCGGTGCATGGACACTGAGTTTGCGCAATTCTTTGACTTGTTATTTTGGCTTTGTCTTCAAAAATTGCTGCTCCACAAATCCAAAATAACAAGAATTGCACAAACTCGGTATCCATGTACACATCGACCTATTTTCATTTAAACAAAATCGGAGACTTCCACAAATTTGACATTACGTACTTTCTTGGCATTTTTCATGTACACATCGATCTAAATTCACTTAAAAAGTCAAAGGAGCCACCAACAAAAAATATATAATCTCATTAAACTATATTTTAAATTAATCCATGAAATAGCATAGAAAAGGAAATTCATCTTAGCAACTACACAAAGGAAATATCCACTTACCTTATTTACGAACTTACATGTTGTCAGTCAAACAAAATTCTTTAACAGCATCTAAAAACTTCCTAAAATTATCTGAACTAGAATCCATATACTGGCATCGCCACATAAATTCACAAAAATAACCTCTGTAGTGCGGGTATTGTCTGACATTTGACCATATTCATTTCCTTCCTACAAACAGGACACTTAATAATGGCTACTAAGTAAACCTTCATTTACACACCAGTCAATTAATGCTTTTTTCCCTTTCGTTCCAAATTGTACAGAAATTTCAAATTAATCTTACAACAGTCAGCCATTTTACCATGTAAACCATAAAATAACAACATACTTATCCAAAATCCGACACACACTTTCCAAATCTTTTCTCATCATTCAAACTGACTGCATCACGTAACCAATCATGTCACAATAGGGTTTCTGTAATGTTCAACTACTGAGGTTACCATAAATGAAACAACTTGGCGATAAATGAAATAACAACTTAGGTAAGGATAATCCAAGGAGCACTCTTAAATCTACTCTAACCCTCATTACTCCTAAACTTGTGGAACGTTGTGAATTATATGGAATATGTGTAAATCCAGAAACTGTACGAAGAGTAATGCGATCTGGAGCATATCATGGGCGAGTAGAACACAGAAAATATTGTCAGTAAAAAAAAAAAAAAAAAAAAAAAAAACTTTGCTTGGTTTTGCAAAATGAATAAAACAAAGGACACCCTACTACTGGAAAAAAGTGTTGTTTGCTGATGAAAGCAAATTTATCATTTTCAGCTAAGATGGACGAGTGTTGATGTGGAGAAACCAAAACAGGAGTTTCAGAAGCAAAACTTAGTACCAAGTGTTAAACATGGCGGAGGAGGAGTTATGGTATTGGGATCTATGGCACATTCTGGTGTTGGTAATATAGAGTTTGTAGATTGTATAAGTGATCAGTGCAGAATCTCTCACTTATTTGTTTGGCACTTTTTACAAGAGTAAGAAGAATTGGATTTTTGTCAAGTTTCTTTTATTTTTGAAGTAAAAATAAGTCGATGTGTACATAGATAAAATAAGGGCGTATACAGTGCCATTTTTGTGCAATTCTGGGATTTTTTTTTAAGTGAAAATCGGTTGATGTGTACATGGATATCGAGTATGTGCAATTCTTAAAAACGTGCCAAGTAGTGAGTGATTCTGCACTTTTCCCATTAACGAATACAAAAAATCAAAGGGCTAAAGTGCAGAATCGCCCACTTATTTGTTTGACGCTAAGAAGAATTGGATTTTTGTCAATTTCCTTTGACTTTTGAAGTGAAAATAGGTCGATGTGTACATAGATAAAGTCAAGGGAGTGTGCAGTGCCATTTTTGTGCAATTCTGGGATTTTTTTCAAGTGAAAACAGGTCGACGTGTACACGGATCCCGAGTATGTGCAATTCTTAAAAACGCACCAAGCAGTGGGCGATTCTGCACTTTCCCCAATCAAAGTGGCCGATCATTTTTGTGAGTCACTGTAGTTTCCTACCAGCGGTTAAAATTACTATTCTCACAGCTCTAAGTATCGAAAAATTCCCGCAATTTCAGTGTCAAACACCTCCATAACCTTTATTATATAATAATAATATTTTCGTATTCCTTATACAAAACAAAAACGACAAATTATTATACAAAAGTTAAAAGATGTTTCAGTACCTTCTAAGTTCTTTTCTTTGAAGCAAGAAAATCGATATTCAGTACCCAAATTTTCAAGATACTGTTTTAATTCTTCTTCACTTTTAAACTCATTTGCCATATTTTTAATAATTTGTTGCACTTTATAATTAAACCTTTCTGCACGACATTTCTTCTTTGTGGAAATATGTTGGGTGCCAAGGCTGACACCCTACCCCGAATCGAACATAGTTGAAAGTTTCGAAATATTATAGAAAGTAACTTCTTTCAGATATAGTGATTTTTTAAAATTTGAATTTTAAAGAGATTCACGCACTATAAATGAAAGCCTCAAAGCTATCTAAATCTATGTTATCAAGGTAAGATCTCAAGTGGTGAACCAATACATAAAATACTCACAATATATATGAATATAAATATACATAAATAAAAACAAAAAAATACCGAATAACACGACAAAGTAAATATAAAAATTAGACTTCCATGATAACATTTGGATTGAGAATGGATATTGGCCTTTTTACTTCCTTGTACTAAGTAAAAAGCAAGTATTGTAATCACGAAAAGTTTCAGGCAGCATATTTCAACGAAAGTATCCATTTTGGCTGCTTTCGAATGCAATTTAACGATGTTTTTGCTTGATATCTGTACGAAAGGACAGAATAAAAGACTCTTTTCCTACAAAAAAATTATAAAACTGCTTTAAAATGACTGAAAAGAATTTTTCGTGGCGTCTGTACGAACGTATGTACGTACGTACGTACTTATCTCGCATAACTCAGAAACGAGTAGCCTCGGAACGCTTAAATTTTGTATATAGGACTACTATAACATGTAGATGTGCACCTCGTATTTTGGTTGCAATCGGCCGCACCAAACCTATATAAATATCAGTGGCGTAGCTAGGGTGGGACAAGGGGTACATCTGTCCCCGGGCGCAGCATGCAGGGGGGCGCCAAATTGATGGTACAAAATTTTAGAATAAAGTGTTTTCCATTCGTGGCAAACAGAAAGGTGCGCAAAATCTCCAGTTGTCCCCGAGCGCTGAAAACCTTAGCTACGCCTCTGATAAATATATTTATAAATATATCGACTCTGTTACGCGTATTTCCAAACCCTATCCCACTTTTCGAATTTTTGACGTCATGGACAAATCGACTAGTTTCGCCTGGATGGTAATTCTTGAGCATGCGCTGAAGGGCGAGAAGTAACATAAACAGAACTTTGGCTTGCACTTGTAAACAGTATTAAGTATATTGTTTGAAAGTGCATTCGTTTATGTAATTGCATAATTTGACTGTTTCTGTAATAAGAAAACTTTATTCAGATAAAATTTATTTTAATGTTATTATTATCTGGTAATAGAATTATACGAAATGCTGAATACTCTTGGTACTATCATAATCTTCGCATATCCTTTCACATTGTATTTTGCGTTATCATTGTAAAATATATTGTATTATAAAGATTAAATTACTTTGTTAGAAATGTGAATGTTCTAACTTAATTTTCTTTTTATCACTTATTTATTTTCGCTTTGAAAACACATTCATATTTGACAAATAATTATCTCCTCTGAAAATTTTTTGATTGTTTAAAAACTATATTTGTCAATAATGTAATAAAAACTCACTAATCTAGTGCTTCATAGATCAATATGACAACGAATTCGAAATGTTTTAAAAACAGTTCTTTAATCTTTAGTTTGTAGCAGATGCAACTAATGTCACAGAGAAAAAATATTTCAATAAAAAAGTTCTCCATGTTAATTCAATAGTAAAATTATTTCTGTTTCAGTGAGAAATCCACTTTCAATGCTTATATAACAGAAAAATGTAACATAAGCATTTTAGAAATTTTAAATATAAGCTAAAGGTTTGCTGTACAATTTTATATAATAAACGTAATAATTTACTTTCGTTACTTTTAAATCGTATTTGTTTCCAATAGATAACTGAAATTTTTGACAAGTTACAGACTTAACTTTAACACAGAGTTCTGTCACTTAAAATATCAATTAATTGTTCTTTTTCATTTAGAGATACATTGGAATTGAAGGTACTTACGTATTAACGCAACCAGGCCAAAATTCGCATAAATCGCCAAATTTGGCGACCCTACTTACGGCAACCCTACGTGTTATATGTAGTTTTTCGTAAAGAAATTATTTTTCTTACTGGTTAGATTGAATTCCCTGAAATACTTTAATTACTTTTTCGGTTACTGTACCTAACAGAAGCGCCGTTACCCTCATGGAAAAAATTTGCGAAAATATCAAGGAAGGAAGCATCATTTATTTGGATTGCTGGAAAGGATACAATACAAGTGAGTTCGAAAGTGCTGGATTTCTGCATGGAACTGTTAATCACAAATATAACTTTGTGGATTCCAACACGGGCGTTCACACACAACATGTAGAGCGCATGTGGGGCTCAGCCAAATGGCGCAACAAAAAACAGAGAGGAACAGCCCGTCATCATCTTGACTCATACCTTATCAATTTATATGGCGCCAAGCTCAAGCTGTTAATGGCGAAGACGGTTTTCAATCAGTGCTAAAAGCAATAGCCAAAAGATTTCCGCCGAAAAAATAATTCTGCAACTTATTCAAATTCGAAACCGGAAGGGTTTAATTGCTATCTTATATTTTAAAACAAAATAATATAAAAATCTGTATTAAAAATTATCTGTAATTAATAAATGTACATTTTCTTATTATTCATACTTTTTTACTCAAACTTACAAATCGCGCCAACCTGGTTGCGATAACCCAGGCAGCATGCATTCGTAAATTGCACGAGAAAAATACGTGCAATTTACGAATGGCCTTTCGTATAAAAAACGTTCAAGTTGAACGTAAAATTATCATAAAAAGTGTCCAGTGGCAATTGCTAAATATTTACGTATATTTTTACGTTTTACTATACGTAAAATTTAGGTATATTTACGCGAGAGACTACTGTTCATTCGCAACTTTTACGTATAATATACGTAAATTTCAGGGATTTACGTATATTTTTAGTAAAAATTTACGTATATTTATCGCATATACGTAAATCTCAATTTTTTTGCTTCACGTATGCGTATATATTTAGTAAAAATTTACGTAAATTTCCCCTATTTTTTACTGTATATAAACGTATATATTAGGTAAAAATTAAGGTAGATATTCTCCGTATTTAAAACGTATATATTATCCCGTACAAAAAACGTATATATTTGATAGAAATTAACGTATATATTTCCCGTAATTTACGGTACAAAAACGTATATATTTGATAGTAATTGACCTAAATCTTCCCTATGTTTTCTTTGCATATGCGAATGACTGGTAAAAATTTAATCCGATGTATTCTCCATTTTACTGTGTATAAATGCACATTTTTTGGTAAAAAATTTGCATAAATCTCCAATAACCTTTTCACTGCAGTTTTCATAAAACGTACTTTTAATCTTATATTTTTTATATAAATCTATGCAAAAACTTTCTGTATGCTATGATTAAAAGGTAAAATAATTTTTATATCAAATTCTTACATATCTGCCTTTTTATGTACAGCAATATGGAATATATATAACTGGAAAATTTAAATGCACTAGTAAATGAAAAAAAAAAAAAAAAAAAATTATATTAAAAAATTACGTAACACTTAAAGGCTGAAAATGACTTTTAATATTTCATTTCAAAGTGACTACAAAATATGCAATAAATTTTGTAAACATCAATTCTGTGTTTTAAATCAATTAATGCTATCGTTCATTTGCATTTTTGTTTACTAAATTCATTTCATAAATTTAAATTTAGTAAACAACTGTAGCAAACAGTTGTTTACTAAATTCATTATTACTAAATAACACTTAAATAAATTATTTGCTTTTCCAAAGGACATTTTCTTATGCCATGTAAATGAACAATAGCATTAATTGATTTAAAACATAGAACTCCGGTTTACAAAATTTATTGCATACTTTGTAGTCACTTTGAAATGAAATATTAAAAGTGATTTTCAGCCTTTTAGTGTTATATAATTTTTGCATAGAAATTAATTTTTTTTTGCATTTAAATTTTCCAGTTATATATATTCCATATTGCTGTACATACCTAAAAGGTGGATATGTAAAAATTTGATATTAAATTAATATTATCTTTTAATCATAATATGCAGAACATTTTTGCATAGATTTATATAAAAAATAAAAGATTAAAATAAGCACATTTTACGAAAAATGCAGTAAATAGGTAATTGGAGATTTATGCAAATTTTTTACCAAAAATGTGCACTTATACACAGTAAAGAGAAGACATCGGACTAAATTTTTACCAAAGTCATTCGTATATGCAAAGAAAACATAGGGAAGATTTAGGTCAATTATCAAATATATAAGCTTTTGTTCCGTAAAATACAGAGAATATCTATGTTAATTTCTATCTAAAGTACAATATAGTTAATTAACAAATTCAGTAAACGAATGTAGCACAAAAGAAAACATCATACGTTTAGATTATTTGAATGAGTGTGCTAAATTTTAAAATTGTTAAATATAGACCAGGAAATTGTAGAAAACTTACCTTTTCCAATAGTTTACCAAGTTGACTTTGTTATTTTCCTTGAAGATGAATGTTTAATGTCACAAATATTTCATTCATATCTTCAGATAATACACAAATACATACATATTTATTTATTAAAATTCAGTTTATCCCAAACATCTTAAAGAAAATATTAATTTGCATGCAAGTTAATCTAGTAACTTCTGTTTTAATTACACACATAATTATGATATGTAAAAATTTTACATTTATCAGTCAATCTTGCAATGTATTGTAATCTATTATTGTTGTCTTTTTCAGTTTAAAATTTTATAAATATATTAGATCAGTACTAAAAGTTCACCTCTACAAAAGAAATGCTTTATTGAGGTATTTTTAAAAAGTTCCCTTTTACAAGGTAACTGTTAATTTCATAAATAAGTTCATAAAATTATGCAAATTCAAAATTACCTAAATATGTTCTTTATTTTATCTTATATACCAGATAAAATTTTAAAAAGTTAATTTGTTTAGGAATATTAAAGTTTTTAAATATTTATCTCATGTGACTTTTTCTATAACATCATTATAAATGTACATGTTGATGTGGACATACCAATTATTTTTTTTCATCATATAGCTTTATGGTATTAAATGATTTAAAAAGAGGCAACTGGACAAAAGAAAGCAATTAGAAGTTGGCTAATTTTTTATTAATTTGTTGTCAAATGCTGTGCATTTTAGATTATGCTCATATGATGACAATGAGTTATTTAAATTATAAAATTATTATGAACATATCCCACATAAATTAACAAGTATAAAATTTCAAGTTGTTTGAAGTATTATGAACTGTAATACTTGCAAAAGAAATACACATGAAATTAATTTAAGAATTAGGTTTATTTTACAGGTATTCGAAAACTGCAATTACTGTTAAACAATAAAAACTAACATTAAATCTGAAGAGCATATTTTTTTCAATAATAAAATTCAACATAAACTTCATGCAGCTTCGCCATATTTGTTCTATAGTTCGCTGTCTTTAATATCCTGTTCAATATTTGTAAAAGTGAATTCTTTGTCACCCAATGTTTTGAGAACAGCTCCTAAACAAGAAAAAGAAAAATTTGTAATAATTTCACACTTCAGATGTTTTCAGCTTTTAAATATAGTTGAAGTATTAAGAGATGCATATAAAATGCACTGAGTATCTCATATTTAAAAATTTACATTTCAGTAATTAAAAATTTAATTCCATACTATCACACAGTAAGCTTCAATTATATACCTTACACAATGCCTATAATTTCAAGTAAAAAATACTTAAGATTTGTTTAGAACTGCAAAGTTGAGAAAGTCTTTAATGGCTATGTTTGTATTTAAGTACATGAGAAAAAACTTAATTTTGTATTAATTATATTGCATTAGCCTTTTCAATTTTATTCCTACATATAGTAAAGAATATTCACTTTCTTACAGATAACCTTTTCTTAAATAAAGAGTAAGCAGGAAACTAATCACAACACTATATACATATAACAGAATACTTCATAAACATATACATGTCATTAACATATGTATATGCATTAACAGGCTATTTTACACATTTCAATAAACCAGAAACCAATACACAATCAAAAGTATTATCAGTAAATTCCTCCAAAATCAGAGCAAAAATCTTTAATTATCATAACAATGGCATCTCAGTTTGCAATATAAAATATTTCAAGTCTACATTCATGTGCATTCTAAGCAAACAGAAAGCTGAATAACAATAAAATTATAAATACCATAAAAAAGTTAAGAGCCACGTAGAATGATAGCAAGACTAAATGAAGTCTTCCTTCAAAAATCAATTTTAATTCAAAAATTTGCCTTCCTGTTTAACATCTCAAAATAGGGTTACTGCTTTCACTAACTCAATTTCCTGTCTTGGCAAAATAAAAATTGTCACTTCTGTTGCAGGAAATATTTGCTGCAAACTTTGTATGCAAATAATCCAATGAAAAAATTTTAATTGTGGCTTGAATATTTTCTTTATTAAATAAATGAAAAATTCCCACATATTAATTTATGATCCACATGAAGCTTTTTACCTCTACCATATCATGCAGCTATTTTAAAATATATACTCTCATATAAAAGCCACAGAATTTTTTTACCAATATTAATATAGTATAAATCATTAATAAATCTTCTAAAAACAGCCCCAAAATTTCTAAATTTGATACCCAAAACATAATTCTACGTAACTGTTAATGTATGCATTTGCTTGCACATACTTAAAATGAATTATACACACAAAAACTTAACATATTAACTTTAATAAATTCTTAATTAGCAGGATGACTCAATTAAGGCAAAATATGAAAGAAATCTACCTGATGGAATAGTTGTAAAAGATATATTTAAAAAAAGCTAATATTGTTTACCTTACACATGGCAGAAATTGAGTAAACTGTATGCAGCTGGATTATTTATTAGGAATAGAAGTTAGATCAAAGTACCAAAGTTACACTAGAGCTTTAACCATTTGGGTGCAAAGAAGCATCTCAATTTAAAAAAGAATAATTTAAAAAAGCTAATAGAATTTTATAACTTTTACAATCTAGTACAAATATTAGACACATAAACAACACTAAATGCCATTATTTACTTGCATATTTTCCTTCTTTGTGTACTTTACTCCTTAATTTTTCAGGATATGATTTAGAAACAGAGTTATGGTAAAAATGTATACTGGTATAAAAAAAAAAAAAAAAAAAAAAAAAAAAAAAAAAAAAAATATTGCTGAAACTGATAAGTCCTCTGAATTATATACTATAGTGCAAAGAGGGATGGAATATGTGACTAAATATGATAAATCAGATTACAATAACATTAAACAAATAACATGAAAAACTGAAAAAAGAAATTTTATTTGAAATTATTTTTTAACTCATGGAAAGACAGACAGTATTTCCAACTTATTAAATTCAATTATATTTTACCTTCGTCAAACCAATATTGGTAAGAGAGTTGTATTTAAAATCGGTGCTAAGCTAAAGCTGCTTTCTTGCCTAATTTTATACTATTGAAAATACCGGTAATTGTCAAAGTTATTCATACTCAATATGTGTAAGATTATTAATGAGCTGCCAAACCGCAGTTAACCATCTAATATACTACATTCAACGTTATTATTTTTCTTTTTGAATGTCAGGTTTTCATTATTTCTGCCAATATATCTGTAACAGGACATAAAGATTGAGTTAATGTAGAATAGAAAATTACCTTGCAAGTTAACACCTTTACCTTAGTGGCAGTACTTCATTCTCTAGAAAAAACATTTTAAATTATTATACTTAAACAAAAAAGTCATATTTGTTACAGCAAAACATCATTAAGACAATAAACCAGAGTTGAATGCAAATCTAGTTTAACTCCATTCTTGAAAACTAGTTTATTACTTTCAATTTAATTTAAAAATAATAAAAAATAAGGTACGTATTACGATGACTACCTAGATATCTCGTCTAAACTGGCAATCCTTGTAGGTTATACAGGTTAACCCTAACATAGGTTATAGAGGGCACTAAGATAGAGAGTATTAATCCCACACTAGGGACTCTAATATTTGGTAGGAACAGTTTGAAAAGTGAAACAGATATTTATAGTGAACCAATGCAAAACAAAAACAATAGTTCTTTAGGGACAAAGCCCATTTGGACTAATAAATACGAGTAAATTAACAGCTTTTAGCTATTTTTTCTTCTTGTAAAAAATAGACATACAGAATATTTTTAGAAAATAACAGTACTTTAAGCATGCATTTTCCACATATTTAACACAATAATTCATTCTAGCTCTGTTGCAATACTGGCAAAGGTACTCCTCTGTTATTAGGACGGGATTCAGAAATGTACAATGAAACCTCGAGATACGAGGAAAGTATGAGCAAAATACGAGCATTAATTCGAGTAACAAGCAATGAGCCAGGCTGTTGGTACAAGTGGCGCCATTTCCCTACATGGCTCAACTCGGGGAATCCCCTCGTCAGATCACTCAGTGTTCTCTTATATATGTGTTTGTGCACTTGTAAATTAATTGTTTTGACATTTAACGTGAAAATAATTATTTCAAGATGCCTCGCAAGAAGATTGTTGGCTCAGATAGTGCTGCAAAGAAAAATAAGGAGGCCATGGCCGTCGACTAAGAAAGAAATCATAGATAAACATAAACATGGTGACGGAATTGGCGAAGACTTGCGGCCTTTCAACATCGAAAATCTATACTATTCTGAAGAAGCAGGAAGTAATTAAGAAACCTGATGTAGCCAAAGGAATTATCGTTGCTTCCAAGCACCATAAAAGTACTCCTAGATGTTGAGAAGCTGTTGTTGGTGTGGATTAATGAGAAGGAGTTAAAATGTTGGTAACAAAGTTAAACTATTGTTATATTATTTACCAGTGTTATTTATTAGGAAAAATTGACTTGATATTAAAATGTTGATATTTTTTGGGGTGTGGAATGGGTTAACTGAATTTCCATTATTTTCAATGAGGAAGCTTGTTTCTAGATACGAGAAATTCGCTATACCAGTTGAATGCTGGAACGAATTAAACTCGTATCTCGGGGTTCCACTGTAGATATGTAAGCATGTGTATGTGCATATATGTGTATAAGTATACACATACATACATAAAGAATATACACATGCACACACGAGCACCTACATTTAAAAATGCATGCATATAAACACACATTTCTGAATCTGGTCCTGATAACAGAAGAATACCTACATGAATCATAGGATTTACATTAATCAGTTTTATTAGAATTCTTAAATGCAGAGGATTTACATTAATCAGTTTTATTAGAATTTTTAAATGCAGAGGATTTACATTAATCAGCTTAAATGAAATCTTCACTATCCGAAAATTCAGTTTCATTTCCAGCTTAAACTGTATCACAACAATCTCATTTATATTATTTCCCTCTAACAACTGAACATTTTGAAAACCTTTTCTATTCCATGGAAAACTAATGCTACATTAAACATACATTTTCTAAATCTGAAAATTTTAAGTTAGCTTAGAAACTGTAATCATTCTTAAAAAAGTTTGATTTATGCAGATGTTAGATCAATAAAATTACTTTCCTGTGAAAAAGTAATATGGCATTGAATTACACGATTTTACACATCAAGATATACTGAGTGAAAATTCCTGAAATGTTTTATTTCTTGGTATCTCTGCAAGAATTGTATAAATAAGACTACCTCCCTTTTTAAAAAAAAAAAATGTTTAGTAAATACTATGAAGAAAATTGGTTACATTATTTACAGTTCATAATTAATAGAAAATAAATCATTTCTTAGCTTATCAGAATTTATTTTTATCACATTCATAAACAGTACTAATTTAAACAAACATACCATTATGATTTCAATAACTATGAAATAGAAAATCCAAATCTGCATCTTTGATGATCTAGTAGATTGGACATCTCGTTTATTACAATTCAGCAGGGTGCTGACTGCCCAGACTGTAATATATATATATATATATATATATATATATATATATATAATTAATTTACAAGGGAAAAGCAACAAAAATATAAACAATTTCTTGGTTTTATATAAGCATTTCTGCACATTTACAATTTTAATTTTTTTAACTATCTAGTTATATTAAAATACATGATTTAGTAAAATATAATTCAAATAATTTAAGGTATTTTAGATCAAATACTAATTTTTCAATAAATTTTTTCATGCAAGTCTAATAATCAACATAACTATCAAGTTTTGACTTCGAAAATTATGTTTAGAGAAACTTGAAGCTGCAGTAAATAGTAATAAATTTATTCAAAACTGAAAGTAAAGCATTCTTACTTTATTTTCTTTAACTATGGCAGATCTTTTAAAACAACAAAATCAAACAAACAAAAAAGAAATGCATTCATGAAAGGACTTAGGACTTAATTATTATTCATGAAAGGATATATTTCAGTAATTACAAGTGCATAAAAATTCAGTATATATATAAAAAAAAATTAACACAGATTTGGAACAAAGTACCTGTGTTTCTATGGCATAAAATTTCCTTTTTTAATAGCACAATATCTTTGAGTTAAAGATTATATATTAAAGCAAATTTAAAAAACTAAATTCAAAAATAAGAAATTATATTATTTTTAGGGAAAACACTAAGCAAATAAAAAATTTTGAATTTCACAAATAAATGAAAGTTACATGCTTTATTTTTTGGCATAAGGTAGATAACATTTCCATAACAGATTTCTGAACAATTAGTCATGTTAATATTGCCTTTCTTTTTCCATTAAAAGCTATTTCCTGCTTAATTACAGTATGCTTTAAGATAAATATTAAAACGTTTGAGTAAAAATAATATAACTGTAAAAAGGTGAGACACATACAAAAAGGAGTGACACATACAGTAAGAAACAGACTAGTGCAAAATTTAACAGTACCAAATCCTGAAAATGAATCATTAGGCACGTACACAAAAGAACAACACATGGAAAATCACATTTCCTACACAGACGCTATTTATAAAATTTTATATAGGTGAAGAAAGTACGAGTATTAAACACTGAAAATATAAAATATTCACTTACTTTCTTCAAATAATTAGTAACTTCGATGGATTCAGTCACAAACGCCAATCCACGAACAAACAGTATTCTTTGCGACTTTACCATTCTCTTCGACCGCCATTGACTGACTGACTGATAACTTATAGCCAGAATACCACTGAGATCAGTAGTTTATCTGGCTCAATCAAATTTATGCCGGATGGGCACAATAACATAGAACTATCTTCACATAATGTCCGCAGTAAGGAGGAGAAAGACGGTTAAAGAATAGGAAGACCAGCAACGCGAGAGCTCACAAGCAAGTAACCGGCCCGGTAAAGGCGTGACTAAGTGGGAGTCATAAAATGAGTGTAGAATGTGAATAAAACTAGAGAATTTAAGAAATACACAGTACAATAAATGAGTAAAATACAAAATTAAGAATGCTAATAAACACATTGGGTACATCATTTACAGGTGGGCACTAGGTGGGAAAGTTCGGGTCCCTGATAAGGTGGGCCGCAAGCAGAGGATCTGTAAGGAACAGGCGAAAAATCAAGCATAGGTGCGAAGGAAAGGTATATAGAAAGGGGGGCAATTTCGTATTTGAGGAGAGTAAAAAGAAACTTCGTACATTTTTTACGAGTTCAAAAGGCCAGAAAGAAAAGATGGGACAAAATAAAATTTAAAATAAATGGCCCAGAAATAATAGAGAAAAAAAAGAAAGGGCCTAAAGAAAGAAAAGGAAAAGAAGTAGAAAATATCCTAAAATACGATTGTGTCTATGAGTGTAGTTAAGGAGTTCATCTGCAAAAATTAGTGTCTTTAAGAAGCAAACTTTAGCTAAGTTTAATAAAAAAAAAATAATAAATGAATGAATTCCTACATGGTAATGTGTATGCCCTAATCTTGAGACCTAACTAGAAAAGACATATATCATCACAGAGATGTACATAATATTTTAACTAAAGTAACATTAACTATTGCCGTTCCCAAAAAATTCATGTATATTTCAGAAAAACAGTAATTGACAAAATCATAAATCCATACACAGTGTGAGAGCATATCAACAAAAATAAATTATACAGTTTATTTTTCTTAAATATTAGTTAAATATAAAATTAATTTATTAATTTAACAGTTGTAATTTATTATAGTACAAGTTTAATAAATTCCGTCACCCTGTATTTATATTTGATCATAATTCCAAGTTTGATACCTGAAGAAAAAAAAAAGGTCGGGGATCTTAGTTACAAAAATCACAATCTATACTCATCGATAAGGCTCCTATAAACCAGGCTGAATCATCAGGCATTCGCGCTCCCAAGTGGGAGATGTAATGGCGGCTGAGTGGTTAAGGTGCAACAATTTTTTGTGTTTTTTTTGTGTAAAATGGGCGGATGTACAGCTATTAATTGTTCAAATCATTCACGGAAAGGTCATACATTGGTAAAATTTCCTAAAAATGAAGAAAGAAGAAAAATATGGGTAAATAATTGCCGAAGAGACAATTGCAAACCTGGTCCAGGCGCTGAACTTTGCTTAGTAAGTATAATGTTAATTACGCCTTCATTTAGAGTTTATATCTTCTCTGATGTTTATAATGTGCAAGTAAAGTGAAATTCTTGTGTACAATAACCTGAGTATCTGCTAATTTCTGTAATAATAGCTATAATTAAATAAGTCTAGGGTTAATGTACCCGTCGCCAAACATCGCCAATGTAGATGTTTTGAATATGGAAAAGAAATTTCTCTTCTAATATAAAGCGCGGATTTTGTTTTCCTGTGCTAATTGTGGAATTTATACTAATGTAACATGAAAATCATTAGCATATTGAAATTTATTAAAAAATAAATAATAATTTGGAAAGTCAAGATAAAATCTGAATGTTTGCTAAAGATATATGTAACATTATACTATAGTTGCAATATCGTTGGAATGATATATAATTTTTTCTTTATTTTATAATCACTATTGTTAAAAAGTTAGATGAGTTGTTTATGCACGGTGCCCACTACTGTTTCTTGGTTAAAATAACTTCCAGAATTTTGACATTGACATCTGAAGTCAATAGAATAAATTGAATAGTGTGAGACAAAATATATATAATCTGACTTCAATAATTGCAAGGATTGTGCAAGTTTATTTATAATCACAGTATTATACAATTTGGCAATGGAGTAAAGATTTAGAAATGAATGCAAAAATTCAAATTAATATTTTCTTGTTTCTAATTATAGAAATATAGTCTATTTTCCAGTATAAAGTTTTACTTAAAAGTATGGGAAAGCAGATTTGTTTCATGCATGATCTTTATAATACTGGTATGAAATGAATGAATTTTAATCTGTAAACAATTTTTTGTTAATATTGAAATGCGTTTCTTTGGGTACATTTTTAGGCACTTGTGGATCATGTCAGACAACATGCAATAGAAAAAAGATGTCCGTGTGCATAAATTTTTCCATTGTGTTACTTCATTTTATCTAAATTTCAAGGATAATTCTTTTCATTTTTATATGGCATGTTATCAGTATAAAGGCTAGTGAAAATAAATTGGTATGTGTATCTGTTTTTGAAGTGTAATGCTTAAATAAAAAGATGGTGTGTGTTTCTTCATTTAAACAAAATTTCAAGGATAGTATTTTTCAGTGTTGTACGGTTTGTTATTTCTCAATGTAATGTGTAACAAGGGGAAAAAAAACTGGTATGGTATATCTGTTTTTTAAGCATGATAATTTTATTTATTTCTTTAGTGATGCATATATATAGAGAGAAGGTGTTTGGTCCAACTGAAGTTATAATAAATCTAATTTTACTAGATCTCTCCCTCCCCTCAGGTGTAGAAAATTTTCAAGTGCAGAAAGTTTATTTGCAGAATTAATTCATTTCTGATAAACTTATTATCATTAATTTTTTATATAACATGTTATTAAGTTACACATTTGACTACTGTGTAATAAAATTGTATTTAGGGCAAAAAATTAACTATAATTTTGCATCTGGTGACTAATATCATATGCTTCTAAGAATATTACTTTAACTTTTTCCATAATTTTTGTATTTCAGGAACATGAAACTGTTATTTTGATATACTTAAATAATAAAAGTGTGTATCTGAATCAATTAATGGATACAAATATTTTACAGTTATTTTTAGAAGATATTTGCCATATCGCTTCTAATAATTCATAAAGTATGTTAAAATATAGGTAAATAATTTGGTGCAGAATTCAAATTTAGGGTTTAAAATATAGTGAATCATAAGACTAAATGATTTTTATTGTCATGATTTGCCTGGGCTTAAGAATGTACTTTTCGCCCGGTGGAAATTGTCATCAAACTGTCCTGAACAGGCTTTTTGTTGATAATAACTTCCAGGCTTATCAGTACCTCCTTTTGAGTGGAGGGTATGCAAATATAGTACCCAATTTAAATTACATTGTGATTGTAATAATATTGTGGTATGAAATAAGTGATTATAATTACAATTTAGGTAATTGCATTGTAATTATATTACATTGTATCTGTGAACTCTTAATTTCATTACTTTATGCAATTATGTTGTAAGTGCATAATCTAATTGCAATAATATAATCTATTTGCAATTACAAAATAATTATAAATGCAGTTACATCTTAAATAGAGGCCATTTTAATACTTTTAAATTTTCGCAAGATAACTTCCCATTAAGGTTCATTTGGAGGAAACTATGCAAATATTAAAAAAGAAGTTATGCTAAATTTACATATTTTGTACAGTACTTTCTTGTTATAATGCTGTTCAATATATCTTCAATACTTTTGTAAATTTAACGACATTCTTTGCAATCACTGTGGTGCTTTAAAAAGAAGTTTCTTAGTTATGCTTTCTAATAAGAATGGGTTTAAAATTAAGTATTATGTATAATAACTAGCAGTTAAAAAAAACTTGACTGCATGAAAATGCTGTTGCTGTGTAAAATAAAAAATAAGCTTTCTTTTATGCTTTGAAATGAATTACATGTGGTTAAGTCGTCCTTTTACAATTTAAGAATGTGGTTAACACACATTCTTAAATTGGACAGGTTTTATCTAAATTATTAGTATAAAATATATAAACTATGAATTATTTTGTAACATAACTCAAATTACAAAATTCATTCTATATACGTTCAAAGTTATTATCTTTTATGGAATAACTGTTTTTTTAATTTAGGTAAAAACTGGATTTTTAGAAGTATTACAAATACAATGCAACACAAAGGTGATCTGATCGAAGAGGAAGGACTTTTTATTACGGTTTCTAGTTCGTATTTATATTACATTTGATGAAAAGCATCCAAAACACAGAATGCTGTACTTTCTTCTTCCATATTATGTTATGAAATATTTCACACATTTAAAAGAAAGTGTTTCTTCAGAATCTTGCACAATTATTTCCATGTACCTCAGACTTAAATGACAACATATTCTTAAGTTATTTTTTTAGTATGAATTTACAGTGTTTTTATGGAAATTTTTGTTAAAATGTCATTAAGATAAATTTATTTGCACACTCTACGCTTTAACTATTTCCCCATTTGACACTATTGAAAGTTTTTATTCATATCTTATTTATTATAGTCTGCTAACGAAACTGAAACATCTAAAGAATAAGTTATTTTGAATATGTTTACAAAATATACGCGAAATTTTTATTTAAGTGAAAACGTCTATATACTATTCGAGAATTAATAAATTATCCGAAAAGTTTATATGCGCTGAATACCGCGCGTCTATAAAATAAATCTTTAAAAAAACAGCAGACATTCAGCCAGCGTGTGCGATAAACGCGCCAAAATTGGCAGCGCGTTCACTCCCTCTCCAAGAGAGAAACGTTGGTGATTCAGCCTGGTTTACAGGAGCCTTACTCATCGATGGTCAAGAGATCCCCATTTTTTCCCTCTCAAGAAATTCCTAAGCACGAAGAGGGGGGCCTCCGAAGGGTGTGAATTGCTGATAAGAACGGAGTACTGATAAGGAATGTGGCGTCTCTACGGAATAGTTACGAAGAAAAGAACCACATGACTTGCTACTATTACTAACTATTGTATAATGCTAGAATCTTATGAAAAATAATAAATAAAGAAATTTAATTGCACTCTAGTGATAGAGAAACATATATTGTATAAAGAACAGAATGTTACTTATCTGAATATTCCGTGTCAGGGCCTCTTTTGGATTTCTCGTGTTGATAGTAAGCAGCTAACAAAACATCTGAAGTTTCGAAAAAGCGAAGTTTCCTTTTTTCAATTTGATGAATGAGACATTGCATAGGAAAGGTGAATTAAACTTTTTTAGAGAGTTGAAAATATTTACTGAAACAGTTATTTAAAAAATTTCGGAGCTATGTTTAGACACTGCCTCCAGCTTTCGTGATCGCAACGCCCTCCCGAATACGAATCCATTCAATATGTCGTAGGTAAAGATATCAGAATTTCTCATATGGTCACAGTTCAGAGCTTTCGTGAAGAATTTCCTGTTGATCTTATTCAGGTGCTCTTCTAGAGTGTCCAGTTTTAAGTCACAGTGTAGTGTAGCATTGCTCACAAAAAAGTGAGCATGGGTGATAAGCCTTAAGACTTTGTTTTGCATGATTTGAAGTCTTTTTATATCCTCCTTGGTAGCCGTGCACCAGGCCGGCGACGCATAAGTCATCAATGGCCTAATTGCCGTGATATAAACTAGCCTGTTTTTCCTGAGGTCTAAGCTAGAATAATTACCCAATATAGGGATGAGACTATTTACAACAGTGAAAATTTTTCTTCTGACCTCTGTTATATGATCTCCCCATTTTAATCTTTCATTTAGCATTACTCCTAAATATTTCGCCTTACTAACTCTAGGAATCTCTTCAGAGAATAAGAAGAGCTTACTGTTAATAGTCAACTGTGTATTTTTCCTCCTTATCAATAATAATTGCGACTTGCTGGCATTAATAGCAATTCTCCAAGTCTTACAACACTTTTCTACCACTGGTAGAAGCTCCTGTAATTTCTTGATTGCATGGTGTGCGTTTGCGGACTTTACGGCTAATGCCGTATCGTCCGCATAGCACCCAAGAAAGTAATTTCTGCCAATGTGAGCCCTAGGAAAGTCATGAACATAAAATAAATACAGGACGGGCCCTAAAATGGACCCCTGTGGGACGCCTGCATTCATGGTGCGTAAACTGGAGATGTCCTTTCCAATAGCCACAGTGAATTTCCCATTAGTGATGAAAGACATAATTAGCTGAATCAGCTCTCTATCCATAGGGAGATTTATAAGTTTATAAATAAGCCCCTCATGCCAGACGCGGTCGAATGCCTTCGCCACGTCTAGCATGAGTAAGGCGACATTTTGTTTCTTGTGAAGCGCATCCCCACAAAACTCGACGAGCCGAACCAGCTGCTTCGTTGTTGGAAGCTTTCTCCGGAAACCAAATTGTTCCGGAGGCAGTAATTCAATATAGTTTTTCAATCTGCTGTAGATTAATCTCTCAAAGACCTTTCCTAGTCCCGGAAGCAAGCTAATGGGCCTGTACCCATCTGGCTTAGTGTTATCCTTGCCGGGCTTAGGCAATAAAATAACTTTTGCGATTTTCCATTTTGTGGGAAAATAGCATTGACTAAGACACGCATTGATAATACTCGTGAATTTTGTCACAACATTGCAGGACAGATTTTTAAGTGCGTGATTATTAATACCGTCTATGCCAGGGGCCTTTTTGACTTTAAGCTTCTTTGTGATTTCTTTGATCTCACTGGGGGTAGCAGTGGCCATGTACCTCTTAGCAGTGTGGGCATTAAGCCAATCCCTAACAAAGTAGCATGCCTCATTGACAAAATTAATGTCCATGGGCGTCATGTTAGGTCTGAACTGCTCTTCTAAATGGTCCGCAAGGACCGTCGATTTGTCTTTATTGTTGAGAGCAACAGAGTTTTCAGTATAAATCGGCTTATTGCATGTACGCTGCCTTTTCAAGTTACGCATGAACGTCCAGAGACTGCCATCATTCGGACTAAGATTCTGAATTTTTTCTTCCCATACATCTCTCTTATGCTCATCTATTTTCTTTTTAATTAATTTATTTAATTTGTTCACATCTCTTTTAACGTGAGGGCTCCATGTAAGGTGCCACGCTTTCCTCATCCTATTCCGGTTCTTAATTATCTCTCTAATTTCCTGTGGCAGAATGCCAGCGTTATTATTTCTTCTCACGTGTCTAGAGGCATTTTCAATAGCATTATTGATTGAATCAGTGAGGGTATCAACTGCATCATCTATATCTTTCCGCGAGTTCAGAGTATCAAAGATGGGCGGATTCTGACTGAGAAACTTCTGGAACTTATGCCAGTCAGTCGTGCGGATCATTTCATTTTCTGCCTCTTTAGTAGTGCCTAGGTAAGCAATGACCGGTATATGGTCAGAGCTCAATTCGTGCTTTACTTCAGTATAAATAGGGATTGAAGTATTTGTCAGAAGAATATCAAGAAGGTCTGCATTTCTTGGGTTCTGTGGTCTATACGTATACTCCTCAGTAACATGCAAGGCAACTGGGTGATTATTTATAAATTCAAGAGGACCTTACCATTTTGGTTAGTTTTACGGCACCCCCACTCGGAGTGCTTTGCGTTGAGATCACCCGTTAGGATATACTTATTAGTGTCAGAGAGAAGTTTGGAAAGAACACTTTCCGTCAGTAGTTTCCTGGGCGGATTATAAAATGAAATGAAATTCAAATTACCATATTGCGGTAAGTACACTGAGACTGCGACCATCTCATGTCCGTCGTTTCTATCTTGGCTAATCAAACAGGACTGTAGCGAGTTTCGCACATAAATTGCGGCCCCCCCACCACGGTGACTCAAACGATCGCACCTATATGTGCGGTAATTAGGCAAATTTATACGCACGCATGGCGTGGCAAAAGTCTCTGTTACAAGGGCAATATCAATATTGTGATTGTTAAGGAAGTTTAAAAATTCCGTCAACTTGTTCTGAATGGCATGAGCATTCCAGAATGCTAATTTTATGGGATCTCCTTGTGTGGTGTACCTATCCATTAAGATCTTGATTTATGGTAGTTTTGTCCTTATGAGTAGGTGCATTTTGTCCTATTTGCTGTGTTAAAAGAAAGCCAGAGCTCTTAATGACCGATACAAGCTCGGCCAGGTGTGCAAAAACAGTTTTTGCTTCCTTGATCGTGTCTGCATACAAACCAGTAGACAGGGCTTGTGCAAATGATTTATTTTCTATAACCCTACTAGTATAGACTTTTGGCTTATCTTGTTTCTTTTTAGGGAACATCTCACAACCCCTAAAGTTCGAGGTGTGAGATTGTTTACAGTTCGCACGACATGGTGGCAAGTCAGAGTTTTCATTAGGGCATTCAAAGGACAAATGTCCCTCTCCGCATCTCACGCACTTGGGTGCATAGTTACAGCCAGTTTGCGTATGATGAAATCCTTGGCACCTATAGCATTGTAGCGTGCCCGATCTACCTTTATAATTTTCGACTTTAATTCCTAGGTCACATAAGTGAGTTTCGTTGTGTATATCTTTGGATTTGGGTTTCTTAGGCAGAGTAACTAAAAATAGCGGAAGTTTAATAACCTCCCCTTTTCTTCTGCGCGTAAGTTGTTTAACTGATTCAACTTTGTATCCTAAATCCTCTAACTCCTCTTGTATTTCTACCGTATCTCTTAAAAGACCTCTTATCACAACTTTTATGTCTTTATCCTCAGGAAGCGTGAAAGAGTGATGTTCCACTTTCGTGTCTTTTAAATAAGTAACAGTCTGCCTGTAATGTTCAGGGTTTCTGATGAAAATTTTAATCCCTTTATTATTCTTATTAGAGTTAAACTCAATGTTTCTCTGTTTAAGTGCCCTAGCTATGTTTTTCCAAGTAGGGTAATCTACTTTAATAGTTATGGGTGGTATCCGTGACTTTTTCACAAATTCCGTTTCTATGTTTTCATCTGAGCTTGTATTTTGTTTAGACGTACTAGCGTCCGTGTCCATACTATTGTTATCCTCACCATTAGTGGCATTTTCACTAAGTCTCTCCTCCATGGTGTTCATTTGAGTTGCGCCAGCCTGGGGAATATGAGCGTCAGTTCGCCCAGTCGGGCACGTGACCTCATCTGGATAACTGAGTGGTCGCGCTGCGTTTTCGGTTCCAGACCTACTCGCTGCAGCCTGTTTCTCAGTTCCTTCACGAGATGGCGCCACATTATTGTGGCTGCAGACCGCAAACTCAGAACTCAGTGTTTGTGTAATTTTACTACCTATGTCCTGACTAGGCGAGATTTTTAAACTTTTGGGAGCCTTCGGTTTGGGATTTCGTTTCAAGCTAACATCACCTTCATGTCTGGTACTGTGCGTGTACTGTTCGACAGTAAGTGCGGAGTCATCATCAGCTATGTTCGCAAGAACATCAAATTTGTTTTGCACCTCAGGAGGGTCCGATTCAGTATCGCTCAGAGTACGTTTCGTACTTTTGGTAACAGTAGTCCAATGCATATCGTGTTGTGAGACATCAGCATGATGGGAATCAATATCATTAGACGCTAACCGGTTAGAACCGACTTGCGCTAAGCCTAGTTCAGAGCCACGTGCAGAGTTCAGACTTGCACGTACTTTATCCGATAGGTTAGGGAGAAGCTTTAATAGAAAATCCAGATCAATTCTTTCATCCTCAGTCAAAGGTAAATCCTTCTCTTTGGAAGTTAATTCCGCATATCGAGCGAAAATTAGTTTGACCAGTGACATGTTGATCAAGTCCTTAAACCAGTTCAGTCATCAGGGAAAAATAGATGCAAAGAATCAGTAAAATCGCACTAAGGCCTTTTTGACCGCCATTGCTGAGTGCTGACTTCACAAATATCCCGCCACAACCGGAAGTAGAAAGTGTCTGCTTTGCCATTGGTCAGTGAACAAGAATTGCAACGCTTTTTTTTCTTTATAATTAAACATATTAAGAAAGCCTCTAAATTAGCATATGAAATAAACTTACTTTTGCATTATATAAATTTATATTCACAGCATCTCTGTATTAAGGTAATAATTAAATTTTTCTACGAAAAATAGAAATGTCTGTGTATGCGCATGCTCAGTGTATAATCGTAAATCCGGTTAATTTTTATATTCCTGAAATGTTTTATTTCTTGGTATCTCTGCAAGAATTGTATAAGTTAGCGTAAAATTAACTATGCAAATTTTGAGTTCATTTAACAGGACCCTTGTACTTATTCTGTAGATCTCCATATTAAGAATGTCTTTAACTGTTTCAGGAAAAATATAAAATATAATATAATTATTTATTTACATTATTTATTAATTTTTTCCTCATATAAAAATTATTAAAATCGCTATATCATTTTTTCCGTACATTAAACAAAATTTAAAAAAATTAGCCTCATATGATTTTTATAACAAAGATTAAAGGAACTGAAATATATGTAAAATATCAGGATTCAGCTTGCAATTTCGTAGAGTTATTATTATTATTATTAAATAAAAATATTAGTATATCGATTTACGATTTTGATTAGTATATCTTTGATTATAATTAATGATCCTTTGGTCTACATTAAACTGTTGTTCAAGAAGTTAAACGTTTTCGAGCATCTTCTGTTGTATTTATTATTCTATTCCTCGACATGAAAGATTTGCTAGTCTTATTCCAATTTAATTGCCCACATTTACTAAATAAAATAAGGCGAGTATTGTACCAAACTCATTAAGTACACAAATTTAATATACAGCTTATTCCAGTTAAATGGGTAATAGGATTTTCATAAAAGAAATTAAATTGTGTAAATTAATGTAAGTGTTGATATGAATAAAAATAACAAATTTGATATAAGATAATAAATAAGTTATTTTGAAGATGTTTGAATTAAGAAAATATAATTTTTTGCAAAAATGCACGTAAAGATTTAGCTCACATGTTAAAATTTATAGAAAAATTTTAGCCAGATATATGAATGCCCCTTTTTTCATGTTCGTGGACAAGGAAAACAAAGTGAAATGCCAGAAATACACTAAATATTTTGAATTAATAAACTTCATTTTCAATCTTTTTAGACTTCGTATAATATCCGTAAAAGTGACGAATGAAATATACCATAAAGGCAGTAGTTTCTTTCAGAACATTCGGATTCGTATAATATCCGTAAAAGTGACGAATAAAATATACCATCATGGCGGTAGTTTTATCAGTACATTCGGATTCGTATAATTTTCGTAAAAATAACGTGTGGAAAATAACGATCAAGAGTCAACAGTAACTTCAGCCTTTTCATTCGTATAAATTTCGTAAAAGTGACGTGCAAAAATACCATACCCTTATTTCACCAAAATTATACGTATATTTTTGGAGACGTGCTGCCTGGGAATACGCAAGTACCGAATTGAAAATACCAAAGGCAAAATGGGTCACAAAATTTCTGTCAGTTTTATCATATGTTGTTTTAAACAAGAAATCTGTATTATTTTCTTTAGTAAATTCTGAGAAACATGTTTCTGTTGTTTTATTCTGTTGTTCAATTCTCCTTGCCAAAGTATTAGCTTAGTTTTAAAAGCTTCAATACTGGTGCTCATTATTAAAATGCTTAGGTTTTTAGAAAATGTCTACTATGTAACTGAGTTTTCCTAATTAATCATTATTAATGAATGAACTTGCTGATATATGTTTCTTTTCTTCCGAAAATACGTAAACTGTATTTCTCAAATATAAAATATGTCTTGCTATTTTTCTGTGTGAAAGCCAGCTGACTTTGGTAATAATGTCTCATATACAGAACTTATCTAATTACATTGCATTAAAAAGAGACAGCTGTTTAGGATTTTGCCTTTTAATGTAATTAATTGCAGTAATAACCCTGCAATATCATGTCCAATTCTTCGTCAGTTTGCAACAAGATCTTTTCTATGTGTCATACAGTGATGGAATATTATATGGGGAGCAATTTTCATTATTAACCCTCTTAGTCCTTTATAATTACCTGTTAATGCTGCAGCATCATTGGTACAAACTGCCACACAGAGTGTCTAGGTAAGATTATTTGTTTCAAAATGTCTGTCAATAATTTGAAATATTTTCTCTCCAGTTGCTTTTCCTTTCCAAATATTACAACATAAAAAATATTCTACTGTGTCGTCTTCAAAAATGTATCTCAGATAAACGATGAATTGAGACATTTTTATAATGTCGGTAGCTTCATCAAGTTTTATAGTAAAGACTGGACTTTGTATTCTATAATGTCTGATATTACAGAAATTTGGTGAGAAACGGTATCTTTTTTTAATGCTATTCTTTTTAAATCATTACTTTATTTTTCTGCATGCATAAATGATGTTATTTTAATTGCTGAAGGAAGAATGAGTGATTCTCCAATTGCATGAGGTTTTAAATTTTTTGCAATTAAATATGAAACTTTTAAGATGCCTGTAAATCTTCTCAGGAACTGTTGTATATTTTTTCAAAAATATATTTTAATTTTTCATGCTCTTAGCTCATTCCTTAATAAAATTCTTCAGATTTATATACTTAATCTTTATGTTTAGTTTCTGAGGTACTTTCCGTTTCACTGGCGCAAATTTCGCCAAGCAGACTTTGTTGTCGACAACATACAATATACACATAAAAAATTTTAAAAAACGTTAGTTTTAAGAATTTTTTATTTTGAAGGCATAAACATTTTAATACCTTTTAAAATTTTGTAAAAAAGCCAATAAATAAAGACAATAAATTTGTGAAAAGACATTAAGAATTTACTATGTTTTCATGTTTCAACATCCTGATTTGTCGATTCGCATCACGTGATCTCATCTCACGTAAACTACGCTACAAAAATCTAATTCTCTCAGTAATTATCTACATTAATGACAAATTAAATCCTTATTTGGAATGCAAATTTAAATGCAAGAATTATTTCAATTCGTACGAATAGTTTATTCAGAAATTACGTAAAACCACTGTGCTTTACTTCTCTAGTCCATTCTCATTAGCATTGATGAATTTGACCCGTGATTTTGTCTTTTCTATATTTTCGCCTTCGGATGAGCGGTGTGATTGCATTCTAATTGACTTAATTACCATGAATGGTCTTAGAGCATAAAATTTAACTATCTTGTACAAATTCTATGTAATTGTATGCCAGTACAGTCAATCTGATAAGAAGTGGCTGCAACTTGTTTTGAAAATGAGGCGTAAAAGGTTGCCAGTGAAGGTACTCTGTTTGGCATCAGTTGTACCATTGTTGGCAGCTTTATCGTTTGCACCGGCAAAACGGAAAAGTACCGTTTCTAAATGTGTTTTTAATTTCGCAGGTTTCATACTTTCCATGTACCAAGTTTTCACTGCATTGAACACACAATGGATATTCATTTTCCATTAATAATGCGACATGTAAAACAGTATAAAATAAACTCTTCTTGATATTTACTCAATTTTTTTAGAAGTAGAAAGAGAGCCATTGGATTCATTATTGTTTGCATTTTCATTAATAGTTTTTCTCTAAGTTTATTTGATGTTGGTCCATCCATCCCATTTCTCTTGTCAACATTGGGTATCTATTTTGGGCCATTTAACCATCATGAACAAAATTGCAGCTAAAACAAAATTGTTTTTATTATCCTTTGAGACACTACTGAATTTTCCAATACTTAGGAAATGTTATGTGCTTACTTGATAACAAATTTGATTAGAATTGAGAAACATAGTTTATAAATGATGCATATTACAATTACATGCAAGACACTACTAACATAGTCGAAAAAAACTACATCTTAGCTACGCGTATGCAATTGCATTGAAATTCGATTCAACCTGTTTGGAAATCATCAAGCATAACACACAAATCAAGTGGAAAGCAATAAAATCAAAATTTAAATATGGAAATGTTAAAAAACATCCAAAGTTCTCTTCAAATTCCATATACCTTTTATTGTCAAATAAATATCTTTGGATTTGGTGACCCCCCCCCCCCCCACAAATTTGTTCATGACTCCCAGGTTTAAATTTTGTAAAAAAAAATACAAGTTATCAATTGCATTTTGGAAAAAAAAAAAAAATTATTTCGGGCTTGTCTTCAACTGAACACCATGCAATAGAATATTTTCAAAATTACGGGAAAGTACGACTTACTAAACGTACTACGACCGTAAGTACGAAAGTACTTACGGGAAAGCCAATATTTATCAATTTTCACAATACGGAATACAATTACTGTAATTTTTGAATAAGAATAAAACACTTGCTTTCTGTTCATCTGAAATGGGATAGATTTTCTAGCAGTTATTCCAGCAGAAATTTGAAGAAACGGATCATTCTGTATTCAGTTAGATAAACAAATACACAAGCTATGAACATAAAATATTAAACCGTAATTCACTTTTCACATTGGACAGCCAATGTTTATCAAATTATTAAAATTTCTGCTGGAATAACTGCTAGAAAATCTATCCCATTTCAGATGAACAGAAAGCAAGTGTTTTATTCTTATTCAAAATTTACAGTAATTGTATTCCGTATTTACATGAATTAGGTTAGTGCAATCAATTTTATTCCGTATTTACATGAATGACGTATCGCACAATGCTGTGTAGGCTGGTGACCTAGCGATGATGACTCAAAATGCATCTCTGCATTCAGGCATACACTCCTGACAAGAATATAACCATGCACTGGAGTCCTAGCTTCAACAGGTACATTTTGTTGTGCTATGCTATCTCTGTGGGTCCTAAATTCTAAAAACGTTTCCACTCCTAAATTCCAAAAATTTTGCTACTTGATATTTCTGTAAATTCCAAAATTTTGCACACCTGCCATAACCGCACTGGCTGTGGCCTCAGTTAAAGTTCTAGCAAAATCAAATATTGTAACGTTATTTCAGACAACTTTCTTGAACTGTAGATCGCAACCCCCATCTACAGCAGGGAGTCGCAAAAAATTTTATTAGTTTTGGTATTTCTTAAACTTAATATAATAATTTTACAATTACCGAATATTTTTACACAATGTATCTGAAAATAGATGAAGATAAGACAATACAGACAAAGAGAAAAACAAAAATGTTTCAACGCATTCTTTTTATAATATAAATGTTCATTTTACTTGCTTTGCACATGACGCTGTCATTTCATCTGTTACTTAATTAAAATTTTCACATTGTTTTATGTCTTAAAATGAGAAATTAAAGATAATGACCTAAAGCTGCCATATTATCTTACAGTACAAGTGAAAAAATTGACAGTTTCACTCACGTGCGTGTCGGATTTTCACAATGCTTATGGGGTTCCACAAAATTTTCGTAAATATTTTGGGGTCGTTAAAAAAAATCTATGATAAAAAAAGGTCACAACTGAAAAAAAGTTTAAGAAGCCCTGTTTTAAACCAATCAGTTTCCTGACGCGAACCCACTTTTTTTTTTTTTTTTTTTTTTTTTTTTTTTTGCCTGCTTTGTTTCTCAGCCGAGTTATGTTTTTGTGGGAATTTTTCTATATTTTTACTGTTTCAGCTGAATGGAAAAACACGCTAAAATGTTTCAAATGACTATTAGGGGAAGAGGATCAAATACCCCACATTATTATCTCTATTTATCTCCTGTTTCAATTCTGAGTTGAATTATGTTTTTTGATAGAAATTTTCCATATTACATATTTCAGTTCAACAAAAAATCAACTTTTAAAATATTGAGGAAAAGCATGTACTAAAATGTTTCAAAATGAAAGTGTGGGATAAATAAATACAGTAAAAAGTCATTAATCCGGACGCCCATAATCTGGAATGATCTATAATCCGGACCTCAAAGCTACAAACTTTCTGCACATGCGTGCGTTTAATGTATAACAGACGGTATAAGCTAGGCTAAAATTATCTAATTATCTATTTCAGTTAAAGTTGCAGATTGCTTTGTTCCTTAATCTTCTAATTGAATCAGGCATATTATTTTTTTGCAGGTTGTTAGAGCAATTTTATAAAAAGTAAGCTTGAACTTTCGATTATGTCAAAAAGACTTTCCGATTCTGGAGGGATCTACAAAGCGAAAGCATGTTTCGATGTCCATCAAACAAAAAGTGGAATTGCTGCAAAAAATGGATAAAGGCATGAAGAAAGTGACAGAGAGGTTAGTGAAAAAGAAAAAATTTCGACTGACAAGTTAGTCGGTAATCTCGGCACAGGACTTGAACAGCGGAACTTTGTTTGTGACTGAACAAGAAATTATGTCTATTTATAGAATTAAAGAGAAAGTATTAGCACATAAAACGAAGCAACTTAAACAACTTACATTAAAAGAAATGTTTAATAAAGTAAATAAATAAATATTAAGTTTTTTTTTGTTGTAAATTTTGATACCCTTTAGATCATAATTGCTCTTTATTTCATAAATTACTGTTTCATATTTTTAATTTTATAATTTCTGCATGCCATCTTACCAGATTTAAATTGATGATCTATAATCCGGAATTGCCGAAGTCCCGACGAGTCCGAATTAAAGACTTTGTACTGTATATAAATTACTTTTTTCTAGGAGTATAGGAGTTCTTATATATATATATATATATATATATAAAGAAATTTAGAACCAACTTTTCACAAAGACTAAAAAATTGAAGTTCAAATGATCTTCATAAAATACTTTAAAATGTAAAAATTAACACGTTGACTGCAGCGTGCATTTTACATGATTTGCCCATGACGCCAACTTGAAATTTTTATTATGTGATATATATCATGTTGAAATATTATCTGCAGAACATTATGTTATATATAATCGTGCTTAATGCATTTTTCATGCTGGTTGTCACCGAAGACCCCCCCAAACATCTGTAGACCATTTTTGCGATTTATAATTTAAATTTTTACAATTTATTATTCTTCAAATCATTATAGTAACAATGGTACTATTTAAAAATTTATCAGTATCGATATTTATTCTAATTACGTATTTTACTATTGGTCGCATTGCCGGTATCACCCACGGCAGTCAACGTGTTAAAATACACCATCACAAGAAAAACGAAAAAATAGTATAAAAGAACAAGAAAGGCAAGGAATCCAACCAACTTCAACATAATATCGTCAAGACGAGGTATGTCAAATTTACCGTATTTGACGGCATATAAGACACACCCTTATTTATAAGGCCACACACATGTAGATGTAGAAAAAGTTATGTGTGTCTAGACCTTTATCCGGGCTAAAAATAGCATTCAGTATTGAAAGTTAACCTGTGTCCTTCACGTATAAGACGCAGGTAACTTTTTTTAGATCAAATTTAGGAAAAAAAGTGCGTCTTATATGCCGTCAAATACGGTAATTACATTTCCCCTTCTAAAACAAAATCCTTGCTTTTCTGTATCCAGAATCGGTTGATAAACCATTTCAATATATTTTTTATCTTAATAATTCACCCGAAAATTCTAGTCCTCAAAGCGAAGGAAAATCATTAAAAATATCTTCCAATTTAAAAATATTTTTCTAATCTTAAAAGAATCTTAAAAAAAAAAAAAAAATGGAAACATGCCCTTAAAAATGTAGAAAAAATTAAAATCCTGCAATGGAAAATCTTTGAAAGTTCAAAATAATCTTAACTCAAAACTTTACTAGAATCTCTTATCAAACAGCAGTAGCAAAGAAAAATGGGGGGGGGGAATAAAATCATTAAAATTATCTTACAATTTAAAAAGATTTTACTAGTCTAAAAATAATATTTGATATTCGACTTTTATAGGATTTTATCAAGTTAATTTGAATTTCAATTTTTATTCTTTCTGAAAAATTTGTTCTAAATTTCTTTCTTTATATATTTACTAATCAATTTTTAACAGCATAATGCACGAAAAATTTTGGAAGGATTATAAATTTTTGTTTTAAAAAATTATTTGTATATACATAGTCCAAACGCATCTGTATATGATGGAATACGTTTAACGTGAAATCACTTAAGGCGAAATATCGGTTAACACGAAATAATGCAACGGTCCCGACAAACTACTATGTATTTTCATGCATTTTGTTTCTCTTAACACGAAAAGATATTCTTTCTGGAAATGAATAAAATACAGAAAACACTGGCACCGCAGATGAGATTTAAGCGGGATGTGAAATAAAAGAGAGGTGGTTTCACATATTTCGTAGAAAAGAGGATAATTTGGCTTTGAAATACCCTCGGAATAGCCTGCGACACGAGCCAGTTTTGTTTATCTACGCTACTTTCGCCTTCCACCTCTACAAACGCCACACAAAAATCTCATCTCTCATCAGTTAGCTTTGGAATTCGGTGACGAGTACATGGCAGTGCGAGTAAAAATTAGTGAGTTTGGCTCATATGTTGCACTGCATGGAATTCAGCAACTCCAAGGATGAATGGAAATTATTTTCATTACGACACAATTCTCAAAAGTATCAGATTCTTTGGCGTCAAAAGAAATAGAGAATAGGATAGTGAAACTGAGCTGACACTTAATAAAATGTTTGAGAAAGTTTCTGTATTAATGAACTGTTGTACTGTACTATCGGAAGAATTCGTTGCAGTAATTTATGATAATGTGTGTACAGCCTCAATTATGGCGGACAAAGTTATTTTGGAGTTTGTTTAAAGCTAAAAAAATATCATTGATGCAGATTCTGATGACGAAAGTAAAATGAATAATGCAGTTCCTGTTCCCACGTCATCTGAAATGAGGAACATCATAAAAAGTATGGACAGTTATTCAGACGCACATTCCAATGGTGAAATGAATAACAAAATGTTTGACGTTGAACAATTTGATGCTAAAAAAAGACAATGCAAAGAAAAATATCAGATTATTTTCCCAAAACTCAATAAATGTTTTGTTTTTCAAAAAACTTGAAAATTTTGTATTAAATTCTATCAAGTTCTTGTGGATGTTTTTGTTTCATTGATTTTTATTAAATACATGCACATACACATATCTATGTAAATAAAATGTACTCTAATAAGCTTAATTTTGTTGAACATATATATATATATATATATTAATATCCTTTAACACGAAAAAATATGTCAGTCCCCTCAGTTTTGTGTTAAATGATTTTCACTGTATATCTATTGCAAATAAATCCCTTTCTTACATAAAATATAAATGTATGTATAAAATACCTAAATAAATTGTAAAGGAAGTTTAATTAGCAACTATGAAATCTTAAAAAAGTAGTATAAAATTTATAATGGCTAACATTAAAATAGATGAAAGTAAATAAAATTTAAATTATAGAATGTACTTTATAAAATTAATAACAAGTGGTTAAAAATATATATTTTTAATTGCTTAAAATATGGAAGTTATTAGGCAGAGATTGTTGGATATAAAGTTACTACTACAAATTTTCAGATTACTATTCATATTTAAAGTCTCAACTTGCAGTCTTAATCCACATAACAACCATTGTAAAAATCACTCGTTATCATATTCCAAAGATCAGCAGCATACATTTTTTTCAAAATCGTGCATAATATTAAATAGTCAAGTTGATACAAATAAGATGAACTGTTTTTATGAGTTCAGACTATTAGTTTATTCTTCCATTCACTTATTACAGTATTTCATTTTTTATATGCTTGACTATCCAAAATTTCAAGAGCTTTCCGGATATTTTTTTAGTTGCTTTTACTGTACAATCATTTCAGTATTTACATCGTCAAAATTGCATAGACACATACTTGAAGTGAATTTACTTTTACAGCTAAACACAGGAACTGGAAAACGAAAAAGTACTTATTCGGAGATTGTATTTCTTTTTCGTTCATGAAAATCAAAGTTTATTACACAAACATGCAATCACACTGCACAAGCATGTATGGAAATTCTTAACACATTTAGTAAATGAATAAGAAAATATTTTAAAGTATAACGAATAAAGTATTTAAGCTTTTTTAAAACAGAGCATAATACTACAGTTACGAAAAAATTTAATGTTATAAAAGTTAGTTAATTTAGTAAATTTCAGTTTTTCACCAAAGCAATGAAATATTTTGATAATTATGAAGTTCCTTATATATCTTTATAAAAGAACTTTATTGCTGTTTTAATCAATTAAACAACTGTCCAAGTTATTTTAATACTTTTGAAATATATACACTAAAAGAAACATTAAAATTTATTAATATATTTATCAACCTTGATTTTGGCATAAAAGTCCGCAGAATGCTTCGTAGTTTCTAAGCACACAGAGGCACTGCAATTCTTATTCCTTGATTTGAAGTTTTCTGCAAGTGTTTATTATTATTATTATTAAAGTATCTGTGTTGGCACACATACAATTTTTTTATAGTGACTTCAGATGGGGATAAATTTTTCGAACACTCTCCTTTGTTTTACTGGCGTAGCTGAATTTTGCGATGAATGCATCACATATATTGCTGAGTATCACCTTCCAAATTTTTCATACTGTTAATGTATACATCAGCAGTGAATTATTCTCCTCTTTCCTCAGATATACTACGGCGATAAACAATAACCATTCACTAAAGATTTTGCGTAAATTTCCACTCATAATAATTTAAATTGCGAAAATCTCACAATTACCACCTAAACACTCTATTCAGCACCACAATTCTTTCGAAAGCGCGCCGTAGTAGTCAAAAGTGGGGTACGCCGTCTTGCCAGGTGAAACTAGTCGATATTTCCGTGACGTCAAAAATTCGAAAAGTGGGGTAGGGTTTGGAAATACGCCTCTGTTACCCGGCTCAGTGATCTCAGTTTCTTTACTCTTATATGTTTGTAAATTGTATATTTTTTGCTTTAAAAATGATTGAATTATGTTGTTCTTATCTTCCGGTTAAGGTTTTTGTGCCTTTAGTAAATCTGTATGCAATATTTTTAGAATTATCAACAATTTAAATTGTTTAAGTGCCGCTAAGCCTAATAATTTTTTTGATGGCGGCCATTGCTTGTTTACATTTGAAACAGCGGAGTAGTGGATTATTTGTTGCCAATCTGGAGAAACGTAGCTTCGCAACAACAAAGATAACGCCTTCATTTAGCATTGCGAATTAAATCATGCCTAATCCTTTCTAGAATTTTTTCGAGGAAATAAGTGTTTAAGATTTAATTAATTTTTAATAAATTAATTTTTAATAATTAGTAATTTTTAATACAGATATTTTGAGTTTTTATGTATTTTTCTTTGTCGCGAAGTGAGAACTGAATTAAGTGAATGAGAAATACTCAATCGTCTGTGAAAAACTGTTTTTTTTTTTTTTTTTTTTTTTGTTGTTTTGTTTTGTTTTGTTAGCTTTTATACATCGTTCTAGCTTTAGCTTTAATTACATGTGTAGATAATTCTTTAATTGATATAAATTTTGTACATTCTGACTTGTAATATGAACGAAATATAGTACTGTTAAGTGAACCTAGCGCCAGAGTGTCGCTATGGTAAACAAATAGAGTGAATTTTAAAGAATGCATTTATTCTATTGTGGTTTATGCGCTGTCGGCGAATTAGATTTAATTAAATCCAATAAGTTTAAACGAAATGCAAGAAAAACTGCGTATAGTTTAATATTCCATACAAGGAAGTCATGTGGTGTACACATCAGATTTTTTTTTATTAGTATCGTTCTTATAATCGTAATCATAAATTCGGAGTTACTGATAGTACATAAACGAATGTGAAAGTGTCTGGCCAATTGGAAGTAAAAACTTCTCAGTGGAATTATGCCTAGTTTCGCTTGAGTTGCATTGATTCTGATATAGTATGGTGCGTTTGTAATTTGCTGCAGAGTAACATTCTGGGCAGTTTGCAACAGAGGAGTAGCGAGCATAGCTGGCGCCCGGGGACAAAATACGTTTTGCCCCCCCCCGAAAAAACACAGTGATATGATGATAATCTTTGGAGACCATTTGGCTCCCCTCTGCGAGCGGCACCCGGGGCATCATACACCCCCTTGTCCCCCCCTCGCTACGCCACTGGTTTGCAGGTTTTTTACGTAGAGGTTTGCATGAATACGCTCAGATTGGACAAGCGTAACAGAGCATTGGATGCAGAATGAATTTATAAAGGAGTAACTTATTATCTATATATAAAACTCTGTTTCGGGCAATTAGAGGGTTGAATTTAGCTTCACGAAACTTCTGATAATATCGAAACTTCTGATAACAGAGTGTGTATGTGGGGACCATGTGAGAGAATCTGTGAGGATCACCCCAAGATAAGTGACTTGCTTAGCCTAAGGCAGTGAGGTTCCACAGAACTTCATATTTTCTTCAACTTTTCTCTTCTTTGTGTGGACTATGGCAATTTTTTTCAATGTTGACTTGAATTTTCCATTTCCGTAGCCAGGTCTATAGTGCATGTATGTGACTTTGAAGATATTGTATGACTGGGCTAAGAAATGCATTTTGAGCAAGCATCTCTGTGTCATCAGCATACATTGCTAGTGTAGTGATGGATGTGGTGGGTATATCGTTCACATAAATATTGAAAGGTGTAAGCTCTAGTAGCGACCCCTGGGGGACGCCAGCTGAAACTAGACATTTAGTGGGGTACGTGTTAGAAAGGTGAACGGCAAAGTGTCTACCTGTTACGTAGGATTTTATTATGTATGTAATGTAATCTGAAAAGCCCAGATTATGGATTTTGTATATTAGTACGTCCATCAAGAGACGGTGGAAAGCTTTGGAATAAACCCCAGTATACTTTTTGTTGTGAATTACTTGAGAGATGTGCTTCACAACACGATAAAATTGATAGGACTTCCGAAAGGACTTCCGAAATCGAAACTGTTGTGGGATCAGTATATTGTTTGCTTCCAGATGATCATGCAGTACTCTTTTGAGAATAACTGATTCCATAAGCTTACTTATGCAATTAAGTAGACTAATGGGTCTGTACGACCCAGGTTTAAATGCAGATTTATTTGGTTTGAGAATAGGGGTGATAATCTCATCTTTGTGAGAAGGACGGGTATGGTTAGGCGTGCAGTAACTTTAATGCCATAAATTTTTCTCTTGTCAGATGATGTTCTCATGTAATGTGGTCATGTGACCTGTGAAGTGAATTAAAATTCGTTTTACTAGGACTTAAACCACTTTGTGTACGATGCTAATTTGTAAATATGTAAATAATTGTGTCTTTGCTGTTTTCATCTACGAATTGTATTTACACTTACTACAAGATGGACTGCCATTAGTTCTACAAAACTCGCAGCATTTTGTTATGTTTACGCAGGTGTGATGGACTGTGTCACGTGACCCTGATCTCACTTTTGTGAACTTTTATTTGCGTCTTTTACAACACTTTCTTACGATGAGACCTGGATTTTTTTACCGAAGTCATATTCTAATATCCTTTTTATCTGTACTTCATAAATCCTGTAAATATGCATTTTTCAGGTATTCGCCCTGGAATCTCGCAACCAATCAGATGCCTTTTTACCGGATAAAAATATATTTCAGGGTACCCCTTGGAGAAAATTAATGATTTTTTGGCGACATTCCTGTTTACGTCCAACGCCCTCCCCAGTAAAATGGCGTCCAAAACATAATTCAATAAAACATAAGTAAAACATAAGTATATAATCTCAAAAAGCTGCATTTTAAATCAAACAAGGAACTCACATAAGAATGAAAATACATATTATGGAATCTACACAATACAAAAAAGGAAATATCGACTCACCTTATCTAAAAGTTTGTTTTTTCGGTATGTGAGACACACAGAATTCCTTCACTGAATCCAAAAACTATTTAAAATTATGTAAACTAGAATCTGTATACTGCCGTCACCACATTAATTCGCAAAAGTAAAAATGAAAAATATCCTCCGCACTGCCGGACTGTCAGTAGCATTTCTTTCGAAAATCCCTTTTTATTACACACCACATATCTTCCGTGGTGTTGATATGAGCTTCGGTTTCGAAATCCTTAAGATTCACTGCGTACTTTACCGGGAGGTGAACGAGACCGTTTAAAACTTCATTTCCACACCAGTCAATAAATGCTTTTTTTCCCAGCCGTTCTAAAGTGTACAGAAACTTCATGTTAATCGTATCACTAGCAGGCATTTTACTGTGTAAAGCACAAATAAGCAACGTACTTCCTAACCAACATTCAACACATAAATAAGTCCTTACAAATATTTTCCTCATCAGTCAAATTCACCGCAATCACGCAATCAATCGCCTCATAATAGGGTTTCCATAAAATTCAAGTACTCAGGTTACCATAAATGAAATAGAAACTTGGTAATAAATGAAACAACAACTTGGCGATAACCCAAGGATAACCCTAAAATACAGACTAACATTTCACCGCACACGTGACAACTCGTTACACCCCTCACTACATCTAAGCCTGTCCTTCTGGATCTGCGATTCAAATAGTGATTTTGTCCAGAGCGAGAAGCCCAGAGTAACAAGTTACACTGTGCTTCGTGAGCAAATTTCTAACTTCATTCAAGCGTACTTCCGGACTGGAGCAGATGATCGGAGATAAACTTTCCTTTTTAGTATCGGACACAGAATTAACAAAAATTTCTGAGCGATTTTTTCATTTGTAATTGCTGATTCTTGACAGTCCATGGTTTTCCCAGCAGAAGAGCAAGCATTGACTACATCAAATTTGCTTTTAACAACAGTAGTGGGAACATCCTTTTGGAAAGGTGTCAGTTTGACTGATTTTCTAGAGTGTGCCTAGTAATTGTCATTCCTCGGTGAGAAGTCAGACACATCCTTTGTGTGTGTGTGTGTGGGGGGGGTGTCTTCTGTTCTGGCGTCTTGGGAGTTTCCCGTTCATTACCATGTTTAAGCAACCTGGAATCTTTTTTCGTGGATTTCTTAGAATTTGGATCCCATTCGCTACGATAGGATTCTCGAAATTGATCTGCTGTGAGTCCTGTCCACGTATCTGTTTCAAAATTTCAATTTCCGCTTTCCGCAGATCATCATCACAGTTAGTTCCTTGCAGCTTCTTGAGTCGTAGATCCTCAATGGATTTAAAGGACAGAAAAATCTGAGCCACTTCCTTACTTCTCAGTTGTTGTTCCTAATGATAACCTAAATCAGCCAAAGGATCCTTCACGTAACATTCATAGGAAAAATGTGTTGGCGGCATATTGAATAACTGTATGCAAAGAGCAGGGACGTATCTGATAATAACCGTCGCACTTGCGAGCAAAATGCAGAAGCATAAAATAGCGCATCCTTCATGCAATCTGACTAGTTTTTCACTAAGCAATTTTGTTTATGCAGAATATTCTGAGCTTTTGGTTCCATGTAATATGGACACGACAACAACAACCACGTAACTTTTTACTTTCTTTTCAGACAAAGTATTTGTTTAATAATAAACTCAAAATAATTTTTTCTTGTTTCTGTTTTTGTTATTTTTTATGCCAGAAAGAAGGCTAACTTGTGTAATTGATTGATCAATTCAAAATGAATGTACAGGTTATACCCGAAGTAATAAAAATGCATTTGCTCTTTTTTTTTCCATTCCTATTTAAATACCGAATTTTTGAGCTATAATTCACCTCAATAGAGGTTTGGAATTGCAAAATAATTCATCATATAATAAACTTATTTTTGATTCGATAATTCTTTCGCACCTTTTTCTTCTAACGGGCGTGAAAAATAAAGTGCAAGGAATATTATTGACAATACATTTTCACTTTTCATGACCTAGGTACGGGAATAATTCTGTCAAATCTAGGACTAACTTTTTGTCTCTAACTATGAAATAATTTTGTTCAAAATGCATCAGTTGTTCTTTCTCTTAAATCACATTATTTTTACAGTTCTTCAAAGTCTGATTTATAAATTCACTCTGTATAATAATATTGTGGCGTGCGTACGGGTTCATTATGCATTGAATGCACAAGTCCGATGAAAAATGAATAAAAATTATTATTATTACAACAAATAAAACAAAATGCTGAAATTTCCTCAAATGTTCCAATATCCCAATATTTCACAGTAGTTATATTTTAAACTACTAAAAACGTTTAACAGACCTTAATTCTAAACAGAGAATCGTAGAGAAAGCGAATTCCCTACAGTAAGCAACAATAGTTTACTAAACAAACTCATAAAACAACTGAGATGAAATGTTCTTTCTCTGGCTTTTTATAAGTCTTTTAATCAGCAAGAGCACATTTTGCTATTTTCTCGACGTTTTCCAAAAATTCCGTCGAGATATCTATATAAAATGTTAAATGCGCTTGCTCCTGTATTTTAATTTTACCGGCGTAGCTTTCTCTTCAAATAAGTCGCGTGCAGCATTGCACGGAGAAATGAAACAATTTAATAACAATTCTATTAAAAATAGCAAACTAAATAAATCAATACAAAAACCGTAACAATATGCTCATTTTCTTCTTAATTGTTATTAACGTTTTCGTCTGAATTAATTATCTGCGACTTCTCTGACTGCACTTCCTGAATTTTGCAGTTTTCTGTTCTTGTTTACTTTAAGGCTGCATATTATTGAATATATATACAGAATCAAGCAGTTGACTGTGTAGATAATGCTTGTCTTCATGCGAAAGTGAAATGTTTGCAAATATTACTTAGCTAAAATGTTGCTGCTCGAGTAAAAACGAAATATTCTGATGGAAATGTTCTAACACAGTACATGCTCAGATCGTAGGTTGTTTAATAAAGAGAGGATACCAATCACATCGGATGACGTATGCGCTGAACGAGCCCTGCAGCAGGGTGAAGAAGTAAAGGAATCCTTTTTTTTTTTTTTTCTGTACGCTGGGCGTGTATTAATAAAAACGGTATACTTAATTCAGGAAAACTTTAGAAATTTTTTGCAGAATCAATTTTGCCCAATCAAAACATATCTGTATTTCATGTATGAGTTTAATCAGTTTTGAGTATTAATAAACACTTGAAAGGAAATCTATTTGAGATGTTTATTCTTTTTTAATTTTCAATAAATTATATTCATGATAAATTGCCAAACGTCAATGGTAAATGATAACACATTCATTTTCAATATTAGCCGCCTGCAGGAAAAACGACCTAAAATAGTTATTATAAAAAAGAAAAAAAGTATATAATAATCTTAATGAGTTCAGCTTATTTAAATTTCTCGAGCTCAGCTGCTGCATAATACAGGTGAGGAACTGCGTTTATTGCTTTCAAATCTCTTATTTTGTTAATTAATAGTAGACAGATTAAATATAAAAAAAAATGAAATACCATACGTTTTGCCAAATGGGGACTGGCGCGAAGAAGATAAAAATATTTTATTTCGGATAGTGGCAAAATATTTCTTTTAAATCGATGAGTTTGCTGATTAAATTCGAAAAGCAAATATCTTACGCTTTGCAAGTGGCAACGTTCTTTTAAACCTATGAGTTTTCTGATTAAAGAAATATTATAATATAATAGTTTGCTCGAGTAGCAATACATTGCTTTTGAAATCCCGAGTTTATTCATCTAAAATTCATTTAGTATAAAATATGAAATAAATAAAAAGCAAATAAGAAATTCTAAATTAGGGTTTGGAAGTTCAGATTATCAGAGAGTATTCATAATTTGGTGGTTTTAAATTGCCGGATTTTTTTTCACAATGTGAGTACCATACATTGATACATACGTACATACATATAGACGCTTCATTATTTAATAACATACATTATAAAATAACAAAGAGATAGTGGCTCACATTTGTTTTTTGAGACCTATATTTCTGAAATTTATTTTGACATATCTTATAATAAATATTTAAACAAGGACTTAATTTTTTCCCTAATGCATTATATTTTCTTTATTTTAAATTCTTTCATGCTGAGGAATAAATATCATCAAAGTATTCGGTGTAATCAAATACTTCATTCAAAAAGGGTTAATCAGTAACTCGTGTAATAATTCGGAACTCGGAAGTTTTATTGAAATGTTTTGGTAGATGATGTCAGAAATTTTTGTTTTAAATGAATATATAATGAAATTCGTCGTAAACGGCATCCAATTAACCACAATATCAAAATAACGGCACTTTTGAAAGCCTAAATTTAAATCCGAAATTTAGGCGTATGAGATAAAAAAAAAGTATGCAATGGCCTTACAAACAGAAGGCTTAAATGCTGAAAACATTGGCGCAGCGCTTCTGTCACTCGACATAACAAACGCTTTCCAACTACTGAGGCAAGGCGTAATCCACAATAAAAGGTACCTACCGATTTTTTATGCATCTGTGTGTGAACTTGAATCCGTGTATGAAAGTAATGCCCACGATTTCCAGAAACAATTTATACTGAAGAACGCTATATTTACAAATTATCTCGCAGTTTCTACCTAAAACTATCTGTAAGGATTTTAAAGCATACTTTCCACATAGTACAAAAACATCCTAGGGATATCCTGAAGATGTTGCTTGCGGGATAATCGTAAATCCTCAGAATATCCAAAAATATCCCCCGAACCTCCTAAACACATCCTCTCGAGTGCTTAATATTACACCCCAGTATATCCTCAGGACATCCCAACTAAGTCCCATCGACAGCGTACGGGATGTTATCAGGATCTGAAGTCCTACTTACTACTACCTCAGGACATACCGGAATATCCCACTAAACTCCTAAACACATCCCATTATATCCTCAGAACATCCTATCTAGGTTCATCGATAGAATATGGGATGTTATTAGGATTTAAAGTCCTACTTATTACATCCTCAAGAGATCCCGCAATATCCCAGTTTCCTCCTAAATTCATCCTACCAAGTATTTAATGTCATATCCCAGTATAACCCTAGGACATCCTATTTAAGTCCCAGGGATGTTATCAGAATTTGAAATATTAATTTTATCTTGCCTTTATAATATTGTTATAACAGACTTACACGTTTAAGAATTAACCTGCTACGTAGTGCAATCTGAAAATAATGCAAATGCAGATGAATTTGGAATTGTGCGTGAATAGCAGGACAGCATGATGCATTTTGGTACTGCGTGAGTGTATAAGTAAAAGAGCTGCAAAAGAGATGCATGAGTGTACAATTAAAAGAGCTGCAAAATTAATTAGCTGCAAAAGTATGCCTCATATTTGTGAAGAACTTTTCATTAATTTTCTCCAACTCGGAAACGTGGATGTAATTTTCAGCGATTATGTTGCTAAAAGATGGCCAATTGATTTACACTGTCTTTCTGCAGATGCTTATAAAAATCTGGTCATGATTATGACTTTGAAATGAAATTTATTCACTACTGTGATAATGCCTTATCAACAAAAGACTATAAGAACAATAAAAGAACATTATAGAATCAAATAAGAAAATTATTAGCATGGAAAATAAATACCGTAAATAATAAGGAATAAATAAGAATTACAAATAAGGAAAATGTATATTCTAGCAAAAATCATTCATTAGTACTTAAAAATAAAATTTAAAAAAAAAAAAAAAAAAAAAAAAAAAAAAAAAAAAAATGGAATAAGAAAATTTTAAAAGAAACTTGAAGCGTTTGTAACGTTCTCAGTTATTACTTATTTCCGAAAACCTTGAATGTGACCTTCACCAACGTTCGATGTCCTGCTCTCCGCTTTCGTACCATGTGTCAGGAAAGAAGGCTTAATTGGAAAGTCCGCGTGGATAAAAATTTCTAGTATGCATAAGAACTCCCTGTTCTAATTCCTACACATTAAATTGTAACCTTTATTTCTGCATGTCAGCAGTCTATTGTAACTCTCTTCCCGTACACGTGACGTACTTAACTGGGGATGGATCATGTTTCCTTGGATCCTTGGATTTTAAAAAAATTTGCCATCCTTGTCAGACATTTGAAAAGACATCCCCAAAGCGAGGTGATCTCTGAAAATTAAGAATACACTGAGGTTTGTGAGGGTTAGAGTTGACTTTAGGGTACCCCTTGTAATTATCGCGAAGTTGTTTCATTTATCGCTAAGTTGTTCCGTTTATTGTCAAGTTGTTCCAGTTATAGTAACCTGAGTAGTTGAATGTTATGGAAACCCTATTATGACGTAATCGTTTGCATTATTCCGGGAAATTTTGAATCATGGGATGTTTTGTAAGGGCTTTTGTGGTGTGTGTGGTTAGGAAGTATATTGCTTCTTTCATTGTTTAGACGGTAGAAAGGCTGAATGTAGTAAAATTAATTTGAAGTTTCTGTACAATTTGGAACGAAAGGGAGAAAGTGCATTAATTGACTGGTGTGCAAATGAAAGTTTACTTAATAGCCATTTTCGGGACAGTCCGGAATACATAGGATAATTTTGAGTCTTATTTTTGTGAATTTATGTGGTGATGCCGATATACGGATTCTAGTTCAGATAATTTTAGGAAGTTTTCCGATACTGTTAAGGAATTATGTGTGCCACAGAGGTAAGTGGATATTTGCTTTGTGCAATGCTTAAATGCATAATGTTAATTCTTTTTTACGTTATTTTATTGTTTGGTTTAAAATGTAGTTTATTGAGAGTATGTATTTTTTGTTTGCCTCTACTGTGGAATTGGGTGCTCCTTTGACTTTTTAAGTGAAAATGTACCGATGTGTACATGGACAAACTCAAGGAAGGCATAAAGCCTAGTTTGTGCAATTCTGTGATGTTTTTTGAAGTGAAAATAGGTTGATGTGTACATGGATAAAGTCAAGGGAGTGCGCAATGAAGAGAAAATAGGTCGATAAAAAAAATAGAATAATAGAATAATAGACATGGATAATAGAATAATAGACATGGATAAAGTCAAGGCAGTGCGCAATGCCCTTTTTGTGCAATTCTGGGATGTTTAAGCGAAAATAGGTCGATGTGTACATGGATACCGAGTTTGTGCAATTCTTTATCTTATTACTTTGGCTTTAAGTAGTGGCGATTTTTGGCGCAAAATTTGCAGCTACGCAAGCCAAAATAACAAGTCAAAGACTTGGACAAATTCGGTATCCATGTACCGCCAAGAATCGCGACGTTTCGCCAAGGGGTACCCTAAAAATATACTTTTACCGTTTGTGCGCCATTCACAGGAAGCAAGGCTTGCTCTAATACGCTCTCTACAAAACTTCGGTGCACAGCTCCAAGAAGTAAAGAAAGTAAGAGAAACAGTAGAGAAATTATTCCTTTTCATGATTAGCAACGCTTTCAAAAACACGCCTGAGATAACGGCAACCCACAAAGCCACTATCAGCCCCCATACGAGCAAGTTGCTGGGGATTCTTTTTTTTTTCTTCTCTGCCAAGGAGAACGACCAACTGCAGCCACTTAAGCTTGTAAAAATCTTTGTCTGGAAGGCCTCAGCTTCTTCCCGCTGTGCAAATTTCATCACCCACGTTTGATCAGTTTTCTGATAAAACAACAAGAAACCTCTTGACGAACTCGAGAATTGTAACATGAAAATTTTTTTGGAAATAATCTCTGCGAAGTCCAGCTCCATAACAAATCGTACAAAGGCAAAATTACCAAATTCTTTTGTTATGAGTCACTACACGTTTTATGATTTCATGAACAAGCAGCAATTCCCGGACATGAATACCAATGAATTTGGTGGTAAAATGTCATTTGATGATGACCCTACGAAGGAAGTTTCTGATTACTGCCTAAGCCCACTAGGTCTGGATATAAGGCCAAAAAATTTGGTGAGCTCTTAACCATCCTTTGAGGTCTTCTGTCTTTTTTTTTTTTTTTTTTTTTTTTTTTTTTACGTACAGAAATCAAGAAAAGTGAGCGTTAGCACTGTCGAAAGAGCTGCAGAAAATTAATCGGTGTGCGTAAGGAAGTCAATGAATTTACTGTGAGGTTCTCAGCTTATTTAAAACAAAAAATAATGCTTTTCAAGCTCGACAATAGCTTTTTTGTCGCCCTAAGCTATTAACAAAGTTAACGTTCTATATAAATCAAATGTATTAATAATTCGAAATGAAATATACCTTTATTTGGTTGTTGCTTGTGAGAATAACTTAGTTGACACTTATCAAAAATCCACGCCCTAGGCAACTGTCTGCCTCGCATATACTTAAAGTTCTAGCCTGAGGCCTAGTAATTCTGACTAGAAAGATATTAAAGAAAACTATATAACCAATGCGCATTCATGTTAGAAATTGTCGTTTCGTTTGAAGCAACAAAAGAGCCTTGAAAAGGTTTAAAACAACCTTTTTATTAAATCAGAACATGAAAATAAAATGCGCATATCGTGATGACAAATTAATTGCTCCTTGCGGTGATGTAACTTAAAGTAACATTCAAATTCAAATTTGAACTGAACCTTGCTGTCAAAGACTACACAACTGATTTAACGCGAAATTGGCTCGAAACAATATCGACAGGAAAATCGCTAGCCGAAAAAATTACAATCTTTTCAGCTTTAGCGAAACCTAGTAACGTGGCCTCAAGAAGCAGAAACATGTTTTGTCTTACAATCCGAAAACCGCCAATTAAATACTCTTAACCTAATTTACATTCTAGTCAAGAAAGGAAAAGAAGTGATAGTAAAACAGAAATTATAAAAAACTGGTTACTTAAAATAATAAAAACCTTACAACTTTGCGTCTTGATATTTATTAGAGATTAACTAACTTTTAAATAAGGCATGGTTTATGATTAATGACATGAGTTGATATATTTTGTTAAATATACTGCTCATTTCTGCGCAAAGTTTCAATTGTTTTGCAAAATTAAACCAATAAAATAATTGATCTACCTTTGTTTCATTTTTATTTAGCACCCTCTGATCTACTCGAATTGTTTAATTTTTAATTTAAAGATTATTAACATGATAACATTAAGAGGCTGTCTTCTATGAGCTTTTTATCTTTCGTCGAAAATGATTACGGAATGAAAAACAGTTGTCCCATCTACTTGTAACTCCCAAACCTGATAACAGATGTCGCCACTAAACTAAAGTTCTAGAAGATTTCATACTTAAAATACAGGCTTAATTGACAGTGAAAATTAAATTGAATAGGAAAATGTTTGACTACATTTTAACATCAATAGTGATGTCAAATATCATCTTTTTAGCAGTTAATAAATGATTTTTTCAAATTAATTTCTTTCAAAATAATAGTTTGAGCTTTCTTTAGCAACATTTCCTTTTGTCTCCCGATCATTACGCACAGAGTTTGGATTACTTTTGTTTTTCACAAGAAAGAGAATCAAACATGAATATCATAATGAATCAAAAATGAATATATTCTCATAAATCGTAGTGTTATTTGTATGACTTTTATAAAGTTCCTTCCTCGCTAAATAGAAATTTTATTCCAGAATGAAATTAGGTAAAAATATGTTTACGGGTGTCCCTTAGCGAAAATTGGCGATTTTTGACGGTACATGGATACTGAGTTTGTGAAATTCTTTGACCTGTTATTTTGGCATTGAGTAGCGCGAATTTTTGCGCCAAAAATCGCCGCTACACAAAGACAAAATAACAAGTCAAAGAATTGCACAAACTCGGTATCGATGTATGCATCGACCTATTTTCACTTGAAAAAAATCAGAGAATTGCACAAACTTGGCATTGCGCACTTCCCTTGACTCTATCCCTGTACACATTGATCTATTTTTACTTAAAAAAAATCAGAGAGTTGCACAAACTTGGCATTGCACACTCCCTTGACTTTGTCCATGTACATATCGATCTATTTACACTTAAAAAGTCAAAGGTGCAGCCAACAAAAAATATATAAGCTCAATAAACTACATTTTAAATCAAACAATCAAATAACTTAAAAAAGGAAATTTATCTTAGCACTACACAAAGGAAATAGCCACTTACTTTATTTAGAAATTTCCCTTTCTTCAGTCAAACAAACTTCCTAAAATTACCTGAACTAAAATCTATTTACTCGCGATGCCACATAAAATTCACAAAAATAAGAGTAAAAAATATCCTTCGTAGTGCCGGTGTCCTCCGACGTTCAACCATACGCATTTCCTTCCTACTGTAATATCTTGTTATTTAATAAATAAATATAATTATTGTTGAAGTGGCAACTCCATATTTGTATTAAACCGTTATTCAGCAACGTGAGATATTGTTTTAAAAAGATTAGAATTCTGAAGATTTTACCAGGAGTAGTATGAAAATCTTGCCACTTAAGAATTGTATAAATTTGTCTATCACCGTGAACTAGAAATAAAATATATGTTCTAATAAGAAGATAGCCTGTTTGTCAATTACTGCAAAATACATTACAGTCTTAATTAATTGGAGGTTCCACCGAGATACTGGAAATTAGGAGTGCAGTTATCAATTTCGATTGTGCTGGTCTCCTAACCCCAGAAATTTACTGAATTTTTTAGATTAAGTTTGCTAATACCAATTGCCAAGTTTGTTTATTTCAAGGAGAAATGGATGTAAGAAGTCTGCCGTTTTAAAGCCAGATTTGAAGCGGATCATTCAAAGGTCATCTTCTGTGCTTCTATAACTTGCGTCCGAGCAAAAATTTGTCAAAACAGGATACTGCTGATCTTCGAAGATAAGATTAACTTTTGGTTTTCTTAAAAAAAGCTTTTATTGAATTTTAATACTTTGTTTCAGAATTATAGTTTTAAAATAACTGACACTAAAAATATTCAGTTTAAATTTATAATTGATATTTGTGGTAAAGAAGTATTTTAAAATTGTTATTTATGCTTTACTTTTATTTGTATTGAAATTTTATGTTGATAATTGATATGTGTAAGCCATCCCGGCGTTTATATATATATATATATATATATATATATAAAAAAAAAAAAAAAAAAAAAAAAAAAAAAAAAAAAAAGGACTGCTAGCTGAGTTTTGAATTTGTTGCCAAGCAGGCGCTTGAAAAATAAGTAATAACGTCAAACTGGCGTAGTGTGATTTGATTATATTGCTGAATTGGCAAAGATTTTTTTCTTAGTTCTCGCCATCCAGGCGTGTGATAGATAGTAACGTCATCCCGACGTATTACAGATTGTATATTCTAAAAGTTGTATTGCCAAACTGGCAAAAATTGTTTTTGTTATCGCCAACCAGGCGTGGAGTTAGATAGTAAAGTCGTCAAACTGACGTGGGTAAAATTCCACTGTATTGCCTAACTGGCAAAGGTGTTTATATAGTTATAGCTAACGAGGCTTGTGAATAGTGAGTTAAAACGTCAACCCGACGTAGTATTATAGTATTTTTTGCCAACCTGGCAAAGTTGTTTAAATAATTCTCTCCAATTGGTTAGTGTGAATTTCGTATTTGAGAAATTAAGTCTCACCAGAAATTATACATTTTTAGTACAAGTACGATCTTTTAGATTCAATTTCAAAAGGAAGCCTAATAAAGGTAACTTGTGTCAACATGTCATTCTTAGCTAGGAGTGAAAAACAGGATTTAAAAGTACTAGCAGAAGAGTTAGGTTTAACCGTGAAACCTGAATTTAAGATTGCTCAGTTGCATAAACTGATTACTGAAAGTCCCGATTATGATGAGGAGTTTACTCGAGAACTACTGGCTGCAATTAGAGAAGAAAGGGAACGAAAAGAAGAATGTGAAAGAGAAGAAAGAGAAAGAGAAAAAGAACGCGAAAGAGAAGAAAGAGAAAGAAGAGAAGAACGCGAAAGGGAAGAGAGAGAAAAAGAACGCGAAAGAGAAGAAAGAGAAAGAAGAGAAGAACGCGAAAAAGAAGAAAGGGAAAGAAAAGAAGAGCGTGAAAGAGAAGAGCGAATTAGAGCCTTTGAGCTACAGAAACTTCAGTTGGAAGCAATGGCTGCAACAGCACACCCGGTAGAAACTACGCAGTTAGCTGAGCAGCCTTTAAAAATCAGAATTCACGATGTCATGCCACGTTTCAACCCTAAAGAAGATGAAACAAGTTTATTTCTGGTGTTATTTGAGCGTCAAGTTAAAATAATGAATATACCTGCTTGAAAATCAAGTGACTCAACTTATTTCATTGCTGCCTCCCGACATTGTTCAGCTTATAGCTAGAGAACCAGAAGACGACGCGAAAAAGTATGAATATGTAAAAACTTTACTGTTACAACGATTTAAATTAAGTGCGGTAAAATTTCGACAACTATTTAATAAACACCAAAAATCTACTGAAAGTACTTGGTATGATTTCTACTATGAATTAAAGAATTATTTAGAAGGATGGCTTAACGGATTAAACATTAAAACTTTTGAACAGCTAAAAGATCTCATGCTGGTTGATCAAATAAAAAAGCGTACTTCTCCTGATTTCAAAGAACATTTTATGGATCAATGGACAACCATCATTTCACCTACTGAAATGGTTAAGAAAATTCAAGATTTTGAAGATGTGAGAAAAACAATAAAACCGAAATTTTCTGCCAATCAGACTGAGAAAATTAACAAAGGATCATTTAAACCTCGTTATGATAATTTTGTGAAAAAAAATAGAGCATCCGCCTCATTTTAAGCATTCTGATAGATGGGATGATTCAAAATACAAAAAAGATCATCAGCAAAGGAATCAGTTCCAAAACAAAAACCAAGAAAAATTATATGACAAAAGATATCGACTACGCTGTTACGTGTGTGGATCATACGAACATTTTAAGCCTCAGTGTCCTCGCTTAAAACCAAATGAAAAGGTAAATTGCGTATCTTCGAATAATGATTTGTTAGAGACATATACAATTAACGGTTTAGTTAATGGGAATGAAATACCTATTCTTCGAGACACAGGAGCCACTGTTGATGTTATTTCTCGGAAATACATAGATAACGCAAAAATGACTGGAGAACATGTCTGGGTACAATATCCGTTAAATGACCATTTAGTGTGTCTACCGTTAGCGGAAGTTGAAATTAATTGCGAACTTGGTCATATAAAGACAAAGGCAGCTGTTGTTACAAATGATCCAGTCAGATATGTATTGGGTAACAAAACTGCCCAATTGTTCAAAAATAAATCATTCTTAAATTTAGAAAAAATAAATGCAGTTTTGACACGATTTCAAGTAAAAAGATCTCGTGAAGAAGGTTGAAATAGAGAAACCGAAATGGAGAAACTAGAAGAACTGACGTTTATTGACACTGACGAAGATATTTTACCGCAAGCTGATGAGGAAGACAAGGAAATTAAGAAAGTGATTAATGTTAATTCAAAGGAATTAATTGAATCTCAGCATCAAAGCAGAGATCTAGCGTCATTGCTTAACGAAACTAAAAATGAAAATTCCAGCAAGACAAGTGATTTCAAAGTAAAAGAAAACGGATTGCTGGTGAAAAGGAAAATAGATAAAAATGGAAATGAAAGGGAATTAATTGTTATTCCTGAAAGATATAGGGATCAAATGCAGAACTATTCATCTTTGATGCAGATCCAAACAAATAGTAGTGCTAAAACTCAGAGTAATTTGGTCAATACTCACCCTCCTAAGAGTCAAGCCTCTTAGGAGGGTGTCAATGGTTCACAGAAATCAGAAAAACAATTTAAGCGTTCATCTACTGATGAGAAAATTGAAGTTATTAATATGAAAGCTGACTCACATTGCTCACCTGGTGATTCAACTTTTATGGATAGTGTGTGTGATTATTCCTCTACAAGTTCATCAGTTCCTTCTTCTCCAAAAAATAAAGATGTGTTTGACAGTTCGTTAGCAGCAAATCAAAGAAATTCTTATAAAATAACTCATGAAGGTGCTTCTAAAGCTGAGAAATTAAAAATACATTCAGAATATAAGCTCGCGTCAGAAAACTTAGCAAAGAGGCATAAATATGATACAGGATACTCAAAGTTGCCACATTCAATGAGAATGCAAGTAACAGATAAGAACAAAGGTTCATCTATTAACAAGCAAAAACTATCTGAAAAGAAAGAACTGACAAAATTAAACGATTCTCAGTCAAAAGCTCTAGATGAATTGCCAAGTTCTGGAGTTGATATACAAGTCAAGGAGAAGTTTTCAAACAGACAAGAGCGAGTTGTTGAAGTAGTAAAACTGCCGCAAAAGCCTCTATTACACTCACCTGATTTCAATAAGGAGTTCGTTTTGCAAATTGATGTTTCGGACTCTGGTATGGGTGTCATTTTAGCTCAAAGAGATGAACGAGACAATGAACATCCAGTATTATACCTCAGTAAGAAGTTTACAGAAACTGAAAAAAGTACTCTACCACAGCAAAGGAATGCGCCGCCATAATATTTGCTGTAAAGAAACTTCAATGTTATTTAGACGGGCATACTAAATTCCTCATCATGACCGATCATAATCCCATAGTATGGCTCAAAACTAATGTGAGTCTAAATCCACGACTTATGAGATGGGCACAAGTACTACAACCCTACAATTACACGATCGTTCATCGAAGTGGTAAAAACCATAAAAATGTAGACGCATTAAGTCGTACTCCCTGGCCTGATTAATTAATTTGTTTCTCTATATAGGTAAAAAAATATTTTGTTCCTTCCTCTCTTCCTCAGTGTATGTTATTATGTTATATCTTGTATTTCAATTCTGTAATGTGCTGATATTGTGGTTTAAAAAAAAAAAAAAAAAAAAAAAAAAAAAAAAAAAAAAAAGTAAACTTTAATTTATATAAAGATATAAATTAAAGTTTATCTGGAGGGGGGGAGAGGTTGTAATATCTTGTTATTTAATAAATAAATATAATTATTGTTGAAGTGGCAACTCCATATTTGTATTAAACCGTTATTCAGCAACGTGAGATATTGTTTTAAAAAGATTAGAATTCTGAAGATTTTACCAGGAGTAGTATGAAAATCTTGCCACTTAAGAATTGTATAAATTTGTCTATCACCGTGAACTAGAAATAAAATATATGTTCTAATAAGAAGATAGCCTGTTTGTCAATTACTGCAAAATACATTACAGTCTTAATTAATTGGAGGTTCCACCGAGATACTGGAAATTAGGAGTGCAGTTATCAATTTCGATTGTGCTGGTCTCCTAACCCCAGAAATTTACTGAATTTTTTAGATTAAGTTTGCTAATACCAATTGCCAAGTTTGTTTATTTCAAGGAGAAATGGATGTAAGAAGTCTGCCGTTTTAAAGCCAGATTTGAAGCGGATCATTCAAAGGTCATCTTCTGTGCTTCTATAACTTGCGTCCGAGCAAAAATTTGTCAAAACAGGATACTGCTGATCTTCGAAGATAAGATTAACTTTTGGTTTTCTTAAAAAAAGCTTTTATTGAATTTTAATACTTTGTTTCAGAATTATAGTTTTAAAATAACTGACACTAAAAATATTCAGCTTAAATTTATAATTGATATTTGTGGTAAAGAAGTATTTTAAAATTGTTATTTATGCTTTACTTTTATTTGTATTGAAATTTTATGTTGATAACTGATATGTGTAAGCCATCCCGGCGTTTATATATATATATATATATATATAAAAAAAACGACTGCTAGCTGAGTTTTGAATTTGTTGCCAAGCAGGCGCTTGAAAAATAAGTAATAACGTCAAACTGGCGTAGTGTGATTTGATTATACTGCTGAATTGGCAAAGATTTTTTTCTTAGTTCTCGCCATCCAGGCGTGTGATAGATAGTAACATCATCCCGACGTATTACAGATTGTATATTCTAAAAGTTGTATTGCCAAACTGGCAAAAATTGTTTTTGTTATCGCCAACCAGGCGTGGAGTTAGTAAAGTCGTCAAACTGACGTGGGTAAAATTCCACTGTATTGCCTAACTGGCAAAGGTGTTTATATAGTTATAGCTAACGAGGCTTGTGAATAGTGAGTTAAAACGTCAACCCGACGTAGTATTATAGTATTTTTTGCCAACCTGGCAAAGTTGTTTAAATAATTCTCTCCAATTGGTTAGTGTGAATTTCGTATTTCAGAAATTAAGTCTCACCAGAAATTATACATTTTTAGTACAAGTACGATCTTTTAGATTCAATTTCAAAAGGAAGCCTAATAAAGGTAACTTGTGTCAACATGTCATTCTTAGCTAGGAGTGAAAAACAGGATTTAAAAGTACTAGCAGAAGAGTTAGGTTTAACCGTGAAACCTGAATTTAAGATTGCTCAGTTGCATAAACTGATTACTGAAAGTCCCGATTATGATGAGGAGTTTACTCGAGAACTACTGGCTGCAATTAGAGAAGAAAGGGAACGAAAAGAAGAATGTGAAAGAGAAGAAAGAGAAAGAGAAAAGGAACGTGAAAGAGAAGAAAGAGAAAGAGAAAAAGAACGCGAAAGAGAAGAAAGAGAAAGAAGAGAAGAACGCGAAAGGGAAGAGAGAGAAAAAGAACGCGAAAGAGAAGAAAGAGAAAGAAGAGAAGAACGCGAAAAAAAAGAAAGGGAAAGAAAAGAAGAGCGTGAAAGAGAAGAGCGAATTAGAGCCTTTGAGCTACAGAAACTTCAGTTGGAAGCAATGGCTGCAACAGCACACCCGGTAGAAACTACGCAGTTAGCTGAGCAGCCTTTAAAAATCAGAATTCACGATGTCATGCCACGTTTCAACCCTAAAGAAGATGAAACAAGTTTATTTCTGGTGTTATTTGAGCGTCAAGTTAAAATAATGAATATACCTGCTGAAAATCAAGTGACTCAACTTATTTCATTGCTGCCTCCCGACATTGTTCAGCTTATAGCTAGAGAACCAGAAGACGACGCGAAAAAGTATGAATATGTAAAAACTTTACTCTTACAACGATTTAAATTAAGTGCGGTAAAATTTCGACAACTATTTAATAAACACCAAAAATCTACTGAAAGTACTTGGCATGATTTCTACTATGAATTAAAGAATTATTTAGAAGGATGGCTTAACGGATTAAACATTAAAACTTTTGAACAGCTAAAAGATCTCATGCTGGTTGATCAAATAAAAAAGCGTACTTCTCCTGATTTCAAAGAATATTTTATGGATCAATGGACAACCATCATTTCACCTACTGAAATGGTTAAGAAAATTCAAGATTCTAAATCCACGACTTATGAGATGGGCACAAGTACTACAACCCTACAATTACACGATCGTTCATCGAAGTGGTAAAAACCATAAAAATGTAGACGCATTAAGTCGTACTCCCTGGCCTGATTAATTAATTTGTTTCTCTATATAGGTAAAAAAATATTTTGTTCCTTCCTCTCTTCCTCAGTGTATGTTATTATGTTATATCTTGTATTTAAATTCTGTATTGTGCTGATATTGTTGTTTTTGAAAAGAAAAAAAAAAAAAAAAAAAAAAAAAGTAAACTTTAATTTATATAAAAATATAAATTAAAGTTTATCTGGAGGGGGGAGAGGTTGTAACATCTTGTTATTTAATAAATAAATATAATTATTGTTGAAGTGGCAACTCCATATTTGTATTAAACCGTTACACAGCAACGTGAGATATTGTTTTGAAAAGATTAGAATTCTGAAGATTTTACCAGCTAGGAGTAGTACGAAAATCTTGCCACTTAAGAACTGTATAAATTTGTCTATCACCGTGAACTAGAAATAAAATTTATGTTCTAATAAGAAGATTGCCTGTTTGTCAATTACTGCAAAATACATTACACTACAAACAGGACACTTACTATGCCTACTAAATAAACCTTCATTTACACACCAGTTAATCGTTCCAAATTGTACAGAAACTTCAAATTAATCTTATCATATTCAGCCATTCTACCGTATAAACCACAAAACAAGCTTTAAATAAGCAGTTATCTATATATATATAAAGAAGGAAGTCTGTGTGTTTGTTCGCTAAATAACTCAGTCACTACCACAGCTATCGTCGCTAAAGTTTCTATAGTTCTTTTCTGGGCCATGGAAAAGGTCGACGTCAAGTTTTTTTTTTTTTTTTTTTTTTTTTAAAGTAGCTAAAATCAGAGATATTAATTAAAAACTCGGAAAAACGACAGTTTTCGCCCTCATTTTTCCGAGTGGCAACAGTCTTGCAAGCTGGAGATGAAAATCTGCTTTATTTCGATAGTTGTTGCCATTGTTCGCTTTCATATCCTAGAGTTTGTTAACAAAATAATTCTAAGCTTTACGATGAAATAAAAATAGCATTGCCAAACATTAAATACATTATTTTGAATTTCCAAAATTTGTGGGAAGCCATTTCGACTATTTCTATCTTCGTACGACTTTAATCAGCCGAGATATTAATTAAAAACTCTGAAAGCGCTAATTTTCGCACTCATTTTTCCGAGTGGCAACAGGCCCTCGCGTTGGAGATAAAAATGCTTATTTCGAATGATGTTGCTACTGCTCGCTTTCAAATCGTAGAGTCTATTAATCAAAAACTTATACGTTTTACAGAATCCATGCATATAAAGATGAATATCTGTTTGTGTGTTTGTTAGCATTATTGATTTCTGATCAATTATGGTGAATATTTTGTCACATTTAATTGACTAAAACTTAATATATTTGAAACACTGGATTGAACTTGAGCTTTTACGACCATTTGATTAGAAAGACAAAAATCATTAAAAACCGCGTGCCATTTTTACTGATATAATGAGAGAGAATTAGCTTATTTTTTCACCGAAATTTTTTATGGGGTTCCAAACCGCATTAGACTGAAGATGTATGGCTATGAATCGTATTTTTACTTCCTTGTACGAAGTAAAAAGGAAGTATTGTAATCGCGGAAAGGTTCAGGCAGCATATTTCAACGAAAATATCCATTTTGACCGCTATCGAATGCAATTTAACGATGTTTTTGCGTGATATCTGTTCGTAAGGGCAGAATAAAAGACTCGTTTCCTCCAAAAAAATTATAAAACTGCTTTAAAATTAATTCTGAAGAGAATTTTTCGTGGCGTCTGTACGAACGTACGTACGTACGTACGTACGTATCTCGCATAACTCAAAAACGAGTAGCCTCAGAACGTTGAAATTTTGTATATAGGACTGCTATAACATGTAGATGTGCACCTCGTATTTTGGTTGCAATCAGCCGCACCAAACGTATATAAATATATTTATATATATATATACCCACTCTGTTACCCGGCTCAGTGATTTCAGTTTCTTTACTCTTATATGTTTGTAAATTGTACATTTTTTGCTTTAAAAATGATTGAATTATATTGTTCTTATCTTCCGGTTAAGGTTTTTATGCTTTTCGTAATTCTCGAAGCAATATTTGTACAATTATCAACAATTTAAAAGCTGTTTAAGTGCGGTTAAGTTTTAAATAACATGGCGGACATATTTGTTTACATTTGAAACAGCGGAATTGTAGTTCTGTTGCCAATATAGAGAGACTAAGCTTCGCAACAACAAAAATAACGCCTTCATTTATTATTGCGAATTAAATCATGCTTAATCCTTTCTGGAATTTTTTCGAGGAAATAAGTGTTTAAGATTTACTTAATTTTTAATAATTAGTAATTAAATTTTTAATAATTAGTAATTTTTAATACAGATATTTTGAGCTTTTATTTATTTTTGTCTTGTCGCGAAGTGAAAACTGAATTAATTGAATGAGAAATACTCAATCGTCTGTGAAAAACTGTTTCTTTTTTATTTTGTTTGCTTAATTTCTTTTTTACATCGTTCTAGCTTTATTATAGTATTTGAAAAGAACATTTGGCAACGATTAGATAATTCTTTAAATGATATACATTTTGTGCATTTTGAGTTATAATATAAATGAAATATAATACTGTTAAGTGAACCTAGTGCCAGAGTGTCGCTATGGTAAAAAAATATAGTGCAATATATTATAAAATATAATATTTTAAAGAGTGCATTTCTTCTATTGCGGTTTATGCATTATCGACAAAGTAGATTTAATTCAATCCAATACGTTTAAAAGAAATGCAAGAAAAATGCGTATAATTTAATATTCAATACAAGGAAGTCATGTGGTGTACACATCAGATTTTTTGCATCATTATTAGAGGGAGTACAGCGGTATCGCTACCTCTGTTGTTAGACTGCATTACTCTCATTCTAACTTAACTGGAATCGGGTACTTCCGCTAGTAGAATGTAATAGTATTAACAATAAAACTTGCAATGATAAAAATGTACATCACGGAAGAAAAAATAAACGAATAAAATTGGCAGTCCTAAAAGTGAAATTTTGTCATAATCTTGCAATATATTTGGTTCTATACATTACGTTTGTGCAACGAAATAAGTTTAAGAATTAATCTCTTAGTATTAGACCCTTTAATACCTTTGAGAATTGTAAGCAATCATTTATAATTATGATAATAAACTGTTAAGAATCCTCTCTTATTGCAGAAGTAGTTAGATATTCACAAGTATAATGTTCAAGTTTTGTCTCCTTTTTAGTTCTCCATATCTATATCTTATCTATGCTTTAAAGAAATGATTGACCGAATAGAAAAATTTTCTTTTCCTCGGAAAGCTTAAGATCAGCTGAGTGAAATAAAACTCTAACTACAGAGGAGATTCCGAAATTTTATCAATAAGCTATATACTTTATTGCCCGTAGAGCTAAACAACCATAAATGTTTAAAGGCTGTCCATGAATTGTAGCGAAAATTCAAAGCAAAACGATATTAACAGAACTTCCCAGAGCAGTGTAATAAATTAAAAGTTTGTTTGCAATTTCTTGATCTTTGGATTTGCATATACATCATTATGCTGGTAGTTACGTGATTTGAAGAGTATCATTCCCTAATTTTCTTTTAAAGATACTCATTATGAAATATAACTCAGCCCTTAACATCAAGGCAGCTCTTTTATCAAGTTCCAGACCTAGACCTAATTATTGAACAGTATAGTGAATTCTAGATTTTGTTTTTTCGTTATGAAAACTTATCTTCTTTCACAGTGTGTTGCAGTTAACTTGTTTGCTATATGCATACACCGAGCAATGCTTCTTCTTCTGTTTAAGAGACTTTGCATACACAAGGTGGTCATAAACGGTTTTTGTATTTGCCTCGTGAACCGAAGGACATAACAGGGATTGGAAAATCAGTCAAAGCCACCCTAAGATATTCGTAAACGTCCACTGAGTCCCGGTGTCCCACATTCCCGAGAACATCAGCAATTTAACGGCTCCCTCTTAAGACCCACCGGTGAGCTGACTAGCCAAGACCACCGTACCAGTGAACAGAGACCACGGTGGGGTGGGTATGATGGCTTAGAGCTTTGACTGGTCGAAGATTGATATGCTATCTACCAGCACTACGCAAGCAGCCCCTCCCATCAGACTTTACACAGAATACCGAGGACAGCAATGAATGGACGCTCAATGGCCCAGGTGCTGTTCGGCTACTGAGACCCTATTTAACCGGGACTTACGCAACCCGGCCCGTGAAAGGAGAAGATGAGCCCCACCCCACGAACCATCGGGAACAATCAAGTTCGTAAATTTTATATCCCCGTGGCTGAGACTGCCTAGGTACAGATCCTAGCCAGTAGCTTCGCAGAGTACTCTACGTCAACCCCGGGGGGGTGGAAGGTGTTCATAAAAAAAACTTTCCCGATGTGTGAACACTTAGCGCCCTATTCGCTCAACGAATCGAAACGAGATTTCAGATATTGTTATTTGAAGGACTGCCCTCGAGTTTGCGATGATTTAAAACAACGCAGCTCTCACATTTACGGTTACTGTTAGCATAAATTTAGGTATTTTGCATAATGAAACTCGAAAGGCATACGAAACGAACGTGCGCCAAGATATATATTGGCGAGAGAAAGTAAAGTTCGTGTGCAATGCAGTATATTTGACTTTCACCTTAGCTACGTGGAGTACATTCGATTCTCACCTTATAAGCTATTAGACCTGGGCCAAAGGTCTAATTGAGTTAGTACTTTCTTTTTTCAGGTACTGTGTCAAAGTATGTTCCTGTTTCTGTTTTTTTCTTATTGCCTAAAATAGGTAAGCCTGATGATTTTTAGGACTGATGATGATTCTATGTGTTAGCAATTAATTAGTTCCTTTATTAAAAATACATTCCGTCAAACATTACTTGTTAAATACTTGCTTTATTCAGAAACATTACCGTCAACATTACTGCTCAAAAAACATTACAGTTCAAATTATTATCGTTCTGAAAAAAAAAAAAAAAAAAAAAAAAAAAAAAAAAAAAAAAAACTGTTGTTGCCAATCGTGAAAATACGTTTTAAATAAAATTAATACGTAGCGTTTACATTCGGGCATCCTGACTTAGTTACGACCTCGGAACATTAAGAACTTATATTTAAAAAAATTAAATCTGTAATATTAATGTTTATAGTTCGAAAGTCTTTAGCTGTCATATAGATTCAGCGTCGTTTTCTATTCTTTTTCCATGTCCTAGTTTTAGTAATATGCGGCGTGTTGTTATCGTTATCCCCAGTAACACTAATGTCATCACCATCATCATCGTCTTCTTCTGATTCAGCTTGACACTGCCATGACTTTAATTGGCTCACATGAGCTGTCGTACTAAAGAAATGTCCTTTCACCTTCTCTTCTAATTGAGTCACTCTATAGGTATCACTTGGTAAAACTTCTGTAACTACCAAAGGTCCTCGATACTTTTGTTGTGTTTTGGTTGATTCTCCAGTTGATTTAGGTACTCTTCTCATAGCTACTATTTCTCCTCGTTCGAATGTTAAAGAATTGCTTTTCTTCTTGTCATAATTTGCTTTCATTTTCATCTGCATATCTTCAATTCTCTTTCTAGCTTCATTCTGTAAAATTACTGGATTCTCCCATTCATTTGCGTCTTCATCTGTAATCATCCTCATCAATCCGTCGTTAAATTTTGGTGAATAACCGTGAAGCATTTCGAAAGGAGTTTTATTTGTAGTCTTATTTATCATATTGTTTATATTTTTTTCGCATTCCTTAATCTTTTTGTCCCAGTATCTCTGATTCGGATTTTCCATACTCGTTTTAATCGTAGCCAAAATTGTTCGATTCGCTCTTTCCACCATTCCATTACCACTTGGATGTTGAGTTGAATTGAGTGTATGACTGATTCCATTATTTTGACAGTACTTTCGAAATTCCTTCGCTGTGAAACATGTTCCTTTATCGCTGATAATTTTTTCTGGTAATCCAAAATCATCTACAAAACTCTTCAATGCAACTAACACATACTTGGTTGCAGTACTTTTCATAGGATATAAGCGTGTAAATCTCGTAAAATTATCAATTATTACAAATAATTCTGTATTTCCTCTTGAACTTTTTACGAATGGTCCTAAATGATCTATATGTATAATTTCAAAAGGTCTTCTACCAGGTCTAATTGGATGCAGTACTTCTTGTTTCTTACCACTAGGCAGTTTATTTACTAGGCATTCGAAACACATCGAAATGTGACGCATAACATATCGTTTCATTCCTTTACCAGTATGATTCCTTGATTTTGGCAACAGTTCTGTCTGCTGAAAAATGTCCCAAAAGATCGTGAAATTTTACTACAATACCTTTTCTCATCGATTTAGGTATGACATATAACAATTTCTCCTTTTCCTGGTCTTTTACTTTACGAAACAATCGATTATTCTTCAAGACGTAATTTTCAGTTGCATATTTCTCTGCATTCGTTCTTTCATTTATCGTTTTCTTTAAAATGTCTATTAATTTGCGTAATTCTGGATCTGAATGCTGAATCATAAGAATTTGTTCCTCTATCGTTAGCGTTAAACAAACTTCCAAGTTGTTTTCAATTATAGAGTCTAAAGCTTCTTCTGGCTGATCAACTGGCGATCGGCTCAATGCATCTATGTGACTCATTCTTTTGCCTTGCCTGTGCTTTATTTCAAGATTGTATTCCTGGATCAGATTACTCCACCTTGCTAATCTGAGGATTTGAAGTTTTCTTCGCGTTTAAATAAACTAAAGCTTGGCAGTCTGTAATTACCGTAAATCGGATTCCAATTAAAAATTGTCGAAGTCGTGTCAAAGTCCAAACTATAGCCATTAATTCTAATTTGCTTGAATGATAATTCTTTTCTGTTTCTGTTGTTCCTTTACTCACACAATAAACTAAATGCCACTTTCTATCTTCACCCTTTTGCAACAGCATTTCTGCCAGCCCTTTGTTGCTCGCGTCTGTGTGCACTTCAGTCTCTGCTTCCAGATTATATAATGCTAGTATTGGTTCATTAGTTAAATGATCCTTTAAAGTACTGAATGCTTCTTGCTGATCTTCGTTCCAACGAAATGTTTCATCCTTCCTCGTCAGTCTCGTTAGCGGCTCAGCTTTCTCTGCGTATTTCGGTACAAACCTTCTAAAGAAACTTGTAAGACCTAAAAATTGTTTAACTTCATGTTCATTGGTTGGTTTAGGAAAGTTTAATATGGCTCGTACTTTTCTTGGTCCAGGTTGCATACCATTTGATTTTATTAGAAATCCCAAATACTCAACTTCATCTTTTCCAAATTCGCATTTTGTCAGTTTCAATGTCAGCATTGCTTCTCTCAATCTATCAAACACTTTCCTAAGTTTTTCCATCATTTCTTCCCAAGATTTAGCCGGAATTAATATGTCGTCCAAATAGCACAATACTTCTTTATTAAGCAATGGACCTAAAACTTGATTCATAAGTCTGAAATTCTGCAGGTGCATTAGCTAACCCAAAGATCATACGTTCAAATTGACCAGTATCATCTGGAGTGATGAAAGCTGTTTTCAGTTTCGCTTCTTCAGTTAAAGGAATCTGCAAATATCCATGAGCTAAGTCCAATGTAGTGAAAACTTTACACTCACTAAGACATTCAAGGAGATCATCTATCCTAGGGAGTGGAAATTTATCTTTAACAGTTTGCGAATTCAACTTTCTATAATCTGTCACTAATCGTAATTCACCTGTTTTTTTCTTTACGAGTAAAACTGGACTAGCATACGGAGATCTTGTTTCAGTAACAATTCTATATTTCTTCCATTCATTTATTAGCTTCTTTATAGAAGCACGCTCTTCGGCATTGGTTTTATACGACTTCATGCAAATAGGCTTACTCCCTTCAATTTCTTTAATATCCATTTTTGTTAAGTTTGTACACCCTAATTCCTCCATATTTAATGCAAAACAATCTCGATATTCATTTATCAAATGTAAAACTTCCTGTTTTCTTTCTGGCGTGATATTGTTATTAACTTTAATTTCTTCTAAAGTAATCGGTCTCCTAAACTTCTTAATTTAATTTATTATCAGTATTTCCTTTTGACTTGAATTTTCAGTTTTCTGATCTGAACTTGGTTCAACTAATTCTGCTACTTCCGCTTACCGATACATTGATTCTCTTTCAAAATTAGTTTTCGATCGCTGTAGTTAATGACTGGTATCAATCTTTCTCCCTGTATTACTTCCAATAATGAGCCTAACTCATCTTCCGATCCACTTATTAAAACATAACCGCTATTTATTTCATCAGTTTTAACTTTCACGAAATGAACCGTATTACTTTCGATTTGAGTTTCTTGGGAAGCCTTCAGTTTAATTCGCGGACTGTTGCTATCATTTTGCAACTGTGAAAATGGGCAGTCATTAGCATAGCGTATGTGCAAGATATTACCTATCTTGGCGTATGCAATATGTGGTAAATCAATCCATGTTCGACCAACTAATAAGTCGCATGGTTGCGTTTCATCTCCTACAATTAGAACTGTAATGTCCTTTCCTTCCACATTATCAATCTCTAAGTTAACAGTTACTTTTCCCAATGTTCTAGCGGCTGGTTTATTCTGGTTCCCAAAGCCAAACAATTCCTCCACATCAGGTTTTACAATAAGATTCAGTCTCTTAGCCGCAGACTGTTTCAATAAACACGAACTAGAACCCGTATCTATGATTGCAGTAATTCCTTCCCCATTATTGATGCGAGCATACTTTAAATATACAGCTGGTGAAACACCTGAATTCTGGTCCACGGATAAATTATTTTTAACATTTGTCAAGTCTGGATTCTTAAACGTACACTTTTTAAAAAGTATGACCCTTTTCATTACATTTCCTGCAAATAATTTTTTCTTTTTTAGGCTGAGGACAATCCGTCGCTATATGTCCATAATCATTACAATTGAAGCATTTCGGCTCACCCTTTTCATTGCGGATGCCAGAATTATATTCTCTTTTCCTTTCGTCTGTTTTATAAAATTTATCCCTCAGATTGTATTTATTATCAAAACTGTTTTTAAAACCCGCTTTGAAATTACCATCTGTCTGCATGGAATCTTTAACATTTCTTTGTCTTGAATACTGATTATAGGATCCTTCATAAAATTTAAAACCAGATTTGGGCTTAAAATTATGCCTAAAAGTTTTATTTTCTACTTGAAGTACTTTTATCCCTGCCCGAATATTTTCATATTCATCTAGTTTTTCAGCCAACTCTTCAGGATTATTGAATTTAGACCAATCATCAATGAAATGGTCTCGGATAGCAGCGGGGACCCTCTTCTTTAATTGATCAGTAATAATAAGTTGTTTTAAAGAGTCAAAATCTGTTACATTTAATCCAGCAAGCCACTCTTCAAAATAATTTTTTAATTCAAACGTGAAGTCCTTCCACGTATTACGCAACGTTTTAATATTATCAACGAACTTTTCCTGAAACTGTTCAGGGCTTAACTTGAATTTTCTCAGTAGCAGTTGTTTAACGTGCTTATAGTCGTTAGCTTTCTCTTCTGATTCACGGGCAATTAATTGAGTTATTTCATAAGGCAATAGACCCAACAGCTGAGAAACCCAGTTTTGTTCTTCTAACCCAATACGTCGTGCCTGTCTCTCAAATAAAACTAAATAAAAACTTATATCACCTTCATTCAAATCATACTTATGCATTAATTTACTCATATCACAAATATTACTTCTACTAACATTAGAAGAAACAGAATCATTTACATTACTACTTCTGATTTCCGCTTCTATTTTCAATTTTTCAAGTTCAAAAGTTCTTTGCTTATCTCTTTCTATAATTTCCATTTCAAATGCTCTTTGCTTACCTTTTTCTATAATTTCCATTTCAAATGCTCTTTGCTTATCTTTTTCTTTTTCTAAAATTTCTAACTTTTCCCTGTCTAAACGATCATTTATAATTCTATCTAGCATTTGTTAAGTAAAGTCTTCGTTATAATTCTTACTATTCAAAATCATATCTCTTAAGCCTACAATTTTAATATCAGAAGGGACATCTACATCAAGTTCCAAAGCAAGTTCTTTTAAATCACATTTTTTGCCTCTTGCCAAATAAGCCATATTAGACTTCAATTTTCAAATACTAATACAATAATTATACTTAAGTTCTTTCCGTTTAATACTTAGACATAACATAAAAAGTTTATAAATTCACGTACCTTTCTACTTTCAGTTTTGGCGAGTTTCCACATTCAGTTTAGGCTTAGCGTACGTTAAGACAATACGTTGTTAAATCTAGATAATAATTCTAGTTTATCCCACTTCTGAAATGTTAGCAATTAATTAGTTCCTTTATTAAAAACACATTCCGTCAAACATTAATTGTTAAATACTTGCTTTATTCAGAAACATTACCGTCAACATTACTGCTCAAAAAACATTACAGTTCAAATTATTATCGTTCTGGGAAAAAAAAAAAAAAAAAAACTGTTGTTGCCAATCGTGAAAATACATTTTAAATAAAATTAATACGTTGCGTTTACATATGTAAGTTATCTCCTTTTCGATAATTCAGTGTTTTAATGTCTGTGAAGATTATTACTTTTTTATTATGCTTAAGTTAAGCAAAATTATCCTATTTCATTAAATAAAGATTTCGTAGTTAATTTTTGACTTATGATTCTTTAATGAAAACTGCGCTTGAGGAAACTTACTCACTACGCCTTCAGTGCTACTGCACAAACCAACAAAAGATCATGAGACTGAATAGGGTAATTGCCTTGTAGAAATGCTTCTAAAAAAACTGAAATATTGTAAGATTTCAGGGGCATAAAGTGTTAAAACTCTTTGTTGAAAATACTAATTACAAAGTTTGTAAGAATAATTGTAACAAATAATAATGTCTATTCTAAAAGAATCAATTTGTATAGAAAAGTTAACAGACGAAAATTACTCAGTGTGGAAATTTAAAACAGAACAACTTCTAATAAAAGAAGGTTGAGATGATGTTGTATTCGAATTAAAACCGGAAACTGTTACTGATATTTGGTTAAAGAATGATCGTAAAGCTAAAGCTTTAATATGCCTAAACATTTCGGATTCGCAAATTATCCATGTTTTGCATAGTAAATCTGCAAAAGAAGTTTGGCAGAAGTTAAAATGTGTCCATGAACGTGTGAATTTAACAAACAAGTTATTTCTGCTTAGAAAACTATATTCCATTACATATAATGAAAGTTCTAAAATGCAGGAACATATCAAAGGAGTACTAGAATTGGCTGAAAAGCTGCGTAGTATAGGTGAAGAAATTAAAGAAAATAACTTAATAGCAATATTACTATGTTCTTTACCAAATTCATACAACTCCTTAATAACTGCAATAGAAAGTAAATCGGAAGCTGAATTGTCGCTAGAATATGTTAAAAACAAACTAATAGATGAGTATTGTGGACGTGTGGAAACTAAGAAAGTTCAAAAATAAGATTCAGTTGCTTTAAAAAGTAAAAGCGAAAATAAATCAAAGTATTTTATACGATATTGTACTTATTGTAAGAGAAATAACCATACGATAAATGACTGTTTTCATTTAAAACGCAACGCTAGAACTTCCCTGAAAACAGATGTAAGTAACAGTAAAGTAAGAAATTATTCTCAATATTATAAAAGTAATGCATGCCAAATAGCAAATACGCAAAGTATAGAAAACATAAAACTTAAAGAAAATAATTATCTTAGAAATATTGAAACTGAAAATTCGCAGATTCAGTTTAATCAAGTTCTAAAAGTGGAAAATAAACATGAAAACACGCAAACGCAAGAATGGGTTATCGACTCAGGAGCCTCAACTCATATGACGAGTCATAAGAAATTTTTATCTCAGTTAAATGACTCTAATAAACAAATAGTAACTGTAGCCAATGGTGCTAAATTAAATTCTTATGGTATTGGTGAAGGCTATTTTAAAGTTCAAAACTTAAAGGGTCAGGTTACACAAATAAAATTAGAAAATGTATTGTATGTACCAGGTTTAGATAGTAATTTACTTTCTGTTCAATCTGTTACGAATAAAGGTTGCATTGTTACATTTGATAGTAATAAGTGTTACATAAAGCGTAACAATATACTCGTAGCCGACGGCAACGCTCAGCAAGGTTTATATAAATTGATCGTAAACCCAATTGATGAGAAAGCATACTTAGCTAATAATGTTTCATGTTCAAATACGAACTGTATACTAAAATGGCATCAAAGATTAGGCCACAGAAATATAGATGCCATAAAAACACTTGAGAAAAATGATTTGGCAGACGGCATTAAACTTGGCAAATGCACTCATAGTGTGGAATGTTCTACTTGTGTAAAAGCGAAACTAACTGAAACACCTTATCCCAAAACTAGTTTTAGGTCTAAAAATCCACTGGATTTAGTGCACGCAGATGTGTGTGGGCCAACTGAAGTCAACAGCTTAGGAGGGAAAAGATATTCCGTAACTTTCATTGATGACTATTCGCGTTATACTCAAATTTATTTTATTACTTCAAAAGATGAAGTATTCGACAAACTTAAACAGCATGCTACATCGACAACAAATAAATTTAGAAAGAAAATAAAGGTTCTCAGATCCGACAACGGCACAGAATACTGTAACGAAACTACTGAAAATTATTTAAAGAAACTTGGTATTTTTCATCAAACTTCGATTCCTTATTGTTCGGCACAGAACGGCGTCGCAGAAAGGAAAAATCGCTCTTTAATAGAAATGACAAAAGCTATGCTAATAAACTCTAAATTACCGAAAGGATTCTGGGCTGAAGCAGCAGCTACTGCCGCATATCTTCAAAATAGGTTACCAACTAAAGCCACAGATAGAACACCATATGAATTGTGGAATGGTAGAAAGCCACTTACGAGTATTTGGCTGTAAAGAATTTTATTATGTGAACAAACAAAAACGGCGTAAATTCGACAACAAAGCTGAAGAAGGAATATTCGTAGGATACGATTTACGAAGTAAGGGATATAGGATTTATGTAGGTGAAAGGAAAATAATAGTAAGTAGAACTGTTAAATCTTCAGAAAACGCGTCTTTATCTGACAAACATGCAGAAAATAATGCTGAAGATGTAGAATTAATTCATTTCAATAACTCGAAAGAAAATGAAGAAAATAATGAAGAAACATCTGTTGGCGATGATTTTACAGAAGATTCAGAAAGTTCTGAAGAGTTAATTAAATGTGAAGAAAATGTACGAAGAAGGGTTTCTAGCAGATCAACCAAAGGGGTCCCACCGGAAAGATTCTCTTATAAAGCAGAAGACGAAGAATCAATCTTACCTAAAAATAAAGATCTAGAAAGCTTTGAAGAAATTCTAAACTTAGGGTTCAGTCAAAGCAAAGCAGATCCGTGTCTTTTCACAAAAGTGGTTCGTGATAAAAGAATTAATTTAATAGTGTATGTTGATGACATCCTAATAAGTTCTACAGAAGAAGGACTAATTCTTCAAACAATTAATGATTTAATTGTTTGAAGAATTAGTCCTTCTTCTGTAGAACTTACCAAATAACGCATCTTGGTGAAGCTAAATATTTCTTAGGCATGGAAATAAATCGCCAGGAAGATGGAAGTTATCTCTTATCACAGAAAAATAAAATAAATCAACTTGTCAAGCAATTTCAACTTGAAGAAGCGAAACCCGCTAGCACACCAATGGAAACAAACTATTATAACCTAAACAAGGAAGAAAATCTCCTAACTTCAAATGATAAATTTCGCCAAGCTATTGGAAGTCTTTCGTATATATCGTCTATCACAAGACCAGATATCACAGCTTCAAATCACATACTCAGCAGAAGGTGTAATAATCCACGTCAAAAGCACTGGAATGCTGTTAAAAGAATCATTAGATACTTAAACACGACAAAGAATCTATCCTTACAAATTTCGTCGAGTGAAGAACCTAATATTACAGTTTATTCAGATGCTGATTGGGGACAAGATATTGAAGATAGAAAATCTACATCAGGAAGTGTTATTTTATTAGGAAAAAACTGTATTTCGTGGTTTTCAAGAAAACAAACTTGTGTTTCTTTATTAGCAGCAGAAGCTGAATATGTTGCACTATCGCAAGCTACGCAAGAACTATTATGGCTATTAAAATTAACAGAAGATTTCAATCTACCCCAAACTCTACCAATAAAGGTATTTGAAGATAATCAGTCTGTTATAAGATTTGTAGAATCTGAAAAATTCAGTTCGCGCACAAAACATATTGATTCAAAAGTTCATCATATACGCGACTTGAATAACAAAGGAATAGTAAAACTTGCTTATCTTTCATCAGAGCAAATGGTTGCTGATATTATGACTAAACAAATTCCTAAAGCTAAATTTCAGTTTTGCAGGAATGAATTGCAATCGGTATTAGCAAAACAGGGGCAATGTTAGCATAAATTTAGGTAGGTATTTTGCATAATGAAACTCGAAAGGCATACGAAACGAACGTGCGCGAAGATATATACTGGCGAGAGAAAGTAAAGTTCGTGTGCAATGCAGTATATTTGACTTTCACCTTAGCTACGTGGAGTACATTCGATTCTCACCTTATAAGCTATTTGCATCTGGGCCAAATGTCTAATTGAGGTAGTACTTTCTTTTTTCAGGTACTGTGTCAAAGTATGTTCCTGTTTCTGTATTTTTCTTATTGCCTAAAATAGGTAAGCCTGGTGATATTTAGGACTGATGATGATTCTATGTAAGTTATCTCCTTTTCGGTAATTCAGTGTTTTAATGTCTGTGAAGATTATTACTTTTTTGTTATGCTTAAGTTAAGCAAAATTATCCTATTTCATTAAATAAAGATTTCGTAGTTAATTTTTGACTTATGATTCTTTAATGAAAACTGCGCTTGAGGAAACTTACTCACTACGCCTTCAGTGCTACTGCACAAACCAACAGTTACAGTTAAAAAACTTCGAAAATTTCGAATCCACTTTTTCTTGCGCAAACTAATCAGCATATAGAAAAACTATGAATGACGTCGTTGGAAGGATATGTATACGAAGAAAATTGCCAGCGTGAAATATTTGCAGAAAAGAACATTATAAAGGGCCAATAACAACACAAGAGTGAATAGGGAATTTTTTTTATTGGAATTACAAGTTTTCAACATGCCCACTTACACAGACGACAACGCATTGCATGCGGGAGATTGTAAACAACAATGAGGAACGTAACATCGCGTAACTTCACATTTTATGGCATCTTTCAATTTTAACAAATCTCGTGGATTTGATGCCTGCACCTTAGATTTTAGATAACTCCAGAACCAAAACTCCATCGGAGTGAGGGATCGCGGTGGCCACAAAACTGCAAAATTACAGTATATGGCTCTTATCTTGAAACGTTGTATAGTTAAAAGCAGTTAATTCGGACACCCATAATCCGGAATGATCTATAATCCGGACCTCAAAGCTACAAACTTTCTGCGCATGCGTCGCGTTGACGCATGCGCGTGAGACCTTTACGGCTGCGAATATGCGTGTGCGCATGCGCGTTTAATGTATAACGGACGGTAGAAGCTAAACTAAAATTATCTAATTCAGTTAATGTTGCAGATTGCGTTGTATCTTAATCTTCGAATTGGATCCGGCTTATTATTTTTTGCAGACTGTTAGAGCAATTATATAAAAGTAAGCTTGAACTTTCGATTATGTTAAATATAATTTCCGATATATTTTTACTAATATGTAAAGGATCTACAAAGCGAAAGTATGTTTCGAAGTCCATTAAACAAAAAGTGGAATTGCTGCAAAAAATGGATAAAGGCATAATCATTTCTTTATCTAACCATTCCGAAATCTTTTTATCAATTTCACGCTGCTCTGCGGCGGGAGGGGGGGAACGATGCGGCGCGCAATGAATTGGAAATTGATCTGTCAGCACTATCCTTATCTTCAGGGCAGATGTTTTTATTTTATTTGGCTTATAATTCCTTACTAAATGTAGTATTTCATCTCGATGTACTCCGTCTTTGATATGATTTAAATCAAATTCCTCGTCATTATAATTCGCTTCCGATAGTGAAGAAAGTGACACAGAGGTTATTGAAAACGAAAAAATTTTGATTGACAAATTAGTCGGTATTCTCGACACAGCAATTATAGGACTTCAACAGCGGAACTTTGTAACTGAAGAAGAAATTATGTCTGTTTATAGAATTATAGAGAAAGTATTATCACATAAAACGAAGCAACTTAAACAACTTACATTGAAGGAAATGTTTAATAAAGTAAACAAATAAATATTAAGCTTTTTTTGTAAATTTTGATACCCTTTAGATCATAATTATTCTTTATTTCATAAATTGCGGTTTCATATTTTTAATTTTATAATTTCTGCATGACATCTTACCAGATTTAAACTGATGATCTATAATCCGGAATCGCCGAAGACACGACGAATCCTTTTGACTGTATACATTGAAAACTTGTAATTCCTTTAAAAGTGTTTCTCCCCTCTCCTCTCTTGTGCTGTCATAAGCGCTTTACAATGTTTATTTTTTGAAAATGTTTTACTCCGGCAGTTTTTGAAATATGTATATCGTTCCAACGCTGTTTATGGTTTTTCAATGCGCTGAACAATATGCACAGGATAAAAGTGAGTGTTGCCATTCAAAAATCTCAAAATGTTTTCACTGTCACCGTAACCATGAGAGGAGTATTGTTTTAAATCATCACAATTTCGAGCACGTACATTGGGGGGAAAAAAAAATGGGACAGTTTTATATCTCCCGTTCTACTGGGCCGTTTGATGGAATTCAAATTGCGTTTTTCATGGTTCGAGAGCGCGACTTAGTCTATATATTAGATTTATATATAACATTGTTCCAACATAGGTATTTTGACACAAAATGAGACCTTTTTCTAAAATAACATACCAATGTTTTTCCATATTTAGATTCTACAACTCAAATTATGCCTAATTATTAAAATTGGTAAAATTTGGTGTGAAATTTACGGAGAAATTCAAAAATTTATCTTGGGGTATTTTTTTTTTCTGTTAGCGCCAAGAATAATTCACTCGGCGAACTTTTTAATATATAGCAACCTATTTTCCTTTCCCTTCCATTGAGCAGGAGTAGAAGAAAAATGCCACATCGTTCATACCTTTTTACATTGTACATGAACAACAGGTTCCCCGTGCCCTGAATTTTAAATCCAGGTATAACAACAGTGCGTAGTGTTCAAGAATAGTGAAGTCAATAGTGCATAGCGCTCAAGAATTAGCACTAAAAAATTGAGCATAATTCTCATGAATCAGTGTAACCCACAGTGAATAACATCGCACATTACGGTGGGTGGTGTACAAAGCATCAAGTTCTACTGACATAGCAAGTAATTTTTAGCAATAATAGGGACAACAACTGCTTGTTTTAGCATCAGCAGTATAGTGCATACAAATTAATCACCTTGAGATGACGCGCTCGTCAGCACTCTCGGAAGAAGTCAGCAACAATACGTCACTGAATACAGAGGAATCATTGGAACCAAACCTAACGACACAGGAACTGATAGAAGCCCTAGTTGTGGAAATTCGCAGCATCATAGACACTCACCGAAGCGGTAGGTTCCTACTCCCCCTAGAACTCCGGGACAGACTGAAGAACTCACTGTCTGCTCTACAAGGCCTTGCATTAGAGGGACCGGAATATCGACCGAAACCACCAGTAGCAGAGGTCGGATCAAACACCTCTACATTTGTTTGCTGTGGTGTCGTACATAATTCACCGCCTTCCGCGCAACCGCCAACAGGTGACCAGGTGCCTCAACAACCAGCAGTGAACACAGCACCTAGCTTCGCAGAGATATTAAGAAAGAACTGTAAGCCAAACCTAATAATAAAACCAAAGACCAAAAGGCCTACAGGTGAATTACGGAAAGTCTTGCAAGACAAGGCTCCGCTCGATCAGATTCCGGTAGCAGTGAAGAGCATACAGCCTGTGCCGCAGGGAGGTCTAGAAGTCTACTGCGACACCGCGGAGGAAGTAGAAAAACTACAAGAGCATCTACAGAGAGTAGATATAGATCTTGAACTACAAAAGAAGAAGCGCCGCCAACCAAGAATAGCAGTACATAATGTCGGAGAGAATACCAAGCCCGAAGAGCTCATCTCAGAGCTTAGCGCAACTACTGGTACATCCCACAAGCACTATAAGGCACTCTTCCGTCTGCGCGAGCGACGCCCACAAAAAGTCAAGTGGATCATTGAGTGCTCCCCCGAGGGATTTACGACTGCTATCAAGACCAAAAGAATATTCACTGCCTGGCAGGCGCATGGCATCTCAGAATTCCTGGGAATACGGAGATGCTACCGCTGCTAGCAGTTTGGCCATAGCCAGGATAACTGTAGATCCACAAAGATTTTCTGCGGATTCTGCTCAGACAGACATGCATCTAGAGACTGTACAGCTGAACAACCATCCTGTATTAATTGCAGAGACGCAAACTGTAATCTGGATACCAGGTTTAACTTCCACCACCCCGCATATGCAACGGAGTGTGCAATCTACCAACGAGAAGTCGATAAGGTCAGAAGCGCTACTGAATACTGAAGAGAATCAATCAGACAGCACCAACACACAATCGAACAGGCCACAGCCCACAGTCACACCAGCATTGTCAAACAATGAAAACGATAACTGCCCACATCAACAAACTGACACTAATGCAGACAATATCACTACACAAACGCCCATAAGGTGTCTCCAAATTAACTTGCAGCACGCCAAGGCAGCTACGGCACAAGCGGCCAACTACGCGGCAACAGAAGGGGTTGACATGATCTTCGCTCAGGAACCCTACTGCCTAAAAGGAAAAGCAGTTGGATACCCTCTCCAATGGACGGTATATCAAAAAGTAGATAAAAATGAACCATCCCGAGCAATTATCATCAATTGCAACCCAGCTTGGACGCCGGTTATCATTACGGCGGAACGAGACTTTGTCGCGGTACTCCTGGAGGTGCAAAATTTAACGGTCATTCTGATATCTCTCTACTCACCACCGTCAGCAGACCTAGAGACAGCTATTCAGCAGATGCAACAGCTACTGCAGCGACACACGTCCCTCAACATATTATGCGCTGGAGACTTTAATGCGCATAGCTCCACCTGGGGATATGCCAGTACAGATCCAAAAGGGAGAATGCTAGAAGACTTTTTGTCAAGCAGTAATCTGAGTGTGGTCAACAATCAAGACGCGGCACCTACCTTCGATCGTATCCACCCCAGGGGATGGCCCGATCTCACAGTCGCTACACTGCAGATTGCGCAAATGATACATGACTGGACAGTAGTAGAAGACATAAGCCTCTCGGACCATAACTATATAAGATTCTCAATAGCCAGTGATACAGCCACAACAATCATCAAAAGATACAATTTACCAGGCAGCAAGGTGAGACCGTTTATATCAGCAATAAAACCACGAATTGCCCCCTACAATGAAATGATAGCACAGGCAACAACAACTGAAGAACTCCACGACATCACAAGCAACCTGATGTCCACAATAAGGACAGTATGCAACGAGCTGTTGCCAATCCGGAAGACTAAAAAGGTCACGGGTCTCAGCTGGTAGAATAAAAATCTCAGAGAGCAGCAGCAAAAATGTCGCGCCCTCAGACGACGTTTAAAACAGGAGCGCCGTAACAATATACAATCTAACACGCTCATTACTTTTCAGCAAGAAAGAGCACGGTACAAACGCATGATCGTGCAAGCCCAGCTAAACAGCTGGAGAAGATTTTGCACAGACAACACAGAAGTTTACGGCATTCATCATAAAATTGCCACTAGAAAACTTTTCAAACCAGCTTCTTTCCATCTTCTACCTGTCTCTGATCACACGGAACAACCAACGGAAGCCACATTAGCAGAAATCATTAGCACAGTTTTTGCAAAGGACGATCCCTCAGAGGATACATTGGCTCACCAGACAATCAGATAAGACACCACGGAGGTAAACACGGCAGAGGATGTCAACTTTACAAGCCAAGAGATATTACAAGTACTAAGATGCCTGCCGCAAAAGAAAGCACCTGGGCCGGACGGGGTAGACTACCGTATCATTAAAGTTATAGTGAGAACCAACATCACCTTGTTCAAAGATCTGTTTAACAAGCTGCTGAATACTGGCACGTTCCCCAGGTGCTTCAAAATTGGCCAGGTCATCTTCTTCCTAAAAAAGAACAAGGATCCGAAGCAGGCTAATGCCTACAGACCGATATGTCTACTCTCGGCATTAGGAAAAACATATGAAAAACTATTAATGAATAGGCTTAGGCACCACCTCCACATCAGTAATTACCTGAGCGCGAACCAATATGGGTTCCGCACGGGCAAATCTGCCATTCATGCTCTTATGAAGGTAAAAGAGACCATTGTGCAAAATAGGCTATCCGGACACCACACTGCGATTATCTCAGTCGACCTAAAAAGCGCCTTTGATACGCTGTGGTGGCCGGCAATTCTGAGAGCCCTAAGGAAATCACGCTGTCCGCGCAACATCTATCGGACATTAGGAAAATTACCTCTCGGAACGACAGATAATCCTGCCGCATAACAAAGGTTTCCTGCACAAAAAGCAGACAAGAGGGTGCCCGCAGGGATCCTGCGCGGGACCCTTCTTATGGAATCTGACGTTTAATAGCATCTTAACAGAGCAGTGGCCAAGCCATACAAAAATCATAGCATATGCTGATGACACGGCATTATTGGTACAGGGCCACACGAGAGAACAGTTACAACGTAATTGTCAAGAATCATGCGACCTTTTCCAAGCGACGTGTGCCGAACTCAAACTGTGGATAGCGGAAGAAAAATCACAGGTGTTACTAATACCGAAAAAGGGAGGCACACTTGCGCGACAGCCACGTATCACGCTCAACGGCCAGCGTCTCGCCATCAAGCGAGAACTAAAATATCTAGGAATTATATTTGATGATAAGCTCAACTGGATGCCGCATGTGCTCTCGTTAAAAAAACGCACCGCCAGCATAGCACAGCAGCTTAAAATGATGAAGGGTTATCGTTGGGGAATCAACCCTCACATACTTAAGATATTATACTCAACTGTCACAGAAAAGATCGTGACGTATGGTGCAGCTGTCTGGGCCTTACCGATGCAAGGCAGAAAGGTGAAGCACCTGCAGAGCCTTCAAAGGCCATTCCTGTTAAACATAACGAGGGCATTTAGAACGTCGCCAACCAATGCGCTGACAGTCCTGGCCCGCCTGCTACCTCTACACATTAGTGTCGAGAAGGAAGCAGTATATCAATCCATCAGACAGCTGGGGCAGGTAGTACAATACGGTGAGGAAACATTTACGGCAGACGAAATAGAGCAGTCCCTCAATCGCCTTGACACGCATCCCGCGCAGCATGGCACTGGAGTACACGTCAACTTTTGGCAGAATCTAAGATCTGCTAAAGCCGCATATACTTATTATACAGACGGCTCCAAGATCGATGAAAGGGTCGGCTGCGCATATGTGGCATTCCAAGGCGATAATATTGTCCATCTATGGAAGGGGCACCTAACAGCGCAGAACAGCGTATTCCAAAGCGAGGCCACTGCCATCAGTAACGCAATACAAGATATTATACATCGGGAACGCCCCTGCAGTCGTGTCATTACGGACAGTCAGTCAACCCTGCATGCTGTCCTCAATCCCGCCCACAGCTCCCCAATCATAGAGGGTATACAAGAAAACTTACGTCGAAACCAAGAAATGAGAATAACATTGGAATGGACGAGAGCTCATGTCGGAAACCCCGGCAATGAGACAGCTGATAGATTAGCTAAGGAAGCCGCCCAGAACATGGAGGCCGCACAGATAGAAATACCGCAGCCAGTGTCCTACCTCAAACGGAAATTGAGAGATGCAGCTCACTTACTATGGCAGACGGCATGGGACAATACGGACACCGGCCGCCGAGCCCATGCACTGCTGCCCAAAGTAGACTCTGAATTCATAATGACACGGCCGCAAATGGTATACTATATTACAGGGCATGGGCCCTTTCCTGCTTACTTTGCGAGATTTGGAATATCAAACTCAGAACAATGCAGCTGTGCTGAATTGGGCACTGCACTACTTGTATCAGTGCCCGCTTACAGAAGGAATGCACTTTCCGTACCCGCAGAACAACGAGCAGGCCTTTAGAAAGTTCCTAATTAAGCACAACTATCACAGCAAGGCTATAGTAAAGATCATTAAAAAGCTAATGGACATGGGCACTGAAATATGCCAAGTGTAACCCATTAATGAATATCTAACATGAAATGGTCTGTGCAAAACGCACCCATATAAGACAATAATTGCCTACACTGACAGCGATACTTCAAGGTATCAATCACCGGAAAAAAAAATAAGTAATAATCTCAGATATTCAGCAGCATAACTCCGGGTAAAACTATGCACATGCTAGCACACTGACAGCCAACAAAAGCATTTCTCATGCCCATTTGTCTGTAACAAGCATACCAACGTGTCATGTATTTAATTGTAATTTGTAATATCATACTCATGTGTCAGCTACAAGTATCTAAATGTATTATGTAATTTGTACTCTCATAAGCATGTGAATGTTAACAAGCATCGAAATGTATTATGTACAAAAATGTAAGGTGTACACACACAGGTATGTAATTTGTAATATCTGTACACAGGCATGAACCAATTCGGAAATTGTATGTTACAAGCAAATATATTTCATCCCAGTTCGGCCATGTACTACTTAACTATTTGGTTATTCAATAAATACTGGACCTGGGCAGTAAGAATGAGCGTCAACCCGGTGGCATTAGATTCGTAGAACTGCCAACCGGACGGTCCAGGTGTTGGGTTTGGGCGCGCGGTGCGAGCCACCCATGAGGCATCACGGGTCATACTCAAGATATGGGCGGGCGTGACACTATGCTAATTAACTTAATAGTAAAGGGGGGGGTGGTCACGTCCTCCGTCACTTGTCACTTGTCACTTACATTGTACATGAGCGGAAAAAAAGTCACATCGTTCCTACTTTCAAATAATTTGAACAAAGTGCTAAACCACATTTGATGTTATTATCGCTTTCAACGAATACACCAAATTTCAAAACGCCGCAATATATAAATTCACGTACATCTTCGGAAATTTTGAATAAAAAAATTTAATTTTTTACAGTTATGCTTAGGAATACACCTACTTTAAGATGATGGTAAAAATTTTATAGGTTATAATTCAAAATGATTTTCGAAACATTTATAAAAATTATTTAAAAATACAAATTTTAAAGATAAATCATAAAAAAATGGGCGAATGTTATTTGAAAGGAACCTAAATTTCGTAATGGGAAAGGAAGAATCAAATAAGTTTAATAAAAAAAAAAGAGATATTAATGAATATATACCAAACTCAATTAACATTGAGGAGCTAAAATTTTGAGAGCTAATTTTTTAAAAACTACTCGTGCGATTTTTACAAAACTTGACAGTTTGGCGTAATTTGAGTCTTAGAATCGGCGTATGGAAAAAAATTGGCATATCATTTCAGGAAAAGTCCGATTTTGTATCAAAACACCTACATTAGAACAATGCTATATATAAATTTAATACATATCCTAAGTCGAGTTTTCGAGACACGAAAAACTCTTGAATTTCTTCAATCGTCCCAGTAGAACGGAAGACATAGAACTGTCCTTTTTTTTGTTTTTTTTTTGCGTGCTGTACATTCATATAATAATATCTAAAATTTCAGTTCCATTGGTTAAGCGACCAGACCGCTAGGGATTTACTTACCAAGCAAGGTTTTTTATCCCCTCCTTTACCTATGGCCTCCTTACGTTTAAAATCAGTATGGAAAGATTCGATCTAAAAAGAATTGATGAGAAGCTTTACGTTACTCAATAATAAAATTTTCAGTGATGCAGAGTTATTGCATTTGAAATACCCAGTTTCGCTAATTCACAGAAAAGCATGAAGAAAAATACCGCGATAAGACTTAAAGGAACATGAAGTTTTAACCCCAGCATTGCAATCGGTGACATAGGCAGTCATCGTGTATTGCGTGATTGAGTAGACAAAATGATCAAGTTTGCAGTTGATAAGATTTGTTTAATCGGCAGCAGTAAACTGAAAACGAAATTTGGATGCAATTTAATTGCAGTTTAGGATGCCACCGAACAAAGTTTTAATCAGCACCTTTCTGTAGATCATGTTTTTCCAAACATTTTGATGGGTCTTAGACTGGTTTTAATCAAATTCATAAATTTTCCATAAATTCATAAAACGGAAAAAATAAAATGTGGGAAACAGAATTGCGTAAAATGTGGTAAGCAGAATTACACATGACAGCACTGAGTAATCTGGTCGACAACATCCCACCTTCTACTGCTAGACCAGGTGTTTCTCATCAAAATTTCTCAAGTAAGGCTTTTGAACTTACAGACATCGGGTGCCTATCTTCTCTTTAGTACTTTTTTACTTCCTACTCTTTTTCTGCTATTATTATATTTTCTACTATTATCTTTTTTGTCTACTATTACGTTCTCCCTTAACGGAAACATGTGATGTAATTCTCAGTCTCAGGCTCCGCAAGAATTACCTTGCATATCTAGGAAGTATTACCCCGATAACTGAAACTAGAATAATAGCGCAGTATCGGAGGCGCTGTAAAGGGGAAAATTTTGTATTTTCATCCAATTACTGTCACGGAGTTGTACATATTCATTCTACCACTTAGGACTGTATTTTGCATCATATTTGTATTTTCTAGAACTTAAAGTATATTCTTTTCTTTATGTAAAACTTTCAGTACTAAACATTGCACGTTGCTGAAATGCCAATGTCCCTCCTCGCCTCATTCGGGAAATTCTCACGCAGAGGACAGACTGCCTCCTTTTCTGCTGATATTTTCATTTAACAATTCTCCTTGAATGCATCTTATGAAAAATATTAATATCATCATGAAAGATTATCTGACGAAGCATCTGATCAAAGCAAAGTAATATAAACAGAAAAATAATTAATTATGCAAAAAGTAAACTACAGTTGAATAAAATGAAAAACAAAAATATGAAGAAAGTTTGCAGTTTGTATGTTCCTATAAATATCTTTGCAACGGTTTTACTAGCTTCAAAAAGACATGGCTTACTTAATACTTGAGATTGAAGTTCCCTTTTGCCTTAATCATTTGAGGCTAGATGCCATTGTCGAAAATGGTCTCGATCTAATAAAGTAACAGTTGATCTTTACTGGTGCCACTTAGCGGCTCGTATCAGCATTAACAAATCTAAAACAGCATCCTTAAACAACAACTGTTCTAATTACCAAATATAATAAATGACACATATGTAAGGTACTTCTCCCGCCTTCTTAGTGTGCCTTCGTGGTGTAGTGTTCTGCACGCTGGGCGCGTATTCCAGAGGTTCGTAGTTCGATTCCCGGCGAAGGCGATGCTTATTTTTCACTTCTTTCTGTTTCAAAAATTAACTGATGTCTCTATACTGGTGCCCGAACTAAAAGGGTGGTGGATGATGATTCTCCACACCCAGGATTTAGGGAGTCCCCTAAACTCCAGTGGCTCTTTAAAAGGGAAGTATATAAGGAATTTCTCCCCCTTCTTAGTATGCTTTCATGGTGTAGTGGTCTGCACGCTGGGCGCGTATTCCAGAGATCCGTAATTCGATCCTCGGCGAATGCGTCGCTCATTTTTCACTTCTTTCTGTTTGAAAAAATACCTCATGTCTCTACACATAAGGACCAAAAGACACATCACTCCGCAACAGCATTTATACATCTGTCGTAGAAATGACCAAAGATAGCGAGTAGCTGCTCTGGTACCTCCCTCCTTGCACACAAGTAATCAACTGCGACACACACAGAAAAATCACGTAAACGCTCACGCTCTGTCCGACATCCTAACGACGAAACGCGTGGCTACGCATTACGCCTCAACTACATCGACACCATCAAACTCAACAGTTCTACAAGCTTAATGGTCAGTAGAGCTCATATAGGACCTATCAGAACAAGGCACTGCGAGGCATCTCTGCAACGACTCGTCTCAAAAAGGACATGGCTTTCTCATTGCTTGAGGCAGAAGGTAGACTTTAACCTTTTGAGGCGTCATGCCACGGTCAAAAGGGGTTAGAGTTCGACCTGATATCACTAGAGAACCAATGGAAATCGACCGTCACTGGTGGCATCTGCAGTCAACATTACCATTAACTCAGCTAACAGGAACGTTCTGATTCTTATTACTAAATATCATAATAATACAAATATCTTATTACTAGATATCATCACAAGAACAAACCATATACAGCAAATATCTCTTTACAGGTATGTTACTCAAAGAAAATTCAAAACAGCTTGCACCATAAAGGCGTATACCTAAAATTTTGCAATATAAATGAATCTATGCGTCAATATGCACTAATTAGGATCTGGTAATGTCCCATATCATGAAGCAGTTGTTACCAAATCATTACGTTCTTATGAACTCGCGAATATGAATACATCAAAAATTCTTTTAACTATGTGCCTTTATTTTCATACATTCTCCGTTTCATGTACTATTGTACTCACTTAGTGTAACTTGAAATGCATATACATAAAGCTTTCTCATGGCCTATTTCTTATTAAAAAAAACGCCTGAGATTGAAGGCCGATGGCAAGAGGAATGGGAGCAGGGCTCAACCGGTCGACGAACGCAGTATCACATAGCGTATGTGGACACTGACCGTATCATTTCCAGCCCTCAGCTCGTCCCATTGATCACTGGCCATGGTCCACTTCCGCAATATTTTGCAAAACGCGGACTCAGCCATACTGAGCTCTGCCGCTGCGGAGATATAGGGTCATCAGAGCATTACCTGACCACTTGTCCATTGACTGCCTGTTGTTACTTAGCTGCTGATCTTCATATTCAGCAGCCAAGTAACAACAGGCAGGCTTTCTGCAAATTTATCATAAAGCAGAAATATCTTATTACAAAGACTGTCAATTTAATGGGCAAACTGTCTGCGCTGGGCATGGACTTATGTCAGACAGCGTAATTTCTCCTGCTGCCATAAACGTATGCTCCATATGGATTATATGCAAATTTGTATCAGTAATATAACAGTCTTAGATCAGCTAAGTATTGTACCAGCATTAATCAGTATTGTGTCAGTATTAATACCAGTAAAGTATTGTATTAGTAGTACTGTAACAGTTAAATATTGTATATGCATATTTGCATCAGCAATGTAACAGTCGTATATCAGTAAAGTATTGTATCAGTGTATCAGTATCAGTATTTATATCAGTTTTGTATCAGTAGTGTATCAGTCACATTTGCATCAGTAATATACCAGCAATGTAACAGTAATGTGTCGATAATGCATAGTGATGTGTTAATTCGCAATAGCTTGAGTCTTTGTAACGTGTTATTTCGTGGTTTTATTTACCGACTTGTACAAAATCATTCCCATTTACAATTAATCAATATTATTCAGTATTGTATGAGTATTAATATCAGTAAAGTATTACATGAGAATTAATATCAGTAAAGTATTGTATGAGTATTAATATCAGTAAAGTATTGTATGAGTATTAATATTAGTAAAGTATTATATATGCATATTGCATGAGCAATAGAACAGTCTTTACATCAGTAAAGTATTGCATCAGTATTATACTTGTATATCAGCCTTGTATCAGTAGTATTCAGCAGCTGTTATATTTCATCAGTAATGTGCAAATAATGTAACAGTAGAACATCGATTTGTGACATTTTAATCCGCAATATTTTGAGTCTCTGTAACGTATTATTTCGTCGATTTATTTACCGACTTGTGCAAAATCATTTCTATTTAATTAGTATTAATAATCAGTGTTATATCAATGAATCAGTACTGTAGCAGTATTAGTATCAGTATTATATTAGCCTTGTATCAGTTTTGCATCACGTCATATTTTTATCAGTAGTGTACCAGTAAGGTATCTTGAATATTAATCTGTAACTTTGTAACATTTTATTTTGTATGTTTTGTCGTGCACGTTGAATACCTTTCAAATGGAATTATGAATTTTGAAGGGGTGCTATATATAGTGGTCGACGTGGTGCTATACTGATTAACCGTTTGGTAAAGGGATAGTGTCCACATCCTTTCTATCTCTCTCTGGAGTGCAACAGTTTGGTAGTTAATGGTTGTGAATATAAATAGTGTAGCTCTTGTCCTGCGTACTAGTCTCTGCTGAAATATTACACCTTGCAATATCTTTATAGTATTTAATAACGGGACAGAATTAGATATTGTTAATTGCTGTTGTCCTGGCCATTTACTTCTGTTCCGTACAATAATAAATACTAAAAATTATTAGCCCAAAAGGGAATATTAGTTTCGGAAGGGTATTTTGCGTCGAATCACCATAAATGCATCGTTTTGTTTTTCATTCGAGTCTGTTGCCATTCGCCAAAAGTTAAGCCGTTTCATACATCTAAACTTCTAAAAAAAGTCGAATTTTTAAATTTTGGTTCAATTTAAAGCTAATTTTTCTAAGCTTCTTTTGCAACCACTCTCATCCGTATACTTACAGTAGTTTAATTTCTATGATCAAGTATAAAGAGTCAGCCAGGTGTCATTTCATAGATTTAAAGGGCTGACATCAGCATTGAACTGCCAAAGTTTTTATCGTTTGGGCTTCATTTACTATCAACGCTGACTTTTTTTGCAAACACTTTTGCATATAGCTGTGTGTTGAAATCTTACTCTAGCTTTAATATATCTTTCAAACTGAATTACTGACGTGGATTAACAAACAAAGCTATTCGAAAGCAATAGATGCACTTCTTAAGACTATTTGTTTTTTGCTTTCGAAACGGCGATTCAAATACTGAAAATGCCTTTGCTTCATGACCTGTCGAATTAAAATTATTCAGCATTTTCGTACATTATATATATATTTCATATACATTCTTATTTCACATATAATTTAGGAAATTTGCCCAAAAGGACTATTGATTTCGTTTTGGCATTTCGAGTCGATTCACGATAAGCGTTGTTTCACTTTTCAAATTGTTGCCACCAAATATTATCGGCCTATATTACATTTAAAGAAATTAAATAGTAAAGAATCTGCATCAATGTATGTATCTTTTTCGCATTATGATAAAACAACGGTACCTAAGGCCATTAAAATTTGAATAATGTAATTATCCATAGAATATGGGCATGCGGAAGCTCTAATTTGAATTTAAAATTTGTTTTATTATCGATTTCATATTTTGTAACACTTCAAGGAATTTTTGATTAACAAACTAAACGATTTCAAAGCGAGTAATGGCAACACTGTGCGGTTAAAAAAAAAAAAAAAAACATTTTTATCTCTAGTGTGCGAGACTGTATATCGGAAATTCTGCTCATTTTAAATGAGCTCATTTAAAATGAGCAAAGACCTGCTCATTTTAAAATTATTTTGCGATATTGATGTTGAACAGAATTTTATGGTTGAAGTACGCAGAACATGGTATTTAATAAATAAAGGTAGCACACGAAACGTTAAACGGACGTCCCTTTGGACGTAATTTAAAATCTGAAACTTTTCAGATTTTATTTTTAGTCCAAAGGGGCTTTGTCCCTGAAATGACTATTGTTTTCGTTTTGCGATTTTGCGTTGCAACTCTATAAGCGGAGTATCCCTTTTCAGATCGTTGCCACCAAATACTCTCGTATTGTATTATAGTTGAAGAAATTAAATAATGAAGAATCCGCATGAATTAGGAAGAATCTGCATGAAAATGTATGCAAGTCTCTCGCATTGTGAAGAAACAACGGTACCTAGAGCCATCCAATTTTGAATGACGTAATCCTACTGCGAATATGAACATCTGAAAGCCGGAATTTGAAATTTGGAATTTGTTTTATTATCGATTTCATATTTTGTAAAACTTTACCAAATCTATGATTAACAAACTCAACAATTTAAAAGCGAGCAATGGCACCTACTCTACGGGGAAAATGCCTTTTTATCTCCAGCGCGCGGAACTGTATATCGGAAATTCTAAAGATAAGCTCATTTTAAATGATTTTGCGACATTGCCGTTGAATTGAATTTTATGGCTTAAGTGCAAAGAACATGATATTTAATAAATAAAGGTAACACACAAAGCGTTAAAAAAACGGCCCATTGGACGTAATTTAAAATCTGAAACTTTTCAGATTTAAAAATTTTTTTTTTACTTTTTATTATTTATTTTATATTTTATAAAACTTTAACGAATTTTTGATTAAGAAACTCGACGATTCAAAGGCGACCAGTGGCAACACTGTACGGAATAAAACATTTTTATCTAAGGTGTGAGATTGTATATCGGAAATTTCAAATGTATGCCGTTTTTAAATATTTTGTGCTTTTGTCGATATTTAATGAATAATGTTAACATACAAAACGTTAATAATAAAAAGACAAAAAGAAAATGTTTTCTAAGCCATCTTTAGTGAGAAAACTGAAAATCGGTGAACGGAGACAAGACCGAAAAAATAATAATTATAAAAATGTATGGCAGCACTAAACGCTGTATCCGGAATTCTAAACATAATTTAATACGGGGCTTTTAAAATATTTGTGATTTTGCTGTTGAATTGTGTATGGCGCAAGTGCGAAGAAAACGACACTGAATAATAAAGCTTTCGAAGAGAAAACAATGGGGGGAGTTTCGCAGGAGTGAGTGCAACAGAAGACTGGTAGATTGGCAATTCAGCGAGAACGTAAAAAACCTTAACGAACCCTTTTAGGCGACCGCGAAAAATCTGAAAACTTTCAGATTTTTTTTTTCTTTTTTTAAATTTGAAGTCAATTAATTAATTTAAACCCGCGAACGGGCTGGCTGCATGGGTGTTTTCCCCATGTGTAACGTGTATACGAGCCAGTTTCCCTTAGAAAGTCCTCCACGAAGGCATCCCTCCCCTTAGGCAGATAGCCCTAGTGTGCTTTGCCATAATTAAATACACCAACTAATTAATTTAAACCATACATCTCCTAATAAATATTTAATGGCTTACAATAAGCTTTTTTTTTTTTAGTTTAGATCTCCCATGTTCTGTGGAAGTGCAGAGCAATATTATAATAATAGTTCAGGCAATAGAAGCTTGGATAAAGGAAGAGAAAACCGCTACAATTTCAGGTAAAAAATTATTGTTATAAATATTTTGCTAATTTATCTAGTACATTACTGTTTGTTCTCAAGCTTTTAGCTTTGAACAAATTTTTAAAATACGAGTACTTACCACCCATAGAGATAACTGATTAGAAGCATAAAGAGAGTAGTAGGTTAAAATTAAAGAAACCATTATATTTCACAGAGACAGGGAACGTAAAATTTCCACGGTTCTGTCGTTGAGTTTCGAATTACGGATCTTTCCCTTGCAAAATGGACATACTATCTTCTTAACATCACGAGAGAACGCACGGGGGGGGGAATGAAATAACTCTTTATATTCTCTCTCACTTTAAATGCACGAGATCCATTTGAACAAGTGTAGTGGAATCATCATCTTCCAGGTTTTGAGCCACAGTTTGAATATTACGATTATAAAGTCTACTAGTTCTTTCTGGTGGAGAAACATGAAAAGCATTCGCGTCTTCGCCGGGTTAGAAACACAGATCATTCGACTTTCTACCAAATAGGTTCGCTGTGTTACAAAATACACTACGAGAGCACTCACGAGGAGCTGATAATTCCTTATATTCTCCCCCACTTAAAGGGTGATTGAAGAGACAGGAATGAGATCCAGTCGGTGAAATCCGAATTATACTTCAACACATTATATTTGGGCTCCACTGCAATGTTATTGTACTTTGTAGAGTATTGTAGATTTATATTTTCATAATCACTGTAGACTTATAACCGTACAGTGGATTATCGCCTTTCCCCGTGAGTGCTTTCCCAGCGTAAGTAGTTATTTCTCTGCTTTATACTATAGAACATCTTCGAAACGACCTTATGTCTTCAAAAAGTTTTGTCTGGACAAAGACGGTTAGGTTTTTGGAATTTCTCACATGCTCGAAATGTGAGGAAATCCAGTGTGTCCTCGCGGGGATTCGAATCCACTTGTTACCTATACATGTTAACCAGTTACACCACGAAAACACGCTTGGGGTAAGTTGATAATTCTGTAGAGATATTAGGATGTTTTGAAGCAGGAGTCGTGAAAAATGAGAAATGCTTTCGCCGGGACTCGACCACGGACCTCTTGATTACGCGCCGAGCATGCTGACCACTGCACCACGAAGGCATGATAAGAAGGCGGGAGAAACACCTTATATACTCCCCTTTTTTAAGGGGCAACTGGAGATTAGAGGACGCAGTCGCCAACGGGCAATCATCATACACCACGTTTTTTAGTTCGGGTGCCACTGTAAAGACATTAAGTATTTTTTGAAAGCATGAGATGAGAAAAATGAGCAATGACATCCCAGGGACTCGAACCACGGACCTCTCGAATACGCACCGAGCGTGCTGATCACTACATCACGAAGACAAAGGCATGCTAAGAAAAATGAAGAAATACCTTATAATTCCTTATAAAATAATAATAATAATTAAAAAGTTTGAATTTTGGCAATTTGTTAAAGATAACCAGCAATCATAATTAATAATTCGTATATCCTAACTACAGTAGAATAATCCTTAGTTCGAGAACAAAAGGATAATAAATATTTAATAATACTACAAAGAAAGTTTGATTAATTGATCCAAAACTTTTTACCTAAGGGAGGAATGCCTTTTTGGAAGATTTTTAAGGCGATCGAATCCATACACGTGGGAAAAAACACTGTCAGCCAAGGAGTTATATTACAAAAATTAACACATTGCATTCAAGATATTTACACATCTCTGTTGGAAGTAATACAGTTATACGTGGATTTCTTTTCAATTCTCTTTCGACTTTTGACTGCAGCACAACTTTCATGTCCCGGAATCAAATATATAACCGGCATTGTATGGAATCGTGTGTGAAATTGACACACAATACCAAGTTGAAAAAATACAGAAGTATTATTCGAAATTCTATCTCCGACGTTGTATAAACTGTCTGGATTTTCTGTACAATGTTAAGTGCCCATTAGTGGCAGAGAAGCCGACTCAGCTATACGCTAATGAATCGATCTAGGTTTAAATTCCGATGAATGAGATGGCTGCATACGATTTTCATAGTTTTATTTGTATGTAATGTTAAAACGTTTTCCATGAAAGCATTGCACTCAGGTCAATAATTCTCGCTTGCTTAATCTTGATCAGTCAACCAATCAATCAACTGTACAATCAACAAATTTTATGAAATCACTCTTGTCAATTAAGATAACTGAAAGGTCGTACTTAGTTGTGCTCCTTATAATGTGGGAAAAGCGAACTGGAACAAAAGAATTCTGTTTTATAGTTTCGAATAAAATATGGCTGTGAAGACTTATAATATGGGAAAAGCGGCCTGGAATAAAAAAAATCTTATTTTAGAGATTCGAATAAAATATTTGTCTGAAAACTTATAGTATGGAAAAAGCGAACTGGAACAAAAGAATCCTGCTTTATAGATTCTAATAAAATATTGGTTCGAAGACTTGCCTTTCCCAAACAGGAGAGCCTTTCTAACTAGGTTGTAGGAAAGAATGTCACCCGGAAAAAAGGGAAACGGAAAGAATGTCCCCGGAAAATAAGGAACGGAAAAAATGTCACCCTTCGTTTGCAATGGGAAATATAAAGGCATGTTTAGAAAGATCGCCAAGCTGGGTGATAAACGTTTTATCTCACAAACCGTAACTTCCGATGACCGGAAACATGTGCGAGTAGAAGCAAGAAGATGTGTTAGCTGCTGCTTTCTCCGTTAAGGTTAAAAATAGAGGGGTGTTTAGCGGGGGGAAGCTTTTGCGATGGAAACCTTCGGGGTAAGACAGGGTGTCCAGCGTCTGTCATTGTCAGGTCTTTAGTAATTGCTCTCCTCGCACCGCATGTAGTTATAGCCTTAAGCTGCGGTTTAGTGAAACATTGACGCATAACAGAAAACGAATTCATCTGAGCTTTGGTATAAGAAACAGTTGTAGATGCAATTTCAAGTTACAGTTTGCGAAGAATAGTACTAAATTTTTTAGCTAATTAATTTTCGCATATTTTTTTTTTCTCATTTGATTTTAATTAAAAGTAACGTATCTGCAATTGTTTAATTTTGCACTTAAGTTTGAAAACAAAAATACCAGAGTTATTAAAATTAAGAGGTTTATTTCAAAATTATTAGTCCAAAGGGGCTTTGTCCCTGACTGTTGTTTTCATTTTGCGATTTTGAGTCGAATCACTCTGAATGTTCGTTTCACTTTTCAAACTGTTGCCACCAAATATTGTGATAAAACAACGGTACCTAGAGCCATGGAGTTTCGAATGACGTAATCCTACTGCGAATATGGGCAACTGGAAGCCCAAATTTGAAATTTGTTTTATTATCGATTTCATATTTTGTAAAACGTTAACGAATTTTCGATGAACAAACTCAAGAATTTCAAAGCGAGCCATGGCAACGTTGTACAGAAAAAACATTTTTATCTCTAGCGCGTGAGACTGAATCGGAAATTCTAAAAATATGCTCGATTTAAAATTATTTTGCGATACTGCTCTTGAACTGAATTTTATGGTTAAAGTGCGAAGAATATGATATTTAATAACTAAAGGTAACACACAAAATGTTAACAAAAGGCCCCTTTGGACGTAATTTAAAATCTGAAACCTTTCAGATTTTTTATTTTACTAAAATTTTAAATTCTAATTAAAATGGATCCTATAACCACGTGATCTGGATTTAAACATTTAATATGCAATGAATCCTCTTATGGTGATCTTTTCTAAAAGAATTTCCAAGAGCAGAAATTAACACTTGTTCCGAGCATTATCTCTTTAAGACGACTACTTCCACGAAAGACCAAAATAATTAGAAACGTGGATGATCGTCTTAGAGAGGATTTAGTACATTTTACAAAACACCAATTCGTGTACCATTCAGAGCAGGACCATCTAGTAGCCCATAAAGAATTGACGACCATCTCCCTAAGACGGTCACTTCCAAAAGTGATCAGTTTTTCTATAGATATAAAAAACACTTGCACTGAACATCATCTTTCTAGGGTGATCACCTCCACAGAATACCAAAAATCAACTAGAAACATGGATGAATTAGGATTATTCAGTTATAGCAAAGCGCACGAGGGCTATCTACCTAATGGGAGTGATGCCTTCGAGGAGAACTTTCTAAGGGAAACTGGCTCGTATACACATTACACATGGGGAAAACCACGAAACCTCGAACAGGCTGGCCTGTGCAGCCAGCCTGTTCGAGGGATTCGAACCTCGGACCTAAATACCAGTGTTCAGCGTCTTTACCGCTCGGCCGCTGATAGGCTGAAACATGGATGGTTATCCTAGAAAAGATTTTTACTTATAGTAGTTATATTGATTACAATTACGTGTAAAGCTTACGGAAACTTAAAAGCGGCCGAGCGGTTAAGTTGCTGAATACTGGTTGTCAGATCTGGGTTCGATTCCTAGCAAAGCAGCTTTCGTGGGTTTTCTCTGTATAACGTGGTTACGAGCTAGTTTTCCTTAAGAAGCCCTCCACGTAGGCAACCCTTCTCTTAGTCAGATAACTTTCGTGCGCTTTGTTATAATCAAGTGAACCAAACCAAATTAAAGAAACTTATTCATTCTACTCTCTAAATTGCGCTCCAAATAAATCATACGTGGGAGCTTTTCGTATTCATAACCTAAAACGTATCAAAACGGAAAATTAAATAAATTTAATTACTTAACTTGGTTATCCAGAATTCCAATTTTTAATTTATCTCTAGTTTCCAAAAATCTGAGCATGAATAATCTTGTAATAAAGCATAGGCCGATAACTTTGAAATTCAGACAATAACTTGGATGAACTTCGACCACTAGCAGCCGAGAGGTAAACGCCGACCAGCGGCCGAGCGGTAAAGTCGCTGAACACTGGTAGTTCGATCCGAGGTTCGAATTTCGTGAACGGGCTGGCTGCATGGGTGTTTTCGTGGTTTTCCCCATGTGTAACGTGTATACGAGCCAGTTTCCCTTAAAGTCCTTCACGAAGCTATCCCTTCCCTTAGGCAGATAGCCCTAGTGTGCTTTGCCATAATGAAATACACTACAGCGCTAGACCGAGAGGTAAAAATCGTTGAATATTGGTAGTTCGACTGGCGTTCAAACTATAGCGGATGTGTTGCTTACCAGGAATTTTTCGTGGTTTTCTCCATGTGTAACATAAATACAAGTCAGTTTCTATAAGACGTATGAAATAATTTTTGTATCAACTCCCCGCTATAAACAGTCCTCCAAGAAGGCATCCATATCTCCTTCGAAAGATAATCTTATGATACTTCGCCATAACCCTAAATAATCTGATTTGATTTACTCTCATACTGAAGCTTGTGATGCTTTAATTAATGTTTTATTTATCATAAACTGTGTTAACTGCTTTAACTAACCAAATCAGGATTTTTTTCTGTTAGATTTCCTTTTTAAAATTTTTGACATCATTTTAGAAGCCTAAATATGTCAGATCGTTTTAGTAAGACGTATTATTTGTAACTGTTTTACATATAAGTACAGAGAATTTCATGACGGCGAACTCTAAAAGGGTTTCCTACAACATAAATAAACAGGCTTTTGTACATTTGCCTCTCTAATGCAACCATCTATATAAGTGGCCTAAATCGCTTGAAGCCGCCGTTAGTGGTCGCATTAAAAAAGTCTCATTATATCTGCATTGTGCATTTCATAGTTTCAGTTACATGTCTACCTTATAAATTATAATATTGATTTTTCAAGGTCGTGTAACAACTTTCAATATAAATTAGAATAGTAATAATCTTTTACATTCCATTCGGATTATTGTATTCGTATGAAAGCCTTGAATCCATTGTTGATCATTATTTTGTACGTATGTTATTGCAAAAATTTAAAAATTCTTAATTATGATAATTTCCAATATTCGGGCTTTAAATGCCCAATTTATTTATTTTTATGCCAAGATTTAAAAATTGTGCGTTTACAATGAGAGGATCTTAATTATGGAACTTTTTAACATCTGAAGCTGGTTAAAACTGGTTGAAATGTGTTGCAGTCTCATTTCGTATGCAAAATAATTCTCGCGCTGATTTGTTTTATGCTTAATTTATAGCAATTTCCCTAAGTAACAAAATTTTAGATTTATATCATTTTTTTTAAAATTGTGAAAATAAACAAAAAGAAAGGAGAAAATTTTTCTTTCTTACATTATAATTATTTTCTGTTTATCTTTTATGATAATTAAACGTATTTTTCAATTTTCCTCAACTGTCAAATCTTGCTGTATTTCTAAATATCTTTAGATTATTTATAGTCCCCGCAATTTTAGAGTTTTTATGTTAATTATCAGAAGCGTTTGATGTAATTAATCACGCACGTCGCCGATAGATTAGCAAATTTTGAATTTTCAAAATTGTTGCAAGCACTTGAGCAGAAGATTCGTCTTTCATAGCCAATTACAAATTTTAAAATTCAAAAAATTCAACTCCATCATTCCAATTTTCAGACTCAATTAAAGGCACTGAAGTTATTTAACATTTAAGAACTCTCGGTGATTTAGAACTCCCCGGAATTGATACTCAAGAAATGTTTTCAAAAATGCTCTTCTACATCTATTATTAATTGTTCTATCCCTTGAATAGCTAGTATCTACTGCATTTTCTTCTCATTTCTTCTTTGGTAATTTGAATCATGGCAAAGCACGTGAACTGTCTGTCTAAGAGAAGGGATGCCTTCGTGGAGGTTTTCACGAAGTATGAGAAAGGGAAACTTGATCGTATTTACCTTACACATGAATAAATAACTAAATTATCTTGCAACCAGCTTGTTTGCTGGGATTTGAGCCCCTGTCGAACTATCAGTGTTAAACGACCGCTGGAGTGCTGATGAGCTGCATTATGTATTCTGCTTAAGAATATAGAACACAAATGACTGTCAATCTTATTATATCATAAGTGTTTGGTAACTTTCCGTATGAAAATAAAATTGCTAGAAATATGAGTGAAAAGACATGTAAATATTTTGAATTTGGATTCAATTTATTCCCCTTCATGTAACATATAATGCTGTAATTTACGTAAAGCATTTTAAATTTTTGAATATATTAACACAAAAGGATCTAAAAAAATGCGATGATGGGAACATCGTATAAATAAACGGACACTGTGCTACGGCAGTACTGTAACGGAATTCGACAAAATATGTCTCGTTTATATACCAATCTCTGCAGAAGGAAGAAAATTATAGCCAATGCAGAAAATTTCTAAATTCAATTTCACCGGATAAATTTTACATAAAATGAAAAAACAATTTTTGGTACACATAAATAATTAATTGAATGAATGTAATTTTTTACTGCAGAATACATAAACTTATTTCCAGCGCAATGTAAAACTGTTCCCACGCAAAATTTATATTATAAAAAAAAATTAAATGTCTGTTATGTCGAATATTTCTTTACTTACATTGTAGTGACATTCGATATTTTATGGAAGCAGGAGACTTGAAAAATGAGCAACCCCCTCGCCGGGAAGCGAACCGCGGAGCTCTGGAATACGCGCCCAGCGTGCAGACCACTACACCACGAAAGCACGTCAAAAAGGCGGGAGCCTTCTTGACGTGAATATTATGTTATAAGTGTCCTTGACCTTATAACACAATTAAAATAAAATCAAGTTTAAAATTTATGCATATTTAGTACTAATTCTATATTTTATAACATAAATAAAATCAAGTCTAAAATTTATACATATTTAGCAGTAATTCTATATTTTGCATATTAACATTTAAAAAAAAATACCTGAATAAATTACTCCTGGACGGTTGTGTATAAGCCTATGGTTTGTTTGATCAAGTGCGACTGATTTGCAAAGTATTGAATGGTGCACTCGCTTGCAAAACCTTGTGAATTTTGTGTTTCTTATATAATATACATTATATAATAATATGAATATTTTCTCCTGGGATATACTTTTATCAATGATATGTTACTGTAGCGTAGTTTTGCTAAATACCTATAAATCAGTTCTAATTATTCTAAGGGGTGTATTCCATAATAATTTTTGCTAGTGTGACTCTTTTCATTGCTTATTTTTTCCTCTCTAGTGGTCTCCCGTTCTCTGGCCAAGTTTTATAGCAATCACTGAATATTTGCCGAAAAGTCTAAACTCGGTCTAAATATTTTGATCACCAAATGAACAACAAAATGCCACTGAAGGAAAAGAAATATGAAATTATAATCCAGCTCCTCAAAATGACGATTTAATAATAATAAGCAGCATTTATGCGATGGCTCTGTCAAGTAAATTTTGTTGCAGAAAACATTTTCAGAATAACATGAAATTTCATTGATTTTTCATAAATCATTCTGTTCTACTTATAATTTCTGAGAAGCGACATTGTATAACATTACTTTTGATTCATGGGTTCTCACTTAATTGTAAATTATACCTTTAATCACATATTTACCTAATACAACACTTTCGAATTTGTATTCAAATACAAAAGCGGGCAATGCTACGAAATCTGCTTATTAGGATTTATTTCATTCATAATTAATAACTGCCAAGAATACATTATAATTGAAAATATTCCACCATAAATGGCTAAAATTTTAAACCATGAAAATAGATAGGACTAGGATATTTTCAGCTAAGTTTCGCAGCATGAATCTTTTCTTACCAGTGGACATTATTAATGATGCAACTTTACAAATATATGTTACCTTTAAAGCGTATAATTCAGTTGTTTCAAAGAAAAACTTGATTTTTAATGAAATAACTAGCCAATCGGTTAAAGTATGAAATTGATAAATAATTTCACACTTTAATTAGTTATACTATAACTAGCAAATGATAGACCGTTAAAGTGAAAAATAAACAATTTGAGATTAAAATAAGTTCGTTATTTGATAAATTAACTAATGGTAAGCTGAAAATTCTCTCCAAAAATATATTTCATATTACGGATAGAATAATTTATAAATAATAAAGAAAAACAGAACGTATAATATTATTGTTACATTAGTTACGGCTTTGGCGTGCAATCTTTACTAACAATTCGTCATTTATTAACGCTTTAACACCATCTTTACTTACGATTAGGCATTTACTAACACTTTGGCGAAGGGTCTTTTCTAATTCTTTAACGATTAGGCAATCGTTATTCCATAAAATTACTAGTTAAAGTGTAGAATCCAATAATTTTATGTACTTTATCTGAAATAATTCATGAAATACCTGGTTATTTTATGAAATAACGGATTCCACGTTTTAATGCTAATATTTATATATTCAAACATAACGTCCATAAAATTCTCTTATTTCTCAGTTATGGGAATGTTTCCTAACATCAGCTGAACGTGTGGAAAAAGTTTGAAATGTGTTCAGTTATGCTCATTTGTAGGTTCCAATCAAATTTCTTCCCTTCAAATTTCTGCCTCCCAACTCTTTCCGAAGATCTAAAAATTTTGCGTCCTCTGAATTCTGCCGGCCGGTGTGCGGCCGCATCGATTGCATATGCTATGGCACCGGCCCTGATGATACTAGGAATGACTAGGAAACGAAAACTCAGATAATACTTATTATCTGAATTGTCATTTCCTCATAAACATGATGCTTATTAAAAATTACAAATGCTTTAATCAATGACAACCTTAAAAACTGGTTCTTAGCAGATTTAATTTTGACTCCATACACTTCAACAATTAAAAAAGGCCAAAATATAGGCGGAAGTTTCCTTATCAGCTCTTTTTGAGACCTTTTCTAATACTGCTAAAATTCTGCATGATATTTGTTTTAGAACTGCTAAGAAACTGCTAACAAAATTTGAAATACAAAAGTTATATTTCAATTTTAAGTTTGAAAAGTAATTAATTAAGACTTAAAGCTCTTGAAACATAGAACTTGAGCTCAAAACAATAAGAATACAATTTTGCATTAATTTTTTTAATTATACCATTGTTGCTTCATTGATAACAATGTTATAAATAGTTCATTTAGAATTACAACTACAATTGCTGCATTCGAATCCATATTTCTTACTAATTATTTAAAACATGAAAAATGAGAAATATAATATTTATATGTACTTTTTATCTCCCTAGTCATAATAAAGTTTCCTCATAAATAGAAAAGCCGCATTTGACTGTTTTTCAACAGTTTTCACCTTTTCGTCAAGAAACATTTCTGTCACGAATCCTAATTAAAAATTACAGAAAAGCAGAACATAACCTGTTTCACTCGCTGCAAATGCATGAAGGAAAAATATAGTGTATAACTAAAAACACATATGAAATTTGCTAAAACAAATTCTTTCGCATTAATTTTGAATTTTATTTATCTCAAATTTATTCAATATTTCGAGTTCTGGATAATCAAACTAGAGGTATCATTCTAAAGCTGCAAAATGTTATTAAGAAGCTCAGCTTCGTTTTTAATGATTCATTTTTCCACGCCATTGGAGGGGGGAGAGAACTTTTACACCTGTATGTTAATTAGAAAATTGCGAGAGGTCTACTTTAGGGGAGGGTTGCATCATGGGGGACTTTCTGAGGGAAGTTGGCTTGTATTTACATTACACATATACAAAACCTTGAAAACATCTATACAACCAGCTCATTCGCAGGGATTGATTCAGACTAAACTACCAGAGTTCAGCTCTCGGTTGCAGGTGGCCCACTTTTACAACTGGTAAATTAAAGAAAAATGTTATCTCTTGTGGATACAATAATAGTTCCCTTCAATATTTCAAATCTTTCTTTCGTAACGACGAAAATGACGCCCACGACCGGTAATGTGTACGCTCAAAACAACAGCTCAATAACCGGTTTCGATTTGCATCATTGTCGATCTTGTGCAGTTACCCTGGAGATTGCTAATTTTATCAAATTTTTATTTTCTTGGTTACACATGGTTGGCTATTATGAAAATGGCGAATATATATTGGCAAACTATATATATCGACAACTGTATGCCTGTGAAGACTCTGTGCACGTAAAAAATATGCAATAATTCTTTTACGTATTATTATACCATTATTAAAATTTCTTTTTTACCGTGTCGTATGTCAGTGTCGATTCTACGTGTGTCGACGTTATGCCTTGTCGATCATATGCAGTATCGATGTGAAATGTCGATCCCGTAAATAAAAACCTTAATGGAAGATACAATTTTATACAGTAATTATAGTTCGACCGCCTCATCTGCGACCATGAGCGCAAATATGCATGCGCCATTCCAACTGAATTATTCTCAAAGTAGGGTGGAAGGATGGGAACTTTCTTTCCCTTCAAACATATCTCTTTCCGGAGAAGAGAGACATTCACGTGGCCCTTTACGTCGCAGCAAGTAATAACGCTCCTTTTGGACGAGTCTATGTGTTTTGGAAGAATGCCAGCCAGGGTTGCGTTTGAGACGGTCGAACTATACCACTACCGTTCTTTCAAGGTATTGATTAGACACTGTAATCCAAAGTTATAGATATAAGTGCATAGAGTTTACGTGCTTTTCAAGTGCGCCAGGTAAATACGAGAATTCCTTTATAAAGTACTCTTTAAAAGCATTCTTTCCAAAGCAAGAAGCCTCTACCCTTAATCAATAAATTTTCAACTCCTTTCGGAAGTAGGAACCCACGTTAGTTTTGTTAATATTACAGTTTATATTTGGATTAGAAAAAGAAAGAGAGAATAAAGGAAAATCTGGAACCTTTTCATATTTTATATTATGCTCAAAAGGATGTTTTTAACGTTTTGTGTGGTACCTTTATTTATTAACTATCATGTTCTTCGCACTTAACCATACAATTTCAATTCAACAGCAATATCACAAAATATTTAAAAAGAGCATCGAAATCGATGAATTTGTTAAGGAAGAATTCGTTAAAGTTTTACAAAATTGGAAATAGCTAATAAAACAAATTTCAAATTCGGGATTCCAAGTGCCCATGTTCGGTTGGAGAACTACGTTATTCAAAATTGGATGGCTCTAGTTACCGTTGTTTTTTGAAAATGTGAGAAACAGTCATGCAGAATCTTCATTATCTTCATTTCTTTAAATATAATGCATGGCAATAATATTTTGTGATAATGACAATTTTGATTCTTTATTAAATTATTCTTATAACAGGGCTTCCGTGAATGGATTATATTCTACTACACGAAATTTTTTCATACCAATAAATTGCTACAGTTAGAGACAGAAAGTACAGTAAACCCTTTCTAAGATGACTAATACAGGTTCGTAAGATTTTGGGCTCTTGCGAATTAGAGAAATAGCTCTCAGCACCGATGTCCAAGTTCTCAGAAATATTGATCATCATAGGAAGATGATCACCATAAGAAAGTTCACTGTTCACATTCTGAAGTGTATTATTCTATAAATGAAAATACGTTAAGCCGATTCGATTGCGTGTATGCCCGGATTTATATATTTATATATAGGAAAAATTATAATATAAATATAGTGTAAAATATATGTTAACGTTAAAGCGTATAATTCAGTTATTTCCTCGAATAAGTAAGCATTTTGCGGGGGGGGGGGAACTAGCCAAGCCGGTTTAGCTAATTATTTTAAAAATAACTATATTAATTACTATATAATATAATATTCTATAATGATATATGCCGTCCAGACGCTGTAGTGGTTAGGGAAGCCAACTGCGATACCTAACGGCCTGGGTTCGAATCCAGGGGAATGCATGGTTCTAATTATCCGCCCCTTCATAGGCGGCAAAGGTGGCCCACCTATTAGGTGTCTCCATAATAAAGTGACCACCACTTCTGGCCTTAGTAGTGGCCAAGTCGAAGTCGGCTGAGGGCCCATCGTTAAAAATAAGTAAATAAAATAAATTAAAAAAATTATTAATTAATTATTTTAAAATTACGTACAAAGGGGCGTTTTTAACGTTTTGTGTGTTACCTTTATTGATTAAATATCATGTTCTTTGCCACTTAAACCATAAAATTCAATTAATAGCAATGTCGCAAAATAATTTTAAAATGAGCCTATCTTTCCGATAACTGGGTTCACCAGCGGCCGAGCGGTAAAGTCGCTGAACGCTGGTAGTTCGGTCCGAGGTTCGAATCCCGCGAACGGGCTGACTGCATGGGTGTTTTCGTGGTTTTCCCCATGTGTAACGTGTATACGAGCCAGTTTCCCTTAGAAACTCCTCCACGAAGCCATCCCTCCCCTCAGGCAGATAGCCCTAGTGGGCTTTGCCATAATTAAATACACCACACCTTTCCGATAACTGAACCGATAACTTTTAGAATTTCCGATACACAGCTCTGCGCGCTGAGATAAAAAGGTTTTCCTCCCGGTACAGTGTTTCCATCGCTCGCTTTTAAATCGTGGAGTTTGTTACTTAAAAATTTGTTAAGTTTTACAAAATATGAAATCGATAATAAAACAAATTTCAAATTTAGTCTTCCACATGCCCATATTCGTAGGAGGATTTACGTCATTCAAAATTCGATGGCTTTATGTACCGCTGTTTTATCGCAATACGAGAAATATACATATATTTATGAAGATTTTTCATTATTTAATTTCTTTAAATATAATGCAGAACTCTTAACATTTGGTGGCAACAGTTTGAAAAGTGATTCGCCGTTAATAGTGATTTAGTGATTCAACGCAAAATCGCAAAACGAAAACAATAGTCCTTCAGGGACAAAGCCCCTTTGGACTTAAAAAAAAAAATAAAATAATAATTGACACTATAAGATATCTGTCGTTTTATAAATTAATCGATGATAAATCGTTAATGTTTAGAAAATTATATTTCATATTTCAGATAGATTAAATAAGAAAGAAAAACGAAATGCATAATATAATAGTATTGCTAGATTCGTTAAACCGTAATAAAAAATAGCAGACTATACTGCGCCAAAAGTTCAATTTAAATTTTTACAAGTTATGAAATTATTAAGCTACTTAGTCCTGCAAAAAAGCAGCTTTCGCGTGCCGTCTTTACTGACAATTAGTCATTTATCAACACTTAAATGTGAACAAACTGTTAGCTTCCAGTTAACGATGGATGAAATTTAGTTTCAAGGCCGGCAATCATTGATATAACAAAGGAGAAACATTTGGGCTTCCTTCCGGGTCACGTGGGTCAGTTTCCTAAATGAAACGGGTGAAACAAACCATTACCTCCATGAAACAAACGCGGGGGAGAAATGCGAATTTTCACGCAGGGAAGTTGGAAAAACCTACTATTGAAATGACCTTGCTCGGCTGCAGCCAGCTCAACATCTTAGCCTTAAAAGTTCCCTCAAGAGAGCCCGCTATAACCCTGCCGGTTAAATTAGAATTTGGCAGGTTTTCCCCAACTCCGATTGGCGACATTATTTGGCGAGATTTTAGAGTTCCTTTTTTTTTCCGTTCCTTATTTTCCGAGTGACATTTTTTCTATTCCTTATTTTCCGAGGACTTTCTTTCCGTTTCCCTTTTTTCCGGGTGGCATTTTTTCCGCACACCTTCTGACTAAGCAGGTGGGAGAATTAGTCGAACTCTTGCCGTCCGCCCACAGAACCAGTCCGTAGGGATCTCAAATGGAAATATGGTTCTAGTGCATTCCTTCCAGAGCCGAAGTCCCCCGAGTAGATATCTTAGCAAGTAAGGAAAATGATCCGGAAGCTGAAGAAACCAAGGATTCTGATGAGATGATAAGACAGGATTCATGATGCGAAACTTAGCTGAAAATATCCTACTCATATTTCACGCTTTAAAATTTTATCGTGGAATATTTTCATTTATAAAGCATTATCCGTGTCAGTTCTTAATGATCGATGAAATAAATCCCGACAGGTAGACTTTGTAGCACTGATCTCACTTTTATACAAAGCGTCGCATTGTAGAGTCATTAGGTTTTTATGAAGCAGGAGACATGAAAAATGAGTTTTGCTCTCGCCGAGACTCGAACCTGGACCTCTTGAATACGCGCTAAGTGTACTACCGTTACACCACAAAGGCATGCAGAGAGGAGGGAGAAAATACCTCATAACCTAAGAAAATAATAAAAGAACACAGTCGGGAACTGTAAACAAATAATATTAAAATATATGTGTTTTTGATGCTTAGTAATTTGTTTGGCAAATACTTTGTCTGGCAATTGTTTATATGAGAAGCTCGTAATAAATTTCAGAGATGTTTCTACCCATGCATCAATTACTGATGGATGATAAATCTGCGGGGAGGGAAAAAAAAAAGCAGAATCTTCCTAAAAATAAAAATAATTTTTCCATTGTCCTGGATGATATATCTGAGCGATATTCAACAACGATGCCATCAAAAACAAGCCTCAGTTTTCTTTCTTTCTTTCTTTCTTTTTTTTTTTTTTTATTTTCCAAGCTCTAATCTTCCGATACGGAACAAACAAGTATTCAGAACGCTTGAGTAATTTTTGATGCGCGAAAGGAAAGGGTTAAAAAAAAAAATGGCGAAAGAGCAAAATTCCTCGAAAAGTTAAAAATCGCAGCAAATGAATTTTTTTCCCCTCCTCTTTTAGCACTTGGTCACTACAGCACTATCTGGCGGCAAAAGAGTTTAGTCCTTATCTGGTGGTGAGTCAAATGAAGCGTGGCCGCTTCATCCTAATCTAGAACAAATGAAACAATGTGTAAGAATGCCCTGAATGCGCGTTTATCTTTCAGGGTTGAATATTTACGCACAATTTACCCTCAAAGTGTGTCGCTCTGGCTGCCCAAAGACAAAAGACACCCATCGATTCGGCTGCAGTTACCACCGGCAGACCTCCACGATTATTATTACGGGGCACAATCGAATTTTATCTTGGTAGCTGATTTTTGCTAGTTCTCCTTCCCCCACCTTTTGTAAACACGAGCAGTTGTCATCAGGGCGCAAGAAAATATCCCAAATTACGGGAGGGGGTATTAGACGAAGAATGCGGTGTATAAATTAAAGCTATTAGCCCAGCCGCACGCCTCACTGCGCGTGCTTCAAGCTTTAGTTCATTAACTGCCGAATAAATGACTTCTAAATGATGCCCCCTCCTCGGGTACCCCACCGCCTGCCTTCTACTGGAAAAGCAAAAATGCAGTGCCTGCAGCTTTTGGGACCGGATTTTGAAAATTCCGCTTTTCGTTTCGCTTGTTTCGGAATTTTGCGCCGCCGAACATTGTTGTAAATAATTCACGCGAAGTTGATGCCCGGCCGGATAAAACTGAAGAAAATGCGATGATGGAATATGAGTGGTATCCGCTGTAAACGACGTTCAACAAATTGCCAGACTCTCTCCCCTTTGATGAGATGGTGGGTGGTTTATTTTGTGTGTGTCTTCATCGGAAAGTATCTCTGCGAATTGGATGATGAAAGATTGCCGAAGTTTCAGAGCTTTGTGCCGAAATTTAGCGATTGAATCATTTCGTGGGCAGCAGTAAGAATCGTAAATCGATTAACACGTGTCTTTTGTGTAATGTAGTAGAGAAAATTTATAGAAAGCTTACTTATTTGTGCAAGTAGCTTCGCATTTATGTGATCAATCGCTTCTCCAACTCTTGGTGGCATTGAAAAACATGATCTGTATAAAAATCATTAGGGCATATAATTCTATAAGTAGTGCTCAGGTTACGATGGATGCTTAGGAAAGTAATTTTTATCACAAACAAAATGTTAGAATTCATGTAATAGTCAAGGAAAAAGTGAAAAAAATAATTACGCGGGAAAAGTCAAGAATTCTACGAAACGTTTGAAGCTTGAGACTTATGTTAATGATTCCGTTAAAAATTTTAATGCCAAAGACAGTACTAGGTACTCGAACGCAAAACAAAGAATAGGTAAAATAAAATTCTATAATTTAATTTTTAATAGCCCCTTAGGTTTCCTTTTTAATTTTATTATTTTCTCATTCTAGAAATAGCAACATCCTTATAATAATACTCAGCTGACTTCGTCATTTCAAAATTAATCTCTATAACGCTCATAATTCTATATAACTCTCTTATATGGCTCTTAGATAACGCTCATAAAGCAAAAAGTCTTTTAACCAATAAAATAATGTTAAATTTTGCGAACGAAACTTTAATTAACCGATAGAAGTGAACTGGAAGTATAGCTTCATTAAAGTTTATATCATAAAGTAAGCAATTCTTCTCTCGTGTCCCTTTGTACTTCTAACGGCCGCTATCCTTTCTTACTTAAGATATACTATTATTAATAATGCGAAATCAACGAGTGGGTAACCAATAAAAAGCGAACGAATGTTTTTCGCCAATTTACAATTAATATTTTATTAAGAAAAAGGAAGTCTTCAACTGGCCATGATGCAACTACTTATTTTAGGCTAAAAAACACGTAGAACAAAGATTAATCTAGAAATCAAACAACAAAAAATCAGCGTTATATTTGTAAATTTCCACAGGACTAGTTCCGATGGTTTTGCTGAACCATCATCCTCAGCTGCCAAAGCACAAATGAACGAGATAAGATACGGTGATACGATAATCATGTTGTTTAATTTACATTGGTCAAACTAAGAAAGCCTTAAAATTTTGCGTTAAAGAACATCAGCCATATGTTAGTAAAAAGGAAACACTGAAGTCCTCTGTTGCCCAGCATTGTTGGTTCGGAAATCCCACTTTCCATTTTCTGCAGCCAAAATTATTCAAAAAACATCTTTCATTGGTGAATTAGATTTTCTAGAGGCGTTTCACATTAAAAAAAAATTCTGTTCCAGTTATATTAATTTTATAAAATTTAAAGTAGTCAATAATGCACTTTAACTATTTTATATAACAGCCAATCTAGAAATACGTTGCCTATCATGCACGTTCTTTATGAAACATATAATCATTATACAACCGTTTCTAAATTTACAATCAGTAAAATACAGTAAAAATTTGTATAAAAAAAACTCTCATGTGGACACACATGACTTCTTCGTGCGACCTTTAAATTACACACATATTTTGACTTCAGACGCAGCCGATTGCTACTAAAAAGAGAGGTGCACAACTACATGTTATAGCAGTTCCATGTACAAAATTTCAACGTTTAACGACCCTAATTGCAATCCACCTTTACATTCAACCTTTAATTAAATTATGTTTTAAATTATGTTTTCTTGTTTCATTAATAGATGACGCCCGTAGCTTAACTCTTGTCCAGCCATTCTTATCTTATGTTATTCATTTGCACTTTGGCAGCTGAGGTTGATGGTTCGGTAAAACCATCGAAACAAGTCCTGCGAAAATTTAGAAATATAACGCGGGTTTTTTGCTCTTTAACTTCTAAATTAACTACTTATTTATCAGCTTTCAATGTCAAAATCTACATTACCACATTGAAAATTATGTTTATCCAATTTAATATCTAATAATAAATATTTAAATCTATGTACTTTGCCCATAAACAAAATTTTATCATTAAATGGCCCGTTTCAGAAAGAAGAATTATTCTGCGTCGAAACTATTTGTCGGTATTGAAAATAAGCAGAATGTTATTTTATGCAACTTTGGTAAACGACCTTTGCTTAAATTGCAGTGAGAAGCGTCATTAAAGGTATTTCAATACAAAAGCAACCCCCCCCAAAAAAAAAAAAAAGACTATGCCCAAACATTTTTAACTTTTCATGGTATTTAAAGCTTTGTGTGTTTTTATTTATTAAATACCATGACCTTCGCACGTAAGCCATAAAATTCAATCCAATAGCAATATCATAAAAATATTTAAAAGGAGCATATCTTTATAACTTCGGATGCACAGTCTCGCACGCTGGAGATAAAAATGCTTTTTTCCCGTAGAGTGTTTCCATTGATCGCTTTGAAATCGTTGAGTTTGTTAATCAAAAATTCGTTAACGTTTTACAAAATATGAAATAGATAATAAAACAATTTCCAAATTTGGGCTTTCAGATGCCAGTATTCGAGTGGAGGACTTCGTTGTCTAAAATGTGATGTCTCTAGGTACAGTTGTTTTTTCTCTATGCGAGTAACATACTTACATTCATGAAGATTCTTCATTATTTAATTTCTTTAATTATAATACAGGGCTCTAATATTTGGTGGCAATAGTTTGAAGTGAATCGAAACGAAATGCTAAAACGAAATTAATAGCCCTTGTGAGCTACGCTCTTTTGGCTATTAACTTTTTTAACACGTCTCAGTTAACTTATTACCGGATAATAAGAAGCTAACTTTGTAAAGAAACAACAATCTCAGATTAAATAAAGCCTCGTCGATTATAGTTAACATATTCTTCTTATTATTATTCAAAGAATTTGTACCGATATGAGATAGAAAACGAGACCTCAAGAACTGGAAAGCACGCAGCATGCAAATTTACTACGACTTTATTAGAAGTTTCCGTATCTTAGATGTAGTTTGTCAATAACTCTGTATCTAAATACAGGGTAATTATTATTATCATATACGTGTTCGCCTTAAGACAGTACACGGTAGGGAGAGGTACCTTCGTGGAGGGTTTTCTAAGGGAAGATGGTTCGTATTAACACGTTACACATGGAGGAAACCACGAAAACGCCCATGCAGCCAGCCCGTTCGCGGGATTCGAACCTCGGACCGAACTACTATTATTCAGGGACTTTAACTCTCGGCTGCTGGTGGGCTAAATACAGGGTGGTCATAGAAAATCTTCCTCGATATATGAACACCTAGCGGCCTAGCTGCTCAACCAATTGAAATGAAATTTCAGATAGCATTATTTGAAGGAATGGGCTCGAGAATTCGATGCTTTAAAACAGATATCTCCAAACCTGTCGGCCCGCGGGCCATATTGGCTCTTTCACGAAGCTTCGAGGGCCAAGATCCAGTTCATTCATTATACCACGGCGGTGCAACTATGAGGAAGAGCATACACGTTTTTAACCGAGCCAGTGACAATTTTGTGATTGTATCTATATCCTATGATCTTACGAAAAGCCTTGTTTTTTAGATTTTCATGTAGTTTCACCTAACATATGTTTCTTAAAGCTGTTTTTAAACATTTGCGAAAACATATTTTTGTCCTAGAATGTTAGAGATTTCTTTGGTTTAGTATGTACTTTACTTTTCAATGGATTTACCTCAGCGCATTTTCTTTACATTTTAATCAGCTACAAACTTTATCTCGTAAGTATTTGATAATTTGGGCAAGTTTTGTGTGAAAAAGATATCTCCAAAATTAAAATAAATTACAAAATATACTGAAAAAAAATTAAGATTTAAATAAAATCCCTACTGAAAATTTCTATGAACTAAGAAAACTACTATGAATGTAGGAAAGAGAACACACGAAAACTTTATTCTTGTAAAAAATACAATGAGAATTTTTTACCTTCTTGTACGAACTCAAGAGGCCCGGTTTCGCAGTGGCTAGCGCATCGCGCAGCAGCACCACAGGTCCGGGGTTCGATCCCCGGGCTGGTCAAGGTCGACTCAGCCTTTCATCCCTCAGTTTTAATCTCTTGGGTCTATAAAATGAATACCAAGTTCGCTTGGGGACTAAACACTGGGAGGTCCTGCGACAAGCTGACCCCTTGTTCAAGGCATATGCTTACGAATCCCGGGTTGCACGGTCAAGAAAGCAGATTTTGGAGCACTGCTGGCCTCGGCGCACTAGGGCTGTTGCGCCACTAAGTTTAGTAGTAGTACGAAGTAAAATACTGTAATCGAGAAACATTTCGGATATCATATTTTAACGAAAATATTCATTTTGACCGCTCTCAAATCCATTTGAAAGATATTTTTTGCGTGACATCTGTACCTACGGACATAATAAAGGACACATTTTCTCCAAACGGATTGCAAAATGGATATAAAATGAATTCAGGCAAATTTTTTTGTAACGTCTGTACGTACGTACGTATGTATGTATCTCGCATAACTCAAAAGCAAGTAGCCTCAAAACGTTGAAATTTTGTATATGGAACTGCTATAACATGTAGTTGTGCACCTCTCTTTTTAGTAGCAATCGGCTGCGTCTGAAGTCAAAATATGTGTGTAATTTAAAGAACGTACGAAGAAGTCATGTGTGTCCACATGAGAGATTTTTTTTTTTATTTTTTATATATAAAGTGTTACTGTATTTCACACTCTAAAAAACAAGGCTTTTCGTAAGATCATAGGATATAGATACAATCACAAAATTGTCACTGGCTCGGTTAAAAACGTGTATGCTCTTCCTCATAGTTGCACCGCCGTGGTATAATGAATGAACTGGATCTTGGCCTTCGAAGCTTCGTGAAAGAGCCAATATGGCCCGCGGGCCGACAAGTTTGGAGTTATCTGTTTTAAAGCATCGAATTCTCGAGCCCATTCCTTCAAATAATGCTATCTGAAATTTCATTTCAATTGGTTGAGCAGCTAGGCCGCTAGGTGTTCATATATCGAGGAAGATTTTCTATGACCACCCTGTATTTAGCCCACCAGCAGCCGAGAGTTAAAGTCCCTGAATAATAGTAGTTCGGTCCGAGGTTCGAATCCCGCGAACGGGCTGGCTGCATGGGCGTTTTCGTGGTTTCCTCCATGTATAACGTGTTAATACGAACCATCTTCCCTTAGAAAACCCTCCACGAAGGTACCTCTCCCTACCGTGTACTGTCTTAAGGCGAACACGTATATGATAATAATAATTACCCTGTATTTAGATACAGAGTTATTGACAAACTACATCTAAGATACGGAAACTTCTAATAAAGTCGTAGTAAATTTGCATGCTGCGTGCTTTCCAGTTCTTGAGGTCTCGTTTTCTATCTCATATCGGTACAAATTCTTTGAATAATAATAAGAAGAATATGTTAACTATAATCGACGAGGCTTTATTTAATCTGAGATTGTTGTTTCTTTACAAAGTTAGCTTCTTATTATCCGGTAATAAGTTAACTGAGACGTGTTAAAAAAGTTAATAGCCAAAAGAGCGTAGCTCACAAGGGCTATTAATTTCGTTTTGGCATTTCGTTTCGATTCACTTCAAACTATTGCCACCAAATATTAGAGCCCTGTATTATAATTAAAGAAATTAAATAATGAAGAATCTTCATGAATGTAAGTATGTTACTCGCATAGAGAAAAAACAACTGTACCTAGAGACATCACATTTTAGACAACGAAGTCCTCCACTCGAATACTGGCATCTGAAAGCCCAAATTTGGAAATTGTTTTATTATCTATTTCATATTTTGTAAAACGTTAACGAATTTTTGATTAACAAACTCAACGATTTCAAAGCGATCAATGGAAACACTCTACGGGAAAAAAGCATTTTTATCTCCAGCGTGCGAGACTGTGCATCCGAAGTTATAAAGATATGCTCCTTTTAAATATTTTTATGATATTGCTATTGGATTGAATTTTATGGCTTACGTGCGAAGGTCATGGTATTTAATAAATAAAAACACACAAAGCTTTAAATACCATGAAAAGTTAAAAATGTTTGGGCATAGTCTTTTTTTTTTTTTTGGGGGGGGTTGCTTTTGTATTGAAATACCTTTAATGACGCTTCTCACTGCAATTTAAGCAAAGGTCGTTTACCAAAGTTGCATAAAATAACATTCTGCTTATTTTCAATACCGACAAATAGTTTCGACGCAGAATAATTCTTCTTTCTGAAACGGGCCATTTAATGATAAAATTTTGTTTATGGGCAAAGTACATAGATTTAAATATTTATTATTAGATATTAAATTGGATAAACATAATTTTCAATGTGGTAATGTAGATTTTGACATTGAAAGCTGATAAATAAGTAGTTAATTTAGAAGTTAAAGAGCAAAAAACCCGCGTTATATTTCTAAATTTTCGCAGGACTTGTTTCGATGGTTTTACCGAACCATCAACCTCAGCTGCCAAAGTGCAAATGAATAACATAAGATAAGAATGGCTGGACAAGAGTTAAGCTACGGGCGCCATCTATTAATGAAACAAGAAAACATAATTTAAAACATAATTTAATTAAAGGTTGAATGTAAAGGTGGATTGCAATTAGGGTCGTTAAACGTTGAAATTTTGTACATGGAACTGCTATAACATGTAGTTGTGCACCTCTCTTTTTAGTAGCAATCGGCTGCGTCTGAAGTCAAAATATGTGTGTAATTTAAAGGACGCACGAAGAAGTCATGTGTGTCCACATGAGAGTTTTTTTTATACAAAGTGTTACTGTATTTCACTGATTGTAAATTTAGAAACGGTTGTATAATGATTATATGTTTCATAAAGAACGTGCATGGTAGGCAACGCATTTCTAGATTGGCTGTTATATAAAGAGTTAAAGGGCATTATTTGTTACTTTAACTTTTATAAAATTATTTTAAAGAAACCGCTGGCGGGGCAGATCATTAGTGCTCGCGGGGCAGATTTGGCCCTGGGGCCATAGTTTGCAGATCCCTGTTTTAAAACAATAGAGCTGTTGCGGTTGCAGTGAAAACAAAATTTCTAAAATTTCGAGTGGCAATAAACACTTTTTCCTGCGCACTTGATCAACGCATTGAAAAATCATAAATGGAATTGAAACGATACACTTATGACGGAAATTTACGGCGTAAAATACTTGCAAAGAAGATCATTTAGAGGCCCAACGACAAGCATTGGAAACGGAGTAATGAACTCTAATTCGAGGTGCTCACTTTCCCAGGTATGAAAACGTGCTACCTCACAAGTGCATACAACAATTGTGTAGAATAACATAATTCCAGAACTGTAGCAGCGAAATGCCGTTGATAGCATTGTTTGGATGCATGATGGTGCTTTTCCACACGTCGCCACATGTATTCGGTAAGTACTGCAACAAAACTTTGGAGATAAGAATCATCTCCTGTAATTTTGCAGTTTCTTGGCCTCTGCGGTCCCCCGAGTTCACTCCGATGGATTTCTGGCTCTGGGGTTGTCTGAAATCTAAGATGTAAACATCAAATCCACGAGATTTAATAAAACTGAAAGGTGCCCTAAACGTGACGTTATACATATTCCTTCTGCGTGTTACGCTTCTCGTTTTTGTCAATAATGTCCCGCATGCGATGCGTTGTCGTCTGTGTAAGTGGGCATGTTGAAAAATTGTAATTCCAGGGGAAAAAAAATTCTTTCTTCAATTCTTGTGTTATCATTGGTCCTTTATAATACTCTTTTTTGAAAATATTTTACCCCGGCAATTTTCGTCATGCGTGTATCGTCCCAATGACGTCATTCGCGGTTTTTCAATACGCTGATCAAGTTGCTCAGAAAAACGCGTTTGTTGTTTTTCGAAAATTTCGAAATATTTTCACTGTAACCATAACTGTGAGAGCTGTATTGTTTTAAACATCACCATCTCGAGAGAATATTTTCATATAACAATATCTGAAATTTCATTTCGTTTGGTTGAGCGGATAGGGTGCTGGGGTTTCATATATCCGGGAAGTTTTTTATGACCACTCTGTATAGATACAGCTTTGTTAGCAAACTTGTAAGATTAAAAAACCTTGGATGTTACTGTAATGTGTCTGCAACTTTGAGAACTGATAAGCAAATAATCGCTTAGTTCCGAGAGATCGAAACGTAAACGTACGAAGGGTTAATTACCCTTTATTATTCAAAATAAGTTTAACAGACGACTCCTTCTTGGAGTTACAATGAAGTAACGACTTGGGCTTGAACTTAGTAATAATTATCAATAAAACTTAACGAAAAAGATATAGGTGAAGCTATCAAGATTCTAACAGAGTTGGCCCCTTAACGCTGACTAACAGCGAAGCTATCAAGGGCCTAAAGTACGGCCGAGCGTGATAATGGTTTGCAAGAGAGTATCGCCAAAAGACTAACGCTCGTCAATCAGAATCTCAGGCTCTCTAACGAAGTCAGTAGAATTTCACAGTTAAATACTTCTTCTCCTCATTTGCATTCAAACGCGATTCTGAAAATACGTTCAGGCCGGAAATTGTAAGCTGAAATTAAGGCAAGACCGGAAAAAATCTTTAATTCAAAATTAACTGTTAGAAAATTAAGATAAACCTTACAAACTACTGGAGATGTATTAGAACTTTCAGGATCTAGTAAATTTGCATGCTGCGTATTTTCCATTTCTTGAGATCTCGTTTTCTATTTCATATCGGCCCACCAGCGGCCAATCGGTAAATCCGCTGAAAACTGGTAGTTCCGTCCGGGTTTCGAATTACGGCAAAACGGCTGGCGGCATGGGCGTTATCATGATTTTCCCTACGTGTAACGTGTATAGGAGCCAGTTTCCTTCAGGAAGTCCTCCACAAAGGCATCTGTCCCTTTAAGCAGATAGCCCTCGAAGGGTTTGCCATAATTAAATATACCATATTCTATTTCACATCAGTTCAGTGTCATTGAACAATAAGAAGAAGAATATGTTTACTATAATCAAATGAATTTAAAATAGTTGCTTCTGTACATAATTAGCTCCTAATTACTCTAGTGTAAAAAGTTAAATTCGTTAATATTGCTAAACGATACACAATTTGTAGATTCTGACAAAGAATCCGAAAGCTACCTGCTAATCGTTTTATTTTTGGATAACGAGGCAGTAACAATATCCGAAATCAAATTTTACATGAATACTCGAGAATGACCTAGAAAATGGAAACGATTTTTTGACTTTAAATACATCAATTTAAGTGGTTAAGTAGATTTTTTGTACCTACATTCTATATTATTTGAGACAAAATTTAAGCAAAATTAATACGAAAAATAGAAAATATTAAGTAATTAACAAAGCACTTCAGGCACATTTTACAGACTCTGAAGATTTAAAACCTCTGAGTGGCAAGAATATTTTTTGCCACTAGAATATTTTTTGGGATATGTGTAAGAACGTATATATGCTTGCATATTAAAATATGTCAAAGAAATTAAGGCAATGTATCAAAAGAAAACAAATCCAGGTATGAAATACCAGGAGAGATTTTACATTAAAAATCAAAAGAATAATTTGTTCTCATAGTATTTTTGGGAATTTGTGCTTTCTTAGATAAGATACGTTCCTTAACCCTGGCCGCTCAAAGGGTTAAGGAACGTATCTTATTAACACAAATAAAATAAAAGTTTACTTCAATGATATTGGCACTAAAGAACTAAATTTGACGTTGAATTGGTACAACTTATTTAAATGGGGAGAGTATAAAATTGCGAAACATAAATGATGTGTACAAGTTTGTAAAAAATACAAACATAAAATATTTTTTATTAATACTGAACTATTGTTAAGTGTTTACTTAACTAAATTTGTAATGCAAACGGACAGATAACTTTCTCCGCTTTAAAAAGAGTTAACAGTTATTTAAGAACTTAAAAGGAAAACGAAGGTCGTAAAATATTTTCTTTTCCCTTACCATATTTCTTTCGTGGTGTAACTGGAAGCACGTTAGGATAGCAACTGGAAGGTCCGTCATTTGAATCCCAACGAGCTCATTGTAGAGTTTCTTACGTTTCCTATCCTTCTAACAATTTTAAAAGCCTCTAGAAAGTTTTGGCAATGCATCCGAAAAAAAAAAAAAAAAAAAAAAAAAGACGCTTTGGAACGGTTATAAAAATGTTATTGATTAATTTTTTAAAATGAAGATTCAAAATCGAAACATTCAAAGGCCTTTTAACGATTACAATTATATTTATTCTTATATACGTTTTATTATATCAGATATATTTTTATTGTAAAATCATTAGTGCACAAATGCGTATGTTTTCTCTATTTTTAATAAAAATTGTAAGTGACATTATTTAAGATTATATTGTGAGGTGCGAATTTAAATTTTATCCAGCGCCTGCTATAGGTTTAATCTAGCACTACTACTACGTAAATAATTAAGTATCACTGCAGAAAAAGAATATTCTTTCACGTCCCCTATGATAGTTTCTTATTTTACTGTACTGATATAATACGTAGATACCTTGATTGTTTCAAACAGGATATATCAGAATCTTGACCTGCAAATTTTCAAGTTATCAGTTCGGTATGAACATGTGGTAGTACGCTTTATTACGAAAAATGCAATAAATGGCCATCTCAGACATGCAGTCTAAGTTAGTTAATGATGTGAAATTAGTCGTCTTGCCTTAGAGTCTGAGCAGACACTTCATAAAATGGCCGAACTTTCTTAATTTTAGGGGCAAAGAGTCCAGTAGTTGACATTTTAACTTGAACATTAAATGAAGATTGTTAACGATTTTTACACAGTGTGAAAATAGATGATAGGAGCATGAACATTTACAGGAAATTCGCCACAGTAAAGAAAAATAAGAAGTTCTTTCATCTTTATAAGTCGTACAACTTATGTTAATATTTTATTCTTTTTTTGTTGTCATGGCGGCTTCGTCTGCGTTTTTTTATTTCCACAAAATAATGTTTTCGAACCTCGTACAGCTCCATCTGTCAGTCGTGAAAGATGACAGCCACAATGATAAGGTCCTATCATGTAGCATCAGGAAACTTCAGAAATCATGCAGTTTAAGTGTCTAAAAGCTATTTAGACTGTTTTAATCTATCAATACTATACCAGGCAAGTCGTTAATTAGTTATGTTGTTTAGTATATAAACACCATATAAGTATATAATCACCACCATTATTATATAAACAACATATTTTATGCCCTTAAGGACCGCTCAGGTCCCCAGTAGCCTGAAAAGTAACAGCTGCTCTTAAAAAGAACATTTCTTCCCCATGTCAATAGTGTAGATGGCAATTTCTGAATATTTCATGTAATTATTTTGAATTATTTGCATGTATCTTTTCAATTAGTGCAGTAGTTGGCAAGCCACGTCCCTTTATGACATTAGATTAGCTGCTTTAGGCCACGTTGTAGAGATGTTACGGTGAAACACCCAAATCAGGAGAATGTCGACTTTCACATAGTCGAAATATTTTCCAAATACTCTTATTTCTGACTTACACCGGTCAATGTCGACATTCACCATGTACTAAGGGTGAATGTTGAACATATAAGAATATTATATTTCCTTCTCCGTAATTCATTCGCGAAAAAATGCACTTGAGACTCAGAATAAGAACTTACGAATATAAGAACTTAAAACACACAGTACATTCAAAATGAGAAAGGAAAATAATAGAAGTTATAAACTTACCAAATTATGTGATTCAAATCTTATTTATTGCAACAACTTAAACTATTATGATACTTTGAATTGCACAAGAGGCCCTTGCTTTTACAACTGCATTTATTTGTGTAACAGTTCCTTTTGGAATGGCAGCGTGTACATATACTCTTCTCTTTTCGACCTACACCAGAGCATATCGACATACACCGGTGAGGGTCCGAATGTACAAGAATGCAAAAAAAAAAAAAAAAAAAAAGTCGATCTATCACCGACATATTTGGTGAATGTTGACATTCTCCGGTGAAAGTCGACATTCTCCAATTTCGGTCTTTCACGGTAACAGAGACATTAGGTATATTTTTGGAAGCAGAAAAGTAGCAACCGCCTTCGCCGGGAATCGAACCACGGACCTCTGGAATACCGGCCCAGCGTGCAGAACCACTACACCACGAAGCACGCTAGGAAAGTGGGAAAATATCCTATATATTCCTTTTTTTGAAGGGCGACTAGGGTTTTTAGGGGACCCAATCGCCAAATCCTGGGTGTGGAGAATCCTCATCCAACACCCTTTTAGTTCGGGCACCACTGTAGGGACTTGTATACCTTTTGATTTGCTTTGGAAATATGCTGTGTACTGAATAGGAACAGGGAGCTTACTCAAGCTATGTTCAAGTATGTGTGGAATGGACGACACAAGCAGTAAGGGTTGACTTTACCCTTTATTTTCTATAAGATTACAGCTGCCCCCACACTTCGGGATACAGAGACCAACCACTTGTAGTCTGAACATAAAAATATAAAACTACTAACTAAAATTTTCAATAAGAGCTAACTTTGAATTAGTTAACAAATGCCTAACACTAAGACTGGCCTTTTAAAAGTACACAAACTGCCGAAACTACAATACGTTTTTAAATATCAAGAGGACTAAACCTTTGGCTTTAAAGGCAAGCAGCAAACTGATTGAAAACTCGTACAGAATGCAGTGACGAGGCAGCTCACCTTCGCTCTGTCTCTAACTCTTGGCAAAAAGCTACAACTTAAATACTTGGGCGTTAGCAAGTACAACTTGCATAAACAAGTTAACACATTTAATTCTGACCGGAAGTGGAAAATAAGAAATGATAGTACAGTTTTAAAATAAAATAAACGTTAGTAAAACTTAAGATCCTTACAACGTCACCAGCTAAGCAGTGCCTGTAGAAGCTACAGCTCCATCCAGTCTTGGCATTTTCTCTCAGGAAGCAATGGGCTTTAAAATTTTTCCCACCTCAGCTTATACCTTATCTGGAGAATACTATTTACGGACTTTCTCAGACGTCAGGCCCATTCGGGATTCACTCAAGAATATGGAAAGAACAGAGATAGGATTTCCTCGCTGCATACCAGAATAGTAACAATGGTATTAAAGTATGCTATTATGAATTCATCTTATTTTTCCTCAAAGAGGAAAACTTTTTAGGATTATTTCTACTCTCAGGCTCTGCAAGGAACTCTTTGCATGAACGGGAAGTATTACCCCGGCCATACATACCCAGTACAATACAGTATATAGCAATATCGCTATCACGATTGTCTCTGCAATCTCCCGCTAAAGGTTTTTTCCATGATGTAAATAATGTGAAGTGTCCACAAACCGGGGTTGCCTGTAATAAGCACTATAAAGTTCCTGTTGACACAGGCCTATTAAAAAGGTTTTCAAAGTATCATAAGTATGCTATCATGAAAATGCGGGATCCGCGGATTCGAATTCCAACTTTTACTCACTTGATTTTCTGCAGGTTTTACTTTTAATTTTTCTTGTGTTTATTGTTTATTCCTCATGATTTAAAAATTAAGTACTATCACAACTGATGACTGCACTTGTGTACACTGTTACTGATATTTTTCTGTTCTACAGACTCTCTTTTATTAGAGAATGCCTAAGAAATAACGAGAACATATAGAAGTCTAGGCCCTTCAAACGCCGTATTCTTCACGACAAAAGAAGGTCTACAATCTACGCTATCATGAAATCCTAAAAAAGTACTTATTTCAGATTTTAAAGTTTTTAACCTTTTGTTAACTTTTCTGAGTAAAACACTCAGCTGGAAAAAAACTCCCGTTTTAATTTATTCTTAATTAATTAGTTATTCGCTCTTCTTTAAAACTGCAGAGCAATGAAGATAATTTTTTGGATTATGCTTCTATTCTCTGTTCCGAATGAAAGAAATTTCGAGCAGATTAGGAACTCACCTAAAAATTAAACTTTAAACAGTTCTTATGTTTCAATTCATTCGACAATCTTCCTAAGAAGACAACGTCTGAGAATAATCCGCATATCTGAAAACATAAATAACATCATATTAGGCACTATTTTCACAGAAGACCAAAATTATTCTGAACAGAGGATGGTCTTCTTATAGGGGGGGGGAGGGTAAACCGTATTTCTTTGTCTAGCTCTGTCTTATTTACGTATGAATGGATATAAAGATTTATACTGTCATATACAAGTATCATAGGCAACCGCAATTTTTGGCGTTACTCAAGAAAAGCTTCGGTGCATTTCCAAGGGCAATTGTTAATTTCTTTATATCCTAGTTGTTTTTAGATACATTATTTAACTGAAGCTTAGCATCGAGAAATTATCTTTCTTTTTTCATCGAATTACTCCGAAGTACTTATGTAGTCCGTAGATATCCTTAAATAATAAGGATAAAATTGAAACTTTTAAATTAAACGGATTGATTTAGACGTCAAGGAAATTCATTTGTAGGGTTTATATTTATTTTAAAAAACATTTATTTTAAGTTTAAACTATCTTTGCTGTCAAGCCTTACTTTCCCCTGGAATTGCCATTGCCAGAGTATGTAAATTTTAGTAGAACGCGCAAGGATTCATATTGTCAGCGGAAGTATTCTGAGTTAAATAGAAGGGAAACGAGTTCGAAGGTGTGCTTTCTTGCTTCACGAGCGTGGAGGTGGCTAGTTAGAAATTGAAGAACCACGCCTTTCGGCCTGTGTGCTTGCCTCGGCAGATTGTTAAATCGTTCAACGTAATATTCAGAAGTTTGCTGAATTATCAGCGGTATCTTAGAATGCGGTTAGGTGAGTTACGTTTAGAGAGCCTCGTAGTTAGTCACTTGTTATTATTCTTTTTTGAGTTTCTTATTTTTATTTTACCGCCGGGTCGGCGTAGTTTGTGAGCGTCAAGAGTACGCATTCGTAACTTCTAAAGTTGAATAAAAAAGGATTTAAACCCTTCTCAAGACTTTGTCTACTTTCCAGTTCTTAGCAGTCATCACTATTGTTGCGTGCAGGTTGGAAGCGCGCAACGTTACATTGGCGCCCGAACACTTGTCGAACTGAAATGGCCGAAAATTGGATGGAAGCTGCTGGACAACAACAAGAAATGGTAAGCCAATTGGAAGGATTTGGATACCTGGTCCAGACGATGAGAGCGTCAATCAAGCCAAACGTCAATTTCGACGGAAAAAATTCGGTGGCGATATTTCTAGAAGGCCTAGAAAATCACTTCCAGCTCTACCCTGTGCCTGAAAGACAAAAGGTTGCCATCGCCACATCTGCACTAAGAGGACAGGCCGCGCTATGATGGAAGAATATAGGCAAATTTTTATTAGGGGAATTCGGAGGCCAGACATATACATTTGAAAATTTCAAAATATCGTTATTAAAGGCCTTCCCCATAGTGAAAGATCGAGCAAGGCTAGAAGCCGAACTATATAGTTTTTATCAACGGAATATAGAAGAGTTGACGGACTTTATTCTGCGAAAAATTAAGCTGACGGATATGCTGTATGGGAAGAAACCCGACGCGGAGATTATTGAAATAATCTTACCAAGATTGTTACCTACTGTTCAAGACTACTTCGAAATTAGAAACCCAAGCACATTGCAGGAGCTCTTCGAATTGGCGGTCAAGTTCCAAAATCGCAGAATAGCGGAAAAAGCTAGAGGGGCATCGTATTCTCAAAGTATCCGAAAGCAATCTTCAAATGAGCAGACCAGAAATGCAAACCGCTCTTATGGGGGAAAGAGCTATCAAGCTAACTCATCGAAGCTCGAAGGTCAAGGCCCAAAAAGTAAATTTGAAAACAAACGTCCGCGTACCCAGAAGGCAGAAGTTGAAAGGAAAGCCTTAAACGAGTAGAGGGGCCTGTGAAAGAGAGGGTCCAGACCCCGGAAGTTTTGAAAAAACCCTCAAGAAGACACTTAAATACGGTCATCGTAAAGAACTCACAGTTACCAATTATACAAGTCCTGGTTGGCGATGTACCAGTTGAAGCCCTCATCGATACAGGAGCAGAAGGTAATTTTATGAGTGATATTTTTTTAAGAAGAACTTTAATAGGTTACGATTATTTCAAAATAAAAACACAGAAATCATAGCAGCAAAAGGACAAACTTGTCAATGTATCGGAAAACTATCTTTAAAGATACAGGTTCAAAATGAAAGCCTTAAAGTATTAATTTTTGTAGTAAAAAATTTGCAAAGTCCACTTATTTTAGGTATGGAGTTTTTAAAAGCCGCGAAGGCCAAACTGAATTTCCAGGAAAGTTCTATCGTGCTGGACATGGATCGGAGGGTGGTGGAACCAGTGGAACAACCGCAAGTCGACCTTAGCCATTTGAATGACCATGAAAGCCAAGCCATCCAGCAAGTGGTGAGTACGTTTTCAAACTTGTTTTCAGAACGGCCTGGTAGTTGTCAAATAGTTACGCATGAGATACAATTAACTGCCGACAAACCCTGTAGGACTAAACCTTATCGCTATGATAAACAGAAAGAGCAAATCGTAGAGGAACATATTCAGGAAATGTTAAAGAACAAAATAATAACGCTCATAAATAGTGAGTACGCGAATCCAGTCGTACTATGTAGGAAAAAGAACGAGTTTCCTCCTTCGGATAAAAGGGCTTGGAGGTTTGCTATCGATTACAGAAAACTTAATAGTATTACTAAATTCCCGGTTTACCCTTTGCCGGTTATAGAGGAAATTATTAGAAAGATTAAATCTACAAGATACATGACTACTTTGGACTTAACGTCTGGCTACTATCAAATAGCTATGAGACCCGAAGACATACATAAAACCGCGTTTATAACAAAATCGGGCACTTATGCAGTTTTACGCATGCCCTTTGGGTTGTGTGAGGCCCCGTCAACATTCCAGAGAGCTATGGACATTGTTCTAAAGCCTGTCCTAGGAAAATCGACTTTAATCTATCTAGATGATATAATTATAACGAGTAGTACGTTGGAACAACATATTAAAGATCTAGAAGAAGTTTTTAAATTATTAAAAGAGGCCGGTCTTACAATTAACGCCTCAAAATGCAAGTTCGAAACTAAAGAACTTAAATATCTGGGTTATTAAATTTCGCAAAAGGGTATAGAAACTCAAGATTCAAAAATAAAAGCAATCAAGAATTTCCCACCTCCCAACACCGCCAAGAAACTTTCTTCTTTCCTTGGGTTATGTTCTTATTATCGGTCATTCATAAAAGATTTTGCTAATATTGTTGAACCCTTGTTAGTAATTAAAAGAAAGAAAAGTAAATTCACGTGGACAGCGGAAGCAAATACCGCATTTGAAAGGTTAAAAGAAGCGCTCATCAATGCCCCTGTTTTGAAATTCCCGGAGGGGGACGAAAACCTGGAAATTGCAGCAGATGCGTCGGACTATGCTGTGGGTGCGGTTCTAATGCAAAATGGCCATCCTTTGGCATTTTTTAGTAAAACATTGAATCCTACACAAAGGAATTATACAGCTACAAAGAGAGAAACATTAGCCGTATTAATGGCTGTACACAAATTTCGAGTTTATTTCGGCAAAGCGCCAGTAACAGTCTTTTCGGATCATGCGGCTGTTGGTAGACTTTACTCGGGGAAAAACCTAACGCCCAGGTTAATAAGATGGGCTTTAAAACTCCAAAAATATAATCTTATAATCAAATATAAACCGGGTAAGGAAAACAATGTAGCTGACGCACTTTCTCGTATAAAACTGGACGACGAAGGCAATGAACTTAAATGTGCTGTGTTGACTTCAAAAATTTTAGATTCTAGAGATACAATTATTGCTGAATTGAAAGCTGATCCTGAATTTGGAAGTATCTATGCATATTTGAAAGACCCCGAAAGCTTTGAGCACATAGATATCGATGCGATAAGAAATAGAGCAGAAAACTATGAAATAATAGATAATTTATTATTTTATACGAAAACAACAAACGAAAATCTCGAGTACAAACCAGTCATCCCAGCCTCGCTTCGATTAAGCATTTTGAAGGAATTACACGACGAGAAAACAGCGGGTCATTTAGGGGTCAGAAAGACTTTAAAAAGGGTACGCGAGGCGGTATATTTCCCGCAATTATACAAAATAGTAACTGCGTATGTCAGGTATTGCAATCAATGTCAGTTAATAAATGATATTAATTACAGCCCGGCCGGGTACTTAAATAGCATTTGCGCTACATTTCCGAATGAAATTTTAGGCATAGATCTTCTTGGTCCTTTCCCCCAGAGTGAGTTAAATAAAAATCGTTTTCTTTTAGTAATTGTAGATCATTTTTCAAAATGGACAGAAATTGTTCCACATAAACGCGCGTCAGCTAAAACAGTCGCAGATGTATTCTTACACAGATACATTTTAAAATACGGTGCACTGATAAAAGTCATTAGCGATAACGGTAAACAATTCGTTAGCCAAATATTTGAAAACATATGCACTGGACTTGGCACACGCCATATCAAAAAGGTTCCTTATAGACCACAGGCAAACATAGCAGAAAGAGTTAATAAAAACATTGTAAAAATAATTCGAAGTTATGTTAGCACACATCACAAGCGCTGGGATGGCTACATAAATGAGTTAGCTTATGCTTTAAGAACGGCAAATCACGATACTACGGGAAAAACCCCAGCAGAATTATTTTTAGGACGGAAGTTAATTACGGCATTAGATAAATTATTCTTTGTGCAACAAAGAGAGCAAGAATTTAAACAGAGAGACGTGCAAACACTTATTGACCAGGCGGTTAAAAGCTCGGATACAGCAAGAAATAGACAAAAGTTACACTATGCTAGAAAACGCCGTGAAGCAAATTTTAAAGTTGGACATAAAGTGTTGAAGCGGAAATTTTCTTTATCAAGTGCCACCAGACAATTTTACTGCAAAATTAGCTCCAAAATTTGAAGGCCCCTATGTAATTCAGGAAATCAAGGGAGTCGTATTGTACCTTAAGAACGAGAGCTGTAAAGCAAGTCCCGACCAAGTGAAAAAATATTATAATCAAAATGATTTTGAAATCCTTAAAAGTTTCTTGCAGGACTCCAGTGTAAAAGAAGTAGAAGGCCCAGAAGTAACGTCACTCGTTCCACGATCCAAGAAGCAGAGAACTGAAGAGAAACCTAGCCCTTCTACAAGTCATGCGACGGTACCGAAAAGAAGAAATGAAAACGGTCAGACTCCAGCATTTAAGAAATACAAGAAAGCAAAGTCTCCGGGTAAAGAAACTTTGGTAAAGAGGAAAACACCACTTACAACGTATCGCAGTAGAAATTCTGCATCGATGAGAACTCTTCCAGCACCAGAGAGTCAGGTGAAAACAAGGCCGCCGTTCGCGAGAACGAAAAGACAGCAGGAGGAACGAAAAGACCTCTACCAACAGAAGAAATTCAAGCATGATTCCAGACCGGAGGACGCCAAGACCAGCCGTCCAGGGGCAAAACGGAAAAGACAGCAACCTGACGACTACCACTCCAAGAGGCCAGCATGCAGAGGGCGAAAAAGAAAAAGCAACATGGACGACACTCGAAGGACACTAAGGAAACGACTGACGTCGATGAATTCCATATCGTGGGAACAGTTCTGCTAGAAGAGTATGTCGGAGTTCCAATCATCGAAAACTCAAAGATAAGTTAAAATCTTCTATAAATTTTTCTTTTGATCCGAAATGTTATGCGTAAATACGAAGCTCTGTGTTTTGACGAAAGTCAATGTGTCTCGGTTGAGACTTAGTTTTGTTTTACTTTATTTAGCTAAGGCAAAAGTATTATTTTCTTTAAGTATAAAATCTAAGAACAAGCAGTTTCTGTTGGTCGAAAGACTAATTCTGTTATGTTAAAGCCAAAATTTGGCCGAAGAGAAAAATAACTTCGTATTCTTGTATTAATAAGAACTTTAGTTTCAGTGCCGCCAGCTTGGCGAAGAATGAGTAAAGTAAAAATTTATTTTTCTCTTATTCATTTTATGGTAAATTGTAACAATCATATGTATTAGAATTTTGTAAATATACGTAAATACTTGAAAGTTATGTAAAAGTAGAATTTAGTCTAAAAGCATAAAATTTTAGATGCTAAAAGTAAATGCTCAAAAGAAATGAAGTCAAATTTAAGTATTAAACTGTAGATAAAATCATGCTTTAGAGCGAAAGCCTGTATGTCTAAAGATGAATGAGGGGGAATTTAGAATGAATGTGTTTTGTAGGGTTCTCCACCTACACTTGAATTTTAAGAATGTTAAAATAGCCAATCGAGTTGTTGAATGTCGAGTAAGGTGTGTCTATTTGGTCGTTGAATTCTAACAAATCATTGTGGTTAGGGGAAGTGTTGCAATACTAAAACACGAATATTCCCGTTTGACACCACACATGGTGGAGAGCCAGGGTAAAGTTAAATTCATGTTTGAATACTTGAATGAATGTGAATTAAGGAGTAACTGAGGAAAATAAATCGTTCAAAAACAAAAACTTATTCAGTGTCAAGAAAGTGTAAATTATAATGTATTTAGAAAGATACTGATACTTATTCCTTCCAGATGCTGGAAAGAAGAGAACAGATTGATTGCTGAAGTCCAGGAAAGGTTGCTGTAAGAAGAGAGAGTTAAATAAGTATCTACAGAAATTTATTCTACCTTTTGTGGAAAAAAAGTTTTTTATGTAAACGAGGCTCTTAAAATTTAGTTCAGAATTGTGGAAATTTTACAACAGGTTGTTTCTAGGACCTGCTTCCAAGTTTACCAAATTCTGACAGCGGCAAATGTAGGGTTTATATTTATTTTAACTAACATTTATTTTAAGTTTAAACTATCTTTCTTGTCAAGCCTTACTTTCCCTGGAATTGCCAATGCCAGAGTATGTAAATTTTAGTAGAACGCGCAAGGATTCATATTGTCAGCGGAAGCATTCTGAGTTAAATAGAAGGGAAACGAGTTCGAAGGTGTGCTTTCTTGCTTCACGAGCGTGGAGGTGGCTAGTTAGAAATTGAAGAACCATGCGTTTCGGCCTGTGTGCTTGCCTCGGCAGATTGTTAAATCATTCAACGTAATATTCAGAAGTTTGCTGAATTATCAGCGGTATCTTAGAATGCGGTTAGGTGAGTTACGTTTAGAGAGCCTCGTAGTTAGTCACTTGTTATTATTCTTTTTTGAGTTTCTTATTTTTATTTTACCGCCGGGCCGGCGTAGTTTGTGAGCGTCAAGAGCACGCATTTGTAATTTCTATAGTTGAATAAAAAGGGATTTAAACCCTTCTCAAGACTTTGTCTACTTTCCAGTTCTTAGCAGTCACCACTGTTGTTGCATGCAGGTTGGAAGCGCGCAACATTACACATAATTTAAAATGTTTTATTTTTTGAAAAATTTTAGCATCGACGAAAGAGCATAATTAACGTAAGTATTTAACTTTTAAAAGCTGGGAAAGCCGTTCAAGTTTTATTCGTGCTCTTGACGCATTTTTATATAATATCAAGTAAGAGTAAGTTAATTATTATCTCTGTATTCGCAGTTTTCTGTTAACTAACAACAACTGATAATTAAACGAATGATTCATAATTTAGAAAAATCACGCAGAGTGACAAAATAGTCACTCTGCGTGATAGTCATAATATAGTGAGGTACAGCAGCCATGCGCGCGATATACCGCGTTTTCAGCACTATTAGTCCTGAAGCGAACATAGGCACAGAAGTGGCGGCCATTTTATTGTGAAGGAACCTAATAGGCGGTCACAGCTGCCTCCTGTGAAGGGGACGGACAGTTACAAACATGCCTTTTCCGGGATTCGAATCCGGGCACTTTGGTATCCCAGTCGGCTCCCCTGAATACTACACCGGCAGAGCGGCTGCTATATCATATCTTAAAATTTATATAAAGTGAGCAGATTTTACCGAAACCAATTCGGGATAAGCCAACTTTAACCATTTATATTTTTTCCTCCACGTTCCTACATATTGCGTTGAAAACCTTTCAAAGACATTCAACGATTTTGGTCATACGTGAAAGCAATCACTATAGAGAATATGATTATCGGTGCTGTATAGTACCTATGATAATTCCTGTTTTTAGAAGCCCTACTTACTTTAGAAGTAATCTTCCAAATCATTCAGGTATTTGTACTGGCAGTACTTTTTATCAAAATACACATTCTATTGTTGCATTTTTTTGTTTTGTTTGCGAGTACCATTAAAATGTTATAGCTCTAGAAAAACTGATTAGCCTGAAAATAAAATACTCTTCATTGGTGTATAGTATCTGAGTTAATTCCTGTTTTCAGAAGTTCTACTCGCTTTAGAAATGATCTTATAAATCAGTCGGGCAGTATTGGCAGCACTTCAAAATGCTCACCCTGATGTAATACTTTTTTGTTTATTTGTGAATGCCATTAAAATACTACAGCTCCGAAGAAAAACAAGATAACCCTCAAAATAAGAAAAATCTCTTCTTTGATGTATAGTACATAATATTAATTCCTGTTTTAAGAAGTCCTACTCACTTTAGAAGTGATCTTCTACATTAGACAGTCGTATAGGCAGCACTTATCATCAAAATACGAGCCGTATTATGGTATTCTTTTTTTTTTGTGAATATCTTTAAAATATTTAACTCTGGAAAGAAACAAAATAACTCTCAAAATAAGAAAAATCTCTTCTTTGATGTATAGTACATAATATTAATTCCTGTTTTAAGAAGTCCTACTCACTTTAGAAGTGATCTTCTACATTAGACAGTCGTATAGGCAGCACTTATCATCAAAATACGAGCCGTATTATGGTATTCTTTTTTTTTTGTGAATATCTTTAAAATATTTAACTCTGGAAAGAAACAAAATAACTCTCAAAATAAGAAAAATCTCTTCTTTGATGTATAGTACATAATATTAATTCCTGTTTTAAGAAGTCCTACTCACTTTAGAAGTGATCTTCTACATTAGACAGTCGTATAGGCAGCACTTATCATCAAAATACGAGCCGTATTATGGTATTCTTTTTTTTTTTTGTGAATATCTTTAAAATATTTAACTCTGGAAAGAAACAAAATAACTCTCAAAATAAGAAAAATCTCTTCTTTGATGTATAGTACATAATATTAATTCCTGTTTTAAGAAGTCCTACTCACTTTAGAAGTGATCTTCTACATTAGACAGTCGTATAGGCAGCACTTATCATCAAAATACGAGCCGTATTATGGTATTCTTTTTTTTTTTTGTGAATATCTTTAAAATATTTAACTCTGGAAAGAAACAAAATAACTCTCAAAATAAGAAAAATCTCTTCTTTGATCTATAGTACCTAATATTAATTCCTGTTTTAAGAAGTCCTACTCACTTTAGAAGTGATCTTCTACATTAGACAGTCGTATAGGCAGCACTTATCATCAAAATACGAGCCGTATTATGGTATTCTTTTTTTTTTGTGAATATCTTTAAAATATTTAACTCTGGAAAGAAACAAAATAACTCTCAAAATAAGAAAAATCTCTTCTTTGATGTATAGCACCTAATATTAATTCCTGTTTTAAGAAGTCCTACTCACTTTAGAAGTGATCTTCTACATTAGACAGTCGTATAGGCAGCACTTATCATCAAAATACGAGCCGTATTATGGTATTCTTTTTTTTTTGTGAATATCTTTAAAATATTTAACTCTGGAAAGAAACAAAATAACTCTCAAAATAAGAAAAATCTCTTCTTTGATGTATAGTACATAATATTAATTCCTGTTTTAAGAAGTCCTACTCACTTTAGAAGTGATCTTCTACATTAGACAGTCGTATAGGCAGCACTTATCATCAAAATACGAGCCGTATTATGGTATTCTTTTTTTTTTTTTGTGAATATCTTTAAAATATTTAACTCTGGAAAGAAACAAAATAACTCTCAAAATAAGAAAAATCTCTTCTTTGATGTATAGTACATAATATTAATTCCTGTTTTAAGAAGTCCTACTCACTTTAGAAGTGATCTTCTACATTAGACAGTCGTATAGGCAGCACTTATCATCAAAATACGAGCCGTATTATGGTATTCTTTTTTTTTTTTGTGAATATCTTTAAAATATTTAACTCTGGAAAGAAACAAAATAACTCTCAAAATAAGAAAAATCTCTTCTTTGATCTATAGTACCTAATATTAATTCCTGTTTTAAGAAGTCCTACTCACTTTAGAAGTAATCTTCTACATTAGACAGTCGTATAGGCAGCACTTATCATCAAAATACGAGCCGTATTATGGTATTCTTTTTTTTTTGTGAATATCTTTAAAATATTTAACTCTGGAAAGAAACAAAATAACTCTCAAAATAAGAAAAATCTCTTCTTTGATGTATAGCACCTAATATTAATTCCTGTTTTAAGAAGTCCTACTCACTTTAGAAGTGATCTTCTACATTAGACAGTCGTATAGGCAGCACTTATCATCAAAATACGAGCCGTATTATGGTATTCTTTTTTTTTTTTTGTGAATATCTTTAAAATATTTAACTCTGGAAAGAAACAAAATAACTCTCAAAATAAGAAAAATCTCTTCTTTGATGTATAGCACCTAATATTAATTCCTGTTTTAAGAAGTCCTACTCACATTAGAAGTGATCTTCTACATTAGACAGTCGTATAGGCAGCACTTATCATCAAAATACGAGCCGTATTATGGTATTCTTTTTTTTTTGTGAATATCTTTAAAATATTTAACTCTGGAAAGAAACAAAATAACTCTCAAAATAAGAAAAATCTCTTCTTTGATGTATAGTACATAATATTAATTCCTGTTTTAAGAAGTCCTACTCACTTTAGAAGTGATCTTCTACATTAGACAGTCGTATAGGCAGCACTTATCATCAAAATACGAGCCGTACTATGGTATTCTTTTTTTTTTGTTAAAATATTTAACTCTGGAAAGAAACAAAATAACTCTCAAAATAAGAAAAATCTCTTCTTTGATGTATAGTACATAATATTAATTCCTGTTTTAAGAAGTCCTACTCACTTTAGAAGTGATCTTCTACATTAGACAGTCGTATAGGCAGCACTTATCATCAAAATACGAGCCGTATTATGGTATTCTTTTTTTTTTTGTGAATATCTTTAAAATATTTAACTCTGGAAAGAAACAAAATAACTCTCAAAATAAGAAAAATCTCTTCTTTGATGTATAGTACCTAATATTAATTCCTGTTTTAAGAAGTCCTACTCACTTTAGAAGTGATCTTCTACATTAGACAGTCGTATAGGCAGCACTTATCATCAAAATACGAGCCGTATTATGGTATTCTTTTTTTTTGTGAATATCTTTAAAATATTTAACTCTGGAAAGAAACAAAATAACTCTCAAAATAAGAAAAATCTCTTCTTTGATGTATAGTACCTAATATTAATTCCTGTTTTAAGAAGTCCTACTCACTTTAGAAGTGATCTTCTACATTAGACAGTCGTATAGGCAGCACTTATCATCAAAATACGAGCCGTATTATGGTATTCTTTTTTTTTTTTGTGAATATCTTTAAAATATTTAACTCTGGAAAGAAACAAAATAACTCTCAAAATAAGAAAAATCTCTTCTTTGATGTATAGTACCTAATATTAATTCCTGTTTTAAGAAGTCCTACTCACTTTAGAAGTGATCTTCTACATTAGACAGTCGTATAGGCAGCACTTATCATCAAAATACGAGCCGTATTATGGTATTCTTTTTTTTTTTTGTGAATATCTTTAAAATATTTAACTCTGGAAAGAAACAAAATAACTCTCAAAATAAGAAAAATCTCTTCTTTGATGTATAGCACCTAATATTAATTCCTGTTTTAAGAAGTCCTACTCACTTTAGAAGTGATCTTCTACATTAGACAGTCGTATAGGCAGCACTTATCATCAAAATACGAGCCGTATTATGGTATTCTTTTTTTTTGTGAATATCTTTAAAATATTTAACTCTGGAAAGAAACAAAATAACTCTCAAAATAAGAAAAATCTCTTCTTTGATGTATAGTACCTAATATTAATTCCTGTTTTAAGAAGTCCTACTCACTTTAGAAGTGATCTTATACATTAGACAGTCGTGTAGGCAGCACTTATCATCAAAATACGAGCCGTATTATGGTATTCTTTTTTTTTGTGAATATCTTTAAAATATTTAACTCTGGAAAGAAACAAAATAACTCTCAAAATAAGAAAAATCCCTTCTTTGATGTATAGTACCTAATATTAATTCCTGTTTTAAGAAGTCCTACTCACTTTAGAAGTGATCTTCTACATTAGACAGTCGTATAGGCAGCACTTATCATCAAAATACGAGCCGTATTATGGTATTCTTTTTTTTTTGTGAATATCTTTAAAATATTTAACTCTGGAAAGAAACAAAATAACTCTCAAAATAAGAAAAATCTCTTCTTTGATGTATAGTACCTAATATTAATTCCTGTTTTATGAAGTCCTACTCACTTTAGAAGTGATCTTCTACATTAGACAGTCGTATAGGCAGCACTTATCATCAAAATACGAGCCGTATTATGGTATTCTTTTTTTTTTGTGAATATCTTTGAAATATTTAACTCTGGAAAGAAACAAAATATCTCTCAAAATAAGAAAAATCTCTTCTTTGATGTATAGTACCTAATATTAATTCCTGTTTTAAGAAGTCCTACTCACTTTAGAAGTGATCTTCTACATTAGACAGTCGTATAGGCAGCACTTATCATCAAAATACGAGCCGTATTATGGTATTCTTTTTTTTTTTTTGTGAATATCTTTAAAATATTTAACTCTGGAAAGAAACAAAATAACTCTCAAAATAAGAAAAATCTCTTCTTTGATGTATAGTACCTAATATTAATTCCTGTTTTAAGAAGTCCTACTCACTTTAGAAGTGATCTTCTACATTAGACAGTTGTATAGGCAGCACTTATCATCAAAATACGAGCCGTATTATGGTATTCTTTTTTTTTTTTGTGAATATCTTTAAAATATTTAACTCTGGAAAGAAACAAAATAACTCTCAAAATAAGAAAAATCTCTTCTTTGATGTATAGTACCTAATATTAATTCCTGTTTTAAGAAGTCCTACTCACTTTAGAAGTGATCTTCTACATTAGACAGTCGTATAGGCAGCACTTATCATCAAAATACGAGCCGTATTATGGTATTCTTTTTTTTTTTGTGAATATCTTTAAAATATTTAACTCTGGAAAGAAACAAAATAACTCTCAAAATAAGAAAAATCTCTTCTTTGATGTATAGTACCTAATATTAATTCCTGTTTTAAGAAGTCCTACTCACTTTAGAAGTGATCTTCTACATTAGACAGTCGTATAGGCAGCACTTATCATCAAAATACGAGCCGTATTATGGTATTCTTTTTTTTTGTGAATATCTTTAAAATATTTAACTCTGGAAAGAAACAAAATAACTCTCAAAATAAGATAAATCTCTTCTTTGATGTATAGTACCTAATATTAATTCCTGTTTTAAGAAGTCCTACTCACTTTAGAAGTGATCTTCTACATTAGACAGTCGTATAGGCAGCACTTATCATCAAAATACGAGCCGTATTATGGTATTCTTTTTTTTGTGAATATCTTTAAAATATTTAACTCTGGAAAGAAACAAAATAACTCTCAAAATAAGAAAAATCTCTTCTTTGATGTGTAGTACCTAATATTAATTCCTGTTTTAAGAAGTCCTACTCACTTTAGAAGTGATCTTCTACATTAGACAGTCGTATAGGCAGCACGTATCATCAAAATACGAGCCGTATTATGGTATTATTTTTTTTTTGTGAATATCTTTAAAATATTTAACTCTGGAAAGAAACAAAATAACTCTCAAAATAAGAAAAATCTCTTCTTTGATGTATAGTACCTAATATTAATTCCTGTTTTAAGAAGTCCTACTCACTTTAGAAGTGATCTTCTACATTAGACAGTCGTATAGGCAGCACTTATCATCAAAATACGAGCCGTATTATGGTATTCTTTTTTTTTTGTGAATATCTTTAAAATATTTAACTCTGGAAAGAAACAAAATAACTCTCAAAATAAGAAAAATCTCTTCTTTGATGTATAGTACCTAATATTAATTCCTGTTTTAAGAAGTCCTACTCACTTTAGAAGTGATCTTCTACATTAGACAGTCGTATAGGCAGCACTTATCATCAAAATACGAGCCGTATTATGGTATTCTTTTTTTTTTGTGAATATCTTTAAAATATTTAACTCTGGAAAGAAACAAGATAACCCTCAAAATAAGAAAAATCTCTTCTTTGATGTATAGTACATAATATTAATTCCTGTTTTAAGAAGTCCTACTCACTTTAGAAGTGATCTTCTACATTAGACAGTCGTATAGGCAGCACTTATCATCAAAATACGAGCCGTATTATGGTATTCTTTTTTTTTTTTGTGAATATCTTTAAAATATTTAACTCTGGAAAGAAACAAAATAACTCTCAAAATAAGAAAAATCTCTTCTTTGATGTATAGTACCTAATATTAATTCCTGTTTTAAGAAGTCCTACTCACTTTAGAAGTGATCTTCTACATTAGACAGTCGTATAGGCAGCACTTATCATCAAAATACGAGCCGTATTATGGTATTCTTTTTTTTTTGTGAATATCTTTAAATTATTTAACTCTGGAAAGAAACAAAATAACTCTCAAAATAAGAAAAATCTCTTCTTTGATGTATAGTACCTAATATTAATTCCTGTTTTAAGAAGTCCTACTCACTTTAGAAGTGATCTTCTACATTAGACAGTCGTATAGGCAGCACTTATCATCAAAATACGAGCCGTATTATGGTATTCTTTTTTTTTTTGTGAATATCTTTAAAATATTTAACTCTGGAAAGAAACAAAATAACTCTCAAAATAAGAAAAATCTCTTCTTTGATGTATAGTACCTAATATTAATTCCTGTTTTAAGAAGTCCTACTCACTTTAGAAGTGATCTTCTGCATTAGACAGTCGTATAGGCAGCACTTATCATCAAAATACGAGCCGTATTATGGTATTCTTTTTTTTTTTGTGAATATCTTTAAAATATTTAACTCTGGAAAGAAACAAAATAACTCTCAAAATAAGAAAAATCTCTTCTTTGATGTATAGTACCTAATATTAATTCCTGTTTTAAGAAGTCCTACTCACTTTAGAAGTGATCTTCTACATTAGACAGTCGTATAGGCAGCACTTATCATCAAAATACGAGCCGTATTATGGTATTCTTTTTTTTTTGTGAATATCTTTAAAATATTTAACTCTGGAAAGAAACAAGATAACCCTCAAAATAAGAAAAATCTCTTCTTTGATGTATAGTACCTAATATTAATTCCTGTTTTAAGAAGTCCTACTCACTTTAGAAGTGATCTTCTACATTAGACAGTCGTATAGGCAGCACTTATCATCAAAATACGAGCCGTATTATGGTATTCTTTTTTTTTTTTTGTGAATATCTTTAAAATATTTAACTCTGGAAAGAAACAAAATAACTCTCAAAATAAGAAAAATCTCTTCTTTGATGTATAGTACCTAATATTAATTCCTGTTTTAAGAAGTCCTACTCACTTTAGAAGTGATCTTCTACATTAGACAGTCGTATAGGCAGCACTTATCATCAAAATACGAGCCGTATTATGGTATTCTTTTTTTTTTGTGAATATCTTTAAAATATTTAACTCTGGAAAGAAACAAAATAACTCTCAAAATAAGAAAAATCTCTTCTTTGATGTATAGTACCTAATATTAATTCCTGTTTTAAGAAGTCCTACTCACTTTAGAAGTGATCTTCTACATTAGACAGTCGTATAGGCAGCACTTATCATCAAAATACGAGCCGTATTATTGTATTCTTTTTTTTTTTGTGAATATCTTTAAAATATTTAACTCTGGAAAGAAACAAAATAACTCTCAAAATAAGAAAAATCTCTTCTTTGATGTATAGTACCTAATATTAATTCCAGTTTTAAGAAGTCCTACTCACTTTAGAAGTGATCTTCTACATTAGACAGTCGTATAGGCAGCACTTATCATCAAAATACGAGCCGTATTATGGTATTCTTTTTTTTTTGTGAATATCTTTAAAATATTTAACTCTGGAAAGAAACAAAATAACTCTCAAAATAAGAAAAATCTCATCTTTGATGTATAGTACCTAATATTAATTCCTGTTTTAAGAAGTCCTACTCACTTTAGAAGTGATCTTCTACATTAGACAGTCGTATAGGCAGCACTTATCATCAAAATACGAGCCGTATTATGGTATTCTTTTTTTTGTGAATATCTTTAAAATATTTAACTCTGGAAAGAAACAAAATAACTCTCAAAATAAGAAAAATCTCTCCTTTGGTGTACAGTAATGTTTTCAGAAGCCCTACTCACTGTAGAAGTGATCTTCTAAATAAGTCAAGCAGTCGGTATTGGTAGCACTTATTATCAAAAGGCACACCCTGTTGTGGTGTTTTTTTTTTTTTTTTTTTTTTGTTTGTTTTTTTGCGAGTACCATTTAAATATTATAGCTCTGGAAAAAAAACAAGATAACCCTCAAAATAAGAAAAGTCTCTTCATTAGTGTATAGTACCTTTGTTAATTCCTGAGTTTTTCATAATGTTTTCAGAAGCCTTCAACTGGATTTTCAGAAGCGGAAATCACATTAGGATTGATCTTTTAAATCAGTCAGTCAGTCAGGCATTCGTATATGCAGCACTTATTATCAAAATGCACATTTTTTGTGTGAGTATCTTTAAAATATATAACTTTGGATAAATCAAGATAACCCTGAAAATAAAAAAATATCTTCTTTGATGTATAATACCTATATTAATTCCTGCTTTCAGAAGCTCTTCTTACTTTAGAATTGATCTTCTAAATCAGTCAGGTAGTCGTATTGGCAGCACATATCGAAATACACACCCTGTTGTGCTTTATTTTTGTGAGTACCATTTAAATATTATAACTCTGGAGAAAACAAGACAGCCCTCAAAATAAGGAAAATCTCTTCATTGGTGTATAGCACTTATGTTAATTCCTGCTTTCAGAAACCCTATTCTTTTAGAAGTGATCTTTTAAGTTAGTCAGGCAGTTTTTTAGGCAGCACTTATTATCAAAATCTACACCATGGCTTTATTTGTTTCTTATGAGTATCTTTAAAATACTTAACTCTGGAAAAAACAGGATAACCCTGAAAATAAGAAAAATTTCTTAATTCTGATCAATTTCAAATTTATAAAATGACAATTTCTTAATTTTAGAGGTGTTACACATTTTCCTAACTACAATACTTCATTAAAGAATTTGTTATCAGATAACCTTTCTTCAATTGTTCCCAAAAATTTCTGCTTTCTCTTCATATTCTATAGCATTTCTCTAAAAACTCTTTAAATGATTTAATTTTCTTGTTCAGTTTTTTTAAGTACGAAACACAATGGAATTGTAACCCAACGATTTCACAATCTATTCTTTTTGTAGGTAATCTGCCATTTCGTTTTAAGGTTCTAAACATAATACACACGATAAATATGGGTATTCAGAATACATGATTTTCGATTTTTAACGTATATTTGATTTCAGAAAATATCTTCATGACCATATGACGCAGCATCAACAAAATTCAAGTGGGTTATTTACAGAATTCTGAGATAATCAGACATTTTGGGATATGTTCTGAAATGAGCTGTATCAAAATTCGTTTCGTCAGGTCATTTTATATTATACTCTAAAAGTGTAGCGTATTATCATAGCTGTACCATCTAGAAAATATACTAAATTAAAATCTCTATATTCGTACGTATGAGAGATATAAAGAAGCGTAATTTCATTACAGATAATAATGCAGCATAATGATATTTTCTCACTGCCCGAAATTAAACTTCAGGGAATTTTTACATATTTTATGAATTTCTTTTTATATAAATCATTCGGTATTATCCATGTAATTTATTAAAATCAAGTGAGGTGGCATTGCTGTACGAGAACAAACATCCACAAAATGTGTGCAAAACATCTACAAAAGCTATACCGAACATCCACAAAAGGTCCTATTAAGTTTATATTTGAATATTTCTTTCACTGTGATAATTCATTGCATACATTCATGCTAAAAATTAGCTGTAGCTCACTGGAATTCCGTTCTGTGGCATTTCTTAGAGTGGGAAAGACATCGCAGTCCCACATGGAAAAAGAATAGAAATGTTTTATAGCCCTTTGGACACGCTCTTGCATTCTTGCACGATTGTAACTAAATCGTGATACTGATAGACAATTTTATCAGTCATTCAATATTTTTTTTGTTATTTAGAAAAGTGCAATTGTTAGTGCCGCCGTAATAGGTATGATAGATAGTAAAGATGGCTGCCCTATCATTGGACCAGGGTTTGAATACTAGAGAGAGCTTGGATGTTTAAAAATATATACTCTCTATGCGGCATAGGGCACTTAAAATACTGGTGTGGCAATAGTCTTTTGGAGAGGATTGGTGGTAGGGAAAAAAGGAGAGGACCCTCGGATTCGTCTCCCGAGATGTTTTTCATCAAAAGTGGGTCAGAGTTCCGCAGTTAGTGCTGTGGAATTACACCTGTAAAAACATTCGTGAAATTCTTTTGCTCCGCCCACCTCTTTCTGTCCTTCTACAAGCTACTGAATATATGAATATAGCGAGTTTGCAGGAAGGACTGAACTTCTTTTACATTGGTTGGCACAGAGATTCTCTGAATAGAGGACACTTTTACAGGGTACACTTCAGTTCCATTCCTGGTTATCCAGTGACTTAAATACTATTTAACTCGGTCACATGCAAAATGACATTTTTCTCTGTTAGCCTGGAGCTTAAACAAAGAAAGTCTCTCGAAAACAGTTCTTAAGTCTCTTACATGTTGATCAAAAGTCCCTGTTAAAATAATGACATCATTTAAATAAGACAAAGCAAACACATTCTTTAGGCCTGCTTTAAATTTGTCAACCAGGCGCTGAAAAGTTGCGGGAGAATTTCGTAATCCGAAAGGCATGAGCAAATATTTATATGTCCCAAATGGGCAAATGAAAGCTGTTTCATCTTAATCAGCTTCCTGTATTTTGACCTGATGATACCCTGATTTAAGATCGATGTTTGACATATAGGCCGTTGACTTTGCTTCTGTGAGAAGATAGTCCTTGCGTGGTAAAGAGTACGTGTCACTCATTTTCTTTAGGAAGAGCAACTAGGCAAGAAATTTTGAATTGCTGTCTAGGAAACACCCTATAGGAAAATGCAATCCTTCAAGAAAGGGTGATATTTATAGGATGTAATCCATCTGGTCAAGAAGGCTTTATTGCTTAAACTGTTTCGTCACAGTTACAATATTTTGGCTGTTTGTTCTGGTGTAGCGATTGCCAGTGTCAGTGCGATAGCCCAGTACTAACGAGTCAGCAAGAAGCACGCACACTACCCACACCTAGTTACTTTACCTCTCCCCGTCAAAGCGGCAGCCAGTCGTCTAATTTAATTGTAATCTTTACCCATTCCTTTTACTTTTCAAGCGGTTTTATATGTGGCAAAGTAGTATTATTATATGTGTTAAAGAAAATAAATGTTGTTAAGTTTTTAAACTTTTATGATTTCACATAGAGTCCACAGTCAACAGCTATCATTATAAGCTCTGTAAGCAAACACGAGGAAGCCGTATCTTCTTACTGCGAAGATTACTGTTCAGAATGCAAGGTGATTCATGATTCCGTATGGGATTTCTAATAAATTTTAACAATAAGCATAACAAATACAGAAAAAAAAATGCATATTATTATATAAAGAATCTCTCCAAATTTTGTTTGTTTAATATGCGCACTTTTGAGGATGTGGTAGTCTTTTGGGTCGGTCTGATCGTTTTGTATTCTATAGGCAACCAGATTTCTTCAACTTTTGTATCAAGTTCAAATGTTTTGAGTGCAGTTGCAGTTCTTTATTATTTCGTACAAAATCTCAGTGTACTGTCAGAAACGTCTCACATTTAGCAAATTTAAGATGGAATAAACATTGCGTTCATCAATGAATGAATGCTTTCGTTATAATGTCACCCAGCATTACTCTACGTAGAGGTTAAATCTGCAATTCCCTTATTACGCATACAAATTTGAATAGCTTCTTTAGGTATTTGCATCTTTTCACTGTATCTGTGTTAGAGTTATTTTTGAAACTGCGGTGAGAATTATGAATCATCATATTTTTACATCTCGTTTATGTTTCGTAACATATCTAACAGTCATTAAATTGCTTACCTGACAATTTAGGTTATTTTTCTATTGATTTTTATAATACAAATATTTTTGAGTTAAATTTACTATCCATTGTAATTTAATTTATTAGTTACCTCTTTATCATTAATTTGATTTAATTTATGAATATTATTTAACTCTTTACATTTTATTTAATTCTAATTAATTATTATTTGTTATTTAATTTTTTAATTTTATTCGCCAGCCCAATTTTAGAATTTAAGCCAAATTGAAAACAACTGTGATTTTAATTTTAAGCCTGCCATACTTTAAAATACTGTAATTAAGATAGACTATTATGATATATCAGCCTAAAATAATTTCTAAAAGTATTTAGTACAGTATTTTAGTACGAATAGTATTGTAATAAGTATGGTATTTTGATATGTATGTTTAAAAATAGCTAATAAGTAAATAAAATGTAATATGATACTAAAATAATACTACTTTACCTCACATATATTGAATAACTGCTTCGTTAGTTTCTTATATGAATCTTGACTTGTCAAAATAAGTTTGCGCACATCGACAAAATTTCACTCAGGTAATAATCCAACGAGTCCCATCACAGTGTCGTGTCCTAAATCGCTAAGAACATTTCATTTTGTCTTTTATTTAATTTTTTTATTTATTAAAAAAATTCCGATGGCGTTAAGAACAAAGTCAAATTCGATTAAAAACTTCGCATCGCTCTCGATGATGTGTGGGGGAGTGTTGGAGACTATGAAGGGCGGCAAGACTGTATGGGATGATGGGAATAGATGACGTCCCGTTGCTGAGAATCTCTAAATTATTTCGGAGGAAGTAATTTTAAATAAAGGATTTCGGCTTTTTGATGCTGATGTTGTTGTTGTTTAATTCTTCCTCGCGGCGGGGCCAACAGGTTAATGAGCCACGAAGGCGAAAGGCAAGAAGAAAACAAACAAAAACCCTCCACCGTTGCCGAAAAATCGAGGTAAGAAAAAAATAATGATAAAAACCCTCCAGAAAAAACAAAAAAGCCGAAAAGCTCGGAGTCAACGGCGGTGGTAACGGCGGAGAAATCTTTCTGAAGATCCATCAAGGCATATCCAGCCAAGTCAATACCCATGGATAAGAAGACGGAGGATAGGGTGGTGGTGAGCGTGTGTGGAACACATGAAACGCTTCTCGTTGGGGTGAGGAAACGGATAAGAACAACATCAAAAAACCGGGGGATGTTGGTGGAAAGTGGAGGGGAGGGAGGTTGTTCGATCCGCAAACTTTCATTATCAGCGTTTTCGCGATGACATACGTAATTTTCAATGAATCTGGAGCAGGATCCCCCCAACTGCCTTCGCCCCAACAGCCTGATGAACTAACTTGAAAGTTTTTATCAATTACCTTATTTGTTTTGGTGGGTGCCCTGCAAGCTGCTAAGCCGTGACGGATATTTTTTTCGGGGGTATTTTGGTTTCTTTTTTTTATTATTATTTTTCGCACTATCTTACCCCAAGCTTGCGCTCTATTGCGCTTTGCCGTCGGAGTTACCAGAGAAGCATTTGTTGGGCAGACATTCATCACGAGGAGCGATGCTCATTATGAAGCTCTTGGATAAAACGAGTTAATGCCCTCCCCCCAGCCCCCTTAGTACCGACGTCACCAGAAGGCAGCAGTAGAGGTGGTAGGGTGGGTTGGTGGACGGAGAGGGGGGAAGACAGAAACAATGGCAGTGTAATTAGTCCCTATCTCCACCCAAAAGAACTAGCTATCTTGCTCTGCGCAAAATGGCGATCGGTGATTTATTTTGAAAAATTAGTTCCGATAAGGGACCACCAGCAGCTATTGTTGGGTTTTAAGGGAAAAGAGCCAAAAGAGGGGTTGGGGTGGCTGGGGTGGGGACACAAGTTGGGGACCGATTAATTTAACGTTCGGCTGCACCGAGTACAAAGTGAGTGAGATTCCATTCCACCAGAAATGGTGTTTTGAGGGCGAGACAACTTTAATCTAAGAACACATGCGCAGTCAGTTTTTTAATCGATATGTTTTTCCGTAATAAAGAACTTAAAAATCTTTGAAAAAATACTTTACGTACCTACAATTAATAAGCATGTTTCAGTTTTCATCAAAAATTCATTTACATCAAACGCAATGGGTAATTACTTCTACCCGAAACCGCTCAGCTTCAAAAATTCCAAGATTGCTGATATATGTATGTTCTGAAGCTGTTACTGCTTTTTAGAACATTTAAAGTTTGAGCTGAATACATTAATTGACAAGATCCATTTTTGTAAGCTTTCGAAACTTCAAAATTCACATTTATCCTTTCCTTCCAAATGACCTTTTGAAGTTTCAGAAAGAGTGAGTGATCTATAATCCATATCTCGGATTATAGCTCACAGTAAAGCAAACATTACAAAGCATTAATGTATTCCATGAAGATATTGCATTCAGCAACACAGTATAAATTAAATACAATAGTCAGTATAAGGTTTTAAAATGAATTCGCTGCCAAATATATTTGAACAAAGCAATCGTTTTACTGTAAACAGAGATACAGACACTATGAGCGCATTTTTAAAATGACTTTATTATAAAAAATTCGCTTGCTTTGAATTTTTTTTAACTGCAGCTATATTTTCCAAAGTATAAATTATCCTATGCTTGACAATTTTGTTTTCATGCAAAATGGCACTTTTAAAGAAGCACTGCACAGAAAGCTATGTTTGTGCTCTTTCAAAACGTCAGAGTCTGCTTCTGGGAGAAACATTGTTCAAACCAAATATCCAAGCAAAAATCGGAATGTTTCGAATGTTGTGAAGCTAAGAACTTTAAAAGAAAGTCTGCGAAGTCAAAGGACAGTTGAATAACTATTAAAAAGGTCAGTGTCAATTGTAAACAAAGTAAAGTCAAATAAGTAAACAAAGTAACTAATGTTGATTTGAATCTTATTTTTAAGATGTGCGTGAAAAAACGTAATGTGCATCGTCGTTCTCCACGACATATCGCCGAAAGTAGAACGCGCTGCAGAATTCCCCATGAGAAACAACTATTCGAACAAAAATGTAAAAATGTTGTCACAGTAAATGAATCTTGGATATACAGAGGGTGTTTACATATTTTTGTAACGATTGTGATTTTCTCCATGGATTTAAATATTAATTTAAAAATACAAACGTGAGTGACATCAAATTGGAATAAGGTTTAATTACCGTATGTAGCATTAAAAATATTCTTTTCTTTAAAATATGGATGAAAAATAAACAATGGATCGAAGGCAATGTTTTTGCGTTGTCCGAAGAGAAATACTCTTAGTCAATTATTAAAAAAGGATATGAAAAGCATGGTTTTAGCATTTCTACACGTAAACACGTGACAAAATTAATATGAAAGGAAAGAAACGTCAAAGTTTACATCTGACTGTGAAAAAGGCAAAAAATGCATACCCAACAAAAGTACATACAGCTTTTATTAAATCTAAAGTCTCATCTCAGGTTTTAAAGGAAACTCCAACTCCCCCCAAAAGAGCTATTGCAAAATCTTTAAAAATCTCTGTAGGAACTGGGAACAAAATTCTCATTTGAAGCTGTTCAAAACAAACAAACAAACAAAAAAACCATGATTTTCATCGCCTAACGGCAAAACATGTTTCTCAGCGTAACACTATGTGCAGATTGCTGTATGAAAATTATTTCGCAGGTGAAAAATGGAAATATATAGTTAAAATTTATGAAGCTTGGATATACTTATTCGACCGCAGTAAAATAAGTTCGATTTGCTACCGAAAAATAGGAAAAAAAGACTTAATCTGTTGGTTCATAGAAAACAAGGAAAGTTTTCTAAAGGTTTTATGGCTATTACTGGATTCTCTTAGGAAAGCTTAAAATAAGGAAAGTAGAAAAAAATGTCAAAATTAATTCGGATTACTATCAGAAATATGCGTTAACACCTGTTTTTAAAGAAGAAAATACATCTCTTTATTCAAACAATCTTTACAATCCATCAGGATAAGGCTCCAAGCCATTCTTCTAAATCTACGCTTCTATTTTTTTGAAAAAATGAGAAATTATGAATTATTATTTTGAAAAAATGAGAAACCGGAATTGAAGCTTTAAATGCATCCCATCCAAGTCCTCCTATGTGCCTCCTATGAATTACTGTGCATTTCGAGTTTTAAAATAAGCTCTTTATAAGGGGTAGCCCAAAACATTGGATGGACTCTGAAAGATTGCGATGGAAGAGTGAAATAAAATCAACCTTCATGTTTTAAGAAAAGGATTTTTATCTTGGAAATCGAGATGTAATATGATAGTTCAACAAAAGGGTTATCAGACTGAACATATTAAATAATAAAATTCTAAGGTTTGTTTACATATAAAGCTTTGCAAAATCGTTACAAAAACGTGTGAACACTCTCTGTATTTAAACGATTGCAATAAAAATAGATCCATTTATTATCATCAAAGAGAAGGAAAAAAATCATAGAACAGGATTCAAAGGATCTAAAGAAAGGTTTTCAAAGGGACTTCTGATTATCATTGGTTTTTTATGTAACGACAAATAAAAATTAAAGACTGTGCAGAAAACTGTTAAGGGGGAGTCATTACCTTTACGCAACACAAAAAGTGAGAATTTTGGCTGATGTTCGAGTTTCAATAAGTTAGATTGTTTGAATCATAAATGTATGAAATTTTCAAAGATACATCTGTATACATAGATGATTATATTCCTTCATTTATTTTACTATTAGTATGTAAGAATTTGTTTTATACAGAAGAAACAAAATGTAGTTTCTGAAAATTTCAAATCTGTACCAAAGCACTGCGCGCAAACTTGCAGTAATCCAAATTTAACTACAGTAACAATTTTTACAATTTTGTGATGAAAAGTCATTAGGTATAATTCTTCACCTAATTAAATTTTAAAATATCAAAGAAAATTAATGTAATCACAATAAAATCTTAAAAAACAGCAATATCATATGAAAAATTAAGTCAAATTATATAAATAATTAAAAAATAATTTTTCAAAGAAAACGATAGGTGCAGTTTTTGAATAATACCATCATGTGCTTACCCTGAAATTTTTAAATGCTTATCTATAATAGATTTTTTTAAAGAGTGCGCGCAAGTATCAAAATCACCATTTTGAGAAAAACGGTTTTAAAGTTTAAAGTTTCAAAATTATCAGTATATATTATTTCAAGTAACATTAAAACAGTTTAAAATTGTCCAGCTGCATATACCATTCCTTCCTGTTCTTCAGCAACTATTACTGCAGCCAGTTTGGCTCTTTTCCTTGCTCTGCGAGCATCTATTGTGGACATCTCTGCCTTTATTTCGGCTGATTGAATACGACGCTGATCAGTGTTTGCTACAAACTTGATTGCATTATCACCAATTCTGTATCCAAGCGCATTCATAGTTTGTAATCTCCCATCTTGACCATCGTTGTATATAATTAAATGCCTCATTCACCGGTGTTTTGACAATATTATAACCACATCCAGAATTTTAGGACACAATTTCCAAATTAAAGCATTCAGCGATTCACTCGGATTCTGTGTGTGTCCTCCTAAGCACTTTTTTTAGCAATACTGGCATGCTAAGGTCTTTAAATATATCTTTGATTGCATCCATTACAGGTGGTGGAATTGAATTTTTATGTTTATAGGATTTTAGATTTCCAACTGCACTCGCTCTTTGATATTTACACCATGAATCCTCTCCTGTTGGGCAAAAATTATGAATAGGTTCCATGTCTGTTGAACGTTTGTGATAAAAAATTGCCCACACTGCCTTTTGGATATCTTTTATCGAATTGCAATGTTTCCTGATAGCATTTCCATAATAAATTGTCAACTGGTTTATTGCGTCCTCCGTAAGGCGACCTTTCCCACTGACAGTCTTACCATCACTTAGTTTCTTCCCCTTCATTTCTTGCTTTCGTTTTCGTAATCTAGTGCCCATTCTTTTCTGAATGTGTCCGACACATTCAATTTTACCAATTGCTATATCTCTGCCATAAGGTTCTGATTGCTGAATAGCACTGAATGTTTTCGCATCACCATCACCAATATACTGTGTATACTGCACATTATGTATAACATTGGAACGATGAAAAATTCGCTGCATTCCAATAACCTCCATCATTGCTGCAGAACAACTGTGGTTTTTTTGACATTTATTGGAATGTTCTGCCTGCCACTTTTCATACCCTTCTCCAGATCTCTCACCTTTTGAATAATTGCAACCTTTGCAAAATGACGAAAGAACTTCAACATCAATCACTTTTCCACACGATGCTCCTATCACTGTACACACTCCAACTAAAGAAGTATGGCCACGGGTCTTCCAGGTACCATCTCCACTGACAGTCAAATTCGAATTATAATTATTATATTTAATTTCTTCTTTGGCAGCAGAAGACATGCTTTTTTAGCTACTATAAAAGAAGCATCTTTTATGTGTTTATTCACTGAGTTATAAGCTTTCAGTGTAATAGTTGGAGACAAATCCATTATTCCACAAAATATTTTTGCCCCTGATAGTCCTTGACCCAGAGCACGCATAGCATAAATAAATATGGAATTTATTTCTGCCAATTTTTTTTTGTTTTCCTAGCATTGTTGAGTTTCGTGTTAATGACAGTTCACCACAAAAATCACAAGAAATTCTAATTTTTACAGACAGTCCGCCTATAATATTTGATGATATGATAACCTTTCCACCACAAATTTTGCATATCACAGAGTCTTCTATCATTTTCAAAACAATACTTTTATCAATAAGTAAATAACCTGTAAAATCTGTATCATTCTGCATAATCGGAGAATTATCTAATTTTTTACTGGAAGCACTGAGTCGTTTTTGAGAAGAGAACTTTTTAGTAAACTGGTTTCCACGGAACATATATTTCTTAGGTCTACATCCAGACTTTCGCTTGTTTTGTTTATCATCCATATTTATAAATTATGTGGGATGGCATCGTTCATTATAATCGGATGACGCAACAAGCTGTGAGAGTAAATCTTTTACTTTTTCGATGACGAAGGCAGACGATTCCGCCATTAAGACGATGACGCGATTCAAAGATGTTTGCTTATAAAATACGATTCCTTCTCTTCATCTGTAAATAATATCATCTGTTTCCTTCTACGTATGTAATTACCTTGTAGTTTGTAGCAACTATTCATGTCTCATTAAATATTCAAGTTAATTATAAATCGGACTAGTTTATTAGCCCCTAGACAGCCACATCGGAAGTAAGTTTACAAACATCATATTCCTAGACAGTAAATACCGATTCTACAGATTTGGGCGCTCAGGCCGCGATGAGCCTAGGAAGAAGCATGATGAATATTACAAAAGAAGAGAAGTAAGTTTTGTTTCGATTATTTCCACATTGTTACTTCTAAGAATAGTGTTCTATGATACTGTGAATTAAGATGACTACCTTAAATTCTATTCCTAGAATTTCATATTCTTTAAAGACTGGGCCTACTAAGTCAATTAAACTTTTACATCAAATTGTGTTTGGAACTTTGGGTGATCGAAACAATAGAGCTAGATTGCGTACCTTTTGTGGTTTTCCATCTGATTTTAATATTGAAGAAACAAAACACAAATTACTTAAAACTCTTACTGCAAATGATTTTATTTCTGTGTGTAATCTGTTACATCTTAATTATGATTCAAATCCTGATAAAAACTGTGATTTAATATTGAATAGTTTTTGTGATTTTAAGCTTTAAAAATCCGAAAGTGATGACGATGATGAGTTATCTGAAAACGAAAGTGTTTATGATTCTGATAAAAATGATGATATTAATTCTGTTCGGTCAGAATCACTTCCCATAAATAACTCAGTGAATGGAAACATTATAATGCCTAGCAATATTTCCCTACATTTTCGTGATATCTTAGAAACTGTTTCTGAATTTAATGGCACTGATACATATCCAGTTGAATCCTTCATTGGTGATTTAGAAGAATCTTTTAAATTATTTAAGTTATCGGAATTACAGAAAATTGTGTTTGCTAAAAAATTGCTTACTGGTTCTGCTAAAGTGTTTATTAGGTCTTTGAAAGGTATAATATCATGGGACAAATTAAAAGAAAATCTTTTATCTGAATTTGGTTCTAAAATAAACAGTGCACAACTTCATAATTTGTTACAGAAACGACACTTGAAACCTGGTGAATCACTTTCCGAATATTTAATTACCATGCGTGAAATAGCCAGTCGCGGTTCTGTTGATGATTCATCAATTCTTGATTATGTAATCAATGGGATACCAGATCAGAGAAGTAACAAAATTATTTTGTATGGGTGTAAAACTATTTCTGAGTTCAAAGAGAAATAAAAGATTTATGAGAAAATTCGTGTTCCAGAGACGAAGAATAAGGGTTATTCAAGTAATAACACACAAAATAAAGCACGCGCTATACCTAATAAGATTAAAGAGCCAAGGTGTTATAATTGTGGAAGTTTGGGCCATAAGTCGAATTTTTGTAACAATAAGAGTAAAGGATTTAAGTGTTTTAAATGCGATTTGTTTGGACACAAAGCCGTAGATTGTTCGAAACCATCATCTAAAAATATCCAAGATGCCAAAGCTGTTACTCCAATAACTCAGACTTGTCAGAAAGAAATGCATAAAACTGTTAATTTGGGTAATTTGCAAACTGATGCTTTAATAGATACTGGTAGTCAGGTAACGTTAATCCGAGAAGATATACATAAGAAGATAGGTTCTCCTGAACTGAAGTCGGCAGAGCTATAGTTAACGGAATTTGGCAACAAACCTATAGAGAGATTTGAAGGTGAATTCCAAATCGATGGTTCTTTATTTAAATCAAATATTTGCGTTATTGCAGAAAACAAGAAATCTGATAGTGATTCCGAAGGGCATAAAAATGCTCATTGCAATGGAAATGGATCTGAAGAAGGATATGGAAAAGTTGTTAATTATGTTTTTTTACTTCTAAAACCAGAAACTGATCCTGTTAGTATAGTTCCTGTTACAGTACAGAATGTGATCAAACTGGATACCTCATCCACAATCAAAGCAAGTGGCAATGATTTCCTGATTATGAATTCTGACGACGTTCCGAGTGATGTAGATTCTGATATAAATGAAAATGATGCTATTAAAGATGAATTAGTGCAAAAAGGAAACTCAAGCACAATACAATTAACTCTGAAGCCAACGAGGAGAAACACCACTGCAGAAGGAGATTCTGAAGAGAAGCATTTTCCCGAACATGAGTCATTTGCTAAAGATGATGAAACAAATGCTAATTCTACTACTAGAACAATTTCAGTCAAATACCTTGCAGTAGAGAAGCAAAAGAAGCCACTGGAGACGGAGAAACTACAGAGACCACCGAAGAAGAAGAGAATATTGAAAAGCAGAAGTCAGTCAGAAAACCTGATGACAACAACGCTGATACAGAAAGCAAAGACGGAACAAAAGAAACTAAAGAAGGTGAGAAAAAAGAAGCGAAAAAGCAGATTCAGAAGATATAGGAAGAAACCCGAAAGGCTTTGACAATGAAATACCGATTTTGATGATTCCTGATTTAGACGTTTTTCCCGACTAGACAAATTTCTCCCGATTTGACTATGGACTATTCTTTTAAAGACGTGAACTAATTTAAGAAGACTGAAGATGAGGTCTAAGGATGAAATGTATGAAGGAAGACGGCTTAAAGAAGATGATTTTGAGAAGACGCATTCGAATGACGGATCTTGAAGATATCTAAGACGCATTCAGAAGACGTATCCAGACGGTATCTAAGAAGACGCATTCAGAAGACGTATCCAGACGGTATCTAAAAAGACGCATTCAGAAGACGTATTCAGACGATGTTTAAGAAGACGTAAATACGAAGACGAATCCAGACGAATTGTTCCAGACAACATGAAAGGAAGACGTGTGTGGGAAATACATGCATTCAGATAGACTGTTAAAGATGAACGAACGTTGAAGTAGAGCTAAAGCCGTTATTTCTGAGGATGTTAAGATGATAAGGGAAGATAGCTGAAATAAACCATTTAAGACGACTTTTCCCTCAATAGTAACTAAAGAAAAAAAATTTTTTTTTTGTTTTTTTAATTTTATTTTTCAGATCCCTAGATGAGATGGTGGTGCTACGAGAATGCGAGGCCGCATTCCATCAGGATGGACGAGTAGTTGTGGGATGGCATCGTTCATTATAATCGGATGACGCAACAAGTTGTGAGAGTAAATCTTTTACTTTTTCGATGACGAAGGCAGACGATTCCGCCATTAAGACGATGACGCGATTCAAAGATGTTTGCTTATAAAATACGATTCCTTCTCTTCATCTGTAAATAATATCATCTGTTTCCTTCTACGTATGTAATTACCTTGTAGTTTGTAGCAACTATTCATGTCTCATTAAATATTCAAGTTAATTATAAATCGGACTAGTTTATTAGCCCCTAGACAGCCACATCGGAAGTAAGTTTACAAACATCACATTCCTAGACAGTAAATACCGATTCTACAATTATAATGTCAGAAACTGTATCAATTTTAGACAAGTAAAATGAATGATAGCGCGATAAGCAAATCAAAGAACAAGCACTGTTTCAGCACGTAAATAGTAAACAAAACACTCGAATACACGTTTTTAAAAGTTGAGTTGTACGACTCCTGTTCATAGAAGAACATTTTAAAATAATAAACGTGGAGTTAACAGTAAAAATTAAAGCAATCTAAGTGTGAACATTCATAAACAGCTGCGGGTACAAATGTAAACAAACGTCAGGTGATAATTTAAATGGCTGATCTGACAATGTTGACTTCAAAATAATTTTTTTATTTCATAATTTTGAGGGTTCTAATTCGACTATCATAACGCGGTTTGTTTTAACAGACTCAGAAATGTCTAAACCTCCTAAAAATGTAAAAAAATAAAATTCAATTTTTTGGATGTGTAAAGGTGATGACTTCGCTTAAGGGGACGGTGGACTTTAAAAACTAATTTTTAAATTTTTGTGTTTTCAACAAAACATTTTATACATATACGTATTATAACATCAGTTCATAAAATATATGATCAAAATTTCAATTTACTTTAAATCAAAAATATTTTAAACAAATAATTAATTATTTTAATTAAAATCGCTAATTTTTTAATATTTTTTCCTTTAAGTTAGTTATAAAGACTTGACAAAAGTGTTTGCGTATCCGTTATTGAATATGATGAATCAGAAATTTTTAAAAAGGATTTTTGTGAACTTAAACCCATTTTTCGGAAAAATGTCATCTTTTGTCAAACATTATCACAAGTTTGAATTTCTTAATAACCTCATATCCAAAAATGTATATAGATCTACTGTAACGTATAAACAAGATAGTTTCTTCCAAATATCATTCATTTTTAACTAAAAATGAGACGCATGGAGCATTTTCAAGACATACGAACTGCGAAAAATTTTGTTTTGAGAAAACCGAATTTAAAAATTTTCTTCAAACTTACCTTTAATACGTGATCATGAGAAACAGCATATTAACTTTAAATAGGAATATGTAGACACTAGATAACATTTTCGTATCATTTAACTATTTTTGATCTCATAATATTAAATATGAGAAAAATAATTATACCGCAAATTGGTATGTGATTCGAAGTTAGAGGGAGAAACAATTCATGCATTATATGCAATGAAACTTTTAAAACTCACTCGTATCATATGTTTTGCCTTCATTTGTTACATTTACATTATCTTTTAATGCTTTACAATATTTTTTACTATTTATGCTTTCTTCCCAAACAGGTAAACTCCTCTTTTTGCTTTGGTTAAAGCGATGTTGATCACGCCTTTTCGCAACAAGTAGGGAAAATGAGTTTGTTTCCTCCTCTTTTACATAGCAAAAGCATTCACATAACAAAAGTTAAATTTATTAATAGTTCTCAACACTGACATTTCTAGCCTTTTCATAGAAATAAACACTTCTTTTGGGCAAATATATAAATTATCATATCAATAAATAACTGTTGAAATACATTTTTTTTAGATTTTCTCCAAAATTCAAAAGGGTAAAGTTTACGTTGTTTACACATTTGAAATGCTTGTAACTTCTTTAAAAATTAGAATATTTGAACTCGGTATTTTGCATACGACGTAGTTTTGTATATTAAATATTATGAGAGTAAAAAAACAAATTCAATATTTCGATTGATTTTTAGTTATTTTAAAGTCTACCGTCACCTTAAGGGGGTCATACACTTTAAACCCCTTATGATCTTCAAATATGTGACTGTTGCAAGAATTGGGATATTTTATTTATTTTAAAAGCAATTACTTCCAACTCTTTACAGCTGTCTACATAATATACCCGCTTTGGAAACTAGTAACCAGAAGGTTTGTGTTGCCACAAATATTTTTGTAATTTAATTTTCTTTGCGACAAAATATTTCGCCATGTTTCCACCATATTTTAAAAATGGCTGATGGTACATACTTGAAATTGGATGGAATTCTTTATATGGGCACTATTTTCTATTTTTTAGTATTGAAAAATCTTATGGACGAAAACATTACAAATTTTTTTAATAAAATATATTTTATAAACTCAACTCAAAATAAAATAAAAATTTAACATGAAATTTTTAGAATTTTAGGTTCAGAATAGTTTCCAAATGTTATAAAAGCTATATATTAAATATGGAATTAAATTATGCAACATAATATTTTAAACTGTGCGCGCAAGGTGGAAACATAACGAAAAATGTTGTCACAAAGCGGATTAAATTATAAAAATATTTGTGGCAACACAAACTTTCTGATGCCTATTTCCGAAAGCAGCTATATTATGTAGTCATCTGTAAAAAGTTGGAAGTAATTGCTTTTAAAATAAATAAGTTATACCAATTCTTGCAACAGTTACATATTCGAAGATCTTATGGGTTTTAAGGTGTATGAGTCCCCTTAAAGTCAACTCACATGATATCAGGAATATATTTTATACCCAGTTTTAAGATATGAAATACCTTCACTTTACCCACAATTCCATCAATCGGTAGAACGGAACCAAGACAAGAAAGCAAGTAGACACACGTCAAAATCCACTGTTAATTTCTTGGCAAAAATGGAACAAGAAACGTGTATCAAGCCTTTAATCATATCTCTACTAAATTTTCTGATGTATCATCCACGGATTTTTGCGCTTTTGGACTTTTATTAAAGCGAAAATTGTCCAAACATCGACCTACAACTCTCTTTGGAATTTTTAAACGCAAAAAGTTTAGGCAAAATATTTCTATAAATACAATGAAAATCGTCTAAATCTGTCGGAAAGGCTTCATATAAAGAAGATCAGAAGTTAAGATTATTTTTTACTTCCTTGTACGAAGTATTGTAATCGCGAAAAGTTTCAGGCAGCATATTTCAACGAAAATATCCATTTTGACCGCTATCGAATGCAATTTAAAGATGTTTCTGCGTGATATCTGTACTTAAGAACATAATAAAAGACTCGTTTCCTCCAAAAAAAAATTATAAAACTGCTTTAAAATTAATTCTGAAGAGAATTTTTCGTGGCGTCTGTACGAACGTATGTAGTAAAACGAGTAGCCTCAGAACGTTGACATTTTGTATATAGGACTGCTATAACATGTAGATGTGCACCTCGTATTTTGGTTGCAATCGGCAGCACCAAACGTATATAAATATATTTATATATATATACACTCTGTTACCCGGCTCAGTGATCTCAGTTTCTTTACTCTTATATGTTTGTAAATTGTACATTTTTTGCTTTAAAAATGATTGAATTATGTTGTTTTTATATTCCAGTTAAGGTTTTTATGCCTTTAGTAAATCTGTATGCAATATTTTTAGAATTATCAACAATTTTAAAGTTGTTTAAGTGCCGCTAAGCCTTTTTTTTTTGATGGCGGCCATTGATTGTTTACATTTGAAAAAGCAGACTAGTGGATTTGTTGCCAATCTAGAGAACTTAGCTTTGCAACAACAAAGATAACGCCTTCATTTATTATTGCCAATTAAATCATGCTTATTCCTTTCTGTAATTTTTTCGAGGAAATAAGTGTTTAAGATTTACTTCGCAATTTTCAATATAGATATTTTGAGTTTTTATGTATTTTTGCCTTCTCGCGAAGGGAGAACTGAATTAATTGAACGAGAAATACTCAATCGTCTGTGAAAAACTGTTTCATTTTTGTTTTGTTAACTTAATTTCTTTTATACATCATTCTAGTTTTATTATAGTATTTGAATAGAACAAGTGGCAACGATTAGATAATTCTATTCTTTAAATGATATAAATTTTGTGCATTATGAGTTATTATATGAACGAAATATAATACTGTTAAGTGAATCTAGCGCCAGAGTGTCGCTATGGTAAACAAATACTAGAGTGAATTTTAAAGAATGCATTTATTCTATTGTGGTTTATGCGCTGTCGACGAAGTAGATTTAATTAAATCCAATAAGTTTAAATGAAATGCAAGAAAAAAATGCGTATAATTTAATATTCCGTACAAGGAAGTCATGTGGTGTACACATCAGATACTTTTATTTAGATATTAAGTTGCCGTACATGAGAAAAACTTAAGGGGCAGAGTATAGTTGGCGTATACGCTTTTTAAACTCTTTTCTTATGCTTCGCCACAGGAAGGAGTGGAAATATTTAAAATTTCAGACAGTATTCAGATGCAACATTAGGTAGCAAATTTTACGGAAATTTTGAAACGGGTAACAGTTTTTGAAATACTCTTAAAGCTTTTCCTATTAGAATTAACAACCGTAGTAATTGTAAGTCAACGTTTGGAGAATTTTCGCTTTAATAAAAGTACAAAAGCGCAAACATCCGTGGATGATAATTAGAAGATTTAGTAGAGACATGATTAAAGGCAAATGCACAAAAAGATAGTGGCTTAAAATTGTGCAAAATAAATTTCGTTAATAATAAAATATCGTTTGGAGCCTTCTAAGCTTTTTTTTTTTATTATTAAAGCTATTTATAACATTTTTAGCTGAGATTAAGCAACTATAGGCAAAAAGAACAGCTTTTAAATGTGTATTGAGTACATAATATTAATTCCCAAACATGGTAATCAAAATCCTAAAAGGGGAGACAAAAAGAACCGCTTTTAAATGTGTACTGAATAAATTATATACTGAGTACATAATATTGTTGCGTTTTTCTTTTCTGACACCGGTTGTTACGTTATTTTCTTCCTTCACGTTCGTACGGGGTTCGTAGATTTGGAGTGAATAACGACGACACTTGATGAAGTATCGAAACACACTTTATTTAGACAGTACTAATTAGAACAGCTTCAAAATCACGTTACAGTCGTCGAAGAACTGCTATAAACACGCTGACACAATCAGCGACACAGCCTTCAGGTTATCAGGCTATAACGGTGGAGACAGCTTCACTGCAAAGCTCCCGACTCTGCTCGATCGTTCTCGGAACTTCACGTACTCTCGAGACTCTCCACGCTACAACTCACGTTGCGCTCGACAGCACACGAGCACAGCTCCCGACTCTTCGGTTCAGTCGTTCCCGGAGCTCAACACGCTCTCTCAACGATGCACTACCCGCGATATACTACGAGACTCTTGCGGTGCACTCGACGACCCAGTCGGCACTCGCTGCCCGGCTGTCAACTGGATCCACTCCGCAGAAACTGACTCGCTAGACGAGACACACACTCGATGAGAGACACACACCCACTGACTGCGGACCAGCAGGGATTATATAGCTTTCGGCTTCTGTTCGAGGGGCTAAACCGGTAAGAATTAGTTCCAGAAGGTTCTCCATCCGTCCATGGTATATAGCCAATTTTGTCGCCAAATGGGCGATTTCTCGCCAAATGTAGCAACCCTACCTTCCCTTGCCATTGTTATGGCAACCCTAAAACTGCTTTGCGGGGAAGTCATTTTACCGCGCCTGTACATTTCGTAACAATATTAATTCCGAAACATAGTAATCAAAATCATAAAAAGCCGGAAAACTCTATTTCCTATCTGCTGATAGTAGTGTGTTTCACAGATAGTCCTTTTTGTTGAAAAGTAGTAATAGTTACAATAGATACCTTTTATTTTAATATAAAGATATAAATAAAAATCTTAATATAAAGGTATAATATAATCTTAATTTAAAGATATAATCTCAAAATAAAGATATAAATAAAATATCTTAAGAATATATAAAAGAAATATATAAACTCCATTAGTACCTTCAAACACGGTTAAAGGAAAGAAATAAAGATAATTTTATGACCGGGTATAGTAATATACTTGATATGTAGGTATATAATTTTTATCTTAATATTCTGTAAAAGTTGCACTAAGCCTAATCGTTCACCGTCGAATTCTGTCCTTAATTTTAATTTTGCTGCCGTACTCCCTCGTTAAGTTTTCATGTTGCCAGGGTTCATTTCGATATACAGAATAACTTATTGAGTAGAAATTTGAGATATAGATGGTTTTTCCATGCATTTATATTTCATCTTTCCTTCTCAACTCGTGTCGAAACTTCATTTCGCTTAAGATTGTTTCATTTGTAGGTGACGGATTTTGAAAAACACGTAAAACTTTTAATTGAAAATATTTTATTCGATGTTCTATAAAAATATATATAAATTTGAGGTTTATTAATTTCATAAATATGCACTCTTGTAAAATCATTAATATATAAATTTCTATTAACTTAATAAAGGTAAATAAAAGGAGAAAACTTTTTTTTGCTAAGTCTCACAAGAACGATAAATTAAACGAATTTTAAATTATTACATCAATGAAATATACTGTTAAAAAATAAAAGATATAAATTATTAGAAAATGTGTTTAAAATCTTTCAAATCGCTCAGTATGTTAAATAAATACAATTATAATATAGAAGATAAATCAAGTATCTTCTGCGGAATTGCAACATCCTGAGAACTATGTACTTACCATACTGCATGGAAGGTAAATTAAAGATCTCACACCTGTTGAAATGGTAATGCTTAACAGGCTACACATGTGATAAATGCTTGGTAGCTTAACTTAACCTCCTCCATATTGGAAAAACTAAGTTAGAGACGTTCCTAATGTAAATAAAAAAAGTGTTTGGAATAAGCTTTACTACCCATTTGAGGTTTGAGAAAGGAATCCCCCTCCCCCAAAAAATGAAAGGGGTATTCCCTCCCAAAAAGTGAAATTCCTATTTTTGCAGGGAATTCCTTCCTCCACTTAGTTGAGAATCTGTGTTAGAGGAGATAATAGTAATTTTGTATTGTATTAAATGATCTTAGATTCTCTTCATGCCTACGTGAAAGTTGTCCTCTTAAAACAGAGAAGCTTACACTAACAAAAAGTAATTTTTAGATTTTTTATGACGTTTGAGATACGTACGTTGTGATTTAGAGGAACAGTTTAACGAAAGCTAAAAGCAGGTTAGGTTATTTGAATCCACAAAGCAGCATGAGGGTTACCTGCCTACGGGAAAGGTTATCTTCGTGGATGCCTTCCTAAGGGAAAGTGCCTTATCTTCACTTTACACATAAAATATGAAAACCAGCAATTCAGCCAGGCTGTCCGCCTAAAACATACCCCACATTGAAATGCCAATGTTCAGAGGTCTTAACCACTTGGCCACTATTTGGGAGGAAAATAGAAAAGAAGAGCATTTACTAATCAAATTTTGAAAGACCCAGATTCTGAGGCAAAAAGCCACCTTATATTACATACACACACACACAAAAAAAAAAAAAATGAAATTAATGGAACCTAAAGTACCCCACTTTATGTGACTTGGCCTACAAAAACAATACAAATACACCTGTGTTTTGCTCGGGTCAATGAAACCTTAACCCCAAGCAACAGAAGTAATTATTGAACTGCTGGTACGAATTCATTAAAAAGGTAAAGCGTGTATAAATCAGAGATAAATTTAAAGTGTCGCAAAATTGGGAAATTTTATGTTTTCTTTTAACTTTTATGCAGACAGATAATAGAAAGGGAAAATATTTACAAGAAAAGTGTTACAGGACCATAAAATTAGTTTACTAAATACTTTTCTTATTTTTTCGAAAGCACGAAACTTCATTGATATCAGCTGCTATATTAGATTCATTACTAATTTTTGGCAACATATTTTAAGGATGAAACAATCAACTGATAGGCTTTGATTGACATCAAAGGAGTGTACGTTAAATGTAATTAGTAGAATCATGTAATTCTATAATTTTTACCAGAATGACAATTGTGGATTTATTGTGAAATCAGCTACAAACTTTTCCCAGTTATTAAAAAAGTAAATTACTCAGTTCCGAATTTAATGGCATAATATAGAGTCTCTATTTCATGTTGAAAAGCCGCATGTTTGATATCAGTCATAGAGCGAACAGCGTGACTTCGAAGAAAAGTTATCCTCAGATACGGTAAATACCAAAAAGAGTTTGTTTACGGGTGATTTTAGGGATAAATGTTTTATAATGGATAACTCTGAATATGTCATTAAAAATACTTAAATTACTTCATCCTCCAGCGTTTTCCACAGCAGCTGAAGGTATTAATTTTAGATTGTTGGTGCAGAGAATACTTGCAACATTTGAAGGACGAAATGATTCTTAAGAAGACATGTAGACTTTCTCTGAGACTGAAAATCTCTCTTATCTTGTCTTAAAAACTGGAAAATACGAATTCAGTATCAAAATTATTTGCATGATGAAATTCTTATCACTCCATCGAGACATTAATATATAGTTTATAAGGTATTTCTCCCACTTTCCTAGCGTCCTTCGTGGTGTAGTGGTTCTGCACACTGAGCCGGTATTTCAGAGGTCCGTGGTTCGATTCCCGGCGAAGGCGTTTGCTAATTTTTCATCTTGCTGGCCTCTAAAAAAATCCTAATGACTCTACAAGTGGCGCCCGAACTAAAAGGGTTGTGGATGATGATTCTCCGCACCCAGGATTTGGCGACTAGGTCCCCTAAAACCCTAGTCGCTCTTTAAAAAGGGGAGTATATAAGGTATTTCTCCCACTTTCCTAGCGTCCTTCGTGGTGTAGTGGTTCTGCACACTGAGCCGGTATTTCAGAGGTCCGTGGTTCGATTCCCGGCGAAGGCGTTTGCTAATTTTTCATCTTGCTGGCCTCTAAAAAAATCCTAATGACTCTACAAGTTGATTACATTTAATGCAGACATTCTGTCAAATGCTTACAAGGTATTTGCACCGAAAGCGAGCTTCCGAGATGGAAAATAATCAGACTAGTGGTCTTTTTAATACTTAAATTAAAACTTAAACAAAGATTTCTTGGTTAAATAAAAGGTAAAATATTAGCACAGTTACAGAAAGGAAAGACGCAGCTTTCTCCATCGCGGGATGCGACTTACACCTACGACATTTCTCAGACAAAAGCCCTTTTCTTCCTTTCTTTCTTTTTTTTTCTTTTTTTTTTTTTTTTAGTATATTTTTTATCTCAAATGGCCTTAGCCCAGAAGCGCTATTAATTTTGTTTTGGCATTTTGCATTGGTTCACTATAAATGTCGGTTCACTTTTCAAATTGCTGCCACCAAATATTAGAGCCCTGTATTATATTTGAAGAAATTAAATAATGAAGAATCTGAAGAAATGTATGTATGTTTCTCGCATTGTGAAAAAACAATGGTTAGAGTCATCCAATTTTGAATAACGCACGTTTCTGCCCGAATATGGGTATATGGAAGCCCAAATTTGGAATTTTTTTTTTATCTGTTTCATATTTTTTAAAACTTTAATGAATTCTTGATTTACAAACTCAACGATTTCGCAGTGAGCAATGGCAACATTGTACGCAAAAAAAAAAAAAAAAAAAAAAAAAAAAAAAAAAACATTTTTATCTCCAGCGCGTGAGACTGTGTATTGGGAATTCTAAAGATATTTTTTTAATTATTTTACGATATTGCCGTTGAATTGAATTGTATGGTTTATGTGCAAATAATATGATATTGATGATAACACAGGCTGTGCCTACATAGCCCTGCGAAACCTGGACACGCTAACACTTTGGAAAGGTCACCTTGACATCAATAATAGTGTGTTCCAGAGTGAGGTGTTAGCAATTGACCGGGCACTAACCCACATCATACAGGAGCAACATAATGGAAGCTTCATATTGACAGATAGCTTATCGTCTCTGCATGCACTTTTAAATCCAGTGCACTGTTCCCCGCTCATAGCAGACATCCAGTCGAAATTACATGACAACAGTCATTCAAACGTAAAGCTGCAATGGATAAAGGCCCATGCTGGCCAAACAGGAAACGAGCTGGCGGATCAGCTAGCCAAAGAAGCGGCGCAGAACATAAATGCTGAACAAATTAAGATACCTTGGCCAATTTCCTGGCTAAAGAAAAATCTTACGCAAAAAATCAAATCCCTGTGGCAGGAAGAGTGGACACAGGACGTCGTGTTTATTATCATATTCCCACAGTAACTTAATACATGCCTCATAATACATGCTCAACTTGTACGGTATATAACGGTCCTTTTCCTGTATATTTTGAAGGGTTTGGCATTACAAATACGCCACAGTGCATTTGCGGTGAGTTGGGCACACCCGAACATTATGTAGCTAACTGCCCACTAACAACTGATTTGCACCTGCCGATCCTGCCAACGAATGAGCAAGCGTTTAGCAGGTCCATGAATAATAAGAAGCATGCAGTACGAAAGATTAACAAAATTGTTAATAAACTTATGGACCTCGGCACTGACCTGTGTCAAATCTAATTTTATATATGTCTCTAAAGTATATCACAAAATAAACTATTTTGAACTGTGCTAAAACTAATGCAAATAAAAACTAAGAATTATCCCTTTATGTGGACTCCCTCGACTATATTTATACTGAATAACTATTTTAGTACAGTAATCGTTTTGTATCAGAGAAATTGTGTATAGTATTTCCAATGTGCAAGTAAAATTGTACTGTACATATCTTATTTTTGAATTGCTTGCTAGTAATATGTAACATCATTTCAGTAATAAGCACCTGTATGAAAAAAAATATTATTTTGATGTCAACATGGCATATATGAATAATAATATGAATAGTATTATCATTAATTTAAGTAATAGTATTGAATCATTGTATATTTATAGTGAATCATTGTTCTAATATTCGCATATAATCATTGTTTTGAATCATTGCATTTTAGAAATTGTAAAGAATTAATGTTTTTATGGTGTATTTATAGTATAAGTGCAATTATTCATTTAACTGTATTAATATCCAATTTTAATATAATAACTGTGTCTTTAGTAGTAAGCTGTAATATAAAAGTTAACAATGACATTCAGAATATTAGAGACTTATGTGAGATCTAAGTATTTTTATACTTCTCCACTATAAATTTTTTAAGCTGGCAATGTATGAAATATAAGCATTTGTATGTTCTTGGGTTTTTGTATACTGAGTTTAAATGTTGAATTTTGCATTAGTAAATTCATGTTGACAATGTCGTCACTTATCAATCACAACAGTATAATATAATCATTATGTATGATATATCTTCTTTATGTATTGAATTGTAAACTTTATATGTAACTTGCTAAAATTACTTGCTAGGGTATTAAATTGTAATCTCATGTGTCACTTGATAAAGTTTTGTTCATAAGTACTGTGTTCACACAGATGTAACCATTTTTAATATCTATGTTTTGTAACACTAATCAATGTGCCCTATGAGTGGATCTCGTGTGGCTCTAACATGAGTCAGCTTTAGATAAGGGTGGACGTGGCGCTAAACCAATTAACCATAATGGTAAAGGGGTGGTGCTCACGTCCTCCGTCACTAAACTAAACTAAACTAAATAATATGATATTTAATAAATATAGGCAACACACAAAACGTTTCAAAAACACCCCTTTGGGGGTAATGTAAAATCTGAAACCTTTCAGATTTTTATTTTTATTATTTATTTATTTATTTTTTTTTTTGGAAGAAAACAAATGCAAAGCTCCTCATGTCCAGGAAGGTATACCACAAGGCTTACGAGTGACTAAGCAATTGAATAATACAAAGGAGATAGAGCATTATACAAAAATGCATAAAATCTAGATCTGTAAAGAATAGGAATATATATATATATATATTTACTAAAGAAATTATATATAATACAAATAATACTGCAATTAAAGTAATGAAATGTAATCCTATAAGTAATAATACTATAAAAAAGTATATAAAACAATATAATAAAAATGCAGTAATAATTAAAAATAATAAGCAAAAAGCTAATAATACAAGGATTGCGCAAGACGGTAAAAGAATCAGAACTCTTGGACCAGGTCGAAGAAAACAGGAGGCCAACAAATTGAGAGATACCTTAAACTCTCCTTAAATGTAGTTCTGGCGCTAGCACATTAAGCTACAGTGCATTGAGATATTCTCTACATATTCCACAGCATCGACGTAAGCAAAAGTCTGTTGATCATGACATAATAATTTCAAAAATTCCCATGACCATTAAAAATGTCAGTGAATGTATAATCCGACTGAACGGTTAAAACCACAGTTTTATTCCAATCAATACGCTTCCAATAAGATTTATTAACAAACACAGTTAAATCTATGTTAAGATAAGTCGCTTGGTTAGCCAACTGGTCGGCACTTTCATTACTGAGAATATCACTGTAACATTGAAGGTGAGCAAAATGAATGTTGTTCAAGCACACATAAAATAGAGTAAATTTCCGAAGAGTCAAAGCTCGGCTGGGAAAATAAAATTACAAAGGGCTTTCTTTCTAAACTGGCGAGATATCGCAAAGCTGGCGATGACTTGCTTGGCTAGCAATTAACTTCTGTCGCCATATTTGGCAAGAAATCACCAAAAGTCGCCAGATTTGGAGATTACTTGGAGATATTTTGGCTCCGTCCCGCTGTAACTGCAACTGGTACTGTAATTGAAATGTAACTGTAACCGTATCTGCCTTCCAGTAATTTCGAGAAATGGAAGGTACTAGAGAATTCTCGGCGACCAGGGGTAAACCATATAAACCCGGATAGAGCATCACTTCTCAGTTTTTTAGTTCAGAGCTGACTCGAAGTATTGAGATATCGAGCGAGTTTCACTCTTGAGATGCGCTTTGCATTGCGTTGTGTTTAGCCTTCTGAGTAGTTTAAAGTGTAACTACTGATTGTGCTCTGTGATGCTGAGCAGAGCTATACGAGTATTTTTGTAGAAAGTTCCAGAACTATAAAGTGTTCTTTTTGGTAAAATAAACTTTATCAAGCTATCATCGGCTCTGTATGCATTCAATCTATTATGAAGCCGTACGTAGGCAATAGTATGCTTGGCTACTGAGAGTAATACATTTTTTTTCTATCACTTTAGTTCTTTTGAGGAAACTGAAAACTGTTGTATCACAGTTGTCATGGTTTTCTTCAGTCTTTACATGAAACAGAGGTTGAAGTATTTTTTTTTTTTCGCTTTTCACCTTTTTTCCCCTTCAAAACCGACAATGTTCTTCGGTTTTCTTCGTGAATTGAAAACGTTAATTACTGAGATTTTTAAAAAAAGCGAAGTTTCTCGAAATGAGCGTTTATAAAGGGCGGTATATATCTACAGAAAGGGGAACAAGAAACTGAAACGTTAGAAATTTCAATAAAAACTATATATTCATTTCATACCCTTCAAATTTTCCTGTAACACTCAATGTTTGAACTAAAATTATCTTTCGCATGCATAGCTATTTGGATATCTATGGTTCTCTGACGAATTGCGTTTGATAGGAAAATCTAATTGAGGCGACAGAAAGAAATCTGAAAATTGTCCTCCCCCCCCAAAAAAAAAAATTAAGACGAGCAAAGAATGATCGTACGGGGAGCATTATCGAACCATGTTTTTAATGAGGCGTCTGTCAGAAGTAGAAACGAGTCCTCATCCTTACTTAAAACGTTGCAAAATGCTTTTGATAAATTGAAACCCAATGACTTGATGTGATTATGTTATACATATCTAAAGCTTTTTTTTTTTCGTTTTATTATTGCCTCCTTACAGGAAGCAAAGGAAGAATTGTAATCGCGAAAAATTTCGAGTATCATATTTCAACAGAAATATTCATTTTGACAGTTCCTGAATCCATTTGGATGAATTTTTTGTGTGACATCTGTTCAGGAGAAAAGAATCTTTTATCGAAGCAGATAGTAAAGTAGATTTAAAATAGATTCAAAGGGAACTTTTTTCGTGACTTACATACCTATACTTACATATGTTTGTGTATCTCCCATAACACAAAAACGATTAGCCGTAGAGCCTTGAAATTTTGTATATGCAACTGCTATAATCTGCTATAACATCTAGTAGCTCACCTCCCTTTTTACTTCCTTGTACGAAGTAAAAAGGAAGTATTGTAATCGCGAAAAATTTCGGGTATCATATTTCAACGAAAATATCCATTTTAACCACTATCGAATGCAATTTAACGATGTTTTTGCGTGACATCTGTACGTAAGGACATAATAAAGGACTGTTTTTTCCCCAAAAAATTATGAAACTGATTTAAAATGAATTCTGAAGAGATTTTTTTCGTGGCATCTGTACGTACGTACGTATCTCGCATGACTCAAAAACGAGTAGCCTCAGAACGTTGAAGTTTTGCATATAGGACTGCTATAACATGTATATGTCCACCTCCCATTTTGCTTGCAATCGGTCGCAACAAAACTGCATGTGTGTATATATATATATATCCACTCTGTTATTAGGCTCAGTCAGCTCATTTGCTTTATTCTTATGTATTTGTAAATTGTGCATTTTTTGCTTTAAAAAAGATTGAATTATGCTGTCCTGGTTAAGATTTTTCTGCCTTTAGTTAACCTGTATGCAATAATTGTGGAATTATCAACAATAGAAAAGTTTTTTAAATGCGACTAAGCCTAATTTTTGATTACTATAACAGTCATGTTTGTTTACATTTGAAACTTAGCAGACTAGTGTATTTGTTGCCAGCCTAGAGAAACTAAGCTTCGAAACAGCAATGTACAGTCTTCTTTTATTATTGCGAATTAAGTTATGCTTAATTCTTTCTGGAATCATCATTTAAGTTATTAGCTTGTTTTTCGGTAGAAATTATAATTTTAATTATAAAAATTGTTTTTTTAATTGTTTTTAACTGTACTTGGTGTTTTATGTTTTTCTATATCTTTTAAATTTTAAGGAAAATATTTTGAATTATGTAGTTTTGCCTTGACGTGAAGTGAGATCTGAATTAATTAGGGTGCTACTTTGGTAGACGGTTGCACGGATTTTTGGCGATTTACATTGGGGCAATTGTTGGCGCGGTTTTTACAGTCGTCAGTCTTCTTGAAAAATGCTGTTTTTACGTATTTTACGCATATAGTAAATAAAGTATTCGAAACTTAAAAAAAATAAATATCGTTAAAAATAATGGATTAATTTTTTGTTGAAAACGTTTATTAAGATGACTGGCAAATGTAAATAAATACATTTACTAAGAGTATAAAATGCTAAAGTAAGGTTAAATTATTACTTTCATATAATAGAATAAAAACACCGCTATAAAAACATTGCGCCAACATTTAATTGGGTTAAAATATTCCTTAAATTGAATATCGAATTAAACACCATACCAACGTTTAAAAGAATTAAAATATTACTTAAATACTTTAAAATAAGTTTTATAGGATTTAATTATTTAACATTAAAACATATGTGGCAATAAATATATCAGGAAGTTTTGAAAACATTGTATTAATTTTTTTTATTAAAAACTGAAGTATGCAATTATAAAGTAAAAGAAAATTATGTACTTACATTTTTTTAAAAGTATTTTACCTGTCGTATATTGATAAGTTAAAAAAAAAAATTCCTCTGACGCTATTAACAATTTCTAAATAAATCTTTGATTAGGAAAGCCAGGTTGGCCAAAATAAGGTCTCAAAGGGCAATTTTTTTATTCCGATACCAACAATTCTTGGTAATTACCAATAACAGTGTTAATCTTCGAAACGGATATATCCATTCCATTTGAAATCTGAGGAATTCGAAGAGATGAAAAATAAAATTTTAAAATGGCTCGGTAATGCACAAACATTCAGTAACCAATCAGAAAGCTGATTACATCACGCATAGAATTAAAATGATTTAAATAATCATGCTTAAAAAATCATTTTTAAAACAAATGCAAAATTAAATCGTATTTTAATATTTTACAGCCATAAATAATGTTTAAAACATTAGATTAAATTTATAGATATTAATAACACCAATTACTTTTTAAGTAAGGTGACGTCATTGATTACATCATCCACAACATAAAATTATATAAAATATTATAAACAACAAAATTTTTATATCAAATAAAAATGCTAAATTAAATTGATTTTTAATATTTAGAAGCCATAAATAATATTTTAAACACGGAATTTATGCATAATAAAACGCATTTTTTTTAAATAAAATGACAACAAAGTATCGGTTACCATAAATAATTTATCCAGCAATGGGTTTACTATAAGTCGTATTACTCGCCAAAAGAAAACTCACCAAAATCCGTGCAACCGTCTACCAAAGTAGCACCTTAATTAGGAGCACATGCGCATTAGGTAAGCGATGCTGAATCGTCTGCGAAAAACTGTTTTTTTTTTTTTTTTTTTTTTTTGTTTGTTGTTGTTGTTGTTGTTTTGTTTTGTTTAATTTCTTTTATACATCGTTTTAGATTTATTATAGTATTTGAATATAACTTGTAATTCTTCAGATGATATAACTTTTGTGCACTCTGAGTTCTAAAGTGAAAGAGATGTAATGCTGCTAAGTGAACCTAACGCCGAAGTGTCGCTATGGTAAATAAGTATAGTGAACTTTAAAAAGTACATTTATTCTATTAAGGTTTATGCGCTATCGACGAAGTAGATTTATTTAATTCAAAATTCGCTAAGTGTTAATTCAATATGTTTAAATGAAATGCAGGAAAATTGCGTATAATTTAATATTCCGTACAAGGAAGTCATGTGGTGTACACATCACATTTTTTTATTGCAATAGGGAAAACCAAACACGCAACCACTCGTTGTCCGGGCTTAAAAGTCCCTTACCGGGTCTTTATTTTCGCAATCGTTGGTCGTAGTCATATATTTCCAGTTACTGCACTGTTTTAAATTCTAAAAATATTCATGCTTTCGCAATATCAAATTAACAAAAAAAAAATTTTTTTTTTCAAAAAGTAACGAAACCACATTTTTAATACTGTGTCCTGGTTCGTGTCCCAGTTCTCCAAATGAACTCATAGTTTTAATATTTTAGCAACAGAAATAAATTTTGAAGTTAATACATAACTTCAAAAGTCAAGAGAGAACCTACTTTTCCATCTGCGAATGCGGACAACTAAAGAAAGTTCTGTTTCCTTATCGCAGAATTTTCGAATTCCTCTGGATTTAAGAAGAAGGGCCTTTATTTTCGTAATTATTTGCTCGTAGTCATACGCTTCCAATTCCAAGTGTTTTAGATGACGAAAATATTCAAGTTGTGGAAATGTGAAATTGAAAAGGAATTTATTTTCACCAAATAACGAAATCTAACTTAATTGGGTCTTCCCGTACCTACACTTACACTGGTGTGCAAAAATTAAGGACGAAGTCAAATTAGCATATCAGCTGAACGAAGAGGCAGAGCGGACTGAAAGACCAATCAGGAAATTAAGTAAGGTGATGTACGGTAGCACATGCGCAGATATGCAGGTACACGTAATGGGGGAGTGTCTGAGTAGTATAAAGCATGTTGTCGGTGTAAGATCAGTATTTCTGGCAAAGAGATTGCACGCCGTATAGCAGTTAAAATCACACCGAGTTGCTGCCTCAGCGAGAAATGGCGAATAATCAATCTGTTAGACGACATCTGGATGCTTTTACCTGAGGTCGAATCATTGGGAAGTTGGAGGAAGGCCGCAGTGTGACAAGAGTGGCTGCAGAGTTCGGAATTGCTCACAGCATCGTTTCACGACTTTGGAGACAATTTCAAACTACAGGAACAGCTATCCGGGGGTTTAGTAGTGGTCGTCCACGAGGAACCACACCCGCAGATGACAGGTATATTGCCTTACAGGCCAGAAGAAACAGGCGGCAGACAGCGGGAGAAATCGCTAGACACACGACACAGGCGACTGGACGACTACCATCGCGTTTTACCGTGGCCAGAAGACTGCACGGTGGTGGTCTGTTTGCACGACGCCCGGTACGGTGTGTACCTCTAACGCCTGCCCATCGGAGAAGGCGTTCTCTGTGGTGCCGGGAACACCGGAATTGGAGAGAGAATGAACGGGGACGAGTACTCTTTACAGATGAGAGCAGATTCAGTCTGAGTAGCGATTCTCATCGCATACTCATCTGGAGAGAGAGGGGAAGCCGCAATCATCCCTCGAACATCATTGAAAGGGACAGGTATGGAGGGGCGGTGTTCTCGTTTGGGGAGGCATCATGCTTGGTAGTCGTACAGACCTTCACATCTTCGACGCAGGTTCAGTCAACGGGACCCGTTATTGTAACGAGATTCTTCTTCCATATGTGCGTCATTTTAGAGGCGCTATCGGTCCGCAGTTCCTTTTCATGGACAACAATGCACCATGTCATCGCACAGTAGCTGCCGAACAGCTCTTAGAGAGTGAGGATATTGAACGTATGGATTGGCCGGCACGATCTCCGGATCTCAATCCCATCGAGCATGTATGAGATTTTCTAGGCAGACGCTTGGCAGCTCGTACCTTACCACCAGTAACGATTCCGGAGCTTCAATTGGCGCTGCAAGACGAATGAGCAGCAATGCCTCAACAACTCATTGACACCCTCATTCTCAGCATGGGCAGGCGCTGTGAAACCTGTCTAGCAGTCAGGGGAGATCATATCCCCTATTAAAGACCGGATGTTTCTTGCTGGACACCCATCACAGGGATGTTTCGGCCTTCAGTCGCATTGCGCTCCATGCTACTTTTTCAATAAAGCTTCTTTTTATCCCTCTGATTTCTCTTTTAGCAAGTATTGCTTACATTACTCATGTCCTTACGTATTGGGGATCTTACGGTATTAAATATATTGATTTGGAAAGCTTTTGTACAAAGTTATATTGAAAAAACCGTCTCGTCCTTAATTTTTGCACACTAGTGTATATTCGGGAAAGATTTATACTGATTATGAAAAAAAAAAAAAAAAAAAATGAAATTATAAGAAGTTTGACTCCCGTGTGTTAAAATTTAAATTGAATATTTCATTACAAAACTGACGATTTTTGTTGCAATTTTCAAATTACCAGGAGGAATCGGTTAATTAAGTTAGAATATTCGAGGAAATAAATTTAAATGAAGTGCATCAAAAAGCGTGTATAATTTAATATGTCATAAATGGAGGTCATGTGGTGTCAACGTCAACCTTTTTTTTTTCTAGTCCTAAGAGTTGTAGCTCCAACTGATTCATCAAAGAAGTGACTTTCTTTTCAATGCCTCTTAAACTGTATTAAGGAGCTTCCCGGGGACGACATCACAAAAAAGAGAGTATGGCAAACATATTTCTAACAACAATGAAGATACACTTAGAGTTTTAGAAAATTAAAACTCGGCATCTTAAATGACGAAAAATTAACTCAGATGACTTAATAAATTAGTCACCTGAACTTAAGCTAGCAGATATGCAATATTAGTAGGATTCCAAAATACTGGAAAATGTGTACATTAAAACCTTCACCTGCCGCACAACTGGGAGAGTGGTTAGGGATGTTGATTGCCGTACCGAAGGGCCCATGTTCACATCCCGGAGAAGGTATGGATGTTTGTAAACGTATAGTGTCTGTCCGCATGGGGACACTCTAAATATGTGGCTAACCAAAAGTTCTCTCGAGAGGTTTATGGTAGGAGAAAGGAGTTGTTAGGCTGTCGGAACCATTTCCCCGGAATTTGCTTTATCAAAATTGGGGGTGGAACTGAGCTAAATTGTACTGTCACCCGCATGGTGCTCAAGACTGTTGTGGACGACAGGCGCAATCTTTCACTTCTTGCCATGAAGAATTTCGTAAGCTTGTTCCGATGTTAATGTCAGACAAATGACACAATAACAACAACAAACCATCACCTTAGAAAACGTCCCAAATTGCTGAGTTTGGATGACGATGTCATATTTGCTTTTCCCGTTTGACGCCTTGATTACATGACGCCAAATAACTAACTATAGCTGCATGATATCTTCAAAGGAAAATACGCCTAAAATTAGAATTTCTGTTTTTTTCTGCAAGCAGAAATTTTTTTTTTTTTTTTTTTTTCTTTTCTTTTTTACGAAGCATTCCATTTATAATTTCTATTTTCCCCCAAACTCTATACATGTTAATATTATTATTAATTTTTAGTATTCATAAAAATAATCCATAATAATTCAGTGTAAATTTCATTCATTAGAAGATATATATAATCCTCACAAACTTTACTCTAATCACTAGTGCAAAAAGAGGAGGGGCGTTTTCGTGGAGAATTTTTTGAGGGAAAATGGGTCATCATTATATGGCACTATGAGAATTAAATAGAGTTGAAAAAAAGCATATCGTTAATTTTCCACAGGGATAAAAATGATAATAAACGAGAAAAGAGTCATACAGCCTAAGGATTTTGAACCTATTATTTTTGTCATGCATGTTCTTTGAACACATTCAGCAGTCTCAGAGCTTAAAGCATTCATGCAGTTATCAGTGTGGCATTTTTTTATCGGTGTTGCATAAAACCATTCAAAATTATTTAAGTTTCGTGATTGTCGATGTAAAAGGAAATCCAGACTTTTGCAATTGAGAATTTATGTAATGCTTTTATATACACTGTTTGGACAGGTCTAAGAGTCTAAGATATATAAATATGACTTCTATAAATATTCTTCTAAAATCTAGACTTTCTCGGTCACCAAAGCATGTATATTGGATTTCAAATTTTAAAAATAAATGAGATTTCAGTTTCAAAAGGGACGTTCCATTTACCTTGCATCTTATTGCAATCCCACAATCTTCAGTTTCTCAATTTCAGAGAGTTGAGAAAAGACATCCCAAGAAATCTTTGCACATTTGGCTGTGCCATAAAAACAGTTATTCCAGATGTAAAGGAGGGAGGAGAATTTCGAGTCTATTTCGCCACTTTTCCCCCTTTTCCTTTCCCAAAGGCCAGTAATGATCCATATTCAGCCAGAGATAGTCTGTTCGAGTACAGTTACTCTGCCATGGATTCCAGCGCCGTAATTGATAGGCTTTACAACACGCATCGCGTACCCAAACGATAGGATAAAGAGGCTCGTGGGGAAAAGAAAGCGTAAAAAGCAACCCCCCCTCACAAATCCAGGCACTGATATATTTCAAATTAAAGTTAAACTAGCCGAAGACTACGGGGAAAAATACAGGTTACGAAACTGCTCTTCCAACAATAAAGCAAAAAAGGGAAAAAAGGAAAGAAGAAGAATACCATCACAAAAACTGCCGACATCTTCTTGTGGGTGAAATTCAGTCAGCTGTAAGTTAAACAGAGCGAAAAAGAGAGCATGGTGTGAAATTTTATTATTTTATTTTTGACGCGCTCCAGTGTCTTTTTTGTTCTTTTTTTCGAGCGAGTTCTTCGGTGGGTAGATTTCGCGAGTGGGGGGATAAAAAGTAGGGGGTCGGAGAGTGTTTCATCACTCATGCAAAGTGAACAAAAGGGACCAAATCATGCTTGGAATGCTTCGGCTGGGACATTTGCTTAAGACGTGTGCATATCAACCGAAGCACCCTTTCAGATTTCGAGCATTTCTCTCCGTTCTTCTTCGCTCCCCCCTCCAACAACCTACCCCTAGGAGGCTAAATGGCGCAGAGGGGGTGACGACACTTTGCTGATAGTCGCGCTTTTTCTGGGGCTTCGCTTTAATGTCGATTGAGGCAATTCGTCTCTTGATGCAAGCTCTCTCCAACCAGTTCAGGTGGTATTCGTCTTCAAAAGAGATAAATTATGTCTTTCTCAAAGTCGGGTGTTTTTCTATGTTCAACCCCTGATCTATCAAAAGGAATCACCCCCGATGGGTGACTTTTATCTCACTAAATAAAGCTCATCATGTTGAAAATGGAGGAAGGGTATGGTACCAATAAGCTAGGCAAATTTGCTTACAGGCAGTTTGAAACGACTCTTTCGTAAAAGTTAGCAAACATAATTTCGCAAGAATCGCGAATATTTTCCCAAGCTCCTTATGAACAATGCAGTTGAATGGTTATAATGGAAATTTAATTTGGAAATGCATTCCTTTTAGTTCCCTTTAAAAATTTTATTTAGAGATTTTTAAAACTTACTTCCGCGAGAACCTACAAATACGTAATTAAATCATTAGCAAATAGACTGCCCTGTTTTTTTATGTGTCGGAATGACACTTTTTTTACTTTAAAATTTCTATGCTGTGATATTAAATTTATAACACACGTAATAAGAGAAACCAAAATGAGAAAAATAAAATTTCTACTTATAATAAATAAAATTTTAACTTAAATTTTTTTGGCAATTAACGTTTCAGTCTTAGTGAACCTAAGTAAAGTACAGAAAAATAAAAATACTTTCAATAATTTAACGATATAAATTGTTAAAGAACTTCTCAACTTTAAGTACTGGTTTCAGAAATACTAAGAGTAAAATCAATAGCAGTTTAAAAAAAGTTATCGCTAATTTTAATAAATTAAGATTATATTTTTAACTTTTAATATCTATAGAGCTTCAGTGTAATTTAATTAGCTTTGAAATCCGCAACAGAGACAATAATATTAAACGCTCATATGAAGTCCAAACTATGGAGAAGAAATCCGTACTTTTTCAAAATGTTCTTATTTCGACATGCTTTAGATTATTCAGTAATTGCAAAAATTGCCTATTGGGAGAGATGCCTTTGTTGTTGTTACTAACCCCCTGATCCAGATCACTAACCCCCTGATCTATACATAATCCAAATCACGCCCACCAATTTAGCTTGGCTAAGATGACAAGGAAGCATATGGTAAGGTCTTGGCCCCTTATAAGTGACATTACAATTTACCAAGATCTGTCGTAGGTTTGAGAGAAAATACTCCTTTTACTCCACTGGCAGGGCAGCTTAAAAGCGTCTGAACCTGCAGCCGGAGTACCCATCTGCGATGGAATCGTTTAACTTCCAAACCTAGGTCAAGGCCCAAAATGACAATTCAAACAAGCTTTAAAATTGGCAAACGATTTATCAATACCTAATATATTACAGAATACGTATACGTGCAGAGGTCAAGATACAGTACAGTGTTAAGGCAAAATACAATTTACAGAGTAACAATGAGTGTAAATATACATGCAAAATGAAATGAAGTAAAATATACAGTAAGAACTTATGATAAATAATGTGGCCTAAGCCAGGTAATATAATATACAGAATAGCACTTTCATACACATGCAATAGATGGAAGAAAAAATAATAACGATGATATTAGTAATAGGAGCTGTATTATACATTGTATTATTGCAAAAATAGTACTTACATTCATATGAAGTTAATATGTCATCTTATTAAAATACGTGTTCATAAAAGACAGAGAGAAAAGGCAAAATGAATAAACAACAATGTAAATACAATATTAGCATCATCAATAATACTGACGCCCCCTCTTGAGAGAATACAAAATGAAAAATAAAATTATAAAAACTATTTACCGTCATAATGCATCCAGCAAGGATCGAATAGCTAAACCACAAAACTGTTAATACCATAAAACACTGTTATTTTGCTCCAGGTTAAAGTATTATGTTAACGGGTTGGCTGCATGAGACTTTCGTAGTCTTTATGATGTGTAACATCAGAATGAGACAGTTCTTCCACAAAAATTCTCCATGATCCGCCGCTCTGATTGCTATGATAATTAATGTTGCTGGTATGGTTGGGCCTTTGTTAGAATCCCGGAGAAGGCACGCCTATATGGATATTTACAAGTGCCTTTGTGATGTACGGGCACTTAAAATATGGGCATGCTGAATTAACCTTCGATGAGTTGATGGTAAAGGAAGACTGATTTAGACCGTTTCGATCCGTTCTTCGGGATGTTCTCCTTTGAGCAAGCCAGAGGATATTAACTGACCATCGTGGGAAGTGAACGCAGTATGCTACAGACGGAAAAAAGTGCATATGAAACATTCTTACCGCTTTTAGGCAACAAATTAAAATAGATGGTGTACATTAATGCGCAGGTACATTAAATGAAGTATATATATGGGTAGAAAACAAATACATGGAAAATTAGTTCTGAGTGTGAGATAAAATGGGTTCGGATCAGTTATGCACATTAAATCTAACAGAGCCTTAACACTGGTGCGATTTAGAACGAGCGGTAAGAATATTTCATATGCACTTTTTTCCGTCTGTAGCATACTGCGTTCACTTCCCACGATGGTCAGTTAATATCCTCTGGCTTGCTCAAAGGAGAACATCCCGAAGGACGGATCGAAACGGTCTAAATCAGTCTTCCTTTACCATCAACTCATCGAAGGTTCATTCAGCATGCCCATATTTTAAGTGCCCGTACATCACAAAGGCACTTGTAAATATCCATATAGGCGTGCCTTCTCCGGGATTCTAACAAAGGCCCAACCATACCAGCAACATTAATTATCATAGCAATCAGAGCGGCTGATCATGGAGAATTTTTGTGGAAGAACTGTCTCATTCTGATGTTACACATCATAAAGACTACGAAAGTCTCATGCAGCCAACCCGTTAACATAATACTTTAACCTGGAGCAAAATAACAGTGTTTTATGGTATTAACAGTTTTGTGGTTTAGCTATTCGATCCTTGCTGGATTGTTTTCGAGTTGAATTACATATGATTAGAAAAGCGTTTTTCGTATTTTTCTTCCCTTTTTACTTCCATGTACGTAGTAAAAAGGAAGTACTGTAATCGCTAAAAATTTAGGGTATCATATTTTAAAGAAAATATGCATTTTGACCGCTATCAAATGCAATTTAACGATGTTTTTGCGTGATATCTGTAAGTAAGGACAGAATAAAGGATTCTTTTACCCCCAAAAAATTATAAAACTGATTTAAAATGAAGTCTGAAGAGAATTTTTCGTGGCGTCTGTACTATGTCTCTCGTATAACTCAAACACGAGTAACCTCAGAACGTTGAAATTTTGTATATAGGACTGCTATTACATGTAGATGTGCACCTCCTATTTTGGTTACAATCGGCCGCACCAAAGTCAACTAATTTCCGATCAATGACAATGATTACACGCATTTAATTTAATTCTTGCCTTTAATTTATTCCTTTCACAATTGAAATTTTGCTATTCATGATTTAATTCCAGTCCTCGTTAAAACATTTTTAACATTTTACTTTCAAGTTACTTCAAAACATCTTTCAAAATATAACTCACTAGTATGGATTCACTCTTTTAAGATAATCCTACTATAATTAAACTTAGGAGATAATATAATCAATTAATCAATATTATTTAGTAAATAAATTATTATTAACTTACTTTGCAGCAATTGCGCAAGTAGTAGTAACTTGTTTTCGCACTAAATGAATTTAAGATCATACAACATTTAATATGCTAAATAGCAGCTATTAGTGCTATTCATCTCTTTCCTAATGTATCTACTTAATATATTATCTCCACCTTTTATTTTTAATTTTTAAGTTTTAAAGTTCTTCTACAAAAACTTTACTGTATTGAAGGTTAGCAGCCTCCTTACTTTTAAATATTGCTCGTTTATCTCAAATTGAAATCATTAAATGTCATTTCACTAGATGACAAACTTGAAAATTTAACGCTATGCCTGCTACAGGCAACCCCAAAAAAGAGTTTCTATGAAAAACATTTAACTGTATTTACATGATTACCTGCGGCACCTAACATATTAAATATATAGGACAGACTAAAAACAATCTTAACTTTCGATTCAATAACAATAGAGCTCAAATTAAAAAATTCAACGCACAAAAAATAGCATGAAAATAAGTACACCATCACAACTCAATACAGCAGAATTAGAGCACTTTAAACACCCTGACTTCAACTCTATTCAACTTCAGATATTAGATATAATACCCAATCATAAAACAGGAATTTTTCAGGAATCACTCTATATACTAAAACAACGTTCACTTTATCCCTATGGACTTAACACTTATATACATAGTCATAGAGATACTTCTAAAAAATCTACTTTCAGCCAATTTAAGCTTTACAGCAACAAAACGCAAAGAGCAAAACGAGGAAGCAAATTAAAAAATAATGCGACATTTTTATCCACTTTGGATACACTTGCATTAAAAAACAATTGAAATGGTTTTTTGACTCAGACAACTTCCCCAAGAAACTTCTCAATTGGTTACACACTTGTACTAATAAATTCCTTATCAAACTAAAAAAATTCATTCAAAACAGCTATGACGAAATACAAAACTTTAAAGACATTGTGATGACTTCGTGGTTTAACAAGGCACCATTTAGCAAGACGAAACAAACATTTATTAAATGTATAATTCAAAGCATAATATAATAGTTACTCAGAGCAGTACGTCGCTCCTACCGCATAGTACAATCTACTACCTTCCTCTTCCGAGGCTAACATGCAACTCTTAATAAATACATTAACCCTTCTCGGAGAAGAGCTACCTGCGCCAAGCACGCTCTGTTGATCGCCAAACAGTCGCCAGATATCACACCCCCGTCGTAAGATTGTTGTTGATATTATTTACAAATCAATCAGCAATCTGGAAACTAAAATCAAGCAACTGTTTGCGATCAACGTGAAAAAAAAAAAAAAAAAAAAAAAAAAAAAAAAAACTACATATACTTTTATACATTCTATCCTAATTTTCAAATCTCAATTACTATAGACATTTGCAATATACCTACAATTGCACCTCAATTTACTACATAAACATATATAAACATACATTACACATTTTTATATATAAACATAGATAACTCATTTTTTAACTTCACTTGTTCCGAACCTTATTATTATTGTAACAATTTATCAATTCTTAATTCAAAGAAACCAAGTTGATATTTTCTTTTATAAACATGTTAAAATATACCCTAGTATTATTCCAATGATGACAGTAAAATTATTAAGTTTCTTATATATATATAAAATTATATTCTTAACATTCCTTTTAATTAATGATGCTGCAGCATGATTTATATCCTTGGGAGACAAATATCTAAATTTACCACTTAGCTCGAATATTTGTTATCCAATAATTTCTCTATCTATTTCAAATTACATAAACATCTTATTTGCACAAAATTGTAAAATGATTATGAAAAGCAAAGAAAAACTATCTAATCATGAACTATACAAAATGTTCATGAAGATGAACAGTAAATTAATGTTCAAAGTTCACAAGTGGGAAGTCTGGATAATGCATCCGCGTTTGACAGTTTTTTTCCAGGGCAATGTTCTATTTCGAGATTATATTTCTGCAAAGCTATGGCCCATCGTTGTAATTTGGACGATTGCGGAGCATTTCTCACTACAAAGGCTAGAGGATTATGATCAGTCACAATTTTCACCGATGAACCGAATATCCAAGGTTCAAACTTCTTCAATGCCCATACTATAGCATAAGCTTCACGCTCTATAGTCGGCCAGCTCTGTTGAGGTTTCGATAATTTCTTGCTCGCGTAGCAGATGGGAAATTGCTTCTCTCCCCTTTGCTGTGATAAACATGCATCTATTCCGATTTGGGATGCATCAGAAAGAATGACAAACGGATCCTGCAGTGTTGGGGTGATCAGCTCCGTTGACATCGCTAATTGTTCCTTCAGTTGTTGAAATGTTGACTCATGAATTTCTTTCCATTCGAGTATTTCCGGTTGTTTATTTTTCGTGAGTTCTGTGAGTGGGTAGGCGATCTCTGCATACCCTGGGATATAATCGCGATAATAATTACATAGTCCTAACAGACTTTTAAGATCTCTTTTCGTTTTCGGCGTTTCCAGCTTCTTGATCGCCTCTATTTTCTCGGGATCTGGTTGATGTTTTCCTGATCCAATAATGTGTCCTAAATATTTAATTTGAGGTTTTGCAAACGAACATTTCTTCGAATTGATAGTAAATCCAAGTGACTCTAATTTGGTGAAAACTTTATCCAGATGTTGGAGATGAGTGTCGAAATCCGTGGAAAATATAGCTATGTCATCAATATAGGCTCTTGAAAATTGTTGAAATTCTTTCAGCGCGTTATTCATTACTCTCTGAAAAGTTGCTGCTGCGTTCCTTAATCCAAAGGGTAGCACTTTAAACTGATATTGACCTCGATGAGTTTTGAAGGATGTGTACTCTTTACTTTGTTCCTCCATGGGAATTGCCCAATATCCTTTCAGCAAATCCAAAGTTGTTATGACGTTGGCTCTTCCTATACTGTACATTAAATCAATGGCGTTTTGCATAGGAAAGTCATCTGGCTTCGTCACTGCATTCAAAGCTCGATAATCTAAGCACAATCTGATATCTCCATTTTTTTTGCTTACACAAACTACTGGATGAGCTGTATCTGCATTACTTTCTTCTATTAGTCCCGATTTCAATAATTCTTCTACTTCTTCATCGACCTTGGGTTTCAATGCTTCAGGAATCCTATAAATGTAAGGTTTCTTCCTCTCCATATTGGGTATTAATCTAATTTTATGAGCTTCAACTTTAGCTATTTTCAGCTTTCCGGTGAATAGTGCTCGGTGTTTGTTGATAAGAGCTATCAATTTTCTTATCTGCTGCGTATTCAAATTTTCTAAATTCAGATTTGCATCTATTTTAAAATCTTCCAGGGGGGGGTCCAGAGATCTTTTCCTGGCAAAGTTATAATTTCTCCAAATTCTTCTTCATTTTCAAATATCACTCCAACTGCATTGACACTAGCTTGGAATTTTCTAATTTTATTTGCATGAACATGTTTGATCTTTCCATCAGGTAGTTTTACTTTATAGGAATGAGGTGGGCAATGATTTACGATTTCTCCTGGACCAGTCCATCGTGCATAGAGTTTGTTATTTGAATCTGGTATGAGTAAATAAACTTGTTCTCCGATTTTGAAATTTTTTGGTATTGATCTCCGATTAAAGTACTCAGCATATTTTTGTTGTTTATCACTTGCAATTAAATTGGCTTGTTCAGCTGCTTGTTCTAACCTTATTTTTAAAAGCTGTAAGTAATCCACTGCCGATTCACTTAGATTAGGTGGTATAGGTATTTCTCCTGACCATGAAGACTTCAGTACTGCTAAAGGACCTCTTGGTTGTCTTCCATACATCAGCTGAAATGGTGAGACACCCGTGGTGCAGTTTGGTACTTCTTTGTATGCAAAGAGCAGGTATGGGATGTGCTTATCCCAATTCGAAGGATCAGTCCTGATGACATGATGTAACATTTGCTTGAAGGACTTGTTCCATCTTTCTACTAATCCATTTGAAGCACTGTAAGCAGGTGTAGAGAACCTAGTCTTTTCTGGAATTCTTTAGTTAATTTTGAAACAAAGTTACTTCCGTTGTCACTAGCTATTGTATTAGGGATTCCTGTTCTCATGAAAATCTCCAAAAGCGCGTCGCAAGTGGCTTTTGCTGTCAAGCTTCTCAGTGGAATGGCTTCTGGCCATCGGGAATGTTGATCTACCAGACATAACACATATTTATGTTTCCTAGCAGACGGAGGTTCAATAGGTCCAATAACGTCGATGTTAACTGTTTCGAAAGGTAATCCTGGCCTTCTGACCGGTGTGATGGGAATCTTGTCAGATCGCTTTTCTGGACTTTTCAACTGACAATCTTTGCACGTTTTACAAAAGGTTTCGACATCTTGCGCTAATCCAGGCCAATAAAATGAATATCGTATTCGCTCCTTTGTTTTTCTTATTCCAAGATGTGCGCCGAAAATGGAACTATGTGCTAATTCCAACACTTGTGCTCTTCTACTAAGCGGAAGCACTAACTGAAAAACAGTCTGTCCTAATATTTCTAATATAGTCCTAATATAGTGTTTCGAAATCCTTTACTTCTCTTGATTTGCAGTAATAGTCCCATGTAGCTGTTAGTCTTGAAACGAACTGGATATGCGTTTCGCCGGAATAACGTTTAGTTTTTCTGAAGTTTTCTAAACAGGTTTGAGGAGTAGGTTGATATTCCTTCAGAACAAGAGTTTTCACTTTTTCGTAATTTTGCAGATCTTCCTCCTTTATATAAACAAGAACATCTGAAGCTTTTTCTCCAATTAATTTCAATAATATTTCTGATTTGTATTCTTCGGGAACCTTCTTGTGCTTAAATGCTCTTTCGATAGAATCGAAAAATATATTCCATTCTTTTGCGGTACTGGTATAGTCAGTGTTTCTACTCCTTTGATCAGCTTGTCCAGGTAAATTTCGGTTTCTCGTTCTGTGTTTTGGATTAAAGGTGTTGGACTTCTACTTCCTTCATTTTGAGTTGCTCGAATCTTCGCTAGTTCTATTTCGTGTTCTCTTTCTGTTCTTATTCTTTCTTCCTCCATTTGCATTCTTTCCATTTCTTCTTTTCTTTTTCTATTCTACACTGTAGTGATCAGAATTTCTTTCACGAAATCAGCATCTTCGTTGTATTCCTTGCTATTCTGGAGTTTGTGTTTCAGTTCTACCAGCTTCAAATCTGGGGATGCTTCTTCGCCAATTTCCAATAGAACTGTTACTAAATCCTCTTTCTTTGCGTTTTTGAACATTTTCTTCTATTTTCCTTTAGAATCAAGCCTTTCAAACTCTCGATTAAATAATTCTCATACTTTTACTCCCTTTTGCAAATGTACACTTCTTTCGTTAGTTAGGCTTAACTTTACGCCATTTCCGTTCTCAACGCTCTAAGCTTCTAACCGCTCTGGTTTTCTCGTAAGAGAGCGTGTTGTGATGAGTTCGTGGTTTAACAAGGCACCATTTAGCAAGACGAAACAAACATTTATTAAATGTATAATTCAAAGCATAATATAATAGTTACTCAGAGCAGTACGTCGCTCCTACCGCATAGTACAATCTGCTACCTTCCTCTTCCGAGGCTAACATGCAACTCTTAATAAATACATTAACCCTTCTCGGAGAAGAGCTACCTGCGCCAAGCACGCTCTGTTGATCGCCAAACAGTCGCCAGATATCACAGACATGGTTCTCGATTTTAGTCTATTCAGACTTATAATAGTCTAATTAAAGGCAAAATTTATTTTAAAGTCAATTTTCTGCATCCGCAGTTTGAGAATATTCATTTCTCAAGAATCATCAGCGATTTTAAAGTTTACTTCCCAGCTGTAGACACAATACCAATGGTTGCATTTAAATATCAAAGGACCTTAAGCCACTTACTCACTAACCACCATGAAATAGAATGACATTGTAAGACAACAGTTTACAGCATTTACGTAGATTCTCACCACCAGCACATAATTACTGGCAACCTGAATATCATACAAAACCATTAACTAAAAACACTAATGAGTTATGATACAAAATTTAGACCAGTCAGAAACATAACTAAAAACCACGAAAACACCCATGCAGCCAGCCCGTTCGCGGGATTCGAACCTCAGACCGAACTACCAGTGTTCAGCGACTTTAGCGCTCGGCCGCTGGTGGGCTCTCACTCGAGTCTGGTTTCAAATATTGCCCTTCACAAATACCTTAATGTTCAAGACTTTCAAAAACAACATCAAAGAATTTATAGTTAAAGCAAGCTATCAACTGAATTTACCTATAGATACCTTTCTAAAATGGAAAGATAAAATTCTTCAACGCATATCCACCGAAATCAGTCACCTCAAGTTTAAAAGTACACTGAATTGGTCGCAACTTAAATCAGATATTAAAAAATTAAAACAACTTTTTACTATTACAAAAATATGTAAAGCAAATAATAACTTGAGCATTATATGAAAACAATTCTACGCAGAAATTATTAATAAAGAACTTCTCAACGTAACTACTTATCAATTATCCAACTTTACAGAAACATCTATAATAAAAAGAATTAAAACTTTTCATAAAAAACTCAATATTACTTTAAATACAAACTACAACAGCTTTACTAACCTTGTAACAGCTTTAAATAGTATTAAAATCTTGTAGTTTAAATAATTTAAATAGATGAACATTAAGGTATTTGTGAATGGCAATATTTGAAACCAGACTCGAGTGTCACGTGCGACTCTCGCACGAAGAATGTAATTTATTTTTAAATGTGAGCATTCTTTTTCCTTCTTGTTTTGTATGTCGCCATTTTGAGTACTAAATAAAGAGTTTTCTGTGTTCCATCATCGGAGTTGCTTCATTTGCCAAAGAAGTATTACAGTCTTAATTATTTTGGAGGCACCGACCGAGATCGAATAATCGTGCGTATTTTTATTTTATTAGTTCATCACTGAACATAATATTAGTGATACCAGATTATTACTTCTTGTTAATAATAAATTGTCTTATTTTATTACCGTATTTGATATTATATTTAATATTCATTTTAGTTGTCCAGACGGTAGATATATATATATTGCTCTATGTTATTATTCTTATTTTAATCACAATTAATGTGGTAGAGAGAATGAACTTCATATAATTTAAATATTTCATTTTTGAGCTATTTTGAGGAAATATAAGGAACACAGTGTTCGTTAATTTTAAACATAGAAACAATGTCTTACTTAGGAAGAGCTCGTAAGGAAGATTTGCAAAATCTCGCGGCTGAACTGGGAGTTCATGTGACTGCAGATTTGAAAATAGTTGATTTAAAACAGAAAATTGTTGAAAGTAGAGATTATGATGAAGTCTTCGTCAAAGGAGTCTTAGACACAATAATAGAATAACGGAAAGAGAGGGAGGAAAGGGAAAGAGAAGAAAGGAAAGAGAGGGAGGAAAGAGAAGAACGGAAAGAGAGGGAGGAAAGGGAAAGAGAAGAACGTAGGAGACAGGAAGAAGCAGAAGAGCTGAGAAGGAACGAACAGTATGAATTAAAGAGATTAAGACTTGAAGCAGAGACAGCAGAAGTCTCAAAATACCGGACAGATCCGGCCGAAAACGGAGCTGCGTCACCCTATGAAGAAATTCGATGACAAGAAAGGAGGTATCAGTCTATATTTGCTATTGTTTGAAAGGCAAGCAGAATGGGCTAAAATTGATAAAGAAGAATTTGTATCTCATTTACTAGGACTACTTCCTTACGAAGTAACCCAGTTAATAGCTAGAGAACCCTCCGATAAAGCTAAAGACTATGAACACGTGAAAAATTTATTGTTAAGACGGTTTAAACTAAGCCCGGAAAAGTTTAGGCAAAAATTTATGAAACATCAAAAGAGTACCGAATCCACATGGGTGGATTTCAATTATGAAATAGAAAATTATTGCAAAGAATGGGTGACTGGTCTAGGAGTTAAGACTTTTGATCAGTTGCTAGATTTGATGGTGATTGACAAACTTAAGCGTCGAGTTCCTCCTGAAATTCGAGATCATTTTCTTGATGAGTGGGTAGAGATGATTTCATCTAAAAACTTAGCTGGAAAACTTGAAGCCTACGAAAACGTTTGCGGAAACTTTCAAAAAAAGCCTGTAGTGGATCGGCAGAAAGAAAGATACAATGCACTAACTCAAAGTAAATTCATTTCAGATAATAAAAATAAAACTGAAAAAAAAATTGTCATCAGGATTTAATTCGCAAAGCTGGTTTCATAGACCTAGAAGTCCACGTCAAGAAAAAAAAGGAAGACTAATTTGATCATTCTCCATTTCTTTTCTATTTAAATGTGGTGTAAAACTATATGTTTAAAACTTAAAATTTTTGGCCTGAAGTTTGGAAACGTATGAGAGAAGTTACCTTTCTCTTTAAACAATTGAGCAAGCTGAGCTTATAAACTTTCGAATTTTACAGAACTTTCCCTTCGGTAAAAGTCTCTCCGTTGGGGGAGAGGTTGTAACAGCTTTAAATAGTATTAAAATCTTGTAGTTTAAATAATTTAAATAGATGAACATTAAGGTATTTGTGAAGGGCAATATTTGAAACCAGACTCGAGTGAGAGCCCACCAGCGGCCGAGCGCTAAAGTCGCTGAACACTGGTAGTTCGGTCTGAGGTTCGAATCCCGTGAACGGGCTGGCTGCATGGGTGTTTTCGTGGTTTTCCCCATGTGTAACGTGTATACCAGCCAGTTTCCCTTAGAAAGTCCTCCACGAAGGCATCCCTCCCCTTAGGCAGATAGCCCTAGTGTGCTTTGCCGTAATTAAATACACCACACCATACACCACCAGACTGTAGTGTCACGTGCCACTCTCGCACGAAGAATGTAATTTATTTTTAAATGTGAGTATTCTTTTTTCTTCTTGTTTTGTATGTCGCCATTTTGAGAGCTAAATAAAGATTTTTCTGTGTTCCATCATTGGAGTTGCTTCATTTGCCAAAGAAGTATCACAACCTTTACGCAATTCCCAAATTTGATAAAACACCATTAGAATTCAGATTTATAGCTAATGGAACTAATAATTACAAGAAAAATGTAGACTATTATTTTTCAATTCAACTTAAAAAAATCTGTAAATTTATTTTCAACGATTGTAACACTAATCATAACTATTGCTGGATCATCTTTAATAACACTCCTGTCATTAATGCCATTCAAACAATTAACATCCAAAACATTAACTACTGTGACTTTGAAAACTTTCATACCTCACTTCCTCTAGAAGAAATCTATACTAGTCTACTAGATCTGCCTAAACTCTTCCCTGATATGCTCACAATTATGACTCATAACAAATGGAAAACCTACCTAAAATGCACACTTTTTCATAACTACATCAGATTTCAAAATCAACTTTTTAAACAAGTCAGAGGTCTGCCAATGGGCTTACATTCCAGCACCTCGATCTGTAATATCTTTTTATTTATCAAAGAATTTAACTTCCAAAAAAATCTACAACCACAAGAGTTAAATTACTACAAGCACACTTACAGATATATTGATGACCTTATAATTAATAATTTTAGTAAAATTGAACACTCTGAGATTTATCCAAATTGTCTTACTCTTACTAATAATTCACAAAATAGCATAGACTATCTAGATCTTCAAATCATTAACTACAAAAAAATTTTACTTTTTGGCAAAACAAGAAACTTCAATTTCAATACTAACAAATTAATAAATTGGAATTCCAACATATCCAAAAAAGTAATTAACAATACAATAATAAATCAAATACAACGAATTAAAAATATATGCACAGATACAATAGATCTACAACGTGAAATTTTGCTCCTTATTAAAATTCTCAAAAATAATCTAATATCCAATCAATTTATTAACCATTGCCTTAAAAGAGCAGGCGTTAAATACTCACTCTAAATTATTTAACTGATAGGGATATGATAATTTGTTCTAAACCTGAGAAAGCGGTATAAGTTGGATGACTATCAGTTGAAGTATTTGTATATAGTGTAATTACTCAGTTGTATATATTGTAAAAAGCTAATTGTCTTCAGACTTATGCTGTTACTAAAAAAATGGGCTTATTTCATATTCTTTAGTCTGTCAAATAGCTCTTTGACAGTGAAAATTCCTTTTTTCCTTTCTTAAATTCTTAATCGTTTCGACACGACAATTAGCCAGAAATTAATTAATTTCCATTCACTAGTATTTTCAAAAACATTTTAACAGACAATTTCACTCAAATAAGAACTCCACAGAATACATCCCGCAAGAATTCCGAGTCCCACCCACTACCATAAATTACTTTACCCAAGTCTTACCAACTGATATTATTCAAAGCCCCTACTGCCGCTAAGAATTTTCGGAAACACTACACTTCTGAGTCAGACGCGAAGAGAACACTTTGCCCACTCCCCACTAGAAAGAATGTAAGTTAATTAATAATTTTTCTGGCCTTTATATCTTCATGTACATTCACTTTTCTTATTATATTTTTCATTTTTATATTATTTTTGATCTGTTTTTACAAAGTTTACATTATTTATCTTATATTTTGTAATTTTCTAATGTTTATTTCAACTACTTTGAATTCTATTTCATAATGACAATTTTCAATATTTAATTTTTATAAATAATATTGAACTCAAATGTATAAACACGAGGGTGTCGGGGAACGGTTACTCAAGCTTTTTCGAAATTTACTGCAGAAATTGCTTTTAACTCAAAATTGAATTGGCTAAAATGCTTAATAGGAATAAGTTTTTTAAATATCAGCATTGGTTCATAATCCCTTCTATTCACGGAAATATTTGGCCTGACTTGAATTGCCGGTTTGGCTTAGCCTTATTGCTCGAGTAAAGACGAAACACCTTCGTATTTATTTATTAATTATTGTTCATTGAACGGGAGTTGGTTTGTTCCCCTTGAAAAGTCAACTATTTTCCGATCAATGACAATGATTTACATGAATTTAATTTAATTCTTGCCTTTAATTTATTCTCTTTACAAATTGAAATTTTATGATTCATGATTTAATTCCAGTCCCCGTTAAAACATTTTTAACATTTTACTTTCAAGTTACTTCAAAACATCTTTCAAAATATAACTCACTAGTATGGATTCACTCTTTTAAGATAATCCTACTATAATTAAACTTAGGAGATAATATAATCAATTAATCAATATTATTTAGTAAATAAAAGCAAATAAAATATATATAAATATATATATATATATATATATCTCCTTAGTTACTTGGCTCGGTGAGTCCAGTTTCTTTATCCTTATATGTTTGTAAATTGTACATTTTTTGCTTTAAAAATGATTGAATTATGTTGCTCTTATCTTATGGTTAAGATTTTATGTTAGTTAATCTGCATGTTATATCTGTGGAATTATCAACAATTTAAAAGTTATTTAAGTACAGCTAAGCCTAATTTCTTTACCATAGCAGCCCTATTTGTTTATATTTGAAATTTAGCAGAATAGTGAGTTTGTTGCCAATCTATACAAACTAAGCTTCGCGACAACAAAGTAGCGTCTTCTTTTATTATTGCAAATTGAATTATGCTTAATCCATTCTGGAATTATTATTTAATTTATGAAATTACTCAGTATATTGACTCAGCATAGCATCCACAACAAATTAAGTAAGTTTCTACGCCTTCAGTGTCTTTTTGCCGAGTGAAACCAAAAGGAAACTTTTAGTTTTGTGCACGGAAAAATTTGCCTTCTTGTCCGCTGGCCGAATTGCTTGTTTTTGTGTAGAAACTGTAATTTTAATTGTAAAAATTGTTTTTTAATTAGTTTAACTGTATTTGGTGTTTTATATTTTCCTATATCTTTCAATTTATTATAGATATTTTGAGATTTTATGTATGGAATTAATGAATGATATATATAATAAAATTCGAGGAAATAAGTTTAACTGAAAGTCAAGAAAAATGTGTATAATTTAATATTCCGTACAAGGAAAAATGTGGTATACACATCAGATTTCTTTAAAATTTCCTTTTCTTCACTTCACAGTAAACTGTCAGTGTAAGAAACTTTTAAGTCATCGATACTGTGGTTTAACATACTGTCGTTTAGAATCGTGGTAGCAGCTAAAGGTGACGAATTCTGTGGTTTACTATTCGCTCACCTCTAGCTACTAAGGTTAAGAGATATTTCGTTATGAAGGATTGTGAGATTATAAGCATAGTATCAACTTCACTTGCATCTAAAAGCTTTTTTGAATGAGCTTGAAGGACAAGGCAGTGACATGCAAGAAAAGGCTAGCATTTAGTTCGAAAGAAAGATCTACTATCGCTTGCAAAGAGCAAAATACTTTTATTGCATACTAGTAGTAAACTTTTATTGTGTATTTACAATAAACTGACTCATTGAATAATATCATCAAAGTTTACATTATAGTTACATGATGGTCAGTTCTATAAAGAATTATTTGTCTAGTGTCAACAACGTTTTAATTTTGTCTTACAGTAGATGAACGTAACTGAACACTATTATTTTCTCTTTGGAAGATTTTCCGCGAAAATACTGCTCTGGTTTTATTAATAAGTCTCAAGAAATATTTGCCTTTTTTAGTTTCTAAAAATCAATTACAGTGCTAAATAAGCTTAACTTTTCGATTTGTTTTGTGTGTTTGACGGGTTTAGATGCTATTATGTACCTGGCTGGTTGTTGATATACAGGGTGATAATTACTGAACTATATGAAATTAAATCGTCATAATCTCTGAACGGTTTGCGTGATGAAGTTCAAACTTCGTGGTTGGCTGCAGTTTGTCATGGGAACTAGTATGCATATGTGCACGCAACTTGTTATTGCCCGCCATTTTCAAGTGAAAATGTCACGCTACGGTGTGCCTGAGTGTATAGCGCTTGTTGGCTTATTATGCGAGCAATAACAGTCCGATTGCGGCTCAAAGGAAGTTTGCGACCGTGTATAAGCTGAAGACAACCGGTCCAAGTGTGCTAACAATACGTGAAGGTTTTGGAAAAGGATTTCATCCCCATTATCCAAAGTGCCCCTAATTTCGACAAGATGTGATTCATGGAAGATGGAGAGAGAGAGAGAGAGAGAACGGAGGACGTGGGCACTATCCCCTTATCAAACGGTTAATTAGTATAGCACCTAGTCCACCACTATGTATAGCACCCCTTCAAAATACATAATGCCACCTGAAAGGTATTCAACGTGCACGACAAGACATACAGCATAATATGTTACAGAGTTACAGATTAATATTCAAGATACATTACTGATACAGACATGACAGATGCAGAACTGATAAAAGGCTGATATAATACTGATATTAACACTGATTAATACTGCTACAGTACTGATACATTGATATAACACTGAATATTATTGCTGATTAAATGGGAATGATTTTGCATAAGTCGGTAAATAAATCCATGAAATAATACGTTACAGAGACTCAAAATATTGCGAATTAAAATATCACAAATGAATGTTCTACTGTTACATTACTTGTACTATTGTACTATCTATAGCACCCATTCAAAATATATAATGCCACCTGAAAGGTAATCAACGTGCACGACAAGACATACAAAATAACATGTTACAGAGTTACAGATTAATATTCTAGATATATTACTGGTATATTACTGATGCAAATATGACAGATGCAGAACTGATAAAGGCTGATATAATATTGGTACTGATATTGATACTGATTAATACTGCTACATAAGTGATACATTGATATAACACTGAATATTAATACTGATGAAATGGTAATGATTTTGCACAAGTCGGTAAATAAATCCACGAAATTATACGTTACAGAGACTTAAAAAAAAAAAAAAATTGCGAATTAAAATATTACAGATCAATGTTCTACTGTTACATTACTTGTACATTACTGATGAAATATAACTGATACACTACTGATACAAGGATGATATAATACTGATATAATACTGATACAATACTTTACTGATTGTAAGACTGTTTTTATTGTTCATGCGATATATGCATGAGCAAATATGCATATACAATACTTTACTAGTATTAATACTCATACAATACTTAACTGATATTAATACTCATACAATACTTTACTGATATTGATACTCATACTACACTTTTATTGGTATTAATACTCATACAATACTGACTAATAGTGATTAATTGTAAATGGAATGAATTCGTACAAGTCGGTAAATAAAACCACGAAATAACACGTTACAAAGACTGAAGCTAATGCGAATTAACACAACACATACATGGAAGATGGAGCTCGACCTCATCGGACCAAAAAAATGTTTGATGTCCTGGAAGAGCACTTTGGAGACCGCATTCTATATCTGGGGTACCCAGAGGCCACTGGAATGGGACTCGCTTGGCCGCCATATTGTCCGGATCTGAACACGTGTGACTCATTTTTGTGAGGCTATATTAAAGGCAATGTGTACAGAAATAATCCCAAATCCATTTCTGAGCTCAAACTGCCATTCAGGACGTTATCGACAGCATCAATGTTCCGGCACTTCAGCGGGTCATGCAGAATTTTGTTATTTGTCTGCGCCACGTCATAGCCAAAGATGGCAGGCATATCGAACATATCGAACCTAAATCTGAATTTCTGTAGTGACGTTGAATATGTTGATTAAAGTTTGTGCACTCAGTAGTTTTTAAATAAGTTACGTTTTATTTCATATAGTTTAATAATTGTCACCCTGTATGTCTCTGTATCTCTCGCGGATGCAATATTGGTCTTTCTCCTTGGTTCACCATGAACAAAGCTGGCTAATGACCGATCCCGACGAATGTATCAAGTTACAAATGTCAAGCTACTAAAAAAATACACGCTATTTTTAAGATATTTTACAGAATTTTTGAATATTTGAATAAAATATACGCAATACTTAATGTTTTTTCTTACTTCTAAATAATCAGAAAAACTAAGGAGCTCCGAAAAGGACGAAATACGTTTTCAGATTCCTTAGTTGTTCCGATTAAATGTTTTAAATAATTAACCGTTAATAACCCGTTTGAAGTATTAATTAAAGTATGAATAATTAGTTACAGCTTGTCATAAATTGTTTTGGAAAATCTATTTTGATTTAAAAAATACTTTAAGTTAAAAGTTTATGGAAAATTCCTTTTATTCGAAATTGGTTACTCTTAATTACTTAATGAATATTTTCCAGTTATAATAGTTCTTTACGCTTTCCAGGATAGTATATAGCCTTTTTAATACGGAAAATGATATTTAAAAAAATAAATTTTCAATCTAAGCTACTTAAGCGCCAGATTTTGTTATTGAAAGTTCTAATTTAAGTTACTGCAATAAATAGATATACGTATGCAATGAATTTGTGAAACAGATTTGTGAGTTTTGGAAAGTCTTTTGGATCTGCTAGCTTTCATCAGTACTGGTGACATGTTTCCATCAACATTTCATACCTGATGGAAATCGTTGATACCCGAGGTCTTCCACTCTCTTCAAATGGTTCTCTAATTTCAGTGGTGGAAAATCACGTACGTAGATAGATGTGTTTGAAATTCTTTCCTAATCTATCTTTCTATTAAAATTGCAATCTCAAACGTCTAGTAACACTTAAGAATAAATTTTCTTTCCTCTAAGCTTCGTCTAAACATATCCATTATTTCAAAAAGGTTTAACAGGAAAGAAAGAAATATTAATGAATCAACAATCAATAGATGGCCAACCAGACAATAAAGTGCATACACTCTTTTCAAGGATAGCAGAACATTCATTTCAACACCATATATTAGAGCAGATCAGTGATATTTGAAAACGAAGAAAACTCAGAAAATAATGGGAAAACATCATTTTAACAGCTTTAAGTTACATTATGTTTGACTGTTCACCTGTTCACTTGGATGATAGCCAACGATGTTGATGTCCTCATTTTTTGATAATAAATAAAAATATTTTTATTAGTATTTTGTAATAAAAAATAAATATTATATAATAATAATAAAAAGATAAAAAAATCTGAAAGCTTTTAGATATTACATTCAGCCTAAAGGGGAGTTTTGTTAACGTTTTGTGTGCCGCCTTTGTAGGAAGATTTGGAACGCGAAAATATGAGTAATCTAAAATGCATTGTAAAATTTAAATATGATTTATATTGTTACAGTTTTTGTATTTAGTTTGCTATTTTTTAGTAGAATTGTAATTACAATTGTTTCATTTCCCCGTGTAATGCAGCACGTGACGAGTTTTAAGAGAAAGCTACGCCGAAAAAGTAAAAATAAAGGAACACGCGCATTTAATAAATAGATATATCGTAATTTATATTTCAATTGAAATAATGCAATTGCGTGTTAACTGTAACTGTAATTCTACGCTTTTGCTTTCCAGAAACCTCGAGAAATTACGAGAAGCTTCTCGTGACTGATTCAAAAGCTTATAAAAGCCGGATAAAACCCGGATTTAAGTTCAATTGTTTAGATAACTACTGCAGCGAATTCGCGGTGAGATCGGATTAGCCTTCTTTGCACTTTGAATTTAATTCTGTTTAACGTTTTAGCAGTTTAAAATATAACTACTGTGATATTGGGATATTGTACGAATATCGGTGCTGAAAAATTTCAGCATTTTGTTTTATTTCTTGTGATAAGAATAAATTTTATTAACTTTTCATCAGACTTGTGTATTCAGTCTGCTACAAACCCGTACGCACGAAACAATATATGCATATATGTAGATATATACATCCATCGCTTCCACGGCCTTTATTTTCGCAATCGTTGGCTGTTGCCATATATTTTCAAATATAGAAGTGTTTTAAATGAAGAAAACATTCATGTTATGGAAATGTAAAATAAGATTAATTTTCGACAACTAACGAAATGGAACTTTAAAGACGGTCACTCTGTTTCTGTGTTTATATCCGGTTAAGTTTTATATCGGTTAATTAAGTTAGAATAAATCGAGGAAATAAGTTCAAATGAAGTGCAGCAAAAAATGTATATAATTTAATAGGCCGTATAAGCAAGTCATGCGGCACCCACATCAGATTTTTTCATCTTACGTTTACAATGTATTGATGAACTGGAAGGAAACAGTTGATTTCGATCAGCGGATGAAATTTGAAAACAGTTACAACTCGTAATATTTAGGTTAACTTGGAAACTGAAAGATGTGTCAAAACAAATGACAGATGTCATGAAACTTTGATTAAACAAATTCATTTTGATTGAAGGCTTTGCTGTTTTGTGCTACAACTCAACTTGCTACTGCATTCGTCAATTCCTCTTAAAATATTCACTTGCTAGTGTTATTTTGCGACACACAGAGTATTAACATAAATGCTAGACGACTAACATTTTCCTGCTAGTCCACGGACGGCAAGCCATATGGTGTTCATAAATGTCATTATACTGCCTTTCATCTCGCTACAGTTTGTCCTAGATATATACTTCCAGTAACAAGTTTTAAATAACTCAAATATTCGTGTTCTGGCATTTCAAAATTTAAGACATCAAATTCACAAACATTCATTAACACAAATATTCCTCAACGCAAACATTTATCAACACAAACGTTCATCAACACAACCGTTCATCAACACAACCGTTCATCAACACAAAATATTCATCATCACAAACATTTATCGACACAAATGGTCATCAACACAAAGGTTCATCAACACAAATATTCAACAACGCAAACATTCTTCAACACAAACGGTCAAGAACACAAATGTTCATCAACAGAAGTATTCATCATCACAAACATTCATCAACACAAATGTTATAAGCTATTTTTTCCCTCTTTTTCACCATGCTTTCTTGGTGTAAGAGTAGCACACTAGACGCGTATTCGAGAGATCCACGTTCGAGACTCGGCGAGGGCATTGCACATTTTTTACATCTCCTGCATCAAAAACTCTAATGACTCTATAAATGAAGCTCGAACATTCGTCAAGCCCAGAATTCGGCGATTCGTCACTACCAGGATTTTGCGAATGGGCGCCCTAATCCCTAGTCGACCTTTTAAAACGAAAAGTTTATAAGGCATTTTCCCCTCCTTCGTCGTGCACACTCGGTGCAGATTCGAAGCGTCCAGGTTCGAGTCCTGGAGAGGGCATTGCTCATTTTTCACTTCTCCAGATTCCAAAAAACACCTAATGACCCTACAACGTTCATCAAAACAAATGTTTCACTCTGATACAATAACATTTGTCCAAAATATACAATTTTAAGGTTTGGGACCGAGTTTTCTGAAAATCCAAGGATCGTACAAAAATTGAAGGGAGAAATATATAAATCGGTATTATAAAAAAAATCTGAAAGGTTTCAGATCTTCGCACTTAAACCATAAAATTCAGTTCAAAAGCAATATCGCAAAATAGTTTTAAATTGAGCATATCCTTTAGAATTTCCGATACACAGTCTCACGCACTGGAAATAAAAATATTTTTTTCTGTACAACATTGCCATTATTCGCTTTGAAAGCCTTGAGTTTGTTAATGAAAAATTCGTTAAAATTTTACAATCGATAATAAAACAAATTTCAAATTTGGGCTTCCAGATGCCCATGTTCGTAGTAGTAGAATTACGTTATTCAAAACTGGATGGCTCTAGGTACCGTTGTTTTATCAGAATGCGAGAAACACACATATATTTATGCAGATTCTTCATTATTTATTTCATTCAAATATAATACAGGGCAAATATAATACAGGGCGATAATATTGGGTGGCAATAGTTTGAAAAGTGATTCAGCTTTTTAAAGATTTCAACGCAAAATGCCAAAAGGAAAACAATAGTCCCTCAGGAACAAAGCCTCTTTGTACTAAAAAAAAATCATCCGTTTAAGAAAACGTTTCTGATGTTAATAGTTTAAGTGGCAAACATTTATATGCAAATGGCTAGAGCCCGCCATTGGAAAAAAATATTGATGTGCACATTACCCTGAAAAATTTTGACCAATATAAATTTTGTCAAAACGGAGACTTTATTCGCAGACTTTATTACAATTTGGATTAAAGTACAACCAACTCAAATATTAATTTTATAAATTAAAAATGTAACTGGTCCAATAATGGTTTTTGCATCACTGTCAACATGAATACCTTGCGTGATATTTTTTTTGCATGAGTACTTTAAAGCTTTAACGTTATAAGTTCAAGAAAGTTATAAAATGCTTTAAAGCATATGCATAATGCTTTTATGTAATTAGATAATGTGTTTTAAAGTAATAAAGTGCTAAAGAGGCAAATCGACAACCTTGTATTCAGCGTAGATTTTGTAGCAGACGTTTTTGCTGCTGATGAAGGAGGACCCGTTTCGCCCTCAAAATCGATTGGGATTTTACAAAATCTACTCCGAATACAAGGTTGTCGATTTGCCTGTTTTATTTTCCACGTCGGCGTTTTTCTCTCGCGTCTTAATAAAATGCTTTTATGCTTTAAAGTAATAAAACTGCATGTGGATTTTATTGACATTTTATTAGCATTTGAGAACTCAAAAATTACTCGTTTAAAAATGCTCTTGGCATGAAAAATGTAACAAAATTTAAAATTAAACAATGCACGCTTTCGTAAGGAATAACATTGAATGACGTAAAAAAGAATAAAAATCTGCTTCGAGTGATCCCGTTTTTTTAAACCGACTGTTCAAGAAAAAGAACAATCCTAACTTATAAAGTGTATAAAAATCGCAGATTTGAAGATTAAATATCTCGGTCAATTCTTATTGTACGAAGTATTTTTGCACTTTACTGTTCAATATAAGTATGAACTTTCATTACATATAAACACCAGACCGGAAAGCCGTATAAAACGTTAGATTTTAGAACGGAAACTTGACTATATAAGTCGCTTAAAACAATTTTGTAACTGTAAGTACACGTGTGCTGTAATAAGAATTTAGATCCTGTTCTACATACTTTATCGAAGTTTTTTAAGGTGAATGCTAATGTTTAAAAGAAATGATGCTGATATTTAAAAGAAATTTTGACAATTGATGCTGATGATCGATCGATATGTCAGTCCAATTATCAATTTTAGGCTTTGATAGAGAACTGAATACAGGGTTTCTTATTCGAGAATGGGAATGCTGCCTTTATTTTACCGAAGCCGCTCTAAGCCTCTTTTAGATAGTCTCCATTTGTAGTGATGATTTGAATCTCAACATAATCTGCTTAAGCAGAAATTCAATTTGATGCGATCTTGTGAACCTTGTAACAAGATTATATTGTTACGTTTTTTTTTCTGACACCAGTTGTTACGTTATTTTCTTCCTTCACGTTCGTACGGGTTTCATGTGGATTTGGAGTGAATAACGATGACAGCACTTGATGGAATATCGAAACACACTTTATTTACCAATATTAATCAGGACAGCTCCAAAACACTTTTACAGTCATCGAAGATCTACAGTAAACACGCTGGAACAATCACCGACACAACCTTCACACTATCAGGTAATAACGGTGGAGACAGCTTCACTGCAAAGCACCAGAGTACAGCTCTCGACTCTGCTTAGTCGTTCTCAGAACTCCACGTACTCTCGAGACTCTCCACGCTACAACTCACGATGCACTCGATGACACACAGAGCACAGCTCCCGACTCTTCGGTTCAGCCGCTCCTGGAGCTCAACACGCTCTCTCGACGATGCACTAACTGCGATATACGAAGAGACTCTTTCGATGCACTCGACGAGCCACTCGGCACTCGCTGCCCGGCTGTCATCTCGATCGACTCCGCACGGATCCGCACGTACTGACTAACTCGAGACTAACTATTTCGCTCTCACTCTCTGCGTACCTTGCAGGGTTTATATAATTTTTGGCTTGTGTTCGAGAACATTCTGGGCTAAACCGGTAAGAATTCGTTCCAGAAGGTTCTCCATTCGTCCATGGCATATCGCCGATTTTGTCGCCAAATGGACTTTTTTTCGCCAAATGTGACAACCTTGCCGTCCATTGCCATTTTATGGCAACTCTAATACTGCTTTGCGGAGAAGCTATCGTACTGCGCCTGTACAATATAATTCGTAACAATATCTTTTATTTAAATGCCCGCGAGGGCCGAAAATGTACACATATATAGTACTAGAATTATTTTGCACTATTTTTGTAGTCAGTTACTTAATTTCTTATAAAATATATTTTACTTTAAATATTAAAATTTGTTAAGAAAAAAATAATACGCCGAACAAGTATTAATTTAGAAGTCAAACCACAAAAAGCACAGCTGTCAAAGCGCAAATAATCGAAACTTGTCCTGCGAAAATTCGCAAATATAACTCTGATTTTTGTTGTTTGACTTAAAATTTATATCAATATTTTTATCCGATTTTTAATTTAAGTGATCTCGATATTGACATAAATTAATTAAGGTTGTGATTAATAAATATACCACTGGACTTTTATTTTGATGATACACTAAGCAATCACTTAATTGGTAATCAATTACTTAAATCAATTGTAATTATGAATCAGTTGCTAAATTACTTAAATCCTTTGCAATTATTAGTCAATTACTTAATTTTTAATCAATTATTGAGAAATTACTTAATTGCACTAGGACGAACTTCAATTATTTAATAAATAATACGAAATTTTCCGCAGCATTAGGTATTAAGAAAACTAAATATATACAACATATTTACAGGTACTTCCTTGTTAAAATGGTAGCTACTAGCTACAAGGAAAACAAAATCGCTGAATACTGGTAGTTGAACCAGGATTAGATTCTAGGCAAAACGAGGTAGCTTCATGAATGTTTTCATTTGGTTTGCTTTGGTTTATTTGATTGTGGCAGCACTGGAGAGCTATATGTCTAAGAAAAGAAATGCTTATGTGGAGGACTGACTGATTATTCACCTGGAGAAGCGTTTTCATGTTTTTCGTCATGTGTAACGCGAATAGAAGACAATTTCTCTTAGAAAGTCACACCAAGCCTTGTTAAAACATCCATTACGCTTAGCAGCAAAATTGGAAAATTAATTCGCCCATTCCGTAATTACATGCAAAATTTAAATGCTGTCAAAGACTTACTTTAGTGGCAACTTTAAGCTATTTACATTACTGTGAAAAATGGCCATGAAACTGTATAACGCGCTGTCTAGATGAAAGCGCGGACGTGATGTCAACGAGGACAAACGAAGACGCATAATGTAACGTTCTTTTTAGCCCAAAGGGGCAATTTGCCCAGAAGGCCTATTAATTTCGTTTTGGCATTTTGCGTCGGTTCACTTTTCAAATTGTTGCCACCAAATATTAGAGCCTTGCATTATATTTAAAGAAACTGAATAATGGAGAATCTGCATAAATGTGTGAATGTTTCTCGCCCTATGAAAAAACAACGGTGTCCAAATACATCAAATTTTCAATAATAGTCCTCCATTCAAATATGGGCATCTGGAAGCCCAAATTTGGAATTTGGAATTTGCTTTATAATCTGTTCCATATCTTGTCAAACATTAAAGAATTTTTGATCAAGAAACTCAATAATGATTTCAAAGCGAGCAATGGCAACATTGTACGAAAAAAACCATTTGTAGCTCCAGCACGCGAGACTGTGTATCAGAAATTCTACAGATATGCTCTTTTAAATATTTTATGATATTGCTGTTGAATTGAATTTTTGGTTTAAGTGCAAAGAACGTGATATATTAAAAGTATAAGTAACACACAAAACGTTAAAAAACGTCACTTTTGGGCGTAGTATAAAATCTGAAACCTCTCAGATTTTTATTTTGTTTTTCCGATTTTTCTTTCCTTTTTCTTTTCATTTTAATATATCTAAATAAAGCGTAATTTAGTGATAACTCGATGAGTTTTAGTGGTGATTATACTGATTTTTATTAGTAATGTTTTATCTACATTATTTATATGAGAAATTTTAAAAGGAGGAATCGTTCGCTTTTTAGAGCAGTAATTTTTGATTGAGTGTGATACGTAAATTAAGTAGAAATTATAAAGATTCTGCTTTGTATGACGAGAACCGTGATGAAATAAAAGCTGACGCAAATTCATATGATAGTTCTCTATTCTTTTTAAACAAAGGTAATATATGTGGTTGCTTTCGAATAAAATCAACTCTTAGCCTTTTATTTAAAATTAGGAAAAGAAACAGAAACATACATTTATATAGAATCTGATTACTTGCGATTTGTTTTTTGAGGCTGATGTTACTGTAGAAGAAGAATAAAAGAGAAAAATTCTCTAAAAGAATTATCCATAGCGTTAAAAAGTTATACATAGCGTTAAAAAGACTTTTATTAATTATAATAATTAGATATTAATAAAACTAGTAGAGAGTTTAAAATAGTAGTGTAGATATTAATAAAACTAGTAGATTTATTAAAATAGCATAGTGTAGATATTAATAAAACTAGTAGATAGTTTAAAATAGTAGTGTAAATATTAATAAAACTAGTAGATGCACTGAACAAGAACATCTTCAAGTCTCCTAAATTACCATTTGGATGAATATATACGAATGCTAGAATAAATCTTGACTGTCCATTAACAATTACATCCAACCATACGAATATCGCCTGCTTCTGAATCTTGTATTCTCTTACGCTGCTTAACACTAAACTCTGGTGATAGACAATCTGCTACACTAGTCAAATTTCTATAGATCGCAACACAATTAGCTTGGCGAAATAAAATAAAATACAATAAACACATTGACACCCGAACACACTGATTTTCTACGCGCGACTGCCAATCAGACGCCCTTAACATTCACACGAGGTCGCATATGCGCACTGTGCTCTGACTTCACCAAAATTTGGTGAACGCTATATTTTAACTCTATATTTGAGGTGTTGCTATGAGTGAACCCTTAGTCCAATTTTTAATTTTTGTGTGTGTTTACTAATGTACTCCGTCATCTAACTAACGATGTATTTAGATTGATTGTAACATTTGTAGTTTCGGAGATATAGGCATTCGCGCATACCTCAAACAGCATCTTAATTTTTGCTTATCCATCGGCCCATTACGAAGAAAATCAATTCTACCTTAAAAAGAAATATAGCTATAGTATTGCAATCCCGTAAAACGAGTTCTAGTTTCTCAGCTTCCTATTTATACTATGTATCGATGTCATTTCAAACAATATACTTTGATACTCTTGTTAATTTTTATCTTAATTTGCGGCTAGTATCTGCCCATTCGAAGATTGGTTTAACCCAGTGACAGGCAACACCTTTGAATACATTCATGAACAGCAACATTTAAAAACCAAAACCACGTTTTTACTTTCTTGTACGAAGTAACAAAAATATTGTAATCGCGAAAATTTCGGGTATCGTATTTCAACGAAATATCCATTTTGACCGATCTCGAGTTCATTTAAATGATGTTTTTGATGACTCTTTCTTTTAGTTTAAAGAGCCACTGGTATTCAGTGCGTAAGCTTACTAACGGAAGTGTGAGGATGCTATAGAACTGGAATTTTAGATATTGTTATATGACTGTACATATAACAAGTATAGATAATAAAAAAAATATGCGACAGTTCTATATCTCTCATTCTACTGAGCCGATTGACAAAATCCACATTTTCCATGTCTCGAAAGCGCGACGGAGGATATATATTACATTTATACATAGCTTTGTTCTAACGCATGTATTTTGACGCAAAATCGGACTTTTTCTGAAATAAAATACCAATCGTTTTTTCATACATCGATTTTACTACTCAAATTATGCCTAGATATTAAAGTTTCTAATTTTTGGTCAGAAATTTATGGAGAAATTTAACCTTTTAACTGTCATGCCCGAGATAGAACTGGTGTTCGAAAATGTCACGCCCGAGTATTACTCGGGGTAATTTTTTTTTTTTTGAGTGCATCGTATTGTTATACCCGAATATATATCGGGAGACGTTTATTTCGGCTTCATCTCTTTGTCAAATCCGTCTGTATCTCGGTAAAAGTTAATGTGCGCTCAATTCAATAGATGACAGCACTTTACTGAAGATTTCAAAGGTTAGAGGTTATTTGGTTCAAAGTGCATGGGGTCTTTTTGTTGTAAAATAGCCTCCAGTTCTTTGAAACGTTATATAGATGATTTAGATTCTTCAACCGAAGGTGAAGGATGTGTGTTTGATGAGCAGTATTCACGATACTTCCATGGTTAGCCTCAAAAATAAAAAATGGAGATATACTCAAGCCGAAGATTGTTTCTAATTACGGTCTAGCTATGGGTGGTGTAGATCGCTGTGATCAGGAAATATCCTTTCATCCAACAATCCGAAAACGTCATAAAAAATATTATAAAAAAGATATTTTTACATTTACTAGACAAGGTACTCTGGAACTCATATTTGCTCTATAAAAATGTAGTTGAGAAATGTATTACATTTTTAGAATTTCGAATCCAAGTTGTAGAAGAGCTTTTACATAAATATGATGATGCAGCTTCTGAACAAAAGAATGTTGGCAGACCACCTACAATAGATAACTCTGCCCGACTCCTGCGAAACGTGAGCCTACAAGACAGTGCAAAGTGTGTTGTTCGAAAAAGGATAAAAATGGAGAAAAGGAAGGAATCACGATTCTGGTGTAGTGATTGTAGAGTTGGTTTGTGCTTGGAAAAGTGTTTCCAGTTGTACCACACAAGACTGAATTACTGAACTACTAATAGGTATTCAGTTATATTTATTTATGTTTTAGAAAATAATTAATTTTTTTTCATTTTTAGAAAATAATGCTCCACTAGAAGCGAACTTTGCAACTGCCATGTTGAGTGGCAGCCGCCTCAAAGCAAATATGCAGTGGCTACAAAACTTTAAAAATTTTACCCATGTACGTGAAAATATTAATTTTTAACTACTTAAGTATATTTTATTTTGTACTAAGCATTTGGTTTTTGCAATAAAAAAATTTGACAATTTGTGTACCCAAATCATCAAAATAACTTGACAGTTAAAGGGTTAAAAATTTATCTTGGCAGTTTTTTTTCAATTTGCGCCAAGAATAATTGATTTAGAGAAATTCTTAATTTACAGCAATCTATTTTCTTTCCTTTTTCTTAATTGCCCACGAGCGGGAAAAAAGCCATTGTTCATACTTTAAAATCATTTTTAAAAAATGCGCAAATCACATTTTCGTTATTATCATTTATAATAAATTCGTCAAATTTCAAAACGCGCCAAAATATAAATTCATGTATATCTTAGGAAATGTTGAATAAAAACTCTTAATTTTTGCAGGTATGCTTAGAAATACATCTACTTTAAGATGGTAGCAAAACTTTTATGAGTTATAATTAAAATGTTTTTTAAAAAATTATTTAAAGTAAATCATAAAAATTGAGCGAATTTTATTTTGAAATGAACTTAAATTTCAAAATATGAAAGAATAATCAAATAAGTTTAATACAAAATGAGATATTAGTAAATATATATCAAATTCAATTAACATTGAGGAGCTAAAATTTTGAGAGACAATTTTCTAAAAACTACTTGTGCGATTTTTACTAATCTTGGCAGTTAGGCATAAGTTGAGTCGTAGAATCGAAATATGGAAAAAAAATTGGCACGTCATTTTAGAAAAAGCCCGATTCTGTGTAAAAATACCTGTGTTAGAACAATGCTATATATAAATCTAATACATATCCTAAATCGCGCTTTCGAGACAAGAAAAACACAATTTCAATTTCGTCAATTGGCCCAGTAGAACAGGAGATACAGAACTGTCCCCCCTTTTTTTGCGCAATGTATATAATTTAAGACGTCTGCAGTTATATTTCTAGTAAATGTTAAATCTATAAATGAATTGCCAAGTGTTACTTCGACAGTTACTTGACACCATACTGAGATTAAAATCATGTTTCATAAAATGAAGGGCTTTTTTATTCAAGTCTACACTGAAATCTTCCATCATAATAATAGAAACATCTGCATCTAAGATCTTCCTCGATCAATAAAGAATACTTCATCAATGTAGTAAACAAGAATTTCTTCAAATCTGAATTAACAGCTGGATGAATACATACAGATGCTAGACGAAATCTTTACTGCCCATTAACAATTATATTAAACCTGCAAATATCATCTGCTTCTGAATTCTGTATTCTCTTACTCAGCTTAACAGTAAAGTCAGTTAATGCACAGTCTGCTACAGTCGTGAAATTCCTATAAATAGCAACGCCACCAGGTTTTGCAGTTTCCAAGGTATACATCAGATCATTATGAAGGAAAGTCATCCACGCTAATAATGGCCAGTGTTAATAATAATCTAGCAAGCTGAGTATGTTAGCTGTCTCTATGGTAAAAAAAAAATAATTTAACAAGTAAAAGGATTTAAGTTTATCGTTAAGTCCTTGAAATACTTTTTTTAATATTTATTACGTGCTCCGCCCTTAAGCACCACACGGAAAGGGTGGGATGCCCCTGGAAGGTCTTTTTAAAGAAAACTGGCTCGTATTCACGTTACAAGTGCCCATGCAGCCAGCACGTTCGCCGGGTCCCGAACCCCGGACAGAACTACCAGTGTTTAGGGGCTTTTACCGCTCGGCCGCTAGTTGGCCCTTTTCCACTCCTTAAAATCAATTTTATAACTTCGAAAACATATTGAGCATAGTAGAACAAATATGCAGTGGCTACAAAACTTTAAAAATTTTACCCATGTACGTCAAAATATCAATTTTTAACTACTTAAGTATATTTTATTTTGTACTAAACATTTGGTTTTTGCAATAAAATAATTTGACAATTTGTGTACCCAAATCATCAAAATAACTTGACAGTTAAAGGGTTAAAAATTTATCTTGGCAGTTTTTTTTCAATTTGCTCCAAGAATATTTATAAGATATAATATATAAGATTTAGAGAAATTCTTAATTTACAGCAACCTATTCTATGATTCACGCAATGAAACGTTTTTCTACGTTTATCATTCGCCATTTCTGTCTTGAAAGAAGTTCTGTGTGAATAATATTATTTATTCATATATCCATCTTTCCCGTGCTAATCCTTATCAGCGTATCAATCTTTCCATGTTACCCGCATTATATTTCTCGGATCGTTTAAAAAATTGTATTTATTAGTTATTATTTTTACCTTCTCTTTGGACTACAAATCTAAGAATACAGTACAGCAATGTGCCCGTGGCTCTCAGCTTTGTGTCAGCATTATTAGCGTCATTTCCAGATGTTATTTCGATGCAACAAGTGTATTTTTTCAAATTTTAATAGTTTATACCTGTTAATTTTTAGGTGTTTTGGGATTAATTGTCAGTTTGGGTCTGCATAGAGTAACCAGAAAAAAAAAAAAAAAAAAAAAAAAAAAAAAAAAAAAAATGAAGAACTTGTTTTAACTAAATAAAATATTGTGAAGAACTTTATTGAGACATACATAGTTACGTAAAAAGTTAAAGTGCTTTTCTAAGCTCAAATTGTGCGATCAAATACGGACGCCTTGGGCATTGGACATTATACAGGTGACACTACGACTTTTGCTCACTTCTGCTTCCAATTTTGAAGGTAAGCACCCCTGGAAAGGGAATTAGTCCGAAGATCTCCCACCTTTTTCTCTTACCACCAACCTCTCGAGAGGACTTTCGGATCGCCGCATATTTTGAATGCCTCCATACCGCACAGATAGTAAACATTTACAAACATCCATACCTTCTCCAGTATTCGAAATCGGGCCCTATTTCAAAAACCTTAAGATTACCATGGCAGGAAAAGTAAGTCTGAGTATTTTCAGGTCAGTGCCAAAAACAAGTAGAAACTTAATATATAAAAATGCGCTGCCGACTTTTCCATATTTGTGCCATCTTAATTAAAATGGAACAAGGAATTCTGCGAACTTAATTTGCAAATGAATTATTCATCCAAATAATTATTAGAAATACCTGAGATCTGATAAGATATACGTCGTTCAAAAAAGAATACCTTAGTTGCAAATGTTATTGTTTTCATTAAGAACATTTGGCGTCATTAATTATCGCGGATATACAAGCATTTTCTACCCTTTCTCTTCTTAATCCACTTAAGTAACGTTTGAATAGCTTTAGATTCTAAGATTAAAGAGTGGCAATGTTTGTTTTAATATTATATTTATTTCCTTGCAATTATATCTATTTACTAATATTGCGTATTTCCTTTCCTCAGACCTCAAATTGTGTGTTACCCAGTTTACATTTACACGAAAATCCCATTTTAGTAAGCATAGTATCTCTGAAATCTTGGAAAGTGTCATACAATTAATTCAAGCAATGTACTTCTAATTCGCGTCTTTCAAACGAAACTCCTTCAAGAAACATCTAAAATAATAATTTTGTTTTGCTATAGGCAGTTATTTGTACTTGTAACTGAAGTTTGTAGGGTTTATATTTATTTTAACTAACATTTATTTTAAGTTTAAACTATCTTTCCTGTCAAGCCTTACTTTCCCCTGGAACTGCCAATGCCAGAGTATGTAAATTTTAGTAGAACGCGCAAGGATTCAAATTATCAGCGGAAGTATTCTGAGTTAAATAGAAAGGAAACGAGTTCGAGGTGTGCTGTTCGTACTTCACGAGGGCGGAGGTAGTTAGCCAGAAATTGAAGAACCCCGCGTTTCGGCCTGTGTGCTTGTCTCGGAGAATTGTTAATCATTCAACGTGATATTCAAAGTTTGGTGAATTAGCAGCGGTATTGTAAAAGGCGGTGAGGTTAGTTACTTTTAGAGAGCCTCGTAGTTAGAATCTTGTTATTATTTTCTTTTCAGCTTCTTATTTTTATTTTACCGCCGGGTCGGCGTAGTTTGTGAGCGTCAAGAGCACGCAATTGTAATTTCTTAAAGTTGAATAAAAAGGGACTTAAACCCTTAGCAAGACTCTGTCTGTTTTCCAGTTTCAACAGTCACCTCTTGGTTGCGTGCAAGTTGGAGGCGCGCAAATCTACATTGGCGCCTGAACTCTTATCGAACTGAAATGGCCGAAAATCGGATGGAAGCCGCGGGCAACACCAAGAAATGGCAAGCCAATTGGAAGGATTTGGATACCTGGTCCAGACTTTGAGAGCGTCAATCAAGCCAAACGTCAATTTTGACGGAAAACATTCGGTGGCAATATTTCTAGAAGGCCTAGAAAATCACTTTCAGCTCTACCCTGTGCCTGAAAGACAGAAAGTTGCCATTGCCACATCTGCACTAAGAGGGCAGGCCGCGCTATGGTGGAAGAATATAGGCAAATTTTTATTAGGGGAATTTGGAAGCCAGACATATACATTTGAAAATTTCAAAAAATCGTTAATAAAGGCCTTCCCCATAGTGAAAGATAGAGCAAGGCTGGAAGCCGAAATATATAGTTTCTATCAACGGGATATAGAAGAGTTGACGGACTTTATTTTGCGAAAAATTAAGCTGACGGATATGCTGTATGGGAAGAAATCCGACGCGGAGATTATTGAAATAATCTTATCAAGATTGTTACCTGCTGTTCAAGACTACTTCGAAATTAGAAACCCAAGCACATTGCAGGAGCTCTTCGAATTGGCGGTGAAGTTTCAAAATCGCAGAATAGCGGAAAAAGCTAGAGGGGCATCGTATTCTCAAAGTACCCGAAGGTAATCTTCAAATGAGCAAACCAGAAATGCAAACCTCTTTAATGGGGGAAAAAGCTATCAAGCTAACTCATCGAACCTCGAAGGTCAAGGCCCAAAAAGAAAATTCGAAAACAAACATCAGCGTACCCAGAAGGCACAAGTTGAAAGGAAAGCTTTAATGAGTAGAGAGGCCTGTGAAAGCGAGGGTCCAGACCCCGGAAGGTTTAAAAAAACCCTCAAAAAGACATTTAAATACGGTCATCGTAAAGAACTCACATCTACCAATTATACAAGTACTGGTTGGCGATGTACCAGTAGAAGCCCTCATCGATACAGGAGCAGAAGGAAATTTTATGAGCGAAACATTCTTCAAAAAGAATTTTCATAGGGTACGATTATTTAAAACCAAAAATACGGAAATTATAGCGGCGCAAGGAAAAACCTGTCACTGCATCGGGAAATTATCATTAAACATACAGGTAAAAGAGGAAAGCCTCAAAGTATTAATTTTTGTAGTGAAGAATCTGCAAAATCCTCTTATTTTAGGTATGGAAGGGCCGCGAGGGCCAAGCTGAATTTTCAAGAGAGTTCTGTGGTGCTGGAGATGGACCAGAGGGTGGTGGAACCTGTGGAACAACCGAAAGTGGACCTTAGCCATCTGAATGACCATGAAATTCAAGCCATCCAGCAAGTGGTGAGTAATTTTTCTAACTTGTTTTCAGAAAAGCCTGGTAGTTGTCAAATAGTTACGCATCAGATACAATTAAATGCCGAAAAACCTTGTAGGACTAAACCATACCGTTATGACAAAAAAAAAGACGTAATCATCGAAGAACATATTCAGGAGATGTTAAAAAATAAAATAATAACGCCCATAAATAGTGAGTACGCGAGTCCAGTCGTACTATTTAGGAAAAAGAACGAGTTTCCTCCTTCGGATAAAAGGGCTTGGAGGTTTGCTATCGATTACAGAAAATTAAATAGTATTACTAAATTCCCAGTTTACCCTTTGCCGGTTATAGAGGATATTATTAGAAAGATCAAATCTACAAGATACATGAGTACTTTGGACATAACGTCTGGCTACTATCAAATAGCTATGAGATCCGAAGGCATACATAAAACCACGATTATAACAAAATCGGGCACTTATGCATTTTTATGCATGCCCTTTGGGTTGTGTGGGGCCCCATCAACATTCCAGAGAACTATGGACATTGTTCTAAAGCCTGTCCTAGGAAAATCAACTTTAATCTATCTGGATGATATAATTATAACGAGTACTACGTTGGAACAACACATTAAAGACCTAGAAGAAGTTTCTAAATTATTAAAAGAGCCCGGTCTTACAATTAACGCCTCAAAATGCAAGTTCGCAACTAAAGAACTTAAATATCTCGGTTATAAAATTTCGCAAAAGGGTATAGAAACGCAAGATTCAAAAATAAAAGCAATCAACAATTTCCCACCGTCCAACATCGCCAAGAAACTTTCTTCTTTCCCTGGGTTATGTTCTTATTATCGGTCATTCATAAAAGATTTCGCTAATATTGTTGAACTCTTGATAGTAATTAAAAGAAAGAAAAGTAAATTTACGTGGACAGCGGAAGCAAATACAGCATTTGAAAAATTAAAAGAAGCGCTCATCAATGCCCCTGTCTTGAAATTCCCGGAGGGGGACGAAAACCTGGAAATTGCAGCAGATGCGTCGGACTATGCGGTGGGTGCGGTTCTTATGCAAAATAGCCATCCTCTGGCATTTTTTAGTAAAATGTTGAATCAAACACAAAGGAATTATATAGCTACAGAGAGAGAAACATTAGCCGTATTAATGGCTGTACACAAATTTCGAGTTTATTTCGGCAAAGCGCCAGTAACAGCCTTTTCGGATCATGCGGCTGTTGGTACACTTTACTCGGGGAAAAACCTAACGCCCAGGTTAATAAGATGGGCTTTAAAACTCCAAGAATATAATCTCATAATCAAATATAAACCGGGTAAGGAAAACAACGTAGCTGACGCACTTTCTCGTATAAAACTGGACGATGAAGGAAATGAACTTAAATGCGCTGTGTTGACTTAAAAACTTTAGATTCTAGAGATGCGATTATCAATGAACTGAAAGCTGATCCTGAATTTGGAAATATCTATGCATATTTGAAAGACCCCCCCCCCAAGCTTTGAGCACACAGATATCGATGCGATAAGAAATATAGCAGAAAACTATGAAAAAATAGATAATTTATTATTTTATACGAAAACAACAAACGAAAATCTCGAGTACAAACCAGTCATCCCAGCCTCGCTTCGATTAAGCATTTTGAAGGAATTACACGACGAGAAAACAGCGGGTCATTTAGGGGTCAGAAAGACTTTAAAAAGGGTACGCGAGGCGGTATATTTCCCGCAATTATACAAAATAATAACTGCGTATGTCAGTTCCTGCAATCAATGTCAGTTAATAAATGATATTAATTACAGCCCGGCCGGGTACTTAAATAGCATTCGCGCTACATTTCCGAATGAAATTTTAGGCATAGATCTTCTTGATCCCTTCCCCCAGAGCGAGTTAAATAAAAATAGTTTTCTTTTAGTAATAGTAGATCATTTTTCAAAATGGACAGAAATTGTTTCCCTTAAGCGCGCGTCAGCCAAAACAGTCGCAGATGCATTCTTACACAGATACATTTTAAAATACGGTGCACCGATAAAAGTCATTAGCGATAACTGAAAACAATTCATTAGTCAAATATTTGAAAACATATGCACTGGACTTGGCATACGCCATATCAAAATGGTTCCGTATAGACCACAGGCAAACATAGCAGAAAGAGTGAACAAAAACATTGTAAAAATAATTCGCAGTTACGTTTGCACACATCACAAGCGCTGGGATGGCTACATAAATGAATTAGCTTATGCTTTAAGAACGGCAAATCACGATACTACGGGAAAAACCCCAGCAGAATTATTTTTAGGCAGAAAGTTAATTACGCCTTTAGATAAATTATTCTTTGTGCAACAAAGAGAGCAAGAGTTTAAACAGAAAGATGTGCAAAAACTTATTGATCAGGCGCTTAAAAGCTCGGATACGGCAAGAAATAAGCAAAAAGTGTATTACGATAGAAAACGCCATGAAGCAGATTTTAAAGTTGGGGATAAAGTATTGAAGCGGAAATTTTCTTTATCAAGTGCCCCAGACAATTTTACTGCAAAATTAGCTCCAAAATTTGAAGGCCCCTATGTAATTCAGGAAATCAAAGGAGTCGTATCGTACCTTAAGAACGAGAGAGGGGAGATCAGTAAAGCAAGTCCCGACCAGGTGAAAAAATACTATAATCCAAATGATTTGAAATCCTTAAATGTTTTTTGCAGGACTCAAGTCTAAAAGAAGTAGAAGGTCCGGAAATAACGATAACTGTTCCACCACCCAAGAAGCAGAGAACTGAAGAGAGACCTAGCCCTTCTACAACCCAGGCGACGGTACCGAAAAGAAAAAAAATGAAAATTTTCAGACTCCAGCATTTAAGAAAAACAAGAATGCAAAGCCACGGCGTAAAGAAACCTTGGTAAAGAGGAAAACACCACCTACAACGTATCGCAGTAGAAATTATACATCAAGGAGAACGCTCCCAGGGCCAGAGAGTCAGGTGCAAACAAGGCCGCCGTTCCGGAAATTGAAACGACAGCAGGAGGAACGAAAATACCAGGAACAACAGAAGAAATTCAAGAAGGACTCCACACCGGAGGACGTCAAGACCAGCCGTCCAATGGAAAAACGAAAACGACAACAACCCTACGATTACTCCGCCAAGAGGCCAGCATGCAGAGGACGCAAAAGAAAAACTAATGTGGACGACACTCGGAGGTCAGTAAGGAGAAGATTGACGTCCATGAAACCTATAACATGGGAACAATTTTGCCAGAAAAGAATGACGGAGTTTCAATCATGGAAAACTCAAAGAGAAGTTAAATCTTCTATAATTTTTTTTTTCTCTTTTGTTCCGAAATGTTATGCATAAGTACGAAGTTCTATGTTTTGACGAAAGTCAATATGTCTCGGTTGAGACTTAGTTTTGTTTTACCTTATTTAGCTAAGGCAAAAGTAGTATTTTCATTCAGTATAAAATCTAAGAACAAGCAGTTTCTGTTGGTCGAAAGACTAATTCTGTTATGTTAAAGCCAAAATTTGGCCGAAGATAAAAATAACTTCGTATTCTTGTATTAATAAGAATTTTAGTTTCAGTGCCGCTAGCTTGGCGAAGAATGAGTAAAGTAAAAATTTATTTTCTCTTATTCATTTTATGGTAAATTGTAAAAATCATATGTATTAAAATTTTGTAAATGTACGTAAATACTTGAATATTATGTAAAAGTAGAATTTAGTCTAGAAGCATAAAATTTTAGATGCTAAAAGTAAAATGCTCAAAAGCAACGAATTCAAAATTTAAGTATTAAACTGTAGATAAAATCATGCTTTAGAGCGAAAGCCTGCATGTCTAAAGATGAATGAGGGGGAAGTTAGAATGAATGTGTTTTGTAGGGTTCTCCACATACACTTGAATTTCTAAGAATGTTACAGTAGCTCATCGAGTTGTGGAATGTCGAGTAAAGTGTGTCTATTTGGTCGTTGAATTCTAACAAATCATGGTGGTTAGGGGAAGTGTTGTAAGACTAAAACACGAATATTCCCGTTTGACACCACACATGGTGGAAAGCCAGGGTAAAGTTAAATTAATGCTTGAAAAATTGAATGAATCTGAATTAAGCAGTAACTAAGGAAAATTAATCGTTTCAAAACAAAAATTTATTCAGTGTCAAGAAAGTGTAAATTATAATGTATTTAGAAAGATACTGATACTTATTCCTTCCAGATGCTGGAAGGAAAAGAACAAGATTGATTGATGAAGTCCAGGAAATGTTGCTGTAAGAAGAGAGATTTATAAGTATCGTCAGAAATTTAGTATATAATTTGTTACATAAGATTTTTTTTGTGTAAACAAGGCTCTTGAGAGTTAGTTCAGAATTATAGAAACTTTCAACAGGTCGTTTGTAGGACCTGCTTCCAAGTTTTCCAAATTCTGGCAGCGGCAAATGTAGGGTTTATATTTATTTTAACTAACATTTATTTTAAGTTTAAACTATCTTTCCTGTCAAGCCTTACTTTCCCCTGGAACTGCCAATGCCAGAGTATATAAATTTTAGTAGAACGCGCAAGGATTCAAATTATCAGCAGAAGTATTCTGAGTTAAATAGAAAGGAAACGAGTTCGAGATGTGCTGTTCTTACTTCACGAGCGCGGAGGTAGTTAGCCAGAAATTGAAGGACCCCGCGTTTCGGCCTGTGTGCTTGCCTGGAAGTATTGTTAATCGTTCAACGTGATCTTCAAGTTTGCTGAATTAGCAGCGGTATTGTAAAACGCGGTGAGGTTAGTTACTTTTAGAGAGCCTCGTAGTTAGAGTCTTGTTATTATTTTCTTTTCAGGTTCTTATTTTTATTTTACGGCCGGGTCGGTGTAGTTTGTGAGCGTCAAGAGCCCTCAATTGTAATTTCTTAAAGTTGAATATAAAGGGACTTAAACCCTTAGCAAGACTTTGTCTGTTTTCCAGTTTCAACAGTCACCTCTTGGTTGCGTGCAAGTTGGAGGCGCGCAACTCTACAAGTTCATGAAGAACATTCAGTTCTTCAGCTAAAATATGCCATAAAACTTAAAAATCATTTATCGTCACCAATGATTTTATGTTCCAGGTTTTATTTTTTCACGAGCCACTGCAATTACTGAGTTCTTTATATTTTATTTATTTATTTAAATATTTTAGCCCAAAGGGCGTTAGCCCGGAAGGGCTAAATTTCAAAACGGCATTTCGCGTCCATTCACTTTTCAAACTGTTGCCATAAAATATTCTCGCCATATATTATATTTAAAGAAAATAAATAATGAAGTAATTATATTTAAAGAAAGTAAATAATGAAGAATTTGCATGAATGTGTTCTTGCATTGTGAAAAAACAACGGTACTTAGAACCATCAAATTTTGAATTACTTAGTCTTCCAACCGAACATGGGCACTTGAAAGACCGAATTTTCAATTTTGAATTTGTTTTATTATCTGTTTGAAATTTTTTAAAACTTTAACGAATTTTTTAATTAAAAACTCAACGATTACAAAGCAAGCAATGGCAACACTGTATGGAAAACAACATTTTCATCTCAGGCGCTCGAGACTGTATATCGGAAATTTTAAAGATATGCCGTTTTGCTGTTTTTAAATGCTTGCATTTTGTGATATTGCTGTTGAATTGAATTTTATGTGTTTTAAGTGCGAAAAAAGTTATAAGAAATAAATAAATAAGGCGTAAAAACCGCCTTTCTGAAAGTCTTCAGATTTTCTTTTTTTTTTTTTTTTTCCCTATCACTTTTTATTATTAGTTCAAAGGGGCAATTTGCCCAGAAGGACTATTACTTTCGTTTTGGCACTCGCTATAAATGTCGGCTCACTTCTCAAATTGTTGCCACCAAATATTAGAGCCCTGTATTATACTTTAAGAATCTGCATAAATGCATGCATGTTTCTCGCATTGTGATAAAACAACGGTACCTAGAGCTATCCAGTTTTGAATAGCGTACGTTTCCACCCGAATATGGGCATCTGGAAGCCCAAATTTGGAATTTAGAATTTGTTTTATTATCTATTTCATATTTTGTAAAACTTTAACGAATATTGATTAACAAACTCAACGATTTCAAAGTGAGCAACAGAAACACTGTACGAAAAAAAAAAAAACTTTTTTACCTCCATGACGCTAGACTGTGTATCGAAAATTATAATGATATGCTCATTTAAAAATTATTTTGTGATATTGCTGTTGAACTGAATTTTATGGCTTAAGTTCTAAGACCATGATATTTAATAAATAAAGGTAACACAGAAAATGTTAGAAAAACGCCTCTTTGGGTGCAATGTAAAATCTGAAAGCTTTCAGACTTTTGTTTACTTACTATTATTATATTTTTTATTAAATTTTCCTTATTTTCAGTGCTATTATACATTTGTTTATTTATTTTGATAGCGCTACACCTTACTTGTGTAACCTCGTCATGTAATTTGTAGAATAGAAGCCGTTGAAATTAGAATTAAAGCCGTAACAGGGAAGGTGAAAACGTTGAACATAACAGGGGGACGTGCGGTCTCAGTGACCGCGCATTATAATAAATTTTTAAAAATCGTGTAATTAAAATATCATCATGATATTTCATTTAGACGTTCTTTGAACATTTTACTCTGAAAAGAAAATATGTTTTTTACACTTTAAAGTGAAATTAAATTTTTCCCAGAAAATTTCCCCATAGTCTTAAATTTTTCGATGAAAATCATATGCTGCACTAAATTCTATAAAATTAAGAATAAGAATGCATCTATTTTGAATTAACTATTTTATCTATATTATTTAATATTTAAAGCAAATTTTAACCGGAGAAAATTGTATTTAATACAATAGAGAAAAATTCTGACAGTACCTAAAATATCAGTATCTCACTGATTTTTTGATAGTAAACAATTTAGTTTTCGTCTTCTTTAGCACATTCATTGCATAACTTTTGCATACATCCCAAACAAACAGAGTCTTGGCAAAAGACACATAAATATACTGTTTTTCTTTTCATGCTTGGGGGGGGCACAGCCGACATGTTTTCCTTGATTTTAATTTTGCTTCTTTTGTGCACTGCTCCACATCTTTAGACTCAGCTTCTTTTCCTAAAATCCGCTTTATCGTCAGGCGCAATTCTCGATTTATTCTTGGATTTTTCACTCTCATGTGTAGTAGTGGTTGGACTAATTCTCTCGCTAATTCTTTCAAAAAAACCATTCTGGTCATAACAGGGTTTTGGTCATAACCTTGGTGCGAAATGTATGCGTTTACTGTACTCATATCTACTAACTGGTAGAAAAGTGCCATAGGCCAACGCGTTGTTCTTCTACTACAGGAATGGACAGAACATTTTTCATCTAAAGCATCAACAACACCTTTGGTTATGTTATAAAAAGCAATTATTTCAGGTTTCTGTGTTTCCGAGTTTGTTTCTATCGAATGACGCAATGATGACATCAAAACCACTGCTCGCCTTTCCTTTGAAACAAATGAAATCAAGGTTATGTCCTTAGTAAATCCATACAATGTTGAATTCTCTTTTCTTGACTTACATGGAAGAAAATATTTCGGAATTTCTTTTTTGCCTGCTGTTACATTCCTGTTCGTATTAAAAATTGGCTTCCTCTTGAATTTTTTCCAACTCTCTTCTACGCTAATTCCATCAGAGTCTTTTCCACAATAAAAATATGCATTGTAAGCATAATTATTCCAAATATCAGTCAAACACATAACTTTTAATTCATATTTCACAGGCTTTTGGGGGTATATACATTTTAAAGCGACACTTTCCTCTGAATCCAACAAGCATTTCATCAATGCAGACGCAAGTGCCTAATGTGTACGCTTTCTGGGAGTTATAAATGAATAAATTCATCACTTCAGAAATAAGTGCTGCCGGATCAGATTTCTTTCGTTCTTCCCTATCATCTGGGTTATCAAATCGCAAATTTGAAAGTAAAAATTTAAAACGTTTCATTGACATAACTGCACGAAAAATATCGCGGCCAGTTCCATCCGTGGCAAATAAACATTCAATATCTTCATGATTGGATTTGAAGACTGATGTGTAAATAAGTAAACCCAAAAGAGCTCTCAGTTCATCAACACAGGTGCAGTCAATTTCACCTTTAATCGGACCACATATATATTTTATTTTCCTTTCAATTTTTAGATTTGTCCATTTCACAATTATGATTAAGTTCGTCAGTAAAAAGTAGCTGCCACGCATTTTTTGGATCTGAATTATCAATTTTTCCATAAGGTCTTAGTCCAGGAAGTCTTACGATATTGTGAGCTGGCCTTCTAACTTTTCGATTTGGTTCAACAGATGACCATTTGAACCGATTTTTTTCCATAGTGGTATTTTACGAAATTAGTTGTTTCTAGATCAGAGAAATCATTGCTGTCTGCAGAAAATTCAGAGTCTGTTGAGTGAGCACCTTTCGCAGAAATTTTCTTCACAGTCATCTTCTTCACTAAATTACTCCCAACTTCGTCTAGAATTTTTTTCAGTTCTGCATAATGCGGATCAGAAGGATAAATGAATCTCCGCGGACCTAACTTCAAGAGCCATGTGTTTACTACTGCCGAAAATTGTAACACTGAGAGGGAGGTGAGGTCTCATAGACCGCTATGGAAGAATTTCAACAGATACACTTGCCAAAGCATTCCGATAAGAAGGGGTCAGAAAGAAGGTTACGAAACGTGAAGCTAGGGGAAGAATCCATTCATTTGGACAAAGCATGCAATAGGGGTGATGGGAGGAACATGTGGCGTGGTCCGTCAGAGCGCACGTCCCCTGTTACGGGTTAACATTACTATCATTACCATCACGAAAATATTTGATCTTAAATTTATGTTCCACTGGTCCCGAAATATTCATTTAGCATATAGTACTGCCATTTTAAAATTCTTTAATTTCTTAAAAAATTACGTCTGCTTAATATACTGCTCAGTTTTAACGTATATTAATTTAAATATTTCCTTTTTTTCAGTTACTTACTTTATAAAGTTTATGAGGCTTTTCAGAGCAAGAAAAACGGCAAATCAGCAATGCTCTCGCGGAAATTCAGACCACCGGACCTCTTGATTGGCATCCGGGCATGCTTATAATAACACCACACAAGCTTATCGTAAAGAAGGAGAAAGTTACTTACATTCTTCCCATACTTAAAGAGAGAATGGAGAGGTGGGGAGCCAGCCTCCAAATCCACAGGATCACGAATTGTCATCCATAACATTTTAGCTCGGGCGCCATTTCCAGAGTCTTAGGCTTTGCAAAATAGGAAAGATAATAAATTGGCACTCCTCTCGCCAGGATCCAAACTGCGGACTTCCTGACTGCCATCTGCACGTGCTTGAAAATTACACCATGAAGGCAGGCAGTAAGGGGAAGAAATTTCTTTGCAGCATAATTACATTTAATTTAAAATAATTACTTAAAATTATCAGTATTTGCAGCGTTAGTATAATTAATAAAAATATTCCTAATGCCATTTTATTTAACTCGAGACGAAATCATTTGACTTTTCTTTTATTTCATCCCTTTGCTAGAAACAGCACAGAACTGTATTTTGAAGAAGAAAGGCTTATGTCATATTCCCACGGAAAACAAAGAATTATTCTATAAAAGAGACGCCAGTACCATGCCGAAACATGCCTAATTTTAGAATTTAAATTATGTAGCTCATAGCCTTCCATCAGTTTAATCTATTTGTTCTATTAAAAAATTAAGCATGACCACATAATTTCTATGAACAATTATTTTTTTTTTAATGTAAGAAATTACGTGCATTTAGATTTATGGAGTATACAGAGTATGCAGGCTTATATGACCCATTTCAATGTGACATATGCAGCAAAAAGGTTTAGCTACATAATTTGAAGATAAAAGTTTTCCAAAGCTCAGTAGTCTGCTTAAGCTTTTATCCTTGTAAAATAAAATGGGCCCTTTGGTAATAATTTGCAAAGAAAGTGTTAAAGATAAAATATTTAAATTCTTAAATCGTCAAATGGTATTACGGTGTGTCCGCAAATCCCAATGATACATACGAATGTAAGATGAGATGTGTGATCCAAGAAAAGAACATATAATTAAGAACTTACGCAGAATCAGAAACCAGATGCTGAATGACGAGAACCAAATGATCACATGTAAAAAAAAACTTTTTTTATTTTCCTATTTCTAAGCATAACTATTTACTTGAATCAATATTAATGAAATATAAATTAAAACTGGCTAGATTAATAAAATTTCACACGCTGAATAACACACATTACTATTGCGAGATTTACGATATCATAGCAATCATAGCATGTGACAAAATGAATATTACACTAAAACTGCAGGTCTCATCGGCACAAGTAAATTTTTGTCCATTTGTTCAAAATAAAAGTTATGAGACAACTCAACAGTGAAAAATTTTAGTAGTCGACAAGCATAATATGTGTTATTCAGCGTGTGAAATTTTAGTATTAGACAAGCATAATATGTGTTATTCAGCGTGTGAAATTTTAGTATTAGACAAGCATAGTATGTGTTATTCAGCGTGTGAAATTTTAGTAGTCTACAAGCATAATATGTGTTATTCAGCGTGTGAAATTTTAGTAATCGACAAGCATAATATGTGTTATTCAGCGTGTGAAATTTTAGTAGTCGACAAGCAATCTTCAAGCCATAATTTACCATAAAGCCAATTGCAGGCAGTACCTCAGGCCCTTCCCCCACTTTCATGGAGACCAAGTCCGTTAGTAATGTTTAAATTATGTAAAATTTTAAAATATTTTTTTCGGTTCTAGTCTGAAAATATAAAATTAAAATTGACACACAATTTTAAAGTTCATATTTTAGCTTTAATGACTTTCTTCAAAATCAGACACTAGACTTTGGTCTTGAATTCTCATTCGCGGCTGATGTCCATCAGCGGCTGAGCAGAAAATTCGCTGAATAGTGGTAGTTCCGACAAAACTGAATTTCAAGTAAACGGGGTGGCTGCATCGACGTTTTCGTGGTTTTTCCCAAGTGTAACGTGTAAAGGAGCCAGTTTCCCTTAGAAAATCCTCTACGAAGGCATCCATCTCCTTAAGCAGATGTTGCTTGTGTGCTTTGCCATAATTAAATAAACCAAACCAAACTATTGGCTGCTGACATAGCTTAGCGAAACCTCGATTTGTAGACAGCTGCGAACTTGAACAGTCAATATCTACTATTGCATGACCTATTATTGTTTGACGTCACGCATAAAGTCACGCAAATATGAGCATCTTCGGATTATTTTGGGCATGGAGGTATGTTTGATTATTAAACTGATAACCGATTTAACTGCACGGTTAAAGGTTTTTGCAATTAATCAATGTTTGCAATAAAATCAGTAAAAATCCTTTTAGTTCTTTGTATCATTTTCTCCAAGGAGAGAGGAGCTTTTTTTAATGTTTAAGCTTGTATTTTATACCGCACGAAATAACTAACACCATGAATACAAAACATACAAAAAGGTAAAATATATTTTTATTTAAATATCTTTAAATGAAAAATAGTAAATTATTATTTTGTTTCAAGATGAACTTTATATAATTCGCCATCAGCAATATATACTATATGTGACAGAATGACAGACAAAAAGGGGCCTTCTTAAGAAAATTTTTTCCCAGCCCCGCCAGTTTTGCTATGTCAGGCTCCTGCTCCTAGCGAAATTATGCTCTGGTGATTTCTGAATTTGTCGGTGATTAATAAAATTTGGATTATAATTTTTAATTGCAGAATAGTTCTTTTTAATTGAACATCTTTTTAAACTTAATAAGAATAATGTAATTATTTACATACTGGTACTGTTAATTTATAATTTTTAATGAATTTTGTTGTAAGAATATTTTTAAAAGAAATTTTCTATTAATTTTCAAGAATCCTCCTCGATTTTTCTGCCGACGGCTACGAAAATCATGATCTAGCTAACTGCAATTACGGCTCAACTTCTGTATCGACTGTATCATCAAGAACGTTTTCTCTTCTTCGAACAAACTTCGCAGAACATTAAAAATGATCACTTCTAGGGAAGTTTACCGCGAAAACCCTCAAGAAAAATGGCAGCCAGCTTCAAACTCGGTGATCGTCCATAGAACGTTTCCGTGATGGCCCTTTTCAAAGCCGACGATGAATCCGACGATGAATTAAGCGACATGACGATTAATAGACCTGTCCGACTAAATCGCAGACATGGCGGTCATTTTATCGGAAGGGCGGGAAAACTTCTGCCGCTTCACTTTCAACAACCGGCACGCATGGGACTCTGGGATACATTCATTTTAATTTATAAATGTATTTTGCGGAGTGCAATTCATTGGCTTCCGTTAGAGTCGGAGGTTGTTAATAACAACCAGCTCAGTGAAGAGCTGGTTCTCGTGTTAAGCGACCATTAGTCCAAGGTACTGTCAACACCTCGTAATGAACCTGGGGGTCCCCGCGCCGGTGCCCCACCGTCGACGCCGCGGCCGTCGTTTACGACCGACCAACAGCCTGTTCCTTCCCTCCTAATTGAAAACCGTTTTCAATTATGGCGAAACAGGGATTCTCTCCCACGATGCACTGCAGGTGAGTGTTTAGAAAAGCAGCAGCACTACTTCTAAACCCCACTCATACACACACACACACATACTTTCCTTTCGTGTTATTAACAACTTTTCTTCCCATTTTAAACCCTTCAACGCAAAATTTCTCCCAAAGGGTGAGGGGAAGTGAGAAGCGGGTGAGAATAGACCGCACATAAATTTCACTCGTCAGTACCGAGGTAAGAAAAAAAGCGAAAGACAGGTAAGTCTTCGCAGCACAAAGAATTTTCTGAAGGAAGATGATGGTAAGAAAAAAAAAGTAGGGAAGTATCGCAAAGGGGTTTTGTTCGATAATTCTCCGAGATTTCGTTTTAAATGTCTTTTGTTATTTATTTAATAAACGCCCAAGGGAGGTGGAAAACATTATCGTTGATGTACGTGCCCGGGTATGCTTCTTTTGGAAGGATATTAGGGGATTTGTAAAATTCTGCAGCAATTTTAACTAGTAGAAGAAAATCTGTCTTCTTAAGACAGAAGGAATGATTATTTTTTCCCATATTTCAGCTATAATTCGCGTACCTTTCAAGAGTTGAGTATATGAGTGTCGTTTAATCAATCAAACAATCCATCATCTTTTATTTCCTATTTCGCTTAGATTAAAAGCACTATACGTGAAAACTTGGCAATTAGTTTTGTTATAAATAATCATAATTATATAAGGTTAAATCCAATTAACTATTAAACTACACATTTTAAATCTTCTTGTGCTTCATATTAATTCTCGTCTTCACTCTTAACTACAAGTAGAAAATTCTAAAAATACATGTAAAATGTAATTAAACGTTTTCTTAAAATTACATCTTGTAGATAAAACAGAAATTTAACAAAACTTATCCATCGCTAAATGCGAGGTCTCAGACATGCAAATGCTTCAATGTGTCAAACGTTGAAAGCAGCTTCAGTGTCTAATCAACTTTTCTGCAGCTGTCCGAGGCCTATAGATCTAAGTGCAATAACAAAATCAGAAAATGCACACCAAAGTTCAGATGGCGCAGAAGTGTTTTGCTGGGGCTTTGGAAAAGCTCTCTGTCTGTAAATTACGCTCCCTTACTATCTAAACTCCTCTTCACTTGCATTCTCGTGAAGGTTGAGGAAACAAATAGAAGTGACAGAAAATAATTAACATAAAATTAAAGTTTAACGAAACTAAATTTCACAAATATCACAATATAAATATAAATAACAACACAGTTACGTATCATATCAAGAATATGTTCTAAAATTCGAGTATCTAACGAATGGCGGTTCGAATGAAGATCTCAATTATTCGAATTATTCAACAATTTGAATAAAGATCTCCATTATTAACACCCTAGAATATTCAAATGGCAATATTCAAAAGCATTAAAAATTTGTTTAATTCGAGATCTCCGGAATTTCTCGAATACTCCTGAAAATCAAGAACAAGTTTGTGGAGTCTTCGTGTTCTTTTAGGGAGCATACAACGTTAACTCTACGTCGAAGACGAAGTAGCGAATTCTCGCCATGTCTTTAAGAATAAATGCTCCAGATGAAAGATTTTAAATAACATTTTTCTTTAAACTAACTTAAAACAGATGCACGCACTTGGTGCTCACAATTAATCACCATTTGTGGCTACTTAAATTAACGGAAAACAAGAATGTAAATACATACTAAATTTCGAGATAACTAAGTACTGGCTTCTTAGTTTAACTAATGATAAATGGACTGTACATAGCAAAGCCGAGCCAAGGAATATCAGTAGGAATTGAAAGCTGTCGAACACCGACTAGAGAGCTAATTTTAAACACGCAGCATAAACCCGGAGCTAAGTCCGCTACTGTTCTTTTTGAATCGAGTTTCAGTTTCCACTGTCGTCGCGTCTAACTTGCTAAATAGGCAAAAGCTGTATATCGGTTACCGTAACATAGGTGCTTCAAGGAGCGATGCAAGTACAGAAATATTTGAGTGGGTCCAGAAAACAGGATGAAAGTTGGGGACTCTTTTGTCCCGTGAGGTATGTGAAAAAAGACTTTTTACAGAACTATACAGTATATAAAACATAAAATACATATTTTCCCTAGAAAATATACCATTATTTTATAATATTTAGAAGTATATGTATTTATAATATTTAGAAGTATATGTATTTATAATATTTAGAAGTATATGTCATGCTAAAATAGCAGAAAGTACTACAAAAATTAGGAAAAAAAGATTTAGAATGCTTGCACAATACAGAGTTGTAATAATAATTTTAAATCCTATGTAGGGAAATTTTGGTTTTCATTTAATATAAAAGCTGTGAAAGGGAGCAAGTGCCGATCTTCTTGCAGAATTTCATAGCTCAAGAAATTGAAATGATTTATAATGTTGCAAGCTTGTGCGTCTTGATAGAATTGCTTATTAATCTTGTGCAAGAACTTCGCTAGGGGTTCTACTTTGCGGTCATCGTGAAGACATTTACTCTTTTTGTACTCTTGACACGTAGCTTAAATACTTCTTTTTTTCTTCAGAAAGCTTACACGTAGCTTAAATACTTCTTTCTTTTTCTTTTCTTCAGAAACACGTTTAAATTCGAATACTACGTCATAACAAAATTTACATTCCGGCAGGAAACTGACAGCAGGAGGGTCTCAAACTAAAAATAATTGGTTACAATAAATTATAACCTTACCAGTTTATAGATTCAAGGTTTTTATCAATTTTTTAAAGCTTTTAAAATAGTGCTCATTTATTTAGTTCTTGGAACTCCCTTTGTGAAGTCTTTAATTTTTTGCAATTATTATTTCACTCTCAATCACTTTTCCTATTCACAGGTAAAAAACTGACTGTACCCTATCAAATAAAAATTGGAATAATTTAGAAAAGGAAATAAAAATAAACAATGATGCAGGAAATACTCTAGATTTTTGCAGTAAAAGCTTTCATGGCCTTAACACATAAATACATGAACCGAGAAAGTGTTATGCTATTTGGAGTTAAGATTAATACTGGGAAGGAAAGCAATTCTGGAAAGATAAATGAATTAAAGATTATATAATTCAGAAACATATTATATAATTCAGAAACATGAAATAAGTCGTTTAATTGAAAGAATATGTCTTAATGCCAAAACAAAATATTCAGAGATTGAAGCGAATGACAGTTTTATGAGTTAAAATATTAATGTAAGTTTATTTGAAACATTTTAATGTGATAATTCATTATACAATGAATTCAGCTATACAGACTTTTTTTTTCTTCAATCTCGTTCAGTTTATCAGTTTAGAGCAGAGGGACCTTTAATTTAGCAGGGGGGGGGAAATTGATTTGCCATTTACTGGAAAAGAAATCATTGAGTGGTGGCTAACTTTTCGAAGATTCATACTGATATTGCCTTTCAGGTGCAGTTACGTTTATCTAAATACAATCCTTCAAAGGAAATTTCTCTCCTTGAATTAGTTCTTGTATTTGTACTTCAGCTTTTCTCCTTGTCAAAGAGCTCATTTGAAAGAAATCGAGATCGTCTGCAAAAGACTCGAAACGCACAGCTAAATATTGTTGCTATTGTTATTGCTAATTCTCACTTGCCTGGCCTATATTCATAATTTGTTACGAGGCCAAAATTCTCCGTGGCAAGGAACGCAAGTTTACGCCTGTCGTTGGCAACCGCCTTGAGCACCTTACAGGTGACAGTGCGAGTAAGGTGAGTTCCGCCCTCAATTTTGATGACGAGCACCTTGAGGGGGACAGGTACGCGTGTCTCCCACCCCTCTTCCCGTGCCACTAATCCCTCGAGAGGACTTTCCTCTCGCCGTATATTTAGAATGCCCCCATACCACACGGACACTACATTTGCAAACATCCATGCCTTCTCCGGGATTCGAACTCGGGTCCTTCGGCATGGCAGTCAGCAACGCTAACCACTACACTGGTTTGGCGGCACAGCTGAATATAATAGGCAAGGGCATTTGCAATTTTCATGCTATACAGACCATCTAGCTATAGCTGCGGGTTTTTTAGAAAAATTTGAGTTTGATGTTGACTAAAGAAGTTGCAATTTAATTTAATATCGCGTGAAAGAACATTGCGTTGTAGTTATCTGCTAAAGCTGATTTAGAGCATAGAGTGAAGATCCCATGCTATTATAATTTGCAAGACTACGATCTTATATAGACTGGTGTGACTGCCTTTCAAGACTGAATGGGATCATGTGTTGCATAAAAAGACATCGCAAACGAGTATTTCACAAGGCAAGATTGTTACGATTACCGCACCTTATTATTAAGCACCATAATATTCATCATTAATAATTTATAAGTTTCAGCATTAATAGTTACAAGTTTTAATACTAATAATCATAAGATTCAGCATTAATAATAGCCCCAACAGCGGTCGAGTCAACAGCGACCGCTGAATATTGGGAATTCGACCCACTTTCGATCCCAGACGAAAGGGCTGGCTGCATCGTCGCTTTTCGTGTGTTTCCCATGTGAGTCACAAGCCAGGTTTACTTTAGAAATAGAACGCTCTTCGAAGGCAGACAGCCTTTGAGTTCTTAGCTGTGTTCAGAATAACCTAACCTAGCCACATTAATAACATCAGTAATACCATAAAAGTTCAACATAAATCGATTATTAGGTTAAACTTCAAGTTTGAACATGTTTGATTAACTTCAAAGTCTGTTTTTTCCCTCCTTCTGAATTGCTTTTCTCCAATGGCGGGTCTAACCATTTATAGCCCTTAGCCACTAAGGCCAGAATAGGTGGTATCTTTATTATAGAGGCACCTAATAAGTGGGCCACTGTTGCCTCCTGAGAAGGGACGGACAAATGACATCCATGCCTTTTCCGAGATTCGAAACCGGGCCATTCGGTAGAGCAGTCAGTCACTAACCTCTTTCCCGTCTGGCCGCCTTAACTTAGAAACTGACATGATTCATTATTAAAGCAGTAAAGCTGATCATTAGAATGGCATTGCTTTAATAATCTTATAAAGACCTGGCCACGAGATTATTTTATTTATCATTAGGTTCTTGAAACTGCATTTTAAAGTGTATTTACAAGTGTGATAAGAGTCTGCGTTATAAATTTCAATCTTCGATTGTATCATTTAGGACGGTCCAAGGATCCTAGTCTTTCAGAAAAGACACATTTTGCTCTTTTAAACACTACAATATTTTTTTTTAATATTAAAAAGCTAAACCCTTATTTTTTATGATAATTACATCAAACAATATAAGAACCTTTCATGTTATAATATCCATACCACAGCATTTTTTTCTGATGAATGTGGTTATAATTAAATATTTTCAGTTTGAAGCAGAAAATATAAATAAACATGTTACAGTCTGTAACTTTATTTGAAAAGCGACTTATATATTTTCAATAGTTGGACAAAATTTGTTCTAGTCTTGTAAAAATTCTCTCAAAATTTTGATTCAAAACTGTTTCTTTCAGACTGAAAATGTTCGTGATGTCCATGCAATATATTTCTAAACTCTGTAACTCTAAGTGATTAAAAGGTATTAATCGTACTCGAAGGTATTAAGATTAAGAAATACTTTTTCCGAGAGCTTTTATGGTGCAGCAGTCAGAACAATGAGCCATGATTCCAAGGTCGCAAATCTGACTCCGGATAAAGCATACTAATTTTTTTACTTCCTTGTGCGAAGTAAAAAGGAAGTATTGTAAAAGTTTCAGGCAGCATATTTCAACGAAAATATCCATTTTGACCGCTATCGAATGCAATTTAACGATGTTTTTGCGTGATATCTGTACGTAAGGACAAAATAAAATACTCTTTTCCTCCAAAAAAATTATAAAACTGCTTTAAAATGAATTCTGAAGAGAATTTTTCGTGGCGTCTGTACGAACGTATGTACGTACATACGTATCTCGCATAACTCAAAAATGAGTAGCCACAGAACTTTGAAATTTTGTATGTAGGACTGCTATAACATGTAGATGTGCACCTCGTATTTTGGTTGCAATCGGCCGCACCAAACGTATATAAATATAGTTATATATATATTCACTCTGTTACTCGGCTCAGTGATCTCAATTTCTTTACTCGTATATGTTGGTAAATTGTACATTTTTTTCTTTAAAAATGATTGAATTATGTTGTTTTTATCTTCCAGTTAAGGTTTTTATGCCTTTAGTAAATCTGTATGCAATATTTTTAGAATTATCAACAATTTTAAAGTTGTTTCAGTGCCGCTAGGCCTTTTTTTATGGCGGCCATTTATTGTTTACATTTGAAACAGCAGACTAGTGGATTTGTTGCCAATCTAGAGAACTTAGCTTCGCAACAACAAAGATAACGCCTTCATTTATTATTGCCAATTAAATTATGCTTATTCCTTTCTGGAATGTTTTCGAGGAAATAAGTGTTTAAGCTTTACTTCGTAATTTTTAATATAGATATTTTGAGTTTTTATGTATTTTTGCCTTCTCGCGAAGTGAGAACTGAATTAATTGAATGAGAAATACTCAATCGTCTGTGAAAAACTGTTTCATTTTTGTTTTGTTTGCTTAATTTCTTTTACACATCGTTCTAGCTTTATTATAGTATTTGAATAGAACATGTGGTAACGATTAGATAATTCTTTAAATGATATAAATTTTGTGCATTCTGAGTTATAATATGAACGAAATATATTACTGTTAAGTGAACCTAGCGCCAGAGTGTCGCTTTGGTAAACCAATAGAGTGAACTTTAAAGAATGCTTTTATTCTATTGTGGTTTATGCGCTGTCGGCGAAGTAGATTTAATTCAATAGAATAAGTGTAAATGAAATGCCTTTTTATCTTCATATCATGGGCCCGAACTAAAACAGTGGTTGACAATTCGTCACCATACTAGGATTGGTTGACCGTGGTGTCTGGTTCTGACGTTTTTCTATTACAATCCACTGCTCTAACTTGCACAGAAAGAAATTAAAATTGAGACAATTTTTTCAGTTTTACTTGCAATTAAGTTTAATTTAAACTTTGCCACTCAGATAAAAAGATTGTGCGAATTGTAACGAGCGAAAGAGCACTTTTTTTTAACGCAAAAGCTAAATCTAGTACAGATTCTAGCAAGAATTAACTGTAAACCATGCCTTGTTGCGCCAAGAGCCGCAATTGCGTTGTTTTTCGTATTTGTTAGCGGCGATCTAATCATGTGCATTGGCAAGAGTTTAGTATTGGTTGGAGACTTCTTGAAGGTTTGCTGCTATCTGAGGTTGGTAAGTGTCTCATTCTATAGTGATAAATGCTATAAGATTAGAAACAGGTGCCTTTTTCATGTTGATAATTTTGTTCTGAAAGTGTACATTTCAACATCTTGTCTGATAGTAATGAATTACTATCGATAAGTAATCGACACTCTAGTTTGATAAATCCGGTCTTTATTTATAAACCAAAAGAGCTCATCAAATAAAGTTTCGTTGATTTTTAATCGGCGCAAGTTGATTGCAATCAAAGGGATAATTCAAAGACACTTAAGAGTAAACTTTGAGAGAAGTACTTTTAAATGGAAAACATTTAAAGAATTATTTAAGCAGTGGAGTTAAATAAATAATAAAATTAAACTGAGAGGAAAAGAAATTATGAATGGCGATGTTTTATAGATCTAGTGCATTTTAAATCAAAACGAAAAGCACTTCATATATTTTTTTCTGCTTAGGCAATATCTTTAAAGCATTCTTTATCCCTGTGCATTAAATTCACTTTAGAGTTGCTTAGAGATCTAATTCCACCGTCATCGGCCTATTACGTTCTTAAATCTGCCAAGTCTTTTTCCATTTTCGAATTATATCTAGTCGAACCTCGCTATAATGAGTTTTAAGAAACCGGAAGTCTGGTTCGCTATATCCGATACGATACGAAAAATTAATTATCTCTCAAAAATGGGTAAATATTTAATGAAGAATTACAAAACAACATTCATCAAATCTACTCAAGTCTAGTCAAGTATTTCCGAGAATAGCGCGAAAACGCGATGTTTCCGGCTCTTATAAAGTAATGCTTCTTGAACGGTTTACGTAGAAAGTTCGTGAAATAAATCGCAGTGGGTGATCTGTGATCACGGAGAGAAGAAAAAGTCTAATGAATGCCCAAAGGAGAATTCATCTTACGAAGAGACAGAAATGATTCAAATTTAAAGTCATACTGAGATATGCAGAAATTAGTACGTCAAGAATTTGCGTTTGGCAACAATAGCAACTGCTATATAGCTAGGCATGAAGTAAAAAAAGACTTCGGCTAGTAGTTACGGTTGTTGCATTCGATTCGGCTTCAATTCCATGCCCGAGTTCATCTGTCGCACTGAATGCTGGGTGTTGTTATGCTATTCTATCTTGAACCATTGACTGAACATTTTGAACAGTTGAGAGAACCGAAGAACACCTTGGCTACGGAAAAAATAGAACATTTCGTATCAAGAAACCTATGACAGTGTGCCCAACAGGCGATCTTGCTTTGTTCTGTTGAAAAGTGGGGCAACAAAGGCCTCGAAGATATGGTTTGTCAAGGGCATTAAAAGATGAGTTATGGCTAATCAAATACCAGATATTATTATGGATAATTAAATATTATGGCTAATCAAAATACCAGACAAATGGACTAGAGGTGAAGCAACCAATGGCTCACCAATTCAGGTGCTGAGCCATTATAGCAATGAAGATTTCAAGTTTATAATGTTCGTTCCTTTAGTGCCTCTTCACTTGGATGCTCTATAAGCAGAAGAGGGATTTGGCAGAATAGACGACGTCATGTAACCGATACATCTATGTGCGTCAATGAGAGCTCTATTGTACGCGCTGAATTGTGTGTTGTAGCGTGGTCATGGCTTTGCTCACAAGCCATGACCGTGCAGATATCGTCACATCTAAATGCAGATACCTGGAGCTGTGAAACATACTCAGTTTTCTGACCTACATATATATGATGTGGCTATATGATTCCTGACGGACGACAGAACAAGATATCTGTAATCTGGGGCGCTAGGGAATTGGATTCATTAAAATCCCTCTGAGTAATTTTCCTGAATCAATCAAGTTTCCGTAGCAGTCATTCTATCTTGACCAACGCGAAGAGCTATTACGCGGTATAATAATGTGCAATACCAGTAGTTATTACGCGGTATAATAATGTGCAATACCAGTAGTTTATGATTTTCCAGTCATCGAATTCTGAGATGCTCTGGCATAATTTTCTTCTCTTTCACGAAGTATCACGATCCAAACACAAAACAGAATGAGTAAACATGATTTCCGAATTAAAAATTGGCATTTTAAGCTGCCTTTTTTGTATTGCTTCCAGGTATCATTATTTTTACAGTCTTACCAATGGCTGAGTATTTAAAATAGCTGAATACTTCTATTTTGACCAGAATTTGAATCCATGGCTGAACAACATGGGCTGCATGCATAGTTGGTTTTAGTTTTTGCTGTGAAATGCTAATAATTTGATTATCTCATCATGCTCTAAATTTCATTCAAATTTTAGTTTCTTATGTGTTGGAGAACGTTCCTTGAAGTCCTTGAAGGAAGTTCAACGTGTAGCAGTTCTAATGGGCAGCGGTGTATTATGTCGCTTATTTCAGAACTGTCCGCAAAGAACGTTGGCATATGAAGACGTATCCATTCTGATACTTTAACTATATGAGTACCGTGCAGATATCGTCACATCTTTCGTGGCTGGAGGGAAATTTGATTTATTTTTTCTTTAAAATCCTGGGATACAAAAGCGTTATACTGTTTGATACTGCAACTCACCTTGTTAAGCCACAAGTTCTTGATCAATGACTGGAGACAAGTTTTGCCAAATGTCTGCGTAGCGATCACGTAAAGCATAGATATTCCGACGAAGTGGTGTTTGAGCTCTGAGCTGCTGCTCTATGACATCCTAAATGGGCTCTACTAGGTTAAGATCTGGCGAGTTAGGTGGCCAGGATATTAACTGAAATTCCTCGTTATACTCTTCGAACCAGTCCAACACCTGTTCGCCTGGAAGACGGCGTACTCTGACACGACCATAGACTTGATGAATAAGAAATCAGAATTCCTCTGACCAGGCAACTGTATCCCGGGGCCACTGCATGCGCAGCTGACGATGACGCTTGGTCAACAGAGGCACACGAATGGGACGTTTGGTGCACAGCTCCATATCCAACAGTGTCCGCTGAACTGCGTGTTCCAAAACACTTGCACTTGGACCTGTATTTATGTATGAATTTTTTATGTTAATATTATTATTTTTGCTAATAAGACAGTTGTCAAGGTCAGAAGAAAAACCAAGTTTCATAAAAAGACAAGACTGCATCTGAAGAAGTTTTAATTTTGCTTATGGTGGGATATGGAAGATGTAGTGTTTTTACCAAATTGGTTCGAAAATAAACGATGCATTGATGTAAATAAATATATATTGTCATCGCAAATTATAATAAAATGGGCTTTTACCCCATGTGACTTACATCAGTTCTTTTATGTGATTCTTTAGCAGGGCGATGTAAAGTCCATACTTCAAAAATAATTGAAAAAATCTTAATAATTAAGGAAATTCTTTATAAGGTGTTTTCTCCCTCCTTCCAGCATGCCTTCGTGGTGCAACGGTAGCACACTCGACGCGTATTTGAGAGGTCCAGATTCGAGTCCCGGTGAGGGCATTGCACATTTTTCACGTCCCCTGCATCAAAAATATCCTAATGACTCTACAGTAGTTTCCGAACTAAAAGGTGTTGGACAATAATTCTTCACCGCCAGGATTTAATAATAAATTATATTGGGCTATCAGCTCAGCCACTGTCTGGCTGATTTTGTTGTCCCAAGTTGGACAATCTCCGACGTCCTTTTTCCTTGATGATGCAGGCCCAACATATTGGACGTACAGCACATTGGCATCTACCGCTAGTTTCACCGTCATTTATCCACTTTGCGTAAATACTAACAGTGGCAAATAATGAACAACTGACCAGTCGTGCAGTTTTGGAGATACTCTTACTGAGTCTTCGGGCCATTGCAATTTATCCTCCCTCAAATTCGCTTAGATCAGCAGACTTTCCCATCACTCGGAAAAGTAAGTGCAATAATGAATCGTAATCTGAGAGTCCGGTGCAACGGTGTTAGACACCAGGGTTCCTGCGCATAGTGCACTACCCCTTTTTAACTGAGTTAAAAATTTCGAAATAGATTAAGGCCATAACTGAAAGAAAATAAGAAATCCGTGAGTCTTACTAATGTAATTGTTTTCTCTAAAATAAGAATTTAGAAGGATTTACGACAGTGTTAAAAGCCGTTCAAACGGTAATGACAAGTGTGAATACTTTGAGCTAGTAGTAATGTAGAACAACTATGTACAGGTTTACAAGGTGCAAAAAATATAATACAACATGGAAAAAAAACTTATGCACATATAATTTGTTTACTCAGAATAGACAGTGGACTTTCAATAATTCGTTATCTTCTCCAGCAGCAGTTAAATACCTTTTCCACTTAATCATGTCCACTCCACGTCATTGAGACTAATTCGTTGAAAATGTGGGATGGTCATAATATTCTGAAGCGTCAGTGTATGATTTTTTTCTGATAATTCTTTTAATAACAATTATTTTTGTTCTTCTAAAATTTGGTTCATTTTAGACATCGAAGGAATATACTCACGTTTAGGCATTTATTGAGCAGACTGATGTATAGAAAGAGTTTGTTTTCATGCAGTAATATAATGAATCGATTATTAAGTCCTAATAGACTTTTTTAAATGGCGGGCTCTAGCCGTTAATTAGTGTTGCCCACTTCTAATGACGGAAGCCTTGGTCTCTTTACTGTGGAGGCACATAGTACTTGGCTCACCGTTGCCTCCTATGAAAGGACAGACAAATTACAAATGTGGGTTCAAATCCGGGCTCTTCGGTACGGCAGTCAGAGTCATTAATCACCTTACCGTCTGGGCGACAGTCTTTCCATACTAATGGCTATTTTATTTGACAGCTTTGTAATATTTATGATTTTAATGCCATAAAAAGTAATATCGTTCTCCATGGGAGATGCCAGTATATTATTTTATATTTTCCTGCGGGAATGTACATCATCATCAAGAGTGTTTTGAAAAAATATTCGATATCTAATTAGTGAAAACTACCCGGTTAAAGCATGAATTGGTTAACCCTTTGCGGCACAGTGTGTGCGGTCTGGACACACCTAAAATTTTCCTTCTGTACGCACAGAAAAATTGAACGAAAAAGGATTTATAGGTTACTGTAGGTTACTCTGAACCTTCTTTATTTATAGTAGATGGCAGCTCAATACAAACCAGTCCATATATTTTAGCCATGTTTAGTTTTTTAAGATCCTCATTTTTCAAAGAAATCTTCCATATTTTTTGGGGGGTATAAAAGGAATTGTTTGAAAAGAAATTTCTATGTTACTTTTTTGGCTGTATCCTAATCTCCTTATTCTATATTAGTTTTAAACTTTTACCTTGAAATCTTGCCTAAAATCAAACGGCGAACCCTAGGTGTGCCCAAACCGGGCTCACCGATAATCTTGAAAAACTGAGAGTCTGTATTCTTTGTTTCTCCGCATCTCATCGGTCAGTTCATTGACAACAATGCTCGTTTCAGCACTCCTTTCGAAGCTCTATTCAATTAGTGTGCCACTTTGGGCACACCCACAGAATTAAAACGATAAGTGCTATCTTCACAAAATTTTACTTCTGTACTCTTCTAGGCCTAATTAGACTGCCTACCTTTTTTTAAAATCAAAACTCCGACTTTAAAAGGTAGCGTGCCGGAAAAGGTTAAAGCAAAAAAATAATTTCGTTTAGAATAATTTCGTTCCAAGACACTGATATTCTTATTAGAAGAAAGGTATAATTTTCAATGTAATGTTGTACCTATTAAATGCTGCTTTCATTATTAACACCAGTATGAATTACGCCATTAAAATAAAATAAAAGAATAAAGATCTAAGAATTAATAAACAATGTGTTTCTCAAAGGGTAACAATTACATAAAGAAACAAGTAATGAATGATCTTAATACTAGAACATGTTTCTTACTTTGACTTTCTTTAAAAGAAAAGTACACTTACGCTTTCGGGCATCATTGTTAAAAGCGAAATTTCACATTAGCACCATCTTTATTATTATCGACCTAAATTATTTTGTTATAATTATTTTGCATTAGTATTTTTACGTTGCTATTATTTCCATCCTTATTTGTTATTTACACACCATTATTATTTTTATTATTTGAATTAGTTTTATCACTGCTTTTTATTATTTGAAATATTAGTGAAGCTTTCCCTGTGCCGCAAAAAATAAATAAAATTTATAATTTTACAGACATTTTCTCAAAAACCTAAAACTCTCATTGTTCAGTTATTCGAACTATATGTTAAGAATAGCATGCCATTATACTGTCAGACTGCGCAGAAAAATTTAAAAATTACCTCTTTCATGAGATTTGAGCATTCTTTGAAAAAATGTTTATTAATTACACATCTTAGCTATTTCTTTTTATCTTATCAAAGGAAATAAAGATTCATCAATATTTTCTAATTATATTTTGTAATAAGTAATTTGAAGTTCGAGTTTATATTATTTTCATTTATACAAATGAACGTGAATAATACGCTAGATAATCAATAAATGGAGGTAATCAATTTTGACATAAAGCTTATTCAAAAATATGAAGATGCAGATTTGATTAACTTTTATTCGAATTTGTCGTCAAAATTATATATATATATATATAAGCTCGGTTACGAATTTTTCCACTAAGAATAATCACATAAGTAAGGTATATTTTAATTTTAAAACACTTTATTTAATTTTGCTTTTCTGTCTTTCCTCGTTTCAACTTGCAACTCCCTACCAGAATGAGTTTTTAGAATCGCGTTGAATGCAAATGAGTAAGAAGTAGTATTTCAGGAAGGTTCAACTTACTTCGGGTGAGAGAGCTAGGCATTCGGAGTAGCGTGCGTTTGCCTTCAGGCTAAGTCTCGTTAAAAGTTGTTACTCGCGGCCTCATATTAAGTACCTTTTGATATTCGTCGGCTAGTTTAGACTAAGGGTCAACTGCGTTAGATTTGTGTTAGCTTCGAGTAAATTTCTAAGTTAGATATAGTTGTATTTATTTCTTATTGAGTGGAGGCTTTGTTGTAAGCCCAAAGAAAGGGGCAACTTATTTTGAGTGAAATAAAAGGTAGTTAACCCTTCTTGAGTTTACGATTTCTGTTATTTGAACTAAGAGATTAATCGCTTAACAGTTCACTAGGTTCTTCGACATTTATTTTAGTAGAATAAGAATCAGAAACTCTACAGTTTGAGAATACATTTATACGTGAACAGCCTATTTCCTTAATTAAAATGAATAAGTAAAGAACTTGATTCACATATGAGCATCTAAAATCCGTGTTGCAGATATTTCTTTCCAAGGCGATAAACTTGGTCAGAATCGAGCCCTCAGGTGAAGAAATAAAGAGGCTTGTAATTATCTACAAGAATATTTATTTTTATTTATGCATTGAAGAAAAACTTTAAAAAATAAGAGAATGGAACTAGTTTGTCATTATTTATTCTCAAGTTTTATCCTACTCGAGAAATTTTCTCAGAAAACTTACAAAGTTTGTTCGTTTTAGTTTAAATTAAAATCAATTATTTAACGATTAATTAAACATGTTAGAATTATTTGAGGGTAAGACTCTCTAACGGTTTAATATGCCCACCAGTAGCCGAACGGTAAAGTCCCTGAACACTGGTAGTTCAGTCCGAAGTTCGATTCCCGCGAACGGGCTGGTTGCATTGGCGTTTTCGTGGTTTTCCCCATATGTAACGCTTTAATATGATCGAGTTTTCGTTAGAAAGTCCTCTACGAAGGCATCCTTCTCTTCCGTGCAATACTTTAGCGCGGAACACGCAAAAATAATAATATAATAACAATAATAACAGTTTAATAATTATCTGTCAATATACTTGGATTACAAAGTTTAACCAGCAAAAATGTTTTGCAGCCACCAAACTTTAGAAAAAAAAAAAAAAAAAAAAAAAAAAAAAAAAACCTTAAAGTTTTTAGATTTTACACGACGCCCAAAAGGGCTTTTTTTTAACATTTTGTGCTTTACCTTGTAGGGTTTATATTTATTTTAACTAACATTTATTTTAAGTTTAAACTATCTTTCCTGTCAAGCCTTACTTTCCCCTGGAACTGCCAATGCCAGAGTATGTAAATTTTAGTAGAGAGCGCAAGGATTCAAATTATCAGCGGAAGTATTCTGAGTTAAATAGAAAGGAAACGAGTTCGAAGTGTGCTTTCCTTACTTCACGATCGCGGAGGTAGTTAGTCAGAAATTGAATAACCACGCGTTTCGGCTTGTGTGCTTGCCTCGGCAAATTGTTATTCTGTCAACGTAATCTTCAGAGTTTGCTGAATTATCAGCGGTATGGTAGAACGCGGTGAGTTACGTTTAGAGAGCCTCGTAGTTAGTTACTTGTTAGTATCTCTTTTTAGTTTCTTATTTTTATTTTACCGCCGGGTCGGCGTAGTTTGTGAGCGTCAAGAGCCCTCAATTGTAATTTCTTAAAGTTGAATAAAAAGGGACTTAAACCCTTCTTAAACCTCTGTCTAATTTCCAGTTTTCTGCAGTCACCACTTTGTTGCGTGCAGGTTGGAAGCGCGCAACGTTACATTGGCGCCCGAAAACTTCTCGAACTGAAATGGCCGAAAATCGGATGGAAACCGCGGGACAACAACAAGAAATGGCAAGCCAATTGGAAGGATTTGGATACCTGGTCCAGACTTTGAGAGCATCAATCAAGCCAAACGTCAATTTCGACGGAAAAAATTCGGTGGCGATATTTCTAGAAAGCCTAGACATTCACTTTCAGCTCTACCCTGTGCCTGAAAGACAAAAAGTTGCCATCGCCACATCTGCACTAAGACGACAGGCCGCGCTATGGTGGAAGAATATAGGCAAATTTTTATTAGGGGAATTTGGAGGCCAGACATACAAATTTGAAAATTTCAAAAAATCGTTATTAAATTCCTTCCCCATAGTAAAAGATCGAGCAAGGCTAGAAGCCGAACTATATAGTTTCTATCAACGGGATATAGAAGAATTAACGGACTTTATTCTGCGAAAAATTAAACTGACGGATATTCTGTATGGGAAGAAACCCGACGCGGAGATTATTGAAATAATCTTACCAAGATTGTTACCTGCTGTTCAAGACTACTTTGAAATTAGAAACCCAAGCACATTGCAAGAGCTCTTCGAATTGGCGGTTAAGTTTCAAAATCGCAGAATAGCGGAAAAAGCTAGAGGGGCATCGTATTCTCAAAGTACCCGAAGACACTCTTCAAATGAGCAGACCAGAAATGCAAACCGCTCTTATGGGGGAAAGAGCTATCAAGCTAACTCATCGAACCTCGAAAGGCAAGGCCTAAAAAGGAAATTCGAAAACAAACGTCCGCGTACCCAGAAGGCAGAAGTTGAAAGGAAAGCTTTAAACGAGTAGAGAGGCCTGTGAAAGCGAGGGACCAGACCCCGGAAGTTTTGAAAAAACCCTCAAAAAGACACTTAAATACGGTCATCGTAAAGAACACACATCTACCAATTATACAAGTCCTGGTTGGCGATGTACCAGTAGAAGCCCTCATCGATACAGGAGCAGAAGGTAATTTTATGAGTGAGACATTTTTTAAAAAGAATTTTTATAGGTTACGATTATTTAAAAAAAAAACACAGAAATTAAAGCGGCGCAAGGAAAAACCTGTCACTGCATCGGAAAATTATCATTAAACATCTAGGTAAAAGATGAAAGCTTCAAAGTATTAATTTTTGTAGTAAAACATTTGCAAAATCCTCTTATTTTAGGTATGGAGTTTTTAAGGGCAGCGAGGGACAAATTGAATTTTCATGACAGTTCTATTGTGCTGGAGATGGACCAGAGGGTGATGGAACCTGTGGAACAACCGGAAGTTGACATTAGCCATTTGAATGACCATGAAAGTCAAGCCATCCAGCAAGTGGTGAGTAATTTTTCAAACTTGTTTTCAGAAAGTTCTGGTAGCTGTCAAATAGTTACGCATCAGATACAGTTAACTGCTGAAAAACCTTGTAGGACTAAACCGTATCGTTATGCTAAACAAAAAGACCTAATCATCGAAGAACATATTCAGGAAATGTTAAAGAACAAAATAATAACGCCCATAAATAGTGAGTACGCGAGTCCAGTCGTACTATGTAGGAAAAAGAACGAGTTTCCTCCTTCGGATAAAAGGGCTTGGAGGTTTGCTATCGATTACAGAAAACTGAATAGTATTACTAAATTCCCAGTTTACCCTTTGCCGGTTATAGAGGAAATTATTAAAAAGATTAAATCTACTAGATACATGACTACTTTGGACTTAACGTCTGGCTACTATCAAATAGCTATGAGACCCGAAGACATCCATAAAACCGCGTTTATAACAAAATCGGGCACTTTGCATTTTTACGCATGCCCTTTGGGTTGTGCGGGGCCCCATCAACATTCCAGAGAGCTATAGACATTGTTCTAAAGCCTGTCCTAGGAAAATCGACTTTAATCTATCTAGATGATATAATTATAACGAGTAATACGTTGGAACAACGTATTAAAGATCTAGAAGAAGTGTTTAAATTATTAAAAGAGGCCGGTCTTACAATTAACGCCTCAAAATGTAAGTTCGCAACTAAAGAACTTAAATATCTGGGTTATAAAATTTCGCAAAAGGGTATAGAAACTCAAGATTCAAAAATAAAAGCAATCAAGAATTTCCCACCGCCCAACACCGCCAAGAAACTTTCTTCTTTCCTTGGGTTATGTTCTTATTATCGGTCATTCATAAAAGATTTCGCTAATATTGTTGAAGCCCTGTTATTAATTAAAAGAAAGAAAAGTAAATTTACGTGGACAGCGGAAGCAAATACCGCATTTGAAAGATTAAAAGAAGCGCTCATCAATGCCCCTGTCTTGAAATTCCCAGAGGGGGAAGAAAACCTGGAAATTGCAGCAGATGCGTCGGACTATGCGGTGGGTGCGGTTCTTATGCAAAATAGCCATCCTCTGGCATATTTTAGTAAAACGTGAAATCAAACACAAAGGAATTATACAGCTACAGAGAGAGAAACATTAGCCGTATTAATGGCTGTACACAAATTTCGAGTTTATTTCGGCAAAGCGCCAGTAACAGTCTTTTCGGATCATGCGGCTGTTGGTACACTTTACTCGGGGAAAAATCTAACGCCCAGGTTAATAAGATGGGCTTTAAAACTCCAAGAATATAATCTAATAATAAAATATAAACCGGGTAAGGAAAACAATGTAGCTGACGCACTTTCTCGTATAAAACTGGACGATGAAGGAAATGAACTTAAATGCGCTGTGTTGACTTCAAAAATTTTAGATTTTAGAGATACAATTATCGCTGAACCGAAAGCTGATCCTGAATTTGGAAGTATCTATGAATCTTTGAAAGACCCCGAAAGCTTTGAGCACACAGATATCAATGCGATAAGAAATAGAGCAGAAAACTATGAAATAATAGATGATTTATTATTTTATACGAAAACAAGAAACGAAAATCTCGAGTACAAACCAGTCATCCCAGCCTCGCTTCGATTAAGCATTTTGAAGGAATTACACGACACGAAAACAGCGGGTCATTTAGGGTTCAGAAAGACTTTAAAAAGGGTACGCGAGGCGGTATATTTCCCGCAATTACACAAAATAATAACTGCGTATGTCAGTTCCTGCAATCAATGTCAGTTAATAAATGATATTAATTACAGCCCGGCCGGGTACTTAAATAGCATTCGCGCTACATTTCCGAATGAAATTTTAGGCATAGATCTTCTTGGTCCTTTCCCCCAGAGCGAGTTAAATAAAAATCGTTTTCTTTTAGTAATTGTAGATCATTTTTCAAAATGGACAGAAATTGTTTCCCTTAAACGCGCGTCAGCCAAAACAGTCGCAGATGCCTTCTTACACAGATACATTTTAAAAAACGGTGCACCGATAAAAGTCATTAGCGATAACGGTAAACAATTCATTAGTCAAATATTTGAAAACATATGCACTGAACTTGGCATGCGCCATATCAAAATGGTTCCGTATAGACCACAGGCAAACATAGCAGAAAGAGTTAATAAAAACATTGTAAAAAAAATTCGCAGTTACGTTAGCACACATCACAAGCGCTGGGATGGCTACATAAATGAGTTAGCTTATGCTTTAAGAACGGCAAATCACGATACTACGGGAAAAACCCCAGCAGAATTATTTTTAGGCAGAAAGTTAATTACGCCTTTAGATAAATTATTCTTTGTGCAACAAAGAGAGAAAGAATTTAAACATAAAGATGTGCAAAAACTTATTGACCAGGCGCTTAAAAGCTCGGATACGGCAAGAAATAGGCAAGAAATATATTACGATAGAAAACGCCGTGAAGCAGATTTTAAAGTTGGGGATAAAGTACTGAAACGGAAATTTTCTTTATCAAATGCCCCAGACAATTTTACTGCAAAGTTAGCTCCAAAATTTGAAGGCCCCTATGTAATAAAGGAAATCAAAGGAGTCGTATTGTACCTTAAGAACGAGAGAGGGGAAATCTGTAAAGCAAGTCCAGACCAGGTCAAAAATACTATAATCAAAATGATTTTGAAATCCTTAAAAGTTTCTTGCAGGACTCAAGCGTAAAAGAAGTAGAAGGTCCAGAAATAACGTCACCCGTTCCACCACCCAAGAAGCAGAGAAGTGAAGAGAGACCTAGCCCTTCTACAACCCAGGCGACGGTACCGAAAAGAAAAAACGAAAACTTTCAGACTCCAGCATTTAAGAAAAACAAGAACGCAAAGCCGCCGCGTAAAGAAATCTTGGTAAAGAGGAAAACACCACCTACAACGTATCGCACTAGAAATTATACATCAAGGAGAACGCTCCCAGGGCCAGAGAGTCAGGTGCAAACAAGGCCGCCATTCCGGAAAATAAAAAGCAGGAGGAACGAAAATACCAGGAACAACAGAAGAAATTCAAGAAGGACTCCACACCGGAGGACGTCAAGACCAGCCGTCCAATGGAAAAACGAAAACGACAACAACCCTACGATTACTCCGCCAAGAGGCCAGCATGCAGAGGACGCAAAAGAAAAACTAATGTGGACGACACTCGGAGGTCAGTAAGGAGAAGATTGACGTCCATGAAACCTATAACATGGGAACAATTTTGCCAGAAAAGAATGACGGAGTTTCAATCATGGAAAACTCAAAGATAAGTTAAATCTTCTATAATTTTTTTTTCTCTTTTGTTCCGAAATGTTATGCATAAGTACGAAGTTCTATGTTTTGACGAAAGTCAATATGTCTCGGTTGAGACTTAGTTTTGTTTTACCTTATTCAGCTAAGGCAAAAGTAGTATTTTCTTTCAGTATAAAATCTAAGAACAAGCAGTTTCTGTTGGTCGAAAGACTAATTCTGTTATGTTAAAGCCAAAATTTGGCCGAAGATAAAAATAACTTCGTATTCTTGTATTAATAAGAATTTTAGTTTCAGTGCCGCTAGCTTGGCGAAGAATGAGTAAAGTAAAAATTTATTTTCTCTTATTCATTTTATGGTAAATTGTAAAAATCATATGTATTAAAATTTTGTAAATGTACGTAAATACTTGAATATTGTGTAAAAGTAGAATTTAGTCTAGAAGCATAAAATTTTAGATGCTAAAAGTAAAATGCTCAAAAGCAACGAATTCAAAATTTAAGTATTAAACTGTAGATAAAATCATGCTTTAGAGCGAAAGCCTGTATGTCTAAAGATGAATGAGGGGGAAGTTAGAATGAATGTGTTTTGTAGGGTTCTCCACCTACACTTGAATTTCTAAGAATGTTAAAGTAGCTCATCGAGTTGTAGAATGTCGAGTAAAGTGTGTCTATTTGGTCGTTGAATTCTAACAAATCATGGTGGTTAGGGGAAGTGTTGTAAGACTAAAACACGAATATTCCCGTTTGACACCACACATGGTGGAAAGCCAGGGTAAAGTTAAATTAATGCTTGAAAAATTGAATGAATCTGAATTAAGCAGTAACTAAGGAAAATTAATCGTTTCAAAACAAAAATTTATTCAGTGTCAAGAAAGTGTAAATTATAATGTATTTAGAAAGATACTGATACTTATTCCTTCCAGATGCTGGAAGGAAAAGAACAAGATTGATTGATGAAGTCCAGGAAATGTTGCTGTAAGAAGAGAGATTTATAAGTATCGTCAGAAATTTAGTATACAGTTTGTTACATAAGATTTTTTTTTGTGTAAACGAGGCTCTTGAGAGTTAGTTCAGAATTATAGAAACTTTCAACAGGTCGTTTGTAGGACCTGCTTCCAAGTTTTCCAAATTCTGGCAGCGGCAAATGTAGGGTTTATATTTATTTTAACTAACATTTATTTTAAGTTTAAAATATCTTTCCTGTCAAGCCTTACTTTCCCCTGGAACTGCCAATACCAGAGTATGTAAATTTTAGTAGAGAGCGCAAGGATTCAAATTATCAGCGGAAGTATTTTGAGTTAAATAGAAAGGAAACGAGTTCGAAGTGTGCTTTCCTTACTTCACGAGCGCGGAGGTAGTTAGTCAGAAATTGAATAACCACACGTTTCGGCTTGTGTGCTTGCCTCGGCAAATTGTTAATCTTTCAACGTAATCTTCAGAGTTTGGTGAATTATCAGCGGTATGGTAGAACGCGGTGAGGTCAGTTACGTTTAGAGAGCCTCGTAGTTAGTTACTTGTTAGTATCTCTTTTCAGTTTCTTATTTTTATTTTACCGCCGGGTCGGCGTAGTTTGTGAGCGTCAAGAGCACGCATTTGTAACTTCTAAAGTTGAATAAAAAGGGACTTAAACCCTTCTCAAAACTCTGTCTAATTTCCAGTTTTCTGCAGTCACCACTTTGTTGCGTGCAGGTTGGAAGCGCGCAACTGTACAACCTTTATTTATTAAATATCATGTTCTTTGCGCATAAACCACAAAATACATTTCCAGAGCAATATCGCAAAATAATTTTAAAATGAGCATGTTTAGAATTTCCGATACACAGTCTCGCGCCCTGGAAATAAAAATGTTTTTTTCCCCCGTAGATTGTCGCCATTTCTCGCTTTGAAATCGTTGAGTTTGTTAATCAAAAGTTCTTTTGATTTTGTTAATCAAAAATTTATTTCAAATACTTTTTTTTAAAATTTTGTTGATAATTTTAAGATAAAGTAAAAAGAGGTGAATAGAAAAAAAAATTCTAATCCTTCAATTGTTTTCAGATCGTGCATGCGACCCGTATGGAATTTGAGTTTGAGTTCAGCGGACTGGACTAATCAAGAGGAGTTCTTCGAACAATCTGAAGCGAGTGGCAAAATAATCAACGATGATTTTGCTTCCTTAATCGCTAAGAACAATAGCCAAAATATGCGATAATTTCACATTAATTAGATAGAATTAATCTTCTAAGAAGTTAACACATTACTTATCTTTGCTGAAAAATTCTGAAAACATAAAAATATACATTCTACTTTAAAATAATGGATAGTTTACTATCACGATTATTTCAGCTAGAAGAGGAAATTCTTTTCTTACTTTGAATACTGTTTTCAGAAAAACTAATTAGCGATTGGAAACTTAGATTCCTTTCTTTCTTTTCACAGGGTCTACAGAGATTAATTTTTTTAGCTACTGAAGCCATTTAGTCAACCATTCAATCAGCAAGAAAGTGAAAAACAGAACAACGGTATATGCCATTTTCTGTTCCGCATAAAGTGGAAAATTTTAAATTTCCATAGTGAACTTATTCTTGACAGCCTTATTTAATGTAGTGAATGCGTGGCACATATATGCCTCATCTCTCGGAAAAAGGCTAAATTTTTACTGTAGACTTTGCAAAATGAAAACTTTGTCACAGTTTGTGTCATTCGTTAAAACATCAATCTTTTTTTCTTTACACTTTATGAATTTCCTTTTTTTAGTTCAAAGGGGCAATTTGCCCAAAAGGACTATTAATTTCATTTTGGCATTTTGCGTTGATTCACTGCAAGCATTGTTTTACTTTTCAAATTGTTGCTACCAAATACTATTATCGCCCTGTATAAGAAATTAAATAATGATGAATCTACATAAATGCATGTATGTTTCTCGCATTGTGATAAAACAACGGTACTTAGAGCCATCCAATTTTGAATGACGTAATCCTCCTGCGAATATGGCCATGTGGAAGCCCAAATTTGAAATTTGGAATTTGTTTTATTATCGATTTCATATTTTGTAAAACTTTTAAACAGCGAATGATTATTTTGTAAACACCGAATTTTTGATTAACGAGCTCAAGGATTTCAAAGTGAGCAATGGCAACGTTGTACAGAAAAAATATTTTTATCTCCAGTGCGCGAGACTGTGTATCGGAAATTCTAAAAATATACTCATTTTAAAATAATAAAGAAAGTTAATACACAAGATGTTAAAAAAAACGTTCCTCTGGACGTAATTTAAATCTGAAATCTTTCAGAATTTTTATTTATTTATTTGTTTTTTTCATTTTTTTTCCAAAAATTAAACGAACTTAATACTCTTAAGCTTATTCACTTTTTGCTGCGCAAGTTTGAAGACAAATGGACTCTGTGTTTTCCATGGTAGTTGTAACAGTTTCCACACTAGACCTTCGAAAAATTCTTTACACGCAAATATATTACAAAGCTGTCGTTTTTTAATCACGAGCAAGTAAAGACTTAATTTTAGACTGGTTAATTCTACCATTCATTTGAACATAAAGATATTAGACGGATCATTTAGGCAACTGAATTTATGATATTTGAGACTATATTGCGAAAGCTATTCGTACTGCTATGCTGATTTCAGAAATAAGAACATGCAATTTTAGTAATTGAATTAAGGGTATCATCAACCCCTATACCGACAATGTTAAATTGGCCATTTTCGATGTACTTTTTCTAAAACTCTGCTGCAGATACACGCTTGAAATTTTTTGTGTAATTAAAGTATACCTATCTCATTATACTTAAGTGAGCTTTTGAAACATTTTGAATTTTAGAATAATTTACAGAATATTTTGTTGGGCATAATAAAATTTAGCACTTTTCTCACACAAAAATAAATTTTTTTTTATAAGTTTATCACAAAAAGCTTATTTCAGTAAATATTAGGAAACCTAATAAAAAAGCAAAAAAATTTCAGATACCTATGAGCAGTAGTTCCTGAGAAAAGGTACAGTATAAAAAAATCACGTTTGGAGAAAAACGTGTTTTCAGGTAAAATTCCTCGTTGATCAAAGCAGTCGATGACAAATTAAAACTAGACTTTTTACAGTTCTAATTTTCATAGAGATTAAAGAATAGTATTTTTAGAAAGATAAAAATGTAGAGAATTTGAAAATACAAAAATCCGAAATCACAGTTTTTTGAAGATTTGGGATTCCAACACCCCTTAATGGGTATGGAAATAGTCATTTTTAACAACATAGTTACGTATTTTCTATATATGCAATTAATTTTACTGAAATTATATGTGAATTCTGGTATCTTTTGCATAATGTAATATGAAAGATTTTCAAGAGTGTGAAGCAACGCTGCAAAAACAAGGTTACTGGTGTGGTTTGGCGACTAATTTTTGTCACCAAATTTGGCGAGAAATCGCCAAAAGTCTGCAGACTTAGCAATGATTTGGTGATATTTTGCTTCTGTATTTATGTAACTGTAAATGGTTCAATCCCTGTGTAACCGTAACTGTATCCGGCCTTATATAACTGTAACTGTGCATGCCTTCCAACAATTTGAGAAATCGAAGCTACTTGAAATTTTCGGCGGATGGGGGGGGGAGAGGACCATATAAGACCAGAGAAAGCATCAGTTCAGAGACTAGTTTAGCTTAACAGTATTGAGAGCTCACTGTGGGAGCTTACGCATTTGAGGCTTTTTATATTGTCTTGCGTTTAATGTTGTTATTAGTTTGAAGTGGTAATTACTCATTGTGCTGTGTCTTACTGAGAAGAGTTGTATAAGTGCATTTGTGGAAATTTCAAGAACTGTAAAATGTTGTTTCTGGGTAAGTAAATTTAATCAAGCTGTTATAGGTTCTGCGTCCATTCAGTCCATTACGAACTCTTACGTACTCACGGGTCCGTTCAGACGGTAGCATGAATGTCATAATTGGTTTAAGCCGAGCTTCGTTGCTAGGTAACCAGGTCTTGCTACGTCACAAAACTGGTTTAAGGGTTTTGGCCTAAAGTTCGACGTTTTCAACTTTATACCGACTTGGTATAAGAGTAGACCAATCAGATTGAACTCCCGAAACTTATTGACCGTTAATACAGAGAAGGAAAGCTGTAGACACATGCAAAACGCATGCGAAAATTTAGCTTTTCTAACTGTCTACGCTGGTGTTTCGCTATTATGGAGGCATAAATGCAGGAGTCCCGTTCACACCCTGTTTCGTTGGGGTGAACGAGACTCCTGCATTTTATGGCTTATGATTATGCCTCCATGACATTTATACCACCGTCTGAAAGAAGCCTACGAGTAACAATATTAATTTACAGGTGCTCTTAGAAAACAAGTTCTTAGTTTTTAATAAGAAGACTTTTTACTTCCCACATAGTCTGTGAACTTGTTTGTTAATGGCTAAATCCATCGATCATTTAGCCCTTTCATCCCCGAAAAAATTGTCCAGGCTGTATTACAGGGACGACCACTAGAACGCCTTCGAAGACGGGGAGGAAGAAAAAAGGCAATACAATTACAGCCAAGAATTCCGCTCAAATCGAATTCTTATGTTTGAGTTCGAACTAGCAATCAGCTTCCGCCAATCCAAGGCAGTTGACAAGAACGTAAAAATGGCAGCTCTTTTAGATATTAGAATCGAAATTGTTTTAGAAACTAGATGTACTTATTTCATGCTATTTTGCTGAAATGATTTCAGAAATTACAATCGAAAAATAGAAATAGAAATTGGTTTATAAATTAAAATCGAAATATTTTAGAATATAGATGGAGTTATTTCATGCAAAATAGAAATAGTTTTAGAAATTAGAATCGAAATATTTTAGAATATAGACGTAGTTATTTCATGCAAAATAGAAATGGTTTTAGAAATTAGAATAAAAATAGTTTAGAACATAGATATAGTTATTTTATACAAAACAGATATAGTTTTAGAAGTTAGAATCGAAATATTTTAGAATATACGCAGATGTAGTTATTTCATGCAAAATAGAAATGGTTTATTTTATGGTCATTACCTTCGACAATGACAGAAGTTTTAAATACGTTTTGCCATATAAAAATTTCGAGAGTTGCATCCAAAATGCTTCACTTGAATCACTTAAAAAACACGCATTTTTAGTTACAAAATAAATAAATAAATTTTACTCAAACACCATGTTCAAACTAATGAAAGAATCAAAACTGTATTTCAGAATTTGTTTGTATTGTAGTTTACATAAGTGAATATGTTTAAGGTGAAATTGAACCTAAATTAAATTCCAGAAGGATGATTCAGTATTAGAAGTCTTTTACTGGAGTAAAACTATCCTGCTTTATACAATTCGTTAAGTTTTCTGATTTAGAACCACCGTTTAGGGACAGTGGTAGACCAGTTTCAGCAGAAGTCGTGGTGTGAATATGCTCTATTAATACTATAGGTTGTATAATAAAAGATCATCTCTAACTCCGCATATTATGTATTTAAGGTGTATAGATTTTATTGAAACCTTTTTCTTGTTTTCATTTTTTATCTTTGCAGAAAATTCATATAATGTCCTAAACATTTTTACTCTTTTTTAAAGAATAAAACTTTCTTGAAATGGAAAAAACAAAATGCTTTTAAGAAACCGATCATTAGTTTGTTTAGGAAAAAAGTGTCAAAAAATCAGCGACATTCAAGTCTTTAAACTTCAATCTCTTTTCTGACGGTAAAAAAGGCACTTGGTTGGCTTTAAGCTGGAAGTCAGGGAGACACTCTGAAGCAATCTATTTGTCATTATGAGCACGAGAAGTCCATGAAGTTGTTGAAAATGAGATAACTTATCGTTTGAGGGAAGCTGCCGTTTTTAGTTTAAATTCCCGCTGTACTATTTCGGTCGAATTATTGCTTTTGATTTCTCTATGTGTTTTGCTACTCTAAATCTGTAGCCATTTCAGACTTTCAAAGAAATGATTCGAAGTAAAATGTCACTGTTTATATATTTTGTTATTTGAGTTATGTTACTACAGCAGCCGTTTAAATAAATAATTCGGCATTTTAAGGCTAAATTTTTGCTTTTTCGGTACGCTGCAAAATTTTTGTTGCCAGTCCAACTATTGAAACAAATGATTCAAAGTGATACACTATTATCACCTCCTTTTTCTTTTTGAATTATGTTGCTATCTGAACAATCGAAGAAATGATTTGATATTGTACAGAGACTTTAGAATATGCCTGAAAATAGATATAGTATTTAGCATATTTTAATACCAATACCAAGTTACTGTGGTAGGTTGTGATGCTGGACATTTTAGCTAGCAGACTGAAAGTAAATCATCATGAAATATACGCATATCAATACAGTTATTATCTATGAATTTGAGCCATTTGTTTATGAATGCGTCTATTACAAATGAAGCAATTCACCATCGGCATTTTATATAAGCAAAAATTGAAAACGCTTTCAGATCCTAGTGATAAACCAGTAATTTCTCTCATGCTCATTATGAAGACATACTAGTTTGGTTGAGAGCTTTCGCGTGTTTCTAGTATTATACTATTAACCTACCATGAAACATAGCATACTATTTATACGGATAATTGGGGAGGGGAGAATTATTATTTTCTAGCACTAATAGCATACTGATAATTTCCAAGCACTTGTAATACCACTAATTTTATGTTCCGGGATACATACTGTAGTAAATAAAAGCTTTAAGGGCAGGAGATCTGCTATAATGTGTTAGTCATGACAATAAGAGGACTATTCTAATGTAAAACGTAAAATTAGAAAAAAACAACAACCTTATTTTAGTGTATATTTTGAATAAAACTGTATCGATTTCAAAGGCTTTCAGAGACACATATACTTTTTCGTGAGGAAGAAAACAATTTTGTTGAGAGAATTTTCAGATTTTACAGGCACAATTTCTTCGGCAGAAAGTTTTTGCTTTTTTTAAGAAGAGGGAGCTCTTTCCTATAGCCCTCGAGACCCACCAGCGGCCGAGCGGTAAAATCGCTGAACACTGGTAGTTCGGTCCGAGGTTCGAATCCCGCGAACGGGCTGGCTGCATGGGCGTTTTCGTGGTTTTCCCCATGTGTAACGTGTATACGAGCCAGTTTCCCTTAGAAAGTCCTCCACGAAGGCATCCCTCCCCTTAGGCAGATAGCCCTCGTGTGCTTTGCCGTATTCTCAATACACACACCTATAGCCCTCGAAGTCGATAGAGATTTTAGAGAGAATTTCAAATATAATTCTCTTCTCCAAACAAAATTACTTGGGCGAAATGTTTTTGCTTGAAAACAAAAGACCAATAGGATCACCCTAAGAATCGATAGTTTTATTTAAAATCTATACCAAAATAAGGCTGTTATTTGCCTAATTTTTCGCAAGGTAAATGTAAAAAGGAAGAGTTAAAATAAATATAAAAGAAGAAGCATAGATATGAAAACTAACATAGGCAAAAATTATATCCGATTACTGATAGACGAGATTTTTCATTAAATTCAGAATACACGTAAGATTATTAGTCAGCATGTCTGTTTCCTGTATTTTTACATCAAACCGATACGAGCATACAGATTCGTGGAGACACTAAGGAGGCATGTTTGAGCTGCTGAATTTCAGGTACGTTATGATTGTTTCTGCTTTGCTAGAATTTCTAAATATAAAACGTATATAATGTATAAGCAATTTTTTACCTCTGCCATGCCGAGACGAAGAGATCAATACGAAATATCAAGTCTGGATTCCGCTATAAACATTCTTATGTAATCTGCTTTTTTTCCCACTATATGTTTATTGAAGCAGATTGAAACTGTTATTTGTTTCTTTATTATTACATTTCATTCAGCAAATAATTATAGGCAACACGGTTTTGCCGAAGTGCCTTGCTTGTCTGACTGCAAGAAGCAATGTACCCAATAGTCATGTTTACATTTAGAAGATCTATAGGATTTTCCTATATGCGGTAAAAGATAATCTGCCCGAAACCCGTATCAGACGTGAATCGAATTATCGCTATGCCTGAAAGTAAAAATAAAGTCTGTAGAGTCATTAGGACTTTTGAAGCAGAGATCATGAACAATAAGCAAAGCCCTCGCCGGGACTCAAACCTGAACCTCTCGAACAAGCGCCGAGTGTGCTAACCATTACACCACCAAGGCTTGCTGGAAGAAGGGAGAAAATACCTTATAAGTCTTGGAAAGGTTTAAACAATCTTTTTTATTTAAACAGAAATTAGAACATAACATAAGTATAGTACGTCCTTGTGATAACATTATCGACTACAGCTCGTGACGATGTAGCTGTAGTTAAATTTAATTTTGAAACGTAGAATAGTAGTCAAAGACTACCCGATTAAACTTAAATCTGAGCTGGCTTAGAAATTCTAACAGGCGTATGAAACTCAAATGTCTACAGCAATAATGCGAAGCGGAGTAATTACAAACTTACCAGAGCTGGCAGAAATTAACATAACGTACCCGCGAAAGACAGAAATATATTCTGGTTTACGATCCGAAACCTTAGATTAAATATTATCTAACTGGTTTGCATTCTGGGGAAGAAATGGAAAGGATAAGTTATGGTAAAAGCTGAAATTGTAAAAAACTGATTAATTTAAACAATGATAATTGTCCGGATTCATCAGTATTGAATCCATATTTGTAATCCCCATAGACCGTCTTGTACGAAACGTCTACGAAACCGCTACAGCAATGCTATAATTATTGCGTAGATGCGAAATGAGTTATCTATGAATAAACCATTAATATCATTCAAGAAAAACTACACTAAATCAAAATGTTCTTGATAATCTTTTTGTCGTCTGCAAAATACGACCTGTTTCTTGAATATTATGCATATTGAATGGGCCGGTGTTGACCGTTAACTTTTTGAAGTATATGGAGAAGACAAAAAAATAGTAAGCAGAATTCATGAAGCCATTCTTTTGTGAACAAACTGATCTCTCCCACACATACCACAAGTAAAACTATGAGGTTGAGATTTCCCTCACTGTGACGATAAAAAAAAAAAAAGCATTTAAATTTGGTTTCCGTCATGGCGGAAAAGGTTAATGTTGTAGAATATAAGGTAAGTAAAATAGTATAGAAATAATTTAAGTATTATTAACGAATAACTGGAATTCCTTTTCTGGATAGACTAGAGTTTCGATTTTTTTTCTTTCTTACTTCTGCTAAATTTTACTTCGATTTTAATGAATTACGACAATGTTTATAAATAAGGAATACTGAGAAACGATCATTATCTCTCGAGAAAATATATGTTAAAGCACTGTCGGACCATTATACACAAGTGATTTTCCGAAACAAAATTTTACATTCATATAGCAAATGCAATTATCGGTTCTTGACACGAATAGTAATATGATGATTCTTATTACGTCTGGTGAACAGAGCATGATGCATATTGGCTTGCATTATATTTCCAGATCTTCAGTGCATTTTATGTTACGCTAATGAAGGAAGAAGACAGAATGTCCACACGCTGAGACCAATACGTTTTTAAACAACAGAATATTAATCTATATTCATTCATAATTCATCAGTAAGTACTGAATCCTGGAAATCAGTAGAAATGCCTAAACTTCACGCTTACGTTTCAGAAGATCCAGAGTTGTTTCTGAGCAAGACTTCGGTATGTTCACAGACAGTATAATTGTGCTCTCTGATTACAAACTGTACGTATGAGTACTGATGACAAGCAGTGGAGTTCTGAATAATTGATTACAAGCTAAGAGTCTTACATTACCAAATCAGATGGTCCAACAAAGGTTTTTACAGACGCTGATTACACATATTTTAGACGATATTCATTGCATTTGCAGAAATATTTTACCTAAATTTTTTTGTGTTTTGAATTTTCTGTTTGATAACCCTTATTCTTTTCTACCTTTCTACATTGTAATTTCCAATACAATTAAGCCTTTTCTACTATCGAAAGAGGTACTTTAACTCATTCCTCTTGAACAGCTTTCCAAAGTCCAAGGAAGGTTGTAGGTTCACTTTTGGATATTTCGTTTTGTAAAATCAAAAAACGTAAAATTCCATGGGAGGTACATCAGAAGATTCAGTAGGGATATGAGTGAAGGGTATGGCTTTGACAACAGGTTTCTTGTTCCATTTTTCTTTTCAGGAAATTAACGCTGGAATTTGACTTCTGGCTGCTTGCTTAGTCTTAATGCAGTTCTACTGATTGCTGCCACTGTGGGTAGAGAAGGTATTCATATTTGAAAATTGGTTATAAAATAAATATATTTATTAGGTATAAAATAGTAAAAAAAATAGGTTCTTGGAGTTGAGTTTAACACTTTTCTCCTCTCTCTACATTTTTAATTTTCCGTTACAAGAAAACCAGCAACAATCATAAATCCCTTTAAAACACTTCCTTTTGGATAATTTTAACCCTATTTTAAGATTCTTTTAACTGTGTTTTAAGATTGTTTTCTCTTCTTTGATGATAAATGGATCCATTTTTATTGCAGCCCTTTAAATACACCTAAGACTCAGCTATTGGGGCCACATTTTTTCATTTTTGTCCAGATAAATATTTCTCAAAGAATATGCAGCGCGTTCTGCGTTCGGCGATTTGATGTAGAAAAAGACGATGCACATTATGTTTTTTCGCTCTTTTAAGTTTCAAATCAGCATTAATCACTTTTTTTGCAGTTGACACTGAGGTTTTAGTGATTTTATAAATGTTCTTTGAATAGACGGATTTTCTTTTAACATTCAAGATCTTACCTTTAAATATTCGAAACATTCCGTTTCACCCTTGGATATGTAATTTGGGAAAAATTTTCCACTTGAAGGGAAACTTTGACTTTTTTATCTTCCATGTTGACAATATTACTTATTGTAGCATTAGACAAGGAAACACCATTGCTTTCACAGTGTTTTCAATAGCTAGACATGAGCAATTTTCTTCGGACAGAGTGCAAATCTAGCCTTCAATAGTTTCTTTTAAAACGCCATTTAGCCTGAAAACAAAACTGGCAAGTCGGAAACGATAATTTACATTTTCAAAAATATAGCTACAGTTAAAAAACATTTCTAAACAGAAGAATGTTTTTACAATCAAGCAAAACCGTCTAACAATATGCAAACAACCTCTGTAGAATGAACGTATTGTAAGACGTATTTTAAGATTGTTAATAATTAGAGATTTTTAATAATTAAAGATATAATTAAGATACAATAACACACCGAACAAATATTAATTTAGAAGTCAAACAACAAAAATCAGCGTAATATTTTTCAAATTTTCACAGGACTAGTTTCGATGGTTTTACCGAACCGTCATCCTTAGCTGCAAAAGCGCAAATGGAGTTTCGATGGTTCGGTAAAACCACCGAAACTAGTCCTGTGAAAATTTGAAAAATATTACGCTGATTTTTGTTGTTTGACTTCTAAATTAATTAAAGATATATAAATACCTAAGACATAAGCTGACGATATTTCAAATTGGCGAATCCTGAGTAACATATGAACATTTCCATATGCTCCTTAATGCATTTGCTTGTTCATTAAAGTTATACCGTATCCGCACCCGTAACGTTTCCTATAATTAAAAAAAAACATTCTGAAGGATAGCCGATATTTTCCTTTAACCCCAACAAAACTTGTACAGTTCAATGTAACGTTCATCCAACAACGATAAATTTTATACATAATCGTTAAACATGCAGTGGTGTGTTGCCATATGTTTGTAAGTACCTATGTCTATTATTCGCACATATAAACTACACTCTGTTCTTTATCTTCATTTTTGCAAAGAAAAGCGAGGCTTGTACGTGGGACCTTAAGACAAGATAAGAAAATATTTTTAAGTGTACAAGGCTTTTATATTTCACCACGCAGCTTATAAGAATATCTGGCTTAGTTAACAAATTACAGTTTTAATTACCTTTTCTTATGAAAAGTAAAGCATATAGAAGGGGCAGCACTTTCTATTTGCCTCTAAATTTGAATGTCTGATTTAGCGTTTGAAACATATACGCATAAATCTTATTCCAATATCCGATCCATTTCGATATCTTTTCTTAACAGAGCAAGGCCTGTACTTTGTGTGCATAAATACATAGTATTGTAGAGTATATGTCTTTTTGGGAGCATAAATTGTAGAGCCTACTGAAGACGAAGTAGCAAATTTTCGCTATGTCTTTTAAGAACAGATACTACAGAAAAGGTTTAAATAACCTTTTTATTTAAACTAGCGTAACAAGATGCACTCACCTCGGTGCTCCCAATTTCCCACCACTTCTGGCCAAATAATTTGAACTGAAAATAAAATGTAAAATCACCGTAAATTAGGATGACTAAACGACTGGATCCTTATATATCTAAATCGGCTGCACACAGCAATGTCGGGAGCTAGAATATCAGTATCATCTGAAGAGAGTGGCTAACACCAACTAAAGAGCTATTTCAAACACGCAGCATAAACTTGAAATTAACTCCGCTAATACTCATGAACTCTTGAAACGCAGCTTAAATACTACTTTCGAACACATTTAGATTGTGCATACTACGCCATTACAATTTACATTCCGGCAGGAAACTGAAATCAGGAGGGAATGGAAAGTCAAACTAAAAATAATTGGTTTGAATAAAATAAGGTCTTTGCAGTATAAAAGAAATTTAACTACATTTTTAATTCGATTGGGCTACTTCTTATACAGAACTGAAAGTCAGAATTGTTATTCTGGTTAAAAACAAATTTTGTGAGACCCCTCTGCAATAACTCTTAGATTTAGTTCTAAAGAAGCCAATGTTTGGTTTCATGAATTTCTTAAAAGTGAAATAATTTATAATTCTATTTTGTTGACTTAGTCGACAATCTCTGAATATTGATTTTTTATCCTCTAAATAGTCAAAAGATTAAAATTTAAGAATGGTTCCGCCAGATAATTTGCTACTGCAGCAATTGGACAAACGCACCTCTTAGAAGAAAGGCGCCAGCAAATCGGATTGTATGATAAAACATAACCAATATATCGGACTATACTAAATTGAAGAATCATTTTATTAATAGTGGAATGAAAAAACGCTCACACAGAAGCTTGAACTCCAAATCCTCCAGATCTACTGGAATTACCTGTGCAGGCTTATTTGAAGTAACAAGTTCTGTACAAGTAGTACCTTCAGTTAGGTAGGTCGTCTTAATAATAAGTATATAACTTTGCAAGTACAAATACTTTATAAATCACACAATTTCATTTATGCATGTGCCTATAAAATTCTGGTGGTGAACATTTCGACTTTTGCATGGATTACAATCAATTTGTTTTCACGTGCTATATACGTATGGATTGTCTTTGGTTGAGAATTAGATTATGTACAATGATTAGCAGGATTCATTTCTACTTTTTTTCTTCGGGATAAAGATACTTAGAACTAATTTTGTAATTTTTTACAACTTCAAAGTGAAGGGTTGAAAGATTAATGGAACTCCTTACTACATCTCAAGCCCCACCAGCAGCCGAGCGGTAAAGTCACTGAACGTTGGTAGCTCGGTCCGGGCGAACGGGCATGGCTTGTTACATGGGCGTTTTTGTGGCTTTCCCCATGTGTAACACGTATATGAGTCAGGTTTCCTCAAAAATTCCTCTACGAAAGCATACCTACCGTTAGTCAGATAGCCCTCAAGTGCTTTGCCATAGGTAAAGAAAGACCAAGCCAAAACTTACTATATATTTTTCCTTTTCTTTTTAGAAAGGGTTATAGTTCTCATACCTACTATAAAGGAAGTCGCTGGAAAAAAAAAAAGAAACAAATGAAGATAACACTAACTTCCTTCCCTCATTTTCAATGTATTCAAAAATATTTTTAGATTACTGATAAAGGGAGGGGGAAGGAAAAAATATATCTCCGGTTATAATATCTGTTATAGGTTTCCTTTACCTTTCCAATGCTACCGGCTTTGCTTCCCCAACTGACACTTATGATCAAATTATAATTATCGAATTCTGAATAGTGTTGATTATAACTGATTTTCGAATGTAAAGCAGGATTCTGAAATCCGACTGAAATGATTATTCAACTCCTTTACAAATATGTCCAGTTGAAGTAAGTTCAATCAAGAATAATTATTCCAATTTTGATTACTGTAAGCATCATAACTCTGGAATGTTCTGAGCGAACACATATTCACATATAAATTTTCTGAAATGTATATTTGACAATGGCAACACGAATGAAAAATGCAATAGGTCACAAGCGACTGTTCATCGATTAACAGTATCTATGATCGTGCCGACCGATGCATAACTACCACACATGTCTCTGTTCGTTTTCCCACTATTCCAGAGTTGATGGGAGGGAGGGCAGAGAGCCGAGAGGAGGGGGGTCAGTCAGATGGGAGGGCTGACATGATCTATGAAGGGCTGCGTTTTGATTCGGAATACACAGAAGTTTAGAGTTGAATCTCCGATAAAAGCCCTGTAGTATTCCATTAAGCGTTCAGTCGTATTCTATTAATTTCATCACTCGATGAACTTATCGGTGAGTTCATGATTTCTGGATGAGGTGGGTGGTGATGGATAACTGCTACTTAGCGGAATTTAACCGCGTTCATTTATTTTGAGTTTCGGCAGTGGCAACAGCGAAGACAGCATTTGGGAATACAGTATGCTTCATTTGTGGCATTTATCATATCATTCTACAAGTAGGAAAACTACGCGAAATTTATTCTAAATGCGAATTAACAGCCCATGTAATGAATAAAAGGGGGGAAGTTAGTAGATGTGTGAATTAACTGCTGGATCCATTCGGTTTAAAGAATCCTTATTTAGTGGTCATGAATTTCAGAAGTCTTTTTTCAAGATTTGCAGTTTTCGCCATTTTAGATCTATCGTAGCAGTTTCTTGAATTTTGAAGAGTTCTCAACATCTTTCTCAGAGAAGTTTTAGAACATAAGAATGGAGACTTACATATCTCAAGATATCATGAAATTAATTCTGACCTAGGTTGATCTTAACAGTTTGAATAATATTAATCTCCTATTTGTCTAAAATTAGTCAAGATTATAATACAATTCTTAACAATCTTTCAAGGGAAGAAAGTAGAACACAATGAAATGTTTTTTTTTTTTTAAAGAAAGAAACATAATAAATATAGACAAAATATAATATAGATTTTGAAAAATGCATATTACAGAAGATTTGATCAAACTCATAAGTTACTCTATACAAAAGTTTTTTGCGATTCAATCAAACTTTTGAATTACTCCATGCAAAAGTTTTGTGCGCTTCATTAGAACAATTAATTAATATCAGCCTAAATAAATACGATTAAATAAAACAAAAAGAACTAAGAACTTTAGATTATAATTTAAAATTTCCAAGAAAGATTTAAAAAATTTAAGTAACGGGGAAAAAAATATACAAAAGATTTCAGATTTGATATTACGCCCAAACGGTCGTTTTTTAACGTTTTGTGTGTTACCTTTATTTATTAAATGTCATGTTCTTCGCACTTAAATCATAAAATTCAATTTAACGGTAATTAATTTAAAAATAGCATACCTTTAGAATTTCCGATACACAGTCTCACACCCTGGAGATAAATTTTTTTTTCGTGTAGTGTTGCCATTGCTCGCTTTGAAATCATTGTGTTAGTTAACCAAAAATTGTTTAAAGTTTTACAAAATTTGAAATAGATAATAAAAAAGGTTCGAAATTCAAAATTCGGGTTTCCAAGTGCTCTTCTTTGGTTAGAGGACTACATTATTGAAAATTTTATGGCTGTAGGCACCGTTGTTTTTTCACAATGCGTGGAAAATTCCTGTAGATTCTTCATTATTTAGTTTCTTAAAATATAATACATTATGATAACATTTGGTGGCAACAGTTTAAAAAGTGAACCAACACAGAAAGTGAAACGACACAAAATGACGTTTTGAGATTAATTGGGGATCTAACGTCCCTTTGGGCTAAGAATAAAAATCATAAAATTAAAGAGATTGTAATCTGATTTTGAATACGAATTTCACTTCAACACCGCGAATGTTTTTAAGCTGAAAAATCACGAAAGGCCTGCTAATTTAAGACTTAAATCTTCGAGAATTTTAAGATATAAAACAGAATCATACATTTAAAGCAAGCTGTTCCCAAATCGGCAAAGTTATACTGTTGGAACTGTATAGCTTTTCTATCACAAAGTAACTCCACGCGGAATCTTTTTACACTTGTTTATTTTAGAAAAGTCTAAATTATTCTAAATATAGCTGTGCACGTTTTACTGGATTATTAGCGATCGAGGCTCGTAATAAGTACTGCACTCAAAGGGAAATATAAATGTAAATATAAGTAGCAAGTGGTAAGAAACAACGACTGAGGCACAAGTCCCATAAGCAATATTTAAATATGATTCGTTAAATATTAATGTGGATTTCATAAAAAATAATTAAGGAGACTTAATTGTGAGATTTAACCAATGTGTTAAAAATCTGTTATCAAAACATGTTATGTTGCCATCAAAATCAGAAAGAAAGTCGATTGGAAAATTCTGTGACAAATGCAAATTTCGAGGTGAAACCAATACATTAAATAAGCGTGCTTAAACACAATGAAACCTCACTGGAATACAGTGTAAATAAAAATATCAAAATTAATAATTTTGTCAAAGGAAGCCTGTTAACCCTCCCCTTTCCAGTTTTTTCTGTCATAATTTATGTATGTTGAAAACATATTACGGAGTTATATGTTTTCAATATACATAGATATTAAACGAAATCTTTCTGCAATACAGTGCAAAGAAAAATAGCAAAATTAATAATTTTGTCAAAGGAAGCCTAATTCAGAAGTCAAACAACAAAAATCAGCGTTATACCTACAAAATTTTCACAGGACTAGTTTCGATGGTTTTACCGAACCATCATCTTCAGCTGCAAAACCGCAAATGAACAAGATAGGAAATAATGATTAGATAAGATAAGAAAGGCTGGACAAGAATAAGCAAGTGGCGCCATCTGTTGGCGAAACCAGAACTAAAACATAATTTCTCTAAAAGCCGAAGGCAAATTTGGATTGGAATTAGGATCGTTAACTAGAACAGAAAGATTTTTATGAATGTGAAATGCCTCTAGAAAATCCAGTTCTCCAATGGAAGATGTTTTTTGAATAATTTTGGCAGCAGAAAAATTGAAAGTGTGATTTTCGGACCAACAATGTTGAGCAACAGAAGACTTCTGTGTTTCCTTTTTTCTAACATATGCCTCATGTTCTTTGACGCGAAATTTTAAGGCTCTCTTAGTTTGGCCAATGTAAATTAAACCACACTGGCAAGGAATCCTATAAATACCCCAGGAATTCATATCCGGAATGGGGTCCTTGAGTATAGAAGTTGGAATTTTATTGATGGGAGAATAAACAACCCGAAAGTTAAATTTCTGCAAAATATGTGCAACTTTATAGCTAATTGATGGAAAGAAGGGAATGACAACAGAATTTTTATAATCTCCTAAAATAAGAGTGTGGCTTTTAGTGTGTTGAGATGAGAATTTTTTAACTGCTTGATTAATAATGTTGGGTGAAAAGCCCCTGTCAATAGCTATTGCTTTTAAATAATTTAGTTCTTCATCAAGGGCGAATTTGGAGGAGCAAACTTGAAGAGCACGGAAAACATAGGAATAAAATGAAGCTAACTTTTGTTTAGTCGGATGACATATTCTATTGATCCTGCTATTCAGTTCACTTTTGAACTTGAGACTTGCAATTCTCTTCCGTTTCTCGACATTCTGGTCACACGTAACACATCCAACTTCAGTACTACAGTTTACCGTAAACCTTCATCGGTTTGCCTTCCACCACACTTTAAATCATGTCATCCGACTAAACAAAAGTTAGCTTCATTTTATTCCTATGTTTTCCGTGCTCTTCAAGTTTGCTCCTCCAAATTCGCCCTTGATGAAGAACTAAATTATTTAAAAGCAATAGCTATTGACAGGGGCTTTTCACCCAACATTATTAATCAAGCAGTTAAAAAATTCTCATCTCAACACACTAAAAGCCACACTCTTATTTTAGGAGATTATAAAAATTCTGTTGTCATTCCCTTCTTTCCATCAATTAGCTATAAAGTTGCACATATTTTGCAGAAATTTAACTTTCGGGTTGTTTATTCTCCCATCAATAAAATTCCAACTTCTATACTCAAGGACCCCATTCCGGATATGAATTCCTGGGGTATTTATAGGATTCCTTGCCAGTGTGGTTTAATTTACATTGGCCAAACTAAGAGAGCCTTAAAATTTCGCGTCAAAGAACATGAGGCATATGTTAGAAAAAAGGAAACACAGAAGTCTTCTGTTGCTCAACATTGTTGGTCCGAAAATCACACTTTCAATTTTTCTGCTGCCAAAATTATTCAAAAAACATCTTCCATTGGAGAACTGGATTTTCTAGAGGCATTTCACATTCATAAAAATCTTTCTGTTCTAGTTAACGATCCTAATTCCAATCCAAATTTGCCTTCGGCTTTTAGAGAAATTATGTTTTAGTTCTGGTTTCGCCAACAGATGGCGCCACTTGCTTATTCTTGTCCAGCCTTTCTTATCTTATCTAATCATTATTTCCTATCTTGTTCATTTGCGGTTTTGCAGCTGAAGATGATGGTTCGGTAAAACCATCGAAACTAGTCCTGTGAAAATTTTGTAGGTATAACGCTGATTTTTGTTGTTTGACTTCTGAATTAGTATTTATTCGGCGTGTTATTGTGTCTTAATTAAAGGAAGCCTGTTTACCCTCCCCTTTCCAGTTTTTTCTATCATAATTTATGTATGTTGAAAACATATTACGGAGTTATATGTTTTCAATATACATAGATATTAAACGAAATCTTTCTGCAATACAGTGCAAAGAAAAATAGCAAAATTAATAAGTTTGTCAAAGAAAGTCTATCGGTCCACTGCTTTACAATTTTTCTGTTATAAATTATGTATATTGAAAACATATTGCGAAGTTATATATTTTCAATATGCATATTAGTTATCATTTTGGTATTGTGAACGCTCTATCTAATTTTCCACGTTTTTCGATTTTCTAGAAAATTATAAGATCGAAAATACATGGAGCAGTATTTTTTCAACCTATGTTTCAAATTCTGAGCTCGCAAATATCCATTTATTTTATTGATACCTTTTAGGCGGAAAGATAGTGGGAGGTAGTAGGAGTACGTAAATAAAAAATATTAATTAAAAAAAACATAAAATCTAAAAGTTTAAAAAGGCATTTTTAAAAAAATTTACAGGCATATACACGCTCCGATAGCATGTGGGCTAACACTACTTTTGGCTAAAAATATTTTAAAACGGTATATCTTTAGAATCTACAATAATAGACAGTCTTGCACGATGGAGGTAAAATTATTTTATTTCGTACATTGTTGCCACAGCTCGCTTTGAAAGCGTTGAGTTTTTTAATGAAAAAATTCATAAATGTTTTTACAAAATATGGAACAGACAATAAAACAAATTTCAAACTTCAGATTCGGGCTTCCAGGTCTCCATATTCGGGCGGAGGGTTATGTTATTCAAAATTTGATGACTGTGAATATGCTGTTTTTTCACAATACAAGGAACATGCTTACATTCATGCAGATTCTTCATCATTTAATTTCTTTAAATGTAATAGAGGGCGATAATATTTGGTGGCAACAATTTGAAAAGTGAAATGGATATTTAGAACGAACCGACGCAAAATGCCGTTTCGAGAGTAATGGCCATGGGGCTAACATCCCTTTAGGCTGAAAAATTCTTCAAAAGTACATTTAGCTATGTTTTTAAAATGATGCAGTAATATTTTGCAGAGAAACAAGTTATTGTTGGAATTAAAATTCAGCAACAAACCAAATTTAGACTGCTGTAGATTTTGAATGCTAAATGAAATGAAATTTAATTTAGAACAAGTTGTTCAAAATAACATTTAGCTAATTTTAAAAAAACTGCACTGATATAAAATGGCAAAGACGCAAAATAATGTTGAATTTAAAATTCAGCAACAAACCAAACTTATACTGCTGTAAATTTTGAATAAAAAATTCTATCAATTTCGAAGGAAATCGAAGGTATGCTCCTTATTCTTTTTAACACTTTTAAAATTTTAATATCTTAGCTCATTCATGTTGCATTATTACTTTCTTCAACGGACAGCGATACATTCATTTTCTTTTCATTTCGTCCATTCGTTTACTTATAATTAGGATTATTGTTCCTCCTGCTTTTGCAAATATTTGTTTCTTTACGTTTATGACTGACACAGACATCGTAGTGCCTGGTTTCAAGGGAACGTACCTCCATCAAAGAATAAGTTACTTGCGAGTATAGAGAGCAAAATAATTCAAATATTACTGAATAATGAAAACAGTTCGAGAATTCGTAAAGTACGAGCCACATTAAGAGAACTCATACACCTTCAGACCCATAAGATCTTTGAATATGTGACTGTTGCAAGAATTGGGATAACTTATTTATTTTTAAAGCAATTACTTCCAAATTTTTACAGCTGATAACATAATATAGCTACTTTCGGAAATAGTAATCTGAAAGTTTGTGTTGCCAAAATATTTTTATAATTTAATCCGTTTTGTGACAAAACCTTTCGTCAAGTTTTCACTTTGCGCGCACAGTTTAAAAAATTTTGTTGTATAATTTAATTTCATATTTAATATATAGCTTTTATAACATCTGGAAACTACTGTGAACCTAAAATTCTAAGAATTTCATGTTAATTTCTTATTTTATTTGGAGTTGAGTTTATAAAATGTATTTTATTAAAAAAATCTGTAATGCTTTCGTGCATAATTTTTTTAATACTACAATATTCATCAAATTTTCGGCTGAGTTAGAAAACAGTGTCCATATAAAGACTTCCATTGAATTTCAAGTATGTACCATTAGCCATTTTTAAAATATCATGCGCGCAAGGTGGAAACATGACGAAAACTTTTGTCACAAAGCGGATTAAATTACAAAAATATTTGTGGCAACACAAACTTTCTGGTTACTAGTTTCTAAAGCAGCTATATTATGTAGTCAGCTGTAAAAAGTTGGAAGTAATTGCTTTTAAAATAAATGAATTATCCCAATTCTTGCAACAGTCACATATTCGAAGATCATAAGGGGTTTAAGGTGTATGAGCCCCCTTAACTCTTTCCTTCCAAGAGGCAAAGCTAAAAGCTTCAAATGACATAGAACAGCATGCATGCTGTAATGGCATAATGGCAAAGTAAGTGTGAGTTAATGGAGCATCATAACAATCATGAAAAACACAAAAAGTTCATAAAAATATACTAAAAACCAAATTCTATAAAAAATATATCGAAAACCTTGAATGTTTTATCTATGGATGTAGGAAGTTTTCTTTCTTAATGCCATCTAATTTGCTAGTAATAATTTTCAGAATGTCCATGATAGAAAAATCACTAAAAACTTCATTTCAGAGAATCGTTTCATACATGTCACCAAAGATATTAGAAATATTGTCAAAACTGTTTCCTAAATTCTTAATCGAGGATGTAGACCCCACAAACAATTCAGGCTTTTGTGATCTGTCCATAAAGGTTATTGTTAAAAGATTATATAGATCCATATATTGTTATATTTGCTTGAAGTAAGAAGAGCCTGATCGCGTCTGCCTAAGTCTGGTGTTTCGCCAGGTGGTTTGGAAACACGAGCCATACTACTTTCGTAATTTTTCTGCCCGAAGTTTAAGAGGTTTTTAGGACATTTTTAAAAATTTGCATCATGTTCTTCTTCACAATTATAGCAGGTGGATTTAGCCTCACAGTTTAGCCCTTTTGCCTCACAGTCAGCATTTTTGCCAGGTAGTGCACACTTAGCACTTAGCACGAGTTTACACTTATCCGAGGAGTGATAAATATTGACTGACAATTATGGCACTGGGTCATTCCACCTTTGAATTTGTAGGGATCAAAAAATATAGAAGCACATAACATTTTCAATTCCATACATATTCTCCATCTCATGCTCATTAACTAATTGAGCCTGGAACAAAAGCACTGGGTGACGAGTCCTAAATCTAATAGTGAGGGGGCACCTTGAGAACGTTAAAACTAAGAGTAATAATTTGTCTTTAATTTTCTTAGAAGAGATTCCTCTCAAAACAACCTTAACTGGTTTAACCTTTTTAAGGGGAACAATATAATGTTGAATTTTGGCATAAGCTAAGTGCCTAGAAATAATTCTGTGGTCCTCAGGAGTATCAGAGAAAATTTTTATCAAGTCATCAGAGATCCTTAATCTTAAGCATTAGTTTCTTCTTTGAACTTTTTGACAAAATTCATGTACTTAAAAGGAGGGATTAATATTTATTATTATTCCACCTGCTTCATTTCTCAATGGGCACTACTGGTCAGTCGTATCATCCTGATCGTTGCACCAGCAACTTTTTTGGTTATTTATCTTCTCAACCTTATTATTAATAAGCATGTTTAACATTAGTGCATTACTTTTGTTGTGTGCTCCAACTTACAATGTAAAAGGAGGGATAACCTATTAAGTTAATGTTTGGTTTAACTACTTCCTCACATGGGAAGGCCTCACTATTTGTCATAATTTTATCACAAGCAGCAACAGAAGCACTGTATTTATTATTCATGTTGTCAAGCGTTTCAAATTTGTTACTAAGGTCAATATCAATGAAAGTTTTAACAGTTTTACGAGAGCGGGCAGTCTTCCGAGGGAAAGTAAATCCATCCTTATCTTGAGACTCTGAAATGCGTTTCTTACTCTTGCTTTTATTGTCATTAACTTTCAACTTACTAGGAGTTTGTAGGATTATCCGCATTCAAACCAGATTTCACATCATCAGATTAAGAAACCTTTTCTGAAGTAACGACATTAGCGTTATAATTAAAAAAATTCATATTGGTGCTAGGCATCACATTACTAGAGCATTGCTATAACAATAATTAGTGTTATTAGACAAACCTTTACTAATTTTAACTGAAAATGAGCCTTAGAAATCTTAAACTTATCTTTTATAACGTCCAACTGGGATTTCGTATCCTGGATTTAAGGTACGAAGTAAACTGCGATATTGGTCTACGTGTTCATCCCGATTTTTCTCGAAGAATTTATCGAAAGCCGACACGAGCTGCTCTTCATATCCAATCAAACGTTTATGAAAGTTCGCATCATTTTTGAAGTCATGTTCATAGCAAGCATGGAGGTAGGAAAGGGAGGAGGGGCCATTCCGCGCTAGAAGTGAAGCACTGCTTTGAAGCTTGGGTCACCAGATGGGGTGTTCTTTGTTTACATTCAGAAGCTCACTTGACAGGGTTCTGATAGTATTTAGACACACGACAGTTCCATACAAATCGAAAAAGGGACTCTTTCGCATGAAAGAAACATTCATAGTGTGATGGATAATAGCAATTTGTATAGTTTAGTGACATTTACGCAAAAATCACATCTTGGTTATTTTTCGATAACTAACAACAGCGATTTTGATTATGAATTTGTTTTATAAAATTCTAAGCTATTGAACTAAAAAATATAGATTTTAAGAAAAATGTTATGCTTAAAGAATGAAAAATACCCTACGGTACATTTAAAATTGTATACGTCTTTCGATACCCTTGATAGAGTATTCGCTACTTTTATTTTATTTTCCAAACGCCAAAATGTTTAAATAAAACAAATTTTTTTCACATCCATATATTATTGTAACATGTACCTTTTAAATTTTTTTAGAGGAGAGGCTTTACTGCTGCTCATTTTAAACTCATCGTTTTAATTTTATATATCTGAAAAATAATCACTTTGGGCTTACACGTTTTACTTATTTGGGTTAATTAAAAATAAAATTACCATCAAATGCTGCAATCCTCGTCAAAATTAATAAATATACACACAGATATGCCAATAAGTTAGCTTTCCCTTGATTTGGAACCACACATTTGTGTAAAATTATGTACAGTTTTACACAAATGTATGGAACAGAGGGATACATTTGCGAATTTGGCTGAAGTAAAATGTGCGGTTGACCGCACATTTTGATCAGCTTATTAAGAATTTGAAAATAGGGTAATCGACGGAGGTGAAAACATTTGTATATCCTGCCAGAGGAGGTTCGATCATGAATGGTCCTCTTATTGATTCCAGATTGTTAAATGTTTCCCACGCAAGTCTTCTTTTTCTCGGAAATTCGAGTTCCATAATAACTCAGTTACAAGTTTTAAATAATACTTAAAAAAAAAAAAAAAAAAAAAAAAAAAAAAAAAAAAAAAAACTTATTTTATTCCCTTTCAGAAATGTTCAGAGAAAGTCAAGTACTATTTAATACCTATTTAATTATTAGGAATTAGCGAAATACTTATTTAAAGTATTTCACTAATTCCTAATAATTCTCTAATTTAAAATGAACCGAATGGAGCATTAATTATAAATTGACTTACATTTTTCGATTTAAAAGATGCCTCAGAAGCCAAAAAATCATGTCATATTTAAGAAAGTATTTTAGGAAGAAGCTCTATAAACAGAAAAGAAATAATGCATAATTTTAATATTAATAATACAATAAACTTTGATCTTCATTTTTGTACCTTAAAAAAATAAAATCGAATCACCTTAATTTTTTTTTAATGTAATTAACGAAAACTCGTGAAAATATTTCATTCAAATTAAACCATTCTGAGAAAACTGTCCTGTGAAAAGTATAGCATTTAATTCCGTTCAGAATGAAATGTTTAAAAATATGTTGTTTTCATATACTTAGGACTCTGAAGTGTTGTAGAAAAAGAAAATATATACATTTATATGTATATTTACGACGTAATTACAAAATATTTACATCCGAACGCGTCAAAACCCATTGAACTAAATGGTAAATGACCCAATGTTTTGGTCACCACGTAGGGATCTCCAGTACTTCAGAGCAGGGTACAGGAGAAACTTGTTTAGGGCTACTCCATCTTACTTCCTACCTCCATGATAGCAAGTCTTTTTTCCTAAATAAATGAGTCCACACCACATCTTTCTACGTGGGGATAAAATCCCGACCAATGTTAAATTTCGTGTCAAAATGCCAGTGCTCTGAGTTAGTGCTCAAAATATGTTCCAAATATTTGTTTCTGATAAGAAGAAAGATCTATGTCTAATCGCATTTGAAATCGATAGAGCTCTATCCAAAAATCTAAGTTAATCTAGGATTTTTTCTCCTTTTTGCTTAATTTTAAACTGTAGTGATAGCTAGTTATCCCGAGATATTAAAAAAAAGGTTGTAAGGCCGAGATATTAAAAAAATAGTATATTAAAATGGGTTAAAAATGTTTAACAGATTCATCATTATAATTAAAAAAAAGGTCTATGCATGTAAGCTCTAATTTGATGTGACTAAAATACTATGGTAAAAAATAATTCCTTTTTCCTTAGTTATGCTTCTATTAAGTTTTAGCAAAAACATTTAATAAAATCATTCTAATTTAGCTAAAATCTGGTAAAATAAGAATAGTCTTCATTGTTTATATTTTGTTTAATAAATGCATTTTTGCAAGAAATTAAAGAATTGTTTGAATTTAAAAATATATAGTTCCGAATTTTGTATATATGTAAACAATTTTAGGAAAATATACGTGAAATTGTAGTATCTTTTGTATAATATAGCATGAAATGCGTAAAGACAGAGAAGCTCTCATGGAAAAATAAGATTACAGGGGCAAGTTTGTTTAACTTTGTGGTAAATGGCTACTTCTCTAAATTGGCGAGATATCACCAAGTTGGCGATGACTTGGGTAACTAATTTTTGTCGCCAAGTTTGGTGAGAAATCGTCAAATGGTGGTCTAGGCCACCATTTGGAGTAATTTGGGTCTGATCCCTGTATAACTCTAATTGTACCTTATATGTAACTGTAACCGTATTCAGCCCTAATAAATAATTTTAATCATAATTTCGAGAAGTGTAAATTATCATCGGTTCTGTGTGCATTTAATCCATTACGAACCGTGTACGTATGTGACAATATTATTTATTTAAAAAATTTTATTTTAAGTTAAAATTTATTTTAAGTTTTTTGAATATTTTCGAGTAACTCTTAGGAATTACTACGAATGAATTATAAAAAATTAAAAGTTAATTAAAAATCTTCCAACAGTCTCTTCGTTCTTTCATTTTAATTTCATTAAATTTAACGCTTCGCTCAGTCGCTTCCGGTTACAGTTAATTTTTCTTTTTAAGATGACAGATAAACGCTTTTTTAAAGAAGTAAACGATAACGAAAACTTCGTCCACTAGTTGCGGAACATGACAGTATGACGATGACAAAAACAATTTTTAACAACTTTTCTTCTTCTTTCCCCCCCTCTCTCTCTCTTCTTTCTTTTCTTTTTACTGTTACCGCAATGCTTGATAAATATCTCATCCACTTTTACCGAGCGAACTTGAGAAAATTCGAAATATGTGACACAAACATCCGATTATAAATCTGCATATAAGTCGATTTCAACTTCCTGAAGCGTAAAAAGCTAAAGGAAGATGCTTATATTTATTGACATCCACTGTACGTAATATTTATTTTCAGCAGAAAAGTTTACATCTTCCAGTTGTAACGTATTATTTACCGATAACTAGCGAGAATTTCTCTATTGCCAATCCGAGATGTTCTTAAATGACTTTTTAGATGAGCGGTACCTAGCGCCCTCTTTTGAGTGGTAGCGAAGCTAGAGATTCAATGAAATTGACTTAAAACTATTTCTTGCTCGTTTCTTTACTCTTGAAATCTTTATTTAAATAAAATGAATGCGAACTGAAAGACAAGGCATTGACGATCTTGGAAAATCGAATGAGTTTATAAAGGCGAAACATTATGTTTTTGTATTTTCCCTTAAACGTGGGAAGAGAAAAATCATCGTTTACCAATCGATTTCGATTATTTTATGGCTCACGTGATTTACGATGTGCGCCTTTCCGACAGTTACTTTTGTCTGAAGCTATAAAAGGTGCAAATAACACATAAATGGGAAATGAAGTAAAAAATATTCTGAGCCTTTTACGTTTTATTTCACATATGCACGAATATCAAGACCGTAAAAGCTAATGAAATGTTTTGAAAGAGATTTGATATCCTGTAAAGGAAGTTAGGAATGGTGCTTATACTCGTAGATTGAATGGGTTTACATTTTTTAAGTTTTCAAAACAAAAAGGAAGTAAAATCTGGAAATTTTATTTTACTTTTATACAGTAATTATATTTATTTTTAAAAAACTGATTTGCTTTTTATTATTCATTATTCAGAATTATAAAATTCTAAAATCAAAATACATTTCAGCTTTTGGAAGATTTACATACTTCCTTTTTGCTGAATTTTAAGTGACTTGAAATTCCTATCGAAAAAACCTATACAGCAGTAAGTAGTTATAAATTGTGGTAAATTAAATCAATTTGAAATTTAAACTTATACAGTATTGAACATTCGTTCTTTGACGAAGTGAATGCTTTTCGAAGGAGTACGACGCGTGTCACGCTTCTTGAAAATACAAAAATAAATACAAAACGGTTCGGTAATACAAAAATAAATATATAATAGCATAATAATACATTATAAAAGGGTTCCGTAAATAGCAAAAAATACAAAAGTATTTTTTGCTATTTACGGAACTAGATTCTTTAAAGTATACAAAATAATTAAGTATTGTATTGATTCGAATGCAATTTAATGATTTCACTACTTAGAATGTTCTTCTAAAGAGCATAGATTTCTTAGAAGGGAAGACAAATATTAAAAGCAGATCTTACAAATATGTTAAGGTAAAGAGTTCTTTGATCGTTTAATTTTGTCTCAGATGGAAAACCTCTTCAGTTTGTTACAGTACAGTAAACCCTTCCCGAACGCGCGGTATAAATCATTAATATACACCGTGTTTCAAAAAGAATATACGCATTACAAAGTGTAATTTTGTCCAAACTATCGATCACTGCGCCTCGTTTCGGCTATTGGCGAAACGAATACATAGTCTAGTTTATATTAATAGCTGCTAGATGTGAGTTGTCTTCTGTTTTGCGTGGTAACCGTCACATGTTTAAAATGGCTACTCCGCAGCAGACATCATTTTGTGCTCTCGAGTTTGCGAAGTGCAATTCCGTGATTACAGTGCAAAAACGTTTCGAGTTGTGGTACCAAAGTGATCCTCCGAATGGGTGGAACATTCGCAGATGGTATCTACAGTTTGTAAATACAGGATGTGTATGTAAAGGAAAACGTCCTGGCCGCCCTCGTGTTCCCGACGTGTCGCCAAGTGCGTGATTATCTGAATGAAACTCTACCGAACCGTTGGATTGGTCATCTAGGAGCTGGAGACTTAGCATGTCTCAGCTGGCCTCTACGGTCACCGGATTTGACACCCTGTGACATCTTTCTGTGAGGTCTCATTAAAGACAACGTTTATGTACCACCAATCCCACAGAACTTGGAAGAGGCGAAGAACCATAACATCAGTGACGACGGACATGCTTGCCCGAGTATGGGAGGAATTTGAGTTTCGATGTGATATTGTTCGTATCTCTAATGGAGAACATCTGTAATCTGAACTTGAGATATTCATACATATGTGTGTAAAGTTTCATATTCGTATGTCATACAGTTTAATAAATATATGCATTCGAAATACGTGTATTCTTTTTGAAACACGCTGTATTACGCTTAAAGCAAAATCGCGTTCCTCAAAGTTAACTTTCCATAGAAAAATGTGTTAGTTATAATTCAAATTGAGAAAGTATTGTTACGAATTTTTGTACATATGTAAATAATTTTAGTGAAACTACGTTTAAAACTGCAGGATTTTCTGCATAATATAACATGAATCTGAAGAGAATGAAGCTCTGCCGGAAAAACAACGTTATAGAGGCAATTCTATTAATAGTGATGTAAAGGGCTATCTCGCTAAATTGCGAGATATCGCCAGTCTGGCGATGGTTTGGGCGACTAATTTTTCCCCCAAATTGCATAATACTATTATAAAGTTGTATCATAATATGCAATGTAGTATGTACTGATTAATGAGCAACATGACACAGAATGCAAAGCCCAACTGAAGAAATGTGAATGCAAACTTTATAATAGTATTATGCATAACGATGTAGGCAGTGTATCGAGAAGCCTATCATGTGAATAAGTTATCCTGTATAATGCAATACCTGTGTATAACTAATTTCCTGTGAATAATCTAACCCGTATCGTGCTTATAACTTCCTATTGCGTATAATGTTCCTATGTATCATTAATTTCCCCGATTATAATGTAATGTGTACCCAGTGTATAATGATAATATAATGCGTATCCTGTGTCTAATGCGAATCCTGTGCAAAATAACCCTTTTATAATGTACCAATATAGGGTTTATTAGAAAAGAATTTTAATGTAATAAGTTGATGTGAAGTTAATGTAATGTTAGGATAAGGTATTAATTTGATATGTAGTATATAATGCAATGTGCAAATCATGTATCGTAATATATAATGTAATATGAAATGTAAGATAAAGGTGGACGTGGTGCTGTACTGATTAACCCAAATGGTAAAGGGACAGTGCCCACGTCCTCCGTCACTTATCGCTTATCGCTTTCCCCCAAATTTCGTGAGAAATCGCTAAAAGTCGTCGAACTTGATGACCATCTGGTGACATTTGGGTCCAGTCTCTGTATAACTATAATTGGTACTGTAATTGAATAACTGTAATAGATCCCTATATGTAACTGTAACAATATCCGGCATTTATATGTAACTTTAACCGTATATGTAACCGTACTTTAACCGGCTGCTGGAGGAAAACTTTATAAGCTCGAAGAGAGAACTAGTTCTCAGTTTTCTTTGTTGAGAGTCGACTACAGAGTACTGAGATATCTCTGTGTGAGCTTCGCTGTTTAGATGTGCTTTGCATTGAACTGCATTTAACGTTCTTAGTAGCTTGAAATGAAACTAATGATTGTACTCTGTGATACTGAGAAATGGTGTGCCAGTATTTTTGTAAAAAGTTCCACAACTGTAAAGTGTTCCTTTTGTTAAAATAAATTTCATCAAGCTATCATCAATTCTGTGTGAACTCAATCTGTTGCGAACCCTCACGCACGCAACAGTATATATAATTTAAATAAACCTAAATATTGCTATAGTTAAAAATTAAAAGCAAAACAAATGTTAATTAAAAAGTTTTTTGTTACTGGTTTATAAGACGTAATGTAATTACTTTTTTTTTTAAATGCTGAACCTTTTTGTGCTCGGGAAAATCACTGACGCAACTCTTAAAACGTCTCGCAGTAAAGAGTCCAGAAATTTTCAAAGCCGCTCTTTTAGTCTCCTCTTGTTTTTCCATATGGGCCAATCACCATTGCAAAATGAGACTGTTCTTATACCTTTTTTAACAATTTGTTTAACGTATTGCAAATTACAGAATCTACAGTTTTTTCTTCATAATCACTACTTTCACTGTTCGGCTGGATTATGAGATCATCCACTTCTTCATTCATCATTTTTAGATTGATTCTTTGACTTCTCCTTTTACCATATTCGAAAATCTTTCGCCGTCAGTAGCTTTTGCAATTTTTTTTTTTTTTTTGACTTCATACTCAGTCGATGGAAATCTTTTAAAATTATTGAGACTTCTAGCCAGAGCTGATGCCAACAAGCATTCAGTGCTGATGAATGAACCGAATTTTATTAAAATTCTAGCATTGAACGAATTAAATGGAAACAACAGATAATGCTTATACGCGTAATCGCATTCCGCAGATTCGTGCTAGGGGATAGTTTACTGTAGTCTTTCAATTTGGGTTATACGCGACTGACGTTAATTATCCGTTACGTAAATGCGCAAAAGCCGTAATTTTCAGCTTGAAACCTATCAGTCAGAAGTAAGGATTTCCTTAAGAAATCCCTCTGTTTACAGATTTTTACTTCTTACATTCAAACGATACTCTTACGGTTATTTTAGCCACTCGTTCAGTGCCATTAGTGCTACTTTATCCACTCTTAAAAGCAAAACCAGATAGGTTGTTGATAAGCCTAAAAAAAGGTTTGCAACTAATTTGAAAAATGGTGGAAGCAATTTATGATCAGGAAGACGGGAAAATTATATCAAAAATAACTCGGGAATTAGAAATTTATAAATTATATCAAATCGAAGGGTAATGTCCTTGGGCAACGGACAGCCCGTGTGACTGGTAGGTTTGTTTTTGTTTTTTGTTTTTTGCTAGAACGCCCCAACCCGCCTGATCACAAAGGGATCTTATGGTCCAAAAAGGGGGCGTCCCATTCACACCACATTCCGAGTAACTAAAAATGTTAGTATAATCAACTAAAGAAAATAATAATTATACATCCAGCAAGGTTGCCATACGACTATATAATTTTATTTTATTTTTATTTATTAATTTTTTTTAAATGGCTGGATTAACGGCACAACAGAAAAGAAGAAAACCAAAAATAACTAAATCAAGAAAACTGTATTAGTAAAAATGATAGCATAAAATAAGGAAGGAAAACACACATAAAATACACAACGAAAATATGACATACAGTCACACATATCATCAAAACACGACGGAAAAGATATCCTAAAATAAACACATTGAAAATAAAATGAACTTAGTTAAAAACCCCAATCGCATGTCTATTGCCATTAATAAAGGCCATCAATTCTCTAGCATATAATTTCAAATGTTTAAAATCAAAATTCAATAAATCAAAATGTAAATCACAAAAACTTGGTCTAATAAAATCAGTCAATTGGCAGTCCACCACGAAGTGTTTGGCATCACCCAAAACATTACAATTTGGACATAGATCATTATCTTGTACATGAGATCTTTTTAAATAATGAGGAAACCTACCATGTCCGGTGATAATCTGATTCATATCAATGTCATCATAGATTAAAACTTTATCTGTAATTTCGATATTAATCAACAAATTATTTTTTCTTGTTGAACTTTTCCACAGATCTTTCCATATATTTATATAATATTTCTTCATACTCGTAATGGCAATTTGTCTAGAACCAGAAATTTCCACAATGGGTGCATTAATTTAAATACATGCCTCCTTGGCCAGACTGTCAACCCTCTCATTACCAAAAAACCCCACATGGGCTTTAATCCAATGAAAAGAAATCGTAGAACTGATAGATTGTAACAGAAATTTAATATCCATAATAATACAGTTAACATTATCGGGGCAAGAGAGCGACTGGAGCAAAGAAAGACAATCAGTATACAAATTTATAGTAACACATGTTTTAATATTCATTTTAATCCATTTCAAGGCCTTCAAAACAGCAATACATTCCGCTTGAAATACTGAATTATAAGAATTCAATCTATATAAACCATAATCAATTTCAACATCATAGAAATATACAACAAAAGCAGCTCCAGTACACCCTCCTAACCCCGAACCATCCGTATAAATATCATATATTCCAATTTTTGGAATTTCTCTATCAAACCCATAACTGATTCTATTTGCAGGGTGTAATAAATGTACATTAAATTTTTCAAAAACATATTTAGTAATAATATTAGAATCAAAACAAATCGTATCAATATTTCCAGAACGTAAAAGATATTTCTTGTAATAAAATTCGTAATAAAACTGAGAGGGGAGGCAGACTGGCCAATACACAAACCACCTCCGTGGGGACTGTTCTAAAGCAGCGAGTAATTGCAAGACCCCAAGCTCTCTGTATAGAATCCAACTTCATCCGGAGCCTCACCAGCTCCCCCGCTCTGGAACCCCAGGCGCCAATTCCATACATCACAATAGGTAATACAACGGCTTTATATAGAACCAATAGTATACCAGATCTCTTAGCAAAAATATCGCCCGAAAAGTTCCTTCTGTAGGCAAGTAAAAGCTGATCTGTTCTTCGCTGCACGTTCTTAAAGTGTTCAACAAAAGTGAGCTTACAATCCAACACAACACCTAAATATTTCATATTTTCTGTAAATCTAATTCTCCTATTATGATACCGAATTCGAGGAGGTCTCACCACACGTCCTCCCCTCGGGAAAAACATAGCTTGTGCCTTATCCATATTAAAATTCAATTTTTCCCCATTACTCCAATTATCAAAAATTGCACAGGTCTCATCAAACAATTTTTACAGTTTTTCAAGTGAGTCCCCCCTAAACAATGCAACGACGTCATCAGCATGAGCAACAAGTGCCACATTGCCAGAAAATTCACATTGAAGCAATTTATTCATAATCACGTTCCAGAACATAGGAGCGCTGCAGGAACCCTGCGGGCAGCCTTTACCAATTTTAAAAGTGGACCCATATTTACTTTCCGAAAAGCAATTAAAATACACTCTTCTACTCTTAAAATAATTCAAAATCAAATAAAAAATATTTCTGGGTATATACAAATCTTGAAGAGTCCCCAATAAAGAGACCCAATCCACGTTATCAAAAGCAGAAGCGATGTCAAAAGAGACAAGAAGAACGTGCTGGTTAACCCTATGTTCTCTAATATATGAGATAACTCGAAAAAGAGCATCATCGGTACTTCGACCAGGAACAAAACCATATTGACTATCATGGAAAGGATTATGTTTAAAAATATAATGCATCATCCTATTAGTTATCAATTTATCAAGAACATTTCCAAATATCTTTAATAAAGCAATTGGCCTTGATTTTCCTTCGGGCTTAGGAATCAATATGATTTTACTTATCTTCCATGTGCCTGGAAATATGGCATATTTTAAACATGCATTATACAAAGTGTTAAAAAAATCAGGATATAAATCAAATAAAGTCTTAACAATCACAGAATGAATGCCGTCAATTCCAGGTACAGCTTTGTCTCTAAGACGTCGAATCACTCCAGCAATTTCATCACGAGTAAAACAAAAATCATCATCTTTTAACTTGGAATCATCAATATTCGAAATATCAAACAAAAAATCATAATCTAAATCAAAATAAACTTTAGCATGAGCTTTATTCACTTCTTCAAAATTTCCAGCAACGCCCTCTGGTCTCTTGACAATAACTTTATGTCTACTCTTTCCAGCTGCAATCTTATAGAAACCATCAAAATGATTCACACAATCCAAAAAATATTTAATCTTACTATTCTTTCTTGCTTTTCTAATAGAACGTTTATAAATAGCTAGTTCTTTCTTATATCTAATTTTCCTTCTTAATCTAGTAACATCATCAATATTCTTTACCTGAAAACTCTTCCTAAAAGCCCGCACTCTTCTTTTTTGTCTTTCAAGACCAACGTTCCACCAAATAATTTTATTACCAACTTTTCTTTTAACCCTTAATTTAGTAACAATCTTTTTAACCAAATAAGTCTCAATTTCAGAGACTATACAATCAATTTCTTCGTAACACCCAGCATTTCTTATTTTCTGAATAAAATCCTCAATGACACATTTAGTTTTTTACACACTTTGTAAACTTTAGGAACACTTCTACTTATAAAGTTTCCACTCCCATGCTGGAGACAAACACCTTCCATGTCAAAGAGAATATATCTGTGGTCGCTGAGAGATTCTTCTTGACAAAACTCATACTTATAATCATTAATATCCAATGATCTTGAACCTAACAAAAGGTCGGTCCAACCCTGTCCAACTGAAGATGAAAAAGTTGGGGTAAAATCTTGATTATTAAAAGGCACCAAATTCTTAGATGTAATAAAATCAAATAATAAAATCTCACGTGCATCTGTATAACCAGCCCCCAACTAAAATGCTTACAATTAAAATCTCCAAAAACTAAAAATTTATCATAAGTATCTAAAACATTTTCCAATTTATACAAATTAATAGAAATATCTTCAGCCGGAGAGAAATAAATAGACACCAATCCATATTCTTGATCACCCAGCACAGCAGAAATACTGGTAACAACGTCAGTCTCGAAATCTACAACAAAATCTATATCTTGATTGACGACAATAATGGCAGTCCTTCCCTCATAACAAGCAACGACTCTCCAATTTTTATTAACATAGGCCACTCTACCCCTAATTAAATATGGCTCCTGCAGCAAGATGACATCAGGCAAGACTCCCACAACTTCCTGGGTAACAGAGAGGGGGCAGCAGCGATTGTGCCATCGCTGGGCAGCAGCGATGGCACAATGATTCAAATTAATACTAATCACATGCATTAAGATAAATACTTCAATAAACAATTTCAGTATAAAAACTATAAATATTAAAAGCAACAGATAAGACACACAAAGACACAGAACCGCAAATCACAAGATAAAATAAGCCTATTTACAAAAACACATAGATCCAAGTTAAAAACAATTTAAAATCAAATACAATTACTATAATCAACATCCAAATGATTCTTAATAAAGTTCACTTCTCTGATATATGTTGGACAGTTTTTATCCGTTGCATGATGCGAGACATTAAGATCTAAACCAAATTTTTTATTACAAGAAAAACAGTTAATACATTTGAATCCCTCACTCTTTCTATCACAAGAAGCTGCTAAATGATTTCCAGTGCATATTGCACAGCATACTTTCGAGTTACAAAACTTTCTTGAATGACCATAGGATAAACACAAAGAACATTGTCTAGGTCGCAAAAATAATTTCACTGAGTACGATTTCCAACCCAAAGAAAGTCTCTGTTCCTCCAAAAATTCTCCCGGACACAACGAATTGATGGAGAAAACTCTATGTGAAGATCCTTTAGATCCTTTAACAGGAATATCAAATAAATACTTAACACATTCATTATTACAATTACAATCGCGTTTAAAAGCATCTATTATACTTTCATTCGTTACCGAAGAGCCAACACCATAAACATTACACGTGGTTTAATAAAACGTCTACGTATCGGCTTAATAAATTTTCTAAGACTCTCTTTTTTCTCAATAGCACACTCAAGTCTCTGCACCTCTTCACGACTACCCAATTTAAGTAAAAAATCACCATTTTCTCTCCTGATAGACTTTTTAATCTTGATTTAAGATCTTCCGGTCTAATCATACTGCTAATTTCGTTGAAGGCATCAATGTTTTCATCAATTGGTTTTAAAATAATTTCATCCAGACCATCAACTTTCGCAATCGGTTCCGTAACATGATCAGGGACAACATTATTTCTATTACAGCAAGATCTTTTCACAATCATATCTTTAAGATCAGCAATTTCCTCTCTAACGTACTTAAGTTCTTGTCTGTTATTACGAAGAGCATCAGCCTCGACTAAATGAACCGCCTGAGCAGACGCAAGTAAAAGAATCCTGTTTAACCCGGCAATAAGTCTATCAGACAACGTAACCGCGATCTTCTTTTGACTTCTAATTTTATCCACTATTCCATGTAACTCTCGCACAATAGTCATAATATCATTGGCTCCATCTATAACAATTTCTGATACATCCTCTTCTCGAGGATGAGCACCAACAGAACTAGGAACAGATTCTGATTCATGCATCCTACAACGGTATCAATTCTTTAACATACAAACAAAATTCCTTCCAAAACAATTCACCAAATATACCAGAGTTATAATGCTTACAAAATTATCCAAAATACATTAAAATATCAATACATGCGGTCTGTTTTCATACAAATACTTAATTACACATAATAAGAACACAAAATATTTACAATAAAATATCTTAAAATTCAATAAGAACAGTTAAAATAGATATTTACAAAAGCTAATAAAATTAAAAGTCACCTCAAAAACTCTCAAAAATTTCTATAAAATCAAATAGACACAATAGACACAATATCACAAAACAAGCCAGCCAAATAGTCTTAAAAAAACGCTTAAAATAATTTTTAAAGTTTTTTTTTTTTTTTTAAAGTTTTTTCCCACAATTTTATCTGGAAAATTGAACAATTTGTCCAACGCGCGGAAGATGAAAATTCTGGTGCACCAAAAATTTTTCACACATCCTCCTTTCGGCGGGCAGAAAGTCCTATAAAACCGGTGCACAACATGACTTAAGTCACTTTAACACTAAGATGTTCAACTATCAACAAATATCCGCCTCGTTAGGCCTAGGTGGCCCACCAGCGGCCGAGCGGTAAAGACGCTGAACACTGGTAGTTCGGTCCGAGGTTCGAATCCCGCGAACGGGCTGGCTGCATGGGCGTTTTCGTGGTTTTCCCCATGTGTAACGTGTATACGAGCCAGTTTCCCTTAGAAAGTCCTCCACGAAAGGCATCCCTCCCCTTAGGCAGATAGCCCTAGTGTGCTTTGCCATAATTAAATACACCACACCACACCACACCGTTAGGCCTAGCTACACTCAAAACGTTTAAGTTCAAATAGCTAATAAAACATGCATCCAAACACTATGCTTTTAAATATACAGGTAACACAAGTTATAAAGAGTCAAAATCAATCATCAAAAGTAATTTGCACAATATATGTATAAAGATAGAGACCAAAAAGTATTTATCGTATGCAAATGAGGAAGCAATCCAACATCAAACTTTAAAATCTTCACATCTTGCAAAATAAAGCTTCAAATTCAAAAATAATCACTAAAACACAAACCGGAACACATATAGATCAGAACTAAAGCACCTTCGTTCACTAATTTCACAAATTAACTAAGATATAAGCGTTCTAATAGCGAGCTCACCAAACACCACACAACATGGATGCCAGCCAAGAGCCCTCTTCCAGGCTTCTAGTGACTGGTAGGTGGCAAATTAAAGACCAGTGTCGTCAAATGGCGATAGCGTCAATCCTTTCCAAGGTGCGAGGACAGTGGTTGAACCCCTGGTTCGGCTGTTGGATTGGACGCGTAGTGTTGTTCAGTTTGACGGAACGTGGAATACCCAAAATCTTATCTTACTTCGGCGGTAGATACGAGGCTACTGAAGAATAAAGTTCGCATTATTGAATCTATGATATATACCGAAGGTCACGATCATTACTCGGAGATATTGCCATGCACAGAAGCGGATACCATTGGGTTTTCTGGTTAAAGAGAAAGCTGAGTCTTCACATTAAGATTTACAAGGAAAGGCTGGCATCACGGTTATGGAGCTTCCATTTAAAGCTAATGATGGAGGGTTTCGAATGATTCAAAAAATGTATGTATAAATCTGTACAGCATCAAAGTCGCATATGAGGCAACAAGTGGCATGTAAATTTTCCAAACTTCCGCTAAAAATAATTGAAGAGGGTAATAATTACCCGAGCAAACATATAACGCTGCCGAAATTGCTATATTTAGAAGGAATATATATGCTAAAACGGAGAGAATAAGGAGATATCTACACTTCGGGTGGTTGCAAAAGATGGGAATTATGATGGGATAGGTGGTTATGATATTACGATGGGATAAAAGACTTTAGGAGACCTGAAACAAGAAGTTTAGCTGAAGAACATAATTTATTTGACAACCATTCATCTCAAGCACTGTTTCTCATACTAAAAAGCAAGACTGGCTGTTCCAAAGCATTTTTTTAATGTGAAAAATGTTTCTTTAAGTTTTTATGTTCTTTTATTTTCTTGTGATAGCTTCATATTTTATATCTTAGTGAGATACTGTTGCGCGATGTTTAAAACTGTCAAAATAATATATTTTAAAATTCTAGTTATATTATGTGTTTTTGGCAACTGGAATCCTGGAGAAGAGAGCAGCAACTATTCCCTGTTCTTCTTGCAACTATAAAATCAAAGTCAAAAGAAGGGTTAAAATACGCTTTTATTCTATTGAGCCACTTCGGACTTACAGCTTCCACTTGGGTTTTAACTTAAGATTAACCAGCGTTAACTAGGATTAGGTTTTAACATACAAAACTAACTTAATTCCAATTAACTTAGCCGAAGCTGTACGGAAATAACTAACTAAGTTGGCCCTACCTCACCGGCGAATACTAACAGGCACGTAAAATTACGGCCAAACGTAGTAAGATAGGCCTAAAGCAACGACGTGGCTCGAAGGCAGAACACGCTCTACTGAGAACTTCTGAGCTCTTCTATTTAATTGACTGAACTTCTCATTAAACACTGGCCTACCTCATTTACATAAAACCCGATACTGAAACTCATTCTAGTAGGTAGTTGTAGGTGAGAAACAAGAGAATAAAGGAAACGGTTTCAAAATTAAACATATACTATAAACAACAGGAAAAATGGGAAAAATTCGAGTATAAAAATTTCTTGTTAATATCCTCTGTTCAAAGCTTCAAACAGAACTTGTCAAGAGAAAAGTGTTTTGAAGTTTCAAACCTAGTTGATCAACTTTACCACGCAAACATGTTTCTTTCCAACAAATCCATTGAGACTTAGACGGTATTTATCGAACTCAAAATTCTTACCAACTTAAATTTGCCAGCTTTAAAACACTTTTCCCTTGATAAGTTCTATTTAAAGCTTTGAACAAAAGAGATTAACAAACAATTTTTACAGTCGAATTTGTCCCATTTTTTCTGTTATTTTTTAAAAAATGTTTTTAGTTCGTAATTTGTAATTTGCTTGAGTATTTCATTTTACAAGTGTTTCTGGAAACAAGGTAGGCTTCTTCGGTACTTTTCCGTTTTGCCGGCGCAAACGATAAGTCGCCAGTAATGGTCCAACCGATGCCAAACGGAATATCTTCGCTGGTAACCTTTTACGTTTCATTTTCAGAACTAGTCGCAGCCATTTCTTACCAGACTGATTGTTTCTTTCAATACTGGTATACAATTACATAGAATATTTACAAAGATAAAGAAATTTTATGCCCTATTTTATGCGAAAATATAGAAAAAGCAAAATCAAGGATTCCAAATTAAGATTTAACTTGAAATTAATGTAGATAATTACTGAGAGAATTATATTTTTGTGTAGTTTACGTGAGATGAGATCAGTCGGGGTCACGTTATACGAACCGGCGAATCAGGATGTTGAACCATGATAGCATAGTAAATTCTTAAATTAATGTCTTTTACAAATTTATTGTCTTTATTGGCTTTTTACAAAATTTTAAACCACATTAAAATGTTTATGCTTTCAAAATAAAAAAAAATCTTAGAAATAACATTTGTTAACATTTTATATGTGTATACTGTATGCTGTCACCAACAAAGTCTGCTTGGCGAGATACGCACCGGCGAAACGGAAAAGTACCGCTTCTTCAAATATTTTAAAGGTTTTAAATTCCTTTCCTATTTATGTTCAATATATATATATATATAAACCCCATTTTTAGCTTTTCATTAAAAAAAATTCTGTTGCATTTATAATTCGCAGTAGCATTGATTTGCTCAATTAATTGCTTATTTTCTTGCTTTTCTTTTGCCTGTTTAGTTTTAATTTTAACTTATCGATATTTGCATAACGTAATCGTAATAAATAATTCAGTTTCTTACGAAGTGGTGTTTAAGGAAGTTACTAGTTCAACTTACGTAAAATACAAGTAACACAAATGACAACGGAATCCAGTGCTTGACACTTAACAAACGATTTGTTCTGTCTTTATCGGTTTACGGGCATTTTTAAGAGAATTATATAAAAACGTATACATTGTTTTAAAGTGTTGCAGTTTTCTTAAATCAATACTAAGTTTGATAAAATTTTACAAAATTAATTATTTACATGTCCAGTATATTTTACGAGTGTGATATTTTGCAAAATATTAACCCTTGTGAAGTGGAACCTGAGAGAATTGACATATACTCGTATATCTCGTTTTACTTACAGTTTTCTGGTTCATTATCACCTCCTAATTTTCTCATAGATTTTCGCATCTCCAACAGAAAACTGTTTCGTGCTTTCCATTTTAACGGTTACAACATTGCTAAACATAATACCTAAAATGCCAAACTGCACAATAGTTTCAACCGAAAAATAGGACTACAACTAATGATATCAAGAAATGAACCCAAACGCATCAAAATGAAAAACTAACGCAGCGTAATAAAAATTCAAGGAAACACATGATTCGACGTGGCCCGTCCTAGGAAGTCAGGATAGAAAAACGTAAATTTAAGTGACCCGTCCGTTAAGTAACTTAAGGAATTATTGTACCTCAAGATATGATATTTTGATGATCTGATTTCCTTTCTTAGAGAGTAAGAGGACTGAACTTTTGTGTTTGTTAAAAGCAGAATTTTGTATAAAATACTTAAGGTATTTTCGTAATTTCATACGGTTAATCGAAGTCATTCGGTTAATCGATGACTCAGGAAAGGGATAGAAAAGACGTATAATTTAACATTAAATTATATTAGTGATGAAATTACTCATACTGTTGGTATATACATATCACAAGAAAACAGATATTTTCACAAATGTGAATCAAAAGACCGTAAGTAGTAATAATATAAATTCTTCAATTTATTTTTTCAATGATGTTTCACGTTGAGTGTTTGAGTAAAGTTGAATATTAAGTTGTATTTTCTCTGAAGAGTTATAGTTGGTTAACCATATAGAAAAGAAAATTCACCATATATGCACAAATAAAGAAAAAAATGAATTCAAAATAAGAGAAAATAACAACTGAAATCATAGCTACTGAAAGTAAACTGATAATCCGTGCGAAAAATTTAGGCGAGAGACTACATATTTTAAGAAAAAAGAAATTAAAATCATTAACTACCGTGAAAAGCTTTCGATAAATATGGAAAACTGCAAAAAATATTATCAATTGAAAATGTTTTTTAGGATATTTTAGCAGAATTAAACGCTAAAGAAATAATTAAGGCGAGAGTGAAGGTTTAGATATAGTAGAAGACGCTTTAAATTCTTCTTTACTGCCATACGATCAGCTTTCTTGAATATAAAATTTTAACTTAACTCTTTTATTTTAAGAATAAATTTTAACTGCTTCATTTGACAACATATGTTCAGCCACACCTAAAGTAAATGATACAAATTCCACACAAATAAATATATGAAATGGGGATTTTAAGGGCTGAACAATGAATTATCTTTCACTCTTATCTTATTGGGCTAAACCCAATTAATTAATAAGTTATTCTATTGAAACATCTTGTAGTTCAGAGATTTCTCTCCTTCGTGTTTAACTAAAGGTTAGAAAATCAAAGAATACAAACGAGAAGTAAAATTTAACTAAAAGATTTATTAAAAGCTAGTCCTTGTGGTGATACAACTCGAATTCAACTAAGTCACCGCTACTCGTGGAGTAACAGAAATAGAAATATTTATACACACACGTATATATATACAGTATCAAAAGTAAATTTCAATGAAAACAATTTAGAAACTTATTACCAGCTATCGCGGGAAATGTTCCAGCGTGGCGCGTTGCCAAAGCGTTCTCTCTCTAAGCTAAAACTTTCTATCTATTTGAGCTCAAACTAATTTGTTTTCTGGTGAAGACTGACTAAAAAAACAGAAATTACGGAAAGGAATTAGCATAAGGATTACGTGTTGGCTAAAATAAATCTGACACTCTTTTTTGCATATATTATTTCCAACATTACAAATTCATACAAATTTTAATGGTTTTGTAGAAATCAAATTTTGGAATATTCTTTCATTTTCCTGTTTTTTTTACGAATTTCTAAAGTGCCATTCAATTGTATCCTTCAGTACAAGATTTATTTTTAGGAAAGCTAAACTATACTTCAAGATGCGAAATTAAGTGAGTAATGGATGATTAGTAAAAGTTAATTTTGTAACATTTAAAAGCTTTATAGTAATTGTTTTTTTGAAAAGGAATGAAGAATTCCTTACCTGATCAAACTATCACCATGTTTTCTCTCCTAATGCAATTAGTTCGTTTCCAAAGGTCTGTTGCCTCTTTGAACAGGTCTGTTTGGTCAGGTTTCATCTTCTTTGGTCTGGTCTATAGATTGACTATGGAATCAGTTGACTTTCTCTATGAGCAAAAAAAGCAAAAAATTATTTTTGCACTTGTTCCTGTCAATCAAAATACTCATTAATATATTTTTTAACCTTCTAACATTTATAAAAGCGAAATTGCTTTCGCATGTGCAGTTTTTTGTCGGTTTGCCTTTAGGTTATGGGTAAAGTTTCATTTTCAGGAACTGATTCATAAAACTTTTCACGTTTGTTATTTTCTATTTCAATCAAATCTTTATTATTTTTCAAGTTTTGGTGTAAGAACATTCAAACAAAAATTTTCTCTTAAACGCATTTCCACAGTGAGACGATATTGCAAAGGAAAAAAAAGACTTACACATGATAATAATTATTAACACTTGACATTACCTAACAGCTCCACTGAGACAGTCAAAAATTTAGTTCTCGAATTAAAACAGACGTACTTTTTTGCATATTTCTGTGAACGCTAATCCAATGAGAAGCTTGATTTCAATGTTTATTTTATGGAAAAAGAAACGCTATTTATTTTTAAATATCGTATATTCCAGCGTATAACGCGCACCTGTAATTTTCAAACTGCATTTCTTTTATTTTTAGATATATTTTTAATATAACGCGCACACGTTTCGTTACAAAGAAACCTGAATGATACCTGTGCGATGTTGTTATCTTTTGAATTTATTCATTCGAAGATATTTCGCAAGCTTTCGAAGAACGTTATTCTCAATTGCAAACGATAGGGGGAACAATACGAGAGTGAAGCAGTAAATAATTTTGCAAAGAGGGGGGTGTTATTCATTGCAGGAGTGCACAAGAATGTCATTCTACGGTTTCAAGGAAAGGAGAAATAGTTTGGGATACGAATGAATTCGCGTAATTAGGAGTCAGAAGTTTTTTCTTTCTATAGTCATTTGAAGTTGTGATTTTGAAATGAACATAGAAGGCTTTAGTAAATCGCATTTACTTTAGTTGAAATGCATTTAATCCAGTGTTTCGTTTAGTAGTAAATATGGCTTTTTCCAAACGAAACAAAATTAGTGCTGGTTTCAAATGCAAAGACATTTAATTTGACAAAGAATGGAAATCGTGCTGCAACACGGATGTTTGGTATTGGTGAAAGCTCCATACGTGAGTTCAAGAAAAATAATATCGTAATAATGAATATGCCAAAGAATGAATATGCTTTGCGAAAAGGAGTAACGAAATTTCATATATTAGAAGAACGTGTTGCAAAATGGGTCCTAGAAAATCACCAGAATCGTCAGTAACAACATTTAAGCACATGTAGAAATCAAATGTTTGAATGCTCGTCTTTTTTTATTTTAAACCGATCATTTTTATACGGCAGAATATGCTGTATGCACTTTCTTTTTCCTTCCTTTCGAAAGGAATTAAGTGTTTGTCAAAAATATATTACGGTTATAAAATGTTAAACCAAAACTTTCTGAAACTTATTTTAAATGAAACGTGCAGACGATAAACTTAACTGAGCTTCTTAATAGAGAATAAAAAAATAGCGAAACACAGCAAGTTCTGCGGCTACGTTTTAGGGGAAAAAAGTGTTACAAAAATAAAATTCAGAAGAGAAAGAACTTAGAGACCGTTGCACGGTTTTTCTCTCAAAAGTTCTTATGCAGATTTCCGTTCTTGCTTCCATGCACGGCTCTGACATATTTTGCCCATTATCCGACCAGCCTCCTCCTCCCAATGCCACCACCACACCTTTCTTTCGAACGTTTTTATTTCTTCTTCCGGTGAAGTTCTCCTCTTCCTCTGTTTCGGTGAAAGGTGGAGAAAGAAACCTGAGCCATTTGCATGAAGGGGAGAAGAAAACTTTTTTGAAATCTTTCATACTGTCCCTTTGAAGGTTGCGTGTAAAGCCTGCAATACAGAAGCTTGATGTATTTAGCAATGGGTACGAAATCGTTTACCGTAGGCGTTCAAGAATTCATGAAAGTGTGCATAATCTTAAGAATTAATTATTCAATATTTTTACATGGAAGTATGCAGTATGGAACTGAGCTCAATGTTATCGTCAAATGCTAAAGCATTTAGTGGTTTATTTAAAGGAGAAAATATTAACTTATTTGTAGGACGTTTTAGTTTGATACTTTAAAATCTGGAATTTGCTTAATCCAGACATCGGAAAGAGTAATATCGAATCACTGTATAGCTAAAAGGTTAACAATAATGATCAGTCGTACGTGATCAGTTTAATTGGAAAACCGCGAGTGCCTCGTATTCGTAACTGATACGAATCACATAAGACGAGGTATTTGTGTTTTGTGACTCGTATCCGTGACGCAACATACATTCTATGTACCACTTCATGTTTACTCATGGCTATCTTAGATCACTTATTATTATGTGTATGTCGCCACAGCATCTTAATTCAAATCGTTCTAAAACCCAGTTTTTTTATTAATTTGTTTTTAAACGTGAGTACTTCAAGTTCTGCAAGAGATTAAGATTAAAAATATGTTCCAACTATCCAGCTCGCTTTCCTCGTTTAACTAGTTTTGAAACGAATTTATTTCGAAACGAGTGAACAAAGAAAACTAATCAATTTATTTCGAAGATATGTATATTTCACGTTGTGATTACTTGAGAATTGAACCTGCTCAACGTCTTTTTTCGTTCATTTATGAAAATAAACAATTTCCCTAGAAAAGCTTCCTGAATAAAATTTTAGAACTTGATGAAACAGCCGGTAGGATAAAGGTTAATAGACCTTAGGAAACACTGCAGCATTTAAAAACATGCCAGGTTAAGATTAAGGATTTCTATATTTGTACTTGCTGTACAAGGCACTAAATGTTCTATTCTGGAAAATTTACGAGAACAAATTTCTCATTAGTAAGGTTGTTCCTCTCGAAATAACTGGGAGTGAAATTCGAAGATTTAGAAGATATTATATTGAACAGTTAAAGAAGAAGTGCCATTGATAGCTATTGAGCTGTGGTCGGAAGAAAAATGAAATCTCCAGCTATCAGATTTTAAATGCAGCGGAAATAGTAGGCAGAGTGAGACGCATAAGAAGTTTCGGTTTCGGTTTATTTGATTACGGCAAAACATACTAGGGCTGTCTACCTGATGGGAGAGATGCCCTCGTGGAGGACATTTAAAGGGAACTGGCTCGTATACACGTTACACATGAGGAAAACCACGAAAACATCCATGCAGTCAGCCCGTTCGCCTGGAATCAAAACGTTTCGATAAAGAGATTAGAAGATCACAAGAGTAACCAAGAGAAACCGAAACTGAGAGAAGTAACGTTTAAATTATGTAATTAAACATGCAGAGGAAAGCAGAAAGAAGAATGCTTTGGGACTTTTACGACATGCCCTGCTACTTAATTATAAAATAAATGAGTTCCATTATAGTTAAGAAATAGATTATCCATTTTGGCAAACTAGTTACTTCAACAACTGATGAAATCATTTTCAAAAAAGAAATCTTCAAGAAAAAAAAAAAAAAAAAGAAATCATCTTTAAAGTAAAAAAAAAAGAAATCATCTTCAAAAATCAAAGAATCAAAAATCAAAAAATCAAAAATCAAAGAAAAAAAGAAATCATCATCAAAGTAAATTTGTGTGTAAAGTTTCCAATTTCAGTCAGTTAAGGGATTTTTTTATTATTAGTATCTTATGAAATTTCGGAATACATTTTTATTTTCATGATTTTAATACATTTTCCGTACCTTTTAGGTTATTTAGTTTAATCTGCACTATCTTTATTTCGGACACAACACCAACTCACGTAGTATTAAGGAATTTTTATACATACGTTTGTTACAGTAATACTGAAAGAAGCAAAAGCCGAGAAATAATTTGATAAAATCGAATTCGAAATTGAACAATTATAGCAGCTCTTTTAACAGCGTTCATCGGAACTCTGGGCTTTTTAAGAAATTCCTATGTCGGCCCCACAAGTCAAATGAAATTTCGAAAGAATTTTTTAATACCTTATGAATCGCAAAACTAAACATCTACAATAATATTTTTTACTTTCATTGTCAATTAACATGAGAGGAAGCAGATAGTTTTCTAATGATTTAATTTATTTTATTTTTACAACTTAAAGAATGCGAACACTATGTTTTCATTCTTTTTAGGCATTTACAAGTACTTTCCTGCGGCTTAAAAAAGAGAGGGACGGGAATTCTCAAATGTTTCAGGTTTTCACGATCGACCTATTTTCTCGGTTAAGCCACGTAGTCAACAACAAAGTCACAAAAGTTTTAAAAGCTGCAGTGCAACATATGTTCCAAATTCTGATACACCGTTATGTGCTGACAATTTTTTTAATATTTTTTTAGTCTTTTCTTATTTCATCGTATCAATATTTAGTCTTTCCATATTTTACCGTATCAATATTCAGTTTTCTTTGTAAGATGGGTAACAAAAAATTTCTTTTGTCTTTTCGTTGTTAACTTTTAATCGTTTAGTTTTGTGTTAACTATATTTATTGAATAGGGCGCTCTTTGTGCTTGCATTACATAAAATTCAAGTCAACAACAAAATCACAAAATTTTTAAAACAGCACATCTTTAGAATTCCCTATAGAGTGCTAGAGATTGTCATACATATTTTTATTTTCTCTGTTCTGTGTTAGTTCTTTAAAAACTTGCTGCTCACGCGACCATTCGCCTAAAATAGTTTTCGTAAAAAAGAAAAAAGCATATAATGATTTCAATGAGTTCGGCTAGTGTAATTCCATAAAAATATTGAGTATTTCTAATTGGACATCTCATGAGTTTAATACATGTTTATTTAAATAACTCATATTAAAAAGTAGAAAAAATATTAAGAACTGTGTTTATTGCTTTTAAATCGCTTAGTTTATCACTCAACAAGGTTCCGGAATAAATTTAAAATCCTTTTAGCATTTTATTGAATGGCAACATGCGCGCGGGTGGAAAATAAAAGTAGTTTACTTTCGGCTACGGCAACACAGGACTTCGATTTATGTAAGTTTGTTAATGAAAACTGAAAGGTAAATAAAAATCTTACATTTTTCTGAACAGTGTTGTCATTGCTCGCTTTCAAATCTTCGAGCTTGTTAATTAAAAATTCATTAAAAGCTTTCAGAGTAAGAAATAAATAATAAATCAAATTCGAAATTCAAAATTTGGGCTTCTATGTGCACATGCTAGTGTGGATGACTATGCTCGTCAACATTTTGTGGTTCTAGGTAACGTCGATTTTCCAGAATGAGAAGAAGAGATTCTTCAGTATTTAATTTCTTTAAAAACGATACAGGGTGATAATATTTGGTGGCAGCAATTTTATAAGTGATACGTCGTTAATACTGAACTGGTGCAGAACCCAATTCGAGACAAACAGAACCTTTTGAGCTAAAACGTATATATTCTTATCAGTTATCATTTTTCACAAAATAATTTTATAGGTTGGTTCAATGAGCCGACAAAGCTTGAAGACCACTGGTTTATATATTAGTTTTCTTATTTTTATACTCTGTTGCATTACATTCATCATATCAAACTTAATATCAGACTGTTGCTACCGGCGTAGAAATTTGACTGCCCATCTGTCTCACACTATTTTGGTGGTGACTACAACATTTTATTCCTGACCTCTTCCATGTTATCCGAACTCAGAAGAAATGGAATCGAGTTACTAAGGGGAAAGTCACTATTTTGTTAAATTTATCTGAGAAGATCTAACATCTGAGAAGGTTACTTTATGCGTTTCAACAAATACTTCGTAAGATTTCGTTGAAAGCTAATGCTTAATGATTAAAAATTCGTTCCACTTGAGAAAACGCATCTTCATCTTACATCAAACCAATGGTTTTTAAAGCTTGCAACATAAACTGCAATAGAAATTTGATATGATGTATCACTTGTAACACTTTAAGTGTGTCATCCATGAAATAATTTGCCATTAATATCCATTTGCGAATCCATAGGTTTGCGAATCTGCAATTTTGAAGTCCTTCAGATTATCTGCTATTAACTCATCGCCAAAAGCAGAGAGTAAAACAAATTTATTTATTCTAAATGTGTGATGAAACTCGTACGCAGCTTGTTGTCACGTAATCCTCATCTCTAAATGTTTTAATTTACTTTAGAGAATACTTCATGAAAGAAAATATTTACAAATATGCAGGAGAGTCAATATACACATTAAGTGTGTCATTCCCAAAGTGATGGATCGTGAAGAAGTTTTTGATATGCAAAGAAATATTTTGAAATACCCTTTCCATTATTGTATAATTATATACAAAAAGCTTTAATTAAAAATTAATTTATAATTATTTATTAATATTTAACTTTTATATGTACTAATTTATCGTTAATGCCTTTTTTAAGGACTCTCGCTTTTTCACAGCAACTGTCTCTACGCGGGTCGTGAGGCTGAAAGGTTTCAAATACAACATTAAGCAAAAGAATAACTAACTTAAATTCTCCGATTCAAATGCATAATCTCTGGAAACTTGCGCACTAAGGAAGGAGTTATCATATTTTTTCAAAATATGAGTGGCATATTTATAAAATTGAGAATCTTTACCTGAATCTTTTGGTGCGTTCCTGTTAAAATTCGTAATATTTTACTGTTTTAAAAAAGTATTAAAGCCTCTCGGAAAGAGTGAATTCTATACGACTGTAGCTTCTGCGACTCGTCTGTGGATAAATGTAATGAAACTAATTGTATCCATAGGCGTCCACAAGGGCGTTTTACCATGAATAAACAAGTAAAAAATATGATTTTTATTGATACATGTGAGGTATATATTGATACATGCGGTTTTGTATTTACAAGTTCCAAGTTCCTCCATTAGCCGTGAATGTCGCACAGCTTGTATGATATATTCAGGTCCTTTGAAACAAGGGCCATAGGGCACCCGACAGAGAGATTTTCTTCGTACATGGTTCTGCTAGGGAGGAGACGATGAAGGTACAAGAGTAGACTGCAAAAGCATTACAGGCCTGAGAGATAACAGTTCGGCGTTCTGAGGTTAGGTTTTGTATTGATGCAACGTTGTATTTTATAACATACTTGTGAGCCCCTAAAAAGGAAGTAATAGAAATTTATTGATGCAATCAAATTCTTTTCACTCTGTCTAGAAACTTTTATTCGAACGCTCGTGATTGCAACTTAACTACATTGGAAAATAGAATGAAATGAGTAAACAACTTATTAATCATTAAGTGGTTTCATGACAGACGACACGAGTGTAAACAAACAACTTAATAATTTTCTCATAGAATAGAAAAACCTATGTTTTTTTAATACCGCAATGCATTTCTACATTTAAGTATAAGTATCGTATGTTTTTTTAATCGTGATTAATTCCTTTCTAGAGACGCTAAGGAAAAAAAATGACTTAACGATCCTCGACTCTTTCGTCGGGCTGCGACATCTGGCGGACGATATCAGCATAAATCACTCGCTGCAGCAACAACTCACGATACGTCTTTCGGTCTCTCTACATACCCCAACTTCCATCTCCTTAGAAGAAAGGTTTTCATTAATTACCCTTAGGAGAGCGGGCACGGGTTCTGAAGAAAGGCGAAAGAGAAAGCGAAGAAGCAAAGTTAATTACGGAAATACGCGGAGAACATTATCCATCGAGGGATCCGCGGGTTTTTGTGGCGGATCCCAACCCTGAGCTACGACAATCGTCAATTAACAAAAAGCACGCACCACTTACGGAAAGAACTCCTGTTATTGACAGTGCCCCTTGACAAACTGCGGCTTCCATAATTAAGAATTGTCCAGGTATGTACTCTTTCCGGATCTTTTCCGGACTAATTATACGAGAAACGGACTGCCGGATGGACGTAATGAGTTAATTGCTGAAATCGGTGGAATACGCAGTTATAATAAAACTTTAATAATAAACGGGGCGGCGCGGAAGGGCGGTGGGAAGCAGGGGCTTAAATGGGTGATTCTTTTTGCCGCTATCACAGGGAATCGCCTGCTTTTGTCACATCATGAAAATGGAAATCCCGAAATGGTTGAGGATTAATTGCGTGCAGGGGGTTTTAACTTTCGAACAGGCCGCCGATGTTTTAAAGGCATTTTATTAATGAATGTATTCCCGGAGTTTTCGCGATAACAGAGCTAATGAAACGGCTACAAGATTTGCTCGGTTCCTCTTTTAATGATGCCACCCGTTTTACCCAATCTTCGCAGGCTTTGGGCATTTTTAAATAACCGATCGCGGAGTATGAGATCGATGATTGGCCCTTTCCTTTTATAATGTGGAGAACTGTAAAGGAAATTACCGCCAAGTGAGGGAAAATTTTGGAAAGAATAAAATCTTTGAATTGAATCTTACGTGTTCGTTCTAACTGTAGCATTTATAATAGATACATAACATTTTTAAATCTGGGTTTAACGAAACGTCCAGAATTCAGAATAAAATTTGTTAAATCCAGAGGAATTCAATACGTACACAGCTACGGCGTGCATGATGGAAATTATCTACAGTAGGAAAGTGTCAATATTATGAGCAAATAAGAGATACTCTATATATCCGAATCATGAGGACTAAATTTCCAAATTTAGTAAAATGTGAAACAAAATTTGCAAAGAAATTGTTATTACTGTATTTGTTTCTAAAACGTTCATGCTCCAAACTTACTTTTCAGTTTCCGAAAGCATTAAGTACTCCATCTTCAATTTCCTATTTCACCGCATTTTTTCCAATTTCCAAAATAGTAATAACATTCGCAATGGAATTTATTACAGAAATTTCTCTGCATAATCATAAATAATTGCTTACATCATTACTGCAAATTCCACATAGAACGAAAATATAAGACCGCCACTTTGCTATACAGGAATCATTCGCAGTTGCGTTGAGGTTAAAGTGACCGCGAAGTAAACGAAACTAGTACCAGAGAAGATAGTTTTGTGATTGAAACCGCTTTAACTGATCCCAACGTTTCAGATGACTTTTGTGTTTTTGTAATGGTTGTGATCTTAGATAAAATGACTATAGCTGAATATCAATATAAATGTTTATTTACGTTTATTTTTGTTAAATATAATGTTCTCATATATATTATTCATTTTAAGAGGTGGTGGCCATGAGAAGTTTTATTGTTCTTATCATAAAAATATACAATTAGTCGCCGCCAAGATCCAAGTAAGCAAAATTCAGGCATTAATTATATTATCGTCATTGTACTGATTGTGGAAATAACCAAGAAACGTCACTGTTTTGATTACGGAAACAATTCCCTTCATTTCGCAAGACTTATTCTTGAAAATTAAAAAATATTTCTAAGATATTTCTTATATTTTTGTTTCCTTATAGTAAAGGAAGCATTGTAATCGCGAAAAATTTTGGGTATCATTTTTCGAGGGAACTATCCATTTGCTCCCTAATACATGTGGGCAATTTTTTTACGTGAAACCTGTACGTGGGATAGAATAAAGAACTCTTTTATCAAACGGATTGTGAAATGTATTTAAAACGGAATCAAATAGTGTTCTTTTAGTGACGTCTGATGCACGTACGTACGCAGGTAAGTGTGTAAGCATCTCAAGTAACTCAAACGATTAGCTATAGAACCTTGAAATTCTATATCTGCGACTGCTATGGCATCTAGTTGTGCCCCTTCCTTCAGTTATTACAGTCGGCAGAACCAAATATGTATATGTGATAAAAACAAAGTCAGAAGTGACTGACCAGCATTTATTTTGCTGGCGTAGAAGTGTTGATCCATAATGAATAGAAAATTGGAGGCGAAGGCAGATTAAATCTTTATTTTTTATTTCAGCAACATGTTGAGGCTACAAACAAATTGGCACATTAATTGTACCTATTCCAAAAAAGTTAGATTTTAGATAAATTTGCAGTAAGTCAGAAGGAGCAGACGGACTTCAGTCCAGCTAGGCCAAAGCGTAGAAAGCAAGTGCGTAATGTTCAGGGTAAAATCTTAATTCAGACTGAATTAGTTTTGATTCTCAATGCATTTTGATTGGATAGTTAAGATTGCTATAATATTACTATTGGCTGTTTGAGTTTTAGTTCCATTTACACCACTAAAATTATGTAAGAGTCATATGACATGGATTAATCTAGAAATGACGCAGTGCAGAGAGAGGTTACTATTTTTAGAATTGAGAAGAGAAATTTACATTGCTAATTTAATCTTTTACATATTCTTTATTTTTCTTACATATATATATATATATATATATATATACTCTTGAAAAACAAATGGTAGGTAAACAAAATATGATAAATATACTTGAAAAATTTCTGTGATTGAGTTGCAGAGATATTAATTAAAAGCAATCATTGCAAAAAGAAATTCCCCCCCCCCCAAAAAAAAAGAATAGCATTTCAGAATCTTTCTGTGCATAGTTTTTCTAGGTTTCTATATGTAAATTATGTTTTTCTACTGTTTGCATTCCAATTTGTTTTTGAATTAATTTTTATTCTTTGCTTGTAATTGGTAGGGTCTCGAACAACACGTCGGGGTATTTCTTGGCATTATGGAACTATTAGAAATATTATTTTGCATTTTAGAACGATTAATTAGCAGCGGTTTGAACCGTATAACGGCAAGAAGAACGAAACGAGTATTCGGCACTCCTAAATAGTCCAGGTTTAATATTTAAAACGCTAACCCCTTGAAAAGTCCTATTTGAAGCCTAAAACATAGGGTAATTAATACTTTTTATTTGATACTCCAGTTGACATATTTATAGTCCAAATGGGAAATTTACCCAGAAGGACTATTAATTTCGTTTTGGCATTTTGCGTCGATTCACGATAAGTGTTGTTTCACTTTTCAAATTGTTGCCACCAAATATTATTGCCCTGTATTATATTCAAAGTAATTAAATAATGAAGGATCTGCATGAATGTATGTATGTTTCACCCATTGTGATAAAACAACGATACCTAGAGCCATCCAAATTTGAATAACATAATTTTCCATACAATATGGCCATGTGGAAGCCCTAATTTGAATTCGAAATTTGTTTTATTATCGATTTCGTATTTTATAACACTTCAAAGAATTTTTGATGAACAAACTAAACGATTTAAAAGCGAGCAAAGGGAACACTGTACGAAAAAGAAACTTTTTCTATCTCCAGCGGGCGAGACTGGGTATCGGTAATTTTAAACATATGTTCATTTAAAAATTATTTTGCGATACTGCTGTTGAACTGAATTGCAAGTGAGCAACAACTCACGATAACTGAATTGAAAAAAAAATCTGAAATTGATTGGGTTAAGTGCGAAGAACATGATATTTAATAAATAAATGTAACACACAAAATGTTTAAGAGGTTCTGATACATTTATGCAAATCGGCTATTGTTCAAAAAATATAAATCTTCATATGTGCTTTGGCACACAAGTGTGTGTACCTCTATGTAAATAAGGCTTCCGTTTACTGCTGTTATCAGCAAAGAAAATGAAAGTTTTACTTTCAAGCTAAGCCTGAGCACAAAGATGCCAGGAACTGATCCGAATAAGCATAACGGTACTTCTAAAAGGATTTGTTTCGAACTGTGGCCGACTTGCATAAAGGGGTTGGCACATTATTGGAGCGTGCTGGTATTAAAATAAGACAACTGGCGCCGGATGTGTTTCGTATGATGAACTTCTGTGAAAGAATAAAATACTACGCTAGATTTGTAGCCGTAATTTTACGAAGCAGTCGCATAGTGGTAACATTTCTCGAAACTTTTTAAAATTTTTATTGATGAACTTTAATATAATTAAATTAGTTCAAAACTGATTTTTTTCACCAATTAATTGATTAATTGTTTTAAGTGATTATTTTTGATTGATTTAATAATAAATGATTACACATGTCTTTCTTAGCATCTGAATGAGTAATTCATTTATTAATTACTTTCAAATTAACTTTAAGATTTTTATTATTTATTACTTAAATTTATTGATTTGCTGTTTCATCTTTTATGAAACGCCGGAAGTTTTGCTTTCATCCTTCAGGCAGTTGTGCATCTCCGTCAATGGCTTGGCTGTATAAACGCTTTCGTGGCGTTTTATATGTGTAAAGTAAATATGAAGGAGTTTTTCTTAGCAGGTCCTCCACGAAAGTAACTTTACCCGTAGTTCTTCTGTACTCTGTCGTATTCAAAAGAATAAGCAATCAAGGAATGAGGTGCTTTTATTTTATCATTCAGATTATTTTTTAATTTGCATTTTATTTGTGCGTTTTTCTTGAAGGAGACAATGATTGTATTCTTGGTTTTGTAGTAAGTGACTAAGTGACTAAAACAGTTTAATCAGTTGGTTGTATGGTTAACGAATTCAAATGCGCTTTGATTCATATCTTAGAAGTTATTGGGTAATCGATTTGTAATTAAATATTAGAATTCTATTTATGGATTACTATTTCTTCTTTAGCCATCATCAGCGAAGATATCGAGTAGTTGATTTACCGTTCGATTGAACTTACCATCATTCACAAAGCGAATGATGAATCTATTTAATGTGAATATATTAGTTCAGTAGTGTCCGATTGATTAATTGATGATTAATTTAACTTTCCAGAAACTAGTCAACTCTTCAAAAGCCGGTTTATACCTAGCTTAGCCAATATCTTTCGTTATTGAGCAAGCTGGATTTGAACGATTTCGATACGATTGACAGACTGGTTTACGATTAATTGCAATCAAGTTGTCATTAAGTAGACTGGTTCGACTATAGAACACAGACTATCCTGTAGTGAATGGTTTTAAAGTTAACAAATTTCGTTATTATTACTATTGTGGAATAAATCTTCTGTACTAAGTTACAACGCTGCTCGATATACCGGATTTCTTTCGGTTATTACGCGAATGTTGCTTAAAAATACATGTAAATAACACAAACGTTGAACTAAGTATTTATAAACAATGCAAGGTAATTATTCTAAATATTTCTTGAAATATAAATTAGAGATAACATACCAAGCTATGTAGGGAAAATGGTTCTATCAAATTTTAACATGAATTTTAAGGCGTGAAATCGTTGACGGAGCTTAATGTTAATACACTAATGTGTATTATTTATTTATTCCGTAAAAATAACCCAATTGCTTCTTTACGAAAATTGCGTTAACGTTTAAGTATTTAGCTCTTTTATATATGACCGCACGCGTTATAATTTTTGAGATGAAGTAACGAAATGGCTTATTGCAGAATAGCTATCGAATTGGAGAATACATTGAAAACTAGGCCCAAGAAAATAACATTCCGAACTAAATAATTTTAAAAGAACTGCATGTATATTTGGAAGCCGGCAGAAGTCGAATCTATTAATTCTTTACCTTACGTTCTGCTTCTTCTATTGCCTTCACGATAATGTAAGTTAGAATTAAGTTTGAATAACGACGTAATTTGTACCTTCAAGAGTGAAAAAGAGAGAGCTGTGGCAACGATCCAGTACATTTTAACAACCTGAGACGAAAAGCTACTTTTTATATTAGTAAATAAGATTTTGTAGCTATTTTAACGTAAGATTAAAATCTGTATTATCTAAACTCGAGTTATTTAAGTGAAAGCTAGATTTTAAATTGCACTGTCTTAAATAACATTCTAATCCCGGAAATATGAAAATAATTCCACAAAGTATTTGTTAATTTTCAATTGTAGTTCAAGACATAGTGTTACCTATTACCTTTGGTGCTGTATTTTAGTTAGATGTCCGTTTAGATTTTAGAAAACTGACTGATTTTAAAATACTTATCGTTCCGACAATAATTTATTACACAAGATGGATGCAAATTAGGTTTAATCTTGCACATCTTCCAAACCATTTGGTTAACATTTCACTCCATTTGGGGAACAGTTACTGAAACTTTTCGTGTACGTTTACTGAAAATAGTGAATTGAAATTAAAATGAATATTTAATGAAAATGGTGAAATTTGGTGAACATTTATTGAAAAAAAATTTAATCTTTTATGTTAAGTATTTAATCTTTTATATGTGTAAGCTTGCATTTGATCTCGGTATTGTTTTTTCCGCACAATTGCTCACAAAGAGCGCTTAAAATTAATACAAGGAATATTTTGAATTAAAGGCAGCTTTATTATTTGATTGAACAAGATTCATAAAAGAAGTCGTGAATACGAGTCTATTTCCTTTGCAAAGTCCTTCACGAAGATATCCCTCTCCTGAGGAATTTAGACACCTTGAGTGATTTGACATATTCAAAATAACTAACAGAGATAAATACAAAAGAACTCCACATATCCACATTACTAGGATTCCAGCCATTGCAATTTTCGGAAAATTTGGATAATTCAGTTGTCCTTTTTACTGCACACATATTTACTATATAACTCAAGTGAAGGAATTTCTTCTACTGCGTTTAGTTTTCCCATTCTTGCATGATTGTGCAATAACTACAGTAAACAAAGTACAATAGGCCTATATATACAATTTGTAACTGGGTTTTTAAGTGGAATGTAACTGTGGAATATTTGAGGAAAATCTGCATGTCAGGTACATTCATTTGAACGAAAGCTTTTACGAATACTTTCCATATTGTATTGTTGCTTTATATTATTTTAAACAACACAAATTAAATTTTAAAAATTTAAACGTTTAGTAAGTTAATTCCAATTTGTTTTGCCTTTCTTAGAATCATGAACAAAAGATCGGGATGACTCGAATTTCGAACGTCTAAGAGTTCTGATAATGAAAGCTGTACAATACCGCTCCATATCTGAATGTACTGTCCCAGATTCATAATATCCACCCAAGTTGCATCTTTCAAGTATTTTATTTCTCAAGTTTTACTTTTCACAAGCCAACATATGAAAAGCAGGTATAAGTTTAAACATAACAAAAGCGCTTATTTAAATAATGTATTATTTATTTTACCCCACCTGTTTCTGAATATAAGAGCATGAGCAACCTCATCGGCTTGATTGCTATTCCTGAAAATCAAGTTGGCTACAGTAAAGAATAATCATCATCCACCCATAATTGTCAAAATGCTATTTTTATCTTAGGCTTTTGTTGCATACTGTGTTTTGGAACTAATATAAGGCAAAAGGCAATATAAAAAATACAGATATTTAACTGAGATATATCTATAAATACTTGTATTATAGATATATTCTATTATATCATGCGAATATTTATAAATTAGTTCACGGTTCTAATGTTAAGGTTTATTATCCTTATAAGTTATTTCTCTCGCATTCTAGCATGTTTTCGTGGTGTAATGGCCAGCTCACTCAGCGCGCATTTTCAAGAGGTCCGAGGTTCGAGTCCCAGAACCCATTGCTCATTTTTCATGTCTCCCGCGTCAAAATAACCTAATGTCTCTACATCCTCAAAAATCCTCAAAAACGAAAGTGTTCTCATTTGGATGTTATTCACATGAAAAGAATATAGTCACTTTACTATAAGGCATAGCAGTGTTCTCGGTGACTTCATTCGAATCTTGAGTCAAGAAGCTAATAGATCGTTATTCAGAGTTTGTACACATCAGGCTTTCATTTCGAGGTTGATTGATTTATTTCTCAGTTGACTTCTCCTAGATCAATGGAGTTATGATTGAGTTTCTCTGAGATGATTGTTGTCGTGATTTATTTAGTCTGGTTATTTTTTGATGAGAAGTTCAAAAGATTGATTTATGAGCTTCCTCTTTTGATAACTTTGCTATGTGTCGGATATTTTCTTCTGTAGTGTTAAAATAAGAATGTTTTGCGCCCTGTGTAGCAATTTTTTTTGCCTGGTACCATGTGATCATATGCGCCGTAGAGTCTATAGCAAGACATGATCATGCGGTATATGAGAGATTTTATTATTCCGTTACATTTAAAATTTCGGTAGATATCGGGCTATCATAGTTAGACACTGATATTTTACCATAAGGAATGCCAGAATCTTTAAGCATGCAGGAAACCAGAGCTTTTCCATAAGAGATACCAAGATCTTTAAGCATAAGGGACACCAAGACTTTACCACCAGGAAAACCAGGATTTTTAAACACACGGGAGACCAGGATTTTACCGTTAGAGATACCATGATCTTTAAGTGTACGGGACACCAAGAATTTACCATGAAGGGATCTTTAAGCATATGAGATACCAGATCTTTAAGCATAAGGGGTACCAAGACATTATTATAAGGGATATCTTGATCTTTAAGCATACGGGACGCTAAGACTTTACCACAAGGGATACCAGAACCTTTACGCATACGGGACACCAGGGCTTTAACATGTGGCTACATAATTATTGTCTCTTGATGTTACTGATACAGAGAAGCATCCTGTAAAGAGTCTTGTTGTCTTTCTAACACATTTTCATTTTGTTATTATTTAAAAGTGTATGTACACTAAAATAAAGATAAACTGTTTCATAACCATTAATGATGACAATTATCTTGGATTTGTTTCAAAATATATTTGATAATATTGGGAGGAAATTTTGAAAAAATAATTTTTTTCTAATACATCTGCGAATTCGAGTTTTGAAAGAAGAAAATTTAGCAATATCTTACATCTTGATTACATATCACATTCATGAGTATATCTATATTTAGAATTCTACGCAAGAAAAAACAAACATTTATAGATAATGTTTTGAGTTTACTCTAAAATATGTAAATGATTTCTAATTTATTCTACGGAATGAGAATTTTGAGTAAAAAAATACATCTTATTCGTTGAAATATAAAGTGAAGCTTTTACCCGGAAAACCGTACTCGTTATTTATCTGCATCTTATAAGTTATTTTCTCCTTCCATCCAGCATGCCTTCGTGGTGTAGTGGTCAGCACACTCAGCGCGTATTCGAAAGATCCTATTTCCGGCGAGGGCACTGCTTATTTTTGAAGTCTCATGTTTCAAAAAATTATAATAACTTTCCAGTGGCACCCGAACTAAAAGATAGTGAATGCTAATTCAAGACCAGCAGGATTTGGCGATTGGGTCCCCTAATTCCCAGTCGTCCTTTAAAAAGGGGAGTATGTAAAGTATTTTCTCCCTCTTTCCAGCATGCCTTCGTGGTGTAACAGTAGCACACCTGACTACACTTCGAGAGGTTCAGGTTCGAGTCCTGGATGCGATATTGGTCATGTTTCATGCCTCCTGCTTCAAAATAACCTAATGATTCTACAATCTTAGCATTCGAAGAATATTATTAAGATGCAGTGAAACTCTGATTGCACGATTATCGTGAGATAGGTGAATTTTATCGTTCAGTCTGCTTACCATTTAATAGAGAAAGTTACTTAAATCAGCTTTATAAAATGCTAGAACCTTTAACCTTTTTTGTCAAGTATTTAGTTGCTCAAATTTTAAGCACCCACATCTCTATATGGGTTCATATCAAAAATGTTACTTTAAAATATCTTTATATATGTGATATTTAGGCCACATCGTTTTGGGTTTAGTATGTCTAAATGTCTAAATGTTTAGTATGTCTAAATGGGGATTTAATGTTTTGAAATGACTCGTATTCTAACTCTGATATTATCTTCCTAATTATCAGTGTGACTGTTGCCAAAGGTTATTGTCTAGTGTTCTTTTGATTAGTTTTAGCGTTACAGTACAGCATCATGTACAGAATTGTCTACTTTTCTGATACGAGCAGTGTATATGTTGTGTTTTATTTCTAGTATCAGTTTTACTATGTTAGTGTGTTGCTCAGTATTATAGTAATATATTGCATAATATGTTTTTTTTTCATTAGTAATGTGCGGAATTATAGTAAGTGTATAATAGTAAATCAGTGTGATGTATAACTGCAGGCTTGAAATTCCATTGTTAGTCTTAAATTTTACTGTTTTTGTTTTACCTTTACCAGTTTTGTATCAATGCAGCTTTGTACTTCTAAGTATTTTATTTATTTATTTATTTAGTCTATGCTATTAGGAATGTCATATGTATTCAAGTTAGTCCTTTGTATTCCCTATCTAGATGTGACTCTGTAATCTTTTTTTTTTTTTTTTTTTAATTTAAACTTAATAAATGTCTGCAGAGCGGACATCATACTGCAAGGGCTTGTTCCCAGTCAGTAGTCCTCCTAGCAGTGTAAAAGTAAAAAAAAAAGTATGTCTAAATGAAAGTTCAATAAACCTTATCTTAGAACCACCTCCTTTTAATACGACCACATCTTAAAGTAACCAGTACCTCTGAGAACATCTTATTGAGTAGCCATATTGAATATCATTTCTGGCACATGCCCGCTTCCGCAGAATACCAAAATCGTCTGGAACAGTCGACTTAGAGAATGTTGTATATTTTCTCTTGAAATTTAAAATAAAAATGATTGAAATAAAATTTTGAATTGAATTTACAGGAAATTTACTCTAAGACGACAGAAGATAATTTTTCTGCGGGGAGAAGAAGCGATCATGTCTAGTGTTTAATTATGCTTTCTAGATATTGATTCCTTTCAGAGGTGACTCTCTTAGGTAAATAGATAGTCACCAAGAAAGAGTTCAGTACATTTCGCAATTTAGCAGTATTGATCATTATACAGTGGTACTTTGAGATACGAGTTTAATTCGGTTCGTGATCGAACTCGTAAGATCCCTAGAAATACAAATTGTTACGAATTTTGTTTATGTGTAAATAACTTTAGTGAAATTGTATATAAATTGTAGTATGCCTTGTATAATGTAACATGAAAGACCTCGAATAGGAAGCTAAAATAATGTTGTAGGGCAGGTCCATTTAACATTGAGATAAACCGCCAAGTTGATGGTTTTGGCGTTTAAATTTGGCGATAAATCACCAAAAGTTGCCAAACCTGGCGATCATTTCGCGATATTTTGGTCCTATACCTATGCAATTGTGACTGATTCGATACCTGTGTAACTGTAACTGCATCCGGACCTATGTAAATGTAATTAAATATGGCTTCCAATAATTTCGAGAAATCGCAGGTAGTGGAACTTTCGGAACTTTCTCGGTGGACGGTGGGAGGGGAATTATATACGATAGGAGAGAGCAGCAGTTTTCAGTTTTGCTCAGAGTTGTGTTCACAGCTTAGCTCAGAGTATTGAGAGATCAATAATGTGTGAGCTTACTTTTTTTTTTAACTGAGTTGCGTTGAACTTTCTTAATAACTTAAAATGGAGACTACTGATTGCGCTCTGTCATAGAGTAAAGTGAGAGTTTTTTTGCAGAAAGTTCCAGAACTATAAAGTGTTCTGTTTAAGAAAATAAATTTCATCAAGCTGTCATCAATTTTGTGTGCATTCAAGCCATTACGAACTCGTACACACGTAACAATATTTTAACATGGGTCGACAGTTACAGATGACTTTAAAAGGCATTAAAAATTTGTGAATCTTTATTTTTAAATCGATTAAATACGTTGCTTAATCGAGCAATGGCCTTTTTGGGGACAAATGAAAAAATATTAACCTCCTCAGGAATCGCACATTTTGACCGAAGACAGTTTTCATAGGATTTCGAAATTGGAATTGGATTTTAATTTATAACCTGTCTTTCAAATTAAATTTTAAAAGACAGCATATTTACCTGCAACAGATTTGTAAAATTGCCTTTTATATGCAATTCTGTTCTTTCTCACAAAAAATCTTCAGAAATAAAAGTCACAAAGTCATATTTAATGATCATCTTGCATTCCTCCGAGAAAATAATTTTAAACAATTAGGTATAAGTTATAAAGATAGGACGATAGATGAAGTGCGTCACTATCACTTCGCTTCTAATTTGTGTTCAGGCAACAGATAGTGCTTTTCCCAAAGTTTTAAGAATAAGTTCATACAAAATCGAAAGCTGAAAAAAAAAAAAAAAAAAAAAAAAAAAAAAAAAAAAAAAAAATTCTTGTCTTTAATATACGATCCTCATAAATTTATCAATGCTTTTTCGTTCATTCAGCTGTTTGATTTCTCTATAAAATTGCTCTTTTGCAACTTATTTAAGTCCCCGAACATGGTTTTCTAAGTCTTTGCAATTTTATTAAAACCGCGACCTTTCAGGTAAAACTTCATTTTGGAAAATAGAAAATAACCAGATACCTAATATAGATGCTGTTGTTACTGTGAATAATTTCGCTTGTCTGAAATCAGAGCAAGCCACGAAATTCATCGTGGCAAGGAGTAAACATCGCGCCCGACATTGGCAAGACTACAGAGGTGACAGTATGACTTTGCACAGTTCTGCCTCCCCCCCCCAAATTTGAAGAAGAGCACCCGAGGAGACGAGAGTATTCCACCTTCTGAGAGTATTCCAACTTCTTCCCCTACCCTCAACCACTCGAGAGAACTTTTGGCTCGGCGCATATTTTGAGTGCCCTCATGCCATACAGACATTATACATTTACAATCATTATATCTCTGAGATTCGAGGGCGGAGTCTTCGATACGATAGTCAAAGTCGTTAACAACTATTCCGGTTAGGCGGCGCCTAATATAGTTAATAAATGCGCACAGAGTACTGTTAGTATTTCATCCTTTGAAACTATAAGGTATTTCTCCCGCCTTTCTACCATGCCTTCTTGTCGGTCAGCACACTCGGCGCGTATTCGAGAGGTCCAGCGACGGCATTGCATATTTTTCACGTCTCCTGCTTCGAAATAACCTAATGAGTCTACAGTGGCGCCTGAACTAGAAAAGGTGGTGAATGATGATTATCACCACCAGGGTTTGGCAATTCGGTCCCCTAATCCGCAGTCTGCCTTTAAAAGGGGAAGTATAAAAGGCATTTCTCCCGCTTTCTTAGCATGCTTTCGTGGCGGAATGGTCAGCACACTCAGCGTGTATTCGAGAGGTTCGAGGTTTGAATCCCGGCGAGGGCATTGTACATTTTTCACGTCTCCTGCTTCGAAATAACCTAAAGTCTCTATAAAACTACTTGACGAAAATAAAATTGTGAGCTGATGTATTATCGTGCACAGAAATCAGTTGTACAGTTAAGTTTTTCAGCCTTCTAGTGCACTCAATTCTCTTCGGGTATCTGCCGATACGTCTTTTTAAAGTATAAAATTCATCATTTGTCCCTTAGGAATAAATTATTTCCTTGGAATCAAAAGTGTTTACCAACATAATCTTTATCCTAGACTATTGACGTTTAGATACCTGTGGCCATAATAAATCATCTGCATACATGCAGATGTTTGTCGTGTCGTTCTAGGATCATAAGCAAAGCACCGAGTTTCATCTCTCGTTCCAATTTGCTTCATAAAAGTCAATATTAATGTCCGTCACTTGGATCGGAATATAACATGCAGAAGTTCGATCTTCCTTTTATTCTACAACTAGGCGAGAGCAATAGAATGGAGAAAAAGGCTCTTTTTTCAACAAGAAATCTCCATTACAATTTCCTAATGTTTCTTGATAAATTTCCATTACAATTTCTTAATGTGTTTTGATGAATTTCCATTATAATTTCCTAATGTTTCTTGATGAATTTCCATTATAATTTCTTAATGTTTTTGATGAATTTCCATGACAATTTCCTAATGTTTCTTGATGAATTTCCATGATAATTTCCTAATGCTTCTTGATGAATTTCCATTACAATTTGTAAATGTTTCTTGGTGTGAAGTTTAGCAGCCACTATTAGAAGAGTCAAGAGAGGAATTTTCTGGAAATGTGTAGAACTTTCGCGATGTTCGAGATTGCGAACGGGAGCCCACTCTTGGCTCGTCCCCAATATTCTCACGTCCGTCACGGAATTATGCGTACCAACGGAAAAAATTTCCTCATAGAAACACTTGATCTCCGTATGCTTAACAGAATATTTCAGATTGAAATTTTTTTTTTTTTTTTTCTCTTTACAGCAAAACGTGATTGCTATTCGTTGTTGCTCAGCTTTGGATTTGCTGCTGTCCTTTCAGAGAAAGCATATGTTCATAGCATCAAAGCAAATGATTAACTATTTGGAAAACTCTTTTTAAAAGCAAACGACATTTTACGAAAGGTGATTTGAGATGCTGTAGTGATAAAAGGCGACAATTATCGTTTCTCAAATTTTCTGGAATATTTTTAAAAAATATCCCCAAAACTTTATAGATAGATGTAATAGCTATTAATTTTCTATATTTTTTCGATAAAAACCATGCATCTATCGAAAAAAGAATTTTTAAAAAAAGCGTGAAAATAAAGTGTAGTACATTCAGTTGCAGAAAGCATACATGGACAATGGTGCAGGAAATTCAGGAGAGTGGTCTTTTTTTCTCTCGCATTGTGATAAAGCAATGATAAAGCGAGCAATGGCAACACTGTGCGAAAAAAAACGTTTTTATCTCCAGTGTACGAGACTGTGTATCGGAAATTCTAAAGATATGCTCATTTTAAAATTATTTTGCGATATTGCTGTTGAACTGAATTTTATGGTTTAAGTGCGAAGAGCATGACATGTAATAAATAAAGGTAGCACACAAAACGTGAACAAAACGCCCCTTTGGGAGTAATGTAAAATCTGAAAGCTTTCAGATTTTTTTTTTTTATTCTGGATTCGATAAACTAAATTTAATGTTATACAGATGTATAACTTTCATGTGCTATGTCACAAACTCTTTCGTTTTGCAGTGGAAAATTAGGTAAAGAAATGCAAAAATTGTGAAAGTAAGTACTATAAGAGTAGTTTATTCTTCTTACAAACCTACAAAAACTAGGAAATTTCTGAAACATAAAAATTTCTTTTATACAATGTAAAAGACTAAGATGAAGAACTTATTTAAATAAATCTTAGCTCACAATAAGGAAAAAAATTAAGAAAATTACATTTAGAAACACTTTGCTAACATGATAAAATTGCTTTGAAATAATATCATTTCTATTTTATTCGAAATAAATGTTAGTTAACTGTAAATCATTTCCGTGTATAATTTAAATTCTTGTACGGTTCAAGGAATAAAATTGAAAATTTCTTCCATTTTGTTTTGGTACAATGACAATAATATTCTGCACATGATTACTGGAAAAGCGAAAATATTTTAAACACTGTAAGCTGTGTGTACTGACTATGCCACATTTTTTTTGTGCAGCAAACATTTCCCTTACAAAACTTTGAATTAGTGACTATATTTTTAACTATAAATGATTAATGACTGAAACTTTATTATGAAATAAATTCCCTCAAGCTCATCGAATTTTATGCCTGAAGCAAGATTAATTAATAAGCTTCAATGGAAGAGAAAATTTTAAAACGTCATATATTTCAAAAAATCCTAATCTAAATTGGCAACTCCTTCCAAAGAATGAATTTTACACCGCAAAATGGAGCATGCGTAAGAAAGGAAGATGGTTCGGCTAATGCTGCTTAACGTAATGTTTGGCATTTCATTAATGGCGGTCACTAAGGAGTTATTGAAAAAAATAATCGATGAAATAGCGTTTCGCAAAATATCGATAATAAACTAAGCACGTAAGGTTTACGTGCATGTTATCTGTTGACGTAAATGTGTAGTCCTTTTGACCAAGACTGATAAATTAAAAATGAGTATACTGCGTTATGAGAGAGCTTGCATCATCAACTGCAATCTTCCATTTGGAGGATATGTTCGTAAGTCACGTGATCGTGTACGAACACAGGTTATTTACATAACTTGCTTAATAAAGTTAGATGTTAGTACATGTGGCATATCGATATTTCTTCATTTTTAACCGTCTCTCATGCAGATGATTTATGGCAAAAAAAAATTTCTACAATTATTTTAACAAACTTAAATGCTGCTGCAAAATGGTAAATCCTATATATGCTCTAAAAGGAAGAAAGGAATATACATATATGCAGTTACATGTATATACTATGCATACTGCATATATATGCAGTTATGCAACAAAATCATATTTAGCAAGGAAAAATAACCAAAAGCTTTTGCACCAATGTACACCTTGCGGGAAAAAAAAAAGAAAAAGGAAAAAAGAAGGCAGTTCTATATTTTCCCTTATGCTGGACCGACTGACGACTTAAGATACAATCAGATTTATTTATTGTGTTTTTCATATTTCGATTCTACTACGAAAATTATGTCAAAGTGCCAAGTTTCGTAAATGTAGTCCTAGTTTTTTTTTTTTTTTTTTTTTAATTAGCTCTCAAAATTTCAGCTTTTTAGTGTTATTAAATTTGCGTATATTCATTAATATCTCTATTTTAATTAAATTTAATTGATTCCTTCTTACACAGTTAGAAATTTACGTTCTGTCTAAATAAAATATGCAGACGTTTTCTAGTTTACTTTAGAATACTTTCTAATTTTACTTTCTAATTTACTTACTATTTATATTTTTTAATAATTTTTGGGTAAACAATTTTTTAATAATGCTCTATAAAATGTTTGCCATCTCCTTAAAGTAGATGTATTTCTAAGCAAAAAATTAGAGTTTTTTTATTCAAAATTTCGCAAGAAAACGTGAATTTATACATTGGCGCGTTTTCAAATTTGGCATGTTTTTTATAAGAGATAATAACGCCGAATATAGTTTACGCTCTTCGTTAAAATTATTTGAAAGAATGAACGATGCGTCTTTTTCATTCGTTCGTGTATAATGAAAGAGAAAGAAAAATAGGTTACTATAAATTAAGAATTTTCCTAAGTGAAATATTCTTGGCTCAAACTGGAAAAATGTTCGCCAAGACACATTTGTTTTTCAATTTCTCGGTAAGTTTTTGACCAAATTTTACAAAGTTTAATACTTAGGCATAATTTGAGTGGTAGAATCGAAATTTGAAGAGAAAAAAAATCGATATGGAACTTCAGAAAAAGTCCCATTTTGTGTCAAAATACCTATAATAGAACAATGCTGTATATAAATTTAAAATATGTCACGTTTTCGAGACATAAAAGAGGCGAATTAAATTTCGTCAATCAGCCCAGTAGAACGACAGATGCAAAACTGTCCCCTAGGGCCCCTTTTTTTGTACAGAGTGTACACAATACTTCAGAACAGAAACTTCTTCAGTAATTATAGTAATGTTTCAAATATTCATAAAAATTTAATTCCCAATACCACAAAAATTAAAGATATTTTAGCCCATATCAGTTATATACATGATTAAAAATGAAATAAAGTTACAAAATCAATAATGTTACGAAATGCCCAGCTAAGGTAAGATAGCTTCCCAACGAAGGGGATTAGGGTTGCCAGAAAATGCTAAGAAAAGACAGCGTTACCAAATTTGGCGTGAAATCGCCTATTTGGCGACAAAATTGATGATATGCCACAGACATTCTGGAACGAATTCTTACCTGTTTGCCCCAGAATGTTCCCGAAGCCAGATCAAAATCTATATAAACCCTGCCTATGCGCGGAGCAAGAGAGTATCTTGAGTAGTAGAGTAGTATCTTGCGTTCAGTAGTAGCATTTTGAGTTCAGAATGACCACACCGAGTTGGGAGCTGTAATTTACAGTTAAGCTGTCTTTACTGATCGATAAACCTGGTGAATAAATTGGGATTTGATTCTTCATCAAGTGTTGTCATCAATCAGTCCAAGTCAACGAACCTGTAGAACGCAAAAATAAGTACTGCTTTTATTACTTCTTGATCTTTCAGATATTTGTATATATTTGTATATTTATATATATATATTTAAATGTAAGGACCTTACATTTTAAAGAAAACTTGGAAATGTTGATACTTTCCCAAATGTGAACATTCTAGAAATAGCTATTACGAGAACGCTTGGATGTTAATTTAAAAAATCTTATGAGTGGCACAATGATATCTGTCAAGATAAATTAAACATCTTATGATTGGAACAATGATATTTGATAAGCAGTGGATGATAAATGTATGGCAGCTTCAGGGATGGATTTATGAAATGTGAAGTTCAATTCAATTCAATTTTAGAGGCCAAGAAAAGGGCATGTTTATTACTTTTTGAAATTATTGGTGTCCCATTCGATTTTACGCACTTACAATTTTGTGACGTATGTGATCCTATAAATTCCCTCCTCAGTTGCGTAAGATTACATAATGTAAAATCATGTAATCAAGAATCTAAACTTTTGAAAAAAAAAATCTTTTTCTAAATGTTTCTAGACATCAGTGTAGTATAACTAAAATATTGTAATCTAAGCTTTGTTATATTTTTTCTCCTTTAACCCTTTCAGTCCCAATGGGTTATATAAGTCCCAGTAGATGTTCAAAGAACCCTAGAGGGAATTACATGCATCAATTTACTACGTAGTTAATGTTCCACTGGTAGTACGCATCATTTCTAACATCCCTACTACAAAATTCTCGCGCGCATCTTATAGAGGCTTAGTGAATTTTTTTACTATAAGGCGAGCATGTGCTACGTCTTTAGACTTGTTTAATTTCTGTTTTTACATAAAATATGTGTAAAAAATATCTAGGTAGGTTTGTTGACATTCGATTACTACTTATAGAATAGATTTTGTTCATGTAATAAACAACAAACATTTGGATGGACTATTAAGATAATAGCAAAGCAATGCGATGGGCTATCTGCCCATCTCACTAAGGAAAGCAATGCTTTCGTGGAGGACTTTAAAGTCAAATTGGGTTTTATTTAGTCTACATATGGGAAAAACCACGAAAACTCCTTCAGGCTACCCTCACGCTGGAATATGAGCCGGATTGAAAAATCCTGCTCGGAGGTTTTACTGCTTGGTTGCTGGTGAATATTGCAAGTTGGAAATGTTTTGTTTTAAATTAAGAATTTATATATCAAGTCACCTTTTTTTCAATACTTTCCAAATTATTATTTATTTTTCGTAAGTTAATAAATATTACTGTTACGAGTTTTGCACTTAGATAGGTAATTTTACTAGAATTTATAAATAATTACTATATTTCTTTTGTAACATGAAAAATCTAAAGAGAAGCTATGCCAGAAAAGGATATAAGGGTAAGGGCATTCAACATTGAGTAAATGGGTACCTCGATAATTTGGCGATAACTCGCCAAGCTGACGACGGTTTTAGCGACTTTTCGTCACCCAATTTGGCGAGAAATCACTAAAAGCGTCATTTTGGTTCGGTCCCTGAAATTGAATAAATGTGACCTCTATGTTACCTGTAACCGTAACTGCACCCTCGTATAGCTTTCGAGTCATTTCGAGAAGCAGAAAACACTAGAACTATCTCGACCGGTTGGAAACTTTTTAAGGCCGAAGAATGAGCATCTGCTCTCAGTTGCTTAGTTATTGCTGTTACGAGTTGTTAGTTCCGCGTGAATTGAGATCAACCCGAGTTAGCTTTCTCTTTACATGCGCTTTGCATTGCATCGCGTTTAACGTCCTTAGTAGTTTGAAATGTAACTAGCGATTGTGCTTTGTGATACTGTATGCCCCTGTACGAGAATTTCTGCGGAAAATTCGAGAATTTTGAAGTGTTTCTTTTGGTTAAATAAATTTTATTATGTGTGTGTGTGATTATGACAAAGCCTCGAGGGCTATCTGCCTAAGGGGAGGAATGCCTTCGTGGAGGCACTTTCTAAGGGAAACTGGCTCATACACAACTTACATTAACGTTCAAACGTAACTTACTTACGTTCAAAACAACGAAAACGCCCATGTAGCCAGCCCGTTCACGGGATTCGAACCTCGGACCGAACTACCAGCGTTCAGCGACTTTACCGCTCGGCCACTGGTGAGCTAAATTTTATTAACCTATAATTGGACTTGTGTGCATTCAATCTATTGCGAACACGTACGCACGCAACACTACTTACATTTTAATAAAACGTTTTTAAGATGCCATCTCTTTGTTTTATGCATTTCTCTTTCAGGCTGGGTTTCTTTTTTTTTTATTTCTCCTAAAAAGGAAAGAAAGGAGCGAGAGAGAAGAAGGGGTGGGGATCGAATTTTAAAGCAATTTTTTGTCTCATCGAATTTTTATTAGAATTTCTCTCGTAGGTGTATTTTTTCCTAATAAAAATTTAAGCAAAATTTGTCCATTGTATAAAATTTTTCCCCGGTGGTGGGCACTGACCATTACAGGCGTTGGCCACTACTAATCTCGGAAAGGGTGGTCACTTTATTTTGTAGACCTCTATTAGGTGAGCCACCGTTGCCTCCTATGAACGGACAGACAATTTACATCCATGTCTTCCTAGGGATTCAAATCCGGGTCCTTCGGTATGGCATATGAGACAAATTGTATATAAATACTAGCTGCTTCGCTGCCAGCCTTTGTATGGCTTTTAAATGTACCGGAAAAATGGCTGAAGGAAACACCAAACGTTAAATTTAAAAACTGCGTAGAATTTTACTCTGCAGAACAACTTCATAAAAAAAAGTTATTATGTATAACAAAATTACAATGAAATAAGCAATATCCCTTAAAACAAATACTAATTATCCTAATAAATAAATTAACCAACTTCCCTTTGCAAAATCTTAAGAACTCAAATGGTATAAAGGTTGTTAAGAACTTTGTTTCCTTAAAATATCACTCAAAACTTTTCAATATCTTAAAAACAGTGAAATGAGCAATAAATAACATAAAAGAATACAAAAAACAAAAAATTCTGAAAATCAAAGTATAATTAATGATATTTTATCTTATATTTTCAAGAGAAAAAATTACAATGAAATAAGCTCTATCTCTTAATACAAATATTAATTATCCTAATAAAAAATTAACCAACTTTAAACGTTTCAATATCTTACAAACAGTGAAATAAGCAAAAAATGACATGAAAGCAACTCAAAAAACATAAAATGCCGCGCAGAATTTTACTCCGCAGAACAACTTTATATAAAAAAAGTATTATATATATAAAAAAATGACAATGAAATATGCCAATCTCTTAAAAACAGTGATATAAGAAAAACGATGAAAAATTGTTGCCAAACCCATATTTCTAAAAAAATGAAACTATTCAAAATGATGCGATTTCATCAAAAATCTATCAACAACAATAAGACTGTTGCCAAAATCACATTTTTAAAGATATGAGACGTGAGAAGTATATTCGGAAGCTTCATTTAAAAAATTCTTTAAAAATACAAAATATTATCATTTTTCCAAAATTCGTTTTGTAAAAGCAGTTGCAAGGATGAAAGTTTAAAGTGTCCAAAAATCAAAGAAAAATAAACTGTACGTTTTTAAAAATAAACTTCTTTTAAAAATAAACTTTTTTAAAAAAAAATCTCGTTGAAAAGGTGTTAAGCTCACTTTGTTAAATAAATTCGTATTGAATCGATTTATTGGAACACGAAATTTATTTTAAGTTCGTAAAATAGCTAAGTGCCTACGTTTCATGTCGATATGAAAAGGGAGGGTGTAGTGTAAAATCTCGCTTTCCTATAGCCCATTATGTCTCAAAATGACACGATTTCGTCACAAAACATAAAATAAAAAAAGTTCTAATTCGAATTTCAAAAAATTCGTTTCGAGGTGCACTGGCTCTTGTCAAAATGCCCCTATTTACCAAATTTCGTAGTCGTGGGTCTATTAGCTTACGCGCAGCGTGAACGAGAGACACACACAGAGAGAGAGACAGACTCTATCTTTTATTATATGTAGAGATAAGACATAAATATATATGTATGTATGTATGAATTGTTTAATAAGAGATTTATAGATTGATATATATAAATTTATAAATTTTTGGAAAATTTATTGACGTCCTGCAAAAACACAATTACCATAATTAAGACACAATAACACGCCGAATAAATATTAATTCAGAAGTCAAACAACAAAAATCAGCCTTATATTTACAAAATTTTCACAGGACTAGTTTCGATGGTTTTACCGAACCACCATCCTCAGCTGCAAAACCGCAAATGAAAAAGATAGGAAACAATGATTAGATAAGATAAGAAAGCCTGGACAAGAATAAGCAAGTGGCGCCATCTGTTGGTGAAACAATAACTAAAACATAATTTCTTTAAAGGCCGAAGGCAAATTTGAATTGGAATTAGGATCGCTACCTAGAACAGAAAGATTTTTATGAATGTGAAATGCCTCTAGAAAATCCAGTTCTCCAATGGAAGATGTTTTTTGAATAATTTTGGCAGTAGAAAAATTGAAAGTGTGATTTTCCAATTGAAAGTGTGACCAACAATGTTGAACAACAGAAAACTTCTGTGTTTCCTTTTTTCTAACATATGCCTCATGTTCCTTGACGCGAAATTTTAAGGCTCTCTTAGTTTGGCCAATGTAAATTAAACCACACCACTAAACAAGGCAAGGAATCCTATAAATAAACCAGGAATTCATATCCGGAATGGGGTCCTTGAGTATGAAACTCGGAATTTTATTGATGGGAGAATAAACAACCCGAAAGCTAAATTTCTGCAAAATATGTGCAACTTTATAGCTAATTGATGGAAAGAAGGGAATGACAACAGAATTTTTAGAATCTCCTAAAACAAGAGTATGCCTTTTAGTGTGTTGAGATGAGAATTTTTTAACTGCTTGATTAATAATGTTGGGTGAAAAGCCCTTCTCAATAGCTATTGCTTTTAAATAATTTAGCTCTCCATGAAGGGCTAGTTTGGAGGAGCAAACTTGAAGAGCACGGAAAACATAGGAATAAAATGAAGCTAACTTTTGTTTAGTCGGATGGCATGATTTAAAGTGTGGTGGAAGGCAAACCGATGAAGGTTTACGGTAAACTGTAGTACTGAAGTTGGATGTGTTACGTGTGACCAGAATGTCGAGAAACAGAAGAGAATTGCAAGTCTCAAGTTCAAAAGTGAACTGAATAGCCGGATCAAGAGAATTCATTGTTGAAAGAACTTTATTTAAATCATCTTTATTACCTTCAAACAGGGCAAAAGTATCGTCTACGTAGCGGAACCATGCCGGGAAGTTTAAAGTTTCAAACAATTTTGATTCATAATAATGTATGTAGATATCAGCCAGGATGGGACTGAGGGGGGGGGTTCCCATGGCTAATCCTTCAGTTTGCTTGTAATATTTATTTTGGAAAACAAAATGTGTTTGTTTCAAACAGAGTTGAGTGAGACAAATTAGCTCATCAATTTCGATGCAAGAGAAATGAAATTCAGGAAGTCTGGTTTCTAGACATCTTAATGCACCCTCCACTGGGACATTGGTGAATAATGATTTTACATCAAAAGAAACCATGAGTAAATTACTAGGAGAAATGTTTTTAACCTTTTTTACAAAGTCTATTGAATTATTTTGCAGAAATTTAACTTTCGGGTTGTTTATTCTCCCATCAATAAAATTCCGAGTTCCTTACTCAAGGACCCCATTCCGGATATGAATTCCTGGGGTATTTATAGGATTTCTTGCCAGTGTGGTTTAATTTACATTGGCCAAACTAAGAGAGCCTTAAAATTTCGCGTCAAGGAACATGAGGCATATGTTAGAAAAAAGGAAACACAGAAGTCTTCTGTTGCTCAACTTTGTTGGTCCGAAAATCACACTTTCAATTTTTCTGCTGCCAAAATTATTCAAAAAACATCTTCCATTGGAGAACTGGATTTTCTAGAGGCATTTCACATTCATAAAAATCTTTCTGTTCTAGTTAAAGATCCTAATTCCAATCCAAATTTGCCTTCGGCCTTTAAAGAAATTATGTTTTAGTTCTCATTTCACCAACAGATAGCGCCACTTGCTTATTCTTGTCCAGGCTTTCTTATTTTATCTAATCATTATTTCCTATCTTGTTCATTTGCGGTTTTGCAGTTGAGGATGGTGGTTCGGTAAAACCATCGAAACTAGTCCTGTGAAAATTTTGTAAATATAACGCTGATTTTTGTTGTTTGACTTCTGAACAATTACCATAGTCTATCATTTGCAGTCGGTTCCTTCATTTTTCCTTCCTTATACAAAGAAAGAATTTATTAAATCCTTAAACGAAGGAAGAATTTATTCCTTATCCACTCCCTTATCCGAATATTTCGTGATTACAAAACTTCCTTTCCTTATACGAAGCAAAGGAAGTTTTGTAATCACGAAATATTCCGGGCACCATATTTCAAGGAAAATATCCATTTGGACCGCTATCGAATGCAATTTAACGATGTTTTTATTTAACATCTGTAGGTAAAGACAGAATAAAGGAATCTTTTTCCCAAAAACAATTATAAAAACTGATTTAAAATGAATTCAGAAGAGTTTTTTTTCGTGGCGTCTGTACGTACGCACGGGTATATGTATGTATGTATGCATGTATCTAGCATAACTCAAAAAACGAGTAGCCTCAGAACATTGAAATTTTGTATATAGGGCAGTTTTAGGGTGTAGTTGTGCAACTCTATTTCTAGCGGCAATCGGACGCACCAAAAGTAAATATATATATATATATATATATATATATATATATATATATACGCACTCTATTACTCGGCTCCGTGAGCTCAGTTTTTGTATTCTTATATGTTTGTAAATTATGCATTTTTGCTTTAAAAAATGATTGAATTATATTGTTCTTATCTTCCGGTTAAGGTTTTCATGTCTTTAGTTAACTTCATGCTAGAAGTGTGGAATTATCAACATTTTAAAAGTTTTTCAAGTGCGGCTAAGTCTAATTTTCGTTTAGCATAGCAGCCATATTTGTTTACATTTGAAAATTAGCAGAATAGTGGATTTGTTGCCAATCTAGAGAAACTAAGCTTCGCAACAACAACTCTTTCTTTTTTATGTGTCTAATTTCTTTTATACATCATTTTAGATTTATTATAGTATTTCAATAGAATATATGGCAACGATTAGATAATTCTTCAGATGATATAATATTTGCGTATTCTGAGTTATAAAATGAACGAGATGTAACAGTGTTAAGTGAACCTTAACGCAAGAGTGGACTATGGTAAATAAATATAGTGAATTTTAAAGAGTGTATTTATTCTATTATGGTTTATGTGCTATGCAGGAATTTAGTAAGTTTAAATGAAGTGCAGGAAAAAATTCATATAATTTAATATTCCATGCAAGGAAACCATGTGGTGTACACATCAGAATTTTTTTTTATAAAAAGCAATCATGTCGTGATAATTATGTAACATTCTTAATACTTAAATTTAAAATTTTGGCACTGTAACGTTTTTTTTTTTTTTTTTTTTTTTATGTTCGGCTTACGTCGTTGATCCAAATCTAAATATTATACATATATCAGCCATGCGAGAATGAAGTTAAATACTTGCGGTGTCTTAACTGCAAGTTATGCTGACAGTTGTTGAAAATGACCATCTGAACTAAAATGTTATTTTCGCGCCTTAGTTGGAGCCATTTCTCATATCCTATATTAGGAGCTTTAATTGATAAGAGCTTCCTAATATTAACATATAACATTCATATATAAATTTGTTTCCGCCAAAAAAGTCCCAGAAAAAACATTGCGGATGAAACTATCGCGGGAAAAACGACACAGAAGGAAAACGTCTGTCTACAAAGAATGCAAAGAGAAAACAGAGCAGTTTTGAAACATCGATGGTAAAAAGTAAAGCGGCGAAAATACTTCGTAGTTTTAAAATATCGCCCTGCAAAATACGATGGTAAAAATTAAAGTACATACAAATCATCGTAGATATGGTGTTTTGTAATATGAAAAATTTAAACGAAATAAATAAATAACATATTTACCTCTGCATTTAATATTTTTATATTAACGAATAAATTGTTACTGAAAAGGCAAGAAGGAAATTTAAGCGTCCAAAATCTAAGAAATAGTAGAAATTAAAGCTAACATTCTATTAACTGCTAATACATACCGTTAATTTTCATTAATTTCTAGATATTGAATGCTGAAATTACCTTCTTGGTCGTTTTAATAGAAATGTATTAGTAATGCAAAAATACGAAATATGAAAGAAAGAATATTACTTCTTATGCTCACAAATTGTTAAGCAAAAATCCACTTAATAATGACAACAAGTTTACGAATAATAGGCTGGACGCAAGTTCGGCTTTTATTGCAAGTTAGCGAAGGCTTTTAATTTCATATATTCCGTTTATTTGTAATTAATTCACCAGCTGTGATGTCAATAAGCGTTTACTTCTTGATATTTAGTAAGTTCATTTTCTTTGAGCAGATGATAATTCGATAATTCAGGTGGGTAGTTGTGTTACTTAAAAAGGCCATTCTAGTAAAAGTCCATTCTGAAGACATTCTCTCTAATAAAAATAATTCAATTATGAGCTAGATAGAATTATTTCAATTACGTTACTATTTCATTACATTATATATAAGTACAGAATTCTCATAAGGAAAAAATTCAGTTAATAGCTACGTATATAAAAATAAAACAGATTATGGTTATTTTTTTATACTCTCTACGAGTATTTTTGGATTGCCTAAATAAAAGCATTTTTGGGCAGTTACTGTATTAGAAATGGGGAGAGTAAGCCTTGTAAAAGAGAATTTTTTTATAAATCATAACCTGTAGGCAGTATTTTTCAAATATTTTGAATTTTTTATTCGCATATAACGCGATTTTTTTATCTAGCGCAACTTTCTTGTCAGGGAGTATCAATGAAACATAATACTTTATGTTATCGGATGTTTTTTACAAAGAATGCTAATAAAGATTTTGGTGTACTATTTTAGAAATATAAGAAATGTGTACCTATATAAACTTCATTATTATATTCATTCTTTAACATATTACCAATTTTCATTAATTACCATTAATGGAATTTTTCCATTAATTTATTTCATTTTATTTTCATAAATTACCTTTATTTTTACCTTTAATGGAAAGCAATTCGTTCGGAAATGCTTTGTAAGTTTGAAGAATTATTAACAAAAACATGTAAATTAAATTAAATGAATTGAAAAAATCTGATGTGTACACCACATGACTTCCTTGTACGGAATATTAAATTATGCGCATTTTTTCTTGTATTTCATTGAAACTTATTTGATTGAATTAAATCTACTTCGTCGATAGCGCATAATCCACAATAGAATAAATGCACTCTTTAAAATTCACTATATTTGTTTACCATAGCACACTCTGGCGCTAGGTTCTCTTAACAGAGTTATATTTCGTTCATATAACTCAGAATGCACAATATTTATACCATTTGAAGCATTATCAATTCGTTGCCACATGTTCTATTCAAACATTATAATAAATATAAAACGATGTATGAAAGAAATTAAGCAAACAAAACAAAAAAGAAACAGTTTTTCACAGATGATTCACTATTTCTCATTCAATTAATTCAGTTCTCATTTTCCGCCAAGGAAAAAATTCATAAAAACCCAAAATATCTATATTAAAAATTGCGGAGTAAATCTTAAACACTTATTTTCTCGAATAAATTCCAGAATGGATTAAGCATGATTTAATTCGCAGTAATAAAAGAAGGCATAATCTTTGTTGTTGCGAAGCATAGTCTCTCTAGATTGGCAACAAATCTACTATTCTGCTGTTTCAAATGTAAACAAATATCTCCGCTTTGTTATTTAAAAATTAGGTTTAACGGCACTTTATTAAATTAGGTTAACAGCTTTCAAATTGTTGATATTGTACAAATATAGCTTAAATAATTGTACATATAAGAGTAAAGAAACTGAGATCAATGAGCCGGGTAACAGAGTGAATACATATATAAATATATTTATACACGTTTGTTGAGGCCGATTGCAACCAAAATACGAGGTGCAAATCTACATGTTATAGCAGTGCTATATACAAAATTTCAACGTTCTGAGGCTACCCGTTTTTGAGTTATGCGAGATACGTACGTACAGACAGTCTCTTATTCTGTCCTTACGTACAGATGTCACGCAAAAACATCGTTAAATTGCATTCGATAGTAGTCAAAATGGATATTTTTGTTGGAATATGCTGCCTGAAAATTTTCGCGATTACAATACTTCCTTTTTACTTCGTACAAGGAAGTAAAAAGCATTTCCAGTTCGGAATAATTCAAAAATTGAAATTGGATCACAAGAAGGTGTTTTCATTTAATGCAATGCCATTAAATTTTGAATTGTAATATAATTCAAATGTTAATATATAAACAAAGATGATAAATTTTAAGTTAGATATTATTTAAACTTTGCCGCTATTGGAGATATACAGACCTGGCCTAGACAACATATGACCGCGATTCACCGAGACACCCATTCCATAATTTTAGATGACCCGGCTGAGCTCCGAAAATAAAGTATAAGATATAAAAATAAATTATAATTGAAACGAATACCTAAATAATACATAAAAAATTGAAAATAAATAATAATTATAACATTTATGTTTGATTACAAAGTTGCAATAACGAACATGCATTTTTTTTTTTTTTTTTTTTAAATGGAGAAATCGATAAGTTTTCAACGCCGATACATAATCCATTATTAAAAAAATTTCTTTGCCATTTTGACTGCATTTTGACTGGTTCCACTTACAAAATGCAAGTAAATATTTTTTACACATGAAATTTATTTTAAGTGAGAACAGTTAGCAGCTTTACTAGAGAAACTTAAGGTGCTTTTATTAGCTTTAAGACGGCTATATAAGCTAGTCTCAACTAAACTGACGTCACTAATTCAGCATCACAAGAGCCATTGGTATCGAAGAAAAAACTAAAGTTCATTCAATGATATTTTTTTATAACAACTGTGATTATAATTATAATTTTTATATTGAAAGTTTAAAGCGTATTGCAATTATTTTTTCAATAAAATTTATCTTGTTATTCACCAATAAAGGTTGGTTTGGTTTAATAGATTACGGCAAAGCAAACTGAGGTTAATTTGGATATGGGGAAAGATGCCTTCGTGAAGGACTTTCTAAGGGAAACTGGTTTGTATATACATTATACATGGGGAAACCACAAAAACGCCCATGCAGCCAGTCCGTGTGTCTGGACTCGAAACCAGATCCCCAAGAAAGACTGATGTAAAATGAAGATACCAATGACGCGACATTTTCCAGATTTTGAATGATTTTGACCCGCAGCCAAGAAAAGTTGCCGATGCCTGATGTAGACAGTAAAACAAAAGAATTAAAGGGTGTAATTTTTCAATTTTTGAAATCTAAAATTAGTATTTGATTATTTAGGAACATTTTAATATTCGGAGAACTTCAATGTGATACTTAAAATATTTGTCTTTGAAGGACATACAACACGATCAGGCTTTATTGATTTGCATATATTTTAGGTAGTATTTCCATTGGGTCTACGGAAACATAAAACTAAAAGGGAATTATCCTACCCAAAAGACTTCTTTTAAAAAGTTTTTTTTTTTGGGGGGGGAAGCACAGGATCATTAATGAATGCAAAATGAATTTTAACATTCTATAACGCACAGCCTATATAAAATTAAATTAAGGCGATTAATCGATTCAGCTCTTAAAAATAATATTGGGTAGTTCTTTCAAAATAATTAAATCTATCTTTAGTTGTAGTACAGAAACAAACGGATGCCACGAAAGAAATGAAAACCTCAGAAAAGCAATTAAAACTAAGTTATTAAACAGGAATCAGCTTTGCTTTCATGAATAGAGTTTTAAAAATGTAATGAATTCAGAGTAGTCGTATATTACTTTAAATTTAGAAGACATCAAATTACGTTGCGAACGTTTCCTTCTTGTTTGAGATCCCATTCAATTTCAAATAACATAATGGCTGCTTAGTCTCCGAATCAATTGTATTAATAAAAGCACATTGATTTAAACTTAATAATTATAGTATTTGATTCTTAATCGGGCATAAAACAGAAGTTTTCAAGCATTTTTGCTTTAATAAATTACTAATAAATTATATAATAATTTGTGATACAGATGTTGTCGTGGTTAAGCGAATGAGAAATCTATAAAATTTAATCTTGGTTTTTCATATTGTACGAATTTTGTATAGTGCTAGATGATTTTTAGTGCAGTTTTATGTGAAACTGTTGTATTTTTCTGTATAATGTAACATGAAAATCTGGAGGACGAAGCTAGCAGAATACAGGGACAAGTCTATTTAACGTTGAGTCTTTCTCGCTAATCTCGCGAAATATCGCCAATCCGGCATTGCAAATTTGGCAAGATATCGCCAAAAGTCGCGAAACTTGGCGACCATTTTGCGACATTTCTCTCTGTATCACCGTAACTGAATGGTTCTTTCCGCTCCAAAAGTTGCTCCTATTGTACTCTCGCCACGGGCGGTAGGAGAACTTTTTCTACTCTTGAATCCTTTCCCCCCTTCTCTTCGTTCCACTTTCCCTTGCTCTGCTTTAGTCGTAAGACTCTCTCCCCCCCAGCCCATCCCCAAGGCATTAGCGACTACTGCGGTTTTCCGTATTACCTAATACACCTTTCCCGAGCCCTGGAAAATTATGATTCCCGGCTAATTGTCTTTCAATCTCTGCGATTCCATTAATGCAATGCATTCAGGAATCCGCCCTTATTCGTCACCTCTCTCTCTTTCAACCTAGTAAAACAGGTTGAAAGCAGAGAGAATTTATCGTCCATAGAATGGACTCCTTATTCACTTCCTTCCCCGTAAGCCCATAATGGTCTCCTTCATTACCCTTCAGCCAGTGCTTTGTCTTAATCACCTCAGTTTTCCTTAACGAAGTTGTGGAGGTAATTGCATTAAGTTGCAAAGGTACTCCGGAAAATATCGCCTTGGGCCTTGGGCCGTAACTGAATAAATGCAGTTGATTACTGTATTAGCTGTAACTGTAATTCGACTGTCATATTGCCTGCCAGTAAGTTCGATAAGGAGAAAGTACTAGAAATATCTCGTAAGCCGGGCGAAAACTATGTAAGGCCGCAGAAAGCATTTGCTCTTAGTTGTTATTGTTGCGAGTTGTTAATTCAGCGTGAGTTCGATATCTTCGGATTAGCTTTCTCTTTAGATGCGCTTTGCTTTGAGTTGTGTTTAGCGTTCTTAGTACTTTGAAGTGTAACTGCTGACTGTATTCTGTGATAACTGTGAATACCTGTATGTGTATTTCTGTGTTAAATTCTATAACTCTGAAATGCTTCTTTTGATAAAATAAATTTTATTAACCTATCATCAGACCTGTGTGCATTCAGTCTGTTGCGATCCCATACTCATGCAACAATACTTTCTGAATAATAAGTTTCGGAGGGAACTGCATGTATCTTCCCATTAATACGACATCGTATGTAATCAAAATAACTTTTTATCTATCATTAAATATACGAGTAAATTATACATAATAATTTTTGTAGTTAAAAAAATACATTTGTACTATATTCATTTACAAGCGTCTTAGGCACAAGTACTGTGAAATTCATAGAAATAATATAGACAGAGAGTAGATAATTTTGCTTCGAAAGCTTAGTTTACTCAATAATTTTCAACATAATTGCTTCCAGTTATGGGTATCATAAGATTACGTAGTTTCTTTTGTAGTAATATAGACTCAATTTGTAGCTCATGTATGTATATGGAAACATGTCGAAATGCCTGATCTAGATACTTATAAAAAAAGTGTATCTAGATCATGCATTTCGACATGCTAAGTGACACACTTCTTAAAACCAGCTGCATGCTTTGCTTTAAATATTTTTCTAAAATCATTCTTGAAATATCTGTTTTAAAAGTAATAATAGTAGCCCTGTACATTGTGGGATAATATATTTTTGAGCCCACTCTTTTAAACGATAAATGGTAGCACAATAACTGTTAACGATGTTCTTAAATAATTTACTTGCGAATTCATTCACGTCTATGCGATGGACATTAAAAACTGTTTTCCCAGCTGAGGTAAAAAGACAATTTTCAGGTAGATGATTGATATTGAATGCCAATTTTTTTTAAAAAAATTCTTAGCTTCATCTCTACGGAAAACTGGTATTTTGTAAAATTTTAACTTTTTGTAAAATACTGCAAAATTTTACGAAAGACGGGCGTATCACAAAATTAATTTATACATTTGTTTGGGCCTGTATGTTTTAAATTGATGCTTCAGAAAATAAAATATAAAATTTTAGTAATATTTTCTTTGAAAGGTAGTGATTTATTTTTAGCCGTATGATTTCAAACGAGCACATTTCCATTTTGTTAAGTCATTAACACATATTTAAAACATTAGAAGGCCTCATTACTAAGAATAGAGTCGTTCTTCTGCGAATGCAATTCTGTCATGAAAATTTTTACAGTGGAATTTCGAGATACGAGCACCTCTATGTACGAGAAATTCGAGATATGAGGAAAGTATAAGGGAAAAATTCGACTCTAAATACGAGCATTGACTCGAGTAAAGAGCAATGAGCCAGGCTGCTTGTATGCGTGGCCCCGTTTCTTGACCCGGCTCGACTCTGGGAATTCCCTCGTCAGATCACTCAGTGTTCTTTGATCTACGTGTTTGTGCCGTTGTGAGTGAATTGTTTTTTACATTTAACGTGAAAATAATTATTTCGCGATACCTCCGAAGAAGATTGTTGCCTCAGATAGTGCTGCAAAGAAAAAGAAAGAGCCATGACCTTGAAATTAAGAAAGAAAGCCTGGTTTAAGAGTGACGGAATCGGCGAAGACGTACGGTCATTCGACGTCGACGATCTGCACTATTCTGAAGAAGGAAGAAATTAAGAAACTTGATGTGGCCAAAGACATTACCGTTGCTTCCAAGCACCGCCCAAAACTCGTAGAAGCTGTTGGTGTAGATTAACGAGAAGCAGTTAAAAGAAGATTCGGTGTCGGAAGCTATCACAAAAGTAAACTACGGTTATGTTATTTACAAGTGTTATCTATTAGAAAATTGATTTATATGTTATTTTTGGGTGTGCGGATTAACTGGATTTCCATTATTTTCAATGGGGAAGTTTGTTTCTTGGTAAGAGAAATTCGTTATACGAGGTCAATACTGGAACGAATTTAACTCGTATCTCGAGGTTCCACTGCAGTAAAATCCAAACCTAACATTGAAATAATAATTGAATAACATTTCAAATACATAAGGCATTTCGAGTGCGTATAAAAGTATTATATTTATTTCTTGAAAAAAACTTGACGTTTTTGTTATTTGAAATCATCGCTCTAAAAGTGGTCTTTCAATTTTTTTGTGTCAAGTCGATATACCTTTTGCCACAGGGCTCCGCTCATGTGTGCTATGGTAGCGGAGACAGTTGCCATATCGTTGGGCCTCATGTCTCAAAATTCTGTACCTTGATAAAAGTTCGCCCCGAAGATGGCATGGATGTTTGTAAGTGTATAGCAGCATTGAAACATGAGGACCCTTAAAATCCTTTCAAGCCGAAAGTTCTCTCGAGAGGCAGGTGTTAAGTAAAGAAGATAGGAGGTCCTCGGATCCGTCTCTTGGAGATTCTGCTTCAAAACTAGGATGAAGCTGGATAAAATGCAAAAAAATCACCTGCAACGTAATTTTAAGGTTCTGGTCAAAGCTAGGAGCTTATTTTGCCTCATGACCATCACGAATTCATGAACATGAGAAAGACCCTTTCATATATGGAGGGTAGGAAACAACAACAACAACAACAACAAACAGGTTACGCCAAGCGTCTTCAGCAAAAAGAAAATGCTTGAAATAAAATTGGATTTCCTGGACCAGTTTGCAGAAAGTAGTCATTTCTTAAATAGCTCAAGAGATTTCCTTTCTTTTCAGCAGCTAAATTAAGGAAAGGTATTTTTATCAAGCAGAACATTCAAAAAATAACTTTACATAAAAATGTTTTAAAAAGCTTCTTTATCTTAAAAAATATTGTTTACTAACCGTTATTTAAAATGGCATCGAATGCAATGATGGTTTCGTTTTCGACATTTCTTTAATAAATTCAACTACTCCTCTTTCATACAAATCAAATCGTAGACATATAATAATTAAATATCCGTGCATAAACATTTAATAATAATCCGATAACATAGTTCAATTAAAAATTAGTATTAAAACAATTATAATTCAGCTACATTTTAGAGACCTTATTTCAAGGACGACAACGCGAAAGCATGCTGCCAATGCAGGGTAATTAACTGATGTAAATTAATTATGATAGGCATGAAAGTTATATCATTATTAAATTTTGGGATTATTAATAAGGATATGACCCTAGTTCAAGTTAGACTAGCAAATTAAAGATCATTTCAATTAAATGCATAATTCTAATTCTTAAATTTGCATTTAACCGTATTTTTTGACAAAATCTTGGTGAAATACATGAGAAGCTTTCGATAAGTACAGATAATTAACGAAATGAAACGTGATTCATTATTTTCAGAATGTTTTGCAGGCTAAATTTAGATATTGCTATATTATTGAAGAGTAATATAAGCTAAAGCATATCATTACCTGACAAGAGCTGTCGACAGGGTCAGTTTTTTTAAATATATTTTAATTTGCTCTGCAAATATCAAGAAAGGGCTCAAGGAAAATGAAATGAAAATTGTGGTTGAAGGAAATTTGGGACTGAGGTGGAATTAATCTCAAAATCTATATACTTTGTAAAATAATAATAAAAAAAAAATCATTAAAAAATCTGAAAGCTTTTAGTTAACATTACGCCCAAAAAGATGCCTTTTTTAATTTTTGTGTGTTACCTTTATTTATTAAATATTTTTTGCATTTAAACCATAAAATTCAATTCAACAGCAATATCGCAAAATAATTTTTAAATGAACATATCTTTAGAATTTCCGATACACAGTCTCGCGCCATGGAGATAAAAATATTTTTCTTTTCGTACACATTATGCCATTGCTTGCTTTGAAAGCATTGAGTTTGTGAAACAAAAATTCGTTGAAGTTTTACAAAGTATGAAATCGATAATAAAACGAATTTCAAATTCCAAATTAGGGCTTCCAGATGCCCATATGGAAGATTACGTTATTCAAAATTTGATAGCTTTAGGTACCGTTGTTTCATCCCAATTATGCAGATTCTTCATTCTTTAATTTCTTTAAATATAACACAGGGCGATAATATTTGGTGGCAACAATTTGAAAAGCGAACCGACATTTAAAGTTTTCAACGCAAAATGCCAAAACGAAATTACGCAAAATGTCAACTGGGCTAACGCCCTTTGATTAAAAATAATCAAAAAGGAAAATCTGAAAGCTTTCAGATTTTATATTACGCCCAAAAGTGCGTTTTTTTAATATTTTGGATGTTACCTTTATTTATTAAATATCACGTTATCACTTAAACCACATAAAATTCAATTCAACCGCAATATCACAAACTTAACAACAGCCAAACAGCATATCTCTAAAATTTCTGATACACAGTCTAGGTCGCTGGAGATAATTATTCCTCCCCTTCCCTACAGTGTTGCCATTGCTCACTTTAAAATACTTCAGTTTGTTAATCCAAAATTCGTTGACGTTTTACGAAATTTGAAATAGATAATAAAACGAATTTATAATTAAAAATTCGCGCTTCCAAGTGCACATGTTCGGTTGGAGGACTGCGGACTACGTTATTCAAAATTTGATGGCTGAGGGTACAGTTGTTCTTTCACAGTGCGAGGAACATTCATGCATTATTGCAGATTTTTCATTATTTAGTTTTTTTAAATACAGTACATGGTGATAATATTTGGTGTTTGAAAAGTGAATCAACGCAGAAAGTTAAAAGACGCAAAATGCCATTTTGAGGCTAATAGCACTTTGGGTGTACGCCCCTTTTGGTTAAAAATTTCAAACACTTAAATTTCACAAGCCTGTGTTTTAAATACGTGTCTTTACTTACAAAAGGAATATCTTTTAAATGCGTAAAGCATATACGAATATTTCTGTAAAATTCCGAGAGAAAATTCTGACATAATAATTTAAATTCGATTCCAGATTATAAATATTTAACTGCGAATAGCATGTGAAGAATACGAAACAGATTTATATCATTATTATTAACATGAAAATTATATTTTCTTTAATTGTAAATTCCTTGATCGAAAATTGTGTGATAGAAGAACATATAGAACTAAACTCAAGTTCTTCTGCATTTACATTGTTTTTTAATAATTCATTTTCAGCTAATAAAGTTTCAGTTAGGAATTTTTTACATTTGTTTTGAAAATATATTTGAATTTAAACAGTTACAACTGAAAAATTTGTAAAATATAATAACTTAAATATGATGAGAGAAATAGATCAAAATAAAAGTTCTTTCTTCATGCAAAATGAAATTTAAAAAAATTGTAGATTTTATTTTGCTTAATGCTTTGATTTAACAAACTGGAAGTACTTAAATAGATGTAAATGCAAGTTATATGTGGATGTGACCTTTCGTTGTAAAAAATAACACTTCATTATCGACGCAACATTAATTCTCTTGCAAGCAGTCAAATTGACGTTTTCTAAGTTTAAAAAATGCAAAACTTTATTAGCACATACAAATTATTATCTTTTTATGATTCAAAGAAAAAGATTTATATTTTTATAAAGATTTATTATAAATGAGAACTGTTTTTTGTTTTCCTTATAGTATTTAAAAATTTACGAAATTACTCAGAGTTGTTTCTTTTTTTAACATTTGCTCATTTATGTACTTAAAATATCTTTGTAGATATGGAAGAGTTTTAAAACGTATTATTCACAGTTTAATAAGCTAATTTCATTTTAATTTCTCATAGACTTATTAATAATTAATAACATAAATATATTTTTAATTAGAATATTGCAGGTTTTAACTTTCTAAAATTACGTACTTTAACTATTCAGGTAAAAATAATTGAATTATTTTTTAAAATATAAAATAACCAAATTAATAATAAAGAAGGTGTTTAAATTTTTTTGCTTATTTTTAGGTTCTAAAATATATGATAACCACAATAATAATAGAGAAAGCGTTTGAAAGTTTTTATTTCTTACTAGATTCTGGCACATATTTTGAAACAAGCGCATAATTTAATTTAAAGCTGATTATTAGTTTACGTATGCATTTATTATATGCTGGATATTGATATGAATGCAAATTGTATAACTGCTGTCCTTAATAATTTATTTCGTGACTTATTGATGTATAATTTAATAACTTATTACTTACTACATTTAACATAACTCTCAGCAATTCTTCTGACTTATTTAATATGTTATAATTAATGAATTACTCCACTAACTAAAGAATGATTTGAACATGTATCGGAAAATGAAATCATATTAATTTAAAAGATAATAATGAAAAATAGGGTAAATGCAAGAATATTTTTTAGTTCTTCATTAATTTCAACATATTGGTTTAAGTAATACATATTAATTATTAATATATACAATTAATTATTAATTATTTATTAATGTGTATGATTGATAATTATTAATATATATATATATTATTAATAAGATAAAAGGAATTGACAATTCGAGAAAGCTATGAGGTCATTAAAAATGGGTGAAACTAATCCATAATTATTCATTACCGAGTTAATAAACTATGCAAAATTCTTACGCAATTGTTATTAAACTAGACATTTTGCATTTACGCGCGCAACGGGAAAAATTAACAGAGTTATTAATATTAATTATCCTAATTAAATCCTAGTTCACCGAGATAGTAAATTTCATAAACTGCGCAGGTGCAGACGAATTCGAAATGAACATTCGCGACTTAATCCGCATTTCAAAAAATAATTTAAAAAATTGTAAGAATTTTTATCAGATACGCGAAATTTGAAACCAATTTAAATATGACATTTTTAAACGCATTTCTAAGGAAGTCGCAAATATATCGAACGCCTGTGTCACTGGAATAAATTATAACTAAAAGTATATTGACATGAGGCATAATAACCGCAAGCATTAAGAGGGCAAAATGGAATAGTTAACGACTAGAAACGGGCGCCTGTATAAGCGTCTTCCCATTCGTCAAAAGTAAGGAGTTCACCGAAACCAAAACTGATTCCCCTACCCCACTGCATCCATTGGTAGCAGCGCCCTCTTTTCGCGCGCGAGAGCGACGGCAGGTTCTCTCCAGGACGCGCAGGCGCGGGGGGAGGTTCGTCGAACCCGCTCCGCCCAATCACTGATCGTTACGCCGTATTCAGTGGCCGAAGCATGGAGGTGTGTCCGCGTGCCATTGCCATCAAAACAGCGCGGTACACGCGAGGGTGCTAGGGTGAGCGGTGGACAAATCAGCTGCCAGTAGGTAGGGCCGACTAAAGCAGTGGGCGAGAACGCGTGGACTCTGTTTCAGTCAGTCCACGGCCCGAACAGCGAGAAAAGCGGCGACACGCGATCCGTTGGTGGCAAGGGAAATCGCGGCCGGAGGCCATTTTTTTTAAGAACGTCGTTCAATAGGATCCTCACCACGGACTGCATGAATATGCTGGATGCGTCCGATTTTCGGGCGCTGGCGGAGCCGACGTACCAGACCCTGAACGGACGTATGTCCCCTCCAGGATTCGCGACAGCTGTCCAGGCCAACAGCTACGCGACTTTGACACCCCTGCAGCCGCTGCCCCCCATCTCAACCATGTCCGATAAATTTTCCCACCACTATGGACATCATCATGCGGGTAATGTTGGTGGTGGTTTCACTCTTATGCAGAATAACTTAGGAATGGCGGGGCACATGGCTAACAGTTATCATCAATATGAGAAATTAGGCAGTATGGCAACCATGAACATGAACCCTCATCCCTCTGCCATGTCTGCTATGATGACAGCAGCTAATGGGTTAGGAAACCCACAACAGGGCGGCATTGTGCCCTCGCCGCCTTATTCTCAGAACGGTCTGCATTCTCCAGAGAAGAATATGTCCCCCAATGGTTACGAGTCATATGCACATAGAGATCTTACGAGGGGGTTGGTGAGCCCTCAGAGCCCTACGGTCAGCCCCACGTCCATGATGTCTACTCTCAACGGACTGACAGTGAATGGGACACACATGGGCCATCAGTCGTCCGGCCATCACCTCCAGTCAACGGGGTCCGTGAGGGACGTTAAACCCTCAGCAACGACCCTAACTGCTCCGACGCCCGTACCCCCCGTCAGTAGTTTGTCCGGTGCGGCTCCTACTCCGACACCTACTACACCCGGGGGCATTCCCCTGACACAGCCAAGCGCCCCTATTCAAGCCTCGGTGCCCAATTCCATGAACGGTTCCATGGTGTCGATGGTCAGTACAGTCAGCCATCACGGGGGAGGTGGCAAACTCTCCATGCAACATCAGCAAAAGGTCAACTCGGCTGAGGAGGTGGAAGAGATCAACACCAAGGAACTGGCTCAAAGGATCAGCGCAGAGCTTAAGAGGTACAGCATTCCACAAGCGATCTTCGCGCAGAGAGTCCTCTGCAGATCACAAGGGACGTTGTCCGATCTCCTCCGAAACCCCAAACCCTGGAGCAAGCTCAAGTCCGGTAGGGAGACCTTCCGCCGGATGTACAAGTGGCTGGAAGAGCCGGAGTTCCAAAGAATGTCAGCACTCCGACTAGCAGGTATTTTTTACAATTTTTTGAAACTTTGAGTACCTAAAATAACGTAGTTACCTGTAATATTTTACGCATACCATTCGTTAGAAAAAATCCCACTACTCGTTATCAATAATGATTAATATAATTAATATAATATATCAATCATTATATTTCCAATGTCTAAATGCACAAAACAATAGCCAGGGGTGCCCTAATGATATTGCTACTAATCATAATTCTTAAGGAAACATATTTTAACCTTTTAAAACTTTTGACAGTAATTCCTTTTAATAAATAATTTTATATTTCTAAATGGCTACTGGTTTGTATGAAAACTTGTTAATTGGTCCAAAAGTGTTGAATTTATTTTAGAAGTATAAAAAAGAAAAAAATTATCATGTTTAGAATTATGGTTTTCGTAGGCATTTAATTTGAAAACGAAATTTCCAGTTATGCTACATTAATCCACAGAAAGCACAAGAATTAAACTGAAATTTATTAAGCTGCAACAGTCAATGTTAGCATTAACTTTGTCTAAAAGTTGTTTATTTATTAATTTTTAAAGATATTTATTACATTACATATGTATATTTTTTGACAAAAAGCATTATTTGTAACATTCTAGAGACGCCTTTTACTCAGAACAGAAGGGTTAAATTAAAGTAGTTTTTGTACTGCCTCTATAAAGGAAGAATACAAAGAAATGATGTAAATAACTATGGTTTTTGCCCTGATGCACTAAATTACGAACACACAGCGTCATCATGAAAATACGCATCTTGATTTAACGTTTTAATATAAGCTAACACAATACTTTGCCTTAACACATTTGCCTAACATGCATTGTACTTTGCCTAACATGCCTTAACACAATACTTTATATCAGATATCGTGGTATGGTGTATTTAATTTTGGCATCTGCCTAAGGGAGGGATGCCTTCGTGGAGGACTTTCTAAGGGAAACTGCCTCGTATACACGTTACACATGGGGAAAACTACGAAAACGCCCATGCAGCCAGCCCGTTCGCGGGATTCGAACCTCGGACCGAACTACCAGTGTTCAGCGACTTTACCGCTCGGCCGCTGGTGGCCCATATCAGATATCGAATAATTAATATTCAATTTTCAATTTGCATTTTACTGCAGCTTTTTAGAATAAATTCAATTTTCAGATATGAGCCTTTATTAAGGGGGGCCCACACATTATTGTAGTGCAAATTAATTCACTGAGACGCAGTAATACATACGAATGGTTTGCACCTGAAATATTTAACATTAATTGGTACCTGAAAAGTTATTTAAATTCTAAGAATTTAAATTCATGGAAAACAACAAAAGAAAACTTTCCTTTTTTCAACTTTCTTTTTAGTTTCTTTTAAACAAAGTAATTAGGTTTTATACAACTAATTACCCATTTATATGTAAAATAAGTGAGTAAATAATATATGAAAACATAAAATCGCTTCTTATAGGAATCGAAATCACTTCCATCTACTCTCAACATATATTTTCATATACAGGGTATCTTAAAAGCGATTGTATATTTTGTGGTACTAAATGCATTTTTAAAAAATGGTTGATAGGTATAAGTTTAGAAATTTAAGACGTAAAGATTTTTGTAAATCAAAATATTTCGTTTCAATAAATATAAATGAATATTTTGGCAGTTTTTTCGTCGTCGGTGGGCTGGTCTTAGGGGCACATGAAAATGGCAACATTTTCACTTGATTTGATATCATCTGATTTTATTGCTTTTGGTTCGCTGGGTTGTTTTAAAGTAGACGAATGTGTTGTAATCGAGCTTCAAAATCCTATAAGCAATGCAATTCAGGGAATAACACCTTTAACGTTTTAGAAGTTTTTTCCCCGGGAAAAGGGTTTACTGCTGTGAGCTCGACAGGCTGGTTGATGGTTGCCGTGTAGACATTGATAAATAGACTTAATTTTTGTATCAGTTATTTTTTAAATAAGTACACTTTTCATACTTAAAATTCATTTTTATTAATTCAAACTATTTTTTTTAAAAGTAGCGAGTTTTAAGGCACCATTTTTATGCATTTTTATGCATATATATACACGGTGTTTGTTGGTAAAAAAGATACGTAGTTCTTATATGATCTTAAGCGTTGTTTAAGATTTAAATCTCTAGTTTGGCTAAATTTTGATATTTTATTTACATATTTGTTTCAGAAAAATATGTTAATTTACAATATTTGCAATTTTTCTTAAATATCTGTCAACAAGTTATCTTTACATTGCAGTGTTTCTTATTTACATTGGTCCAAATTTTAATGAATTTCTGATATTCTTAAAATATGCAGATATTTCGTTTACAAACATTCATATCTTTTACAGATATTTCGCGTATATATTACAGATATTTCGCGCATTTTACAAATATTTAGCACATTTTAAAATATCCCTTACATATTCGGGTTTGGAAAAGAATGCCTATGGAAGTTTTGGCAAACTTCAATATATATATTTAGGGTTTTTTTTTAATATCAAACATGACAAGTTTTATCTAATAATGTTTTTAAAATGCAATTTTTTTAAATGTATTAATATATAAAAACAGTAAAAAATAACAAATTATTGGATTTAAAACCTCATATTAACATATTTACAGCCTAAAATAGATACAAATGTTATGCAATCTAACAAGACTTATCATTTGACTCTGCCAGAAAATAAAATTTATGTCACACTCGTGAGTTCCAGTTTTTAATGCCAATAAAATTGGTTGGGAAAAAAATTCTTAAAACAAACTGAAAGTATATCGATTTGCAGCAAGGCTTAGGATGTCATCCTGCAATAAAAATGCTCTTGAAAACCTTTACGGATAACTGAATACGATGCTATTACACAATAATTATTTTAGAAAAACTTCAAATTGTATGTTAATGCTGTAGTCATAAACTCACTTGAAGAAATCCAAATGAAGTTTCTGCAGTTCACGAAACACTTGTTTGGAGGGGCCCAAAAGAGAGTTAGTCTCGAAACACAATTTCGCGTTGATTCATTCAGATGTCGTCCACTGTAATTGCGTTGTTCCACTTTTCATTCGAGTCTGTTCCCATTCAGATATTTCATCTTACAAATAGAGTATGTTTGTTACTGATTAACAAACTAAGCTACTTAAAAGCAACAGACACAGTTCTTAAGAATGTTGCAAATTTTTTACTTTTAAATCCGATCGATTTAAATAAAAATGCACGGAATTCTTGATATATCTAATTAGTGTTTTTGTAGAAATACTTTGTATATTTTTTTCATTTCTCAAATATACAGAATATGCATAAAGTTCCCATGTTAGTCTAAATGAACATTCACCTAGCGTTCTAAAAATGCTTTGCTATTCCCCCTGAAACATCTCTATTGATAATCTCTAATTATAAATCACGTTAAAAAATTTTTGGACGTATTTTAAAATCTGAACCTTTTCAAAATTATTTATTTGTTAATTATTTTTATCATCATCATTATTATTTGACGAAATTTTGAAGTACTTCCTTTTCTTGTTTTACGAAAATTTATCTATAGCAAGAGCCTTAATTAGAATTTTTTTTTCTTTGCATTTCACTGGGCTCTAACCTATAAGGAATTGAAATTCATTATCCCCAAAAGTAAAAATATAGTTACCTGTTTACATTGCGGAATATGATTGCTTCCTTCTTTAAAATTAATTATCCTCGAGTCATTAAATCGTATTAGTTCTTAAAAAGTTTGTTTTTCTCCTTAAATTTATTCTATTCTTAGAACGGAAACTTATTTTCATGACTTCTTTTCACCCGTGGGAAAAATTCCCTATTTTTATCCTGCATCCTATCTACTGTTTTTACCCCTTGACTACACTTATATATTTACCCGTGAAAAGATTTTGTTACGATTCATGGGTTTTGAATTTGCATTTTTTATTTATACACTATTCTTTATCAAAAAATGTTCAAGGTATTTAAGTAATTATTAGCCCAAAGGGCGTTAGCCTAGAAGAGCTATTGATTTCGGTTTAGCATTTTGCATTGGTTCACTATAAACAACGTTCAATTTTCAAATTGTTGCCATTAAATCTTACAGCCCTGCATTATATTTAAAGATATTAAATATTGAAGAAACTGTCTGAATGTAGGTATGCTTCTCGCACTGTGAAAAACCAGTGGTACCCAGACATATCGAATTCTGAATAATGTAGTCCTTCACTCGAATATGGCCTTCTGGAAGCCCAAATTTTTTATTATCTATTTCATACTTTATAAAACTTAAACGAATTTTTAATTAACAAACTCAACGATTTCAAAGCGAGCAATAGATTCACTGTACTGAGAAAAAACATTTTTATCTCCAGTGCGCAGAACTGTGTATTAATTTATTTTGCGATATTGCTGTTGGATTGAATTTTATGATTTAAGTGCGAAAAACATGATATTTAATAAATGAAGGGAATGCACAAAACGTTAAAAAACACCCCTTTGAGCGTAATATAAAATCTGAAAAATTATATTTATTTATTATTTTTAAAGTATTTAAATGCTTGTTAGTTTACGTTTAAAAACTACTTTTCATGCATTATTTACTACATTTCTAAGCTCAGCATAATTGCTTTAGTTGACCATTGATGCAAATGCATATAGTGACATTTCTTATTAAATACAAATGCAATATATTTAAAGCGCTAAATTTTAAGATAATATTAAGTTTCTAAGCATTGCACTTTCAAATCGCTTTGTAACAAATGCGAAACAAGCGTAATACATCTAAAGCAATCAATTTTAATGTAATAAGAAATTTTTAAACATTGTACTTTTAAACCGCTTTATACTAAATGCTATTGCAGCCGCATATATGCAGGAATTCAAAATAAGAGAAAGAAAAGCGAAATTTTGGTTAGGGGGTTATATGGCTTATATATGTAATGAATTAAATGTACAAATAATTGTAACTTGAGTGCAAATAAATGTATCCAGATGCATCCTAAAATACAATCAAATACGAAAAATTAGTGTATCTTAAAATAAAGACAAAAGTTAAAAATTTATGAATGGAATAAGCCCATGTTAAGCTTTTAAAGCTTTTAATCTTAACATACATAAACATTTTTTCATTTTTCTTTTTGATTATGTTTTAGAATACTTTTATCTATTTTGTATTTATAAATATGGCCTCTTCATCATTATTTTATCTTCTATTTATAAATATGCCCTATTCATCATTATTTTGTCTACTATTTATAAATATGTCTTATTCATTATTATTTTGTGTATCATTTATAAATATGCCCTGTTCATCTTATTACATTATAGTTACAACCATTTTTGCTGTGTTAGTGATTATTATTACGCAAAATCTATCACTTGCTTAATATCGTTATCTAAAAGTTGTCCTTGTTGTGCGCGAATTCGCATTATAGGCAACTTGGCCCATTAAACATGTCGCAGAAATACGAGAGAAATGCGGCTTAAACGTTTTATTTATCAGTTTAATCCCATGTTACACCTAATCTAAGGTACATTTACATTAGAATTCAATTTTAAAACACATTCATTATTATCTCAGTTTAAAGTAAATCATTTCATTAAAAAAATGAGTGAAGAAACTTTTATAAATTTGCGGAATATGAAAAATTTTGAGATATCGAAATATGAACAATATTTTCTAATCTGCATCAGATGATTTCCTGATCATGTGTTCGCTTATATCAGAAAAAAAATGGACCCTGATTTGCCTGCTTATCGATATTTTAGCTTTTTATGCACCCTTGCTTTGCTTGAGTTTTCCGAGTAATTTGTCATTATTTGAATAAATATTTCTCTGAATGCTTGTTTAATCTGCTCTTGAACGATCATTTTTCCAGGGTTTCATTCTGAATGGTGTTATTAGCTAGCTTCTCGGGGATTCTAGTGCTATCTTTACAGTTTTGACAACATGAGTTAGATTTTCTAAGGAGAATGTACCAAAGAAAGCTATCATGGACATAATCTGTCTACCATATCTCCATCCATGTTCCTCCCATATCTACTTTATCAAAACTAATTATCTAGCTAATGACTTATTTAAATTTCTTCGGAAAATGCCTGTATAGTAAGACATTTTGGATTAAACTTCCATCTTTTCTTTCGTACATTGAACAATTATATAAATGTCTAAATCTGGTATGAAACAATAAATAATTTTAATTACATTGATTATTATGGTGTATTTGATTATGGCAAAGCACTCGAGGGCTATCTGCCTAGGGAGAGGGATGCCTTCTTGGAGAACGTTTTAAGGGGAACTGGCTGGTATACACGTTACATATGGAGAGGGGGGCCGAAAACGCCCATGTAGCCAGACAGTATGGGGGATTCGAACCTCGGACCGAAGTGTTTAGCGAGTTTAGCGCTCTCCCGCGGGTGGACTTGATTATTATGTTTCAATGGGAAACTTGAATGCTATTAAATCATTTAAGCTATTTTACAGCGAAGGAGTACATCATTAGTATTCCTATAAGAGGTTTTCAGAAATACCTCTTTATGGGATACATACAACTCTGTAATTTTAAATCCATTTGTTTAGAACATTATGAAAATGAAAGATAAAAATATTTTCCAAGCAGATAAGAGCATTATCTCTTTCCGCTACTGTGATGTAGTAGTAGAATATTAGTGTACTGTACTGAATACCCGAGTTCGATTCTTAGTGAGAGAAATTTTCAAGAAATCTTATTATAAAAATTTAAATGTCTCTACAATTAAACTTAAGATTGAGTGACCTTAAATTATTTTATTATATTTATTATATAACGCATTAGATCCTTAAACCTGATTTTTGAGAGAGTAGACTAACCTATTTCAATTACAGTCAATATTAATGTGGCGTTAGACTGATTAGCAGTTTTACTTTGTTTTTAGCTCATAGGCACTCGAACAGCCACATATTCAGAACATAATATTGTACGACATTTTGTAATTTTCCGGTATTTTCTTAATAAAAATGTTTTCATATTTTAGTACTAAAGCATTGTCAGTATTTTGAAGAAATGTTTTACTTCCTTGTGAAAAGTAAAAGACGTATTGTATCTAGAAAAGTTTCGAGTATCATATTTCAAAAGAAATGTCCACTTTGACCTTTTCCGAACCGATTTCGACGATTTTCTTTGTGTGAAGCCAACACGTATAGACAGGATAAAGGACTGCGTTTTCAAAACCGGTTTGTAAAATGGATTTAAAGTGCATTCAAAAGGTATTTTTTATGACGTCTATGTGTATGTACGTATGTACGTACGTGTGTATGTATCTCGCATAAATAAAAAAGGATCAGCCATAGAGCATTGAGTTATGTAAATGGGACTGTTATGCTATCTAGTTGTGCACCCCCCTTTTCTATTGCCGCAGGCAGAACCCAACATATATTTGCAGATATATATATATATGTATAAACTCAAACCCTTAATCGGCCTTTATTTTTGCAATCGTTGGTTGTAGTCACATCCGTCCAATAACAAAAAATGTTTTAAATGACCACAATATTCATGTTTCGGCGATGTCCAATTAATTTTTTTTTTCTGAAATAAAGAAATATTACTTTTAATGCAGTCTCTCAGTTCCTATTTTAATATTTTGGACATATTTTACACTCGTTATGAAAAAAAATTAAATTATAAGAAGTGTGATGCCCATACGACAAAAATTGAATAAGATATTTAATTTCAAAATTTGCCATTTTTGATGTCATTTTCAACTTGCCTCGAGGGATCGGTTAATAAAGTTCAAATAATTTGAGGAAATACGTTTAAATGAAGTGCAGCCAAAAATGTGCGTAATTTAATAGGCCGTACAAAAAAGTCATGTGGTATATACATCCTATTTTTTATTGCTGTAGTTGATCAGGCTGTAATTTTAGGCTACTTAGGCCTTTTCCACTGTTTCGAGTTGCTATCGATGTTATGCTTACGCTGCTCATACAAGGATTAATTGAAAGAAATCTTATAATTTATAAATTAGATTCAATAGAATGCTTTTCGCAAGACCTTTAAATTAATCCTCTATAATAGTAGCTCTTTTAAAGCGTTACGAAATAATCCAAAGAAATTATTACTCTAGTAGCTGTACTTCTAGACGTATAAATAAAGCAAATTAATGTGTTAACCTTAAATGTCAATGTCCATTATTACTGGTAGCTGCAAAAAGCTAATTTTAATGTCATAAAACTCTATATAAGACATTTCTCCTCGCATGCTGTCCTCTTGTAAGTTGTTTAACCAGCAACCGGAAAAACCGTGGTTCGAATCCCGGTGAGGACGCAACTGATTTTTCACGTTTCTTGCTTCAGAACATCTAATATTCCCCAATTAGTTTATTAGTTACTTTATTAGTTAATTAATTAGTTTTTCACATCTTTCAGATATAAAAATGTTTCATACCTAGCTGCTTTTGGAATGGAATGATAGCAGATAAAAAGCATATGTTTATAATTAATGGAATTATTTACGAGCGTATGTATGCATTTGAATAAAATTTAAAAGAAAAAGAAATTCTTTAACAAGATACTTTCGCTAGAAATGACTTCAATGGAGATTTTCTAAACATTTTGCGCCGTTATATTTCCTTATTATTTAGTACTATTATTTATTCATCATCACTTGACTTGGTAAATGCTGCCATTATGAGAAATACAATATTTTTAATTTATCATTGATACGGCTTTGCAGTTCTTTGAGCGTTGCTCTTTAACAAAGGATAATACGTTTACTTTATCTTTCAGGTTTAACCAACTTGTAATTGCTTAACTAACCGAAAAATTAAAAAGAAATAAATATTAATTAATTAAATCTCTTTTTAACTTTTTAAATACTGAGCTAATAAATATACTTTAAAATATATGTACCCTATACATTCAGATGAAAATTATGAGCATTTACAGCACATAATAATAAAAACAAAAAATAAATAATAAAAATAAATTAAATATTAAAAACATTTCTGATGATATATATGAATTTTTTCAAAAACCGCTATTACGAAATATTTCATTATTACGAAATAGACTTTTAGAACTCTTCATTAATTATGTTTCCTTACCATACAAAAGCGTAATTACACCTTGATAGATCAAAATACCTATCAAAGTACATGTAAAAAAAGTGCTGAGGGTAAATGTTCTGACATGCCTAATTTCCCGTATATTTCGCATAACAATTAGTCTAACATTAAAAAAAGAAGCTTTGTTATCGATAGAAATAATGAAAATAAGCATTTAGTAGAAATAATCTGGTTAGCAATTGTGATTTTTCTTATTAAACAGTTGTTATCGAATGAACTGTTTTAAATTACTATTGCTAAATATGGGCAAAAATTTAATATACTACCTAAAATAATTTGCTTAAGAAAAGAAGCCGTATGATATACGATGCAATTTAGTTATGATATACGGCTGTACGATTATGATAGTTACAGTATGATAAATGGCGCTATTTAATCATGATGTATGACCGTATGATGCAATTTAGTTATGATAGTCGCCGTATGATATATAATGCAATTTAATTATGACAGTTACCGTATTGTATATGATACAATTTAGTTATGGTATATGGCCGTGCGTGCAATTTAGTTATGATGGTAGCCGTAAGATATATGATTCAATTTAATTATGATATTTGCATTATAATATATGATGTATAGAAATATGATGCAATTTAGTTATGATATACGGCGTATGATACAATTTATTTATGATATATGGCCGTATGATACAATTTAGTTATCATAGTTGCCGTATGATATATAATGCAATTTAGTTATGATAGTTGCTATATTATATATGATAGAATTTAGTTATGATATATAGCCGTATGATGCAATTTAACTAAAACAGTTGCCATAGGATATATGAGGCAATTTAGTTATGTCTTTTCGTTCTGTTACATAAAATTTCTAAATTACTTTACTGCTTTCAGTATTTATGTATCTGAAAAATTATACACGTCAATAAACATTCATTTAATTTTCATAATTGATAGTAACGATAAATAGTTAAATAAAAGTTAAGTCTTATGATTTAATCCATATCCTAACCAAGAATTTATACATAGTTTTTCAAAGTTATAGCTCATGTGGAGGCTAAGAAAATTAAATAATTGGGGATACTAAAATTTTATAAATTTACCTCTCATTGTCCCTCAATCACAAGTTTTGACTTTGATGGAAACATTTCCTCCTTTGAGTATATACAAGTATTTTAAAAATTAAATTTGATTCAGTTGATGTTTATTGCTATAATTATACATGATCGTTAAGTAATAATACCCAAAGTATAAGTAAGTGAAGCTAATTGTCTTCAGACCTTTACTGTTACTATACTGTTACTAAAAAAATGGGCCTATTTCATGACTTTAGTCTGTCTAATAGCTCTTGGACAGTGAAAATTCCTTTTTCCTTTCTTGAATTCTTAATCATTGCGACACGACAATTAGCCAGAAATTAATTAATTTCCATTCATTAATATTTTCAAAAAAATCTTAACACACAGTCTCACTCAAATGAGAACTCCACATAATACATCCCTCAAGAATTCCAAGTCCCACCCACTACCATAAATTACTTCACCCAAGTCTTACCGACTGATATTATTCAAAGCCCCCACTGCCGCTAAGAATTTTCGGACACCCTACACTTATGAGTCAGACACGAAGAGAACACTTTGCCAACTCCCCCACTAGAAAGAATGTAAGTTACTTAATACCTTTTCTGGCCTTTATATCTTCATGTACATTCACTGTTCTTATTATATATTATTTTTTATATTATATTATTTTTATAGTATTTTTATATTGTCTTTGATTTGTTTTTACAAAGTTTGCATTATTTATCTTATTTTGTAATCTTCTATGTTTATTTCTACTTTACTTTGAATTCGATTTCATAATGACAATTTCCAATGTTTAATTTTTACAAATAATATAGAACTCAAATGCATAAATATGAAAGTGTCGGGGACAGTTACTCGGGTTAATTAGGATTTCTCTACAGTAATTGCTTTTACTCCAAATTGAATTGACTAAAATGCTTCATAAGAATAAGTTCTTTGAGTATCAGCATTGGATCATAATCCCTTCTATTCGCGGAAATATTTGGCCTGACTAGAATTGCCGGTTTGGCTTTAACTTATAACTCGACTAAAGACGAAACACTTTCGTATTTACGTATTTTTTTCAATTATTGTTCATTGAACGGGAGTTGGTTTGTTCCCCTTGAAAAGTCAACTAATTTCCGATCAATGACAATGATTACATGTTTTTAATTTTTCCTTTTACAATTGAAATTTTATTCTTCATGATGATTTAACTCCAGTCCCCATTAAAACATTATTAACATTTTGCTTTCAAATTACTTCAAAACATCTTTCAAAATATAACTTACCAGTATGGATTCACTCTTTTAAAATAATTCTACTTTAATTAAACTTAGGAGATAATGTAATATAATCAATTAATCAATACTATTTAGAAAATAAATTATATATATATATATATATATATATATATACATATACATACATATATATATTAACAAGCAAGGTAGTTAGTACAATACCGTAAGACCAATCCTTGTGATGTATCAGCTTTTGTCCAGAATAAGTAGATCATTGAAGAAATATAGATGTAGTCGTAGCTTAAATTATCAAACGATAAGTTTAAAAAACAGAATCCATTTATTATTATTCAGTAGAAATAGCAGTTACAAAATCAGATATCCGGAGTAAATGAAAAGAACTACTAATAACATTTTGTATGAAGGTTTAATGCATCGTGACATTTAAGAAAAAGCCTCGATATTGTTTCGCGAGTCCTTTTATAGCCTCTGGAAAGGCGGAGCTTCCAAGAAATGACGTCAGCCATTTCCAGTTCGCTTTAAATACTTCCAGAACATTCTATAACCGTACGTGTAGAAAAGGCGGGAAAAACAACTTGACTACGGTGCTGTGGATTTAATTCCACGTACTTTCAAATAAGAGAACGTCGCCATTAAAAATGAAAAGAACATACAGTTAGAATTAAGTGTATTCTTGACTATGGAATTTTATTATTACAAATATATATATATATATATAATTTATTTCCTAAACAATATTGATTAATTGATTACATTATCTCCTAAGTTTAATTAAAGTAGAATTATTTTAAAAGAGTGAATCCATTCTAGTAAGTTATATAGTAAGTTATATTTTGAAAGATGTTTTAAAGTAACTTGAAAGTAAAATGTTAATAATGTTTTAACGGAGACTGGAATTAAATGATCATGAAGAACAAAATTTCAGTTGTAAAAGGAAAAATTAAATTAAAAGCATGTAATCATTGTCATTGATCGGAAATTAACAAGGGGAACAAACCAACTCCCATTCAACGAACAATAATTAATAAATAAATACGTAAATACGAAGGTGTTTCGTCTTTAATCGAGTAATAAGGTTAAGCCAAACCGGCAATTATAGTCAAGCCAAATATTTCCTCGAATAGAAGGGATTATGAACCAATGCTGATACTCAAAGAACTTATTCCTATTAAGCATTTAAGCCAATTCAATTTTGAGTGAAAAGCAATTTCTGTAGAGAAATCCGAAAAAAACTCGAGTAACTGTTCCCCGACTCCCCCGTGTTTATGCATTTGAGTTCTATATTAATTTGTAAAAATTAAACATTGGAAATTGTCATTATGAAATAGAATTCAAAGTATAAAGTTGAAATAAACATAGAAGATTACAAAATAAGATAAATAATACAAACTTCGTAAAAACAAATCAAAAATATAAAAGTAAAAAATATAATAAGAACAGTGAATGTACATGAAGATATAAAGGCCAGAAAAAGTATTAAGTAACTTACATTCTTTCTAGTGGGGAGTCGGCAAAGTGTTCTCTTCGTGTCTGACTCAGAAGTGTAGGGTGTCCGAAAAATTCTTAGCGGCAGTGGGGTTTTGAATAATATCAGTCGGTAAGACTTGGGTGAAGTAATTTATGGTAGTGGGTGGGACTCGGAATTCTTGAGGGATGTATTATGTGGAGTTCTTATTTTAGTGAAACTGTCTGTTAAGATTTTTTTGAAAATACTAGTGAATGGATATTAATTAATTTCTGGCTAATTGTCGTGTCGCAATGATTAAGAATTTAAGAAAGGAAAAAAGGGAATTTTTACTGTCTAAGAGCTATTAGACTGACTAAAGATTATGAAATAGGCCCATTTTTTTAGTAACAGCATAAGTCTGAAGACAATTAGCTTTTTACAATATATACAACTGAGTAATTACACTAGCATTTGATACAAAACTATATACAAATCCTTCAACTGATAGTCATCCAACTTATACCGCCTTCTCAGGTTTAGGAACAAATTATCATATCCCTATCAATTAAATGATTTAGAGTGAGTATTTAACGCCTGCTCTTTAAAGGCTATATATAAATAATTTATTTACTAAAGAAGTATTGATTATATTATATACATGTATATAAACAAAGTTTACAATGGGTAATAAATGAAATAGGTTTAAAAATAAATGTCGTCATTTACTTTATTTCTAAAAATGTGAAATAAGTCGGAATCCTTCTTAAAAAAATATGAAAGTGACTTTTCATTCATTAAAAGGAAAGTATATATTTTTAAACTTTAACACTTTGTAATCATTTAAATTTTGTTTTGTTGTGAGTAATTAGAGGATATTTGATTTGAAGATTTATTTCTTCTTTCTTTTTAAACAGATTGTTATTAATTCTTATTTTCATCAAATTATTGAATAGGTTTCTTATCGCGAGTCAGTAAGCACGCTACTTACTGTTCTATTATAGAGTAAGTATTTTTATTCATGGAATGAAAATAAGTGGCATATAAAATACTTTTAGATTTATTTTACTTTATTATTTTATTTAATTGTGTTCATTGCTTACATCTAAGTGTTTTAAACAAAACTCCACTAATTTACCTAAATCGTTAATAATTTAAATAATAAGTATGAATATGTAGTATTACATGTGAATCGTAATGAGAACATTTTGTAATTACAATAGTTTATAAATTTATTCATTTGTATTCAGAGTTTATACGATAAATTGTTGTTCAAAAACATATAATATATTGTGATAAGAAATTACGCTTTTATAAAACTACAATGTTGTTTACATTAAAAATAAAATCAAAGTTCTAGTTCAAATGGATTTCAGTACAGCTAATTTAATTTATTTGCAGTTTCCCTATTTAAAATTTTAAGTATCTGAAATAAATTGCTATCAAAATTACGGATTTATTGAAGCTCTGATAAACAGTTTAGAATATTTTATTTACTTTTAGAATTTTTGTTTTTTATTGCGATGGATTTTTTTAACATTTCATGAAGTTTGCATGAAACTATTAATAATTTAGGTCACGATGACTAACTATGTGAATTTTTTAATCCTAGCAAAAGTATTCGTTTAAAAACGCTTAAAATACAGAACCTGAATAATACATTATGCTATTCAATCAATTCACCGAATAAACGCAAACACAAGCAATCAGCATTTGAAAATTTTACGATTATATGACTATTTCATTTCCCGAATAATCAACCTTGAAATGTACTACGCATAAATATACATTGAAAGTGTTACAATGTAATTTACTATTAATTTAAATAACAGAGACTGTTTTCATACAGATCGTTTGTTTGTTTAAAAAACATTTCGAATTCTAAAATTTCAGCCATTTAATTTTTGCTAATATCTACAAATTAACAACTCTTTCAAAGCATTTTGCATTTAAAAATGGGGGCCCACCAGCGGCCGAGCGGTAAAGTCGCTGAACACTGGTAGTTCGGTCCGAGGTTCGAATCCCGCGAACGGGCTGGCTGCATGGGCGTTTTCGTGGTTTTCCCCATGTGTAACGTGTATACGAGCCAGTTTCCCTTAGAAAGTCCTCCACGAAAGGCATCCCTCCCTTTAGGCAGATAGCCCCCGAGGCTTTGCCATAATCACACACACACACACACACGCATTTAAAAATGGTTGAAAAAAGTCATGTGATTGCATTTTCGTTTAAATATGACATTTATTAAAAGGTTTAATTAAACAATAATTTAGAAAATAGTAAGAATAATTTCTGAGCATGAAATAATTAAAACAATTAGTAATAATTACAAGCACATATAAAAATATTTGGAAATTTTTAGACGATGAATCACTAAAATGGTAAATCAAAAATTTCAATTATCCTGATTGTCTAAGTCAATTATATATCGAATAGTAAGTGAAATTAAGTTTAACAAAATGATTAGCACAAATATGCAAAAATTTATCGCTGATTGCCCCTTCGTTGAGCTTAATTTTAGATTATTAACGGATTGTTATCACAGACTTAACTTTTCTCGAATATAATAAAACATTTTTAATTCTAGGACATTAGAAATTTTCTTAGAAATTTCTTAGAAATTTGTTACCTGCACTACTTATTTACTTTTTCATATGCTTTGAGTCATTTTTACATGCTTGCGTAGCTTTTACATGTACGCAGGCTGCTCGAATTTTTGCAATTTCTATCACACCAAAACCAGAGTCAAATATCACACCAAAACACAGCGGACTGTAGTTAACTAGTTTAATGTTGATTACATACACAATAAGAACTTTATATTTTCTACTTGGATGATCTCTTTGGCTATCCTGACTAAATAACACATTAGATAATTGGCCTCCTTAGAATTACACAATTCGAACACACCAAGTTAATGGCGGCTAACTTACCGTATATACTTTTCTACACTGAGTTGCCAGATCCAATAAGTTAAAACAATAGGAAAAAACTGCAGTGGCTTCATTTTATTTCGGTGTTAACACGGGCATTAAAATATCTTTTGGATTGCTTTGCTACAAAATACATCTCATTGCGAGATTTAGGCAGAAAATTATTGTCAAAGCATCAAAAAATCAAAATTCGACATTTGATGAAGTTAGACATACACTTCTGGGATTTTATATGCTCACGATCTACGAAAAAAAAATTTGAACCTTAAAAGTCATATTTTAATTTCAATATATGGATTATTTATCACAGATCCATCAAAAAAATCAACCAATGAAAAAAATTATGAATTACGTTAGCGTTAAAATTTATATATGTTTATTGTTTGATTTTGAGAAAAGTTTTTAATATTTTAATTCCATAAATGTTGATTGTATTTTAATGAAACAAATTAATGAAAACATGATAAAACAACCTAACACAAAAATTTTATACAAGCTGCCTCAAAAAGGAGATATATTAAAAAATTCCATTAAAATGTGATTTTTATGTGTATTGTATATAGAACAGTGCTTTCAAAAATTTTTTTAAATGCTTTGATCATCAGTACTTATTGTAAATTTCAAACGATTCTGGATAATTTTAGAATTTTCATCAGTTGCATGTGTCAAAAAAATTAAATACACACTTCCCCTTTTAAAACTTAAAACCTTCAATTTTATTTAAAGCTATTATATATTTTCTTTTCTTTTTCTGAACAAAGAAAATTGTAAAACAAAATATAAAAAATATGAGTATCATCAATTTTTCTTGATATATTAAACTTTTTGAATTTTACTATCAGAAGACTGTTTAAAAAGTGAATTATTTAAGGGCTTCAAACCTTGCAAATTTTTTCTTCATTTTAATCCAAAATTTAAATGCTTTCAACTTTCAAAACTCTCTCTCGATTTTATTTAAGAATATTAAAATTTTTCTTTTTCGAAAGTAGAAAATCATAAAATAAATAAAAAATATGAGTTTTACCAATTGTTCTTAGTATATTTAGCTTGTTAAACTACACTATCGCAAAACTGTTTTACAATGAATTATATAAGCGGTTGTAAAATTTCATTCATTTTACAAGTTTCAATAACTTTTATTTGAAGTGAAAACAAGAAGTGTAAGTGAAATCAAAAATTATAATCCTGAAATTGTTTTAAAATTAATTTATGCCACTTTTTATTTAAACCCAAAAACATGTTTCGTATTTACGATTTCCATAGATAAATAAACTTACGTAAGAATGCTAAAGAAATGAAAATCTTAAGCTTAGTACAAATTGCAGTTTTATTGGGAGTCAGTTCAGCTTTATAAGTTTGCTATTTAATTTTTAATTTGCTTAATACGTCCTCCTCCCTTCAAAGTTAAAATTTTCACTTTCCGTAACAAACAAAATGCGTACGAATCGAAATGAAATGAAAATGAGTACGAACCGAAATCGAAATGAAAAATGGTAGAATTAGACAAATTTTCTTTATTATATGATGAATCAATGGTGTCCCCAAAACTAATTTTCCCATGCAAATTCAAAAGCGAAATATAATTTTGCTGAAAATACTTTAAATTCGACTTACCACACACTCCGGCGTATATCACACTCCGGTGTATAATTTCAAAGTGCTTTTTTAGTTTTTAGATATATTTGCCATATCACGCGCACCCTTTTCTTTACGAAGAAACCTGAAAAATACATGTGCCATGCTCTTACTTTTAAAAGTCATTCCTACAAAAGTTTTTTCCAGTTTTTCGATCAGTGGTATACTGAATTGAAAAAGCGATAAGTGTGAAGCAATATGTGTGTGGGAGAAATGCTTTGGAGAGTAAATAATTCTGAAAAGAGAGGACAATGTATTCGAAGCAGATGTGCACAAGAATTTTATTCTTGGGTTTTGAGAAAATGGAGAAATTATCTAAAGTAAGAATGCAATTCCGATCCGAAGGAATTCGCGGAATTACCAGTTACATGTTTTCTTTATCTCTAGTCATTTGAAGCCGTGATTTTGAAGTGAGCATCGAAGGCAAAGATGGAACAAAGAAGGAAAAGGAGGTCAAATGCGTCACACCAGTCTGGAAGCAGTGTGTGAGTGGATAATAAAAGAATGGAATGGAATTAAACCCGATATAATTCAAAAGTCGTTAAAAATGTAGTATATCTAACAATGCTGATGGAACGGAAGATGATCATTTACTTATGGATCAGAATAAAAGTGATGATGAAGATGAAACAGAATTCGATGATTACCTTAAGATATACGGGAAGACGAATTTGGTGAACTTTCATGTTATCAGATAAGGAAAGTTTTCAAGTTCAAGGAATGCCATTGGTTTTAAACAAACGGCATTTACATATATGTAGAAAAGCAATTTTTGTACCCGTAAATTTCGATCTTATTTTTGTATCAAAATTGCGCATTATACGTTGTAAATACGGTATATATTTTAACAGTTTTTATCCTCCTTCCAAAGAAGCGCGATAAGCATCGTATGATAAACAAATGCGTAAGTTCTCGTAGCATTTCACTTCGGTGCCTTTCTACATGTAAGAAACAATCGCCTATCATTTCATCTGCTACAACACACAGAAGGGCACTGGCATGCTACGTCGAAACGTGCTCATATCTAAAACCCCTGAATATACGTATCACTTAATGTAATTAACGGATAATAAAACCACGACCAAGAGGGGGATGCCATCAGGAAAAAGGGGATTGTTCGAGTCCAAAAGAGGGGTCTAGCAAGGGACTATCATCCTCGAGTTGTCATGCCGTGACGTATGAATCAGTCGGTTTGCTCCTAACCCCCTCGTATTTCCCCTTACGAGGCCATGGCAGCAGGTGCCTCGGTTAAGTGGGATTACGGGGAAGGAACTACTTTCAGAGGAAATCCCTCTTCCCCTTTCTTCTTCCCGCCCCCAACCGGCACTCTAATCAAAAGACCCTCAAAAGCGTCGCTTACGACCAAGCAAAGCGGGCTTAGATTGCTGGGTAGACTAGAAAAATTTCACCTCAGCCTGTATGCTTTTCTTCTTGGCATAGTTGATAATCTTGCAGTGATGCAGGTTCTACAGGCTGGAGAAATGTTATTGAAGCTAATGGCATCAATTAACAGTAATTTTCTTCTTGCTTGTCCCCCCTCCCTATTTTCAGCAAAGATCATATGTTTGACGTTGGTTAGATGGTAAACGTAGACTTCCCCGTCGAAGGGCTGTTTATATTTATTTATTGTCGTTTACTTTTTATTGTTCTTCATATTGTTTATGCTGAATAGATATATAAAACCAATTTCTTTTAAGCATGGTTTTTAGTATTTATTAGGAAACATTAGTTTTCTAAAGTAAAAGCATTTAAAAACATTAGTTTTCTAAAGTAAAAGCATTAAGTAAAAGCATTAACATTAGACTAAATATTTTTATTATTAATCTTAATTATTACGCATTTTTTTCTGGAACAAAGATCGTTTGCCAGTGACTGGTTTCAAATTCAATTGATGACTCTAGGTACCGTTGTTTTATCACAACGCGAGAAACATACATACATTCATGCAGATTCTTCATTATTTAAATTTGGTGGCAACAATTCGGAAACTGATACGCCGTTTATAGGTTTCAACGCAAAATGCCAAAACGAAATTAATAGTCCTTCAGGGCAAATTGCGTCTTTGGACTAAAAAGGATGCATAATCTGTCACTTAAGCATTCTGTAGGATATCACTTAAAATAAAACTTCAGAAGCACTGCACACTTTTAGAAAATACTGTAAATTTTGCAGATTTATTGTGATACTGAAGTATAGTTACATTCTTTATTACTGATACTGCAAAAGTATAAAATACAGTGAAAATGCTAAATGGGCTGCATTATATAAAAAGAAATTGGAGTTTAATTTCAATTGCTTGGCTAAATATTGCTTAATGAAACTTAAGCCTTTGAATTCCCGTGTGTGTATTATTTAAAGTACCTACATAAAATTAGAATTTGCTAACAAATGGCGTTTAAAATGCATTAGCAATTATTTAATTTTTTACGCCATCACAGACTTTTCTAAAAATTAAAATTCGTGATTAACAGTTAAGAATTTCATAGATGGTTATATCTTAAAACTGTAAATGTATCATGATTTTTCAGTTACGCTTTTGCTTTAAAGTTTACTTTCCTCTTAATTAAGGCAAAATTATTCAATAATCAAAGCAGCACGTAATCTAAAATCCTATTCTGTACTTATAAGATAGAAAAGCTTTTTAATTATTCCTTATTATTATTATTATTATTATTATTATTATTATTATTGCAAAATCTTGGGGTGTCATGACGTTGCGTGATTGTAAAGAAGTTAATTCTTTCAATCTCATTAGAAATAAATTAAATGTCGTTTAGGCTTATATAATTTCAAAAAATAAGTCTTAAACTTCATTTACGTTTTCATCTTAACGTTTTTAAAATACACGAAACATAAATAATTAATTTCAAAGCAAATGATTTTATTTACTGCACGAATAAATTTCTACTGCGTTTGAGGACGCAAACTTTCACATCAGTTTAGGTTATACTGAAGTATTTATCTGTGTGAAAATTATTATTCTTTTCCGATTCCTTTTGCATAACTATATTAGCTATTTTAAAATTATAATTGTAGTTGATATAAAAGTAACATTGGGGACATATTAGTGGTAATTAAGAGCATCATTGATAATATAATACGGAAACTGAATATTTAAATAAAAAAAAATACGGAGGCTTTCACATTTTATATTGCCCCTAAAGGTGCGTTTATTTAACGTTTTGTATTTTACTTTTATTTTTAAATGTCATGTTCTTCGCACTTGAACCATAAAATTCAATTCAACAGCAATATCCCAAAATAATTTAAAAAGTGCATATCTTTAGAATTTCTGATACACAGTCTCGCGCGCTGGAGATAAATTTTCTTTTTCGTACAATGTTGCTATGGCCCGCTTTGAAATCGTTGAGTTTATTAATCAAAAATTCGTTGAAGTTTTACAAAATATGAAATAGATAATAAAACAAATATTAAATTTCAAATTGGCGCTTCCGGGTGCCCATATTCGGGTGGAAGATTACGTTATTGAGAATTTGATGTCTCTAGATACCACACAGTTTGAGAAGTTTACATAAATCCATGCAGATTCTTCATTATTTTATTTCTTTTAATATATGGCAGGGCTCTAATATTTGGTGGTAACAATTTGAAAAGTGAAACGCCGTTTATAGTGAATCAACGCAAAATGCCAAAACGAAGTTAATAGCCCTTCTGGGCGAATTGTCCCTTTGCACTAATAATGATGAATAAAAATAGAAATTTTAAAAATAACATTTTAATTTAAAAACTTCAAAAGACGAGAAGCTTTGATAAATTTAAATTTACAAAAAAAAAAAAAATGAAATTTATCTTTTACTAACTTATTGTTTAAGTAAAAACAGTTCACGTGTTTTATCCTAATATTTTAGGATTGATATTCTTTTCATAGTTTTTATGCATTAAATTTAGCCTCACTTTGTAAACGTGAAGCTAATTTTAAATGTCTGAAGTGTTTTAAATGACGTAAATATTCATATTTTGGCTATGTCAAATTTAAAAAAAATAATTTTCGACAAATAACGAAGTTTAACTTTTAATAAGCTTTATACTCGTTACGAAAGAAATAAAAATACAGGAAATTTAACTCCCGTACGATTAAAATTGGCCGGGATATTTAATTAAAAAATTTAGTTTTTATATCATTTTCGACTTTCCTTGAGAGATCCTTAATTGATTTTAAATGACTGTTCCACAAATAATTATTAACGTGTTTCTTAGACGTAAGTGACCATTTTTAATGTAAACATTATTATAGAGCCTGAGAGCCCATGAATTTTAACTTTAACCCTTGTGGGATCCATGAATTGGTTTTTAAGTCTCAAGACTCTTCATTTTAAAAATGTTATTATATATCACTGCTCATTCTCTTTTATAAATTTCATAATAAAAATATTTTTTAAATAAATTAAAAATAAACTTTCCCGTCTTTCTTAGTTCATTGGCATTAAAATAACCAGAAACCCCATTCGAAAGAGATCACGCAAAGGTTGTCTTTGATTCTAGCGAAAAGTTAATTCCGTATCTATCGAAACATATAAAACTGATAGAAGCTATGGTTTAAATTGGCATAGGCCCACCAGCGGCCGAGCGGTAAAGTCGCTGAACGCTGGTAGTTCGGTCCGAGGTTCGAATCCCGCGAACGGGCTGGCTGCATGGGTGTTTTCGTGGTTTTCCCCATGTGTAACGTGTATACGAGCCAGTTTCCCTTAGAAAGTCCTCCACGAAAGGCATCCCTCCCCTTTGGCAGATAGCCCTAGTGTGCTTTGCCGTAATTAAATACACCACACCACACCACTAAATTGGCATAAGTTTCTCAATAATATGAGAAAACGTAATTTATAGCTTTGGTATTCTCATGAATGCTCATGAATTTTGCAACAGTTAATCATATCCATATAGCAAATTTGCAAGTATGAAAATAAACAAAAAATGTGTACGCTGAATGCTAGTTGTCTGTCTATTCAAATATTGCCAAAAAGGATAGCTGGATGCGGAATTTGTAGTTCTCTTCACGAATAGCAAAAATTCGATAATAATTTGCTTTGAAAATCAATTAACCTCCGGAAGTTCTCCATGATGGCGCACTTACCTTAGTAAGATAGCCTTTGTTTGTATTGTTTTCAACTATTATTCGTTCAATCAGTACTAAAAAGGATTCAAAACTATTTTTAAACATGATTAGTCTACTCGGTGTTTATTTTTAGATAATCGCTTAGGTTTCTGGTCGAGAAACGTTATTTGGTTCTTTGTATAGAACTATATAGACTCACAATAGAAAAAGAAAAGAAAGAATAAAATGTCGATTAGAGTTTTTCAAGAACTAAAGCCGTATTTAAACTTCAAAAAATAACTTGCGTTTCGTAAAAGAATATTTTATCTACTTCCTCAGAGTTAGACTCATGGGGGTTAAAAAAGTGGAAGAATTAAATATCCGGCATTGGAGGTGGGGTGGAGGAATTGTTTGACCGAAAGAACAGCCTTTAGTGTGCACCAGACCTTGACCGCTCGTGAGAGTTTTGTCCGCTCTCACGAGCGGTAAAAAGCAGCCCGCTCGTAAGCTTTTTCAGTTTTCTGCCGTACCGATTCGTTTCTGTCGCGGGAGAAGAAAAACTAGCTCCCCGGTGACTGTCGCTGTGGAATTGAGTTTTTTCTCCCTTTCCCTTCGCTGTGGGGAAGAAACAGAGGTTTTTGCATAGGCTTTCCCTTTATTTCTCAATAGTTTCTCCCTCGAGATATTCAGCTTTGCAAAGAGGTAGGGAACTTCAAAGTAAACGCAAAGAAAGTTTTAAAATATTTAAAATTCAAGCTAACGTAAGTGGCTAAATCTTTACAAGTAAAGTACCTAACAAAGTACATAAAATGTAAACATGCGGATATATATCAGTTTCATAAATCCTGGGAAAGGAATTTATACCTCTGTATGTTATTCCTAAACATTTTTCCAGGCTGAAATTTTAATACCAGGCGTTGCCATTCAGCAAGGAACAAGTTTAAATTATCTCATTTCTTTTCTTCACATTAGGGAAAGCTGCGAGAACTATGCGTAATTTAGTTATAACAATAATACCTTTGTTTAAAGCCGAATAAATATATTATTATAAACTTGAAATAGGATTGAGAAATTAGAAGAAGAATAAAGTATCATTGGCATATTATTTAATTTAAGGGCTAAAGATGAACATGAAGTAAAACATCGAAACTGTCATACAGGGAATGTATATCTCAATAATATATTTTGATAGCAGAAATTAAATTCTTCCCTTGCAATTAACGCCAACTATTTCAGAACAAAATGGCTGACGGCCATGTTAAATATGAAAAAAATTCGCATGCTTTGGTTTCATACTTGCTCATTATTACTCATTAATGAATTTAGATAAATAAGCTGTCATAAGAAAATCTATTAGAATACACTTAATTTTTAACTCTTAGTTAACCTACTTAATTGCTGCTGAAACTGTGACACATAGTGTCAGATTTCTGAGGTTTGTAATTTTACAGTTAGTTATAAGGTATTTCTCCCGCCTTCTTAGCATGCCTTCTTGGTGTAGTGGTCAGTACGCTCGGCGCGTATTCGAGAGGTCCGAGGTTCGAGTCCCGGCGAAAGCATTGCTGACTTTTCATCTTTCTTGCTTTCAAAAAATACCTAATGTTTCTACAATGGCGCTCGAAATAAAAAAATTGTGAATGATGATTCTCCACCACCAGGATTTGGCGACTGGGTCCCCTTAATCTCCAGTCGCCCTTTAAAAGGGGGAGTATATAAGATATTTCTCGCGCCTTCGTAGCATGCCTTGGTAGTGTAATGGTACGCACACTCGGCGCGTATTCGAGAGGTCCGTATTTCGAGTCCCGGCGAGGGAATTGCTTATTTTTCATGTCTTCTGCTTCGAAATACCCTAATGTCTATATAATGTAATGATTAGGTCCCAATAGCTCCGTACACGAGGTATCGTATGAAATTTCTATCTTCATGCAGACAAGAATACAATACAATTCAATTAAATTTAACAGGTCTCCATTTGAGAATTACTGTGATAATTACGGCACAGATACTTGACTGAACAGTAGCTCAGGATAATATTCACAACTCAGTTGTAATGTGTGAGGAACCACAAACCTATTTACCTTTAACCTGTTAAACTTTCGACTGCAACTTGCGGTTTTGTATAAGTATCTCCTGCACTGGAAGTTTTACATTGGCTAGGATAAACAGCAGCAGACACCAACAGCTAACTAATTGCACCTCTATCGATCAGATACACCCAGGCTAGACTCGGGCTATCGCACGTCAGACGGATAACTAAGGTTCCGGATAACCTACTTATACTCCTGCGATTGTCTCAAAAATCTACCTAACCACCTAAAGGGAACAAGCTGCATGATTAAGAAGTGACAGTAAAGATGCAAATAAAAAAAGCAGTTTAGTAGTTAAAATAAACTAAACTGCCACAAAATAATGTCTGAGTAAATTTAATTTTAATCTTAACTGTTGTTTATAAAGAGGCTAAGAAAGCGCGTCCTTTTCACTGAACATTAGCAGATATTCTTGAAACAAATAATAATATGTTAGCTTTGATAGCATAATATTTATTCTGTACTTTATGAAAATTTATTGGTAAATTTAAACAAAATTGCTCAGTTAATTGCATAGAAGCTTTTTAATGTTTTCATTAATTCTTCAAATGCGCCGTGCAAAAAAAAAAAAAAAAAAAAAAAAAAAAAAGAGAGAGATAAATGGTGCTCACAATTCATTCTGCATCCTTAGCCTAACAGAATCACTTTTACTAACAAAGAAGAAAAATCTGATGTGGACACCACATGAATTCCTTGCACGGCCTATTAAATTATACACCTGATTTAAACTTTTTTCCTCGAATTATTCTAACTTAATTAACTCATCTTTAAAGGGAAGTTGAAAATGACACCAAAAATTGCAAATTTTGAAATCAAATATCTCTCTCAGTTTTCGTGTACGAGATCCAAACATTTCATAAATTTATTTTTTTTAACGAACATAAACTTTCCCAAATATAAGTATAGGAATCGGGAGACCACATTAAATATTAGATTTCGCTATTTTTCGAAATTTAATTTTTTGTTAAGTTTGATATTGCTAAAATATGAATAGGTTCATTATTTAAAATACTTCTGGAATTGAACGTATATGATTACTATCAACGATTGCGAAAATAAAGGTCAAATAAGGACTTTTAAGCCGTGTAAGGGGGTGGATAATATCGATCTATTTATCTCTCTCTATATATATACTATATATATGTATTTGGCACTCACGATCGCAATGAAAAAACGAGGTGCTAAAGTGGATGTTATAGAAGTTCCATATACAAAATTTCATCCTTCTACTGCTAATAGTTTTTGAGGTATGCGAATTACATACATATATACAGACGTGACGAAAACTTCCTTTTGAATCCATTTGAAATCTATTTTAAAATGCGTTTGGGAAAAAGGAGTCCTTTATTCACTTCATACGTACAGACGGCAAGTAAAAATATCGTCCAAATGGATTCAGGAACTATGAAGGTAGATATTTCTGTTGAAATACGATGCCTAAAATGTTTTGCAATTACAACACTTCCTTTACTTCGTACGAGGAAGTAAAAAGCATCATAGAATAATTTTCATATTTTATTTACACTTGCGACTCCGAAAAATATTATGCCAGGAATTAAAATTTTCTTTTTATATAATTGGTTTCCTTATAAGAAAACTGGATGCCTAATGATTAATTCAAAAGTTGTTTATTAGAAAAATATTTATTCTACATACTCCTTATTTCATCTACTTTTAATCATTGCCTCTATAGACTTGCAAACCATTCATGCGTATTCCATGATTTCCTTTTATGATTACTGAAGTATGATATATATCTTGAATATTACATTTTAAGACAAAATTTAAATATTTAAAAATTTATTCGTTCTTCAAGCTATTACATGAACATTTTTTAAAAATGTTTATTGAAAAAATTGCTTATGACATTACATTTTATTGGGATTCTTGGACACTGGATAAGTTTTGAGTGTTATTCTCTCATTGAAAATCAGATAAATCTACCAGTCCTATGTGACTTTTCTGTATGAACTTTGAGTCTTTTCTTTGAATTGAACTTTTCACAACATTTTTTTTTATGAATGATACAAATAGATTGCTGTGAGACATCCTGTTTGATATTATACCTGCACAGCGGTTTTTACTTTCTATTTTCAAGAAAAACCTATTCCAGAATACTTACCTTCTCTATGTTGAAGAGCTAAACTCAATGGCGCATTAGTGAGTCATGGGTTGCAGTGCCGTGATATCTGCTTTCTTGATCGTGAATTCCGGGGTGCAAGTGGTCAGCTTGTCGCAGCACTGCCGGTGTTTAGTCCCCAAGCGAATTTGGTACACATTTTATCGACTCCTTAAGACATGAAAGACTAAGTCAACTTTGTCCAGCCCGGGCGTCGAACCCGGACCTGTGGTGCTGCTGCGCAACGCGCTAACCACAGTGCCTCTTTCTTTATATTGTAGAGCGCACAGAAATTATACTATTTATGTATTACATGTCGGACATTTTGTTGACATATCAGTTTCAGACATCCTGCCAGTATCGCAACATGTGTATGAGACCATTGTCTTAAAGCCATAACTAGTGTCAAAATCAGAATGTTTTTAGCCATCAAGTTTCTTTAAGCAATACACTGTCTTTCTCATGGCTTCACACAGACAGGTGTTCAGGAAATTGGCATAAAAGTCACTTTTTGTTGTCTACTCACAGGTTGGCAACGTTGGCATTCGTAATCATAAAGAAAGACTTCACAGAAAATGCTTTACCGATAGCATGTCTTGGTCATCTTGGCCAAAGGTTTTTTCCCTCCCACCTCTTGTGTTGTCATTTACAATAGCCTTTTTTGCAAATGCTTTACGCAGGCAATTTTCGTCATGCGTGTATCGTTCAATGCTATTTATGGTTTTATGGATCAATTTGATCATGAAAAAAAAGAGTGTTGCCATTCGAATATTTCGGAATTCTTGGCTGAGCGTATAGGCCGCTAAGTATTCATTTATCGGGAAAGTGTTTTATGACCATCTTTTAGAAATCAAACATTTAATCCAAATTACATTTTATAGGAATAAATCGAAAAAAGTTGCTTAACTTTCCAGTTAAAGCAATCAATTATCATTATAGAAATTACCAAATCACTTACCAGTAGTCGAATTCAAATCTTATCGTCTTAGAGCTTCTGCACATCAAAACAAGTCCTACACCAGGGCAGCCAGAGCAAAGACAGTATAATGTTAGCCGAATCTACAACATTCAGTTAAATCATTATTCATTGCATTCATTTTATTGTTTCTTAAAACTACATGCAAATCTTTTCATCTCTCTAACTCTACTCATTCTGTTATGGCATGAGCCATTTGTACCTCCAAAATTAAAAAGACGGAAATAAAAACTCTTTATTAACTTGAAATAAATGCCGTGAGTTCAATTTTTATTCTCCATTACTTTAGCCTAAAAGACAGGATTTTTTTCAGACTATTATTTCCATTTTAAGTTCAATTTACTTGAATTGCAAAATAAGTGTGTTTTATTTGAAGGCATACAAACGGAAGCTTGTTTCATTCAAACTACTCTGTTTAAATTCCTTTAAATCATCCTAGTCTCATCCTGAACTGGCAAAGTTTCGGAAAACAAAACTTTGAAATTTTATTAACCGCTATCTGAAAGCTTGAAGTCACAACGGATTATGGTAAGGTAATCTTTGACTTCACAGCACGAAAAAGGACTGCCTCTCCCGAAGATGAAAAAAACGGGAAGTCCTGGAATTTATGAAATTCAAGTTCGCCTTTCATTCTAATGAGCTCCCTGCGACACCTGTCCCGGTGTAAAGCGAGCCCCTGGGGCACCCCCTCTTCAACTCTTTCCACCCACTCTACCCTATCCTTAAGCCCCTGGTCTCCTAAATGCGAATGTATAATTCATTTTTCTTCAATTCTTTAGAAAGGTGTGCACCTATTTCCATTCCTCAACTCCACTTTGGCAGAGTTGGCTTTCCCTTCTCTTTTGAATCTTTTCCAACCCTTTTCTACGCTTCCGACGTCCCCTCCCTCCCTTCCACGTGGCGACCCCTTACGCCCTGCCGGGGCTTTTTATATATGAAAGCTTTATGTGTGTTATGCTAGCAGCCCTTTTTCTGGTTTTCACACTTGGTACTTTGATCCAATGGACTGGAGAATATTTGGATATGGAGGTATGTGACAAGTGGAAGATCTTCATCCCTTGCATGATGGTATACGTGAGAGAAAGTATAATGGAATTAGAATTTAGAAGTTGATAATTGAAGGAAAAGCAAATTAAAGGAATCAGTCTTGAAATTCTTAGTATTTGGCCTTAGGAACATCCTTTATTAATTAAAATAATGGCGCACATGCAGATAGTTATCAACTGGATTTGTTATAAATTAAATGCATTTGGTAATATATTAGTGATATGTATTATTAAATATTAAATAACTAAGATGTTCGTTTACTGCTTTTAAATTGCTCAGTTTGCTAAACACTACAGTAATAATTTGAAAGAGGAAGACTTGTTGTACGTTGAGTAACAACATTAAAAAATGGCTTTTGCCAAACAGCGTGCAAGACAAATTGTAAATGTATACAATTTGTCTTAAGCAATATCAGCTCTTTATAAGGTGCATTTTCAAAAACATTTGAACGATTCCCCTTAAAATATTCCTAAAATCAAAAACTAAAGATAATAGTATAGAATTTATTAGGTTTTACTTGATCTTGAACTAATAACCCCATTAGACATCAAGCAAATTATCGCTGTGTCTGAAGTAACTAAGAGTCATGACAAGGTTTTAATATTTTTTTAATTAATCAGAAATTAGAGTATAAATGCGCTTTCCGCTGCTTACAATATCAGCTACAACGTTTTGGGACGGAACTAAACAGAACAGTCAAATTTAAGTTAAACTTGAAAGTAGTCAAAGAGTCAAAGAATATAGAATTTAAATCTTACTCGAAGTTGCCTCCAAAAATCAACATGTTGGCAGCGATATAATTCAAAGCCGAAAAATTACTGCTATCAAAGATCGCAACGTAAAGTGCACAAGCAACCAGAATAGACTCTCTCTTCAAATCCGAAAATCTCACTTTAAGTACTAACTAATTCATCTACATTCTGGTGAGGAAAATGGAAAGGAAAACTTATAGTAAAGATCCAAATCATAAAAGCCTGGTTAATTTAAATAATAATAACTGTACAAATTAGAAACGCAAATGGTCAAAAATTTATATAGTGTATATTGGTTGATTCAGAGCATAAAAACATAGTTACAGCCTGGGCCCACATAACCAGGACTTAAGGCTGCAGAGTTTTAGGAAGCCTAATAATCCGATAGTTCATCATCATTCGGAATTTTTCGTTTTCACAAAACAAGGCAAATGTACGCTCTCGTACATTTGCCTTGCTTTAGGTTCCCGAAAGAGTAATGTGCTTAGAATTTCCAGTTGTCTTACTTGAATATTAGATTTTTTTCAGTACCTACAATTGTAATATAATTACTCTTTTAAGGTACTTCATCTATAATATAGAGTGATCCGAGACAAACCGAACCGGGCGTGGGAAATTTTCCTTGTTCGGGTTCGGTTTATCTTGAACCATTCTATATTATATTTATACACTTTGGTATCAGGGCAAGTTTTATAAAGTCACGTGGAACGCCTTTTTTAATATGTTAATGATATTGTTAAAATATTATTGAATTAACATCTAAAATGAGGAACTTGATTTTTAATGCTTTTTCTTGTTGCTTCCTATCCTTCTGATGTACGAGGATCTCCATCATGCCCATGAATTCACTACGGGCAAGAGATAATAAGCGCATATCATTAGCCAAAGCTCTACCTATGACAATTCAACTTTTGTCCAGCTTCTTCCAGGCTTTGAGGGAGAGAGAATTCAGCGGACAGACGTCAGTATATCTTTACTTCCAACCTCTCAAAGCAATAGTATTTTAAGTTTCCAAGCCAAAAAGATGCTGTAACATTTAAGAAAACCATGTCTTCTCGGAGATTCGAAAAAGGTTTCGAGATTGTCGCAGTTGGCTTCTTACCACTCTGCTAATAGGACGGCTTAGTTACATTTAATACTTATTTTCAAATAAGAGAATTTTATAAATTAAATTTTTTATTTATTTATTTTATTACTCTGCAACCAAACCACTAGAGAGAACTTTCGGATGGACTGTATTTTAAATGCTTCCATACCGCACAGACACAATACATTTACAAACACGTATGCAATCTCCGAGATTCAAACCTGAGCCCTTCGATAGGGCAGCCATCATCGCTACATATATTGTTCTTTAATATACTTGTAGAGGCATTAGGTATTTTTTGCAAGCAGGAAAGATGAAAAATTAGCAAACGCCTTCGCGGGAAATCGAACCACGGACCTTTGGAATACTGGTCCAGCATGCAGAACCACTACACCACGAAGGCACGCTAGGAAGGCGGGAGAAATACCTTTGAGACTTTTTTATTCTGAGGAAGGAAAATTCAAATTAGGTTTTCTTTTGAAAAATACTCTTTATTTTTATTTAAAATTAACGCGAAAATAAAATTAATTTTCTTCAAAGTTTAATAACTAAAAGTTTTTATTGTCTTGAACATTTATCATTATTAACTAGTGTGATGCTGAATCATATTTCAGTGATTGCTAATATAAAAAAATAAGACGATGCTTAAGCTAGATTTTAATTGTTTTATAGTTGTATTGGTTTTAACTAGTTAGACAGAAAACTTACGTTACTACAATTTATTTAACAAAATAGTTTTCTACTTTTTTTATTTCAGCTTAAAATTGGTCAATTTAATCCTAATACACTATATTAAAAGACGTTTTTAGTACCTTTCATAAAGCATAAAATCTAAAATAACTACGAATATGACTTTATACAATTTAGAATAAAATTATCTATTAAGTTGATTTTTTTTAAACTTAGTTTTATGTTTAATCTTACCCCAATAATTAGCAAAATTCATTTAAAAAATAACAATACTACATTTAAAAAATAGCAAAATTCATTTAAAAAATAACAATACTGTATTAATTTAAGCAATAAATTTCAAATTTTAAAGTTAGTAGAAGCCTAAGAGAGAGTTCTACGGAGTAAAAAATGTTTTTTCTAGATTAAAATAAATAGCATAAGGGTCAAGAGAAAAGCGTTTACAATAGCTTGATTAGGGTCGAAAATATTGTTGACAAAACTATCGGCATGATCCACCATTAATTAATTGTAATACAAAATCCAATTAACTCAAGTGAAAGTTTTGCAACGTTTTACTGAGCCAAAAAAGCACTTTTAATATCAACTACTGACAAATAATTAGGGAAAAAATATAACCCTGAAGTTTTATACGAAATTTTAACCACAATCGATTTTATTAACACTATGTCTCAAATTAGTAGTAATGCATTCTTATTTGAAACTGCGACGATTTTTATTAGTACTATAGCAATTATTTACAATCACAATTATAACGACTTTTATTAGTACTAGTAGTGGGCAGATGAGCGGGGTGTGGCCAAAGCAAAATTTATAAGTTCTACGTATACATGAAATGAAAATGCATAAAAACATTTCAGTATGAATGTAATCAGAATATTTTTTCCAAGCAACAACCAATTCATTAATAATTTTTGTTTCCAAACCATTAAACATAAACTTCTAACACTTCAGGATAATACGTATGCGTATGACGTCATGATTTAAATTTAATGTGATATAACAACTTTATCTCAATACCAATAAAAGAATTAACGTGGAAATAAGTTAATCAGTATGTTAATCTTAATCAGTCAATTATCTTAATATGAAACAAAAAAGTTGCCCAAAGCAGCTATTTATTTAAAATGCTGACATTAACGAGAAATTTTCGGTATTCAATGACGTCACATGAAATCGCGTGCTTTCTTCAACGTCAGAACATGACCTTACATTATAATAATGTATTTAAGAGGACTCATACACCTTAAAACCCATAAGATGTTCGAATAGGTGACTGCTGCAAGAATTTGGATTACTTATTGATTTTAAAAGAAATTACTTCCAATTTTTTACAGCTGACTACATAATATAGCTGCTTTCTGAAATCGTCATCAGAAAGTTTGTGTTGCCACAAATATTTTTATAATTTAATCCGCTTTGTGACAACATTTTTCGTCATGTTTCCAACTTGCGCACACAGTTTAAAACATTCTGTTTCATAATTTAATTCCATATTTAATATATAGCTTTTATAACATTTGGAAACTACTGTGAACCTAAAATTCTAAAAATTTCATGTTCAATTTTTATTTTATTTTGAGTTCCATTTATAAAATGTATTTTATTAACAAAATTTGTAATGTTTTCGTCCATAAAATTTTTCAATATTAAAATATTTATCAGATTGTTGGTTCAGTTCGAAAATAGTGCCCATATAAAGAATTCCATCCAATTTCAAGTATGTACCATTAGCCATTTTTAAAATATCATGCGCGCAAGGTGGAAATATGGCAAAATATTTTGTCACAAAGAGGATTAAATTACAAAAACATTTGTGGCAACACAAACTTTCTGGTTACTAGTTTCTAAAGCAGCTGTATTATGTAAATCAGCTGTAGAAAGTTGGAAGTAATTGCTTTTAAAATAAATAAAATATCCCAATTCTTGCAGCAGTCATATATTCAAAGATCATGAGGGGTTTAAAATGTACGAGTCCCCTTAATGTTTGGCAATGCTATTTTTTAGTATTTTGTAAATCTTACAAATTTTTTATTAACAAACTCTACGATTTGAAAGCGAGCAGTGGCAACACTTTTCGAAATAAAGCGAATTTTCATCTCCAGCGTGCGAGACTGTTGGCATTCGGAAAAATGAGTACGAAAATGAGTGTTTTCAGAGTTATTAGTCACTATCACGGTTGATTAAATTCGTTACGAAGATAAGGATGGTCGAAATGGCTTCCCACGAATTTTTAGAATTCGGGAGTACCTCTCTCGAAACACATCTCTCCGGAGGAGATGTGGTGTAACTCGATGCGTACTCGCGAGGTCCGGATTTCAAATCTCAGCGAGGTCAATGCACAATTTTCGCGTCTCCTGCATCAAGAATCCTAATAACTCTACAATGTAATTTAAAGAAAACAGCTATAACATGGCAACAAACATATATTCGATACACATTTACAGAACGCATATGAAAAAATTTTAATATTCACATTATGTATTAGATTTAAAGCATTCCTTGTGGCGAGATGGTGAAAAAATGCAAATACTAGTACATACGTAAGTAAACAACTGAATAATGATATAAAAACTTGCTTTTTTCTTCTTATCGATTCACTGCAGAGTAGATTTAAATCAATTCATTCCCGAAAAATGACCTTAAACACAACTTTTAAAACAGAAAATTGGGGCTAATTTTACACTTCCTGCCCAGGCACCTCCTCTTAAAATTCTTTGAACGGTCGCTTATAGCCCATCCATTTTTTCTTTTTTCCTAAGGACCACAAGGAAAGTAGGCATTTGCGTTGCTTCCGATCTTAGACTCCCTCTCCTCTAAATATAGCTGGAGTTTTTTGAAAAGAGGGGGAGAGATCGTTTTTCCGATGTGCGAAAAAAAGAGATAGACAGCGTTCCATCCAAATTTATATTCCCTAGCTTTCCATTTGATGATACCCCATGCCAGATTTCACACTGTGTTGTCACTGAACTGGATATTACATATATAAATACGACGGGAATCAAGTGATTATTTACTGATGGTAAAGAAAATTATGATGTTACTTTCTCTCGTATTTTCCAAAATCGGTTTGCCTGTTTGTACTTGCATTAATGTGCATCATTGTTTTACTGAGTTTAACGAAAAGGAATTTTGTGTATGAGCCCACCATTGCTTACTAATGACCCTAAGTAGTCAAAAGTATAAGAATTTGTTACCTGGCGATACCTGCGGATGGTTGGTAAATTAAAGCCAAATTGCTCGTTGCCGAATCCTAGCAGCTTTTAATATTCTGCATAATTTTAAGATCAACGTGCGCGTCAAATTTATGTAGACATTAGTGAAAATTCTTTCTTGCTCAAGTAGCTTATGGATATCCTAAATGGGTTCTACAGATCTTGGGTTTAGTGGAATGTTTTCAAGGGTTCCGCAAAACTATATTTATTTATTAGTCCAAAGGGATTTGAATCCCGAAGGACTATTAGTTTCGTTTTGGCATTTTGCGTCGGACTCATAAATGTCGGTTCACTTTTCAAACTGTTGCCACAAAATGTTAGAGTCCTGCATTATATTTGAAGAAATTAAATAATGAAAAATCTGCATAAATGTATGTATATTTCTCGTATTGTGATAAAACAACGGTACATAGAGTCATCGAATTTTGAATAACGTAATCCTCCAACGAATATGAGCATGTGGAAGACCAAATTTGAAATTTGAAATTTGTTTTATGATCGATTTCCTATTTTTTAAAACTTTGACGATTTTTTGATTAACAAACTCAAGGATTTCAAAGCGAGCAATGGCAACGTTGTGCAGAAAAAACATTTTTATCTCCAGCGCGTGAGTCTCTGCATCGGAAATTCTAAAGATATGCTCGTTTTAAAACTATTTTGCGATATTGCTGTTGCACTGGATCTTATGGTTTAAGTGCGAGGAACATGATATTTAATAAAGAAAGGTAACACACAAAATGTTAAAAAACGCCCCTTTGGACGCAATTTAAAATCTGAAACATTTCAGATTTTTTATTTTTTTTATTTATCAGTTTTCTGTTTTCAAAACATCATGTTAAAACACATTCATTAAATATTTGTGATTTGGTAATTATATTTTAAATTAAAATGAATTTTGAAATCTCACAAAAATTTTTAAATGCACATGCTATGCGGCAGATGTAAATGATACAATCTTCCTCTTTATGCAGCTATTTCCTCGTGATGAGTTATTATAGTGTATACTTTTGTGAATATTGGATCCTTTTTCAAGCTAAAACTTTAACTTAGATCTATATTCTATTGTGTATTCATATCATTCGTTGTTTAGTGGAAAATAAACATGGATTTTTTAAAGTTTGCTTTTCTTTGGTAACATAACCCTTTCGTGGGCCGTGGGAAGATTACTTCCCATCTACATGATCCTGGAAAATACACCTGTGGGAAGCGCAAAACCCACTGGCTTTGGTATTATAACGTTGGGAACTCTAATTCCCACTTCAGTATTGTGCTGCCATCTGTGTTCAATCGATTGAAAACAGAATTACCACATTTGTTTTGAAAGTTCGAACGCGTTGTCTGAGATCTGTTCCACTGAGACACCTGTTTTGATTTGACATTTGCATTGCTATACGATTCTGCTACAAATGTAAGTAAAACACTGTTTTTATTATAATAACTTTCTCTTATTTTGTATATTTCTCTAAGAACTATCTAATATTGAATAATAAATAATGGGTGGAAAGTGAAAATGCTATTGCATTGTGTATAAAATCCACGTGCAATAGGTATGTTGGAAAAATTAGAATATTTTTGAAAATACATTTGGAAATATCATTCAATTCTACTGAGAAAGAAAAGGATTATTTTGGCATGATTTTTACCGAGGAAATTTTACAGAATATTGTTGACGAAACTCAATATGCAAAACAGCCTAAGAAAAGGAAGAGATTGGGTCATACCACAAAAGACATTATTCTGAACTGGAAAGAAATCACATCAGAAAATGGGTAGGTATGCATATACTCATGGGTAAACATCAATTGCCTGAACTGAAAAACTACTGCAGCACAGACCCTATTCTCAATGTTCAATCAGTAGCAAGAATAATAATCGCAAAGAGGTTCAAAAAAGTAACTGAGATTTTACAAAAATCGAAAACGATAACAGCACAAATCTATGTGGGCAACTTGGGCATGATAAACTCGATAAAGTCAGACCAATCCTCTCACAGCTCAATGATTCCATACCTAAAGTCTACGAACCTTCGTCAACATTATGAATAGATCAATGTATGATAGCTTTCAAAGGGAGAACTTCATTGAAGCAGTATATGCCAATGAAGCCTATAAAAAGATGTTACAAGGTGTGGTGTTTAGCAGACTCTAAGACTGGATATATTCAAAAATTTGAAATTTATTGTGGAAAAGAAACTTCTGATAGTAAGGGTAAAATATTGAGCTTAGGGGAAACAAACTAAACTAACGGAAGATGTGAAACAGACAGGTCATCTTATAGCCTATGATAACTATTTGACATCTTTTAGGCTCGGAAAAAGTCTACTTATAATTGGTCTGTTTTCTGTGGGGACTGTGAGGCCGCAAAGGAAGGATCTTCTACCAATGCTGAAGGCTAATAACAAACTGCAAAGAGGGGAATCAGTGTTTCTAACTAAAGAAGGTGTTGCTGCAATAAAATGGATGGACAAAAAGGCTGTTACATTGTTGACTACTACACACAATTCCGCGATTATTACATCTATAAATCGTACACAGAAGTATGGTACTAAAACAGAAGTACCTTGCCCTACAGCTGTTGCAGTATATAACGATATCATGGGAGGGGTTGATTGCTTCGATCAAAGAAAAGAAAGATACCAAATAGGAAGAAGATCTGTAGAATGGTGGCATCGTATTTTTGATTTTCTTATTGATCTTATCATCGCAAATAGTTTTATACTGTGGCAAGTAAACAAGAGAAACAGAAGTTTAGACCAGCCAACATTCCGTATAGCATTAGCTAGTCAACTAATAGACGGATATTCCTCGAAAAAGGAAAGGCCGTCCTGCTAGCTTCCAAGCAAAAAGGTGTGCAGTTCCGGATGATATACGCTTAGTCAATGTGGGAACTCATATGCCAAAGATGGTTTCCAACTATAGACGATGTAAGAAATGTAGCACAAAGGCCCAAGAAAAGAGGACCCGCTATATGTGTGCAGTATGTGATGCACCCTTGTGCATTCAACATGTTTCTCATTTTTTTACGGCAAATAATCACCTTTAAATTGAATTTGTTCTATGACCATAAAAGGTCCCGTGGGAAGTATACTTCCCACCCCTAGAATTTAAATGTAAACAAAAAATTTGGCAAAATAAAATATATTTCCTTAAATGCTATTGTTTAGTTGATAATAAAACATAAAAGAAAAAACGGGAGAAATTCAAAAGAAAAATAAATGGCCCACGAAAGGAGAAAAGAAACATGGATTTTTTAAAGTTTGCGTTTCTTTAGTAACATAAACTAACTCCTCGAAGACTTGGAGCGAATTACTCTCTCGTCTGAAAAGAACTACAAGTCTTAGGAAGGTTTTAAAACAAAACTTTTCATCAAATCAGAACTGGAATATAAATGGCCCGTACATAGCCCGTACTTGACGAATGAGCCAGCCACTTGTGGTGATATAATTTAAAATAACAGCCAGTTTCAAGATTTAAAACTTAGTAGCCAAAGTCTATACAATTTATTTAACGCTAAGTTGGCTCAAATACGTTTCGCTGGAGTAACAATTTAAATGTCGGCAGCTATAACGCGAAGCCCAATAATACAACCCTATCTCTCGGAACAACTTCAACTTAAATGCTCTTAAACTAAATTTGCATTCTGTTAGGGAAATAGAAGGGAGAAATGACAGTAAAGACATAATAATAATAATAATAAACTGCTTATGTAAAATTATAACCTTACACTTTATTAAACTGAATTAAAATATCCGAATGAAAAATTCAAAGATTCTTTTGTAAAATTGAAGAAATGCATACAATGCATGGATTAACGTTTGACAAATTAAAGGCATAAGTAAAGAAAAAGTTTTGTCTTGAAATGGTTCTACTAATAATTATTTGATTACTATATCTTCATCTTAATAATAATTTATTGTAAGTTTGTAGAGACATTAGGTTATTTCGAAGCAAGAGATATAAAAAAGGAGCAATGCCCTCGCCGGGACTCTCAAATACGCGCCACTACACTATAAAGGCATGCTAAGAAGGCGGAAGAAATACCTTATATTCTCACCCCATTAAAGGGTGACTGGGGATTAGGGGACCCAATCGCCAAATCCTGGTGGCGGAGAATCACCATCAACCACCTTTTTTTAATTCGGGCGCCACTGTAGAGACATTAGGTTTTTCTGAAGCTGGAGAGTGAAAAATGAGAAACCCCTTCGCCGGGACTCGAACCACGGGCCTCTCGAATACGCACCGAGCATGCTGATCGCTACACTGCGAAGGCATGCTAAGAAGGCGGGAGAAATACCTTATATACTCCCCCTTTTAAAGGACGAATGGGTATTTAGGGGACCCAATCTCCAAATCCTGAGGGTGAAGAATTATCATTCACCATCTTTTAGTTTGGGCGCCAGTGTAGACGAATTATATATTTTTGGAAGCAAGAGAGATGAAAAATGAGCAACGCCTTCGCCGGGATTCGAACCACGGGCTTCTCGAATACGCGCCGAGCGTGCTGACCACTACACTACGAAGGCATGCTAAAAAGGCGGAAGAAATACCTTATAGATTTGTATCTCTACATCTAATAAATTGCTCAAGCCGGTAGAAACATCAAAGTATTATAGAAATTTGTGCATGTTTATTGGTGACCCAATGTGGATTTGTTTCCTGCTTGCAACAAACCTTGACGTATCTCCTGAAATTAGCATTGAAAGTGCGTGACATAATTTTCCGGTTAGACATAATCGGTCCACAACTTGAAGATATAATTTTCCATGTGCTTCACTATTTCCCTTTAATTGTAATTAATTTAAATAATTTCAATTAAAAAGTTTGCTATTTCTAGTACCACTTTTCATGCTAACAATGTCAAGAAAAAACATTCCATTTAACCCGTTAATTTCTTATCTTTTCCTCAGTGTAAATAATTAAAATTAACCTGACTTTATGCGTCCTCCATCCGTCACCGAATTTCCCAGCAAACGCTTCAGATTTATCTGCAAGCAACCGTACTCCCTAAAGCATAAAATTCCCAGTACTATCAGCATAAGAATTGTGTATATGAATTCCCAGCTTCTCAATAAAGACTTGGGAAATTATCCTTCCGCGTAAAGGAAATAAGGGTTTGTGAAGTGAAATGCCATGCATTAAGGGTGGGAATAATGAAGACGCCGAGTGCGGTGCCCTTAGGGGGAAAAGGAGAGAAAAAATTCCCTGCAGTAGAAAGGGAGACCCGTGATTTAGGAGGGTGAGAATTAATTGTTCCGCTACATCCGTGGCCTTCCAGAACTTTTTGTTTCTGGAAGGCCACGCTACATCTGGCCTACCGTCCCCCACTGATGATGTGACGCATATCCGGTGAACTGGAAAGAAAGGAAATCTATAGTATAGGCATTCTTGACTTCGAATTATTCTTGCTAATCACGATTTGTGTAATTAAGAAGAGATTAGTAGTCATGAAATTTGTGATTTGATCCTAAATTTAGCGGAACACGGCTAGATAATTGAAGTAAAATTAACGATAATAAAGATCTGAAAGTTATCAAATTTTAACTGTCGCCCGAAGGTTAAGGTTTTTTACGTTCTCGCAGGGCTCGCAGTGTACCAGTCTCCTATTACATTCACACCTATGAAACCATTCTTTTTGTCTTTGTAGCTTTATTCTTAAGCATGATTTTCATCGCACTTACGGCAGGTACAATTCAAGAGTAAAATTGCAAAACTTTTAAAAGAAACATAATAGTAATATACGTTTAGAATTCGCGATGCAGTTGCATACATTTTTTCTGTTTGGTTTTATTCGGTGTTGGTATACATTTTCTTTTTTTTTTTTAGTCCCTGAAGGAATATTGTTTTCGTTTTGCGATATTTTGAGTTGAAAACTTTAAAGGCTGTATCATTTTTCAAATCGTTGCCACCAACCTGCATTATATTTGAAGACATTAAATAATGAAGAATCTGCATAAATGTTTGTAGCTTTCTCGCATTGTGATAAAGCAACGGTACCTAGAGCCATCCAGTTTTGAATGATGTAATCCTACTGCGAATATGGTTATCTGAACGCCCAAATTTGAAATTTAGAATATGTTTTATTATCAATTTCATATTTTGTAAAAATGTAACGACTTTTCCATTAACAAACTCAACGATTTAAAAGCGAGCAATGGAAAAACTCTAAGGGGGGACCTTTTTATTTTATCTGCAGCGCGCGGAACTATATATCGGAAATTCTAAAGATATGCTCATTTTAAAATTATTTTGCGATATTGCTGTTGCACTGGATCTTATGGTTTAAGTGCGAGGAACATGATATTTAATAAAGAAAGGTAACACACAAAACGCGTAAAGCGTTTTCATAAAGCGCCTATTTGGACGTAATTTGAAATCTGAAACCTTTTTTTCCAGTCTTTTTTTCTCAGTTCATCATATCAATGTTCAGGTTTCTTGCAAAGATGGTGATACAAAACTGTTTTTTTCCTTTTATTATTAACGTTTTGTGAGTATACTTTATTTATTAAATATCACGTTCTTGGCGCAACGCCACATAAAACTCGATTTGACAGCAAAATCACAAAATATTTAAAAACAACACATAATAACTACTATAAACAGCGCTGAATGATATGTTCCTCTCACTTCAACAAGTTACGCTGGAAGCAATGATGAAATGCAAAACGTTCCTGAACACTCAAAATAAAAATTAAGAGTAATATTTTCATTTATTGTTTGATTTAATTTACTGTCTTAATAATGTTAAACATAGAAAATGCCGTGGTTCGCAAAGCAAATATTTATTACTGAGATATGCAGAGATACACGCAGAGTTACATGCAAAGAAATACAAGCAAGCAGAGATAAGCACAAGCAGAATAATACAAGCAGAGATAATAATAAGATCATATGCTTTGTTATAGTTTCAGAGCGCGAATTTTTCTATGTTTCATATGCAGGCATATCAGGAACTAGAGTTCGTTGGTGAGCTGTTCGAGACTGGTGATTGAGTTTTGAATTGAGATAGGCCGTTCTTCAATCGGCGAGGCGGTGATGGAAAGGCCACACTAGTTTAGCAGCGAAGTAAGCAGAGATAAGCCTTGTCTTGTCTTGTCTTTTAAATGGTTAGGAGGCAATTAGCAGCCTCTGCTGCTTTTTGCCTCCTAACCATTCAAAAGACAAGACAAGACAAGGCTTATCTCTGCTTACTTCGCTGCTAAACTAGTACAGAGGTCGTATAAATAACTTTACAACAGATCATGGTTTAACAAATCATAAACAAGACACAATAAATAACCAATAAAAAATAACAAAGAATGGGATTAAGTTTCAGAATAATTCGGACCTGGTTGAAAGCTAATGTATGTATCGGACGTGACAGAAAGCTATACTTCTAATTACCAATAAGAATGCGATTACAAATATCTCAACAAATAATAAATATTGAATTCTGAATCTATTTTCCGCTCCTGCTTTTACTAAGGTACAAATAAAACTCATCTACTTCTACTATTATTATAGGACAGAAGGAGTATATGTTACGGGCCTTTTTTGAATAAAACCTGTGCACATTATATAGATGTGGAAACCTTATATAAACAAAACTTAAGTACCTATTTTTGAATAAGACCGCAGCAACTGTAGTTTGCGAAATCCCAATTTTGCTGGAAAACAGTCTGGGGATGAATTTAAGAAACTTCTTTACATACATATATACATATATATATAAATTATAAACGAAATGTCGGAACTAAATTGAAAAATTTTTCTTTTCATCAAGGTTTAACCAATTTTATCTCCAGATAAGGAATTATCAAATGAAGTACATTTAAACATATCTATATATATAAAGAAGAAAGTCTGTGTGTTTGTTCGCTAATAAATCAGTCACTACTATAGCTATCGTCACCAAACTTTCTAAAATTCTTTTCTGAGTCCTGGAAAAGGTCGACGTTCACTTTTTTCCGAAAAAAATGCCTAAAATCAGAGATATTACTTAAAAATCTGGAAAAACGATCATTTTCGCCCCCATTTTTCTTAGTGGCAACAGTCTCGCAAGCTCGAGATCAAACTCTGCTTTGTTTCGAAAGTTGTTGCCACTGCTCGCCTTCAAAACCTAGAATTTGTTAATAAAAATTTCTAAGTTTTAGGATGAAATTAAATAGCATTGCTCACGATTTCAAAAATTCGTGGGAAGCCATTTCGACTACTCCACATTTCGTGCGACTTTAATCAGCTGAAATACTAATTAAAAATTTGGGATAGTGCTAATTTTCGCTCTTATTTTTCGAAGTGGCAAAAGTGTTGTGCGTTGGAGATAAAAATGCTTTATTTCGAAACGTATTGATACTGTTTTCTTTCAAATCGTAGATTTTGTTAATCAAAAATTAGTAAATTTTACAAAATCTGTACATATAAAGAAGAATGTCTGTTTATGTGTTCTTGTTATTGAATTCTGTTCAATTATGATAAATGTTTTGCCATATTTAGTCGACTAAAATTGTATATACTTGAAATATTGGACGGAACTTGAGGTTTTACGACCATTTTATTAGAAAGACAAAAATTATCAAAACCTGCGAGCCATTGTTGCTGATATAATGAGAGAGAATTAGCTTATTTTTCTATCGAAATTTTTTATGTGGGTTCCATATCGCATAAGACTAAAAAGTGTATAACTATGAATCGTAGTTTTTGCATCGTTATTAGAGAAGTATTATAGCGGTATCATTCTCTCTGTTGTTAGATACATTACTCTCAATTTAACCAAAATCAGGTACTTCCGGTAGTATGTACGACACGGCAATTAGCCAGAAATTAATTAATTTCCATTCACTAGCATTTTCAAATAATGTTTACAGACGGTTTCACTGAAATAAGAACTCCACAACATACGTCCTTCAAACATTCCTAGTCCCTCCCTCTCCCATAAATTACTTCACACAAGTTTCGCCGACTGTTATAATTCAAATCCCCCGCTGCCGATAAAGAATTTCGGAAACGCAACCCATCTGAGTAAGACGTAAAGAAAACACTTTGCCCACTTCCCACTAAAAAGAACGTAAGTTAATTAATGCTTTTTCTGTCCTTTTATATCTTCATGTACATTTCCTTTTCTTATTATATATATTTTAAATTTCAATTTTATTTTTTGAGTTGTTTTTGCAAAGATTGCATTATATTTCTTATATTTCGTAATTTTCTAATGTTTAATTCAATTACCTTGAGTCCAATGTTCAATTTTTACGAATAGTTTTGAGTTAAAATGCATAAACATGAGGGTGTCGGGGGACAATTACTCGAGTAATTTATTAATTTTACTGCAAAAATTGTTTTTCACTCAAAATTGAATTAGTGAAAATGCTTAATCAGAATGAGTTCTTTAGTGCTCTGCATGGGTTCTTGATCCCTTCAATTCACGGAAATATTTGGTCTAACTTCAATTGCCAGTTTGATATCGCCTTATAACTTGAGTAAAGGACGAAACACCTTCGTATTTATTTCTTAATTATTGTTCATTGTACGGGAGTTGGTTTGTTCCCCTTGAAAAGTCAACTAATTTCCGATCAATGGCAATGAGTACTTGCTTTTAATTTAATTACTTGCTTTTAATTTATTTTAATTTAATTTCTTTTTAAAATTGAAATTTTGTTATTCATGATTTAAATCAAGTCCCCGTTAAACATTTTTAACAATTTACATTCAAGTTATTTTAAAACAATTTTCGGAATTAAACTTACTTTGGATTCACTATTTTTAGATAATTCTACTAAAATTAATCTTAGGAGATAATCAATATTTCTTTAGTACATATACATATACATATATATATTAGATATAGATATATATCTTCTCATGCCACCAGTCTCTCGAGTGTACTTTTGGTTCGACAGTATTTTAAGTGACGCGATGCCGCAAATATTATTAAGCATTCGTATCTTCGCCAGGATTTAAATAGGCTTATCGGCACCTCTGACTACTATACTACACGGAGTGTCAAATATTTAGCATGTATAATTTTATGAACACTTAAAGTAAAAAGTGGTGAGAATTTAGTTTTTATGCATGTTATTTATTAAGTACACTTACTTTCTGATTTAGAAAGATGCTAAAAAATGTAGACTTTAATTTGTTAGTCAGATACACTTTCCTTTAAACGATGTTAAAAAAAGAGCTTCAAGATCCAAACTGTTTTAATTAGTTCTTCAGTTGCAAAATATCATTTGTATTCTATATTTTTTAGATTTATATTCTAAAGATGGTATCGCATTAAAGGATTACTTGAAATTTTAAAGTAGTTTAAAATGTCTTGTTATTAATTAATGTTTATTTTCTTTGCACTATTATTTTTTATAATTAAGAGAAATTTGAGAAATTAGGGAATTGCTATGATTCTAATTCCGATTCGACAATGTTTGAGATTCTTACTGTCTATACATAAAAACAAAGAACTCGCAGAAGTTACTTAAGCACTTTTTCCCAAAAAAACTTACTAATACGAGAAAGTAAAATTTCATACCAATATCTTTCTTTTAATATGTCTGTTACATAGGATGTCGTAGAAAATTGCTTATTTTGTGCATGACGCTGTTCTGAGTTATAATAAAGACTATAATAATAAACATCCACATATTCACAGCATACGATCTTTGACATGGTCAATATTTGTGATATTTCCTGTAGCTACTGTCGCCTTAAACTTCTAAGAAGTATCTTATTCGTAAAGAGGAGGAAGAAATTCTAGAAGAAGAACATACACGAATAAAGCAAAAGCAAAAAGGAAACGTTTTGACTATTTGTTGAGGTCAAATATTGGAATACGAAGAGAACGTGACTTTTGAAGGGCCCAAATTCTCTGTTTGGTTTCTCGAACGAGCTAGAATACATTTTAGCCGTTTAAGTCTACATTAAATTTCTTGCTTTTCCTTTATGCTTTGAGCTTATTTGCATTTATATGCTGCTCAAGTTAGAATATAGGAAAGATCGAAGAGAGTTTTAAGCATTATTTAAGGTTGTATTCAGATAAATAATGAAAAAAATCATATTGTTAAAATAAAAATGTTATAGTAATAACTCTTATTCGCGGGGAAGTACATTTCAAAATCGGTCTCAGTTACACGAAAATGCGAATTAATTGTCTATAATATGCAAATTTTGCTCTGAAAAAATTGCTTATGAATATCTGAAAGAAATTAGATTTTAAAGACGCACTAGATGGCTTATTAAGATTTTTCACGCTGTCGCTAAGATTTGCAGTTTACCAATCTGTTCTTGGACTCACTCCTAATAATAATTTTTTTGGCTTTTTAGCTTCGGTTTCTTCGATATTTCTATTATAAATATTTAATTATAAAATATTTAAAAACAGCGTATCTTTAAAATTCTAGTAAGAATGTTCGATCTATTTTTTTTTAAGATTCTGTGTACTATTTCTTTGAAAAATCAGCCGTACGAGCTGCCAGCGCCTGAAAGAATTATTTTGAAAAAGAAAATAAAGTGAGTAATGATTTCAAAGAGTTCAGCTAGTGTCATTTCATTAAAATATTTAATATTTCTAATTAGACATCTCATGATTTGTATGCATTTTTATTTAAGGCCTACCAGTCGCCGAGCGGTAAAGTCACTGAATACTAGTATTTCAGTCCAGAGTTCTAATCCCGGCAAGCGCATGGGCGTATTCGTGGTTTTCCGCATGTGTAATATGCATACGAGTCGTAGTTTCTCTTGTAAAATCCTCCGTGAAGGCATCTATGCAGCAGGTAGTGCTCAAGTTCTTTGCCATTGTTTAATAAACCAAACCAAACCAAACCAAGCATTTTTATTTAAATCAATCACAATAAAGTGAAAAAATATTTAAGAACTGCGTTTATTGCTTTTCAATCAATTGATTTGTTACTCACAGAAATATTAAATTTGAAATTTAAATATTTGCGCTTTACCGAATTGCACCAAGCTAGTGCTTGTGTATAATAAGTATTCTATTTTGAAGGCAGTAGCGACACATTCCCTCAGATAGCCAAATTTATGAATTAAAATTGGAAGTTAAATATACTCTTTGCCGAATGGCAATAATCTGGTGCGCTGGAGAAAAAATGTTTTATTTTAAATGATGTTGCCACTTTTCGATTTCAAATCGCAGAATTTATTAAATAAAAATTTATTTAATTTGTATAAAATGCGAAATAAATAAAAAAATAATTTAAAATTCAAAATAGGGTCTTCGAGTTGTTCGTATTCGCAGAGAGAATTATTGTATTAAGAATTTGTGAGCTCTAGATGTATTTGGTTTTCCTGAATGTAGCATTTCTACATACAGAATGAATGTTATACATACACATTCTTTATTATTTCATTTTTTTAAATAATACACGGCGATAACATTTGGTGACAATAGTTTGGAAAGTGATTCAGACAAAAAGTGTATTAAACCAGTTTACCCATGAATGTGAATGGGTGTTATTTCTGTTTCCCTCGCTCGTTTTGGGAAATACTTTTGATACAGATAAATTAAATAGATAACAGTTTTACCGAACAGCATGACATCACCAAGGTTGTAGAAGATCGAAAGCTTACATTGGTCCATGTCTTAAAATGAACCCATGAGTCCTCAAAAGCTGCACAATCTCTTTTAAATTTTTTGTACAAGTTAATCCTTGTACAAGTTCAGACACCTCTATGCGAGGGAGTTAAATGATCGAAATATTCAAAAAAATATGATCGAATATTCTTAAAGTAAAATAAAGAGCATGTGTTTATTTATACTATTAAAATCTGTGCGTTTTTGTCTGTCTGTTTGTTTGTGGCATTATCTCCTCTGGAACGCCCGGGAGTTGAGTTTCGAGAGAGGAATACCTCTAGAATCCTAGAAATGCGTAGGAAGCTATTTCGACCATTCTCATCTTTGTACGATTTTAATTAGCCTAGAAATTAATTAAAAACTCTGAAAACGCTAATTTTCACCCTCATTTTTCCAAGTGGCAACAGTGGCAACAAGTAGTAACAAATGGTAATAAAAATTGTAAGTTTTTTCAAAATTGTGAAATAAAAATCGCTTTGCCAAACATTAAATATATTATTCCCGATTCCAAAATTTCCTGGGAATCTATTTCGACCATTCTCGTCTTTTCACTGCTTTAATCAGCCGAGATCTTAGTCAAGAAATCTGAAAATCACTCATTTTTTCCGACTGGCAATAGTCTAACTCTCTGAAGATAAAATTCGAATCTGCTTCATTTCGAAAAGTATTGCCATTGCTCGCTTTTAAATCGTAGAGTTTGTTAATAAAAATTGTTAATTTATCAAAATAGGAAATAAAAATAACATTGCCAAACTTTAAGTATATTATTATTATATAAGGTCATATTCTGACATTGAAGAAAGCACGCAACTAATTGTGACGTCATTGTGCGTCGAAAATTTTCTTTAATGTCAGCATTTTAAATAAATAGCTGACAATAGCATAGCTGTCATTTTTTGTTTCAGGTTAGGATAATTGACACGGTATTGCCATTTTATTAATATTGAGAAAAAGTTGCTATATTACATTAAATTTAAATCATGACATTATACGCATTACTCTGAAGTCTCAAAAGTTTTTGTTTCCTGTTTTGACAACAAAAAAGAATATTTAAGAATTGGTTGTTGCTTGGAAAAACTGAACTGAGTTCATTCATAATGTACAGTTTCATTTCAGTTGTATATAGAACTTACATTTTTCTTGTGCCACAGCCCTCTAGTTTTAACATAAAATTTGTAAAGTATTCACATATTTTATCTAACCAGTTATGTTATGTTCAGTATTTTCTTTACTGTCATTTTCTTTTTCCATTTTCCTGCCAGAAAGCTAATTTTACTTCACGAGTATTCAAATGAGGTAGAGAGAGATAGTATTTAATGGAATCTACAGCAGTATGTCTTCGCCGTTATTTTTATTCTTGCCAATAGTACTTGTCATGGCAGTATTGATGTAAGCCAACTTGCACGTTACTCATTTTTGTGTAGCCTTTGGCTAACTTAAGATTTAGTTTCGTTTTAATTTGAGTTCATTACTTTTGAGTTATATCATAAATGCTGGCTGATTGTGTAAGCACAATAAGTGTCTTATGTTAAATTATTAAGTTCTTAATAAAATGACAACAGAAAAATTCAGTCTGAAAGATTTATTGTGTAAATTCTTACACTGTGCCTAATGCAACAGACTCGAATGAAAAGTGAAACGACGCAATGACAGTAATGCGACTCAAAATTCGATTTCGAGATTAATCCCCCTTTTGGGCTGAAACGTAATTATATTGTGTTTCCGTACAGATATATGAATTATTTATAGAATTATGACTTAAATTTTAATCTAGATTATAAATATTTGCATTATCTGAATTTCGGAGAAATCGTTTCTTGTCTTTTTTAAGCTAAACCTGTTCACATGTTTACACCTAATTGGATACAGTTTTGCAAATTATTAATGAACAGTATCAAGTAACATTTCTACTGCTTGTCAAGTAAAGAAAAAATCGTAATAATATTTTTTTTAATAATTCAAATGAAGTATGATAAATAAGTTTTTGAGAGAATTTTTTCCCAATGATTTTTATCTACGAATGATTTAACGAAACTCTAAATCTTACAATAATAATAGATATTGAAAAACCTTACAATAATAATAGATATAAAAACCACAGAAAAAATGCTCTTCTTTTATCATCTGTATTATGAGACTCACAATTCAATTAACATCGAGGAGGCAAAGAAAAGTTTCCACTCAAAAGAAAAGTGTCCATTTAGACGCGAATGAGTACACTTATTACTGTGGTTTTTTGCGCGGGAAGTAATCCTTAGACACACTTGTTCTTGACAGCTAAACGCTTTTATAGTCTTCATAGACGATAAACTACCCCAGAAGACGCCCGCAGGAAATAAAAGGAAGCCTCAAAGTTTTCTTCAACTTCAAAGCGATGAAAACAAAGTGTTAGATAAAAAATAAAGAATTGGGGGAAAAAGAAATAAAAAAATCGCTAGCGAGAAAAACAACTCGAACGCCGAACGAGGACAAAGTTATGTCACGTGAAGAAACAGAGGGGGAAAAAGCATAAATAAAGAAGAGAGAAAAATCACTTTTAGTGAAAAGGCAGCCCTATTCAGGCATATTAAGGCATGAGTGAAATAATAACAGTGAAAAAAGTACAGTGAGCTTAACTCCGTCCCACAATATAGAGATCCAGATAGTTCCATGTTCCTTGCCAACAATTAGAGCGAGGATTGAGACACACCCACCAACTTGGCTTTTTGTGTTACAGTCACCCCTATTAATCACAGGGGCAGAGGAGACTAAACTTAAAAGGGGGCCGAGAAATGCCTTCTAAAAACTGTAAAAAAGGGGGTTGACAACGTGACAGATTCAGACTGAGTAATTTGTTGTAAGTGCATGGACCTGCTACCAGAATCTCCTGTCCAACAACATACACATGACACCTGCAGAAGACGTACAAGGGGTGGTTTCGCCCTTTTATTATCCCCCTCCTACCTAGCCCCCTCTCTGTTCTTTTTCGAAAAGCCATTAGCCAATTTATGGGATATTTTTTTATATACAAACTTTACTTTAAATTCTACCAGCTGCGGAAAGAAAATTTCTTTTCGACAACTTTCTTATTTTTTAGCGCCTTTTTATAAACTTAACCTCATGCTGTTGTTCTCTTCTTTTTATCATTGCCGTGATCTTATCAAAAGACCTTTTATCCGATAACGCTTTGACCAGGACGATAACGATTATATAGAGTAGAAGTTCTATGCCTTTCTGATCTTCTCGCCATGTTTTCTGGAGTTATTTTTTTAATGGAGCTTTTCATCTTCTGAAAATTTTTTTAATAGCTCTTGCATTATGTTCTTTTTACAAGAACTGGGCTTTCATGTTTTCGGTTTTTCGCATAGATACGAAAAAAAAAAGCATTAAACTTTCATTAATAAATGAGGAAAGTTTTGGGTAACATACGGGTAATTATGCAGACAAATGTGTTAGTGGGTAAGACTTTTTTCCTCGATCTCACCTTTCAAAGTGAAAATAAATTAACTTCTTAAAGGGCTTATGATGAGAGTGACCTTAAATAACTTTTGGTGAAAACATTCTGTAGCAAAAAAGCATTAAATTGTATAAAGGGGTGAAGAAACAAGAACTGCAAGGTGCTTAAACAAAAGAGTGGTCTAGAAAAAACGACGACACGTCAGAAAACAACTTATTTTAGAGATTTCTTAAGCTTTGGCGATTCTTTTAAGTTTATCACGTTTTTCAGGGTTCTCTTTGCTCTCAGTTTTTATAACATCCTAACAATTAATTTTCAGAGTTAATTTTCTTTCATTAATATTGGCATTTATTAAAAAGTTTTATAGAATTATAAAGTTAACGCAATTATGTTATGTTTAAATTAATTTTTAATAAAATAAAAAAATCTGATGTACACCACATGACTTCCTTGTACGGAATATTAAATTATACGCATTTTTCTTGCATTTAATTTAAACTTATTGGATTGAATTAAATTTATTTCGTCATTAGCGCATAAACCACAATAGAATAAATGCACTCTTTAAAATTCAGTATATTTGTTTACCATAGTGACACTCTGGCCCTAGGTTCGCTTAACAGCGTTAAATTTCATTCATTTTTTAACTCAGAATGCACAAAATTTATATCATCTGAAGAATTATCTAATCGTTGCCACATGTTCTATTCAAATACTATAATAAATCTAAAACGATGTATAAAAGGAATTAAGCAAACGAAAAAAAAAAAAAAAGTTTTTCACAGATAATTCAGTATCACTCATTCAAATAATTCAGTTTTCACTTCGCGACAAGGCAAAAATGCATAAAAACTCAAAATATCTGTATTGAAAATTATGAAGTAAATCTTAAATACTTATTGCCTCGAATAAATTCCAGAATGGATTAAGCGTGATTTAATTCGCAATAATAAAAGAAGGCGTTATCTTTGTTTTTGCGAAGCTTATTTTATCTAGATTGGCAACGAATCAACTATTCTCCTGTTTCAAATGTAAACAAACATTGCCGCCATTGCAAAAGGCTTAGCGGCACTTAAACAAATTTTAAGTTGTTAATAATTCTAAAAATATCGCATGCAGATTTACTAAGGCATAAAAACCTTAACTGAAAGATAAGAACAACATAATTCAATCATTTTTAAAGCAAAAAGTGCTCAATTTACTAACATATAAGAATAAAGAAACTGAGATTTCTGAGCCGAGTAACAGAGTGGATATATATACATATATATATTTATACGTTTGGTGCGGCCAATTACAACCAAAATACGAGGTGCATATCTACATGCTATAGAAATCATATATACACAATTTCAATGTTCTGAGGCTACTCGTTTTTGAGTTATGCGAGATACGTACATACGTACATACGCCACGAAAATTTCTCTTCAGAATTCAGTTTAAATCAGTTTTATAATTTTCTTTGGGAAAACGAGTACTTTATTCTGTCCTTACGTTACGTACGGATGTCACTCAAAAATATAGTTAAATTGCATTTGATAGCGGTCAAAATGGATATTTTCACTGAAATATGATGCCTGAAATTTTTCGCGATTACAATACTTCCTTTTTACTTCGTACAAGGAAGTAAAAAAGTAATTCGTGAAAAGAAAAAACTGTAAATTTTTTTACAGAAGTATTAAAAAAAAGTAAAATCAGTTGCAAAAAATGTATTAAACAATACGTAATTTAATACATGCGAACAAATTATTATGCGTAATATAAATACAACTTACTATAAGTAATTAAGTAATTAGAGTCAACACTGTGTACATAGTATTAAATATGTGGCAAATTTATAAGTACACTGCATAATTTTGCTTCTAGATTTGCAGTAAATGACGAGAACTAATTTTCTTTTCACTGTAGCTATGATTAAATGTATGAAATTATTTTATTATTATGAAATAATTAATTAATGAAAAGTTATTTTTTTTAAAGAAGGACTGACTTGAATTACTTAATTGCATTGGTCTAAGTAGGTTCACTTTAACTTCGACGAGCTATATATGCAGTTTTACGTGTTTTTCATGGAAGAAGGTGATACAGGGACAAGACCACATGGTCGTCTAGTTAGGGGACTTTTGTCGACTTCTCACCATCGTTTTCGCCAAAACCGTTGTCAGCTTGGCGATATCTTGCCAAATTATCGAGATATTCATTTACTTAATGTTAAATGGACTCGCCCCTGTATTCTCACTTTTCCGGCATAGCTCCTCACTTAAGATTTTTCACGTTGCATTAGACAGAAAAAATACAAAAATTTCACATATAATTACACTAAAATAATCTATCTATGCACACAATTCATCACACACGTTATAAAATGTATTATATATTATAAAACGTATCTCCCTTTCTTTTTTTTTATAACAATTTTAATTAAATATATATTTAGAAAGTCCTCCACGAAAGGCATCCCTCCCCTTAGGCAGATAGCCCTCGTGTGCTTTGCCATAATTAAATACACCAATTAAATTTAATTAAATATATGTATTATATATATGTGTGTGTGTATATTTATTTTCCTTACATTATTATATTCTATTTTCGGCCTTTTTGACGCTTAAAACGAACTCAAATACACTAAATCCCTTCGAATTCCTGGTTCAAAGCTTTTTAAGCTTCGTTTTTCCCTCTGATAATTAGCATATGTTCAGGATTGCACGCACTTTTGAAGCGAAGCGTTTCAAATACAATCTTCTTAAATTAGTCTTCACAACAAAGTTATTATCTTCAGCATGTCATTTCGTATAAACACAACTCTACGTTATTTAAAACATTGATGTCTCTATGTACCGTCACAATGCGAGAAACATACAATACATTTATGCAAATTCTTCATTATTTAATTTCTTTAAATATAATGCAGAGCTCTAATAGTTGGTGGCAACTGTTTGAAAAGCGAAAAGCCGTTATAGTGAAGCAACGCAAAATGCCAAAACGAAATTAATAGCACTTCTGGGCTAATAAAATAAAATATAAACATTTCATAATATAAATTGATTTATTCGTCTTTCAATCTCGGCGCTTTCACTTTACTTAAGTATTTAAATATGCGTAAGTAAGCAAAAGAAATGAGACACTCAGACTGGAAAGTATTTAGTGAATACGACTGCCATACCAAAGGGCCTGGTTTCGAATCCCGGAGAACGCATGGATGTAAAATTTCAGTCCCTTCACAGGAGGCAAAGTTGATCCCCCCATTAGGTGCCTCCATAAAAAAACCTTCGCAGCGGCCAGCAGCTATAATGCTTAGTGCTCGCCATTGGAAAACAAATGTAAGGAAGAATCGATCTTATAATAGCATATGAATAAAATTAATTTTGGAATTATGAACTACAGTATGGTAAACAAAATAAACTATAAATGGTTTGTAATATAAATTCATATTTTTCACATATTTTTTATCTGCCAGTTTATATTTTTCACTTAAACTAAATATTCATTTACGTAGCCAAAAATGTGATAAATTCATACCATTAAGCAAAAGAAGCTATTTTGTACAACTCACGAAAAGCACTCATTTATATTCAGAACCATAAATTGTTGTGCAGTAGATAAAATAAATTGTTTTTTAAATACAAAATAATCAACCTATAAATGTTCATTTATCTTTCAATCTATATCTTTCAATTTATCTAAATTTTCATACGTAAATATACATCACTAAACAAAAGAAGCGATCTAAAGCAGCACAAGAAAAACATTCAATTACATCCAGAACAGAGAATTGTAATAGATGAAGTTCTCTCTTTTGCATTCATTACAGCAGCATCGAAGACTTAAAAATATTCAGTTCAGTTGAATAATTATTTTCCAAAAACGTTTTAATGTCTTATTCTATGCAAATGCGTCGCACAGAGCTTGCTGTAACTCTTGCGCATGGCTTCACGTACCTCCAATAAACGACACACAGCAATAAAGCGCTTCTTCATTCTCCCACTGCTGCCATCCGTGAAAGAGAAACTTTTAAGAAAATATTTTCCGTCCATTGTGAAATAAGTCCTAATGGAATAGATTGCTATTAAAACCGCAGAGCAGGGGCATTTACATGTAAATGTAATCAAATTACGAGACGCATCATTACAACTAGGGAGGGAGGGGGATTTGTTCGAGGGGAGGGTTGGTTCCGCCCCTGCTAATGATAAAACAGGAACCTGGTGAGTTTCTTACTTGAATTGTTTTTAATAACGAAGTTTAATTGAGCCGAGTGGGTTGAGATTTCGCAGCTCTTCTTTCCCTTGTTTTTCCAGGTGTTAAATTTCAACTGCATTGAAAGCGGTTTTTTAAATTAAGGAGATTCATAGCTGATTTTTTTTTTTTTTTTTTTTTTTTTTTTTTTGCTGGCCCGAGGGATTTAAAATCTGAGATTCTGAGTTTTAGAATGATTTTGCATTTTGATCGGTTATTATTCATTTTACGGGATTTTTTTGTTTCTTCCCAGAAATACAGAGATTAGGATTTTTTAAAATTCTTTTATAGAACGGATATTTTTACAAATATTGCATTAATTTGCTTCAAAAGAATTTATGATTTATGCAATTTTATATGGTTTTGGAATTAGGTGTGGATAACATACTCTGTTTATTCCCCCCCCCCAAAAAAAATCTGAAAGAGTTTAGATTTTAACAATCGCCCAAAAGAATTTGTTAAGGCTTTTATCTCTGACTGAGTTTGCAGTTTATCAGTCTGCTGTTGCATTCCCTCCTGCTAGCTTTATTATTGAGCACCATTTTCTTTGCACCTACGCCACACACGCTTAACAGCAAAATTACAAAATGTTTAAAAGCATGTGTTTAGGATTTTCGATGATGTGTCACTTCTTTTTGCAGTTAAATAATGTCAATTAAATTGGAAGAATTTTACATATAATCGTTATAATTTTCTTTCACTTTATTTCATGCTTCTTATTATGCAATATAAAATACAAAGAGTTTAAATTAAATAAAATTTCCGTATTGTTCCTTCCAAGGAAGAATAAATTATTCTCTTATAATTAATAAAAATGTATAATTAATAAAAAAAATCTGAAAGGTTTCAGATTTTAAATTACGTCCAAAGGGGCGTTTTTTAAACTTTTTGTCTGTTATCTTTATTTATTAAATACCATGTACTTTGCACGTAAGCCATAAAATTCAGTTCAACAGTAATGTCGCAAAATAATTTTAAAAAGAGCATATCTTTAGAATTTCCGTGCACTGGAGATAAAAAGAATTTTTTCCCCTTAGAATGTTGCCATTGCTCGCTTTTAAATTGTTGAGTTGTTAATCAAACATTCCTTAAAGGTTTACAAAATATGAAATCGGTAATAAAACGAACTCCAAATTTCGAATTTGGGCCTTTCAGATGCACATAATCGCAGTAGGTTTGCGTTATTCAAAATTGGATGGCTCTACATACATACATTTATGCAGATTCTTCATTATTTAACTTCTTCAAATATAATACAGGGTGATAGTATTTGGTGGCAACGTCTTTAAAAGTGATACAGCCTTTTAAAGTTTTCAACGCAAAATCGCAAAACGAAAACAAAAGTCTTTCAGGAAGAGAGCCCCTTTGAGCTAAAAAAAAATCTAAAATCTTTCAGATTTTACATTACGCCCAAACGAACGTTTTTTAACATTTTGTGTATTCCCTTTATTTACTAAATATTATGTTCTTCTCACTTAAACCATAAACTTCAGTTCAACAGCAATATCGCAAAATAATTTTAAAATGAGCATATCTTTAGAATTTTTGATACACAGTCTCGCGCGCTGGAGATAAATTTTTTTTTCGTGCAGTGTTGCCATTGCTCACTTTGAAATCCTTGAGTTTGTTAATCAAACATTCGTTAAAGTTTTACAGAGTATGAAATCTAGAAAAGGAAGAGTCTATCTGTGTGTGCGTGCGTTTTCCGTGCATGTTTGCGCATAACTAATTAATGTTTTGGAAACTGCTGCCTGTAAAAAAGCAGTAGCCTGTAAAAAAGAAGCGCAGATCTTATATTTAAAACTATGAATGTCAATTTCTCTATTTCTTAAATATAATAGAAATATTTTTATTTGATTAATAATTCTTTACTAGCTAATAAACTTAAGTACTATTGTAAATATTAAAAAATGCTTATGAATCTTTTAAACCATCACAGGTGCCTACTGAAATAAACATGTCTCAATTCAGTTACGGTTTGGTTTTATTAGATTACGGCAAAGCACTCGAGGGCTATCTGCCTTAAGGGAGGGATGCCTTCGTGGAGGACTTTCTAAGAGAAACTTTCTCGTATACACGTTACACAAGGGAAAATCCACGAAAACGCCCATGCAGCCAGCCCGTTAGCGGGATTCGAACCTCGGACCGAACTACCAGTGTTCAGCGACGTTACCGCTTGGCTACTGGTGGCCCCAATTGAGTTACGATTGACAAACGAAGAATAAAACAAATTACGAATTTCTGCTAGATGTATCTCCCTAAAACATATATTTATGTCCACTGTCAGAGTGCTGTCGAGCTTTGGCGGTTAGGAGCATACGATCACAATTTTACAAGTCCTCCACGGCTGAGAATAATTATAAAAAAGCTTTACTCTTTAGTGCTAACAGAAAAAATTAATTATATTTTATTCTATTATCTGCAATAGGAGATTAACTGTACTTGCTTAAATTCCTATTCGGTCAATTCGAGTTTGATATATGATTCAAAATCAATTAAAATTTTACTTCTAGTTTATGAACTAAATTTAAGAGTAGATAGAAGCCATTACAAGATAAGCATTTCTCAAGAGGAATTTTATTTGACCAAAAATACCGTTGAGAATCTTGACCGTAACTGAAATAAAATCCCCAATTCTCTTCTCTAACCCGGATCTAACAGCAGCATTAGCCACCCCAACGTCTGCAAATGAGACTCCTTTTTCATTTTTGTTTCCAAACACAGATTTTTCCGCCCTTAATTGCTGACGAACGAGCAGAGGAACGTCTTATCGGCCTAGGAGCAAAACCCCCTTTGTTCGAATTCCTTCCAATAGCATACGATAAGACCCTACAATAGGGTACCCCGACAAAAGACACCAGTCCCAATCGATTGGTAATTGTCGCAGCAAGCACCCATAGGTGAAAATTCCGCAATTAAAGGCAATAACTAATGTTATTTTCTCTCCCCCCCGCCCCTAAAAATGAAAACGAAGGAACTAATTACCGCGCGGAAGTGCACATTAAGAAAGATCGTTGTGAGTCGGTCCTGATCACTTTACTTACGAAGTTGAAAACTTGTCTCTATCTGGTTCGTCGTTTTCCAAAACATGAGCATTATCGTCTGCCGTGCTAAGAAAATACGCCGGGTGACAACCCGATAATTGATTCGACATCGATTAATCAGAGATACGGTTTGCAGTTAATTTGTGTCTCCGTTATCGCGTTGACAGTATTTTTAGAAACAATTAACGCACACCTGTGATGCAATATTGGCGATAAATGCGTATTGGAAACGTTTTAGCAACGTTTGGGTGTCTCGAGTTTCTCCTGATAGAAAATGAGCTACTTCGAAAATTATATGTGTATAGATACATGGTTTCACAGCTTCTTTCATAATTTTCAAGTAGACGATGTACTATAGACGATACATTCCTTAAAAAATGTTGCGAATAATTGATTTTAGATTCTAGTTTTAAACGCAAGAAATTTAAAGAATGGAAATACCAATAGGTGGTTGTCTATTGCCAACAGTTATTTAATTAATTATTTATCAAAACTTCATTTATAAAAATACTGGAACACTGAAATAAATATTTATTTTTATCTGAAAATAATTATGTCGATTGATAACAATGTCATGGAGAAATGAACAAGATTTAACTTGTTAGTTTGCCTAATTTTTATACGTTGAAGTACTTTAAAGAATTTACTTTTACTTTAAAGACATTTAATCCCTCGTATGGTATGACAAGTTAATAAAAATCAAATAATTAATTCCTTCCTTGATTATTTAAGTGAAATAAACTGTACATTTCTTCAGTTTCTGAGAATTTACTCTTGTAAAGATTGGAAATACAACTTCGTCAACAAATAGTAAAAGAAATAGTTTTGTAAACGAATACTTGATATGCATATATACTGTTAAAAACTAAGAAAGAACTGTATAATGAATCAGCTGGAATAACTCAATTTAAACATTATATTCAACCGCTATTCGCTATACCACATTATGGATAGTTACAGTAGACGCTCCTTAATGTGACCTCAGTTAGTGTTATCATTACGATATTATAATTGGACTACCGAATTCCCGCCCCTTTGTACAAGAAAACATGGGAAATATATCGCTTACTGTGATCAACAATTCGTTTAGTGTTATCAAAAGGTTATAGAATGAAATTTGCAAACCGATATAAATTCTCCAAATAAGTTGAAAATAAATTGAAAAAAAATTATCAAATGGCTGAAAAATGTCACAAAGTATGGGATTAAGCTAGCAACGTGCTTGATTTTTATCTTGATTTTTATTTTAATAAACCATTTAAAATTACGAAAAAAACGTTTTTTAGCCCAAAACGGACGTTAGTCCGGAATCGGATATTTGCGTAGAATCACTAAAAATGGCTGTATCAGTTTTCTAATTCTTGCCACAATATATGATCACCGTGTATTTATTACTTTAAATAGTAAAGAATAATAAATTATTTATTATTCCTTATTATTCAAAGAAATTAAACAATGAAGAACCTGCAGGATCCTATGTATGTTTCTCGCATTGTGAAAAAACAGCAGTACCTAGAGCCATTAAATTTTACATAACGTAGTCCTCCACCGAACATGGCAGCTCGAATTTTTAATTTGTTTGATTACCTATTTCTTATTTTGTAAAACTTTAATGATAACAAACACAACGATTTCAAAACGAGAAGTGGACCCACTGTACGCAAAAAAGACTGTATATCGTAAATCCTATATATATATATTGTTTTTTTTAATATTTTGTGATTTTGCTGCTGAATCGAGTTTTATGTGTTACGTTTTTTTATAAGCGCCAAGAAAGTGATATTTAATAAATAAAGTAAACGTACAAACGTTAATAACGGAAAGGCAAAAACAATTTTGTACAGCCATCTTTGTAAAAAAGCTGAACATTTGTATGATAAACTGTTTATAAAGTCTGGAAAAAAAAAAAAAACAGAAAAATGTGTGCCAACGCTTAACGCTAACGGGAATTCTAAACGTATACTGCTATGGTGCTTTTAAAAGTTTTGCGATTTTGCTGTGGCATTGTATATCGTCTAAGTGCGAAGAAAATGATGCTTTTAAACCCTCTAAGCGGCAAGGCCGTATATATACGGCCTAGAATATTTCTGTGATATCTGTAAGAACGTATATATACTTGCATATTAAAATATGTCAAAGAAATTTAGGCCATATATCAAAAGTACACAAATCCAGGTATGAAATGTTATGAGTTTTTACATTAAAATAAAAAAAATCATTTGTTCTCATAGTAGTTTTGGGAAATTTGTGCTTTCTTAGCGAAAACCTGGCCGCTCAGACGGAGTAAAAATAATAAAGGGTTTGTAGGAGTGAGTGCAACAGCATACTTCTAGCCTGCGAGATCGCGAAAGCGTAAAAAAACCTTAAGAAATCTTTTTTAGTGTCCGTTAAAATCTGAAACCTTTCAGATATTTTAGTCCAAAAGGGCAATTTGTCCTGTAGGTCTATTAGTTTCGTTTTGGCATTTTGCCTTGGTTCACTATAAATGACGGTTCACGTGTAAGGATTATGTACATTTTATTAACAGTTAAATTTTGAGTTAAACTTGCTTTCCTATCGCTTCTTAATTTCAGCTTACCACTTTCGGCCAGAACATAGTTTTAGAATCACGTTTGAATGCTAATGAGGAAGAGCGGTATTGAACCGCGAAGTTCTACTGCCTTAGTGAGAGAGATACCAGATATTCTGGCTAGCACGCGTTCGCCTTTTTAGGCTACTCTCTCGTAAGCTATTATTACGCTCGGCCGTACTTTAGGCCCTTGATAGCTTCGCAGTCAATTAGCGTTAAAGGGACAACTCTCTTAGAGTTTTGATAGCTTCGGCTATATCTCTTTAGTTTAGTTTAATTTTTAGTCTCTTAAGTTGAAGACCGAGTGTCGGCTTTATTGTACAACTCTAAGACGGAGTTCTGTTAAATCTTATTTGAATAATAAAAAGTCTTTTAACCCTTTCCATGTTTATTTACTGTCTCACGAACTCAAGCGATTATTCCTTTACTAGCTCTTAAGATTCCTCACATCCAACTGTAACTTAAAATGACAGAGTGGAGAATCCTACAAATTTTTCAGATTGTTGCCACCAAATATTATCGCCCTGTGTTATAATTAAAGAAATTAAATAACGAAGAATCTCCATAAATGTATTTATATTTCTCTCATTGGGATAAAACGACGGTACCTAGAGCCATCGAATTTTGAATAACGTAACCTTCTACCGAATATGGTCGTCTGGAAGTCCAAATTTGGAAGTTGAAATTTGTTTTACTATTATTGATTTCATATTTTGTATCACTTTTAAACGAATTTTTGATTAACAAACTCGAATATTTAAAAGCGAGCAATGGCAACACTCTACGGGGGGAAAAAATCTTTTTATCTCCAGCGCGCGAGACTGAGTGTCGGAAATTCTAAAAAGAGGCTCATTTTGCGATATTGCTGTTGAATTCAATTTTACGGTTTAACACTAACGAACATAATATTTAATAAATAAAGGTACCACACAAAACACCAAGGGCTTTCTGAAATAAATCCAAGCATTCTAATACTTCATGTAATGAACTTTCGAAAGAACGTTAAGAAGAAATCGGTTAATTCCTTATAAGTGATGCTATCAAGAACGTCTTCTGAGTATTAAGAGTATAAAATTGGTCAATTAACTTCTAGAAATATTAAACACAATTGATAATGAACCTTTGTGTAACGCTTGCGAAAAATCTACTAGTAACGACTGTTCTTTTAGTTAAAATAATATGAAAATAAGTATTTATAGGTTTTTTACTTATATTTATTAAGTTAGCTAAATCCTGTTGCTTATTTGAACGATATTTTATCTTATCGTTTGATGCTATCTCTCTATTAATGTTATCCAAACAGCCGTGAACAAATGTGATTACAGTAAAAAGTGCCTACTGTAAATTTATTCTGTTCGAAGTTTTTCTAAAATTTATTTTATAGATAATTATCAACATATTTGATGGAAAAATTTAATAAAGGTGATGTAACCTTATATAATAATAAGTAATCTGTTAAAAATATGAATCTGTTAAAAATATTTTTAACAGGAATCTGTTAAAAATATGCTATTGTGTAGTATAACTAAACCTGAATACTAGCGTAAAGGTCTAGCTATACTACACAATTGCAATTACGTTTATATTAGGCAAGAAAGAGGCTTAGTTTGTTGCAGGTTTTGAATATAGCTTTAATGAAATCCATGCCAAACTCGGGTTCTTTCTTTTTCTTATTTTAAATTTTATATTGAATGTCTTTTTCCAATTGATATATTAGCGTGATTAGAATTTTATATTTGAAAAAGAAGGGATTTTGGTTTTTCTGCATACACACTTATAATGCAGTGAAGCTTGTTTCAGAGACAAATTGCTTGATAAAATTTTGATTTTTTTAGATTTATTTATTTGTGAGTATAAAGCTTTAAAATCATGTGTATTGAAAGCTGTCACAAGGTTTTGATATTTTTCGTGACATTTATTAAAAAAGTATGAAAAACAACTACTGTTTAGTAAGATAAGTGGAAAACGGATGAGATGGATGAGCAATGTAAAAAGACGAGACACTCGGATTCCACGAAGCTTGCAGAAGATTCGTAGGATTCGGAAATTTAAATATTGGCGTCTCTTTAAATTTTTCCGAATCCTTGGAACCCTTGTCTAAACTGTGTTAAATAAACTGACTTTATCTTTGGAAAGATTAGACTTATTGATGTTCAATATACGTATCCATTAAACAAGAAAGCGACTGTTATAATTTCGGTGAACCTAGTAATTTAGTATAACTCTTGAACCTAGTATAACTCTTGAAATACCCCCTACACTTCTTTTGATACCAAAAGATTCTGATTTTAAAAAAAATTCTACTATTAATCAAATATGTTTGTCATTGTAAGTGCCCGATCATTTAGCTAAAAATAGTGTTTTTTCCCAATTGTATTGGAAAAATGAGACTCAAAGAGTTTTAGTTATCTGCTTCGTTTGTTAAATTTAATTTATGGCCTTTTTATGTCTATATATTTATTAAAAAAGTCACATTCTTAAATGTATTACATTAAAAGCTTATTCTTAAATGTAATTATACTAAAAGCTATATTCTTAAATGTGTTTTTCTTTAAACACTGATTCAGGTTTTGCTTTGACAACGAATCGTTTTTCATTTTTAGTATAATTCTTATCTAAAGCATTCAAGGGGCTATAAATTCGAAGAATTCATGAGATTTGTAAACTTTTTAAGATTTAAATAAATCTCATCTACATTAAAAAAATATAATCACGGAATATTTGCTAAATAAGAAATATAAAATTTCAAAATAGCCTTTCGATAAATTGACTGTCAGATATTAAATGGTTACAGGTTGAATCCCTTAAAGCATTATTTCAAATAATGTTTTTAAATGTTTATTCAGCAAATTTGCAAGCTGCCTTTTAAGCTGAGTTAGTCAAGACAAGACTTTCGAGAAATGCTTTTAAATATTTCTTATTTTCAATAATTTTGAAAAGCTATTTGAGTCAATAAGCATATGTTTAAGGAAAGGTTTTTAAATATAAATTATTTTTAGTAATTTTATTAAGTTGTTTGACTCAATCAAGAGATTCGTTCAAGGATTACTTTTAAACGTAATTATCTGTGAATTAAGTCAGATATTTTTTTTCAGTTATGATTACACGTGTATAGAATTTAGAATTGAATGTGAGTATACTGCAAAGAGCTACGAAAGGTCTTTCAGGGATGAAGAAAGAAGAGGGCGCTAGTCAAACGATGAGGGTCTTATCTCGAGTGAAGCGCCCATGCGTCATCCGCACCACCCCTTCTGCGGAGTGGGGTTGGATTGAGGGGTTAGAGAGGGGTCAGGAGTAGACAATGAGTCATTCTTTGAATCTTGTTTGCACTGCCTCTTCCGAATGTTATCTATGTCTCCCGATGCATTGAGAAAGAGGGATTCGGCTTTTAAAGTTGAATCTCGTGAATGGGATCTTGGAATAAATTTATTTTTCCATCGCTATTTTCGAAAGTTTGAGGGAATGCAACTCATCTCTGGGTGAATTCAGAAACGTCAGTTGCATATATGCGAAAAGAAAGAAAAGAATATTTACGTAAATAATCATCGGGATCTATTACATAAAATCTTCTCAGCTTACGATCTTCATAAAAGATTTTGAAAATACGGGAAGCAGAAAATGCATATAACATACAATCTCCAAATAGCAAACCTTAGTTTAGTCTACCTTCAACTTGATTATCGACATGTTAATGTACTTTTGTTTCAGCCTTTGAAACAAAGCCTAATTGGCTTCACAAATATTGTAACGTAGGCTTTCCATTTATTACTTCCCGTAACTTACATTAATCTATCAAGACATTCATCATCCACATGATTTAGGAAACCTGGCCATTCCATGTGGCACATGATTTCCCCTTTCGACAGATATCTGCTTCTCAGAGATGCTGCCATTTGACATGGCATAAAATCTTTAACCTACTGTTAAAATTAATATTATATATTGATTGATAAACTGGGCGAAAATGAAAGGAATACTAATAAACTATTAATGACCGCTTGTTTAAAGTTTCAAACAGAACCTTTCAAGGGGTTAGTATTTAAATATTCAACCGAGATGATTAATGAGTGTAGAATATCGTTCGTTTCGACATTATGTGACTCAAACTATTGTAAACTAATTCTCTTGTTTGTAAAATAATTATTCTATTAAAGAACTTATAAAAAAATTACCCCTACATACGGTCCTCCCTCTATGACTTAAAAAATAATAAAACATAGCATAGAAAAAGCATAGAAAATAATAAATCATTTAAAAACAACCTAAATTATTTGTAAAAATACTAAACTACAGTACTAAAGTATACTGAAAATAAAACTAGAAAAACTGTACGCAAATACTTTTGAAAACGTTATTCACTTAAATTATAAAACTTCTGAGCAGTCAAACTTACAATTAAAAAAGAGATGACTCTCCAACTTGAATATCTAAACTTTTGCCTCTTAAAAATTTGTGACAGACGAAAAACGAAATTTGGAATGAAATCTTAATCAGTTTATGTGCTGGCAATTTAAAAGTAAGCACGCTTAAATTAAAAAGAACAAGATAATTATAGAAATGAAAAAAAAAACTTATAGAAAAGAAAAGTAATCAAAAATAAAACTCTCCCTTTTGATACTTCTACTAAATTTATATTAGGAGATAATTTAATCAATATTTCGTTAGGAAATAAATTATTATTATCTCTCTCTCTATATATATATATGTATATATGTATATATATTCTATTCGATAATATCCATAATTGACCTTAACATGTCAAACTTGTATATTTTACAATACTTTCAGATACTAGGTGATAACGTTTATATGCATTTACCCTGTTGTTGTAATGAATCAAATATTATTTTTATTATCGTATATTATGTAGCAGTTGTAAAATAATTGTTCGTACTTCTTTAGTAAAGAAAATGTGCGTTGAAATTTCAGATTACCGGAATATTCCATTCAAGTTATTGAATAAGTGTGGTTGCATGAGTGTTACTCATTAATACTTTTATACATAAGAAAATAGTTGTATATCTCAGTAATACATGTACACATAGGTAAAGGTACATTGTACATACGAAATATTTGAAGCACTGAATTTAATTACTGAAAGGAAGTCATTTTCTTCTGCTGTCTTCCCTTTAGAGAGTTGTCCTACGAAAACATCGCATCGACGTACAAAACATCGTGGAAGAAAAGAAAGCAGAGATAAAACATCGTAATTCTAAAAATATCGCCGTCGGAAATAAAACGGTTCGAAAATACCACAGTTTTAAAACATCCTATTAGAAATAATCGTGGTAAAGCATCTGCGAATCATCGCATGACGATAACATCACAGACATGTGTTTTCAGGCTTCGAAAGTTTTAAATGTATATTCCCGTAATGATTTGTGAACGTTATAAAGAATGAGAAATATTTTTTTAAACCGAAAATGATAAATGCAACATTAAGCTGATCAATATTAACGTTTTCAGGTAATGGTTTCGAAAATGCGAATGAAAAAGGTTTCCATGCCTTTAATAAATCTGCAAAGAACAGCTCTAGCATTATCAACAATTTGAAAGTTTAAATGGCGCTAGGCCTATCGAGGCTGCCATTTGTTTACATTTGAAACTTTTAGTAAAAGAGTGAGTTAAGTCACTTGGTGCATAAAGTTCAGTGTCTTTCTGCCCAGTGTTTCCAAAAATTAACTTTCAATTATGTGCACAGAAAATTTTGTCTTCCATTGGCCGAACTGCTTAATTTTTGGGGAGTTTTCTAACTTTAATTGTACAAATTTTTTAACTGTATCTGTTGTTTTAGATTTTTCTATATTTTACAATTTTTAATAAAGACATTTTGAGTTTTTATGTATTTTTGTCTTGTCCGAAGTCCGAGTCCCGAAGTAAGAACTCAACTGATTGAAAGAGAAATATGTCTCTAGGGAAATTCCAGGAAATGAGTTCAAATGATATGCATCAAAAAAGGCCATACAAGAAAGTCATGTGGTGTCGACATCAGCTTTTTTAATTAAACAAATCTAGCCCCATCAGCTGCGCACACCGTAATTATAAGGTCAACATATGTTCTGATTTTAAACGTTGTGAAACATTCTGATATGCTAGGAAGGCCACACACGAAAATGTTTGGTAATCTTTCTGATATATGTGTTTTTAGTTTGTTTGCGCAGTAGAAAGTTTGCTTTTTTAGAAGCAAAATTAAACTTTTAGCAGCATTTAACTAATGTATCTAAATTACAAATAAGCCCATACTGTAATGCAAACAGCTTTTTACGTAACCGCACTCCATTTTCGGGAAATTAAGAAAAACTTTGTGACCGTCAAAAGCTTAATTACAGTAGCAGTTTCATGCAGCTTAAGTGTATCCCAGCATGCAAAGCCAAGAGACAGAATCGCCCCGCTTCCTCTCGAACGTGTGGGTGCAGCGGAGCGTTGACGTGATTGGATCACTGTGACGTCACGGATAAAAGCAGCTGTCAGGACGCCACTTTGCTATCAATGCCTCGAAGCGGTGAAATGAAAAGAACAAATTTCGCAGAAGTTACTCAGATTATGTTCGGGAGGGGGTTAAGAGGTTAGATCTAACTGCATTAAAAATGGCTGCTTCTAAGCATAGTTGTATTAGGACTACGAAAAGTTGTATAAGATCAGTTATACCCAGAGAAAATAAAGGCTTTTTAGTTGGTAATCATTGATATCTATTAAATACTGATTTATTAATAAACCAAAGGTACGGTAAATCACTTGCATAAGCCCTACAGACATGAGCATGTTTTATGCAAGGAAAAATAGAACACTTTATATGAAATTTCATTTGCAGAGGAACTGTTAAATTTGTCAAAATATAAATATGAAATTTTTTTGCATGTTTTGAATTGTAGTTTTTTTATAAAATTAGAATCAAAGTTAAATTTTTAAGGCTGATTGAAATATAATAAGCTTATAGTTTATATAACGCATAACACATTTAAATCATAGAAAGAATGAGTGAGATTATTTTTGTTTAAATAACTTTATGAAAGAAAAATATTGAGTTGTTATGATAGTTTTTGAAATCCAAGAGGGAAGAAAAACACGCCAGAGTAAAACATGAACTTGTGTAAATCAAGAACCTCGTTCTTGCCATAGAGTTCAGCCAAGTGTCTGTCGGTTTCGAGAGCGAACAGGTACAGGTCCTTTTTCATCGGAAGCAAAGATATCAAATTTCTTACTCCTTGGGAAAAGGGACCTGTACCTGTTTGCCTTTGAAGTCGATAGAGTCTTGACTAAAATCCGCGCCAAACGTAAGATTGTTGCTCTGTCTAATTCTGTATTTCATGAGATATTTTACATAATTCGCATCAGTGGCATTTGCTACGTTTAAACAAAATTAAAGGAGAAAGTCTTCAGAAGACGTTTTGCTTGGGTCTGTGGTTTTGTAAATCGTTTGTGAGTGTGCACAATAATGCATGCAAACATAATACCTTGTAGACGTACAGTTTACTGACATGATATTACGTTGAAATTTTCAGATATTATTAATTATACATTATAAACCAGAATATTGGTAAATATTGAAATTTTTATTTGTAATAGCATATCATGTGAGTGTTTAATACAACTAAATTGTATCAAAATGTTTCCTTACTTTATGAAACTAATATTTTTATTATTAAATAATTTTCATAGCTTTATAATCTTGACTTCATATAGTTTCAGAGCTTAAATGAAAATTCTGTTCAGTTTAATGAGACTGGAAACGAAATTCTGTCGAATGATATATGTTCTATAGAAGCAAAAATTTCTTATGAAACTAAGCCTAATTCGGATCAAAATTTATCATACATGTATTTTAATGTAAATCCATATCGTAAGATAATGATTAATAGTATAGTAAGAATGATTAATGGTAACTTAAAACTTTTATTTTTCGCCATTGCAAAATCATTTATAATCACTTAAATTAAAAGTCAGAATTTATGTTATTGCTAAATATTAATATTGAACCAAGCTTTACGAATGTTTCAACCTAACTCAAGAATATTTTTGTTTTGCTGCAGATGTTGCCCTTAAATTATATTCTAGAATATGTGTCATATCACTGAATATCTGGGTTTCTGAGAGAAGTTTTAAATAAAATAAACTCATATTTATAATAAATATAATTAATAAGACATAAAATAAAATAATTAATAAGACATAAAATAAAATAATTAATAAGACATAAAATAAAATAATTAATAAGACATAAAATAATAGAATTTTAATAGAGAAGAATATAGAGAAAATAGAAGAAAATAGAGAAGTTTTAAATAAAATAAACTCATATTTATAATAAATATAATTAATAAGACATAAAATAAAATAATTAATAAGACATGAAATAAAATAATTAATAAGACATAAAATAAAATAATTAATAAGACATAAAGTAAAATAATTAATAAGACATAAAATAATAGAATTTTAATTTTCCAATGAATGTATATATTTATTAATGTTTTCAAACCAGACTTTAAGTATATAGTTTTAATTAAAACTTTTATTTAATTTTAATTAAAATATATAAATATATTTGCAAATATATTATAGTATTTTGGTAATTAAATATAAATGAATGTCTCAAAAATGGTTTTACTGAAAGCAAATTGTTGCTTAGAATATTTCAAGCTAGAAAAGGAACCCAGACTGCAAATCAGTAATTGCGGATTCAGTTTCAAAATACCAAGTTTTCCCAAATACCGCTTGTAAGTTCATATATTTTAGCCATGTATAGTTTTTTAAGACCCTCATTTTTAAAAGAAATCTTTCAGAATTTTTTAGGTTATAAAAGGAATCGTTTGAAAAGAAATTTTTATGTTATTTTTTTGGATGTATGCTAATCTCCTTATTCTATATTAGTTTTAAATTTTTACCTTGAAATCTTGCCTAAAATCAAACGGCGAACCCTAGGTGTGCCCAGACCGGGCTCACCGATAATCTTGAAAAACTGAGAGTCTGTACTCTTTGTTCCTCCGCTTCTCATCGGTCAGTTTATTGACAACAATGCTCGTTTCTGCACTCTTTTCGGAGCTCTATTTAATCAGTGTGCCAATCCTGGTCACGGCACCATATGTAGTAAAAAATTATTACGGCACCATATGTAGTAAAAAATAATATCACGGCACCATATGTGGTGAAAATATTAATTAAGAAGAGCTATATGTAGTAAAAATGCTTATATATTTTAATTTCTTATGTAATGTAAATGTGTTAATTTCTGTAGGCTATGAGAAATATTTAATATAATTATTCAGGTGTATAAGTGATAACCAAAATTTTGAATATCAATATTATCAGCGATGAAGTTATAACAATGATTAAGAGTACATCACGTTGTTTCCGCAATAACCCGAATGACAGGGATAAAATATGTGACCCACCGAGGATAGCAAACTAAAGTACTTACCCCAGACTTCGTGATAGTTGAAGAAGAAAATACAAGTTATTCATCTACTATTTATCTTTCCTATCAAAAAATTTTATTGCTGAGCTCACACAAATAAACAAGAAAATTAAATATCAGATCATAACTATAGTCCTACTATATATACAGAGCGTCCATTCGTTTATCAATATACTACAGAGCACTATCCATTTGCATCACTTTCTATAGATCACGAAATATCTGGAATCGAAGAAATATGTAGACCCGGAATATACTTATCTTGAAATTTCTTTTGATTTTGAAGCTTCTACCAGTGAATTAACACCACCACGTGGCGATAGACATTGGATGAGTCTCAAATTGCACAATGAGATCGTTAAAATTCTTGTTTTAAATCTTCATTCCACCCAGGATGAATTTTCAGCAGCTGCATATAGAATGAAGATATTCAATAAAAAAAATTACAGTTATCGGACTTTTCAGGAAAGTTAAACGTGCCTCAAGACACGGCTGTAGGTGAAGAGACAGTCCGTGAAGAGACAGGCCGAAGCCCGTCCTTCACCCTTGAACTCCCAGCAGCGAAGAGGAAAAAAACCGGTCCAACAACTGCCACCAAGGGCTTGGACGAAACGATGACAATTCTTGAAGCGATAGTCTGATAGATGCCGGCTTGCTAGCACAGGCACACCCACAGAATTAAAACGATAAGTGCTATCGTCACAAAATTTTACTTGTGTACTCCTCCAGGCCTATTCCTTCTACCTTTTTTTTAATAAAAACTCCGCCTTTAAAATGTAGCGCGCCGGAAAGAATTAAGAGACTCATTTTGTTATTTTTAAAATTTTTAGTATAGTATATTGAGAGATTTTGTTGCAACTTAAGAGCAATATGAATTTATAATGAAAAACATTACTTTTTAATTTTCCAAAAAGTAAATTTGTATTTTTAATTTCAAAAATATAAATTTACATTTTGTACATTAACAGACATTAATACTCTCCATCTGATACATTGACTCACCGCTTTGTAGTAGTAAATCGTTACTATAGTCCTTGCTTAGCATCTGTTTGAAAGTTTATTAGTCTTCAGAAATTTTATGAAAGATATTATTGCGTATATTTTTAATTATATTTTTATTTAATTTAGGGTACTTTTTTACATGTTTTGCAAATTAAAAAGAAATACATTTCGTAAATAATTTTAATAATTTAATACCCATATCTAAAGTATATTTATAAATTCCTTAAATTTTCGGTTTAAAACTATCGAAGATAGATCATAAATTAAAGAAACATTGAGTAGATAGATTACACTTAGGAAACATAACAAGAACAGACAAAAATATTCAGATTAAAGCAGAAGAAACCGTAATATGTATTTAAATAATTCTGATAATGGTATCGATATGAAATCAGCAGAATAATTCTTAATATGCAAACGATTGTTTCATTTAAAATCTTGAAAAGGTATTTTTATAATATATGAAAATATCAATAATGTTCTTCACTGAGAAATACTTAAAATCGTTTCATTTAAATTATCGTATAAGGTTTTTTACATATTCTTGCGAGTTTTATTAAATTTTGATTTCAGTTAAAACACCTTTGATTAGAACAGTCACATATGAATTCCTATTCCAAGTTACTGTAATGCTTTAAAAAACTATAAGCCATAGAAAATAACCACCACGTTTTTTAACAAATCTTTTTGGTGGAACAGCAAGCAGACGTGGTTCAGAAAATTCGCTGGGTGGAAAGTGAGGCTGGCCGTGTAGGAAGGAGGGGGAGGAGGTAGCGTTAATGGAAAGAGGGGGTCCCCTTTTTGTTCCTGTAGTTTTAGGGTGGCCAGTCAATTTGCGGCCTGATGAGATCCTAGAGGGACCAACGGAAGGCCACACCTGGGCCGTTTCCCATCGCTCTGGACGCTTGGGCAACCCTTGAAACTTGATCTTTGTTGATTTCGATTTCTGAAACTGTTTATTGTGCCTCTCTTCCTTACCACGGTTTCTTCGCGTGATGCCTGATTCATTTTCTTCTCTTTGCTTCCTTCTTCTTAGAACAGACTTTGTATTTACCTTCCTGCAGGAAATGACAGGAAGGATTCGGAGGTGGTTGAAGTTTTTTTTTCCTTTTGGTTTTTCCCCTGGTGGTGAGGCCTTGCAATATTTGTTTGTTCGTGTTGCAGTGAGAATGAGGGTTAGTGGATTTATTGGGGTGAAAATCTGTAAACTCAATTCTGTTCGCTTTCGATGGCATTTTGTTTATTTTTTAGATTCTCACCACTCACCACCGCAGCGCAGAGAATTCTTTTTTTTTTATTATTATATATATATGTGTGTGCTTATCGTAATGTTAGGGTTTTCTTTGGTGGATATATTAACACCATAGCTGAATGTTATCAACCGCTATAAAGAAATCTTGAAAGGGGAGTTGTGATGTTACAAACACAAAATATGTGGAGAGAGAGTAAAAAGAACTGTGGAAATAAAGTCGCTTACCATTGAATTCGCTTCGTTCGCATTTTAAAATGGTCTCATAAGTAGCCAAATTTGCAACCAAGGAGGAAAACGAATTTCATGATACAAAAAATTCTGATGTGGACACCACATGACTTCCTTGTACGGCCTGTTAAATTATACACACGTTTTGCTGCACTTTACTTAAACTTATTTCTTCGAAGTATTCAAAGCAATTAACCGATCCTTCGAAGTATATTGAAAATGATATCAAAATTTGCAAATTCTGAAATTAAATATCCTGGTCAATTTTTGCTGCACGGGGGTCAAACTTCTTATAATTTTGTTTTTTCATAACGAGTATGAAACTTTTACAAATATAAGTACAAGAATCAGGAGTTCGCATTGAAAACTTATAAGGTATTTCTCCCGCCTTCCTAGCGTGCCTTCGTGGTTCGTGGTGTAGTGGTTCTGCACGCTCGGTCGATATTCCAGAGGTCCGTGGTTCGATTCCCGACGAAGGCTATTGCTCATTTTTCATCTTGCCTGCTTCTCAATATCCTAATGGCTCGCTTCAAGCTAGATTTTCTTATTTGTAGAAAATATATTTTTTTTTAATTTGGCATTGCCAAAACATGAATATTTTTGTCATTTAAAACACTTCTGTAATTTGAAGTATATGACTAAGTCCAATGATTAGCAAAAATAAAGGCCAGGTAAAGACTTTTATACCAGTTAAGTGGGTATATATATATATATGTATATATATATAATAAAAAGTGACGAAACCTTAGCAGTGTCATTTGGCGTAGTACGTAGATCCATAATGAAGAAGAAACTTAACAGTCGAGGCGGATTAAATTCCATTTTTATTCCAATTGATATTTTGTGGCACTCTAATCGTGCCAATTTCCAGAACATTTACATTTTTGATATTGTTGCAATACGAAGAAAACACAGGGAAACTGCGTCACAGATGGTAAAAGCGAATTGCGCATTTATCCAAAATTATTCAAAAGAAGGTTTTGATTTAGGTTAGAAAGGTTTCAGTTCTCAAAAGTTTGAGTTCAAGTCTCGAATCAGTTACGTCATTGGCGTTACGCAAGCTCTGTGACATACATAGGTTAATCTAAATATGGCGCAGTCCGGAAATGTTGTTACTATACTATTAGTAAAATAAATAATAAAGCTGATTTACATACTTTTCATCTTATATATATAAATACATAAAGAAACATAATAAGAGGCTAAAAATTCAAAACAAAATTCTTATACCCGCCCTGCGCTATAACTGTAAGATTGAAGTAAAATAAACTTAAAGCCCTTAAAGTTAAAAGTAGACTTTAGTCAAAGCAAGACAATTCCTCTACAATATTAATCATTGCAACCGTGCATAATAGGTTTAACACAATATCCAAATATATCAAAATTAAAATAAATATTTATAGTAGTACAAACTCGAAAAATAAAAATTCGCAAGGGAAAAATATATAAGATAATAAATATATAAAAATAATAATATAATCTTCTTTTACTGAAATTCCAATTCAGAAATCATCAGGGAAAAACAAATTAAACTTTCATAAAAGTCGATTAAAAGTCGATTAACATGTTTCCAAAACGTGTTTCTTTCTCCTGTTTCAGTTGAGATCAAAAAGCGAAAAAAGAATCAATTAAATTTTTATTTAAGACATTAAAATTCATATAAAACCGAAAACTTGAATCTCAAATGTATAAGAATTTTTCCTATACGCCTTCGAAACACTTGGAAAACAGAATAAAAGATAACATTGTGCCACACTGACTACTCCACAAAAAAAAAAAAAAAAAAAAAAAAACTTTACATTATGTACAATGACCATTCATAAAAACCAAATTGGTCTAAAACCATTATATGCAAATCCTAAATTCAAAAGTAAATACAAATAAAGAACAAAACAAATGTACTTTAAGTCAAATTGTCATTTAAACAATACTAAAAAACTGAATGGTCCCTCCATTATGCTAAACAAAACTTTTAATACCAAGAAAACGAAAACTTTTCACAGAGATTTCTTTAAATAATAAAATCAAATCCGAGCCTAAATCAGCTAAAAACTGAAAAACCTATTAGAAACAAAATTTTAAAAACGCAAACTTAACTGAAATCTCAGGACGACCTTCTAAACGAAAATTTACTGAATTCTTCAGACGATTAAGCTGTGCTCCTTGTAAAATTCAAAGCTGCTCTGGAGAGGCAAAAATTTTTAGTTTTTGGAGAAGCAGAACTAAGTATTTAAACATGTGTTCAAAATGTCCTATCCTCTTAAACTTTGTGTGCGGGGGTGCCAAACGTTGGGTGCGGTCTATAAAAATTATTACTTACGAGTCGGGTGATCGTCGATTCCAAAATGGCGGCGTCTAAAGATGCAGTCTTATGTAAAATCTTAAAACTCGAAAGTAGTACTGGCTCAAAGTTGCGTAAAAAGAAAAATATATGTATGTTATAAAAGATAAAAATCTTCGCGTAATCGGAGTACAGTACGCCTTTGAAACTAGAAGCCCCATTTTTTTAAAATAAAAGCTAGAAGATTTGTCAGTTATAAGTTTACAAAATACTAGATTAATAATATAAATAATAATTGAAAGGGAAAAGTAACAAGGACTTTGTACATATTTACATTAAATTTCTTAACGTAATCATCCAACTATTACCTCCGATTAAGGTTTAAGTAATAATTATCATATCACTTTAGATGAGAAATTTAAAAATAGTAGTTAATACCAGATTTCTTCTTTAAATTAAAAATTTTGAATATAGGTGTTTTATTCTCTAAGATAAATTTGACTTAGTGATTTCTTTTTGTAAGTATTCGACATTGTTAAAAATATTTTTAATTCTAAGGAGTTGAGTATGTATGGAATTAAGTATTATTCTTTTGGAGACACTGGAGTACCAATGGATGAGTTTTTTTATAGTAGGGAAATCAAAATTTCTTCTTTTGTCGTAAATTTGGAAATCTTTAAAAATGGTAATTTGCAAATCTAGGTAATTTATATCTTCTTATTGAAAGTTAGTTTCAAACATGAAGGTTTAATGTGATCGCACATTTTACTGAAGTTTTAGATTGCAATACTAAAATCGCTTTTGAGTCCATTCTACAATCCGTTTCGGAAAAAGGCGCTCTTTATTCTTTCGTACGTACAGACGTCAAGCAAAAGAAACATTGAAATGTATTCGAAAACAATGGATGTGTCCTTTGAAATATGATATACAATACTTCCTCTAGTTCGTACAAAAGGTATGTCTTATACTGGAAGAAATATAGCATATAGAAACGAAAAAGAAAATCTAAAAGGTTTCAGACTTTAAATTACTTTCAAAGGGGCGTTTTTTCAACATTTTGTGCTACCTGTATTTATTAAATATCATGTACTTTGCACTAAAACCATAAAATTCAGTTCAAGAGCAATATCGCAGAATACTTTTAAATTGAGCATATCTTTAGAATTTCCGATACACAGTCTCACGCGCTGGAGATAAATTTTTTTTTTTTTCTGAACAAGGTTGCCATTGCTCACTTGGAAATCCTTGAGTTTGTTAATAAAAAATTCGTTAAAGGTTTACAAAATATGAAATCAATAATAAAAAAAACTTCCAAATTTGGGCTTCCACATGCCCATATTCGCAGAAGGATTACGTCATTCAAAATGTGATGCCCCTAGGTACCGCTGTTTTATCACAATGCGAGAAACATGCATATTTATGCAGATGCTTCATTATTTAATTTCTTTAAATATAATACAGGCCGATAACATTGGGTGGCAACAGTGTGAAAAGTGAAACGGACATTCAGAATGATTCGACGCAAAATGGCAAAACGAAAACAATAGTCCCTCAGTGACAAAGCGTCTTTGGACTAAAAATGAAACAATTTTTTTTTTGGATAACCTCGACTAATAAAAAAAATTAACGATTGCTTTTTGCCATTGTTGAAAGGAGCATATCTGGTGAATTTTAAAGTATCATTTGTGACACGTTTTTATTCTGTTACGACATTGCTATAATTTTCATACTACGTACTTCACCAGTGTTTTAAGTTCCGGTACTTTGCTTATTGAATAATAGTTTCTGTATTCTATTAAGTTAATTTGTAGTGTCACCAGGTATTTTGTAAGCAAGAGCTTTGAGAATTTAATTTTGCCCACATCAGTAAACACGAACCCCATACCTTTATAATTTGCTAGCTACTGTTTACAAAATTATGTGGGCAGCCTTTTTTAAATTCCATATAATTTGACAGTTGTGTTTGTAGGATTTCATATAACTTTTGCGTATATCATTTTTCTCATGCTTTTTCTATCACTTTCTGTGGCATACATCTTTACCAGGTGTTTTGTGCATTGTAAAAGGAAAAGAAAAATTGTACATAAAAGAAGAAAATCATTTTATGTTGAATCTGAAACAAATTTAAGCTGGGTGGTAACATACGACTATTTCTATGAATTTAGAATTTCTCGTGGAAAAACGAAAAAGGTACTATATTATTTGTAACTTAAGGTGATATTGCTGTATTTTAGATGGCATTCTTTTTCACATTTATTTCACATATGTGTTCGTCCGTTTTTGTCCTTTTTTGTGTGTAAGTTGGGTGTGAAACCCCATTCATCCACTGAATTTTGAGCATTCATTGAGGAAATATTTTATGGACTTCCTTTCTTTACTATCACGCAGTTTCCTATTCAGAGTTCATAAAATTCTTTGCTTTATCTTTTGGAAGGGGAGGGCGCTGTTGCAGTTTGCTAACAGCTTAGAAAAAGCAGCCTTTTTATGCTGTTCCATTTTTGTACCGTGTTCTGAAAAAAGCATTTTGCAATGGTTTCTAAGAAAACTGAATGGAGTTTAGATATCGTATATACTTGTATAGCAGTTTTTTTTTTTTTTGATGATTTTGTTTATTGATATTGGAGATTGCAGGAATTCTAAATGAGTCATTAAGAGAATTCTTTGAAGAGTAAAGTGCTTTGCTTCAAACGTATCTACTTTTAAAATGTAGAGAAACGGCGTGTTTTATTTTGCAGTATGCTCGCTGTGTTTTGCAATATAAGTGAGAAAGAAATTCATAAATTTCTTCTACGGAAATTTATTTACAGACTCAATATAATAATAAATTCTTTTTATATGGTATTGGCGAAATGCTATTTTGTATGCAACAGGACCTTAGTAATTTGCTATTTGGAGAATAGATATTACGCATTTTTTAAAAAAAGGTATTTGGATTTTCCAGAGCGATGATTTATCCAAGAACATTCTACGCCTGTCTTAAACAATGAATTGAAAACTATTGAAATCATTCGCCATTATGAATACTCGTGTCTATGAGCACTAATTGTTCCATGGAATCGTCATATGAATATTATCTGGTATAATTTCATTGTATTTTATTTAATATACATACATAATTCTCAAAATAAAAAAAAAAAAAAAAAAAAAAACAGATGTCACGGACCACGGACATTACTAGAAGAAGGCACAGACATACATTGAATAGCGAAATTGGATTGGAAAAATTGCTGCCAATTGATTTATTTTCTTCAAAATTATTACAGATCTTCGACTTCTATAAACATACAAAACTCAGCAAATAGGTCCCTACTTAAATTAGATATAAATATTATAACGCCTTCAGTTAATTGCGCATTCCTAAATTTCACCGCAAAATGAACTTGCCATTTTAAGTGAAAACAAGAACTGCATAATTCTCACGTCAAATAGAATGTATAACTAACTGCTCAGTTAAAAACTAATTGTCTGTTTTATGAAATTTACACCCTATAATATATTTTTTTCAACATTATTAATACGGATTTACTGGTAAATTCCTGTTATCTTTGACTGTACGCGTGGTTCGTTCTTCCAAAACACGTGCTAAGGCATGTCCAAAAAATTAAAACTGCGTCAGTCCTAAGAAGAAAGGGGAGTGTAGAGAACTCTACGATGTCAGTGTCACGTGGTCTAATCAATTGCTGCTATTGGTTTCCGATGAGGCCAATATGCCCTCGGGGAAGGTGGTATTTGGACACTAACTTCTTACATCGATTGGAAATCACCCTCCTCTTTATGCCTAAAAAGCATCCAAAGCAAATCAATGGTCAATGACTTTAAAATATGCTTTTTATATTCCATAATTTTATTTAACATCATGCATCTTCATACTACGTAGGACTAAATAGCAGGGATTATTTCGCTGATATCATAAAATAAAATTCTCTATTTTATTTGAATAAAACAGGGATGTTTTTTAACTTCTGAAGTATTTTATAGGAATAAAAATAAAATCTGAAAGGTTTCAGATTTTTAAGGATCGCCCAAAAGGATTTGTTAAGGTTTTTACGCTCTCGCTTGTCTTGCAGTCTACCTGCTAATAATTGTTTTTGGAGGGGGGATGGATCTTTTTAGCTTTATTATTAATCATCGTTTTTTTTCGCACTAACGCTACATACAGTTCAACCACAAAATTTTAATTTCCCGATACAGTGTTAAGTGTTGGCATATATATTAACTGCTTTTCCCAGTCTTTTTCTCAGTTTATCCTATCAACGTTCAGTTTTCTTAGTTAAGACGGCTTTCACATTTGCTTCTGTCTTTTTATTATTAACGTTTTATGTGTTAAATTTATTCACTAAATAATACTATACTTTATTTATTAAATACTTAACTTTATTTATTAAATACTTAATTTTATTTATTAAATACTACGCGGCCACCTTTCGTGTGGCTTTTAGATGTACCGAAAAGATGTCTAAAGGGAACACCAAACATTAAATTTAAAAACTACTCAATTTTACGCCGCAGAACAACTTTACCCCCTTCCCCTCACAAAAAAGAACACAAATTTCAATAAAAATGTATTACATATAAAAAAATACAATGAAATAAGTAATATCCCTTAATACAAACATTATTTATCCTAATAAATAAATTAACCAGGTTCCTGTTGCCCCCTCTCGACAAACGTCCAGTATCCAAGAGAAACAAATTAAAAAACTGCACGGAATTATCGCCCTCATTTTTCTGAGCAGCAACAGTGCTGATATAATGAGACAGAATTATCGATTTTGTGGCATTTCATCAAAAAATATACAATAAAAAAAACTCATTCGAATTCTGGAAGAAAAAATCGCTTTGAGGTCCACTGGCTCTTATCTAGATGCACCTATGTACCAAATTTCGTAGCCCTGGGTCTATTAATTTACGCGCAGCACGAACGAAAGAAACGTACACACACAGAGAGACAGACAGACACTTCCTTTTATACATATAGATCAGGTTCTTCGCCCATACGTCGCATCAGATTCGGTTCAACGGCAAAATCATAAAGTATTTGAAAACAACACATCTTTAGAATCTCTGATAGACAGATTCTCACGCTCGAGATAAAAATTTTTGTTCGCTTTCGAATGGTTGAGTTTGTTAATCAAAAATTTATTAAAGTTGTACAAAATGTAAACACGAATTAAATGCATTTTCATTACTTAAATCGATCCGATTGAAAAGTAAATATTGTTAAGAACTGCATGTATTATTTTTAAATAGCTTTTGATTTTGCCAGGATTTTGCTATTTGCCGCTTTTTTCCCAGTCTCCCTTTAAATGGGAAAGAGTGTTAGATGTTTTATCCCTGTTTACCGCACGCCTTCGATTTCGTTGTTTCCTGCTTAGACAAACCAAAGGACTCATAGTGTAGAGTCATTAGGCAATTTTTGGAAGCAGGAAAGATGAAAAATGAGCAACGCCTTCGCCGGGATTCGAACCACGAACTTCTGGAATACGCGCCCAGCGTGCAGACCACCACACCACGAAGTCAGGATAAGAGGACGCAAGAAATACCTTATAATGTATATTTAAAATTTTTCTTCTTTAGTCCTAAAGTTCATTCATAAAATTCATAAAATACCCTTAAAGTATTTTAATTTATGCATGCTAAGATAAAAAAAGTAGAGACAAAATTAAAATTAATTTTAATGTTGTCTGTACTAATTTGATTTTACAAAACTCTGCTTAGTATTTGATAAAGTATAAAAATTACGCATTCTTTGTGGTTATTTTCTTGCCGGTTTCGAAAATATATTGAATATTACAAAATACTCATGCTTTTTATTTTTCTATTATATTGTCTGAGCTATAAATGAGAGCGCATGCTGAAATTATATATGCGACAGTTAGCAAGTATTAGTTTTCTATAACTGCTAGGAAAGAGTCCACTTACTGATCAACAAAGAAAAGAGATTACTACAAAGAAGCAAAATCTGAAAAGGGTTTCAGATTTTAACGGCCGCCCAAAAGGGTTGCTTAAGGTTTTTTTACGTTCTCGCTGAATTCGTAGTCTAACAGTCTTGGTGCTGTACTTATTTCTGCTAACCCACTTCTTTTTTTTTTTTTTTTTTTTTTTTTTTTTTTTTATTTAGCTTTATTGTTAAGCATAATTTTCTTCACACTTATGATAAATAAAATTTAACAACAATTTTTTTAAATGTTAAAATTGCATAACAGCATATGTTTAGATTTCCCGATGCAGTATTACATTTTGGCATACATCTTTATTTTTCAGTCTTTTCTCAGTTCATCACATCAGTGTTCAGTTTTCTTAGTAAGATGGCTTGCAAAATACTTTTTTTGTCATTTTATTATTAAAGTTTTGTTCATTAAATTTATTAATTAAATATCACGTTCTTCGTACCTTACTCCACAGATTAAAAACAGCCTACCTTTAGAATTTCCAATAGACAGTCTCGCCCGCTCGAGATAAAAATGTTTGTTCCGTACAATGTTGCCATTGCTCGCCTTCAAATAGCTTAGTTTGTTAATCAAAAATTCATTAAAGCATGAATACATGAATTAGTATAAAATTCATTGAATACATGAAATAGTATAAAACACGAAATTCAAAATTCGGGTTTCCAAGTGCACATGCTTGGGTGGAGGAATACGTTATTCAAAGTTACGTGGCGCTAGGTGCTGACCTTCTTCCTGAACAAGAGGAGCATAAATCAAATTTTATTATTTAATTTCTTTAAAAATAATACAGGGCGATACTAGTTAGTGGAAACAATTTGAAAAGTTTACAGTGGACGACACAAAATCCCGTTTCGAGAGTAAATCCTTTCGAGATAACGTCGCTTTGGGCTAAAAATTGTTAATTTTGTTAAAATATCGGTAAATGGACGAAATGCTAATACATGAAAGTAGAATCGAAAATCATGTAATAAAGATTCAATAAAAATATTAATAATTGCATTTTGATGAAATATTGGTATATTAATAGTTTGCAGTCATTTTAAAGGAATACGGTATTTGTAGACTATAATTTTTTATACTTTGACGCATTAATTATTTATATACACCTTAAAGAACCATTAAATGTTCAGAATTTAAATTAAAAATAGACAAGTAGCTGCAATGAAATTCAACATCCCCATCAGAAGCAATCTTTAAGATTTCAGATTCCTACCAAATAGCAAAAATGAAGTTACACGTGATAATACCACTCATTTTCAGCATAAACAATGAGTTCGTTTTATTTTCAAATTAGTTTAAATAATGTAATTTCGTTGAAGAGCCTAATGTAGACTTTTTGCTAACAAATTTTAGACACGAAATTCGAGTTTTGATCGAAAAAGTTATTTGATCGAAGAAAAAATTATAATTTGTACATATTTACATATTTAATATACAATTTATGTATTTTGCTTGTTTATAAAGAATATGTTAGAATAGCAGATTATTTATTAAGATTGAAATTTTCTTCTTTTCCCTTCAAAAACGCAAAAACCTAGCCAGCATTATCGGGAATCTCTAAATTTCGGAGTATTTTAGAACGTTGGATTATTTCCTTTTGCATTAATTTCAATTCATTATTTCATTTATAAATTTCATAGAAGCCGCTTATAAGAGATATTCAAAGCATATAGAAATTTTTCTCTTAATTGAAATGATATACCCATTCAAGGACTTTGTGAATTTCCGAAATAGAGACATAAATTCGTTTCCTAGCTGTATCCTTATTTCCTAACAACTTAATCTTTAGAGTTATGATCCACAAATGATATTAACATGAGATTGAAGATCGAGTCAATATTCTTTATCAAAGCATTTAGTTTGAGTTTGCTGCATGTAGGTATTATTAAAGGTGGCTGCAGTATCACGGGACCAAATAATTCGAAAGATTTCCCTCCAACATGCCCCTGAAAAAGCTCGACGTTCTGAGCATCACCACCCCCTTGACAAGAGTAACCTTAGATTAGAACACTTAGAACTCTCTCAAGTTGTCACTGTGACCGGATAACTATAACGCCTGTCTCATCAGTGTCAGGGCATGTTTCCCCAAATTCGTTCCACCCCAGACGTTCATACGACACCCGGGTGACCCCTTCTCAACTCCGCCACCCCCACCCAAACGATCAATAATGAGGGCACTTCACACTAAACTGATTTTGTCCTCTTCAGCGACGATAAGATAGTTATCCAGTTAAAAATGGAATATGTGTTTCCTCGATGGAGTACCCGTTAAGAGCTTTCTTTTCAGTTTCCTCAAGTTAAGGTAAATAAGTAGCTTCACAGTTGAGAAAAGTCGAAGGAAGTTTTCTTTGTTTGAATGGTTTGGAAGTCGAACAAATTCTGAGATTTTGCAAACGTTTTTTCGAATTATGGAATCATTTATCTAAATACGTCATACAAGAAAATGATAAATTCTGTCTACTAATCTGTTTTGTTAAATTAGCCAGTTTTTAAAATTCTAAAACCTTTTCCTCCTTTTGTTCAACTTGAACTTTCAGTAGAAATAGGGTAAAGAAGTTAAGCGGTTCAAGTACTGTTGTACAGCGGTTACGTATTTTTGACACTCTGATCGAGAATCTATTGCTGTATAGCAGTTAAGCAAAAATACACTGACCTCGACTATATAGCTGTACAACAAGTTTAGTATTTAAGATAGAACACTTGCGATCGCTGTAGAGCAGTAAAATATTTAAAATAGTATGGGCTGGAATATATATTACTATAAAGGTATGCTTCAATATATACCTTAAATGTTAAAGAGCAAGGATTGTGTGACTGACAATATCAAGTAGGGTTGAATCAGTTGAGTTTCTGTGATATTCTATACGGTTGCTTGTTTCGTCAAAAATCGAAGATCACTTTAGCGCTTCTTAGTAGTAAATTTTCTTTTAAATTATTAGTGCTAGATCTTTGACTGAGTTTTGAAAGCTGCTTATTAGAGTTTATATTAATAGTATTACATTTGCTTTGCTTCTTTGCAAGTTGAAGAGGATATTCTAGTAGCAATTCCGTTGTGTCTATTATTAACTTTTACTACTAGTTGTGTATTTCAAGTTATATTTTAATTAGCTTTATGTTACTGTATTATATTTCAACATCAAAAGTTAATTTATTTCTATGTGGAGAATATAGAAACGTCAATTACAACAATGTTCAATCAATTTACTGAGTTAGTAATTTATCTAAACTCAGAACTTTCCAAAAAATGTTCTTTAAATTTATCGGAGACCGTATATTTCAAAACGTTAAACAGATATGTTGGAGGTATCGAGAAATCCTAAAATATTTCCGAAAAGATTCTAGCAAGCAGATTTCAGAACTCATGATTAGAAGAAATAGATCTCTTTAAGCGTTTTAAATGTATTTTTAAACTAGCTGAAGATACTATTTAAAAAAAGAAAAGTTTTTGCCGAAATGATGAAATAATTTTTAAAAATATAATCGCCTTGAAGCAGTAAAAATTTTTTTTTCCCGTGGAATAAAGAAAGAGAAAAAACGAAAATTTAGAAATTTACTAGTATTTAGGCTTAAACATATTTTCGACTAGAATGAAAAACCCGAAGACTTCCTTTCTCGTAAAATCGTTTCCTTTTTATTCACTTAATTATTTATTTTAACTTTTGACTTTTCTTTGACAACTTAACTTTCGTTGAAAGTATAGTTGAAAGTGACTTCTTCTGCTCTGTAAACTAACGGTGAAAGACTACCATCGATCATGCCTCGAAATACTTTAGTTAAAGAAAGCATATTAAGGAAAAGATGTCATTCATTATTTACCGTTCGTAACTATTATTATGCGCATAATTCAGTAGGTTTGAACGCATTTTCGGAATTCTTAAAATGTTTTTAGTTATGGTTAAAAACATTGTGGAAAAGATGTTTTTAATTTTAAGTGACATAAATGTTAATTATCATTGAAAAACAACAAGTGAAACGTTAGACACACACACACACACACACATATGTATATATTAGGTATGTCTCAAATTTAGCAAAGTATTTTGCTGTATAATAAGCGAATGTTTTATAAACAATATTTTACCATAAAGTTATAACAGTAGGTTCTTACAGTTTGTTTCATAATCTGCAGCTGCTAGACTCGGTATTAAATGAAAAATTAAATGACCCTTAAATCAGAGTTAAAACGTTATAATATATCCTTTATAAAGATACCATGAAATTTTGACTTTTCAGATAGCAAAATGCCTGGAGTTTCCTTGAAAAGAAGATACGTCATTGTGAAATTAAAATCAAATTCTCGGCAAGGCATTCTTTAATTCATCGAAGGTTATTTTTCGTTTTGGGGAGACACGCAAAAGCAATGCAATTAGGGATCAAAATATTGGTCAAGAATATCAGTATAACTTAGAGAAATTCAAAATGTCATATACATAACGATCATGTAGGAGAAGTTGACTCTTCATTAACCTAAGTTGAAAGACTGAAATAACAAAAAATAAGCGACGAGAAAATCTCAGCTTTAGGATCTCAGTTAATGAAACGGAAAAGATAACGCTCGGAGAAAAACATAGTAGACTAAACTGACGTCACAGGAATGCAGCTTGTATACTAACCCATTACGACTCGGTAAGTGTTTCAAGAACTTGAGTTGGTAAAGCAGGAGAGGCTCACAATTGAAGATCAAAGTGTAGGCAAACTTAGGTCATAGCGTCTGCAAATGGATATTATTTCGTAATGAGAACAGTTTAGCCTGCTCTTGTTACGTAGCTTTGTTCTCAATCGTATGACATATGAAAGATATGCTTTTTATTTAAATTCGACTAAATAATATATTTATTGTATTGATCCCGAACATAAAATGGCTTTAATTATGAGACGACTTTGAAAATTAGAAAATGTTTCACATTGAAATAAACTCTGATGTGGACACTACACGACTTCCTTCTACGGCTCACTAAATATCATGAACATTTTTTTTTCTGCGCTTCATTTAAGCTTATTTCCTTGAACTCTGCTGACTTAATTAACCGATCACTCGAGGTAAATCGAAAATAATATCAATAATTGCAAATTCTCAAATTACATATTCCGGTCAATTATTATCATAGGGGTCCGTGTATTTTTATTTTATCATAACAAGTATAAAACTTTCCCAAATATAAGTATAGGAAACGAGAGACTTGAACAGAAGTTAGATTTCTCTATTTTTTTAAAATTATTATTATTTTTTTTTAATCTGACATTCCAAAACACGAATATTTTCGTCATTTAAAACTCTTCTGTAATCGGAAGCATATTGCTACGCTCAAATGATTGCGAAAATAAAGGCCAGGTAAGGACTTTAAGTTGAGTAAGGGGTCAGTTTACCTATCTATCTGTATATATCTATATCTATATCTCTCTCTATATATATCTATATATAGATAGATAGATAGATAGATACAGATAGATAGACAGACTGATAGATAGATAAGGACATAGATATAGACAGATACGTTTGGTTCCTCGGATTGCAATAAAAAATGGGAGGTGCACAACTAGATGTTATAGCAGTCCCATATTCAAAATTGCAGCGTTTTACGGCTAGTAGCTTTTGTGCTACACGAGATAAATGCATACATACATACATACGTGTGTAAGTAGATATAGCACGAAAAAAATCACTTTTGAATCCACTTTCCCATCCATTTTGAAAACGGCAGTCCTTTATTTGGTCTGTACGACAAGATGTCACTGAAAAGAGTCCTCTAAATGGATTCAGGAGCAATCAAAAGGGATATTTCTGTTGAAATATGATACCAGAAAGTTTTCGCTACTACAATACTTCCAAGAACTATTTTTCGCGATTACAATACTTTCGCGATTACAATTTTTACAAGAAAGTAAAATTACTTTTACTTCTAAACTGGTGTCTTATATAATAACTTGCTTTATAGAAAAACTTTCTTCAAGAGAGAAAAATAAGTGGTTTAAATATAGAAAAAGAACACTTTTCTTCGACTACGGATAATAGTAAGTAGCCACAAGTTTCCTTCAACAATGGTTTTTTTTTTTTTTTTTTTTTTTTTTTTTTTTTTTTTTTAAGTAAAAGTATGCCTTTTCAAAATCAGCAACGAGAATAAAAATTCTAAAGATGTAACGGTGACTTGTGTTTCTCTGTTTATTGTATTTACCATGGATATGAAAATTTGAGTTTTACGTAATGATGAAACATCTTCCATATAATTTCTTCAATAACCAGGAATTATTCTCTGAAAGAAAAGTTCACAAAAAAACATGAAATGAAGCTCGACAAAAAAAAACGAATTACGTTCTCAAAACTGGTTTGAAGGATCGAAAATCACTTTTTTAACGGCAATCCGATTCATCTATGAGTGTTGCTCTGTTATGAATTATTGCACTGTTGTTGATTGGAACAGTTACATAAGGAAAGTCTGCTCCCCAGTGGATGTATGGTAGGATTTTCCGAGAAACGAAAGAATGATTTTAGTTGCTATGCCTTACAGTTCTGCCAGAACTTTGTTTAAAGATATGGAAGAAAATATTCTTGATGTCGCTGTAACATACTGAGACTAGGAAAATACTGAAGGATAACACTGAAGAATTAGAAGAAGCTATATTTGAATATTTCTGCGTTAACCATAATATAAATTTATCGATCCCAATACTGTTTGCCATACTGAAGCTATTGAAAGGTTATGGGACAGTGCGAAATGGCGAAATAAGCGTCAACACGGCACTGACCATAATCAATTAGATTCTTATTTAACTGAATTTATGTGGTGGCAAAATGGTCCAAAAACACAAATGCTTTTGGACATTTTAAATGATATCCGCAGTTTCATGACTCCGCGTTAATATTAGTTAGCTAATTGAATTTTTTTCCTGATTTCTTTGAGAAGTTGTTTAATTTATATTCAAATTTCAAATTTTACGAATATCTGTTATGTTACTTTTTTCCCCTTTAGATTTCTCTTTAATTTAAACGCATCGTAAATATTTTAACGATTATTTTTATGCTTCGAATTCTTCGCTAAATCGTCAGCTTTTGGCGATATCTGAATCGAGTCCCGATAGCAGAAGAGTACTGGTTTTAGATTAATTTTTCACACAACTTTCTTAATAAACAGCTTTCGGAACACTCTCTTTTGACATGACATAAAATTCTAAATTATCATACAAATTAGGACCGCGTCTCAAATTGAGTACTTCAAGAGTAATAAAGGTAATTAAAATCATTATTTTATTTCTTAATACTATATTTCTGGTGTAATTAAAGTGTTTTATATATACCATAACTATAATGTTTTATATATACTGTACTGTTTTATATACCTTGGTTGATAATATGTTTAATATAATTAGCTGATAATGTTTACGACAATTTACAACTCTGTGTTTCCGTTTTATGTGAAATTACTGTTTACAATTAATTTTTTTTATTTCTAAGCTTTAAGATTTCATTTAAAAGATTCTTTAAAATAAAGGGAAGAATTTTTAAGAAGCAGTTTTCAAAGCTGTGAGTGGGGTTGCGCAAAATATAAAATCTCAGATATTGTACAATTCCTACAGGCCCAATTACAGCAGAAACTACAGTTAAGGAAATATTCATCATGCTTTAATGAATGAACTAAAAACTTCGTTACTTTTATGTGAGAATATTGCTGTATTATTCTAGAAAAAATGCATTGGATTTTTATTTTTCCATGTTTTTCAGCAAAATAAATCACGACGTTTGAAATTAATCTTTTGATGGTCATCTACGAGCTCAGCTCGCATTCCATTTACCCCTCGCTCTAGGCGCAAACAACCAGTACCTCCTACATACGTACGTAGGAGGTACTGAAACAACACGGCCTATAGATTTACGACTGACAGATATCGCGAATATTTGGGAAGAAAGAGTGGCTTGATCTTACAATCGCTCAAGGGCTAATGCAGATAGCGATAAGAAATAAATTATTTCTTATGATCATAATGTCGCTATTTTCAGTAAATGAATTTTCCTAAATAAAGTTTAGTAGTTTTGAGTAGTTTTAAAGTATTTATTCAAACATTTTCCATAAATTATGCACCTAAAGTGATTGTGCCTCATTTAAGAAACGTTATAACAGGAAGTACGTATTTAAGACTCAGTGTAAGAAAAGAAAGTTGTGACATTTTTGAAACACTCTGCGTATGTATATATCTGTACATACTTTCATAGATTAGAAGTATTATATTGTTTACTTAATATTTAACAAAATATAGTTAGAAAGCAGTAAGTAAGAAAATCCTAGTAATCGCAGGGGTAAGGAAATCCTAGTATTTCAAGAGTATTCTGCTTCCTTTCTCAAGACTGATGTTCATTAAATGTTCATTGAATGTAAAGGTGAGACGAATCTTGAAATGTTCCTACACCGAATCATAAAAGTTGATCGAATTTGTTGAGTCTTCCTTATATGAATAATAAACAGAAGTAAAAATGAAAAACTGTACTATTACGCACAAAATTTTGAGCTAAAGATTTTAAAGAAAAGCTGAAATTTGCGTTTAATGCAAATTTTCAAAAACAAATTTTAAAATATCATCTACATTAATCAAGAAAATACTAGCAAAATTAGTAATGAAGTTGTAGAGACATTAGGTATTTTTTGGAAGCAGGAGTTATGAGAAATGAGCAACGTCCTCTCCAGGAATCGAACCACGGACCTCTGGAATACGCGCCCAGCGTGCAGACCACCACACTACGAAGGCATGCTAGGAAGGCAGGAGAAATACCTTATAGAGTAAATAATTAAACTTCTGAGACACGAAGCTGATTTCGCAAAATAATTAGGCACATATACGCGCAATTGAGGAACAGTTTAAATTTTTCATACTTTCTCAGAATCTTTTTGTACCAAAGTAAGCAGAATTGAACGTATTATTTTAAGAGTTAACAAAAAGAGAAATCCTAAATATGGAATGTTAAATTCTCTCCAGAAAATTTAGATTTGAGCTTGCCAGGATATGATGGTGGCCTAGGCCGGAGTAAATCCCATAAATCGTTTCTTTTTCTAAAGAATGCTTATGATGAACGTCAATATAATAAAGCTAAATTTTGAGTAAAACATTTAATGAACTTTAAAAAATGAACTATAACATTTAATGAACTATAAAAGATTTGAATAGTGAAACAAAAACCCAAAAACATCATATCCGTGGGATTAGAATATTTTAATGACCAATCAATAATTAAATCAAATAATCTAAACATATTGGATAAATCATGATCAAAATTTTCTGCATAAATCACGGAACATAATCAATTTACTCAATGCTGTGTAAAAAACAAATCGCATTCTTTCAAAGCGATTTAATTCATACATTAACGTCTGCTGCAGACATTTTGACTTTTATAATCGACTATCAAATGATAAAAAATTGCTGTGCAAAGAACAAAAATGATGTGTATGTTAGAATATCTATCATAAAAAGGGGAAATAGAATTCAATTCATTGAATGAAAAATTATAAGAGAGAGATTTGCTGAATTCCAGAATGTTGATAGAAGCTATTGTCTGCTGGTGAAGTTTTGAACATAAACAGAATAAAACACACGAAAATAAATAAATAAATAATAAAAAAAAAAATAACATTATCTTTTGTGAACGCCAGCGAGAAGATACCGAAGAAAAGTTTCGTGGCAAATAAAAAGGCAACACATACCCACTCTACACTACCCCCAAACAAAAACAAGAAAATCACAAGTTGAGGGATAAAAGTAAAACAGAAAAAGAGCGTAAGATAAAAGAACAAAACAAGCTCTGATACCACCCAAGGAAGAGGGAAAAAAAGTATAAAAACTGGGGGTGTGGGGAGAATTACTATTCCTAGTGCTTGGCTACGAGAAATAAAAATATAAAATTTAGGAGAAGAACTTGCATGTCAGTTGCGATTTTTATATTATGAGAAGTTTTCGGAAAGAGAGCTTCCCGTCTCGCACAGAGAAAAGCTCAATTAGTTGTTTTGGGAAAGAGCGCCAAGGGCGAAAAAAAAAGTCGCAACGTGGGTTTTAAAACCACGCCAAATTTCCATGCGGTTTCGCCGAATTATGTACATATCGCGAGAAGGACTCAGTGTCGCGATTTCCCTTGACTAAGAACTGATTTAAATACAAACCATGTTACCGCAGTTGGGGGGCAACTGTTCAGTTTGCCGAGTGACGATGCACCCTCATTATCATTTTCAGAATCTGTCTCTATACCCCCTCAACCAACTCCCTATCTTTCCTTTTCTTCCCCCTTTTTTTTTTTGGTGGTTTTGATTTTTCATTCGCTGTACTGGCGGATTTTCATTTTGAGGTCTCGCAACTTCAAGCTGAGACCGTTCCGTGCTTCATCCTATGAGTTTTTGAAAAGTTGGGTTTTCATCATGAAGGCTGCGTTTTATCGAATTCCTAATAAATGTATTATAGTCTATTTTTACAATGGAGATTTTTTAAAGTTAAATTCCTACTTTTAGACAATTTGTAATTTTTTCCTCCATTATCGAGGAAAAATTCCTTAACTGGTTAATTTTTTTAATTTTAATTTCGATAAATGGTTATTTTTATTACTCGAGTAATGATAGAGTTTCCAATTTTTATTTCTAAAAAAATCCCATCCCATATAATTACACACTGTAGACATTATGTTATGAAAATCCCCATATTTTGCATTTTCTTAGTGCAAAGGGGTTTTGTCCCTGAGGGATTATTGTTTTCGTTTTGCGATTTAGCGTCGAATTACTCTGAATGTCCGTTTCACTTTTCAAATTGTTGCCAACAAATATTATCGCTCTGTATTATATTTGAAGAAATTAAACAATGAAGAATCTGCATAAATGTATGCATGTTTCTCGCACTGTGATAAACAACGGTACCTAGAGCCATCCAATTTTGAATAACGTAATCCTACTGCGAATATGGGCATCTGGAAGCCCAAATTTGAAATTTGTTTTATTATCGATTTCATATTTTGTAACACTTTAACGAATTTTTGATTAACAAACTTCAAAGCGTATAGTATACAATAATTGCAGAAATAATTAAAATTCTGCAAGGATATTCTAGTTTTATGGCTATCTGAAGTTCTAAAGCAAACTTTTAGTTACAGCGTATAAAAATAATACAGCTCTATATTTTTTTACTGTTCTACTGATTAAGAAACTTAAATAAAGAAACTTAATTTACTTCAATAAAGGAAAATTTCTCAGACAGGTGCATGTAAAGACAGACAGATTCCACAGACATGTGCATTCTTGTAGGCATTTTCCAAATGCATGTAAAAAGAAGTTGTAGAACTTTTAGAATACCGGAACATGTCAAAGATCTTATGAACTATTTCTTTTGTTAACGTATCTCCGCCCAGATGTATTACTAGGTTCATTTGATTTGATTGCTTAACTCATTTCCTATTGTGAAAGAAGTTTCCATCGTGACACTGTGGCGTGAAAAGTAAAACATAAAGGAAAGGCCTTGCCAGACTATATTATGTTAAAATCTGCCCTTGTGTAAGATTTTGTTTCATTTAGTAGTATTCACCTTTCTTAGTTACGTAGTTCGCTGAGAAGACTGTGATCGAAAAGTAAGGTTAACTTATTTTAACAAAGGGAAAAAGTATACTAGCTTCAAAAACGCTAACTACCGTTCATCCATTACTTCATGTCAAGAATATGTTTTATTTGTATGCATACGGTTCTGACATATACACGCACAGACATTGCACACTCTATTCAGAACCACTTGTCTAAAACGACCATTTCTGAAAGTGACGTATTTTCTGAGACCGAGATAAAAATATAGGTGTTTAACATTACCTGGATATTAGGACCATCTCCAGAAAAGACCAAAATTAATCTAAAGTACATGGACGTCTTAAAGAAGTTTAACAAATCACATATATTTCTTTTTATATTCAAAAGGAAATCACATAAAGAGGAAAATTAATTTTAACGACAAAAGATGTCACTTGACGTATAGTATTAATTATAATGGGTCGTCTGTTATGCTTGAAAATTACGGTAAGCTCTTGCGGAATTTTACATCATCTGGAACTGGTAATTAGTCTAATAACTCCAACAGACGAGCATCAAATTATCGCTATCTCGTGAATAACTTCTACATAATCTTTTTATTTGAACAGAATTTTAGAGCATAAACGCACTTTTTTGTGCTAACACTATCAGCCAGATTCGTGGTGATGCAACTAAACATAACAGTCATTTAAATTAAACATGGAATACTAGTCATGGACCATACAACAAATGTTAGTTGAGCTGCCGAGCTATGCGTTGGCTCAGTAACTCTACCGGAGAGTCAAATTCAAAGTGTCGGCAGCGATATAACGCAAAGCCGAAAAACTACAACTACCAGAGCTGGCAGCAGGTAGCGTACAAGAGAAGCAAGAAACACATTCCATCAAAATTCCAAAAACCTCAGTTTAAATACTGGCTATTTGTTTGCATTTCAGTGAGAAAAACGGAAAGGAGAAGTTATAATGAAGGCTGAAACTATTAATAACAGGTTAATATAAATAATAACCTTATACCCTCTCTAAAACTTCTACCAATAGTTCTACCAATAGTTCACTTTTCGTTTTCTATGGAGGTGGTTCTATTAGAAAGATGATGTTCAACATTGACGTTCTGAGGAATGCTAAGCGACGATTCATCGTGTATATGCTTACGAGTTTGGCATGAACATGAACGCCAACCATGGATTGAGAGGAGGATAAGACTACTCTTGCATAACTCTCGAATTATAATTCTTGAAGTACAAACTAGGAAGCTGGACGGATTTTCGTGCTTTTCTTTATGAGTTAATTGAAATTTAGTCATTTTGCCCAAGAAAACTTTCCATAAAGGCATTCTTCCTTAAACTAAGTTAACTCTTGAGTACTTGAAAGAAATCTTCGAAAAAGTGTGCAAGCATTTTGTGGTGGATGCCTTTAGAAAAACACTTACTAAGTCCAGTCCTTACTAAGTCTTTAGGCAAGATAGCTTTGGCATATTATGGATAAATTTACTAAGTCCGACGGTCTTAGTGTACCAAGAAGTTCAGTCTTTTGCAGAGTATATGTTCTTCATTACCAGTCATAGGCAAAACAAACTTTAGAAAAGAAACACATTTTAATTCTTTTGTAAACCGTACTTAATAGCTAACCAGTAATAAAATGGTTTTCTTTCAAATATATATTAATTAAGAGATTTTTAAGAGAATAAACGTGTGAAACGTGCAAAACTAGTAACATATTTTCAATGGCAAATATTTTCATCTATACAAACAATATAGTGAAAATCAAACAATATGGTAATTGCAACTCGATTTTTAGTAAAATTAATTTCTGAAACACAAATTAATAACAGATAATTTAAGCTTGAAATTATGAATCAAATTCATCAGTATTGATGGCATATCATTAAAAAAGCCAAACTATTTCCCTCCAGTTCTAAAATTTGTATCGTTTTCGTTTAAATCAAGAACAAATAATTAAATATTAACCAATGTAATATATAGTCTTCCTCTAATTTTAACCAGCTGCTATACTTCTTCATAAGACCACTTTAATAGGAATTAAGATCCAACTGAAAAACTTAAATCGAATCTTCAAATACAGAAGTCAAATCTAGGAGTAAAATTTATTAATTCCAACGAACAAGAATTTTAACTGCTAAACTCACGAAGGAACTTATAATTGGAGTTTGCGAACAGCAGCGGGATTTATATACTTACACTCCTTTCAAACTGTTAATACAAATAAACAAGTGTCACTTAATTGTTTACATAATTCAGTAATTACATAGAAATCTGCAAGGGAGACTGTTAATCAGGTGCTCGCATATAACCCTTCCTTAAGTAAATTAATTTAAATAACTTTTCTTAAATTAGGAATGGTTACTAACCAGGTGGTGTCGCAAGAATATCCAGCAATTCCTTGTATTAAATGGTCAGGCTATCCGCATAACTTCGCGCCTTCTTAACAGCACTTATATTTAATTATTAATTTACATAAATTTAGAAAAAAGAAGTAAAACGAAGAAGTAAATGGACTGGACCGAAGGCCATAAGCGAATTCGTTAAAAAAATTACAAATAAATAAAATAATGTCTCATATTTTTTATTACAGACATGCTTAACTCGACACAGGTTAGTTTCTTACAGACACGGGTTCGTAATACATTGAATACACAAATGCGATAATAGTTTAATAAAAATTTATTTTTATCAAAAGAAATATTTCAGAACTCTGGAAATTCGCACAGAAATATTCGTACAAGTGTCCACGGTATCGCACAGTATAATTAGTAGCTACACTACAAACTGCTAAGAATGTGAAACACAAAGCTCTTTATCTTCGGTCTTAAATAGTTTCCAACCGGCCGCGATATATTTCTAGTACTTTCTGCTTGTCGAAATTACTGGAAAGAAATGCGAGGGTGGAATTGCGGTTACAGCTAACATAGTGGTCAATTACATTTATTCAATTTCAATACAAATCGCCGAGATGTCCATTTACTCAATGTTAAATACCTGTGCCCCTGTAATCTTACTATTCTGGCATAGTTTTCTTTCAAAATTTGTTTCGCGCTTTATTACGCAGAAAAGTACAACAATTTTACTTATAATTCTACTAAAGTTACCTATCTAAGTACAAAAATCGTAACAATAATTAAACTTCAAATTAAAATTATGATTTATTAACATTCTAGAAAAGGAAACTTCGATATTAGCTGGAAACTTTTAGAAACTCATCATTGCAATTTACCGCATGTAATCTTATTCAGCAATTTAATCTGATTTTCGAGTTAAGCGAGTAGCAGGGAATCTTTGGAGGAGCAGGGGATTTCATTGAATAATTCACGCACTATTTCAGCCCAGCTGTTCCATGAAAACCCCCAAAGTATGTGCGTGTAAGTGAGAGAGGGGAATGAGAATTCGAGATAGAGATTTAGAAATTTAATTGATGCAAATTATCCCTTGACACGGCTGGGGGTTTTAATGAAGATGTATTCCGTTTCATTCTGCCTTATACCTATGACAAAATTAAACCGGAAGAGTCATTTTCAAGTGCTAACGAAACGGCGAGAAAAAGAAATATCGAAAAGGGAAAAAATATGGTGTGATAAAAAAAAAAGGAAGTTGAAGAAAAGAAGATAAAGTCCCTCACAGAAAAGGGCTTCCCAATGTAAAGAAATTGGAATAGTGAAGGAGTAGGAAAAAAACCTCCTTAAAGGTGGTGCTAAAAAAACGGACCCTAAAGTATTTCCCAGTGTCGTAATGAAAATAAATCTCTTTGTTACCGGTCATTAGTCTCGCTTCAAAGAAGCGTAAGAGCAGAAGAATGGCTCAGGGGAGAATGACACCAAGACTTTTGTCTCCAGGAAAGCTGATTAAATTGACAATTACCTAATGTGTTCAGTTTTTTTTCCCTGTTGATTTTTTTGTACCGATGGTTCTCTTGCAGTCTGTGATATTCGGAAATTTAAAGTCGTTTACCTCCAGGAACTCTTTCTCAATCGTCTTGCCTTGATTAACTTTGCTAAGTGCCTGAAGGGGAGCTTTAATATACTTGTTAACATATTCCGGAATGTTTTTAGGATTCAGAGGGAAGAAGTGGGTGCATTATCTATGATGACATGAAGTTAACGGAATGAGTGGTTCATACGTTGTAGCACAAAGATGTGTTATAAAGGAATAACTGAAAAGTTTTCAACGGAACTTCCTGCTGTCTTATCAAAGAAGATTAAAATGATGATTGTTTCAGAAAACAATCTAATTTTCACAAACTTAAGATTAAAAAGCATTTTCATGCATGAATAAATACCTCAAAAGGGACGTCAATCCCGAATGTGACATCAGTCTCGAAACGGCATTTTGCGTCTAAACTCTTAAATGCCTTGTATCATCTTTGAAATTGTTGCCACTAAATATTCTCGCCCTGTACTATTTTAAAGCAATTAAATAATGAATTATCTGCATGAACGTATGCATGTTTATCGCGTTCTGAAAAAACAACGGTACCTAGAGCTGTCAAATTTTGTATAACGTAGTCCTCCACCCGAACATGGGCACCTCGAAGCCCGTATTTTGAATTGTTTTTATTATCTTTTGAATTGTTTTTATTATCTGTTTCATACTTTTGCAAAACATTAACAAATATGATTAACAAACACAGCGATTTCAAAGCGAGCAGTGGCAACACTGTACAGAATAATCTCTTTTATCTCTAGCGCGAGGGACTTTTTATCGCAAATTCTAAAGATATGCTGTTAATAAATATTTTGTGATTTTTGCCGTTGAATCGAATTTCATCTCGAGTAACTGCTAAGAGCATGACATTTAACAAATAAAGTAACCAGACAAAAGGTTAATAATAAAAAGACAAAAAGTTTTAAAAGTTTAAAGACAAAATAACTTGTCCAGCAATGCGTTTACCATAAGTCTTATCGCTCGACGAAAGAAAAAAAAAAAAAAAAAAAAAAAAAAGTGCAACCGTCTATCAAAGTAGCACACAGAAAAATTCCTACTTAGGAGAATTTTCGATACATAATGGGATATTACATCCGCTTTATCCAACTCTATAAAACTACAATGATTTACTTCCATACACTTTAAAAATCTTTAGAACACCGTCTTACTGTTGCCACTTACTTTTGTCAAACATTACGATCCCATTTATCATAGTCATGTACACTGCTAAAAAAAAAAAAAAAAAAAAAAAATGGGACAGTCCTATATCTCCCAATCTACTGGGCCGATTGACAAAATTCAAATTGCGTTCTTCATGTCTCGAAAGCGCGACTTAGGATATATATTAGATTTATATATAGCACTATTCTAACATAGGTATTTTGACACAAAATCGGACTTTTTCTGAAATAACATACCAATCTTTTTACATATTTCGATTCTAAGACTCAAATTACGCCTAAATATGAAATTTTGTAAAATTTGGAGCGGAATTTACGGAGAAATTCACAAATTTATGTTGGCACTTTTTTGTCAGTTTGCGCCAAGAATACTTCACTTGGCGAACTTCTTAATATATGGCAACCTAGTTTCCTTTCCCGTGAGAGGGAAAAAAGTCACCATCGTTCCTTTTTTCCAAATAATATTCTTTATATTATATTTTTAATTATAACTTATTATTTTAAGTAATTTTTTCTTTTTCGAATTTCATTTCAATTGTTTAAGTTGCACGTTTTTTTTTTTTTTTTTTTCGAATAACTGTTTTAAAAATTTCTATTTACCTATTCGAACTGCGTAAATAAAGGTGCAGCGTTTATTTATTTTTTTTTTTTTTTCAAATAGTTTTCTTTATATATATTTTTCGTCATAGTTATTATTTTAGATAATTTTAAAATTTTTATACTTTTATTTTAATTGTTTGTGTTGCATTGTCTCTTCAGATAATTGTTTTAAAATTTTCTATTTATTCCTTCGAACTGAGCATTTTAAATATATTTATTAATATCAATTTTCCAGAATTTGATTTTATTTATTTGAACTGCGTTTCTTTCGGAAGAATACTTTGTAACCCAGACTACGATGAGTTTGAAAACTGCATACTATATTAAAAGAGAAAATACAGTAAAGCACAGTTTTACACGCCTTTCAACGTTCCGTTCAGAAAAGATATATATAAATAAGAGAGATGTATAACCGACATTTTAACTTAGGATGACTTGCATACACTGCTTTAAACAGTTTTATCATTGCGCCCATTGCTTTACACAATTTTATCCTACATTTGGTTTCTTAAAATGTTATTCATATTTTAGTCAAATATTTTATTTTTGAAATCGCAAGAATCAAATATCATAAGATTGAAAAGTTTAAAATTTAAAAAAATACGAATACTAAATTTTACGAAAAAATTTATTTTTCTTCTCTTTTTCTTTAAGCATTCTGAAAGTATATTAAAAAGTATCCAACTTTTCGAAACATTTTGGTATTTCTGACAATCATTTTAAATAAAGTTATCGCCTTCCATTTCATAAAGGCCCACAAATGGCCGAGCGATAAAGACGCTGATCACTGGTAGTTCGGTCCGAGGTTCGAATCCCGCGAACAGGCATGGTTGCATGGGTGTTTTCGTGGTTTTCCCGATGTGTAACGTGTATACGAGCCAGTTTCCCTTAGAAGGTCCTCCACGAAGGCATCCCTCCCTTTAGGCAGATAGCCCTCGTGTGCTTTGCCATAATTAAATAATCCAATCCAATCCATCCAATCCAATCCATCCAATCCTTAATTAAATATAATTGATTTGTAACTTCTACTAGAACTGACGTTAAGAATTGAAGTGCAAATAAATAATATCGCGTGCAATCTTGATTAATATAAAATTAAAAATATTTGCATGGAAAATTATTTGCATTCAGACAGAAAGTTTTTTGAAATATTTGCAATTACTTTATAAGAAGGATTTATTAATAACCGTAATAATTACTTATTATTTTACTGATGATTAGGAATCAGTTCTTGACAATTACATTCTAAATTAGAATTTTAAGAATTATTATAATTTTAAATTAGAATAATGAAAATACGCTACGCACAAAAATACATTTTAGGTTAAAAAATGAGTTGATTTTTTATGTTTTAAAACTCCTTGAATTCATTTAATAAACATCGTATCCTCGTTGTTAATTGAATTCAGAATGTTGGGTGTCGTTTATATAATTATTCTTACTTGTCTACGGAAATCCAGCGATTAAGTAGCTGCAGATCATTTCTACATAACCATTGAACTTTCATTAATTCAGTCTCTAGAGGGTTGTATATTTATATCATAATTTGACTTTTATAAAAATGATTATTCTAAATCTTATGTTTCTATAAAAATATACTGTGCTTTAAAAATATGGATGATAGTACCAGCCGCTCTTTCAGCCACTTCAAAAGCATCAGTTTGTTTAGAAATAAATTGTGCAGTTAATGTCATAAAATTCAAATAAGCATCAAACGAAAACTCTCAGTTTTAGACAATTCGATTTAAACGAAGTAAAGTAGCAGACGATAAAACGCTGAAGGTAAAAATTTACTCTTAGAAAAATTTACTCTTATTAAAAAAAAAAAAAAAAAAAAAAAAAAAAAAAAAAAGATAGAGAGAAATTTAAAAAAAATAGCTTTTCATATAGTATTAATAAATATTTATATATTTATTACGCATCATTGAGGGAAAAAATGTCATATAATTAATTCTCTGTAAAATTTTACTTGGAATTTAAGGTTAAAAATAGCTGTGGCAATACAGTGTAACAAAAATCCATAGACCACATTTGGCGTTATTATCGCTCAAAAAAAAAAAGATGCCAAATTTCAAAACGCAAAAATATGTAAATTTGTGTATATCTTAGAAAATTTTGAATAAAAAAGTCTAATTTTTTGCAGATATGCTTAAAAATATACCTACTTTAAGATGATGGTAAAAATTTTATAGGTTATAATACAAAAGTTTTTTCGAAAAATTTATAAAAATTATTTAAAAATAGAAATTTAAAAAATAAAACACAAATGAGTAAATTTTATTTGGAATGAACCTAAATTTCGAAATGTGAGAGAAAAAATCAAAAAAAAATTAATAAAAAAAGAGATATAAATAAATATTTGCCAAATTCAATTAACATTGAGGAGCTAAAATTTTGAAAGCTAATATTTCAAAAACTACTCGTACGATTTTTACAAAACTTGGTATTCTGGCATAATTTGAGTCGTAGAATCGAAATATGTAAAAAAAATTGGTATGTTATTTCAGAAAAAGTCCGATTTTGTGTCAAAATACCTATGTTAGAATAGTGCTATATATAAATCTAATATATATCCTAAGTCGCGCTTTCGAGACATGAAGAAAGCAATTTGAATTTCGTGAATCGCCCCAGTAGAACGGGAGATATAGCACTGTCCCATTTTTTTTTTTTTTTTTTTTTTTTTTTTTTTTTGAGCAGTGTACTTACAAGTTGTTATAAAATTAATTTTTAGGGCACGTGAGAGTTCATAATAAAAGGTCATTATTTGTAAGTCTTAATATGTGAAATATGCGAAAATTCAGTATGTGAAATTTTAAATATGTGAAATTTTAAATTGTAATTATCTTTAATATGTGAAAAAACTGTATTAACATAAAGTGTCATCTACTACAAGTTTAAAAAATGTATTTGAACTTGAGTGGATGAATAAAACGTATTTTATTAACGACTGAAAATTTGAGCAAGATATAGGCAGAATATAAGCTAATAGTAGGGATTTAAAAGCAGCCAATGTCATAGTAAATTCGTTATTAACTTTCTCCCAAAAATGCGTTGAAATGAAAATATATCACAGTTTACAACTTTGAAAATAGACAAAAATTATGATGCAAAATCTCTTCAGATGCAGCAAATGACAGCAAAGATTTAAAAATCAGAATGGGTTCGTGTTTACCTCTACCAGATGTCCTACTTCGAAGACAATTATGCTGGTGGAGTTATTCTCGAACCCCTCTAAGCAAAGGGGCGAATAGTGGAAAGTTCCTCCTGCCATGTTCAAACTTGTACCTGTCGCCAACTTGTTATTCTAATGAGAGGCCTGTGTTTTAAATGTCGCTAACAACACAACACACAACTTCCCTCTCTTTCCACACTCAATTATACTTTCTTTCTACGCTGTTCTAGACCGTATTTACATAATAAGATGAAAGCTGCAGAATTGTTTTCGGCACTATTATTCTTTTAAACTCGAATATATCACTCAAACACAAAAATATGCAGGGGACACTTTTTTTTGGTGGTACTTGGCTACAAACAAACTTGCGTTTCCGAGGTTTCGTGCCATTTTTTTTTTCTAGTCTTTTTCCATCTGCATAGTTTTATTTCTTTTATTTTCGCCGTGTGTCAGATATAATTGACAGGTGTTTCTCCGCGTTTTTAGCACCAAATTCAGTTTTACCATCCATATGAAAATAAATTTAAATTTTATTTCCTCGCAGTAAGAAAGAATAAAATTAGAACTAAACGTTAAACCATTCTGAACTCAGAACATATTTTAGTAATTTTTATGAGTCCTTTTTGATTGATGAATTTCTGTTTTGGGTAAATAACCAGTTTTAATTCGTTAAGTAAAACTAACGGGATGTAACGGAAAGTAGAACTATGTAAAATGTCGTCTTAAAACATACTTTTAAAGCAGAGTTTTTGTGAAAATACCTATATTCACGTTTTAACATATTTTGCTTTTAATGTTTGAGGGAATTTGTTCGTTTCTGTGGCTTTTAATTTCTATCGATGATGTATTTATTTCTCTGTTGAAATTATTAATTTCTGTGTTAAAAAAATAAGTTTTTAAAATAATAAAAGCGCATGCAATGGTTTAAAAAATTTTATTTTTATTTTCATATAACCAATAAAAATTTTTTTGTCCTTAGATATTGAAAAATTCAACGTTTTAGGAGGAATCTATGTGTATAGGATAAAAAATATTTAGTTCATTGAGAAATGCTATGAAGTAAATAATATCAATTAAACGATTGATTTTACTCATAGTAATGAATTTAATTGAATTTATTGATTTTACTCATAGTTATGAAAAACGTTTCTCAAATGGCTGGATACTTACTCATTAACCACATTTATGTAAACGTAGAGAAGTGAGCATAGTAAGCCCATAACTTGGACGCTTAAGAAAATTTACTGAGCGATTACGAATACAAATTTAATTTAAGCTTAAAGCTTATCTTCAAATAAATAAAACATTTCCTTTGCAAATAAGCTTTAACTTGACAATTAAAAGATGGTAAGGAACTTTCTTCTTCCTTAAGGCATTTCTTTGTGGTGCAGTTGAAAGCATATGAAGTCGGAGTTCGTATCCCGGCGAAGGCATTGCTAGTAATTTCCTACTCTAAAATAAACCTAATATCTCTACAACTTCATACAGACCTCTGTTCACATACATTGTAACTGCGAATGATTGATAATTCACGTATGAAGAACTTTGCATATGGTCCACAGAAATAACGCATTATTGTGTAATACATCGACGTAAGAGCCGGAGGTCCATTTACATGTTAATACAAAAAACAAAACAAAAAAAAAAAAAATTAAAAAAAATAAAAATTAAAAAAAAAAAAAATTCGGTCTTGATTTTTATCAATTTTTTTTTCCTTTTGGCATTTAAGTTAGAAAAACATAACTTAGTAGTTAACAACACTTGAATTTTCCAATTATTAAAATGGGGATAACATACTGCTTAGACATATTATTATATACAAATTTTGTGCGATTGCATAACTAAATTATAAATTATGTAATCTAAGCGATAAAATTTAGTACTTCACTTTTGATTTCATATTAACTGCTTTTTCTAATATTAAAAACTATGTAAAATAAATACTTAATTAGTTATTGTTTTACAGAATAATGCAGCATTCATTCTTTGGATCTTTTACATGTCTTATTCTTTGGGTATTATTTTATATATTATAAAATATTGAAAGAACTAAACAAGCACACATCACTTAGATACGTATTTTACATGTTGCATATTATGCAGTATCGTTCTTTAGATACTAATTATATCATATTATATATATTCTTTATGTGTTTTTAGAATGTATATAATGTATTACCTCATTTTCGTTTCGCTTTAAGAATGAACGTCTGTTTTAAATCGTTGAACAACTTTACCTCTGCCTTAACTTTTGTCTTAACTTACTTTAACTGTATATCTTTGTCTTAACCCTCTCTCTTCTTCCCTAATTTTATCTCTGGTGATGCATGGCATTTAAACATTTTTGTCATTTAAGTAAAAAACTCATGAAAGCGTCTAATAAATTAAATATGTATAGATTAGTAAAACCTGAAACGCCTAAAAAATTCTGTTTCCAATTTTCTCAAAAATTTGCTTCAAATTAGGCTCGAGTAGAAAAACTAACAGTGAGCTAAAAATTACGTTAAACCCCATTATTTTTCCAATCATAGGCTAAGTCTCTTGTCAATTTGATGTATTGACAGGCTGCTGCGTGTTTGTCAATAAAGGCTATTTAAAAATGAGGGTAAAAATTTCTATTCGTATGTGCAGATTCTAATCCAGGGCCACCACCCCCATTGTCATTTGCGAAACACCAGACGACGTTTTCCTCGATTTTTGCGGCGCCCTACTCAAGGTTTATGCCGGGTGGGGGGACACGCAGCCCTGTTTTCCTTTTATTAGTTTGCTGGGGCATACTCGAAGTTGCCCTCCACCCTCCCTACCACATGTATATCGGTACGTGTAGCCCGGAGGTACTAAGTTTTGGGGTTCACGTGCAGAACAGAAGCCTTGTTAACCACAAGTTTGCTACCGCACTGAAGAGGGCTGCCTGCTGCTGCGGACCCCAAAATGAAGCTGGTTGTTGCCCTGAAGGCCCAATTACTGCAGCAACCCAACCTGCATGCTCTTCTAGTTAACAATGGCAGTTTGGAAGTCGGAATTTTCTCCCTTCTTTCAATTCTACTCTCTCTCGCTCTTTCTCTCGTATCTACCCATCACTCTATTATCCTACTGCGACTCTTTTTCATTTTTAGGCATGCCTTATTTCATTCCTGCTTCCCTCAATCCACCTCCTACCTCTTCCCTCCACCTCCATCGCTTTGTGTCCTACGCAGTGATTTCAGGAGAAGAGTGGCAGGAGTTCGGAATTCTGAGATTTTTAGATGACCTTGCGAGATTCCTAAATCTGGTTGTTTTCTGAAGTGGCCGATTGGGTAAAACAATTCGGAAGATGAGTTTTGTTTTCCGAGTGCCACTTCTGACTGGTTTAATCAACTTGTACCTTTTAATTGCCTACAAGATTGCCTCCACCATACAGTACACCTGTCCAAGTCGAGATAAAATACTTTCATATTTTATAAAATAAACTCACCTATTAAAAAGCTATACCTGGAAACTTAATTCACAGTTATACTCAAAAAATATTTAGGTGAAATTTCGCAAAATATATCTCATGCTTCTTCCTATTTAAATACAAATATAACAATGATATTAATATAGCTTAATCAGTCTAATTATTATTGATATCTAAGTAAAAGTACGATTTAAGTCTTATAACTATTTTATGATATTGAATTGAAATAAATGGTTTTCCTGTTATTCTCAGGAAACGCCATTATACATTTTTATAAATAAATATAAAATTGAGTTGAAAAATGAAATATCGGATAAGTGATCAATAACGAAATATCGAATAAATAATTTTAAAATGAAAAAAATTGCAATAATATAAAATGATTTTATTCCTGAGCATCAAACGATTGTTGCAAAATATTTCTATAAGTACATGATAAATCGTCAGATTGTTAAATTAATATTTTAAAAAATATTCTGAAACTATTTTATTTTTTCCAGAAGCGTTTAATATTTTTAACACGTGATTTAAATTCTCTATTTGTAAAATAACGTTTTCAAGAAATTTTCCGCGTAACATTACTTTACATTTTTTATTAGACTATAATTAAATTGTACTTTATTAAATAAATATTTCAAACTATATTCTACGTACGCACAGACGCCACGAAAAATTCTCTTCAGAATTCATTTTAAATTAGTTTTACAATTTTTTTGGTGGGGAAATGAGACCTTTATCCTGTCCTTATGTACAGATGTCACGCAAAAACGTCGTTAAATTGCATTCGATAGCGGTCAAAATGGATATTTTCGTTGAAATATGCTGCCTGAAACTTTTCGTGATTACAATACTTGTTGACTAGTCTTAAACGAATTTTGCATACTGCGCATGCCCAGAAGAGGATTTGGCGCAGTTTGGCGCAATTTTAAAAGAAGGTAAATACGGTATATTGTTCATATTCTATTATATGTGTGTAAACAGTTCGGAGTTTCAAAATTTTTTAGGTTATAAGTTGCTTCATTACTTGGAGTGTAAATATCGATTGTAAACTACGCAAAGTTTTGTTTAAGAAGGATTACAAAACTGGAGACATTACAAGATGTGTTAGCTGAACGTTTAGTGGTTATACTTCTGAGAAACAAAAGCAACTGAGTATTTATCATACGTTCCTTTCGCATACACTTTAACAAATTAAGGAATAAATCCAGTTTAAATTACTGAATTAAAGTCAAAGTAGACCATTAAGCATGCGCAGTAAGGGAAATTCGTTACCCTTGATGAACTCAATGTGCGGTTTACCATTAAACGTCCCGACGAGGGCATTGCTCATTTTTCATCTTTCCTGCTTTAAAAAAATATCTAATTTCTCTACAATTTAAACAAATTTTTAGTTGACACTTATGGTCTTGTAGCAAATTGTGACATATTTTTGCCTAGAAAATAAAAGGATTTTCGAAACCAATATACGTTTACACGTTGTAAACGTTTAATTACTTTCTGTATTACCTACTATATAACTCTCAATCTACATATTTGCTACATATACTTCTGCTACATTATTGACTTCTGGTATATTATACATGTGCACTACCTCTGCTACATTATACATAAACATCTAACCTTAGTATTTTCTTCCTCCTTACCGCATGCTTTTGTGGTGTAACTAGAAAACACTTTTAGAATTGCAAGGTTTGGAATTACAGGACCGCCGAGGGCACTGCTGATTTATTTTGTTCCTTGCTTCGAAATATCTAACGTCTCTAAACTGGCGTCTAAACAGCCACATAATTTTGAGATAAAATGAACTTGAATTTATTTTAATTTCAATTATAAAATATACCAATTCACATAGTTATTTACAGTAACAGCAGAAACTTAATAATGTATGCTTGCCTTCATCTATCACCTTAATTTACTGTACATGCAATACTGAAAAGATTAACTAAACCTTAGGCCAAAACATACCTTCGCCTTCAGCAGTTGAGTTTAAAACCTCAGCAGCGCTACATTTAGTACAACAGCGAAAGAATGAAGTTCGTCTAATAATTTAACATTCAATAAAATCACTCTTTCATGCTCTCGTGTATTATTATCTTCTTTTGTTTCAGCATTCATTTATATATTCTGGAGCGGCTGAACTAAATCAAAGATGAGAAATATAATAAAATCAGAGTAGAGTAAAATGGCTTAATGCTTTCCTTACAAATTTTAGGCATTTAAGTCGCTAAAACATCTATCCTTACCATTTTCAGTTTCTAATATGTGTTATAGTGCGAGCCTAACAACAATTATTATTGCTTCGATTCTAAATCCACTCAATTTAAACTTTTTCAACTTAGATTTCATGAATCCAGAGCAAGCATAACTTGATGCTTCTTATAATTCAACCTAAATTCATTTGCAATTACAACTGAAACAAAATTAACTAAACGAAACGCATGGGTGACATATTACCTAGTTTCCCTGGAATTAAGTTCTTTTGTGTCAAATGATGTGCTTTGCATAAATAGTTATAATGCTTTGACATTTCAACTACGAATCTTGTATCGTGTACCAGTTAAAAAAAATCAAAGTGTTTTTGAATCTTTTTAACAATGCGATAACAACTGCGCATATAGTTGCAAATCATCGCAAACCACATATAGCGTGGCGATTTATCACAACCTCTGTTCATAAAGTTGTCCTGAAACAAAGGAAGAAATAGGAGATATCTAATGTAATAATGAAGTATTAATAAAGAAAGTATTTAATTAATAATAATTAATTTGAAATTATAAATAACTTCGTGATAACCGACAAACATGCACGGTTACATTAAAAGCAAAAAGAGAACGTCATAACCTTTCGATACTCACACCAAAACTTGTCTCCGCGTTCAATACCTTGTTGTAAGCCATACTTTAAGAATCGCTAACACTACAAATGCTAAAACGTTTCCATTAAATATTGTCACTGTGTGTTATTTTGTTTGTAACTTTGTAATAAACTTTACCGTTTAAACCATTGGCGGAAGAAAGTGTTCCAATGCTTGGTACTTGTAATCGCTCCAGTAGTAATTCTTACTTAGTAAAAATTAGCTTAAAAGCTATGTTTATGATAGTAAAATTTGAAAATATTTCAAAAAATTAGAAACTAAAGAAGAAACTAATCGTAGACATGGTTTATGTCAAATGACAGCTCCACTATTCCACATTACAGTCGCGGTAGAGTACTTAGATAACAACTCTTTCTGAATTCCTATCACGGAGTAGACGGTGACTTATTCCACTTTGACCATCCAAAAAAAAAAAAAAAAAAAAAAAAAAAAAAATAGGTTTGTAGAACATTTCCAGAATATTCAGGAAATCGAACTCTAGATTCAGATTCCTGATGTCAGCAAGTGGTTGTTGCTAGAGTGCCTTTGTTTCGGATCTACGAAAAAACTTTTCCTTTCTTTTTGTTTTTATGTTTTTCTGTGTTTCGGAACTTTTTCTCAAAGGTTTCAGGATCCATTTGATACAGATAAAATTCTACTGAAAATGTAAACAAGGTGTTCTTCAGAAGAAAGAAATATTGCATTTTAAATTGAGCTATTGAAATGTCTTTTCTCTATTTTAGCTTAGAGTCTGTTTCGCCGTGACTGCCACTAATTATTATCTGGTATGTTGACTGGGACTTACTGAGGGCGTTAGGTTCTAGAACTTTGTAGATGCACTCTGAAAAATTAAGCGGAACGGAACTCTGGCTTACTATTAAGCAACATAATCTGTAATTCCAATTATAAAGTGTCCGGTAAGTTGAAATGTGTAAGAAATTTTATTGGATCTGTGAAAGACAGCAGCACGTTTTTTACAGCACATCTTTCCAGCCAGTGTTTTCATTCTTATGATGATAAAATCACCAAACTCGTCTCCGCATTCACTACCGACTATCAACCCATACTTCGGTGACGATGGGATCAATCTGACAATAAGCATGACCGGGCATTTCTTATTACTGTAGGCATGAATCGGTAAGATTAGACTTTAAGTTATTTCACAAGTTAATTTTTTCAAATGAAACACAAGTTAATTTTTTTAAATGGGTCTAGTTAATTTTTTAAAATGGAAATCTGTGACTACTTTTAAATAGCAGAATATGACGTTTATTCTTGCTGTGATATGAAATGAAAGAGTAGCAGCCGAAACAAGCTCCGTGAGTCATTCTCAAGCGTGAGGTGACAGTCATGTGGTAATGAAAGCAAAGTAATAAATAATGATTCGGTCTCGTGTTGAAGTGCGCCTTGAAATTCCGTGACGTATTTGAAGTCAGATGTTATGTCATATTATGGCAGCTATGGCCGAATGTTAATTATAAACTTTTGTGAGAATAAAGAAGAGTTTCATAGCATAGCAATATTTTCTTTAGTGTCTTGAAAAATAAGAACTAGTGTACTCTTGACTGATTTTTTGTTGTTGCTGTTCTTTGGTTGATTTAAAAAGGTTCAGTCTATTTTTAACCAAAGGAGTGAAAGTGAAGGATGCATATTCTCTCGATGTTTGTTTCTTTAAAGTCATTTTACAACAATATTGTTTTTTCCTTTTTAGACATTACTTAAGTTCATGAGTTAGGTTGTTTTTATATTGCAGTTTCCTAATTACTTTTGTACATATGTGCTAATAAATCATTATCAAGGATTTTATCTACTGCTACAGTTTTACTTCATAAATATAATTCTAAAACGTAGTTGAAGATTTTATGGATACAATTGTTCAATATTATCAAAATAAAGAATCTTCTGGTATAGATTAAATGCAGCATATTTCTTCAATTAAGGTGCAGTTTCTTTTCTTCTTCATAAATGTCGCTGAGCAGGAAAGTCCTCACATGACTTTTCCTACAGATGCGGCCGAAACTATATTTTTATATATTAAACAACAGGAAGGCACTACGTCCGCTGATATTTGATGCTTAGTTAACTGCGGGATATTACGGAAAAATGCGTTGAATCCGAAAAAAAAAAAACGAGAATAATCTAAAGACATTTTTAAGAAAGTTCAGAGCAATAACTTGCACAGTAAAGTTATTTGCTTTTGTTAATTTCCTCGATGAATTTTTAACGTCTAGATGATAAAAACATCAGAATGTAGCTAACACGTTTATACGTTAAAATTGCAGTGCAAAATAGTGTGAGAATAGTAAATTCTCACACCACGCAGTGTGCCAGTGTCACAAATTTTAATCGCAATCGCGGAACTGCACGTGTGTATATAAGCACCGGTCAGACTGGTTTCTTCCCATCTTACCTGCCCACCAGCGGCCGAGCGGTAAAGTCGCTGAACACTGGTAGTTCGGTCCGAGGTTCGAATCCCGCGAACGGGCTGGCTGCATGGGTGTTTTCGTGGTTTTCCCCATGTGTAACGTGTATACGAGCCAGTTTCCCTTAGAAAGTCCTCCACGAAAGGCATCCCTCCTCTTAGGCAGATAGCCCTAGTGTGCTTTGCCATAATTAAATACATCATCCCATCTTACCTTCTGCGCCCGTGACCTTCCTGCAGTCGCTTGGCAATTAGCGACGCCCCACGTTGTGCAGTTTTGTGTTCCTGCATGTCGCGCTAATGGAGTTTCATCGTTCCTGATATTTTCACATGGAGCGTCGTCGTATTTTTGCATAAAAAGAAGCAGAACTAAAGGTTGCGATTTATTTAGATGAAAATGCTCAGTGTTAAAATCCATCTGCCACGATACCGTTCTAAAACATCTCAAGTAGGATTGATTATCTGTAGGTGTTCGACTCCAGAATGTGCATTACAGCGATGTGTGACCACGTGATTATTTTAAGTGTGTTAAAGAAAATCATGTGAAGAAAAAGATCTTGCACATGTACAACAATATTATGGGCACTGCACGAAATTAATATAAGAAAATTGTGTCTGCATATATGTTCGATGAGACAGGATTGTAATTTATCTCCGAATAGTCACGTTTCGGCGTTAGCCTACTATTCCATTTTAATTTATCACGTTTTGTGTTCTAAGTTATGATATCTTGATATTTTATATGTGTGTGATAAATGTTCCATATTTGATCCAGAAAATGTGTTTGATAAAATAAATGCGAGATTAGAAAAAGAAATTTGTCTCCGCAAGTCTCATGCATGTGGGTTATTGGATAAGTGAAATATTTAATTATTCTTGTCACTAGGGTTTAATTTGAAAACTAAGGATTCAAGCCAGTAAATATTGGGCACATGTAAATTTAATTAAGGATTTCTAGACAGATATTTGGTTAGATTGTCACATTACAACGCTTCCTAGTAGTGCGCACCAGTACAAATAGTTGCATAATAAGAAATGCATTACATAAATACATATTTCCTTAAGAAAGTCCTCCAGTAAGGCATCCCTAATCTTAGACAGATATCCCTCGAATGCTTTGCTATGATGAACTAAAACAAACCATACTTTCGCCTCTTAAGTTTTTTATTTATGAATTCATACGTGTACTTCTAGCTCAAACAGATGAAATAAGCGACACAGGGCAGTACCAAAAAGGGCTGACTTATTAGCAAAATAATGCATCTTGACAACATGGCAGTTTTTTAATTTAAATTTCTGTTGAACACATTAAATTTGTGAAGTGGAAATTAAAAATATATTTAGGTTTATATAGCAGCATAACTCTCATTAACAGAAGTTTTAATTGCAAATTAACGAATGAAATTCTCTGCTGCTTTCAGAATATATATCACTTTCGGATTCTGTGCTGAATCAATCACCCTAAAAATGTGATAAAATAGGCGGTTGCTTTCTTTGTACTTCTTTTTTTTGATTACAAACCATCTTTTCCTGTGAAGATCCGAAATTGGTAGTTGGAGTGTCTGAAAATTGGTTTCGCTGAGAACACTGCAAATAGCTTTCCCCGGCAGCTGTGTTAACGTTTGCTTAGAGTCATACAAAAACTGGAAATGACCTCTTGTTTGAGCCAAACTTTATCCTTACTTAATCATACATATATATAGCTACCTGCACTTTTTTATATTTCAACCTGAGCTATAAATATACGGAGAAAAATATATTTAATTGCTGCATACATAAATGGAAATAATTCTTATTCTATGAAAATTAAAGCATTTTAATATCTTCTAATTAAAGCTTCTCTTATATCATTTTTCATTGCTGCAATACAAGATCGCCATTTTATGGTAAACTTAATGTACTTAACTATTTATTTCATTTTATAGTAAAGCTTAACTAAAATGTTGTTTGATAATTTTTCGTCTAACTAATACTACTTAAATTTTGCAGAAATGAAATACAGACCGTGTTAAATATGAATATATACATAACATATATCGAAACTGTATAATCCATAATATGCAAAGACAAGCGATGTAATAGAAGTTCATTAAAGTTATTTAATTATTATACATTATAATTTATTATTCACAATTCTACATTGATAAAATATGTTTATAACAATACTACGTACGTTTATAACAACACTACTTACATATATATTATATATTATTAATTACTATTATACATTAATAAAATATGTTTATAATAACACTTTCTTCCGTTAATTCCCCTAACTGAATACATTCCTTAACTTTTAAAGTTGAATTCTTGAGAATTATTTGAAAATTTCTATCAATTATTAGGAAGCAATTTCTTTTTTATTTTGTCGATTAGTTGGCTTTTTCTACTTTCCATTTACTCTTTACTGTCTTAGTAGCGGTGCACAAAGACAAATATTTATCAATATTTCCCAGTTACTTTAGCAAGGTGAGAGATCTCTTCAGATTTCGTTCATCCCACTCTTTTACTTACTTGCAGTCCGAAACTGTGAATTTTTTGAGTGACTTTTACATCAACTGATGTGCAATAATAATAAGTTTTCATAAAATTACTTGCAATTCATGAATTTTAAATCAGCGTCAGCTTCACAACGTTATCTAATAATGCAGAGCAGTCTCGTGAAAGATTTGTCTAAATAAATTATACTGCAGAGAGTTCCAACTCTCTTTGTCACAGAAGGATACGAAAAAGCAAAACAGTTGCGAATACCTAAGGGGAATTATCTGAGGATTATGTTAGACTGCAATTAAGGTCAGGAGGGCGTTCTGCCTAAGGAGAGGCTGTCATTCAAGGGAAGATGGCTCGTATCCACATTACACATAGTGAGAATCACGAAACTTTTCGTGCGACCAGCCCATATGCAAGAATTTAACCTCGGGTCGAATAACCAGTGTTCAGTGGTTTTACCGCTCCGAAGCTGGTGGAAGAATTTTCTGAGAAAAACTGATTTGTATTCATGTTACACATTAGAAACCCTCTGAAATTTCAGTGAAATACCTCATTGAATCACCTCGTATAGTTATCGAGGTGAATTACCATTTTCTGTAGCTTTGGTCTCTTGGCCGTTGTTGGGATAGTATTATCAATATTGCCTTCTGATAAAAGTATACAGTGAAATGAATGTACTGGATATATTTGGCTTTTTGTCTGTTGGATGTATATAAAAGCACAAACAAAAATTTTTCTTTCTAAAATTTCTATAGGTTGTTTACACGTTCACTAATGATTAAAAAGATTAAAGTAAAATAAGGTAAAGTTGTGGTAATTAAATGCAAATTTTAATTGAAAAGAAATAATGAAATTAAGGAGCACATCTAATAAGCATGTTCAAATTGTCTGTATGTAAATCTATCTGTCTGTGTATAGAAATTTCGAACACAATGATAAAGTACCTAATGTAGCTGAATAAGTGTTCAAAAACTTGAATACTCACTACGTCATATAAACGAGACAAGCATAGCAATATTTAACTGAACACAAATAGACCAAATAATTTATAAAAGTACCAGGAAAATACGAAAAGTGAGAGATTAATAGAAACCGCCTATAGCTCTCTCTTTCTTTCGCGCTCTCTCTCTCTCTATATATATATATAAACTTCTAAACTTGAAAAGTAAGAAATTGTAATTTCAAAACACAAATTACGCGGTGCAGGCTAATGTAATTTAATGGCAATAATTAAATTCAAAATCACATATAAAATATAATAACAAATAAAACATATAAAATAACATATAAATTGATAACAAATTCAAATATTATATTCAGTTTGGCAATAAAGAAAAAGAATTGGCATAAATATTACAAAGCACTCTGCATCAATGAACTGAAAAAATAATCAAATACAAGAAGATAGCAAAAAATAAGGAAGGATTTCACATCTCTCGGCATATCTTCTTCAGGAGGTTGATATTCAGAAAAGAGAAGACCCAAAGCCTGTTTCTCAGCCCAGAGAAACAGGCTTTGGGTTTTCCCTTCTGCACAGAGATGCCCAGAGATGCACAATTAAACCTAAGTTTAAAATTAAAATAATAACAAACTCTACATCTATACTTGTCGAACTGCTTGCCCTATTCGAAATAGAATAGGTATTAATTTTCTCAAAAAATAAGTCGAGTGACAGATTGTGAAGCTGGGGCTAATTAATAACCATTCGATTTCCAATTTTACACTACATTTTCAGTTTTGGTTTTTAAAACTTAAAAATTATTGTGTCTAAAGTCAGTTCTTGCACTGCATTTAATTTTTTTCCAAGGTTTTATAGCTGTAAATCAACTCGACTCGACTCTTTCTTTGAGAAAATTCTTCAAAATTATTCAATCGGATTACACACAGGGTTATTTTACAGCGACATGAATTTATGTTTCATTCAGATTTTTGTCATTTTCTTTTTCAAATGAATTTATTTGAATTGATTAATTCAACTTTATTTTTCCTAATTTCAAATATATTAACTTTCGTTTTAAAAGCGTTATTTTTGATTTATAAAGTTTTTTACCAGATGTACCAGATCATTTTTTTAATTGTTGGAAATGCTTTCTTAGGATTCATTGCATGTTTAATATGCACATAAATAGTCAAACTTTACTATTACATTCACATGCAGCTGTTTATTTTCGCTGAAAATATTCAATATTATTTCAATATTTCCTGTGTTGCTAATAGTTTTTGTACATGAATAACTTGAGAGTTCAATGTGCATTTATTACAATTATCAGCAGTTCTCCATTTTTACTAAATTTGTAACTGATTCCTTATGTAATGATTACTATGCGAATTTTTTATTCAGAGATATAGAATATTTTTTCTTTTTGCGTAATTCCCTCTCAGGTAAGTGAATAAATTGGTCTTTACATATTATATTATTTGGTATTTGTTAGTAAACAAAAATCGTGATGCGGGCTTCAAAAAGTACTTCAAATTGTTTCGAAGGCTTGGTTACAGTTCTCATAGGCTGTTTTGATTAATAATAGGAATCATGAAATTGTAAGATAGATTTAATTTTCTTAAACTTAGCATGTATATTCCAAGCAATTCGAAAAATATTCAGGATCATGAAAGTAATCTAGTTTTGTTGCTTGCGAATATGCTAAACATTAAAGGATGACAGATAATACTTATAATAATCAAACATAAATCGTCCATTAAGATAATTAATTATGATTTTTTAAAGCTAATATACTAATTAATTTCTGATTTTCCTGTCTGTTCCATCGCTCTCTCAACCCAATGCAACACATTCATAAACTTCGCCGTTGTCAACATTTTATCACATTAAACATAACATATGAGACTGAAATTGTTTTCTCCTTAAAATATTTTCAGTTGTTTTCTATCAAATTAATTTCCATGTCTACCATAATCCGCTCATGTGTCGTTTTCGAAATCAGTCGTTATATTTTATCGTTATTATTTCCAGATATCCACTTCACATAAGACCTGAAAATTCCTTTTCGAAATATGTTTTAAACGGAGAGAGCTAATGGTTGTAAGGTTTGTAGCATATCTATTTCTTTCTTTTTTTTTTTTTTTTTTTGTTTTGTTTTGTTAATAGTTAAGCACATGAACTCTTATTAATAGAAACGAAGGAATGATTAATCGTGGTTCTCTCCTCTTTTAAGCATTCTCTTCCGGCCTCAAAATTTTTGCTAAAATCAAAAATTAATTCTATCTAGAGGTCCAATTTAATGAATAACTCTACGACATCTAAAACTACCCAAATTAAATATATAAATATATGTCTCATATTCAGTTATAAAAGCAATAGTTTACATAGTGGAAATTTAATAAATTGACAGAGCATTAGAATTGTAAACGCGTTAGAATTTAAATCCGGATTAAACACATCATGATCTGGATTTCGTTCATCTTTATCTCAAACACTCGAAATCATTATTTAAGAACTTACTCTACGACCGACTATCTTTAAAAACAACTAATATTTCTAAGAACCGAAATAAACACCATTATTAAACTTTACCTTTCCTCTAAGATAACTACTTCCACAAAGGATAAAAATCATTTGGATCGTAGGTCTTCGTCTAAGAAGAATAAATGACTATATTTTCATCTATCTGCGTAAAAATGAGCCGAGTAATATATTCATGATTTAATAATAGGCTTGGCCGCCCAGGCGTTTAGTGGTTAGGGAAGCCTACTGCGGTGCCGAAGGGCCCGGGTTCAAATTCAGGAGTGGGCATGGATGTTTGTAAATGTATAGTGTCTTTGCGGCATGGGGGCACTCTAAATTTATGGCGAGTCGAAAGTCCTCTCGTGTAGTTTCGTGGAAGGGGAGAAGGGTGGGAGATCCTCCGTACCCCCCAGGGTGGAAGTAGAAGTTCAACCTCCTTGAGGCTCTCTCAATCATTCTTCCATGGATTTCATGGACAAAGCAACAACAGCAATAATAGGCCTAAATTAACCTTGAAATACTTTTAATTTAAATGTTGAAAGAAAAGCTAGATAAGTTTAAAAAGTAGAAAAATAGCCGAATAGCTGATTTTTATTTATAAGGTAGCAAACAGTAATTCTTGTCATTCAGAAAATTATATCGAAATTCAGAAATTCAAATACATTTTGTACCCTGAAAGCATCTCAAACAATTTATAAATAGCAATTCAATTTATCTTTAACCTGATCATAAAGAAATGTCTTATTAACATAAGTAAACTACACAACAAAACGGTTGAAAAGAGAAGCAGGAAAGGTTTTCCCTTGAGTAATCAGGTGACAAGGGAGCCCTGGGTCAACACCCGGTCTCCAGGGTCAAGCGAAGGAGTGCCGGAGCTGGCGGGATTAGGTCGGTGAAGCCCCGGCATCGCGCCGGGGCGGCTCCGGACACCTGCGGCCACCTTGGCCGCTAATGGGAAAAGATGACACCGACGCACACACATAGTCCAGAAAAAAGCCAAAGCGAATCAAAACAAAGAGTAAGGAAAAGAGGGCAAAAAATGGAGCTGTTGTGCAAATCCTGGCTCCTCTTTTTATGTTTTTTTTTTCCTCTTACACGTTTTTCCTCCTGGGTTCTCCGTGGAACGTAGAGAAAAGGGCAGTCGTGCGAGCATCATTTCCTCTGGTCGAAATTGTGGCTTCGGATGATTTTCAGGATTTTCGCTATAGACTTACATGTTACGCAAATGGAGGAAAATGATACATTAGAAGCTCATGCAAAATATTCTCTTTTTGAGAATTTTGGCGACGAGATTTGGCCTAAAATTCAATTTGGCGACCGATTTTCGAAGCCATGTATCTAGGTATCCTTATGGTTTTTCAATAACTCTCGGTCAGGAATCACAGATTTCGTTGGAAAATAAAGATGAGTCTATTTTTTACATAAATGCGACAAACCACTGAAGCATACCTAGATTTTAAGATGAAAGACGTAACACTATTTAAGATTTCATTTAGGATTCGACACTATTTTAGATCTTGGAAAACTAGTAACAGTCTTTGCGATATTATCTGAATGGCTGTTGTTGAGATCTAGAGCGTATTAGAATTTAGTATTTGAGAATATCTATCTTATATCTGGAAGAAAAAGGTTAAAAAATATTCCAAATACAATGTTTATATTAATTACCTTTCCAAATTTAGTTCTATTGAAATTATCCAACAATTTCTTCATTTGTGAATAAGATAAAGCCTATCACATTCACTAAAATTCATCAACTTAGTCTAATTATTTTAATTCTAATACATTTTTAAAAACTTTGTCTCAGAACATTTAAACTTTTATAATCTATTTTTTTAAGAAAGATGACTCAACATTTTTACTTCTTTTTTAATGATTGATTTGCATTTATTCTTAAATTTTAAGGGTGTATTTCTGCTATGTGGAACGAAATATTTTTGTTTCTGAAGCAGAGAGACTGCGTCAGTTTTCCTTAAAATGTATATTTTCTACCAAATTAACGTCAAACTTCTACTGATTTTAAATTTTCTGTGCTTATTGACAGTAAAGGAACTTTCTCTGGTTTTTTTCTATGAGACGTACCATATATTATCTCCATTATTTTCGATGAAGAGACCGAGCTTATTTTATCTGATAATGAAACTATTAAGAGAGAAAAAATGCCAATCTAAAATTTAAAGACTAGGCAAAAAAGCAACCTCACATGATTGGTTTCGATAAATTCTTAGATTCTGAGTAAAACATTATCCAGTTTGATCAAAACTCTCTCGATGACTTGTCGACGTTTTTATTTCTGAAGAAAAGACACATGTATTCAATTGTCTAGAAATCATTAGAGTTTTTTTTCAACGCAAAGCTCAGATGAATTTTTAAAATTATTTTCAATAATTGCATGTCTGAAAATTATTTGAAAGAGGAATCATTTTAATTAGGTGCCCTTAGAACTAGACTGCCGTACTTTTAAATAAAAGCATCAAACTTTAAACTGTTTGAGATAACTGGATTTCTTGTAAATTAAATATCAGGGAATTGAGAAAAGAATTATATATATATGATTAAATTCATTTATAATCGTTTCTTTTTAAAAGAAAATGACTGAATAAGTATTTTTTTAATAAATAGCTGGTGAAAAATGATTAGAGCTTGTTTTTTTAACGAACACGGAAAATAAAAAGTTGTATATACCTTTATAGTTGCAGAAGGGCTCTTAATAGTTTTCTTTAGGTAACACTATAACAAAACAAAAAGTTCGTAGTATCTTCACACAATCTTAATGCAAAGCGTTTGAACGCGGGAAGAAAAAATCGGACGTGTGAGAAAGCTCTTTTCCTACTGTCGCCTATACTTGAAAAGTAAAGCTTTATGTCGTTACTTTTCAAGGCCGCGGTAGGTCTAAAGTGTGCATTTCCAACAAATATAAATAAGGAATACAAGAGGTAAATATTCTCAAAATGAATACTTGATTTTTCTGAATTTAAGGCTCAAAAATTTTAAGTGACCGATTGTAAAACAATTGACATGATTTCATCAATTAATGAAAGTGAAAGCAACATTTTACACATTTAGTCTATTTCATTTCTGAAATCGAATAATTTATTTTTACAACCATATGTGTAATTACTTTATACATTACGTGAGACTTAAATTCATTATTTAAGAAATAGTTCTGAAATTTTAATTTTTCTGAAGAAATCAGGTTGAAAGCAGTAAAGTTTTTCATTAAAAAACAGATCAATTGTAATAATTGGTATGCCAAGAAACGTCTAAGATTTATAATGTTCCGAACCGTCAAATTGCAATAAATAGGAAATAGTATTTGTAGAGTTTCATTTATAGCTTCAATAAATAACTTTAAAACATTTTCACATAATATTTTATGTTTCATATAAGGCTTAAATTAATCATTTTTTTTATTTTTGAAAACCAAATTCAAATTGTTGTGCCTTGCAAATTAAGTTAAAACTGAAATTTATCACTGTAAACAAAAATTAGCGCACTGAAAATTATGCCTTATACAATAAAGCGAATGAATGTAAGAAAGAAAACACACCTCATATTAAAAAAAAATTACGAAATGCATAAAAATTGATTTTTAAGTAGCTAACGAAACGCATGTAAATAAGAAAATTGGGAATTAATCATGAAATTTATTGTCATAATTTATAGTTACGAAATAAGAACAATTATTTTACAAAATTTTTAAAATTGCTTTGAAATATTTAGCTTTCCTTTTTCATTATATTCTTTCAAAATTTCATTATTTCTTAATTCCTTAAAAGTAATTTTTGGTTAAGCATTTTAATAAAATAAAAGCATTTTTTTTTGTAAACTGGTAATAACTGGTAAGAAGCATTCTTATAAAATAAAAGAAATTTTAGCCCAAAAGAGCAATTTGCGTAGAAGGGTTATTAATTTCATTTTGGCATTTTGCGTCAGTTCATTATAAATGTCTGTTCACTCTTCAAAATGCTGCCACCAAATATTAGAGCCCTGCACTATATTTAAAGAAATTAAATAAGGAAGAATATGCGTAAATGTGCTTGTTTCTCGCAGTGTGGAAAAATAACAGTACCTAGAAGCATAAAATTTTGAATAAGATAGTCGAATAAGGTTTCGAATTGCCAGTTGAATATGGGCATCTGAAAGCCCAAGTTTAGAATTTATTTTATTACCTATTTCATATTTTGTCAAACATTAAAGAATTTTTTATTAACAAACTCAACGATTTCGAAGCGAGCAATGGTAACACTGCACGCGGAAAAAATCCGAAAGCTTTCAGATTTTACATTACGCCCAAAAGGGCGTTTTTCTTAACGTTTTGTGTGTTCCCTTTATTTATTAAATATCACATTCTTCGCACTTAAACCATAAAATTCAGTTCAACAGAAATATCGCAAAATAATTTAAAAATGAGCGCCCTTTGGGTTAAAAAAACATTTTTATCTCCAGCGCGCGAGACTGTATATTGGAAATTCTAAAGATATGCTCTTTTAAATATTTTGTGATATTGTTGATATTGCTGAATTTAATGTTTAAGTGTGAAGAACACGATATTTAATAAGGTAGCACAGAACAACGTTAAAAAACGCCGCTTTGGACGTAATATAAAATCTAAAAGCTTTCAGTTTCTTTTTCTTTCTTTTTTTTTTTTTTCAGTACATCTTATCAAATTTTTATGAAGTTAGAATTACTATAAATTAGGGTTGATTTTACTTCGGTGAAACTGAAATGTTTTTTTTTTTTTTTTTTATAAACTTAAGCTGACACTTTGAAAATTCTTTATACTTTTCTGAAACAGAGAAACAAAAAAGCAAAACCCTAAACAAAGTAAAAACAAATTTTTGCAAAACGTATAAAAGATAAATACTTTCCGCCATTTTCAACTTTTACAACAATTCCCCTTCCCCCCATCTTGCAGTTTTAAAGATGCAATAGATGCTGAGAATAAAACAAAAGCAAAGGCTGAAGACGGATTGAATGTATTTGAATGCAAAACGAAACACGTTACCAATGCCGGGTGATTATCAAGGTTTGCCCGCTTTCCCTAATGTTCTTTTAAAGAAAGAGCGGCATCATATTTTTCACACTAGGCTGTTTGGGGGGTGAACATGTTGCGCCGTTGCGACATCTTGGTTTTTAAAAAAAATTCAGGGGTAGCGACATTGTTTTAGAGGTGTCACTCCCAAAGCATAGTATAAATGCGTGTGCTTGGAAACATTTAAAAGATTTTTTTTTTTTGTATCTTTTCTTAGAGGGGTGGCAAGGGGAGTTGTCTGCTTGCTAATCGAAATTCGAGGATTTTCACTTAGGGAAATTTGAGTGCGCACAGATGCCTCCACAGAGAAGCAGAATGAAACAAAAAGTAGGAACGTTTTTGTCTTTCCTGAGAAAAATAATAGCGGATATTGTATTGAAATATTTTGGAATTTTTTTATATAGATATATCAGAAAGATTATTTAATATTTAATGCTTATATTAACAGTGTTTATATAATGCTCTAACAGATGATATGCAAATAATTTTCATGGTTTTTCTTGGTGTCATAGCGGAAATAAAAAGAGTCTTGGAAAATAATGGAAATTTTTTTAATTTGGCTTGAAATTGATTTAAAGCGATGAAAGCTACTTATATTCATATGAACTCGTAAATGTGCCCTTGTAATTTATGTAAGTACATCATTTTAGTGTGATGCATGACTGAAATATAACAGTAAAATAATAAAAAAAATCATAAAATTTTATTTGCCAAATTTTATTATTATAATAATAATTTAATATTCTAATTCTAATGATATAATTTTAATATTTAAATTTCTCTTAAATCAAATTAATTTAAATGAATTTCTTGTAAAGTACGATTAATCAATAATCACTAACTTCTGTTAAGCAATGATCATTTTATCACTCTCTTAAAATCTGGACTGTCTAGATGGGAGTAAACAATTATAGAATTCCCTCGTGCGTGTCTCGCAATGTAATGATTAAAAATTCCAGTTGCAATTGCGAAATTCACAGTTAGAAGTTAAGTAAAGGTATACAGTTGATTGTTTCACGTTTCTCAGTTTACGAAAACTGAATGGTCCCTGCAAGTGTTACTAAATCAGACTCTTATATAAATTGGTTTCACTAGTTAGTGTGACGAATGCTGTAGAACAATAAACTTTAATGCTAAATTGGATATTTACGTAATAGTTACGTACAGACTAATGTACTAATTATGTATACTTTGTGTTCGAACATTCTGCCCGTGTAATTAGTATATAATGTAAAATGCACTAATTACGTGCATTTTATGTATACGTAGTGTTCCATATGTGTGTGCATTACTTATTTATGTACATATAAATACTAATTTTAATATAGAGTAACATTTTATTTTTAGTGTCAAACATTCCTTGAAGTTCTTGTTATATGTTTCTCAACTAGTTTTGGGGCTCTAAAAATATGGTTGTTGACAATGTGTTGAATAATCAGTAAATCGAAAATGTTGAAGGAAAAGTTCACAACCTGTCTAAAAATTTGTTTTGCAAATTACCTTACGTCAAAGTGTTTTCAAATATATCAATGTCGAAATAATGTGTTGTCAAAGAAATCAGTGTCAAATCAATGTGTTGTCAAAGAAATCAGTGTCAAATCAAAGTGCTGTCAATGTGTTATACAGTGTACTAAAGGACAATGGCTGTAGTATTCAGCTAATCGTAAAAGTTTATAATGCGTAATATATGTTATAATGCATAACTGTAAATCAATAATGTAGGTTGTTACAGGAAAATACGACCACAAATAACCTTATACTGATTGCTTTCACTAAGAGCTCTAAAATAGTCGACCAGTCAATGAAATCAACATCCATATACTCTCGGTGTATTCGGATGCACTATGTACACTTCTAGAATCGGGAAATGCCGGGTGGGAAAAAAAACCGCTTTCTTTTTTACCCAGTAACCCGTATTGGTTACCGATACGCTTCTATTGAATATCGATAATACCAATATGAAGCGCAAGGCTGGTCAAACCGGTGTGTATACTCTTATCGTACATATTTTTAGAACCACGTGGTCTGTATCTCGTAGAAATAGGATTGATTCTTTTGATGTGAAAGTCAGTTACACTTATTGTTGAAATCTTCCACGTGGTGTCGGGAGTTTAGCAATATTATTAATCTATTAACGTTGCTGCTATGTCTTTAATGCCATAGAAACTGCAAAATTTCGTTTTATTAAAGAAGGATTCATCTTGTTCTGCAGAAAATATTAAACAATGGTTTTGATTGGATATCTATCAAGCTAAAGAGTTTTATTTATGATTTGAAAACGTAAATTCATTTTGTAAACGCATTCGTTTATCAATGTGCAATTGTTAACGGCTCAATAGTACGAATAACACAAAATTTAGTATAATTATACATAAAATTAAATTAAAAAAGGAGTATTTATAAGTAACATAAAAATTTAATTTATCATTTATAATAACATAATTAGAGACAAATTACCGATAGTCAATTTTATAATATAATAGGCACATATTCGTCAAAAAAATATGCAAACAAAATAAATAGGTAAATATTTATTTATCAAAGAAGAGCTATTAATATTGTTGAAAGAAATAAAACTTTCAGCGGAGCTTTACTTTTGAGTTTATTAGTTTCAAATGCTGAAAGAGGTTTTTTTAAACTAAACAGTACAACTTATACGAAAAGAAACTGTTTCTTTAAATTCACTTTACTCGTTTACGTAGGATTTTGGGAGAAGACTTCATAAGAAAAGGATTTTAATTAGTAAAAATAAATTAACCTCGGAAAATGTTGAGAAATGCTATATAGGAAATTTTCATAAATTAATCACCAGTTAATATTAATACGGTAACAGATTCAAGATTTTTAGAGCGCTATTTTTCTTTAATTGAAATTAAGAAATTGAAATCTTATGAGGTTATAACATAATATTTTTATAATTTATATAAACTTAAGGTTACGACGATATATTTTATCTTTTCAGGAGACATTAAATAATAGTTTCTTTCTCATTATATTGACGGATGAGACATGTACGAACTCCTGAAATGTATATGCCTGTTATTACAATTACAATATCACATAAATTACTAAATCATTATTAAAGTACTAAAGGATCAAAGTAACAGTGGACGAATTTTAGTACTTTCCTAACTAGAAATACCGCATCTAAAGTAAAATTCAAATTACAATTTTGTTATATATAGATTTGGACGATTACACAAACGGAAATTTAAAGGAAGAAATTTCAGGCTTATTTGGGAGTAGAGCTTCTCAACACAACTTCAAAAACCGAAAATATTTTAGAATATTAGCAAAGCCTTAATTCGCTTCTCCTGACTAGTGATTTCCGGAGAACAATAGCAAGCAAAATCTTTGCCAGTAGACAAATGCAAACATAAAAGATCTGATGTGTACACCACATGACTTCCTTGTACGGAATAATAATATTAAATTATGTGCATTTTTTCTTATATTTCATTTAAACTTATTGAATTGAATTAAATCTACTTCGTCGATAGCGCATAAACAGCAATAGAATAAATTCACTCTTTAAAATTTCCCATATTTGTTTACCGTAGCCACACTCTGGCGCTAGATTCACTTAACAGAGTTACATTTCATCCATTTTATAACTCAGAATGCACAAAAGTTATATCATCTGACGAATTATCTAATCGTTGCCCCATGTTCTATTAAAATACTATAACAAATCTCAAATGATGCATAAAAGGAATCAAGGAAACAAAACAAAGCACAGGTTTTCACAGACGATTCAGTATTTGTCATTCAATTAATTCAGTTCTCACTTCGCGACAAGGCAAAAATACATAAAAACTCAAAGTAAATGTATTAAAAATTGCGAGTAAATCTTAAACGCTTATTTCCTCAAATAAATTCCAGAATGGATTAAGCATGATTTAATTCGCAATAATAAAATAAGTCGTTTTCTTTGTTTTTGCGAAGCTCAGTTTCTCTAGATTGGCAACAAATCGGCTATTTTGCCAAGTTTGAAATGTAAACAAACATGTCCACCATTGCAAGCTCAATTAGGGTTAGCTGAACTTAAACAACTTTTAAATTGTTAATAATTTCACAAATATTGCGTGCAGATTTACTAAAGGCATAAAACCTTAATCGGAAGATAAGAACAACATAATTAAATCATTTTTAAAGCAAAAAAAAAAAAAAAATGCACAATTTACATATAAGAGTAAAGAAACTGAGATCACTGATCCAGTTAACAGAGGGGATATATATATATATATATATGAATATATTTATATACGTTTGGTGCGACCGATTGCTAAAGATTTACTAAAGGCATAAAAATCTTAATCGGAAGATAAGAACAACAGAATTCAATCATTTTTAAAGCAAAAATTGCACAATTTACAAACATATAAGAATAATGGAACTGAGATCACTGAGCCGAGTAACAGAGTGAATATACATATGCATGTATTTATATACGTTTGGTGCGGCCGATTGCAACCAAAATACGAGGTGCCATGTACATGTTGTAGCAATCCTATATACAAATTTTCAACGTTCTGAGGCTACTCATTTTTGAGTTATGCGAGATACGTACGTACGTACAGATGCCACGGAACATTCTCTCCAGAATTCATTTTAAAGCTGTTTTTTATAACTTTTTTTGGGGGGAAAAGAGTCTTTTATGCTGTCATTACGTACAGATGTCACGCAAAAACATCGTTAAATTGCGTTCGATAGCGGTCAAAATGGATATTTTCGTTAAAGTATGATGCCTGAAAATATTCGCGATTACAATACTTCCTTTTTACTTCGTACAAGGAAGTAAAAATACACGGATGAGTAAGCGGTCAGCTTACGCTTTCAGACGTTCTCCACTAAAATTTTAAACTTATTCTTATTTATACTTTAAATTAATTCATATTCCGGTAGAAGGTGACGAAAGAAGGAAGTATAAAACAACCAGTATAGTACGATAATAAATTAATTAAAATACAACCTCAAAAATCCAGATTAAATTCAGAAATTATTGATCATTAAAACATTTAGGATTCATATCGTTTTGCGTTTTCCTGATTTTTTTCAATATTTATACCAGAAATGCCGTTAAAAATGATTTCGTATTTGATACATTGTTCAAATTTTTAAACATAGTTGATGGAACAGATCTTTGAATTTATAATTCAGAAAAATATTTCTGCGCGAGGTAAAATTCTGATCACTTGAGACAAAATACCTCAGCTGATACAGAAAAAGTAGTCTTTGCCAAATGCACTTCCTTCGGACACTTCCATTATTCGTGCTCTTGATTCTGATTCAAGAAAGTACTGACTATATAGCAGTCAGATCACCTGACACAGCACAAAGTGGCCGGGCCCGAATGGACGTACATTTGTCACTGGACAATTGGAAGGACAGACATCCACTCAGCACAGGAGATTTATCCCTACTCTCTTCTCACTATTTTTTTTTTCTCTCCACAGGAGTTCCCCTTTTTTACCATAGAGGGGTGGGGAGAGAATCCCTAGAAGCTGAAAGAGGATTGAAGCAGCTCATCCGACAAAAGCTATTGTCACGGGTGAGGGAATTTTCTGAAAGTTCGCAAGGAATTTTTTTAATTTTCTGGATGCGTATGAATCGCGATACGTCATAGGAAACTGTTCAGTTACTTAAAATTTCTTAATATATCTCTCTCTACCGTGTTAAAAACATTATAACACTAAACGCATTGAAAAGTCGTTTAAAAATCATTTGAGTTTGGATTTAATGTAAATATTTCTAGACTAAAAGAATCGTTATTCAAAATTTTCCCCCTGACTTTAAAAACCTTTATTTTCAAAATTTGCGAATACAGGTTGGCAAATGCGCGGATGTTGTCAGCTGAAATTAAGAATGGACAGGAAAGTAACTTTAATTAAAAATGAACTGTTAGAAAACGTAGTATAAGCCTTACACTCTTAACCTTCCAGCACGCGCGTTTGGCAATTTTACATGAGCACGCGCGCATCGTATTTTCTACAACATCCGTTATTTTACCTTTTGGGGCACGAAAAACGACAGAAATGAGTGAATATTGATAATAAATTTGTTAAGAAACAAAATATTAATCTTATTATTGCTAAATACAAATGATATCACATTCAAATATAAGTAAATTATTTTGAAGTTCTTATGTTAGTGAGATGGAAATGCAATGATATATTTGTATATAGAAAATTTTAAATTTATTATTTAATAATTATATTGTAAAATCGAAGCTAATTTTAATTCATCAAAGACAAGTATAGACAATAAAAAAGGAAAACACCTAGGTAAGAAAATAAAGTAAGTTTAGCATTACTTACTTCTGCAAGGAAATTTACTTCTTACTGGTTACAAAAACGCACTTTAAACTAACTTTAAGGTTTTTATTTATTTCTAAAAAATAGAAATAAAAGAAAATAAGGAATGGATATTGCTATTGTTCTCCCATCCAAAGGTTTCCTTGTCTTCCTTTTCTTCATCAGATAATTCTTGAAGAATCCGAGCAAAATCAGCCGGTTGCACATATTTTTTTACCATGAAAACCGATATAAAATTTACCGAGGCAAATGTTTTCAAATTAAAATAATACAAGACAATTAATAACACAAAATTACAAAATATTTGAAAAAAAATATTTTCCTAATTTTAAAACACGAGCACGCGCGTGTCGTAACTTTTATGAAAAAGCTGCCACGTAGCACAAAAGCCCAGTTAAAAAAAGAAATTCAAATGACTTCCTGCTGGCACATTCCATGATGTGGGGAAGGGTAGAAAGGAGGAATAGAAATGTCCTTCAGACGTCTCAACTTCCATATGCGAAATATGTGCATTAAAAACTGAATTTGTCGTAAATGTTGCGCGTGCTGGAAGGTTAATCTGAATATTTTTCCATACATATCTGTATCGTTAATATGCAGAAAAATGGTTTCAGGCAAAATTAAGGAATCACTTCGCATGCCTTTTATGATAGACTACGGCTTGAAAGTTTTCATCCACAGGACTACGTAATGAGTTGCTATTTGCAACAACAACGACAAAAAATCCTTATTAACTTAATTAAGAAGAAGGCTCATGAGCATTACTTATTGCAAGTAACAATTTTTCGCGTTCGCACAATAGAATTTGTAACAGTTACGTAATGTGAAAATTATAAATTAATGCAACTACAAAATAACGTTAAATGATTCATGGAGAAATTTTAAGACTGCTTTACTTAAATATCTTATTAGGCATGCATCTAACCATTTCGGCAGCATATGAAGTAATATTGTCTCGAATTCAAAAATGCAATTTTAAATCAAATTAGTAACATGAAGTATCTCTCGATGTGCTTGATTTCTCAGCAAAATACTTAAATATTATCAACCCAGGATTATCATCTCATTTCAAACAAAGTTTTAAAACCCTCGAATCTTTGGTTTTAAAATTTGATTAAAATATTTTTCATTTCTTGACTCTTTTATTCTATTACTCGAAAGTCAAGCTAATTCTTTCTCAATTCCTTTTTTACATATTTAAGAAATACTCTTAGATAATGAGTAATTAACAACCGCGAGTCGGAGGTTAAATTTTACTGTACATGTATTCTGACGTTAAAAGTTTATCGTCTTGAATACCGCACAATTACTAAGCGTATCCGATACTTAATGATTATCGCGTCTATTTTGTTATGCACTTCATTAGAAAGAGTAACATTTCTGCTGCTTGTAGCAAAGACGAACAAATCATTCGAAACAGACTCCTTGGTTTCTAATTTGTATCCCATTGCACCTTAAAAATTACTTATGAAATTTTTAACTCACCGAGAGAACATTTTGAATCTTTTTCTAAATCGATAAAATTTACATAAAGTTACAATTCCAACTGAGAAAAAACAAAAGCTAATAACGTGAAAATTTACTATAAAAAGTTTACTATTATTTTAATATTATGAGAACTGCTGCTGTCATTATTGTGACTAATTTCGCTAGTATGATATAAGAAAAGGCCCAAGAAATTCATCTTGGCAAGCAGACAAGATTACGATTGCTTTAGGAACCATACAAGTTACGCTACGACTTTTCTCACTTTCAACTCAAATTTTAAAGGAGAGCACCTGAAAGTCGGGTCCTAGTGTCTACCAGCAACCTCTCGAGAGGACTTTCTGCTCGCAGCATATTTTGAGTGCCCTCATGACGCACAGACATTATACATTTACAACATCCATGCGTCATGACGAAAGTTACTAAAGCATATTCCGCAAGCGAATCGTTTGATTTTACTTCTTTGTATCAGCCTTAATCGCTTGTTTAAAAACGTTTTTAAAAAACAGGAAAATATTCCTGGAATTTTTTTTTTTTTTTTTTTTTGAAAAAGTGTTTCAAAAGTAGAGAATTCAGAGGGAAAGCGTGAAATGCATGATGAAATTATTCAACGCTGGATGATAGAAATTTCTATAACGTACTGTGATTGCAGTTTAAAAGCAAAACTCTTTCCACTGACCATAGCATGAGCTTAAGAAGCCTGGTGGAAAAACTAAACATTTTTCTTTATACATATTGCTGGCGAGAGTAGGTAATGTTTTTATATTGATCTCTCCCCGTATAATCTACGTACGAATGATTCGAGTAAGATTGAAATTTGGCGACATTTTTTTGCGAATATCACCAAAACGAATAGGTTTGAAATCGCTAATCGTCAGTTCTGTTAAAATTAGAAACAAAAATATTACATAATATTCTTTTTTGCACTATATACACCAAAATAATTATATTCAAGAAAGGAAAGAAGTATATAAATTGCAAAAATCTGTAATAAGGTAATATAAATAAACACACACACACAAAAAAGAATTGATAACATCTACAGATCAAGCGGATCTATAAACTCGTAACAATATTTATTTCAAATTTAAATTTCTTTTTCTTACAACATTCAAGTCTCCTTTAATGCACGTCTCAAGGTAACTAAAAAGAAACATACAGCATGAAATAAAACAAATTTGAATGGAAATGAGTGTTTCAAAAAATACGTTTAGTCACTTAAATATCATACTAGAACATCAGCATGTAAGTGAAACTGTCTTGAGCACATTTTTTTTTAAATTTCATGTAATACACATTCAAAGTACAGAAGAGTTTTATATGTGAAACCATCTTGGCCTCAGAAAAATGGGCTAATATGAGATCAATATAAGGTATTTCTCCCGCCTCCTTAGCATGCTTTCGTGGTTTAATTGCCAGCACACTCGACGAGTTTTCCAGAGGTCCGAGGTTCGAATCCGGCGAGGGCATTGCTCATTTTTCACGTTTTCCAGCTTCGAAGTAACCTAATAGCTGTACAGGTTCAGGTTCAGGTTGTAGTGCACCGGACACCCATTGTTTAACCATTGGTAATGTGGGTATTGTCCGACTGCACTATCTCTTTATTTGAACATTATAATTTCTTGGAAGAATTTTGACATATTTATATTTTTTTCTAATAGCTCTACAGTGGCACTTGAACTAAAAACGATGTAAATGATGATTCTGCATGCCCTAATCCCTCCCAGTTGCCCTTCAAAATGGGAAGTATATAAGGTATTTTTCCCGCCTTCTTAACATGACTTCGTGGTGTAGTGATCAGCATGCTCGATGCGTATTGGAGAGGTCCGTGTTTCGAGTCCCGACGAGAGCACTGCTCATTTTTCATGTCTCCTGCTTTGAAATAACCTAATGCAAGGTCATAACTGCTTAATGTCGATAAGGCCTAAAATTGACTTCGGCATAAAAGCGACACTAGTCATCGTCATAGAATCCATAAAAAACATTGTACTAATATTTTATAATGAATAAAACAATTAATGCCCATTTTTCATCAGTTTAGTGTGGTCACACGAGACATTTCCTAGGATTGACGCTGTTATACAGAACCGCTGTCGAAGGCACTGATTTAAAATTGGTGTCGCATATGATCGATACCGGCATGCAATGAATAATTGTCATAAACATTATAACGCAAGATCGAATATAAGTTTACAATTAGCAGCAGCACAGAACGAAAAAATAAAAAATGGAATTGAATAATTATTTTTAGGTACTTTACTCACTTAGGATCGACACTCGTTAGGGCCGAAATTGCTGCTCTAGCTGCCGCGTTGAAAGTGTGGCGGAAAAACCCCTATCAGCTTTCCGCTGTGTCGATCTCGTGTCTCATTCTCGTAGAACGTTCTGCATTTTACTGCATTGCTAGAATCCGAAAATGATTAAATGTTATGTAATAACTATAAAAAAAATTTCGAACAATAATTACATCAGTACATGATAATGTGTGAATTGGATGAGAAAAAGCGTTTTCGTACAAAGTTTTAACTCTCTAGAATTTCATGTGCTTAAGTGAAATGTGTAAATAGTATTTTTAATGTGAGATTTATTTATACAATGAAAACCTGATACTTCACTGAAAAGAAACTTTATAAATGAAATTCGTGACACATGAAAAAAATCAATTCCGCAAATCCTTCACGAAAATAACTTCTTGACTTCAAGAATATGCACGTAGTTGCATATTCCTAAAGAAGAATTGAAGGCAAAAAATAAACTTTACTTACAGTCTGTAAGACATATTTTACAAGCTAAACTGCATGAGAACGCTTGTTTTCGCTTCGTCTTCGAGCGAAATGGGCAGAAGTAATTCTATTTCAGCGACCTTCTTCGGCTAATGAGTTTTAATTACCGAAAAAAATATACAAAGCGAAAAATCATCGCGTTGGCTACTGAGACAGAAATAATCGTAGTCTTTGAAACACTGCATAATTAAAGGCTTTCTCAGAGACTGTTAATTAAATTCTTTCAGAAAGCCTCCCGAAAGTTATCAATGTAATAAATCTTTTCCTTGCTTCCCCCATTTTTTTCGACCCTCGAAAAATTAGTCTTTGTTAATTTACTTTTAAGGAAGAAATGGATAAAAAATAACGGAATTTAAATTCCAAATCGCACGCATAGAGTAATGGTGAAAGTTCGGTCGTTAATGCGATAATGCCATTGCTAAATTCGTAATACTGCTATAGATATGATTTAATATTCAGAAGTATTAATTTATTTGATTTTTAAACTAGATTGTGAATATTGGCTTGGAGATAAAAGGAATTATATGAGGGATTTTTTTGTCGTTTGGCATACGGAAATTATTGAGCTTTTTTTCAAGTCAGATTTTTATGATAAAAGGCTTTAAATCAGAATATTTCTATGCAGAATATCATTTTTAGATGAGAATTGAACTTAGATAAAATTTGTATTGTTGAAAATAAATAAATATGTCATAAAAAGCAGTTTTTTTTTAAATCAATGTATAAACATAAGAAAAATAAAAGAAATACAGTAAAAAGTATATTTTTTCTTTCATTTTGTACTTAATATTTTTTTAAAATAATATATTCACATGTCTATAAGGAACTGTAATTAAGGAAAGAAATCTTTTATTAATGAGTATGAAAGCTATTGCTTAAATCAAGGATATAGAACAGCATGCTAATGTAATATGCTAATATAATATTATTAATGATGATGAGTAGAGGTTATTTGTAATAAATTTGTAAAACCTTAAATGACCCAACAACTCGAAGTGGATAAGCTGCTGAGCCTTGATAATTCGAGCCGGGTTTCAAATCCGTCGAATAAGCTGGTTGCATAAGGGTTACATAGCTTTTCCCGCATAGCACATGAATACGGTTAGGTTCAAATAAAAAATGTACGAATTATGTGTGCAAGCATATTCCATCCGGAAATCAGAAATTAGTCAATTCTGAACCAAAAAATTTATCCGATTATAATAATTACATCATCATTAAAAGCACATTTAACTTTTAGTAATTCGAGTGTAAGGTAAATTTTTATAATCAAGAACGTAAATTTATCCTATTCCTTAGTCCTTTAAATTTGGTTCATTTTATGTATACTATTACTTAACTTATTATGTTAGCTTATTTATTCCCTTCAAAAGATAACATTTTAATGATTTACAACTAAAGTGGCTCATACACCTTAAACCCCTTATGATCTTCGAATATGTGACTGTTGCAAGAATTATGATATTTTATTTATTTTAAAAGCAATTACTTCCAACTTTTTACAGCTCACTACATAATATTGCTGCTTTCGAAACTAGTAACCAGAAAGTTTGTCTTGCCAAAAATATTTTTGAAATTTAATCCGCTTTGTGATAAAATGTTTCGTCATATTTCCACTTTGCGTGCATGATATTTTAAAAATGGCTAATTGTACATACTTTAAATTGGATGGAATTCTTTATATGGGCACTATTTTCTAACTGAACCAAAAAAATCTGATGGATATTTTAATATTGAAAATATTTTTGGACGAAATCATTAAAGATTTTTTTACTAAAATATATCTTATAAACTCAACTCGAAATAAAATAAAAAATTAACTTGAAATTCTAAGAATATTTTGTTCACAGTAGTTTCCAAATGTTATATTATAATATATTAAATATGGAATATTATTATATATTAAATATGGAATATATATTAAATATGGAATCAAATTATGCAACAGAATATTTTAAACTGTGCGCGCAAGGTGGAAACATGACGAAAGATTTTGTCACAAAGCGGATTAAATTATAAAAATATTTTTAGGAACACAAACTTTCTGATTAATATTTCAGAGTGCAGCTATATTATGTAGTCAGCTGTGAGAGGTTCGAAGTAATTTCTTTTAAAATAAATAAGTTATCCCAATTCTTGCAACATTCATATTCGAAGATCTTATGGGTTTTAAGATGTATGAGCCCCCTTAACAGAAAACATTTTACCAACTTTCTTGTATGCTTTCTCTTGAGTTCAACACATGCAAAAAATAAATAAGTATTTATATTATATGCAAAAATCATTACTTTCATGCTAAATATGAGATAATTTACCTATGAATTCATAATCATTGCTGTTATCGGAATAGAGACATCTGTTTTTAAATATTATGCACTGGGATAGATAATGCGTTTCTACCACTGTTTGATGCCGATTTCAACTGAAAGGTTCAGAATGTATCACGAATCGTTTCTTTTCAAGTTACACTACTATAATACCAAACAGTACTATTTAATGGCTATTAATGACTAATTTGCGATGGAATAATTGCACATGTGTCTTCATATTTTCCACTGGAACGTTAAAATATTAAAAATGCTTGCCAACAATTTATTTTACAATATGATGTAACTTTAAGATTTGATTTTTTAGGTGTATTTTAATTACGGCAAAGCACACTAGGGCTATCTGCCTATGGGGGAGGGATGCCTTCGTGGAGGACTTTCTAAGGGAAACTGGCTCGTATATACGTTACACATAGGGAAAACCATGAAAACCCCCATACAGCCAGCCCGTTCGCGGGATTCGAACGTCGGACCGAACTACCAGTGTTCAGCGACTTAACCGCTCGGCCGCTGGTGGGCCTTTAAAATTTGAAATATTTCTTAAATTCCTTGAAAACTGCAATGAATATGTGAAATATTACATACTTAACAACGAAACTTAAGACAAAATGTTGTTAAGCATACATATTCGCAAGAAATATTCCTAACACTTCTGGAAGTGAACGTTTTCCGCAGAGAGAATCATTTGTTGTGATTATGTAATAATACAGATTAAAACACTTTCTGAGAGCGGTTAAGATACAGAAATATTTTATATATTTTTAACACCTGCTTGCGTTTATTAAAAGGTTTCCCATTTCTAATAAAAAGCATTTTCGTTCTGCATTTCTTGTAATAGAAAAATACTTTTATATTACTGAAATACTTAGTGAATATATGTATACTTGTTGAAATATTTTGTTAAATGAAATACATTTTTAGAGCCTAGGTCTTATTTTAATAACTAAATTACCTTTGATTAATATGAGGATTATTTACATTATGGCACAGCATTCTAGGGCTATTTGCCTAAGGGAAGATATGTCTCCTGGAGGACCTCTCGTTTCCTTATTTTCACCTTATACCTGGGAAAATTTACGAAAACTGCTGTGCAGTCAGCTCATTCAATGAGTTTTGCACTAAGGTAGAACTGCCAGTGTTCAGTGGTTACTTCTTGAAGCTAAAGTTTACTCCTCGAAAATAAGGTTTATTAAATTATATTTGATAATTAGATATATATGTTTCTTTTTAAAGCCCGTTGCATCTCTTTACAGAACAGTTCGTATATGTGTATGTAAAATAGTGCATCACAAGCAATTTCTTCTCGGATCCTCACACAGGCCTTTATGCGACTTTTTGTGGGTTATATTATGAGTATTTTTGGTTTATATTATGAGTTAGACAAGTGTGAAGCAGTTTCTTTAGAATGTTATTCACAAGTATGTTATTCTCTGTCAGGTGTTGTTCAACTGGTTAATCTAGCATAATAATTAACCAATAAGTTCTAGCAGGAGAAGTAATTTGTTATTAAAGGTTGAATTATTTCATTTTTAAAATATTTGGTTCTTGGTAAAATCATTAAATTGTAGAAACATTCGGTATTTTTTGAAAGCAGGAGAGATGAAAAATGAGCAATGCCTTCGCCGGGACTCGAAACACGACCTCTCGAATACGCGCCGAGTTTGCTGACCACTACAACACGAAGGCATGATAATACGGCGGGAGAAATACCTTATATACTTCCCCTTTTAAAGAGCGATTGGGGATTAGGAGGACCCAGTCGCCAAATCCTGGTGGTGGAGAATCATCATCCACCATCGTTTTTTTTTATTCGGGCGCCACTGTACAGACACTAGATAATTTTTGAAGCATGAGATATGATAAATGTGCAATTCCCTCACTGTGACTCGAACCACGGACTTCTTGACGAGCGTGCTGACCATTACACCAGGAAGGCATGCTAAGAAGGCGGGAGAAATACTTTATAAAGTATAAAATAATTTTGAACATAAATTAACTTTTGATCTAAAGTCTGAATATTTGTGAATTGCGAATAAAAAATCCAAGACAGCAGCAAAATATGCAGTAAGCTTAATGGAAGTTCTTTAGTCTTCTACCACAAGTAAAAGAAAACATTTTAAGGAGATGATTTAATTTTTTCAATTAATTAAATTTATATATATATCAGATTTATTTTTAAGTACTTTAACTGCAACCTGATAAACATGAGCCCCTTCTAGTAGTGTCTGATATTTTTTGTTTTGGAAATAAAACACTAACCTAACTTTTTCCTGGTTACATTTAGGCTAAAACCGAAAATTATTTTCTGGTTAACTTTTTGGTGATTTATCCTAGATCAAATGAGAGAAATACATATAAAGAGACATTACATAAAAATCAAAATTTCAGTTTTCTGAAAGTATCTAACATCTACATAAACGCATTTTTGTTTATGCAGATTCGTGTGTTTGGTGAAGTGTTAAGTATAACTACGCAATTTTGTTTAAGATTTTAAACAAATTATTTCCTTTATTGCTTAAGAAAGTCATCCCTCAGTTACAAATCACTCAGTTACAAATGAGTTATGATGGTCCATGGTATCCTGCGCCAATCGGATGTTTCTGCTGGCTAATTATAGCTCCTGTACTAAGCACGAAACAAAATAGTCAGTTTAAATACAGTTTCAGCCGACCGTCAGACTAAACTCCTTCTGTGAGTTTTATTTCCACAAATCACTCTTCTCTGGAGACCACAAAAAGAATTGCCATTCGGCAAGCGGGAATCGTTGACAACGATCACGTCGCATTTGTAAGAGTTGGGGACAAAAATGAAAAGCAATGTCGTCCCGAGTGCCTATGAAAAAGAGAGAACCCCCATCGTTGGTTCCACAGCGAAGCATTCGAGTTAAAAGTGCGACGTCAATTTGATAGACAGCGACAACAGAGTCTTGGATGTCGCACGCTTCGTCGCGTTCTCTCAGAACTTACTCTCTCTCTCCACTACTTCCCGCACGGACTCCCTTCCACCTGCACTTCTCCTTCTGCCAGAAAACGTTCTTTTTCCGTCCTTGAAGTGTGGATAAAGTGTTCATTAATTCGGAGTTTTCTGGGATTAAAGTGTAAGAAAAGAAGATGTCAAGCATGATTCTGTCCTTTTGTGGTTGACAAATGGAATACTGTAAACTATTTTAAGTTAATGTATTATTTCCAAAACCTAACTAACACTGCTTCTTCCGAAAATGTTCAAAATACAAAACATTATCATATAAAACACTTAATTATCGTAAATTATCCTTAGCAGTAATTGTGTTTTTATTAACGTTTAAGTAAAAGTAATAAAAATTTTCCATTCCAATCATGTTACAAATGAAATAAAATTAAGAAAAAAGATTTCTACGTTATAAGCTTTTATTTAAAATAATTAATGCAATAAATGAGTTAAACAGTTTATGTGGTATAATAGGAATAGCAGGTTAAACAATTCTATTTACAGAATTCATATGGAATTTTACATCACGAATAATAAACGCGTGGGGGTATTTAACGAAAACTTTAATTCTATTGTCAAATGGGAATGGGCAATTATACGTTTTACATTAATTTAATAGAATTGCGAATTGCATAAGCCATTATCTATTTTAATTTATGCTGGGCGTTCACGCTTTTATTATTCGGTATAAAATTGCAGATGAATTCTGTAGATTGAATTATTTAATCTATTATTTCTATTAAACTATATAAACTATTTTCCTCCTTTCATTGCATTAATTATCATATTCATTTCGACCGCTCTCGAATCCCTTTGAACAAAATTTTTGCGTGACGTCTACACGTACTGACAGAATAAAGAACACTTTTTTCCAAAATGGATTGTAAAATAGATTTAAAATGGGTTCAAAAAAGAGTTTTACGCGTCGTGCATACGTACGTATGCATGTATATCGCATAACTCAAAAACGAAGAGCCTCAGAATGTTGCAATTTTCTATATGGTACTGTTATAACAACATGCAGTTATACACCTCCCATTTTTATTGCAATCGACCACACCAAACATATATATACATGTAATGATTTCAAATGCGTAGATGAAAGCAGTGGAACTATCAACAGCTTAGGTACTGCGTAGATGACAGAGAAGACTGCAGTGGATTGAAGGTAGCAGAGTGTAAACCATGATAACGCAATTTAGCCCAACGTATCTTGAAAAATCACAATCTTTATTTTTTCCATGCATATCAAATAATCCTTTTTCAGACAAGATGTTTCCTAATTATATTTGAATACATGAATTGCAGTTTTGAACTAGAGCGTCGTCTTAAGTAAGTAAGCAGCAGCATGGTTTAAAAGCGTCTTGCAAGCAGGAAAGCTATGCGGTAAAAAAGGGGAAGGCTTTCGTACTTTCATAAGAAGAAGGCTGGGAGTGGGAAAGTTTCAGTTCAGAGTTTTGGTTTAGAATTAATTTGATTGGACAAGAGGTATCTGCATTAAAACGTTACGTAAGATAGAAAACTCTGGAACCTGTGAGAAGAGATGAATTTAGGGGCAGATTACCAAATTTAGAATGTTAATTTTGAGGTCGTCAATTATGTTTTTGAAACAGCTATCATATTTTGTTATATCTTACATATCCACCCTTCAAAAGAAAAGTTGAGTAAGCAGGGTGGAAGAACAAGCAAAATGTGAAGAGCAGCAAAATGTGAAAGATATAATTTTGAAAATACAAACATATTAACTTTCAAACAAAAAATTATTGTCATAAAATTTTGACCGATATTTTGAATCAATTTTGACATTTCACTGAATGTCATAAAATTTTGAATTCAATAATAATTTTAGACACTGTACTCTTTTAAAACAATTGCACACTTTAGTGTTCTGAGATAAGAATGTCCAATGCAATTTTGTAAAGTTCTTGATAGTTCCACACGGTAAAAGTTCAAATTTTTTAACAAACTATTTGTTCAAATAAAATTCTTTCAAATTTTTGTTGATGAAAATATTTCTATTATATTACAAATTAAGATTCCAATTTTCATGTTATTTAATTATGTTTTTCAAGGAAGGCATTTTAAAATATAAAAATTTTGTAAAACATCATTCATAAACACAATTTCAAATTTTTCACTATTATTAAGACATTTAAAATTTACTTATTCTTTAGAAAACTTGAAGACTCCACAACTTTCTCTAAATACCAGCATATTCATCATATTGGTTTATCAGTTGAGCAAACTGGTGTTTATTCTTCACCAGTGGCCAAAAGATTTGCCAATTTAGCAGTTACTGTAGAAAAGGCCTCCGTTCCTTCTGTAGAGGCAACTGGCCTTTTTCCAACTGCTGTCATTTCATACGAATATTAAAAACACACTCCATTTTATGAAAAAATAAAAATACTTAGATTAAAAAAATGTATTTTTTCATAAGGTGAGAGCCTTCAATGTTTATCTTGAAAACATTAAAGAAATACCAACAATTAAAAATTTTCAAACATTAATTTCATTCTTAAAATATAGTAAAAATTAAAATATAAATACAAAGAAATTTAAACAATAGTACAAGAATCTTATTCACATTAGGAACCTTCCCTAAGTAAAACCTTCAAGTTCTTGACCTAATTCAATATTTTTTTTCCAATTCAGAAATAAAAAAACTACATTTTAAAGAAATCATAAAATGTTTGAATTATTAACTTTGATTTTAAAATGACTTAAGCAAAACTTTATCATCAATAAATCATAATACAATAACCCATAAATGCAAAGATTTTTTTGTTCTTTTTTTTTAAAACGTAATTTACTCATTTTTGGAACTTAATACCATTTCAATATCACATTAATAACTTTTGATAATATTCCATTCTTTGAATAAGAGCACTGAAAAACGCAAAATGTGCACAAAACACTCTTTACCTCATGAGGCTGCTGATCTTAAAGCACCTTGGATGTTTTTCTTTTTACGCGATGATCGGAAATGAATAAACATTACGAATATTCGAAGCGAGCAAGAAACATTAACCATATTTCACTACACTGCGGCATTGACCTTGATTCAATACGCATTTCGATTCTGAACTTGATTTCGATTCTGAAATTGAGATACTCAATGATTTTCAAATCACTTTTTGAATATGCGTTAAATCACACACCGAAAACGAATTTGATGATTCATAGGAAGTTTGAGGCAGCAGAGTTCGAAGACCATTGGGGAAATTTGCACCAGGTTAATCCTACCGGCTTTTTATAAATACGCTTTTTCAACAGCTCAAAAATTATAAGTAATGATTATGTAAACGTTTATTTTGTGATATTCTGTGATAACAAGAACCTTCCCTGAAGAATTATGATTATGTGAACTCTCAAACAAAAAGACTTTTGGACTGAAATGCTGAAAAATTCACTAGGACTTTAAAAATTACAAATTTATTTAAAAAATTGATATTTATAAATTATACTTTACAGGACAAAAATTTTATGATTTATGTTTTTTTATATTTGCTAGTGTTTTAACTCTTTCTCTTAGAGAAATTATTAAAAGTTTTTATTAAATTAAAAAGGCTTCTCTGTCGCTACGCCTTTTTCTTTTTGAAGGGGTGGGAATATATGAATCAAAATTATAGTTTAAAAGATGTAAGATAAAAATATATGAATCAAAATTATAGTTTAAACTATAAACATTAATTCTTCCTCTCTATTCTAAAATCGTAATAGCTTCTCTGCATTGCGTCATTTCTAGATCACTCTATGGCCCGCGCAACTCTGATGACGTAATAATTAAGAACTGAAACTGCCATTTGTAAACCAAAACTTTTCTCTTCGCCGTGCTTCCATCCTTCATAACTACGCACTTCAGCTTTTGCTCTCTACTGTGCTAAGATGTAATTTCTCTGGCTTGCTTTCTATCTCAACAATATCAAAAATGTAAATCTTCTGTGGAAAGGCACGACTAGAGTGCCAAGTGATTGTGGCCACAAATATCAAGTGCAAATAAAATCGGAATTAAAACTGCCTCGACTGTCAAGTTCTTTAGATATTACCAAGTTAGAATTACTAGCATACTACGCAATCAAAATCTTCTCCAATATCGGTCTAATCACGCATCTATAGTGTTCTGTCTTTTCCTTTGCTTTTATTATGGCAATTAAGCCGTTAGGATAGTTTCCTGCAGCCTGAATCCTCAATGGAAAATTTAGTTCTGCTCTTCAAATCATCGTTTTGTGATAAATCCAAGATAATGTGAAAGAAGTGAATCATCAAATTTGTTTTTTCAGTGTTTAAAAAATAACAGATCATTCTTCTGCTGTGGTGTTTTGCAGGTGCTTCAAAAACATAATCACGCCTAGTGTTTACAGATTGAAAGTAATCTCTCGATAACTTGAGAAGTTCGAATGCCTAGTGAAAAGGAAATCATCAGTGAATTGCCGTTTAGGAATTAAGCATTACAGCGGGTTCAAGGTCGATCTGAGTTAGTGTTTGCAAGTATGTGCGACAGAAAATTATTTGCACTTCCGCTTTTTCAACAGCTATCATATTTTGTTATATCTTACATACATATAGATATATATATATATCCACTGTATTATAAACTCGGCGAGTTGCAATTCACTCTTATATGTTGGCAAATTGTGCATTTTTTGCTTTAAAAGTGATTGAATTTTGTTGTTCTTATGGACCGATGAAAGTTTTTACGCCTTTAGTTACCCTGTATACAATAGTTGAAGAATTATCAACAATTTAAAAGTTCTTTAAGTGTTAAGCTTAAAGTAACCGCCATTTGTTTCTATTTGAAACTCCTAGTAGAATAATGAATTAAGTAAATCTGTGCACCAACTTCAGTGTCTTTTTGCGAGTGGAACCAAAAGTAAACTTTCAGTTTTGTGAACCAAAAAAATATGCCTTCCTGCCCGCTGGTGGAATTGCTTGTTTTTGGGTAGAAATTCTAGGTTCAATAGTAAAAAGTGTTTTCAACTGTTTTTAACTGTGTTTGGTGTTTACATTTTTCTGTATTTTACAATTTTTAATGAAGATGCTTTGATTTATTATGTATTTTTGCCTTGCAACGAACTGAAAACTGAATTAATTGAATGAGAAATATATTTCTAATGAAATTTGACGAAATAAATGTAAACTAAATGCGGCAAAATTAGTATAATTTAATAGGCCGTACAGTTAGCGTATTTAGTTTATATACAAACTGTCTTTACACAAACTTCAGTTACTGCTTTTAAGCACTGAATATAAAATAAAATAAAGTACCTTAAATAAACTGAAAAATGTAGTTCGAACATTTTGTTATCAGCAGTTTTTATCTTCGAATTTGGTAGAAATTTAATGTTCGAGTGACTACTATTGGAACTGCGTCAGAACTATCACACTCTGTGCTCAGAAGACGCAGGAAAATAAGCATAGGTATGTAAGTTTCTAAGTGAAGTAAAACAGACAAAATAGTCCGATAGTACTTTCTACTCAAAACATCACTGATAATCACTTTTAACTTCTTATCTCTACAGTTTAACTCATCACTCACAAAGCATTGAAATGCGATTAAAATATTACGTAAAGGGGTCTCCGAGAGCTAAAACTCATTTTAAGTGTCCTTTTTAATAAAAATACTCATTAATGAGCTTCTAACTATTATCATTGCCAAAGATATATCTAAATAATATAAGGTGTATGAGTTCTTTTCATTATATTTTTAATGAATATTAATTTTATGTATTCATTCTATTAATTGTATTTTGTTTTATTCTATTAAAGGTATATCAATTCTATATGTAAATTATCTTCGAAAGAGAATTAAAAAAGATAATGTAATTAATTAAACGCATTTATCTATTCGTCGAAAAGATAAACTGTATGTTTGTTATAATATACTCGAACTGGTAATTATTTTAAAAAAATGTATTGGCAGCTAACCTGAAAAGTTTGCTACATTTTTATGATAGCTTATACGATCTCATTCTTCCGAAATAATCCAAACTGTGATAAATGCTGTTATAAGCTTAAAAAGAAGATTAAGAATTCTATTTTAACTCAAATTAATTCGCATAAGAAAAGCAAAGTTCAACGCCTAGTGTTGCAAAGGATCACAAATTAAGGATTTCTGTAGGACGAAGACAAATGCAATTTTACACCTCTCTAGTTTAAGATTCCTAACAATTTTTCCAAGACAAGTGGTATTATACTGCATCTGGTGGTTCATTTGAGCGAAAGAAGTTGTTGAGTACGCTTCGTCTAAACAGAATTCTTTCGAGCATAAATCCCACCTCTAAAAGAAGCTCCCTAACCCCCCCCCCCGAAAAAAAAATACATGCGCACCGAACTCTTTCTGATAAAAATCTAGAAAATGAGTTTTTGAAAGACAGGGTAAAAAATATATATACATCTTCTTCAAAGAAAATTCTCTTGTAGACGAAAATTATTTACTAGAAGAGCTCACTAGCCCCTTGAGGAGATCCCCAACAAGTAACAGAGTTTTGAAGTAAGAAATAAAAAAACGGAATTCTACGAAGGTTAATAATAAAAGGAACTGCCTTTTACCATTAAGCAGAGGGCCTTATCTCAGGCCAGGGTGTACCAACTGGGTCCCCAGGTGCAGGGGTACAATTTCACACATGGCCGCCTGGGTCCGCCAGTCTTCTGCACCGAGGTGTCTTATCCTTCTCTTGCATCGATTGGTACTCCAACCCTCCCCTCAGTTCACCCACACCCCTCCTGAGAATTTAAGTTCAACAAAATTCGCTCCTGCCTCATCCTAAGTGGAGATTGGGTTCCTTTATTATGTGATAATATCTCACGTAGCGCTTCTGCGGTCGCAAAAATTCCTTGGGTCGAAAGAAAAGACGTTGGAAAGTCTAAGAGGAAGAAGACATTATAATGGAAGTTACAAAATTAAACTTTGGATGTATTGCTAGCTACAAAAAGGCACCTGAAGGTTGAAAAAAAATGTTAGAATTTCCTTTTTCTTTGGAATGGAAATGAATTCGTGGTACAAGAAACAGCTTGCAGCAAAAATAGCATATTAACTACGGAAATATTAAATTTATTTTAGTGATGTTAGAGCAATTGGAAATGTTGTTAATACAAGAAATAGGTGTGTAAAACGTTTTTTTTGAGCAAAGTCGGACTAGTATGTTTGCCAGATAACTGAATACAAAACACTAGTTATAAAATATCTAATAATTAATTAGTTTACCCTCAAGAAAAGGCATCATATTGCCATACGTAAGGCATAGAAATAAAAAAGTCGTATCTTGTATAAAGATTAAAATTTTCTTGTTGCGAAGGAAGTTAGGTAACAAAACACGTAAGGACGTTCCTTATTAAATTCCTACTATTAGCTCACTCTTTCTATATCTTGTGCAAATTTTCAATCGTTAATAAAATGCTTTTTATTCAGCCACTCAACTTCAAATACATTTTTTTAAACTTGTAGTGAATGACACTTGATATTAATACGTTTTTTTCACATATTAAATATTTTTAAGATATTTAATTTAAAAAAATTTTTAAAATGTAATAAAAAAATTGTATTTAATTTTTTTTTGTATTTTTTAAATTTTCTTTGTTGACCTAACTACGAATTTACTTTAATTTTTTTATATTACTTCTTTTTATTAATAACTCAGGTATTTTTTTGAATTGGTTTTACCTCCTGTTTTTATGTCTGCTGTCCATTACGAAATTTCATTGGCTGTTTAATTCGACAGAGCGATAAGAAGATTCACTACCCTAATTCCAATGACAGAATGCTCTAAATTTCTGGGAAATTTATTTTAAAGCGGAAAATATTAAACCCTGGTATTGCGTGATAAGAAACTGTTACAGCTTCAATAATTAATTTGTTAGTTTGTTTCGTTATTTCAAAATTAATTTTCTTTTTTAGGTAAGGAACCAAGTTCTTGCCTTAAAACTGAAATTTTTTATGAAGATTTCGTGCCAAGTAAGATATTTTTTAATATTTAAATTATGTCATTGCCTAATTCAATACATGCACTTTTAGCACACTATATTGTTTGCAGCATTACATTTCATTCCTATTTGTGTAATTTAATTGAACCATTATTTTATGTTCAATTGCAGAATTTGAGTAAATTAAATCATGCTGATGTACTTACTGATACTACTTTCATTTTCTCAAATAAGAGAAAGCTTGTTTTTATATATGTGTCACAAATAAATATTTTATATAATAATATAAAATTCCTTAAATTTTGAAACCTTTCTTTCCTAAGTTTTGCATCTTACTTGTTAATCTGTAAATCAACTTTGCTCATCCAATTAATTCGAAAGAAATATAAAATCTATTTCTCATAGATACAAATTTCTCGTAACCATTTAATACTTATTTTATTAAACACTGTAGACATTTAATACTACTTCTAATAATGAGTATATGATCATTATATTTTGCCACATCAAATTACTGCTTATGTTTTCAAGGTATGTCTTGTATGGAATGAAAAAAAAATATGAAATTATAAATATTTGATATATGGTAGACTGGAGGAGGTACAAGAGTATATAAGCATAAATTAAAACACATTTAATGCATTTTGCTTTCTAAAATACGCAGTTGCTTAATGTATGTCAGTCGCAATGCTTATAAGTATATAAATAATATTTATATTTGTTCAAGTTTATCAAGTGATGAGTTTTTGTGGGTAAATTTCTGTAAGTAAACTTCTTTGTGTTAATTGCAGCAAGCCTAAAAGCTTAAAAATAATTCAAAAATTAATTTGTCCGTGTATTGGTATCAGTACAAGTGAACATTTTCTTAAGAAAATATTTATTTCTGTATCCATGAAGTAGAAATTTATCGTAATCTTCAAAGCTCTTTTGATAATAAATTACTTTAATACACTCAAAGCTACCATGGTACAAATTATATTATTCGCTGGAGTTTCAAGTTAGTTGCCAAATATCAAATCCATTAACTTTTCATTCTCACTTTACTTCACACAAGTATTAAAATTATAAATTGTATTAAATATTTACTCTCATATTTTATTTTCTATTATTAACTTTTTATAAACTGTTTTCCCTTTTTATTTCTTACGAAAGAATGTAGATATTCTCAATGTAGATTAATTGGCTAATCTACATTAAATTATGTAAAATTATTCAATGTAGAATGGTTAATTGAATAATGTAGTTATTAGGAATGGAATTTGGATTGGAAATCATATATAGAAGATTTTTCGACTATCTGATGAAATCATTTTCTACATTCAAAAGGGAAGAGCTATTCGCATAAATGCGTTTAATATAACGATAATTCCTTAAAGGCAAAATAATATTTTATGTGCTTCTACCCAAATAACTTGTTGTATTATAATCATGCCATATGTAACAGGTTAACTTTGTTACATATTCTCCCTCTAGTACGTCAAAAGATTTATGAAGCTCCGAATAACTCGGAATCCATGGCTTCATTGTACAATGAGTTAAACCGTTAAAATACTTTAATACTTTTTAAACTTTTTTTCTTCTTGATTTATTCATTAGAATATTTTTACGTGCTTATGATGCATATTAATAAATTCATCTATAAACAAATATTAATGTTCTTTTTTCAATAGTTCATTAAACTGTAAGCATGAATTGTACTTTACGAAGTATAAAACGTATAGTCGTGAAAAGTTTAAAAGACTTTATAATTACCTAGACTTTGGAACGTTCTAGAAAGGCAAAAGTTATTCTAAGGCGCAAAAGCTTTAAGTTTACCATGACATTTTACTTCACTGAATGTTTTGAATTTAGTGAAAAGGAATAGCTGGTTGCGTTTATGATAGAGAAAAAATATACTGAATCGCATTTTAGATTTTATAATCTTTAAATCTAAATGTAAAAGATATATACTATCCAGAAAAAATTAGCAGGAAATTAAATGTTTTTCTGAAAGAAAATACCCTTTAATATAGCCAGCAATGACAAAGAAGAAAACAATAGCGTATGTTGTTAAACATTAACATATAACATATTTAACCGGTGATTGAGATTGAAATAAATTATCACATTTCTAAAAACTAGACATATGCAGCGCCTCCTACTTGTGTAATAAAATCCTATTTTGTACCATTTCCTTTTTTATATATATATGATAAAAAGCGCAAATCTTATTCTTCCTTTTCTTCTTGCTGACTTCAGTTTCTTTACGTAGAAATTCGACGTTTTACTCTTCCGCTGGCATCACTTCTTCGTTAATTCTTCCGTTTCTTCTGTGTGCTCTTAAGTTAGTTATTCTTGAGTCCCTGGATATAGAATATTTGGTAGTGATAAAAATATACTCTTCATTATATTTATTTTTTCTGCAGCATATTTTTAAGATTTTTACAATTTTCATTTTGACTATTCTGAACACTAGATATAATTTTTACAAGTTCCGATTCTATTATATCTTCATCGGCAGATGCTGTGTTATATATAATGTAAAGGATTAGATTTTTCCGATGCGTATTACTAGTAAGCTTATAACATTTCTTATAAGCCTTAGTAATAAAATTCGGAGTTTTTGATAAAGGACTTCCATAACGAAATCATGAACGTCCTCTTTCCAAAACATTGAAAAATTCCTTCTTATTTAGATGTCATTATTTTCGAATTGTTTTCCTAATCTTTTTCGACAATGCACGAATAATTCACAAACAGATAGCGGTACGATCATTGTATTATGATGAATTCTCGGATTTCTAATACACCCTTTTATTCTATCCTTTTCTTACCGAGCGGATAAACTTCTACACATTAAAAACCGGACAGCTCGCGACACAATGTGCGAAAGAAATTGAAAAGAAGGTTCCACTGTGATTAGAGTGGTGGCTGGGGTTTAGGGGATGTATTCCAATCAATTGGAGGGGGTACCGTCTGGGGAGTAAAAGTGAAGGATCCTACTAATGGACAGCCCCACGAGTTCCTCTGTAAGTGCCCATTTTCTTCCACCTTTGATCGCACTGGCCTCTCGTAATTAGGTAATTAACAATAATTAATTGTCTCTTGACCAAATGGAAGGGAGTGGAACAAGGGGAAGCAAACCTGAACGATGAATTGGACACCTTCAAAAATATGATGAAAATATAATGATACAAAGGCTTCTTTCTATACACATTAAAAATAAAAATGAATATATTTAAATCTTAGGCAATTATATTTGTTTCGTTTAGAATGGCTATATAATTTTCATTTTGCTGAGCAAAACCACCGTAAAACTTATACATATATGTATTCAAATAACCTGATATAGTTTACAGAGACCTAAAAATTTAAAAGGTATGTGTTCATTACTATTTTAATTTCTTTACTCGCGAGAATGACACTACACATAGTACCCACACAAATTTTTATGCGGCTTTTATGTTCATTACAGTACTTCCAGTTTCAAAAATGTTAAATGGCACAAATATTCACGTTTTTTTATTTTTAAATTTTTAAAAAATCAATTTTATAAAAATTACGAACCCTAATATTTTATACGCCCTGTCCCTTAAATTCGGTAAATTTTTATTTTCCTTATTAAAAAATAAAACTTTTGACTTTCGTACGGTAAAAATTGAACGAAATATTTAATTTAAAAATTTGGGATATTTGACGTCATTTTCAACGGGAAATATAGGCGTCGATTAAGAAATAATTAGAATAATTTGAAGTTCCTTTCTTCATTTAGATGCCATTCAGTGTTATTTTTTGTGACTTAACTAGTGTGTAATTCACAACTGTTCTTTAATTCGCAATTTAGTTACAACTGATATATCGAAGGAATTTTCACCCGAGTTATTTCAGAGCTTTCAAATACTAAAAATGTGTTATTAGGGGAAGGTTGCTATCAATGGGGCACTTTTACAAAATGGTCCTTAAAATCGTCAAATTGGGCAATTTTACAGTTTTATACATGTTAATGTAATATTACTTTCCATACTACACATATCTAGGAATAGACGTTACAATTATGAAATGCTCAGAAATATTAGGAAAATAAAAATAGGTACCATTTGCCCAATGAAGTAAACTGGTCGCCTTCACTGAGCCGGAGAATTTCTATGAATGGGCCGGTAGTTATTTTCTTTTTAATATAGTACCATCTTAATACAAGTCCAAAAAATGCGTAAAACTGTTTTCAGCGTGATTTGTAAATATAAAACGCTGGTTAGAAACTACAGACTGAAACTAACAGAATGAAAATACGTTGAAACATACTGATGGCTTCGCATTATTCACAAGGAACCAGGAGATGAATTTTAGTTTAGAATTTATAATCATAAAATAGACCTAATGTGAGAGTCTACGAACTAACATTGAATTTCGTTTATTAGAACCAATTTAATGAAAATGAGAATTTGAGAGTAATTTATAGTTAAGCCAGAATAAAAAAAAACAATAAACATAGCGTTCTCAAACTTTTTCTGAGTACAAAATCCAGCACTGTTTTTCTAGACAATATAACGGGAAAGAGGGTATTATAGTATGAAAACAATACAACGGTTACCATAAATGTGTCCTTGGTAATCCAGGAAATATTAAAAGAAACAACAGAAAAAAAATTATAAAGTTCTTAGAATTTGTTATTTTTTAAGCTAAAATAATTCTTATATTAAATATTATATGTTATTAATTAATATAAATGTTTTTATTATGAAATTTATAAAATAATGAATATTTAAATAAATATTATGAGACAAAAATTAACTTATATTTGATTGCACTTACTCGATATGTACTACATATTAACAATAATAAATGAAAACTTAAAAAATGAGAGTCTGAAAAGTTTGGATTTTAACGATCGCCCAAAAGGGCTCTTTTATTGTTCTACGGTTTATTAGTAGAGGTTATCGATAGAGATGGCACAGGCGGAAAATCGAAACATTATATTAGAGGAATATGAATTTAGACTAACGTGGAAAGGTTATATATCTTTTGCATAATCAAAAGAGAAAACACATGTACTGTAATGTAACATGTTCTTGTAATTATGCTAATACTATAAGTTATTTAATTAAGGAATTATTAGGAATATATATAAGTTCCTGGAGTTATATCTAAGTTCATTATAAAGACGATTCTCGTTATGAAGCAATTAAAATGTATTAGTGTTCGTTTCACTTTTGTACCGAATAATTTTTTAGTTAAAAGGATGCTACCACCAAATCTTATTTATCACTATGTATTATTTGTAAAACAAATAACGAATAATATAGCGAATATAAGAAGAAATGTATGGCAATACTTAACATTCAATTAAGAATTTTAAAGATATGCTGTTTTTAAAATTTTTTGATTGTTAAGTCAATGATTTGTGAATCCGAAATCTTATATGACATGAGCATCGAAACGATATTTTCAATTCGAAGCTTGAGAACGGATAATTTTTATAATTAACGTTAATTAATAACTCAACGTTAATTTTTATAATTAACGTTGAGCCATAAAGTTCATAAACAACTTATATTTTATAAGATCAATTGGTAATTGATAGTTCATTTAAAGCTCGTCGCTGTTCCGCCACTTCCGTGTCTTACAGTGGAATTGGCTGGAGGTCATGTGTGGGCCACACCAGAGTTTTTTTTTTTATTAAGAGCAGTCAAATGAAATTTATTCGAGCTAATTGGGCTAAAACATTATAACATTTAGTCGAATAATCCCTGAAAATTAAATGGCTGCATAAAATACATTTTTCAGTACTTAAAGGTAGAAATAATTTGGAAGAATAATTAAAATATATGTATTATACTGTATATACGTGTTTATGTTGTTTAAATAAATGCGTGATATTCGTTTGAGGAAGCAATGCTCAAATACAAATTTTATTGCGCTACCGTTTCTTCAGCAATGCGCTGTATGATTATCCTGGATAGGAACTATGTAACTTTTGTATATACACTGCACTAAAATAATCTATTTTATTTCAGAGTTTTTCTAAGAATAAATAAAAATGTTTTTTTTTCAAGTTAAAAACAATTTGCCTTTTGACTCTCAAATTAATTCTTTATTAATTTTACCCACCGTTTTGCTTAAGCCAGATTCGAATAAAATGAGGTGATCTAAAAGAAAAAACTTTTCAGTTAATTGCAAAGTACATTTGACATAGATTATTTCCTTTCTGCTGAATAATTTAATTAAAGTTTTAATTCATTAATATTCGGAAACCTATACATGAATATTTTTAGTCAAAATAGTTCACCCAGGTACTGAAGGCAGATGTCTTGGGAGTATTCAAATGAAACTAATTAAAAGAATGTATACCTTACTCTAAATTATTTAATAATTAAGTATGTTTTCCAATGATTTATTAAAAGAATAACTGATTCTGCGACGGACACGCCCAGATGTGGTTCTAGAACCGAAATGGCTGCCTTCCCACCGACGTTTCTAATTTCATTTCTTCTATTTTTGTCACTCGCTTGTTCCAACACGTTCTTCCTTTAGTGGGATGAAACATCCGGTTGGGCCGTTTCAGAGGTGTTTTAAAGTCGAGAAGATACCCCTTTTTTTCATTGTCTTCCTTTCACTTCAGGGGGTTGCAGACGCGGCGGTGGATCTGGGTTCTTTTTGATTAGGTGGCGCAAAAATGGCTTAAATTTTTTTGTTGTGAGGCGCGTGATTGAGTTAGGGCCTGAAATCTCGGCCTTCAGCCATCGAGAAGATCGGAGGCAATTGGGAGGGCCATCCCGAAGAGGGAAGGCGGGGCCCCACCGCCTCCTTTCCTCCGCAGCAAAGAAGACATAACCCACTAACCGAATTACACAACAAACCCTGCACTGTAATTGCGTTAGGCGCGGGTCCCGCTCAACAAAGCATCCGCTTCTAATCAAGTTGGAACCTGTGAACAAATACGGCTTTCAGGATCGGCTGCCGCTTTTTCCCAGGGGGATGCCCGCACGCCCCGGCACAGCTGCTTTCAGCCTAGAGAGATGTCTCTCTTCTGAGATACAACACACACTCTTGCCTTCTTCCAAGACATTCGTTATGAATTCCGGTTTCGGAATGGGTCTCGCCCTTGTCAACCGGAAAATAACTCCATATTCTTTTTCTTTTATTATTGCGATTATTACTTCTTGCCACAATGAGAGGAGCGGGCCTAAGTGTAAGAGATGAGTGCCGACTTATAAATTCCTGTGACAGAGTTCTTTGCCAATATAGTTTTTCTTTTCTCTCTGCTAAGAATGCAGCTGAAGAACTGCACTGCTTCGGCAAGTATCGGATTTTTCCTTGCTGCGACAGATCCAGATTTTAAACTTCAAGCATTGGAAATTGGTAACTCTTTGGAATGCATCAAAGCTGTCTTCGCAATGAAACAAAATATAGTACTTGAAATATAATGTTATATTCCACTACCATGTTTGGTAAAGATAATAGATGAAGGCTGAAAATGGTTTATCCCACTCTGTTTGCATAAACACCTAATACTATACGGCACTTCAACCTGCGCTAACAATATGCAATTTATTAGATTTTACCTCCTGTAATACTGAAACTACTATATATGTCACCTTTTGTCATCTTGTCTTTATGGATATTTCTTTGTCCTTTTATGAGAGATACATTTCACGGCTACATCTATATATTGAGTTCGTATGATCAAAATTTGGATTCGAAAGTTTTTGTTTGGATTCTTTGATTCTATGATTTCTGTGATGCGACTCATTGCATTGAACTGCTGTGCAGTATAGTCAGAAGAAACACGATTCTTTCTTGGGATCTAGGTAACCGTAACGGAGAAGAAGAAAGAAATTTTATTTGTTAACTTAATTATTTTCATCTTAAGTTAATGGAAGTTATTTTTTTTTTACATCAGTTTTGGGTAAGCAAGATATTTCTAATGATTTGCTTACTGAAATATTTCTAAACTTTTATCGAATTTATAGAATATGTCTTTTTCGGGAGCATACAATTAGATCAGACCTCTAAATAAGATAGCTAGTAACTTTTCGCAGTGTCTGATATGTACCACAGAGATCGAGAAAGAGCGTAAATGACCCTTTTATTAAACCAAAGAAGTTTAACAGACGGCATCAACTCATATATATCTACTTTAACTTAAATCAAAGATAACGAATACATTTCAAATTAATGAAATTTCAGCATAGTCACAGTTTAACTAGCACGCAAGCTGGCTTTGACCGAAATTGGCGTAAACATGCTTAGTGGCAAGAATAACTGAACTCCGCAGAATTATTATTGCTAAAAAAATCAAAATCATCAAGTTACCAAAGGGGCCTTCAAGCAGGTTGAGCACGCTCTGATTTCACCTTGCAAAAACCTTCCTTTAAATGCTTCCTTGTTTCTACCTAATTTGAACATCGCGGGCGCGGGAAATTTACATTCTGACAGGGAAATGAAACGAGACTTCATAGAAAAGTAATTTAAATTAAAGTAACGGGTTAGGAAATTAAAACGAACCTTGCAAACTAAAAGCTAAATTTTTATTCAGTAATTATATTATAATTTCATAAAGGATCTTCAGCCATTTCCTTAAGTAAATTGATTAAATTTTATAAAGTTGTTTATTTACCTAATTTTAGCAACGACATAATTACGATTACGACAAAATAACGATTACGACAAAATTTAGTACGACAGAAATGGACAGGGATATTTAATTTAAATTTAAAATTTTTTGTCATTTCCAATTTGTTCTGAGTGTTTCAATGTAAAAAAATTATGATACTGTTTTAAATATATATATAGGGTGCGTGTAATCTGAGACCCGATTAATCCTTCTCTGTATAATCGGCAGCTGAAGGTATTAAAGATACAACAGTTGCTTTGTAAACTACAAAATGTCAAAACAAAATGTACAAAATGTAAACTACTACTTCCCATTCTGAATCACATTGCATACATCTTTTGAAATATTTTGTAATTCTTTTATATAAAAGTATGGCGAAAGCGATGAAAAACTGAAGATTTTGTCTTCCTTATATTTAAAAAATAGATCTATAGTATTCTTTAAAAATTTTTACAAACCTTAAAATTAGTCAAAATTTTAAATGCTTAAAATAATGAACCATAGATTGGGATCCTAGCTGTACAAAACAATGTTGACGAATAGGTTTTAATTTAATTACTTATAAAAAAAGTGCATATGAAAATTATTTTTACTAAAAATGAGGCAACGGTTCCTAATTTAACTGCTTAAAGAACAAAACTTGAGATTTCAAAGAAAATAAAATTAATTATTTTTATCAAACGTATAACTCTGCAATTTCCAACTATTCTAATTTTTAAACAACAAAGCGTCAATGTTCCGCATTTCACCGCCAATTACCTAATTAGCAATTTTAAATTACAAAAATAGCATTACTCCGTGTTTCTACATAGTATAATAATACGATAAACAATAAAAATACTTTCCCTCGCAATACTGATTAAACTTGATACGTAATTATCAAAGAATTTTACATTTAAGGTTTACGAGACGCTTCAGGAGCCGCTAGACGATTGTGACAGGCAAGGAATGTTGTTTCATATGAGACGTCAGTCCATCTCTTGACGGGATCTCCCTCCCGGCGTTGCCGAATTGCTCTCCCTCGAGGGGAGATGCGGAAATTGCAGGAGTAGCCTTCTCTGATATTATTCAGAAAGTGAAGCTTAACGCCAGATTTTCAAGTTCAAATTTTCTTCAGAAGAAAACAGATTTACCGGCTCATGAGTGATATTTATTTTATTCATAATTTTCGTTTTAGTTTAATGTCTTGAACAAGTCATTATCTTTATTATGGTAAGGAACTAACAAATATTGCAGAAAACTCGCTAATCATGATTCGTGAGAACATAGGCTTAAACACATAAAACTTTCTACTTGAAAAGAACATACGTGTGTATGTATGCATAAAGAATGTTCAGTCTATTATTTTGAACAAGAGACAAATTAAAAGTATTTAAATTTCAGTGAAACGCTTAAGCAGATATCATGGACAACGGAAGTACTTGTAGAAGTGAAGGTTTAATCATATGTTTAACGTTAAATGTTAAATAGAATTAACATAAAATGTATTAACTATGCATCAGTCCAATATATCAATATGTTTAGTCACTAAAAATCCTTTAACTATGACTTATTTTCTACGTAATGTGTGTGACAATCAGTGACTAACAAAGACGCTCTTCAGATCCATCGCTCTGTTGGTGGGTGAAGAGGAAGCAGACATGTACTTGGAACTGGGTTCGAATCATGAAGAAGGCATGAATGTTAAGAAGTTAGTGTAAGGCATGTTAGTGACAAGGTGTCACTTAAAATACTGACGAGAAGAAAGTCCTATCGAGAAACTTTAGCAGTGTGGGAGTCCTTGGATTCGTCCTTCAGGGTGTTTCCTATGAAAACTGGGACAGAGCTGAACAAGTGCGTAGTGTCACAGACCACAATCAAAGACAGATGCCTGTTGGACACGACAAAATTCGAGGACATAATTTTGTTGAGTTTCCAGCCAGGAGAATTAGTAATAACAATATCCTCACCATTCTTCAGATATCCAGGAAACCGCGGATACCTCTTGGACACAATGAAATTCACGAACATGATTTGAACGAGCTTCTGATCAGGAGGATTAGAAACAACAACATCAACAACATTCTTCAGATATCATAAGAATCCGAAGATGGACACAGTAAAATTCAAGAACATGATTTCACTAAGTTTCTGATCCGGAGGATTAGTAACCACAACATCATCAACATTCTTAAAATATCATAAGAATTCGAAAATGCCTTTTGAATACAGTAAAATTCATGAATATAAATTTGACTGAGTTTCCGATTAGAAGAATTAGTAATAACAACATCATCATCATTCTTCAGATAACATAAGAAACCTAGGATTACTCTTGTACACAATAAAATTCTCGAACTTGATTTGGCTGAGTTTCCTTATCAGGAGGGTTAGTAATAACAACGTTATATATCGGAAAAAAAATCTACCTTTTTGCCTTATACTGGTGGAAAGATATTACATTTTCTAAGTTATCGATACTAATATACACGTAGAATGCCTTTATAATTTAAAAGAATTTCATCAGTCCACAATTTATTTCTCTACAATATGAGGTTACTTCGGAAATGTTAACTACACTAATTTATATAAGTATTTAGCTAATTTGAATTTCCTAACACATCATAAACAATTATGTCATATAAATATTGCTGAATTAAATACTTTTGTCAGTGCAAATACTTTCTGCAGCAGCAATAATCAACGACATTAGTCGAGAAATCATTCTAGATTTCTACTGGTCGTTGGTCAATGTATTGTGGCGAAAACCTAAGGAGCTACATTTTAATTGCCAAACTTATAGAAAGATTATATTCAGATTAACGCAACTCTGTGACTCTTTTGCAATAGTTTCTATATTCAGAAACACTCTAATAAAGGTTTTGTCATGTCGCACTATTCAGTAACCTACACCAAGCTACATTAGCAGCAGCTGCTTAAATGGGCAACATAAGTTAAAGGCCAAAACTAAGAATAAATAAGTGCCTTCAATAATATAATGACTTATATAGTACCATCTTAATCTCAGAAATAAGAAAATTGAGTATGTTATTAACAGTATCATTAGATGAAGTAGCTGCAATTCCAAAACGTTGATAACTGAAGACTGAATTCAGAGTGTCTGAATGACATTTTAACAAAAGACACGGAATTCTCTAAACCCTGTTCAATTATGTAAAAATACACTAGTATGGAAATAAGTATGTTATACACATGGATAAGATATAACGATCTAGTTCTAAGAAAGAATGATCACATTATTTGAAATTCATTTAATTCATGTTACTTACAAATACATTCTGAACCTTTACTTAAACATTTTCTTCATTGCATGCACATTTAAATTATCCTGGGATTAATCATAAGTTCCTAATTTCTAAGTTTTATGTATTAAATATTAATAACGGCAGCCAGAGTATTCTCACTGAAGTTGAAATGTGCTATGAAACGGATTGCATCAAAAACTTATAATTTTTGAAATTAATTAACTATCATTAGCTTTTCAAAGGTGTGTTAATTTCTTGTGCTTAAAAATTTTCATCTATCATAAGAGAAGATAAAACGTTATTACCTAAGATAACTATGATAATATTCTGAGATGAAAAGGCTTGAATTCGTTTATTTATCTCATATTTTCATGATGAGTTTGCTTTAATCATCAGTATAAAAACGTGAATCCTTTGAATAATAATATTGATTATATGATTTTAAAAATATTTTCTAATTAGCAGAATTTTTCCCGTTAGTAAAGTATCTTCTTTATATTTTATACTTACTTACAGTAGGCTTCATTTATAATATCATCTCTACTTCTTCTGCACATTAACATCACAATCCAAAATAAAATGTAAAATTAATATAGAAATTTTGAAATAGTATATAGATTACAATCTTTTATTTAAATTGCAATTCAATACTTTAGTTTTTAATGTTATTCAAATGGGATCTTTTTCAACGGCAGAATGCATTTGAAAAGACTATTCTTTTTTCTGTTTATGCTATTTACCTTTCAAAATAAGAGTACACGAAGATACGCAGATTTAAGTAAAATTCATGCTAAACATTTGTTTCATTAGTTATCAAAAAAACGATATCATTAAATACTTAAATGTTAGAGGTGTTCATTGCTTTTCTTTCAGGAGTTTTACTTCTTAACAAAGTATTGCCATTTGAGAGAAATATTTGTTCAACGCCTTGCACTCAAGCGACATAGCGATATAAATTCATAACTACATCTGGAACAGCAGTTTTCTTTATTAAACAAATGCACAAGTCTCCACATGGGGTAATGAGATACATTCCGCAACAGAAGAAGAGGAAGAATGACCTTATTTATTTAAATTAGCTATACATATATCACGTGACTCGTGAGGTAGTTTGTATTATTTGTTTATTTTAGCTACGCATAAGTCACATTATCTCTGGAGTCATCGGAACGTATCTCATTTACGATGAAGCAATATTATAGCATTTTTCCCTCCCCCCCCTTTTTTTTTTTGCTATTCCGAACACCTTCTTTAAACATAAGACGTTATGACAATAAAGACAGATATAAGACATTATGATAATAAACATAAGACGTTGCAGGAATTTGATTTCTCAGCAAGTGATAAGCAGAGTTCTCTCAGCAAGTTAAAATAAATTGATAACTACACCTGGAACAGCTAGTCTTTTCTTTAGAAAACAAATGCATAAGTCTTCACGTGGTGTAAATTTACGATAAAACAATATTACAGCAATTTTTCTTTTACCATTTGTCTTCGTTGTTTCAAACATCTCTTTTTAAATATAAAAATTTATGTTTCATCTCTTTCATTATGGGAACTAATTTATAAACTAAGTAACCCAATCGTTATTGCTTAGTTTAAAATTATTTCAAGTGAAACTGAAATCTGCTTTCATAGTTCAGTTTGGAACTTATTTCTAACCCATTCTCATAGTTTTAAATTTTTAAAATACATTATATGAAACATTTAGAATAAACTGTGATACACAATTTTCAGATTACAATTTTGTTTTATTTATTTTGCGAAACATTGCTTTGTGATGTGTCGACTTTAATCTGAATGTTTTAGTCTTAAGATTTTTCTTTTCCTCTCCGAAAGATCATTATTATATGTACAACTTGATTTTCACACTTTCTTGTGACTTAAGAGTTTCCTTTCTATTGAGTTGCTGTATTATTTTGTGTAAATTAAAATATCCAGAAATCAGAATTAAACTAAAGAAAAAGTTTTCTTAAAGAAAGACGCTTATATCATCTTAAACATAAATTATAATCTAGAAATTAAATTAGAAACTTAAATTCATTTTTTATGCTTTTGATGAAACTTTCTACGCCCAAAAATCTTATATCAGTAGCAGCATTTTTTAGGGAAAACGTTTGAAGAAAATTTCAGTTTTCAAACATGTTGTTTACATATTGCTACAAGCCAGTTACATTATTTCATTTGAAAATGTGATACAATGAAATCTAATAATTTATCATCTCGTGTTTTGTGAAAAACATATTTTTATAAGTCAACATATTACAGTCAACATATTCACTTACTCTTTTTTGAAATTCTTTCTTTTCATATAGGACATTAGCGTTAAAATAGGTTCTTTTTAATGAATTAATTTTTAATGACGTATATATAAGGAGATATTTTATACATATATATATATATATATATATATGTTAGGTAATTAAATGTATATTACAAAGTATATATAAAAAAAGAAAAGTGAGCATTAAATCATCAAAATTATTTGCTTGTTTATTAACCTGGCTTCCAAATACCTGTCCCACATAAAGAACTTAATAATGCTTTATAGATTTGGAAGTGCATTTAATTTTTGCGTTCGAAATATAAATTAGTACACGTCAGTATAAGTATTTTCATTTGTTAATATTATTACTATATTCAGTGATAGCCAGTCACGATATTCATTATATATAATAACCGCTTTATTCATCACTAAATTAATTACTTAATATAGTAATAATAATGTTCATAATTTTATTATGAATTTTAGTTAAATATGACAAAGAGCTAAAAATATTTTTATAAGGAAAACATGTATAAGAAAACGTGTATTTTATAAGGAAAAAAAGTAAGGAATGTATTTTTCATATATACCTCTACAAAATAATATTAAAATAAGTGTGTTGCATAAAACGGAGTGGCATTATAAAATTTAACAAGCTCGTCTGTAGCTATAGCCCAATTTTCATTACAGTCTAAGGTCTTCAAAATTTTTAAGCCATCTTCAGTTGAACCAACGCCTTGTGTCAAGCTTGCAATTGCTTCGTGTTTTTCTGATGGATACGGGTTTGAATTGTCGGCTATTTCGGTAGAGATTTGCTTGAGTCCGTCTAAATTGACGTTTCTATCGCAGTATTTATTTGGAGAAGAAAACTGTATAAACCAAAATTACGTTGAATAAAACACATCCATACCTCCCAAGTACGCATTGATAAGTGCGTGCGAAATGATCTGGGTGGCAGGGGTCGAAACAGGAACGAAACCCAAGGTACTGCGTAACTTCCAGTTCGCGTAAGACGAAGTATGGTAACTTCCAGTTCGCGTAGGTGAAGTGTATATATATATATATATATATATATATCGTAATACACCGAATATATATATATATATCGTAATACACCGAATATATATAGTTATGCAATACGTAGTTATGTAATGATTTACCTGTAGCTAACTTGATGTTAGAAGATAGCTTGAAACTGTTGCATCTATGGAATAATGGATTTGCAGACGAAGGTGCCAAGTTCAGCATATAATGCAGATATTCCAGGACATTCTTAATACTTCATTTACACATCACTAACGTTTTAGGCCATCTATTTATACCCAACTATGGGTGTAAGTGTCTCACAATTTTATATACACATATCACATCGTTCAACTATAGATGGAAGCAGAAAAGAGATTAATTACGTGATTGCAGAGTTAGAGCAGGGGGAAAATGACTGTGCATTTATAAACTAGACTCCTTTGTTTCTGTTCTAGGGATTGGACAAGAACTTTACAACACTACGAATCATTGCAGATGAAAATTACTCATTACAAATTCATCGAAGGGGAATGTATTTAAATTAAAATTAGGAATTAAAAGGGTTATATACAAATTAAGTTAGCAATTTGTTAGTAATTTTCTATCTTGTACATATTATATATAATTTATAACAGTACTAAGAGAATGATAAATAAACATATCATGATGTTTAGTTCTTCCTCCAGGCAGTCTATGAGTAAAACATTTTAAACTGTACACATATTTCCTCTTCCTTTATAGCTAACCGATTTCTTCTCTGTCTTATTGATCGGTCTTGATTGTGCATTAATTAATTTATAGGAAAGGTTAGACTAGTACGTCGGAGATAAATATCTGCATTATACGTTCCGAATTTATGACCAGAGGCAATATATGAATCTAAGTCTCAAAAGATTCACAGTTTATAAAGAGATAACTTCCACAGAAGGCCCAAATTGTAAAAACCCTGTGAGTATTTATTTTAGAGGGGCTTCGCTAAAGTTACCAGCCCCAATGGCTGAGTGTTAAAGTCATTGAACACTGGTAGTTCAACCTAGGTTTGATTCCAGACTAAGGGGCTGCACGGCTTTTTTTTTTTTTATTTTTTTTTTTTTTCGTTTTTACTCCCATTTGTAATCTGAATGCAGGCCAGTATCCTTTAGAACGTTCTCCAGGGAGATATCAATCTACTTAGGCAGATAGCCTTAGTGTGCTTTGCGATGAAGAAATAAACCAATTCTTCTCTGACTTTTAAAGTATGGATTCTTAGTTGATTATTTGAATTTAAGTAAATTGCTCTTTGTATATTAAAGCAGTTTAAATTGTTTCATATGTCTCTTTCGTTGTATGAAGTTTAAAAAGATTATAACTTGAATGTAACAACAATTACTTATCTTTAGGAGGTTTAATATTTATCTTAACTAAAAAGGCGTAAAAATTAAGAACTGTAAGAAAGACTAAAAAGATTACTTATGAGTAGAAAATTTAAAAAAATATTTTAACTAGATGTAATAATAACTATTTATCTCAACAACATTTTAAGAGCAAAAAAAAAATATTTTATCTCTTAAGAAAATATGTGCAGGAAAAAACCTGGGGTAACAGCTTTCTTCTTCCTAAAATAATGTAAATAAAATATTATCAAATAACCACATAACTATACTATCACGGTTACACAAATAAATGTATTAAAGTTAAAATTATTTTAAGCCTGATTACTTTTTTTGCGAATAAATTATCTAATGACTTTTTTGACAGAAGAATATTTATGCCAACGCGATTTCATTTGACTTTCCTAATACTTATTTTTTTGAATATTTTTATGATTGCATCATACCAATCATAAAAAATCTGATGTGTACACCACATGACTTCCTTGCACGGAATATTAAATTATACGCATTTTTTCTTGCATTTCATTTAAACTTATTGGATTGAATTAAATCTACTTCGTCGATAGCGCATAAGATGGAATAGAATAAATGCACTCTTTAAAATTCGCTATATTTGTTTGCCATAGCGACTCTCTGGCGCTAGGTTCACTTAACAGCATTATATTTCGTTCATATTATAACTCAGAATGCACAAATTTATATCATTTGCAGCATCATCTAATCGTTGTCTCATGTTCTATTCAAATACTATTATAATAAATCTAGATCGATGTATAAAATAAATTAAGCAAACAAAAAGAAAACAGTTTTTTCACATAGGATTCAGTATTTCTCATTCAATTAATTCAGTTCTCCCTTCGCGACAAAGCAAAAATGCATAAAAACTTAAAATATCTATATTACAAATTACTAAGTAATTTTAAACACTTATTTCCTCGAAAAAATTCCAGAAAGGATTAAGCATGATTTAATTCGCAATAAAAACGGAAGGCGTTATCTTTGTTGTTGGAAAGCTTAGTCTCTCTAGATTGGCAACAAATATACTATTCTGCTGTTTCAAATGTAAACAAACATGTCCGTCATGTTATTTAAAAATTAGGCTTAACCGCACTTAAATAGCTTTTACATTGTTAATAATTCTACAAATATTGCTTGCAGATTTCCTAAAGGCATAAAAACGTTAACCGGAAGATAAGAACAACATAATTCAAACATTTTAAGGCAAAAAATGCACAATTTACAAATGTATAAGAGTAAAGAAACTCAGATTACTGAGCCGGATAACAGAGTAGATATATATATAAATATATTTATATAACGTGTGGTGTGGCCGATTGCAACCAAAATACGAGGTGCACATGTCCATGTTTTAGCAGTCCTATATACAAAATTTCAACGTTCTGAGGCTATTCGTTTTTGAGTTGTGCGAGATGCATACGTACGTACTGACGCCACGAAAAATTCTCTTCAGAATTCATTTTAAAGCAGTTTTATAATTTTTTTGGAAGAAAGAAGTCTTTTATTCTGTCCTTACGTACAGATGTCACGCAAAAACATGGTTAAATTGCATTCGATAGCTGTCAAAATGCATATTTTCGTTGAAATGTGCTGCCTGAAACCTTTCGCGATTACAATACTTCATTTTTACTTAGTAGAAGGAAGTAAAAATCTGTTATTAACTGAGATAGTGTACTTTATATTTTACGAAACTTTCTTCAGTGACAGAACCTTTTGAGTTGTATAAAACTCTTATTTGTCTAAATGTCGGAATTAAACACGTAAACGAAGGAAAATTTAAAAGCTGCTTATACCGAATAACTGCAGATCACGACGAAATAATGTTATTTACACTTGAGTAAAGAAAAACTACAAAATCCATCCCATACTGTCGTCTTCTAGAGAGATGTTACACTTCCATTTTTTTCGAAATTAAGTAGTTAATAAACGAAATAAGGTTACCTACTTTAGATGTATCATAATAGTATTGAATGAAAGACTTTCAAAAGCCTGTTATTACTCTGGGCATCATTTAATATTTACACAAATACCTTTCCTAAGATTTTTCATATGTTTTTTCTCGTTTAAGAATTAAAAAAGGGGGCCTAAAATTATATGAAAGATCTTATATGAAAAGAACTCTCTAACAAACATTCTGATGAGTGTCCTAACCCTTCACGGTTACTTATAAATAATTTCTCATCTTTCTAATGTAAGACTGATTTTATTATTCTGCTTGAATTTAGACTTTGCATATCAGAATGAATCTATGGTATAAGCCGAAAGTATGTGATCTGATCGTTTAGCTTTGGAACTTAAAATCTGATACTTGAATTTAAATTTGCTCCATCTCTCAAACCTTTCAATCCATTTACCCATGTGCAGGTTACATTCATTTATAAGTAAAATATTTCTGAAAATTTTAGTTGTTTTTCCATATTCAGCATGCATATGTTATGAATTTCTAATGCTCTATTTTTTTGTTTGGCATACTGGGAAAGGCTGTATTTTTATTATATGATTACGTATTTAAGATACCAATAATATTACTGTTCTCATAAATACAACAAACACAATTTTCATCCCCGCCCAGAAGCAGATAAATACCCTAAAAAGTTTTTCTACATAGTTTATGTGTATAGTATATATTAACATTTGACAGTTACATTCACCTTCCAAATGTAACTGTGCATCTAATATTTAACAGGCGAAAAACCGTCACGATAGCTTTTATGGATATAAAACAAAATTCAGCTATTTCTGCTTTTATGGAAATCAAGTTGAAACAAATATAGTATATTTGAAATAAAGTGAAAATGCCACTGTGGGTTTAGAAAAAAATTCTTTTCTTTAATTTATTTTTTGGTGATTATAAGAATTCATTATATTTTCATGCTTATAAAATTTTTGTTTTCCTGATTTAAAATAGTACGCTGGGATGAAATTTCATAATCATATGGACTAAGTTTGTGGACAAATATCGTCCAGTACCTTGAGTTCGAGTTCAGTTATAATAATGTTTAATAAAGTTTGAAGTTAATTTAATTTTGAAAAAAAATTATCTGAAATATTCATTATCTGTTCTCAAGCAAATCGAATCAGGTTTACAGTGTAACTACTCATACGCTAACGCTACACGAACTAACATAGGAGAAGAAAGTTATTACTTATTTAAAATAATATTATATTTAGACGTGAAATTGAAAAAAAGATTAATAATCTTTGCATAGATATGAATTTTGTTGTGGAACGTGCTATGCGATTCATTCATGCGACAGTATAAAATGACACTAATTTTAACGATCAAATATTTCCTACTAGTTTTGTTAAAACCCTGAAATCCTTTTAACAGGTTTTTTTAGTTTAGCGCTTATGCTCAAAATATGCTTTATCATTTATTTATTATTTAGTGAAAAGGCGACTATGCTGATACAAATGTTCGCTTATGTTAATAGTACGATGATATGAAATATTGTGAAAGTCTCGAATTGGCCTTAATAAATTAGTTAATGAACTAGCTAAAAATTAGTAAAATTTTACTTTTACTTTGCATTTTGCATTTCGATAGCATTAATCGTTACAGCATAAGAATATCATTTAATATCATTAAATGTATACTATTATCATCACTATATTTTGCTATATAATTACAGTACAATGATAATATATAACTAGTGCTTAAATCAATATACTAAAACAGATGTGGCGTACGACAGGCCATAAAAAAGAAAAAAGAAAAATCTTATAATCTGGTCAATCTGTTAATTATGAATCGTGTTTTGTGTTTGAATCTCATATAGGGTTTTACATATATATATGAGATTCAAACACAAACACGATTCATAATTAACAGATTGACCAGATTATAAGATTATTATTTTTTCTTTTTTATATATAAAACCCTATATGAGATTCAAGTACTATATTAAGGTATTAAGATATTAGTATAAGAATTAAGCACTATTTTGAGGTATTAGCATAAAAATTAAGCAATATATAGTAAGTATTAGTATCAGATTTATGCACCATATTATGGTATTAGTATAAAATTTAAACTCTGTATTAAGGTAATTTTTTCCTTAAATTTTACGTAAAATGAATACATTTGTAATGAAATTTTAATATTTGATTTTTTTAATTATTTTAAATTTTTAACATATTAATTTCATATATGTCTGTTCTGGGTTTACATAGCTTTCTTTGTTTCCTTAAGAAAACTTTGAAATATACACCACTGGCTTACATTTAAAGTGAACTTATGTTTAGAACAGAAAGTTAATTGAAAATTGAGCTTCTTCTTCTTCTTAATAATAATAATAATAAAAATCTCTACATATAGTAAAAGAAAGAGTTTGTGTGTCTTTCGTTCGTGCTGCGGCCGAGCGGTATAGTCGCTGAACACTGGTAGCTCGGTCCGAGGTTCGAATCCCGCGAACGGGCTGGCTGCATGGGCGTTTTCGTGGTTTTCCCCATGTGTAACGTGTATACGAGCCAGTTTTCCTTAGAAAGTCCTCCACGAAGGCATCCCTCCCCGTAGGCAGATAACCCTCGAGGCTTTGCCATAATCACACACACACACGTTCGTGCTGCGCGTAAGCTAATAGACCTAGGGCTACGAAATTTGGTATATAGGTGCATCTAGACAACAGCCAGTGCACCTCGAAGCGAGGTTCTTAAAAATTGTCTCATATTGTTTTTTTATCTTTTCGATTTTATCTCGTCATTTTGAATAGTTTCATTCTTTCAGAAATGTGGTTTTGGCAACAGGTTTTCATTCAATTGTATATCATTTTGAATAGTTCATTCTTTTAGAAATGTGGTTTGGGCTAAAGGTTTTCATTCAATTGTATACTGGACTGCTGATTGTTGAAAATCAGCACTGTTGCCACTTGGAAAAATGAGGGCGATCATTCTGTGCAGTTTTTAAATTTAATGTTTCTGTTGGATACTGGACGTTTGTTGAGAGAAGGCAACGGGAAGTTGGTTAATTTATTTATTAGGATAATAATATTTGTATTAAAGGATATTGCTTATTTCATTGTAATTTTGTTATATGCAATACATTTTTTTAAAACTTTTTTTCTTGATGAAGTTGTTCTGCAGAGTAAAATTCTGCGCAGTTTTATAATTGAACGTTTGTGTTCCCTCCAGGCATTTTCCCGGTACATTTAAAAGCCAGTCGAAGGCTGAGAGCGTAGCTGCTAGTCATAATAATAATAGAGCAAGGCTAAAAATAAAATTTTGGAAAGTATTTTTCTTTAATGAGAATTAATTGTACACACGCTTCTCATATCAGTTCATCACTACGCGATTATGAAAATAATTTCGAATTAAAATTATTTATTTACCCGCAAGAAATCACTACTTGACAATTTTTGTTACGTAAGGCACTTAGCCACGAACTGTAGTTAGTATAAAATCACGCACAACCTGTCGTTATCGGAGAAGCTATTTTATGGACATTTATTACTGAGTAATTACCAGCTAGTAATCTCTTGAACAACTATTTATAGTTGAATACAGATTCTCTGTTACGCCACAGCGTCGTTATCGTTAGACCAAACGCACTTTCCTTAGCTCCGCGCCTGTGGCAAATGGAATCTGCAGTCGTAAAAACCTCCAGCAAGTCCGGACCTGTCTAGAGCAGGAAGATGACATCGCGGCATATGGCTCTTATGGCATCCACGCAGTTTTGGAGATCCTCCCCTCTCCCGACCAGAGTGAGGGAGAAGGAGAGAGAGAGAGAGATCTGATGGCCATTTTCCGCTTCTCACTCCAAGGGGTCAGTAGGTTGGGTAGGAGCGTGTCAAAAGCCTGTCCTAATGCCCCCGCATCTTCATCCCTTCCCGCCATGCTTTGCTTCCAGCAGTGGCAACCACGTCCTGGGTGGAAGAAGGGGAGCAAGTGGACGTTTATAATTTTGTTGTTTCCGCAGCCTGTCAAGCGGCTGACAGGGGAAGACAGCTCAACGATACTTTCTCAGACGATACATCCTAACCATCCCTTGACACGTGTCACACAATGGGAAGCATTAATTGCCAAGGCACAAGGAATGCCGACCATCGCTGGGGTAGATGTAATGGTGTTTTTATGCTAACATTAAAGTGGAATCTTTCTTTTAATTTTTAGCGGGAAGGAAAGAAAATTTAACATTTTTTAAGAAAAGAGGTTTCTTTTAAAGAAGGCATTTCTCGGCTTAAAGTCATTTTTTAATGATACGTTTCCGTGATATTCTAAGGGAATGTTTTGATAAGCCATCAAGAATAGCTCCTGATTGCCATGTGTTTGTGTAAGTGCTTTGCAATTCGTGTTGCCGAGTTTGGGGAAAGATTTCATAAATTTTTGCTGAGGTTGCTTTTTAAATCGATTGTTCTTTTGTTACATTACTGATAGGCTATTATGTCAGCGGGGTAAAGAAAGTGAAAGGTTATTTCATCGAATTTCGCATTAATACGAATGATTTGTAAAATTCTTAAGTGAAAAAGCACCAGTGTTTTAACTATATTTAAAAAATCTTTCAAGGCTCTTTCACACATTTTAAATTGCAAAATGCAATTGAGAAGCAGGTTTAGTAAACTCCAATTAATTTAAAATTTCGATTTATTTTATAAAACGGTGAAATTTCAAAATCTCAGTTAAGAAGAAGTTACTGAATAACAGCAAATGAATTTTCATGATTTCAGACAATTCTATAGAGAAGTGTTGTTGCGATTTTAACTTCCTTTATCTTTAGTAAAGTAACTTTTCTCTAAATGACGTCATTACACAACGTGATATATATGACGCTTTTCATGAAATGCTATTCATTCTGTCTCAGGAATTTTAAACCAGGAGGAATTTCCCCTAAGGTAAATTTCATAGTTTTAGGCGGGAATGAGATCAGCCTTTTATTAACCTGTTATGTATTTAGATTTGGTTTATGATTATATAAGACCCTTGTTTAGTTATAACTTTTGGTCATAAACTGGCCCAATATTAATCTTTTATTTTTTTTCTAAAACATTATTACTGTTACTGCTTTTTTGAAGTTATAACTTTTCAGAGTAGAAGGTTCACCCATAAAGTTAATGAACATATTGACAAATAGCAATTTCGCTATTTTTTAATACTGTAAATTTGCCTTACCAGGCTTCTTGTATGGTGTTTCCTGCACAAATTAAGTATTTCTCTTATACTTGTTAACAGAGGACGCGTCGGGAAATGAAACAAGGAAATTGAGACCTGGATACAATTAATATTGGGACTTTTTTAATAAAAAATTTGTTAGCTATCAGTCTCAGTGTCCTGTTTGGCGAAACGCGTTCTGGAATTTAGCAAAGTTTTAATCTCACCATGAATTTCCCTTCAAAAGTCGATGATGATATTCGAATTAGGCTAATTATCCTTTAACCGCTGCTTGTAGTACATATTGTTTTTTAATATGATGTTTTTGTAGTTTTTTATTTCCTAACATGTTTTGAGATAGCTTACACTTTATTCTACGTACATATTAACTTTTAAATTTGAATCAAGTTAAGCTTTCATCTTTTGCTATTTTTCTTAATTAGTATTTTATACATATTATGTTTTTACATTTTGCATTACAATTGGATCTTTACTTTGTGTTTATACTTTTTTGCAAAGGAACCGAAGTATCACTTTAGCTCATGGGCTACAGCTTGAAGAACTTACCTTTTAATTTTATTTCAAATTTTGCAGCTCAATGCGCAAAATTCTTGACCTCACAGGTCCTTTTAATTTTAGTTAGTATGCCTTTCTTACATTAATGTATGTATATATATATAACACTTCTACTACAACCTTCTGCATAAAGAGTTAAATAACACTTGCACTTACCAAAAATAACTTCCAGTACTCAGATTCTTCTAAATAAATTTAAAGCACTACATAAAAGACTTAAAATACAACCCCAGAAATATAACAACAGGTTTGCAAATCTCTATGCCTTACCGAAATTTCATAAGTCTCCAATTAAATTTAGGTTCATAGCTAATAGTACTAAAAGTTATCTCAAAGAAATAGATTATCTCTTTGCGCAAAAACTTCGTATGATTCGTGAACTAATCAATAACTATGATTTTAAAGGTTTGCATTGCAACTGGATGATCTCTAGTAATGAACAAGTTATTAAAACTCTGAATTCCCTTCAAATAGAACATATCCAATGCTACGACTTTGAAAACCTTTATACATCTCTACCACTCGAACAAATTTTTACAAGTTTACTTGCTCTTCCAGATTTATTTCCACAAATTTCTACCATTCTCAGCAACGAAAAATGGCAGCTATTCCTTACCAGCGTTCTCTTCAATAATTTTATTCAGTTTGACAATTACATCTATAAACAAGTACAGGGAATACCTATGGGCGGGAATTTTTCAACTTCAGTTTGTGAATTATTCCTGTTCACTAAAGAACTAACCTATGTACGTTCACTCAGAACGGAAGAAAGTCTCTTTTTCCAACACATCTATAGATATATTGATGATGTCATAGCATTTAATAACTACAACAAAATAGAAAACGCTAATATCTACCCTGCTTGCTTAAAACTTAATAAAACCAATACAGAACAGCATGATATAGTCTACCTTGATTTACATATTATTGATTACAGTTTTATTAAAGTTTACGATAAAAGAAGAGAATTTAATTTTTCCACACTTAAACTCACTAACTGGAATTCAAATATTTCCAAAAGAGTAATAATCAACACAATTTATTCACAGCTACTTAGAATGAAAAGAATTTGCAATACTGCGGATCACTTACAAGAAGAAATACTGTACTTCGTAACTATTTTAAAAAGTAACCAAATACCACATAAAATAATTAAAAATTCCCTGACCAAAGCTGGCATTAACCTTATCTAATTATAGATTTTTTGAGTTAGATAATGATTTTTTATACCTAAAGCTACGGACGGTTTAAGAAGGATGACTAATTCAGAGAATCTATTGTAAAAATGTACAGATAATTCTTGTTTATTCATTCTCTTTCCTCCAAAAAATTTTGGCACTTTAATCTTAAATACTATTATGTACATATTTTTAAATTTAAATTTCTTTAGTGGCCAATTTTACTGCTTTTATTAAGAAATCGGGCTTTTTTCATTTTTCATAGTAGCTTGATCGCCCGCTAGCTTGAAGAATTACGACATTTTTAACATATTACTGTTTTTTCCTTTTTCTCATGCTTTAATGGCCAAGTTTTTATAGTTTTAGCTGAATTTGCCATTTTCACTTCGAAAAATTTTTTTCCATCCTTCTACAAGCCAAGCGCCATTTTTTGAGCTCTTCACACGATTCACGAGGTTTCCGGCCCCCTCCGATAATAGGAGACGAGTTACAGATAACGAAAATCACTTCGCATTGGCTAAACGCCCACAACTCTTCGCTCCCCCCTACCTACGTCATCCAAAAATAAGACGCTTAAAGTTAGCAGCCATTGTACTACATGTTTTCAGAGGGACAGCTTTACATCGCCAAGGTCAGTTTTTTGTTTCTTTTGTTACAACTTTTTCTTGGTCTTAGCAAGACCCACTGAGTTGTTCTTTTCTCAATTTTTTTTTTTTAATTTTATATTGATTATAACCTACAGGTTTCCTTACAGTTTTATAAAATCTACAATTTAAAAATTAAATTGTTAATCTTTAAGCTTGCAGGCCCAGCCCGAATGTATTTGTATTTTTAGGACTAATAGCTCATCGCTATTTATTTTCGTTTTGATTTTAATTTTAGACTAGATTTAGAAAGTTTGATTTTGATTTACATATTTTAACACCTTAATGTGTCTTTCTAAGCGGACGCGTCGGGAAATTGGAACAGAGAATTGAGACTATTAAAATTTCCAAGACACTTTGTCAAAAAATTTTTTAGCGTAAAAGTTTCAATTGTCTGTTTCGGCGAAACGCGTAATGGGGTTAGCTTCATTCGACGTTCAAACAATGAAATTTCCCTTGAAAAGCCTGTTTGGATGTCGAATTGGGCTAATTTACCATTTTCCGCTTACTTTTTAACTTTTTCTGTTATTTAATTTTATTGTATTTATGTTTTACATGTCTAATGATTTGCTTTTCATGTGTATTGGTTTTTGAAAACGTCTTTAACCTTTTGGAGCGGCAGCTCTTGGTAACTTTTAGGCGAGCTTTCTACAATTTTTATTTTTTACTTATTTTGCAGCATATTGCGCAACATGTTTTCTTGACCATAATTGTTTTTACTGCTTTGCTTGATATATTATATATATATATATATATATATATATATATATATATATCGAATTTTGGATAGGAAGGGGAGAATTATGGTCTCCCAATATGGAAAGAAGTGCATTAGACGAAAAAGGATGAGATTCCCTGTTCTGTCATTTCATTATCTGCGTTCTTGAGGTAGGTAATAAGGGTTTCTGTACTTCTCTCCACTAGCCATAATAGTATTTCTTTTTTCATTGGATAATTACTCTCCCGGAACATTTTCATGCATGATTATTAAAGTTTTATGTTAGGAAATATGCAAATTAAAAAAATACAAGGCTGGTATGGGAAATAGAAAACTTTGAAACTTGAAGTGATAACAAAACTAATCATTGAAAGTGTCTGACTCAGTCTATGCTCTAAATTACGTTTACGAATAGAAAAATCAATTGTGCTACAGACTGAGCACTTGCATGCATTCTTTCTCATGCAACGAGAAAAGAACTAAAATGCCTTTGCAATTCCAAAAGATAGTTAAAATATTTTTAAAAATCTCTATTCTTTCATATGTGTAGAAATTATTAAACATTTCGGACCAGAATACATGCAGAATCGCCTGAGCTATCTAGAACTGCAATCTCAAATCTTTTAACACTTAAGGACAAAAATACAAGTAGGAGGATGCAATAATTCTAAACATTCTTCTTCATTTAAGGGCAACCGGAAGAAAGTGCGATATTTAATTGGTCAAATCCGTTTGGTGACGAGTTACCGTTTATCAATTCTTTTAGTTTGCAGGTACCAGTAATGGCATCGAAGAAGATAATTTGAAAAGATAAATGAGAAATTTTATCCACATATGTTCCAGTTGTTAGCTGAGCGCCGCCTGAGATAACCACTGACCTAACTTTGTTGTAAAAGTCTTACAGTGTTAGTAGTCATCCTGGCAGAAGGGAAAATTTCCTCCGTGTAAGAATATACATATAAATATTACATGGGCATACAAGGCCTGTGAATAAGCATAGATATGTTGATTACAATCATTGTCTTGTACAAGTTACATATGACAGATACATAAAATCATGACAGCTATGTGTACATTTAGACATTATATAAATTCATATTTACAATACTTTTACTGAGATAATCAAAATTAAGGAAGTGTTAATTACTTACACAATTACAGCACTCACAGTGGGATGCTGTAGTTTCTTACAAAAACTAAGGTATCTTTCATATATAATAACAATAATAATGTTTGAAAGTAATGCCTAAGAATATCATGATTTACTTTACTATGAACTTCTTCAGTAAATTCCATCTGAACCTGTTTTTCCTGAATGCATTTGAATTTCTGGTAATTAACATTTGGTAATTCCAGTAATCTTTCTCCTATATACAAATCTGAAATCAATCAAATTCATAATATTTCTCTTTGATTTCCCAAGCCTTTATGCTAAGAAGGCTTTAGCAACGTGTAAAAATGTCTGATGTAGACACAGCATGATTTACTTATACGGTTTATTAAATTGTGCGTCTCATTTTCATCACGTCATTAAAACTTATTTCTTCGGATTATTCTAACTTGAATAACCGATCCACTTGAATAACGATAACTAGAATAACCAAGTTGAAAATGACATCAAAAATTGCAAAGTTTGAAGTAAATATCCCGTCAATTTGTGTCACAAGGGGTTCAAACTACCTATAATTTTATTTTTTCTCACCGAATATAAAACTTTCTCAAATATAAATATAGAAATCGGGAGATAGCATTCAGAGTTAGATTTCGTTATTTGTCGAAAGTAATTTTTTTTTTAATTGGGCATTATGAAAACATAGATGACTATGACCGACGACTGCGGAAATTAAGGCCGGGTAACGTCTTTATTAGACCGTATTAGAGGATAGGTATGTATATGCGTTATCGCATATACATACCTATCCCTCTTCTACCATAGAGCCATAGGTATGTATTCTACCATAGCCATAGGTATGTATAGCCATAGGCATATACATACCTATGGCTACAGGCCACGAGGCACGGGTTTCTGGGCCGATGCCCTATCGCTGTCTACCAAAATAAGAACATAGTATTAACAGGAGAATTAGAAAAACGGTAAACGATAAAGTCCATAAACAAGTGGAGCTAAAGATGTTAAAACGTTGAAGGAGTTGGTCATCGATCAGCAAAATGGAGGTCATCAGCTATTGGTCGAAACAATTACAAGGGACACCCGGGAGTCGTCAGGTGGTCATCCACCCAAGTCCTGGCTGCGCGCAGTGCTGCTAGAAATGATGTAACCTGCGATATAATTACATATATACGTTTGGCCCTGCTGACAGGAATGAAAACGAGGTGCACAACTAGATGTTATAGCAGTTCCATAAACAAAATTTCAAACCACTAATCGTTTTTGAGTTATGCGAGATACATGTTCCGGAAAATTTCCTTTTGAATCCTTTTTCAAACCCTATGCATTTCATTTTTCTATCTATAAAAATATATGTAAATTTTCAGCCATTTTGATGCTAAATTTACTTTCGCTAATTGCAAGAAAATGCAGCTAAATGCATGGGCGAGAAGCACGTTAATTTAAAATTTATAATAAGAAATATTCCTCCTTATATTAACGCTGGCTTTATAGTAAAACTACGGCTAACAATTTTGAAATTGTCTAAATGCAAATTAGAGATTAATATTTACTTTCTAGAAAGATTTTAACCATTTTTACAAAATCAGCATCAGACTACGTTTGAATTTAGTTGCTTTTAATTTATATTTACTTAATTTTTGCTTCAACAAAGTAGAATTCGTAGTCACTTCAAGGAAATAAGTTAAGGATTTAAATAAAATTTCTTAAAGGAGCTAATTTCATAATATCTATAGTTGGTCAGGAACTAAAGAATCCACGCTTAGTAACCGTACATTTAAGAAGTTCGTAACAAAATAAACGAAGATTCTGACAGAATGTAATACATACGCAAAATTTAAATATTTTACTGCCAAAATAATTAACAAAGCCGAGGAGAAAAATTTACACAACTCATCTGATGTTTTACATGCTTTGTCTGTTTAATTAAAAAAGTCTAATTTACATCGCCAATCGAACATTTAAAATCGAAGAACAAAACAATACCATTTGATTAAAAATTGGGTGGAAAAAATTCCCATCTCGCGACAAAGGCGGCGCGGGAAGCAAACGAGAAAATCTAACAAACAAAACAAAAGAATCAAAAGGCTTCGAACAGAGCTGGCAGAAAATATTTTGGCCCGCGCGGGGAAAATACTTTAATTAATGACTTTGGTAGAGGCCAGACTTTCTATTTGGATGGCGTTAATTAATGGACTAACATTATCCACCACTCCGTGCAATTAATTTAATAATAGTTCCAGTTTTCACTCGCTCTCATTAACGACCGCTTGCAAAAACCTCCGGCAGACGGCGCAGCTCACCGAACTTCTCTTACCTCTTCTTCTCGCGTGCAATAAATCGCCGCTCGGGAGTAATTTTAAACGGCGATCTTCGAAAACGGTAGAAGAGGGAATTTAGCGGTCGTTTTACTCGCGGTTTTGTCGCAGATTTAGAAAAGTGTTTTAGCAAATGCAATTCTAAATTCATTAGCTTTGCAGGAGGAGCGTTAATTTACCTAAATAAGGGATGCATCATTACACATTCAACTACATGCAAGGCTGCAGGTTGATGTTTTAGAATCCAAAATTCAGAGTTATTTTGCAGTTTCATTGGTGTCAGAGAATTCATTTAGCTTTTTCTGCACTGAAATGATTGACACGAAAATCTAGTAGAACTGGCTCTGCAATTTTCCGTAAAAATATTGTTTGGGGCCAGTAAAGCCGGTATCATACTTACGGCCGCGAAATGCAATGGGGAACATTTCATAAAATCATGTTACTCAGAATTAATTTGAATGGCCGGCTTCTATAGCTGCGACGAATATTTTACGTCAATGGCGAAACTGTTCTGTTCGTGTTTCACGTAACTGAAACAATCAGAAAGAGGAAAAATCACGAGACCTAACAACGTAAAATTCCTGTTCGCAAGGATGCCTGGAACAGTTTAGTTTGACATGGTGGCAAAGTAATTTGTCCATTGTGATAGATGTTTTAATTACATACGATAATAAAATTTACCTCTATAATAAAAACTCTTCCAAATTTGTCGTTTTGTGTTAAAAATGTATTTGTTTAAAATTCATAATTCAGTTTGTACATATCCTTTGATATTGTTTGTCTCAGTCTCAGTTATACTTACATTGATAACTTTGGTTTGGTTTATTCGGTTACGGAAAAGCACACGAGGGCTATCTGCCTATGAGAAGGTATGCTTTCGTAGAGGTATTTCTAAGAGAAACTGGCTGGTGTACATGGAGAAAATCGTGAAAACGCTCATGCAGTCAGTCCGTTTGCGAGATTCGAACCTCGGACCGAACTACATTTGTTCAGCTGCTTTATCGCTTGCCCTATGGTGGGCCTTACACTGATAAGTAATCATGATCCTGTATGATTAACTAATATGAAATAAGCATGAAATGTTTCTTTCTCAATGTTGTTTGCACATTTTTGCCTTTATTTATCCAATAAATTCAGTTATTCCTTGTTTAGTCCTTACATAATTTCCATGCTAGATATAAACAAGGCTGTTGTGAAAGATCCGACAAATTTCTGCATTTAAGCAAGAATTTGCTTGAGTCTCTCAACATGAAATGAAGACTTTATTAAGTCTTTCGAATTTTGAGAAAGAATTAATATTCCAAATTTCTATCACTTCATTTAGCAGGAAGAGAATAATCTAAATCTCTAAATCTGGAATTTTTTCTGTAATAATTAGGCTTTTTTGTGGATTTTTACTGATATTATTTGGCTTAAAACAAAATTTTAAATTAAGCATATCTGATTGTGCTTACTAGCAACCAAGAATTTTTAAGCCGCAAAAAATAACTTAATTCTTTTATTTTGATAATAAATACATATTGCATATATAAATTTACACCCGCTTTCTTTACAAATGGGAATGTTTCATTCAATAGTTTTCTTGAATGGAAATTGAGATAATCATTTTAAACCTCAGACAAAGTTTTTGTTAATTTCTCTGTAAACTGTCTAACAATAATTCCTTCTCGAACATGTAATGAATTAATTTGAAGCTTCTTAAATATAAACCTCAGACAATGTTTTTGTTAATTTCTCTGTAAGCTGTCTAACAATATTTGATTCTCGAACATGTAATGAATTAATTTGAAGCTTTTTAAATATATTGCAGGAAAACTTCATATTAAAATACAATTACATGACATTGTCATTTGCTAACAGACAACATACGTTAACAGGTAGCAATTCCGTTTTCATCATTAATATCGTTATCTATTATGATTAATTTTATTTTGCAACGAAACCCCGACATTTGAATTTCACTTTATAAATATAGGTAAATATAGTTTGAAAATATCTTTGATGCTTTAAATTTATTGTCCATAGAATAGGCTGAAATTGCTGTCATTGATATTCACGCATGTCTGCCCGCAGTTTTATATACCAACAAAATAGTTTATTGAAGGATATGTTCTGACTTCTATTTTGTTCTGAAATGAATATATAATGCAAAGTTATTTTTAAGCATCTTTTAATTCAGTGCTTCTTTCAAGAGGATATGACGAACGGGGACAGGATACAACCGTTAAAATCTGATAGTTCAATTCCGGTACTCATTTTATGTCTTGGTAAAAGGACTGTCGGCAAAGTGTTTTCGAGTTCTTCTCGTGTGAATACAAGCCAGTTGCTCTTAAAATTTCAAAAATTGCTTCCTTACCTAAGAAGATAAGACTTTAAGAATTTGCCATATGTAATTAAATAAATAAACCAGTAAATGTCTCTTAGGAAGAGGTCAGATGGTATCAAATTACATGATCCAGCTGGCCGAAGTAAAAGAGATGGTACGTTATGGCATTATTTGTATTGGTGTTTCTGTAGTTAATATATTAAGGACAGAGACGCATTTTGGGGTCGAATAAATATCTTACTGAGATTCGTTAGCTTAAGTTCAGTTTAAAACCATTTTTTTCAAATGCACACATACTTAGAGTATCGTAAATTGCGCATACATAAGCAACTTTTTAAAAGCGAAAGTTGGAAGGCTAGAAGTAAAAATACCTTTTAAAATTTTCTAACTTTAACCTTTTGTATCACGAATTATATCTCGTACGAAACTAACTGTACATTTCTAGATAGAATGGTCACAATCTTCAATACTAATCTATTCTGATAATTCATGAAACGTTTTAATACACTCTAAACTTCACATTATAAAGGATGCATTTAAGTTTACATTATTTATGAAATATTTCAAACGTTTGTGTATTAAAGGTTTATATATTTAGTTAAAAGTAAAGTTCCTTTATTGTTAATTCCAGTCTTTCAACTTCCGCTTTTAAAAAGTTGCTTATGAACTTTTAAAATCTAGTTACCTTTCAAATATTTTAAATTCTATTGTAAACTATACAGCTGCTCTTTCAAAAATTGAACAAAGGTAATGGATGGACGTTCCATAAAAAATAACGTATTACGGGTAATGCTTCGAATCTAATCGCAGTTTACCATTTCCAGATTTTTAAATCACGAAAGCTGTTTTAAAAACTGCGGTTACTAAAGATTCTCTATTTGTTCGGCATTTTGTCGGTACTTGGGGATTAAGAAGAACAAAATCAGAATTCCTTTCCGTATGCGATTGTTGCCCCTAATCCCGGTCTCGCTACAAAAATCAGAATGCGTTTAAGCCAATAAGCCTGTTTATCTTGGATTTGGAGCCTGCAAGACTGGAATGGGTAAAACATCTTACCCCATTAGTCTTCATTTCTTAAACAGTCTCGTCTTCAGACATCTCATCGGGGATACATCGTTCATAATTTACAGAAACTTCCCATTTCACAGGTGTTATCTAAAAACTGAAACTGCGCTTTTTCGCACTCCTTATCGCTGCCACCCCAAAAAGGAAAATAATTTCGGTAATCAATTACGCCGAAAGGCGCTCGATAAATGATTAGCTGGTGAAAGTCAACAACGCTTATCAGAGCTCAGCGATCACCGTTTTCTTCTTCCTCCACCACCTACTCCTAATTCTAGCGAATAATCGCGAAACTACAAGACCCATCACTGGCCGTAGGAACGCCAATTAACTTTCACAAACAGAACTACCAGCGAAAGGGGGATAGCATAACAACAAGACGAAGAACAAAAAAAAAAAACAAGATCCATAATGGCTCCAGAGCCCTCCCAGAGGAGAACGTCTGTTCCTTTTAAAATTGTTCGGAATATCCTCTTTTTCTCGCCCTCATAAGCTGGAAGAAAATTCCGATACTGATATGCTTAATGCCGGGCCCGTTGCTTGTACCAGGCTTAACGCCGCCAACTTTGAATGTGCCTCGAAGAGATAACATAATCCAAGAGGCAGTCTGGGTAGATAATCTGTTTCCATTTTCACCTGGCAACACCATCCCTCCCATCCTCACTCCCCAGAAAAGCATCCGTCGACGAAATTTTAAAGTGATAAACTAGGGTGCAAAGTTTTTTTTAATTTTTTGAGGGGTGTAATACACTTCTCAGTCGTTAGATTCTCTTTTCCTTTAAGTTTCTCTTGAGAATTCTGAGTAGCATACTCTTCGTCCACGAAAACTTAATTGTATTTGCACGATCATAATCTGATACCACGATGTTAGACATTTCAATCGGTATAGTTAATGAATGACTTGAGAATTTCCTTAATTCTCTATTTATATTTTAAGTGTATTTTGGCTTTCGTTTAGTTATTCGAGTAAATTTAAGGCTTTTCAAAACTATGTTTAGTAATATGATCTACAACTACGGATGATAGTAAAATGAAATATAACTCTTAATATTGAAACTAAGTTATTAAAAGTAAAAATATGCATACATATCTCTTTAATGGCTAATGGAATAGCACTACAGAGCGAACGTTTTCTAAAAACTAGCAGCATTTATAGGTAAAAGAATAGCATTTTAAAGACAATGTGAAAATGCATGTCATGGAAGCTTAAGAAATAGTATATATATGGTTTTAACTTTCTTAAATGTAATATTAGAAACTGTAATAGTAATATTAGAAATTATTTTGCCGTTTGCATCGATCTTTTTTTACTTCTTCTTGTCTCTGATTTCGTGATTGAATATATTTTAGCAAATTTAATAGAAAATATTATTATTATTATTTATATTACAGTCATGTCTAAACTCTAAATTGCTATCTTATATGCAAAAGGCCTTTCTGTTCATAAAATTTATAGTATCTTCATGTGCCATGTGTAAACTAATGTTTATTGCATACATTGGCAAATGAATGGAATTTTCTAAAATCTTTAAATTCAGTTTATGACATTGCTTGCTGCAGTAATAGCTGACAAGGATAGCTTAATAATTAATCATCATCAATCTCATTTATGACTTTTCGTACCAGGAATTACACTTATTTCTTATAATGTATATTTCAGAATTTACTGCTCTAAAAGTTTTTTTATATTGGTGGGATTCTTTTTATGTAACATATTACCAAAGAAAAACTAGTTCAACTAGTTTATGACTTATTATAAAAATTAAGATCAAATAAAAAAATTAATTTTTTAAAAGATTTAAATTATACCTTAAAATCTTAAAAACAATGCATAAAAATATAGGTCAGTGTTATTATATGTTAGGCAGATATAGATGCATGAAAGGTATTATAAATTTGCAACTGTAAAGGTAAATTTGATACCGTATTCTCTCGCGTATTTGTCCCCTTTTTTTAAAGAGACAAAAGAGTTATTAATCTCGAAAAGGCATTTTGTGTCGAATCACTCTAAACGGCTGCATCACTTTTCAGATTGTTGCCACCAGTTAGTATCGTTCTGCATTATATTTAAAGAAATTGAATAATGAAGAATCTGCATGAATGTAGGCATGTTTCTCGCACTGTAAAAAACTAATGATACCTAGAGCCATTACATTTTGAATAACATAGTCCTCCATCCAAAATAGACACCTGCAAGGCCGAATTTGTAATTTTTTTGTCTATTTTATATTTTGTAAAACTTTAGCGAATTTTTGATTAAAAAAACTCAACAATTTTAAAGCAAGCAATGGCAACGCCGTAGAGAATAAATTATTTTAATCTCCAGCGTGTGAAACTATCTATTGGAAATTCTAAACATATGTTATTTTTAAATATTTTGAGCCCAAATGCTCTCGAAGCGTGTGTGCATGTTCAAATGAAAAAAAGTCCCTTTGGGCGTGCTATAAAATCTGAAAGCTTTCAATTCTTTTTTTTTTTAATTTTTTTTTATTTTAAACTAATTTTATCGTTCCAAAATCGAGAGGGAAAAATCATGCGAAGACTTTAAAAAAATCTATATTCTATTCAGAATGCACAATAATATTAACAGTATAATACTTAATGAGAAATCTTTATTTCTACTTCGCTACTTGAATCTCGCTAGTTCTTTTTGTTGTCTCTGCTATTTCTTAGGCCTCAAATCATCTTCAAATTATTACAGAAAGCAAATGTGCCACTCACTCAGCGAAATCGTAAACTAAATGTCAGTTGACATTGGCTTCTCTGTGATGGGTTTAGCATGACTTTCACAAGTAGTTTGCGAGTGTTTGTCTTTGTTAGTAAGAGGTAAACAGTCAATAAGTGGACGAATCCGTTTTAAAATTTAGGAGAGCTCATTCTGTGAACGTACAGAATAAGGAGAAAATTACAGGAATAGTTTTTAACATTTCAGTATCTGGCACTAAAACACTAGGAAGGGGGGAGAAATATGCGAGGGAATACAGTACTGATAGCTATATTTTCCAGTTGCTTAGTTACACTGTAATGGACAATGAATTTGTATGTCACAAATTTGAGTCCAATTTTCCAACTTTCTTTGCTCTGAAACACTCTTCGTCTTCACACTGGTCATATAAACTGTGAGCAGTAATCCATCGCAAACACTGAAATGGTGAAACGCAGACAGTCCGAAAACCTCTTAGCTACATTTATTTAGAGTTAAGTGTTCTTGTAGTTATAACGGATGGATATCGATATGTAAATCGAAGGATCACACGTCCAATATGAGTGAGGGATACGATCAATTTTCTTTCGATATCGCAATTCCAGCATCTTATTGTCTTTACCAGATATATCTAAAATAGAAATATGTAATGGAAGTTACTTTTTATTTATAATTTCTAAATTATTATTAATTAAATTTGATAAAGTGCACCATCTTTCTTTTAACGGGAAGAGTATATTATTTATATTGCTAATTCCATAGTAGTTTGTAAAATGAGCTAATCTTTCAACGATTTTCTCAAGCAAACTGAGAGTATTACAAATGTACGTTTCAATACTCAATTCCAGTATGTGATACATTTTAAGAATGTTGTCCCAAATTAAGAGGTTCTAAAACATTTGAGTGTCAGTAGACAAAACAAAAAACTAGATCACCTTCACAGTACCAGAGATCCATTTGTGCATCAAAAGCTTTTGATTGCAGTGTTTCCAACGTCATCCACCTTCATTCCCTGTTTTCTTCTTTTCCTCTTCATCAGAGATACAAAGAATAGTGGCATAAGTATAACACTTGAACCTATGGAAGTATATCTGATACTGAAAATATGACTTTTATGAACTACATAGTTTTCGTGGGTGCACCACAAAGTCGATTTAAAATCGTTTTATATATTTTATCATTGCTTCTCATTTATAATTTGAAAGGTTAAGAATATAAATATTTGTAATATGTTTTGTAGATTTTTGTTCTAAGCAATCTCTTATAAAAGCGAATTTTATCCTTTAGTATATTGATTGTAATAGATAACTTTAGATCCATTTAGATTTTTAATTAAATCAAAATCGTTATTTCTTTGAATCTTAAATTTAATATCTATTTTTATTAGCATATCGTCTCATTCTTTTTAAAACAGGGAACTTACAATGGTCATTACAATTTTTTTCCTCGAAGGAATAACAGAATGTTTTTCTGTTACAGAAAATTAATCTAAAAGGTTTTCTATTATAGACCTTTTTCTCTACAAGATAAATAAATAAATAAAAAGATAAAAAGGAAAGTCGGCGAATGATTCCGACTTAAATACAATATTTAATGGGCGTTTTAAATAATAATAATATATTATATATGAGTGCAATGAAAATATTTTACTTTTTCTCAAAAACACCATGCTATTCATATGATATTCATCATTTGAATGGAGATCACATTACATTTAATAATTTATGAAAATGATTATTTGTTATTCTTACATTTATCAGATGCATTTGCTTAAAATAAAAAATAATAATTATGATTCAAAGACCGCCAGCAAAAGCTGATAAGAGATTTCAGCCTCAAGTATGTTTGATTGATTTAATTATGGCAAAGCACTCGAGGATTTTCTGCTTAAGGTTTCTACTTAAGGGTATAGGTGCTTTCATAGAGGACTACCTATGAGAAACATGCTCGTACCACGAAAACGTCCATGCAGCGGGATTCGAGCCCCGGACAGAACTAAGACTTTCAGCGACTTTCCCGTTCGGTCCCTGGTAGGTGCCTATTCAGTACGTAAAATAACTTTAAAGGTTTTCATATATTGAGTAGTTTTACTTAAATATATTTCAAAACGCTCACTTGGAGTTGAATATTCAAACCCGCCTGTTTATCAAGATTTATAAGCATCGCGTTCTGAGCTCCTATAAGATGCACAGGATGTCTGCGTTAGAAATTTTATGTTTTGCCGAAACTGTATTAAGTATGAGCCAGCTTCCATTTGAAATTCCTCCCCGCATGGATCACTTTTGGAAAGATAGGTCAAGAGTTCGTTTTCGTAATTAATGAAACAAGGAAGCGCATCTAATCTTTTGAACTCATTTTAGGATACGCAATCATTCGCTTTTTTGCATTTTTATTCCAAAATATTCTTATATGTAATGTGTCCTCTAAACTATAATTATTGTTTCATTGTTTCGAAATCAGTCCAGTTTATGGTTCGAATGATCAATCAGTAATGAGACAAAACCACTAGCTGTTGATAGTTCTATCCTGGGTTCAAATTTCGGAGATGAATTCATATGGTTGTGTATTTTGTCCAACTTCGCCACTGAAACTAAGAATGCGGTATTTTCGTCTGTCTAGACTATTTATCGAAGTAAATTCTATTAAGATTGTAAGGATTATGTTAATTTTATTAAAAGTTAAATTTTAAGTTCCTTTCCTGACAAATTGTTAACTTCAACTTACTTTTTCTGGCGAGAACGTAGTTTTGGAATCACGTCTGAATACATAATGAGGAAGAGCGGGATTTAACCGCGAAGTTCTACTTGCTGAGTTAGAGAGAATCAGAGTTTCTGATTAGCGCGCGTTCGCTTTTTTGGCTACTCCCTCTCAAAGCTGTTATTACGCTCGGCCATACTCAGGCCCTTGATAGCTTCGCTGTCAATTAGCGTTAAGAGGCCAACTCGATTAGAATTTTGATAGCTTCGGCTAGATCTCTTAGATTAGATTAGTTTTAGTTTACTTCTTAACCTCTTAAGTTCAAGCCCAAGTGTCGGCTTTTATTGTACACTCCAAGACGGAGTTCTGTTAAATCTTATTTGAATAATAAAGGGTTATTTACCCTTCCATCGTGTTGTTTCTTGTCACACGAACTCAAGCAATTATTCGCTTAACAGTTCTTCAGATTCTTCACGTTCAACAATAACTTACCATTTACAAAGTGGAGAACTCTGCAAGATTATTGTAAGCAAGTGATAGCTTACATTGGGGTGGTTCCATACTCAAGAAATTTCCTATTAAGAACAAAAATTTCCGAAATAATTTAATACAGATATTGAACCTCTGCCATTTCTGTGTGCATCATATTCAGGACATCAAGTTGTTGTTTTCTAAGAAAGAATAACACGCTGTAATAGACAATTATCAGTTCTAAAGATAAAGACTTCTGTTTTATATTTTCTTGAAATGTGTCTTCTTGGATGTTCTGTGCAATAAAACAGTGTCATTAATATTATCTACTCATTAACTCAGCTTACTTCTCTTATCTTAAGTATGTACCATCTAAATGGTTTTAAAACGTTGACCAACATTAGTGTCTATGTTTCAATGCTGAATTTTTCTGTCACAGACTTTTCCTTTACCAAGAAGTAGCGAATGGTTACATATTTTATGAATTAATTTATTTTACTTCTCATAAGTTTTGAGAAAGGGAAATTATCTCAGGAAGCTTATGTATAAAACATTTGTTCAGTAAGACTGTATATAATCAAACTTTGTGTAACTTAAGTAAGCTTTAATCTCAAAATAATCAAGAAAAATTCTTAAATATTGAATAAATTATTAAATAAACACTTACCATTTGTTAAAAATCTGTTACGTTTTCACCATTTTATTTTTCTGAAACAAATTTATAGTACATAGTTGCTCTCATACAAACAAACAAACTGAAACAAATTTATAGTACATAGTTGCTCTCATACAAACAAACAAACTGAAACAAATTTATAGTACATAGTTGCTCTCATACAAACAAACAAACTGAAACAAATTTATAGTACATAGTTGCTCTCATACAAACAAACAAACTGAAACAAATTTATAGTGCATAGTTGCTCAACGACTGGCGCATAAAATGCCCAGCTCAAAACAGTATACTAAATCTATGTTAGCTTCAAGAAAGGTTTGGTTTAACATTTTTTTCTCTTTAAGACAAAAAGATCATTAAACGAATATCAATTGCATCTATACAAAAGAACATTTTTATGCAAAATATGTCTTAAAAATGGTAATATTTTTTCCCAAGAGTTTTGTACAATTCTTGAAAGAATATTGCTCATTATATTAGCTTTATTTATCATAGCTAAGCTTCGCACGATTGTTTTCAGAAAAACCGCCTTTGTGATGATCAAAAGGAAATGGTTAGCCAGTATCATTCTATGTAAAATATGAGAGAACCATGAAAATGCCCTAGAATATTTTCAAAGTATGATCGTTTCATTCATTGATCCACTGTTGCACACGTTACTTATCACTTTCAGCTTTTATTTTCGTGGATTATCCGACATGACTCCGCTCCTTTTAGTTCGAATAAACTAAGCTCCTTTGCTTGTTTTTCGATAGTTATTCTCTAGATTATAGAAATGTATTTTAATAACTGTTGCCACATAAGCATAGTATATTAAGACATTCCCATGAATGACTTACCTTTTCTCAACTAAACTGACTTAGCTCACTCCTCTTATCCAAACCTCAAGCCCCTCTTGTTCTCCTGCGAGTTGAAAAGAACCAAAAAAACACCAACACCTCTTTTCTCTCGTCGGTTGCGAAGTGACCGATACTTATTTTCCTTCAAATGGCGAAGAGAACTCAACTCGTAGGCAGTGACAAATTGGTTTTTATAAGTCTTCTAACTGCCTGTGAGTCCCAGATTTTCCTAAAAAGAAAGTGCCGAAAATAAGGATCTTCAAGACAAGAGCTGGAAGATTGTTCTCCTAATTCTACAGGGGTCCTTTACGCATTTGTGCGGATGAGTGCATTTGATTAATGGAAAGTAACTGTCATTTGATTCAGTTCTTCCCCCCTCAACGACTATGGACTGTCTCAAAGGTAAAGTAACGTGTTACTAGCTCAATTTCAGTGATCCTGAGTCGGCGGTAGTTAGCCAATTTTAAGAAGTGCTGCTCCAATGTGCACTGCTGTCGCCTTTTATTTTGTATTGAGTATTGCATTGAAGATGGATTGGAGAGATAAAGAGATTTCTGTAGAAATAACACTTGTTTCTTTCAAATTTAGTTGTTGCCCTTAAGATTCCAAAAACGTAGAAAATCATAAATAAATTCAATTAATTCTGTTAATTTAAGTTATTAAATTGCTTAACTGCATTATTTTAAAGAACAGAAATCTTATTTGAATTAATCTAAAAATCCGTGTTTTATTATTTGACATAAGAAATTAATTACTCAGGAAAAAATATTTTGTAACTGAAGCGCTTAATTACATTAATTAAAGAAACATAATTCTATATTAATTTTAATCAGAGAAACCAAACTACTTAATGGATTTAATCTAAGAAAATTGTCTTAACTAATTTTAAACTGAATTATTTAGTTCCTTTAATTTAAAAAAGAATTTAATCTAATTAATTTTAAAAATGAAATGTTTATTAGAATTAATTTAAGAAAGTAAATTACTTGATAGTATTGAACTACGGTATCGAATTGCTTAACTGAAAATTTTAATACAAAAAAATAAATAAATAAATAAATAAATAAAGACTGAATTTATGACAAAGTAATTATCACTATGTCTGCCATATTAAGTTACATCAGACAATATCTTCAATACCCTAATTGTTGAACTTGAGAGGATATTTTGCTGAGAGAAAGAACTACGAAATATAGGCTAAGTGCTCAGCTAAAGTACACGAAAGCGTAAGTTATGTCGTCAGAACTGTGGTTTTGATTTTCCGTTTAAAGAAGGAAGTATACGACACCGATAATCTGTGTCCATAAAATAGTAAATAAGAGAGACTGCACTGTTTACAAATTTGGTTGGAATTTTAATTTTAGAATTAAATTAAAAGCGAGTCTAATAATTCGAATTGCAGCTTTATTGCTAAGATATGTGTCTTAAAATTAAGGCCAGTACATATTGATTCATTTAGAATGCAAAGCGTGGTCAGATTTATCATCATATTAAGTGTTACTATGAATATGATTTTGCAAACGCACATCTGTTTGTGCAAGATATTTTTTAAAACAGAATTCGTTACTACAATAAGAATAGAAGTATCAATAGCAATTGTTATTTTATATATATATATATATATATGTAACGAAAAACGAATTTAACTTTAAAACTTTCTCAAGAAACAAAACAAAAGCAAAAAATGCAAATATAGCAAAAGAATAGCGGTAAAAAGATTTAAAAAATTTTTTCTTTTCTTTTAGATTTAGATGACAAAGAAGAAACAATCTAATAAATAGACTAGAAGAGAAACACGCTAATGTGACAATCAAAATCGTAAAAACAACCTTGTATTTAGCGTAAGTAGATTTTGAGCATGAAGGTGCAGTTGCCCCTCGCTCCCTATTTTTAACTTCGCTAATTTTTCTTGTCCTTTGTGTTACATGTTTGATCAGATAGCCTGGCTGAGTAAAAGTAGTCGGCCAGGGTAACTCTGATTAAAAATCCGGTTATAACCACGTGCAGTTCTGATAAGGACCACGTGTTTCTGAGACTCCTTCTCCTTTATTTTTCTTCTTTCTAGATATTTCTTTCTCCTGATGAGGAGGGACCTTTAGCTGCCCTCGAAATCGATTGAGTGTTTCAATATATTTCGTGCTAAATACAAGGTTGTTTTTACGGTTTTGATAATCTAATAAATGTTTAGTGAGTCTAAAATTCAAGCCATTACGCATTAAAAGAATTTATTAACCCATTTCCCGTACTTTTGTTCGTACCTGTAACTAGTTAACCTTAATGATGTAAATAGTTAAAAGCATGTGGCACTGATTGCCATTTCGCTAAAAATATCAATTTCGTTTCAGTATATTTACTACTCACTTCTCAGATGACATCAAACTACTTGCGCCCATGCAAAAGGAAAGCACAGTGTTGCAATCTGATATGCAAATCACAGGAAATTTTAATTTAGTAAACCTTTGCAAATGAACCCAACTGAAATGAAACTATCTAACCATTTCCGAAACGTCTGTTCTAATGTCTGTTCTGATACTAATGTCTCTTTCTGAACATTTCTATTTCGTGCATATTTTCAAATAACTGTCTTTTTATATTGAGCACATTAAGAGTAAAATAGGAGCACAAGTTTACAGACATACAGTCGTATATAAGTTCAACCTGATTGCTATTATTTGTAACGGGCTAGGCACAGATTCATTGGTATACAAGAGCCATGCATTTATGCCTAATTTAGAGTCCTAAGGTGATAAACATTTACATAAAAAACTGATATGCTATAATTTTTCTAGAGATATCTTTAGATCTGAAACATGATGTTTAAAATATAGAGATATTTTCAATGTAAAGTTCAATCTAGGATATTTCATTATATTGCCTAAAGAAAGTGTTTTCAATATCTTACATTAGAAAAGACGAAGAGAAAAAACGTGTGTGGTAAGGATGTACTTAATTGATCAAGATCAAAGGGTTTATCCTTCCCTGAAAACCATTGAGTGGAACCTTTCCTGAGAACTCACCTCCAGTGAGAAACCAATTCCTGCCGCAGTGAGAAAAGCATGAACGAATTTTTCCCTATCTGTCTGCGGTTATCTATCGCAGACAGATAGGGAAAAATTCGTGAAAAGTGAATGTTCGTTGTTTATTATTGATTGTGTCACAATTTATTATTACATTTTAGTTAAACCAAAGGCAAGTTTTCTATTCCTGAGTTTACATTTCGTTTAAAACACCATACGTATGTATCATATGTACATTCATTTTAATAATGAATTTTTTGGTTTTATTTAATTACGACAAAGCACTCGAGAGCTATCTTCCTAAGGTAGGAATGCCTACGAGGAGAACGTTCCAAGAGAAACTGGCTCGCATACGCGTTACACTTGGGAAAAACAACGTAAACTCCTATGCGGCCAGTCCGTTTACCAGAATTCACACTCTGGATGGCATTATAGTAATTTTATCGTTCGGCCTCCGTGGGCTTAGTAATGATTTTGCTAGAAACATTGCATACAAAGAAGTTTTTGATTAAATTCATAGATTTATTAATTTTGCTAAATTTACTGCTCGTTGTTGCGGAATATTTGATTTATATTGTAAAATAAAGCAATAAAATAATTAGCCCACTTTCGTTTAATTTTTATTTAATATTATTTATTTATTATTTAATCTTCGTTCAGCCTTATCGCCAAGTTTCAAAATCTATATACAATTTTAAAAGTTGAATTCATTCGCAGCTTTTTAATTCTCTTATTGTCATTCCCGTGCAATTCATATGGTAGCGAGTTTCACGCGTTCGCTCATTCAATTCGTTAGAAAATTGAAATATTATGAGTAAAGTACGATACGCATAAACACTAACATTTCTCAGTTTTCTTTACACAGTAAAATAATTAATTTATGCTCGTATGCATATCGAAACACATTATACAAAAATCGTTGTAGGAAATATAGACGTTATACGATATATACGTTTTACGAAATTCTGCTTCAAAAAACCTCTGACCCCAAAGTAAATTTACTAATATAAATAATGCTATTAGAAGCGATAACAATTGATAGTTTGATTGTTAACAGATATGAAATTCAGTATGCTGTCGTTGGAGCATTTTTGACAGATGGTACGGCTATTTGCATATATTTATTAGACTATGCATCCTGGAAGTTCTAAAATATTAGACATCACTGCTGCATGCTAAGATTATTAGAAAAGCGAATGAAAAGTATCCGTTACTAAATTTTAAAAGATAATGAAACTTCATACATTCTATATATTCAATAACAGCTCAAAATAGGCAGAAATGCTTCATTAGTTTATATTCATTTGCGCAAATGCTTGTAGATTTATTTTATCTTACATTTAGATTTATTTTAACTAGTCTATAATTATATATTTATAGATAATAACTTTTTTATATTTATTTATTTAAACAATTTACTGTAAATGTTTGAGGGAATTTATCGAAAAGAAACCACAGAGCGACTAGAAACTAAAATCAATTGAAATTTTTTATGTTTGCTTCCCGGCATCAAAACTAGTTGTACAGCAAAACGTGATTTACAGGATGGTGTATGCAGTAACATCGGTAGCAAGTCAACTTTACCAAGATGGGTTTCAGATAATTAATTTTTCAGAAAGCAGTGACTTCCTCAGTTACTAAAAACACAAAATAACGATTTCAAGTAAATTATTTACATCACATTATGTACTTTAACTAGATCAAGAAAACAGACATAAGAAAGTGTAATCTTTCTAACTGGATCAGGATGAGTTCGGGAAACTGATTCTTCGAATGAGTCGCCCAGTTATTTGATAAATAACTACTGCAAGTAAATCATTTATTGTTTTGCATAACATTGCATAGTTTAACTAAATACAGATTTAGTTTCAAGCATTAAACATTTTATTTAGACATAAATTCTTTTACTTTTCAATGAAACAGACATAGAAAAGTGTAATCTTTCTAACTGCATGACTCTTGCTTACTATGTTTCTAAATATTCTTTCCTAACCTTTTTGTTTGAACTATGTTTAAGCAACCTATAATCGGGAGTCCAAAGGGGCTTTATTCCTGAAGGATTATTGTTTTCGTTTTGCGATTTTGCTTGGAATCACTATAAATGTCCTTTTCACTTTTTAATCTGTTGCCACTAAATATTATCACCCTGTATTATATATTAAGAAATTAAATAATGAAGCATATGCACAAATGTTTGTATGTTTTTCGAATTGTGATAAAACAACGGTACCTAGAGGCATTGAAGTTTGAATGACGTAATCCTCCTACGAATATGGGCATGTGGAAGACCCAATTTGAAATTTGGAATTCGTTTTAGGATCGGTTTCATATTTTGTAAACCTTTAACGAATTTTTGAGTAACAAACTCAAAGATTTAAAAGCGAGCAATGGCAACAGTTTACGGGAAAAAAAACTTTTTATCTCCAGCGCGCAGAACTGTGTATCGGAAATCCTAAAGATAAGCTCCTTTTAAAATTATTTTGCGGCATTGCTATTGAACTGGATTTTACGGTTTAAGTGCGAATAACGTGATATTTAATAAATAAAGGTAACACACAAAACGTTAAAAAACGCCTCTTTGGACGTAATTTAAAATCTGAAACCTTTCAGATTTTTTAAACTATACAATTATCAATTGTTTTTAATGTTAAACCTAACCCCTATGTCCCAAATAATGTGAAAGTAAACGCATTAAATTAAAAACTTCCCCAGAAAAAGACAAAGAAAGCTATTCTAGGGAAGAAAAAATTTCTGATAAACAAGCGAATATATCCATGCAGTGCTTGTAATAGTTAATAATAGTTAACAGTCACCATTTCAAGCCATTTCAAATATAGTGTATATAAAACGCATTTCAAGTTCACCATAGGTGTATAATATGGTCAATCCTCATAGCTTATCTCTAAGCTTTTTACACACAGTAAAAGATAATTTACACTCATAATATACATGCCATTTTATATAATAAAAATCCGTTTAAAATCATAGGAAAATAAAATAAAGAGACAGGAAAATTTTTAAAAATCAAAACTGAAACATATTCATAATTATAAATTAGTTATTATGTAATAATAATGAAATTTAGGAATACAATATTTGTAAATCTGAACATAAATTTTAATTAAAATTTCAACGACCATCATTTTTTTATAAGCCATGAAAAACTGAATTATCATAGTGCTTAATAATGAATTAAATAGTTCACTCCAAAATATCACTGGCAAATCTAGATCTTTAAAGGCGTTAAATATAGAAGCAAAACCATTCCAGACGGGAATTCTTTAAAAGTTCGGATTCATTCAAAGTTAGAATGCTATAACTTAAGTTGCTATGTAGAAAACTCTGGATCTTTCTGTAAAGCTGTGGTTAGCAAAAAAACAAATTTGATTTGTAAATCCCACATATACCAACGATGCCCATCTCGGAAAAAACCACTTATTTACATGTTGGTGACGACACGCGCGCGAGATTTCCAACATCTAAAACCTCGTGGATACAACTGAAAGAGGGGCTAGAAATCGGGGGGGGGGGCAATAAATCGCGTGAAAACCAAATCTCGCGCAGAAAGTGGCCGTTTTCGGATGAATGTGAATAAACTCCGTTATTAGCCGAGCTGTTATTCCCAGGAAAGAAAAAAAGGGCCCAGGCAGCAAAAGGCGAAGGAAGGGAAAAAATAGAGCGAGTTTGCCGCTACCGTGCTACACGCTTAACGGGGGGAAGTGGCGCTGGGGGATGGCAGAGAGGGTGGAGGCGGGGCTAATTTCTGGTTGAGGCAAAGGAAAATGGGATTCGGAAGGCTCTTCTAGAAAGTGAGACAGTCGGCACTTGACAAGTAGGTGGGTTTCGTTTGGATACAGAGAAGTGCAGCGGATGGTCAGGTTCTCACACCTTTCCCCTCGCGGAAGGTGAGGAAAAGGGGGCTGTCCGGGGGGTAGGAAGGGGTTGCCCTGTCTATTCTCTACATAGTTCTCTGGTGCCTATTTTCCAAAATAGCTTTCTTCGCCTGTTTCTGGGGTAGTGCGTCTTTGTGTGTGTTTTGGTTTTGTTTTTGGATGTGGAAAAGCTTCCCCGGAGCAGAAGTTGAAGTTTTTTGAAATCTAGCTGATAAGTTCTTCTGAGCGACGAAGAGAAAATGTTTGAGATTTGTTTTGCTCTTCACGAAGGTGGTTATTTTCATCTTTATTGCATTCAAATAAAAATTACTTTTATTTAAATAAAATACAAATTACTGTTTTTTTATTTTAACACATAAGGTCAATTACAACTGTGGATATTTTTTAGAATTCCTTATCCATTTTATTCGTGTTTCTAGGGCATAAATAAAATGGATCAATCTCGAAGAACAGTCTAAGATCGGGCAGAAAAGCAGTCTTACATTTATTATAAAAAACCTTTATTAGAATTAGGCTAATTGTATTTTTGTAATACAATATTAGTAAAGAAATACTCTCTTAAACTAAAGAACAAAATTCTTATTCTAAAGTACTGTGAAATTTTTCCAGCCTTTATAGTATACTTCATTTTAAGGTTTATTGCTTGCTTTTCTTATAATACACAGGTATTGAAACGTATCTCAAGTAGTAGGAACTGTCTTTGATTATCAGAAAAAAATCAGCGCCTCAGCAAATATTTCGATTTAAGTCTTTAACAAAGATATCGCATTTAATTGTTTAATTTATTATGTGATTTGGGTTTCTTATACTACAATCCTTATGTATCTGCAAGTGATTTTGTTTATCTTCTGCATGAGAAATGAAAATTTTACATCCATAGAATTTGTTATAATTGAAGGCTATTTTAATCTGTCATTTATGTTATTTAATGAAATATTTGTTTTTTTTTTAGTCTAGTCTAATACTTCGAAGATCACCAAACGGTTGAACTAATGTTTTATTGAAAGCTGCGCTCAATCCTTCAGAAATATTAATGTTGAAAATGTTGATGTTTGATCAGAAGCTCGGGAAGTGAGTTGATTGAGAACTTTAAGGGCTTAAGGCTTAAAAAAGTGATTCTTGACTGAAAGCTCAGAAAGTCAGGTAGCTGAAAATTTAAGAAGTCTTGACAAAAAGCCCATTGACTAAAAATTTCAGAAATCTTAAAGTTTAAAATATTGATGTTTGACTGAAAGCTCAAACAGTCAGTTGACTGAAAGTTTAAGAAATCGCAAGACTTAAAATGTTGATGTTTGACTAAGCACTGAGACACCTATTTCTTACTTTGATATTGTCATGATGTTACCGAGTATGATTTTTATACTAATACAATTTTTTTGGTGTGGAATATATATCTGTTAGTTCGAGTATTTTGTCAGTGTGCGATATATTCTGACTGAATGTGTCTCTTTTATAATTTTCCTTATACTTTGGGAAGGACGCTTTCTGATCGAGTGCAGATTGATTGTATCCCCCTTTTCTCTTTGAAGAGACGTCTGTATTACGTTGCTATGAAGACACATGTTTGGACTTGGAATAGAAGCCAGATACTTTTCATGTGATTGATCAAATGCTTAAATACTTTACCTGATGACTATCTATCTTTCTGTAAGGTTCATTTGAATGACTGCACTTCACAGTGTGAGGTATTTGAAAACGATGAATCGCATATTGTTTTTATACGAAGATGATATTTTCAAGATGATGATATTTTATTTCTCAAAATGATATTTTATTTTATTAATTTTAATTTGATGTGAGGGTTAAATGTTTTAAAAAATGATGTGATTTCTAGGAATTAAACACAGAAGTCATTTTAACTTAGTTAATCAATTCCTTAAATAATTAATTACCCAGTAATTCTTCAGAAGGATAATTCAAATAAAATTCTTGAAATCAATTTGTAGAGACATTAGGGTTTTTTTTTTTTTTTTTTTTTTTTTTTTTTTTTTTTTTGAAGCAGGGAAGATGAAAAATTAGCAACGCCTTCACGGACCTCTGGAGCATGCAGACCACCACACCACGAAGGCGTGCCAAGAAAGCAGGAGAAATACCTTATATATTTACCTTTGAATTATAAGATTTTAGGCTGACCTGAGAAAGGTTGTAAGGATGATTCATTAAAGTAATATATTAACATTTGTAAATGTATTTTCCTTAATTCATTTGAGGACAAGCAAGTTGAGATTGAAAAGGAATCAATCAATAAAATCAGTTAATAATCTGAAGTCGTAATGTTATATTTTTACGTTTACAAAGTATTAAAACATTCTAGACTATCAAATACAAAAAAAAAAAAAAAAAAAAAAAAAAAAAAAAAATGCTTTTTTGTTAGGGGAGAAAAGTAGATTTATTTTGTGAAAAACAATTGTCAAAATCTTCATTGATAGAAATATTTTATGAAATGAAAATAATATCTTATTCAATGTGTTAGACACTTAGTGTTATTACTAGCCCCAAACGGCTTTACTCTCGAAACGCGATTTTGCGTTGCTTAATTTCCAATTCGAGCCTGTTGCCATTCGGAAAAATATAAGATAGTTATCCTTTAGATTTAATCTGTCTGTTGGTTAACAAGGAAAGATATTTAAACAATATATACAGTTTTAAAAATATTATTATTTACTTTGATTGACTTGCGATGTTGCGTGGCCCCAACTTGTCCGCAACAGTAGTAGAGACTGCTATGAACTGGAAGTTACACAAACTCGTAAGAAGGGTTTAATCCCTTTTTATTCACTTTAGAACTTACAGTTGCGTTCACTTGACGCTCACAAACTACGCCGACCCGGCGGGGTAACAAAAAATAGAAGAGTACAACTAAAAATAAATAACAGGATGCATAACTAACGAAGTCACTATCTACGAGGCTCTATAATTGTAACTATCTTAAACGAGTTCTAAGATACAGCTGAGATTCAGCAAACTTTCTGATTAAGACGTTGAAAGAATTCAACTAACTGCCGAAGTAGGCACACAGGCCGAAACGCGCGGTTCTTAAAATTCTACCAAGCAACCTTCACGCTCGTGAATCAAGAAGCACACTTACAAACTCGTTTGCCTACTATTTAACTCAAATTACTTCTGCTAAAAATTTGAATACTCTGCGCATTCTACTAAAATTTACATACTCTGGCATTGCCAATTCCAGGGGAAAGTAAAGGCTTGACAGGAAAGATAGCTTAAACTTAAAATAAATATTAGTTGAAATAAATATAAACCCTACAGACTTAAGGAAAAATGCATTTAATTCATAATATATCCATTTAAAAACCATTATATATTTCACAGAATTAAGTAACCCATTTTTTCATTTTTTTAAATATACAGAAGATATATAACGCTCTCAGATTAGTTTAAATGTATATCCATTTAGTACCAAAATGTGTTATTTAAAAACATGTGTTATTTAAGAATAATAAATAAAATATCATCATCTTGAAAATATCATCTTCGTATCATTCGTAAATTCAAAGTATTTTCGGGCAATATGCTGCTGAAAATGTATCAGTACAAACAAAAAATATGACATTTACAGTCTATTTTACACAAAAAAGTGAAATTCAGTACCAAAACATTTTAAAATAGTCTATAAATATACTAAATATGAATTAAAGAAATGTGAAATTAAACCTAAAAATTAATTTTTAGGTTTTAATTTAGGTCTGCTGGTAAGCCATATTAAACTTTAAAAGAGCTCTTTCAAGTGACCCTTAAAATATAAAACTTTTCAGTTTGTTTCTTTTTTGAGAAATTATCTTATTACCGACTTACTGCCAGTTGAAATATACACGTAAATTGCTAATATTGTAAAAATCTTGAATATGCTGCATTCGAATTTTAATTCTGCGAAGACTGTCGGAAAAATGATGACATTCAGTTAAAAAAATTATAGATCTTCGTTAAATAGAGAAACATAAATCAAACAGAAAATGAAAACTTTCAAAAATATTCATATTTTCGTTTGCTGGGTTGAAAATGGATATCATAGACTACATCATACTTCGCAATTCCCCTTTTATAACACCTGTTAAAGGTAACATCTTTTATAAGCCCGCGGAGAGGAAAAATAATTGCAGTTTGACGACTTTGAATTACGAGATAATGCCTCGAAGAATTTATCAATAAAGCTCTAAAAAGTTAAAACAATATTTAAGAAAATTAAAAACGTGCAAAAATCATAAAGTTAAAAAAACTGATTCTAGCATGAAAATTTCACTTTAACATCTCAACTAATTTTAAGCCAAGCAATTATGTTAAATCTACTAATTTAAGAATTAGATCTCCAAAATTTACAAATCTGGAATAATAAAATTTAAAAGAAACTATTCAAAATGGGAAATTCAAATGGTAGGAAAATAATAATATTATTTCATGGTAATTGAAGTCCAGATGAAAACCTGTACTGATTTTAAAAAAAAGATTTAGTTATCCAAAAATGTGCGTTTATTTCACGGGATAAATTTTATAGAGTTTTGTCGCAAGAATTCCTTACAGATGACAATAATTTCTATTACGCTAAGACACCAAATCCAAAGCATTAAAAACATTTTGAAGAAGTTTTTTCTCGATACATTTGATTAAAATTGAATATCAAGGTCACTTTAGTAGTCATTACCAAGAAAATTTAAATACTTAGAATAGGTAAAACAAGTCAGTTATTTAAACTTTTTGAATTTTGATTAATCCTAGAACCATCCTATTTCAGCAGTTAAGGCAAAAGTTTGCTTTCGCTTATTTAAAAACTTGTTGTTAATCAAATTTATTAATTCCCAGCAGAATCACTCTGCAGCATTCATAATCTATTACCTAGCTAAGTTTTAGGTTAAAGCATTTTTTTTGTGCAATAAATGAGAATATTTAGGAAATTTAGAGGCTATTTCTTTATAGAACGAATAATGTAAAAATATTCGTGTAGTGCTAATTTAAAAATTCAACTTGTTATCTGAAGACTATCAGGAAGACTGTAATATGTGCGATACCATAACTAAAAATCAGAATAATTTTTTAATCATGAAAAATTTTTTTAGCACGCATGTATCCTTGAAGTGCATTAATATAAGGTCGCGCTTTGTAATACGCATTATCATCGAAAATCCAAACAGATGTTTTTCTTTAATGAGTAATAATCACTCATCTACAGAAATGATATGGAAATACTAATTCCGCCTATTGATTTCAAAACTGAATATCAGAATAATATTTTCGAATCATTGGCAACCGATACTTTGGAAACTGTAAATGAAAATATTCTCTTCCTCGATATTCCTCAAGAAGGTACTTTACAGCCTATAAATTTCAGCGATTATAAAAAGAATATTGAAAAGTATTTTCATATGGTTTACTTTACAGATTACTGTAAATTGAACGATAAGGTTAGTTTAATGTATGTTTTTTCTGAAGACGAATGCGAAGTTTGCTATTTTAAGCACAGTATTCGATATGAATACACATTTTTGAAGCAGAACTTCTCTATATTTATCTTGTCGTCAAGTGGATCAAGGATAACGGGACAACATCCTCAAGGTACCGCGTATGTTCTGATCCTCTCTCTTCTCTTCACCTTTCGAATAGTATTACCAGCAGCGACAACCTAGTAACCGAAAGTTTGTTAGCTGTTGATTCGCTTAGTTATGGGGAGATGTCTATTTTGCTTATGTGTATGGTCATCATGGATTCTACGGAAATGATTTCTTAACTAAAGCTGCTTTACATTTACCCATTTGTATCAATATTAGCATTCCAAAGGGTTATTTGAAGTCTTTTTAGTATAAAAACTTTTATCTAAATGAGATGAAGAATATATTTCATGTTGCAATGCTGAGAGCACCAAAACGTTCCTTCCTTAAATTTATCATGGAACAGTATTCCTAGTATTACTTCTTTATTAATTTTAAAATACCTCAGTTTTTATCTGGTCAGAGTAAATTTTCAATCTGCCTGCTTCGTTTCATTCTAAGATCAAATATTTTATGTGAGTGTTCAAAAAACGTACCTCAAGATGTGGAGCATTTAAAATTTTTCCTGTCCTACCTTCGATGGTCCTAGATTATGGTTGCAGAATAATTTGAAAATGCCTGGTGTGACTTGGCCAGTGAACTTAACTGTTTTCGTGAAGTCTAGACTGCTGTTCTGTACTTTTGTTCGTTTTATTTATGCATGTAATATTTAATGTTTTCATTAATTTACTTTTGAAAACTCCGTGTTTTACATTTGTGTGGCACGGGAGATTGTATGTATTTAAAATTTAAAAAAATCAATGATAAAGATGCTGAATTCGACGAAAGAAGAAATTTTTATCTATATAAAGAAGAAAGAAATAGTACAAAATATTTCATTTCTTCTTTTTTAAAATTAGATAAGTATCTAATTAAACAGAAACAATTTATAATTCTTTATTATTTAAATGGAATTTAAGAAGTCTAAACTTACAGCGTATTGCAACTTCAATTTTTTTTTCAAAATTTTATAAATTTTATGAAAATATGTATAATTCTTATCTATTTAGAAGATAATGTATCTACTTGTATATTTCTTCACATCGGTTGTTAGTTTCTCTTAACATTTTAAACATATGATTTAAATGTTCTGATTTATGGTGGTAACATCCAAGATATAAATAGACAGCAAAATACTATAAGTAAAAAGGAATTCCGTTGAAACTATTGGCTCTAACTAACTACTTTGAAATATAGAATACACTAATATTAGTGTATATATTTGTAAGTGACGTTTACAACGTAAAATTCTTTCTTTAAATTATGTTCTTAGAATTAACGTACAGTGCTAATTTCCCACCTTGATTTTTAAAGGATAAAGATAGTGAAATAATTAACTGTAACGAACTACTTTGAGATATAAAATATAGTAATATTATTTCATTCGTTCGTATTAACATTTTACACTGTAAAATGTTTTCTTTAAATTATCTGCTTAGAATTAACGTACACCCCTTTATTTCCTGCATTGCTTTTTAAAAGATTAAATTGGTGAAAAAAGGCTAGAAGATATGCTTGCAAATATTTTAGCATATCAATAACAAAGTACCAGTGGAATTCTTTATTGAAGGTATATAATAGTTGATGCTGAAACTTTTTTTAGCCTTGTAGAGATACTAAGATATATTTTCGGAGAAGGAAATGTAAGATAAATCCGCTGTGTTAGCCTTGGACGTGAACTCGGGATTTTCTGACTGCTAGCAGGATGTCCAGTCACTTAAAACACGAAAGCATCCACTGGGGAAAGTGAAAACTTCTTATAACTTTCTACTGACAAAATAGAATTATTTAGAAAATAAATAGTTAATTATGTTTCGGATTTTGCATAAAAACTCATTAAATGAAAATGATTTTTAAATAGTTTGTTTCAGGGAAGAATTACATATTGTTAATTACTACAATATGTCATTTAGCTTCAAGCAAAAACTAGAGAAATAAAAAATAAATAAAATAAAATAAATAAATAATATTTGGTATTTAACTAACAAGATCAGATTTATGTAGGTAAAGTACAAATGCATTCATAAATAAAAAATATACGCAAATTAGACGTGGTTCCCGCCCAAGACATTATCTCACTCAAAATAGAAACCACATCATCTGTATTTGTGCATGCTTACAACGAGCTGACATTCGCCTTACACTTGAATAACTAGACTTAGCAGAAATAGGATCACAGTATATAAAGTTATGCTAGCAATTAGAAACGTTCAACTCCTTCAAAAATACAGTCTTTCAGATGCTAACGAGATAGAGAATATGCTGGTGGAAATGCTCAAATTATGTTGACAATCAATTCCTCCTATATTAACTTCTAAGAAGATGATACCTCTTCAGGCAGAGAATGTGTAAGATGTACAAACTTTAGCAGAATGCGTCCACTCTCCACCTAACGTCTTGTGTCCAGGAAGCCTCATTTACTTGAAGCATCTTATTATATATAAGTTAGGCTTGGGATGTCAGAACAGAGGCATTATAAGAACGGCATAATAACTGATTTGTCTTCCCATTATTTGAGAGCGGGGCTGAAGGGTTGGGGAGGTATTGCTTCTCCTCCTCCTCTCATGAAGAGCCCTTGGCCTGAGGGCTCGACGAAAGCACTTCTGGGCGACCTCCTTGAACACGTCTCATGCCCAAGGCACGATGTCATCAACAACAACATTGGAACGTATCCCTCACTTAAATTATATGGAGTTCTTCTTGCTGAAGACGGCATTTATTTAAGCCATGTAAAAAAAAAAGAATGCGCAAAAGGAGGAAAAAATGAATTAAAATATTTTTTTCAACCCTGGGAATGGATTGAGGAAATTATTTTTCCCATAGCCGCAGGGGGGCGAGACGTAACAAATGAGGTGCGTAGTTTGTGGGATGTAGGCTGTTGCTGAATAGCTTAACATATATACCGTTCCCATTGAGTGATCATGTATGCCCTAGCAAAGTTATTTACTCAAATTACCGTGCTCTACAAATATACAATTTCTGCATAAATTTTTATTTTTTCTAGCATTCCACAGCGTTTAGAATAAACATTCTTACGTATTTATATTGAATAACATTTTTAGACATTTTAATTGGCACTCGTAATTTTTACATGCCGTAACACACATAAAGAAAATCGGTATCATGTTAACATGCTAGTGGCTAAAGGCAAAAGCTCCTTAAAGGTGTTAATTTCTCTACGGCTTTATTAGAGAAGGTGAGATTTGGTTTCATGCACTTTTCTTTCTTTCTTTGGTTTAATGCATTTTCTTTCTTCCTCTCTTCGTAACCGTAATGGAATAGTTTAATACATGCATGGAAAATTAAAAAATAAGAAAGTCAGTCTTTGGTTGAAACTAATTTTACTAAACTAAACAAATGCTAATTCGTTTGGACAGAAACTGATACGAATCTATCATTTTTTTCAAATGATCGAACCCTTGCTATTCAAGCATTGGCCGGAAATGGCTAAATCGATTGGTCATCAAGAAGCAACAGAAGAGGCAGAGCGTTACCACTTTCTTCACTAGGCTCACAGGAAGGGAAGGACAGATTACTCAAACCTCCATGTCTTTTATGGGATTCGAACCCGGGCACAAGGCTATGACTCCCCTACCACATTACCAAAGGGTGTTGACCTCTCTTTTTAAGAAGTAATAACCTTTTGGGACAAACGTTGTTCTGTAGAAGGTTTTCTGTTCTTTAGTAATGGGAGAAAAATAAAAATATTCTGTACACTGTTTCGAAGATCCTGCAAAATATTCTGCGGAATAATTTTGTTTCTTAGAGAGGAAAGAGCTATAGGATCTCTTAGAATATGTACAACATTTAACTGGAATTAAAGCCAATCTAAGAACGGAAGTTCTCTAATTTTGGAGTATATTTTTTCTTTTCAATATTTACGGCAAAGTTTAATCTTCCTAGATAAGCATGTTTTTTTTTTTTTTTAAGTTTTACTATAATTAATTAATTTCCTTTTGTATACGCTGTAAAATACCTTTCGAATATACAACCAAATCAGTGTTCGCTAGGAATAAGATCTTGAAGAATGATGTTACACATAACAAATTTTTTGTGTAACATATGCGAACTTTATGATCAATTTTTAAGCGCTTTGAATAATGCATAATCGTGTAAGGCATTTTATAAATAAGTAGCTACTTAATAGCGATTTTAAAATTTTCCTTTATGTACACTAATTATGATTTTATTTATATCAGTTCGGTAAAAATTATTTTAATTCAATAAAATTACAAGAGCGCAGACTTTTGTATTCAGCATTTTTGGTGCTATTTTTCTCTTGGTGTTATGTAATCCTACTTCCGAATGAACATTTATAGTTCATCCGGCATTTATATATATATATATATAATTAAATTCAAAATAAATTCAAATCAGATTCACATACCGCGCTCAAGCTTGTAATAAATAAAAAAGAATTGGCAAAAATAGTGCCAAAATTTACAGTGTCAATTTTATTTTTATTTTAAGAGTATTTAAACTCTTGTGCACCATGAAATATTTCAGAAGTACTACCTACAAAAGTTTACTTACAAGCACAAGTACTACTTACATACAAGTAGCACAAGTACTACTTACAAGTTTCTACTTACAAAAATAAATAGAAAAGTACAAAATACAAAACAAATAAAATTTTTACGACATGAAAATAATATGTAAAGAATAATCAAATACAAGAAAATAGCGAAACATAGCGAAGTATTTTACACTTCCTGGTAGATATTCTTCATGAGGCTGATATGCCGAAGAAGGTAAAATAAAATGCCTGCTTCTGTCCAACAGATACACAATTGCATTTAAGTAAATTAGCGCCATCAAACAGTAAAGGCAAAAAAAAAAAAAAAAAAAAAAAAAATACAAACAAATTAAAACTGAATATAAATTTAAGCTTGTAGAATTTTAAAAGCAAAGAAAATTTACAGCGTATTGTAAAAGCTACAAACCTTGCGAAAATAATAAACTTAAACTACTTAAAATAAGAAAAAAGTCAAAAAGCTGAATTCAAATTACACGCTGCTAGCTACAATAACTCGGTAGCAATAAAGAAATTCAAATGTGGCAAATAATTTGTTAACAAAGAAAAGGAATTGGCATAAATATTTCAAAAACGCGCTTTTTCTATGTACTGTAAAAATTATAAAATTCAAGAAGATCATGAAAATAGCTAAGAATTTGACATTGTCTGGGATAATTTCCTCACCGGTTTGGTATACCAAGAAATGCGAAAGGAAATCCCTTTCTGAGCCAATAAATTCACAGTTAAAATATAAATTGAATGAATAACAAATTTTCTTTCTACCAGCACAACACTAGTGAGCAGGAAATGAAAATTAGACTGCAAAAGCAAAGGTCAAGAAAAAGTAGAAATACGCAGTCAGAAGAAAAATTTTTAAATTTTTAAATTTTTCAATAATTTTGAAATGTGCTGGTAAACAAAATTACAGTACGAACATTTTTATGAAATAAAATAATTTTCAACTGTTTAATCAAGCAATAAGAACCAAATTAATTAAATTATTTGCAACTTTTTAATTTTGTTAGTTCGTTGTTGGCAAAAGTTTTGGTTTTCTGTGTTTAATAAAGTTTTTCATGAATTGTATATTTATTCCTCATTACGATATATATATTATGATAATGAGGAAAAATATACAATTAATAATTAATAAAATTTTGAAAGGTTGGCAATACTCTCCCTATATTGTTCGTATGAATCATAGGATTTTTCTGTCGCATGGATCTCTTAACTAGAATCAGCCTTTATATGGTGGATGCTTAGTAAAGGAAAAACGGCATGTAAACACAGTGTAAGGTATTTCTCCCACGTTCTTAGCGTGCCTTCGTGGTGTAGTGGTCTACATGCTGGGCCGGAATTACAGAGGTCCGTGGTTCGATTCCCGGCGAAGATGTTTGCTCATTTTTCATCTTGCCTGCTTCCAAAAAATATCCTAATGTCTCTACAGTGGCGCCCGAAATAAAAGGATGTTAGATGATGATTCTCCACACCCAGGATTTGGCGATTGGGTCCCCTGAAAACCCCATTCGCCCTTTAAAAAGGGGAGTATATAAGGTATTTCTCCCGTCTACCTAGCGTGCCTTCGTGGTGTAGTGGTCAGCACGTTGGGCCGGCATTCCAGAGGTCTGTGGTTCGATTCCCGGCGAAGGCATTTGCTCATTTTTCATCTTGCTTGATTCCAAAAATATCCTAATGTCTCTATAAGAGAGTGTAATCAAATAGCACCCATCGCTATGTGATTCAATGAAATAACCTAATTTCCGTTTACAAAGAATTTACTAATTTACTCTGTAAAAAGAGTGAAGCGTATACTATTATTTTTTTAAGAATTTATGTAGCATCATACATCATACATGCTACGTAAACGTACAAAATAACGTATTTATGCTACGTAACGTACAAAATAATACAAATTGTATTATTTTGTACGTTAAATATCCATAGATCATAGATTTCGGAGTATCTATAATCTGTAGACAAGGTATTAAGTTTTAAATAGATTTTGTACAAAAAACTTCATGTCTAAAATGAATCTAAATACAATCTAATATATCAATAACCAAATGTATATCTTCTTGCATTAAATATCGCTATAAAGCCATGGAGTTAGGAGAGCCACTAACCATAGTCTTCGGTCTTGGTTCAAATTGAAGAGAAGGTAGGGATGCTTCTAAATGTATATAATATCTCTGCGACATGGGAACACTAAACCAAGCGTCCGCAACCTTTCTCGGCTATGGGTCAAAATCTATCAAAATATGTATATATTAAGACGATGTTTCGGGTCAGTGGTATATTTATTTTAGAACACTTTTTCGTGGTGAATAACAAGATACATTTTATAGAGAAATAATTACAATATGCTTTAAAATGTAAATATAGAAATTAAAATTCTGATTCTACTTATTATGAAACCAAACATAACTTAATGGCTTACCTGATGCTGAAATTGTGACGTCAGTTTAGGTAAGTATGGTTTATAGTATGTTTTCTTAAAGCAAATACGAACATCTGAATTTTCAGTAGTTAATCTGCTCCCTTTTCTTAAAATAAATTTCATGTGAGAAGCTATTTGCTCCCATTCACAAGCTAATCTGAATGCGGACAAAACAGCAAAGCCAGGTTTTTGGAATAACGGATTGCGAATCCACACTCCAAACTTATTTCTCCATCAAATTATGTTACAATTTTTATTTAAAAAAAATAAAAATGCATGGTCGTTACTGCAACTTTTACAATCAAACAAAAGTGCTATGGTTATTATTTATTTTCGATTTATTTTTTATGCATTCTTCAACTGCTCGTTTCATATTTATGTTTTATATATTATACCTTATTTTCGGAACTTAAGTGGGCCGCTTGAAATCATGAAATAGGGTACTAGATGACCCGCGGGTCATAGGTTGCAGAGGCCTGACTTAAAATATTCTATAACCAAAAATCCTGTTAAGAGATTGATGGTGGGAAAAGAGAGGTGAAGTACATTTGGATATGCTTTCGGGGTGTTGCAGATTGAAAACAGGACGCAGCTCTCTTTTTTAACAAGAGCGACTCGCTAAATTTTACCGAAGCAATTTCCTAAAAATGTTGGTTAGCTTGAAAACTATGTTTCAAAATTTAGTTCTAGGTACAGTTTTAAAATTAATTCTAAAATCGTAAGCATTTGAGAAATAAAATTGAATAAATAACATCAGAAGCAGCAGTTGTTGCTTCATTTTATAATCTAGATTTTATCTTCACCGGACAAAGCCTTTAGGAGAAAAATAGTTTCCTCTGCCTATTAATCAAAGTTTCAAAAATTATAAACAATGATAATCAGTATTTTCTGGAAAGATATTTCTAAGTTTGCTTTAAAGGTACACCCCCAAGGCATAAAACTAAAACTAATAAAATTCACATTTTCGATTCCCAATATTTCATTCGTAAAAAAAGAAAAGAAAAAAGAAAAATGAAGCAAACCCTCTTCAAAGATAATACTCAATCAGAGCCAGATGTAATTCTCAGACGTTCACATTTTGCATATAAAAACCCACAAAGACCATTATTACCAGAAGATCTTTGATACTACAACACCCTACACATCGTAGTATCCTTTGTTATAAACATGCACAAACATGACTTCCCTTTTTAAAAAAAATAACATAAAAAGAACGAAGCGTTGCTCCATTAACATTTCAAAGCTGGAACAAAATCTTTTGAACTTACTTTTCGCAAAGTAATCTGAGTAATTAAGAATTGACCGGAATAAAATTAACCTCTCCCTAACCAAACAATATTATTATTGAAAATTGGAGACCCCAGGAAAAATAACAAAGCGGGAACAAAGGAAGGCCAAGGCGGAAAAAACCTAGCAAAAACACTCGCAGGCTTTATTGCCCCCACCCCTATAGGGGGAGAAGGAAACATATTGGGCCCAGAATTCTTCCATCTCTTTTGCCGAATAAATAGCGGCTTCTCAGGATCCTATTAGTAAGAAGCCTGAGGGTGGTGTAAGAATCAATTAGGATCGATGCTTTAAATATGCTACATTTTCAAGCTCTTCTTATCTTCAGTTCAGAGGAAGCCATACCGCAATTCGCGTTTTAGTTTCCATTTTCACTTATATATTTTTTTTTTCTTTCAACCGCGCGACCCTAAGATAATTAAGCTGAAAAAGGACGTGGTGTCAACCGTCCCCAAACTTTTTTTTGTTGTTGTTACACGCGTACGTTGCAACGCAGCGGGAAAAAAAAAGGAAGGAAAAAAACGTCGGGAAAAGGCGGTGGGTGAAATGCTCCCTTTTTGTGCATTCGTAAGTTGTTGTTTTTCTGCCCGTCGACAATTGCACTCTGTGAATTTTTTTTCTCTTTTTATGTTTGTAGCTTTCCCGTATTCTTTCTTAATTTCTTCTCTGTGAAAAGTAAATAAGAGAAAGGACTTTAAGACCCCCTCTTTGAGGGTATTAAAAAAATTAAAATAAAAAAAATCTCCTTCCCTCTTACAATAACTCTCACTATTTTTTCCCCAAACTTTCGTTGTCATAAAAAGATGAAAATTACCTTAGTCTTCTTCTCTTAGATACTACGCTACCCTATCGACCTCAACTTGTATAATTTTACTCATTCTCTTCTCCCTTTTGGTAACTTAAAAGAAATTTTCTCTTATCAAAAGCGCTACCGACAGTTTTTTTTTTTTTTTTTTTTTTTTGGGGGTAAGGAAATATTTTTTTATTATTAATATGCTCTTTTTTTGCAAGAGACTCGTGTTTGCTTTAAATTTTCACTCCATTAACAGGATTTTAATTCGCGACGACAAAGTTTAAAAAAAAATCCACGTTTCTTTCCCCTCGGTGCGTCTAAGTTTTTCCCCCCTCTCTAAATTCTGATTGAATTATGACAAAGAAAGCTACAAATGAATAGACGGAACACAAGCATAAACTGAAGAAAATGTTTATTTTATGCCTCTCCCCCCCCCCCGTTTTTTTTTAATCTCCTTTTTTTTTCTTCCTTGTGACCACGCTGCGCTCGTTTGAAATATATGTTGCCATATTTCGTATTTACAAGTTTTAATGCAATTTTTCTCAGTTACGCTGAGTAATATTATTTAGATTTTTTTAATTTCACAATAATAATGTCTTTCATAAAAATTACTATCGAACAATTACTTGTTGAGTAACATTTCATAAAATTTATATGTGTGTCTGCAATAAAATTTAGATTCTGAGATTGTGATAGTTGAATGTTAACAAGGAAGATTCACTTGTAGCATACAGATACAGTTCTTAATTTCTGGCGCAGCATTATCGACGTAAACGCGTTACTCGGGTTATTCCTTCTTAGTTGCCAGTAGTTTATTCGTAAATGCTTCTCATTAAACAAATAAAATTACACAAATGAAATTAAACTAAACTAAGAACTTTAATTGCTATCTACAACCTATAGATATACTAAACTTAATCACAGCCCCAAAGTTCCATTTCAATGAGCAGGAATTAAGTACAATATCTGCAACACACATTCAATTGGATTAACGCTTTTAGATGAAATCAATACATGTCTTTAGAAATTGTCTGTCTCCTATAGTATGGGATATATGCTGATTATTACTGATTAAACTAAAATAGTTCCATCAGCTTTGTACTATAATCTAAAATAAGAATTAACCGTTTACAGACGAGCTATGATCAGAACGTTCAGCTGAGCCCTTAAATCACTTTTAGGCAAAGGACAGTAATAAAATTGCACAGCCAGCTTTCTTCATGCTAGTAATTAGATAGTTGTTTATCTTCTTAAATATTTGATAAACTTAATTAGAAAACTCGAGTTCAATTATCTCCGAACGCATAGTTTAATTTTAAGTATTTCCTATTCCGAAAAATCCTTATTTATCTTATGGGATTCATCTTCTGACGGTGCAGTTTCATTTAAAACTTTTGCCAAGGACAAAAGGGAATTAAATTAGCAAATGTTGAATTAAGTACGGTAAATAACATCAGTATATTTTAATTACCGCTTTACCATAATATTTTCTCCACCGAATTGGATTTGTTTGTTTTCTTTTGATTAGCTTTGAAACATTCCTCAAAACTAGTTAATAATTATGTCATAGAAAAAACGATAGTATTTCCTAGCAATTAGAATTCTTAGATGTACGGTAGTTTTCACATAGGCCATTTGGTCGTTTTTCCCAGAATTCCTCTAAAAAATGAAGATCTGGACTTCGGGCCAGTGGCTATCTGCTGCAATTACAGTTGCCAGCGTTCGGCGCTCTAACGACCAATAACTTGCAATTAGCGAGGCCTCCATTCTGACCACTAATCACATCCAAGAGAAGCGGTTCCTTCTTCCACTGTCAGAAGAACGACACCCCCCTAAATTTCCCCTTCCCAAATGAATCTAAGGAGGGAGCAGAAAAGAAGCTTTCATGTTCCTGGGGGCAAAATAACCCACTTAATATTTGGAAGCCTCCACGAAACAGAAGTTTTAGTTTAAGGGTTCCCTAACTAGAGCTCAGCTGCGTGTTTGTTTTGCTTGTATTTCATTCAGAAACTGAAGTTCGTAAAATTGCAGAAAATATTAAAAAATATTAGATCTTTAAATACCGACTTTATATCTTTAAATACTGACCGAGATTCAAAGTAAAAAATTAAATTTCGTGTTCATGAGAATAATTTTGTCATTTATTTATACAAACAGACAACTTGGAAAATAATCTCAAACTGATAAAGGTAGCATAGAAAAGAACAAATTCTGAGACAACGTCACGATAAAAAATTCTTAATTTCAAAATTTTATTATGATTGCATTTTATATTTATAAACGTATTAGAAAATGTATTAGTACTCGAAATATGTCCTTCTTTTGCACGAGAAAGTGCATCTTGAAAATAAAAGATTGTTTGAAAAACCTCCACTGAAAGTAAAAAAAAAAAAAAAAAAAAAAAAAAAAAAAACCCGCTGCATTATTATCCGCAAAATACTTTCATTTAAAGAGAAACATGAACTTCAGAGATATCTGAAACTAATGACTGGTATGCTCGAGAGGTTTTAGAGATATTAGGTTATTTCGAAGCAGGTGAGATGAAAAATGAGCAATGCTGAGCTCGCCGGCATTCAAACCACGGACCTCTCGAACACACACCGAGCGTGCAGACCACTTCACCATGAAGGCAGACTAAGAATGCGGGAGAAATACCTTATACAGTCCCCTTTTTAAAGGGCGACTAGGGATTACGTGCCCAATCTCCAAATCCTGGTGATGGAGAATCGTCATCCACCACTTTTTTTTAGTTCGAGCGCCACTGTAGAGACATTAGATTATTTCGAAGCAGAAAAGATGGAATACGTAGGTAAATTTTACATTTCATGTTATTGTTCAAATATGCACTAGCAGAAATATTGGAATAAATTTATTTCACTATTACTGTATTTATGTAATTTTTGGAATTTACATTGTTATCCCTATGTTTAAGAACAGAAATAGTAAATTAGAATTATTTTATTATTACCGTATTTATGTGAGTTTCGGAATTTCACGTTGTTATCGAAATGTTTCTTCTTCTTCTTCTTCATTAGTTGGGCAGACCAGAGTGGGCCCTGGCTTTCTCCAGAAGTCTTCTCCAGGCATCTCTGCACATTGCAATTGTTTTCCAATTTTTGATCTATAGAATGCAAATATCATTTTCAACACAATCAATCCATCTCGTTGTGGGGGGGCGTCTGCCCCTAGGTCTGGTTCTCATGAGCTTTGACAGAAAAATTTTCTTACAATATCGGTCTTTATACATTCTGGCCAGATGACCATTCTTTATACATTCTGGTCCTGCAATTTCAAGAATTTTACTATATCAGGTTGTCTATACATTTTGTGCAGCTCTAAATCTTCTTCTCCACAATGCTTTCACACTCACCCCACCAAGTATGAAACGCAAAATTGTTCTCACACAAATACCCAAAGCGTTCTCATTACGTAAAGTCAGCACCCAAGCTTCCGGCTCATAAGTCAGGACAGACCTTATAAGACTGCTATAACTATGTAATTTAATTCTTAACTTGAGAAAGCTGGATTTTGAAAAGCTTTTCGGGCCATTAAAACATCTGCAGCGGAGATTCTTTTAAGTATTTCATAGTTTATCTCATTCTTACAGTTCCTAGATAAATGAAAGTGTAAAATTTTTTAAATCTATAGCTACTAATTTCTAAATGACTCAGATTTTAAACAAGGCACACATTTAATTTAATTATCGTTCACAAATAGGATAAATCGTTTTACACATTTTTTCAATGCCACGAATGCCTGTTTAAGAGCAGGAACAGTACCGGCGATAATGCAATTATCGGCATAGGCCATAAATTTAAAAGGTTTATCCTAAGTTTTTAACAGCTATTTTTAGTTAAAGCTACTCTCCTATCCCTCCTAATTTTAGCTAAGGATTTCCTACCAGGATGTGGTTTTAGAATCGCGATTAATTCAAATGAGTAAGAGCGGTATTTAAGTCGAAGTTATCTATTTCGTTAGAGAGCCAGAGATTCTGACTAGCGCGCGTTTGCCATTTAGCTACACTCTCTCTAAGCTATTACTATGATCAACCGGATTTCAGGCCCTTGATAGCTTCGCCAGTTTAAATATTTAAGGGACAAATACTCAGAATTTTAATAGCTTCGGTGATATCCTTTTAGTTAAGCATTAGTTAAGTTTTATTTCTTATTATTTGAGTTCAAGCCCAAGTGGAGGTTTAGCTGTACGCTCTGAGAAAGGAGCCGACTGTTCAATTCTTATTTTGAGAAATAAACGGTAATTAAACCTTCCAGAGTTTTACGTATTTGTTTCTGAACAAAAGCCAATATTCGCTTACCTGTTCACGAGGTTCCCACACATTTAGCTGTTGAATAACAAGTTGGAACCCCACAAGTTGAATATTATTATTAAATATATTTCCCCTAGTATTGATCCTAGAATCTCTAACACCTTTTCAGAGTGCAGTGTTAAATAAAGGCATGCCAAAGCATCCTCTATCTCACTCCAGTCTTGATCTTAAGTTGTTCTGTAAGGTCACTTTGTAACGAATTTGTATCAGGGTTTCCTTAAGAGTCAAAGCCACAAGTGCAAGAATTTTACTGGAATATTTAGTTCACGTATTGTCTCCATAAGTAACACTCTATTAAAGTAATCATAAGCAGTTTTGAAATCGATAAAAGATTGTGCGCATCGATTCCAAATTCTCTGTATTTTTTAAAAATCTGCCTTAGGATGAAAACCTGCTCAATAGTTTTATCTTCTCCCAAAGCCGCACTAATAATAGCCAATAACCTCTGATAATTCTCAGCCGCACTGATAAACCTAAAGCCGCCGATGATATCATTTATGTTGTTATTAACATAAAGAATATGTGAAAGAATTTTATTAGACGTGCAGGGAAGATTAATTTTTCTTTAAATATTTAACAACAGAAATTTAAATAGAACTTGAATGAAATCGAATCACCGTATTATTACTGGTATTAATAAAATAACGAAATATAATTATTTTACTACTAAGTTAAATTTTACAGTTTGCTGTTGCTATTTGAATTGTTTACTCTTACTGTATTGACGTAATTTCTGCAACTTCACGTTTCTAGGGAACATCTGAAATATGAAAGCCAATCATTTCATTACTTTTGTGTCTGTATAATTTTTGAAATTTAACGTTGCCATTAGAAATGCTACATTTTGAAATAAAATTATTTTGCTAGTTCTACTTTTACATAATTTCTGCTATTTCATTTTGTATACGACTGCTTTCAAACAGAAATATTGAAATAGAATTATTCTAACACTATTTTAATATTCCTGCGAAACTAACGTAAATTTACTGCATTTATTTGGCTTCTGTAATTTCACTTCCGTAATTCTCATTCAAATGCTTAGTGATAAAAGTCGTGAAATAAAATTATTTTAAAAAGCTAATTTTTAAAGTTGTAAATCCCTAGATTACTCAAGATTTACGGACACCTAAAATCTTACAAATCTCTAGGAACAAATAAGTACCTCTAACTGGTCTATTTTGAAAGTCTAAACTTTTATTGTAGCATCATAAAGAGTCGGAAAACATTAAGTACCTTTCACGAAACTTTAGTTACGCATTCACTTGTATCATAAAATTAAATTTAAAAAAATCCTCTAAAAATACATCCGTCGTCTACAGCGATTACAGAACACAAAGAGTCCATGTTATCTTTTCCCATTCCAAGATTTCCCAAATCGTATTCAAAGCGTTACAATTAGAAGTAATGTTTCTCTTCCGAGAACACTACACTGTGCCCCGAATAAATCGCTCTTCGAATAAGTCGCCTGAGAAGAAATGAACACCAACCGACCACCCACCCCCGGCCTACCCTCTCTTCTTTCCTTTTTCAAGAACACGAGAGGAACTGAGCAGCACGAGAATTAAGAACTGTGAAGGAAAGTGATTGAAGCTGGAACTGATTTCCTCCAAATTGAGGCAATTAGGAACGACAAAACGGCCGCTGATGCAGTTAGTTTGTGTCCTTGATGTCTTCCCATTGTTGTCTCTGGCCACGTGTTTCGCGTGCCCCATGTTTAAAGTGAAGATCTCATGTATCTGAGTCAGGTACGTAAGCTGGTTATGTGGGGGAGACAATAGGAAAGGGGATTTGAGAGGGAAGTAAGAATTAAGCATGTTTATTGAGGATAAGAATTTTGTTATTCCAAGCCGCAGTAAATGCGCTCAATTTAAGAATCTATCAGTCGGAATGTATGTTACCTTTTACGGGTAAGTTCTTTGTTATCAGTAAGAATTTACTTCAGCGTCTAAGTATGCGACAGTTTTAATCGAGGTTTGGGCTTAAAAGCAACGTTAAGTAAAATCTGTATTGGCGTGCTTTCTTGTATATTTCAAAATAATCTGGGAAATGAAACTTTCTCTATGTAATGCATTTGAAGTAATTAATTCGGAATGGCAGCAAAAAATGATCACGTTTCAGTGTAGTATGAGTTATTAAAGAAACGTTTCATTTTTCTGTTAAAATGCCATCTAACGACGTCAGGTTTTGCTCTAGGTATCTCCCTATATTTATAATTTCACTAATTTTGTAGAACATAAACGGATATTGATGGCCAACAGCAATAATAGAACAATTAGATAAAAATTGTAAGGAATTATCACATCTCCTTTTTTGGTCTTAGTGTGTAAGTAATTAGCACTTTCAACGAGCAAATGGAAGATGCTCGGTTTGTATTCAGGAGTAAACAGCTGGTTCTTTCCGTTTTGTGTTTTAACCATACATACCCTTGTATAGCTTAAATTAAATGTAGTAGACGACAACTTGTCACCACTTGGATCTGGTCGGCGGACTCTTGTGCCTCTACCTAGTTGCCATTTAAAGAGGAGCTAATATAAGAAATTTTCTCATTTCCCCGTGCATTCTCTTGTGTTGTAAGCGGTTAGCGCGTCTGGCTGAAAACTGAAAGATATGGGATTTCTGTCTGCGTGACGGTTCTTGCTTCCGTAAGTCTGATAGAGTAGCCATTGTTAACATGAATCTCACAGGACCGAAAAATCAAGAGTTCCTGTTAAAAAAAAAATTAGCTTTGAGTGAGAACTCAAATGTATTTTTGAAATATTTATTTTACACATTAAACAGTAATGCATTGATTTCTGCATTTTAACCTGAAAACAACACTACAGTAATACATTGATTACTGTACTGAAACTTAAAAGAACACTACAATAATGCATTGAAACCAATACAGCATTGAAAACAGTACAGCAATGCATTGAAAACAGTACAGTAATGCATTGAAAACACACAATAATGCATTGAAAACACTTCCGTAATGCATTGAAAAAACTACAGTAATGCACTGAAAACCCTACAGTAATGTATTGATTACTGCTCCCTCACAGATCACCATATTTCACGGTCATTGTTAACTCATGGTTTCCGTAAAACTAGCGGTCAATCCGGATGTTGAAGGAAGACGTTCTGCAGTGTCCAAGACGTGGAACATTTCCTAGCTGATGGACGGAATGATATTGTCCTCCTCTTTTTCTTTTGATGACATTTCTTGGCTCTCAGACACAACTGCCTGTACATCAGATACACTGAAGCACACACGGCAATGCCATCATCTGCACTAGCGAACTCCTGAGAACTCATAGTTAACGCAGTGATAGCGATTGCTGAATAATGTTACTCGTGCTTGGCTGTGTTTTAAAGAATACAATGTAATAAGTGAAGTTTTTAATTAAACTGGAAAGAAAATCTCTGAACGCAATTCTAGCAGAGAAACAACAGGAAATAAATATAAAAAAACTTTTGAAAGTTTGTTTTAAATTATAAAATCTAACAACGCAACTAACTAAAAATAAGTCATAATTTTTGCTATCCAAAATTCGCGTTAACCAGTTAAATTTCCTATAAGATCATATGCATCGCTCTCGGGACCGAAATTTAGTTTATGTTAACGAGTGTTTCCGTTAAGCGAGTTCGTGCTAAGAATTTGGTGTGATTTTTTTTAATTATGGCAGAGCCTTCAACAGCTATCTCCCTAAGGGAAGGAATACTTTCATGGAGGACGTTTTAAGGGAACTTGGTTCGTATACACGCTACACATGGGGAAAACTACTACGTGACCCATGCAGCCTAGGGGTAAGGAAGATTTACTGCAGTTTCTACAAAGTAACTTAAAATATGTTATTTTGAAGTCAAGCATTTAATCGAAAGACTTTACTGAAACCACGTGAGAAATCTATAGATTATCTACTTAGTGCCTTAGCCTAATAGTCCGACCATAATAATTGTGTTCACGTTTACTTAGGCTTGGGATTATATAAAACCTGCTCCGATACGGATGGAATCTGCAAACGGAATATTAAAGGGGAATAAGCATTAAGTGCTCTAAAATATTCTAATTCTTTCTTTCACATTTCTAAGAATATAAATAACGAATTTACTCGTAGCTGATTATATTATTACATTAGATAAAATTCATTGTTTAATTTTTATAGAAATAATAAAAAAAATTATTTCCGTACAGCATAAATCTTCAAATTATTGAAATTTTTAATAAATGGCCACCAAATTAAATTTCAAAAAGTACTAAAATTTTACTCTTAATTAATATTATAAAATTCCTTTTCTTTTCAGAAGCAACGACAATAACAAAAAAAAACTGGCTCTCATTTTTTTAGCAAAATTTCCTACCAAGGATGTAAGTATAGAAACAGCGTAAATCTCTCTTGAGGAGATGAAGCCATGAAACTTGGCTATCAAAATTCAAAGAATGTTTTTGTGAAGGATTATAGACAAAAAGATTGAGATTTTATTCTTTAATGAAATTTTACTCTCTAATACTGAATCCTCTGTGGCGTAAGCCCTAAATAAGTCAAAGAACACGCAAAAGAAAATGAACGGTAGTTTCTATAACATATGTTACCATCAACCTTAATTTTTTTTCTCTAAACGTTTCCATTTTGAGTTCATTTTTCACTAATAGAACACTTAAAATTTAGTAGGAAAATATTGTATATAAACTAAGACTGGAAGCTTTCGAAAAATAATCTCTTTCCTTCAACATTCATAACACAAAACCCATCTTTAATTTCTCTCAGCCTAAAAAAATTAGGAGAGTTGAGGAAAAAAAACATATCTGTAAGCTTAAACACCTTGTTGCAGTTTCACCTGAATTCTGACAAACTGTAACTGCAACTTAACAATTGGAGCAGTTCATTGTGTAATGTCCATCTGTATCCGGTTCTGCGCATGCGAAACGTTGCCGGACCGTTGCTTCCACCCACCGGTCTTTGCACAGACGATTGTGCTTGCTCAAACGCGTGCTCTAGATTTTGAATTTGCTGAATGAATAGAGTTCTGTTGTCTTTTTTATTGAAGCGCAATTTTTGCCATTGTCCTGTTTAAAACCGAAACATTTAACTTAGTCAAATCTAAATGATAGGATGATTAAAACAAAAATTAAATGTAAAATTATAAAGTTGATACGTATCTGACATTATTCTTTACCAGTACCTCTGCGTACCTAGAACTGGCTTCTTTAGTAAGTCCTCTAATATTCTTTTCGAATTAGAAACTATGTGAAGAAACACTTCCGCGAAGGAAAGAGATTTTTGAAACTTTTTGAAAGGAAAAATGTTGCTTGGTGAACTAATAATATATTTAAAACTGGTTACTGCCGTTGTATATATTGTGAATTTTTGAATAATAGAAAACATAATAATAACATTATGAACATTAACATGTAGTAAATTTGTAAAAAGGAAAATTAGCTTCAATGAATACTTCAGTGAATTTATATACATATTTAAGTGGCAAAAGGTTTAAGGTTATGAAGATTACAAAGTAATGTTTGGAAATTTCCTATTTGTTTTCCCATTAACTGTCTCCCAATGCGGGTCTCCTAGACTTGCATAAACTAACGAAAAATATATTAAGTCGATGAAAATTTATGAAACGGTTTACATTTTTTCAATAAATTAATTGTATTTATTATTTGTCGAGTTCATTCAGACTCATGAAAATTCAGCCTTCAAATTAAAGATACATAGAAATACTAAAATTTAGTTGAACAAGGTAATTATCTTAGTTCATCAAAACAATGACTACAGCACTCTAGTATGCTTAGAATTATTGGTGATAGATCTTTACTTACTTTCTTCTAAATTTTTCTAAATTCCTATAATAAATCTTATCAATATAACCTAATGTTTCTTCAATCTTAGTTATCAATACTTGTTAATTATTCTGCTTCCTCGTTATAGTGAGGAAATAATTTCGAACACATAGTTATGCATTGACTTCAAAAATTGTTCTGTGCATTGTCATTAATAATTATACAAACACCCCCCCCCCCCGAAAAAAAATAAAAATTGTAAAATAAAATATATATCGTTCACGAAAGATAAATAAATAGAATCCTGTGTTGGATTTTATATGTAAAGCAAAATCGTATCATATTCGCTTATAAAGTCATTTATTTTTATACCGAATTTTCACTTGAAAATTACAAGGTTTGGCAAATATGTTTATTTATTGAGTTAACAAATATATTTATTAATTGAATTAGCAAATACACCTGTATATATAATGTTAATTAAAATATTTTTGTTAACATTTAAAAAAAATTAACTACCTTTTGATCTCTATGTTTTGCAATAAAGTTAAAATTTTGATCGCTAATAATTCCTTAATTACAACGGTACTCGCATTTTTAATTTGAGGCCTCTTAGAACATCATTTGAAGACTACGTTATTCATACGAAAACACTTTTGATCTTAAGATTCATTGCATTGTTGTGACAGAATTGCGCTTTTGAATTTTTATTTGCTTTTCGTGTGTAGTTTCTGCCAATATTTACGTAAATTCGAAACTTTGGTATATAAACCTGGGTCCATAATGGGGCTGAATGCTATAACATTTTAACCAAATAAGTTTAATTTTTTTTTTTTTTTTTTTGTTCATCGGATATGGCGAGCAAATTTATTATATTCCGGAAATCGAAGCAGCTGTTCAAAGGAAACTTTGTTTCGTGATGTAATAGACCCATTCTCCACGCTCACCTGCCTCCACTCTTCGTTCCCCACCCCCACTCGATTCCAGCATCCACAGCCTCAGGGCGCTAAACCGTTGGGTGGTGTCCTTGTCTCGCTTGTCCCGTTTAGTGGTCCCAGGCCTTCCATCCCCCCTCCCAAATAATATCACGCCTTGCAGAGCTAGGTAATTGAGCAGAGTGTCCACCTCGAATCACGTTGATACCTGACGCGAAGCGTCATTGGGGAAAACTTGGGGGAAGAGAGGTATGCACGTTCCTGATGTTGACATCTGGGTTGACCATCTGTTTGGAGTTGGATCTGTAAGAGTAAAAAATGTGTTTGATTTAGGCCTGAAATGTATGCCTAGCACATTTCACGTGTCTAATTTGTATTCGTGACTAAAAAGTGCATTACTCTTTTATTCCGAAAATTTTGTTGCTTTGGAAACACACCGAATTTTATGTACAAAACTGAGAAATAAATTTACAACAGTTTATAATATAAGCATTCAAATTAAGTACTTTCAGTGTTTGTGACTTTATCATTACGAAGTTTACCTTCCTAACAATGCGGATACAAAACCAAATTCATAATATAATTTAGCAGAATGATTCACATTATAGAGTATGATCTATTATCATGCAAATTTGATAGAAGATAAGCCTTACATTAACTTTACGTTTGTTTCTTATTTAAAACTAGTGAGATATAATTATAGAAAAACAAAGTGAAAAAATAATAAAAAAGAAGAAAATCTGAAAGGTTTCAAATTTTAAATTACATCCAAAGGGGCGTTTTTTTAACATTTTGTGCGTTACCTTTATTTATTAAATATCGTATCCTTCCACTTAAACCATAAAATTCAGCTCAAGAGCAATATCGCAAAATAATTTTAAATTGAGCCTATCTGTAGAATTTCCCATACACAGTCTAACGTGCTGGAGATAAAAATGTTTTTTTCTGTTTAACGTTGCCATGCTCGTTTTGAAATCCTTGAGTTTGGTAATCGCAGATTTGTCAAAGTTTTACAAAATATGAAATCGATAATAAAACAAACTTCGAAATTTGGGCTTCCAGAAGCCCATATTCGCAGTCGATGGCTCTAGGCACCGTTGTTTTATCACAATGCGAGAAACATACATACATTTATGGAGATGCTCATTATTTAATTTCTTCAAATATAATACAGGGAGATAAAATTTGGTGGCAACAGTTTGAAAAGTGAAACGGATATTCAGAGTGATTTGACACAAAAACGCAAAACGAAAACAATAGAATCTCAGGGACAAAGCCCCTTTGGACTAAAAAGTTGTCTCTAATTCTCAGTCAAAGGAAGTTCAAGAAATAACAACTAAATCTTCTTGATGGTATTATAAGAGTATGGTACGAATTATTGCTATAAAAGAAATCCAGTAAGACTTTTGCTGTCATTAAAAAGGTGGGAATTTTATCAGGGTATATGCAGTTGATTCTACTCATTTTAGTGACTATGGAAGTAATGTACATAACTTTCAATAGGATGCGAATGTGGAGAATTCATAATAGAATCTTAATTCAGCAAATCTGAATTTAAGGATTTCATAGATTTAGCAAATATTTTGCTTTCGCAACAAAACTTAAAAAAAATCGTAATTTAATGAATATTTGATACCATTTCAATATACTGTGAAAAATTTCCAAATTGTTTTAAACAACTTTCTTTAAAAATGAGCACGTTGAAAAAGAAATTCGAGGTACAATGTATAAAGTAACATCAGTCATTATCTAGAACTGCTTTTAAATAAAAAAAATTTAATTATTAAGTGCAACTATTTTTCTATCGTATAGAAATATATAAAGAATGCCTCAAAAGATGGAATGAACCACAGGTCTAATTCAAACATATGTAGTTACTGATGTGGAACATTTCGATGTTTGAGATACAATACAGTGGTAATAGAGCAAGCGGTAGGTCCGATGTTGTGTTAGAAAGTCCTCTACGAAGGTATCCTTCCCCTTAGGCAGATAGCCCTAGTGTGTTTTGTCATAATTAAATAAACCAAACCAAACCAAACCAAGGTCCGATGTTGCGGATGAGAAATAAATAAGTAATAAAACGTCAGTAAAGCTATATGCCGAATGCTTTTCTGGTTTATAAACTGAAAAATTCTTCAGAATGTACGAAATAGGAAATACATTCTGCAACGCCTTCCAAAAAATTAGAAATTTAAAAATAAAGTCATATATTATGCAACCATTACAATTCGTAATGCTAAATTTCTTTGATGCAATGATTTTTTTGACCAAACTAAACATCGCTATAGGTTCTATGTAAACTATTTTTCATTTGTTCACATTATACTGAATTTATTTCAAGATAATGTAGTTACGTAATGGTTGTGTTTTTAATTATACATTTGCTTATCGATTTTATTATTTTAACATTCAGGGAATAATTTTAACTTTTTTAATAACAAGAATTTTAATGCGATTAGTTTTATTAGATTTATATGCCTCTTTCCTGCCTTTTTTATTCATTTTATCTAACTTTTTTTTAAAAAATTCTAATCTTTCAACACCGCACGTATTAACATCTTTAAAAAACATTTTTAAAAGTATCGACAAAAAACCGTACAGGTGATTAAATTTACCGACCCCTGTCATAAGGTATTTAATGCTGTTCCTTTTTTTGATTAATATCGTTCTGATGGAAAACAAAATTTAGGGGCATGTTCAATGTTCATTTTATTTAAGGTTTCATAGCTATTTTATCAAGTTATCTTTAAAAAAATTAAGATAATAATCACTAGAAAAATTGAACGAGAACGGGAAATAAAAGCTATCCTAGTAAACCAAGAAAAATGTTACAACAAAATTATAAAGTTTTATTTTCAAAAAACATTTGTCGCAAGGCATGCCGGTAAAAGGATTCAGACGACCGTTAATCACTCCGTATGATCACATGATCATTTTATTTTTAACATTCGGTGTGATCAACGGTCGTCTGATCACATGATCATTTTATTTTTAATAATCTTAAATCTGTTGAAAAAAACTGACTTTGAAATTGAGATACAATATTTCGAAGAACGTATTAATATTTTGCTCTGTATCTGTACCTGTTCTTTTTTTTCTGAAATTGTGGAAGATTTTGTTACTTAATGCAATGACATTAGAAAGACTGAAATTATTTTAGGCATTTTCAAAGTCTTCAAATTCAGTTCGAATTAAATTTAAAAAGCTTACAAAATACTTTAGACCACTTACTACGAAATCGTACTTCCAAAAGCAAACTGTCCTCAAATCGAATTCTGATGAAATTTTTATGCCTCGGTAGATTTTCTAAGGTCAAGGCTACTCTAAAAAAACATACGCCAAGAGCTAGAATTCATACATTTTTTTCTCTCTTTCTCTCAGTTTACTTACTTAACAATTGATTTCCTATGGCTCGGATCAACCTATGGAAAGAGGTTATCGAAAATCATTCCTAAAGGAGCCTTCCGCTTTCCACAACCCCTCGAGATCTGTTGATATAGATGCCTTACAATGACAGCTTGGTGGATACGTCTGCTTACAAAGGCTGTAATAGCTTTTAATCACTGCCTACGAAGGCATTAATTACTTATGTGGTCCAATACTGTAGGGATTATAGGAAAAACTATCAGAAAGGCAGCGTTTAAGGCACATGGAAAAAAAAACCTTTGGTAAACTTTTGTGGGATTTTTAATGCCATTAATTGTATCGCTTTTGCACACAGCGAAAAAGATTAATTAACAATCTTATGAGAAAAAAAAACTCTTCAGAATGCATTTTTTAAAGCTTCGTTGTGTCAATAACGGTGTGGAGTTTTCTTTTTGTAATAGTTTATCAAAAGAAATAAATTCTTTCGTTTTGAGCTGTTGTTTATATTGCATTACAATTATAGGTTGTATATGTTTTGTAAGTAAATCATGTAGAGAACGATGAAATTACATAACTTTATTGCCTATGACTTTTCTGTGAAAAAGTTTGTTTATGAACAACTTGACTACATATGTCAAAGCAGATAAGTTTCAACTACATGCTGAAGTTATCATGATTATAAGACAAAATTTCTGTATTGAAAAACATGCAATTAATTTTCTCGGAAGTGTTCATGGTTTAATTTAAATGAATAAAAATGAGATCAATGTCAATTCATAAAAATAATAAAATAAATTAATGTCAATTCATAAAAATCGATCTTCTCGAATGTTTTCTTTTACATGAGGTAACCAGTTCTTGAAGACAAATTAAATTAATACTACAGAATACTTCAAATTTTAAATACAATTCCTATAATTATAGTTTCGAAGCAATAAAAATAGAACTTTATCAAAATTTACTACTCATTAAATGTTTCAAGTAAAGTAATTACTTCAGGAATGCTACAACATAGCAATTAATATATTCCTACGTATTATATATATATATATATATATATATATATATATCCTACTTTCAGTCTTAATAGACACGTCTGCCTCAAACAATTCAATAATGATCTTGATAAATTTATTATTTTAGCTAGTAATAGATCCAATTTACCCACTACAACTTTTCTTGAATGGAAAGCTGCACTTATTAAAGAATTTCAACGTTTGCTGTTCAAGGCACCTTGTTTCAACTCTTTACACAATAAAAAACGCCTGGAGGATCTAATTCAAAAATTGCAAAATCACTTTATCATCACGAAGATTGACAAAGCAAGCAACAATTTTAGTATTATTTGACAACAATTCTACTACAACCTTCTGCATAAAGAGTTAAATAACACCTGCACTTACCAAAAAATAACTACCAGTACTCAGATTCTTCTCAATAAATTTAAAGCACTCCATAAAAGACTAAAAATACAACCCCAGAAACATAACAACAGGTTTGCAAATCTCTATGCCTTACCGAAATTTCATAAGTCTCCAATTAAATTCAGGTTCATAGCGAATAGTACAAAAAGTTATCTCAAAGAAATAGATTATCTCTTTGCACAAAAACTTCGTATGATTCGTGACCTAATCAATAACTATGATTTTGAGGGTTTGCATTGCAACTGGATGATCTCTAGTAATGAACTAGTTCTTAAAACTATGAATTCACTTAAAATAGAACATATCCAATGCTACGACTTTGAAAACCTTTATACATCACTACCACTCGAAGAAATTTTTACAAGTCTACTTGCTCTTCCAGATTTATTTCCACAAATTTCTACCATTCTCAGCAACGAAAAATGGCAGCTATTCCTTACCAGCGTACTCTTCACTAATTTTATTCAATTTGACAATTACATCTATAAACAAGTACAGGGAATACCTATGGGCGGGAATTTTTCAACTTCAGTTTGTGAATTATTCCTGTTTACTAAAGAATTGACCTATGTACGTTCACTCAGTACGGAAGAATGTCTGTTTTTCCAACACATCTATAGATATATTGATGATGTCATTGCGTTTAATAACTACAACAAAATAGAAATCGCTAATATCTACCCTGCTTGCTTAAAACTAAATAAAACCAATACAGAACAGCATAATGTAGTCTACCTTGATTTACATATTATAGATTACCATTTTATTAAAGTTTACGACAAAAGAAGAGAATTTAATTTTTCCACACTTAAATTAACTAACTGGAATTCAAATATTTCCAAAAGAGTCATACTAAACACAATTTATTCACAGCTACTTAGAATAAAAAGAATTTGCAATACTGCGGAACACATACAAGAAGAATTACTATACTTCGTAACTATTTTAAAAAGTAACTTAATACCTCATAAAATAATTAAAAATTCCCTTACAAAAGCTGGCATTAGCCTTACCTATTTTTAGATTTTTTGAATTAGATAATGATTTTTTATACCTAAAGCTACGGACGGTTTAAGAAGGATGACTAATTCAGAGAATCTATTGTAAAACTGTACAGATAATTCTTGTTTATTCATTCTCTTTCCTCCAAATTTTGGCACTTTAATCTTAAATACTATTGTGTACATAGTTTTAAATTTCTGTAATGGCCAATTTTACTGCTTTTATTAACAAATCGGGCTTTTTTCGTTTTTCATAGTAGCTTGATCGGCCGCTAGCTTGAAGAATTACGACTTTTTTAACAAATGACTGTTTTTTCCTTTTACTCTTGCTTTAATGGCCAAGTTTTTATAGTTTTAGCTGAATTAGCCATTTTCACTTCGAAAAAATTTTTTTTTCCATCCTACTACAAGCCAAGCGCCATTTTTGAGATCTTTACACGGTTTTCCGAGGTTTCCGGCCCTCTTCGATTATAGGAGACGAGTTGCAGATAACGAAAATCTCTTCGTATTGGCTAAATGCCCACAGAACTTCGCTCCCCCCTACATACGTCATCCGAATGAAAGACACAGAAGAATTGCAGCCATTTTTCAACAAGTTTTAAGAGGGACAGCTTTGCATCGCCAAAGGTCAGTTTTTGTTTCTTTTGTTACAACTTTTTCTTGGTCTTAGCAAGACCCACTTAGTTTGTTCTCTTCTTAATTTTTGTTTTATTTTATTTTAATTCATTACAGATTTCTAAAATCTATAATTTTAAAATTAAATTGTTAATATTTAAGCTTGCAGGCCCAGCCCGTCTGTTTTTGTATTTTTAGGACTAATAGCTCATCGCTATTTATTTTCGTTTTTATTTTGATTTTAATTTTGATTTTAGTCTAGATTTAGGAAGTTTAGGTATTGTTTAACATATTTTAACACCTTACTGTGTCATTCTGTGCGGACGCGTCGGGAAATTGGAACAGAGAATTGAGACTATTAAAATTTCCAAGACACTTTGTCTAAATTTTAAAAACGTTTTAGCGAAAAAGTTTCAATTGTCTGTTTCGGCGAAACGCGTAATGGGGTTAGCTTGATTCGACGTTCAAATAAATGAAATTTCCCTTGAAAAGCCAGTTTGGAAGTCGAATTGGGCTAATTTACCATTTTCAGGTTACTTTTTATCTTTTTCTGTTTTTTTAATGTTTTACATGTCTAATGGTTTGATTTTCATATGTATTAATTTTTTTAAAACGTGTTGAACCTTTTGGAGCAGCAGCTCTTGGTAACTTTTAGGCGAGCTTACTACAATTTTTATATTTTACTTATTTTGCAGCATATTGCGCAAGATGTTTTCTAGACCAAAATTGGTTTTTTTTAAATTATAATTACTACTTTGCTTGATAAATTATATATATATATATATATATATATTATATATTAATTACTGGAGGTTTAATTTATTTATCAGCTTATAAGGTATTTTTCCCGCCTTCTTAGCATGCCTTCGTAGTATAGTGGTCAGCAAGCTCGGCGAGTTTCGAGAGGCCCGTGGTTTGAGTCCTGGCGAAGGCGTTGCTCATTTTTCATCTCTCCTGCTTCAAATTAACCTAATGACTCTACAGTAGCGCCTGAACTAAATGGCGGTGAATGATGATTCTCCGCCACCAGGATTTGGCGATTGGGTTCCCCTAAAACCCCTGTCGCCCTTTAAAAGGAGGATTATATAAGCTACTTCTCCCGCCTTCGTGGAGTTGTGGTCAGCACGCTCGACGCGTATTCGAGAGGTCCGTAGTTCGAGTCCTGGGAAGATCATTGCTCATTTTTCATGTCTCCTGCTACAAAAATACTTAATGTCTCTATAAATTGATTTCGATGACTGAAACTTCGATTCAATTTATTAATTTTTTCAGTTTGTTAATTAATAAGCATATTCACAACTTTTTCATGAAATCATTTTATAAATCAAGCATTAAATTATGACATGGTGGAATATAGCATTTAGGAATAAGAATCTCCTATTGATTTTAGTTTAACAATGTTTACAACACACTCAAAATAAAGCCCTGATTCTAGCATTTTGCAGCAGCAAAAATGACATTATATTTTCAGAGTTATAACACATTCCAATATTTAGCATTCATCACCTCTTAAAGATTTCGGTTTCAATGCAATCAGCTTTCTTCAAAATGTTCAAGAAACCGAATTCAAGAATTTCGGAAAGGGGAATTAAAGAGGAAAGGATTGCAGTTCTGGTGGAGAATTCGACTACATCATTGACTTGGAGATGAAGCAGGACCCTACACAGTCTGTTCCTCGTATCATGGGAAAGTAATAAGGATATATATGCTTGATATGGGGAAATTACAGCAGTCGTTTATAATGTGCTTACGAGTCTGCAAAAGGAAGAAAAGGAGTAGGAAAATGGAAATAAAAATTTATATTATGTGTTGGAAGTGAAACCTAAATTTTGTTTGAAAGAACTATCAACAAGTTTTACAGTGTAGTTTTATTTTTGGTTATCATCATTTCATCGCTGTCCTTGCAGATTTTAGCTTTATGAAGAAACTCAACAATTTCAAAGCGAGCAGTGGCAACACACTGTGCGGAATAAAACCCAATTTATCTCCAACGCGAGACTGCTCTCGAAATGCGTAAGTCTGTGTAAATGAACGCTCCTTTGAACGTAGTGTAAAATATGAAAGCTTTCAGACTTTTTAAATGTCTTTTTTCTATTCTTTGTTATTTTTTACAGTATTTAGAAGCATGGCTATAAAATTATAAGTCTTATAACTGATTTGAACTAACCGCTGTATCTCGTAAGGACATCAACAAAGGTTATTTCCATTTAAGTTCTTTACATTGTTTCAGTATTTTTGATTAATAATGTTAAGTTTCAATATTCTTTCCTAAGTTTCATTAATGTTTGGTTAAGAATTTTTTGCTAATATATTCCTGAGAGTAATTTAAGTAATTTTTCTTAATATATTCTTCATCTTAATCCTAATATATTTTCCCTTATATTCTTCCTTCTTTATGTTCTTTTTAAATAATTTTTCCTGATATATTCTATTCTCAAGCTTTTTCTTGATGTGTTATTAATGCATTTTTTTATATATAAACTGATGACATATTTTCATGTTCTCCTTTCTTAGGGAAACAATAAATTTTATTCTATTCCTAACAATTTCATATTTTTATTATGTGTGTATGTCCACATATATTTAACTGAATCTTAAAGGTGAATGAAAATAACTGAAGGAATGGATTCAATGATATATGCGCCATAAATAGCGATATAGAAATAAATTTTATTTTCAATCAAAAATGACGTAAAAGCGACTTTTATGTCACTGCAATTGTGCAAGTAGATCAACAGTAAAGTTATAGAAACATTAGGTATTTTTAAGAAGCAGGACTGATGAAAAATGAGCGAAAACCTTCGCCGGCAATCGAACCACGGACCTCTGGAATACGCGCGTGCAGACCGTCACACCACAAAAACATGCGAAGAAGGCTGGAGAAATACCTTATAATGTAACCAATAATTTTAATCTCATTTGCCCATCTTGCTACACGTTTCACATGTTTGATAAGTCATGTTGCTCAACTTCTCTACTTTTAATAACACTTCTTAATTGACAATATTTCTTTTACCCTAATATTTCCAAATGACATATGGCTTAAGCAGTACACTCCGAAACACGTCTGTTGCGCTTCCCCTTCTGACGATTATATGAGAGCAAGGTTTATCAAGACGTTTTTTCATAAGCATTTTATTCAATTTTTTTACCCACTTGACCATACTTCCTCATTTGTCTCACATTTTAGTGGTTATTTTACTGTCACCGTATATTTATATGTTTTTACAGATAAACTCAAAATACGTGAGTCCTTTGTATTAGTCTCTTTTAAGTACCTGGAATTGCTCAGGATTTACTCAGCGTAAAGAGGCTTCATTTAGGGGGATGAGAGTAGTTATTTCAAAATCCTCTTATTTTGGCTCAAAGTGAGTTGTGAAAAACTTTATCAAGCTCGAATAAAACTGTAGAACAATCACGATTCCATGGGATGTTTCTTAGTACGGTATGATACTTTGTTTTCGGTTACTCTTTTCTTCAAAAATAAGCTTTCGCAAAATCACCATCCATTTTAGCCGATTTTTCTCCATTTTGTAATAATCGCAAAAAATCTCATACAAGGGCAGTTAAATTTTGCTTTAAAGGTTCTGTACTTTTATGGAAAGTTCTATAGTCTTCTAAAAAGCAAATGAAGACTGTTCCGTATAACAGTTTTAATGAGAAGCGATAGTGGGAAAGCAACAACTGCGACGATACTTGAAGTGGCTTCAAAATTTAAATTGTTAAAAATATTTATATTAATTACACATTTATAAATTCTTTCCTAAGCAAGTGTCGCTTCACTGATAACGAACGGAATCAATGGCGACGTCGACCTAACACGGCTTTCGTTCTAATATATGTGCAAAATTCTGATATATAAGATTCGAGTGCGGACCCCATGAGATGGGTTTCCGAAATCTTATGTAGGCAGTGTGACCTTTCTCTTGATTTGAAGGTTAAGTGTGCAAAACTGTATCAGGATTCTTATTTTAACCACTTCTTTGTCTTCTACAAAAGTTAAATATTTGCTGTTTTTTCCCTTCAAATGTAAAATTTTTGCTTCTGAAATTGGCCTTAGAAACGTTTTTTTTCCTCTTTCAGATAACACAACCAAAGTACTGTACAGCAATTCTTATTGGTCTAAAATTGAAATATTGATGATGTGTCCTTTTTTAATATTAGAATGTTTACTTTTTTAATATTAGCAGCTTTTATCGCATGTGCGAATAAAAATAGTGTTTTAATATATTCCTTTAAAAACTACCAGCATTCGTCATTTTCTCCCTTTCAAATAAAATTTAAGGAAATCAGGATTATTTCTCTTAAATGAAACTGAGACTTTAGAAGATTGGAGGATGTGATTATTTTGACTAGATAGTATTATTTTGACCAGATAGAAACGAGTGTTATTAGCTGCATTAAATAGAACACATATGTGATTCTGTTGAGTATATAGAGCTTGAATGTCATTATCTTGGCTACACAAAAACAAATTTGAGTCCTCTATAAAAATTTTCTGAAACCCAAAATTTCACTAGATATTCGGATAGTTATCTTTGTCTTCTGGGTGTAAATTATATAAATGTAATAAATGTGCATAAATGTATAAATATTGCTGATAATAACATATTTCCTTTAGTTTTATTGCATGAATTAGAACAATGTTAAATACAATTTGTTGACTATGAAATTAGTAAAATAGACCCATAAAGGAATTTTCTTTAAAAATCTTTATCATCATCTTGACTCATTCACTTTTGTTAAATTACACACTGTGACTTCATATAGTGGTATCACCTTTCACTACCTATAATCTTGCTTATAAGAAGGTACTATTAACATCACAAATTTTTATTATCATTAAAAAGATGATGAAGTGAATGTTGCTTAATATCTGGCAGCTTCGGACTGATGTTAATACTGTTAATTTGAGTCATATAGCAAAATATTCTCTGTTGCTATATTGAGATTTTTCACTAAAATATGAAGTGAATGAAATGAAGAAATAAGAGAACTGTCCCTTTTGGTTCCTTCCGGTTTTACTTGATAATTGGAAACACACTTTTGAATTTTCTCTACTATTTATTTAAAATTACTTAATTACTTTTACTATTAATATTTATCGATGAATTGAGTTAATGTTACTTACGTTTTCATTTCTACATATGAAGAAATAGAACTTAATATATTTTGATAATAAATCAAGATGAGATGAAGAAGCAGTCATCTAATATTGGTAATAAATATTCAACTAATGAAATTAGTAATGGATAACTAATTTAGGAATGATATTCTTAATTTAGCATGTTTCTGGCTGCATAAATTCAGATGTCTCTACATTGTCTTTCAAACGAAAATATGGTGACCGGTAATTCGTCACCACCTGAATTTGCTCGAAAGAGTTTTCTGACTCTCTGTAGTTTATCTACAACTGAAGAAGAACTTAAGGCGAAAGATCCCACCGGGAGCTTAGTTGATATTTTGTGTTTGCTGATATGGGTAAAAAAATATAAATCTCTACGTTTTCGTTTTGTTGATCAATAACCATTTGGATTAACTATTTAACACAGGAAGTTTCGTTTGGACCTCAGTTGCTTGAAGATTTCTCTGTATGCCACACATAAAGCTGTATATTAACCATTTTTTCTTAGAAAATGCCTTGCACGAAGATATCGCCCAGGATAGATTTCCTTAGACTGCTTCGCTCAATAACTTGATAACTTATCGTTATTTTTCAATTACTGAGTAAATATTATTTATGCAAACCGTAGTTTCTGACTTTCTGAAATCTTGTAGATTGAGTTACAGGCATATAACGGACATGCATTCGCAAACATCTTAGTAAAAAGGACAGAATTTAAAAAAGCGCTCTCCTGTTCTTTATTCTTCATTTCAGTTGCTGAAACCACTTCGAACAAGTGATGAAATTGTTTGAAAATCATCTGTTTCTATCTCGTGAATTTGACAATTACTCGCTGGTTCTACTTTTTACTATGCCACATGTTGGCGGAGTGACCAATGAGCGATTTTAATGGACTTTTGCAAGAAAGGGGGAATTACTATTTATCTCAATTACCACCCACCCGGTTGCTGTTTATTGGCAAAATGTCTGTCCGTTCTTACCTCCTCGTGTCCGGTGTTTTGTTGGTAGTCCTGTTGCCATAGCGATCACTGCCCACCAAACAGGTGCTTTTTCTCAGTCAGGTGTTTCTGTCAATCCACTTAATATAAAACTCCTTTTTTACAACGGCGTCACCATGGCGAAGTTGGGGGAAGGAGATGGGGAATTCTTTTTGCCCACCCCACCTTTCCTCCCTCCTGTATTTTCTCCAAACACGATACTCACGACAAGGCCCCCGGCACGATATTTCAGTTTTGCCAAAGTCAAGTAAAGGACTGACCCGAACTAGGGGTCCGACTGCTCACATATTAATGGCATCGTTTAGTAGCGCTTGCGTAAGTTCTTTTCCCTACTCCCCCTTCTCTTCTGCATTGGTGGGGGTGGCCGTAAGGGGGTGTCCGGAACGTTTTGTCTTTTCCCCGTCCTCTGATGATGACTTGAACCAAATTAGCCGCGCAAACAAAAGCCAACCGGGAGAAACGTCCACCTGTTCGTTGGGTTGGGACAAGTTCTGCAGCAGGCTTGCATAGTTTTTGTGTGGCTGGAGTTTTTAGTTTGTTTGTTTTTGATTTCGGTTTGAACGACGGCAAGTGGTAAGGCAGTGTTATTATTTTCTTCCGTGGTACCCGCAAAACGCGATGCGTTTGCATAAATGTACATGCAACGTTTATTACCCCACGAATGGTATGTTGCACGACATGCCAGTTGCGGTGTACATTCATAGATTCGTAATGCAAGTAAAAGACAGACATTAAAAAAGAATTCCATATTTGAATGGAATGCATGAATGATTAAAGATAAAATTCATCTGGTACCTACTTTCTTAATTATATTTTTGGTACTCCTACTGGAAATTCAAAGCGAGATTTGTGAACAATTTTATGCAATTTAATGCTTTGATTTGTAATTAATATTGAATATGAATATGTGCGGAAGATTATACAGATGAGGAAATAACAGTAACCTGAAGCTTATGTTTTTTTAATCAGTTTGAGAGAACAGAAAATCTGATAAATTACTAATGAACAAAACTGCAGCATACCACTTCTCTTCTAGCTATCCACTTATCGACAATCTGTATCCCTAAATTTTTCCTTATAACACGAAAATATACATGCTACAAATAATCCGATCTTCTGACATTTTTCTTACTATTTTATACGATCAAATATATGCATGTTTTCATTTGATAGCGCTTTTGGATATGATAAGTATGATATTTATTTTCGACCTGAATTTAGATGGGAAGGATTATGTTTACGTTTCATAAAATGCATGGCCACGCTAAAAACAAACTAATAAATTTATTTAAATCAATAAAAATTGAATTAAAATGAGCCACCATATGATTAAACTTCTAAAATAAAAGTAACTATTAAGTATATTAAATACTTCAAATGTATCTAAAAACTATTAAGATGATAAGTGAAATTAATGTTAATGTTTGCAGAGAAATTAAGGGATAATAAAGAATTTTAAAAGGTATCTATATATTACGAGGTAATAAATTTTATAAAAATTACTAGCATCAGGAAAAGGGAATTCTCGTTGTTAAAACATAAAAGAAATTCCATAGATTTTTTTCATCATAAGTTTCGTCAAGTAACAAAGTTTTTGAGTTCTTTTTCACAGCTTATATGGTACATTTTCTTCTTGCTCTTACCAAAGTGGTCTCTACACAGTAATGTTTAATTAGATTTTATAAGAAATCTAACATAGTTTTAACCTATAATGAAGATAATAGCAGCGTTAAATAAAACTACAGTGCTTCTATGAAACCATATAAACTTCACGGCTTACAACAAGCATAGAAATTCTGTGCTTGTAGGCTTCTTTCTTTTTTTAACCGTGAAGAGTTCAACTCTTTTTGTTTACCTCTTACGATCTTTACTTACGATTTTCCTGCTGAACGTCGACTGTAGCAGGAAAGATGGTTTTACAATGAATTTCAATAATCATTGTAAAATTAACTTTCTTTCATGTCTTCGACGTCACTTACCTGTTTCAGCCCGGAAGAGGAAACTGAAATCGCTTTCTACGTGACTTTACTTTCAAAAATGCAAATTAAAATACGGCTTATTGTATCAATGACTGTGGTAGATGTTTTGTTTTTATTTCTCCGTGTACTAATTTTTCGCTGTCTTTTCTATTCTTTCGATTACACACTTTCAAAATACTAAATTGTTAGTGATAGACACATTTAAATCATTATGTATTATTATTATAAATCTTTGTAATATTCATCTGCTGCTGATCTATAGTTAGACACTGAATCACCAGCTGTAACAGCTGAGCTTGAGACTCTGAAATTTCTTCATGTTACTTGCTCTATATCAAGCTTAACACATTTTCTTGCGATCATATAAAGCCTGCCTTTCAAATAACATTTATTCATATTTTCGCCATACTTTAACTATTTTCGTTACAGAAATGTTTTGTATGTTTAATAATTGCCAAAACGGTTTTCTGGCGCTGAAGACAAGTTAAGATTCGGAGTGTCATGCAAGACATTGTAATATTTTTACTGTTATTTGATATCACTGTCATTTTTGTACCTTCTTAGTCTTTGTAACAAAAGATAATGATTTAGTTTGAATCTCAGATCCCTTCTGTATTATCTCAATGTCCTGCATATTTCTATCATGCATGTGTGTATCCTTCTTCGAATCTTAACCGCATAGATAACTGTTGCTGAACAGTCTGTATTGGTCATACTTAGAATACGCAATTTCATGGCATATGACGGAAACCACAGATCCTAGTTTCTTCAAATATACATACATATCGAACTAATTCGAGTGCATGGCTATGGAAACTTTCGCTATGCTTTGCAGCAACTAACGAGCTAAACCTGTAAACTTAATTTCTTAAATATAATTGCAGGTATTTTTAGCTCTTTTAACACTCCATCACTGCACTATCGTCTCGCTCAGCTTTTGTTTGCACTGCCCAATTTGTTTGCAGAACTCGTCTTGAGCACATTATGTACCAAAGTGAGTTATGTGGACGAAGTTAGTTCCGTCAGAGGGGCCATCTGGCTGATATGCTAACTGCGCCAGTGGATGGGTTGCCTCGCTGTCGGTGGAAAGAGAGAAAGTTCTTTTAGCACAGGAAACAGGCAACTTTCTTTATTTTTATTACACTATGCCTAAGAAGGCTGGAGTTCATTTTTTTTATTTATCGCTAGTCTTAGTTTCTTTCTTAATTTTCCCTCATCTTAATTTTGTTGGGCTGCTTTAATGCATATAAAAACATTACTTGTTTATTTACTTGAATTTGTACAGCTGAAAAATGAAATAAATAAAATGCCCGCTTGGCTGTGCTAACACATTTGAAAGGAAAAAATAGCTTATAAGGGATTTATCCCGCCTTCTTAGCATGCTTTCGTGGTGTAGTGGTCAACATGCTGGACACGTATTCGAGAGGTGCGTGTTTCGAGTCGCAGCGAGGGCATTGTTCATTTTTCATGATTCCTGCTTCAAAAATACCTAATGTCTCTACAGTGGCACCCGAACTAAAAGGTGGTGAATGATGATTCTTCACTACCGGGATTTGACGACTAGGCCCTTAATCCCCAGTCGCTCTTAAAAGGGTGAGTATATAAGGTATTTCTCCCGCTTTCTTAGCATGTCTTCGTGGTGTAGTGGTCAGCATGCTCGACCCTTTTTCAGGGTGAGGGCATTACTCATTTTTCATGACTCCTGCTTCAAAAATACCTAATGTATCTAAAAGCTTATATAGAATTATTGTCATGGAACTGAATCCTATGAGCCCTAGAACTTGAAAATGTGATATGCTTAAGATCCAATTAAAAATTCTCTACATTTATTTTAATGCCTACGAGTTTTTACTATCTAGCAAGATATACCACGTTTGCAATAACACTTTTTATTTTTTAAAATAGTAAAAATTTCTTTATGTTTTCAACAATATGTCTTAGTCTGAATAACATTTTCCAAATAAGCATAAAAGCAATTTTTTTCTGTTTTATTAATCTTCTTCTCAGTTTGTTTCAAGCAATAAACGCACAGAATAACATAAATTATTAGCCCGAAAAAAGCTATTAGTCTCGAAAGTGGAATTTTGGGTTCGTTTACTATGAAAGGAATATCACGTTTCAAATTTCTGTCAGCAAATGAATTATTTTTACAGAAACTTACTTTCTGCATTATTTTTACAGAAATTAAATAATTCAGAATCTGCATGTGTGTATGTTCCTCGCATTGTGAAAATACAACGGTACCTGAAGCCATCCAGTTTTGATTTTCGACTTTGTTTTATTATTTATTTCCTACTAGCAGCTTCACTGCCAGCTTTCGTCTGGCTTTTAAATGTACCGGAAAAATGGCTGAAGGGAACACCGAACGTTAAATTTAAAAACTGCGTAGAATTTTACTCTGCAGAACAACTTCATAAAAAAAAGTTATTATGTATGACAAAATTACTATGAAATAAGCAATATCCCTTAATACAAATATTAATTATCCCAAAAAATAAATTAACCAACTTCCCTTTGCAAATTCTTAAGAACTAAAATGGTATAAAGGAGGTTAAGAACTTTGTTTCCTAAAAAAAATCACTCAAAAATAATAAAATTTTAAAATGGCGCGGTAATGCACAAATATTCAGTAACCAATCAGGGAGCTGATTACATGACGCATAGAATTAAAATTATTTAAATAATCATACATAATAAAATCATTTTTAAAACAAATGCAAAATTAAATTATATTTTAATATTTAACAGCCATAAATAATGTTTAAAACATTAGATTAAATTTACAGATATTAATAAAACCAATTACTTTTTAAGTAAGGTGACGTCATTAATTACATCATCCACAACATAAAATTATCTAAAATATTATAAACAACAAAATTTTTATTTCAAATAAAAATGCAAAATTAAATTGCTTTTTAATATTTAGAAGCCATAAATAATATTTAAAACACGCAATTTATGCATAATAAAACGCATTATTTTTTAAATAAAATGACAACAAAGTATCGGTTACCATAAATAACTTATCCAGCAGTAGGTTTACCATAAGTCGTATTACTAGCCAAACGAAAAATCGGCAAAATCCGTGCAACCGTCTACCAAAAAAAAAAAAAAAAAAAAAAAAAGACAATAGCAAATAATAATAAAATGAAATAATAATAAAATGAAATATGCAAATCTCTTAAAAACAGTGACATAAGAAATACGATGAAAAATTGTTGCCAAACCCATATTTCTAAAAGAATGAAACTATTCAAAATAATGCGATTTCATCAAAATCTATCAACAACAATAAGGAAAATTGTTGCCAAAATCAAATTGTTAAAGATGTGACATGTGAAAAGTGTGCTCGGAAGCTTCATTTAAAAAAATTTTTAAAAATACAAAATATTATCATTTTTCCAAAATTCTTTTTGTAAAAGCAGTCGCAAGGATGAAAGTTTAACGTGTCCAAAAATCAAAGTAAAATAAACTGTACATTTTTAAACATAAACCTTTTTAGAAAAAATCCCGTTGAAAAGGTGTTAAGCTCCCTTTGTTAAATAAATTCGTATTTAATCGATTTATTGAAACACGAAATTTATTTTAAGTTCGAAAAATAGCTAAGTGTTGACATTTCATGACGATGTGAAAATGGAGTGCGTAGAGTAAAATCTCGCTTTCCTATAGCCCATTATGTGTCAAAATGACGCGAATATTTAAATCAATTTTATATATATACATATACAATAAAAAAGAATATAAGGTGCTTCAACGCTCAACTATATTTAGTTTACTAGGAATGATAGCGGAAGAATTCGAAGAAGTTAGAACTTGCAACGAGACCATGGCAATTTTCACCGTAAGTTACGAAGATTTTACGAAATGTTTTCTGTGCGCAAAATGGAAGTAAACATTTAAAGTCTTACAATGGGAGATATTACTAATTGAGAAAACATTTTGCCATGAAGTGAATTAATAATATCTCCCCTTAATCCCCTTGTTGCCCTCACCGTTTGCATTCCGTCTAGTTTAAAACGATAGATCGAGGTTCAATTGAATTTGATTTAGAAAATAATCAGTTTTCTCTCATCCTGTTCGTTTGTATACAGATATAAAAAAACTTCAAAAATCTTTACATATTTATTCATATAAAAACTAAAAACTCAAACATGCTCTTATAGGTCGAGATGTAATAAATTCTTCCTTAGAAATTTGTAACTGAAAAAATTATTTAACGTCTTAGGTAAATAGAAATAAGAATAGATTTGCAAATGTTGTTGCTTCTTTAACAAATTTTTTCACAAAACATAAAATAAAAAAAATTATTATTCGAATTTCGAAAAACTCGCTTCGAGGTGCACTGGCTTTTGTCTAAATGCACCTATGTACCAAATTTCGTAGCCGTGGGTCTATTAGCTTACGCGCAGCGCGAACGAAAGACACACACACACACACCATGACAGACTCTTTGTTTTATTATATGTAGAGACTGTTTAAACCTTTTATGAATTTTTGATAAACAAACTCAACTATATGAAAGCGAGCAATGGCAACACTCATAGAAATCAAACTTATTTATCTCTAGAGTGAGGGACTGTTGCCGTTCGAAAAACTTAAGATAATTATCTTCAATTTTGATTAACAAACTCGGCTCTATGAAAGCTACATGTTGCCGCGACCGGAAATAAAATACTTTCATCTTTGACGGTCCAGCAGGTTGTCATTCGGCAAATTTTAAGATACTTTGAAGTTTAATCTGGAAGGTTACTGAAAAATAAACTAAACGATTTAGATGCAATAAGCACAATCTTATGAATATTATTTCGACTTTTTAATGTGATTGACTCTAACAAAGAAGTTTTAAAATCATGAGATGTCTTATCAGAAATATTCAATATTTTATGAAATTACTTTAGCTAGACTCATTAAAATCCTCATATACTTTTTTGTTTTTTTATGATAACTATTTTAGATCGCTGGCCATGTGACTGACTAGTTTTTAAAGAAATTATATAATGAATAAACGAGTATGTTAGGAAACATCTAAAAATCTATCCGGAATTCTAAAGATATGTTGTTTTTAAATATTTCGTAATTTTCCTGTTCAACTGAATTTTACGTGGAATAAGTGCAAAAAACGTGATATTTAATAAACAACGCTAACGCATAAAAAGCTAATAATAAAGAGATAATGTGGCGTAAGTGCGAAGAAAACGCTCCTTAACAATAAAGCTAAAAAGACGAAAATAGCAAAAATGGGTGCAAGAGCAGACCCGTAGACTACGAGCTCAACGAGAGCTTAAAGACCCTTAAGAAATTCTTTTGGGCAACCGTTAAAATCTGAAAGCTTTCACATTTTATTTTTTAAGCTAATTTCTCTATACTGTAACCGTATCTATCTATCTTTTTGTTACAATCGTTGTCCTGCATACAATATTCCTCATTTAAATTCTCTAATGAATTTCTGTACAAATACCGGTATTTATACAGAATTTCTCTCTCTTCAGTCTACAGTTTACCATTAATTGCTCGCAAACCGTATCTCAAAGTAGTAATATTTCCCGCAGCGATTTTCTGTAAAAAAGATTGTAAACGAAGCTTGCATTTATTGCTTGCATTGCATTCTCTTTGGACTAGAAATCTGGCTACAGAATATCGTAATAACATTTCCCAAATGATATTCATTTCCACGTTCGCATTTTTAGTATCATTTCAAACTTTATTTCGTCACAAGTAGTTGCAAGAAGTTTGATTTTTCAAAGGCAGAGAAATCCTCCAACATAAAAATTTAAATTTAAACTAAGCAAAAAATCAATCATAGTTTGGCATACATTTTGAGTAAAAATCTACTGATTTTGAGGATGATCACAAAAAAGAAATTAATTAATTAATTTCTAAATTAACACTACATGTCTTCGTTGCACAGCCGGTTAAATTATGCACAGTGTTTTTTGCACTTCACAGAAACTTAACTACTCGATTTATTCTGACTTAATTAACTGATCCCTCGAGACAAACTGAAAATGGAGGTTAGAATCTCGCGAACGGCCTGGCTGCAGGGGTGTTTTCGTGGTTTTCCCCATGTGTAACGTGTATACGAGCCAGTTTCCCTTAGAAAGTCCTCCACGAAGGAATCCCTCCCCTTACGCAGATAGCCCTAGTGTGCTTTGCCATAATTAAATACACCAACCAACACCAAACTGAAAATGAATCAAAAATTGCAAATTTTGAAACTGAATATTCAAATCAATTTTATATATATACATATACAATAAAAAAGAATATAAGGTGCTTCAACGCTCAACTATATTTAGTTTACTAGGAATGATAGCGGAAGAATTCGAAGAAGTTAGAACTTGCAACGAGACCATGGCAATTTTCACCGTAAGTTACGAAGATTTTACGAAATGTTTTCTGTGCGCAAAATGGAAGTAAACATTTAAAGTCTTACAAAGGGAGATATTACTAATTGAGAAAACATTTTGCCATGAAGTGAATTAATAATATCTCCCCTTAATCCCCTTGTTGCCCTCACCGTTTGCATTCCGTCTAGTTTAAAACGATAGATCGAGGTTCAATTGAATTTGATTTAGAAAATAATCAGTTTTCTCTCATCCTGTTCGTTTGTATACAGATATAAAAAAACTTCAAAAATCTTTACATATTTATTCATATAAAAACTAAAAACTCAAACATGCTCTTATAGGTCGAGATGTAATAAATTCTTCCTTAGAAATTTGTAACTGAAAAAATTATTTAACGTCTTAGGTAAATAGAAATAAGAATAGATTTGCAAATGTTGTTGCTTCTTTAACAAATTTTTTGTTCTTCTAAGATCATTTCGGAACTATAACCCTGCAGGTAGAAGCTTACCATTTAGAGAATTAAACCAGGAATCTAAGGCAAAACCATCTTCTGTAGCTATAAGGACATTTAAAGATTTATACTTTCCGGGACAGAAACAACAAAATCTCGGAGACAAAACTTTTATTGCATCTATCTTATATTTTCGAGAGAGAGATTCGCCACTACATTAGGCCCCCCATTAGGCTGGGCGAGGTAGAACTCTTGAATAAAAGAACCATTATTGCTTAAATCCTGAAATTGAAAAGGGGGGACTAAGCCCAGGGTAAGGGAGGGGATATATCTTTGGACGAGCGCAAAAATAAGGAGCGCGTCTTATTCAAATGAAGAACGAATTGGGGTTGAGTTGTTTCTGTAATGGTTCTGGGGTAATTGTGGGACAAGAAGCCATCTGGACCATGCAACCTCAAGAAGGCGGGTCGTAGCGTATCCGCTTCTTCTGTCCTCTTCTATCTCAGGGTTCAGGGCATTGGTAGATATAATCGAAAGTTTCTGTCTTAAAAGTAATATCATGTGACTGTTGTCATTTCTTGTCCTGGAGTATTATGATGAACATTGCAACCATTGTTCTGTAATTGGTGTTATTTTATCTTTTGGAAATTCGTAGCATATCTTACTGCAATGAGAAAATTCTTCACATATAAAGAAATTTCCATCTTTTATCATCTTAAAAATTTGAGGAACATTTTTTCCTACTTTGAGCTATTGTAATGCAATTACTTATGTTGCCATTTTAACTCTTAAAAACGAAATTTTCAGGATGCAAAATAATAAAATTTGTGTGCATATATGTGTGTGTCGAAAAGGCATTATTTTAGTGCAAAAAATATTTTTAAAAGAATACACACCGCAGAAAGTATTAGTGGTTTTTACAGCAACAAATGTGAAAACTCAAATGTTCTCTTTCCCAAATTCACATCTCACACCTTCTAAGTAACACCTTAAAACCTTAGCAATCTTTAGTAAAACTATTCAAGATCGTCTTGTTGCTTAAATATCATTCCTGAAGGAGATGCAATTGAAACATGACACTTAAAAATGGATAAAGAGGTGTTAATACAGATAAGTTGATTCGACACAATGTTATGCTTTGCTAAAGTTTTAAGAGAGAGACTAAATTTAAATGGAGTCGTTACAATTAATTTGTATTTAGATTTCCAAAACGAGTCTACATTTACATTGATTCGTTACTAAGATTATTTCACTTATTAGTGTATAGTACTTGAATGGGTGACTATCGGATAATTTCATTTTCTTGAATTAATGAACATTTCTTAACTATTAACATTAAAGGATGGTTTTTACTTGATAATCCATGCCATAAGATTCGTAGAGTTGTACAGTACATTAAGCTTGTCGAAGCAGGAGACAGGAAGCTATGTCTATTTGCTATGTCGTCGTTGGGCTTTCATTTGTGGTCAACAAATTTCAGCTGTCGATTGCTAAACAGATATGTTCCATTTGTACTACAAAAGCAATGGGAAAATTGAAAATTCCTTATACAATAACCATAGCTGATCTGGATGGTAAGAAAAGGGTATAAGGGATGCGCTTCTACCAAATAATTAATGTGTTCTGCACAAATATTTCGACAGAAAAGCTTTAGCTATAGAGGGTTAATCAGTTATTGATAGAAAAACGCTAATAGCTCTTTTAATCATATAAAATGCATATTTGTTTAATTTTACGTTATTACTGTGTAGGGACATTGGGTTATTTTTAAAGCAGGAGTGATGAAAAATGAACAACGCCCTCGCCGGGAATCGAACCACCAACCTCTGGAATACGCGCCCAGCGTGCTGTCCACTACACTACGAAGACATGCTAAGAAGGCGAGAGAAATACCTTATAACTGTATTAACTCTTATTTTCAATTCAAGTCAGAATTGGCTAATGTTTGACTTTGAATGCTGAATGTTGATTTCACTTTTTTCAAATGTTTTGTTGCCTTGTTTGTTTCAAATATGTTGAATTCACTTTGTTTGAAAGGTTCATACAATGCTGAATTTGTTTCAAAATAATGAATTCTATTCTTAGTTCGCCATAACAAGTATACGGAAGAATATGCCCTATTTTGTCTGTTAGGAGCATGAATCCTAATCTTAAGAATGGATTGTATCAATGCAAAGAAAGCATGCGACGGTTATAAGCCTAAGAAGACAAGAACGCCTTCGTGAGGACTTTACTAATAAATATTTATCGTGTGTAAAAATCATACTTAAAGCTATTTCATTTAGCCCTTTTTTATTGAAGGTCATGTTCTGACCGTCCAACTAAGGTGCAGTTGTATATCTAAAACGGTTACAGATATTGAGAAATGCAATTTCTTAAACTGTAAATATTCTAACAGAAAAAATTATTTTGAATAGTCAGTTTTATGAGTTAACAAATATTATAAAACTTTTATTTTAAATTTGCCTTAATTATTATACAAGTGTTCATCCATCTTGGACTTAATATCATTTAGTGGTTACCTGGTATGTAGTCACGTAAAACTGAAACTAAGATCAGTGCCAAAATGAAAAAACAGTTTTAAAATGAAGAATAACTTTGAACCAGAATTGTCACTAAATGAAATAACTGAAAAATAGATATAGAATATAGAAATATAGAAGCAATATTATCTGAAAATATTTATCTTCCGAGATTCAAGATTTAATATGTGAATGTAAATTTCTGCATGCGCGAAGACCAGCTATGATGTGTATCGATGCAGTGGGCCTTGAAATAAATTTCTTAACGCAGTAACAAGTGTTAGAATAATAAATAGGATTTATTTATTATAATTAAGCTGTATATTATATTCACTTCAAAATTGGCTTTCGACATTTTTTCCCCCTGAAAAAGCATCATTGAGACGAAATATAAGACTATATAAGAAGCTCAATACTGCTTTGAGTGCATTTTTCGTAAAATATATCTGTCCTGAAAAATAATATAAATTAATAAGAGTTCTGTTGAATTTATATAAAGCTCCAAATTTACTAAAATCAATTCCAACTGTACGCCATCAGAAATTAACACTTATACTGAATGTTTGAACGTAGTGCATCTGTGTATTATACGTTGTTGGAAGAAAGTGCGAATATATAGAGGCATCCATTATCAGTAAATAAAGGATGATGCTGATAATAATAATAATAATAATAATAATAATGGTAATGATAATAATAATAATAATGGGGATAATAATAATTTGTTAGCCTTGGTTGCTAACCATCGAAAAGGCGCTCATAGGCCACAGGTTACCCATAGGCTTAAACTTAGCCACCACGTTTTATATGTCCCCGCTTTTTCAGTTCAAATGGTTTTGAAAAGCAATTTTGTGTGGTCCACTGTAAATGGGTTGTTTCAGTTTCCATTCGAGTCTGTTGTCCTCATTCGGAAAAAATAAGGTACTATTCTTTCATAATTAATATATCCTGCGCTGAGAAACAAACTAAACTACATAAAAGTAATAAATTCAGTTCTTAAAAATACTATGTTTTTAATTTTAATCTGTTTGATTTAAATAAAAATGCAATTCATGATCTATCTAATTGAAAATTTTAAATATTTTTGTATAATTACATTTTTATTATGTACTTTTCCTTTTAAATATACAGCAAATATAAAACTTTTCCATGTTAGTCTAAATATATATTCATCCGATATATTATAAAATGTTTCGCTATTTCATCTGAACTATCTCTATTGATAGTCTGTATTGATAAATCATGTTCAATTTTTAAAGAGTTCTTTTGGGAGAAAGTTAATATTTGAATCCTTTCAGAATTTATTTATTTACTTTTTATTATTTGGCATATATTTAAGCATTTTTTCTATAGTTTTAAGAGTTTGCATTTTTCGCTTAACATGAGTCTGAGTTATAACTCTGCATCATAAAAATAAAGTTGCAACCTCAGATTTAAGCACAAGCATAAAAAGAAAATATATATATATATATATTTAAGATTCGTATTCAATATGCACTACATTATTAAATTGTTTTCATTACAGTGAAAAAATTATAACGTTAAATATTAATGCTTGACAGTAAATAAAACACCAAAAAATAATATAATGATAATGTTACCAATATGTGCCAAATGTATTACCAAAATGTCATCTTGCAAACAGAATCAGACATAAATATGTAAATCAAAAAGTTATAAGTTTTAGTCCAAATGGGCGTTAACCCAGAAAGGCTGTGGGTCTCGGAACGTCATTTTGCATCGAATCACTTTAAATGTCTGAATCACCTTTCAGATTGTTGTCACCAAATATTATTGCCCTATATTATATTTAAAGAATTTAAATAACGAAGAATCTGCATGAATGCGTGCATGATTCTCGCATTGTGAAAAACCAACAATACCTAGAGGCATTCTATTTTGAATAAAGCAATCCTCCAACCGAATATGGGCACCTGGAAGCCTGAATCTGGAATTTCGAATTTGTTTTATTATCTATAAAACTTTAACGAATTTTTGATTAAAAAACTTAGCGTTTTCGAAGCAAAAGTGGAAACATACTGTACGGAATAAAATAATTTTATCTCCAACGCGAGAGACTGTCTATCGGAAACTCTATGTTGTTTTTAAATATTTTTAGTCCAATGTGGCTTTAGTCCAAATGCTCTCCAAACGTGTATGTGTCTGTAAAGGGGAAAAAAACCCTATTTGGAAGTAATATAAAATTTGAAAGCTTTCAGAGTGTATTTAGTATTAATTTCAAACGAAAAACTCGGAGCTTTTCAAAAGACATTCAAGATACATTTTATAAGAAAAAGAAAGATTGTGCTATTTTGTCTTCGAAAGTAACTGAGCCAATTCATTTGAAAGCAATGTAAAGTAGTCTTTCGATAACTCTAACTTCTAGCTCTAACATATAAAAAACAACTCAGGCTGGAAAAGAGAAATGCCTAAATTAATTTGTCGCTAAAGTTTCATAATTTTGCATTTTAGTATCGAGTTACGAATACTATGCTATTAATAAGCCGGTTAAAATCATTATTACGTTTCTTGTTGAGATAAAAACAAAGACATAGACATAATGGTATATTTAGAGGAAAATTTATTAATACTAGAATAAGCATTGTAAAAATTTTATCAATCAGTCACGTAAATTTAGTGTTTGCATTAGCCAAAACTATCGCAAAACTCTGTAAATATTACTGAATGCATTTTTATCCAATTTTGTTTCATTTTATTACTTGGATTTAAGCCAACGTTATATTGAATAGGGGTGAAAATTCGACGAATACACGCCGAGAGTTATACGCTTTTCATTTAAAATCACAGAGTTCGAAATAAAATACAGAGTAGTTATAAAAACACCCGTAACTAATCATTACAAGTTAGGCTATATCTTAAAAACGCGAAACATTTGTACATTTTTCTACATTTTTGTGCTTCTCCATAGGAATGAACAAAGCGTATATTGGCATTCCATTAAAAATATGAATTCGTGAACATTGAATTTAAAAAAAATACTTACTTTTTGAGAGTTGGTTCATCAATAAATCATTTCTTCACTGGTATTATTATTAATAAATTTGTAAGAGAATATGTGAAAGCATATCTGCAGCGTCGATATTTAGGCTAATAAATCATTCATTATTTAATTTATGAATGCATAAGAGAGCGACGAAAACCCCTGACGGAGATTATTCCTTAAAATACTTCAGAGAATAACCAGTCATTACCACTCTGATACTTACCAAAAACAAACTCTTATCATTGGCGTAACCTATTAAATTAAACCTCTTCTTCTTACATGTTTTAAAAACAACATCCTCAACTCGAGTTATTTGCAGCCGCCGAAATATACAGAATCCGAAAGAAAGAGTTTTGCATTCATTCTGAAATTAAATCACATCGAATAGTACCTTAATGCGCCGTGAGGGGGGAAATGAAAAAAATATTCTCCTCAAAAGCGAAAAAAATAATATTTAGTCCTAAAAAATTGAAGGCGAAAGGAAAAAAAATTCGAATTAAAGAAGCCGCTTTATCGAAAAGAAATCTCATGGCTTAATTTTTTTGCTTTACATATTTTTTTCTTTACCCCCAACGCTACCGCTAATTTGTTTGAAATGGCGCTCTGCTTAATACGCCGCGGAATTTAGAGGGTAGACTTTTGAGAGGAGTTTAAGTTACATAATTCCGCCTCTCACTCTCCCCCTCTAGAAAGTTCCCTTCCCACTCTCTTATATTTCTAACCTCGCCCCTTCCCCCGAACAGCCCTGTCCTCCACCCTCCTCGGAACACTGCCTCTACCTCCCACCCCTGTCCTCTCCTTTTTACAAGTCCCCCATCAAATTGAAATCCATCACTTCGGGTTTTATTAAAGGTTTGTCCGACAGCTGGCAAGTCCAACGGTTCCTAACGGTGCTTTGGCTAGAACAAAACAAAGAGCAAATACTTTTTTTTTTGTTTCACAGCGGGAGTGGACCTACTTTAATTTCTTAGAAACTGCAGACGGCAACTCCCTCCCCCTTTCGCTCCAACAGCCAAAATAGAGGAGGGGTGTAAGGAATAGCTGGAATATTTTAACCAAACCACATTGTCTTTAAAACGTTGCTAAGACGTCCTGCCAGTGTATATAAACTTAACCTAGCTCGTAACGTCCAATGCGATAAATTTTCAAGCAAAGTACTTTTACAAAGAATAAAAGGAATGCTGTTTTACCGCAAGAAGTCTCTACTTGGGACAAGAGCTGGTTCATAAATTGAAAGTTACTGCTTTCTAATATTTATGTGTTATCAGTTTGGTAAACTGAGAGAGATTTACGCTTCTAATCTCCATCCGCGTTGCTTGCAAGTGAAGGGGTAATTTTTACCATGTTAACTTTCCTCTGCTCTAACTTACTTCAGTATGTCATGACAAGAACAAAGATGAGAAATGGCATTGGTTATTTGGCACGTTTTCCTAAAAGATTTGGTTTCATTCTCCGTTAAATATATATTCTCCGCTGGAAACTTCTATTTGATAAAACTGGATTTTCTAGAAAATTCTCCTATGCTGGGGGATAAACAATAGCGTTGATGGCATGTACATTTTAGCTTGGTGATAAAATAAAGGCTTGAAAGCTTGAAGATAAAATAAAAGTTTGGATTCAGTGAAACCGATCTGCCCATGATGTAATCTGTATTAATATTATTTGCACTAAATTTATTTATGTACCATCAAAATATTTATACTGGCTATGAAATAAGAACAACAATTATCGAAACACAGTAGTACTATAATTTTATACTTTCCTGTATCTCTCAATTAGTCCAAATTCTTACTTGATAATCCTAAGATGCGTTAAGGCAATATCTTTAATACAATTTTCGATATTCTATTTGTCTTTTTATGTAAACAATTTTAGTGAAAAATACATTTAAATCTGTAGTATCTTTTGTATAACGTAACACAAAAATCTGAAGAGTCAAAGCTCTGCCGGGAAAATAAAATTACAGGGGGGAGTCTACTTGGCATTATAGTAAATGGCTATCTCGCCAAACTGGCGACATATCGCGAAGCTAGCAACGGTTTTGGTGATTAATTTTTGTCGCCAAATTTGCCTAAAAAGTGCCGTTGCAAAATTTGGCGATATTTTGGTCTGGATCGTGTATAATTGAATGAATGTAATTGATCGCATTATTATTAACTGTAACGGCATCTGCCTCTTATGTGTAACTTTAACCGTATATGCCTTCCAATAATTTCAAGAAATGGAAGATACTAGAAATTTCTCGTTGGCCGGGGAAAATCTATATAAAACCGAAGAGAGCATCAGTTTCTGAGAGAAATCCGCCTCCTAAGCTAAATTCCGAGTGACACATCAGGCATTACCTCATCTGAAACACTAATTGAAGCATCTATATCAAGACAGTCAGTAAACAGCATGCGAAACGTGGCATATAAGAGGCACTTAAAACAGTTTCTGAGTTGTTTAGTTCAGCATGAATTCGGCGTATTGATACATCTCCATGAGGACTTCATCTTTTTATATGCACTTTGGATTCCACTATGTTTAACGGTCTCTGTAGCTTGAAGTGTAAGTATTGATTGTACAATGTATTTCTCAGAAGAGCTGTACGAGTATTTTTGTGGAAAGTTCCAGAACTATAAAGTGTTTCTTTTGGTAAAAATCATACCTTGATTTTTCATCATAATACGACCGAAGCGTTATAACATGAAGCTCGCCAGCAATTAGCTAAGTATCAGAAGATCTAATTGATTTATCTTGTACAATCTTGAAGAGAGATTGGAATATTACGATATATTGACTATTAGTACATAGCTGAAATGCAATTATAAAATTTTATAAATAATATTACTATCTTATTATCTATACCACATGATCATATGATAAGAATATTCTTAATGTAAAACTAAAAGAAAAAACACATGAAAATGTTGTAAAATCATTAAAAAATTTTCTAAATATAGCCAGCTAACGTGCCACAGATACATTCTTTTATGTAATGTCAACATCCATAACCATTACATTTAGAATTTTTTAAAATAAACGAACTGAAATAAACTGTAAAGTGACATATTATAATATATGATGCATACTTTACATTTCTAATAAAAATGAATTTTTTATCTGTAAATAACAATTCATAATTGTAAGTTGAATATTTTACTTTGAATTGCGAATGTTCAATAGATATTATAATCAGATTCATCGAAAGAATCCACAGTAAGATTTATTCAGATAAAAAAAAAATATTATGTCCTTGTCATTTTCGTATCGCAGACTACATTTCAGGAATCTGTTAAGCGACCAGTGTGATGAAGCTATGCCCAATTAGAAAATAAACCTGGGTAAAACTATCAGTATTCAGCTGTTTTATGCGTACATCACTAGGAAATAAAAAGTATCAAAATATTCCTAGACTGAAGGAAGATAGATGAAAGCGATAACCGAAAGAAAAGAAATAAGAATAAGAATTAAACCAAATTTTGTAACCTTTATCATATGCAGCTGAAATGGTAAATGGGTCAATGTAATGAGCCATCAGAGAGCGGTAAATTCCTCATCATTCTATTAAGACAAGTTATGCAGCAAAAGCCGTAAGTCGTTAACTTAGAAATAAGAGACTGAATTTTTATAAGTTGTAGAGTCGTTAGTTTTTTTTTAACAGAAAACGACATGAATAATGAGCAATGCCCTCGTCAGGTCTCGAACCTGGACATCTCGAATACGCACCGAGTGTGCTAACCGTTACACCAGGAAGGCATGCTGGAAGGAGGAGAAAATATGATATAAAATGATGATTATTAATGGTCACAGAAGCATGCATGAAATTATAACAACCAATAATAGCTTTCCAAAATTTGGTTTCTTGTTACATATATAAAAGCTTTACATAACGTAACCATAAATATTAAATTTTGATCAAGACTACCTCATCTAGATAATGAACAGCACATGGATCTTTGTACATTACATAAAAAAATTGTATTCAGACAAACAAGTATTTTCAACTGTTTAACCAATGAATTTGTATGAAAGCATTGAACAATATATCGCATATAAAATTTAACGAAGACGAACATTCTACAAGAAGTATCAAATTAAAAGTTACTGGTAACGTATGGAAATACTAACCCATTTTTGAAAGAAGGGCATGGTTAAGGGTTTATCGTAGATCTATTAATATAAGTTATATTTCTATCACTTCATAACATACGGCAATGCAAGTGACACAGAAAGACATAACGTTAAATTTATTTTAAGAATTTTATTATATGAGTTTTTAGTCAAAATTATACACACTACACGACACTGTAACTTGAAGTTTTGAATCCTGTTTTTCATCTATCAGTATCACAAATCGACAAATCAGAATCAAGATGGAAACCTTTTGAAGCGAGATTAAGTTTTAATACCACGAAAAGACAAGTGTAGATTTCGTGATTTTTATATTGGGTAAATAATCACCCCTTATTTTCTCCTCCACAATATTGTTCCATAATTTTCGTAATCAGTTCTTGCATCTCTCACTCAGAAAGGAAGCTGTGGTTATCAATTTCCATCTAAATCTTCAATAAAGTCATAACAGTAAAATTGTTGGTATTTAACTTTGGGACTGCATAGACATAGTCAGGATTAAACAAATTCATCAACGGTCCGATTCAGGGAGGCTGATCAACAATGATTCACAGTCTCTATATTTAGTTTAAATTAAAAGAAGTATTTTGTGTCTACCGCAGACGAAGCTGCGTATGGGGGGACATAAATGTAATTAAAAACATTTGCATAATCAAAATTTTTAAACTCCGCTGGGATCTAAATTTCTAGACTCAATATCTGCGATATGTTGCAAATTCATCAACCCGATCATTTTTAACTGATTTGGGATCTCTGGATTGCTACGTATATTCCAGTTTGGCTTATATTGATAAATAGGCTACCACGTTGAATTTCTAGATGAAGAAAATCTCTTGGACATTGCCTCAAGGAAACGATCAAGTAAAGCCATTAACATCGAGGAACATTCCTGGAGAGTTTTCAATGCACTGGTTATATTCACCTGGAAGAAACGACCTTATCGTGTAGCCTCTTTTGATATATATGCATTTCCTCCAAGCAGAAAGGCAACGCTCTGGGAGCACCATCCAAAGAAGTGGGCCTCGGAAATGCATAATTATTTTTATCCGTATTTCAGCTGCGGTGGGTATTTCCCTTTCTATATATTTCTGTTGGTTAATCAATCTCAGGAAAGAATTCAATCGCAGATCGATTTCCGGCGGCCAGCAATCACTGTGAGCGTATGACGGGGATTGAGTGATTTATAGCGTCCCGAATCGGCTCGACGTCGAGTTTTTATTTTATTTGATTTATTTGATTTTATACTTTTTTATTTTATTTTTTGCAATCATTATTATTATTTTTCTTCCGAACTTACCTTCTCCAAACCGCGTGCAGGTCGTGGGCAGTTTTATGAGTGATATTTCAAAACTGGATAAAACTGCAACACTAACTGATTTTCTGGAGCATGGAGGCATGAACGAAGAATTAATGAATGGAAAAACAGCGTAGGGAAACTCTTTTTTTTCTTATTTCTTATTTACTGTAGAAGGAAGTATAGAAATCTCGAAAGATTTCGCATTACAGTTTTGGACAGGATATATTTTTCTCCCACCAAATCTAAATTGACCACTTTTAATAGAGATGCGCGGTGTTTCGTTACATTAAATTTGGACAAGAACCTCAGGCAAAACTGCGGTGACCTTTCCTTTTAATTGAAAAAATTTAATATGCTTTATCAATCTTCGTCTTGGAAACTTAGCTATGAAAAGTTACTTAGATTTTTAAAGACTGTGTATCTTGCTATTATGGTTAATAAACAAAATGTAAGGAAATATCGTATTTCTCCATGCTTGTTCTCATCGCGTATGTGATTATTATATCCATATAACATATCCATAAGTCGTAAACCAGCACAGATATAACTAATGCTTCGTGTTTTCAAACAAAAAGATTGATGTTTTTTATAGCGGCACACAACTTAAAAGTGTGGAGAACATAAACTTTTACCACCAGAATTTGACCAACTGTTTCTCGTGTTTCCCCCAAATACCCCCTTTAAGTGGTGAAGAATATAGGGAATCTTAAACACATGGCTCTTGTGAAATAAATTGTTCGCACATTCAGCTAGCAAATGAAAGCAAAATTAGAAGTAACAGTTTTAAAATTCCTATTGGCAGCTAATTTAATGTAAATAATGCTTGTTTCAGATCTTTCGTCCGATACTTCTGTACAGGAAACTAGATGTTTATTTATATTGATTAAAAAGGTTAATATTTTTTCTTCTTTGCGGTCTTACGTAACTGTGCTAAATATTAATATATAGCATTTTATGTTCCGGTCGCTGAACAAATTGAAACCATTTTATATTTCTACTATTTTAATGTGATTATTATGTAGTATTAGAATAAAAGTAGTAACAGAAAGGGAACTATTTCCAAAGTTGCGATGATGGCTGTCTTAAATTAGTTTCTTCTGCTTCAGTTTGCTTCCTATATGGCTGCTTAGTTAAATTTTGCACTTTTATTTCTTGTTTCATACTTGGAAGATATTCTTTAGAAAATCCTTCCCAGAAACATAAGCAAGTTTGAATTTTAATAACTGGTACATTGATTGTGTAACTTCAAAAATAAAAAAATCTCAGCCACTTTTCTTTTCAAAAATGAGAATGAAAAATTTCTTTGGTAACTAAAGACAAACGACAACCTGTATATGTTTCATGCACTCAAAAGCATTTATGATGCGTTTAGAAATTACGTGCCTGTAATGAATGCCTTGATATTGTTTTGCTAAAACTCAAAAATTATATTCAGATTGACAGTTTTTGATTTTTGAGAAGCTACTGTTATTTTATTGAACTTCTACTGTAAATTTGCATTCTATGCTAAATTTATATTTAGCATAGAATGTAAATTTACAGTAGAAGTTATCACGAAATATCACCAATCTACACTTACACGACACATAAATATCACGAAATCTACACTTGTCTTTTCGTAGTATTAAAAATTAATCCCGTTTAAAAAAGTTTCCGTCTTGATTCTGATTTGTCGATTTGTGATATTGTCACATGAAAAATAGCATTTAAAACTTCAATGTACCCTGGGTTAAGTATATGTATTATTTTTAACTTCTGTGCTAAGCACATACTTTTTCAAATTTTTTGAAGTTAGTAAACAGAAACGCTTTAGAGCTAATAACAGCACAAGAACTAAATTGCTGTGTCTAAAACTGAAGCATACTTAATTTAGTAGGAGAGGAAAAATTAAGTTTAGATAAATACCAATGTAGGCATTAAAGAATGAATGGTTTGAGATTAAATTGAACTATTTTTCGGTATCCAGATGATAAAATTAAAGAATAACGTATTAGCTATTTTAAAAATTAGATTAGTACAGTGCTTCTTACAGAAACATTTTACTTATTCACCCATAAAATATGTCAATATGACTGTAAATTGACTGTAACTTAAACTGAACTGTTAACTAATATATTGTTAAAGCACCAAGATCAGTTAAAATGTTAAAGAAAGGCGAATTTACGTAGATTCAAGTTATGCTGACAGCAAACTGTAGTTTAGCATCATTTTTAATTTGTAGCTGTAATTTTGCATAGGGTATAATTACAAATGTTTTCTATGTACATGCTTTAGTAAAACTTAAATACATTAAAAAAACTTTTGTTTATGAAAATTCTCAGTTACAGATATTATAAACGACATAAAGCTAAATACTTGTATTATACATTGCATCAGTAAAAGCTATTATTTATGAATGAAATTACTGAGAAATATGGCTGGTTTTAACTATCAGAATAGCATGTCAGTATAAAATGTAAAATTAACCAAAAAAGCAGCTTTAAATTAGCGTAGATTTTGAATAAAATTTCATGCATTACAGGGTGATCAGACATAGGCCTTTCTTTTGCAGTAGCAATAAATAAATTAATCAAACTCTTGAGTCAAACTGTATTTACTTCTGAAGAAGAGGGACCTATGTATAAGTACTCAAAATCTACCTAAATTCTAAGATTTGCCTAAGATTCTAATATTTTCTTTTTTTGCCTAATTTTAAGGCAAGTCCAGCTATTTCGTTATTATATTACATGCATGTTTCTTCTGATAAGATAATTTTTAGAGTATTAGATCACCAGAGAAATATTATGTACGTTCCTTAAATATTCCAGCCCTTTGCTCAATTCTATTTCTCTAAAAAAATGAGCCTTCTATATATTACGCTATTATTACATCATATCCCGTGACGACTCATTACTCCATATGGAGAATAGAAATCAAAAATCCGAATTCATGCATAATGTTTCATCACGAGCCGGGACTCTCTGAGTACAGATCGCAACGGACATACAAAAGAGAGAAGCTGATTATGGTAAAGTAGGGAGGAATTGATTGCAGGGATGCACTCGAGGTTATGCCTTCAGATTGACAGGTATCTTCACGCAGGATTTTAGAAGGATTTGGATTTGGGTTTATTGAATTATGCAGAGGCATTTTAGACTATTTTCCTGGAAAACTTACCTCCGTGGAGAACATTCGGAAGGAAAATCCATGCACATCACACTTGGGGAAATGCACGGAAGCAGTCTGGTTAGTGTAACAGCTTGTTCGCTTGAATCCATTCCCAGCTCGAACTACCAGAGTTGTTCAGTCTTAACCTTGCAGGAGCTGGCAGCCAAATGTTTTAACAAAAACTGGCCTGTATTAAACACGTTACATACAGGGAAAAGTAGAACAATTTTGGTTGCCAACCCATTATCTTGGAAATGAATCCGGGACGAATAAGTAGCACTCAGCTGTCTTGTCACCAGGGGTAAAGACAATACGATAAACTTGTCTTTACCACTGATAGGAATTAAGTAGCAAACATATTGCTCTTCAAGTATTCAATTAGTTAAATGTAAAATTTTAATTTGGTGAATAAACCTTATTCGGATTCAAATCCCAATAAGAGTAGGAAACGGCAAAGGCAATACTTAGCGATCGTAACCGCTCATAGTACAACGTAATATAATATAATAATACATAGAAGCCAACATAATGGTAATCAAAAATGGAAAACCGTACTATGTTCTAATATAAATCCCAAAATTTTAAAAATCGTGCTAACAGTAGCCAGTAAAGAGTAAATCTCCCTATAAAGTGCAGTTCTAATAAAATCCAATAAAACTTCCATATAAAAGCTGTGTACCCACGTGACATTAGCACCAGTACCTGGGATTATGGAAACTTCGAATATGTGAATTTAACATTTGAAACTATTATCAGTAATCATAGGACTACGGAAATGCATTTTCTTAATATTATTTGTATTTCTCATAATTTTCTTACAATATTGTGATACAGTTTCTTACTATAACATGCCTATGTTTCGAAAGCTTGATTATATGTTTTATATCTTACATTTAAGAGATTATTTTTTCTATTTGTATACTGCAGCTTTTAAAAGCTTTATTGCAAATCTTATCTCTTATTTTAAAACTTCATTGTTAAATATTGTTACGAATTTGGTATTTAAAAAACTAATGTTAGTTCAATTATAAATTAAATGCTTTTATTTCTCGCGCAGTGCAGCGCGTGACGAATATTAAAAGAAAGCTAAGTCGGAAAATTGAAAATACAAGAGCGCGTGCATTAAATAAATAAATATCTCTTTTTGATTTCGAGAAAGTACTGGAAAATTCTAGCGCGTGATTTTAAAATCTTATAAAAGGAGGAAAACATCTCAGTTTGGAGGAGTTGCTTAGTTTGTTGTTGTTTAGAAAACTGCTCTTGTTGATTGTAGCGAATTCGCGGATTAGCTTTCTTTAGCTGTTTTGAATTACGTTCTATTGGACATTTGAGTAGTTAAAAGATAACTGCTGTGAGATATTGTAATACTGCATGATAATTTGAGAAGATTTAAGCATTTTTGTTGTGATAATAATAAATTTTTGTTCATTTTTCATCGAACTTGGGCATTCATTTCGTAACGAACCCGTACGCACGCAACAATTTTTGGTGTCAGAAGTGGGATTTGAATGCCAATAACAAGAGCGATGGAAGAGCAATTAAGGCAGTTGATATCAACGTTTGCATCATTTAAAGAAAAAATGAAAGAAGAGATGAAATATAATCAGGAAAAGATTGAAGCGGGACAGGAAGAAATGAAAACGGGACAGGAATTCGTCAAAGAGGAGATGAAATCCGTTAAAGACGAGATGAAATCTGTTAGAGACGAGATGAAAGCAGATCAAGAGGAAATGAAGAGAGAAATTACCTGCGTAATAGAAAACAAATTCCAGGCTATAGAAGGCCCACCAGCGGCCGAGCCAAGTCACTGAACACTGGTAGTTCGGTCCGAGGTTCGAATCCCGCGAACGGGCTGGCTGCATGGGTCTTTTCTTGGTTTTCCCCATGTGTAACGTGTATACGAGCCAGTTTCCCTTAGAAAGTCCTCCACGAAAGGCATCCCTCCCCTTAGGCAGATAGCCCTCGAGGCTTTGCCATAATCACACATACACCAATACACCAGGCTATAGAAGATAGAAGACTCGGTCGAAAGTAAGGTTGGAGAAATTGAAGAAAGTCTCCTCTGTCAAAGAACAAATAGAAGGGAGAATTTCTGCTGTGGAGGAACGAATTGAAGGAAGAGTTTGTGCCGTCCAACACCAAATCGAACAACAAATTGATGAAAGAGTTTCTGCAGTTGCCAAAGAAATGGAAACTTTAAAGAAATTCGTAGCGACGGCAGGGAGCAAGAGTGATAATTTTAAATTCTTACCGATGCCTGCTCGTCCATCTCTGAAGCTATCCACATATGATGGGAAGACATCCTGGCAAGTGTATAAGACCCAGTTTTCTATCGTTGCGGATGCGAATGGATAGGATTCCCAAGCTACGGCCTGTCATCTCGCCGCTTCTCTGAGAGCAGACGCAGCGGATATCCTGCAGACGCTTCCCGAAAATCAAAGGTTAGATTTCGAAGTTCTGTCCGGCGCCTTGGAGCTGCGCTTTGGGGAGAAGTGTTTAAAAGACTACAACAGGCTCCAATTAAAATCTCGTCAACAGAAGCCTACCGAAACACTTCAGGAGCTCGCCACGGATGTTGAAAGGCTGTCCCATCTCGCCTTTTTGAAATGCCCGACAGAAACAAGAGAAATCCTCTCCTTGCAATACTTTATCGACGGCATCCGGGATACTGAAATACGAAGCTCTACGAATGGGGGATGTAAAAGATTTAAAAAGCGCTCTAGTGTACGCCATGAAATTCGAGGCAGCGCAGCAAGCAACTCGTAGAGATCGCTACCAAGTCAGAGCTGTGCGAGTCCACGAGCCAGCGGATCAATTGATGGCTCGTTTAGATGATTTATCCAGACAAGTCGACGATTTGATATGGAGTAGGAGTGAGAACAAAGTGACTCTAAGGTGCTGGAAATGTGGTTCGAAAGGTCACCTACGACGGCATTGCAGAACACCCCAGGGTACGGATAATAAAAGGGATGAGTTGACAAGACCAGTGAATGCCTTGAGATGAAATAGTGGTGAAAAGAAACAGACCCTAAAGTGCTAGAACTGCGATGTTGAAGGCCACCTACGAAAGAACGGCAGAATACCCCAGAGCACGGAAAATAAGGCATACGATTTAAACAGACAATTAAATGCCATGGGAAGGAAAAGAATTGACAAGAAACCAAAGTGCTGGAACTGTGGAGCTGAAGGCCACGTACGAAAGAATTGCAGAACACCCCAGTGTACGAACATTGAGACTATTTCTCAGCAACGACGCAGGAAACAAATGAATGGCCATATCGAGGAACGGAGGTTGCCAGATAATGAAAAACCCTGTTTTAAAGCACTCAAGATTTCTAGAGTGAGTGGCAACAGTAACGGACTGTCCATCTATGGAAATATCGATGGAGTTCCTTGCAATATGATCATTGACACAGGAGCTAATGTTACCATCATTAGGAAAGATTTAGCTGAACAGTTTAAAGATAAACTTATTTGGACGCCATCCTGTGTTACCCTTCAAACTGCGTCTGGTGACAAGATCGACATAGCTGGGAAGTTAAACGTGAAAATCACATTTGGAAGTGCCGCTTGCCATCACACAGCATATGTGGCGGATATTACAGATCCATGCATACTCGGATTGGACTTTTTAAGGAAATACAATTTTTCCTTAGACTTGAAAAACAACAAACTGCTTTCAGGATCCGAAGACATGACTATCCATCCTAAGAAGGGATCCTCACCTGGAAATTCCGACGCTTTGTCCGAAAGAACCAGCTCGAGAAACTGCCGAAATCATGCTAGGGTCGAAAAGAAACACCAGACTACCGGGTATTCACCATCACAGATGCTCTCCGGTCGAGACCTTCGTCTGCCTTGTGACCGACTGTTTGATCGCCATACGGATGCGCCTTCATCGCCTGAGGAACACATCCAAGATGTCCAGGCCCGTTTTGAAGTGATTCACCGTTCCGCACGAAAGCGAGTGAACTTGGCGACGGATACACCAGACCAGATACAACGCGAGAGATACTGGACATAGATTCAACAAAGGAGACAAGGTGTGGTTGTGGAACCCGATTCGACGAAAAGCAGTCAGTCCTAAATTACATTCACCTTCGGATGGTCCATATACAGTGCTGAACAGACTGAATGACGTCATGGTTCGGATCCGTAAGTCTTCGAACTCTAAGCCTAAAGTCGTTCATTACGACAGGTTAGCTCATTACTATGGCCATAGTACGTAATGTAAATAACTGTAAATAGTATAAGACCATGGTCCTTTTTGTTTTTAAATGTGTATTTGATTTGATTTGTATTTAGTATTTGATTTGCATTTAGTATTTGATTTGTATTTAGTATTTTTTTTGTATTTAGTATTTGATAATATTTGATTTGTTTAAGAAAGTTAATGCATTTATTGTTCATGTTGTTTGATATTGTAATGTAATTTTTATGCCTCAGTTGCATTTATGCCACAGTTATAAGTTTAGCTTTCTGTCCAGGGATTGTACTGCCCGGGACGTGCAGTCCTTGGGAAGGGGGCAGTGTTACGAATTTGGTATTTAAAAAACTAATGTTAGTTCAATTATAAATTAAATGCTTTTATTTCTCGCGCAGTGCAGCGCGTGACGAATATTAAAAGAAAGCTAAGCCGGAAAATTGTGAATACGCGCGTGCATTAAATAAATAAATATCTCTTTTTGATTTCGAGAAAGTACTGGAAAATTCTAGCGTGTGATTTTAAAATCTTATAAAAGGAGGAAAAAATCTCAGTTTGGAGGAGTTGCTTAGTTTGTTGTTGTTTAGAAAACTGCTCTTGTTGATTGTAGCGAATTCGCGGATTAGCTTTCTTTAGCTGTTTTGAATTACGTTCTATTGGACATTTGAGTAGTTAAAAGATAACTACTGTGAGATATTGTAATACTGCATGATAATTTGAGAAGATTTAAGCATTTTTGTTGTGATAATAATAAATTTTTGCTCATTTTTCATCGGACTTGTGCATTCATTTCGTAACGAACCCGTACGCACGCAACAATATCATCTAGAGTTATATTTATATTAAACATGTGCTAAGATTAATAACGATTTGAAGTATTTTTATTTACTTGTTATTTTTCACATATTATATATTTTCAAGTAGATTCCGTCAATAGTTTCTCTTACAATTTAATGAATAATATGAAAATATGTTTTTTTTAAATATTTTAAAATTTCAAACACATTTTCAAATTTGTAATATTCTAATATGTCTTTCTCATTTCTGATAATTTATTGCATATGTGACATTGCAGGTTTGTTATTTGATTCCCTGTAGTGAATTAGAGATTTCATTTGATTTTGCATAATTTTTTGCAAGTAGATATATTTTGACATGATTATTAGAAATTAGATTAGTACAGTGTTTCTCAAGGAAAACGTTTACTTATTCGCCCTTAAAATATTTCAATATGAGATAATTTTTTAACAAATAAAAGTACTTCATAACTCAATTAAAAATATCGTATAATATTTAAATCAATATACTGTTAAGTATAATTTTGTTTTAATCACTGTACTCTTATGCATAATGTTTAATCGATTTAAATGATATTAACATCTAACGTCTGTCAAACTAATCACAAATTAGTAATTCCGTGCTCTTTATAAGCTTTGTATATATCAATATATATAAATGATGAAATGTATGTAAATGATGAAGTTTTGGAAGAACAAAGATAAGATTAATCCTGTATATTTATTTCCACTGAAATTTAATAACTTTTAGAAACATTCCTATTTCTTAAGTATTAAATTTAAACAATTTTTTTTTAAATAAATCGACTTTTACATAAATTTTATTTTTCAGAAAAAAAAAACGATTTTTAAAGCGATTTGTGCAATATCTTCTAAATTATATGAAGCAAATACAACTGAATTTTAGGGAATTAAAAGATTTAAAGAATTAAGCTTATTATTTTTATATGTTTCAAACCATACTCAATGTCAAAATTCATAAATATTGCAATATACAAAGAACATTAAAAATAGAAAAGATTAATTACATCTAGCATAATTTTATTTTAAATTTATATTTTTAATTTAACAATTTTATTTATTAACGTTTAAGTTATATTTTAATTTTACTAGTAAATATATTTATAAGACATGGCTTTTGATGAAGTAAAAAATTTCTAAAACAAGAGTTAACGTAAACATAAAACCGCCTCGGTAGTAAATTTTGGAAAATAGAAAATTTTAATTTTAATTAAAAAACTTAAAAAATAAGAAATATTAATGCTAATTGAGGAAAGTTAAAACATAAGCGTTATACTTAATATCAAATTTTAACAGATACGTTGAAATTAATGCTATTATTTAGTGTAAGAAATATTAATTTTTCCAGCTCCAGATTAATATTCATCTCTGAAATAAGTATAAGAAGAGATTTAGTGTATAAATTAACTATAAATTAAACAAAGTATACTTGTTCAATGGCCGTTAATCAAATGGCGCCGGAGTGAGAAATTACGTTTTGAAATAACTTTATAAATTCAACTACTTCCAGATTATACAAATCAACCTCTAAACATATAATAATATAATATTCACACGTAAACGTTTAGTAATAATTCAGCAATACAGATAAGATTTAAAATAAGAATTACAACAGTTATAGGTCAGCTACGTTTTTAGCGACGGAATTCTTCCGACAACAAATCTCAAAAGCGTGTTGCCAATCAATGCAGGGCAACGAAAAGTGCAAATTAATTCGATAGACGTGGAAGTGAACAATACTTCCGATATTAAAAGTGTCATTAAAAATAAGCGAACATGAATTTTAATTTTAAGATAGTCCCATAATTATAATACTTCTTCTCTCAGAAAATATAATTATTTGAATGCGTCTTAAATTTAAAGATTTGTTCAGGTTATTTAACTCTTTACTTCTCCTATTTTACTTTCTTATTCGCGAATTACTTTTAGGAATTTATAAGCTTTAAAATGCATTTTTGAATTCAATAATTTAATTACCAATTAATTATTTTTAAACTTTTATTTGCGTAATATTAATACGAATACATTACAACATTGCATTATTCTTTCAAGCAAATTCTGATGATCTTATCAAAGACAGGCATGAAATTTATAACAGTGTGCATAACAACGTACATTTGAATTTGAATTTTACATAAATAATTGATGAATTAAATTTTCTTGAGAAATGCTGTTGTAGTTGTTAGTTTAAAATGTTTTATTTGATACCCTTTTGACGCAACTTCCCATTGTTTTCAGAACGCGTCCATCCCCCGGTTCCTGGCTTTCGTGAGTAGCTTTTTTGATTTTTTAATCCATATTTATTTTATTTGGCTTTTTATGATTTCATTGTCTTGTTTCCGCTTTTGTTGTTCTTTTTGTAAATGCATGCAGAGCTCGTTCTTGGTATATAAACCATTTGCATTTTTATTGCTATTAGAAATGTTGTAAACATGTTCAAAAGTAATTAAATCGTTTTTATGCAGTATTTAGTGTATGTGAATGATACGAACAGATATACCGACTGTAATGCATAGTAATGCTATCTTGTGGAATAATCAGCTTAATTATTTGAATCTGAATAAATATTTGACTAGATTTAAATAATTCACTACTCCACAGAAACGCTTTAAAAAATTAAGATACATTTAATAATTTCCCACGCAAGGATGTGAAAGCATTCAGTAGTCTACATAACCACTTTGTCTAATTTCTATTAGTGTGCTAGTAAAATAAGAATAATAGCAGAAAAATGCAGCTTGCCAATAAATTGTTGCTTAAATAATCTCAAAATAGTTTATTTATATTCCCTTACTTAAAAGTTATGTTCGGAGAACTTTAGATGAAGACCAATCAATAACCTTGCGGTATATTTTAAATGATTTAATGCCAAAAAGAAATTATGTAATAACTAACATCAAGCTAAACAATGAGTAATGAGCGATCCATAAACTTGACAAAAGATAGAATTAGATTTCATCCATAACTATAAAGTACTTTTCAATTTTTAAGGTGTACTAAACTTCTTAAAATAATGAATTACAATAACTCATTTAAAACTGGGAAAGATGAAATGAACAATAACAGAAATAAAACTTTCAAATAACCAGACAGCGAGAGTAATTATATTACAGTGCATAATAAATAACTGCATAAATATTCAACAGCTGCCAATAGTAATTTAAGTGAAATTTATGAGTGTCTTTATGACAGCAGTCTTTTTTTAGTAAAGCACTTACAAGTAAATAGCCAATACTCATATAGTCTCAGGTAGGGGTGAAGAATGCACAATATATAAAAAACTGAGGAGCCATATTTTGTTTTTACAAAATGCAAAAATTTGTGAACAAAATTAAAAACATTTAAATTAATTTTAAATTTTGCCTACTAAATACTTATTAAAACATACATAGAATATCGGAAACGAAAAAATTCTAATTTATATTGACTTTCTATCTGAAATCTAAAGCTTGGTGGACCCTGTGAAATATTTTTGTTGGTTACACTTCGTCATTCAAATATATTAACAAGACCCAATAGCGACGAGCGGTCAAATCCGGGGTTTGAGTCCCGGCCAACGGGCTGTTTGCTGAAGCATTTTCAGTAGTTTTTCCTGCGTGTAACGTGTATTTCCTGTGTGTAACGTCAGTTTCTCTTAAAAAGACCTCCATGGAGTATCCCTCTCTTTCTGTTTAGTGCCTAATGGTGGAGTACGTAAAAATAATAATAATAATAATATATTGATAAATATTAAATTCTTAGATTGATATTTCTTTCAAATAATTTTAATATGTTTAGTTAATTATTTAATAATTGACGTTTTTACAGACAATTAACCGAGTAGGACAAAATGAGAATAACTATTCACAACCTAATCCCTTTCCCTGATAAAGTTTGTAGCTTTGGAGAGAAATTATTGGAGTTATCTTCATTACGGATTATAGATGCTCATCGGTCAACGGATTCTTTTCTTATTAATTTTTCAAATGCGTTACTGTTTCCAAACAAAAATAATAATAATAATATATTGATAAATATTAAATTCTTAGATTGATATTTCTTTCAAATAATTTTAATATGTTTAATTAATTATTTAATAATTTACGTTTTTACAGACAATTAACCGAGTAGGACAAAATGAGAATAACTATTCACAACCTAATCCCTCTCCCTGATAAAGTTTGTAGCTTTGGAGAGAAATTATTGGAGTTATCTTCATTACGGATTATAGATGCTCATCGGTCAACGGATTCTTTTCTTATTAATTTTTCAAATGCGTTACTGTTTCCAAACAAAGTGATTACTCTCAGTAAAAAATTCGTAGCTGAGGGTATTTATCTTCCTTTCGACAAGTACGAATAAATTTAATAAAATCTCTATCTTCAAATTTTGAATAATATTTATATTACTTATAGTAAATTAAATTTGCTCCATTTATAGATTACTGGTGTGTTGTCCATGTTTGTTTTTAATAGAAATGAAAGGTATAAAATTTCGGATTTAAAAAAACTACAATCTTGAAGCCATTTCAATATCGTATTTTCAACAAATACATAATAGAAATGTTTTCATGGGCCGCATAAAATTGCTTTAGTGGCCGCAGAAAGCCGGAAGGCCATCTGGTTTTGGCCCATTGGTTTACGGTTATTTCTCCAGAGCCTCGTTTGTAACTGGAGTCTATAGAAAAGTTAATATTTATATATAAAGAATGAAACATAAGCGTAATCAGCTTATATAAATCACAAATATAATAATAAATTACATCCCCAAAATATATTTAAAAAAAAAAACTTTTCACCAACACATGAGCTCCACCAATAGGAATAGCAATGAACTTTTAGTAAACTCTTACTTCTGATTGATTGTTTGTAAATACAATCTAATTTATTGATAAATATCATGGTCCAGTGCTAATTACTAATGCTACCTATTTTTTGATAATTCTGTACTCCGAAACAATGAGCAATGACAACTACACATGCTCACATACCCATCGATTCTTATGCTTTCATTTGAAAATGTTGCATCACTCATAGTGTATCCTCTGGAGGTCTGACACAAGCACTCTATGAGAGTGTTTCGGATTCACAAATCAATGGATTAACAATCACAAAACTTTTGAAACGAGCATATCTTTAGAATTTCTGGTAGAGTGCTAAGTGTTGCTAATAATGCTTTTACATTTGCTATATCTTTTTTTTTTTTTTTTTTTTTTTTTTAAATGATACACAGCGATAAGATTTAGTGATAGCATCCTAACTGAAGTGATTCGACACACCACAAAATTGAGGATTGAAACTAATACCTTTAATTGCTTCATATCGAGAGTTCGCCTTAAAATTGAGCTCAGTCTCGTTGCTTTTAGCATAATGTCAAGAGTACATTTAATTTTTATAATTGTAATATATTGTTCTCGATTACAAACCTATTTTAAATAGTAAATCTGAGTTTTGGATTGTCCTATAACATATTTTTTTACGAAAGTCTGTTCAGAACTTCAAGTAAAGAATGAATTCTGTATTATCCATTTTAGCCAAGACCCAATATATTGGTTCCATTGATGTAAAAGTCTTAGTACTAAAATTAAAAAGCTATATTTGAGCTATATTTTAATATAATGTTTCATTAAAAACCTGTTATGGGCTTGTTAATTACCACTTCTGCTTGTCATTTAAAGACTCATATGAGCTTCCTGTAAAACACCGTTTCCAGTTGTCTTTAAATAAGGAAAATTAAAATTTTAGATTTTATGTAGAGACACTAGGTTTTTTATAAAGCAGGAAACGTGAAAAATGTAAAATGTCCTCTCCGGAACTCGAACAGCTCCCGAATACGCGCGCCGATTGTACTACCGTTACACCACAAAGGCATGCTGGAAGAAGTAAAAAATACCTTATATACTCCCTCTTTTAAAGGGCGACTGGGAATTAGAGGACCCAGTCGCCTAATCTTCATGGTGACAAATTATTGTCCTCTAACGTTTAGTTCGGGCACAATTTGTAGAGTCCTTTCAGAATTTTTCGATGTTAGGAAATTGAAGAAATGTGCATTGCCTTTTCCGAGGCTTGCACTCTGGACCTCTTGAATGCGCCGAGTGTGCTACCGATACACCATGATTGCATGCTGGAAGAAGGAAGAAAATACCTTAGACTTTCATATAAGAATCACCGTGGACGAAAATACCGTCACACACATGCAGACATTTGGACATTTGAGTCTAAATAGACAGTAATTGTTAAAATAGTCAGATCGTGTTCTAGTTTCCCTAACTGGTGCTTATTCACTGAAAGCTCTCTAATGAATTTTTGGACCGAAAACATTACTCCCTTTTCCTACATATATATATATATATATATATATATATCTTTATATGTATAAGCGGCTAAAGTGTGTGTCGCCGATAGTTTATTGTTGCCACTCGGAAACATGAGCGCGGAAATTAACGTTTCCGCAGTTTTTAATTAATATCTCGGCCGATTAAAGTCGTACGAAGATGAGAAAGATATCGATGGATTCAGAGAATTTTTTGGAATCCGAGGATACGCGTCTCGAATTTCAACTCATCGCCGTTCCGTAGATATTCGAGAGAAAAGAATTTGGTCCTTAGTCAAATACCTCTAATAGGGAAAGTCCAACAAATAAAGTGGAAAATGTAAGGAAAATGTAGGGAAAAATTAGTTTTTAATTAATTTCTCGGATAATTAAAGTTCCAACAAGTCGCGAATGGTCAAAATGGCGTGCCACGGACCTGCGGAATACAATGGTGTGCTTCGCTAAGCCCGGGAGCCAGCCGTTTCGGAGGAGATGATGTTACTTCCTCCCAGGTATATAGATGCGGCTTAAGTGTCTGTTTGTCGACGATAGTTTATTGGTTGTTGCGTAACTGTACTAGCCAATGGGCTGAAGTTGCCACGGCACAGGGTTGCCGTTTCAATTGAGACGTAGACAATTTCCTGTAAAACTGGCCTTTGCTATGACCATCAATAAGTCTCAGGGCCAAACGCTTAAGCGTGTTGGCATTTTTTTGCCTGAGCCTGCATTTGGACACCGTCAACTTTATGTTGCCTGTTCAAGAGTTCGTGAAATAACGGACGTAAAATTAAAAATAATGGATGGTCCTCTGCAAGGCAAGCTTAAAAATGATGGAAAGACCTACACAAGAAATGTTGTGTACAAAGAGATGTTTGATGTGAATTAGCGTTTCATTATTTAAGTCACCTTTATTGATAGAACTTGCGGTGGCTCTTAAGAAATGTACCGCCAGTGGTTTCCTTCATTGCACTCTACTTTAAGCAATTAAGCAAGTAGAAGGGGGAAACCCCGTGGGGCAGTAAGCAAAGGGGCGTCCTCGCCGCCTGCCCTGGGTAATTCAGTTTAAATTAGCAGACACCTTTGCACAAATCGTTTTAATTACAATTTATAATATCTAGAACAGCGGTTATTTTGTATGACCGCCGGGCTTTCTAGTATGCATATATATAGGAAAGTGGGAAGTAACAACTTATTTAGCCAATGGAAAGAAGAAGCTCATGAAATTAAAGATTCTATAACTGTTATGATGGGGAATTTTTGTGACAAATATTATCATAGATTTTCATTAAATGTAGGTAATGCAGTAGAAGAAATAGTTATCAATATTCGGGTGTTTAATAACTTAGAATGTTGATTATGATCACAGCTAGGCGATTTGATTTGTTTTTCCATTAGGCTGAATAATTCACAAATGAGTAAATAGTTACCCCATCTTTCATTCGGCGAACTACTGATCAATCCACTTACAGTATTACACACCAGAAAACGAAATTCTTTCGTCTAAACTGTCCATTTTATTTTATATCGTTCATAACTTATTCCTCTTTCAGGAATTAATTTGATAGAGTTCTCTGAGGTCTTTATCAAATGTTAATGATTCACCATCTCCTTAGTCGCCCAATTAGAAAGCAATAATCAGCTAATTAAAAAAATTCAATTAAATTTTCTTTCTCTTCTGGTAGATCGTTTATATAATAAATATCATATATATATATATATATATATATATATATATATATATATTACTAATTATGCAGTGAGGTATACCTGTTCTGTTTTGCACCAAATCGGAGAGATTACCATGTTTTTAATTTGAGCTTATAAGCTTGTTTATGAACGAAATTTGATTGCTGTTAATTGCTAATAACCTTAGATATAATAAATATTGTTAGCTTATTTTTTAGTATGATTCTGTTAATGACTAACGCAAAAACATTATTTTGTGATTTATGCTATTATGTTTTCAGCTGTATGTGTACATAATACTGACTGTGTGTATAAGATTTTATTTATTTTATTTCACTAAAACGAAGTGGAAATAATATTAGACGTTATACTCTATCATTTTATATTTGATTCTTGTTAAGATACACAAAGATATTTTAATTAGCACGTAGCAAAATGGTCAAATGTATTAAAGGAGAAATTCGTTTTCAATATTGATACTCCTGAAATATATTGCCGTCCATTGCTTACTATTTTAGTAAATATTTTAATTAAATGTTACTGTCGCTGTCCCAAAATAATACTAGCAGTTGATGAATTTAATTTGTCCCATAATAATAGTAGCGAAAGAAAATAAATCTATAACGTAGTATTTATTATCATAAAATTAAATTAAATTAAACAATAAATTAAAAATATTATTTTTAGTTTGAGTATTCAGATAGTTTCTGTATTTTTCAATAATTTCATTACTTCATTTTTTATTGGTAGGTTGGCTGCGAAGCTTTTGTTTTCTTTGTAATTCTAAGCTGACGCATGTCAGCTTAGAATTATCGAAGCCATCGTTTTGTATAGTTTTCAGCATAACTTTTTGAAGCGGCCGAAACGTATTATTCAGTATTTTGGGAGAAATATTGTCAAAGGCTATGTTCACTGTTTCTATGTTGCCTATTCTGCCAAGAGGAATATGTCTATTTTTCAAGATGTTCTCCATAATCTTTGCATTTATGTCCTCAGTTTTGTTTTTCAAAGAATCAACATTAGCGCCACTTCACCTCCACAATTATTTACGGAAGAACTTTCTCGGGTTCTAAAGAACGTTCATTTTGTTCCGCTAAAATCGCTCTGCAAGTACCTTTTCGTTTTTTTATGCATCGAGAACTAGTACTAGATAGTCTTTGATAAACTGGATCTTTGCTAGATAACTCTATTTTTTTCATCTTACTTTTACAATGAGTTGATATTCAACTGGAATAAAACAATTTATTCCGATTAGCAGACGTAACTAGAAAAACAGTTATAATTCATAGCAATTAGATTAACCTAAAAACTGAAAGATGTGTCAAAACAAATGACAGATATCATGAAACATTGATTTTAATGGAAGGCTTCGTAATTTTGCTCTAGACAGCTTACATCTACGTTCACCAATAGTTCCCGTTTAAATATTCACTTGCTAAGGGAACAGAATAATACGTTAATTCATAATCGTTGTAATGTTCACACGCTCTATATGTATTCACGGCCTTCAGATTCACAGTTCGGATTTGGTTAATGAAGTCTTGCGTTAAAGCATCCGAAGTTCAAACGTTTCCAGTGACTACTTGACTAAAAACTCTTCCCTGGATTATGTAGGATGTTTCACATCATGCACTGCATACCAGATTCAGATAAAAGAATGAAATATCACTGCGAACCCTGTGGATAAACAATCGAGTAATGGTTAGAGTAGTTGGCTGCATGTATATTTTCATACATACTTATGTTCGAACTTCATTTGCAGCATTAAATTTTGAACTTTCTGTCACGTTTTATTTGAAAGGAATCAGCGTTTTGAATACATGGAAAATATACTTAAAATGAACATTCTCTGCGGGGAAGTGCTGTAATCAACCGAATGATATGGAATTTGATATTCATGCTATTCGGGTCAAGTGGAAAATGATCTGTGAAGGGTAAAAAGAATCTGTGAATGGTATTTCAATTTTTGCCACTCATAGAAATTGTAACACTGTGAATAATGAGAGATATAAGACAGCATTCTATTAAAAAATAAAATTGCAGAGATAAACGCTCAAAGTGAAATCCTTCATTAGTTTTCATGTGTTGGTATTGTATGTGTGAGCTACTAGTTAGTAGAAATCTGAGATATATATCCAAGCATGTTGGTCTTAAACTTGTCACGATAGACAAACGATAGCTTTCAAGAAACCCGAAAGTCAGAATTCACAGGGTTAGAATGATCAGGAGAATTCCTAGCTATGAAACCTCTTGGGTATTTTAAAATCATTGCTTGCTTCAAGTTTTTTAGTGTATGTAATCATATAGATGTTTCCTCAAACCTTTCACACTACTATATGCTTCAAGTGCAGATGTAGCATTATTGCCATTTTGATAAAAGCTTTTGAACTTAAGCGCGTTTTTATCATGTGCAGAAGCATGACGGACAGCATTCAATGATTTCTGATAAAGGTAAGATTCATTTTTAATAAAATTACACCGAATCTTTCTTTATGGTCCAAAAAGCATATTCTCTAAACTGCTTTCGAATTGGATGGTTAGAACAGTCTTCATATGTATTCGAGTACCGTCAGTTAATTATAACTACTTATGCTATATCTATTTAATTAATTGTACTATTTTAATGAATGCGGCTCTTTTAACAACGAAAGGATTTAACCTATATCGGTTGTTACAGTTCCGTAAAGATCGCGCTTTCCCAGAAAGAATTATAAGTTGTAATTGCTTTTAAAAGAGGTGGCAATGGTAATATTTAAGATCCCAAATTTCCTCCAACCCGAATCTTAGAAGGGCCTTAAATCTGGTGAATCTTTTGAATCTTGGATCTCTCGATTTCTTCATATAAGAATTGTATTAAAGGGGAAAATACTTAAAAGTTTAAGTTAAAATTTCAAGTCTGTTCCTTGTGAAAACCAAATTAAAGAACACGGTTCTCATCTGTATTTGTTAAGAAGATACAATTAAATTTCAGTAAATAAAGTATACAAACAATTAGACCCATATTAAATTGAAACTCATTTTCCAAACATAATTGTAAGAAATTCAATAAAGAAATAATTAAAATAAATAAATTTCAATAAAGATTAAGTTTTTATCTTTTTCTTTACTTTTTTGTATTAAAACATGTGGATAGGAAGGAGGACTATTTGAAGCTGTAATATATATAAATAATAAATAAGAAAAGCTGAAAATTAATCCGAAAATTAAGAGCTTGGCGCTTAGGTCTAATATTTAATCCACTTTGCACAGAACGCTTCAGATGATGAAGAGAACAGTTGAAGTCAGTGAAACTAATTTTTACAGAGTTTGGGGTTAAATCCCTCATCGATATTTCAGGTTAACATTGTAAAGATATGTATAACCAAAAAGGTGACAGAAGTTTCAAATATGGAATCTTTTGATAGAGTTTCGTTCATTTAGAGGATTTGCATATCCGAACCATGGTTTTTAAGGAGAAGATATTCAGAATAAATTAAGAAATGAGTAAAAAGGTTTGAAACATTATAGTTAATAAAACATTTTGCTATATTAAAAGTATAAAATATGCTTGCATATTATTTATTTTTACAAAATAAATACATAAATTAATGAGATGGGAAATCTAAGAAAGAAAGTCATTATATATAATCTAAGAAATCGCCTAAAATCATGAACTACAGTTCAAATTCATTTAGAGGAGAAACTTATAAATATTTGCACTAAAGAAGTAAACAGTCGTGTTGCAATGTCTGCTAACCTATCTGATATTTATAGTGGAAGAAAATGATAAAGTAAGCATTTTAAAGGAAGCAAAATAGTCGTCAAGTGGAAACATTTCAGAACTTGACCCAAGTGGCAGTTCAAACGTACCAAGTGTTATTTTCTCACAGCCGTCACAATCTGAACAACTACATTAATGTTTTAGACCAATGTAACTAAATGGGATGTGGTCAAAAATGGTCCTGTAAGTTCAAAATGGTCGGTTATGTGTATTCTCGAATTATGAGTTACTCCATGTTGTTTATCTTAGCTCATATCTCGTCAAAATAAATGCAATTATATATCACAGAGTTGTGATCGCTGAACGGTATTATTTTATTTATCTCTTTTTTAGCCCAAAATGGGTTAGTAGTCTCGAAATGGAACTTTTAGTAGAATCACTATAAATGCGTCATTTCACTTTTCATTAGAGTCTGTTGCCATTCCACAAAATGTAATACATTTATTGTTCAAATTTAGTCTGTTCTGGATTGACAAAATAAGCTATTGAAAGCAATAGGTGCAGTTCTTAAGTATATTAGACCTTATTTTCTTTGAAAATAATTTCGAAAATTCTTTCTTTGAATCGGATTGATTTAAATGATAAAAATTCATTTAATTCATGATCTCTCTAATTAAAAATATTCAATATTTTCAAAGAGTTTTCAAGTAATATAATTGTTTCATTATCTATTTCATATTTTATTAAACTTTAATAAATTTTTGATTAACAGCTCAACGATTGCAAAGCGAGCAATGGCAATACAGCGCGGAATAAAACACTTTTATCTCCAGAGCGCAAAATCTTTTATATTTTGCCGTTGAATTGAATTTTATATGGTGTAAGGGCGAAGAAAATGATATTTAATAAATAAAATCGGCAGATAAAACGCTAAAAGCAAAAAGACAAATAGAAGTTTTGTGTTCCTCTTACTAAGAAACCTGATCATTGATACGATGAACCGAGAAAAGAGAAAAAAAATGTATGACAATGCTTAACATTGCATCGGGAATTCTAAATATATACCGTTTTTAAATTTGTGTGATATTGCTGTTGTACTGCATATATCGTAAGTGCGAAGAAAACGATGTTTAATACTTAAAGCTTAAAAAAAAAAAAAATAATAAATAATAAAAAAAAAAATAGGGGGTAGCAGCAAGGAATGCAAGAGCAGACTGGTAAACTGAGAGTTCAGGGAAAGTGTAAAAACTCATAATAAATCCTTTTGAGCGACTGTTAAAATGAGAAACCTTTTAAATTTTTTTCCCAACAGACTTCGATGAATTGGGGGCCTATGCTGAATCTAGTATCCTCTCAATATTTATTAACTGTGCGTTGTTGTTGATTTCGCTTTCAGGAAGCTCTTATTTACCCTAATGATAGAGGGCGCACTAATAATAATTCTAAATTTAAGATTAATCCTAACATACTTTCATGTAATCAGAAAGTTAACGTGCTGAGTATGATTGTAATTAAGGTAAAAATCATTTGCTGAGGTTATCAAATTATGACGGCAGAGAGTTGCATTACGTGCTGAAATGAAAAACATACAGTGCAGCTCCTTATTTATTAATTAATATTTATGTACTTATATACGTTACACTGAAATTAAATTTTTATAGCATTGCATCTGACTTTGAATACTAACCCTACAGATATGGGGGAAGGCATTTGCAAGGAACAAAAATTACATCACGCAATTAAAATGTTTTATAAAAATATTAAATATAAGAAAATATTTCAAATTATGTAGTTAAGATGATTTTAGTTTCCGTAATGATTCAAAATAATTTTCAGATACAATGAAATATTATTAAAAAAGAATAATAATGAAATCAGTAGTTTATTTCAATATTTTAAGCATTATTCCTATTAAATATCGAGGAGATCTTATCTTCCGTAAACATGTATATTTGTCTAAGTCTCTTAACTGTCATTCGGAATTAGAAAAGTAAGACAATTGTTATTAAACTTATGGAAGGAAATATGAGTATTTTCTTTAGAAATTTCGCGTGTTGAAATTTGCTCCCAGTTATCACAATGAGCTTGAATATTATTATAAGTGACCATAAACGACTGCATTTTGATTTGTAATGGTGGTTTTCAATTCATATCAACAAAAGTCAAATCACAACTCCGCAGAAAATTCTCTAAAAAACAAGTTATTTAATATCGATGACAAAGAAAAGTTTTCATTTAATCACATAGCGTTTGGTAAATTACATCTAAAATTAATTTAAAGTAATATTATGTATATGAATTTCTGAGGCTTCAACGAGTGATTTTATTATAATTCTTGAATAAGGACATAGTTTTAAAATAATTTCTTATTTCTTATTTAATTATCTCTAAGTTATTAGATAAATTTTTGAAATATTTTTAAGAAATTACCTCACGTTTGCAGAGAATTTGAACGGACTGAGAAAAAAGAAAAACACTATTCAAATTACATTTGAAAAATTGAAACTATAAAATGCCAAAATTTTGGTGCTGTACGAGTTTCAAAGTACGTTATTTTACCTTTTAATCTCACCTAAAAAAGATATATAATCCGTACTGAATTTTTAATCATATCGCTGTGTAATAATGTCGCTAGCAAGCTACTAATACTTTGAAATTCAGATTTTTCCAAATTCAAATGAAAGATATTTTATGATTATATAATTTAAAGTTTGTCTATAGCAAAAATGTAAAATATTATTTTAAAAATTCCATTTTACATTTTTTTAATAGATACGCATTAAAATCTCGATAAATATTACGATAAAAAACTAAAATTACGATATTTAAAAACATAATTTTTACTAACCCCTATAGTATATTTTTTGTTATGTAAACAATAGTTTTTTAGTATAAACTATTTCCTTAGGAGATTAAGCAATGCGTTGGAAATGACAAAGATGCTCTGTTATGATTACATAATTCTCACACTTACAAAATAATAGAAATTAAATCATACAAATGTTAATCATACAAAAGTTACGGTGAATTTATAATTAATACTGAACTTCAGCATAAAATGGAATGTTCAATAAATTATACAGCATTTCGTATTGTTTAGCTTTTCTTAAAGAATGCAAATTAAGTCGTACAGGATTTCTTACTTGTTAGACTTTCTTTAATTTTTTACCTACTTAAATTTAATGGAGCAAATTACAAAAAAAAACTTATTTACAAAAAACCAATATTACATGGTTGGTATGATTGTTAATACATTGTATGTCTCCCAAACGGTGCAATACAGTCCGTACAACGCCTAGGCATGCTGAGTATCAAATTATCGATCTGATCTTGGGGGGATATTACACCACTCAGAAAGCAATGCTCTCCGAATTTCCGGTAGTCATATAGGAGGAGGTTGACGGGCTGCAAATCTAACACGTGCAGCTCAGTTCTGGAACCCAGATTAATTCCACCCAAACGAGCACTCCTGCACCACCATAACGGTGGTGCAGGAATGCTCGTTTGATTCAATGATGTTTTCTTGGTGGTAACGGGTACCTGGAGCTCTCCATATGAAAGTCCGGCGAGAATCAGCCTGCAAGCTAAACCTGGACTCGTCAGAAAACATCACACAAACCCACTTTTGCGGTGTCCACAATGCATGCTCTCTACTCCAGGCTAACCGCAGGCGACAGTGAGTTGCAGTAAGTGGAACGCATCTGACAGGTCTACGAGCATATAGACCAATCTGCCCTAAGCGTCTGTACACGGTCTTTCTTGAAATTGTCGTACCAGTGGCTGAAGAGAGCTGACGAGACAGGTCTGAGGCTGTGCTCCGCCTGTTTCTTTTGGCAGTAACTGCCAAATACCGGTCCTCATTCGGCATTGTAACTCTGGGCCGACCTGTGCTGTAACGTCTACTCACCATCATCTTGGAATCGTTGCCAAAGCCTGGAGATGACACTCTGGGCAATTCCAAGTCCGTCTGATACTTCCAGTTGGGTATGCCCACATTCCAGACGGCGGATAATTCTACCACGTAAAAAATCATCCAAATGCGTCCTTTGTGTCAGAACTATTCGGTTATTGCACTGAAATGGTTATAAAGCGCCTGCGAACAATTTTACTTCTTTGCCTGTATTCCTTATATATCACTCTCTTACACTCTCGTCATTGTGGCGTACCATCGGTGTCATCTGGTTATTTCCTGAAATTTCCATATGATTCTTGAAGATGTGTGTAGTGATTTTACAAGTGATACATTTATTTTAGAGTTCTATTTCCGCGTGACTCCGAATTATCCTTAATTTATGGACATGAGTGTGTTATCAAAATTCATCTTAAATTTATAAGTTAGCTCAATTATTTCTGTTTTCAGTATGATTTTCTGCTTTGTTATATCTCGATACCAATATTCTTCTTATTCTCATTCACAGTTTGCATAATATCTCTTGAAATTTTCTAAACAATTTATAATTACTAAATAAATCCTCAAACTACGCAAATTTATATTTTTCTCTCACAATTCCAGTCAGGCAACAGTCCTTGACGAAATGCTTTGAATCACCGAATTTATTATAAACTTTACATATATCATTTCCCTGAAGGTGAACCTTTTTAAGCAGGAAACATTCCATGTGCAGTGAGAATTTGATGAACATTTGCATCTCCTAAAATTCCAATTTTTTTGCTAATTTTTAAACATTTTAGATAGTTTTTGTTTCTTTCAGAGAGATCCCATAAATTTTTCCAGTCTCTAATAAGCTTGTCATGTATTATAGTACACGTCTTCTTTTTCGAAACTTCAATAAAAACCTTTTCGATCCCAACCCCCAGGGAGGCTTCTTTCGCTAGAGCATCCGCTCTCTCATTCCCATAATGACCAGCGTGAGCTTTGGTCCAATATAAATTAAAAATATGCTTCTTTCGTAGTTCTAAATATATGTGCTTAATTTCATTAACAATATTATTCTTTTGAAAGGGACTACAGAGCGCCATAAGAGCAGATAAGGCATCTGAGTATAAATTAATGTAATACCCCACGGATAATTTCTTAATCCAGGATAAAGCCATTTTAATTGCCAACAATTCTGCTTGATAAACTGAATTTCTTGGTTTTAGAGTAAATGTTTTGTAATCAATTTCAATACTTTGGAAAAATACAACAAAGGCACAGCCGATGCTCTCCGCAAACCCTGATCCGTCTGTATAAATTCCAATTTCTCCGCTGAAATATAGTCTTTATCGTAGGATATACCGTAATATTCGCTAGGATAGCTTGAAGTCAGATCATGTTCTAAAAACGCTTCGCTGGTAATTGCTTTATCTTCATACTTTTTCTATTTTATACTATATTTCAGACAAAATTTGTCATAAGAAAATTTAAATTGTAGTGAGAGAGGCGGTACACCAGCCATAAAGCACGCAACTTCTGTCGGGACTGTTCTAAATGATCTTGTAATTGCAAGTGTCCAGGTCCTCTGCAATGCATAAGTATGGAAACACTTATATTTCCAGAAATTCAACAGATGGATATAAAATCAATTCCTGCGTCTATAAGGTATTTCTCCCGCCTTCTTAGCCTGCCATCGTGGTGGGGTGTTCAGCACGCAGGGCGCGTATTCCAGAGGTCCGTGGTTCGATTCTCGGCGAAGGCGTTGCTCATTTTTCAAATGTCTTGCTTCCAAATAAACTAATAGCTTTACACTGGCGCCCGAACTAAAAAGAGTGGTGGGTGATGATTCTCCACACCCAGGATTTGGCGATTGGGTTGTAGAATTCCTCACAGTGTAATTCTGAGTTACTGTTGAAGGTGAAGAATCTTAAGAACGGATAAGGGAATAATCGTTTGAGTTCGTGTGACAAGAAACAACAAGATGGAAGGGTAAATAACCCTTTATTATTCAATTAAGATTTAACAAAACTCCGTCTTGGAATGTGCAATAGAAGCCGACACTTGGGCTTGAACTTAAGAGGCTAAGAAGTAAACTAAAACTAATCTAAACTAAAAGAGATAATTAGGAAATAAAAGGATATTATGGCGAAGCGATCAAGATTCTAACCTAATAGACTGCGAAGCTATCAAGGGCCTAAAGTACGGCCGAGCGTAATAATAGCTTACGAGAGAGTAGACTATAAAGGGGGACGCGTGCTATCCAGAATATCTGATATCTCTCTCCCTAAGACAGTAGAACTTCGCAGTTAAATACCCCCTTCCTCATTATGTATTCAGACGTTTTTTAAAACTACGTTCTGACCGGAAGTAGTAAGTTGAAGTTAAGAATCAACATGAAAGGAACTTAAAATTTATCTGTTAAGAAAATTAGCATAATTCTTACAGGGTCCCCTTAAACCTCAGTTGCCCTTTAAAACGAGGAATATATTAGGTATTTCTCCTGTCTGCTTAGCATGCCTTCGTAGTGTGGTGGTCTGCACGCTGGGCGCGTGTTTCAGAAGTTCGTGGTTCGATTGCCGGCGAAGGCGTAGGTCATTTTTCATCTCTCCTGCTTTCAAAAATAAATAAATAAATAAGTAAATAAAATACCTAATGTCTCTACAAGTTTACATCACTATCTGAACAATTAACGAATGTTAACTATCTAAATTCAAGACCATTATAACTCGGAAAAAAATCCGCTATCTATTTCTATAAAGCTGCAATTCCATATATTATTACATGTTGGATATTATGGCGCCTTTTCAATGAACTTAAGAACCATTGACTGTGACTCCAACAAGTTATGGATAGCTATTACACCGATCTCATCCAAGAAAATAATTGTCGACTTCAGCGCTTCTAACATCTTTTCAGTTGCCTATTGAAAAAGAGATCAGGCTACTTGTTTGCCTTACTGAAAAGTTCAATTCGTATCATCATGTTTCAATTCGCATTTTGAAACGTTAAATTGAGCAAGGGCGATCGGCAATTCGAAGTATTTTTCTCCATTTGTCCCTTGTACTTGTTTGCTGTAGTGAGGCAGAGGCTGCTTTTAAGACTTCGGCGTGTTCCTACACTTTTTCGCTCTTTTTTTGTAGTTGGGGGTGGGGATATTTCATTGAAAATCGATATTTTCCTTATACGAAACCATCGATTTCGGCTCCAAGGAGCAATCGTTATATTCTGCTGTTTGGAAGGCTTGGTCCAAAAACTCAAGAAATGTTGCCAATAGTGAAGAATAAAAAAAAAATAATAATAAAGTAAACCGGGAGATCTTGAGAGGAAAAGGAAAATTTGGTTCCCCGTGTTCCCTCTGCTAAATTATTTCGCTATTTCGTGATAAAAACCTTACCGCCTTTCTCCAAAAGATATACAGCTGGGGGAAGAAAAATTTTAAAGAATCAAATTTTTGATGTTTCTTATATAAACCAAAACCCAAAAGAGTACTATATATTTGAGGTTAAATGTAAGCAATGGATTTATATGACAGAAATCTTTTCTTTAGGGCACATGTGAAGCTGGAAGTTCCTAGATGTCAAAACAATATAGCTTAAAGTTGCATTGATTAGCATAATTAACACTAAATTTCCATTAATTTTAATTAAAGAAAATGATGGATTCTTCAAAAGGTTAAAGAACTTGATTATGAACTGGAAAGAACTAATTATAATTTTTAAAATGATTCTCAAATGCATGGATAGATTATAATACAAGAAATGTACATAAAATGTAAATTTTCTATATTTTTAAGGGACACATTTTAGATCTAATATCAGTGATAGTTGTTATGAAAGTACTTCCGAAACACCTTTAATTTTCAAAGAAGTATTTTTCAAGCGCATTTTGCAATTATATTAGAATTATACATTAATTCTGGTTGTTATGCTGCTAACATTTACCGCTTTGGCTTTTGCTAAAGCTTTATCCATATCGAGAAAATAATATTTATTGTGATTTTAATTTGTCGTCAAGCAGTCTGTTGTCAACTTCACCTGTTTCTTGTTATCTTAAAATTAAAATTTCTTTTGTTATTCCCATTAAAATCTTCGTCACTTAAAAACATTTATATTAAATTACAAAAGTTGGTTACAAAATATTTAAATATATAAATACGTGTATTGCCCATTACGTAGTTTATTCCGTTTTTAATTTAAAGCTATTTATTTTACGTAGCCTGGAAAATTAATAATTTGCTTGTGAAAGATCTTATGTCAAACAATGTATTAATTTAATGTAATAATTCGGTTGTATTTCATAGGTCATAAATACTATTCTCTTACTTTTTTTTTTATTTCTGCTACTACCATTTAGTCATACGATTTTATTAATCATGACGCTAATCACTTAGCTTAACACATAATGCATATAATATCACAAATTATTTTTATAATGAAAACTCAATGGTTTATGAAACACAGCACATTTTGAATTACTATATATAACGGTACGAATCCTATTTTTGAGAAACGTATTTCATAAGTTTCTCGAAAATAGGACTCTTACCGTTATATATAATAATTCAAAATTATATAATATAATTCTTAATTTGAAATGAGATGTGAGCACATTAAAGACTTGATTAAATTTGGTATTGTTTAGTGTTGCTTCCATTGACGAAAAAATGTAAAAATTAAGCGTTAGAATTAATTTTCCATTATATGTGCGGGAGAATAGCAAATTAATCAATGTACTTAACATCACACACTATAATGTGCAGCATTTCTAATTAAGGAAACATCCAGTAAAGAACCACATAGATGGAAATTCAAATTTTGGACAAAGGAATATTAAATATCAAAAATAAGAAAGGAAATATGAAGAACATTTATCCTCCAAATTGAGAAGGTAAAATACACAGTACCACGGCATCGTTTTAAAATTTCTTACCCAATCCTTTCAACTACGCAGAAAGTTTAACGTCGAGGGGTGTCTGGAGGACAAATAAGACACTTAAGAAGTTTTTCCGTGAATAAATTATCACTCCACCTTGCAGAAGGAATAATGTATCCACCCAACTTCGGCACTTTTAGCCGCCATGCAAATACTCTGCTCCCGAATCTGGGAAAAAGGAGAAAATATATTTTTTTACTTTTTTTCTTACCAACCATCTCCTCTTTCCACGAGGGTTTTTTATGTTTGTAGGAGCACCTAGAAACACGTTTCTTCTAACTCTTCTTCTTCTTCTTCTTCTTAGTACGAATCTTCCGAGAAATATTTTTTTGGCCTGTAGTTCCTCACGAGGGGCACTTTCGCTCACTCACTTAAAAGAGAACGAGAAAGAGAGAGAGAGGAAGAGAAGAGGAAAAGTTCCTCATTGCCGGTCTGGCAATGCAAACACGCCAGTCGAGGGTGGTCATTAAGCAAGAGGGGCAAGTGCTCTTTCTCTTTTCCTCCGTTCCACGGGGATGGTGGGTCGCAGAGAGACGCACACTCAGTCATCTACAATTTCGAAGAGAGTGTCAGTAAGCGTGGACTGGATTACAGGTCTATGATGATGAATGCTCTTCGCCCCTGATTGCGTTTCCTTCCTTGGCACAATTACCTCCTTCTGCCGTCGCCCCGGCACAGGGACTTGACCGGTCTTAGGCAAATGGTTTTTTAATTAAAAGGATTCCCGCTTGAAAGAGGAGCCCCTGCACCTGGTCCCATCACTCACCACCTCGTAAAAATCACTCTTAAAACAAATAGACTGGTTATGCGGGAAAATCTGACGTCGTCTTTTGAAGGTGGAATTATCGTCATTGCAGAGATTCAACGTTGAAGAGACGGTACAAAGAGGCGAGGCTTTCTCCTACCCTCCTACAAATACTTACGCCCCTTCTGCATGTTCTTGTTGTAATTAATAATAATTGGCAATTAATAAGTTTAAAATATGTCGCTTACATTATTGGTCTCTGTCAATTTTACGTGTAAAACAAGTTAAGTTGTAAAAATCGTGTTTAGTTTATTGTTGCCACACGTTGTATTTTAAATGGTTCTAATTTTAGACTATTTTCGATTGAATGTAATAAATAACACCGCGAGATTTTAATTATTTTTATAAAAAATTAATGTTCCAGCTATCTTTTACTATCGATTATTTCTACTTTTGTAAAACGTCATTTGCCACCAGAAGGTACAGTTTTCTTAAAGTAAAAGACAAGAGCTTACCGAAGTGGGTCTTTTATTACTGTTCAAAATGCACAGGACATTCTGTTATTAGTGATAGCATCTACGTTGGTAGCACTTTTAACTAATATTTATAAGTAAACTGATATCAATGTGTAATTTCGAACTAGGAATAATGAACTTGTTCTGTTGAAGCTAGAAGTGTAACAAAAGATAGATATCTTTTTTAAAGAATCGGAGATTTCTTTTAATCATGAATATTTATAGCAGTTATGTGGCAATTTAAAAAAAAAAAAAAAAAAAAAAAACTGCAGCAAAAACATACTTGACTACACTTCCTTCTATGAAGTAAATGAAGTATTGTATCAAGTATCATGTTTCAACGAAAATAACCACAAGCCATTTTAACCGCTATCGAATTCATTGGAACTATTTTTTGTGTGACATGTATACGTACGAACAGAAAAAAGGATTCGTTTTCCCCAAAAGTATTGTAAAATAGATTTAATATATATTCAGAAGGAATTTCTTCGTGGCATTTGTAGGTACGTATGTGTCTCATATAACTCAAAAACGACTAGCTATATAATGTTAAAATTTTATAGCTGGGACTTATATAATATGTAGTTGTGCATCTCTTTCTTTTATAGAAATCGATCGCCCCAAATGGCTATATATAACTATCTATAAATATATACCCAAGAGCTTACCAGACTCGGTGCATTTTGTTCTTTAAAAAAGATTGAATTATGCTGTTCTTATGTTCCGGTTAAGGTTTTTATGCCTTTAGTTAATCTGCATGCAGGTTGTAGAATTATCAACAGTTTAAAATTGTAAGTAGAGGCTAAGTCTAAGGTTGCGGTATAATTGTAAACTGCGTTATAATGTACGCAAATTCTTCCTTTCAATGCATTTTTCAAATTCGCATAAAACACTGAAAGGCTCTAGATTTAAATGAAAATTCATGAACTAATTTTGACCGGACAAGAAATTAAAATTTTTTAAGGAATAATGAATAACAAATAATACTGGTAAATGTTTGGTACTATGATATGAACTTAAAAATTAATATTACCTGCATTTTTCTTTTTCATTATTAAGAAATGAGTGTTAATTTAATATTATAGTTCTTTTGGGTGGCAACGGAACAACATTAATAATTGATGCATGTCCTCTCGTTACATCACCGAGATCTATCTTATGCTTCCCATCATCCTATCTCCAACGACTGCTTTTGAAACTCATAGTCCTTTAAGGTTTCTACTGTGTTTTCTCTGTTTTCAATTTGGACCGTTGAAATTACTCTGCGCTCCGTTATTTCTCTTTATATGAACTGTATATTAACTACACTGCTATTAATTTTTAATTTATTTTAGATTTTTAAGAACAATTTGGTATCACTTGATAGGTTTCTTTGAAAGGACTGGAAACGCTCAAGATGTTTCTCACACTAGCTCACGGTAATTGTTCCTTTGTTCCAGTTCGTCTTGTGAGAGATTTTGCAGATACAGAGAAAATACCAGTCAGAGTTCGCGTAATAAAATTTTCGTTCTCTACAAGTTATGGTTTAGATAGGGTATTCCACGTTGGTTTTCGAAAAAAGCAATTCATATTCTTCATAAATAATGGAAAGCACATCAGTGTTTTAATGTTCGTCGCAAACGGTTCTAATGTGCACACGTGACATGTAAGTAATTTACATCTTCGGATTCTGTGCCCGTTATCCATTCTGAATTTTGTGTCCGTTCTTCGTTATCACTGTCTCTTTCACATTCAGTAACTATTACCCTGATTTTTTGCTTTATTCTTCGTCGCTATCTTCATCACTGCTTTCCTCCTCTCTATCGTAGGGAATTCTATGCATAGGCATAACTTCGTTCTTTATCAATGAAAAATCGAACTTTAACAATTAGTGAGGTCCGGCGATACCTAATATGACAAAATGGATGTACAGGGTGTCGGTCTTGCTTCAACCTGTACCTGAAGAATGCAGTAAGCTTGTTACCTTATAAGGTTATTCTCCCCGCCTTCCTAGCGCGTCTTCGTGGTGTAGTGGTTCTGCACGCTGGGCCGTGGTTCGATTCCCGGCGTTGCTATTCTTCATCTCTCTTGCTTTTCCAAAAAAATATACCTAATGTCTCTACAACCTACACATTCAAAGAGTAGAGGAAACCGCTGATATAAGCATTCCGTTGTACAGGTTTAGATACGTACAGTAAAAAATATTCTGATTTTTTTCCCCTTTTCACGAATATTTTATAATTTTTGGTTATGATTTACACGAATATCTAAACTTATGCACGTATCCTTAAAAAGTAAAAGGACCGAGACAATTTACTTTTAATGCTTCTAAACGTAAAATCTTAGATTAGTAAATTATAGTTTGATAGTTTGAACAGCCATGCCAAAAAGGGGAGGGGGTAGACGAGGCTTGAAAAGGAGCACAAAATTATATGTAGCGAATTAAAAAATAATGTGAATCAAAGGTGATGCAAAATACACAGTGAATGTAAATTGCGTAAATCTCTTTGCAGTGAGAAAAGTAACATAGCCTCTTTTATGAAGATCCGTAATTATTATTATTATTATTATTATTTTTTTTTGTAAAGGTATCAGATCTTTTTCAGTAGTATTTAATCTACATTTACTCTGATTTCTCTTAAAATCTAGAGCATTTGAAAGTTTTTTCTAACCTTTGAATTTAAATCTCTTAAAATCTAGAGCATTTAAAAGTTTTTTCTAGCTTCTGCATTTAAATATTTAAATATATTAGCTAAAGAAAAGACACACTACTCTAATTGCTTAGGTAGTTTATTGAAAAAGAAAATATATTTTTACTCTACAGAACTATCAATCAAAAAGTAGTCATTATAATTTGAGATACATTTGACAACAGGAGAATAAGGGTGGAAATAATAACAACGTGTGATCAAGAAATACGGTGAATGGTTTTGAATAAAAGTTTTTGTTATAGTAAAAACATTCTTTGACTGATCGTCAAATTATCCCCTCTCCAAACTTCTAATACGCGTAATGCACTATGAAACTCTTCTTAATTTTCTATGACTACGTTTAGTTCTGCTGATGTAGCTTTCTCAGTATTCTGAATCGATTCAAACATTTACATTTCATGGTCAGTTTGATTTTGTAGAGTAACCAAAAGCTTCAAAATGCCGTGGCCGCATTATAATGCTTTTATTTCCCTGCAGTTATTGTAAAAAAGGCAAAATGTGACGTGAAGCACTACAAATTTCACACTCGCTCGCCTCATTTTTAAGCCTGTTGTTAAAACGCCTAAAACGGTACCATAAGAAACTTTTCTGTCCTAGAATATTTCCTTTAATAGACAATCATCTGTTCGAGCGAAACATTTCGCATGCTCTTTCAGCATTCTGTTGGAGTATTGATAATGAAGGATGTCTGAAGTTTTGCTGGTCTTCAACCGATTCACAACCATTACCTTCGAAGCTGAAACACTTCGAAATAGTCTTCATGAACTCAATTTAATGTTTTGTTTATACTTTTTCTGCATTGTGGTTTGCTGTTTGAAACAAAACTTCACGTTAGAGCGATATTCATGTTAGTGGCGTAGCTAGGAAAGAGCAAGAGAGGACGTCTCCGGGCGCATCATCCAGGGGGTGCCAAACTGATGTAACGAAACTTTAGACTGAAATGTTTTCCATTTTAGGCAAACAGGGAGCGAAATCTTCAGCTGTTGCTAAGCGCTAAAACCCTTGATTGCGGCTCTGATTTGTCTTCCGTGGTTTAGGCTCAATTTAAAACATGGCTTCTCTCACAGTACCTCATAACCGACTCAGTAATTTGAAAAGTTGAAACATGTCACTCGCTGTTGCACAACTGCGAGCTACTTCCTTTGTCTATCGTACCTAAACATTTTACCCACTGGATGGCATTCGCCAGAAGATTTCACCGCATTTTTTGGTCGCACAACGTGTTAAATATCCCAACTAGTACAGACAATTTAAAATCCAGCAGAAGTTCTCAGTTTTACAATTACATGCCTGTTAGCAATTTATTCTAAACTTAATGAGTAATGATATTTTACTGTGGTAAATTCTATCCAGTTGTGATAATTTTTGTAGAATAAGATTTTGATACTGCATGTGATGTTATTTATTTCTGAAATTTTTAAGGAAATATTTTGAGACACATTTTATGATGTGAGTTGTTTGTGACTTGAGATGCTTGAAGACAATTTTGATGCTACATATTTTCGATATCTTTTTCAAAGCTGTCCACCGTTTGTGGAATCAAGCTTGTGAGTATTCCGGTACGTATCTTTCTGTATGTTCCTGAATGGTACTTTATATTATTTGTATCCATGGAAAGCAATTGTTATTAAATATATATTACTGGGGACTTATATAAGAATAATTAAATATTTTCAGTAAAAAATACAATGTCGTTCAATTGCAACAAGCAAATTATCCTTAAGAAATCGCGAATTTCTTTGCAGTAATTCTCATACATATCATGCACTACATTTAAATATTTTTCTACTCATTAATTTTACTGTTAGAACATTAAAATAATAATTTTCACACTTAAAGTCTCAGTTCTCAGCATATAAGAACTGCAGTACTTTCTTGCAAAGCAGAAAAAGAAATGAAAATATTACATTAGGTGTATAGTTATAGATTATGATGTGATTATGATTATGATCCAATTAAATCCAATAACAATAGATCCAATAACTTGAATATTCCTAATTTATAATATAAAATAAAATTAGTGTATTTTTTTGTTGTTTTGAATTTTTTAATGCAGTTTAAAGTGAGGAATTTGTTGAAATGTATTTAATTTTTACCAGACGAAATGGCAGTCGTAATTTCTGTAATAGTAAGTAAGGAATATTTAGGAGAAACCAAATTTAGTCTCGAATTAATTTGTATTTCTGAAGCTTTCTTAGATTTCAGGTATATTAAATCAAACCAATAAGATCAATAACCAATAAGATTATCACTTTGCGCTATTAGCTGAATTTTAAACGTTATATAGAGTGAGAGAAAAAAGAGAATCTCACTTGATTCATATCTTTGATCATGAAGTAAAATAGAGTTATTTTTAACGGCATTACGTTTTACATGGAGTTATTTTTTTAATTAAAGATCCATGTTTAATCAATTTTCAAAAACTCAACTAGGGTATTGTACCATAATGATCTTGGCTACTAAAAAGAACTTAACAGTCATATAGATAGACTATGTAACTTATTAGTCATTATAAACGTTAATTTTTTTCTGTTTCGCTTTTTCAACTTTCATGACGTTGGTAGACTAATAAATTAATGAATCTTGCTTTCGGATGATTCATACTTTTCGATTCATAATTTAAATTACACTGGACATCTCTGAGTTCGCGTTTCTTCAGCTATGCTTGCATCAGTATTAAATCATTAATAATAATTTAAACCATATCGGATTTCTATCAGTTACGATCTAAGACGAATCTTATTTGAACGATTTATAGTAAAATTAAATCATAATCTCAGTGCTTTTAAATTAAAATGGCATATCTTTCTTTTGGTTGGATCTTTGTTCATACAGTATGCATGCAAAATGTTAAATATATCACAAATTCGAATTTACCTTTGCAAGTTAGAAATCAAATTCCTAAGGGAACTTTGAGAAGTTCTATAAATGATAGCTGCATATAATGAAAATTCAGTTTATTAGGGTTTGTGAATAAAAAATACAATTATATAAAAACATTTGAATTTTTAGAACGTGAAGAATTTAAGGCATATTATGGGAAAAATTACTTGTTAATAAGATGTTTAATACTGTATTAGATCATTTCATTTGAAAATTATAAGCGTTACAGAGAAACTAACTTAATGCTGCAGCAAAGCACGAATAAATCCGTTTAGAAGCCTAGCTTAACATAAATTGTTGAGTCCAACAGCATTCTTTAAGTATTCTGAATAAAGAACTCAATAATGACAACATTCATTGGACTCCAGAAATGCTGCCACGTGACTTCATCCCTTAAACACCATTGGTTTATATTAACGGAAATCGAAGGCGCATCTGCCATGTTTTCTTTTTGATTGATCTTTTACAATGAGTTGAGATATTAGAGTAGCAATAAACCTGTCAATGTGTGCCCCCACTGCTGTACCTGTGCACTCTTAGCAATAGGATATTCGGGATTGTTAAATCATATTTTTTTTAGTTATTCATGCTCAGTGGTTTTGATAAATTTTGACTTCTTGATATTAGAATCCATATATCAGAATGCTTCTAGTTTCGGAGTCGAATGCAAGTAAACTGTTGAACTAAATGTGCAGTTTCAGTTTTAAATTTTATATTAAATGTGCGTAAAAAAAATCATTCCAAAAACTTAAGTAAATAACATTATGTTTTGATTTAGGCTAAATGGCTTTTTTCTTGCCTCCGTTTATCTATCAGCCATTATTATTATTAGAATATAACTGCAGTATGTAAAAGTACTTAAAACAGCATACTGAATAATCATCAGTTAATTATAACACAAAGATTTTTAAATCTATAAACAATGATCTCAGGTGAAAAACGCAACCTCACATAGATAAGCATTATCATCTGGGCGCACCTGTTTATAAAAGGAGATAACCGTCCATAATGGTTTGCAAAAGGTGGATGCACAATGATAAACTTATTTTATCCTGGCGGCTGACAAAGGATTATTCGTTTTTTCGTTCCAATAATTAAACATTTTGTAGCTTGCTACAATATTGTTAACTGAGGGTGTAACTAAAACTTTGATACTTAAATTTATGATTGCGAGGTTAGGGGAAAATTCTCTAGCTAGAAAGTTTTTCTGTCTGGAAATTACTAAAGAATGCCATTTATTATCTGGTTAATTCAAATTTTCAATTAATTGTAGTTAATTTTAATTAAATAATTTTAAATTAATTTCCATAGAGTAATTTTTAATTAAATTTAGTTAAACATATTTTAGCTAATTTCAGTTAAATATTTGTTAATTTATTATAATTAATTATTTTTTATCATATATTTTTCAATTAACTATTGAAATTCAACTTTTTCGGAATAATACATAACGAAATGATTTTAATTGAAATTTTTAATCAATAACTCCGAGTTTATCTTTGAATTTTGTGATTTTGTTATAATTCTTAACAATTGTAATTAAATTCAATGCTATAGAAACTGAACATTAAGGAAAGTTTGAGTACGTTATATCCCAGTAACAAATCATGCAATGACTAACAATGCAATATCAAGTTGGTTTAGTCAAACCAATAGTAGGTTATGAAGCATTTTTTTTGTCTCAAATTCACGAATTGGGGACTTTTAACATTTAGGTGAACGACGAGTATCATAAAAATCACTTCAGGAAATTACAAAATCTGATGTGTGCACCACATGACTTCCTTGTACGGAATATTAAATTATACGCATTTTTTCTTGCATTTTGTTTAAACTTATTGGATTTAATTATATCTACTTCGCCGACAGCGCATAAACCACAATAGAATAAGTGCATTCTTTAACATTCACTCTATTTGTTTACCATAGCGACACTCTGGCGCTAGGTTCACTTAACAGTATTATATTTCATTCATATTATAACTCAGAATGCACAAAATTTGTATCATTTAAAGAATTATCTAATCGTTGCCACATGTTCTATTCAAGTACTATAATAAAGCTAGAACGATGTATAAAAGAAATTAAGCAAACAAACAAAAAAGAAACAGTTTTTCACAGACGATTGAGTATTTCTCATTCAATTAATTCAGTTCTCACTTCGCGACAAGGCAAAAATAAATAAAAACTCAAAATATCTCTACTAAAAATTACTAATTATTAAAAATTAAATTACTAATTATTAAAAATTAAGTAAATCTTAAACACTTATTTCCTCGAAAAAATTCCAGAAAGGATTAAGCATGATTTAAATCGCAATAATAAATGCAGACGTTTATCTTTGTTGTTGCGAAGCTACGTTTCTCTAGATTGGCAACAAATTCGCTACTCAGCTGTTTCAAATGTAAACAAACAATGGCCGCCATCAAAATAGGTTTAGCGGCTCTTAAACAACTTTTAAATTGTTGATAATTCTAAAAATATTGCATACAGATTTACTAAAGGCATAAAACCGTTAACCGGAAGCTAAAAACAACATAATTCAATCATTTTTAAAGAAAAAAATGTATAATTTACAAACATATAAGAGTAAAGAAACCGAGATCACTGAGCCGGGTAACAGAGTGGATATATTTATAAATGCATTTATATACGTTTGGCGCGGCCGATTGAAACCAAAATACGAGGTGCACATCTGCATGTTATAGTAGTCCTATATACAAAATTTCAACGTTCTGAGGCTATTCGTTTTTGAGTTATGCGAGATACGTACGTACATACGTTGGTACAGACGTCACGAAAAAGTCTCTTCAGAATTCATTTTAAAGTAATTTTTTAGTTTTTTTGGAGGAAAAGAGTCTTTTATTCTGTCCTTACGTAAAGATATCACGCAAAAACATCGTTAAATTGCATTCGAAAGCGGTCAAAGTGGATATTTTCGTTGAAATATGCTGCCTGAAGCTTTTCGCGATTACAATACTTCCTTTTTACTTCGTACAAGGAACTAAAAAATGAAGGATTAAATTTGAATTTGTATTTTAATGATATATAAAAAATTTTGAATGGCCATTTGAATTATCATAAATTTAATCTGCTCAATGAAAGTTATAATAGAAGAGTATGACCGATGTCTTTTTTGTGTAATAACAGCAGAGTAGGTTTGTGTAATAATAACAGGGAAGGTTGTCTTAATCACAGGAGAGAAAATCATAAGGATTATCTAAATCAGGGAAGTCTCTTGAAATAAATTCCTTAAAATATTTAAGTTAATTGAGTTTCCAAGATGAATTTCAAAGAATAAAAATTTGACGCTAAAATATTATGCAATTTTACTAAAATACCTAAATTACAAACAAATTTATGTAATTTTCTAAATACAATATTGCCTCTGGAATCTCAAAGCTCCGCAGCTCGACCAGATGGAGTGTGAACGAAAATTTCGAACAAATTTTGCTCAGAAATCCGAACGTCACTTTGGAATCTCACCGCTACCAAGGATGTCTATTGTGAATGTTTGTGAGTACGTTTTTCAGCTCTCGTTTATCTGTTCGCTTTTGTCATTTCGCTCTTTATCGAAAGCATCTCGTGTGGTTTTTTGCTGTTATTTTCTCTGTAAATTTATGCTTTTGTCTCTGTTTTGTATTATTGTTTACATAACAACGACTTCACGTATTTGCCATCGATTCTAAGAAATATAGCAATCAAAATACGAGATAGAGGAAAACCACAATTAAAGTGAAAGATTTTATTGCTAAACATGTACACTGCGAAAGAAAAAAAAAGGAGACAGTTCTATATTTCCCGTTCTAAGGGGCTGACTGACTAAATTCAACTTGCGTTTTTCATGTCTCGAAATCGCAACTTAAAATATGCATTAGATTTATACATAGCATTGTTCTAATAGAGGTATTTTGTCACAAAATGGGACTTTTTCTGAAATGACATGCCAAATTTTTTCCATATTTCGATTCTGCGACTCAAATTTTGCCAAACTATCAAGTTTTGTAAAACTCACGCGAGTAGGTTTTAAAAAATTAGCTCTCAAAATTTTAGTTCCTCAATATTAATTGAGTTTGGTATATATTTATTAATATCTCTTTTTTTATTAAACTTTCTTGATTCTTCCTTTCATATTTCGAAATTCAGGCCATTCCAAATAAAATTCACTCATTTTTTACGACTTATTTTTAAAATTTGTATTTTCAAACAATTTTTTAAATTTTTCAAAAACATTTTTCAATTATAATCTATAAAATTTTTACCATCATCTTAGAGGTGTTTCTAAATATACCTCCAAAACATTATAATTTTTTATTCAAAATTTCCAAAGATATACTTGAATTTATACTATATTGGCGTGTTTTGAAATTTGGCATATTTGTTGAAAGGGATAAAACGTCATATGTGGTTTAGACACTTTGTTGCATTAACTTATTTCTTCAAGTAGGAACAATGTGACTTTTTTCCCGCTCATGTACAATGTAAAAAGGTAGGAACGAGGTGCCTTTTTTTCCGCTCCGGCATAATGGAAGGGAAAGCAAAATAGGTTGCGATATATTAAGAAGTTCGCTGAATGAGATGACCGAATTGTTAAGAAATAGATATCAAGAATCCTGGCTTCAGAAGCAAATTTCCATATTATACCCCTGGTTTATAGGTTGTATCAAAGAAGATTTTCTTTGCATTCCCATTACCATATTTAGCTGAAAGAAGTGTTAGCGTAGTAAGCAGTTTACTAACAAAGTAAAGAAATTATCAGTAGTGGAACGTGGTGAATTATGACTGCTGGGGACAAATTTGGCACAAAATATCGAAACATTAGTGTCATCACACCAAACTCAGCTCTCTTATTAATAATATTATATTAATTTTAATAATACATATTTGTTAATCACACTTTGTGTAATACACCAATATGTTAGCATTTTTAGCAAAGCAATTTTAAAACGTGTCCTTTTTTTTTTCAATGTATAATACAGTGTACTTCACATAAGAGGGCCGCAATCGAATTACTGCTTGGGAAAATGTGTTATCACACATAAAAATTGAAAAAACGGTTACGTCATTGGATAAAGTGGTGGTAGGCCGGGAAGCTTGGGAATCTATGTTTTAGGAAAAGGATTGAGATATAAATTTTATTATGCACAGAGAGGCTACAAATTTCTAATCCGAAAGTAGCAGAAAAAGTTGTCAACAGACTTTATAAACTGTAAGAGGTACGTTTTAATCAAGTTCACGGTTGTGAATAATCGGGCCTCTTCTCGGAAAAGCTGCCCAGTAGAACCTACATCTCAAAAGAAAAAATACCAGATCATAGGCCATTGAAAGACAACCCTACTCTTTTGTTATGTGGTAATTTTAGTGGTGATTGCATGTTCAGTCCTCTCTTGTTCCGTTTAAAGAATATACAAAACGTTAAGAAGAGTAATGTCATTAAATCACACTTAATGGAAACTGAATTTGAAAGCATTAGGAATTTGCTACTTCAGTAAAGTCTTACTTCCAGAAGGAAATATTCTGATGAAAATTCTTGATCTGGACTGGGTTTTTGGGCGTTCATCCAGGTTTAGAAATTAATTAGAATGGTGAATATAACCTCTTCAAGGTAAAATATTTTCATCCCAATACCATTCTTTTTATCATACGCACCAAAAAATTCAAACATTTTGTACAGCAAATCTGCATTCAAGAGTTTCTTTAATTTACAAAGGACCTGATCTTCAAAGGATTCGATACAATATCCTCCATTATATAAGAACCAATACATAATCATGACGAGAAGTGTCTTCGAAGACAATAAATCCTACCTAGAAAAAATCTCTGGTCTAAATTTGTTGCTGCAGGTGATTTCAAAGGTTTTGAGGCACTATTGTTTTCTCTTGACATCGTATCTCTTATCAAATCCCTGAGAAATCAGAGAATGGATGTCAACGAGCTGTAGACGGTCACAAAACTGAGTTGACAACAGAAGCATAGTCTATCTTCTAGTGACTCCAGAAAGAAGCCACAAGATTTCTTCAGGGAAGAGGAGAGTGAGGCTGGAACGATCTGCGCTGCTGAGGTCAAGGATGCTCTCAACATTAGTTCAAATAAATTTCTAACTATCTAGACCTTCAAACTAAAGAAATAATCTTATTTTGAGTTTTGGATCGCCAGTGACCGAGTGATAAAATATCTTTGAGCATTGGTAAGGCAAATGGGATGGCTGCATGAGCATTTTTCGCGGTTTTTTCCATGTGTAACATGGCTATGAATTACTTTCTCTGATTGAGTTCTCCCCGAAGGCATCCCTCCTCATACGAAGATAGGATTCTCTAGCTTTGCATTAATCAAATAAACCAGTCCAGTACTTCCATTTTTGCTGAAGGAGGTTATTTTTCATTATCATGAATCAAAATGCATTTACTTATTTCTTCAAGAAGATTCGTTCTTTTAAAATGAGACAATATTTTTGTTGCTGTAAGCTATTGAAATAATAAATTTACGATTAGGGAGCATGTCGTGAATAAAGAACGGTTTAATGAAACGGAAAGGACACTGAACCTATGCCAATCGTACTCTCGTATCCGCTGATTTAGTACCCGCGGTTGCAGTTATCTATCCCCTAAACTTACGCTGCAAACGCACGGAAAATACTGTGCTATCAGTGCTATTAGTGCTAACAAAATAAAAAACAAACGCAAAATAAACTTATAAGGTAATTCTGCCACCTTCTTAGCACGCTTTCGCGGTGTAGTGGTCGACGCGTATTCGAGAGGTCCGTGGTTCGAGTCCCGGCGAGGGCATTGCTCATTTTACAATTTCTCCTGCTTCGAAATAACCTAATTTCTCTACAAACTAATGTTTTATAGACTACGTAAGGTTATTATTATTTTAATTAACCCGTTATTGTGAATTATACCTTTACTATAATTTCATCTTTCCTTTTCCTCACCAGAATGCAAATTTAGTTAGAGGGTATTCAAGTCTAGTGTTTTGCATGTTAAGGCAAAGCGTGTTACTGACACTAGAGGCCGTGTTAATATGTTAAAATTGTAATAAGATTGCAATTCTACGGCTTTCGGTTATTGCTGCAGTCATTTCAATGTTACGCCAGTGAGAAGTTTTGTACCAACTTCGCTTTAAATCAATTGTGCAGTCTTAACTTTTGAAACTGATTTTCACTTTACATGGCCACAAGTGGTGGTTGATTTTTAAAGCACAAGATATGCATTTATGTTCAAGTTTTGTAACATACAATTAATTTTGGTTTTCGTAGGGAAATGGCCAAACCTCTCTATCTCTTCATCGCCAATAAAGTTGTTTAAGATTTATAGCAAGGAATAAATTGATGCACCCTCGCTAGAGAAAATTAAAACTAACATAAATATATATTATATGCGAATCGAACCCAGGCTCATGTGTGGAATTACTTCTGGTAAACAGGATGCTAGCCTGACGGTCCTTGTCCAGATTTTAATATCTAAATTTCTCGATAACATTCCTTCATCTAAGCCCCAACTGCGTGCAATATTCAGTTATAGTTAGCATTCCAGTTTTTCTCTTCCGCTCCTTTCATTCTCTACCAGAGGAACTTCCGGAAGGAGCGTATGAATTTAACCCCTCTAAACGTCTCACGATGGCCCTTCTTTTGTGACTCCTACAAAAAGAATCTTCTGTCTGAATTAACCGGAGATAGATGAAGCCACCACACTCTCCAGAATCATCCGTCTCTTTATATGTCTTTTTTTAACCCCACTTGCTTTTAAATAAAAGGGGGGAAGAGTAAATACTGCGAGAATAAAGAACTGTAGAAAGAAGGGGAAAAAATACGCTCTTTAAGAGAGCTTGTTTTTAAGGAGAAGTGAGTGGAAGGTGGTGGACATTTATGTTGCTCTTTTCACACTGTAGGGGCTAAAAATGCTGCCATCATCAAAGCCTTGGATGTGAAGAACAGATTTGAAGATGCCTTGTTGAGGTGGTGGGGGAAATTGGTTACGCTTCTTCAGAATGATAAAGAAGGGATGATGATGAACAAAAAAGCGAGAAAAAGACTCAATTATTCTACAGCAATTCTTTCTTTTATTCCCCCTTATTTAAAAAAAGGAAAGAAAGAAAACCTAGTTCTTTTCCACTTAATGTGCTTCAAGGAAGGTTTTCACTCGTCTGTAGTAGTCTATCGTCTAAGAAATGGCGGTAATGCCTTTTTTGTTATATTTTTTGTAAGTGTATGTGTGTGGGGGAAGAAACCTTTGTATCCCAATGATTTTGATTGGAGTGTGTTTCCTTTTGATTTCTTACTAAGAGCGTTTACTTAAAGAGAAGTACGTTTTAGCTTCTTCAAGTCAGTGGCCACTTTGCCACTGACTTGACACTTTGCCACTACTTCTGTTAAGAAATACTTTTTGCTGTTACAACGTAAGATTGAATAAAAAGGAACTGAATTAAACTGATTAGAATTGCATTTCAGCTTCTGATACTGTTGATACCACGCAGAACCACAAATCTTTATTTTTTGCTAAAAGCATTTTCTTGATTTTTATATTTCTGTATTTTTCCTAAATGCCTTTTTTTATGTTTCGGATATCACAAAAGAAGAAGAATTATATGAAAGGATTATTATGTAAAAAGCTTAGCACAGTTTCCTCAAAGTGTCAAATCTCTAATGGTTATTCAAGAAGCAACAATTGTCTGGTTTTTCCGTATTTCTGCGAAATGTGAAAATTTATGTTGCATTCATCAAGCAGTTGTTCAATTTAATATTATGAACTTCCTCCATTTCTGTCTTTATCATTCAGAAAATTTAACTCAGAATAGTAATATAATTCTCGAAAATTTAACTCACGGTGAAGATTAACCATTCTTCGTGCACAAACTTTATATGAAGAACAAGGTCATGTGCTCTCAAAAAACATTATGCCTTCTAAAAGTAATGTAAAGTAATTAAAAGTAATGTTAAGATTAAATGTTATCCACACGTTCAGATTCATCACATTTTAAGAGACAGAATGATATCAATTAAAGATAGCTGAATTTTCAAATGAAATCAAACATCCCCGTTTTTATCAAATAAATTAACCCATCTGTAAAATATCTTTTGTTAAAAATCTATCTATAAAATGCTTTTTTTTTTTTTCGGAAGAGATCGTGAACCTGAAAAAGAGAAAGTGTACTTCCATTGTTGCACAGCAGTTTTCTTCTTTTCCTTATACCTATAAAACTACTTTCCCTTATCAATCTTAGACCGAATGTTTTATGAAAGTCTTCATAGCGCAATGTTATGCTTAAGTCTATCTAACACGTTTACGCAGTAAAATAGAATTAGCTTCAAGACCATTTTATGAGGTATTTCTCCAGCGTTCTTGGCATGCCTTCGTGGTGGGGTGGTCTGCACACTGGGCGCGTATTCCAGAGGTCCGGGGTTCGATTCCCGGCGAATACGTTGCTAATTTTTCATCTTCCTTGCTTCCAAAAAAATACCTAATGTCTCTACAGTGGCGCCCGAAATAAAAGGGTGGTGAGTGATGATTCTCCCCGCCCAGGATTTGGCGATTGGGTCCCCTAAAAATCCCAGTCTTCCTTTAAAAGGGGGAGTATACAAGGTATTTCTCTCGCCTTTTTTGGCATGCCTTCGTGGTACGATTGTCTGCACGCAGGGCGCGTATTCCAGAGGTCCGTGGCTGGATTCCCGGCGAAGGCAGTGCTAATTTTTCATCTCTTCTGCTTCCAAAAAATCTTTCCAAAAATGTCTGTACACTTTCACAGAATTCGAAACCAATGACCAAAGTAGGGATCAACAATAAATCTTCTTCCAGTTTGCAAAACTGTTTCTTCACCTGCATTTTGCTACTGGGAGATTACGAAATCCTATATTATTTCATTAATAACTGAGAAAGAGACTATTTCGGAAGCTGCGTTAGGTCGACATGGCATTTGACAATAATTATTGCTGATTCAGGTCTTTCGATGGAGGACTTTAGCAGCTGTCACATGAAATTATAGAAACATACATTTCACTCTTTTATCTTTTCGTATAGAATACAGCCTTTCGTTTGATTAATGCACGATTATATTGGAGAAAAAGTGTTAATGTTCTGCCGAAAATGAAATAAGAGTTATTACAGAAAGAGCATCGGTAATGGCAGATTATAAATTAAGGAAAACCATAACACACCAAGGAAACACATGCGCCTTAAGTATATGTGTTTACTGTTTGTAGGAAACTAATTAGCCTAAATCTTAAGGCCCTCGAAATGCGGACCCCTTGTATTTGCAATTCACAAAACTCGATAAATTCGACTTTGGCATCAGTTTTCCTGACTTAAATGCAATTGAATATATTTAAATAACCGATCATTCGCTTTTCATAAACTCCAGGGATTTTAACGTTTACTTTTCAAGGACCGCAGTTAATTCCTTAAATACGCATTTTATCTATTACTTGAACGAACTGTATATAAAGAGAGTTTCTACACATATCCACAAAACTGCAGAGCTAATGTTAGTGAATAGATCAAATTTAAAAAGAAATTGAAAAACTGTATAGATAATTAAAATTATTTAAATTTAAGATGTCTTCTTTTCCCGGAATCTGACAACAGGCGAAAAACTATTATTATTCCCCTTGTTACTTCCGTTTTCACTTGCCAGTTAACTATTCTTTCAAACTAACTCTTACGCGGTAAGTTATTTTCAGCTAAACATGTTCCTGAAAATATTTCTTAGCTAGTTGCTAAGGAACTGAAGGGAAATAACGTTGTAGGAGCGATCAAGCTTTTAAAAAGAAGAACTAACAATATTTCAGTTAAAACAAATGGAAATGCTTCAGTGGTATTCTTCATGTAATGTTGTTAAACTATTCTTTTAGAAGGGCATAAGGCAGCTGGGAGTTCACGATGGTTTGTGCCATCAAAAGGTTTTAAGCATGCTCAATGAAAAGTTAAAAGTAACATTTTGTGAAAATGCTATTAATCTTCGGATAGTAAGGAATATGACAATAAATAAAAAATAATTGAATCTTGAAATGAGAAGAATGGATTGATGCCCTGTCTTTGAAGATATACTTTTCAATTGTAAATGGGTATATTTTTGGCTTGAGTGTAAATATTTTGGCTGCATTTATTTGATTTTTTTTTTCCAGAGATGTTTCTCTGAGCCTTTCTAATTCAGTATTATGAAATCAATATTTAACCCTTTCTGGCACGCTACCTTTTAAAGTCGGAGTTTTGATTTAAAAAAAATGGTAAGCAGTCTAATTAGGCCTAGAGGAGTACACAAGTAAAATTTTGTGAAGATAGCACTTATCGTTTTAATTCTGTGGGTGTGCCCAAAGTGGCACACTGGTTGAATAGAGCTTTGAAAAGAGTGCTGAAACGAGCATTGTTGTCAATGAACTGACCGATGAAATGTGGAGAAACAAAGAATGCAGACTCTCAGTTGTCCTAGATTATCGGTGAGGCCGGTATGAGCACACCTAGAGTTCGCCGTTTGATTTTAGGCAAGATTTCAAGGTAAAAATTTAAAACTAATATAGAATAAGGAGATTATCATACAGCCAAAAAATAACATAGAAATTTCTTTTCAAACAATTCCTTTTATACCCCCAAAAAATCTGGAAGATTTCTTTGAAAAATGAGGGTCTTTAAAAACTAAACATGGCTAAAATATATGGACTGGTTTGTGTTGAGCTGCCAATAAAGAAGGTTCAGAGTAACCTATAGTAACCTATAAATTCCTTTTCATTCAATTTTTCTGTACGTACAGAAGGAAATTTTTAGGTGTGTCCAGACCGGACACACTGTGCCGCAAAGGGTTCATACTTAAAAGTTTTATCTACGGTGAAATGCCAATAAGAAAAAAAGCTGCTCCATTGAAAAAATCTAGGGTCCTTGATTCACCTTTCTCTGCATTTTTGTTGTTTATATGAAGAGAAAACATTTTGTAGAATTAAGTTCAGGTTACTCTATTCTCTTCATCACCAGGCTTTGCACACCTAGAAAGTAATCAAAGCCGAATAAATAGTTAAGTCAACTTTGATAAAACTGCGAATTCGTTTTACGTTTTATCATGAAATGTTTGTAGTAATATTTCCGACGGTTATAAAGGTATTGGATTGTTTTTATGAGATTTTGAATGAGTCGTTGAAATCAGAAAGTTTATTAAAATTTCAATGAAATGTAGAACACTTTTTAATTCATCCAATCACGATCTCCTAAAAATGTCTAAAAGCAAAAAGTGTTCTTAGGACAAGAATTTCCCTGAAGACCTATTCTATTTAAGAATCCTTTAGATATTTCATTCCGATAACTGATTCACCACGCAGTCTAAACTTGCAAATGGATAACTTATTGAGACTTTTGACAGCTACAAATTTTTACCAAATTTCGACAATTCATTTGATGAACAGCATTATGCATTTACTGCTATGGATTCTTCCATAAAGAACCCTACCTTACTAAAAATAAAAGAAAAATCGGCTGCATATTATTCCTCAACCTCAAAGGCAACCAACAATGCGAAGACTTCCAAGGATCCGGCACGATACATTACCCTTTATATCTCGCTTCAAACTACCTCACTGTATAAACCCTTGCCTCGGCAGGAGATCCACTGAAGCGACTCCAAGGAATCAATCAGTTGCATTCAGTGAAGCTTTTTGAAGCGACTGTCGCGTCCCCCTCCCCTTTTAGCACTGGGGTGACTGTTGCATCGTCGCGACCCGGGTGACGGGAGGCAAGCCGCAAAAGTTTGTTTGGATAGAACCCTTTATGCTCCTTAAAGCATGAAATCTCATGCATTGGACTCTATGGCTCCCGAGACTCTGCAACCGCTATGCTTTCCTCACGATTCATTTCTTGCAGTCCCCATATGAAGATAGATTTCATTCTGACCTCCTTCCGAGTCTAATTTTTTTCTCTTATTTTTTAGGAAACTTTTTAGTGCCTTAGCCTGTTCTTTGATCTGTTGAGCATCGATCTGATATAATTTTTCATTCCTATTTTATTCCTTTTTTGAATTTTTTGTGTGGAAGGAAAATTTTGCCTTTTTGGTGTTCCGCTAGGTAAATTTTAAGCAGTTATTTCTGGCAGCGGTTTTATTCAGCAAAATTTTTAAAGTACCTACAAGCTGGCAGAATGCGTATCCATTTGAGCTGCTTAACGCATACCTTGCAGTCAAAAATGTTCTTAATGTGATGAACGCAACATGCAGATATTAAATGAGAGCATAGTCTACAATAACATCATCTCTAGAATTGTAAAAGAAATTATCTGAGAATCTGAAACCTACATCACGCTGTTTGTAAACCTAACCGTTTGGAGCTGAAAATACCAAAGGCTTCACGTGAGCGCTTTTTTCATTACAGGATTCAAAATATTAGTTAGTGCCATCCTAACAGCACACTTGTTGGAAATCGAATAAACTGCGACACTTTTTGAAAGGCATAAAATAGTAGTTTTAGGTAGCAGCAGTAGAAGATGGTTAATTTCGAAAATAACTGTTTGTAAAACGAGTTTACGTCTATATTATTTAGAAAAATATTGTACCACTCTGCAGGATCTGATGACAGCCTAAACTGCGAAGATCTAGGCTCAAGACGTTCATTCTAACATATTTTAAGAATTTATATTTCTATTCTACATAATTTTCCATCGAAAAAAGTCCAGCTGATCTCGGTTCAGGCTGTGCGGCCCACCACCGGCCGAAAGGCGAAATCTCTCAACACCGATATAGTTCTGACCTGGCTTCGAATCCAGCGAGCGGGCGGGCTGCATGAGCGTTTTTGCGATTTTCGCCATGTGCAACGTGTATATGAAACTGTTTCCCTTAGAAAGTCCCCCACTAAGGCATCCCTCCCCTTAAGCAGATAGCCCTAAGGTGCTTTTTTTTACTTATTAATTGCCTCGCCCTTAAGCACTACACGGAAAGGGAGGGGTGCCCCGTGGGGGCCTTTTTAAGGGAAACTACCTCGTATCCACTCTACACATGGGGAAAATCACGAAAATGCCATGCAGCCAACCAATTTTCCTGGACTCGAGCACCGGATCGAACTAACAATGTTCAGCGGCTTTTATTTCCCGGCCACTCGTGGGCCCCTAGTGTCCTTTCCCATAATAAACTAAAACAGACAAAACCAGCTCAGGTTGTGGTTATTTAAACGTCAAGTTGTAAAGTTGTAATAAATAAAATAATGATTTTTCATACTTTTATACTAAATTACTAGTATGAAAAACCTGAAACCAATTTTATTAATTTTAATAATTTTACGACTCAGTACGATTTCTAATTATTTTCGTTTCAAAGAAAATGAATGTTCTTATTTAAAATATTTACAAAAGCATAAAAGCAGGAAATATGTTTCTTTTTTTAAGCAGTTATACATATTTGTTTTATTTATCTTATATTCTGAACACTTTCTGTAATTTTGGCATATATCTAATAGTTAACATAAAAAAAAAAAAAAAAAAAAAAGGTAGGTTTAGATCTTAAATAAAATGCTATCTGTTTCCAGGATGATGAGGCTCAGGAACTCTTCTTCAAGGGCAAAATATTTTGTTCTTGAATTCGCTTTTTGACATCTACTCCAAACAGAAAGTAGTTTCTTTTTTTGAAGTATAAATAAGAAGTTGATTACCTTTTCTAATATTTTTTTAACTCCTGCTGCTGTTGCCTATTTTTTATACTTAAATAATTTTAATATTTCCTTTGGTTAGAATTTACGTAAAATTATAAAATTATACTGTAAAATAGTCCTTTTTCTAAAACTATCAGCCTAACGATTGTTCTAGACAATGATCAATTATTAACCAGCTCATTGTTCGAATGCCATGAATCTAGCATTATTTGATATATGGTCTTCGCAGCTTGGACAGTTGCAAATGCAAATGCCACTTTGCCATTGTAATTGGTCTCTTCATGCTCAGCACTATATCCTATATCATAGTTGGCGATATAAGCTGGAGTACGTGGTTTTCAGAAGATATATTTTGTTAACAAAATTTTGCGTCACTCTTTGGACAAACATTTTTGCAGACCGAACTACCAGTGTTCAGCGTCTTTACCGCTCGGCCGCTGGTGGGCAGGTAAGTGTTTTAGATAATAGCATTTATTCTCCTTATCAGTCTGCAGGGCCTGATTTCAGCCTAGCAGAGAAGTGGACATGTATGCCTGGGTTGTAATAAGGCCTAGCAGAGCATTTTTGAATGCAAAAGCAATTTATTGGATTAAAGCTAACATATGGATAGTAGTTAGCTAGATAAAGTTATTAAATCAAATGCAACTAATTGGGTCAAAAGTAACTAATTGGATTACCTTGCAGAATACTTTTGAAATCAAAAGTAAGTTATTCAATTACAGAAACGCAAAACTAAATGTGGTTGAGATTACCATATTTCACAAACCGAAGCTAAATGTGAATCAATGTGAAACTAAGCGTACAAATCACAGCAAAATGCAAGTGAATCGACTAATTGGCGTTTATAAACCTCAGCCAAATGTAACTTGAAGAGTTTGGACATAGCAGTTAGAATTCTGAAGTCTGAGATATGAAATGAATGAGATTACGAGTCAGTGTATTTGAGTATTATTCCAGGTTAAGCACAAATACACAGAAGAATGGAATTTTAGATCGTCAGCCGGCGCTATCGTCTGCACCTGTGACCAATTCCAACACGAGACAGTCGCGTTATCGAACGCCGGGGATTCAACTAGCGAGTGCCGCAGGCGACCACCTCGGAGCTCACCCTTTTTGGCGTACTTGGAGGATAATGAATACGTATTTGAAAGAGCCCGGCGTATTTCTGCGGCCGAATTTGACTAATAGCGATGGCAACGCCGCGAAAAAAGACCGATAAGGGAGCATCGTGAAGGGGGGGGAGTTTTACACAAATCTCGTTTGCGCCCACCCTTCCCCCCTTCCTTTTCAATTCTGACGTGAAAAGCGAGGCCCAGAGAACAATAGGAATATACCGCGCCTTTTTGCTTCAACCTTTCGATATTTCCCTTTTTGGTCAATCTCGCCTTTTGCTTTCGCTTTTATATTCCTACAACTTTTTTTTTTCAACTTTTTTGGCATATCTTCTTTTTCATATTTTTGCCAGTTTTTGATCGTAATTACGCAAGTTGACACCGCGTGTGAAGCGAAACATCGATCTAGGGCTCAGACCGTATCGTATCCCCCCCCGTATGCATACATGAGCGCGCGTTTTTTCTCCAGCTTTTTTTCGTTTTCTGGGGCATGTTTTTGCTTCTATTTTCAGTTTTGGACGCTGATTATCGTTTGCTCCAACCCTCCGATACTCGCCTTCCATCATCGTTTGCTTTAAACGCTCCAGAGGGCACCCAATCAGCTGTCCACAATGGGATTCCAGTTCGGAGATAAGGGTTGTCCCCATTTTTACATAGACGGGTATTCGTTCCCTTTATGAGTTAGAAAGAATTACCTCATGATTTTTTTTTTCTTCCTTTTAAATAACATTCTCCTCATTTTTCACTAAAGTCATTTACAAACGCATCGCGAATTGTCAGACTGAGTATATCTCACGAAAATTCAATCTTTTACGCTTTGTTAAACATAGACCTCGTCCACAATAGAGTTTCGCAGAAATATTTTTCCTTAGTATATTGATATCCAAATATTAAATAGCTGTATTTCTTGGTTTATAAAGTTCATGATTTGCCTTGCAAATTTAAACCCCAAGTTTTTCGTAAAAATAATTTGCTAAAAATGACTTATTTAGCTATGCGGTTTAATTAATTCGTAATCAGAAAATTTCTAAATTATTAAAGCGTATTTAACTGAATTTTTTATTAATTATCTGACCTTTTTTTAATTAGTTATTTAGATTTTAATCAACTAAGCTGTGAAAAATGTAGGTGTTTGTATATTTTTTAACAATTTTATACATTAAAACATTGAATTATAGTACAGATATTAATTAAATATACTTTCTCTTATCTATTCATCATCTTGATTCATCGTTTGCTTCATCTTGATTTCCAGGGCAAAAAGAAACTGCTTAGTTATGGTCAGGAATTTTATCTCACTCTTCTTCTGTATTGGCTAATTTCTTTTACATTGCATGAGTAAAGAAATACGATATCCCTTTTTAAAATATGATGGTCAAAAAGCTATGTTTTTCAAACATAGAATTTATTTGTAGTTTTTTTTATATATATATATATATTTCTTAATTGCAATTCGCAAGTTGCATGGAAACTCAATAATAATCCTAAACATTTTATTTTGACTTCGTCTAAATATTTGATACAATGATTTTTAAGTCTTACTGTCCATTTTTATCAAAGAAAATAGACTACTCTTTGCAATAATTCCAGTATGAGTCACCTATATCCACGAAGAAGCTCCATTTTTTATATGAAAACGGCTTGTAAAGAATTCTTCATCTGGTATTAAGCTCTTTCATACATCTTACATGGCCCACCAGCGGCCGAGCGTAAAGTCGCTGAACACTGGTAGTTCGGTCCGAGGTTCGAATCCCGCGAACGGGCTGGCTGCATGGGCGTTTTCGTGGTTTTCCCCATGTGTAACGTGTATATGAGCCAGTTTCCCTTAGAAAGTCCTCCACGAAAGCATCCATCCTCTTAGGCAGATAGCCCTCGAGGCTTTGCCATAATCACACACACACATACATCTTACAAAAAAGCCAACGAACCATCGGTATTGTTAGTTAAATCTTTATTATTTTATTAACAACAGTTATAAACATTTTTAAAGTTGATCATATTGCCCATTAGATATATCCGCTTTTAAGAACCGAGATTTTATATTTGAAATTATATTTAAATATATATTTTTATTGGTAAAATACTCCGTGTTCAATTTTCTACAAATTCGATATATATCTCGTCGAACTGGCTGGCTGCACGGGAGGTTTAGAGATTTCTTCCTTGTGCAAAATGTATACGAAAGGAGAGGAACGAGAAAGGAAAACTATATAATTTTTTTAGTCACTATTGGGCCTTCGTGGAGGACTTTCCAAGGGAAATTGGCTCGTTATACATGGGACAAATGCCCGTGCAGCCAGCCCGTTCGCCGGAATTTGAACCTCGGATCGAGCTACCAGTGTTCAGTGATTTTACTGCTCGATCACTTGTAGGCAGATTTTCTATTGGAGTTTGGCGCTCTTCAAGAACCTTTAACTTTAGATAAAGAAAATATTAGCATAACTAAGAACCTCGAAACTCGCCTCGAAGAACGTTTCAGCCTATGCTTTGAATTTTATTCAAATAAAAGTATTTATACTTTATTTATGTTGTCTGATACATATTCAAGTAAATGAAAAGTTTTATTATTTCTTTGTAGATATTTATGTTTTAACAAACTGAAAAAATTTTATTTAAATTTTTAGTCATAGCTTTGATAATTTTTCAGTCCGAAATCAACGTATTTATAATTACACAAAGTGTGTATGTACTACTAGTACCGTAGTAAAATTATTAAAATGCGAGACATTTTTCTACGATAACATAATTTTCAGGATTTCTTGCACTCTGGCCTAATTTATCAAAGATCAAATTTACGGCAGTTTTATTTCAGGCACCTTTCATTTTAAAGTGTTTGTACTAATAGTCAAAATATGTATCGTTCGCTTCCTTACGTCTGCAAATATTATTTTGTACTTCCGCCGCATGCATCAATCAGTTTGGCGAATTTTCAAAACGTAACTTTGAAAATTTCGGAAGTAGGCAAATAGTGCTGGTATTGTCAAATGTTATTATTATTTTCCATTTTAAATTGACTATTTGAGTATTGGCAGCTAAATTTTTCCTTATTATGTATTTTTGAGGAGATTAAAACACTTTTTCACAAAAACAGACATCAAGGCTGAGAGACCTCCCTTATGAGTGGCTCTATAAACACTTTCATTATATGATTCTTGATGAAAACGGAAATGCTCGATACATGTTTCTTTTTGCAGAAAGTGAATTTAAAGCTAATGTTAACTTTTCTCGAGATGGTAATTTTTTTAATTCAAATAATCGAACCGTAAGCAGTCATCAAGCTTTTCATAACGAAACATATATTTATTATCACAAAAATTTAATTCCCAAAATCTCAGTAATGGACAAATGATTTCTGGAATACTCTGGTCGATTTCGAGCTTTGATAATTTGGACAATATTATCAGGCCCTTCAAGCTGGAATTAACAAGCGTCCACTATATCTTAGAATGATGACGGAGTAATTTCATTTTTATTTGTTTCTCGGTAAGCCAAAGGTCTGATTTTATCCTCTAATCATGGAGCTCATCTCCCATCATGGAGCCCATCTTCTTCTTTTTAGAATCCTTTAATCTAGTGTTTCTCTAACTGTGCTCCGTGGGCCTCAAGTGGGGTGACATCGGCAACTCATAACTTCCTTGTACGGCCCATTAAATTATACACACTTCTTGCTGCACTTCAATTACACTACCTCCTATTTATTCTAACTAAATTAACTGATTCCTCGAGGCAAGTTAGAAATGACATAAAATATTGCAAATTTTGAAATTAAATATCACGGTCAATTTTTCTCTTAAGGGAGACATATTTCTTGTAATTTTATTTTTCCATAACGCGCATAAAATTTTTCCTATATAAGTACAGGAACTAAAAGACCTCGTTAAAATTTAGGTTTCGTTATTTGTCGAAAATATTTTTTTTAATTCTACATTGCCAAAACAGGAATATTTAAGTTCATTTAAAACACTTTTATAATCGGAAGTATATGACTACCACACCAGCGACTGCGAAAATAAAAGAATGAGAAGAACTTTTAAACGGGTAAAGGGATGGGTATATATATAGTATATATATATATAATTTAAAGTTAAGTTGTAAGAACAAACGAAAAAAGACCTATGTGGTCAAAATTTTGCGCATTGCGCTGCAAAATTAAGGAAATTAGAAATAAATTTTAGAACGCACGCTAAAAGTTTACTAAAAGCTGTGGCTGCGTGAAAACTTCAACATAAGCATATTTAGTTGCTATGAAATGTGTGAAAGAGGAGAAAATAAAATATTTGAATATTTACAAGTAAAATTAATAAAAAGTAAGCTATATGCTAAACGAATTAAGTAATTAACACACAAAAAAAAAATCAATTGAACGAGGTAAAATAAAAATAGTAAGCTATATGCTAAACGAATTAAGTAATTTTTAACACACACACACAAAAAAAAAAAAAAAAAACAAATCAATTGAACGAGGTAAAATAAAAATAGTAAGCTATATGCTAAACGAATAAAGTAGATTTTAAAACACAGTAAAATAGTAATCAATTGATCAAGGTAAAATACAAAAATAAATATTAAAATTAAGAAGCGGTAAATGGTTAATTAGCCAATTCGAAGTTCATTTTGGCTTGTCAAGGGAAATTTTTAAAATGAATTTTGAACCAAGTTAACTTCATTACGCGTTTCCCCGAAACAGACAATTGAAACTTTGCGCGACAAATTTTTTTAATGAATTAAATAAACTATGTCAAAAACCTTAGGCTCAATTCTCTGTTCCAATTTCCCGACGCGTCCGCTAATTTTGAAACATTAAGGTGTAAAAAAATGGAAAGGCAATACCGATGTACAGAAAATATATATATATATATATATATATGTTAGTATTGTCAAAAATTGAAATAAGAAAGGAAGAAGCACAACTAGATGTTAAAGGAGTCCTATATGCAAAATTTCAACGTTCTGCTGCTAATGGTTTCTGAGTTATACGGTATCTTCTACGCACTTGTACGTATATACATGCGTATAGGTGTCACGAAAAATTCTCTCTTCAATGCATTTTAAAACCATTTTACAATCCATTTTGGAAATAGTAATCTGAATGGTTTGGGGAATAGTCAAAATAGATACTTCCGTTGAAAACCGGAAATATTTGCGATTAAAATACTTCCTTTACTTCGTATATGGAACTAAACAAGACAATAAAATTCGAATAAATTGTGTATGCCAGATTATAACTGAAAATCTCAGAGCTTGGAAATGGCAGTGGTCTGTTATTTTTTGCTTCTAACACTGACATTTTATGAAATTTATTAACCGTTACCTTACTGTTTGCTTCTCTCTATATTCCTGGCAACAAAAGAGAAATTTAAAGCACTGTCACTGCGGTGCTTCTCTCTTTCATTCGCTGCACATCTGCATTCGCTCTGCTCATTACCAGTGAAAATGAAATATAATGAATTGTGCATTTGTGCTTTAAATTTGTAATTCAGTTTACTTTTATATATCTGTATAGTAAGGGTTTCCATGTCTAATTCAAAAATAAGTAAATAACTAAATAGTATTAAAAATTAAATATTAAAAACATTTTTAAAAAAAGGATGCATTGAAATTACACTGCTGTATGAACTGATGTTAGATATGAGCTTGCCAAATGTCCAGTAATCGGCAGACTCATTCATTTCATTTATGTGAGTAACAAAATTTATTTCATTTATGGTTACTAAGATCATCGAAACTCGAATAGTCTTTAATTATGAAAAAGAATTTTACATTTATTACTTAATATAGATGAAAAATTCAATGAACTTCAATTAATTGTGTTTAAAAAATATACAATTATTCGCTAAACAAAGGGTTTTTTAGGTTATTTGTGGTCGTTAAGGTTATGTAATTCACCAAAAAAAGTAACTGCACATTTACTGTAATCAAAATTGAGAAACGCAGTCTATAATTTTAACGGGATAAAACAACATAACTCTGCTGCCTATAATTTTAATCCGTCCTTCAGTGTATTCAATATGTTTTCTTTAAGAAATTCCAAGGTAAACTCATTGAAAATGGTTTATGTTCCATTGATAAGGTTACTATTTTCATGCAAAACTTCCATCGGTAAAAAAATAAAGCATGCAAAAATATTATTAAAAATTACACGATTTTATTTAAATGCTCTAAAAGTAAAAAATATTTTTTTTATCTCTCACTATATTCCTGATGACGTGAGATTAAAAACGAAATCATGGTATATGCTAAAAAAGGACGATTTTAGATGAAAATTCTCAAAGAGAAATTTAAGCGAATTGAATGCAATATTTTTATTTATGTCAATTCAATATTATGATTTGTATTGTTCCCGGAAATTCTGTTTATGTTCCTAATGCAATTTATGTATGAGAATCTTACTATTTCACTTTCAATCAGGTGTGAGCAAGATATCAGATTAAAAACGAAATCATGGGGGATGCTAAAAAAAAGAAGAATTTTAATGAAAACTGTCAAAGAGAAATTTAAACGAATTAAATGTAATATTTTGATATATATCCATTATATACTATGAAGAGAAAAGAAGTAGTCAACGAGTTGAGTAGTAAGTACGCTAGTACTAAAAGAATAAATTAGCGCAAAGTGCTGCTAAAGTTTAATTTAAGTTTAAAAGTATTCTTAGATCCAACTCATCAGCAATAAGACCCGAATTTTACCAATAAACGTAGAACTCAAAATAAACTAATTTGCTTTTTAACAAAAAATGGTAATTAATGTTATATAAATATGTTTCCATTTCTCTTGAAAAATGCTATTATGCATCCGGTTGCGATACAAATTAAAAATCCATCCTCATTTAATAGAACCATTTAACCCAAGTCCACGACAAAATCAGACAATTCAATTCCTCCCAAAGGAATAAATAACGCTTTATGGGATTTTTTTCTTCTTTCTTTTTCTGTTCCATTCTTTTAAAGCAAAGGGGTAATCCTTCCCTGGATAACGCCTAACAAAGGGCTCCGCAACACGCGATAAGGGGTGTCATATTCCAGCTTAAGACGAATAATAACGGTGTCAATGAAGACGGAGGTCTTACCATCAAAGGGTGAACAATAAAAAGAGAAAAAATAGCTGCGCTGATACTAAAGAGGGGCGCTGTCATCTAAGAAGCAGCACAAAGACCTCGTATTATTCAACCCCATCTACGAATTCAGGAGTCAAGACGCGCTTATCAACTGGCCTTTGACAGAGAATTATGACTTTTCTTTTGTACCAGCATTGACTTGCCGATTTTTATTGACTCGAACACCCCCTTTCCTTCTTTCAAACACTCGCAACGGAGTCTCGGGTCGTCTGCGTACGAATGCGAAAATTAGAAGGCTCCCATATTTCAAAATTTGCTTTCTATCTTTGCCTCTCTTGTTATTATTTTTAGACGATGTTATTATGTAAAAGAAAAGAAAGCTGTCTTTCCTTTTTTTAGAGGGGGGCATTCTGCAAGCTGAAAAAACTAAATATAAATAAATTTTAGAGAACAAACAAAAATTTTAAAGATAATTGATTTTTATTTAGTGCTTTTTATTTATCTATATATTTATATATGTTTAAGTAGTAAGTAGTAAATCATAAAAAAGCGAGACCTATCTGGTCAAAAATTGCACGTTGAGTTGCAAATTTTAAAATAGAATGATAATAAAAGGAGAGGTAAAAAATAGCTAAAGCCGTAAAGAACATTTGGATTATCTAATTCAAGTTATTACATGTTAAACAAATTTGAAGCAACAAAATCTAAGCAATAAATTGTACGCAAAAAAACCTACATATTAAACAAGAAAAATCTATACAACAAAATCAAAATTGGCACGCGAAAAAACCTAAACAATTTACAAAGTACTAAGAAATATAACATGGAAAAAACATGGCCATAAGGTTTCAAACAATGTAATGACGTATATTAAATATTTACGGGATTAAAGCTGCAAAATGTATTTGCGCATTTGCTTAACTGGGCTATTCTGCATAGGATTTTGCTTACATATCTTTTAGATGATTTTTTCTTTTCTAAATTAGAAGTTTTTTCTTGTTAACATTTTTTTTTTTTAGCTTTAATTTATGTTTTGAAACACGCAGGCACGTCGGGAAAAGGCGACAAATCTATTCAGACATCGTTAGTAATGGAAAAAAAAAATTAAAATTAATGCAAGGAAAGACGTTTTCAGTCTCAGTGGGTTAATTCGACGAAAGTGTCTGTTTTTTTTTTTTTGTTTGTTTGTTTTTTTTTTTTTTTTTTTTTGAGTCATCAACTAGGTTGAGGGCTTCAGGCACTTTTCCCTTGATAAGTTCTGTTTGAAACCTTGAACAGAATAGATTGACCATGTTTTTTCTATGTTATATTTCTTAGTATTTTGTAAATTGTTTAGGTTCTTTCGAGTGCCAATTTTGATTTTGTTGTATAGATTTTTCTTGTATGTAGGTTTTTTTTTCGAGTACAATTTATTGCTTTAATTTAGATATTGTTGTTTCAAATTTGTTTAACGTGTAATAACTGGAATTAGCTAATTCAAATGTTCTTTACAGCTTTAGCTATTTTTTTACCTCTCCTTTTATTATCATTCTATTTTATTTATATTTGCATACAACTATTATTAACAGGGTAATTTTCTATTTTTCGTATGTACAACCCGAGACACCGTTATTGATCGAAAGCTGTTATCATCTGAATGTTTCCAGCTCACGTGGCATGAGGGTTTCCTCTTTTGTATCTATCTATCTGTAGATTGCTTTATTACAAAATGAACTGTTGAAAAGCCATATATATCTTAACAGTTTTGCTTTGGATTTTGATGCTTTCAAAAAAACTTAACAAAATAACCGTTATTTGTACTATGGTTTCCATGCAATGATTTCGTGGCCATTTGCAAAAACAGGACACTGACATTACAACCACTATAAAAAATTAACGAAATCTGGAAAAATCCTGAAATTACGAACTGCCTATTTATAAATATGCAATATATTTCAAGAATAATTCAAAGACAATTAGTTTTAACACGGATCGAAATTTTAAAGATGTCTAAAGGTTCATGCGATAAAACGTGACACAATAAATCATTTAAAGGCTTCAAATGTTTGGTATAATCATTGGGTAGAGCTTCTGATAGTATTGTCTGGCTATGTGGAAACTTAAACTGAAATTATATTAAGGATAAAAGTTTTATCCGTTCTGATTTATCCTAAGTAATATAAAAAGTGTAACAGCATTGAATTAAAAATATCCTTCAAACTTTAGGGACTGTTAAAACCTATTATTATATTGTATCAACCGTCATGAGTAAAATTATTATTCCTGTATTGCTTAACATCAGAAAAAGGGCTACTCTTATGAGGGCTCAAAGACAATAGGAGGATAACCTCTAACTTAATGGTGGCATTTAAATAATTATGAAGATCCCTACGGTTGTGTCCATGCTTGAGAGACTGTAAAATGTTAGATGACCATGACCTTTTAGTCAAGCAGCTTTTTAAACGCTTACATATCACTTTTCATAACAACAGTTGTGCAGCGAAAATGATTTTCAACGAATCGGAAAGCTCTTTGCTGTCCAGCAGTTAAAACCACTTAACTCTTCTTTTGATATAAATTCCTTCTCTGTTTATATTTTAGAGAATTATCAAATTGCCATTCAGGTATGGGCAGGAAAAAAATATGATTAATGAACTTCATAAATTACACCGTACATTTTACATTACCTCGATGTCGTAACATTTTCGTTTTACTCAGTTGGATGTCTTAAATTTGTTTACTAAAAAGAACTCATTTTATGAGTATAAAATGTATCTATTCTATAATATCCTATCATTTGTAACATTTTGCAGGCACACACGATGTCAGCTAAGTTGAAAATCTTCAAACAAATGGAAAATGTTTAAAATGTCCTAAGCAACAGATATAATTATTCATTTTTACTTTTCACATCTGAAGGCATAAGTAAGTTATTGAACATCATAACACCAGAAAATATGATGATAAGGTACTTTAAAGTATTATCGATGACCAGATGTTTGAAAAATTCAACCTGGAGAATAGTTCGATATGGCCGAGCGGTAAAAGCCGTTAAACTCTAGTATTTCGAGTTCCGGCGAATGGGCTGGCTGCATTGGCGCTTTTATAGCTTTCCGATGAGTAACATGGATACGAGCCGGTTTCCTTTGAAACGTTTCTCCACAGAGTATCTCTTCTGCGTATTGCCTGATAGCGAAACACGTAATAAATTAAAAAAGAGAGAGAATGATACGATGGTCTCTTATTAAACGAGTAATTTGTTACATTTGAAGTTTGAAGTTTATATATTTGGTTACTTGTGTAAAATATAAATTAAAATGGAATTCGTTATGCACAATTCCTTTAATATGAGTATTGCAATTTCGAAAAACAAAACGTCTAGACGATTACTTTTAATTACTACTATAGAATCGATTTAAGACTGAGCGTCTGTGAACTGACGGGTTTCTCATTTTAAAGAATTTCCACCTTTGAAGGATATTTTTAATTAATGATCTTTTTCAATTTACCTTTCGAGCTTATTTTGTATATGGTCATTGACAAGTTTCACTTAGATACCGAATCATGTACGACGTGATAAAGATTTCAATTCTGCTTCTAAATATTTGACAGTTACAGTGTACAGAATCAAACAATTTTACTGAACGTTAATATTAAGCTAGATGTGGCAAAATATTTAATTACGCTTTTCCTTTTAGTTTACTTCTAAAGTGCTCAACTTCATTTATACAAATACAGATATAAAATTTGCAGCCATTATATAGTCTGAACATACATATTAGGTACACCTTTTGTTTAACGTATAGATGAGATTGTATTTTAAGGGAACACGGAACGTTTAAATGAAAAATTCTTACTTTTTGTTCAAACTTTAAAATATTTTTCAGTTATGTGTATTGTGCATGTATTTACCTAAATATACAATTTTAGAATGATAAAGGTAAAATTTTTCAAAAAAAAAGTAAAATAATTTTATGTATTTTTACGTTTTTATACTTATATTCATATAGCCCCTTGCGCATAAAAATTAATCAGAAACCTACAATAATTTTTCTAATGAATCTATGTCAGATGATAAATAAAACTGGGCATGCATTTTAAAATAGGATGAAACACCATTGAAAAATAAGTTATTTATTACATTTTTCGCAATTTTTTGAATTTTTATGGATCTTTATTTTACGAAAAGCCTAACAATTCCTAGAAAAGTTCATCAATAGTATAATGGATGCACAGTTCTCTTATGAATAGTATTGCAATGATATAAATCAAGTATGAAAATAATTCGATAACAATTAAAACGCAAGAGATAAATTCAGTACTCAAAATTTTCAAAAATCTGAAATCCGTAAGAACACAATATAAAGATTTACTTTTACTTACATACCTGAAAATGACTTATAAATGCTTCTGCATTCTATTATATTACTACTTCATTTATTAGTTCTTTCTCAGCTCAATTTTGTTCATTTGGTTTAAACAGAATCAATTTCATGTGCTATGCTCTGTATACAAGCATAACACACGGTACATCACGTAGACTTGTATTTACTTGCTAACCTACTTTTACCTATATTTCAAATATTATTGTCTAAAATTTTTTTAGTTATTCTGCATAGCATTGCAAATACAATATTATATAAATGAAATGGATTTAATGTATTCAAGTCTTTGATTGATTGCACAATGGCAATTTGAAGCAAAAGCGCGTCAAACTCTTTCTAAATATTGGTAGAGGACATTCAGTTACAGAACAGTTATCAGTGTCTCTTGGTATCAAAGCAATGGATAGGAAAGCTTGCAATAAATGTGTTGTTCAGCTTGTAAATGTGATCAAGGGTATAAAGGAGAAGGTATTTGAGTTGTCCACAAAATCTGTAGCTTTGAAGAATAACTAAAACTATCATATTTGTTTACTTTTAGTTAATTTTTATTGCAATACTGACACCTAAGTTCTTTCAATAAATGAATTCACATATTGTCACACACGACAGTGTAAGTAGAAGCATTATTTTCCACTAAATCATCATTATTTCCAGCGTTACTGAAGAAACACAACTTCTGTTCAGTCCTGGACATTTTACTATTGTTTAAAATTATACTATGTGTGTCAGCACAATCAGAATGTAGTAATACATTTACATCAGAATGGTGTGAAACATCAGCATTTGGATTGCATACTTTGTGCAAACCAGTATCAAAACATTCAACAGTTTCACTTTTGAATTTATTCCACCTCTTATTTGCTTTATCGCTTGCAAGTTTTTTTTTTTTTTTTTGAAGAGCGGGACACAGGTTTTCGCCATCTGGAACTCACAGCATGCATACTTTCGTTTTATAAAAACAAATTACAAATATAAGCAAACAAACTTCGCCGTGCCGCTAAATGTAAACAAAACTCGAAGTAGTTTCTGTTGCCATTCACGGAAAGAATAATATGCATGTTGCACTTCCTACAGTTCGAAATAAAATGAGTTAGTGGCTTGTCTGCGAATGCAAAGTCTAAAAAACAAATATGGCAGCCCTTTAAATGCCCTTTAAACGCATTTAAATGTCCATGTCGAAAACAAAATTTCCTTATAAAATGCTTAATTTTCATTGCAACTTAAAAATTCTTTTTTGTAAACATCACTTACATTATTCTTTATTTTTAGAAACAAAAAAAAAAATGAAATTTTTAATTTTTGAAGGAAATTTACGAATCTGAACGTCCCTTGTCCCCTTAAAAGCAGTGCGTATAAGAGAATTTTACTTAAAGTGATTAAATCAATATCTATTTTTGCACTTGATTAATACACAGTGAAGCGCACTATATGAAATGAAAAGTAAATTATACATGTTGTAGTAATTACTTTAAGCATTTTTTTACATTATGTGGCTTATAAAACGAAAGCATTTCGGGAAAAGAGACAAATTTAATGAGACTTTTAATAAATTTAAGTTTGTAAAGAATATTGAGTTCAATTAAAACGGTTTGAGGTCTCAGTGAATTTGTTAGAACGAAACATGCTTACGTTTTTCTAGTTGATCAACTTGGCTTGAAACTTCAAAACACTTTCTCCTTGGCGAGTTCTGTTTGAAGCTTTAAACAGAGGAGATTAACAAAAAAAATTTTTTTTTTTTTTTTTTGTACTCAGTTTTTCCCCATTTTTTCTGTTGCAAAATTTTTAGTTCATAAATTGTCTTATTGTTACGTATATCAATTTACAACGTGTTTCTGGAAACAAGATAAGTTACCTTCAAATATTTAAGTGGCTTTTGTTAGGTTTTAAATTCCTTACCTATTTGAATTAATTTTGTTTAACAAATAATTTATGCGACTTCCTTTTATTTGCAAGAACTGCGGTTAGGCGTTAAGGCGTTCAGCAGATTCTTGTCACACTGGCTCCTGAGCACTTAGGCAAAAGTCAAATGACAACGACATTGACAATGATAAAGGCAAAAGTCGTATGACATAAGATTCGGAGGCTTGGATACCTATTGTGATTGGTGGGACACCAAGTCATCTAATACACGCAGGTTGATCCATTGCATATACAACCACTTCTCAAGACACTCTAAATCAATATTTTGGTGCAATTCCTGCAGATCGCAGATATCCATTCTCCGTTGAAGCATATTAAATTAATACACTGGTAATAGCAGGGAAATGTGTTTATTCAGCATATGAAATTATATGCAGTTTGTGCGAAACCAGGTCAATTGGTTTAATAATTTCGAAAACCCTTACTGCAATGCATAACTGCAGAAAAGAAAGCATGGGATGCTACATACTCAGTGTTCTTTATATTTTCTTCGACATGTGCTTCGTGCTCTTGCTCGAATCACTGTTCATCTCATTTCTTCAACTAATATTCTCTATGCAGAAACACTCACAAAACGCATTTATTGCGCAAGCATTAAAAACAAGGTCGTTTAATAGTATGTCTGTAACAGAAACTTGCTGCTCTTAATATAGTAATAGTTCAAGCACTAAACATATCATGTGTCACATTCTTTGGGAAAATACTATAAAGATTACGAACACAGAAAAGTTAGCATAAAAAAGTTTACATAAACAGTATGTGTAAACGTAAAAAAAAATATTTCATATCCTAAACACCATTTTATGAAAGGCGTACCACATTTTATTAGTAAAATTCTCAATGATGTATATTTTCCAATTCAATTGTATTTGAAAGTGTATCGAAATGAGAGATCATCACTCTGGATTTATTACACACTCTTCTAAACTTCCATATGTTGGCAAAAAAAAAAAAAAAAAAAAAAATGCTTGATGAGGATTAAAGATTTTAGATACAAGCAAACGTAGCTAATTATTATTTAAATCTGGTTTTGAAAAGACAATCGTTTTGCTTTGTGAATAAAAATACGACTTTAAACATTTGGTCTTTTCATTGTTATTCCTAACTAACCCTCTGAACACCACGGAGCTTCATTAAGAAAGCCCAGATTTCGGAAACCTACCGTCAGAAGGAGGTATTTTCTTGATTTGAATGCAAAAATGCCCCTGATACTTTATACCCAGATTTATGTACTTGTAATATATTGCCTTAATTTCTTCAAGATAATTTAAGATACATGTAAGTATACACTTTTACAAACATCATAAAAAATATTCTAGGCCAGAGATAGCAAACCCTTTTCGGGTACGCATTTCAGTGGCACGCCACACGTACATATCACATTGCTTTTATTCACTTACATTTATTGAAAACAGCATTTTAAAAATAAAAAAAAAATATATAAAAAATCTTCAAGATTATCAAAAGCTACCGAAAGCGGATTCAGAAACCAGGACAAGCATGGTAACCATTAATAACTAAACAGCAAGTTAATGACTAAACAGCAAATTAATAACGTAAGAAGCAAGCTGATAACCGAACAACGGCAACAACAGCAGTGACCAAACTAAACAGCAAGCTAATAACTAAACAAGCAAGTTGTTAACTAAATACCAAATTAATAACTTAAGTTAATAACGAAACAGCAAGTTAATAACTTAACAGCAAATATAATTACAAAATACATTTCGATAGTTTGAAATCAAAGCAGATGTTTTAAAAAGTGATTTTCAAAAAGAAATATAACAAATGACACACTGGACACCTGAAAGTAATAAACCGTAATTTAGTTGTCAAACAGATTGAAGAACATTGGCCATCCCTGTTCTAGGCTGTATATATACGGCCTTTGCCAATTAGAGGGCTTTAATGAGAAGTGGATAAATTACATCTGCAGCAAACTCAAGAACAGAAGCTATGAGTCGAGAAGCGTTTGAGCATAATATGTAAATTTTAATATTTTGAAATATATAAGATATTCCTTACAGTACCTACCTGTTCTCAAAACCGATCCCAATAATAAATACGTTCAGTCAGTTTAACTGTCAATGTGTTCACAGTCCACTTATTTATGTCATGGTTAAACTCTAAAATCGAACTCTCCATATAAACGTTCTTTCAAATGTGGGAACAGAAATGTAACTTCTCGCAGACGTTAAACTATTTCTGAAGTTTTCACATCCTCTTTCCACAAAAACAAAATTATTGTTCTTCGCGTCTTCCATGGTTCCAGAAACAGTACAACAGAAATGCATCTGTTTCAGTCAAACAACTAAATCTGACTAAACCAAACTGTACAAGATAGCTGCATATACATCTCAAGACTGTCTTTGACCAATAGCCCTTTTTGAACTAAATTTATAGAACTTTCAAAATATCTCACTTACTTAGTGTGTTTGGTAATTTTTAAATGAATTTTTAAAGTTGATTACAAAATTTTTCTTCAATTGCTTCCTTGTATGAAGTAAAAGGAAGTATTGTAATCGAGAAAAGTTTCAGGCAGCATATTTCAAGGAAAATATCTATTTTGACCGCTATCGAATGCAATTTAACGATGTTTCTGCGTGATATCTGTACGTAAATACAGATTTAAAGATTGTTTTCCTCCACAAAAATTATAAAACTGCTTTAAAGTGAATTCTGAAGAGAATTTTTCGTGGTTTTGAGTTATGCGAGGTACGTACGTATGTATCTCGCATAACTCAAAAACGAGTAGCCTTAGAACTTTGAAATTTTGTATATAGGACTGCTATAACATGTAGGTGTGCACCTCGTATTTTGGTTACAATCGGCCTCACCAAACGTATATAAATATACTTATATATATATATATATATCCAATCTGTTACCCGGTTCAGAGATCTCAGTTTCTTTACTCTTATATGTTTGTAAATTGTGCATTTTTTGCTTTAAAAATGATTGAATTATGTTGTTCTTATCTTCCGGTTAAGGTTTTTATGCCTTTAGGAAGTCTGCAAGCAACATTTGTAGAATTATCAACAATTTAAAAGCTGTTCAAGTGCGGTTAAGCCTAATTTTTTAATAACATGACGGACATATTTGTTTGCATTTGAAACAGCAGAATAGTAGATTTTTTGCCAATCTAGAGAGACTAAGCTTCCCAACAACAAAGGTAACGCATACATTTATTATTGCGAATTAAATCATGCTTAATCTTTTCTGGAATTTTTCGAGGAAATAAGTGTTTAAGATTTACTTCAAAATTTTTAATATAGGTATTTTGAGTTTTTATGTATTTTTGCCTTGTCGCGAAGTGAGAACTGAATTAATTGAATGAGAAATACTGAATCGTCTGTGAAAACTGTTTCTTTTTTGTTTTGTTTGCTTAATTTCTTTTACACATCGTTCTAGATTTATAATAGCATTTGAATAGAACATGTGGCAATGATTAGAGAATTCTTCAAATGATATAAATTTTGTTCATTTTGAGTTATAATATGAACGATATATAGCGCTATTAAGTGAACCTAGCACCAGAGTGTCGCTATGGTAAACAAATATAGTGAATTTTAAAGAGTGCATTTATTCTCTTGTGGTTTATGCGCTATCGATGAGGTTGACTTAATTCAATCCAATAAGTTTAAATGAAATACAAGAAAAAATGCGTATAATGTAATATTCCGTAGAAAGAAGTCATGGGGTGTACACATCACATTTTTTTAATTATATCCTTGGCAATGCCAAGCTTGATAATATGACTAGAAGATATATTCATTTTTTCTCACATCAAATTCGATAAGTTAATATTTAAATTCAACCAATATCGAAGGATACCGAATACCTCTCTGAGTTATACAAATACGTTAGAGGTTTTGTTGGCAGATAACCTGTTCTTCTGAAGGTGCCAGACTCAAAGCAATTGAAAGCTGGAAGGGGCAATTAAAAGCTGAAATTTGACGCATTTTTAATATCATCTTGATATGAAAGGCTCCGGATTAAGTTAATCATTATCATCTGTTCTTAAGGGAAAGGAATCTGTGCGAATAAAGTTATTTATCGCTTTTGGAGATGACCTTACAGTATTTGTTTGAAACTGCAATTATGCCACCTTCTTTACTTCAGCATAAAGAAAATTTAGATGTATTTATTTCTATCCTTGCTTTAATCCTTGATGTAAACTGAGCATCGTCTTGGCTGTAGTGTTAATAACTGGAATTATTTGACATTTGGTTTATAGCTCGATATGTAAAGAAGTATTAAAGGAATATACATTTCGCAGTCCATTAATTTGTTTATGAACGACATTTACGCATATCAGAATTTACAGTGAAACTGGATTCTTAAATTTGGCAATGCTTTCATTTTTACTACAAAGATGAAAATTTTACAAACTTAAGAATAATATATCGCATATGCTTTTTCTTTACACTACTTTTAACAGCACAGTGAAAAATAATTTTGAAGGAAAATATGTGAAATGATTGCGTTTCATTTTTATATAAATAATTTTAATTTGTAAAAAAAATTAAAATAAATAAGTAAAAAAAATTAAATAAATAAAATCAAGTGATTTTATTTATTTCATTCGTCGGCAATCAACATGAAAAAGATAAGGTCTATGGTTTATAGCTCGAAAAGGCCTATCAGGTAAAGTTGCCGCTCATTTTTCATACAAAGATACTGAAAAGCAAAGAAATCTTAATAAACTTTAAATGTAAATAAGCGGTAATAAAATTTTTCAACAAATCCATCATTCTTTCAGCGGACTTTAACCCATAGCCAGCCCATATCATTTGCCTGGACAGAAGATGGATGGATTATTCAGCCTTACATTTTACTTTCCTGAAAAGCGTTAAAAACTTAACACTTCCTCTCGACAACAGGGACAAGCTCCATCAATCGTTTCAACAACTCATGCAAGATTCAAAACGACGCATAAATAATCTAGTGAAGCAATTAGAGACTCTATCATGCATTCTGTCTCATGAATACCTGATGAGAAGGCTCAAAACTCGAAAGAGAAAACTTCTCGTTTGGACAAAAGCGTGAGACAGGAACAGGTGCCAAAGGGACAGAACACTCCAGGGATCGTACCCCCCATGACCCACGTCCAGGGTTATTTCAATCTTAAGAGCTACGGGTGAGTTCGATTGCTAAATAAATTGGAACAGAAAGTACTGTTATAGTTAGGTTTTTATGAAATGTTGAGACGGTTCTTCAGAGCTCATATTCCCTCACGAAATACAGTTCTAAGAATTCCTTTTGAAATGTTTAATTTCATATCCATTGTTTATTGTTGTTAGAAAAAGATTTCTTTGCGAGTTAGTGCTTATTGTCACGCATTGCCAATCGAAGCTGTAGAATCCTTGCTTTCTTGGAGTTCAAAAGCGAAACTGCCTCAGAAATTCTGGCTCGAAAAAGGAATTATTGAAATTAATATTCAGTGATTCTTAAATAATTTGTTGTTGCTACCACAAAAAAGTAAGCGTGCTTCAGAAGAATAAATTCGCCCTTTCAGATGAATTTCCCATTTCGCATCAGTTATAATCTATTATTCGTATTTTTCAAAGGCAGATTTATTAACTATGCTTGCTTGAAAGGGGAACCTTCGAGTCAACATAAGTAACGTCTGCACTTAGAAATTATAAATAACTGATATTCAAAATCTGATAACGTGTGAAACATCCACATAGTTATGAGTATCCGATTCATGTTAACAATCACATAATAACAAGTAATAAACAAGTTAATAACAAGTATAATGCGTATGCTAACATTCATTTTGGCATTTATCAGTATCAGGCTCATAGTAACAAACTTATTATAAATTATTAAAATCAATGTTCTGCTAGCAATCTTGAGTATCAAATTTGTCAATATCAAGCAAAATCGCTATTAATTATTGTTAAATATGAGAAAAAATAATCATGAAGTTATTTGACTGGATTCAGTTTTCACATAAGGGGCAAGTTAAGGTTTTTCTTTGAAATTGGCGAGATATTTCACGTTACTTGATGCAACATTCATGTTATTACATGCATTTTCTTTGAAGCTAACTGCAATAAACTATATACTTACATTTACTATTACCATTAATCAATCATAACTTCAATATTCGTGAATTTGTATTCATATTAACAATAATTTATTGTACATTATGCTGATATTCACTGTTTTTATTCTCATGATTGGGAGCATGAGTCTGATACTCGTAATTGGCAGCATGATTGTTATCCTGAATGTCGTATACGTCATTATTAATATGATTGGACCTGAGTCTGATACACATAACTAACTGGCAATATAATTGTTAGCTATGGTTTTATACCCATGATTGGTAATATGATTGTTAGCATGAATCTGATACTCATAACTATGTAGTATCATTGCTAGCCTGAATTTCATACACGTAATTATTAATATGATTGTATGATATTGATCCAAAATTAATTCCAAATTAATATGATATTGATCCAAAACTTTTGCTTACATTATGTTCCAATATAGGAGCAAAATTCCATGTCTTTAATGGTTCCTAACTAATTCTGAGAAACTTTTGTGTTACATTTTCAATGACATCTAATAATAGTCATATCTGTTAATAACCATTTCTCTACGTTGTTAACCATTTCTGTTAACAACCATATGACGTCTAACAATAACAATTTCTGTTAATCAAGTTGTTAGTAAATCTACATGGTATGACTACGCGTTTTCTAGAGAAGCATTTACCATAAAATTTTTTAATCCTTGCTTTGAGACATCAAAATCCAAAGATCTCCTGCAGTGGTAAGAAAAGATTCCAGCCAAGGACGTATCGATAGACGTGAGGACAAGGCTGCGGGCCTCCCCTAGGCTCTGATATTGACGGACCTCCGAAGAACCTTAAGTTTTTAAATATATATACCTATATATAGGAATATAAAAACGAGAGGAGCTAAAAAGTAGTTTGCATTGAAATAGTTCAAGTTTACTGTGGAAATGGACTTCCAAAAATTAATTTTTCACTTATATTTGGCACAAAGACTTTTTTGACAATGTGTGTTTCAGTTGCTTCTTGCGAGAAAGCTTTTCAAAGTTGATTAAAAGCTATCTTCGAACAACAGTGAGTTAAGTAAAACTTAATGGTTTGGCATTCCACCGAAAATGCAGCTGCTAACATTAATTTTTAAAAAACAATAAAAAAACTCAGAATTTAAAGCTGGCAAAAACAGTTTTAGCTTTTTCTATTGACAAAAAAATCAAAAGTGACAGCTTACTAAGCTTCTTTCATTGATAAAAAAATCCAAAATGGCAGCTTAATAAGCATTTTTAAATGTGTGTTTACCTCCTAAATTTAAGTTGCTTTTTATTTAGCTTAAGATTTTTTTGTTTTCCGAATTATTTTAACTATTTGATTGTAATTAAATAATGCTAATAATACATTTGTATTGACATTTTGCATGATGATCATTCCAAAAAGGGGATTGTAGATTGATCTGCCGTCATAAAGCGGGAAACTCACAGAAATTACAACCAGAATCTTATTTTCTTCTATTATTTTACTATCCTTCGGCCTTAAGTCCCCCGAGTTAAGTGGTCCTCCCAATTCTTATTCTTTTTCTTCATAAAAACTGGGAAAATGAATTATCCTGAAAGAATGCTGTGATTAAAGCATCCTATTAACTTAACAGATAGTTTTACTAAAGGTTCTGATTACAGTTTTCTGTACAAAACTTCAACCTTCACAATCCTATAAAACTGAAATACATGTCATATTTTACGGAAAATTCAACTAAATAGTCTTCACTTCTGTTGTTTAAAGCAAATTTGTAATGCTTGAGATAATCTATAATTAGGATTTCTTTTAAATAAATCTATACAATATATACATTATAATTTAAACACTTATAAGGTATTTCTTCCGCCTTCCTAGCGTACCTTCGTGGTGTATTGCTTCTGCACGCTGGGCCAGTATTCCAGAGGTCCATGGTTCGATTCCCGGTGAAGGTGTTGCTATTTATTCATCTCTCCACCCTCCAAAAAATACATACACAGTAATATGACGTAGCTACACAAAAAAACATCTTTATGCAATTTGAAACAAATCTCTGATCAAAATGAAGCTTTAGTAAACTTGTACTGTTCATCGCTCTTCAAGAAACGTTTATTTTGTAGCAAACGTTATTGTTATATCGGTAGCAAAATCGAAATTAACTTTAAATCTAAGCCCTAAATTTTGTGCTTAAAATGTAAAGCACTATTCACTGCTTTTGGTTTTATTTGTTTACTAATCAAGTTGTAATAATACGGAAGTCAAGAAGAGTATTCTGTTTTGCATTTCAATTACAAAATTTTTAATAAAACGATTACTTAAATCGTTTGATTTATACACACTTATTTGATCATTGATACACTTTCAGTGATTTTATTTATCAGCCTAGACGCGTTTAAATTCAAAACATTACAACTCAGGAGTCAAGCTTTCTTATACGTACTAAAGTGCAAACAGGATAACTTTGAATTTCCAGCCTCTCCTTATTCTCGGAACCCTTAAAAGTCTCCTAACATCAAAATTTACTTTAAAGAGCCTATAAATGCCAGTACCCATTCACTAGCATATTTAAATGGATAAAAATAGATGAAAAATTTATTTCCTATAAATTCGTAAAATCTAGTAGTAACCTGGAAAGGATGCCTGTGCCCGAAATTTCATTTTTTCAGGAAGAAATTCGGTAATTAAAAAGGCACCAAAAATTGCAGTTAATAATAATTTTAGTCAGCCCACTATCCTATCAGATAATCGTTCTTCCTTACATTCAATAGCGAACTTCAAATACAGTTATTCAATAGCACAAGAAATCTTTCATCTCCTTAGAAAATTGCCAAATTAAACTATAAGGTATTTCTCCCACCTTCTTAGCATGCCTTCGGGGTTTAGTGGTCAGCACGCTCGACGCGTATTCGAGAGGTCAGTAGTTCAAGTACCGGCGAGGGGACTTCTCATTTTTCATATCTCCTGCTTCGAAATAGCCTAATGTCTGTACAGTGGAGCCCGAACTAAAAATAAGTGAATGATGATTCTCCACCACCGGGATTTGGCGATTAGGTCCCCTAAAATCCCAGTCGCCCTTTAAAAGGGGGGCGTATATAAGCTATTTCTCCTGCCATCTTAGCATGCATTTGTGGTGTAGTAGTCAAGAAGTTAAACATGTAGGTAGGTAGGTAGGTTACGGAAGACTGGAATGCCTGGTGTCTAACAGAGGTAAATAGCCATGTGTTCCACGCCCTCCTCTAACTACAGCAAAAGCTCCCTGGAGCCACACGAGGCTGCACCAGGAGATTATTGGGGTTGTCAAAGGGAAGTACATGGCCTTACAAGGGCATTAGTAGGATTGTATTACAGATTGAAGAGGCAAGCTGTGGTGTTACAGATAGTAGGTAGTTAAACTAAAAATACTTGTACAATAAGACGTACACATAAAAAGACATAAAAACACATAGGCAAACAATACACAAAACACAATGCGTAAAATGCATAAACAGAGAGCACATAAAACAGACATATACGGTACATACACATAGTCGCTTAAGGCTTAAAAAGACAAATGGAGTACATGAGGTCACATGAAAACTGGAGCACAAGGTTAGTGTAGGACATTTCTGTTGTATATAAATACAGGTACACCTTTAATGATGAATGATGAGTTCATGAATACTCATGTGTGCAGAAGAGTGCAGTTAGAATGCTAAGGCGTTGATTATTGTAGCGTCGCTAAGAACATAGATGAAAAACACTGATAAAAAAGCACGAGGATGTTGTTGCACTAATTATTGGGCAGTGCCCCAGCAATCAGTGCCCCGTGAGGCACACAAGCGTTCACTAACACTACATAAGAAGATGCTTGTTCACATGCTGTTGAAGGTATTACACATATCATTAAGGAGGCATAACACATCTCACTAAGGAGATGTCATGTATTCACTAAGGAGTTCGACATGTATTGAAGATATCCGTGGTTTGAGTCCCGGCGAGAGCACTGCTCATTTTTCATCTCTCTCAGCATCAAAAATCATCCTAATAAAATAGCTAACTTAAACATTCGCTTGATTGGGTGAAGGAACACGCAAGGAATGAAAGAAACGGACATGCCGACTCCCTTGTTAAAAAATGCTGATACTATTCCTGATTCGGACGATATGAACTTAAAATGGCCAAATTCATATCTAAAAAAGAAGCACACAAGGAAAGCGGCGCCGAGCAAATGATGCTGTTCCCCAAGGCAGGAGAACATACAATCTAATCAATGTAATAAACGAAAGATGTCTTAATAACCTCCGTTAATTCATATCTAGATGTTACCCCTTTTCCACTTATTAATACTAGAAAAATAATCCCTTCCTCCTATATCTGCAGGGGAAAAGGAGCCCTAGAACACTACTTTCTGTCATGCGCACAAGCACATTACAGAGTTAGACCAGTTGCAAATAAACTCGAATTTCGGAGATATATCATAAATAATACATAATTTTATCACAAAATCGACAGTACTGTCAAAGGTCAACAGTACTGTCAATCGACAGGTAGCACCTTTGACACACAACATCCAGCAAGTGCATCGAAATGTCCATGTTACAGGCAAGTATTGGCGAGAATGAGCTCAGCCAGGGAGTCCACTCAATAACAGAGAAAGTTTACAACAGAGATGGGTCTAACATCAAAATTTTACAGTGCAATCTCCAAAGGGCAAGAGCAGCCACACTCAATTTCATGGAGTGATGTCCTCCAGTACAGCATACCTGGCACTCCTACAAGAACCTTACTTGAGGGACGGCAAACTTCTTGGCCAACCTTCTACAAGTAAATCCTACGCCTCCAGTACGGGAATGGCAGCCATCTTGTATAACGGCCCTCTAAGTCCATTGCTTCTGGATACGACAGATTACACAGTAACAATCTTGATTGAATCCTCCAACATGAAAATAACAATCACTTGCGTTTACTTCCCCCAAGCATGCAAATTGAATGCCTGCTACAGGAATTAAACCCAGCCGTACTGCGAACATTCCAGAATACCATAGTGGCTGGTGACTTTAACGCCACCAGCCCCTTATGGGGAGCACATACAGAAAATCGCAGAGCGCAGAAATTGTTAGAATATGCAATAGCTCACGGAATGACAGTAATAAATAAAGAAGACTCTCAACCTACATTTGACAATGGAAGAGCAAAAGGCTGGCCAGATGTCACATTTGTCTCATCATCAATGTCAGCGTACATAAACAACTGGAATATAATGGACATACCCTCTCTGAGTGACCATCGTATAATTCAATATGAGATCAATAGTAGACTCACGTACCTAACAAAAAGACGTTACAAGACCTGCTACGGAGGGCACACTACTTTAAAGTTTTACTTCAGGCCATGGGTGAGTGAAATCTTGGAACAACTGGATAACTGCGACTTCCCGGAGGAGCTGGATTCTACATATGACTTCATCATAACTAAATTAACTCAGGCAGCAAGAGCTTCCTACAAACTTAAAGCTATTAAGCCGAAAACATTTACATCGTGGTGGAGCAACCTTCTCAAGCAAAGAAGAAGCAAAATACGAGCCCTAAGAAGGCAGGTGCAAGCGGAGAATGATGAAGAACAGAAAATATTAAAGTTGGTACGCTACAGTAAGGAGCTAGCGCAATACAAAAAGTAAATCAAGGCAGCGAAACAAGAGTCATGGCGTAAGCACTGCAGTAACGTGCAAGCAACGTATGGTACATTACAGAAAATAGCCACAAATAAGGTTTTTCAACCCCTACAACTTACCGCTAAAGTAAAACAAGATTCAAAAAGCAAAACAGAAGCTCTAAACACTATCTTAGAAACAATCTTTGTTAAAGACCAGATGAAATTTGATTTAGTAACTCACAGAGAAATAAGGCAGAAGTTTCAGCAACAGAGATATTACTCTTCCTACAGACCACGAAGTTCATAATATCATCAAAGCCTTAGCAGACAAAAAAGCACCAGGTCCCGATGGTATAGATAATATCATTGTTAAAGAAATTCACAAAGAATTCTCAGGTTTGTTTCCAAAACTATGCAGAGCCTGCTGGCGACTCGGTCACTTCCCTAGAAGCATGAAACTAGCCGAAATTGCACTCTTCCACAAGCAGGGCAAAGATCCGTCAGACCAGGCATCTTATAGACCCATAAGCTTACTGCCTTCAATCAGTAAGATTTTAGAAAAAGTAATTTTGCAACGCCTTAATTTCTACATGTGCAGGAACAAGTCTATAAACGAAAAACAATATGGCTTCTGCGCAGGAAAGTCCACAGATAATGCCTTAAAACAACTGCTAGATAACATAGAGCAGAACAAAGACAACAATATGGACACACTGGTTATTTCGGTGGACATCAAAGGGGCATTCGATTCGTTGTGGTGGCCAGACGTAGTCGAATGCCTATACATCATCAAATGCCCAAAGGAAATCCTGAATCTTATACGCAGCTACTTGCAGGATCGTTGGATACAGATTACAACGGACAAAGATGTACTCAAAGTCAAGTTGGAAAGATGCTGTCCCCAGAGTTCCTGCTTGGGACCTACACTTTGGAATCTTGTAGCGAACACAGCCTTTGCGCTCTATGACCAACAGCAAGGAGTGGGTATCCAGGCGTACGCAGACGACTTTTTATTGGTCATTTCTGGTAGCACGGACATTAGGTTAAAGGCACAAAACGCAATCAATACTTTTGCAAGCTGGGCAAATCAGCACAAATTAAATATCTCATCAGATAAAACTAAACAACTGTTTATATGTAAGCTTGGAGCGCGAAATAGGATTCCCAACATTAAGCTAAATGGAGTCTCTATACAAAAGGTCACTGACCTTAAATATCTAGGTATTATATTTAACAATAGGCTTTCCTGGGTACCGCATATTAAAGAGCTTAAGCAGAAAATAAATCAAATTAGTAATTCCATGGTTAGAACATCAGGACCTCATTGGGGCACTCCAATCACTATGCTCAAAAGCTGGTACAAAATAATCTCAGAAAAGATCATATTATATGGGGCTGCCATATGGGGAAGGAAGCTTACTGCCCATATGAGAAGACAGCTTCTCACCATACAAAGAATGCAACTTTTGATCATATGCAAAGGTTATCGAACATCCCCAACTGCGGCACTGCAAGTGCTGGCGGGTATCCCTCCACTGGACCTTCTAGTGGAGAGAGAATCACTATTAGTAAGGACATTGCGCCTAGAAGACATTGCCTGTGGCAAAAGACATTCTACCATACAGACTATGAGAAGCGCAAGCCGATCATGCTTCGACACCCTGCAGATACTGATTTATCACACACAATATACATGCAATACACGCCGCCAAATGAGAAGGCATTTGCTATTTATACAGATGGCTCAAAGACGGAAAAAGGCACAGGCTGCGCCTACTGTGTACTCCAAGAAGGACAAGTGGTTAAAACTTGGGAAAGACGACTGGCAGACAAAAATACCGTCTTTCAGGCAGAGCTTCTTGCATTAAAAGCAGCCATCAATTTGGAAAAATATCAATTAGGATTAAAGGTCAGCATATATAGCGACTCTGCCTCAAGTTTGGAGTCCATCCGAGGGCACAAGACAAGGAGTCCTTTGGTGCAAGATATTCAGAAAATTCTTCTAAGTATCCCACCAGATGACAGACCTATCCTGATCTGTGTTCCAGCTCATGTGGGTATTACTGGCAACGAAGCGGCTGACCTGCTTGCGAAATCTGCTGCCAATGACTCCAGTAGATTGCAAAACGCAGTAAGTGTTCCGCAGTCCTATTTAAAAAAAACCACGCTCAATAGCCTTTTTCAAGAATGGCAGAAAAGATGGGAAAGAGAGAGTACAGGGAGGAGAACCTACAAGTTCTTTCCAAAAGTCACGTGCTCAGTTAATACATACAGCGGAGCACAAACTCAATTCTACACTGGCCATGGTGCCTTCCCACATTACCTTAAGAGATTCGGCATACGAGCATCAGATTTGTGTGAATGTAGTGCGGTAGATGATGCAGATCACTTCCTCTTCAACTGCCCACAAACCGATAAACTGCATTTAAAAATGCCAAGCAGTGAATACTGGTCGCAATGGGCGGAGAATACCCGCGGCAACAAGCAGACGAAAACTAAAATAGAGGAGGTAATCAGGCTTTGCTCAGCAAGATACTAAGAAATTCTCCCCCTCTCTTGAGAATTGTACCTTCGCAGCAAAATTTTAATAGCAATTCAAAATACTACAATTGAATATCAACACTAGGAAAATAGCTCACCCGTAGAATAATAACAGGACTGTAAGAGCAAAACTATTGTAATGTAAGCATATTACTATCCAGTTTATATGTACTTGATAAAAATAATATTGTAAAGCAGTTTAAATGATATTGAAAATCCAGTCAATGTGTAAATGAATTACAAGTTTAATTTTGATTATCTCAGTAAAAGTATTGTAAATATGAATTCATATAATGTCTAAATGTACACATAGCTGTCATGATTTTATGTATCTATCATATGTAACTTGTACAAGACAATGATTGTAATCAACATATCTATGCTTATACACAGGCCTTGTATGCCCATGTAATATTTATATGTATATTTTTACACGGAGGAAATTTTCCTTTCTGCCAGGATGACTACTAACACTGTAAGACTTTTACAACAAAGTCAGGTCAGTGGTTATCTCAGGCGGCGCTCAGTACTGTCAAATACCTTTCGGGAAAAGGTGAAGCTGTGTGGAGCAGTAATTGTTACGAAAAAGTCTTTTATTTTAATGTACGTATGCTTCTATATAATAGTTGTATGAAAATGTTTCTAGCAGTTAGCTCAAAGCGTCTGTAGGATGCTTATTACCGGACATTACCTGTATCACCGTAAGGTAAGGCCTAATGTCCCGTATGCTTCTTGTCCTGTGTATCAGTTTCTTTCGAAGCGATATGTTTGCACCATTTTCAAACTAGTTTTAATTATTTAATTTTTTTTAGTTAGCTTCTTTCATTTTCTGCCTTATTCTTAAGAATCTGACGCGCATTTTAAAATTATATGGAAATTGGTAGCTAAAATTAGAAACCGAATTGGAAACCCGATTAAATATCACTAAGCACTTTTATTTAATTATCCTTCCCTTTGTTTAATTATAAGAAACTAAAAAATACTAATTTCATCTGCAAATATGAAAATAATGTAAACAACTTTTAATTCTTGTATGTCGTACTTGATCTATGTATTGAATATTTTAAAGCTTAATGTTTTTTTTATCATTATTTTATTTGAAATAGACTCTTTTATTAGCAACAAGTAAAACATTGTTTTGAGAAATTTCCCGGTTTTGTTCATGTATAATGAGAGCCATAATCTAAACAAAGTCGCGATCCAAAGACCATGTGTCCTTAACAACCTCAGACCATGTGATGTTATTATTCCTTACTTATTTAAAATTCAAACAGTGATAAGAATTTCTTTTGTTCCCCACTTGTTGCCAACAAGTGAAGAAACAACTACGAAGAATTTCCGTCTTTCCCATTCCTGTTTGTTTCTGTGGACCACAATTTCTCATTCCTAGGCAAACTGTTGAAGTATACTACCCTGTCCTCATTTCCCCCTATCCTTTATTTCCCAAATATTTTTCTCTCTTTTTTGCCTCCTACAAAACAAGCAACTGATGGCATTCGACGATAATAAATCCCCAAGATTTCTCCGCATTTGATTTCCACTCGACATTTTTGAAGAAGGACGACTTTATTCAAAAAATAAAGGGGGGCAATGGATGAGGGGTGAAACGCTGCAGAACTAAGATGGATGAAAGGACGGTAGTAGGGGGGAGAATTTGGAGTGGGAGGGAAAAAGAGAACTGACTTCTGGCGACGTCTCGTTGATGGATAGCTCACCGCTCGTGTATGACGTGCAACATGCGTGGCTGACAGTAGCAAGGGCGCGTTTCCAGTGGACGCCGCTGTCGCGACACGCTTGGAGCTCCCCACCCCCTTTTTCGGGGACAGAAAAATTGCGAAACGGCGTATTTGTCATCATTGCTCTTTTGTTTTAAAAGCTTCGAACGAAAGATATACTACCGCTAGAAGAAAAATGCCTCCGAGTTTATATTTAACATCTGGGAATTTGTTTCAATTTAAGAGCTCATGAACTCAAGATATTTGCCGCTGAAAAATGGTTCTCCGAAAAATACACGGATGAAGGACACGACTTTGGATTCTTAGCAGATCTTGAAGGCAAATTCTTCGTTGTGTTCGACATTTCAGAACAGTATTCCTCAACAAGGCGCCCTCAAACGCCATTGTATCCACCGATACTTTTGTGTATGCCCGCAAATCATGTGCTTATTGCTGCAAACCATTTTTTAAAACACTTCATTTCAATAATCTTTTTTAATAACTTAGTCAAAATAAGTAAATCCGTTATAAAATGTATTGAGCATACTGATATGTCCAGAAGGCCTGGAGATAGTGACTATGGGTTTCCAAAAGACTTTGTTCAAAAATCACATATAACAGGTGAGAGATGCCCAACAGTGATAGCGGTTAGCGACGCTGACTATCATGCCGAAGAACCCGGGTTAGGATCTCGGAGAAGGCATGGATGCTTGCAAATGTATAGTGTCTGTGGAGTATGGGAGCACTCTGAATATGCGGCGAGGCGAAAGTCCTCTCGAGAAGTTAATTGTAGCTAAGAGGGGGGAAGACCTTCGGACTTTTCAGCTCCATCGAAATCGGGGGGACGCAACTAAGCAATCAGTATGGTTCAAGGTCAATTATCAGTATCAATTATCAGTTTAATCAATTATCAGTATGGTGCTCAAGGGTCTTGCCAAGCTGAATTTCTTGGGCTTGTTCTGATGTTACTTTCACACAAGTGAGAGAAGCTACAACAACAACAACAGATGAGAATTTTAAAAATTTGGCTGGATTTTTAGTCCAAAGGGGCTTTGTCCCTGAAGGACTATTGTTTTCGTTTTGCAATTTTGCGTTGAATTACTATAAATGTCCGTTTCACTTTTCAAACTGCTGCCACCAAATGTTAGAGTCCTGCATTATATTTGAAGAAATTTAATAATGAAAAATCTGCATAAATGTATGTCTAATTCTTGCATTGTGATAAAACAACGGTACATAGAGCCATCGAATTTTGAATGACGTTATCCTCCTACGAATATGGGCATGTGAAAGACCAAATTTGAAATTTGGAATTTGTTTTATGATCGATTTCATATTTTGTAAAACTTTAACGAATTTTTGATTAACAAACTCAAGCATTTCAAAGCGAGCAATGGCAACACTACGGCGAAAGAAAACCTTTTTATCTCCAGCGCGCGGAACCGTGTATCGGAAATTCTAAAGATATGCTCATTTTAAAATTATTTTGCAACATTACTATTGAACTGAATTTTATGGTTTAAGTGCAAACATGATATTAATAAATAAAGGTAACACACAGAAAGTTAAAGAAAACGCCCTTTTGGACTTCATTTAAAATCTGAAACATTTCAGATTTTGTTTATTTATTTATTTATTTATTTTTGGAAAAACACATCTTCACACAAACAAGAGCATTTTTCAGGTTGCCTTTTTTTTATTTCAATCATTATTTTCGATGATAAAAGCTGACAACAAAATAACATATATGTAGCTTCAATCCTTAGTAAAATACAGCGGTCGTATTGCGTTATGAAATTAGATGCCAGTTTCCACAGAAAATTCTCTAGGAATGCCTTCTTTTTTTAGTCAATTAAGTTAGCCCCATACCCTAAAGCATCTATCTTCTATCCATAGCTCTAAAGCAATTATCTTCTATGAAGGATCATATTTAAATCTGAGAATCTTCTTTATTTTGCTTTATTTTATTGCAAAAACATTTAAATATAAATTAAAGAATGTTTGAAATACTAAACCTTTTCAATATGAAGATAGTAAGGCGATGACATGATTTTAAAATGTAATGATAAGTTTTAGTAAAATTGTAGTCGGTGAAAAATCTTTCACAGTCTTTATAATTCAAATATACACATGATATGTGTAAAATATTCCATATCTATATCTGATTAGGAAATTTTATCATTCCTTTTCATACTGAAAGTTGACTTTTATAAATTTAGTATGCAATCTGTAACAAAATAATATTATTACACTTTTCAATAACACTTTCTTTTTGCGAAATTTTTAAAAATGTTCATGCGATTTGAAATTTAAAATTGCTTCAGATTATGATAGTTCACTTAAAATATCTTTTTGATAAATAGTTTCAATTGAATAATTAAATTTCCCTCCTTTTAACTCTCTGACCAGCTTGGGGTTTCCCTGAGAAAGCCAAAATTTCCCAAAACTGCCATGAGAATGGGGCGTTGTCTTCATTTTAATCCCAAAATGCTCCTCGTGCTTTAACCTGGATTATGTACTTTCAATGTATTACCTTAAGTTCCTAGAAAGATTTCGAAATGTATATATATATATACTTTCCTAAATATTTCACAAAAAATATTCTAGGCTGTATATGTACAGTCTTGCCAGTCAAAGGATTTTAATATAATTTAAGAATGTAACTACCATGGGAAACATAGAACCACATTCATAGATCACCAACTGGGAGAAAGTGCAGAATCACTCACTCAATCGGGTTTCTCAGAATCACGCGCCATATAAGTCGGCGATTCTGATCAACTTGAAAATAACAAGTCAAAGAATTGCACAAATTCGGTATCCATGTACACATCGACCTATTTTCACTTAAAAAAAACATCAGCGAATTGCAGAAACTTGGCATTGCGCACTCCCTTCACTTTGTCCATGTACATATCGATACGCGCCATATAAGTGAGCGATTCTGCCCTTGATCACACCAACTGAACCACTAGGATGAAGGATGTAAGATCTACACACATAAAGATATGCATCATAGGTTGTTACTTTTAGAATTACGTTCGACTTGCCTTATGACCACTGCACGGGAACTGCGGAAGATAATCGCATTCCCTAATTGTCGTTTTCCCGTTCTTTTCCTGTTTAGCGTGTTTCACTTCATAAAAAGCGGTGACTTGAAGGCTAGTCTCAGGTGATGTGGAAAATGCAACCAAAAAGCGAGGGTGCACAGCTACATGCTACAGTTCCATAACCAAAATTTAAACGTTCTGACTCTACTCGTTTTTGTGTTATGCGAGATACATACATATGAACGTACGTACGTACAGAAGTCATGAAAAAATACCTTCTGAATCCATTTTGAGAAAAAGAGTCCTTTATTCTATCCATGCGTACTAATGTCACATAAACCCAGCGGTTAGAATGGTTATTTTCGTTGAAATATTGTATCCGAAACTTTTTGCGTCTACAATACTTCCTTTACTTAGTACAAGGAAGTAAAAAACATTTTCCCTTCAATTTTCAACATTATAGAAATTCGTACAAGGAAGTAAAAAACATTTTCCCTTCAGTTTTCAACATTATAGAAATTCGTACAAGGAAGTAAAAAACATTTTCCCTTCAGTTTTCAACATTATAGAAATTCGTACAAGGAAGTAAAAAACATTTTCCCTTCAGTTTTCAACATTATAGAAATTAATTCTACTAGAACACTATGAAGTCTTTCTTGAAATATTTTAAGCAGAGACGTAGGCGTGTGAAATAGGACAGTGAAATATTCCTTGTGGACAAAAATCCATTGCTGTTGCCAAACTTTCATTAAATATAGCTTTGGAAATTTTAAAAAGTTGGCCTTATCAGTTATGTATAGATAGTTTATTCATGAATCGTATGCATAAACGCAAAGATTACGTATGCCGAGAAACTGTAAGAGGGGAAGAAAAGATAAATATCTAATAATTCTGTATGATGCTTTTTGAGGGAATTTCGAGAAGAACGAAAAGAAGAAAAGAATTAGAATACATTTAGAAGAATTAGAATATGACTTTATTTGTAGAAGTCCCCATATCTGCTGTCCCACACTCACCGCATACACACGAATATTTCGAAAACTTCTCAGAATAAGTTTGCTAAAAATTCATTCCATCTACCCTCTCTCTATCCCTGAAAAGGAAATAACATGGCCGGGGGTCTCAGAAGATATTATTGTTGCGGAAAGTTGAGGGAAAAAGAGAGAGCAGTATTTTCCCCATATATACCCTTTTAACCCCACTACCCGGTTTTCCCCTTTTTATCCCCGAGTTCTGAGTAATGAGCAATGCAGAAGGAGAAACACCACTCTATGTCTGATCGTTTTGGAGGAAGAGGGGGATGGTGGACAGGGAGGGTTGGGGTTGAGGGGGGATGCAATAATAACGGCCACCAAATCGCATGCAAAAATGCGTCCCGATATAAATTTCTTCTGCAAAGTTTGGAGAATTATTATGGATTATGGAAATTTTTTTTCCGCATATTGAACGTAAGAAGACGGAAAAGAAATTGTTTCATCTGCTTCCTTTTCCTTTTGTCTTTCGACGATTGGGGTTTTGGTAAATAATGTTTTCCTTTGCGGGTTCCTGTCGTTTCTTTAGGGATGGCGCGCTTGTCAACCTCAATCCGACGGCGGCACTTTCAATTTATTATGGACTCCTTTTCAGAGGAGTAGCGTTGCAGTGTGTCCTCTGCAACCGTCCTCAAGGACTGCCGTGATGAGTTCCATCCATCAAGTGATGTTCGATCAGGAATTTTCACGAACAATCGCGGATCGCTAATCGCTCGTTCGAACGAAGCGAAGAGTTGTTCTCTGTTGATTGTTACTCAAATAGTGAAACACTCGAATATTTTTATAAAGATCGTCTTAAATGAAAGACAAACATCGGAATTCTGAAGCAGGATCAATGAAAATAAGAAAAATGGGATTTTTCATTTTCTGATCAAACTTCGCTGAATATTCTTAAATAAAAATGGCAATAAACTAAAGGCATTTGGAATTTAACTCGTATCATTTGGTAGATTGATGTAAAAGGACTTAGTAATACCATATGAAGAAAACGTTGCATAGAATCTTATTTTTAACTTGTAAATTTCGTGCATTTGAGATTTTACACATAATTTAAGACTATGCTAAATGATGAAATACAAGACATTGTAAAAGTAACATTGCTGATCTAATCAACCCTTGAAAAACAAATATAATTAATGCGTACCAAATTAAATTTTAATTAATTATTATGATTAGAGCTAATTTCAAAATCAAAAAGAATCTCTTCTACAACAGCAATTCCATTCGTTACAAAAATAGTCAAAATTAATTTAAATCAATTCAATGGAGATTTTAAAAATTAATTAATTTAGCTTATGTATAATTTCAGTGTTTTTATGGAAATTTCATTAATGACTGCAACATTTGCTAATTTAAGTAAATTTATATATATAATTAGTGAAGAATACAGTATCTACACCAGTAAAATCTGTGCTCGTCTGTCTGCTTGTTTATGGAATTATCTCCTCCGGCGGGAAGTTGAGCTTTCAGAGAGATAACTCTGGATTCTGAAAATTCGTGGGAAGCCATTTGACAGTTGTCATCTTCGTACGACTTTAATTAGCCGAGATATTAATTAAAAACCCTGAAAACGCTAACTTTCGCCCTCATTTTTCCTAGTGGCAACAATCTTGCAGGCTGGAAATAAAAACGTGCTCTATTTCGAAAAGTGTTTCCACTGCTCGCTTTCAAATCGTAGAGTTTCTTAAAAAAATTTAAATGTTACAAAATATGGAATCAAAATAGCATTGCCAAACAATAAATATATTATTCTCGATTCCAAACATTCGTGGGAAGCCATTTCGACGGTTATCATCTTCGATAATAAGATAGACAGAGATGAAAATCTGCTTTATTTCGAAAAGTGATGCCACTGCTCGCTCTCAAATCGTAGAGTTTGTTAATAAAAAATTTGTAAGTTTTACAAAATGTGAAACAAAAGCAGCATTGCCAAATATTAAACGCATTATTATTATATAAGTTGCATGCTGAATGCATGTTGAAAGCACATACGTGAGAAAAATGCACTGATTCTATAATGTAAAAGTTAAAATAATTGCTTCCCTTAAACCATTGGCTGATGACCGTTTTAAAAAATATTGAAAATATTAACACATTTGATTTTATTATTTTATTAACATATTTATATATACATTAACATATTGTATTAGACGAACATTTTAACTGTCATTGACGATTTCACAAATTTTAGAGTAAAAACATTCACAAAGATTATGGCTAATGTTAAGTATAGCTATTAATTTGAAACTACCTGCCTTTACTATTTCAGAACTTATTACGAAATACTAAATTAATGAAACGTACAGTGCAGTCCGCAACTTTAGAAATGAACCTTTGCACCCACTGATGCACATCTCAATTTGGCTGCCGTGTTAGACGTTGGCCAGATCTAATGTATAATCTTAGTGATTATAATGGGTGCGTACAAATATTCATGCTGCTGTTTTCTAAATTCTCAATTCAAATGCAAAATCGAATTTAAATCCTGTAAGATAATTTTATTTATGAGATTCATTTGGGATCATAATAATGACTCCCTTGTGAACTAATTTGCATTTTGCTATTTTTTGCACTTATATTTTATAAAGCAAATTAAACTCATTATTTTCATAGTTATGCAAAACGTAGCTCATATCTCTCATATCTTCTTCTTTACTCTTCATATATCACATGTCCGCTCTTAGGTCGGAAGCCTGCTCAATGGTTCTATATGCTATATATATATCGTAAATATAAATTTCGGTACTTAAATATTAACGTAGCCACCTTAGCAAAAGTCGCCAAATTTTCAGAATGGACCAATATTTGGCAATCATGCGCATAGCCATTCTTCCACAACCATGCTCATAACATTTCTTCAGGCGAGCAACGCCGCTATCCTTTTTCAAGAATTCAAGTTTGCATTTTAAATTGCCAATGTATGTTTTCTTTTCATATGCTGATAAGGGACCCACCAGCGGCCGAGCGGTAAAGTCTCACTGACTTATCTCACTTGTCTGATAGCAACATCAGAACAAGCCCACGAAATCCATCATGGCAAAGAATGCAAGATTACGCCTGTCGTTGGCAAGAGCCTTGAGCACCATACAGGCCATAGTACGACTTTGCTCAGCATTGGAATCGAACCTCGGATCTGTGACGCGCTAGCCACTGCACATCCGGGCAACAGTAAAGCCGCTGAACACTTGTAGTTGGTCCAGGGTTCGATTCCCGGCGAACCGGCTGACTGCATGTTCGCTTTCGTGGTTTCCCTCATGTGTAACGTGAACATGAGCCATTTTCCCTTAGAAGGCAATCTTCCCATTATTCCTCGTGTGCTTTGCCGTAGTCAAATAAGCCAAACCAAACATATGTTGATAATATTTTTCGACTTAACGATAATATCGATAAAGAGGAATCTTTCTAAAAAAAACGATACGAAAGCCAGCCGCTTGCACTCGATAAAAAAAATTTTACCTTTTCATGTCTTAAAAAGTCACCAAGGTGCGCCAATTCGTAAGTACCTAAATTACATATATTTATTGCAAAATTTATTAAAAAGAATGCTTTATTTTCTTTTAAATACTTAAAAAAACTATAGTATGCATAAAATTCTGTGTAATACTGGTAATAACATGTATTATATTTGCGAATTCAAGTAGTTGAATTTTATCCAACAGTAATTGTACAATAACATGAAATATCTCTTCGGTACAGATAACGAACTTTACTTATAAGCTTAAAGGCCTCTATAAAAATATTCTTAGCAAATTTCTCCTAATTGGTTTCATTCAGCGATAAACTTAAAGAAAAAATATTCCATCATATTTCCACTTTGATACTTCATAGAAGCTTAAAAATCCAGCGAAGCATATATGCCTCTTAACATACGAATCGCGATAGAAAAATCTTTGCTTAGAATTGAAACTCGCAGTTTAAACATTTTAAAACGTTTCATTATAACTCGTAAATTAGACGTGCTGAGAAACAAGGAGAGGGTAGGATTCGAAGGGAGGAAAAGAACAGCTCCCCCTCCTTCTCATTCGAGATAGACGGCGCTGAGTAAAAGTTAGCCGCGAACTTTTCTCCCCAAATCATCATTTTTGAAAGCGTAAAAAGAGAATTAAGAATTCATTTTAAATGGCGGCACAACGATTAGAACTTCGGAATAAACCTCTTTGATGGAAGCCGCAAAAGGAAACTTTGCGGCGGGTTTTCGGAACGAAAACGTTCGAAAGGTTCGAGTGGCTTGAAGAGCTGTTCGGAAACCACTCGAGGGTACCTTTAGTTTTGCTGAAGAGAAGACCTTTTCAATTTGAATGAGCTCTTTTAAAATGCGAACCCGACTTCACAATGGCCCTTTGAAAACTCCTGGTTGCTGCACGGCCGTAAAAGTTCCAAGCAAGCGTAAGACTGGAAACTGTTTACAGCCAATTGGCACTTTGACACTCTTTGGAAAGTATCAAAAGATACGAAATAGCTTCCGATTCGCCCTCTTCAATTTCAATGAGGGATCTAGCGATACTTTTACGGCTGTAACTGGCTTGTGTTTTGAGGTATTACTCCTGATGTAAGAGGATAGAAGTTTTAGAAAGAAACATCGCAAAGAATCCAGCCAGCTACTAAGTGTTGATTATTTCGTCGCAGACTCCAATCTCAGCGTAAAAATTTGTTGGGAAATCAAGAGAAACTATACTTGACAAAACGTGAAAATACTCATAAAGGAAACCCATTCCTTTTTTGCACCCTATTCTTGAAACCCCGTAATCAGAATGCAGAAAACCATAGAAAGAGAACATGTTCTGGTGGCATCCATAAATTTCAAAACAAAATCCTCAAAGAAGTTAATACTCAGTAACGTTTTGATAAGAAAATGGGTCAAAGTAAGAGAATTTTTATGATTAACTGCAAGCAGAATTCAAATGAATAATTTTTTTAGTATTTTCTCTGAAACCATACTACTTCCAGAAACAACGATTAATTTTAAATCTAATCAATTCTTAATATTATCTCTTTTATTTCAACAATGGAGATTTCTTTTATGTGTCAAACCATATGGTGTAATATTTTCTGTATTATGTTTCTCATGTATTCTTGTATATTATATGTCATTCAGTGTATTATTCCTATGTTCTATATATCACACATGGCCAAATTGAAGATCGCAAGCCACATGCGTTCTCAGGCCCGATAACTGGCGCTCGCGAAACACATGAGGTTCTTTGGTTCCTTAAATGCAACTCGCTTGCATCTAATAATAGTTTAATTTTTGAAATATAGTTATATTTTAAAATATAAATATATTATTTACAGTATATCCAATAGATTATTTTTAAAATATATTTGTGCGCTCAAGTAATAGTCTGGCCATTACGTCCTCGTTTGCAAAAATTGTATGATTTAATATTTATTTAACATAATTTTTAATTCATTTTAAGGTTTTCCGATTTTTTTTTAGCCCTAAGACATGAAACGAAAAAGAATTTTTGGTACTTTTCCGTTTTGCCGTCGCAGGCGATAAAGTCGCTAATAATGGTACAACTTATGCGAAACGGATTATCCTCGATGGTAACCTTTTACGCCTCATTTTCAAAACAAGTCGCAACTTTCTTTTAATACTGGCATATAATTACATAGAATTTTTAACAGATAGTTCAATTTTATGCCATTCGCGGTAATTAAGTCAATAAGGATGCAATCACACCGCTTACCCGAAGCTGAAAATACAGAAAAGGCAAATTGAAGGGTTAAATTCATCAATTCTAATGAAAATGTACTAACGAAGTAAAGCACTGTGGTTTTACATAATTTCGGAGTAAGGTATTCGTACGAATTGAAATAATTATTGCATTTAAACTTTTAGCCCAAATTAAGATTTAACTTGAAATTAATGTAGATAATTACTGAGAGAATTAGATTTTTGTAGCGTAGTTTACGTGAGATGAGATCACTTGGGGTTACGTGATATGAACCGGCAAATCAGGATGTGGAACCATGAAAGCATAGTAAATTCTTAAATTAATGTATTTTTACAAATTTATTGTCTTTATTTATTGGATTTTTTACAAAATTTTAAACGATATTAAAATGTTTATGCCTCTAAAATAAAAAATTCTTAGATCTAACATTTGTTAACATTTTTTATGTGCGTACTGTATGTTGTCGCCAATAAAGTCTGCTTGGCCAGATTTGCGCAGACGAAACGAAAAAGTACCGAATTTTTCATTTCATTTAAATATTTAATTATTCTTCCAAAAAAGTGTTTGTAACCGGTGCGCTCTAATTCTTTTTTAATTCACTGTATTTTAACGTTTTCCACATTGATGCATGAGAGTTAAAAAGAGAGGAAAATCACTGAAATTATTTTTCAAATTAGTGTCTTATTTTTCTCCCTCGTGTAAAGCTTTTTATCATTATTGAACTTGCCTTTAAAATTCCTACTTTCGGCTACAGTCTATAAGGTATTTCTCCCGCCTTCTTAACATGCCTTTGCAGTGTAGTTGTCAGCATAATGGGCGCGTATTCCAGAGGTCCGTGGTTGGATTCCCGGCGAATATGTTGCTCAATTTTCATCTCTCTTGCTTCCAAAAAACCTAATGTCCCTATAGTGTTGCACGAACTCAAAGAGTGGCGGATGATGATTCTCCACACCCAGGATTTGGCGGTTGGCTCCCCTAAACCTCAGTCGCTCTTTAAAAGGGGGGAGTATATAAGGTATTTCTCCCGCTTTCTTAGCATGCCTGCGTATTCCAGAGGTCCGTGATTCGATTAACGGCGAAGACGTTTCTCATTTTTCAACTCTCTTGCTTCCAAAAAAACCTAATGTCCCTACAAGTCTACATCATAAAAACCAGTCAATACGTATAAAGGGGAGAGGGGACCAAAAGAAAGTACTTGACTTTCCTCTAAAACTCCGTATTACAATAATTTCAAATCTGTATATCGTAGGAACAATATTCCTCAATGTAGAGCAGAAACAATAAAAGTTCTTATATATATTTATATTTAACCACATTAATTAAATAAAAAATATGAAATTCTCATTAATTTACTTCAGAAAAATCCGTTTTATTGCTTTTAAAACGATATGAATTGGAGCTCTTGGAGAATCTAGTTGCGACTTTTTTACAGTTGTGAAGCTTGGCCACCTCTTCTATATTCTATACGTGTGTAAAAAAATTTGATATTGTTTTCTTTCTTTGAAACTAGATTCACGTTATTTTATAGAATCCCAATCTTTTAAGTAGCATCCATTAAGTCAAAACTCTATGTGTAAAAAGCAAATTATAGCTACGTCTAGATAAACAACGGAAACAAAAAATGGAGTGAAAGTCCTTTTTATTAAGAACTCAACATAGTTGAACAGAAGGCACTTCGTGTGCTTACAAAACCAGTCAGCATTTATGGTGCCACGCTAAAATAAGGAATTTCAAAGTAAACAAAGTTAAATCTTAAACTAGCCCCAAAAGCTAAACAGAAATAATTAGCGCGTAAGATGGCTCGAAACTATGCTGCCATGAAAAGCACTATTGAAAAGAATAAAGCAATGTTGAAGGCAAACGGCTAACTCAAAATATCAATTATTCACGTGGCCTTCAGCAGGCGAAACACGCTTTATATAATCAATCTAAAAACCTCCTTTTAAATATTATGTTTTTCTACCTCATATAAATACGCGCGAGCTAAAACTTACATTCTTGCAGGAAAACGGGAAAGGAAAAAGGACGGTACAGTTACTGAACATAAAATAACAGGTTAATTAAAATAAAAAAAGTACTTTACTATTTTAATAGGATTTACACAACGCCTTCATGACTGCTACTGTGATGCATTTAGGCAACGATCTTGAACAAGATAATTCTAAGGTGACCGCTTTCAGCAAAATAGTTTTCTTCAGACAAGCCTGAGATACTAGCATATATATTAATCGAAATGTAAGTAAAATATTACTTTGTGATTAAACACTAGCAGTAAATTCTTCAAACCGTGTGATATGTTAAGTCAATCAAAAATTAAATGGATTAGGTCGCTAAATACTGGTAGTTAATAATTGCTAACTCTCCGCTATGGAATGTGTATAATTTTGTGTCACTTAACGATAAACAGAACATATTTGGAAAATTCCGTGATACATAAGGCCAGTCAAAAGATAAATTGATAATAATATTAAATGCTGGTACTCCGCACTTTGTAAGTCCGAAATTGAATAGAATTTTTGCAAAAGTTTCGTGCTCTTTCGGCATGAGCGATGAATTAGAATCTATTCCCAATATAAAATCCTTCAGAAAAGTTAGCTACCGGGATAACTTGCGTGCATTTTCACAATTAATAAGTATATCGTGCAATAAACTGCATAAATAAAAATTACTTATGTATACTAAGTTTTCAAAGGAAGTGGTTTAATATTTACCTTAGATCTCTGTTTCCAAGTGCAAAATTAAGGTGAGTAATTTTATGAAAAAGATTAATACTGACATCCGGAGGGCTCTGAAAATGGGAAAAGAAATTAAGTGTTATAATACTCACAATGGAAAAAATTCCAGTGAGGTGCAATATTATTATACTTCAACAAAATGAATATAAAAACGTTATTTACCAACACTATTCGAGTTAGTTAAATTTATATCAGTAATTAGTGTTTTATCGAATCAGCTATTTTTTCAATAATGAATAGTGTCTCGTTTAGTGCTGAACCATTAATTGCTGTTAAGGATAACTTTATTTTTCAAAAACTTAAAAGGTATTTCTCCCGCCTCCTTAGCATGCCTTCGTGGTGTAGTGGTCAGCACGCTCGAAACGAATTCGTGAGGTCCGAGGTTCGAGTCCTGGCGAGGGCATTGCTCATTTTCCACATCACCTGATTTCAAAAAATACCTCATGTCTCTACACACTTACGAGAAAAATATCTGCATTCAATAAACGAAAAGCGCAACAATGTAATACTGTGTATAGATATATCAGGAGCTGAAAAAAAAAAATTTAAACCTTTCCTTTTCGGGAAAAATATAACTATCAGACAAATGAAAAAATTCCTAAAATTTTCAAAAAATAATTACTGTAGTGAGATAATCATGAGAATATACGGAGTCGTAAAATTGTTTTCATTATTACTACCTGCCCTACGCTTTTCTCAGATATCCAGCAGAAATCTCTATATATAAAAGGAAGAGTCAGTCTGTCTCTGTGTGTATGTGTGTCTTTCATTCGTGTTCCGCGTAAGCTAAAAGACCCAATGATACGAAATTTGGTACATAAGGTGATCTAGACTTCGAGGCGCTAATGCATCTCGAAGCGAGTTTTTCTAAATTCGAATGAGTGCTTTTTTATTTTATGTTTTTGATGAAATCGCATCATATCGATAAATCTCTCTCATTATATCAGCAACAATGGAACGCATTCATTGTTGCTTACATATCACTGTTGTCATTTTTGATGATATCAGCACTGATACTGTTCGGAAAAATAAGCGAGAATTCTGTGCAGTTTTTAAATTTAATGTTTCTCTTGGATACTGAACGTTTGTCGAGAGAGGGCAACGGAAAGTTGATTAATTTATTTATTAGGATAATTAATATTTGTACTAAGGGATATTGCTCACGCCACTGTAATTTTTTATATGTAATACATTTTAACATTTTATTGATTTTTTTTTTTTTTTTTTTTTTTTTTTAGTTTAAAGAAGCAAGTTTAAAGGACTAATAATTTCGTTTTGGCATTTTGCGTTGATTCACTGCAAGCGTTGTTTCACTTTTTAAATTGTTGCCACTAAATATTATCGCCCTGTATTATATTTAAAGAAATTAAATAATGAAGAATCTGCATGAATATATGTATGTTTCAAGGCCATCAAATTTTGACTAACGTAATCCTCCTGCGAATATGGGCATCTGGAAGCACAAATTTGAAATTTGGGATTTCTTTTATTATCGATTTCATATTTTGTAAAACTTTAACGAATTTTTGATTAACAAACTCAAGGATGCCAACGTTGCGAGCAATGCAAACGTAGCCAAAGCGAGCAATGCCAACGTTGTACGGAAAAAAAAAAAAAAACTTTTATCTCCAGCGCTCGAGACTGTGTATCGGAAATTCTAAAGATATGCTCATTTTAAAATAATTTTACCATATTGCTATTGAACTGAATTTTATAGTTTAAGTGCGAAGAACGTGATATTTAATAAAAAAAGGTAACCCACAAAACGTTAAAAAGCACCCCTTTGGGCGTGATGTAAAATCTGAAACCTTTCAGATGTTTTTTTTTTTTTTTTTTTTTTTTTTTTTTTTTTTTTTGATAATGTTGTTCTTTAAAGATCCGGTCTTTTCAAATTCTTTAGAGATCCTATTTCTCAGTTACAAGTAATCCGGACAATTTTAAGATTTATATTAAAATGATCAGATATGCATATAAAAAATGTGATATATACTTCGAAAGTAGTGTGCAAATAAATATGAGCACGGTTTGTTCTTAGGTATTTTTATTTAAATGCTGAAAGTTATTACAATATGTTGCATTTAGTATGCAATGTGACCGCTTCTTGCTTGCATGACTTGTTTGACACAATCGGGCATGTATTTGATCAGACTTTGGCACATTACTTCATCGTCGCGACAACATACTTGTATTAAACAAGAAATCATCCTTTATTTACTTGTACAGTTCATTTTCTATATTATTGACTAAAGAATTGCAATTTTTCGATTGGATTGAGGTGGGGCGAATTTCTTGGCCAATCTAAAAGCTTAACATTACTTTCTTGAATAATTTTTCGATGTGTGGCACGGAAAAAGGTCTTGTTAGAAAATGCCACATCCAATTGGCCAGAGCTCCTTCAACTTAAGAACTATTTCCTTCTAATCACTTCAATATATTTGCCGGAATTCATCATTTTAACAACTCCCAATAGTGGGTTTGGCCCATAAACAGAAAAACACCCCCAAAACATTTTCTTAACGGATTATTTTACACACTAGTCGATGTGATTAGGAAATAGTTTCTCGCTGTGTGGTTCGAGACCTGTGACCTTGCACAACGAAATGGCTTTCCTCTAAAAATAAGACGTTTCTTACTCTTTTTTTAATCCATTTTTCATGTTTTCTTCCTCACGATAGTCTCGTTTTCATCACTGGATAAGTTAGAAGTTGTTTTTTTAAGGATAAACAGCCTTACGACCAGATTTGAGTAGCCTACGATGAACAGTGGAGTCGTGAATATGAATACGTGACTCTACCAAATGTATTTGGAGGTCAAATCTTGTTAACCTAGGATTTTGAATGGATTTCTTTATTAAAAAGGAGTCATTCTTGGCACTAGTTTTTCTTTCTCCTACCCCCCCCGGAAGTCGACGTACAGAACTCTGCGGAGCTACTAGCTAGTATCTGTACCTAGGCAGTCTCGGGCACGGGGGTATATGAACCTAGTGGTTCTGGAGGCCCTGAAAAGGTCATTGGCTGCCCCGGTGGTCTGGCGAGTCCTAGACCGTAGTGGCTCTAGTAGCCCAGGGGTAGCGCCCTCGGTTTCTCTGGGTAATGTCCCACAGCGACGGGCAGCCTGGGCGACTGGCAGGTAGCAAATCTGACAAACAGTGTCGCCCTACGCGATGCGTCCTTCTCTCCAAGATGCGAGGGCGGAGGTTTAACCTCTGTGCCTGGTTCTAAGGAGCGAGGGAACCTGTAGTGCGGTTCAGTCTCGCGAGGTAGGGAAGCCCTTATCTTACTTACTTGCTTTCTCCTAGACGCTCCTTTCCACTAGATTGATAAACTGCCCATCTCTTAAACCGTCGAATAATTTTGTTAACAGCACTCAAACTTATATTACACACTTCATGTCCCTCTGTGTCATAGAAGAGTGCCTACTTAATGTCATCTTACTTGCTTCGAGTGAAGTCCATCATTTAAAACTTGTAATACAGTTTTTCAGCATGTAGTACAGATAAAATACAGCCTAAAAACAAGAACCTAAAAGTAATACAGTACAAAACAGTAAACAGATGGGCGTAATCGCAGTTAAATATCGGCTGTAAATAGGCCTACCAAACTCAGGAAATCAAATGATGTGAAAATCCCCTCTTGTTTATATTAATTTGAACACTGTCATATGTTTTCAAATTTTTATCTGCTTATCTGTTAATTTTAATTTCAAGAATTTGATAAGTACTAGTTACTGAAGCTCTGAAGTGGAAAAAAGTATTCTAAAATGTGACCTAGATATTAAGTCCCGTTTTAATGTAGATTTAATTTAGTGAGGAATGAAACAAACTAATTTTATTATTAAAACAAAAATTAGACTTTATTACATTTATTTGAAGAAACGTTATACTATCTGATACAGAAAGTTCAGAATAGCCCAAAGAATGATCTAATGTTCAATCATTTGAAATATTTGATGAATAACTTTTAGTTTCTACTTTTTTTATTTGTTTAAATTAAAAGATTCTTTTCATGAAACACCTGTTTTTCTTTTTGTTTTGTTTTCAGAAATCTGAACGGCAAATAAAATTTTCACAGTTTCTTCATGCTTTTCTTCAAACATTCTGGTTTATAGATTCGTACATTTCTATTACACTGTTCATTAAACTTTCAATCTTTTCAAGCAGTTAATATTACAATTAATATACTATTACTATTGTAGTTTAGACCTGTCAGATTTAGCAGTATATTAGTACTGTAGACCTGTCAGATTTCAGTACTCAGAAACTAGTTTTTGTGTACCACCTAACGTTTTATAAGTAAATTTAAAATAAATATATCAGAAACGTGAAGAGTTTTAAAACATCAGATATGACTCGTAAACATCACAAAAAAATTAAATAGACGTGACTATTTTGCTTAGTTCTTAACTAAATAGTTTTGTTGTTACTAAAATAAGTGTAGTGAATGTAGTGACGCCTGATTTAGTAGTTTAAACCTAGTGATATAAAGCGATTCATGTTCTAGGTGGAATTTACTAAGAATTAAAAGAATAACAGTTAGGTTAATAACAGTTAGATACAGCAAAGCACACTAGGACTAATTGCGTCAGTGGAGGGACCTCTTCGCGGGGACTTTTGAATGAAACTCGCTCGTATTCGTGTTACACATGAGAAAACCCTCTAAAAACATTCACGCCGTCAACCTGGATTCGAACCCGTGACAGACTATCGGTATTTAGCTGTCTTAGCCTCTCGGCATTTTCTGATTATTCATCTCTGACCGAAATCATGGATGATTGATTAGAAATAAGTAATGATTGCTAATAATGCCATCAATGTGATTCTGCATAAGCTTAAGTCAAATCATTTTTTTCCATTCAAACAATTGCAATGAATGGAATGCTATCGGATTAGCACATATACCTTAATATGTGTAAGTAGAATAATGTTTCATAAGTAAATAATTTAAATAGTAATAAAATATCAGGGAAATTAGAAGTGTGTCATAGTAAATAAATGGTACGAATTTTTTAGGTAACCTTTTGCCAAATAATTTAATTTCTGTTAGAATACTCGCATTAAGTATAGTATTGTACTCTAAGTATACAAGTACAATACTATACTGTATAAGTACAATACTATACTGTATAAGTACAATACTATACTTACTATACTACAATACTAGTATAGTATTGTACTATAAGTACAATACTATACTTACTTATAAGTACAATACTTCGCATTAAGTAGTCTTAGAAAATAGTGTGTGAAAGTCGAATAATATTTTATAATTTAGCTCTAATAAGCAATAATAAAATAAAAGAAAAATTATTCTTATGTTTCATATTTTATAATGCAATCAGGGACTGTAAAATTCTAATTACAAAAATCTGTCATCAAATTATTATTATGTAATAAAAAAAAGGGTCCTCAAAAAGGGATATAAAAAAGTTTTTTTTTTTTTTTTTTTTTTTTTTTTTTAAAGAAAAATAAAAATTAGAAAAACTCACATTGCCATCAGTGGAAAAAAGATCTATTAACCGAGAGGCTAAATTGAATGCCTCCTACTGCACAGTAGCAATGATAAGTTTTCATTAAAATTAATAACAAACTAAGTGATAATAACGGTGGTTAGGACTTCCTCATCCTATAATTACCCTTCTCGTAGAGAAAAAGTTATGTAATTGCAACTTCGACAGAGCGATCACATTAATAATAACCCGACGGAGTTAATTAGTAATGACTTCGTGAATATTCAAACGCTCCTACAGGGAGCAATAAAAAAAGGGAGAAAGAAGAAGAAGAAGAGGGGAAAAATAAAACTTCTCGAAAGAAATGGAGAAAAAATGAAAGATAGGGGTTAAAAAAATTCCCAAATGCGAATCGGGCTAATTTCTAGTATGAGGTTGAAGGCCGTGAAACAAAGAGGTAATTTTAACGCTGGGGTAAAAAATACGATACGCTAGACTTAAAAAATTAAGAAAGACAAGGCTTGAAAAAGGAACAAAAGGATCAGATCTGCCTCGTAACCCGTAGTTAATGTAAAAAATGAATAATTTTTGCTACTCACATAAAGGTTTTTCATACATTTTAAACTCACAAGTCCAGCACTTAGTGCGTAATCACGAACGCTTGTCATTAATCATAGCATAGCAAGAAAAACCTTTATTGGAACGAATGAGACTGTGATCTGAAAAGAAAGTTTTCCCCTTTTCCCCTTCACTGGTGAGAGGTAGTGTAGGGGGAGGGTCAGTGACGCAGGGAAAGGACACGAACAAATCACGAAAATCGTCAAGGATGATAAAAGGGATTTCGAGGAGGGGAAGGAAACAAGTAAAAAAATAAAAATTAGGAGAAAAAAAAATTGTCGTGGAGATATGGTTAAATCGCATATTGAACGAATTAACAAAATTAACTAGCAAACGTCGATCAAAAAACACGTGAATTCTTGTGTTTTGATATTCTTTGTTTGAAATGGGGTCTCAGTTTTTTTAATATAAATAGAAAGAGAAATTTCAGTGGGGATCATTAATCCTTTAACGCGGAACGATATGATTTTTCAGTCTAATCCAAAACATTTTAAACGGTTATAGATATTAAAGAACAAAAAATGTAAATTACGACTTAAAACACTGCATGCATTTTAATGCTACAGAACAGTTTTAGTATATGAAATAACAGGATAGAAGGGCACACCAAACTATGAAATTTGTAAATTCTAAAAACCAAAATAAAAGTTAAAAAAAATATTTAATTAATTTTTAACATTTTGTGTGTTACCTTTATTTATTAAATATCACGTTCTTCACTTCAATACCGCAAAATAATTTTAAAATGAGCATAACTTTAGAATTTCCGATCCACAGCCTCCCGCGCTGTAGATAAAAAGTTTTTTTCCATACAACGTTGCCATTGTTCGCTTTGAAATACTTGAATTTGTTAATCAAGAGTTCGTTAAGGTTTTTACAAGATATGAAATCGAAAATAAAATTATCACAATGCGAGAAACATAACATACACTTATGCAGATTCTTCATTATTTAATTTCTTTAAATATAAGACATGGCGATAATATATGGTGGCAACGATTTGAGAAGTGATACAGCCTTTTAAAGTTTTTGACGCAAAACGCCAAAACGAAATTAATAGTCCTTCAGGGCAATTTGCGCCGTTTGTAAATGTAGCAACATCACTCCAAATATTACTTCCTTGAATCTGTGCATCTTTTGCTGATCATACTAAGTGCTAATCGCGAAACTGTATTCTTCGGTCCAGATTATATTCTCTAAGAATACAGACCATTCTTCCAAATAATATTTTAAAAGATTTAAAAAATTATTGTTAATCAATTTTTAATTCAACTTTTAATTATAATTTGTTTAGAAAATAATTCAAAAAGTTGACGTGAACCTTTATCATCGCATTATGAAACAGAGAAGTCGATAAAAAAATTTTGACTGCTTCATAATATGAAATAACTACCTATTATGATATACAAGTTTAAAACATAAAGAAATCGAACTCATAGAGCATTAGATATTTACTCATACATACTTGTAATACATCAACAAAAGGAATAGTATAAACTTCAGATTTTACGAACCCAAAATCGAACTTTGTTAAACTTCAAATCAATGTGAAATCATATACGTACTAATATTGCTTCTCTTTCGAGGAAATAAAAGTGGTATTTAATGCTGCATTTGATTAAGCCAGATATTTACTATAAAATAAAATAAAAGTTCAATTCACAAGGTGTTTCAGTTTTAAAAGATTGAGCGTTCGTTCCAATACATTATTTGCTTTTTTATATTAAAAGAAATTTTAAATCGGAAATAAGTATTTAAATATTAATAAAACGTGCATTGCACACAAAAGAAAACAAACACAAACAACAATAATAATAACACAAAACAACACTAATAACAGCACAAAAACAAAACAACACTAATAATAACACAAAAACAAAACAACGCTAATAATAACACAAAAACAAAACAACACTATTAGCAAACAAACAAAACAAAATACACTAATAATAACAGAAAGCAACACTAATAATAACACAAAACAAATAATAACTTGGGAAAAAGACAAAATTCGGCAACGAAATAAGTAGGTTTTTGATAGAAGAAAAGTAAAATTTGAGTATTCGGAAGGCATTTTCTCTTGTTTATAAAGAGTTTTTAATGTTTTGCAATCTCAACCAAATAACACTTTAGATTACGAAATACGAGTCTTCTATAGGTTAATATAGAGTTTAAAAGATCACTCCTTAGATTATTACATAATTCCTTGCTGAAGAAATATTGGTGAATACATAGTTCCCCGATTGAATTCTGCAGGTTATTAAAGAATTTTTTAAATTTTTAATACAGACTGTAGTGAGATAAACGGAAAGGTCTTGAACCTTATCATTGGGAATTAATGAAGGTTTATCTTTTGTGTAGTGAAATAATAAAAAGTTTTGGCAGCATTTGATTAATTAAATATCAACCTATCAATGGCTCGTTGTGTTAAATTTTGCGTCTCACGAAAGGCTGGTTTCAGTCTCAAACGACTGAGTTTCATACATGTCTCAGAAAGTTTTTTTTAGGAGGAATTTAATTTGGTCATTTTCAGATCTTCTAGACTAAAGATCGAAACTAAATAAAACCAAGATTTATCAGAACCCAACAATACTTACTAAGCTTTAAAGATATTAGTTTTATATAAGTTGTATATTATTCTTAGTTAGTTACTGTTGCATGCTTACGTGTTCGTAATGGATTGAATGTGCAGAGACCAATAGCTTGATAAAATTTATTTTATCAAGCTATTTGGCCCTTTGCACAAAACAACATTTGCTTTTTTCTTTGCAGTTCTGGAATTTCCTCAACAAATACTCGCACAGCTGCTCTCAGTATCAAAGAGCAAAATCAGCAGTCACACTTCAAATTTCTAAGAACGTTAAACACAAAGCAATGGAAAGCACATGTAAGAGGCGAAGCTCTCACGGAAATCTCAACATTTCAAATTCAGCTCTGAACTAAAAACAACTGAGAGTAGACGCTCTTTGGTTTTATATACACTCATGTCCATAAATTAAGGATAATGCAAAATCAGGCAAAGGAAGAGTTAGAAGCAAAACAAATTTGACTTATTTGTAAAGCTTATTTATTAAACAAAAGGTAAAGAGATAAAAAAGATGCTATATGTTTGATATTATTAAAAAAATTAGCGATTTTTTCTCCCTGGAGCAAATTACAAAAAACAAACAAAAAAAAACACTATTTACAAAAACACCAATATTACATGGTTGGTATGATTGTTAATACATTGTATGTCTCCCAGACGATGCAATCCAGTCCGTACAACGCCTAGGCATGCTGAGTATCAAATTATCGATCTGATCTTGGGGGGATATTACACCACTCAGAAAGCAATGCTCTCCGAAGTTCCGGTAGACATGTAGGAGGAAGTTGACGGGCTGCAACTCGTCGCCCAAGCATGTCCCGCACGTGCTCTACTGGATTCAAGTCCGGTGAGAATGCTGGCCAGTCCATACTGGCGATATCCTCCGATTGAAGGCATTCGTTTACGATGTTTGCACGGTGAGGACGGGCGTTGTCACCCATAAACACAAATTGTGCGCCCATGGCCGCCCCGAAACAAATGTACATGTTGTTCCAGAATGACGTCCCGATAGATATGGCTTGTCATGGTTCCAATTTGAACATGCAGGTCAGTTTTGGAACCCAGAATAATTCCACCCTAAACGAGCCCTCCTGCACCACCGTAACGGTGTCGTTCAATGATGTTTTCTTGGTGGTAACGGGTACCTGGAACTCTCCATATGAAAGTCCGGCGAGAATCAGACTGCTAGCTAAACCTGGACTCGTCGGAAAACATCACACAAGCCCACTGTTGCGGTGTCCACAATGCATGCTCTCTACTCCAGGCTAGCCGCAGGCGACAGTGAGTTGCAGTAAGTGGAACGCATCTTACAGATCTACGAGCATATAGACCAATCTGCCCTAAACGTCTGTACAGTCTGCCTTGAAATTGTCGTACCAGTGGCTGAAGAGAGCTGACAAGACAGGTCTGAGGCTGTGCTCCGCCTGTTTCTTTTGGCAGTAACTGCCAAATATCGGTCCTTATTCGGCGTTGTAACTCTGGGGCGACCTGTGCTGTAACGTCTACTCACCATCATCTTGGAATCGTAGCCAAAGCCTGGAGATGACACTTTGGGAATTCCAAGTTCGTCTGATCCTTCCAGTTGGGTACGCCGACATTCCAGACGGCGGATAATTCTACCACGTAAAAAATCATCCAAATGCGCCCTTTGTGTCATAACTATTCGGTTATTGCAGTGAAATGCTTATAAAGCGCCTGCGAACAATTTTGCTTCTTTGCCTGTATTCCTTATATATCACTCTCTTACACTCTCGTCATTGTGACGTACCATCGGTGTCATCTGGTTACTTTCTGAAATTTGCATATGATTCTTGAAGATGTGTGTAGTGTTTTTGCAGGTGATATATTTATTTTAGAGTTCGATTTCCGCGTGACTCCGAATTATCCTTAATTTATGGACATGAGTGTAGTTTCGGCCGGCCGGTATGAAATCTCTAATACCTGAAATTACTGAAAAGCATATGAGGTTACAGTTATAGTTACATATAGGTATAGGCTTACAGTTACATACAGGTATACGATTACAGTCACGTATAGGGATCAATTACATTTATTCAATCACAATAGCAATTGCAGTAACACGGGAACCGGAGCAAAATGTAGCCAAATGGTCGCCAGGTTTTTTAACTTTTGGTGATTTCCCCCAAACATGGTGACAAAAATTAGTCTACAAAACTGTTGCCAGCTTGGCGATATCTCGCCAATTTAGCGAAATAGCTATTTAATTAATGTTAAATAGACTTGCTACCTGTAATCTTATTTTTTCGGCAGAATATAGTCTCTTTCAAGCATGGCATGTAACATCATAAAGAAAAATACTACAATTTCACAAAAATTATTTGCTTAATTCGCAAAATTATTATCCAGGTCTCGAGTTCCGAGCATTCCTTGTCTTCGTAAAGTTAAATCACATGAAATATATCAGTCTAAGTGTCCTATGTATGCCTAGTGACGAAGGAAGAAGTTTACCATCTTTAGAATGTACAAGAAAATGAATCAAAATTATAGATCGAATTTGTGTATTCCGGATCAAAATCCGAGTGATGTAATAGATGATTCCAAATAACACAATATGATTTACAATCATGAGATGAAGTTTACTTGTAACATCGGACAGTGCATTCTTCATTAGATTATTTTTATTAGCATCAATAACTTTTCTCAACTCAATCGATCATATTGGAAGATATAACCGAATAAGTCTTTAAGAGTGAAATACAAATTGCCTTCACCGAGTTGTCTTTAAAATCCAATTACGCAACTCTTGCGAGATCGATAGTACGCACTTGATTATGTTTAACGTAGTGCCACTACAAGGTAGTCAGTTATTATTAATAGTCCAAGCAGGTTAATACTTCTCTTCTCAATGAGAAGGAATCTAATTCAATTATATGAAACACAAGGTTAAGTTCTTAACGGGGAAGAGCAATACGGAGTCCTTCCCCAAATGTGCCCAGCGATTGTTTCCCTCACAAAAGGAAACAGTGATTTCCAAACGCGAAAGGAGCAACTCCGAATCCTCAAACAATCAGAGCAAATCCAGCGAAACAAACGTGCAGATAATAATCACAACAACAAACTTACAAACACAATGAAAAAACCTCTCAGCTTCACGCTCAACCTGAGCGTAAGATGCGAGAAGAAAGGCGAACATGCGGAGGGCTTAACGAGCCAAATTAATTAACAGTCTAGCTCCTCGGGGTGAGCCTATTAAGAGATTCCGGGCAATTATTGGACGCGCCATAAAAATTCATTCGCTCCACCACCGCCTCCGCCAGCTCCACCGCCACCAAGAGCGCTTAGTGTTAATAAACTTTACTCTTTTGCTTTACGACACCTTTTGTGTCTCTCTGCGCCCCCACCTTCTCCCATCCAACCTCCAGTCTTTGAATAATTAATGTTGTTTTGCCCGGGACACAGTGTTTTGCTTTTCCGCTGGATTATTTTGTTTCGCTTTTTATTTTTATCCCCCACTTCTTTCGTTTTTAGTCCGGTAAGAATGAAATAAGACGGACCGCAGATTTGTAGACATTTCGAGGAAGGGTAGAATTTTTGCCATTGTTATTAGGTCTGCTCTCCCTCAGTCTCTTCAACTGGGTGCTCAGCAAGAGGAAGTGAATTAGAAATGCTGTAGAATAACAGCTACGAAAAGTAATTCCAATCTCCTTGCTGCAGCTAAATACTACTAGGTCATCTTGAATTCAACTCCTAGTGAACGGGCTGGTTGCGTGAGTATTTTTTGACATTCCGATTCGTAAAACTGAATATAAGAACGTTTCTTTTAGAATTGATGCAGTCATATTGAAGGTCATATTGAATTCAACTCCTATTGCTAGGTCATATTGAATTCAACTCCTATTGCTAGGTCATATTGAATTAAACTCCTAATAAACGGACTTGGCTACATGAGCATTTTCTGTTTTCTTTCGATGCATAAATAGAATATAAGGAGGTTTCTTTTAAGAGGTCCTTGCTGCAGCTAAATTCTGTTAGGTCATTTTGAATTCAACTCTTGGTGAACGGGCTGGTTGCGTGAGTATTTTTTGACATTCCGATTCGTAAAACTGAATATAAAAACGTTTCGTTTAGAATTGATGCAGCTAGGTATTGTTAGGTCATATTTAATTCAACTCCTAATAAACGGACTTGGCTGCATGAACATTTTCTGTTTTCTTTCGATTCATAAATAGAATATAAGGAGGTTTCTTTTAGGTGGTCCTTGCTGCAGCTAAATGCTGCTAGGTCATTTCGAATTCAACTCCTGGTGAACGGGCTGGTTGCGTGAGTATGTTTTGATTTTCTGATTCGTAAATCTGTATACAAGAATGTTTCTTTTAGGAGATCCTCTACGAAGGTGCCTCTTCCTTAAGGTTCTTTGTTTTATACCTTAATCTTTCTATAGGACTTAAAATTTGAATTAATGAAGCAGCATATTCATAAATTGAACAAGCAATTTTTCAACAAGGCGATGAATGCAAAGATTGCCAATTGTGTCAACAACTTTAAGAACAAGCTGGTTGATATACATTTTCATAACAGACTGTAAACCTCCGCACACACTTATGCTTACCTTGTAGTTCATTATTTTATTACTTAGAATTATCTTGTACTCACTGATGTTATGATTACTTTGTAGAGTCATTAAGTTATATTGATGCAGAAACATGAAAACGTACGTATGTACGTACGATACATGTAAACGTACGTATGTACGTATACATGTATCTCGCATAGCTCAAAAATGGTCAAACATAGAACATTGAATATTTGACGATCATGAATGTTGAAAATTTATGATATCTCTTACGTATTTGCCTTCAAAAATCTCAAAAATCTTGATTCGATGTATGAGAAGATCCTCGATTTGAACTTCAGATAAAGCTGAAATTCTTGTAATTTCAGAAAAATTATTCTTGAAAATATCTCTTTTTAAGTAATCAAAATTATTCTACTTTTATTTGCTTATATACGTTAAAAGAAGTTAATTTTTGTAATTTAAAATAGATTTAAATAAGTGAAAGTGAATGATCTTTGAAATAATTACTCAGTGAAATTTACATTATACTTTTAATCGTGCATTAACTATTAAGAAGAATTAAAATATAAGCAATTAGGTTTAGTAATTAAATATTTTCCAAGAAGGCGATGTTAGTAATTTTATAAGCTGCTCCTTTAGAATACGTCTGCGTTTGGAGGAAGAATAAAGTTTTATACAAATTTACAAACCTGGTGCAAGTTTTATGAGTTAAATGTAAATAAAAAGGATTCTCACAAGCAATTTCCTTATAGATTTATGGCCCACCAGCAGCTGAGTGGTAAAGTTGCTAACACTAGTATTTCGATCCAGGGTTCGAATCCTGGCGAACGAGTTGGCTGCACGGGCGTTTTCGTGGCTTTCCTTATGTATAACGAGTGTACAAGCCATTTTCCTTGGAAAGTCCTCTACGAAGGCTTCCTTCTCCTTGGGCAGATAGCCCTCGAGTGTTTTGAGCCAAACAAATAAACCAAACTTTACTGAATTATATTGTCATAAAGACAATATTAACTACTTTCTTTCTTTCCACCGACAGCGAGGCAGCCGGTCCACTGGGTAGTTAGCATATCGCCCAGGTAGCCTCGCTGACGGAAATAACTAGATCAACATAACATACTTATATATACATGTTGTGCACAAGACGAGTGCTGGGGGAAGTGCAAACAAATGCTGGACGAGACGATAGTGCAGTGATGGAAGAAGGGTGCATTGCGGGTGAGAAGAACAATTTCAGTTACATATTTACAGAGTTATGGATAGGCGGTTACAAAAGACATCCACAACGTGAACAATAAATGAGTACAGTGCAATGTATGAGCAATTAACAAAGTGACTGATAAACAGTAAAAGTAATATCTAAAATAGGGCTAAATACTAAATAGCAATACTAAAAATAATAAGAAATAAAATATGAAAAAGCGAAATATTACATAAAGTAAAAAAGGCAAAACAGTGAAAGCAATACAGAAAATAAGGCAAAATACATAATTCAAGGTTTATAAGTCAGGGTTTACAGTTCAAGAAGATAAGTATATACAAGAAATCAGAAAAGCTGAATAAGCTAACTTAAGATAAAATTAGTTCATTACAGGTACAGAGTATACAGGGGCTGTGCTGGTCAGGAGGATGGCAGCTGAGAATTACTCCAGCGTGTCTGAGATTTTGCGTGCAATATTTATGCAATCGCATATGCGTTTCAATGCACTGCTATTTTTCGAAGTAGCTTCGGCCCATGCATGGATGTGGTTTGCTATTGGTTGCCTAAGATGATATTTGGCGGTCTCTCTGCAAGCGAACAGATAGTGGTCCGGAACTCCTACCAGCAGGTAAGTTATAAAGGGACCATGCCCTGTTAGAAACTGAGTGAAGTGAGACGAGCCACTTTTTCACACCACAGATTTTTTCCAAAAGCCGGCAGACTTTTGGAAAAAATCTGTGTACTCTTCTGCCGGTGGTCTCTGTCTCCCACAGATGTTGCCAACGTTTGAGTAATTCTCTCTCAAGCTCAGCTTTTAATAACGAGCCCGGGTAAGGCACGTCAAGTGTGCGAACGTGGGGATCAGTTGCTGCTCTTTTGGCTATTGCATCTGCAATTTCATTACCCAGTATTCCGGTGTGAGCAGATACCCACTGGAGTTCAGGCCTATAGTATTTTGGTGTTCTTAGTAAGAGTTTTTGTATGGCCCTGACGAGTGGATTTTTACTACATGTGCCTTGGATTGCCTGAAGGCTAGAGGCTGTGTCTGAATATATACTGGAATAATTATTTTCCAGTGCGTAGACAAGTGCAGCTTTTGATGCAATCAGTTCAGCCTAAAGATTTATGTAAATTGATTTATGTAAACTAAAGATTTATGTAAACTAAAGATTTATGTAAACTACTAAAGATTTATGTAAATTGTGGCATAAAATTTCATAACTTGTTAGAAAATATTTTGTGGAACATTTACTCTATTGTGAACAAGACAGCAGTCTTCATTTTGTCGTCTTTAAACAAGGCCAAGGATTCTTTAAATATAAAAAATAACGATATTTTAAATAAAATTTTATTATACTTGATACAACAAAATAACTAAAACGTTCCGAGCGATTACTTTATGAAATTTAGAAGAATAATACATCCTGCAACAGTTCGAAACTATATAATTTACAAATGCTTCTCAATCTTGTTCTCAATTCGTATAAGCTATTTGAAGTAACAAAACAAAATATTAGTTAAACAATATTAATAGTTGTGTGTGATTTTACGTACCGGTTAATTTAAAACAAAACTACTGCTAATGCTGTTCTAGCAAAACTAGCTTCTGTTTATCCAAAATTAGATTCCTATATGTATTTATTTAATATCAATAATTTGTTGCATTTGAAATTCGACCAAAAAAGTACCTTTAGATTGACGTAGATTTCAAATTCGAGATCTAAGCCAACTTAAGATTGATTTTTTTCCCCTACTTTTAAATTCTACATTCGTGTGTTTCTCTTCCAATTAAATTTATTGCCTACTATGCATTTTGCAAATAGACAAATTTCACTGCGATTATAGTAAATGATAAAAAACAAGGGGAATGAAACTTTTTATTTTAGTAAACATTAAATACAATATTTAACTCAAATGTAATTCGCTATGGCGATGAAGGAAAAATGAGATATTTTAACTAATTATTTAATTTGTGCAGTTTGAGCATTAAAATGAAATATTTAATTATTATTAATTAGGAAATGTGTATGAAATATTTAATTATTATTAATTAGGAAATGTGTATGAAATATTTAATTATTATTAATTATGAAATATGTAAATTATGCAAACGTATGATTAAAATTAGAGATGCGCAAGTCTTAAATTTTCTCGAATGCCAACTCTCCTAGCAAGCAAAATGGAAAGGGTGGGAAAAGAAAAAAAGCTTTTATTTAAAGTTATTAAAATGAAAACCAATTTTTGAAACACACTTTTTAAAAATGCACCTATATTCATGAAGGTAATCCAAATGAAATTTAATAAAAAATGAATATTTAAAAATTAATGATTAGTTTTCTGAATATAGTTTGATTAAAATATTTAAGTAATAAATGGAATTTATTATTTCTAGAAATTTTTCCGTTCAAGTATAAGGTATTTCTCCCGCTTTCCTAGCTTGCTTTCGTGGTGTAGTGGTTCTTCACGCTGGGCCGTCATTTCAGAGGTCCGTAATTCGATTCCCTGCGAAGGCGTACTGCCTACAAAAAAAAATTAATGTCTCTACATAAGTTTAAAAGAGGATTTAAGTTTCGTTAAATTGTTTAAATTAATAATTTATAAGCTTAGGCCGAATTCGTCCCAGAAAGTTAAGAGTTTTACTGCTATGGCTGTTAAGTAGTAATATGACTGATCTGAGACTATTAAACCGTACACTTTTTAACCCAAAAGCGACTCTTAGTCTCAAAATGGAACTCTGAATCGCTTCACTGTAAGTGGCGAAACATTTTACAAGTTATCGCCACCAAATATTATCACCTCGTATTGTTTTTAAAGAAATTAAATAGTGAAGGTACTACATGTATGTATGTATGTTCCTGCACTGTGAAAAAAAATGACGGCACCTAGAGCCATCAAATTTTGAACAACGTGGGCATCCACACGAAGATGTGCCCTTGGAAGGCTGCATTTTGAATACCGAATTCGTTTTATTATTTATTTCAGATTTTAGAAAACTTTAATGAATTTTTGATTAACACAGCGATTTGAATGCGATCAGTGGCAACAATGTACGGAATAAAATATTTGCCTAAGTACTCTCGAATCGTGTATGTGTGTGTAAATGAAAAAACAAAGGAAAAAGCCCCTTTGAGAGCAATATAAAATCTGAAAGCTTTCAGATTCTGTTTTGTCCAAAGGCTCTCTCTCCCTGAGGGACTATTGTTTTCGTTTTGCGATTTTCCCTCGAATTACTCTGAATGACCATTTCACTTTTCAGACTGTTGCCACCCAAAATTATCGCTCTGTATTATATTTGAAGAAATTAAATAATGAAGAATCTGCATAACTGTATGTATGTTTGTCGCACTGTGATAAAACAACGGTACCTAGAGCCATCGAATTTTCAATAACGTAATCCTCCTGCGAATATGGGCATCCGGAAGCCCAAATTTGAAATTTGTTTTATCATCGATTTCATATTTTGTAAAACTTTTAGCGAATTTTTAATTAACGAGCTCAAGGATTTCAAAGCGAGCAATGGAAACGTTGTACAGAAAAAACAGTTTTATCTCCAGCTCGTGAGACTGTGTATCGGAAATTCTAAAGATATACTCAATTTAAAATTATTTTGCCATATTGCTCTTGAATTGAATTTTATGGTTTAAGTGCGAAGAACATGATATTTTATAAATAAATGTTAAAAAACGCCTTTTGGATGTCATTTAAAATCTGAAACCTTTCAGATTTCCTTTTTATTTATTTATTTATGGTTATATTTTGAAAGAATCTCATGGGAAAAAAAAAAAAAAAAAAAGCTTGAAAATTCGATATAGTAAATCTTGAAACTTTCTGGTTTTCGTGGGATTCGAGGATTCGAAAACTAGAATGTGCTATCAGTATTTTAAAAAGTTTGTTCTGCTTTCCCAAAAGGCTTAATCAAAGTAATTTAGAATAATCTTACCTAACAATTGGGTTATAATGCTTATTTCGTTTTCTCTTATTCTTTAAATTCTAAATGCAATTTGAATTAAACATAATGGAAAATTAGATAGTTCGTAGAATCTTTAAAAGCGCGTCATAATAATAATGACAAAACAGCGCTTTTACATCCAAAAAAGCTGTATTTAAAAGTAAATACAAATTTGTGAAAAAAATTATAAATATAAATTTGTTGCTATATTTATAAACACGTCATTCGTTTTTCCCTGGATGAGCCTATAGTAACTCAATGAATATACACATTTCTTTCAAATAGGCTTTCAATATGTATTCTCTGTCTCTTTCTGCGTCATAGTCTTTGATCCGAGTTTAATTGATCAGGCAGTGAGCGCCATCTGGTGGATAGGGAGGGCAGGAAAGGTTACTTCCAAGTATCGAACCCCTTCGCTGGAAATCACCCTTCACTTAAGGAGACACCTGCTGCCACTGGATCCCTCTCCCTCCTCCCTTCACTGACCGCTGTCCGATAATATCCTGGCCTTAGCATATTAGCGATTCTTCCCAAGGCCACAGGAAGAGTTAATGTTGAGACTTGACCAAGCACTTTCATTAAGTAGGTGGAAGTTCGATTTGAGCGTAGTACTTGTGTTATGAAAGATGGTTAGTTACGTTGGCAGCGAATGACTACGTGCTCTGAAGTTCCTTCTTTTAAATGCAATTTTAAGACGTAATGGCCGTTTCAAAGTATTCCTTGCATGATGTTTTAATAATTTTTGTTGTTAAGAAGCACTCATACATATATTGCGCATTCATAGATTCCACTGTACTAGTTAGGATACGATTCACGATATATTGCGCAAATTTCATAGATTTACCTACAAATTTTTTTTCAGTCACTCGTAAATACTTTTTTTTTCAGCCCCACAGGGGCTATTAGCCTAGAAATTGAATTTTGCGTCACTTTACTATAATCGACTTTACCACAATAATATTATCGCCCTGTATTATTTTTAAAGAAATTGAAAAGTGAAGTATCTGCATGTGTGTATGTTCCTCGTATTGTAAAGAACGATGGCACCTAGAGCCATCAAATTTTGAATAACCTAGTCTTCCACCCCAACATGTACATTTGGAAATCCGAATTTTAATTTCGAATTAGTTTTATTTCCTATTTCATATTTTGGAAACGTTTACTGAATTTTTGATCAGCAAACTCAAGGATTTCAAAGCGAGCATTGGCAACACTGTACGGAATAAAACATTTTTATCTTTAGCTCGCGAAAGTGTCTATCGAAAATTCTAAAATTTTTGCGTTGAATTGAATTTTATGTGACATAAATTAGAAAAGATTTAGAAAATGTATGCCAACGCATAACACTTCTAAACATATGCTGCTGTAAAAATTTTTGTTATTTGGTTGCTAACTTGTGTATGGCGTAAGTGCGAAGAAAACAATGCTTAACATCAAAAAATACAAAAATTACATCCAAATTACGTTACGTCTTACATTATGTCCTTACATTACGTCCAAAGGGGCGTTTTTTTTTTTAACATTTTGTTACCTTTATTTATTAAATATCATATTCTTCGCACTTAAACCAAAAATTTCCGTTCAACAGCAATATCGCACAATAATTTTAAAATAAGCATATCTTTAGAATCGCACGTTGTCTCGCACTTTAATACATAATCTTTAATACACAGTCTCGCACGCTGGAGATAATTTTTTTTTTTTTTTTTTTTTTGTACCCTGCTGCCATTGCTCGCTTTCAAACCGTTGAGCTTGTTAATTAAAAATTCATTAAAGTTTTACAAAATAGATAATAAAACAAATTCCAAATTTGGGCTTCCAGATGCCCATATTCGGGAGGAATCATACGTTATTCAAAATTGGATGCCTCTAGGTACCGTTAATGCGAGAAACATACATACACTAATGCAGAGTCTTCATTATTTAATTTATTTAAATGTAATACAGGGCTCTAATATTTGGTGGCAACAATTTGAAAAGCGAACAGATATTTATAGTGAATCAAAGCAAAAGGCCAAAACAAAGTTAATAGCCCTCCTGGGCTAACGCTCTTTGGGTTAGCAACAATTTTAACTTAAATAAAAACACAAAACCCGTTGTACGTAAGAAAACGGTAACAATATTAATAACGTAACAATAATGGGTTCGTAATGGATTGATTGCATACCAAACCAATAATAGCTAGATATTTTTTTTTATAATAGCTAGATATTATTCATCATAAAATGTCATACAAATATTTCTTAAAATGATACCTAATACTATCAACTTATAATATTGCATCTTAACTATTAAATAAAATCAGTATCGAATTTAAAAACAATTTGATTTGAAAGCTTCTGCGGTTATTTATGCATTCCGTTTTTGGACGAATATGCAGAAAAAATTCATTAACAAAGATATCAAAATACAACAATTATGCCGTCATTTGAATAAAATTTTCAAAAATAAAAGAAGTATACATAAAAGCTTACGTTTTAAAAATTACTACAAAATCTCAAAATCAAAACCGTCAGGTTTGCTTTGGATGACCTGACGGTTTTGATTTTGATTTTTGGTGACTAGAATGTACACAAAAAAACAAGATAAAATGATCATGGCATTATTACAATATCGGAAAAGAAATAAAAATGTTATAAATCTTCGACTGGCAACAATGTGTTCTGGTATTTCTGATCTCAATTTTTAACGGATAGGATTTTATTTTATTATCTGATGTGCACACTTGTGCGGTCTATTAAATTTTCAATCCCCCCTTTTTTTGCTGCACTTTATTCAAACATTTTTCTCGAATTATTATAACATGATAAACCGATTCCCAAAGGCAAGTTGAAAATGACATAAAAAATTGCAGATTTGGATATTAATATTCTTGTCACTTTTTGTCGTACGGGAATCAAACTTCTTTTTAAAAAAATTTTTCATAACACGTATAATCTTTCCGTATTATAAGTAAAGGAACCGATATATATATATTGCTGATTACAATAAAAAAAGAGCTGCAGAACTAGATGTTATAGCAGTCTCATAAACAAAATTTAAGGCCTTCTGTTGCTAATTGTTTTTAAGTTAGTTATGGATGTACAAACATGCATACGTACTTACGTACGTGCAGAAGTCAAGAAAAAAAATGTTATTTGAAACGCAGAGAAGTCAAGCAAAAAAAATCACCTAAATGGATTCAGGAACAGTCGAAATGGATAATTCCGTTGAAATATGATACCCGAAATCTTTCACGATTACAGTACTTCTTTTACTTCAGACAAGGAAGTAAGAAATATCAAACATTTTAATTCAAATTTTTGGGAAAATCGATTTTTTCGGCGTCCAAATAATGGCATTCATTAAAATAATTCTGGATTCTTGCAATTTAAGCGGAACTAGTTGTCTGGACTCATCTGGTGAAGATTCTCAGTACCATACTATTTAATCTTTTGGAAAGAATTTAGCGTTCCGTCTTGAAGGTTATTCTCTATCAATTTTGAAATAATTCTCGGTCCTTTATATTGCTTTGAACTAGAAAGATTCTGGAAAAATCGTAAAGAGCTGAACTATTACTTAATTTTTCTGTCAAATTACATGAGGAAATGAGGCTGAAAATTCCACAGTTTTAATTAGGTACTTCATTTGCACAATTTTATATGCATCTTTTTAGTAAATGTGTTTTTAAAATTGTATTCGTAAATTTATTTTGCATAATTGTTTCAATAAATTAAGCTTCAAATTTGCTATGATTAAAAATGTTAACATTAAATTCTTTTTTTCATGTTTTTACTGTTCTTATACGAAGCATTTGAAAAATTTTTAGGATTCAGATTCGAAAAATTTTAAATTCTTTCCATCTTTTGCGTTAGAACAAAATTTGTCTTCGGTTCAACACATTTTTGCATTAGTGTTTTCTACCTTAAATATTTTAAATCAACTGAATAAGTTTTAAATATTGTTACGAAATGTTTACGAAATGTCCAGACGCAGTAAGATAGCTTCCCAGCAAAACAGCTTTAGGGTTGCCAGAAAATGCCAATAGGAAAGCATAGTTGCCACATTTGGCGAGAAATCGTCCATTTGGCGACAAAATTAGCGATATGCTATACACGGATGGAGAACCTTCTGGCACGAATTCTTACTGGTTTAGCCCAGAATATTCCCAGACACAATTCAAGGGCTATATACAAAATTGGCGATATGCTATAGACGGATGGAGAACCTTCTGGAACGAATTCTTACTGGTTTAGCCCAGAATGTTCAAGAACACAACCCAAAAGCTATATAAACTCTGCTGGTACGCGGTAGTCTGTCCCGCTCGGACTCTACTACTGTCATGTGCCCCCTGGGCCTTTTATCATGAGCCAGAAAGGCAAAGCGGCAATACTTGTACGGATACGGTACGGAGAGCCAGCCAGTGTCTCGTTTAGAGTGTCGATTGCGAGTCAGTTCCTATTCTCATTAGGTATAATCTCCCAGGTCGTAAATATCGTCAATTTACGAGAAAAATTAGAGGAAAATTGAACCATCTGAGAAGACAACTATCTTTGCAAACAACTCCAGCTGCCTTGGAACAATTTACGGACTTGGTTTTAACTACAATCCAAGATATTTGTCAAGATCTTCTTCCAAGGAAAACAAATAAAAAACTTTCAGCTCTCCATTGGTGGAACGGTGAATTAAGAACTCAACAACAGAAATGTCGAGCGCTTAGAAGAAAATTAAAATCTGACCGTCAAAATGGTATCACCTCAAATACTTTGCAACATTATCAAACAGAAAAAGTGATTTATAAACGTATGATTATTCAATCTAAATTAACAGCATGGAAGCAATATTGCACTCAAAATCATGATCCATATGGACTTCCTTACAAAATTGCATGGACAAAAATTTTTCAACCTTCGCAAACTCATCTAATAGCATCTTCTACTTCGACTGAGCACCCAACACAAGACACAATAGAATCAATTTTAACCACCGTGTTTCCATCTCATGATCCTTCCACAGATTCTCAGTTCCAGACAGAAATTAGAAATAACTTAACAGTTCCTGATACTGCAGACGATCAAGATATAACTTTAGACGAAATTAAAACTACAATACGAAATCTTCCTAAAAAACGGGCGCCAGGGCCAGATGGAATTGATTATGTTATCATCCGAGCAACTATTAATTCTCATCCTTATTTCTTCAAGGACTTCTTCAACAAACTTTTCCATTTAGGACTTTTTCCTAGGGCTTTTAAAATTGGCAGAGTGGTCTTATTCCTAAAACAGGGTCGAGACCCACATAATCCTGCATCATACAGGCCCATATGCTTACTCTCTGCATTGGGTAAGGTATATGAGAGAATAATTGTTTTACGCTTAAAACATCATTTGCATGTGCAAAACTTTTTGTCTGATAATCAGTTTGGTTTTCGACCTGGTAGATCCACTGTTCAGGTATTGTCAAAGATTGTTAATGAATTGCAATCTAATAGAATCAGTGGTTACCACAGCGCTTTCATTAGTATTGATCTTTAAAATGCTTTTGATACGCTGTGGTGGCCAGCAATTCTGGAATCATTAAGAAAAGCTCATTGCCCTAAGAATATATTCTTGGTATTTAGAAGTTATCTATCTGAACGAAAATTAATGTATTTAACTAACCGGGAAGTAATAACCAAGATACAAAATCGTGGCTGTCCCCAGGGTTCCTGTGCTGGCCCTGATTTGTGGAATGTAACATTTAATTATGTTCTATCCTCCACTTGGCCAGCACATACCCGTTTATATGCTTATGCTGATGACACAGCTTTTGTTGTCACAGGGCGGACAAGAGATGAACTGCAAATTAACTCCACAGAAACTTGTAATCTTTTTTATGAATTATGTAATAATATCAAACTTACAATTTCCTCTTCAAAGTCAACCATTCTCCTTGTCCCAAAGAAAGGAAAATCTTTAAATCGACGACCGAGAATTACAATAAATGGTACCAGAATTGGTATTAAAAGGCAGCTCAAATTTCTCGGTATAGTATTTGATGAGAAATTAAATTGGATTTTGCATCTGCAGGAATTGAAAAGAAGAACAACTATCATTGCAACTAATCTTCGCCGTATGTATGGACACAATTGGGGTATTAGTCCGTACATACAAAAAATATTATATCAAACTGTAATCGAGAAGATTGTTATATATGCAGCTGCAGTCTGGGCCGACCCTATGCAGGGTCGTAAGGCCAGACTATTGCAAAGCTTACAACAACCCTTTGTATTACAGATTACCCGCGCTTTTTGTACAACTTCTTCTAATGCCTTGACTGTGCTTGCAGGCATTATTCCATTGCCTCTACGCACTCTACAGGAGGCAGCTTATCAAACAGTTCTCCAATTGCAGCAATCTGTAAATTTTCATGATGACATATTTCTTCCAACCAACTATGAAAAGCAAACACAGCATTTGGATAATCATCCTGCTCAACAAGGATATGGACTCAATGTCTTTTTGAAATGTGACAATTTGCCACAACTACCTCACTTACAGATATTCACTGATGGTTCGAAAATTGAGCAACAAACTGGTTGTGCCCTTGTGGCTTATCACAATGAAGACCAAATATTTAAATGGTTAGGACATCTTACTGCTGAAAACAGCGTTTTTCAAGCAGAAGCGATGGCTATTCTTAAAGCTGTTCAATATTTTAAACAAACCGGCGAGATGGAAGGTATAATAATAACGGATAGCCTTTCATCTCTTTTTGCAATTAAAAATCCAAGGCATTCTTCGCCTATTATCTCTGCCATTCAGCAGGAATTGCACATGTCCGGAAATTCTAAAATACTGATGGCCTGGACAAAAGGTCATGCAGATAACATTGGCAATATCCAAGCAGACTTGTTTGCAAAAATAGCTGCCCAAAAAAGTATTGATCATATTGGTGAAATTGAAAACCTAATGGTAAAATGGCCAATTTCGTATTTTAAAAAGGAAATTTTACTCAAGACTATTTCTGCGTGGCAAACAAACTGGGATGACTCCGACACAGGTCGTCGTACTTATTTTCATATTTCATATGTTGATATACATAGACAGGTTACCAATCATCATTTGGTACGTTATATTACAGGGCATGGACCCTATCCAGTTTACTATTATCGACATGAAATTTCAAATACTGATATGTGTGTATGTGGTGAACTTGGAAATCCTGAACATTATGTGACTCAGTGTCCTATTACACAAGATTATCACATTCCCATACCAAATACTAACACTCGTGCATTTTGTAAGTTTTTAATTAAACAAAAATACTTAGTTAAAAAACTGATCAAAATTATGGAAATACTTCATTCCTATGGTACTGACTTGTGCTTGGTAACATAATTTACAATTTTAGTATATTGTACGCATACATGTTAGTGTTAATCTACTATTCCCATATGTCAACTTATCACATGCTTGGATTGGTATTTGTCTCATCGAATCTTCGTTGAATTTTGTTCAATAAGAATGTTTATATCCGCCTTCTCAGGTTTAGGAATAAATTATCATATCCCTATCAGTTAAATGATTTAGAGTGAGTATTTAACGCCTGCTCTGTTAAGGCAATGGTTGATAAATTGAAAGGGAATTAGATTATTTTTGAGAATTTTGATAAGGATCAAAATTTCGCGTTGTAAATCTATTGTATCTGTGCATATAGTTTTAATTCGTTGTATTTGATTAATTATAGTATTGTTAATTACTTTTTTGGATATGTTGGAGTTCCAATTTATTAATTTGTTAGTATTGAAATTGAAGTTTCTTGTTTTGTCAAAAAGTAAAATTTTTTTGTAGTTAATGATTTGAAGATCTAGAAAGTCTATGCTATTTTGTGAATTATTAGTTTTATTAAGTTTAAGACAATTCGGATAAATGTCGGAGTTTTCAATTTTACCAAAATTATTAATTGTAATAAGGTCATCAATATATCTGTAGGTATGTATGTAGTAATTTAACTCTTGTGGTTGTAGATTTTTTTGGAAGTTAAATTCTTTGACAAATAAAAAGATATTACAGATCGAGGTGCTGGAATGTAAGCCCATTGGCAATCTTCTGACTTGTTTAAAAAGTTGATTTTGAAATTTGATGTAGTTATGAAAAAGTGTGCATTTTAGGTAGGTTTTCCATTTGTCAAGAGTCATGATATTGAGTATATTAGGGAAAAGTTTTGGTAGATCAAGTAAACTGGTATAGATTTCTTCTAGAGGAAGTGAGGTATATAAGTTTTCAAAATCATAGCAGTTAATGTTTTGGATGTTAATGGTACGAATGGTATTAATGACAGGAGTGTTATTATGAATGATCCAGCAATAGTTATGATTAGTGTTACAATCATTGAAAATAAATTTACAGATTTTATTAAGTTGAATTGAAAAATAGTCTATATTTTTCTTGTAATTATTAGTTCCATTAGCTATAAATCTAAATTTTAATGGTGTTTTATGGAATTTGGGAATCGCATAAAGATTAGTAAATCTGTTGTAGTTTGCATTGAAAGTAATATTGAGTTTCTTATGAAAAGTTTTAATCCTGTTTATTATAGATGTTTCTGTAAGGTTGGCTAATTGATAAGTAGTTGCGTTGAGAAGTTCTTTATGAATAATCTCAGTGTAGAATTGTTTTCAAATAATGCTAAAGTTATTAGTTGCTTTATCTATTTTTGTAATAGTAAAAAGCTGTTTTAATTTACTAATATCTGATGTAAGTTGCGACCAATTCAGTGTACTTTTAAATTTGAGGTGACTGATTTCTGTGGATATGCGTTGAAGAATTTTAGCTTTCCATTTTAAGAAGGTATTTATGGGTAAATTCAGTTGATAACTTGCTTTAACTATAAATTCGTTGATGTTGTTTTCGAAAGTCTTGTAACAGTAATTTGTAGTCATGTTTCTGACTGGTCTAAATTTTGTACCATAACTCATTAGTGTTTTTAGTTGATGGTTTTGTATGATATTCAGGTTGCCAGTAATTATGTGCTGGTGATGAGAATTTACGTAATTGCTGTAAATTGGTGTCTTACAATGTCATTCTGCAGTTTCATCTATTTTATGGTGGTTAGTAAGCAAGTTGCTTAAGGTCCTTTGATATTTAAATGCAATCATTGGTATTGTGTCAACTGCGGGGAAGTAATCTTTACAATCTCTGATGATTCTTGAGAAATGAATATTGTCAAACTGCGGATGCAGAAAATTGACTTTAAAATAAATTTTGCGTTGAGTGAGACTATTAGAGAGTCTGAAAAGACTAAAATCAAGAATCATGTCTTTAATGATTTGTATGTCGTCGTAGCTTTCTTGAATGAATTTTTTTAGTTTGATAAGGAATTTATTAGTACAGGAGTGTAACCAGTTGAGAAGTTTCCTGGGAAAGCAGTCTGAGTCAAAAAAACATTTCAATTGTTTTTTCAATGCAAGTGTATTCAAAGTGGATAAAAATCTAGCATTATTTTTTATTTTGCTTCCCCTTTTCCCTCTCTGCGTTTTGATGCTGTAGAGTTTAAATTGGCTGAAAATAGACTTCTTAGAAGTATCTCTATGACTATGTATATAAGTGTTAAGTCCATATGGATAAAGTGAACGTTGTTTTAGTATACAGAGAGATTCCTGAAAAATTCGTGTTTTGTGATTGGGTATTATATCTAGTATCTGAAGTTGAATAGAGTTGAAGTTATGGTGTTTAAAGTGTTCTAATTCTGCTGTATTAAGTTGTGATGGTGTACTTATTTAAATGCTATTTTTTTGTGCGTTGAATTTTTTGAATTGAGCTCTATGGTTATTGATTCGAAAGTTAAGATTGTTTTTAGTCTGTCCTATATATTTAATATGTCAAGTACCGCATGTAATCATGTAAATACAGTTAAATGTTTTTCATAGAAATTGTTTTTTGGGTTTACCTGTAGCAGGCATGGCGTTAAATTTTCAAGTTTGTCATCTAGTGGAATGACATTTAGTGATTTCAATATGAGTTAAACTAGCAAGATATAAAAGTAAGGAGGCTGCTAACCTTCAATACAGTAAAGTTTTTGTATAAGAACTTTAAAACTTAAAAAGGATGGAGATAATATATAAAGTGGGTACATTAGGTAAGAGATAAATAGCGCTAATAGCTGCTATTTAGCATATCAAATGTTGTATGAACTTAAATCCATTTAGTGCGAATACAAGTTATTATTACTTGCGCAATAGCTGCAAAGTTAGTTAATAATAATTTATTTCCTAAACAGTATTGATTAATTGATTATATTATCTCCTAAGTTTAATTAAAGTAGAATTATTTTAAAAGTGTGCATCCATACTGGTAAGTTATATTTTGAAAGATGTTTTGAAGTAATTTGAAAGCAAAATGTTAATAATGTTTTAACGGGGACTGGAGTTAAATCATCACGAAGAATAATATATCAATTGTAAAAGGAAAAATTAAAACATGTAATTATTGTCATTGATCGGAAATTAGTTGACTTTTCAAGGGGAACAAACCGACTCCCGTTCAATGAACAATAATTGATAAAAATACGTAAATATGAAAGTGTTTCGTCTTTACTCGAGTTATAAGTTAAAGCCAAACCGGCAATTCTAGTCAGGCCAAAAATTTCCGCAAATAGTTGCTACTCAAAGAACTTATTCTCATGAAGTATTTTAGTCAATTCAATTTGGAGTAAAAATCAATTACTGTAGAGAAATCCTGTAAAACTCGAGTAACCGTCCCCGACACTATCATCTTTATGTATTTGAGTACTATATTATTTGTAGAAATTAAACATTGGAAATTGTCATTATGAAATCGAATTCAAAGTAAAGTTGAAATAAACATAGAAGATTATAAAAAAGATAAATAATGCAAACTTTGTAAAAACAAATCAAAGAAAACATAAAAATAATATAAAAATAATATAGAAAATAATATAAATAAGATCAGTGAATGTACATGAAGATATAAAGGCCAGAAAGGTATTAAGTAACTTACATTCTTTCTAGTGGGGGAGTTGGCAAAGTGTTCTCTTCGTGTCTGACTCAGAAGTGTAGGGTGTCCGAAAATTCTTAGCGGCAGTAGGGGCTTTGAATAATATCAGTTGGTAAGACTTGGGTGAAGTAATTTATGGTAGTGGGTGGGACTTGGAATTCTTGAGGGATGTATTTTGTGGAGTTCTTATCTGAGAGAGACCTTCTGTTAAGATTTTTTTGAAAATACTAGTGAATGGAAATTAATTAATTTCTGGCTAATTGTTGTGTCGCAATGTGGGTGGGACTTGGAAGTCTTGAGGGATGTATTTTGTGGAGTTCTTATCTGAGAGAGACCTTCTGTTAAGATTTTTTTGAAAATACTAGTGAATGGAAATTAATTAATTTCTGGCTAATTGTCGTGTCGCAATGATTAAGAATTTAAGAAAGGAAAAAGGCATTTTCGCTGTCCAAGAGCTAATAGACAGTCTAAAGGCAGGAAATAGGCCCATTTTTTTAGTAACAGTAAAGTAACAGTATATGTCTGAAGACAATTAGCTTTTTACAATATATACAATTGAGTAATTACACTATATACAAATCTTTCAACTGACAGTCATCCAACTTATACCGCCTTCTCAGGTTTAGGAATAAATTATCACATCCCTATGAGTTAAATGATTTAGAGTGAGTATTTAACGCCTGCTCTTTTAAGGCAATGGTTGATAAATTGAAAGGGAATTAGATTATTTTTGAGAATTTTGATAAGGATCAAAATTTCGCGTTGTAAATCTATTGTATCTGTGCATATAGTTTTAATTCGTTGTATTTGATTAATTATAGTATTGTTAATTACTTTTTTGGATATGTTGGAGTTCCAATTTATTAATTTGTTAGTAATGAAATTGAAGTTTCTTGTTTTGTCAAAAAGTAAAATTTTTTTGTAGTTAATGATTTGAAGATCTAGAAAGTCTATGCTAAGAAGTACCATTTGATATATGCATTTATTTTTCTATTAGTATCTGGATTATTTTAGTATTTGAATTTGTATTGTATAGATCTTATGGATTATATTGGGTTGTTTTCTCGATATGTCTTTAACTTGTTATGCATTTGTAATTATATCAGTATATATCTACTGACTGTATTTGAATATGCATTGCATAGATATTTTAAGAATAACATTTTGCTTTTGTATTGGTCATATGTTCGGATTTTTATTTGAGTTTATTATTATAATTATATTTTAATACTGTTGGTATTTAAATTGCAATACCATTCTGTTGTAAGAATATGACTTTCTTTTGTATAGTATATCTATATATAACATTGTATACTACTACTCTTTAACACTTTATGTTTTGCATTGATATGCATAGTCCTTTAACTTAGTATTGTTTTGCACTGATGGTTCATGAAATCTTAACATTTGTAATTACATACTTGTGTTTGCATTATATTGTACTGTTGGACTTGTATTGTATTATACAGTCTATTTATATTTACAATCTCGTTATGTACCAATTGATCATTGTATTATAATTGTCAGAGAATTTCAGTATTGTTATCATATGTACTAATATTTGTAGCAGTAGTCTTTAACTTACTATTATTTTGCACTTCACGAAATATTTGCATTTGTAATTATATCTTTTTACATTGATATTGTACTATTGGACTTGTATTAAGCAGTATATTTATAATTGCAATTTCATTATGTACCAATTGCACATTGTATTATAATCGTCAGAGAATCTCAGTATTTGCTATCATATGTACTAATGCCTGGACGGTTGGGTGAGCGTTGTGTGGAGGGCGCTTTTGGTCCGTTTGACTGCCCTCTGGATGGTCCGAGCGTTGGGCCTCGGGTTTTGGTGCTGGGCGCAAATGTGGCTCCTACACATTGGCTCTAGACAGTGGTGGGCACGGTGCAATACCGATTAACCATTATGGTAAAGGGACAGTGCCCGTGCTCCCCGTTACCTATACCTACCTACCTACGAATGCCTAGTCGAGTCAGTTAAGAGTCAGTGAGCGAGTGTCTCGTCATCTAATGCCGAGATGGCCGTCGAGTGCATCGAGAGAGTTCTCTTAGTGTATCGCGACTTAGTGAATCGTCGAGTTTGATCTTAGAGTGTGTTGAGCGCCGAGAATGACCGAACCGAGGCGGGAGCTGTACTTTACTGTGTCGTCGAGTGCGTCGCAAATTATAGCGTCAATAATCTCAAGAGTACGTAGAGTTCCGAGAAAGACCGAGCAGAGTCGGGAGCTGCGCAGTGGTGATTTGCCGTAAAGCTGTCTTCACCGTTATAGCCTGATAGTCTGACGGCTGTGTCGCTGATTGTTTCAGCTTGTTTATAGCAGCCTCCGGCAAGTGTAAATGTGATTTTGGAGCTGTCACGAATAATACTGGCTAATAAATTGTGTTTCGATACTTCATCATGTGTCGTCGTTATTCGCTCCAAATCCACGAACCCGTCGTACGTAAGAAAACGGTAACAATATTAATAACGTAACAATAATGGGTTCGTAATGGATTGATTGCATACCAAACCGATAATAGTTAGATATTTTTTTTCTCAAAAGAAACACTTAACACTTCTGGAACCTTAAAGAAAAGCTCTTCTCGGCATCACACAGCACAATCGGTAGTTGTCACTTCAAGCTACTAAGAGTGTTAAACACAAGGCAATACAAAGCGCATCTAAAAGTCGAATATCTCACAAACATCTCATTACCCCGAAATCAACTTTGAACTAACAACTGAGAACTGATGCTCTTTTCGGGCTTATATAGTTTTCCGACGGTGGCTGAGAAATCTCTGGTACCTTCCATCTTTCGACATTATTGGAAGGCACATACGTTAACACATATAAATAAGGTTCGGATATAGTTACAATTACATATTCAGATTTTTATTAAAAATAAAATGTAATGAAGAGATCAAAACTCATAATAAGGTAGATTTTGCAAGGTATTATTTTTTAGTCCAAAGTGGCTATTTGCTCAGAAGGGCTATTAATTTCATTTTGGCATTTTGCGTTGATTCACAATAAACGGAGAATTACTTTTTAAATCGTTGCCATCAAATATTAGAGCCCTCAAATTAGAGCCTATATTATACTTAAAGAAATTAAATAATGAAGAATCTGCATAAATGTATGTGTGTTTCTCTCATTGTGTTAAAACAAAGGTACCTAGAGCCATCCAATTTTGAATAACGTACGTCTCCACCCGAATTTGGGCATCTGGAAGTCCATATTTGGAATTTCTTTTATTATCTATTTCATATTTTGTAAAGCATTTATGAGTTTTTGATTAAGAAAATCAACGATTTCAAAGCGAGCAATGGCGACACTATACGAGGGGGAGGAAGAACATTTTTATCTCCAGCGCGCGAGATTGTATATCGGAAATTTTGAAGCATGTCCAGTGCATAAATTATATTTCAAGAGTTAAATTACAGATTTATACTGAAATTATTAATTAAGTAAATAAAGAAAACATTATACTGAAATAAGAAGAAATAATAAGCAAATATTTTACTGAAGTAAAAAAGACAGGAAGACTGCCTGCTTAAAAAGTGTTTACGTTGTTTTTAATATTTAAAATTCAAGTTTTATATCATGTATGGTTTTCAACTGACTTATTACTATAAAACCTTCGGATGCACTACCTATTTGATAAAATTGTTATGTTATGGTTTAATAATTAGTAGATATAACTATTATTCGTCTTGATTTCAATGACTTTTTGTTCATATTAATTTGAAAAACTATCAATACTTTCTCTTTAGAAGCAAAATCGTTTTGATACAAAGCGTTACCTGTTCTAACAGAAAAATTATGTTCGCGTAACGCTAAGAAAAATGCCTCGAAAGAAAACTAGGCGACATTATCTGAAAAATAACGCTATCCGCAACTTTCCATTTTACCAACTAAAGACAATGTGCAAGTAAATCTGGAAGAGGAGGGGAACACCTCCCTTCCTCATTTGGTGGTTCCTCCTCCGTCCACGAGGGGTGCTTAGGGCTAAATTGAATTCTCCTTTCTTCCTGCGATTTGGATCATTCGGCGGTCGTTACGCGCCACCCCGAAGACTCAGGAGGAACGTGAAGGCAGCGCCAAATAAGTTGTTTACCGTTATTTTTGTAGGGGGCCACCTGTCCATGACGTCATTACGGTCAGGACTTCCCTTTATCTACACGCAGACATGTCACGTGGACGCAGTTTGGCGTCATCTGATGCAGTGGAATGGGTTGACCATTTCGGGAAGAGAAGGGAAACGACTATTGCTTTGCGATTTTTGTTGCACTGGGTGTGGAATTGTCGTTTCTCAGCTGCTGTTCTTTGCCACTTTTCTTGGAAGTTAGCATAAAAGTGCTTTAAAGTAATGGTCTCAAATTTTCAGTTTGAAATCAGTATGGACTGTGTTAACACGTGTTGAATATTTCAAAAGAACAAGGGATGAAGGTTGCCTTACTTCTCAAACTCTTACTGATTGCCGGATTCAAACTTGTTTTCTAATTATGTAAAGAACAGTTAATTGACGTGTACTCGCTTTTCGGTGGAAAATGTGTTGGGGTTTTAAACTTCAACGCACGTTAAAACTGAGTAGAGAAAACTGTATCTTCAATGACATGTTAAACAAAGAGTCTGCAATTTTTGTTTAGTTTTCTCTTATATATATGTCTTTGTCAAAGTTCATGACATTTGAATAAGTGAAATAAGGACGATGGAAATGTCCAAAGCCGAAACATTGCTCATATTCAGTTTGGGGGTAAATATGATTACGTGAATAATAAATCTTCCTTTTAATATGGAAAATATATTACAGTTTAAAATTAACCTACTTTTAAGGGAAAATTATAGAGATTCAGCATTAAGATGGAATAAAAATATGGAATAAAGACACAAGCTGGTTTAGGTTATAATAAAATACCTTTATCTTTCTTTAGTGGTTAAAATAAACATAAGTGTATTTAATTCACTAATTTCGATTTCTAGATCAAACTGCATTTTGCAATTTAATTGAAGCCAAACTCGTTGTTTCGATTCATTTTAACCTGTTTTCTTATATAATAAAGTAACTTATATTCCTTGTATAGTTAGAGGATTATAAGCGTTTCAAGCTTTATACAACAAGTAGTCCAACTTCACCATTTCTACTGAAAAATTATTTCGCATTTTTCCAGTTTCCGATTTCTGATCTCCTAATCTGTCAACAAGGATGGAATGGCTGTTTAAATGCATAAATATTTCAAATCTGTTTTGCCTGTACTACTTCTGAAAGATGTTTTTCATTATTGAATAATTAACCATTGATATAAAAATCCAAAAGTTTTCTTTAATTGCTGAAAGAAGCGATTTAAAGAAAAAAATGTTTAATTCGATATGTTAATTTTCAACCGTCAATTCCAATGCCATTTTCACACCAAACAACTTATTTTTCAGAAATTATTTATTTGTCTTTCAAGCAATAATTCTTAAATTGTGACCTGTCGATTTATCGATAGGTCACATATAGGTGTCGACCATTATCGATTTGGTATTAAATGTTTTAATATTGCTCTAGTGTTCTTTAGATGATTCATAATCATATATCATATGAAATATTTTGTTAAAATATAAGCGTACTTCATTTTAAATTCTTTTACTTTACAGTTTTAATTTACTTTCTTGTTATATGCCTCTCCTATTTCATCAGCACTGCCATTCTGCTGGAAATTTCAAAATTCTAATTTTCCTTTACCAAAAGTTCTCTCTTCTGTGAACTGTGTACAATGAATGTCCATCTGTACATTGATTAACTAGGGAAGTTACTAGAAAACGTTAATGAATAATTTTTGGCAATGACATAGAGCTATTCATATAATGAATTAAACGGGTCAAGTGTTACAAGTATTGCTCAAGTATTACGATACATCTAATGTTGAGTTAATAATACTTTATTGGGACGAGAAGTTATTCAAGCAATATAATAATAGTGATTGACTAAAAGAATAACATCCTTAACTGGAACATAAGAAAAACATAATTCAATCCTTTTTAAAGCAAAAAGTGCACAACTTACCAACATATAAGAATAAAAAACACTGAGCTCACCGAGCAGAGTAACAGAGTGCGTATAAATATGTGTACTTTTGGTGCGACTGATCGCAGTCATAAAGGGAGGTGCACAACTACATGTTACAACAGTCCCATATACAAAATTTCAACGACTACTCGTTTTTGAGTTATACGAGACACATACATACATACGTACCTACAGATGTCACGAAAAAAGTCTCTTCTGAGTCCATTTTAAATCCATTTTTTAATCCGTTTTGGGAAAAGGAGACCTTTATTCTGTCCGTACATACAGATGTCACGCAAAAACATTGTTCAAATGGATTGGAGAGTGCTCAAATTGGATATTTTCTTGAAATATGATACCTGAAATTTTTCGCGATTACAAAACTTCCTTTATTTCGTACAAAGATGTAAAAACGGAACTAAAGGAAAAAATAAAATTATGTAATATAAATACTTCATTTAATTTATTTATTTATTGTTGGGATAGAGTTGAAAGCAAAGTCATTAATTAGAAAAGTTTTGTTTACAGAAATTAGTATAATATACAATTTATTATAACTTGTTGTAAACTACGTTTCTGGTACCTACGTAAATGTGGGTTAAAAACAACGCATATAATTACTTGCCTAAAATGGGCATACATCGTTATCTGTTTTAAAATATTGGCTACTTAAAGTATACTTTAAAACATTCTACTCTAAAATAATTGTTATTAGAGAGAAAAATATGGGCAAATAAATGTGCATAGTGTAATCCCATTAAAACATTATCAGTTGCTCTGTCAAGAGACTTCGCAAGTTATCAAATGAAATCAAACTTTTTATAAAACTCTATAGTAAATAATTATGTGTGATTTACAAGTAGTATGGCGATATTAAATGAAACTGTCGGATTAAAAATTATTAAAATAAAGGTCTCGAAATCTGTGGCAGTTAATAATTACACTTTTCGTATGGTAATAAAATGAAATAAAAAATATTTTGGCGACTTCCTAAAACAACGCCAAGTGTTACTCACGAGAGCAGTGCGGCCTAACAGTCCATGTCCGTGTATGCCACTCTTAAAGTTCCAATAAAAAATAACTTGAAACTCATGATCCAAAAAGAAACATGAGACATTTTTCGAGACCTATTGGTGTAGATAAGGCATTTTGGCGAAAGCGGAAACGTCGAGTAAAAATGTTTAAAGGTCTGTCGTTTTGAGGGGGTAGAAGTGTGTGCGGGGGTAGAGGTCGTTGACAAGTGGATGACATTCGCCGGGTCGTATTGTCAGGGCAGTAGACAGCAGACGTCGATATCACATCGATATCTCCACTCGAGATACTCCGGAAGAGGATTTCCTGAAAGAGGTGACTGCCCAGTACTTTTCGTGGGCCCGTGAATTGGCTTTCTGATAGCTGATGCTGCAGAAATAGTGTAGTGAGATGTGAATTATCTTAGGTAATCTTATCTTAGATTTTAGATTAGTAAATTTAATATGGTAATGCATTTGAAGCAAGTCAATAGGTTGGTTGAAGAGTCAATATTTTTTTATACATGAATAAATTATGCTGCATAATATTTAACCTGGAATGTAGACAATTTGTTTGCTTCCTATTAAAGTAGCACAATTACTAAACTCGTGTACTCATTTATTATTTCCTTGTACGAAGTATTGTAATCGCGAAAAATTTCGGATATCATATTTCAACGAAAATAACCATTCTGACCCCTCTTGAATTCATTTGAATGATATTTTCGTGTGACAGCTGTGTGTACGGATACAACAACATTCTCATTTTCCCAAAACGGATTAAAAACTGGATTTAAAATGGATTCAGTGTAACTTTTTCCTGACCGTCTGTACATATGTACGTATGTATATATCTCGCGCAACTCAAAAACGAGTAGCCTCAGAGCGTTGAAATTTTGTATATGGAACTGCTATAAAGTCTCGTTATGTATTTTCGGTTGCAATCGGCCGTACCAAAAGTATATATATCCACACCCTTTCTCGACTCAGTGAGCTCAGTTTTTTTAATTCTTATATGCTGGTAAACTGCTTTAACGGTGATTTAATTATGTTGCCTTTATGTTCCCGTTAAGGGTTTTATGCCTTTAGTTAATCTGCATGCAATAATTGTAGAATTATCACAATTTAAAAGTCGTTTAAGTGCGACTAAGCCTAACAGAGCAGTCATTTTTTTACATTTGAAATAGCAGAATAGTGAATTAAGTCAGTTTCTGCACCTTCAGTGTCCTTCTGCCGAGTAGGAGCAAAAGTAAACTTACAATTGTGCGCAGCGAAAAATCTGCCTTCTTACCTGCTAATCGAGTTGCTTGTCTTGGGTAGAAACTGTAATTTTAATTATTAAAAAAATTACCGGTTTTACCTGTATTTAATGTTTTATGTTTTTCTATATTTTTCAATTTTTAATGAGGTGTTTGGGTTTTTATATATTTTTGCCTTGCCGCAAAGTGAGAGCTGAACTAATTGAATGAGAAATATAGCTCTAATGAAATTCAAAGAAATAAGTTTAAATGAAATGCAGCAAAAATCGTGTATTATAATTTAATAGGCTGTATAAGGAAGCCATGTTGTGTCCATAGCATATTTTTTTTCTTTTGAACTAATGTTAAAGAGAAAATTGCTTCGTCTCGGTTAACGAAGATATGTGCTTTGTGAGGTTTGAAAATTATTGCAAATAACGATACGGCTTTATTTAAACTTTAACCTTTCTAAAACTTAAGTTATAAAATTTTACACTCTTTTCTGACAACCTGATCATTTTTATACCATTTAAAATATCAAATGGTATTCCTGATAAAAGCTGAGCTGGAACACAATTAGATTAACATATTTAGGTATAATGCTACCAATTAAACGTTTTAGAATGCTAAAACAATTATTAATGACTGACGATTTATTAATGACCGGCCTAAAAATATGAATGAAAAACAACACCTCTAAGGAAATCCAGAAAGGCCGATTTCGACTCTTGAGGCAAATCTCAAAATGACCTCATTTAAGTCGTTATATTACTTTAATTTATTAAATTTTAATTTTGTGCCTCATCTCATTTTATACTTACACAAACGCTTTACTTCTGCCATTGTCGGCACGACTTTCTTTCTAATCCAACCCAGTGTTTCACTGTTCGGATGTCAAGTAATCACGCTGAAGATACACTTAAACACTTCCATAAACGGTTTGTTTTTACTTGTAAAAAATTGTCTTTCACTGGAATACCACTTTTACTAGAGAGAAGACATATGAAATATACGCTCTGTAACAGGGTGAATCCCGATCATCACTCGGTTTGATGCGATAATTCGAGCTGCAACGATGTATATTTAAGGTTGGTTTGGACAATATCGCTTCATGAGTGTATTCAACGATACACGCATATAAAAGAACAGTCAATCTTTAATCATAAATACATATTTTATATTTATAACTATATATGCGTCTTCGATCTTAGTTCGAACTCAACAGTTGCGGCAAAAGCAGCCATACTTTTTTTAGATCATTAAGTTTTAATTTTCTAATAGTGAAATTGCGTTTATATAGTCTCAATTATTATCGTTTGATGAAACGCGCCATAGGTATTAACTTGATTCGAGTTTTGACTGTTTTCCCTTGATAAATCCGGTGCAAACCTCGAGTTGAGCTATTTACCATTTGTTGCAATTTTTTGTACATATCATTTATTTTTGTAATTTGTTTAATTTTTACAGCAATACTTTGTGCGTTAAAATTTATTTATTGTTTTACCCCTTTTTGATTTAAGTCATTTCGTCTTGTAATTTTACTCGATTTAGTTTTTACGAGATTGCTTTTATTACTTTATTATTGTGTTTAGATGTTCAATGATTTTACATTTTTGCTAAGGAACTATAGAGTCAAATGAATTTTTTAGCATAAGCTTTTAAATGTTCCTCTTACTTCTAAACATTTTTTAAAAACTTTTGCAGCTCAATGCGCAAAATTCTTGACCATTAAGGTCTCTCTAATTCATGTTGTCTTGCTACTTATAATATATATACGTACAGTCTCGATTTTCTGTCTTGACGAAACGCGATATGGAATTAGCTGGATTCGAAAACCATTATGTATTTCCCCTCTCAACAGTCAATAATGAGATTCGAATTGGGCTAATTTACCATTTACCATTACTTATAATCCTTCCAAGTGTACACTCAGAATTGAATATTTATGATTGCAAATAGGAAATTTGTTTTTCGTAAATGTCAGTGCAAGTTTCTTTGCCAAAAGTAACCGCTCATTAAAGCAACATTGTTGCTTAGTAATAAGAATAATTCTCATATATTCTGCTGATTTTAGCAGCAATATATTTTGACTATAAATTCTATATCTATTCTATTTAGAATTTATAGTCTATATTTTGACTATAAATTCTATATTTAAAAATATTTCTTAAGTTATTTGAAATAAGAGAGATTCTGAGAATACGAATGTTCTAATTGCACTTCAGATATTGATTTCAGAATGTATTATTTACTTCTACTGAGTGGGAACGAAATAGCTACAGATCCCGTTGCGGCCTTTCAATGTTTCATGAGTACTGTGCTGTTTTTAATAACGAGACTTATGCTTTGTCTGTATTAACATCATTAATGCATTAGTTTTGACAGGTTAGCTTGTCTGATTGTCATTTGAAGGCAAAGAAGGATTTGGATCTAGTAATTCTAAGCGAGACAAGTAAAAATATACTTATTTTCATAAATAGCTTACTCTCAATTTTAATCTTTTATTCATTTAACTCATGCACTTAATTTTGATATAAATGATGCACTTGCACCCAGTGAAATGAAAATAAAATGAGTTTCGTATACTTGATGTAGATCTTCAAACAATATATTGCCCTTGAATGGCTTTAATTTGCTGAACAAGCATGATATTCTTGTGAAACGTTAATGTTTGTAGGCTATGTCAGCTGGGAAATAATCGTCAGAGAGTTGGTATGAGCGAGATCACTGATATGAAATAAAAGTCTCCAAGTTTTTGATTCGTACACGCATGGATATATTTGTTTCAGTCATCAACATTTGCTGAAACGTTAGAACTGGGCCGTTTTGCATGAGATTTGAGATTTTACACTGGATTTTATTTTTACGTACTGTATATTTTACTTAGAAAAGATAGTTTTATTTTTCTATTCGGACGAAAATGATTATTCTGATCTATTCAGGAATTCATTTTAAGAGTTTTTCAAGATTTCATTGATTTCATTGTAATAAACTCTTCAGAAATTTCTTAAGAATGCACATATCATCTATAGAATATCTCATAAAAAATGTACACAGGAACTTCATTATCAACATAATCAGTGCAAAACTTAAAGCATACCGAAACTTATTAACATCATACACCGAGCGTATTAACTTCATTTATAAGAGCAGAAAATAAATGCAAATAAATCCTTATATTTATTACGATACCTAATATTTCCAAGAATTTGCATTTAGGTGTAATTTAACATTTTCTTCAAATTATCAAATTACATCAGCATGTCGAAATGGACTTTTGCTAATTTTCCTTATAAAATTTCTTAAAAATTCACAGTAGGTTCTCAAATGAAGTAGAATTCAATTAATTTCTTCTTTTATGTTTCTATAAAGCCGTAAAAATAATAATACTAAAAATAGTTTTTTATATTAGGATCAGTACATTCATTTAGCCACTTGTTATTAGCAAAATATTTCTCTTTTACTAATGATTAGACTGTTTCTTTTTGTCTTGAAAATGTTTTCATTACTTTAAAAAATAGTATTAATGAAATTTTTATTCCAAATCCCAAAGTACATATCTCTCTTAACTATACTAATATGCATAAATGATAAATTGTTGAATCCTTTAACAAATCCTTCTTCATATTATGATCACCTCTTCGTATCTCCCTGTTAAGAAACATATCTTTTGTATCGTATTTTTCCTCTTTTCCACCCATAAAAATTTTAATATAATTAATTTATTTTTAAATCATTTTTTAAAAGCTTTCTATTTCTTCCCTTTGAATTTTAACAATACATTCTGAAGTACAATTTCTTTTTAATGTTTTTCCTTGAATTTAATGTTAGGTCCCGAAGTACAATTCTGTCTTAACTATTTTAAAGTTATATAAAATGTTTCTAAAATTATATAAAATGTGCAAAATTTATAACATTGGAAGTAATTCTTGATATTATGATCACTTCCTTTGTTCCGTCATTTCTTATTGTTTAAGAAATGTATCTTTTTCATTGATTTGAGCGTGAATTTTTTTAACCCTCTCATTTCTTTTTTGCCAATTTCTTATTCTGTGATTAGAATTGTGCTTTTTTATATGTATTGCTAACTGGCACTGAGACTTGCTCTCTTGTCTCATTGCAGAGTATCAGATGCGCAATGAACACCAGAGAGCAGGGCCAGGCCGCAATCACCAGAGAAGAGGTCTTTTCCGACAGTGAGTCTCTTCTGTCTTTTTTTCTTTTCCTCTCATTTCTTTCCTTTCCTGCCTGCATCTTCTTATTTCTAAATTTGCCTGACTTCATTCATTGCCCGACATTTTTGAATTTCCTAAACTCATAATTAATTGAATTTTCGATTTACAAAATTGAATTCTAAAAGTGGTGTTAGTTTTGTTTTTCTAAAATTGTGTTGAAATATGTCTTAAAAGTGATATTATTTTTAAAATTCTGTGTGTTGTTTGTTAAAGTAATATGAAGTTGTGCATTGTGAGCTGAAATTAAATTAAATTTTTTAATGTTATATTCGATTGCATTTACCAACTCTTAATAAATTCAATTTTCTAAAATTGTATTCAATTTTTTTTTGTAAATGATATTAAACCCAATCTTAATTTACTTAATAGCAATTTAATTCAAATTTTTAAGATTGTGTTAAACTCCATTTTGTTTTGAATTTTGATTTATAAATGATGTTAAATCCAGTTAACTAAATAAAAATAAAGCCATTTTTCTAAAATTGCATTAAATTATACTTGTTACACTGATTTTAAACTTAATTTTCTAAATACGAATTACTCTGAATTTTCTTTTAAATTTGTGTCGAATAATGGTTTCGATATTTGCATAACTTTTAAGTTTTAAAATTTAATTGCAGCTTCGTAGATTATGCTAAAGTTTCCTTTATGATATTAAAATTATAATTCTAAATTTACAACGAACTGTTTTCCGATAATAAATTCAATTTTTTAAAATTATATTAAATTGTAATTTCTAAACTGATATGAAATTTGTTCTTTGAATTTCCTAACCCGAAATTAAACAGAACGGTATAAAAATTAAATTTAATCTAAATTCGAATTTTTCATTAAAATTTTCTAATTAAATAAATGAAATTAGATTTAAAAGGAATTTTAATCTATTACTGTTACTTAATTCGTTTTTTAAATTGAATTTTATAAATTTAAAATGCATAAAAATCGATTTTCATTCAAAATTTACAAAATTTATAGCCATGAATTCATGTTAATTTTTATCTAAATTTCTAGATACATTAAATATTTACCTGATTTTCCAAAAATTATGACTTTTAAAGATACATCTGTTTAGTTTTGAAAACATATTTGACTGAATTTTATAACTAACTTTTCAGATTAGACCTCTCAATGGTTCTCATTTTTAAATTAAAGCATTTTTTTCGTGTTTATATTATAAATATATTAGTAAAATTTTTGATTGGTTGATTATAATAACAACCTCCTAATAAACTTGCATTTAAGCTTAAGCTATTAATCTCGGCATTATGCTTTAAAATGCACTTCAAAATTTTTTTAGCATTTTAATTAATTTTCCTTGTTGGATTAGGCATGTTTTAAATAAAGCCCACGTACAAATGTGTCATAAGAAGTGAGACCTGGATACAATACGATGACTGAATTTATGAAACTGAAATTCTTCAAAAAACTAAAATGAGACCAAGGAAAACAAAAAGGTGATTCTGTGGCTCCGTTTCTGAATAGATATCATAAAGCGATGTTATTTCCAACTGCGATAACTTAGTTGGAAATACGGTTACAGATAAACAATGTAAACATTAATTGGAAGATATTATGTATAAATGGTAAAAATAAGAAGCAAATATTTAATTAAAAAAACAAATATTAAGAGGGACTTAAGAAAACTAGAAATTGTTTTCTTTATTGTATTTTTAAATTTCTCAAATATAAAATATTGAATACGATCTAAATTTAGAATGCTTGATTCAGGAAAATGTTTGAAAATGTTAACGAAATTTAAGAATTCGGTTAGAATTTGAATAAAAAGCTCGGAAGTTACTAAATAAAGTTAGCTTAGTACTATATATTTCAGTATGCAAAACTGAATTTCTGTAACTAGAATTGAAATTTCCGAAGGATTTTAAACTAATTTGCATTTAAAAGAATATATATATATATAGAAATTTTTCCAATTTCTTTGAAGAAGTATAGAATATTAAAACTTTGTTCTAAGAAAAGGTACAAAAATGAAATTTATGAATTTGCTCTAAGGAAGAAATCTGATTTAAACTTTCACTTATTTCACAGGAAATTTTACTTTGAGTTTGAAATTGGAATTGGGAAAAGAAGTAAGTAAATGATATTCTGGAAGAATATAGGAAAATTTATTGAAACACATTTTTGAAAGATTTGTTATCCATTTTCATATATTTCATCCTCAAGTATATATCGCAATTTAAAATTTTTCAAAACAATTCCCTGCAAATGTTGGGATAGAAAATTTCGCCTGGCTTTTAACGTGTTTTTTATCACGGAAAAAATTTAAATTATTAATAGTTTTTAACTATTTGAATTTTAGTTTTTAAAACCGAAAATAATAAGTTCATTTAAAATAATCAGATTCAATTGTAAAATATCCTGTTACTTTTATACAAATAAAAATTTCTTAAAATCTGTTTTATTAACTGCCTTAAGCAAATTTCAAAATCATAACTGTAATTTTTGTTTATAATAATAATACCTCACCGAACATATCAGTTTCTGTAACTTAACATATTAAATATTTTTGCTTGTTAATATTGATAATGCTCTAATTAATTGATCAACTTTGATTAAATTTTTCAAGCTATTTCAAAATTTTTTTAAATTATCGAACAAAATTTTCTGTAAATGGAATTTTACAGTATTTTAATTATTTTGGAAAGAAAAATCTATTTTATTTGTAACTTTTTGATTAAATTTTAAAAATGCCACACGTTTGAAAGACATCTGAACATATTTTTAATACTAGCTAAATAACTAATTTTATTTAAAACATTTATCAAATTTCAACAATCCTCATTTGGACGTTATTTTTAATATTTATTAAATTTACTTACATCTTGCCCCAAAATGCACTTTGAGAAATTTTTTTATATTATTTAAAATAAATCAAATATTTTAAATCCATATGTTAAATTTATTTTTTCGTAGAAGGTTAAAATTTTCTGATTCTTACTGAGATGATTTTACCAGAATATTCTGCTCCTGTTTCGTGATGGAAGTGAGTTTTTTACTGGAAGTTTATAACTGACGAAAATGTAGCTACTTAATAATTTGGCCGAAGTTTATAAATAGGGAAGCAATTTTAGACTTATATGAAATATGATGCGAAATTAAATTTACCGAATATTATAATTTTTAATAAGCTATAACATATATGTTTGTTATTTTTGCATACGCTTCTTATAATGATTAAAAATTTGTAAAATTATTGATTATCTTATCCTTTTTTTAATTGGAAACTTATTGACTGATAGAAATTTTTTTTATTTCGTGACTACTTTTACAGTGCTAATATTCTTCGTTAAGAACAGTGCAAGTTCTTAACATTTGGAATTAATAACGTTTTTAATTCATGAGATGATTTCTCTCTTCAAGTGCAATAACTGGATAAACTAATCCAGAGGGTAGCTATCTAGCTGGTAAAAATACAAATGATAAACACCTTTTAATTGAAATAAAAAATGTTTCTCTTGGTTTATGAATAATACAGATAGGCAAAAAGCAAAAAACGACTTTTAGAATTTTTTAGAGTTTTCAAGAGATATTCATTTGAACATTAATAAGACAATATCGCCTTTTTTGCTTTTTCATTTGTAATCAACGTCAAATTAAAATCCACATCACCCGTGTCTAAAGTTATTAAAAGCCAAGCAGCTTTAATGATGGGCAACACACAGGATTTGAAATACATACGAAATGATTCAAGACTTCGCTGAATATTGCTTCAAGTCCATGGAAGCAAAAAATTGGATGTTCGAAAATGATTACAAGCTTTATATCCTTAAATATTAATATCATATATCTATTTTCATTAATAGAATTTTTCAAAATGAAAATGATTTCCGTTATACAATCCAAATTTTTATATGGCTTCCATAGAACAATGTCGTGTATGAGTTATTTATACATAGCCTCCGTAGAGCAATCTAACTTTCTGTATGGTCTCCACAGAGCAATATTGTGTATGAGAGGCTTTTGTACATCTTTCTTTCTCACAGATCTACCTAGAAAGATACAGATCTAACTTTCTGTATGGCCTTCATAGAGCAAAAATTTCCAAAGAGTAAAATAAAATATTTTTAGGTTCAATTTATTAACCTAAAACCACTTTTCAATGCCTATCAGCGAGCAAGATTGAAGATATTATACTGAGAAGAAGTAAGTGCAAAATAATCCTCACGTTATTGAATTTTTAGTTAATGTATTAAATAAAAATACTACGGACGCCGCAGACTATTAAAGTGTTAATTACGCCAGGTTTAACAAAGATTTCAGGCATGCTATACAAGGTTTTGCATTTAACTGTACATTTTATTATATTATTTATTGTATTTTATTACATTTTTTATTATATTTGTATATTTTATTAATTAAAACATTATTCTGCAAGAGCCAATAAAATATAAGACTGTATTTATGCTACCTTTTTACCCCCAGGGTTCAGACAATTTTCATAAACTCTACTTGCCTTATTTTGAGAAACTGGTAGTATATGAATGAAATCAACAGTTCTTTTATTGTAAGATACAAACTTGTATTCAACATTTTCGAATATCTTGTGTGAACTCTATTGAATATCAGCTTTCGACAAAATTTGAATAGCGTAATCTTCCATAGAATATGGGCATGTGGAAGCCCTAATTTGAATTTGAAATTTGTTTTATTATCGATTTCATTTTTTGTAACACTTCAACGAATTTTTGATTAACAAACTAAGCAATTTCAAAGCTAGCAATAGAAGCACTGTGCAGGGAAAAAATCTTATCACCAGCGCGCAAGACTGCGTATCGGAAATTCTAGAGATATGGTCATTTTAAAATTATTTTGAGATATTGCTGTTTCTATGAATTTTATGGTTTGAGTACGTAGGACATGATATTTAATAAATAAATGTAACACACAAAACGTTAAAAAAACGCCCCTTTAGACGTAATTTTAAATCTGAAACTTTTGAGATTTTTTTAAAAATTTTTATTCCATTTTTATATCTTGTTAACATTTAAATACGCAAGCAATTCTCATGTGAAAAATGCATACTTAATTTATCTTTGAATTTTAAAGAGCAGAAGAATTTGATAAACGTGTCTTTACTTACGAGTAATAAGGTGGTGGAAAATAATCGTATTTGTAATTGTTCAAAATTCCGAACTTATTGATTTGACATTTAACAGTGTATATATTTTAAGCCCAGATCTTGAAAATTGATTGGGAATTTTTCACTGACTCCTCGCATTTAGTTATTTTAACGAATTTGAAAGGATAAAAACGTAACCGCTTTCTGTTACCCTTTCTCAACTTTTGTCCAGCATCAGCATTGACCAGTTACACTTCGCCAGACCTTTGGGGTGAGAGTGGTTTTTTTCTACACACAAATCGCCACGAACATTAATCTCCCCAGATTAATCTTTTTCGATGAAAACACAGAGGGAGCCACCTGTTGCCTGGCCCTGTTCGCCGCTATCGGAATTGCCATTAGGTGCGACTGTACGCACTTCCACATGGAGAGAAGAAAAAAGTTCGCCCGAGGAGAAAAGGAAAAGAGAGGGGGGAAAAAAGGAGAAAAAAAAAAAGAGTAGGTGACGCCAACGACATGGTTTTTTTTATTATTATTTTTACTTCGCTTTCCCTACTTTACTGACGACTGACTCTGAACCCTTTGCCTTTTCATATAATGGACCTTCACCCGGTTTGGTTGAGGGTTAATGTTACCCGCTGATCGGCTATTAGCCAGAGAGGAAAATAAATTTCTCTGGCATAGGTGTTTATAAATTAACCCAATAACGATTAGAGTTAAATCCATTAACATGTTTACTCTGTTCTATTCATTCATTCGACTACAGTTTGGATTATTTTGGAATGGAATACATTTAGATTTTGCTGAAATGTATTCTACCCAGGCAACAGAGATTATTTACACAAATTTTGTAAATAAACTTTAAAAAGTCTAATATTGTCTTAAACAAAATAATTTCGTGTCACTCTTTAAATAACGTATATTTTGTCTGTAATATAGTTAACAGGAAAAATTCTAAATGTTTGTTTTTTATGCAACTATGAACTGGTCATATGCTTGAGAAGCACATTTTAACCAATAAGAATTAAAAACATTGGGCAAAATCTATTTCAATCTAAGTCTATTGTTTTGTCTAATTTTAGCTTTATATCAGAGGGTATCTCTTCCGTCATCTTCTTAGTTTAGGTTAAATAAAAATTAAACAAAATAATATATGAAAGAAAAATATAAAATTTCTTTCCTTTCTTTTCTGTTTTTACTTCCTTGTACGAAGTAAAAAGGAATTGTTGTAATTACGAAAAGTTTCAGGCATCATATTTCAACGAAAATATTCACTTTGACTGCTATCGAATGCAATTTAACGATGTTTTTTGTGACATCTGTACGTAACGACAGAATAAAATACTCTTTTCCTCCAAAAAAATTATAAAACTTCTTTAAAATGAATTCTGAAGAGAATATTTTCGTGGTGTCTGTACGTAAGTACGTAAGTACGTATGTATCTCGCATATCTCAAAAACGAGTAGCCTCAGAACGTTGAAATTTTGTATATAGGACTGCTATAACATGTAGATGTGCACCTCGATTTTGGTTGCAATCGGCCGCAACAAATGTATATAAATATATTTATATATATATATCCACTCTGATACCCGGCTCACTGATCTCAGTTTCTTTACTCTTATATGTTTGTAAATTGTGCGTTTTTTTGCTTTAAAAATGATTGAATTATGTTTTTCTTATCTTCTGGTTAAGGTTTTTATGCCTTTAGGAAATTCGTTAGCAATATTTGTAAAATTAGCAACAACTTGAAAGCTGTTTAAGTGCAGTTAAGTGCTAATTTTAAAATAACATGGCGGACATGTTTGTTTACATTTGAAACAGCAAAATGGTAGATTTGTTACCAATCCAGAGAGACTAAGCTTCGCAATAACAAAGATAACGCCTTCATTTATTATTGCGAATTAAATCATGCTTAATCCTTTCTGGATTTTTTTCGAGGAAATACGTGTTTAAGATTTAGTTCGTAATTTTTAATATAGATATTTTGAGTGTTTATGTATTTCTCCCTTGTCCTGAAGTTAGAACTGAATTAATTGAATGAGAAATACTCAATCGTCTGTGAAACACTGTTTCTTTTTTTTGTTTTGTTTGCTTAATTTCTTCTATACATCGTTCTAGATTTATTATAGTATTTGACTAGAACATGTGGCAACGATTAGATAATTCTTCAAATGATATAAATTTTGTGCATTCTGAGTTATAATATGAACGAAATATAACGCTGTTAAATGAACCTAGCGCCAGAGTGTCGCTATGGTAAACAAATATAGTGAATTTTAAGAGTGCATTTATTGTATTGTGATTTATGCGCTTTTGACGAAGTAGATTTAATTCAATCCCATAAGTTTAAATGAAATTCAAGAAAAAATACGTATAATTTAATATTCCATACAAGGAAGTCATGTGGTGTACACATCATATTTTTTTTTTCAAATATGGCTTTTTCTGACTAGTTGACATAAGTCGACTTGTTGACCTGCTCACAGAGACGTTATGTATGGTTTATATATATATATAAGGATTATACTTAGGCTTTCGTTCTATATCTAGGCCTTTTGACAGGGGCCCAGTTTTTCCCAAATTTTGATTAGTGTTTGTGGTATAGTTGTTGCTACAGCTGCCTCAATCTTGTTTCTTAAGCGGGTAGATCAGCTGGTAGTGAAGGCACATACACACGATCCTTCATGAACTAACTCACACGATCCTTAATGAATTCAACACTCTCTTCACTAACCCTTGGTTGTCTCGTACTCTTCCCTTTAGACTAATGATACCATTTACGGATGTTATTATCACTTGGAGGTTCACATTTGAGCTAATCCGGAACTCACATTGCACAGTAACGACAGATTCTGTCTCTGCAAACTGCAGAACACAGAAAAGTTTCTGTTCACTATATGCCATTTTTTTGGGACTATTTTATGCGCATGTGCCATTAGTTGCTCTTTCATTTTATGTATTAATTATGATTTTAAGTTTTATGTAGTAAATACTACAAAGTGTTAAAACCCCAGTATTCATTTAGAAACACCCTGTATTTATGTATCAAGATTAATTCTTTCGCTTGTATTCCATGCGAAAGATCGAAAATGTTTTCTTTAGATCGAAAATGAAATAGCATTTAGTTCTTGGTCTGTGTTCCCCTTCAATAAAGTCGAATGAATAAGACATCTAAATGCTAGGAGTTCGACCAAGGTTCAAATCCTAGCAAACAAACTGAACATAATGTTTCGGTGGCTTTCTTCAATCATAAAATATTTGTTCACAACCAAAAATGTCGCAAAAGTACAGTTTTCTTCTGGCATCAATGCTGTGCTGCTAATTTTTATCAGCAAATAAAAATTTATTCAAGCATTTAAAAATATGTAAGTAATGATCAAGTAATGCTAAAAAATTCTCTATAGCTCTGTTTGTATAGCTCTGTTTACATTACGAAGTAATTTATATCTCTTTGTTCCTTATACACCGAAATTAAAATTTGCATTTTACGTTAAATGCATAATATTCTCTAAAAACGTCTAAAACTTAATTGCGGGCTTAAGAGGTACAATGGTAATAGAGAATGACTCTTTCATATCATGTACCTGATCTGGTGATGAATACACAAGGACATTTTATGATTTATGATTTCTTTGCAAAATGACAGCTCTTGAAATCTATGGCTACGATAGTCTTGTCGAGAAGTCTCTCGACAAGACTATCGTAGCCATAGATGGCAGGAGAAATGGGGGTAAGACATTTTTCGGTTTCATTCCTAAAAGGGGTCTTGGTAAAAGAGTGACATAGTTGATAGCCTTCAATTAAATAATCAATTCAGCTTAAATTTAAAGCAAACAAAACTCACTGTTTTAGTATATTCGAAGATGGATTATTTTTTCTCATAGCTATGAGTCTCATTCGATGTTTTTAAACCAGTGCTTATTATAGACTGATAACGGTTTCATTTCAGTGAAAAACGTTACAGCCAATCTTGGGATTATTAATTTTGTGGACAAATAGTGAAGAGTATTAAATAAAAATTCATAATTTTCTAATTGTAATCAGTACAAAGTAACCGCTTCTTAGACATCTTTTTTGTACCACATTCCACGATTCCTAAATATATAAAAAAGTTGATTAGATGCTAGAATTTTGCAAGCTTTTGCAAAACTGTTGAAACCATTCATTAAATATATGCTTAAATATCAGCTTCTGATGCTTATTCAAGTGTGATTATATCTTCTGATATCTACTAAAGTTCTTCATGGTGCAACAAGTAGTTGCACCAAAAGAATTCTTAATTACCCTAAAAGTTTTCGGTGGAACTAGGCTCTGGGGACTGTCCCAGATCGGAAAGTCAGACGATGGCTGAGAAACACCAAAACTCCAGACCCATTCTTGGAGAAGCACTTGTCGTTAAAATAGCAATTAAAGCAAACAGCAATCCCTCTTAAACACAGAGAAAGACATAGAAGCCTGCATAAAGAAGGGAATAGGAACCTATTGGTATTTCCATCAACCTGATTTCTGGAACGCTACGCCTACACCGATTCCAAGCTTTTTAACGGATGAGTACCCCTACAAACTGTTTGGAATTCAATCTGCTTCGAACCGGGAAAGTGCAGTCCTGTATAGGTCCGTAGGGACACTCCGACTAGACCACTAATTACCACGAACCTGCAAATAGAAGAATTTGTCACGCTGCAACCAGCATTGGTGGGCCGGGGGGAGGACATATTGTGTATGTGTGTGTGTGTGTTTGTCTCTCTCTCTCCATGTGTGTGGTGTATCCACGGGGTAATCCTGCCGTTCTAGGCTCTCGCTTGATAGCCTAGCGTGACGAAATCGAATATTGTAATGCCGGTTTCGACTGGATCGAACTTACGCGTGATTAGGGCTGGAGCCATTACGAGGTTTTCTTGTTGTTCCTTCTTCTTCGCTTTGTTTGTTGTTTTTTTTTTTTTTTTCTTTTTGCACGCGGATTCTCTCGCCCCCTTTCTCGTAGTAAACTTTAATGTCTACTCGCGCATAAATTGAAAGCCTCTTTTCCCGGAAAACTAGCTGTTCTGCAATTGGGGAATCGCACTTTTCCCGATCCGGGGAAGAGGCGGAAAATAAAGTTGGACTTTATTCCCTCTTTAGGATTGTCTCTCGAGAGAGGAGGCAGGAGGAAGGGCGTAAAAATCTTTTGAATATGAGAAAGTTAATTTTCCGAAACGGAAACATCTTGTAATTTAAGTTAATTAGCTGAGATTCTTCGGTGCAGCAATACTTAAATACTTCCCAATGCGGTATTTGATACGTGTTACTGTTCTTTCATTTTTTTGTTTTTAAAATAAAATATATTAATTTTACCATAATATCTATATATATTTTGAAGTAAACAAATGCAATATATAGTTAAAATAAACTTATTGTCCATTTTGTATATTAGTTTTCTTTTTTGATTATGCAGCAGCATATAAAAATATATTCAATAACCATTTATATTTAAGATTTCACACCATTCATATTTAAGATGTGTCGCAAATAAAAAATGAATTAGTTTTCTTTCAGATTTACCATTCAGATCAGTGTTGTTGTATATGCATTGAAGATGGTAATATTTTTGGCATGTAAGATCTCTGGTAATATACAATTTATTTCGTTTAATACTACCTGCAGTTAACTGGACCAGCTATGCATTTCTGACTTAGAATCTTGACTTTGATTTTAAAAGCTTATGACCTTGACTTGACCTTACTTCTGACCTTCGAAAAGTAATCCCAGTAAATGAAATTAGAAGGACTTTTTAAACTTAATTTGGAATAACATACTCATTACCGGCGAAAGAAAGATAACTTATACGATTGTATTAGTTCTCTATCTATTAGTATTTAACCTTTCGCAATAAAAGAATTGACTATTCGTAATCGTTTTGGTGTTTTTCGGCCATCGTGACTTTCCTATCTGGGACAACTCTCAATTTAGTTCAACAAATCATACAAAAATGTTTAGACAATTAAGAATTATTTTCGCGCAACTGCGTCATGCTATTAGTGTATAGGATTTTCCTTGTGCCAGTAAAAATTAATAAGTCAAAAACCTTTAACAGATGCGGAGAGAATTTTTGCTATACCTTAAAGTAATTACAAATACTTGGAATATTTAAACATAAAAGCACGTTCTTGAGCTAACAAAATAGCTACAGTGATCGAATTAAAGTAACAGTTAATTTCAATTTTAAAACGTAGAATAGTTGTCAGAGACAACACAATTTAATTTTAATCCAAGCTTGCTCAAAATTATAACTGGCAAATAAAATTAAATGTCAGCAGCGATAAGGCAAAACCGAATAATCACAACTGATCAGAGCTGGTAGGAGTGTTCGCAAAATGCACAAACATGCTCTGTCTTACAATTCAAAACCTCAGTTTAAATACTAGCTAACTGATTCTGGTGAGGAAAGGGAAAAAAAGAAGTTATACTTAAGCCTGAAATTATATATAAATGGTTAATTTAAATAATAACCTTTTAAGTGCACATTGTAGATATAAAGCGTGCCAAAGTGGTAAATGTTGAACAAAGCGGTTGTAAGCTACTGTGAGATATTTGAGCTTCACACTATTCGAAAGACGGTTTTGGTGGTGAAAGTGTGAAGGATGCTGCTTTCAATATACAGGGCTAGCGCAGATGATTCATTCGTTTTGGAAAGGCTATACTTTCAAACGTATTTCACGTGCACACATGAAAGATATGAAAAAAACCACAAATTCACCAAGTTTATACACCCTCAACAAATATTTAGTATGTGCCCCTTTGGTGACACGATACACTTCAAGACGATAATTCATTTCCCCCTGATGAGTTCTGAATTGGAGTTTCAATAAAGAGAGATTAATTTTTATTTGTATAATTTTGTATATTTTCCCCATCGCATTCTTATTTTTCGAGAATGTTCTATGAATGTACCATGAATTCTCTCTTTAATTGGATTAATTTTATATTGTGTTAAACCTCTTATACACTGTTGCAATTATTATATTATAGAGGAATAGCCTCGCTTTTATTCCAATTTGCTAATTAATTTAGATGCTTTAAGTTTATAATACTGAAGACATAGATATAAAAAAATAATGAAAAATGTAAAAATTGAATCTACAAAAGCCTGATAATTATAGGAAAGGTATAAACTTTAGCTTGCATGTTTCATTTTTCAGTTTTTAATTAATGGATTATGACACTGTCAGATTTCATTTTTCAAAATATAGTTTTAATTTTCAACAAGGCTACTACAAAATTCTCTCACTGTGCGCAACGATATGCTACTTTTTTCTCAAAACTGTTTTTTCTGTTTTTTAATGCCTCAGTGGCTAAAACTTTGGAGCACTGGTGGTTTATCTCAGGTTCTGTACTCGGCGAATTAACGAGTTTGTTCCATTAGCTTTGAAAATTCTACCCAAGTGCTTTGTTGATCTTACAGAGTAATTTTGTCCATTAGAAAGCCATTTATAAAAGTATATCATCCTATTGTCAAACAAAGCACTTTAGAAATTTGCTCTCATAAATAATTAGCCACCAAATTTGTATTGCTGTATGCTATTTAATTTCCTTCCATAAAATCCTGAAAATTGCAATAAATGACGGTCATTAGAAAGAGAAATTATGTTTATTATTTTCTCCTAACCACTTTTTATTTTTCACCAACAAAAATAATTTTCATTCTGCGCTTGGATTATAAAATTCAATTTTAATATTATTCCAATAATTTTTTTAGTTTAACAATCTCGAAAAACAATGCGAAAGGGAAAATATACAAAATTATACAAATAAAAATTTTAATTTGGAGTTTTGAATTTGACCTGTTTACGAAAATCTGAATTTTACATATTTTCATCAATTCTGAATTAATTCTGAATGAATGAATGAGTGGTGTAGTGTTGTATATAGCTTCGCCAAGAATTCTGGACATAATGTTTTTTACAAAGTTTTAGATTTAACACATTTATGTAAATTTAAAAATTAAAAAAAATTAATTAAAAATTTTAAAAAAATAATTAAAACTTTTTTCATTAGATTTGGGTTGAATTAAAAAAGTTTTCATTAGTCTAATAACTTTTACTTCACAGAATTCAAAAATAGACTTAAAAATTATGTATTTTATTGTAAATTCATAATTAGCAAGAGCATATTTCCACAAGCAGAAATGATCTACATCTTTCGTGCAGAAAAGGGATACGAATATAACCTAATAAAAATGCGGATCAAGAACAATTATTCATCATCCCCAAGAACTTTTCATTGCGTCACGCTTCTCATCTCCAAACAGGCTTTTAAGCAGTTGCAACTTCAAGAGGTTAATCATGGCCTTGCTCTTTATTTAATCTGCTCCATAAAATATTCACTTTCCTCATCATTTTCGAGAGCCAGGGAGCGAAAGAGACTGTTCGAGAGAGACAACCTGGTTTGTCGCCGTGGATTTCCTAATTTAATTCCTATTCTTCTTTAAAGTTGACTTGGAAAATGTTCCTCATCGCACTCTGACGGTGGCAACGGAAGCCTCAAAATTAACTCCGACATTATGTGCAAGAGTGGTGTAGTCTTGCTGACTTGCAGCATGACGACGAGCATTGGTATCTATATATGATACTACATATACATAATACTTTCGATGGAAGAGCTTGAAGGTAATTGCAAACAGGGCACTTTTATGTGAAAATCTCAGATGGTATGTGTTCATATAAAATTTCTTTTAAAAAATAGAGCACTTATTTTTCACTTGCGATAATATATAAGTACCAATGTTATTTATCATAATTCTAAGATTTGGCATAATGCCTTTCTGGAACACTTCGAAAAAAATGTTATACTATTTTTGCTAAAGAATTCCATACTTTCACAACATATAAAGTTTTTACCATTTCACTTAACAGAAATTTTACTTTAAGTCATATGAGAAAGCGATCCAGTAAAACATTGCTTTACTGTATATTGACTAGCTGAATCTTTTCTTAATTGATTAAGTGCTAAGGTCTCTGCGCAGCATTAGTTTACGGTGAAAAAATATTATACCAATTTTTTGCTTCCATTTAGCATTGCTATTTCAAACAGATCATTTTAAATACGTGATTTGACATTCTATTACTCAAACTGTCAAGAAGTCGCTCATAAATTAGTACACCTATTGCAACTGTTCCGTTTAAAGCTGTTGATTAAACGCAGATATGAATGTGAGAATAATGTGACAGTATTTTCATTTTTATAATTTTTAATATTTTTACAATTTTTTAAAGTTCGATTAACCTATTAAAATGGTTGCTAAAATTTATCAGCTTCCTAAAATTTATCTGAAGCTTGCTTATCATAAAACCATTCGAGCAATTTGATTCCTTCTAATGTTTGAGAATGACAACAGGGAACTTGTTTGTTTGCAGACAAAATAGCGCCATGTAGTGAAAACGCAATGTGCGTTCTCTGGTTATGGGAAACAAAATCTCCGAAAACAGTTCAGAGGCGATTTGAAATTGTACCTGATTGTTCCGTTGTTGGAGGATTGTTAAATGTAATCCTCCACCAAAGGAACAATCAATTAAAAGATGACGAAAACCACGCGGAAAAAAGAAAGCACAAAATAAGCCTGTTTGGGGCTGTTTGCTCCAATTAATAGATGACTAAAACAGTTTCGAAAGACTGCATATTTTTTCACAAAGGAAGTTCAGGCAGGCCAAGCGTCAGTGACGAAAATTTTTCCACCCTTCGAGATGTGTTTATGCGAAGTCCCAGTAAATCCATTCATCGTTCCAGCTGGCAAATAGGAATTTCCAGATAGACTGCTCATAAAGCTGTTCAGAAATGGTTGAATGACTGCGTATAAATTGCAGATTTGTCAACAAATCAAACCTAATGATCGAGTGGTTCACAAAGAATTTTCTGTAGACATTCTTCGTCGTGTCAGCAATGATGCCAATTCCTTCAGAAGATCGTTCTCCTGTGACATGATGTGGAATTTCCTTGATGAAACATTCCCAGATTGCTGGATTGGTAGAGGTGGACAGATTTCATGGCCACACCTTTCCCTAAATGTAACATCACTTGACTTCTTTTTCTGGGAATGCTTGAAGAACCACGTTCATGTTGCTCAGATGCAGCATCGGAGAATTAAAAAATCGAATAGACACAGAAACAGCTACTGTATGTCCTCAACAAGTGCTTAATAACATCTGGAAGGAAATCGAGAACACATTCGATACTCCCCGAGCAACTAATGGTACTCATGTTGTATAATATAAAATATAAGAAGTGCTAAACAGAATCAGTCAGTTTTCCTTCTACCATTTATTCTGTATTATTTAAATATATCTTTAAACGTTATTTTAAACGTTTACAAAACTAAACTGCATACTATGCTATCGTATGTAATAATAATAATAACAAACTATTTATTTATATACACACAAAAAAAATCTGGGAATACCTGCATTCTATCATATGGAAATTTTTTTGAAATTCAATCGTTCCCATCTATGTATGTATCTTTTTCTCAAAGTGTACAGTTCGAAGATCACGTAAATCACGTACTCGTGATTTTGGAAGAATATTTTTCAGAAATTTGTTGGATATGTGTTACTATCCGACATTACGAGCAATTTTTGCGAAATTGTATTTCAATCTTAACCTATGCCCGAAAGTAAGAAAACAACTTTAAAAAGAAAATTTATTTCTTTGGAAACGAAAATACAAATTTTTAATCATTTGTTAAAAAGTGGAAAGAATTCTTATATTGTAAAAAGTCTATATTTAAATAATGTGAGAATGAGAATCATTAAAAATATATATTATTTTTAAAAGTTTGTCGAACGCATCCCTGTACTTTGTACAAAATTGTTAGTTTCGTATAACAAGTGTCACACGACCCGGTAAAAGCGCCCGTTTGGAAATAATATGAAATCTGAAAGCTTTCAAATTTTATTTTTTGCCTAACATTGAAAAGTTGTTATTATAATTATTTTAGAAAGAGTTGTTATTATAATTATTTTAGAAAGAGTTGTTATTATAATTATTTTAGAAAGAGTGATAGAAATTTCCTACTTAGTATGCAGATGAAGAAAAGACGATGATTACCATAGGTTTTTTTTTTTTTTTTTTTTTTTTTTTTTTTTGTGTGTGTGTGTGTGTGTGTGTGTATGTTTTAATAATGCGTGCAGAAGGAAAAAATACCTACAGCTTTTAAGAAAACAATACTGTCGCGTATTTTATTTATTATTATTAATATATATGTTTTCTTTAATTTACAAATTTGTTAAACAAATCTGGTATTTTAAAGAGTAATATAATATTTCTGAAAGCTGTTATCATTTAATGGCATAAAAAGAAGTTAAAAAGAAGTGAGCGAGCCTTTACCACTAGTCCCTTAACCTGTACTTTACTTGGAACACACAGTTTGTTCGCTAATCTTTAAAAGTTCCCACCGAAAAAAAAAGGAGAGGGGGGGGGACTAATTTCTCTGTAGTAGTGAGAGTAGGTATAAATCTATTACAAGAGCGGAAAAGTACCTAAAATATTTCTATGACATTTAATGACAGCAGTTAGTTTTTAGTTAGTAGACACGTAATAAAAATAATTTAAACTGTAAAGAAGTTTTGTTTTCCTATGTTAGGATCAAAATTTATTTATAAAATTATTTTATTATTTGACACTGTACTTTTAGGATTATTACTTTGCACCGAAATGGATTAAAAAAATATACTGTCCTTTTTTTAAATTCTAACAGAGTTTACTCATACGCACTCTTCGTTAAAACTAAACACTGGAGACTAGATAGACAATGCAGCGATATAAATGACAGCATCAGCAGATAATATTTTCTGTCGCTGATTTGCCTTAAACTCCAATTATATGGATTTCAGACGTTCGAAACTCCGGTGGTACGAATCATTTATTATCTCTAGGCTAACTAAAATGAGGTGCAAACATTTAACAACAAACTGCATTACTAATTTTAATTTGATATTTGGTCTGAATGATGAAAATAATGTGTTGTCTCCATTTTAATTGAATAGATAAAATTTTTGTCCTTCATTTTTTTAATTTTTTTTTTTATTTTTAGTCCAAAGGATCTTTGTCTCTGAAGGCTGTATCACTTCTCAAATCATTGCCACCAAATTCTCTCGCCCTTTATTATATTTGAAGAAATTAAATAATAAAGAATTTGCATAAGTGTATGTATGCTTCTCGCATTGTGATAAAACAACGGTACCTAGAGCCATCCAATTTTGAATGACGTAATCCTACTGCGAATATGGGCATCTGAAAGCCGAAATTTGAAATCTGGAATTTTTTTTATGATCGATTTCATATTTTGTAAAACTTTAACGAATTTTTGATTAACAAACTCAACGATTTAAAAGCGAGCAATAACAAAACTATACCGGGAGGGGAACCTTTTTATCTCCATCACGCGGAACTGTGTATCGGAAATTCTAAAGATAGGCTCATTTTAAAATTATTTTGTGACATTATTGTTGAACTGAATTTTATGGATTAAGTTCAAAGAAGATGATATTTAATAAATAAAGGTAACACACAAAACGTTAAAGAAACGCCCCTTTGGACGTAATTTAAAATATGAAACGTTTCAGATTTTTTATTATAATTATTATAATTATTTTGTGACTAATCTCGCTTATCTGATATCAAAGCAAGTACACGAAATTCGTCGTGGCAAAAAGGCAAGCCTACGCCTTTCGTATAGTACAACTTTGCTCAAATCCACCCCAAATTCTGAAACAAGGCAACCAGGGGGGAGTCTTCCACCTCTCTTCTCCTACCACCAACCTCCTAAGAGAACTTTCAGATCACCGTATATTTACAGTGCCTCCAGGCCGCACAAACACTATACATTTACAAACATCCATGCCTTCTCCGGAATTTATTTGAACTTCTCCGGAACTTTGGAGGCACTCTAGACTTATTAAGGTTGCAGTGAAGGGTAATTAAAAGCTATGCTTTAAATATTTATGTACATTATGATATATAATATGTTTATATGTTATGTCTTGTTGCACAGTCGAAAAAGATGGTTGTGGGTTTAAGGTTTGTCTTATTTTTCTCTACCAAAATTTTCATCTGGTAAAGTGTTGATGATACTTGATTGATAAATACAAAATGTTCTTTACATTTACATAGCTTACAGCAGAACCCTGGTTTAAAATTATTTTCATCAAAAATTAAGATGCAGTCTACAATTTAATGGCGAATTGTGATTCGTTTGTGTCCATCTGTTTTTTCTCGAAATTTTTTATACGTAATTTCGATGACAATATATCCGTAGGAACTTGATGCAGGTATTTTTTGCTATTTAATATGAAATGCATCTGATAAATACTTAGCTTTCACTCAAATTAATCATTGCAGAATTTTGATTCCCTCACATCGGACCGAGCACGGAATTAATAGTTGAAATGAATGTGTCTTGGAAATTCTATCGTAAAATGATGAATTCGGTCTGTTTTTCAAAAATTGTGCAATATATTTAGCTATCCTTAATTTACAAAAAATGATGAATGTTTTATGGCAAAAGTTTTAATTCTTAATTGTTAGTAACTCTATTATTTCAAGTCATTATCACACCGGAATTTGCAACCAATAGTTGTTTAAAGGATGTAGAGACATTAGGAGTTTTTTAGAAGCCGGAGAGATGAAAAATTAGCAACCGCCTTCGCCGGGAATCGAACCATGGACCTCCGAAATACCGGCCCAGTGTGAACCACTACACCACGAAGGCACGCTAGAAAAGCGGCAGAAATACCTTACATACTCCCCTTTTAAAGGGCGACTGGGGTTTTTCGGGAACCCAACCGTCAAATCCTGGGTGTGGAGAGTCATCATCCCCAACACTTTTAGTTCGGGCGCCACTGTAGAGACATTATAATTTTTTTGGAAGCCGGAGAGATGAAACATTAGCAATCGCCTTCGTCGGGAATCGAACCACGGATCTCTGGAATACCAGCCCAGCGTGCAGAACCACTACACCATGAAGGCACGCTAAGAAGGTGGGAGAAATACCTTACAAGGAATTGAAAGTAATCGTTTACTAAATTCCTAAGAATAATTTTCAAATGTGCTCAAGAGTTATAATTTTCCTTCTTCGTGATTTTTACGTCTTCTCTAGACAAGGCTTAAATAAAATATATGAAAAACATTTTTTATTTCTCTATTTCAATCAAATGCCCTAACTTAAAAATGAAGAATCATTTTAGTAATAATATTCTTGACTGTATATGACTAAAAATTAAATCTTGAGGTTTCCAGTATGAATTCAGTTGGAACTATACAAAAATGCGAAAATTTGAAAGGAAACACACTGTACAGAAATGCCGCAAAATTAATATAAATGAAACTGATTACATTCAGTTTGCTTAAATTTCTCTCTGATAATTTGATTTTAATTATGCTATTATTTGCAGCTCAATAATTACATGTTTAGACATGGACAAGGATACTTTGATATCCAAAAAGTAATTTTTTCCTTTATAGTGAATTTTATTAAAACCGTGTAGTTTTTTTAAAAAAATTTTTATCTTTTACAAGTGTTACACAATATATTCACTTCACGAAGAAAATGTTTAAATTCCTTGAACGTACAGATAGTTTTCCTAATGAACTAAAATCCTCCTAATGTTGAATTTTCTTTAGTGCTAAAGCTAGCATTCTTTCTTTCTGTTTATTGTTTAGATACACTTGTTATTATTTTCCGGAAAGATAAAAAAATTCTATATCCTCATGAATAGAATAAAAGAAATTTATTAAAATACAAAAATTATCCAACTTGCCCAAATATAATTCTTTCCTCGTAAAATATCCTCCTGAAAGCCTATTCATTTACATTCTCAACTAATGTTTAACATTATAAACATAACTCTTCCTTAATATTTCAACTAAGCATAGTTATTTAATTTTTCCTCAGGATATGGTATTTAGACTATTTCATTATCTGAATTATCGAAATATCAAGCTCGGTTATGTCAGGCCGTCCACATGCATACGCCTCTTCTTCCTTCTACAACACTTTCAAAAATGATAATTAGTATTTCAAGAGGAGAAATGTTTACTAGAGTCAGTAACGTACGTAGATAAGATAGCATTATTCACAAGTCCATAACATACGTTTAAAACTTTCTAAAGAATGAACTTTGCCATAGATAGCAAACGTCATTGCACTGAAATAGAGAAAAAACGCATTATGTTTTTTTACAAATTTTACAAATGCTGAAAATATATTTACTTTCGCTGATATGAAAATATCTATGCCTTTCTGGGCGATTTACCTGGGTGTACTGCAAAGTTCGCGTGTGTCACAGTTGAATGAAATCAACAATGTACAGACAGTTGAACAAAGTTTTCCTCTTTCAGCACCAAATTCTTCAGAAGGAAGTTTTACTCAACAACATTTATAAGGTATTTCTTCCGCCTTCTTAGCTGCACTATGCATTCCACCTTAGAACCGGGAATGGGAAGTTTTTTGTGCCACTTTTCCCTGAATATATAAGGCTCATTTTTGTGTTACTCCCTTTCCCTGATATTCTAAGCACGTGCTTATACTGCTTAATTCTTAATTCAGCCCTGCCGAAACTGTGGATGTAGTCGATTGTGATATACTACTGTCACACGTGAGTTACAAAACGGATTATCACATAGATTTCTTCCGCATCAGGACAGCTGGACATATTAATTTTTACAGAATATACCCCAAAAAATGCTGAGTTTGCCTCTAATTAGGTATGCAAGAAATTTGCTGTCGGTTACTCAGTTTGTTGCTGTGAATTTTAAAATGTTTGCGGACTTTTGATTAACTCTGTATGATAATCTAAAATTGAATGCAACCTAACGTTTACTAATCTTATGTTAACGGTGCAGCTGATATTAAACAGTCAGAAACGAAACAATGCTTTGATGGTTTTCGTAACACTAACATCTTTATTCGAATTTTAATTTAAAATCATCATAACTTTTTTTAATGTTAAGGCTAATATTAATAAGTATTAATATTTGTTATGACAGGACAACGATATTTAACAGGATTATAATTTAAGATTGTTTCTTATATCTTTTAAGATACATATATTCTGTGAAGAGAAGGAAAACGAAGTAAAGCATTTGAATAAAAACTACTTTCTTCCCCAAATGCAATAATCGTTATCAAATTTTCCGTTAAATCGTAAATCCTTTATTGTTTCGACACAGTGTTTTCGTACATCAGATTCTCAGTTACATTCTTTCCAACCATACGTAGGATTGCTTTAAAACAATTCACTGTTCAGATAAAAGTAATCTAATTATATAATAAGTAATTAATAAGTTGCATTGTTTAGTTAATTTCAAGGCTTTCCTTGCTTTACATTCCTTCAGTCCTGTATAATTTCGTACAGTTACACAGTTTTGGATAGCACAATCATTTTACTGCGCACAGCCCTAGTTTTCTTTGAATTAAAGCATATCAAACCTTGACTGAATTGTTTCTAAGTCGATACTATTGTTTCTGAACAGTTGTACGATACTGTTGTCGATAGATTTAACTACCAGTCGTCCTGATTTTCAATGATACTTGCTACGCAGAACATTGTATGTCTACGCAGAACTTTTACTGTTCCTAAATTCCAAAGTGTACTGATGAAGGCGGAAGATGCGTATTGAGGCAATGAAAGAAAGATGCCAGAATTTCAGATCCATTCAGCTGAGCGCTTTCATGAAAATTGGGAGTTGCTTATATCTAACTCAGAGTACAGACTGGATTCTTGGACTTTCGCGTATTCATCCACTTGCTCTAACAATGTTTTCTCTAGGACTGCTCAGACATTTTTTTTATTCAAAATTGGAAACTAATTTTTAATTGCCTTTTGGGATGCTCATTTGGCTTAAATGACGTTCATTAGTAGGAATTTTCTACTGCTGGCTTGATTAACCGAAAGTTAACGAAATCGGTACTTTTATTTAATAGTTAGTAAATACATCGTCTTAAATTTATTGCATAAAACTTTGATTTGATATTAATAATTGAATGAAAATTTGCTTTCTATAACAATGGGAATATGGAGTAAATAGGTGTGTTATATAGATTGTTTCCTTCCAAGAATTAATGAAAAATTGAATAGCGATAATATCTTTCCGATTTAAATAACTGGTCATAATAAAAATTCTTTAGGAAAATAAACTGAATATCATTTTTATTTTTGATTGCACATTCTTGTGCCGTGATGTAGTTTTCACTGATGCATGCGGTTCATCCAGGAACTACAGTTTAATTCGCTTCACAGAATGTATTTCTCACATATTGAAGCTGTAAGAGACATTTATAAATCCGTAATGTATTCTCCCATATAGATTTAAGAATCATTATTACAATTCGTCGGTTGTAGCTGGTCTTTTCGTAATGTCAAAGCTTTAGTCAGAATTCAATATTTTTTACCACAGTGTTGTTATTGAGAATATTATCTACTATTATCTATTTCTCAGACATTTTGGGGGGAAGGGGAGGATGTTATGTTCAAAATTGCCACCTTGGCCGCTACAGTGATTAGCGAGGTGGGGGGGCAGGGGCCCCAAGTTGTTGTCCCAGATACGAATCCCGGCGAAAGCTTTAATATTTGTAAGAGTGTAGTGTCTTTTTGAAATGAAGGCACTTGAAATACACAACGAGCTGAAAGTGTTTTTTAGAGGCTTGGTGGTAGGTGTAGGAGAGACTTAGCTCTATCCATCGGAGAATTCCCTGTCTAACTGGAGAAGAAATGGTCATAGTGTACTATTCAGTTAGAAGATACTCCAGACTTACGGCACCTCAAGCACATGCCAACGACAGATGCTGTACTGCCCTACTCTCCACAATAATTTTCTTAGACTTGCTTTGATCTTATTGTCAGACAACCGAGGTAAGTCACAAAACATATTCAGAACTATATATATAACACTAAATTTTACTCTCCTCTGAAAATGCGTATTCTGCATGAGGATTTTGTAATGAAATTAGTGGCTGTAGATCCAACACATAGACGATTACGTATTAAGACCAAAATATACGCATTTCTAGACTGGATTTTAAGATGAAAATATACACATGTCTAGACTTCCGACTCTGTTACCCGTCAACTCAAAGCCTTCGAACTTCCTAACCCCACACCGTGCAGTATATGCACGTGAGCTTCATTCTTTCTTTTGAAACTTCACAGATGTATGTTTGGATTCAAAGAATATCTTTACTCGTAGTTATTTCCTTTCCTCAACTCTTTCATTTTATTGGCGTCGATTTCTTGATGTATTTTATCTTTAATCATCCAAACGTCAGTAACAGTAGAGTTAAAAACAGCAGCGGCTTCATTTGCCAAATCCCGTCTTTAGAGTTCGTGAAGCAAGCACAAGGCAGAGACAAAAAATTCTTTGAACGCTTTTATAACATGAAGCTCAGACTCACTTCGAGGAGGATTCATTTGATTTATGGCTTAACGAATGAGTTTTAAGTCTCAAAGTTTAAGTCTTCTGTATGTAGTTTGTTACCCTTTGAAGTATTTGCATCGTCACACCTCATCGTTGATGAAGCCAATCGAATTCATTATGAGTCTTCGAAGCTTCTTTTAAAAGCGCAGAAAATAGTTAAATGCATACCTACGTCTCAAATTTTTGCCATACGTTTCTAAGTGTGGGGTTTTATCTCCATTTTGTTGAAATTTTTCGATGAATTTACCTTTTAAGTAGATTTTCCTTTTTCTGTCTTTTTCACATTCCTCATTTTATCAAGTCTTGCGGAGCTAAATGTTCTTCAGAACGTGTTTCTCAGCTTGTTCTTGATATTCTTGTTTTTGGATTCTCTTCTTGGTGGGCACCAAACATTTTATTGCTTTCTCAAAATGGAATATTCTTACGCAGCGTTCTAAAAATTTTTAGCGACGTAACCCGCCTACACATATCTAAACTTTTAGTGACTTCATGCATATGGGTTCTTTGAAAAGAAAAGAAGCAAGGGAACAAAACTTAATTTTAGAGGAAAGAATAATTTAAATAAATATAAATAAATCTATATTGTTTTAGCAATTAGTTGAATATTGTGAGCTAATTCGTAATTACATGAGGATAAAAATATAATTAAAAGTTTCTAAGTGAGTACTTCAAAACGTTCCGCACCTCAGCATTTATTATCTTCCAACATAGGTATGGGTTGTGATCTACATTTCGGAAACGACTGCTGTAAAAAAGGTCCTCCTTTCTTATATAAAAATGTGACGTTTCCTTCATATCACTCTTGATAATGGCTAGAATGATGCACGCGAAAGGTTCATAATTTTTCCATTTAGTATGATGTATATTTAGCTTCCGTTATTCCCCTCCCTTTTATTTTCTGTGTAATTGAAGCCAATATTTCTGCAACGGTAATACTTTTACACATTAACTCATTAAAATCTTTGTTGCTAAAATGAGACTACGTTTTTTTAGTGATTATTGAACTTATCATTAAAAAACTTATATTTATATTTATCATGCCCTCTGGTTGTTTCACATTCTCTTCATGATACAGGGTCAATCAGAAAACGAATGAACCGATTTCACTGGGTATATTTTATTAAGGATAGGAACTTTAAACTTTTAACCAGGCAAGGGCTATTCCACTTGTATTAAAATTTTATTTCATTTCCTATATGCAGTCAAGAGGGATTGTAAGTTCTAGCGTGAGTTATGGTTACTTGCCAGCTCTGTAAAAATGACTCCTGGAATTTTTTTTCAATTTTTGCTGCAAACTTGAGGTCGCACAGGACTTATTCTTTTGCACACATATCCACTGTTCTTAAAACTTTCGAAACCACAGCCGAATGTTCACGAACTAGAAAAAGCAAAACGCTTCACACCAAAATGTCAAGCAACTGAGCGTTTAGAGTTGCCATACATCCAAAATATCCAAAACACGAATAGAATATCCTACTAATAATTATTCAAAATTAAACCGAAACTTTCAAGTGGTCAGCGATTCGTTATGTAAAGACCGAGCACTACTCAATAAGATTTGGAAATGGGGTCACTCGTTTTGAATAACCTGTATTATAAAAGTGTTCCATGGCATTAAGTCACTGTATTATTTGCATATAATTAACACTGCTCACTCTCTCAAAATCTTTTGGGTGTTATAATATCTACACTAATATCTCTACAAAAATTATCTTTTTTCTTTATACATTATGCCCTTTTTTACACCTGCTGCTTCTTCGAAATTACGTAAGCTGTTTTAATCAAATTCTTAAGGTCTTTTGACATGAACGTGTATTATACATTCGGGAAATTTATTCTTCAGAATGTCCCATTTTGCATTTGTATCGTTCATTTAATAAACTTTATAAAAATAAAAATCTTACCCATATAAAATGGTTTCTCTGAGAATAAATTCTATTCTATTATCTCTCCATAATTAATTTTACTGCGTCCAGGTATTTCTATTAATTAACTAAAGGATTAACCGGATTAATTTCAAACCTCATATCATGTCTATTAAGATTCGACATCATTTTTCTCTACTGAATTAAATTTTCTTTCGTGGTTTTCATAAAAAAATACCTTATTTAAATCACTTTACTCCACCTAATAACTCAACAAATTCGATATAATTTATATTCTTCTGTATTCAATGTCAACACGGTATCCTGACTTCATTTTACATTTTATATGAGAAACATATCAAATACTCTGCCATCCAGGAGATTTTATTTTCATTCACTTTCAGCAATCAAAAAATTCAGCCAGGATTCCACTTGCCGGACTTGTTCCACTTTCCCTCATATCTCCCCTTTCGCTGAAATGAAATCAGTCGCCGCATATTATTCCGAGACCTCAACCAACGAGTGGCAAGACCACGGAACAAGCAAGACCTGCCTTCAAAGTTGTTCGCCTTTCCCTGTGGGAAAAATTCTGGGACTCTGCCCGTCCTTCCTGACAGCAGCCGAACTCGCTGATAATTTCGCCGCCTAATTAGTGAATCCTCATTAATAAACGCCAAACCCCTAGACCTTGTTTTGCAGCTGCGGTTGTGGCGCGGTGGGGGACAGAATTCGTAGATTTCGGATGCAACAATTGGTGAGGGAGGCCAGGTTAAAAATTTCAGGTCGCTGATTAATTTTCTACAAGCTGATATGTGGGCTCATCATTTGGGGAGCTGGCTTGTAAGCATGGAACTAATGTTCAAAAAGTTGGGGATCAGTTTCTTTGTCTTCTGGTGTTTGGTATGAATCAATTATAGAGATATTTGGCTGGAGCTTTAATATGGATGTAAATGAAAAGTAAGCTCTGAGCGTTTTATTTATTACATGAGCTAACTAAAGGGACACATTTTAAAGGTATATTTGGGTAAGTCCTCTTTTCGTTTGCATGCAAGATAACTGGTATTTAAGTAAACCTATTGGAATGCTAAAGTTATGCATACTTGAGGTACTTAAGACAAAACAATATTTCTATAACGCCCGAGATTATTGCTGTAAGAAGACGAACTCTAAATAAAGAAAACAGTTAATAAGCTTGCTTTTCTTCATAATTTTGTGAAATACGCAAGCGCATGCTTTATCATGACTTTATGCTATCTATCTATATATATATATAAAGAAAAAGTCTGTGTGTTTGTCCTCTAATAATTCAGTCACTACTATAGCTACCGTCACCAAACTTTGTACAGTTCTTTTCTGGGTCCTAGAATAGGTCGACATCCACTTCTTTTCTTAAAAAAGTAGCTAAAATCAGAGATATTAATTAAAAACTCGGAAAAACGATCATTTTCGCCCTTATTGTTCCGAGTGGCAACAGTCTCCCGAGCTGGAGATAGTAATCTGCTTTATTTTCAAAGTTGTTGCCACTGTTCGCTTTTAAATCCTAGAGTTTGTTAATAAAAAATTTCCAATTTTTGCGATGAAATAAAAATAGCATTGCCAAATTTTAAACACATTATTCCCGATTCCAAAAATTCGTGGGAAGCCATTTCGACTATTCCCATTTTCGTAGGACTTTAATCGGCCTAAATATTAATTAAAAACTCTAAAAGCGCTGATTTTCGCACTCATTTTTCCGAGAAGCAACAGTCTCGCGCGTTGGAGATAAAAATACTTTATTTCGAAACGCGTTGATACTGGTCGCTTTCAAATCGTAAAGTTTGTTAATAAAAAATTTGTAAGTTTTACAAAATCTATACATATAAAGAAGAATGTCTGTTTGGTCCGCTTTATTGATTTCTGATCAATTATGATAAATTTTTTGCCACATTCGGTCGACTAAAATTGAATGTAGGTGAAATATTGGTGGTATTAATACCTGAGATTTTACGGTTATTTGATTAGAAAGAGGAAAATCATTAAAACTTGCGTGCCATTGTTTCTGATATAATGAGAGAAAATTAGTTTATTTTTCTATCGAAATTTTTTATGTGGGTTCCCTATCGCACCAGACGAAAAAATGTATGACTATGAATCGTATTTTTTGCATCGTTATTAGAGAAGGTTTACAATATATATAAAAGACGTAAATGTCCTCGTTGAAAACTCTTAACAGTATTACAGTTCGACTGTTATTCTTTAGCGTCTGGTATGTTAGCCACTTCCTAAGAAAAAGCGTTAACCTACTAAGCTTCGTAAGCTTTCAGATTGTTATCCTACAACTATATACCAAAAAAAAAAAAAAAAAAAAGAGAGAGAGAGAGAGAAACACGCCGAAGTAAAACATAAAGTGAGGCTGTAGAAACATTAGGATATTTTTGGAAGCAGGCAAAATGAAAAATCAGCCATCGCCTTCGCCGGGAATCGAACCACGGACCTCTGGAATACAGGCCCAGCGTGTAGAACCACTACACCACGAAGGCACGCTAGGAAAGCAGGAGAAATACCTTATAAGGAAATTTTAAATTATGTCCAAGGTGGCGTTTTTGAACATTTTTTTTTGTTACATTTTTTATTAAATATCATGTTCTACGTACTCAAACAATAAAATTCAGTTCAACAGCAGTATTACAAAATAATTTTAAAATGAGCATATCTTTAGAATTTCCGGTACAGAGTCTCGCGCGCTGGAGATAAAGACGTTTTTTTTGGGGGGGGGCGGGTACCGTGTTGCCATTGCTCCCTTTAAAATCGTTGAGATTGTTAATCAAAAATTCGTTGAAGTCTTACAAAATATGAAATCGGTAATAAAAGAAATTTCAAATTCACATTATCCACATGACCATATTCTATGGAAGATTGCGTTATTCAAATTTTGATGGCTAATCTTACTAATTGATGATGTGACGTTGTTTTATCAGAGAAACATACATACATTGATGCAAATTCTTCATTATTTAATTTCTTTAAATATAGTACAAGGCGATAACATTTGGTGTCAACAATTTGAAAAGTGATTCTCCGTTTATAGTTTTCGACTCAAAATGCGACAACGAAATTAATAGCATTATTATGAAATTAATATTATATATACTGCTTTTATTTATATATTAGCTTTTATTTTTATTAGCCCTAAGGGGCAATCTGCCCTAAAGGACTATTAATTTCGTTGTCGCATTTTGAGTCGAAAACTATAAACGGAGAATCACTTTTCAAATTGTTGACACCAAATGTTATCGCCTTGTACTATATTTAAAGAAATTAAATAATGAAGAATTTGCATCAATGTATGTATGTTTCTCTGATAAAACAACGTCACTTCATCAATTAGTAAGATTAGCCATCAAAATTTGAATAACGCAATCTTCCATAGAATATGGTCATGTGGATAATGTGAATTTGAAATTTCTTTTATTACCGATTTCATATTTTGTAAGACTTCAACGAATTTTTGATTAACAATCTCAACTATTTCAAAGGGAGCAATGGCAACACGGTACCCGCCCCCCCCAAAAAAAAACGTCTTTATCTCCAGCGCGCGAGACTCTGTACCGGAAATTCTAAAGATATGCTCATTTTAAAATTATTTTGTAATACTGCTGTTGAACTGAATTTTATTGTTTGAGTACGTAGAACATGATATTTAATAAAAAATGTAACAAAAAAAATGTTCAAAAACGCCACCTTGGACATAATTTAAAATTTCCTTATAAGGTATTTCTCCTGCTTTCCTAGCGTGCCTTCGTGGTGTAGTGGTTCTACACGCTGGGCCTGTATTCCAGAGGTCCGTGGTTCGATTCCCGGCGAAGGCGATGGCTGATTTTTCATTTTGCCTGCTTCCAAAAATATCCTAATGTTTCTACAGCCTCACTTTATGTTTTACTTCGGCGTGTTTCTCTCTCTCTCTCTCTTTTTTTTTTTTTTTTTTTTTTGGTATATAGTTGTAGGATAACAATCTGAAAGCTTACGAAGCTTAGTAGGTTAACGCTTTTTCTTAGGAAGTGGCTAACATACCAGACGCTAAAGAATAACAGTCGAACTGTAATACTGTTAAGAGTTTTCAACGAGGTCATTTACGTCTTTTATATATATTGTAAGCCTTCTCTAATAACGATGCAAAAAATACGATTCATAGTCATACATTTTTTCGTCTGGTGCGATAGGAAACCCACATAAATAATTTCGATAGAAAAATAAACTAATTTTAATATATATATATATGTATATGCAATGACACATCTAAAGAATGTCAAGAGTTTAAAATACAAGTCATTAACTGATATTTTTATGCTTATTGAATATCTTGAATATCTCAAAGAAATATAATTCGTGAACTGAAGAAATTTTATGTAATTTTAAGAAAAGAAAATTAAAACAAACTAAAGAACTAGCAGACAATAGAAATAGAAGATTCATTAACTGCATTTTTCCTGATTTAAGTTTGTATTTTTACATACTAATTTTGCCTCAGCTAAATTTTAAGATGTTATTTGAAATAAGTATGTCAAACTACTTTGAAACTGGAGAAGGGCCAAAATTTGATATCAGACGTAATAAAGATGGAGCTCCGAATCTTACTAATTGATGAATAAAGTAAAAAACACATGGTAACTTGAACTGAACTTGAAAACATTCATCTGTTCATTTGCATGACATGAAAACCCATCAAATTGCGGCAGTAGCGAGTCAATTTGATTTACGCAGGTGAATATGAACAGCGATTTAGCTCTCTTTTTTTGGCAACACCTAGAATCTCTGAAACCTATTTCCATTAACGTAATCCTGCAGAGAATGTGTTATATTTCCTTGGTGATGAACACGGAATAATTGGCCACATTTTCTGGGGGAGAGAAATTGTTTCTGTTTACCCTTTCCATAACATAAAGGGTGGCGGTGGCAACGCCGCGCGAGAACTCAGCAGCAGCGCGAGAAAACACAGAATGTTATTGGATAATTAATTTCAGTGTTGATTTTAATTTATCTGACGGAGGTATGTATGTATGTATGAGTGTGTGTGTATATAAATAGGCTAGCGCACTTTTCGCAGCCAGCCGCACATAAATTACTCGAGAACACATGAGCGGGAAAAGCATCGCCGCGCCATTTATTGATGGTCAATTTTCGGCTGATTCGGCCCTTTTGCGGAAGCGAGTTATGTACTTTGGCAATGAAAGTGTTATTAAGCCACCGCTTTCCGCTTCTCTATGCAAATAGAGGCCGGCCGACAGAGGGCGCTGTGTGCGAGGGAAAGCCGCAGCGGTCAGATTGAGAAGTGGAGAATAATATTTTAAGGAGAAGTGAAAATTTATTTCGCTGGTACTAATTGGGAAATCTGAGATATTTGGGGGTTGAATTGTTTCGCCTGGAACAATTCAAATGTTCACCTTCATTGAATTTTTGCTTATTAATAACAGCTTAAGTATCTTATTTACCTAATAATAAAGTAATCTCTTTACGTAGAAATAAGATATGAAACTTTAGCTATTTGATGTACATGTTATTTGCCACATGCAAATTAATATATTTAAAGCTTTGAACATATTTTGTTCATTATGTTTTGGATTTAACATGTGACGCGTAAGAATTTAAGAATCTTAAATTAGTAAAAAGTGGCTGAAAACTTTGCAGTGTTATTTTTAACATAAATTGATTAGTTACAGGTAACAAGGATTTAAAGTAGTCGAAAAAATAAATCATATAAAAAAGCAATTGTATCTGAAATTCAAATTTTTGTTCCTCATTAAATATTATTAAAAAAAGGTGGGGGAGTTTTAAAGAAACATTTAATGACAAATTCTTAAAAAAGTGCTAAAGCAACGTCTCTAATGAAATTCAAATTCTACAAATTCCTTTCTTTCCAAAGTGATTTTCAGAGAAATTTTTTTGATGAACTTTCATTCGATAATGTTTTAATACATAAAAAGGATTTTGTAGTTCACTTTTATGAAGTCTAAATAGCATTTCTGCTTTAAATTTATAAATGATTAAAATCTTGTGAATTACCAATTTTATCTGTAAGATTATGTGTATAAGAGTTACTAATTTGATTTTCATCGCAATTATAGAGATTTGATAAATAACATATGTCTTCCTTTTTTCGATTTTCATTAGTAAAATATTAAAAATAATACGAAATCGAATGAAATTATTCCAAAATTTTATTTAATTTTAGTTCTTAGTAAGCTTAATATTTAGTTCGTTAATCTTAATTTTAGTTTAATATATTTTCCATCAAAATCAAGTTATAACTAATTTAATAACTCAAATATTTGCATTTTTTAAATCAAATTTATCAATTCAGAATCTTTTTTCACATCACGTCGTAAAAAACTTTCCGATTCTTCATATTTTAAAACTACCAGTTATGATATTGTTGCGTTTTTCTTTTCTGACACCAGTTGTTACGTAATTTTCTTCCTTCACGTTCGTTTGCGGGGTTCGCGTGGATTTGGAGTGAATGACGACGATACTACTTGATGAAGTATCGAAACATACTTTATTGGCCAGTATTGTCAGGACAGCTCCAAAACATGTTTTTACAGTCGTCAATGAACTACTATAAACACGCTGACACGATCAGCGACACAGCCTCCAGGTTATCAGGCTATTACGGTGGAGATAGCTTCACGGCAAAGCACTAGAGTACAGCTCCCGACTCTGCTTGGTTCGGAACTCCACGTACTCTCGAGACTGTCCACGCCACAACTCGCGATGCCTTCGACGATACACAGAGCACAGCTCTTAGACTCTTCGGTTCAGTCGTTCCCGGAGCTCTTCACGCTGTCTCGACGATGCACTAACCGCGATACATTACGAGACTCTTTCGGTGCACTTGACGACACACTCGGCACTCGCTGCCCGGCTGTCAACTAGATCGACTCCGCAGGGATTGACTCGCTAGACGAGACACCAACTCGATGCTGACTCTCCGCGTACCAGCAGGGTTTTTTTAGCTTTTGACTGGTCTCCGAGAACATTCTGGGCTAAACCGGTAAGAATTCGTTCCAGAAGGTTTTCCATCCGATCATGGCATATCGCCAATTTTTGTCGCCAAATGGGCGATATCTCACCAAATGTGGCAACCCTACCATATCTTGCCATTTATGGCAACCCTAAACCTGCTTTGCGGGGAAGCCATCTTACCGCGCCTGTACATTTCGTAACAATATAAATAATTCAATATTTTATGAGCACACACCAAATTAAAAGCGAAATGAATTCAAACTTTAATTAAAAAAAAACAAAATTTTTTTATAAAGCAAAATTTGTATGCAAATTAAATTAAATAGAGAACTAAAAAAAATAACCAAATGGGTATCCAAATATACATGTGTATCGTCCGATATATCAGTGAAAAAGTGTAAAATTTCTTCCCTAAACATATTCAGGAATACTTTGAAATAAACTGGGTGAATATTTAAGAAATATAATGAACAATAATTTGCGTGAGAGTGTAAAATACAACTATTTTATTACGATAGGAGGATTCATAAAACGCGGTATTCTTCCAATTATAAATGCACTAACAGAGAAACATAAGCAAATCATAATAATTACTTCACCAGATACTGACTTTTATTAATTGAGAAATATATTTTGTAATCGTGTATTACGATATTTAATCGATCTTGTATTGTGATAATTAATAACCTCTGTTCTACCTTAAAAAATGTCTGCAAGAGATTAGAGATTTTTAATTAATGAAACGCATGTAAATATTCTTGTATAACTGAAGTTTTATGCAATTAAAGATTTCTTAGCCATAATCAAGTAGTCAAAAATAAGAAATTTATAGTGACATATATTTTTTGCAGGAAATGTCATAAAATATTTTTCAAAAACTGAAAAGTGTATCTCATTTCTTGACATGCACATTATTTACCTAACTACTAGTACTAGTGCTGTACTTGTTTGTTAAAGCCCACCAGCGGCAAAGCGGTAAATTGCTGAACACTGGCAGTTCCGACCTAGGTTCCATTCCAGATAAACAGACTGGCTGCATGGCCGTTTTTATGGTTTCCTCACGTGTAACGCGTATACGAGCCATTTTCCCTTAGAAAGTCCTCCACTGAGGCATCCCTTAGATATATAGCCCTATTGTGCTGGCCCCTAATCTCAATAAAGCAAAGCAAACTGAATCGAATCTCGGCGAGCGGGCTGGCTGCATGGGTGTTTTATTTGGTTTTCCCCATATTTTACATGTATATGAGGCAATTTCTCTCAAAAAATCCTCCACGAAGACATCCCTTCTCTTAGACAAATGCCCCCTGAGTGTTTTTCCATGATTAAATAAACCAAACTACGTGTTTACTAATTAATTAATACATTTAATTAAAGAAATTAATACATTTTAAGATTACTAGCAGTTCCCTTTTATATTCGCTCAGAAAAAAATAGTAATAATAATAATAATAATACAAAAACTTATCATTTTCCAGACTTTCTTTTAAAATAAGCATTTTTCAAGAAGATTTTACGTTTTACTGAATGAGAATTTTATGTTTGATATTTTCAGCACGAAACAAAATTCTGATCCACCAGAATTAGAAAACATCATGATATCTGTTGAAAAAAGAACTAATATTTTAAGTATCTATTCTGCACAATCATTTGTTCCTCAGTTTGTCTAAATATTTTTTATTTCATCATTTCCTGTTCTTGAAAATTGACCAAGTAATAATCTCTCAAGAATAGGATCAGTGAAGAGAAAAATCAGAAAAAGAGAAATGAGAAACGAAAACATCAAAAGAACTAACTGGACGCTATAATTTGAACCCGAAGAATCGTCACCTGAATGTAATCTTACATGGTATCGTGATAATGGCTATCAATGGCAGCGCTATTATATCGTCTGCAAATTGAGCACATTCGAACACTCCGTCCGAAATAATGACCTATCCCCTTCTCTGTTACTTTCGAATTTATAAAAAAGAAAAGAATGCCAAACTAATTCTTGAAGAATAAAGTTTCTTCCTTCTTTTTTAATTTAATCGATTCTTTAATATCCTTTGAAATCGTTGTTTTACGATCGGTTCAGAAAACATAAAACGTGTGTGTTGTTTCAGGCTGCATCATGTCAAATCAGTGTAAACATTTTAAGAGGTTTTCTTCAACAAACATGGAGAATGTTAAGCGTTTTAAATTACACTAAAATTTTATAAACAGGATCTATTTCAGATAAATATTAATTGTAAAACTAAGCAATGGTGTTATGTGCAAAAATATGTTATCTGTTTTTGTATATTCTGTTTTAATAACAGAATTATATTTTCTTTCTTCCTTTATTTTAATGCTTTCAAATAACCACTTTAAAAACTGGAGAAAATTCTGTCTTACATTAATAATAGTTTTACCCCCATTTCTGTCCATCTGATTCATTCGTTTCAATGAGCAAAACCTTGAAGCAGCTTTTACTGTCTACAGTGTTCTTTTGATTTAACGGTTCGTGATCTGTTTACTTTGACTATCGTAATTCGATTCTACTTCTCTGAAAGTTTCCGTAAAGGTATGTACATTTGTTATTTTACAAAAATGTCAAAAAATGTTTCGAAAAACTTTTAACACTTAAATAAATAAAAGATTTACAAAAATTTAATGAAAAAATAAATATAAAACAATAAAAATAATTTTTCATGAATAATTCCTTCGAAGTACTTTAATTAAACTTTAAATTTAAATAAACGAAATATTAAAGTATCTTAAATCAAATAAATAAACAATTTTAATGAAGTTAATAAAAGTTTAAAATAATAACAAATTAAATGAAAACATCAATTAACAACTATTGCAAATAAGTTTGAGGAGAGATACTTAAATAACTTAGTAATGAATTATAACATACTGAAAATTATTATTCGTTCTTATATGCAAGTTCTATGAAAAATAATTTTCTTTTCGTGCCATAACAATCATCTGCTTTTATTATATTTCCGCTACAGTCACAGTTACATTAACCCGACGAACATTTTTAATAACAACCTTTCATCACAGTTACATTTTATGCATTTTCTATAAAACGGAGTCAGTAATCATTATTTTATGCAATTTAACCTGTGCAACATTTATCTGTAAGATAGATTCCGTTTAACGTTTCTGACACAACACAGAATGTGTTCAGAGAGTCCTTGTTCGAGCTGATATGTTCTGTTCTCATAGGAAAATAAAAGAATATTAAAAAAAAAAAAAAAAATAGAAAACGACTTTCATTATATCAACCACTATGCAGTCAGCTTTCAGAAAACAAGCTTTTCCATCATGCAAAGCGGGCAGGGGTTTGGACAAACAACTGGACTTAATAACTTGCTTCCTAAAATGTCACGAAAAGCGGTTAGAAGGTAACAATTTCTGCTTCAACGCGCACGAATTCTAAAAGCCGGGAATACGGTGGGGGGAGGAGAATAATGTGGTCTGGACCAGGTACGGTTAGATACCACCGTTTGACACTGCAAAACGTCACCTTGGTGGGAAAAATGAACATCTGCTGCTCTGCAAATTTTTTATCGCGGAATAGACATTTTGCATGCACTTGCAACAAGTGGACTGTATTTTTTCTGTTGAATCAAAATAAAATTTATCATTTTATTCCACACGACCGCAAAATATTTCTACGCATAGATGGCAACGCCATAAAATCTAGTTGTATAAGATAGTAGTAGTTTTTTTTAAGTTGATATGAATGTGGTAAACGCTATTAGCTCAAAAGAGCTGTTAGACTCGAAATTCGATTTTGCGTCGAAACATTATAGATGCTTCGTTTCACTTTTCACTCGAGTCTGTTGCCATTCTGCATAATGTAATTCTGCATAAAGAAACCTCCTGCTGTAGATTAACAAACTTATTTATTTGAAAGGTTCTTAGCAGATCTTAAGAATATTCATTCCTTACTTTTGAATCGTATTAATTTAAATAATGAAAATGCATTTAATTCATAAACGGGCGTATTAAAAAAATCTTCTAAATTTTCATAGACGTATTTTTTATTAATTTTTGATCCAAAGGGGCAATTTGCCCAGAAGGACTATTAATTTCGTTTTGGCATTTTGCGTTGATTCACTACAAGCATTACTTCACTTTTCAAATTGTTGCCACCAAATATTATCGCCCTGTGTTATATTTAAAGAAATTAAATAATAAAGAATCCGCATAAATGTATGTATGTTTCTCACATTGGGATAAAATAACGGTACCTTGAGCCATCCAATTTTGTATAACGTAATCCTCCTCCGAATATGTAATTTGTTTTATTATCGATTTCATATTTTGTAAAATTTTAACGAATTTTTTATTAAGAAAACTCAAGGATTTCAAAGCGAGCTGTGGCAACGTTGTGCAGAAGAAACATTTTTATCTCCAGCGCGAGAGACTTTGTATCTAAAATTCTTAAGATATGCTCATTTTAAAATTATTTTGGAGTATTGCTCTTGAACTGAATTTTATCGTTTAAATGCAAAGAACGTGATATTTAATTTATAAAAGTAACAAACAAAATGTTAAAAAAACGCCTCTTTGGACGTAATTTAAAATCTGAAACCTTTCAGATTTTATTTATGATTTTTAATTAATAAATTCAGCAAATCGTAGCAGCACTGTACGGCATGAAACAATTTTAACTCCAGCGCGCGAGAGTGTCAGTCGGAAATTCTAATGACATTCTATTTTTTAAATATTTTTTTTTACTTTGCCGTTTAATTCAATTTTATGTGGTGATATTTAATAATTAAATTTAACACGCAAAACATTAATAATAATGTGGTGTCGCGTGGCCCCAACTTGCCCGCAACAGTAGTAGTGACTGCTGTGAACTGCAAATTACGCAAACTCTTAAGAAGGGTTTAACTCCCTTTTTATTCCACTTTAGAAGTTACAGATGCGTTCACTTGACGCTCACAAACTACGCCGACCCGGCGGTTAAATAAAAATAGAAAAGTACAACTAAAAATAAATAACAGGATGAATAATAACGAAGTCACTACCTACGAGGCTCTATAAACGTGACTAACTTAACCGCGTTCTAAGATACAGCTGCGATTTCAGCAAACTTTCTGAAGAACCAGAACATTCTACTAAGGTTCCGTGGCTATAAACCATCTTCAAATTCTAAAATAGCTCCGTTTTTCGGGTAGAGAAAGAAAACTACAGAGCTCCTTTTTGTGCTTCGAAGTAGTATATTTTCATTTGATTTAGTATGACATCTTAGCGTATGACCTTTAAAACAATACACATACGCAAATTTGTATTATGTCGTAACAGCGCTTAAGAACTAATTCAGTTGATGTTTGAGCACACATTGCGTCTGATAAGGGTTAATCTGTTCCCATTTCCCTTTATTTCGAACAATATGAACACGAGTTGCCTCCGACAAATGAGAACTAGGATAGAACGGAAAGTCACAGCTAATTTAGATTAAAAATTCAGAAGAAAATATTTTCACCAATTTGCAAAGTAGTGTTTTAAAAACAACTTTCATACTTTCATAAACTACAGTATGAACTTTAGTAACTTGCCACAAAATAAGTGCAGATGTGTATTTTCTTTTCATTTTAAAAACATAAACGTTACTAATTACGAAAAATACACACATGGGCTTATTTTGCGGATAATTACTGATTGTAAAGTTGTTGCATACATTATTTTTAAGAACAAAAAGATACATATTATTGAAATTACGTAATTACGTTAGTGGTTTATCTTATCTGGAAGTTCAGAAGACAAACGTAAAAGTGGTAAAAACAATCTGTTTTCTAATACATTTATAATTTTTATGGTGTTAATATGGTTTTATGGTGTTTATAATTTTTTATGGTGTTTTATGGTTTTTTGGTAGTAATAATTTCTAATTTCTATGGTGGTCACTAGCCATTTTTCGGCTTTCGCCATTGCTAAAGGCGAGAAGTGATGGTCATTTTATTATTGGAGGCACCCATGGCAGTAGTATTTGGTATTGCAGTAGTTTCCCCTAACCACTATACCGTCTGGGCGGCTTAACAAAAGAATCTAACATGAATTATCCCTTTTTACTATCAAGAATATGTGCATGTTTTTCTGAGTCACTGGCTTCCATTTTCTTTGGTGCACTGCTCTTCCTCGACAATGCCCGCAAGCAGCCTAGCTGTCTAACATCTGAGCACTGATAGTTTGACCTAGGATTAGTTCTACGCGAATGGGCTGGCTGAATGCATGCTTTCGTCGCTTCCCCATGTGTAACAGAGATTAGAGCCAGTTTCGCTTACAAAGTCCTCCATGAATGTATCTCTTCCTTCAGGCAGAGAACCCTGGCGAGATTTGAATTGTCAGAGATAAGCTAAACCTAATATCTGCAATCGCTAGGGCATCCAAATGTAGTAAGTGTAGTGACTTCATTCTGCAGATTATGCCGAAAGTTTGTTTTAAAGCAGCTACAGCATCTACTTTGGACTTCATGGGTGAACTTTTTGTGTCTCTGAAACGCTGACGTCAAAGATTTTATAAATTTTAAAGAAGCCGGGCATTCGATTAAATTTCCTACACCGGATTGTACGAAAATTGTATTTATCAGGATTCTGCTCTTACCAGTGGCATACGGTTATTAAGTATCGGTTATAAAACTAGAGAGAAAATGTTACACTTCGTTTTCATATTATTATTCAATTATTTTCTGTTAATTTTACTGCTAATTTTAAAATATAATTCAGCTAGCCGATTTCTGGGTCTAGTCAGTTGGGTATTTAACTTAGTAATTAGCTTCTAGAAGTTCTATTGCTGATATTATTCAAATTTCTTTTCGTAAATTTCATTTTCATAATTAAGTTATCTTGAACGAACAGCCATATTTTAGAAAACTCTGTATTAAAACAGTAATTATCGAGTTAAATTTTGTTTCCAAATAAAAGTAATAGGAAATGTTTATTCATTCCAGAAAATAACGTAATAGGAGTTAAACAAAAATGTACATCAAGGCAAGCGTTAAATATCTAAAAATAAGCTGAGTTATTTCTTCTAAAGTTTATCCGAACCTTTAATCAAGGGTTAATTAAGCATTTATACCTCAGTGCATCTTCCCTTTACTTGAAAGATCAGAGGCCAGTTTATTTACCGTGGGCCTAATTTTTCTGCACTTTTCCACAATCAAAACAGAATTAATCAGGTATATTCAATAAAGAGAACTCTTTTAACCGTCTCCACTGATGCGAAAGTGCTAACAGACACTCCGAGTAAAAAGACACTCCAGCAGAAATAAAAACTTTGCTACAAATATCCTCCTGTTTTTGCAAAAACCTCGTGTTCTCTCTCTCTCTAGTTTTTACTTTTTTCCAGGCCGCGGGGGGGGGGGTATCGGGAAAAATCTGAACAACTCCGGGCCATTTTTACGCTTCCGCGAACCCGACGAAATTTCGCGGAAGACACACCCCCCGATGGGAAATACCCTCTTCAAGAAAATCCTTTCGCTGTAACCGCGACCCCGTTCGTTCTTCTCTTTCCTCGTTATGCTTCCTCTTCCAAGCTTTATCTCCTCCACCACCCTTATGTTCCATCCTCCCCCCCATACGATCGTCTGACGTCTTGAGCGGCGCTAATTCAATCAAGGGGCATCACTTTGAACGATAAAATCATATTCCTATCTCACTAGAGAATGGCGGTCTAATTATTAATTTGATTTGCCACGTTCAGATGCGGAGACATTTGCTGTTTGCTAGGCGGTTGCTGCGCGTGAAGCATTTAACTTCATTACGGGGCTCGCCGACCCTCTTTCCAACCCCCTCCACACCCTTTTCGTCGTCGTGCTTAAATAATTACGGCCTTCGTATTCTCGACCACAGACGTCCGTTTGCGGTGGTAGCATACTCTGTCAACACGACGGCCGGACGAAACAGCTGTCTTGTGATTAAGATTTGAGGTCTAGGGGGTTGGAAGGGGTCATCGGTTGTGTTTCAATAATAAAATGAACGTTTTCTTCCAGTTTTCTTTAAACCTTAACTTGGCTAACTCGTGATCGTAGAATGCGACTTGGAGGCCCTGCGAGAAATGAAGTTGTGGATGGTGAACCACTTTATTTCTTTCATTGCTAATGCAATGGTTAACGTTTCCAACTGTTCTTGTTGTCCGGTATGTAGGATAGCGTCTCTTCAGCTTGTCTGTTTTAGCAACCAAAATGAGAAGAAATAATCTTCCTTAATCTTTTAAATGTCAAACTATGATGCCAGGGTAACATATACATTTTGTGGTGAAAAATCAATTCAAAACTCAAACACAGACATTATGAAAAAACAAAACAAACTTTTTAGAAAAATCTGAAAGGTTTTAGATTTTAAATTGCGTCCAAAGGGGCGTTTTTTAAACGTTTTTGTGTGTCACCTTTATTTACTAAATATCATGTCCTTCGCACTTAAACCATAAAATTCAGTTCAACAGCAATGTCGCAAAATAATTTTAAAATGAACGTATCTTTAGAATTTCCGATACAGTCTCGCGCGCTGGAGATAAAAATGTTTTTTTCTGTACGACGTTGCCACTGCTCGTTTTGAAATCCTTGAGTTTGTTTGTAGTGACAAACTCAAGGAATTTAAATTTAAAGCAGATTATTTCGAAAGCAGGAGAGATTAAAAATGAGCAATGCCCTCACCGCGACTCGAGCCACGGACCTCTCGAATACGCGTCGAGCATGCTGACCACTACACCGCGAAGGCATGCTAAGAAAGCGGGAGAAATACCATATATGTTAATCAAAAATTCGTTAAAATTTTACAAAATATGAAATCGATAATAAAATAAACTCCAAATTTCAAATTTGGGCTTCCAAATTTGACTTCTAATCTTCTAATCAGACTCCGAATACATGTCGAGCGTACTGACCACTACACCACGAAGGCAGTCTAAGAAGTCGGGAGAAATAACCTATATGTTAACAAAAAAATTCTTTAAAATTTTAGAAAATATGAAATCGATAATAAAACAAATTTCAAATTTCAAATCTGGGTTTCTAGATGCCCATATTGGCAGCAAGAGTATGTCATTCAAAACTGGATGGTTCTAGGTACCGTTGTTTTATCACAATGCGAGAAACATAATACATTTATGCAGATTCTTCATTATTTAATTTTTTCGAGTATAATACAGGGCGATAATATTTGGCGGCAACAGTTTGAAAAGTGAAACGGACATTCAGAGTGATTCGATGCAAAATCGCAAAACGAAAACAATAGTCCCTCAGGGACAAAGCCCCTTTTGACTAAAACAATTTTTTAATGATTTAATGTTCCATAAATGATATCCCTTTATGGAACATTGGTGTAAAACAGTTTTCTTACATGATTTTATAAAATATGATTAACGACATTTAAATTCAAAGCGATATTTTTGTCCACAATTTTTCAGTATTAGTAAGCGAATTTCTAAATGTTATTTGGAAATAACATAGATTAAGCAGAAAAATAGAGCTTAGAACCACCTACTACTACTCTACCAAAATTTCTTAGGACAAGAGCTAAAGCTTCCACAGGAAATAAGCTTTTCCAATAAATTAAAACAAAGTTATATAATTGATAAGAAGGAATTTATAAAAGAATTTTAAAATAACTGTTAGCAATTTATATTAACATTTTAGCCGAATGATGACCATGAAGAGGACCATCGATTCATCTATTCTCAGTTTAGAATGGAAGATGCCGAACTGCTAAAACGTTTTCTCCAGTTCTTCATGAAGGGTGATTTTTCTCCCACTTTGTCTTTCGCCATTCATTGGGAGAAATTCCGTATAATTTGTTCCGAATGTTTAACCTCGTTCAGGCCCCAATCCGCTGTATCGCAATGAATTGAAATTTCGCATGCAGCTAATTTCAAAGAGCGCAGTGTTAAGAAGTTAAAAATTATCTGAAAAGGTCTTATGGTGCTGAACGCCAAAACAATAATGCTGCGGAATTTCTTAAAAGTTAGAAGGTATTTCTCCCACTTTCCTAGCGTCCTTCGTGGCGTAGTGGTTCTGCACGCTGGGCCGGTATTCCAGAGACCCGTGGTTCGATTCTCGGCGAAGGCGGTTGCATATTTTTCATTTTTTCTGCTTCCAATTAACCTAATGACTCTACAAGTGGCGCCCGAACTAAAAAGGGTTGTGGATGATGATTCTCCGCACCCAGGATTTGGTGACTAGGCCCCCTAAAACCCTCGTCGCTCTTTAAAAAGGGGAGTATATAAGTTATTTCTCCTATTTCCCTAGCGTGCCTTCGTGGTGTAACGGTAGCACGGTGGGCCGGTATTGCAGAGGTCCGTGGTTCGATTCCCATCCAAGGCAGTTGCATATTTTTCATCTTTTCTGCTTCCAGTTAACCTAATGATTCTACAAAGTTATCAACTGGATATATTATGAATTAAATTTATTTTAATTTTTATTAATTATTTCAAGACCCTCGGACTACTAAATTCTTATTCCTACATTCCTACTGCGTCTTTTATACCCAAAGAAGAATGTAAACAATGGATAAAAACAATGTTACCTCCTTCTTCTGAATTCTTAACTCCAAAACGATATATTAATAAACTAGACCAGACTAGGGTTCAAACAATTTTGTTACTTTAGAGAGCTCGCACTTAGAGCGCAGACCATTGATGAATCCTTTGGATTAATAAGTATTTCTTCCTTGAATTTAAACGTATATTAAAAGATATAGCATTATGGTTTTTAAATTCTGAAGTCTTTTATATAATATTATTTACACCACGCCATTTAGTAAGCCAATGCCTTTGTTCTTCTAGCCATTATTAAAGTATTTACACTAATCATGCGATGTGATATAGACATTCCAAAAGTTAATTGTAAAGTATACAGATTGTATAAATATTAATATTATGCAGGCTACTTTGTATAAAACTAAAGCTGCCTTTTTAATTAAATCAGAAGTGGGTAGACAAGAATGACCCAGATCTTCTGCAAATGTAGTTTGCCTCATATCAAATGTCCATACATCTCATAGTATATGGCTTATGTTCTTGTTGGTGTTTCTGGTAATTTTTTCAACATAGTAATTTTCTCGAAGGGACTAATAAATTAGAATATCGAGTACATTAATACCTTGCTAGTAACTCGGTTTATAACACTATCAACATTTCTGATCTGATGGGTAAATTTCAAGTTTTCGACTCTGTTGCATGTGACGAACAATTGCTTAATATAATTTCACATAGAGACGTCGAAACCTCAAGTAAAGTCCTTAACATCAGGCGAGACGACTGTGGCAACAGAATACTCGGCTAGCATGCGTCTTGAAGTGTCTCCTATATTCTAGAGTCGACTCTGAGTCTGAAACAACTAGATTGATGTAAAGCATCTCTATGCTAGTTGCATTTAGTCTAGTTGTTTCAGAATTTGTGTGAAATTCGCTATTCTGAATATCCGAAACATGTTGAGTCAACTCATGCCTAGAACCTTTTCGAACTCACGAGGGTCGCATTTGTATACGACACGAAAGACATAAGATATGCTCTTAGTTCTTGATAACTTTGTCCTATTTCTTCATCTTCATACATAACAAAGGATTTGGGCTCTGTGCTCAAAGAGTCACTTTAAATTTCGTGCATAAAAATGCAGAATACCCAAACCGGTATAAACCATACATACCAGCCCCACTTTATGACACTTCCGAAATGAAAATTCAGCCTAAATATAAAATAACTGATGTTACATTTTGCGATATCAGCCATTTAAGTAGTTTTAATGAGAAAAGGGTTTCAGTGTGTGTTATTATTTCAAGCATTCAGTTAATGCTCAATTCCTATTCATTTCATAAATGCTTTTGTAGCTTTCCCTAGTTTTCCCTTTGTTTTATTCTTGATTTCTTAACCAGAAGCTCTTTTCCAAACATCAAAAACATTTCCTTTAGCCATACATAAAATTATTACTTGCAAAATATCTATGCTCGTAATATTTTTCTAGGCACATTGTTTTTTAAGATAGGTCACTTAGTACATGATAATGTTAATAAAATTCTTATTACTGCTGCTATTCTTGTTGGTACTGGTCACGGACTCCTTAATTTGGTATATTTTTACATTTCTATTCCCGATACTGCATAGTGCGTTACGCATTTTTAAGCCCACTATCTACCATCAACGAAAGAAACAGGCATTGAAAAGCTAGAATCAGGGCTTAATTACCGCCTATGATCACAAGACCAAAGCCTAGGTTTATAGGTCTTAAGGAGCTTAAAAATTGTCTTACGGTCCACAAAAATGTTGCTTTATCTTTCTAAAAGTAAGGAATGGGAGCATTATAGACCTCTTAGTAGACTACCGCTTTCAGGATTTTTGACAATTTAATCGGGCTTTGTTTATAGCTAAAGGAAAAATATACCGAAAAAAGGATTAAAAAAACTGGAATCAGGGCTTAAGTACCGATTATAATTATATGACCCAGCTTGGGGCTGCAAGTCTTAAGAGGCTTCAAAATTATTTCATAATCCAAACCTTGCATTTTCCCGTCTAATAATTAAGAAAGTGAGCATTGGCGGATTCTTAAAGAATTTGGATTTTAGGATCTGAGACAGATTAAACGGGCTCTGTTTATAGCCGAAAGAAAAAAATCCTAAAGAAAGAAACGTGGTGTGGGAAATTCGTTCACTTTTGAAAATATATGACTATAAAAATTAACTTTCACACTATATTCGTAGTAAAGCTATCTCTTAGAAAAAGTATTACCATCTTGAAGACTTTATAGGATTCCTCACTGTGTAATTCTATAAGTCACAGTTAAAAGTGAAGAATCTTAAGAACTAGTAAGCGAATAATTGCTTGAGTTCGTGAGACAGTGAATAAACTTGGGTTAAAAGACCCTTTATTATTTAAAATAAGATTTAACAGAACTCCGTCTTGAAGTTGTACAATAAAGCCGACTCTTGGGTTTGAACTTAAGAAACTAAGAATTAAACTAAACTAATCTTAACTAAAGAGATATAGCCGAAGCTATCAAAATTCTAACCGTTGTTTTTTCACAATGCGATAAACATTCATTCATTTATGCAGGTTCTTCATTATTTAGTTTCCTTAAGTATGGAACATGGCAGCAATATTTGTTGACAACAGTTTGAAAAGTGAACCAAGACAGAAATTGAAATGACGCAAAATGCTGTTTTGAGACTAATAGCCCTTTTGGCCAATAATTATAAAATGTTGAAAAATATTGTATTATCAATATTGTTACTGAGTATTGTATTGTAATTGCTGAATATTTTATTGCCATCTCATAGTTGCTGATTATTGTATTGTCGCTTCTTTGTTTCTGAGTAATTGCATTGCTGAATATTTTATTACACGTACTCGCAAAATTTCAGGCAAATCCGGTCTGTAAAAGGCGAGTCAAAATTTAATTTCAAGTTTTGCCCAAGCAAAGCGAGGAAGTAACTGAAATAAAACATACATCAGTGCAGATCATACAGATGAAGACAAGCATGTTTTAACTGACTGTCATAGAAAATATACATGTTAGGTATATATTCTACATATGTTTTATATAATTATCCGTACCTTATACCTGCTTCATATACCTTGCTGCTAATTTTCTTTTCTTTTGCGAATAAACGGAGTAAATGTATTGAAGAAAATGCAACGAATATAAGTCACATTTTAATGCATAACTTAAGGAAAGGCAGTTGTGAGAAGAATCAGTAAAAGAGATTATCTTAATTGAATGCCGAATTGTTCTTCCATATTTGTAAAAGGAACTTTCGCTAGACAAACTTCTTTTTCAAACGCTTTCTAAAAATTAAGAAGCAAAAAAAAAAAAAAAAAAAAGTGTGATATAGCATCTACGGTAGTTTAGAATTCCCGAATGAGTTGCGGATACGCACTGGTTGCGATTGCAAGTATAACTCGGCGAGCAAGCGCTTATTGATTTCCCACGTTCCAAACGAAATTGAAAAATTCTTACCCGTAACCGTAGCGGGAAGGGAATGACTATTAATAAGGCAACGAGGCGCACGACAGAAGTCCCCAAAATTCAAAATCCCTAACTTCCACCAGAGTCTTCGTTTATAAATATGCAAATATTTCGGTCGCTAATTCGCACAACGAAGGAAAACTGGAAATTATATATGATTCCGCAAAAGCCCACACCGCAGTCTTTTTACCTGATTAGCATAGGAGAGAAGTTGACAAATTTAGCCGAGACACAGGAAAAAGCCGGATTTTTAATGGCTTCTCTCTGGATTCGTCTGAATCCTGACTGTCTGTAAATGGTTTAAGATAGACCGCCTTTGTGTGGGTAAGCGAAAGAAAAAAAAAAGGTAACTGCAACAGAAGACGGTTGAATCGGAATTATGTTAATGTTCTCTCACGTTTCGTGGAAACAGAGATTATTTTTTCTACCTCTAAAAAGTTCTGTAAGTACGTCTCATTTCTGCTAATGAGTCTAGATTTATCAAAGAAAAAAAATTTTAAAGCGTAGCACCTAGAATTGTGCTTCGGAAAAATCGAAATTTTACTGTTTCGTCGATTTGAAGAGTTGCGCAACGGAGAAGAAATAAAAGCAGACTGAAGTGCATTTTTCGTTTGAAGTCCACTTTGCCAATTTTGAGCTTTCAACAGCGTTCGGAAAAAAACTCCATATAACTGTTTTAATTCAGAAACGTATCCATTAGGAAATGTTTATCTGATGCAAACGTAAATTACCAAGGAGGTATACTAATATGATTTACTAATGTCTGATAACAGGTGGTAGCTAGTGATGGCATCAACGCCGTTGATTACTTATACTTGCTTAAAACTCAAGCTTTAAAGGGATGGGACTACTTGATAGAAGAAAATTATTTAACTTTTTATACACAATGTTTTGACAAATTAGTTATAGTGTCTTGTAAAGAGTATTTATAATACCTTATATGTATTAATCATCTTGGGATATCGTAAATAAGTAGATAATTTTTTTAACTATAGACTAGATATTCATCTACGTAGAAAGATGCCTTCGTGGAGGAGTGTTTGTGTATAATCACAACCAAGCACGTGAGTATTACCTCTTTTGGAGAATAGAACAGTGTCTGCATGAAACCGGTTGGCATGTCGATAGACTCATCCAAAACTGTTTGGTTTATTTGATTATGACAAAGCACTCGAGGGATATCTGCCTAAGGGAAGAGAAGCCTTCTTGGAGAACGTTCTAAGGGAAACTGGCTCGTATACACGTTACACATGCGGAAAAAACACGAAAACGCCCATGCAGCCAGCCTTTTCGAACCCCAGAGCGAAATACCCCTATTCAGCGACTTTACCGCCCCGCTGCTGGCGGGCCTTCATCTAAAATGAAGGCGTTTAGTAAAATATTATATTCTGAGAATTATTTAATGTATTACGTGTTTGCTAAAATTTAACAACTTAACAGCTAATTTATAGAGATCTATAGATTTTGACTTATTTTTATTTATATATCTTAATTTTGGAAATTAAGATATATTTATATATCTTAATTTTGGAAACGGCATTAAGGCTTGCGAAATATGTAACGGCGATATATTTATTCAAGCATGTAATAAGGTAAATTGTACTGATTATTTAAAGGGTAGCACTAAATTTAAATTTAAGTTTTTAAATTATCTTAATTCCTAACATAAATTGTAATATGCAGATGTAGTAAGATTATATACATAGCTTAATGAATTTTGGTTTTCAAATTTCATTTATTAATTCTTAGGGGATATCGAAGGGAATCTTGAATTCCATAGCAGTGTCGATGTTAAAAAAACTTGAGAAAACTTCTCTTTTATATGTATAGTACATCAGTAATTTATATCTATCGAGCTCTATAATTACTTAATTTACTGGCCATACTTACTTAAAAATTGTATTTAAATATATAAGTATTTAAAAAATTACTTATAATCATTTAGCTCTTATAAATTACTAATAATAATTTACCTTTTAAAAATTACTAATAGTAATTTACTTTTTAAAAACGAAATAAATATATAACTCATGCCAAAAAATAATTCTAATCAAAGCAAAGAAAAGTATGTTATTATATTTAAAATTTAAGCAATAAAGCTCAGTAAATAACTTTTACTATTTACAACGATGAAAGAGAGGTTTATAAATTAGAGCGGCATATCTCTATAATAAAAATCTCTAAATATGTGTCAAAACGTTTTGTGTATTAATTTTTCACGATGTGTTTATAGATTTAATCTTTATTAGCCGAATGGGCTATTAGTCTTGAAAAAGGATTTTTTTTTTTTTTTTTTTTTTTTTTTTTTTTTTGTCGCTATAAACGGCGAATCGCTTTTCAAACTGTAGTCACCAAATATTATGACCCTGTAGTATTTTTAAAGGAATTAAGCGATAAAGAATCTGCATGGATGTATGTGAACTTACGATGGTAACTAATGCGATCGAATTTTGAATAGCATATTCCTCCATCCGAACATGGGCACCTGAAAGCCCGAATTTTAAATTTCGAATTGTAAATTTCAAATCTTGCAAACTTTAAATGAATTTTTAATTAACAAATTCAACAATTTGAAAGCGAGCAGTGGCATCACTGTACGGAATACAACATTTTTATTTCAACTCGCGAGACTGTCAGCACATCTTTAGAATTTCCGATAGAATGTCTCACCCGCTGCATATTAAATATGTTTCATTCCGTGCAGTGTTGCTACTGCTGGTTTTCAGATCATTCAGTTTGTTAACTCAAAAATCCGTCAAGGATTATTCTTTAGATAGATTCTTCACTATTTAATTTCTTTGAATATAATGCAGGGTGATAATGTTTGGTGGCAACAGTCTGAAAAGTGATACAACACATGTAAGTGTTTCGAGGCAAAATGCCGTTTCGAAGCTAAAATCTCATTCGGGATGAACGTCCCTTTTGAGCTCATAAATGAGTAAAAATATAAACAGTAAAAGAGTCAATCTTTCCAATAAATTCTTAAAATATTTTTAAATGCATTCAAAGTAAATTTTATTTTTCTAGTCTGAGTAAATTTGTATTTCTAATTTCTTTGTAAATTCTGAATTTTAAAATAAATGTATATAATAAATATACATATTTATAATTCTTAATTTTATAATAAAAATTTCTTTCTAAATTCGTTGTAATTTTCTTTGTAAAATATTTTTCAATGCACTCAATGTAAATTTTGTTCTTGTCTGAGGCAATTTGTCTCTTACGAAAAAAGTCTTCTTTGACAAACTTTTGCTTTCAGCTTTAGGGTTTTCTTTTTCTCATTATCACTTTATTTACCACTACTTGTACTTCGAGGGATGTCCTCGTATCAGCTTCTGCCGCCACTATTTTCACTATGAGAAAACTTACACGCCTACCTACACGCTTGGAAAATTTTCCTTACAATATCACTTTGTTCCCCATTGTTTTCATTGTGAGGAAATTTCAATCCCCAGTCCCTTTCAAAAATATTGTAGATTTCGTTTCAAAAGATGGGATATTTCCAACTTAATTTCTAGGAACAGTCAAAACCCATCGATCATTTAGCCATTTTGTCACCAAGAACGCTGCGCAAAGTGCACCAGGGGCTGAACGAATTTACACTCGGGAGAAGTTCCATAGCAATTTTTAATACAGGACATCCGGAAGACAGATTCGAAGGTCTCACATCCCTCTGCCTTGACAACCAAGCCTCTTGGAAGGCTTTTCGGATAACCAATATAATAAGTGCCCCTATAACACAGAGATACTATGCGCACACAAATATGCGTATAGGATTATACGAGTAGTATGCATAGACTTCTCCTGGATTCGAATTACGTTACGGCAGCCAGCAGCTTTAACCATAATATCAATCGGAGGCTATTTTAAAAGTATTTCAGATACGTTTCAGAAAGAGTTATTTTTAAGAAATTTTCGTAATGCACTGGAATTTAAATTGTAGTATTGTCGCATTTTCTCTAATGTTTTAAAACTTTTATCTATGAGACTAGTTTTAATAACTTAAATTTAAATCTAGTTTAATAATTAAAAAATGAATGCAACAAATATTTTTAAAAACAGTATTTTTATAATTAGGAGATGCTTGCATTTCTTTAATGTGATTTAAAACAAATTTTTGAAAGGAAAATTTTCAAAGTTTCCTTCACACCGAAGATATTTAAATATAAAAGTACTGTTGAATTCAATATGCATAAGAAAATCCATTTTCCATTTCTTTTACAGAACTGAATTTTCTCATAGTTTATCTGTAAAACAGTTATCTCGAAATAACTTTGTTCTAATTATTTCGCAAAAAATAGAGCACAGTGTCTTACGGTTCTGTTTGAAAGTGTCATAAAACTGGAGTTAAATTCTTCGCAAACAATTCGCAGAAACTCCTCAACGTCTTGATCTTATGATTAATTAGTACTTCAAGTTCTCCCCCTTGTTTATGATGTACTCCCTCTCATTAAAATAACTTACCAACCCCTTTCATTTGCTAAGTCGCAGGTTAATAGCTCTGTCATTAATACCTTGGGGAAAGGACAGGAAACAGTATCCATAACGGCGATAAGTGGTCTCCCATGCCGGAAGGCAACGGGATAAGAATGTTAATATTTATGGAAGCAGAAAGTATCGAAGTATCGCCAAATCACTTTTTGATGGCTCTCTGACTACGACGCCAAATGAATTTTAAACCGCCTTACACAATCCTCTTTCGCAGAGGCGTTGGGCTTGAGAGTCTTTCAATAGTGTCACTTCAACCGTCTTTGGAATGACTGAATTCTCGTTGTTTGGTGTTTTGTTGCATTCGCTGGGGTATAATTTATTACCGAAAAGTAGAAGTGTTGCAACAATATTATCCATAGCTCCCGTGATAATATTGGTTTACCGCGAGAGTTGACTTCTGTATAAAAGTGAAAATTTTGATACAAAACATAGATAGAAGATATTGACCATTACATCTTTTAAAGCAGTCCAATGTTCTACGGTTTCGAATATTACCTGACTTATCTTGAAAATGCATATAAACAGCACGATCCCAGAGTGAAGCATGTAATAACAAACGAATATTTTTTATGTGTATTATGCCCATAGATCGCATAGTATTCCCCGTAGGGTCCTATAAATATACTTCATACGGGATTTTACGAGTTCTGATTCACGAAGGGGCCCACAAGCGGCCGAGCGGTAAAATCGCTGAACACTGGTAGTTTGATCCAAGGTTCAAATCCCGGAACGGCCTGGCTGCAAGGGCGATTTTTTAGTTTTATTCACGTCCAACATGAATACGAGCCACTTTTCCTTAGAAAGTCCTCCACGAAGACACGGGAGGCAGGTAACTCTCGAGTGCTTTGCCGTAATCAAATAAACCAAAGGAAACCATTTACAGACGAATATTATATTACACGAAATATCTCTTTATTGGTGAAAATCACTATGTAGCTAATGCTATTTTCAAATGCGAACTAAATTTACACATTCTGTCTTTTTTAGGAGCTCGAGTTCCCTCTTCCTTTCACCTTTTTCACTTCCAGAGGTGAAAATTTAGAGGCAGAAAACTAATTTTCTGTAATTGATTAAATAATGAAATTTTCCCAAATTTCGAATTCGAAATTTCTAATTTGAAAAAAGTAAAGTTATCCCAATAAAAGGAATAACGAGACCAATTTAAATCATAGTGGGATGAAACTTGGATTGCAAAGCCGTTTTGTTAGCAAAAGGTTCGGCGTTCTGAAGACATGATTTTTCAAGACATTCTGAACTAATATTTATATATACAGCGCAGTAAAAAAAAACAATATCCGATGATGAAACGAACATTTTTTACCACTGGACACAATTAAATGTTGCGAGCATTAGTTTTGTTGAACTATTTGTTCTGAAACAAACAAAAAATAATTAGGAGCTTTAAATCTTTAAATGTGGGCAAGTTGAGAATTTTTAATGGCATTCTAATTTACGATTTTTCAAATTATTTTATCCATCCCCACGCGTTCGTAAAATCAGGATTCTCTGTTTATTCGCCTATAGTTCCTATAATTCAAAACATCTTAAAAAAAGGAGCTTCGGTTTCTAAAAGTTTCAAAAGGAATTTATCTGCTTGAGGTATGGCAGATGCTAACTAGCTGACGGAAATATTTCGGCAGTGTTATAAATATCTCTAAAAAGAATGAATATGTAAAACCACAGTCGCATAGATGTAAATTTTAGATATGTATTAACTTATTAACAAACTAATAAATTCTTCTACAAACAAATAGTTAAACGTCATGAATTTAAATTACTTTGTCACCAAGTATCATAAAAAACAAAAAGTAATGCCTCATGTTTCAGCTCCCAAATATTAAAGCGTTATAATTTTCAGATAATGTGGACCAGATTATGATTGCTTCGGTTCACATCATCTTGAAAATGTTACGACACATGGTGGGAAAATTGGATTATGACTTGAACAAGTGTCGTGTAACAAGATAAGGACAGAACTAGAGCAAATCTTGGACAAGTGCTGCGTAACAAGTGGCAAAAAAAATCGGACATTTAGAACACTAGGACTAAAATTTTGAAGAATTTTCATTTTATTTCATTAAATATTCTTTTTTATTTAGAATAATTTGTGTAGGACAAAATTCTAAAATCCGACGAATCATTTGAAAGAATAGGAGCAAAACTGGTAATAAAGCACTTACCAAATCTGAATAGCAATTTCATTGTTTTTCAAATCTTTTTATCATTAATATCTACTGTTCAAACATCATTGCATGAAATCAGAGAAAAGAAACAAATACATATAACTCAAATGATGACAAAGTCATCACAGTCTTATATCCTCTCAAATCTCTTTGACACAGGAACCCAAGAGAGAGGATTTTCCCTGATGGAACACAGTTCTCCCTTCCCCCTTCCATCGAATCAAAATCCTTTGCCTTCAGCATTACACATGCAGTTTTAAAACTCAAATTCTATGCAGATATGGGACAGCTCTAGCAATACATTATTTTTGGCCGTGCTTTTCGAATAATAATTAGCTTTGAAATTTCTAAAAGCTTATTTACTAAATTTTCTGTAAACAGCAATACAAATTTTTACATTACGAAAATCTTTTGCTTTTCTTAAAATTAAAATAAGAAAAATTAGAAAATTAAAAATGGCAAAACAAACTTTTAATCAAAGAACACATGTGAAAATAAAAATTTTTAAAAATCTGAAAGTTTTCAGATTTTATATTACGATTAAAGGGACTTCTTTAACGTTTTGTGAGTTACCTTTATTTATTAAATACCATGTTCTTCACACTTAAACCATAAAATTCAATTCAACAGCAATATCGAAAAATAATTTTAAAAGGAGCATATTTTTAGAATTTCCGATAGGCAGTCTCACGCGCTGGAGATAAAAATGGTTTTTTCGTTCAGTGTTGCCATTGCTCGCTTTGAAGTCATTGAATTTGTTAATCAAAATTCATTAAAGTGTTACAAAATATGAAATCGATAATAAAACAAATTCCAAATTAGGGCTTTCAGATGCGCATATTCGGTGAAGGATTACGTTATTCAAAATTTTATGGCTCTAGGTGCCGTTGTTTTATCACAATGTGAGAAACATGCATACATTTATGCATATCCTACATTATTTAATTTCTTTAAGTGTAACGCAGGGCCATAATATTTGGTGGCAACAGTTTGAAAAGTGAATCAAAGCAAAATGACAAAAAAACGATGTTAATAGCCTTTAGGAGGTCAGCCATTGATTGACAACATCTCTTCGCTAGCAGAATCGGGTTTTTTTGTGTACTTTCAAAATTAACCAAGGTACCAAATAAATAAATAAATAAAAAGAAAGAGTTTTTTTTTTTTTTTTGTAGAGGAAGCACTTTTCAAATGTCTCGTCTACCAAAAAAAAAAAAAAAAAGCTTTATTGTATGTTTATGTGTTTTTATTTTTATTTCCACTTGATGTGCTCTTTTATTAAAAGTTTGTTTTGCTATTTTGATCTTTATAATTTTTTTAATTTTTAATTTAATATAAGCAAAATGTTTTTATAATTTTGTAAGGATCTTAAGTTTTACTAACGTTTATTTTATTTTAAATCTTTACTATCACTTCTTATTTTCTACTTCCGGCCAGAATTAAAAGCGTTAACTTATTTATGCAAAATTTGTCTGGCGAACGCCAAGTACTTAAGTTGTGGCTTTTTGCCAAGCTAGAGAGAGGAAGGAGTTAGTCGAAGCAGGCCGCTTGCCTCAGAAGTTTTACTCGGTTGCTGTTTGCCTTCCAGGCCAGAGGTTTAATCCTCGTGATAATTTTAAACGTATTGTAGTGTTAACAGTTCTCTGTACTACATACGGCTTCCTGTTAATATCCGGCCAATCTTACACGTAGGCCCTTGTTGATTATTCCAAATTTAAGTTAGAGTTTAGTTATATTTTTATATTCTTACGTTCAGGCCACAAGTAGTTGGTCTCTGTATTCCGAAGTACGGAAATTATTGTAAAGAGTGAAAAATAAAGGGTTTCGTATACCCTTCCTGTGTATCTTGTCTACTTCCCACAGTTATTGAACATAGCTTTAGTAAGCTCCCTGTTCCGAGTCAGGTCTGTGCATGTTCCCAAAGAAAGTAAGGCGGAACATTGAACCTGATAATTTTAACAATTATAGTTATTTCATATTTTTTCGCTAAATTTCTTTCAAATTCGTTTTGAATTATTAGTTATTAGTTTTATTAAGTGAAGTAATGAAAAATTTCTTAGCCGCAAGTCTAAAATGCGTTGGCATTATAACAACAGTTATTACATATTGCTTGAATCTTTTACATTTTCTTAGATATTAAACTGAACATAAATACTGAATACAAAATTTATATTCAGTATTTATAAAACTGAAAAATAACAGTTGTAAACTATAGTGGCGGTACTAAATGTTTTCAATTTTTGTTTAGATGGTACGAGTTAAGCTAGTCTTTTTAGGCGCTGGTCTAAAAAGTCATAGATGGCAATTAAAATAAATTAAGATGCTTGAGTAATTCAAAAACATAATTGTAAATCTTGTAGAAAATATTTCTGGTCTAGAAAATATTTCTCTATGTAGGATTTTGAGATTTTGTATGTTCTTTTTAGTAAATTTTTCTTACAGATCTAAAGAGATTGTAAGGAACTATATTATTCCATTAATAATAGCATGGTATGTTTTAAATTAATATTCCGTTCAAAGCTTACTGTGTTTTATTAAACGGAATAATAAGGAAAAAAAGTATCCATAATTCTAGAAAAGGAAATTCTCCTGTAAATCTGCAAAGTAAAGTAATCGATAGCTTTCAATTCAGATACATTAATGCAATTACGATAAAAAAGATATTTTATCTTTACAGCAACCCAAATATCCATGAAAATTTATTAAAGTAATTTTATGTTCAAATAGCTACCTTACAAAGTAAGTGAAAAACATGCAAATAAAATTTCTAAAAACTACTTAAGAAACTTGAAGGACACCTAGATATACGAAAATCTACAGGTCCTGGCCTGCTATCCTAAACGCAAAACTTGTTCCTGTATGCTAAGTTTCCCGCGTTACTCCCGCAGAATTAATGCTATCGATCGAACTGCAACTCATGTTTGTGCGAATTACGCCTTCCAAACAGTGCCTTAATATAACATCTCTTTGTAGGAGAGTCTTCTTTGAACATTAGCTTCATAGGCCATCATCTTTCAATCAAAAACTACAACTAATAGAACAGCCATGCCTGCCCTAAAAGACCACTCTGTATACTGGAACAGCATTTCGACCAAGTTGCCATAGAGATTGGTATGTTGTGGGACGTAGTTATTTGAAAAGAGCCTTCCCCTCGCATTTCAGCCAAGCTTTTGAAGACATTTTATTATTATTTATTTATTCATTTTTTTTTACTTTCTGCACTTGTTTGTTATTTCTCTTTTGCCCAAAGGATACAACGCTCCAAGTTTTAATGAAAAGACGAGGGTTTTTAGGCGGTGCTTGTAGTGAGTAACAGAAAGGTTAGCTATCGTGTTTGTTACCAATATTGTCAGCCACAGTTTCCAAGCAGATGTATTCAAACCTGTAATGACGCATAGTGCTGTCAATCGAAGAGAAAATTTCTGAAAGGCAATTACCTCATTTGTAATTTTAAAGCGATAAGTGACGTAATTCATAATTTTGTATTTAAAAACCGGCAAGAAACTTAGCTTTATTAACTGATTATAACAGTCAATTTATAAATTTGATTTTAGTTTACTTTTCCTTTCTCTAAAAAGAGGATGAGTAATGTCGTTGTAAATTTAGATCATAAAGATATAGTACTGACACTGCAGAGACATTAGGTATTTTTGAAGCAGAAGAAGTGAAAAATGAGCAATATCCTCGCCGGAACTCGAACCACGGATCTCTCGAATATGCGACGAGCGTACTGACCACTATACCACGAAGGCATGCTAGGAAGGCGGGGAAAATACCTTATATACTCCCCTTTTAAAGGGCGACTGGAGATTAGGGGACCCTATCGCCAAATCCTGGTGGTGTAGAATGATCTTCCACCACCCTTTTTTAGTTCGGGTGCCACTGTGGAGATATTAGGTATTTTTGAACCAGATACAAGTGAAAAATTAGCAATTCCCTCGCCGGGACTCGAACCGCGGACCTCTCGAATACACGTCGAGCTAGGAGGCATTCTAAGAAGGCGGGAGAAATACCTTATAACACTGACTATTTCAGATGAATTATTAAACGTCGTGTAGAATGAGGCCATATCCGTGCTAAATTAATTTGAAAAATTTAGAACGCATTTTTTATCATTTTAATCCTTGAAAACAACCGGTTATTTTTGCCCGATGTTTCCTGCTGTTCGCAGATATTTTGTGAATTTCTCAAAACTTTCACCTATCACTTCCGATACCTTATTAGAGAGTCTAGTAAGAGGGATTCCTAGGAACAGAGACTTTAAAAAAAGGTTTTCTATATGAGTAGTGAGTCTGGGTTAATTTTGCCCACTATGTGGGCTAACGTTCCGCGGTAATTTTACATTATGAATCTGGCTGAGTATGAACTGAGACTGCCAGATCTTCTCACAAATGCTTCGACATGCAGGGCATCAATTGCCCTGCATGTCGAAGCAAAGTCATCGAACGAGAAAAGAATTCGATAGATTATCCCCAAAAAGAAAAGTTTTTGAGAAATAGTAAATAGCTTTCAAAATGTACATTGCATTTCTGAGTATTAAACTATCCATGAAAAACTAGAGCTGTTTCTTCGAAGATGCCGGTTTCGCCAGTACATCAAGAGCAAAACAGCGAAATAGGGTATAAAACTTTTTGTATTGTGTAATTCCTGTATTATCCTCATTTGGAGGGAGATATAGAACTGTCCCAATTTTTTTGCGCAGTGTACGTGCAATACGTCTAATACGTATATAGATACGTACAAACGTAAAAAACTTCCCTTTTAAATCCCTTTCAAAATCAGAATTTTTTTTTTCTGTTTGTACTCACAGACGTCACCCAAAAAAATCGTTTAGATGGATTAGGAAATGGTCGAAATAGATATTTCTATTGAAATATGAAACTCGAAATTTTTCGCGACAACAATGCATCCTTTACTTGGTACAAAGAAGTAAAATATAAAAGATTCCTTTATGTTTCGGGGAAATATCCACCATCTGAATAGGAAAAGTATCTAATTCGTGTTTTTTGCAAAAGAGGTAGTTCTTACTGATATTTCTAAAAGGTTTTTCTCATTATCTATCTTAAATATACCTAACTGTTACTATTCAGTAATGTTTCTGACTGTGTATGCATATCAATGTACGTAACTCACTGAAATTGTAATTATGGAAATAGTTTATACCGAGATATGAATGATTATTTCTACTGTAAAGTTTGTTTTCAGCTTAATATGATAAAGCAGCAGAAAAACAAATAATACAGGCGCATAAGTTAAAAAAATATTTCTCTGATCGCGAAATATTTGCTGTTTCAACAAGTTACAAAATACAGTTGTCTGAATGCGTGTAATAAATAAACCTGCCTAAGACTACTATTCCTAAAATTATGGAACAGCATTATCATAAAGACACTTTTACATCATTTTGTCATAAAATGGATATAAGCCGGTGTATTAATTTAAATTTTAAATTTATACAAAGTGCAGTTTTGCTTTTACCTTTATTAAGCGAAGGGCTTTATATAATGCGAAAGAGTATACTATGACTCTCTTTTTCTTCCAGGAATAAAGCTGTTTCATACTTTTTTTTCAAAATGTCTTCCTTTAAATTACCGAAATAACGTAACATTATCATAGTGGCTCCATCTCTTGAACAAAATAGAAAGGAAAGGCTAAAAGAAATTAGCTGTAGTTGTATTAAGTCCGTTTAGGAGGAAAGTATTTCAGCTAATTTTTTTAAGCTGAATTAAAATTGGTAAATATTATTAAATTTACAGAAGAAACCTAACCTGCAATAATTCGAGATCAACCAAAGCAGGAAATACTTTGCAGTGTTCTGATTAATTTAGCACAGTTCATTATTAACTTGAAGAAATATTTACAACTGGCTACCCTCTTCATGTAATAAAAACAACAAAGATGGACTTCTCCCTCCCCCCTAATGGGAGAATGACCACGTCGGGAAAAACAAGGGTCTTCTCTTCGGTTTGTGGTAGTTGATGAATGACCTCCATCCCTGGAGCGATTCTTCATCGTCTGCGGTGGCGGCAGGAGCGCCCGCTCCGCCTCAACCACCTTTCCCTCTCACCCCATTAAATAATTAACTCAGGAAGGCCTTCTTTGCTGACGAACAGGTGGCAACCTCTCTCACGACAAATCCCTGACATTAAGACTCGGGATTGTCCGCAAATCGTCTGTTTCAGAACGAATATAAAGGGGTTAGAACTTCGGAAGGATTTGGAAGATATAAATCATCGGGTTAAGAAAAATAACTTTGCGTATGTGCTTATCGTGCCAAGTAATTTTAACTCTGAACTATTTCCCGTGAAAGGAAAGAAACTTTAATTACGACCGACGGTTATCTTTATTTATGAGCAAATACTTCATATTACGTTTTACTTAAGTCTTTTTTTATTTATTACAAAAAAAGAATTTTACTGCAAAACTTTGTGGCAATTTAGCTAATCAATCAGCGCTATTTTGTAAACCAGTATTCACTCGTCTCTTGTCGTTGTGTTACAGTTCGGGAATTCTCAAGTTATATCAAAATTTTGAATTATTATTATTAGGTTACTAGCGGAAGTACCCGTTGCCATTTCAGTTAAATTAAGAGTAATGTATTTAACAGAGAGAACGATACCGCTGTAATCCTTTTCTAATAAAGATGCAAAAAATGCGATTCATAGTCACACAGTTTTCGGTCTAATGCAATATGGAACCCCCATACAAAAATAAACTAATTCTATCTCGTTATATCAGCAACAATGGCACGCAGTTTTATAATGATTTTCGTCTTTCTAATCACATGGTGGTGATAGCTGAAGTTCAGTTCAATATTTCACCTATATTAAATTTTAGTCCATTAAATGTGGCAAAACATGGATCATAACTGATCGGAAATCAATAACGCGAACTAACAAACAAACACACAAACGGACATTCTCATGTACATGACTCATGTACAGAGATTTTGTAAATCTTAGAAATTTTTTATTAACTAACTCTACGACTTGAAAGCGAGCAATAGCGACACTTTTCTATATAAAGTATTTTTATCTTCTCCAATGAGCGAGACTGTAGCCACTCGGAAAAATGATTATGAAAATTAATTAAATTTTCGGAGTTTTAAAGTAATATCTCGGCTGATTAAGGTCGTACGCAGTCGAAATGGCTTCCCACGAATTTTTGGAATCGGGAATAATGTATTTAATGTTTGTCAATGTTATTTTTATTTCATCGTAAAACTTAGAATTCTTTTATTAACAAACTTACGATTTGAAAGTGAGCAATGGCAACAACATTCGAAATAAAGCAGGTTTTCATCTCCAGCCTTCGAGACTGTTGCCACTCGAGAAAATGAGGGCGAAAATGATCGTTTTTCTAAGTTTTTAATTAATATATCTGAGTTTAGCCACTTTGTTTTGAAAAAAAGTGGACGACGACCTTTTCCAGGAGCCAGAAAAGAAATGTAGAAAGTTTGACGGCGAAAGCTATAGTAGTGACTGATTTATTAGAGAACAAACAAACAGACATATTTATAGATTATTCTTTATGACAAAAACTACCTTCCCCTGAATTTCTGTTGGGCGAACTTTCAAATTAATTTCACAAAACTCATGCGTTTAATAACTCACATTTTTAGCATTGAAATTAAGAATATTAATATTAATGCAGCTGTAGTTTTATGTTCAAAAGAATTGAAAGCTGGATTGTCTTTTGTGTTAAATCGAAAGCTAGAAATCATTTATTTTACAAATGTATATAAAAGATTCGACGTTTATCGCATGTCATAGATTTAAGTGAGCGGAATCGGAAAAATACCAAAGCTGCAACTAAGGCTTCATTGTATTAATGTGTTTCTAATAGTGCATTATGTGGAAAAACTATTTATTGTACTATTGACTTTATGGATATTTTTATGACTGTAGTCCTTTTTCTGTACCAGTTCTGTTGTCTGTTTACCAGTTGTGATTATAATTGATAAGGAAAAGGTTTTAAGGTTAAACATTATTATAAATAAAGGAAAGAAAAACGTTATCTAAAAATGTAAAAAGGCGCTGATAAACTTCTTTATTAGCCCAAAGGGGCTGTTTGCCCAGAAGGGCTATTAATTTCGTTTTGGCAATTTGCGGCGTCCACTATAAAAGGGCGTTTCATTTTCAAATTGTAACCACCAAAAATTAGAACCCTGCATTATATTTTAAAACATTAAGCAATAAAGAATCTGCTTGAATGTTAGCATGTTTCTCGCATTGTGAAATAACAACGGTACAAACAACAAAATTTGAATAACGTAATCCTCCACTGGAATATGGGCCCAGATTTGGTATTTGGAATTTGGCTCTAATTTGAATTTGAAATATGTCTTACTATCCATTTCATAATTTGTAACACTTCAACGAATTTTTGATTAACAAACTAAACGATTTTAAAGCGAGCAATGGCAACATGGAAAGAAAAACCGTTTCCATCTCCAGCGCGCGAAACTGTGTATCGGAAATTCTAAAGCTGATTTTAAAATTAGTTTGCTATGGTTTAAAAGACATGATATTTAATAAATAAATGTAACTCACAAAATGTTTAAAAAACGCCTATTTGGACGTAAATTAAAATCTGAAACCCTTCATATTTTTTAAATTTTTTTATATTTAACATTTTGTAAAGCTTGCAATTTTGTATTAACTTTTCATGCACAACACCTTTCGAAATGAAGCAGATTTTTATCTTCGGCGTGCGAGACTGTTGCCACTCGGAAAGATGAGAGCAAAAATGAGTGTTTTTGGAATTTGGTATCAATATCTCGGCTGACTAAAATCGTACGAATGATTGGCAATGCTATTTTTATGTCACATTTTGTAAAACTTACGGTTTTTTATTGATAAACTCTACCTCTTTTCGAAATAAAACAGATTTTTATCTGCGGCGTGCGAGGCTGTTGCCACTAGGAAAAGTAAAGGCAAAAATGATTGTTTTTTGAGTTTTTAATTAATATCCTTGCTAATTAAAACCGTATTAAGATAAAAATGGTCGAAATGCCTTCCCACGAAGTTTTGGAATCCAAGAGTACCTCTCTCGAAACTCAGCTCCCCGCTTTTCCGGAGGAGATACTGCCACAAACAAACAGACGCTTACAGATTATTTTATATTATATTATTATGTATTAATATGGTTATTTTATAATTCAACAAACATGTACAATGTTGAAAAATTGATTTATTCGATAACTTCCTACCTATTTAAAGCACTTTAATAACATCATGAAAAAAATTGTAATTGTATCGACGCTTTTTAAACTCATTTGTTACGAATTTACGCATTCTATTATAATGAAGTTGCTTTTAACCTGTCGAAGACGTAACTTGACTATTGAGACAGAAAATTACAATTTCCGCAGTTATTCGTTGAGATAAACCACTTCTGATTCTGGTGAATTTTTTACGACACAGCTAAGTGAATAGTTTCCCATTTCGGTTCTGGTAAGCTGAATAATTTCAGCTTTAAGGCAACTTATTGTTACAGTGTTATTTATCATGTGATTCACGCATTGTGATTTTATTCTGTGCGTATAAACATGTATCGAGTAGGTAAGAAAGTAATTTCGGTTTTGTAGGGTGACTTAAAACTAAATTTTTTCTATAGAGCTTTTGGTTTTCATCGGCAAAAAACGCAACCACACTGTGTTTCGAAAATTGAAATTTATTTCTAGTTTCTGGTTCAAGATTTCATGAGTGTAAAGGACTTAGAATGCCTCATTTTTAACTGAAGTAAAAAATTACTAACCAGTACATTATGTATACAATCTTAGGTTTCACATTTATTATGTTTGAAAAAATGTCTGATAATATTTCATTACTAAATTTATATCCTAGTCAGTTCTACAACTATTTTAACCTTTTGAGGCCAAGGCTTTGGTAGGAGTAAAAGCTACCAAAGGACGGGGAATCTTGAACCGAATGCTTTCCCCCCTTTAAGAAATCACCTCCTATTTGCAAAAAAGATTCTTGTGTGTAGTTTAATGGATTCTCAGAGGGGTGCATCTATGTCGCAAAAGGAAGACCTTTGAAATAGATAAGGGGTTAACACTAGGGACGTGAAATTTGAAATTTCACCCCACTTTTCAGCCTGGAAAATGGGGGAAAAAGGACACTAAAGTGGACAATCCCGTCTTTTCAAAGAGAGGACTCTATGGCCGCTATAACGGCCCTCCCGTCTTCAAAAGGTGAAAACAAGTCAGCTCTGCAACCAGAGTAAAAATCTTAGGCATGTGAATGAAATGGTCTTTCCTCTTGTACATTAACTTTTGAATTCAGTGAAAAAACATTTAAATAAATGGATTTTAACTCTGCTTCTGAAATTGTTTCAAACGGCCAAACACTTGAAACGTAGCGCATTCGTCGGAAATGGCGAATACCCATTGCTCATTTAGCCATCTGATCATAGAGAAAGTTTCCGACGTGTCTCACAGAGGGCGGCTGATTTTGTAACAGAACCAGTTTTGATTCAGAACACCTTGGGAAACAGATAGAATAGATTCCCGAATTTCATTTACCACTAAACTCTCGACAGGACTTTCGGCTCGTTTTTTGACTTCGGCTTTCCCATTCGCTCATGTCGCGTAGGCATTATATCCTTACAAACAGCCAAGTCTTCTCTGGTATTCAAACCCCCTGTGAATAATATTACAACTAGCAGTATTATCCATTCCACAGATTAGATAAACTTCTTTCAGAAACCGAATTCCTCAATTCATAACTTTTTAGTAAGTTTCAGTATTATTTAGATTTCATTCAAAAGGAATTGCCTAATTCCCCAGTGCACGTTATCATACTGTAAATAATTAGCACGTCCAGCTAAGATCAATGGTTGGAATCTAAAATACGGCAAAGTTATTTTTTCTTGGCTAATAAAACCTTAATATTCTACCTACCTTGCCACCAGTTGAATTGCTGTATTGCCTGTTAGATGACTATTATCATTTGTACTCAGTTGTGGAGCATTCTGTTGTCACTAGGCCCAGTCAAAAATTTCTGTTTAATATTAATATTTGCAGCGGAACTTGTAAAGTTACTTCGAAAGTTGGATATTTGTGACCTGTGATTACTAAAGAAACTTTGTCAAGACTCTGAATATGCTAAATGAGGATTTTAACAACGTGTTATGCATTATGATGCTAAGTTTACATAGAACATTTACTACAGAAGTCAGCGGTAACTTGGGTATAAGAAGTTATTCGATTGATGTTATACCGAACAATATGAACTGGGTATATTGATATATATCCTATTTGCTGTCTGTTCACATATTTTCAGAGTTACTATGTGACATTTGCTTATCACATTCATTGCTGTTTGTAAGTACATAGTCCCTTGTGTTATTCACATATTTACTGTTTGCTTACAATTCACTTGTGTATAGTCTGCGTGATCGATAACTAAAAGTGACGCTGAGAAATACAAATCAGTGTGTAGAGCTGAAAATTTATATGTACATTGCAAAATACGTGCTGTTCACATATATATACAGAACGCCGTTTTATCTGTGCTTGGCATTTTGTACCGGTTACTGGTACAGAACACTTAAAGATGGGACTAGAAAATATTAAGTTCATTATAACACCACTCAGCTGCTAGATGTGCTTAATAGTCTACCACTGACTGAGGGGTCAAACCTCTAAACACTTCCATGTTCAAATCCTGTTGAACATGGAAGAACAGGTTGGCGTCATAAGCACTGTCATAGTTCTCGCCATGTATAATGTGAATACAAACCAATTTTTTTAAAACTTCCTCCTTTTAGGCAAGTAGCCTTCGCATGATTTTTCCATAATCCGAATAATCCAAACACAAAACAAAACACATAACTGCTTCTATATCGTAAGAGCAAGAAAAATTAGTCAACAGCATGTTCTAGAGCAATATTTTAATATATTTATGCAAGTATAATGGGAAATGAATTTTTCATAAGAACATGCAACTAAAATTTACGTGTGCTCCGTTAAAGTATGCATTTCAAAGTCGGATGTTAAGTAAGCTCACTCTTTATTTCCCTGTCGCTCTATCATTCAATGGACGAACGTAATTAAGCGTTTTGTTACTCATTCCCTACTTGGTGTATTCTGGCCGATTTGTATACGTCATATCGAAAATCAATAATTTGCCGTTTTCTGCCAAACTAGCAGTTATGCCATATATTTATTTACTTTTTACTTAATTTGTTTTTCTTTTTTTTTATGTGTATATTTTTTGCGAACAATTTTGTTTTCCAACAAATGAAAATTCCACTTTTCTCTCTTTTACTTTCTTTTTTACTTTCTTTTTTTTCCTATGGTGCAGTTTGTCTGAATCGCAGATGAGATAAACTCACCCGTTTCGGCTTCCCCCACCCACCTTTTCTACATATTCTATGTCCAAAGCTATCACAGTTTTAGGCTCCCCTTTTCCCCTTGTAAAAAAGAAAAAAAAATCAAAGAAAAACCCCGCACCTACGGTATCTCTCGATGAGCAAATTGAATACGAAAAAATATCGAAAAACACAGCCCGGCCTGGATGGGAAAAAGATGTAAAAAAGGCGAATTACATTAAAATCCCAACGTATTTAATTGCTGGCTGATTATCGCCTACAAATAGCTAATGACTGCAGAATCTGGCTAACCTTTAACTCTAGTGTAGGCGCCTGGTGGAATTTGTAGGAACAACCGGATGTTGAAAAAAAAAGAAAGGATCACCCTGTCTAGGGGGAAAAAACGTAATTAAATGTTTGAGGGTGTTATCTACCCCTATATTACCGCTGGCTGCGGAGCTTTTGTCCCGTGTTATCATACGACGACCATCAGAAATGCGGTGTAAATATGGTTCGTTTCTAAACATGATTAATTATATGCTGTTTCTAACGCTAATTCTCTTTTGAAGGGAGGGTTTTAAACTGAGTATTAGGGGAGGAGTGGGAATTCGGGGGGTATATCCTGCAAAACTCTGACATGTGGATGAGTCACAGAAGCAGAAATTTCTCGTTGCAATTAGCGCTGGAAACTTCTATGCAGGGCACAGATTTGTGTTGGATGATTTATTTTATTTGTTTAATTTATTTCTTTTCCTCCAAAAAGAAATTGTTTTTTCTTTAACGTGCTTTTGTGGTTGTTGTTGTCTTCGTGTTTGTTGATGCAAGAAAAAAGTACCTACTGAGAATTCTGAGAAACTGAAAAATATGTAAAAGTTTGCCATAGATACCGCGCTGCTGTATTTAAAACACTTTATGGTATTTTGCAAGTGTTATTTATGTGATTCTAAAATTATAAACGGAGAAAATAGCTAAATTAACCTCAATTAAAATTCTGCGTTCTAACAAACTCGAAAACAGTGATTTAAGGGATGGGGCATGAGAAACAAATGCTATAAAACTAATAGATAATAGAAATTTGATAAAACTGAATTTTGGGCTAAAAGTTAAAAATGACTTTTTTAAAACTAAAATCAAAACGTTATTTATTCTCATAAATTTGAGAAAACATTTAGATAGCTAAGCATTTCGGAAATCGTTTTTTTAAAGTAACTTGTTCAATAAAACACAGTGAAATCTTGATTTCTCATTCTTCTTAATAATTCTTTCTTTTTTCTTAATATCATTATTCAACGATATGGGATTGAAAAGAGATGTATGGAAGAAATGATTAAGGTAGGAAACTCTAACGCATTGCAAATTATTATCATTTATCATTTTCATTATTACCCCGAAGGGGGCAATTTGCCCACAAGGACTATTCATTTCACTTTGGCATTTTGGTTTGGTTCACTATAAACGACGTCTCACCTTTGAAATTGTTGCCACCATATGGTGGCAACAATTTGAAAGCCCTGCATTATATTTTAAGATTTTGAAAAATGAAGAGTCTGAATGAATGTTTGCACGTTTCTCACACTGCGAAAAACAATGGTACCTAGACACATCAAATCTGGAAATACAGATTTGGAATTTGTTTTATTATTATCTATTTCATATTTTGTAAAACTTTAACGAATTTTTGATTAACATATTCAACGATTTCAAAGCGAGTAGTGGTAACACTGTAAGGGGAAAAGAAGCATTTTTGTCTCCAGCGCGCCAGACTGTGTATCGGAAATTCTAAAGATATGTTCTTTTTAAATTATTTTGCGATACTGCTGTTGGATTGAATTTTATGGTTTAAGTGCAAAGAACATGATGTTTGGTAAATAAAGGTAACGCACAAAACATTAGAAAAAGGCCACTTTGGGCGTAGTGTAAAATCTGAAATCTTTCAGATTTTTTTATTTCTTTTTAATACATTACACTGAAAATATTTTTTTAATTTGTTCATGATTTTAAGCTCAATTTTGCCTTTACAAATACATTTTTCATAAGAGAAAAGGTTTTTACGGACCTGTTTTTCATGCTCATGATAAAAATTTTGACATTGAAATTATATAAAGCATTGGAAATCGCGATGAAGCTCACACCATATCTTACTCATTTTCACTAAGATTTGGTACGAGCTTCATCCGAGATCTCCAATGCTACTCTATATACATATCTTACTTATTAATATACATAGCTTACTCATTTTCATTTATTGTCATTTTCTACCATACTCGTTGTACACTGAAACTAGTCAAATAACTCTTAAACTCCTGAAAATTAAGTGTAATAAATTAATTAAAATTAATAGAAATAAACTTAACGTGGACGTGCAAAGTGTGGCCATATATTTGATGTTTACTCCGTTATCGTGTTCTCAGATTTATTGCTTATAGATATTATAAATAATAAACGAGTCAAAATTTCAAGTCAAATTTCGAGTCAAAAATTGTTTTTGCAAAGGATCGATGCGAGAAATGCTGAGCCGGGAGTGAGGTCTATAAACTAATCATGCGGTAAAAGAATCTAGGGAACGATGGATATCAGACTAAGCATTATTTATATAGAACTTTATTCGCGAATAAAAATGGCCGATGATAGAAGTGGAAAAGTAATCAGTGAGGAAACGATAGATGGAAGCTTTACCGTACTTCTTTTAATGTTACAAAATACGCGTACGATATGTTATTTTGTTATGTATATTCATACACAAGGCCAGTCGTAGTGTTTGCTTTTTTTGACATGTTGTTCTTACTAAATTTTGTAATTTTCTATTTTGTGTCTTGCTTTTTATTTCTAAACTTCTTTAACTGAAATTCATAAAAATTGTTATAAAGCTTAGCGTTACGTTTATTGCAAGTATTCTTCATTTCATATAAACACCCAGCTTCTTTCGTTAGACAAATCTCTAATTTAAGTACAACAATGATTAAAGTTTCGTAAAACTCCACTTACTGAAACAGTATACTGAAATTTCCTATTGCTTTCTGCTGCATAAATTCATGTTAAACGGGTTTTCCAGTCATTAAGTCGAATTTCAGAAAATTGTCTTGTTTTACACTTTGGCATGTATCAGAGCTCTTATCCTTTTTAGCCGTATCAGAGCATTTGGTATTTTTCTGGATTTATGGCAACTGAAAAAATAATTTTCCAGTCAATTTCATCCAAAGCCATTTCTACCCATAAAATGAAGCCACTGTAAATCTTCGCCTGGAAAATTATTAATTTTTGTAGGAATAATGATAACAAAATCTCAGCTTGGAATATAATTTATCTCTGGCTTTCAAAGTGTCAGGATTTATCATGACAGTTGGCAATAAAATGTAATATTTTTAACTTAATATACCCGATAAATTAAGTGAATAATGTCGTGTTCTAAATTATATTGTTTCTTTTGCTCCCAGAGATAGAACTCATACTTCTAGGTGTTAAAACAGCTGCTTTCATACAGTATTGTGAGGAATTTTAGCATCTTCAGAAGCGAAATATATTTTTATTTCTAACAAAATTTATGAAACGAAATCCATTTCTTTCAGTACATACAACATTCATAATATAAATCTGGAGCTTTTCATTTTAACTACGCACAAAATATTATTTGGGGTTTCTCCTGATTTAGCATTTTTAGTTTATTTAGCTGATGTAGTTTTAGTTTATTTAGCTGATTTAGCACCCCTAATGGGCTATTAGACTCGAAGCGAGATTCGGCGGAGTATAACTTTAAACATCTAAATCACTTTTCTGTTTTTTGCCACGAAATATTATCTCCATGTAATTACTTTTAAAGAAATAAAATCATGAAGAATCTACATGAACGTTTTCATGTTTCTCGCACTGTGAAGAAAACGGCCGATAGCCACCAGATTCCGAATAACGTATTCCTCCACCCAAACATGCGCACCTGGGAAACCAAATTTTGAATTTCGAATTTTATATTTCATATTTTCTAAAACTTTAATGAATTTTTAACAAACTCAGTCATCTGAAAGTGAGCAATGGCAACACTCTACGGATTAAAACATTTTTACCTCTAGCCGACGAAACTGTTTATCAGAATTCTAAAGGAATGATGTTTTTAAACATTTCGTGATTTGGCTATTCAGCTGAATTTTACGTGAGGTAAGTGCAAAAAGCGTGATATTTAATTAATAAATTTAATACACAAAACATTAATAAGAAAAAGAAAAAAAAAGTTTTGCAAGACATCTTACTAAGAAAGCTGAACAGTGATATGAGTGAACTTACCATTTCATGGTGAATTCTAAGACTTTTACAATTTTTCTGTTGAATTGTACATGACGTAAATACGAAGAAAATGATGCTTAATAGTAAAGCCAAAAAGACAAAAAGAAGAAATATTTTAGCAAGAGTGAGGGCAACAGCAGGCTGGTAGGCTGCGAGCTCAGCGAGAGTGTAGAAAAACCTTAACAAATCCTTTTGGGCAACCGTTAAAATCCGTAAACTTTCAGAGTTTTTTTTTTTTTTTTTTTTTTTTTTAATTTCAAATTAAAAGTTTTATCTGGCGTTAATGCTTTGCTGATCACAAAAGCTAATTTGTCAAAGCAAGGTGTTTTCTGAAAAAGGAATTTTACAGTCGAAGTTTTGAATAACTTATGAGAAGTAAATGAAAAGCTAAAGTGTGATTTTTTTTATTCAGTTAAAAATAAAATTAGTCTTTAATTTTTTAAATAAAACTCATATTTTGTAGAAGTACAATCACTGATTCCCTTTTTTTTATACTGAAAATATATAACAATCTTGAAATGCAAAATATAGTTTTGAAAGTGATTGCAATAGATTCCCATTATCCGAATTAATTTTTTCCAGAAAATATTCATGCTACTTAGTCCGTTCTAATCAAATTTGTTGTTAGCGGTATAAAAATTATTAAGCAAAGTTATATATTACAATGAGTCTTTACCTAAATAGCTTATAATAGTACAAGTCTTTTATTTTGGAATGTTTACCTGTAGAATTAGAAAACCTTTCAACACAATTTCACGAAACATTCCAAACAAATGTTGCCACGCTTGTGTCCATCTAGCAAGCAACTCACGACTTTTTATTCTTTTTGCATTTTTTGCCTCAGCTAGTTTATTTCTTTTTTACTTTTTCGCGCATGGCAACTCACGCGGAAACAACACGAATAAAAGCCCAAACTCTAAACCTGGACCTAAGTATTCTACGGCAAAGAGCTCAGAGTTGGGTAAGGTTAGCATTTCAGGCGCATAAAAAAGTGCCCTGGAACCCCAGTGTCACTCCTCCCCCACACGTCTAGATTCTCAGCTGTTGCGTTGAAAAGGGGTTGGGCACACAGTATCATTTCTTCTAAACGGAAAAGAGCTGAGGGTATAAAAACATTAACGGCCATTGCAGGTGCCGGTCTCTCTTGTGTTTTCCTGTTGCCCCTTATGTTTTTCTTTGTTCCTTTTTTTTACTGGCCACTTGCTAGGACTAAACTTGAATAGGATAAAAGAGCTGCAGTGTACTCGACAGCGTTGAGGGTAAAATTTTTTATTATTATTATTTTTGTCTCTGGATATGATTTTTACCCTTTTCTTTCTAAATTCGCCGTTTCATTTTCTACGCGTCCTTTGCCAAACTTGATGCCAGGTGTTAGAGATACGTGTTTCGGTTTAAGTTATTTGTTGTGCTATACGATGGCAACAATAAGAAATTAATCGTTTGTTGTAAAGAAAATGAGACTCAATGACAGGCTCTGACAACTCATATTCATTTAACAATTATCAGAACAGTAATTGAATGTATTAATCAATAGCAAGTAGTTATTAATCAAATAAAAGGATAATTGCAGTGAATAGTCAGTTATAAGTCACCAGTTTTGTATATAATACTAAAATGGTAGTAACATCGACATGTTGTTTCCTTGCAAATCTTGTAGTTTCTGCGGAGTGAGTGAGTAAACCGCTATGATGGCTTCCGACCACGGACATGAACCAAACGGAATTACATACAATCACAGCGGGGAAACTCCAAAGTGATAAAGTTGAATATTACATACTAATAAGTTGGTTCTTGCAGCTTGATAACTGCAAGCACCAAGCGTTTTTCTGATTATCTGCTTTAAATTCAATGCTCAAACATAACATTATTCACGGTTGTTTCTACTCACGCAGTGTCTTGAGATCTTCTCTATTTCACCGAGGGCTACTCTGGTTTTGAGTGTGTTAGACGTCCACATTGCCGATGCACAGTCCGCTGGTTTCTTTAACTGTCAGGTTTTTGAATGTACACAATGAAAGTAATAATAGTCCGTGTCGCCTTCCTCTTTGCATTCACAGAAAGGAGTATCCCTAAGTCTGAAACTGTTGAAGTATACTGGGAATGGTCCATGACCTGTCAAAAATTGTATAAGGCTAGCACAGTGGGTTTTTAGTTTCGTGTTAACTTTTGGCATTAAGCAAAATGTCCTTCGTCCTACCTCTTCCTCTGTCCATCTACTTTGCGGATTTTATAGCAAATTTGTCAAAGTAGTTTGTTTAATGCGAGACCAAGGAAGGTTGCTCTAGTAAATCCGTGCAATTGGCTGCCTACTTGGCCAGTAGGTCAGCGGGTTCATTATTATCTTTTAAGCAGCATATCTTGAAAATTCAATTGTTGTCTCAGGGGAGTTGCACAGGGTATTTCAATTTCTAGCTGAATGTGGGGACCACTATACCACAAGGAGGGATCAGAGAAATAGCTTTAAATTCTCAGACTTCCCCCATCATCACTTAAAAAATAACTGCAGGGAGGCGGAGAAAGAAATACTAATCTGCTAAGTCAAACTAGCGAGAAACCAAGATCAATGATCATTCCATTTTATTTCAACTAATTGCTGAAATACTAAAAGTTATGTATTTGTAAATAAATATTCTGGAGAACTCTATAGACTATAAGCGATTTTCGGAGCGGATCAGAAAAATGGAATATTAATTGTTGTGATTCAAAGCACCCTTCTTCCAGTTTACCATATGGACGGGATAAAAATACTATATACAATTTTATGTGTTCCATATTACTATATGGAACACATAAAATTGTTGCACGGGATATGCTTGTATATGATTAGCGTTTCAGCTCACTTGCACAGATCAGATGTGAATAACGCCATCTATATTGTATATAAATAAGAAGATTGCACAAAAAGTTCTCATTGGCAATCCCATTCCAAACTTAGTTATATGTGCTAAGGACTAATTGTGGCCTCGTGTGAACAAACTTCTACTACCTGTCGAAATTCGACCACTGCAGGTTCATGCTTCAGGAAATTATCATTTATTTCATACATTTTTTATGTAAGCAATTCATTACATTTATTTATTTGTATGAACCTTACATAAGTAATAATTACTTGAGATAGCTCTTAGATTGTAAATAACATCTCAAAAATCTCAAAAGCTCAACATGAGATAACTGTTAGATTGTAACTTAACTAATTCAAGCTGTAAATCCGGCCTCATTTCTTCATAATTTATGTTTAAAGGCATGATTAAAATATCCATTTCTGTTCAAATAATAGTGAAATCTTTAAATCTGCCTTCAATTTCAAAATACAGATTTCTAAGCGCATTCATAACTCTGAAGCTGTCTTCATGAGTTGAGGATATTGAATTTAACCTCGGGAAATCTATAGCTATGGAGTAGAATCTATAACTATGGAGTAGAATCTATAACTATGGAGTAGAATCTATAACTATGGAGTAGAATCTATAACTATGGAGTAGAATCTATAACTATGGAGTAGAATCTATAACTATGGAGCAACGTCGTTCTTAGCTAGCTACGTAGCAAGCAGATAAAGTTTTAGTTTAAAACCTTTGACAGGGACCGAGGTGTCGTCGATAAATATAATTATACGTCACACCTTGAGATTTAAGTTTTTCATATGACTAAGAATATCTGTGAAAATACAAAATTCGAAAATCATGGTGTTTCTTACAACATTTCATAACTCCACAGAACGCTGGTTTTTATGGAACTCTCTCGAAAATACGTCTCTCACTAATCCACTTACTTTCGTCTACTACAGCACATCAAAGCCTTCAGATTACATTGACTGATGAAATTCTCAAAATTGCCTGTGAGTAAGTCCATGAAATCCAATACTTTTTGAAAGCCTCAAGAAGGTTTCATATTTACTGCAGATTCACACAGGGCATCTTGTTTAAGGCAATGCAGAAAGATAATTTTGTCCCTGAGATAGTTTTGATTAAAGAGTCAAATAACTACAGAGTTTTTTCCTGACACACTGTATGCTCCATTGCTCGTAATACTCCATATGTTTGTTACAAGTAATTTTAAAGTTGAAAGTTCTTCCAAAAATTCACGGAAAATATCACATTGAGTTGTAATTCTCTTAAGTGACCGCGTGCATGTCAGCTCCTTGGTAATTTCAAAGTTCTCATCGACACCTCTTATAAATAATACTAGTTTAGGAATATAATTTTTGTCAGCGCTTTCATCTATAGCTATGGAGCAGAATTTAATCTAGTCATTCTTTGACTCAACTGTGATGACAGATTTTTATTAATGCCTTTGTCTTTAGAAGTCACCCTGTTTATCGAAATAAGCTTACAGTCTCAGAATTCTGTACTTTTCTGGATTCCTGCACACGTTTTAATACAAGGAAATGAAAAGGAAAATCAACTAGCTAAACTGGCAGCAATGATGTAAACTTATTACAAATAGCGCAGAAAAAATTCCTGCTAAAGACTGAAACAAAAAAAATGCTTGTCTCGCTGGCAGAGTCAGATGGAATAACATAGCAACGGAAGACAAACTCTTAGATTTTCCCCGAAATGAACTCAGAACTTAAAACGTTTAATACCTTCACTACACTATTCTTTACTGATTACGGGCCATTTCTAAATTATCTTAAAAGATTCGAGCTAAGTGTGGTAAGACTGGCGATTCTGATCGTTTCGTATTCAGCTGCAGTTTAACAGCTAGTTGGTCATCTCTGCTCTAAGTATAACTTTGTAGAATATATAATAGGTCTAAATATCAAATACAGTTTAACTGTAACTGTGTTCAGGTGTAATGACATATCAGGCTTGTGATTAGTTTATAATTCACTTATTTTGATTTATTAGACAATCCGTAGCATGAGTATACGGTTAACAAAAGATTATGAAGCCAATATAATGATTAAAATTCCAACTGTACCTTAATTCAGGTGGTAAACTCTCAACAGAATAAAGATATTAGATCAATGAATAGTAATTTAATGTTCTTCGTGAAAAACGTTTAATGCAGCTTCGTAAATTGCTCCAGTAATGTTCAGGTTATGATTAACAAGATAATCATTCTTAGAATAAAGGCTTACCTTTTCAGTCAAACTTCTTTCTCCTTCTTCTTCAAGGTGATATCCATATCCGAGAATATTTTTATTAATCACACAGATCAATGTCACTGCTCATCACAAAAAGAGAGGCTTCTAAGATAATAAGGTATTTAATTTACAAATCACATTGCTAACTAGTAATATACGTAACACGGAGAGAAGTTACTGATTGCATCTTAAACGTCCATTACGATTTCTTCAATCATAGTTCTGTTTTTTATTTTGATCTGCACGCATGCGCAGATCACATAGTGTTCAGTGACGAGTTTTAACGGCGATAGTTTCAACGAGTAATGTACAGAATGACAAATAAAGTTCATTTATTTTTTTTCTTTTCTTCTCAACTGACTTTCTAAATAAAATTTATAAACAACAAAAAAAATCTGAAATCTTTATATTTCAGTCTAACAGTGCAAAGAAAATTTGTTACTGAAAATTTAAAAAAACATTTTAAATAATAAAGAAGTGAAAAATGAGTAAAAAATTGTAAAAACTTAAAAAGCAATGATTCTGAGGGGGGCGATTTACATAGCACATGAAGTCAGGAACATCTGTTTTTTTTTACAATAAAATTCCAAATATTTCTGAAACCTATCTGGTGGAAATGTTATATAACTAAACGCATTTGTATTAGTTAAGATCAGTAAACCCACCTTATAGTCTCTTAAACTGAAATAGGCACTTCGAGATTGTGCCAATTCTTCCCTCGTTTACTATCGTAACGTGTGTCGTCATCACACTCAAAATACATTAGGAGATGTTGTTAGCAAATTAAGAGCGTTTGATCATCTTCTGCAACCATCGTTACCATGGCAACAAGGCAAATTAGAATGGGAAGAAAATAGCCTAGAAATACCTATTCTCAGTACCAGACTATATGATGATAGCTCGCAACTAATGATTTTAATCATCTTAAAAAAATAAAGTTATTTTATTTTTTACTCATTTTATTTATTTATTTATATTTCTGTTCTTAGAAATGCTAGTCTCATAGCGATTGTTGTCTTCGAGAGGTAGATATTACTTATTACTAAAAAAGTGTAAAATATAAATTTAAAATTTTAGAAACGTGTTTATTGCCTTTAAGGCGCCCTATTTATTGAACAACAGACTTGTTAGTTAAAAGAAGAGATCTCATGCTTTGTCGAGGAGCAAAATCGACTATAAGCGAAAATGGCGTGGAAGATACGTAAAAGCTTTAATTTTCGGGTACTGACCTATTCCAAAGCACGAGGAAGACAAATGCTGTCATTTGTTTTCATCCAAGAGTTATCGAGGTATTAATTGTGTCTACGAATTTTATTTTATCCGAACAGAATTTTATATTAATTTAAAATAATGCATCTCCTTCAAAATATTATAAACAAATAACATTTATATTATGCTACTCAATATGACAATTTTTATCTGATAATCTTCTTTAATGTATTAAAATTCCATATATCAGTACTTGCCATCCAAAATGTCCTAAATTTGGAGGAAAAGAAGCAAAACCAGGAATCATAAGCATATTATTTTTATTTCATTGCGTGGGAAGTGAAGATCCCTCTGCAAGAGGGAAAAAATACCAAGGTTTCAAAAAGAAATTTATTCCACTGTCAAAAGTGGCAACACGATTTGCGTAGAATTCTTCTTTCGTAAGCGGCTTTCAGATTTTTGAATAATCATACGAGTCAGAAACGAAGTCAACTTGTCATATCGGAATTCCGAAAACGTAAAGAAGAAAAAACTTCGGCATGTTAGATAATAATAAAAAAAAATATGCACGCAAAAAACAATATCGTGAGTTAAAAAAAAAAAAAAAAAAAAAAAAAAAAGAACAAATCGAGTCAAGGGGAAAAAACGCACGAGGTCTCGCACAGGAAGAACGTGTTTTGTGTATTATTGATGATAGCCTTTTTGAGCTGCGCTGCATCGTCCATAATTGATGCGGCAACTTCAATTTTCACTTCGCTTCGGAGAATTTCTTCGCTAGAGTTAATTACACCTCCCACCGATGCTTTATCACAACACATACACATGCATTCAATTTACTCCTTCCAAAGGAGGGGAAAAAGGAGGGATTCTACATTAATATTCGAAAGGTTGCCATCCACGTGATTACCAACAAAAGGGGAAGAAGAGTTTTCGATATGAACACGAATTACGACGTTCTTTTATTTTCGGCTGCCTTAGTCGTAATCAGGTGCAGCAAGGAACATTAAAAAACGTATTTATATCTCGGCAAGAGGTGTTGAAGAAAATTCCTCCAAAGCAGGGAAATGAATGGGTGACGACATGAAATTGATTGAATGAAAGTTGTTTTGCGATTTTGCACTAAGGGCGAATCGTTTAGAGGATGTTTCAAGACTCGGTCGAGATTACTTCCAGAAAGGTTTTTCAAGCTTTTCATTGGCCTTAAACAACAACAAAGAGTTGCAAAACCTTAATTGATTGGAACATCGTGTATTTTTTCCCCCTCTTTTCCCTTCGTGGAAAATAAAACGGTTTTCTTGCGAGATGTTATGGAAAGTTTGTCTTAAAGAGGGACACAAGTTAGTGCACGGAACTTGTTTCGTTCCCACAATCGATTATGTTAGGTTAAATAATTGAATATCATTTCTGATATTATGCTGAAATTCTGAGAACGCTACTTTAAATATATACAGGTTTTAAGCTTAACGATTGTGTAATCACTGTAGTAGTAGTTTACATATGAACGTTCTTGAACACTCATTTGAAAAAAAAATAGTATGACAAATTTCAAGTATAATTCATTATGCTGTAAATGCAGATATTTTTAAATAAATTCTTATTCATCTTTTTTTACTTCAAACCCTGTGCTTGTCTACTTTCTTAAGGGATAATATTCGAAATTTTCAATTTAGATTTATAATTACACTTACGTTTCGTTTTTATTTGTACTCAGTTATTTTTACTTCATCCCGCGCTTAAGTTTCCGTTGTTTAAGAAACACAAATTTTATTTGATTTAACATTTATGCAGTTAAGATTATGATATTATATTACAATTTGTTCTGTTTCTTTATTTTACTTATCCATTTTGAGGCTTTACATAATGGTTTCTTGGACCTACTAATTATGCAGCTGTGTTAAAATTTGGGTACTTGTGAAAACTTTACTAAAATTCATATAAACTTGGAATTTTAGATGTATCATATTGAATTTTCATTAAATTTTCTTTTTGTACTGGAGAAAATTTCTTAGAAATATTTTATAATTTTTAGACCGAATGTAATTAGCCAAGAAAGGTTATTATTCTCAAAACGGGATTTTGCTTTGAATCACTATATAAGTCTGAATTACTTTTCAAATTGTTGCCACCAAATATTATCGCCCTATATTATATTTAAAGATATTAAATAATAAAGAATCTGCATCAACGTATGTATGTTTCTTTCATTATGGAAAAACAGCGGCACCCAATGCTATCAAAATTTGAATAACGTTTTTTATAGTAGAAATAAAGAATGGAATAAAATAAACTGTAAAAATTTATTAAAGCATTTTTTTATAAATCATCAAGCTATAATATGCTCTGATGTGATCCTGAATAAATAATAAGTAAAATAACAAATAGCATAAAATCAGGCTTCTCGAAATTACACCAGAAAAAACAACTCGACAAATTAAAAGCAGTTGGCTAAATTAATGTTTTAATAAATATTGAAGCAAAAAAGGGAAAAATGCTAACAAAAACTGTAGCAAATCAAAAGCAAAGAAAATAGGTAACTTTTAATATATATATATATATATATTAAAAGTTACCTTATATATATATATGTATATATATATATATATATTTATTTATTTTTTCACAAATAAGAAATTTCCCAAATGAGGAAAAATAGGAAAAAACTATATAAAGAATGGAAGACTTATTGCTTAAAATTGGAAATATTTTAAAAGGCAATAAGCCCAAAATTTTGAAAAGAAATAAATACTTCATTAGCCGTTTAATTTATTTAATATAATATTTGTTTTATTATATCATTTTATTATGACATTTTTTAACTGTTTTTTTTTTTTTTTTTTTTTTTTTCAATTCTTATGTGTTTTCTTTCTGTCAGACTGTCAAACACCAAATTTTTGATGATTTAATTATTTAATTATTACACCTTGATTTGAAATATATTTATATATAAAACTGACAGATATAGGTCTAAAAGTTGTTAAAAAAATATGTAATCAAATTAAGTGCTTCCAATCTCAATACAGAAATTTTAAAAAATATTTAATCTGCAAATTAAGATAAAGAAAACTGTAAACTAATAAAGTATTTTATACTACGTATTAAGCAAATAGTTAAATATTGTTAATTTGTTTTAATTAATATTTTTTAAATAATGTAATCTGAAAATCTGAATTTTAAATATGCAAATTAATTTTACATATTTTAATGTCGCAAATAGACTGTTCAGCGGATAATTATTTAAAACATTAAAACCTGAACAATTAAAGTGTACTGAATAAACGCTTCGGCCTTCTTCGCTATTTGAGTTCAAAACAAAAAAATAATAAAAATTAAAGTAATTTCAAAATCCGTTGCAAAAATATATATATGCGCCGCCTCAAAGATTTATGAAAATAAACGTACGCGGATTAATTTCTCGAATTAATCCGCGTACGTTTATTTTCATAACTCTTTGCAACTCTTTTCATAACTCTAAGCAATAAAATACGAAAATAATATAAAGATACAATAATTTAAAACTTAGAATACTGTAAAAAATGAAATTAAAAAATGAAAATTCTAGATCAAAATCACGTCTTTGTACAATGAAACAAAAATACAATGGTCAAATTATTCTAATAAACTTATTTGACTTTCAAATTTTTCACGTACCAAAGTTTGACATTTTTGGCTAAAAGTACTTTAAAAAACTATTATTTTTGTTGAAAAACGGAATAAATATCTTTCAATTATTCGACAATCAATAATAGAAAATGCTGTTATATTGTGAAATGGGTACCTAATCTCTAACAGTAAATCTATAATAGTAAACTGTTTTTTAAAGTTACTAATGTATATACAAGTAACTAAGTAACTGTAAAAATTACAATGATTTGAATTTGATAGATATGCCATCTTTTTAGGACGACGGCGGGAAAATCTCATACATAAATCAACGGAATTCTAATCGCGTTTATAAATTGCATAATAAATTTAATGAGTAAAAATGCGCTTTATATACCTAATTATTATAATAAACAGCTATTAATAAAAATAGTTAAAACATAATTTTTAAAATAGTTTAATAAGTTAGACTTCTTTGCAACATCACTGGAAATTGGTTGACTGTCTATGACAACGTCACTCCCTTCCATTCCCGAAAGACATAGGGTAAGGTAATAAAATAAAATCCGTATATTTTTTATAATTCTCGTATAGCAATATTGAATTCTCCATAAACAGACGATCCACCAGCGACCGAGGGATAAAATCGCTTAACACTGATAGTTCCGACTTGGGTTAGCCGCATGGGCGTTTTCGTGGTTTTTCCTACGTGTAACGAGCCATTTTCCCTTAGAAAATCCTCCACGAAGGAATCCTTCTCCTTAGGCAGATAGCCTTAGTGTGTTTTGCCCCAAATCAACCATATCAAACCAAACCAATCTCCAGAAACGTGCACTTACGCTTGCTTACCAATTACATCATACTTCTTGCCCACAAAAGCCCTTTATTTTCGAAAATGTTCGTTGTTGACATTTACTCCCAAAAATGTTTAAACAACCAAAGCTTCCTTTTTTTCCCGTGGTTCCAGACAGTTTTCATGATCTTATACAGCAACTGCCATAGGATGTTTAATCGTCTGTAGAATTTAATTGGCTAAGACTGGTATCAAACAAATTTAGATTTTTATCATGTGATTGCGCTCATTTAAGTCCCCAGTTCGTGCATGTAGAATCTTCAGCATTCATAGACATAAATAAGATCACTACTGTAATAGCAATAGTTCGATGTCCTATTCCAGGCACGTGGAAGACAGTTCTATATTTAACCATTCCTCCTCTCGCGTATAAAAACGGAGGATAAGGGAAAACCTTCCCCTTCCTCCGTAGAATTCTCAGGTGAGTACTTGGACAACATGACGTAGACACGGAATAGCGCTTCTCGGATTGGACTCCCCGCTTCTGAGGGTTGAAGAAAAAGGGAAAGAGAAGGAAAATTAAAAGCTTCCTGCAACCCCTCCCACGTGATTCCAATGGTAAATCTCCCATGTGACCTATTGGGGAAATGTATTGGGGTTTAGGAGCACAGTCCTGTAAACCTTGCACGGGTGTGTCTATAAATTAGCTAGAAGTCATGAGGTTGGCTGGGTTTGCCTATGCCAATGGTACGAAATACGATTTTGAATTTACGACAATTTGTTTTAATATTTCAGAGTTAATAAAATGTTTTTTCTCTCTCTTATGAGATACACATCTTCCGTTTGCATTTTACAACAGCGTCGAAGGTTTTCATAAATCAGTTTCAAAAATCAAATTCGTAGAATATATTTGGAGCTAATGGTATTAATTGAAAGAGAATCCGTTTTGTCACATTAAATGCGAATGCTTCAGTTTTGTTTTCTCAAAAGAAAATAGGTTCAATTTTGAGTTTTATACACATCACTATGTGTGTGTGTATGTTATTAATCCAAAGGAGCTTTGTTCCCGAAGGACTGTTGTTTTCGTTGTGCGATTTTGCGTTAAATCACTATAAATGTCCGTTTCACTTTTCAAACTGTTGCCACCAAATGTTAGAGTCCTGCATTATATTTGAAGAAATTAAATAATAAAAAATCTACATAAATGTATGTATATTTCTCGCATTGTGATAAAACAACGGTATATAGAGCCATCGAATTTTGAATGAGGTAATCCTCCTACGAATATGGGCATGTGGAAGATCAAATTTTGAATTTGTTACTTCCTTGTACGAAGTAAAAAGGAAGTATTGTAATCGCGAAAAGTTTCAGGCAGCATATTTCAACGAAAATATCCATTTTGACCGCTATCGAATGCAATTTAACGATATTTTTGCGTCATATCTGTACGTAAGGACAGAATAAAATGCTCTTTTCCTTCAAAAAAATTATAAAACTACTTTAAAATTAATTCTGAAGAGAATTTTTCGTGGCGTCTGTACGAACGTATGTACGTACGTGCGTACGTTCGTGCGTACGGACGTATCTCGCATAACTCAAAAACGAGTAGCCTCAGAACGTTGAAATTTTGTATTTAGGACTTCTATAACATGTAGATGTGCACCTCGTATTTTGGTTGCAATCGGCAGCACCAAACGTATATAAATATATTTATATATATATCCACTCTATTACCTGGCTCAGTGATCTCAGTTTCTTTACTCTTATATGTTTGTAAATTGCACATTTTTTGCTTTAAAAATGATTGAATTATGTTGTTTTTGTCTTCCGGTTAAGGATTTTATGCCTTTAGTAAATCTGTGTGCAATATTTTTAGAATTATCACCAATTTTAAAGTTGTTTAATTGCTGCTAAGCCTGTTTTTAATGGCGGCCATTGATGTTTACATTTGAAAAGGAGACTAGTGGATTTGTTGCCAATCTAGAGAAACTTAGCTTCGCAACAACAAAGATAACGCATTCATTTATTATTGCCAATTAAATCATGCTTAATTCTTTCTGGAATTTTTTCTGAGATTTACTTCTTAATTTTTAATATAGATATTTTGAGTTTTTATGTATTTTTGCCTTCTCGCGAAGTGAGAACTGAATTAATTCAATGAGAAATACTCTATCGTCTGTGAAAAACTATTTCTTTCTTTCTTTTTTTTTTTTTTTGTTTTGTTTGCTTAATTTTTTTTTATACATCGTTCTAACTTTATTATAGTATTTGAATAGAACATGTGGCAACGATTAGATAATTCTATTCTTTAAATGATATAAATTTTGTGCATTATGAGTTATAATATTGTTGCGTGCGTACGGGTTCGTTATGAAATGAATGCACAAGTCCGATGAAAAAAAATGAACAAAAATTTATTATTATCACAACAAAAATGCTTAAATTTTCTCAAATTATCACGCAGTATTACAATATCTCACAGTAGTTTTCTTTTAACTACTCAAATGTCCAATAGAACGTAATTCAAAACAGCTAAAGAACGCTAATCCACGAATTCGCTACAATCAACAACAGTAGTTTTTTTTAAACAACAACAAACTAAGCAACTACTACAAACTGAGATGTTTTCCTCCTTTTATAAGATTTTAAAATCACGCGCTAGAATTTTCCAGTACTTTCTCGAAATCAAAAAGAGATATTTATTTAATGCACGCGCTCTTGTATTTTCAATTTTCCAGCTTAGCTTTCTTTTAATATTCGTCACGCGCTGCACTGCGCGAGAAATAAAACCAATTAATTTATAATTGAACTAATATTAGCTTTTTAAATACCAAATTCGTAACACTGCCCCCTTCCCAAGGACTGCACGTCCCGGGCAGTACAATCCCTGGACAGGAAGCTAAATTTACAACTGTGGCATAAATGCAACTGAGGCATAAACATTACATTACAATATCAAACAATATAAACAATAAATGCAATAACTAACTTGAACAAATCAAATGCTATCAAATACTAAATACAAAACAAATACTAAATACAAATCAAATACTAAATACAAATCAAATACTAAATGCAAATCAAATACTAAATACAAATCAAATCAAATACACATTTATAAACAAAAAGGACCATGGTCTTATACTATTTACAATTATTTACATTATGTACTATGGCCATAGTAATGTGCTAACCTGTCGTAATGAACGACTTTAGGTTTAGAGTTCGAAGACTTACGAATCCGAACCACGACGTCATTCAGCCTGTTTAGGACTGTGTACGGGCCATCCGAAGGTGACTGTAATTTCGGACAAAGTCCTTTCCGTCGAGTCGGATTCCACAGCCACACCTTGTCTCCTTCGTGGAATGGATGTTCAGTAGCTCTTGTGTCGTATCGGGTCTTCATCTTCTCCGTCGCCAAGTTGACTCGCTCTCGTGCAAAGTTGTGCATCGCTTCAAACCAGGCCTGGAGATCTTGAATATATTCCTCAGACGATGAAGGAGCATCCGGAGGGCGGCCAAACAATAGATCACAAGGCAGACGAAGATCACGACCGAAGAGCATTTGTGATGGAGAATAGCCGGTAGTGTCGTGGACAGCACTGCGGTAAGCCAGTAAAAAGAGTGGTAATTTCTTGTCCCAGTCCTGTTGGTTTCTGGAAACCACTAATGAGAGGTTATTAAGGATGGTTCGATTGAACCTCTCTACCATGCCGTCCGACTGGGGATGCAATGGCGTCGTTTGAGTTTTGTCAATGCCGAGTAGTTTGCATAGTTCTTTGATTACTGCCGAGGTAAAATTCCTTCCCTGATCGGAATGTAACTGAAGAGGCACTCCGAACCTGGAAATCCAGTGCTGTATCATTATCTCAGCTACTGTGACAGCCTCTTGATCAGGAACAGGGTACGCTTCAGGCCACTTGGTGAAGTAATCAATGACAACGAGTATGTATTTGTTGCCATCAGCAGTTCGTAGCAGAGGTCCTAAAATGTCAAAGGCGATACGTTCAAAAGGCGCCCCTACGTTGTAACGTTGCAGCTTGCCTCGGCTGCGTCTCTTCGGTCCTTTCCGACCTGCACAGGCATCGCAGGATCGGCACCACTTTTGCACGTCATCCTTTGCATTATTCCAGTAAAAGCGCTCACGAACTCTCTGTAAGGTCTTCATTATTCCAAAGTGACCTCCCGTAGGGCTGTTATGTAGTTCTTTAAGGACATCAGGAATGCGGGATCTTGGAAGTATCAGCTGCCATCGGAACGTCTTCCCATCATCCGATTCAAATTTCCGGTATAAGACGCCGTTTCGAATGTGAAGTGAATCCCAGAGTGCCCAATACTGTTTGGTTGTAGGACTACAGATAGAAATGTCCTGCCAGGTAGGTTTTCTGGTTGATGACTCCATTAAATCAATTATCGGCTTAATGTCGCGGTCTTCCAGCTGGTCTTTCCTGACTTCATCATCACTCCACGGTTCTCGATCAGCCGATGTTGATGTTGTAATTTGTCTTGCGACCGGAGTCAGCAGCTCGTATTTCGCTTCCACCCTGGAACAATATCGGCAGCTTTCTTGGCAAGATCTTCTAGACAGGGCGTCGGCGTTTCCGTGTGATGATCCCTTACGATGACGGATAGTGATGTCATATTCTTGGAGTCTCTGTATCCACCTGGCTATTTGACCCTCAGGATTCTTGAAATTTAAAAGCCAGGTCAATGATGCATGATCGGTGCGGAGCAGGAATTTTCTGCCATATAGATAGTGATGGAATTGTTCTATGGCTTTGACTATGGCGAGCAACTCTTTCCTGGTGACACAATAATTCCTCTCCGGTTTAGACAGGTACTTGCTCCAGTAGGCCACTACACGTTCTTTACCGTCTATTTCTTGGGACAAAACAGCACCGACACTTTCATTGCTCACGTCGGTGTCAAGAATAAATGGTCGGTCGAGCTGAGGATACGTCAGGATTGGAGCAGATGTTAAAGCCTCCTTTAAGTTGTTAAATGCATCCTCGCATTCTTTTGTCCACAAGAACTTTTGGTTGCTCTCTGTCAGCTTGTGAAAGGGTCTTGCGATGGAAGAAAAGTCCTTCTCCTATAGTAGGTGCAAAGCCCTAGGAAGCTTCTCAGCTGATGGACATTTCCGGGACGTTTCCAGGATTTAACCGCTGATACCTTTTCAGGATCCGTGCGCACACCTTCTGCAGAGATGACATGTCCCAGGTAAGTCACTTCCTTTCGGAACAATTTGCATTTAGCGGGACTCAGCTTCAGATTGGCTTCTTTCAGTTTCTGAAGCACCTTCCTAAGATTTTCTAAATGTTCTTCAAAACTCTTTCCGACGATGATGATGTCGTCCAGGTATATCAGGCAGGCTTCGTAGGAAAGATCTTTCAAAACAGTCTCCATAAGACGTTCGAATGTTGCCGGCGCATTACACAGTCCAAACGGAATCACCTTGAATTGCCAAAGCCCTTGTCCCGTAGTAAATGCCGTCTTTTCTCGGTCTTCAGGCTGTATTTCTACCTGCCAATACCCACTCTTTAAATCAAGTGTTGAGAACCACTTGCTTCCAGAAAGAGTGTCTAGAATGTCGTCAATTCTAGGAAGAGGGTAACTGTCTTTCTTCGTAACCTCATTCAACCGGCGAAAGTCAACGCAAAATCTTGTTGAGCCGTCTTTCTTTCTGACGAGAACGATGGGAGATGCCCATGGACTCGCTGAAGGCTCGATGACATCGCCTTCTTCCATATCTTTTAACAGTGTTCGCACCTCTTCCTGTTTAGCAAACGGTAGACGTCTTGGATGTTGCTTGATCGGGGCATGATCGCCGGTATCTATTCTATGTTGTGTCAAACTAGTTCGACCCACGTCAGAAGACGAGCAGGAGAAAACAACTTGAAGATCTTTGATGAAGCGATCGGCAGCATTCTTCTCTTCATCGTTCAATTGCGCATTCTGCAATAACTCCGATGTAATGCTCTCTGATGAGGACACGGATTCTTGGATATTGCTCTTTCTTTCAACGCTGGTTACTGGAGTACATGCTGCAACCACGTCGCCTTTCTTAATAACTCTCGCCTTCTCAGTTACATTGGCAACTCTCACCGGGATAACCATTCTCGATAGGTCGACGAGTGTTGAGGCTACTAGTACTCCTTTCGGGCTATTACAGTTATTGGGATATTCTATGATGCCGTAGCGGAAATCTCTGTTTTCGGCTATAGATCCAGGGAGTAAAATTTCTGTTCTTGCCGGTATTGTGATATTGTCTTGTGCTATGATTCTGTGGACAGATTTAACTTCTTCATTATTAATTCCAAATAACGTTATGTCCTCAGACGCAGAATGCAATTCGTTATTTTTAAAGTCCAAGGAAAAATTGTATTTCCTTAGAAAGTCCAATCCGAGTATGCAAGAATCAGTGATCTCTGCTACATATGCCGTGTGATGGTAAGCGGCACTTCCAAACATGATGTTAACATTTACTTTCCCATTGATGTCGATCTTCTCACCGGACACAGTCTGTAGGGTAACGCAGGGCGGCGTCCAGATAAGTTTGCTTTCCAGTTGTTGAGCCAAATCTTTTCGGATGATGGTAACGTTGGCTCCTGTGTCTATCGTCATATTGCAGGGGACTCCGTTAATATGTCCTATTATGAAAAGTCCATTACTGCCGCCACTCACTGCAGAAATCTGAAGCGCTTTAAACTGGGGCTTTTCATTATCTGGCAACCTCCGCCCCGCGAGATGGCCACTAATTAGTTTCCCTGCTGCTTGTTAGAAGCGGTCTTAACATCCGTACCCTGGGGTATTCTGCAGTTTTGTCGTATGTGTCCTTCAGCACCGTAGTTCCAGCACTTAACGGTCGGTTTCTTCTCACCAATATTCCGTCTCAAGGCGTTCAGTTGTCTAGTTAAATCGTCTAGACGAGCGGTGACTTGATCCCCTGGCTCCTGGACTTGAGCAGCTCTGACTGGGTGGCGGTCTCGACGAGTGGCTTGCTGGGCTGCCTCGAATTTCATGGCGTACACTAGAGCGCTTTTTAAATCTTTTACATCCGCCATTCGTAGAGCTTTTTGTATTTCAGTATCCCGGATGCCATCGATGAAATATTGCAGGGACAGGATTTCCCTTGTTTCTGTCGGGCACTCCGAAAAGGCGTGATGTGACAGCCTTTCAACATCCGTGGCGAGCTCCTGAAGTGATTCAGTGGGCTTCTGTGGACGGGATTTTAATTGAAGCCTGCTGTAGTCTTTTAAACATTTCTCGCCAAAGCGCAGCTCCAAAGCGCCGGACAGAGCTTCGAAATCTAACCTTTTGTTTTCGGGAAGAGTCTGAAGGATATCCGCTGCGTCGGATCTTAAAGAAGTGGCGAGATGACAGGCCTTAGCTTGGGAATCCCATCCATTCGCATCCGCAACGATAGAAAACTGGGTCTTGTACACTTGCCAGGATGTCTTCCCATCATATGTGGATAGCTTCAGAAATGGACGAGCAGGCATCGGTAAGAATTTAAAATCATCATTCTTGCTCCCTGCCGTCGCTACGAATTTCTTTAACGTTTCCATTTCTTTGGCAACTGCAGAAACTCTCTCATCAATTTGTTGTTCGACTTGGTGTTGGACGGCACAAACTCTTCCTTCAATTCGTTCCTCCACAGCCGAAACTCTCCCTTCTATATGTTCTTTTACAGAAGAAACTTTTTTTCTATTTGTTCTATCACCGAAGAAACTCTTTCTTCAATTTGATCTTTTACGAAAGAAACTTTTTCTTCAATTTGTCCAACTTTATTTTCAACTGTATTCTTATATTCTGCCTTCCATAGCTTCAAATTTATTTTCTATTATGCAGGTAATTTCTCTTTTCATTTCTTCTTGACATGCTTCAATCTTTCCTTGACCAGCTTGAACGGCTTTCATTTCATCCTTAACGGATTCCTGGCCCAATTTCATTTCTTCCTTAACGGATTCCTGGCCCAATTTCATTTCTTCCTTAACGGATTTGACGGCCCCTTCCATCTTTTCTTGGAAAGCAGCAAATGCAGTCATCATTTGCCTGAATTGTTCTTCCATCGCTCTTGTTATTGGCATTCAAATCCCACTCCTGACACCAAAAATTGTTGCGTGCGTACGGGTTCGTTATGAAATGAATGCACAAGTCCGATGAAAAAAAATGAACAAAAATTTATTATTATCACAACAAAAATGCTTAAATTTTCTCAAATTATCACGCAGTATTACAATATCTCACAGTAGTTTTCTTTTAACTACTCAAATGTCCAATAGAACGTAATTCAAAACAGCTAAAGAACGCTAATCCACGAATTCGCTACAATCAACAACAGTAGTTTTTTTTTTAAACAACAACAAACTAAGCAACTACTACAAACTGAGATGTTTTCCTCCTTTTATAAGATTTTAAAATCACGCGCTAGAATTTTCCAGTACTTTCTCGAAATCAAAAAGAGATATTTATTTATTTAATGCACGCGCTCTTGTATTTTCAATTTTCCAGCTTAGCTTTCTTTTAATATTCGTCACGCGCTGCACTGCGCGAGAAATAAAACCAATTAATTTATAATTGAACTAATATTAGCTTTTTAAATACCAAATTCGTAACACTATGAATGAAATATAATACTGTTAAGTAAACCTAGCGCCAGAGTGTCGCTATGGTAAACAAAGTGAATTTCAAAGAATGCATTTATTCTATTGTGGTTTATGCGCTGTCGGCGAAGTAGGTTGAATTCAATCTAATAAGTTTAAATAAAATACGTATAATTTAGTATTCCGTACAAGGAAGTCATGTGGTGTACACATCAGATTTTTTTATGATCGATTTCATATTTTGTAAAACTTTAACGAAGTTTTGAGTAACAAACTCAACGATTTTAAAGCGAGCAATGGCAACACTCTACAGGGGAAAAAACTTTTTATCTCCAGCGCCCGCGGACTTGTGTATCTGAAATCCTAAAGATATGCTCATTTTTAAATTATTTTACGATATTGCTACTGAACTGAATTTTATGATTTAAGTGCAAAGAGCATGATATTTAATAAATAAAGGTAACACACCAAACGTTAAAAAAAAAACGCCCCTTTGGACGTAATTTAAAATCTAAAACCTTTCAGATATTTTTTAATGTGTATTAGTTTTATAAAATATAATTTTTATTATCTTCTTAACTAAATGAATAATATTAAAAATTTTCAAATTTGCGACATAGAAATCTAAATTTTGTTCTTGGCAAAAATTTAATAAAGAAGTCAAAAAATAAAATTCTGTAATTAACTGTTCTATTTTCTGACATTTAGGCAAGTTATAAACTGTTACATAGATCTAAACATAATATATTTATGCACAACTTCACGTTAGCTGTTGTAGGCATAATATACTTTTAAAAAATTAACTGAAAAATATCTGAAAGTATAATATCTTCAGAATTGTTTAAATCGGCAGTTTTAAATTTTAATGTAGTCTACAAGTAAGGATGATCGATAGAGGTGACCCAAGTCCAACAGCAAATTTTATAGGCTATAATATGAGCATGCATTTAGACTAACATGGAAGCGTTATATATTTTGTATATACTCGTATTTAAAAAGTGAAAAAAAAAATGTGTAATGTAGTTCTATAAAAATATTGAATGCTTTATTAGATATTTCATGAATTAAGTGCATTTTTATTTAAATCCGTCAGATTAAAAAAAAAAAAAAAAAAAAAAAAAAAGAGTATTTTTAAGAAGTACATTTATCGATTTTAGGTAATTTATTTTGTTGATTAATAACAGACAGATTAAATGTGAAATTATAATACTTACTTTTTTCAGAATGGCAACAAACTCGAAAGTAAAGTGAAACAATGCAAAATCGTGTTTCGAGACTAATAGCTCTTTTGGGCTAATAATAGAAAATGTAAAAATTTCTCTTTTTTCCAAGTCGAACGTTAATATTATTGTAAATACTTCCTCAATCGAAATGCCCATATCTTAGAAACAATTTCCATATCAAACATTTTTAGATCTCAGGAACACGTATAAAATCATACCAAATTACACATATGATATGATCTACAGTAAATATATGATATGATCTACAGTAAAGTGCACATAAAATGCAAAAAGAATTAAAATGATTCATTCATCATAAGAACTGATCTGTTTCATATTATTTTAGGCAACACTAACAATGGAAATAAAATTCTGTTTAGTTAACTATTTAACAGCAACATGATATTAAAAAGTTCTTTCGAATTTTTATTTTGGCTGCAAAATTTGAAAATCAGTGATCTAAATTAACACTAAAAGTAGCGTGTGATTATCGATTAATCCGAATGATTACTTTCTGTTTCTCTATTTTTCATTTGCCTCTACCAAAATTCACCAAAATTCGGGCTTTATCGTTTGTTTTGCTTCAAGTGAAAGGGCTTGAAATACACCTATACGGTTGATTATTTAAAGTGAAATTTTTCTCCTATCATACAGTTCTTTGAAGGTAAGTAAAACACCTTGCATAACGTCCTTGAAACGATGAGCTTTCTCATAATCAGTGTGTTTTTCTCTAATCCTTGCCTAAAATATTTTAACAATATTGTTGCTTTTCGACGCTATCGTAAAAGAAAAAATATCCTTTGGATTGCGTTGTACAAATAAAAAAAAATCACGGAAGGCTTTCTTTTTTAGTTTAAAAAGCTTTTAATGCGTAGAATTATTAACGGAAGTGTGAGGATGTTATAGAACAAATAAAACAAACAAAAGATGTTACACACACACACATACATATATATATATGCATATTACTTAATTTTTTATTTATTTCATTCATTCATTGAAAATGATCCTGTATGAAATTGATCGAGGAAAAAAAGGGATGCATAATTTAACATGTCTGCGGTTATATTTCTAGTAAATGATAAATATATAAATGGATTGCCAAGTGGTATTTGGATAGCTACACAGCACAATATTGAAACTATAATGATGTTTCGTAAAATCAAATCTTTTTTTTTTTTTTTTTTTTTTTTTTTTTCCTATAACATACAGCAACACACCACCCGAACACCTTGGCTGTCTATGCACGACTGTCTGCCAGACGACCTTGCCACTCAGACGCGGTCGCGCATGCGCACGGAGGTTCGACATCATTGAAGTTTCACTATTTTTGACGCGTATAACTTTCGTCCAATTTAAATTTTGTGTGTGTTTGCCAGTGTTTTTCTTGCATCCTCTGTTTGCAAAACCATAGCCATTGTACAACCACCTAGCCCTTATGTGGCCATGTATCTACCTTAAATTATTCACTGTTAGACGCCAGATGCCACCCGTCCTCAGTCACCTGTTTGCTAATGTGTTCTTTCGTTTATCTAATGATGTCTGGGTACGATGGAGAGAAGAACAACAGGTTTCTTTATGTGCCAGGTAATGCCAGTGTGTCCAGGGAATTTCGCCAGAGCGATTATCTAATGGTGTATTTGATTGAAACATTTGTAATTTCTAAGATATAAGCATTCGCGCGCACCTCAAATAGCGTCCTAATTTTTGCTTTCCCATCAAACCGTTATGGAGAAACGCTGTCCTACATTAGACAGGTACTCATGTGATCAAAAGCGATGTGGTTTAAAAAAATTTTCCGTAAAGGGAGAAATTTGCGTTCTGCTTTGAGTATCATCTTTAAATGTCTTGCTTCGTGAATATTTTTTTTTTTTTCTGTTTTTCAAACTTTGTTGTGCATTTTTTGAAACGTATAGTAAATTTTTCTAAAATAACAATTTTAATAGCATTTTGTTGTGAAGACAAATACCGAATATACGAGTAGTTCTTGCACTTTCGTAGATTTTTGGTAGCTGTTAACTACAAAATTTTACCAGTAAAAGTTTTAACCATTAAAATATAGTACGTACATAGAGAAACAAAAAAGGAAATTATTTTAAAAACTTTATCTTGAGGAAATGTAATAATGTTATCAATTAATACCATTCAAAATTACAAGAAATTCTCATAATGGCATTCCAAAATGGAAAACTAAGAAAATTATAGGAAGAAATTAATATAAAACTAAACTAAAATTAAGTAAAATCAAAACCAGAAATTTGACTGCACGTTTAGTACATTTTATAATACCTAGTCTTAATAATTTAATTTAAAACAACACTTGCATAAAAGATGCGTTTTTTTTTTAAATTTCAGCTGTTTAAAATCCTTTCTACAGCTAATATTTCCAATAAAAATCGTTGCTTCTATTGTCATTATTGTTTAGAAACCTCTTCGAACTCAACACCGTTCAGAACAAGTACTGTTCTTGATAGCTGTGTAATGCTATAAATCAATTGCAGCTTATGTTCAATTAATAGCGAAAGTGAAAGCCAGCATCCTTCTGCATTTGCGGAAAATTGCAATCTCATCCAACTAAATGAATTAAGCCTGTGGTTGGAATTAGAATTTCCGAAAAGCCGTTACGTTCTCGAGGTTTTCAGCAGGCGCGAAGAACGCGTGGGTGTCCTTTTCCTTTTTCTTCATTAGCTAGGTGATGAGAGGGCCTCTGACCCCTCACGGGGTGGTCCCCCACGTCACGCAATGTCGTCCAGCATCTGTCCGATTCCCACACCTCTTCTTCCAGCAACGACCAACAATCCCTCCACGGGGTTTTCTCATAGCTTCCCCAGAGCTGTCACGTTGGCAAAGAAGGAAAAGTGCTTTTTTTTTTATTTTTATTCTTACTCTCGGCTTTTGGAAATTGTATTTGTTTGCGAATTTTTCTTTGTTCACTACCGCTAGGTTTTTGCGTCTGTTATATAGATAAGAAATAGAGTCAACAAAAATAATTTAGATGAAAATGGGGTCCAAATGGCGGTGCTGCATAAGGTGGTCTGCTGTTCTTATAAAATGAAATAATAAAAAATAAGTAAAGAAAATATTGCAACAAACGAACAAATAACATATCTATGTGTCTCATGTATAGATTAGTATAGATTGGAAGGGTTTGTTCGGGAACATTTAGGGCTGTACGCTTTTAATTTTGATTTATCATAATATATATTTATGAACTATATGGATACAGTTTGTTTTAGTTCAAAGTAACTTATCAAGTACTCAGCTTGCATTTCAGTTCAACAAGCAATAACGTTTTCCTTTCCACTTGCTTATCAACGTGCCTGCTTTTTATAAACTGCGCATGTAGCTAATCCTAGAAGTATCAAGCTCCCAATTTCAATTCATTACTTCCTTTTCAGCCAGCGCCCTTCTTTTTCAGCTCAGCCATCTCATGGCACGCCATCTAGTGTAACCGTGCCCATCCTTCCATTGTGTCTTCTTGGGGTCAAGGGCGGAGATGATCTGAGTTACATAGGGGCCATGTGTAAGAGAAAATTCAAAATACGGTTTATTCTGCATATGTAATATTTACGCAACAATTTGAAATCATGAAAATGGATGTTGGAGATAATTTATCACTTGTAATTAACAAGCATACCTTACTTATAATTATCACTTGTAATTAACAAGTATACCTTACTTCTACTCTTAATTCCCCTTAAAGTTTCAACATAGGATTCAAAAACTTCTGATTTATGGCATTATTCCCCTCTTCTTTCCAGAGAGAGATAAAGAGCTCCTTCACAGGTAGAGTAGTTTCATGAATGTTGCTCAGCATATGCTAAAGCAAACACCTTAAAAATCAAGCTGAACATAAACGATGCAGGCACGTTTGTCAAGTTAGTTTCGTCCGGACTAGCTTCTTTGACATGTCAGTATCTTTATGAAGTTGATTTGAATCGGACAAACTTCAATATGTGGCAGTTCCCATATGCGAGTCGGATTTCGATTTGCTTTTTCAGATTACTCTCTTAAGAATGAACTAAAACCAGCACATATTTATTAAAGTGTGCTTCCATGCATTATGCTTCCGACCCTTTTATTTCTACTACAGTAAATCGTGGCAATCACATCTCGTATTCATTTGCCTATGTGGAAACAATTTTGTATTATAAAAATGATGTTTAGGTTGTAGAGACATTAGGTATTTTTGGAAGCAAGCAAGATGAAAAATGAGCAATCGCCTTCGCCGGGAATGGAACCACGAACACCTCTGAAATACCGGCCCAGCGGGCAGAAATACTACACCACAAAGGCATGCGAAGAAGGCGGGAGAAATACCTTATCAGGTGATGACTTCCTCTACTAAACAGATGCGTTAAACGATTCTCTATTGTTAGTTCTTGCGTTAAATCATCTAATATGAATAAAGTATGCACACCTAAAAAATCTCGAAAGTTCTTGGGTAGCCCATCTACGAATGTAGCATCATTCTCCTTTTCTTTGGAAAGAGGTTGGTGGATCTCATACGATCAGATGATTTTATCCGGCGCCATCGAAGATCTTCTTAGAGTGGTACTCAATTGCAAAATGTGCAGTTCTTGGACCCCATTCCAAGTAACAATCTATAGCATTACTCTGGTGCTTTGATGGTGAATATAAGGCGTGAAAGAAAAAAGGGAATTCTATTGTAGACTGTAACTGAAACTTCTTTGAAATATTCAATATAATGATATTCGATGCTCTGAGAGAATGCACTAAACGACTAAATGACTTTAGACTACTAAATTATTTCTATAATCTTTCCTTAAAATTGATATACGTTGTTTATTTTCCGCTCTCGATTTTTAAGGGGCAAAGTCAGAAAGAAAAAATAAATAATATTGTGAATAATTACAGTAAATTTTTTTTCTGATTAAACGCATATTTTTCTAAATTTAGTAAAACTGCGACTTTGTTTCCTTAATCTGACAGTTCTATAATTTCCATTCGAAACGAAATGAATTTTTTAATCTTTCTAGTGTAATTACTTTAATTATTTGAGAGTGTTTTTACAATGAAGGCATGACTCTATTCCTCAATTGCTGTCTGATGAAAACTAGATGATATATTCTTGAAATTGAGCAAAGAATTGATAGGCGGATAAAGTCCTATATAACCGAAAGGGAAGCAAATCTCTATGGTCTGTTCACAGCGGAATAACTACTCCCAGGATTGATGCAAATTCTGCCTCACGCCATCATGAGGGAATAGCGGTAAACCTCTTAGAACATCGCTGTTTGGCAAGTTCCCGCCATCGACTTCCAATCCTAGAGTATTCGATTTCCGTTTGCAGTTGTTTTTTCAAGGAGGCGTCTTCACAACGAATGGAATTCTTTGTGTATACATTGACGAGCGAACGTCCAACACGTTGCCACTCCACTTAAAACTTTATTTCGACTTTTGGTTTCTAAAAGCTCGTCGTGCTTCTGAATAATAAAATAAGTCAGCTCGAGCTAAACTTCCTCTAAACCAATTTAGGTGTTTGCAGCTTTTTGAATGAGAATTTCTAGAGTTTATATGAAGCACAAAGACCTCTGTAGTTTTGTAGGTGTTCTTCTTTTGTGACTTTTTAGGTTGAAAGTTTTTACCGATGTCTTCGTGATTCAGCAACTGCCTTTAATTTGTATTTTCCGCGAGCATATTTTTGTGAATGCCATTTCATTGAAAAATATTTTCATGCAAGTGTTCGAAAAAATATTCCAAAAACGTAATACAATTGATTCATTAAATTGCCCTTTCTTATACGTCACATTTAAAGACACTGAGCAGACATTATCCTTCTGTTTCAGACGGCTTAAGTGCGGATTAGTCGATGTATCAAGAAAATCTAATTCATATTAGTAATATTTTTATTTATAGAACTTCTTAACTCTACAGAGCACATATCACGTTTTACAGAACAAATATCGCATAACACTGTATGCTACTTTTTTACCGCGCAATTAATTTTTAGATAATGCATTACATGTCTTTTATGTTCTAAAAATGTACGCTTGAGGATTTTACTAATTTTCTTAATTTTCAATAATTATAAACATACTTATTAACTAATATGTTTTTATTTTAATAATTTTTAGATAATTATTTTATTAATTTTTAGATAGATTGCGTTACAAGTCCTTTATTTTCCAAAAATATACTCTTTATGCTTTTACTGCTGTAAACATAAAAAGATAAAATTACATATTCATTCTAACGTTCAGCAACTGTGTTTTTATTTCGTTGATGCGAGTTGGTAATAAAATTGCTTTTCTGTCTTGTTCACTTCTACCTGTACCTGAACCTACCAGCATTATCCAGAGAATATGCAGGCGATAAAATTCTATAAGCACAGGGTCTGCAAAAACCAAGCGCAGGCTCTGGAAAACATAAAGAGCATAAATTGATAAGTAATCAGTTGATTCATTATCAAAAATTCACAAATAAGTTATCACCATTTCAAATTTATCGCAATTAAACTTAACCTTCTGATAGGCACGGAATATCACCAAGACAACGCAAATTTCCAAAAACTGCCATGATAAAGAGATATTTTCTTAACTTTAATGTCAAAATGCCCTTGATACTTTATACCTGGATTTATGTACTTTTAATATATTGCCCTAATTTCTTGAACATATTTCAGAATGTACATATATACACGCTCTTACAGCTATCACAAAAAATACTGTAGGCCGTATATACACGGCGTTTATCGGTCAGCAGGTTAAATAGAGGTGCGGTGGAACTCTAAACTTCGTTTCCATTTGCCCAGTGTCTGGCATTATTCGCTCCTTAGGGTAATGATTCTGAGGCCTCAGTTCCCAATGCACCCCTTTCACCATTGCGACATGGTCATTTCCCTCCTTTTTTTCCAAAATTAAAAAAATACGTCTAAATTTAGTTAAATCAAAATTATTTTTAATGTGTTTTATAAATTAAACAAGAAAACGTACAGAAAATGTTGCAAAATACCGAATAAAAGAAGCTTTTTATATTCATAAACTAAAACTAAATCCTTGACTAGCAAATAAAAGGCTGACCACATTTCCCTGAAAACTGAAATCCCCCCCCAAGAGGCGAATTTCCCCCTGATTGAGAACCCTTGGTGTAGAGTATCTATTAAGATTTGTATCGTAAAAACAATAGCTTTATTGTTCAGTAACTTAAGTTAATATCACTGACATCCCTTTCCCTAAATCATAAGGAGCCTACCAGCGGTTAAAGTGGCTGAACATTGGTAGTTCCACCCTGGGATCGATTCCAGTTGTAGGGACTGGCTGCATGGGGGCTTTTGTGGCTTCCCCATGTGTAACGTGTATACAAATCAGTTACCCTCAGAAAGTCCTCTACAAAGGTATCCCTTCCCTTAGGCAAATAGCCCTTGTGTTATTTGTCATAATTAAATAAACCAAATTAAACCCTAGGCAAAAGGAAAAGGGGTTCAAATTAAACACTTAAATTCCTTATGCCTAGAATTCAGAAAAATATTTTTCCTATTATATTGCTTTAACAGAAATGCAAGGAAGGTTTCATGCAATAAAAAGACGAGCTATATTGTTAGCTGATGTTTGTCATTTCTTATTTAATTCGATGTGAAACGATGCATAACGTTCTAGAACTAATAAGACTATTGAGCGAGAAAGTCGAATAAGAAGCGAGGTTTTCTGTTTGGAAAAGAAAAAATAGTTCTAGTGATATCGCGAAATGGATGCGTTTGTTCAAGCATTTTCTTTCTTAGGTTAGAGGGCTTAGCATTTGAATTCACCTTTAGTTCCTTTCTTTTGCCCAAGCCCAATTTATTCTTCTTACCTAGCGATCCTACCTTAAAATATTCATCGTGAATAAAAACATCTTTTAAAAAAATTATTTCTATGTATTTCTGAAAATGTTTCTGAACATACTTGGTACAGGAAGAAAATTTAAAATAACTCAGAATAATGACAAGAAGATAGAAGCGCCCAAATTTGCAAGATAAAGTTACATAAATTTCCATTTTATCTTGACGTGGGTTTACTAACGCCAGTATTTAGACCCCTGTTAAATTTTGCTAATTTTAAGTGCAGTTCTTCTACTTTTAAATGTAATTTAGCATAGTACAGTATTATACCATATACGGATTTTAAGTTAGCTTACATTTAGACTGACTCTAGCCAAAACACACAAAATTGAACATTGCCAGAAACGTACTTTTAAACCTTTGCGTTATATAGAATATACGTTTAATGCAATCAATATTCAGATTCGCATTCCGAAGTATTTTACCTTTTCTACTCATATATTGCATAACCGAAGTATTTGAGGTTGCGTTCTACATGTTCGTGGGTTTGGAATAATTGCTGATAGCACTCGATAGAACATCAAAACACAATTTATTTGCAGTAAGTATAATACAGGACAGTTCAAAAGACACGTTTACACTCGTCGAAAAACTAAGACATGCACGCTGAAAACCTCAGCAACGCAGCAACTTGTGACTAAAAATGAATTGACAGGATTGCTAAAAACGGAGGAATTTAAATTAAAATTAACAAAGAAGAATTAGCGTCATTTTAATACACCACGCCGTTGCTTCCACTTGCAATATTATTTAAAATTATGTTAAAATCCCAATTCACCGCTTAAATAGGCCTACAAATTTAGTTTTAGTCACATATAACCAAAAATAAAAGTAAGACCTTTTTTAAGTTCTTTGTGCATTAAAAAGACTAAACCGTGTCATTTGAAAAGCTTTTGCATCCATATGTTATTAGGCATTCAAATAAACTCCGCACTAGTACGTCAGTACTAGTGTAAGTGCGCTAGTTCGGATGAAATCTAGGGTTAGATTTAATCCCTTAGGAATAACGCAAATATGCATATGGCAGGAGTTAATTACACCAATATACGCAGCAAAACATTAATATACTTTCTGTCTAACCTAAAATAACTACAACTAAAACAGGCTCCAAATGAAGCTCGGCAAACAAAACAGCCAACGTCCCATTTACTTGCCGAAGAGGACAATGTATTATCAAGGCCCGATGGTAAAATCGCTCCAGACTCCGAACTCTTCATTCATACATAATGCAACTTTGCGATAGGCTGCTTGAAGAAAGCCTTCATAAATTCAGCAATGATTCGGAAAAGAGTGAAAAAGGTGGACTTTGAGCGATGAAGGCAGAAGCAGGTGTCAAAATCTCCGCCATTACGAAAGAGTTCCAAGCCGGTATGAGCGATTAAGGTTCTAAATTAATGGCTTTCATTACTGTTGATTACCTGAGAGGCCCAACCAATTGAATCTCCCTTGTGCCGCGGCCATTCTTTTGCGCGAAATCTGTTCTAGGGAAGTTTTCTTTTTTCGTTTCTTCTTTCTCCCTAACTATGTCTCAGGACTCCAGAGGAATCGTAATTATTAACTCGGAAGGAAACAATGAAAGAAAAGACTATCGTCATAAACTTAAAACCCGGAAAGAACAATTATTCCAAAGTTTTCTCCGAATGATCGCTAGGAAAATTTTTGCAAGGATTCTGAAGCTAAACAGCTCTCCACTTTTGTTAGTTACTTGAGTATTCTTAATGCTTAAATCTATTACTTTCTCTGGCTCATTATGTAACTCATCATGCTCCACCATCATTGAAATAAAAGACACAATGAATATAATAAGAAAATACTCTATTAAAGGGTTTAATTTTTAATGAGCTTTAAGGATATTTTTATTTGTGTCTGCGAAGTAATTCATTATAACTCTCCACACGATGTTTATGCAACGTAACTAGTTTGATACTCCGAATTTTGAGCCCAAATTTAGCATTTCGCTTTGCCGAACAATAAGATTTTACAAAATTATTCACCGTATAGTAAAACATCACTCTATCGAACGTTTATGTGGACATTATTAAAGATCGGTTACCTGCAATAATGGCATAGCGATAAGATAATCGTCTGAAGTAAATGAGGCCTGGATTTAGATCCCAATCGAAGTTCTGCTCTTTACAGTTGCTTCCAAATAACTGTAACTGTTAGGGAAATAAACAGTCTTCCACTGATGCTGTACATAACCATCACATGCTAGGCTTTAAGTTGGAATTAGTGATTATATGAAGAGACCCCTAGTTGAGGCCTGTATCTTGACAGTGTAATATTTAAGTTGATTCGTTTGTCACATTGTTCAGTGTTTGTTTCAATTCATATAAACAGGGTGTCGTCTGAAAACAGTGTTATTTTCATGTTTGGAGAATTTTTTAACGTATTAAATGCTTCAACAGTTCTAATAGTTCTAAGTTACTTGTAGCTCTAATTTTCAAGCAAATATCTTAATTTTTAACTCTACTCGTGCATTTAAACGAAGCTCTTAGGGTTAAATTTTATTAATTTATATTTATGTCATCATATGCTGTTCCACTAACGAGAAGTGAGATGTCGCCCTGATCGCTAAAGTGGTTAGTGTTGTAGACTTCCTTGACGTTGGACCCCTGTTCGGATTCCGGACATGGCATGTTTGTTTATAAATGGATAATGTTTTCGCGGAGTAGAGGAACATTTAAAATAACGAAAGTCCTCCCGAGTGGTTTGGTGATAGGGAAAGAGATGTGGATTCGTCCTCCTGGGGTATTCTCTAGCGCTAAAGACGTCTAACACTGGTGGTTCTGTCTGGAACTTGAATCCCAATGAATGATCTGGCATTTTTGTGATTTTCTTCATGTGTAACGTGTATACGAACCAGTTTTCCTTAGAAAGTCTTCCACGAAGGCATCCCTTCCCTTAGGCAGATAGCCCTAGGGTGCGTTGCCATAATTAAATAAATCAAACCAATCATTAGTTTTTGGTAAAGATGTGTTTCTCTTTTGGAGCTTTTATAAATTGAGACCCTAAAGTTTTTTCACTGCGGTCAAGCCTCTTATTAACAAACATTTTCTGAATGCCGGACTCTCGAATAAAAAGACCTGGTATTCCCAGTTAGTGAACACATCCTTATAACGGACGGAAGCCTTGGCTCGTGAGTGCCCATTAGTAGGAGGACCAACGTACTTTCATGCTTATTTGCAGTTTGATTTTTTTTCTTTCCATTTCTTTAAAGTTCTCATCCATCTTTCCAAATTTATAAAGTTATGGTTTTCTTCGCCGAGTGAAAGTTGTATATTTCTCTTTCTTTATAGTCTTTGTAAATCTAAATTTATAGTCTTTGTAAATCTATCCGAAAACAGATTATACAGCCTATGTATTATTGCTCGGCACACTGAATTATTACTGTGCTTAATGTGCACAAAAAAGAAAATTTTCAAAATCCAGAAAAAGAGATAAGACTCGTTTCCAACTTAAAAAAAAAAATAATAAATTTATCAATGCAAAACGATCAGTTTTGCTGGAATAAATGTCGTCCAGTGAGCCTTTTATGAATAAAAGTAATAGTCATTAAAACATAATAGCTGTAATAGCTCGAAAATTCGCGTTTGGATTTTTCGGAACTAGGATTTTTTTGGGAGGAGGGGGTTGATATATAGCACGGTTTGCCACAACAAAATATCAAAAACTTCACTTTCGTTCCTAGTATTCCATGCTACCATATACTATCCAAGCTCACAATGATGATCAAATGGATATAAAAACATGGAAAACATATTTTATAAGTGTAAAACTTGTGAAAATGCAGGAAGTTTTACAAATCTTTAATTAATTGCATACCATTGTTTGTTTTGTTTTGTTTTGCTTCTCTTATAAAAATAACTTTCCAGTAACGGAACATATGAAACCGTTGAACACTGGTAGCTCGATCTGCTTTCAAATCTTACAGAATCGGCTAACTGCATATGAGTTTTAGTCCAAAGGGGCAATTTCCCCAGAAGGATTATTAATTTCGTTTTGGCATTTTGCGTCGATTCACGATAAGCGTTGTTTCACTTTTCAAGTTGTTGCCACCAAATATTATCGCCCTGTATTATACTTATATGAATTAAATAATAAAGAATATGCATGAAAGTATGTATGTATCTCACATTGCGATAAAACAACGGTACTTATAGTCATCAATTTGATTTGGAATTTGTTTTATTATCGATTTCGTATTTTGTAACTCTTCACGGAATTTTTTATTAACAAACTAAAGATTTCAAAGCGAGTAATGGCAACATTGTACGGAAAAAAAAATATATCTCCAGCACGCGAAACTGTGTACCGCAAATTCTAAAGGTGTGCTCATTTTAAAATTATTTTGCGATATTGCGGTTGAACTGGATTTTATGGTTTAGGTGCTAATAACATGATATTTAATAAATAAAGGTAGCACGCAAAATGTTAAAAAAACGCCCCTTTGGACATAATTTACAATCTGAAACCTTTCAGATTTTGTTTCCATTAATTGTTTTATGGTTTTCCTCTATGTAATATAAATACCGCCCAAAGGTGTCTAAAGAAGGCATTATGTCTTTATTTAACAATGAATCATAGCTGAGAGTATATATTTAGTTTGAAGAAATGTTATATTATTTTAAATTGAATCCATTTAACGTTGTAGTTGTATATTATATTTTAACCTAAGTTTTAAGTATCATTCCCCAGACGTTTTATTGAAAATCCTTTTCGTTTTGAAATTCAATGTATTAATACGCTTCGAAAAGCGATGGTTTATAAACGGAATGCAATACTAAATCGAAACTACTACAGAACTGATGCAATTGTTGAACAGTTGAAGTCTTGCTTTTGGACTAATGGGCGGGCTATTTGGACAGTTGCATTACTTGATATAATGTACTAAAATAAAAAAATAGTGGAGAATGTGACCATCAATGATTATATTTTGTTCTAGTTAATGCCATTGCCCGAGCTCGCGAATATTCTTCAGTTTTTACAGAAATTCTGGAATTTCCCATAAAAATTTGAGAAAGATATTATTCTTTTTAAACAATGTCATTAATTTTAAAATTTTCATGAAAATATTATGCGTCATTCAAAATATATCTACAGTACTACAAGTCATTTTTTAAAATTATAGCTTTCTAAAATCATAACGTAGTACTTTAAAATACATTATAATTAAAAAATAATAGTAGTAGTATTTGAATAATTGAATGTTTTTGTTTCGTTTTTAACATATAAACTTTAATAATATGTATACTTATCAAGCAGTTACCGTTTTTTTTTCACTACTCAGTTATTGCTTCTCTTTTATTTGACAAAAAAGTTCTTATTCGTGTTTGAAAACGTAACTTTCTCCCCCAATATTTCACATTGTTAGCACCAACACTTATTTTTATAGAACCAATAAAAATTTGCTAGTCTCAATATTATTTGTTTATTGCTTTTGTAAGGAAATTTACTTAAAGAACAGGTATTCAAGTCAAGCTAAAACTACTAGTACAAATACGAACTTATACTTTAAAAGCATAAAGTACTTAAAATATTCTAAATTCCGTAATTTTTTTAATGCTTCAGTTTAATTATTTGATTAAAATTACTTTGCACTTGACTCATTCGAAGCCATAAATAATTGAAGCATTTTCTGTAGATCTCTACCAAATTTTTGTTTTCATCTTTATTTCTATCGCTTCTGAATTTTTGGCGAAACAAAACCACCATGCCATCATGATGGCGCTGTAATCAGCCGTTTAAAGAAAGCAATTGCTGTACTAACTCAAATAGCGGAAGAAACATCATCCGCAAGACTCGCTCAAAGTGTACATTGAACGAGTCTTTCATCGTCAAGCATGCATAGGGATGAGGTAGCACTTTCGTCCTCCTAGACTATGAATTTCTAAAAAGGGATAACCGCGCTGGAAGAAAGAAAAAAAGTGTACGGCAGCTGGCGCACAATTAATTGGCGGTGGCGTTTGCACCAGCTGACTACCGTGCCATCAATCACGAAGTCTAGGGGGCGCTCTCTACCGTCTAACTTCATCGTTTAATAAGAAACCCCCTCGATCCTTTATGCATCTTTCGCCATGAATTTCACGGATATTCTAAACCACGAACGGGTTAGGCGTAAAATATTTTTTCTTATATCCGGGAGACATTTTTAAAGCAGCTGAGTGAAATTTTAAAAACAAACTGTCTATCTTAGCAATACATTCTAACTCATTTGAATCATGACATAATACGGAGAGATGCAGTAAATTTCTTCAAATTCTTTTGAATATCTTGCATAAGAAGAAAATAAATGAAAACGGGAAGTGAGTCGAATAACTGGAAACATTTTATTACATAAATTATGCTTTTCCTTTATTGAATTCTTTTTTGGGAGACAGCTCAGAAAGAAAATGTAATTTGTTGCCTGGCTATGTATAAATTATGTAAAAATATAAAGGGCTGTGTAAAACTGTAGAAAACCGAAATTTTTAATCAATAACATTATTGGATTAGTGTTGATGTTACCGGCAAAGTATGAAATTCCGGCATTCTATAGAATGCCTAGGCATTGTATATGAAGCCGGACGATTTTAGGCAAAGTATGAAATAAAAGAATTATTACAAACTTTATCTAGCCATTGTAAATAATACCTAGGCATTCTATAGAATGACAAATGCTCTTTAGGCAAAGTATGAAAAAAAAGGTTATGATAAAAAGGTTGCGTCATTTAATAACTTCTGATAAGTAGTTTCAACTCTTCGAAACGAAACGGAAATAGCCGCAGTTTAATTACTTTGCCCGTTTGTTATTTGGCATTAAATAGAATGCCTAGGAAATGTGTGAAATATGAATCATTTCATACATCGCCGGCTAGTTTTAGGCATTATATACAATGCGTAGGCATTCTGTAGAATGCCGGATTTCATACTTTGCCGGTAACATCGACAAAACGCAAACCATAAGGGTATAATGAATTGTATTCACGGTAATATCAGCAGATTAAATAAATGTGCAAGAAGTAAAATTCAACTGCAAGTATGATGCTTTCCTCAATGAACATATAGTCCCATGACATTCTATTGGTGCACTTCTCTTGCAACTGCACTATATGTTGGTGTTTTAACCCTTTCCGGCACGCTACCTTTTAAAGTCGGAGTTTTGATAAGAAAAAAGGCAGTCTAATTAGGCCTAGAGGAGTACACAAGTAAAATTTTGCGAAGATAGCACTTATCGTTTTAATTCTGTAGGTGTGCCCAAAGTGGCACACTGATTGAATAGAGATTCGAAAAGAGCGCTGAAACGAGCATTGTTGTCAATGAACTAACAGATGAGATGCGGAGAAACAATGAATACAGACTCTCAGTTGTCCTAGATGATCGATGAGCCCGGTCTGGGCACACCTAGGGTTCGCCGTTTGGTTTTAGGCAAGATTTCAAGGTAAAAATTTTAAACTAATATAGAATAAGGAGATTAGCATACAGCCAAAACAATAACATAGAAATTTCTTTTCAAACAATTCTTTTTATACCTTAAAACAAATCTGGAGGATTTCTTTGAAAAATGAGAATCTTAAAAAACTAAACATGGCTAATATATATGGACTGATTTGGGTTGAGCTGCCATCTACTATAAATAAAGAAGGTTCAGAGTAACATCTAGTAATCTATAAATCCTTTTTCATTCAATTTTTCTGTGCGTACAGAAGTAAATTTTTAGGTGTGTCCAGACCGGACACACTGTGCCTAAAAGGGTTAATACCTAAACTCATTCATCACTGTTTCATCGATTTTTGAAGCTAACTAAATTAAACTTGGTAGTTCAGACTGTTTCTCAAATTATGCTAGAAACTCAGAGTATTTAGAGTTTGAGCTGTGAAATGCTTAGAATAAGGTTATGTTTTATTATAAAATCGCATTTTCTGATTTGTGAAAAACTTATAACTAGAACCAAAAAAATTTTAATTTCACCTACATTGAAAAGGAATAACGTTAAGTCTTGAATATTCCAAATTTCTAATCTTAAACTGAACTAAAAAATTCCAGAATTCAACATTAGCTCAGTCTAATATAGTCTGTCAAATATGATCAAGAATATCGCGAGGCGACGTTTCCGGCTCGGTTAAATAATGCCCATAAAGGCCATTCGCGTGGATAAGCCTTCAGTTCTTCTCTCTGGGAGGAAACCGTAGAGAGTAAAAAATTATTTGTATATAAACAAAGAATAGTTTATTAGCTGGTATAAAATCTTAGAAAGGCCGCATCAGGATGGTTCGTAGGTCCGCGCGCTAGTCACTGAGCTGCGTCCTTTGCGTACTATTTGCTCAATACTTGATCTGATTCGGCCATCAATTTCGATATCCCTTTAAATAAAATGCGTGGTATGCTATTCTTAATCCGAATGTAAAGATATTATACAGATATAATGGAAACATTAGCTTGTACTTCGATACGTTCTGTTTGCCGGTTTTAGTATGAAAAATATCATGCTATTTCCAGCATATCAGATATTCACGGGTGGGGTTACCACACATACAGAATCTCGAGAAACGTTCCAATAGGAAAGTGCGGGAGTGCAGCAAGGAAACTGGTAATCAGGCGAATCTTGCTTAGAGCGAGCGATTGACACATGATTCGAATAGATGAATCAGAAGTGCTCTATAATCATATGGTGTAAACGAGTGAATTAGAAGTATTTGCATTCGGAGATGCAGTTTTGCGTATCAGACTTGAGAAAAGTCAGAAATGGGTGTTTGTAACTCGAAAAATTCAGCCATCAGATTTAACACTAGCTCTTGATGCTTTTATACTTTTGTGTCATACTAGCCTACAGCAGATTTCTGATCTTGCTCTTACGATTCCCAAACGGGAATGGCTGCGATGGAAAACATCAGCGAAGTAACATTAGCTCAGTTGCCTGTGCAATATTTTTACATATGATTTTTGCAGAGAGAGTAGTGGGTCTTAATATTGTACAATAGTAGTAAATAATCTTAACATTAGGTGACAAGTAGCAGAGAAATGGCCATTAATAAATAATCTTTGTTTGCTCTAATCATTAACAGCAAATAAATCTTCTCTTTGGAAGTTAGTATTATTACTATAGGAATTCATTCATTATTCTTCAGATCTGTGGGTGTTGAAATTAACAAAAAGTAGTTTCAGGTAGTTGTTTCAACAATATAACTTATTTTGATTATGTAGATTTTGTCTTGGTTATGTACTCCCATTCCTATTATCACGTGATTATGAGAACATTCTGTTACTTTATTTTTAAACGTCTTTATATGATATACTTCAGTTTTGAGCATTAAACTTACGAAATGCATATTTTAACCTTTGTAACAGAATGCTTAAACTGTTACACGAATATTTTCTTCAGTACTTCTCGTTATTTTCAAACGTAAAATATCCAAATTTTGTCCGGACGTCCAGTTATGAATATCAGGTAAGATTTTAAACCCTAAATAAAGTGATGTCTAATCATAAACCAAAAGAAGGGTAAGTGAATCATATTACACTATCTTGCAAAGTGTCGGAGAGATGAATGAAAATATGATCCGGGTTGTTAAACTCTTAAGTTCGTAACACAGATTATTACAGAAGTCAAACAACACGAATCAGCTTAGTATTTGTAAATTTTCCCGGCCTAGTTTCGATGGTTCTGTAGCTAAGCAATCGGAACTAGTCCTGCAAACTTTACAAATGTTAAACTGATTCTTATTGCTTGACTTCTTCAATAATCATTATTCGTCGTGTTATTTTAACGTAAATTGATAACACAGCTTTACACAGTATTAAACAAAGAATAAGTATATATGTGTCAAGTTGGCATGCTGTTGCCAAAACTGGATAAATCTAAGTAAGTCCTGGAGAAGTAAAATTTGATGTGATTTTGTTTGCTATGAATTAAAGCTGCGAAATAGATTTTTGTTTTGTGTTTTTCTTTCCATATCCACAGACAATTACTCTGATAGTCATGGTTTTAATAGGAAGGTTGAACAAAATGTGAATCTAGTTTTGTGCCATGGATAATTAATGAATTTCTTGTAGGATTTTTATAATCAGTATTCATTGTTTGTTGGATGAATTTGCTTGCAATTAATGCTTTATTTCTTGTTTCTTCCAGCTTGCAAGCGGAAAGAAGAGCAACAGCAGCAACAGCAAAAGAACCCCAACACCCCCAAGAAGCCCCGCTTGGTCTTTACCGACCTCCAGCGGCGCACCTTGCAGGCCATTTTTAAGGAGACCAAGCGACCCTCCAAGGAGATGCAGATCACCATCTCACAGCAGCTGGGACTCGAACTCAGCACTGTTGGCAACTTCTTCATGAACGCCCGCCGCCGATCACAGGACAAATGGCAGGACACTGAGGACAAGGCCAAGTCATCCTCCCTTGCCCACCACCTCAATGGACATCACCACCTCCTCCATCTCAGTCCCACCACAACAACCACATAGCTGCAGGGGTCTACCGACGACCCCAGCTACTACGATGGCCTTGTAGTCCTCTCGCACGACGGCGGTGCATACGGATGGTGATGTATCTTCCTGTCAGGAGACAGTCATGCATCGCGCGATTCCACAGCCGTTACTGCTACGAGAGGGCGCTATAGCTGTTCGATGGCGGATGGTGCCACTTTTGTCATGACAAACGAATCCACTTATGAAAATTTTGCACGACACATCGTACCGAAAATAAAATAAATTTCCGAGATTTGTCGTTAATTCACAAAAATGATTTCATGCAAATAATGCCTGTAATACTTAGACGAAATTCAAATTTCTTCATAATCATCAGATATGTCTTTTTTTTTTTTTTTTTTTTTTTTTTTTTTTACATTTATGCTTACACAAATTGCATTACCATATAGTGAGCAATTTACAACGTATAAAAACAGTCACAAATAAAAATACATAATGGAGGAAAATCTTCGAAAATGTAATGCAGTTTACTATTTCCATTATTTAAAATAGACCCTAATTTATGTTATAACAACTGAACAAGTGAAGTGGATGTTACTTTATGTTAAAACTTTTAAAAAAGGAACTGCACACAATGAAAAAAAATAGTTAAAAATGTAATGCAGTTCTTTAAATAGTTTCACTCTAAAGTTACCAAGAAAGTCACAAACATAATAGAAATTCAAATCGCAAATTTTTGTATATAAATTTAATAATAATTAAAGTGGTAGTCATGTAGTATGTAATCTACCACTTTTAGATAGGTATTAATTTTTAGAGTGCGACACTAAAATTGTTTGCTGTTCTAATCATTTCCTTTTTCCCTTCATTTTATCTGATGCTTAAATTTTAAAATAGCCTAGGGGATTTCTTCTAGGAATTCTACTTGAGAAATATCTCCTAAAATAATTTCAGTGGCTTTCAAGAAGATATGCTTCTCATTCAGTAAAAGCAAACTATTTATCTGAAAATTAAGACAAGCATCTAAATAGATAATAATAATCAATAAATAAAAAATTCGATTTTAAAAAGATGTCCATTTTATTGTTTTGAAATTTTAATATTATTTGCTTGAAGCAAAACCATATTGAGAAGTATTTACTGCACAAATGTACTAGAAAAATCTTAACCTTGCATGGTATTGTAGCTAAAAATGCTAATTTGAAGATAAGAAAAGAAGTAAAATCAAAGTGATATTTAATTTTAACATAAATACAGTCTTTTAAATGTCTCCAAACATAAAATTAGTAATAGACCGTTTATACAATCATTCAGATTTATCTTACGAAACTGAAACACACAATCACAGTTTTTCAGGAATAAATGTTACTAAAAACTTTAGGCTCCAGGCCACGAGGCTGTTCAAAAATACGCATTTTAAAAAATAAATATGCCATCATATAAATTTTGGACTTCTATAATCAATTTATAGAAAATAATATTCTTTCTCATTATTTTTAGGAATCTACTCAGAAGTATTAAACAGAAACGAATATTCAACGCATTAATACAACAAAAGCGAGATTCTGCTTGTTAGTCATGATGCACAGAAACTGGTAGACAAAACTGTGGCACTCTCCAAAGTCATGCAAGTACAGCCCTGAACAGTAATGGACGAGAAACAAGTGCAACAGATACCCGCTGACCAATCTGACGTTTCCGGGAGTGTACAAGCAGTATTATACACATTCATGGAAACTAATAAAACATAGGTGTAGAATATAGATTTACTATCGCTTTAGTAAAGCGGTGCAATAGATTTAGTCAGTTAAGCCTAATGCGGCGAACTTTGAAGTTAAGCCTAACATGGCGTTGACTTGTAAAATTGAAGATTTTTATTGAACAGTATTACTGTGCCGTGGGCTTTTAAAGTCTCAAACGCGAGTTTTTATTCTGTGATAATTTTAGTTGACATATTACAAACTTATCTTTTTTTACCTCTTATAATTATTAGTCTTTGCAACTTCATTTATGTCACTTATTTTTTCATGTGTGATATGCTTTGCGTTGTATACTTAAATGCTGGTTGAGTTCTTACACAGATTAGTTAAAAGAGTAAATGCTTATTTTTTTCCTTCAATATAATTAAGGTGTTTATTTTTCAAAGCTTTAATGAATTTTTTATGTTTATCCTTCGAATATTTTTTAATAACGAAAATGCAAATTAATCTAGTCGTCTTTGTGATGTCTTTCTCTCATGAAATTTTTTTTAGAAATATATTTTTGTTCACTTCACTATATCAACACTTTTTCAGCAGACTGCATATTTTTGAAAGTGTGTTTTATGAAGTCTTTCTGAAAATGTGAATTATTCCAAAACTAGTCAGTGAATTTGGAGTAAACTAATATGTGTTCCATTAATACTTTTTTTTTCTGTTATACACGACACTTTGTGTTTTTAAGCGCGTTTTTTGGAAGACCTCGCTGTGTTTTATGTAATTGTGTAATTGGGCCCTGAAGCTCATTTCCGAAAGACTGTGAGACATTAAGCTAACCGAGTGGACAAACACACAAAGAAAATTTTCAAATGTCACCGAACAGAGCTCAAGCTAATAATTATGCTGTTTTCCCTTTCAAGTATCGCTTCATGAGAAGCAGGAAGGATTGTATAGTTCTATTTATAAGGTTCTGTATAGTTTGTGTAGATTTGTTCATAAGACTGTTAAATGTAGATTGTGGAATTGTGTATTTTATGTATTTAAAAACCATTCTGTGAATGAAGCTACACCTGATTTTCAAATATGATCTTCTTTACGTTTCCTGTACAGGCATCTTTCATAAATCCTTTTGTCACTTCACTGAACATAGCAGTCACAATAAATTGCACTAGCAACTCTTATTTTGCACAATCGGTTTTAACAGCCAAATACTCCATATTTTTCAAAGCGGTTTTGCTGTTCCAAAACAAAAACAATAACTCATAAATATAACTCGAAAGTTGAAACGTTTCATTAAGTAGTTTAGTTTCTTTCTCTAGAAATAGTATTTTTCTCTAATTTCGTTTTCTAGTTATAAAATACAGCTTTAAGTATATTCTCTTCATTTTTCCAAACTAAATTTGTAATTTAACTGCTAGTAATAAAATGATCGTGTAAAGATAAATTCCAACACTTTCATGCCTTGTTTTTCGTCAAAACTAAACGAAACCTACAACTTAAAAAAGTTTATTAATCTAAATATTTTCTGATGTGTCTAAAAACAAACTTAAATAAAAACAATTATGTTCTGCAATTTTTTTAATGTTTAAACAAGATTTTTATCTACACCTTTAAAGCTAAAATTAAATAAACAAAATAATGTGTAATGTTTTCTTTTTGTGCTATTTCAGTCAGCTTCTGTCTACAGATTTAAAACTAATCTTAAGTCAACGAACCTATATCTCGCGCATTTCCTAAAGTAAAACCCAATTTCTTGTCATTTTTTATATCTATTATGTTTATATTATTTTTATTATTATTATTACTATTACTGAAATCTTATTTTTGTAACTTACGTAAATTCATGAAGTATATTTTAAGGAAGGTTTTCGTATTAATATTGCAAAATAAGTAATGAAAAGAGTGCAGAGTATTATAATTTAAAATTTTCAATTTAGAAACAACATAATTCGTTATTTTTTCTCAATATTTTAAAATTCCTATTCAACCATTAATTTAGAATCGTCTGGAGATGTATAATCACATAATTCGAATTCGAATTGTTTATCCTTCAGTAACTGTCCTAAAGGCAAACAATTTTAATAAATTTCTTTGTAAACTTTTATGAAATTTCTTCTTATAACTATTATGAAACATACTGATTTAAGAATCAGTTCTCAATACAGAGAAATTTCTTTCTATACTCTTTAGTTTTCTTCCTTATTCAATCAATTTTTGGGTTCCATAAACAGAAATATTTTATTGATAATTTTATCACAGTAAATTGTGAAGAATGTAAATACAAATTTTAACATTTAGGTTTAAGATTACAATTAAGATTTTAAGATTACAAATTTTAAGGTTTTTCTCAACTTATTATTACTGCAGAAAAGCAGCATATTAATCGAAGGAAAATTGAAAGAATTCACAGTATTTAGATTCTGATTAATTTCTCATAAAATAGATAACATTTATCGTCTGCTTTGCATCAGTGTTTCTTTCAGAAACGTAATTCATCAAATAGAATTTTAATGTTAACCAAAAATAAGTTTTTAAATAAAATATTTTCATACGCCAAGCATACTATCCTAAAGAGTAGCGCCTACTATCGTATAAAGGTATTTTAATTTCCTTTAAAAATATCTTACCATTTGCCCTCTGCCTCTACACAGCTCCTCAAATGCAAGCCTAATGATGATAAAAAAAATATTTTTTAAATAGACTGTTTTCATGAACTTTGCTTTAAAATGTATGCCAAGTAGCATACGTTATCCTAACTAATAATGCATTTCTTCTCTCCCTATTTTAATTTCCTTTAAAAATAGCTTACGAGTTGCTTTTTGACTCTACACAATCCGAATATGCTTTTTTTTTTTTTTTAAATTTACGTTAATTGCTTGCTAAAAATCAATTTTGTTTTTCACTTTTCGCGTTATTTAAAAGCAAAGAAAGCATTGTACTTCAGTGTAAACTTTTCACTAATTCGTTTTCATCTTAAGTTATGCTATTTATGCATTTTGCAAATGACATTGTTAATAAAACTCACTCATAATAATGTTAATCATGCATTCTTATTAAATGAGTAGGTTATATTCAAATCAAAAACACTTGAAGTTCAGGTACTTCAAGTGTTTGTACATTTGTGTCATACTGCTCCACTGCAGAAGATTTCTTATCCTGCTCTTACCAGTTCCTATGCCAACAGCTGCTATAATTTAAAGATGTTCTGTGTATTAATAACATGTAGAAGTTGTCATTTATAAAAATGTGTAGAAATTACGTATAAAAATTTTTAAGACTCATGTCCCAAATCTTAACAAATAATAACAGGAACTTTTGCACATTTCAATGTAAAATCAAATAGCAAATGCAATGTAAATCACAGCAAATATTATTTTAAATATCCCCATATGAGATTTCTAATCTATTACGAGTTTGTCCATAGAAACCCTCTTTATATTACTATTTATTAGCAAATAAAATTCTCTTTTTTACTATTCGATAAATTTTGAACTTGTGCATAATCTTAAGAGATAATAAACATCACTTACATCCATACATTAAACAATTCTTCATGAAGATCCATTTCAGCTATTTACAGTGAAGCGGAATTTGATATAGATTTATGAACTGATAAGAGAGTTCTTGAATAAAAGGCTTTCAGGAAGTCTAAAGAGAAAAAACAAAAGAAAAATTAAAAAGAACGTCTCAGGAATACTTTTGTCCTTCTAAAAACTTGTTTCATGATGAAACACAAACACAAAAATATTATACAATAAATGGGCAATATTTATACAGTACTTAATAATATATGCATCCTAATGCAATATGTAATACTAACTTGAAACTCTGCTTTATCATTTTGGTCGCGTTTATCCACGTAACTATAGTTATTATCAAATTAGTTAATATGTCTTAAATTATTATTTGTGTATATTTATGTATCTGTGTATATTTATGTCTTAAATTATTAGTCGTGTATATTTATGTATCTATATGTTATAAAACTGAGGAAAACTGTTAAAATTACATTGATTTAGCTTTATTATTATTTATATTATTTTATTAATTAACATTCTTTTAACGCAATGATTTACCTATTTTACACACTTCTGAAATTATATTTATTTTTCCTTTCAATATTTCATTCCTTTTGGAATTTATTTCTTAGTTTTTTAACTTTCAACTTGGTTAATACAGCATTACGTTTAAATTCTAAATTACTATTATTGTCATTAGAAATTTGGCTTCAGTTTTAGCTTATATATTATTTATTGCATTTTACTATCATGCTTCGCTACTTTCTTTACGTACATATATATATACCGGCATACACAAGAATAATTAAATACAGATAGATAAAAATAAGCTCTTGGCGGGAAAGAAATGCTTTATTATGGCTACGGCACTTATTTCATTCTTTATACCTAGGTTTGAGAAAACAAAATAAAGAACCATGATTTGTTTCTTTAACCCAGAAAACTTTCATGACTTAAACCACTTTTTCTCGAGCCGCCAGCCGCAAACCCATTCTTTCCTTTCGTTTTTTTTTTTTTTTTTTTTTTCCCTGCTACCATGGCTGAGGTGAAAAGGTTGAACTTGTTCACCGACAACCCAAGCATTCTTTGGTATAAGGAATCTCAAAATCCCGAAAGAATATCTGGTCCGATCTGCTATAAGGGGTGTGGGGGTGTGTTAAAAGTGTAGGGAGGTAGAGGGTTTGCCAGTTAATTGCAGTTTTCGCCATATTTATCACTGGATACTGCATCCCCTTCCAAAGAGCATTCAAGCATTTCAAACGGGGTCCTCGTTAATTATGCACAAAGTCTCTGAAATTAGCCCTGAGCATGAAGCTGAGTTAATTAAGCCTCCACCTGCACACAGTGCGCCCCCTGCGGGGGTGGGGGTTCCAAAACTCTATCTTATTTCCACAGTGCTCCGTACCCTAGTTACATTATTCCGGACAACAGCTTTTAGAGGCCTGCTGCACGTGAGTCGAGCAGGGGAAAAATTGAATAACATCGGATGTTCTTAAAACCGGGAACTGTCAACGCCAAGCGCGTGCCGCTGGCTGCGCCCTCGCTTGCCCCCCGCCGTAGCCCCTTTCCCGTGCGCCCTCTTTTTAAGGGAAAATGTGGAACCTATGGAAAGCGCTCATTTTGTTCTCATTCGAGATAATCGCCGATTTGTTACCAACTATATGTGATTTTCTGGACACGTCTCTGACAAGAGGATTCTAAGCCACGATTAAATGCGGTTGAGGTGGTATATGAACATCAGATATATGCGGCTGAGATATGCTGTTACCAACTATATGTGATTTTCTGGACACGACTAAGTGTTAGAGGATTCTAAACCACGATTAAATGCGGTTGACATAAATTTGGGCCGAATCGGATCTTGTCTTCTCAATCTTTGGGGAAAAAAGTGTCATTTTTAAAAGAGCACAAATTTTTATATACATATTTCGATACAGAAGATACTGTAATATTATAAACTAGGTGTACCCGCCCGGCGTTGCCCGTGCATTTAGAAAATGCAGATAAGTGAATAGCGCAGGAATAGTAGTGTAGGACATGTAGACTGTCTCTCTCTCTTCCCCCCCCCACAAGCTACAAAAAAGAAATGAATTGTAATTAATCGATTTAATGTATCGTCAAAACAGCAAACTAACGCTAGAATAAAGAAATCAATTGTTACAATCGAACGTTATTTGAAAACAAATAATAATATCAGTGAGTCAAAAAAACCGTGATTAATTAATTATAAATAATTTTTTTAAAATTTTTCTAATTCAAAAATCGAAAATCGGGCTTCGAGGACTGGTGGCCAGCCCCTTTGTGCTTCCGTATAAAAAATTCCAGGTCCCTGCGTGCGATAGATTTGGCTGGAGAGCTCGGTCAGACAGACAGACAGACACATTACACTTGCTTTTATTATTATAGATAACACGTAAAAATGCTGAATTGTCTGATAAATATTTAAGTTTTTATTTTAGGACTGAATTTTATAATAATATAAACAAGTATTTATTGTATTTATTGTACAATAAACTGAATTATTGTTTATCTATATCAGTTCCTGAACATGCAGGTACTTTTCCTTAAAGCTTCTTAATTTTTTTACGCTACTAATGATAATATATTAGAAATTTTTTTAAACAGCTTACATTTAGCATATAATGTTAAATATGTTTTTGCTTGTAAGTTAACAAATTGATTTCTTTAAAATTTACTATACCAACTAAATTTCTCTTTCCCCTCTCCCCTCTCTCTCTCTCTCTTTTTTTTTTTTTTTTTTTTTTTTTTTTTTTTTTTTTTTAAGTAGGCAGATAGCCCTTATGTGCTTTCCCATAATTGAATAATCTAATCCAATCCTTCTTTTTTTTAAAAAAATTCCATTAAGTTTCAATTCGTTAGCGAAAGAATAATACTAAAGAGAATTTATTTTTTCTTAATGATAGAGAAAATATTTTAAAATATAGTAAAGCTCTAAGAGTAAATATTCACTTTCTCCATTAGATTGTGTGAAAAATCTACTGTCTTTATTTCAATGCTTAGCGTTGACAAGTGAAGTTAAGTTTAACTCTTTCGCATTGGTAGAGGCCAAAATCTGCCTCTCTCAGACATCTGAAACGCCCGCGTATATGATATTTTGGATTCTTTCTCCATGCCGAGTAAAATACTACAGCGTTAGTAATAACCTACTTAAGTGAAGCGATTACTTCTCTGTTGGGTTCTTTGTGCGGTTTCAGCCACTGTATGCAGTTCTCCTTAGGAAAGGATTGCAAGTGAGAGCACGAATAGCTAAACGTTGACGATAAACAAAGGAGAGAGAAGGTGCATTAAATATGAGAGCTACTTTTAGTGGCTTCGAAAAAATGATTGGGATACCATTTAACAATTCCCGAAACCAACAAGCCATGCAATAAGGTGATGGAGAAAAGCACCAGGTAGAAAAGGGACGCAGGCTTTCTAGCGACCTCCCGATGTCTGAATGGTCGGGCGACATCGCTATGAAAGCGTTAAAAAACCTTTACAATACTTTATTGCCTTGTGTCAGCAACAAGCGTTGAGTATATAATATCTTTAGAATTCATTTTAATTCTTTCGCTTTTACAATATATATATTTTGTAATCGAATTTATTATCTGTACGTAAAATTCTAATACTGCTATATTTCTACTTATCAATTCAAAATACATTTCTCCATTTTATTAAATTCATGTTATTTCCATATAATCGAACATCGACAACGATTATATGCCATTCAGCGTGAATAAAGAGTAGTTGAACTGGACAGATAAAGAGCTAATAAATTCCGCAAATGAAACAATACATTTAAATTCACACATAAAGAAAAATAAAATGGTACTTTTCTGATCTAGAAAATTATCCCGATTGTCTGTTACGTTTTTTCCAAAAGGAAAAATATTCAAATCAAAGTCAACAGAAAATAAAACCTTAGACTCGGAACTGTATAACGAAAAGAGAACTTTTTACGAATCTCTTAAATACTACGGCTAACCACATTCCAATAAAACATTTTCCTTGTTGGCACAAATACTTCCAAGCATTTTACCTGAAATCACATTTGCTTCGGAAAGCATATTCCAAAACGCACATTTTCTTCCACGTTCACTAAATGTTTTCCTCCCCCAAAATAATAATTCTACAATTTGACAGGTCTAAGAAGAAAAAGAGCTCTGGGATGATAAATTCGACTGACGTTGACCTGAGAGATTTGTTGACACTTTTCCATCCGTGCATCCTAAATGTTTTCTTTCCTGCCGTGCATGAAGAAGGGAGCAACCAGCTGGTATGCGCAAGAGAAGCCGTTTTAAAATCACTGAGCTATAGCTATAACTTTAAAACCTTTTTAAGGCCATCCTCTTGAAATGCCTTCCCGGCAGGATAATGTACAAATTATGTACACCATGTTTATATGGCGTAAAAATTCTAGGAAGAGATGGCGCATCTATCGCTTCTGAGTGCTCATACGTTACGGTCAAAGTGAGGTGCCGTAGAAAGATGCAAAAATATGCAATGACGTTGAAAGAAAAGTTTCTTCTGTCTTTTCGTTGAAATGATGTTGCAATCTTTCTTTGAGAACGTAATTCGAGTTTAGTTTAAAATTTAAAATGTTTATATTAGGTACTCGTGTAATTATATGTAATAATTTAAACAATAAGTTTTGAAATTATCACAAAATTATCACAATTAATTGCTTATTAATTTATTAATTTTTGAAAAGTAATAAATTTTGAATAAAATTAATTTTTGCAACTTTTACTAATGAACCATTAGTACGAACAATAATTTTTGTCGCAATTATGCGGATAAAATTTTTTCATTATTCCATCTGTAATAATAACATCAAACATAATGAACTTTAAGAAGTATTTTGTCCTTCCCCCCTTCTTCCTCTAAATTTTAAAATTATGATTCAAGCATTTCTAGGAAATCTAAACTAAATTTAATTTTAATTTTGTATTTAAGTGTTATTATTATATTTAAGTATTATTATTATACTATTACGTATCATCTATGCAATTATTTTGTTAATTAATACTAATGAGTAAATTATGTCATTATCTTATCTGTATGAAATTTACTGCACATTTCAAACATACTGACATTGTTATTTGTACATTATTATGCAACTGTTTTTATGCAATTAAATGACACTTGCATTACTAAATTTTTCTTTTCTATTCTTTGCAGTAAGGATATAATTGTTTGTAAAAAACATAAATCTACATTAGTTGGCAAAAGCATTTAATAATTTTTATTATAACTGAATAAAGAATATTTATTGCATGTAAGTTAATAAATTAAGACTCTCCATTAAGTTTATTTAAACAAAAAAAATTCGGCTAAATGCTACTTTTTTATTAAATTTGTATTACAATATCTGTTTTTCTATTGCCGAAAAGTATTGAAAGAAATCTTTTCAATATTTTCAGTTATTCCGAGAATAACATTTGTGATATTTTTTTATTAAAACATGTATATATTTAAGAAAACAAAGCCGAGTGTAGTTTTTTAAAAATATTTAATAAATCATAGATATGATAAAATTTTAAGACTATTCTTCAATTATTTCAGAGAGTTTTAAATAGATTATAGTTTTACACATATCAAACTATTAAAAGAATCTTTTTTTATTTTTTAACGGAAGTCTTTATAGAAAACATTTCCATTTTACGAAATTTTTTATTATTATTAAAATTATAATAAATAATTATCCATTATTTACGACATTTTTTTTTCATTTTTGTTTAAAACTTTTTTTCATTAAAATTAGTGCAATAAATGCTTTTACATATTTGCTAAAACGTAAATGTATTTATCATTTTTTGTTTAAATATCATTTTACTGTAAATTTTACTGGCACGTACTTTGGCAATCAGAATAGGAAAAAACTGCCTTTTAATATTGTAATGTATTTTGCAGTAATTTACAAAACAGACAATCTTCTCAGTAGAACATAAATTTTATTTCTAGTTCTCAGAGATAGACAAATTTTATTCAATTCTTAAGTGGCAAAATTTTAATACTACTCCTAGCTGGCAAAATCTTCAGAATACAAAATCTTTTTAAAACAATATCTCTCGTTGCTGAGTAACGGTTTGATACAAATATGGCGTTGCCACTTCAACAATAATTATATTTATTTATTAAATAACAAGATATTACAACCTCTCCCCCCCTCCAGATAAACTTTAATTTATATTTTTATAAATTAAAGTTTACAGTTTTTAAAACAATAATATCAGCACAACACAGAATTAAAATACAAGCATTTAAAGGAGAATTAAACAAGAAATAACATAATAACATACACTGAAGAAGAGAGGAAGGAACAAAATATTTTTTTTATCTATATAGAGAAACAAATTATTTAATCAGGCCAGGGAGTACGACTTAATGCGTCTACATTTTTATGGTTTTTACCACTTCGATGAACGATCGTGTAATTGTAGGGTTGTAGTACATGTGCCCATCTCATAAGTCGTGTATTTAGACTCACATTATTTTTGAGCCAAACTAAGGGATTATGATGGGTTATGATGAGGAATTTAGTATGCCCGTCTAAATAACATTGAAGTTTCTTTACAGCAAATATTATGGCGGCGCATTCCTTTTCTGTGGTACAGTACTTTTTTTGGTGCTAGTTTGGTAGACGGTTGCACGGATTTTGGCGAGTTTTTGGCAATTTTTCTTTTGGCGAGTAATACGATTTATGGTAAACCCATTGCTGGATAAGTTATTTATGGTAACCGATACTTTGTTGACATTTTATTTAAAAAATAATGCGTGTTATTATGCATAAATTCCGTGTTTTAAATATTATTTATGGCTTCTAAATATTAAAAATCAATTTAATTTTGCATTTTTATTTGAAATAAAAATTTTATTCTTTATCATATTTTATGAAATTTTATGATGTGGATGATGTAATCAGTGACGTCACCTTACTTTAAAAGTAATTGGTTTTAATATCTATAAATTTAATCTAATGTTTTAAACATTATTTATGGCTGTTAAATATTAAAATACAATTTAATTTTTCATTTCTTTTTTAAAATGATTTTATTATGTATGATTATTTAAATAATTTTAATTCTAGGCGTGATGTAATCAGCTCTCTGATTGTTTATAGAATATTTGTGCATTAATGAGCTGTAATCAGCTCCCTGATAGGTTGCTGAAAATTTGTGCATTACCGCGCCATTTTAAAATTTAATTCATATCTTCGAATTCCTTCAAAAATGTCTCCTTCAAAGATGAATGTTGTTTTCGATAAGTACCAAGAATTTTTGGTTTCGGAATCAAAAAATTGTTCTTTGAGACCTTATTTTCGCCAGCCTGGCTTTCCTAATCAAAGATTTATTTATAAATTCTTACAAGTGTCAGAGGAAATTTATTTTAAATTTTTGGAGGAAACGTCGCTAAATGTTTCTTCAATGAAATGCGAAAATGTAGATCACAGATGAAGACCGTTAGAAGAGCCGATTCTGATATATCCGGATATTCTGATATATCCGGATATTCAACATTGGTCATGTTGGAAGAAATAACCGCTGTAACGGTAAGAAAATTATTAGACATTCCTCCTTTTTTACCGACAATAAACTAATTGCTGTCATTTTAGCTCTAGTGTACGAAGCGTTCTTATTTACTTATTTTAAAGTATTTAATTTAAGTAATATTTTAATTCTTTTAAACGTTGGTATGATGGTTTTTAATTCGATATTCAATTTACGTAATATTTTAATCCAATTAAACGTTGGCGCAATGTTTTTATAGTGGTATTTTTATTCTATTTCTATTCTATGCTATATGAAAGTAATAATTTAACCTTTCTTTAGAATTTTATACTCGTAGTAAATGTATTTATTCTATATAATATATATATATATATATATTATATTCTATATAACGTATTTTAAAGTATTTAAATTTAATAATATTCTAACTCTTTTAAATGTTGGATGATGTTTTTTATTTCGATATTCAATTTCAGTAATATTTTAATCTAATTAAACGTTGGCACAATGTTTTTATAGCGGTGTTTTTATTCTCTTCTTTGCTATATGAAAGTAATAATAACCTTACTTTAGTATTTTATACTCATAGTAAATGTATTTATTTACACTTGCCTGCCATCTTAAAAAACGACATTTTCAACAAAAAAATTAATCCATTATTTCTAACGATATTTATTTTTTTTTTAAGTTTCGAATACTTTACTATGCGTAAAAACAGCGTTTTTCAAGATGGCTGACGTTTGTAGAAATCGCGCCAACAATTGCACCAACGTAAATCGCCAAAAATCCGTGCAACCGTCTACCAAAATAGTACCCTTTTTTTCAGTTTCTGTAAACTTCTTACTGAGGTATAATACCGGATGTTCATTGTCTCGTTCATCTTTTTGAGCTAAAATGCACCCATACCAGAGTTTGACGCATCAATTTGCAAAATAAACTCCTTATTGAAATCAGGTGCATGTAGTATAGGCCTTTGAGACAGTTTCTCCTTTAGCTCTTCAAATGCTTTTGTGCACTCTTCTGTCCAATTTATTTTCCCTTTCTTTAAGTTTCCTTTTAAAGTTTCTGTTAAAGGTGCTGCGATAGATGAGAACATGGGAATGTAATGATTATAATATCCCGCTAATCCTAAAAATGCTCTGACTTGATTTTTGTGGATGGCACTGGAAAATCAAGAATAGCTTTTACTTTCACTTTACTTCGCATTCTTATACCACGACCTACAATATGTCCTAGATATTTTACTCTATCTTGAGCAAATTTACATTTTATTGGTTTAATATTTAAACCAGCGTCCTTTATTTTGGACAAAACGGCTTTCAGGTGACTTAGATGTTCTTCCCAGGTGTTTGAAAAGATTGCCACGTCATCTAAATATGGAACAGCAAAGTTTTCACAACCGTGAAGGATTTCGGCCATCATTTTACTAAATGAAAATGGTGCATTTTTAAGTCCGAAAGGCATACGTAGAGGTCTAAATGTGCCAAAACTTGTAACAAAAGTGGCTAATCTTTGAGCATTAGGTGTTAAAGGTATTTGCCAGTATCCCTTTGTTAAATCCAAAAGAGTTATATATTTTGCGTCTGCTACCGTTTCTACTCGTTGTTCGATGTTAGGTAAGGGGAAGAATTGTGTTTTAGTCAATTTATTCAATTTTCTATAGTCGATACAAGGTCTTGGATCCCTCCCTGCTACTTCTACTAAAATCATAGGAGAAGTGTGATCTGAATCTCCTATTTCAATTATTTTATGCGGAAGCATTTTATCGATTTCTGTTTTTAATATATCCGTTTGTCTAGGAGACATTCTGTATGGTTTACAGTGGATTGGGGTGTTTTCTGTCAATTGAATATCATGCGTTATTAAATGAGTTTTCCAGGTTTATTAGAAAAGATTTTTGAAAACTTCAGCAGCATATCATGCAATTCTTGAATCTGTTGTTCATTTAGCTTATCACTTAAGGAGCTGTTTTCTTTGATGTCCTCAAAATCGAACAATGTTGGTTCAGAGTCAATTGTTGGGAAATTTTCCTCCATATCATCAATTTCAGACTGATCTTCTGTAATCATAAGGTTAACCGATTCTGCTCGTCTATGATAGGGTTTTAGCATGTTAACATGGTAGACTTGGTTAATGTCATTTTTTTTCTTCGAAACTCACAACATAATTAGTTTCGGATAATTTCTTCTCAACCTTCCCAGGACCTTTCCATTCAACTGCTAGTCTGTTTGGTTTATTCGTTGATACAACTAATACTAAATCCCCTTCAGAGAATTCTCTTTTTATAGCTTTACGATCGTACCACACCTTTCTTTTGGTTTGCATTTCCAGCATTTTATCTGTAGCCAGCTCTTTGCATCTTTTTAACCGATTTATCAATTGAAAAACGTATTCAACAACATTACTTCCTTCGTCTTCAGGATTCATCCATTGTTCATATAATAATGTTACAGGTGTTCTAAGATTTCGACCATATACTAATTCTGCAGGTGTAAATCCCGTACTCTCGTGCGTTATTGTTCTTAAGCCAAATAGAGCTGCGGGACTTGCTTCTCCCACTCAGGGGCTGCTTCGATACATAAAACTTTTAAAATCCGTTTGATTGTTCGGTGAAATCTTTCAACAGGATTGCTCTGCGGATGGTGTACTGAGCTTCTAGTTACTTTTATTCCAAATTTTTCTACAAATTCTATGGCTAGATTGCTCATAAAATAGGTACCTTGATCAGTTTGTATTTCTTTCGGGAAACCCATTCTACTAAATATTTGTAACATGGCTTCAATTACTGACGTTGTATTATTAGGATAATATTAGGAACAGGTACAGCATCCGGATATTTTGAAGCTAAACAAATAGCTGTAATTAAATATCTATTGTCATTCGGTGTTATTGGTAAAGAACCGCATGCGTCAAAGTTAATTTTTGAAAATACTTCTGCAATAATTGGTACTAAAGTCAAAGGTGCTTTGGCTTTATCATTAGATTTTCTCACTCTTTGACATGGATCGCAAGTTTTAACATACTCTTCTATTTCTTTATAGCAATTAGGCCAGTAAAAGTATCTTGTTAATCTATCTTTAGTTTTGACGACGCCTAAATGTCCAGATGTGCTATCATGACATAATGACTTTATTTGATCCCTATATTTTTCAGGAATAACAATTAATTCCCTTTCATTTTCATTTTTATCTATTTTCCTTTTCACCAACAATCCATTTTCTTTTACTTTGAAATCATTTGTCTTGCTGGAATTTTCATTTTTAGCTTCGTTAAGCAATGACGCTAGATCTCTGCTCTGATGCTGAGATTCAATTATTTCCTTTGAATTAACATTAATCACTTTCTTAAGTTCCTTGTCTTCCTCATCAGCTTGAGGTAAAATATCTTCGTCAGTTTTAATAAACTTCAGTTCTTTTAGTTTCTCCATTTCAATTTCTCTGCTTCGATCATCTTAATGAGATCTTTTTACTTGAGATCGTGTCAAAACTACATTTATTTTTTCTAAATTTAAGAATGATTTACTTTTGAACAATTGTTCCGTTTTGTTACCCAATACATATCTGCCTGGATCATTTGTAATGACAGCTTCCTTTGTCTTTATATGACCAAGTTCGCAATTAATTTCAACTTCCGCTAACGGTAGACACACTAAATGGTCATTTAAAAGATATTGTACCCAGACATGTTCTCCAGTCATTTTTGCGTTATCTATGTATTTCCGAGAAATAACATCAACAGTGGCTCCTGTGTCTCGAAGAATAGGCATTTCATGCCCATTAACTAAACCGTTAATTGTATATGTCTCTAACAAATCATCATTCGAAGATACGCAATTTATCTTTTCATTTGGTTTTAAGCGAGGACACTGAGGATTAAAATGTTCGTATGATCCACACTCGAAACAACGTGGTCGATACCTTTTGTCATATAAATTTTCATGGTTCTTGTTTTGAAATTGACTTCTTTGTCGGTGATCTTTCTGGTATTTTGAATCGTCCCATTTATCAGAATGCTTAAAATAACGCGGATGCTCTATTTTTTTCACAAAATTATCATAACGCGGTTTAAATGATCCTTTGTTAATTTTCTCAGTCTGATTGACAGAAAATTTCGGTTTTATTGGTTTCCTCACATCTTCAAAATCTTCAATTTTAACTATTTCAGTAGGTGAAATGATGGTTGTCCATTGATCCATAAAATGTTCTTTGAAATCAGGAGAGGTACGCTTTTTTATTTGATCAACCGGCATGATATCTTTTAGCTGTTCAAAAGTTTTAATGTTTAATCCGTTAAGCCATCCTTCTAAATAATTCTTTAATTCATATTAGAAATCATACCAAGTACTTTCACTAGATTTTTGGTGTTTATTAAATAGTTGTCGAAATTTTTCCGCACTCAATTTAAATCGTTGTAACAGTAAAGATTTTACATATTCATACTTTTTCGCGTCCTCTTCTGGTTCTCTAGCAATAAGCTGAACAATGTCGGGAGGCAGCAATGAAATAATTGAGTCACTTGATTTTCAGCAGGTATATTCATTATTTTAGCTTGACGCTCAAATAACACCAGAAATAAACTTATTTCATCTTCTTTAGGGTTGAAACGTGGCATGACATCGTGAATTCTGATTTTTAACGGCTGCTCAGGTAACTGCGTAGTTTCTACCGGCTGTGCTGTGGCAGCCATTGCTCCCAGTTGAAGTTTCTGTAGCTCAAAGGCTCTAATTCGCTCTTCTCTTTCAAGCTCTTCTTTCCTTTCTTCTCTTTCGCGTTCTTCTCTTCTTTCTCTTTCTTCTCTTTCGCGTTCTTTTTCTCTTTCTTCTCTTTCGCGTTCTTTTTCTCTTTCTTCTCTTTCGCGTTCCTTTTCTCTTTCTCTTTCTTCTCTTTCGCATTCTTCTTTTCGTTCCCTTTCTTCTCTAATTACAGCCAGTAGTTCTCGAGTAAACTCCTCATCATAATCGGGACTTTCCGTAATCAGTTTATGCAATTGAGCAATCTTAAATTCAGGTTTCACGGTTAAACCTAACTCTTCTGCTAGTACTTTTAAATCTTGTTTTTTCCTCCTAGCTAAGAATGACATGTTGACACAAGTTACCTTTAATAGGCTTCCTTTTGAAATTCAATCTAAAAGCTCGTACTTGTATTAAAAATATATAATTTCTGGCGAGATTTAATTTCTCGAATACGAAATTCACACTAACCAATTGGAGAGAATTATTTAAACAACTTTGCCAGGTTGGCACAAAATAATTTAATACTACGTCGGGTTGACGTTTTAACTCACTATTCACAAGCCTCGTTAGCTATAACTATATAAACACCTTTGCCAGTTAGGCAATACAATGGAATTTTACCAACGTCAGTTTGACGATTTTACTATCTATCTCCACGCCTGGTTGGCGATAACAAAAACAATTTTTGCGAGTCTGGCAATACAACTTTTAGAATATACAATCTGTAATACGTCGGGATGACGTTACTATCTACCACACGCCTGGATGGCGAGAACTAAGAAAAAAAATTTTTGTCAATTCTGCAGTATAATTAAATCACACTACGTCAGTTTGACGTTATTACTTATTTTCACGCGCCTGCTTGGCAACAAATTCAAAAACTCAGCTAGCAGTTCTTTTTTTTATAAATGCGGGATGGCTTACACATATCATTTATCAACAAAAAAATTCAATACAAATAAAAGTAAAGCATAAATAATAATTTTAAAATACTTCTTTACCACAAATATCAATTATAAATTTAAGCTGAATATTTTTAGCGTTAGTTATTTTAAACAAGATCTTACACGATAAACTATAATTCTGAAACAAAGTATTAAAATTCAATAAAGTCTTTTTTTAAGAAAACCAAAAGTTAATCTTATCTTCAGAGATCAGCAGTATCCTATTTTTGACAGTTTTTGCTCGGACGCAAGTTACAGAAGCACAGAAGATAATCTTTGAATGATCCGCTTCAAATCTGGCTTTAAAACGGCAGACTTCTTACATCCATTTATCCTTGAAATAAACAAACTTGGCAATTGGTATTAGCAAACTTGTTGTAAAAAATTCAGTAAATTTCTGGGATTAGGAGACCAGCACCATCGAAATTGATAATTGACTCCTAATTTCCAGTATCTCGGTGGAACGTCCAATTAATTAAGACTGTAATGTATTTTGCAGTAATTTACAAAACAGACAATCTTCTTAGTAGAACATAAATTTTATTTCTAGTTCTCGGTGATAGACAAATTTTATACAATTCTTAAGTGGCAAAATTTTAATACTACTCCTAGCTGGCAAAATCTTCAGAATACAAAATCTTTTTAAAACAATATCTCTCGTTGCTGAGTAACGGTTTGATACAAATATGGCGTTGCCACTTCAACAATAATTATATTTATTTATTAAATAACAAGTTATTACAATATTTAGTATTATTGCAGTTTTAGTATATCTTCTCGTTTTAAGTGGATAACTTCATTTAATTATATGTTCGCTAGAATAAAAACTGAACTGGAAAATTATTTTATTTTGAATATAACCTAGTCCTGGTACTATTATTATTTTACTAAAACAAATCTGTAATGATATAAAATAGTGGCAAAATTTATCAGAAACGATATTAATTCGCTATTAAAATTAATTACAGATTCTTCATAAATTTTACTTTACATCAAATTTAATTTTGATTTAGGGCTTTTACTTCCTTTCTGTTCTGTTTATTCATAACATATGGAAGTTGTTTACGTTGATTTAGCTTTCAATAGCTTAACAAAAGAACATTTGACCTGTGCAATTTAAATTAAATAGCATAATACTAATAATTACTCCAATTCTTCGTTCTACCTTTTTGTCTTTCTTTATATATAAATAAGCATGTATCCATTTGTATAATATAAACACTAGCAAACTTCCTCTGGAAAGTCCTCCACAAAGTCATCCTCCTCTTAGGCAGACAGACTTTGCGTACTTTATCGTATACACTTATTAACTGTACTTTTGAATCGTTCGAACGCTTTCATATTTTAAATGAATAGCTTGTTCAAAAGTATTTATGAACAATTTTTCCAGCTTTTCTTCTTTCAGTGTACTCCCTTTTTGTAGTTTTTTACAATTTAAATTAGGTTCTTTTTAAATTTAATTATTATTTTCTGTGCTTGTAATTCACAGAGTAGAGAATGACACGTAAGGTAGTTCTTGACATTACAAGCCTATTAGAAATATAAATTTGCAAACAAGAACAATTAATTTACAACGGTTTGAGTCACATAATGTCAAAAAAAAAAAAAAAAAAACCGAAACATCCTATTCGGCATTCTTTGATCGTTTGAGTTTAATGTTTTAAATACCAACCTCTCGAAAAGTTCTGTTTGAAGCATTAAACACAGGGTGATTAATAGTTTATTTGTATTATTTCATTTTCTTAACTTTTATCATTTTTAAATTTAATTAGTTACGCCAATTATTACATCATTTTTTCCGGAAAGAATAATTTATTAAAAAAATTAATTAATTTTAATACTAAAAACCATATATAGATGTATTATGCAAAATAAACTAAAATCAATAATACGTTTAAAATCTTAAATTCGGAATAAACAAATGCAAAAGCCAAAAAGCCAGAAGCACACTCCCAAACTGCAAGACAAAGGTAGGAAGAACATGCCAAAGCCAAAAATGAAAGAAATTTACAGTTTTTGCTGCATCGTAATCAGGGGTTTGGCAGGGTGCCCTTGGTTTTTGTATATGTTTATTCCGAATCGAATATGGGATGAATTTTAAACATATTATTTACCTTATTTTATTTTGTGTTGTTAGCACCACCTGTTGCTGCTTTCAGCGCTCAATTGGATTAGGTTTAAAACTTATGTTTACTTTGCATTTATTCCTTTATATATGTAATTAAAAATTTTATTTTCGGAATGTATATATATATATGAGTAAAGACGAAACACTTTCATATTTACGTATTTTTATCAATTATTGATCATTGAACGGGAGTTGGTTTGTTCCCCTTGAAAAGTCAACTAATTTCCGATCAATGACAATAATTACATGTTTTAATTTTTACTTTTACAATTGTAATATTATTCTTCGTGATGATTTAACTCCAGTCCCCGTTAAAACATTATTAACATTTTGCTTTCAAATTACTTCAAAACATCTTTCAAAATATAACTTACCAGTATGGATGCACACTTTTAAAATAATTCTACTTTAATTAAACTTAGGAGATAATATAATCAATTAATCAATACTGTTTAGGAAATAAATTATATATATATATATATATATATATATATATACAAGTTTGAGTTTGCTTTGTTTCATTTTTCTTAAAGACATTTTATTCATCTTTCTAGCTAAAAAGAACAAAATTTCAAAATTTATAATAAATTACATTACACAGTATTAATTTATCTTTTATAAGCAAAATGAGAATTTGCTTTTTATAATAATAATTCACTTTTTGCAAACATAATTTCAAGCATGTCTTAGGCAATCTGTTGGCTTAATTTGTAGGCACATTTCAAAAGCAAAATCTGTCTCAACATTGGATGACAGTATTTGTTAACCTGATAAAATATTCAGACACCTTGCATCGTAAGTTTGGTTTAAGCATATTAATATAAATTGAGGTCTTTAAGGTTTAAAGCAAGAACGATTTTTTTCCTTTGCTTTTCAAGATAATATTAAGGCACCAAAGGATGTAATCATGTATACCTTGAACCATTAAACATTACCATTAAACATCTCTCTCCCAAATAGCTATAAATTAGGAATCCTCCACTAAGGCATTCCTTCTCTTAGGCAGATAGCCTTAGCGTGCTTTGCCATCATAAACCAAACCAAACGAGACCTGTATAGCTACAAAAATTCGATTCTTACAAAACGTTTGATTCAAATGTGCTTCTATAAATAATAATCTTTCATTCTCATAAAAACTGTAAATATATTAATATTTAAGAGTTGCAATTTTATTGAATAATTCTGAATCTAGTTTAATATTTGGTGCTTAAATGATTTCAAAGAAGTTAATAATATATTTCGTTCTCTTATGATTAATTTACAAATTGTTAAAGTATTCAGTTTTCGTAGTTATCGTGAAAGAGAGCACTTCAGATGCACTGCATCATAAATGTCTGAATTATATTTATTTGCAGTAGAACATTACCCAACTGGAATAATCTTTTTCCTTTGTATTTTTTCAAATCGTGTTATCATAAATCGCAAAATACAAATAATATGTTCTTGAATAGAAGTAAGGAACTAATTCTGCCATTATACAATCAATATTATTGTTATAAGAATTATTTTGTGTGTTAGAATATATTACACATACTTTTACACGAAATTTATATTTGTAATAAATAATAGTCTTTTTTTTTATGTTTCGGGTAACATCGAAAGGTAATCCATATTTTCAGTTCTAAAACTGAAACTAAGCAATTTGGAAGTGTTGGAACTTTCACATAAATTCAAAATACTGAAACATATTGCATGATAAATTTGTATTAATCATTATTAAACATTAATTGAAAAATATTTTTAAATCCCAATTTATTATGTTATGCAAACAATCTGTCTAAAATTTAAATAGAAACAAATTTGCAATATTACAGAAACAAAACCTTCCAATAATGCAACGTATTTTTGTCCAATTTAAAGCACATTTTGCAACATGAGCACTTTCTTTATTCTAAATGCTTTATACACTAGCAAACACTGATTCACAGTTTGAATGACTTTTTAGTTTCTAATACTTAATATTTGGCAAGCTTGTTTAATCACAGTTTTTGTATATATTTCTGAATGTAGCGATGGCCAATTGTTGGAGAGAAAAATAAAGCAGTTTTATATTACCAATTTCAATTTAAAGTTTGTATAAAGCAATAATTGTAATAAGTATGTATCCAACATCGGATACTATTCATATTATTACTGAATGTTGTAATGGAGTTTATGCTGCCAATTCAGACACCTATAACTCTACTACAAGCTTTTATTATACTAAATATAAAACAGTAATCACGGTTTAAAAATAATCGTTTTGTATGTAGAAAACAACACGCAATAAGAAAACTTTTAACGGAAACACAATTAAGTTATTATATGGATTTTTTTATATTTTGACAAGAGTAAAATATCAATGTACAAATAAATAAAAAAAGGAAACTCAAAACTTGTTAAATTATTGATAATTTAGAATTTAGATAGCTTCATAGTCTGCTAAATTGTTAAATTAACGAAGCTTTAAATAAACTCTCAAAGCCAAGTGTACAAGTTTTCCTACTTTTAAGCTAAAACTTATTTATTCAAAATTTAATCCTGTGATATTTAATTTTACTGAAGGTTTCAAACTTGAAAACAGAAAATTTACTTTAGTATCTAATAAATAATGACTAAACAATTAAAGTATTTCACATCATCAAATTATGAATTACCTGTTCGAACTGCAGAGTAGTTTTTGCTAATGAATGTAATAAATAATAACTGTAATAAAATAACTCAATCTCCTATCCTAGAATTGTTATGTGCTTTGATTTTGAAGAAGGAAGATAACTATTAGTTTTAGACTTATATTTAATTAATATTATGTTAGCTTCTTAAGTATTTTTAAACTTGTAGAGCTGGTTTTAATTAATTCATCGTTTCTCAAAGTTTACATGATAAAGATAATTCTCAAAGTTTACATGATAAATATAATTAAGAAGTAGAATTTAGAGCTAATTGAAAACAACTCTACAAATAAAACTTCTAGAGTTGCCTTTAGATAGCCTTTCATTTAATAAAGTTTACCGCTTAAAGCTAACTCTGCAAGTCTTACTTGTAGAGTAGTTTATAAAAAGTCCTTCACTTGGTCATCACTACATTACTCTCATAGGAAGAACGACGGATATTCAGCCTAGGGAAAAAACTAGATATAGTGGAATCCTCTGCTATGTAGTCACATATCAGCTCAAACTGTTCATCATCATCGTCCTTGTATAAAGAACTCGAGATATATTTAATTTACTAAATGATGCAAAATGAATAACTGACCTGTGTTTGTTTAGAACATTAGACTTTTATTGGGGTTCATCCCAAAGATGCCACCCAATTGTTTCTGTATGAGATGAAAATAAAAATTGGCAAATTATGATCGGTGTCTTTATTTCATTCTTTGATACATGTTTGAAACTTTTTTTAAAACAAGTACAGAGTTTAACTAAAGTTTAGTTAAATTTGATCTCCAAGATTATTTACATTTTATAACTATTTGTGTTTGAAAAATGTGAAACTTTCCACATTTTAAAACCTATGCGCAGATTTTTATTATAGCATTCACCAAAGAAATTTATTCCTGTAAGCAACATTTTGGCATAATAGGTCGACAGAAAAGTGTATTTTTTATACGTAATGGTTAAAACATTATAAATGTAAGTAGTAAAATCCTTATAATAATTATACGAAAAGAAAATAGGAAACAAAACTACCTTTTTTTCACTATCATTATTATTTTTTTCAAATGACGGGCCCAGTCCGTCCACATATGTTGGCCAGTACCAAGTACTTTATTATGGAGGCACCTAACAGACGGACCACTGCTGCCTCTTATGGTGGAACGGGCAAATACATCCATGCCTTCTCCGGAAGGCCGGCCGGTGGTCAAGCTGTAAAGTCGCTGAACACCGGTAGTTCGGTCCGAGGTTTGAAAGTTCTCCCCGAATACATCCTTCCACTTTAAAAGATAACCCTCGAGTGCTTTACCATAATCAAATAAAATAAAATAAACTAAAAAGCCTTCTCCTGGATTCGAACCCGGGCCCTTCGATATGGCAGTTTTTTCACTAACCATTTTGCCCTTTGGCAGGCTCACGATCATTAAATTTATATGAAAATCTATTAACTATGTTATAGCATCACATTCTTGCAAACCGCATAAATTTTCTAAACTAAAAAAAGTAAAAATGGCGAATTTTTTAAAATATCGTCAATAATTTCAAGCTTCCAGTAAATCTTCAGAATGAAACTTCTGCTTATCACGGAAGAGATAAACATTCTGTAGTTAATACTCAGTCTCTGGTAACTGCATTGTCTCTGTACAAAAAGGCAGAAAATATCATGGGAACAAGTCAAATACCATTTTCTCCAAAACTATACAGTAAACCGCAGCAACTAAAACAAAGAACTTCCTCAAACAGGCATGAAGTAACTCAACTGTCGACGACAAATGTAGTATTAAAAACACAATCGAACTTGGCAATCGTATTTCATTCCATGCCGTTCGGTCATAGATAGTTTCAATTTATCATTCCTGAATATGGGAAGATTTTGTGCATCATAAGTCTGATCTCTGAGTGGAAAATGCTTTTGAAGTTTTAAAGACAAAGCAACACATTGCAAGAATATAGCAGATAACAGATTAATTTCTGAGAACCTTCCTATGAAGTTATGAAGAACTAGAAAGCACGGCGGTCATACGAAATGACCGCTCTTCTAGATATTACAAATTGTAATTAAAATGATTTGCACAAAGGTGTCTGCTAATTTAAACTGAATTACCCAGGGCAGGCGGCGAAGACGCCCCTTTGCTTACTGCCCCACGGGGTTTCACCCTTCTATTTGCTTAATTGCTTAAAGTAGAGTGCAATGAAGGAAACCACTGGCGGTACATTTCTTAAGAGCCACAGCTAGTTTTATCAATAAAGGTGACTTAAATAATGAAATGCTAATTCACATGTCAAAGATCTCTTTGTACACAACATTTCTTGTGTAGATCTTTCCATCATTTTTAAGCTCGCCTTGCAGAGGACCATCAATCTTTTTAATTTTACGTCCGTTCTTTCACAAACTCTTGAACAGCCAACATAAAGTTTAACCGTGTCCAAATGCAGGCTCAGGTAAAAAAGTGCCAACACGCTTAAGCATTTGGCCCTGAGACTTATGGATAGTCTTAGCAAAGGCAAGTTTTACAGGAAATTGTCTACGTCTCAATTGAAACGGCAACCCTGTGCCGTGGCAATTTCACCCAATTGGCTAGTACAGTTACGCAGGCAACCAACAAACTATCGGCGACAAACAGACACTTAAGCCGCATATATGTATGTTGTGAAATAACATCAACTCCTCCGAAAAGACTGGCTCCCGGGCTTAGCGAAGTACACCGTTGGATTCCGCAGGTCCGTGGCACGCCATTTTGACCATCCGCGTCTTCTTGGGACTTTAATTAGTCGAGATCTGAATTAAAAACTAATTTTCCCGTAAGTTTTCCCTACATTTTCCACTTTCTTTCTTGGGTTTTCTCTATTAGAGGTATTTCACTACTTGCCGAATTCTTTTTTCTCGAATATCTACGGAACGGCGCCGAGTTGAAATTCGAGACGTGTATCCTCGGATTCCAAAAAATTATCCGAATCCATCGATACCGTTCTCACCTTCGTACAGCTTTAATCGGCCGAGATATTAATTAAAAACTGCGGAAACGTTAATTTCTGCGCTCATTTTCCGAGTGGCAGCAATAAACTATCGGCGACACACACTTCAGCCCCTTATATATATAAAAAGATGAAAGAACTATATTGCTGATTCGTGATAAAAGTGGCAATCGCGCAGAATCGTGGACTATTGCATTAAATTCCACCTTAGCTAAATGCTCGTAGTGCTCAAGTTATTAAAATACTGCCGGCCATTAAAATTACTGCACTATTAAAATAATACTTTAAAACTGCTTGACTTCATGCAACAAACGATAATTTGCATGAAAGACAGTACATGCCGGAATATGCAAATGGCGAGCATTTCAGCGCATGAGCACAAAAGCGGACATCAGCAACTTACTCTACATTATGCATCAATGGGAAAATTTCACAGCGAATTCTTCATTTGGATATCGCATTTCAACGTTGGTTGTTTGTGTAAAAATGTTCGTGTTATGCCTCTGTAAGAAGAAGAAACTCCTACCACCTTGTGTCAGAATTTGACCCCATCAAGATTGTGGCCATCGGGGCTGCAGTTTTTCGCTCTACGACATTGTTGATCCTGTTGATCGGGATCCATGACTGTCAGGCAAATATGAAAACGATGGGTCGAGGATGGCCATACTAAACGCCGTGTAGAATTTCAGGGGCTCCGGCGACTAACACTCAAGAGAACAATCCTATTGTCCTCTCAACCTTGCTGGATTGTAAAGCCAGCCACTTCACCTATCTTGAGTCACGAACTTTGCTGATGTGCAGAACGACAATAAGTACGGACCGTCAGATGACATCTGCAGTATCACGGATTATCAGTACGGCAATTGTAACTTCGAGTCACACTGCAGCATAAACAGGCGCGCCTACAGTGGTGCGACGAACAACGACACTCGACACAGAAGTGGCACTACGTCGTCTTTTCAAACGAATCCCGGTTCTACAGCATTATGACGGACATATTCGTAGAAGCACTAAGGTCAACGAACGTTGTCAGATTGCATTCGTTATACCGTCATACGGGTTCAACAACTAGTGTACCGCTATGGTGTGCCGTTGGTTACACATCACAGTCACCTCTCGTTTGCACAGCCGGCACAGTGTGGACAGCCGTGCTGTTCTGATCTCACACGATATAGTTGGTGCTCGACTTTTTGTTGCCTGCACATTCTGATAACACACACACTGAGAATATATGGTCATAGTTTGCCGATAGACTGGCCCGCTGTTACTCGCCGGCCTCTGTAGTTGATGAATTTTAGCATAGAACTGAAGCCCCAAGGAATGAAGTAATCATGTCTCTCATATCTCTCGGCCAAGATCACCTTTAAATTTAATCATGACTTTTTCTCATTATACTCTATATATACAATAAAAATGTTATGCTTTTGGCTTTCCTTTCTCGGACAGCAATTTTGATGACTATTAGTTATATGCTGCATTTGTCACAGTGTTTGACAGACGACGGGCAGTTATTAGTACCACTATTGCGTCAATTATGGATCTCAGCTCGACGCAACAAGTATTACGTGTTTCAGAATAACAAGCTGTATCGTAATCAAGCTACTACGAGTAGTCGGACGGTACCTTTTCGAGATCCGAGAAGAAAGCATGAGTCTATGAAGCCATATAACTGGTAGAATTTGTAGAATTTCGTAATGGAGCCGTCTTAATTTGAAGTATAGTCATATATTAGAACATACTAACAAGAAAAACTATGGGACCTTTCAACCGCAGTCGCCACGAAATTTTCGGGAATGATCAATCATGAGAACAATAGGTTCAAAAGTGTGGCATTTTGCAATTGTCCCCAATTCCCAGAAATGGCATATAAAATGGTTCGTTAGCGTTCAGCATTTATAACTACAGATAGGCTCATTGTAATGTATCTGTGAAATATAAAGCATGATATCGTCAAAAGAGATCAAGCACGTTATCATGCAACTTGTACCCTTTATGTCATACACATAACGTTACGCCCCAACAAAGTAATGGGATGAGAGAAAGAAGAATTGCGAGCAAAGTTGATACATGTTTCATGAGTAGATAAAAATGGCACTGCATTTGAATATCATATGTGTTATACACAATACATTATGTATACAAAACGAAAGGCTTTTGTGGTGGTCAAGGAAATATGCGCTGAATTTTTAATTAGGATAGCTGCTTCTTTGGCCTACTTCATTAAATTCTAAGAATGAACTATCAGTTCCATATTACGTACCTTCTAGTATCTGATGTGTATATGTTGGAGATCTGAGCCACACTTTGATTCATTGTACCACCTATTTCATGAGCTAAATCCATTTCTCTCAGCTTGGTGTTGTCTTGTATATTTGTCTGGAGTTGTCTTGTACAACTGCTGCTAAGAATTTTTTATTGCTTCGTCAGATTAATCGATTCTTGCGCTTGTTGAAACCTCATCACCTGTTAGCTGATTCTACGATAAATGGTTACTAAGATTTATACAAAATTGTACAATATAGGAATTCCTCCACAACACTATTAACAATTTGTTAACAGCAAATATATCCCCTCTTTGTTTGATACTATTTTACAATGCCGTATGACGCGTACGGCTAGGAATGCATTTTGTCATAGAACGCAATTGTAATCCAGATATGTATTATGTTCCTCAATCCGTAGTTTTAAATATTGCGGAAGCTCACACCCCTTCATACGCCCTTTTATGGAAGTTGAAGGCAATTGTGAAATGTCATGTTTTCTCCTGTTGTTTTATTTAACATTTAACAATTTATAATTTATTAAATAACAATTTTTATTTAACAATTATTTTTCATCATATTTAAGTACTTTATCACTTCTGAAAAATTCTTAAATATTGGTACTTAAATAAGTTTTAATCATTGGGTACTTAAATAGTTTTCCTTGTAAGATTACAATACGGACTAATCTTCTGCGGCCAAACTTACATACTTATTTCGTTTATAATATTTAAACTCTCTTTACTTTGAATACTATGTTTCCTATGGATGATTTCTATTCTATCAGCAGAATAATACAATCGCCGTATTAAACAAGTTATACAGAATTGGCTCAGTGACTTTGATTAGCTTCATTCCTTCTTTTCGCTGATGTCACTAACGGCTCGGAACATAGCTGACTAATGACGCACTGGGGAAACGGTGTAGCACCAGGGTGCGTGGGTCAAGGACCCTACCTCTTGTAGAACAGATATATTATTTCGAATACTGTCATCAGTAACTAGCATATATTTAGAATTTTTATATATATATATATATAAAATATATATAATTAAATTATGTTTTTAACATTTTTTAATTATAAGAATCGAGATAAGATAAGAGATAAATTTCTAAAAAGACTACAGTGTGCGTCAAGTTTCAATAGACCTGAAGTGCTATCTGGGAAGGCCGAGAAAGGAGGAATGAGCTGGCTATAGCCTGATGCAGAAAAAACATTCGTATAAATAATAGGCAAAGTAGTGTGAGTTTCTTGGTGTACTAGAGTAATAATTAAACCTTAAATCTATAACACAATATTAAGAGGTACATATTAGATTAAATAAGTTATACAATATGGGTACTAAGTATGGCCATAGGCCGTTTACTATTATTTGGGTCATTAAAGTCGTAATCGTAAATCCTTATAACTGGGTTGTTGATATTAACAAAATTGGCATAAAAGTTTCGGGTGAGCCGGCAGTAAAAACACTTAAGTTGTTCTATACCCAATTCTTCATGTGACTTTTGATTTCGAACGTACCAGGGCGAATTGGTAATCTGTCTTAGAACACAATTTTGAGCCTGTTGCAAATTTTTTCTATAAGATTTGCATGAATATGCCCAGACCGGGCAGGCGTAGCATAGTATGGGACGTAATACGGTTTTATAGATAAGCAACTTATTGTCTATTGAAAGTACACTGTTTCGAGAATTTAAGGGGTGAAGTGTGACTTTACTAACTCGAAACTTATTAATAGATGTTATGTGTGAGGACCATGATAGAGTTTTGCTGAGGTTCACAGCTGACTAATAAACCTAGCTGAATAAGTTGAAAACGTGTCCAGTCTGATTACTAATGCTTCTATAATTACAACATTCCGTTGCCTCGATTCCATATCAAGCGGCCATAGATTTTTCAGATTTGTAAAGTGCTATATATAAATACAATTTTATCACTTCATTTATCTGAGAATTTGAGACGGCAAACAAAATTTTTCAGCGCGGTCGTTATTTCTGACAGCAAACATCAATATTAAAGTCGCAAAAAAACAAGCAATACATTTTTTTAATTTCTAACACATCATTACCATATTTATTCTGGTCGATATATACAAGGTAGAGTAAACCCAAATGTATAAATGAAAAACTTGCAGAAATCTCTGTAATATAATTTTAATGCATATCTCTTCATTTTAATAAGCATGAGATTTAATTAACTAGTTATAATGAAACCTACAAAAAGAATTATATTTTTAAATGAACCTATAAAATGTTTCAATCATTTTATTAAGCTATCTAATAGTAAATAAGTGCCCCGCACAATTATTTACAAAGTAAATATAACAATGTTAGAATAAAATTACTTATAAAAATACAAGAAATAAGGATAGTAACTCATCTAGTTTGCGTAATATCGGGTTATCTGGAGAAAAATTAATTTATGAATGGCCATAATAAGAAAATAATAATAAATTGTAACTTGTTGGAAATAAAAAATAAAATTCATCATAAGACTTTAGAAACTGAAACGCCATTAAAATAAAGAACTCTTAGACCAAAGGGGCGCTATCACAGAAGAGCTATTAGTCTCAAAAAGGCATTTTCCGTCGAATCACTATACATGGCTGTATCACTTTTGAAATTGTTTCCACCAAATATTATCGCCCTGTATTATATTTAAACACATTAAATAATGAAGAATCAGCAAGAATGCATATGTGCTTCTCTCATTGGAAAAAAAAAGGATACCTAAAAACCATCAAATTTTGAATAACGTAGTCCTCCACCTGAATATGGGTACTTGGAAGCCCGAATCTTAAATTTCGAATTTGATTTGTTATTTATTTTATATTTTTAAACCTTTAACGAAATTTTATTAAGAAACTCAACAACTACAAAGCGAGCCGTGGCAACACACTATACGGAATAAAATGTTTTCATTCTAGCACGCCAGACTGTCTATCGGAAATTCTAAAGATAGGCTGGTTTTAAATATTTTTAAACATAAAAGCGTTAGCCCAAATGTTTTCGAAACGTGTGTGTTCATGTAAAAATACGCATTTTTTCTTGCATTTTATTTAAACTTATTAGATTGAATTAAACCTACTTCGCCGACAGCGCATAAACCACAATAGAATAAATGCATTCTTTAAAATTCACTTTGTTTACCATAGCGACACTCTGGCCCTAGGTTTACCTAACAGTATTATATTTCATTCATATTATAACTCAGAATGCACAAAATGTATATGTTTAAAGAATTATCTAATCGTTGCCATATGTTCTATTCAAATACTATAATAAAGCTAGAAGGATGTATAAAAGAAATAAGCAAACAAAACAAAACAGAAACAGATTTTCACAGACGATTGAGAATATCTCATTTAATTAATTCATTTCTCACTTCGCGAGAAGGCAAAAATACATAAAAACTCAAAATATCTATATTAAAAATTACGAAGTAAATCTCAAACGCTTATTTCCTCGAAAAAATTCCAGAAATAATTACACATGATTTAATTGGCAATAATAAATGAATGCGTTATCTTTGTTGTTGCGAAGCTAAGTTTCTCTAGATTAGCAACAAATCCACTAGTCTCCTGTTTCAAATGTAAACATCAATAGCCGCCATTAAACACAGGCTTAGCGGCAATTAAACAACTTTAAAATTTCTGATAATTCTAAAAATATTGCACACAGATTTACTAAAGGCATAAAATCCTTAACCGGAAGACAAAAACAACATAATTCAATCATTTTTAAAGCAAAAAATGTACAATTTACAAACATATAAGAGTAAAGAAATTGAGATTACTGAGCCGGGTAATAGAGTATATATATATATATATATATATATATATATATATTTACATACGTTTGGTGCTGCAAACTTGCAACCAAAACACGATGTGCACATCTACATGTTATAGCAGTCCTATATACAAAATTTCAACGTTCTGAGGCTACTCGTTTTTGATTTATGCGAAATACGTACGTACGTTCGTACAGACGCCACGAAAAATTCTCTTCAGAATTAATTTTAAAGCAGTTTTATAATTTTTTTGAAGGAAAAGAGTATTTTATTCTCTCCTTACGTACAGATATGACGCAAAAATATCGTTAAATTGCATTCTATAGCGGTCAAAATGGATATTTTCTTTGAAATATGCTGCCTGAAACTTTTCGCGATTTTGTAATCGTACCTCCTTTTTACTTCGTACCTCCTTTCGTTTGTACCTCCTTTTTACTTCGTACAAGGAAGTAAAAAAGCCCCTTTGAGCGTAATGTAAAATCTTAAAGCTGTGAATTTTTTTTATACAAATATTTTCGAATTTGGGAGAGGTGTTATATATATACATATATATGTACTACAGTTTGTAGGGTTTCCGTTATTTTGCATAACAAATTTATTTTAAGTTTGATACCTTTCCTGAACTCCTCAACTTCCCCTCGCATTTTCCCGCCAGGATGCAAATTTAAAGTTAAGTAAAGGGATTATTTAAACGGGTGAATCTCTGAGTTTATTCAGAGCATGTTTTCGCTAGCCACCGCACATTTCGTTGCTATCTCGCTGTTACGCCTCTTGACCATTCATTCAGATTATCGTCACGCCTGTTAAGCTTTGTTGAGTCAATCTAATTAGACGTAACTTAACGTGCTTATCCAGCACTATTCTACTTAGATAGTTTCACCGCAAGTTTACTCACTCACAAGTTTCACCGCAAGTTAGCAATATTACTAAGTTTCACCGCAAGTTGACGTCGTTTTTGTAAGGCACGAAGGGCTGTTATTTGTTGGAATTAAATTAAGGGTTATTTTCACCCTTCTTCTGTGCTAGTAATTCATTCACGCCTGTGCCAGAATTCGCCAGGTTCATTGTAGGATCTAGTGTAGTTTATGTGGAACAGAAAAGACAGATCTTACAAGTTTCCATTGTCTAAAAAAATAAAAAATAACATTGAGAATAATTTTTTAAACTTTTAATTTAAGCAAAGGAACTCAATTATTGTTTTAAGTATTTAACTGAATAAGAGCTGAATTATTGTTTAGTAGTAGTTTAATTTATTAAGTTTTTTAAATTAAGTGAACGAACGGAATTATTACTGACATTATTATAAAAAATAATAATAAATATATTTTTACTGTAAAGAATACATACGCCAGTCTTAAATTATTATATTATATTTATTATATATTAAATAATTTGATATCTTCATGCAGAAAAACCAGTTATATATTCCATTCGCCCTACAATATGTTAATATAAAAATATCGAAATTTTTGAGGATCAAATAAATGGAGTAAATTCACATTTATCTGAAAAATCACACGAATTTAGATTTTAATCCTGGATCAAAATTATGCGTTCATTTTTTGATAGTCTTAAAGATAACCATGCAATTCCTCTAAACCTTTAAAATTTTCTTCGAGATAGTTTGGTTAACTTATTAATTGAATTAACTAATGCGCATTATTAAATAAATCAGCCGATAGTATAATACATTTTTATATGTTTACTTTTCGCAGAATGAATTAACCTTTTTAAATAAACTGCTCCTCACTGCTTAGTCCTGCATTACGAAATGCCTTCAGGAAGTTATTGTTCCCAAACAATGTTTAATTAATCATCTAACTTCATGAAACGAATGATTTAACATATTGTACTTTGTTTTGGGACTCAAAACCAGAACGGGCAAAACAAACACAGTGCAGCTCCAAGGATAACCGAATGTAGAATTCCAAGCAAAATTCATTCACCAGAACAATACTAATTAAGGCTTAGAGACATGAAACTAAATTATTTGTTGTTGTTGTCTCTTCTTGCCTCCAAAGCCGTTGCACGGTTGACATGAACTGAATTCATTTTTTTTTATTCAGATTGTGACAAACTTTTATAGAATATACCTTTATAGAACCTACCTTTATAGAATGTACCTTTATAGAATCTCATTTTTCTTATCATAAACTCATGAGTTCTAGCAAGACTACAGAGGACTTAAAGTATAAACAGAAAAAGTCAGAAAGAAAGGTATAAACTGTCCCTTTTATTCGAAGACAAAGAAGTAATAATAATACATCTTGGGTTTACACAAGCCAACACTTCTGGCTTACCTTAAACAAGCAATGTTGCAATAAAATTAAATGTAGTTAGATTAGTCCAGCGACTCACAGGATAACGTAACCCGCAGGAAGGTTCTGGTTTGAAGGAAAGTGCTGGCGAGACAAGCCTAATGGCGAGAAGCACACAACGTCACAGAATCAAATCGTTAGTTAGTCACGGTAACACAGTGGTCTCAAGTATGGCAGAACGCGATCTAAGATAAACTTGAGTGGTTGAAAAAGAAAGCGACAGGAAAGTTACTTAAACTCAAAGTTAACTAATAGTCAAAAATAAGTAGATAAATCTTCACACCTTCGTGGAGGATATTTAAAAGAAATTGACTCGTATTAACGTTACACACGGGGGAAATCATGTAGCCTCGCTTGCAGCAAACCTTTTCGCCGATATTTCAGTGTAGGCTCAACTAGCACTGTTCAACGCTCTTACCATTAGCCTGCTGGTGGGTTGCAAATATTGTGGTTATTATAAAAAGAAATAGCTACCACGCCCTCAGGGGGAACATAGGTTCGAATCATGGGTTAGATATGGATATTTGTATTTGTTATGGGCCAATCTGATCGGTATAGTGGTTAGCGATGCAGACTGCCTTATCGTTAGGTTCGGATTGGGATCTCAGATAAGCCACGTATGTTTGTAAGTGTATAGTATCTGTGCGGCAGGAAAGCACTCAAAATGCTGTCGAGCCGAAAGTCCTTTCGATTGGTTTGAGATAGGAAGGAGGTTCGAAGATCCTCGAATCCGTCTCTCTGGGGTGTTCTATTTCAAATTTTGGGCGGAACTGCACAGTAAGGCGGGACTATACCTCTATGAGCAATGGTGGAATTTTAGTTTGTCCTTCCTAGTTCTTCCTGTACTTGTATTGTCATGGATAAGCAGAACAGGATAATATTTCCGTAAACCAATGAAATCTGCCTTACCGAAATTCTTTTTGTGAGATTGCCGGCAGGTAATTCAATTTACGACCTTTTCTATGACGTCCTTCATGTGTATTACGATCAAAGTTCAACTAGTATTTATTAATCGTAAGATTTTAACTCCTTCTATAGACCAATGATTTCCAAACTGCTTTCTCGCGCTCTACTTTCGCTTACTATGACTGAAAGCCCTTATTCACTAAATTTAATTGATAAATCTCACATAGAAACTTAACACTTCTTGTAATATTTCTGATTCCTGATATCTAATGAGTTATTTTTCTAACTTTTTATAAAAAATCTCGAGTATTGCACATCAAGAGGAAGAATTAGATCATTAAAGCTGCAATTTATATTAACTCATTCCACCAATCATTCATGCATCATATCTCGTAATTCTATTCCCAATATCCTTTGCATAGAATCCAGTCTAATAATATTTTATATTCTGAAGAGGACTGAACAAACGAATGGATATGTCGAAAAGGAATTCAGTTTAGTAAATAGTAAGTCATTATAAAAGTAAGGTAAAAGTTGCAGAATTAAGATTAAATTTTATTATACAACACTGTTTGTTACCTTTATTGATATAGTGATTCGTTCCCTTTTGAAAGTTTTTACAATGACTCACTCTCAAGGAGCCCATTTTAACAATAAGTACACATTTATTACGATGTAAGAAGAAATTAAGTTAGTCTGCATTGTAACCTGAATACAGCGCCCGACGTTTAACAGAGATGATCTAGATATAGGCGAACCCAGCAGAAACCGAATAACATTAACTCGATCCACATTAAAATCCCGACGAAAAGGCTGGCTGCATGGATATTTTCACAATTTTCGGCACGTGTAAAGTGAACTTAAGCCGGTTTCTCCTCGAAACGTCTTTTACAGAGATTTCCCTCTCTTTAGAAAATTAGCACTTGCGGACTCTTTTATAATCCAGACTATATCTAAGAAATATAACAGAAATATTGCTCAGCGTCTTCTTCAGATGTCAGCTTTGCTCAGTGTTCCACGAAACCGTTAAATTCAACCGTAAATGGATAAAAATGCCTTTATAATATACTTCAAACTTCTCTTTTTAAATATTAGATGGCAGCATATAACAAGGAGACCCAGGATTTTCATTTATGATGTATTATTAAAATCCACTTATTTTCTAGTAACTTTCTACATTTTTTTTTACGCAAAAAAAAAAAAAAAAAAAAAAAAAAAAAAAATTGTTTGAAAAAAAATTCCGTATAATTTTGATGGTTATACTCTATATTATTTGTTATATATTTTTTTACATTTTTCATACAAAAAACTTGCGCAGAATCATTGAATAAAACGGGGTGTTCCATTAGCGGGAACACTGCGCCTTTAGCGATCTCATGCTATTACGCATCAGAACATCTGTCTTAGGAGAAAGCATCTGTTGTATATGTTTTCTATTTACGTTGTTTTGGAGGAATGAATTCATACAAAGCAGTCTTGAGGGATGAGATGTGGTTTGTGCTAGGAAAGCTCTAATATGGATATCTTGAAATTTTTGGGAGTAGTTTTCAGGCGGGAATTTTCTCAGTAGCTTGAGTCATCTTTACTTAGGGAAGCTGCGCGAATTATTTTGCTATCGCTTTTTAGTCTCATTCCCGTTTATTTACAAAAATTGTGTAGATATTTTTTGTGTATGCATATCTTATAGCTTATTTTTCTTTATTGTTAATATTAATTTTTTATTATTAATTTTCCATAAATGGCAGGAAAACTCTTTCCGAGGAGAAAAGAGTTTCTTTTTCTCTTTTTTCTTTCTTTTTACTTGGAATTCTAAACATATTATTGAACGGAACAGAAGCCGCAGAAAACAAGTTTTTTGTTCAAAACCTGCAAAGTTGGTTTGCGCTTCTATCAAAAAGATGTGACGTGCTTTGAAAATTTCACGAAGCTATGAAATCGAAAAATTTGTAAATATTTTTGAATGTAGGACTTGTGTATATACATATATTTATCTCAATTAGCCATATGTATTCAAGAAAGTTGTGTATGTCCAGAAAACCATGTATACAGCTATAATACAATGTTTTTTCATTACTATACATAAGCTTCTACTCATTTCCGTGCTTCACTGCAATGCTCGCTTAGTCGCACTTTTAAGAGCTCTGGTGGCACAGTGTTCCACCTCATGGAACACCCACAGAATAGAAATGGTAAGTGCAATTTTTACAAAATTTTATCTGTATACTCCTTTTGGCCTAGATAGACTGCATACAACTTTTCTTGTTGGAATACCGACTTTAAAGTGTAGTGCACCACAACGGGTTAAGAGAAAAAAATGTGAAACATCGTAAAATGAAGTGGCACGAATCAAGCATAACTTATTATAAAGTCTTATGGTATTATAAATTAAATATGTATAGTAAAAAATCAATATGTGTATGTAATAATTTTACAGATGATGAAACCAGTCACGTAAAAGTCATGGTTGGGAGGATGACAGGAGACATCTTGAAACTGTTGGGTAAATGGAATGATGGACTTGGAAAACAAACATCACCGTCGTGAGGAGTAAACACATTTGATTTCTGAACAAAACAATTCTTCAGAAGCACATTCCCACTGTAAATTATTTATCATAATGGATGCTATCTGCAGCCGACAGTTCTATATACACATATAGCATATGAACTTATGACACTTATAAATGTATTTTTCAAGCAATGGAAGAGGAGCAGGGAGATACAAGTTAGCCAAGCAAGAACAGCACGGAAAAATAATGCGTATAAAGTAGCTGAAGTGTTTATAGGCACCTTGGGTGCAGTTTTGAATAGTGATTAGGAAAGAGCTTTCGCACTGCGGATTACTGGAGTTAAAATAATGACGCAGTACAGGTTCTTTGAAGGTGGATGCATTCCTTAGAGTAATGACAACACTCTACGAAAAAAAAGAAAAAAAAAAGTTTTTATCTCCAGTGCACGAGACTGTGTATCGGAAATCCTTAAGATACGCTCTTTCTAAATTGTTTTGTTATATTGCTGTTGAATTGAATTTTATAGTTTAAGTGCGAAGAACATGATATTTAATAAATAAAGGTAACACACAAAGCATTAGAAAGCGCCCCTTTGGGCGTAATGTAAAATCTGAGAGCTTTCAGATTTTTTAAAAATAATACTGTTTTTTGGCATCATGATACTCAAAATTTCGATATTTATAAAAATATAACCGACAAACAAATCCAAAATGTCATATAAATAGAGATGAAAAAATATAATTCAAATCTTTTCATAAATTATCACGTGAGTTATAAGAATTTAAACAGCTAAAAGTAATGCAAAATACAATCTGAGAAAAGTGTATTTGAACTTGTTAATTAAGCAAAACTTTCAAAGGGAAAAAATGTAAGAAAAAATACCACTAAAATGTGTTGTAATGAAATATCAGTATGACCATTACAGGGTAGATTTATTGATATGTGAAAAACACTTTTGTCCAAAATTTGAAAAATCAAAACTTTGAGAATGTTGATAGAAAACTCTGTAATCAGTATCAAATGTTAATCAAATAAATTTGATAATACTAAGATAAAGATGTATGCGTATTTATCACCACTTAACTAGAGCCTATATGTATGTTCTTCATCCATTGATTTTTTAATTATAGAGAATAAAGAAACACAATAACAAGCCAAATTAAATTTTTTACCGAACAAAATTTTAAAGTGCATATTTCTGAAATACGTGCGCTATTTTTGTTACTATAAGCTAGCTTTAAATAATTCAGACAACAATTTACATTATTAACCTAATTAATATTTGCATTCATAAAAGGAAACATGACATATCCATTCAGCTCTGCAATGACAAACATTTAAACAACAAGATAAAAGCAACATTGATGTAGACAGAACAATTCGAAAAGGACAAACCTTTCATCTCATGTACACATGTCAATACTACACAAAACGTACCCTAATTTCCTCGCAGAAACACGGTATCGATAAAATCCGATAATTCTGAACTTGTTCTTGCGCAGACGATATGTTTACTGTGAATTCAAACGTAGAAAATTGTCTTCGAAGAAGAGGATTTATTTCGGACTCCAGAAAGAGGATTCTAAAGAGAAAACAAGCAAGATATTTCAACGTTGTTGAAATCTAGGTATTTCATGCTTTATGATTAGCATAAATTAGATTCATCAACACAGGGAGTTCAAATTTCGTGAAATGGTAGTTTTTCGGTTGCACGTACATGAAATGACAAATAGAAATGCTTTCGAATTTGTTAACGTGTAAATTGTGTTGTTTTAAACAAAGCAAACTTATTCTTAGTAATGCAACATATGCGATTATTCATTATTATTTCTAATGAACATTTACTTTAATTATGTGCAGGCATTCTTTAAATTCAGCAGATACTTGCAAGGTTGCATTATCGATTTGACATGATTTGATTTGGTGATCAGGTTTGACTTTTTATTTCTTATTATGAGAGAACGAAACTACATACAAAACTTATTCGGAATTAATTTACACATTGCTTTGCCAAAATAAACCCGCTGACTTCTTTTGGAACTGTTTGAATTAAATAAATCCGCTGTTATTTCCCACTGTACAGAGCAAGACTTTGTGTCTCGTACACAAAATTAGGTTATTTAAAAAAAAAAAAAAAAAAAAAAAAAAAAAAACAGTGGCAAGTTACAAAAAATTGCAATATGATAATTTCGGATTATACAGAGGCTTGCACATTTATCTAGATGAATTTGTTTTACTATAAAAAAAATCGTCTGCTTTGAAATTTTTTTAGCTGCAACTATATTTTTGTAGGTGTAAATTATCGCCTTTATTTCACAATTTTGTTTTCGTGTAAAATGGCGCTTTTAAAGAAGCAGTGGACGAAAGTCTATGTTTGTGAGCTTTCTGAAGAAAATTATTCGTATTTCGTAATTAAAAAATCTGATGTGTACACCACATGACTTCCTTGTACGGAATATTAAACTATACGCATTTTTTCTTGCATTTCGTTTAAACTTATTGGATTTAATTAAATCTACTTCGCGGACAGAGCATAAACCACAATAGAATAAATGCATTCTTTAAAATTCATTCTATTTGTTTACCATAGCGACACTCTGGCGCTAGTTTCACTTAACAGTATTATATTTCGTTCATATTATAACTCATAATGCGCAAAATTTATACCATTTAAAGAATTATCTAATCGTTGCCACATGTTCTATTCAAATACTATAATAAAGCTAGAAGGATGTATAAAAGAAATAAGCAAACAAAACAAAAAAGAAACAGTTTTTCACAGACGATTGAATATTTCTCATTCAATTAATTCAGTTCTCACTTCGCGACAAGGCAAAAATACATAAAACTCAAAATATCTGTATTAAAAATTAAATTACTAATTATTAAAAATTAAATTATAAAAACTTAAGTAAATCTTAAACACTTATTTCCTCGAAAAAATTCCAGAAAGGATTAAGCATGGTTTAATTCGCAATATTAAATGAAGGCGTTATCTTTGTTGTTGCGAAGCTACGTTTCTTTAAATTGGTAACAAATCCACTATTCTCCTGTTTCAAATGTAAACAAACATTGCCGCCATTGCAAAAGGCTTAGCGGCACTTAAACAAATTTTAAGTTGTTTAATAATTCTAAAAATATCGCATGCAGATTTACTAAAGGCATAGAAATCCTTAACCGGAAGATAAGAACAACATAATTCAATCATTTTTAAAGAAAAAAATGTACAATTTACAAACATATAAGAGCAAAGAAACTGAGATCACTGAGCCAGGTAACAGAGTGGATATATATATAACTATATTTATATACGTTTGGCGCGGCCGATTGCAACCAAAATACGAGGTGCACATTTACATGTTATAGTAGTCCTATATACAAAATTACTACTCGTTTTTGAGTTATGCGAGATACGTACGTACGTACGTACGTTCGTACAGACGCCCCGAAAAATTCTCTTCAGAATTCATTTTAAAGCAGTTTTTTAGTTTTTTTGGAGGAAAAGAGTCTTTTATTCTGTGCTTACGTACAGATATCACGCAAAAACATCGTTAAATTGCATTCGAAAGCGGCCAAAATGGATATTTTCGTTGAAATATGCTGCCTGAAACGTTTTGCGATTACAATACTTCCTTTCTACTTCGTACAAGGAAGTAAGAAGACTGTGAAAGCCATGAGTTTTCGGTATCTAAAGCAACGATAGATAATATTTTCAATAATAAAGGAAAAATACTTCAAAGTTTGGCTCCAACGAGAAAAATTGTTCAAAATACATACCCAAAGAAAAAACGGAATGTTTAGATCGTTGAAAAGTAAGAATTTAATGTTATGAGAAAATCTTCGAATTCAAAGGGCAGTTTTAGAATCATTAAAATGCTCAGTGTCAACTGTAAAAGAACTGATTAATGCTGATTTGAATCTTGAAAATGCGAAAAAACATAATGGTCATCGTCTTTCTCCACAACATATCGCTGAAAGCAGAACGCTCTGCAGATTTCTCTATGAGAAACTATTATTCGGACAGAGGTTTAAAAAATGCTGTCGCAATAGTTGAATCTTGGGTATATTTAAATGACTGCAATAGAAAAATATCCATTTACTATCATCAAAGAGAAGAAACAAAATCTTAGAACACGGTTCAAAGAATCTAAAGAAAGTTTTCCAAAGGGAGTTATGGCTGTTGATGATTTTTGAATAATGTAAAATAAAAATTTAAGAAAAGTGTTAAGGTCAACTTCCCATATTTAGACCCAATTTTCAAATATGAAATACTCTCTCTTTACCCACAGTGCCATCAATCAGCAGAATTGCAAGGCAAAGCAAGCAGCGGCAAGTCAAAATCCACTGTTTATTTCCTGAAAAAAGTTGAACAAGAAACGTATATCAAGGCCATACCTTCGCTTATATTCCTACCCAATCGCCTGGTGTATCATCGAAGAAATTTTGCGTTTTGGACTTTTAAAAAGCGGATTGTCTAGACTTCGACCTACAACTTTCCTTGGACTTCAAGACATCTGTTCAAGAGGAATGCGATAAAATACTGTTCCGCTACTAAAAGAGCCTTTACTAAAGATCCGCTACTAAAAGAGAGAGAAAGTTAGTGAAGAATAAGGATTATCAAATGGAGCATTTAAAATACAAACAATTTTAGATAAAATATTTCTGCAAATGCAATAAATATCGTTTAAACAAGGTGGGAACAGCATCTGCAATCTAACATATGGAAGAGTTCACTAATAAAACATTGGTAAACTGAAAAACAAAATACTAAGATTTTGAGAATCTTAAAACTGAAAGTAAATTACAATCTGATCTTACTTAAAGATTTCCTTACCTTATAAGGGATTTCTCCCGACTTCTTAGCATGCCATCGTAGTGTAGTGGTCTGCATGTTGGACACGTATTCCAGACGTCCGTGGTTCGATTCGCCTGGTGAAAAATGAGCAAACGCCCTAGGGCGTTTGCTCATTTTTTATCTTTCCTGCTTTGAAAAAATACCTAATGTCTCTACAATGGCGCCGGAACTAAAAGGGTGGTGGATGATGATTCTCCCCACCCAGAATTTGGCAGTTGGGTCTCTTAAAAACCTCAACCGTCCTTTAAAAGGGGGGTAGTATAAGGTATTTCTCCCGCCTTCTTAGCATGCCTTCGTAGTGTGGTGGTTTCCACGCTGGCCGCGTATTCCAGAGGTCCGTGGTTCGTTTCCCGGCAAAGGCGTTGCTAATTTTTCATGACTCCTGCTTCCAATTAACCTAATGTCTCTACACTCTCAAGGAATAATACTTTCTATTCTGACTGGACATGAAATACGCGAGTTATTCCCAATAAGTACTTTAAAGAGACGTCTTTTAGCTGTTGAAAAAAAAAACGCCAGTATAGTCTAATTAAATGTTAATATAATATAAACATGCACTTTTCTTGCTTATTTGAATCTATTTATAATAATTTAACATAATAAAGTTTTAATATAAAAACTTCAATTATTTAAAAATATTAATTCTTAAATGAAGTACGAATACATTATACTTTCAATTCTTCGCTACTGACAATTTTATAAATTCACAATTTTAAATTTTTTAATTTCATAGTCGCATGTCGTAAATTATCGTCTGATACCTTTATTGCCATTCACCCATATATTTCCCGCTGAAATGTTTCTTTAGCCACATTATCACCCACTTTCAAACTTACTCAGTCTTATGTTCATTAAATAATACTCTTAGTGTCAAAGATTTAATATTAAAAGTTAAATTTCTTGACCCGTTCGTAACAATTTGCTCGACGATAGCTTGAGACATAAGATTTCTTCTTTAATAGTGGAAACACAGGACAGCAACAGGAATACATTCTATCGTTTTAGCACATGGGGTCAGATTATTTTCTTCTATAGCTCAAGAGGCTATTATCTTCTATAGCTCAAGCCCTCATTTTGAATTTCGAATATTTTTTATTATCTATTTCAAATTTTGTAAAACTTTAACGACTTTTTATATTAGCAAGCTCAAGCGAGCAATGACAATTTTGTAAAACTTTAACGACTTTTTTATTAACAAGCTCAAGCGAGCAGTGGCAACACTGTACGAAAAAAAACATTTTTATCTCCAGCGCACGAGACTGTGTAGCTGAAATTTTAAAGATATGCTCTTGTTAAATATCCTGTGATATTGCTGTTGAATTTAATCTGACGTGGTTTAAGTGCGAAGATCTAATAAATAAAATTATCATGCAAAACATTAAAAATGCTTTTTTTGGTGTAATATAAAATGTTTTGTTTCGTCCAAAGGGACTTTGTCCCTGAGGGATTATAGTTTTCGTTTTGCAATTTTGCGTCGAATCTCTTTAAATGTCCGTCTCATTTTTCAAACTGTCGCGTCAAAATATTATCGACCTGTATTATATTTGAAGAAATTAATAATGAAGAATCTGCATAAATGTGGGTATGTTTCTCGCATTGTGATAAAACAACGGTACCTAGAGCCATCCAATTTTGAATGACGTAATCTTACTGTGAATGTGAGCATCGGGGCGCCCAGATTTGAAATTTGGAAATTGTTTTATTATCGGTTTCATATTTTGTAAAACTTTAACGAATTTTTGATTAATAAACTCAAGGATTTCAACGTTGTACAGAAAAAACAATTTTATCTCCAGCGCATGAGACTGTGTTTCGGAAATTCTAAAGACATCCTCAATTTCAAATTATTTTGCCATATTGCTCTTGAACTGAATTTTATGGTTTAAATGCGAAGAACATGATATTTAATAAATAAAGCTAACGCACAAAATGTTAAAAACAAAATCCTTTGGACGTAATTTAAAATATGAAACCTTTCAGATATTTTTTTTAATTTTTATTTTTAATCTTTACTTTCAATACAGTTTGTTGTCATTTAACATCTTCGATAGTCTTTTATTAATTTTTCCATTTCCATTACGTTTTATCAAAATGAACTCTTTTTTTATAATTAACTTTTCACATTTGACTACTTTGCGAAATTAAAAATAGTTAATTTTTTGACAGCATAATCTTTGCTAAAATTAATTATGATAAACCGAAATGAAAATTTTTGTATAAGAAAAAAAGCAAGAATAGCTGCAGAATTTTCAAATCCAAAATTTCCAGAATTTTTGAAATTTTTGTACATACATTTTCGAAAATGTATTCGGCAACTATCCGGAAATTTCGAATAATTATTATTCTTATTTTCGGATATCACAGAGTAGTTGCACTTCAAACTACTAACAACGTTAAACAAAACGCAGTGCAAAGCGCAGCGAAAAAAAAAGCTAACTCGGAGATCTCAGTTTACTCGAAACTAAATAACTCGCAACAACAATAACTAAGCAAATGAACTCAGATGCTCTTCTCCGGCCTTTTATAGATTTCAACCGGCCGCGAGATATTTCTGCTACTAGTATTACTGGAAAGAGGATGGAATTACGGTTAGCTATCTTAATGGTCAATTACATTTATTTCAATATGAATTTCCAAGATACCCATTAACTCAATGTTAAATGCACGTGCCCTTGTATTCTTACTTTTTCGACATAGCTTGTAAAGTATTTCTCCCACCTTCTTAGCATGCCTTCGTAGTGCAGTGGTCTTCACGCTGGGCGCGTATTCCGGAGATGCGTGGTTCGATTCTCGTCTAGGGCGTTGCTCATTTTTCATCTCTCCTGTTTCCAAAAAATATCTAATGCCCCTACAGTGGCGCCCGAACTAAAAGGGCGGTGGATGATGATTCTCGACATAAAAGAACTTGGCGATTGAGTCCCCAAAAAACCACAGTCACCCTTTAAAAGGGGGAGTATATAAGGTATTTCTCCCGCCTTCTTAACATGCCTTCGTATTGCAGTGGTCTGCAAATCTGCATGAAGAATCTGTATGAATGTATGTATGCTTCTCGCACTGTGAAAAAACAACTGTAACTAGAGACATCAAATTTTGAATAACGTAGTCTTCCCCTCGAGTACTGGCATCTGGAAGTCCGATTTGGAATTTGTTTTATTATCTATTTCATATTTTGTAAAACTTTAACGAATCTTTGATTAAGAAACTCAAGGATTTCAAAGCGAGAAATGGCAACACTGTACGGGAAAAAAGAACATTTTCATCTCCAGCGCGCGAGACTGTGTATCGGAAATTCTAAAGACATGCTCTTTTTAAATTATTTTGTGTTACTGCTGTTGAATTGAATTTTATGTGGTCCAAGTGCGAAGAACGTGATATTTTATAAATAAAGGGATACGGTATTTCTCCCGCCTTCTTAGCATGCCTTCGACAAGCTGGGCGCGTATTCCAGAGGTCCGTGGTTCGATTCCTGGCGAAAGCGTTGCTCATTTTTCATCTCTCCTGCTTTCAAAATATACCTAATGTCTCTATAAGCGTTCTCTTAAAATTTATTTCGTGCTACATTGCAAAGAAAAATACAAAAATTTTACTTATAATTCTGATAAAATTACCTATCTAAGTAAAATTTCGTAACATTATTATATGGTTATTTGGAAAATTATTCGGAAATTACCCAGAGTTTTGAATCCGAAATTGTGATTCATGTTACTGCACACGGATTCACGCATTGGATTCTTCTACATTAATAACCTTAGGGGTAGTTATCGCAACAAGCATGCTATCGCACCTAAGTGTGCATAATAATTATGCTCTTTGCTAATCGGGCCAGATTTTCTAATTTGTGAGCCTTAAAAAAGTATGCGGCCTTAAAAAAGTATTCATGAAGGCATCCCTGCCCTTAGATAGGTAGCTTTCATGTATTTTGCAGCATTCGCATACTCTTATTTGTAAAAGTTTGATACCACTTATATTAATTTCCAAAAAGTAATAGATGAAATTTTTACATAATTATATTTAATTAGTTTCCGCCCAGTTTCTTTATTCCCATCATCCTCTAGTTTTAGCAAGAAATTTCTAGTTTATACGTAAAAGAAATGTAAGCTTGTAGTTCTTAGTTCTATTATAGATTTGGAGAAGGTATGGATATCCAAGGGATTTATTATTTTCTGAAAAGGGAATTTTTGCCTCGTTCATTTTCCCTTCCATGGCATTACGCGTGCATGTTTTTTTAGCGTCACCCAATATGACTCCAAGCCACGATATATTGATGGTATGTTTCTTATCTTTCAAGCCCTCGGCAAAATATGGATGGAAACATAGAATTTCCTTACTAAACCAACAAGCATAGCAGAATTTTTTTATTGTTTCTTATTAATGATATTTTTCTTTCGGGTATAATATTATACAATTTATCTCTTTTTTGGGGGGGGATTCAATAGCTTGACTGAGCTAAAAAACTTTTGAAGAGTAAACTTCTGTATGACATTTAATATGGAAGAATTATTACATATAATATCGATGAATCGCAATTGCAGTCAGGTACCAAATTATAAAGTTATTGCCAATTCTGAATTTGTGTTGAATGTCGATAAATAATGTTTATCCAAATGTAACTTTACGCTACATTCAAAGCATTCTCAGCTTTTTCATTTTTAATAGCATTTTTTATTTATGACATGAATTTATTTATTTTGCTGCATTTCTTCTTGTCATGTCAAACTTTAAAAAATAATAATCATAATAATTTTCAGCAAGTAACGAAATTCGACTTTTCACGCAACCTCCCGGTTCCTGTATTTGGCAAAATTTTATTCTCATTATGAAAAATTGAAATTAGAATAAATTTGACTCCCTCTATGATAAAAATTGACCGGGATATTTAATTTCAAAATTTGCAATTTTTGATGTCATTTTCAACATGCCGCGAGTAATCGGTTAATAAAGTTAGAGTAATTCGAGGCGATACTATTAAATGAGGTCTTACAAAGAACTCGCGTGGTATCCACATGTGGTGTTAGCTTAAGTATGAAGAACATTTCCAACTTTATTTCTGTCATAATATTAAACAATATTAATCACGTCTTCATATTATTTGGTAAAGAAACACTTGAAATGTTCATCGTCGTCCTTTTCCTCGAATTTTTGCATTAAATACAATCTGAAATGTATTTAATAACAAGATTTTAAGCGTAGTTGAGCATTTTTGTTATTAGTTTTATATGTATAATGAATGATCCATATTTTTCAAAAATATGTTCATTTTATACTTGTTATGGTAAAATATAGAATGTCAAACTGCTAATTATAAACAAAAAGAGCATTCATGTAACCGAATAAAAGACCGTAAAATCTGTTTAGCATGCAAATACATTAACGGGTGCTCAGAAATTTTAGTAGAATTTAGTAATATTTCTTAACATACAACTTAAATTCAGATTTCCGTAAGTTAATTTGGTTCTTTTAGTAAGAGTTGGAAAAAAAAAGACAAAAGTCTTTTTAGATGCATAAATTGAGTCGTAAAAATAGTCAAATTTTAACTCATCGTCGCCATATAAAAAGAAAAACCAAACGAACTCTGTTTTCCAGTTTAAAAGTACCTTTGACCTTTGTGTACTGTTGATTTGAAATGCAGCTGTCATTTTGTGAAATTTGCATTCTCCCTTGAGTCTGCGCAATTCTGAAAAAGAAAACGCGTGCGACTATATGCGCGTGCAAGTGGAAGTTAAAGCAGCCGCCCATTGTGCATGCAAAAATTTTTAAATATATATATATATATGTATATATATAAAGCTATAACATTACAAAAAAGAACTAACTAAAATAAAAACAAAAAATTATATTAGTACTTTTAACCTTTCTCGAGCAAATGTGGCTCCCTCTAGCTTGCATCAAGGAAACTAATTTGTGCAATTTTCCTATTTCTGCTCGGTTTAATTAGTTTTGATGAGGAGGTAGATATTTTTGAACCATAGGCACTCCGTTACTTATAATCATTGGCATTGGCAAGCAGCCGCCCAGACAGTATAGTGGTTAACGGAGCCTATTGCGATATCGAAGAGCCCTGGTTCGAATCCCGAAGAAGGCACGGGTGTTTGTAAATGTATAGTGTTTGTGCGCCATGGGGCACTGTAAATATGTGGCGAGTTGAAAGTCCTCTTGAGAGGTTAATGTTAGGAAAACAGGGGTGGGAGATCCTCGGACCCGTCTCCAGGGGTGCTCTCCTTTAAAACTGGGGACGGGAATGAGCGAAGTCGTACTGTCACCTGTCATTTGCTAAGGACAGGGGCAATCTTGCGCTCCTTGCCACGATGAATTTTGTGGCTTGTTTTGATGTCACTATCAAACGCGTGAGATAATTCAGAACAGAAGTCAGAATTACGTATCGCCCTGGATATCGTCATTGTATGTACAGCTGTGGCATTCGCCACCGTGGTACGTTGTTCAGAGGCACGGAACGTTGACATTGATTTTTGTCGAAGGCGCGAGTGGTAGTAGGAGCCCGTCTGCACGTGAGATTCAGGTCGTAGCCAATATGTACTATATAGCAAGGCATCGCAGTAAGTTCATGACTCTTACATATACTTACTAAGTGGACAAATCTCGCAGCAGTGATCATGGTAAAGTCAACACCTGTTTACCTCCTGAAAAGAGAAATGGCGATTTGGAATTAACGGTGTCCGCCGATAACATCGCGGCAAAAACATCGTGGACGAAAACGTCGCGGAGAAAACAGCGCAAGGCGAAAACGTCGTGCTACAAAACATAGTGGGAGAAAACATCGGAAAGAGAAAACATCGCAGTTCTAAAACATCGTGGTACAAAACATCGTTGTAGAAAATAAAGCGGTTCAAAAACATCGCAGTTTAAAAACATCGTCGTCGAAAATATCGTGGTAAAAAATAAAGTATCTACAAATCATCGCATGACGATAACATCGCAGACATGCTTTTTTCAGGTTTTAATAATTGTAAATGGATATTCCCATAATGATTTGTGAGCGCAAGGTGTAAAGAAGGATAAATTTTACTTTCACATATTTTATTAACTAATAAATTTTTGCTGAAAACGTAAGAAGGAAACTTAAGCATAGAAAATTAAATGTAACTTATATTATACTTTTCATGAAATATTACCAGTAAAAACTTTATAAAAATGATTTATTAATGGCCTTTGTTAGTTAACTATGCCGGTTTAAAATTCTATTAAGTGCTATAAGTTGCATTAATTTTTTATGCTTAAGTTTCCTTTTTATTTTCTCAGCAAAAATTTATTAATTAATAAAAAATATGAAAGTAAAAATTATCCTTCTTTCTTGCGCTCACAAATCATTATGGGAATATCCATTTACACTTATTAAAGCATGCCTGAAAAAAGCATGTCTGCGATGTTATCGCCATGCGATGATTTGTAGATACTTTATTTTTTACCACGACATTTTCAACGACGATGTTTTTAAACTGCGATGTTTTTGAACCGCTTTATTTTCGACGACGATGTTTTGTACCACGATGTTTTAGAACTGCGATGTTTTCTCTTTGCGATGTTTTCTCCCACGATGTTTTGTAGCACGACGTTTTCGCCTTGCGTTGTTTTCTCCGCGACATTTTCGTCTGCGCTGTTTTTGCCGCGATGTTTTCGGCTGTAACCGAATTAACATGTGGTTAACCTCCTGAGTCAATATCTATTCTCCTCCGAAAAAGGAGGCTGGTTATTTGGAGAACGAAACCTACGAAAAGCAAATTTATCTGAATGACGTCTTAAATATTGATAAGCCATGGTCGTTAAAAAGCATATTTCAAGACTCCTACCTGAGCCGCTTTATCCTTGACGATACGCGACACACAGCCGAGATGTGCTCTTTGAACCAGGAAGTGAGAGATGCGTATAAACTTGTTAACGGAAAATTTGATTTTCAGCAAATTGTATTGAATTTGAAAATTGCATCTTATACCATGGCTGTTGTCGGTTCGAATGCTAGGTCCACTGGGATTAGCGTTTGATTCTTGTTTGTGTTTAGAGTTCATTTTCTTTTGCTTATGTGATTTTGCCTTGGGCTAATCCATTCATGGTTAACGAATGGACTTATTGCCTGTCGGATAAGGCGGGATGGGTTCGCATTATTACTTAGTATCACCTATTTATCTCATCTTGCTTTTTTTCTTATTTATTTATTTATTTATTTATTTAGGACGCAGTCTGGCCCGCCTGACGAGCGAAACTCGTCTTATGACACGAAAGAGCTGCGGCCATATTACATAACAAAAAAAAAATATTAACAAAACATACAATACATTAAAAACACAATACAATAGTAAATCAAACTATAAAACAAACAAACATCGTCTTTTTGGTTTTTATAATACAAAGCTTGTGTATAGGGATTGGTAGTTGAAACTTTGGCTTGTTCAGATTTTGCTTTTCTCTTATATCTTGCATTATAACCTACATTGTTCATCTGTCCTGCTAAGTGCGAAGAAAATAAAATTAAAACCTTATATAAAGTGTTCGCCTTGGCGAGGAAAATTCAAGTTACGTAACCATTATTCTCATCCCCAAAACCACTTAAAGGCAAATATTTTTAAAGGTAAGTAATAAAAGACTTTTTTAGAAATTAACTACAGCCTGGAGATTCACTATATAAGTTTCATAATCTAAAAATATTGAGAAAAGTTGGAAAATTTCGCATATTCCTTCAATATGGAAGTTATATATTGAATCAAGTATTGTCAGTCTAATTTCTCGCGCATTACCACAAAATATACGAAAGGTATAACATCAACGAAGTTTTATATCATATAAGACTGGCATGGAGTACTGACAGATATACTTTTCATATTGAAATAGGGAACATAATCTATAAATATATATTTTTATAATGTTTACAGTGTTATATATGTATTATATCTAAATTTGTTTTTAAAGAATATAGCAAAATAATACACATAAAATTAAGTATATATTTATCGATTACTTATGGCTTTCAAACAACGGTAGACATTCGTTAGTGACCTCAAGTTCTAAACGTGAGTTTTCGTCGAGAGGGAAGCCGCTTCCCCTACGCTTCTTTACTCAAGATTGCTATTTAAGAACCTTTTTAATTAATGACAGATCAAAACATTCGACTCCTATAACCAAAACGTTTTAGAGCAACAATAACATAGTTTTTTCAACAATGTTATGGTTTACTTCTATCAGCCTTCCTACTTCCTTGTACGAAGTAAAAAGGAAATATTGTAATAGCGAAAAATTTGTACTTCCTTGTACGAAGTAAAAAAGGAACTATTGTATTCGCGAAAAATTTCAGGTATTATATTTCAACAAAAATATCCATTTTGACAGCTATCGAATGCAATTTAACGATGTTTTTGAGCGACATCTTTACGTAAGGACAGAATAAAGGATTCTTTTCTCCCAAAAAAATTATGAAACTGATTTCAAATGAATTCTGAAGAGAACTTTTTGTGGCGTCTGTACGAACGTATGTACGTACGTACGTAACTATCCCGCATAACTCAAAAACGAGTAGCCTCAGAACGTTGAAATTTTGTATATACGACTGCTATACACATAGATGTGCGCCTCGTATTTTGGTTGCAATCGGCCGCCCCAAAAATATATAAAGCCGCTCTGCTACTCGGCTCAGTAATCTCAGTTTCTTTATTCTTATATGTTTGTAAATTGTGCATTTGTTTGCTTTAAAAATGATTGAATTATGTTCTGCTTAAGGTTTTTATGCCTTTAGTAAATCTGCATGCAATATTTGTATAATTATCAACAATTTAAAAGTTGTTTAAGTGCAGATAAGAATTTATTCGAGGAAATAAGCGTTTAAGATTTACTTCGTAATTTTTAATAGAGATATTTTGAGTTTTTATGTATTTTTGCCTTATTGCGAAGTGAGAACTGAATTAACTGAATAAGAAATACTGAATCGTCTGTGAAAAACTGTTTTTTTTTTTTTTTTTTTTTTTTTTTTTGTTGTTGTTGTTGTTTATTTGGTTGTTTAATTAAAAGACTTAAAACGAAAGTAAAATATTGACGAATTCAGTAATCAAAACCTTTTGAAAAGTGATGTAGTAAATCTCCTTACTACGGTTTATGATAAATTGAAGCTTCATACAAATAACGAACCTGGTGGTTTTAAAGGCCTCAGATCACTTATCGGTAAGCCCGCGCGTTTGGCAGGTCCTTAATATTCTAGTAGCCCGGGACTACTAGAATTCTACACCTAACAATTCTAGTAGCCCTACACCTTAATATTCTAGTAGCCCGGGACTACTACAATTCTACACTTAATAATTCTAGTAGTCCTACACCTTAATATTCTAGTAGCCCGGGACTACTAGAATTCTACACCTAACAATTCTAGTAGTCCTACACCTTAATTTTCTAGTAGCCCGGGACTACTAGAATTCTACACTTAATAATTCTAGTAGTCTTACACCTTAATATTCTAGTAGCCCGCCCAAGAACACCAGCAAACCCGGGAAGCGCCTCGGTTTTGCTGGTGTTCTTGGGCGATGGGCAGCCGGTGTGACTGGCAGGTTGCTAATTTGAAGAGCATCGCCTTAAGGCGATGGTGCCAATCCTTTCCATGGTGGTAGGACAGGATTTAAACCCCTGGGCCTGGTTCTGCCATGGAGGTAGGAAGTAAGAGGAGAGGCCCTAACTGGTTTTCCCCATACACTGCTTTGAAGAATTGGCGATCTCTTTGTGGAGACCATAACATTCAGTGGCTTACGATTAAAATCAATGGGTATGGACATGATTGGCTGTAAACAGTTTGTAATTATGTCGTAAATATGCATATAAATGTATATATTTTCTTTTTCTACAATATTTCAGAGTCCTAAGTATGTGAAAAGAATCCATTTTTAAACAGCATTTCATTCTGAACCGAATAAATTGCTGTACTTTTCACAGAACAGTTTGTTCAGAACAGTTTAATTTGAATGAAATATTTTCCCAAAATTTCGTTAATTACATTAGAAAAAAAAATATGATAACTCGATTTTATTCGTTAAGTATTACAAAAATTAAGATCAAAATTTAGTGTATTATTAATAATAAAATTACGCAATATTTGCCACTTTTTACTTACGATAATGAGAGCAAATATTGTAATATGCTCCAGTTACCCATTCTTAGTCTATAGAAGAGACCTGCGTACGTTAAGAACCGAGCATGAACCTCGAATTTCTGGGAAGAAAAGACTTGCGTGGGAAACATTTAACAGTCTGGAATTAATAAGAGGACCATTCATCATCGGACCTTCTTTGGCAGGATACACAAATGTTTTCATTTTCGTTGTTTTCAATTACCCTATTTTCAAATTCTTGATGATGGGGCAGATGGTCACATCATCTTGACCACACATGGTACTTCCGCCGAATTCGCAAATGTATCCGTCTTCTATTCCACACATTTGTGTAAAATTTTGCGTAATTTTTGCAACTATTAAGCCTCTCCTCTAAAAAATTTTTAAAAAACACATTTTACAATAATATTTGGATGACAAAAAATTTATTTTATTTTAAATATTTTGGTGTTTGTAACATCAAATAAAAGTAGCGAATGCTCTATCAAATGTATCGAAAGACGTATACAATTTTAAAGGTACCGTAAAGTATTTTTCATTCTTTAAGCATAACATTTTTGCTAAAATCTATATTTTTGAAGTTCAAGAGCTTAGAATTTTATAAACAAATTCATAATCAAAATCGCTGTTGTTAGTTATTGAAAAATAACTAAGATATGATCTTTGCTTAAATGTCACTAAACTATACAAATTGCTATTATCCATCACACAATGAATGTTATGAGAAAGTATCTCATTTTTTGATTTGTATGGAAGTGTCGTGCGTAGAAATACTTTCAAAGCGCTATCATGGGAGATTCTGGATGTAAACAAAAAACACCCCATCTGGATACCGAAGCCTCGGAGCAGAGCTTCACTCTTGGTGCGGTGTTGGCCTCTATTTTCATAATTACCTCCATGGGTTCTGCTGTGGGATTGAGCGTGTAGTGCGGTTAAGTCGTGTAAGCCCATATTTTACGTTGTCTTACCAATAAATTACTTGAACCTTTTAATTCAATTATTTCAAAACGAATTTCCAATTAATTCAAAACGAATTTCCAATTAATTCAAAACGAATTTCCTTATTATCTAACTCTTTATTTATCTTATTTAAGGAACAACAATGTTCAAATAATACCATCAAGTATGTAGATGTTAACGAGCCAACGGGAATAAAGACACACTACTTCCAACGGAAAAAGGAAAATGCCAAAACCGGTTTTGACGTCAGTCTTGTAAAAGTCAACTGAATTTTCTAAACGCAAAATAAAATCGTACAATTATGGAAACACTTAAAAGCCACATATCGGGCACGAAAGGAGGCCCAACGTGTTGGGAATAGAACTATGCAGAACGTCCTGGTGTAATTTCTGTGAATAAGGATCAATTTATTAAATAATTCGTCCAACAAAGTTATCTTGTAAGGATCTTAAGTTTTACTAACGTTTATTTTATTTTAAATCTTTACTATCACTTCTTATTTTCTACTTCCGGCCAGAATTATAAGCGTCAATGTATTTATGCAAAGTTTGTCTGGCGAACGCCAAGTACTTAAGTTGTGGCTTTTTGCCAAGCGAGAGAGAGGAAGCAGTTAGTCGAAGCAGGCCGCTTACCTTAGAAGTTTTACTCAGTTGCTGGTTGCCTTCCAGGCCAGAGGTTTAATCCTCTTGATAACTTTAAACGTATTGTAGTGTTCACAGTTCTCTGTACTACATACGGCTTCCTGTTAATATAAGGCCAATCTTCCACGTTTATTATTTTAAAGTTAAATTAGAGTTTAGTTTTATTTTTATATTTTTACGTTTAGACCTCGAGTAGTGGGTCTTTGTATTCCGAAGTACGGAAGTTATTGTAAATAGAGAAAAATAAAGGGTTTTGTATACCCTTCTTGTGTATCCTGTCTACTTCCCACAGTTATTGAACATAGCTTTAGTAAGCTCTCTGTTCCGAGTCAGGTCCTTGCATGTTTCCAAAGAAAGTAAGACGTAACATTGAACCTGATAATCTTACTTATTATGCTAAATATCAAACTAAGGTTTAAAAAAAAGTCACTTTGCAGCATTCTGGATTGCCGAAATTTTTAGATAAAAGTTCGTCAAGAAAAGTTTTAAATATTGCCAATTAATTCAAAACGAATTTCCTTCTTATCTAGCTCTTAATTTATCCCATTTAAGGAACAACAATGTTCAAATAATAGCATCAAGTATGCAGATGTTAACGAGCCAACGTAAACGTCTTAATTTTCCTTGATTACACAAAGAGTAATTGTTTTAACATCACTAATTCTTCTCTTCTAAAGATAGCAACGGTCGTTTTTAATTCATCCTTTTCCCACCAGGAGGCATTAAAATAATAATAAAAAAAAAACTTCTCTTTCGATGAGTTTCCTCAAATGGTTATCTTGATATATTGAATATTTTATCACCCGTAAATTTATTGAGATAGAAACACATTAGCGGTAGTTTTTACAATATGTCGCTCCGGCTTCCAACAAGGCAAATATAAAGCTGTAAAACTCTCATTACAAGAAGATCCCAAGTAAAGAAAAAAAAAAAAAATGAAGAACTCTCAAGCAACAGAAAAAATGAGCTATAAAAAATAAATTTAAAAAAAAAAAAAAAAAAAAAAAAAAAAAAAAAAAAATCCTTCCCGTAAACCGCGATGAAGCTGCGGGTGCAGATTTATCTAGTCATGAATATTCATGTTCAAATTTTATCTGTAGATTATTTGCATCTCATCTGCATTGCAAAGCTTCTTCGCCATGATTGCTCATTTTGTTCTTCACTCTCATATATAGGCTCTTATAAAGGAGGGATGGGAGCTCTTATAAAGGAGGGAAAAAGAGGGAGGACATTGAAGACTTCACTACACTCGACACTCTTTACACAAAGTTACGTTATTCCGCTCAATTTAGTTCATGTAGCCAACATAGTTTTATTCAGGATTCTTTTCAGAGCATGTGAATACTTATCCTACAGTTTCCTCGGTTAAGCTAGCAACGCTAATAACTGAAAGCAATGCAAAGAAACCCATTTCAGAAACATCAGCATTTTAAGCGTAAATTTTCCTTACTAATTGTCCAAGAATTAGGAAATATGTTTTGTCAAAATTAACATAAATTATTAATCCTGCGGTTATAAATGGCTTCTCAGAAACGTAAAATTTGATTTCAGTACTTTGTAAATGAATATATTTTAATCGATTACTTTGTAAATGAGTATAATGTTGTAAATGAGTAAAGGATTGTTCTTTGACAGTGGTCTCAGCCTCAAACTGCACGTAATCATAATGCGTGATCTAAAAACAGCTGAGAGGGCTGAAATTTTTTTTTTAAACAAAATGTTTTCAAACTAAATTTTAAATTTTCTTTTCTAAATATTTATCAAAGCAAGACCAGAAATAATAATAATGACTCAAAGAAAAATTCAAATTTATACATATCTTGTATCTGAAATCTGAAGGTTGATATCTGCAAAATATTTCTGCTGTTTTCACTTTGTAAATTAAATGCATTGATAGCTGAATAATAATATATTAAATTAACTATTAAATAAATTCTTTTTAACTTAAAAAGCTATGAAAAAATTTCGAAGTACGGCAAACCTTCAGAATAAATAATGATAACTTATTCTCTTCTTTCATTTATTAAATTTGCTACAGAAAAACATGCGCGTATTTGCAGGTAAATAATTATAAACTTCTTTTTCGCATGTAAACAAGCGGTGAATTGAAAGATATGTTTTTGCGTCTTCCTAAGAGAAACATTCCTATTCCATAGTATAAAAACGTTTTGAAATGCATAATATTAAAATTTCTAATATAAAATAAGCAGCATTATTAATCGGAAAGAAATGAAACTGTCATTAGTTACTTCTACATGGAAAGAAGACTTCAAACAAATACCCGACAAATATACGAGGTGTGACACAAAAAAAACGAGACTAAATGTGTAATTAAGATGCAATAACACTCCGAAGAAATTTCGTCAAAGAAGTCAAAGAACCTGTGAAAATTTTAAAATATAACGCTGATTTTGGTTGTTTGACTTCTAAATCAATTCTAAGTGTGTAGCTTGAAAAAAGAGTGGAGTTGGCAACATCAGTTTTGATGACGTCATGCCACACACCTTCTCTATCCATGAGGCTAGTTTTGACTTGACCGATAACGCCATTCGGGAGTACTGTGTCATTGAGTGAACACGTGCAACTGCATTCTGCCGGTAAAATCTCTAATGCAAAAACCGAACAGCGAATCAAGTTTCTTGTGAAACTTCAGAAATTGGCCACGGAGGAAAACATTTCCAAATGTTAACCGAGGCTTATGGAGATGAAACTTTGTCTCCTGCACGTGTGTTTGAATGGCATAAGCGGTTTTTAGGGGAAAGGGACAATGTGGAAGATGATGAACTTTCTGGGAGTCCCCAGCACATTTATCATGATTGAGTGCGTTTCCAGTTGACGAACCGTTAATCAACACTACTATATTGAAGTACTAAAAAGACTTCTCGGAAAAACTATGAAAAAAAGGCCACAATTGGGGAGTGATGAATGGCTGGTGCAATAGGATAATGCGCCCGCTCACACGGTCCTCTCTGTCGAGCAGTTTCTGACCTGCAAAAACATTACTGTGATGGGGCATCCTCCTTATTCACTTGATTTGACTCCATGCGACTTTTTGTATTTCCTAAAGTTAAATCTTACTTAAAGGGAACCCATTTTACCATAGTTGAAGAGGTTCAGGCAAAAACGGATAATCTTCAGAAGGGCCTTCCGAAAACTTCGTTCCAGAACTGTTACCAGCAATGGCAGCATCGAATGCAGAAGAGAACTACTTTGAAGGTGATAATAGCACGAAGAACTGATTCTGTAAGCACGGAGAACTGATTCTGTAAGGATTTATTTGGCCAGTCTTGTTCTTTTTTGTGTCACACCTTGTATATACTGTTTCTAAAGTTAAATCATTGGCAAAACCCACCGAAGCACAAATAAACTGCAAAGTTTTTAAATACATCTGCAGCAACAATAAATAAAATAATAAACCAAGGTCTGCAAATTAAAAAAGCTTAAAAACATAATGTTCACCAGCTTTTGTTACGGCATGTAGCTAGACACAAAAATAATTTGTAGATTTGTATGAAAACTGTTTAGCAGTAGATCAGTTGAAATACATTCTAACCATTGATGACGCTAAATGACTACCAACAAAGAAAAAGTTCTATTATAATCGAAAACGAAACGAAAAAATTTACATACCTGGTCCCGTCAACGCAAAGAAAGTTTCAGTAACGGGATTAGGATTTCCGGCAGGATTCCCTTTATAATGGGGAATTAAAAGTAAGAAGTGTGGGGAAAATATGTTAAAATCAGCTCAACGTACTATCAAGAGAAAGTCTTATGTCCGATATTCACAGAAAAAAAGACCCATTTTTCTATCCTAATGACTTTCAAATAGCGAAGCTTCATCAAAGCAACAAATCATACTTCGAAAAGTACCATTACATTCCTTGTAAAATTAAAGACTGGTGCAAGTATTGCATATATACTTTCATAACAAATTCATGTGAAGTCCATTGACGTTTCACTAACGGACTATTCTGCCTTTGGTCTCTTGAAAAGAGCTCTTTCTAAGTGCAAAACCATCACGATTGATTGACACTGAGAAGCAATGAAAGAGGAATGGAAGTCAATGTCGCCGGAAATTTTACGAAAAGTCCTTCCATCATGGAAATCACGATTGTAGTCTAGGAAAAAGTTCCCAGATCGAATATAAAAAAGAAATACAATTTTAAACACTAATTAAATGCCCCAAAGTAATTCTAAAGATGTGTAAACATCTTCTATATATTCTTCACGAATTCTACACGGTCATCAGTTAGTTTGGTCCTTTTGTTAGACTTATTAATTTTGAAAATGTAAAAACTAAATCAAATAAAGACATCTCAGAGCTTTCAGATTTTACATTCCGCCAATTTTTTTAACGTATTACGTGTTACCTTTGTAGAAAATTAGGTATTTTTCGAAAGCAGGAAAGATAAAAAATAAGCAGCGCCTTCACCTGGAATCAGACCACGGACCTCTGGAATACGCGCCCAGCGTGCAGACCACTATACCGCGAAGGCGCGGTAAGAAGGCGGGAGAAAAACCTTTTAAACCCCCCCTTTAAAAAAGAGCGACTGGGGTTTTAGGGGACCCAATCGCTAAATCCTGGGTGTGTAGAATCATCATCCACCACCCCTTTTTTAGTTCGGGCCCCACTGTAGAGATATTAGGTATTTTGAAGCAGGAATCATGAAAAATGAGCAACGCTTTCACCTGAAATCCTACCACGGACCTCTCGAATACGCGTTCAGCTTGTCGAAGGCATGCTAAGAAGGCGGGAGAAATACCGTATCCCTTTATTTATTAAATATCACGTTCTTCGCACTTGAACCACATAAAATTCCATTCAACAGCAGTAACACAAAACAATTTAAAAAGAGCATGTCTTTAGAATTTCCGATACACAGTCTCGCGCGCTGGAGATGAAAATGTTCTTTTTTCCCGTACAGTGTTGCCATTTCTCGCTTTGAAATCCTTGAGTTTCTTAATCAAAGATTCGTTAAAGTTTTACAAAATATGAAATAGATAATAAAGCAAATTCCAAATCGGACTTCCAGATGCCAGTACTCGACGGGAACACTACGTTATTCAAAATTTGATGTCTCTAGTTACAGTTGTTTTTTCACAGTGCAAGAAACATACATACATTCATACAGATTTTTCATTATTTAATTTGATAACTAATAATGCAGGGCTATAATATTTGGTGGCAACAATTTGAAAAGTGAAACGCCTTTTTATAGTGAACCAACGCAAAATACCAAAACGAAAATAATAACCCTTCTGAGCTAACGCTCCTTCGGGATTTAAAATAAATAAATAAGTAAATGGATTCCCAAAGGCAGCGATTAATCTTATTGCAAATATTCATGTCTTTGTATTACAGAAGTTCTAAGAAATTAATGAAATCAGCATTTCCGAATCTTTCAGTAAGGTTCAATAAGGTAGCCGTATATTTCAATAAGCTTAATATCAGAGTTTCAATTTGTAAATTTTCTGGGGCATTACGCACGTCTACCTTTAATAGTAATTTGAAATAACTCCCAAACAAAGCGATTATTCTTTTTGCAAAAATTCGTGACTGTATTTATCTGTTGACAAGTTAGAATAAAGTTGAATCGGATCTGTGTGTTCAAATTTTTGAATGTTTTATATCACAGTGTACTTAAATTAGCTATATTTGTAGCTATTTCTGGGGCATTATCCATGTTTGTTTTTAGTACTGAAAATGATGTAAAATTGCACTCCAGATAATTAAAATCTTAAGCATTTTCATCCAATTAATGTCATTATGATGCTAATTAATTTACGGGAATTGCAATTGAGGGCCTTGTAAATATACTTCAGAAGCCGCGTGCAGCCCGTGGGACGTCAACATAATGTCACTGTTCTACGAATTTCATGTTTAGAATGTTAATATTATACAATATAGTCAACTAGCCAATTGATTGTATCATCCCATAAATAATGCGGTTTTTTTCATAGTGGTTTTATTTTTGAAAATTAAACTAAATACAGTTTTTTTTTCTGTCTAAAATATTCTCTTTTATCTTCTGCTAGTTCTTAATGGTTGCGTTAGAATTTTTTCTACTACTATTTGCAGGAGTTTCAGCTGTATAGATCTTGGAAGAAGAACCTCATCTTCTAGACTGTAATTTTAGAATTTAGAAAACACTTTTGGCACTTGCTTAGGCTGTAGAGCCATTAGGATTTTTGACGCTAAGAGACGTGAAAAAGGAGCAATGTCCTCGCCGGGACTCGAACCTCGGACGTCTCGAATACGCGCCGAGTGTGCTAACCACTACACAGCGAAGGCGTGATAAGAAGGCGGGAGAAATAACTTATAACGCTTATTATCCAGTGCATTAACCTATGCAGTCTACCCATTCCGCCTTCCAGTATCGAACCCAAGATGCATAGGTAAATTTTAAATCTCTTAGCCTCTCGATACTGTTTTATACTGTACAAGTAAACAAAGTTCAAAGCAAATAGCATCAAACGAGGATTGCGTAAGAGTGCTAAAAACTTCATTGAGCATCGTAAATACTTTAAATTAAATTATGTAAATATATTTTTCTCAGACATTTCAGAGAAACTAACGTTTTATTCATCTGTATTCAAAATGTATGAAATAACTTAAATCCTGCTGAGAAAGCTGAAAATGAATGTTACTTAACGCTCATTATTACCTAATATTATGCATATTTAGTAAACTGGAATTAAATGTGAAAGTGACTGAAGGACACTGTAAAACGAGTTATGAAGTTTTAGGTCTGAACTGTATATTTTAATAGAACAAAATTAAACCTAATAGGGTATCTAGTATTGAGAAAAATAAATTGACGGCAGACTCTCTGTTTTAGATTTTACACGCACTATATTTTATTTTATTTCTTATTTATTACATTTAGTTATTCAAAATGAACCTATGAGAAATTGGTCTGTGCTATGAGAAATAAGATACATAATTTATGATGCCTCTGCAAATCAATAAAATAAATTGACAAGTGTACTTGGATAGTTACTTGGCACCATATTGAGATTAGAATGATGTTTCATAAAATCAAATGCTTTTTCATTTCGTGTAAAATACAGCAAACATCACCCAAAAACATTGACCATCTACACGCGACTGTCTACCAGACCACCTTGCCATTCACTCGCGGTCACGCATGCGCACAGAGCTATGATGTCACCCAAATTTTGCCATTTTTGAGGCGTTACTATGCGCAAACCCTTTATCCAATTAAAAAAATGTGCTCTTCCATCTATCCAATGATGAATTTAGATTGTTTGTAACATTTGTAGTTTTGAAGATATAAAACATTGGCACACACCTCAAATAACGTCTGAATTTTTGCTTTCCGATCAGACCATTATCGAGGAACGTGTTAAAAAATGTGTATTTTGCTTCAATATCTCCTTCATTTGACGTTGCTCTTCTTATAAATATGCGGAGTTTTTACTTTTATGTCTGTAAAAAGGTTACTTGACTCAATCGACAAAATTTTTGGATTTGGTAATTGAATGCGGAACTTCCATTTTTACCCTTCGTATCATTTTTGGTGAAAATTTTTCCCTATAACATTATATTGTTTAACTATGCAAAGATGTCAGCTATGGAAGACGTGCAGGAAAAAATTCCGTACAATGTAGTCGAGCAGTGCGATGTCAGTTACAAAAAGCGTGTAGTGTTTGTCTCTTTAGTAATCGTCGCCTTTAGATCTCTTATTGTCTGTAATTATTAAATTCTTTATATTCTAATATATATATATATATATATATGTAATAAAGAAAATTATAAATCCAAATTTTTCAATAAAATGCTTTCCTAGATTTGAAAAAATGATTTAATTGGAAAAAAGTTCATTTTGTGGTTAATCTTAAAAGTGTAACATCCCAGGTGAACCAATACCTTATGTCAGTCCAAAGCTTGCAATAGATGTTTACGTTATTAATATTTCAGTCCGAATAGTTGAAGCATTTTAAATAATTTTTATGGTAAGTACAAACAAAATACAGAACACTTTTTTCCAAATTGGATTGTAAAATGCATTTAAAATGGGTTCAGATGGAATTTTATTCGTGACGCCTGTACGTACACTCTTACGTAGGGATCTTGCATAACTCAAGAATGATTTTATATATATATATGAAAATATTATAAAGAAGTTTTAAAAAAGCAATTAGAAAACGAAAACAAAACTTACGACATAAATTTGCGCAATGTTTTGAAAATAATAATTCAAAATATCAAAACTAAAAACTAAAAAGAAAATAACCCTTAAATATTTGAAGGCCAAACCTATTATCACCGTAAAACAAGTTAAATTAGTAAAACACAAATTAAAGAAAAATACCAAATTTAAAACAAAAATTACATTTCAAAGACCAAAACTATAAAAAACGGGAACAGATTAAAACCAAAACAATGAAAATTTAATTAGTCTCCTTTGTTTAATGCTTAAAACAGTACTTGTCAAGGGAAAAGTATTTTGAAGCCTTAAATCAAGTTGATTAACGAGTGACGATAAATATGTTTCGTTCGAACGAACCCATTGAGACCTTAAACCGCTTTAAAGAAATCCAATTTCCTTTACAAACTAATTTAAAAGTCTTATTAAATTCCCTTCATTTCCCAACATGTTTTTGCCCTCCTATATTACAAAATTTACATGAATACAAAAAGAAAAATCCAAAAAATTACCTGAATATATCATCAGAAAGGCCTGAAAAGACTAAAGATGAAGAATTCCCATATAAAATATAGAATATGTTAAAGAAATAAATAATCAATTAATTTTCAAAAATAAAAATTACATTATTAGTCCATTTATATATAACCAAAAACAAGGGCTTGGTCTATTAAGTATAAGAACTAACTTTTGTGAAACTAAAATTCTTTCAAAGTAAAAAATGAAATATTTACAGCTACTTTTGCCAAAAAAAAAAAAAAAAAAAAGGAAAAAATATTTTACTCAGAAAGCAATGAAACTATTGAACAAATCAAACTTACCCTTCTGTATACGCAAAAGCCCCTAGTATGTATGAACTGCAAAAAATTTCAGACGCTGAAAAGATTTACAAACATTTTAAACGAACGTTTCAGAAGGGGTTTTTAGAAACTTTAAAAAGTCATCTACAACGAATAGAAAGGGACTTCAAACCATACAAAAAAGCCCACGCTTTCTTGTTGTGAAGCCATTGGAGGCTTTCCGGAAAAGGGATCTGGATGGGGAACATTTAATAGGTAATAAGGTAACAAGTGTCTATCATGGCGTCGTTTTTAGTTTTTTGTCCTAAAAGAGAAACCATCCAAGATGACTAAGCAATCAAATCTCTTATTTTAAACTTGCCCAAAAGCAGAGGAAATATGAATGAAAAAAGGGGGTTCGATAAAAATCGTAATTCTTCTCGCAATCGAGCTATAAAAACTTCTTAAGAAATTGAAACAAGCCCTTTTTTTAATAACAGAATTTGAATTTCATTCCTTGCAGCAATGGCGCAAAGAATTAATTAAATTTGTATTTAAATGAAATTTAAATTTAAATTCAATTTTTCTTATGAAACAATTATATATATATGTATATATATATATTAGAGAGAGAGAGAGATGGATACATACCCCCTTACCCGGCTTTACGTTGGTCGTAGTCGTGTACTTTCAGTTACAGAGGTGTTTTCAATGGCGAAAATATTCCTATTTTGACAATGTCAGTTTTTAGGAAATAATGAAATCTCTCTTTTAAAGTGATCTCCCTCTTCCCGCACTTATATTTGGAAACGTATTATACTAGTCACGAAAAGATATTATTAAAAGAAGCTTGACTTCCGTACGGCAAAAATGGTCTGGAATATTTAATTTCAAAATTTGCAATCTTTTATGTCATTTTCCACTTGTTTGAGGGCTCGATAAATTAAATTAGAATAATTCGAAGAAATAAGTTTTAATTAAGTGCAGCAAAAACGTGAGTATAATTTAATAAGGGATACATGGAAGTCATGTGATTTTGATTGATCGTGCATCAGATTTTTAATAAATCACATTATTCTTTAAACTATTAACAAGATAAACTTGAAAATACTTTGGACGTGTTGGATCACAAGTAGATAAACACCTAAAAATCTGGATCATCTGGTTATGACTTACTATATACCCTTCATTTGTGATCTAAAACACGAGAAAGTGAGGTGGATATGGACACAAGAGGGCGTAAGCTCTTTATCATTGCAGTTGCAGAGCTGCCAAACTCCAGACTTATTCAGGATTAGGAGTTTTGCTTTCGCTGTGCAACTATAACTATAACTATCGTTGAAATTCTTTATTCATAAGTTTACTTTCATCCCAGTTTTAGTTATATAAATAATGAGAAAAATAATTTTCATTGCTAAGGATAGTTGCTTAACGGCTCAGTTAAACTTCAAGCTAAATGAGAATGAATGAGGAGAAATGAGAATAAAAAATAAATGAGCCAAGCACTATGACTGGTAACACAGTGTATGCCTTGAACCGATTCGTTGAGTTGACAACAGCTATTTCAGGAAGAATTTAGTTATGCTTCTAATTTAGAAAACATATTTTGCAATTGCTACAAGTTATGGTATTTTAATGAAGTTCGAATAATTTTACTGAATGCATGACAAAACGAGGAGACATGGCGCCATCTCTGAGGTAAAAAGAAAAGTTTTGTTTCTTTCTACCATAGCAAATTTTAAAAATGTATAAATACGTGTAGAAAATTGATTCTTAGTAAGCAAATATTTCAAATTAAGTCCATTCTGAAAATTTTGTACTCTAATAAACTGAATGTATTTTAACTAGCTAACGAAATCAAGTCATTTGTTTTTGCTAAAAGTACTCATTTTGAATTTTAAAAGTTAGCTAGATATAACACGATCAAACAAGTTAAGTTCTTACGCATTGTAAGTTTTAATAAGCCCTACCGCTTTTTCCTTATCGTTGATACGAATGAGGTTCTTTTAGTCCAAAAGGACTTTAGTCTTGAAATGAGACTTTGCGTCCAATCACTATAAATGCGTCGTTTCACTTTTCATTCAATTCTGCTGCCATTCGGCAAAATATAAGATATTTGTCTTTCAAATTGAATTTGTCTGTCGTGGATTAACCACTAAACTTGAAAACAAATAGATGCAATTCTTAAGAATATTCTTTTGTTATTTTTGAATCGTATTGATTAAAAAAAATTTTTTTTAGATCTAAATTTTTCAGATTTTATCTTACTTCCAAAGGGGCGTTTTTTTAACGTTTTGTGTGAAACTTTCATTAATGAAATATCATATTCTTCCCACTTAAACCCTAAAATTAAATTCAAAAGCAATATCACAAAATAATTTTAAAAAGAATATATCTTTTTGTTCCTTTTTTCCAGTAGAGTGCTGCCATTGTTCGCTTTAAAATTGCTGAGTTTATTAATCAAAAATTCGTTAAAGTGTTACAAAATATAAAATCGATAATAAAATAAATTCCAAATTAGGGCTTACAGTTGCTCATAGTCGCAGGAGGATTACGTTGTTAAAAATTGGATGGCTCTAGGTGAGGTTGTTTTATCACAATGCCAGAAATATACATACATTTATGCAGATGCTTCATTATTTAATTTCTTTAAATATAACACAGGGCTCTAATATTTGGTGGCAACAATTTGAAAAGTGAAACGGACATTTAAAGTTTTTGATGCAAAGTGGCAAAACGAAATTAAACAAACAAGTTCATTAGTTCATAAATTAAACAAACAAGTTCTGATATTAGCCCTTCTGAGCTAATACACTTTTTTTTTTCTCTTTCCCCGCAATCCACATGTAAAGAAACATCATTGAATAGTATTATCTGGTTTATTTGAGAGACACTTTCTTCGGTTTAAGAGATTGCACTGAGAATTTCTTCTACTTTTAGTTAGTCATAATTGTACTTAAACATTCATATTCTTTTTAAAAAAATTTCGAAATTATAGTTTTCAGTTTAATACTATCTTTTAGAAAGTTTGTTAGTTTCTAAACTGAATACTTAACTGCACAATCTTGAAATAACATCTATAACCTTGAAATAGCACTGTATGTGTTTTTGCCTGTAAACAAAGTCGTACTTCAAAATTAAACATCTACTCAATGTCTACTCAATTTTTCAGACATCGGCAGACAACGTGATTGCAAATTGAAATGTATGGTTATTGACAAATTGGAAGCACAGAAATACTTACAAAAGGTGACTGCAGTGTCCATTTAATTAAAAATACGAGGTATGTCTTTTAAGTACCGTCTTGATATTACCTATATTCAAGGATAAGTTTTTCAGCAATTTTATTTTTACTCGAAAGCCTGAGTCTTAATCTACTTTAGAATATAATTTCCATTTATATTAAGGCACTTATAGTATCGTAGCACAGCTTCTGAAATTCATCGTTGAAAAAATCTGCTGCTTGATTTGATAACCATTTCTGGTACTCAAAGCCTTAATCTACAGTACAATATAATTTCCATCTATATTAAAGCACTTATAGCAAAGAATATGTATTGTTAAGAAGGAAAGCTTCGCAGCAGCAGGAGTGGCTCCCTTCGAACGATAAGGGAAACAGCTGCGCGTGCGTAAAATATCTGCCGCCAAAATGCGTCAAAGCTCGAAGCTGATGTCGAAGTTCGAACAGGTTCGACAGTCACGTTTATCAAGAGTTTAAAGTTGTGTGACTCCATTTTTTTCCCAACATATTGACGGATATAAAATCAGACATCAAACTGCGATATGTAATAATGCAAGTTCAACAGGCAGTGAAAGTGAAACTTAAGCTAATTTTCTTATTCATCTTAATCCGTGTTCCTCAAGTTCCTGTACACGTGACGGAGGAGGAAAATCTCGGCCAGGTCCGGTACATCCCAAAAGGGTAAATTCTCACCAACAGGTTCCGTCGCCAAATCCCTTGGCGAATTTTCTCTCTTCTTTCTAGCGGCGTAGAAGACAAACTGGTTTACATTACGTCTATGGAGACTTTTCTTCTTTACATAGACGTTCTTTGCTTATAGTATCGTAGAACAGCTTCCCACTTTCATCGTTGCAAAAATCTGCTGCTTGATTTGATAACCATTTCTGGTACTCAAAGTGATTACTCATTCAATATTTTAAGCTTGTCACAATTTCAACTAAAACACTCTTGAAAAATAAGGAAACTTTGCAGATGATAATGAAACCGTTAAAGCATGAGAGGGAAAGGCGAACTGGATAACCGTCCGTCATTAATGATGACCTAATGCAGAAAGTTGATGGAAAAGTCTGAAAAAACAGACATTTTACGGCTTCCTCTTTACCTAAACGAAGTTTCAAGGAAGTGGATATGAAACTGCGACAATATACTTAAATAATCGTGCTTTGGCTGGGTATAAGTTGTGCTTACGTTGAGTAAATCAAAAACGAAGATGAATGATTCTTTTTTTCAAGATGGAATTTAGAAGTTTGTCAAATGATACGATAAATACCTTAATGTAAGTGGAAATTATTCTGAAGGGTAGACTAAGGCTGTGATTTTCCTATAATAAAAGTAAAAACGTGCCTCATATTTAAGGTAACTAATACTCAAGCTTCAAATGAATAAAACTGAAAACTTGCAAAATTTGATTTTATTTAACTGCAAAATACAAAATGCACAAAAATTTACAAGATAAAAAATTTAGCACAATTTATCAGTCTTTTTTTTTAAGGCGATTTTGCATGATTGTTTTCTAAAACTAGGAGAAAAAAAAAAAAAAAAAAACTAAAGTACGCCATCATCGCGCCTCAAAGAAAGTTTGCTTTCGATTATTAAAAGCTTTATTCTTTGTTTGTTTAAATTTCAGCAGATAATTTCAACTTATATCTCTCTTTCTAAATATGCAGAATCAATCGTATCCTTCTGCCCCAAATCACTCAATAAGTAAGTGAAGCTTGCAATTCTTTAAAAATAAATTTTTAGTGCGATTTCGATAAAATATTGAAGTGATTGAAAGTACAGCAACACACAAAAAACTACAACGGTTTTGCTCACTCAGAAGAAGAATATTTACCCGTGCATTTCCCCCCTTTTTTTTAACCGATATTATACGGCCCAAAAATCGAAAGAGGAAAATTATGGGAATAATTTAATTTTCGAAAGATACGGTTACAGTAAAAACATCGCAAATGAAAAGTATCCACATATAAACTATCAGTAACTATCACATTATTATTTATCGTTTGGTCAAATCATTAACCAAATCATAAAATTATGAGATTAGCCGTACACGAGCAGTAAATTGCAAAAGTAAAGTACATGTCAATAACAATATATAAATACAAAACACCAAAGTTGAACAAACAGAAATACAAAACCAACGTTTATATACAAATTTTATGTCCAAGTGCTATACTGACAAGTTTCTTAATAAAATCAATTGAAAATTTTTCAATAAATGTACTTCCTGCTATCATCTAAGAGACTTCAGCTTGTTTGAACATGAGATATTCTATGAGGATAAATAATAAGCAGCTCACTTCTGAATAACTTAAATTTCACGACGTAAATTTTGTACTTTGCACTACCGCACTTGTATGTATTGTGTATGTACATAATGTATTTTGCTACACGTTCTTATTTTGTACTGTGTATTCCTTGTTACTGTATTTATATTTACTGTACTGATATTTATTTATATTTACTGTACTGATTATTTATTTATATTTACTGTACTGTGTATTCCTTGTTAATTTGCAGCTTGTGCAAACTTATTAGGACTTTAGCATAACATCCCAAACCATTTTCCAGTTCAATCTGTTATGGCTTCTTATTTTTACTGTTAACTTTTGACAGAGGCTTTCAAACCTTTTTGCCCCATGCCGCCCTTTCACTATTGCTAGAAAATCATTTTTTCCTTCCTTACGAAAACTTGAAAAATATATATGTATAGTTTGTCTAGATTTACTATATTTTTTAACGTGTTTCATAAATTAAACAACAAAAAGTGAGTGTAGTTTGATGAATACCAAACCTTGAACAAAAGTAGGCATTTATATTCACAAACTAAAACACTTAACAGGTAAATGAAAAGCTGATTAGGGAATTCCCTTCTTGTTGAGAACACTGATATATAATGTTAGTTTATTAACTTCGATTTTTTATTTTGGCTCTCAAAACCGGAGAAAAATATTTTCCCCCTTTCTAACTTTTAGCAGTTTTTAGGAATGGAAACCTAGAGTTCATGTCTTCACACATGAAACGCCTTTAAATCATTAATTTATTGAACCGTACACAAATCATGGAATGTTTTCGATTTCGGTGTCTTTCAGTGGGCTAGATAATTTTGAATGCAATCAATAGATGGCGCCACTACCCACAACGGGGACGATCTTGCAAAATACATTAATTATATAACAAATTTTGTCAAATTAATTAGAACGTTAAAATAGTGCCTATTTTTATTTTATTGCCTTATCCTGAAATTCATATATAGTTCAGATTTTCAAATCTCGACAAATTTTAGGCAATAAATTATTTGTCCGAGTTATAGATTGAAAATTGAAATCAAAAATCCAGTTGCAATTCATCAAGAGATATACTTAATATATTAAAGATTTCACAAAGAAACTAAGAAAATTGAAATATCACTGTAAAGAGTTTTGTCCCGATAAATACTTATATAAATATAGTAAGTGAATACCTGTTTTCCGTTTAAATTATTTTAAAATTCAAGAGTTTGAGAATATTTAAATGTTTCTCGTATCATTAACAGATAGCGCCACTTACTGCTAATATTTATTAACGTAACCTTACGATCAACTACGCGCGAATCTATGGAACTACTTGGAATCATATTTTCATAGTACCTTTCTGAATAAATATCAAGAGCAAGGAAAAAGGCTTCATGGTTCATATTCTATTTCTACAAGAGTTAAAAACTCATCTAAGAAAAAACCGGGAAGACACGTTCCTTCAAAATAAATAGGTAATAATAATAATAGTTTCATAAAAAGAGAAAAAGAAAATTGAACGTTTTTAGATTTTTAACGGTCGCCGAAAAGGATTGTTAAGTGTTTTTGTTCTTCCACTGAGCTCGCAAGTCTACTAGCCAACTGTTACAATCACTTCTGCTAAATCATTTATTTTTAATTAGCCCAGAAGGGCAATTAGTCTTGAAACGACATTTTGCGTTGAATCACTAAGAGTGTTGTATCACTTTTCAAATTGTTGCCACCAAATATTATCGTCTTGTATTATATTTAAAGAAGTTAAATAATAAAGAATCCGCATGAATGTTTCTAGCGTTGTAAAATAACAATCGTACCTAAAGCAATCAAATATTTTGAATAACATACTCCTCCACTCGAACATGAGCACCTGGAAGACCGAATTTGGAATCTGGAATTTGTTTTATTATCTAGTTCATATTTTGTAAAACTTTAATGAAATTTTAATTAACAAACTGAACGATTTCAAAGTACAGTGGCAAAACTGTACGAAAAATGTAAATTTTTATCTCCAGCGCGCGAGACTGTGTATCGGAATTCTAAAAGTATGCTGTTTTTAAATTTTTTATGATTTTGCAGTTGAAGACTCAGGTGTTAGAAACACATGTCAGCAGGCACCCTGGTTACAAAACCACATCCTGTGTTGAACACGTGCGAAAATGGCATACCTTTTCTATCCTAAAGTGATAAAGTTCATAATGGAGATAAAAATTCTCGTGAAAGTGCGATTTTAGTCCTGACTTGTTGATTTAGCAGGTTCAGTAAGGTTTTTATCAGAAGGACACCTGAATTTTTTACAATGTTTTAGGAGCAAAATCGTGGATGCGAAATTTCTCGTATCCACGATTTTGCTGTTGAAATGAATCACTGCTGATGGCACCAGAAATCGGATCCCATTGACGGAATGATGAATTTATAGAAATCTTAAGACATAGGATTGGGAAAGCTTTGCAAGGGCATTTCAACATGAGTGGGTTCTATGCTCCATTTCCAAATCTGTCAGAAAGTTCATACTGAAAATTAAAATTAGTCATCTAGACTGGCTTGGAAATTCAACAGACTTTATTCCGAGCAAAAACTTCTGGAATATTCTGAAATAACTTCTTAGCAAAATGAATCGTACGATCAAAGAGCGCATGCTTAAGAACACTATATAAGCGTGGTTTCATGATAAAGAAGTAAAAATTTAATGCACAAATTAGTGCAGTCATTGTCTAAAGCACATTCTAGAGATCATTTCTGCTAAAGGAGAACATATTGCCTGTTAATTTTATTATTATCACTGTATATGCATGTAAATGATCCAAATAGTCGCTTTGTCACAATAAATTTGCAAGTTATAGTACATTTGAAGTAAGAAACGCACCCAAAAATGTTAGCTATGCAAATATATTTTTAGGCAAAGATGGATAAACAGAAGCATCTATCGAAAAGCTACGGAATGTTTTATGGCGATCTGATAGCAAGTAAGATTTAGAATTAACAAACAAAATCAGAATAATAAATGGAACTGATTATCTAATACAAAAATTACAATATTTTTTTTTTTTTTTTTTTTAGTTAACAAGCACAAAATTAATAAGACATTAAAATATTTGCAATTTAGATAAATTTGTAAATGTCCAACATGTTAGCAAATTTTATTTGTAATATTATATACTTATAATATTACACATTTAAAGAAAATTCACAGTTGCAAGAGACTGCAGTTCGAGTATTCATTCGACACCTCCACCTGGAATTTCAGTACTCCAACCTAAAATTAAAACAGAAATAGATTTGTAATGTTTTACAGCAAAACTAGTGAAAGGAGTTCTGAAAAAAAAAAGACACGATAGGAATTCAGTTGCTAAATTCAAATGTTTAATACAAAGTGTCCCAGAAATCGGAACAGTCTCTTAAACAAAATCAACTAATTGATGCATCAGAGTATGGTTTGTAGTGAAGTCCGAGATGAAATGTTTTGGCAAAAGATGAATTTTGTTCTTATTTTTTTACCGATGTATAGCACTTCATCGTTAATATTAAAAAAGTAAGCACATCTTTAAATTCTTTAAAAGAAGACACAGAATTGAGAGAATAGGATGGATCGACATTATTTAGTGGCATTGTAATATGCTCCCAAAAGCAAGCGAATAATGTTACCTAATCTTCATTTTCTCTTCTATTCTTATATTATGATACTAAGAGGAGATCTGTCTGTGATAATTTGAATTCAAATGTATCTAATTAAGGTTCACGTCCGACAGGAAACACCGGTTCTCTGAGCAATAGGTCAAAACTATTGAACGACTGCTCTTAGGATATATGAGAAATTGTCTTATTCTGAAAATGAAGGAGAAATTCAATGTCTATTGTTTAAATATCTATTCGAAAACAACATACCATGTCATTTTTATGAATGCAGAAATATTTCATAAATAGCATTTAAAAATAAATGCTTATGGAATATTTTTAATGATTAGATTCTTGCCATTACATAGGCCTTTTTATGTGTATATAGATATAGTACGTGCGAGGAGGGCTTGTTTTTTAGAAATATTAACTTCATAATATTTAAAGCCTTTAATTAGTACTTTAGATATGAGATAAATTTCATTATTTTCGGATAAAGCACGGCGAAGTTTCAGAGAATTCATTTATTTCTGAAACTAGTTTATCTTTTTCACAGAATTCTTTTATCTGTATGTGATAACTTGCATATAAAATTTTGTTGTTTCATTTTGGATAAAAAGAAGAATAAAATTTATATGATTTTCGAACTTTTTTTTACTTCATAATACGTTGAAAAACAACTTATTTTTATATGTATTTCCTTTTATAAACTCTTCGTTTAAAGAAATACAAATATTTTGCATTATATAATTTAGAATACAATGCAATTCAAATGCTCGTAGTTAGCTGAAGCAGCAGTAAATTTTGAAATTTTATAATTTCTAAAAAGAAATTAATCCAACATATGATGTGTAACAAATTCAAATATATTTTAGGGAAAATAGATCTTGTTCTGTTAAGAGAATGATTATATATTTTCACCATAAATCTTATCTTGTGATAAATTAACAGGTCTATTCACGGGTCCTCATAATCAGAATCATTAGTTAAAAATTCTAATCGAAAATCATTTTTAGGGCAGAAGCAAGGTACGTTCATTTTCATCTCCAACTCAGTTTTCATTTAGTGGATAATTCAATTATTTCTGGACATTTCGCTTTGTGAGACTCTTCATGGTATTAACTTAGGCATTTGGGGACACAACAAGCATTTCGCAAGGCAATGACAATGACATTTGCCACTGCCATGTTGCAAGCCATCTAGCGTCATTTAATTACATCTTGAAAGGCGACCTGTCTTAGGCATCTAGCAAAAATGAATAATATATGCTCTAAATTAAAAGTTCTTCAATACCTCTGAGATCTTTGATAATGTACTTCAAAATCTTCAATTATGTAACTCTACCAGAAGACTGCGCGCTTCGATCTTCTGCAAAATCTCTTCAAAGGACAGTTCCTCGACTATTAGTCTTATCTTTGTGTCCACCACCATGACAAATTTACGATGCTCTAATGTGTCTACCATAGTCATATACTTATCCCTTCTTTCTCATTATGAGCCATCCAGTTCCCTAGCGTATTCTTCCTCTTCATGCGATGGCCAACTTTGTATCAGTTTTGAATGCAACAAGGACTTAAATTTCAACTTAATTTAAGTCCTCAACTTAAATTTCAATTATTTCTTGGATTTCAATTTGTTTCTTGAATTTGAATAATTCTTCTGATTACTCACGAAGGTTTCACGAGGAAAAGCACTACATCGGCAAAACATGTAAAACATAAAGTCTTAAACATGTACTTACGTGACTACCCATATATGCTCGCACGCGCGGCAGACAAGTGATGATTTCCACCTAGAAAATTCTACTGTCATATTTCTGGTACTTATTTTTATTGCATTATACCTTCTTTTTTCCTTGAAAAGTATCATAATGGGAATGTAAAGCTTGCCTGGTAACGAAAAGAAAGCATTACATTTTTTCCAGAAATATGGCATTTTGCTCCAAAATAGATAATCCAAAAATTGGCATTCCATGAAGAAACAATCTTCTTAAACTATCGATTTTTATGGAAAATTTTAGATTTCGGAATTTGTGCTATACTCCAATGTTTTCAAGCGAAATCAGATCGCTGCGCAGACGGATACGAAAAATAACGTGCGCAGTACAACGTTTGTGCAATTTGTCTCTGGTTTATTTTAGCGAAAAGTGATCACTTTGTAAACGGAGAGACTAGTGCAAAATAAATAACTAAAATAAAAAAAGTATTTTTTGAAAAAGATAAGGTTTCTTAAAAATAGTGTTTTATTAAAGATGTTTCTTTCTTTTTAATTTTATTGACTCATTGTTCCTTTACTGAATTCTTGGTGCTTCATCATTTCCAAAAATTTCTTTTGTTTATCAGCTTGGTGAACATTAGTTGCCAACGGGCTGGCAACATTTCGGAGATGAATGCGGATAATAAATACAAATGTAAGTTTTCCAGAAATATCGCAGTGCGGTAATATTATTATGCAATCATTTGTAACTGTGCTAAAAAAAATAAATGATTTATCTCAGTACAATGAGGCCGCTTTTCCTGCAGGTATCTCTGGTTTGGATATGCATGTGGAAGCAGGATCAACAAAAATTGCTATTCTCTAAAATATGCTATTTCGTATCATTTTTAATGTCTCTTAATTTAAGAAATAATGCATTCAATAAGACTTAAATGTCGTACTTACCAACAGTGAATTTTTAGATTGTCAAATAGGTGCTTCAATTCAATAAAAAATTCATTTTTCAGGAAATTACCGAAATTATTAATTAAGACCACGCGGTTTCTCAAAATTTTAAGAAATAATGTATCATGATCTCGATTGGAAACTCTTAGGACTGATTCCTTCGAATCGTGTATTGTAATGACTCGCCTAATGAGCTATTTCTGCCTGGTAGCTCCCGTTGACTAAAAGTCGCATACTTCAGTTGTCAATGACTTATTTCCCAATTCTAGCTGAATTTAAAAATTTTGCCTCTTTTTTCATTTCCTTTATTTTAGTAGCCGTGTTGCAGCTCAAACCTTGTTGAGATCCGATGCTGCTGTGTGACGTCATTACGAACTATGAACTCACGGGGAGAGATTACTCGAGAACTCTGAAGGGAGAAGTTGCACGCAGCGTCGTGCCAGAATTCCAAACTTTTAATCTGCAAATATATTTGTAGATATTTTGCGTCGTATTGAAATGTGTTTGTAAAGAATGTATTGAGCATTTTTGGATTATTAATCTTGAAGGATTGCAGAAATGAAAAGGAGCAGGATCAACAACCAGTGACCCTGGCATGAAAACGTTGAGAACAAGGTAAGCACTTTTGTTTTAGCTTTATTAATTAGTTGAAGTGAAAATAACAAATAACACACACATAATAATAATAATAATAATAATGAGCCTAGCCAGAATAAAGGGCAACGTGTACGTTTGAAAAACCACCGCTGGACTGTATTAAAACTTTGGACTCAGAGGTGACTCTCGGTCACTACTTGATTTGATCCGGTAATTCGACGGGTGACTCTCCATTGACACTTTATTTGATGCGGTAACCCAAGATGTAACTATCGGTCATTTGATGAGGTAACTCTCGATCTGTTTGAAGCGATAATTCAAGCTGTAATATAGTTTATTTAGGTTTGATTTGGGCAATATCGCTTTATGAATGTCTTCAACAATACATGCGTATTAAACTACCAATCTTGGTAGGGCCCACACCTAGAGCCCACACCCTTGGAGCGAAGGACTTTGGTTGGGGATTCGTATCGATGTATACATGGACAAAGTCAAGAGAATGTGCAATGCAAAGTTTCCGCAATTCTCTGAATTGTTTTAAGTGAAAATAGGTCAATGTGTACATGAGTACCGAGTTTGTGCAATTCTTTGACTTGTTATTTTCAAGTTGGCGATTTTAAGAAACGTGCCAAGCACTGGACGATTCTGCACTTTCCCAGTTTGTCACCAAGCGTGTGGGCTCTCCTAGGATTTTACCCCAATCTTTAATACGTTTTTTAGATTTATTGTCAAATCTAAATGTCTCATTGTCTTATTGTCTTCGACGTTAGTTCAAACTTGACAATCGTGACAACAGAATATTATTTTCAAAGTTACGGAAACTAGTAAGCATGGAATACCGTGAAGGAATAGGTTTAAATTATGATAGTTCGATTTTTCGTTGATGAAGAATGAAATTATATTTATGCGTAGACTACTGTACGGCAGAGAAGAGGAAAGCAGTCATAAAGATCGCGAGGGTTGAAGGCGAAAACTCAGGGTAATAGACCGTGAATGTGAAAGCGATAGTCATTGCACAGGTGGAAGCGACAGAAAATTCAGAATAGATAACTTGCCCAGAATCCGAAGAAATACTGCAAAGAATCCTGTCTGTATCCGGCGAAACAGCCGCAAAAGCGCAAGTATCTTCGGACATAAAGAAGAGCCATTACATTTTTGTTAAATTATTTTAAGTTAGCTGTAAGAAATTCACCCAATATGCGAAAAATCGTCTCGAATTATTTAACTCGCCTGAACGAGCAAGGCCGCGAATGCCAAGAGTCAATACTTAAACCCTTATCACGTACGATATTTGTTGCCGGAACAAAACGTTTGCAGCAACTGTTCTGAGAAACGCCCTTTGGCGAAATAGGGTTACCATCTTCACTTGGTAAACAGGCTGAAAGCCAAACAAGAATCAGTTATCGCTCAGATTGGCGAAATTGAAGTTTCCTTTTAAGTGACATTCGCTTCTTCGTGTTGTTTTGTATCGCTCACACGGTTTTCGTTTAAAACTTTATTGTTAGTAATGGAAGATAATAGAAAGGTGATTGCTATCAAGTTAATCACTTTGATCTCCACTCTGGCACTTCAAGTAACAGATAAGCACACTTCTGGTTATAGTAATCAATTACATCAGTAATAGCCAAATTCTGTATACACTAAAAATAGTTTAAAACGTGTGCTGCATAAGTCTATTTATCAGACATTATTTATGTGCACTTTCTGTTGTCTGCATTGCAATGAAAATTTGATGGCTCACTGGAAAATTTGTGACATGGTGACCACCTTCTGACATTGACTAACTTTATGGCTCATAATTACTGTTCTGTCCATTCAAACAAACAAACAGAAAAAAAAAAAAAAAAAAAAAAAAAAGACATCTTATAACAAAAGTCTATATGGCTGATATTTACATCCTCACAGCCAGCAGATACTATTCAGTAAAATGAAGATCAAATAAAGCATATGAATACATGAGCAATCAAACATGTGCGAGTTATTTACTGTCCCATAGAACACTCGGTAATACACCTAAAACACATTAATTATACCAACTCTAGAAATTAGGTGGTGCACATCATGAGTTTATTTTATGTGATTATGGCAAAGCCTCGAGAGATATCTGCCTAACAAGAGGGATCCCTTTGTAGAAGATTTTTTAAAACTGGCTCGTATACCAGTTACAAAATGGGCAAACCAAGGAAACGTCCTGTAGCCAGTCCGTTCGCGGCATTCTAAACTGAGACAGAACTACCAGTGTTCAACGACACTTCGGCCACTAGTAGGCCCGTGCACTTAATTGGAAAGTGCAATTCATTATGTAAACAGACATGAAGGTGATAATCAGTTGTGCACTGTTTTAAGTAATCAAATGTTATAAATGCACAGCTGTTACATTTCTTATTATTTATTAGTCATGTTTTTGTTTCGTAGACCATACATATGATATAATTATGAATTAACCCAATAACAAAATGTGTACACTCTTTAGTACTCAAATACTCATCAATTATTTTTCAACTGATTATTACATACCCATAATAATTTGCAGAGAACTGATGACTATAGTTGCTGCCAATTACATAATCGTTATCTGAATTAAAAGTAACTTCAAATAAACTTCTTGGCAATGTTCATTTTTGTATTCATACATACCTATATATACACATCTAATAAGTCATATATTTACATACAGATAGAGAGATGCGATGGTTTAGAAGTTGTTAATATACTATATTTATTAGTATTAATGTAATGAATAAGATTTATATTAATGAATGTATATACAAATGTTTTTCATCGTGCATAATAATAAATCCAAAAATTTCCAATGTTTCAATATGTAGCATTTACAATAAAAGTACAGTTTCTAATGTATTTATAATCCAAAAAGTATTTCATTAATAACATGAAAATAATAGACAAATTTAATGAGTATTCTCATTATTACATAAGTTATGCTTTTCTTTTTTAAATGCATCTTTTATGCTGTTTAAAATGTGTCACCGATTATGCAATTAACAATTTAAAAGATAAGTAATTAGGTGAAAAGCCGCGCATATACAAACGGATTTAAAAAAAATTATTCAAATTTAAGAAATAAAATTCTATAATATATCAGTGATAATACACGATCAGCATGAAATACGACAAATTTGGCGAACTTTTGGCGACGAACAATTTCTAAACAAATCCGAACTGCAAGAACGTTGTAAAATACTGTCAACTCTGAAATTTCCACGATTATATATTTAATGAATATATACACATTTAAAAAATGACTCAGGCAGTTGTATTACAACAAAACAGCAATAATTAAATCGGCCTCTATTTCCACCGTGAGAGCCATCGCCATATTGAAAGTTACCCGTGATCCTTCAGAAGCAGAACTTTCGTCTGATTGGTTGAACGTTCGAGGAACACGTCTTCAGCCGGAACATTTTTGGACAAGTGTTAAAATGTTGCTCTTAGCTGGGACGTGTTCCTCCTAGCTAGCCGAAACATTTCTCGGAAGCCTCCCGCTTAAAGCAGTGCTACTAGAATCTCGTTTCTCGGAATTGTCCCGGGTAAGCGCGCGCTTCCCTAGAAGTGATAGTCTCTTTAGTTTTACCTACACGTATCTTTGAAGTCAGGTTTATGGTGATTAGATTATCTTCACGAATCTAAGATTTAGAGATTGAATGATTTTAAAGAAAAATATTTTTATGGAGATTTTAAAAAATGAGAATATATGCCATGTTACCTAAAAATCAATTATGTTAAAATTTATATTATTTTTTCCTAAAAAGTGTAAAACAAAAATGCACAGTAAAAATAATTAGTTACTCTATTATGATTTATTGTGTAGCTTGTATTATTCAATGGTCATCTTCGTTAAATCCAATGACTGCATTCAGTCATACATTTGGAAATGATGGAAGCTGGCATTACAATGTTCACAACCATATAAAGATTTATTAAATCTCAGCTATATACTTCGCAGTAACAAACGAATGAGTTCAGCATAATAATTGCCACAGATAAGCAAAAATTTACCGCGAACCATATACATTTTGATATTTCACCTACATCAAACATGAATGTTAAAATGACGGAAAGGTCGCGTCTTGAATACATTGAACTGAAGTTATAATAATTAATTATAATGTCTATTATTAGATGCTATTTTTGCTGAAATTAGCTTGAACTTTATCATGCTATTTTCCGCACCTCATATAATCTCCGGATGGCATTGTCACGCGTACAAATTCACGAGAACCTTTCCTGTAGGAAAGTCAAAATATAAAAACAAAAGGAGACCCTCGTCTTGGGAATTTGGCATGGTCAATCAGTCTCGTTGAACCTCAGTTTAAACTTATAAAAGCATTGCTATTACGGTGGTGGGCGAAGAAGAAGTTGTAGTTCCTGATCGAAAGATGAAATATGAGGGTTGGAACAAATTTTCCTTGCCTCTGACAGGAAAGATAAATTTGCATCATTCGCGAGATGGCTATGTAGTAAGATTTCAGAAGTTTCTAATAGGCAGTATGTACTGTATTTTTGCTCATTTGTGCTAATTATTATACTGAACTATTTAATTTTTACTTCCTTGTACGAAGTAAAAAGGAAGTATTGTAATCTCGAAAAGTTTCAGGCAGCATATTTCAACGAAAATATCCATTTTGACCGCTATCGAATGCAATTTAACAATGTTTTTGTGTGATATCTGTACGTAAGGACAGAATAAAATACTCTTTTACTTCAAAAAAAATTATAAAACTGCTTTAAAATTAATTCTGAAGAGAATTTTTTGTGGCGTCTGTACGAACGTATGTACGTACGTATCTCGCATAACTCAAAAACGAGTAGCCTCAGAACGTTGAAATTTTGTATATAGGACTGCTATAACATGTAGGTGTGCACCTCGTATTTTGGTTGCAATCGGCCGCACCAAACGTATGTAAATATATTTATATATATATTCGCTCTGTTACCCGGCTCAGTAGTCTCAGTTTCTTTATATGTTGGTAAATTGTACATTTTTTGCTTTCATAATGATTGAATTATGTTGTTTTTATCTTCCGGTTTAGGATTTTATGCCTTTAATAAATCTGTGTGCAATATTTTTAGAATTATCAGCAATTTTAAAGTTGTTTAATTGCCGCTAAGCCTTTTTTAATGACGGGCATTTATGTTTACATTTGAAACAGGAGACTAGTGGATTTGTTGCCAATCTAGAGAAACTTAGCTTCGCAACAACAAAGATAACGCCTTCATTTATTATTTAAATCATGCTTAATCCTTTCTGGAAATTTTTTGAGGAAATAAGTGTTTAAGATTTACTTCGTAACTTTATATTTTGAGTTTTTATGTATTTTTACCTTGTCGCGAAGTGAGAACTGAATTAATTAAATGAGAAATACTCAATCGTCTGTGAAAAACTGCTTCTTTTTTGTTTTCTTTGCTTTTCTTTTATACAGCATTCTAGCTTTATTATAGTATTTGAATAGAACATGTGGCAACGATTAGATAATTCTATTCTTTAAATGATATAAATTTTGTGCATTATGAGTTATAATATGAACGAAATATATAAGTTAACTGTTATATAATTATTGTATTATATAACAGTTAACTTAGTTTCCGTTATAAAATTATTATAAATGTTAACTGTTATATAATTATTAATACTGTTAAGTGAATCTAGGGCCAGAGTGTCGCTATGGTAAACAAATACTAGAGTGAATTTTAAAGAATGCATTTATTCTATTATGGTTTATGCGCTGTCGGCGAAGTAGATTTAATTCAATCCAATAATTTTAAATGAAATGCAAGAAAAAATGCATATAATTTAATATTCCAATACAAGGAAATCATATGGTGTGCACATCAGATTTTTTGTTATAAAATGAGCATAGCTATTTGCTTGAAGTACTTGCTTGCATAACAATAGAAGCAAAATTCCACACGAAATATTTAACAAAATATTAATAAGAAAATATAAATGGCGTCAACTTACTCAACATCATATTAACCATCCAAAAAAGGATTTTATCCAGTTGAAGACCTTACTCACGATGTTTGTAATGATTCTATATATCGTTTTGCAAACAGCTTTACAAACATCTATGATGACTTTGCATCCTCTGATGAATAAATTCTTGCAGAAACTGAAAAATCCTGCTATCCTAAACCATGATTGACCACCACCACCTTCTCCTCCAAAGATTTCACCGATTACGTCTTGCAAGTCTTCTTCAGTTGTTTCTTTTGGGTCAATCTAAAAGTAAAATTACATTAGGTATAAAACATTGATTACGTATGAAGTAAAAGTTAAAACTAAACGCATATTTTAGCAAGTTTGGTTAAATAAATTAGGAAACATACCCTATACCTATTTATTTATATCAAAATCAAGATCGAAATGTCGCGTTGCGTCTTTCATAAATTGACGTTGTAATAATCGTAATGTCTATCGCTGGATGACATTCTGGTAGCATTAACAACAAGTACACACACTGTCGTCTAATGCTCATATGACATCTGCGTAAGAGTATTTGTTTGTGTTGCCAGGCAGAGTTATGTCTTTCGTTTTCATAACTGAAAGTACACTGGTGTGCAAAAATTATTGACGAAGTCGAAAAATTAGCATATCAGCTGAACGAAGAGGCAGAGCGGGCAGAAAGACCAATCAGGAGATTAAGTAAGGTGATGTACGGTAGCACATGCGCAGATATGCAGGTACACGTAATGGGGGAGTGTCTGAGTAGTATAAAGCATGTTGTCGGTGTAAGATCAGTATTTCTGGCAAAGAGATTGCACGCCGTATAGCAGTTAAAATCACACCGAGTTGCTGCCTCAGCGAGAAATGGCAAATAATCAATCCGTTAGACGACATCTGGATGCTTTTAACCGAGGTCGAATCATTGGGAAGTTGGAGGAAGGCCGCAGTGTGACAAGAGTGGCTGCAGAGTTCGGAATTGCTCACAGCATCGTTTCACGACTTTGGAGACAATTTCAAACTACAGGAACAGCTATCCGGCGGTTTAGTAGTGCTCGTCCACGAGGAACCACACCCGCAGATGAACGGTATATTGCCTTACAGGCCAGAAGAAACAGGCGGCAGACAGCGGAAGAAATCGCTAGACACACGACACAGGCGACTGGACGACCGATACCGCGTTTTACCGTGGCCAGAAGACTGCACGGTGGTGGTCTGTTTGCACAACGCCCTGTACGGTGTGTACCTCTAACGCCTGCCCATCGGAGAAGGCGTGCTCTGTGGTGCCGGGAACACCGGAATTGGAGAGACAATGAATGGGACGAGTACTCTTTACAGATGAGAGCAGATTCAGTCTGAGTAGCGATTCTCATCGCATACTCATCTGGAGAGAGCGGGGAAGCCGCAATCATCCCTCGAACATCATTGAAAGGGACAGGTATAGAGGTGGTGGTGTTCTCGTTTGGGGAGGCATCATGCTTGGTAGTCGTACATACCTTCACATCTTCGACGCAGGTTCAGTCAACGGGACCCGTTATTGTAACGAGATTCTTCTTCCATATGTGCGTCTTTTTAGAGGCGCTATGGGTCCGCAGTTCCTTTTCATGGACGACAAGGCACCATGTCATCGCACAGTAGCTGCCGAGCAGCTCTTAGAGAGTGAGGATATTGAACTTATGGATTGGCCGGCACGATCTCCGGATCTCAATCCCATCGAGCATGTATGTGATTTTCTAGGCAGACGCTTGGCAGCTCGTACCTTACCACCAGTAACGATTGCAGAGCTTCGATTGGCGCTGCAAGACGAATGGGCAGCAATGCTTCAACAACTCATTGACACCCTCATTCTTAGCATGGGCAGACGCTGTGAAACCTGCCTAGCAGTCAGGGGAGATCATATCCCCTATTAAAGACCGGATGTTTCTTGCTGGACACCCATCACAGGGATGTTTCGGCCTTCAGTCGCATTGCGCTCCATGCTACTTTTTCAATAAAGCTTCTTTTTATCCCTCTGATTTCTCTTTTAGTAAGTGTTGTTTACATTACTCATGTCCTTACGTATTGGGGATCTTACGGTATTAAATGTGTTGATTTGGAAAGCTTTTGTACAAAGTTATATTGAAAAAACCGTCTCGTCATTAATTTTTGCACACCAGTGTATTTGAAACTGGAAAACCGAGTACAAGAACATCATTATAAATATAATAGCAAAGCAACAACTTGTGCTTGGCTTAGATTTTAACCTATCATTGCCAATCTTAGTTAGAAATTCAATGAAATTTTGCCTTAGGTCTGCAAAAATTATCCAAAAAGCTTCTCACAATAAAGGAACTGGATTTTCTTGAAGCTTTTCACATTCACAAAGATTTATCTTTATTAGTTAATGACTTTAATTCCAATCCAGTCTTTTTAACTCTTTTAAAATTATATTAACTTATTTTTTCAGTTTTATTTACTATTTTTTCCGACAAATGATGCTACATTCTCGTTCGTTTTACTCTTGTTCGGACCTGACTACAACCGTCGCTTTTTGTTCCTAATAAAGAGGAACCAGTACTTCTTTACCCTCGAAATCGATATTCTTAACTAAAACAAAAGGATGTTGCTTTGATAATTTTACGTTTCCTTCTGACATCATTACATAGTTTGTTATATTTCTTGACGTAACAAAAATACAGGTGTTGTTTTCAGCAAGATGATGCTATTTGTTACAAATCCAATGAAACTAAGCAGTTATTCCATGGATTTTTAGGCACTGATAACAGTTAAAAAGGATTACCCCACTTTATTTCATCTGATTTGTCGTCGTCGCAGTTTTGTATTGTGAACGTATCTTAAAGCAGGGTAAAATCTATACAAATAATTTGCATTTACTAGAGAACCTCTAGAAGAACGTTACAACATCAATTAACAATATCAGTGTACAGATGCTTTTCCCACAAATGTAACAAGAGAGCTTGCGTGCATTCCTGAATAGAGCTGCTATTCAAGTATTTGTTTTAAAGACATGGTTTGATGTTGCATTTACAAAGCAATAAACATTAGTAATAAGTATTGCATAACTTTGCGGGTTGTGTATTAAACAAGCAAGCTTAACTTGCTAACTATTATGTGCACGCCTCTTTGATCACCATGATTAGGTTAGTTTATTTGAATATGGCAAAGCACACAAGAGCCATTTGGGTAAAGAGAGGGATGCTAGCCCGTTTTCCTGGGATGAAACCCGGATCAAATACCCAGTAATCAGCGGTCAACCACCTGACCATTTGGAGGCCGATTTCCCTGATTTACAGAAAAAAAAAAGCCAATATGTTATTCATAACTGACTTTAAAACGCGCATGCAGCTATAGCAAAATGTATTTTCTCCCTTCTTTCTTTATGCCTTCATGGTGTAACGGTTAACACACTCGGCGCGTATTCGAGAGTTCCAGGTTCGAGGCCAGGCGAGGACATTTTGCATGTTTCATATCTCCTGCTTTAAAAAACCCCTAATCACTCTACAAACTGGTTGATAAAGATTTAAGTATATTTATCAAAACTAAAAGGAGCAAGTATTTATTAATGCCAGCTGCTGTTATCCTGACCTAGTCTGACAAATGTTAAAATGAGCAAACATAAAAAGCAGTAATAATGTAAAAATAATATGAATAAGAAGTAAAACACATGACAAAATGGAAAAACTTTCAATAAACTATATAAGACAAGAAGAAGCATTTATGAACTATTGAAAATATTTAAATGTTGAAGTAAGTAGCAATGTGTCATAGAAATAGACCATAAAACTTCCAATTATACATTACAAGAGAGGAGCAATGTGGAAAGAAAATAAGCAAATCAGTTCACATTGAAACCATCGACATTTCTGATCGCGGGACGGCATTGCATCCTTCACTGTCAAAATTAAAGGATAATGTGAACAAATATGCTGATGTTACGAATTTGGTATTTAAAAAGCTAATGTTAGTTCAATTATAAATTAAATGGTTTTATTTCTCGCGCAGTGCAGCGCGTGACGAATATTAGAGGAAAGCTAAGCCGGAAAAATTAAAAATACAAGAGCGCGTGCGTTAAATAAATAAATATCTGTTTTTGATTTCGAGAAAGTACTGGAAAATTCTAGCGCGTGATTTTAAAATCTTATAAAAGGAGGAAAACATCTCAGTTTGTAGTAGTTTTTTAATTTGTTGTTGTTTAGAAAACTGCCGTTGTTGATTATAGCGAATTCGCGGATTAGCGTTCTTTAGCTGTTTTGAATTACGTTCTATTGTACATTTAAGTAGTTAAAAGATAACTACTGTGAGATATTGTGATACTGCATGATAATTTGAGAAAATTTAAGCATTTATGTTGTGATAATAATAAATTTTTGTTCATCTTTCATCGGACTTGTGCATTCATTTCATAACGAACCCGTACGCACGCAACACTGACTTATTAAAGTTATTGATTAGTGTCCAATGACGCAATTATTTATATAAATTTTGCAATAGAATACAAAGCTGCACTTCAGTATTTAGTAAGAGTAAAAATAGTGATTCTAAGGCTAAACGTAAATTAACTATTAATTCTAGTAAAGTTGATGATGAAGGATTTAAGCTCCCTACTAAAACTGCAAAACATCAAAGAGTAGGAAAAATACCTCTGAATATTAAATCAAATAATAAATTTTAATTTGTTAAATGAAAATAATGATGCTTATGTTAAAAGTGCTAGTAATGCTACCCCCAGCCAACAGGCAGTGCAACAGGAGCCGACGAACAGCCAATCACAGAGTATACCCCCAATAATGGCAAATCCTGGAAAACTTAAACATGAGGAATTTTTAAAAAATTTATCACTTAATATTGAAGCCAAAAGGAAAAGTAAATGGGGAATTGCTGAAAATTCTACCACGGACTGCTGACGACCATAGGATACTGAGTGCTCTGTTCCAGGAAAAAAAAGATTGAACAATATGTCATAAATGCAAATTATGCAAGACTTATAAAAGAAGTTTTTAGGTTAGTTAGACTAAGACTGACTAGGTTACTAAGACTGACGCCACTACTAAGACTGATGACATAGCCAGTGCATTAGCAGTTAAAGGCTTCGCCATAAGTAAAGTGACTCAACTGACTAGCCGCAGAACGAAAGCCCCTATGCCTCTTGTGCAAATAATGAAAAATGAAATCTCTGACCAAATCTTCTATGTTACTGACTGACTATTGTTTGCCGTGACTGTGGAAAAGTACACATCCAAGAACCAGGTGCCACAGTGCTATTAATTGTCAAAAGTTGCACCATTCTTCAAAAAACTACTTCTTCACGCCAAGGTATGTAAAGTCTTTACTAGTACACAAGACGATGGATTGTCCCACCAAAGGAAGAATCGAAGAACCCAAGAGCAGTAACTGCCAAAAAATCTTGCGTCATATCGTGGATGCGAGAAGTGACCCAAAATAGAAGTAACCAGTAGAAAAAAGACAGTTCTGTAAAAAGTGGAATCTCCTTCGCAGATATGGCTAAAAATCAGGCTCAAAATTCTAGTAACAAACCTAATGCTCAATTCCCTAGTTCGGCTATTGCTGCACAAAATCAGCCAGTAAAGGTAAATGTTCAACTTAATGTATCTTATATCGGTAATGCTCTCAAAATTTTTAATGTTTCAAATGTAAACAATCCTAAGAAAAGCTCTTCTGCAAATAATGCCTCTAGTTCTCCTCAGGAGAAAAATCAATGTGTTGAATTTTTAAATTTTATTAAGAATGTCCTGAATTCAGTAATATTTTTAGAATTAACAAAATTAGAATTATGAGTAATGTCTTTAAAGCTTACATGCCTAAATTGAAAGAGCTAACTGATCCAGTTAATAAAATGTTTCTATTTTTTGAAATAATTCATGAAATCAATAATGCATCTGTTGATTAAAGTATGCCTTTAACAATAATAACATGGAACGCAAATGGATTGGAGCTCAATGAGTTTTTACACGAATTTGCCCCCGACATTTTACTTCTACAGGAGCACGTGCTTGGCCCTCAAAATTACTTTAGAGCCTGCAATTATGTAACGCACCTTTGGGACAGACCAACAGAAGGCAGATATGCCAGTAAAGGCAATGCAAGAGAGGTGGATTACTTAGTTTAATTAAGCGCTCCATTTCTTATTATGTCACACCACTACCACAGCTTTTAGCGATTGAAGCTCTAGCTATTACACTAGCATAGAAAATATTATGTACTATGTTTTGAAAGTCCCAATGTGCAATTTTCAATATAATATGTTATATTAATGTTTTCTTATAAAATATAACTTTTCGCAATATCTGTTAAAAATGCATAAATTTTCATTTCATTTTTCATTAATTTTATTTTTTTTTTCCTCTTTCATTCCTTCTCTTACTCGTTTTTGGTTTAGATTTACGGATAATTTTTGAAGATCATATTAAAATGTAATTAAGTGACCGCCGTACTTAGCTAAAAAATTCTTTTTTCCTTTCGAAATTAAATTCATATTCCCTGACGAGAAATTTCAGCGCTTTTTCAGTTTGGCCAAAGCACACCAAACAGCACGATAAACATTATATCAAACAATGCCAAATTAACACAATAAATTAATAGCAAATATGAGATTTTTAAGAATCGAAAAATGCATTTTACTGATAGGTGAAAAAATGATTTAAATATTGAATAACTGGGGTAATCGGGAAATTTTGTAATTGATATTTTAAATAATTTTTGTGTACGTGCCAGTTAAACGTCACTGTCCGGTTAGTAATCTATTGACTAAATGTTTTGACAGTTAAGTGTCCCGTAGCTAAATGTCCTGACGGCTAACTCTCTGTGTCGGCTAAATGTCCTGTCGGCTAACTGCCTGTGTCGACTAAATGTCCTGTTGGCTAAGTGTCCTTGTCGGCTAACTCTCCTGGGGGCTAACTGTCGTGTCAGCTAAATGTCCTGTCGGCTAACTGTCCGTGTCGGCTAAATGACCTGTCAGCTAAGTGTCCGTGTCGGCTAAATGTCCTATCGTCTAAGCGTCCGTGTTGGCGAAACGTCCTGTCGGCCAACTGGTGTAGGTTAAGTGTTCCGTCGGCTAAGTGGCTGTCGGCTAAGTGTGACGGACCATAAGTTCTAAACAACACTCAGTACCCAACACATACGATACAAACGAGAGACGCTTTCACAGAAGAATTCACTGAGGAGTTACATGATGCATTACTTAAAATAGTAAAATTGAAAGAGACAAAAGATACAAAAACAGTGAAATCAGAGAATTTATCAGGAGAAGGAATCATGCACGTAAACAGTGGCAGAAATTCAGATGCCCTTCTGACAAAATTATCCTGAATCAACTGAATCAGCAAGTCAGGACTCTATTAAAAAAATATGCACAACTCGACTGGGCCAGACATTTAGAATCGCTTTCAGTGGATGATAATTTGATCTGGAATGCGCTTTCTAAATTTAAGAGACGCAACACCAATATTCCGTCCATTAATGGCCCCAACGGGATCGCCTACACTGATTTTAAGAAAGCTGAGTCTATTGCAGATAACTATGCTTCTCTTCGCACACACAAAATTTCTCACCCCCAAACAGAACACTTAGTTTCTTCCCTCATTACACAATTCCAATCCAGAACACACAGAAACAACACACAAACAACACCTTTAATTCTGCCATCAGGAGTTAGTAGTTATATCGAGAAGACAAAAAATCGAAAAGTCCACGATTGGATAAAATAAGTAATAAAATAATCAAGAAAATGGGACCAAAGGTGCTCTGCAAGTTCACAAAACTTATCAACGCCATGATCAAAATCCAACATTTTCTCACCGATTGGAAGACTGCTATCATCGCCCCGATTCTGAAGCCGGATAAAAATCCAACTCATACTGCTTCCTACAGCCCAATATGTCTCTTGTCAACGTTAAGCAAAATCGTTGAAGTTGTCATTCTGAAAAGAATACAAGATTTCCTACAGGAAAATAACATCATGATTCAAGAGCAATATGGATTCAGAAGGAAGCATTCCACCACTCGTCAGTTATACAGAGTAACAGAAATTATTGCTGACGGCTTTAAGAAAAACTCATCACCGGAGCTCTCTTTATCGATATCTAGAAAACTTTTGATTGTGTATCAAAAGCTTTCCAGGGTCAAGGCCGAGCTTTCAGTGTCTCACATACAAGTTAATCACTCTGGGTTTCCCAGATTACATCATTAACATCATCAATTCCTATCTTTACGATAGATACTTTGTCGTTCATTATAACAATACTCACTCTGCACGAAAAGTAACTCTCGCTGGGTTACCCCAAGGGAGTTTACTTTCGCCCTGTCTGCTTTCAATTTATACTAACGACACCCCACAAAACCCCCTCACTACACTTGCATTATACGCAGACGATACTGCGATCCTACACCAAAAAATGCAGAAGCTACGACACTGCTATCCTACACCAAAACGCGTCTATGGCCAAATTTAGACATTTACGCCATTTAGAGGTGTCATTTTAGACCAAAGACTACATGGGCCCCACACGTCGCATATACTTTAAATAAGTTTCGGGGTGCTAAAGCCTTTATTGCCCGAAACTCGAGTTTATCTATTCAAAATAAAATTAATGTTTTTCAATCGATGTTGTGTCCCATCATTACTTACGCCTGTCCGGTCTGGGATTTTCTATGTGACACTACTATGAAGAAAATTCAACAAGTCCAAAATATGACTTTAAGGCAAATGGATAATTGTCCCTTGTTTATTAGGAATGATACAATTCATCGTGAACTTAACGTTGATAAGATTATTGTATGTTTTGCAAAAATTGCTAAAACATCCTTTAGAAATATTTACAAAGTGAATAACGGCACCATCCCTCATCCTCTTAAATCAATAGATATTTAGGCCACCTGTTCCGTCTTTTTGGTAGATAGGTGGCGCTCTTGATGCGCGCCGATGAAAAATATTCCACTTGACGCTTGAACATGAAGAATGACGCATGTCATATTTATTTGATGCTTGATTATGTTTCATGGCCGCTATAGGCGGAAGTAATATAAGTAATATAAGTTTATCGTTAATAAATGTTATTTCTATGTTCTGTGAACTCTTGAAATTTTGATTTGAAATTCTAATGCTCTCCCAACCTTGACTCCTGAAACGAAACGATCTTTGAATTTATGACTCATGAAGAGAGACAACACACATTTTTTTGGTGCCGAAACCCGGGAAAAGGGGAATTACCTTTTGAAAGGTAAGACTTTTGATTCATTTATTCTTGGTATCGATCTTTGAAAACGAAACATAATGGATGATTTAGCAAAAGAGAAAAAGAAACGTGCTATTGTACGTAGTAAAGTTACTACACTTCTAAATAAACTTGAGAAATTATTATCGGAAGCATTAAGTAAAGAACATGTAGAAGATCTAAATTCATCATATGAATTGTTAATTGAATACCATGAGAAACTTAAAACTCTTGACTCAAAGATCGATGCTCTCATAATTGATGAAAAAGAATATGATAACGAACTACTTGTATGTGAAGAGTATGATGAAAAAATTATAACGTTTAAAGCTAAGATTATTAGTAAAGTAAAGAAAATTAACAGTAATGAAGTTGTTGAAAGAAGTATAATTACAACTAGTAATGGTATTAGTAGTACTCTAAATGGTAATAATGTTGTTACAAGTAGTGCTTCAGTAAAGTTACCTAAATTAAATATTGAAACATTTGCTGGTGATCCCAGTAAATGGCTCGAATTCTTTGATTCGTATGATAATGCTATTCATTCTAATCCAAGTTTATCTAAAATAGATAAGTTTACATATTTGAAAAGTTTATTATCTGGTTCAGCATATAATTGTGTTTCTGGTTATGCTTTATCTGAAGAAAATTATGATCTATGTATTAAAAGTTTAGAAGAGAGGTTTTGGTCGTAAAGATGTTATTATATCAAAATTCACGCAGATGTTGTTACAGTTAGAACCAGTTAAAAGTTCTTCAAATGTTTTTGAGTAAAGAAAGCTCTATGATCAGTTACAAATCTGCGTTAGAAATTTAAGTAGTTTAGATGTTACTAGCGGTTCATACGGACAGTTATTGAACCCAATAATTCTTAAATTGTTACCTGAAGATTTAGCTCTTGAATTCCATAGAAAAAGAACATCTAACAAAAATATAGAAGTAAGTGAATTAATAGAGTTCATTAAAATCGAAACTGAATGCCGAGAAGCAAGTATTTTGATTAATAGCTCAAAAGGTAATAAATACACAGGGGTTAATCCTAAACAAGGGTTCAAAAATTATAAAGTCAAATCACAAGCTTCTGCTTTTAACACATCGGTAAAAATGTTTTGCATATTCTGCAAATCAAACGAACATACATCTGCCGGATGTTTGAAATTTTCCGACGACCAAAAACGAAACAAATTGAAACATGAAGGTCGCTGTTACAAATGCTTTCTGACATCACATTTGTGGTCGTTTTGTCGGTCAAAAATACAACCATGCGAAAATTGTAACGAGAAAAATCATAATACACTTTTCTGCCGTTTGAAATCGAAAGAAATGGAAGATGTTAACTCCGCTGATACGCAAAATAAAACTTTAGTATCTACTTCCCACTGTAACACTCTAAAACATGAAAATAGTGTGCTTTTACAGACATGGTCTGTTATTGCTCAAAGCAAAAATAAATCGAGAATCGTAAGATTATTAATTGATTCAGGTAGTGAACGAAACTTCATCACCCACAAGTTAGCGCGCGATTTAGAATTGCAAGTCATTAGAAAAGAATTTCTAACAATTTATTCTTTTGGAAATCAGCGCGGTAACTCGCAAGAATTTGATGTATATAGTCTAAAAATAAAAAATAAAAACGATGATCGCTGCCTTGTTGTAGAAGCTATAGGGATAGAATTAATATCATCAATAGAATTCCAGGCGCCATCAACATGTCAAAACATTAAAGAATTTATGACTAAAAAGGGCTTGGAACTTTCGGATAAAAGTCCCGTTAATGAGAACATAAATATTCTGCTTGGCGCGGAGCATTTCTGGTATATACAAACAGGAAGTAATTCAATGATAAATGATGGTTTGTTTATAGTACCGACCATATTTGGATACACAGTGATGGGTAAAGTAAAAAATAATAATACTCGAATTAATGCGTTGTTTTTATCTGCCGTTGAAGGAAACACATTTGATTTACAGTCATTTTGGAAATTGGATTCGATAGGAATTGAAAATGAAAACAAAACATTTTAATTTAAGGTTTTCCGAATGTGCCGAGTGCCGTTTGGAATGACAACAAGTCCGTTTATTTTGTCCGCCACTATCAAACATCATATTAAGGGTTATGAAAAGAAATATAGCAAAGCTGTTGACATGTTAAATAAGTCCTTATATGTTGATGACCTTATCCATGGAGCAGACTCCGTTAAAGAAGTTTTCTCATTATCAACTGATACAGTTAAAATTCTTCAAGACGCTGGTATGAACTTATGAAAATTTGAATCAAATTCCGTATCTTTAAAAAATCATTGGCAAGATATTGGTTTAATTAATAAGGAAGATAATTTGGATAAGAAAACGTTAACGGTGCAGGGAATAATTTGGGATTTGGATGAGGACACATTGAAATTAGATGTACAAGAACTTTTACAACCAGTTGACTGGAAACACGTTACAAAGCGAAAGGTATTACAGATTGTGGCAAAAATTTATGACCCAGCTGGATTCATTGCACTCTTTGTTATCAGAATAAAATTCTTATTACAAGAGTTATGGGAATTGGGTATTGATTGGGACACAATTTTGCCCAGTTATTTGAGTGAAAAATTTAAAACTTGGTACTTTGAAATTGAAGTTATTCTCAACTTGTGTATTCCTAGAAAATATATATTAAATGATGAATGTGTAAATTTCGATAAAATAGAGCTTTTTGTCTTTTGTGACGCCAGCCTCAAGGGATATGGAGCTGTTGCATATTTTCGTGATCCTGATTCTTGCTGTACGTCTTTTGTTCTTTCAAAGAACCGTGTATCCCCACTTAAAAAATTAACCTTGCCTCGTTTAGAACTTATGGGAGCCATTATTGCCGCAAGAATAGTTAAATATTTAAGGAAATTATTTAATATCCAAGAAGATAATGTATTTTGTTTTAGTGACTCTAAAATTGTTCTTCACTGGATCTGGGGTACCGCTGATAAATGGAAACCCTTTGTTGCTAATCGTGTACGTGAAATACAAGATGTTGTATCACCTTCGCAATGGAAATACTGCAAGGGAAATGACAATCCGGCTGACATAGTTTCACGTGGATTAAGAGCTTCTGATCTAGTGGAAAATAAACTTTGGTTCAATGGACCAGTGTGGTTAAAAGAGAAAAATGTACCTTCATCATCTTTTGATCCTTTGATCGAGCCTATGGTGGAAGAGGTACAGGTAGAACAGCGTCAAACTACTGTATGTTCTGTTATTAGCCAAGAGGTTGAATTTGAATTGATATCCAGGTTTTCATCCTGGAAAAAATTGAAACGCGTAACTGCATGGTGTTTAAGATTCTGCCACAATATTAAACCTACATCTGTAAAACTCAAGGGTTTTTTAACAGTTCAAGAATTGGATAAGGCAAGCAATTTGATTTTTAAAATCATGCAAAATTCCGAATTTAGAGAAGAAATTAGACTTTTGAAAGCAGGGAAGAAATTGAGTCTCAGCAGTAAAATCCTGAAATTAAATCCTTTTCTTGATAGAGAAGAAATCCTTAGAGTCGGTGGTAGACTCTATAACTCGAATCTTTCAGAAAACACAAAGTATCCAATCATTCTCCCCAAAAGTCACCAAGTTACTGAATTGATAGTCAAACACTTTCACGAAGTGAACCTTCACGGAGGAGCCACATTAACATTATCTGCTCTGCGACAGAAATATTGGATCGTTAATGGCCGAGAAATTGTAAGAAAAATAATTTGGAAATGTATAAAATGTTTTAAAAATCGAACAAGCACATCCAGTCAGATAATGGGCGACCTACCTGCTTCTCGCGTATTGCCGAATAGAACATTCTCGAATACAGGACTAGATTTTGCAGGTCCCTTTTTAATTAAAGCTAGGAAAGTAAGAGGGGGAACGAAATATAAATGTTATGTTTTCCTTTACATATGTTTCACCACAAAGGCCATTCACCTAGAAGTGGTCAGTGATCTAACAACTGAAGCATTCCTAGCATCTCTGAAAAGATTTGTGTCACACAGAGGAAAACCCAAGAAAATCTTTTCTGATAGAGGCACCAACTTTGTTGGGGCTGATCGAGAATTAAGAAGATACATAGCTATACTTTCCTCTGATGAAGCATTTCAAAACTACCTGAGCGGTGAAAATATTCAATGGATCTTCAATCCTCCTGCTGCCCCTCACTTTGGAGGCCTTTGGGAGGCTGGAGTGAAACAAATGAAGATTCACTTAAAGCGGACTATTGGGACCCAGGTTCTGGCATACGAAAAATTTCACACCTTAATTACACAGATCGAGGCGTGTTTGAATTCAAGGCCAATAGTTTCCATCTCATCTGACCCTGAAGATTTTAATCCTTTAACACCTGGACATTTCCTAATTGGGACTACATTAACAGCAATTCCTGAACCTGATCTTATAAATAATAAGCTAACCCCTACTGAAAGATGGAAATTGACACAGCAAATTTTCCAGAGCTTTTGGAAACGTTGGTCTAGAGATTATCTTTCACAATTACAAGGGCGTACCAAATGGTTGAGGGATAAACCAAATTTAGCCCTCAATGACTTAGTCTTGATAAAGGACGAAAATTTGCCTCCATTAAAGTGGCGACTTGGACGAGTAATTGGACTATATCCTGGTGCTGATGGAAAAGTTCGTGTTGTGAAACTAAAAACTTTATTGGGCAAAATGAAGCGTCCTATACATAAACTTTCCCGCTTACCATTGTGTGAATTAGACTCTAAAAAAAACCATTAATTGTATATTCATATTTTGTGTCTTTATTATTATTATTAATTCAATTATGTTTCAGATTCAGAGAATGGACCACAATTGTGGAATATGGTAATTTAGCAGTTTCATTATTTTGTTTTCCTTCTAGAGATTGTAAGTATGTTTTATTTGTAAAATTTTGTGCTAAATTTAATGTTGTTATTCAATTTAAATTTGTCATTATGCATTTTTACTTTATATGATATACTGTTGAACTTTTGGAAAACTTGTTTAAATCTAAAATTGAAGCTCTTTATAATAATGTTGTAATGAACCAATGTTCATCGGGGCGGAGTATGTTCCGTCTTTTTGGTAGATAGGTGGCGCTCTTGATGCGCGCCGATGAAAAATATTCCACTTGACGCTTGAACATGAAGAATGACGCATGTCATATTTATTTGATGCTTGATTATGTTTCATGGCCGCTATAGGCGGAAGTAATATAAGTAATATAAGTTTATCGTTAATAAATGTTATTTCTATGTTCTGTGAACTCTTGAAATTTTGATTTGAAATTCTAATGCTCTCCCAACCTTGACTCCTGAAACGAAACGATCTTTGAATTTATGACTCATGAAGAGAGACACCACACACCACCAATTATTGCATTCCAAGATCTTTTTACTTCAAAATAGACTTAAATCAACTCTTATGTTCTAATAGTTATTGCCCTACAACCCGCCCCCCGACCAATGCCTGATTTGCAAGTAGATGCACTTCCTTTATAGGTTCGCCATTGGACATGCCCACCAGTAGCTCCTTTTCCTGCACCCAAGTACTTCCAGAGTCAACGCCTTTCCACTCAATCAAGCTCTCGCCGTCCTGATGCTAGCAAGCAGCAAAGATATGTCTTATTGCTTGACAGGGAAACAGTAGCTATTTTGCATTTATACCACGGACATTCTTAGGGTGTCCGGTATTTGCATTTATACCACGGACATTCTTAGGGTAAGTAGCTAACGCCTGATATATCAACACAATCATCGCACTTGCACGAGATTTCATCTCACCTATGGACTTCTTCACGTTATGATAGAAAAGATATGCCATTTTCGTACGAGTTCAACATAGAATGTGGTTTTTGCCCGGGTGCCTGTTAACAAGTGTTTATAACACCTGAGTCTTCAGTACTTAGGTAAGACTATAGACCATAAAAAAAGCAAATTAAACTGATTGACAACGTGTTACGCAATGGCGCATGTTTAAATTAGAGAGGGTAGTGTTGGTTGAAGGTAATTTGGTTTTTAAGACTGATCAGAATTTATTACTCATTATTCAAGGACATCACTTATGTGAAAGGGAAAAGTAGAGGTTAACGTTTAGGTTTGACGTAGAATTCCCTAAATCTGAATAACCTTCAAAATGCTATATCAAGAACTTGGAACCGTATTTAAGCACTGTGTCAGAAGACAGTTTAGTCAAGGGCGACCAAGAATAATAATTGCGTCCAGAGACCGTTTTCTGCTATAGTCGATTCAAAGAGACAATGAAGTGACTACGAGAGAGAGTTGGTTTATATATCTTCAGACTACTACAGGAATTAAAATCTATCTTTCTACTGCGTTTGATTTTAAGGGAGAAAATCAATATTTTTCTGCTCCATTCACTTCATCTTTCAAAATAACCCATTTAAAGGTCATATCGCCGTCATATTTGGAATCAAGTAAAAAGTGATATCGTGTTCTTTATGGATGAATCCACTTACGCCATGAAACTTGGTCTAAGTGTGTTTTGATCTGAAAGGAGAGAGAAATGCTCAACTTGCCTTTCATTATTCATGAGCAATTCAAGTTGACCAGATGCAGTTTCATGATTTGGCATTGAATCAAGGAAACGACACCGAACTGCGTATAAGTGAGTATGACGATGAAGCACCAATGAAGTTCTGTAACCTGTCACAGATATGTAGATGATAAAAACCCAAGCTATTTAAGGTTGCTGTACAAGTTATTTCTCCCGTCTTCTTAGCATGTCTCCATGGTGTGGTGGTCTGCACGCTGGGCGCGTATTGCAGAGGTCCGCGGTTTGATTCCCGGAGAAGGCGTTGCTCATTTTCCCCATCTTTCTTGCTTCCAATTAACCTAATGTCTCTACAGTGGCATCCGATCTAAAAGGGTGGTGGATGACGATTCTCCACACCCAGGATTTGGTAATTGGTTCCCTAAAACCTCAGTCGCCCTTTAAAAGGGGGAGTATATGAGGTATTTCTCTCGCTTTCTTAGCATGCCTTCGCGGTGTAGTGATCTGCATGCTGGGCACGTATTCCAGAAGCCCGTGGTTCGATACCCGGGGAAGGCTTTGCTCATTTTTCATGCCTCCTGCCTCAAAAAAAACCTAATGTCTCTAGAGTGACGCCCCAACTAAAAGGGTGGTAGATGATCATTCTCTACACCCAGGATTTGGTGACTTGTTCCCCTAATAACCCCAGTTGCCCTTTAAAATGTGGGAGTATATAAGGTATTTCTCCCGCCTTCTTAGCCTTCGTGGTTTTGTGGTCTGCAAGCTGGGCGCGTATTCCAGAGGTCCGTGTTTCGATTCTCGAGGAAGGCGTTGCTCATTTTTCCCAACTCCTGCTTCTAAAATAACCTAATGTCTCTACAGCTATTAGTCCAGAAACTGTTAATGGATGACAGTGCTCAACTGCATTGAGCCACTCTTGTGTCAGAATACTTGGCTTCAGAAGATATCTCTCGAAGAGATTGCCTAATTTACTCATTTGAAGATGGGCATGTGTAAGAGACTAGCCCCCCAAATATCAGCTCACTGAATGCCTGCCTGAATCCTTCAGAATATAAAAATGGGAACTTGGGAACTTACTTAAAAATAGTGCGTACAAATTCCACAAAACTTGATAAATATTTCAGTAAATTCTTTGATATCAAAATATGGGGTGGCCATTTCTATCAGAGTAGACCATACCATTATATTAATCGCCGTATACCATATTCTTGCACTTTAAAGAATGTAGAATTAGGTAAAATTTTACATATTTGCTCATTTCTTAAACACATCGTAAAGTTTCGAAATAGCTTTCTCTCCTTACAGCACGCACTGTTGTACACTTACGACTACTTGGCCCTCTTGACCTACTGAATTTAATATGCTTGATTTGCGCTAATGGTCTCTATCGAGATATAAATCATTGAAACACCAGTTGCAAACTATTGTACACTGATGACTACTTGACCCTTTTGAGGTGCTGAGTTAATTACGCAGATAAAATTTATCAACGCACAAATCAATGAAAAAGACGTTAACATCTATTCTACACTGAATATTAATTGATCGTTCTAAGGTGCTGAGTTCAACATGCCTCATCGAAGATAATGTCCTCTGTCGATACATAAATCAGTGAAAACGAAGTTACGAACTATCGTACACTGATGGCTGCTTGGCCTTCTTGAGGTACATGAAATATCTGATTTACATGACTTGTCATGAAATGTTTCACGTGTCTGATCTACGCTTATGGTCTCTATTAAAATAAAAATCAGTGAAAAAGTGTTACAAACTATTGCACCCTAACTACTTTGCTCTCTTGAGGTACTGAGTTTCTGATATATGCAATGGAATTTATTGAGACATAAATCAGTGAAAAAGCCGTTACAAACCATTTTATACTAATGACTACTTGGCTTACTTTAGGTACTACGTTTGACATTTAAGCGTGACGGATTTGCTTTATCTACGATACGATAATGCCCCGTATCGACCTATAAATCAGTGAAAAAGCCGTTGCAAACTATTGCACAGCAATAACTACTTGAGCCTCTTGAGGTACTGTGTTTGAAATTCCTGATCTACGCTCATGGCCTCTTTTGACATAAATCAGTGAAAATGTGTTACAAACAGTTTCAACCATATTTCTAACGTAAACATAACATGTAGTAATTTGTACCTCAAGTTAACACAAATTTATTTTTCCTCTGTTTGTATTTTACCAAATATATCCTACATAAGAAACAAGAAAGAACTTATTTCAACTAAAAATGTCTAATCTTTTCGTATGCTTTATATGCAAGTAAACTAGTAATACAAGTACTTGCAAATCGTTTTTGACCAGCTGAAGACCTTCAACAGGAGCAATCCGAAGTATCCTTTTTTTGGACAATTAAGGCAGATTTAATTTAACCCACCGGGCGGCTCGCATTCAAATCTATTTACGTCTCGAAAACTGCAGTAAAAATTAACCATGTTTACAATTTTTTTTTCATTTAGAGTGAATCAAAATTGTCCTGAAAACGGCCTTTGTTAGATTTTTCTTCCCCCCTTCTTGTAGGGCGATCAACAAGTCGTTTCACTTAAGTGATGGTTTCCTACTGTCCTTTGATTACCGCCTAGAGGCGAGTAAGCAGATGGGCTGCTTTTGCCCTTACGGAGGAAGGAACACGTTTTGTGTCCATGCTTTGGTTAGACGAAAAAAGATATTTTTTTCTGGAAATCCAAAACAGAAAAGGAAGTTTTGTATTGCCTTTTTACTAATTTTGTGCATATTTCTAATCTTAATTGCTTATCAGAGCCGTGCCAAGATAAATTTTCACCTGAGGCAGAAAGGTCAATGCGCGTCCATATAAATATAAAAATAGCTACACTTGTATTAAGCAAAAGTAATTGTATTAAATCAAAATGTCATAACTCTTATAGCATAATTATACCATAATAAAGTATTTTTTAATCGTAGTTTTATAAATTCAGAGAAATAATGTAGCCAATTATTTATAATTTTCAAATGAAAACGTTAAATATTCGTTTTTGATAAATAAGAAATAACACTGAAATGCATATTGCATTAATTTCCAGGTTTTCTTGCAATTTTTTTGGTTTGTTTTATTGATTTAAGTTTGACGAAGCCTATTTCCTCTAATAATTAAAGTAATTTTCGAATTCGTATAGCCAATTTGGCGCCTCTTCTAGTGATTCACATGAGCCCAGCTTTGTTACTTTTTAAGTATAAATGTTATTGATTTTTATTGCGTTTCGGTATTTTAATGTACGTTTATAAAATGTTAATTTGTTTTTATATGCATATTTCAGTAATATAATCTTACGACTAGTGAGACAGTGTAGCTTAACTAATTTTCTGCTTTTGATTCATGTTATCGAGCTTTAACGCTAAGAAAAAATTTATAAGAGTCTTAAAATACCTAATTCCTATTGAAAGCTACATGTAATTGATAATTAAATTACTATTAAAATAACAAACACATGCTCAGTGTCAGTCATTTCGACATAATGTTTGTAATTCATTTTACCACAAATTTATTTCGTTTATCTTGTTTCATATTTATAAAAGGTGAGTTTACCTTTATCGCATTTATTGGTTGATAGAAGTTATGAAATATTGAATATTTTGAAACAAATTTCAGTCATAATAACCTTATTAAAAATTTTCTACATATAGACAAGAAGTCACAGATAACTCTCAGTTTCCGAACTAAATTACATGGTACTGAAATTCGGTGCATTTTCATATGATTATTTTTGACAGAAAGAGTTACCTTACGTTAATCACAAAAGAACATTGTTTTAATTCTTAATTAAATATAGCACTTGTATTAAATTGCTAAAATACATTGTTAGGAAAATCTCGCTTTAAAAAATTAGACACTTTTACCTTTCAAAGTGGAATTTTCGTGGTTTTCTCTGTGCATAATGTGGGCGCGAGTAAGTTTTTCTTAGAATGTCCTCCACGGAGGCATTCCTCCCTTTAGGCAGATAGCTCTCGCGTGCTTTGAAGGAAAAATAAAGCAAACCAAAACAAAAGCTTCAAAATTGGTGTTTAACATTTTTTTGGGTTCAAATACGCAAATTACTTCTTGATCTCAATTCACATTATCAAATGTTATTATTTAAATAAATAAAAGCAAGCTGAGTATTTCCATTTAAATTGTTTGTTTTAAAATAAAAAATAAGAACAGTAAGTTTTGAATAAATCTTGTCAACATCAAGCAGGGACAGGAACATGCCAATGTAAAATTTAATATTAGGCCAAAAAGAAACGCTTTGACGTAGATTTTGGATAAAACTTAATCAAATTCGCAGGTAGTCAGAGACAGGCCTTTCTTCAGTAGAGAGAAAAAAATGTTTCTGAAGTATTTGTGTATTTATTACATAAATGTTTTAATGCTTCCACAGCACTGCTAATCGATAAAATTTATTTGATGAAATTTTATCGATTAGCAGTTTGATTATTTGCTTTTAAAATTCCGATTTTTCAACTTTTTCAGTGACATATGTGGCATTGAAAAACACGTCTGGCCAGGAGGCAGATTAATGGCTGAAAAATTCTTAGAATTTAAAGAGGCATCGAACAAGAAAATTTAGGGATGGCGAAATTCTAAGAATTTGGCACTTGACAACGGCAAAAGTTTTAGAATGTAGAGAGCTACAGAATTTAGGCAGGGCAAAATATTTTAAATTTATAGAACATCGGTCAGTAGAATTAAGATCCCACAGCGATTGCACTGAGAAACAAATCGACCTGCTCCTCGATTATGCGGATGGACGCAGATTAACTTCTGAAAGCTCAGCGAAGCAAGAGCTATACATAATGCAGCTATTTACGATTTCTGCTATAATAAACTGAAATTTAATATAATAATTTAACACTATATATCAGCTTACGAAAACATGATGATACTTTTGAGAAATTTTCTTTAATTCCCCAGTACACTTTAAAAAAAAAAAAAAAGTACAATAGATTATATAATGATATTACTAACAAAATGATGTCGATGACGCATTTAATTTTTATCTTTTTATTTATCTAAATAAATATGTCATTGAGTTTTCCATAACTTATAGTTTTGCAAATTAAAAATGTTCAATAATATAAATATGTTCTAATTCAGAAGTTAAACAACAAAAATCAGCGTTATACCTACAAAATTTTCACAGACTAGTTTCGATGGTTTTACCGAACCATCATCTTCAGCTGCAAAACCGCAATAACGCTGATTTTTGTTGTTTAACTTCTGAATTAGTATTTATTCGGCGTGTTATTGTGTCTTAATTAATATAAATATGTGTTTAAGGTATTATTGGTATGGTGCTATTCAAGGCAAAGCACACGAGGGTTATCAGCCTAAATGGAGAGATGCTTTCGTGGAGGACTTTCTAAGGGAAACTGGCTCGTATACACGTTACACATGGGGAAAACCACGAAAACGACCATGCAGCCAGCCCCTTCGCGGGATTCGAAACTCGGACCGAACTACCAGTGTTCAGCCTCTTTATCGCTCGGCAGCTGGTTAGTAATATATGATTATGAAAGCTGTGTAAAAGAAGAAAATTTCTTGCACATTCGTCAGGCAGCATACGATGGGCACCTGCTTGAGGAAAAGGATGCGTTTGTAGATGACGTTTTCAGGGAAACTGGTTTGATATATTCAACCTAAAATTCACCAAAATACCAAGCAACGAACGCATTCGCCGGAATTCAAACTTAGGCAAAACTACCAGTGTTCAGTTGCAAAAGAGAGTTAACAACATAAACAGGCAACATGTCTGAAATTAGTATTTATTGCATCCATCAGTGATATGATTTTCTGATATAATTTAATGGAATATCACTGTAAAAAAGTGGGAATCTTTTTTTTTTTTTTTTTTTTTCCTTTTGTAAGGAGATTTTTTACCGCTTTGTTTTCAACATTTGGTTGAAATGCAAATTAAATAAATATTTACAAATGCACAATATTGGATAGTTATTGATGATTTCGAGATTCAGTTTCTGAAATCCATTTCATGTGTCATTTCCTTAAAAAGGTGATACTGAAACCGACTTTCGAGGAGTAAAATGATTACTAGAAAAGAGTTTCAGATTTCTTTCATTCTTTTATTCCCATTATAAATTTGTCCCGTAGTTCTTAGAACATTCTTCTATCCGTAAGTGATGATTTGCTTTCCGAGAAAATTTTCTGAAAGGAGTAAATTACTTAGTCTTCAATCCATGGGAAAATCTTGCCATCGCCGGTACTTAATTCCTTTCATTTACTGAGATAACCTGCTTTGTTATAAGTATGGTACTAGTTTTCTGATTTTTACTGAATTTGCATGCTCAAAGCTATCTAAATAAAGAAACGCTATTGTGAATATCATGGTTTGAGTACATATATGAAAGGGTTATATATTTTTCAGAATTCCCCTATGAGCTGTTTATTCTTAGGGCAGAAAGAGGAAAAAGCTTGCATACATCGCCATTCCCGGAAACTAGACAGTACCGAAAACATTACTAGACAGTCCGGGTTACCAGACAATAGAGTTTATCTGATTCCTAGTTGTAAAAGCTGACATTTATAAATTGTTATGTTCATGGCGACCTTCAGAAGGCATGAAATTACTTCAAAAGTTCCGCTGCTATAAATTTTCAGACTGCAATAAAGTTTCGAAAATACCTATTTTTTAAGTATTTTTCGGTACTTATATTAATATTGATACAAATAATATAGAAAGCACCAAACGTAGCTATGATGTATTTCAATTTGTCCTTAGTATTTTCTCACATATAGTATTAACACTTTGTCTACACGTTCCTAATATTTCACCATAGTAAGCCTTCTCTTTCCGAATGTATTCAGTTCCTTTTCGCTTTCGTTTTCTGCTTCTTCTTTTTTTTTTTTTTTTTTTTTAATTTTATTTTATTTTATTTATTTATTTATTTAATGTTACCATATCGTGAGTTTTACTCTAGCTATTAACTAGAGTATCTACTAGGTAGCATTCATTATATTCATATAGCTACTAGCTAGCATTCATTATAGTACAAAAACTAATATAGCTTGTCAATATAAACACATTTTAATCTTCAATAAAATCCACTAATTCGATTGATGCTGTAAAAATTACAATTTAATACTTTAGCCAATTATTCTGATTATAGTGATTTAAATTCGATTTTAGGCAAAATATGCATTCTTTTAGAAAACGCGATATATTGAGACCGCTGTTACAAGTAAATACTGTACATTCAACCGTTTCATAAAAAGTAAATGTAGCATAACTTCTTTTCGAGTGCTTGCACTGAGAGTCTCCTTCAAGTAAACTTTAATGGAACTTTATTTCATGAAAATTTAGAAGTATTATAAAAGCCTCAGAATTATTTCCATTGCAAACATTTATGAATTATGCAGAAAAATATATAAGAAAAACATCAATGAGAAACTATTATCGAATATACATTTCATGACAGTAGTAAAACATTTTTTCAGTACCGACGGTATTAAAAAGCTCAATATTGTGATAAGCTAAATAAAATAAAACGGCATTAAAAGTTTAATATTGTGATAAGTATACTAATCTATAACACTCATTTGATATTTTTGCCATTAGAACTATAATGTATTTCTAACCGTTAAAGTAACATTGCATTTGTATTAACTAAAATTATAATTGTAATTTCAATTAAATTTATCAGTACTTGTTGTTTCCTGCACCTTGAGGGAGACGCATTATTATTATTTTTTTTCCTCTTATATAAAATACTGTCCTCAGAAAAAAATGTCTCTAGACATGATTCTGCTCCAAAATTAATGGATGAGGTGAACAGAAATAATCTTGGAACAGCCTTTGGGCAAGTGCTGCGAGTATGCGAAATGTAACACTGTAATTAAACTTCGACCATCCTGGAGACTACACTTTCTTAGAATATTGCCATTCGACAAATTATAAGACCTTCCATTTATCTTTAAAGTTTAAGCTATCTGTTATTGACTGAGAAAAGCTGGTAATTCATTGTAGTTAAAACTACAACTAATGCAGTTATAATTGTAATTGTGCCGCCCAGGTGGTATAGTGGTTAGGGAAGCCTGACTGCGATACCGAAGGGCCTGGGTTCGAATGCCGGAGAAGGCATGGCTTTAACTGTTCCTCCTTTCATAAGAGGCGATGATCCCACATATTAGATGCCTCCATAATAAAGTGACTGCAACTTCTGGCCTTGTATAGACTAATGGACTGTATTGCACTGTAACTGTTCACAATCTGCCATTGGGGAAAAAATAATAATAATAATTGTAATACAATGATTGTTCGAATTACAATATAACTTCAAAAGCAATTAGATTTTTCGCTCAGCAGAGTAATAAGTCGTCTTTTGAATACTACTAGTTCAAATCGGATGCCCATTTTGGCAAACAATCTAAATGTTTAGATAGCTCCGTGGATTTCCTTATGTGTAACATGAATACAAATCATTTTATTTTAGAAAGTTCTCTATGAGTACATCATTCTTCTTAAACGTTTCGTTGCATTCAATTAAGTAAAGATCTTTTTCTGCTTTTATTAACGGGTGATGTGAACATGAGCTTGTTTCCCTTGGAAAGTCCTCCACAGAAGCATCTTTGCAGTCTTTACCGTAATCCAAATAATATGACAATCACAGGTGCATAAGAAAATTGTACTTTTATTTGTTCTTACGTGAAACAATGATGGAAAATAGTTCATGCAAGTACTTTCACTTGTAACTGAATAATGCATTTTAACTATTTATGGAAAATGTGTGTTATATTGAATAAAAGACCAATTCGTAAATTTTTTTTTTCCAATGGCAGGTAGTAGCCGTTTATAGACATTGATTACTACTAAGGCCGGTCATGTTATTAAGGAGGGAACTAATACGTGGACCACCGTTGCCACCTATGAAGAGGACGAAGAAATTACATTCATGCCCTATCCGGGATTCGAACCCAGGCTCTTCGTTACGGCAACCAGAGTCACGAACCGCTTTACTGTCTGGGCGGTAATTCATAATAAATGGATTTAGTAAAATGTCTAATACACACAGCAATTAAGCATACTGATTGCTGATCAGAATCCTTTTTTACCAGCTAAAGCAATAGGTTGGATAAAATTATGAGGCTTAGTTTAGTCCTTGATGATCTTCTTTCTGAAAAGAGACCCACCAGCGGCCGAGCGGTAAAGTCGCTGAACACTGGTAGTTCGGTCCGACGTTCGAATCTCGCGAACGGGCTGGCTGCATGGGTGTTTTCATGGTTTTCCCCATGTGTAACGTGTATACGAGCCAATTTCCCTTAGAAAGTCCTCCACGAAGGCATCCCTCCTCATAGGCAGATAGCCCTAGTGTGCTTTGCCATAATTAAATAAACCAAACCAAACCTTTCTGAAAAGAAAAGGATAAATGTAATTTTTATGATTTATTTCTTGTGTAATGTAAACAAGACAAGCGTCCCGTAACAAATCCTTTGTGAAAACATCCCTTTGCACTGGCATAAACTCTTTGCTTGCTTTCCCTTAATCTTGTAATTTAAGTTCACATGTATATCGAAGATCATAAACATACATATTTGCTTACTAACGTTATGTGCATTTCGGTCTATATAAAATATTTCTTTTAAATAAACTCCTATTTATGCTGGTACCACAAACTACGATATATGTAAGATGATTCAGAAGACATGACAGAAAATATTAATATTTTTCTTATAGGTGCTTATCCCGTTGTATTATTTAAAAACTCATTATCCAAAATGCAGAAACATTTCGAATATAATATTATTCACTGTAATTTTCAAATATTATCACGATTTCCTTAGCCTGTGTCACTGAAATTATAAGGTGCAGTTGTTTTTCTGATTAAATAGTTACAATCATCTGCTGCGCAATTTTAATTAAGAGGTCATTACAATTGCATTGTAATTTTTATTAGATTGTATAATTACAGTTATACTGTTTATTCAATTAGATTTCACAATTAAAATGCAATTATAATTAAAATGCATTTGAGTAAATTGTATATGTAATTAAAAATTGTTACATTGTAATTACAAGATAATTGCATAATATTATTCCAATTACTATGTGTTTTCAATTGCATTCTGCAATTACATTTGCAATTAAGATCGTGATTTTCTTGGGCTACGTAACTGCTTTTATCAGAAACAATTGCTATCCTAATTACATTATTATAATTACTTACTGGAGTTACAATGACAGTGTAATTGTAATTAGATTATATGATTGCAGTTGCATTGAATATGAAATTGGATTTCACAAGTATAGAGTAATTGTAATTTAAATGAAATTACGTAAATTGTAATTGTAATTAAAAAAACAGCTACTTTTTAACTATAACTACTTAGTATAGTTAAAAAGTAGCTACTTTTAACTATAACTACTTGCATAATTTTATTACAATTGCATACTACACTTAGAATTACAATTATGATCATAATTTCACTATGTTAAGTAATTCTAATTATCAGAGACAATTACTTTCCTAATTACGTAGTTATAATTACCAACTGCATTTGCAGTTAAAATTACGTTGTAATTAGCTATATTACCGTAGTTGTGATTAGATGCAATAAAATTTTTTATTGTAATTAGATTATATAATTATAATGTTTGTGATTATCATTGCATTGTAATTGTAAGACTTAAGAATTAACATGCAATTACATACATTATTGTTGCATTTAAAAAGTACTTACTTTCTAATTGTAATTGCGAAGCTAATTACAATTGCAATATAACTGAAATCACATATTTCAAAATATTGTTGCAGTTTCTTGCAATTTTAATTTTAATTCCAATTACATTTTGCCAAACTGCATCTAAAATTTGGAGAATAATTAGGCTGGAAAATGAAAATTCTCTTTACATTTATATATAAACATTTACGTTTACTATAGCTGGTATAAGCACAGAACAGCTGGAACAGCTGGAAGTTTTGAACGAGCTATTTATTTCGAACTGTTATTCAAAACCTAACGATAAAACCCATTTGCCCCTAGCGAATAGATAGTTTCCTCTCCTCAATTACCTCCCGCAGAGAAAAATTATCACCTGTCAGTTTACATTAAGAGCAGTGAGGGGAGGGCATTCTGAGACAGGCCGTATATATGCTGCTTTGCCGTTTCGTGCCAAAATTTAGGTTTACGTATATATGCTGCCTTGCCGCCATGAGGACCAAAATATTTAGACGCATATATGCTGCCTTGCCGCTATGAGAGCCATTATTTTCGAACGCATATATACGGCCTTGCCGCCTGGAGGGTTAAGAACAGATTTTTATTCAGAGAGCTATTGTCCAAATATTTTGAATAAATTTAGTATCTGTAAGTGCGGCACAACTACCAGAAGGCCTCACCGATGCGCCAGCAGCGAGAGCGAGGTGAAAGAGGAGTACGACAGATGGACAGAGACCTTCTTCTGCTATCCCACGCGAAGGTGGTGAGATGTCTACACGTGAAGGTGTGGAACAAGGAACTGTAGTTTTCCACGCGAAGGTGGTAAATTGACTGTATAATACATCAGCAAGTGCGAGTAGGCACTAATCGGTTATGTGATAAGACTGGCAAAAGCTATACAAAATCCTGTTTCGATCAAACGGCACTTGTGATTAATCTAATCTATACCTTCTTCTGATTTTCTTTATTAAATGTTCTGTGGTGTGGAAAACACCCTGGAATTATTATTTAGCATCTTCAACTTCCCTAATACATAAATAATGGGAAAATAAACTTGGATTGGGGGACAGACGAGATATTTATTAAGTGCTGGAATTCGGATACTTGACCAGTCCGAAATGAATTTTTTTCCGTACCTTCAAAATTTATGGAATCGGTCTGATTATCAATGGAAGTAAAATATTGCCAAAAATGCAAGAAATTTTCATCATCTACATTCAGAAACACATTTTACTAAATTGAAAAATTTTTGCTGATTAAAATTTCTGGTTATTAAACACTTATTTATGTTTATTAAGCAAAATTATATTAATAAGGAAAGCGAACTGAAAATTTTCGATGAATACGACACTTTATTAACAATAAAAGTAATACTTGTCATGTCAACTGCTGAATGAGTATCCATTGCAGCTGCAAATACTTGCACGCTCTAAATTAGCTAACACATAAGCAATTTCGTTGTTTTTCTAAATACCGGTGTCTATTATTTAACAATAAGAATTTGTATGTTTCTCATATTGTGGGAAAAAGGTGGCACTAAAGAGCCACCAAAATTTGAACACGCATAGTCCTCCACCAGAACATGGTGATCTCGAAGGCTGAATTTAGAATTTTCTTCTTCTTTTTTTTTTTTTTTTTTCCTTCATATTTTGCACAAATTTAACGAAATTTGTTTAACAAGCTCAGCGATTTGAAAGCGAGGAGTGGCAACACTGTTCGAAGTAAAACATTTTACTTCCAGCCTGCCAGACTGTTGTCATTCGGCAAAACGTAAGATATTTACTTTTCAGTTTTAATCAACAAACTCGGCTGTTGAAAGCAATGTGTTGCGTCTGCCTGAAATAGAATATTTATTATCTCCACACACCAGTGTGTTGCTATTCTGTAAAGAGTAAGATATTTAATCTCTCTGTTCTATGAAACCTTGAAAAGCAATTAATGCAGTTTTTAAAAAGTATTCTTTCTACCTTTTTAATATGATTGATTTAAATAAAAATGCATTTAAATTTAAATCATGAGATGTCTAACTAGAAGTTTATAACATTTTAACGAAATGATACTAACTGGGCTCGTTAAAGTAATTATATATATATTTTTAGTTTTTTATGGTACCATTTTTAGATGGCTGTCTGTTCAGGCCGCTAGTTTTCAAAAACATTATGCGGCGGATATAAAAAAAAATATGGCATCCACTACCTAAAGGTATGCTGTTTTTAAATAATTTGTGATTTGCTCTGGAATCTGAATACTTTCAAAAATTTTTTTCTTTATTTTCTTTATTTTTTATTATTCTTAATTTTTTAATAATTAAAACCCGGAATCGATGCTTTAGATTATATACTGCTAAGACTATTTTGGTATTCAGATTCCAACAGATTTTCAAAAACTTATTACAATATCATGATATAATAATATGTTTAAATTACAATAATATAAAATTATTTCCTTTACATGGATGTTCTTGTTTCTTTTGACAAAATCCGGGTTTTTTTAAGAGAAAAAAGAGATAGAGAAAAAAGAAAGAAACAAAAATTTAAAAATTATATAAGTTTTCAGGATTTAACGGTCGCTCAAAAGGGTTTGTTAAAGTTTTTTACGCTCTCGCTGAGCTCAAAATCTACCAGTCTGCTGTTACACGCACTCCTACTAACCCATTTTTTTTTTTTTTTTTTTGTCTTTTTAGCTTTATTATTAAGCACCATTTTCTTCGCACCTATGCCATATACATTTCAGCAGTAAAATTTCAAAACATTTAAAGGCAGCATAGTATAGTTTAGAATTCCCAATGCGGCATAAGTGCTGGCACATGCTTTTTCTTATTCCCTTCCCCCAGTCTTTTCTCGTCATATCAATATTCAGTTTCTTTACTGAGATGGCTCCACAAAACTCTTTTTGTCATTTTATTATTAACGTTTTGTATTTTAACTTTAATTATTAATTATAACGTTCTGGGTGCTTACGCCACATAAAATCCCATTCAACAGCAAAATCACAAAATATTTAAAACCAGCACATGTTTAGAATTTCCTATAGACAGTCTCGCGAGCTGGAGATAAACCTTTTTATTCTGTACTGTGTTGCCACTGCTCGCTATGAAATCGTTGGGATTTTTAAGCAAAAAATTCATTAAAGTTTTACAAAATATGAAACAGATAATAAAACTAATTCGAAATTCAAAATTCAGGTTTCAAAGTGTCAAGATTCAGGTGGAGGACAACGTTTTTCAAAATCTGACGACCTTAGGAATCGTTGTTTTTTCACAATCACAGAAACACTCATACATTCATGCAGATGACTTCATTATTTAATTTCTTGAAATATCACATAGGGCTACATTATTTGTGGCTACAATTTGAAAAACGATTCAAATGAACGTTTTTAGTGATTCGAAGCAAAATGCCGTTTCGAGACTAATATCCCTTGTGGGCTAATGCCTCTTTGAGCTAAAAACTATATTGAATAATTAGTACGGAGTTTAGATTTTTTAAAAACTGATGCGGTCTCGTTTCTTAAAACAAGGAGAAAAATAATGCATTTTTGGAATGATGAAAATAAGGTACAGACCTCATCAACTATTTTTTTAATTTCTTGCCCTTGTGGACTTCTTTCAAATTCATCACACAGTTCTCGAATTCTTGCTCCTTTCCGCCTTAAATCTTCTCTTCGGCTGCTTTCAGTGGGCCTAACAAATAGAAATAATCATATTAATTTATGTCTTTGAATAAATGATGTGACCATCCATAAAACTAAAGATAAAAATATTAATTTTTTGGCTCATGAAACAGTATATCAGAATGTGATATTTTTCATTAGCATTGTATAGAAACACATGCAGAAGAAGCATTGACTTCGCATTTAATAATTACAACCTTTGTACAATTTAGCAGTTAATTTATTTTCTGATATGAAATATACTTTTTCGCAAAATACCGGTTTTGCATTTTCAAAGGAATCTACCTTAACTGTATAAGTCTCCATTTATTCATAAAAATTTTAATTAACGATATTTCGGATAATTTTGATGATATGGCTAAATCATCCGTAATTCGTATATGATAAAATGCTTTATTTTTCAGTAGCTGTTGGCTTTGTTGGCTTAGTATTTATCGGAAAAGGCTCATCCCATACATCATTTAGCCGCTTTATTAACCAGTAAAGTAGCCCAAAGGTCACCTGCAAGAAAGAGAAAGATTCAACGGAAAACACACCGAACAACTGATTGAAGTATTTGCAATCTTTCTTTCCTTACCAGCAGTCTCTCGAGAGGACTTTCTATTCGACAGTGCCTAAAGCGCTTCCATGTCTAAAAGATAGTATGCACTTACGAGCATCCGTGCCTTCTACGAATGGCGTCTGGCTCCGCTGAGTACCATACGATCATTTACTTTCATTAAAACAGACAGTACTGTATTATGTTAATTGGCAAGAGTCCTCATGGCAAGAGAAACTGCTCTTTATAAATGATTTTAATGGCAAGAGAAAATACTCTTAATACATTTATTTACAGAAAACGCAGGTTCGTTACGAGCTACGGTCCGACAAACCGCTGACTTACAAGAGAATAAGGGCACACTGTTGCCAATCCGCTGAAGCTAAGTATTAGCATCAAAACGTGTGGCTCATCAGCATGGCAAAATCCTGAACTGAAGAAGAAAATACAAGTATACTTACAGATGCGGATATTTTTACAAAAATGATTCGGCCGAAATCCTTAATTTAGCTAAGGAGCAAAGATGTTTATTTTAATTAAAATTGCGATCGCTGCTAAATTTAAGAATTTTCCCTCATTTTTTTTCCTCACTAGATATTCGTTTTGAGGAAAGAAGAATTGTACAACTTTAATGTTCCAAAGTTTTCAGTTATAAAATGCATTTATTATTTTTCTTGTGCACATTTTTAATAGCTTTTCGGTGAGCTCGCGTACGAGTGATAAAAGTTCGAAAATTAAGCTGTTAGGGTAAAGAGATTAGAAATATGAGAGATATAAAACAAGAAAACTGCGGAGAAAGCTGTCTGTCATTCTTCACTGACTGCGAATATACTTATTCTCTGGTAGATGGTTGCAAAAGACAATATATATTGCACATGCCTATTTACCTTATGCTTTTTTTTGTAAATGCTTTCATATTTAAAAAAAGATTTTAGTGTCAAATCTCTACGTCGAATTTATCAAAAACATGACGATGCATTCGTTCTCCTCAAAAACATCTTTTGCATAATTTAGACTGTCGAAATTTATTGCCATAATAATATGTGAGCTGAGAAAGTATTTGGAGCCACATACAGAAATTTAAATGCACTGAAAGAAAGGTTCTTTATACTTTCTATAAAATGATATATATATATATAGAGAGAGAGAGAGAGAGATTTCCCTTTACAACGTAACAGATTAGATTTTTTCCAGTTTTTCGTAAAGTATTTTTCTACCACATATTTGTTGTCAATTAACATTATATAGGCATTCAAGAAGAATCTAACTGATTTATGCCCAAGAAAGCTTATTTACGAAAAATACTGTGAACCCAATAAGTAATATTTTTCAAAGTATTTGGCGAAATTCAATAAATTTCTGGAAACATCCTACGGGAATGGCTTGCCAAACATCGGATAGAGCTGTTTATAATTTAGGAAGAGTCGCTAATGTGGTGTGATGAGGTTTCAAACCTTTCTCCAAAACGTCCGAGAGATGCTCAGTAGAATTTAAATCAGAGCTTTTAAGTAGCCACTTTATGACACAGAAGTCAGAAGAATGCTCATCCAACCAGGCAGCAGCCAACCGGGACCTGTGAGAGATGCAGTTATTTTGATGGGATACTCAATTTCCGTATGGATGACAGGACAACTCAATGGAGATGATCGCCCAGCAACTCTACGTACAGAATCATACTGAGGGAGGTCGGTACAAATATGAAAGATCCCAAGCACTGCGAAGAAAAAACATCCCAGACCATGGCCTTGTACAGTTCCAATCTGCCATACAGGATTCATAGCTTTGAGTCTGGCGTCATATTCTCAGCCTAATGAAGAGCAAACTGGCAGCCTTGACAGATTACATCTTCATTTTTATTTCAGTAAACATGTTGAGGCCACAAACAACTTGGGCCACTACTCGTGCCTGTTTCGAATACTATAATTTTAAATAATACTATAGTTTTAAAATTTTTCTTCAAATCTAAATGCAAACTTATTTCCTTACGTGTCATTTTTTAATTATTTGTTTGTTTATCGGGAGGGACGTTAACTTCAGGGACCACCCAGAGAGACAAAAGCTCTAGCTACGTCACTAACGTGTCTGCAGTGAAATGATAGCAGAAAAATATTCTTAAAAGCTCGACCGCTGCGCGCTTAAATAAATATTCCTGGAACTTAAAACGCAACGCGCTATAAATTACGCCACTTGCCTGTACTATGATTCGTCAAAAGGCGGTAGAGGATACCGTTTTCTTTAATCAATATTGTTCGCACTGTAGTAGTTGAGATCTGGTGCTCGCATAACAGACGTCCAGGCTCGTTTCCACATTTCGCATGGGAAAATCACGAAATCGTCTATGATACGAACCCGTTCGCCGGGACTTTAGCCTCGGACGGAACTACAGTGGCTTTTACCTCTCGGCCGCTGGCTGGCCAACATAGTGGTTAATAGCCAGAATCAATAGTGCAGTACGAAATGAACTAAAAATATAAGTTTCCCTAATTTATTACTCAGAGAACAATGGACAAACCTCGCCGCATCATTTGCGCACCTGTAACTGCGCCTAATCGCCAGTTGCTACACAGGTTCACAGAGTATAGAGATTAAATTCTTGGCACAAAGCCGTACTAAAAGGCGAAGTACTAAACAAATGATCAGTACAAAATTATTTATCAGATAGATTCAGGTGTTAGTTGTTGTGACAGACATATTCTCTTCTGAAGATAGCTACATAGTATTAAACCAACCAAGTTTGTCGGTCTTTTGCTGTAAAATTGCCTTGCGATCTTACAACTCTCAATCGCTATTTTAAGTTCTAATTTTCGAAATGAATTACGAAGGTGCTTTTGCACAGATATCTGATCACTGATCGCGTTAATGATCATCGCGAGATCAGATCACTGATCGCGTTAGAGATTTTCTGAGTAGACAAGGCGAGGATCCAAATCCCTACCTTTGTTCAATGAAATTTATGCTACACAGATTCGAGAGCCTAATTCTGTTTTGAAGTCATTGCAGAACTTAAATCTGCGCACTGTACGTTCGTCATCAAAATTAATGGAAGAAAGTTATTCCCTCACTTAAAGTTGATTACTCAATGGAAGCCTGCACAGGCGATAGAAAATTTCGCTTGAGTGAAGCAAAGAGAAAAAGCTCTTCAGCTAAGCAAATTTCTGCTGAAAACAATTTCAACTCCCCCCCCCCAAACAAAAGAAGACGAAGGCTGGACTTCACTCAAAAATCAACTAAAATTGCCTGTTTAAAATCAACTTATTCACTTAAATACTAATAATGATAAGAACATTGCGGATGACCTTCAGACACCGTCAGGCGTCGATGGCGTTTCGCAAATTGACTCTGTTAAACATCTATTTTATTTTAACATTCAAATCTCTGCTTTTAAAGATGGTTGAAAGCTTCACAGCGTCATAAATGGCAGCGATATGAACGTGGCCAGTGTGAATCTTTTAATAATCCGAATTACTTGAGATGTGTACGCGAACAGTTTACATAAGGAAATTGAAAGTCAAGAAAGAAGAAAAGATCATGTGTCTTCTCTGTCTTAAAACCCACCCAACTAATTTCTGAGATTGCAAAAGATACCAAAACTAAAAAAGAAATGTTATAAAGCTACGTGGAAAACCGGAAATCCGGTATTTTAAGGTTTCCAGACAGCATAACTCCTAAATTTACATCGGTATCGCAAGTAAGGCAAAGAGAGGCTTCTAAGACTGGAACCAAAAGGATTCTAATGGTACTTTCCAGCTGCATCATTTGATCTTTACTGTTCTTACCATTAAAAATATTTTATCACCCAGTTCCCTCTACAAAATAATTAAAACATCGTAGATTCCTTCCGAAAACTTCCAAAGCGAAATTGGGTTAAATACAAACAATTGTGAAGATTTCACAATTTATTTGATAGAATTTACATAAACATTGCTCAATACGGCGAAATAAGACGTAAATGTAAGCTTTCAAAGATTCAACGTCACAGAACGGCAGAAAATTATTGGTCCGTACTTGAAATTCTTTTCTCTGTTGCGATACTAATGTGCACTTAAGAATCATGCCTCCGGACACAAAATTTCTAATAATCTTATTTGGAATTTTATTCGGCAGTAGATCCAAATATCAGGAAGAAGCTACAGATTTGCTTCGCCTTTTGCGAAACTCATACTGCGTAAATTTAAATATTTAGCTTTAATTCAAAAGTTCTAATACTAAGTAAGCATTTTATTATTATTTTTAGTAGTATATGGAGAATTCAAGAGATTCCAGAATCTTTTAAGATTTGGATTCAAGGAAAATTAAAATTTATCCCTGAAATCTGACTTGCATTTTTTAAAAGTTCATGCAATTTGTCGATATAAAGAATTCTTTTCGTTTAAATAGAAAAATAATTTAGTATGTAAAATTCATTTCATTTATGTTTGAGACTTACGTGTGCACTCGTTTTATTTCATCATCTTGTACTCCGGTCACATTCCTGAATAATTCTTCGCCGTCGTACGCAGTGGTTTTATCTGTTACCGTCAGAAACCTCAGAGCCATTTTCAGTGAATCATGAAGTCAAGCAAATTTTAATCCTGTTTTGAATTTTAGATGACCAATAGGCTTCACCTGAAGTATCGTTATAATCCGCTCAGCAGAAACCTGTAATGGAATTTAAACAAAAAAGGCACATTTCAAAATCAAAAGAGAGTAGAATAAATTACGCAACTTCTTAATCATCCGATCCATGAATTTCCCACCTTTCACCAGCTATCTCTCGAGAGGAATTTCTACTTTTTAAGTGCCCCCATGCCACAAAGGCATTATGCGTTATTATAATGTATACAAATTTTTCATTTTATATTTAATAAAATTATATTTAATAATAATCATGGAAATTTAATGCCATTATTAATTGGTTAATATTAGGTCAAACAGTATCAATTCCAGCATTAATTATCATTTATTTAATAAAATAAATCTTATGTAAATTATATTAATTATATATTGTTATAAATAATATATTTAATAAAATTAAACAACTTTACATGTATTAAACTCACAAAATTCTCATAAGTTTTATTCTTCGTTGCAGCTCGTTCTGCGTCAAGAATCATAGAAATTTAATGGCATTATTAATTAGTTAATATTATATTAAAGCATACTAATTTCAGTATTAATTATCATTTCTTTAATAAAATAATTTTTATATAAACTATATTAATTATATTTATATTTTAATAAAACAATTAATAAAATTAAACAGTTTTATATGTATTAAACTCACAAAATTCTCATAAGTTTTCGTTCTTCATTCCAGCTCGTCCTACTTCAAGAATCATAGAAATATAGTGGCATTATTAATTAGTTAATATTATTTCAAGCACTATCAATTTCAGCATTGATCTTTTCAGCAGTAAATTATCATTTATTTAATACAATAATTTTTATATAAATTATATTAATTACATTTATGTTATTAATAAAACATTTATTAAAATTGAACAGCTTTATATGCATTAAACTCACAAAATTCTCATAAGTTTTGCTCTTCATTCTAGCTCAATGCTACTTGTAGAATCACACAGATTTGCGTGGGATTATTAATTAGTTCACATTATTTTAAATAACGTTAATTTCAACATTAATTATCATGTATATAAGGAGACGCTACCATGTTGTAAAACTGCCAGGGGTGTCGAGCTATCGGTGGTTTTGGCGATAACCGCATAGTGCAGGTGATAAAAATTATAGCTTTGAACTTAAATATGAGATTTTGGTGTCTAGCCGTGTATACGAGCCAGTTTCCCTTAAAAAGTCCTCCACGAAGGCATCCCTTCCTTAAGGCAGATAGCCCTCGAGTGCTTTGCCGTAATCTAATAAACCAAACCAAACATGTGTCTTTAAAAACCTGACATGCTGCTATATGTTCGGGTTTGGAAAGCAAAAATAGGAGTAGGAAAATTTTCTTGGATACTGAAAAAAACCCACTGAAAGATATGTCGAAAGGTTGATCATTTCTCATTTGGTGCCTTGTGGGAGGTATTTGCACTATTTAAGCCTTGAATTCGCTTCAGACATTCAGCACGGATTCTGGTCAGCATATTGAAAATTCTCCTTGAAAAGTTTAGACCCACACATTCACTTGGTTGTCTGCTTGTCTACCAATGATGAAAAGGATTAACATCACTAGTAATATAATATAATGGTTTCTCACACAGGGATAGTAAAAATTCTTTTAAGAAACTTCAGAATATCAACGAAATGTCAAGCAGCGATAATAATGACATTAACAAAAACAGTAACAATAACAATAACAAAAAACAATCTGAAAAATTTCAGATTTTAAATTACATCCAAAGGGGCGTTTTGTGTATTACCTTTATTTATTAAATATCATGTACTTTTCTTTGCACTTAAACCATAAAACTCAGTTCAACAGCAATGTCGTAAAATAATTTTAAAATGAGCATACCTTTAGAAATACTGATACACAGTTCCACGCGCTGGAGATAATTTGTTTTCCCCCGTAGAGTGTTGTTATTGCTCGCTTTTAAATCGTTGAGTTTGTTAATAAAAATTCGTTAAAATTTTATAAAATATGAAATCGATCATAAAACAAATTCCAAATTTAAAATTTAGGCTTTCAGATGCCCATATTTGCAGTAGGATTACGTCATTCAACACTGGATGGCTCTAGGTACCGTTATTTTTTCACAATGCGAGAAACATACATACATTTATGCAGATTCTTCATTATTTAATTTCTTCAAATATAATACAGGGCGATAGTATTTGGAGGCAAAGATTTGAAAAGTGATACGCCGTTTATAGAGTTCCGACGCAATATCGCAAAAAGAAAACAATAGTCCTTCAGGGACAAAGCCTCTTTGAACTAATAATTAAAGTAACAAAAATAATAACAACCCTAGTAGTGTAGTAATAGTAGCAGTAATAGTAACGATAATAATAACAGTAATAAGAGTAACAACCAAAAATGCAAAGAGTCCCTATGCATAGTATAAAAAATTACAGAAAATTCTTGTAATAAATATTATTTTTTATTATTCAAGTTTTAAAGCCGGGAATGGGTCAGTTTTGTAATCTAATAAAATTTTCAGGGTGTTATAAAACTTAGTTTTTTTAGTAATCGGTATTTAAAAAATATCTCGAAAGTGAGAGTTAATTCATTTTGGAAAAATAGTGGAAAATCTGTAACTTATATTAGAAATTTGCAAAATATTTTAAAATAGTGCCGTAACTTCACTTCCATTACGGCTCTGTCTAAAGATGTGTACAGTTGGGAGGGACAAATAGTTGAGATGGACATTTTCCGCTCGTGGACTGAAGTAAAAATATATATGTAAGTATTCATGAATACATGCATGAATACTTACATATATATATATGTGTGTGTGTGTGTGTGTGTGTAAGATAAAAAATGTGAAAACAAACTTCTAATTTTAGTTGACTCTTTTACCTCTTTTATTTAATTTGGGAACTTCCTCTCGTTATCTTAAAAATACCGTTATAAGTCTAAACTGCGTCATTCAAATTAATCATGACCAATCAAGTAATTATAAACCAAAACTTTTCTAACTCAAACTGAAACTTTTGACTTCTTTCCTTCTTCCTCTGAATTACTGCGACACTTTTCGCTTCAATTTCTGTGCTGCGTGGATGCTTCGCTATGCTCGCTTCTATTGCCATAGTATAAAAAATGTAAATGTTCCGGAAACCTTCACGATTGGAGTCTCAAGTGACTTGTGCCCACAAATGCGAATTTAAATAAAAACGGAAATTAATCTGGCTCTACTTGTTACTCTTTAATATGGATCAAGCATCTACGTTAAACAATTTTTTTTTCCTTTGAGAACATACAGACTCCCCGTGCACCAACCACATATGTACAACTGGGGGCTTACAGAAGTAAGTTAACTAGAATATCAAAGGTTACATGCATAAATGAACATTAAAAATTACATGCATAAATAAAGCGAACAAAAGCAGAGAACAGCAGTCTGGACTTCACGAAAACAGATAAGTTCACTGGCCAAGTCACTCCGAACATTTTCAAATCGTTCTGTAAGCATAATCTAGGGCCATCAAATGTAGAGCACGAGAAAATCAAATGTTCTACATCCTGAGAAACTCTTTTTGAACATTCACATAAATTGTTTGATCGTAGATTAAAACGAAACAGGTAACTTGCAAATTTAACGTGACCAGATAAAAACTGAGACACTTTAAAATTTAACGAGAGGAAAGACTCGGAATTCAGTCTATGGTAAATAGAAGGAAGGAACTTTTTGGTGACTTCAGCATTACAAGATGAAATGTATTCCTCATTCCACATAGCTAAAAGCTTTTTATAATGAAAAGACTTCCAATAACTCTTTGGAATGCTAATGTTGATATCAATGGGTAAATTTAAGGCATCTTTAGCTAAGAAATCAGCTCTTTCATTTCCGTAGAAACCATGATGAGCACGCACATAAGCAAAGCAGGTATCAATACCTCTAATTCTAAGTGAACTAACAGTTACTAGGGTTTCGATAACTAATTTATCGCAGCTGGTAATACTGTTCAAAAGTTGAAGAGAAGAAAGAGAATCAGAACAAATAAGGTACTTTGAGGATGTTGTCCCATGATCCTGGATCCATTTGACGGCAAGATAAATGCACAGAAGTTCTGCTTGAAAAACTGTACATTCATTCCTTATACGGTGTCTAAGAAAACAAATCTCGGAATGGTCTTCAAAAAGAACAAATGCAAGGCCAACCTTGTTGTTCATCTTGCTGCCATCTGTAAAGAAAACCATATGAAAACTTATTTCAGCAGTCTCTTTATAATCGCAGAAATTTATAGGTTCTAAAGAAGCGGGATGAAGAAGATCAGTGAAGGGGACAAGTCCATTAATACAGTCTTCCGAAGCATGAGTTGCCAATGACTCAAAAATATTATTCTTCTATGCAATTTCAAAATCAATAGGCGGAACTCCTGCAAGAACAAAAGTAGCCTCATAACTTAAGGTTCTATAACCATTAATAATACGAAGAAGAATTCTCCGTTGAATCTTTCTTAAATTTCTTTTGTTAACCTTCTTGGCAAGAAAATGCCCCCAAGCACGACAGCCGTACGAAATGAAAGGTACAATACACTGCTTATACATGAGTTTCTTAACATCGTAGCCTACTCCCAAAGTATTTTTGGCAATTCGGTGAAAGCCATTAATAATTTTTTCACATTTAGCAGAAAGGAATTCAATGTGCTTTTTCCATGTTAATTTTTGGTCAAGAATGAATGACACCAAGATATTTAACATTTTCTACGAATTCCAACGGAGAATTATCGAGCATCAAAGAAGCAATATTTTGTTCATCAAACGTACTGGGAACAAGCATAGCTTTACTTTTTGAAGGATTGAAAGTGAGTTTATGAGAAATCGCCCAACTGGAAACAAAATCTAGAACTTCTTGTACTCTCAAAAGAATGTTTTTCAAATTCCTTCTTTGAAAATTAATAGTAAGTCGTCTGCAAACGCAATTTTTAAACAACCGTCGAGATAACTTAAAAGATCATTTATGATTATATTCCAAAGAGTAGGTCCGGATACAGAGCCTTGAGGACAGCCTTTTTCTAGAGAGCAAACCTTAGCTTCGTTCCCAAGCTGAAGCTCAGCAGTCCTCTCGTTCAAGAAGCTTTTAAGAAGGTTATAGATATTATGTGGTATACCAGAATCTTTTAAAATTTTTAAGATAGATGGCCACCAAGCATTATCAAAAGCTCCTTTGAAATCCAGGAAAATAAGAAGTGTAGTATACTTCATTTTCTTTGCACACTGCAAGATATTACAAAGGCGAATAATGGCGTCTTCAGCGGACTTCCGAGGAGTAAATCCGAATTGAGAATCATTATAAAAGCATTTTTGTCTCAAATACCAATTTATTCTGTTAATGAAGAGAGTTTCAAGACATTTTCCCAAAGTGGGCAAAAGATTAATGCATCTGATATTATCAAGATAAGGGGTTCTTATATCTAAAGTTTTAGGAATCAAAACAACCCGAGCTCTCTTACATTGTGCTGGAAAAACTGCTAATTGTAAACAAAGGTTGAAAGGTCTGTGTAGAAATGTGCTATCCACCGCATGAAAGTGCTGTACAATTTCATTAGAAAGAGAGTCAAGCCCAGGTGATTTGTTCTTCTTGAGATTTTTAATAACACTGTTAACTTCTGAACTAGAGAACGGACAGTCCATAAAAGAAATATAAGGTCCATCAGACTCAGTGCGCATAGTTCTATGAGAATTTATATCATCACGCGCATTATCTCTTGGTGTCATTAAAGCAACAATTGTATCACTCAAACTCGAAGTAACACTGCCATCCGGGAGTTTAATTCCCGAAATCTCAATCCTTTTCGCAAAATTGGTCTTAACCCCATACTTATATATAGATTTCCAGACATTGTGAACAGTAATAGTTGAGAGAAAATTTCTCCACGACTCAAGCTTAGTATTAGCTAATTTAGCCTTGTACTTATGCCGCAATTCGAAATATTTAATTTTATAAATATTTTTAAGAAGACAGTTTCTTTCTCTCTGGAATCTACGCCTAGCAGCATTTACATGCTTTCTATATCAATCAATTTTCTTAGACCACCAAGGGACCCCATTCTTCTTACTTTTCTTCATCGGAATTGAAAGTAAAGCACAATTAGAAACAACGGTAGAAAGTCTGTTTACAACATTTTCTAATGCAATACAATCATAGCAACTGTTAAGAAGGATATTCAAGTTACAAAATTCTCTCTTACAAAGTTCAGTAAATAAAAACCAGTTCGCTCTTTTTAAATTAAAAGTACACAAATTAGAAGATATAATCGGACGGCATAAAACAAGTTCAAAGATAATCATTTTATGGTCAGAAAGAGAATCTTCCTCAGAGATATCCCAACCTTGAACGTATGGCAGCAGCCTTAAGCTACAAAGTGTAAGGTCAATATAACTCGAGCCTTGCGTGGAACAGAAAGTAGGTCCGCGATTTTCATTAAGTAGAAACAAATGATTCGCACTAATAAAAATCACTAAGTTTCGTTCCTCTAGCATCAGTAATAGGACTATGCCAAATCGCTGATTTGCTATTCGAATCCATACCACATAAAAAATTGCATGGTTTCTTCATCGTTAAAATTTGTGAAATTTTTAATACTTCTATGTCAATATTAGTTTGGAGCTCGAAATAAGCGGAACAAATAGTCAAGTCAGATCCATTTATTTTTAACAGTATTATAAACTGTATGATTTAAGTCTAAAAAAGGAGAAAGATTCTGGTTGCGAACAATAACAGCAGACTTAACAACTTCTGCTTCGGAATCATAGTAAACTTTACATTTTATTGTGGGGAAAGGCAACGACCATAGTTGATAACGCACATTTATTACTATTTACAAATATAGATTACATTAGGATTACAATTAATGAAAATGGTATACGAGCTATCGAGCGACGTCTGCTCCGCTCGCCAGCTAATCCTCGTCTTCTCCCGAAGGCGGGAAACACATGCTGACGCAATGCATACGTCACACAGTAGGGGATTAGGGAATATCATGACATAACATTTTCCACATTCGGCCATCATGACCAGACAGGCGACCTCGCCTGAAGCAACATAGTATATCATCAAATTTATTATAATATAGTAACATAGGTATGAAAAGGATAATCTGTAGATACAAAGCTGAGGATACTTACACAAATGGAGCAAAAAAATAGATTAAACACACCACAGCAGTTAACTAAAAATAAAAAGAACATTAGTATGACAAAATGAATTAAAAAGTTGATATGAGGAAAACAATTATTAGAAAGTTCTCAGGTGTCATCTGTCCAAACACAGGAGGACCTATAATGCTGACAGTTTAATAAAAATTAAGTGATACGTTCAATATTGTTGGACCAGGGTTTCATGTATTCAGCACAAGTAGATGTTTTGGATGGTCCGTCGAAAAATGCACACTTTTCCACATCATATGTGTCATTTTGTTTGAGCCTGGTGACTTTATAAGGTCCGAGAAATTTCTGTTTGAGTTTTAGACCAGGGCCAAACTGAATTCGTTTGATAGCCACGAGGTCATGAAGTTGAAATTTTTGTGCTTGTTTCCGTCGTAAATTATAAGTACGGCGATTTTCGTCTTGCACTTTAGAGATTTGCTGTTTTGCGTCCTTACGGAGATCGTCATGTTGCTGAATGAATGCAGATTTGATCTCCTCGTCGATTAGAGCAGCGATGTTTATGTCGTTTTGCGATTTCATTTTAGTCCCAAAGAGAAGTTCAAAGGGAGTAGAATTGATGCTACGTTGAAAAGTTGAATTAATAATTTGTTGCACGGCGGGAACATGGCGGTACCATTGCTCAGGGTTGGTTATGGAGCGTTTAGAAATAATAATTTAGCAATAATAATGGAGTTCAAACGCTCAACTTGACCGTTCGATCGTGGGAGGCCAGCTGTAATAAGAACGTGCTCTATTCTCTGTGTGTCACAATAGTTTGCAAATGCAGTGGATTTGAATGCAGGGCCTCGATCAGAGATAATCCGTGAAGGATTTCCGAAGACTGATCTTTGAGATTCCAGCCGACTGATAACTTCATCTGCGTCTGTAGACTTTGTCGGATAAAGCCACACGAATTTAGTAAACGAGTCTATAACTGCCAAAATATGTTTGTATTTCTTTGATGTGGTGGCAAGGGGACCTAGGTGGTCAATATGGTACGTGTGCAAGGGTGCGTCGTCTTTGTCAATGGGGTGCAGAAGTCCGTCTTGTTTGCCACGCTTTCGATTATTGAGGATGCATAGAATGCAGTTATGGATACACCGCTCAATTTTTTCTTTCAAATTTGGGATAAAATATTCGTTATTTAAAAGTTCTTGAGTGCGGAATACGGCGAAGTGGCCTCGTTCGTGAGCTGTTTTAATGACATTTGCCTGCATATTCTCAGGCACCACAAGTAAGTCAATGCCGTTGACGTTTTTGTACAGGAGATCGTCTTTAACGAGAAAGTTATCATATGAAGGCGTCGTTTGAAGGAGTGCTTTAATAGCCGTAATATGCTCGTCGATTTCTTGTGCTTTGCGAAATTGGAGAATGACACTGTCTTGGATAGTCATGCAACATGGACTGCGACTGAGGACATCCACGGGAGCCATCTTTGAGCCGGTACGGTGCTCAATTTCGTAGTCAAAATCTTGGAGATATAAAACCTTCTCGAATTGAGTTTTAAAGTTATTTAAAGTTTGTACAAAAGCGTTGCAGTCAGTGATAATTTTAATATGTGAACCAAGGACGTAAGTACGGAACTTTTTTAAAGCTTCAACAATTGCAAAGACTTCGAGTTCATAACTGGTGTATTTACGCTCGTTGTCCGATGTTTTCTTTGACATGTAGTAGACAGGGTGAAAGCTGTTATCATTCATTGATTTTTGTAATAGGACTGCCCCCAAGCCATCAATGGATGCGTCGGTATGAATTTCGATGGGACTCTTTTGATTAAAAATACTTAAAACTGGTTGTTGAGAAAGCAAATATTTTAATCTGCGAAATGCGGCTTTCTGATCAGCATGAAATTGAAAGGGGGTGTCCTTACGAAGGAGATCACTAAGGGGTTTTGCAATGCTAGAATATGAGGGGATGAATTTCCTAAAATATCCCGTGAGAACGAGAAAGCGTTGGACGTCTTTCGTACTCTTAGGTTCGGGGTAGTTAATTACAGATTTTATTTTCGAAGGGAAAGGAAAAATTTGACCACCTTCAACGATATGTCCAAGAAATTCGATTTTTTTGAGAAGAAATTGACATTTACGAAAATTAACTTCTAGACCATATTCACTAGCAACTCTGAGTACTTGGTTGAGACGATGAATGGCCTCATTTTCATTTTTGGCGGGAATAACTACATCGTCCATGTAGGGTAAAACATAACCTTTGACAATTAAATCACGAAAAACATAATTTATAAAGCGCTGGAATACTGAAGGGCGATTTGAAAGACCAAATGGCATTCGGAGAAACTGGAATTGTCCGTTGTGAGTTACAAAAGCTGTATATGGTTTACTTTCGTCCGCTACTGGCACACGAAAAAAGCCGTTACGTAGGTCAAGAGTACTAAAAATTTGCGCGTCTTGAAGTTTATCCAAAATGTCATCAATAAGAGGAAGAGGAAAATGATCCTTAATTAAAAGTCGATTAAGTTTCCTATAATCGATGCAAACACGGGGTGTACCGTCTTTTTTACGCACCACGAGAACTTGACTGGCATATGGAGATGAACAAGTTTCAATAATTTTAAATTTCAACCATTCATTTATTTGTTTGTCAACAATTTCCCGTTCAACAAAAGGAAGGCGTCTAGGAGGGTGAAAAATCGGTTTATCATCGGATAGAGTGATATTAAGTTTAATATCTGTCGTCTTTGTTTTATTTGGGACATAAGAATTCAGCAAACGTTCTGCCGCAGCACGAGTTTCTTTGGAAACATTTGAACCAATATCAAAAGCTGGAACATCGTCATTTATTGCAAAAATGAAAGATTCAGGAGCAGTTTCAAAGCATTGCTCGGGAGGCTTTGAAAAATATATACCGTCTGGGGTAATAGTTAATTTAGCATTTTTAATTACGTCACAGCCTACAATAAGAGAAAATTGCATAGAATGATTTGGAACAACTCTAATATTAGCCGGAAAGTCCTGATTATCAATGTTGATAATGGTTTGAAAATAGCCAATAATAGGAATTTTCGAGAATCCGAAACCAGTTAACACTCCAGAATTATTTGAAAGTGGTGGGGAACCAAGTTGAATCCATGTGTTTTCGTTCAGTAATGTGACCTCACTTCCAGTGTCAATTAATCCAGAAATTGTGCTATTGAGTATAACGACAGTTTTACACATATTACCGTGAGATATTTGTACTGTATTTACTTCGGCAGGTGGAGTGGAAGTCTCATTTGATGTAGTGGGGCGGCAATCCATAGATTTATGTCCAAAACGACAACAAGTTAGACACTTTGGGCCAAGAGAACGATTAGGACAGGACCGTGAGAGGTGTCCGACCTCATTGCAGTTAAAACAAGTTTGTGGTTTAGTTTTAGATGGACCAGTATTATTAAAATTCGTGTCGTGTTGTTGGTCTGAATTTTTTCGTCCAGTACTACGTCTGGGGCCATTATTCGTATTTTTAAAATTTGATGAATGAGAGATATTTGTATGTCTAGTCGTAACTACAGATTCATAAGTGCGTAGCTTTTCCTTGAATTCAGAATATGATTTTGCACCGTAGAGAATAATTTTATCGGATGGGGTACCTAGTATTCCTTGAATGGTATACTGAATGACAGAAGCCTCGTCGATAACACCGTCACCACGATTCGCAATTTCGCGCATGGCGATAAAATATTGCAAAGAGCTTTCATTCGAGCGCATTTTTCTTCTTTCGAGTTGTTTATGAATTTCAATAGAAGTAATTTTATCAGAGAACTCATTAAGTAATACTGTTTTAAACATGTCGTATGAATTGAGATTCCGTTGTGAAAACAAAAAAGTTTTAGCAGTGCCCACAACAAGTCTTTTCGCAAAAACTAATTTTTGCTGGTCGGTAAGATTTGGGAATAATTGGAAATTATCCTCTATATCGTTGAAAAAAGCACGGACTGAATAGGAATCATTGCCTGAAAAGTTTCTGCAAGTGTTTGAAAGATCTCTCAAAATAAACCATAAGTCATGACTCACCTCGCGAATCTCGGTGTTCGCCGTCATATAAACACAGGAGCGACTCGAATTCAAATTTATTACTTCCGCGTCAGAAGAAACAACGCGATTTGGGCTTGGCGCCGTGGAGGGAGGGGAAGGGGGAACAGAAGAAGTTAGACCTACAGGCGTCGGTGCACTGTCCGTGTTTGAAATTGAATGATCGTCATCGGATAAAAAACTAACATCTAGGGAACTGTGAAAATCCGTCAGATTAGTGAGGGCATGAAAAATTTTTTCACATAAAACATCTTTATTAGTGGAAGCTTCCAAATGTAATAAATTCGCCACTGATATAAAATCTGATAAAGAAAAATCTTTTAATAGAAGTTCTTTATGTTTTGCCAAATCGAAACTGTCCGGGAACGCGGCAAAATTTCGCATTCGCTTTCGCGAAGAATGATCAAAATCGGAATATCCGAGCACGGTATTAAATAATTTAATAACTCGTGTTGTGCCATATTTAAGAGAATTCGCTATCAATGGGATATCACCTAATTTTAGGGCCATAGTTCTTTAAACAGTAAAATAGGACAATATGAATATGAAATAGGGTATGTATGAATGAGAATTAAACAGTATAAACACAGCTTAAAATCGTAATACTAATAAATTATGAACGAATTAGGGAAAAATGGGCCTACCTAACTTCGGGGCAGTCCTTATAATTCAATATATATCTTGGACAATCCAATGTAATCCAAAATCGAACTTCGATTTAACGTCCAAAATCAAAAGAACGGACAAGTAGCATGTAACATCATTCACATATGTCGTCCAGCTTGAAGAATATTAAATCGTCATAAAGGCACGTCTTCATTCTCATACGTCGTCTGGCTTGAAGAAGAATATTAAATCGTCATAAAGGCACGTCTTACCTTTGTTAGCTTTCTGAACGTCTTTAGTGATTGCTGGTGTCTAGGGTTCGATTATAACGCATGCATAAAAGGCACGGTCGAGCCCCCAAAATGTGGGGAAAGGCATCGACCATAGTTGATAACGCACATTTATTACTATTTACAAATATAGATTACATTAGGATTACAATTAATGAAAATGGTATACGAGCGATCGAGCGACGTCTGCTCCGCTCGCCAGCTAATCCTCGTCTTCTCCCGAAGGCGGGAAACACATGCTGACGAAATGCATACGTCACACAGTAGGGGATTAGGGAATATCATGACATAACATTTCCCACATTATTGGAAAGCCAGGAAGAACACCTTTATAAAAGTGCGGCTCCTTAATCAGTGTCATTTGCCTCCATATATAAAATAAGTTGCTGAGTAGCAAATTTTGATTTGTGCAAATTTATTTGTACAAAAGAAACAGACAAATTGTCGGACTTACCCATAATAAATTTTTGAAGCTGAAAGATTCATCATAAATGTAGTTCCAGAAAATGGCTTATGATTTACATCAACTTTCTTAGTTGCATTTTTCGTCTTTTTATTAAATCTTATGCAATTAATACACACTTGCACTTCTTTTTTATCACATTCTGAACTCTTATGCTCACCAGAGCAGCAATAACAAGCCAAGGGATTTCTGCTACACTTCTACAACATTGCTACACTTCTACATCTCAGTGTTCTAACATCAATGCTTCCAAAATTGTGCTTTCATTACATACATATATGCAAGAATATTTATACGTAAACTCAAAAGTCATAAATATCTTAAGGAGATTTCGAAATCAAAGTTGAAAACTAATAGACGATCTGTGCAAATTGCTGCAGTCGGGAAAAATATGCAATTTTTTTTAAAGAAGATCAAATGGTCTTAGTTAAAATATATATATATAAGATATAAAAAATTGCTACAGTGCTTTAAAAAAAGTAATTGGCGCCCTCGAAACTAACATTCTAGATTTGGAAATCTTCCCTAAATTCATCTGTTCTCCCAAATTCGAGATCTTTCTACGTCATGAAGCGGTACGTGAAAATTGCACCTAAAACTAATATTAACCAATCATAGCTTGTCTCTAGAATCGAAATTACTTTGGTATAAATACCTCTTGCGAGGTAATTAAGTCATTATTCTGCTAGTTTCTACATTGCTAGTATTTCCCTACTTCGCTTCCTTAAAAATGCCTGCGTCATTTCTTGTTAAAAACCAATGTACATAAATATTTATCATATTTCATTATGATTGAATCACAGAAATATATCGGATTTTATTATAATGAGATAACTATCTACTGAGATGATTTTATATGCGTAGAAATAAAGATGGTAAATGGCTGAACTTAATTTAATATCAAATTCTTCCTCTCGCCTTACCACTCAGCCATCCCCGACTGTACTTCGAAATTATGACATATATATAGAGTGACAGATAGATATAAATATATATGCATGAAAATACATATGTTCTAGTGTAGCTGTGTAGCTTATAGTATGGTATTGTAGCACAGTCTGCGTTCTAGTATAGATTCAATATTGTAGCCTAGAATCTGTTTGTAGAACCCTGAAATTAAGTAATAAAATTTTAATTCAGTAATGCAAATACTCGTTTCCATACTTTTCTCTCAAAACAATTTTCTTAAAATGGCCATGTCAATGGCAGGTGCTTTATTAAATAAAGCTACGGTACTTCACATCAAAACAAGTGCAGAAAATAGTCCAGAATTATTTGGTCAAATTTTTGAAAATTATTGGCTGGCTTTAATATTAAGCATATAAAGAATACTCCTTATGAGCCCCTTGCCAGTATTTTTTTAAGCATTGTTTGTCCTCAGGCCTCAAAGCAGAGTGAGTTATTTTTTTTCGTTTATTTTATTATGGCAAAGCATTCGGGGGCTATCTGCTTAAAAAGAGAGATGCTTTCGTGGAGGATCTTCTAAGGGAAACTGGCTCGTATACACATGGAGTTTGATTTGGTTTATTGAGATTACGGCAAAGCACACTAGGGCTATCTGCTTAAGGGGAGGGATGCCTTCGTGGAGGACTTCTAAGGAAAACTGGCTCGTATACACGTTACACATGGGAAAAACCATGAAAACGCCCATGCAGCCAGCCCGTTCGCGGGATTCGAACCTCGGACCGAACTACCAGTGTTCAGCGACTTTACCGATCGGCCGCTGTATACACATGGGGAAAACCACGAAAACGAATAAGCAGCCAACCCGTTCGCGGTATTCGAACTACCAGCGTTCAGCGACCTTTACCGCTCGGCCGCTGGTGGGACCAGATGCAAAGGAAAGATGTGCTTTATATCATATATATTGAGAAGACTGCTTTCGAATGTCATTGAGATTATTTTTCTTTGTATTTTCTTTTTAATAGACTGAAATCCAGTGATCGTCAAATCATAGAGATCTTATCAAAGATCTTTTTTTTACAAAAGTTTAAACGTATATTTCGCCCGGGATATTTAGGCATTCCTACTAGCATCTGCATTTCTGAATGCTCTTGTGAGCATTCAGAAATGTACAATATTGTCAAATGCGGAAAATTCTAATATACTTTAGAAGTGTAACTTATCATTTTATTTAGAATGAAGCCAATATTACCTTTATGGCATTCCATATTTTAAATCTTTCTTTAAATCATTTTAAGAAAAATAGCCGCCTGCACAGGTAGCCGCCTAAGGTAGTAATCATAAAAAGAAAATATGCATAATGATTCTATTCAGATAGTGTAATTTCATAAAAAATTTTAATGCTTTCAGTGAGGCATCTCATATTTTAAATTCTTTTTATTTGAATAATTAAAATTAAAAAGTTGATAAAATATTCTTAAGACCTCGGTGTACGTTTTAAATTGCGTGGTGTACGTATCCAAATGATCAGAAGGTTGTTGATGCTTGTTCCTTGATCTATTGCACCAAGATATTTTACTGTACATTTATTTACAATTTATTTACAAGTCGTATGCCACCTGGCATGTTTACAAGCGTTATGCCTCCTGGCATGTACATGATAGACATATTCTGCCACCTGGCATGTGAATTGATACATCATACTAGTTTTCTGCCACCTGACAGATACGATGCAATTACCTCAATTAGCGATAATACGCCCGACATTTTGGCGTGTCCGCTTCCCTTACGTTCTGTAACGCAACTAACTCTTTGTGCGGTGCGCCCTCTGGGCACAAATCACCGCAATCACCGAGGAGGCCAAAATATCCTCCCCCCCCCCCCCGATGAATTACATTCATCTTAATACAATCTTCAATATATGCAAACAAGTAAATGAAAAATATAGAAACTGAAAACATACAAAAACCTTCAAAAAGTATAAAATTACATGTTACACTTACCAATCTTCTAGCAAAACATCTTATAGCTTACTATATTGAAACGTTAACTATGAGGGTTAAACTAGAACAAACAAATAAAATTATTAGTACAATAAGAAATGAAAATAATAATAAAACATATTCAATATGAAACAAACACTTAAGTTAATGTTCTTCAACTGGTAAAAGACACAGTTTGGTAATAGGACGTTTAATGTCCCCGTGCACAGTTTTTAGTCTAACCACTCGGACATTATTGTCTCTTCCAGGAAACACTTCTATTACTCGCCCGAGTTTCCAACGTAATGAAGGCATATTATCTTCTTTAATGAGAACCAAGTCATTTAGACGAATATTTCTGCTAGGCTGTCTCCATTTGCTACGCTGCTGTAGTTGGCACAGGTACTCTTTAGACCACCGCTTCCAAAACCCTTGGAACATCTGCTGTGTTAGTTGCCATCTTTGCAATGGAGGCACTCGTACTTCGGTTAAATCTTGTTCCGGAACAGCTGTTAAAGAAGTCCCTATAATAAAGTGTCCAGGAGTCAAAGCTGTCAAATGATTGGGATCACTGGAGACCGGTGTTATTGGCCTCGAATTTAAGCATGCTTCAATTTGTGCAATTACGGTTAGAAACTTTTCATAAGTCAAAATTTGAGTTCCAACACATTTCTTTAGATGCAGCTTCATAGATCTAACAGCAGCCTCCCATATACCAGCATGATGTGGAGCAGCTGGCGGGTTGAATATCTACCTTATGTTTTCATTTGCTAACCACCTTTGAAATTCTGAGGTTGACTGGACAGATGAAACTGCTTCCTTGAGGATTTTATTTGAACCTATAAAATTAGTTCCACAATCACTTCTTATTTCTTGAGGTTTTCCTCTCCTCGAAGCAAATCGTTTTAGAGCAGCTAGGAATGCTTCACTTGATAAGTCGCTAGCAATCTCTAAATGGATAGCCTTTGTAGCTAAACAAACGAAAATACAGATATAACATTTAATTGGTTTTATACCTCTTCCCCTTTTCATTTTCACAGAAAATGGGCCGGCATAATCAATGACAACCTTTGAAAAGGTTCTACTTGGAATCACTCTACTCGCAGGTAGTTCTCCCATTAATTGAATAGATGTTACTGCTCGTACTCTGCAACATTTTATGCATTTCCAAATGCATTTTTTAATTTCATTCTTTGCACTTATTATCCAGTATTTCTGTCTTATTGAGGATAACATTAAATGCAACCCTCCGTGTAAATGTTTTTCGTGATAATGCTGTATTATTAATTTTGTGAAGTGATTATTATTTGGCAATATAATGGGATGTTTACTTTCTCTGGTAATTTCTGCGTTTCTTAATCTACCTCCTACTCTTAAAATTTCGTTTTCATCTAGAAATGGATTAAGTGAAATGATTTTGATTTTAGTTTTAATCGGTTGTTCTATCTTTAAAGCCTTAATTTCTTCTGAAAATTCATTAAGTTTAACATTTCTTATAATAAATTCTGAAGCCTTCCGTAACTCATAGGCGGTAAGCACACCATATTGCTTTTCACGAGCGGATTTACAGTTGTTAACGAAGCGCAGAACATAAGCCATTATTCCCAGTACTTTGTTTAATTTTCCGTACAGTTCAAGATTTAGTAACGGTTCTGTAGATTCCACAAGTGTTTTCAAAATAACACATTTTCGTTCTTCACTAACGTTTTGCAAGTCAGCTTCGGTATTCATTTCGTTTATGTGATGTCGAATATCTACTTCTGAAAGCCAGGGTGGCCCAGAAAACCAATCACTGTCATTAATTAGAGCTTCAGCATCCATCCCCCTCGTAAGTTTATCAGCAGGGTTTGTCTTCCCACTGCAAAAGTACCAACTGTTTAAAATTGTTTTCTCCTTGATTTCTACCACACGATTTCTAACAAATTGTTTCCACTCGTTGGCAGATCCCTTGATCCAGTGAATGCAAATTTGGGAATCAGTCCAGTAAAACATATTTCCCTTATCCAACTGCGGAAATATCGATTGCAAATACGAAACTAATCTTGCAGAAATTAATGTTCCCAAAAGTTCAAGCCTAGGGAGTGTTACCCTTTTTAATGGAGCCAAACGGGATTTCGACATTATGAAACTTGTTTTACATTTATTTTTCTTCTTAAATCTAAAATATGCTACGGCACCATAACACTTGGGACTGGCATCAGAAAATATGTGAACTTCTATAAACTTCCAACACATATCACTGAAGAACTGACTGGGAATTTCGAAAAACTTTATTTTTTCAACTTCTTTTAAATCATTCCTGAAATATTAATTCTGTATCAAGGGGAACACTTTCGTCCCATTGAATACCCTTTTCCCACATAGTTTGCATTAAGAGTTTAATTCGAACAGTAAATGGATTCATAATTTCTAAGGGATCAAAGAGCATATACCACATGCTGCTAAAATGATGCGTTTAGTTACTTTGTTATTTTGTAACTTCTCAAACTGAGATACATCTATTTTCAAATTATCATTGACATTGTCCCAGATAAGACCTAAAACTTTCAACGGTACCAAAGAGTCTTCAGATGTTTCACGAGAGTCAATTCCATTAAGTTTCCATAGTTCATTCAGCTCAGGTGAGTTTGAAACCCATCTACGTAAATTCATACTGGCCTCGCTAAGAATGAAAATCATGTCCTTGCTTAAATGTAAGGCCTTTGCTACATTAACTGTCCCAGAAATTAAATCATCTACGTAAAGCTCTTTTAACATACTGCATGCCTCTTCGTAGGCATCTTCATACTTTTTTAAATGCAGTCTTACTGTAGCTGTTAATAAATAAGGTGAGCACTTGACCCCGAAAGGAACTCGATTGTGTTGAAGAACTTGTAAGTTGGGATTACTGTGATCGAGATTTGACCCTTCTTCATTTATCCACAAAAACTTTAAAAAATCTTTATCTTCTTTAGCTAAGCCTACCTCTAAAAATGCACTCTGAATGTCGGCACAAAACGCAATTGAATGTACCCTGAATTTAATGATAATCTTTAGCAAATCAGGATTTAAATTAGGTCCGCTTTCCAAACAATCATTAAGTGATAAATTTCCCTTACTTTTAGAAGAAGCGTCAAAAACTATTCGAACCTTTGTAGAATCCTTCTGCTCGCGCACTACCGCGTGATGAGGCATGTAATACCCCGTTTTCAAATTACTATTTAAATACGTATCTACCCGTTCCACTATACCATCACTCAAGTGTTCATTAATTATCTCATTATATTTTAAATATAGCTCGCTATTTTTCTGAAACTTATTATTTAAAAATAGTAAACGCTGTTTCGCGATTTCATAATTGTTATTTAAACCTTCAACACCCTCTTTCCACAATAATCGAGTTTCATACCTTTTACTCTTGTAAGTTGTATTTCGTTCAAATGACTCTAAAATTTCTTTATCTGATAGAGATATTTCTTTATCCGAACTTATCCCAATTGCTTCTAATTCCCATAATTTTTTAACTCTTTCATAATCTAAGTCCTCATTTACAACAGTTATATGGTTAACTCTTGCTTCCTTACACTTCGATCCTTCATCCTTGCCTTGAATCACAAAACCGAAAGTGCTTTCTGTTGCGACTAATTTTTTACAAATCTTCACGTTTCGTTCTCCTAAAATTTCCCAAATATAATCCGAACCTATTAATACTTGAATTTCGTCACTCGTACCAGCATCTGCTAATTCTATTCCCTTCTCAAACGCCATCTTTCGTATCCACCGAGAAGGAACTTTTACTTGCCCTAGTGTTATAGAATCACAAACTATTGCGTTAATTTTTATCTTTTTACTGGGATGGCTTACATTTTGCAATACGATTTCTACGATATCATAGAAGCGCTCTTTTGCATCTTTGCATCTAAATGTGAAAATAATAAGCGCTTCTTTATTAATAATTTTCAACCCCAGTGAATCAACCACTTCTCGTAAGATGAATGACTTTGTTGACCCTGAATCTAGCATACAACGTAATTCCTTTTCGTTCCCCCCTTTACACCTAACTGTTGCCGAAAACGTCTGTAAAAGAACGGAAGTCGGTAGTTTAATTTTGTTATTATTTTCATTACATGAGAGCGAAAGAGAAGCTTCAGGGATTGGCGTTTGTTTTGTCTGATTGGAAGTATCCGTCGCTAAACCTTTCGATGCGGCGTCACATATTAACGAATTATGTAAACCTTGGACATTGCACAGTCTGCATTTTTCATCTTTATGAGCACAGAAACGCCTTGGATGCCCTTTCGAAAAGCAAATAAAACATAAACCTCGATCCATAAATGCCTTTCGGCGAGCCTTTAAATCAAGTGCGCAATCATGATTCATATGACAAGCAGATAAACAAAATATGCAGACATTTTGATTCTGTTTCTTAGGCGGGGTAGAGAACTTTCGATTTGGATTAAAATGTGATTTTTGAAAGTATTTAGAGGGAGTTTCGCTTTGACTACTTAATACCGAAGCACCTTGCTTATTCGTACTGTAATCATTTCTTTTAGAATGCATGTAAGATTTATTTTGATAACCTTAATGGGAACTTTTGTTTCGTATTGATGTTTCATTTACATCAAAATTCTTAGAACGCGCTAACATCATTGATGTTTCCCTACATTCCACTTCCGTTTTCAAGAACGTTAGTAGTTCATTAACATCGAAATTTTGTTTATCACTTCTTTTCCTAGTGAATTCTAGAGTTAAATTCTCGGGTATTAACTTTAACAAAATAGGGGATAATAAATGTCCATAAGAACCACTAGTAACATTTAAAGAATTTAAATTCCTTATTTGTATTTCTATATCGTCATAAAGCTTCCTCAAAGAAGCCGTATTTCCGGAATATTTTACAGGTTCTAAACTCAACAATTTATTCATATGCGCATTAATTAGCAGGTCATCTCTGCCGAAACGGTTTTTTAGTATATCAACAGCCACCGTATAGTTTTCACTAGTAAATGTTAATCCACTAATAGCATTTAAAGCTAAACCTCCCAAAAGCGATTTTAAATAACAAAACTTGTCAACCGAACTGAGACTTTCGTTTTGGTGAATGGAATTACTAAACTGATTCCAGAATTCAAGCCAAGAACAAGGATCACCGTAATATTTTGTAATCGTTAATTTTGGCAATTTTAAAGTATTAACTTCACAAGTTTTCAACTTCGGAGATATAGTTTCCCCACTAGAATTTCTAGATTCAACTTTACACGCGTTTTTTCTTAATTTTTCCTGAATTTTTACATTTAAAACTTATAATTCTTTCCTGATATTCCTGCGCGGAAATTACTTCTGTTTCCAACTCCTGTTCCGTAATTATAAGTTTTTCAATCTCAGAATCGTATTGTTTCAACAACTGCGATTTTTCAAGTAACATTTCGAGTAATTCTTTTAATTTCTCATCCGCGGTTTCACCCTCTTCTAACAATGCAGAATCTATTTTACTCATCAACTTGGTAGTTAAGTTACGCGTCACCGTACGCAACTTCTTTGCCTTATTCATAACCTCCATTTTAACATTAGATTCTATCAACTATAATAATCATTAAGATTTTTATTCAACAATTCTATTCAAAACTGGAAAAATGAAAAAGGGCCTACCACGAATTTCTTCGCGTTAAATCCTGGCTTTTCAGTCATGAACTCACTAATTTTCTTCGTCCATTCTTCATCTCCACAAATCAAGTCCGGTGTCACCAGAAAAAAATGTACGTATCCAAATGATCAGAAGGTTGTTGATGCTTGTTCCTTGATCTATTGCACCAAGATATTTTACTGTACATTTACTTACAATTTATTTACAAGTCGTATGCCACCTGGCATGTTTACAAGCGTTATGCCTCCTGGCATGTACATGATAGACATATTCTGCCACCTGGCATGTGAATTGATACATCATACTAGTTTTCTGCCACCTGACAGATACGATGCAATTACCTCAATTAGCGGTAATACGCCCGACATTTTGGCGTGTCCGCTTCCCTTACGTTCTGTAACGCAACTAACTCTTTGTGCGGTGCGCCCTCTGGGCACAAATCACCGCAATCACCGAGGAGGCCAAAATATCCTCCCCCCCCGATGAATTACATTCATCTTAATACAATCTTCAATATATGCAAACAAGTAAATGAAAAATATAGAAACTGAAAACATACAAAAACCTTCAAAAAGTATAAAATTACATGTTACACTTACCAATCTTCTAGCAAAACATCTTATAGCTTACTATATTGAAACGTTAACTATGAGGGTTAAACTAGAACAAACAAATAAAATTATTAGTACAATAAGAAATGAAAATAATAATAAAACATATTCAATATGAAACAAACACTTAAGTTAATGTTCTTCAACTGGTAAAAGACACAGTTTGGTAATAGGACGTTTAATGTCCCCGTGCACAGTTTTTAGTCTAACGAATTGGATATTATTGTCTCTTCCAGGAAACACTTCTATTACTCGCCCGAGTTTCCAACGTAATGAAGGCATATTATCTTCTTTAATGAGAACCAAGTCATTTAGACGAATATTTCTGCTAGGCTGTCTCCATTTGCTACGCTGCTGTAGTTGGCACAGGTACTCTTTAGACCACCGCTTCCAAAACCCTTGGAACATCTGCTGTGTTAGTTGCCATCTTTGCAATGGAGGCACTCGTACTTCGGTTAAATCTTGTTCCGGAACAGCTGTTAAAGAAGTCCCTATAATAAAGTGTCCAGGAGTCAAAGCTGTCAAATGATTGGGATCACTGGAGACCGGTGTTATTGGCCTCGAATTTAAGCATGCTTCAATTTGTGCAATTACGGTTAGAAACTTTTCATAAGTCAAAATTTGAGTTCCAACACATTTCTTTAGATGCAGCTTCATAGATCTAACAGCTGCCTCCCATATACCAGCATGATGTGGAGCAGCTGGCGGGTTGAATATCTACCTTATGTTTTCATTTGCTAACCACCTTTGAAATTCTGAGGTTGACTGGACAGATGAAACTGCTTCCTTGAGGATTTTATTTGAACCTATAAAATTAGTTCCACAATCACTTCTTATTTCTTGAGGTTTTCCTCTCCTCGAAGCAAATCGTTTTAGAGCAGCTAGGAATGCTTCACTTGATAAGTCGCTAGCAATCTCTAAATGGATAGCCTTTGTAGCTAAACAAACGAAAATACAGATATAACATTTAATTGGTTTTATACCTCTTCCCCTTTTCATTTTCACAGAAAATGGGCCGGCATAATCAATGACAACCTTTGAAAAGGTTCTACTTGGAATCACTCTACTCGCAGGTAGTTCTCCCATTAATTGAATAAATGTTACTTCTCGTACTCTGCAACATTTTATGCATTTCCAAATGCATTTTTTAATTTCATTCTTTGCACTTATTATCCAGTATTTCTGTCTTATTGAGGATAACATTAAATGCAACCCTCCGTGTAAATGTTTTTCGTGATAATGCTGTATTATTAATTTTGTGAAGTGATTATTATTTGGCAATATAATGGGATGTTTACTTTCTCTGGTAATTTCTGCGTTTCTTAATCTACCTCCTACTCTTAAAATTTCGTTTTCATCTAGAAATGGATTAAGTGAAATGATTTTGATTTTAGTTTTAATCGGTTGTTCTATCTTTAAAGCCTTAATTTCTTCTGAAAATTCATTAAGTTGAACATTTCTTATAATAAATTCTGAAGCCTTCCGTAACTCATAGGCGGTAAGCACACCATATTGCTTTTCACGAGCGGATTTACAGTTGTTCACGAAGCGCAGAACATAAGCCATTATTCCCAGTACTTTGTTTAATTTTCCGTACAGTTCAAGATTTAGTAACGGTTCTGTAGATTCCACAAGTGTTTTCAAAATAACACATTTTCGTTCTTCACTAACGTTTTGCAAGTCAGCTTCGGTATTCATTTCGTTTATGTGATGTCGAATATCTACTTCTGAAAGCCAGGGTGGCCCAGAAAACCAATCACTGTCATTAATTAGAGCTTCAGCATCCATCCCCCTCGTAAGTTTATCAGCAGGGTTTGTCTTCCCACTGCAAAAGTACCAACTGTTTAAAATTGTTTTCTCCTTGATTTCTACCACACGATTTCTAACAAATTGTTTCCACTCGTTGGCAGATCCCTTGATCCAGTGAATGCAAATTTGGGAATCAGTCCAGTAAAACATATTTCCCTTATCCAACTGCGGAAATATCGATTGCAAATACGAAACTAATCTTGCAGAAATTAATGTTCCCAAAAGTTCAAGCCTAGGGAGTGTTACCCTTTTTAATGGAGCCAAACGGGATTTCGACATTATGAAACTTGTTTTACATTTATTTTTCTTCTTAAATCTAAAATATGCTACGGCACCATAACACTTGGGACTGGCATCAGAAAATATGTGAACTTCTATAAACTTCCAACACATATCACTGAAGAACTGACTGGGAATTTCGAAAAACTTTATTTTTTCAACTTCTTTTAAATCATTCCTGAAATATTAATTCTGTATCAAGGGGAACACTTTCGTCCCATTGAATACCCTTTTCCCACATAGTTTGCATTAAGAGTTTAATTCGAACAGTAAATGGATTCATAATTTCTAAGGGATCAAAGAGCATACCACATGCTGCTAAAATGATGCGTTTAGTTACTTTGTTATTTTGTAACTTCTCAAACTGAGATATATCTATTTTCAAATTATCATTGACATTGTCCCAGATAAGACCTAAAACTTTCAACGGTACCAAAGAGTCTTCAGATGTTTCACGAGAGTCAATTCCATTAAGTTTCCATAGTTCATTCAGCTCAGGTGAGTTTGAAACCCATCTACGTAAATTCATACTGGCCTCGCTAAGAATGAAAATCATGTCCTTGCTTAAATGTAAGGCCTTTGCTACATTAACTGTCCCAGAAATTAAATCATCTACGTAAAGCTCTTTTAACATACTGCATGCCTCTTCGTAGGCATCTTCATACTTTTTTAAATGCAGTCTTACTGTAGCTGTTAATAAATAAGGTGAGCACTTGACCCCGAAAGGAACTCGATTGTGTTGAAGAACTTGTAAGTTGGGATTACTGTGATCGAGATTTGACCCTTCTTCATTTATCCACAAAAACTTTAAAAAATCTTTATCTTCTTTAGCTAAGCCTACCTCTAAAAATGCACTCTGAATGTCGGCACAAAACGCAATTGAATGTACCCTGAATTTAATGATAATCTTTAGCAAATCAGGATTTAAATTAGGTCCGCTTTCCAAACAATCATTAAGTGATAAATTTCCCTTACTTTTAGAAGAAGCGTCAAAAACTATTCGAACCTTTGTAGAATCCTTCTGCTCGCGCACTACCGCGTGATGAGGCATGTAATACCCCGTTTTCAAATTACTATTTAAATACGTATCTACCCGTTCCACTATACCATCACTCAAGTGTTCATTAATTATCTCATTATATTTTAAATATAGCTTGCTATTTTTCTGAAACTTATTATTTAAAAATAGTAAACGCTGTTTCGCGATTTCATAATTGTTATTTAAACCTTCAACACCCTCTTTCCACAATAATCGAGTTTCATACCTTTTACTCTTGTAAGTTGTATTTCGTTCAAATGACTCTAAAATTTCTTTATCTGATAGAGATATTTCTTTATCCGAACTTATCCCAATTGCTTCTAATTCCCATAATTTTTTAACTCTTTCATAATCTAAGTCCTCATTTACAACAGTTATATGGTTAACTCTTGCTTCCTTACACTTCGATCCTTCATCCTTGCCTTGAATCACAAAACCGAAAGTGCTTTCTGTTGCGACTAATTTTTTACAAATCTTCACGTTTCGTTCTCCTAAAATTTCCCAAATATAATCCGAACCTATTAATACTTGAATTTCGTCACTCGTACCAGCATCTGCTAATTCTATTCCCTTCTCAAACGCCATCTTTCGTATCCACCGAGAAGGAACTTTTACTTGCCCTAGTGTTATAGAATCACAAACTATTGCGTTAATTTTTATCTTTTTACTGGGATGGCTTACATTTTGCAATACGATTTCTACGATATCATAGAAGCGCTCTTTTGCATCTTTGCATCTAAATGTGAAAATAATAAGCGCTTCTTTATTAATAATTTTCAACCCCAGTGAATCAACCACTTCTCGTAAGATGAATGACTTTGTTGACCCTGAATCTAGCATACAACGTAATTCCTTTTCGTTCCCCCCTTTACACCTAACTGTTGCCGAAAACGTCTGTAAAAGAACGGAAGTCGGTAGTTTAATTTTGTTATTATTTTCATTACATGAGAGCGAAAGAGAAGCTTCAGGGATTGGCGTTTGTTTTGTCTGATTGGAAGTATCCGTCGCTAAACCTTTCGATGCGGCGTCACATATTAACGAATTATGTAAACCTTGGACATTGCACAGTCTGCATTTTTCATCTTTATGAGCACAGAAACGCCTTGGATACCCTTTCGAAAAGCAAATAAAACATAAACCTCGATCCATAAATGCCTTTCGGCGAGCCTTTAAATCAAGTGCGCAATCATGATTCATATGACAAGCAGATAAACAAAATATGCAGACATTTTGATTCTGTTTCTTAGGCGGGGTAGAGAACTTTCGATTTGGATTAAAATGTGATTTTTGAAAGTATTTAGAGGGAGTTTCGCTTTGACTACTTAATACCGAAGCACCTTGCTTATTCGTACTGTAATCATTTCTTTTAGAATGCATGTAAGATTTATTTTGATAACCTTAATGGGAACTTTTGTTTCGTATTGATGTTTCATTTACATCAAAATTCTTAGAACGCGCTAACATCATTGATGTTTCCCTACATTCCACTTCCGTTTTCAAGAACGTTAGTAGTTCATTAACATCGAAATTTTGTTTATCACTTCTTTTCCTAGTGAATTCTAGAGTTAAATTCTCGGGTATTAACTTTAACAAAATAGGGGATAATAAATGTCCATAAGAACCACTAGTAACATTTAAAGAATTTAAATTCCTTATTTGTATTTCTATATCGTCATAAAGCTTCCTCAAAGAAGCCGTATTTCCGGAATATTTTACAGGTTCTAAACTCAACAATTTATTCATATGCGCATTAATTAGCAGGTCATCTCTGCCGAAACGGTTTTTTAGTATATCAACAGCCACCGTATAGTTTTCACTAGTAAATGTTAATCCACTAATAGCATTTAAAGCTAAACCTCCCAAAAGCGATTTTAAATAACAAAACTTGTCAACCGAACTGAGACTTTCGTTTTCGTGAATGGAATTACTAAACTGATTCCAGAATTCAAGCCAAGAACAAGGATCACCGTAATATTTTGTAATCGTTAATTTTGGCAATTTTAAAGTATTAACTTCACAAGTTTTCAACTTCGGAGATATAGTTTCCCCACTAGAATTTCTAGATTCAACTTTACACGCGTTTTTTCTTAATTTTTCCTGAATTTTTACATTTAAAACTTATAATTCTTTCCTGATATTCCTGCGCGGAAATTACTTCTGTTTCCAACTCCTGTTCCGTAATTATAAGTTTTTCAATCTCAGAATCGTATTGTTTCAACAACTGCGATTTTTCAAGTAACATTTCGAGTAATTCTTTTAATTTCTCATCCGCGGTTTCACCCTCTTCTAACAATGCAGAATCTATTTTACTCATCAACTTGGTAGTTAAGTTACGCGTCACCGTACGCAACTTCTTTGCCTTATTCATAACCTCCATTTTAACATTAGATTCTATCAACTATAATAATCATTAAGATTTTTATTCAACAATTCTATTCAAAACTGGAAAAATGAAAAAGGGCCTACCACGAATTTCTTCGCGTTAAATCCTGGCTTTTCAGTCATGAACTCACTAATTTTCTTCGTCCATTCTTCATCTCCACAAATCAAGTCCGGTGTCACCAGAAAAAAATGTACGTATCCAAATGATCAGAAGGTTGTTGATGCTTGTTCCTTGATCTATTGCACCAAGATATTTTACTGTACATTTACTTACAATTTATTTACAAGTCGTATGCCACCTGGCATGTTTACAAGCGTTATGCCTCCTGGCATGTACATGATAGACATATTCTGCCACCTGGCATGTGAATTGATACATCATACTAGTTTTCTGCCACCTGACAGATACGATGCAATTACCTCAATTAGCGGTAATACGCCCGACATTTTGGCGTGTCCGCTTCCCTTACGTTCTGTAACGCAACTAACTCTTTGTGCGGTGCGCCCTCTGGGCACAAATCACCGCAATCACCGAGGAGGCCAAAATATCCTCCCCCCCCGATGAATTACATTCATCTTAATACAATCTTCAATATATGCAAACAAGTAAATGAAAAATATAGAAACTGAAAACATACAAAAACCTTCAAAAAGTATAAAATTACATGTTACACTTACCAATCTTCTAGCAAAACATCTTATAGCTTACTATATTGAAACGTTAACTATGAGGGTTAAACTAGAACAAACAAATAAAATTATTAGTACAATAAGAAATGAAAATAATAATAAAACATATTCAATATGAAACAAACACTTAAGTTAATGTTCTTCAACTGGTAAAAGACACAGTTTGGTAATAGGACGTTTAATGTCCCCGTGCACAGTTTTTAGTCTAACCACTCGGACATTATTGTCTCTTCCAGGAAACACTTCTATTACTCGCCCGAGTTTCCAACGTAATGAAGGCATATTATCTTCTTTAATGAGAACCAAGTCATTTAGACGAATATTTCTGCTAGGCTGTCTCCATTTGCTACGCTGCTGTAGTTGGCACAGGTACTCTTTAGACCACCGCTTCCAAAACCCTTGGAACATCTGCTGTGTTAGTTGCCATCTTTGCAATGGAGGCACTCGTACTTCGGTTAAATCTTGTTCCGGAACAGCTGTTAAAGAAGTCCCTATAATAAAGTGTCCAGGAGTCAAAGCTGTCAAATGATTGGGATCACTGGAGACCGGTGTTATTGGCCTCGAATTTAAGCATGCTTCAATTTGTGCAATTACGGTTAGAAACTTTTCATAAGTCAAAATTTGAGTTCCAACACATTTCTTTAGATGCAGCTTCATAGATCTAACAGCTGCCTCCCATATACCAGCATGATGTGGAGCAGCTGGCGGGTTGAATATCTACCTTATGTTTTCATTTGCTAACCACCTTTGAAATTCTGAGGTTGACTGGACAGATGAAACTGCTTCCTTCAGGATTTTATTTGAACCTATAAAATTAGTTCCACAATCACTTCTTATTTCTTGAGGTTTTCCTCTCCTCGAAGCAAATCGTTTTAGAGCAGCTAGGAATGCTTCACTTGATAAGTCGCTAGCAATCTCTAAATGGATAGCCTTTGTAGATAAACAAACGAAAATACAGATATAACATTTAATTGGTTTTATACCTCTTCCCCTTTTCATTTTCACAGAAAATGGGCCGGCATAATCAATGACAACCTTTGAAAAGGTTCTACTTGGAATCACTCTACTCGCAGGTAGTTCTCCCATTAATTGAATAGATGTTACTTCTCGTACTCTGCAACATTTTATGCATTTCCAAATGCATTTTTTAATTTCATTCTTTGCACTTATTATCCAGTATTTCTGTCTTATTGAGGATAACATTAAATGCAACCCTCCGTGTAAATGTTTTTCGTGATAATGCTGTATTATTAATTTTGTGAAGTGATTATTATTTGGCAATATAATGGGATGTTTACTTTCTCTGGTAATTTCTGCGTTTCTTAATCTACCTCCTACTCTTAAAATTTCGTTTTCATCTAGAAATGGATTAAGTGAAATGATTTTGATTTTAGTTTTAATCGGTTGTTCTATCTTTAAAGCCTTAATTTCTTCTGAAAATTCATTAAGTTGAACATTTCTTATAATAAATTCTGAAGCCTTCCGTAACTCATAGGCGGTAAGCACACCATATTGCTTTTCACGAGCGGATTTACAGTTGTTCACGAAGCGCAGAACATAAGCTATTATTCCCAGTACTTTGTTTAATTTTCCGTACAGTTCAAGATTTAGTAACGGTTCTGTAGATTCCACAAGTGTTTTCAAAATAACACATTTTCGTTCTTCACTAACGTTTTGCAAGTCAGCTTCGGTATTCATTTCGTTTATGTGATGTCGAATATCTACTTCTGAAAGCCAGGGTGGCCCAGAAAACCAATTACTGTCATTAATTAGAGCTTCAGCATCCATCCCCCTCGTAAGTTTATCAGCAGGGTTTGTCTTCCCACTGCAAAAGTACCAACTGTTTAAAATTGTTTTCTCCTTGATTTCTACCACACGATTTCTAACAAATTGTTTCCACTCGTTGGCAGATCCCTTGATCCAGTGAATGCAAGTTTGGGAATCAGTCCAGTAAAACATATTTCCCTTATCCAACTGCGGAAATATCGATTGCAAATACGAAACTAATCTTGCAGAAATTAATGTTCCCAAAAGTTCAAGCCTAGGGAGTGTTACCCTTTTTAATGGAGCCAAACGGGATTTCGACATTATGAAACTTGTTTTACATTTATTTTTCTTCTTAAATCTAAAATATGCTACGGCACCATAACACTTGGGACTGGCATCAGAAAATATGTGAACTTCTATAAACTTCCAACACATATCACTGAAGAACTGACTAGGAATTTCGAAAAACTTTATTTTTTCAACTTCTTTTAAATCATTCCTGAAATATTAATTCTGTATCAAGGGGAACACTTTCGTCCCATTGAATACCCTTTTCCCACATAGTTTGCATTAAGAGTTTAATTCGAACAGTAAATGGATTCATAATTTCTAAGGGATCAAAGAGCATACCACATGCTGCTAAAATGATGCGTTTAGTTACTTTGTTATTTTGTAACTTCTCAAACTGAGATACATCTATTTTCAAATTATCATTGACATTGTCCCAGATAAGACCTAAAACTTTCAACGGTACCAAAGAGTCTTCAGATGTTTCACGAGAGTCAATTCCATTAAGTTTCCATAGTTCATTCAGCTCAGGTGAGTTTGAAACCCATCTACGTAAATTCATACTGGCCTCGCTAAGAATGAAAATCATGTCCTTGCTTAAATGTAAGGCCTTTGCTACATTAACTGTCCCAGAAATTAAATCATCTACGTAAAGCTCTTTTAACATACTGCATGCCTCTTCGTAGGCATCTTCATACTTTTTTAAATGCAGTCTTACTGTAGCTGTTAATAAATAAGGTGAGCACTTGACCCCGAAAGGAACTCGATTGTGTTGAAGAACTTGTAAGTTGGGATTACTGTGATCGAGATTTGACCCTTCTTCATTTATCCACAAAAACTTTAAAAAATCTTTATCTTCTTTAGCTAAGCCTACCTCTAAAAATGCACTCTGAATGTCGGCACAAAACGCAATTGAATGTACCCTGAATTTAATGATAATCTTTAGCAAATCAGGATTTAAATTAGGTCCGCTTTCCAAACAATCATTAAGTGATAAATTTCCCTTACTTTTAGAAGAAGCGTCAAAAACTATTCGAACCTTTGTAGAATCCTTCTGCTCGCGCACTACCGCGTGATGAGGCATGTAATACCCCGTTTTCAAATTACTATTTAAATACGTATCTACCCGTTCCACTATACCATCACTCAAGTGTTCATTAATTATCTCATTATATTTTAAATATAGCTCGCTATTTTTCTGAAACTTATTATTTAAAAATAGTAAACGCTGTTTCGCGATTTCATAATTGTTATTTAAACCTTCAACACCCTCTTTCCACAATAATCGAGTTTCATACCTTTTACTCTTGTAAGTTGTATTTCGTTCAAATGACTCTAAAATTTCTTTATCTGATAGAGATATTTCTTTATCCGAACTTATCCCAATTGCTTCTAATTCCCATAATTTTTTAACTCTTTCATAATCTAAGTCCTCATTTACAACAGTTATATGGTTAACTCTTGCTTCCTTACACTTCGATCCTTCATCCTTGCCTTGAATCACAAAACCGAAAGTGCTTTCTGTTGCGACTAATTTTTTACAAATCTTCACGTTTCGTTCTCCTAAAATTTCCCAAATATAATCCGAACCTATTAATACTTGAATTTCGTCACTCGTACCAGCATCTGCTAATTCTATTCCCTTCTCAAACGCCATCTTTCGTATCCACCGAGAAGGAACTTTTACTTGCCCTAGTGTTATAGAATCACAAACTATTGCGTTAATTTTTATCTTTTTACTGGGATGGCTTACATTTTGCAATACGATTTCTACGATATCATAGAAGCGCTCTTTTGCATCTTTGCATCTAAATGTGAAAATAATAAGCGCTTCTTTATTAATAATTTTCAACCCCAGTGAATCAACCACTTCTCGTAAGATGAATGACTTTGTTGACCCTGAATCTAGCATACAACGTAATTCCTTTTCGTTCCCCCCTTTACACCTAACTGTTGCCGAAAACGTCTGTAAAAGAACGGAAGTCGGTAGTTTAATTTTGTTATTATTTTCATTACATGAGAGCGAAAGAGAAGCTTCAGGGATTGGCGTTTGTTTTGTCTGATTGGAAGTATCCGTCGCTAAACCTTTCGATGCGGCGTCACATATTAACGAATTATGTAAACCTTGGACATTGCACAGTCTGCATTTTTCATCTTTATGAGCACAGAAACGCCTTGGATGCCCTTTCGAAAAGCAAATAAAACATAAACCTCGATCCATAAATGCCTTTCGGCGAGCCTTTAAATCAAGTGCGCAATCATGATTCATATGACAAGCAGATAAACAAAATATGCAGACATTTTGATTCTGTTTCTTAGGCGGGGTAGAGAACTTTCGATTTGGATTAAAATGTGATTTTTGAAAGTATTTAGAGGGAGTTTCGCTTTGACTACTTAATACCGAAGCACCTTGCTTATTCGTACTGTAATCATTTCTTTTAGAATGCATGTAAGATTTATTTTGATAACCTTAATGGGAACTTTTGTTTCGTATTGATGTTTCATTTACATCAAAATTCTTAGAACGCGCTAACATCATTGATGTTTCCCTACATTCCACTTCCGTTTTCAAGAACGTTAGTAGTTCATTAACATCGAAATTTTGTTTATCACTTCTTTTCCTAGTGAATTCTAGAGTTAAATTCTCGGGTATTAACTTTAACAAAATAGGGGATAATAAATGTCCATAAGAACCACTAGTAACATTTAAAGAATTTAAATTCCTTATTTGTATTTCTATATCGTCATAAAGCTTCCTCAAAGAAGCCGTATTTCCGGAATATTTTACAGGTTCTAAACTCAACAATTTATTCATATGCGCATTAATTAGCAGGTCATCTCTGCCGAAACGGTTTTTTAGTATATCAACAGCCACCGTATAGTTTTCACTAGTAAATGTTAATCCACTAATAGCATTTAAAGCTAAACCTCCCAAAAGCGATTTTAAATAACAAAACTTGTCAACCGAACTGAGACTTTCGTTTTGGTGAATGGAATTACTAAACTGATTCCAGAATTCAAGCCAAGAACAAGGATCACCGTAATATTTTGTAATCGTTAATTTTGGCAATTTTAAAGTATTAACTTCACAAGTTTTCAACTTCGGAGATATAGTTTCCCCACTAGAATTTCTAGATTCAACTTTACACGCGTTTTTTCTTAATTTTTCCTGAATTTTTACATTTAAAACTTATAATTCTTTCCTGATATTCCTGCGCGGAAATTACTTCTGTTTCCAACTCCTGTTCCGTAATTATAAGTTTTTCAATCTCAGAATCGTATTGTTTCAACAACTGCGATTTTTCAAGTAACATTTCGAGTAATTCTTTTAATTTCTCATCCGCGGTTTCACCCTCTTCTAACAATGCAGAATCTATTTTACTCATCAACTTGGTAGTTAAGTTACGCGTCACCGTACGCAACTTCTTTGCCTTATTCATAACCTCCATTTTAACATTAGATTCTATCAACTATAATAATCATTAAGATTTTTATTCAACAATTCTATTCAAAACTGGAAAAATGAAAAAGGGCCTACCACGAATTTCTTCGCGTTAAATCCTGGCTTTTCAGTCATGAACTCACTAATTTTCTTCGTCCATTCTTCATCTCCACAAATCAAGTCCGGTGTCACCAGAAAAAAATGTACGTATCCAAATGATCAGAAGGTTGTTGATGCTTGTTCCTTGATCTATTGCACCAAGATATTTTACTGTACATTTACTTACAATTTATTTACAAGTCGTATGCCACCTGGCATGTTTACAAGCGTTATGCCTCCTGGCATGTACATGATAGACATATTCTGCCACCTGGCATGTGAATTGATACATCATACTAGTTTTCTGCCACCTGACAGATACGATGCAATTACCTCAATTAGCGGTAATACGCCCGACATTTTGGCGTGTCCGCTTCCCTTACGTTCTGTAACGCAACTAACTCTTTGTGCGGTGCGCCCTCTGGGCACAAATCACCGCAATCACCGAGGAGGCCAAAATATCCTCCCCCCCCGATGAATTACATTCATCTTAATACAATCTTCAATATATGCAAACAAGTAAATGAAAAATATAGAAACTGAAAACATACAAAAACCTTCAAAAAGTATAAAATTACATGTTACACTTACCAATCTTCTAGCAAAACATCTTATAGCTTACTATATTGAAACGTTAACTATGAGGGTTAAACTAGAACAAACAAATAAAATTATTAGTACAATAAGAAATGAAAATAATAATAAAACATATTCAATATGAAACAAACACTTAAGTTAATGTTCTTCAACTGGTAAAAGACACAGTTTGGTAATAGGACGTTTAATGTCCCCGTGCACAGTTTTTAGTCTAACCACTCGGATATTATTGTCTCTTCCAGGAAACACTTCTATTACTCGCCCGAGTTTCCAACGTAATGAAGGCATATTATCTTCTTTAATGAGAACCAAGTCATTTAGACGAATATTTCTGCTAGGCTGTCTCCATTTGCTACGCTGCTGTAGTTGGCACAGGTACTCTTTAGACCACCGCTTCCAAAACCCTTGGAACATCTGCTGTGTTAGTTGCCATCTTTGCAATGGAGGCACTCGTACTTCGGTTAAATCTTGTTCCGGAACAGCTGTTAAAGAAGTCCCTATAATAAAGTGTCCAGGAGTCAAAGCTGTCAAATGATTGGGATCACTGGAGACCGGTGTTATTGGCCTCGAATTTAAGCATGCTTCAATTTGTGCAATTACGGTTAGAAACTTTTCATAAGTCAAAATTTGAGTTCCAACACATTTCTTTAGATGCAGCTTCATAGATCTAACAGCTGCCTCCCATATACCAGCATGATGTGGAGCAGCTGGCGGGTTGAATATCTACCTTATGTTTTCATTTGCTAACCACCTTTGAAATTCTGAGGTTGACTGGACAGATGAAACTGCTTCCTTGAGGATTTTATTTGAACCTATAAAATTAGTTCCACAATCACTTCTTATTTCTTGAGGTTTTCCTCTCCTCGAAGCAAATCGTTTTAGAGCAGCTAGGAATGCTTCACTTGATAAGTCGCTAGCAATCTCTAAATGGATAGCCTTTGTAGCTAAACAAACGAAAATACAGATATAACATTTAATTGGTTTTATACCTCTTCCCCTTTTCATTTTCACAGAAAATGGGCCGGCATAATCAATGACAACCTTTGAAAAGGTTCTACTTGGAATCACTCTACTCGCAGGTAGTTCTCCCATTAATTGAATAAATGTTACTTCTCGTACTCTGCAACATTTTATGCATTTCCAAATGCATTTTTTAATTTCATTCTTTGCACTTATTATCCAGTATTTCTGTCTTATTGAGGATAACATTAAATGCAACCCTCCGTGTAAATGTTTTTCGTGATAATGCTGTATTATTAATTTTGTGAAGTGATTATTATTTGGCAATATAATGGGATGTTTACTTTCTCTGGTAATTTCTGCGTTTCTTAATCTACCTCCTACTCTTAAAATTTCGTTTTCATCTAGAAATGGATTAAGTGAAATGATTTTGATTTTAGTTTTAATCGGTTGTTCTATCTTTAAAGCCTTAATTTCTTCTGAAAATTCATTAAGTTGAACATTTCTTATAATAAATTCTGAAGCCTTCCGTAACTCATAGGCGGTAAGCACACCATATTGCTTTTCACGAGCGGATTTACAGTTGTTCACGAAGCGCAGAACATAAGCCATTATTCACAGTACTTTGTTTAATTTTCCGTACAGTTCAAGATTTAGTAACGGTTCTGTAGATTCCACAAGTGTTTTCAAAATAACACATTTTCGTTCTTCACTAACGTTTTGCAAGTCAGCTTCGGTATTCATTTCGTTTATGTGATGTCGAATATCTACTTCTGAAAGCCAGGGTGGCCCAGAAAACCAATCACTGTCATTAATTAGAGCTTCAGCATCCATCCCCCTCGTAAGTTTATCAGCAGGGTTTGTCTTCCCACTGCAAAAGTACCAACTGTTTAAAATTGTTTTCTCCTTGATTTCTACCACACGATTTCTAACAAATTGTTTCCACTCGTTGGCAGATCCCTTGATCCAGTGAATGCAAATTTGGGAATCAGTCCAGTAAAACATATTTCCCTTATCCAACTGCGGAAATATCGATTGCAAATACGAAACTAATCTTGCAGAAATTAATGTTCCCAAAAGTTCAAGCCTAGGGAGTGTTACCCTTTTTAATGGAGCCAAACGGGATTTCGACATTATGAAACTTGTTTTACATTTATTTTTCTTCTTAAATCTAAAATATGCTACGGCACCATAACACTTGGGACTGGCATCAGAAAATATGTGAACTTCTATAAACTTCCAACACATATCACTGAAGAACTGACTGGGAATTTCGAAAAACTTTATTTTTTCAACTTCTTTTAAATCATTCCTGAAATATTAATTCTGTATCAAGGGGAACACTTTCGTCCCATTGAATACCCTTTTCCCACATAGTTTGCATTAAGAGTTTAATTCGAACAGTAAATGGATTCATAATTTCTAAGGGATCAAAGAGCATACCACATGCTGCTAAAATGATGCGTTTAGTTACTTTGTTATTTTGTAACTTCTCAAACTGAGATATATCTATTTTCAAATTATCATTGACATTGTCCCAGATAAGACCTAAAACTTTCAACGGTACCAAAGAGTCTTCAGATGTTTCACGAGAGTCAATTCCATTAAGTTTCCATAGTTCATTCAGCTCAGGTGAGTTTGAAACCCATCTACGTAAATTCATACTGGCCTCGCTAAGAATGAAAATCATGTCCTTGCTTAAATGTAAGGCCTTTGCTACATTAACTGTCCCAGAAATTAAATCATCTACGTAAAGCTCTTTTAACATACTGCATGCCTCTTCGTAGGCATCTTCATACTTTTTTAAATGCAGTCTTACTGTAGCTGTTAATAAATAAGGTGAGCACTTGACCCCGAAAGGAACTCGATTGTGTTGAAGAACTTGTAAGTTGGGATTACTGTGATCGAGATTTGACCCTTCTTCATTTATCCACAAAAACTTTAAAAAATCTTTATCTTCTTTAGCTAAGCCTACCTCTAAAAATGCACTCTGAATGTCGGCACAAAACGCAATTGAATGTACCCTGAATTTAATGATAATCTTTAGCAAATCAGGATTTAAATTAGGTCCGCTTTCCAAACAATCATTAAGTGATAAATTTCCCTTACTTTTAGAAGAAGCGTCAAAAACTATTCGAACCTTTGTAGAATCCTTCTGCTCGCGCACTACCGCGTGATGAGGCATGTAATACCCCGTTTTCAAATTACTATTTAAATACGTATCTACCCGTTCCACTATACCATCACTCAAGTGTTCATTAATTATCTCATTATATTTTAAATATAGCTTGCTATTTTTCTGAAACTTATTATTTAAAAATAGTAAACGCTGTTTCGCGATTTCATAATTGTTATTTAAACCTTCAACACCCTCTTTCCACAATAATCGAGTTTCATACCTTTTACTCTTGTAAGTTGTATTTCGTTCAAATGACTCTAAAATTTCTTTATCTGATAGAGATATTTCTTTATCCGAACTTATCCCAATTGCTTCTAATTCCCATAATTTTTTAACTCTTTCATAATCTAAGTCCTCATTTACAACAGTTATATGGTTAACTCTTGCTTCCTTACACTTCGATCCTTCATCCTTGCCTTGAATCACAAAACCGAAAGTGCTTTCTGTTGCGACTAATTTTTTACAAATCTTCACGTTTCGTTCTCCTAAAATTTCCCAAATATAATCCGAACCTATTAATACTTGAATTTCGTCACTCGTACCAGCATCTGCTAATTCTATTCCCTTCTCAAACGCCATCTTTCGTATCCACCGAGAAGGAACTTTTACTTGCCCTAGTGTTATAGAATCACAAACTATTGCGTTAATTTTTATCTTTTTACTGGGATGGCTTACATTTTGCAATACGATTTCTACGATATCATAGAAGCGCTCTTTTGCATCTTTGCATCTAAATGTGAAAATAATAAGCGCTTCTTTATTAATAATTTTCAACCCCAGTGAATCAACCACTTCTCGTAAGATGAATGACTTTGTTGACCCTGAATCTAGCATACAACGTAATTCCTTTTCGTTCCCCCCTTTACACCTAACTGTTGCCGAAAACGTCTGTAAAAGAACGGAAGTCGGTAGTTTAATTTTGTTATTATTTTCATTACATGAGAGCGAAAGAGAAGCTTCAGGGATTGGCGTTTGTTTTGTCTGATTGGAAGTATCCGTCGCTAAACCTTTCGATGCGGCGTCACATATTAACGAATTATGTAAACCTTGGACATTGCACAGTCTGCATTTTTCATCTTTATGAGCACAGAAACGCCTTGGATGCCCTTTCGAAAAGCAAATAAAACATAAACCTCGATCCATAAATGCCTTTCGGCGAGCCTTTAAATCAAGTGCGCAATCATGATTCATATGACAAGCAGATAAACAAAATATGCAGACATTTTGATTCTGTTTCTTAGGCGGGGTAGAGAACTTTCGATTTGGATTAAAATGTGATTTTTGAAAGTATTTAGAGGGAGTTTCGCTTTGACTACTTAATACCGAAGCACCTTGCTTATTCGTACTGTAATCATTTCTTTTAGAATGCATGTAAGATTTATTTTGATAACCTTAATGGGAACTTTTGTTTCGTATTGATGTTTCATTTACATCAAAATTCTTAGAACGCGCTAACATCATTGATGTTTCCCTACATTCCACTTCCGTTTTCAAGAACGTTAGTAGTTCATTAACATCGAAATTTTGTTTATCACTTCTTTTCCTAGTGAATTCTAGAGTTAAATTCTCGGGTATTAACTTTAACAAAATAGGGGATAATAAATGTCCATAAGAACCACTAGTAACATTTAAAGAATTTAAATTCCTTATTTGTATTTCTATATCGTCATAAAGCTTCCTCAAAGAAGCCGTATTTCCGGAATATTTTACAGGTTCTAAACTCAACAATTTATTCATATGCGCATTAATTAGCAGGTCATCTCTGCCGAAACGGTTTTTTAGTATATCAACAGCCACCGTATAGTTTTCACTAGTAAATGTTAATCCACTAATAGCATTTAAAGCTAAACCTCCCAAAAGCGATTTTAAATAACAAAACTTGTCAACCGAACTGAGACTTTCGTTTTCGTGAATGGAATTACTAAACTGATTCCAGAATTCAAGCCAAGAACAAGGATCACCGTAATATTTTGTAATCGTTAATTTTGGCAATTTTAAAGTATTAACTTCACAAGTTTTCAACTTCGGAGATATAGTTTCCCCACTAGAATTTCTAGATTCAACTTTACACGCGTTTTTTCTTAATTTTTCCTGAATTTTTACATTTAAAACTTATAATTCTTTCCTGATATTCCTGCGCGGAAATTACTTCTGTTTCCAACTCCTGTTCCGTAATTATAAGTTTTTCAATCTCAGAATCGTATTGTTTCAACAACTGCGATTTTTCAAGTAACATTTCGAGTAATTCTTTTAATTTCTCATCCGCGGTTTCACCCTCTTCTAACAATGCAGAATCTATTTTACTCATCAACTTGGTAGTTAAGTTACGCGTCACCGTACGCAACTTCTTTGCCTTATTCATAACCTCCATTTTAACATTAGATTCTATCAACTATAATAATCATTAAGATTTTTATTCAACAATTCTATTCAAAACTGGAAAAATGAAAAAGGGCCTACCACGAATTTCTTCGCGTTAAATCCTGGCTTTTCAGTCATGAACTCACTAATTTTCTTCGTCCATTCTTCATCTCCACAAATCAAGTCCGGTGTCACCAGAAAAAAATGTACGTATCCAAATGATCAGAAGGTTGTTGATGCTTGTTCCTTGATCTATTGCACCAAGATATTTTACTGTACATTTACTTACAATTTATTTACAAGTCGTATGCCACCTGGCATGTTTACAAGCGTTATGCCTCCTGGCATGTACATGATAGACATATTCTGCCACCTGGCATGTGAATTGATACATCATACTAGTTTTCTGCCACCTGACAGATACGATGCAATTACCTCAATTAGCGGTAATACGCCCGACATTTTGGCGTGTCCGCTTCCCTTACGTTCTGTAACGCAACTAACTCTTTGTGCGGTGCGCCCTCTGGGCACAAATCACCGCAATCACCGAGGAGGCCAAAATATCCTCCCCCCCCCGATGAATTACATTCATCTTAATACAATCTTCAATATATGCAAACAAGTAAATGAAAAATATAGAAACTGAAAACATACAAAAACCTTCAAAAAGTATAAAATTACATGTTACACTTACCAATCTTCTAGCAAAACATCTTATAGCTTACTATATTGAAACGTTAACTATGAGGGTTAAACTAGAACAAACAAATAAAATTATTAGTACAATAAGAAATGAAAATAATAATAAAACATATTCAATATGAAACAAACACTTAAGTTAATGTTCTTCAACTGGTAAAAGACACAGTTTGGTAATAGGACGTTTAATGTCCCCGTGCACAGTTTTTAGTCTAACCACTCGGACATTATTGTCTCTTCCAGGAAACACTTCTATTACTCGCCCGAGTTTCCAACGTAATGAAGGCATATTATCTTCTTTAATGAGAACCAAGTCATTTAGACGAATATTTCTGCTAGGCTGTCTCCATTTGCTACGCTGCTGTAGTTGGCACAGGTACTCTTTAGACCACCGCTTCCAAAACCCTTGGAACATCTGCTGTGTTAGTTGCCATCTTTGCAATGGAGGCACTCGTACTTCGGTTAAATCTTGTTCCGGAACAGCTGTTAAAGAAGTCCCTATAATAAAGTGTCCAGGAGTCAAAGCTGTCAAATGATTGGGATCACTGGAGACCGGTGTTATTGGCCTCGAATTTAAGCATGCTTCAATTTGTGCAATTACGGTTAGAAACTTTTCATAAGTCAAAATTTGAGTTCCAACACATTTCTTTAGATGCAGCTTCATAGATCTAACAGCTGCCTCCCATATACCAGCATGATGTGGAGCAGCTGGCGGGTTGAATATCTACCTTATGTTTTCATTTGCTAACCACCTTTGAAATTCTGAGGTTGACTGGACAGATGAAACTGCTTCCTTCAGGATTTTATTTGAACCTATAAAATTAGTTCCACAATCACTTCTTATTTCTTGAGGTTTTCCTCTCCTCGAAGCAAATCGTTTTAGAGCAGCTAGGAATGCTTCACTTGATAAGTCGCTAGCAATCTCTAAATGGATAGCCTTTGTAGCTAAACAAACGAAAATACAGATATAACATTTAATTGGTTTTATACCTCTTCCCCTTTTCATTTTCACAGAAAATGGGCCGGCATAATCAATGACAACCTTTGAAAAGGTTCTACTTGGAATCACTCTACTCGCAGGTAGTTCTCCCATTAATTGAATAGATGTTACTTCTCGTACTCTGCAACATTTTATGCATTTCCAAATGCATTTTTTAATTTCATTCTTTGCACTTATTATCCAGTATTTCTGTCTTATTGAGGATAACATTAAATGCAACCCTCCGTGTAAATGTTTTTCGTGATAATGCTGTATTATTAATTTTGTGAAGTGATTATTATTTGGCAATATAATGGGATGTTTACTTTCTCTGGTAATTTCTGCGTTTCTTAATCTACCTCCTACTCTTAAAATTTCGTTTTCATCTAGAAATGGATTAAGTGAAATGATTTTGATTTTAGTTTTAATCGGTTGTTCTATCTTTAAAGCCTTAATTTCTTCTGAAAATTCATTAAGTTGAACATTTCTTATAATAAATTCTGAAGCCTTCCGTAACTCATAGGCGGTAAGCACACCATATTGCTTTTCACGAGCGGATTTACAGTTGTTCACGAAGCGCAGAACATAAGCTATTATTCCCAGTACTTTGTTTAATTTTCCGTACAGTTCAAGATTTAGTAACGGTTCTGTAGATTCCACAAGTGTTTTCAAAATAACACATTTTCGTTCTTCACTAACGTTTTGCAAGTCAGCTTCGGTATTCATTTCGTTTATGTGATGTCGAATATCTACTTCTGAAAGCCAGGGTGGCCCAGAAAACCAATTACTGTCATTAATTAGAGCTTCAGCATCCATCCCCCTCGTAAGTTTATCAGCAGGGTTTGTCTTCCCACTGCAAAAGTACCAACTGTTTAAAATTGTTTTCTCCTTGATTTCTACCACACGATTTCTAACAAATTGTTTCCACTCGTTGGCAGATCCCTTGATCCAGTGAATGCAAGTTTGGGAATCAGTCCAGTAAAACATATTTCCCTTATCCAACTGCGGAAATATCGATTGCAAATACGAAACTAATCTTGCAGAAATTAATGTTCCCAAAAGTTCAAGCCTAGGGAGTGTTACCCTTTTTAATGGAGCCAAACGGGATTTCGACATTATGAAACTTGTTTTACATTTATTTTTCTTCTTAAATCTAAAATATGCTACGGCACCATAACACTTGGGACTGGCATCAGAAAATATGTGAACTTCTATAAACTTCCAACACATATCACTGAAGAACTGACTAGGAATTTCGAAAAACTTTATTTTTTCAACTTCTTTTAAATCATTCCTGAAATATTAATTCTGTATCAAGGGGAACACTTTCGTCCCATTGAATACCCTTTTCCCACATAGTTTGCATTAAGAGTTTAATTCGAACAGTAAATGGATTCATAATTTCTAAGGGATCAAAGAGCATACCACATGCTGCTAAAATGATGCGTTTAGTTACTTTGTTATTTTGTAACTTCTCAAACTGAGATACATCTATTTTCAAATTATCATTGACATTGTCCCAGATAAGACCTAAAACTTTCAACGGTACCAAAGAGTCTTCAGATGTTTCACGAGAGTCAATTCCATTAAGTTTCCATAGTTCATTCAGCTCAGGTGAGTTTGAAACCCATCTACGTAAATTCATACTGGCCTCGCTAAGAATGAAAATCATGTCCTTGCTTAAATGTAAGGCCTTTGCTACATTAACTGTCCCAGAAATTAAATCATCTACGTAAAGCTCTTTTAACATACTGCATGCCTCTTCGTAGGCATCTTCATACTTTTTTAAATGCAGTCTTACTGTAGCTGTTAATAAATAAGGTGAGCACTTGACCCCGAAAGGAACTCGATTGTGTTGAAGAACTTGTAAGTTCGGATTACTGTGATCGAGATTTGACCCTTCTTCATTTATCCACAAAAACTTTAAAAAATCTTTATCTTCTTTAGCTAAGCCTACCTCTAAAAATGCACTCTGAATGTCGGCACAAAACGCAATTGAATGTACCCTGAATTTAATGATAATCTTTAGCAAATCAGGATTTAAATTAGGTCCGCTTTCCAAACAATCATTAAGTGATAAATTTCCCTTACTTTTAGAAGAAGCGTCAAAAACTATTCGAACCTTTGTAGAATCCTTCTGCTCGCGCACTACCGCGTGATGAGGCATGTAATACCCCGTTTTCAAATTACTATTTAAATACGTATCTACCCGTTCCACTATACCATCACTCAAGTGTTCATTAATTATCTCATTATATTTTAAATATAGCTCGCTATTTTTCTGAAACTTATTATTTAAAAATAGTAAACGCTGTTTCGCGATTTCATAATTGTTATTTAAACCTTCAACACCCTCTTTCCACAATAATCGAGTTTCATACCTTTTACTCTTGTAAGTTGTATTTCGTTCAAATGACTCTAAAATTTCTTTATCTGATAGAGATATTTCTTTATCCGAACTTATCCCAATTGCTTCTAATTCCCATAATTTTTTAACTCTTTCATAATCTAAGTCCTCATTTACAACAGTTATATGGTTAACTCTTGCTTCCTTACACTTCGATCCTTCATCCTTGCCTTGAATCACAAAACCGAAAGTGCTTTCTGTTGCGACTAATTTTTTACAAATCTTCACGTTTCGTTCTCCTAAAATTTCCCAAATATAATCCGAACCTATTAATACTTGAATTTCGTCACTCGTACCAGCATCTGCTAATTCTATTCCCTTCTCAAACGCCATCTTTCGTATCCACCGAGAAGGAACTTTTACTTGCCCTAGTGTTATAGAATCACAAACTATTGCGTTAATTTTTATCTTTTTACTGGGATGGCTTACATTTTGCAATACGATTTCTACGATATCATAGAAGCGCTCTTTTGCATCTTTGCATCTAAATGTGAAAATAATAAGCGCTTCTTTATTAATAATTTTCAACCCCAGTGAATCAACCACTTCTCGTAAGATGAATGACTTTGTTGACCCTGAATCTAGCATACAACGTAATTCCTTTTCGTTCCCCCCTTTACACCTAACTGTTGCCGAAAACGTCTGTAAAAGAACGGAAGTCGGTAGTTTAATTTTGTTATTATTTTCATTACATGAGAGCGAAAGAGAAGCTTCAGGGATTGGCGTTTGTTTTGTCTGATTGGAAGTATCCGTCGCTAAACCTTTCGATGCGGCGTCACATATTAACGAATTATGTAAACCTTGGACATTGCACAGTCTGCATTTTTCATCTTTATGAGCACAGAAACGCCTTGGATGCCCTTTCGAAAAGCAAATAAAACATAAACCTCGATCCATAAATGCCTTTCGGCGAGCCTTTAAATCAAGTGCGCAATCATGATTCATATGACAAGCAGATAAACAAAATATGCAGACATTTTGATTCTGTTTCTTAGGCGGGGTAGAGAACTTTCGATTTGGATTAAAATGTGATTTTTGAAAGTATTTAGAGGGAGTTTCGCTTTGACTACTTAATACCGAAGCACCTTGCTTATTCGTACTGTAATCATTTCTTTTAGAATGCATGTAAGATTTATTTTGATAACCTTAATGGGAACTTTTGTTTCGTATTGATGTTTCATTTACATCAAAATTCTTAGAACGCGCTAACATCATTGATGTTTCCCTACATTCCACTTCCGTTTTCAAGAACGTTAGTAGTTCATTAACATCGAAATTTTGTTTATCACTTCTTTTCCTAGTGAATTCTAGAGTTAAATTCTCGGGTATTAACTTTAACAAAATAGGGGATAATAAATGTCCATAAGAACCACTAGTAACATTTAAAGAATTTAAATTCCTTATTTGTATTTCTATATCGTCATAAAGCTTCCTCAAAGAAGCCGTATTTCCGGAATATTTTACAGGTTCTAAACTCAACAATTTATTCATATGCGCATTAATTAGCAGGTCATCTCTGCCGAAACGGTTTTTTAGTATATCAACAGCCACCGTATAGTTTTCACTAGTAAATGTTAATCCACTAATAGCATTTAAAGCTAAACCTCCCAAAAGCGATTTTAAATAACAAAACTTGTCAACCGAACTGAGACTTTCGTTTTGGTGAATGGAATTACTAAACTGATTCCAGAATTCAAGCCAAGAACAAGGATCACCGTAATATTTTGTAATCGTTAATTTTGGCAATTTTAAAGTATTAACTTCACAAGTTTTCAACTTCGGAGATATAGTTTCCCCACTAGAATTTCTAGATTCAACTTTACACGCGTTTTTTCTTAATTTTTCCTGAATTTTTACATTTAAAACTTATAATTCTTTCCTGATATTCCTGCGCGGAAATTACTTCTGTTTCCAACTCCTGTTCCGTAATTATAAGTTTTTCAATCTCAGAATCGTATTGTTTCAACAACTGCGATTTTTCAAGTAACATTTCGAGTAATTCTTTTAATTTCTCATCCGCGGTTTCACCCTCTTCTAACAATGCAGAATCTATTTTACTCATCAACTTGGTAGTTAAGTTACGCGTCACCGTACGCAACTTCTTTGCCTTATTCATAACCTCCATTTTAACATTAGATTCTATCAACTATAATAATCATTAAGATTTTTATTCAACAATTCTATTCAAAACTGGAAAAATGAAAAAGGGCCTACCACGAATTTCTTCGCGTTAAATCCTGGCTTTTCAGTCATGAACTCACTAATTTTCTTCGTCCATTCTTCATCTCCACAAATCAAGTCCGGTGTCACCAGAAAAAAATGTACGTATCCAAATGATCAGAAGGTTGTTGATGCTTGTTCCTTGATCTATTGCACCAAGATATTTTACTGTACATTTACTTACAATTTATTTACAAGTCGTATGCCACCTGGCATGTTTACAAGCGTTATGCCTCCTGGCATGTACATGATAGACATATTCTGCCACCTGGCATGTGAATTGATACATCATACTAGTTTTCTGCCACCTGACAGATACGATGCAATTACCTCAATTAGCGGTAATACGCCCGACATTTTGGCGTGTCCGCTTCCCTTACGTTCTGTAACGCAACTAACTCTTTGTGCGGTGCGCCCTCTGGGCACAAATCACCGCAATCACCGAGGAGGCCAAAATATCCTCCCCCCCCCGATGAATTACATTCATCTTAATACAATCTTCAATATATGCAAACAAGTAAATGAAAAATATAGAAACTGAAAACATACAAAAACCTTCAAAAAGTATAAAATTACATGTTACACTTACCAATCTTCTAGCAAAACATCTTATAGCTTACTATATTGAAACGTTAACTATGAGGGTTAAACTAGAACAAACAAATAAAATTATTAGTACAATAAGAAATGAAAATAATAATAAAACATATTCAATATGAAACAAACACTTAAGTTAATGTTCTTCAACTGGTAAAAGACACAGTTTGGTAATAGGACGTTTAATGTCCCCGTGCACAGTTTTTAGTCTAACCACTCGGACATTATTGTCTCTTCCAGGAAACACTTCTATTACTCGCCCGAGTTTCCAACGTAATGAAGGCATATTATCTTCTTTAATGAGAACCAAGTCATTTAGACGAATATTTCTGCTAGGCTGTCTCCATTTGCTACGCTGCTGTAGTTGGCACAGGTACTCTTTAGACCACCGCTTCCAAAACCCTTGGAACATCTGCTGTGTTAGTTGCCATCTTTGCAATGGAGGCACTCGTACTTCGGTTAAATCTTGTTCCGGAACAGCTGTTAAAGAAGTCCCTATAATAAAGTGTCCAGGAGTCAAAGCTGTCAAATGATTGGGATCACTGGAGACCGGTGTTATTGGCCTCGAATTTAAGCATGCTTCAATTTGTGCAATTACGGTTAGAAACTTTTCATAAGTCAAAATTTGAGTTCCAACACATTTCTTTAGATGCAGCTTCATAGATCTAACAGCTGCCTCCCATATACCAGCATGATGTGGAGCAGCTGGCGGGTTGAATATCTACCTTATGTTTTCATTTGCTAACCACCTTTGAAATTCTGAGGTTGACTGGACAGATGAAACTGCTTCCTTCAGGATTTTATTTGAACCTATAAAATTAGTTCCACAATCACTTCTTATTTCTTGAGGTTTTCCTCTCCTCGAAGCAAATCGTTTTAGAGCAGCTAGGAATGCTTCACTTGATAAGTCGCTAGCAATCTCTAAATGGATAGCCTTTGTAGCTAAACAAACGAAAATACAGATATAACATTTAATTGGTTTTATACCTCTTCCCCTTTTCATTTTCACAGAAAATGGGCCGGCATAATCAATGACAACCTTTGAAAAGGTTCTACTTGGAATCACTCTACTCGCAGGTAGTTCTCCCATTAATTGAATAGATGTTACTGCTCGTACTCTGCAACATTTTATGCATTTCCAAATGCATTTTTTAATTTCATTCTTTGCACTTATTATCCAGTATTTCTGTCTTATTGAGGATAACATTAAATGCAACCCTCCGTGTAAATGTTTTTCGTGATAATGCTGTATTATTAATTTTGTGAAGTGATTATTATTTGGCAATATAATGGGATGTTTACTTTCTCTGGTAATTTCTGCGTTTCTTAATCTACCTCCTACTCTTAAAATTTCGTTTTCATCTAGAAATGGATTAAGTGAAATGATTTTGATTTTAGTTTTAATCGGTTGTTCTATCTTTAAAGCCTTAATTTCTTCTGAAAATTCATTAAGTTGAACATTTCTTATAATAAATTCTGAAGCCTTCCGTAACTCATAGGCGGTAAGCACACCATATTGCTTTTCACGAGCGGATTTACAGTTGTTCACGAAGCGCAGAACATAAGCCATTATTCACAGTACTTTGTTTAATTTTCCGTACAGTTCAAGATTTAGTAACGGTTCTGTAGATTCCACAAGTGTTTTCAAAATAACACATTTTCGTTCTTCACTAACGTTTTGCAAGTCAGCTTCGGTATTCATTTCGTTTATGTGATGTCGAATATCTACTTCTGAAAGCCAGGGTGGCCCAGAAAACCAATCACTGTCATTAATTAGAGCTTCAGCATCCATCCCCCTCGTAAGTTTATCAGCAGGGTTTGTCTTCCCACTGCAAAAGTACCAACTGTTTAAAATTGTTTTCTCCTTGATTTCTACCACACGATTTCTAACAAATTGTTTCCACTCGTTGGCAGATCCCTTGATCCAGTGAATGCAAATTTGGGAATCAGTCCAGTAAAACATATTTCCCTTATCCAACTGCGGAAATATCGATTGCAAATACGAAACTAATCTTGCAGAAATTAATGTTCCCAAAAGTTCAAGCCTAGGGAGTGTTACCCTTTTTAATGGAGCCAAACGGGATTTCGACATTATGAAACTTGTTTTACATTTATTTTTCTTCTTAAATCTAAAATATGCTACGGCACCATAACACTTGGGACTGGCATCAGAAAATATGTGAACTTCTATAAACTTCCAACACATATCACTGAAGAACTGACTGGGAATTTCGAAAAACTTTATTTTTTCAACTTCTTTTAAATCATTCCTGAAATATTAATTCTGTATCAAGGGGAACACTTTCGTCCCATTGAATACCCTTTTCCCACATAGTTTGCATTAAGAGTTTAATTCGAACAGTAAATGGATTCATAATTTCTAAGGGATCAAAGAGCATACCACATGCTGCTAAAATGATGCGTTTAGTTACTTTGTTATTTTGTAACTTCTCAAACTGAGATACATCTATTTTCAAATTATCATTGACATTGTCCCAGATAAGACCTAAAACTTTCAACGGTACCAAAGAGTCTTCAGATGTTTCACGAGAGTCAATTCCATTAAGTTTCCATAGTTCATTCAGCTCAGGTGAGTTTGAAACCCATCTACGTAAATTCATACTGGCCTCGCTAAGAATGAAAATCATGTCCTTGCTTAAATGTAAGGCCTTTGCTACATTAACTGTCCCAGAAATTAAATCATCTACGTAAAGCTCTTTTAACATACTGCATGCCTCTTCGTAGGCATCTTCATACTTTTTTAAATGCAGTCTTACTGTAGCTGTTAATAAATAAGGTGAGCACTTGACCCCGAAAGGAACTCGATTGTGTTGAAGAACTTGTAAGTTGGGATTACTGTGATCGAGATTTGACCCTTCTTCATTTATCCACAAAAACTTTAAAAAATCTTTATCTTCTTTAGCTAAGCCTACCTCTAAAAATGCACTCTGAATGTCGGCACAAAACGCAATTGAATGTACCCTGAATTTAATGATAATCTTTAGCAAATCAGGATTTAAATTAGGTCCGCTTTCCAAACAATCATTAAGTGATAAATTTCCCTTACTTTTAGAAGAAGCGTCAAAAACTATTCGAACCTTTGTAGAATCCTTCTGCTCGCGCACTACCGCGTGATGAGGCATGTAATACCCCGTTTTCAAATTACTATTTAAATACGTATCTACCCGTTCCACTATACCATCACTCAAGTGTTCATTAATTATCTCATTATATTTTAAATATAGCTCGCTATTTTTCTGAAACTTATTATTTAAAAATAGTAAACGCTGTTTCGCGATTTCATAATTGTTATTTAAACCTTCAACACCCTCTTTCCACAATAATCGAGTTTCATACCTTTTACTCTTGTAAGTTGTATTTCGTTCAAATGACTCTAAAATTTCTTTATCTGATAGAGATATTTCTTTATCCGAACTTATCCCAATTGCTTCTAATTCCCATAATTTTTTAACTCTTTCATAATCTAAGTCCTCATTTACAACAGTTATATGGTTAACTCTTGCTTCCTTACACTTCGATCCTTCATCCTTGCCTTGAATCACAAAACCGAAAGTGCTTTCTGTTGCGACTAATTTTTTACAAATCTTCACGTTTCGTTCTCCTAAAATTTCCCAAATATAATCCGAACCTATTAATACTTGAATTTCGTCACTCGTACCAGCATCTGCTAATTCTATTCCCTTCTCAAACGCCATCTTTCGTATCCACCGAGAAGGAACTTTTACTTGCCCTAGTGTTATAGAATCACAAACTATTGCGTTAATTTTTATCTTTTTACTGGGATGGCTTACATTTTGCAATACGATTTCTACGATATCATAGAAGCGCTCTTTTGCATCTTTGCATCTAAATGTGAAAATAATAAGCGCTTCTTTATTAATAATTTTCAACCCCAGTGAATCAACCACTTCTCGTAAGATGAATGACTTTGTTGACCCTGAATCTAGCATACAACGTAATTCCTTTTCGTTCCCCCCTTTACACCTAACTGTTGCCGAAAACGTCTGTAAAAGAACGGAAGTCGGTAGTTTAATTTTGTTATTATTTTCATTACATGAGAGCGAAAGAGAAGCTTCAGGGATTGGCGTTTGTTTTGTCTGATTGGAAGTATCCGTCGCTAAACCTTTCGATGCGGCGTCACATATTAACGAATTATGTAAACCTTGGACATTGCACAGTCTGCATTTTTCATCTTTATGAGCACAGAAACGCCTTGGATGCCCTTTCGAAAAGCAAATAAAACATAAACCTCGATCCATAAATGCCTTTCGGCGAGCCTTTAAATCAAGTGCGCAATCATGATTCATATGACAAGCAGATAAACAAAATATGCAGACATTTTGATTCTGTTTCTTAGGCGGGGTAGAGAACTTTCGATTTGGATTAAAATGTGATTTTTGAAAGTATTTAGAGGGAGTTTCGCTTTGACTACTTAATACCGAAGCACCTTGCTTATTCGTACTGTAATCATTTCTTTTAGAATGCATGTAAGATTTATTTTGATAACCTTAATGGGAACTTTTGTTTCGTATTGATGTTTCATTTACATCAAAATTCTTAGAACGCGCTAACATCATTGATGTTTCCCTACATTCCACTTCCGTTTTCAAGAACGTTAGTAGTTCATTAACATCGAAATTTTGTTTATCACTTCTTTTCCTAGTGAATTCTAGAGTTAAATTCTCGGGTATTAACTTTAACAAAATAGGGGATAATAAATGTCCATAAGAACCACTAGTAACATTTAAAGAATTTAAATTCCTTATTTGTATTTCTATATCGTCATAAAGCTTCCTCAAAGAAGCCGTATTTCCGGAATATTTTACAGGTTCTAAACTCAACAATTTATTCATATGCGCATTAATTAGCAGGTCATCTCTGCCGAAACGGTTTTTTAGTATATCAACAGCCACCGTATAGTTTTCACTAGTAAATGTTAATCCACTAATAGCATTTAAAGCTAAACCTCCCAAAAGCGATTTTAAATAACAAAACTTGTCAACCGAACTGAGACTTTCGTTTTGGTGAATGGAATTACTAAACTGATTCCAGAATTCAAGCCAAGAACAAGGATCACCGTAATATTTTGTAATCGTTAATTTTGGCAATTTTAAAGTATTAACTTCACAAGTTTTCAACTTCGGAGATATAGTTTCCCCACTAGAATTTCTAGATTCAACTTTACACGCGTTTTTTCTTAATTTTTCCTGAATTTTTACATTTAAAACTTATAATTCTTTCCTGATATTCCTGCGCGGAAATTACTTCTGTTTCCAACTCCTGTTCCGTAATTATAAGTTTTTCAATCTCAGAATCGTATTGTTTCAACAACTGCGATTTTTCAAGTAACATTTCGAGTAATTCTTTTAATTTCTCATCCGCGGTTTCACCCTCTTCTAACAATGCAGAATCTATTTTACTCATCAACTTGGTAGTTAAGTTACGCGTCACCGTACGCAACTTCTTTGCCTTATTCATAACCTCCATTTTAACATTAGATTCTATCAACTATAATAATCATTAAGATTTTTATTCAACAATTCTATTCAAAACTGGAAAAATGAAAAAGGGCCTACCACGAATTTCTTCGCGTTAAATCCTGGCTTTTCAGTCATGAACTCACTAATTTTCTTCGTCCATTCTTCATCTCCACAAATCAAGTCCGGTGTCACCAGAAAAAAATGTACGTATCCAAATGATCAGAAGGTTGTTGATGTTTGTTCCTTGATCTATTGCACCAAGATATTTTACTGTACATTTACTTACAATTTATTTACAAGTCGTATGCCACCTGGCATGTTTACAAGCATTATGCCTCCTGGCATGTACATGATAGACATATTCTGCCACCTGGCATGTGAATTGATACATCATACTAGTTTTCTGCCACCTGACAGATACGATGCAATTACCTCAATTAGCGGTAATACGCCCGACATTTTGGCGTGTCCGCTTCCCTTACGTTCTGTAACGCAACTAACTCTTTGTGCGGTGCGCCCTCTGGGCACAAATCACCGCAATCACCGAGGAGGCCAAAATATCCTCCCCCCCCCCGATGAATTACATTCATCTTAATACAATCTTCAATATATGCAAACAAGTAAATGAAAAATATAGAAACTGAAAACATACAAAAACCTTCAAAAAGTATAAAATTACATGTTACACTTACCAATCTTCTAGCAAAACATCTTATAGCTTACTATACTGAAACGTTAACTATGAGGGTTAAACTAGAACAAACAAATAAAATTATTAGTACAATAAGAAATGAAAATAATAATAAAACATATTCAATATGAAACAAACACTTAAGTTAATGTTCTTCAACTGGTAAAAGACACAGTTTGGTAATAGGACGTTTAATGTCCCCGTGCACAGTTTTTAGTCTAACCACTCGGACATTATTGTCTCTTCCAGGAAACACTTCTATTACTCGCCCGAGTTTCCAACGTAATGAAGGCATATTATCTTCTTTAATGAGAACCAAGTCATTTAGACGAATATTTCTGCTAGGCTGTCTCCATTTGCTACGCTGCTGTAGTTGGCACAGGTACTCTTTAGACCACCGCTTCCAAAACCCTTGGAACATCTGCTGTGTTAGTTGCCATCTTTGCAATGGAGGCACTCGTACTTCGGTTAAATCTTGTTCCGGAACAGCTGTTAAAGAAGTCCCTATAATAAAGTGTCCAGGAGTCAAAGCTGTCAAATGATTGGGATCACTGGAGACCGGTGTTATTGGCCTCGAATTTAAGCATGCTTCAATTTGTGCAATTACGGTTAGAAACTTTTCATAAGTCAAAATTTGAGTTCCAACACATTTCTTTAGATGCAGCTTCATAGATCTAACAGCAGCCTCCCATATACCAGCATGATGTGGAGCAGCTGGCGGGTTGAATATCTACCTTATGTTTTCATTTGCTAACCACCTTTGAAATTCTGAGGTTGACTGGACAGATGAAACTGCTTCCTTCAGGATTTTATTTGAACCTATAAAATTAGTTCCACAATCACTTCTTATTTCTTGAGGTTTTCCTCTCCTCGAAGCAAATCGTTTTAGAGCAGCTAGGAATGCTTCACTTGATAAGTCGCTAGCAATCTCTAAATGGATAGCCTTTGTAGCTAAACAAACGAAAATACAGATATAACATTTAATTGGTTTTATACCTCTTCCCCTTTTCATTTTCACAGAAAATGGGCCGGCATAATCAATGACAACCTTTGAAAAGGTTCTACTTGGAATCACTCTACTCGCAGGTAGTTCTCCCATTAATTGAATAGATGTTACTGCTCGTACTCTGCAACATTTTATGCATTTCCAAATGCATTTTTTAATTTCATTCTTTGCACTTATTATCCAGTATTTCTGTCTTATTGAGGATAACATTAAATGCAACCCTCCGTGTAAATGTTTTTCGTGATAATGCTGTATTATTAATTTTGTGAAGTGATTATTATTTGGCAATATAATGGGATGTTTACTTTCTCTGGTAATTTCTGCGTTTCTTAATCTACCTCCTACTCTTAAAATTTCGTTTTCATCTAGAAATGGATTAAGTGAAATGATTTTGATTTTAGTTTTAATCGGTTGTTCTATCTTTAAAGCCTTAATTTCTTCTGAAAATTCATTAAGTTGAACATTTCTTATAATAAATTCTGAAGCCTTCCGTAACTCATAGGCGGTAAGCACACCATATTGCTTTTCACGAGCGGATTTACAGTTGTTCACGAAGCGCAGAACATAAGCCATTATTCACAGTACTTTGTTTAATTTTCCGTACAGTTCAAGATTTAGTAACGGTTCTGTAGATTCCACAAGTGTTTTCAAAATAACACATTTTCGTTCTTCACTAACGTTTTGCAAGTCAGCTTCGGTATTCATTTCGTTTATGTGATGTCGAATATCTACTTCTGAAAGCCAGGGTGGCCCAGAAAACCAATCACTGTCATTAATTAGAGCTTCAGCATCCATCCCCCTCGTAAGTTTATCAGCAGGGTTTGTCTTCCCACTGCAAAAGTACCAACTGTTTAAAATTGTTTTCTCCTTGATTTCTACCACACGATTTCTAACAAATTGTTTCCACTCGTTGGCAGATCCCTTGATCCAGTGAATGCAAATTTGGGAATCAGTCCAGTAAAACATATTTCCCTTATCCAACTGCGGAAATATCGATTGCAAATACGAAACTAATCTTGCAGAAATTAATGTTCCCAAAAGTTCAAGCCTAGGGAGTGTTACCCTTTTTAATGGAGCCAAACGGGATTTCGACATTATGAAACTTGTTTTACATTTATTTTTCTTCTTAAATCTAAAATATGCTACGGCACCATAACACTTGGGACTGGCATCAGAAAATATGTGAACTTCTATAAACTTCCAACACATATCACTGAAGAACTGACTGGGAATTTCGAAAAACTTTATTTTTTCAACTTCTTTTAAATCATTCCTGAAATATTAATTCTGTATCAAGGGGAACACTTTCGTCCCATTGAATACCCTTTTCCCACATAGTTTGCATTAAGAGTTTAATTCGAACAGTAAATGGATTCATAATTTCTAAGGGATCAAAGAGCATACCACATGCTGCTAAAATGATGCGTTTAGTTACTTTGTTATTTTGTAACTTCTCAAACTGAGATACATCTATTTTCAAATTATCATTGACATTGTCCCAGATAAGACCTAAAACTTTCAACGGTACCAAAGAGTCTTCAGATGTTTCACGAGAGTCAATTCCATTAAGTTTCCATAGTTCATTCAGCTCAGGTGAGTTTGAAACCCATCTACGTAAATTCATACTGGCCTCGCTAAGAATGAAAATCATGTCCTTGCTTAAATGTAAGGCCTTTGCTACATTAACTGTCCCAGAAATTAAATCATCTACGTAAAGCTCTTTTAACATACTGCATGCCTCTTCGTAGGCATCTTCATACTTTTTTAAATGCAGTCTTACTGTAGCTGTTAATAAATAAGGTGAGCACTTGACCCCGAAAGGAACTCGATTGTGTTGAAGAACTTGTAAGTTGGGATTACTGTGATCGAGATTTGACCCTTCTTCATTTATCCACAAAAACTTTAAAAAATCTTTATCTTCTTTAGCTAAGCCTACCTCTAAAAATGCACTCTGAATGTCGGCACAAAACGCAATTGAATGTACCCTGAATTTAATGATAATCTTTAGCAAATCAGGATTTAAATTAGGTCCGCTTTCCAAACAATCATTAAGTGATAAATTTCCCTTACTTTTAGAAGAAGCGTCAAAAACTATTCGAACCTTTGTAGAATCCTTCTGCTCGCGCACTACCGCGTGATGAGGCATGTAATACCCCGTTTTCAAATTACTATTTAAATACGTATCTACCCGTTCCACTATACCATCACTCAAGTGTTCATTAATTATCTCATTATATTTTAAATATAGCTCGCTATTTTTCTGAAACTTATTATTTAAAAATAGTAAACGCTGTTTCGCGATTTCATAATTGTTATTTAAACCTTCAACACCCTCTTTCCACAATAATCGAGTTTCATACCTTTTACTCTTGTAAGTTGTATTTCGTTCAAATGACTCTAAAATTTCTTTATCTGATAGAGATATTTCTTTATCCGAACTTATCCCAATTGCTTCTAATTCCCATAATTTTTTAACTCTTTCATAATCTAAGTCCTCATTTACAACAGTTATATGGTTAACTCTTGCTTCCTTACACTTCGATCCTTCATCCTTGCCTTGAATCACAAAACCGAAAGTGCTTTCTGTTGCGACTAATTTTTTACAAATCTTCACGTTTCGTTCTCCTAAAATTTCCCAAATATAATCCGAACCTATTAATACTTGAATTTCGTCACTCGTACCAGCATCTGCTAATTCTATTCCCTTCTCAAACGCCATCTTTCGTATCCACCGAGAAGGAACTTTTACTTGCCCTAGTGTTATAGAATCACAAACTATTGCGTTAATTTTTATCTTTTTACTGGGATGGCTTACATTTTGCAATACGATTTCTACGATATCATAGAAGCGCTCTTTTGCATCTTTGCATCTAAATGTGAAAATAATAAGCGCTTCTTTATTAATAATTTTCAACCCCAGTGAATCAACCACTTCTCGTAAGATGAATGACTTTGTTGACCCTGAATCTAGCATACAACGTAATTCCTTTTCGTTCCCCCCTTTACACCTAACTGTTGCCGAAAACGTCTGTAAAAGAACGGAAGTCGGTAGTTTAATTTTGTTATTATTTTCATTACATGAGAGCGAAAGAGAAGCTTCAGGGATTGGCGTTTGTTTTGTCTGATTGGAAGTATCCGTCGCTAAACCTTTCGATGCGGCGTCACATATTAACGAATTATGTAAACCTTGGACATTGCACAGTCTGCATTTTTCATCTTTATGAGCACAGAAACGCCTTGGATGCCCTTTCGAAAAGCAAATAAAACATAAACCTCGATCCATAAATGCCTTTCGGCGAGCCTTTAAATCAAGTGCGCAATCATGATTCATATGACAAGCAGATAAACAAAATATGCAGACATTTTGATTCTGTTTCTTAGGCGGGGTAGAGAACTTTCGATTTGGATTAAAATGTGATTTTTGAAAGTATTTAGAGGGAGTTTCGCTTTGACTACTTAATACCGAAGCACCTTGCTTATTCGTACTGTAATCATTTCTTTTAGAATGCATGTAAGATTTATTTTGATAACCTTAATGGGAACTTTTGTTTCGTATTGATGTTTCATTTACATCAAAATTCTTAGAACGCGCTAACATCATTGATGTTTCCCTACATTCCACTTCCGTTTTCAAGAACGTTAGTAGTTCATTAACATCGAAATTTTGTTTATCACTTCTTTTCCTAGTGAATTCTAGAGTTAAATTCTGGGGTATTAACTTTAACAAAATAGGGGATAATAAATGTCCATAAGAACCACTAGTAACATTTAAAGAATTTAAATTCCTTATTTGTATTTCTATATCGTCATAAAGCTTCCTCAAAGAAGCCGTATTTCCGGAATATTTTACAGGTTCTAAACTCAACAATTTATTCATATGCGCATTAATTAGCAGGTCATCTCTGCCGAAACGGTTTTTTAGTATATCAACAGCCACCGTATAGTTTTCACTAGTAAATGTTAATCCACTAATAGCATTTAAAGCTAAACCTCCCAAAAGCGATTTTAAATAACAAAACTTGTCAACCGAACTGAGACTTTCGTTTTGGTGAATGGAATTACTAAACTGATTCCAGAATTCAAGCCAAGAACAAGGATCACCGTAATATTTTGTAATCGTTAATTTTGGCAATTTTAAAGTATTAACTTCACAAGTTTTCAACTTCGGAGATATAGTTTCCCCACTAGAATTTCTAGATTCAACTTTACACGCGTTTTTTCTTAATTTTTCCTGAATTTTTACATTTAAAACTTATAATTCTTTCCTGATATTCCTGCGCGGAAATTACTTCTGTTTCCAACTCCTGTTCCGTAATTATAAGTTTTTCAATCTCAGAATCGTATTGTTTCAACAACTGCGATTTTTCAAGTAACATTTCGAGTAATTCTTTTAATTTCTCATCCGCGGTTTCACCCTCTTCTAACAATGCAGAATCTATTTTACTCATCAACTTGGTAGTTAAGTTACGCGTCACCGTACGCAACTTCTTTGCCTTATTCATAACCTCCATTTTAACATTAGATTCTATCAACTATAATAATCATTAAGATTTTTATTCAACAATTCTATTCAAAACTGGAAAAATGAAAAAGGGCCTACCACGAATTTCTTCGCGTTAAATCCTGGCTTTTCAGTCATGAACTCACTAATTTTCTTCGTCCATTCTTCATCTCCACAAATCAAGTCCGGTGTCACCAGAAAAAAATGTACGTATCCAAATGATCAGAAGGTTGTTGATGCTTGTTCCTTGATCTATTGCACCAAGATATTTTACTGTACATTTACTTACAATTTATTTACAAGTCGTATGCCACCTGGCATGTTTACAAGCGTTATGCCTCCTGGCATGTACATGATAGACATATTCTGCCACCTGGCATGTGAATTGATACATCATACTAGTTTTCTGCCACCTGACAGATACGATGCAATTACCTCAATTAGCGGTAATACGCCCGACATTTTGGCGTGTCCGCTTCCCTTACGTTCTGTAACGCAACTAACTCTTTGTGCGGTGCGCCCTCTGGGCACAAATCACCGCAATCACCGAGGAGGCCAAAACACGTGGTTTGTTAATTATTGATAAAGAGATAACATTTGAATATTAAATAACTTAAACTTTGGCGAATGGCGACACACTGGCGCGTGGAATATAACAATATTTTATTTTCGCCAGTGGCAACACACTGCTTTTTAATAGTCGATTAATTAATAGTGGCTCTTGACCAAAACTGAAAGATAATTATCTTATATTTTACTAAATGGCAACAAAATGGCGAGCTAGAGAGAAAACTGCATTATAGTGAGCAGTTTTGCCGCTGCCCGCTTTCAAGTCGCTGAATTTGTTAAGCAGAAATTCATTAAGTTTCTACATAATATGAGATATATCAAAAACAATTTCGAAACTCAAAATACGGGCTTCCAGACGCAGATTTCGGGGTGGAACTAGGTGTTCAAATTGATACCGCGGAGTTTCCACAGTACGAGGAACATACGCGCATACAAACACTAATACAGGGATGTCAAACTCATAGGTACACTTGGGCCAAACAAACAAGGTTTAACTTCAAGAATTATTATTGTATTATTGTATTATTCGAAATAAACAAGGTTTATTTCGAATAATACAATAATAAACATATATATATATATATATAGAAAAGAACAAGAAAAATTTAATGTTTACGTCCTGATACTTGACATCTCTTCTCTGCTATTATCTTTCCTATTTCGGAAGAAATTTTGTTTGCAGTGATAACTTTCAACGCTGACCCAAGGTGAGCATCATTAATACGGTTTCTAATAGGAGACTTATTACCTTTCATGACTGAAAATAACTACTCGCACCGATAAGTGCTACCAAACATGCAAATAATTTCATATGCGAATTTTCGAGTATTTTCAAACCTGGCTGGTAAATATTTGTAAAATTCAGGCACGCCCACTTCAATAAATTTTGCTTTCAAATTTGAGTTGCATTGAATCTCGATCACCTCCATTTGCGTATGGCTGGGTACTGAGTCAATACTTATTGAGAAAATCGAAGAAAACAGAAAAAAAAAATTGTCTTCCAGGGAACTAAAATCATTAAACCTCGTTTCAAATTCAGTTGTTAAATTTGCAATTTTTTCTGCGTATTTTTGATACGAACAAGTATCATCTAAACTTGATTTATTAATGCTGCACGTCGGGAAGTGCGTCAAATCTTCATTTTTAAGTTGTTTTTCCCAAAGAACTAGTTGACATTTGAATGCTTTAATTATGTCAAACATGTTCGTAATGATATGATCTTTTCCTTGTAACGATAAATTTAAATCGGTTAAGTGTTTGGTTATATCAACCAAGAAAAATAAATCTTGTACCCATATTGGATCGTAAAACAAACTTACGTCTTGATTTTTCGTTTTTAAAAACTGACATATTTCTTCTTTCAACTCCCAGAATTGTTTGATAATCTTGGAGCAAGATAACCAACGTACCTCGGTATAGTAGGACAAACCCGAATATTCACTATCTAACTCCCTTAAGAAAGCACTGAATTGACGCTGATTTAAACCTCGAGGTCTTATAAAATTTATAACTTTTTTTATATATGACAAAACATTCTCCATATTTATTACTTTCGTGCATAGAACTTCTTGGTGTATAATACAATGCATATGATGAATGTTTGAACCGTGAATTTCACTAAGTTTTTTTCTTAGTAATGCTACGAAGCCCTTGTTTTGCTCGGTCATTGATGGAGCGCCATCTGTAGCTACAGAATTTAATTTTGCCAAAGGTAGATTGTATTTCTGCAGAAGTCCAAAAAGACAAGTAAATTTATCTTCTCTTGTGGTAGTACCAGGCATCGGTATTAGTTCCAGTAATTCCTCAAAAATATTAAAATTCTTGTCACAAGAACGAAGAAACACTGCTAATTGAGCTTTGACACTAATATCCGTGCTCTCGTCATAGGCAATGGAGAAACTTTCGAAACTAGATGATTTTGCTTTGATCTGATCACTTAAATTCGCGGCTAAATCAGTAACTCTTTCCGCAACTGTATTTCGAGACAATGAAATTGATTGAAAAGCCTTCACATTTCCAGGACAAACAATTTCTCCTGCTTTCATTAGGCATTCCTTGATGAAATCACCGTCAGTAAAAGGCTTCGAATGTTTAGCTATCAACTCGGAAGATGTAGCTTGCATGTACCGCCGCTTCACTTTCTTGCAATACTAAACATGGACTGATGCTTTTTCACTCCTAACTTGAGCTCTTTCAACTTTTCTTCTCTCATTAATTCTTCGTAATTGTTATATTTCGATTTGTGTTGTTCGTAATGACGTTTAATATTATATAACTTTGGTACATTAATAGTATTATTACATATCAAGCAGATTATTTTATCTTTTATTTCACAGCAAACATTTTCTAATTCCCATTTTACTTGGAATATTCTATGTTCGTCAGCGATTTTTCGTTTAATTTTACTACCACTTGGTTTTGATATAGACATACTGAATACAAAGGGCTGGAATAAACACGGTTAACGTTAAAAAGTTAACAAAAATTTATTCTTTCCACAAGAGATAAATCAAAATGCTGAAATATTTCTTCAAAAATATTCTAACAATATCAAAAAATGTCAAACGTTTATCAAAAATCAATTGAAAACAGAGAAACTAATTCTATCTCACAGCGAAATCGCTACAAATCAATCACAGCATTAAATAAACAAACAGTTCGCTAGAACTACAGCTACTACTGAGATGAGTTGTTTGTTCTCGGCTTTTATAAGCTTTATAATTAATTTCTCGAATATACTGAAAAAATCTATAAATATCTGGATTTTTGTGGATGGCAACAGCAATTACGAGATATTTATTTATTAGGTATTAAAAACTAACTAAATAAATAACTATGAAATCCGTAACAATATGAATTAAGTAATAATTAATAATAAAGCAAAGTGCATGCACATGCATGCACCAATATATCGTACAAAACTATGATTGGAAAACTGAGACCATGAGTTCGGCCACATTCGGCTATCGGGGGATGCGTACAAGTTCTGAGTGCACGTGTCCCTCAAAAGCCGAAGTTGGCTGAACGCAAGCTACTCACACGCCTTTGTAATTAAGTATTGTGTGTGTCAGCTCGCTGTGAGTAATCTAACAACACTGAATAAATTATCGTTAATTACTTAGCAGTAAACATTTCATTTTTTTCTTCGTCGATATGTTATTTTATTATTATATATTATTATTTGCCGATATATTGGCCGGGCCGCAAAAATATTTGTTCTGGGCCGCGAGTTTGACATCCTTGCACTAATACATACAGTAATACATACAGATTTGTCAATTTGTTCATTGAAGATTTTCTTTTTTTTTTTTTTTTTTTTAATTTTATTACATAAAATCATTATTCAATCGGTCCACCAGTGGCCGAGTGGTAACGTCGCTGAGCACTGGTAGTTCGGTCCGAGGTTCGAATCCCGCCTACGGGCTGGCTGGATGGGCGTTTACGTGGTTTTTCCCATGTGTAACGTGTATACGAGCCAGTTTCCCTTCGAAAGTCCTCCACGAAGGCATTCCTCCCTTAATGGTGCCTTCGTGAAAACCATCGACTCTTATCAAAGTACAAGCATATAATATAAGTAAAACGTTTTTTTTTTTTTTTTTTTTCTGAATCAAGTACATCATTTGCTTGAATGTTAATTTAATTTACATAATTATTGTTACGAATTTGGTATTTAAAAAGCTGATATTAGTTCAATTATAAATTAAATGGTTTTATTTCCCGCGCAGTGCAGCGCGTGACGAATATTAAAAGAAAGCTAAGCCGGAAAATTGAAAATACAAGAGCGCGTGCATTTAACATTAAATAAATAAATATGTCTTTTTGATTTCGAGAAAGTACCAGAAAATTCTCGCACGTGATGTTAAAATGTTATAAAAGGAGGGAAACCTCTCAGTTCGTAGTAGTTACTTAGTTTGTTGTTGTTTAGAAAACAGCTCTTGTTGATTGTAGCGAATTCGCGGATTAGCTTTCTTTAGCTGTTTTGAATTAAGTTCTTTTGAACGTTTGAGTAGTTAAAAGATAACTACTGTGATATATTGTGATACTGCACGATTATTTGAGGATATTTAATCATATTTGTTGTTATAATAATAATATTTATTTCATTTTTCATCGGACTTGTGCATTCATTTCGTAACGAACCCGTACGCACGCAACAATTTTTGGTGTCAGGAGTGGGATTTTAATGCCAATAACAAGAGCGATGAAAGAACAATTGAGACAGCTCATTAGTGCTTTTGCTGCATTCCAAGAAAAGATGGAAGCTGGTCAAGCATCATTTAAAGAACAGATGAAAGACTCTGTTAAAGAAGAAATGAAAGTGGGACAAGAAGAAATGAAAGATAAGATGAAATCCGGTCAGGAAAAGGTGGAAGCTAGTCAGAAAAAGATGAAAGCTGGTCAGAAAAAGATGGAAGAATCCGTTAAAAAGGAAATGGAAGGCGTTCACGAAAAGTTGGAAGCTGGTCAAGTAACTTTTAAAGAAAAATAAAAGCTGTTCAGGAAGAGATTACTTCATAAAAGAAAACAAATTTAATTTTATGGAAGGCAGAATAGACGCCGTTGAAAATAAAGTTGGAGAAATTCAAGAAAGAGTTTCTTCTGTGAAGAAAAAAATAGAAGAGAAAGTTTCTGCTGTGGAGCAGCGAATCAGGAAGAGTTTCAGCCGTCCAACATCAAATCGAACATCAAATTGAAGAAAAAATATCTGTCGTCCAAGAACATATCGAACAACAAATTGATGACAGAATTTCTGCAGTCGCCAGAGAAGTGGATACTTTAAAGAAATTCGTAGCGACGGCAGGGAGCAATTCGGATGGTTTTAAATTTTTACCAATGCCTGCTTGTCCCTCTCTGAAACTATCTACATATGATGGGAAGACCTCCTGGCATGTGTATAAGACACAATTTTCTATCGTTGCGGATGTGAATGGATGGGATTCCCAAACTAAAGCCTGTCGTCTCGCCGCTTCTCTGAGAGCAGACGCAGCAGATATCCTGTATAATCTTCCCGAAAACCAGAGATTAGACTTTGAAGCTCTATCCGGCGCATTGGAGCTGCGCTTTGGAGAGAATTGTTTAAAAGACTACAACAGGCTTCAACTTCTACAACAGGCTTCCGTCAGCAGAAGCCCACCGAAACACTTCAAAAGCTCGCCACGGATGTTGAAAGGCTGTCACATCACGCATTTTCGGAGTGCCCGACAGAAACAAGGGAAATCCTGTCCCTGCAATATTTCATCGATGGCATCCGGGACACTGAAATACAGAAGGCACTGCGAATGGCGGATGTTAAAGATCTGAAAAGCGCTTTAGTGTACGCCATGAAATTCGAGGCAGCCCAGCAAGCCACCCGTCGAGACCGCCATCCACTCAGAGCTGCTCAAGTCCAGGAGCCAGGGGATCAAGTCACTGCTCGTCTAGACGATTTAACTAGACAACTGAACGCCTTGAGACGGAATATTGGTGACAAGAAACCGACCATAAAGTGCTGGAACTGCGGTGCTGAAGGACACATACGACGAAACTGCAGAACACCCCAGGGCACGGATGCTAAGACCGCTCCTAACAAACAGCAGAGAAACTAATTAGTGGCCATCTCGCGGGGCGGAGGTTGCCAGATAATGAAAAGCACCAGTTTAAAGCGCTTCAGATTTCTGCAGTGAGAGGCGGCAGTAATGGACTTTTCATAATAGGACATATTAATGGAGTTCCCTGCAATATGACGATAGATACAGGAGCCAACGTTACCATCATCCGAAAAGATTTGCCTCAACAACTGGGAAGCAAACTTATCTGGACGCCGCCCTGCGTTACCTACAGACTGTGTCCGGTGTGAAGATCGACATCGACGGAAAAGTAAATGTTAACATCACGTTTGGAAGTGCCGCTTACCATCACACGGCATATGTAGCAGAGATCACTGATTCTAGCATACTCGGATTGGACTTTCTACGGAAATACAATTTTTCCTTGGACTTTAAAAATAACGAATTGCATTCTACATCTGAGGACATAGCGTTATTTGGAGTTAATGATGAAGAAGTTAAATCTGTCCATAAAATTATAGCACAAGACAATATCACAATACCGGCAAGAACAGAAATTTTACTTCCTGGATCCATAGCCGAAAACAGAAATTTCCTCTACGGCATCATAGAATATCCCAATAACTGTAATAGCCCAAAAGGAGTACTAGTAGCCTCAACACTCGTCGACCTATCCAGAACGGTTATCCCGGTGAGAGTCGCCAATGTAACTGAGAAGGGGAGAATTACTAAGAAAGGTGAAGTGGTTGCAGCATGTACTCCAGTAACCACCGTTGAAAGAAAGAGTAATATCCAAGATTCCGTGTCCTCAGAGAGCATTACATCGGAGTTATTGCAGAATGCGCAATTGAACGATGAAGAGAAGAATGCTGCCGATCGCTTCATCAAAGATCTTCAAGTTGTTTTCTCCTGCTCGTCTTCTGACGTGGGTCGAACTAGTTTGACACAACATAGAATAGATACCGGCGATCATCCCCCGATCAAGCAACATCCAAGACGTCTACCGTTTGCTAAACAGGAAGAGGTGCGAACACTGTTAAAAGATATGGAAGAAGGCGATGTCATTGAGCCTTCAGTAAGTTCATGGGCATCTCCCATCGTCTTAGTCAGAAAGAAAGACGGCTCAACAAGATTTTGCGTTGACTATCGCCGGTTGAATGAGGTTATGAAGAAAGACAGTTACCCTCTTCCTAGAATTGACGACATTCTAGACATTCTTTCTGGAAGCAAGTGGTTCTCAACACTTGATTTAAAAAGTGGGTATGGGCAGGTAGAAATACAGCCTGAAGACCGAGAAAAGACGGCATTTACTACGCGACAAGGGCTTTGGCAATTCAAAGTGATGCCGTTTTGACTGTGTAATGCGCCGGCAACATTCGAACGTCTTATAGAGACAGTTTTGAAAGGCATTTCCTACGAAGCCTGCCTGATATACCTGGACGACATAATCATCGTGGAAAAGGGTTTTGAAGAACATTTAGAAAATCTTAGGAAGGTGCTTCAGAAACTGAAATAAGCCAATCTGAAGCTGAGTCCCCCTAAATGCAAATTGTTCCGAAAGGAAATGACTTACCTGGGACATGCCATCTCTGCAGAATGTGTGCGCACGGATCCTGAAAAGATATCAGCGGTTAAATCCTGGAAACGTCCCGGAAATGTCCATCAGCTGAGAAGCTTCCTAGGGCTTTGCACCTACTATAGGAGAAGGACTTTTCTTCCATCGCAAGACCCCTTCACAAGCTGACAGAGAGCAACCAAAAGTTCTTGTGGACAAAAGAATGCGAGGATGCATTTAACAACTTAAAGGAGGCTTTAACACCTGCTCCAATCCTGATGTATCCTCAGCTCGACCGACCATTTATTCTCGACACCGACGCGAGCAATGAAAGTGTTGGTGATGTATTGTCCCAAGAAATAGACGGCCAAGAACGTGTAGTGGCGTACTGGAGCAAGTGCCTGTCTAAACCGGAGAGGAATTGTTGTGTCACCAGGAAAGAGTTGCTCGCCATAGTCAAAGCTGTAGAATAGTTACATCACTATCTATACGGCAGAAAATTCCTGCTCGGCACCGATCATGCATCATTGACCTGGCTTAAACCCATAATTGATTTAATGGAGTCATCAAACAGAAAACCTACCTGGCAGGACATTTCTATCTGTAGTCCTACAACCAAACAATATTGGGCACTCTGGGATTCACTTCACATTCGAAACGGCGTCTTATACCGGAAATTCGAATCGGATGATGGGAAGACGTTCCGATGGCAGCTGATACTTCCAAGATCCCGCATTCCTGATGTCCTTAAAGAACTACATAACAGCCCTACGGGAGGTCATTTTGGAATAATGAAGACCTTACAGAGAGTTCCTGAGCGCTTTTACTGGAATAATGCAAAGGATGACGTGCAAAAGTGGTGCCGATCCTGCGATGCCTGTGCAGGTCGGAAAGGACCGAAGAGACGCAGCCGAGGCAAGCTGCAACGTTACAACGTAGGGGCGCCTTTTGAACGTATCGCCTTTGACATCTTGGGACCTCTGCCACGAACTGCTGATGGCAACAAATACATACTCGTTGTCATTGATTACTTCACCAAGCGGCCTGAAGCGTACCCTGTTCCTGATTAAGAGGCTGTCACAATAGCTGAGGTGATGGTACAGCACTGGATTTCCAGGTTCGGAGTGCCTCTTCAGTTACATTCCGATCAGGGAAGGAATTTTACGTCTGCAGTTATCAAAGAACTCTGCAAACTACTCGGCATTGACAAAACACAAACGACGCCATTACATCCCCAGTCGGACGGCATGGTAGAGAGGTTCAATCGAACCATCCTTAATAACCTCTAATTAGTGATTTCCAGAAACCAACAGGATTGAGACGAGAAACTACCACTGTTTTTACTGGCTTACCGCAGTGCTGTCCACGAGACTACAGGCTATTCCTCATCACAGATGCTCTTCGGTCGTGACCTTGGTCTGCCTTGTGATCTATTGTTTGGTCGCCCTCCGGATGCTCCTTCATCGTCTGAGGAATATATTCAAGATCTCCAGGCCCGATTTGAAGTGATGCACAACTTTGCACGAGAGCGAGTCAACTTGGCAGCAGAGAAGATGAAGACCCGCTACTACACAAGAGCTACTGAACATCAATTCCACGAAGGAGACAAAGTGTGGTTGTGGAATCCGACTCGACGGAAAGGACTTTGTCCGAAATTACAGTCACATTGGGATGGCCCGTACACAGTCCTAAAAAGGCTGAATGACGTTGTGGTTCGGATTCGTAAGTCTTCGAACTCTAAAGCTTTACTCTAAAGTAAAGTCGTTCATTACGACAGATTAGCTCATTACTATGGCCATATTACGTAGTGTAAATAATTGCAAATAGTATAAGACCATGGTCCTTTTTGTTTTTAAATGTGTATTTAGTATTTGATTTGTATTTAGTATTTGATTTGCATTTAGTATTTGATTTGTATTAAGTATTTGTTTTGTATTTAGTACTTGATAGCTTTTGATTTGTTTAAGTTAGTTATTGTATTTATTGTTCATGTTGTTTGATATTGTGATGTTTATGCCTCAGTTGCATTTATGCCTCAGTTATAAGTTTGACTTCCTGTCCAGGGATTGTACTGCCCGAGACGTGCAGTCCTTGGGAAGGGGGCAGTGTTACGAATTTGGTATTTAAAAAGCTAATGGTAGTTCAATTATAAATTAAATGGTTTTATTTCCCGCGCAGTGCAGCGCGTGACGAATATTAAAAGAAAGCTAAGCCGGAAAATTGAAAATACAAGAGCGCGTGCATTTAACATTAAATAAATAAATGTGTCTTTTTGATTTCGAGAAAGTACCAGAAAATTCTCGCACGTGATTTTAAAATGTTATAAAAGGAGGAAAACCTCTCAGTTCGTAGTAGTTGCTTAGTTTGTTGTTGTTTAGAAAACTGTTCTTGTTGATTGTAGCGAATTCGCGGATTAGCTTTCTTTAGCTGTTTTGAATTAAGTTCTTTTGAACGTTTGAGTAGTTAAAAGATAACTACTGTGATATATTGTGATACTGCACGATTATTTGAGGATATTTAATCATATTTGTTGTTATAATAATAATGTTTATTTCATTTTTCATCGGACTTGTGCATTCATTTCGTAACGAACCCGTACGCACGCAACAATTTCATATTCTCTTGTATTCATTATTTACAAGAACGTTCTCGCACCGTATTCTTGTTTCTAAAAGTGAAAGTAATATTCCACGAAAAGCAAGGGAAGTATTTCATTTACTTTTATTACTACTTCAATAGCAAAGCAATAATAAAAAATCTGATGTGTACACCACATGACTTCCTTGTACGGAATGTTAAATTATACGCATTTTTTCTTGCATTTCATTTAAACTTATTAGATTGAATTAAACCTACTTCGCCGACAGCGCATAAACCACAATAGAATAAATGCATTCTTTAAAATTCACTTTGTTTACCATAGCGACACTCTGGCGCTAGGTTTACTTGACAGTATTATATTTCGTTCATATTATAACTCAGAATGCGCAAAATTTGTATCATTTAAAGAATTATCTAATCGTTGCCACATGTTCTATTCAAATACTATAATAAAGCTAGAACTATGCATAAAAGAAATTAAGCAAACAAAACAAAAAAGAAACAGTTTTTCACAGATGATTGAGTATTTCTCATTCAGTTAATTCAGTTTTCACTTCGCGACAAGGCAAAAATACATAAAAACTCAAAATATAAAATTACGAAGTAAATCTTAAAAGCTTATTTCCTCGAAAAAATTCCAAAAAGGATTAAGCATGATTTAAATTATGAATAAAGGCGTTATCTTTGTTGTTTCGAAGCTAAGTTTCTGTAGATTGGCAACAAATCCGCTACTCAGCTGTTTCAAATGTAAACAAGAGCAATGGCCGCCATCAAATTAGGCTTAGCGGCACTTACACAATTTTAAAATTGTTGATAATTCTAAAAATATTGCATACAGATTTACTAAAGGCATAAAACCCTTAACCGGAAGATAAAAACTACATAATTCAATCATTTTTAAAGCAAAAAATGTACAATTTACAAACATATAAGAGTAAAGAAACTGAGATCACTGAGCCGGGTAACAGAGTGGATATATTTATAAATATATTTATATACGTTGAAAGAAAGAGTAATATCCAAGATTCCGTGTCCTCAGAGAGCATTACATCGGAGTTATTGCAGAATGCGCAATTGAACGATGAAGAGAAGAATGCTGCCGATCGCTTCATCAAAGATCTTCAAGTTGTTTTCTCCTGCTCGTCTTCTGACGTGGGTCGAACTAGTTTGACACAACATAGAATAGATACCGGCGATCATCCCCCGATCAAGCAACATCCAAGACGTCTACCGTTTGCTAAACAGGAAGAGGTGCGAACACTGTTAAAAGATATGGAAGAAGGCGATGTCATTGAGCCTTCAGCGAGTCCATGGGCATCTCCCATCGTTCTCGTCAGAAAGAAAGACGGCTCAACAAGATTTTGCGTTGACTTTCGCCGGTTGAATGAGGTTACGAAGAAAGACAGTTACCCTCTTCCTAGAATTGACGACATTCTAGACACTCTTTCTGGAAGCAAGTGGTTCTCAACACTTGATTTAAAGAGTGGGTATTGGCAGGTAGAAATACAGCCTGAAGACCGAGAAAAGACGGCATTTACTACGGGACAAGGGCTTTGGCAATTCAAGGTGATTCCGTTTGGACTGTGTAATGCGCCGGCAACATTCGAACGTCTTATGGAGACTGTTTTGAAAGATCTTTCCTACGAAGCCTGCCTGATATACCTGGACGACATCATCATCGTCGGAAAGAGTTTTGAAGAACATTTAGAAAATCTTAGGAAGGTGCTTCAGAAACTGAAAGAAGCCAATCTGAAGCTGAGTCCCGCTAAATGCAAATTGTTCCGAAAGGAAGTGACTTACCTGGGACATGTCATCTCTGCAGAAGGTGTGCGCACGGATCCTGAAAAGGTATCAGCGGTTAAATCCTGGAAACGTCCCGGAAATGTCCATCAGCTGAGAAGCTTCCTAGGGCTTTGCACCTACTATAGGAGAAGGACTTTTCTTCCATCGCAAGACCCTTTCACAAGCTGACAGAGAGCAACCAAAAGTTCTTGTGGACAAAAGAATGCGAGGATGCATTTAACAACTTAAAGGAGGCTTTAACATCTGCTCCAATCCTGACGTATCCTCAGCTCGACCGACCATTTATTCTTGACACCGACGTGAGCAATGAAAGTGTCGGTGCTGTTTTGTCCCAAGAAATAGACGGTAAAGAACGTGTAGTGGCCTACTGGAGCAAGTACCTGTCTAAACCGGAGAGGAATTATTGTGTCACCAGGAAAGAGTTGCTCGCCATAGTCAAAGCCATAGAACAATTCCATCACTATCTATATGGCAGAAAATTCCTGCTCCGCACCGATCATGCATCATTGACCTGGCTTTTAAATTTCAAGAATCCTGAGGGTCAAATAGCCAGGTGGATACAGAGACTCCAAGAATATGACATCACTATCCGTCATCGTAAGGGATCATCACACGGAAACGCCGACGCCCTGTCTAGAAGATCTTGCCAAGAAAGCTGCCGATATTGTTCCAGGGTGGAAGCGAAATACGAGCTGCTGACTCCGGTCGCAAGACAAATTACAACATCAACATCGGCTGATCGAGAACCGTGGAGTGATGATGAAGTCAGGAAAGACCAGCTGGAAGACCGCGACATTAAGCCGATAATTGATTTAATGGAGTCATCAACCAGAAAACCTACCTGGCAGGACATTTCTATCTGTAGTCCTACAACCAAACAGTATTGGGCACTCTGGGATTCACTTCACATTCGAAATGGCGTCTTATACCGGAAATTTGAATCGGATGATGGGAAGACGTTCCGATGGCAGCTGATACTTCCAAGATCCCGCATTCCTGATGTCCTTAAAGAACTACATAACAGCCCTACGGGAGGTCACTTTGGAATAATGAAGACCTTACAGAGAGTTCGTGAGCGCTTTTACTGGAATAATGCAAAGGATGACGTGCAAAAGTGGTGCCGATCCTGCGATGCCTGTGCAGGTCGGAAAGGACCGAAGAGACGCAGCCGAGGCAAGCTGCAACGTTACAACGTAGGGGCGCCTTTTGAACGTATCGCCTTTGACATTTTAGGACCTCTGCTACGAACTGCTGATGGCAACAAATACATACTCGTTGTCATTGATTACTTCACCAAGTGGCCTGAAGCGTACCCTGTTCCTGATCAAGAGGCTGTCACAGTAGCTGAGATAATGATACAGCACTGGATTTCCAGGTTCGGAGTGCCTCTTCAGTTACATTCCGATCAGGGAAGGAATTTTACCTCGGCAGTAATCAAAGAACTATGCAAACTACTCGGCATTGACAAAACTCAAACGACGCCATTGCATCCCCAGTCGGACGGCATGGTAGAGAGGTTCAATCGAACCATCCTTAATAACCTCTCATTAGTGGTTTCCAGAAACCAACAGGACTGGGACAAGAAATTACCACTCTTTTTACTGGCTTACCGCAGTGCTGTCCACGACACTACCGGCTATTCTCCATCACAAATGCTCTTCGGTCGTGATCTTCGTCTGCCTTGTGATCTATTGTTTGGCCGCCCTCCGGATGCTCCTTCATCGTCTGAGGAATATATTCAAGATCTCCAGGCCTGGTTTGAAGCGATGCACAACTTTGCACGAGAGCGAGTCAACTTGGCGACGGAGAAGATGAAGACCCGATACGACACAAGAGCTACTGAACATCCATTCCACGAAGGAGACAAGGTGTGGCTGTGGAATCCGACTCGACGGAAAGGACTTTGTCCGAAATTACAGTCACCTTCGGATGGCCCGTACACAGTCCTAAACAGGCTGAATGACGTCGTGGTTCGGATTCGTAAGTCTTCGAACTCTAAACCTAAAGTCGTTCATTACGACAGGTTAGCACATTACTATGGCCATAGTACATAATGTAAATAATTGTAAATAGTATAAGACCATGGTCCTTTTTGTTTATAAATGTGTATTTGATTTGATTTGTATTTAGTATTTGATTTGCATTTAGTATTTGATTTGTATTTAGTATTTGATTTGTATTTAGTATTTGTTTTGTATTTAGTATTTGATAGCATTTGATTTGTTCAAGTTAGTTATTGCATTTATTGTTTATATTGTTTGATATTGTAATGTAATGTTTATGCCTCAGTTGCATTTATGCCACAGTTGTAAATTTAGCTTCCTGTCCAGGGATTGTACTGCCCGGGACGTGCAGTCCTTGGGAAGGGGGCAGTGTTACGAATTTGGTATTTAAAAAGCTAATATTAGTTCAATTATAAATTAATTGGTTTTATTTCTCGCGCAGTGCAGCGCGTGACGAATATTAAAAGAAAGCTAAGCTGGAAAATTGAAAATACAAGAGCGCGTGCATTAAATAAATATCTCTTTTTGATTTCGAGAAAGTACTGGAAAATTCTAGCGCGTGATTTTAAAATCTTATAAAAGGAGGAAAACATCTCAGTTTGTAGTAGTTGCTTAGTTTGTTGTTGTTTAAAAAAAACTACTGTTGTTGATTGTAGCGAATTCGTGGATTAGCGTTCTTTAGCTGTTTTGAATTACGTTCTATTGGACATTTGAGTAGTTAAAAGAAAACTACTGTGAGATATTGTAATACTGCGTGATAATTTGAGAAAATTTAAGCATTTTTGTTGTGATAATAATAAATTTTTGTTCATTTTTTTTCATCGGACTTGTGCATTCATTTCATAACGAACCCGTACGCACGCAACAATATTATAACTCATAATGCACAAAATTTATATCATTTAAAGAATAGAATTATCTAATCGTTGCCACATGTTCTATTCAAATACTATAATAAAGTTAGAACGATGTATAAAAAAAAATTAAGCAAACAAAACAAAAAAAAAAAAAAAAGAAAGAAAGAAATAGTTTTTCACAGACGATAGAGTATTTCTCATTGAATTAATTCAGTTCTCACTTCGCGAGAAGGCAAAAATACATAAAAACTCAAAATATCTATATTAAAAATTAAGAAGTAAATCTCAGAAAAAATTCCAGAAAGAATTAAGCATGATTTAATTGGCAATAATAAATGAATGCGTTATCTTTGTTGTTGCGAAGCTAAGTTTCTCTAGATTGGCAACAAATCCACTAGTCTCCTTTTCAAATGTAAACATCAATGGCCGCCATTAAAAACAGGCTTAGCAGCAATTAAACAACTTTAAAATTGGTGATAATTCTAAAAATATTGCACACAGATTTACTAAAGGCATAAAATCCTTAACCGGAAGACAAAAACAACATAATTCAATCATTTTTAAAGCAAAAAATGTGCAATTTACAAACATATAAGAGTAAAGAAACTGAGATCACTGAGCCAGGTAATAGAGTGGATATATATATAAATATATTTATATACGTTTGACGCGGCCGATTGAAACCAAAATACGAGGTGCACATCTACATGTTATAGTAGTCTTATATACAAAATTTCAACGTTTTGAGGCTACTCGTTTTTGAGTTATGCGAGATATGTACGTACGTACGTTCGTACGCACGTACGCACATACGTTCGTGCAGACGCCAAGAAAAATTCTCTTCAGAGTTGATTTTAAAGCAGTTTTTTTTTTTTTTTTTTTGGGGGGGGGGAGGAAAAGAGTCTTTTATTCTGTCCTTACGTACAGATATCACGAAAAACATCGTTAAATTGCATTCGAAAGCGGTCAAATTAGATATTTTCGTTGAAATATGCTGCTTGAAGCTTTTTCCGATTACAATACTTCCTTTTTACTTCGTATAAGGAAGTAAAAATATTACATTTTAATATTATATTAGAATATGGAAATGAAAAAACGTCTATTTTTATCTTTCATTGGGAATGCAATTCCTTGCCGTTAAACAAAGCATATTTTTAATGTCAATATAGACCAAAAAATTTAGATTTCTTAGTTTTTAAAACATTTTAGCATTTATTTTGCATGAAACTTTTTACCACAATATGGCTGCAATAATTTTCATTCTGCTTTCTTAAATTCATTTATATGGGTATCTACGTAGAATTCTGAATATTTTTAGATGCTGGACGAACCCCAAATTTCCTTGAATACGAATTTTATATTTTCTCGAAATTTTTGAATCTTAAACTTCATAAAAGAATAATAAGGTGTAGGAAAAAAAAACCTTTCTGCTAATATTTAAAAGTTATTAATTAAAGTAATACTTGAAATCCACGTTTAAAAGAAAGTAAATTTAAGAATATGATATTTTGAGTTAGGCCTGTATATACTAAAGCAAAACAAATGTTCAGTAAATGAAGTACGTAAGTAAAGCTTTTAAATATTCAGTTTTAGTTTCAGCATATAAACAGAAAACTAGTTACAGAAACAGTTCTTATTTTTTTACATACACTTAGACTATTTCAAATCAAAGCAACGGTAAAACAGAGAGGTTTATTTTCAGAAGTAACCCAGATGGAATTGCACATGGAATGCTTGATTATTTCCAGAAAATTAAAGAGCATTTTAAATCAAAGCAACGGTAATGTGGAGAGGTTTATTTACAGAATTAACACAAATGAAATCTACACATGGAATGCCAGAGAATTAACACAGATGAAACCTACATATGGAATGGTAGATTATGTTCAGAAAATTAAGACTGCATCAGTTAGGGTCACTACAAGATGACATTCATCGAATATGTGCAAGTCCATGGAAATTATAACAGCCATGATTTTCATTTAAAATACTTTTATTGGATTTAGTTTAGAATTTAAGTGTTGGGGGAATTTTCTTGAAAGTTTGGAGAATATACCGCTTAAGATACAGATTTACTGTGTTTTAAAAATTAATTAGTAATTTGGAGACTTCTTATAACATGGGGCTTCTCCCAGTTATGACATGTACAGCCGTATAACTTAATTCCATATGGGCTTTATTTCATCAAACATTCCAAATTTTGGATTTAAAACGATTAACGCTTCTTAACAGGAAAAAGAGCGAAGGCTTAAAACTGAGTCTAGAAATCTCTTTAAGAGTAGTAAAATTCTAAGTTTCGAATGTCTCGTAAAAATTCCCCAACTTAGGAATACGTAAAATCTTTGCTTAATGTTTAGTTTTGGGTTATCAAAGTTCTTAAAGCATTTACTAAATATAAGCAAACAATCCTTTTGTTGGTAGGCGTATGCGCATATATGTGCAAAAAATTAGATAACCACAAAGACACACATTTAAACAAGACGCCATATGGAAATAAAATTCACTTACCTCACAGTTTAAGTTCTAATTGAAGAGACAGCAAGTGCAGCTACTAATCTGAAGTCGCATTTCAAGGCTCATAAAATAAACAGCAGGGTTACCACTGAGTCATCGTCTAATTATGCCTCTGAATGCATCACTTTCACTTTCACTTGTATCCACTCGCACACGAAACGGATCAATATCTCGTTTCCTTATCGAACTTCTGAATGGCGTTATCCAATTGCTTTAATATTCAAACATCAGTATGTCTTTTTTTTTTTTTTGTTGTTGTTGTTGTTTCTCACTTACATATCTATACCTATTCACCTTAAGACAGCATTTTGATCGGTCTCCAACCCTCCTCTCCTACCACCAACCTCTCGAGAGGAGTTTCGGCTCGCCATATATTTGGATTGCCTCCATGGCGCAAAGACACTATACATTTGCAAACACACTTGCAATGGGCTCCCCTAAACACTATACCGTCTGGGCGGCTTGGACAGAACTACCAGTGCTCAGTGACTTTGCCGCTCGGCCACTTCTGCGCGATATGTGATTGCTATTAAATTTTTAGTGTTCTTAAAGAATGTTAAAGCTTCTTCCAGACTTTCTTAGGAAGATTTACAATTACATTAAAATAAAAATATTCTTCAAGGAGGAAAAAAAGTTCTTTTTAATAACTTGCACAATATATGCAATCAACCAAAAATAAATAAATATCGACTTTAATCATCTTAAATATAAAATGAAAGATCTCGAATTAAAAGTTAAATTCCAGGACTTTTCGGACATTAACTTTTTAAGAGCTATTTGATTTTTGATAAGCTTCGAGTAAAGGAAATAATTTGACATTTAAATGTTTTAACATGTAATTTTAGTAACTTAAAAATGCATTATTTTATGCACTTTACTAAGACTACAAAACAACTCTGTTTGTTTTACCGTTTTTATACCTTATGACGTTCAAGAATCTTATTATCGTGCATATTTCATCAAAATTTACACCTATTAAATACTTCACGGGAAATATATGAGTCTCATAATAATTATCCGTTCTTTTGACGATGATCAAGTCATGTAATTTACAACTACAGAAAATAATTAATGAGATTTTCGACATGTTGGTTTTCGTTTACTGGAGTTAATACAAGAAGGAATGAACTGTCATATAAATTTAAGCAATAAGTGATTTGATCATTTGGTAGGATTGTATGTTAATTAGCCAGTTATTATGATCTGAATGTTTACTTCTTCTTTCAGTAGTCCTCACCATAATGCAAATTAGTTGCTGTGTATTTAAGACGAGGGTTTAAGTGTTTTAAAGTGACAACTTGTGGCAACCTCTCTTTGCAGATATGTACAACCGGCACATCCCCCAAAGTTATTACGGCTTCAGCACCTTGGTAGCCGGAAGTTTAAAATACGTATCGTTAGTTACCTTGAACTAGCTTGTGCAATGCATTTTGTGTGTAAATTACCTACATTACCTATACCAAAATTACGTTACCTACTCTACGTTACCTACACTGAAATTAACTTCATCTTAGATTGTTTTAAGTACCCGTAAGTATCGAAGTTTCATCTATAGCATTGGTTCTCAACGGGGGGCGTTACCGCCCCCCCAAGGGCAGTGGAAGGATGCTGATGGGCGATGAACTTGTTTTGGGTGGCAAGAGGCGGCGAGCATGTTTTGGGCGGTAGGGGGCGATCAGCATGTTTTGCATTCGAACTTAATTTTAAAATTCCCAAAAAAATTTATTAAATCAATTATTCGATTTACACCATTTGTGCCAGCAATAAAACGAACTTATGTGACGGCTGACGGCTCCTGTCATGCAATTCTAAGAATGGTGAGACAAATGTGCAAAAACTTCATCCTGACAAACAAAATAAAGATTTGTCGTTTTCTCCGAACATCAGAGCCAAGTTTCATAATTCACTGTCTGTCTCAGGTTTACTAGTAACCTCATCAAAAAAATGCGACTATGGTTTGATAGCCTCTTATAATATATACAAATTAATTTCTAAATCGGGAAAGCTCATACCATGGGCGAAGAGTTGCTACAAAAAAAGAGAAATCGACTTTAAATCGTCGAAAGAGGAGACTTGCGCCTTCATCTCTCTAAAAATATTAAACCGAAAGTTCAGAAACTGTCTCTGAACCATTAAACACAGAATTACACTGATCATACATGATTGTTTCATTGATATTACTCTTATAGCGTATTTTTTTCTCTTCTTTTTTAATTATTTAATTAAGAATAAAGAATTTTTAAATATAAAACATCACTTAAGCAATTTTTTTCTGGCATTATTCATTTCAGTTTTAAGAAAAAGAATGTAATTCCTAACCTTGCGGGCAACACTGTCAAGTTAAATAAAAAAATTTGGTGTGCAAGTCTACTGAAAAAAAAATTACTTAGAATTTTAGTTTTTTATAATTCGAGAACCTCCTTTCCCATACTTAAATTACAGAATTTTCACAAAGGAGGGGGGGCGTTGAAACATTTTTCGCTCTTTAGGGTATAAAGTATTTCTCCCGCCTTCTTAGCATGCCTTCGTAGTGCAGCGGTCAGCATGCTGGGCGCGTATTCCAGGGGTCCGTGGTTCGATTCCCGGCGAAGGCTTTGCTCATTTTTCATCTTTCCTGTTTCCAAAAAATACCTAATGTCTCTACAAGAGAGGGGGGAGCTTCGAAAAGGTTCAGAATCATTCATCTCTAGCATAAGCAGTACCTTCCTGCTGTTCATTTAATGGGCTAAATAGGTTACATTAACCTTCTTAGCATGTCGCCATTTGCTTCTGACTAAAGAGATTTTTAATAGGTCTGCAGAACTATGAAATCAGTTCCTACACATAGCACAACCCTACTGTTTGACTAGTGATTCATTATTGCATAACATGTAGAATATTAATTATTTACTACAGAGTTGTGAAACTTTGTCGACAAGAGATCTTTGGGTTCCTAGGATAGGAGGAGAGGTCCTACCATTCTTCGGAAAATAAACGTTAAATATTTTGATATGGATATCGCAGGACTTCCTTGTACAGTCTATTAAATGATAAGTATTTTTTTCTGCAGTTCATTTAAATTTATTTTCAGGAATTATTCTAACTTGAATAACCGATCCCTCAAGGGAAGTCGAAAAGGAGATCAAAATTTGCGAATTGTGAAATTAAATAGCTCGCTGAATTTTTTCCGTACAAAAGTCAATTCTTCTAAATTGTTTTTGTCATAACGAGCGTAAAACTTTCCAAAATTTAAATATAGGTACCGGGAGATCGTCTTCAAAGTTTGATTTCGTTATTAGTCAAAAATTACCTTTTTTTAAATTTTACATTAGCAAAACATGAATATTTTTGTCATTTAAACACTTCTGTAATTGGAAATGTAAGACTACGATCAACGACTGCTAAAGTAAAGACGGTGTAAAGATTTTTAAGGTGGGTAAAGCGGTAATTTACTTATATATATATATATATATATATGATATTTTTGCAGTTGGGCACATGAGTGACGAAGCTTGGCATCAGAGTCCGGGTGTTGTTTGGCTGAGTGTAATACAGCAGAATGATGACACAGAAGGATTTTGCTTTTAATTGCACATCTGTATTCAATTCAAATAGACGAAAATTTGTTTTTAAGATGAAATTCTCCTAATTACATACCAAATAGTGTTTTAAACTAAATACAATGAAATCTAGGCTTTTGACGTCATAACTATTCTAATAAAGGGAAGAAAGGTGAGAAGCGCAGCAGCATAGATTTTAACACAGAGAGAGAGAGGAGCTTCTGGCGCCAAATGGCACGAATTCTCTATTTATAGAAACGGTTACGTAAATAGGCTGAAATGTTCTCGAAAGTACGGTCTAGGGTAAAGATCCTAAAAATTGCGGAAAGTTAATTAAAGATTGCTAGTTCACATATAGCAAAGCTGTTCTATTTTTTATATTTTACATATATATAATACGTTTGATACTCTTAACTTAATAAAAAATGGAGGTGCACAACTAGATGTTATAGCAGTTCCATACATGAAATTTAAAATTTTTATGGCTAATCAATTTTGAATTATGTGAGATAATTACGTACATATGTACTTACTTACTTACTTACATAGGACACAAAATACGTACGCACAGACTACACAAAAAATTCCATTTGACAAACCGTTTTGGAAAACCCAAGTGCTTTATTCTGAGCATACGCACAGATGTCACACACACACACACACAAAAAAGACTTCCAAATGTTTCCAAGCTGTCAAAGTGGATATTTCGAGATTACAATACTTCCTTTACTATTTATAAGGAAGTAAAAATACTGTGGAGGTATGGAAGTTGCATGCATTTTCCGCAAAAAATGAAGGAAATGTTATTGTTTTATCACAATTTTACTTATGGAGATGTTATTCAAATTGTATATTTCTTGCTTAATTCTTCTATTATTACCTAAAAGAACAAAATGAACAAAATAAGAAGTATTATTTGATTAATTGTTTTAGACGATTGGTTTTCAAATTCACATGGCATTCAAAATGCTTTCCAAATTTTGATTTTGACTTTCAGAATCTCTACATTTTCCCGGGATTTCACAGATTATGATTTGAAGGACAATTAGTCTAACGTACAATATAGGGTTTAGTATTGATTACTTAGAAACTGAGAACATGATGGTCTTATTAATATTTGGAAATTTAGACTTATGCTTTAACTAGAAATTTACTTTTATGGTAATAGCTTCGTAGCATTTATAACTTCGGAAAAATGTGTCAGAAGAAATTAATTTGTGAAGTATTTAGGAATACCATTGTTGCGCAGTGGCGGCTCGTAATAAGCACTGTGGAACTGCAGCACCCCCTATTTCCAGTTATTATTATTTTTAATATTTAATATAGTGTGCCCTTTAGTCTTTAATTCTTTCTTTATATTTTTGCAATATATAATCCTCAAGCTTAATGTCAGTAGCCATCCCCCACTTTGTGAGAAAGGTACGAAAGTCTTGGGAACTGCGCGCTTCACAGTTCCAGCGACGTAGTGTTTGGCTGTTCTGCGCATGCGCACAGAGTTCATGAAAATTTGCAACCTTTAAAAAATTGCCTTACTCAACATCAAATGCAAAACAACTACAAATGAATCAATTGTTCCTATTGCAAAAGCAACAGGAATTTTAAAATATCTAAATGGGGATAATTTCAAGTTTTGTTTAGAGCAATTTTTATCAGATGCCTCATGTTGAAATAATATACAACTAAACGCAATCCAGAGAAAATAATGTGTTTAAAGTTGACAAATTTCAAAACTGCTATTTTAGAATTAAGAATTTCAAAGTACTGTGAGAATTTCTTAAAGACACTGATGGCAGAAGCTAAGGAAATACGTGACTTTATAACTATGTATTGATATAATGCACAGATATTCTTCCACTAAACACTTAGCAGCTGCTAAATTGTTAAACAAGAAATGCTTCGCTAGTTTTAGAAATGAACATTCTACAGAAGAAATAGTACTCACCACTGAAGCATATCCAATGATTGACAAAAAAAGCTTGAAAGTGAGCTAAAAGTATTCTGTTGTAGGTCTGATATCCACGAATACTACAAATTAATTGAGCTACTGGATTTTATCTTCGAAAATAATCTAGATGATGTTCTTAGTGAAATTACGAAACTGATAAATATTCTCTTGATAGTTCCCATGACTACATCAGAGGCAGAACGCTGCTTTTCAACATTGAAAAGGATGAAAACTTTTCTAAGAAGCAGTAGGAATTCGGAAAGACTAAATGCGCTTGCATGGCAATAAAGAAAAATTTCCTCAGTTGTCATCCAGAGATCAAGGAGAAAATTATTGATCTTTTCGCGTAAATTAAAACAAGAAGAATTGATTTCATTTTTAAATGAATGAACAACATTGAGCTGTAACAATTTTGGTTAAAGTAATTAAGAAATGTTGAATTTTTTTCTTGTAGGACTTCATGAAGTTTCAAAATAATTTTTTTTTATAAATGTTTGTTTCCTTTTAGACAATTTTAAAACAAAGGTTAAATTTTTTTGAAACAGCACCCCCACTAATTTTAGCCACGAGCCGCCACTGATTGTTGGTCAAAGGACAATGAGACTTTACTTTATCTGGTAGAAGTTAATTGCCTAACAGACGAGATGCGAATAATTCCCATGTTTTGAAAGTAAATGCAAAATCAGGCAAAGGCTTAAATATACCTTTTTATTTAAACAGAATTTAGAAAACAAATGCAAGTTTTTGCGCTAACAGTGTCTTAAAATTCAAAACTCTCAGTTTAAATATTATCTAACTCATTTGCATTCTGGTGAGAAGACGAAAAGGAGAACTGTAATAAAGGTTGAAATTATAAAAATACATTTACAAACTTTCACAGCACATTTTAAAAATCTGAAAGGTTTCAGATTTAAAATAACGCCCAAAGGGGAGTTTTTTTAAGGTTTCTGTTGGGTAGAGGCGAGCGAACTTTTTTCTTATGCGCATGCGTATTAATTATGATGGTCTCTTCTCCCGACACATCCCTCATTCAAGCGTAGGGAGATTGTGAGATGTTATTTGCTGTGTGATGGTCAATGTGATTTCCTGTGTGATCCTTTTATTCATTATTCGTGTAAATAAAGTGTGTTGTCCTACGACGGCTTCTTTACTCTAAATATTGGCCTCTAAACAACAGTTTCGTATGTTACCTTTACTTAATAAATATCACATTCTACGTACTCAAACGATAAAATTTAGTTCAACAGCAATATCGCAAAATAATTTTAAAATGAGCATACCAGAATTTCCGATCGCAATGGAAATAAAAAGTACTGTGTTGCCATCGCTCGCTTTGAACTCGTCCAGTTTATTAATCGAAATTTGTTGAAGTGTTACAAAATATGAAATCGATAATAAAACAAACTCCAAATTCCAATTAGGGCTTCCGCATGCCCATATTCTATGGAAGATTACGTTATTCAAATTTTGATGGCTCTAGGTATCGTTGTTTTATCACAATGCGAAAAATATTTATGCAAATTCATGCAGATTTTTCATTATTTAATTTCTTTAAATATAATACAGGGCGATAATATTTGGTGGCAACAATTCGAAAAGTGACACAACGCTTATCGTCGATCGACACCAAAGTGCTAAAACGAAATTGATAGTCCTTCTGCGCAAATTGCTCCTTTTGACTAATAAATGGTTAATTTAAATAATAACCTCACAGTGCTCCTCGGGTCGTTAGCAGCCATGGGTCTTATCGAAAGTATATTATCTGCTAAATGACGTATTCTCACATGAGGATGAGTTTGTGGGAAAAACGTCAAGATAATAGACAACAATTAACTTTGAAATTTATTATCAACTGCATAAATTTCCTAGCATTATCTGTAGCGCAGCCCAAAGGTTTGAGACTCCAAATTCTACGCTGAGAAAAGGTGTTTGCGTTATCATTTTAGTGATGAAATGTCACTGTGGTATTCTCTATTTCGTGCGGTATAGTTTACAGCTTTTTCAGTCTCCTAAACATTATGATTAAATACAAAATTTAAAGTTTTCAAACATCCGTTCAATTTTAAGAAAATTATTTTGTCTTTTTTTAAGAGAAATTGATTCCATAGTAATTTTTCGTTTTTATTTGAAAAAAGCTAGTACTCGTAACTAACCAAAGAACAATTTAGCAAATCAGCATTGTCTAAAACAGAGCATTATTGTTGCGCAGATATATTATTATATTTCCGAAGCTTAGATCCAGATTATCAACGTAACTGAACTACTGTCGCGATTGATTTAAACAAATTTAGTTACATGGTGAGTAAGAAATGGGTTTATACATTTGAAGTAATTGTAGTATGCTACCATATACTCTGGAGGGGAAATGGTGAAATACTCGTGAAAACTGAAATTTTGTTTTTTCTTGTAATAGCGAAAAATTTCCGGTATCGCATTTCAAGGAAAATACCCATTTAGATCGTTCTCGAATCCATTTGAACGATGTTTCTGCGGGGCATATGTACGTACGTATAGAATAAAGGACCCCTTTTTTCTAAAACGGTACATGTAAAATGGATTTAAAATATATTCAGAAGAGACTTTTTCGTGACGTTTGTACGCATGTATTCCTAGCATAACTCAAACACCAGTACCGTACAGCATTGAAACTTTGTACGTGGAACTGCTATAATATCTGATTGCGCACCTCCCTTTTCCGTTGCAATCGGCTGCACGGAACTAATCTTAGCAGATAATATAATCAATATTATTTAGTAAATAAATTATATATATAATTTATTTCCTAAACAGTACACTCCCTTACCCAGCTCGGTATTGGTAAATTCTACATTTTTTGCTTTAAAAGTGATTGAATTACATATTGTTCTTATATTCCGGTTAAGGTTTTTGTATGACTTTAATTATGTGCATGCAACAGTTGTAGAATTATCGACAATTTAAAAGTTTAACTTGCCTTCGGTCTAACGAGATCACCATTTATTTATATTTGGAAGTCTTAGTAGAATAGTGAATTAACTAATTTACTGCACCAGATAAAATGTCTTTTTGCTCAGTGGGACCAAATGCAAACTTTCAGTTTTGTGCATCGAAAGTTTTGTCTTCCTGTCCGATGTCCAAATTGCTTGTTTTGCCTAGAAAATCAAACTTTAATTGTAAAAAATATTTTTTAATAGTTTTTAACTGTTTTTGTCTTTTAGGTTTTTTTTTTAAATCTTTTTTTTTTTTTTTTTTTTTTTTTTTACAATTTTTTTAATGAAGACGTTTTGAGTTTCCGTGCGTTTTTTTTGCCTTACTACGAAGTGAGAAATTTCTTGAAAGTGTGAGTAAATTCTTAAGAAACGCAAATTCTATACGAAGATTTGTAACGAAATGGAAGTGCAAGAAACGGAACTAATGGTTCCTTGCTGTATTTTACATTTTCCTTCACTTTCACTTTCACTTTGCTTTCTTCTCATCACTTTATGAAAGATCTACTTTTGTTTTATGAAATTATGGCATCTTCTTTTATAGTTATCTGACACTGGAATTAGTTCTTAATTAGAATTGCTCAAAATTATTCATTTTTAGTGTTAGTTTGAAACTTGTTTAAGTAATGATTATGTTTGCTTGGCGAAGTAGATATTGTAGAGTTTTGACAAAACTCCTTTTTTTCATATTTTCGAAAACATATCGCGTCTAAGCACGAACCATTACCTATTCTGTGCATGTTTTCTACCCAAAAGTATATCCAGAGAAATGTGTTTGTGTAGCATTTTGTTTTTCAAAACAACAAAATAATTAAACAAAACGAATAATAAACAAAATAGAATAAACAAATAATTAAACAAAAAGTATTTGTTTAAGGTCAGGAAAAATACAATTTATACAATCTGCTATAATGTATTTTCTCCCTCCTTTTAGCATTTCTTCCTGGTATAGTTGTAAGCATACTCGACGCGTATTCGAGAGGTCCACGGTTCGAGTCCCAGCGAGGGTATATTATACATTTTTCACTTCTCCTGCTTCAAGAAAATCTGACTCTACAATTGGTGCCCGAACTAAAACGTGGTGAACGATAAGTCGTCCCCACCAGTCTTTGGCTGTTGGGTCCTCTGATCCTCAATCGCTCATTAAAAGGAGATTTATATAATATATTTTCTCCTTTATTTTGGCATGCCTTCGTCATGTAACTGGAAGCTCACTGCACGCGCGCTCGAGAGGTCCAGGTTTCGATCCTGGCCAGGGCAAAGCGTATTTTTATCGTCTCCAGCATTAAAATATCCTTATGATTCTACACTGTATAAATTTGAAATGGGTGTATTACCGGTTCTTCAAGGAACGCCGATATTCTACGCTATTTTCCTGTACGTACTTCCCACAAAAGTTAATTAAAATAAGTTTTAAAAAGAAGCAACTATTTATGGCATTTATAGTTGTTAAACCAAACAGTATTGGAAAGTGAAATAATTACAAGCTACGGCATTCCATATTTTGGCAAAAACCTGCATTCGATTCAAAGCGTTAAACACAATTGCGAGATTTTGCTGATTGTGCCAAACTTCAAAATCATTAACAATTCGGAATAATATTTTTTCATAGTTTTTGTGTGTCATTAATTTTCCTTTCCTTTTAACACTTTTTTAGCTGTTTATATGAATGTCCAGGGAAATGGCGAACATTGCCTAATTTTTTTTCCCGTCAAGAAGATTCCATGTCACGCTCTGTCTGAAAGTTTCATCAATTCTAAAATTTAGTGGGAAATTTAGGCCTGTTCAAGAGAGATCAATTTCTTTATGTCTGGTTTACTTGGTTTTAACCATAAATTAGGATCCCCTTTTAATTTTGTTCTGCATTTATTTCTTTACTTATTTTTATTTCAAATTTATCAATATTCAATAGAAAATCCTTGTTTACACATATAGGCTGTGCAAAAAGACAATAAAAATTTAATAGCTTGTAGGGTTTATATTTATTTTAACTAACATTTATTTTAAGTTTAAACTATCTTTCCTCTCAAGCCTTACTTTCCCCTGGAACTGCCAATGCCAGAGTATGTAAATTTTAGTAGAACGCGCAAGGATTCAAATTATCAGCGGAAGTATTCTGAGTTAAATAGAAAGGAAACGAGTTCGAGATGCGCTGTTCTTACTTCACGAGCGCGGAGGTAGTTAGCCAGAAATTGAAGGACCCCGCGTTTCGGCCTGTGTGCTTGCCTCGGAGAATTGTTAATCGTTCAACGTGATATTCAAAGTTTGCTGAATTAGCAGCGGTATTGTAAAACGCGGTGAGGTTAGTTACGTTTAGAGAGCCTCGTAGTTAGAGTCTTGTTATTATTTCTTTTCAGGTTCTTATTTTAATTTTACCGCCGGGTCGGCGTAGTTTGTGAGCGTCAAGAGCACGCAATTGTAATTTCTTAAGTTGAATAAAAAGGGACTTAAACCCTTAGCAAGATTATGTATATTTTCCAGTTTCAACAGTCACCTCTTAGTTGCGTGCAGGTGGGAGGAGCGCAACTCTACATTGGCGCCCGAAAACTTCTCGAACTGAAATGGCCGAAAATCGGATGGAAACCGCGGGACAACAACAAGAAATGGCAAGCCAATTGGAAGGATTTGGATACCTGGTCCAGACTTTGAGAGCGTCAATCAAGCCAAACGTCAATTTCGACGGAAAAAATTCGGTGGCGATATTTCTAGAAAGCCTCGACATTCACTTTCAGCTCTACCCTGTGCCTGAAAGACAAAAAGTTGCCATCGCCACATCTGCACTAAGAGGACAGGCTGGGCTATGGTGGAAGAATATAGGCAAATTTTTATTAAGGGAATTTGGAAGCCAGACATATACATTTGAAAATTTCAAAAAATCGTTAGTAAAGGCCTTCCCCATAGTGAAAGATCGAGCAAGGCTGGAAGCCGAACTATATAGTTTCTATCAACGGGATATAGAAGAGTTGACGGACTTTATTCTGCGAAAAATTAAGCTGACGGATATGCTGTATTGCAAGAAACGCGACGCGGAGATTACTGAAATAATCTTACCAAGATTGTTACCTGCTGTTCAAGACTACTTCGAAATTAGAAACCCAAGCACATTGCAGGAGCTCTTCGAATTGGCGGTGAAGTTTCAAAATCGCAGAATAGTGGAAAAAGCTAGAGGGGCATCGTATTCTCAAAGTACCCGAAGGCAATCTTCAAATGAGCAAACCAGAAATGCAAACCGCTCTTATGGGGGAAAGAGATATCAAGCTAACTCATCGAACCTCGAAGGTCAAGGCCCAAAAAGGAAATTCGAAAACAAACATACGCGTACCCAGAAGGCAGAAGTTGAAAGGAAAGCTTTAAACGAGTAGAGGGGCCTGTGAAAGCGAGGGTCCAGACCCCGGAAGTTTTAAAAAACCCTCAAAAAGACACTTAAATACGGTCATCGTAAAGAAGTCACATCTACCAATTATACAAGTCCTGGTTGGCGATGTACCAATAGAAGCCCTCATCGATACAGGAACAGAAGGTAATTTTATGAGCGAAACATTTTTCAAAAAGAATTTTTATAGGTTACGATTATTTAAAAACAAAAACACAGAAATTATAGCGGCGCAAGGAAAAACCTGTCACTGCATCGGGAAATTGTCATTAAACATACAAATAAAAGAGGAAAGCCTCAAAGTATTAATTTTTGTAGTAAAACATCTGCAAAATCCTCTTATTTTAGATATGGAGTTTTTAAGGGCCGCGAGGGCCAAATTGAATTTTCAGGACAGTTCTATTGTGCTGGAGATGGACCAGAGGGTGGTGGAACCTGTGGAACAACCGCAAGTGGACCTTAGCAATTTGAATGACCATGAAAGTCAAGCCATCCAGCAAGTGGTGAGTAATTTTTCAAACTTGTTTTCAGAAAAGCCTGGTAGCTGTCAAAAAAGACGTAACATATATAACAATAGGGCGCTTCCTTCTTATGAAAAGAAGGAAAGGAGTTTAGGCAAAATTGCCCATTACTCTTCCGCCATTTGATCATTTAAGTTAAGGGATTTAAATGGTAACTCCCGTAAAAGGTAAATAATAAATAGATAAGATCTCAAACTGACACCAAATCTATAGTATCAGCAAAAGATCCCATCTCTAAGTTCAAGGTGTCGGCTGGATCGTAAAAACTTCCCTATTGGATGGAAAACCGATTCAATCCCTCCCAAACCACCAAACGCAATTCTTGACCAAACAAGAGTGCGATGGAGAGTCAAATAAATAAATAAATAAGGAGGGCAGAGGTGCATTCTCAAGCCAAATGGCCAGGTAGTGTATAAAGATTTGATATCATTATATTCCAAAACACAGCTATGAGAGGGAAATCCCTGCATAGTTTCTTTTCAAAAAAAAAAAGAAAAAAAAAGAACTCACAGGGCGTCTCAAAGCTTGTTTCTTGTGGTTCCATATTCACCTTACCTGTAGGTGTTTAGTATACATCAGAAACCCTATTATGCCAGAGAGCCCTTTGTATAAAAGAGCTTGATCAAAGGTAATATAGGGAAACCCAAGGAATTTGTTTCTAGGGACAGAGAACACCGGACATCGTCCCAAAAAGTGAAAAGATGTTTCCTCTTCTTCTCCACAAGATGGGCAGAGAGGAGATTCAACAAGACCACATTTGTGGAGATGCTTAGCTAGATAAGCATGTCCAGTAACAATTTGAATTACCTGGCGTAAGTTAGTTCTACTGAAATAATCTTACCAAGATTGTTACCTGCTGTTCAAGACTACTTCGAAATTAGAAACCCAAGCACATTGCAGGAGCTCTTCGAATTGGCGGTGAAGTTTCAAAATCGCAGAATAGTGGAAAAAGCTAGAGGGGCATCGTATTCTCAAAGTATGAGGTGTATGAGTTTACCTGAAAAGTTAAGTGTACTGAGCACCAATTTAGAATGAGCACAGTCTGGAAGTTTAGACCATATATCATCATGTTTGTTCTTTATCCAGCTTCTTACTTCTTTTTTAACCATTTGATATGAAACTGGGTAAAATGGTTCTGGGCCAGACATGGGGAGTTGCGAAGCATCTTTAGCTACTTTATCAGCTAGTTCATTTCCAGCAAAATCACAATGACCTGGGACCCAGACTAAACTAATGGTATTATGGGCCTGAGCCAGAGAATTGAGATCTTGAGTACAGTTCAAAACACAGTTTTGTAACTTGACACGATTAGCCAGGGCAAGGATGGCTGATTGGCTGTCAGAGAGAATATATATATACTTATTAACTGTATTTTTAGCTAAGAGCTCCTTGGCGACCATATTGATCGCCAGAACCTCGGCTTGGAAAACAGTTGTAAATTTACCAAGGTATAGATGAAATCTAATGAAATCTTCTTCAGATCCCTTGGTCCTTATAATAGCTCCAGCTCCAGTGAAGTTGGATTTTGATCCATCTGTGTAACATTCAATTGAGCCTGTTGGAATTAGGTCAATTAGAGATTCTATCTCATTCCTTTTTGGTATATGAGTTGAAAATAGTTTATCTGGAACTATTGTTTTAGTAATTGCATCTTTGGGCATATAGATTATAGGGATCTCATTGCCCAAGTCCAGGCATATGTCAATGTGGCTTTTCAGGTGGCTTTTATGACCAAAACCTGTCCTTTGGCACCATGTGCCATTTTTATTCAATCTATACATGGCTTTAATTGCTTCTCCGCTCAAGAATAATTTCAAGGGTGGAATTTGCAGTAAAAATTCTAATGCAGCAGTAGGGGTACTATTTAAAGCCCCACTAATGCTTAGGCAAGCAAGTCTTTGCACCTTTTGTAAAATGTTTAAATACGAGCTTTTGTTAATAACATTAATCCAGACCACGCATCCGTAAGAAAGCATTGGTCGGACAATGGCAGTATAAATCCATAGAGTAGATTTTGGGTTAAGGCCCCATTGTTTACCAACGATTCGCCTACAAAGTACTAGAACATTTGTGGCTGTTTGTGCCTTTTCTTTTATATGGGTGATCCATGTAAGTTTACTATCCAGGTAACATCCTAGGTATTTAACGCATTCCTTACGCCTAATAATCTGGTGACCCAGATATAAATCTGCCAGTTTCCATTTCCTTCTCCACGTGAAAACTATGACCTCAGATTTTTCAGCAGAGAAAGAAAGGCCATTTGTATCACCCCAGTGTGAAACTTTATTTAAGATCTGCTGAGCTTGATTATGTAGGGTTCCGATATCGAAACCCTGTAATAACACAATAAGGTCATCTGCATAAGCCTGTAACATGCCAGGTTCCTCCCGTAGAAGTACTAAGAGTGAGTCGAAAACCAGGTTCCACAGGAACGGAGAAAGAATACCACCCTGCGGACACCCTTTAGTAATATCTCTCTTTACTTCATAGTCAGCGAGACTAACACAGATATTCCTGTTTTTAATCATGAAGATGACCCATCTAGTTATCATAGGGTGAATATGACTTCCAGTAAGGGCCTTATGTATTTTCTCGAAACCGATGTTATCAAAGGCTCCTACAATATCCAGTAGAATCCCAATGGCAAAGTGTCCGTCTATAATTGTCTTTTCTATTCTCCACACGAGTTGGTGTAAGGCCGACTCAGTGGAGAAGCCAGGCCTAAAACCATGTTGGTCTAAGCCAAAGATATGTTTCAGATTATTATCTGACTGGAGATGCCAGAAAATCAATCGCTCCAACAGCTTAAGCTGGAAGGATGTTAGCGTGATCATTCTAAAAGAGTTTGGTTTCTCATATGTATCTTTTCCTGGTTTAGGAAGAAACACACCTCGTGAAGTTCTCCAGACCTTAGGAACATATCCTAAAATCAAACTGGACCTGAATATGTCCACGAGAATGTGACCAAAAATATCCCAGCCTTTCTGAAGCAGAATTGGGTAAATGCCATCGTTCCCTGGAGATTTAAAGGGAAGAAATACATGAAGGGCCGCTTTAGCCTTTTCAAAATTCACAATTGTCTTAGCAAAATCCAGATCTAATGGATTATGAAGTAGTTCCAATGGATTTTCCTGGGGGTCAGAGGTGACACTTCTGTCCCCCGGATGAAAATTCAACATGGTCGAAAGTGTATCCAAAGGGTTTATAGTATAACTGCCATCAGGTCGCATAACCGATGAGAGTTGAGACTCCTGAGATCTTTTAAGAATCTTATGTACTCTGGCAGTCTCGTGGTAGGACAGAATATCTGTGCAGAACGATCTCCATGAGTTGTATTTAGTTTTTCTGATTTCACTTTTAAATTTCCTTTGTAGAATTTTGAAGTTAGACCAGTTAACTTCAGATTTATTTCTGACAGCTTTCCTGTGCGCTCTCCGAACCTCTAGGCGGAGGCTTTCAAGCTCCTTGGTCCACCAAACTCTCTTGCTAGGAGAGTACTTCCTTCGTTTGAGAGGGCATGATGCATGATAAGATTCAATAATGATATTTGTCAAGTTGTCTGCTTGAATATCAAGCTCCTCGACTGTACAATTATTGTCTAAAACCTGAAGGTTAATAACATTAGAAACCAGGAAATCCTTATAAAGGTCCCAATTTGTGTTTTTAATGTTTCTGAAATATTCAACTGGAATTTCATCTCTAATACAAAATTGTATAAGGCGATGGTCAGAAAGTGAGGGATTGTCACTTACATGCCAATTCTCAATAAGGTTATAAATATCAGATGAAGTTAATGTGAGGTCAATGACTTCTTCTCTTCTTCTGTTAACAAAGGTGGGGCGATTTCCCCTATTTACCCAAGTTAGGTTGGTATTCATTATAAATTCCATGAGTTTTTCTCCTCTAGGATTAGTATCAGAACTGCCCCATGACAGGTGGTGAGCGTTAACATCACCACCAATAACCATAGGAATATTGTTTATTTCACAGAAGCTCACAAGATCTATAAATTCTTGCGGAATGTTAAGGTCATAAGCCATGTAAACTGAGCAAAAACAAATGTTTCCTCTCAGTGAACTGTTTATGTCCTTAATTACAATAGCAGTTAAGTCCTCTGATGTAAATTGGGATAATTTCATAGCCTTTATATTTTTAGAAATGTAAATGCTAGTTCTAGGTCTTTTATCAGGTCCCTCTGTCGAAAAGAAGTGCGCGTTCATGGGCCTACCAAGGATTTTACCCTTGTACACCCAAGGTTCTTGAATTAATGCAACAAAAGTGTCTTGCTTACCTAATTGAGCAGCTAAATTATATGAAGCTGCTCTGCTATGTTGCAAGTTTAACTGACTAACCTTAACCATTAAAACAGGTTAAATGAAAGAAAAGAACTTACCCTGAAGGATTTTAGGAGAGACTTAGTTAAAAGCCGCATCCTTAGCATACTACTTCAAAGGAAGTAGTGACAAGGGAGACCTATTCAGGTGTCTTCTCCAGAGCCTCCAAAGAAAGCTCTGGTTCCGACTCCTTTTCGGTCTCCCTTTCTTCCGTCAACTGTTTCTTTGGAGGATCCCTGGGCGAAGGAATTGATTTCTCCTGTTGCCTTGGTTCCTTCAACTGTACACAGCCACGGGCACCACAAAAAAGTTTGAAATTCTGGGCCTCCAGATAATCCATAAGTTCATGTTCTACTCCCAGCACCAAGGTATTACCTCCGTCTCCAGGGATAACTGCCTTGATGGCGATCTTCTTAACATCAAGGCCCTTGTTGCAGGCATCAAGGAGCTTGATGTTATCTTTTGGTGACCTGTTTCCAGGAAACCAAGCGAAAAACCTCTTCATGGGGGGTCTGTCTCCGGGAGCCATGGCATGATAACCTGGATGGTTTTCTTCAGGGCCGGGTAGATCATTAATTAAAGTCTTCAGGACGTCCACAGTCTCCTGGTCCTCACATGCAATGTTGAGGCCATTCGGCTGCAGGACTGTCTTGTGGACCCTGCAGGTGGTGATAGAGCCATCTATAATTCGATCATCAATTATAGAGGTGATGAAATCTGAATCCACCGATGTTATGTCTCTGGAATCATCCTTGCAGACGATTCGCAGAGTGATTGCCTTTCTTGCAGCTTGACTATATAGCCGTCGTTTCTTGAGGGCCATTTCCGGGGTGTCACCAGCAATGCGTTCTCTCTTACGAGACTCTTCATTGCTTGGATGGTTCTTCCTCACCGGTTTGGAGGTTGCCCCAGAGGTCCCAGCTTTATCTGTTTTCTCTTTCGCTCCCTTCTCCCCAGAGATCGAGATTCTTTCCATGGCCCTCTCCAGTCGTTTCCGCTCTTTCTGGCGTTGCCTTTTTTCTCTTCTTTTAATTACAACCTCCATCATTGGTGACTGGTCATCCGCTTGCGCATCTGGCACAGTACTTCTGACAGAGGAGTCAGTATCCATCCCCACTGGGTTCAAGGCGTCCGTGTCCGAAGGCACATTCACCCTTCCACCAGCGGTTCTGGTTTCTGTAGTCCTAAAGAGAAGAGCGTCCGCACCCGAGGGTACATTCACTCCCTCAGAAGGAATTACAGTGGTTATAGTGGGGATTTCAGAAGATGCTTTGTTATCTAATTTTGTATTACAAGCATCCATTTTGGTATAAGATTGAAGGAAGGGGGAGAAAAATTCCTTCCGATTTTCTAAGAGCCAGTTTGGAGGGGCTAGCCCCAGATTCAGCAGCCAGTAGTGACCTCGGAAGAGCCCCCCGCTCTGCCATGCAGGACCCCACCCAGGCACCACCTGGAACTACAAGGCAGGCGAGATTATACACCAGCTGATAGAGCAGCCAGGACATGCTGGTTAGGCTGCCCCGGGCTCCTGTACTATCTGGCGGCCTGAGACGCAAAACTCAGCTTTTCTCCTGTATCCTCTACACGGCTGCTTCCTCCAAGACCCCTCCTCTCCAGATCAAAGGTCCTCGGAATTTCAAATCCTCCTTACAATCGCCGGTTTTCCCAGGGAAGAGCGGTCCGTTGGGTCGTCATAAGATTACTCATCATCAGACCGAACCTCATCCCACTGAACCCCAGTATGCCACAGGACTTTGTGACAGTTACCCATTTAGCACCACCCAGGGGGCACGTGTGACAACAAAAAGACGTAATCATCGAAGAACATATTCAAGAGATGTTAAAGAATAAAATAATAACGCCCATAAATAGTGAGTTCGCGAGTCCAGTCGTACTATGTAGGAAAAAGAACGAGTTTCCTTCTTCGGATAAAAGGGCTCGGAGGTTTGCTATCGATTACAGAAAACTGAATAGTATCACTAAATTCCCAGTTTACCCTTTGCCGGTTATAGAGGAAATTATTAGAAAGATCAAATCTACTAGATATATGACTACTTTGGACTTAACGTCTGGCTACTATCAAATAGCTATGAAACCCGAACACATACATAAAACCGCGTTTATAACAAAATCGGGCACTTATGCATTTTTACGCATGCCCTTTGGGTTGTGTGGGGCCCCATCAACATTCCAGAGAGCTATGGACATTCTTCTAAAGCCTGTCCTAGGAAAATCAACTTTAATCTATCTAGATGATATAATTATAACGAGTAGTACGTTGGAACAACATATTAAAGATCTAGAAGAAGTTTTTAAATTATTAAAAGAGGTCGGTCTTACAATTAACGCCTCAAAATGCAAGTTCGCAACTAAAGAACTTAAATATCTGGGTTATAAAATTTCGCAAAAGGGTATAGAAACGCAAGATTAAAAAATAAAAGCAATCAAGAATTTCCCACCGCCCAACACCGCCAAGAAACTTTCGTCTTTCCTTGGGTTATGTTCTTACTATCGATCTTTCATAAAAGATTTCGCTAATATTGTTGAACCACTCTTAGTAATCAAAAGAAAAAAGAGTAAATTTACGTGGACAGCGGAAGCTAACACAGCTTTTGAAAGATTAAAAGAAGCGCTTATTAATGCCCCTGTTTTAAAATTCCCGGAGGGGGACGAAAACCTGGAAATTGCAGCAGATGCGTCGGACTATGCGGTGGGTGCGGTTCTTATGAAAAATAGCCATCCTCTGGCATTTTTTAGTAAAACGTTGAATCAGACACAAAGGAATTATACAGCTAGAGAGAGAGAAACATTAGCCGTATTAATTGCTGTACAAAAATTTCGAGTTTATTTCGGCAAAGCGCCAGTAACAGTCTTTTCGGATCATGCGGCTGTTGGTAGACTTTATTCGGGGAAAACCCTAACGCCCAGGTTAATAAGATGGGCTTTAAAACTCCAAGAATATAATCTAATAATAAAATATCAATCGGGTGAGGAAAACAATGTAGCTGACGCACTTTATCGTATAAAACTGGACGATGAAGGAAATGAACTTAAATGCGCTGTGTTGACTTCAAAAATTTTAGATTCTAGAGATACGATTATCACTGAACTGAAAGCTGATCCTGAATTTGGAAATATCTATGCATATTTGAATGACCCCGAAAGCTTTGAGCACACAGATATCGATGCGATAAGAAATAGAGCAGAAAACTATGAAATAATAGATAATTTATTATTTTATACGAAAACAACAAACGAAAATCTCGAGTACAAACCAGTCATCCCAGCCTCGCTTCCATTAAGCATTTTGAAAGAATTACACTACGCGAAAACAGCGAGTCATTTAGGTGTCAGAAAGACTTTAAAAAGGGTACGCGAGGCGGTATATTTCCCGCAATTATACAAAATAGTAACTGCGTATGTCAGGTCCTGCAATCAATGTCAGTTAATAAATCATATTAATTACAGCCCGGCCGGGTACTTAAATAGCATTCGCGCTACATTTCCGAATGAAATTTTAGGCATAGATCTTCTTGGTCCCTTCCCCCAGAGAGAGTTAAATAAAAATCGTTTTCTTTTAGTAATTGTAGATCACTTTTCAAAATGGACAGAAATTGTTCCACTTAAACGCGCGTCAGCCAAAACAGTCGCAGATGCATTCTTACACAGATACGTTTTAAAATACGGTGCACCGATAAAAGTCATTAGCGATAACGGAAAACAATTCATTAGTCAAATATTTGAAAACATATGCACTGGACTTGGCATACGCCATATCAAAATGGTTCCGTATAGACCACAGGCAAACATAGCAGAAAGAGTGAATAAAAAACATTGTAAAAATAATTCGCAGTTACGTGAGCACACATCACAAGCGCTGGGATGGCTACATAAATGAATTAGCTTATGCTTTAAGAACGGCACATCATGATACTACGGGAAAAACTCCAGCAGAATTATTTCTAGGCAGAAAGTTAATTACGCCTTTAGATAAATTATTCTTTGTGCAACAAAGAGAGCAGGAGTTTAAACAAAAAGATGTGCAAAAGGTGATTGATCAGGCGCTTAAAACCTCGGATACGGCAAGAAATAGGCAGAAACTATATTACGATAGAAAACGCCGTGAAGCAGATTTTAAAGTTAGGGATAAAGTATTGAAGCGGAAATTTTCTTTATGAAGTGCCCCAGACAATTTTACCGCAAAGTTAGCTCCAAAATTTGAAGGCCCCTATGTAATTCAGGAAATCAAAGGAGTATTATTGTACCTTAAGAACGAGAGAGGGGAAATCTGTAAAGCAAGTCCCGACCAGGTGAAAAAATACTATAATCAAAATGATTTTGAAATACTTAAAAGTTTCTTGCAGGACTCAAGCCTAAAAGAAGTAGAAGGTCCAGAAATAACGACAACCGTTCCACCACCCAAGAAGCAGAGAACTGAAGAGAGACCTAGCCCTTCTACAACCCAGACGACGGTACCAAAAAGAAAAAAAGAAAATTTTCAGACTCCAGCATTTAAGAAAAACAAGAATGCAAAGCCACTGCGTAAAGAAACCTTGGTAAAGAGGAAACCACCACCTACAACGTATCGCAGTACAAATTATACATCAAGGAGAACGCTCCCAGGGCCAGAGAGTCAGTTGCAAACAAGGCCGCCGTTCCGAAAACTGAAAAGACAGCAGGAGGAACGAAAATACCAGGAACAACAGAAGAAATTCAAGAAGGACTCCAGACCGGAGGACGTCAACACCAGCCGTCCAAGGGAAAAACGAAAAAGACAGCAACCCGGCGATTGCTACGCCAAGAGGCGAGCATGCTGAGGACGCAAAAGAAAAACTAATGTGGACGACACTCGGAGATCTGTAAGGAGAAGATTGACGTCCATGAAACCTATAACGTGGGAACAATTTTGCCAGAAAAGAATGACGGAGTTTCAATCATCGAAAACTCAAAGATAAGTTAAAATCTTCTATAATTTTTTTTTTCTTTTGTTCCGAAATGTTATGCGTAAGTACGAAGTTCTATGTTTTGACGAAAGTCAATATGTCTCGGTTGAGACTTAGTTTTGTTTTACTTTATTTAGCTAAAAAGTATTATTTTCTTTAAGTATAAAATCTAAGAACAAGCATTTTCTGTTGGTCGAAAGACTAATTCTGTTATAGTAAAGCCAAAATTTGGCCGAAGATAAAAGTAACTTCGTATTCTTGTATTAATAAGAATTTTAGTTTCAGTGCCGCCAGCTTGGCGAAGAATGAGTAAAGTAAAAATTTATTTTCTCTTATTCATTTTATGGTAAATTGTAAAAATCATATGTATTAAAATTTTGTAAATATACGTAAATACTTGAAAGTTATGTAAAAGTAGAATTTAGTCTAGAAGCATAAAATTTTAGATGCTAAAAGTAAAATGCTCAAAAGCAATGAATTCAAAATTTAAGTATTAAACTGTAGAGAAAATCATGCTTTAGAGCGAAAGCCTGCATGTCTAAAGATGAATGAGGGGGAAGTTAGAATGAATGTGTTGTGTAGGGTTCTCCACCTACACTTGAATTTTTAAGAGTGTTAAAGTAGCTCATCGAGTTGTAGAATGTCGAGTAAGGTGTGTCTATTTGGTCGTTGAATTCTAACAAATCATGGTGGTTAGGGGAAGTGTTGTAAGACTAAAACACGAATATTCCCGTTTGACACCACACATGGTGAAGAGCCAGATTAAAGTTAAATTAATGTTTGAATAATTGAATGAATGTGAAGTAAGCAGTAACTAAGGAAAACGAATCGTTTAAAAACAAAAATTTATTCAGTGTCAAGAAAGTGTAAATTATAATGTATTTAGAAAGATACTGATACTTATTCCTTCCAGATGCTGGAAGGAAAAGAACAAGATTGATTGATGAAGTCCAGGAAAAGTTGCTGTAAGAAGAGAGATTTATATAAGTAGCGACAGAAATTTAGTATACATTTTGTTACATAAGATTTTTTTTTTTTTTTTTTTTGTTTTTTTTTTGTGTGTGTGTGTAAACGAGGCTCTTAAGAGTTAGAATTTTAGAAACTTTACAACATGTCGTTTGTAGGACATGCTTCCAAGTTTTCCAAATTCTGGCAGCGGCAAATGCAGGGTTTATATTTATTTTAACTAACATTTATTTTAAGTTTAAACTATCTTTCCTGTCAAGCCTTACTTTCCCCTGGAACTGCCAGTGCCAGAGTATGTAAATTTTAGTAGAACGCGCAAGGATTCAAATTATCAGCGGAAGTATTCTGAGTTAAATAGAAAGGAAACGAGTTCGAGATGTGCTGTTCTTACTTCACGAGCGCGGAGGTAGTTAGCCAGAAATTGAAGGACCCCGCGTTTCGGCCTGTGTGCTTGCCTCGGAGAATTGTTAATCGTTCAACGTGATATTCAAAGTTTGCTGAATTAGCAGCGGTATTGTAAAACGCGGTGAGGTTAGTTACTTTTAGAGAGCTTCGTAGTTAGAGTCTTGTTATTATTTCTTTTCAAGTTCTTATTTTTATTTTACCGCCGGGTCGGCGTAGTTTGTGAGCGTCAAGAGCACGCAATTGTAATTTCTTAAGTTGAATAAAAAGGGACTTAAACCCTTAGCAAGACTGTCTATTTTCCAGTTTCAACAGTCACCTCTTGGTTGCGTGCAGGTTGGAGGCGCGCAACTCTACAAGCTTTACTTGAAATGCTTTTAATTTTTTTTTTTTTCTTTTTTTGGTTCAGCCAAAAGTTAACAAGTGTGTTATGTGTTATTTTTGAAATTTTCGTTGAGAGTTCGAACATAGGAAATTTCCATTAGTTGTTCTTTTCCTTCACTGCATATTTGAAAGTACATTTGATCAAAATGTAACTTTCTAATTCAGTTTTTGTTATCACAATCCCAGGGAAAACACATGTTGAAATTATTTATCAATGAGAAACAATGATTTTTGATGTCGCAGGCTAATACTTCTTTTATTTTCAAATTTCTTTCGGTTAGAAAACTTTCTAAAAGTGGTAAAAAGCATAAAATATTATTATTCAATTCTTTGTGTATTAGCTCGAGTTTTTTAATCATTGTATTTATTTTAAGTTAAATAAATTAACACTTTGTCCTTATAACCCTAAATTTAATTCATTTAAAAAAATGACAAAAATATCAGCTAAATATGCTAAATGCGCCAACCATAATTCACTTAATAAACCATTTTGGAATTCAGATTATGAATCACAGAGGAAAATGAGAATTTCTGATCAAAGTTCAAAAAGAAGATTTTAAAACTTTACCTCTGGATAACTACTTTACTTCGTTTCGTGTTCACTGCCCATCTCTTGGCACAGAATCGTAAGTATTCCTGAATTTAAAGCCCGTCTTTTAATAAAATTAACACTTTTCACAGCTGGATTCAAAACGATTTTCAGGTTTTCGGGAATTGTTTTGTCTACTAAAGCTTTACTATGAATGGAGAAGTAAATAAATTTAGGTTCAGGTGCGACTTTATTTCAGAAATAACACCGGAACGGGCCCGAGCTCCGTCACTGTATATGGCAATTCACTTATTTTAAGGAATGTCATTCTCAGACGTAAAACTGTCAACCACTTTGAAAATTTCATTTGCAGTTGCTTTAAAGAGATTCATAAAATAAATAATCTTCGGCAATTTGTTTCTCTTCTTCGAAACGTACGTAAACTAATAACTGAACAAAGTTCGTCATATCAGTACTTTCATCCAATATTCAATGCAAAATGTTAAGTCTGTCTATTGAATTTGCCATTTCATGAATTTGTCGACTTATTCTTTCATTAATAACGGAATAGTTTTAAGTTCATTAGCCACGTTTTCGTTGAATAATGTTAAAACGATATCTTTAGCTGCTCGTACTATAAGTTTTTTTTCCAATAGAGTGAGCCTGCCCAATATTGGCAATTCACTAGCTTACTATGTAACTAACTTCCAAAGCTTTTTCACTTTTGAAGTAATAAAACCTTCATTACTTGTTTACTCTTTTTGAACTCCGAATATTTCCTTTTAGCATGTTCATTTAAGTTGACACGCTCAAATTCAAGGTGTCGTTTAAGAAACGATGGTTTTATATTTTGATTGCTTAATAGTTTAACGGCAAACAACGCATTGAGGCCGAGGGTCCATTTCATCTCCATTCCAAATACACTCAAATGATATGTACCTTTCATTATAATTTCTATAAACAATTTTTCTTTTTCATTTCAATATTTTTAGTGATAATTAATTGCCCTATATCCATCACCTGTAAATAATCGCTTTCCTGGGCAGTTTTCATTTAAATGCACAATATATCACGAGTTCCTCAAAAATAAACGACGATATTTTCAAACAGCGTAGAAAAGTAAGGAATATAAAGCAACAAGAAGACAAGATACTTGTTGTCAAAGGGACAAAAAATCGACATAAAAAATTATTCTAATTGAAAATAGAGTAATATGAGCCCGGAAACGGTGGCGATATAAAGTGTAGACATGTTAATGAATCGATCAACTCAAAAAGATTTAATGGCATCTTATTATCTCTTTACAGAAACTTATTTTTTTCCTATTAAATACAACTCCCATTTCTATAACTCCTTTTACAAACACCATTTATGACAAATTTTGGTCTGTCTGTGGCTAAAAGAATATTTGTGAAAATAAAAACTGGCTTGAACAAAGCTCAAATAGCATAAATTTACGAGTGATAGAGAAAAAACTTAAGCAGGATGTTGGGATATTTAATTTTTGAATTTAATACTTCAAATACTTTTTTTCATTGCATACCACCTATTTTTCTCTTGCGTACCACCAGTGGTAAGCGTTAGCCTGGAATCGAACCTAGGTTGAAACTATTAGCGTTCAACGAATTTACTACTCAGCAGCTAATTTTGAGCAATTCTGTCTGAAAGAAGACTGTTCCTGTCTGAAGATAGATTAAGCTTTTGTACAAAACTATCTCCGATTTCTGTCTTAGTTTTGCCTACTTTTTAACTTCTGCTCTTCATCGCTTAGTGAAAGAAAGAAGCTTTGCATCAAGTAATTTTATTGAATGTATTTTCTCAAATCCCTGCCATGAGGAGTGGGGAAGACCTCTGAATACTAGGAGTTCGGTGTCCACCGAAAACATCCCGGACAAAAAACAAAGGAAACAGCACAAAGAGAGAACACCGTCGTACAAAGCATTGTGGGAGAAAAAGAAAGCATGGAGAAAATATCGCAGTTTTAAAATATTGTGGTATAAAACATCACCATAGAAAATAAAATAGTAAAAAATCAGTTTTAAAACATCGTCGCATGAGATATTGTGGTATAAAATTAAGGTTAATTAAGTCCTCGGATGAAGGATAACATTACAGAAATGTTTTTTTCAGACTTTAGAAGTTTAACAACAACATTTTGTTCTAATTTAATTTTATATCATTTTGTGAAATCTTACATGATTTACAAACGCGAAATCTGTGGTCGCGATCCGCGGACCACAGATAGGCTTTAACTCCTTTTTTTATAGCATTCAAATCACTGAAAAGAAAAAAAAAAAAAAAAACACTAAAAAAATTGGAATTACATAAAATATCGAAGCGTATGTACAACATTGGGCGCTAAAAAAGTTTCTTAAAACAGCAACTTCACAAAAAGTGTTCTTAACCAACATAGGAAAAATGTCAACTCATTTGCAGAGCCATAAAAGTGAAAATGAGAGGTCAGCAATGCTGCTGTCGAGAACTTCAAATTGCTCTGCCGGCGTGCTTTCCAACTATACGACTATACGAGGGTATAGAACAAAAAGTAGGAGACTTGTTTACGCTTTTAAAGGTGGAATTAACACAAATCCAATGCTACTGAACTCTACAGCAGTAAAGTATAATAACATTCAGTAAAGTATAAATAAACCGTTCAGCAAAGTATAAATAAACCGTTATCTAATAACTTCTGTTCTGTCAGCTACTAATGCGAGTAGCATTTTTCTAGACATCCGAAAATGCACTGCATGATATCAGGTATCGGGAAAGAAATAGTAGATATCAAAGTACTATCCAGATTTCTTTGTGCTCATTCCACTTTTTTAAAAAAACGCTGCAGTATTAAGTAAGATTTTATGCATTTACTCATTTTACTTTCTTGTACAAAATAAAGAAAGTACTGCAATCGCGAAAAATTTCGGGTATCATATTTCAACATAAGCAGCCATTTTGACCACTCTCAAATTCATTTGAATGATTGGGAGACATCTGCACTTACGGACAGAATAAAGCACTCTATTTTCCGAAATGTATTGTTAATCGGATTTAAATTTTCGTTGAGTCTATACGTAGGTAGACACGTCTATGTATCTCGCAGAATTCAAAACTTAGTAGTGGCAGAATGTTGAAATTTGGTATATGAGACTGTTATAATATACAGTACACCTCTCTTTTACCCGACTCGGTTAACTCAGTAATTTGGTTCTTATATGTAGGTAAATATGTAGGTAATTTTTCGTTTAAAAATTGATTGAATTATGTTGTTCTTATGTTCCGGTTAAAGTTTTATGCCTTTACTTAATCTGCACGCAACAATTATAGAATTTTTAATTAGTTTAAATGGCGCTAGGCCTAACGATTTGTTTACATTTGAAACTCTTAGTAGAATAGCGAATTAAGTCGGTTGTTGCACCAACTTCAGTTTTTTGCGCAGTGGAATCAAAAGTTATTTTTCGCTTTTGTGCATCGAAACTTTGGTCTTCTTGTCTATTGGCTGAATTGTTTATTATGGCGTGGAAACTCTAATTTTGTTTGTAAAAAAATTTTTTTAATTGCTTTGAACTCTATTTGGTGTTTTAGGCTTTTTTGTATTATGTAATTTCTAATGAAAATGTTTTGAGTTTTTATACATTCTTGCCATGAGTTTAGTAAATTTTAATCAGATAGCCATGAAATTGTAGAAAAGGGGTTCTTGCGTTCAGTACAATGAACACACAATTCAGTAGAAAGATCATGTGTATGCAAATGTCAAGAAAAAAAGGTCACAGGCTGCGTGAGCGTACGCAAAACGCGTACGGTCGGCAGGCTCAACTCGAGATTACCATAAAAGGAAGGATGAAGATGCAATTAAAAACATTCGCTGCAAGTACAAGGAATTCTTTCGTAAAATATGGCTAGAAGAAATGATCTGGATGACTTCACACGTGGAAGAATGATCGAAAATCTGGAGTAGGGGCGAAGTGTGACCAGTATAGCTGAAGCGTTCGGAATCAACAAAGTGGCATTTCGCGCGTTTAGAAAGCCTTCCATACCATAGGTACAGCTATTAGAAAGGTTGATGGTGGCCATCCCAGGAAATAAACTGCAGAAAATAACTGATATATAGTCTCTCAGACGAAAAGTTTCCGAAACCAGTCAGCAAGCGCCACAGCTCAACAACTGTGAACAGCAACGGGCGACAATTGTCGTGGTTTACTGTGTCCAAACAAAGGGGGCCTATGCGTCTGCCATTCTGAACGCTGCATCCCTTTGAAAGTTGACCATCGGCATCACAGTTTACAGTGGTGCAAGGAGCGCAAAAACTGGGCATCTCATCAATGGAGTCGTATCCTCCTTACGGATGTGAATTGTTTTAGTGCCACAAGCGATTCTCAACACAAATTGATTTGGAGAGAGGTCGGGACACGGTTTAATCTCAGTAATATTACGGAAAGAGACCGTTACGGTGTTCTGAAGATCTCGTCTGGAGAGGCATTATGCTGAACGGGCGGACGGAGCTCCAAGTTTTCGACAGAAGTTCTGTAACAGGAGATCGCTATCGTCAGGTGGTGATCCTTCCCCATGTGCGTCTGTTCCGAGGCGCCATTGGAGCAGACTTCGTTTTTATGGATGACAATGCACGGCCACACCGGACTCTTGCTGTTCAGAAGCTACTGAAAAGTGAAGATATCACACGAATGGATTGGCCAGCGTGCTCCCTTGATTTAAACCCCATAGAACATGAGTGGGATGCTTTGGGGAGACGCTTGTGATACGATTACATCCTCCGGGGAACACCCAACAACTGAAACAAATGCTGATTGAAGAACGGGCACTCTTACCTCAAGATCTGTTGGAAAATCTGGTGCTGAATATGGAGAGACCGTTCGAAGCAACCATTGCAGTAAGGGGAGGGCATATCCCATACTAAGGAACACATGCTTGTTGTTCTTCCTCTTGTCCAGACAATCATGTGTAACGATACTATGAGTTCAATAAAGCCTGTTTTTGTTTGATTCCATACTGTATGCATTGTATTCCTTTTTAGAGCAATTATGCTTTCGTCATAGTTTAAAAACAAAATGCTGTCTCTTAATTCTGAATTTCATGTGTCTCAGATGATTTCTCGTAGAGATATGCCACAAAAAGAACACCTGTTGCTTAAGTTTGCACACCAGTGTACATCATTTAGTAGCAAAATAGTTGCCCCCCCTCTTACTGCCGACACCATTGTAAAATGATGGCTATATGAGCTACTTATGTTACTTAGTTTGACATGCTGGCACTATTGTAAACTAATCAATGTCACCTACTTTGAATTAAAAAATAAAATAAATCAATAAATTATACAGAGCTAGCTCACTTTTAGCCAACTAAAATAATCTTGAGAAAAGACAAGTGCTAATGCATAAAGATAACTGAGAGGTTATTTTGAATCGAGTAGAATTTTCCGGCAAAATTTGTAGATATAGGTATGAAATTAAGATGTATATAACAAGTAATCGATGAGAGGAAATAATTATTTTTTTTTATGAAAAAGAAGCTCAAAGGATTTTTACAAAGGGAAAGTTTTAAGGAAAATACATTATTTTTAATAGATCTGAAGGCTTGATATAATTTCAGAAACGACAAAATGTTTTATAAAACTTTATCAATTGTTTAAACTATAGTCAATATAAAACGTTGTCTTTTATGCTTACATGATCTCTTCAGCCACACTTTTAAGGCATTTTCCCTAAATTCTCTAGTTTATTTTGAAAACTTCTTTTAAATTAAAATATTATCCCTGGAAAGATAAGCGTTTATCCATCATCTTCGACACCATGTATTACGTATATCCAGTTGAATACGTATATTCAATTAATAATAACTTGAATAGGGTAATATGCGGATAGATCTAGAAAAGCAACTTAAACTCTAGGATTTAAGAAGCAAACGCAGTATGATATACGCAATTATATGTCGTTAACTTGAAAACGTTTCGTAAACATAACGTAAGAATAAAGATTAGCATTAACAACATGCATATAATCTATCTATATTATTATTATATGACTATAATTATAAACCTTGTAGGGTTTATATTTATTTTAACTAACATTTATTTTAAGTTTAAACTATCTTTCCTGTCAAGCCTTACTTTCCCCTGGAACTGCCAATGCCAGAATATGTAAATTTGAGTAGAGCGCGCAAGGATTCAAATTATCAGCGGAAGTATTATGATTTAAATAGGAAGGAAACGAGTTCGGTGTGAGATTCTTACTTCACGAGCGCGGAGGTAGTTAGCGAGAAATTGAAGAACCCCGCGTTTCGGCCTATGTGCTTGGCGGGAAGTAGTGTTAATCGTTCAAGTGAGCTTCAAGTCTGCTGAATTAGCAGCGGTATTGTAAAACGCGGTGAGTTAGTTATTTTAGAGAGCCTCGTAGTTAGAGTCTTGTCCTTAGTTTCTTTTCAGGTTATTATTTTTATTTGACTGCCGAGTTGGCACAGTCTGTGAGCGTCAAGAGCACGCAATTGTAATTTTTACGTTGAATAAAAAGGGACTTAAACCCTTCACAAGACTCTGTGTTTTATGCAGTTTTCACAGTCACCTCTTGATTGCGTGCAAGTTGGAGGCGCGCAACGTTACAACCTATATACACAGTAATTCAAAACTAGAGGAACAAACGTTTAGGATGGGAAGAACACACCTAGATGGCCCTGAATCACATAGTAATGCAGTATCAGAAATGCCATCCTAACCAGACAGGGGCTGTCACAGGAAAACCGTCGACAGCCACCGCAGATGTGTTAGGATGGAAAATATGATTACATCGTGTTCGCAAGTTAACATCTAAAGAACATACTCTTCTCTTCATTATCAGAGATTATGACTTCTCTGGTAATGAAGCATGGAGGTAGGAATAAAAGGAGGGGCCAATCCCGCACTACAAATGAAGCCGTGCTCCCAGGCTTTGGTCTCCAGATTCGGTGTTTTTTGTTTACATCCAGATGCTCCCTTTACTGCGCTTTGATAGTATTTCCATACACGACAGTTCCATATAAATCGAAAACCGGGACACTTCCGCATAAAAGAAACATTCATTGTGTGATGGCACTTTGTATAGTTTAGTGACATTTACGCAAAAATCACATTTTGGTGATTTTTTGATACCTTGCAACAGCGATTTTGATTATGAATTTGTTTTATAAAATTCTAAGCTATTGGACTACAAAAATATAGATTTTAGCAAAAATGTTATGCTTAAAGAATGAAAAATATCTTATGGTACCTTTAAAATTGTATACGTCTTTCGATAGCCTTGATAGACGCAACTTTTATTTTATGTTCCAAACACCAAAATGTTTTGAAATAAAATACATTTTTCTTGTCATCCACATATTATTGTAGCAAATATATGTTTTTTTCTTAATTTTTATGGGAGAGGCTTAATAGTTGTTCATTTTAAACTCATCATTTTATTTTTATATAGCTGAAAAATAATCACTTTGGGTTAACTAAAAAAATTAAATTACTACCAAATGCTGCAATACTCGTCAAAATTAATAAATTTTACAGATAGGCATGCTAATAAGTTAACTTTTCCTTGATTCGTAACCGCAAATTTGTGTAAAATTATATACAAATTTACATAAATGTGTGGCATAGAAGACAAATACATTTGCGAATTCTGCGGAAGTAGCATGTGCGGTCAAGATGATGTGACCATGTGAACGTACCACATCTACAAGGCAGCTTATCAAGAATTTGAAAATAGGGTGATCGAGGGAGATGAAAACATTCTGCATCCTGTCAAACGAGGTCCAATCATAAATGGTCCTCTTATTGATTAAAGATTTTTAAATGTTTTCCACGCAAGTCTTTTCTTCCCCGACATTCGAGGTTCATGCTCGCATGAAATATGTATGGGTATTTATGCATATGCTTACAAAAAGCATGTATCTGCCTTCAACAATATACATAAATATTTATTAAATTATTTATAAATGTATTAGGAAATGAAAGGTTTAGTGATTCATAAATTCCTGTAAAAGTTACTGTGAAGAAATCTAGTTATTAAATATATCTAAATTTATAATGTTTATAAATATTAGCGTAATATATAATAACCGTAACATTTAATTGCAAACATAAATACAAATTCTTTTCATAAATACGTTTATAAAACTATTTAAGCAAGACTTGTTCGTACTGGAAAGCAATCTGTTAAAAGGTTTTGCGAAGCAAATTCTGTGAGATGCTTACTTAAGGAACTAGAAGATTTTTAGAATATATATTGTTGAAATTAAGGGGAGAAAAGGTCTGATAAGTAAATTAAAAGAATTATTCTCTTACATTTTATAATAACTCAGTTACAAGTTTTAAATAATATTCTTTAAAAAATCCTTTTTTTATTCCCTTTCAAAAATATTCAGAGAAAGTCAAGTACATGGAAATGAACACGAATATTAAATGTACTTTAAGATTCGATTTAAAAGATGCCTCAGAAGCTAAAAAATCATGTCATATTTGAGAAAGTATTTCAGGAAGAAGCTCTGCAAATAAAAAAAATAAAGTGTAATTTTAATAGTAATAATCCAATAAACTTTAATCTTAATTTTTAATCTTGAACCAAATAAAATTATATTACCTTAAAATTTTTCTAATGTAATTAACGGAAACTTGTGAAAATATTTCATTCAAATTAAACTGTTCTTCGTAAAGTATAGCATTTAATTCCGTTCAGAATGAAATATTGTTTAAAAATATATTCTTTTCATATACGTAGGACTCTGAAATATTTTAGGAAAAGAAAATTTATACATTTAGACGTATGTTTAGGACTTAATTACAAAATCTTTACATCCGATCGTGTCAAAACCCATTGATCTTAATGGTAAGCCACTAAATATGTTGGTCTTCAAGAACGGATCGTCCCTGCTTCAAAGCAATGTACAGGGAAAACCAGTTAGGGCCTCTCCTCTTACTTCCTATTTCCATATAATGGAGTTACTCCAAGTTATAACTTGGTACCCGCAAGGAATTTCGGATGTTACAACGGGCATCCATCGGACGTTCGCTGTATACGACAAAGATGCGCCATTTCAAAACGCTCAGTGCATTTCCAAACCTCCGAAATGCGAGTGCCATGCCCTACATCATATTGCGAAATGTCCGGGCCCTTCTTCATCAGGAAAGCCAGGGCTTAATTTTATAGTCTTTAAATGTCAGCTTGAGATCACAATGAATTACAACAATTTTTTCCCTGCTACATATAATAATCAGCTGGAGGGTAAACAAAGGTGCACAAATTTGAAGCCAATAGTGGGTGGAGAAACTCTTTATTTCCAGATAAATTACAATACATGTGGCACTTTTAGTTTCACTACACGTGCTCAATGTACCGATCATTCACTTCCTATCGTTTAGGACTGCTTTTCAGACTCCGCACTGCTATGTGATTCCGAGTCGTCTAGGTATACTTTCTCCTCCTAGAAGTTCTCCAAATAGGCCTTGAACAGCAAAACTAAGTTAAGAAACTCTATCACTTTTAGCAATAAAGTAACTTAAAATCTGTAGGACGCATATTTGCATTTTTATCATCTGTGTTACGTGGTAACGAACAAGATTTCACATATAGCATATTTAATTCTTTCACATGGAAGTTGCCATTCACACTGGCAAATCGCCCAAATGCCTGAATCATTTTCTACCTGGTGCTTTTCTCCATCATGTTAATGCATGGCTCATTGCTTTCGGGAGTTTTTAAATGACATGACAATCAGTCTTTTGAATCGTCTAAAAGTACTTCTGTTATTTGAATGCACCTTTCTTCTTCTTTGTTTCGTTTCAATATTTAATTATTGATGTCCTAAATTGCAATCTTGTCCTAAGTGAAAACTGCACAAAGTGGTGAAAGCGTATGAAGATCCCAGGAGGAAAATTGTCGCTTCACTTAAGTAGGTTATTCTTAGCGTTGTAGCACTCTACTTGGCGTGGGAAAAGGAAATCCATTCCAACAAAAATACATATCTACGGGCGTTTCAAATGTTCAAGTGAAACAGATTTAGTCTCTAACGTTGCGAAAGAGTTAAATAGTCACTGAAAAAATTTTTTTGACGTTTGGGTGTAGTTGCCGTGTTTGGCTTATGAATAAAGCACAAAGGTTTCATACTTCCGTTTATAAAATCTTTCCTACGTATTACACAAAAGTGTTGGAAATGTTCTCCCATCTTTTGAATAAAAGTCCACATTAAGCATCCATATGAATTCTTTCTTTTCTTCTAATTAGGACCACTGTTTCTAATTTTCTTGCTATTAGTAAACTTATCTCTTAAGCTGGCTCTCTGAAAATGCAGACATCAATTTAGAACTATTACTCGTAGTAATTTAGTTCTGTCAAAATAACCTACATTTTAACCTCCTGTCCAGTTTTATTTACTAGCAAAGGAAGTACTATAATATCGAAAAGTTTCAGGTATCGTATTTCAACGGAAATATCCCTTTTTACAGTTCCCGTATACATTTTGAACGATATTTTTGCATGACGTCTATACGTACGCTCAGAATAAAGGACTCTGTTTCCAAAACGAGTTGTAAAATCGATTTAAAAAGGGATTTTTTTTCTACGTCTGTACGTACGAATGTATGTATGTACTTCGCATAACTCAAAAACCATTAGCCATAGAACTTTGAAATTTGTACATAGGATTACGCACTTATCTTGCCTTATATTTGCCTTGCCTTGATATGCACACATATATTTGCCTTGAGGGATCGGTTAATTTAGAATAATTCGAGTCGAGGAAATAAATTTAAATGCAGACAGACTCAGACAACTCCAGACCCAAACAAATGTGACTGTAATATAACTGTAAGCAATGAAACATTCGTAACTCATTTGATGATTCACTCACAGTTAAAAGTATTATTGATTGCCAGTTACTTTATATGACACAGCGGAAGAAGGATTGGCTAGTTGCCTAAGGAATTGTGTAATGGTTTGAATTGGGCTAAACAATTGCATTGCTTTCGTGCACATCAATGACGGTCACAGTGGAATTCCCCGCAATTAACATTTTACTCGATGGCAAATTTTAACTTTCTAGACGTTTTGTTGTTTTAACAATATTCATTAATTATAACATTTTGCTGTTTTCTGCCAATACTATTAATTTTTTTTTTTTTTCGTACCATTGACTAAGCCGTAACGTATGCTTAGAGGTACACGTTGTACTCTAAGCTACTCTAAGTACAGCTGCTCTACATTTGCATTTCTGACAAACTATTTTAATATAACTAATTAGCTTAAATTTATTTCAGATGTTAAACGAAAACGTATACAGATCCGTATAAGATCGGACTACAGTTTCTTTTCAGTTTAAAAATTATTATAAATTTAAATTTTTAGATATTCTTTTAAATTTTGAAGTTTAAAGCCCTTGAAATATTAGAATGTAATCTGAAATATTTATACTTAAATCTTTTAATTAAAAATGTCCTGCTATACGAGAACAGGTATGATTCACGTGTGGTACACTTGAAGAGCCGTCCCGTAATTGAAGAGCCCGTAATTGAAGAGCCGTAATAAAATTGGGACGAAACTGAGCAAAATCGTACTATCGCCTGCATGGTGCTCAAGGCTCTTACCAACGATAGGCGCAATCTTGTATTCCATGCACTTACTTATATGCACAAAACTAGTAATGTCAGTGTATAAGCACATTCTAGAGTTCATTTCTGCTAAAGGAGGACATATTACCTGTTAATTTTACTACTATTACTGTACACTGCGAAAAAAAATTGGTACAGCTCCTATGTTTCCCGCTCCACTCGGCCAGTTGGCGAAAGTCAAACAGCAGTTTTCATGTCTCGAAAGCGCGACTTAGGTTATATATTAGATTTATATATAACAGTGCTCTAGCATAGGTACAAAAGCGGGCTTTATCTGAAACGACATGCCAGTTGTTTTCCATATTTCGATTCTAGGACTCAAATTGTGCCTAAATATTAAATTTTGTAAAATTTGGTGCGAAATTTACGAAGAAATTCAAAAATTTATTTTGGCGCATTTTTTTCAGTTAGCGCCAAGAATAATTCACTTGGCGAACTTCTTAATTTATAGCAATCTATATTCTTTTCCTTTTTTTCATTGTAAAAGAGCGTAGAAAGAGTCATCGTTCATTATTTCAAATAATTTTAACAAACCCATATTTAGCTTTATTATCGTTTGTAACCACTAAGTCAAATTTCAAAACGAGCCAATACGTAAATTCACAAATATCTTAGGAAATTTTGAATTAAAAAACTCTAATTTTTCGCAGGTATGCTTAGAAATACATCTTTAAGATGATGGTAAACGTTTTATAGGTTATAATTCAAAATTTTTTCGAAAAATTTAGAAAAATTATTTAAAAATAAATCATAAAAAATGGTCGAATTTTATTTGGAATGAAACTAAATTTCGAATTCTCGAAGAAGGACTCAAGTAAGTTTATTAAAAAAAAGAGATATTAATAAATATATATCAAATTTAATTAACATTGAGGAGCTAAAATTTTCAGGTTATTTTTTAAAAACTGGCGATTTTTACAAAACTTGGCAGTTTGGCATAATTTGGGTCGACGAATCGAAATATAGAAAACAATTGCATTTCATTTCAGTAAAATTCCGATTTTGAGTCAAAATATTTGCATTAGAACAATGCTATATGTAAATCTAATATATATTTTAAGTCACGCTTTCGAGACAAGAAAAACGCAAGTTGAATTTCGTCAATCGACCCCTTAGAACGGGAGATATAAGAACTGTCCTTTTTTTTCTGTAGTGTACATGTAACTATGTATGTAAATGATCTAAATAATCGCTTTGTAGGAATGATTTCGCACACTATAGTACATTTGAAGCACGAAACGCACTGAAAAATCTTAGCTGTGCAAATTCATTTATAAGCAGATGGATAAGCGGATGCATCTAGCGAAAAGCGGCGGAATGTTTTATGACAATCTGATAGTAATTAAGATTTAGAATTAATAAACAGAAGAAGAAGAAGAAATGGAACAGATTATCTCAGATTGAATTATTTAATGCAAAAATTACAATAATTTCCTTCAGTTAAAAAGCACAAAATTAATAAAAACATTAAAGCTTTTGCAATCTAGGTAAATTTTACAGTCTAATATGTTAACAAATTTTATTTGTATATTATATATTTATAATATTACACATTTAAATAAAGTTAATACATGCAAGAAACACCAGTTCACCAGTATTCTTTAGAAACCTCCAGGTGGAATTTCATTACTTCAACCTAAAATTGAAAAGTAACTGTTTTACATCAAAACTAATCAAAGGAATTCTGAAAAAAAAAAGATTTGATAAGAATTTATTTTTATATAGTCAAATGTTTAATGCAAGATGTCCCATACATCTGAACAGAGATTCTTAACAAAATCAACAAATCGGTGCATCGGGGTATTCTTCGCAATTTTATGAATTTTTTATGAAATAAACGTTTGAAACTTTATGCTTTCTAAAAAGAAATTAACCCTACATATGGTATGCAACAAATTCAAATATGTTTCAAAGAAAATTTGTTTTCTTATACGTATGTTAAGAGGATGATTATGTATTTTCACCACAATTCTTATCTTGTATTAAATTCACAGTTTATTTGTATTAATATTGAGAATGGGAAAAGAATTTAAAAGGTCTCAAAATTAGAAACATTAGTTAAAAATTTTAATTCGATATTATTTTAGGGCAGAAGCAAGGTACCTTGGTTTTCATCTGCAACTCTCAGTTTTCTTTTCAATGGATTATTCAGTTATTTCCAGACATTTCGTATTGTCAGACACTTTATGGGATTAACGTAAGCATCTGGTGAGATTCCAGGCAACGAACAAAGCAAATGACAATCACGTCTGGCATCTGGCGACAACATCATTTAATGAAAACTGGCGAAACGATTTGTCTAAGGCATCTGGCAAGAGCAAATAATATATGCACTGACTTCGAAATAGAGCATATGCAAATATTTCTTCAGAGAAATTAAAAGTTCTTCGATAACTCTAAGAGCTTTCACAAAAAAAAAAGTATTTAAATAACTTTGACTATGTAGTTCTACCAGAAAATTGAGCACTTAGAGATCTACTTTGCAGAATCTCCTCGAAGAAGTTCCTAACTATTAGTATTCTCTTTGCGACCACACCATAACAGATTTAAGCCACTAACGTTTCCTTGCGACCCGTCTACTATAGCCGCCAGAGTCAAATACCTGAATGCCTTATTTCTCATTATGAACCAGGTGGTTCCCTAGCGGATTCCCTCGACGTATTCTTCATGCGATGTCCAAATTTGTACTAATTTTGGGCGCAAGAACAGATGTTGCTCGGCAACTTGAACTCTTTTTCTCAAGAATTCTTCTGGTTATTCGCATTACTTTATAAAGTATTCAAGAGATAACGGACTGTATCGGCTAAACAGGCAAACCATGAAGTTGCCAAAATGTATTTATATGGCAACCCAGGTATATGCCCAACCGGAACAGACAATTGTTGATTTTTACTTAAAATTCAACGAACATGTTTTTGGTGTTTAGTTTTGTTGTTTTATACATTTTTTGTTTCTTGTAAGGAATCCTAATGGGATTGTGAAGCTTGCCGACTGATGAAAACTAACGTTGCATATTTTTCAGAAATATGGCATTTTGCCCAAAAATAGATATCCCAAAACCGGCATTCCATGAAGTTGTACTTCTTAAATGATCCAATTTAATGGAAAGTTTTAGAAGGCGAAATGCGAAATTTGTGCTATACTTCGATGTTTCAAGCGAAAGCAGATTTCTGTGTAGATGGGGAGGAAACAAATATGGGCAGAACCAAGTTTGTACAATTCTGTAAGTTTTTTTAAAGGAAAACAGATCGCTCAGTACACCGGTTCGTGAAAACGTAAAGCTTCTTAAAAAATGTTGCTAAGGATTTGTTTCTCCCTTTTATTAATTCCATTGCTTCATTACTCTCTTTTGGAACTCTTAACGCCTGATCATTTTCAAAATGGCTATTTCCATTCGCCTATTAGTTTGGCAAGCAATTTAGCCGCCAGCAGATTAGCAACGTTTTGGAGGTGGATGATAATAATCCGAAAATAACCTTTTCAAGAAATATGGCAGTGTGTTAGTATCATTATTGCATTATTTGTAACTGTGCCAAAATATGTGACTGATTTATTTCAGTATGATGAGACTTTTTCTGTATGCATCCCTAGTTTGGGAATGCACGTGAAAGCAGAATCGACAAAAATCAGCAGTTCCCAAAACAGGATACTTTTTAACGTTTTTAATATGTCTTAGTTTAGGAATTTAATGTTATTAATCAAGACTTAAATAAATTGGCTGCCAACAATGAATTTGTAGACTGTCAAATAGCTGCTACAATTCAATGAGAAGTTCAAAGTTTCAAGTTATGATCAAGACTGTTTATCACAATTTAAGAGGAAATGTATCATGATCTCGACTGGAAATTCTTAGGACTGGTTCCTTGGAATCACGTGCTTTGGCAATTTTTGCCTGTAGCTAAGTTGCATATTTCAATTGTTAATGACTTTATTATATTTCTCAATTCCTGATTAATTTTTTGCCTGTTTACGTAGCATCTAGCGATTATTTTTTAAAACCATGCGCCAATAACAGTATTTCAATAAACGATGTGGTAACAATCCTTGGGGGTTCGGCCAGATAAGTAACGATTGATACTGGATATATTGAAGCTATTTCTACTTTTTTGATTTTCTTCATTTTACCATACGATCTAGAAACGAAAAAGCAATGTGTAAGTTTGGAAAGCGGCTGCTGGACTCTATTCACACTTTGCACTCGGAGGTGACTCTCGGTCATCACTTGCTTTGATGCGGTTACTCGAGAGCTGACTGTCGGTCGACACTTCATTTGATATGGTAACTTGAGGAGTGACTCTTTGTCCCCACTTGGTTTGATTGCTAGCTCTAGAGGGGACTCTCGGTCACCACTTGATTTCATGTGGTAACTCGAGAAATAACTTTTGATCAATACTCGGTTTAATGCGATAATTCGAGATGTAACATTGCTTATTTAGATTTGGTTTGGGCAGTATCGTTTCATGAGTGTATTCAACAATACATGAATGTAAAGCAACTGCCAGTTTTCTTTATATAAATTAGTTTTTTTTTTTAGATTTATTGTTATATATGCGTCTTCGAATTTAGTTCAAACTCGACCATCCTGATCATAGGATATTATTTTCAAAGTTACGGAGAGCAGTAAGCATAAAATGCCATGAAGGAATAGTTTAAGTAAGATGCGTTCAATTTTTCGTAGATAAGGAACGAAATTCTATCTCTGCGTAGACTACTGGACTACAGAGAAGAGGAAAGCAGTCATGAGGATCGCGATGGTATAAAAAGGCGACAAATATGGTAATAGATTGTGAATGTGAAAGTGACAGTGATTCCGCAGAGGCAACAGAAAATTCAGAATATATAACGCGCACAAACTTCGAAGAAATGATGTAAAGCATACTGTTTGTATCCGGCGAAAGCGCAAGTGTCTTCGGACATAAAATAACTATTATAATTCTGTGAAATTGCTTTACATTAGCTGTAAGAATTTCACTCAGTTCTTCTCGGCTTGCTCATCTATCCAAGTGTAAAAAGGCTCGAAGGCAAAGAGTTAATATTTAGTGTTACCTACATCTTCGAAAGTCCGTTTTGTAACGGTTAGCATCAGAAGATCTAAGAAAGAATCTCATCGTTTAGAGGAGGAATATATTTTAAGAATTATGCAAAAAACGAGGGTTTATACTGTTCTAGGTAACAAATTAATTATGTTAAAATTAAATTAATTCTTTTTAAAACGTGTAAAATCGAAAATGCACAAAAACAGAATGCAAAAACAACTTTAGTTGCTCTATTATGAACTATGTTTCAACCTGTATTATTAAATGGTCATCTCTATTAAAAACAATGACTACATTCAGTTACATTTGGCAATGAAGGAAGCTCTCATTACAATGTTTACAAACATATAAAGATTTATATCTGCGCTATATATTTTGCAGCAGCAAACGAAGGGGGTCAGTGCAATAATTGCCACAGAAAAGCAAAAACGTACCACGTACAAGTGTCCCTTTGATATTTCAAATACGAATTTTGATACACCAAATACTTCAAATATGAATGTCAACATGATCGAAAAGTGGCCTCTAGCGTAAATTGAATTGCAGTTGTAGTAATTAATCGTAACATGTGTTGTTGAATGACATTTTTTTTGCTGCCATTATCATGAATATTATTATGCTATTTCCGGCGCCTCCGAGAATCCCCAAGAAGAATTATCACATGTACAAAATCATGAGAATCTTTCCTATAGGAAAATCAAATTATAGGAACAAAGGGAGACCCTCGTTTCGGGAATTAGCATGGAAAATTAGTCTCGTTGGACCTTAGACCAAAATTATAAATGCTTTGTTATTTACGGTTGTGCACGAATTACAAGCTGTGGTTCTTGATCGAAAAAAGAAATGCGAGTGTTGAAAAAGCTTTTCCATTGCTCTGACGGGAAAGAGGAAGTTGCATCTTTCACGAGAGGGCTATGTAGCAAACTTTCGGAAGTTTCTTACACGCAGTAAGCACTGTATTTTTGCTTATTTCTGTTAATTATTACACTGAACTATTTAATTTTTTATTATAAAATGAACACAGCTATTTGCCTGAAGTACTTACTTGCGTAACTATAGAAGCAAAATTCCGCGCGATGTATTTAAGAAATACTGGTGAGAAATGATAAATGGCATCAACTTACTCAAAATCACATTAGTCGTCTAAAAAAGGAATCTATCCAGCTGAAGCAATCACTCACGATGTTTGTAATATTTCTAACTATCGTTTTACAAACATTTACGACTGCTCTATATCCTCTGATGAATAAATTCTTGCAGAAGCTGAAAAGTGCTATTATCCTAATCCACCATCCACCACCTTTTCCAGGATTATCCCCACCTCCTCCAAGAGCTCCTTCACCTTCTCCGAATCCAAATATTCCCTTGATTACTTCTTGCAAGCCTTCTTCAGTTACTTCTTCCACATTAATCTAAAAAAAAAAAAAAAAAGATATAAAAAGTTGAATATGTATGAAATAAAAGTTAAAATTAAACGCATGTTTTGGTAAGTTTAGCTAAAGAAATCATGAGATATGCTCGATATGTCTTTATATCGAAATGTCGCGCACATGAAATACGAATGTCAAAATGATCAAACTATTGCGTCTTGCCTAAATTGAAGTTTTATTAATACTTTAATAACAATACTTGCCTTATTCTGACTTAGTCTGGTAAATATGAGCAAACATAAAAATAAAAACAGTAATAATGCAAAAATAATAGGAATAATAAAATACACGAGAAAATGGAAAACCTTTTAAAGAACAATACAAGACAAAAAGAAATAATGTTTATGAAATATTGAAAATATTTAAATGTTGAAGTAACTAGCTGTATGTTATAAAAATAAACCATAAAACTCCCAAATATACATTTGTTAAAAGACAGAGAGAGAGAAGCAATGTGGAAAAGAAAACAAGCAAATCAGTGCACAATGAAAATATCCACATTTTTTACCACGAGACGATATTGCTCAATTGCTTTTCAAAATTAAAGGATAACGTGAAAAAATATGCTCACTTATTAAAGTTAATGATTAGTTCCAAACAAAACCCAAAACAGCACTTCAGCACTTATGTAAGACCGTAAAGCATGCAAATTATTTCGTTGACAATGTGTTATGCAATGGAAACATGTTTGAATTCGCGAGGCTGCTGTTGGTTAACGTTAATGTCTTTCTAAGTGTGATCAGAAATTATTGCTCATTATTCAAGGGCATCATTTAATTGAAAGGCAAAAGCAACGGTTAACTGGAAGATTCGACGTGGAACACCCTAAATCTGAATAGCCTTCAGAATGTTATATCAAGAACTTGGCATCGAATTTTAAGCACCAAGTCAGTTAGTAGATACCCTGGATAAGGGCAGCTAAGTATAATAATTGCGTCCAGAAACCATCTTTTCTTAGTCCATCAAAGAGACCATGAAATAGCTACGAGACGTAATTTAGATCTTCAGACTACCACAGGAATTCACAGAGGAATTCAAATCTACCGTTCTACAGCAAGTGTTTAATTTTAAGCAAGGAAAACGATATTTTGTGTCCCACTCACTTCGTCTTTCAGAAATGCTCATTTCGCGTAATATCGCCGTCATATTTTTTGGAATCAAGAAAAATGTGATAGCGTTTTGTTAAGTGATGAATCCACATACAGCATGAAACTTTGCCTAAACGTGTTTTGATCTGAATGAAAAAAGTAACACTCAACTTGCGTTTGATTCTTCATGAAGGAGTCTAGTCAAACAGAAGAAGTTTCGTGATTCGGCATGGAATCATTAAGAAAGACCACAAAGAAATGCATACGATTAATGGAAGTTCTACAATCTTTAGCAGAAATGTGGATGATGAACTCCACGGAGAACTGTTTAAGGGTGTTGTTGATCCAGCAACTTTGTTAATGGATGACAATACTGAACGGCACGGAGCAACTGTAGTGTCAGAATACTTGACTTCAGAAGATATCTCTCGAACAGTCTATCCAGTTTACTCATCATATTTGAAGATGAGCATGCGCAGAATTCTTATTTCTTCAAATTACAGAGCACTAAATGCCTCTTTCAACCCATCATCCATAATCTAAAAAAGGACACTGTCATAAAATAACGGCTTGCAAGTTCTACAACTTTGGTCAACATTTTGGCAAACTGCACGATATCAAGATAACAGGTAGTAGCCGTTTATCTGACATTTGACCGTACATCATATTAACCGCCATCTACCATGTTCCTTCTAATAACAGGCGTATACCATATTCTTACCTTTTAAAAGATATAATATTAGGTAAAAGTCTAGATATCTGCTCATTTTTTAACTTCACCATAAAGTATGAAAATGGCATTTTCCCCCAGCGGCCCGCACTATTGTACACTGTAGACTACTTGGCCCTCTTGAGCTATTGAGTTTGGCATACTTCATTTATGCTAATCGTCTTTACAGACATATAAATGATTGAAAACCAGTCACAAACTATTGTACACTCATGACTACTTGGCCATTTTGAGGTCTTGAGTTTGACACGCCTGATCTACGCTAATGGCCTCTGTCGACATAAAAATCAGTAAGAAAACCGTTAAAAGCTATTGTACACTGATGGCTACTTGGCCTCCTCGAGGTACTAATTTTGATATGCCTGATCTAAGCTAATGATCTCTATTGTGATTAAAAATCAGCAAAAAAGTTATTATAAACTATTGCATCCTGATGACTAGTTGGTACTCTTGAAGTATGAGGTTTGACTTGTCTAATCTGCACAGATGGAATTTTTGAGACACAAATTATTGAAAAATCCGTTACAAATTATTGTACACTGATGACTACTTGACCATTTTCAGGTTGTGAGTTTCACATGCCTCCTCTATGCTAATGGCCTCTATCGAAACACAAGTTAGCGAAAACGCCATTACAAATTATTGCACACTGATTACTACTTGACACATGTCAATCTCAATAGCTGAAGAAAGCTCAGCACTAATCAGCCTACAATAGTTTGTAATAAGCTTTCACTTAATTTTATCTCGATAAACTTGTCTGCTCTACGTTAAAGACTATATTAAATCATAACCCACTGAAAAAGCCGTTAAAACTATTCTACACTGACATTTACTTGGCACTCTTGAGGTACAGGGTTCGATATCCCTGATCTACGCTAATGGCCTGTGTCGACACATAAATCAATGAAAAAAAAAGTTGCAAACTACTATTATACACTGATAACTGCTTGGCCTCCTTTAGATACTCAGTTTGATATTCCTTATCTACACTTATGACCTCTATCGGGGCATAAATCAACGAAAAAGCTATTGAAAACTGTTGTACATCCATGACTACCTGGCTTTTTTGAGATGCTGAATTTGAAATGTCTGATCTGCACTAATGGCCTTTGTTAGGTATAAAAAAGTGAAAATGCGTTATGAACTGTCGTCATATTAATTTTGCTCAGCTTCAAGCACATTTCTAATGTAAACGTAACACATAATAATCTCTATTCCAAGTTAATACAAGTTTTCCTTCGTGCGTATTTTAAGAAGTATGTCCTGCATTTTTTCACACACGAAACAAAGAGAATTTATTTCATGGATTAAAAGTATCTATTCTTTTTGTATGATTAATATGTAAGTAAACTAGTAATAGATGTATAGCTCTTGTAAATACACTGTTAGCCATTAAAATTGCAACACCATGAAAGAAGACAAATACAAAAAAGTTATTTATTGCACGTAAACAGTATGGCGTGAAGACAAAATAATTAAATTTGTAAGCATTTTGAAGGTTTACAGGTGTGCTAAATTATTAGAAACAGCTGCCACCTCTGGCAGCTAAAACGGCCCTTACCCCATCAAACTGGGTTTGGATGACAGAAATGGGCAACTCTTTCCATGCTACTTCAAGTCTATGCCACACTTCATCAACCGTATTAGCCAGAGAGGGATGGAGGGCCAGACTCTCTGTAACTAATGACCCGATGTTTTCAGTGGGTGACAGATCTGGAGACCGTGCAGACCAGGGCAGCAATCGAATACCCTGTGTATCGAGGAAGGTCAGAACACGACGTGCAACATTTAATCTTGTATTATCTTGTTGGAACATGGCCTTTGGAGGCCTCGAAGACAGAACACAACCACTGGACATAAATGTCAGAAATGTACCCATCTGCGTTTAAATTACCGTCGATCCGAACTAGAGATGTGCATGTCGTGTACATCTCTAGTTCTAGTCTGCCCAAACCATCACACCAGGTGCAAAGCCCCTGTGCCGATATCAAATGCAAGCAGGCAACGTGCGGTCTCCTCGGACACTCCAGACACGTATTCGGCCGTCAGAATTCTGCACGTAGAACCGGGACTTGTTTAAAAAGGTGACATTGCGCCACTCCTGTACCTAGATCCAGAGTGACCGTCTCTCTCTACGCTGCATTGTCAAGGGAACCGAAGTAATAGTCACCCTGCTGCAAACGTCGACGCACCTTACGAGCTCATACTGAGCATGCTGCAAACGTGCCCATTTCCTGAGTAATGGTCCATGATGGTACGGTTTTTCAGTTCTGAACCCACAATTTGTCTGTCCTCTCTGGCGTTAGTCATGGGAGGGCGTTGAGATCCTGCATGCCGTTCAGTATGACCTTTACCAATGCATTGATTCCATATTCGCATGACAGTGGTTGGATGTCGACCAATGCGACCGAACGGAATAATAATCTACATTTTCGTTACAAATCTAGACAACAATTGTATATATTGTAAATATTTTTCATCTTCTTCCTTATTTAACCAAGATTTTCAAGACTGTGTTCATAATGTTTAGTGTTTTGTGTTTGCATCTGCAAAGCCATTGGCTATATACTGTAAATTCTGCAAAGCAAGGACTTTGTTTTTATTACGCTTAACCATAAGGTCTTTACATTATTTATGTTTTAGTTACTTATTTAATGATCGAGTGTCGTCTTCACCTTCTCTTGTACATAGCGCCTTCCTACTGGCTCACGTGATTGACACGCCCACCCAACCAGGACTTTACATTTTCAGATATTATTCAAGAATTATTTTATTTTATTGCTTCATTTCAATTTTATTATGTCAAGAAAAAGACTGTGTTTTCTGCAAAATTACTGAAAGTTATGCCATAACTCTCATTTAATTGAAAAACTCTGAATAAATGCTTTTATCAGCACCTCCAATGAGAACGTGACTCCCAGTCACATGACTTCTACTAGTTGCTCATTCCAGTCCGCGAAGAATCTCCGTAGAGTCTACACGCAGTTTCACAACGCTCCGAAACACCTACTCTTTCTGCGCAACTTTAATTAATCTTCTATTTATCAGATCGAAAGAATAACTTGTATTTATACCTATGTACGCCTTCCTAATGACTTTGTCACCTCGATCATATTTCACCTTCGGGTGCGGCGCTCAGGCGCCACTGAGCTAAGAAAAATAAAAGTGAATTGCTTAGACCGCTATAACTATAGGTTAAAACCCGTGGTGGTTAATGCCTAGTGTGAGAATGACGATTCTGATTCTTCCATCGACGCCCTCCAACAGGCTTCGACGAGAGCCCTTCCAGAAGGGCTACGAACAGTGGAAGACGCGCTGGCAGCGCTGTGTTGATGTTGAAGGATTATATTTTGAAGAATTTTAGTCCGCTGTACTTAAATGTCCAATAAATTTCAAGTTCTGAGGTAAGTTTTGAAACTTTTAAATTACACCCTGTATACATATACAGGGTGATCAGCGAATAAGCCCTGATTTCAAAATTAAATATCTCTACAACAAAAATCGATAGAATTATGCGGTAAACTGTACATTTATTAGCAAAACTGTAAAAATAGTATACAAAAGTTTAGAAAATTTTGTTACGAAAATCGTTAACAGATGGCGCTCTGCACTGAAAACTCTCTCTGAGAGGAGTAAAAAAAATTAGTTAAAGAAATAAAGTGAAGCAGCCTTTGCAATCAAAATACAATTTTTTCAAAATGTTCACCGTTCGAAACAATGAGGTGGCGTAAACGAACAATGAAATTTGACATCACGTCTTGCAATGTCTCGACGGAAATGGAATCACATGCAACACCAATTAACGATTCAAGCTCATCTAGAGTAGCAGGATTGTTTCGACAGACAGCGTCTTTCAATGCGCCCCACAGAAAGAAGTCACAAGGACTCAGATCGGGAGAATATGGAGGCCAAGCTATTTCTGTGTCGGTAAATTGAGGATAATCTAACGCAATTACTCTATTCCCAGAGTATTCATGAAGAAAGTGAAAAACTTTATTTGTTCGATGTGGTCGAGCCCCATCTTGCAGGAACCAGTCGATAGCTGGTCGATCCTCCAACGCTAGTTGAGTGCTGAAAAATCGTTCCAAAATTGTAATGTAACGTTCAGTAGTTATCGTTTCTCGTACGAAAAAGGGTCTGATAATGCCTCTGGCGCATACCGCAGCCCATGCCATAACTTTAGGCGACTGCAGTGCTTTTTCTTCACACAAAGGAGGAGTTTCGGTACCTCAAAATCTCCAGTTTTGTTTATTAACGATTCCATTCAAATGAAAATTATCCTCATCTGTGAACCAGATGCAGCTCACATCAAATCTGTTGTTGTCGATCATTATTAGAATCTGATTCGCAAAGTCAACCCTTTGTTGCACAGCTTTCAAGAGTATGGCCTGATGACTTTGGAATTTGTATGGAAACAGACGTAGGCTATTTTTAAATATTTTTTGTGTGCTTGTGATTTTCAAACCTGTCTCTGATGCAATAAGTCGGATGCTTTTCCTAGGACTTTGCTGAACAAATCCAGAAACTTTGGCTGCGTTTTCAGGGGTGACTATAGTTTGCTTAGGCCCATCATTTCCCTTTCGATCATTAGCCACGCTACCAGTTCATTTGAATTTCGCGAAGAGCATGCGAATGGTTTTCGCATCGGGTCCAACTGGAACATTGAATCCGTTTTGAAAACTGCGACGTGTTTGAATTCAGTTTGGCCCTCGCGGCCCTTAAAAACTCCATACCTAAAATGAGAGGATTTTGCAGATTCTTCACTACAAAAATTAATACTTTGAGGATTTCCTCTTTTACCTGTATGTTTAATGATAATTTCCCGATGCAGTGACAGGTTTCTCCTTGCGCCGCTATAATTTCCGTATTTTTGTTTTTAAATAATCGTAACCTATAAAAATTCTTTTTGAAGAATGTTTCGCTCATAAAATTACCTTCTGCTCCTGTATCGATGAGGGCTTCTACTGGTACATCGCCAACCAGGACTTGTATAATTGGTAGATGTGAGTTTTTTACGATGTCCGTATTTAAATGTCTTTTTGAGGGTTTTTTTAAGACTTCCGCGGTCTGGACCCTCGCTTTCACTGTCCCCTCTACTCGTTTAAAGCTTTCCTTTCAACTTCGGCCTTCTGGGTACGCGGATGTTTGTTTTCGAATTTCCTTTTTGGGCCTTGACCTTCAAGGTTCGATGAGTTAGCTTGATAGCTCTTTTCCCCATAAGAGCGGTTTGCCTTTCTGGTCTGCTCATTTGAAGATTGCCTTCGGGTACTTTGAGAATATGATGCCCTATAGCTTTTTCCACTATTCTGCGATTTTGAAACTTCACCGCCAATTCGAAGAGCTCCTGCAATGTGCTTGGGTTTCTAATTTCGAAGTAGTCTTGAAGAGCAGGTAACAATCTCGGTAAGATTATTTCAATAATTATATAATATTATTTTTGAAATTTTCAAATGTATATATCTGGCTTCCAAATTCCCCTAATAAAAATTTGCCTATATTCATCCACCATAGTGCGGCCTGTCCTCTTAATGCAGATGTGGCGATGGCAACTTTTTGTCTTTCAGGCACAGGGTAGAGCTTAAAGTGATTTTCTAGGCCTTCTAGAAATAACGCCACCGAATTTTTTCCGTCGAAATTAACGTTTGGCTTAATTGACGCTCTCAAAGTCTGGACCAGGTATCCAAATCCTTCCAATTCGCTTTCCATTTCTTGGTGTTGTCCCGCGGCTTCCATCCGATTTTCGGCCATTTCAGTTCGACAAGTGTTCGGGCGCCAGTGTAGAGTTGCGCGCCTCCAACCTGCACGCAACCAAGAGGTGACTGTTGAAACTGGAATTTAGACAGAGTCTTGCTAAGGCTTTAAGTCCCTTTTTATTCAACTTAAGAAATTACAATTGCGTGCTCTTGACGCTCACAAACTACGCCGACCCGGCGGTAAAATAAAAATAAGAACCTGAAAAGAAATAATAACAAGACTCTAACTACGAGGCTCTCTAAACGTAACGAACCTCACCACGTTTTACAATACCGCTGCTAATTCAGCAACTTTGAATATCACGTTGAACGATTAACAATTCTCCGAGGCAAGCACACAGGCCGAAACGCGGGAAGGAGGACAGAAAATATTCCATTTATTTCATTTTAATCAAATATGACTGCCATATACTGATGAAGTCATATTTCCAATTCTTATGAATGAATCTTCTTCACAAAAGATATTCTAATGCTGTACATACCTGGAGAAATGCTTTCTCCAAATTTGTTACGTTTTTGTAGAGGAACGACCTGTAATTTATGTACACATTTATATGACAGTTATGAGTATTAAATCTAAAAAATACAAATCTTTCAAATCAATGAATAAAGTGCCATAATCTATAAAAATTTCAAGTATAATGTGGTATAAAGCAATTGTAACCAACCATTACATCACAAAATGCATTTATTTCACAGCATTTATGACTCTTTTTTTTTGAAAAAAAAAAAAAAATACAGAAAATGAGAAGGAATTCCACTTGTTAATTGCTGTATTAAATGAAAACTTATTACTTTCTAATGTTGCGCGCTCCCAACCTGCATGCAACAATAGTGGTCACTGCTATGAACTGGAAAGTATACAAAGTCTTGAGAAGGGTTTAAATCCCTTTTTATTCAACTTTAGAAATTACAGATGCGTGCTCTTGACGCTCACAAACTACGCCGACCCGGCGGTAAAATAAAAATAAGAACCTGAAAAGAAATAATAACAAGACTCTAACTACGAGGCTCTCTAAACGTAACTAACCTCACCGCGTTTTACAATACCGCTGCTAATTCAGCAAACTTTGAATATCACGTTGAACGATTAACAAGTCTCCGAGGCAAGCACACAGGCCGAAACGCGGGGTTCTTCAATTTCTGGCTAACTACCTCCGCGCTCGTGAAGTAAGAACAGCACATCTCGAACTCGTTTCCTTTCTATTTAACTCAGAATACTTCCGTTGATAATTTGAATCCTTGCGCGTTCTACTAAAATTTACATACTCTGGCATTGGCAGTTCCAGGGGAAAATAAGGCTTGACAGGAAAGATAGTTTAAACTTAAAATAAATGTTAGTTAAAATAAATATAAACCCTACAAGTTAATCTGCATGTTATCTAATATATAAAATTCTCGTGTTACAATGTTTGTAATAATACTCCTCCGAAACGGCTTGACTGATTTTTATGAAATTTTATATGTATATTTGGTAGGTCTGAGAATCGGTCCATACCCCTAAGTGATAAGGGTGGTCCACCCCAATTTATTTTAAATTTTTTGGAAAGTTTTTTATTTTTATTTTTTTGTGGCATTAAAAATACATACAACCCTAAATTTTCATCCTTCTACCACCAACCCCTATTTTTAATAACGAAATTAGTAATTTAATAATTTTTAACCCTGGTCGATCACTGATCAATTATGACTTGATCAGTTATCTCTGCCAGGCGTCTACCGGTGTCATTTCTCACCCAGTAAACAGCACTGAGTAAGGATGAGACCGAAGCCTGTCTCCTGCCTCTCTCACACAATAAGCCTTCTCTCACTCCCTACACAGTTTTCGGCCATTATTATTGTTTGTGCATCGATCTTAGTAGTGACATTTGCAATTATCATTTTACTAGCTCAGTGTAACTCTCATTTTAATTATATTCTCAAGCGAGTGTAGTTCTCACGTTTAGTTAATTAAGTGATTTCATATAAGCTCAAAAGTATTCAACACGTGTCACGAGCTTTCACCAACAAAGGCTATTGTGTTACATGTATAAATTATTATTATATATTTATTAGTTTTTATTTATTATTTATTAATTTGTTTATTATTAAATGACATTACAATAATAATATTATAGTCAGCGCGTGCAAAATTTTGTGAGAATCATTTTAAAATAGAAATATTGTGAAAGGTAGTTAAAATAATAAAAGAAAATATACACGACATGCACTAAATAACACTAAATATAGTATATCTTCATAGAATAAATACATTATTACTATTCTGTTTTTCATCATTAAGTAATTCAGTTTGTTCTATTTATGCGTCTTTTGTACAGTGTACAAGACGCAAATGCCTAATTTGGGCCGTCAAACGACGACAGACATACGAAATATAAGAGCTTAAAGAACAGAAGAACAAATCCCGCAATATACTACTGATATGCGTGTGAGCATGGCGCAATTGCGGCAAGCAGACTTGGAAGATGCACGAGCTGAAAGAAATGAATAAACAAGATTAGAATAAAGACAAGCACGCCGTTTTATAGTTAACAGACATATAGCAAATGACCAACAACGCCAACAGGTACATCGATCATTTACATCTGATTCATTCCTGCGTCTAGCATTCGAGTACGAGCCCGATATTCAATAATATTATGCTCATTCAAAAGTGGTAATTGGTGCTATGGACACGGAATACCCGCATTGTAATGCTCTTAAATTTAAAAATGAGCCAGCTGGGATGTGTTGCGCATCAGGAAAACTACAACTACCTGAAATTGATACACCACCTGAACCATTGAACGGTTTGCTTATCGGCACGGATCCAGATTCTAACCTGTTCCTGAAGTCAATTCAACATTCAATTCATGTTTCCAAATCACATCGCTCGGAGCAGCGGAAATAGTTAAAAATAATGCTGCAAATGGTCAACAATTCAATTCAATATTCAAAATCAAAGCCCAAATTTATCACAAAGTGTTCTCGTTGCCACCAATGCCAAACGAGCCACATAAAGTTTTACAAATCTACTTTATGGGCGGTGAGGATTCCGGAAGCGCACTTGCCAATTGCGTGGATGCACGTTGTGGCTACAATAACCTCAATTCACTTTTTGCCAGACGCATCTTCGGCGAAATGGATGCTCTATTGATTGAGTACAATGAATTGTTGAAAATATTCAAATTATTGCATGCACAAATTACAAAGTGATAATCACGCTATTGTCATCAATCCTGATATAACACCAGCTGGAGAGCATATTCGTAGATTCAATCCATCTGTTGTTGACGACGTGCTGGAATCATGGTTGGCGATTGTACAGCTACACGAGAAATCGTGATACGTAGAAGAAATAATAATCTCCATTTCATTGCTGATACACACAGTTCATATGACGCTCTCCAATGTCCGCTAATGTTCTGGAAGGAACAAGAGGGATATTGCATAAATATTAAACAACGAGATCCCGTAACAGGTACTTCATTCATTATGAACTTACTCGTTTAACCAAAAACGTAATTTATTAAACTTATTAATTTGAATTAATATTTATGAATATATTATTACAGGAGCCGAAACAAACAAGAGCGTTAGCTCGAAGGATTATTATGCGTAACGGTTGATGATTAGACGCGGTCAGGACAACGTCATTCTACGATGTCGTGAGCTTTGTCAACAATTCATGGTCGACGACATGCACGTGAAGATAGAGAGCGAACGACTACGATACTTGTGATATAATCAACAAAAGCTGCGCACGGAAGAATACATTCACTTGCGAGACGCTATTGTCAACAACGCCGACGTCGCCGAAATTGGTAACTCTGTCATTCTACCATCATCATACATAGGCAGTCCACGTCATATGCAAGAATATACAGCGGTGGCCAAAATTGTGGACACTTTTGGAAATTTTTAAGTTTTTGAACTTTGTATGCTTATAGAAAACGTTACGTTTCACAAAATGCAAACTTGTATATATCATTTTAAAGAGAATGTATTACTGAATTCAATACAAAACACAAAATTCAATTATTTGCAATACAAAAAAAAAAGTTAAACGATAATAGTTATCGATATACATTAGATATTGATGATTGCAGTGAGTTATCAGTACTTAGTAGGGTACCCTTTATTTCTGATTACAGCTTCACATCGACTTTTCATTGAGCTGACAAGAGTTTTAAGCTCTTCTTTCGTTATTACATGATGCCAGGAAACAATTATAGTCTCAATTAGTTTCCTTTTATTTGATGGGCGCCTCATTCGGACAAGAGTTTTCAAACAGTGCCACAAATTTTCGATAGGATTGAGGTCAGGACTGTTTCCTGGCCATGACAACAATTTAATGCTCTTTGTACGAAACCACTCTTTCGATATTTTGGCCGTGTGGCAAGGAGCAGAATCCTGCTGAAAAATAAGCGAAGCATTGTTGGGAAAGAGATCTCTGATGGAAGGTAGAAGTTTTGGTTCTAGAATAGTGTCAGTGTATTTTCTGGCATTCAGTGTCCCATATATGACATGAAGGCGACCAATACCATCTGCTGACATGCATGACCAAATCATAACACAAACTGGGTTCTTCACAGTTGCTTGAATGCAGTCAGGATGTAGCTCTTCTCCTATTCTACGTCTTACATATTTTCGCCCATCACTACCGAATAACGATATCTTAGTTTCATCACTCCATATAACTTGTGACCACTGATCATCTGTCTAATTAGTGTGTTCCTTTGCCTACTGTAGTCTTTTTTTTCCTTGCTGAAAATTAAGATAAGGCTTTTGTTCGTGGAATTCTACCTCTCAGTCCAACATCTGTTAATCTTCTCCTGATTGTTCTTGAACTGACAGAAACACCAGCATCATTCAGATCACTTCTGATGGCCGCTGATGGCATTTTTCTATCTTGGAGGCATAGTCTTTTTATTCTTCTGTCATCAATAGATGTGGAGCAGCTTTTTCGGCCTTTTCCTACTTTGTTTTTTATTGAATTTGTCTCCTGATATCGTAAACAAAACTTTCGGACTCCAGGTGTAGTCACTGAACCACCCATCTGTCTTGCAATTTCAGCATAGGAAAGACCACTTTCTCGTAACACAATAATTTTACATCTCTTTCTAGATGTCCAATCTACTCTTTTATTTGATGTCATTGCTTCTTGACTAAATATTAAAAATTTTTACAAAAATTCCTACTTGTAATTGCAGTGTATAAGAAACAGGTCCTCCTTCTACAGAACAAAGCAAAATAATGAATTGTTTCAAGTGTAAACATGATGTCAGCTTCTACTGGCAGTTACTAACCTTTGATTGGTTCTCAGAACAAGAACAGTGATTGGCCAGGAAAGCTAGACATTACAAACCACTTCATAACTGTGTTTTTTATTTATATTAAAGTACATATAACTTTTTTGTATTTCAAATAATTGAATTTTGTGTTTTGTATTGAATTCAGTAATAAATTCTCTTTAAAATGATATATACAAGTTTGCATTTTGCGAAACGTAACATTTTCTATAAGCATACAAAGTTCAAAAACATAAAAATTTCCAAAAGTGTCCACAATTTTGGCCACCACTACAGGATGCTCTGCCTTTCGATGCGTGAACATGGACGACCGTGTGTGCTTATCACGTTCACATGTAATCCAAAATGGCTGGAGATTACATCTTTGCTATTGCCTGGCCAAAATGCAATACATCGTCATGACATTACAGCACATGTGTTCAGACAAAAATTAAACACATTTTAAAAATTAAACGTTTAATAAGTTTCATTATAAAATTACATTTATTCGATCCCACACGCTGCTGGATGTATTCGGTTGAATGGCAAAAGCGAGGATTACCTCCTGCACACATTTTGGTTTGGTTAATCGATAAAATCCGTCCTGAAGAAATTGATAGTATAATTTCTGCGGAAATTCTAGTGCCATCTACTGATCAGTTGCTGTTTGATATTGTTACAGCAAACGTGATTCATGGCCCGTGAGGTAATCTGAATCGTTTATCTCTTGCATGGCAGATGGAAAATGTACCAAAAGTTTTCCTAAAAATTTCACTAACGATACGATCACAAACGTCGACGGATATCCAATATATCGTCGAAGAAATCCCGATAATGGCTGTCAAACATTTATTCAAAACATTAGCAGACATTGACATTGACAATCATTGTGTGGTTCCATATTCGCCTCTGCTGAGCAAAACATTCAATGTTCATATTAATGTTGAGTTCTGCAATTCAGTGAACAGCATCAAATACATTTGCAAGTATGTGACTAAAGGCAGTGATATGGCTGTATTTCGAGTTAAAAATACCAATGTGAATGCTCATCCAGTGAATAACACCGATGAAATAACGCTCTACCAAATTGGACGGTACATCAGCTCCAATGAAGCTGTTTGGCGTATCTTTGGTTTCCCAATTCATGAATGGTATCCAGCAGTTATTCATTTAGGAATCCATCTTGAAAACGGTCAGTGCGTATTTTTCACGAACGAGACAGCTGTTGATCGTGCTATAAATCCACCAAAAACTAAACTCACCGAATTTTTTTAATTGTGTAGTCGTGCGGATGCTTTTGGTGCCTTTGCGCGAACATTACTCTATTCAGAAGTACCACGTTATTTCACATGGGCTCAAACAAAACAAAAAAAAAAAAAAAAAAAAAAATGGATGCCCCACAATCAAGGCACACCGATTGATCTAGTCTATTCAAACCAAACACCTTGGGGGCAAGTATTTACAGTCAATCCAAGGCAGACCGAGTGCTTTTATCTTCGACTGTTGTTGGTTAATGTCACCGGCCCATTGTCATTTCAAGATATACGTAAAGTGAATGGACAACAGTATTCAACGTATAAAGATGCATGCCTTGCACTCGGCTTGCTGGAAGAGGACAACCAGTGGGAATGGATGCTTGTCGAAGCAGCATTGAACTGTGCAGCAATACAAATTTGTCTACTATTCGCTATAGTGTTGACTAAATGTTTCCCAGCCGAAGCAGAGACATTGTGGGATAATCACAAAGATTCAATGACTGATGATATATTGCATCAACATCGTATACGGTGCAATGATTTAACGATAACATTCAGCAACGCTATATACTCATTGATTGTTATTGAGGATCTTTGCATTATCATTGCCAACTTACCACTCAGTCATTTCCGTATGCATTCGCCAAATCGAAGTGCATCTGATTTAATGAACACTGAAATGAATCGTGAAGTACAGTACAATACTCTAGAAATGGCAGTGATTGTTATTCGCAATGCCCCACTAATGAATGAGGAACAAAGAACCATTTACGACCGCATTATGCTCCCACTTTCGGCAGGACAAGATGGATTTTTTTTTTTTTTTGATGCACCAGGTGGAACTGGTAAAATATTCTTTATTTCGCTAATTCTCGCCGAAATACGATCAAATAATTGCATCGCATTGGCCGTTGCATCTGGCATTGCGGCAACTTTATTGGATGGAGGGCAGACCAGCTCATTCAGTATTTAAGCTGCCACTAAATATTCAAAATAACCCAGACGCAGTGTGCAACATAAAATAAAACAATCGTCCATGACCACAATGCTGAAACATCATCTGGGATGAATGCACTGTGGCATACAAACATTCGCTTGAAGCGTTGAAAAGAACATTGAAAGACATAAAAAACAACGACAAACTATTTGGCGGCACTCTGTTACTCCTTTCAGGTGATTTCAGACAAACACTTCCCGTCATTTTACGTTCAACGTAGGCTGATGAGATCAACGCTTGCTTAAAATAATCGCCACTTTGGTGTAATGTTGAAAAACGTAAACTGAAAATAAATATGCGCTTTCAAACGTTTCAAAATCCATCCCCTGAAACATTCTCAAAACAACTGTTAGATATCGGAGAATATGGAAAAGTTACTAATAGATGAAACTGTGTGCATAAAATTACCGAACGATTTCTGCACAATCCTCAATTCGCAAGATGCTCTCATTGACCAGATATTTCCCGATGTACACACACAATACATTAATCATGAATTGCTGGCAGAAAGAGCAATTTTAGCAACAAAAAATGTGGACGTCAACGATTTGAATCTCAAGATACAACGGTTGTTGCCAGGGAACTTGGTGTCATACAAATCTATTGATACAGTTTGCGATGCCAACGAAGCTGTGAATTATCCAACAGAGTTTGTGAACTCATTGGATTTGCCAGGCACGCCACCGCATAACTTACAACTGAAGTTTGGATCTCCAGTTATTTTGATTCGTAATATGAAGCCCCCCACGGCTATGCAATGGCACGCGATTAGTCATTAAAAAATTGATGAAAAACGTTGTCGAAGCCAGCATTTTAAATGGCAAATTCCGAGGTGAAAATATATTACTACCACGAATCCCTATTATACCCACAGATGTGCCAATTCAATTTAAACATCTTCAATTTCCAATTAGATTGGCATTTGCAATGACTTTCAATAAGTCTCAAGGCAAACGATGTCTGTCTGTGGCTTAGATTTGAACACACCATGATTTTCACACGAAACATTATGCGTGGCATTCTCTCGAGTGGGCAAACCATGCAGTTTGTTTGTGTTGGCTAAAGATGGGCTAACAAAAAATATTATACACTCTATTACATTAAGGGATTGATATTGTTTTTATGATATTTTCATAATTAGTGATAATATATAATTTTAAAGAATAAATTACAATAAATTAAAAAAAAAATGTTTGGTGTTTTGTTATTTTTATGTTCCGTCATCGTTCACAGCGCTCCATGCCTTTTTCACTCACATACCACATCCTCACACACAATAAGTTAGTTATTTTTTTCTACCAAAATTTTCCCTAGAAATAATTTATATGGCAAAACAACGTTTGCCGGGTCATCTAGTAGTTGTATAATTATCAACAATTTAGAAGTTGTTGGAGTGCGACTAAGCTTAATTTTTTTACTATAGCTGCCATATTTGTCTACGTTTGAAATTTAGCAGAATGGTGGATTTGTTGCCAATCTAGAGAAACTAAGCTTCGCAACAACAAAGTAACGTCTTCTTTTATTATTGCGAATTAAATTATGCTTAATCTATCCTGGAATTATTATTTAAATTATTAAATTATCTGGTATAGTGACTCAGCATAGCGTCCACAACAAATTAAATTAGTTTCTACGCCTTCAGTGTCTTTTTGCCGATTAAGACCAAAAGTAAACTGTTAGTTTTGTGCACCGAAAAATCTGTCAGCGCTGTAGCTGACCGAATTGCTTGTTTTCGCGTACAAACTGTAATTTTAATTGTAAAAATTATTTTTTTTAATTTTTTAACTGTATTTGGTGTTTTATGTTTTTCTATATCTTTAAATTTTTAATGAAGTTATTTTATGTTTTTCCATATCTTTAAATTTTTAATGAGGTTATTTTGTGTTTTTATTATTTTTGCCTTGCCGCGAAGTGAGAACTGAATTAATTGAATGAGAAATGTAATGAAATTCGAAGAAATAAGTCTTTCATGCTAATAGAAAATACTTTCGCCAGTTCTGATATCTGCATATGTGGGGAACTGGAAACTCCTGAGCATTACACTTTCTCATGCCCTGAGGATAACTGAGGATATTCACATAAAATCCCCCCGAACTGATCTCCTGGCATTCCAAAGGTCTCTAATTAAAGAAAAACATCAATATCCAAAGTTTCAAAAAATTATGCAACGACTCTTCCTACGGCCTAGATTTCTGTCAAGTGTAAGTCCACATACTGTATAAATTTAGAGAACTTTTACATGCTGTGGTTATGAACAAATGACTCCACTCGTTAACTTTATAAACTGCAATGAACCTTTATGTCTGAAATAACCATGGACACCCACCTCTTGAGCATTATTATTACAATTCATTATAACATTGTGGTGCCCGCACTAGTTATAATTATCTCATTATGTTTACTTATTTACTAATTATGTTTATCTTCTATTTTTTTCCACCAAATCAGATGTTCAATTTAATTTGTGAATTTCAAATTGTATTCAGACTATTTTGTTATCTACTTATGTCTTACGTCATTATTTTTAATAAATACTGGATACGGGGCGTACGGTGGGATTGCAGACAAACTCTATACCATTTGGAAAGCTTCAGTTATGTAAATTCTTATAAAACTTGCAATCCCTCCCTCCCCCTTTTTTTAAAGAGTTAGTATGGGAAGGCACTACCAGTTGACGTATGGTACATTGCTAGTGTCCCCCATACTTGTACCTGTACCTATAGTATTTGAATAGAACACGTGGCAACGATTAGATAATTCAATTCTTCGGATGATATATATATATATATATATATATATTCATTCTGAGTAATAAAATTAATGAGATGTAACGCTGTTTAAGTGAACCTAGCGCCAGAGTAACGTTATGGTAAGTAAATATAGTGAATTTTAAAAAGCGCATATATTCTAGTGTGGTTTATGGGCTATCGACGAAGTAGATTGAATTCAATTCAATAAGTTTAAATGAAATGCATGAAAAAATGCGTATAATTTAATATTCCGTATAAGGAAGTCATGTGGCGTACACATAAGATTTTTTTAAAACAAGGAGACAAAATAGTGCATTTTTGGAATGATGAAAGTAAGCTACAGACCTCATTAGCTAATCGTATAATTTCTTGTCCTTCTGGAGTTCTTTCAAGTCGATCACACAGGTCTCCAATTCTTTCTCCAACTTGCCTCAACTGTTCTGTTTGGTTGACTACAGTTCTAACAAATAGAAATAATTTACATTTATTCATATCTTTAAATACGTAAATTTTACTTGTTTATTGTTGTTCTAACGTTTTTTTTTTTTAAATTTTTAAATAATGGTTTTTTTATTTTATATGAATGTTCGAAGTAATTTTTAAATTGATTTGCGCTTGTAGGGGAATTCTTGACATGCGTATAGGTCGGCTAAATATGGAAACTGACTATTTAACTATAATAACTCTTAATTTACATAGGCATGACAAGGATGAAAAACGATGTCTGAGCAGTTGAGAAGAGTGTGAAATAAGCTAATCCCCCTGAAGAGTCAGTATTATTTCAGCATGTTTTCAATTGGTCACATTTTGGTAATTTGCTTTGATATTGGTATAATTTTTATTTGCAGTTTTTGCCTCTTAATATTGTACCTTCTACTACTGTTAGCTGGTGCTTGTAAGGAAATTTTTCCAGTCACTTTTATATACATCATATTCTTCTCAAAATAATTTTACCTTTGAGTTTTATAAAATCAATTTTTATTTTACCTTTGGTTTAATTTTTTCTTTCTTTCCTTCCCTATTATGAATTTGTAGATTGGAATTTATGTAGTTTCCAAATTGGATTTCTTAGTTTTCGTTATTGGCATTCTTACGTTTTACTTTTTTGGAATTTATCAGAATTTTACTGTATTCCCCTTTCCTTCACTTGATTATGTTTAATTAAATCACTGCAGTCTAGCAGCAGGATTCTTAAACAGTCCTTCTTTCCTTTTGTTTATGTTATCATATGTATGTGGGAATGGAAAGTCCTGCAGCCACTAGACGGCATCACAAATTTTTGTTATCCTGTTTGCGTTTTATACGCACCAGCATATCACCTATTTCTTGGTCTCTACAGGACTTTCTGCTTATTTAGCAAGACCATTACTTGTAAATATTGTGTATATAGTCTTCCAGTTTATGAGAAAATTTGTATTTTTATGTATTATCTTATCTCCAGGACTCACTTAGGCATTTCTGTTCCTGCATCGCTACATGAAGGAGCCAACTGAAGTAGCCGGTATACAGCTTGCATTTTTGCAAGCTAGACGCGGCAACAGCAAACGGAACGGAACGGTTTCTCAGCCGTTCGAGGATAATTTCTTTTGCTGACCAAAAAATTGTTGGTGACAAAATCGAGAAGGGGTTAAGGGATGGAATTATAAAAAGCCATTTTGTTCAGAATATTCTCCGCTAATTGTTTTGTGTAGGAAGCAAAATGGCTTGACTCGCCTTTGTGTAGATTTTCATGAATTAAATAAAAAAATAGTTAAGGATTCTTTTCCTATGCCACGAGTGGAGGAGCGCCACGAGTGGAGGGGCTTTCAGATCATATGGGTGAAGCAAACGCTTTTTCGACGTTAGACTTAGTAAATGATTTCTTTCCATGTTCCCATGGAGGAAAACTGCACTGAATATTTGGCATTCATTACACATGCAGGTCTGTGCGAATTCCTAAAAGCGCCTTTTGGTTTGTACACGTCACCAAGTATGTTCCAAAGATTTATTTATAATGTGTTTAGAGATTTAATTCGAGATGACACTGTTGTTACTTACATGGACGATTATGATTTTCCAGTGTGAAACGAGAAAGAAGGTTTAGAAATGTTAAAACGCATTTTAAAGTATCGAAAGAATACGGTTTGGAGATCAAATTTAGGAAATGCCAATTTTTAAAAAGAAAAATAGAAATTCTCGGGTATATTATTGAGGATTGTACAATTCGCCTACTCTTCTAAAAAAAGACATGCCTATTCAAAGTTTTCCGGAGCCCAAGAACCTTAAGAAAATTCAGAGCTTCTTAGGTCTTACGGGATATTTTAGAAAATTTATTGCCAACTATTCAAAAATAGTTAAACCACTAAGTGATCTTCTTCGTAACAGGGTAGAATTCAAATTTGGGCCTGAGAGAAAGGAGGCATTTAACAGATTGAAAGAACTTTTATCGATAAGTCCTGTTCTTCATATTTTCAAACAACGAGGACCACAAGAATTGCATACAGACGAAGGAGTCTTGCCTTCGGCGCTGCTTTGTTAGAAAAGGCCGACACTGGGCAGTTACACCCCACTTACTTTATAAGTGAAAACCTAACCTCCAACAAGGGAAGCTGTCTAGTTATAAGAGCACTACCTCTTCAACTGTCCAATGACGTCTGTTCACCATATCCGTCATCCAAACAACCCAGGTCAGGGGTTCAGGCGATTTCTAATCAAGCACCGAAAAAAATTGAGTCAGATAAAGAACATCATCGACTACTATCGACTAATATGTGCCACCCTTAATCTTCAATCCCCTCATTCTGCAATAATTTCAGAGTGTCATTTTTATCTCCACCAAACACACGCTTCTAGCGTGTCTTCAATCTCCATTCATAAAAGTGCCTTACCCCCATACCGTGTAGCAGAGCTGATTCCAATCGAGTGCGATGCACTGAACTGACATGAACTTAGGTTTAATTACCAAGTATATCATATTGAACTGTGTGTCCTAACAACTGTGTGCACCACACCACACTGACTGTGTGCACCACACTGTACGTACTATAAGGATAGACTGACATTACGAACTTTACTGTATATGTTTATTGTATCTATTTATTATTACGAACTTTATTGCATCTCACCTACCTATGAACATTACCATCACCAAATATAACAATATCCAGCTCCGTATATCCAAATGTATAACATCTTTATGATTGCATGTTACCTTGTTTAATACTCAATAAATACGGAAAGGTAGTACACCGAGAAAATATCATTTTTGTTCATAGTGATGATAGATGATATGGTGCTCCCTGTACTTGTTCCTGTTCTGTCTAGTTATGAGCTTGAAGTTTTAGCTATAAAGTAAGCTCAAAGGAAATTCAGAAATTACTGTTGATAATTATAGACAGCTGTTACAAGAATTTTAATGGGCTGTATTTTAAAATCATTTTATTTACTTTCATTTTTAAAACACTAACTCTATTTTCCCAAACTGTTAGAATTCAAAATCTAAAGAAAAAAATCTGAAATGTTTTAGATTTTAAATTATGTCCAAAGTGGACTTTTTTTAACGTTTTGTGTATTATTATTTATTAAATATCATGTTCTACGTACTCAAACCAAAACTACCATCAATACGATTTGTGTTGAGTACCACGAAATGTGACACGAAAGCACACAGCGAAGCCTTTCTCCAGTTTGGAGGGGAACTTAGAACTCTAGAAGATATAAAGCATGACATCAAATCAAGAATCAAAAATGACAATTTTGTTAAAGGAATTATTCCTTACCTTAAAAAATTTGCAAATATTTCAACCGAAATTAAAGATCTCATCGAACGAAAGAAGACCACAGAAAGAAGTACGAAGATCAGAACCGGCGCTGTACAATTCGGTTCTAAAAAAACATCCACAGTAAGAAAGCCCACAGGAATAATGCTCACAGGTATAAATTCTCACAGGATTAAAAGCCCACACAGAAGTATGCCCCTAAAGAAAAATACTCACAAGGAGAAATGCTCACTTAGAAATATGCTCACACGGAAAAAAGCTCACATAGATATATGCTCTTATGGAAATAAGCCCACTGGTAAATAAAATACGTAGAAATATCCTTACATTAATCAATCACTAATTAATCGATTTGAACATCGTACATCTACTTGAAATTTTTAAAGAAAAATTATTTGATCATTTGAAAAAAATATTGGACAAATGCTCATATTAACCATTTAGGGGCGGTATATAAAAGAGTGAAAACTATACTAAAATGTAGCGTGTACTGTAATATTTTATACTACTGCTCCCTGTGCGACATTTTTTCCTGTAACTGCCAATAGTTTATTTTTGTTTTTTTATTTACTCTATTTTTGCGTACTTTTGATTTGTATCTATAGAAATTGATGTTTGAATGTAGTTACGAGCCAAAAAAAGTTCTGGAAGACCACAGTTTCCAGTCAAAGTGTGGAATAATTATGAATAAGTTTCCTAAAACAACAAAGTATTACAAAAGCTTTCATAAGGTACTAAATTCATTATTTAATTGTAGCCATCCTAGTATGTGGTTTTTGTTTGACGAACTGAAAAAAAGATTTAATTTAGCCTGTCAACTTTTATTACTAGCTATTGTACATACAGGGCGTACTGAAATAAAAAAAAAATAAAAAAAAAGAAAGTATGTAAACTTATATTTGGTAATCGCGAATCATGTAAGAAACTATGATGAAATCGATGATAAAATATATATTTACATATATTAGCTAATATTCAGTAAGTTTGTAGAGACATTAGGTATTTTGGATGCAAGAGATGTGAAAAATGTTCCTCGGGAATCGAACCACGGATCTCTGGAATACGCGGCCAGCGTGCAGACCACCACACCACGAAGACGTGCTAGGAAGGCGGCAGAAATACATTATATACCGCCCCCTTTTAAAGGACGACTGGGGTTTCTAGGGGACCCAATCGCCAAATCCTGATTATGCAGAATCATCATCCACCACCCTTTTAGTTCGGGCGCCACTGTAGAGACATTAGGTATTTTGCAAGTAGGAGATGTGAAAATCAGCAAAGCCTTCACCGGAAATCGAACCACGGACCTCTGGAATACGCGCCCATAGTGCAGACCACCACACTAAGAAGGCATGCTATGAAGCCGGGAGAAATACCTTAAAGTTTATGTGCAATATACATGATGTATATATAACAAGATATTTTACGTAATTTAAATAAAATAATTATTCTTATTTACTTATTCTTTTGAATGTTTATATTATAAAATGTGTAACTTATACTTACTATTATTTTATTTTTTTAACAATTAAAATTGTAATAATTTTTCGCTGTATAATTCTGTTTCATTTTTCTTCCTTCCTCCTCTCTTTTTCCTAATTCAAAACGGCCCATTCGTTAATCTTATATAGCAACTAAATCTACATATAAGTTATGTAGTTTTTGATATATATATATATATATATATATATATATATCAAAAACTACATATATATATATATACACCATAGATGTTTTGGTAATTTAAATAGTTTTTCTTTGAAAAATTCAAGTAGCTGTACGATGTTCAAATCGATTAATTATTTATTGATTAATCTAAAGATATTTTTACGTATTTTATTTATCAGTGGGCTTATTTCCATGTGAGCATATATCTATGTGAACTTTTTTCCGTGTGAGCATATTTCTAAGTGAGCATTTTTCCTGTGGACATTTTTCCGGTCAATGTGCAATTCAGTACTCAGCTAGAAACAAAGTATTGGTAATCTCACAACCTATTAGCAACAAGACCAAAAAATGATCCGCAAAATTCGCCCCCCCCCGACGAGTTGGCTCCTACATAATATTAAAGAGAGACATTCTCCTGTGAGCTATCAAATAGCTGATATTAAAGATTCAAGTGTGTCTCTTGGAACGTATTGCACGTCTTCCCTGTGACCATTTAAAGAAACCTCTAATGAAACTGAGCCATTTTATCCCCTTAAGAATAGAGGAAAACCAAGAAAGAACATTTCTAGGAATGTTTCACAAAAGAACCAACCACACAGTTCTTCCTCTGGCTACTCACCGATATGTCTTCGTAACTGGGGGGGGGACTGTAACGAATGAATATCGTCAGCAACGCCCTCTACTGGCGCTATGGGGAGAATAATCAGTTCAACGCGAGGCATACTTTCGGACCTTAAACACAGGAAATATCCAATGGAAAAAGTTAAGCAGTTCTCCAAAACCCACGAGGGACAGAAAATTAGACTCCCCATATACCTACTGGAACTTAAAAAGATCCCCTGAGGGCAATAAGATTCACCAGCTTAGTAATATGTTTAGTTTTAACATCACCATAGAGAAATTCAATCCCAAGAAAAGGCAAGTCCAATGTTACCGCTGCCAGCAGTTCGGTCATTTGCAGTATTGTTGCAGTAATCTTGTCAGATGTGCAAAGTGCGGGCAACAGCATCGAAGTAATCAATGAAACATGAAGCCAGAAGACAAGCCTAAATGTATTTTCTGTGGACTCTGCCACGTCAGCAGCTATAGAGGCTGCAGTGAGTATAAGAAAAGATTCGAAAAAAAAAAGCCCTCCCCAGCCTAATGCTCCAGAATTCACCGAAGAAAACTTCCCTAGCTCCAAGACCAGCGCAGAAAAATCCCAGCCAAGCTACTTATAGCAAGAAACTAAAAGGTAAAATTACTCCTACCCCTAAAGACCTCAGCGACGCAATGAAATAGCTTCAGGATGAAAAGATAAACTCGTGTTTAACTTCCATCATCTCATATATTGGCAGAATCAGATCAGCAAAGAATTCTGCAGAGAAATTACAAACAGGCTTTCAAGCGGTTATGTTACTCATCAATTTCGTGGAATCCGAAGATTAGGAAAGATTTAGCAGTCCCTCTATGACGGACCAGTAGCGACGCAGGAAATTCACACAACTACTTTCCGGACCTTATCTCTGCTACGTCATATGCAGTCTACCTTCCTCTTCGAAGGTCTTATACGCAAGGCTCGTATCTAACATCTCGTGAGAATTCTTTTTCAGAATTCTCTGCCAACACTTCTAATATTAGGGTATGTTATGTTATGTTATGTTATGAAGAAGTGAGGGGGCCACCTAATATTTACCCTAAGTAAGCAGGTATTAGTCCCGTTCACACTAAGTAGAAAACTAACAACATTCTGGCATCATTCCTCGAGTCGTGATGGAAATTGTGACTCCAATGAGCACTACATGTACTGTCACCGGCGGCGGCATCAACGGTACTCCTAACCTTTCAGCGTTAAATTAGCTCAAGTAAGGGATTAAATTACATGATATACATTGAGATATAGATAGTTGTGCAGGTGCATATTTCAAGATGTTATCTATTGTAGTAGGTACAGGCAACATATTGCAGGACATTATATATTGCAATACAAACAGGCATGTTGTTTCCACGTTACAAATCATTTTTATAGACATGATCTGTTTACTATCAGAATTAATTAAGAACTATAAAATTTTGTACAAAGCTTACATATAAGTACTGTTGTAAAGTTGTGCTGAAACTTTAACAGCTCAATTTTGACGATTCAAAATTTGTTTTAACGTACGTTTTTATGTTAATTGATTTTCAGAAATTATATTATTGTCTAGCAGTACATGTTATCTGCATGTAAAAATTGATCATGACATTATAAATTGTGGTGGATAGAAGTAACTTATTTGTAGTGTATAGTAGATCATGCCTACAATCATTGACTTGTTTACATTTTTTTTTACAAACAGCTGTCAAAATTTGAGAAGAATATAAAATAATAAAAAAGACATAAATAAATCTGAAAACAAAAGAAAAAAAGAGCTTCATCTGCATACATATGTGTACTACGTACTTTTAGATATATCTGCATACATATGCTGATACATTGCCAACTTATATTTGTCAGTGCATTGTATGCAAGTACATATGTTTTTACAACAATTAATTTACATCAATTACATTCTATGATACATTACATTGTTGATACTTTACCAACACAATGCTGGCTATTTATTATATGTATTCACTTATCAGGTAATTGGTGATCTTATGTTACATAGAAATGTAGGGGTCATCTATTACCATTTACCTGAAGTAAACAGATAGAAGCCCCTTACCCTACTTGTGAGTGACTTATTTTGTGCTTCATATGGTTTTGCGATGCTTATTTCTTCCTATAAAGGTACGCCCGCGGACATTATATCTACTTTTAATTGCTTTATTTTGCTATGGCTGGAGCATTTCTTTGAAGGCGAAAGTTATGCCATTTCACCATGCGTTCGTTATATACAGGATGAGGCTTTTAGCCTAGGCGCCTGTTCTCCAAGTGCTTTGCACCTGAGCCTTCAACGCGAGGGGCAGAGTTGAACTGTTGTACTTAACTCACTCTCTAAGCCTTAATTGTTTTATGGAATTCCATGTTAAGTTTGTCATTTTGTGTTTATTAATATTAGATGTTAATAAAATGTTATTTAAAATCACCTCATGATTTTAATGATTAATAATCATTCACTTTCTTGATTAATACATCAGTCTCTTCATGTGATTCTAATTCGAATCACAGATCTCCAGTTTGCTAGTTGAATATGCTAACATTTACAGCATTTGATAATTCTTTACGTTTTCCCTACTTAAGGGGACAAGGGACGTTCAAATTAGTAAATTTCTTTCAAAAATTCGAAATTTCGTTTTTTGTTTCTAAAAATAAAGAATAATGTAAGTGATGTTTACATAAAAGAATTTTTAAGTTGCGATGAAAATTAAGCATTTTATAAGGAAATTTCGTTTTTGACATGGACATTTAAATGCGTTTAAAGGGCATTTAAAGGGCTGCCATATTTGTTTTTCAGACTTTGCACTCGCAAATTAATGTCTTTTTACAAATTTATTTTCTTTATTTATTGGCTTTTTATAAAATTTTAAGCGATATTAAAATGTTTACGCCTTCTTTTTTTAAAAGAATTCTTAGAACTAATATTTTTTTAATATTTTTTATGTGTATACTGTATGTTGTCGCCAATAAAGTCTGCTTGGCGAGATTTGCGCCGGCAAAACGAAAAAGTACCACAAAAAAAAAAAAAAAAAAAAAAAAAAAAAAAGGGAAATTTGCAAGTGATAAAGCAAATAAAAGATGGAATAAACGCAAAAGTGAAACTGTTGAATGTTTTGATACAGGTTTGCACAAAGTATGCAATCCAAATGCTGATGTTTCACACCATTCTGATGTAGATGTGTTACTACATTCTGATTTTTCTGACACACAGAGACACATTTTAAACAATAGTAAAATGTCGAGGACTGAACAGAAGTTGTGTTTCTTCAGTAACGCTCGAAATAATGATGATTTAGTAGAACATAATGCTTCTACTTACACTGTCATGTGTGATAATATGGGGATTCATTTACTCAAAGAACTTCGGTGTCAGTTTTGCAATAAAAATGAACTAAAAGTAAACAAAATAATGATAATTTTGGTTATTCTTCAACGCTACAGATAATGTGTAATTCATGCAATGCACTTTATGGCTCAACATACTCCAGTCCACGACTGGCTGAACAGCGGCGTTTTGAGATAAACAAAAACATGGTTGAAGCTTTTCTAAGTATTGGTAGAGGACATTCTGCTATGGAACAGTTTTCAATGTCTGTTGGTATGAAAACAATGGACAGGAAAACTTTCGATAAATGTGTTGTGCAGCTTGTAAAAGAAAGCAAGAGTATAAAAGAGAAAGTTTTTGAGCTTTCGAGAAAGCAGTACGGGAACAACATGAAATTCTATATGAATGATGAAATTATATATGAAAATAAAATTATATATGTTTTGAATTATATATGTTTGAATGAAATTATATATGTTGTAAAGTTGCCCGCTTCCAACCTGCACGCAACAAAGTGGAGACTGCTGAGAACTGGAAATAGACCAAAGTCTTGAGAAGAGTTTAAATCCCTTTTTATTCAACTTTAGAAATTACAAATGCGTGCTCTTGACGCTCACAAACTACGCCGACCCGGCGGTAAAATAAAAATAAGAAACTGAAAAGAGATAATAACAAGTGACTAACTACGAGGCTCTCTAAACGTAACTAACCTCACCGCGTTCTAAAATACCGCTGATAATTCAGCAAACTCTGAATATTACGTTGAAAGATTAACAATTTGCCGAGGCAAGCACACAGGCCGAAACGCATGGTTCTTCAATTTCTAACTAGCCACCTCCACACTCGTGAAGCAAGAAAGCACCCTTTTGAACTCGTTTCCCTTCTATTTAACTCAGAATACTTCCGCTGATAATTTGAATCCTTGCGCTTTCTACTAAAATTTACATAATCTGGCATTGGCAATTCCAGCGGAAAGTAAGGCTTGACAGGAATAATAGTTTAAACTTAAAATAAATGTTAGTTAAAATAAATATAAACCCTACAATGTTTTTAATTAGTCATGTTTAGCCTGAAATATTAAAGTATTTTCAAAGCAATGTGATTCTGAATATCAAAATGTGCATAAAATTGAATATCAAGTTATTTAACTCTGTTTTGACCTATGTTTAAATTTTTATGCTACTTATCTATAATCTCTTCGACTGTAAAATTTTTCTACCATCGAACAATCACATTTTGATATACTTTCCAAAATAATTAAAATATTATGTTTTATGCATTTAGTTTTTTTTTCCATAAATATTAAAATATATTCAAATTGATGTCATTATGAAGCATAAAAAGTTGCATAAAGTTGAGTAAATATATAGTTTATTACCACAAAATCAATTGCTAGGTCATATAAAATATGATTAGCACAGCCAATAGAATTCAAGGAATTGTGTCTACATTTATGCCATATACTATGAAACGACACTCCAGTGTCGATAATATACTCACCTTTCATAGATGGATACCAGCTTTCATGTTATTCCTTACTATTTTCTGGACAACTCAAATACCTTCTCTTTTATACCTTTGATCACATTTACAAGCTGAACAACACATTTATTGCAAGCTTTCCTATCCATTGCTTTGATACCAAGAGACACTGATAACTGTTCTGTAACCGAATGTCCTCTACCAATATTTAGAAAGAGTTTGAATCGCTTTTGTTTCAAATTGCCATTGTGCAATCAATCAAAGACTTGAATAGATTAAATCCATTTCATTTATATAATATTGAATTTGCAATGCTATGCAAAATAACTAAAGAAAAATTTTAGACAATAATATTTGAAATATAGGTAAAAGTAGGTTAGCAAGTGAATACAAGTCTACGTGATGTACCGTGTGTTATGCTTGTCTACAGAGCATAGCACATAAAACTGATTCTGTTTACACCAAATGAACAAAATTGAGCAGAGAAAGAACTAATAAATGAAGTAGTAATATAATAGAATGCAGAAGCATTTATAAGTCATTTTCAAGTATGTAAGTAAAAGAAAATCTTTATATTGTGTTTTCACGGATTTCAGATTTTTGAAAATTTTGAGTACTGAATTTATCTCTTGCGTTTTAATTGTTCTCGAATTATTTTCATACTTGATTTGTATCATTCCAATACTATTCACAAGAGAACTGTGCATCCATTTTACTGTTGATGAACGTTTCTAGGAATTAGGCTTTTCGTAAAATAACGACCCACAAAAATTAAAAAAATTGTGAAAAATTCAATAAATAATTTATTTTTCAATGATGTTTCATCTTATTTTAAAATGCATGCCCACTTTTATTTATCATTTGATATAGATTCATTAGGAAAATTACTGTAGGTTTCTTATTAAATTTATGAGCAAGGGGCTATATGAATATAAATATAAAAACGTAAAAATACATAAAATTATTTTACCTTTTTTTGAAAGATTTTACCTGTATCATTATAAAATTGTATACTTAGGTAAATACATGCACAATACACATAACTGAAAAATATTTTAAAGTTTGAACAAAAAGTAAAAATTTTTCATTCAAATATCCCGTGTCCCCTTAAAGGGAGATTGAGGGAAGCGATTAACGCTATTCCACCAAATCTGACTGCCGTTTTATTTCGGATGCTACCATTATTTTTTTTATATCCATAATGTGAGAAATGAATGGGCTTATGCCATAATTTAAACCACGCATCTTCCAGCTGCCACTGGATAGGATAAATACTTATACCCTGCATAGAGGGATCCCATAAACAATATGTCACACAAATCATTTCCTTTAATTAATTTATACATAACACGCCAATTCCATATGTTATCAAATTAAATTCTTTGGTCTTCTTAGATCCCGTACGCTTATAAATACATCAAACAGCGCTAGATTAATATGTCTTAATATCATTATTGCTAATTTTATATACCATTTCATAAGTAATACATAATTGTCATAATTTCAGATACTGTGTACTTTACGGTTTTTTGCTTATGGATAATATTAGTAGTGCATAGCAAATGAATTTTATCTACCAGTCAATCAACCCACTGCTAGAAGAGCAGTTTGTCATATTACGTGGAAATACTGTGCTTTAGTATTTTTGCAGTTTATTCTAAGATACAATCTGCAATTGCAATACTATTGCAAACTTTACCCACAATTACTGTATACGCTGCTGGTTGTGAGCGCAGTTTTCTGTAAATATTATTTAGAAAGTATTTTAGAACAATAAATGTTTACTTGCAGTTAAGAATTCTTTCTTTCTGCCTAAATTACACAAACTGGAGCAATCAAGTAGACTTCTGCAATCTCATCGAAGGTTTTGATAACAAAAATCTGAGCAAAATAATTTTATAATTTTCAAATTTCGCAAATAATTTTTTTTTCAAATCTAAACATAAATTTATTTTCATATGTGTCATTTTAACATTTTTTAGTTAATTGTTTGGATATCAAGAGGGACGATAATTTCAGGGACCGCCCCGAGCTGCAAAAGCTCTAGCTACGCCACTGACATGTCCGCAGAGAAACGATGGGAGAAAAATATTCCTAGAAGCTCGGCCCCTGAGCGCTTGAATAAATATTCCTAGAGCTTTAGCTGACCCAAGCTGTAAATTACTTCACTCATATGTACTGTGATTGGTCTAAAGCTGCCTGAAGACTTATCCTCTTTCAATAAAGTCAAATGAACCGAACCGCGCATTAACCGAGGAACGCAGAATGAGTTTCTCAATAAAGTTGAAGGCTGTAGACGATACCGGTTATTTTAGACAATATTGATCGCACTTAGTTGAATCCAGTGATCGTACAATAGGCGCCCTAGCTCATATCCACGTTATGGACACGTTACGTCATATCCACGTTATTTAAGAAAAGGCCCATGTAGCCACCTCGTTCGCTGGGACTCAAAATCCGAAAGGAAATACCAGTGTTCAGCTGCTTTTACCGGTCGGTCGCTGGTAGGTCAACATAGCGGTTAACAGCCAGAATCAATAGTCCCTTAAAGAAATTAATTAGAAGAGTAAGTGTCCATAATTTATTACTCAAAAAACGAAGGTTGAAACTCGCTGCAGCTTTTGCACCTGTAACTGTAATCTACTTACCACTTGCGATACAGATTCACAGAATATAGAGATTCAAATATCGGCGCAACACTAGAAGTAAAAGGCAAAGTACTAAACGAGTCGTTAGTGCAAAATTATTTATCAGATAGATTCAGGTGCTAGCTGTTGTGATAGACATACTTTCTTCTGAAGATCAATACACAATATTAAAACAATCAAGTTTGGAGTACTTTTACTGAAAAATGACCTTACGCTATTGCAATTCTCAGTCACCATTTTAAGCCCTAGTTTTTCAAAATGAATTACGAAGGTGCTTTAACACAAATATTCTTCTACAGACTGCATTAGACATTTTCTGAGTAGACAAGGACAGGATAAAATTGCTACCTTTTCAATGAAACGTATGCTGCACAGACTTGAGATCCCAGTTCTGTGCTGTCGTCATTGCCGAAATTAAATATGCAGATTTTATGTTCAACATCAGAAGTAAAGAACATTATGCCCTGACTAATAAGTATATTCCTCAAGAGAATCCTAAATAGCATATAGGTGACAGAATAGTTCCCAGGAGTGAAAAAAAAGAGAAAAAACTCTTCTGCGATGCAAATGACTGCTCAAAACAGTTCCATTCCCACCCTCAAAAAAAAAAAAAAAAAAAAAAAAAAAAGAAGAAGAAATCTGGACTTCACTCAAGAAAACAGCCAAACTGCCTGTTCAAAATCAGTTTATTTACACTGCTCGACAATGAAAATGCAACACCAAGAAGGAGTGGTCAGAAAGTGATGAAATTTGGAGAAAAGACAGAGACAGCAAGCAGCAATAAGTGATCTTTATTTCAAAATGATAGTCAGAATACAGGGCGAGAACGACGTCGGCTCAGTAGGATAAGCGATAAGCAACGGAGGACGTGGGCACTGTCCCTTTACCAAAAGGTTAATCGGTATAGCACCACGTCCACCTATATCTAGAGCCTAAAGAGGAATCACAAGACGCCACGCGCCGGGCGCCCAAACCCAGAGCCAAATTCAACCCGGGGGCAGTCCAACAGACCAAATGCCCACGAAAGACAGTCCCAACAACCGCCCAGGCCCCACATTTATTAAATAAAATAACAAAAGCATGTAGGGCCAAAAAGGGCGAGTTTGGACAATAAGCAAAAATTTTACAAAGGTGTAATACACACAAATATAGAATATACATAAGCTAAAGTACAGTCTGATGTTGGGCAGCCCAATAATATACAATGAATAAAATATAGACAGTAGAATTAGACTTAATGACAATATAACATAAAAATAGAGAACATAGTGAAATAATGAATGTAAATGATTACAGCAATACACAGAGGATATACCAAAAGAAATAAAAATAAAAGAATACAATGTAACAGAATGCAATAGCGGTACAATACGCTTCATCACGTGGTATTGTGGGAAAAACATGCAATAACGCTAATTATACGATTATGAGGAATAAAAATAACATATTTAGCCTGCATAAAAGTTAACGAATATAAGATACTATACAATACTATACAATATTACAATACAATACAATACAAAAAAAATTGACATATTTAACCTGTACTAAAAGCCAACTGATATAAGATACTATACAATACTATACAATACCACAATACAATACGATACAGTAGATACAATACCACAATATAATACGATACAGTAGATGCTATACAATACTATACAATGAAATTACAAAATACATTCAGTGTTGGTGACACAAAAATACATTTAAAATTGTCATGATACCAGTGATCCTAATGCAGCAAATAAATTGATGCAGTTACCTGCATAAAAGATAACTTATATAAGATACCATACAATACTATACAATACTACAATACAATACAATACAATACAATACAAAAGCTAATTAAACGATTATAATGAATAAAAATTAACATATTTAACCCGTATAAAGCCAACTGATATAAGATACTATACAATACAAAACAATACCATAATACGATACGATACAGTAGATACTATACAATACTATACAATAGAAATATAAAATACATTCAGTGTTGGTAACACAAATATACATTTAAAATTGTCATGACACTTGTGATCCTTATGCAGCAAATAAATTGATGCAGACAGTTAAATGTGTTACTATACATTTGCAAAGGATGAAATATAGACTTAAGTATGCCACAAATTATGAACATATATTATACCGTGAAAAACACAAAATACATTCAATGTTGGTATAAATACAATGGATATATTTAAAACAATGGATAATGGTTGGATATATTATACAATGAAAATCTCTAGCGACCCCAATACATTCAGTGTTATTATTACACAGAGAATTAAATGTTACATGGGCAATTGATGAAAAGAAGACAGTAACAGTATAATGTATAGCCAAATATGCAAGTATATGGTATAACGATGTTTAACAGCAACTGGCAAACAATGTACCATTAATACGCCCAACTAGATATGCCAAGATATTATATACTATTATACAGTGAAAAACGCAAAATACGTTCAATGTAGATATTATCATAGTGCATTATGAGGGAATACAGACAGTTATATGTTTGATAATACATGGGCAAAAGATAAAAATAAAGACAATAACATTATTATTCATAGGTAAATATGCAGATTTAATATATTCAGATATTTAACAGCACCTGGTAAAAAATGTACCATAAGTACATTGATAGCTGCTATGGACAACAAAGAGACTATTAGGACAATACATATGCAACAGATAAATATGCAAATTCAATATATACAGATATTTAACAGCACTTGATAATAAATGTGCATATGCAAAAGATAACATTATTATTCATCGGTAAATAGGCAAATGCAAGATATACAGATACTAAACAGCACCTGGTATTAAATGTACCATAGGTTCAAGGACAGCTGTTATAGACAATATTACCTGGTTGCACTTAGAAAAAGATGCTGAGAGAGAATATACAAATATTTGACTGCTGCTATACACAGCGACTTATAACAGATGGATTACAATAGATTACAATGGTTACAAACACTTCAGAGCATAAAAGTAGATGGGTTATAATATATACAAGCAGTTGAAGAAGTTGAATCATATGTCGATATTATAAGGCACGAAGATCAAGTCCCAGATTCATCAGTTTGTCAATTAAACGGACTATCTTTTTGACTTGATGCCGTTGCTTAATCAAAAAACGACTAAAGGCAGTCCTATCCGTTGGTGGAAAAGGAATATGGAATTCAGTAGTAAGTGGACAATCGATTAGATAGTGTTCTGGATTGCCCAGTTGTCCACAACTACAGAGTGCTGAGGAAGAGAGTCCATGTCTCTCGAAATATAAGGGAAAAGGCCCGTGGCCCGTAATGTAGAAGATCAGCTGTGATGGCATGATTAATCGGTCTAAATCTACTTTAGGGACATGGGCAAATGCTCGGCGACCAGTTTCCTCCGAACTCCATGCATTTTGCCACAAGGAGATGGCTGTGAGAAGTAAGTGACGCTTTAGATTAGATACTGGGCGTGAAACCGTCAAGGTCTGTGTTATCTCGTGATTCTGTGCTGCTTCTTTAGCAAGCCTATCGACAGTTTCATTACCGTAGTTCCCCACATGAGCTTTTGTCCATTCTAAACAAATGTGTAGATTTTTATGTCGAGACAAACTAGTTTGAATGTCCACAATAATGTGGGATGAATGCAGAGGATTTAAAATGGCATACAATGTGGAGAGACTATCGGTAAGAACATAGGAATGTCAATATCGATGATTAATGATTGTTTGTATTGCTTGTCGAATAGCAATAGCCTCACTCTGGAAGACGCTGTTAAAAGAAGACAGATGGCATTTCCACTGGTGAAGAGTTGTCTGATCTTGCAGTATGGCTATATATGCACAGACAACCTGATCTTCCAATTTAGAGCCTTCAGTATAAAAGACCAGATCAGCATGAGAAACTTGATGACTCGGTTTGAGATTAACTTTAACTCCCGTACCATAGAGGGAGGGGTGTTGATCTTCTCTGTTTATTGCTGCTTCATAATCATGGGAGGAGAAAGAGTGATCTCCAAACTGAACTGAACAGGCAAGTTGTCTAATCAACTGATAAGCTGCTTCCTTTTCAACCGCAATAGGTAAAGGCAAGACTCCAGCTGCAACTGCGAGGGCGTTAGCTGGTGATGTGCGGAAGGCACGAGTGATATTTAAGAGAAATGGTCTCTGTATACTATTTAAATGTCGGACTTTGCGTCCTTGCATTGGTGCTGCCCAAATTGCAGCACCATATGAAACAATCTTTTCAGTTACTGTTGCATATAAAACTTTAAGAAGATGTGGATTTAAGCCCCAGTGAATTCCCTTCATAAGTTTAAGGCGTTGAGCAATCACAGCAGTACGCTTCTTGAGATCTAAGACATGGGGAATCCAATTGAGTTTGTCGTCGAAAATAATTTCAAGGTATTTAAGTTCACGTTTAATACGAAGACGCTTGCCATTTATGGTTATTCTCGGCTGACGAGTCATAGAACCACCCTTCTTAGGAATGATCAGAATTTGCGATTTCTCTTCAGAGATTTGCAATTTAAAATCTTCACATCTAGTCTGAAACAAAGAACAGGTCTCCTGTGAGTTTGCTTGAAGTTGATCACGAGTCCTACCTCGCACTATGAATGCGGTATCATCGGCATAAGTAACCACAGTTGTATGTTCAGGCCATGGCTGCTTAAGGATAAGATTGTATGTCACATTCCAGAGAAAGGGTCTCGCACATGAACCCTGCGGGCACCCTCGAGTCTGACATCTATGTACCAGGCCTCCATTATAGGAAATGATCAAATGTCGATCGGACAGATAATGTGCAAGAGTATTATATAAATTGCGGGGGCAATTGGCATCTATTAATGCATACAGAACTGCCGGCCACCACAACGTATCGAAGGCGCTCTATAAATCCACTGAGATAAACGCTGTGTGGTGGCCGAAGAACTTATTGCGCAGGATGGTATCTTGAACTTCCTTTAAAGCGTGCAGTGTTGATCTTTTGGTGCGAAAACCGTATTGAAAAGGACACAGATAATTTGTTGAGTGCAAATGAAATCTCAATCGTCCCATAAGAAGTTTTTCAAAAGTTTTGCCAAAAGCTGACAACAAACAAATAGGGCGATAAGAATCGGCACGGGCTGGATCACGGTGTTTCTTTAAAAATAAGATCACCTGGCCAATTTTAAAACATCGAGGAAAAGTTCCACTATTGAATAGCTTATTAAACAGGCTTTGGAAGAGACTGAGATTGGTGCTAATAATCAATTTGACAATACGATAGTCAACACCATCTGGACCCGGTGCGCGCTTAATAGGGAGTTGGCGTAAGACTTGCCGAATTTCTTGAGTAGTAAAAATAACATCGTCTGGTGTTTGAAGACTAGAAGTTTGATTTCGAATAGTCTGATGAAAGGAGGAATCAGTTGAATTATCATCTGTAGAAAAAACCGTATCAAGGACTTCTGATAGAGTTGATTCAGTCAGGTGACTATTAGGACTAACTGTAGGTAAAAGATGGAAAGTTGCTGGCTTAAACAGCTTGTCGGTCGCAATCTTATGATGAATACCATAAACAGATGTTGTCTCAGAACAAAATTTGCGCCAGCTAGTTAATTTGGCACGTATAATCATTTGTTTGTAACATGCTCTTTCCTGTCGGTAAAGAAGCAGAGTATTGGAGCTGATATTATTTCGACGCTCTTGCTTTAGCCGACGTCGAAGAGCTCTACATTTTTGTTGTTGAGTACGAAGCTGAGCATTCCACCAATTTAATGTGCATAACTTCTTAGTGGTACGAATAGGCAAAACACTATCACATACTATTCGAATGGTAGACATAAGATCACTAGTAAAATTTTGTAGATCTTCACGAGAATGCAGAGATTGAAGACGAGAATGATAAGAGGCCAAATTGGCTTGAATGGCTGCAGTAAACTGTCTGACCTTTCGGCCAGGTAAATTATAACGCCGTATGATTGAGGTGGCTGTAGTTCCCGCGAGTGAAAAACGTATATAGTTATGGTCTGATAGACTTAGACCCTCAATTACTCGCCAATCTTGAAGAAGAGAGGTCATAGGCAAAGTAGACAAAGTCAAATCTGGCCAACCATGTGAATGTTGACGATCAAAAGTCGGAGGAGCATCATGTGAATTATGTTTCACGAGATTAAAACTGGAGATAAAAAATCTTCCAGAAGTCTACCCTTTACATCCGTAGTAGCATATCCCCACGAAACATTATGAGCATTAAAATCACCAGAAAAGAGCAAATTTGGAATTTGAATTGAGGCTCAGTAGGATGTAGGACCACCGCGGACAGCGATTCACGAAGAAACACGTCTAGGCATAGATTCAATAAGAGTGCGGATGGTGTCCTGACGGATGGCTCTCCATTCCCTTTCAACCATTTGCCACAGTTCGTCTTCTGAATGAGGCTGGGGCAGAGCCTGCAAATGGCGTCCTATCATATCCCATACATGTTCGATTGGTGTCATGTCAGGAGAGTACGATGGCCAGGGAAGCATCTGTATACCTTGCAGAGCAAGTTGGCAGATGAGAGCACTGTGTGGTCGGGCGTTATCCTGCTGAAAAATTGCATTAGGCAGCCCCTGAAGGTAGGGGATTGAAACCGGCCGCAGTACATTATCCAAGTATCGTTTGGCCATCTTAGTGCCCTGAATACGAACTAGAGGTGACATGAAATCGTAGGCAATAGCGCCCCAAACCATTATGCCAAGTTGTCGCGCGGTGGTTCGTTCCACCGCGCCGGATTAGATCTATCTCCACGTCCACAATAACTGCCGGATTAGATCTATCTCCACGTCGACGCCACACACGCATGCGACTGTCGCTGGATAAACAGAAGCGTGACTCATCTGAGGACACGACGTTTCGCCATTCTGTCACCCAAATCGCTCCAGTCCGGCACCATTCTAATCTTTGGCGTCTATGCTGTGGGGTCAATGGCAATCTTCTTAACTTACGCCGTGAGTGCAGGCCACGTTCAACCAATCGACAGGAAATGGTTCTGATCGATGCAGGAATATCCAGGGTATCTTGCACATGCTGCAAAATCGCGATGCAAGTGACTTGCGGGACCGCCACAGCTTGTCGACGGATGCGTCGATCCACGCGTGCTGACGTCACTCTAGCACCTACACACCTCCTTCTTGCCATATTTCCTTGTTCCAATCATTTTCGCCATTGCCGATGCACCGTGCTCGCATCCATGCGGGTATCAGCTGCGATTTGACATAAGGACAAACCCGCTCTTCTCAGTCCGATCACCATACCCCTCGTAAAATAGTCTATCTGCTGGATGGGCCTTCGTTGACGGTGGCCTGGCATTCTCTCCTATTACACGTATCCTCCGGGACAAAAACCAACTTTCTTCGATAACTCGTCTGGCAGAAATAACGACACGAATATTGCCCATCCTGCACGTTCCTTCCCTTAAATCTTACTTCACGTGCGTCGGAGAGCTGCGCATTTCACATCATTCGCATACTTCAGTGACGTGCGTCTACTCTAAAATTTGCATAAATTTCTCACCACTCCATCTTGGTGTTGCATTTCAATGTCCAGCAGTGTATTTAAATGAGAAAGACATCACTTTCAGACACCTTCAGTCGTCGTTGACTATCGTCAGATTCATTCTGTTAAATATGTCTTTTATCTTAACAACTAAACTTCTGCTTTTCAAGGGGAATGAAAGCTTCATAAACTATGCAGTTTTATAAGTGCTAACGATCTGAACGTGGTCAGAAAGAATCTTTTAATAATCCGAATTACTTGAATTGTGCTGGTGAACAGTTTACATGAGAAAATAAAAGAAAGAAAAAAATGTCAAGTGTCTTCCCTCTCTGAAAGCCCAACCAAACAATTTCTGAAATTGCAAGTTTTCGGACAGGATAATTTACAAGTGCACATTGGTATCGCAACCAAAAGAGAGGCTTCTGTAACTGAACCAATATGGTAGCAATATTTTTTGCTGCATCATTTGACTTTTGCCGCACATACCGTTGTATATATTTTGCGACCCAATTTCTTCTAAAAAATTAAAACATCGTGGATACTTACTGAAAATTTCCAAAGCCAAGTTGGATCAAATACAAATAATTCAATTTTTTCACAATCTAGTTGAAGGAACTTGAAAGAAATACAAAACATGCTGAATACTTCGAAACAAATGCGAATTAAGAAGCAAACGTAATCTTTCAAAGACTCAACGTCGCAAGAGTAGTAGAAGATGATTGGTCCGTGTTCGAAACGCTTTCTTGGTAGCGATACCAATGTGCACTTAAGAGTTTTGTTTCCGGGAACAAAGTCTCTAATAATCTTATTTAGAATTCTATTCGGCAATAGATCCAAATAGCAGGAAGAAGCTGTAGATTTTCTGACTGTTAAAGGAAGGCCTACTTCTTTGCTGTTCGTCTGCAAGTTTAAACAATTTATTAATATTATCATTAAAATCGCGTAGAATTGAGAAAAGACAGCTTAACCTTTCGCGAAACTCATACTGCTTAAATTTAAAGGTTAAATTTAACTTTAATTCAAAACTTCTAATACTAAGTAAGCATTTTATTATTATAATGAATGGTATATGGAGGATTCAAAAGATTTTTTTGGATTCGAGGAAAATTAGAATTTATTCCTGAAATCTGAAGTGCATTTCTTTAAAAATAATGCAATTTGTCCAGATAAAGAACTCTTTTCGTTTAAACAGAAAAATAATTTGGTACGTAAAATTCATTTTATGTGTATACATATATATATCAGACTTACGTGTGCACTTGTTGTACTTCTTCATCTCTTATTCCGAGCAAACTGCTGAATAAGTTTTCGGCTTCGTACACAAGGCTATTACGTGTTACCGGCTGAAACATCTGAGCCATTTTCAGCGAATAATGAAGGTCGGGCTAATTTGTATTTCAGTTGTGGACTTTAGACGATCTGTAGGCTTCACACGAAGTTTTGTTGTAACTCGCTCAGTAGAAACTTTGACTGGAATTTAAACAAAAAGATACATCTTAACAAACAAAAAGATACATTTTAAATTGCTCAATTTCTCAATCATTTCGATCCAAGTATTTCCTGCTTTTACCAGAAATCTCCAGAGAGGAACTTCTACTCGACAGTACTTAAAGTGAACCCATGCCACAAAGCGTTATTATAATGCAAAGAAATTTTGCATTTTATATACAACATGCTTTGAACCTATTCTTTCTTATGTTATACGCTGAGAATTATGCATCTAATTGATAGACGATTTCATTCAAATACAAGCAACTTATTATTAAATTAATACCGTACTCGTTTCTGAGACTTTTACGGCTTTGGACTTCAGCTTCGAAGTCAGGTTAAAGTCTCGTTTAAGAAGCTGCATTATACGAGTATTACCTAAATTAGCATAATTTTTAAATATTTGAGAGAAATTACGTTGGATTTGCGATATGATTTGCGCTAAAAAAGGATATCTGAATATCTGATCTCTAGCTGGAAGGTTGCGTAATTTTAATACAATTAAACAATTTTAGATTTGCGAAACTTGCTAGAATCTCTTACCTTTTGCTCTTCATTCCAACTGAACCATACTTCGAGAACCACGCAAATTTAAGTGGCATTTTTAATTAGTTAATATTGTTTTTAACACTATTAATTTCAGCGTCAATTATCATTTATTTAATAAAATTATTTTTAAATAAATTTTATTAATCATATTTATATTATTAATCAAAAATTAAACAGTTTTATATGTATTAAACTCAAAAAATTCTCATTAGTTTTGCTCTTCATTCCAACTCAGTCCTACTTCGAGAATCATGCTGATTTAAGTGGCATTATTAATTAGTTATAACTATTTTAAATAATATTAATTTCAGAATTCATTATTATTTATTCAATAAAATAATTTTTATAAAGTTATACTAATATCATTAATAAAATATTAAAAAAATTAAAGAGTTTAAGATTTATTAAACTCAAAAATTCCTCGTATATAATGCTATATAAATAATATTAACTAATTAATAATCCTTCTCTTATAATGGTACAAAAAATTCCATTCATACTCATACGTTTTTCAGTCCCATGTCATATGGAGCCCACATTAAAAATTTCGATAGAAAAATAACCTAATTCTGTTTCATTATATCAGAAACAATGACACGCAATTTTTAATGATTTTCGTCTTTCTAATCAAATGATTATAAAATCTCAATTTCCATCCAATATTTCACCTATATTCAACTTTAGTCGATTAAATGTGGCAAAACCATTTATCATAATTGATCAAAAAATCAATAGCATGAACCAAAAAACACACACACAAACATACATTCCTCTTTATATGTATAGATTTCGTGAAACTTACAAATTTTCGATTAACAAACTCTACGATTTGAAAGCGAGCAGTAGCAACACTTTTCGAAATAAAGCATTTTTATCCGAAACGTGCGAGACTGTTGACACTCGGAAAATTGAGTGCGAAAATTAGCGCTTTCAGAGTTTTTAAATAATATTTCCGCTGATTAAAGTCGTTCGTACGAAGATGGGAGTAGTCGAAATGGCTTTCCACGAATTTTTAGAATCAGGAATAATAATGTTTGGCAAAGTTATTTTTACTTCCTTGTACGAAGTAAAAAGTAATCATTGTAATCGCGAAAAATTTCGGGTACCATATTTCAGCAAAAATATCCATTTCACTGCTATCGAATGCAATTTAACGATGTTTTTTCGAGACATCTGTACGTAAGGACAGAATAAAGGATCCCTTTTTCCCAAATGAATTATAAAACTGATTTAAAATGAATTCTGAAGAGAATTTTTCGTGGCATCAGTCCGTACGTATCTCGCATAATTATAAAACGAGTAGCCTCAGAACGTTGAAATTTTGTAAGTAGTATAATTTTACGGGTTCTGGAACAGTTGAGTTGTTTGTTACTGCTTCTTGACGCGAGTGGCGTCAGAGACCACGCCGCTTTTTAGAGTTGAGTTGTTTTCTGCTGGTTATTTTAGCGGAAATGACATCATAAAGCATACTCATTTCCTAGTTTAGTTGTTTTACCATAGCTTCTATACCGGAAATGACATCACATCGTCATCGTATGTTTTTCGTTAATTATAATTCTGGTGTATGGTAACAATAGGACTTAATGAAACTTTACTTTGGAACAATGCTCTTGCGCTATAATTAAACATTTCAATAAATAATATGCGTCATTGAAGCAAATAAATTTTAATTATTCTTTATATAAATTATTGAATTTATAAATATGAATTATAATTTGAATTGTATTCGAACATAAAAAAATTCAGCGGTGGAGCATGACGTCATTCCTTTTGCGGTGGAGCATGACACCATTATTTTTGCGGTGGAGCATGATTACTGTTTTGCGGTGGAGCAAACGATGGAGAATGACGTCATTGTTTTGCGGTTGAGCAAGCGATGGAGAATGGCGGCATTACTCTAGCGGTGGAGCATGACGTCACTGTTTTGCGGTGGAGCAAACGATGGAGAACTACGTCATTGTTTTGCGGTGGAGCAAGCGATGGAGAATGGCGGCATTCATTGTTTTAGCGGCTGAGATTGAAGTTATTTTTTTTGCGGTGGAGCACGATGTCATTGTTTTGCGGTGGAGCAAGTGGTAGAGAATGATGGCATTGTTTTCGACAGGGAGAATGAGATCATTGTTTTAGCGGCGGAGATTGAAGTTATTACTTTAGCGGTGGAGCATGACGTCATTGTTTTGCGACGGAGCAAGAGGTCATTGTTTTAGCGGCGAAGATTGATGTTATTATTTTTGCGGTGGAGCAAGTGGTAGAGAATGATGCCATTGTTTTAGCGGTGGAGATTAACGCTATTATTTTTGCGGTCGAGCAAGCTGGGGAGAATGAGATTATTGTTTTAATGGCGGAGGATGATATGATTCATTCTGCGGTGGAGCAAAGTTTTCAGAGTACATATGCTCTGAGAAATGACGTCATGGATTTAGCGGTGGAGCAAAGTCTTCCAGTAAGAAATTCATCGCGACGTCATGAGGGTTTGTCCGAACATGTTATGCTTACTAAATGACGTCATTGCTTTTGCGGTGGAGAACCTTTTCCAGCTGAGAGAGTTTCTGAAGATCGATAACGTCATGAATGTAGCGGTGGAGCATACCTTTGGTGCAGATTGGGAAAGAAACTCTTCCCCCCGCTCCAGGGAAAATAGAAACTGTTGAAATTGTGCACTTAGCTCTTTGTGACGTCATGAAGGATTTCTTGAATATAGTACATTACTTTGTTCTCCCTTCCTCCAAACATATGTATAAAGGAATAAAAGAATGGCCCCCACCTTTCTCAGCTAGTCCCAGCATGATAGAATAATTAATGTATATTATATAAAAAAATTTTTTTGGAACTGTTTTGAAGAAAAATTACTGATTTGTAAAATATTATATTTTTTTTCGACGTGATAAAGGAATTAAACTCTATTAAGAAGTCCAAGTTAAGTGTGTTGTGTTAATAATAAAAAAGTAAGCAAAAAATCACAAGAAGATATTTCTTTTATTCATATCTTAGAAACAAATTAGGGTTACAAACTTGTTTTGTTCACAATTTCAACCACCTTTTCGAGGATAGTCTCTTTTTGGCTCCTTTAGGTCTAGCACACGCAGTTTTTGTCAGCAGTAAATGCTTGTTTTTTATGAACTCTTCAGGAAAATTGTTTATATTTAGCATTTCTTTCAAACTGTTCGAAGGCAGCAAGCTTTCAAGTTATATTTCTTAACAGAAAATTTATGAGTTGTACAATATTTGAGCCAGGAAACGCGTTACCATCCAGTATCAGTTCTTTGTTCTGCGTCCAAGAAACCTGATGTTGTTTTAAAAAAACTATTATTTTCTCTGCAACTGTTTTCTGTTTGACAGGAACTGTCTTAATGATTTCATTTTCTATATCAAAACGTATCTCATAAGATTGTTCGAGAGGTTCTACTTCAGAAACTTTGACAGCATTTACGTTAGGAAACGTTACATACTTTTGTAAAACCTGTATGTACATCTTTGCCTTTTCTTCATCGTCCATTTTCTTTTTTAAGATATGTTGAATTTGAATATTTGAATCACTCACATGTTCATCCTCAAAATGCTGCATGCGATCCAGGGGGACCAAAGCAAATTTCTTACTATGTTCCATGGATTAACGATGATAAGGCACCTACGGCTGCTGAAATGAGAAGCCGTCGCCTTTTTGAACTACGAGACGTCTTTTCTTAAAAAGAGGTAATTTTTATCAACTAATTTTCTTAAGATTCTTTTAAAAGGAGCGATTCGATTTTTGCTACGTCTATTGATAGGAATGTTTCCTTTTAGAAGATTTAACACACATTCACAAACGGATTTGATGAGATAATTGAGACACTTTTTTAAAATAGCTGATTTTGATCGACTTTTTCCTAAGAGCTTTAGATAATGTACATCTTTCTAATGAGACATTCTGATCGCAAATGAGGTCTTCTTCCTGCATACTTTTTTTTTATAAAGGTTGCAAAACCGGCGGCTTTGGTTAAGGCACAACAGTTAAATCCACGAGAATGATACGAACATATTAATGAAAATTTCTTTTCTAAATTTTCTATTTTAGGGCTTTCTAAACTTATAATGTCTCGAAATAAGAGATTTTCTAATTTTTTTTTTCTTTTCCAAACCTTTCACATATATATCAGAATAAACTGATGATAAGTACTATCAAATAATATGAAGAGTGGTATAAGGTAAAATACCATCATTCCAATTCAAATTATGGCGATTTCTAATCACCCATGTGTCATGCATCTGGCTGCGGTTAGCCAATCAACTGCCTGGTAGAGCACAGTAAGTGAGAGAGACGACAGTTGCATGTTAGCCTCAGAGGAGGCAGGTGGTAGATTATGTTGTAAGAGCAAGGTAGTGCTCCGAGTTTACCAATATGCTTTGAACATTAATTTTTTTACCATTATTCTTTGAACGTTAATTTTTAATAAATGTTTGTTTCGTTTTCCTTATGGTGCCTTATTCATCCGTAAGGTCATTACAGCACGCTCTCGATTTCGAGAACCAGAGCGAACGAAGCCGACTGGATTTTGAGAAAAGGTGAGAAATTTTTGTTGTAACTTTAAGGAAAATTTCTTCTAAATATGTTTAAGGGAGTAGTTAAAAGTGATTTGATTTCGATGTTGAAGGAACTCGGCGAAGAAGCCGATTCTAGTTTAAAAGTTGTAGAATTAAAAAATAAGCTTTTAAGCTCTAAAGAATATTTGAAAGATAAAGATTTTGTTATTGAATTTCTTAATACTACAGTTGAAGGAAGGAAAAAGTCAGAAGAAATTGTGAAACTGCGGTTGATGCAAATCGATAGTAGCAACGAATCTAGTAACAACGTAGAAAATACACTTTCATTAGATAAGCTTTTGAAAGCTGTACAGGCTTTATCGATTTCTGTACCTAAAAAGGGTGAAGCATGGAACTTATTTTTTGATTTCATAGAAAGGGCTTTTAAGCATAAGAACGTACCAAATGAGTTTAAGTCTGAAATTTTAAAGTGATAGGTGATAAATCTTCTAATATTCTAGTATATATTAAAAATGATGATTTGAAAGATTATGAAAAAATTAAATCTTTAATCATTAAGGAATATGAACCATCGCCAATTATATGTTTAGAAAAGTTTCGCCAAGCTCAAAGGTTGACGGGGGAAACTCATTTGCAGTTCGCCTCTCGTTTAAGATCATGTTGGATCCATTATTGTAAAAGTAGAAACGTCCATGATTTTGAGTCTTTAATTAACTTAATAATTTCTGACAAACTTTTTCAAACGTTGGATAGTGATTTAGCGTGCCATGTTGCAGTTCGACAAGGTGAAAGTTGGCTACGTCCAGAAGAACTAGCGAAGGAATGCGACACTTATTTCATCGCAAAAGGTAAATCTTTTGATGACATAAGAGGTGAAAAACGCGCTAATTTTCATGATTCATACAACAAAAACTCTAAATACATTCCACCAGCGCTAAGAAAAGATTCAGTGGTAAATGAACAGAAACATTCGTTCAAACCGCGAGAATGTTACGTGTGTAGTAGCAGTTTACATTTGGCTAACGATTGCCCGAACAGGCGAAATAAATTTAAGAGGTCCAATAAACAGAACGATAATTTCCCGGTCAAACCGAAAGTTAACACTTCAAGTAAACCGAAGGACAATGCGGTTGTTACAAATGTGAATTCTAAACATTTACAAAAACGCGAGTGTTCCGACGGAAAACTTAATTTTTATTCCTTGGAAAAGATTACTATTTACATTGCAGGGAAGCAAGTAGAAGCTATAAAAGATTCAGGTACGGAAATACCAATTTTGAACACTACATTAATTCCTGATTTAAAAATAGAAAGTAAGGGTAAAATCATTTTAAGTTCCGCATTTGGCGACGTCATAGAAGCAACGTTAGCAACTATTCCCATTTATTACAAAAAACCAAACAGTTGTCTATATTCGCGCGTAGAAGCTCTTTTCGCGTTAATAGATAAGCTCAATGTTCAATGTTTAATTACACCAGATGTATGGGATCGCATATTTGAAGACGAGAATGAATCAACAGTCTTCCCTGAAACGAAACCGGAAACTCATAAACAGAAATACCCTAAGGTTGGCGCCGTTGAACTGTCAAATGTAAATCTTTTTTATAGTTCAGTTGCGAATCAGAATGATGAACTACTAAACAGTTATTCGGAATCGAATAAATTTAAGGTCGATCAGAGAAACTGCCAAACGTTAATAAATTCTTTTAAGGACGCAGAATTAGGGAAGAATAATTTCTTTTTACAGGACGAATTATTATTTCATAAAGAAAAAATTTGTGGGGAAAACATACAACAGTTAGTTTTGCCCGAGAATTATCGAAATAAAGTCCTTCAATTAGCTCATGATTCCATATTCGGAAATCATTTAGGTATGAGGAAAACTAAAAGAATTAAGCTTTCATTTTATTGGCCGAACATATCCAAAGATGTAGAAAATTATTGTAGAACATGCGAAAGATGTCAATTAAAAAGTCCGGAAAGACAATCGGATAAAATTCCGATTACTCCTATTGTTCGCGCGCCATATCCCTTTCATACAGTAAAAATAGATATTATTGGTGAAATTTCACCTCCTTCAGGAAGAAAACATAAATATTGTTTGTGTTTGATAGATAATCATTCAAAATGGCCAGAAGTCATACCTTTAAAAGTCTTTCTGCTAAAGCTACTTGTGAGGCTCTTTTGGATATTTTTATGAGAACCGGCATTCCAGAAATAATTTGTAGTGATCAAGGCACTAATTTTACCTCACAGTTAACTCTAGAATTCGAAAAAAGGTTAGGAACTCATCCTCGTTTTTCGACACCTGGTTATCCAGCATCAAACGGCTCAGTGGAAAAATGGAATCGGGTATTTAAACAAATGTTACATCATGTAATTCGCACAGATCCTGTTAATTGGGACAAGCACATACCTTATTTACTTTTTGCGTATCGGGAAGTTCCAAATTGCACTACAGGTGTATCTCCATTTATGCTTATGTACGGTCGTGAAGCTAGAGGTCCCTTAGCTGTGTTAAAATCATCATGGTCCGATGAAATACCATTACCTCTTAATCTGAGTAATTCAGCAGTTGATTATCTACAAGAATTAAAGATAAATTTAGAGAAAGCATCTGAGCTCGCTTCTTTATCTGCCGCGGAAAAACAAGAAGCTTATGCATATTATTTTAACCGTCGCAAAAGTATGAAAGAATTTAAAAATGGTGATCTAGTATATTTACTTATACCAGACTCTAGCAACAAGCTATATGCTAGGTGGACAGGTCCAGGTGAAATTGTTGAAAGAGTAAATCCTCATTCTTACAAAGTTAAATTACCCGATGGGAGTGTGAGGCATGTTCATGTGAACAAAATAAGAAAATTTTATGTTCGAGCACAAACTGTGGGAGTGATATTTGAAGATGATTCGGAGTTTGGGGAAATTCATGCAACTCCAAATAAAGGAGATTGCGCAGTAACTAGAAGGAACATCGAGGTGGATATTAGTCATTTAGAAGGTAACAAACAAAAGGAATTACACGAGCTCTTACTCAAGCAAATCGCGTTATTTTCTGGTGAGATCCAAATAGCCAGCGTTGGTGAACATAGAATTCGGTTGTTACCTGGAGCTGAAAGAAAAAAGCCGTATATCTATAAGATCCCAGAATCTTTGAAACCTGAAGTAGATAAACAGATCGAGGAATTGGAGAGCTTGGGTCTTATTGAGCCAAATGAAGCTGAAATAGCATACCCAGTCGTATGTGTTGCCAAGAAAGACGGAAGTATGCGTTTATGTATTGATTTCAGGTTGTTGAATCAAGTAACCAAGCCTGTTGATTTTCCAATGGAGAATGTGACTGATCTAATCAATAAAATTGGGCACGCGAATGTTATCACCTGTTTAGATGTCTTGAAAGGTTACTGGGAAATACCTTTAGAAGAAGAAAGTCGTGATTTAACATCATTCAAGACACATCGTTCCCAATAGTGATGCCTTTTGGATTAAAAAATGCAGCTTCTACTTTTCAGCGAATGATGAATGATGCCTTAAGAAAACATAGTGATTTTTGCAAAGCATATATTGATGATATTGCTATCTTTTCACCAGATTAGAATTCTCATCTCAAACATTTAGATGCTGTTAAGTGATCTCAGATTTACGGTGAACGTAAAGAAATGTGTTTTTGCACGTTCGGAGATAAAGTATATAATAGGAGCTGGAAGACATCAACCTGATCCTGAAAAATTACAAGCCATCGAAATTATAAAAAGTTCTAAAACAAAGACTGCTCTAAAGAGTGCATTAGGCTTATTCAACTATTATCGTGATTACATAAAGAATTATGCAGAAATAGCTCGCCCATTGACGGAGCTTACGAAAAGGAAAATTCCTGAGATAATTCCATGGACTGATGTTGAGGAATCAGCATTTCAAGAACTGAAACGTCGACTGTGTGAAGCACCAAAACTGTACACTCCAGAACCAGAAAAACCTTACACCATACAGTGTGATGCTAGTTCATATGGTGTTGGTGCTTGCTTGTCACAACGAGACAGCAAAGGCAGTTTGCATCCTATCAGCTTTGTCAGTCAAAAACTTTCGAAGATTCAGCAGAACTGGTTAACTATTGAACGCGAGGCTTATGCCGTTGTGTGGTCATTAAAAAAGTTCGAGTGTTGGGTGTTTGGATCAAATATCGAGCTGATCACAGACCATAATCCCTTATTATATTTGTATAAGTCGGCACCGCATTCAGCCAAATTACAGAGGTGGGCAATGGCACTTCAGCGCTATAATATTCATATTTCTCATTGCCCTGGTGCACAATTGAAAAATGCAGATAGTCTTTCAAGACTAGTTGGTGATTAGAATAGGTGTGAACTAAGTATAAACTAATAAGTTTTAAAACTTTGCATTAGTTATCTTTCTTTTGTTCCGGAATTGTACGAGAGCTACTTTCCATCTGTTTTGAAAAACAAATTACTGGTTTTCATTTAATGTTGCATTATAATATTGTGTTTTGAAATAGTATTGCCTATATGTTTTATTACAGAACTCCGGTATTGTATCAAGTCGTCTGTTCATCTGTTGCGAGATGAATGTTTATTGCACTTATTTTAAAGTATGTTATTATGTCATGCATACATGTTCATATATTTTGAATTAATTTGGTATGTGGAGTACACAATTTAAGTTTGTATTTGTTGGTTCAGTTTTCAGATTCTGCTTCGCTTTGGCGTAGCACAATCTTACCGGGGGGTGTCATGTATCTGGCTGCGGTTAGCCAATCAACTGCCTGGTAGAGCCCAGCAAGTGAGAGAGACGACAGTTGCATGTTAGCCTCAGAGGAGGCAGGTGGTAGATTATGTTGTAAGAGCGAGGTAGTGCTCCGAGTTTACCAATATGCTTTGAACATTAATTTTTTTACCATAATTCTTTGAACGTTAATTTTTAATAAATGTTTGTTTCGTTTTCCTTATGGTGCCTTATTCATCCGTAAGGTCATTACACCATGTAAAGCACTTTTGATGATGGAGCGATAATTTTTCCCACGAATGAGGGGGTAGAAATGACCAACAGGCATGATGTACTTCATGTACGGAGAAAAATGCCAATTCTTTCACAATGTAACATTGAGGCTTCCGTTGGAAGCTTTCGGAGTCAATAACGATTGTAGAAGACATGTTAATTGCGCAACGTCTCAACATTAAGTGACTTAACGAGGCTCGTAAACGTAATGCTCCTCCCCTGGAAATATACCACTGCGCAGACGCAAACTTTCGTTTGTTTCAGGCCGTAAATCTATTAGCAAATAACTGAAAGGAGACAAAGTAGCACCCTGAAAGATTTCTTGAAAGGCCTTCAGTTTTCCTGGGAACATTTGTCTAGCTAAATGCATGGTTTAACTTTTATCTCTAGGATTTTTATATATGACAATGTAATGCGAATTTAAATGGATATTTCGCATCTCCTTGCCTTGATGAAAAACGTTTTGCATTATAAAGATAATTGAGAGTTTTTGGTGGTGGCTTCCTTTTGTGAAAAGCTTACTTAAACGCGTGTCGCTTGCTAACTCAGACATTAAATCATCTATAATAATAAAAGCATTTTGTAATGATTGGTAATTAGAAGGCAGTCCTTCAAATTTTACATTTTTTATTGAAATAAAAAGCGGTTAATAACTTCCATAGCAATAAACTATATTTAACGGCATAGAATTAAACATTTTGTGGTCTATCAATTTCTTAACAAAAACAGTTTTTCCTGAACCCGTAGGACCGCTGATGAGACAAGTAGAAGGATGGACTAACTTAGGCAGTTCCATCTTTTGAATGATAACTACAAATAAATATTTTGATTACACAAAATCTGCGACTTTAAATTGTTGCAGTCTTCGCTGTTATGATTCTTTGTGAATAGCCTCAACACTTTTATAGAACCCTTTATACATAAATATTTTATGTACTAAAAGCGTGTGTTCCCCTTTTTCTTTTATCCAAAGCTCGGACAAACGAAAAGGTTAATAACAGAATAAAAAAAAATGAAATATATATAGAGAAATAAAGGGGGAAAACAACACACATACACATAATAATTCTTTAAAAAACAAAAACGGTTTATTTTCTAAAAAGCATGTTTACACCATATCGTTTTTTGAAGAACTTAATTTAAATTCTCAGATAGTGAGCATTGAAAGTGAATCGCCTGGTAACCATACTGCTGCCGTAAAGGTCGAAAACAAAACTAACATTCGATTACCGAAAATTTGAATTCCTAAATGTTATGGTGATCCTAGTTTATTTTTGGAATTTTATAATTCCTTTGAAAATGCTATTGGTAATAATAATGAGTTAACAAAGGTCGAGAAGTTTACCTATCTTAAATCCTTACTCGCAGGACCTGCTTTAAGTGCAGTATCCGGGTTTGCACTATCTAATGAAAATTATGACGCTTCTATAAGTTTAATTAAAGAAAGATTTGGACGAACAGATTTGGTAATATCTTCGCACATGAATAAACTCTTGAATCTTGAACCGGTTAGAAGTTCGTCCAATGTGAAAGCACTAAGAACACTGTACGATAATGGGATACGATAATTTTGGAGGGAATAGTGATTGAGCCATTAGAGTAATGCATACTTTTCAGGGTAATTTGAACAACATTATATTCCATTAGTCTACCCTGGATGTACCCAAATGAATAAATATATAACCCTTCTTTTCTTAAAGTCCTCAACTTTAGTTCTTTAGCCAAATCAGATCTAATAAATGACCTCTGTGATCCACCATCAATTAAGATTTTTACTATTTGGCTTCTAGTATTATCTGTATCTGAAGAGTAAACAGTGCAAGTTTGTAAATATAACACATTTATCAGCAGTTTCATAAACAGTCTTAGAGTTAAACGACAGGGATGCAACTACATTCTGCTTAGAATCTGATACTGTAACTACTTTCTGTTTAACATCTGAAACTGCTCCCACTTCAGGAACAATATTTCTACAAAATAGCTTATTATGATTAAAACCATTACACAACTCACAAGGTTGAAGTTTCATTTTACATCTGGAAGATACACGGCCTCTCTTAAAACATCTCTAACAACGTCCATGGTATTTTAATATCGCTCATTTTTGCTCATTTGTTTTCTCACATTTTCCTACATCATGCGTATTTTCATTACAATAGAAACAATACGGCTTAGTCACTGTAGCTAACGCCGAAGCAGTAGGAATACTTGCCCCTTTTATGTAATTATTTTTATTCTGCTCAACACCGTAATTTGTGTCTCTTTTCTTTGAGTTTATTATTAAAGTAGAAGCTTCCCGACTCTCAAATTCCAATCTAATGAATTCGAGAAGTTCTATTAGGCTATATTGCAAATGTAAAATGTAAAATTCCAATGTAATTTGTAATGTAAAATGTAAAATTCCAAAATGTAAAATTCCCTCCAAAAACATGTTAGAAATATTAAAATCAGAAAATCTAAAATTAGCCGACGATAAATCAGTCATTGAGAAATTTGAAAAAGAATTGCATTTTACTAATATGTTTGTTATGGAAAACACATCGTGCAAACTTGGGTAATAATTTAGAAAATTCCAAGCGACGTCTAGTATCTTTGGTTAATAAACTAAAAAGTAATGAATGGCTTAGGGCGAATTATGATAGCATAATAAACGAACAGTTAAAAAATGAAATAATTGAAGAGTGCGAAATTGAAAGTTGTGATAGTAGTAAAATGTGTTACATGCCACATTCTCCAGTGGTAAGAAACAATGTAACAAAAACTAAAGTCCGTATCATGTTTGACGCATCTTCGAAGTGTAATGGGGTATCTCTGAACAACTGTTTGATGCCTTTCCCAAATTTGAATCCTTCTGTTTTGGACTTGATATTGCGGTTCAGACAATACAAACATGCGTTCTCAGCAGAGATTGAAAAGGCCTTTCTCCAGATTGGAATCTCTGAAATTGATAGAGATGTATTACGGTTTTTATACTTTGATAATAATTACAAAATGACTCGCGTTCCTTTCGGTGTATCATGTAACCCTTTCATTCTGGCGTGCACTATAAAAAAGCATATAAAGATAATAGAGTTAGACAATCCAGATATTTTTGGGATGTTGAACTGTTCGATCTACGTAGATGATGTTTTCTACGGTGCAGATTCTGTGGAACAGGCTTTTAAGTTAAGTACTGGAGCCTATTGCGGAATGAATTTGCGTCAGTTTAATACAAATTTCGAGAAACTAAAGAAACTTTGGGATGATTGTGGAATAATTAAATCAGAAAATGAACTAAATAATTCTTTAAAAGTATTAGGGCTTAACTGATGTACGAGTAAAGATGTAATTTCCTTGAACATAGACAACTTGTGCGAAACATTAAATAGTTGTAGAAAAACCACAAAAATAAATATATTAAAGGTGACTGCTACTATTTTCGATCCAGTAGGTTTCTTGGCGCCATTTGTATTACATGCAAAATTGATAAAACCTTTGGCAATTGGGTTTAGAATTTGACGATGAAGTTTCAACTGATAGTAAGCAGTTGTGGTCCGAGTGGAGCGGTGAAATCGAAAAATTAAACAAATTTGAAATTTCTCGAGAATTTTTCCCCGGCAATTTGAATCAAAATAAGGATATCGAATTTCATTTATTTTGTGATGCATCTATTAAAGCGTATGGTTCAGTTGCATATTTTAGGTCAGTTGAAGAAGGACAGGTAGCATTCATTATGGCAAAATCTAGAATTGCGCAGATAAAACAAAAACTCACACTTCCAAGGTTGGAGTTGCTAGGAGCATTAACATCAGCAAGACTTGCTAAACATTTAAAAGAGCTGTTTTCAATTCATGAAGAAAATATTTATCTGTGGACTGACAGTATGATAGTAGTTCACTGGATTCATAGTGCTCCTGAACGATGGAAAATGTTTGTAAAAAAGTCGAGTATCTGAAATGCAATCATTAACTTGCCCAAATAACTGGAGACATTGTAATGGGAAGTCCAATCCAGCGGACATTTTATCTCAAGGATGTTCAGCCGAATATTTGTTGTCTTCAAGATTATGGCAGTCTGGGCCAAACTGGTTAGTTGAATCAGTGAGTGCTTGGCCTAGTAAATTTATCGTGACAACGAAGTTTTCTGATGCTGAATTAGAGCGGAAAAAGTGTATAAATGATACGACAATACTACCGTCTATTGCAGAAAAATCTAATTCTCTGTTGAATCTTGAAAATTATAGTAAATTAATTAGAGCCATTAGAGTAACTGCATGGATATTTAGGTTTATTTACAATCTGAAAAATAAAACTGACAAGAAAACCGGACCCTTGATAGCAGAACTTTTTGCCGCAGAATTATATTTGATAAAATATAATTCTGCGGTTCAATATGAAAATTTTTCTGATGAAATAATTAGTTTAAAGTCTGAACAGTTGATTTCAAAAAACTCAAACATTTATGAACTAAATCCTTTTCTAAATGAGGAAAGAGTTTTGTTAGTAGGAGGAAGACTACAAAAATCAACTTTAAGTTTTCATGAAAAGCATCCTATAATTATTCCTTCAGAAACTCATTTTACAGATCTTCTAGTACGTGATGCACATGAACGAGTTCTTCATACAGCTGTAGCTAGTACTCTCATGTTCCTCCGTTAAAAGTATTTGATAATTAGATCTAGATAAAATGTGAAACGTGTTATAAGAAACTGTGTACTGTGTCAGCGGTATAACTCACGACCGATGCGACAAGTCTTAGCACCATTACCTCTATCTAAATTTAGAGTGCTAAGAGTATTAATATTGTGTGATTGTATTTTCCTTCCTGAAAACGTAATCTTAATGCTACTAATGTTGTATCTATTTTATTTATTTGCTATTTAAAGTACTGTATATTTAATATTTAAAGAAAAGTATATATTAAAAAATTTTAAAGTTGTATAAGTGTATTTAAAGTTTTAATTTAATTCTGAAAAACAAAAAGACAGGTTTCTTGTAATAATTCTAGTATTTTAGTTGAATTATGATAATCTTGATTTTGAAATCATTTGTTTAATATTATCTTGAGTTATATAAATTCTTGATTTAAATCTTGATGCTTGAACAGGAATGTTATAACAATAATTCTTGATGAAATTTATTTGAAAATTCACTTGATATTCTTGAAACATATGGTAAGTTTTACATGTTCTTGATATTTATGTGACATTTCTTTATTACAAAACTTGAATTTGTATTGAAATGCATAATGATTCTTGAAAATAATTCTTGAAAATGTTCATGTCACTGATAATCTTGATTGTTTTGAACTACAGTTCAGTCGGGTCCAGTGTGTAAGAAATTTTATCTAGAAATATATTTTAATCGCCAAAGAGGGCGTAAGTCTTTCATGATGTATATATACTTCTTGGTCTTGGTTCTGGCACCGCCAGTTGAATGTGTGTTAGACGTGAATAAACTTGGCAGTTTAGAAACCTGATTCGTAGTGTTTCATGTACACCATTTTTACAGTTTTGCTAATAAACGTACAGTTTACCGCATAATTCTATCGATCTTTGTTGTAGAGATATTTAATTTTGAAATCAAGGCTTATTCGCTCATCACCCTATATGTAAAGTATAAAAAATACGATGGCTTTTCTCTACACCAACAGGCAACCTCTAATTAACTTTCCGTAATTTCAGGATCTTCTCCCTAGAGCAGTACTTTCGAGAACATTCTGGCATGTTATGTAATCGCTGCTATAAATGACGACATTTTTCAACAGATTGCTTTTCTCCTACTGCAGCTTAAGAACTTTTTGCTGCCGCTCTTCCAGTCTGTCTTTCTTTGTTTGAATAGTATGACGCCGTAAATTTAAATTTAATGGTATTCAGTCTAAATTACTATCGCATATGTAATCTTGAACAATTTAAAAGGATAATGATTTACCATTTGAATTGAATAAAGATGTGGAAACAAACCAGTTAACCTCTTCTGTGTCATTTCATGCCAAGCTTTATGTGTGTGCTCGACTGCCAAAATGTGACGTATATATATGTGTGTGTGTGTAATATGAAAGTTTATGTCCAGCAATAAAAATTATATTATTAATTATATTAACTTGGAGTAAGCTGCGATGGATTGACAATGGTTCTTATAACTTGGAAAGACTTTAGTGCGTAATTAGAAAGATGAGACTCGAAAACGAGATTTGCAGAGAGACGTGGCCGAATTGAATATAATTTTTATTGCTGGACACAAACTAATTATTGAAAATATATTTTTCGTCGCACATGATCATGGGCCCAATCAGCACCCTACTATTTTATACACATTTTATAAAATCAAAGGGAACGAAGGAAGAAAGCAAAGGAAACAAAGTAGCGTCTTGACTGCAAGAGAGCTGTAGCGAAAGTGCGTAATATAGAAGCACACCAAGAGAAGGTTTAGGTTTAGGTTAGAAAGGTTTCAGTTTTCAAATTTTATTTCAAGTTCTGAATTATCTACGTTATCAGCGTTCAGCAAAAAAATGGTGCAGTCCAGAAAAGTTAGTGCTACTTTTAGAATACAGAGAGGAAATACCCAAAATTGAGAAATTTAAGAGGCTATTTCTAAATTAAATGATAAAGATGATTTGCTTGGTAAACCCTTAAATTAAAGAGGATGTCCTTCCATTGGATCACCTCCCACTGTGAGATTGAGGGAAATGAGAGGGCTCATTATATTGCCAAGAAGGGATCTTCCGTTCTTCAGAAACCCCTTGTGAAATTGCGATTCCTTTCAGCTAATTTGGAAATAGCTAGAATTTCTGAATGCTTTCTTCATGATACAGCTTTGCATTTTTCGAAAGGCAGACCTTGGAATGTACTCTTTTCTGTACAACAACGTGTTCCTGACTCACCTCGTGCGGCTGCAGTTGCAACTTTTAGAATGCTAACCAGGTACGATTGCCTCCGTGCTCAATTTTTTTCTTTTCAACATTGCGGATTCTACTACGTATTTTTCTTCGTATAACTGAACAAGATATGTTTGCTTTACATTTGGGCACTCGCTAAAGTGCGTTAGGCAAATTAAATATCTTGGAGTTATGATTGATGATCAACTTTCTTTCTTGCCTCATTTGAAGATGATTAAACTTCATTGTGCTACAATTTTGAATAAACTTTACGCTATTAAAGGACTTAGTAGTGATATTAAGAAGATCTTTTATAAAAGAAGTATTGAGAGAAAGATTCTGTATGCCTGTCCTGCATGGTACAGAAATAATGTGAGATTTAATAATCTGTTGATTCAGATTCAAAGATTAGCTATGCTAAGCATTACAAAGTGTTTTAGAACGGTCTCTAGTGCGTGCTTATTTACTTTAAGTGGCTGTGAGCCCATTTACTTGATTGCACAAAGAGAATGTATTCTTTTTAACTTAAAGAATGGTAAAAGTATTGAAATTGATATTGATTTTGAATTTTTTGAAGAAATAAATAATGTTGAAAAATTAAGTTTAAAAAATGTTAAGCATCCTGCATTATATTCAAATCTGGATTGGGATAAGAAAGTACCTTCGGGTGAAGGCTTTGAAATTTTTACTGATGGTTCTAAGATTGCAGGAAAAATTGGATGTTATTTTGTTGCTTTCTCAAGTGGAGAAATAAGTACTGTTCAAAAATTTCGTTTAAGTAATAATTCTTCAGTTTTTCAAGCGGAAGTTTACGCTATTTTAAAGTCCTTGGAATGGCTTTTGAGAAAGAATTCTCAAGAAGTTAATATTTATTCAGATAGCCAAAGTGAAATTCAAGCTATTGCCGCCTCTAAGATTTATACGGATTTGGTTCTTAGAACATTTAATTTATATTTGGAAGTTTCTAAGAAAAGAAATATTTATTTTCATTGGATTCGTGGACATATTGGTCCTTCAGGGAATGAACTCGCAGATTTTTACGCAAAGCAAGCCTCTAAAAAAGAGGTTATAGATGACTTTCTTCCAACGTCGACTGTTTCGTTTAAAAATTCTTTAAGGATTAAAATTATACAAGTTTGGCAATCCTATTGGGACAAAGAATTGAAAGGTAGATTTACCTATAAGTTCTTAAAAGAAGTTAACACAAAGGAAATTTTTGGAAATAGTTATCTGAATCAATTTCTTACTAATCATGCTCATGTTCCGTATTACTATAATAGATTTAATATTAAATCTATTATGTGTCAATGTGGATCTAGAGAAGCAGATGTGGAACATGTACTTAATTGTGCTTTGTTAAAGGATAGATGGTGTAGATTTATACCAAAATTGAGGTTTGAATCGGATGTTGTTAAAATATATATGGACGAAAAATCAAGAAAAGGAGTACAAGATGTTATGAAAAATATTACAGAAACAGAAGAAGATTTGTTTTTAAGTTCTCAGTAAAGTTAACGAATAAGAAAAAGTCTTTTGTTAAAAATGTATTAAAAAAATTATTATAACACAATCTTCTTAAAAACATTATGTAACATTGTAAAAATTGTAAAAATTATATATAATTACAATTGAGATATGTAATTTAATGTTTGTACTCTTATCTTAGATGGATTGATGTTTGTATTATAAAAGTTCATTGAGATAATGAAAAAATTTTCATGTAATATTGTATTTAAGTTTTGTTTTATTTATATTGTATTGTTAAGAGTAATCAAGAAGATTGTAATTTGTTTATGTAAAATTGTTTTCAATAAAGATATTTGTTGGCGGTGCCAACTTGTCTTTTATTCAGGGACGAGTACAGTATGGTGGTTGCATTAAAAAATGAGTAGTTCCATTAATCCCTGTATATACCGCAAGGTTCGCAGGAGTTATTAACCAGTCTTACATTTGGGATATTGCCGCGCACTATCTGCTTTTTCCTGTTGTGTGGTGAGATATCGGCCCAGGCAGCACGTTTTTAAAAATATACGTACAAAATATATATAAAATAATTTTGGTGAAATAAGGGTATGGTACTTTTTGCACGTTACTTTTACGAAATTTATACGAATAAAAAAGGCTGAAGATATTGTTGACTCTTTACCGTTATTTTTATCCAAAATTATACGTATCTGAATGTACTGAAAAAAAACTACAGCTTTTATGGTATATTTCATTCGTCACTTTTACGAATATTATATGAATTCGAATGTATTGAAAAAAAAAAAAAACTACTGACCTTATGGTCTACTTCATTCATCACTTTTCATATTCAATTCACATATTATACGAATTCTAAAAAGAGTGAAAATGAAGTTTATTAATTCAAAATATTTACTGTATTTCTGGCATTTAACTTTTGTGTTTAGATATAATTTTAGATGTTGTATATAAGATAAATATTTAGATAATTTTGAATTTGCATAATTTTCTCAAACTATTAATTTTTTTATGAAATAATAAGTTACATTGTAAAAGGAAACTTTCTAAAAATGTCTCGATAAAGCATTTTTTTTTTGTAGAGGTCAACTTTTAGCACTGATCTAATATATTTATAAAATTTAAAACCGAGAATGATAACAATAATAGTATATTACAATGCATTGCAAGATCGACTGATAAATGTAAATGTTTTACATATCATAATTATGTCTGTAACTATATGCCGAAAAATTTTAAAACAAAAGTTACTCGATTAACTTGTAGATGCTAATTAATAATATTTTCATTCACATGTTTTTGATAGACTTAATTTTAACAAAAGGAAATATATATATATATATGCATATTATCTGAAGATATAAATGCCATATTTGGAGCATTAAACATTAATACTCAAGGAACGTAAGCAAAAAAATTCAACTTCGTAATTTTTTGAAAATGTAAGATTTCTTCAATATCTCTCCTGGTCTATATTTAACAATTTAAAAATTTGGCATATTCATTAAAATAATCTAAATACACGATGTTTCGTTTTGCGCTACAATCGTTTAGTGAATTCGATAATTTACTGCATTTTAGTTTAAACAGTTATTTACTAAATTCAGTTTTGCAAAATAACACTTTAAATAAATTATTTCTTTTTTCGAAGGACATCTTCTCATACCATGTAAATGAACGGTAGCATTAATCGATTTAAAATAGAGAATTCAGGTTTACGAAATTTATTGCATATTTTGTAGTCACTTTGAAATGAAATATGAAATATTAAAAGTGATTTTAGCCTTTAAGTGTAACTTTTTTAATAGATTATTTTTTTTCCCCATTTACTAGAGCATTTTAACTTTCCAGCGCTACATATACGTTCCATTTTGCCGTACATACCTAAAAGGCGGATATGTAAAAATGTGACATAAAAATGACATTTTCACTTTTAATCATAAAACGCAAAAAATTTTCCATAGATTTATGTAAAAAATATGAGATTAAATACGTATATTTTACGAAAAATGCGGTAAAAAGATAATTGAAGATTTATGCAAATTTTTACCAAAAGTGTGCATTTATACACAGTAAAGAGGAGAGGACATCGAACTAAATTTTTACCAAAACCACTCGCATATGCAAAGAAAATATAGGAAAGATTGGAGATGGTACGTATATGCGATAAATTTACATAAATTTTTACTAAAAATATACGTAAATCCCTGAAATTTAAGTATTTCATACGTAAAAGTTAAGAATGAACTGCAATCTTTCGCATAAATATACCTAAATTTTACGTAAATCTTACGTATATTATAACATAAAAATATACGTAAATATTTACTATTCTTTCCTGGACACTTTTTACAATATTTTGACGTTCAGCTTGACCATTTTCTATACGAAGGGACATTCGTAAATTGCACTTATTTTTCTCATGCAATTTACGAATGCATGCTGCCTCGGGGAGAGCCCGTTGTCTAATGAACTACTGCCCAAACAACAGGCATTTGATAAATAATTAAACCTCTTAAATTAAATAATAAAATTAAAATTTAGTGATGCTAGTACTCATTTCCCTTCTTTGCCCACTAGCAAGTATTCTGAAAATGGCCATGTCGATGCAAAATACTGTATTAAATAATGTTTATGACGTCCCGCATAAAAACAGTTGCAAAAAATGGTCTCTAATTCCTTAGTCAAATTTTTCAGGAATTGTAGACTGGCTTTAACATTCAGCATTTAAAGATATTTCTTATCGGCCCCATGCTTGTATTTTAAGCATTGTTTGTCTTCAGTCAAGTATAGTGAGATAATTTTGCTAAATTTGTATGCCCCATATTCATAGAAGCTTTAAAGTTACGGTTATATATTTGAAACAGTATTATCTGTAAATATCAACAAAGTAAAGGAAAGACGCACTTTATATATATCAATATCAATATATGTGATATATTGCTTTCGAATGAGACATCATTCAAACGCAGACAGAATTGCTTTCGAATGATGTTGAAACTATTTTCTTTGCATTTCCGTTTCGATAAATTGAAATCTAGTGATCCTCAAATCCTTATCTAAGATTATTTTGTCACAATAAGTTTAAATGCATATTTCATCCCATATATTTTTATTTAAAATGAAGCCAATATCATCTATATGGCGGGTCACATTTTAAATCTACGTTTTAAATCATTTTCAGAAAAATAGCCTCTTGCGCTCCTAGCCGTCTTAAACTAATAATTATAAAAAAGTATGCGTAATGATTTTATTGAGCTAGTGTAATTTCATAAAAATGTTTAATGCTTTCAATAAGGCATCTCATGTTTTAAATTCTTTTCATTTGTATCAATAAAATTAAAAAGTAGAAAAAATAGTCTGAAGAACTGCGTGTACTGCTTTTAAATCGCTTGATCCTTAATTAGTGACAGACACATAAACTTTAAAAATTAAATAATTTATGCTTTGCCGAATGGCAACACATTGGCTCTTGGAATATAACAATATTTTATAGTAGGCAGTGGCAACACATTACTTTTTAATAATCGATTCATTAAAAATGGCTCTCGATTAAAACTGAATCTTATATTTTACTAAATGGCAACAATTTGGCCCATTAGCGAAAAAATTGCTTTATTTCAATTATTAGTTCAAAGGAGCGTTAGCTCAGAAGGACTATTACTTTCGTCTTCGCATTTTGCTTCGATTCCCTTTTCAAGCTGTTGCCACCAAATATTATCGCCCTGTGTTATATTTAAAGAAATTAAGTAATGAAGAATCTGCATAAATGTATTTTTCTTGAATTGCGATAAAACAACGGTACATAGAGCTATCGAATTTTGAATAACGTAATTCTCCTCCAAATACGGGCATCTGAAAGCCCGAATTGAAATTTGGAATTTGTTTTATTATCGATTTCATATTTTGTAAACCTTTAACTAATTTTTGATTAACAAACTCAAGGATTTCAAAGTGAGTAATGACAACGTTGTAGAGAAAAAATATTTTTATGTCCAGCGCGCGAGACTATGTATCGGAAATTCTAAAGATATGCTCATTTTTAAATTATTTTGCGACATTGCTGTTGAATTGAATTTTATGGTTTAAGTGTGAAGAAAATTATGTTTAATAAATAAACGTTACACAGAAAAAGTTTAAAAAATGGCCCTTTGGGTGTAATGTAAAATCTGAAAGCTTTCAGATTTTTTTATTTTTTTTCCGATTTATATTGGATCTTTATAAGCCACTGCTCGCTTTCAAATCGCTGAAATTCTTAAACAAAAATTCCTTAGATTTGCACATAATATTAGACAAACTGAAAAGAATTTCGAAACTCAAAATTCGCCCTTCCAGACGTAAATTTCGGGGTGAAAATATATGTTCAAAATTTGGTGGCTCTAGATACTGTCGAATTTCCACTGTACGAGGAAGATATGCACATAGAAACACTAATACGTAAAGATTTTTAATTGCTTATTGATAGAAGATTTTTTTATTATTTTTTCATTTTATTACGTATAATCATTGCTAAATCATTCATTGAAAATAAACTCCTAAATTCTAAAAATAAATTAATTTATGATGTTTAATATACTTTTTCCCAACGACTCCTATCGACTTAAAAGAATAAGTAAGATATTGTTCTTTTCTGAATCAATTACATCACTAGTTTGAACATTAAGTTAATTTACATAATCATTATCTTCTCTTGTAACTACATTGTTTACATAAATGTTCTCCCACCGCATTCCTGTTTTTAAATGTAAAAGTAATGTCACACGAAATGCAAAGAAAATGTTTCATTTTCTTTTATTACTACTTCAATAGCAGAGCAAGAATAATTAATATTGTTACGAATTTCGTACATAGGACAGATTTTATTGCATTTATATATGAAATGGTATTTTCCTGTGTAATGTAACGCGAAAAATCTAAAGACAGAAGTAATGCCCGAAAAGTAAAAATACATGGGCGAGCCCATTTAACATTGAGTTAATCTCGGTAATCTGGCGAAAAATCGCCAAGCTGACAACGGTTTTCGTGACTTATTTTGTCGCCAAATTTCGGAGAGAAAACCTAAAAGTCACCAAATGAGGCGACCATTTGACTACATTTTCGTCCGGTCCCTGTAACCCATAATAGATATTGTAATTGAATAAATGTAATTGACCACTATTTTAGCTGTAACCTTAATTCGACCCGCATATTGTTTTCCAGTAATTTCGCGAGAAGTACTAGAAATACCTCGGCAGCCGGTTGAAAACTGTGTAAGACCGCAGAGGGAGCACTTGCCCTTACTTAAATGGTTATTACTGTTGTTAGTTCAGCGTGAACTGAGATATTATCTCCCGATTAGCTTTCCCTTTAGATGAGCTTTATATTGCGTTGTGCTTAACGTTCTTAGTAGTTTGAAGTGTAACAAAAGAATCACTAAGGAGAATCTCCTTAGAGATTCTTTGGTGTAACTACTGATTGTACTCTCCGATACTGTGAACAACTGTACGAATATTTCTGTGGAAAATTCCAGAACTTTGAAATGTTTCCTTTGATAAAAAAAAAAAAAAAAAAAAAAAAAAAAAAATTCATTAACTTATCATCGCACCTGTGTGCATTCAATCAATTACGAAACCGTTCAAACACAGCAATATTTTTATTTTAATATTGAAATGCAATGACACGTTAAGTAAGAAGCAAGTGTATTTTTATCTTTCATCAAAATTGCAATTTCCTGCCGTTACACAGAGCATATTTTTAATGTAATTACAGATAAAAAAAATTAGTTTTCTTAGTTTTTAATAAATTTTAGCTTTTATTGTGTATGGAAATTTTTATCACAATATGCATGCAATAATTTCCATCCTGCTTTCTTAAGTTCCTTTACTTGGGTATGTATGCAGAATTCTGAGTATTTTTAGAGGCTAGACGAAAACAAAATATTCTGGAATAAGAATCTTAGAACTTTTGGAAACTTTGAATATCTAACTTCATATAAGAATAATAAAGTAAATTAAAAACCTTTTTTTTTTAATATTTTTAAGTTATTAATTAAGGCAATATTTGAAATCAACTTTTATGAGATAGCAAATTTAAGAATCAAGTTTTTTTTTTTTTTTTTTTTTTTTTTAACTGTCCCTTTAAATAATACTAGTGCAATACAAGTGAAGTTGAGTAAATGAAATATATTGTTAAAGCTTTAAAATCTAAAATTTTGGTTTCAGCATATACACAGGAAAATAAATACAGTAACAGTTCCTACTTTTTACAGATATTTAAGAATATTTTAAATCAAAGCAACGGTAAAATAGAGAGCTTTATTTCAATAATTAACACAGATGGAATGCTAGATTATTTTCAAAAAATTAATGAGTATTTTAAATCAAAGCAACGGTAAAGTAGAGAGGTTTATTTCGACAATAAAACCCAGATGAAAAACTACGCATGGAATGCTAGATTAATTTCGAAAACATTTAAAAGTATTTTAAATCAAATCAATAGTAAAGTATAGAGGTTTATTTCCCGAATTAACACAGATGAAAACTGCTCATGGAATTCTATATTATTTTTAAAAAAATTATATAGTATTTTAAATCAAAGCAATAGTAAAATAGAGAGTTTATTTCCATAATTAACACAGCTGAAACTACACATGGAACGCTAGATTATGTCCACAGAGTTAGAGTATTTTAAATTAAAAAATTAAAACAACGGTAAAGTAGAAAAGTGTTTTTTTTTTTTTTTTTTTTTTTTCAGAATTAACACAGATGAAAACTACACATGGTATTTTAGATTATTTTCGAAAAATTAAAGAATATTTTAAATCAAAGCGACGGTAAAACAGAGAGCTTTATTTCCATAATTAATACAGATGAAACTACACATGCAATGCTAGATTATGTCCGCAACGTTAAAGAGTATTTTAAATCAAAACAACGGTAAAGTAGAGAGGTTTATTTCCATAATTAACTCAGATGAAACTACACATAGAATGCTAGATTATGTTCAGAAAATTATAGAGTATTTTAAATCAGAGCAACGGTAAAAAGTTTATTTCCAGAATTAACGCAGATGAAACCTAAACATGAAATGGTAGATTATTTTCAGAAAATTAAGATTGCATCAGCTAGAGTCACTACAAGATGATATTTATCGAATATGTGCACGTTCATAGAAATTATAACTGCCATGATTTTCATTTAGAATACTTTTATTGGATTCAGTTTAGAATTTAAGTGTTGGAGGGGGGAATTTTCTTCAAAGTTCGGAGAACACCTCGTCTTAAGATCCAGATTTACCGTGTTTTAAAAATTAATAAATAATTTGGAGACTTCTTAAAACATGGGTCTTATCCAAGTTGCGACAATCGTACAAGTCAATTCCTCACGGGGTTTTTATATCATCAAACATTCCAAATTTTGGAGTTAAAACGTTTAACGCTTTTTAACAGGAAAAAGAGCGAAGGCTTGGAACTGAGTTCTAGAAACCTCTTGAAGAGAAGTAAAATTGTAACTTTCGAATGTGGCGCCAAAATCCCTCAGCTTTCGATAGCTAAAAGTTTCGCTTAATGTTCCTTTTTCTGTGTTTAGTTTTGGGTTATCAAAGTTCCTAAGCGTTTACTAAATATAAGCAAACAATCCTTTTGCCGGTAGGGTTTACGCGCATATACGTGCAAAAAATTACATAACCACAAAGACACACATTTAAACAAGACACCATATGGAAACAAAATTCACTTACCTCACAGTTTAAGTTTTAATGGAAGAAACAGAGTAAGCGCAGTTACTGATCTGAAGTCGCATTTCAAGGCTCATAAAATGAGCAGCAGCAGTGTTACCGGTGAGTCAATAGTCTAAGTTATGCCTCTGAATACATCACTTTCACTTTCGCTTGTATCCACTCGCACAAGGAAATGGACGAATACTCGTTTCCTTATCGGCCTTGTGAATGGCATTATCCAAATGTTTTAATATTTAAACGTCTAGACGTTTCTTTGTGTCTCACTCATATATCTATACCTGCTAACTTTTGGATAGTCACCCTACATTACAATCGGTAAATAATCGTTAGTACCCAAAGAAACCCTTTATTTAAATTCTTTTAATATGAAACTACACCTTTTGGGTTGGCTGGGTAAAAAATATCGATTAAGTTTCTGCTGAATTAGTAATTTTTAATTTTATAGAAATTATGTTAATATTATGTTATAAGTTAATTAATTATGTTATAATTAATTAATTATGTTATAAGTTAGTTTTCCTCCAATAATTTCATCATATATTACTTAATATACGTTTCATTAAGTGCTTACGTATCTAAATTTTTATTTGAAATAAACTACTGTTATTCAACATTAAATAAATACTAAATTTATCTTTATTTATGACATATTTTGTTCACTTGGATAGAAAATGTGTTATTTTTTTTAATTCGTAGACAAAGTGTTAAGGGGAGGGATGCCTTCGTGAAGGACTTTCTAGGGGAATCTGGCTCGTATACACGTTACACGTGGGCAAAACCAAGAAAACGCCCATGCAGCTAGCCTTATCTCATTTGCCTGACAGCAACATCAGAACAAGTTAGGGTTCCCACCCCTCCCGGAAATCCCGGAATTCAGTCGTGAAAATTAAAATTCCCCGGCTCCCAGAAGGAATTTAAAATAAATATTACTCTCCCGGAATATCAAGTTTCTCGAAAATAACGACACAATGCGCACGGACGAAATGGTTGAGAGTATCGAAAATCACACGACCGCGCACAGCAGCCAAAAAACGTCTATGCCAATAACATAATCTCTGCAGCAGGCGATCTACGGTGAGCGGTGAGTAAGCGCCTTACGGGATGAGTGAAGGCCATCTCCCATCAAGATGGCCTTGGATGAGTAGTGGTTTCATGCCGGCATCTCCCCTCACCCTCTCATTTTCAATCTATTCTTTCATTTAGTCTGCAGTTAGCCAGGACTTAGAAGAGAAGGGCTAGCTCATAGAGCTTTTCCCCCTGAAGCAGAAAGTGAGAAGTGATGACGTAGCCATGATGACGCTGAGCGCGCCAATATAATTCACAGCTTGGAAATTAGCGTTTTTGAACCAGCGTTTAAAATGAGCTGTGTGTGAAAGATAGCTATAATTTGGAAAAGGCAATGTTACTGCTTTATGAATTTTAGACTGAACCATTAAAAATTTAATAATGCTTACTCAATTTTAAAATAATAGATAAAATGTGCTACTCTTTTAACATAAAGTTCCGTGGTTTTTTTTATTTTTATTTGCAGGTTTTTTTTATTTAATGCACGTTTATTTCTAATCATTTCTTTATTTGCATGCTAACTGAGAGAATTTTTATGCAGTTTCTAAGATAACTATAATAGCAGCTATTTAAATTTACTCAAAAAACAACTTTACATCGACATAGGTTTAAACATATATGACATATATGGCAACATTTCTGCTAACCTACGTTTGATTTTTTGCCTAATTGTAAATTTTACATTGTTATAATTCTCTTCCGATTCAATATAATAGATATTTTTTAAATAATTTTGTAATTTATACTTATATCTATATTACAATTAAAGAAATGTATAAAAGATTTTTACCTTAATTTTGACAAAATAGCTTTATTCAGAGTACCTAAAACAGTTATTTAATTTTTCAAAAGTGTGAGTAAAGGAAGCAGGTCTTTTTATGCCAATTACTTTGATGTTTTATACTATTATATTTTATCTAGAATGCTAATCTAGCACAAAATCTAATCAATAATTAGTTACAAAGGATACAATAAGAATAACTTTAACAAGTACTTTACAAAATTAGTTTGTTATGTACTTGTCATTCTTGTTGGTACTATTTTGGTACTATTCATAATACCGAAGAGGCCCACCAGCGGCCGAGCGGTAAAGTCGCTGAACACTGGTAGTTCGGTCCGAGGTTCGAATCCCGCGAACGGGCTGGCTGCATGGGTGTTTTCGTGGTTTTCCCCATGTGTAATGTGTATACGAGCCAGTTTTCCTTAGAAAGTCCTCCACGAAGGCATCCCTCCCCTTAGGCAGATAGCCCTAGTGTGTTTTGCCATAATTAAATACACACATACACATAATACCGAAGATATTATCGATTAACTCATAGAAGTCAGATGCTTTCTGATTTCCTGTGGGGTAGAGTATACCTTTTGCGGTACTTTTTGAAAATAATCTTTTCTCTGGAGCGACTTTTTGTCTCTCGTTTCGCTTGACCATTAAATAATTTGGTTTTAGTTTGTGACACAATTTGATTTCTTCTCAATCTCTATTTAAAACCTCTTTAATAATATCAAAATTTCAAACAGTTACATCTTCTAAAACAAATCCTCTATCTAAAACGCGGTTTCTCAGTAATTTGAGGCAGAGCGCGAAATGAGACTCTGATTCAAACAAACTGCACATTTTGAAAAGAACCAACTTAGTCGAGTTTAGAGTCATTGCAGAGTTTTCAATCTATATGCATTTCATCGAAACTGAGAACGCATATTTTTTCTACAGAATACAAATATTCGCCTCTTTCCTTCTTTACAGTCAGAACATTACTTTGAATTCTTGGACTACACTAAAATTTAGAAAACACTAAAAAATAAAATAAACACCATTTCTTTAATTTGATAATACTAGGTAAAGATATTCCATTTTTTTTTTCTTTCCAAAAATCATAGCTGATTTTTGGACTATATGAAATCATAGCTGATTTGGTAAGATGACAGAGCTCTTATGACGATCCTACGTGAAATATTTTCACTAGTCCACCTGATTTTTTTCTTCTTTTTCAGTAATTTTTCCAGTAATGCATTAATCTGCGTCTTTATAAAAATAGGCTTTAGACATTTTTCCGAATTCTCCGATTTGTGCTACCCCCCCCTCCAAATTTCGCTATTTGAGATTTTAATTTCTGATACCAATTTCTGTCTAGATGTCGTCCACCTTCTTTGTCGCTGAACAAACATTCTAAAATTGTTCTTTTCTCTATTTTTCAATACTTTAATACAAGACTAGAACTAGAAGAGAAACACGCTAATGTGACAATCAAAATCGTAAAAAACAACCTTATATTTAGCGCAATATACAATTTAATACAATTAATACAATAATACAATACGCTTTAATACAATTTAATACAATTTTCTAAGGATATTATTTTGTTCTTCAAATTATCAATGCATTCTTGTTTATCCTTAAACATTCAGGATGATCTACATTTTCAATTGTGAGTTTTATTTCAAAATCATTAAAATTTGATTCATTATTGTCATCATGAATTTCGATTTATTATTGTCATCATAATTTACTTTCGGCACAGCATTCCATTCCAACAGTTTCTTTTTGTGGCTATCCAAACAAGCGATTTTTCATATCATCTTCATAAACACTGCATAGAAAATGTTCGCTGCAAATTTTTCCGCTCTTCACATTAATAGAATCTTCTCTTTGACATTTGTGTATCCATACTTTCTTCAAAAGCAAACTCTCATTTGGATCCTTTGGTCCCATGAAATAAAATATCTCATCCTTTCATACTTCTGTAAGTGCTACGGCACGTTACTGCAGCGCAAAAAGCCATATTACGTAAACGATACTTTACAATATAGAATTTAAAATAAAAACTGACTAAAATTACATATATATAAATTATTTTAAATATATACATTATTAGAAAACAGATATATATATTATTAAAATTAATTTGGGATATGTAACCTCTAGAAAATCGTCTCGCAGCTCAATGAAAATACTGTTTTAAACGCGGGAAATCAGGACAGGTGGCATCACAGTGACGTCAGATTATTGCCTGTTACGTCCCCCCACTAGGCTCGCGTCGGCGAGGAGTCGAACAAAGAAATGAGCTAGCCCTTCTATTTATCCCTGGCAGTTAGCTAGCTATCCACAAACAAGTGCGTATTTTGAAATTATTTAAATGCTTTCATAATAATGTCTAATGAAAAAAATGATTCTGTTTCTGCAAGTGAACAAGTACCACAAAGATAAAATATTCGACGTCGTTTCAAGACAAGTGGTTAACTCAATTTGATTGACTCATAGAGAAAGGTAACTTTAACGGAGAATGTAAAGTATGTCGGAAAACGGTTAATATTAAGTACGAGGATGTTAGAGCTTTAACTGGACATTCCCAAAGCAAGAAACACCAGGCGTTAATATTGAATAGGGATTTGTCGCAATCGGTTTCGAACATTTTCGTGAAGAAATCTTCAGAACAAGGCAATATATCAGCAACTGAAATTACTTCAGTCTATCATTGGATTAAACACCATCACACTTTTAATAGCCAGGATTGCGCAAATTGTATAGCACTCTATTTCCAGACTCTTCTGGTAGAATAAAATGTACAAGTATTTGCGACAGTGTGTTTGCTCCTACAGCTCAAAAAATACTTTTAAACGAGATGAAGGAGGCGGAGTTTTTTCAGTTGGGTCTAGAAGAAACTTGTTTTCCTCCCCCGGATTAAGTCAGCCAAGAGGTGGCAACGCTAGAACAAGCCCACGAAATTCATCTTGGCAAGGAGAGCAAGATTGCGCCTGTCGTTGGCTAGAGCACTTGTCTTGAGCACCATTACAGGTCACAATAAGACTTTGCTTAATTTCGCCCCAATTTTGATGGAGAGCATCATCGGGGACGATTTCTAGGGTCTCCAATCTCCTCTTTCCCTACCACAACCTCTCGAGAGGACTTTCGGCTCGCCACATATTTAAAGTGCCCTCATGGCGCAAAGACACTATACACCATGCCTTCTCCAGGATTCAAGTATGGGCCCTTCGTTACCGCAATAGGCTCCCCTAACCACTATACCGTCTGGGCCGTTCGGACAGAACTACCAATATTCAGTGACTTTGCCGCTCGGCCGCTGCTGCACGATAGGTGATTGGTATTAAACTTTTAGTGTTCTTGAAAAATGTTAAAGCTTCTTCCAGACTTTCTTATGAAGATTTACAATTACATTAAAATAAAAATATTTTTCAAGGAGAAAAAAAAGTTTTTTTTTATAACTTGCAAAATATCCCACATAGCACAGAAACATCCTTGGAATATCCCAAGGATGTTGCTCGCGGGATATGCTCACATCCTCAGGACATCCCGGAATATCCCGCGAACCTCCTAAACACCTCTTCCCGAGTGCTTAATGTCACATCCCGGGATATCCTCAGGACATCCTAACCAAGTCCCATCGACAGCGTGCGGGATGTTATTAGGATATGAACTCCTACTTACTACATCCTCAGGACATCCCGGGATATCCCACAAACCTCCTAAGCACATCCCATTATATCCTAAAAACATTCTATCTATGTCCCATCGACAGCGTATGGGATGTTATTAGGATTTAAAGTCCTACTTACTATCATCCCGTAATATCCCAATTTCCTCCTAAACTCATCCTCCTGAGCGCTTAATGTCACATCCCAGTATATCCTTAGGACATCCTATCTACGTCCCACCGACAGCGTATGGGATGTTATCAGGATTTGAAACACTAGTTACAATATCCCTTTAAACTCTCAACTGCTTAGTGTCACATCCCAGTATATATACAGAGGAAAATTCCAGTGAAAGTATGTGAAGGTGTGATGATCTAAAACCTACTTTTTTTACAAAGATAGTCTCAAATCCTTCTCCTATGGTTACTATGGAAAAATCAGAAATGTTGAAAATATTTATACAACTTATTTTGTTTTTAAATCTGAATTTGTGAATATATTAAAACTGAGCAAGGAAATTAAAGTGAATTATTAATACAAAATATTAAAACTGAAAATTTTGCTTTTATTTTTAAGATATAAAAATCTTTTGATCATTTTTAAACATCCAATAGCCCGCAAATTGAATTATTCATAATTAAATTATTTTACAAAATCAGTTTCTAATTTCAGTTAATTTGTATTAAAAATTGAATAATAAAATTAATCTTTATATAAATGAATCATCTTTCTTTAAAACATGTAAGGAATTTATAGTGTTTTGATGACATTGTTGGGAAATTGTTAAAAGGAATAAATTGTATTTTTAAAACTAAATAAATTCCTAGCCTCAGAATAAATAAATATGTTTTCGTAACATGAGAATGCTGCAGGCTTTTTTATATATTTAATATTTAGTTGTAAAAATTTGACATTATATTAACGATTCTTTATATCATTCAAAAGGTAACTCAAGAAGCTCTTCTAAAATTCTATCTTTCTGCTCACACAATTAAAAAAAAAATCTGAAAGGCCTCAGATTTTAGCAGTCACTCAAAGAGGCTAAAAGTTTATGAAGGCATAGATTATCAATAGAGATGGGGCAGTGGAAATAGCCAAACATTTTATAAGATACTGACACCAGAAAGTTATATATCTTCTATGTATTTGAAAAATGAAGAAATATATCATGTAATTATGTAGAAATATTAAAATGTTTTCAATTAGATATATCATGAATTAAATGCATTTTAAATCAATCAGATTAAAAATTTAAAAAATCATTGTTAAGAACTGTGTGTAATGCTTTTAAATAGCTTGGCTTGTTAGTCAATAATATATTAGATTTTAAAGGTAAATATGTTAAATTTTGCCAAATGGCAAGACTTGAATGAAAAGCGAAACAAGTTTACGACTGACGATATGAAGTCACATTTCAAAACTAATAGCCCTTTTAGATTAAAAAAAAAAGTTCTGAATATAATTTGCAATGGTTCATTGGTATTATTTTACGCAAAATTCAGTAAAATGAAATTTACCCATTGAAATCAGTACCAAATTAAACTTTGTAAATTCTAGCGCATGTTAAAGGTTGTCTCATCCAGAATTTTATTACTAACCATTCATTTCAGAGCAAAATAAAACAGTAATTGCCATTTATATGACAATCAATATCAAAAATTTAAATCTGCATTTTACGCAACATAGAAAAACTTCAAAAGATCTACTGTTTACCATGCAATTAAGGCATTTTATTCTGCAATAAACTCTACCAATTATTAATTCCATTAAGTATATTCAGTTTACTCTTTCTGCTCAATATATGCTATGTAAAATTTTCCATAAATTTATTAATTCATTTTATTTTGAGGTGAGCTTTTATTCAACTCTCAATGTCAACGAGAATGTTTAGTTCATTTTTTATTCAGTCTCAAAAGAGAAATCAAAATACGTGGATTTATGTACGTGTATTTATGAATCAAAATACATGAGAAATCACAGTGAGAAAAGCACTACCTTAAACTGTGATTATATATAACAAATGCAGTGAATTATAGTTAAAAAATAGTGAAAATATTTATATTTCTGAACTATTTCATATCTAACATTTTCAGTTTCGCATATGTGGCAATTTAAGAACTTTTTTACGTATACCAATTTTTTGAAATATCTGCAAATTTTTGTATCTTCAAGGAAAGCTTATTCTTTCACCTTTAGTATATAAGTAACGGTAATTTATTAGATAAAATTACTTAATGGGGAACACAGAAAAATATCTAACCACTTACCTTTGTGACTTCATCTGCAGAGAGACTAAAACCGTAGTTCAGCTAAATCTGCTATAATAAATGTTTATAATAATGCTAAATTATGCAATATCTATTAATATGACAAATTTTTGTAAAGCTATTTATTTGGATGAAAAATAAACACATTCAGAAATTTATGGCACTATATTATGATTAACAGAGGAAAAACACTTTTCAAAATTCAAAATAGTTTTTATTAATCAAATTTATCACATTTTATTTGAATTCATGAAAAACAATCTTATATCCATGTATTCTTATGTAGTATGTAAGAACTCTTGATAAATTGGATCTCTGTCATTGCCTTTCACAGCACCTAAAATAAAAAAACACTCACAATTACTATATGTGAATATAATTCATAATTAAATTTAAACAAATGTTTATTAGAATGCAAATTAAAGGAAGCATTTAAAATATTTTAACATTTAGTACCTATAAACAGAGTAGCAATTATTTGATTTTTCGATTACAGTAAAATAAACATGGGGGATGCCTTTTAAAATTTTTTATGTCAGAAAATAAACTCAAACCACCAGCTGAACATATGAGCAGTTTTATCAATCAGCCACTGGTAGGTAACCTGGATACTGAATCAACATATAAAGTTGCCAAGATAAAGAGAGAAACAAAATTATGATAATCACATCTTACCTATTCATAAAACTATTTTAAATTTAATGTGTAGGCAAGTCCAAAAATAGTGAGAATGAATTTATTTTGTAACACAAAGTAAAGTCTTGCAGGAGCAAAAAAAACTTGTCTCATGAGATTGGTAAGTAAAACATAATTAAATGCATCTGGTAACATTTATCTGACAACACATAAGTAATTGTTAGCTACGTGCAGAAAATAAAATCTGATCAGGGGCGTAGCTAGAGGGGGGCAAGGGGGGCATCTGTCCCCAGGCACAGAATCCAAGGGGCGCCAAACTGATGTTAGAACATTTTAGAATTAAATGTTTTCCATCCTTGGCAAGCAGTAGGGGGCACGAAATCTTCAGTTGTCCCTGAGCGCTGAAAACCCTAGCTATGACTCTGACTCTGATCATGTTAATGCAATTTTAAACTTTTGAACTTAACCGCAGAAATTTACCAAAGAAGTACTTGTAACAGTAGTAAATGAAGATGTGGCTAATCTTTACTGTATGGTACACCTTGGTTTCTGTCTGAAAAAAAATCGCAAAGTGGTATTGGTTGTTTGTGAAATGTGGAAGCCCATTGCGTCAAATAAGTTTTTCGGTAACCCTAATGTTGATAATGTTGGCGAAAGTAGCCTTTGGGAAAAAAAAAAAAAAAACACTTTTTTTTTGTCAATAAAAAGGAGTTATTTCTGCAAATATTGCCAACATGTTGTGATAAATTTAGTTTTGGGCTACTTTTTTTAACAGTAAACATTTTTTACGGTCCCAGGTTTTTGGTTCTTACCATTCTTTTCAATTGCTGTGTTTGGTTGCACCGAAGTGGTATGGTCTTGTATTTTGAACATGCTATTTATTATTTTGGTGTGGGTACCATCGTTTGAGTATGTCTGAGGTGACTAAGAGACGAAAAATTTGCATAACATAAGCCTAAACATATGCATGTGAAAAAAAGGTATGTTAAAAAAATGACGTTTCATTTATTTTATGTCTCTGTGTTTTAATTTTTGTTAGAAGATTTGTTGTTTAATGTTTTTATGTTAGGTAATATGTATTTTTGGTAACTTATTCCTCTCTCTTTGTGTATTTTTGGTTGTCTGTGTGTTAAGACAGTGGCGAATTTTTTCTGGTAACTATGATATTTTTAACTTTCTGATTTTCTTAAAGTGAAAATAGATCAATGTGTATATGGACAAAGTTAAGGCAGTGCACAATGCCCAGTTTGTGCAGTTCTCTGTTTTAATAGGTCGATGTGTACATGGACACAGAGTTTGTGTATGTCTTTGACTTCTTATTTTGGTTTTGTGTAGCGGCCACCTTGAAATTGGTGCCGATCTTGATATAAAAAAAGAAACGATTCGCCAAGGGTTACAGTAGAGTAAATTTTTACCAAAGATGTTCTACCATAATCACCATTTCAGTGGTTTAAACACTAGTGGGGCAGAGATGAAGATTTAAGTTTTGTTTACACAGCATGGTGGTTTAGGCACTCCAGCCATTACAGTAAACAAAATTATAATAAACATAGCCACAATAATTGTCTATAAATATTGATGTATAACACTGTATTAACTAATATATTTCTTATGCTAGTATATACATAATCCTAAATTGAAGGGAAAATCAGAAGACTGTGCATGCATTTTCCTTTAACTGAAACATGGATTTGACCCTACAAATCTCAGTCTTACGGGACATGCCACACTATGCAGATAGACAGTAAAAAGTGCTTGTGTTGTTTTTATTTGTTAGAGGTATGAAATAAATATACTTCTAGATTTTAATTTTTTCTTTTCTTGTTTTACATTTGGATAACCTATCAAAAAGTAAGGAATTTTGATATTATTACAATATCGGAGTTAAAATAACCATTATTGGACATGTTAAAGTAATGAAAATTTTAAATTAGGTTAAAAAGTAACCCTTAATGTGGCATATTTTTGAATTAAACTCTATCGACATTAAAAACAACAAAACGTCCCTCTTTATTAAGGACTTTAATTAACTAATTTTAAATACGGAGCTATGAATGAATTTTTTCCCTTGCATGTTATAATAACTGAAACAAAATTACTCTGATACAGTCAAAATTCCTAAATGCAAGTACATAAAATTTACTTTAGCAATTTAAAGAGATGAGACACACTGAACACATGAATAAATATCTATCAAAGAATAATTATTAAATTTGGCCCGTTCCATAGTAAACTTTAACCATTAGATTACATTATTACACCGTGTTATCAGTTTGAAAAGCAAGTCATATGCCAGATCTTGGATGTAAAAGAAATACACAAAATAATATACAGGTTATTGAAAAAGGATGTATACCAATGTTTATAGATATGATTAAATGTAACAGAAAATTTACTGTCACAACCACATTTTTAAATGAAATGTATTATTTTAACACTTTATAATATTTAAGGTATGGCATTAAATGCAACATTATGTGCCTGGACATAAGTTAGTAAATTAAAAAAAATAATAATAATCAAAGAATGAATGTCATGAAAAATTTCAAAAACAAGCAGAATTTAATTTAGAAGACCTTTAGACACTTATGATAAATAAATTTGAGAATTCTTCACCCAAAATTAAATTATAATTAACTAAAACCAGTTTGACTGACCTTCTACAAAATCCTTCAGCTGCAATTTTTTCTAGCTTGAAAACCAAATTCTTCTCCACATGGTAATAACATCTTAACCAGTTGAAATTCCTGCAGAAAGTTTGATAACACAGTAATAGAATTAATAGAATAGAAAAATTAACACAAAAGTATAGAACATCATTTAAACTTAACATTATTACAAATTTTGGTGCTTTCTGACTATCTGCAAAGCTGTGAAAATTGGCAAAATGGTTAGTTTATGGTTCATATCTACTGCTCTGTTCACAAGTAGTAATTCAAATAAGCACTTTATAAGAAACAATAAATTTTAGGATGCACACACACAAAAATATATATATATTGGGTCAATATTCACATATTTTTCATCCAATGGAATACTATTCAAAAATAAAGATTAAATATAAAGCATGTAAATGCATATTCATAGTTTGCTATTATCGTGTGCATACTCTTGCTGTTTTAGCATAAGTTGAAGCTGTGAGGGCAGATAAGAAAATATCAGAATTTTTCATGTATAAGAAAAGATTGCCCTGACAATAGTATCTCAATTGTTTAGCACTGACATTTACATAGCGCATTAGAAATATATAGTAATATATGTATAATAAAAAGATAATTGCATATTATTAATTCATTTTTTTAAATGCCAAACTTTAACAATTCTTTCACATATAATTAAACAGAATGCTTTCACAAGAACATCTAAAATCCATTCTTAACTAAAGAATAAATAATAAAACCATGTAAATTTCTTATCAAGCCCATCATTTCTGAAATGTCTACTTCTGAAAGTTCCCAGCATTTCTCAATATATTATTAAATTACTAAACTAAGCATCAATGATCGTCATGTTCGCTAATGTGGCAATATCTTTTACACTTCTTTGTTACCACAAGTAACAAGTAATATAATAATAATATACTTGTTACTTGTGGTAACAAAGAAGTTGGCTTCAATAAATCTTTAACTGTTACATGCTACATTTGTCTAAAATTTGTACAAATAATAAAATTAAATGAGCTCTTTATAATATGCTCAAAGAAATAATTTTGTATGAAAATTTGTATGTTATATATTGGCTTGATTAATGATTCAGGAAATAACTCGGGTTTTCAAAGTGCTTCCAATAATTCAAATTTCAGCTTGTGTCAAAATAAAATCTATAACACAAAGATAAGCAAATTTTCTTATGAACAATGCATTTTAACATTATTCAATCACTGGCAATCACACAGTACTGATTGCTTCAATAAACATTACTGTAACTGTGTTATTTAAAAGACTGTAATGTTTTAATTATTTCCTTAATTAAAACATTACAGTCTCTTCCTCCTTCTAACACCAAAAGAAAACCCAGATAAGAAATATAAAAATATCAGTAAAAATAAATTATATTATTGAATGACACTTTACATTAATTACACTTATGCATATATTATTTTATTATAAATTATTTCAAAATCAAAGAAGAGAAGGGGGAGAAACTTTAATATTGACATTTCTAAAATGATATAAACATTAATCATTTAGTACAGTTTGTTATTTCAGGCAAAAAGAATTCACTTTTCTGGATAGCATTTATATTTCCATCTCACTTTCAATGAAACATCAAGAGAAATGCATATAATTTAAACACCAGTTTATTTTATTTATCAGACAGATTATGTCAACTCGAAAAAAACCTATCAGTAAAATTCGGTAGTAATAATTCTGAATGTTAGGCAACTTGCAAGATTCAACAAAAATTATCAATACTTTTATTATAATGACAATACTACAATAACATGAACATAAAATTGCATATAACTATAAAATAAGCCAGCATATAATAATGGTGCATTGGTTTCTAAAACAATGGGCTCTATGAAAAAATACATGTATTATGGTAGCTATTCATATTCTTCAGCTTTCCTAATATTCTCATGTTCACTTTACATAACTAAAGTATCTAAAATACAATAAAAATGCAAACAATATTTATGAGAAAATGTTAAAAGCAATCATAAGCATTTGATTGAATGACCATATTTTGTCTTCCTGCAAGTCGAATCTTAAAATGATATGCAGTTTGAAAAGTGCTTAATAAGATTTAAAAAAGGTACCGTTCTGTTATCAGGACCGGGTTCAGAAATGTATTTATGGATGCTTGTATATTTGTATGTTTGTGTGTCTACATATACACATCTATGCACATACTTACGAACACAGGTTCATACATTTCCGATTCTGGTCCCAATAACAGAACAGTACCCCCAAAAAAACTTGAATTACAAACTAGATTAAGATAATGTTTCAACCATACATATTTTGGACAAAACAATGCAAACTCTTATTTTTATACAATTGTTCAAACTATTTAACATAAATTTATTGCTGCAATAAAATAATAAGCAATCTGATCACACATATTATTTTGAAACTGAATGCATAAACTAGACTAAAAAAAATTAAATCATAAACATTTGGATAGCAGGGCAAATTGGATATTTGAAAAGACAGCCAGCCATTGAGATACACGTAATTCACGACAGAATGGTAACAATTGAATTCATAAAGCTGAGAAACATTTAACTGTCAAAATGACATAAATTCGAAAAGCAAAAAAAGGGCACAGCTTTACTATAGCCCACCTGGAATTTTAAACAAAAAAAAATATCACCAAGAGCGGCGATAAATGATATGATCTGGTAACCCATACTATTCGCCAAACGCAATGTAAACAAGAGGATGGAATTACGGTTACAGCTAATTTAGTAGTCAGTTACATTTATTCAATTTCAATACAAATTACCGACATATCCGTTTACTCAAAGTTTAATGCACGTGCCTTGTATTCTTACTTTTCCGGTATAGATTTCTCTTAAAATTTGTCTCACGCTGCGTTGCAGGAGGAAATACAACATTTTAAATTAGAATTCTACTATAATTAATATCTAAATACACAATTCGTAACACTGTTATTGGCGATCGTTTAACGCTCAGATACCGTGAATACTATTTTGTATATATATTTTTGGCTACTTGAGGTGATATTTTTGCGTTTAGTTATTGCTAAACCTTAGTTATAGGAGCCTTAGTTATTGCTTGCTCTAAAACTGCTGTTAGTGATGCTGTAATTAAATATCAGGAGATTATAAAGGAAAATTTAAGGTGGGAGTTTTCAAACAAGCGTAAAATTTTGGAAACAGATATTTTATGTATGAATTAACAATAGAGTATGAACGTTTTAGAGGATTTTTGATGGATTATCGATTATTGAAGGATAACGTTTTCTGTGAAAAATGTAAGATACCATGCTGGTTAGTTAGTCAGAAAAAGTCATCGAATGGTAGTATTTGCAAGATATGTGTGGCTGAGAAATTAACTAGGCTAGGATCTTGATTCGCCTGTAGTAAGCTCAATTTTTCTAGAAACTTTTTTTTTTTTTTTCCAACGCGAATCAGTGGAGTTGCTTATGCGCGAATTTCTGCAATTCTCCGATTTCTTTTAAGTGAAAGCAGATTTCTTAGTATATGAGCAATGCAGAGTCTATTCAATTTCTGATTTTTAAGTAAAAAGAGATCGCTATATACATGGGCAAAGCCAATGCAGTGCGCAATGCCGAGGTTGTGCGCGGTACCTAGTTTGTGCAATTCTAGGATGTTTTTTTTAGTGGAAATAGATCGATGTGTACATGGGCAGAGCCAGTGTAGTGCGCAATGCCGAAGTTGTGCGCAGTGCCTAGTTTGTGCAGTTCTAGGATGTTTCTTAAGTGAAAATAGATCGATGTGTACATGGGCAGAGCCAATGTAGTGCGCAATGCCGAGGTTGTGCGCGGTGCCTAGTTTGCGCAATTCTAGGATGTTTTTTAAGTGAAAATAGATCGATGTGTACATGGGTAAAGCCAATATAGTGCGCAATGCCGAGGTTGTGCGCGGTGCCTAGTTTGTGCAATTCTAGGATGTTTTTTTAAGTGAAAATAGATCGATGTGTAACATGGGCAAAGCCAATGTAGTGCGCTATGCCGAGGTTGTGCGCGGTGCGTAGTTTGTGCAATTACAGAATGTTTTTTTAAGTGAAAATAGATCGATGTGTACATGGGCAGAGCCAATGTAGTGCGCAATGCCGAGGTTGTGCAATTCTCTGATATTTTTAAGGTGGAAATAGATGGATGTGTACATGGACACCGAGCTTTGATGTTTTTCGGGCGAATTTCGTTGTGTACAAAGGAAAACGAGATAATGTGTGATGACGAGCTGTAATGTAATGTATTTTATATGCAATGTTTAACATATCGTTTGTGTATTTTAAATTTGTATTGTTGTTCTAATTGTGAATTATATTTAAGACATCATTTTTCATTTAAATTGTATTTTAATGTTTTGGTTTTGATATGTTTATAATGCTTTCCGACTTACGATATATATCGATAGCCCGACGATCTACTCAACAGTAGCAAAACTGTAAATTTTGACCCTATAAGTAACTTTTACCTCATTATTATAATACGTAATGTTTGCAAACGTAATCGTACTTGATAATGTGAGTTCTTTGATAATACAGTGTCTCACAAAAGTGATGGGATACTTGTGCTTTACAAAAGGAAACTGTAATAAAATAAATTAAAAAAACATGTAAAAATTTTTTGTGGGTGTGTTTCATACTTAAATTTAGTAACAATTATTACATCACATACATTTTCTCAAAATATTAATTTAATAAAAATACAATTGTTTAGAACGGAGCAAAAAATGGTTCACATAAGTGATGGGACAGCATTAGATACTACTACGTACTATGCAACAAAAATATTTTTGGGGATTTTTATTTTTACGCAAAGCAATTGGCAATAATTTATCGCAATCGTCTGCAGTATTTCTCTCCAGTTTGTTTTGGAATTTTTGTGTTTTTTATCTCTGTGCAGCCATGAATGCTAAACGAAAAGGAACTTTGCCTGAAATTCGAAAATTAGTTATTAAGTTGCATATTGAACGTGGAAATTCTATTAGAGAAATTGCTAAAACCATTAACCTGAGTCATTCAACAGTTTTTAATATCATTAAACGATATAAAAAGAATCATATGATTCAGGATAATCAAGACCTGGCCGACCATCAAAGCTATCCAATGGACTAAAGCGAATTATCGTTCGAAATATTAAAAAAAATCCAAGAATGAGTGCTCCCAAAGTTGCTGCTGATTTACAAGCATTATCTGGAGTAATTGTTAATCCTGAGACTATTGGAAGAGTAATTCGATTTGCTGGATATCACGGTAGAGCAGCCAGGAAAACATTCTTCGTGAGTGAAAAGAATAGAAACCTCAGACTGGCTTTCGCAAAATCCAACATAAATAAGAATTCTGATTACTGGAATGAAGTTATATTTGCTGATGAGAGTAAATTTAATATATTTGATTCTGACGGTAAAATCTTGGTGTGGAGAAAACCCAGGAAAGAATTTCGCAAACACACCATTTCTTCAAAACAACAATTAAAATCGGTGCTTCAAGAAGAATGGGGTAAAATCACTCCAGAAATCGCAAAAAAATTAGTCGAATTCATCCCAAGAAGATTAAATCATGTTTTAAAAGTAAAAGGAAATCCAACAAAATATTAAAACCTTTTATAAAGTAAAATTTTTGGATAAATATTTGATGGAAAAGTAAGTGTCCCATCACTTATGTGAGCCATTTTTTGCTCCGTTCTAAACAATTGTATTTTTATTAAATTGATATTTCTAAACAATTGTATTTTTATTAAATTGATATTTCTAAACAATTGTATTTTTATTAAATTGACCTCGGCATTGCGCACTGCATTGGCTTTTGTAAAGCACAAGTGTCCCATCACTTTTGTGAGACACTCTATGTGTGTGTGTATGTGAAGCATTGCTTAGTGTTCCTAATTTGTAGTATTTATTTTCTTATAATATTTTCTTTCATTGCGAGAAATTAAATTTTTTATTTATTTATTTGTAGAATTCTAGTATGCCTGCCTACAAAGAATATAATGTGATTTAGAAATTTAAGAACCTGTTTTTCATTAATGTGAAGTTTAAAATTTTTAGAAAATAATGAAAATTGTCTACTTACTGGTATATAAGGGATTATGTTGTTACGTAGCAAAACGTTAATTTGTAAATATGATAAAATTGATATGTTCCAGAGTATTAATTAAAAAATACTTTTTTTATTTGTATAAATGCTAAAGCTTAAAAATCTTTGAAAATATGGAAGCTGTATGAAATACAAGTATGAGAGACTGCGACGTTCTTTATCGTTGTAATAACTGGTAGAATTCGCTTACTGTATCATGATAATTTTAAATATAAATAATTTATTATACTTATTTTCAGTTACGCCTAAGCTCAGAAATGTAAATTTAAAGAATTTGATGTTAATTTACAATAATAAACAATTCATTAATTTTTTTAAAGAGAAAATACAAATTACGCGTAGCATGGAGAATACATTGTGACGTCACACCAAATTATTTATTAAAGGTGAAATAGCTAAAGGTTTCCGGTATTGTTTTTAAAATTACATCCTTTTAAAATTAATCATTTTTATTAATCATTTCTTAATATTTCTTTCTCTGAAAACCGTGTATAATAGTCGTAAACTTATTTCTATTATCCACGATTTCTGGTGAAATCAAGATGGCCCCCATTTTTTTAAACACGGAGTTTCGTCGAAAATCTGGATGGCAACCATTTTTCAAAACAACGTATTTCATGTGCTTTGGCGCCAAACCAAATTCGCCAAACTTTGAAGGTGGGCTATACTAAAGCTGTTCCAAAAAAAGTAAACATACAAGTATTGCAACTGAACTTACCTTTCATGCAACAAAAAATATCCATACAAGTTAACCTCATGGCGCAGCCATTTTGGATTTCGTTTCAAATCAGACAGATGTTTACGGATTTGCGGAAGAATACGAGGAACTAGTAGTTTGCCGGATACAATGTGCAATGACGCGAAAGAATATAGTTCTGTAGAACTTCATACATTATTCCGTAATAAACAGTACTATTTCCTCATTTTTTCTTTATCTAATTAATTAATTAATAGGGAAATAGTTAAATAATGCCGAATTCATTTTTAATGAAATGTAAAATTTTGCATGTATGGGACGACCACCTTCCGTCCAATATTTCTGAGAATATAAACAAATATCTGAGAATCTGAGAGTATTAGTAAATAAATATATAGAATATCGCCTCTCAAACGACCACTTCTGAAAGTGACCAATAGTTCTGAGATTATAAATAAATATTGATATTAAGCATTATTTCTATAAGACGACCATCTCTATATAAGACCAAAGTTTCTAGAATCTTGGATAGTCATCAGAGATGTATCTTTACTGCGAAATTATCGCACAACTGTAATTCAATATCAACAACAGATCGCGCGATTGAAAAACATTTTCTGTCCTGTAATTAGAGGAAAAAAATTTTCCTTATGAAGTATTTCTCCCGCTCTCCTAGCGTGCCTTCGTGGTGTAATAGTTCTGCACGCTGGGCCGGTATTTCAGAGGTCCGTGGTTCGATTCACGGCGAAGGCGGTTGCTAATTTTTCATCTCTACGGCTTCCCAAAAAATCCTAATGTCTCTACAGTGGCGCCCGAACTAAAAAGGTGTGGGATGAGGTATATCTACACCCAGGATTTAGTGATGGATCCCCTTAAAAAAAATATCGGCCTTTAAAAAGAGAAGTAATATAAGGTATTTCTCCCGCTTTCCTAGCGTGTCTTCGGCCCACCAGCGGCCGAGCGGTAAAGTCGCTGAACCCTGGTAGTGCGATCCGAGGTTCGAATCCCGCGAACGGGCTGGCTGCATGGGTGTTTTCGTGGTTTTCCCCACGTGTAACGTGTATACGAGCCAGTTTCCCTTAGAAAGTCCTCCACGAAGACATCCCTCCCCATAGGCAGATAGCCCTAGTGTGCTTTGGCATAATTAAATACACCACCACCACACCTAGCGTGTCTTCGTGGTGTAGTGGTTCTGCACACTGGGCCGGTATTCCAGAGGTCCGTCCTTCGATTCCCGGCGAAGGCAGTTGCTAATTTTTCATGTTTCCTGCTTCCAAAAAAATACCTAATGTCTCTATACCCAAATTAAAAAAAAAAATTCGTTTCCGTAATTAAATATATCTATATCTAATTTTACCTATATTTGTAGTAGGGTTTGTAATCTGTAAGTAATTATACATGTAATTTATACATTTTTTATAAAAAAAATATATGTTATCTAGAATTTTGCAAATATTCTAGAAAATGCTAATCCATTGAAAAAAATCTTTTCCATGACTAAATAAATTTTTAAAAAAGTCAGAAAAAATAGCAGTTAAAATTAATAACAAAATAACAAGAATAAATCATCAATCATATCAATATTTTTAATGTACAGCATTTAGAAACAACTTAGTAAAATACATATGAAAAATAAAATAATGTGCAAGTTTCAGATGTGCAATGTCAAAAAATTAAAACTGGTAAATTTGAGAACAAATATCCTCAAAATGTTTGACAACGAAAGTCCTCCGGACAATGCAGAATGAATGTCCTCAGGATGTGAAATTGATGAACTCCTCAGGACATCTGAGAATCAACATCTTCAGTACATCCTGTCATATCCCGGGACATAGCGACTTAAATAAGACATCCTCAGGATGTTAAATTACGATCTCCTCAGGACATCTGAGAATCAACATCCTTAGGAAATCCTAAGTATGTCCCGGGATATTGCGACTTAAATAGGACATCCTGAGGATGTTTTGTGCTATGGGGGATATGTAATCAACCAAAAATAAATATCGATTTTAATCATCTTAAATATAAAATGAAAGATCTCAAACTAAAAGTTAAATTCCAGGACATTTCGGACATTTACTTTTTAAGAGCTATTTTTAATAGGCTTCGAGTAAAGGATATAATTTGACATTTAAATGTTTTAACATATAATTTTAGTAACTTAAAAATACATTATTTTATGCACTTTATTAAGACTACAAAACAACTCTGTTTATTTTACCGTTTTTATACCTTATGACGTTCAAGAATCTTATTATCGTGCATATTTCATCAAATTTACACCTATTAAATACTTCACAGGAAATATATTAGTCTCAGAATAATTATCCGTTCTTTTGACGATGATCCAGTCATGTAATTTACATCTACAGAAAATAATTAATGAGATTTCAGACATGTTGGTTTTCGTTTACTGGAGTTAATACAAGAAGGAATGAACTGTCATATAAATTTAAGCAATAAGTGATTTGATCATTTGGTAGGATTGTATGTTAATTAGCCAGTTATTATGATCTGAATGTTTACTTCTTCTTTCAGTAGTCTTCACCATAATGCAAATTAGTTGCTGTGTATTTAAGACGAGGGTTTGAGTGTTTTAGAGTGACAGCTTGTAGCAACCTCTCATTTCAGATATGTACAACTGGCACATCCCCCAAAGTTATCATGGCTTCAGCATCTTGGTAGCCGAAGTTTAAAATACGTACCGTTAGTTATCTTGAGCTAGCTTGTGCAATGTATTTTGTGTGTAAATTACCTACATTACGTTACCTACTCTGCGTTATCTACACTGAAATTAACTTCATCTTAGACATCTTAGACTTCATTAACACAGATGAAACTACACATTGAATGCTAGATTTTTTTTTTTTTTAACTTAAAGAGTGTCTTAAATCAAAGCAACGGTAAAGTAGAGAGGTTTATTTCCAGAATTAACACATATGAAAGCTACACGTGGAATACCAGCTTGTTTTCAGAAAATTAAGAGTGTACCACTTAAAGTCATTGCAAGATGATATCCATCGAATTTGTACAAATTACAAACCATGGTTTTTATTAGAATATTTGTTATGGATTGAGTGGAGAATTTAAGAAATGGGGAAGTTCTTTTCAAAGCTTGGAAAACGTATCGTTACACATGCAAATTTACTGTGTTTTAAAATTTAATAAATAGTTTAGAGACTTCCTAAAACATGGGGCTATTCTCAGTTGCGACATGTACAACCGTATAAATCAATTCCTTATTGGACTTTAATATAATTAAACATCCCAAATTTTGTCTTTAAAACGTTTAACGTTTTTTAACAGAAAAAAGGCCGAAAGCTTGGAGTTGAATCTCGAAATCGTTTTAAAAGTAGTAAAATTCTATGATTCCAATGTTTCGTCAAAATTAAGCAAGAAACGGTGCTTGGAATTTTCGAATATGGCTTTATTTTCCTTATCTTGCCGCCCAGATGGCATAGTGGCTAGGAGAGCCGTCTAGGATGCCGTAGGGCCACTTAAAGCGCGTTTAAGCGACAAAAGTGCTAAAAAGACACTTAAGTGCTAAAAAGACTTTTTTTTTTTTTTTTAGTTTTGGGTCATCAAAGTTCCTATTCATTTATTAAATATAAGGAAACAATCCTTTTGTTGCCAGGGTTTACGTACCTATATGTGCATATAAATTAGATAAGCATAAAGACACACATTTAAGCAAGACGCCATAGGGAAATAAAATGCACTTACTTCACAGTTAAAGTTCTAATTGAAGGGACAGAGCAAGTGCAGTTACTGATTTGAAGTCGCGTTCAAGTCTCAAAAAGTGAGGAATATGCTTACTACCGAACGATAATCTTCTTTTTGCTATTTATGCTTCTGAATGCATCTCTTTCGAATGTGTCCACGTGCACAGGGTATGGATGAATATCTCGTTTCGTTATCAAAATTCGTTAATACTCAAACATACGATATATTCTTATTGTATCCCCCACATATATCTACATCTACTAACCTTTGGGTGTTTGCCTTATCTTTTAATCACGTATATTATCGGCCTGAGACCAGAGACAACTTTGTTTAAATTATTTTAATATGCAACTACATCGGGTTGGTTAAGTAAAACAGTACGCACTTTTCTTGCAGAATTATTTCTTGTAATTTTGTGAAAATTATTTAAATTTATTTTTCCTTGGATAATTTCATAATATATTTCTTAATATTTGTCTTTCATTAAGTGCTCGAATATCTAAATTTTTGTTTGAAATAAACTAATGTTATTCAACATTAGGTAAATGAATTTTATTTGGATAACATTTAAATTTCATGTTAAAGTTTTATTTTAAGAATGCAATTTTCAGGAAGAGCATTTAGGCACAGATTTTGATCAGATTTCATTTCCATATTTCCCAGCAAAACATTTTCATTTCTTATCAGAACAATGGCATAGCTATTAACTTTGTTTCAATTTTTCTTTAAATATTTTAATCGTAAAATCCTAGCTCCTTAAAAAAAAAAAATAAAAATAAAACAAAAAGGTCTGCAAGGGCTCAGATTTTAACGGCTGCCATGATTTGTTTAGGCTTTTCCGCGTTCTCGCCGAGCTCGTAGTCTAGTATACTCTGCTGTTGCACTCACTCCTGCTAACCAATTTCTTTTTGTCTTTTTAACTTTATCATTAAGCATTATTTTCTTCACATTTCCGCCTTATATAACTCAACAGCAAAATTACAAACATTTTAAAAGTAGCGAGTGTTTACAATTCCCGGTTACGTGTTGGCATACATTTTTCTACTTTTTTTTTCACTCGTTTCTCAGCTTATCATATCAATGCACAGTTTTCTTAGTAAAATGCCTTGCAAAGCTCTTTTTCCGTTTTTCTATTAGTAACTTTTTTGTGTTAAAATTATTAAGTAAATGTCATGTTCTTCGCACTTAAGCCACATAAAATTTATTTGAATAGTAGAATCACAAAATATTTAAAAACAATATAGCTTTAGAATTTCCGATATGGAGATAACAATGTTTTAATCCGTACACAGTGTTGCCACTGCTCGCTTTTAAGTGGTTGAGTTTGCTAATAAAAAATTCCTTAACATTTTACGAAATATGAAACATAAAATTCGAAACACAAAATCCGGGCTGCCAGGTGCACATGTTCGGGTGGAGGACTACGTTATTCAAAATTTAAAGGCTCTAGGCTCCGTTGTTTTTAACAATGCAAGAAAAATTTATGCATTCATGCAGATTCTTCATTATTTAGTTTCTGTAAATATAATACATGGGGATAATATTTGGTGGCAACAGTTTTAAAAATGAACGAACGCGGAAAGTGAAACGACGCAAAATGCCGTTTTGAAATAAAATGCTGTTTGGATCTAACGCCCGTTTGGGATAATAACAACTTTTTCTCAATATCAATAAAAGAATTAACGTGGCAATGGCATACCGTGTCAATTATTTTAATCTTAAACATAAAAGTGTCCAACAGCAGCTATTTATTTAAAACACTAAAATTAAGAAAATGCAGTGACGTCACATGAAATCGCGTGCTTTCTGCAACGTCAGAACATGGCCTTATATAATAATAATATAGTATTTAATGATTGTCAGTGCTATTTGTATTTCATATTTTATAAAACTTGCAAGTTTTTCATTAACAAACTCTACGATTTCAAAGCGAGCAGTGGCAACACTTTTCAAAATAAAGTACATTTTTACCTCCAGCGTGCGAGACTGTTGCCACTCGGAAAACTGTGTGCGAAAATTTGCGTTTTCAGGGTGCTTAATTAGTATCTCGTCTGATTAAAGTCGTACGAAGATGAGAATGATCGAAATGGGCAAAGTTTTGGAATTCGGGGAATACCTCACTCCAACCTCAGCTCCCCGCCGTTCTGGAGAAGATGATGCCACAAACAAACAGAAAAACAGACGCGCACCGATTTTAATAGTATAGATTACAATATTTCATTAACTATTGGTAAACTATTGTATGTTGAACTTGGGAAAGTTTGCGAAATATTAAAACTTTTTATGAATATCTACTGCATCATATAATTACTTTACGTTGAAGGATACAGCATTTATTAAAGAAATTTCTTTATCTTGGAACTGTTGAAATAGCCTCACATTTCTAATAAAAAAACTTATTCAAAGAACCTGAATTTAATGCAGTTTCAATGAATATTCTAAACTGTTTACAGTGCAGCATCGTTCATACGTTTCTCATTTAGTCATCTTTTACATTTACACTTTGCTTCATCTTGGTCACGATTCAGTCCTATTTTTTATACGTTATTTTTACTTGACTTGATTCATTGTTTTTACATTTCGCAGTCTCACCATTTAAGTATTTTTTCCAGAAATGAGAATAGGAGAAGGAAACAAATACATGAGACTGAACAATTTGGTATAGGAGTTGAAAACAAGTTCATGAATGGAGGGGGATAATTTGAAAGAAAAATAGATATGTTTTTTCTCTTCTGAACAGAACGCTGTGTTAAGTAAACTATATGAAGCAGAATTAATTGATATAAAATATTACGAAATTGAAAGGCATTCTCGTTAAAACATAAAACTCCAATCTTAAAAGAATTTAATAAAAATACTGGTTTGACGAAAGATGAATTAGCAAAGAAATTGGATATTCCTGTGACAACATTATAAACGGTTGTTTATGACACAAAAATAAAATTGAACAAAGAGCTGAAATTTGTGCGCAGTCCGCTTCAACATAATTATGTGTTCAAGATGGAAAGATTCTTGAGTCCGAGCCATTTTTGATAAAATTTTTCATTCAGTGTCATGCATCCAATACCTAGTGAATATCCCTATGTTAATCGAGAAGTCAATAGAAATAGCACTTCGATTGAATGCGAAGGAAGCTTGCATTTCAACTGGTTGGCTGGGCATAAATTTCAACTGCGGTATGGAATCTCATATCATATAATAATAGAGAATCAAAAAACATTCTTGCTGAGTCGGTTAAAGAATGGTTCAAGAATTTAAGCGCATTTGCATTGTTGATGAAAGTGATGTTTTCTTTAAAATTATGCCCACAAAAATCCAAGCTTTCAGAAGCGGCCAGTGTTATGAAGCTAAGAATGTCACAGTGTTTTAATTCGTGCAAATGCTGATAGTATGGAAAAAATAACTCCTTTAGTTATAGGAAAGCCTCAAAACCTAAGGTGCTTCAAACATGTTAAGACTCTGCCATTAAAATATCTAAAAAAAAAAAAAAAAAAAAAAAAAACAAGAACGCACAGATGATTACAGACATTTTTACATAATGGCTCAAGTAAATAGGCAAAACTATGAGGAGACGAACCGCAACATTTTTCATTTTATGGATTACTGTACCGTCTATCTGCAAATGACAGATTTCTTGCAAAATGTGAAAGTTGCACTGGTGTATTAGTGTAGTGCAACCATAAGAATCTTTAAGAAAGTGTTATTAATAATTTGAAAATGTTCTACTGGCAAAGGGTGATTCAAATAGCAATTCAGAATTAAACTACAGAAAATACAGAGGATGTTCGCCTATTTTTTAGACAATTACCTTCGTATTTACAGAAATTTTTTACCTAAACATTTTGTATTTTATATTTTGCATTTGATAACCCTTAATCTTTACTATGTTTCTATACCGTAATTTCAAAGACAATAAAGCCTTTTTTAGTATCGGAAGAGTTTTGTTTCCCATTCCTCTTGTAAAGCTTAACTTAAAAGGTTGACTCTTGAAAAGTTTGACTAAAGAAAGTTGTAGGTAGACTTTTGTACAATTTATTTTCCAAAAGTCCAAAAGCGCAAAATTAGGTCGACGATACATTAGGAGATTTAGTGGGGATAAGAGTGAATGTTAATGGCCTCGATATACGTTTCCTGTTTCATTTTTTCCAGGAAATTAACAGTGGATTTTGACGTGTGATTGCTTATTTTGTCTTGATACAGTTCTACTGATGGATGGCACTGTGGGTAGAGATAAAATATTTCATATTTAAAAATTGGATGTAAAATATATTCCTGATAATATGTGGAGAGCTGGGTTCTAGAAAAAAGCCTGCAGGAGTAATGCTTACAAGTATAAATGCTCACAGGAAAAGGCCCACACAGTAATATGCCCCATAGAAAAAAGCTCACATGGAAAAAACTGGGAAATATGCTCACACATAAAAAAGCTCACATAGAAATATGCTCAATGGAAATAAGCCCACTGATAAATAATTCACGTAGAACCCACATAACAGAAAAACATCCTTGGGATATCCTGAGGATGTTGCTCGCGGGATAAGCGCACATCCTCAAGACATCCCGGAAAATCCTCCGAACCTCTTGAATGCCTAATGTCACATCCTAGTATATCCTCAGAACATCCTAAGTTCCATAGACAGCGTACGGGATGTTATCGTGATCTGAACTTCTACTTACTACATCCTAAGCATATCCCTGGATGTCCCACTAACCTCCTAGACACAAGTTATTATATCCTCAGAACATCCTATCTAGTCCCATAGACAGCGTACGCGATGTTATTGTGATTTAAAGTTCTACTTAATACATTCTCAGGACATCCCGTAATATCCCAGTTTTCTCCTAAACTCATCCTCCCGAGTGCTTAATGCCACATCCCAGTATATCCTTAGGACGTCCTAACTAGATCCCACCGACAGCATATGGTATGTTATCAGGATTTGAAATATTAGTTACTATATCCCGGAATATCCCTTTAACCTCCTAAATACATACTCCCGACTGCTTAATGTCACATCCCCAGGAATCTTCTTAACATTCCAGTGAAATTGTGTGAAGGCGTAATGACCTAGTGTCAGGTCCTCCTCCTATGGTTACTATGGAAAAATAAGAAATGTTGAGAATATTTATGCAACTTATTTTCTTTAATTTGAATGTCATTTTATTTAATAATTTGTACATATATCTAAAATGAGCAAGGGACTTAAAATGAATTATTAATACAAAATTTTATAAGAGAATATTTTGCTTTTATTTTTAAGATATTAAAGATCTTTCCATCATTTTTACACATCCAGTAGCCCAAAACTGAATTCTTCAATTCAAAATTCAATAATAAAGTTAACCATTTAATAAGCTTTACAAATTAAATAAATCATCTTTCTTTAATGGATGTAAGCACGTTTTAGTTTTTTGGTGAGATTGTTGGGAAATTGTTAAAAGGAAATTTTATTTTTTAAATTAAATCAATTCCTAGCACAGAATAAATAAATATGAATGAGTACTTTTGTAACATGAAAATGCTGCAGGCCTTTTGATATATTTAATATTCAGTTGTAAAAATTATGTTCTTGACAGTAACAATTCTCAGCATCATTAGAAAGGTAACTCAAGAAATTCTTCTAAAATTCTTTCTCTTCACATATTAAGAAAAAATTGAAAGGGCTCAGATTTTACCAGTTACTCAAAAGGGATCAAAGTTTAATATGGTTCATTGGTATTAGTTTATGTTAAATCCAATAAAATAAAATTTTCCAGTTGAAATCAGCATCAAATTAACCTAGTTTCAATGTCATAAATGTGCAAGATTTTAAAAAAGCTCACATGGAAAAAAACTGGGAAATATGCTCACACATAAAAAAGCTCACATAGAAATATGATGAATGGAAATAAGCCCACTGATAAATAATTCACGTAGAACCCACATAACAGAAAAACATCCTTGGGATATCCTGAGGATGTTGCTCGCGGGATAAGCGCACCGTTGTAAAATCTTTGTAAAATCTTGCACATGTTAAAGGTTATCTCATCCAGTACCATTCGTTTCAAAGCAAAATAAAACAATAATTGTCATTTATATGACAATCATCAATATCAATGTCAAAAATTTAAATTTGCATTTTATGCAAAACCGAAAGACTCAAGAAACGCAATTAAAAGAAGATCTACTGTATGTTTACCATGATGCCATTAAGGCATTTTATTCTGAAATCAACTCTACCAATTATTAATACTTGTAAGTATATTCAGTTTATTCTTTCTGCTTAATATATGCTGTGTAAAATTTCCAATAAATTTATTAATTCATTTTATTTTGAGATGAGCTGTATTCAACTCGCAATGCCTACAAGAATGTTTAGTTAATTTTTCACTAGAGAGAGAAAGAAATCAAAATACGTGGATTTATATCACAGTGAGAAAAGCACTACTACCTTAATCTGTAACTATAACATAAATGCAGTGAATTATAGTCAACAAATCGTGAAAATATTTACATTTCATTTAAGAAATATTTCATATATAACATTTTCCAGTTTCGTATATGTGGCAATTTGAGAAATTTCCATGTATACCAATTTTTTTAAATGTCTGAAAATTTGTATTTTTAAGGCAGATTTAAGTAGCCTTTCACCTTTAGTATATGAGTATTGTTAATTTACCAGACAAAATTACTTAATATGCAATACAGAAAGTATTTTACCTTTGTGATTTCATCTGCAAAGAGACTTTGAAAAAGTAGTTCAACTAAATCTGTTATAACAAATATTTATAATAATGCTAAATCCTCCATCAACTATTGACATGACAAATTTTTTAAAGCTATTTATTTGCATGAAAATTAAACATATTCAGAAATTTATGGCACTGTCTTATGATTAAATGCAGACAAAACACACTTTTTAAAAATTTAAAATAATTTTTATTAATTCATTTTATCACATTTTCGTTAATTTCGTGTAAAATTATTCATTTTTCACCATGTAAAACATATCATGTATAAGAACTTGAATGACAAACTGCATCGTTGCCATTGCCTTTCACAACACCTAAAATAAAAAATACTCACAATTACTATGTGTAAACATAATTCATAATTAAACTTAAGCAAAAAATTGTCATTTTTTCATCTCTCTTGCTTTCAAAAATATCCTAATGTCTCTACAGTGGCGCCCGAACCAAAAAAGGTGGTGGATGATGATTCTCTTCACCCAGGATTTGGAGATTGGGTCCCCTAAAAACCCCAGTCGCCCTTTAAAAGGGGAAGTATATAAGGTATTTCTCCCGCCTTCCTAGCGTGCCTTCGTGGTGTAGTGGTCAGCACACTGAGCCTGTATTCAAGAGGTCCGTGTTTCGATTCCCGGCGAAGGCGGTTACTAATTTTTCATCTTTCCGGCTTTCCCAGTTAACCTAATGACTCTACAATAGGAGTAGATGAAGATGTTCTACTATGAGCAACATTTCAGTGCTTTAAACACTAGGTGGATTAGTGTGCAAAGATGAAGATTTGAGTTTTGTTTACAAAGTAGGATGATTTTGGCACTCCAACCATTATTGTAAACAGGATTATAATAAACATAACAACAACAATTGTCTACGAATAGTGATGCATAACACTGCATGAACTAATAAAGATTTCTTGTGTTGTATATACAGAATTCAAAATTGAAGTGAAAATGAGAAGATTGCGCATGCATTTCCGTTAATTGAAACACGGATTTGACCATACAAATCTCTGTCTTACATGACTTGCCATATTTTGCAGATAGATAATAAATAGTACTTGCATTGTTGTCCACTATTTTTAATTTTCTATGCAATATCTGAGTTAAAACGGTATTCCAAATAACGATTATTGGAGATGTCAATGAAGATTTTAAATTAAGTTCAAAAGTAACCTTAATGGGGCTTAAAGTCTATCGATTTCGAGAACACTAAAACGTCCGTCTATCTTAGGGAATTTAATTAACTAATTTTAAATACATAGCTATGTATGAATTTTTTCCTTGGATGTTATAATAACTGAAACAAAATTTACACTGCTACAGTCAAAATTTCTAAATGCAAGCATAGAAAATTTACTTAAGCAATTTTAAGAGATGAGACACACTTACTAAACACATTATGAATAAATTTCTCTCAAAGAATACATTATTTAATCTGACATTTTTCATAGTAAGTTTTAATCATTATATTACGTTATTACACCATGTAACAGCTTGAAAATCAAGTCAAATACCAGATGTTAGTTTTAAATGAAATACACAAAATAATAGATTATTGAAAAGTGAGGTTGCTGCCTGCATGGGCGTTTTCGTGCTTTTCCCCATGTGTAACGTGGATACGAGCCAGTTTCCCTTAAAAAGACCTCCACGGGGCATCCCTTCCTTACCGTGTAGTGCCTAAGGGCGGAGCACGTAATAAACAAAAATATTAGTGTTTATAGATACGATTAAGTGTAACAGAAAATTTACTGCTACAACCACATTTTTATGTGAAATGCGTTTTTTTTTTAAATTTTACAATGTTTAAGGGTCAAAATTATGTGCATGAACATGAGTTAGTAAATTTTTTTAAAAAAGTCAAAGAATGAACATCATGAAAAATTTCAAAAACAAGCAGAAGTTAATTTAGAACACATTTCACTTATAATAAATAAATTTTAGACTTCATCGAAAATTAAATTATTGTAGAATTAACTAAAACCAGTTTGACTTATTAGAAACAAGAAACTGACCTTCAAAGAAATCCTTCAGATAAATCTTTTCAAGCTTGAATATCAAATTCTTTTCTGCATGGAAATAACATCCTATCCAGTTGAAATTCCTGCAGAATGTTTGATAACACAATAATAAAATTGTGAATTAATAGAATAGAACAATTTATACAAAAGTATGAAAGATCATTTAAAATTATTAAAACATTTGATACTTTCTGACTATCTACAGAGCTATGAAAATTGACAAAATATTTCCTTGGTTAGTTTATTGTTCAAATCTACTGCTCTGTTTACAAATAGTAATTCAAATTAGCATTTTATAAGAAACAAGAAATTTTAGGAGACAAAAAACATGCATATGGTCGATTATTAACATATTTTTCGTTCAACAGTGTACTATTCAGAAATGAGAATTAATTATAAAGCATGCAAAGCTATGTGTGTGGTATGCATATTCATAGTTTGCTATTGTAGTTATTATCTTGCGTATATTCTTGCAATTTTAGCAAACGTTGAAGCTGTGAGTGCAGATGATCAGAGAGTATCAAAATGTTTAATGTATAAGAGATTAATTACCCTGATAATAGTATCTCAATTTTTAGACTGACATTTATAATAGTACATTAGAAATAAACAGTAATATATATATATATATATATAGATAGATAAATAGATATAGATATAAAGGTATATATGCATAATAAAAAGATAACTGCATACTATTAATTTACTTTTTTTAAATGTCAAACGTTGTAATTAAAACAGAATTCTTTCATATGAACATCTAAGAATTCATTTTTTATTTTCAACTAATAAACAACTGTAATGTAAACCATGTACATTTCCTAAGATGCGCACTTCTCAAAGACCCCAGCATTTCTCAGTATATTATTAAATTATTGAATTAAGCAGCAATGGATAGTCATGCTCGCTAATGTGACAATATCTCTCAGACGTGTTTGTTATCGCAGGTAATGAATGAGTAGGCTTTGATAAATCTTTAACTGATACATGCTACATTATCTATAATTTGTATAAAATAATAAATTTTAATGAGCTCTTTATAATATGGTAAGAGAAATAATTTTGTATGAAAATTTGTATGTTATTTATCACAGGCCTGACTTATCTTATCAAAGGTCTGACTTACTTATCACAGAATATTGGCCTGACTAATGATTCAGAAAATAAAATTAAATTTCAGCTTATGTTAAAATAAAAACTATAACATAAAGATAAGTAAGTTTCCTTACGTACAATGTAGTTTAACATTACTCAATCATTGACAATCACATAATACTAACTGGTTCAATAAACATTACTGAAATTGTTTTATTTATTTTCTTCATTAAAACACTACAGTCTTTTCTTCTCCCTCCACCTAACAAAAAAAGAACACCTCCGTAAGAAATATATTAACTTACAAATCACGATTTAAAATATATCAGTAAAAATAAAATATGTTGTTATTGTTTAATGCTCATTCATGACCTTATAAGAGATAGACTAACCCAGTGGGCGGAGCGCGCGTCACCCACATGTCGGCAAGAGTAGGGACGATCTGCTTTACTTTAACACTGAAACCATGGACCTTATAAGAGATAGACTAATTCAGTGGGCGGGGAGCGCGTCACCGACATGTCGGCAAGAAAGAGTACGGACGATCTGGTTTACTTTAACACTGAAACCTATAGCGTTTGTATCACATAACTCTTTTTCATTATTAAATGTGATACGTTGTATAGTGATGAGATTATAAAAGCCACAGTTTTTTCCAAATAGGATTTAATATATCTCATTAAGGCACTTTTTACTGCATTTCGCCCATTTTTTTCACGCGTAATTCTTGTACAAACATCTTTACTTTGGTAAAACGGTAAAAACTCTAAGCACAAAATTTATGAACTTAATTTTGAGTAAAAATGAAGTAAAATTAAATAAGATTGATAGTACACCATGCTTTCAAATAAATAAGGTAAAATTAAACAAGATCTGATAAATTTTTTTAAAATTTAATGAACATTTTCAGGCAGTGATTTTCCAAACTATAATAACATTACAAAACGATCATATTTATTTGATTATATGATCATTAAATTATTAACATTAAAATGGATTAGTTATTTTAATAATTCATAAAAATTGGGAGCATAAAATTTTCTGAGCGTAATGAAGGAAAAAAAAAGATAAAATCTAGAAGCACGCAGATTTTATATTACGCCCAAAAGGAACCTTTTTTTAAAGTTTTGTGTATTACCTATATTTATTGAATATCATGTTCTTCGCCCGTAAACCACATACATTTGAAAACAGCATATCTTTAGAATTTCCGCACTGGAGATAAAACTGTTATTTTCCGTACAGTGCTCGCTCTGAACTCGTTGAGTTTGTTAATCAAAAATTCGTTAAAGTTTTACAAAATATGAAATAGATTAAAAAAAATTCGAAATTCGGATGATTCATCCAGATACCCATGTTCGGGTGAGGATTACATTATTCAAAATTTGATGGCTCTAGATACTGTCGTTTTTGTCACAGTGCGAGACACATACATTGTATTCATGTAGATTCTTCATTATTTAATTTCTTTACATATAATACAGGGCGATAATATTTGGTAACAACAATTTGCAAGGAGACACGGACATTTTTAGTAAAACAGAGCAAAATGCCGCTTCGAAACTAACAGCCTTTCTAGGCTACCACCCCTTTATGCTAATAAATTAAATTAACAGTAAATAAAAAAAAATCTTATGCAGAATAAAAAATAAATTTAAAAAAATAATTACTATAAAATACAAACAAAATTAATTATTACGGTTAAATACAATTTTAATATTAGAATTAAATGTATAAATATTTTTAAGAAGTCAAAAGTGTTTATCACTATGATGTACTATGAAATATGATTGAAATAAAATTCCTTTATAGAAATTGTGCTATATTACTCATCTATAATTTTAAAAAAGCAGCACAATTTAGAATTTTAAACACAACTTTCAAAAATTCGTTTTTAAATATTTTAGTATTTTTTTCTTATTTACACCAATAAAAAGCGTAAAAATTGCAAGAGAAAATTGCTTGTTTGAAATTTTCTATTAGTTCAGATTTAAAATATTATTTTCTAAAAGAAGTAGTTACAAACTTCCTTACATCATAAGAAAAGCTAAAAAAATATCCAGTCCTGAAAGCATGCAATAACTTTATAATTATTTGGAACATTAATTATGCTTGATAAATATGCTAAATTTTTAAAAATCAATGTCAATTTCAAAAATAAAACTATGTAGAAATTCTAATTTGTGAAATGAGGCGCTACAACCAGCTTTTTCTTGACAATTATACACGCTGCAATAGGCAACCACTGTTAAATTTCTGCAAGTCGTCCCTACTCCTCCGGATGTGATCAAGGTGACAGCCGGCAACGCCTCAGACGAGGGAGAAAACCCGTTTGGGTTAGTCTCTTTCTTATAAGGTGACTGAAACTTATGGCATTTGTATCACATAATTGTTTTTAATTATTAAATGTGATACGTTGTATAAGTGATGAAATTATGAAAGTCACAGTTTTTTCAAATAAGACTTAATATATCTCTTTAAAGCACTTTTTACTGCATTTTGCGCATTCTTTTCACGCGTAATTCTTGTATAAACATCTTTAGTTTGGTAAAATAGTAAAAACTCTAAATACAATATTTATGAACTTACTTTTGAGTACAAGTAAAGTAAAAATAAATAAGAATGATAGTACATGAAGCTGTGAAACAAAAAAGCAAAATTAAACAAGATCTGATATATATACTTGTAAGGTACCTCACTTTGGAATTCTAAGTTAATGTTGGAAGTGAGGAACCTAAGAACTGATAAGCGAATAATCGCTAGAGTTCGATGACAGGAAACAACAAGAGAGAAGGGTAACTAACCCTTTATTATTTCGATAAGATTTAACAAAACTCTGCCTGGGAGTGTACAAGTAAAGCCCGCACTTCGGACTTGAACTTAAAAGACTAAGAATTAAACTAAAACTAAGATTAACTAAATAAGTATAGCCAAAGCTATCAAGGTTCAATGAGAGTTGGCCCCTTAACTTATTTTACTACGAAGCTGAGCAAGGGCCTGAGTACGGCCGAGTGTAAAAACAGCTTTGAGAGAGAGAGCGGCCAAAAAGGCAGACGCGCGTAGTTCAGAAACTCTGATTCTGTCTCAGTAAGTAACTTCGTGGTTTAAATACCACTCCTTCTCATTAAATATTCAGCAAATTCCAAAACTACGTTCTGGCCGGAAGTAGTAAGTTGAAGTTAAGAATTTGACAGGAAAGGAACTTTAACTTAAAATTTAACTGTTAATAAAATTAACATAATCCTTACATACTTTTAAATTTTATGAGCATTTTCAGGAAGTGGTTTATAAAATTATTATAACATTACGAGACGATCATTTATTTGATCATATGATTATTAATTATTAACATCATATGATGATTGTTTATTTTAATAATTCATAAAATTTGGAGCATAAACTTTTCTCTGTATAATGAAACTAAATAAATAAATAAAATCTGGACGCCCTCAGATTTTATGTTACGCTCAAAGCGACTTTTTAACGCTTTATGTGTTACCTCTATTTATTGAATATTATGTTCTTCGCACGTAAACCCCGCAAAATTCAATTCAACAGCAGTATTACATTCCGCTCTGGAGATAAAAATGTTATTTCCCGTACAATGTTGCCATTGCTCGCTTTAAACTCGTTGAGTTTCTTAATCAAAAATTCATAAAAGTTTTACAAAATATGAAATGGATTAAAACAAATTCGAAATTCGGCTGTTCGGGTGAAGGATTACGTTGTTCAGAATTTGATGACTATTCAGATATCGTCGTTTCACAATGCGAGAAACATACATGTATTCATGCAGATTATTTATTATTAAATTTCTTTAAATATAATACAAGGCGATAATATTTGGTGGCAACAATTTGCAAAGTGAAACGGACGTTTATAATGAAACAGAGCAAAATGCCGTTTCGAAACTTTTTCGAAACTTTTCTCTTTTTCTACCGCTCCTTTGGGCTAATAAATTAAATTCACAGTAAATAAAAAAATCTTATGCAGAACGAGAATTAAATTTTAAAAAATAACCACTATAAAATATTAGCACAATCAGTTATTACAGTTTACAATTTTGACGTTAGAATAAATGTATAAAAATTATTAAGGTGTTAAAAATATATGATGTACTGTGAAATATAATTGAAAAAAAAACTCCTTTATAAAAATTATGCTATAATATTCACCTATAATCTTAAAAAAAATCAGCACAACTTAGAATTTTAAGCAAAAACTCTAAAAAATTCATTTGTAGGTATTTTAGTATTTACACCAACAAAAAGCATAAAAATTATAAGAGAAAATTCTTTCTTTGAAATTTTCTATTAGTTCAGATTTAAAATATTATTTTCTAAAAGAAGTAGTTACAAATTTCCTTACAGCATAAGAAAAGCTAAAAAAATAGCCAGGCCTGAAAGCATGCAACAGCTTTATAATTATTTGGAGCATTAATTATGCTTGATAAATATGCTAAATATTTATCAAGTTTTAAATAATATATTGCTTTAAATATATTATTTATTTTAATATATTTGTAATATCAAGTTTTAAATAATATAACATAAATTTAATGATAAATATGCTAAATATTTAAAAATCAATCTTGGTTTCAAAAATAAAAATATCTAAATATTCTAATTTGTGAAATGAGGCGCTACAACCAACTTTTTCTTGACAATTATGCACACTGCAATAGCCAACCATTGTAAGTTTTTGCAAGTCGTCCCTACTCCTCCGGATGTGATCAAGGTGACAGCCGGAAATACATCAGAAGAGGGAGAAAAGCCATTTGGGTTGGTCTATCTCTTATAAGGCATAAGGTCCATGTGTCAAGCCCACGAGATTTCTCGTGGCAAGGACAGGGAGGTAAGAGAGGAATCCCATGGAGGAACTTCCTACCTCCATGGGCAAGGAGCGCTAGAATACCCCTGCCGTTTGCAGCTCGCAGAAACAAGCGTCTAGGCCCTCAGACGCTAGTTTCCTCCTGGTTCCTCCCTGAACATCTGCGCATGTCGTCATTTCCCTGAAGGCGCCTCGTATTTACTATTATTTACTCTGCTCTTTGCCCTGCTGTGGTAGCAAAGATTATATATTGTAGCGTGTGATTGCAGATACAATTCTCTTTTTTTATTTTGCTTCGATTATTATATCTTCTGCACAAAATCAATAAAAACTGCCCCTTTCAGGGCCAAGTACTTCTGTTTCCTCAGAAGGTATTTTTGATTCTAAATTGAATCAAAATTAGGAAGGAGTAATCGTGAGCGATAATTCAGTGTGATAATTCTGGTTGTGTTGTGAGTGATATGGTTCCTTGTGCAAATGATTTTAGTATAGCTCAGAGTGATTTTGTTTGCCGTGATTGTTTAAAACTTTCAACTATAGATACAATTTGAACGCGATGTATATAAATTTCATTACAATAATACTACATTAATTGAGTCTCTGAAAACTAAGAGTTCTAATAGTACGGTTGATTGTGCAAATAATTTTAGTGTGGCTGAGAGTAATTTTGTATGCTCTGATTGCTTAAAAACGTACCAAAATAAATGCAGTTTGAAACGGCATACCAACACATTACACTCTAATAATACTACATTAATGATTCTTTAAAAAGTGGTCGAACACCAAGCTACAAATGTGAGGACTGACATCTGAAATTTAGTGACATACAAAATTGGAAATATCATCAAAATAAAATTCATACTTCTAACAAGTAATTATGTGTGTCCTGTATGTTATGCTGATTTTGAAAAGCGATAAATAATATTTCATTTCAATAATGTTCATGATGTTGATTTGAATCATACTGAGCTAGAATTTAATTCATTTAATGATTTTTTGGCATGGAAGGCAGAAATTGAAAATAATATGATGACAAAATTTCTTATGGAGTAAGCGTATTTAATATACATGGTGTAATGCAACTGTTTAGGAAATTTTATATCAGAAAGTAAAGGTTTGCGTCACTTAAAAATCCTTGGTAGCAATAAAATAAATGCATATTGCCCAGCTGCATTAAAAGTAACAGAACATACAGATGGCAAATTTGTAGTGTCATATCAGAAAATACATATCGGCCATTGGAATGATTTAGGTCACTTATTTTTAACAACAGATGAAATAAAAAATATTGCATCAAAGATAGCAGCAAAAATTTCTCTGGATAATATTTTAGATGAAATTAGAAATTCTCTATGAGATGCTGGGCTTAGGGTTCATTTACTTGCAAAACAAGATTTACATAACAGTAAAAATCTTTCAATTTGTCTTCTAATTCTGTTAAACATGAAAATGATTAGGTTTGTGTAGATACGTGGGTACCTCAAATGCAAAATCCTGAACATCCATGTATTTTATTTTATAAAACCCAGGGATCAAGATAGCATGAGTGAATATTGTACACAATATTCATTTCTAAAAGGAAATGATTTTGTTTTGATAATGATGACAGAAGCACAAAGAGAGATACTGAAAAAATTTTGTTATGACTTGTATATGTATTGATGGTACACATGGGTGAATGCATACAGATTTCATAACTTTACTTACAATAGATGATTTCTATTTTCACCAAAGATTCCTGTGTGCATTTTTAATTTCTAATCGATGTGATCAGCCAGTGCTATCATTTCTTTTTTTTTTTCATGTATTAAAGAAAACGTTGGGCAAATACAACCACAAATATTTATGTCTGATATGGCTGAATCTTTTTTTAATGCTTGGGAGTCTGAAATGGGTTTACTACAGAAACGTCTTTTAGTGCATGGCATATTGATAGAGCCTGAAGAAACAATTTTAAAAAAATCAATGATGTTGAAAAACAGGCAAAAACATATAAAATTATTAGATCTCTCTTAGAAGAACAAGACATTCATACTTTTCATATACTGACAGAAGCAGCAATAAAATTACTTAAGATCCTGACACTATTGCATTTACAAATTACTTTGAAACATATTATTTACAAAATACATCTAGCTGGGCATACTGTTATAGATTTCACAGTGGTGTTAACACAAACATGCACATCGAACGAATGCACCGGACATTAAAATATATTTACCTTTATGCAAAAAAAAATTTAAGAGATTGGATAACACTATATATGGTATTATGAAATTTGTAAGAGATAAAATGATTAATCGCTTAATTACAGCAAATAAAGGTAAATTAACAAATAAGATTTGGGATTTAAGAATCAGACAGAAAACAAATAAAACACTATGTTTATAAGTATTACAGAATGAGAATGGGTCTGTTTCATAAACACATAATACAGAAATATACACTATACATGAAAGTAACAAAACTTGTACATGTCACATACAGTGCACCGAGTGTAATATATGCATTCATTGATATGTATGCAGCTGTTGTAGATTAATTCATCAGTTTGTAGATATATTGGGTATTTTTGTGGAAGCAAGCAAGATGAAAAATATTCAACGCTTTCGCCAGGAATCAAACCGCGGACCTCTGGATACACATCACACCATGAAGGCATGCCAAGAAGGTGGGAGAAATATTTTATCTCCCCCTTTTAAAGGACGACTGGAGTTTTTATGGGACCTAATCACCAAATCCTGGGTGTGGAGGACAATCATCTAACACCCTTTTAGTTCGAGCGCCACTGTACAGACATTAGAATTTTACATTGGAAGCAAGAGAGATTGAAAAATTAGCAATGGCTTCGCTAGGAATTGAACCGCAGACTTTTGGAATATGCGCCCAGTGTGCAGACCACCACACCAAGAAGGTGGGAGAAATACCTGATATGTTAGGTGAGTATATACACTGGAAATACTGCTACTTATTAAATACATTACTTACATCAGCACACTAGAAATATTACTACTTATACTACAACTACAATGCATAATAAATTATCCACTTAGTATAGATGATAAAAATGAATTTTGAATTAAGTAGCCAAAAAAAAAAAAAAAAATTGCAGACCCTCTCGCTGGAACACAGAAAGAATGAACTAACATATTTAGAATTAGTAGATTCATTAAAATCTGACAAACAATGTGATGTGGAACACAGAAAAAATGAACGGTTAATCTTTGGATTATGGTAACTTGGCGAAAATTTGGCGACCAACTCTGCTACAGCAACCTGCTAGTTTTGTTTTGAACGCCATTTTGTTTTCACGAAGTAAAGGCGTTTTTTTACTCAACATTTTTTCCAAAAATCTGCTAGCCGAATTACGCTTATACTAGAACTTTTGTGGAACAAAAATGTTTAATCATGACGAAGATTAGGTGCGAAATTGAGAGAAAGTGCAGAATCGCCCACTGCTTGCCGCGTTTTTAAGAACTGCACATACACGGTATCATCCATGTACACGTCGACCTATTTTCACTTTAAAAAAAATCCCAGAATTGCACAAAAATGGCATTGCGCACACTCTTGACTTTATCCATGTACACTGCTAAAGTCTTAGCTAGTAACTTTTATCGCCTTACCAAAATGTCGCCAAACTACCTGTTACCATATTCCAAAGAATGAACCAAAGAATGCCGAATGAACTATAACAAACATGTTTAGAATTAGTAGCTTCATTAAAATCTGACAAACAATGTGATGTGTTAAACAAGATTCTAAAATCAGCACCACTACAACTAGAAGCTGCTGATATGTTAAATGCGCAAGAAATACATTTCCCAAACTGCTAATAAAGATATTCCACCTAATAAAAATATAATACCCAAAAGATTTTCAAATACAAAACGAAAAATTAACTGACAAAATCTTCTACAGTAACTTCACAGAATGAAGACAAAAATACAGTTCTAAAAATTATTTTGGATCACAAAAATTTTACACATAATTTCACTGAAGAAACTTAACACATCTAGTGAAAAATATATACAGTGGCTCCCAAAAGTTTTTGTATACTTATGATTTTCATTGAAATAGGGTTCTATCCATTAATTTAAAGTAAACTTTCTGAATGAGATTTTAATAATAAGATTTATAATATATTCGTAACCAAATTACATGAAATATTTTTAAAATATAGCGAAACTTTATTTTTAAGAAATTAATAATAAAAAAATGATAAACAATCTCACAAAAGTCTTCGTACACTGAAATATTTTTGGATAAAATCAAAATTAGAATAATCAATTGCTTTTTTTTAATTTTTACATTCTTTTGGCATTTAAAAAATCGTTTGCTTTAATTGTTTACTGTTTACTTTATAATATTCTATTTATTATTCAAAAATGAGTCGCAGTCATAAAGAAATTACAGCATTCGAAAATTGATCATAAATAAATTTGCAATATCAATATCATAATATTAAATAAATTTGCAATATCAATAAATTAGTTAATTTACCCCATTCTACAGTGCAGTATGTGATAAAACGCTTTAAAGAAGAAAATTGGATTGAAAACAAGGTAAGAAAAAGTCGACCGAGAAAGTTAACTAAACGTGATGAGGGATTTATTCTTAGAAAATTTGTAAAAAACCCGCGTTTGAGTTCTGTAAAAGTTTCTGCAGAATTTAATGCAAAGTTTTCTACTTTGATTTCACCTGAAACTGTTCAACGAGTTCTCAGAGAAACTGGATTACATGGGCGTTCTTACCCGTAAAAATAATTTTGTTAGTGAGAAAAACAGAAAGCATAGGCAAACAGAAAGCATTCGCAAAAATCAATGATAAATACACCCGAAACGTACTGGAATAATGTCCTATTTGCTGACGAAAGCAAATTTAACATTTTTGGTTCCGATGATCGAATAACTGTATGGAGAAGAAAAAATGAGGAACTTCATTCTAAGAACTTAGTTGGAACAGTTAAGCATGGCGGTGGAGGTGTTCTTGTGGGGGGGGGGGGCATGACAGCATCAGGACTAGGTAATTTGGTATTTATTGATGGCATAATGAATCATTCTTTTTATTTAAATATTTACGAGACAATTTAAAATTATCAGCCCAAAATTTGGGTATTGGAAACAACTTTATTTTTAATCATGATAACGATCCTAAGTATACGGCTCTCAACGTTTGCCAGTAGTGTCTCTATAATTGTCCACAGGTTTTGAAAACACCACCTCAGTTGACAGATTTAAATCCCATAGAACACATTTGGAAAGAGCTGGAGGTTAGAATACGAAATCACAATATCAAAATGAAAAGCGAACTCAAAACAGCCATGATGGAAAGAATGGGTGAACATTGATACAGAAATTACCCTCCACCCAAAAAAAACTAGTAAAATCTATTCCGAGATGTTTGAAAGCTGTTGTGGATGCTAAAGGATATCCTACTAATATTAATTTAACGAAAAATGAAAACATTTACTAATATGTCAAGATTTTTTTTTGAAGTGTACGAAGACTTTTGTGAGATAAAATGTTTGTCATTTTTTGATTATTAATTTCTTAAAAATGAATTTTTGCTATATTTAAAAAATATTTCATGTAATTTTGTTACAAATAGATTATAAATCTTGAACATTGTAAGTCTCATTCAGAAAGTTTACTTTTGATTAATGGATAGAGTCCTATTTCAATGAAAATCATAAGTGTACTAACACTTTTGGGAGCCACTGTATTTTAACAATAGTCATTAGTACCTATTCACAATTCCTTTTGTCCATTTTTATGATCTAAAATATCATCTTTCAGCTGCCTGTAAGTGAATCAAAATCGTAAAAAGAACCTTGTATTTAGCGTAAGTATAGTGAAACAATTGATTTCGAGGGCAGCTGAAGGTCCCTCATCATCAGGAGAAAGAAATACCTAGAAAGAAGAAAATAAAGAAGGAGTCTCAGAAACACGTGGTCCTTATCAGCACTGCACGTGGTTATAACTGTATTTTTAATCAATGTTGCACTGGCCGCCTACTTTTACTGAGCCAGGCTATCTGATCAAGCATAAAGGACAAAAATTAGAGAAGTTAAAATAGGGAGCGAGGGGCAAATGCACCTTCACGCTCAAAATCTGAACATCAAATAATGAATGCCTGTATATGTTTTATATGTGTCCGATGATATTTTTTTCTTATTTATATAATACTCTCTCTCTCTCTCATTCTTCAGAACTTCTCTTTAATAATAAGATAATTCCAACTATGATCCTTAAAATGATCAGGAACAGATGTAGAAGGTCAGAACAGGGTTTTGAACCTTTATCTCAGGTCTTCGTGATAGGCTGATGTATTCTGTGATTAATGAGTAAGTCTATTTTTGTTCATCCTCCTTGCATTACTGTCTTCCTTTCCCCCCCCCCAAGTTCAACAATACCAAATATTGTCCATATAATCAATCATTCATTGACTTTTATACTATTCAGTCAATAGATTATTACCAAACGTTTTAATGTAGATAAATATATTTTGGAGAAACTGAGTCAATCCCAAATTTGAACAGAAAGCAATATTTTGTACTATTTCATATTTGTCAAGTTTTTTATTTTCTAATTATTCAACCCCATGTTCATTCACATGTTGTGCACTGGCCATTTTATTATGTGTAGAATTGTTTAAAATTAACTGAACATTGTAACAATCTCATCACAGTTTTTTGAATTGCCACATGCTGCTACATTTTTATTTTGGGGTTTTAATTATTAATAACATTAAATAATAGAAACCTTAAGTTTTTTTTTATACTAACTAGCTTTATATACCTGGTGTGTACCTTTAATAAGGCTTACTTGTATTTTATGCCAATCAGTCCCCCTCCCCACACATGTTGATGTCAGCATTTATTCGTATTCCTTACATTTTACAGCAATAATTCATAAGTTTGTCTTATGGATATCTGATGTGTGAAGGAATATGTGAAGAACACGTTTCCCCCCCCTTCGGGGCCGAATTTTGAAAACGTTTGAAATTGGTTTTTAGGTATTCATATTCCATACATTTTAAAGCAATAACCTTATGTACATCTGTTTCTTCCTTATATGAAAAAGCATAAAAACACGTTTTGCCCACGGAATCTTAAAAAATCGCTTCTTAAATGACATCTTCGGTACAAAAGGAATAAGCTCCTAAGTTTTGATATCTGTATCTCTAATAGCTTTGGGCTGTAGGTGAATAAATCATGAATTCTTCCTTTATGTAAAGATTTATAATAAAACACTGAATAAATAAATATGTATACCAATTAAAAAGAAAACTATTTCAGAAAAACTAACCAAAGAAATTAATTTACACTCAGTAATGCGCACCTAGTTCGTAACGTTTTAAACGCACGGCATTTTAAAAAAAATCGGCTTTGACCACGCCGAGCGAGCGTTTCGTTCGATGTTTAGAGTGTTTTGTTTTTAATAATGCATAATAATTAAATTTCCAGAGACTTGACTGGAAAACGTATATAAAAGGTCGTATATTCATTTGCAGTTAAGATTAATAACTTAATAAATATTATTTTTTAAGAAATATTAACGAAATTTTCTATGCCATGTTTTAGGTTATCTTGTGCATTTTTTTGTACACTGTATTGTAATAATTTGTTAGGATACACTCAAAAAAGAAAGTTTTGAAATAAGTAAATAAAAAGGCTGTTATTTATTAACATAAAAATGTCTTTACAGTTTGAGAAGGAGAGGAATGAAAGGAATAAAAAGATTTAGAAATATAAATAATTCACTAACAAAAGTAAATATAATTTAGCAAATCAAAAGACATAAAAAATTATTTTTCCTTAAAACTATAAATATTTCAGAGCTTCCAAACATTATGCAAATGCATTTTTAATTCATTTAAGTTACTATCTAATAAAATGAATAGCAGTTCAAAAGCCACAGAAAAAATTTAAATCCCCAATTTTTAAATTAAATAAATTACAATTTTGCTGCACCATTACAGAAAACGAATAACTTTCACATATTTATATGTTATCTATAGCAATAATTATAATAATATTTACATTATTACTTATATGTAGCTGCATAATAAATAATATATTTACAAATAAAAGCCATCCATATAATGTTTCACAAAAGCGTAAAATCAATAAATTTGCCAACTAAAACCGCAAAACAACTAAACATAGAACAAACCATCATTTCTGTCTAATTAGCAAATACTGTGCAAGTTGTACTAGTATGCTGAAGCAATAATTAATCGCAATTGATAATTTATTTTGAAAAATTATGAAGTATTATCTAATAATAAGGAAACAGCAAAAGGATTAATAAATTTAAATGTAAAAGATACATTATTGAAAATATATTTGAAATGCATCATATTTAGTACACTATTTTTAAAAAATAAAACAATGTCATTTACATACTCATATCTTTTCATCACGTATTCTTGACTTTTTTAAGTTTCCTTTCATCGATTTTTGTATGCATATTATTTTGAAGAACTTTAGTATAATTGTTTAAACAAATATTTGAAATGGTGCTCATTATTTTTTTTAATCTGCTAGAAAAGGGAATTCCACACATTAAACAAGTTTCATGATCATCAAACATGTTAATGTTTTGTACATATATCTCGGTAAGTTTGACCAGTAAAGAATGCTGTTGTTATCTTCTTTACTTTCAACTGGAACAACTTCATCTCCTAGATAAACTGCTATATCCATATGAAGCGATAGAAAGATACTTTTCTCAATTTTAGGATGTGGATGAAAACTGAGCAATAAAATATAAATACCAGCAGCAGATTTGTGTAAAATAATATTTGAAGTATCTGAAATATTTAACTTATTCGGTAAAATAGAAGAAAAATCCTCAAATGATGCTATTTTGTCCTTTCTCAAAAATTCATTAAAAATATGCTTCTCCATCTTAGTTCTTTTTTCCTCCCTGCTCATCCTGTGAGGGGTTGGACTTTCAGATAAGTATTTTGGACAACCAGAAAAACTGCATGGGTAAGCATCGTTATTTAATTTAGGATGCCCTCTGCACATCTGAATAAAAGTACCTTCGTTTGTTGGTAAATAATCATAGCGAATAATATCATCTTTTCGAAAATGTTTTTCACACACAATGCTGCGATCACTTGGAATAAAAATTTTCCTTGGAATTTTTTTGATCCATAAATCCCGTTTTACCGTATCTTTTTGAAATTTGAATACTTATTCATTGGTGAAATCGTAATTGGATTTGCATGCTGGAACGCAACATCGTGCAGGTATGATGATAACAACTCTACATAGACGTCGATCGTTATTCTTGTTAACAAATAAGTTAACTAGTAATCTCAATTTAAAAACGAAAATATCCTTAACAACATTACTTAAATTTAGCAATAAAAAGACACGAATAATAAAAAAATACAGCACGCAATCAACGTAATAAGAAGTCTTCGCTTGCAGTGTCCACACAATGCAGTGCGAAGGGTGAAAGTTCAGACGCCTTACGTGACGTCAAATCACGTGATTCTGCAGCTGACCAGGACATCTAATCTCGAAGGCCACGGCTAGACGCTTGTCTCGCAGAAGACCTCGCTCCATTATGAGACGCAAATACGGCATCTATCCTCCAGCTAAAAGGCGTAGACACGCCCCTCTCTTCTCAGTTCCGGCCCATGAAGGACGGACGTACTGCCATGTAATTGCTCTACCACTCTCCTACTCCAGTATTACTGAAAAGTGGCCACCTCTGCATTCTTATCAATTTTTTCACTATTTAATCACATCATGCCTTGGATATTTCGTCACGAAAATTTAATCTTTACTTCACTATGATTAGTGTCATATGCCAATGAGCCTATTAATCTGTAAAATCTTTCCTTTCCGCTTTTTGCTTTAGTTTCGTATTTATGCATTATAACATTAAAAAAAAAAGAAAAAGAGAAAATATATATAAAATTAAATAATACAAAAAACGTTTAAAATCATAAAACTTTCAAAAAAATCAAAACTTGATTTTTTCTATCCCTAAACTTTCTCGAGCTAATGTAGCTCCCTCTAGTGTGCATCATGATAACCAATTATGCAATTTTCCTATTTCTGTTCACTACTTAGATATATTTCTGATGTGTTTGAACCATAGGCACTCCTTAACTTTTAATCATTGGCATTAGCATATTGACCGTGTGTGCAATGCAAATGGTGTGAGCTGGGCTAAGTAACTGGATTGCTTTCGTGCACATCAGTGACGGTCACAGTGGACTTCCACGGTCACAGTGGAATTACTTAACATTTTACTCATTGACACATTTAAACTTTTAGAACCTTTTTGTTGTTTTCGCAATATTCATTAATTATAACATTTTACTGTTTCCCGCCATTACTGTTCATTCTTTGGCTAAGCCGTCACGTATCCTTTGAGGTACGTACGTCGTACCACATGCTGGGAATCGCTGCTCTACATCTGCATTTCTGACAGACTAATTCTTAAATTAGAAGACCTATCTTAACTAATTACCTTAAGTTTATTTCAGGTGTTAAACGAAAATCCGATTACAGTTTCTTTTCACTTTCAAAACGTTCATAAATTTTAAATTTTTAGATAGTCTTTTAAATTTTTAGATAGTCTTTTAAATTTTGAAACTTTAAGTTTAAAACTCTTGAAATGTCACAATGTAATCTGAGATGTTTATATTTAAATTTTTATATTAAAAATGTCCTGCTATAAGAGAACAGGTATGATTCACGTATATGTTATAAGGTGTTTCTCCCGCCTTCTTAGCATGCCTTCGTAATGTAGTGGTCAGCACGCTGGGCGGGTATTCCAGAGGTTCGATTCCCGGCAAGGGCGTTACTCATTTTTCACATCTCCTGCTTTGAAATAACCTAATATCTCTACAGTGTATTCTAAAATATAAAATTCTTTATGTAGTGCACTTGAAGAAATCAAATGTCATTACCCGTCTGAATAACATTTGATGAAAACCACATTCGAGGCATGTACAAAAGGAGATAAGAAGTTGATAAATGGGGGAAGAGGTGTATGGGACCTTTGAAACCGTCGCCCCGGGAGCATATTAGCATTCTGTACCGCGCAACGTAGGTAGGGAAAAAAATCCCTCCTCGTGAGCGGATATGGATTCCGATGATATCACTTTCTCTGCTCTTAGGAAAGCCTTGACTTTGCTGAGCTCGATGGTACACCTACATACCCTTTGTTTACATTTTGATAGCAGTACTGAAAAGATTATTATGTGTTTTGTATTTTTATTGCTAGAGTAATACACTTCTTACAACACTGTAATGTGGTAATTTTAATATAAAACATCGACTGTTTGCCTCCCTAAAGAGAAAAAGTTATTTCTTTTTGTGCTAACTCCTTAAATTTGTATTAATACTAAGTGCGTGAGATTTTTAATAAATGCATTCTTAATTCTTAAAGCCCTTCTTATTAAAAGTGTTGTGATTATTATTTCATTATATATCCATTTTCTGCAGATGGAATCTTCGAAAGCATGAGACAAGCAATTTTTTGGAAATATCAAAAACGAAGTTAGGAACTAACATGGCACACAGTACAGTCTGAAAAAGCAAAATTTATTTTTGAAGTTAGACTAATATAGGTTTAAAACAGAGATGCGTATTTTAAATTGAATAATATTACTTTAGAAATATTGCCCATTTTTAATGAGTAACATCTTTTGTACCTTTGCATAAAAATAGGGTTTGCCAGAGAAGGATGTATCTTTTCTTATGCCAGTGCATTAAATTCAGCAACAATACTGAATGCACTTTTTCTTTCATTTAAGGCAACAGAATATTAAAAATGACATGGACGTTAACATGGAAATAACATAGCGTTTGGAAAGGAAATATTTTCTGCAATGTGAAAGTAACAGAATGCAACAAAACTGCAATAATAATAACAATATACTTACTAGCACATAGTGCCTTGGATCGAGATAGTCCTGTTTTGGTTTTTGCACTAAATTCATGAACTCAGCTATTTGTATAATCTAAGCGCTTAAGATTGCTTCTGATATTAACAGCATCTTCGAATGATTTTATAAGTTTATAATTCCATGAAACAGGAAGCCATCTTCAGATCGCTGCAGCTAAATGTTCAGAAAACAAACGATAATTTTCACGTTTCCGTGTCACTCATGCGCATTATTCATCGAAAAACGAAACAGCAAGAATTCCGTCAAAATACCTTAACGCAAAGAGAAAATGATGTCATCGAAAAACATGTCCAATCAAAACTACGGATTTTCCCTATGCTCGTGGCGTGGTACAGAATGCTTATATGCGCCCCGGGATGCTCTCCATCGAAATAATCGGGGTCGGAAATGAGCAAAATTGTACTATCACTTGCATGGTGCTCAAGGCTTTTACCAACGATAAGCGGAATCATGTATTCAATGTCACAATGAATTTCGTGGTCTTGTTCTGATGTTATTATCTCGTTTTGCCTTCGAACATCAGAAGAATTAGTAATGGAAATGAGTGTAATCAGTTATTCAATGAAACATCTCGTTACAACACAGTTTACTCACAAATCTAATAAGTGAAAACTGTAGTTTCAACATCTCAAAGCAACATTCAGAAATATAAATGGCGTAAGATAATACTCATTAATTTTCAAAATATATGTGAAATTCAACTCGAAGCCATTTTTATCCTTTTCTCATAAAAAGAACGAGCTCAAAACAGAAATGTCAACAACATCTACTGTTGCCATACGTAATTTTCAAAATTTGTCAAACAAAGATAATATTAGATAATATTAACTTTCAGACACTAGATTAACTAAAGATAATATTAACTTTCAGACAAGTGAGATGAGTAACAACAAAACTGCATACTTTTAAAATATATTTGCAATCGTTCACTTTAGTGTAGTAAAAATGAGTATAACTCCTAGAAAGAGAACAAGGATTATCGCATTTAAAAGTAGCATATCCCAGACTACAAGAAGTATTGCTTCCGCAGTTGACGTTAAAAATTGATCGTTTTTGAAATTCTCAGGAAACATAATGAAACTGGATCATTTTCTCCAGATAGGAAGGACAAATGCAGACCGAAGAGGAAAACAAGTCCAAAACCTGTTCAATTCCTTTTCCGAAAGGGCATTACTAACCCAATAGTAACTAGCAAAGACCAAACAAGTGGTCTTTTGTCTACTGGTATTGATTTTTTTCTTCATATATTCCAGTCTCTTCGGAGGCGTGGGTTCGTATCGCACCGCTGCCACCAATTTAATAAGGCTGTAACGTCTGAACACCTATGCTGGAGGAAAAGAAAAGAGCAGTTGTCTTTTAAATATTTATTTTAAAAACTTAATAAGAATTTCTTGAATACTAATAAGTAAAATAATCAAATCATTACAGCCATAATACAAAACAATGGCCGCCGGGTGCGGCAACGACGCTGGTTACGTCTTCTTTTAAGTCTTTCACTGCATAAAAAGCTCACACAAAAGGCCCTTTCTTCGTTTTGTTAAACGTCTAGTCGGAAATACATGGGAATGGGGTAATTTACGACGTCCCTTGTGTCCGGAAACCACACCAGGGGATTTCAGTAATACCTTTTCTCAAAGTTCTAACTGACAATTAGTCTCTGGACAAAACAGGAAGTTCTTCTCATTAAGCAAATGTTCAGCAGAGGTGTGCATATTGTTACAGCGGCTTTTTGGCAGGTTAAAAGAAGGTCAAAATATAAAATGGTTGGAAAAAGGTCATTTTCAGCAATGTGACGCTTTTATTTGTTTATGATTACGCTTCTAACATTGTTACGACGAAGCAAGAGTGAATCATTAAGAATTCAACATATCCAACAATCCGTAAAATGCATTCAAAAATAAAGATTTTGGGGTTTTATCACTGCAGATGGCACTAGAAGTCCAGTTGCTATTGACCGGAATGACGAATTTTCCAAATTATATAGAAATTTTAAGACGCAGGATTGTCTCATTCTCAAAAACCTTTACAGAGAGATTTCAATATGACTGGGTTCTACATCATATTTCGAAATCTGTCCAAAATTTTACTTTGGAAATTAAAGTTATTGTAATAGAGTGGCCGGGAAATTTCCAGACTTTATTCCGATCGAATACTTCTGGCAGATTCCGAAAGATTATCTTATCAAAATGAATTGTGCTACAAAAAGGCGCATAATTAAGAACTCTATAAAGATGTGGTTCTAGGATTAAGGAGTAAAAGTTTCACGCGCAAAACTAGTAACATCAATGTCTAAGCACATTCTAGAAGTCATTTCTAATAAAGGAAGACATACGTCCTGTTAATTTTATTATTATGAATGTATACATGCAGAGTCGTAGCGCCCAGGTTTTCATATATGCAGGTTTTCAGCGTCCAGGGACAACTGAAGATTTCGCGCCCCCTACTGCTTGCCAAGGATGGAAAACATTTAATTCTAAAAATGTCGTAACATCAGTTTGGCGCCCTTCGGATTCTGCGCCCGGGGACAGATGCCCCCCTTGCCCCCCTCTAGCTACACCCCTGTATACATGTAACTACTATAATTCCAATAATTGCTTTATCGCAATGCATTCGCAAAGTAAGCAAAGATGGATAAGCAGAGGCATCTATCGAAAAGCGGTGGAATGTTTTATGACGATCCGATAGCAAGTAAGATTTAGAATTCATAAATAGAATTAGAATAATAAATGGAACTGATTAACTCAGATTGCCTTATTTATTGCAAAAATACAAAATTACAATAACTTTCTTCAGGTAAAAAGCACAAAATAAATAAAAACATTAAAACTTTTGCAATTCAGATAAATTTTACAATCCAATACGTTAGCAAATTTTATTTGTAGTGTTACATATTTAAATAAAATTAACAGTTGCAAGAAACACAAGCTAAAGTATTTATTTGAAACCTCCATGTGTAATTTCAATACTTCCACCTAAAATCAAAACAGAAATAGATTTGTAATGCTTTACATCAAACTACTCAAAGAAATTCTGAAAAAAAGGGACATTATAAAAATTTAGTTGGTATATTCAAATGTTTAATACATGATGTTCCATACAACCGAACAATTCTTGACAAAATCAGCAAATTGGTGCATCGGAATATCGTTTGCAATTTTATGAATTTCATTTGAAATTTTATGCTTTCTGAAAGGAATTTAATTCTACATATGGTATGTAATAAATTCAAATATGTTTCAGATAAAATTGGTATTCTTATATGTTTGTTAAGATGGTGATTATACAGGGTGATTCAGAATTCATCATCAATATTTGGTGTGAAGGTAGGGAATAGGAAAAGAAGGGAATTTCACATAGGAATGCATGGGCGCATATGCCATGTAGTTGGGCAAAATGAACCCAGTTTAATGATGGAAAGAACGCATAAAAAGGAAGTAGTAAGGGAAGAAATATTTATTAGCTTACATGTAACATTTCTTTGCATCGGTTTTACAGACTTACAAGAGGTGCTCGAACTGCTGACCATGTGCTAGAATGTATGACTCACAACGGTGTTGCATGGATAACCGGACCTTCTGGAATATGCCTGGCATTTACATGCATATCTGCAAGTTCATTCCACGTATACCGGTTCATGTTACTTCTGCAAAGTCACCTAGTCGAATGACGACTGGCTGCACACATGCTTATGTATGGAAGTTGTATACACACAACACCCTCTACACCACAATGCGTTCTTCTGCGCCCCTACTTTCCTATGTAAAATCTTCTTCTTTTCCTATTCCCTACCTCCACACCAAATACTGATGATGAATTCTTAATCACCCTGTATATTTTCCAGCATAATTCTTATCTTGTAATAAATTCAGAGTCTATTTTTATATTAAAATATCAATAAGGGAAAAAATCAAAGGTTCCGAAAATCAGAAACGTTAGTTAAGATTTTTAATTCCAAACCATATTTAAGGTAGAAGCAATGTATTTTGGTTTCCTTTCCCACCTCATTTTTTTTCAGCTGATTATTCAATTATTTCTAGACATTTCGCCTTATCGGACCCTTTAATGCATTAATTTAGGTATCTGGTTCGATGCCAGGCCACTGGCAAGGCGAATGACAATGACATCTGACAATGCCATCCGGCGAAATCATCATTTAATGGTGTCGGGGAAGGCGACCTGTCTTAATGCAAACGGCAAGAGCGAATAATATACGCTCTCATTTTGACACACAGAATATGCAGGTATTTCTTCAGAGAAGTTAAAAGTTCTTCGATAATTCTGAAAGCTTTCACAAAGAGAACTACTTCAGAGACTTCGACTATGTAGTTCTACGAGAAGACTGCGCACCTAGATCTTTTATAGAATCTCCTCAGAGAAGGTTTTCGACATATTCTCTTTGTGATCACCACCGAAACAGATTTAAGCCACCGCCTCTTTCGTCTGATGTGTCTACCATATTCACTTGAGTCACATACTTGGATTTCATATTTCACATTATGAACCAGGCGGTTCCTTAGATGTATTCTTATTGCGACGCCCAATTTTATATTAATTTTGGGTTCAAGAAATGACGCTGCTCCCGAACTCCCATGGCCATGGGACGGCCCCTCAGTCCTATCCTGGCTGATATCTACATGCATTATTATGAATCAAAATTATTTGAAACTTTAAACTTCCCGGTATGGTTCCGCTAAGTAGACGATAACTTTTACCCTGTTTGAAGGTGATAAAGATGATATAAATAAAGTTCTTTTAACAATGAATTCCAATGATTTTGATATTCAGTTCGCTTTTGAACTTGAGACACGCAATTCTCTTTCGTTCCTCGACATTCTGGTCACACGTAGCACATTCTGCTTCAGTATTACAGTTCAAAGGCAAACCATCATCTGTCTGCTTTCCACCACACTTCACATTCTGTCATCCGACTAAACAAAAGTTAGCTACATTTTATTCCTATGTTTTCCGTGCACTTCAAGTTTGCTCCTACAAACTGTCTCTTGATGAAGAACTAACTTATTTAAAAGCAGTAGGTATTGACAGGGACTTTTCACCGAACATTATTAATGAAGCAGTTAAAAAATTCTCATCTTAACGCATCAAAAGGCACACTCTTGTTTTAGGAGATATTAAGAATTCTGTTGTCATTCCCTTCTGTCCATCAATTAGCTATAAATTGCACGTATTTTACAGAAATTTAACTTTTGGGTCGTTTATTCTCCCATCAATAAAATTCCGAGTTCCATACACAAGGATCCCATTCCGTATATGAATTCCTGGGGTATTTACAGGATTCCTTGCCAATGTAATTTAATATACATTGGTCAAACTAAGGGAGCCTTAAAATCTCGCGTTAAGGAACATGAGACATATGTTAGAAAAAAAGAAACATAGAAGTCGTCTGTTGCCCAATATTGTTGGTCCGAAAATACCACTTTCAATTTTTCTGGAGCCAAAATTATTCAAAAAACATCTTCCATTGGTGAATTAGATTTTCTAGAGGCATTTCACATTCAAAAAATCTTTCTGTTCTAGCTAATGCCTTATTTACAATCCATCTTTGCCTTCAGCATTTAAGGAAGTTATGTTTAATTCGTGTTCAGATGGCGCCAGTAGCTTAACTCCTGTCCTGCCATTTTTATCTTATATAATCACTATATCTTATCTCGCTTATTTGCGCTTTGGCAGCTGAAGATGATGGTTCGGTAAAACCATGGAAAGTAGTCCTGTGAAATTTTAAATATATAACACTGATTTTGTTGTTTGACTTCTAAATTACTAGCTGAAATAGTTTTTGAGTTGTGCTCGTTTATTTAACTAAATTTTGTAATCTAGCTGGCTTTTGTGAACGAAGGAAAAAATTTCGTTTTTCGTGACATTTAGGGGTACAGGAGCAGGGTTAAGAAATTGAAGGTCGTTTCTTCATCCAGTCTGACGTTTGGGTGACAGGGTTAATTCTTTCCCTTGGCATGTTGGGGGCGATAAGCGAGTTGAACTACTGAGGTGAAAAGTAGAATTTTTTCTACTGTTTTCTGAGGGGCGATATTTTTTGGGTTCGTCCCTAATTTGGGTGAATTCGGAGAATTGTGGTAGACTTTCGCAACAGAAAGCTGTAAACTCGATTTTTTTGCTCTCTTGCCCGGCATTTCTCTTGTTATCGAGTTCCAATTTCTGCTGTGAAGGTAAATATTCTTAGCAGCAATGAGGGACAAAACCACTGCGCCCTCGGGCTTCGGCTGGGAATCATCAAACGAATTTTTCTAGTATTTCGGTCCTGACTAATGCCTGTAATTTTTCTTTCATGATCCTACACTCCGTTTACATGAAGATTCTAAACCGATGTGGCCTCATTTATCTTAGTTTTATTGCAATCTTTCCTTCATAATCCAATACTCCGTTAACATGAAGATTGTACACCGATGTGGCCTGATTCATCTTAGCTTTAGGACTGTCGTTCATAATCCGCTACTCCGTTAACATGAAGTTCCTACACCGCTTTGGCCTTTTTCTTCCCACCCTCGTCGCCAGACCTTCTACTGGAAGAAGCCATCAGTCGTTTCCTGGGAATTTTTCAACAACTTACCGGTTGACGTTAGGATTTTTTGGAAGCAGGCGAGATGAAAAATGAGCAACGCCCTCGCCGGAAATCGAAACACGGACCTCTGGAATACCGGCCCAGTGTGCAGACCACCACACCACGAAGGTATGCCAAGAAGGCGGGAGAAATACCTTATAGACGTGTGATGCCTCACCTTTCCGCCCTTGCAGCTTGGTTCTCCTGCCTTCAGCCCATAGACTTTGCTGTATTCTCTCCAATTCGTGCCCAATTACCCTAGTCCAATTCGTGCTGTTGCATCCTGAGTTGGATCAACATCAAAGATAAGTCATCCTTCCTTTTTCGGTTTATCTTATAACCTTTCAGCAATGTCTTCAATACAGTTTCTTGAAGGAGAATTACTAGTGTTTAATTAAACTAATTAATTAATTTAAAATTTTAAAACAATTCTTCCTTTTGCTCAAACTGTAGGGATTTTATCTGTGAATTCAATGATTCACTTTTCTGATTACAATAGTGTTTCATAAGTTATAGTTCTTGTTTAATGCATAACATTTAACTTTGATTCTGATTTAGTGTCACAGAAATTCTGTAAAGTTAAGATTAGCATGGATTCCTAAACTCATATTTCCATAAGATGTAACCACCTTAATTACCTCGTTTTTATGCAAAATACTTTAAATTTTGTATTTCAATGGCTGTAGAAGGAGAGTTGTTAACCGTAGGTCAGTTGGATATCTTTTAGTGCAATATATATTTTTAAGCTATACATTTAAGTTTGGTGTCAAGTTATCCTGAGATAAAAATTGATTCTATTAATACTTAATTGATTTACTTGTTTACCCGGTGGTTGATTTACCCCGCCGGCAATAGTGTTTAATATCTAGAAGTGCAATATCTTGTGTTCTTTAGTGCAATAAATTGTATTCAAATAGACTTTCCGGTTGAAATTGAATTGTATCAATAAAAATTTTCATGAAAAACTGTTATTGTTAACCTAATGTTAAACCTGTGTGTTTAAGCTGGAATGGAATAGTTTAATATTTAATTATCTCCCTGTAGAGTTATATTTTCTTATTGTATCTTTAAATTAGTCTAACTATATTCATATTATAATAGTCTACTATGTTCATATCATAACATTTCCATCATAATAAAAATAAATTTAAGCTTAATTGGTATACTGAAGTGTTTGTGTGAATGTTGTTATAATTTTTTTTTGTTGTTGTTCATGCTCTTGCAAACCACAGGGATTGTTCCACACTTCACAACGATATGTAGGTAAATTATTCATTTTTACTTTTGGGGACCGCTAATTCATTCTTTTTTCTGGATTTAATGTTTCTAGGTACCATCACTTTCGCGTTATAACAAGTGGGGGCTGTTATTGTTACTCAACATGTAGTGCCGTGACAACTGGCACTTAACAAGTGGTACCGCGATTATGTGTTCGTAACAAAGTCGACAAAACGTATTTATGTGCAACCCATATATGCTCGCAAGAGTGGTAAACAAGTTTTCATTTCCACCCTCAAATTCGATGATCATATATCTGGTGCTTAGTTTTGCTGCTTTATACCTTTTTTGTTTCTTGTAAGGAATCGTAATGGGATTTGGAAGCTTGCCGCTTGATTAAAATAAAGCGTTGCATAATTTTCAGAAATATGGCATTTTGAGCAAAAGTAAATAATCCAGAAACTGGCATTCCATGAAGTTGTTCTTCTTAAACGATCCAATTTTATGAAACCTTTTAGAAGGTGGAATGAGAAATTTGTGTTACGCTTCAATGTTTTCAAGCGAAAACTGATTGCTGTATAGACGGGGAGGAAAACAATGTGCGCAGTACCAAGTTTCCATAAACTCTGTAAGTTATTTTTAAAGGAAAAACAGATCGCTCTGTATACGGGGAAACTAGCGAGAAATAAATTAGAAAGGTATTTTTTGAAAAACGTTAATATTAAAAATCGTGTTTTATTAAGGATATTTCTTTCTTTTTTAATGTTATTGATTCATCCCCGTCTTAGCGCCTGATCGTTTTCAAAATGGCTATTTCCTTTTGCTTACTAGTAGTTTGACGAATAATTTAGTCGCCAACGGGTTAGCAACGCTTTGGAAGTGGATGATGATAATCCGAAAATACCTTTTCAAGCAATATTGCAGTGTGTAGTACTATTATGCAATTATTTGTAACTATGCCAAAATAAATGCCTAATTTATCTCAGTATGATGAGGCCACTTTCTCTGTATGCATCTCTAGTTATGTTATGCATGTGGAAGCAGAAACGACAAAAACTGCCAGTTCTTCAAAATAGGCTACTTCGTATCGTTTTTAATGTGTCTTAGTTTAGGAATTTAATGTCATTCATCTGGTCTTAAATAACCTGACTGTCAACTGTGAATTTGTAGACTGTCAAATAGCTGCTTCAATTGAATAACAAGTTCAAAAATTCAAGAGATTACCGAAATTATTAGTTATAATCGTACGGTTTCTCACAATTTTAAGATGCAATGTATCATGATCTCGACAGAAAATTCTTAGGACTAATTCCTTGAAATCACTTGCTATTGATGATTTTTCCCTGGTAGCTCTTATTATTGCAGACTTTAGTTGTCAATGACTTTATTATATTTCCCAATTCCTTGTTAATTATTTTTTGCTTGTTTACGTAGCATCTAGGCTATTATTTTCTTACAACCATGCGCCACTAACAATATTCTAATAAATGATCTGGTAAAAAATCGTTGGGTTTCAGCCAGGTGAGCAACAATTAATGCTGGATGTATTTGTGCTACTTTCACTTTTTGATTTCTGTCATTTTACTATCCGATCTAGAACAAAGAGCAATGTGTATGTTTGGAAAGGCGCTGCTGAATTCTATTCACCCTTTATACTCAGAGATGAATCTCGGTCACCACTTGATATGATGCGGTAACTCGAGAGCTTACTTGATTTGATACGGTAACTCGAGAGGTGACTCTGGATCACCACTTGGTTTGATTGGTAGCTCTAGACGGGACTTTCGGTCACCACTTGATTTAATCTGGTAACTCGAGAAGAGACTTTCGATCAACACTCTGTTTAACGCGATAATTCAAGCTATGACATTGCTCATTTAGGTCTGGTTTGGGCAGTACCGTTTCATGAGTGTATTCAATAATGCATAAGTATAAATCCACTCTCAGTTTTTAAGCTTAAATAGATTTTTTTTAGATTTATTGTCGTATATGCGTCTTCGATATGAGTTCAGACTCGACAGTCGTTACAGTATGATACTATTTTCAAAGTTACATAACCCAGTAAGCAAATAATACCGTGAAGGAATAGATTTAAGTAGATGAGTTCGGTTTTTTGTTGATAAAGAACGAAATTATATCTATGCATGGACTACTGGACGACAGATAGGAGGAAAGCAGTCATGAAGATTGCGATTAAGAAGGCAAAAAATCATGGTAATACATCGTGAATGACAAAGCGACAGTGATTCGGCAGAAGCGACAGAAATTTCAGAATAGTTAGCGCGCATAGAATATGAAGAAATGCCGCGAAGAATATAGTTTGTATCCGGCGAAAGGGCCGCAGCCATCACAAGTATCTTCGGACATAATAGAACCATTAAATTTCTATTAAATCATTTTAGGCTAGCTGTAAGAAATGTATCCTATATGCAGAAAATTGTCTTTAGTTGCTGGTCCGTCCGATTAAAAACAACTGAAATGCAAAGGGTTAACACTTAGTTTTACGTACATTTTTAAAGTCCCTTTTGTGACGATTATCATCACAAGATCTAAGAAGGAATCTCATCATTTAGGGAAGGAATATTTTTTAAGAATAACGGATATTTTAAAAACGGAGGGTTTACACTATGTTAGGTAAAAATCGATTAGGTTAAAATTTAAATTATTTTTTTCTAAAACGTGTAAAATCGAAAATGCTCTAAAAAGAATGCAAAAACAAAATTAGTTGCGCTATTATGAATAATTTTTCAACCTGTATTTTTAAATGGTCATCTCTATTAAACGAAATGACTACATTCAATTACATTTGGCAAGACGGAAGCTGGCATTGCAATGTTTATAACCATATAAAGATTTATTAAATCTCAGCTATATACTTTGCAGCAACAAACGAAGGAGGTTAGTGCAATAATTTCCACAGATAATTTACCGCAAACACTTATGGTGTACCACTCTTTCTTTAATACTTCAAAAATGAATTTTGGAACTCTAAATACTTCAAATATGAATAAACAAATAAATTATATAAACTTAATTGCAGTTGTAATATTTAATCTTAACATCTGTTGTTAGATGACAATTTTGCTGGCATTGTCTTGAATTTTATTATTATCGGTTTTGCACGAAATACAAGTTTTAGTCCTTGATCGAGAGAAGATATGCGAATGTTGAAACAAATTTTGCCATGCCTCTGACAGGAAAGAGGAAACTGCATCATTCACGAGATGGCTATGTAGCAAAATTTCAGATGTGTCTTATACGCAGTAAGCACTATATTTTTTTCTTATTTGTGCCAATTATTACACTGAACTATTTAATTTTTTATTATAAAATGAGCACAGCTATTTGCCAAAAGAACTTACTTTCATAACAATAGAGGCAAAATTCTGCACGATATATTTAAGAAATACTGGTGAAATACTGATTATAAGTGGCATCAACTTACGTAGTATCACATTAACCACCCAATAAATGATTTTATCCAGTTGAAGGCCTTGCTCACAATGTTTGTTATGAACCTGTATATCGTTCTACACACATTTTTACAAACATTTATGACTACTTTATATCCTCTGATGAATGAATTCTTGCGGAAGCTGAAAAATCCTGCTATCCTAAACCACCAACTATTACCACCTTTTCATCCTCCATCACTCTCTCCGCCTCCAAAGATTTCATCGGTTACTTCTTGCAAGTCTTCTTTAGTTATTTCTTCCAAATTAATCTTAAAAAAAAAAAAAAAAAAAAGGAAAGATATGAAAAGTTGATTTATAAAGTTGATTTATGATCATTTTTTATGTCTTTTATGAAATAAATGTTAGATTAAAAGCATATTTTAGAAAGTTTGGCTACATTGAAGTTTGGTTAAAGAAATTATGAAATATGCTCTATACCTATTTATTTTTATCGAAATCAAAATTGAAATGTCGCGCACATGAAATACGAATGTGAAAATGATCGAAATGTCACATCTTTCATAAACTGAATTTGTAATAATTGTATCGTCTATTGCTGGATGACATTCTGAAAGCATTAACACATATACACATACACAAACCACCTGTCGTTTAATGGTCATATGATATCTGTCATATGGTATTTATCATATGATAGCTTTGTTTGTGTTGCCAGGCAGACTGTGTCTTTTCAATTTTCATAGTTGAAAATACTATAGTGAACCAAGACATCATTGACATATAAAATTGCAAAGCAACAACCTTGTGCTTGGCTTAGATTTTTAGCTAATCGTACTTGGAATTTTAATCATAAATTATTCAGAGAGCAAAAATTATTCAGAGAGCTTCTTCCCTTGGCGAATAGGAGTTTTTGAAGCATTTGCACATTCACAAATCTTTATCTTGTTTAGTTTGTAGGTATTTTTTGGAAAAGCTGAAAAATGAGCAATGCCCTTCCGGGAATCAAACCACGGACCTCTGGAATATGCGCCCAGCGTGCTGACCGTGACACTACCAAGCCATACTAAGAAGGCGAGAGAAACACCTTATATACTTCCCCTTTTAAAGGGCGACTGGCGTTTTTAGGGGACCTGATCGCCAAATCCTCCGTGAGAAGAATCATCATCCAACACCCTTTTGTTCGGGAGCCACTGTAGAGACCTTAGGTATTTTTGGAAATAGGCAAGATGAAAAATGAGCAAACGCCTTCCCCGGAAATCGAACCACGGACTTCTGAAATACGCGCCCAGCTTGCAGACCGCAAAACCACGAAGGCATGCTAAGAAGGCGGAAGAAATACCTTATATACTCCCACATTTTAAAGGGCAACTGGTGTTTTTAGGGAAACTAGTCACAAAATCCTGGGTGTAGAGAATGATCATCTACCACCCTTTTAGTCCGGGCGTCACTCTGGAGATATTATTATTTTTTTTTTTTTTTTTTTTTTTTTGTTTTTTTTAAAGGCAGGAATCATGTAAAATGAGCAACGACTTTACCGGGTATCAAACCACGGGCCTCTAGAATACGCGCCCAGTATGCAGACTACTACACCACGAAAGCATGCTAAGAAGGCGAGAGAAATACCTCATATACTCTCCCTTTTAAAGAGCAACTGGGGTTTTAGGGAACCCATTCGCCAAATCCTGGGTGTGCAGAATCATCATCCAGTACCCTTTTAGTTCCAACGCCATTGTAGAGGCATTAGGTATTTTTCGGAAGCAGTAAAGATAAAAAATGAGCAACTTCCTCTTCGGGAATCGAACCACAGACCTCTGGAATACGCGCCCAACGTGCTGACCTCTACACTACGAAGACATGTTAGAAGGCTAGAGAAATAACTTAGAAGTTATTGACTTTAAATCCAATCCAGTTCTTCCTAACGCTTTTTAAAATTCAATTAACTTAATTTCTCAATTTGCGTTTCTATTTCTTTCGACAGATGGTGACACATTCTTATTAGTTTTACCCCTGTTGAGTATAAATACAACTGCGGTTTTCCCCTTCATAGCAGATTTATTTGCTCCTGATGAAGAGAGACCTGTACATTTGCATCCTCGAAATCGGTAGACCATTGTCTAAAATATATGCTAAACATAATTTGTTAATTTTATGTTTTACTTTGCAGTGCTTCTCATCTGATATCATTACATAGTTTTTTACATTTCTTGAAGTTAAAAGAATACAAGTGTTGTTTCCAGCAAGACGGTTTCACTTGTTACACATCCAATGAATCCATGCAGGTATTGAATGGATTTTTAGGCGTATCTTAAAGGACGGAAAAATCTATACAAATAATTGGCAAATACTGGGGAACGTAAGAAAGAACAGAAACATAAAGAAGAATCTTTACAGTAGCAGTTAGCCCTTCCAGTGTGCAGATGCTTCTCCGCAAAGTGGCCTCACATATAACAATGACAGAACGCGTATGAATTCCTAAACAGAGCTGCTTTTTCAGCATTTATTATAAAGAAATGGTTTGATGGCACAATTCTAAAGCAATAAGCCTTGTAAAGAATTGCGGTTTGTGCATTAACAGAAAATTTGATTTGCTCACTATGTTGTGAACACCTTTTCGATCACACTGGTTAGGTTAGTTTATTTGAATATGGGAAAGCGCACAAGGGCTAGTTGCCTAAAGAGAGGGTTGCTCCTCCACGAAAGCTAGTTGCTTTCGTGGAGGATAAGGGGGTATGGTTCGTATTTATGGGACATAAAGAGAAAACTGCGAAAACGAATCATCTCCTGAAAAAGAACCTGGGTCGAATACCGTATATTTAACGGTATCAACCACCTGCCCGTTTGTTGTGCTTTCTTCCTGATTTAGAAAAAAAATGCCTTTCAATCTTCATAAAGTTCCAGTCGCACTGAAAACGTTTCATGGTTTGGCATGGAATCATCCATAAAGGCCACAGAGAACAGCATATGATTAATGGATGTTCCGAAGTCGGTCCCAGAAATGTGGATGATGAACCCCACGCAAAGCTTTTGTTTAAGGGTGTAATTTTGTTAATGGATTTACAGTGTTCAACCGCATTGAGCAACTGTGGTTTCAGAATACTTGACTTCAGAAGATATTTCTCGAACAGACTGCCCAGTTTACTCATCATATTTGAAGATGAGCATGCGTAAGAGGCTTATCTCTCCAAATTACAGAGCGCGTATTGCTTCCTCAAACCTTTTACTTCACAAAATCTAAAAAAGGGCACTTTCATAAAAATAACAGCGTAGAAAACTTGATCAAAATTTTGGTAAATTCTATGATATCAAGATAACAGGTAGCCATTTATATCAGAGTTCACCATACACCATATTAACCACCGTATACCATGTTCTTATTTTCTAAAGAATATATAATTAGGTAAAATTTCATGCATTTGTTCATTTTTTAACTACAACAAAAAGTATGCAAATGGCATTTTTCTCTAGTGACCCTAGTACAAATAGTAAAATGGCATTTTACTATTTGTACACTGATGACTACTTGGCCTTCTTAAGCTATTGAGTTTGACATGTTTGGTTTATGCTAATCGTCTTTATATAACTCGGTGAAAAACCAATCACGAACTGTTGTATACTAATGACTACTTGGCCCTCTTGAGGTACTGAGTTTGATATGCCTGATCTATGCTAATGAACTCTGTCGATATAAAAATAAGTAAAAGATCCGTTACAAGCTATTGTAATCTGATGACTACTTAGCCTCTTTAAGGGCTAAGTTTGACATGCTTGATCTACACTAATGATCTCTAATGAGATAAAAAAATCAGTAAAAAAGCTATTCCAAACTATTTCATCCTGATGATTACTTGCCCTAGGAGTACCTCTAGAGGTTTGACATTTCTGATCTATACTCATGGCCTCTGTCGAGACATTAATCAGTGAAAAAGCTGTTACAAACTATTATACACTGATGACAATTTGACCCTCTTTTAGGTGTTGGGTTTGACTGATTTGCCTTATCTACACTAATGGAATGTATCGAGAAATAAATCAGTGAAAATGCTGTTGCAAAATATTGTACACTGATAATGCTTGGCCCTCTTGAAGTACTGAGTTTGAAATTCCTTATCTACGCTAATGACCTCTACCGGGACATAACCAGTGAAGAAGCTGGTGCAAACTATTGTTCAGTGACCACTACTTGGCCTTCTTGAAGTACTGAGTTTGACGTGCCTGGTCTACGTTAATAGAATATATCAAGTTATAATTCAGTGAAAAAACTGTTAAAAATTATTTTATGCTGACGACTACTTGGCCCTCTTTAGGTACTGAGTTTGTCATGCTTGACCTACGCTAATGGCCTCTGTCGACACATAAATCAGCGAATGGTCTGTTACGAGCCATTGTAAAGTGATGATTATTTGGCCTCCTCAAAGTCTTAATTTTGATATGCCTGGTCTACACTAGAAATTAAATACCAATGAAAAAACTGTTATAAACTACTGAGCCCTGATGACTACTTGGTCCTCTTGAAGTAAGGAGTTTGACTTGTCTGATCTGCACAGATGGAATTTATCAAGATATAAATTAGTGAAAGATCCGCACAAATTATTGTACACTGATAACTACTTGGCCATTTTCAGGTCGTCAGTTTATGCTTCATCTACGCCAATGGCCTCTATCGAGATAAGTTAGCGAAAACACCCTTAGAAATTATTGCACACTGATTACTACTTGAAACATGTCAAACTCAATAGCTCAAGAAAGCCCAGCACTCATCAGAGTGCAATAGTTTGTAACAGATTTCCTCTTACTTTTATCAGGATAAACTTGGCCTGTTTGAGATCCTGAGTTTGACGGGTACTAAATCCGAAATTCCTTATCTACGCTGTTGACCTCTATGGGGATATAAATCAATGAAAACGCTGTTGCAAACTATTGGACCACTGACCACTGCTTGGCATTCTTGAAGAGCTGAATTTGAGATGCCTGATCTACTTTAATAGACTACTTCGAGTCATAATTCTGTGAAACATCTGTTAGAAATTATTCTACACTACCGACTACTTTGCCCGCTTGAGTTATGACATGCTTGATCTGCGCTAATGGCTTCTGTCGACACATAAATCAGTAAACAATCCGTTACAAAATATTTTCCACTGATAACTGTTTGGCCACCTTCATGTACTAAGATTGACATGCCTGATCTACAATAATGGTCTGTTTTGAGGTAAAAATCAGTGAAAACGTTTTACAAGCTTTTTCACCCTGATGTCTGCTTGGCCCTCTTGAGGCAGTGAGTTTGATTTATATGATCTATGTTAATGGCCTCTATCCATACATAAACCAATGAAAATGCTATTAGAAACTACTATATACAGATGACTACTTGTCCCTCTTTAGGTGCTGAGTTAGACATCTATTACCCTTACCAATTTGCCTAATTTAGACTAATGACTTCTATTACGTTTTACTGATTTTCCTAATTTATGTTAATGGTCTATATATAGACATAAATCAGTAAAAAAAACAAGTTGCGCAAACTATTGTACACTGATTACTACTTGGCCCTCTTGAAGTATTTAATTTAAAACTCCTGACCTAAGCTGATGTCCTCTATGGGGACATAAATCAGCGTAAATTATTATACATTATTGACCACTTAACTCTTTTGAGATACTGAATTTGAATTACCTGATCTACGCTAAAAGTAGGCTCTATTTAGGTATGAATCAGTTAAAAAGCGTTACGAACTGTCTTCATATTAATCTTTTTCAGTTTCAAGTGCATTTCTAAAGTAAACGTAACATGTACTTCATTAAATATAGTCAGCATTTTTCCACTTACGAAACAAAAAGAATTTATTTCATAGACTAAAAATGTCTAATCTTTCCGTGTCTTAATATGTAAGTGAACTAGTAATACAAGTATGTCTCTTGCAAGTAGTGTTCGACCACTTGAAGATTTGCATAGGAGCAATGCGAAGTATTCTTCTTTGGACAATTAATTCAGATTTAATTTCAGAACAACCTGTTTATTCAGAGGGGCTACTGTCCAAATTATTTGTATAAATACGAGGAAAATATACTGTGAATGAAGGCAGAAGAAAAGTTCTCGAATACTGATACCTGATCAGTATGAAATGAATTTTCTTTCCATAGCTCAAACTTTATGGAATCAGTCTGATTATCAGTGGAAGTAAAATGAAATATAATTTTCAAAAATTCAAATGAATTTTCATTAGCCACACTCAGAAACACATTTTATTAAATTAAGCAAAAATTTGCATTGATTAAGATTTATGTTTATTAAGCCATTATTAATATTTATTAAGCAAAGTTTGGCTAATAATGAAAGCGAACTGAAAATTTTTAATGAATACGACACTTTATGAAGTTATACTTGGAAACTCCTAAACGAATTTTCTCTGCGGTTACAAATACTTGCACGCTCCAAATTAGTTGAAGCCTATCCAGTTTCTTTATTTTTCTAAATACCGGTGGCAATATTAAATAAAGAAGAATTTGTATGTATGTATTTATGTTCCTCGCATTGTGGGAAAAAAGACAAAAGCGAGTCTTTTTGTGGGAAAAAAGACTCGCATTGTGGGAAAAAAGCCACCAAATTTTGCATACTTATAGTCCTCCACCCAGACATCGATATCTCGAAGACCGAATTTAGAATTTGCTTATTTTTATTGCATATTTTGCACAAATGTGATGAATATTTGTTTAACAAACTCAGCGATTTGAAAGCGAGAAGTGACAGCACTGTTCGAAATAAAACGTTTTAACCTCCAGCGTGCCAGACTGTTGCCATTTGGCAAAATGTAAGATATTTATTTTTCAGTTTTAATCAACAAACTCGACTATTAAAAGCAATGCGTTGCCTCTGCCTCAAATAGAATACTTATTATCTCCTCACACCAGTGAGTTGCCATTCAGTAAAGAGTAAGATATTTAATCTGCGTTCTTGAGTATGAAACCATTTAACTGAAAAGCAGTGAAGGCAGTGTCTGTTCGGGCCATTTGTTTTCGAAAAAATGATGCAGCGAATATAAAAAAGCATTCACTATCTAAGGATATGCTGTTTTTAAGTAATTCGTGATTTGCTCTTGAATTTTGTGTGGCGTAAGTGGGAAAGCGAAGCTTAATGATAATTCCAAATATATTTAAAAAATATGTTTTCAGGAATGATTCCAAGAGAAAGTTACTGACCTGTGATGCTCAGCGAGAGCATTAAAAAGACATCAAAAAACCTCTAGTATGACGTTAAAATCTCAATGCTTTCAGGAATTTTTTTTTTAATTTTTATTTATTTATCTAATTAGTTTTAATTTTTTTTTAAATTAGAACTCCAAACCGATGCTTTACATTTTGTATAACGAGGACTCGTTTGATGTTAAGATATAGGTGTTCCCAAATCTTCAAAAATTTACCATTCGATAACGTAAAATTTAATGCTTAGTTTCATGCAAGATACTCAGTTAAATTTCTTCATGAATAAGTATCACAGACTTTCCTGTGACTTTCTGTATGTATGAGGTGAACGCTAATCAGTTTGGTTTAGAACGCCCAGCGCGAAGAAATTCTTTGCCTTAAATGGAAATTCTTGTTTCTTTTGCCATAATCCTTTAAAAACAAATCTGAAAGAAGAACTTAACCTTCTTCCAAATGGTCTGTTAAGTTTTCTTATGCTCTGAGCTCAAAGTCTACCAGTCTACTGTTACACTTACTCCTACAAACCTCTTTATTTTTGTCTTTCTCACTTTATTAATTAAGCACCATTTTCTTCGCACTTACGCCAAGTAAAATTCAACAACAAAATTACAAACATTTTAAAAGCAGCAGTACTCGTTTAAAACTCCAGATATAGATAGTGTTACGTTTGGCATAAATTTGTTTGTTTTTTTTAGTCCAAAGGGGCTTTGTCCCTGAAGAACTATTATTTTAGTTTTGTGATTTTGCGTCGATTCACTACAAACGGCGAATCACTTTTCAAACTGTTGCCACAAAGTATTATTACCCAGTGTTATATTTAAAGAAATTAAATAATGAAAAATCTGCATAAATGTATGTATATGTCTCGGATTGTGATAAAACAACGGTACATAGAGCCATCAAATTTTCAAAGACGTAATCCTACTGTGAATATGGGCATGTGGAAGCCCAAAATTGAAATTTGGAATTAGTTTTATGATCGATTTCATATTTTGTAAAACTTTAACGAATTTTTGATTAACAAACTCAAGAATTTCAAAGCAAGCAATGGCAACGTTGTACAGAACAAACATTTTTATCTCCAGCGGATGAGACTGCGTATCCGAAATTCTAAAGATATGATCAATTTAAAACTATTTTACGATATTGCTCTTAAACTGAATTTTACGGTTCAAGTGCAAAGAACGTGATATTTAATAAATAAAGGTAACACATAAAATGTTAAAAGAACACCCCTTTGGACGTAATTTAAAATCTGAAATCTTCCAGATTTTCTTTATATACACACACACATATATATATATATATATATATATTATTATTATTATTATTTTCAGTCTTAATCCGTTCATCATATCAATGTACAGTTTTCTTACACAAGTGGCCTTACAAAACTGTTTTTGTCTTTTTATTATTAATGTTCTCTGCTTTTATATATTTAAATGTGACGTTCTTGGAGCTTACGGCACATAAAATTCGATTCAACAGCAAAATCATAAAATTTTTTAAACCAGCGAATTTCAGTTAAGCAGTCTCGCTATGCTGGAGATAAAAAATTTTTATTGCGTACAAGGTTGCTACTGCTCGCTTTGAAATCGTTGAGGTTTTAATCAAAAATTCATTGAAGTTTTACAAAATATGAAACAGATAATAAAACAAGTTCGAAATTCAAATTTCGGGCTTCCAGGTGCCATATTTCGGGTGGAGGACTACGTTATCCAGAAGTTGATGTTTCTAGGTGCCGTTGTTTTTTTACAATGAGGAAAACATTGATAAATTCATGAAGATTCTTATTTAATTTCTTTAAATATTATAAGGACGATATTATTTGGTGGCAACAATTTTAAAAATGTATCAACGCTTTTAGGGATTCGACGCAAAATGCCGTTTCGAGACTGATAATCCTTGTGGACTCAAGGACCTTTGGACTTAAAAACTGCATCGAATAATTTATACAGACTTTAGTTCGTTTTCGAAATTGATGTGGTCTTCTTTCTTAAAACAAGGAGAAAAACTAATGCACTTTTGGAAATATAATATAATTTCGAAAATAAGGTACAGACCTCATTAACTATTTTTTTAATTTCATGTCCTTGTGGACTTCTTTCAAATTCATCACAAAGTTCTCGAATTCTTGCTCCTTTCCGCCTTAACTCTTCTTTTCGCTACTTTCAGTAGGCCTAACAAATAGAAATAATTTACATTTATGAATAAATGTAAATAAAAATCTTTAAATATGTAAATTTTTACTTCAGTATTTGTCTAACGGTTCTTTTTTCATTTTTAAATAATGTTTTCTGCATTTTATATGAATGTATCAAATATTTTTTAATTGATTTACATCATGTAAGGGAATTCTTGAGATACATATAATTAGCTAAAATTGAATACTTAAGTATAATAATTTTTAATTTGCATGCAAGACAATAATGCATGACAAGATAATAATGCATGACAAGAAAGAAACACGATGTCCGAGAAGTTGGGAAGAGTGTGAAATAAGCTAATTCTCCCTGAAGTTTCAATATTATTTCGCTATCGTTTCAATTGCTCATTTTTGGTAATTTTCTTTAATATTGCTATAATTTTTATTTGCAATTTTTGTATCTCAATATTATACATTCCACTACTATTAGTTAGTGCTTGTAAGGCAATTTTTTCAGTCTCTTTCTATTTTACATACTTCAAATTCTTTTCAAAATAAGTTAACCTTTGGGTTTTATAAAATCAAATTTTATTTTACCTTTGGTTTTAATTTTTTTTCTTTTTTTTTTCCAATTATGACTTTGTAGATTGGAATTTACGTTGTCTTTAAATTGTAATTCTTAGTTTTCTTTGTTGGCATACTTAATTTTTACTTTACTGGAATTTGGGAGAATTTAGGAGAATAATAGAAGTAGTCCCCTTTCCTTCATTTGATTATGTTTAATTAAATCATTGCAGTCTAGCCGCAAGGTTCTTAAATAGGCCTCCCTTCCTTTTGTTTATGTTATTGTAGATATGTGGAAACGGTAAGTCTTGCAGTCATCAGACGGCATCACCTGACAGGAAAAACTCATCGACTGCGCATACAGAGGCAGACGAGGAGAGGTCAGACCACGCGAAGGTAGTGACAATGAACTTTCGATTTAAATCTGATCGTGAGCGCGAGTAGGCGCCTTGTGGCTGTGTAAACATATAAAGTGATCTAAAATTATCCTTGTGTTCAACTAGTGCGAGGAGACATTAATCCACTGTTAAATTCCAATTTAATCTGTAGTTTTTTACATAATTATTAAATGTTCTGTTGTGTAGAAAACAAAAGGATTCCTCATTGTTTACTGAGGGAGATCACCCTAAACTTCCCCCGCAGAAATCTAGGGGGCGTCTGTCCGAGATTCCAAGAAACAAGTAAGGTAAAGTACTGTTTTGTATCAATTTACCTTTGTAATCACTAGTGTTATAAATAATATGAAAAGCAAGATTTAAAAATAGTTGATTTGAAAAGAGTTAGGCCTAATAGTGCCGGCCTAAGTGACTGACATCAAAACTATTATTGAGAATGCTACACTGGTGAAATAAATTGAGAGAATTTTCATATTTTATCGAATTTCATGAAAAGAACTGAACTGAAGGAAAAACCACTGCTTCTAGATAAAAATGCATATCTTGTACGGCAAATACGTAAGCGTATACGTGTGTGTAGGCGGAGCCAGCTGAAAAACAGGCTTTATAAACGCGTGGAGGGTAGGACGAATTGCGTTCGCTAGCATACCTGGAAGAATTTCTTGGTGTTATCTTGCAGCAATCGGTTAAATTTGCATCGGAAACAGTAAAAATGAGTAACCACCAACGTTTAGATGATGGAATTCACCGACGAATTGTGGGGAGGCTAAAGGCAGGCCAATCGCAAGTCCAGATATGCAGAGAGTCTAATTTAACGCCCAGCGTCGTGTGTAACCTATGGAAACAGTTCCAGGATACTGGATCCATAGAAAGCCTGGGTAAGGTCGTCCAATAGCCACGAAGGCCAAAGAAGGTCACTATTTGTCCATTTTTAGCGAGGCGTAACAGAGAGGCTACAGCTTCTCAGCTCTTTCAGGACCTGTATGCAGTCACAGGAGCCCGTGTAACAAGGGTGACTGTTTCCAAAAGACTGAATGAGAGAGGGTTGTTTGCCAGGAGACCGCCTGTTTGCGTCCCGCTCACGTCTACGGAAAGGAGAGTCCGGTTAGCATGGTGCAGGCAGCATAGTGATTGGAATATGAAGCAGTGGGCGACCGTCCTGTTCACCGACGAGTCCCGTTTTACCCTAAACACCGATTCTCGCCGTACTTTCATATGGAGAGACACAGGGACCCGGTACCTACCCTCCAATGTCCACGAAATCAACGATTATGGCGATGTCGGTGTAATGGTCTGGGCAGGCATCATGTTGGATGGCCGCACACCTCTCCACGTCTTTGACAGAGGCTCTGTGTCTGGTGTGAAGTATAGGGATGAGGTCTTGGAGCCCTATGTTCGCCTTTTCCGGGTTGCAGTGGGCCCCCGAGTTCATCTTACAGGACGATAACGAGAGGCCACATAGAGCTGTTCTTGTCGAAGAATTTCTCGAGAGTGAGGATATTCGCCGGATAGATTAATTAGCCAGGTCTGTCTCCAGACCTCAACCCTATAAATCATGTCTGGTACGCTCTGGGGAGGGCAATTGTAACTCGCAATCCTCCTCCTAGAACCATCCAGGAACTGAAAACAGCGTTGCTGAATGAGGGGGACCAGTTGCCACAGGCACTGATAAACTGCCTTATTTCCAGTATGACATCACACTGCGAGGCCTGTATGGCTGTAAGAGGGGACCATACCCCTTATTAACCCATCTCTTTTGTGTCTTCTGCAACCGCTATTTCAGACCTTCAGACTCCCATGAGTGTTACACACGAACATATGTGTCTATTATAACTGTTGAATGTTTGTTTTGTTTGTATTATGCCAACCTATGTTCACACCAAATTTTATTAAAATCTGTCCCGTAGTTCTTGAGATCGTAGATCAAATATGAAAATTCTCTTAATTTCTTTCATCAGTGTAGTATTTACAAAACTGACTCTGAAATTTTCCCAGAATTATTAAAGCTGTTGCAGAGGGTCACAAGAACAAAGTGACTGAAGAACAGTCAAAATTAAAGAGCGAAAAAATTAAGTTAGTTCAGCTTGAGAATAATATCGAGCTTCATAAACTGAACCTACAATCGGCCGGTGAAAATGCCGATTGTGCTTTGTTTACAGATTCTGAACCAGTATCGCGAAAGCTACTTGGTATTTCCTAATCATTTAAAGTATTTGTGTTAAATATAGCATTGCACCTGAATATTGAGCACGGAACACATATGACTCTGTGACTTTGTAAATTATGATTAAGTGCTTTGAATATTTATTATAAAATCTTCTTAACAATTATGAAAAATCTACTTCTTGGCTTAAAAACGAACTTACTTCAGCTGATATGAATATCTCTTTTCTAGGCTTTTTAATTATGTGTTGAATAGTGAATCGAGTATTAACTAAAAATCAAAAAACAGGCTGAAAACAATGGATAGTGTTACAATCGAACAGTGAAAAATAAGCAGTGAACGATGAATAAGGGGAAAAAGTAAATAGGGATATTCTTTGAATTCTTACTCTGAATGATGAGCAGTATACTGTAACTTTTTGCTATGAAGTAGGATGGATTTTTATTTTGTATTTAAATTCGAATATGTATACTGAACTATGAATAGAATTGAACTGCACTATGACTGCTTCTAAAAATGAACAATATCTTGCACTCAGAACAGATATGTGTGTGTGATAATAGCAAAGCCTCGAGGGCTATCTGCCTAAAGGGAGGGATGCCTTCGTGGAGGACTTTCTAAGGGAAACTGGCTCGTATACACGTTACACATGGGAAAACCACGAAAACGCCCATGCAGCGAGCCCGTTCGCGGGATTCGAACCTCGGACCGAACTACCAGTGTTTAGCGACTTTACCGCTCGGCCGCTGGTGGGCCTTCACTCAAAACAGAATAGTGGTACTTAAGGAAAATCCCGTCGGCCACAAGAGACGGCGCCAATTGCGCCAACCCCTCCCCCCAAAAAAACCCATATTTACAAAATACAAGAAAAAACGTTCTATTCTTATATTTCTTTCAAATTTATTATATTATTATTTATTTATATTTAACTTTTCATTATAAATTTCCATTATTTTTTTATTAAAGAGATATGCTGTAAAAGCGCTTATTTTCGCTAGGTTTTAATTGTCGCGAGGAAAGTTATTCTCAGGTAATTATTCCAATTTCAGTCTTGTCACTTAACTCTAATTCCTCTTTTCCCCATTCAATAGTCGTCAGTTCTCTGCGCCAACTATAAATGAATCGGAGCGCAGTCAAAATGAAATAGTAGAACCCTCGAACCACATGCTGTTTCGAATTGACACTCGCTTCGCACAACGTTGCAGCGCCATTGCTTCTCAGTTTTTAAATAAAGCGCCATTCCGTAGCCATTAACACATTTTTTGAGGCCGGTAAGATTCCATAACTCTGGAAATATTCAACAGCATGCTCTTCTGTAGTAGGCAGGTTCCAAATTTTAATCTTTTTTTTTTTTTTTTCGAAAATCCGTGATAGAGGGAGGAAAATGAGTCTTTACTCAAGAATAATAACTAACATGTGTGATCAAGGTTATACCAAACCCAACGTGTTTGAAGAAGGCTTTCCATTTTTGGGGAAACATCGCATAGTTTGGCTTCTTTTCGTTAATGGCAAAAATGGTCCACAGTACCCAGAATAGTTATATCGAACAATGAATAAAATCGAATTTTGATATATTTGTTTTTAAAGAACGAACTTTAGAACTATTTTTACATGACGGCACTTTCAAAATTCCATACAATCATAGTTTTAAAATTTTATCACTCAGTTGTATATGTAGCAATGCCTGTCTTTATATTCTCAGACTGTTATTTTTCTTGCATTGATGTATTAATTTTACCCTGAATATGTATTCTTTTTGAAACTTTGATATTTGAAAATAAATATTCTCAGACTGTTATTTTTCTTGCATTGATGTATTAATTTTACCCTGAATATGTATTCTTTTTGAAACTTTGATATTTGAAAATAAACTGATCTCTGGATCCATTTGGCTGGGCCTAGCGGATAGTGGATTCCCCCGCACGGTGATCAATTTGTTGACAGTCATTCAATGGCGGTAGACGGTGCGGTGACCTACCCCTCAGAGGCCGGAAGCTCTGCATTTTTGTTTTCAGCGCTTGAAAAAGCTTTTTCTAAAGAAAGGAGTACCAACTGAGTTAAAGTGAGAGGTGTCGAGTAATTTATAAGGTGATAAATGTAATCATATTTTATCGTATGCACGTATGCTTCTGAACAAGACATTGCGGATTATGATAAATTAAAATCGCTAATCTTATCGTCATTGGTCGGAAATTGGTTGACTTTACAAGGGAAACAAACTAATCCCCGTTCAATGAACAATAATTAATAAATGCGAAGGTAATAAACGCTCTTGTACTAAGCAAATGATTGCTGAAAACAGTTCCATCTCCCCCTCCCAAAAAATAGAAATCTGGACTTCGCTCAAGAAAACAATCAAACTGCCTGTTGAAATCAATTTATCCATTTAAATACAAATGAGAAAGATATCACTTTCAGACACCTTCAGGGGAAGATGACGATCGTCAGACTTATTCTGTTCAGTGTGTCTTTTAGCGTAACATCCAAACTTCTGCTTTTGAAGGGAACTGAAAGCTTCATAATCTATGCAGTTTTATAAGTGCCACCGATTTGAACACGGTCAGTCCGAATCTTTTAATAATAGGAATTATTTGAAATGTGCAAGTGAACAGTTTACATAAGAAAATTTAAAAAAAAAAAAAAAAAGGAAAGAAAGAAAATGTTAAGTGTCTTCGCTCTCTTAAAGCCCATCCAACCAATTTCTAAGATTTCAAGTTTCCAGAAAGTTGCGTAATTTATTTTATTGCCGCCTTTATCAGCAGTCTCTCGAGAGGAATTTCTACTCGACTGGTACTTAAAAAATGCCCCCATGGCACAAAGATACTATGCATTATTATAATGTAAACTTCGCATTCATTTACTAAAGGAATATTGATTATATTATCTCCTAATATAAATTTATTAGAATGTATCAAAATGAGGGAACCCATAAGTAGAAAGTTTAATTCCGAAAATTGTTTTTTAAGGAACTTGAATGTAAGTCATGAAAAACACTTTTTAAGGGGACTTATATTTAAATCATGAATAACAAAATTTCAAACTTTGAAAAAGAAATTAAAAATTAAAAAACAAGTAATTATAGCTATTGATCGGAAATTAGTTGAATTTTCAAGGGGAACAAACCAACTCCCGTTCAATGAACAATAAGTAATAAATGCGAAGGTGTTTCGTCTTTTACTCAAGTAAGAATGATGATACCAATCTGGCAAATTAAGTTAAGCCAAAATTGTAGTTCCATGAAGTGATGGGATTTATAGCCAAAGTAGAGTATCAAAGAACATTCTGAATGAAGCATTTTTGCTAATACAATATTCTTTAGAAATTTTGAGTGAAAAGCCAATTTATGTAATAAAATTTACAAGATACTTGAGCTAATGTCTCCCCCGATACCTTCGCTTTTATGCATGTCAATTCAAGACTATTATTAAAAAAATAAACATAATAAACTGTTATCTTAACTGGAATTCTGAAATAAAACTCAAAGTAATTGAAATAAATATTAGAAACATAAGAAACATAACTATCCTATCTTTGCAAAAACAAATCAAATAAAAGTTGAAAAATTGAAATTTATATAATAAGAAATAAGGAAATGTAAAATGTGAAGTGAACATGAAATGTAAAAGGGAAGAAAATGCATTAATTAACTTCTTTCTAATCTTTCTTCTTAATTAACTTCTTTCTAGTGGAATGTCGGTAAAGTGCTCTCTTCTGCGTCTTACTCAGAAGAGGTGTGTCCGAAATTCCATTATCATTATCGGCAGTGGGGATACTTTGAATTATTACAGGCGGTGAACCTTTGAGAATATATACAACATACTTTGAACCTATTCTTATGTTATAAGCTGAGAATTATTCATCTGAATTGTACACGATTTCATTCAAATACCAGCCATACACATTAATACCATACTAAATTCTGAAATTTTCAGGGCTTTGGACTGCAATTTCGAAGTCAGGTTCAAGTCTCGTTTAAGAAGCTGAACTATATATTACCTAATTTCTAAATTTATGATTAATTCTAATATGGATAATAATGGATAATTTCTAAATATTTGAAAGAAATTACTTTGAATTTGCGTTATGATTTGAGCTAAAAAGAAGATCTTTGTATATGTCACAAAAGTTGCGTAAGTTTAATAAAATTAAGCAATTTTAGATTTGTAAAACTTATTAAAATCCCTTACATTTTTCTCTTCATTCCAGCTCATTCCTACTTCGAGAATCATGCAGAATTAAGTGGCATTATTAATCAGTTAATATTGTTTTAAATAATATTAATTTCGGCATCAATTATCATTTGTTTAATAAAATAATTTTTACATAATTATACTTATGTCTTTAATAAAATTAAAGAGTTTAAGATTTATTAAAATCAAAAAATTCTGTTATGTTTTGCTATTATCATTCCAGCTCAATCCTACTCGGATAATCATGCAAATTTATGTGGGATTATTAATTAGTTAATATTATTTAATTAAAGTTAATTACAGCATTAATTATTATTTATTTAAGTGGACGTAGTAAATGCTACCATGTAATAAAATTGCTAGGAATGTCGAGTTATTTGGTAGTTTCGGTGTTATCTCATAGAGTAGGTTATTAAAATCATAGCACAGGACTTAAATGAGATGTTGTGTCTAGCATATTAAACCCTGATATGCTGTGTTATGTTCGGATTTGGATAGCGGAAATAGGACTAAGAAAGCATTTCTTGAATGAGACAGAAATAACTGAAAGACAGCATGTTGAGAGGATGATCATTTTTCATTTGATGTCTTGCGGAAAGGATTTTCACTGTTTAAAACTTGATATGCAACCAAGTAAGCATGCAGTAAAAGATAACAATTCATAAAATTCTATATCTCTTACCAATTAAAATGAATAATAAAAAACAGGTGAGTAGGGCTCCACCCGGGGAAAAAAATCTGAAAGGTTTCAGATTTTAAATTACGTTCAAAGGGGCATTTTTTAACGTTTTTTTGTGTTACCCTTATTTATAAAATATCATGTTCTTCGCCCTTAAAAAAATTCAATTCAACAGCAATATCACACAATAATTTAAAAAGAGCATAACCTTAGAATACACAGTCTTGTGCGCTGGAGATAAAAATGATCTTGAATGAAAGAGATTGCTTTCGAATGACGTTGAAATTATTTTCTTTGCAGTTCCTTTTCAATAGATTGAAATCCAGTTATCCTCAAATCATAGAAATCTTTTGTACGATCTTTGTTTAAAAAATGTTTTATGTGTATTTCGTCCGGGATATTTAGACATTCCCACTAGCAACTGCATGCTTGTACTTGCGAATATTCAGAAATATACAATATTCTAAAATATTGAGTATTCTTATTTATTTTATAACTTAGATATTTATTTAGAATGAAGCAAGTGTTACCTGTATGGCATTCCACATTTTAAATCTATACTTTAAATCATTTTAAGAAAAATAGGTGTTTACACTGCTAGCCGCCTAAAATATTAATTATATAAAGAAAATATGCGTAATCATTTTATTGAGCCAGTGCAATTTCATAAAAAAGTGTTTAATGGTTTCAATAAGGCAAGTTATTGAAACCCTTATCATTGTTTTAAATTCTTTCCGTTTGAATTATTGAAATTAAAAAGTAAAAAAAAAAAAAAAAATAAGGTTAAGAACTGCGTGTGCTGCTTTCAAATCTCTTGGTTTGTTAATTAGTCACAGATAAAATTCAAAATAGAATCACGTATGTTTTGTCGAATGGCAAAACATTGGCGCGTTGAATATAACAACATTTTATTTTAGGCAGTGGCAACATACTGCTTTTCAATAAACGATTAATAAAAAGTGGCTCGTGATTAAAATTTAAAGATAATGAATTATCTTATTTACATATTAGATAATTAATTTTCTTATTATCTTATGTATTACTGAAGAAAATATATGTAAGTCTCTAATAAATCAGACTGGATCGAACTTAAAGTAATAAACAGAGAACGTTATTTCCCACTTATTGACGAACACCAAAAACGAACTAAAACATATACATAATCATGACATCACAGTTTCTTTTTACAAATAAAGATTGCTGCCATCTATTGGCGATCGGAGGACACATAGTAAACTTATATTTAACAATTACCATTTTTACTAAATGGCAACAATCTGGCGCACTAGAGACAAAATTGCTATATTTCGAGCAGTTTTGCTGCTGCTCGCTTTCAAATCGCTAAATTTGTTAAACAAAAATTCATTAGATTTTCACATAATATGAGATAAGTCAAAAACAGTTGTACAGTATTAGTTTTTTTTTTTTTTTTTTTTTTTTTTTTTTTTTTAAATGCTGAAGAATTGAAAAATGGGCAATGCCCTCGCCGGGACTTGAACCTGGACTTCCCAAATAGGCACCAAGTGTGCTACCGTTGCACCACGAAGGCATGCAGAAGAAGGGAGAAAATACCTTATAGAGTTTTGAAATTCAAAATTCGGGCTTCCAGACGCACATTTCTGTGTACAGCCATATGTTCAAAATTTGGTGGCGCTAGATATTGCAGAGTTTCCACAATGCTAAGAACATGCACACATACACTATAATACTTCAAGATGTTTCATTATTTATTGATTGAAGATTTTTTATTATTTATAATCATTCTTCAATCATTCCTTGAAAATATGCTGCTAAAACCTAAAAATAAATTAAGTTTTATAGTCCATCGATTCCTATCTGAATCAAGTACATCACTGGTTTGACTGTTAATTTAATTTACATAATCATTATATTCTCTTGTATTACATTGTTTACATAAATGTTCTCACACCGTATTCCTATTTCTAAAAGTAATGTTACACGAAAAGCAAAGAAAATGTTTCATTTATTTTTATTAGTATTTCAGTAGGAAACAATAATAATTAATAAACTACTTTAATATTCCATTAGAATATGGAAATAAAAAAGTATATTTTTATCTTTCATAAAAAAGGCAAAATATATTTTGTCCCTCATCAGAAATGCAAATTCTTGCCGTCACACAGAGCATATTTTTAATGTAAATACAGATTAGAAAATTCATATTTCTTAGTTTTTAATAAATTTTAACATTTATTTTGCATGAAAACATTTACCACAATATTCCCGTAATAATTTCCATCCTGCTTTAAGTGTATTTATATGGGTATCTACGTAGGATTTTGATTATTTTTAGAGATTGGACAAATACAAAATTTTCTGGAATACGAATCTTAAATTTTCTCGAAATCTTTTAGTCTCAAAGATCATGTAAGAATAATACAGTGTAGGAAAAAACATCTTTCCTAATATTTAAAAGTTATTAATTAAAGTAATATTTGAAATCCACCTTTAAACGAAAACGAATTTAAGAATACACAATTTTTTTAAATTATACATGGATATACTAATACAATACAAACGAAGTTTAGTTAATGAAGTATATAATTCAAACTTTTAAAACTTCAATTTTAGTTTCGGCATATAAACGGAAAAAATGATTACAGTAACAGTTCTTATTTTTTACTGGTACTCAGACTATTTCAAATCAAAGCAACGGTAAAGTAGAGAGGTTTATTTCTAGACTTTTTAGACTTTTCTGAAAATAATCTAGCATTTCATGTGGAGGAAAACTCATGGAATGCTAGATTATTTTCAGAAAACTGAAGGGAATTTTAAATCAAAGGAACAGTAAGGTTTATTTCCAGAATTAAGACGGACGAAAACTACACATGAAATACTACATTATTTTTCAGAAAATTGAAGGATATTTTCAAAGGAACGATAAAGTAGAGAGGTTTATTTCCTGAGTTAGCACAAGTGAAAACTACACACGGTATGCTAGATTATTTTCAGAAAATTGAAAGGTATTTTAAATCAAAGCAACGGTAAAGTAGAGAGGTTCATTTCCAGAATTAACACGGATGAAAACTATACATGGAAACCTAGATTATTTTCAGAAAAGTGAAGGGTATTTTCAATCAAAGCAACGGTAAAGTAGAGAGGTGTATTTCGAGAAATAACACAGATAAAAACCCCACATGAAATGCTAGATTATTTTCAAAAAATTGAAAGGTATTTTAAATCAAAGCAACGGTAAAGTAGAGAGGTTCATTTCCAGAATTAACACGGATGAAAACTATACATGGAAACCTAGATTATTTTCAGAAAAATGAAGGGTATTTTCAATCAAAGCAACGGTAAAGTAGAGAGGTGTATTTCGAGAAATAACACAGATAAAAACCCCACATGAAATGCTAGATTATTTTCAGAAAATTGAAAGGTATTTTAAATCAAAGCAACGGTAAAGTAGAGATGTTTATTTCCTGAATTAACGTAGATGAAAACTACGCAAGGAATGCTAGGTTATTTGCAGGAAATTAAGCATGTACCACTTAAAGTCACTACAAGATGATATCTATCGAATTTGTTTAAGTCCATAGAACAACCATGTTCTTTAATTAGAATACTTGTATTTGATTCAGTAAAGAATTTAATAAATGGAGGAGTTCTTTTGAAATTTTGGAAAACACACTGTTACACATAGAGATTTACTGTGTTTTAAAAATTAATAAATAATTTGGAGACTTTTTAAAATATTAGGCTTCTTCCAGTTGCGACATGTACAACCGTATAAATCAATTCCTTTTTATAATCAAACATTCCAAATTTTGGAGCGCGAAAGCTAGGAGTTGAGTTTCGAAACCTTTTCAAGGGTGGTAAAACTCTAAGATTCGAATGTCGCATCAAAATTCCGCAATTCAATACCTAGAATTTACGAATACGTTTTATTTTCCGTTTCTTGGTGCCCAGATGGTATAGTGATTAGGGAATCCTAGTACTATACCAAGGGGCCCGGGTTCGAATTCCGGAGAAGGCCATGTTTGTTTTAAATTTCCGTCCTTTCCTTAGAGGTAACGGTGGCGCCTGTTAGGTGCCTCCACAATAAAATGACCACCACGTCCGACCTTAAAGTGTGGCCAGTGTCGAAAAAAGGCAAAATAGTGCCCGCCATGCAAAAACAAAAAAGACAAAATAGTGCCCGCCACGCAAAAATAAATAAATAAATAAATAAATAAATAAATAATAAAATAAAAAAAAATTCTTTTATCTTTGTTTAGTTTGGGGTTATTAAAGCTTTTATGCATTTTCTAAACATAAAAAAAGTCCCTTTTTTTGCACGGGCTTACGTGCATATATTTGTAAGAAATTAGATAAGCACAAAGATGCACATTTAAGCAAAATGCCGTATGGAAATAAAATGCACTTACTTCGCAGTTTAATTGAAGGAATTAACAGTTACAATTACAGTTCTAATTGAAGGAAGAGAGTAAATGCACTTACTAATCTGACGTCGCATTCAAGGCTCATAAAATGAGGAACATGCTTACCGTTCAGTTCTTTTTGTTAATTATGCCTCTGAATGCATCTCATTCGAATGTGTCCACTCGCACAAGAAATGGATGAATATCTCGTTTCCTTATCGAATTTGTGAGTGCCGTTATCAAAATGCTTTAATAATCAAACATCAGGATGTTTTTTGTTTATCTCACGTATCTATCTATAACTACTAACCCTTGGATGGTTGCACTGTCTTTTAATCATGAAAATTATCGCCAGCAGCACAAAGACACTTTTGCTGAAATTCTTTTAATATGCTACTACTATTAATTAAATAAAACAATCCACACCTTTCTTGCTGTTATTATTCATTTTAATTTTGTAGAAATTATTTAAAGTTAGTTTTCCTCGAATAGTTTCAAAATAATATATTACATAATATTTGTCTTTCATTAAGTGCTTGCAAATCGAATTTTTTATTTTAAATAAACTAATGTTATTCAACAGTAGTAAATGAATTTTATTGGGATAATATTTAAATTTCATCTTGAAGTTTTACTTTATTTAATGCAATTTGGGAAAGAGCACATAGGCACAGATTTTTGCTCAGATTTGTTTTCCAGATTTCACAGAAAAACATTTTATTTTTTATTATCAGAACAATGGCATAGCCTTTATGCCAATTTTTCTTTAGATATTTTAAACGTAAGATCCTAGTTCCTTGAAAAAGTAAAAAATAAATAAAATACAGGCCCCTCCCCCCAAAAAAAAATCTCAAAGGTTACAGATTTTAAATTACGTCCAAAGGGGCGTTTTTTTAACGTTTTCTGTGTTAACTTTATTTATTAAATATCATGTTCTTTGCACTTAAACCATAAAATTCAGTTCAGTAGCAATGTCACAAATTATTTTAAAAGGAGCATATCTTTAGAAATTCCGATACATAGTTCCTCGCTTGCTGGAGATAAAAAAACGATTGTTTTCTCTGCTGTAGAGTGTTGCCATTGCTCGCTTTTAAATCGTTGAGTTTGCTACTCAAAAATTCGTCAAAGTTTTACAAATATGAAACCGATAATAAAACAAATTTAAATTTCAAATTTGGTCTTCCACATGCCCATATTCGTAGGAGGATGACGTCATTCAAAATTCGATGGCTCTATGTACCGTTGTTTTATCACAATGCGAGAAATAGACATACATTTATGCAGATTTTTCATTACTTAATTTCTTCAAATATAATGTGAGGTACGCGCGAGTAACGCGTGCCTAACAAAAGTATAGATAACCTTACCTAGAAAAATAGCAATCTTAATTGAGATAGGCATTTAACATTAAGAATGAGATTTAATAAGGAGAAGTAATATCGATATATATTAATGGCTTAGGGAAGCGTACAGCCCCAACACAGATCGCAGTTACATATCACGTGGAAGGCACAAGACGAGTTGTTTCACAGACGCACACACACAGATTGAAGTCGTTACCCAGAACTGCCGGAAAAAATTCTTCTCTTCCCGCCAGCCCGTAGGGTTGTCCAGCAGGTTTACTGTTTCGCCAATTGGCGCTTTTCTCCAGAATTTTTGAGTCTGTATCACCTGTTTGGCGCTGCCGCTACATACTCCCTCCGCAGTGTCAACGAAATGTGACATACCGACGTGGCGGTCGGATTAATCGTCCAGAACGGGTGATACCAAAGTCCGAAGGTTTTTTTACACTCTTTGGAACAACTTGTGAAGAGTACATGGTTACAAAAGCGGGTTTTAATCTATCTATGGAGATTGTTTGCTTAGTCCCTTTTATTTCGAGATCAAACGTTTTATCTCGTCTTTCTAGCACTTTAAATGGTCCATCATAGGGAGCTTGCAGTGGTTTTCGAACTACGTGGTGTCGAACAAACACATGCGTGGATTCGTAAAGCCGTGGATGAACGAAACAGTTTCGTTGACTGTGGCTAGAAGTCGTAGTCGGGCGGAGACTGGCAAAATGGGATTTTAAATCTTCCACAAACTGTTTGGGGGATGCGTCCATAGGTGTCGAATTGAAAAATTCTCCTGGGAGACGAATCGTCTTTTCATACACAAGTTCAGAAGTGGTTGCTCCTATGTCCTTCTTGAGAGCGAAGCGGAAACCCATCAGAAGCGTTGGAAGAGCCACCACCCAGTTACTAGTATCATATGCTTTTAAGGCAGCTTTCAAAGGACAGTGGAATTCCTCGATATGTCCATTCGCCTGTGGATGGTACGGAGACGTCCTGATTCTCTTGATTCCCAATAATTGGGAAAGGGCTCGAAATAAGCCGCTTTCAAACTGTCGCCCTTGGTCAATAGTAATAACAGCTGGACAACTAAATCGAGTAATACAGTGGTCATAGAAAGCTTGTGCCTCTGTGCGTGCAGTTATGTCTGGTATGGGTACTGCTTCGGGCCATTTAGTAAACTTATCTATCATAGTTAAACAATAATTATTTTAAGAAGTAGGTAGCGGACCAACGAGATCAAGGTGGACGTGATCAAATCCCTGTGATTGGTATGGAAACTTCATTAACGGGGTTCTAGTATGTCTGCTTACTTTTGCTTTCTGACATGGAATGCACTGTCGTGCCCATTGCGCGCAATCTTTACGGATGGAAGACAAAACAAACCGAGAACATATTAACCACTCGTCGCTCCAGTTTGAGATCATTGTCTTAGACCAAGAAATTATATAAGACTCTGTGAATGAGTTTGGAAGGAAGTATATTGATCAATACTTTATAAGGTATTTCTCCCGCTTTCCTAGAATGCCTTCGGGGTGTGGTGGTCTACACAATGGGCGCGTATTCCAGAGGTCCACGGTTCGATTCCCGGCGAAGGCGTTGCTCATTTTTCACTTCTCCTGCTTCCAAAAAATACCTAATGTCTCTACAGCCTTTCAAAACAAGCTGCAGAGCAATCTTCGTCACTTAAATCTTTTAATAGCATAACCTTGTTTAAAACTGCTATTTTGGTTTCAGTTACGAAGCACTGCAAATATTTTTTTCTTCGTTCTATATGCAACACCTGAATATGATACGAAACGGGTCTCATTTTTGTCAAACGTTTTGTATTCAGTTTTATAGAAAGACTTTAAAACTGCTATTAAACACAACTATAAAGTTCGTAAGACCGTATAAAAGTTAGAGTTTATAATTTTTATTGATTTTTTAGTTTAAAACTGCCGGAACACTAATATTATTATAATTCGAAGTATATGTCTACGAACACCGGCAACAGAAAGAAAAGCCACAATAGGAGTTTTCTAGATACGATGTATATAGGCAAAACCACTAAATATAAAAAAAAAATCAATAGGAAAAAAAAACCATACTAAAATCGCTGCATATTAAAAAAAATGTTTTAGAGCTTTACTTCTCTCAAATAATATTAGTTACAGTAGCGGGCTGCGGCGAAAGCAATATTTATAAGTTCTATGTACTCAAAAACGGAAATTAAATAGAACTATTAATTTAATGTACTGTATAGTTGCTGTATAGTTGCTCAAAGTTGCCAGCTGTGACCAAAGCAAATTTTATGAGTTCTGTATATATTAGGGTATTCACATGATTTTTCGTGTTATGTTTAAATAATAGCAGGATATATGTATTATATGTTATGGTATTTACCTACGTTTTCGTATGTAATTGTTTTCCCAATTTTCATCGTATTTAAATAGTACGTATATGTTTAAAAGATATAAGTGTACGGCGTGTATATGTCATGGTATGTATACGTTAGGGTATGTACATGATTATTTGTATAAATCAGTTTTTTTTTTCAATGATTATCATTTTTAATTGAACGTACGGGCCTAAGCGATAGCAGGATATACGTATATTATATGTTATGGTATGTATCTGACTTTTTGTAAGTGTGCGTTTTTCCAATATTTATCGTGTTCAATAGTATATATATGTTTAAACAATAGTAAAATATATGTGTATGGCATGTATATGTCATCGTATATAAAGGTTAAGATACTATGTGCATGATGTTTCGTATGTACCTGCTTTTCCAATATTTATCATATTTACTAGAATATATAGATTTATTTTCTAGAATATATACTAGAATATTTACTAGAATATATAGGTTATGTTAGAAATGCTGTTCTAACATTTCTTGTAATTAATAATATGTTTTATGTGTTTAAATAATAGTTGGATCTATGTGTATGGCTCGTATATGTCATGGTTTGTATATGTCAGGGCATGAATATAATTTTTTTTCATACGCATTTGTTTTTCCAATATTTATCGTATTTAATAGTATGTATACGTTTAATAACAGGATATATGTAAATGATATGTAGTTGCTATGATATGTATATGTTATGTATTAAATATATGTATATGTCTGGCCAATTGTAATGTACGCTGTATAGAATATAAAACCACCACTCGCTGTTTACCCAAAAGTATAAGTGCGTACCTCTTTCAAGCACCCAAATCTATGCAAATTTACGTTTTGTGGCAGCCGCTGTGTGACCATGTATGTATACTGTTACTGTCAATAAACTCCCGATGCGGCTTTTATTGGAAGCCGGAAGGGTGTGCTGAACTGGATAATTACTGGTACCGAATGATACCCGATTTGCTTTAAAAAGCCATCCGGGTGCCCAGGCTGCATTCACCTGTTCACCTATATGTAAATATATATATATAACTAGTGTAATAATAAACAAAATTTATTAAATACCATAAGTCATTTTGCAGAGTGAAACAAAACACACACACCTTTAACAGAAAATGTATTTAAATTTCTTTCAGTTAAACTGCAAATTGCTGCAGATCAAAATATCTCCCAAAAACCTGTGAATAATCCCGTTATACCAAGAATTTTCCTTTTCTTTTACATTTTCCTCAGACTTGGTAATAATTTGTGTAGTATTTTTTTAATTTTTAAATTAAACAAGCAGAATGTTTTTGAAAGTAAGGAATTTGGAAAAGAAATCGTTATCTTTCAGGAACCATCGATTTATGAAAGTAAATTTTTATTGCTTTGAGGCTTTGTTTGTATTATTTGTAATACATCGACATATCGCTTTTACAGATATTTTAAATAGTCAATGACATATTTCAAATAATTTAACAAATAACTCGAATCTTTTCTTAGCTATCCGAATTCTGTTAGTCTTTTTTTCGAGTAATCTGATCCAAAAGCTCGTTTAGCTCTTCTTCAGTTATAGTCTCTGCATCAATCTGGAAATATAAATGCATTTGTTAGAAACTCTTTCAAATTTTAATAACAGTCAGCAAATATAAATGTATAACCTTCATAAATTTTAAAAAATTTTGAATGAAAGGACTAAACGAAATAACTTGCGTATTATATTATAGTTCTTAAGACTTTATTATTACATTTTCTTATCCCTTCTGCTTCTGCTTCTTTGTTAGTTAAAAAATATTTCAAAATGAGTGTAACGATGGAAACCGAAATAGAAACTTGAAGCTTCATACCAATGTATCTTTAATATACGCCAGCAAAACATGCTAAAAAGTTTTTAACCCTACAGAAATTATATTTTCGAAACTCTGTGTTCCTGTCTGCAAAGAGCAACCATCAAATAAGATGTAACTGAACTCGCTATAGTATTCCAAACAAATAAGATATTCCAAACAATATCAGTAAGTCTTTTATAGTCTGTATCAATCTGGAAATAAAGACAAATATAGTATTCAAACAAATATGGTATTCCAAACAAATATAGTATGTAAAACAAATATCGTATTCCAAACAAATATTGCATTCCAAACAAGTATCGTATTTCAAACAAATATTGCATTCCAAATAAGTATCGTATTTCAGAAAAATATTGCATTCTAAACAAATATCATATTCCAAATAAATATTGCATTAAAAGAGATATCGCATTGCAAACAAATATTGCATTCCAAAGAAATATTGTAGTCCAAACAAATAATGTATTCCAAACAAGTATCGTATTCCGAGCAGACCATCCTGTTCTAAAACAAATATTACATTTCAAACAAGTATCGTATTCCAAGCACATATTGTATTCCGAACAGACATCGTGTTCCAAGCAAATATTGTATTCCAAACAAATATCGTGTTGCAAACAAACTTTTTCACATCCAAGCAAGGCCACGTTGGACGTATTTCAAAGTTTGGTGTATTTCCAAGCTGGACGTATTTCAAAGTGGACGTATACTGAGGTATAATTGTACGTCTACTTTTGTTACCATTTTTCAAAACAAAATAAAAAAGTGCATATCAGGATTTAAAATCTCAAATTATAATATTAATTATTTATATGAAGAATTTAAATATTGAAACAGTTTAAAGTTTTTGGGTTTGTACCGCCTATTTTATAAAGTTTGATTAATTTAAATTGTGACTACAAACTTTTAAATTTGTCCAAGCAATATTATTGAATTAAATAGATAAAAACATAGTTAGTTTAAACACTGAAATACCTAAATGGAGCGCTGAAATTAAAAATTAATCACTTTCTAGTAGTAAACAATCAGTTTTAAAACTCTAAAGGTAAAAAAGGGCAAACCTCTTTAAATAACTTTTCCATCTTTTTTCCCTGTTCAGTTTTTGCATATTCGTCGCATAATTCTTTAACTTTTTTTACTTTATTCCGTAAATCTTCTGTTCGACTATTTCCAGGTAATCTAAAAATGATGAAAATAAATTGCAATATTTCACAATAATAAATGTATCACAAATTGTCAGAAAATAAATTTAGAATTTAAATACAGTCAAATTCATGTGATTAATTTCCTTATGTGAAAATATATCATTCTGATCTTAGGAATGGCATCATCTGGAAGTGTCTTTGGACACTTAATTCTCATTCACTTTACATATCCTACTATTTTTAAGAATTTTAATATCATCTTTTTAAAAGCTAAAGATAATATTTTTTTCTGTTGGGGATAAATATGTCACACAGCTTGCTTCGAAAGGATGGCTTTGGCTTCATTGGTTGAATTCGATACTATAAAATTACATGTCTAGTTACAATAGTCTTATAACAAGTCACAGAATTTATGAAAATCGTGTTGTTATAAGCTATGGGTTTTATTTAATTGAATGTATTGCAAGAGATATATATGCCCATTTACAAGATGTCTTAAAACAACGTCGAGAAATTTTTGAAAACAGCCTTTTCTGGATTAAAGCTTTATTTGCTTAAGATTAAAAAGCTTTGGATGTCATTTAGTTGGATGTGATTCCAGATATATACTTTCAGTTACTAGGTATCTTAAAACAAGATAAACATACAAAAGTAGTTTTGACAATGTCGGGAGAAGGCTATGTAAAAAAAGTGGCTAATATTACATAGTCTCAGTTCTGTAAATCTCCTTAAACGTCAAATCTGCTTAAAATTAATTAAAAACAAAATGTCTCAAAACCCTCTCGCTACAATATTCACTCTGATTCCTTCAATAAACATTTCCAATGAATCAGCTAATAATAAAAGCTGTGTTTCCCAAGGTTGAACTCTTAATCGATTAAATGAGCAATCTGATATGCTCCATAATTATTTGCTTTAAAAGCTTTTGAATTACAGCGGCAGTACTCTTGTAGTGAGAAAATTCGTTCTCTAATGTGTCACATGCTGATTTGGAAGGTCTTTTTTTTTTACTAATGTAAGAGTGATAAATATTTTATCAACTGGGAACTTTATTTAATATAAATCTTATAAAATTTTAGATTTATGTATTTATTTGGTTGTCGTTTACGTTTGTGAAATTTCAACAAATTCATGATTATGTGGCTCATACAGTTCGATAGTGTGTTACCTGCCGACGGATTCGTAATGAATTGAGTGCACACAGAACCGATGACAACTTGATGAAGTTCATCTTCCAAAAAACCACTTTGCAGTTCTGAAACTTTTGACGCAAAAGTATTCGTACAACATTTCTCAGTATAATAGAGCATAATCAGTAGTTATTCCTTCAAACTACTAAGAACATTAAACGCAAGGCAACACAAAAACCCTGAAATGCTTAAACTTGCACATGCTACGGAGGACGTGGGCACCCCTCCTACCAATACGGTTAATCGGTATAGCGCCACGTCCACCTTTATCTAGATAACCATACGTGGTGATTATACTAATACACTAATACATAAACATACATACAAATTTGATACTCAATACAGTGGCGTTAAAGCTAATTAATGTTAGACACTGGATAATGCATTGCCATGTTACAAGGTGTATGCAAAAGCATGGATACGGTAGCATATATACATAACGTGTGTACTCATATGTTGAGTACACTATGATCCTTTGAAGCATTATCATTAGATACACAAAACATATACGCCTCCAAAGCACAAAACATCCTCAGGATGTAATATTTAAGTCGCAATATCCAGGGACATACTTAGGATGTCCTGAGTATGTTGATTCTCAGATGTCCTGAGGACATCGTAATTTAACATCCTGAGGATGTCTTATTTAAGTCGCTATGTCTCGGGATATGAGAGGATGTCCTGAGGACTTCACCAATTTCATATCCTGAGGACATTCATACTGTATTGTCCAGGGGACTTCGGTTGTTAAACATTCTGAGGATATTTGTTCTCAAATTTACCAGTTTTAGTTTTTTGACATTGCACATCTGAAACTTGCACATTATTTAATTTTCATATGTATTTTACTAAGTTGTTTCTAAATGCTGTACACTAAAAATATTGATATGATTGATAATTTATTCTTGCTATTTTGTTATTAATTTTAACTGCTATTTTTTCTGACGTTTATAAAAGTTATTTAGTCATGAAAAGATTTTTTTTCAATGGATTAGCATTTTCTAGATTATTTGCTAAATTCCAAATAACATATACTTTTTTATAAAAAATTTATAAATTACTTACAGATTACAAACCCTACTATAAATACAGGTAAAACTGGAATTTTTTTTTAATTACGGAAACGAATTTTTTTTAATTAGGGTGTACAGACATTAGGTGTTATTTTGGAAGCAGGAAAGATGAAAAATTAGCAACTGCCTTTGCCGGGAATCGAATCACGGACTTCTGGAATACCGGCCCAGAGTGCAGAACCACTACACCACAAAGGCACACTAGGAAAGCAGGAGAAATACCCTATATTACTCCTCTTTTTAGAGAGCGACTTTTTTTTAAAGGGGGACCCAATCGCTAAATTCTGAGTGTGGATATAACTCTTCCAACACCCTTTTAGTTCGCGCGCTACTGTAGAGACATTAGAATTTTTTTGGAGTGCCGGAGAGATGAAAATTTAGCAACCGCCTTCGCCGGAATTCGAACCACGGACCTCTGAATTACCGGGCAGCGGGCAGAACACTACACCACGAAAGCACTCTAGGAAAGCGGGAGAAATACCTAATAAAGGGCAAAAAATTTTCCCATAATTACAGGACTGAAAATGTTTTTCAATCGTGCGATCTGTTATTGATATTGAATTACAGTCGTGCGATAATTTCGCAGTAAAAATAATTCTCTGATGACTATCCAAGACTCTAGAAGCTTTGGTCTTATATAGAGATGGTCTTCTTAGAGAAATAATGCTTAATATCAATATTTATTTATAATCTTAGAACTATTGGTCACTTTCAGAAGTGGTCGTTTGAGAGGCGATATTCTATATATTTATTTACTGATACTCTCAGATTCTCAGATATTTGTTTATATTCTCAGAAATATTGGGCAGAAGGTGGTCATCACATACATGCAAAATTTTACATTTCATTAAAAATGAATTCGGCATTATTTAACTATTTCCCTATTAGTTAATTAATTAGATAAAGAAAAAATTATGAAATAATACTGTTTATTACGGAATAATGTAGAAAGTTCTGCAGAACTATATTCTTTCGCGTCATTGCACATTGTATCCGGCAAACTACTAGTTCCTCGTATTCTTCCGCAAATCCGTAAACGTCTGTGTGATTTGAAACGAAATCCAAAATGGCTGCGCCATGAGGTTTACTTGTATGGATATTTTTTGTTGCATGAAAGGTAAGTTCAGTTGCAATACTTGTATGTTTACTTTTTTTGCTTTTCGAATTTATGTTATTTATGTCATTTTGACAGTTAAATGTTTCACAGCTTTATGAATTGTTTCCATTCTGTTGTGAATTACTTGTATAGTATCTCAATGGCTGGCTGTCTTTTCAAATATCTAATTTGCCTTGCTATCCAAATGTTTATGACTGAATTTTTTTAGTCTAGTTTATGCATTCATTTCAAAATAATATGTGTGATCAGATTGCTTATTATTTTATTGCAACAATAAATTTATGTTAAATAGTTTGAATAATTGTATAACAAATAAGAGTTTGGGAAGCACTACGCCCGCGATAAATACGCGCACGATAAATACGCACCGGCGCCAACGGATCTTTTGCGGAAGAAAACCCAGAGTTTGCATTGTTTTGTCCAAAATATGTATGGTTGAAACATTATCTTAATCTGCACTCATGTCCATAAATTAAGGATAATTCGGAGTCACGCGGAAATCGAACTCTAAAATAAATATATCACCTGTAAAATCACTACACACATCTTCAAGAATCATATGCAAATTTCAGGAAGTAACCAGATAACATCGATGGTACGTCATAATGATGAGAGTGTAAAAGAGTGATATATAAGGAATACTGGCAGAGAAATAAAATTGTTCGCAGACGCTTCATAAGCATTTCATTGCAATAACCGAATAGTTATGACACAAAGGACGCATTTGGATGATTTTTTAAGTGGTAGAATTATCGGCCGTCTGGAATGTGGGCGTACCCAACTGGAAGTATCAGACGAACTTGGAATTGCCCAGAGTGTCATCTCCAGGCTTTGGCAACGATTCCGAGATGATGGTAATGTGAGTAGACGTTACAGCATAGGTCGCCCCAGAGTTACAACGCCGAATGAGGACCGATATTTGGCAGTTACTGCCAAAAGAAACAGGCGGAGCACAGCCTCAGACCTGTTTCGTCAGCTCTCTTCAGCCACTGGTACGACAATTTCAAGGCAGACCGTATACAGACGCTTAGGGCAGATTGGTCTATATGCTCGTAGACCTGTCAGATGCGTTCCACTTACTGCAACGCACTGTCGCCTGCGGTTATATTGGAGTAGAGAGCATGCATTGTGGACACCGCAACAGTGGGCTTGTGTGATGTTTTCCGACGAGTCCAGGTTAAGCTTGCAGTCTGATTCTCGCCGGAATTTCGTATGGAGAGCTCCAGGTACCCGTTACCACCAAGAAAACATCATTGAACGACACCGTTACGGTGGTGCAGGAGTGCTTGTTTGGGGTGGAATTATTCTGGGTTCCAGAACTGACCTGCATGTTCAAATTGGAACCATAACAAGCCAAATCTATCGGGACGTCATTCTGGAAACATGTACGTTTGTTTCGGGGCGCCATAGGCGCACAATTTGTGTTTATGGATGACAACGCTCGTCCTCACCGTGCAAACATCGTAAGCGAATGCCTTCAATCGAAGGATACCACCCGTATGGACTGGCCAGCATTCTCACCGGACTTGAATCCAGTAGAGCATGTGTGGGATATGCTTAGCCGACGAGTTGAAGCCCCTCAACCTCCTCCTACGTGTCTACCGGAACTTCGGAGAGAATTGCTTTTTGAGTGGTGTAATATCCCCCCAAAATCAGATCGATAATTTGATACTCAGAATGCCTAGGTGTCGTACGGACTGTATTGCTTCGTCTGGGAGACATACAATGTATTAACAATCATACCAACCATGTAATATTGTTTTTTTTGTAAATAGGTTTTTTTTTTGTAATTTGCTGCAGGCAGAAAAAATCGCTATTTTTTTTAATAATATCAAACATATAGCATCTTTTTTGATATTTACCTTTTGTTTAATAAATAAGCTTTACAAATAAGTCAAATTTGTTTTGCTTCTAACTTTTCCTTTGCCTGATTTTGCATTATCCTTAATTTATTGTCACGAGTGTAGTTTGTAATTCAATTTTAAAACATGGAGAATTAGAAGTTTTAAGTTTTTTGGGGGGTACTGTTCTGTTATCGGGACCAGAATCGGAAATGTATGAACCTGTGTTTGTAAGTATGTGCATAGATGTGTATATGTAGACACACACACATACAAATATACAAGCATACATAAATACATTTCTGAACCCGGTCCTAATAACAGAACAGTACCTTTTTTCAATATTTTACAAAAGAATTAAGCATTTTTCAAACTGCATATCATTTTAAGATTCGACTTTCAGGAAGACGAAATATGGTCATTCAACCAAATGCTTATGATTGCTTTTAACATTTTCTCATAAATATTGTTTGCATTTTTATTGTATTTTAGATACTTTAGTTATGTAAAGTGAACATGAAAATATTAGGAAAGCTGAAGAATATGAATAGCTACCATAATACATGTATTTTTTCATAGAGCCCATTGTTTTAGAAACCAATGCACCATTATTATATGCTGGCTTATTTTATAGTTATATGCAATTTTATGTTCATGTTATTGTAGTATTGTCATTATAATAAAAGTATTGATAATTTTTGTTGAATCTTGCAAGTTGCCTAACATTCAGAATTATTACTACCGAATTTTACTGATAGGTTTTTTTGAGTTGACATAATCTGTCTGATAAATAAAATAAACTGGTGTTTAAGTTATATGCATTTCTCTTAATGTTTCATTGAAAGTGAGATGGAAATATAAATGCTTTTCAGAAAAGTGAATTCTTTTTGCCTGAAATAACAAACTGTACTAAATGATTAATGTTTATATCATTTCAGAAATGCTAATATTAAAGTTTCTCCCCCTTCTCTTCTTTTATTTTGAAATAATTTATAATAAAATAATATATGCATAAGTGTAATTAATCTAAAGTATCATTCAATAATATAATTTATTTTTACTGATATTTTTATATTTCTTATCTGGGTTTTCTTTTGGTGTTAGAAGGAGGAAAAGACTGTAATGTTTTAATTAAGGAAATAATTAAAATATTACAGTCTTTTAAATAACACAATTACAGTAATGTTTATTGAAGCAATCAGTACTGTGTGATCGCCAGTGATTGAATAATGTTAAAATGTATTATTCATAAGGAAATTTGCTTATCTTTGTGTTATAGTTTCCATTTTGACACAAGTTGAAATTTGAATTATTGGAAGCACTTTGAAAACCCGAATTATTTCCTGAATCATTAATCAGGCCAATATATAACATACAAATTTTTATACAAAATTATTTCTTTGAGCATATTATAAAGAACTCATTTAATTTTTTTTATTTCTACAAATTTTAGACAAAAGTAGCATGTAACAGTTAAATATTTATTGAAGCCTACTTGTTACTTGTGGTAACAAAGAAGTGTGAAAGATATTGTCACATTAGCGAACATGACGATCATTGATGCATAGTTTAGTAATTTAATAATATACTGAGAAATGCTCGGAACTTTCAGAAGTGGACATTTTGAAAATGATGGGCTTCATAAGAAATTTACATGGTTTTATTATTTATTTTTTAGTTAAGAATGGATTTTAATGTTCATATGAAAGAATTCTGTTTAATTATATGTGAAATAATTGTTAAAGTTTGGCATTTAAGAAAATGAATTAATAGTATGCAATTATCTTTTTATTATACATATATTACTATATATTTCTAATGCACTATGTAAATGTCAGTGCTAAACAATTGAGATACTATTGTCAGGGCAATTTTTTCTTATACATCAAAAATTCTGATACTTTCTGATCATCTGCCTTCACAGCTTCAACTTATGCTAAAACTGCAAGAGTATGTACACGATAATAGCAAACTATGAATATGCATACCACACACATGTATTTACATGCTTTATATTTAATCTTTATTTCTGAATAGTATTCCATTGGATGAAAAATATATGAATATTGACCCAATATATATATTTTTGTGTGTGTGCATACTAAAATTTCTTGTTTCTTATAAAGTGCTTATTTGAATTACTACTTGTGAACAGAGCAGTAGATATGAACCATAAACTAACCATTATGCCAATTTTCACAGCTTTGCAGATAGTCAGAAAGCACCAAAATTTGTAATAATGTTAAGTTTAAATGATGTTCTATACCTTTGTGTTAATTTTTCTATTCTATTAATTCTATTATTGTGTTATTAAACTTTCTGTAGGAATTTCAACTGGTTAAGATATTACCATGTGGAGAAGAATTTGGTTTTCAAGCTTGAAAAAATTGCAGCTGAAGGATTTTGTAGAAGGTCAGTCAAACTGGTTTTAGTTAATTATAATTTAATTTTGAGTGAAGAATTCTCAGATTTATTTATCATAAGTGTCTAAAGGTCTTCTAAATTAAATTTTGCTTGTTTTTGAAATTTTTCATGACATTCATTCTTTGATGATTATTATTATTTTTTTTAATTTACTAACTTATGTCCAGGCACATAATGTTGCATTTAATGCCATACCTTAAATATTGTAAAATCTTAAAATAATACATTTCACTTAAAAATGTGGTTGTGACAGTAAATTTTCTGTTACATTTAATCATATCTATAAACATTGGTATACATCATTTTTCAATAATCTGTATATTATTTTGTGCATTTCTTTTACATCCAAGATCTGGCATACGACTTGCTTTTCAAACTGATAACATGGTGTAATAATGTAATCTAATGGTTAAAGTTTACTATGGAACGGGCCAAATTTAATAAATTATTCTTTGATAGAAATTTATTCATGTGTTCAGTGTGTCTCATCTCTTTAAATTACTAAAATAAATTTTATGTACTTGCATTTAGGAATTTTGACTCTATCAGAGTAATTTTGTTTCAGTTATTATAACATGCAAGGGAAAAAATTCATTCATAGCTCCGTATTTAAAATTAGTTAATTAAAGTCCTTAATAAAGAGGGACGTTTTGTTGTTTTTAAAGTCGATAGAGTTTAATTCAAAAATATGCCAAATTAAGGGTTACTTTTTAACCCAATTTAAAATTTTCATTATTTTAACATTACCAATAATTGTTATTTGGAATGTTATTTTAACTCAGATATTGTAATAATATCAAAATTCCTTATTTTTTGATAGGTAATCCAAATGTAAAACAAGAAAAGAAAAAATTTAAATGTAGAAGTATATTTATTTCATACCTCTAACAAATAAAAACAACACAAGCACTTTTTACTGTCTATCTGCATAGTGTGGCCTGTCCTGTAAGACTGAGATTTGTATGGTCAAATCCATGTTTCAATTAAAGGAAATGCATGCACAGTCTTCTCATTTTCACTTCGATTAAGGATTCTGTATATACTAGCATAAGAAATATATTAGTTAATGCAGTGTTATATATCAATATTTATAGACAATTATTGTGGCTATGTTTATTATAATTTTATTCACTGTAATGGCTGGAGTGTCTAAACCATCATGCTGTGTAAACAAAACTCAAATCTTAATTTCTGCATACTGCTCCACTAGTGTTTAAACCACTGAAATGGTGATTATGGTAGAACATCTTTGGTAAAAATTTACTCTACTGTAACCCTTGGCGAATCGTTCCTTTTTATATATCAAGATCATCACCTGAGAGGATCGGCACCAATTTTAAGATGGCCGCTACACAAAACCAAAATAAGAAGTCAAAGACATACACAAACTCGGTGTCCATGTACACATCGACTTATTTTAACTATAAAAAAAAAAAAAAAAAAAAAGAGAGAGAACTGCACAAACTAGTCATTGGGCACTGCCGTAACTTTGTCCATGTACACATTGATCTATTTTCACTTTAAGAAAATCAGAAAGTTAAAAATATCATGTTTACCAGAAAAAATTCGCCAATGTCTTAACACACAGAGACAACCAAAAATACACAAACAGAGAGGAATAAGTTACCAAAAATACATATTTCCTAACATAAAAACATTAAACAACAAATCTTCTAACAAAAATTAACACACAGAGACGAATAAATAAATGAAACGTCATTTTTTTAACATACCTTTTTTTTTCACATGCATACGTTTAGGCTTCCCACCACCATCTCCTCCATCCTCCAGGTAAGCAATTCAATTAAATTTTTCGTCTCTTAGTCACCTCAGACATACTCAAACGATGGTACCCGCACCAAAATAATAGCATGTTCAAAATACAAGACCATACCACTTCCATGCAACCAAACACAGCAATTGAAAAGAATGGTAAGAACCAAAAACCTGGGTCCGTACAAAAGGTTTACTATTACAAAAAGTAGCCCAAAACTAAATTTATCACAACACGTTGGCAATATTTTCAGAAATAACTCCTTTTTATTGACAATAAAAAAGTTTTTTTTTCCCCCAAAGGCTACTTTCGCCAAAATTATCAACATTAGGGTTACCGAAAAACTTATTTCACGCAATGGGCTTCCACATTTCACAAACAACCATTACCACTTTGCGTTTTTTTTTTCAGACAGAAACCAAGATGTACCATACAGTAAAGATTAGCCACATCTTCATTTACTACTGTTACAACATAAAATATACTTCTTTGGTAGATTTCTGCAGTTAAATTCAAAAGTTTAAAATTGCATATCGCTTATCATGATCAGATTTTATTTTCTGCACGTAGCTAACAATTACTTATGTGTTGTCAGATAAATGTTACCAGATGCAGTTAATTATTTTTTACTTGCCAATCTCATGAGACAAGTTTTTTTTGCTCCTGCAAGACTTTACTTTGTGTTACAAAATAAATTCATTCTCACTCTTTTTGGACTTGCCTACACATTAAATTTAAAATAGTTTTATGAATAGGTAAGATGTGATTATCATAATTTTGTTTCTCTCTTTATCTTGGCAACTTTATATGTTGATTCAGTATCCAGGTTACCTACCAGTGGCTGATTGATAAAACTGCTCATATGTTCAGCTGGTGGTTTGAGTTTATTTTCTGACATAAAAAAATTTAAAAGGCATCTGCCATGTTTATTTTACTCTAATCGAAAAATCAAATAGTTGCTACTCTGTTTATACGTACTAAATGTTAAAATATTTTAAATGCTTCCTTTAATTTGCATTTTAATAGTCATTTGTTTAAATTTAATTATGAATTATATTCACATATAGTAATTGTGAGTGTTTTTTTTTTTATTTTAGGTGCTGTGAAAGGCAATGGCAGAGATCCAGTTTATCAAAAGTTCTTATATACATAAGAATACATGGATATAAGATTGTTTTTCAGGAATTCAAATAAAATGTGATAAATTGGATTAATAAAAACTATTTTGAATTTTGAAAAGTGTTTTTCGTTTGTTAATCATAATATAGTGCCATAAATTTTTGAATGTGTTTATTTTTCATCCAAATAAATAGGTTTACAAAAATTTGTCATATTAATAGATATTGCAGGATTTAGCATTATTATAAATATTTATTATAGCAGATTTAGCTGAACTACTTTTTTAGTCTCTTTGCAGATGAAGTCACAAAGGTAAGTGGTTAGATATTTTTCTGTATTCCCCATTAAGTAATTTTATCTGGTAAATTACCATTACTTATATACTAAAGGTGAAAGAATAAGCTTTCCTTGAAAATACAAAAATTTGTAGACATTTAAAAAAATTGGTATACGTAAAAAAGTTCTTAAATTGCCACATATGCGAAACTCAAAATGTTATATATGAAATAGTTCAGAAATATAAATATTTCACTATTTGAAATAGTGAAAAATTTATATAAATATAAATTTTTTACTATTTTTTAACTATAATTCACTGCATTTGTTATATATAATCACAGTTTAAGGTAGCAGTGCTTTTCTCACTGTGATTTCTCATGTATTTTGATTCATAAATCGACGTATTTTGATTTCTCTTTTGAGACCGAATAAAAAATGAACTAAACATTCTCGTTGACATTGAGAGTTGAATAAAAGCTCACCTCAAAATAAAATGAATTAATAAATGTATGGAAAATTTTACATAGCATATATTGAGCAGAAAGAGTAAACTGAATATACTTAGAATTATTAATAATTGGTAGAGTAGATTGCAGAATAAAGTGCCTTACAGTAGATCTTTTGGAGTTTTCCTATGTTGCGTAAAATGCAGATTTAAATTTTTTACATTGATTGTCATATAAATGGCAATTACTGTTTTATTTTGCTCTGAAATGAATGGTTAGTAATAAAATTCTGGATGAGATAACCTTTAACATGCGCTAGAATTTACAAAGTTTAATTTGGTCCTGATTTTAACTGGTAAATTTCCTTTTACTGAATTTTACATAAAATAATACCAATGAACCATTGCAAATTAGTTTCAGAACTTTTTTTTTTTAATCTAAAAGGGCGATTAGTCTCGAAATGTGACTTCATATCGTCAATCGTAAACTTGTTTCGCTTTTCATTCAAGTCTTGCCATTTGGCAAAATTTAACATATTTGCCTTTAAAATCTTAATCTCTTATCGATTAACAAGCCAAGCTATTTAAAAGCAATACACACAGTTCTTAACAATGTATTTTTTTACTTTTTAATCTGATTGATTTAAAATGCATTGAATTCATGATATATCTAATTGAAAACAATAAATATTTTTATATAATTACATGATATAGTTCATCACTTTTCAAATATATAGAAGATATTTAACTTTCTGGTGTCAGTATCTAATAAAATGTTTTGCTTTTTTCACTGGCCCATCTGTATTGATAATCTGTGCACTCATAAACTTTGAGCCCTTTTGAGTGACTGCTAAAATCTGAGGGCTTTAAGATTTTTTTTTTTAATTCTGTGATCAGAAAGATAGAATTTTAGAAGAGCTTCTTGAGCTACTTTTTGAATGATATGAAGAATTGTTAACATAATGTCAAATTTTTACAGCTAAATATTAAATATATAAAAAAGCCTGCAGCATTCTCATGTTATGAAAACACATTTATTTATTCTGAGGCTAGGAATTGATTTAGTTTTAAAAATACAATTTATTCCTTTTAACAATTTACCAACAGTGTCATCAAAACACTATAAATTCCTTACATGTTTTAAAGAAAGATGATTCATTTATGTAAAGATTATTAAATGGCTAATTTTATAATTGAATTTTTAATACAAATTAACTGAAATTAGAAACTGATTTTGTAAAATAATTTAATTATGAATAATTCAATTTCGGGGCTATTGGATGTTTATAAATGATCGAAAAATTTTTAAAATCTTAAAAATAAAAACAAAATTTTCAGTTTTAATAATTTGTATTAATAATTCATTTTAATTTCCTTGCTCAGTTTTAATATATTCACAAATTCAGATTTAAAAACAAAATAAGTTGTATAAATATTTTCAACATTTCTGATTTTTCCATAGTAACCATAGGAGAAGGATTTGAGACTATCTGTGTAAAATAAGTAGGTTTTAGATCATCACACCTTCACATACTTTCACTGGAGGTTTCCTCTGTATATATATTGGGATGTGACACTAAGCAGTTGAGAGTATGTATTTAAGAGGTTAAAGGGATATTGTAACTAGTATCTCAAATCCTGATAACATTCCACACGCTGTCGGTCGGACCTAGATAGGATGTCCTAAGGATATACTGGGATGTGACATTAAGCCCTCAGGAGGATCAGTTTAGGAGGAAATTGGGATATTACGGGATGTCCTGAGGATGTAGTAAGTAGGACTTTAAATCCTAATAATATCCCATACGCTGTCGATGGAACATAGATAGGATGTTTTTAGGATATAATGGGATGTGTTTAGGAGGTTTGTGGGATATCCCGGGATGTCCTGAGGATGTAGTAAGTAGGAGTTCATATTCTAATAACATCCCGCACGCTGTCGATGGGACTTAGTTAGGATGTCCTGAGGATATCCTGGGATGTGACATTAAGCACTCGGGAGGAGGTGTTTAGGAGGTTTGCGAGATATTCCGGGATGTCCTGAGGATGTGCGCATATTCCGCGAGCAACATCCTTGACATATCCCAAGGATGTTTTTGTGCTATGTGGACAATGCTAAAAAAAAAAAAAAAAAAAAAAAAAAAAAAAAAAAAAAATGGGACAGTTATACCTCTCGTTCTACTGTGCCGATTCACGAAATTCAAATTGCGCTCTTCATGTCTCGAAAGCGCGACTTAGGATATATATTAGATTTATATATATATAGCACTATTCTAACATAGGAATTTTGACACAAAATCGGACTTTTTCTGAAATAACATATCCATTTTTTTTTTTACATATTTCGATTCTACGACTCAAATTATGCCTAAATAGCAAATTTTGTAAAATTTGGTGCGAAATTTACGGAGAAATTCAACAATTTATGTTGGCGCTTTTTATTCAGTTTGCGCCAAAATTAGTTCACTTGGCGAACTTCTTAATATGTGGCAGTCTATTTTCATTTCCATTTTTATATAGTGCGTGAGGGGGATAAAACGACCCAATCGTTCCTTCTTTCAAATAATGTTCTTTATCTTATATTTTTAATTATAGTTGTTATAAACTTTAAGCAATTTTTTTCTTTTTCGAATTTATTTTAATTGTTTACGTTGCATAGTTTCTTTCGAATAACTGTTTTAAAAATTTCTATTTACTCATTCGAACTGCGTAGTTTAAATCAAAGGTGCATCGTCTATTTATTTTTTTTCAAATAGTTTTCTTTATACTATATTTTTAGACATAGTTACTATTTTAGGTAATTTTTAAATTTTTAGACTTTTGTTTTAACTGTTAGAGTTGCATTGTCTCTTCAGATAATTATTTTAAAATTTTCTATTTATTCATTCGAACTGAGCATTTTAAATATATTTATTAATATAAATTTTCCAGAATTTGATTTTATTTATTTGAATTCCGTTTCTTTCGGAAGAATTCTTTGTAACCCCGACTACGATGCATTTGAAAATTGCATATATTAAAAGAGAAATTACAGTAAAGCAAGTTAATACGCCTTTCGATGTTCCGTTCAGAAAAGAAAGATGTTTTCAATGTTCCGTTCAGAAAAGATAAATAAGAGAGATGTATAATCGACATTTTAATTTAGGATGACTTGCATACGCTGCTTTAAACAGTTTTATCATTGTGCCCATTGCTTTACACAATTTTATCCTACATTTGGTTTCTTAAAATGTTATTCATATTTTAGTCAAATATTTTATTTTTGAAATCGTAAAAATCAAATATCATAAGATTAAAAAGTTTTAAATTTAAAAAAATGTACAAATACTAAATTTTAAGCAAAAATTTATTTTTTTTTTCTATTTTTCTTTAGGCATTCTGCAATTATATTAAAAAGCATCCAACTTTTCGAAACATCTTAATATTTCTGACAATCATTTTAAATAAAGTTAGCGTAGTTACCTTCCATTTCATAAAGGCCCACAAATGGCCGAGCGGTAAAGTCGCTGAACACCGGGGTTTGAATCCCGGTACACGGGCTGGTTGCATGGGCGTTTTCGTGGATTTTCTCATGTATAACGTGTATGCCAGCTGGTTTCCCTTAGAAATTTCTTCACGAAGGCATCCTTCCTTTTAGACAGATAGCCCTGCTTTGCCGTAACTTAGTAATCCAATTCAATCCATTTCATCAGAGCTTTTATCAGTCTTTAGAAGCTAAGCATTTTGAAGGTATGAGATAAAAGGAAAGACTGGTTTCATCAAGAGGTTTTAGTTTATTTGATTATGACAAAGCACACTAGGGCTATCTGCCTAAGGGAAGGGATACCTTGGTAGAGGACTTTCTAAGAAAAACTGGCTCGTATATACACGTTACATATGGGGAAAACCACGAAAACGCCCATTCAGCCAGCCCGTTCGCGGGATTCGAACCTCCGACCGAACTATCAGTGTTCAGCGACTTTACCGCTCGGCCAGTGTTTCATCAGGAGGGAAAAAAACGTCTTTAGGTGACATCCACATACATCACTGGATAAACTCCTGAATCTTCAAATAATTCGATTCAGAAATCATGGGGTTCTCCGTTTATGATACGATATGATGTTCTATAACGTAATTTAAATTTATACAACCATATAGTCTAAAACCAGTCGCTCTTCACTTTAATCTCCAATGATATTGTTTTTGTCTTTTCTGTTAACCACAAGCTCAATTGATGGTATTTGCTGGTGTACACGTCCAAGTGTTTTCTCTTTGAACACCTAAATTCTTTGAAGTATCCTGAAAGTATCTTCAAAAGCGTCCAACTTTTTAAAACATCTTAGTATGTCTGACAGCCAAATTTCCCTACAAATTTTTGCTTACTTTTCTCCCTAATTTTCTTCTTTCCTTCTACAGTTATTTTCAGTGCTCACACAAGAAAATTAAGATTTTTTGACCGCTAGACTTCCATAAATTTTGCATTCTTGTCAATTTTTTTAAAATATCAATTACATGAATTGTGTTTCAAAGTTTAATTTACATGGTGGTTATAATTAAAGTTCCACTTTGAAATGGTCATAAAAGGAAAACTACTGAACCAAATGTTATCACACTTGGGAATCGTGTAAAGGAGGTTATGGAAATTTATTTTCCGCGGAAAAAAAAAGAGTTCAAAAACTTATCACCAGGGTAAAAATGACGCTGTATGAAATATTGTTAAATGAAATAGGACATGTAAACATCGGTTTAAAATGTGTTTAATCGTTTCCGAAACGTGTAACAAAGCATGTTCAATGTAACGTCCAGTATTTTCAGAAAGCAAATTAAATCCTGTTACTGCATTCTCAACAGCAGCTCTTAGCATATCAGGAGGAATGTTACGGACGTGTCGGTGTATCACATTTTTCATTTCTGCAAAATTGTTTAGATTATCACCATAAACAGTGCTTTTGAGATAATCTCATAGCTAACAGTCACAGAGGTTTGAGGTCTGGAGGGAAGAGGGCAAGTGTTGGCCTATAAGACGTTCATTCGTGAAATATTTCCTAAGTAACTGTGCGGTGGGGCCCAGCTCTGCATAAAAATCGTAGTATCTAAAATGCCACGTTACTGCAGTTCATGTATCACGAAGCATTTTTACATTGACTCTAAGCGAGCTGCAATCACAGTGGTCCAGTTGTCGACTGCTATTCAGAGAAAATGGTTCAGTTATGAAACTAGCTGTCATTCCACACCAATGACAAATTGCATAGCAGTCATTCCACACCAAACGGTGTGGAATGACTGCTATGCAATCGAATACAGTAGAAGGATGCAATGGAACTAAATCGAAAACATGAGGGATTTCTTTGGCCCAAATCGATTAAAAGCGTTTTGAATCAGTATCTTCATGTTTTAGGGCCGAATTCAGGTTTCAAAAATTACAAATTAGCGATCTGTAAGAAAACGATTTCCAGATTGTACGCACTTGTGCGAGTGATTTGCAATCTCACATTTTCTAATCGGTAATTCATGGTTTTTCACGGACGAATTTCTCCCTTACACGGATGGCCTTTAAATGGTAATTTAATGGTAATTTTAACGCCTTTAAATGGTAATTTGCTTACTTCAAAGTTTCTTAAGGGTATACAACATATTAAACCTGTGTAACAAAAGGTTAAGTTAGATTCCGACCCATATTTCGTTTAACAATATTGCATACAGCGCCATTCCCCCTGGTGGTGAGGTTTCGTAGAAAATAAATTCCCATGACCTCCGCTTTTACACGGTTACCAAGTTTGATAACATTTGATCGAGTAGTGTTCTTTTTATCACCGTTTCAAAGTGGAACTTTAATTATAATCACCCTGTATATTATTAAATTTTAATTTGAAGCTATGCGTTATATGTATACAATGTGTAAGATTTTCCCTTTTATGGAAAAAATAAAGAATCGAAGCAAACATACTTAGGATAATGGACCAAAACTGAAAAAAATTTCCCCTCCGTCCGAAAATAAAATATTGAAACTTCGACCTTGAATTTATTGGATTATTCGAAATAAACAATTTGACTTATCTTCTAAGCCCTAGTTCCGACAACAATTCCGTCAAAAATTCCGAATTACTGAAACTGAAATAAAAGGTTTAGTATATATTCACTGTATGTTAATAAAGTAATCAAAGTGTAATAAAAACAGGTTATAGAATTTACGCCGATAAAACTTTTTGTCTGAATGCACAACATGTAATGGAAGAGAAGGCTTGTAGAGATCTGTTTTTGACATGCCTCTAAAAGTAAATGTCATACTCCTTTTGTCTCTTCAATGTCAAAAAACTTTCGTTTGAGAGGCAACTTTAGTTTTTGGGAAAGAAAAAAAAATACAAGAACACAAATTTGAAGAACATGCAGGACGATTGAGTACACATACTTATTTTCGGAACACAAGCGGTTCTCCGATTGGTTATTGAATAATGAAAAGATGCCTTGTCATGCAATACAAAACATTTGGAATACGTTTTCTGACTGAATAACGTAAGATTAAAAGTCATCTGCTCAATTCACAGCCATTTACAAGTCAACTACTCGGGCAATTGCAGAATCGTTTTGATTCTGAGCTTGTAAGACAAACCTAATATTACTGGATATAAACACTTCCTTAATCTTCCGAGAACATTCCTTCTCTAGCTCATATTCCAAGAATATTAAGTGAATACAATTATTTCAAAACAAATTGAATATTCATTTGCACTACGACTTGGTAGTTTACTAACGAGTTAACAAAACTTAAATTCTACATTTTGTGTCTAAGAATACAACAATATTTTAAATATTTACAAATAAAATATTAAATAGGAGATTTAATTGGAGCCTCACCAGTTGCCTAGCATTTGAAGATTGTTAAATACTAATTGTTTGTTGCGAAGTCTAACCCGGGCTTTTTCATGGTTGGTTTTCGTAGTTATCTAGGTTCTCTTTACAAAGGTTTCCTATGAAAGCATCTTAACCAAATAGCTCCCATGTTCTTTCTATGTTCAAATAACCAACTAACCTAGTTTAAGCGCGATGTAGCTTGCGAGTCGGGAGTAACATGAAAGATACGGCGCTAATAATTGAATTGCTGTTACGGTACGCTGTTTCTAAACTTAGATGGTCATTCCTTAATTAAATATAATTGATTTGTAACTTCTACTAGAGCTGACGGTAAGAACTAAAGTGCAAATAACTATTACCATGTGCAATCTTGATTAATATAAAATTAGAAATATTTGCATTCAAACAGAAAGTTTTATGAAATATTTGCAGTTACTTTATAAGAAGGATTTATTAATAACCGTAATAAATACTTATTATATTACTGATGATTATAATTCAGTTCTTGACAATTACGTTCTAAAATAGAATTTTAAGGATATAATGAAAATACGCTACGCATAAAAATACATTTTAGGATAAAAAATGAAATGATTTTTCTTGTGTTTAAAAACTTCTTAAATTCCTTTAATAAACATCGTATCCTCGTTGTTAATTGAATCCAGAATTTGTGTGTCGTTTATATAATTATTCTTACTTGTCCACAGAACCTGCTAACTTATCCAGCCATTAAGTAGCTGCAGATCATTTCTACATAACCATTGAACTTCCATTTATTCGGTCTCTAGAGTGTTGTACGTTTATATCATAGTTTGACTTTTATAAAAATGATTATTCTAAATCTTATGTTTCTATAAAAATATACTGTGCTTTAAAAATATGGATGATAGTATCATCCGCTCTTTCAGTCACTTCATAAGCAACAGCTTGTTTAGAAATAAATTATGCAGTTAATGTCATAAAATATTTTCGTAAAATTCAAATAAACATCAAACGAAAGTTCTCAGTTTTAGAAAATTCGATTTAAAGGAAGTTAAATTAAAGTAGCAGACGATAAAACGCCGAAGATAAAAATTTACTCTTAAAAATATTTTTTTAAAACAAGAAAGAAAGAGAGAAATTTTTAAAATAGTTAAAAATTTTAATATTATCATCTATAATTTAAAAAAAATAGCTTTTCATATAGTATTAATAAATATTTATTACGCATCATTGAGGGAAAAAATTTCATATAATTAATTCTCTAAAATTTTACTTGAAATTTAATGTTAAAAATAGCGATGGCAATTCACTGTAACAAAAATTCATAAACCACATTTAAGCGGCTGAGCGGTAAAGACGCTGAACGCTGGTAGTTCGGTCCGAGGTTCGAATCCCGCGAACGGGCTGGCTGCATGGACGTTTTCGTGGTTTTCCCCATATGTAACGTGTATACGAGCCAGTTTCCCTTAGAAAGTCCTCCACCAAGGCATTCCTCCCTTTAGGCAGATAGCCCTCGTGTGCTTTGCCATAATTGAATAACCCATAACCCATAAACCACATTTGGCGTTATTATCGCTCAAAAAAAAAGATGCTAAATTTCAAAACAAGAAAATATGTAAATTCGTGTCTATCTTAGAAAATATTGAATAAGAAAGTCTAATTTTTTGCAGGTATGCTTAGAAATACACCTGCTTTTAGATGATGGTAAAAATATTATAGGTTATAATTCAAAATTGTTTTCGAAAAATTTATAAAAATTATTTAAAAATAGAAATTTAAAAAATAGAACGCAAAAAATAGGTAAATTTTATTTGGAATGAACCTAAATTTCGAAATGTGAAAGGAAAAATCAAAAAAGTTTAATAAAAAAGAGATATTAATAAATATTTGCCAAATTCAATTAACATTGAGGAGCTAAAATTTTCAGAGCTAATATTTCAAAAACTACTCGTACAATTTTTACAACACTCGGCCTTCTGGCATAATTTGAGTCGTAGAATCGAAATATGGAAAACAATTGGTATGTAATTTCAGAAAAAGTCCGATTTTGTGTGAAAATACCTATGTTAAAATAGTGCTATATATAAATATAATATATATCTTAAGTCGCGCTTTCGAGACATGAAGAACGCAATATGAATTTCGTGAATCGCCCCAGTAGAACGGAAAATATAGCACTGTAGCTTTTTTTTTTTTTTTTTTTTTTTTTTTTTTTTTTTTTAGCAGTGTACATACTGAAATATTAGGTGCACAATGTTATGCTGGAATAAGTAATTAGTACAGTGAATTAAAAGTTAGACCCTATATTGTAAGGATCTTAAGTTTTACTAACGTTTATTTTATTTTAAATCTTTACTATCACTTCTTATTTTCTACTTCCGGCCAGAATTATAAGCGTGAAGGAATTTATGCAAAGTTGTCTGGCGAACGCCAAGTATTTAAGTGTGGCCTTTTTGCCAAGCAGAAGAGAGGAAGCCGTGAGTTCGAAGCAGGCCGCTTACCTTAGAAGTTACGCAGTTGCTACTTTGCCTTCCAGGCCAGAGGTTTTAATCCTCTTGATAAATTAAACGTATTGTAGTGTTCACAGTCTCTGTGCTACATACGCTTTCTGTTATTATAAGGCCAATCTTATTCTAAAGTTAAATTAGAGTTTAGTTTTATTTTGATATCTTTTAAGTTAGACCCCGAGTGGAGGGTCATTGTATTCCGAAGTACGGAAGTCATTGTATATAAAGAAAAAATAAAGGGTTTTGTATACCCTTCGTCTGTATCCTGTCTACTTACTACAATTAGGGAACATAGCTTTAGTAAGCTCTCTGTTCTAGTCAGGTCATTGTATGTTTCCGAAGAAGGTTAGAAGAAACATTGAACCTGATAGTGGCGCCCGACGAAGAATAACCATGGCCGAGTTTCAAGAAGAACCTGTGCTGCCTGCAGAAACAGCTCAGAATCCAGAAATGCCAGCTGCCGCCCTGGAAGGATTTGGGTATATTGTCCAGACCATGCGCGCTTCGATGAAACCAGAAGCAACGTATAATGGAAACTCACAGGTAACCAGTTTTTTGGAAAAATTGGATGACCACTTCATGCTCTACCCCGTGCACGAGTTTCAAAAAGTTACCTTAGCTACCAGCGCTTTGAGGGGCCAAGCGCTTAACTGGTTCAAATGTATCGGCAGAAGTCTCTTGGGTCAAGCAGGAAGTCCCACCTATACCTACGAAAATTTCAAGACTGCCCTACTAAAAGCCTTCCCTGTTGTAAGGGATCGTGCGAAATTAGAAACAGAACTTTTCAGTATATATCAACAAAGAATGGAAAACATCTCCAGGTTTATTTTAAGAAAAATTCACGTTTTCAAGCTCTTGTATGGAAACCGTCCGGATCCTGAAATAATTCAAGTGATTTTGCCGAGGTTACTACCCCAAGTGCAAGACTTTATTGAATTGAGAAATCCGACTACACTGGAAAAATTATTTGAGCTAGCAATCCAGTTTGAAAGTAGAAGAACGGCGGACGTCGAAAGAAGACGCCAATATCAACAGCGAAACCAATTTGGTACGCCAAGACTACAGCAAACTCAAGCACATGGCTACGGAGAAAAAGCGAATCAGTGGGCAAGGAAACCCGAGCATTCAAAAACAGCCGGCGAACGTCGACAGTTCAATAGCAACCCAGGAAAAAAGTCTCAAGGCCAGTGGAGAAAGAAGGAAAGCACCGAAAGAAAAAATAATTTAAACTAAAACGGATTTCTGCTGACGAGAGGGTGCGGAAATCCGAAGGCCACGAAAACCCCTCTTCCTACAAGTTAAATACAGTAATGGTGAAAAATTTAACTCTTCCGAAGATTGATGTCTTGGTAAATAATATCCCGGCCACCGCACTCCTGGATACCGGCGCGCAGTGTTCCTGTGTGGCAGAAGTCTTTTTTAGAAAGTATTTTCGCAAATACCGCATATATAATGCGGATAATACAACAGTATTAGCGGCGCAAGGAGAACAATGTAAGTGCGTAGGTAAAGTACCGTTGTACATCCGTATCAAGGACGAACAAGTAAAGGTGATGTTTTTTATAGTAAAGAATTTGCAAGCACACTTAATACTAGGAATAGACTTTCTTTCAGACGCACAAGCTACACTGGATTTTAATGAAGCGTCTCTTAAGCTGACGATGAAACCAGTGCGTGTAGAAAAGGTTGAACCGCCAAGGTTAAATCTCGACCACCTGCCTAATGACGAGCAAGATAGAATCCGACAAGTGGTAAGTGAATTTGCTTCCTTATTTAGTGATATTCCAGGATTTACCCAGGTTACTAACCATAGTATTGACACCGGAGATGCATTGCCGGTTCGTCAAAAACCATACCGGTATCATAAGAATAAGGAAAAAATTATAGAATGGCATATTACCGATATGCTACGTAAAAAGATCGTAACGCCTATCTCAAGTAGTTATGCTAGTCCGGTGGTTTTATGTAAGAAAAATAATGATTATCCTTTGGAGCATCCAAAAAGGTGGAGATTCGCTATTGATTACCGTAAATTAAATTCCATAACGAAATATCCGGTATATCCGTTACCGATTATAGAAGAAATTTTAAGGAACATAAAATCAACCAAATTTATGACAACTTTAGACTTAACGAATGGTTATTTTCAAATAGGGATCAGGCCTGAGGACGTGCCTAAGACTGCTTTTATAACCAAGTCTGGCACTTATGCATTTTTGCGAATGCCGTTTGGCCTTTCAGGCGCCCCAGCAACATTTCAGCGATGCATGGACATTGTGTTAAAACCTGTTCTCGGAAAGTCCACATTTATCTATTTAGACGATATCATTATTACTAGTGATAATCTAGACCAACATGTACAGGATTTAAGACAGGTGTTTTCTTTATTAAATGAGGCCGGTCTAAAAGTTAATGTCGAAAAATGCAAATTTGCAGCCCCTGAATTAAAATATTTAGGTTACAAAATATCGCAAAAAGGGATCGAGACAGATGAATCAAAAATAATCGCTGTACAAAAGTATCCGACTCCAAACACGGCAAAGAAGCTCTCTTCTTTTCTAGGACTTTGTTCATATTATAGGTCCTTTATAAAAGATTTTGCGGCTATCGCTGAGCCGTTGTTAAAATTAAAAAGGAAAAAGGCAAGATTCTCGTGGACGGCCGAAGCCAATAGTGCTTTCGAAAAATTAAAACAAGCATTAACGCATGCCCCTGTGTTGAAATTTCCTGAAAAGGATGAAAATTTAGAAATTTCAGCGGATGCTTCGGATTATGCGGTAGGAGCGGTACTTTCGCAAAATCAGCAGCCAGTAGCATTTTTTAGCCGAACTTTAAATCAAACACAAAGAAACTATTCCGCGACCGAGAGAGAGGCACTTGCAGTTCTGTTAGCAGTGCAAAAGTTCCGAGTCTATTTTGGAAAGGCGCCGATAACAGTATATTCTGATCATGCGGCGGTAACTAGATTGTACTCTGGAAAAAATTTATCCCCAAGGTTAATAAGATGGGCACTCAAGCTGCAAGAATATAATCTGGTAATCAAGCATACCCCCGGAAAGGAAAATATCGTAGCAGATGCCCTGTCACGAATTAAATTAGACGAACAGGGTAATACCGTAAAAGTTGCAATGCTGACAGCGTGTACAATAAATTCCCGAGAAACTGTAATAACCGAACTGGGTAAGGATCCTGAGTTTGGAAGTATTTATGAGTATTTGAAGGATCCTGAAAATTTTAGCCACCAAGATATTGTGGCGATAAGAAATAGGGCGGCCCATTACGAACTAATAGATGGTCTATTATTCTACACAAAAACTACGAATTCCAACAACGAATTTCGACCTGTTATCCCAGCTAGTCTTAGATTAAATATCCTGCAAGAGCTCCATGACAGCCCTTTAGCTTCTCATGCTGGTATTCGAAAAACTACTCAACGCGTACGCGAGGCAGTCTACTTTCCTGAACTGCAAAAGTTAACAAGGGCGTATGTCCAGTCCTGCCCAACATCTCAAGCCGTTAATTATATTAATTTCCGCCCGGCCGGGTTTCTAAATAGTATTAAATCCGAATTTCCAAATGAAATAATCGGCATCGATTTATTGGGCTCTTTCCCAAAAAGTCAGTTAAACAAAAGTCGCTATCTCCTTGTTATAGTTGATCATTTTAGTAAATGGACCGAAATTGTTCCCTTAAAACGAGCCTCCGCGAAATTAGTTACCGATTCTATTTTAAATAAATATATTTTAAAATACGGGGCGCCCCTAAAAGTTATATCGGATAATGGTCCTCAATTTGTAAGTAATATATTTGAAGACATGTGCCAAAAACTGGGCATACGTCATTTAAAAATGGTCCCGTATCGGCCGCAATCAAATATAGCGGAACGGGTCAACAGAAATATAGTGAAAATTATCCGTAGTTATGTTAAAAATTTTCATAAAAGCTGGGATAACTATGTCAATGAATTTGCTTTCGCCCTTAGGACCGCAAAACATGATACAACGGGCAAAACTCCTGCAGAGTTATTTCTAGGCAGAAAGGTTATAACACCGTTAGATAAACTATTTTATGTGCAACAAAGAGCCCCAGAATTTAAAATGGGTGATATAGAAAAACTAATAAAAGAAGCAAAAAAGAATACGGAAGTAGCACAAAGAAAACAAAAATTGTATTATGACTTGAAACGACGGGGAGTAACTTATAAAGTAGGGGATGAAGTACTAAAAATTAAGCATTCACTTTCTTCAGCACCAGAAGATAAAACTGCCAAATTTTTTCCACGCTTTGAAGGACCATATGTTATAGAAAAAATAACTCACGCTGTTGTAGTATTAAAGGCAAGAAATGGTGAAACCTGTTCCGCAAACATTGACCAGATAAAACCATTCTATGACCGTAATAAAATGCAAATCTTTTCAGATCTTTTGCACGATCCGGTACGGCAGACACCGCAGGTACAAGTTCCAGAGGTGGGAAAACGACAAGTACAAGGGCAAGCCAATGAGAGACAGAAGCAAGTGAAAAGAAAATTGCCCGCGGAAAAATTGAAGGTACAAAGAAAAAGAAGCCGTTCCACCGTCCAAAAAACAGAGTTCACGAACACCCCCAGAATGAAGAAGGGAGAAGGACGACGTATGTGGAAAAGACCGGGAGAAAGGACGGCAACTATAACCCGGCTGTGAAACGGAAGATTGACTCATCCGACAGAACTCTCCGCAGCAAAAGTCGCCGAACTGCGGAAGGGCCATCAGCGGCGGAGGAAAAAGTACAAGAAAAATTTGAACGGCCAACAACGAGGTCCAAGCAGGATCACGACAGAAGTTTCCCGGTTCCACCAAGACCAGCTGCCTTCAAACGGCCAAGACCACAAGCAGAGGACAGAAGGAAGATGTTCAAGGGTGGCCGTAGTGGTGAAAAACGGAAGCTTCCAGAGGAAAGCACTGAAGGGCGAGCCCGTACAAGAAGGAGGATCAACCAAGCTACGGTCTGCAGCACCTTTAAAGACTGGGCCCAGAAAAGGATGTCTGAATATTACAAAGATAAGTAAAATTTTATGTTACTTTACAAACTTAAGTTAATCTTTCATTCTTACTGCAAGTGGCAGATTTCAAGAAGTTTTACCTCATGCGAGGTCTACCTTTATCGCCAAAAGGGCGAGAAATGAGTTGTGACCGATTTTCTTATTATGTTTTTCAATTACTCGCACGTAAAACTAAAGTTGATGTATAATAGCGTTGTATAAAGACTTAAATATTGTAAAAAGTTATTGTATAAATTTTATTTAAAACATTCTAACAAGAAAGAAGTTTTAGTCTGAAAGACTTTTTGAAATGTAGTATTATTTCAATGTAGAAAGAATTGGCACTTGCTTTGAAAAGAATAGAAGTTAACAATGTACTACTAATGTATGTTTTCAAATGTGTAAAATTAACGGCATCTTGATATGTTCTTGTATACATGTGAACTGTTATTTTGAATGTTTAGAAATAACGTGATATGGTAAAAGTGAAAGTAATGTTAAAAAAATTTGTTATTCGTGTGACTGTAAAGATTAAATCATGGTGAATATGTGTTAAAGGTTGAATGATGTAGTTAGGCTCTCTGACGCTACACTTTAGAGTTAGCCACTTTCAGAATAGTACCTCAGGGTCTAGAGTTGAAATTAGGGTGTGTTAAGAGGTCTCGTATGTTGAATTTTAACACGTTAGTGTTTTGATTGTAGGAGGAAGTGTTGAACACATAGACAGAAACACATTCGTGTTTGGTGTTTTTACAACACATGTCAGAGAGCACGGGGAGAGATAATTAAAATAGTCATGAATGAAATAAGAATGTTAAGAAAAGTATATTCTATATGTTATTTGCAATGTCATTCTGTAACATTTCATTAAACTAGTTTTCCTTCCAGATCTCTGGAAGGAACCAGAATTGAATAAAGCTCCTGTTTTGATGCAGTACAGATGAAAAAGAAAAAAGATTGTTGTATATTCCGGGAGCTGCTATTGTAACAAATTTCTTTCTTTTAAAATTTTCTAGTTTCTAGCTAAGTTACGATTGTAAAAGTTTGGCCTCGCGTTAGTTTCTAGAGCTAAAAGTTTTCAACAAGGTCGTTTTAGACCTCAGTTTCAAACTAATTAACTCTGGCGGGAAGTATGTAAGGATCTTAAGTTTTACTAACGTTTATTTTATTTTAAATCTTTACTATCACTTCTTATTTTCTACTTCCGGCCAGAATTATAAGCGTGAAGGAGTTTATGCAAAGTTGTCTGGCGAACGCCAAGTATTTAAGTGTGGCCTTTTTGCCAAGCAGAAGAGAGGAAGCCGTGAGTTCGAAGCAGGCCGCTTACCTTAGAAGTTACGCAGTTGCTACTTTGCCTTCCAGGCCAGAGGTTTTAATCCTCTTGATAAATTAAACGTATTGTAGTGTTCACAGTCTCTGTGCTACATACGCTTTCTGTTATTATAAGGCCAATCTTATTCTAAAGTTAAATTAGAGTTTAGTTTTATTTTGATATCTTTTAAGTTAGACCCCGAGTGGAGGGTCATTGTATTCCGAAGTACGGAAGTCATTGTATATAAAGAAAAAATAAAGGGTTTTGTATACCCTTCGTCTGTATCCTGTCTACTTACTACAATTAGGGAACATAGCTTTAGTAAGCTCTCTGTTCTAGTCAGGTCATTGTATGTTTCCGAAGAAGGTTAGAAGAAACATTGAACCTGATAATATTAGTACTGTGTGGTACAGTGTCTTGCTACTGGATTATTTCTGCTATTTCCTAAGTACATTAACCAATGTACAAAGATATTAAAACACATGTATTAGGTACACAGTAATCAGTGGGTATCCAAGCGTTAGGTAAGTGCTACTTTAACATACATTAACAATAGGTACTTAATGCAATGCTGAATTAATAGTTGGTGCAATTAATTTTAAAGTGAGACCCTAGTTTGATTTTTGCGATACGGTGCCGTGTTACAGGATAAAATGTGCAGATGCACAGTTACATTATCATATATACAGAACATAAATTCATATACATATATACAGACATTTTGAATACAGGCACATTAGGTACATGATTATTCAGTGCGTAATAGATGTATATTAACTATATAGTGCCAAGATATGTGATAATACTAGTAGATACATGGGTACAATTACATATAAACAAGGACGTACAGACACAATTACATGCAGACAAAAGCGTATATACGCTTATATTTGGTACATAATATTCATTGGTGACATAAATATTTAGTACTTACTTCATATACTTACATAAACTCTAGATCCATAAAATAATGTTATAACTAGTAATAGGTGCTCATTAATTTCATAACAGGACGCTAGGTTGATATTTTGCCTTACTGTGTCACGTTACGTAGAAATATATGCGGGTGCATGGGTACAGCTTCCTATTTACAATGCTATACTGTACTACCTATTTACAATACATATATCATTCGATTTCATAATCAATAGGTACATGGCACATTTATATACATGAGCAGATGGTACATTGTAGAGTACCGTTGAGGATAATTGATGCAATTAATTTTATATTATTTTTAAAATAATGCATTTATACGCAATTATAAGTTGAGTAATTGTCATTGGGTACATATACATTAGGCGCATAATACATATACGAGTACATATTCAGATATTAGTTTCTTAATACAGTCCTAGGGCAAGTAATTGGTGCTGTTATTTTTACATGTTACATGATGCTGTACGCGATTGGATGGATAAACTAATATACCGGGTGATCAAAAAAATCAGTATAAATTTGAAAAATTAATAAATCACGGAATAATATAGATAGAGAGGTAAAAATTGATACACATACTTAGAATGACATGGGGTTTTATTAGAAAAGCAATAATTAGAAAATCAATAATCTGATCAGAAAAGCAATAATTAGCATAACAAATTAAGACAAAGCAAAGATGATGTTCTTTACAGGAAATGCTCAATACACTAAAGTGACAAAAGTCATGGGATAGCAATATGCAAATATACAGATTGCAATAGTATCGCGTAGAAAATATATAAATGCGAAGTGCTTTGGAAGGGCTTTCATTTGTGTTCAAGTTATTCATGTGAAGAGGCTTTGACGTGATTATGGCCGCACGATAAGAATTAACAGACTTTGAACGCGGAACGCGGTAGTTGGAGCTAGACGCATGGGTCATTATTCCATTTCGGATATCGTTAGGGAATTCAACATTCCGAGATCCACAGTGTCAAGAGAGTGCCGAGAGTATCTAATTTCAGGCATAACATCCCACCATGGACAGCGCAGTGGCCGACCACCTGCACTTAACGACTGAGACCAGCGACGTCTGAGTAAAGTTGTCAATGTTCACAGACAAGCAACACTGCGTTAAATAACCGCAGAAATCAATGTGGGACGTACGAGGGACATGTCCGATAGGACAGTGCGGCGAAAATTGTCTTCCTTGGGCTATGCCAGCAGAAGACCGACTCGAGTACCTTTACTGACATCACGACATCGCCTGCAGCGACTCTCGTGGGCTCGTGAGCATATCGGTTGGTCCCTAAACGAATGGAAAACCGTGGCTTGGTCAGATGAGTCACGATTTCAGTTGGTAAGAGCTGATGGTAGGGTTCGAGTGGGACGCAGACCCCACGAAGCCATGGACCCAATTTGTCAACAAGGCACTGTTCAAGCTGGTGGTGGTTCCATAATGGTCTGGGCTGTTTTTATATGGCATGGACTCGGTCCTCTGGTGCAACTGAACCGATCATTGACTGGAAATGAATACCTTCAGCTACTTGGAGATCACTTACAGCCATTCATGGATTTCAAGTACTCAAACAACGATGGGATTTTTATGGATGACAATGCGCCATGTCACCGGGCCACAATTGTTCGCGATTGGTTAGAAGAACATTCTGGACAATTCCAGCGAATGATTTGGCCACCTAGATCGCCCGACATGAATCCCATCGAACATTTATGGGACATCATCGAGAGGTCAGTTCGTGCCCAAAACCCTGCACCGTCAACACTTTCACAATTATGGACGTCTAGAGAGGCAGCATGGCTCAATATTCCTGCAGGGGACTTCCAACGACTTGTTGAGTCCATGCCCCGTCGAGTTGCTGCACGTCGCCGGGCTAAAGGAGGACCGACAAAATATTAGGAGGTATCCCATGACATTTGTCACTTCAGTTCACCATCATTCCTCAACAATAGCTGTAGTCGAGGAATAATGTTGTGAACAGCACTGTAAAGCATGTCCGGAGTTATGGTGAGGCATTGGCGTCGGATGTAGTCTTTCAGCATCCCTAGAGATGTCGGTCGATCACGATACACTTGCGACTTCAGGTAAACCCAAAGCCAATAATCGCACGGACTGAGGTCTGGGGACCTGGGAGGCCAAGCATGACGAAAGTGGCGGCTGAGCACACGATCATCACCAAACGACGCGCGCAAGAGATCTTGCACGCGTCTAGCAATATGGGGTGGAGCGCCATCCTGCATAAAAATCGTACGTTCCAGCAGGTATTTATCAGCCAGGCTGGGGACGATGCGATTCTGTAACATATCGGCGTACTTTTCACCCGTCACGGTAGCAGTTACTAAACCAGAATCACGCATTTCCTCCAAGAAAAAAGGCCCGATTACAGTACTTTTTTTAAACTTTTTTTTTTTTTTTTGGTTCTAATAAAAGCCCATGTCATTCTAAGTATGTGTGTCAATTTTTACCTCTCTATCTACATTATTTCGTGATTTATTAAGTTTTCAAATTTATACTGACTTTTTGATCACCCGGTATATACTAATATACATATACACAATTATTAGGCACATAATAATCACTAGATCTTAAGCTTGCATAGTAATCTCTCAATATTGTGAGCTAAACTCTCAACTAAACTGAGAACTGATGCTTTCTCTGGTCCTATATAGTTTTCTCCCATCCCGCCAGAAATGTCCAGTACCTTTGGTTTTTCGACCTTCGGTTTTCGGGTTTTTTTTTTTTCCCTGGAAGGCCTACATAGTTGCAGTTACACAGGGCTGGATACAGTTGCGTAGGGATCGGACCAAAATATCACAAAATAGTAACCGAGTACCAAGTTTGATGATGGCTGGCGATTTCTCGCCAAATTTGACGATAAAAATTAGTTTCCAAAACCGTCGCCAGCTAAGTGCAATTTCGCCAAACTTTAGTGTTAAATGCACCCTGTAACCGTTGTTTTCCGGCATTGCATCGCGCTCTTGAAGCCCTCCATGTTATATTATACAAGAGATGCTATAAGTTACATATAATTTCACTAAAATCATATATATATATATATATATATATATATATATAGATTTATGTTATTCTCCCATGGAAAACGTATGATACCTCTTAAAAGAAAAAAAAAAAGTGTAAAAAAAGAAAACATAAATAATTACATGCTTTTTTATAGCAAATTAAAAATTTCTTATGTTCTCAGCTAATTCAATTTATTTGAAACGAAATGCATGGCAAATACAAAAGGAAGTATTTTACTAGTGCTACTAAAAATATGAGGAGTAACGTATATGTTCCGATAGATGTCCCTTCGAAAAGAACATCAGTTGACATTTCAAATAGAGCTCTCCTCTAAGGGTTTTCAGCGACTTTTAGAATGAACGAAAAAAATATCTTTCAAGTATTTAGTAGAAATGAGTAAAGATGTCCTTCTGCAAATTTTTAGGGGAATGAGCTTGTCTTGTAAATGGGCACAATTATTTATAAAAAAAATAAGTATTATTTCATAAATATATTTTTAAATACACTTTCCAAAAGCTTATGCAGCTCATTGCAACCCAAAATTTTGCTGTAACATGAAAAGGTATATGTAATACAATGTAATCTTTCAAACTCTTTGCGCAAAGCGTAGTCTTACTTGTTTTGAGGAATGATGTCGCTGTTTTCTCGAGCATTACTGGTCCGTATGATATCTCTATCCGTGATTTGATGAAGAGTTGCCACTTGGAGTATCGGACAAATAAGCATGAAAGCCATTTTTCCTAAATATTATCAGTAACTGTATTAACTTTAGTGTTCTAGGTATTGGCAAATAATAGCTTTCAAATACAGTTCTGCGATTCAGCTCGATAAAGTCCTAAAATAAAAAACAAAAAGTTTTATTGGATTATGTAAGGAAATGTATCCTCCGGTACTAACACCACTTCTATACCTGAAATGGAAGTCTTTCTATACCTGAAATTGGAAGCCCAAAACGAAACGGGTCGAATATCATAGCAACAGTTTTCTGTTTGGTGGGTTGTATAGTGAGATTGACAAATGTTTTATTGTAAGAACAGCAGATAGCAATGCGGCTCAAAATTTCCCAGAAATTATTCTGACATGTTCGACAACTTTCATGGTTCGACAGCAGCCAATTTTTGCGGTCGACGAGATAATATATACATATCTAATCATTTTCTAGTGTATAAACATGAAAGTTCTTACTCGTTCTCTCATTTTTCATTTTCAGCTGTTCTTCAAATGAATATACAAAATAATACGATATTTAAGAAACGCGGCAAAAGGTCAAATGATTTAAAATTCTGATTTATGAGGATACTTGAGCGCTGAAATTGGGTACTCGCATATTAACTCAACTTCCTTGACGTAGTTCAGTGGATTTTTACAGAAGAATGAGATTTATAATTGAGAGAAACTTCACTACACATATATTTGATGTTAGAATTCGGAATTTGTACCGAAAATCAATCAGTAAACTTACTTACAATCTCTCTCGGTACTTACGCGTTATCGAAACGATAGCAGAAGTCAGCAAATTTTCAAAAAGTGCCAAGTTCGGGCAACTCTGCGCATAAATATTCTTCAGGCAACCCTGCTCATAACAACTCTTCGGTCAAGCAACGTCGCCATTTTCGAATGCATGCATTTGTTGCATTATAAATTCCAACGCTCTTTAAAAACAAATTGTAATATTTTTTGCCTTAAGTTTGATTTGAAAATAAACGCTTGTAGTATTTCCCAGCAATGGAACAAACTGTAGTAAAATTTCTTCAGGGATACAGAATTTTGCCTATCTAAGGGGAACAACAAGGAGATTCGTTTTTTAGATAGCCGGTGCTGCAAAGTTTTGCGGGATCCCTGCAATTCTCTATTTTTTTTTTACGCGAAAACAGTTCGTTAAGTATTTGGAAAAAGGAATAGCAAAACAATATAACAGAAAAATTTGAAGAAGAATGTAAGTGTTTTATTTTTCAATGTACATCGAAATCCTTATCAATAATAAAAATTTGCATTTTAAATGGCTTAAAGTACATTTTCTTTTCTTAAAGTATATTTCGTTAAATTAGAGTTCCTTTTCGTACATTATTCATAATGTTTTCCTTCTTTCAATAAATATCGATTGTTTGTAATTCTCAAAGATAAATTGAGTTAAACCATGAAATTGCATTCGATAAGTAAGTTTTAACTTTGACCTCTGCGCCAAGGTGGTTGAGTTAATAGGTAAGTACCGAGTCCCCCTTTTTTTTTAATCTGGTAAAAATTCCGTAGCAATCATTTTCAGAATACATTCGATGAAGTGAAGAAAACCACGAAAACGCACATGCAGCCAACCCATTCGCCTGGATTCTAACCCGTATCGGAACTACCAGTGTTCAGCAATTTTACCGCTCGGCTGCTAATGGACTTAAGAAGAAAAAGGCTAAAAGATGTTGATATGTACAAAACCTTGAAAAAGGTCGTGTTTATAGTTTATGAAATTATAAAAGACTATTCACAGCACACTCCTGAAAGTATGAAATTACCCCATTCGACATCTATGCCTTTTTCAGTATTTGAACCCGGCCCCTTCAGTACGATAGTCAGAGTCACTGACCACTATTTCGTTGTGCAACTAACACTACTGCACGTCATTGACTCATATTCTGCTCCCCAAAAGCAACTATTTCCTACTCCTGTGTCTTCGTGGGGAACACTTTTTTATGAGAAAAAGGTGGGAGAACAATTTTATAACCGTGTTTGTCTACTTGGTAAATCCTAAGTAACATTTGCTTTCCTGGATAAAGTCAACAGTTAGCAATTAAATATTAAAGCTCTGGAAATATTTTCGGTACTATTCCGTTTTGAGGACCGTAAAATATTGCAGCGAAAATGTATGCGCAAAAACGCCAAATGTAGCAAACGCAGCCATTCAACAGCGCGCTAAATCTAGCGTACGCGCTGATTTCAGATTGCGTAAGTTTATATAGTTCTATATTTCTTAAGACGCCATTGAAATGCTAGTTTAATTTTTAAATCCTTTTTTGATTTTAAATCCTTTTTTAATAATATCCTATGGATTTAACAATTTGGGAATTGCCCATGACGAAAAGTCGGCAATAGAATTTTAGGTAAAGTGCAGAATCACCCACTGCTTGACGCGTTTTTAAGAATTGCACAAACTCGGTATCCATGTGCACATCGACCTATTTTCACTTTAAAAAAAATCCTCAGAATTGCACAAAAATGGCAAAATGCCCTTGGCTTTGTCTATGTACACATCGACCTATTTTCACTTAAAAAGTAAAAGAAAATTGACAAAAATCCAATTGTTTTTACTGTTGTAAAAAGCGGCAAACAAGATAATGCACTATACCGAGAATATTTTCAAAGAAAAAGCATTATTCATTATAGAAAATTACGTTTGAACAACCAACGAGATGAAATTAAGCTTTAGCGATAAGTCGGTAGCGAAATAGCGATGCAGGCATTCATTCAGTTATGTTTAGCAATTTTTATATAAATTATAATAATGATCAGAAATAGTTATTGACTCTTATGCTTTCATTCAGTCATGTTTAGCCTTTTTCATATAAAATATAACAATAAAAGAGTATTATATGAAATTAACCTTTCGTCTAAATTAAAACATCAATCTTTGATAACTTGAAATAATGAGCTGCTACAACAGAATTAACATTCGAAAAAAGAATAATCACGAATCATTACTATTTGATACTTTGTTGGTTATCTGGCATATAGCGGGAATTGCCATTCAGCATAAAATAAATATAAATATGAATATTAACAAAACGTTAAAATGAATTTTATGAAATAATTAAACACATGCAATAATATAAAATCCCTGAAATTAAAAATAATTATAACCAGTCTCTAGAAAACTGCCTCCTTTCTTGGACGCCACTCTAGAAGACAATTTCAAAAAGAGGTTAACAACTCAACCGTTATTTCGCGTTTCCGACAGACTTTTCCATGGACAAAACTTTTTTCCCATGTCCCGGAGTAAATTTCTTTGGTGCTACTTTCGTAGACGGTTGCAGGAGTTTGGCGAATTTTTTTATGGCGAGCGATACGATAAACCTATTGCTGGACAAGTTATTTATGGTAACCGACACTTTGTTGTCATTTTATTTTTTAAATAATGCGATTTATTATGCATAAATTCAGTGTTTTAAATATTATTTATGGCTTCTAACTATTATAAATCAATTTAATTTTGCATTTTTATTTGAAATAAACATTTTATTGCTTATGACATTTTATGGAATTTTATGTTGTGGATGATGTAATGAATGTCGTCACATTACTTTAAAAGTAATTGGTTTTAATATGTATAAATTTAATGTAATGTTTTAAACATTATTTATTGCTGTTAAATATTAAAATACAATTTAATTTTGCATTTTTTTTTAAAAATGGTTTTATTATGTATGATTATTTAAATAATTTAATTCTATTCGTGATGTAATCAGCTCCCTTATTGGTTACAGAATATTTGTGCATTAACGAGCTGTAATCAGCTCCCTGATTGGTTACTGAATATTTATGCATTACCGCTGCATTTTAAAATTTTATTATTCATCTCTTCGAATTCCTTAGATTACATTTTTCAAATGTTTTCCCTTACTTAGATTACATTTTTCAAATTTTTTTCATTGATATCTAAATTATGATTCCGATTTTTTTTTTTTTTTTTTTTTTTTTTTTTTTTTTTTTTTTTTTTTTGTGGTACTTATCAATATACGACAGGTTAAATATTCAAAAAAAATGTAAGCATATATTTTTCTTTTACTTTATAATTGTATACTTCAATTTTAATTAAAAAAATAATACACTGTTTTAAAAAATTGCCGACATATTTATTGCCACATATGTTTTAATGTTAAATAATTATATAATATAAAATTTATTTTAAAAGATTTGAATGTAAGTAATATTTTAAGTCTTTTAAACGTTGGTATGATGTTTTTAATTGGATATTCAATTTGAGTAATATTTTAATCCAATTAAACGCTGGCGCAATGTTTTTATTCTATTCCTTTGCCATATAAAAGTAATAATAACCTTACTTTAGTATTTTATACTCGTAGTAAATGTATTTATTTACATTTGCCTGCCATCTTAAAAAACGACGTTTTCAACAAAAAAATTAATCCGTTATTTTTAACGATATTTATTTTTTTAAAGTTTCGAATACTTTACTATGCGTAAAGTACATAAAAACAGCGTTTCTCAAGATGGCAGACGATTGTAAAAACCGCGCTAACGTGAATCGCCCAAAATCCGTGAAACCGTCTACCAAAGTAGCACCATTTCTTTATGTTGCCTTTTATTAATTTTTTCACGTAATCCTTTTATGTAGTGTTTGTGGCTTAAATTAAATTTATTTTGTTAGGGGCTACTTTGGTAGACGGTTGCACGGATTTTTGGGGATTTACTTTGGGGCAATTGTTGGCGCGGTTTTTACAATCCTCAGCCATCCTAAAAAACGCTGTTTTTACGTAAAAACCGAAGCAATTATTTGTAATGTTTTTTCACTACATTCGTTTGCACAACTGCAGAAAAAATTTGATTAAATGCACATTTATATCCATATATTATGATGTTTCCTATTAAAAATATTTAAAATTATTTCCCACAATTGTTAGACTTTTTGATCCAGAAACAGGAAGTAAAATTAGAATATTACATTTTATTTCATTGCTGGGTGAAACTTCACAAATAATTTTTGATTAATAAGTACTGTTTAAAAACATTTGAACAATAAAATTATTGCCTAATGTGAGGATAACACTAACGAAAATTTTGGTGCAAAAGCTAAAAAGAGGCATCAATAACAACATTTTTACGAAACTTAACGAACATTTGAACCAAAAATTTACTGGAGTAGGTCGTGCAGCGCACATTCTACACAATACTATTCAAACAGCACCTGACTTACTTCCAGTGATTTTGATAATTTTATTGAAAAAATTTATTCGTATTTATATATATATATATATATACTGTGCGTGTTGGAAGTTTGAAGGAGTTATGTGAAAGCGCAGAAATCAAATATAAAATAATTGGGTGACATTAAAAAAGGAGATTTTATAGGATTATGTAGAAAATTTTTTTTGATATATTAGTAAACATTTTCTGAAAAATAATATTTGCGAAAATGATCTTTTTGATAAGGTGCCATTGGTAAAAAGATATGTTACTGAAGAAAAAAATTAAATGTTGGTTGTCTGCCAATGTGGAAACAGACAAAAAATGGACTGAGTTATTCCTCTATTTTAAACAGAATAATATTCCTTATGAAAATATTTTGAAAATTGTAGAACACGCGCTCTCATTTCCAGGAACAAATGCAGCAACAGGACGTGTTTTTTCTCGTATCAACAAAATATGGGCAATTAAAAAAACGCAGTTGAACATTAAAACTTTAAAATCTGTATTAAGGTTAAAATATAATTTGATCAATTCATGTGAAAAATTCCACGACATTTTAATAAAAGATCCGAATCCATTGCAAATGATTCACTCTGATAAAAAAATATGACCATGAAAGAAAATTATAATTTTTTTAATAAAATTTTCAATTAATTAAAAAGCATAATATTCAAATTATAGTTTTTTACAAATATTTTTATAGTTACCAGTAGTTAATAATAAATATATTTTTGTATATTTATAGACAAGTATATGAATGTATACAGTAAAATATATTCTTTTTTGAATTATTGGTCTGCTTTCATAACTAAATTAAAATTCTCATCTCATTCCATTTGTCACTTTAACCTAGAGACATCAAATTTTCAATAACATAGTCATTCTCTCCAATATGGGCATCTGAAAGCCCAAATTTGGAATTTGTTTTACTATCTCTTTCATATTCTGTAAAACTTTAACTAATTTTTGATTAATAAACTCAAGGATTTCAAAGCGAGCAATGGCAATTGCTCGCTTTGATTTATACGAAATGAATGGCAATTTATACGAAAACAAGAACATTTTTATCTCTAGCGAGACTGTGTATCAGAAATTCTAAAGATATGCTCCTTGTAATTGTTTTGTGATATTGCCGCTGAATTGAAATTTATTGTTTACGTGCGAAGAGCACGATATTTAATAAGTAAAGGTAACACCGAAAACGTTAAACGCCTCATTGGGAGTAATATAAAATCTGGAAGTATTTCAGATTTTTTATTTTATTTTTATTTTTAATTTAAATTAAGCCTGATCTTGAGTTATTTCCTATATAGGATTTAAATTTTAAAAAATCATAATGCAACTTTTAAAAGCTTATTTTTTGCAAATAAGTTTCAAAAATAATATACTTTTCGAAAATCATTCATGTAAAATTAATTCTTTTCTATAACTAATCAAAATGGCCCACCAGCGGCCGAGCGGTAAAAGCCGCTGAACACTGGTAGTTCGTTTCGGGGTTCGAGTCCCGGCGAACGGGCTGGCTGCATGGGCGTTTTCGTGGTTTTGCCCGTGTATAACGTGGATACGAGCCAGTTTCCCTTAAAAAGACCTCCACGGGGCATCCCTCCCTTTCCGTGTAGTGCCTAAGGGCGGAGCACGTAATAAATAGAAAAAAAAAAAAAAAAAAAAAAAAAAAAAAAAAAAAAAAGCTAATCAAAATAAATTTGACCATGTTCGTGTAAAATTAAGTCTTTTCTATGTCTTATCAAAATAAATTTGACTATTTCCTGCACGTAATTTAGATATTAAAAGATTAAAACGGAATTTTTGCAGCTTATGTTTTGAAAAAATATTTCTAAAATAGTATTACTTTCGAAAATATGCATTAAAACGTAGCCTTTCTCTTTTCCACCCAAACAAGCCTAGATAGGGGCTATCCCAAGCAAAAATGTCATCTGTAATTTTTCAAATCAATTCAACTAATTATTATGAAATATTCAACTTCTTTGATATAAATAAATATTCAACAGAATTCTCAGACTATAAGTAAATAGTAAACAGACTCGATCAATCTATTTTTCTCTTTGTACTTGTCTTAATATCATTTACAACTAAAGCACTAACTAATCATGGTAGGACTTTCAGAAAAAGAGGAAAAGCTTTCTACTTACCAAAATGGCTTGAAGCTGTTTAAGTCCAGTCGAATACAAAAGAAGCGTTTAAAACCGTTCCCGTTAAAAAGTCATTTAACGCGAACAGTCATCAAGTGAAAGCGAAATGCTCTCTTTCCGTTTCACATGCTGCGTTTTTAGCATATGGTGGATGACTCACTTCTTATCAAAATGATATTGTAGATGGTTTTATCAAGAAGGAATCACAATGGAAAATTCGATATTCACGTACTGCATTGAATCTGTGATCTCATTCAGGAATTATCTTAAGCTTATTATAGATTTGCACATAATTAGGCAAAATGAATGTGTTTCCAATGAAATTTCAGTGCATATCTCAAAGTGATGAGTTTTGTTCTGAGTGTATTAATATTTATTCGGATTTCGCTAAAATGGTAACTTATGCCTTAGATTAAAATATACTTAAAATGAACAAAAAAATTTTTTTTAATTTGTTTGAACAAATCAAGCTTAATTTTGTTAAGAAGGATGCTAAGCATTTCCTCGGATAATTTAATGTATATACAATATTTAATGAAAAATTAACTGTCAGTAGAGATTACTTACTAAAATGAGAAATTATAACGACGACTGGGAAATTTTGATAACGACTGTGGTGTTCAGAAAATTAGTTTCTGAGATTAGAAAGGTTTAAAAGAAAATTAATGAACTTTTTCAGGTTCTGCTGTATGCAGGGATTATCTAGCAAATAAAGTAGCTGTGTTACTGTACGATGAAGTACTGTGTCTATAATGGCAATGAAAGTAGGAAAGTTCAAAAAGAGAAACATGTGTTAGTAAAAGGGAGCCAAAAGCACCTAATAAGCAGCCACGGCTACCTCCTGAGAAGGTAACAACATGCCTTCTCCGGGATTCGAATACGGGCTCTCTGGTCAAAGAATCTTTTTGCTCTGGTAGTCGACTACCCCAACTACCATCCAGTGTCAGAAAATGTTCAACTAAAGTAACAAAAAGTCGCAAATGATGTCGGAAATAACGTGATTTTGTGACGTCATAGTTACGCAGGCTCACATGACCTCTGACGTTATCATAAATTTACCGTCTGTTGGTTCTGTAAGTTACAAACTGCATTCAATTCTTAGTCTTACATATCTTTGCTTTAACGAAAATTTTAAAACTATATTGCTCATTTCCAATTGTTTAAATATCCATTTCTTTTTTAATTAATTCTCATTTAATTTAGTTTCAATTTTTAAATTAATTTGCAGATATCAATTCGTAAGCGATTCCTCACGTTTAGACTGTTAGCTCTTTTGTATTAATTTCTTTTAGTTGGCAGTTAATTTTTTTATTTCATTGTTTTTTTGCTTACTTGTGAACATTTTAATTGAGGAATGCTTTTCAGTGAGTTTTCTGTTCTGTGTACTGGATCTGTTTCAGATTCTGATTACTTAAGAAAGCCGTGTTCTTTCACTGTTAAATTTATTTTTGTTGTTATCTAGAAAAATGCCTTTGCTTTAATTTTCTAGTCATTTCTATTGCTTAGTTCAATATATGGCACGCAAGCTGCTTCTTCATCTTGTCAAGTTCCGTTCACCTGCCAGATGCCTTTGGCCTTTTCCTTTTTAGTACCCTTCTCACTTTTCCTTTCTCCGTTTTCTCTTCCGAGATGTTTTCCATTTCCAGAATTCATTATGTCATGTGCCCTTGGGCTTTATTTAAGAAACCGGCAACGTTGCGCCTGCAATAGCTGGGTAATATAGATCTGTTTAAGTCGTGCAAGCTACACATAATTAGGCAAAATGAATTGCCTATTTCTCGTTATACCGGCATCAGGCTGTGCAGCCTTGAAAAGAAAAAGCCCACATCTAAATAAGATTGCCAGATGTCAACTTCTATTTAAGCCTAAATAAACTATTTTTTAACATAAATTATATTTAATTGATAAATTTATTTTAAAATGAAAGCATTTTACTATATATTAAAAAAATTTTTGAAGGCGCAAAAAATAGCATAGAAAATGATGGATGACGCAAAAATTTCGAAAAATCGCAAATACTAAAATTTTAATAGCACAAATTTTTTAAAAGTCGCAAATTTTCACAAAAAATCGCACGATCTAACAACATCTCGCCGCCAGCAGAAGCCCAAACATAATTGATCAGAATATAAATTTTTTTGTTAAAATCAGTCATGAAGCTGGAAGAGAGGTGGCGCCATCTGTCATTTCCTAAAGAAATTAAACATAGGCATCTAACAAAAGTGGCTGAAAATTTGTAAGTCTAGCTCTTCAGTTGATTCAATAAATTGCAGAGCAAACTGTAGTTCTTCATCCCCCGATTTCTGATTTTTGAGGATCGTGACAAGTTTTAAAATTTTGCTGAAGAATGCAACAAATTTATCCAGATCATTTTCGAGAGGGGAGTATGTCCTGGGAGTGGCAGCCGGTGTCTTAAAAGTTGGAGCTGAAGCTTTCAAACAGCATTGGCATCAAGAGATGGATTCTTGGGTTTAGCAGCTTTTCGAAGTGAATTTTTCAGCAGCTGTATTTTCGGTTATATTTTTATTACGAATTTATGGAAATTTTATTGCGGAAAAAAAAAAAAAAAAGAAAACTGATATCAACAACATAGATGAATGTGATTCATGTTTCGAATACTTGAATTACAAAATAGAAATTGTTAACACAGTTAATTGACATCAATGACTTGTTGAAGGAAGGAAACAAAATGAAGGATGAAATTAAGACGAAAGATAAATATAATAAAAAATAATGATAATTAAATTAAAGTTGAAATCTTCGGATTGTGGTAACTTAGGGATTTTTTGACGAAAATTTGACTACCAATCCTGCTACAGCAACCTGCTAGTATTTTTGGACGCCATTATGTTTTCACGAAGTAAAGGCTTTTTTTTTTTTTTTTTTTTTTTTACTCAACATTTTTTTTTTTCAACAATCTGCTAGCCGAATTACGCTTATGCTAGAACTTTCATGGAACAAAAGTGCTTAATCATGACGAAGATTAGGTGCGAAATTGAGAGCAAGTGCAGAATCGCCCATTGCTTGCCGCGTTTTTAAGAATTGTACATACACGGTATCCATGTACACGTCGACCTATGTTCACTTAAAAAAACTTCCAAGAATTGCAGAAAAAATTGCATTGCGCACACTCTTGACTTTATCCAAGTACACTGCTAAAGTCCTAGCTAGTAAACTTTATCGCCTTACCAAAATGTCGCCAAACTACCTGTTACCATATTCCAAAGATTAACCACTGTTGAAAAAAACAATTAAGTCAATTAGAAAAGTTCCATATCATTTCCAAGTCAGTGGAACTAACAATAAATCCAGAAAATGTACACTGCTGGGGGGGGGAAGGACAGTTCTACTGGGCCGATTAACGAAATTCAATTGCGTTTTTCAGGTCTCCAAAGCGCGACTTAGAATATGTAATAGATTTATATATAGCATTGTTCTAATACAGGTATACTGACAAGTTTTGTAAAAATCGCACGTGTAGTTTTTTAAAAAATAGCTCTCAAAATTTTAGCTTCTCAATATTGAGTTTGATATATATTTATTAATATCTCTTGTTTTATTAAACTTATTTGATTCTTCCTTTCATATTTCAAAATTTAGGTTCAAATAAAATTCGCCTATTTTTATGACTTATTTTTTAAATGTGTATTTTTAAGTAATTTTTATAAATTTTTCGAAAAAAACTTTTGAATTATAACCTATATAAGTTTTCCCATCTTCTTAATGTAGACGTATTTCTAAGCATACTTGCAAAAAATTAGAGTTTTTTATTAAGAATTTTCTAAGATATTTTACATTTTGGCCGTGGATTTACATTTTGGCCCGTTTGGAAATTTGGCGAATTTATTACAAGTGATAATCAAGAAAATGTGGTTTTCGCATTTTGTTCAAATTATTTGAAAGTGTGAACGATGACTTTTTCCTCGTTCGTGGAAAATGAAGGGGAAAAGAAAAAAGGAAAATAGGTTGCTATAAGTGAAGAAGTTCGCCAAATGAATTATTTTTGTTGCAAACTGAAAAAAAAAAAAAAAAAAAAAAAAAAAAAAAAAATTCGCCAAGATAATTTTTTTTATAAATTTCTCACCAAAAATTACAAAATTTAATATTTAGGCATAATTTGAGTCGTAGAATCTATATATGGATAAAAAAACTTATATGTTATTTCAGATAAAATCCGGTTTTGTGTCAAAATACCTATATTAGAACAGTGCTATATATGTAAGATAAATTTATATGAATCAGAATTATAATATAACTATAAACATTAATTCTTCCTCTCTATTCTAAATTCATAATAACTCCTCTGCATTGCGTCATTTCTAGATCACTGTATGGTCCGCGCAACTCTGATGACGTAATAATTAAAAACTGAAACTGCCATTGTAAACCAAAACTTTTCTCTTCGCCGTGCTTCCATCTTTCATAAGTACGCAATTCAGCTTTTGCTCTCTCCTGTGCTAAGATGTAATTTCGCTGGCTTGCTTTCTATCTCAACAATATCAAAAATGTAAATCTTCTGTGGAAAGGCACGACTAGAGTGGCAAGTGATTGTGGCCACAAATATCAGTTGCAAATAAAAATGGAATTAAAACTGCCTCGACTGCCAAGTTGTTTAAATATTACCAAGTTAGCATTACTAGCATACTACGCAATCAAAATCTTCTTCAATATGGGTCTAATCACCAGTGGCGTAAATAGGGTATGCAAAGAATGCCGTCGCATAGGGGCCCGAAGGCTTAGAGGGCCCTTGAATGCCCTGCTGAACTACATTTATAAGTTTAAAATTAAAAGACAATGGATTCTTTTATAAATATTATATATATAATAGAATTCGTCTTCTTTTAAATTTCCAGGGGCCGTCTGCGTCATATGACATAGTTAGGGGGTCTTCGAAGCAGATTAAAAAAAAGCTGAATTTAGCGTTACATACACCAAAACTTCAACTGAATACGAAGCAGAAATATATGCTTTTATTTTGATCCCCCCCAGAGGAGAGCTTTTGCCGCCCAACCAGTATATAGTAGTATAGTGGTTAGGTTTGGTTTGGTTTATTAGATTACGGCAAAGGACTCGAGGGCTATCTGCCTCTTCGTGGAGGACCTTTTTAAGGGAAACTGACTCGTATACACGTTACACATGGGAAAAACCACGAAAACACCCATGCAGCCAGCCCGTTCGCGGGATTCGAACCTCGGACCGAACTACCAGTGTTCAGCGACGTTACCCCTCGGCCGCTGGTGGGCGTATAGTGGTTAGCGTCGCTGACGCGAAAACTGTCAAATGACACTATGTCAAATTTTAAAAGAAACATAGTTTTCGACAAATAACGAAATTTAACTTTCATTCGGTCTCCCGGTTCCTATACTTGGGAACGTTTTCTAGTCGTTATGAAAAAATAAATTAGAAGAAATTTGACTCCAGTACGACAAAACCTATATTATATTATAGGTTTTGTACCGACAGGATATTTAATTAAAAATGCAATTTTTGATGTCATTTTCAACTTGCTTTGAAGGATCGGGTAATTAAGTTAAAATTATTCGAGGAAATAACTTTAAATGAAATGCAGCAAAAAAAATGTGTGTAATTTAATAAACGATACAAAGTCATGTGTCTCCATATCAGATTTTTGACTTATTAAACCTGATCTGACAAAAATCATTATCAAAATGTTGGCTCCTTTAAACCCGGTTTTCTTATGGGGGGAGGAGGAGTATTGCAAATTTAATTGGGAGGGGGCAGGATTTTTTTATTTTATTTATTTCTTATTATTAGATATATATATTTGCGTTGGGGCCCTAGAGTTCTAGTTACGCCACTGCTAATCACGCATCTACTTTCTACATTTTTCTAGAAGCTACTCTGTTACATAACCTTTCATAAAATGCTGCGTCATAAGTTCTCCTACACAGATGCCTTCTCGCCTTGGTCCTGCTAACGCTTCCGCTATGCTCCTCTTTGTTAGAACGTATTAAAGTCAGTCGTATCTAATAATTCAATTACTGAATACTGCTGTAAAATAAAATAAAGATATGCTTGCTGTTAAAAGTGAAAAGTCCTGAGTCGTCATTTTTCTCCGTGGTTCAATCATCCCAGCTTTGTCAACCATCTGCCAGAACGTGTAATGGAATAGCCTCACCATTCGCCCACGATGTGCTGAAATAACTGAAAACATTACAGCTATTAATTAGCCGATAGGATATATCCTCTACGTGGGAAAATAGCTCCTGGATTTATTTTTAACGCGCTTCTAAATTCAACAGTGGGTCAAGGACAGTGTGTGATCGTCTTATGCTTTTGCTTCTTTTCCGGCGATGCTCAAGTGTTTTACTTCGTCCCCAAAGTTATGCGTTTTATCAAGTGCTTCTAAAGTGATTGATTTTAGTGTTCAAATTGATGTGTATGCGAACTCCTAAATTCAAGATTTTGTGATTGGAATGCTAACACGCTCAAAACGGCAAAAATGTCAACTGATAAGCAAGAATCCGTAGCTATTGTGGATAAAGTGAAATTTCAATTCCCTATTTTTGACGGCACAAGTACAAATTTTCCAATAGACAAATATTTTCTATTGTTTGAAGAGAAATGTGCCGCAAAGAACATTCCAGAAAAGGAAAAGGAATTTGTTTTCTCGGAGTGTATTAGAGGAGAGGCTTTAGCCCTCTATTTACGTGATTGTTTAGATAAAGACTGAAACAATATAAAGGATATTTTCGAAACATATTTCACAACATCGGAATCTGTTACTTTTAGTGATTTTGTGGCTTTAAAATACGAGAAATTTAATAATATTGATGTTTATTTTCGCAATAAGTTGGAATTAGGAGCCAGCTTTAAACTAACAGATTCCACAATGGTGGAAGCACTTACGGAAGGACTTCCTGAGTCTCAAAGAATGTTATTAACAGTGCAAAAAATAGACACACCGAAAGACTGGATTACTCTTGCTAGGAAATTGTTTCCAGTTCAGATGCCGTTGGATGGTCTAGGAAATAGCAATTACCAATTTGTTTCTCCAAGGCAAACTGTTCCGAGGTGCTATTATCCCAGACCAGTGCAAGCCACTCCTTATCAAAGTTTTCGTAGTGTGAGACCTTTTAATTATCAACAAGTGCAATACCGACCTCTACGGTATGCGTATCGGCCAATTCGATATGCACAATTACCTACTATTAATTATAACACGGTTCCTATAAGAGAAGTTAAAAAATGATATTACTTTAAAGTGAACGTCCAAATTGGACAGGAAAAAATTCAAAGTATTATTGATACGGGATCGCAAATTAAAGTTTTACCGTTAAAAATTTTTAACAAAATTGGTAATAAATTTAGAAAAATTTCAGTGAAATCCCATGCTAAAATATTTTCAATATTTAGTGAACTTCACATAGAGAAAATAATCAAAGTAAAGTGTAAAATAGGTAAAATAGAAAATAATGTGATATTTTATGTAGTAGATTCAAATTTGAATAATTTATTGCTTTCATCACCATGTGTTTCATTATTTAAATTACAATTGAATTTTCATAATTATGAAGTGTATCAGCTTGGAAAACAGGTCAGTAAAAATGTTAAAGTAGACAAGTTTTTTTCAAAATAATTATGTATGTAGAACAATCTAGTAAATATTTTGATAATAGCGAAAATTTTGTATGTAAAAATGATCTTAATACTAAAAATTGTGGTAATTATTTTGAAAATAGTAAAAATTCTTATAGTAAATTACAGAAATTGTTGAATGATTATAATCATATATTTGCAAAAAGTAAATATGATGTTGGTTGTATAAGGGTTGAGCCTTCCAGAGTTATATTAACAAGAGTTATATTATTGAATTACCAATAGCATATAGACCGTATAGAGCATCTCCTAAAGATAATAGTGAAATGTAAAAACAAATAGATGAATTGTTAAAAGCTGGAATTATTAAACCTTCTTATAGTCCTTATGCTGCTCCTGTAACTTTAGCTTATAAGCGAGACGAGCAGTCCAGATGCAGATTGTGTATTGATTTCAGGAAGCTTAACCAAATTACTAAAACTGATTCTGAACCTATTCCTAGAATTGATGCTGTATTAGATCAGTTAATAAATGCAACGGTTATCAGTTAACAAAGGACAGTTCTACTGGGCCAATTAACGAAATTCAATTGCGTTTTTCAGGTCTCCAAAGCGCGACTTAGAATATGTAATAGATTTATATATAGCATTGTTCTAATACAGGTATACTGACAAGTTTTGTAAAAATCGCACGAGTAGTTTTTTAAAAAATAGCTCTCAAAATTTTAGCTTCTCAATATTGAGTTTGATATATATTTATTAATATCTCTTGTTTTATTAAACTTATTTGATTCTTCCTTTCATATTTCAAAATTTAGGTTCAAATAAAATTCGCCTATTTTTATGACTTATTTTTTAAATGTGTATTTTTAAGTAATTTTTATAAATTTTTCGAAAAAAACTTTTGAATTATAACCTATATAAGTTTTCCCATCTTCTTAATGTAGACGTATTTCTAAGCACACTTGCAAAAAATTAGAGTTTTTTATTAAGAATTTTCTAAGATATACGTGGATTTACATTTTGGATTACATTACGTTTGGATTACATTACATTTACGTGGATTACATTACGTTTGGAAATTTGGCGAATTTATTACAAGTGATAATCAAGAAAATGTGGTTTACGCATTTTGTTCAAATTATTTGAAAGTGTGAACGATGACTTTTTCCTCGTTCGTGGAAAATGAAGGGGAAAAGAAAAAAGGAAAATAGGTTGCTATAAGTGAAGAAGTTCGCCAAATGAATTATTTTTGTTGCAAACTGAAAAAAAAATTCGCCAAGATAATTTTTTTAATAAATTTCTCACAAAAAATTACAAAATTTAATATTTAGGCATAATTTGAGTCGTAGAATCTATATATGGAAAAAAAAAACATATATGTTATTTCAGATAAAATCCGGTTTTGTGTCAAAATACCTATATTAGAACAGTGCTATATATGTAAGATAAATTTATATGAATCAGAATTATAATATAACTATAAACATTAATTCTTCCTCTCTATTCTAAAATCATAATAACTCCTCTGCATTGCGTCATTTCTAGATCACTGTATGGCCCGCGCAACTCTGATGACGTAATAATTAAAAACTGAAACTGCCATTGTAAACCAAAACTTTTCTCTTCGCCGTGCTTCCATCTTTCATAAGTACGCAATTCAGCTTTTGCTCTCTACTGTGCTAAGATGTAATTTCGCTGGCTTGCTTTCTATCTCAACAATATCAAAAATGTAAATCTTCTGTGGAAAGGCACGACTAGAGTGGCAAGTGATTGTGGCCACAAATATCAGTTGCAAATAAAAATGGAATTAAAACTGCCTCGACTGCCAAGTTGTTTAAATATTACCAAGTTAGCATTACTAGCATACTACGCAATCAAAATCTTCTTCAATATGGGTCTAATCACCAGTGGCGTAAATAGGGTATGCAAAGAATGCCGTCGCATAGGGGCCCGAAGGCTTAGAGGGCCCTTGAATGCCCTGTTGAACTACATTTATAAGTTTAAAATTAAAAGACAATGGATTCTTTTATAAATACTATATATATAATAGAATTCGTCTTCTTTTAAATTTCCAGGGGCCGTCTGCGTCATATGACATAGTTAGGGGGTCTTCGAAGCAGATTAAAAAAAAGCTGAATTTAGCGTTACATACACCAAAACTTCAACTGAATACGAAGCAGAAATATATGCTTTTATTTTGATCCCCCCAGAGGAGAGCTTTTGCCGCCCAACCAGTATATAGTAGTATAGTGGTTAGGTTTGGTTTGGTTTATTAGATTACGGCAAAGGACTCGAGGGCTATCTGCCTCTTCGTGGAGGACCTTTTTAAGGGAAACTGACTCGTATACACGTTACACATGGGAAAAACCACGAAAACACCCATGCAGCCAGCCCGTTCGCGGGATTCGAACCTCGGACCGAACTACCAGTGTTCAGCGACGTTACCCCTCGGCCGCTGGTGGGCGTATAGTGTTTAGCGTCGCTGACGCGAAAACTGTCAAATGACACTATGTCAAATTTTAAAATAAACATAGTTTTCGACAAATACTTTACGACAAATACAATAAATGAAATTTAACTTTCATTCGGTCTCCCGGTTCCTATACTTGGGAACGTTTTCTAGTCGTTATGAAAAAATAAATTAGAAGAAATTTGACTCCTGTACGACAAAACCTATATTACCGACAGGATATTTAATTAAAAATGCAATTTTTGATGTCATTTTCAACTTGCTTTGAAGGATCGGATAATTAAGTTAAAATTATTCGAGGAAATAAGTTTAAATGAAATGCAGCAAAAAAATGTGTGTAATTTAATAAACGATACAAAGTCATGTGTCTCCATATCAGATTTTTAACTTATTAAACCTGATCTCACAAAAATCATTATCAAAATGTTGGCTCCTGGAAACCCGGTTTTTCTATGGGGGGGGAGGAGGAGTATTGCAAATTTAATTGGGAGGGGGCAGGATTTTTTTATTTTATTTATTTCTTATTATTAGATATATATATTTGCGTTGGGGCCCTAGAGTTCTAGTTACGCCACTGCTAATCACGCATCTACTTTCTACATTTTTCTAGAAGCTACTCTGTTACATAACCTTTCATAAAATGCTGCGTCATAAGTTCTCCTACACAGATGCCTTCTCGCCTTGGTCCTGCTAACGCTTCCGCTATGCTCCTCTTTGTTAGAACGTATTAAAGTCAGTCGTATCTAATAATTCAATTACTGAATACTGCTGTAAAATAAAATAAAGATATGCTTGCTGTTAAAAGTGAAAAGTCCTGAGTCGTCATTTTTCTCCGTGGTTCAATCATCCCAGCTTTGTCAACCATCTGCCAGAACGTGTAATGGAATAGCCTCACCATTCGCCCACGATGTGCTGAAATAACTGAAAACATTACAGCTATTAATTAGCCGATAGGATATATCCTCTACGTGGGAAAATAGCTCCTGGATTTATTTTTAACGCGCTTCTAAATTCAACAGTGGGTCAAGGACAGTGTGTGATCGTCTTATGCTTTTGCTTCTTTTCCGGCGATGCTCAAGTGTTTTACTTCGTCCCCAAAGTTATGCGTTTTATCAAGTGCTTCTAAAGTGATTGATTTTAGTGTTCAAATTGATGTGTATGCGAACTCCTAAATTCAAGATTTTGTGATTGGAATGCTAACACGCTCAAAACGGCAAAAATGTCAACTGATAAGCAAGAATCCGTAGCTATTGTGGATAAAGTGAAATTTCAATTCCCTATTTTTGACGGCACAAGTACAAATTTTCCAATAGACAAATATTTTCTATTGTTTGAAGAGAAATGTGCCGCAAAGAACATTCCAGAAAAGGAAAAGAAATTTGTTTTCTCGGAGTGTATTAGAGGAGAGGCTTTAGCCCTCTATTTACGTGATTGTTTAGATAAAGACTGAAACAATATAAAGGATATTTTCGAAACATATTTCACAACATCGGAATCTGTTACTTTTAGTGATTTTGTGGCTTTAAAATACGAGAAATTTAATAATATTGATGTTTATTTTCGCAATAAGTTGGAATTAGGAGCCAGCTTTAAACTAACAGATTCCACAATGGTGGAAGCACTTACGGAAGGACTTCCTGAGTCTCAAAGAATGTTGTTAACAGTGCAAAAAATAGACACACCGAAAGACTGGATTACTCTTGCTAGGAAATTGTTTCCAGTTCAGATGCCGTTGGATGGTCTAGGAAATAGCAATTACCAATTTGTTTCTCCAAGGCAAACTGTTCCGAGGTGCTATTATCCCAGACCAGTGCAAGCCACTCCTTATCAAAGTTTTCGTAGTGTGAGACCTTTTAATTATCAACAAGTGCAATACCGACCTCTACGGTATGCGTATCGGCCAATTCGATATGCACAATTACCTACTATTAATTATAACACGGTTCCTATAAGAGAAGTTAAAAAATGATATTACTTTAAAGTGAACGTCCAAATTGGACAGGAAAAAATTCAAAGTATTATTGATACGGGATCGCAAATTAAAGTTTTACCGTTAAAAATTTTTAACAAAATTGGTAATAAATTTAGAAAAATTTCAGTGAAATCCCATGCTAAAATATTTTCAATATTTAGTGAACTTCACATAGAGAAAATAATCAAAGTAAAGTGTAAAATAGGTAAAATAGAAAATAATGTGATATTTTATGTAGTAGATTCAAATTTGAATAATTTATTGCTTTCATCACCATGTGTTTCATTATTTAAATTACAATTGAATTTTCATAATTATGAAGTGTATCAGCTTGGAAAACAGGTCAGTAAAAATGTTAAAGTAGACAAGTTTTTTTCAAAATAATTATGTATGTAGAACAATCTAGTAAATATTTTGATAATAGCGAAAATTTTGTATGTAAAAATGATCTTAATACTAAAAATTGTGGTAATTATTTTGAAAATAGTAAAAATTCTTATAGTAAATTACAGAAATTGTTGAATGATTATAATCATATATTTGCAAAAAGTAAATATGATGTTGGTTGTATAAGGGTTGAGCCTTCCAGAGTTATATTAACAAGAGTTATATTATTGAATTACCAATAGCATATAGACCATATAGAGCATCTCCTAAAGATAATAGTGAAATGTAAAAACAAATAGATGAATTGTTAAAAGCTGGAATTATTAAACCTTCTTATAGTCCTTATGCTGCTCCTGTAACTTTAGCTTATAAGCGAGACGAGCAGTCCAGATGCAGATTGTGTATTGATTTCAGGAAGCTTAACCAAATTACTAAAACTGATTCTGAACCTATTCCTAGAATTGATGCTGTATTAGATCAGTTAATAAATGCAACGGTTATCAGTTAACAAAGGACAGTTCTATTGGGCCAATTAACGAAATTCAATTGCGTTTTTCAGGTCTCCAAAGCGCGACTTAGAATATGTAATAGATTTATATATAGCATTGTTCTAATACAGGTATACTGACAAGTTTTGTAAAAATCGCACGAGTAGTTTTTTAAAAAATAGCTCTCAAAATTTTAGCTTCTCAATATTGAGTTTGATATATATTTATTAATATCTCTTGTTTTATTAAACTTATTTGATTCTTCCTTTCATATTTCAAAATTTAGGTTCAAATAAAATTCGCCTATTTTTATGACTTATTTTTTAAATGTGTATTTTTAAGTAATTTTTATAAATTTTTCGAAAAAAACTTTTGAATTATAACCTATATAAGTTTTCCCATCTTCTTAATGTAGACGTATTTCTAAGCATACTTGCAAAAAATTAGAGTTTTTTATTAAGAATTTTCTAAGATATACGTGGATTTACATTTTGGATTACATTACGTTTGGATTACATTACATTTACGTGGATTACATTACGTTTGGAAATTTGGCGAATTTATTACAAGTGATAATCAAGAAAATGTGGTTTACGCATTTTGTTCAAATTATTTGAAAGTGTGAACGATGACTTTTTCCTCGTTCGTGGAAAATGAAGGGGAAAAGAAAAAAGGAAAATAGGTTGCTATAAGTGAAGAAGTTCGCCAAATGAATTATTTTTGTTGCAAACTGAAAAAAAAATTCGCCAAGATAATTTTTTTAATAAATTTCTCACAAAAAATTACAAAATTTAATATTTAGGCATAATTTGAGTCGTAGAATCTATATATGGAAAAAAAAAACATATATGTTATTTCAGATAAAATCCGGTTTTGTGTCAAAATACCTATATTAGAACAGTGCTATATATGTAAGATAAATTTATATGAATCAGAATTATAATATAACTATAAACATTAATTCTTCCTCTCTATTCTAAAATCATAATAACTCCTCTGCATTGCGTCATTTCTAGATCACTGTATGGCCCGCGCAACTCTGATGACGTAATAATTAAAAACTGAAACTGCCATTGTAAACCAAAACTTTTCTCTTCGCCGTGCTTCCATCTTTCATAAGTACGCAATTCAGCTTTTGCTCTCTACTGTGCTAAGATGTAATTTCGCTGGCTTGCTTTCTATCTCAACAATATCAAAAATGTAAATCTTCTGTGGAAAGGCACGACTAGAGTGGCAAGTGATTGTGGCCACAAATATCAGTTGCAAATAAAAATGGAATTAAAACTGCCTCGACTGCCAAGTTGTTTAAATATTACCAAGTTAGCATTACTAGCATACTACGCAATCAAAATCTTCTTCAATATGGGTCTAATCACCAGTGGCGTAAATAGGGTATGCAAAGAATGCCGTCGCATAGGGGCCCGAAGGCTTAGAGGGCCCTTGAATGCCCTGTTGAACTACATTTATAAGTTTAAAATTAAAAGACAATGGATTCTTTTATAAATACTATATATATAATAGAATTCGTCTTCTTTTAAATTTCCAGGGGCCGTCTGCGTCATATGACATAGTTAGGGGGTCTTCGAAGCAGATTAAAAAAAAGCTGAATTTAGCGTTACATACACCAAAACTTCAACTGAATACGAAGCAGAAATATATGCTTTTATTTTGATCCCCCCAGAGGAGAGCTTTTGCCGCCCAACCAGTATATAGTAGTATAGTGGTTAGGTTTGGTTTGGTTTATTAGATTACGGCAAAGGACTCGAGGGCTATCTGCCTCTTCGTGGAGGACCTTTTTAAGGGAAACTGACTCGTATACACGTTACACATGGGAAAAACCACGAAAACACCCATGCAGCCAGCCCGTTCGCGGGATTCGAACCTCGGACCGAACTACCAGTGTTCAGCGACGTTACCCCTCGGCCGCTGGTGGGCGTATAGTGTTTAGCGTCGCTGACGCGAAAACTGTCAAATGACACTATGTCAAATTTTAAAATAAACATAGTTTTCGACAAATACTTTACGACAAATACAATAAATGAAATTTAACTTTCATTCGGTCTCCCGGTTCCTATACTTGGGAACGTTTTCTAGTCGTTATGAAAAAATAAATTAGAAGAAATTTGACTCCTGTACGACAAAACCTATATTACCGACAGGATATTTAATTAAAAATGCAATTTTTGATGTCATTTTCAACTTGCTTTGAAGGATCGGATAATTAAGTTAAAATTATTCGAGGAAATAAGTTTAAATGAAATGCAGCAAAAAAATGTGTGTAATTTAATAAACGATACAAAGTCATGTGTCTCCATATCAGATTTTTAACTTATTAAACCTGATCTCACAAAAATCATTATCAAAATGTTGGCTCCTGGAAACCCGGTTTTTCTATGGGGGGGGGAGGAGGAGTATTGCAAATTTATTTGGGAGGGGGCAGGATTTTTTAATTTTATTTATTTATTTATTTATTATTTTATTCATTTATTTATTATATATATATATATATATATATATATATATATATATATATATATAGATATTTGCGTTGGGGCCCTAGAGTTCTAGGTACGCCACTGCTAATCACGCATCTACTTTCTACATTTTTCTAGAAGCTACTCTGTTACATAACCTTTCATAAAATGCTGCGTCATAAGTTCTCCTACACAGATGCCTTCTCGCCTTGGTCCTGCTAACGCTTCCGCTATGCTCCTTTTTGTTAGAACGTATTAAAGTCAGTCGTATCTAATAATTCAATTACTGAATACTGCTGTAAAATAAAATAAAGATATGCCTGCTGTTAAAAGTGAAAAGTCCTGAGTCGTCATTTTTCTCCGTGGTTCAATCATCCCAGCTTCGTCAACCATCTGCCAGAACGTGTAATGGAATAGCCTCACCATTCGCCCACGATGTGTTGAAATAACTGAAAACATTACAGCTATTAATTAGCCGATAGGATATATCCTCTACGTGGGAAAAAAGCTCCTGGATTTATTTTTAACGCGCTTCTAAATTTAACAGTGGGTCAAGGACAGTGTGTGAGCGTCTTATGCTTTTGCTTCTTTTCCGGCGATGCTCAAGTGTTTTAATTCGTCCCCAAAGTTATGCGTTTTATCAAGTGCTCCTAAAGTGATTGATTTTAGTGTTCAAATTGATGTGTATGCGAACTCTTAAATTCAAGATTTTGTGATTGGAATGCTAACACGCTCAAATCGGCAAAAATGTCAACTGATAAGCAAGAATCCGTAGCTATTGTGGATACAGTGAAATTTCAATTCCCTATTTTTGACGGCACAAGTACAAATTTTCCAATAGACAAATATTTTGTATTGTTTGAAGAGAAATGTGCCGCAAAGAACATTCCAGAAAAGGAAAAGGAATTTGTTTTCTCGGAGTGTATTAGAGGAGAGGCTTTAGCCCTCTATTTACGTGACTGTTTAGATAAAGACTGAAACAATATAAAGGATATTTTCGAGACATATTTCACAACATCGGAATCTGTTACTTTTAGTGATTTTGTGTCTTTAAAATACGAGAAATTTAATAATATTGATGTTTATTTTCGCAATAAGTTGGAATTAGGAGCCAGCTTTAAACTAACAGATTCCACAATGGTGGAAGCACTTACGGAAGGACTTCCTGAGTCTCAAAGAATGTTGTTAACAGTGCAAAAAATAGACACACCGAAAGACTGGATTACTCTTGCTAGGAAATTGTTTCCAGTTCAGATGCCGTTGGATGGTCTAGGAAATAGCAATTACCAATTTGTTTCTCCAAGGCAAACTGTTCCGAGGTGCTATTATCACAGACCAGTGCAAGCCACTCCTTTTTAAAGTTTTCGTAGTGTGAGACCTTTTAATTATCAACAAGTGCAATACCGACCTCTACGGTATGCGTATCGGCCAATTCGATATGCACAATTACCTACTATTAATTATAACACGGTTCCTATAAGAGAAGTTAAAAAATGATATTACTTTAAAGTGAACGTCCAAATTGGACAGGAAAAAATTCAAAGTATTATTGATACGGGATCGCAAATTAAAGTTTTACCGTTAAAAATTTTTAACAAAATTGGTAATAAATTTAGAGAAATTTCAGTGAAATCCCATGATAAAATATTTTCAATATTTAGTGAACTTCACATAGAGAAAATAATCAAAGTAAAGTGTAAAATAGGTAAAATAGAAAATAATGTGATATTTTATGTAGTAGATTCAAATTTGAATAATTTATTGCTTTCATCACCATGTGTTTCATTATTTAAATTACAATTGAATTTTCATAATTATGAAGTGTATCAGCTTGGAAAACAGGTCAGTAAAAATGTTAAAGTAGACAAGTTTTTTTCAAAATAATTATGTATGTAGAACAATCTAGTAAATATTTTGATAATAGCGAAAATTTTGTATGTAAAAATGATCTTAATACAAAAAATTGTAGTAATTATTTTGAAAATAGTAAAAATTCTTATAGTAAATTACAGAAATTGTTGAATGATTATAATCATATATTTGCAAAAAGTAAATATGATGTTGGTTGTATAAGGGTTGAGCCTTCCAGAGTTATATTAACAAGAGTTATATTATTGAATTACCAATAGCATATAGACCATATAGAGCATCTCCTAAAGATAATAGTGAAATGTAAAAACAAATAGATGAATTGTTAAAAGCTGGAATTATTAAACCTTCTTATAGTCCTTATGCTGCTCCTGTAACTTTAGCTTATAAGCGAGACGAGCAGTCCAGATGCAGATTGTGTATTGATTTCAGGAAGCTTAACCAAATTACTAAAACTGATTCTGAACCTATTCCTAGAATTGATGCTGTATTAGATCAGTTAACAAATGCAACGGTTATCAGTTAACAAAGGACAGTTCTACTGGGCCAATTAACGAAATTCAATTGCGTTTTTCAGGTCTCCAAAGCGCGACTTAGAATATGTAATAGATTTATATATAGCATTGTTCTAATACAGGTATACTGACAAGTTTTGTAAAAATCGCACGAGTAGTTTTTTAAAAAATAGCTCTCAAAATTTTAGCTTCTCAATATTGAGTTTGATATATATTTATTAATATCTCTTGTTTTATTAAACTTATTTGATTCTTCCTTTCATATTTCAAAATTTAGGTTCAAATAAAATTCGCCTATTTTTATGACTTATTTTTTAAATGTGTATTTTTAAGTAATTTTTATAAATTTTTCGAAAAAAACTTTTGAATTATAACCTATATAAGTTTTCCCATCTTCTTAATGTAGACGTATTTCTAAGCACACTTGCAAAAAATTAGAGTTTTTTATTAAGAATTTTCTAAGATATACGTGGATTTACATTTTGGATTACATTACGTTTGGATTACATTACATTTACGTGGATTACATTACGTTTGGAAATTTGGCGAATTTATTACAAGTGATAATCAAGAAAATGTGGTTTACGCATTTTGTTCAAATTATTTGAAAGTGTGAACGATGACTTTTTCCTCGTTCGTGGAAAATGAAGGGGAAAAGAAAAAAGGAAAATAGGTTGCTATAAGTGAAGAAGTTCGCCAAATGAATTATTTTTGTTGCAAACTGAAAAAAAAATTCGCCAAGATAATTTTTTTAATAAATTTCTCACAAAAAATTACAAAATTTAATATTTAGGCATAATTTGAGTCGTAGAATCTATATATGGAAAAAAAAAACATATATGTTATTTCAGATAAAATCCGGTTTTGTGTCAAAATACCTATATTAGAACAGTGCTATATATGTAAGATAAATTTATATGAATCAGAATTATAATATAACTATAAACATTAATTCTTCCTCTCTATTCTAAAATCATAATAACTCCTCTGCATTGCGTCATTTCTAGATCACTGTATGGCCCGCGCAACTCTGATGACGTAATAATTAAAAACTGAAACTGCCATTGTAAACCAAAACTTTTCTCTTCGCCGTGCTTCCATCTTTCATAAGTACGCAATTCAGCTTTTGCTCTCTACTGTGCTAAGATGTAATTTCGCTGGCTTGCTTTCTATCTCAACAATATCAAAAATGTAAATCTTCTGTGGAAAGGCACGACTAGAGTGGCAAGTGATTGTGGCCACAAATATCAGTTGCAAATAAAAATGGAATTAAAACTGCCTCGACTGCCAAGTTGTTTAAATATTACCAAGTTAGCATTACTAGCATACTACGCAATCAAAATCTTCTTCAATATGGGTCTAATCACCAGTGGCGTAAATAGGGTATGCAAAGAATGCCGTCGCATAGGGGCCCGAAGGCTTAGAGGGCCCTTGAATGCCCTGTTGAACTACATTTATAAGTTTAAAATTAAAAGACAATGGATTCTTTTATAAATACTATATATATAATAGAATTCGTCTTCTTTTAAATTTCCAGGGGCCGTCTGCGTCATATGACATAGTTAGGGGGTCTTCGAAGCAGATTAAAAAAAAGCTGAATTTAGCGTTACATACACCAAAACTTCAACTGAATACGAAGCAGAAATATATGCTTTTATTTTGATCCCCCCAGAGGAGAGCTTTTGCCGCCCAACCAGTATATAGTAGTATAGTGGTTAGGTTTGGTTTGGTTTATTAGATTACGGCAAAGGACTCGAGGGCTATCTGCCTCTTCGTGGAGGACCTTTTTAAGGGAAACTGACTCGTATACACGTTACACATGGGAAAAACCACGAAAACACCCATGCAGCCAGCCCGTTCGCGGGATTCGAACCTCGGACCGAACTACCAGTGTTCAGCGACGTTACCCCTCGGCCGCTGGTGGGCGTATAGTGTTTAGCGTCGCTGACGCGAAAACTGTCAAATGACACTATGTCAAATTTTAAAATAAACATAGTTTTCGACAAATACTTTACGACAAATACAATAAATGAAATTTAACTTTCATTCGGTCTCCCGGTTCCTATACTTGGGAACGTTTTCTAGTCGTTATGAAAAAATAAATTAGAAGAAATTTGACTCCTGTACGACAAAACCTATATTACCGACAGGATATTTAATTAAAAATGCAATTTTTGATGTCATTTTCAACTTGCTTTGAAGGATCGGATAATTAAGTTAAAATTATTCGAGGAAATAAGTTTAAATGAAATGCAGCAAAAAAATGTGTGTAATTTAATAAACGATACAAAGTCATGTGTCTCCATATCAGATTTTTAACTTATTAAACCTGATCTCACAAAAATCATTATCAAAATGTTGGCTCCTGGAAACCCGGTTTTTCTATGGGGGGGGGAGGAGGAGTATTGCAAATTTATTTGGGAGGGGGCAGGATTTTTTAATTTTATTTATTTATTTATTTATTATTTTATTCATTTATTTATTATATATATATAGATATATATATATATCTATATATATATAGATATTTGCGTTGGGGCCCTAGAGTTCTAGGTACGCCACTGCTAATCACGCATCTACTTTCTACATTTTTCTAGAAGCTACTCTGTTACATAACCTTTCATAAAATGCTGCGTCATAAGTTCTCCTACACAGATGCCTTCTCGCCTTGGTCCTGCTAATGCTTCCGCTATGCTCCTTTTTGTTAGAACGTATTAAGGTCAGTCGTATCTAATAATTCAATTACTGAATACTGCTGTAAAATAAAATAAAGATATGCTTGCTGTTAAAAGTGAAAAGTCCTGAGTCGTCATTTTTCTCCGTGGTTCAATCATCCCAGCTTCGTCAACCATCTGCCAGAACGTGTAATGGAATAGCCTCACCATTCGCCCACGATGTGTTGAAATAACTGAAAACATTACAGCTATTAATTAGCCGATAGGATATATCCTCTACGTGGGAAAAAAGCTCCTGGATTTATTTTTAACGCGCTTCTAAATTTAACAGTGGGTCAAGGACAGTGTGTGAGCGTCTTATGCTTTTGCTTCTTTTCCGGCGATGCTCAAGTGTTTTAATTCGTCCCCAAAGTTATGCGTTTTATCAAGTGCTCCTAAAGTGATTGATTTTAGTGTTCAAATTGATGTGTATGCGAACTCTTAAATTCAAGATTTTGTGATTGGAATGCTAACACGCTCAAATCGGCAAAAATGTCAACTGATAAGCAAGAATCCGTAGCTATTGTGGATACAGTGAAATTTCAATTCCCTATTTTTGACGGCACAAGTACAAATTTTCCAATAGACAAATATTTTGTATTGTTTGAAGAGAAATGTGCCGCAAAGAACATTCCAGAAAAGGAAAAGGAATTTGTTTTCTCGGAGTGTATTAGAGGAGAGGCTTTAGCCCTCTATTTACGTGACTGTTTAGATAAAGACTGAAACAATATAAAGGATATTTTCGAGACATATTTCACAACATCGGAATCTGTTACTTTTAGTGATTTTGTGTCTTTAAAATACGAGAAATTTAATAATATTGATGTTTATTTTCGCAATAAGTTGGAATTAGGAGCCAGCTTTAAACTAACAGATTCCACAATGGTGGAAGCACTTACGGAAGGACTTCCTGAGTCTCAAAGAATGTTGTTAACAGTGCAAAAAATAGACACACCGAAAGACTGGATTACTCTTGCTAGGAAATTGTTTCCAGTTCAGATGCCGTTGGATGGTCTAGGAAATAGCAATTACCAATTTGTTTCTCCAAGGCAAACTGTTCCGAGGTGCTATTATCACAGACCAGTGCAAGCCACTCCTTTTTAAAGTTTTCGTAGTGTGAGACCTTTTAATTATCAACAAGTGCAATACCGACCTCTACGGTATGCGTATCGGCCAATTCGATATGCACAATTACCTACTATTAATTATAACACGGTTCCTATAAGAGAAGTTAAAAAATGATATTACTTTAAAGTGAACGTCCAAATTGGACAGGAAAAAATTCAAAGTATTATTGATACGGGATCGCAAATTAAAGTTTTACCGTTAAAAATTTTTAACAAAATTGGTAATAAATTTAGAGAAATTTCAGTGAAATCCCATGATAAAATATTTTCAATATTTAGTGAACTTCACATAGAGAAAATAATCAAAGTAAAGTGTAAAATAGGTAAAATAGAAAATAATGTGATATTTTATGTAGTAGATTCAAATTTGAATAATTTATTGCTTTCATCACCATGTGTTTCATTATTTAAATTACAATTGAATTTTCATAATTATGAAGTGTATCAGCTTGGAAAACAGGTCAGTAAAAATGTTAAAGTAGACAAGTTTTTTTCAAAATAATTATGTATGTAGAACAATCTAGTAAATATTTTGATAATAGCGAAAATTTTGTATGTAAAAATGATCTTAATACAAAAAATTGTAGTAATTATTTTGAAAATAGTAAAAATTCTTATAGTAAATTACAGAAATTGTTGAATGATTATAATCATATATTTGCAAAAAGTAAATATGATGTTGGTTGTATAAGGGTTGAGCCTTCCAGAGTTATATTAACAAGAGTTATATTATTGAATTACCAATAGCATATAGACCATATAGAGCATCTCCTAAAGATAATAGTGAAATGTAAAAACAAATAGATGAATTGTTAAAAGCTGGAATTATTAAACCTTCTTATAGTCCTTATGCTGCTCCTGTAACTTTAGCTTATAAGCGAGACGAGCAGTCCAGATGCAGATTGTGTATTGATTTCAGGAAGCTTAACCAAATTACTAAAACTGATTCTGAACCTATTCCTAGAATTGATGCTGTATTAGATCAGTTAACAAATGCAACGGTTATCAGTTAACAAAGGACAGTTCTACTGGGCCAATTAACGAAATTCAATTGCGTTTTTCAGGTCTCCAAAGCGCGACTTAGAATATGTAATAGATTTATATATAGCATTGTTCTAATACAGGTATACTGACAAGTTTTGTAAAAATCGCACGAGTAGTTTTTTAAAAAATAGCTCTCAAAATTTTAGCTTCTCAATATTGAGTTTGATATATATTTATTAATATCTCTTGTTTTATTAAACTTATTTGATTCTTCCTTTCATATTTCAAAATTTAGGTTCAAATAAAATTCGCCTATTTTTATGACTTATTTTTTAAATGTGTATTTTTAAGTAATTTTTATAAATTTTTCGAAAAAAACTTTTGAATTATAACCTATATAAGTTTTCCCATCTTCTTAATGTAGACGTATTTCTAAGCCCACTTGCAAAAAATTAGAGTTTTTTATTAAGAATTTTCTAAGATATACGTGGATTTACATTTTGGATTACATTACGTTTGGATTACATTACATTTACGTGGATTACATTACGTTTGGAAATTTGGCGAATTTATTACAAGTGATAATCAAGAAAATGTGGTTTACGCATTTTGTTCAAATTATTTGAAAGTGTGAACGATGACTTTTTCCTCGTTCGTGGAAAATGAAGGGGAAAAGAAAAAAGGAAAATAGGTTGCTATAAGTGAAGAAGTTCGCCAAATGAATTATTTTTGTTGCAAACTGAAAAAAAAATTCGCCAAGATAATTTTTTTAATAAATTTCTCACAAAAAATTACAAAATTTAATATTTAGGCATAATTTGAGTCGTAGAATCTATATATGGAAAAAAAAAACATATATGTTATTTCAGATAAAATCCGGTTTTGTGTCAAAATACCTATATTAGAACAGTGCTATATATGTAAGATAAATTTATATGAATCAGAATTATAATATAACTATAAACATTAATTCTTCCTCTCTATTCTAAAATCATAATAACTCCTCTGCATTGCGTCATTTCTAGATCACTGTATGGCCCGCGCAACTCTGATGACGTAATAATTAAAAACTGAAACTGCCATTGTAAACCAAAACTTTTCTCTTCGCCGTGCTTCCATCTTTCATAAGTACGCAATTCAGCTTTTGCTCTCTACTGTGCTAAGATGTAATTTCGCTGGCTTGCTTTCTATCTCAACAATATCAAAAATGTAAATCTTCTGTGGAAAGGCACGACTAGAGTGGCAAGTGATTGTGGCCACAAATATCAGTTGCAAATAAAAATGGAATTAAAACTGCCTCGACTGCCAAGTTGTTTAAATATTACCAAGTTAGCATTACTAGCATACTACGCAATCAAAATCTTCTTCAATATGGGTCTAATCACCAGTGGCGTAAATAGGGTATGCAAAGAATGCCGTCGCATAGGGGCCCGAAGGCTTAGAGGGCCCTTGAATGCCCTGTTGAACTACATTTATAAGTTTAAAATTAAAAGACAATGGATTCTTTTATAAATACTATATATATAATAGAATTCGTCTTCTTTTAAATTTCCAGGGGCCGTCTGCGTCATATGACATAGTTAGGGGGTCTTCGAAGCAGATTAAAAAAAAGCTGAATTTAGCGTTACATACACCAAAACTTCAACTGAATACGAAGCAGAAATATATGCTTTTATTTTGATCCCCCCAGAGGAGAGCTTTTGCCGCCCAACCAGTATATAGTAGTATAGTGGTTAGGTTTGGTTTGGTTTATTAGATTACGGCAAAGGACTCGAGGGCTATCTGCCTCTTCGTGGAGGACCTTTTTAAGGGAAACTGACTCGTATACACGTTACACATGGGAAAAACCACGAAAACACCCATGCAGCCAGCCCGTTCGCGGGATTCGAACCTCGGACCGAACTACCAGTGTTCAGCGACGTTACCCCTCGGCCGCTGGTGGGCGTATAGTGTTTAGCGTCGCTGACGCGAAAACTGTCAAATGACACTATGTCAAATTTTAAAATAAACATAGTTTTCGACAAATACTTTACGACAAATACAATAAATGAAATTTAACTTTCATTCGGTCTCCCGGTTCCTATACTTGGGAACGTTTTCTAGTCGTTATGAAAAAATAAATTAGAAGAAATTTGACTCCTGTACGACAAAACCTATATTACCGACAGGATATTTAATTAAAAATGCAATTTTTGATGTCATTTTCAACTTGCTTTGAAGGATCGGATAATTAAGTTAAAATTATTCGAGGAAATAAGTTTAAATGAAATGCAGCAAAAAAATGTGTGTAATTTAATAAACGATACAAAGTCATGTGTCTCCATATCAGATTTTTAACTTATTAAACCTGATCTCACAAAAATCATTATCAAAATGTTGGCTCCTGGAAACCCGGTTTTTCTATGGGGGGGGAGGAGGAGTATTGCAAATTTATTTGGGAGGGGGCAGGATTTTTTAATTTTATTTATTTATTTATTTATTATTTTATTCATTTATTTATTATATATATATATATATATATATATATATATATAGATAGATAGATATTTGCGTTGGGGCCCTAGAGTTCTAGGTACGCCACTGCTAATCACGCATCTACTTTCTACATTTTTCTAGAAGCTACTCTGTTACATAACCTTTCATAAAATGCTGCGTCATAAGTTCTCCTACACAGATGCCTTCTCGCCTTGGTCCTGCTAACGCTTCCGCTATGCTCCTTTTTGTTAGAACGTATTAAAGTCAGTCGTATCTAATAATTCAATTACTGAATACTGCTGTAAAATAAAATAAAGATATGCTTGCTGTTAAAAGTGAAAAGTCCTGAGTCGTCATTTTTCTCCGTGGTTCAATCATCCCAGCTTCGTCAACCATCTGCCAGAACGTGTAATGGAATAGCCTCACCATTCGCCCACGATGTGTTGAAATAACTGAAAACATTACAGCTATTAATTAGCCGATAGGATATATCCTCTACGTGGGAAAAAAGCTCCTGGATTTATTTTTAACGCGCTTCTAAATTTAACAGTGGGTCAAGGACAGTGTGTGAGCGTCTTATGCTTTTGCTTCTTTTCCGGCGATGCTCAAGTGTTTTAATTCGTCCCCAAAGTTATGCGTTTTATCAAGTGCTCCTAAAGTGATTGATTTTAGTGTTCAAATTGATGTGTATGCGAACTCTTAAATTCAAGATTTTGTGATTGGAATGCTAACACGCTCAAATCGGCAAAAATGTCAACTGATAAGCAAGAATCCGTAGCTATTGTGGATACAGTGAAATTTCAATTCCCTATTTTTGACGGCACAAGTACAAATTTTCCAATAGACAAATATTTTGTATTGTTTGAAGAGAAATGTGCCGCAAAGAACATTCCAGAAAAGGAAAAGGAATTTGTTTTCTCGGAGTGTATTAGAGGAGAGGCTTTAGCCCTCTATTTACGTGACTGTTTAGATAAAGACTGAAACAATATAAAGGATATTTTCGAGACATATTTCACAACATCGGAATCTGTTACTTTTAGTGATTTTGTGTCTTTAAAATACGAGAAATTTAATAATATTGATGTTTATTTTCGCAATAAGTTGGAATTAGGAGCCAGCTTTAAACTAACAGATTCCACAATGGTGGAAGCACTTACGGAAGGACTTCCTGAGTCTCAAAGAATGTTGTTAACAGTGCAAAAAATAGACACACCGAAAGACTGGATTACTCTTGCTAGGAAATTGTTTCCAGTTCAGATGCCGTTGGATGGTCTAGGAAATAGCAATTACCAATTTGTTTCTCCAAGGCAAACTGTTCCGAGGTGCTATTATCACAGACCAGTGCAAGCCACTCCTTTTTAAAGTTTTCGTAGTGTGAGACCTTTTAATTATCAACAAGTGCAATACCGACCTCTACGGTATGCGTATCGGCCAATTCGATATGCACAATTACCTACTATTAATTATAACACGGTTCCTATAAGAGAAGTTAAAAAATGATATTACTTTAAAGTGAACGTCCAAATTGGACAGGAAAAAATTCAAAGTATTATTGATACGGGATCGCAAATTAAAGTTTTACCGTTAAAAATTTTTAACAAAATTGGTAATAAATTTAGAGAAATTTCAGTGAAATCCCATGATAAAATATTTTCAATATTTAGTGAACTTCACATAGAGAAAATAATCAAAGTAAAGTGTAAAATAGGTAAAATAGAAAATAATGTGATATTTTATGTAGTAGATTCAAATTTGAATAATTTATTGCTTTCATCACCATGTGTTTCATTATTTAAATTACAATTGAATTTTCATAATTATGAAGTGTATCAGCTTGGAAAACAGGTCAGTAAAAATGTTAAAGTAGACAAGTTTTTTTCAAAATAATTATGTATGTAGAACAATCTAGTAAATATTTTGATAATAGCGAAAATTTTGTATGTAAAAATGATCTTAATACAAAAAATTGTAGTAATTATTTTGAAAATAGTAAAAATTCTTATAGTAAATTACAGAAATTGTTGAATGATTATAATCATATATTTGCAAAAAGTAAATATGATGTTGGTTGTATAAGGGTTGAGCCTTCCAGAGTTATATTAACAAGAGTTATATTATTGAATTACCAATAGCATATAGACCATATAGAGCATCTCCTAAAGATAATAGTGAAATGTAAAAACAAATAGATGAATTGTTAAAAGCTGGAATTATTAAACCTTCTTATAGTCCTTATGCTGCTCCTGTAACTTTAGCTTATAAGCGAGACGAGCAGTCCAGATGCAGATTGTGTATTGATTTCAGGAAGCTTAACCAAATTACTAAAACTGATTCTGAACCTATTCCTAGAATTGATGCTGTATTAGATCAGTTAACAAATGCAACGGTTATCAGTTAACAAAGGACAGTTCTACTGGGCCAATTAACGAAATTCAATTGCGTTTTTCAGGTCTCCAAAGCGCGACTTAGAATATGTAATAGATTTATATATAGCATTGTTCTAATACAGGTATACTGACAAGTTTTGTAAAAATCGCACGAGTAGTTTTTTAAAAAATAGCTCTCAAAATTTTAGCTTCTCAATATTGAGTTTGATATATATTTATTAATATCTCTTGTTTTATTAAACTTATTTGATTCTTCCTTTCATATTTCAAAATTTAGGTTCAAATAAAATTCGCCTATTTTTATGACTTATTTTTTAAATGTGTATTTTTAAGTAATTTTTATAAATTTTTCGAAAAAAACTTTTGAATTATAACCTATATAAGTTTTCCCATCTTCTTAATGTAGACGTATTTCTAAGCCCACTTGCAAAAAATTAGAGTTTTTTATTAAGAATTTTCTAAGATATACGTGGATTTACATTTTGGATTACATTACGTTTGGATTACATTACATTTACGTGGATTACATTACGTTTGGAAATTTGGCGAATTTATTACAAGTGATAATCAAGAAAATGTGGTTTACGCATTTTGTTCAAATTATTTGAAAGTGTGAACGATGACTTTTTCCTCGTTCGTGGAAAATGAAGGGGAAAAGAAAAAAGGAAAATAGGTTGCTATAAGTGAAGAAGTTCGCCAAATGAATTATTTTTGTTGCAAACTGAAAAAAAAATTCGCCAAGATAATTTTTTTAATAAATTTCTCACAAAAAATTACAAAATTTAATATTTAGGCATAATTTGAGTCGTAGAATCTATATATGGAAAAAAAAAACATATATGTTATTTCAGATAAAATCCGGTTTTGTGTCAAAATACCTATATTAGAACAGTGCTATATATGTAAGATAAATTTATATGAATCAGAATTATAATATAACTATAAACATTAATTCTTCCTCTCTATTCTAAAATCATAATAACTCCTCTGCATTGCGTCATTTCTAGATCACTGTATGGCCCGCGCAACTCTGATGACGTAATAATTAAAAACTGAAACTGCCATTGTAAACCAAAACTTTTCTCTTCGCCGTGCTTCCATCTTTCATAAGTACGCAATTCAGCTTTTGCTCTCTACTGTGCTAAGATGTAATTTCGCTGGCTTGCTTTCTATCTCAACAATATCAAAAATGTAAATCTTCTGTGGAAAGGCACGACTAGAGTGGCAAGTGATTGTGGCCACAAATATCAGTTGCAAATAAAAATGGAATTAAAACTGCCTCGACTGCCAAGTTGTTTAAATATTACCAAGTTAGCATTACTAGCATACTACGCAATCAAAATCTTCTTCAATATGGGTCTAATCACCAGTGGCGTAAATAGGGTATGCAAAGAATGCCGTCGCATAGGGGCCCGAAGGCTTAGAGGGCCCTTGAATGCCCTGTTGAACTACATTTATAAGTTTAAAATTAAAAGACAATGGATTCTTTTATAAATACTATATATATAATAGAATTCGTCTTCTTTTAAATTTCCAGGGGCCGTCTGCGTCATATGACATAGTTAGGGGGTCTTCGAAGCAGATTAAAAAAAAGCTGAATTTAGCGTTACATACACCAAAACTTCAACTGAATACGAAGCAGAAATATATGCTTTTATTTTGATCCCCCCAGAGGAGAGCTTTTGCCGCCCAACCAGTATATAGTAGTATAGTGGTTAGGTTTGGTTTGGTTTATTAGATTACGGCAAAGGACTCGAGGGCTATCTGCCTCTTCGTGGAGGACCTTTTTAAGGGAAACTGACTCGTATACACGTTACACATGGGAAAAACCACGAAAACACCCATGCAGCCAGCCCGTTCGCGGGATTCGAACCTCGGACCGAACTACCAGTGTTCAGCGACGTTACCCCTCGGCCGCTGGTGGGCGTATAGTGTTTAGCGTCGCTGACGCGAAAACTGTCAAATGACACTATGTCAAATTTTAAAATAAACATAGTTTTCGACAAATACTTTACGACAAATACAATAAATGAAATTTAACTTTCATTCGGTCTCCCGGTTCCTATACTTGGGAACGTTTTCTAGTCGTTATGAAAAAATAAATTAGAAGAAATTTGACTCCTGTACGACAAAACCTATATTACCGACAGGATATTTAATTAAAAATGCAATTTTTGATGTCATTTTCAACTTGCTTTGAAGGATCGGATAATTAAGTTAAAATTATTCGAGGAAATAAGTTTAAATGAAATGCAGCAAAAAAATGTGTGTAATTTAATAAACGATACAAAGTCATGTGTCTCCATATCAGATTTTTAACTTATTAAACCTGATCTCACAAAAATCATTATCAAAATGTTGGCTCCTGGAAACCCGGTTTTTCTATGGGGGGGGGAGGAGGAGTATTGCAAATTTATTTGGGAGGGGGCAGGATTTTTTAATTTTATTTATTTATTTATTTATTATTTTATTCATTTATTTATTATATATATATAGATATATATATATATCTATATATATATAGATATTTGCGTTGGGGCCCTAGAGTTCTAGGTACGCCACTGCTAATCACGCATCTACTTTCTACATTTTTCTAGAAGCTACTCTGTTACATAACCTTTCATAAAATGCTGCGTCATAAGTTCTCCTACACAGATGCCTTCTCGCCTTGGTCCTGCTAATGCTTCCGCTATGCTCCTTTTTGTTAGAACGTATTAAGGTCAGTCGTATCTAATAATTCAATTACTGAATACTGCTGTAAAATAAAATAAAGATATGCTTGCTGTTAAAAGTGAAAAGTCCTGAGTCGTCATTTTTCTCCGTGGTTCAATCATCCCAGCTTCGTCAACCATCTGCCAGAACGTGTAATGGAATAGCCTCACCATTCGCCCACGATGTGTTGAAATAACTGAAAACATTACAGCTATTAATTAGCCGATAGGATATATCCTCTACGTGGGAAAAAAGCTCCTGGATTTATTTTTAACGCGCTTCTAAATTTAACAGTGGGTCAAGGACAGTGTGTGAGCGTCTTATGCTTTTGCTTCTTTTCCGGCGATGCTCAAGTGTTTTAATTCGTCCCCAAAGTTATGCGTTTTATCAAGTGCTCCTAAAGTGATTGATTTTAGTGTTCAAATTGATGTGTATGCGAACTCTTAAATTCAAGATTTTGTGATTGGAATGCTAACACGCTCAAATCGGCAAAAATGTCAACTGATAAGCAAGAATCCGTAGCTATTGTGGATACAGTGAAATTTCAATTCCCTATTTTTGACGGCACAAGTACAAATTTTCCAATAGACAAATATTTTGTATTGTTTGAAGAGAAATGTGCCGCAAAGAACATTCCAGAAAAGGAAAAGGAATTTGTTTTCTCGGAGTGTATTAGAGGAGAGGCTTTAGCCCTCTATTTACGTGACTGTTTAGATAAAGACTGAAACAATATAAAGGATATTTTCGAGACATATTTCACAACATCGGAATCTGTTACTTTTAGTGATTTTGTGTCTTTAAAATACGAGAAATTTAATAATATTGATGTTTATTTTCGCAATAAGTTGGAATTAGGAGCCAGCTTTAAACTAACAGATTCCACAATGGTGGAAGCACTTACGGAAGGACTTCCTGAGTCTCAAAGAATGTTGTTAACAGTGCAAAAAATAGACACACCGAAAGACTGGATTACTCTTGCTAGGAAATTGTTTCCAGTTCAGATGCCGTTGGATGGTCTAGGAAATAGCAATTACCAATTTGTTTCTCCAAGGCAAACTGTTCCGAGGTGCTATTATCACAGACCAGTGCAAGCCACTCCTTTTTAAAGTTTTCGTAGTGTGAGACCTTTTAATTATCAACAAGTGCAATACCGACCTCTACGGTATGCGTATCGGCCAATTCGATATGCACAATTACCTACTATTAATTATAACACGGTTCCTATAAGAGAAGTTAAAAAATGATATTACTTTAAAGTGAACGTCCAAATTGGACAGGAAAAAATTCAAAGTATTATTGATACGGGATCGCAAATTAAAGTTTTACCGTTAAAAATTTTTAACAAAATTGGTAATAAATTTAGAGAAATTTCAGTGAAATCCCATGATAAAATATTTTCAATATTTAGTGAACTTCACATAGAGAAAATAATCAAAGTAAAGTGTAAAATAGGTAAAATAGAAAATAATGTGATATTTTATGTAGTAGATTCAAATTTGAATAATTTATTGCTTTCATCACCATGTGTTTCATTATTTAAATTACAATTGAATTTTCATAATTATGAAGTGTATCAGCTTGGAAAACAGGTCAGTAAAAATGTTAAAGTAGACAAGTTTTTTTCAAAATAATTATGTATGTAGAACAATCTAGTAAATATTTTGAAAATAGCGAAAATTTTGTATGTAAAAATGATCTTAATACTAAAAATTGTGGTAATTATTTTGAAAATAGTAAAAATTCTGATAGTAAATTACAGAAATTGTTGAATGATTATAATCATATATTTGCAAAAAGTAAATATGATGTTGTTGTATAAGGGTTGAGCCTTCCAGAGTTATATTAACTTCTGAATTACCAATAGAATATAGACCATATAGAGCATCTCCTAAAGATAATAGTGAAATTAAAAAACAAATAGATGAATTGGTAAAAGCTGTGTAATGATCGTGACTTGTAAAGATCAGGACTTGTGAAGATCGTGACTTAAAGAGAACGTGAAATATAAATAATAGGACAAGAACTTGCATTTTACGGTGTGGCAACAAGAAGAGGATTCGAAAGATTTATATATAGTTTTTTTTTAGAGAGTTTAGGACGTTTGGAATATTTTTAATAGTTGTAAGAGTTTTTAACTGCAGTAGTTAAGAGTTTAAAATTTTAATAGTTTAGAGCTGCTGTATTTATTTTTTTTTGGTTCTGTTTTAAAATTTAAATAAAAGTATTTTGTTTATTCTGAAAAATTAGCTTTATTCTTCCTACAAGATTCAATATTCATTATATTGAAATAAGGAAAGGATTTTTAGTGGCGCAGTCGACAGGATCGGAGTTTCCTCGCATATAATTACGAACCAAAATAACTCAGGTGAGAGCTCAATTTACCTTGTAAACCTAAAATAGTTAATTAAGATTATGAAAAGTTAATTATTGTTTCCGTCATGGAATCTTAGTTTATTTACTTGTCAAAGTAATGAATACGCCAGTGTTCAAATGTAATTTTCAAAGTAATGTATACGCCAATGTTCAAAGTAATTTCGTTTGACTCGCCAGAGTAGGTGAACAACACATTAAATATTGATTCTACTGATTGATTTTCGTGTCGAATAAAATTAAATTCATTGTGAATTATATTTAAATAGAAAAAGAAAAGAGAAAAAAAAATTGCTTTTCATAAAACTAAGAGTCTATTGGCTGAATAAAATCGAGACATGGCTTTTATGGGACGTGGGAAAAAAGAGGATTTGCTGGCTTTAGCTGCTGAATTAGAAATTCAAGTAGATCCAAGTATGAAAATCGTAGCGATAAAAAATGAAATAATTCAAAGTGATACATATGATGAAGCATTTACTAAAGAAGTGTTTTTAACGATTATTGAAGAGAGGAAAAGAAAAGAAGAATTGGAAGCACAGCAGAAAAGAGAGCAAATGGAGTTTGAACTGAGGAAACTCGAAATTGAATCTCGTGTTCGACTAACACAAACTCCACCAACAAATGAAAATGGACATCATAATTTTGATTTAATTAAGCTTATTCCCAAATTCAATTTAAGACACGATGATATTGTGATTTATTTATCCTTATTTGAAAGACAAGCTAAAAGGACAAAGATTGATCCTAAAGATTGGGTTTCATGTTTATTGACTTTATTGACTTTAATGCCATCTGAAATCATTCAATTAATTGGTAGGGAATCTGAAGAAAATTTTGAAGATTATGAGTACATTAAGGCCATTTTATTGAAGAGATTTAAATTAAATCCTGAAAGCTTTAGAAAAAAATTTGTGATGCACCAAAAGAACGCTGAAAAATCATGGAGAGATTTTTGCTACGAAATTACAAGTTATTTTGAAGAATGGATCAATGGTCTTGAAATCACAAATTTTGCCGCGTTAAAAGACTTGATTATTACTGACCAAATTAAGAAAAGAGTACCCTATGAAGTAAGAGACCATCTTCTTGACGACTGGGCGAAGTTCGTTTCTCCAACCAAATTAGCTGATAAACTTGACGAATATGACAGTCTTCGTAATATCTCAAAACGGACTGGTGGTAATCCATCAGCAGACAGAACTAATAAAAAATGGCAACCTCATTCTCCACTTCCAGGAAGAGCTTTCAGAAATAAATCGCTGTCCGCTGAAAACACGCCAAGAGTGTACCCATCCCGTAAGAGTGACGAACCACAAAAGCCTAGTTTCAAACTAACTTGCTATAATTGTGGAAAAGAAGGTCATACATCTAAGTTATGTACCAAAAATCGGATACCAAGAAGTGCTTCTGCAGCAGCACAAAACAACTTAATACAAACACAAGCACCCCTTACAGAAAAAGAAAAACCAGAAGTGCTAACTGCCAAGATCTCTATTCCTGTTTCAAAATCAGTGGACGTGTCTAGAAACATAGATGAATTAAAACTTGTCAAAGTTAAATGTGGAGATATTATTTTAAATGGAATCGTAGACACGGGAGCACAAATCTCAGTAGTCCGTGAGAAATTGGTTGACAACATACCTTGCGAAGGAGAAAGTAAAATAGAGATATCTTCTGCTTTTGGTGAAAACGAAATTACTCCACTAAAGATTTTCCAGATGAAAATTGACGATGATTTTCACGGTAGAGTGTCCATTACGTGTGCTGTTTCAAAAAAGCTAGTTAGCGATTTGCTATTGAGTTCTTCAGCTTATGAAACACTCTGTGGGAATATCCAACTGTTTAACTGTGATCGTTATTGGGATGCATCCCCCTTAGAGTACAAAGAGACAGATGATAAACCGTTACCAGTTGAAGAAAATACTACAAATTTGGCTGTTGTTAATCAGATTTCCCAAGAAAACATAGAGTCTCGGAAAACAACGAATAGAGTAAGACTAGAATTCAAGACACATCAAGAACAAGACAAAACTCTGAAAAAATGCTTTGAATGGGCAAATAAAAATCAAAATTCATATACTTTCGATGATGGCATATTACTTCATTCCGAATATATCTGTGGTGAAAACATTAAGCAAGTTGTGTTACCTTTAGAAAAAAGAAGGGAAGTCCTAAGAATGGCACACGAAATCCCTCTTGCCGGCCACCTCGGTGAGAAAAAGACAATTCAACGAATCAAGTACTCATTCTTTTGGCCTACTATTAAGCAAGATGTTAAAAAATTCTGTGAAAGTTGTAAAGAATGCCAATTGAGGAGAACAGTTACGTACAAAGATCGAATTCCAATTCAACCTATTGTTAGACCGGAAACACCCTTTGAAGTATGGAGCGTGGATTGCATCGGGCCATTAGAACCTCCATCCAGGAGGGGTCATCGGTTTGTGATATGTGCAGTTGACCTATGCACCAGATGGGAAGAAGCCACCCCCGTCAAAGACATAAGTGCGAAAACAACATGCAACGTTTTGATGAGGTTTTTTTACTCAAACTGGATTTCCAAAAGTGATTTGTTCCGACCAGGGAACTAATTTCACAGCCAAACTCACCCGAGCCTTTGAGAACTTACTTGGTGTGTCTCCACGATTCTCCACTCCAGGACACCCCGAGAGTATGGGTGCCGTCGAGCGTTGGAATAGAACCTTAAAAGAGATGATGAACAAAAATATCCAAGAACATGGGAGAAACTGGGATTTGAATCTTCCCTATCTCCTGTTTGCCTACAGAGAAGTGCCACATAGCACCACTGGTTTGTCTCCCTTCCAGATGGTATATGGAAGAATACCACCAGGACCATTATCTTTGCTGAAAGAGATATGGACAGGTGAACGTAGCATTCCAGTTACAGCTTCCCGTTCAATTGAAAATTACCTACAGGATCTTTTAGAAAAATTAAGAAAAGCTCATGACATTGCATCAGCAAATTCCAAAATATCTCAAGAAGAGTACACTTCAAGATACAATTTACGTTCTCAAGAAAAGACTTTCAATGTTGGGGACAAAGTCCTCGTGTTAATGCCATCATCATCACATAAATTGCTCAACACGTGGCAAGGACCAGCTACCGTGCTCAAACTTACCAGGCCACACTCTGCCATAATCGAAATGGAAAACGGAAGTATTAGAGAACTCCATATAAATAAGTTAAGGCCATATATTGCTCGTGTAGATCACGTTGGTATCATTTTTGACCAAGATGAAGAGTTTGGAGATATCCACTATACACCAGCAGATCTTATGAATAAATCTGCTGGTGATATCTGGACCCATTTACAAAATTTGAAAGGCGACTTAAAATATTACCAACGGAAAGGACTATTTAAAGTACTAAAATCTTATGTAGATGTTTTCAGTAGCAAACCTGGTCAAGCCAATGCTGATGGTCATGACATCAAGGTTACAGAAGGATGTAATCCGAAAAGATTGAGGCCCTACCGTGTTCCTGTTTCACTTCAAGAGGAAGTCGATCGTCAAGTTAAAGAACTGTTAGAATGGGATCTTATAGAACCCAGTGACAGTAACTGGGCACATCCTATAGTATGTGTTGCAAAAAAGAATGGCGGCGTTAGACTGTGCATAGACTTCAGGCTTTTAAATAGCTTCACAATTCCGGACGCCTATCCGATTAAGATTGCTAAAGATTTACTATTCGAAATAGGGAAAGCCAAATTCATAACAGTTCTCGATTTAACCAAGGGATATTGGCAAATTCCTATGAAAGAAGAAGCTAAACCCTACACAGCATTTATCACTCATTCCGGCCATTACCAATGGAAAGTTCTCCCTTTCGGTTTGAAAAACGCTGGAAGTACCTTCCAAAAATCGATGGATAAGGTGCTTGCAAACCATAAGAACTACTGCCGTTCATATATTGATGATGTGGCAATATTTTCTGAAACTTGGGATGGCCACCTCTATCACATCGACCAAGTGTTTTAGACACTGAGAAACGCAGGTCTAACCGCAAATCTAGAAAAGTGTGATTTCGGAAAGAGTCACGTGAAGTTTCTAGGACATGTAATAGGTTCTGGCACTCACTCTCCAGATCCCGAGAAGGTAGAAGTCATCAGAAATCTGTCTAAGCCTACCACTAAATAAGAAGTCAGGAGTCTTTTAGGGCTAGCAAGCTACTATAGGGATTATATCCCAAATTTTTCTGAGATTGTTTTACCTCTAACAAACCTTACAAAGAAGAGTGTTCCAAATAATATTCCATGGGACTCTGAAAAAGAAGCAGCTTTCAACAAACTTAAAGAAGAGTTGATTAAAATGCCATTTCTGCATACTCCGGACATCAGCAAGCCCTTTCAACTCTATACGGATGCATCTGCTTTCGCAATTGGAGCGTGTTTAGCTCAAAACGACGAACATGGCAAAGAAATGCCCATAGCATTTTTCAGCAAGAAATTAACGCCCTGTCAACAACGATGGTCAACCATCGAACGAGAAGCATTTTGTGTCATCGAAGCCTTGAAAAAATTTGACACATGGATTTTCGGTGCCAAAGTGCAGATTGTGTCTGATCACAATCCCCTCACCTACTTGACCCAAAGCACCCCTCATGGTGCTAAACTGTCTCGTTGGGCCTTAGCGTTACAACGGTATAACATGACTGTGACATACCGCAAAGGAAGTTCACATGGGAATGCTGATGCTTTGTCAAGGTTAGCAGTTAACTCTTTCTCTCTCAATGAACTCTGAGCAGCATTGTCTCTACGGTGACGAAGGTGCTTCTTGTGGGGGGACTTGTAAAGATCGTGACTTGTAAAGATCAGGACTTGTGAAGATCGTGACTTAAAGAGAACGTGAAATATAAATAATAGGACAAGAACTTGCATTTTACGGTGTGGCAACAAGAACAGGATTCGAAAGATTTATATATAGTTTTTTTTAGAGAGTTTAGGATGTTTGGAATATTTTTAATAGTTGTAAGAGTTTTTAACTGAAGTAGTTAAGAGTTTAAAATTTTAATAGTTTAGAGCTGCTGTATTTATTTTTTTTGGTTCTGTTTTAAAATTTAAATAAAAGTATTTTGTTTATTCTGAAAAATTAGCTTTATTTTTCCTACAAGATTCAATATTAATTATATTAAAATAAGGAAAGGATTTTTACTAGCTGGAATTATTAAACCTTCTTATAGTCCTTATGCTGCTCCTGTAACTTTAGCTTATAAGCGAGACGAGCAGTCCAGAAGCAGATTGTGTATTGATTTCAGGAAGCTTAACCAAATTACTAAAACTGATTCTGAACCTATTCCTAGAATTGATGCTGTATTAGATCAGTTAACAAATGCAAAAATCTTTTCTACATTGGATTTGGCATCAGGCTATTGGCATATAAAATTAAATGAAAAGGATAATGAAAAATTGGCATTCACTACAAATTTTGAACTGTATGAGTTTACTAGATTACCTTTTGGTTGGAAAAATTCCTCAGCTGTTTTCCAACGAGCTCTTAGACAAATTTTAAACAATTATCAGATTCAATTTGCTTTAAATTATTTTGATGATATTATAGTATTCTCTCCAAATTTTGATGAACATTTAAATTATCTTAAAATAATATTTGATATATGTGAGAAAGAGAATATAAAATTAAAACAATCTAAATGTAATTTTGCTAAAGAAAAAATAAATTTTCTAGGATATGAAATTCAAGCAAGTATACCACCCCAGTAATGCAAATATAGAGGTTATTAAAAAATTGCAACCCCCTAAAAATATCAAAGAAATACAAAGATATTTAGGAAGTATTAATGTTTATCATAAATTTATTCAAAATTATGCTAAAATTAGAGCCCCATTAACTAATTTACTTAAGAAAGATACTCCTTATAATTGGACAGATGAATGTCAAAAAGCTTTTCAAAAATTAAAAGATGCATTGATTTCTAGACCTATTTTAACTTTGTTTAATCCTAAATATCCCTGTCATGTATTTGTTGATGCGTCCAAAGAAGCTGTTGGTGCTGTTTTAAAACAAGAACATCCTGATGGTAGTTTACATCCAATTGCTTTTCATTCTAGAAAATTAAGATCTTATGAACAAAATTATGCCATTACTGAGCTGGAATGTGTATCTATTATTGATACAATTGATAAATTTTATTATTATTTACATGGTAACCATTTTACTGTACATACTGATCATGCTGCTTTAGTTTGGCTTAAAAATATAAAACACCCTACAGGTCGTCTATTTAGGTGGTCTTTAAAATTATCTATGTATGATTTTGATATAAAATATAAAAAAGGATCTACTAATGTTGAAGCTGACATGCTCTCTAGAAATCCTATGCGTCAACATTTAAGATTGCAAGTTAATTTATTATCATTAGAAGAAATAAAAGAATATCAAAATTTAGATAATGTTTGTAATACTAAGTATAGGAAAATGAATGATGTCTTAACTATCAAAAAACAGGGATTGTACAAAATTGTGATACCCATGTCTCTACGTACGAAATTACTTGAAAAGGCCCATATACAATTTGGTCATATTGGTGTATCATCTATGTTAAATTTGTTATCTTCACAATATTATTGGCCAGGAATTGTTCAAGATGTTAGAAATTATTGTAAACATTGTGAAGTATGTCAGTTTAATAAGAAAAGTAAACAAAAGAAATTTGGTTTAATGCAAAATTTACCATCAGTTAGTGAACCTTTTGAAATATTATCTATTGATACTGTAGGTGGTTTAAATTATTATAATTCTACTAAAAAGTATATTCACATAATTATTGATCATGCAACTAGATATATCTCGACTTTTGCTTCTAAAAGTGTAACTACAGATACTTATATAAATTGCTTAAAACAAATTTTCCAAATTCAGGTACCTAAAAAGATTTTAAGTGATAGGAACGCTGCTTTTACATATTCAAAATTCAAGCACTTTTTAAGGAATCATAATGTAAAACAATTGCTAACTACTGCAAATAGACCCCAAACTAATGGTAAAATTGAACGTGTTAATCAAACTATTATAACTAGATTAAAATGCAAACTAAATTCTTATCAAGGTAATATAGCATGGACAAAATTATTACCCCAAGTAACTGAAGAGTATAATAATACCCCTCATTCTGTAACAAAATTCCCTCCATCATATTTAGTGTATGGAAAATTACCTTATGATTCCTTAATTCAAAATCAAGAATTGTATCCGTCAATAGAAGAACCTAGAAAAATAGCTCAAAAGAGATCTGATGATTATCATAATGTAAATAAAGAAAGATATGATATTCATTTTAAACCTAGTAATTTTAAAATTAATGATTTAGTAATGTATGAAGAATTTCAATACCCTAATACACGTAAATTATCTCCTCCATTCTCAGGACCTTATAAAATTTTTGAAACAATATTCTGAAGTTACTTATGAAATTGATAAACCTAATCCTTTAACTAAAAAGAAATCAGAAATTGTTCATTCAACTAGATTAAGACCTTTTAATCCAGCAAGTGAGTTTAAGTTAACTGTCAGAAATAGTAGAATTCCTATCTCTGTTCAAAATAAAATTAATTTTTCAATATTCTCTATTAAAAATCTTTCTGATTATGACATTTAATACCTGATTTAGACTTAAACCCTAATTATGACAAGTTATTTTTCCGACTATGACAAATTATTCTCCCGATCTTGACCTTTTATATTTTTCACATAATTTGAATTATTTTGTAGCAAAAAGTTTCTTCTTATTGTAGGATAATATTTGTTTCTAATTTACAGAATTATAAAAAAGACTTTAACTTGATTATACAAGTTATCTGTCTTATAATTTTGCTTTTATATGATCTTTTATTTTTTAAACCACTTTGAGGTAATGTACAATGCCAAAAACCAGTTACTTTGAATTAGGCAACGGAGGTTTTTCGATATTTGTACCTAGCAACCCCCAACCATCAGCAAGTAATCATGCTAATCTGTTGGCGAGGACATGCCATAGTTTTAAAGTCAAAGTGTTCATGTTCTAGTGTATAATTGTATTATTTATATTGAATTGTTTTTTGAATAATTATAATATTTTGTATTGAAGTGTAAAATATGTCAATCTTTAATTGCCTACGATGAGAGGGAAAAATGCACATAATATATTATTCATAAATTGTATAATCCATTTCTTTTCTAAGTTTTATCTGAAGGAAGAAAAATTTAACATATTTTCTAATCAAAGCTTATTATTATGAAAACATATTCAGCGCAAAAAAAATGCATCATATTTGTGAACTATCAACATGCATCATATTTGTAGACTATCTAGCATTTAGAGATTTTACCAGATATTTTCATTCTATTCGAATTCTTTTTATGAAAATGACTCTCAAAAAACAAAATGGACATTTTTAACAAAATTGAGGACTTTTGTAACTAATTTATTTATCATTATTCCATATTTATTATGTTATAGTTTTAAAATTAGTCATATATTGTATATTTATTTATAACTCATAGTTTTAATGTTCAAAATTTCATATGCTATAAAGTCAAAATTTTATATGAGAAAGTCATGAACTATGATTGGCCATAGTTAAAGCTTGTACGCTATGTCCTGGATGTTTTCATGTCTTTTCTCATACTTTTGCTTTACTCCTGCACTAATGCTTTTCTCACCCCGGCCTTTCCTTTTGACGGGGGGGGGGGGAAGATGTAAAATATAAAAAAATACGATGGCTTTGCTCTTTGCGAACCAGCAACCTTTAATTAATTTTCTGCAATTCAGGATCGTCCCCTAACACAGTACCTTCTAGAACATTCGCACCTATTACATAACCTCCTCATATAAATGCTGCGTCAGAAGTTTTTCTATATTTTTCTAGAAGCTACTCTGTTACATAATCTTTCATATAAATGCTGCGTCATAAGTTCTCCTACACAGATGCCTTCTCGCCTTCGTCCTGCTAACGCTTCCGCTATGCTCCTCTTTGTTAGAACGTATTAAAGTTTAAAGTCAGTCGTATCTAATAGTTCAATTACTGAATAAGTTATTTGATTAACTCCATCTGGAAAAAGTCATCTGCTCTAAATTAAAATAAAGATATGCTTGCTGTTAAAAGTGAAAAGTCCTGAGTCGTCATTTTTCTCCGTGGTTCAATCATCCCAGCTTCGTCAACCATCTGCCAGAACGTGTAATGGAATAGCCTCACCATTCGCCCACGATGTGTTGGAATAACTGAAAACATTATATATATATATATTGCGCTGGGTCCCTAGAGTTCTAGTTACGCCACTGCTAATCACGCATCTACAGTGTTCCGTTTTCCTTTGCTTTTATTATGACATATATAAATCTAATATATATCTTAAGTCACGCTTTCGAGACATGGAAAACGCAAGTTGAATTTCTTAAATCGGCCCAGTAGAACGGAAGATATAAAAATGCCCCCCCCCCAACATTTTTTTTTTTTTTTTTTTTTTTTTTTTTTTTTTTTTTTTTTTTTTGCGCAGTGTACATTTAAGAAATCAAATTTAAATCAGTTCGAGAATTATATAATGGATAATTGTAATTTAAATAAAATTGCCAGATTTTGCGTGTAAAGTCATTATTAGGTGGTAAGGTTGTAAGGTCCCTCACTTGAAATTCTAAGTTAATGTTGGAAGTGAGGAACCTAGGAACTGATAAGCAAACAATCGCTAGAGTGCGAAGACAGCAAACAACAAGAGAGAAGGGTAAATAACCCTTTATTATTTCTATAAGATTTAACAAAACTCCGCCTGGGAGTGAACAACTAAAGTCCGCACTTTGGACTTGAACTTAAAAGACTAAGAATTAAACTAAAACTAAGATTAACTAACTAAGTATAGCCAAAGCTATCAAGGTACGATGAGAGTTGGCCCCTTAACCTATTTTACTACGAAGCTTAGCAAGGGCCTGAGTACGGCCGAGCGTATAACAGCTTTGAGAGAGAGAGCGGCCAAAAAGTCAGACGCGCGTAGTTCAGAAACTCTGTTTCTCTCTCTGTCTGTCTCGGTAAGTAACTTCGTGGTTTAAATACCGCTCCTTCTCATTAAATATTCAGCAAATTCCAAAACTGCGTTCTGGTCGGAAGTAGTAAGTTGAAGTTAAGAATTTGGCAGGAATGGAACTTTAACTTAAAATTTAACTGTTAATAAAATTAACATAATTCTTACATAGTTTCCGACCAGACTTTAAATACTCGAAAAATAAGGTATCAAAACGACCTTGTTTAAGACTTTAAAGTCTGAAAACTTACATTAACTACACTCTTCCAACTTTTACATTAACTAAATGACTTTAAAGTTTCGTTTTTAGGGCCAACTTTACAACAATTCTAAAAGCTAGACTAAAGCTAGGAAAAATAAAAATTTACAATGCATTCTTTCTGGACATTATATCTTGACATAAATCTTCTTCCTACATACTCTTTATTCAGCTAGACTTATTTCAGGTCTTGATCCTTCCATATCTGGAAGGAAATGTCATTAGTAATGCATTTTTACAAAACTTTACTTTAAATCCTAGCTTTACGATTTTAATTCATTATTTGGCCCTTATGCACTTTCATTCATCTACAGATTTATTTCACCCATGCTCTCCAGAAAATGTACTGAAATGTACTTAGGGTCCTCTATGTTGTGTTACCGCGAACGAACTACCGCTACACAACACCTAACTTTGTTAAAATTTGACACACTAGACCTGCCAAGACTCCCTACACGAAAACTGTTTCCTACTGTAGTAAGCAAAAGCTTATATTTTACTTTTAAACGTGTTAACTGAAGAGCCTAACATTAAACACATATATATCAACATTCCATTCTTCCGTGACTCCCACACACAGAAATAAAAATTTATTTTCTATGTCCTTTTAATTTTTACAATATTTCAACACTAAGATCAAACATTTATACATGAACATAAACATTTAAATATTTACACATCACTTTTTGAATTCATTTTACATCAACAGTCATAGTTGCTTAATTACACTTTACCAAAATTTACACGAAATCTTAACTTTACGTTAACATATTATAGTATTCCAATAGTCTTCCGACTAAACTTATTCAGAATTTACTTCTCGCAACTTGCGAGTTCTTAACAAAAAGTATTTAACGCTAGTAGCTTCTCGCCAAATTACTAACAAAAAATCCATGCTTACGAACATTTACAAAATATCGCTATCTGCGATTTAAATTTTCTAAACAGATTTAGCAACTTATAACAATATGATATAATTTGAACTTCAAAGAAAAATTAGCAAAGAAATTTTCACTTATCTTTTGCTGTACTCCTGCATCCTGTCTTTACAGAATTGATCAAATGTAGAAAACCTGATAACCTCACTCTTCTCGATGTTCGATGTTCCGCTCCATTCAGTTCCAGTGCTTTCCTTATCTGTCCTTTATATAGGAATCTGGGACTCTTCCGGGCAGGTTGTGGATTCTGGAATGCCAATTTGCTTTTTGACTCCGGTGGGGCTCTCCGTCCTTTAAGGTCTTTGAATCTTCTCTTGGCCCTTCTAACTTGTTGCTCCGGCACGGTTGTGTCTACAGGTCTTTTCTGGCTTTTCGGTCTCCACGCTGGTCCTCCTTGGGTCTGCCTTGTAGTTGTTGACGCTGGAAACTGGGGTTTACGTCTACTTTTAATTCGTCGTTGAATTTTCTCCTTTCCTTTAACCTTGTCAGCAGGCCTCCCTCGTGTGGTCGATGGCACTTGAGTTTTTGCAGCATCCTGGGTTCTGACTCGTTGATCTGTCGGTGCTAATTTCCTCCTTTTTTTTGCGCTTGTAGCCTTAGTAGTATGGGTTTCCCTGGTCAAAGTTTGTTGGTTCTGCTTTCTTTTTTGCGTTGGGGTCTCGAGCTGTACTCCTGAGCTGGCGGGCTTCACTCCTTACTTCCAGAATCCTGTAATAAATCCTGCAATATTTTAAAGTCAGTGCAGCTGTAATAAGGTTTTAACTGATCGATATTTGCCACCAGTTGTTGGCCATTTTCGAGCTTTAAATAAAACGTGGCTTCTCTTATTCTTTGCACCACGTACGGCCCTTCAAACCTGGGCCCAAACTTCGCCACTCTGTTTTCTGGTGCCGACGATAACGAATATTTCAACTTCAGCACTTTTTGTCCCACTGTATATTCCAATTCCCTTCTATTTCTTTCATAATAAATCTTTTGTTTTTGTCTTGCTATATCAGAATTTTTAATAGCTTCGTCAATAATTTTTTGAACGTCTTTTAACTTAAATTCTTCTTGTCGCTGTTGTACAAAGAATAGCTTATCCAACGGCGTTATGATTTTTCTTCCTAAAAATAACTCCGCGGGGGTTTTCTGCGTAGTATCGTGCTTTGCGGTTCTCAAGGCAAAATCTAACTCATTGACACAGCTGTCCAGCGGTCATGAAAGTTTTTTACATATCCCCTGATAATTTTTACAATATTCTTATTTATGCGTTTCGCTATATTCGACTGCAGTCTATATGGTACCATTTTTAGATGGCGTATGCCAAGTCCTGTGCACAAATTTTTAAATATACTACTAACAAACTGTTTTCCGTTATCTGATATTACTTTTAGTGGGGCCCCGTATTTTAATATATATTTATTTAAGAAAGAATCTGCGACTATTTTAGCTGAAGCTCGTTTAAGAGGGACTATTTCTACCCATTTTGAAAAATGGTCAACGATTGTTAAAAGATATCTGTTTTTATTTATTTTTGTCCTAGGGTAGGGTCCTAGCAAATTTATTCCACTATTTCGTTTGGAAAAGTGGTTTTTGTGTTTTTTAAATACCCGGCCGGGCTGTAATTAACATCGTTTATTAATTGGCACATATGACACGACTTAACATACGCCGTAACAACTTTCTGTAACTGCGGAAAATAAACCGCTTCGCGTACCCTCTTTAGTGTTTTTCGTATTCCGAAATGTGCTGCAGAAGGTAGATTGTGTAACTCCTCTAAGATACTTAAACGTAGACTCGCTGGGATTACTGGTCGGTATTCCTGATTTTCATTAGTTACTTTTGTGTAAAATAACAATTTGTCGATTATTTCATAATGCTGTGCCCTATTGCGGATAGCTGTTAAATCTATATGTTCAAATTTTTCAGGGTCTTCCAAGTATGCGTAGATGTCTTTAAACTCTGGGTCCTTTTTTAATTCTTCGATTATTGTTTCACGGGACTCAATAACTCTTGAGGTGAGCATGGCACACGTGATAGTGTTTCCCTCTTCATCAATTTTTATTCGCGAAAGGGCATCGGCGACCAAGTTTTCCTTTCCCGGAGTATGTTTTATAATTAAGTTGAACTTTTGTAATTTTAAAGTCCAAAGTATCAAGCGAGGCGATAAATTTTTTCCTGAATATAAGCGACCCACTGCCGCATGATCTGGGTAGACTGTTATCGGTGAACTTCCGAAGTAGACCCGAAACTTCTGAACTGCTAATAACACAGCGAGCGTTTCTCGCTCAGTAGCGGAATAGTTCCTTTGCGTAGCATTCAAGGTTTTCGAAAAGAAAGCTATAGGTTGCCCATTTTGGGAGAGCACCGCTCCAACTGCATAATCGGATGCATCCGCTGAAATTTCTAGACCTTGCTCGCCTTCTGTGAATTTAAGGACTGGGGCATTGATTAGGGCATTCTTTAATGGTTCAAACGCGGTGTTCGCTTCGGCTGTCCAAGAAAATCTACTTTTCTTTCTTTTTAGCACTAGAAGAGGCTCAACTATTTTCGCAAAGTCTTTTATAAACATTCTATAATAGGAACATAAGCCCAAAAATGAAGACAATTTCTTAGCCGTATTTGGGGGAGGATAACTTTTAATTGACTTAATTTTTGAATCATCAGTCTCTATTCCCTTATTCGAGATTTTTTACCCGAGGTATCGTAATTCCTTTGCCGCAAACTTGCATTTTCTTGCATTTATTTTGAAACCGGCCTCGTTAAGTAAAGAAAAAACTTCTTCCAGATGTTTCAAATGTTCCTCTAATGTTTCGCTGGTAACTATGATATCGTCAAGATAAATTATTGTGCTTTTTACCTAAAACTGGCTTTAAGAATATGTCCATAGCTTTTTGGAACGTAGCTGGCGCTCCGCTCAAACTAAAGGGCATTCTTAAAAAGGCATAGACGCCTGACTTTGTTATTAACGCGGTCTTCTGGACATCCTCCGGCTTCACGGCTATTTGAAAGTAACCCGACGTGAGGTCTAGGGTTGTCATGAATTTAATCGAGCGGATGTTTCTGATGATCTCATCAATTATTGGTAGGGAATATGTGGCATATTTTGTTATACTGTTTAACTTACGATAATCAACTGCAAACCTATACGCGTCCAGGTGTTCAGGCGGTAGCCCGTTCTTTTTTCTACAAAGGACCACCGGACATGCGTAAGGGCTCGTGCTTGGTACAATTATTTTATCCTTTAACATATTTTTATATGGGTTTCCAAAATTTCTTCTTTTACTTTATCGTAACGGTAAGGTTTTGACCGGACTGGAGGGGCATTCCCAGTGTCTATGGAATGACTAACTACCTGACAAAACCCAGGTTTTTCGTTAAACAAAGAATTAAATTTTCTTACCAATTCTTCAATCTTCTTTTTCTCTTCTAACTTCATATGTTCCAGATTCAATTCCGGCATGGAAACTTCACCTTCTTGTACCGGGTCCATGTGCACCTGAAACGTAGAATTCTGAAAATTAAGATTTGCGCCGGATGCGCGTAAAAAATCGATCCCCAATATCACTGATGTGAGTAAATTTTTCACGACTAAAAAATTAATTTTTAGGACCTCGTTTTTAATCTGAACATGCAGTGCGGTTTTCCCCAAACATAAGCACTGTTTGCCTTGAGCAGCAATTACTTTCTGTCCCGTGGCTTTAAACAGTCTGTAACGACGAAAATGTTTTTTGAAAAAATTTTCCGATAGAAATGAACATTGTGCCCCTGTGTCCAGGAGTGCAGTGGTTGGTACATTATTTACCAAAATCTGTATCTCTGGCATAACAAGATTTTGTACTACGACTGTATTTAGACAAATTTCTGAGGGGTCTTCTGTCCTACTCGGTGACTGTTGCCCCTTCTCGATCACCGGTTTGCGTTTAAAGTCTGGTTACCTGCCGCCTCTTTTCGCTCATTTTTATATCCACCGCCCTTAGATTTATCTGCGCTCTTGCTATTAAACTTTTCACTTTTTCCTGTCTGCCGATATGCCTTGTACTGAACTTGTGGTTTCTTTTGGGGAGTAAATCTTGAGTACTGGCCAAACGGACTTGCACGCGCTTTCTCTGCGTTTCTTCTACTTTGAAATTTCATTGCAAGCTGGAACAGAATTCTGGGTCCCCCAACAAGAACTTTCCTATACTCTTCTGCCAGCTAAGGGCTTGACCTTTTAAGGCTGTCGTAGCGATCATCATTTGTTGTAGCTGATTCACAGGGTGTAAAGTGAAATGTAGGTCTAGTTGCTACAAAAATGTCAGGACTGAGCCCTTGCCATTGAAAGTGGCTGTCGGTTTCATGGCTGCATGCAGCGTTTCCACGAGGAATCCAAACCCTTCTACTGGATTCGTGGATGTTGTAGGGACTTGAATGGTCGGACGGGTCAACGTAAACTTCCCGGTTTCTAACGACATGGTCCGTTTAGAATTCTTTTCGGGCGCCAATTGTAAGGTCCTTCACTTGAAATTCTATGTTGGAAGTGGGGAACCTAGGAACTGATAAGCGAATAATCGCTAGAGTTCGAAGACAGGAAACAACAAGAGAGAAGCGTAAATAACCTTTTATTATTTCTATAAGATTTAACAAAACTCCGCCTGGGAGTGAACAACTAAAGTCCGCACTTTGGACTTGAACTTAAAAGACTAAGAAGTAAACTAAAACTAAGATTAACTAACTAAGTATAGCCAAAGCTATCAAGGTACAATGAGAGTTGGCCCCTTAACCTATTTTACTACGAAGCTTAGCAAGGGCCTGAGTACGGCCGAGCGTATAACAGCTTTGAGAGAGAGCGGCCAAAAAGGCAGGCGCGCGTAGTTCAGAAACTCTATCTCGGTAAGTAACTTCGTGGTTTAAATAACGCTCCTTCTCATTAAATATTCAGCAAATTCCAAAACTACGTTCTGGCCGGAAGTAGTAAGTTGAAGTTAAGAATTTGACAGGAAAGGAACTTTAACTTAAAATTTAACTGTTAATAAAATTAACATAATCCTTACAAGGTTCTTGCTAACATTGAACAATTCTCCCTCCAGAGGACTATAATCAGGCTGTTAAATAAATTTATGAAACATTTCGACAAAGAGATATTTTAATAATTGCTCCCTTGCCAAATTTGTTAAACCTGGCTCCCGTTAAATCCTTTAAGCCAAACTCAAATTAGATAGTTAGAAGAACTAAATGTCAAATCAGAAGCATATTGAACAATACTTTTGTTCTAGAGTTGTTGACTAGCATAATATTAAAAAATATGCCTGGAGAGTTTATTCTTGAATTGTCTAAGCAAAATATAAATTATCGTCGTGATTATTTAGGATTGATGAAATTTTTGTTGAAATCAGTGGTCAGAAAAAGCGTTCCGTATTCATTCTGAGATTTTACCCCTTCATGTAATAATTTTTCTTAGAAGCGATACAAACAAAATAATTTTCTATGTCAGAATGCAAGCTTTCCTCCGAGTCTGACAATTTTGCTTTATTCTGCGGTCAAGGTCATTAAGACTGATTGTGAAGATACTACTGTGCAACAAAAAGGGATCAACTAGCTAAGGAAAAGAGGTATCTGTTATGTTATCATACAAATTTTACAAAAAAATGTGATGTCGTCTTAAGAAGATAATTCAACATTTTTCATACCAATGTTTCTGAGAGAGTTCACTGCAATTATATATTATTTCTTTAAAAAAATCTGCATTTAAATTTTATGGGTATAATTTTTAAGCTTAATCTTCCAATCACTGACGTAAAAGGAACTAGTTTCCGTTAATATTCCTCTGCTGAACTAGCACCAGTGCCCGAGCGGTAGAGTTGTTGAACACTGATATTTCGACACAGTGAACGAGCTGGCTTCATGAGATTCTCTGGATTTTCTTAATGTATAACGTGGATATGAACCAGTTTCTAAGTACTAAGTAAGTTTCTAAGTACTCCACGAAGGCGTTCCTTTCAATTAAGCAGGTAGTCCTAGTGTGTCTTTGTATAATTCAATAAATCCAAATTCCCTGCTGAAATATTATATAGCTGACTTTCATCATAACCAATAAATTGACATCCAAATAATTGACGGCACGCTTCACATGAAAATGTTAACGGTACTTTAAGAATAAACACAGCCAAAACATATAGAAACACTAAAAAAATATCAGATTAACAAAACTTGAGAAAGAAAATAATTTGACAATTAATTAAACAATTTTTATAGAGGTTATTTTATGGAGTTAGAGATCTTTTTTTCTAAACTTTGTTAGAATATATTTTTCATGAAATAGTATCAGTAAAACTTAAAAAATTAATTTATTTATGACCTTTATTAGTTAACTATGTAAGTTTAAAACTTCTATTACGTGCACTAATTTTCTACTCATTTTCAATTTTTAAATGCTCAGGTTTACTTCTCATATTTTCAACAAAAATATATTAGTTAATTCAAAACTATGGATTATAAAAATAAATATATTCCTCTTTCCTTCTTGTGCTTCCAAATCATTATGCGAATACGCATTTACAACTTTTAAAGCCTGAAAATCGCATGTCTGCAATGTTATCGCATTATCTTTATGCGATGATTTGCACCACGATGCTTTAGAACTGCGGTCTTTTCTCTTTGCTTCCTTTTCTACCATGAGGTGTAGAGACATTAGGTATTTAAGAAGTAGACAAGATGAAAAATGAGCAATCGCCTTCGCCGGGAATCGAATCACGGACCTCTGAAATACCGGCTCAGTGTGCTGACCACTACACCACGAAGACACGCTAGAAAGGTGGGAGAAATACCTTATTTACTTCCCCTTTTAAAGGGCGACTGGGGTTTTTGGGGGGACCCAATCACTGCTTTTATTTTTTAGCTATCGAAATGAGCTGCTACTTGAATAACAATAATAAAGGAATCAACATTCGAAAACAGAATAATCTCGAATCACTACTCGTTGCCATTCAGCATAAAAGAAATATAAATATGAATATTAACAAAACTTGAAAGTTAATTTTAAGAAATAATTAAACACACACACAAATATAAAATACTTGAAATTAAAAATAATTAGTATTTATGCAGTAGTTGGGCCACTACAATACTACGTCCAGTATCATTTCGCTTTAATGAAGCGAAGAATACTGGTAGTTTCGTCATAGCATCACTGGATTTTCCAGTAAATTGGATAACCTTCATAACAAGATATCCTGCTTCACAAAGTTCTCTTCTAATTTCATTGGCACTAGAAGCTCGAGTTAAACCTTTGATCATTACTTAGATCGAAGGATCTTCCTTTGATGTGGAGGTGTTGACCTGAACTTCATTTTTCCTAAGGTAGCTAAAGCACGATCACGATTTATTGAAGAATCTAAAGTAATAATGGTTTTATCTCTGGTCAGGTTACCAGTGAAATTGTTAACACCATTTTTTGAGGACAACCAGTGAAATTATAAACACTTTTTTTTAAGAACAAAGTTCTGATCTTCTTTTAAGTAACCTCAGGTCTTAGACAAACAGCCGTAGCACCTACGAGGAGAAAGATATGCAAAAGGTTTTATGCTACAGATGTGCTAATTTGCTTTTACGGTGTGAATGTTATGCTTCAGATATGTTAAATCGCTATCTTACCCAAGTTTTGCCACTGTTACACATTGTCACACTGGATGTGATTCAGCACTTCAAGTGCACAGGTTTGTTCCAACATTTGGATTTATTTTTCACTTTTAGGATACCTACTTAAAACATATATAGATAGGTAAAGACTTCAGGGTCGTATACCTATTAAATAAGCGAAGATGTCTTAAACAACGTATGTCTTATATAGGTAAAAACTTCAGGGTTGTATACCTACTAAATAAGCGAAGACCTATGACCTATGTCTTGGACAAATAATCGGGGTAATCTTTTTTAGTCCAAAGGGATTTGAATCCCGAAGGACTATTAGTTTCGTTTTGGCATTTTGCGTCGGACTCATAAATGTCGGTTCACTTTTCAAACTGTTGCCACAAAATGTTAGAGTCCTGCATTATATTTGAAGAAATTAAATAATGAAAAATCTGCATAAATGTATGTATATTTCTCGTATTGTGATAAAACAACGGTACATAGAGTCATCGAATTTTGAATAACGTAATCCTCCAACGAATATGAGCACATGGAAGACCAAATTTGAAATTTGAAATTTGTTTTATGATCGATTTCCTATTTTTTAAAACTTTGACGAATTTTTGATTAACAAACTCAAGGATTTCAAAGCGAGCAATGGCAACGTTGTGCAGAAAAAACATTTTTATCTCCAGCGCGTGAGTCTCTGTATCGGAAATTCTAAAGATATGCTCGTTTTAAAACTATTTTGCGATATTGCTGTTGCACTGGATCTTATGGTTTAAGTGAGAGGAACATGATATTTAATAAAGAAAGGTAACACACAAAATGTTAAAAAACGCCCCTTTGGACGTAATTTATAATCTGAAACATTTCAGATTTTTTTTTTTTTTTTTTTTACCGCCAGCTAGAGAGTCATTTGAAACTTCCATGCTGCAGTCAGCTTTAGGTGACGAATCTTCTAAATTTAAAACATCCATTTTTTTTCTTCTGGTGAGGAATAGAAATCAGAGCTTTGAATCTATTCGACGTAGGTGTAAAAGTGTCCCTTGCTGTGAAGGGTGTCGTCTTACTGGCTCTTTTCTTAAACTCAAAAGAAGTGATAGCAGTAGTCAACTTTACAGTTTCGAAGGAGTGATCCAACGTTTCTCAGCATTTGGGTCTTCGTTACGTGGTAGTTGACTTGCAGGCTTGATGAATTTCTTGTGTTTCTTTGCTTTCCGGAAAGAAGAATCAACAGGAATCTTATTTTCTAAATTCTTAAAATCATCAAAAATAGTATTTTCCAATTTCTTAGAATTATCAGTATCATTAAGCTAAAGAATATCCAGTCTTTCATTCTCTGTAAATCTAGCAAGAGCGGACTGTCCCCTAACTTCAACGGCCCTACTAGCTTTCAACGACTCTTAAAGTTTGCTATTTTCTCCAAGGATTATCATCAGTTGCAAGGGTTCTTTACCATTATCCAAAGCCACCCAGGGAAACTTCCTAAGAAACCGAAGGGCCTGTGTTCAAATCTTGGAGACGGCACGGATGTTTGTAAATGTATAGTATTTTTGCGGCATGGGGGCACTCTAGATATATGGCGAGTAGAAACTCTTGTCATGAGTTTTGTTGCAAGGGCATAGGGGTGAGAGACCCTCAACCCACGCCCGGGGTGATCTTCCTCAAAATTGGGGAATAAGAAATTCAACCTCATTGAGGCTCTGGTAACCATTCTTCCATAAAAACATGGACAGGAAAATAACAGCAACAACCGTTACTTAAAGCCCATCCATCAAAGGAGCTTATATCCATTAAGCTCAGTGTTAGCGGTAGTCATGATGAATTGAGAAAAGCGGTGGAAAACACAACAACGCGTCGCGAGAAAAGTAAGAGGAAAAATCTAAGTAAGAGCTTCTAAAAGCTTTACCGTTACCTCTCTTCTCTCCCACTATCAATTTTCTGAAGTGTTATGGACAAGTATATGAGGGCCCTTATGTTATGAGTGGTATCTATAACGGCCTTCAGCAAAAGATGAAAAAATTCAGACAAGTGCAGAATATGTACATCGCTCGTCTCACAATTTAAACCTAGTCATTAATGAGGATGAGGCTGTACGACGTATAGCCTTATTACGTGGTTCATTAGTGTACGTGGTTATAAAGAAATTACACCATTTTTTAATATATTGGAAAATATATGTATATTCTGTTAGCAAAGTCGAAACCGATAGGATTTGTTAATAAATTTTACATCCGAATCATAAATACCTTTAAAAAACTAAACCCGACTCGTTGGTGAGTAGGATTACCGCACTAATTGCAGTAAAATTACATTATGGTGACATTCCGAAAGTTTTAACGGAAATCCATCTTAGCAATAAAAACGTGCGATGGGAAAAAGCTCTGCAAACAAAAATGGAAATAAAAAAAAATAAAAATATATTGAATTTATTAGTATTCGTATATTTATGCATAAAGTATTAAATGAAATAATTTACGTTTCTAAAACATTACAGAAAACTCATGTACATCTAGATGAAGCTACGCAATGCTTGAATAACACTTCCTTTTTTGTAGCTTTTTCCATAAGGAAAGGGCCCACCAGGGCGCAGCGATAAAGTCGCTGCACACTGGTAGTCTGAGGTTCGAATCCCATGAACGGCTGTATAGGCGTTTTCATGTATGGGTAGTATGGCCAGTTTTCCTTACAAAATTCTCCACGAAGACATCCCTCACCTTAGACAATCCTAGTATGCTTTGCCATAATAAACTAAACCAAACAAAAACCCATGTGTAACGTATTTATACGAGCCAGTTTCCCGCAGAAAGTTCTCCACATATGCATCCCTCCCTTTAGGCAGATAGCCATCGTGTGCTTTGCATAATTAAATAAACCAAACCATCAAGACGGAAAATAAAAACTTTTAAATAATCTCTAAAATGTATTTACCTATAACTTCCCAAAATACTAGAATTTTCAGAGTGGCTACTAGTAATAGCAATATAGAACATTTCTGACTCAGCAGCGGTCGAGTAGTAAAGTCGCCGAACAAAATGATTAAATAAAACTGCAAATAACACATTTAGTATCTGAAATGCATCAACTTAAAAAAATATTAACTCTATCCAATTAAAATACTACCATCAAAAAATTCTATAATTTATTTTCAAATGTATGAAAAGTCATCTTCGTGGAAATTACTTTAACAGCAAATATTGCACAAAGGTTACAGTTTGAGAATGCTTCAGGCTTTTTCTAATAATTTCATTCAGAAAAATTTCTTTGCTAGAAAAGTATTAAAATTTTAGGTAATAGAGAAGACCAGCTTACGCTTTTGAAGTACAACGAAAAACCTCTCAAGTTTCATTTTGTTTCCTTCCTCTAATTTACCTGGATAATGAGTAATAAATTCTAACTCAATTTCGATATGTGTTTAATTTCGATTATGTTCACGTAAATCGTTCACAATCGTAAATTTTGTACATCGAAATAAGGCTAAGAGAGAGAGCAATCACATTTATTTGAGCAAATACGCTGTAAATAACTACTAGACTTGTTGCTGTAAATAACTACTAGTCTTCCAAGAATTGCAATTTCATGAGTTAAATTGAATTAATCATTATCACAGAATAATTACTTATTAATAACAATAATGATTAATTAACAATACTACAATTAATATCAAAACTACATAATAAAAGTACTACATTAATACTACAAGAGGAGTAATAGATAAAAAATAACAGTAATAGATAAATGATAATAATAATAATAAGAAGAAGAATACGTAGATTTCTAAACGAAATGTTTAAGTTTAGATTGTCTTTATTTTATCAGCATATAGTAATTCTGAAAGTTCCATTGGATATAAAAGTTGTATTTGCCTTTTCACTATACCTTATTTAAGTTTTACACTGCACGATCGTATCTTGCCATCGCGTCCGGTATACATTTCCCCAATTTTGCCTAAGTGCCACATAATTTTAGGCAACTTGTTGTCTCTGATCAAGACCACATCTTTGACCTCATAGTTGCAATTCCAAAAGGTAAGTGTTTACATATTGTTTTAATTCAGATTAATTTTATCTAGTAAGTCAACAATATTCATATATTGAAGATAGAATATGCAATCTATTTCTTGGAAATATAAAAAAAAATTAGTAATCCAGCATTTTTTACTATAATTTATGGTTTTTATTTTATACGTAAAGCTGTTATTATATGTATGTTAATATTATATGCAAAGCTACTTTAATTAATATAAAGATTAATTTTTTTCATAAAACTTTGCTTTTGTGTATTATGTAGTCATTACTTAAAATATTTTCAAAACGGTTTTGCATGTAGGCTTTCCAGCTGAATGTCAATGATTTGGAATCAAAGTGATTATTTTTGTAATTTCTTTTAGCTACTATAATACCTATATATGGAAAACTGTATTCAGTAGTCCAAGTCTATATAGAAACTGCCCAGTATAAATTCCTGTGAATATAAACCTTTCATCATAATTACCAGGAAGGTTGAAAAAGGAATTATCCCTCCCAGTTGTTAGATTATTATTAATACGTAGTCAAAGAATTAACTGGCGAATAAATTGTGTTTTGATTCTTCATCAAGAGTCATCATGAATTACTCCAAATCCACGAACCCGTAGAACGCAATGTTATATTTCGTAGAAAGAATAGACTGAACATCATTAGAAACATTTACAATTTGGTGCAGTTGACTGTACAAAAAAAATGCATTTTTGGCTTCCTTTTATATTCATATACCCACAGTATACGTCTATTAGTCCATAAAAGAGCTTAAAATATCGTTTCATACTGCCGAAAATACGGGATATACCCGCAATTAATTACTTTGAAATTAAATCTTAAATTGTATCTTAGATACAAAATTGAAACTTAAACCCCCTATCACATTATGTTTCCGCTACGCGGGACTGGACGTCGAAAGGGACAGTTCTCAGAACCCGCACATTTCCAGGAAGCCCACATAGCTAGGTTACCATTTTTACTTATTACAAAGACTTGAACGCCAAACAGTAATCGATTATCGCTCAGATTGGAATCACGTAATCATCCAGAAGCAGAACTTTCGTCTGATTAGTTGTTCTCTACGCGAGACAGAGCTGCAGCCGAAACATTTTCGACGAGGCTTCAAAAAAATCCCACGTAGCTGGTACATTGTTTCCGTAGCTAGGCGGGACTTCCAGCGGGCTCTTTTATCTAGCAATCCTCCCGTTTAAACCAGTGCTACCAGAATTTCGCTTCTCAGAAAAGTTCCGTCTAGCAAGGGACCATCTCTAGTTGTGATAACTAGCCAGATGTAACGCAATACCATCAGAAACTCTGTGACATCTCATAGTAAATTCTTGTTTAATATTTTATTAAGAATTTTAAATTTCATAATGTTCTTATAAGAAAAGTTTAATTCCACATCATGAATAATGTAATTATCTATTGTTGTTTTTGTGACTAATCTCACTTGCTTGACCGAATCAAAATAAGCTCACAAATTATATTATATCGTAAAAGTCTATTATCACATATTATCATCATATATACGCATCACATATTATATCGTAAAAGACTGCGTCGTTGGCAAGACCACTGGGCACCATTTAGGTGACAATATAATGCTGACCACTTCGAGCTCTATTTTCAGTGAAAATACCCAGAGGGGATGTGGTCTCCCACTCCTCTTCCTCAAACACCAAACAGCACAAGAGAACTTTCGGCTCGCCATATATTTAGCGTGCCCTTATGCATTTAAAATTATACATTTAAAACATCCATGCCTTCTCTGGGATTCGATTGCCCTTTGATACCGTAATCAGAGCCACTAACAACTATCCCGTTGGCGATAGGCAGTTGCGTTGCACTGATAAATAAGAAATAAAATAAGGAAATACAGTGCTTAGCCAATAATACGAAGAAATCATGTAGAAGGGATAATTAATACACAGACTATATAATCCTGTAATATTAACGCTTTTCGATGCAATTAATAATGTATGTGCGAATTTGCTTTAACGGATGATGACATAATTTACTTCTAAATGTAATAACCAACAAACCAACCTTAAGCATCTTACACAGTAGTATCTTAAGTATCTTTTCTTAGTGCAATAAGGGGACAAGGGACGTTCAGATTCGTAAATTTTCTTCAAAATTTCATTTTTTGTTTCTAAAAATAAACAATAATGTAAGTGATGTTTACAAAAAAGAATTTTTAAGTTGCGATGAAAATTAAGCATTTTATAAGGAAATTTCATGACATGGACATTTAAATGCGTTTAAAGGGCATTTAAAGGGCTGCCATATTTGTTTTTCAGACTTTGCACTCGCAGACAAGCCACTAACTCATTTTATTTCGAACTGTAGAACTGCAACATGCATATTATTCTTTCCGTGAATGGCAACAAGAACTACTTCGAGTTTTGTTTACATTTATCGGCACGGCGAAGTTCGTTTGCTTATATTTGTGATTTGTTTTTATAAATCGAAAGTATGCATGCTGTGAGTTCCAGATGGCGAAAACCTGTGTTCCGTTCTTCAAAAAAAAAAAAAAAAAGAAAGAAAGGAAAAAAAAAAAAAAAAAGAAGAAGAAAAAAAGAAAAAGAAAAAAGAAAGAAACTTGCAAGCGATAAAGCAAATAAAAGATGGAATAAATGCAAAAGTAAAACTGTTAAATGTTTTGATACTGGTTTTGCACAAAGTATGCAATCCAAATGCTGATGTTTCACACCATTCTGATGTAGATGTGTTACTACATTTTGATTTTGCTGACACACAGAGACACATTTTAAACAATAGTACGCCCGGATTTTGGCGATTTTCCTTTGTCGAGTAATACAACTTATGGTAAACCCATTGCTGGATAAGTTATTTATCAAGGAGGTTAGAATATAAGGAGGGAGGGTTCGCAGTTTCCTCCACTATCGGGGAATTAAACTCCACCGAACAAGCGGCGTCCATGTTTGTAACTTCAAAACATTGCATTACGGCAGTGAAAGATACGTGTTTTTAAGCTGTTCCGTGCATATATTTTCCACTAAAAATATGTAAAATTTATAATGAAATACTTCGCTATTGTTAGTTTTTTGTTTCAAAGTTATAAAGATGATATCCGTAATTTACTACGTACAGAAAATCATTACGAAATAGTTCGAAATCTAAATGCATGTGCATAACATTAAAGCCTTTAAAAATAGAATTTGTTTAGGTTTTATTAGCACTCTGTTGGGTGTACTTTTCAGTTTTTCCTTTAAGAAGTGATATTTCTGATTTATTCACAATATTGTAATTTATTAAAGAATAATTTAAAATATATTTAACCTGAAATTAAAATCAGATAATTATCTAAAAAAATAGTCACAGGTTGCATTTTTCTTAAATGAAAGTTTGAGACTCTTTTCACAACCAACAACCTTATAACAACAAGAAAACAAATTAAGACACAATAACACGCCGAATAAATACTAATTCAGAAGTCAAACAACAAAAACGCTGATTACGCTGATTTAACGCTGATTTTTGTTGTTTGACTTCTGAATTAGTAAGAAAACAAATATTAATAAAATAAAACAGATTTATGTGAATTCAGTGATTTCAGTTTATGCGCGTTTCATATTTATGAATCTCAAAGAAATTGCCTTGAATTAAGCTAAATTAGAGAAGTATACCTTTATTTTTGGATACATCTTTCCACATGTTCAGTTGTGTAAATATTTTACTTACTTTTATCGCTATACTGCCCACAAATTTGTAAATTTATGCAAAAACATTTTAACAACAGAAAAGTAAGTTTATCTTGATCAAATGCACAAATTATATTCTTAGCAGTTCAAAAACTTTAAGTTGAATAATAATTAATACATAAAGAAAAGCATTACTTTATTTAACACCTTTAAAAATTCATAAAAATAGTAACAATTGGTGTCTTACGTTTCATGAAAATTATCAAACGAATTACCTAAAACGTTCAAATTATACAGTTTAAATCCTAGCATACATCATTGTATGTTAAGGAACAAAGATACCAGCTATAAACAGAAACATTAAAATGTATTTAACATATTTTGATTATTATTAAGTCCTTTTTTTTTACATCTGGAAAGAAAACAACATGACATTGTGATATTTTTTACCATAGTTATCAAATTACATAAAAAAGAAAATCAATACTTACGCGTGAAAAGTAATCCCAGGAATCTTTTTCAAAAATCTGTTTGTGCATCCATATACAACACAAGCTGACATGCTTCAAAAAGAAAAGAAAAAAAATATTGCAATTACAGACTTCCTTGCACAAGTCACAGCGATAACAGGAACATGGCCGCCAAACTTCACCGTTTGAGTTGAACCTTCCCTCCTTCTATTCTAACCTCCTTGTTATTTATGGTAACCGATACTTTGTTGTCATTTTATTTTTAAAATAATGCGCTTTATTGTGCATAAATTCCGTGTTTAAAATATTATTTATGGCTTTTAAATATTAAAAATCAATTTAATTTTGCATTTTTATTTGAAATAAAAATTTTATTGTTTATCTTATTTTACGAAATTTTGTGTTGTGGATGATGTAATCAATGACGTCACCTTACTTTAAAAGTAATTCGTTTTAATATGTATAAATTTAATCTAATGTTTTAAACATTATTTATGGCTCTTAAATATTAAAATACAATTTAATTTTGCATTTTTTTAAAAAAATGATGTTATTATGTATGAATTTTTAAATAATTTTAATTCTAGCCGTGATGTAATAAGCTCTCTGATTGGTTACAGAATATTTGTGCATTAACGAGCTGTAATCAGCTCCCTGATTGGTTACTGACAATTTGTGCATTTCCGCGCCGTTTTAAAATTTAATTCATATCTTCGAATTCCTTCAAAGATGTTATCTAAATTATGATTCTGATTTTTTGTGGTACTTATCAATAAACACCAGGTTAAATACTCAAAAAAATATAAGTACATATTTTTATTTTATTTTATAATTGTATACTTCAATTTTTGCTAAAAAAATTAATACACTATTTTCAGAAATTGCTGAAAAAAAAATTAATACACTATTTTCAGAAATTGCTGAAAAAAAAATTAATACACTAATTTCAGAAATTATTGTCCATATGTTTTAATGTTAATTATATTCTATATAACGTATTTTAAAGTATTTGAATTTAATAATATTCTAATTCTTTTAAATGTTGGTATGAGGGTTTTTAATTCGATATTCAATTTCAGTAATATTTTAATCTAATTAAACGTTGGCCCAATGTGTTTATAGCGGTGTTTTTATTCTATTCTTTGCTATATGAAAGTAATAATAACCTTACTTTAGTATTTTATATAGTAAATGTATTTATTTACACTTGCCTGCCATCTTAAAAAACGACATTTTCAACAAAAAATTAATCCATTACTTTTAACGATATTTATTTTTTTTAAAGTTTCGAATACTTTACTATGCGTAAAAACAGCGTTTTTCAATATGGCTGACGTTTGTAAAAATCGCGCCAACAATTGCGCCAACGTAAATCGCCAAAAATCCGTGCAACCGTCTACCAAAGTAGCACCTTTGAAACAATAGTAAAATGTCCAGGACTGAACAGAAGTTGTGTTTCTTCAGTAACGCTGGAAATAATGATGATTTAGTGGAAAATAATGCTTTTACTTACACTGTCATGTGTGATAATATGTGGATTCATTTACTGAAAGAACTTAGGTGTCAGTATTGCAAAAAAAGGAACTAAAAGTAAACAAATAATGATAATTTTGGTTATTCCTCAAAGCTACAGATAATGTGTAATTCATGCAATACACTTTATGGCTCAACATATTCAAGTCCACGACTGGCTGAACAGCGGCGTTTTGAGATAAACAAAAACATGGTTGAAGCTTTTCTAAATATTGGTAGAGGACATACTGCTATGGAACAGTTTTCAATGTCTGTTGGTATGAAAACAATGAACAGGAAAACTTTCGATAAATGTGTTGTGCAGCTTGTAAAAGAAAGCAAGAGTATAAAAGAGAAAGTCTTTGAGCTGTCGAGGAGAGCACGGGAACAACATGAAATTCTATATCCATCTAAGATTGGAGAGGATATTTTCAACATTGAAGTGTCATTTGACGGCACGTGGCATGAACGTGGACATAATTCCTCATATTGTATTGGCTGTGTCATTGATATTTTGACTGGCCTTGTTATTGATTTTGTGATAATTTCAAAATACTGCTATCATTATAAAATTACTGCCCATGATTTGGGTGTCGATACCGCAAAATATGCTGTGTGGTTCGATTCCCACAAAACCTCAGGTATGTGCGAAAAGAACTATGGTTGTTCTTCCACTTCAGTGGAAGTATACGCAGCTGAGATACTGTGGAAACGTTCGATTGAAAAATATCGAATGTGATATACCGTAATTCTTTCGGATGGGGATGCAAAATCATTTATACACCTTTCAAATTTAAAAATCTTTGGGGATATACAAATTGTAAAGGTTACGCAACATGATTGTGTTTAAATCATGTTGCGAAAAGACTTGGCACTGGACTACGCAATAAAGTAAAAGAATGGAAGATAAAGGGAGAATGTTTAGGTGATAGAAAGAAAGGAAATAATCTTACAGAACAAACTATAACTAAGCTAACAAACTATTACCGGAAAGCAATCAGAGATAATGTACCAGATGTAGCAAAAATGAAAACTGCAATATTTGCTTCCCTGTAACAAATACTCTCTACAAATACCAATCCGCGACATAAAAAGTGTCCTTCAGGAAGTGAATCTTGGTGCTTTTATAATAGAGCTTTAGCCAAAGGCACACAAATTCCTAACCATAGTACTATGAAGACGTTTCTATCTGAAAAGGTAGTATCTAAGATACTTCCTTTTACCAGCGATTATCAAATGATGAAATGTTGAAACGATGCTCAAATGGAAAAACACAGAACTCAAATGAAAGTCTGCACAATTTAATTTGGCATCATTGCCCAAAAGATTTGTTTCAAAGCGAACGCTAGAATTGGCTGCTCTGTCAGGAATAAGCCAGTTTAATATGGGAAATGTAGCTTTCGAACAAGTAAAGAATCCCTTGATTACAAACAGTCCAGTATTATGTATTGCTAAGAAACGGGATGGCCGACGTTTAAAACAAAGTACTCTGAGAAACACTGTGACATATAAAACTGCTTTAGTTAAAAAAAAAGTTTAACAAAAGTAAAATGGAAAAGAAACAATTAAAAGATGAAGGTATAACATACAGTGCAGGAGCGTTTTAAAAACAATGGAGATTTAGCATATTTAACTAAGTTCAAACTAAAACTAAGTTCAAACTGTGATTTCTGTTGTGTATAATTTTGATTCTTTTCCATTACGTGTCTGCCACACATTTTGGAATATGTGTATTTGCTTAGCGTAAAAGTACTGTATGTGTGCGAGCCATTTGTAAACTATTCTTCTAACTAAAAGATAATTTACAATTAAAAAAATGCATGGCGCAGTACCAAGTTTTGTTTTTGGTACTCCTCTGTTATCAGGACGGGATTCAGAAATGTGTGTTTATATGCATGTATGTGTGTATATGCATATATGTGGATTATTGGATTCATGTATGCATGCTTATATGTACTTATGTATGTATATGTGTGTACACACACATGTATACGGACATACATTCATATACATGTGCATACGCTAATCTGGTCCCGATAACAATAGAGTACCTTTTTTTTTTTTTTTTTTTTTTTTTTTTTTTTTCAGAATTTGTATTTTATTCTATTTTCTTAAGGAATTTTCTATGCATTATAATTTTATAATATATGTTTTAAATTAGTCATGTTTAGCCTGAAATATTAAAGTATTTTCAAACCAATGTGATTCTGAATATCAAAATGTGCATAAAATTGAATATCAAGTTATTTAATTCTGTTTTGACCTATGTTTAAATTTTTATGCTACTTATCTATAATTTCTTCGACTGTAAAATTTTTCTACCATCGAACAATCACATTTTGATATACTTTCCAAAATAATTAAAATTTTTTCCATCAATATTAAAATATATTCAAATTGATGTCATTATCAAGTATAAAAAGTTGCATAAAATTGAGTAAATATATAGTTTATTACCACAAAATCAATTGCTAGGTCAGTCAAAATATGATTAGCACAGCCAATAGAATGCAAGGAATTGTGTCTACATTTATGCCATATACCATGAAACGACACACCAGTGTCAATAATATACTCGCCTTTCATAGATGGATACCAGCTTTCACGTTATTCCCTTACTATTTTCTGGACAACTCAAATACCTTCTCTTTTATACCCTTGATCACATTTATAAGCTGAACAACACATTTATTGCAAGCTTTCCTATCCATTGCTTTGATACCAAGAGACACTGAAAACTGTTCTGTAACTGAATGTCCTCAACCAATATTTAGAAAGAGTTTGACACGCTTTTGTTTCAAATTGCCATTGTGCAATCAATCAAAGACTTGAATGCACTAAATCCATTTCCTTTAAATAATGTTGTATTTGCAATGTTATGCAGAATAACCAAAGAAAATGTTTAGAAAATAATATTTGAAATATAGGTAAAAGTAGGTTAGCAAGTAAATACAAGTTTACGTGATGTACCATGTGTTATGCTTGTCTACAGAGTATAGCACATAAAATTGATTCTGTTTAAACTAAATGAACAAAATTGAGCTGAGAAAGAACTAATACATGAAGTAGTAATATAATAGAATGCAGAAGCATTTATAAGTCATTTTCAGGTATGTGTAAAAGTAAATCTTTATATTGTGTTTTCACGGATTTCAGACTTATGAAAATTTGGAGTACTGAATTTATCTCTTGCGTTTTAATTGTTACTGAATTATTTTCATACTTGATTTATATCATTTCAATACTATTCATAAGAGAACTGTGCATCCATTTTACTATTGATGAACTTTTCTAGGAATTGTTAAATTTTCGTAAAATAACAACCCATAAAAATTCAAAAAAATGTGAAAAATTTAATAAATAATTTATTTTTCAATGATATTTCATCCTATTTTAAAATGCATGCCCAATTTTATTTATCATTTGATATAGATTCATTAGGAAAATTATTGTAGGTTTCTGATTAATTTTATGCGCAAGAGGCTATATGAATATAAGTATAAAAACGTAAAAATGCATAAAATTAGTTTACTTTTTTTGAAAAATTTTACCTCTATCATTATAAAATTGTATATTTAGGTAAATACATGCACAATGCACATAACTGTAAAATATTTTAAAGTTCGAACAAAAAGTAAGAATCTTTCATTTAAACGTCCCGTGTCCCCTAAAATTTCTGAAACTTTAAATAACTTATGTACCAGTACGTATACACAATATAACACTGAATTGCCAGATGTCCATAATCTGTATTTTTACAGATATATTCGATGTATAAGTTAGTTTAATGTTCGCACATTTTTTAGACTAATTTCATTGCATTTACCGAAATATTTTACCTAAAGTTTTTGTATTTTAAATATTCCATTTGATAAACCTTATTCCTTACTATCGTTCTACACCATAATTCCCAAGACAATAAAGCCTTTTTAGTATTAAAAGAGGTATTTTATCTCATTCGTTTTGAACAGCTTTCCAAAGTTCAACGATGGTTATAGGTCGACGTCTGCACAATTCGCTTTTTAAAGTCCAAAAGTCCGTGGATTAGGAGATTTAGTGGGGATATGGTTGCCCAACCGGTACAGTGGTTAGCGTAACACATTATAATACTTTGGGGGTACATTCAGACCCTCCTGGCCACGAAGTGGCCTCATGGTCAGAAACAAACAATGACCCCAAAAGAACATCAGATACAAAATAAATAATAAATAATATAAAATATAAATAAGATACAAATAATACTCAAATATAAAATAAAAATAGGGAAAACATAAAACAAGCACTCCTGAACATACAAACAAAACTTAACACAAAGGACAATATCAGATCAGAATTCCAATTACTCCTCGATTTGAATTAATAAATTTAAGGACATCTTGTGCAAAAGATATAAAAGCCTTGATATAAAAATTATCATTATATATAGCATTATCAATTTTGTAAAGCTTCCTCTGATCGGCGAAAATAGGACAGTCCTCCAATAAATATTTCGCGTCTCCAGTTGCATTACAAGAAGCACAAAGTTCATTATTTTGTAAGTTGAATCTCTTAAAACAACGGGGAAATCTCCCGTGGCCAGTAAGGATTTGGTTTCAATCAGTATTGTTAGAAATAGCCATTTTGTTAGAAATTCTGATAATTTTCATGTGTCCTTTATTTTTTGGTGAATTTCCCATAGGATTTTCCATTTGTAAGTGTAAAATTTCTTCATGTGTATGATGGCCAACTGTTTAGATCCAGAAATTTCAATAAAGGGGATATCCATATCGGAGGCTGCCTCCTTGGCCAGACAGTCGGCCCTTTCGTTTCCAATATGCCCCACATGAGCTTTGATTCAGTGCAGTTTTACATCTAAATCCCCTTTTTAAAGTTTGTAAACAGTTTTCAATTTTCAAGATTGGCGTTGTCTGGGCGGGAGAGAGACTGAAAATCAAGGGCGGGAGAGCGACAAACAATCTGTGTAAATATTAATCGCATTTTGAAAAGCTACGAATCTGTTAATGCAGATTAAGGCTTGATATAGAGCCTCGCACTCTGCCTGAAGGACAGAGTTATAGTTATTTAATCTAAATTTCATATAGTCGACTTCGACACCAAAATAATATACAACAAATGCTGCTCGAATCCTCTCCTCAATCTCAAACCCGTCTGTATATACCGTATTTATGCGAATCTAATGCGCCATCGAATCTAATGCGCATCCCCATTTTAAAACTTTAAATAATAAAACAATTTTTTGTTGGCGAATGTAATGCGCATCAATGGTATGAGGAATTTATTGAATCTTATTTTATACAACAATGGATTTGTATATAAACTATCAATCAATGGTATGATAATTTTATTTAAATTTAGATACCATATTTTATACAACAATAGATTTATACATAAAGTAGCAGAACATAGAATTAACGTATTAGTGGGCTATTGTTATGTGAAACAATCATTGTTAATTACCACTACTGTATATACGGTACATATTGTAAAGTATGAACATGAAATAAATCGTAACATTTCTATCTAGCTAACAGTTTCTAAAATCAGTGATTAATAGTAAACGTCTTTATTCACTATTTTGATGATAACTTCCTTAGTCCCCTTCTACGTAATGGTGTAGTTAGGAGGCATATCAAACCAAATTGGCGTCTCGTCAGCATTGCCAATTTGCCCCATTGAAAAATTCTTTTCCTTCCGAAGTGTGATGACATACCGCTAAAATGTTAGTAGTTTTCTCTCAAAATCTGCAGGAAGCTTTTGGCATATTGTTGTACGGCGTCTTAGAGATAAGCCCATCCACTTCATCAACCGATCCACCCATCCACGGCTAGCTTTAAACTCTGGTTTCGGTATTCCAAGAACTTCAGCCTCCTCTTTTGCTTTATTTCTTATAGTGTCACTAGTCACAGGTTGTCCATTCTTCCTCCTTTCACGTACAAATTCCAAAACTTTTTCTTCAATTTTAGGGTGTCTTCCTTTGCGAGGGCCAGTGAATTTCTTTCTACTAGTTTTAGTTGCAAACAGTGCCAATTTCTGTTGCCGCCACAAGCGAACATTGCTCTCAGCTACGTTTAACTCTCTCCCAGCCTTTCTATTGCCATTTCTTTCAGGATAAAGAATTACTTTACGTTTGAAAGTAGCGTCATATGACATTCTTCTCTGCTTGCCCTCCATTTCGTGACTACGTACTCTGCAGTTTGTATCCTCTATGCAATAATGTGTCAACCATAAATGTAACGGTAAATGTAGTCGAGAAATACAGTAATCCATTGTTACGATTTAAATTTGGTTGACGTCATCGGCGAACTTTGCACTCGAATCTAATGCGCCATCGAATCTAATGCGCACCCCAATTTTGAGTACTACATTTGGCCAAAAACGATCCGCATTAGATTCGCGTAAATACGGTATATCATATGCACTAGAATCAACAATCTCTTTGTCATAAGAAAAGCCAATTATTTTAGAGGACTGCAAAAGTTGAATATTATAAAGCTCAGAAACATACTTTGTGACAATATAATCGTTATATATTGTAAAATCAGTTCGGTTGGTACATAATACGAATTTGTCCAGAAAGAATTCGTAAAGAATTGAAAGGGACCACCATCCGGCCAAGACAAACACAGCCTGAGTGGGGACTATCCTAAAGCATCTTGTGACCGCTAAAGCCCAAGCTCTCTGTATGCTATCAACCTGACAAGCTTCCCTGTACATGATCATTGGCAAAATAACGGGATAACCACGAACGGGGATATTAAACAGATGACGCACTCACACAATCCCCTTAGCACTCGCAGTTTCGCTTCAGAGCTTTCTCCAACTCGTCGTTATGAAGCGACTCTCCAATTCCATATACTATGATGATTTTGGGTCTTATAAATCGCCTTCGTCTGGGGACAATAATTTTTCGCAAGTTATCCTTATTTTCGATTGTATTTTCTAACCGCTCAACCTCAGCTCTGCTGCCCAATTTCAGAAGAAAGTTACCATTTTCACGTCTGATAGATTTTTTTAATATTGACCTTTATATCATCCGGTCTAATCATACTGTTGAGTTCATCGAAGGCGTCAAAGCCGTCAGACATCGGCTTCAGAATTATTTGATTCAGACCCTTTAATTTATTAGTCAAAGGAATTTTTTTATCAATGCTGGCGAAGTTACCTTTGCACATTTCATGAACTCTGTACTGTGATTCTAAACTAATAAGTGGACTGTATAGCAAAAGAACTAACTAATTTATTTACAGTAATTAACTATTCAGATCTAATACATGCTCTGGCATGTTGCTTAGCCGAATCCAGATGGCCAAGTGAGAGTTTCTCTCCCTATCCAATAGGTGGCGCTGTATTCTAACTTAACATGCCGCCGTCCGTTGAAATTACAAATTTCAACATGTAAATTACAAACAAACATACAATTTAACAATTCAAGAAAACTTAATTCTAGAGTACAATATGAAAGCTAATAGATCATTTCATCATGAATATAATATAAAATAATATAATCATTTTGAGAACATTAACTTTCACTATGCTACAATCGAACTTATTCTAAAACAGTTCCGTTTTTATGTAAATCACAATTTTCAATAAGAACATAATGTAAACTAAGCATTATTATCCTGGATAGGTAATAAACAAATTTTACTAATACATCGAATATACACACCATTTGATGTTTTCACTTTAACAACTCTGGCCTTATTATCTTTACCAGGTAAAACTTCTAGAATTCTAGCTAAAGACCATTTAAATGGCGGAAGATTATCTTCCTTTAACACAACTAACATACCTGCTTTTAAATTTTCTTTATTAATAAACCATTTGGTGCGTTGTTGTAGATGATTTAAATAATCAGTTTGCCAACGTTTCCAAATAACTTGAATGAATTTGGTAATAACTTGCCATTTAGAAAGTCTATTATCTGTAAGATGAGACAAATCTGGTTCAGGATATGAAGTAATGGAACGTCCAATTAAAAAATGACCCGGCGTTAAGGCTTTAAAGTCATTCGCATCTGTTGATAAAGGTAAAATTGGACGAAAATTGAGAATACCTTCAATCTGTGTGACTACAGTCCAAAATTCCTCTAAAGTTAATTTATAACTGCTGATTGTACGCTGAAGATGATATTTAAATGACTTAATACCTGCTTCCCATAAACCACCGAAATTTGGTGCTCTAGGTGGAATTAGTTTCCAATTTATACCTTCACATGTTAAGCAATCTACTATGTCAGAATTAGATTTAAGGACTAAACTATGCAATTTTTTCAGTTCTGATTTTGCACCAACCATATTAGTACCGTTATCTGACATTATGGTATTACATTTTCCACGTCTAGCAATAAATCTTTTAATAGTAGCAAGTAATGAATCTGTGGTTAAATCAGTTACTACCTCTAAATGTATTGCTTTAGTAGCTAAACATATGAATATAGCAACGTAGACTTTTGCATAATTACCCTTTCTCTGATTTTTATACTTAATGAGGAATGGACCAGAAAGGTCGAGTCCACAAGTATTAAATACAAAATCTGGATTAACTCTCTCACCAGGTAAATTTCCCATAAGTTGTTCACATACAATTGGTTTAACCTTAAAACATGTTACACATTCATGTACAACCTTTCGAGCTATATCTCGACCATTAATAACCCAAAATTTACTACGAACCTGATGCAATAGTGCTTGAGCACCAAGATGTAAATATTTAACATGGTAATACTGAAAAATTAATCTAGTAAATACATGATCTTTTGGCATTACATAAGGAAACGTTTGGTTGTAATTAAGATTACTATTGGCAAGTCTGCCTCCTACTCTCAGAAGAGAATCATTATCTAAAAATGGACATAAAAATTTTAACTTACTTTTGGAAGGAACACAATTCTTATTTTTTAAAGATAGAATATCTTTGCTAAAATGTTGTAACTGTACATACCTGATCATGATTTTCTCAGCGTCATCCAATTCTTTAACTGTTAGAAAACCTATTAAATTTTTTCCTTTACAATTGGCTATAAATCTACAAACAAAACTTAACACACGAATAATACGAATATAGTTATTGCTAATGTTAAGAATATGATCTAAAACAAGAGAATTAGAGTTCACATTTAGATTAACTAAGTCATTATCCTTAAGTTTGAGTTCTTTGACGTATTCCACATCATCCATATCAGATGAAATTACTTCACAAGGATAAGTCAAAAACCTCTCCTTAGTCAAGAAAGTTGGTCCACACCACCATAAATCATTATGAAGAAGATCTTTAGGTTTAGCTCCACGTGATATCAAATCAGCTGGATTATTGTGAGTGCTAACATGGTACCACTCATGAACCGCAGTCATGCTTCGAATAACAGATACTCCATTAGCAACAAATGTCTTTAGTTGATAAGGTTCCTTCTTAATCCATGCTAACACTATTGACGAATCAGTGAAGTAATAAACCTTGACTATAGGCAGCTGAATGGCCTCTAATATTCTTTTCATTAGTTTTACCAACAGAACTGCACCACAAAGTTCCAAACGAGGAATGGTAATTGACTTCAGAGGTGACACACGAGACTTGCTGCACAGAAGTCTTGATTAACATTCATTTGAAGATGACGTACATTTCACATAAATTGCAGCACCATAGGCTTTCTGACTAGCATCACAGAATCCTATAATTTCTATTTGTTGTAATCCATTGGTTAGAACAAATCTAGGGATGCGATAATCGTTGACTATTTTGAGACTATGCAGAAATGCCTTCCATTCTTCAGAGTAATTTTTAGGAAGAGGTGTATTTCAATTTAATTTTAGAAGCCAAAGGTTTTGTAGAAATATTTTAGCTTTTGTCGTAACAGGTCCAATTAAACCTAACGGATCAAAGAGGCCACCTATCGTTGATAAGACATCTTTTTTCGTTCCAGTTTCTTCAATGTCAAGTATCTTTAAATCGTAAGAAAAACAGTCTGTAGACGTATTCCATGACATTCCTAAGGCCTTTGTACTCTGAGGCTTATCCGTAACTTGAAAGGAGTAATCCTGAGTAGCACTTTCTTTATTCTTCAATAATTCTGGATTATTTTAACATTTGTGTACCTGCATTCCACCACGTTCTAGAAGACAGGTTAACTGTGTCTGAAACTCCTTGGCTTCTTGCATCGTATTAGCTCCAGTAATAATGTCGTCCACGTAACAGTCCTTCAGTATGGCTCTTGAGGCATGAGGAAAGTCTGTCGCTTCATCTATTGCTAACTGCTTCAGGACGCTTGTTGCAAGGAATGGTGCACTTGCTGTTCCGTATGTTACAGTCCTTAGACGGTAAGTCTGTACAGGACTACCAACTGATTCCTTCCACAAGATCAACTGCAGGTTTCGTTGAGATGGTTCAATAAGTATTTGTCTGTACATCTTCTGAACATCAGCTCCTAATGCATAGTTGTACTTTCGAAATCTAATAATAATAGAAAATAAATCTTCTTGAGGTATTCGCCCTTTCATTAATATTGAGTTCAGTGACTTTCCATTGCTAGTAACCGCGGATCTATTAAACACAACGCGAAGCTTGGTAGAGGCTTTCTCTGGCCGATAAACTCCATGATGACTAAGATAATTGCAAGTCGATGTTTCAATTTCTTGAACTTCTTCCATGTGATTTAGGTCCTTATATTCTTTAATAAAATTCTTATATAATGTTTTCATATTCGAATCACTTTCTAGTCGATTCCACACTTGATGCAATCTTTTCTCAGCCAGCGTTTTCGATTCTCCTAATGGGTCTCCTTCCCTTATGGGTAACTGAACTACATATCTTCCATCATTTTGTCTATAGTAAGTACGCCTGAAATGTTCTTCACAGTATTTTTCTTCTTCACTCAAAGCATCCTCGATATTTTCAATGGATTCAACTTCCCGAAATCTTTGCAAAATTTCTTTAACTCTTTCTTCACTATTTAGAACTAAACCACAATAATTTACTTCTGAGTCACTCTTGCACGCACCAGACGCGATATATCCAAAAACTGTTTCTTGAAATATCAACGGTTGATTTTCTAATTGAAATTTTCCTTCTTTTAAAATCTCAAAGAACAATTCGGCCCCTAGTAACATATCTATTTTGTTAGGTGTTCCAAATTGCGGATCCGCTAATTCAATATCAATGGGAATATTTAATGACTGCACATCTAAACACCTTGATGGAGTTGCATTGGTTATTTTAGAAATAACCAAGCAATTAACGGATCTTACATATGTTAAATCCTTATTCGAAATCTGTACATCTAGTTGATAATTAATATTTATAACGTTCTCATTAATTCCAGATACAGATGCAAAAATGCTTTCTTTCTTTATATTTAACAAGTTAGCAACTCCTTCACACAAGAGACAACTCATGCTGCCGTTATCAAGTACTGCGCGAAATGGGATTCTTTTTCCTTCCGAATTGCAAACATGTATTATTGCAGTCGCCAATAAGACTCTTTTTCTGCGTGTCAAAAGACAACTTAATTGATTTTTATTAGAGACATCTGCGTTCTTGTTTATAATTTCGTCACTCGTTGCTTCCGTTTTTGTTTTGTCTAACTTATGTTCGATGGCGCCGTTTCTGAGCAGGCGATGTATTAATGAATGGTGTTTTTTATGGCATTCCGAACACCTGAACTTATAATTGCATTTTGCGATTAAATGTTCGTTACTGAGACAGTTTAGACACAGTTTATGTCTTTTAACTATTTCATATCTTTGATTTGGATTTAATTTTAAAAATGAATCACATTTATGCAGTAGATGATTATTATTTTTACATATAACACAAATCGAAACTATCGGTTTTAACCATCAGAGCCTTTGATTTCGAATTTTTTTCTAAGGGATATTTCATTTTATTAGCATTACGGTTAATGTTATCCAATAACTGACATCTTTTCTCTAAAAACGAAATCAATTCATCAAACTTAGGAACTTCCGTAGCATTAATGCTTAGTTCAAATTTTTTGCGCGTTTCGAAATCTAGTTTCTGAAGAACGATATTTAATAACAGAATGTCGGATAAATTATTTTTCTCATATTTTAAAACATTCAAAGCCCGGTAAAATCCTAGTATACGGTGCAGCCTTGGCGCGACTTTGAAAATTATCGCCAACACCAAAAATGATCCAAAGAACGTCTATATATATATTATACACACATAGTATATGTATATACACACATAGTACATATATTATATACATAGTATATACTATGTTTAACTACATATTTTCTTTGAATGACCCGTTAACTACTCATCGTATATGTCCCGTTTTTACTGCTCATCATAAAGTCGCCAAAAGTAGTCAAATCCCGTGTGCACCGGATACTAGGATTAAACCCAAAGCCCTAACGTTTTTAGTAACATTATCTATTACATATCTTATTCCTTTAGACGATTCGAATGTTAAAGTACGTAAATCCATTATTGACTTTATATGCGTCTCAATTAATATTCTTTTATTTTCATACCTATCTTGAAGAGCTTTAAAATAGAGAACTAAAAGTATCATCAACAGTTTCAAGATTTTTTGCTTCATCAGTTAATGCAGCCTTTAAATAGTAGAGTTTCTGAACTTCTGTCAGTTGCGTGTTATTCGCTATGATGTTTTCGAATTGAAGCTTAAAATTATTCCATTCGGTATATTTACCAGAAAACTTAGGAATTGGTAATTCTGGCAAACGTATTTGTATTTTAGGATCAAATTTATTACAATCATTTTCATTTTCTGAACGAGCGATAGATGATAGAATTTCCATAATTCTTACCTCCAAAACTTCAGTTCTATCTTCCATTTTGGCGATTTCTTCATCAATAGCTGTGACATCTTTTTCATCAACGCTTTCGAAATATCTAATCCTCAAGTTTCTAATATCCATTTGAATGCTTTGTAGAGATCTATACTTTATTTGAATTTCGTTCTTATTCGAACTATCATCATATGCCTTCACTACATTTTCTAACCTAGTTAGTTTCGCTTTTAACGAAGTTTTATTTCTAATGCCAGCATGCTGTTCATTTCTCCGGTTCTGCTGACCATGTACTGTGATTCTAAACTAATAAGTGGACTGTATAGCAAAAGAACTAACTAATTTATTTTCAGTAATTAACTATTCAGATCTAATACATGCTCTGGCATGTTGCTTAGCCGAATCCAGATGGCCAAGTGAGAGTTTCTCTCCCTATCCAATAGGTGGCGCTGTATAATAACTTAACAAACTCTATTTGCAATAAAATTCTGAAATTCAGTAATATTTTCTCGGATACATCTAATTTCATTCCCATTCGATTTTATAATGTCTGCCTCCACAAAATATACACTTTGTACAAATGCCATTTCTTGAATCTTTTCCAAGCCTATCAGGGTCAATGTTCCTTCTTACCTTCTTCGGGAACATACAAGGACCTGACTCGGAACAGAGAGCTTACTAAAGCTATGTTCACTAATTGTGGTAAGTAGACAGGATACAGACGAAGGGTATACAAAACCCTTTATTTTTCTCTATATACAATAACTTCCGTACTTCGGAATACACTGACCCGCTACTTGGGGTCTAACGTAAAAGTATATAAATAAAACTAAACTCTAATTTAACTTTAAACTAATAAACGTGGAAGATTGGCCTTATATTAACAGGAAGCGTATGTAGTACAGAGAACTGTGAACACTACAATACGTTTTAAAATTTATCAAGAGGATTAAAACCTCTGGCCTGGAAGGCAAACAGCAACTGCGTAACTTCTAAGGTAAGCGGCCTGCTTTGACTCAACTGCTTCCTCTCTCTCGCTTGGCAAAAAGCCACAACTTAAATACTTGGCGTTCGCCAGACAAACTTTGCATAAAAACCTTAACGCTTATAATTCTGGCTGGAAGTAGAAAATAAGAAGTGATAGTAAAGATTTAAAATAAAATAAACGTTAGTAAAACTTAAGATCCTTACATACTTCCCGCCAGAGTTAATTAGTTTGAAACTGAGGTCTAAAACGACCTTGTTGAAAACTTTTAGCTCTAGAATCTAACGCGAGGCCAATCTTTTACAAATATTTTTCGCTAGAAACTAGAAATTTAAAAGAAAGAAAGTTGTTTTTACAAAAGCAGCTCCCAGGATACACAAATGTTTTTTCATCTGTACTGCATCCAAACAGGAGCTCTTATTCAAATCTGGTTCCTTCCAGAGATCTGGAAGGAAAACTAGTTTAATGAAATGTTACACAATGAAATGGCAAGTAACATATATAATTATACTTCTCTTAACATTCTTATTTCATTCATGACTATTTTAATTATCTCTCCCCGTGCTCTCTGACATGTGTTGTAAAAGAACACCAAACACGAATGTGTTTCTGTCTACGTGTTCCACACTTCCTCCTACAATCAAAACGCTAACGTGTTAAAATTCAACATACCAAGACCTCTTAACACACCCTAATTTCAACTCTAAACCCTGAGATACTATTCTAAAAGTAGCTAACTCTAAAGTGTAGCGTCAGAGAGCCTAACTACATCATTCAACCTTTAACACATATTCGCCATGCTTTAGTCTTTTTACAGTCACACGAATAAAAAAAAATTTAACATTCACTTTTACCATATCACGGTATTTCTTAACATTTAAAATAACAGTTCACATTGTATATAAGAACATATCAACATGCCGTTAATTTTACACATTTGAAAACATACATTAGTAGTACATTGTTAACTTCTATTCTTTTCAAAGCAAGTGCCAATTCTTTCTACATTGAAATAATACATTTCAAAAAGTCTTTCAGACTAAACTTCTTTCCTGCTAGAATGTTTTAAATGAAATTTATACAATAACTTTTTACAATATTTAAGTCTTTACACAACGCTATTATACATCAACTTTAGTTTTACGCGCGAGTAATTGAAAAACATAATAAGAAAATCGGTAACAACTGATTTCTCGCCCTTTTGGCGATAAAGGTAGACCTCGCATGAGGTAAAACTTCTTGAAATCTGCCACTTGCAGTAAGAATGAAAGATTAACTTAAGTTTGCAAAGTAACATAAAATTTTACTTATCTTTGTGATATTCGGACATCCTTTTCTGGGCCCAGTCTTTAAAGGTATTGCAGATAGTTGTGTGATTTATCCTCCTTCTTGTACGGGCTCGCCCTTCAGTGCCTTCCTCTGGAAGCTTCCTTTTTTCACCAGTTCGGTCACCCTTGAATACCTTCTTTTTCTCCTCTGCTTGTGGTCTTGGCCGTTTGATGGCAGCTGGTCTTGGCGGAACCGGGAACCTTCTTTCGTGTTCCTGCTTGGACCTCGTTGCTGGCCGTTCAAATTTTCCTTGTAACTTTTCCTCCGCCGCTGATGGCCCTTCCGCAGTTCGGCGACATTTACTGCGGAGAGTCCTGTCGGATGAGTAGATCTTCCGTTTTAGAGCCGGGTTATAGTTGCCGTCATTTCTCCTAGTTCTCTTCACATACGTCGTCCTTCTCCCTTCTTCATTCTGGGGGTGTTCGTGAACTCTCTTTTCTGGACGGTGGAACGGCTTCTTTTTCTTGTTACCTTCAATTATCCAACGGGAAAACTTTCTTTTCAACTGCTCCTGTCTAGTAATGGCTTGCCCTTGTGATTGTCGTTGTTCCACCACTTGAGCTTCTGCCTGCCGTGCCGGATCCTGCAAAAGATCTTTAAATATTGGCATTTTATTACGATTATAGAATGGTTTTATCTGGTCAATGTTTGCGGTGCATGTTTCACCATTCCTGGCTTTTAACACCACTACAGCCTGAGTTATTTTTTCTATGACATATGGTCCTTCAAATCGTGGATAAAATTTGGCAGTTTTATCTTCTGGTGCTGAAGAAAGTGAATGCTTAATTTTTAACACTTCATCTCCTACTTTATAAGTTACTCCCCGTCGTTTCATATCATAATAAAGCTTCTGTTTTCTCTGTGTTACTTCAGTGTTCTTTTTTGCTTCTTTAATTAATTTTTCTATATCGCCCATTTTAAATTCTGGGGCTCTTTGTTGAACATAAAATAATTTATCTAACGGCGTTTTAATCTTTCTGCCTAAAAATAACTCAGCAGGAGTTTTGCCCGTCGTATCATGATTTGCGGTCCTAAGGGCTAACGCTAATTCATTGACATAGTTATCCCAGCTTTTATGAAAATTGTTAACATAACTACGGATAATTTTCACTATATTTCTATTGACCCGTTCCGCTATATTTGATTGCGGCCGATACGGGACCATTTTTAAATGACTTATGCCCAGTTTTGGGCACATGTCTTCAAATACATTACTTACAAATTGAGGACCATTATCCGATATAACTTTTAGGGGCGCCCCGTATTTTAAAATAGTAACTAATTTCGCGGAGGCTCGTTTTAAGGGAACAATTTCGGTCCACTTACTAAAATGATCAACCATAACAAGGAGATACGACTTTTATTTAACTGACTTTTTGGGAAAGGGCCCAATAAATCGATGCCAATTATTTCATTTGGAAATTCGGATTTAATACTATTTAGAAACCCGGCCGGGCGGAAATTAAGGGGTCTCACGACCTTTAAATCTTCAAAAATATCGATTTTTTGAAAAACATATATGTTTTAGTTTGAACATTTCTGCGCACTTTAAAAAAAACCGTGTTAAAATATTCCGTGTAGTTTAGGAGATATCATTAAAAACGTAAAGGTCACTGACACGAGAAACCTTCATCACGTATGTAAATAAACATTTAAAGGGACACGTCATTTGCTCACAGCTGTCATAGCCGTTATATAACTGAGTGTTGCTACATTCTAGCCTACAAGTCTTATTTTTATTTCGTCAGCAATCAGTAGCAATGATTCTACTCAACTTAATACTTGTTCTGAATGTTTACATCGTGTTTCCGTAAGCTATTACTACGTTGTTTGATTCTGCAAAGTTGTATTGACGTTTGCAGCATTTATTTGGTGTATATTGAATTTTTGATGCGTTAGTCTTTTTGCTGCAATAATAAGTATATTTATATATTATATTTGTGATGGCAAATAATAAAAGAACTTCTGGGAAGCGAGCTAAAAAACGTCGCTTCCACGGCAACCGCTACACGAATATCAGATCTGAACTTTCTGATAAAAGCTTGGTTTCATCAGGTGATGACCATAATACTCAAACTGAACATGTAAAAAGTGCATCCGAGAAAAAGCTTAACAATGCATTATTTAATGAAAGTGATACTGACATTATGAATCGTTTTCATGGCTATATAATTATGGATAAAGACATATTGTTTACATTTTTGAAAGAGAATGTACTGTGCAAATTGTGCTGTAATTCTGTCAATATTTCTGAGAGAAAACCCTTTGGATTATTTTCAACAATTTCTGTGAAATGTGAAAAGTGTAGTTTTAAAACAGAATTCAATAATTCAAAGTTGATTGGTGAACACAAAAATGTTCCTGAATTAAACAGACGAATTGTTTATGCTATGCGATGCATTGGTCAAGGTGTGGAACCTCTGGAAACATTTTGTGGTGTAATGGATCTAGGTAAACCTGTGACACAGAATGCTTATGACAAAATCTGCAAACATATAAATACAGCTTCAAAAACTGTCGCCATTCAAAGTATGAAAATTGCTGCAGAAGAAGAGGTATGCAAAACTGCATCAAATTCTGTCACCGTAAGTGGTGATGGAACATGGAAAACGAGAGGACATACTTCACATATTGGAGTATTTTCTGTAATAGGTGCTGAAACAGGGAAGGTTTTAGATGTTGAAGTTCTCTCGTCCACTTGTAAAGGATGTGATCTATGGAAAGCAAAAAAATCTGGGAAAGCTTTCGAAGAGTGGCAAATGAAACATTTGCCAAATTGTCAGAAAAATCATATCGGTTCTTCAGGAAAAATGGAAGTCGATGGTATGATAAAAATTTTTCACAGATCAGAAGCTGAAAGAGGTCTCAAATATATTAATTATATTGGTGATGGTGATTCTAGAACATTCCCTGCTATACGTGACAGCAAACCATATGATGATAAAACTGTTTCAAAACTTGAATGTGTTGGTCACGTACAAAAAAGAATGGGAACTCGACTGAGAAAGCTAAAACAAGACTATAGATGTAAAAAGTTGGAGGACGGTAAACCTTTATCAGGCAAAGGACGACTGACAGACACCATGATAAATAGGCTGACTCAGTATTATGGAAATGCAATTCGCTCAAATGCTTTGTCAGTTGATGAAATGCGTAAGGGTATTTGGGCAGTTTATTTTCATACGGGATAAACTGATGCTGAACCGTTACATACATTTTGTCCTGCTGGTGCAGACTCATGGTGTAAATATCAACAAGCAGTTTCAAATGGCTCAGTGGGTAAATTTCATCATAAAGTGACTTTGCCATCTTCAGTCATGGATGTTATAAAACCTGTTTTTAAAGCTTTTTCAAGTCCAGATCTTTTGAAACGATGCCTTGATAGCTTCACTCAGAATCCGAATGAATCTTTTAATTCCCTCATATGGCAGATGTGTCCGAAAACTTCTGGATCTGGGAAACGAATTGCAGAAATTGCTGTATATGAAGCAGCAATTTTATTTAACATGGGCAAAAAGGGTAGGCTATCTGTCATGAGGCAAATGGGTATCCATCCAGGTATAAATGCAATAAAATCTCAACTTCGCAGTGATATGAAACGTGTAAATACTGCTAAGAAGAGAGCAATGCAAAACACTATAGAAGCACGAAAAGCAAGGCAAAGATCCAAAACAAGTTTAGAACATCAGAAAATTGATCAAGAAGGAATAATGTATGAACCTGGAGGTTTTTAATTTGTGTATATAAATATTATAAATAGTAACAGTATTTTGTGATAAGTTATGTGTGCTGACAAAAATTTAAACATCTTGTTCAAGAAACTGATTATTAATATATTTTTATTCTCAGAAATATTTATAGGTTTATAACACAGTTTGCACATTGCATTCTCTTTCATGTATATGAAAAATATATCTTTATCTGCAATAATGTATCCTTGATAACGGTTGACTGTGTCATCACTTTCATTAAACAATGCATTGTTAATTGTTTTTCAGATGCAGTTTCCTTATTATAAATATACATTCTGTCATTAACTTTATTCAAAACACAAACAAAAAGCATAAAATACAAATTAGATACCAAATAGTACGAGTTAAGACTCATTAAGTCACAATGTTACTCATTTTTATAGCGATGCAAACTTTACAGGTCTTTATCTCAAAACGTATTTTTTTAATGCGTCGCGCATGATATTTCAAAAACTTTTTAATGTATCTTTCTGAAATTTGTACCATAGTATTATCATGTTACACTAAATTAATTAAACTAAAATTTTGGTATTTTAATGAAATGTTTCAATTTTATAAGGTATGTAAAAATCAAAATATAGCAAAAAAATTATATTTAATATATATATCATAAAAAAATTAAAAATGCATGAATTGTGTAATGTTTTTAGTTCAGTTATATTCTCAAACATTCTTCTGCATAAAAAAAGAAAAATTAAACATTTTGGTACAAAACATTTCTTGTACATGTGCGTGCAGTGTGCGTACAGATTAATTAGATGTGAAAAATGTCTTATAATTTAACATTTGTTTTTACAATTTTTATTATAATTTTCAAATTTCAAGTACATTTAATTAAAGAATAGACATTAAATTAATAATGAACAAAATATTGAGTATTTTTGATAAGAATTAAAAAAGTTGCACAAGATTGAAAAAAGGTAAAAAAATTCATCTTTCGACTCATTCAAGGGTCGTGTGACCCCTTAATATAATTAACTGCTTGACATGTTGGGCAGGACTGGATATACGCCCTTGTTAACTTTTGCAGCTCAGGAAAATAGACTGCCTCGCGTACGCGTTGGATAGTTTTTCGAATACCAGCATGAGAAGCTAAAGGGCTGTCATGTAACTCCTGCAGGATATTTAATCTAAGACTAGCTGGGATAACAGGTCGAAATTCGTTGTTGGAATTTGTAGTTTTTGTATAAAATAATAGACCATCTATTAGTTCGTAATGGGCCGCCCTATTTTTTATCGCCACAATATCTTGGTGGCTAAAATTTTCAGGATCCTTTAAATACTCATAAATGTTTCCAAACTCAGGATCCTTACCCAGTTCGGTTATTACAGTTTCTCGGGAATTTATTGTACATGCTGTGAGCATTGCCACCTTTAGAGTATTACCTTCTTCATCTATTTTTATTTTGGATAGGGCATCTGCTACGATATTTTCCTTTCGGAGGTTTGCTTGATTACCAGATTATATTCTTGTAGCTTGAGTGCCCATCTTATTAACCTTGGGGAAACGTTTTACCCTGAGTACAATCTAGTTACCGCCGCATGATCAGAATACACTGTTATTGGCGCTCTTCCAAAATAGACTCGGAACTTTTGCACAGCTAACAGAACTGCAAGTGCCTCTCTCTCGGTCGCGGAATAATTTCTTTGTGTTTGATTTAAAGCTCGACTAAAAAATGCCACGGGCTGCTGATTTTGCGAAAGAAGTGCTCCTACCGCATAATCCGAAGCATCCGCTGAAATTTCTAAATTCTCATCCTTTTCAGGAAATTTCAACACAGGGGCTTGCGTTAATGCTTGTTTTAATTTTTCGATAGCACTATTGGCTTCGACCGTCCACGAGAATCTTGCCTTTTTCCTTTTTAATTTTAACAATGGTTCAGCAATAGCTGCAAAATCTTTTATAAAGGACCTATAATATGAACAAAGTCCTAGAAAAGAAGAGAGCTTCTTCGCCGTGCTTGGCGGCGGATACTTTTGCACAGCGATTATTTTTGATTCGTCTGTCTCGATTCCTTTCTGAGATATTTTTTAATCTAAATATTTTAATTCAGGGGCTGCAAATTTGCACTATTCGACATTAACTTTTAGACCGGCCTCATTTAATAAAGAAAACACCTGTCTTAAATCCTGTACATGTTGGTCCAGATTATCACTAGTAATAATGATATCGTCTAAATAGATAAATGTGGACTTTCCAAGAACAGGCCTTAACACAATGTCCATACATCGCTGAAATGTTGCCGGTGCCTCTGAAAGGCCAAACGGCATACGCAGGAATGCATAAGTGCCAGACTTGGTTATAAAAGCAGTCTTAGGAACGTCCTCCGGTCTAATCCCTATTTGAAAATAACCAGTCGATAAGTCTAAAGTCGTCATATATTTGGTAGAAGTTATGTTCCTTAGAATTTCTTCAATAATAGGTAACGGATATACCGGATATTTAGTTATGGAGTTTAATTTACGATAGTCAATCGCGAAACGCCACCTTTTTGGATGTGTTAATGGGTAGTCATTGTTTTTCTTACATAAAACCACCGGGCTAGCATAACTACTTGAGATGGGCGTTATGATCTTTTTACGTGGCATATCGCTAATGTGCCATTCTATAATTTTTACTTTATTCTTATCATACCGGTATGCTTTGTGGCGAACTGGCATTGAATCTCCGTTGTCAATACTATGGTTAGTAACTTGAGTAAATCCTGGAATATCACTAAATAACGAAGCAAATTCACTTACCACTTGTCGGATTCTTTGTTGCTCTTCATTAGGCAGGTGGTCAAGGTTTAACATCGGCGGTTCCGCCTTTTCTTCTCGAACTGGTTTCATCGTCAGCTTAAGGGACGCTTCATTAAAATCCAGCGTTGCTTCTGCCTCTGAAAGAAAATCTATTCCTAAGATAATATGTGCTTGCAGATTCTTTACTATGAAAAACATAACCTTTACTTGTTCGTCCTTGATACGGACGTATAGCGGTAATTTACCTATGCACTTACATCTTTCTCCTTGCGCAGCTAACACTGTCGTATTATCCGAATTATATATGCGATATTTACGAAAATACTTCCTAAAAAAGTCTTCTGCCACACAGGAACACTGCGCGCCTGTATCCAGGAGTGCGGTGGCTGAGATATTATTCACCAATACTTCAATCTTCGGAAGAGTCAAATTTTTCACCATTACTGTATTTAACTTGAAGGCAGAGGAGTTTTCTTGGCCTTCGGATTTCCGCACCCTCCCGTCAGCAGAAATCCGTTTTAGTTTAAATCTTTTTTCATTTCCATGCTTTCGTTCTTTTTCCACTGGCCTTGAGACTTTTTTCCTGGATTGCTATTGAACTGTCGACGTTCGCCGGCTGTTTTGGGATGCTCGGGTTTCCTTGCCCACTGATTCGCTTTGCTTCCGTAGCCGTGTGCTTGACTTTGCTGTGGTCTTGGCTCACCAAATTGGTTTCGTTGTTGATATTGGCGTCTTCTTTCAATGTCCGCCGTTCTTCTACTTTCAAACTGGATTGCTAGCTCAAATAATTTTTCCAGTGTAGTCGGATTCCTTAATTCAATAAAGTCTTGTACTTGGGGAAGTAACCTCGGCAAAATCACTTGAATTATCTCAGGATCCGGACGGTTTCCATACAAGAGTTTGAAGACGTGAATTTTTCTTAAAATAAAGCTTGAGAGATTTTCGATTCTTTGCTGATATATGCTGAAAAGTTCCGTTTCTAATTTCGCACGATCCCTTACGACAGGGAAGGCTTTTACAAGGGCTGTCTTGAAATTTTCGCAAGTATAGGTGGGACTTCCTGCTTGACCCAAGAGACTTCTGCCTATACATTTGAACCAGTTAAGCGCTTGGCCCCTCAAAGCGCTGGTAGCTAAGGTCACGTTCTGGAACTCGTGCACGGGATACATCATGAAGTGGTCCTCCAATTTTTCCAAAAAACAGGTTACCGGTGAGTTTCCATTAAACGTTGCTTCTGGTTTCATCGTTGCGCGCATGGTCTGAACGATGTAACCAAATCCTTCCAGGGCGGCAGCTGGCATTTCTGGATTCTGAGCCGCTTCTGCAGGCAGCACAGGTTCTTCTTGAAACTCGGCCATGGTTATTCTTCTTCGTTGGGCGCCACTATCAGGTTCTATGTTCCGCCTTACTTTCTTTGGGAACATGCAAAGACCTGACTCGGAACAGGGAGCTTACTAAAGCTGTGTCCAATAAATGTGGGAAGTAGACAAGATACACAGGAAGGGTATACGAAACCCTTTATTTTTCACTCTTTACAATAATTTCCGTACTTCGGAATACAGAGACCAACTACTTGTGGTCTGAACGTAAGAATATAAAAATATTAACTAAACTCTAACTTAACTTTCGAATCATAAACAAGAGCCTACGTGGAAGATTGGCCGTATATTAACAGGAAGCCGTATGTAGTACAGAGAACTGTTAACACTACAATACGTTTAAAATTCTCAAGAGGATTAAACCTCTGGCCTGGAAGGCAACCAGCAACCGAGTAAATCTGCTAGGGCAAGCGGCCTGCTTCGACTAACTCCTTCCTCTCTCTCGCTTGGCAAAAAGCCACAACTTAAGTACTTGGCGTTCGCCAGACACATTTGCATAAATAATTTAAAGTTTTTAATTCTGGACGGAAGTAGAAAATAAGAAGTGATAGTAAAGATTTAAAATAAAAATAAACGTTAGTAAAACTTAAGATCCTTACATACTTCCTACATACTTACTAACATACATACATTCCTTACATACTTACTAATAAATGATGATCTAAAATTTGTTAATACATAAGAGAAAAAGTATTTCTAAAAGAGTTTTTCTCTTTTTTAATTAATATAAAATTCTTTTTTAGGAAATATTAAAAAAGTAAAATTTTAAATAATGCAGATTTAGAGCTCTGAAGAGTAAACACAGCACTACAGATATTCAAAATAATGCCAAAAATTTCAATATCACACCTACGGCATATAATAATGACATACATGACATTAATTACAATGAAGCTTATGTAAAATTTTAAGCCTGTTAGTGATGAATACCAAGTATTTCAATATTACCTACAGCATATACCGTAGTTATGCGAATCTAATGCGCATCCCCATTTTAAAACTTTAAATAAGAAAAAAGTTGTTTGTCAGCGAATGTAATGCGCATCAATGATATGAGGAATTTATTTAATCTTATTTTATACAACAATGGATTTGTATATAAACTATAAATTAATGGTATGATAATTTTATTTAAATTTAGATACCATATTTTATACAACAATGGATTTATACATAAAGTAGCAGAACATAGAATTAACCTATTAGTGGGCTATTGTCATGTGAAACAATCATTGTTAATTAGCATTACCGTATATACGGTACCTATCGTAAAATATGAACATGAAATAAATCGTAACATTTCTATCTAGCTAACAGTTTCTACAATCAGTGATTAATAGTAAACGTCTTTATTCACTAATGTTTTCATCACTGGAAGCCTCGCAGCTCTCTTCGTCAGAAGCAGATTCATTTCTTCTTTCCTCATCATCGTCATCGTCATCCTCGGCGTTCCAGAGCACGTCATCGTCACTGCCATTCAATGAATTTGAAAGGCAGCATTTCTTGAAAGATTTCACAATCATTGGTGCTTCGATGCTTTTCCAGGCAGCAGAAACCCAGTGTGCAACAATGTGCGGTGCAGCACGCTTAATTTTTCCTGTCGGGGTCAATACACGGTTTGGCTCACAAAACCATTTTTCGTACTCCGCCTGAACGTAACCCTTAAAAGGTTTATTTATAATAACGTCCAGGGGTTATAACACAGACGTCATCCCTCCAGGAATGATAACAAGATCACTGCCTAGGCTGTGCATCTTCTTTTCTACGTCGTCGGTGAGATGACCACGAAATGCGTCCAGACAAAGCATTGGTGATGGATTAGAGAGCCCACCGGGACGGCGTTTCCATACATTTCGGAGCCAATCAAGCATTAATGATTCCGTCATCCACCCCTTCTCTTGGTTTCGAATCAGGACATCATCTGGGAACAGCTTTTCATTCTTAGGGGTTTTAGGGCATGTTTTCCGTTTGAACATTAAGAAAGGGGGAAGTTTGCACCCGTCTGCTGTTATTGCCAGCATCACTGTTACGCGTTGTTTTTCACATCCCGAAGTTTTGATGATAACTTTCTTAGTCCCCTTCTCCGTAATGGTGTAGTTACGAGGCATATCAAACCAAATTGCCGTCTCGTCAGCGTTGCCAATTTGCCCCATTGAAAAATTCTTTTCCTTCCGAAGTGTGATGACATACCGCTGAAATGTTAGTAGTTTTCCTTCAAAATCTGCAGGAAGCTTTTGGCATATTGTTGTACGGCGTCTTAGAGATAAACTCATCCGCTTCATAAACCGATCCACCCATCCACGGCTAGCCTTTAACTCTTGTTTCGGTATTCCAAGAACTTCAGCCTCCTCTTTTGCTTTATTTCTTATGGTGTCACTAGTCACATGTTGTCAATTCTTCCTCCTTTCACGTACAAATTCCAAAACTTTTTGTTTAATTTTAGGGTGTCTTCCTTTGCGAGGGCCAGTGAATTTCTTTCTACTAGCTTTAGTTGCAAACAGTGCCAATTTCTGTTGCCGCCACAAGCGAACATTGCTCTCAGCTACGTTGAACTCTCTCCCTGCCTTTCTATTGCCAATTTTTTCAGCATAAAGAATTACTTTACGTGTGAAAGTAGCGTCATATGACATTCTTCTCTGTTTGCCCTCCATTTCGTGACTACGTACTCTGCAGTTTGTATCCTGTATGCAATAATGTGTCAACGATAAATGTAACGGTAAATGTAGTCGAGAAATTTGGTTGACGTCATCGGCGAACTTTGCACTCGAATCTAATGCGCCATCGAATCTAATGCGCACCCCAATTTTGAATACTACATTTGGCCAAAAACGTTGCGCATTAGATTCGCGTAAATACGGTAATAATAACATGTATGACATTAAAGACAATGAATCATATACTCCCTCTGTCCCAAACTAGTTGCTATATTTGAGTACTAATTATTGATACTGAAGATTTTATGATTCTGTTTGCACATTTTCCAGAATTTTCAGGGTGCTACGTTATCAATCAACAACAATTGTACTTACCAAGCATTCCCTCCTTGAATAAATACGAAATTAGTTTCAAAAATCCAGCTTTCGCACACCCTTATCTCATCCATCTCATCCATCAGTAATCGCTTAAAATCTTCAGCCTAATTAAATGTAAATTCAATGATCTGCCTCGTCTATACGAGCCAGTTTCCTCAGAAATTTTTCCCCGAAGGCATCCTTGACCTTAGGCAGACAGCCCTCGAGGCTTTGCCTTAATCACATAAACACGATCTTTCTGAAATACGGGGGGTATAGCCCTTGCAAAATGGGGCGTGGCTTACAGCATGCGAGCCCTCTAAATTTGCGTCGATAAAATTCTCCCAAAATAAGTGCTACATTTGTGGAAAGTAAAAACTGAGAATGAAAATCTAGTATGCAGCGTTATATCCCTTGTAGCACATTTTGTAATTTTACTGATGTTGATCTGCTAAACTGCATCGAAAGTTATTTTGACTCCACCTACTTGAAATGTAGCAAATACATAATTTAAAACAAAACTTTCGCCCTAAGTGTAGCAGCAACTAGTTTGGGAAGGAGGGAATATAATACTTTGAGACTGCTAGTGTTGAATACCAAGTATTTCAATATCATTAACCGCATATTTTAAAAAATAAAGCCATATTCCTAAAACAAAAAGTATTACTTCTATTAACTATATATATATATATATATATATATATATATATATATATATATATATATATTAACCAACAACATGAATCTCTATTACTTCATGAGTCAACATGAACATGGAGTCAACATGAATCTCTATTACTTCAAGTGCAACAACAAAACACTCAACCAGGTAGACACAAATTCATGCACAGCATATTGATACATCACACTAATTAAAATGAGATATGTGCTTTAAAAATTTGAAGCTAGTACAGACAGCATTTCTGGATGAAAGATAACAAATACGAGAGCTAAAAAGTAATAATATATATATATATATATTCATACATATATATATTTAATGCATTTAATATATACATTTAATGCATTTAAATTCATATCTATATAGATATATAGGAATTTAATGCAATTAAAATTTAAGAATGCATCCACGTATATATTTTATACGAAATGCTAATATATATATATATGATAGGTTAAAATATCATTTATGCAGAAACAGATTATCTCCAGTATGATAAAAAATTATGATATTTTTATTTCAGGAAGACGAAAAAATGACATGAAGCTGAACACACATACACACACGCATATTCAGAAGCTTGTTTACATACAATATTGAGGGAAAGAAACATATCAAAAGACTTTTAAAGCTTTAAAGTTTTACGTTATGATGGCTTTTGTTTTTAAAATTTTACGTGATGATGGCTTTTGTTCTTCATCTGTATTACATGAAACTGATGGAAATGCTATCCGTCCAACAGTTACATGTTGGCAATAATTATTTAAATACAATCGTAAAAAATTTTTTAAAAGGGACCAAACATTGCAGTATAGCACGCAACAATATACCATCCAATGTTACTATTAGTTACAGCGGCACGTTTTAATAAAATACACTTTTTGTTAATAACAAGCCACATTACAAATAGAGAACGGATAGTAAAAGTGTAGCAGAATGCGAGCGCCACCTAGTGATAAATTTCGCGAAAGCCACTGAAAACTGGGAACCGGAATTTCGTTCAGTCTGGCGGCCTTGGTCGCATTGTTTATAGAGGGAGCTGCAATCACTAGCTTTCCGTCTTTTCGTAGTATTTTGCATAGACAGTAATAGCGAAAATACTGATTTGATATCAATTTTCATTATGAAAAATTCAAATAATGGAAACTGTTTCGTCCCTGGATGCAACAGTGGTTATGGAACTGTTAGACTGAAGAATAAAAGCTTGGGAATCAAGAAACCAGATATATTTAGAGTTCCAAAGGTGAGCAACATTTATATTATGCCTGTTCATATATACGAATTTATATAACTTTTCAGAACGTCTGGATTGTTAGTAAATAAGAGAATATTTAGCGTATGCTTATAAAAAAGGTAATAAATTAGAAATTAGTTACATATTGCACATAACGTATGTGCATCTGCATTTCGTCCATGAAAGTATGCAGTCGTTAGATTTTAAAGTTGAATAAATTTCTGAAATTGTGCAGGAATGATAGGTTATAATGGTTTGTATTGTTTCTTTATCCTGTATGTGATTTATCTAATTAAGTGTAACTGGGGCTGTACAAAAATTGCATTTTGCTTTATCATAGAAATACTTCATTTACAATTCTGTACTGTGTACTTGCAATACGGTATATTAGAAAATTTTACGTACCATATTTATATCATGCACTTATATGTATTTTGCATAAAAAGTTGCTTATGTGAAGACTGAGTTTATATAAATATATTTTTTGTATTGAATTATGGAATATTTAAATAAGTGGTTCTATGTTCTAATGTTAGACGTTTTGTTTTTGTGTAGATGGCATGGTTTTGGTGATACCTAAATGATAAATCTTCCAAATTAAAATGTAATTTGTATTTCAGACTGTTAGCTCCATAGTGATTGTCTTGATTTTATATGAGACTGGCACTATGCTACCGGAATTTTTATTGTGCACATAATTAAAAAGGGGTGAATATCTGATGAGGTCACATTAAATTTATGTCCTTGTAATTATTACAGTCGTCTAAAAACAGATAAGGGATTTCATCTGGCGACAATATTTTACTGGCGAAAACTGCACATTTTACTTACAATAATATGTTAATTAAAGATCTTGAAGACACATTATTTAAATGTCTATTGTTTTCAGCATGCTGATATGAATCTTGAAAAATTGAAAATATTCCCCTCCCAACAGTTCAGTTGAGAGTAAATTGCAATTAAATGGGTTTTTTAAACATTTTTCGATATGAATTCGAACTATTATAAAATTGTATAGACATGTACACATTCAGCAGCAGTACTTTCTAAGCCACAAACAAAAAGAAAAGGTTTGGTTTGCTCTATTTAATTACACCAAACAACTTGCGGGCTATCTGCCTAAGGGTAAAGATACCTTCATTTCTAAGGGAAACTGGCTTGTATATATGTTTCGCATGGAAAAACCATGAAAATGCCCATGCAGCTAGCCTGTTGCCCGGATACGAACCCAGGACCAAACTGGCAGTGTTTGGTGACTTGTGACTTTTGCTGCTCAACTGCTGGTGAGAAAGAACAAGGTGCTTGCAAATTCAACACAAATTTAACGAATCATTCTAGCCTCCTATAGCTCCCCCCTGTGTGTAACAATATAAAACAATACTATTAAGATTGTTTCGAGATTATTTATATAATTACTGTTACATTTTTATTAAATTTTTGTTATTTAATTGAACTTGTTTCTTTCACTGCGAGTCTTTAATCGTTAACAAAGAGATATTAAATTAAGAATAAAAAAGTAAATAATTACTGCAAGAGAAAACAGTCTTTAGTTTTACATAGGTAATGATATATTTTAAATACCGCAGCAAGCACAAATTAGGTATTCTGGTATTAAACTGGTAGTTTTGCAACAAATGTAATTAGACTCTATTAGTAAATAATCAGTTCAATAAGTGAAAATAAAAAATAAGGGATCTTTTTCAGTAAAAGATAACACATGCACAACATTTTTTTCAAAAAAGCTACATGTACCAATTTGAAACATAACAGCGAAAAAATATCATCTCATTATAACTGTGATAAAATTTTTCTAAACATATAAAATTCATCTTTTAGGCTATTAAATGGGATAGAATTTTCCTCCTTTGGAGGAAGATTCTCAAAGACGAATGTACTTTTAAAAAGAGCACATGTACTTTTAAAATTAAAGAGATCTGCATTGTATTTTTAGTTAAAATACTGCATTTATTGGTTAGAAGTTAGTTTAAGCAGGACAAAATTAAAGATAGATTCAATTAGTTTCAATATTTTTTTACTCTTTATATTTAATTATGAATAATATACAGTTCAGCATAACCAAGTGTTCAGAATACTTAACTGAATTCAAATCCGAATTCTATTTTAAAATCTTGTGAAATCAATTTGAAACATACTTCTCAAATAACAAAGATATGGAAATTTTTAACAGAAAGCGATAAAAATATGAAAAATCAAAACTGACATCTGATTCATAAAAAAAGAATAACTCATTATGATAGTAAAGAAAATTTACTTACTGAAGCAAAAAATTCTATAAGCTTCATTAAAATTTCGCCACAGTTTATATCAAGCTGTGTATCTAAGCATTTTACAAAATGACAGACGCGAAGAACCTATTCTAATTAAATTTAACATATACACACCAAGTATTATTACTAGTAATATGATTATTTTTCTAAGGGTGAGGGACTGAAAAATATCTTCAAATTAATCATTCATAAAAAGTACTACAAGCCTTACAGCATGAAAGCTGTAAATTAATTTTATAATTTGAGGAATAAAATACAATCATTAGTGAGCAGAATACTATAACGTTGATAATAAACGCAATCCATCACATTAAAAACATAAAATTTTTTTCATCCGCTAGTAAGCTTAGCCGCCTGGCTACTCAATAAATGTTTACATTTGGAACTGCTAAGATGGAACAGCAGCGCCATCTAGTGAACGCGACATTTTAGGACCCGTTTTTCTATTAGGCAGTTTCACCTCCTTCATTATACTTCGTGGGCTCAGCTACACTGCATAATAAATTGAGTCAAAGCAAGAAAAATGCAGTAATTAATGCAGCAATAATACTATTTTCCTAAAGTGGAACACAAATTCAATCCCAAAAAATGCACTTTCACAATGAAATAAAGTAGGTTTACCAAGAAAAAATAAGTTTAATCGGAGCTCAAGAAACTCGCTGATGCATCGATTCGGACATGCGCAGAATCAAAATGGTTAGCGTTGCTGACTGCTGTGCCGAAAGCCCCGGATTCGAATTCCGAAGGAGGCATGAATATTTGTAAATGTAGAGTGTCGGTGCGGCATGGCGGCACTCTAAATATGCTGCAAGCCGAAAGTACTCTTGTGTGGTTTGGTGGAACGGAAGAGGGGTGGGAGACCTTCGGACCCGTCCCCCCGGGGCGTTCTGTATGAAAATTGGGGCGGAACTGGGCAAAATCGCAATGTCACCTGAATGGTGCTCAAGGCTGCTGCCGACGACAGGTGTATTTTAGCGCTCCTTGTTACCAGGTATTTTTTCGTCGGCTTAGGTTGACTACGTCAGACAAGTGAGCATGAGCAACAACAGCAGTAGGAATATGATTGAAGCACATGGCCTTGATTTAAGTTTCTTGTTTATTTTTTTCCAGGAAATTAACAGTGCGTTTTGACGTGTTGCTGCGTGCTTTGTCTTTATGCAGTTCTATGGGTAAAGATCATGTATTTCATATTTGAAAATCGGGAATAAAATATGCTCCTGATAATATTCAGAGTTGAGCTTAACAATTTTCTGCACTCTCTTTAATTTTTATTTGTCGTTATATCAAAAACCAGCAACATTCATAAATCCCTTTGAAAAACCTTTTTAGATTATTTTAACCATGTTCTAAGATTTTTTTATTCTCTCTGATGATAATAAATGGATCTCTTTAATTTCAGTCATTCAGATGTATCCAAAATTTAAATATTGTGACAACATTTTTCCATTTTTGTGCGAATAATTGTTTTTTATCGAGAATTCTGCAGCGAGTTTTGCTTTCTGCGATATGTCGTGGAAAAAGACGATCCACATTAAGTTTGTTCGCCTTTTTAAGATTCAAATCAGCATTAAACACTCTGTTGACAGCATTTGAATTATTATTCAACTGTCCTGTGACTCCGCAGATTTTTTTTTAACATTAAAATTCTTAACTTTGCAACATTCGAAACATTCCGTTTTTTTCCCTTGGATATGTGGTTTAAACAATGTTTCTTATGAAGCAAAACTTTGACTTTTTTTTTTTTTTTCGTTTCTTTCTTACTGACAATATTATCAGTCTTCGCTTTAGATACTGAAAAATCATGGCTTTGACAGCATTTTCTTGCAACTAAATACGAATAATTTTCTTCGAAATGAGCCTAAACATAGCCTTCCGTCTACTGCTTCTTTAAAAGTGCCTTTTTGCATGAAAAAAAAATTGTCAGATAGCAGACGATAATTTTCACTTCAGAAAATATAGTTGCAGTTAAAAAAATTTTCCAGTCCGGTAATTTTTTTTTTAATAGCAAAGAAAAGTCGTCTAAAATTGTGCGAACAGCCTTTATAGTAAAGGAAATAAACTATTCTGTGTCATCAGTTTCAGTTTTATTTATAAAGTATATTTTATCCATATTAAGCGGCAGGCAATGTCTGAAATTCCGAAAATATATATTTGGAGAACTAAATAACGTGAACCGTTGAATATTCAATAATAAGATACATTTCGCATGACAAGAAGTGGAAGATCCGATCCGATCCGAACAAGTATGGCTGGAGTAGAGTGCGAAGCGCGCTGTTTCCAGCTAATGAGAAGAGCCAGTAGGGAAATCCCCCCCCATATGCGGTCAGGTCGTAAATTTACCATCCCTTTTTTCAAGGGGAGAGCTGACGAGGAGGGAATAATCTTGCTCGGGGTTTTGAAAAAATGTGGTGGGCCGTTTAAACATCTAACTTCTCTACATTCAGTTTTATACAGAGGAAAATACAAATTTGTTGGGTAGAGGCGAGCGAACGTTTTTTTTTTTTTTTTATGCGCATGCGTATTAATTATGATGACGCAGCTGTCTCTTCTACCGACACATCCGTCATCCGAGCTTCGAGCATATGGAGATGGTAAGATGTTATTTGCTGTGTGATGGTCAATATAATTTCCTGTGTGATATTTTTATTCATTATTCGTGTAAATAAAGTGTGTTGTCCTAAATCGATGACTTCTTTAGTCTAAATATTGGCCTCTGAACAACAAATGGTAGCAGCCCCGTGGTTTTGTCAAGAAGAATTGGATATAAAATACCAAGTCGAAACCGAAACTGTCTTAGTGGAAGCCAAAAATGAAGAAGTGGAACGTTCCCGAATTAACTGGAGAGAACTATTTTATTTGGGCATTGAAAATTAAAGCTGCCTTATCACTGAAAAGACTTGACTCGGTAATTTCAACAGCAAAACCAGAAAACTTAGACGAGAAAGATGAAAGATTGTGGAATGAGAAACGACAAATATGTTTTATATATGACACCGTAGCATATATAAAACTTTCACTATCGGATCAACAGGCGCTTCAGTTCTCCACAGAAGAGAATGCAAAAATTCTTTGGGAAAAAAAAAAGTCAACATTTACGGGACAAGCAGAAGATCGAAAAATGGATGCTGAAATGAAGTTGAAATAAGTTGAATGAGTTAAAAAATTTAGAAATGAAGTTGCATGAGTCGGCTAATGATTATATCGCAAGAGCGAGAGGAATAGCAACTAAGTGCCAATCGCTAGGCCTAGATGTATCTCCTCGGGAACTAGTGTTTTACACAGTCCGTGGACTTCGTGGAAAATTCTCTCGAATTAGGGAAATTGTAAAAACTCAGCGTGAAAAAACAATTGATGAAGTACTCGAAATACTCCGTGAGGAAGAGTCCGTTCACAATTTAACGAACGGGAAACGACCTGATGAAAACAACGCAAAGGCATTCATATCAAGAAGGAATAAAAACTATAAGCCAAGAATTAGTTGCATTTGCCGACGGCCTGGTCACATCACGAAGGACTGCTATTACAGAAACAAGAATCCAAAAAGTGAGTTATCCAAAGGTAACAAGAAGAGAAAGAACTCACAACCTACAAGTGTGAACGTTTCATCTCGTTCTGATGAAAGAGTAAATGATTTTGCTCTTCAACTTACGCGTGGAAAAAATGATGAATATGATAAAATTTGGTTGCTGGATAGTGGTGCAACTGGACACATAGCAAAAGACTTCTTCTGGTTTCAGAATATTACACCAGAGGTGAGGGAAATTTACCAGGCAGATAAACATTCAAAAATATATTCAGAAGCTATTGGTACTGTTAAAGCAAAAACTATAAATACAAAGAATTCTAGTTTTATTAATTTAACTATTAGTAATGTTAGTTATATTCCTGATTTAAGAAATAACTTATTGTCACTCACTACCTTAATTGATAAAGGATGTAAGATTGAATCAAGGAATAATTCTGTATTAGTTTTTAGTAAGTGTAATGAATTACTTTTTAAAGCATTTAAGAATAACGGCAGGCTTGAAGTTAATTTAGAACCGTATTGTAATTCTGAATCTTGCATTGCTAATGATTGTGCTGGTCATAATTATGGCATAGTAGATTGTGCAATTTAAATCCAAAATACATGCTTAAAATGAAAGAATACATTCATATTAATGATGTAAGTGATTTCAAGTGTGAAACTTGTGACATAAGTAAAATAACTAGAAAAAGTCATCCAAATATTGACATTAATCAGAGTTCAGAAATTCATTCGGATCTATGTGGCCCTGTTCAAACTGAATCAATTGGTGGGTCTAAATATTTTATGATCTTAGTGGATGATTTTTCTGGAATGTATTTTACTTATTTTCTTAAAAGTAAAAGTGAAGTGTTTGACGCATTTTGTAAATTTAAAGCTAAGTATGAAAATTTAACTGGTAAAAGAATTAAACGTTTGAGAACAAACAATGGTTTAGAATTTGTAAATCAACAATTAGATAATTATCTTGCTAATTCAGGTATTTTTCATGAAAAAACAAGTCCATATAACAGTGAGAGTAATGGGAAAGCTGAACGGGCAAACAGAGTTTTTTTAGAAATAGCTAGGACATTACTATATGAAAGTGAGCTTCCGGTAAAATTCTGGGCAGAAGCAATTAATTTTAGTACTCAAGTATCAAATTTAACACCCCGGAAAGGAAAAGAAAAAATTCCTTTAAAAATTCGGACTGGTAAAAAACCCAAATTAAACTATCTAAAAAAGTGTGGATGTGTGGCATACTTTCACATTCCGAAAGTAATGCGAAACAAATTTGACATACCAGGGAAAAGAGGGATAATGTTAGGATATGCTAGAGAAAGAAAAGGATATCGTATTTATGATATAGCAAGTAACAAAATAATTGAAGAACGATCAGTTAAATTTAACGAATCTTTAAAGGGTAGTAATTATATGGGGGAAAATAAAGCCTTAGAAACTTGGGATATTGAAGAATTAAAAGGAAAGGGAAAAGTAGATCAAAAACCACACCTCGAATTGGTTGTTACGGAAAATACTCAAGCAAGCGAATATGATGACTCATCGAATTTCGAAATCGCTGACATGAGCCGTTGTAGCGGGGGTGATGACAGGGGGAATAAAGTCCAAACATCTGATTTTTTCATAAAAAGTAATAAATATGGAAATGAAATACCGTTAAGATGATCCGAGAGGCTCAAATCAAAACAACTAGCGTCAAGTATAATCAGTAACGTTCCGAATGATTTTTCAGAAGCAAAACAAAGTGCTAATTGGTATGACTGGAAATCCGCAATGGAAAATGAATTACATTCATTACATAAACACGAAGTGTGGGAAATAGTAGAGAGGCCTGAAAAAAACAAAATTAATAAAAAGTAAGTGGGTGTATACTTTGAAGGAAGGAGACTCTGGGGAAGTAAAATATAAAGCGCGATTAGTAGCGGCTGGGTTTAATCAAATAAAAAATAAGGATTATACCGAATCATATTCACCAGTAGTTAACATTGAATGTTGTAGATTATTGCTTGCACTTTCAGCTAAATTAAACCTGACTGTTAAATTTTATGATGCAAAAACAGCATACTTGTACAGTGACTTAAACGAGGAAGTATATATGACTCCTCCACCTGGTTATGAAAAACTGATTGGAGAAGGTAAAGTATGTAAATTGAAGAAAAGTACTTATGGGTTGCCTCAATCGAGTAGAAATTGGTATATAAAAATAAAAACTGAATTAGAAAAACTTGGACTGATACAGTTAGCATCTGATAATTGTATATTCATTTATAATGATACCAAAAACATTTTTATATTGTGTTTGTATGTTGATGATTTAGCTATATTCTATAATAATAACGAAATGCTTGAAAATATTGTTTCTAAAATTAAAAATGTATTTGAGTTACATGAAAATACTAATTCAAAATTTTTGGGAATGCAAATAGAAAAACTTGAAAATGGTATATGTTTGTCTCAAACAGAACATATTGAGTTTTTATTGACTAAACACAATCTGGAAAATTGTAAAGCATAAAAACTCCAATCGTTAAAGGGGCAGATAAAGGTTTTTCATGTACAAATGAAACAATTGATGCAATTTTGTATCAGGAATTAATTGGGGAACTTTTATATTTAGCGAATAGAACGCGTCCTGATATATCATTTGTAACAATTTATTTGTCACAATTTACTCATGTACCAGAAAAAAGGCATTATCTTTTGGCTAAAAGGGTATTAAGGTATTTAAAAGGTACAAAAAATAAAAAAAAACTTTGATATAGCAATGGTTTTGGAGTTTTAAATGCATATGCTGATGCTAGCTGGGGAAATGCAGAAAATGGTAAGTCATTTTCTGGTGGTACTATTTTACTAGGTGATTCATTGATTTCTTGGAAATGTCGTAAGCAGAGAAGTGTTAGTCTGTCAACTTGTGAAGCAGAATTATTTTCTATTTCTGAAATTTGTAAGGATATTATTTGGACTGTAAATTTATTATCAGAATTAAAATGTAAACAATTTTTGAATGGTGCAGTGGTCTTGAATACAGATAGTCAAGCTGCCATCCAGTGGATCAACTGTGCCAGATCTACGAAATCCAGACACATGAACTTACGTTTCCGTTTTATGAAGGACTTAACAAAGGACAATGTCATTAAGTTGGAATATTCACAAACTGATAATATGATTGCAGATTTTCTTACTAAGAGTGTTAGTGAAGAAAAATTAATGCATAAATTAAAAATAATTTTCTTAATTTCTTAATGTTAATATGTTATATATTGTTTGTATTTCATTTTTATATTGAAAAAATGTTGCTCGCAGGAGGGGTGTGTTGGGTAGAGGCGAGCGAAAGTTTTTTCTTATGCGCATGCGTATTAATTATGATGGCGCAGCTGTCTCTTCTACCGACACATCCGTCATCCGAGCTTCGAGCATATGGAGATGGTGAGATGTTTGCTGTGTGGTAGTCAATATAATTTCCTGTGTGATATTTTTATTCATTATTCGTGTAAATAAAGTGTGTTGTCCTAAATTGATGACTTCTTTACTCTAATTATTGGCCTCTGAATAACAAAATTGAATTTTTCTAATGAATGCAATTTTGTACAATGAAAATTTATTATTGAACGATAAACTGTAAGGCAAATAACATCTTTTATTAAAGCCATAGGAGTAGAAATACAGATATTTGTTACATGAATAAATTTGTAGTAAATATTGAGTTTTTCATTTCGAATGCTATGTTACATGTATGCGAAGTAGCTGAGTATCTGAAAAAATAGTCTTCATTCAAATGGCCTTCAACCTTTTCACGTCTAAGGACTGTTTTTCAATTACATTGTGGTCTCTGCTTTTTGGTTAATTTTCTAATGACATATAAAAAATATTTTTTTTTATTTGAGACTTATGAATAAAATAACGCAAACTAGACTTATAAAATTCTTCAGAATGAAGTTATATAATACCTAAAAATACATTATTGGTGCACTTTTGGGGTTTTATATGTAGTAGTTAATATGGAATCCTTAAATTATATATATATATATCTATGGGTATATATGAACGGAATAAAATATGAAGTTAAATAATACCTAAAAATATATTATTGGTGCACTTTTGGGTTTTATATGTAGTAGCTAATATGGAATCCTTAAATTATGTATATCTATGTGTAAGTATATATAAACGGAACAAAATATAGAACAAGGTATAAAATATCAAAGAAAAATATCTTTATTATACAATATTCATTACCATACGTATGTTTACGTAATATCAATGGTTAGTTAGGTTTCGTAAACATAATTTATTTTTATATTTTGTATTTTTTTGTATTATACATATCTGAAGTTTAATTTTACTTATTCTCCTTTTGGGTTACGACTTTAAGTGAGAAAGAATTGTTAGGGCCTTTATAGGGATTACATTATATACAATCAGTTAAGATCCGACTTTTCCTTTCTTTTAATCATTATAGATATTTAAATACTACTTTATAAGTATACATAAAATATAGCAGTTTTTTAAGCTACTTATTTATATCACTATTGTTTGGTCTGGTTTGTTTGATTATAGCAAAGCATTCGACGGCTATTTGCCTAAGGGTAAGGGGGCCTCGCGGAGAACATTCTAAGCAAAAGACTCTTACGCACGTTGAAAACCACGAAAACGCCAATACAGCCATCCCGTTCACAGGGATTCGAACCCCGGATCGACCTGCCAGATTTCAACGACTTTACCGCTCAGCCGCTAATAAGCCACACACACACATCCACACATATACATTAAATTATATTTACATGTCGTTTATTAAGTATAACTGAATGCAATTTAATCATAAAGAGTTAGATACTTCACTTCGTAGACTTTTTGTAAGCTTCACCATATTTCCTAAAGAGAATCTCAGTGTTAGTTCCATTTCCAAGCCGTTTATGTATCTTATTTTTTATGCTTTGAATTATATTTAGAGAATTATTTCACCTGGTTATAGCTGATAATGCAGTTTTTTTATTGAAGAATTTAAGGGTAAGAAGGGAATTATGTCCTTTTCTAATTATTCTTGAAGCATTTAAATTTTTTTTAAAAGGGCACATTAATACGGATCACTGAACTAAGGTACTCGATACAGGACAGATTAATCAGCTACTAAATTTTGATTTTCATTGAGTAAAAATGAATTCATCTGCATTCTGTAAGAAAGCAGATATTCAAAAAATGTTTTTTCTATTCTCGCAGTCATAATATTTTTCTTAAATATTCAGCTAATTCATATTCATATATTCCAATCCATTACAATTAGTAATAAATCGATACAGTAAATAAATAATTAAAATCAATTAAATGGAATTTTAATTGATTTTAATTGCCATTTTCCCTCTAATAAACCCCTCTTTAGAGTTCAATAACAGTCGATCAGCTTTTGTTGGGGTTCATTTTTCTTTATGGTATGTTTACGTTATATATGTATGTATTATGCATTGTTCATACTCGTCAATTGCAACTTTTAATATCTCTTGGAAAAAAAATCAGTATGGGAATCCAGAAAATGATTCTTAGTGACTCTAAAACTATTATTACTAGGCATTGTCATTGCACAGTGTTTAAAAAAAATCCCATTGTTTAAAGGTAGATCCTATGCTCATATCCTAGTCTAAAATTAAAAGCTGCGAGTCAAAATTAAGGGGGTTGCTCTTAAGAAGCCTTAATTAGAAGTAGTTATAGGAAATGTTAATCCATACTTATTATCTTATGGATTAAACACTTACTCCCTATTTGATCACGTGCATGGCAAACGGATATTTGTCAATCATAAAGAAAAGAAAAGTGAATCAAAATGAGTTATATTCTTGTTTTTCCAACTGCAAAACCATCTTAAGCTTCTATCGGATTTAATCTTTAAATTATTCCAATAATAATCAGAACAATGGGGGCCATTATTCTTAACTATAATTTACTAATGCAAATCCTATTTTGGTTTCAAATGCCTTTCATTAATTACATTAATGATATGGATATTTACTAATTATTACTATTACTAAAATAGTTGTAAATACTTTATTACTGACATGTTTATGTACTATTTTATTAAAAAGCGTATTTATTAATTTATTAATAAATTTATTATAATTTATTAATATTAATTATTTATTTATTAATATACCAAAAAAGTGCATACTAATATTATTAAGCTGCTTAATAAATACGTAAAAGAGCACTTCAAAACTTTTCGTATCCTATGTAATTTGTCTCCATTCCGGTACCGTGTGCATCCTTGTACGCGTAACTGACTTACAGAGCAAAAACAGAGGAGAGCTCTATTCAAGATTTTATTCCTGATCTACTGATACTGAATGAGACATAAAAACACTTTTCTTTTAAAATATATGTCCCCTTAGGATCCCCGACACAGCCGTTTACTTTCCCCTTCCGTAATTAACGTTAATCTCTTGCTCTTGACCGCATTTGCAAAGCCACCCCAGTAGGCACATGACGGTAGGAAGTCTGACGTGGTAGGAGTTAAGAGAATGAGGTGAGGCAGAAGGGGGACGAGCAAGATGCCGCAAGCCTAGGAATTAGGCCAGACAAGAAGACGCGCCGCAGACGGAGCAGTGCAAGGTAAAGCAATCATGAGTTTTTATGATAAGATACTGTGAGAGTATACTACATGACAGAACGAGTTTGTAAGAATGCAAACTCTCAAAAGCATACATTTGCAAATATAGAGTTACAGTGACAAAAATGCAGTTTGGAATATCAGATATCATATAGAAGTTTCGATGAAATAATGAGAAGAGTATTCATAAAAGCTATATACAATATGTACAACTATATACAGGAATATTCTACTTTATGTAGAAAAGTTCAGATCTCTGGCTAGGTGGGCTGCCAGCGGTCGTAACTCTTTATCTTCCGGTAGTGGAATGTAGTCAAAGACATGTAATTTTGTCATGTGAGGGCATGTAACTGCTTTCTGGAAAATGCTGGAGTTTAAGCGATGAAGATGCTCTATGACAGTTTCAATTTTCAAATCCTTGTGTAAAGTCCTATTAGATACAAAATAATGCGCATTCTTGAAGGTGCGCAGCAACTTGTTCTGTGCAATTTGTAATTTAGATATGTCCCTGTCTCTAACTGATGCCCACGCAGGGGATGCATACATGAAGATTGGCCGTATAACAGAGATGTGTAAGTGTCGTTTTCTTCTTAAGTCCAGTTTAGAGTGCTCGTTAATAAGTGGGTTAAGACTCTGAATGACTCCTAGTGTTTTTCCCCTGACATGAGTCAGGTGATCCTTCCAGGAAAATTTATCATTAATAATAACGCCAAGGTAATTCGCCTTGCGTACTCTAGGAACTTCTGTATCAAATAGCTTAAGCTTTTCTGTGATTTCAGTGGCAGAGTTCTTCTTTCGGATAATGAGCAGTTTGGATTTATCTGCGTTAATTGAAATACGCCATTTAGTACACCAAAATTCTATTTGCGGCCTGACTTGTTGAAGTTTCCTGACAGCTTGATTAGAACACATAGATTTTACAGCAAGCGCCGTATTATCTGCATAACAGCCAATGAAGTAATTGTAGTTAAAGCCTGTTTTAGGGAAGTCAGTCACAAAGAAAAGATATAAGATCGGACCTAAAATTGACCCTTGCGGGACGCCGGCGTGAATTCTTTTGACTTCAGAAATCTCATTTCCAATAGAAACATGAAAACTTCTGCCTTTCAAGAATTAGATGAGACACGTTAAAGTTTTGGTGAAGCCAAGGGGAGGAAGAATGACCTTTTTTGTTTACATTAGCTCCACATAAGTCACATGATCTCTGAGGTTATCGAAATGTATCTCATTGTAGTATTTCAGATGAAGTGTCCTTTGTATTTTGTGCGTACTTTCATTTAATTTTAACTGCTTAATGCTTTTAAATTTTTAATAATTATTGCTAATTATGTTTCTTGGATGTGGCAACTCAAAAAACTTTTAGAATGATCTGAAAATATGTGCGTGTAGTAGACTTATTACAGAACGTCTGTTGTTTGCTTAAGCGAAGTTTTCAAACCTATTTGGAGACACAAATGGCACTTTAGAATATGTTTATTAGTCTTTAAAGTCCATGGTATGCTGACAGCGTAAAAGTTTATTTTTGACGCTTAAGTGAACATTTTCTGGTACACCCGAACGAGACACAAAAATCGTTTGTTTTGAATTCTAAAGTATAAAAATGAAAGGAAAAGAAGGCGTTAAACTTGATAAGAATATTCGCAGAGCTGAGTTTTCAAAATCTTTCGAAATTATAAAGAGAAGTGAGGTAAATTTTACTGAATTTCAGTCGGAGCTTAATGATTTTATTTCGAAATCAGAACGTTTGAAAAATATGCACATACGCTTTCGCAGCGCACTGACCGAAAACGCAATTGAAGATTAAGAATCGAAACTAAAGTAACAACTATCAGAATCTTCAGAATGTTAAATACACTGCTGGCCATTAAAATTGCAACGCCATGAAGGAAAGCAAATAATAATAATAATAAAAGATATTTATTGTGCGTAAACAGTATGGCATGAAGATAAAATGATTATACTTTTAAGCAGTTTGGGCTGCCCAAACCATCACACCATGTGCAGCAGGGAATCTAGGCCGATACTGAATGCAAGTAGGCGACGTGCGGTCTCCTCGGAGCATCCAGACACGTATACGGTCATCAGAATACTGCACTCAGAACCGAGGCATCTGATAAGAGGGCATTGTGCCACTCCTGTAGCCAGCGTTGTAACACAATAACTTCATAACACGATATTTTGAGCAAACTCCGACCTTACAAAGCGTTTTCCAAATGAGAAATCTACACGACTTTTCTTTTATGCGGTGCTTCAGATGTTTCTCTCTCCTGCCTAGTCTAAAATGCGCTGAAATGCTAATCATTTGCATATCTCAACCTCATAATCCTTTCATATGATTTTGAGTTCGTCAGATCATTCCTTCCTGGAGTTGCAATTTTAATGGTCAACAGTGTATTTCAAGTTTGATTTTGAACGAATCTGCTGATATGAATTTATGCAGATGTACATTTAAATTGCAAAAGTTTGAATTAAGAAAATTTGATTGCGAAATTAAAGAATGTTACTTGTTTACATGAGCGATGTTTTATTTAAGATGCAAACCTATTTTCGAATACAAATGATACGTTACAATAGGCTTATTAGTCTCTAGAGTCCGTGATACACTAGTAGAGTAATAGTTATTTTGAAGCGAAACCGAACAACAATATCATGATGAAATGTACCATTCTGTCTATGTTGTAAATTTTTTAATAAATAAATAAAATTTCAATATTTACGTTTAATAAGTTTTTTAGTTCGAAGTGGCAATTTACCTAGAAAGACTATTAATTTTCTCTTTGCATTGAAATGTCTGTTCACTTTTCAATTTGTTGCCACCAAATATTATAGCCCTGCGTTATATTTAAGTGAATTAAATAATGAAGACCCTGCATGAATGTATGTATATTTCTCGCATTGTCAATATGCAACGGTACCTAGACACATCAAATTTTGAATAACGTAGTCCTTCATTCGAATATGGACATCTGGAAGTCCAAATTTGGAATTTGTTTTATTATCTTTTTCTATATTTTGTAAACCTTTAACGAATTTTTTATTATCAAACTCAAAGATTTCAAATTGAGCAATGGCGACATTATACGAAAGAAAAAAAAGCATTTTTATCTCCAACGCGCGAGACTATATATATCGGAAACTCTAAACATATGCTCTTTTTAAATTTTTTGCGATATTGCGGCTTAATTGAATTTTGCGGTTTAAGTGCGAAGAACATGATAATTACTAAGTAAAGGTAACACACAAAACGTTAAAAAAAGCCCCTTTTGGACGTATATAAAATCTGAGAAACTTTCAGATTTTTTTCTTTTTTAAATATTTCTCGAGGGATGATTTTCAACTAGATATGTATCAGCAAATTATCTCTCAGCCGACTGCTTCATTTCAGGTGTTCATTCTTCCATTAAAAAAAGGAGCAAATGCGATGCAGGAATAAAGGACAAAAGTAGCTATGCGTCTTCCACTAAAAAAAGGAGCAAATACACAGCTGATATTAATTATTTAAATATTACTTTCTAATTTAATAAAAAATACACGTAACGTGCACATTCATTTACGAGATCGGGCACAACGTATTGAATCTTTGAAGCTGGTTGCCAAGTTTGAACCAAACGGGGGGGGAATGGAAAATTATTAGACATTAGAAAAGAAAGTTAAATTTATGATGATGCAATGCATAGGAATGAGAAGAAAATTACATAATTACATGACTGAAAGAAAAATTAAGAAAAATTACATAACGTTTCTTATTGCAAGATTGTTTTCCAATGATTGTTCATCTCTCAATTCATTGTTCTGAATTTAAAAGCGTTTTCTCTCTTTGCAAATTTTTTTTTTAATATTCTTACGAATTTTACACTGTCGAATTCAAACACGGCATATATTGTACACTATTATTCATCTTACAGGAACTGAGAAATTACCTTGTCTTGTAGTAGAAATTTGTCGCAAAATTTAGCAAAATCCTTTTATGTTAATTCAGAAATTACCTTATTATTTTGCCTGTACACTCATTTCTACTTTCGTCAACTATCACCAAAAAGCAAATTAATTAAGATATAAACGAGCACAGAGTTACTGAGTTCGAGAGACAGTTTTCAGCTTGACTTCCGTGCTAAATGAATTTAGTTTATTTGCTTAGGCTTCGGTTAGCCGCTTTTGGTTCACGAACATTTAGACCAAGCCAAGATTTATTGGAGTGTTCTGAATTTGTTTTTCGCATTCAAATGAATTTGAAATTATATTCTGAAATACCTACAAGCAGCCGAGATTTATTTCTGTTATACCTTGTTATGTTTGTATTTCTTTGTGTTATGCTTTCTTGTATAACCATCAGGTTGACATTTTAATGCATAAATTTCATTTTTAATTTTCACTTCAAGTTGGTCCTTTTAAATTTTGAGTTGTGATCCCTTTAGTTCATAGGTAGGTAGAACAATAATTCGTCTGGCAGTCTTTATGGTTTTTTTAGAAAGATTTCGCAAAATTAATACTGTATTGAAGAACCGTATAAAGTACATATTGGTAGACCATTTAAATTACTTATTGCATCCTTATTTCCCACACGTTTTATAGAAATATTAAAGAAAATAACAATGGATAAAATCAAAAGAAAACATTTCCTTTAAGACAAGAAACACACCATCATCTGTTTTTCCTCATTTCATAATTTAAAAACAGTTTATATTTCAGTTTTATTGTTCTGATAGTTCATATGCTAATTAAAGAATCCCTTTATAGTAATTCTTGTTTTTAGGAAAAAAAGTTCAATATCTTTTGAATTACATCCTTTGAAAAAGACTCTTAAACAAGTAGAAGGATAAAGAAAATTAGATAAAAAGAGATTCAGTTAACTACACAAGGAAAAAATACAAAATAATGAACTATAAATTGCGACGGAAACCCAATTTTGACAACGGCATTTTTGGCATTGCCAAGGCAACGCAATTTCTCGTGAAAATATATTCAGTTAAATGCATAAGGAAAAAATCCAAAATAATGAACTAACTATTAGTCGTGAGGGATACCCAGTTTTGGCAGAGGCATTTTGACATTGCACAGGCAACGCAATTTCTTTTGTGAATCCTCACTTATAATCCAGGTAAGCATTTTTTCATGTTTTTGTTAATATTCATACTAACAGGTCAAGCACATTATGAAGTCGAGCGAATGGATATTATATGCATTCATTTTGTTTCTCGTAATTAAGCTCTTTTATTATTCCAATTCAAAGAGTCATTTATAGTTTTAGTTACAAGTTGTAAAAGAAATAAATTTTTAGTCCAAAGGGCGTTAGCCCAGAAGGGCTTTTAATTTCATTTTGGAAATTTGCGTTGGTTCGCTATAAATCTCGGTTCATTTTTCAAATTGTTGCCACCAAATATTAGAGCCTTGTGCTATACTTAAAGAAATTAAATAATAAAAAATTTGCATAAATGTATGTATGATTCTCGCATTGTGATAAAACAACGGTACCTAGAGCCATCAAATTTTGAATTACGTAATTCACCACCGAATATGGGCACCTGGAAGCCCGAATTTGGAATTTTTTTTATTGTCGATTTCATATTTTGTAACAATTTAACGAATTTTTAATGAAAAAAACTCAATGATTTCATAGTGAGCAATGGCAACACTGTATGGAAAATACAAATTATCTCCATCGCGCGAGACTGTGTATCGTAAATTCTAAAGATATGCTTATTTTAAAATTGTGATATTGCTCTTGAATTGGATTTTATGGTTAAAGTGCGAAGAACATGATATTTATTAAATAAAGCTGACGCACAAAACGTTAAAAGAAAGCCCCTTTGGGCGTAATGTAAAATCTGAAAGCTTTCAGATTTTTTTTTTTTTTTTTTTTTTTTTTTTTTTTAAGTTTAGTTTTACTTTTGTCGGCATTCATTGGAATTCTAGACTTCTAAAACTAAAATGCGAGGATAATAAGAAAATAAAGTGAGCGGTAGCATGGTAACACAGAGAAGTTCAAGCGAGTAGTTTAAACTAAAAGTAAGTCATTTTAATTTTGAAACTGATGCATGATCATTGTAAACTAATAAGGAAAGAATGCATTGCGGTTACAATGAAAGAAAAGAAAGTCTAATAGAGTTTTTTATGCAAAAGTTTAAAATCTACAATTTAAATTTGTATAGCGTAAATGTTTTCGTTTCAAATGTTTTCACTTTATGCCATCATGCATTATTAGCCCAAACGTGCGTTAGACCCAAAGGGCTATTAGTCTCAAAACGGCATTTTGCGTCGTTTCACTTTCTGCATTGATTCACTTTTCAAACTGTTGTCACCAAATATTATCGTTATTATATTTAAAGAAACAACAATGAAGAATCTGCAGGCATGCATGAATGTTTCTCTCACTGTGAAAAAAGTACGGTACCTACCAAATTCTAAATAACGTAATCCTCTACTCGAATATCGGCATCGGGAAGCGCTAATTTGGAATTTGTTTCATTACCAATTTCAAATTTGTAAAACGTTAACGAATTTTTATTAACAAACTCAATGATTTCAAAGCTAGCAGTGGCAACACTGTAAGGAAAGAAATCATTTATCTTCAGCGCTCCAGACTGTGCATCGGAAATTGTAAAGATATGCTGTTTTTTTAAATATTTTGTGATATTGCTATTGAATTTGAATATTACGTGGTATAAATGCAAAGAATAGGGCATTTAATAAATAAAGGTAACACATAAAACGTTCAAAAAATGCCCTTTTGGTCGTAATATAAAATCTAAAAGCTGTTAGATTTTCTTCTTTTTTAAAAAGCATGACATTCGGAAAACACTTTTTGAAACAGGAAGTTATTTAAAGTGATCCTAAATGCTAACAAAGCATGCAAAAAGGAAAGACGGTCTTAGAGGTGACTGCACAAATATTTTGTACATTTTCGTTTATTTAAAATTTAATTTTAAAAACTTTTCATGAGGATCGTCTAGCTACACAAGATTTATCTGCTAATTTAACACAAATTCTCAGTCCTTTATGAGGTAGATGGGTCGATTTATAACACTTTATCCACAAATGAATGAAAGTTAAAAGGAATTTCCATCCCAGAAAAACTCAAAATATTTTATATGAGATATAAAAAATTGGGCAATTACAAAAGAGTGCCATTAAGATTTCCTTAAAATAGCAGAATGGTTCTGTTTAAAATCCAAACTCATTAAACGGATCAAAAATAAAATACTTAGAACGTATTATTAAAAAAAAACGCGAAAAACCTATTAAAGCAAGGTAAAAAAAAAAGCAAGGATTCATACAAATTAGAAGTTCATTAAAACTTTGATTCAGTCGATTATGGCAAAGCATTCTTGGACTATCTGCGTAAGGAGGGGAGATATCCCCCCTGGAGGCCTTTAAGGGAAACTTACTTCTATACACTTTTTTACACATGGCGAAAACCACAAGAACGACAATGCAGCCAGCCCGATTGTCTGGAATCAAACCCACGTCTGAACTACTTGTATTCAGCGATTTTAACGCTCGGCCCCTGTTGGGCGTCCATTAAAGCAAAACTTACTTTTGGCATTAAACTAAAAATTTATACCAAATTTTTAACCTAAAGAGTAACTATAAAACTATTAGTATGATTTTAACAAAAGATATACTATTATGAGAATATTGCAAAGCATTTTTTAATTAAAATTTTGAAATTTTATGCGAATGAACGCAATCAAAGCTGCAGCAGCTGTGATACGCTCTTTTACACCTGCTAGCTTTGCTATAATTTATCTTATAATTAATGAAAATATGTCATATATTCTAATTTCCGTCTTATTTATGTCTAACCTAAATATTCATTGGATGTTAACATTTGTAACTTCGAGGAATTGATGACTGCAAAATTTGACTCCAAAACGGAACTGATTAGTTTATTTTAACTAAATGGGGAGTTTTCATTTCTCATAGGCTTTACAAATATATTCAATCTTTCAATTTCCTTTTATATTTTAATCTTGAGCGTGACTCTTTTTATACAGAAATGAGTTCTTCATCAAGATTGCAGTATACAAATCGGTCACAAAAATAAATTGATACAATGAAAGGATTAAATTTATATATACTCATTACAGGTGAAATAATTGTATATAAAAATTGTGCTTTTCAATTACATATTAATAATGATTATACCTGTTTACAACTGAAAACGCTTTTTGTAATTTTCGGTGAGCTACAATAAGGAACAACTTTTGAAACTTAACATACTACAATAATGGTTATTTATTGTAATGAGAAAAATTTTCAAAAGTAATATATTTACTACTTTCTTGTACGAAGTAAAGGAAGTATTGCAATTACAAAAAAAATTCGGGTATCATATTTCGACGGAAATATCCTTTTGTGCGTTCTCTAATCCATTAGAACGATTTTTTGCTGATATCTATACATATGGACAGAATAAAGGACTCCTTTTTTCCCAAACTGATTATAAAATGGATTAAAAATGGAATTTTTCATGACGTTTCTACGTACGTATGTTTGTATCTCGCATAACTCAAAAATGAGTAGCCGTAGAACGTTGAAATTTTGTTGCTATAACATCTAGCTGTCTACCTTCCACTTTCGGCATATTAGCTTAGTGAAAGGTTAGTTTCCAGTCAGTTCACTAAGTATTCTCCAAAGTCGACAAAGAATTAGCGACTTTTCTGTGAGGTGTCAATTAATCACAAAGTACCTATGACTGCAATAAATTGTTGTTAATTCAGATTGCATAAATGATGCAGATTTAAGACTGTCAAAATATAATTCAGACTGATGCAAAAGCGTGTCTCTAAATTTCAACGAAACTTTAAACATCTGTAAAAGAAAATATCATATAAGGGTGAACTTTAGCAATGAAGTGAATTATAAAATATCAAAATAAACACAAAATATCATTGTGAGAATTTCGTTCAGAATCCTTAGAAAACTCAAGTTTATTCATCATTTATTTTTTTTTTTTTTTTCAATACAGTTATTCATAGGAAAGGCTATTTTGTCTACTTAAATCTCTGCAGTTATCCTTTCCTCTGACAAAAAAGCTTCAAAAAATAACTGAATTAATAAATATTATAATTTGAAGTTTCTGAATAAGAATCTGGCCATACAGATTGCAGTTTGGCTCTAGTTTTAAGAATTTTCAGTATGAATATACTTTGTCTCTGTATGCACAATATGCTTTGTCTCTTTATACACAATATACTTTGTCTCTGTATGCACAATCTTCTGCATTTATCATTCTGCTTATTTCTAAGACTAGCGGTTGATTAGTAAGGTTAACAGATTAGATAAAATATATGAGTTCAGAATATACCTTTGTATGCACGGAGTTGAGATATATAAATTTGGTTAGAGAATTTGGTAGCATGTTTCTCACAGATTTTCGCACTTCTGAATCCAGATATAACAGTCATTTTTTACAATCGCTTCCCAATTAAAAAAAAAATCCAAATAATTAAATTCATTTGTTCCGGAAAGCATTTCATATAAACCATTTGTTTATGATACGTATAACTTTAGCAAAAGGTTTAGTAAGAGTCAGTGTTGTTGGTTCGTCCGTGAATGGGACAGACGAAATCGAATAGCACATTTCAAAAGCAGTGCCAGATTTACATATAAGCAGAACAAGCTAAGGCCCCCCCCCACTTTCTTGGGCACCCCCATCCCCGAAAAATTGTAGCATATCCCATATAAAAAATTGACTTATAATATCCCTCACAAAGGGCCCCATACCTCAAATAGCTTAGAATCTGGTCAAATCTCAAATAGCTTAGATTCTCGTCAAATCGTCTAATCTAGTCGATCGTGTTAAAAAAATAAGCGTGATCACTAAGGGTATCACTGCCATCTGAATCAAAGAAAGCTACAAATATATTCCTTGTTGACGGCAACTTGAATCTATCATTACCTTTGCATATTAGCCTTCGAATCAAAACAAGCTTCATCAGTCACAGTTCCTAGCATTGGTACTATCTTCGACCGATGGGAACTGAGGAGTTCTGAGAGCGCGTTATTAGTGGGAGTTTTGGAGGGAGTCCCAGTCCCATAGGCGGACAGCAAAATTTTTCTGAGATATTTCAGGTACCCTTGGGTACAACAAAATGTCCTTTTTTAGGGCATTGGGCGGCTCTTCCGATGACGATATGGAATCCGACAGATCAATGATCTCCAGTAAATCAATGCCATTCCCGCTCCGAAGAGAAGATTTCGTAATGTCACCGAGAAGCGGGAGTAAGAAAAAGAAAGTGATGAATATGTCGGAGCCTGATGTTTCTCAAAATATGACAACTGCTTCTATGTTCGGAAAAGAAGATGAAGAACGAATAATGATGTTGATACGCAAACACAGCCCGTCAGAAATTTTGGATCTCATGAATGGGAAGAAACCAATTCCAGCAGCAATGGAAACTACGTCAGCAGAAAGTCGACAACAGAGACCCAAGGAAAATGAATGGAAATCACCTAAAAAGACTGCAAAGAAATTACCGGAGCCTTCCCAAATGGAAATTACCCACGAAAACAGATTTGAGAAATTGGATCAAGCACAGAAGGAACCAGAAGGTAACTCTTCTGATAAAATACCACCCACTATTGTTTTTAACCAAGAACTAATTGACTGGCTAATTGTTGAAAGGGACCTAACTGAGATATGTAAGGAGGAAATAGATGTAAGTATAAAAATGAAGCTTATTTATGTGAATACTAAAAACATGGAAGACTACAAAAATGCCATGAAATTTCTGAAGAAGAATGAAATTCCGTTTCATACGTTCCAGACTGAAAATGAAAAATCGCTAAAAGTCATTTTGAAGAATTTACCTGACAAAGTCACAGAAGAAGCAGTTTTTAACGATTTACTCAGACGTAAGTTTCCAGTCATAAAAGTCGAGCAGTTTTGACGAAGCAAAAAATTCGACTCAGAAAATTACGCATTTGGCTCATCGAACTCAAAAGAAATAATGAAGGATATGCAATTCACCAGTTAAACAGCATGTTTAGCGTGAACATCTGTATTAGTGGGATATAGAGAAGTATAGCCCCAGAAAACGCCCGATTCAGTGTTTTAGATGTCAGGAGTGGGGTCACTCCCAACATTTATGCACAAATGAAGTCAGATGCTACAAATGCGGAGACAAGCATCGCAGTAATACCTGCCCTAAGAAGCAAGATGGTACTTCCACCTGTTTCTTCTGCGGAAAAAATCATGTCTGCAGTTGTCGTGGTTGTGAAGTTTACAAGAGAAGGTTTGACAGAAAATCAGCCCCACGTAAGCCGATGGAATTTGCCGCTAAAGAATGAAGAGTTCCTACAACTTGTACAAACTGCTGAAGGAAGCATCCCCCAACTAAGAAGGACCTGTTCAGTGACAAGCTAAAGAGGAAACTCAATCAAATTCCTGAAAACGCAAGTGAAGCCCTCAGCTGGATGCGAGACGACAAGATACAGGAATTCATCGGAAAAATTATTCAGCTTATTGACAATATCAAGAAGGCGATAACAGTTGCAGATAAACTATCTTCCGGCTTTAAAGCCGCAATGTATTTAGTTAAGATAGCTGATGAAAGATATTAAGGACTTTACAGTATTTTTTACGCACTTATTCTACGTTCCAGTTTACTGGTTTTTTCAAGTGGGATCAGTTTCTGGGAGGGTCTTCGATGAATGAACAGTTATTATTTATCGACAAGACTTCTACCACTACGCACAGGACTTTGCTCACCAGCTCGACAGTTCATGCCTAACTCGCCGTTACTAGAATGTTTACCATCTTCCATGCTAATTCATTGTTTTTCTTAGCTTTCCAGTAGCGCCTATTTATGCCATGTTTATGATGATCTATGTTTCTTATCTTTTTTGTTCCAGAAATCAACTAGATATGTCATCTTTCGTAACTTCGAAATGTTCTACAAGGGGTAAGGCCTTCGACCTAGGCACCCTGGTGTCACAAACACAGCTCTACCGGGGAAACGCGTTATTAGTCGGAAGGGCAATAAGGGGCCATCGAGAAGCAAGTGGACAGACTACCGGAGACGGACTCCTGTACATAGCGAATTGGCCTTTCAGGAATCAGCATCCATACTCCGGAGTGTAGCGAATAGTTTATCCAACAGATGGCAGTATCTGCCAAGATCCTTTGGTAATTGTCAATGCGCATGCGCAAGCGGAGTGTAAAAAGAAGTATGTTATTAGGAGAATGAGCTTTCGTTAACAATGTTGCTGCGCGTTTTCGCTGTGTAAATAAAAGTATATTTTTATATCATAGATGTTCTTTACTCTCTAATGCGAAGCACTAGGTTAGTGCACGAATCTCTTCTGATTCAGAAACCATTTTCAAACCGTGGATCACCACAATAAAAAGTGGCGTCCGTCTAACAGGACGCATTAGTTACGTAAAGGACACTTTTGATGGTTTAACAGCAGAAATGGAAGCCTTGAAAGTAAGAAGAATACCACTGCGTGCAGCCTTCACGAAAGCATATAATAGCCTACATGGACATTTGAATGAGTCAGAATTGAACAGTGATGTTCTATTATCGTCCCTGGAAATTCTGGAAGATAAAGGAATTCGACTACAACAGTTGGATGAAGAAATATTGGATCTCCTATCAAAATCGAAAGAAGTCTCGCAAGAAGAATATACTAAAGAATTTGAGTCATGTGAGACTTACAAGGAGAAATTAATAGCAGCCAGGATGAAAGTGAAGCAAATCACTGTGAAACTAGAGAAAAATTTGCTGACTCATGCATCGGTAAATGAAACCAGAACTGTTGATTCAAGAACAACGGCAACGAATTTGAAGCTTCCGAAAATAAATTTGATTGAATTTACAGGTAATCCACGACAATGGTTGAATTTCTGGAATACCTTTAGTAAGATACACGAAGATCCAGTGCTAGATGATCATTTGAAATTCGTATATCTGATCCAGGCTACTGCTGCCAAATCGAAAGCACGGGAAATAGTGCAGAGTTTCCCAACAACTAAAGAAAATTATCCGAAAGTCATCGAACGTTTAAAGAATCGTTTTGGACGTGAAGATATTCTTATACAAGTGTACGTTCGGGATTTATTGAATCTTGTGTTGATAAATAATAATGCAACCAAAAAGGACTTTGCGCTATCATCGTTGTACGACAGTTTAGAAACAAAACTGCGTGCTCTGGAATCTCTCGGTGTGACTGAAGATAAATACGCTAGTGTTATTTTTCCGTTAGTTGAATCTTGCCTGCCCCCTGACATCTTACGCGTGTGGGAGAGGGAACGGGAGAGCTCGTCACAACAAGGTAAGAGCGATCTTGAATCTATTCTTCTGTTTTTGAAAAATGAAGTGATATCTGAAGACAGAATTAAATTAGCGCGTTTTTCTTTTGATAAAAGTAGAAAATCTAAAAGTTACACTAATGATGAGTCTAATATTCCTACTTGTAATGATTTGTATACAGGAGACACATTTAAAGAAAATGCTCCTATTAAGAAAGTTGAGGAATCGTGTTTATTTTGTGATAAGCCACATTTAACAGAAAAATGTTTTAAAGCTAGTACGCTTACATATCAGAAAAGATTTAATATTTAAGAAGGGTTTATGTCTATTATGCTTGAAGAAAAACCATATTTCTCGTAACTGTAAGTCCAAGGTTAAGTATTTAATTTGCCAGAAAAGGCATTTGGCAGTAATGTGTCAACGAGTTCCTTCTCAATTGAAAGAGACTAAACAAGTAGAGCCTGTGGCGAAAAATGAGGTCAATGTTTTGGCTAGCAGATCCGCGAGCTCCAATGTGTTACTACAAACATTAATCGTAAGGGTAAAAAATGGCAACAGGGAAAGGATAGTCAGAGGGATTATAGATACGGGTTGCGAGAGAAGTTATTTAACGAAAGATATTACAGATTCTTTGAAATGTAACAGTGTTGGTGAAGTGAAATTAGTTCATAAATTATTCGGAGGTGTAGAAACAAAGAAAAATTGCATTCTAAATATATAGTTAATTTGAGTAGCCTTGATAATAAATATGTATGTAGTGTGCATTGTTTAAGTGAATCTGTTATCTGTTCTAATGTTAAGAAAATACCTAAAGGTCCTTGGTTGAAAGAACTTCGTAAATTAAATATTCAAGTGTCAGATGTAGAGGGTAATGCTCCCGAAAACGAAAGTGACATTAAATTGTTGATAGGTTCTGATATTGCTGGAAAATTATTCACCGGAAATATTAAATGTTTACAAAGTGGTCCGGTCGCGATGAAAACAAGTTTGGGATGGATTTTAATGGGTAAAATTCCAGCGAAGGAATCTTCGGGTATAAATGATTCTCTTGCATGTGCTTCTTTATTGCTAAATGAAAGATCAGCAGAAAACTTGTGGAAGTTAGACGTTATTGGTATAAATGACCCAGTTGAGTCTAAAAAGAAAGCTGAAATTCATGAGGAGACCATGCAATATTTTGAGGAAAATTTGAATTTGGATTCACACGGGAGATATGAAACTGCATTACCTTGGGTACTGAACCCCTCTCGCTTGTATACGTGGTTGAAGGAACGAATTATTGAAGAGGTAAATGAAGGCGAAGTAGATAGAGAGCACTATTTGCCTCATAGGCCGGTTTTTAAAGAATCTAGCGAAACTACGCGACTAAGGCCAGTTTTTGATGCTTCGGCACACGCCAAAGGAGAACTTTCCTTAAATGATTGTCTTGAGAAAGGTCCCAAACTAATAGAAATAATTCCAACATTGTTGAATCGTTTTCGGAAATATCCTTGTTTCAAAATATTCTAAGATCTATAAATCGACATCAATCACTTTTTAAATGTAACTTTTAATATGTACAATATTTACAGATCATAGATCAAACATGGTGGTTCAGTTGACAAATAAATCTATATGCTTTCTTAATCGAAAATCGAAATCAAATAGGAACCGAAGAGTTCCTAATCAAATAGTGTGTGAACCATCAGACATCCATCTATCGAACTGCCGGTGGAGAGTCTATGGAAATTCAGAAGGCACGTCGCGTCGCGTTAACACGCAACGCTAGCACCATCTATCAATTCATCAAAATAATTTCCACACACTCCCCTCCTGAACTCTGTCAAGAGTTCACATCAATCTAACAAGAATCAAATTTATAGCAATAAGTATTTTAACACATAATTATAAAACAATTGATAAGTATATTAAATGAATAGAAAATATATTCAAATTATAATCACTATACTAAATTCTAAAAAAAGGTATGTTATCATCAAATACAATTTGACACTACTTTAGTAAATCTAAACTATTCTTAATCTAAGCATATGAAATTAAACTAGTAAAATAAACAATTGCATAAAAAACATATTCAATCTTATTCATATTATTAAACAATAAAAAAAATGTTTTTAAAGTTCCAAAGGATATAATAATTGAACTGGTCGTTTTATTATTGTTCCATCAGCAGTTTTTAGTTCACAAGAACGAACTTTGTTGTCACGACCACGAAAAATGTTTATCACTCTACCACAATTCCACAAAAGTTTGCACTTATTGTCGCCTTCAATTAATACAAGATCATCAACTTTTAGATCATCATAAACGTTAGGATTTTTTAATTGATAAGCTGTCCGAAGATCCATCAAATATTGTTTTTTCCATTTAGTCCACAATTGCCTAACCAATAAGTCTTGATAAATCTTTCTTTTGGTCAGAGAGGACTTGGTAGAGCCATCTTTAACAATGGAATTAAAGTTGATAGGTAATGTAGAATCTTTGTTTCCAAAAATCAAAAAATTGACTGGCTTTAGTGGCAACGGTTCCTTGTGGTCATTGTACACATATGTCAAAGGACGAGAATTCAAAACAGCTTCCACTTGTGCTAAAACTGTTGACAATTCTTCAAACGTTAGTAAAGCTTTACCGAGAATTTTCCGTAAGCACTCTTTCACTGATTTTACTAATCTCTCGTAGAAGCCTCCCCACCAAGCCCCTCGTTCTACTATAAACTTCCAACTGATTCTTTCATTCGACGGAAAATACTGGAATTTCTCATTCGACAATAGTTTAGAGAAATGTTCCGAGTTCTTTTTTTCTCTTTTTAAACGTTTTCGCGTTGTCTAAATAAATTACTCGACAATTGCCTCTCCTAGATGTGAATCTTTTGAATGCCATCAAGAAAGAATCTGTAGAGAGATTCGGTACAAGTTCCAGATGTATGGCTCTAGTGATAGCGCATGTAAATAATGTTACATAGGCTTTTTGACTTCCTTCGATGTTTTTTACGTAAATCGGTCCAGCAAAATCTATGCCAGATACGTAGAATGGTGGTGTCTCATTGATTCTGTCTTCTGGAAGTTGAGAAGTGGTCTGGTCAGCAGATTTCAATGAATATCTTTTACAAATAAGACACTTGTTTATTATTTTCTTGATAAATTGACGTCCTTTTTGGGATCCAAAAGCGACTTCGAATTTCAGCTAAGGTCGTTGCTACTCCTCCATGCATCATTTTAACATGTGCACTTTCTACTATCAAATTTGTTAGCCAGGAGTCTCTTGAAAGAATTGCCGGATGTTTTTCATCATGTGACAAACTAGAATGTTCTAATCTTCCACCTGCTCTCAGTATTCCGTTTTGGTCTAAAAATGGGTTATAAAGACATAAGGATGATTTCTTTTCGACTTTATTCGCTTTCTTCAGAGACTCAATTTCTTTGTTATAAAAACGTCCTTGTTCAGATCGAATCCAATAATTTTCGGCATCTTCTATTTCTTCAGTCGTTAATGGACCTGTCAAATGGTTTGTTTTCCTAATTTTACCAATGAATCGTTTCATCCAACCAGTTATTCTCAACAATTTTCTTAAATTACTATATTTTGAGATGTCTATTACCCTTTCTTCAACTGCCGTGCATACAAATTCATAAATATCATTAATATTTTTGCGGTATTCTAATTCTTCTTCAGTGACAGGTTTCTCTTCATTCTGTCGAGGCCACAACTCAGACGACATTCTAAGCCATTCTGGTCCTTGAAACCAGATAGGATTGTTGTTCAAATCTGGAAGTGTAGCTCCTCTCGAAGCCAAATCAGCGGGATTACATTTACCGGGGCAATAATGCCAATTTTCTGGGGATGTCAAATTTTGTATTTCCTGAATACGATTTTTAACGAAAAGCTTAAATTTCTTTGCGCAGTCCTTTATCCAGAAAAGTGTGATTTTCGAATCAGTCCAGAAAAAACAAGAAAGTTGTAACTTCAAAACTTTAGTGATGCTAGTGCCTAATTTGGCTGACAAAAGAGCTCCCATTAGTTCCAACGTAGGTAAGGTGAGCGGTTTTAAAGGCGCTACTCTAGTCTTTGAAGCAACAAAAATCGTATATATTTGTTCATTGCTAGAAATTATACGTGGATACGCTACTGTACCATATGCTCTTTTGCTAGCGTCAGAAAAACAGTGCAGTTCAATCCGTTCCACATCACTATTACCGATTGCAGAAAAATAATATCGTGGAATACCGATTTCGTCCAAATTGGAAACTTCTTTGCACCATGTTTTCCATACAAAACATAAATTTTCTGGTAGTTCATCATCCCAATCTAAAGCAAGTGTCCAAATTTGCTGCAATAAGATTTTGACTCTAAGTACAAACGGTGATAATAGACCTACAGGATCAAAAATTCGTCCTATTGCTTGTAGGACGAAACGTTTAGTATTAACTTGGTTTGAGAGAAATGTTATCAAATTTTTTACATCAAAGTAAATTATGTCACTTTGGTTGTCCCAAGCGACTCTTAACACTTTCAATGGAGGATTTCCAGCTTCCGAAACATGACTAGATTCCTCGGATTCAATACCTTCTTTAATCCATAATTCGCGCAGTTCTTGATAATTGGTGTGCCATTTATGTAGAATCATACCAGCATCTCTAAAAATGCTGACGCATTCTAAACTGGTATTGAAAGCAAGTTCAACGTTTTGGTGTCCTCCAATGATGTCATCTACATAAATGTGATCATTTAGAAATTCGCAAGTGGCAGGGTAGGTTTTCTCATATTGTTTCAAATGGTATTTAATGGTTGCAGCCAGTAAAAACGGACTGCTATTTACGCCAAATAACACACGTGTGAACCGATAAGTTATAAAATTTTGTGGATCATCGAATGGGTTTTTAGTAAACAGAAAACGCGTTACATCTCTGTCCTTCTCATCTACTTCTATCTGAAGAAAAGCCTGCTTTATGTCACTTGTAAATGCTACAGGGTGAAGCCTGAAGGCCAACAGAAGTTCAAGAATGTCAGGATACAAATTTGGACCAATATGCAAGCAGTCATTTAACGAGATTTCACCAGGTCCATGTGAAGACGCGTCGAATACGATACGTAGTTTACTAGTAGTTCGATCACTACGAACGATTTCTCTGTGAGGCAAATAAAACGTGATTTGAGATTCACTATCAACAGTATCTGGAACTGGTTCAATGATGTTTTGTTGTAAATAATCTTGTAGAACTGTTTGATACGAATAAAAGAGTTCAGGGTTATTCTGAAATCGCTTTACAAGTTTCTGAAATCGTTTCAGCGCAATCGCTTTATTGTCATGTAACTCATATTTTCTATCAGACTTCCATGGCAGCCTAAACTTGTAACGAGAATTTCTGTATAAAATTTCCGATTCGAATTTTTCCATTATGGTATTGTCTAATGGGTCGGATAATTCATTTTCAGGTTTAATTCCTAAACTTTCAAGGTCCCAAAATTTCTTTATCTGATCAGATATTATATCTTTTTCAACTACGATATTAAAGGCTGTGGACGTGTGTGTTGTACCTTTAGTGTAACCTAGCAGAGACCAACCGAATAACGTTTCAGCAGCTACTAAATGTTTGTTTAAACGCTTAAGTTTCCCAGTTACTACATCATAATAATGATCAGCTCCTATCAAAAGAGTAATTTTTTCTTTGCAATCCCAAGAATCTGCGAGTTGTAAACCTTCTAACTGTTTGCCTAAAATGTATCTATCCAGATTAGGAGGTGGTAAATCAGAACTTGAAATTTGTTCAGTCACGAGAGCTTCAATTTCGATTTTCAAATTCGGTGTTTCCTTGTTCTGTAATTTTATCTTAACAACGTCAAATGTTTTTCTAATGGGTGTTTTATTTCCAAACGTAAATACCGAGTCTCTGTTCGAATAACAGGAAGCTTCAATTTTCCCGCGATTTCTTTTCTTAGGAAGGAACGCATACTACCTGAATCCAGTAGAGCTCTAATTAAAACCGACTGCGTAGTTGTTCGAAGTGTTACGCAACACGTTTGAAGTGAAATAGTTTTAATTTTGCTGCGTGAGAATGCTGAAAGAACATGCGAATCTTCTATACTTTTATTTTTTTCATTTCGTTCTTTCTCAGCGAGAAAGCATATTGAACTGTTATGTCGACCTTTGCACTTGGAGCAGACGAGATCGTTTCGACACTGCTTTAGGCGGTGGTTTAATTTCAGGCAAAGGTAACATCGGGAATGTTTACGTAATAAATTTCTCTTCTCATCAACTGTCAGTGATTCACAGTCTTCAGTAACATGTTTGGATGTATTACAAAACAGACAGCAATTAGTAGTTTTGTTTTCTTTAACCGGCGCCAAGAGCTGGTAAGTGGAATGAACGATACTCCTCTTCCCGCCCTTCTCTTTATAAACACAGGAAGTGCTTTCTGATTTATGAGTGGAGAGCAAAAGATGGCTTCTCTCGCGACTCTCCAATTCTAAACGAACAAACTGCAATAATTCGTCAACATTAAAAAAGGATGACGAATCCGTTTTACGATTGAATTCTAAGGTTATATCAGACGGCAGAGTTTTCATTATGGCTGGAATCAACATATAACTGTATTTATCCGGTGTGACTTCTAATGATTTCAAGCTGCGTATTTGAGTTTCTATAGTGTCACAAAGTTTGCGAAGTTTTAAAGTGTCACTGGATTTGGTTACTGGGGTAAGATTCAGGAGTTTTTGCATGTGTGAGTTTATAATTATATCTTTCCTGCCAAACCTGTTTTTAAGTATTTCGATAACTTCATCGTAATTTTGTTCCGAAATGCAAAAACCTTCTATCGCGTTTGCACCATTGCCGCATAAGTACGATTTTAAATAATTAAATTTTTCGATCTTTGTTAAAGATTCATTATCATGGATTGCTACCTTGAAAGAGTTCCAAAAACTTGTCCACTGGGTGTAATCTCCATAGAATTTAGCGATGGTTAATTTTGGCAGACGCGTACATTTATTGCTTTCGATTTTAGAATTAGTTTCGTTAAGAGAGTTTTCATTATCCGAATTTGTTACTTTATTCAATTCTTTCAATTTTTTATTTGCTCTGAATTGCCATAACTGAATTTTCTCTTCGTATTCGATACAAGATAGAATTTCTGTTTCAAACTCTTCTGCCTCTGATTTCAAGTCACGCTCTATCTGAGCATCTAACTCACTCAGAGCTTTTGATTTCGTGATTAATTGATCTAAATTTTCTTTTAATGTACTTGTATCAATTTCTTCTTTATTCAACTCCGATTCGATTTTTTTTAGAATCTTGGACACAGTGGTCCTGATAACTTTGCGTTTCGATTTTAATTTAACAACAGACTCTTCCGCCATAGTTACTGTACAAATCAGAATGTTTAGCCTTACCTTTTTTGCAGATTTCGCACACTTGCAACGTGCTAAATCCAATTCTTGACGGCCTAATGCACCAGCTGTTTCAAAATATTCTAAGATCTATAAATCGACATCAATCACTTTTTAAATGTAACTTTTAATATGTACAATATTTACAGATCATAGATCAAACATGGTGGTTCAGTTGACAAATAAATCTATATGCTTTCATAATCGAAAATCGAAATCAAATAGGAACCGAAGAGTTCCTAATCAAATAGTGTGCGAACCATCAGACATCCATCTATCGAACTGCCGTTGGAGAGTCTATGGAAATTCAGAAGGCACGTCGCGTCGCGTTAACACGCAACGCTAGCGCCATCTATCAATTAATCAAAATAATTTCCACTATCCTCTTGCAGTAATTTCAGACATTGAGAAAGCCTTCTTGCAGATTGGTATAAGAGAAAAGGATAGAGATTATTTGCGTTTCTTTTGGAAAGGTGCAGAAGAAGAGAATACTAAAATTTACAGACATAGTCGCGTGGTTTTTGGGCTTAACTGTAGTCCATTTTTGTTAGCCGCTACGTTGAACTATCATTTAAATCGTGCCCCAGATCAGTTTGCAGTTACAGCCAACATTTTGAAGGAGTCCTTCTATGTTGATAATTGCCTGACTAGTTTTAAGAATGTTGAAGAATTGAATAGATTTGTACTAGAACCGAGAATGTTATTGTCACTGGGAAAGTTTAATCTTAGAGGATGGCAGTCGAATTGTGAAACCGAAATAATTCCCAACTCTAAATTAGATACATTCGTTTGCGTTTTAGGGTTAAACTGGGATTTGAAGGATGATAGTCTTTCCTGTAAAATTGAGTCACTAAAGAAAGAGGAGATTGTCGCGAGTAAACGAACACTCCTTTCTTGCGCGCATAAGTTATTTGACCCAGTAGGCTTCCTTTCTCCCGTTACCCTGTTCCCAAAGGTGATATTGCAAGAGTGTTGGAAATTACGACTAAATTGGGATCAAAAATTGCCAGAACATTTAGAAAAGAAGTCCATACAATGGGTAAAGGAAATGAAACTGCTGTCTGATGTCAAAATTCCTAGATGGCTTAATATTGACAGATCGGTTAACGGAGATGTAAGTCTTCATGTTTTCAGCGATGCCAGCAAGCATGCCTATATAAGGCATGCTTATACCTGTATTTTCTTAAGAGTGAAGACCGAAAATAAGGTTTATTTAAATTTTGTGCAAGCACGCACTAGAGTTGCGCCTTTAAAGAGTATATCCATTCCTCGTTTGGAATTATTATCCTGCTTAATCGGAGCACGCTTGGGACGTATGGTCTTTTCAGATTTGAACATGCCAAATTTAAGAACATTCTTCTGGACTGACTCAACAACCGTTTTGTGCTGGATCCAGCGAGACGTACGGTGGGGAACTTTCGTTTGGAATCGTGTCCAAGAAATCAGAACGCTTACAAAAATAGAAGATTGGCATTACATCCCTTCGAAGCTGAATGCCGCCGATCTCCCTTCTAGAGGCTGTTCAGTTAAACAGTTTTTGCTGTCGAAATGGTGGGAGGGCCCATCATGGCTGTTAGAACCAGAATCGTCATGGTCAAGAGGCACCGATTTGCCGGACGAAGAGATCATAAATTCAGAAAGGCGTAAATCAGTATTGACAACTCTTAACAAAGATTCTAAACCTGACAATTGGTATTACAGGTACTTTTCATTCATACTGCTGCATGCTGGTACTTCTATGGTGATGTCTCATTTGCGGGAAAAGTATTGGATCCTCAAAACTCGTAAGACAGTACGAAACTGCATTAGAAAATGTGTTAAATGTCAAAGATTTAAATCCAAAAGTTGTGATATAACTCCAGGAATTTTGCCGAAAAATAGAGTACGTGATGCAAATGTTTTTGAGATAGTGGGTATCGATCTGGCAGGACCCCTCTACCTTAAAGATGGTCGAAAAGCTTATATTGTTCTTTACACATGTGCGGTCTATAGGGCCGTTCATCTGGAGTCAGTAACATCCTTGACAACTGAAGCTTTTTTCCAGTCATTGAGACGTTTCATTTCTCGTCGCGGAAGACCATCTATAATATACTCAGACAATGGCAGTAATTTTAAAGGAGCGGAGAGCCTTCTGCATACAATTGATTGGGAGAGTCTGCGATCAAAGGCCGCTGAGCAAAGAATTCAGTGGAAATTTATTCCTCCTTCCGCACCTTGGTGGGGCGGTTGGTGGGAACGTTTAGTTCAAATGGTGAAACAGATTCTGAGAAAAGTTCTAGGTCGCGCTGCCCTGGATTACGAGGAGTTGCTTACAGTACTATGCGACTGTGAGAGAGTTATCAATACTAGGCCACTTACCTACGTGTCGGAAGACGTTGAAGATTCATCCCCATTAACTCCAGAAATGTTCCTGCGGGAGATTTCCAAATCAGGAGTACCTGATATCGATACAGTGGATAAGGAAAAACTGAGCAAACGAGCTAAGTATCTACAAAAGGTGAGAGAACAACTTAGAGCAAGATTCCGTGTGGAATATCTAGGACAGTTACGTCAGCAGTCCATTAAAAACTCTATAGCTAAACCTCTCCAGGTGGGTGAAATTGTTCTACTTGAAGATAACAACAAAAAACGTGCTTTTTGGAACCTGGCGCGTGTCATAAAGCTGCTACCTGGTCGTGATGGACAAATAAGACTTGCTCTCATAAAAACAGAGACTTCTGAGTTTCTGAGACCAGTGCAAAGACTGTACAGACTTGAGCTGGATAACCCAGTCCAAAAGGATATGACTGAAAATATTCCTATGACTACCAGCAGTGGTAGAACTGTGAAACCAGTGATACGTCTGTGAAATGTTTTGTACTTGTTTGAATACTTTGTAATAATTTGATTTATTTTTATTTTTCTAGGTTTAGCATTATCTGTAAATATGTCTAGAAAATTATGGAATGCTGCATCTCCAGGTAAATTTGTATTTCAATTTAATTAGAACATCTTGGTAGGCATAATTTTATACTTCAATATTGTATTCTGTACTATTATACATATATTATACTTAACATATGTGTGAATTTACCTCCCAGTAAATTCAGGTGGGAGGAATATGTAGCGAATAGTTTATCCAACAGATGGCAGTATCTGCCAAGCTCCTTTGGTAATTGTCATTGCGCATGCGCAAGCGGAGTGTAAAAAGAAGTATGTTATTAGGAGAATGAGCTTTCGTTAATAATGTTGCTGCGCGTTTTCGCTGTGTAAATAAAAGTATATTTTTATATCATAGATGTTCTTTACTCTCTAATGCGAAGCACTAGGTTAGTGCACGAATCTCTTCTGATTCAGAAACCATTTTCAAACCGTGGATCACCACACGGAGACCATTTCAGAGGGAGCAGCCCACGCGGTCCCCACTAGGCCACGACATAGGTGCTACCTGACGCTACCCCGGCAGTCACAAGTGCAGACGAAGATGGAACGACTCCTTAGATATTCTTTGGATGGAATACCGTCTGAAATGCCTGTCTCCCAAAGTGAACCGAGGGGGGCCTAACCCCCAAGGACAGCTGCAATATCTAACAATGCAGCGACCCCAGAGCCAAGGGGCAGATAAGACAGTACCAGTACAGTCCCTACCGAGCCTGAACCATCGGTGGCTTGGCAAATGCGGTCAAGAGCAGGAGACTGACGTTAATTACGGAAGGGAAAAGTAAACGGCTGTGTCAGGGATCATAAGGGGAGATATATTTAAAAAAAAAGTGTTTTTAGGTCTCATTCAGTATCAGTATATCAGAAGTAAATGATGCACATGGTATCAGAATGGAAACAAATTACATACGATACGAAAAGTTATATTTATTTGTTTATTAACATTTCATTATTACATTGTTTTCGTTCAGGAATTTCCTTCCACCCCCCTCTGAGCAATACATACAGGTACATGTAAGTCGGCTGAAAAGCACTACTATAAACAAATAATCCAACCCAATTCCAGTTGAACAGCGCTTATTAATACTAATTGTTTACGGAAAGCATCCTAGTTTTTGAAAAGCTTCGTATCATCTAACATAAAATTAATTAATTAATCATCTTAAGAATGATTTTGTGTTGAATATGGCAAAACATATGAGGGTTGGCTAGGCATGATTTCATGGAGAATTTTCTAAGGAAAATCGGCTCATATTTACATACCTTAAGGAAATCCACGAAAATGCTTACACAAAGTGGTACGTTGCAATAGGGTTCCTTTAATCCATCTGTTAAATTTGCATCTAATTGTCAAGTGCTCAATGTTTTTGGCTAGTTTATACATTCAAAGGAAAATACAAGTTACTCACGCACGTTAGTCTGAATAACCTTTAAACCCGATGAACAGTATATTTCTGTGACAAGGCGAGCTTATTGACTGTATAAACTGTTTTACATTTAGCAAGCTTGTGCCGAATAAGTTTATTCGCTATTTTATGTAATTTCTGCAATATTTTGTAATTCTTTTATTTTTTTCATTTAAATTTTATTTTTTTTAAAGATAATTTCTTCTTATTCACAAATATTTATATTTTCTATTTTTCTAATAAGTGAAACATTTAATTAGATTCTGGTATTTTGTTTTCATAAGATAAAGTACGAAACCTTTGTTAAAATTTTCATTGCTCAATGTAGTTCAGTGACCGTATTTTAATGTGCTATTTCATTCGCGATTCCATTCATCCGATTTGAAACTTGGAAATGAATTAACAAATCGATCTTTCCATTCAATTGGTCCTATCGACTTGAATACAGTGAGCCTGAGTAAACGGGAGGTATCTTTCGTAAATATAAAAACCATTATAGGCGCATTTCTAAATAATAATTTTAAAATATAATTTTGACAGCTGTTTGACGCTGCTTTCAAAAGATTTCTTAATTATAAATATAAATATATATACTGAAAATTACGAAGAGAATAACACATACGTATCTGTTATTACGAGAATAAGTATTTCTAATGTATGCAATAGGGCAATTTATTTGCTGTATCAATTTATTACGTATTGTAATGGATTGGAATATCTGAATATGAATTAGCTGAATATTTAAGAAAAATATTATGACTGCGAGAATAGGAAAAAAAAATTTTTTTGAATATTTACTTTCTTATAGAATGCAGATGAATTCATTTTTACTCAACGAAAATCAAAATTTAGTAGCTAATTAATCTGTCCTGTATCGAGCACTTTAGTTCAGTGATCCGTATTAATGTGCGCTTTAAAAAAAATTTAAATGCTTCAAGAATAATTAGAAAATGGCATAATTCTCTTCTTACCCTTAAATTCTTCAATAAAAAAGCTGCATTTTCAGCTATAACCAAGTGAAATAATTTTCTAAATATAATTCAAAGCATGAAAAATAAGGTACATAAACAGCTTGGAAATGGAACTAGCATTGAGATTCTCTTTAAGAAATATGGTGAAGCTTAACAAAAAGTCTACGAAGTGAAGTAATTCCGTAGAATATTTTCTAACTCTTTATGATTAAATTGCACTCAATTATACTTTATAAACGACATGTAAATACTATTTAATGTATATGAGTGGATGTGTGTATGGGGGGGGGGGCTCACTAGCGGCTGAGCTGTAAAGTCGTTGAACTCTGGCGGGTTGATCCGAGATTCGAATCCCGATCGACGGGGATGGCTGTATTGGCGTTTTCGAGGTTTTCCCCACGTGTAACGTGCATAAGAGTCAGTTTTCCTTAGAAAGTTCTCCACGAGGCACCCTTACCCTTAGGCAAATAACCGTCGAATGCTTTGCTATAATCAAACCAGACCAAACAATAGATATATAAATAAGTAACTTAAAAAAACTGCTATATTTTATGTATGCTTATCAAGTAGTATTTCAATATATATAATGATTAAAATAAAGGAAAAGTCGGATCCTAACTGATTGTATATAATGTAATCCCTATGAAGGCCCTAACAATTCTTTCTCGCTTAAAGTCGTAACCCATAAAGAGAACAAATTAAACTTCAGATACGTATACAGTACTGAATCTAATACAAAAAATACAAATATAAAAATAAATTATATATGTACGAAACCTAACTATTTATATTGATATTACGTAAATATACGTATGGTAATGAACATTGTATAATAAAGATATTTTATACCTTGTTCTATATTTGGTTCCATTTATATATACCTATACATAGATATATATAATTTAAGGATTCCATTTAAGGATTATAGTAGTAGTTAGTACTACTACATATAAAACACAAAATTGCATTAATAATGTATTTTTCAGTATTATTTAACTTCATTCTGAAGAATTTTCTGCAGTCTAGTTTGCGTTATTTTATTCAAAAGTCTCAAATAAAAACAGTTATTGTTTATATGCCATTAGAAAATTAACCAAAAAGCAGCGACCACAATGTAATTGAGAAACAGTCCTTAGCCGTGAAAAGGTTGAAAGCCATTCGGTTATGACTATTATCTCACATACTCAGCTACTTCGCATACATGGAACATAGCATTCGAAATGAAAAACTCAATATTTACTACAAATTCATTCGTGTAACAAATATCTGTCTTTCTACACCTATGGCTTTTAAAAAAGATGTTATTTATCTTACAGTTTATCGTTAAAATTGCATTCATTCGAAGAATTTTCAATTTGTATTTTCCTCTGTATAAAACTGAATGTAGAGAAGTTAGATGTTTAAACGACCCCCACATTTTGTCAAGAGCAGGAGCAAGATTATCCCCTACTTTTCAGCCCCCCGTGTAAAAAGGGGTTCTAAATTTACGACCTGACCGCATATGAGGGTATTTCGAACCATCCCCCGGAAGAAAGGAGGCTTTAGTTATATGAAGCCTAATTATATACCCCGTGGTCAAACCCCGGGGGGGGGTAAGTGTACAGGAACACGCTTGGAAAATTACGTTATCTGAGTATTTTTGAAACGAACATTTAAACAGCTGGGCTATTTGTTATACGGCAAAGTACGCGAGAGCTATTTGCCTAAGGAAAGAAATGCTTTCGTTTCGAACATTCTACGCGAAAGTGCTTCATATTCATGGTACGCATGGAGAAAATCCACAAAAACCAACCCATGGAGCTATCCCGTTTGCTTGAGTAATTATTCGGATTGAACTACTAATATTCAGTGGTCTTAACCACTCGTTCAACGGTGCAGCACAATTTAAACGGTCACTTGGTTATACAGATATTACAGTCAAACGTCTTTATCAGAATCTTACCAAATTATGTCAGCCGACAATATCACATATCTTGGAACAAGTTGCAGGCAGGTTAATTTTTCTGTTTTAAAAGACTGAAGGCAAAAATCTGTGCATTTGTTCTATCAGTTTTTATTATAAATGCTTCAAGAGTTTTTACATTTTATGCTAATTTAATATTTTTTATTAACAAATTCAGTGGCTTTAAAGCATTGTGCTGCCTACGCTTGAAATAAATCATTTTGTTTATCTTTAGCGCTCCAGGAGGATGCTATTCGACAAAGTGCAAGATATTTGGCTTTCAAATTTAATATGTCTGTTATTAATTCAAAAACTAAGCGAAAACAATAAATGCGCATAAATATTGTTACGGATTTTGTATTTAGTTGGCTATTTTTAATAGGATTGTAATTAAAATTGTTTTATTTTCCCGTGCAATGCAGCTCGGGACGAATTTTAAGAGAAAACCTCGCCGGAAAAGCAAAAATACAAAAGCACGTGCATTTAACATTTAAATAAACGTTTATCTCTGTAATTGTCCCAAAAATTGCTAGAACTCTCTCGTGCGGTCGATTGGAAAAGCTATAAATGCCAGAGAGAGAACATCTCAGTTCAGTAGTTGCTGTAGATAATTGAGTTATTGTTGTTTACTTAACTGCTGTAATCGGATTAGCGTTCTCTGCGCTTTGCATTGCCTTCTGTTTAACGTTTCAGTAGTTTAAAATATAACTACTGTTTATATTGCGTGTTAGTGAGATGTTATACGAATATTTTTGAGGAATAATCCAGCGTTTTGTTATTTATCTTGTGATCAGAATAAATTTTATTACTTTTTATCGGACTTGTGCATTCACTCTGTTACGAACCCGTACGCACGCAAAAATAGTTTTATTTCGCTTTTTATGTGATTGCTTTAAATAAAAATCTAATGCGGACATAATTTGTAAATACATAATTATGAGAAACATGTGGTTATTTGCAAAGCTAGTATTTCTGTCTGAGTAAAAACTTTAAGGCCATCAGTCATTTTTTAAAAATAAATATAATATAATAGTGTAATTACCATTGAAACTACTAGCTTGTGACAACGCTGCAGTTTTCATATTTGTCATACGTTTCTTCGAAATATTGGTGATCTTTGTGAAAATGGCGAAGGGTAAGAAGTTAACTGATCGTGAAAGAGGAGAGATCGAAGCTTTGTCTTCAACAGGAATGAGTAGTCGTGCTGTTGCGATAAAGATAGGAAGATCAAAGACTGTAGTCAACAATTTTTTAAAATTGAAAGACAATTATGGTAAAAAGAATACTGGGGGAAGACTTAAAGCTTTGTCCTCGAGTGATGAAAGAAGAGTTTGCCAACTTGTATCTACTGGAAAGTACTCAACCAGGAAACTGATTCCTACGACAGGTTTAAAAGTTTGTCAAAAAATGATTTATAACACAATTAGAAGGTCTGGAAGGTTCACTTATACAGCAAAATTGACTAAGCCTCAGTTACTGCAGAGACACAAAATAGAGCGTTTGAACTTAGACACAAAATAGACACAAAATAGAGCCAGAAAGTCATGACCTGGGACAACCAATTTATAGAAATTATATTTTCTCACGAAAAAAAAACGGAATTTGGATGGACCAGATGGCTGGAATTTTTACTGGCATGATATAAGAAATGAAAAAGAAATATTCTCCAAGCGCCAATTAGGTGGAGAGTCTGTCATGACTTGGGGTTGTTTCTTACAATGGTGTGGGCTCAATTGCATTCGTTTCAGGTAGAATGAATTCACAAGGATACCAAAATGTCCTAACAAATCATCTTTTGCCAAATGCTGAATGTCTTGCTGGAGAAAATTGGAAATATCAGCAAGACAATGCATCGATCCATTCGAGTAACAGCACGAAAAATTGGTTCCAAGTCATGTTGAAACTGTGAAATGGCCAGCTAGATCACCTGACCTCAACCCAATCGAGAACCTTTGGAGTGACTTAGCAAGAAGAGTTTATGCAAATGGGAGGCATTTTACATCAACAACCGAGCTGAAATCTACTATCGAAGATGAATGGTATAAAACCGACCCCACACTTTACCAAAAACTCATTTCATCCATAAAAACAAGAATATTTGAAGTAATTCGAAGAAATGGCTCCTACACAACCTTCTAATTATTTGTAATTTTTTTCTTATATGTTATTTTCTATGTTGGCCTTAAATTTTTTACTCAGGCTCAAATATTCATCTGTTTTGATGCCTGAGTAAAAACTTTAAGGCCAACATAGAAAATATTACAGAACCTCTGTGTGTTCTGTAATATTTTCTAATAATAAAATATTTGCAAATTAATTTTTCTACTTTTTTTACTTTTATTTAAGCTCAATAATTATCAATCAAATGGTATTTTAATTCCTCAGTTTAAATGTTTCCATTTTCTCAAAAATGTTTACTGGCCCTAAAGTTTTTACTCAGGCTTCACAAAGCCAAGGCTCTAGGGTTGCTTGACACCATGGACCTTATAAGAGATAGACTAACCCAGTGGCGGAGCGAGCGTCACCAACATGTCGGCAAGAAAGAGGTGGGACGATCTGGTTTATTTTAACACTGAAACCTATGGCGTTTGTATCACATAACTCTTTTTAATTATTAAATGTGATACGTTGTATAGTGATGAGATTATGAAAGCCATAATGTTTTCCAAATAGGATTTAAAAATATCTATTAAAGCACTTTTTACTGCATTTCGCGCATTTTTTTCACGGGTAATTCTTGTACAAACATCTTTACTTTGGTAAAACGGTAAAAACTCTAAGCACAAAATTTATGGATTTAATTTTGCGTACAAATAACATAAAATTAAATAAGATTGATAGTACGTGATGCTATGAAATAAATAAGGTAAAATTAAACAAGATCTGATATTTTTTTTTTTTTTTTTTAAATTTTTTTTATTTAATGAGCATTTTCAGGCAGTGATTTTCCAAACTATAATAACATTACAATACGATCATATTTATTTGATTATATGATCATGAAATTATTAACATTAAAGTTGCTTAGTTATTTTAATAATTCATAAAATTCGGAGCATAAAATTTTCTGAGCGTAATGAAGGGGGGAAAAAAAGATAAAATAAAATCTAGAAGCACTCAGATTTTATATTACGCCCAAAAGTAACTTTTTTAAAGTTTTGAGTGTTCTTTATATTTATTGAATATCATGTTCTTCGCCCGTAAACCACATATATTTGAAAACAGCATATCTTTAGAATTTTCGCACTGGAGATAAAACTGTTATTTTCCGTACAGTGCTCGCTCTGAACTCGTTGAGTTTGTTATTTAAAAATTCGTTAAAGTTTTACAAAATATGAAATAGATTAAAACAAATTCGAAATTCAGCCGTCCAGATGCCCATGTTCAGGTGGAGGATTTTAATATTTTTTAACATCAATTTCAAAGGAGACACGGACATTTATAGTGAAACAGCGCAAAATGCCGCTTCGAAACTAACAGCCTTTCTAGGCTACCGTCCCTTTATGCTAATAAATTAAATTAACAGTAAATAAAAAAAAAATCTTATGCAGAATTAAAAATAAATTTTAAAAAATAATTACTAGAAAATACAAGCAAAATTAATTATTACGGTTAAATACAATTTTAATATTAGAATTAAATGTATAAAAATTTTTAAGGAGTCAAAAGTGTTTATCACTATGATGTATTATGAAATATAATTGAAATAAAATTCCTTTATAGAAATTTGCTATAATACTCATCTATAATTTTAAAAAAAGCAGCACAATTTAGAATTTTAAACAAAACTTTCAAAAATTCGTTTTTAAATATTTTAGTATTTTTTTTTATTTACGCCAATAAAAAGCATAAAATTGCAAAAGAAAATTGCTTGTTTGAAATTTTCTATTAGTTCAGATTTAAAATATTATTTTCTAAAAGAAGTAGTTACAAATTTTCTTACAGCATAGGAAAAGCTAAAAAAATATCAAATCCTGAAAGCATGCAATAGCTTTATAATTATTTGGAACGTTAATTATGCTTGATAAATATGCTAAATTTTTAAAAATCAATCTCACTTTCAAAACTAAAAATATGTAGAAATTCTAATTTGTAAAATGAGGCGCTACAAACAGCTTTTCCTTGACAATTATACACGCTGCAATAGGCAACCAATGTTAAATTTCTGCAAGTCGTCCCTACTCCTCCGGATGTGATCAAGGTGACAGCCGGCAACGCCTCAGACGAGGGAGAAAACCCTTTTGGGTTAGTCTATTTCTTATAAGGTCCATGCTTGACACGCTCTGATGTCACGAAAGTCGTCTTTCCACTTTGTCAACACTTGCCTCTTGCTCTCGTAGCGTAGTGAACCGACTGTAAACACTCGACAAGTTAATTATGTGATCAAGGGCTGAATATTATCAACTAACTCCAACGTCCACTGCATGCCAAAATTAGCATGAAAAAGGCTCATGCTACGTTCCGGCTGTCAGAACTTCGTGTCCCATAGAAGGGCGCTTCAAATAGAATGAGCAGAGTTGCAATCATTTGCAAGGCTGAGACCTTGCCAACCAAAGATGTGCATTTGAGTGTTTGCCATCAAAGTCAGAGCTCGAATTAACACTCGAACGCTAAGTTTTCGATTTTATCCGTTTTGTGCACTCTCCGTGAGGTTGTCACTAAACTGATTGTGCAACATTGGTCTCGTTCACTCGCTCTCCCAACACTGTTGTAAGTTCAAATTGGAATTCTAGTATTTTTCTTTTCTGCCTCTCAGAGTAAAATGCGACCCTATGTTCTATGGTAATTATTGCTCATCTGGATGAGTACTATCACCCCTCTTAATTTGCAAAAGTAATTTAGAATCACCCTATATAATATACGTTATGTGTCAACTAAGCTCTATTTAAACTAGAGAAATATTTACTTTTGAAGATAAAATACATTGTCGATAATTATTACTTTTTTTTTATATTTTGAAATCAATATCGAGAAATTTTTAATCTTATTTTAATTGAAACATGTGTTTATTACATTAATTTTAAACTATAAGAAGGAAGTATGTACAATTTGTAATCAAATATAATTCCAAATGACTAATTTTTTATAGATATTTAGTGATACATTATTTTTCATTTTATTCTATGTTTAATTCTGACAAAGGAATAAAATTTCTAAAGCTATACTTGTATGTATATAGAGGAAAATATATCTAAGAACTGTATAAAAATTAAATTAAAATAAGAAAGTACTTTCAGTTCTTCCTAGCTGTAAGGTCTCATACATTTATACTAAGCTATTTTTCTCAAACGGATTTACTGCAATAAAAAGAAAGTAGCATCAAGTTGCCTAAATAAACACTGACTCCCCTTTTTCTCACTGTACTACGTGGTGTCATTTCCTATTATTTCTAGTTATAATTTTAATGGTTGAAAAATTTCAGGTCAAAAATAAAAATCCTTTTTAATGCGTTTTGCACCTTAATTGTGTTACTTTCCTTTTAATAAAGATTTGAAATTATTCTGAAAATTTTAAATCCTACCTTAAACAAATGTGCTACATTAGTTTTGATTTCTAATACGGAGATACATTAAACTTCTTATTCCTTACAATTCTAAGAATTCAGGGCATTTGATCTATTTAGATGTTTTAAAAGTTTCTACTGATTATCCTGACAAAAAAAATTCCAGTAAGTGCATATCAATTATATAATTTCATATTTATCATTTGCTAAAATGTTTAGGTAAGTTACAATTAAATGATTTTAGAAACAAAAATTTACTAGTTACAAGATTTAATAATTTAATAAATTTACTAGTTACAAGAAAATTATATATGTACATATTAAACAAAAGAGATGTTACAGACATTAAATGATAGGAATGAAACATGAGAATTTTCAATTCCAAACAAGTGTAAAGTTTGCTGAATTTTTGCAATTTTCCCTTTTTTTATTGAGAAATATGAATTACATGTTCTTCAAAAATAGTAATCTAATTTAAAAAGCTTAAATGTATGGAATTTATTGCGCCTATATTGAAAATTAACACTGAATAAATACTGATATATGCTCAAAAATAGTATTTTTCAAATCATACTCCAGGTTTATTATCTGTTACGAAATTCAATCCTACAGTGAAGTGAAAAAGCCTATCAAAACCGGAAAATTACTAAACAAATATGTGTAAATAGAAAATGTTGTTAAAAACTGATATTAAGAAAATAAAACATGATTAAAGTAAATTTAGGGATTTTTAGTTTTAATCAACTTGTAATGTTGCGCGCTTCCAACCTGCACGCAACAATAGTGGTGACTGCTAAGAACTGGAAAGTAGACAAAGTCTTGAGAAGGGTTTAAATCCCTTTTTATTCAACTTTAGAAATTACAAATGCGTGCTCTTGACGCTCACAAACTACGCCGGCCCGGCGGTAAAATAAAAATAAGAAACTAAGAAAAGAATAGTAACAAGTGACTAACTACGAGGCTCTCTAAACGTAACTAACCTAACCGCTTTCTAAGATACCGCTGATAATTCAGCAAACTTCTGAATATTACGTTGAAAGATTAACAATCTGCCGAGGCAAGCACTCAGGCCGAAACGCGTGGTTCTTCAATTTCTAACTAGCCACCTCCACGCTCGTGAAGCAAGAAAGCACACTTTCTAACTCGTTTCCCTTCTATTTAACTCAGATTACTTCCGCTGACAATTTGAATCCTTGCGCGTTCTACTAAAATTTACATACTCTGGCATTGGCAATTCCAGGGGAAAGCAAGGCTTGACAGGAAAGATAGTTTAAACTTAAAATAAATGTTAGTTTAAAATAAATATAAACCCTACATTTGCCGCTGCCAGAATTTGGTAAACTTGGAAGCAGGTCCTAGAAACAACCTGTTGAAAAGTTTCCACAATTCTGAACTAAATTTTAAGAGCCTCGTTTACATAAAAAAAATGTGTTATCTAACAAAAGGTAGAATAAATTTCTGTAGATACTTATTTAATTCTCTCTTCTTACAGCAACCTTTCCTGGACTTCAGCAATCAATCTGTTCTCTTCCTTCCAGCATCTGGAAGGAATAAGTATCAGTATCTTTCTAAATACATTATAATTTACACTTTCTTGACACTGAATAAGTTTTTTGTTTTTGAACGATTATTTTCCTTAGTTACTGCTTAATTCACATTCATTCAAGTATTCAAACATCAATTTAACTTTACCCTGGCTCTCCACCATGTGTGGTGTCAAACGGGAATATTCGTGTTTTAGTATTGCAACACTTCCCCTAACCACAATGATTTGTTAGAACTCAACGACCAAATAGACACACCTTACTCGACATTCTACAACTCGATGAGCTACTTTAACATTCTTAAAATTCAAGTGTAGGTGGAGAACCCTACAAAACACATTCATTCTAAATTCCCCCCTCATTCATTTTTAGACATGCAGGCTTTCGCTCTAAAGCATGATTTTATCTAAAGTTTAATACTTAAATATGAATTCATTGCTTTTGAGCATTTACTTTTAGCATCTAAAATTTTATGCTTCTAGACTAAATTCTACTTTTACATAACTTTCAAGTATTTACGTATATTTACAAAATTCTCATACATATGATTTTTACAATTTACCATAAAATGAATATGAGAAAAATAAATTTTTACTTTACTCATTCTTCGCCAAGATGGCGGCACTGAAACTAAAGTTCTTATTAATACAAGAATACGAAGTTATTTTTATCTTCGGCCAAATTTTGGCTTTAACATAACAGAATTAGTCTTTCGACCAACAGAAACTGCTTGTTCTTAGATTTTATACTTAAAGAAAATAATACTTTTGCCTTAGCTAAATAAAGTAAAACAAAACTAAGTCTCAACCGAGACACATTGACTTCCGTCAAAACATAGAACTTCGTATTTACGCATAACATTTCGGAACAAAAGAAAAAAATTTTATAGAAGATTTTAACTTATCTTTGAGTTTTCGATGATTGGAACTCCGACATCCTCTTCTGGCAGAACTGCGCCCACGTTATAGATTTCATCGAAGTCAATCGTCTCTTTAGTGTCCTTCGAGTGTCGTCCACGTTGCTTTTTCTTTTTCGCCCTCTGCATGCTGGCCTCTTGAAGTGGTAGTCGTCGGGTTGCTGTCTTTTCCGTTTTGCCCCTGGACGGCTGGTCTAGGCGTCCTCCGGTCTGGAATCATGCTTGAATTTCTTCTGTTGGTGGTGGTCTTTTCGTTCCTCCTGCTGTCTTTTTATTTTCCGGAACGGCGGCCTTGTTTGCAACTGACTCTCTGGCCCTGGAAGCGTTCTCCTCGATGTAGAATTTCTACTGCGATACGTTGTAAGTGGTGTTTTCCTCTTTACCAAACTTTCTTTACGCGGCGGCTTTGCCTTCTTGTATTTCTTAAATGCTGGAGTCTGACCGTTTCCATTTCTTCTTTTGGGTACCGTCGCATGACTTGTAGAAGGGCTAGGTTTCTCTTCAGTTCTCTGCTTCTTGGGTGGTGGAACGGGTGACGTTATTTCGGGACCTTCTACTTCTTTTACGCTTCAGTCCTGCAAGAAACTTTTAAGGATTTCAAAATCATTTTGATATAGTATTTTTTCACCTGGTCGGGACTTGCTTTACAGATTTCCCCTCTCTCGTTCTTAAGGTACAATACGACTCCTTTGATTTCCTGAATTACATAGGGCCTTCAAATTTTGGAGCTAACTTTGCAGTAAAATTGTCAGGAAAGAAAATTTCCGCTTCAATACTTTATCCCCAACTTTAAAATCTGCTTCACGGCGTTTTCTATCGTAATATATTTTTTGCTTATTTCTTGCCGTATCCGAGGTTTTAAGCGCCTGATCAATAAGTGTTTGCACGTCTTTCTGTTTAAATTCTTGCTCTCTTTGTTGCACAAAGAATAATTTACCTAAAGGCGTAATTAACTTCCGTCCTAAAAATAATTCTGCTGGGGTTTTTCCCGTAGTATCGTGATTTGCCGTTCTTAAAGCATCAGCTAAGTCATTTATGTAGCCATCCCAGCGCTTGTGATGTGTGCTAACATAACTTCGAATTATTTTTACAATGTTTTTATTAACTCTTTCTGCTATATTTGCCTGTGGTCTATACGGAAACATTTTGATGTGGCGTATGCCAAGTCCAGTGCATATGTTTTCAAATATTTGGCTACCGAATTGTTTACCGTTACCGGTGCACCGTATTGTAAAATGTATCTGTGTAAGAATGCATCTGCGACTGTTTTGGCTGAATCGCGTTTAAGTGGAACAATTTCTGTCCATTTTGAAAAAATGATCTACAATTACTAAAAGAAAACGATTTTTACTTAACTCACTCTGGGGGAAAGGACCAAGAAGATCTATGCCTAAAATTTCATTCGGAAATGTAGCGCGAATGCTATTTAAGTACCCGGCCGGGCTGTAATTAATATCATTTATTAACTGACATTGATTGCAGGACCTGACATACGCAGTTACTATTTTGTATAATTGCGGGAAATATACCGCCTCGCGTACCCTTTTTAAAGTCTTTCTGATCCCTAAATGACTCGCTGTTTTCGCGTCGTGTAATTCCTTCAAAATGCTTAATCGAAGCGAGGCTGGGATGACTGGTTTGTACTCGAGATTTTCGTTTGTTGTTTTCGTATAAAATAATAAATTATCTATTATTTCATAGTTTTCTGCTCTATTTCTTATCGCATCAATATCTGTGTGCTCAAAGCTTTCGGTGTCTTTCAAATATGCATAGATACTTCCAAATTCAGGGTCAGCTTTCAATTCAGCAATAATTGTATCTCTAGAATCTAAAATTTTTGAAGTCAACACAGCGCATTTAAGTTCATGTTTCAAAATATTCTAAGATCTATAAATCGACGTCAATCGCTTTTAAAATGTAACTTTTAATATGTACAATATTTACAGATCATAGATCAAACATGGTGGTTCAGTGGACAAATAAATCTATATGCTTTCATAATCGAAAATTGAAATCAAATAGGAACCGAAGTGTTCCTAATCCAATAGTGTGCGAACCATCAGACATCCATCTATCGGGCTGCCGGTGGAGAGTCTATGGAAATTCAGAAGGCACGTCGCGTCGCGTTAACACGCAACGCTAGCGCCATCTATCAATTAATCAAAATAATTTCCACACACTCCCCACCTGAACTCTGTCAAGAGTTCACATCAATCTAACAAGAATCAAATTTATAGCAATAAGTATTTTAACATATAATTATAAAACAATTCATAAGTATATAAAATGAATAGAAAATATATCCAAATTATAATCACTATACTAAATTCTAAAAATGGTATGTTATCATCAAATATAATTTGACACTACTTCAGTAAATCTAAATTATCAAAATAAACAATTGCATAAAAACATATTCAATCATATTTATATTATTAAACAATAAATTTTTTTTAAAGTTCTAAAGGATATAATAATTGAACTGGTCGTTTTATTATTGTTCCATCAGCAGTTTTTAGTTCACAAGAACGAACTTTGTTATCACGACCACGAAAAACGTTTATCACTCTGCCACAGTTCCACAAAAGTTTGCACTTATTGTTGCCTTCAATTAAAACAAGATCATCGACTTTAAGATCATCATAAACGTTAGGAACTTTTAATTGATGAGCTGTCCGAAGATCCATCAAATATTGTTTTTTCCATTTAGTCCACAATTGCCTAACCAATAAGTCTTGATAAATCTTTCTTTTGGTCAGAGAGGACTTGGTAGAGCCATCTTTAACAATGGAATTAAAGTTGATAGGTAATGTAGAATCTTTGTTTCCAAAAATCAAAAAATTGACTGGCTTTAGTGGCAACGGTTCCTTGTGGTCATTGTACACATATGTCAAAGGACGAGAATTCAAAACAGCTTCCACTTGTGCTAAAACTGTTGACAATTCTTCAAACGTTAGTAAAGCTTTACCGAGAATTTTTCTTAAGCACTCTTTTACTGATTTTACTAATCTCTCGTAGAAGCCTCCCCACCAAGCCCCTCGTTCTACTATAAACTTCCAACTGATTCTTTCATTCGACAGAAAATCTTGGAATTTCTCATTCGACAATAGTTTAGAGAAATGTTCGAGTTCCTTTTTTCCCTTTTTAAAAGTTTTCGCGTTGTCCGAATAAATTACTCGACAACTGCCTCTCCTAGATGTGAATCTTTTGAATGCTATCAAGAAAGAATCCGTAGAGATATTCGGTACAAGTTCCAGATGTATGGCTCTAGTGATAGCGCATGTAAATAATGTTACGTACTCTTTTTGACTTCCTTCGATGTTTTTTACGTAAATCGGTCCAGCAAAATCTATGTCAGATACGTAGAATAGTGGTGTCTCATTGATTCTATCTTCTGGAAGTTGAGAAGTGGTCTGGTCATCAGATTTCAATGAATATCTTTTACAAATAAGACACTTGTTTATTATTTTCTTGATAAATTGACGTCCTTTTTGGGATCCAAAAGCGACTTCGAATTTCAGCTAAGGTCGTTGCTACTCCTCCATGCATCATTTTAACATGTGCACTTTCTACTATCAAATTTGTTAGCCAGGAGTCTCTTGAAAGAATTGCCGGATGTTTTTCATCATGTGACAAACTAGAATGTTCTAATCTTCCACCCGCTCTAAGTATCCCGTTCTGGTTTAAAAATGGGTTAAAAAGATATAACGATGATTTCTTTTCGACTTTATTCGCTTTCTTCAGAGACTCAATTTCTTCGGGATAAAAACGTTCTTGTTCAGATCGAATCCAATAATTTTCGGCGTCCACTATTTCTTCAGTCGTTAATGGACCTGTCAAATGGTTTGTTTTCCTAATTTTGCCGATGAATCTCTTTATCCAACCAGTTATTCTCAACAATTTTCTTAAATTACTATATTTTGAGATGTCTAGAAGCCTTTCTTCAACTGTTGTGCACAAAAATTCATAAATACCATTAATGTTCTTACGGTATTCTAATTCTTCTTCAATGACAGGTTTCTCTTCATTCTGTCGAGGCCACAATTCAGATGACATTCTAAGCCATTCTGGTACTTGAAACCAGATAGGATTGTTTTTCAACTCGCGAAGTTTAGCTCCTCTCGAAGCCAAATCAGCGGGATTACATTTACCGGGGCAATAATGCCAATTTTCTGGGGATGTCAAATTTTGTATTTCCTGAATACGATTTTTAACGAAAAGCTTAAATTTCTTTCCGCAGTCTTTTATCCAGAAAGGTGTGATTTTCGAATCAGTCCAGAAAAAACAAGAAAGTTGTAACTTCAAAACTTTAGTAATGCTAGTGCCTAATTTGGCTGATAAAAGAGCTCCCATTAGTTCCAACCTAGATAAGGTGAGCGGTTTTAAAGGCTCTACTCTAGTCTTTGAAGCAACAAATACCGTAAATATTTGTTCATTGCTAGAAATTATACGCAGATACGCTACTGTACCATACGCCTTTTTGCTAGCGTCAGAAAAACAGTGCAGTTCAATCCGTTCCACATCCCTATTACCGACTGCAGAAAAATAATATCGTGGAATACCGATTTCGTCCAAATTGGAAACTTCTTTGCACCATGCTTTCCATACAGAACATAAATTTTCTGGTAGTTCATCATCCCAATCTAAAGCAAGTGTCCAAATTTGCTGCAATAAGATTTTGACTCTAAGTACAAACGGTGTTAATAGACCTATAGGATCAAAAATTCGTCCTATTGCTTGTAGGACGAAACGTTTAGTATTAACTTGTTTTGAGAGAAATGTTATCAAATTTTTTACATCAAAGTAAATTATGTCACTTTGGTTGTCCCAAGCGACTCTTAACACTTTCAATGGAGGATTTCCAGCTTCCGAAACATGACTAGATTCCTCGGATTCAATACCTTCTTTAATCCATAATTCGCGCAGTTCTTGAGAATTGGTGTGCCATTTATGTAGAATCATACTAGCATCTCTAAAAATGCTGACGCATTCTAAACTGGTATTGAAAGCAAGTTCAACGTTTTGGTGTCCTCCAATGATGTCATCTACATAAATGTGATCATTTAGAAATTCGCAAGTGGCAGGGTAGGTTTTCTCGTATTGTTTCAAATGGTGTTTAATGGTTGCAGCCAGTAAAAATGGACTGCTATTTACGCCAAATAACACACGTGTGAACCGATAAGTTATAAAATTTTGTGGATCATCGAATGGGTTTTTAGTAAACAGAAAACGCGTTACATCTCTGTCTTTCTCATCTACTTCTATCTGAAGAAAAGCCTGCTTTATGTCACTTGTAAATGCTACAGGATGAAGCCTGAAGGCCAACAGAAGTTCAAGAATGTCAGGATACAAATTTGGACCAATATGCAAGCAGTCATTTAACGAGATTTCACCAGGTCCATGTGAAGACGCGTCGAATACGATACGTAGTTTACTAGTAGTTCGATCACTACGAACGATTTCTCTGTGAGGCAAATAAAATGTGATATGAGATTCACTATCAACAGTGTCTGGAACTGGTTCAATGATGTTTTGTTGTAAATAATCTTCTAGAACTGTTTGGTACGAATAAAAGAGTTCAGGGTTATTCTGAAATTGCTTTACAAGTGTCTCAAATCGTTTCAGCGCAATCGCTTTATTGTCATGTAACTCATATTTTCTATCAGACTTCCATGGCAGCCTAACCTTGTAACGAGAATTTCTGTATAAAATTTCCGATTCGAATTTTTCCATTATGGTATTGTCTAATGAGTCGGATGATCCATTTTCAGGTTTAATTCCTAAGCTTTCAAGCACCCAAAATTTCTTCATCTGATCAGATATTATATTGTTGCGTGCGTACGGGTTCGTTACGAAATGAATGCACAAGTCCGATTAAAAATGAACAAAAATTTATTATTATCACAACAAAAATGCTTAAATTTTCTCAAATTATCATGCAGTATTACAATATCTCACAGTAGTTATCTTTTAACTACTCAAATATCCAATAGAACGTAATTCAAAACAGCTAAAGAACGCTAATCCGCGAATTCGCTACAATCAACAACAGTAGTTTTCTAAACAACAACAAACTAAGCAACTACTACAAACTGAGATGTTTTCCTCCTTTTATAAGATTTTAAAATCACGCGCTAGAATTTTCCAGTACTTTCTCGAAATCAAAAAGAGATATTTATTTATTTAATGCACGCGCTCTTGTATTTTCAATTTTCCGGCTTACCTTTCTTTTAATATTCGTTACGCGCTGCACCGCGCGAGAAATAAAACCATTTAATTTATAATTAAAGTAACATTAGCTTTTTAAATACCAAATTCGTAACACTGCCCCCTTCCCAAGGACTGCACGTCCCGAGCAGTACAATCCCTGGACAGGAAGCTAAACTTACAACTGTGGCATAAACATTACATTACAATATCAAACAACATGAACAATAAATGCAATAACTAACTTAAACAAATCAAATGCTATCAAATACTAAATACAAAACAAATACTAAATACAAATCAAATACTAAATGCAAATCAAATACTAAATACAAATCAAATCAAATACATATTTAAAAACAAAAAGGACCATGGTCTGATACTATTTATAATTATTTACATTACGTACTATGGCCATAGTAATGAGCTAACCTGTCGTAATGAACGACTTTAGGTTTAGAGTTCGAAGACTTACGAATCCGAACCACGACGTCATTCAGCCTGTTTAGGACTGTGTACGGCCCATCCCAAGGTGACTGTAATTTCGGACAAAGTCGTTTTCGTCGAGTCGGATTCCACAACCACACCTTGTCTCTTTTGTTGAATCTATGTCCAGTAGCTCTCGCGTTGTATCTGGTCTTCACTTTCTCCGTCGCCAAGTTCACTCGCTTTCGTGCGGAACGGTGCATCACTTCAAAACGGGCCTTGACATCTTGGATGTGTTCCTCAGGCGATGAAGGCGCATCCGTACGGCGATGAAACAGGCGGTCACAAGGCAGACGAAGGTCTCGACCGAAGAGCATCTGAGAAGGAGAATAGCTGGTAGTCTGGTGTTTCTTTTCGACCCTAGCATGATTTCGCCTGTTTCTCGAGCTGGTTCTTTCGGACAAAGCGTCGGCATTTCCAGGTGAGGATCCCTTCTTAGGATGGATAGTCATGTCTTCAGATCCTGAAAGCAGTTTGTTGTTTTTCAAGTCTAAGGAAAAATTGTATTTCCTTAAAAAGTCCAATCCGAGTATGCATGGATCTGTAATATCCGCCACATATGCCGTGTGATGGTAGGCGGCACTTCCAAATGTGATTTTCACGTTTAACTTCCCAGTTATGTCGATCTTATCACCAGACGCAGTCTGAAGGGTAACACAGGATGGCGTCCAAATAAGTTTATCTTTAAACTGTTCAGCTAAATCTTTCCTAATGATGGTAACATTAGCTCCTGTGTCAATGATCATATTGCAAGGAACTCCATCGATATTCCCATTGATGGACAGTCCGTTATTGTTGCCACTCACTATAGAGATCTTAAGCGCTTTAAAACAGGGTTTTTCATTATCTGGCAACCTCCGTTCCTTGATATGGTCATTAATTTGTTTCCTGCGTCGTTGCTCAGAAATTGTCTCAATTTTTGTACCCTGGGGTGTTCTGCAATTCTTTCGTACGTGGCCTTCAGCTCCACGCTTTGGTTTCTTGTCAATCCTTTTCCTTCCCGTGGCATTTAATTGTCTGTTTAAATCGTATGCCTTATTTTCCGTGCTCTGGGGAGTTCTGCAGTTCCTTCGTAGGTGGCCTTCAACACCGCAATTCCAGCACTTTAGGGTCGGTTTTGTTTCACCACTATTCCGTCTTAAAGCATTCACTGGTCTTGTCAACTCATCCGTTTCATTATCCGTGCCCTGGGGTGTTCTGCAATGCCGTCGTAGGTGACCTTCAGAACCACATCTCCAACATCTTACAGCCACTTTGTTCTCACTGCTACTCCGTATCAAAGCATCGACTTGTCTGGATAAATCATCTAAACGAGCCATTAATTGGTCCCCTGGGTCGTGGACTCGCACAGCTCTGACTGGGTAGAGATCCCTAAGAGTTGCTTGCTGGGCTGCCTCCAATTTCACGGCGTACAACAGAGCGCTTTTTACATCCTTTACATCTGCCATTCGCAGTGCTTTCAGTATTTCAGGGTCCCGGATGCCATCGATGAAATATTGCAGCGACAGAATTTCCCTCGTTTCTCTCGGGCACTCCGTAAAGGCGAGGTGGGACAGCCTTTCAACATCCGTGGCGAGTTCCTGGAGTGATTCGGTGGGCTTCTGTTGACGGGATTTTAATTGAAGCCTGCTGTAGTCTTTTAAACATTTCTCGCCAAAGCGCAGCTCCAATGCGCCTGATAGAGCTTCGAAGTCAAGTCTTTGGTTTTCAGGAAGCGTCTGCAGGATATCCGCTGCGTCTGCTCTCAGCGAAGCGGCGAGATGACAGGCCTTAGTTTGAAAATCCCATCCATTCGCATCCGCCACTGTAGAAAATTGTGTTTTGTACACTTTCCAGGAGGTCTTCCCATCATAAGTGGATAACTTCAGAGAGGGACGAGCAGGCATGGGTAAAAATTTAAAACCATCACTGTTGTTCCCTGCCGTCGCTACGAATTTCTTTAAAATATCCACTTCTTTGGCTACTGCAGAAACCCTATCATCAGTTTGTTGTTCGATTTGATGTTGGACGGCACAAACTCTTCCTTCTATATGTTCTTTTACAGAAGAAACTCTTTCTTCTATTTCTTCTTTCACCGAAGAAACTCGATCTTCAATTTGATCTTTTACAGAAGAAACTTTTTCTTCAATTTGTCCAACTTTATTTTCAACTGTGTCAATTCTGCCTTCCATAGCTTCAAATTTATTTTCTATTATGCAGGTAATTTCTCTTTTCATTTCTTCTTGACCAGCTTGAACGGCTTTCATTTCGTCCTTAACGGATTCCTGGCCCAATTTCATTTCTTCTTTAAATGAGGCAAAGGCTGATATTAAATGCCTTAATTGCTCTTCCATCGCTCTTGTTATTGGCATTCAAACCCCACTCCTGACATCAAAAATTGTTGCGTGCGTACGGGTTCGTTACGAAATGAATGCACAAGTCCGATGAAAAATGAACAAAAATTTATTATTATCACAACAAAAATGCTTAAATTTTCTCAAATTATCATGCAGTATTACAATATCTCACAGTAGTTATCTTTTAACTACTCAAATATCCAATAGAACGTAATCCAAAACATCTAAAGAACGCTAATCCGCGAATTCGCTACAATCAACAACAGTAGTTTTCTAAACAACAACAAACTAAGCAACTACTACAAACTGATATGTTTTCCTCCTTTTATAAGATTTTAAAATCACGCGCTAGAATTTTCCAGTACTTTCTCGAAATCAAAAAGAGATATTTATTTATTTAATGCACGCGCTCTTGTATTTTCAATTTTCCGGCTTAGCTTTCTTTTAATATTCGTCACGCGCTGCACTGCGCGAGAAATAAAACCATTTAATTTATAATTAAACTAACATTAGCTTTTTAAATACCAAATTCGTAACAATATCTTCCTCAACTACGATATTAAAGGCTGTGGAATTATACGTTGTACCTTTAGTGTAACCTAGCAGAGACCAACCGAATAACGTTTCAGCAGTTACTAAATGTTTGTTTAAACGCTTAAGTTTCACAGTTACTACATCATAATAATGCGAGTTGTAAACCTTCTAACTGTTTGCCTAAAATGTGTCTATCCAGATTAGGAGGTGGTAAATCAGAACTTGAAATTTGTTCAGTCACGAGAGCTTCAATTTCGATTTTCAAATTCGGTGTTTCCTTGTTCTGTAATTTTATCTTAACAACGTCAAATGTTTTTCTAATGGGTGTTTTATTTCCAAACGTAAATACCGAGTCTCTGTTCGAATAACAGGAAGCTTCAATTTTCCCGCGATTTCTTTTCTTAGGAAGGAACGCATACTACCTGAATCCAGTAGAGCTCTAATTAAAACCGACTGCGTAGTTGTTCGAAGTGTTACGCAACACGTTTGAAGTGAAATAGTTTTAATTTTGCTGCGTGAGAATGCTGAAAGAACATGCGAATCTTCTATACTTTTATTTTTTTCATTTCGTTCTTTCTCAGCGAGAAAGCATATTGAACTGTTATGTCGACCTTTGCACTTGGAGCAGACGAGATCGTTTCGACACTGCTTTAGGCGGTGGTTTAATTTCAGGCAAAGGTAACATCGGGAATGTTTACGTAATAAATTTCTCTTCTCATCAACTGTCAGTGATTCACAGTCTTCAGTAACATGTTTGGATGTATTACAAAACAGACAGCAATTAGTAGTTTTGTTTTCTTTAACCGGCGCCAAGAGCTGGTAAGTGGAATGAACGATACTCCTCTTCCCGCCCTTCTCTTTATAAACACAGGAAGTGCTTTCTGATTTATGAGTGGAGAGCAAAAGATGGCTTCTCTCGCGACTCTCCAATTCTAAACGAACAAACTGCAATAATTCGTCAACATTAAAAAAGGATGACGAATCCGTTTTACGATTGAATTCTAAGGTTATATCAGACGGCAGAGTTTTCATTATGGCTGGAATCAACATATAACTGTATTTATCCGGTGTGACTTCTAATGATTTCAAGCTGCGTATTTGAGTTTCTATAGTGTCACAAAGTTTGCGAAGTTTTAAAGTGTCACTGGATTTGGTTACTGGGGTAAGATTCAGGAGTTTTTGCATGTGTGAGTTTATAATTATATCTTTCCTGCCAAACCTGTTTTTAAGTATTTCGATAACTTCATCGTAATTTTGTTCCGAAATGCAAAAACCTTCTATCGCGTTTGCACCATTGCCGCATAAGTACGATTTTAAATAATTAAATTTTTCGATCTTTGTTAAAGATTCATTATCATGGATTGCTACCTTGAAAGAGTTCCAAAAACTTGTCCACTGGGTGTAATCTCCATAGAATTTAGCGATGGTTAATTTTGGCAGACGCGTACATTTATTGCTTTCGATTTTAGAATTAGTTTCGTTAAGAGAGTTTTCATTATCCGAATTTGTTACTTTATTCAATTCTTTCAATTTTTTATTTGCTCTGAATTGCCATAACTGAATTTTCTCTTCGTATTCGATACAAGATAGAATTTCTGTTTCAAACTCTTCTGCCTCTGATTTCAAAATATTCTAATATCTATAAATCGACATCAATCGCTTTTAAAATGTAACTTTTAATATGTACAATATTTACAGATCATAGATCAAACATGGTGGTTCAGTGGACAAATAAGTCTATATGCTTTCATAATCGAAAATTGAAATCAAATAGGAACCGAAGTGTTCCTAATCCAATAGTGTGCGAACCATCAGACATCCATCTATCGAGCTGCCGGTGGAGAGTCTATGGAAATTCAGAAGGCACGTCGCGTCGCATTAACACGCAAAGCTAGCGCCATCTACCAATTAATCAAAATAATTTCCACAGTTCATTGCCTTCATCGTCCACGTTTATACGAGAAAGTGCGTCAGCTATATTGTTTTCCTTACCCGGTTTATATTTGATTATGAGATTATATTCTGGGAGTTTTAAAGCCCATCTTATTAACCTGGGCGTTAGGTTTTTCCCGAGTAAAGTCTACCAACAGCCGCATGATCCGAAAAGACTGTTACTGGCGCTTTGCCGAAATAAACTCGAAATTCGTGTACAGCCATTAATACGGCTAATGTTTCTCTTTCTGTAGCTGTATAATTCCTTTGTGTCTGATTCAACGTTTTACTAAAAAATGCCAGAGGATGGCTATTTTGCATAAGAACCGCACCCACCGCATAGTCCTACGCATCTGCTGCAATTTCCAGGTATTCGTCCCCCTCCGGGAATTTCAAAACAGGGGCATTGATGAGCGCTTCTTTTAATCTTTCGAATGCGGTATTTGCTTCCGCTGTCCACGTGAATTTAGTTTTCTTTCTTTTAATTACTAACAAGGGTTCAACAATATTAGCAAAATCTTTTATGAATGACCGACAAGAACATAACCCAAGGAAAGAAGAAAGTTTCTTGGCGGTGTTGGGAGGTGGGAAATTCTTGATTGCTTTTATTTTTTAATCTTGAGTTTCTATACCTTTTTGCGAAATTTTATAACCCAGATATTTAAGTTCTTTAGTTGCGAACTTGCATTTTGAGGTGTTAAATGTAAGACCGGCCTCTTTTAATAATTTAAAAACTTCTTCTAGATCTTTAATATGTTGTTCCAATGTACTACTCGTTATAATTATATCATCTAGATAGGTTAAAGTCGATTTTCCTAGGACAAGCTTTAGAACAATGTACATAGCTCTCTGGAATGTTGATGGGGCCCCACACAACCCAAAGGGCATGCGTAAAAATGCATAAGTACCCGATTTTGTTATGAACGCGGTTTTATGTATCTCTTCGGGTCTCATAGCTATTTGATAGTAGCCAGACGTTAAGTCCAAAATAGTCATGTATCTTGTAGATTTAATCTTTCTAATAATTTCCTCTATAACCGGCAAAGGGTAAACTGGGAATTTAGTAATACTATTAAGTTTTCTGTAATCGATAGCAAACCTCCAAGCCCTTTTATCCGAAGGAGGAAACTCGTTCTTTTTCCTACATAATACGACTGGACTCGCGTACTCACTATTTATGGGCGTTATTATTTTGTTCTTTAACATTTCCCGAATATGTTCTTCTATGATTTGCTCTTTTTGTTTATCATAGCGGTAAGGTTTAGTCCTACAGGGTTTGTCGGCAGTTAAGTGTATCTCATGCGTAACTATTTTACAGCTACCAGGCCTTTCTGAAAACAAGTTTGAAAAAGTACGCACCACTTGCTGGATGGCTTAACTTTCATGGTCATTCAAATAGTTAAGGTCAACTTGCGGAAATTCCACTGGTTCCACCACCCTCTGATCTATCTCCAGCACGATAGAACTTTCCTGGAAATTCAGTTTGGCCTTCGCGGCTTTTAAAAACTCCATCCCTAAAATAAGTGGACTTTGCAGATTTTTTACTACAAAAATTAATACTTTAAGGCTTTCGTTCTGAACTTGAATTTTTAAAGATAATTTTCCAATACAGTGACAAGTTTGTCCTTGCGCTGCTATGATTTCTGTGTTTTTATTTTTAAATAATCGAAACCTATTAAAGAACTATTAAAGTTCTTCCTAAAAAAAATATCACTCATAAAATTACCAGGACGTTCTGAAAACAAGTTTGAAAAAGTATTCACCACTTGCTGCATGGCTTGGCTTTCATGGTCATTCAAATGGCTAAGGTCTACCTGCGGTGGTTTCACTGTCTTCACCACCCTCCGATACATTTCCAGCATAAGCGAATTCTCCTGAAAATTTAGTTTGGCTTTCGCGGCCTTTAAAAACTCCATGCCTAAGATGACTGGACTCTGCAAATTTTTCACCTCAAAAATTAATACTGTGAGGCTCTCATCTTTTACCTGTATTTTTAATGAAAGATGGACCGGACGCGGCATCAATACTGTACGACGCGTTTTCGCGAGCTCGCTTTTCGCCTTATTATTTTAAGTTAGTTTTGATATAGTTTACACAAGAGTTATATCAATTTAAAGTTCTTCAAAAGCTGAGCAATTTGATATGCATCTGGAGCGATTCCGTTTATTAGTGGTGGATTAATTAAGTCTTTAAAGCAGAAGTCATTGTTCGTATCGCGACCTCGTGATATCTGCTGAGGGTTACAGTGACCCCGTGAAGTGCCGTTTTGTGGTGTTTACATCTATTAAGATTTCTCTGGCACCTACAGGCATCCAATTTCAATCCTAGTACCTTTGGAAAGTGGAAGATATGATCTCTTCATTGATACCAGTGCTGTGATTGTGAAGTGTTTGTGCGATTTATTACAGTGTTTTTATTGTGCGACATAAAAGTGCCATACTTCTGGATTAATCTGCCCTTATCTCTGGTCTAATTGGGAATATCGACACCATTCCTAGACGATAAGGTAGGCCTTTAGATTACCTTTCTTTTAGTGTATCATTCATCCTGCTAGCTTAATTAGTGACTGAGTGCCGTAAGATTTAATTGCAATTTTCCTGTGTGACCTTGTTCTTTCCCCGGTATCCTCACCCGGCTCATTTTTACGACACAGCGGCGGAGGGTCGGTCCAGCAGGACAGGTCGCCTTTTGAACTTGTCGGACAACTCCTTTTCAAGCTTTTCTAGCGCATGCGCGCATAGTAGAGTGCAGTTGCTATAAGTCTTGCACGTGCTTTTGTTTACAATTTGAACTTAGCTGCACGGTACTTAGCCAGCCTCTAGTACACCCAAATTTTTAACCCTGTTCTAGTTTTTCACTGTGCATTTAACTTTTATTCTATTATATTTACTTCTTTTTATTACTTTATCATCATTATTATAATTTTTATACTTATTTAATTTCATCTTCCTGTAAATTTTTGTTTGTGCTTATTTACTGATAGCCATCTATGTACTCTGTTTCCATACCTTGTTAAGTTCGTTTAGATTTTATTTCTGTATATGCAATTATTCTGTGTATTGTATGCATTATTCTGTGTATTGTATGCATTATTCTGTGTATTGTATGCATTATTCTGTGTATTGTATGCATTGTATGGGAAATAGGCTCTGTGGCTGGTTTCTTCACAGCATTCAGTTCCGTACATTTAGCATTTGTGACGGAAATTAATGAGTTTTCTGTAAATTCCATTCACTTCTCATTTACTTGTCACCTTGTACCCGTGCACGCTAACTGTTGGCAGCGCTTTCATTGCACGCACTTATATTTAACTGTATTGCCTTAGATTATGTAACTGTAGGCTTTTTATTGTAATTCTGCATATTAACTGTCATTGTCTGCATTATATCATGGTACTAAAATCTACTCTATCTACTGACGAAGATATAACAACGTCGTCTAGCGCCTTAGACCCGACCTCTATCTTAAACTCAGACATAGCTCATGCTGAAAAGGTAGACCTCTTCTACCAGGAAATCAAGAGAGTAACAACTACCTACCGAGGTGGTAAATTTCTGCTCCGAACAGAACTCAGAGAACGTATTCTTACCTCACTAGAGGCTCTACAGAAGTTAGCCCTAGAAGGCCCCGAATACACAGCAAAACCAACAAAAGCCGACACAAGTACCAATACCTCCACTCTCTTCTGCTGCGAATTAGCACATGCAAATAACCAGTATCAAACAGACCAGCAGAGGCATAACGTGTTCGCTGTAGCACCACTGCCTAATCCGATCAGAGGTCCATCCTACGCGGCTGCTGCAGCTAAGGCTAAAGATACTAGTCACATAACTACGCCCCGGCACACACTATTACTATATCCTAAGGAAGCCACCTGCTCCACCAGTCAAGACCTTAAGGCTAAACTCAGCCAGGAATTCCCACTCCCCAAGATAGGAGTAAAGGTATCCACAGTCAGAAACATACAAAAAGGAGGGCTAGCCGTTGACTGTCACACGAAGGAGGACCTTGACAAGCTAAAAAATACGCTAAACAGTGCAAAGGGACAAGAACTGGTAGAGACCAAGCTTCCCGCCACAAGACTTCCAAGAGTTGCTATCCACAGCGTCCCACATGAAGCCCAGGAACACGAAATAGAACGAGCTTTGGCATCGGAGCACAATGCTACGAAATCAACAGTCAAGATCCTCTACCGCCTCCGAGAAAGAAGAAACACAGTTAAATGGGTTCTTGACTGCCAACCTACAGTCTACCAGCGAATCATGCAGGCTCCCAGACTCTACCTCGGCTGGCGGGCATACCGAATTGCAGACTTCTACAACACCAAGCGATGCTACAGATGCCAGGAACTCGGCCACACTCAAAAGGAGTGCTCCAACAAACATTATTGTGCATACTGCACAGAAGAACACGACATCCGTGAATGCCGAGCGCAGCAGCCCGCGTGTATCAACTGCGCAGACTATAACTATAGGACAAACAGGAGCATCCCCTGCGATCATCCAGCCTATGATGTCAACTGCCCCTCGTACGGAAGATACATCGCTAATATCAGACGCAGTACCAGATACGAGTGATTTGCCACAGCCGCCCACTCAAATAATGAAAACACCAGACATCCAACGAGAAGTTATCAAATGCATCCAGATTAATTTACAAAGAGCAAAAGCCGCCGCGTCACAATTGATCCAACATACAATCAACCATCAACCAGATATACTATTGATTCAAGAACCTTACTGCAGAGCAGGGGAAGTCGCCTGTTTGCCACTCTGTTGGAAAATATTTCAGCGCAAAGCACAACAGAATGAGCCACCACCAAGAGCAGCAATCGCCTGCTGCAACCCGCTGTGGTCCCCGCTGATAATTACACAGAAGCGAGACCATGTAGCAATCCTCCTCAGCTTCTCAAATTCACAGATCATCATTTCCTCCATCTACAGTCCCCCACCGGATGATATCCACCAGACCATCATGAGCATCGAAGAAGTAAAGACAAAGTGCCCCACAACATCACATGTTATAGGCGGTGATTTTAATGCCCACAACATCATATGGGGTTACCCAGCTACCACTCCAAAAGGGCAAGTCTTGGAAGACTACATATTGGCCAGCAATCTGCAAATCATAAACACCCCCAACGCGCCACCCACATTTGACAACACGTACCACCACGGATGGCCAGATATTACAGTGACTACTAATGATATAGCCAATAACCTACAAGACTGGATGGTAGCAGATGAAGAGAACTGCTCGGACCATCGCTTCATACACTTCAATATTGCAAGCGACACAAGGATCAGCATCTTTAAAAGATACAAACTTCCGGGTAACAAATTGCGAATACTTAACAAAGCTTTCTCTCTAACATTACAGCAAGAAGAGCAGGAGCTAAGTCAATACAAGAGCCCCAATGATCTGAACACTTATACCGAGCGGCTGCTTGACACTCTACGGAGCATTTGCGATCAGCACCTGCCCACCAGAGCAGCAAAATGTTTGCAAGGAATTTCCTGGTGGACAAAGGAACTGCGACAGCAACGGCAAAAGTGCAGGGCTTTACGACGTCGCCTTCGCACCAACATTAACGAAACCACCAAGAATGCAATACTAGCAACCTTTAGGGAGGAAAGAGCGCATTATAAAAATAATATCCTTAAAGCCAAAATAACCAGCTGGCGTAAGTTCTGCACAGAAAATAACAACCCATATGGAATTCTACACAAGCTTGCCACCAACAAGGTCTTTAAGCCGGATCAACTCTATGCCCAAATTGCCAACCAACCCATTACCACCAACATAGCAGAATTTACGGCAGCCACAACCTTAAACACAGTCTTCCCAGCAGACGATCCGGACGATGACACGCCAGAGCAAAGGCACACAAGGGGAAACACCACTATCCCAGAGACTTCAGACGACGAACCATTTGAAATGGAAGAGATCAAGCAAATCTTTCGACAGCTTCCAGTCAAAAAGGCACCAGGTCCTGACGGCCTGGATTATGCAATAATCAAGGTCGCCTTCAACGCTCGACCCACTTACTTTAAAGTTCTGTTTAACAAGCTTCTACATTGTCAAATCTTCCCTACTGCATTCAAACAAGGACAGGTCGTCCTGTTTTTAAAAAAGCACAAATCCCCGGAAGATCCAAGATCCTTTAGACCCATATGTCTGTTATCTGCATTGGGTAAGATCTACGAAAAACTGCTAGTCAACAGGCTGAAGCACCATCTATACCGACAAAACTTTCTTAGCCCACATCAATATGGATTCAGGACAGGCACATCTACCATCCATGCTCTAGAACACATTCGAAAACATATAAATGACAACAGAATCAACAATCTACATACTGCATTTATCTCTTTAGATCTTCAAAGTGCCTTTGATACTCTCTGGTGGCCTGCAATAAAGCAGGCCCTCAGGGAGGCAAAGTGTCCAAGGAACCTTTTTAATATCTTCACTGACTATCTCCACTCTAGAAGTCTAATTATAGTCAATAATAACGGTGTTGTCACTAAACAGCAGGAACGAGGGTGCCCACAGGGGTCATGTGCCGGGCCTCTACTGTGGATAATCACGTTTAATTCCTTATTACAAATCAAATGGCCTACCCATACCAGAGTGATAGCATATGCAGATGATGCGGCATTGCTAGTCTCTGGCCGCACAAGAGAAGAACTCGAACGAAATGGTACGGAAACCTGTTCCATATTTTCAGATAAATGCAGTAGACTTAAATTGATCATTTCCGCACAGAAGTCAACGGCAGTAGTCATCCCACGACCGAGAACTAATCCAACGCGACGGCCGTGTATAAAATTGATGGGACGAAATCTAAAGATCTCAAAAACCATAAAGTATCTCGGACTTACATGGGATCAGGGTCTCACATGGCTGCCCCACCTTCAAGACATCAGAGTCAAGACAGCAAATATAGCTAAGAAAGCCAGACAATTCCAGGGAAGAAACTGGGGGCAAAACCCTCACATCCAGAAACTGCTATATCTAACGGTAGCGGAGAGAATTGTTCTTTACGCATCGGCTATATGGGCGCAACCAATGAGCAGTCGCAAGATCAAACTCTTGACAACAATACAACGGCCATTTGCTCTAAACATAAGTAGGGCATATAGGACAACGGCATCAAGTGCAATAACGGTCCTTGCGGGACTAACACCCCTGCACATAAAGGCCAGCATAGAAGCTGCATATGAGCGCCTAATTAGGCTAAAACAAGATGCCAACTTTGCTGGCACCGCCTTCCATGCAACACAGTATGAATTACCAGGGAGTGTGCAGTATGTGCACCCGGTACACAAAAGTAAAGGCATCCATGTCGTGACAGCACAACACCCAACGCCTCTCAGAGAAACTCCACATGTGAACTCACGATTCTACACCGATGGATCAAAGCATGACAATGGAGTGGGATGCGCCTTCGTTCACTTCAAAAATGACCGAGTGGAAAGCAAATGGAAAGGCCATCTCGCTACCCACAACAGCATTTTCCAGGCAGAAGCTGTGGCAATAGCAGCTGCAATTCAGTATGCTCAGGATATCAATCTAGCAGCAACCGAAATTCACACAGACAGCATGTCAGTGCTACAGGCAATCATGAATCACCACCATACCTCACCCACAATTATAGCAATCCAACAGCTCCTGCGTAACAATATGCAAACACACATCAAACTAATCTGGGTGAAAGGACATGATGGCATAGAGGGTAACGAGATGGCAGACCAGTTAGCAAACGAGGCGGCACTCAACAACGACGCGCAAGAGGTGACAACTCCAATCCCGACTTCGTATTTAAAGCGAAAGCTAAGAGAACTAAGCAAAGAACAGTGGCAACAGGAGTGGGGTAACTGTGATACAGGAAGAAGGACACACGGATTCTACCCAATAGTAGACAACGAACGTCTCCAGGCCATTGCACCCTTGACATACTATATCACGGGGCACGGCCCATTTCCATCCTATTTTCAAAGACATGCAATTTCGATGACAGATATATGCGTCTGCGGGGCAACTGGCTCCCCCGACCACTACATATTTGAATGCAGCCTTACATCCAACTTACACCTACCACTCCCAGCCACAAATATAGAATCATATAAACGATTCATCATTAAGCACCCACCAGCGGTCAAAAAGATCTGCCAAATAATTAGGCAGGTCAACGACCTAGGGCAAGACATCTGCCAACCAAACTAGCGTCAATTAAGGCGTCTCATAAAGCAACCACAGTCAGCTTTCACCAAATCATCAACAGAGTTCTGACAGTCTCTTATACTGACAATCAGCTGAATGCAACTTACAATATGTTTAAATTATGTGCTGCGCTTATAACATAACTGCACTGCAACATAACTGCAGACATAGCTGCTTACTGCATACAGTACTCACTTACGGCGTATAGAGCAAACTACTGACTATGAACAGACTGCTACCTGCATTGTGTCTCTGTAGTAGTTACAACGACTGAAATATCCATAGAAGTATTTCCTGGAATAACCACAGTTATTACAACAACTGCAAGTTATATATCAGTGTATAAGGTACTGTGCGCAGAGTAATTGGAACGCCCTGACAAATAGTGTACAGAACTCATCAACAGTGTACAGAGCTCAACACTGACTAATCACAGATTACTACTTGCATGTCCATGCTAGTCCATGCTTAACTGAACAGTGTAAAACAAATGTGTATCCGACTTTGCATTGTGTAACCATTCTGTAAGCATTGTGTATATAACAAGCATCATGTATCTATTACAATACTAATATGCACTGTGTATTCTACAACATAGTGTTTCTCCTACAGTCATTGCCAGTACTGTATTACACAAACGCGTTATACAAACTATCTGCAATAAATATGCACCTCATTCTGCACTGAATTTGTCAAATTCTGCACAGTATCTGCTGTATATAAAGCATATAATTACTATGCAACTATCTACATTGCGTGTGCACTACCTGCAATACCTTACAACCTGTTGTGTATCTGACTTTGCACTGTGCATTTGTTCTGTGAGCAATGTGTATATAAAAAGTACTGTGTACCTACTTTAATCCAATAAACACTGTGCATCTAATATAATATAAAATAAGCTCAGCGCATTCTATAACATAGTGTCTCCACTACAGTTATTGCCTGCACATCATATCTGTATTACTCAAACTATCTGTATTATATCTGCACTGTATATGACATATGCATAATGTATAATTCATCTATATCTATCAATATTGTATCAGCATTACCTGTATAATCTCATAGCTTCACATAGAAATATATAGCTTGGCAACATAGCATGCATGGTGCTGCGTACTATAATTGTGTGTATACAATAGTATAGATTTTTTTTTGAATATGTAAGTATAATTGTGTTTATATAATTGTGCACAATTGTGTTATATACCATAGTATAGTGTTTTATTCTGCGTTTTAATACGTTAGTATAATTGTGTTTGCATAATTGTACACCATAACTGTGTTGTATATAGTAGTATAGTGTCTTATTTCGTTTGTACAATTGTGCGCAGTATAAATTCTAATATCTAATGCTTTACAAGCATAGTGTATCTGTTTTTACATTGTGTATCAATTCTGTAAGCATTATGTATATAAAAAGCGCTGCATATCTATTCAAATTAAATAAGTATTGTGTACCTGATATAACGTATTGCATAATGTATTCTCCAGAGTAAAGTTTCATCTGTAATTACTATATCATCTAATAACAAAATTTAATATTCTACAGTGTGCCTGCATGCTTTATGTATGTTTATTTGCGCATTTTACATGTGATATGTGATCTAAATGTGTCTAAATGATCTAAATGTGTCTTTAGTGTAAGTGTATACTATATATTAGCTTAAATATGTTTCATTATAAGTATGTGTTTTACTTGTATAAGTGTGTGCAAACTAGTATCTAATTTCTATTTTTATATAATGTGCTTACATGTTTTATATGTGTTATATATGTGCTTTTATATGTGTTTTACAAGTGTTTTGTATGTATCTTTATATGTGCAATTGTATGTACTTGTATGTGTATGTATATGCTGTAATTAGTGTCTAACAGTGTCTAAAAACCAAGATGTAACAAATAATCCGCCTATCGATCAAAACTAATGTATTCCTAAGACGCTTCTGTATGGCCATGTACAATTACGTAAAATTCTTCAATAAACTCCCAAGGTGGCCTCATGAGGCTCCTGGGAGTTGCTGCCACTAGATAGGGGAGGGCGCGGGACATATGCCTGTTTACCTCTGTTAAACATCAGGCGTCCCCGTCCTCCGTCACCTGTCACCTGTATTTTTAATGATAATTTCCCGATACATTGACAGGTTTTTCCTTGCGCCGCTATAATTTCTGAGTTTTTATTTTTAAATAATCGTAACCTATTAAAATTCTTCTTGAAAAATGTATCACTCATAAAATTACCTTCTGCCCTTGTATCGATGAGGGCTTCTACTGGTACATCGCCAACCAAGACTTGTATAATTGGTAACTGTGAGTTCTTTACGATGACCGTATTTAAGTATCTTTTTGAGGGTTTTTTCAAAACTTCCGGGGTCTGGACCCTCGCTTTCACGGGCCCCTCTATTCGTTTAAAGCTTTCCTTTCAACTTCTGCCTTCTGAGTACGCGGACGGTTGTTTTCAAATTTCCTTTTTGGGCCTTGACCTTCGAGCTTCGATGAGTTAGCTTGATAGCTCTTTCCCCCATAAGAGCGGTTTGCATTTCTGGTCTGCTCATTTGAAGATTGCCTTCGGATACATTGAGAATACGATGCCCCTCTAGCTTTTCCGCTATTCTGCGATTTTGAAACTTGACCGCCAATTCGAAGAGCTCCTGCAATGTGCTTGGGTTTCTAATTTCAAAGTAATCTTGAACAACAGGGAGTAATCTTGGTAAGATTATTTCAATAATCTCCGCGTCGGGTTTCTTCCCATACAGCATATCCGTCAGTTTAATTTTTCGCAAAATAAAGTCCGTCAACTCTTCTATATTCCGTCGATAAAAACTATACAGTTCGGCTTCTAGCCTTGCTCGACCTTTCACTATGGGGAAGGCCTTTAATAACGATTTTTTGAAATTTTCAAATGTATATGTCTGGTCTCAATTCCCCTAATAAAAATTTGCCTATACTCTTCCACCATAGCGCGGCCTGTCCTCTTAGTGCAGATGTGGCGATGGCAACTTTTTGTCTTTCAGGCACAGTGTAGAGCTGGAAGTGATTGTCGAGGCCTTCTAGAAATATCGCCATCGAATTTTTTCCGTCGAAATTGACGTTTGGCTTGATTGACGCTCTCATCGTCTGGAGCAGGTATCCAAATCCTTCCAATTGGCTTGCCATTTCTTGTTGTCCAGCAGCTTCCATCCAATTTTCGGCCATTTCAGTTCGACAAGTGTTCGGGCGCCAATGTAATGTTGCGCGCTTCCAACCTGCACGCAACAATAGTGGTGACTTCTAAGAACTGGAAAGTAGACAGAGTCTTGAGAAGGGTTTAAATCCCTTTTTATTCAACTTTAGAAATTACAAATGCGTGCTCTTGACGCTCACAAACTACGCCGACCCGGCGGTAAAATAAAAATAAGAAACTAAGAAAAGAATAGTAACAAGTGACTAACTACGAGGCTCTCTAAACGTAACTAACCTAACCGCTTTCTAAGATACCGCTGATAATTCAGCAAACTTCTGAATATTACGTTGAAAGATTAACAATCTGCCGAGGCAAGTACTCAGGCCGAAACGCGTGGTTCTTCAATTTCTAACTAGCCACCTCCACGCTCGTGAAGCAAGAAAGCACACTTTGGAACTCGTTTCCCTTCTATTTAACTCAGATTACTTCCGCTGACAATTTGAATCCTTGCGCGTTCTACTAAAATTTACATACTCTGGCATTGGCAATTCCAGGGGAAAGTAAGGCTTGACAGGAAAGATAGTTTAAACTTAAAATAAATGTTAGTTTAAAATAAATATAAACCCTACAAACTGTAAACTTGCCATTATGCATTATTGTTGCCTTTTTATTTAGGAAGAGAATATTTAGTAAAACATACATTCTTCAAAAAACAAACCAGCAACAGACTGATCTTGAAAATATATTTTATTACCACCATCTGAAGTCTGTTAAATCAATTTCTTTATTATTAAGTGTAAAATTATTTAAGAAAAGTTAAGATACGCATTTGAAATTAGGAAATGTAGTCGATGAAGGGCAAATCGGATATATATCTTTACATATTATTTATTTACAACTAAAAGATATAAGCCTTCTGCAAGGGGGGCTACGTTTCTTTCTCTCGTATTAAGGGAATAACAGCGATAAGTGGTTTCATGTGGCAACCATGCTGTCTGTAGATAAGGACGACTTTAGTGAGGGAGTGACAGCCGTGCCGTGGCTTTGTATGTAGGAGGTACTGACTTCGTATAAGGAAGTAAAAATGCGTCTAATTGTTTAGTCTAACTCCTGCTATAAATTTATGCGGAAACTCTTCATTGTTCATTTTTTTATTTGTTTAGTCTTTTCAATTTGTTATATACCTTGTGAAAATATTGCTTTAAACTTGTTTCTTGATTTTTTGATAAAGATTCGCCGAGCTTCGTTGCGTAAGTAGAACGAAAAAAAAGAAATTTTACTGCAGAAATAATATATATCATGATTGCTACAGAACGACCATTGTTTTCCTTGTCATCTTATTCATCAATAATGCATACGCAAAATAAATCAAATAATTGATATTTGAGCTATCTACCAGTACTGCCAATATATTCTTAAAAATGCAATAGCATAATTAAGATAAATAACGTTGAGAAGATTTAAAGGAGAGAAATGAGATGATTAATATTTCACGTGTCCAAGTGTTAAACGATAGGATCTTTTTTTTTTTCAGTGAAAAATAAAATGCTTTGAAACATTTTCCTTTGTTTCAGTTCTTTTGGGAGCAGAAGTCAAAGTAGTTATCATACTAAAGAAATTATACAAGGAAATTAAGGCTAGCAGGACACTATATAGCACTTACAGCATCTAGTCTAGAATTTTTATATTGGAACCATTGGTTAAATTAGTATAATCAAAATGAATACTTTTGATTTGTTATAAATATCCTTAAATATATTTATGCAATTATATTAGTTGGATCGAATGAAATTGCACTGATTGGATTTAATAAAGTCCTTTGTGATGTATGGGTGACGCCAAACAACAAGATGTATAGAGGGCGCTAACTCTCAGTCTGGAGAGGCGCCAAAAGTTTAATTTCCAAGAGGGAGACCGACAAAGAGGTCATATGGAAGGCTCGTGGGAGCCATTAATGAAACCGAAATTCCTTTTTATTACTTTATATATTTCAGTTATTAGTAGTGTAGTTTAGTATTAGTTTGTGTTTGTAAAATAAATGTTTAAAAATACAAGAAGTTGGAGTTATTTCTCTATGAGGCGGTGGATGAAGAAGGGATGATATCACACGCTCTCTTTCGAGAACCAGAGCTTTAGATGACGGTAGAGAAACTTCAAGAGAAGCAGGTAGGAAGCTTTTGATTTTATTTACTCAAAGTATAGATGTATTGAAGATATATATATATATATGTGTGTAAGATACATATAAATTAAAATGTATAAGAATACTAAGAAAGAAGACTTAGTAAACCTTCTTGGTGAAATTGAAGATACGCAAACTGTTGGTTTAACAGTGGTTCAACTAAAAGGTAAAATTGAGGACAGAATATATTTAAAGATGATCCAGAATTTGTAATTGGATTATTAAACTCAATAGTTGAGGAAAGAAAAATTAGAGAAGAAAATAAAATAAAAGCTAGGGATACACAGTTAGCCTTAGAAGCTCAAAAGGTTGAACTTGAAAAATTAAAATTAGCGCAGCTAGAGAAAGAATTAGAATTAGAAAAAGTTAGAAGTCAGAATACAGTTAAAGATGGATCTCGCGCAGATAAAGACATGATTACAGGTTCGGGAAATTATTTAGAAAATTTGATAAAGAGTGTTAAAACGTTAACTATTCCTGTTCCGGGAAGATCGAAAAATTTCAATTTGTTTTTCCAAACATTAGAGAGAGCATTCATAACTAAAAATGTACCACAGGAGCTCAAATCCGAAATTTTGATTAACATTTTAGGGGATAAGGCAACTAATATATTATTTTACACTAATGATGAAGAACTAAAATGTTATGAAACCATTAAAAAACTAGTATTAAAAGAATATCAGCCAACTGCTTATGAATGTTTAATAAATTTCCGAAGAGCACGACGCGATCCTAAAGAGTCACATGTTCAGTTCGGTTCTAGACTGTCTGCAAATTTCCAGTATTACTGTCAGTTACGTGAAGTTAATGACTTTGATGAACTTTGTCAACTAATGATTTCCGACAAACTTTTCCAAACGTTAGACAAAGAAACGGCAACTTACATTAATATTAAAACCGGAGAAAATTGGTTAAAACCTAAGGATTTAGCTAAAGAAGTTGACTTGTATTTTGTAAACAAAGGCAAATCGTTAAACGAAACCACTTTTAACACTAATGAAAACATAGCTAAATCGTCCCACTCTTCAAGAGAATCGAAATATATTCCGCCTCATATGAGAAGCAACATAAATAAAAATAAATATCCACCCAAAGTCTGTTACATATGTGGAAAATCAACGCATCTCGCTAAATCAAAAATAAATATCCACCCAAAGACTGTTACATATGTGGAAAATTAACGCATCTCGCTAAATCTTGTCCACAAAGAAACAAATTGGTAACACAAAACCCTCCTCTAAAAAAAGAAACACCAGAGAAAAATACTAGTGATAAAGTAATAGCAAAAATCGGATCTTCATGCTTGTCAAATGAAAGTTTTACGCAACCATTGCAAAAAGTAAATATTTGCGTTGCAGGTAACGAAATCCAAGCCATAATTGATTCAGGTGCTGAAATTTCTGTTATAAATCCGAAACACATATCAAATTTCTCTATTGAGAACAACTGTAATATTGACCTAATTTCTGCATTCGGAGAAACCATATCAGCTAAAGTGGCTAGAATTCCTCTATCCATCAAAAATACTGATAATCCTAATTTATTGAAACCTGTCGAAATATTAGTAGCTTTAACAGAAAAACTTCATATACCCTGCGTAATTACTCCAAATGTTTATGATTTATTGACCTCTGAATCTCATCTGCTTAGCGCGAATCGTGATTGCGACAGTGTCTCCATCGCAGATACCGGAAACGAGGAGTCATGAGTCAAAACAATTCGAAGGCGAAAGCCGCGCTGATTTATTTATGACAGGAGGAGAGCAAGATTTAGTCATAAGTTGCATTCAGGGCGAAAACGAAAGTGGGGTGGGTCAACATTCAGATGCCAGTATTTTTAAACAACAGCAAAGGGAATGTGAGACATTACGCAGTATCTATAAAAACGCGCAAAGAAATAAAAATAAATATTTTTTAATGGATGACTTGATTTATCATACTGAAAGAATTTCCGGAGAGCAAGTTAGTCAATTGGTATTACCTAAAGTTAGAAGGGAACAAATTTTAAAATTAGCTCACGAATCTATTTTTGCAAATCATTTAGGGATGAGAAAAACAAAAGAAAGGATTCGTTATTATTCATTTTATTGGCCAAACATATCACGAGATATTGAAGAATATTGTAAAACTTGTAAGGAATGTCAATTACAAAGTAGAGAAAGAACTAACGATCGTATACCCATAGTTCCAGTTCAGAGGCCTGAATTTCCATTTGACACAGTGAATGTAGATATAATCGGTCCAATTGAACCTCCATCAGCACGTAAACACAAATATGTACTATGTTTAGTCGACCAACATTCTAGGTGGCCAGAAGCTGTCCCTTTGAGAACTATTACAGCAAAATAAACATGCGACGCATTATTAGAAATCTTTATGAGAACGGGCATACCTCGGGTAATAGCTAGCGATCAAAGTACCAATTTTGTTGCAGAATTAACACAAGAATTCCATGCCAGATTAGGAGCAAGTCCTAGATTTGCAACACCAGGACATCCACAAAGTTCGGGATTAGTTGAACGGTATAACCAAGTTCTAAAACGTATGCTTCATCATATCATTAGAAACGACTCTAAAAATTGGGACAAACATATACCATACCTGTTATTCGCTTACCGCGAAATTCCAAATTGTACTACGGGAGTATCCCCATTTAAATTAATGTATGGAAGAGAGGCCAGAGGTCCGTTGTCAGTATTAAAACCGTCATGGTCAGGAGAAATTCCATTACCAATAAAATTGGGTAAAAGCGCTGTTGATTATCTACAGGAGCTAAAGATGAATTTAGAAATAGCAGCAGAGCAAGCATCTATAACTGCAGAATTGAAACAAGGTGCATATGCAAGATATGCTAATCGAAGGGTTATATATAAAGAATTCAACCCTGGAGATCAAGTGTACCTGCTGATTCCAGATTCCAGTAATAAATTATATGCCAGATGGATAGGACCTGCAGAAATAGTATCTCGTTGTAATCCAGATTCTTACAGAGTCAGACTGACAGATGGTACAATAAGGAGAGTACATGTAAATAAAATTCGAAAATTTAATCCAAAAGTACAGGCAGTAGGTGTAATATTTGAGAACGAAGAAGAACTAGGAGAAGTCCATCCCACACCCAGTGTGAGTGACAAGTCCGATCATTTTCATCTTAGCGAAGTAGATTTAAGCCATTTAGATGATGATAAAAGGAATGAAATGATGAACTTGTTAAGAAAATATGAAAACTTATTTATAAATAAGGTACAAATTGCCAAAGTAGGAGAACATAAAATAAGATTAAATGACAATGAAAGGAAGAAGCCATATGTTTATCGAATTCCAGAAGCATTGAAGCCTCAAGTAGATAAACAAATCGAAGAAATGTTATCAATGGGATTGATTGAAGAAACCAACGCTGAAATTTCGTACCCTATTGTATGCGTTATGAAGAAAGACGGTAATATTCGCCTTTGCGTTGACTTTAGATCCCTTAATGCAGTAACGAAACCAGATGACTTCCCTATGGAAAATCCTAAAGAGCTCTTATTCTACATTGGAAAAGCCAAAGTGATATCCAGCATTGATTTACTCAAAGGCTATTGGGCCATACCATTAGAAAGAGAGAGTCAAGAATTAGCATGTTTCAAGACACATGGAGCTCAGTATCAATTTAAAGTCATGCCTTTCGGGCTACGCAACGCCGCTGCAACATTTCAGAGAGTCATGAACCAGGCCCTTGCTAAATACAAAGATTTTGCTCGAGCCTACGTCGATGACATAGCTGTTTATTCAAATAATTGGAATGAACATTTAGTACATCTTGACACCATTTTTTCAAAACTGTTAGAACTACAGTTTTCCGTAAATCTCAAGAAATGTTCCTTCGCTAAAACTCATATTAAGTATCTAGGACATATCATCGGTTCCGGCAGTCATCGTACAGATCCAGAGAAAGTGGAGGCTATCCAGAAATTAGCTAGACCTCAAACAAAAAAAAAAAAACAATTGAAAAGCATTCTAGGCCTATGTAATTATTACAGAGACTACATTCCACACGCCGAAACAGCTTATCCATTAACCGAGATCACCAAAAGAAGAAGTCCTGAAGAGCTGTACTGGACAGAAAAACACGACGAAGCATTCATTAAATTAAAGAAATGCCTAATGGAAGCATCTAGTCTTTATACCCCTGTTCCAGGGTTACCTTTTATAATTCAATGTGATGCATCTCCAACAGGTGTTGGAGCCTGCTTATCTCAAAGGAAAAACGGAAAGTTGTACCCGATTAGTTATGCCAGCCAGAAACTTACCAAAACACAACAAGCATGGCCAACTATCGAGAGGGAAGCTTATGCTGTTATTTGGAGCTTGAAAATGTTTGAAACTTGGATTTTTGGATCACCTGTGGAACTGATAACTGATCACAATCCGTTAACTTTCATCACAAAGAACGCACCACAATCTTTAAAGTTACAGAGATGGGCTTTAGCATTACAGAAGTATGATACTACAATTTCACATTGCCCAGGTCCTAAGTTAAGCAATGCTGATGCGTTGTCCAGACTAGAGACTGTTGAGTGACTTGTGTGAAAGAAAGAACTTTTCATAGACATTTATGAACTCTTAATATTATTACTTTTTTATGTGTGTGTTTCTTTTTCAGCTACTCTCCTAGAGACTTTTAAGTATATCATAGAAGCTTTAAGTATTCTATTGCATTAGAATTGTTTGAATACTAATTTTTAATCATTTATATATTACAGTTTTAGAAGAAGTCTTGTAGTAGGTGTAGAACTAACCTGTATAAGTATTGTGTTATATATCTTTCAACTTCAGTATCGATTGATTTGTAGACTTTAGTAGGTAAGTAACTCTTTCGTTTGACGTCACCATAATTTGTCATATTTCAATAGGCTTTCACCCTATTTCAATCTTGGATGGGGGGTGTGATGTATGGGTGACGCCAACCAACAAGATGTATAGAGGGCGCTAACTTTCAGTCTGGAGAGGCGCCAAAAGTTTAGTTTCCAAGAGGGAGACCGACAAAGAGGTCATATGGAAGGCTCGTGGGAGCCATTAATGAAACCGAAATTCCTCTTTATTACTTTATATATTTCAGTTATTAGTAGTGTAGTTTAGTATTAGTTTGTGTTTGTAAAATAAATGTTTAAAAATACAAGAAGGTGGAGTTATTTCTCTATGAGGCGGTATCACATCCTTACATACCTTTTCTTTTTTTATCGTAACTATTTTACGTGGCTAATCATCTAAATGATCAGTTACTGTAAGTGGCTAATCATCTAAATTATCAGCTAATTGAATTGGCTCAAATTTTTAGGAACATATCGTCTACAATTCCAGATAAAAGATAAAGGAGGAAGTTTACCGATGATCATAGGTGTACAAATTAATATTTGCATATTTTCTTAATCTTATCTTTTAAAATTAAACTTAAAACATTTATATTGTGCGAGAACCAACTTTTATTTAATTGATTAATGCTTGCTCTAATGACGCCAGTTCTTCCTTAGAGCGGCAGATGCAAGGTCTGCTTGATAAAAACTGATTATCATATCCGAAGGCCAAACGTATACTCGTACCTCCCAGCTAAATATCTGCAGTCGCTGGTCACCGATGTTCTTTACAGTATACCACAACCTTCTGTGATCCAATAATGGACATAGCCATAAGTCGTCTTGTTCGGGGTTATTTTTTTATCTTAAATTTATACTTATTGGCTTAGTTGCTAATGCTTAACAGCATATTTCATTAAATATACTTCATTGTCTGGATAGTGTAGAGCCATTAGGATTTTTTGAAAGCAGAAGATTTGAAAAATGAGCAATGCGATCGCCGGGAATCGAACCACGGACCTCTCGAATATCGAGCGTGCAGACCATTACACTATGAAGGCACGCTAAGAAGGCGGGAGAAATACCTTATAATAATATTATTTATTTGATATGAAAAGCTTTCACATAGTGCAAGACTGCTGCTTGTTTTTGATATAATGTTCTAGTTTATTTCTACTCTTAAATTAGATTTTAAGCACATCCTTGCTGATAAATTCTTCCTTATCTACTTTTTTTTTTTTTTTTTTTTTTTTTTTTTAGTTCTTGAGAAGTGCATCTATCAGTGGCCTAATTTTAAGTAGGTTGCCTTGACTATGTTAAGCATGGGATATATTTTTGTTATTGCCATCGATATGAAGATATTGTTTCAACGTTTGAAAGTGATTCCAATACATATTATTTTCAATCTTGTTGAAATCCCTCCAGTAACAGCTGTATGCAGGCATAAACACAAGATCAATCACGAAATTAATTCATGAGAATATCTCCATTCCGACTTTTTTATGTGTTTATTGAATTTTCCGTTTTTCCACATGAATATATTTTTATTCATTAAATTATCAATTATATTTCCATCACAAAAAAGTTTAAAGTATTCATATGGTGTAAATAATTTAAGCGATACCACTAAAAATTATCTTTAAAATGTAGAATCAAAGTTCTCATGAACTTTTCGTAATCCAAGGAACAGCGTCGATCAGTTTTGTTTTTTGAATTACTCATTTTCTTTCTTTCCCCCCCCCTTAGCTTGTGTCTCACTAACACATTCATGATTTTTACCCATTTTCTAGTTCATCACCTTGATGATCTAGTTCATCAGCATGATTGTTATCTTCGTCTATCATTCTCACTGTTCCTCTTCTACTTCGATTTCAATTAACTTATTCCTAACAGATATGCATAGAGCTGCATCAGGGGACTGATTATTAACTCTGTTTTGGATTTCATCATTCTTATATGAATTACCTGAAACATTTTAACTAATTCTCTTATCGGAATGAACCAATTCAACATCTTAAAAATCTTTATTCATCCATATATAAACTGCCTCATCATTTGATAACATTTCTAGTTTAGGCTTTAACATTTGAACAAAATAGCACACAAGATCATAAGTTTTATATTTCATCATAGATGTATCTCAAAAATAACAAAATACTGTGAGAAAATAATAGTAATCAAAAGTAAAGCTCTAGAAACAAAAATTCCAAAATTATGAAACATGTTTGTTAAATATGTTTACAATACTATTTATAAATAATTAGTAAGAAATAAAATAAAAATGTATTTTGCTACCGTTATTTCATTTCTTTTTTCTGAAAAATGGCACTGTTTTTGGCTTATTTATCAGAAAAAAATAATAAAATTTAAACAAACATAAATTCAGCAATCAGAGGAATAGTTAGTATAACCATTTACTGGTAGAAACAGAAAATATATTTCGTTAAGGAAATACATGTAGATTACAACAGTGTTCATTTGGAATCGGTGGGAATTTCACAGATTCCAAATGAACTTTGCTGACGACATTTGGAGGAGATGAAAACGTAAATATTACTGTTCCTGTTCGCATCACTTCAACTGAAAGGTTTCAGTACTCCTAAGACGAATTATAAAAACCTTTTTATTCAAACCTAACGAAACACATTGAGAAAAAAATTAAATAAAAGTTATAATTATTGTTGTTTCTAAGTTTTCTAAGTTGGTTCTAATTATTGTTGTTTGAGACAATATTGAGAAGGATAAATTCAAAACTATACAAAATCCTAGTATAAATTTAAAGGTCTGTGTAAGTTTGTTGCAAAGTTCATCGCAATACGAACAGGCTTGAGTAGTAAATATAGAAAATTATAAATGAAGCATTAGCAATATCCGAAATTAAAGTTTTACGCTAATACCTAGAAAGAGTGAGTGAGTGCACCGCTATGATAGCTTCCGACCACGGACATGAACCAAACGGAATTATATACCATCACGGCGGGGAAGACTCCAAAGTAACAAGGTTGAATATTACATACTAATAACAGTTTTTACATACCTAGACTAGATGAAGATATTAATTTAAATGATTAAGCAGAATTTAAAATAAATACTTTCAAATTATTTTTAACAAAATTCGTAGCGGAACTGAAAGGAAATGCAAAAAATGTCAATAAATAAAATATTTCAAATATTCCTGAAGCTTCTTAAGAATTATGTGTCGGTTCATACAAGTTAACCAAAAACATCTACCTCAGTAACACTGATGCTGGAAAACTAAACGATGAAGTAATTTTTATATTTTTAAAGATAAGATTATTTTAAAGCCGCGAACGGGAAATTTATAAACCCCTAAGACTATATACTATTACGAATTTGTACACAGGTGCATTTATACACAGGTTATTTAAGTGCAATTATGTTTGATATTGTTGTGTTTTTCTATGTAATATAACGGGGGAAAAAATTAAAGAGACTTCATATGCGGAAAAGTAACAAACACAGGAAAGGGAAGGGAAAGTCCATTTAACATTGAGTAAATGGGTATCTCGGTAATTTGGCAAGATATCGCCAAGATGACAAAGGTTTTATTTTGTCACCAAATTTGGCGAGAAATCACCAAAAGCAGCCAAACTTAACCACCATTTGACGACATTTTGGTTCGATCCCTGTATAATAATCCCTGTAATAGATATTGTAATTGAATAAATGTAATTGATTACTGCGACCGTAATTAAACCTTCTTATTTTTTTCCAGTAATTTCGAGAATCAGAAAGTACTAGAAATATCTCAACGGCCGGCTCAAAACTACATAAGGCCGGACAAAACATCTGCTCTTAGTCAGTTGTTAATAGTTTGTTGTTGCGAGTTGTTAGTTCAGCGTGAAATATATCCGGATTTGGTTTTCTCTTTAGGTGCGAATTACATTGTGTTTAACGTTCTTAGTAGTCTGAAGTGTTATTTCCAGAACTTTGAAGTGTTTCTTTTCATAAAATAAATTTTATTAATCAATTATCTGACCTGTGCGCGTTCAATCTATTACGAATCCGCACGCACGCAGCGATATGGTTAATTAGAAACTATATATATTTCCAAATAGATACCTGTATTTCTTTTCTACCTAAAATTTGAAAAATTATGCTTTTATGAAAGGTAGAAAAGACTATTTTATCGTATTAAGTATGAAAACTCTCTCACATTTTTTTTAAAGTCCTCCCCCCCCCGTGCTGGTGAAGTAGAAAGTGAAAAATAATGAATTTTAGAATGATTTCTTGAAGGCCATTTCATGTGAGCCTTTGAATTCCTAGATTCGCGTGCGCACCTTCCCTGAATTCGACACGGAAATTTTCTAAAATTTATTATATAAATACTTACGTAATATTGATAATAACATAGACATGAGATATGTTAATGATGATAAGAGTAAAAGTTTGAGTGTTTTAAACTAAACTTTCAAAGTTTACTGAAAGTTCAGATAGGCAGTGTTCAAGGCCGTACATAAACTTGAAAGGAATGGAATATAAGCCAGAAATTTATTCAAATTATCTTGTTTACAGGGAATATTTGATGCAAGATGGATTTCCTGCCATATTTCATTTCAACATCTGACACAAGAGATGGAAGAAAAGACCTATATGGAACTTGGAGAGACACCTCAAATCAAGGAGAAAGCTTTAGAAGAGCTGAAAAGACTGATTAGACGTAAGTTGAAACTTTCAAAATTATATATCAAGAAAAAATATACGGAGGAAGGGGGAACTGAAAATATAACACATATGTTTCTTTTAATCTTAGCTTGAATTTGATCAGTTTTTAGTGCATAATTTGCGATGGAAAATACTGTTCATGTTTATATTCATTCAACTTATAAATAAAATTTTAGTCAAGATTAATTCAATTTTATTTTTTCTTTAAGCAATTTAAATGTATAAATAGTTCTGGTGTTTTAAATTCAGTAAAATATTTTTAATTTCTAAGCATTGCTTTTGCCTCTAGCTGTTACATTCTTATACTAAAATGAAAAGTTAGGTAAGCAAGAGGAAATTTCCTTTTCCTTCTAATAATATACACTAACTGAAATTATTTAGAATTAAATAAACATCATGAATTAAACTTTCAGAATGGCGACAGGACAGGAAAAAGACCAAATAAGCAACTACACCGTCATGAAAACTTATCAGCTTAGTTGCTTATTACGTGGGGCCATCCACTATCTGCTCTTTAATATAAATTGTTAAAATTAACAAAATAAATTATATAATAGGACAATGTTGTAAAATTTAGTTACATAATAATATCAGTAACATAACAATAGTATCAGTTATAAATCAATCACAGAGCAATTGCATATAAGTAACATAATAGTTGTTTTGGTAACATTTTGGTAATAAAACTATTAATTCTTATTAAGTATATACATAATAATATTGTATTACATAATTATATGACAAAGTTATAGTATTTATGTTACCTTCAAATTGTCGCAGCTAGTTTATTAGATTAAATAGTTTATTAGATTTTGGAGCTTTCGTCTAAAGATGTTACTTTTTAGTAGTTGTTTGAACCCTAGTTTGGCATTTTCTGACGTATATGGTCGAAAATGTAAATCTTTGGTTATATCACATTCAAACATATAATGATCGAGAGTTCCTGTAGTTCCACATATACATTTATCTGTGTGATGTAAATTAAAACGATGTAGATATGAGGCAAAAGAACCATGTTAAAAAGAATGTTATGGCGCGGCTAGTTGAGATAAGGTGTCTTGATGGAGTAGATATGAATTTGAAGGTTTCTTCTACCCGTTTTAGGATTAGGGGCTTCACAGCTAATGATTACGTCGGCTACTTTATATATTTTACTAAGACGCATTGAATTCTATTAAAGTGCTTCATTTTATGTAATTTATTTCATAAAATACAGCTTATTAAATAATTCATATATACCATATTTCTCCGCGGGCTTTTCCTTCCCTTTTTTATTAATTTTATCTTCCAAAAATCGGAAGAGAAAAATTATGTGAAAAACTTAATTTCTCAAGAACACGGCTGCAGTAAGATTATAACAAATAAACAGCAGTGATATATAAACCTAAATATCGTTGCTTTAAAAAAAAACCTACATTCCAAATAAGAATGCATAAGTAATAATAACATTCAATATCTAATAATATATCTTCATTTTTTCTTCTTGTACCTTGAAAACGCCCATCCTTATTATTGTATCTGCTATTCCTTAGGCCTCAAAGTCATCCATCAATAATTAGAGAAGGTGAACTAGCAGCTGATTAGGCGACAATGTCAGTTCACGTTTTCTGCACTGTGATGAGTCGATTCTAATCTGACATAAAGCTCAACTTTTAGAAGGAAAAGGTTTTGCATAACAGTCTATGTAATTTGCAAGAGTTTATCTTTGCTAGAAGATGAAAACAATCACTTCGTGGACGAAACCAATTTAAAATTTATAGGAGCTTGTTTTCAAAACGCATTGAAGAAGGGGAAAATTGTAACAATACTTTTAAAATTTTCAGAACTTGATGCTAAATAGCTAGGGAGAAAGGTGCGCGACGAAAAAAATATCTCGCGCAGTTTAGCAAAGGTGTCTGACGCGATATTAGAATCTTTAATTGGCTACGTTCCCTTCCATGAACAGCTTGCCATCTGAAATATAACCCGCATTATATTATTTTATCCTCTTGCATTGCAGATAGCTCTGATCCAGTTGCAGAGCTCAAAAATTAAACAAAGAAATCAAAACATTAAATGCCACTGTTACTGTTGCGCAGTGCCCTTTTTCCTGCTTCGCCTTGCTTCTTGCCGACATGCATCTTTTGCTTCTTCATTTTACGCCTTTGACTGAAAAGATGTAAGCTGCGAAACTGTGGGCCACAAAGAGCACCCATAATGATGATGTGAAATAAAATTGTGTATGAATCAACGCCACCTCTGCTAAAGATATTCTTCTCCATTATTATGTTACCTTATGGATCTAGGGTATCTTCTAACACTCAAGTCATCTGCAAAATTATCAATATATATATATATATATATATATATATATATATATATATATATAGTGTGTGTGTTTATATCCAATATACACTAGTACACATATCTATATATATAACACAAAATTGAGACTCTTTATAGAGTTAATCTACAGGCTCCAAAAAAGAGCATTTTACCCTTATTGGCTCAACACTCATCTGAACAAAACTACTAACAAGCAAGAAGAAGATTCTATTTACGGGAGATTTATAGTTTTAGTACTAAAACCTCCAGAGGAAAAAGAGGAGGAAATACTGGCAATAAAATTTTTTTTCCACCCAAGATTTGGACTACGTAATTAAAATGTTTAGCACCTTCTTTCAAAAGAAGTCCTTCACAAAAAATTCAAACTACATTCTTTCAAAAACATAACATTATGGAAGATTCTCAACATAATTAAAAGGCAATTTAAAGGATGCCAAATTATTAAAAATTTAATTATAGAGCTCTGTAATTATAAACTGGAAAAGTGCCCACCAGCGTCCGAGCGGTAAAGTCGCTGAACACTGGTAGTTCGGTCCGAGGTTCGAATCCCGCGAACGGGCATGGCTGCATGGGTGTTTCGTGGTTTTCCCCATGTGTAACGTGTATACGAGCCAGTTTCCCTTAGAAAGTCCTCCACGAAGGCAACCCTCCCCTTAGGCGAGATAGCCCTCGAGGCTTCGATGGGATTAAATAACTTAATCTAACCTATAAATTGAAAAAATGTAGCTATTTCCATAAAAATTTTATTTGTAGTGTACGATTCAAACACCCTTTCAATGATCAAATCCAAATTAATCATATTTTTAAAAAGCATCAATATCTTCTGCCTAGTCAACAACAGCAATTCAGTAATGATCTCAATACCTTTATTGTATTAGCTAGCTTTCGAGCTAACTTGCCTACTACTACCTTTCTGGAATAAAAAGCAGCATTATTTAAAGTCTTTGAGCAAAAGATCCGCCGCTTACCCAGCTTTCAACAGATTCACGATAAGAAAACTCTGGAAATTCAAATCAAGCAACTACAAACACGTTTCATCATTACTTAAGATCGACAAAGCGAGCAATAATTTCAGTATAATTTGTAAAAAATTCTACTATGACTTAATTCATCAGGAATTACTTAGCACCAGCACTTATCAGCCAATTAAAACCACCGCTAAGATACTTCTAAAAAAATTCAAGGCATTACATAAAAGGCTCAAAATTCGTCCCAACAATTATTTTAATAAATTTGCAAATCTCTATGCACTTCCTAAATTTCACAAAACTCCTATCAAATTTAGATACATCATAAATGGTACCAAGAATATTTTAAATTAAATCGACTATCTTTTTGCCAAGAAACTTAAACTAGTGCTAGAAATAATTATTCTAGGACTAGCAAACTAGGAAACAAATTATTCAAACTCGGCAAACAAATTATTAAACTAGGAAACACGATAGCCTACTTACTCTCCCTGAGAATTTTCCACAAATCCTTACAATAGTCATTTGAGAAGAATGGAAACTTTTCCTCAACAGTGTACTATTTAACAATTATCTACAATTTGAGTACAAAATATTTAAGCCAGTCCAAGGAACACCTATGGGTGCCAATAGTTCTACCGCAATCTGTAGATTATTCCTATTCACACAAGCATTTAAATTTACGCAATCACTGAATGTGGATAATCAAAACCATTTCCAGCACGTATACAGTAAACTCTCGCTACAACGATACCCGATACAACAATAACTCCCTCTACTACAATAATGTTTTGTGGTCCCGGTGATTTTGCATATAAGCTAATGCTAATCTCCCCTCAATATTGCTATATTCTCTAGAACAATAAACCTCTGTAAAACGATTTTTTCAATCTAAATTTCAGTATTATTTTCTCCCTTTATAAAATAATATTTTGATTTTCAAATGCTTTTTTTTTTTTTTTTTTAATTTTTTATTTTTTCCGTCTATTAAGACTCATTGTGGATATTCAACTTATCCCTGAATAAATAGCTATTGTTCAGATTTCAAAACAGATGAAGACCACCCTTTTGGGAATTGGAGTGGGTGAGGGGGTGAAGTGTAAATGTATGCCTAGTCTCGTTTTCCAGTAAGCTTTGGAATTCTGATAAGGTTTAAGGACATCTAGACCTGTCTGGTCACCTTGTCACAGAACAAGTGCCCTTTGTAAAGGAACAGGGGGAGATGGAGGCGGGGTGTTGTTAAGTGACGTACTGAAAAATGAGTTCAAAGGTTGTTTTATAGTCTTTAACGATTTTGAGTTCTACGCAAAACATTTGGCTTAAACTTTTCTTTCTTTCACGCGATATTGTTCCCTAAGATGGCAGGGCGAAAGCAACTATCTTTTCGAGATAAACTGAACGTTATCAATGATATTGATGAGGGAATGAAGCAGATTGATACGGCTAAGAAACATGGATTATCGCAATCTACAGATGCAACGTTCCTAAAGAAGAAAAAGCAAATCGAAAATGCTGTAACTTCAAATGAAATTAACCCAGAGCGAAAACGACTGAAAGTTGCGACAAATGAAAACATTGATGCTGCTGTTTTAAAATGGTTTCAAGAGATGAGAGCAACAAATGTCCCAATAAATGGACCTTTATTATGTGCAAAAGTACGGAAATTTGCAGCAATGCTAGGGAACGAAACTTTCAAAGCTAGCAATGGTTGGTTAATGCGTTTTCGAGATCGTCATGGAATAACTTTCCAAGAAGTTCACGGAGAGAAAAAGTCAGCCCCGATAAACGACGCAAATGAATGGCGGCAAAACAAGATGAAAGAAATCTTAGAAAAGTATGCTCCAGAAGACATTTATAATGCAGATGAAGCTGGACTGTTTTTCCAACTCCTACCCGATCGAACATTGGCATTCAAGGGTGAAAAGTGTTATGGAGGGAAGAAATCAAAGGAGAGACTGACTGTTCTTCTGTGTACAAATAGCACAGGAACGCATAGAATACAACCTCTCGTCATTGGTAAATCATTGAAGCCAAAGTGCTTTAAGAACGTGGAAAGTCTTCCCGTGGAGTATAAAGCAAATAAGAAGGCTTGGATGACGTCTAAATTTTTTTCCGAATGGTTACAGAAGTTAGACAATGAAATGAAGAAGAGAAAGAAAAAAATCTTTTTGTTGATAGATAACTGCGATGCTCACACGTAATTTCCAAAGCTACAAAATATCCAAATCGCTTTTTTCCCTGCCAATTGCACTTCAATTTTACAGCCTCTTGATATGGGCATAATTAAGTGCTTCAAAGGATATTACAGAAAACGGTTGGTGGACTCCATACTTGTAAACATTGAAAATAAAGTAGAAGACCCTTTCAAAGCTGTAAATGTCAAGGAAGCGGGTGACAATATATTGCTGGAAGTTGGTGGGAAGTAACATAAAAAACCATTCGGAATTGCTGGAAAAAGGCCGGTCTTTGTGTTATGGAAGATAAGAAATCTGATAATGATGAAAATTCCATAGACAATGATCTCTCAGATGATCAAGAATGTGTTTTGCACATCAAAAAATTCGTATCCCAACTTGAGGAAACAAGCGGTAAAAAGTTTGGAATTAGTATAGAAGACTATTTAACAGCAGATGATGATCTTATGGTTTTCGCAGGAGTTACTGATGAAGATATTCTCTCTGAAATTACTGATGAGATAGGAAACAATGATGAAGATGATGATGATATTGATGATGATGATAATACAGGTCTATCGCAGTCCTTATTGTCATCCCAGGAAGCTCTTCAATCTGTGAATTCTCTACGGACATTTTTTTCAAGCCTTCCGTCGACAAATGAAGAACTCAATGCATACAGTATTGGTGAACTTAACAGTTAAAAGAATCAATAAACAAACAAAAATATTGGATTATTTTCAATAAAAAGTGTTTTCAGGTATGTGAATATTTCTGTGCTTATTTTCTGAATTTATCTTATTTATTTATTTTTTTAGTATTTAAACCACTATTATTAGTATTTTACAAATTAATTTCTTCTAAATATAGACTTAAAAGTAGTATGTTATGCACCTTAAACTAATAATAATAAAAAAAACTCTTATTAAATGCTCAAAATATGTGACATAGTTTACCTTGGTATTCAAATTATTAATTACAATCTTATTAAAATTTATGACAAACGCAGAGATTTCAAATTTCACACACTTAAGCTCACTAACTGGACTTCTAACATTTCGAAAAGGATCATTATTAATACTTTCAATACACAACTCCTAACAATAAAAAGAATCTGTAATAACACATATCTTTTACAAGAAGAAATTCAATACTTTATTAGCATCTTGGAGGACAACCAAATTCCAAAAGCAGTTATTAGAAAGTTCTTGAAAAAAGCTGGTATTAACCTGTTATTTTAAATTACTTATTTTAGTAGCATGAAATTTTTTACTCAAATCCGAAAGGAAGGTAGCTGATGGATGACTAAAATAGGTAATCTAATGTAAAAATGTAAAATAGATTCTCAATACTCAATAATCTTTCTTTTTAGGAGATTAGTATATTTACTAAATAATATCAAGATTTATTTGTCCTGTCTTTCTGTTATTAATTTTAAGGGCCTTTTTCCTATTTCCGACAGTCGCTTAATAGCCCGTTATCGTGAAGCATGACGACTTTTACTAACATATTTCTCCTTTTTTCCATTTCAACTTGGTTTTAGCCAGTTTAGCCATTTGCATTGAATTTTCGCCATTTTGTTTTGTTGATCGCTTTTAGAAAAAACAATTTCTTAAATACGACGCCATTTTGAACGCGTTGCCTCCTGCTTCGACCTCTCACTCCCAAGGTGTTTTCTCCCCTATTACCAGTTAACCGTTGGCTTCTACGGAATTATGTTTACTTGCCCCTTCTGTATCATTCTGTCCTCCGATAGGTGGGATTTGACTGTTTTGTAATTCTGGTAACACTCATTAGGTCTTCATCACTTTCTAGCAACCTTTTTCTACATATTTAGCTCAGTTCAATTTTAGGTAAAACTCGAGTCGGACACAGGTATGTTTGCATTTTTCTAAGTTTCATTTCTTCACGAATTACTCTGCCTATTTTTCTTAACTGTACTCCTCTTTGTAAAGATTTTTTTCATTAGGATAAAGTTTTTATTTTTTGCGCTCAGGGGCCTGCCCTTTAATTTATGTTTATTGAGACTTTCAGGAATATCACTGAATAATTCGATTGTACATTAGCCTTACCAGGCCACTTTGTATAGGATTTATCTTTCATATTTTAAATAATTTTTCTCTTTAAGAATACAAATACTTCTTTGAAGTTTTATATTTATTGCTTTGATGTTTCAAAATTTATTGACACACAAACACGTCGAGAAAAGGGGAAAATCTATTGAAACATCGTTAGTAATAGATGAAAAAGAAAATAGATTACATTGAAAGCCGTTTACAGTCTCAATATATTTGTTTGAAGAAAGGTGTTTGCATGTCCTTGGATTCATCAACTTGGCTGAGGGCTTGAGGTCTTCAAGCACTTTTCCCTTGATAAGTTCTGTTTGAAGTTTTGAACAAGGAATATTGACCTTGTTTTTATATGTACAATTTCACTATTTTATGTAGATTGGATAGGATTTTTCACTTAAATTTTATGATTTAACTTTGATTTTAATGATTTGATATTATTTTACATGTAATCTCAGGAATTAGATAGGATTATCAAATGTTCTTTATGGCCCTAGCTAGGTTTTCAACCTCTTTTATTTTAAAAAATCTGTTTTAAAATTTGAAACTCAGCGCGCAAATTTGACCAACTAGGTCTCACGTATTTGTGATTTTTTTACTTATTTTACTTTTACTATATTTACTTTTATGCAGAATTTAGAAGTATTGAAGTGAGAACACTGAGACATAGATACTTGATACTTGAGACATAGATACTTGGAATATAGAATTCTTAATAATTAAGAAATCTGGCAGTTGAAGGTAGATTTAGTGCCATTTTTATTTAAATTCGCATTTATAGCCACAGTTCAATTGGCACTCTAATCGTGCTTATTTTCAGAACATTTACATTTTTGAATACAACTGCGGAACAGAGCACAGTGAAACGGAGTCCAAGCAATAACAGAGTTACAAGCTAAGTTAGCATTTATCCAGGATGCTCACCAAAGAGGAAGGTTTTGGATTACAAAGGTTTCAGTTTTCAGAGTTTAGGTTCCGAAATAACTACGGCTATCAGCCATGATTGTTTTGAATATGCCACTACCACCAAACTGGTAGATCCCTGTAGAAGACATGGGTCTGGAACGTCGGAGGATAACCACAACGGCAGACGATTTCCTCCTCTTGCTATGTGCAAGATGCTGTAGATCACAGCTAGCGTTGCCTCTCTGTGCTGCTACAGGACGGTTCATATCCCGACGTCGCATCTCTATGCTGCTACAGGACACCGTAGATCACAGCTAGCGTCGCATGTCTGCGCTACTGCAGGATGGTCCATATCCCGATAATCTGTTCTGTGGTTTGCGTTCCTTTGTCCCCATCGCAGCCCTGTTAAGTTGAGCCCGTGAACATCACAGCTAGGCACCAGAACATTAGGACCCCGTACTCCTTATGGATGAGTCTCGCTTTAACATCCAGAACGATTCCCGAAGGGCAATGGCATGGCAAGAGCCAGAGACACGCTATCCGGCGCCAAGTATCGTCGAAAGAGACCATTACAGAGGATGAGCTATACTAGTATAGGCTGGGATAGCAATGAGCGATAACAGACGCTGCGATAAACTCACATAGAGCGCACCGAACTCTGTGTGAATACTGGTAATTCCGTCACAGCCGTCCTATATCGCAGCAAAATTTTACATTCTTTTGTGCGTCCTTTTATCGCTGCATAGGGTGCTGGAGGGATATTTATGGACTATAACATCCGCGCGCACAGAACTCGAGTAGTCTGGAGAGTGAAACCATTGCACATCTGCCTTGGCGTGCTAGATCACCGGACGTGTACCCTATAGAGCATATGTGGGGCATATTGGGATGACGGATAGCAGGTTTCAGTGTGCCGCAAGGCACACTCTGTGAACTTCGACATGCATTTTTACTGAAATGAACGCTATGGCGACAACAAGTGGCCAACAACACAACTGCCAGCTAACCTTCCCGTTGTCAAGCATTCATTTAAGCTAGAGGGTATCACACCTGTTTCTAGCATGATGTTTCCACTGCACGTTCTTCTCACACATTTGATCCTTCAGGATGCGATGTTCTAATATCTATGTTTTTGCATGTCATTCCTTTATTGTTTCCTATGTGCTCTTTGTAATGAAAGAAACGACAAAAGTAATGAAAAAAAGTAGCAAGTGGTGACATTTAGAGATGCAAAATCGTAAGTAAAACTAAATCCAATTACTTTACACATAGAGAGGATTAAGTCACTGGTTAATGAAGACGCACATATCTATAAGAAAACCTAGAGGAAGTTTACTTCGCCAACTTCAGAAAAAATTTTGGAGGATTTTAGTACAGATAAAATTGAATTTGGTTTCTGAAGATCGTCAAGAATGTGCAATACATGATTTATTTACTGATTTTTCCAACATCAGTTGCATTTTTTATGCGAAATTATAAAGTCTGTTTTGGTTTGATCAGTAAATATATATATATATAAGAATTACTGTATATATTTATATATGTATTATTAATCATCAATACGTATGTACATAATTTAATATAAATTTATTAATAATGTTTACATCATCACACATTTTTATAAGCACTGTTCTCCTTTCATGATATTTATACATATTTAAATTTTTTCACATTTTTTTTTTTTTTTTTTTTTTTTTTTTTTTTTTTTTTTTCCGTTTTACTTTTAAATACGTTTTTCCTTTTAGTTGTTTTGAGGATTTTTGTTGTACAGCTTATAGGTTGACAAATAGTAGAGCGTAATAAAAAACATTTTTTCCTTCAATAACTAATTGTTTCACTAGTTTTATTAATTTTATTTTCTTTACGCGAAAAGCAATTAGGTTTTTATGATGTACCTTTAGACAAAATGGCAAGGAATGTTAATATAGAAAACTGGGATATTAGAAATTAGTCTTTTCCGTAATTTGACTGTTGTATTTTAGATTGTAAAATTGACGTGATTTTTAAATCTAGAGTATTTTTATTTTTATTATTTTTAAAAAATGTGATGCAGTAATGCCTTTTTTGTATTATTTGTGTATTTTATGTATTTTTGTTTCCTTGGAGGGTTAAATTCGCCTTGCAGTATATTCTTGAAACTTTGAGAATGGAAAGCAATAAATTTTGTAAAAAAACATTTCTTTTTTGTCGATATTTATTTCAATTATTTTTTCTCCTAAATTAGTCAAGAAAAACCAAACGTGAGTTCAGAACTCATTAATTGTCCGTACTTAATCTTTTAAAAATTCTCCTTGATCAGTTTGTTTAAAGCATTAAGCTATGAATAATTAGTCTGCAATTTTCCATAAGCGTTTTTTTTTAATTTGTTAGCTTATTGTAAAAGATCTTTGGTAATACTCTGTTTTAATTAATTAATATTTTTACTAATAATTTTCTTAATCACTGTTTTCCCTTTAGAATATTTTTGCACTTTCCAATATTTCACACTTCCTGAATGGCGGCCCAACAGATCTTTCTACAAATCATCAATCTGCAATATTTTGTTTTGATTCCAACAACAGTTTAATAAAAAGGAGGGTGTTTATAGACTTGCAGGTGTGCATGACATTATTGATATTAGCGCAATAATTAAGGGCAATGCATTACTTTTGTATAGTGTTGTTTTTAGAAGATGAAGTTGTAGGGTTTATATTTATTTTAACTAACATTTATTTTAAGTTTAAACTATCTTTCCTGTCAAGCCTTACTTTCCCCTGGAATTGCCATTGCCAGAGTATGTAAATTTTAGTAGAACGCGCAAGGATTCAAATTGTCAGCGACAGTAATCTGAGTTAAATAGAAGGGAAACGAGTTCGAAAGTGTGCTTTCTTGCTTCACGAGCGTGGAGGTGGCTAGTTAGAAATTGAAGAACCATGAGTTTCGGCCTGAGTGCTTGCCTCGGCAGATTGTTAATCTTTCAACGTAATATTCAGAAGTTTGCTGAATTATCAGCGGTATCTTAGAAAGCGGTTAGGTTAGTTACGTTTAGAGAGCCTCGTAGTTAGTCACTTGTTACTATTCTTTTCTTAGTTTCTTATTTTTATTTTACCGCCGGGCCGGCGTAGTTTGTGAGCGTCAAGCACGCATCTGTAATTTCTAAAGTTGAATAAAAAGGGATTTAAACCCTTCTCAAGACTTTGTATACTTTCCAGTTCATAGCAGTCACCACTATTGTTGCGTTCAGGTTGGGAGCGCGCAACATTACAAAGTAATAAGTTTTCATTTAATACAGCAATTAACAAGTGGAATTTCTTCTCATTTTCTGTATTTTTTTTTTTTTTTTTTTTTTTTTTTTTTTTTCAAAAAAAGAGACAGTCATAAATGCTGTGAAATAAATGCATTTTGTGATGTAATGGTTGGTTACAATTGCTTTATACAACATTATACTTGAAATTTTTATAGTTTATGGCACTTTATTCATTGATTTGAAAGATTTCTATTTTTTAGATTTAATACTCATAACTGTCATATAAATGTGTACATAAATTACAGGTCGTTCCTCTACAAAAACGTAACAAATTTGGAGAAAGCATTTCTCCAGGTATGTACAGCATTAGAATATCTTTTGTGAAGAAGATTCATTCATAAGAATTGGAAATATGACTTCATCAGTATATGGCAGTCATATTTGATTAAAATGAAATAAATTGAATATTTTCTGTCCTCCTTCCATACGCCCTAAGAAGAATTCCCGAATGCTTCTCAAGCTCTGATTTGATTAGATTTTCCCTAGCCATATTTGATTTGATTTTATTTAGGAGCGTGTCCCCCAGCCACTTGCTCAAATCAATGTTAAGCCCTAATTTCCTAAATAAAGTTTTAAAATGTTAAGCTCTAATTACCTGAAGCTTAAATCAATGTTAAAACTCTAACTCTAATTTTCCATAAAGCCCTAAAGCAATGTTAAGCCATAAACCAAACTAAAAGCCCTAAAGCAATGTTAAAAGCACTAAAGCAAAGTTAAGCAATGTATGCACTAAAGCCATGTTGCTTTAATGCTTCTGTAAAGCTGAAGTGCTTTAGCGGTTTTCCATAAAGCATTAAAGCAGAGTTAAGCCCTAATTTTCCATAAAGATGAATAATCCTAAATGTGTTAAACCCTAATTTTCCATGTTAAGCCAAGATTTTTTACGGTTGGGCTTCTAGTTGGACCAACTCCTAAGTGCCATTTCTATGGAAATCTGCAATAATATAACTACAGTTTTTGCTCTCATTTTCGTAAGGTCCTTAATTTTTCCCAAAATATCTGACAAAGCATTCTCTTCTTTTTTTGTTTTGTTGTAGAGATGAAAATCAAAATGTTAGAGTAATATATAATCTTTTCTTCTTAAAGACAACTACTAAATCTTTCAAGTTAAATTTTTTATAATATACAATTAAGGTAGCTAAGGGCTCTCACTAGCTCTGTTTATTGTATTTTATAGAAGAGCCTCGTTTCGAACCTCTGATGGACGATATATTTCTGTTAGCATTTCTCAGGCACAAGAAGTACGACGTTAAAAACGCATTTAAAATCCTATGCAACTTCTATGCGATGAAGAAAAAGTATTTCAGAATACTCACGGATTTCAAGCCTTCAGAATTGAATTATGTCCTGGAGAAAAATCAGTTGACAGTACAACCATTTAGATGTCCTGATGGCTGCAGCATTGGAATTTGGAGAATAGGTGAGAAATACTTTCTATAGAAGTATTATTTGTCAAATATGGAACTATTTCTTTGTAAATAACTTATTGTTATGAATTTTTATAGATATGTGTATAATGTTGCGAGGCCCCAACTTGTCAGCAACAGTGGTAGTGACTGCTTTGAACTGTAATTTACACAAACTCGTAAGAAGGGTTTAAATCTCTTTTTATTCCACTTTAGAAATACAGCTGCGTTCACTTGACGCACACAAACTACGCCGACCCGGCGATTTAACAAAATAGAAAAGTACAACTAAAAATAAATGACAGGATGAATAAAAAACGAAATCACTACCTCTATAATCATAACTAACTTAACCGCGTTCTAAGATACAGCTGAGATTCAGCAAACTTACTGGTTAAGAAGTTGAAAGATTCAACGAACAGCCGAAATAGGCACACAGGCCGAAACGCGCGGTTCTTAAAATTTCTACCTAGCAACATTCACGCTCGCGATTCAAGAAGCACACTTACAATCTCGTTTCCCTTCTATTTAAACTCAACATAATTCTGCTAAAATTTGAATACTCTGCGCGTTCTACTACGATTTACATACTCTGGCATTGGCAATTCTAGGGGAAAGTAAAGGCTTGACAGGAAAGATAGCTTAAACTTAAAATAAATGTTAGTTAAAATAAATATAAACCCTACATTTGCCGCTGCCAGAATTTGGTAAACTTGGAAGCAGGTCCTAGAAACGACCTGTTCAAAAAGTTTCCATTTTCTGACCTAAAATTCAAGAGCTCCGTTTGCATAAAACAAACTGTTTCCTAAAACAATTATAATCATTTCCGTAGATGTTAAATTACCATATCTTCTTACAGGATCCTTTCTGGAATTTGGTCTTCATCACTCAATCTTTTTCTCTTCTTTCCAGCATCTGGAAGGAATAAGTATCAGTATATTCGAAATACATTATGATTTACACTTTCTTAACACTCGATACATTTTCGTTTTCGATCCTTTTCTTTTCCTTATTTAACTGCTTACATTCACATTCATTCAAATATTCAAACATGAATTTAACTTTACCCTGGTTCTCTACCATGTGTGGTATCGAACGGGAATCTTCGTGTTGTTGTATTACAACACTCTCCCTAACCACAATGATTTGTTAGCATACAAACGACCAAATATGACACACCTTAATCCAATATACTGAAACTCGATGAGCTATGTTTAACATTCTTAAAAATCAAGTGTAGGTTGAGAACCCTACAAAACACATTCATTCTAAATTCCCCCTCATTCATCTTTAGACATGCAGGCTTTCGATCTAAAGCATGATTTTATCTACTGTTTAATACTTAGATTTGAACTCGTTTCTTTTGAGCATTTACATTTAGCATCTAAAATTTTATGCTTCTAGACTAAATTCTACTTTTACATAACTTTCAAGTATTTACGTATATTTACAAAATTCTAATACATATGATTTTTACAATTTACAATAACATGAATAAGATAAAAATAAAGTTTTACTTCACGCTTTCTTCGCCAAGCTGGCGGCACTGAAACTAAATTTTTCATTAATACAAGAATACGAAGTTATTTTACTTTCGGCCAAATTTTGGCTTTAACATAACAGAACCAGTCTTTCGACCAACAGGAACTGCTAGCTGTTAGATTTTACACTTAAAGAAAATAATGCTTTTGCCTTAGCTAAATAAAGTAAAACAAAACTAAGTCTCAACCGAGACAAATTGACTTCAGTCAACACATAGAACTTCGTATTTACGCATAACATTTCAGAACAAAAGAAAAAAATTTATAGGAAATTTTAACTTATCTCTGACTTTTCGATGCTTGGAACTCCGACATCCTCTTCTGGCAAAATTGATCCCAAGTTATAGAATTCATGGAAGTCAATCTCCGCTTTTGGGTTCTTCGAGTTTCCTCCATGCTGACTTTTCTTTTTCGCCCTCTGCACGCCGGCCTCTTGGGGTGGTAGTCTTCGGGTTCCTGTCTTTTCCGTTTGGCTCCTGGACGGCTGGTCTTGGCGGCCTCCGGTCTGGATTCTTGCTTGAATTTTTTCTGTTGGTGCCAATCTTTTCGTTCCTCCTTCTGTCTTTTTCTTCTCGTGAACGGCGGCCTTGTTTGCTCCTGACTATCTGGCCCTGGAAGTGGTTTCCTCGACTCAGATTTTCTACTGTGGGAAATTTTAACTGGTCTTTTCCTATTTACCAAAGATTCTTTACGCGGCGGCGTTGATTTCCTGCACTTCTTGAATGCTGTAGTGTGACCATTTTCCTCCCTTCTTTTCGGGGCCCTAGAATAACTTGTAGAAGGGCTAGGTTCCTCTTCTGTTCTCTGCTTCTTGGGTGGTGGAGCGGGTTGCGTTAATTCTGGAATTTCCACTTCTTTTGCGCTTGAGTCCTGCAAGAAAATTGTAAAGGATTTCAAAATCATTTTGATTATAATATTTTTTCACCTGGTCGGGACTTGCTTTACAGGTTTCCACTCTCTCATTCTTAAGGTACAATACGACTCCCTTGATTTCCTGTATTACATAGGGGCCTTCAAATTTTGGAGCCAATTTTGCAGTGAAATTATCTGGGAAACTTGATAAAGAAAATTTCCGCTTTAAAACTTTATCCCCTACTTTAAAATCTGCTTCACGGCGTTTTCTCTCATAGTAAAGTTTCTGTCTATTTCTTCCGTATCCGAACTTTTAACCGCCTGATCAATAAGTTTCTGTATATCTTTTTGTTTGAATTCTTCTTCTCTTTGTTGCACAAAGAATAATTTATCTAGTGGCGTAATTAACTTACGTCCTAAAAATAATTCTGGAGTTTTCCAGTAGTATCATGATTTGCTGTTCTTAAAGCATAGGCTAACTCATTTATGTAGCCATCCCAGCGCTTGTGATGTGTGCTAACATACCTTCGAATTATTTTTTCAATATTTTTATTAACTCTTTCTGCGATGTTTGCCTGTGGTCTATACGGAACCATTTTGATGTGGCGTATGCCAAGTCCAGTGCAAATGTTTTCAAATATTTGGCTAACGAATTGTTTACCGTTATCGCTAATGACTTTTATCGGTGCACCGTATTTTAAAATGTATCTGTGTAAGAATGCATCTGCAACGGTTTTGGCTGACGCGCGTTTAAGTGCAACAATTTCTGTCCACTTTGAAAAATGATCTACAATTACTAAAAGAAAACGATTTTTATTTAACTCACTCTGGGGAAAAGGACCAAGAAGATCTATGCCTAAAATTTCATTCGGAAATGTAGCGCGAATGCTATTTAAGTACCCGGCCGGGCTGTAATTAATATCATTTATTAATTGACATTGATTGCAGGACCTGACATACGCAGTTACTATTTTGTATAATTGCGGGAAATATATCGCCTCGCGTACCCTTTTTATAGTCTTTCTGACCCCTAAATGACCCGCTGTTTTCGCGTCGTATAATTCCTTCAAAATGCTTAATCGGAGCGAGGCTGGGATGACTGGTCTATATTCGAAATTTTTGTTTGTTGCTTTCGTATAAAACAATAAATTACCTATTATTTCATAGTTTTCTGCTCTACTTCTTATTGCATCGATATCTGTGTGTTCAAAGCTTTCGGGGTCTTTCAAATACGCATAGACACTTCCAAATTCAGGATCAGCTTTCAATTCAGCAATAATTGTTTCTCTAGAATCTAAAATTTTTGAAGTCAACACAGCGCCTTCATCGTTCAGTTTTATTCGAGATAGTGCCTCAGCAACATTGTTTTCCTTACCCGGTTTATATTTAATTATGAGATTATATTCTTGAAGTTTTAAAGCCCATCTTATTAATTTGGGCGTTAGATTTTTCCCCGAGTAAAGTCTACCAACAGCCGCATGATCCGAAAAGACTGTTACTGGCGCTTTGCCGAAATAAACTCGAAATTTGTGTACAGCCATTAATACGGCTAATGTTTCTCTCTCTGTAGCTGTATAATTCCTTTGCGTAGAATTTAAAGTTTTACTAAAAAATGCCAAAGGATGGCCATTCTGTATGAGAACCGCACCTACGGCATAGTCCGACGCATCTGCTGCAATTTCCAGGTTTTCGTCCCCTTCCGGGAATTTCAAAACAGGGGCATTGATGAGTGCTTCTTTTAACCTTTCAAATGCTGTATTTGCTTCTGCTGTCCACATAAACTTACTTTTTTTTCCTTTTAATTACTAGCAACGGTTCAACAATGTTCGCGAAATCTTTTATGAACGACCGATAATAAGAACATAACCCAAGGAAAGAAGAAAGTTTCTTGGCGGTATTGGGAGGTGGGAAATTTTTGATGGCTTTTATTTTTGAATCCTGAGTTTCTATACCCTTTTGCGAAATTTTATAACTCAGATATTTAAGTTCTTTAGTCGCGAACTTGCATTTTGATGCGTTAATTGTAAGACCGGCCTCTTTTAATAATTTAAAAACCTCTTCCAAATCTTTAATATATTGTTCCAACGTACTACTCGTTATAATTATATCATCTAGATAGATTAAAGTCGATTTTCCTAGGACAGGCTTTAGAACAATGTCCATAGCTCTCTGGAATGTTGACGGGGCCCCACACAACCCAAAGGGCATGCGTAAAAATGCATAAGTGCCCGATTTTGTGATAAACGCGGTTTTATGTATATCTTCAGGTCTCATAGCTATTTGATAGTAGCCAGACGTTAAGTCTAACGTTGTCATGTATCTCGTAGACTTAATCTTTCTAATAATTTCCTCTATTACCGACAAAGGGTAAACTGGGAACTTAGTAATACTATTAAGCTTTCTGTAATCGATGTCAAACCTCCAAACCCTTTTATCTGAAGGAGGGAAATCGTTCTTTTTCCTACATAGTACGACTGGACTCGCGTACTCACTATTTATGAGCGTTATTATTTGGTTCTGCAACATTTCCTGAATGTGTTCTTCGATAATTTGCTCTTTTTGTTTATCATACCGGTAGGGTTTAGTCCTACAGGGTTTATCGGCAGTTAGTTGTATATCATGCGTTACAATTTGACAATTACCAGGACGTTCTGAAAACAAGTTTGAAAAAGTATTCACCACTTGCTGCATGGCTTGGCTTTCATGGTCATTCAAATGGCTAAGGTCTACCTGCGGTTGTTTCACTGTCTTCACCACCCTCCGATACATTTCCAGCATAAGCGAATTCTCCTGAAAATTTAGTTTGGCTTTCGCGGCCTTTAAAAACTCCATGCCTAAGATGACTGGACTCTGCAAATTTTTCACCTAAAAAATTAATACTGTGAGGCTCTCATCTTTTACCTGTATTTTTAATGATAATTTCCCGATACATTGACAGGTTTTTCCTTGCGCCGCTATAATTTCTGAGTTTTTATTTTTAAATAATCGTAACCTATTAAAATTCTTCTTGAAAAATGTATCACTCATAAAATTACCTTCTGCCCTTGTATCAATGAGGGCTTCTACTGGTACATCGCCAACCAAGACTTGTATAATCGGTAATTGTGAATTCTTTACCACAACCGTATTTAGGTTTCTTCTTGAGGGTTTTTTCGAAACTTTCGGGGTGTTGAACCTCGCTTTTACAGTCCCCTCTACTCGTTTAAAGCTTTCCTTTCAACTTCAGTCTTCTGGGTACGCGGACGGTTGTTTTCAAACTTCCTTTTTAGGCCTTGACCTTCGAGCTTTGATGAGTTGGCTTGATAGCTCTTTTCCCCATAAGAGCGATTTGTGTTTCCGGTCTGTTGATTTGAGGATTTCCTTCGGTGACCTTGAGAATACGATGCCCCTCTAGATTTTTCTGCTATTCTTCGGTTTTGGAACTTGACCGCCAACTCGAAGAGTTCCTGCAAGGTGCTTGGATTTCGGATTTCTAAGTTATCTTGGACAGCAGGTAGCAATCTTGGTAATATTATTTAAATAATCTCCGTGTCAGGTTTCTTTCCATACAGCATATCCGTCAGCTTAACTTTTCGCAGAATAAAGTCCGTCAACTCTTCTATATTACGTTGATAAAAACTATACATGCGACATGCGACGGAGGACGTGGGCACCATCCCTCTACCAATACGGTTTATCGGTATAGCGTCACGTCCACCTTTATCTAGATAACCATACGTGTTCATTGTGCTAATATACTAATATATAAACATACATACAAATTTGGTACTTCATACAGTGGCGTTAAAGCTACTTAATGTTAGACACTGGATAATACATTGCCATGTTACAAGGTGTATGCAAAAGCATGGATACGGTAGCATATATACATAACGTGTGTACTCATATGTTGAGTACACTATGATCCTTTGAAGCTTGATCATTAGATTACAGAAGACATGTACATACTGAAAAATTAGGTGCGCAATGTTATGCTGGAATAAGTAATTAGTACAGTGAATTAAAATTTAGACCCTAGATTAGTACTGTGTGGTACAGTGTCTTGCTACTAAATTATTTGTACTGTTTCCTAAGTACATTAACCAATGTACAAAGATATTAAAACATGTGTATTAGGTACACAGTAATTAGTGGATACCCAAGCGTTAGGTAAGTGCTACTTTAACATACATTAACAATAGGTACTTAATACACTGCTGAACAGATAATTGGTGCAATTAATTTTAGAGTGGGGCTCTAGTTAGTTCTTTGCGATACGATACGGTGCGTGTTACAGGATAAAATGCGCAGATGCATAGTTACATTATCATATATACAGAGCATAAATTCATATACATATATACAGACATTTTGTACACAGAACATAAATTCATATACTTATATACAGACATTTTGTATGCAGAACATAAATTCATAATAAAACTATACAGCTCGACTTCTAGCTTTGCTCGGTCTTTCACTATGGGGAAGGCCTTTAATAATGATATTTTGAAATTTTCAAAGGTATATGTTTGGCCTCCGAATTCTCCTAATAAAAATTTCCCTATACTCTTCCACCATAGTGAGGCCTGTCCTCTTAGTGCAGACGTGGCAATGGCAACTTTTTGTCTTTCAGGCACAGGGTATAACTGGAAGTGATTTTCGAGGCCTTCTAAGAATATCGCCACCGAATTTTTTCCGTCGAAATTGTCGTTTGGCTTGATAGATGCTCTCATCGTTTGGACCAGGTATCCAAATCCTTCTAACTGGTTCGCCATTTCTTGTTGTTGGAGTTGTACAGGAGCTTCCATCCAGTTTTCGGCCATCTCAGTTCCTACGGTGTTCGGGCGCCAATATAATGTTGCGACGCCCCAACTTGTCAGCAACAGTGGTAGTGACTGCTTTGAACTGTAAATTACACAAACTCGTAAGAAGGGTTTAAATCCCTTTTTATTCCACTTTAGAAATACAGCTGCGTTCACTTGACGCTCACAAACTACGCCGACCCGGCGTTTTAACAAAATAGAAAAGTACAACTAAAAATAAATGACAGGATGAATAAATAACGAAATCACTACCTACGAGGCTCTATAATCGTAACTAACGTAACCGCGTTCTAAGATACAGCTGAGATTCAGCAAACTTACTGGTTAAGAAGTTGAAAGATTCAACGAACCGCCGAAATAGGCACACAGGCCGAAACGCGCGGTTCTTAAAATTTCTACCTAGCAACATTCACGCTCGCGATTCAAGAAGCACACTTACAATCTCGTTTCCCTTCTATTTAAACTCAACTTAATTCTGCTAAAATTTGAATATTCTGCGCGTTCTACTACGATTTACATACTCTGGCATTGGCAATTCTAGGGGAAAGTAAAGGCTTGACAGGAAAGATAGCTTAAACTTAAAATAAATGTTAGTTAAAATAAATATAAACTCTACATGTGTATAGACACTCGCGCTCAAAATGTGAGCTACAAATGCTAAAACAAAAAGAAGCTGTATTTCTCTCAGATAAAAATTTTTTGAATAACATTCACTTTTTCTTCAATAAAGAACGATATACATATTTTGCAGCTTCGCGTGCAGATGAATATTTGATACAGGAAAGTTCCACTGTACAGAGAGAAGATAAGTAAGTAAAAGATCCCATAAAGTTTCGCCTTTCTGAAAATTACGAAGAATGTTCATCACTATCCTGTCCTTTCCAATGTCCACTGAGAACGGTTTCCCTTCCGCAAAAATATATTTGTTTGGAAAGCAAAGGTCCAGTAGTCCTTAAAAGCAACATCTAAAAAAATATCTGAAGAATGGAAAATCCGCCACTCGATGGCAAAACGTGAACATCGTTTTAAATACTGAAGAAAACAAATTGATTAGGATAAAAGAATTTTCATTCTGTTAAAGATTTCGAAATTTCTATCCAAGCATAAACCTCGAACAGATTTCGGTCTGATAGCTCAATCAAAGGATTTAATGAAAGGATTAAATGAATGAAAGGATCAAAGGATTAAATGAAATCAAAGAACGGATTCAAGTTCTTTGGCTCAATGAAATTAGTTCTTTGATTCAATGTGTGACACACTACGATCTCCCAAGGCAGCGCTACCTAATCAATGTTCCGCGAAAGGACTGCAACTGTGTCACAGGAAATTTAACCGAAAAATCCTGATTATTAAGATACATTACGAGAAGGTTCGTCTGCAAGATATCCGTAAGGCTTTTATACAAACAATGTTTCATATAAAAGTGACATAAGTTTACGTATTGATGCCGCGGCTGCAATAGCAGAAAATATCAGAGGCTTTGTGTCAAATCAGAGGCCTTTTTATGCAAGATTTTGCATGTTCCAGAGTGCAATTTTAATCGAAAGTACGAGTTGAAAATTTGTCTGTTCATGCTACTCGGTTTGGGAGCCTGACTGGTGTTCCGATAATTTTGGAGACTTAGACGTCCTTTAAAATGGTGATTGCGGTAGTGAGTTGAACAATCAACTCCTCGACTTCTGAAAGCTTTTGTGACAGCTCAGCGATCTCTGCAGATTTTTTGGTGCTCTACACATGGAAGATGTTTAATATAACTCTCACTGAGTACAGTCTATTTGCTTGCAACTATTGTTTAAGCCTTGGAGAAACACTGTATTCAAAGTAACTGGAGACGTGATCCGAGCCCTAGTTTTCACATCTGGGAGGCTCATCTTTGCGTTTGGTATAAAAACAGAATTGACGGTCTGAACCACATTTTACGCATTTTGGTGGTAACATGCACATGCTTTGCGCGTGATGAAAGCCCTGGCAGCGCTAGCATTGCATGGATGAAAAACTTAGTGTTGAATATGTCCCGACTCTTGTCATTTCTAAGCAGAATAATTAAGAACAACAGCATCGTAACTGCTTCGGGACCTCTGATAAAGGTCTGCGTTTTTTCACGTTTGTTTCTTTATCTGCCTTTGTCAACTGGAGAACATGTTCAACTCGAAATCCTTGCTCGATAAGTGCATCTCTAACATCATTTGCGGAATGCTTCTGAGTACAACCTTCAGTTTTTTTTATCATCCCGCACTGAATGTGTATTAATATTTGATTTCCTTTTCGTTAAAAAAATGCCTTACCTTGCGATATTCGTCAGACGTGAAAATCTTAATGGTAATTTGGTAATCAGCTACCATTTTAGCCTTGTAGTCCGTGAATTCAGAGTCTTCCAAAAGTTTCATGAGCAACTTCCAAGCAACGATACGCTCTACAACCACTAACCACAAGGGACTCTACAACCTTAAGTAAGTTTTTTTTTTTTTTTAAATTTTCTTTAAAAAGTTTTTTTTAGTAACTTTTTTTTTTTACTTTTGTTGCTGGTAGACAAATGCAGTATTTTTGATTTGATCGGAAACATCATGGTGTGCTGCTACATTTGCAATTTTCATGGCAGGTAAAGTCCAGATTTTCTTCATTAGCTAATGCCGGTTTATCAGGTGGGGAAGGCGCTGAGTTTCCCTCCGTCCTGGACCATGAATAGGAGAGCTTTGCTGCTGGTTTAGTCTCGTTTGACTAGGAAATGGTTTCTTGTGAGACTTGTAGCAATTTCTGCGGTATAAAATTCTTGGAGTTTTTCCTTCATTGCCTGGGTTTCTTCAAACAATAGAATTTTATCAGGACAGGTTAAGCTTCACTTTCATCGCGAAGAATAGCGAACCTGTTGTTCATGGGTTGGCTCCTACATCCTCAATTTCCATATCATCAGCATTCTATACTGGTAGGAATCCGGAATAGCCTTAACGAATGTGGCTTGATTGTCTACACCTTTCATCTCAGAGAGACAAGGGTGAGTTAGATATGAGAACAATGAAACGAAATCCGGGTTATCTTCCATCATAAGGAGCGGCATTTATCGAATACAAAGCGTCGTCCGGGATCAACGTGGAAATCTTGCTAAGTCCTTGAATTCTCGACAGTTCAGTCAGTGTCCGATCAGTGAAAGCCCAAATCCAATCGGTAGGCAGGAAAAAAATCCTAAGACAAGTATTAACAAGACAAGTATTCTCAGAACTGACATTCTGAGTGTGTCAAATTAGCATAAATAAATGAATAAAAACGCGAAAAGTCACACAACACAAGCGAAGAACAAAGAAACTCAATACTAAGTAGCAAGTATCACCGACTCGGCCAGTTCAATAGCCAAGTTAAATCTACACGTAGACTACATTAGTTTAGTAGTCACTAGCAGCGATTTACCTTCAATACGATTCGTAATATTTATATGTATTTCTTAACTTATTGCTATGTATATCGCGTGTCAGAATATGTTGCCATGCATATCTATGCACAGAAATTTAAATATATCATTCATACAATGTAATTAACTTCTTTAATAATACAATCATCGCTGTCTTTTGCATGAAATGCCTTATCTCATTTAAACTGATTCGGCCATTCAGTGAAATGAGGCTTTTTGAATTTAAGGACTTCTGAAGAAATTAGCACGATGCATTGGAGTAATGGTAACTCTTGAATCTTCTCCATCTTTATCTTCCAGATAATATGTTTCAGGAACTATTATTTCGAGTACCATTTATTCAGTATCGTTATTAAAAGTAGCGAATTACGTAAATAACATTTACTTTAATCCCGAATTTAAACGTTGATGGCATTCGGCAATTTCTTGTCATTTATTATCTTATTTTTATACCATTTGTCATTTATAAAATTCTAATTCTCCAGTTCTGATACTTGAAGTCTACCATCATTACGTGAACATTGATAAAAGAGACATTTGCCTCTGAACGCACATTAGCGAGAAAGATTGCATATTGATAAAGGACGCCTCTTCCTACGCTTTATTTGTAACATAGGATAAAGTATTGCGTTTCTAAATTTAAATTAAACGTTTCCAATCAAAGTTTACTTTTAGGTCATCATAACTTCGAGACTACTACACTGGAAGATTTGACAGCCACACTTATGACGATGGGTTTAATGTTAATTCGCATAGAAGCTTCTCAAGTATGTGGTTTAGTTATGATTTGGGACTGGAAAAGCCTATCTTTTCAGGAGTTCAACAAAATTTCTCTTCATCGTGCAGCCCACTATGCATATGATATTCTGGTAAGTGTAAATCAAAAAATTATAAATAATTTAATTGAATACTGCAGTTAATGGGAAAAATCGAATTCGTAATATTATGGCCCAATTAAGAGGCATTCTTAATCATTGTCACTGTTAAGTCACAATTAAGAGCATCATCAATTTAATCATGTCATTTAGATACGCCACCAATATTCGAATAGAAAGTTTCCCTACCTATCTACACTATCCGTCCTCCACTTGCCTGGTCAAAAATTCCACTCCTCTAATTCTTCTATTCCGAAATCGAAAATCAATATTCATTGTTATTTGCATGATATTGAATAAGCAGACTCAGAAATTTTAATGGAATCAATTTTTTCGGATCTTACTGAGGCAAAACAAGTGCAGATGATTCCGAAAATTAACCGGATTTATTTTTACACAATTACATTATACTGTAGAATCATATATTTTAGTTCCCTTAAAATTGTTTTCCACCAACATCGATGCACATTTTCCAATATTTTGTCCTCTGCTGAAAACATGGAAACAGCTCTAGAGCTCTTGAAATGGAATATTATTCAACTCGAGCGCTTTGGTGAGCAACATAAATGCAATATAGACACCAAGTTGTTCTTTCCTAAACGCTGCTGAAAGAAAGCGTTTCTTAGTAAGTCTGAAGAATAGTCTTTCAACGATCTTCACTAGTAACCTGTCGCACGTTTTCACTATTTTCCTCATTTCTGCTCATTAAGAGATGCTAGAATCTCAGCAGTCTTCATTTGAAAAGTGGTAGTTTTTTGAATCTGGAAAACCACTTGTAATCTTGTGATTTATTCAAATCATTTCCTCTGCGGGTCATGGAGGTAGCTGAGCATCGATGTGAAATATGCACTCTAAGGCTTTAAGAGACCGTGTAAATTCAGGAACGAAAGTAATTATTCATAAAAAAAAAAACCTTCTGAATATAAAAATACGATATTGCGCTCAGTACAATGTAACTTTGGATGAGGCGTAGAAATATACGATTAGCATGCAGGGATATCATTCAAAATACAGTGATATGGGAAAGGATATATGTGAATTATTTATTAAATGAATAAAACCAAGAATTACATAATTTACGCATAATATTTTTTTACGTATAATATTAGATACATATCATATTACTTTCACATTTCAAAAGCATTACTTACATTATTTTCACTTACATTGTATGCAAATTATGACATTTTCTCATTTTTATGTATTTATCTCACTTGTATCCTTTCACCTATCTTTCATATGCAAGCCAAGTAAATTTTTGGGTGTACAGGATACTAAAATAAAATGGGAATGCACATATGAAACTTTTATTTAAAAATTAGGAGTTTATGGCAAAGAGCGTGATTTAGAGCAGACAAAAAGCATTGTGCGCTCATATATGTGAATACTAAATCTAAAATAACAGCGTAAAGAAAAAGGGTAGTGTTTAGAATGAAACGTATACTGATACATGAAATCTACTTAGAAATGCATTCAGAAAGTTTGCATTTAAGAATGCTAAATGCAAGGATAGCTATAGAAGCATGAAAAAATGTAATATTACTGAAGAACATTGCATATATTCACTTGTGCAGTCAAAAATACTTGACTACAGGCAGGAAAACCGTCAGTTAGTCAGTCAGTAAGTTAATATGTAAGTAAATAAGTAAGAAGAAAAGTAAAGAATATATATGGTACCACATGCCTAAAAAGCAGAAAATTGGAGCTTCTGTTTGTTACATTATGTTATTAAATTATGTGCACTATAAAATATATTAAATTAAAAAAACTATACTTATTAAATCCAAAGCTCTATTAAACTAAAGGAGCCATACTTCTACATATACTTACAAATCTGTATTTTTTGTTGTACAGCAAACTAAATTATAAATTTTCTGATGAAAATTGGTAAACACTTTTTTAAAGTACTCCTGCCTTATGCAATATAATGGATAAATGATTCAAAAAAGAATGTTCACTGAATGCATACTTATATTATGTATACATTATAGTTAAATAATATCTATGTCTATGTCTTATCAATTAGAAAGAGGCAATCGGCCATTAACGGTCTTTACCAATATATTATACTTGACTTTTAAATGCGTGAAGAATTGAATAAGTTGTATCCAATAATATGGAAGTACTTGTGCACATGCTGCGCTAGAACTCGGAGATTACTAGCGACGGAGGCTCCTGTGCCGCCGTCCGTAGAATAAGTGAACTTAGAAGAAATAAGGCTCTTTGTGAACTTGTGAACTTCGATTGTTTCTAGCCTCTACTTCTAGGAGTCTTTACTAGTAGATAAAACTGGAGCCGATGGCCAATAGCAGTATAATAAAAGAGATGATGCCCAGTAGGATCAACACCCGTGGGTGATTATTAGAAAATGCAAGCATACTTTTACCTTTGGCGATTGCACAAAGTCCAGCGAAGCAATAATGCAGCAAGATGTGAGGCATAATCAGGCGTAGAGCAGTCTTCTTGAAAAGCATGGCATGGATAAGCATGGCGATAAACCAAAGCAGTAAAAAAGAGGAGCAATCATCTTAAAGTATGGCGAAAAATCTAAAATAAGCAACTTTCTAAAATAAGTAACTAAGTCTGTCTGTCATGGCATGGCATTAGTCTTAGCAGTGCATGGCATGAATTTAGTCTGGAAAAGCAATAAATGAGGTATAAAAGGCATATTCAATGAAAAGCAATTAGTTGAGGATGTGATTAATCTAAAGATGGCATAAGCATGACATAATCCTGATGAAAATTGCACAGTGCAGTGGTAGTGAAAGGAGGCTCTCGTGTGGCGTCATCTACTAGTAGAGATGAAAAGCATTTTAGTTGATTGGAGCTCTGGTGGCGCCATATCTTGCAGGATGTATTGTAAGGCGAATATCGCCAAGCCAGTCATGGCCAAACTTGATGACCATTTGACGATAATTTAGTCCGATCCCTGTATTAGTGTAATTGATCCTTATACGCAACTGTAGCAACCTTATTCCACCCTTATACATAACTCTAACCACATGTACACTGCTCAAAAAAAAAAAATGGGACAGTCCTATATCTCCCGATCTACTGGGCCGATTGACAAAATTCAAATTGCGTTCTTCATGTCTCGAAAGCGCGACTTAGGATATATATTAGATTTATATATAGCACTATTCTAACATAGGTATTTTGACACAAAATCGGACTTTTTCTGAAATAACATACCAATTTTTTTACATATTTCGATTCTACGACTCAAATTACGCCTAAATATGAAATTTTGTAAAATTTGGAGCGAAATTTACGGAGAAATTCACAAATTTATGTTGGCACTTTTTTGTCAGTTTGCGCCAAGAATACTTTACTTGGCGAACTTCTTAATATATGGCAACCTAGTTTCCTTAGGAAAAAAAGTCACCATCGTTCCTTTTTTCCAAATAATATTCTTTATATTATATTTTAAATTATAACTTATTATTTTAAGTAATTTTTTCTTTTCGAATTTCATTTTAATTGTTTAAGTCGCACTTTTTTTTTTTTTTTTTTTTTCGAAAAACTGTTTTAAAAATTTCTATTTACCTATTCGAACTGCGTAAATAAAGGTGCAGCGTTTATTTATTTTATTTTTTTTTCAAATAGTTTTCTTTATATATATTTTTCGTCATAGCTATTATTTTAGGTCATTTTTAAATTTTTATACTTTTATTTTAATTGTTTGTGTTGCATTGGCTCTTCAGATAATTGTTTTAAAATTTTCTATTTATTCCTTCGAACTGAGCATTTTAAATATATTTATTAATATCAATTTTTAAGAATTTGATTTTATTTATTTGAACTGCGTTTTTTTCGGAAGAATACTTTGTAACCCAGACTACGATGCGTTTGAAAACTGCATACTATATTAAAAGAGAAAATACAGTAAAGCACAGTTTTACACGCCTTTCAATGTTCCGTTCAGAAAAAATATATATAAATAAGAGAGATGTATAACCGATATTTTAACTTAGGATGACTTGCATACACTGCTTTAAACAGTTTTATCATTGTGCCCATTGCTTTACACAATTTTATCATTTGGTTTCTTAAAATGTTATTCATATTTTAGTCAAATATTTTATTTTTGAAATCGCAAGAATCAAATATCATAAGATTGAAAAGTTTTAAATTTAAAAAAATACGAATACTAAATTTTACGAAAAAATTTATTTTTCTTCTCTGTTTCTTTAAGCATTCTGAAAGTATATTGAAAAGCATCCAACTTTTCGAAACATTTTGGTATTTCTGACAATCATTTTAAATAAAGTTATCGCCTTCCATTTCATAAAGGCCCACAAACGGCCGAGCGGTAAAGTTGCTGAACACTGGTAGTTCACTCCGGGGTTCGAACCCCGGTAAACGGGCTGGTTGCATGGGCGTTTTCGTGGATTTTCTCATGTGTACCGCGTATGACAGCTGGTTTCCCTTAGAAAGTTCTTCACGAAGTATTTCGTCAGAGCCTTTATCAGTCTTTAGAGGCTAAACATTTTGAAGCTATGAGATGAAAGCAAAGACTGGTTTCATCAAAAGGTTTTGGTTTATTTTATTATGACAAAGCACACTACGGCTATCTGCCTAAGGGGAGGGATGCCTTCCTGCAGGACTTTCTAAGGGAAACTGGCTCGCATACACGTTACACATGGAGAAAACCACGAAAACGCCCATGCAGCCCGCCCGTTCGCGGGATTCGAACCTCGGACCGAACTACCAGTGTTCAGCGACTTTACCGCTCGGCCGCTAGTTCATCAGGAAGGGAAAAAAACATCTTTAAGTGACATCCACATACATCACTGGATAAACTCCTGAATCTTCAAATAATTCGACTGAGGAAATCATGGGATTCACCATTTATATAACGTAATTTACACAACCATATAGTTTAAAACCAGTCGCTCTTCACTTTAATCTGCAATGATATCGTTTTGTCTTTTCTGTTAACACAAGCTCAATTGATGGTATTTGCTGGTGTACTCGTCCAAGTGTTTTGTCTTTGAACACCTAAATTCTTTGAAGTATCCTGAAAGTATATTCGAAAGCGTCCAACTTTTTGGAACATCTTGGTACGTCTGACAGCCAAATTTCCTGCAAATTTTTGCTTACTTTTCTCCCTAATTTTCTTCTTTCCTTCTACAGTTATTTTCAGTGCTCACACAAGAAAATTAAGATTTTTCAACTGCTAGACTTCCATACATTTTGCATGCTTGTCAATTTTTTAAAATATCAATTATATGAATTGCGTTTCAGCTAAAGACAGCTTTTCATTTTCTAGTCATTTTAGCTATAAATAAAGTTTAAAGCGAAGTCCAAAGGATAAATAATTTAATTAAAAGATTTTTGCTAAATGACAAAGAAATAAAACAGTCCAGCAGCTGAATAAAACAACAGAATAAAACAATACAGAATAAAACAACCATGGTGGACTGTTTTATTCTGTACCACAGAGTAACCCGATTTTTATATCGGCTGAAACAATCTAAATCATATTAAAGATCATGTTTTTTTATACAATCTATAACGCGAGAGAAAAAATTAGCTTCTTAAAACATGCTTTCTAAGAGAATTAATATAAAAATTTATATTTATATATATTTTTTTTAAAGTTGGGACATGAACCAAACTGTCAGACTTTTAAAGCTTATTTTACATGGTGGTTATTATTAAAGTTCCACTTTGAAATGGTCATAAAAGGAAAACTACCGGACTAAATGTTATCAAACTTGGGAATCGTGTAAAGGAGGTTATGAGAATTTATTTTCGGCGGAAAAAAAAGAGTTCAAAAACTCACCATCAGGGAAAAAATGGCGCTGTATACAATATTGTTAAATGAAATAAGACACGAAAACATCTGTTTAAAATGTGTTTAATATTTTCCGAAACGTGTTACAAAGCATGTTCAATGTAGCGTCCAGCATTTTCCGAAAGCAAATTAAATCATGTTACTGCATTCTCAACAGCAGCTCTTAGCATATCAGGTTTGGTTTTGGTTTGGTTTATTAGATTACGGCAAAGCACTCGAGGGCTATCTGTCTTAAGGGAGGGATGACTTCGTGGAGGACTTTTTAAGGGAAACTGGCTCGTATACACGTTACACATAGCATATCAGGAGGAATGTTATCAGTGTATCACATTTTTCATTACTGCCAAATTGTTTAGATTATCACCATAAACAGTGCTTTTGAGATAACCTCATAGACAAAAGTCACAGAGGTTGAGGTCTGGTGGGAAGAGGGGAAGTGTTGGCCTATAAGACGTTCATTTGTGAAATGTTGCCTAAGTAACTATGCGACACTCTTGAGGTGGTGCCCAGCCCTGCATAAAAATCGTAGTATCTAAAATGCCACGTTACTGCAGTTCATGTATCACGAAACATTTTAATATTGGCTCTAAGGAACTGCAATCGCACTGGTCCAGCTGTCGACTGCTCTTCAGAAAAAAATGGTTCAGTTATAAAACTAGCTGTCATTCAACAGTAAACGGTGTGAAATGACTGTTGTGCAATCGAATGCAGTAGGAGAATGCAATGGAACTAGATAGATAACATGAGAGATTTCTTTGGCTCAATTCGACTAAAAGCGTTTTAAATCAGTATCTTCATGTTTTAGTGCCGAATTCAGGCTTAAAAAATTACAAATTAGCGATCTGTAAGAAAACGATTTCCAGATTGTACGTACTTGTGAGAGTGATTTGCGATCTCACATTTTCTAATCGCTAATTCGTGGTTTTCACGGACGAAATTCTCACTTACAGGGATGGCGCACTCGACATTTATCGAATTTAACGTCTTTAAATAATAATTTGCCTACTTCAAAGTTTCTTAAGGGTATACAACATATTAAACCCGTTTAACAAAAGGTTAAGTTAGATTCCGACCCATATTTCGTTTAACAATATTGCATACAGCGCCATTTCCCTCCCTGGTGGTGAGGTTTCGAACTTCCTTTTTTTTCGCGGAAAATAAATTCCCATGACCTCCTTTACACGATTTCCAAGTTTGATAACATTTGATCCAGTAGTTTTCCTTTTATGACCGTTTCAATGTGGAACTTTAATTATAACCACACTCTATATTATTAAATTTTAATTTGAAGCTATGCGTTATATGTATACCATGCGTAAAATTTTCGCGTTTAATGAAAAATAAGAAATCGAAGCAAATATACTTAGTATAATGGACCAAAACAGAAAACATTTCCCCTCCCTCCGAAAATAAAATATTGAAATTTCGAACTTGAATTTATTGGGTTATCGAAATATTTAATTTGACTTATCTTCTAAGTCCTAGTTCCGACAACAATTCCGTCAAAAATTCCGAATTACTTAAGCTAAAGTAAAAGATTTAGTATATATTCACTGTATGTTAATAAAGTAATCAGAGTGTAATAAAAATAGATTATAGAATTTACGCTCATGCAACTTTTTGTCTGACTGCACAATATGTAACGGAAGAGAAAGTTTGTAGAGATCTGTTTTTGACATGCCTCTAAAAGTAGATGTCATATTAATTTTGTCTCTTCAATGTCAAAAAACTTTCCTTTGAGAGGCAACTTTAGTTTTTGAGAAAGAAAAAAAATCACAAGAAGACAAATTTGAAGAACATGCAGGACGATTGAATATACATACTTATTTTCCGAACACAAGCGGTTCTCCGACTGGTTATTGAATAATAAAAAGATGCATTGTCATGCAATACAAAACATTTGGAATACGTTTTCTGGCTGAATAACGTAAGATTAAAAGGCATCTGCTTAATTCACATCCATTTACAAGTCAACTACTCGGGCAATTGCAGAATCGTTTTGATCCTGAGCTTGTAAGACAAACCTAATATCACTGGATTTAAACACTTCTTTAATCTTCCGAGAACGTTCCTTCTTTAGCTCATATTCCAAGAATATTAAGAGTGAATACAATTATTTCCAAAGAAATTGAATATTCATTTGCACTACAGCTTGGTAGTTTACTAACGAGTTAACAAAACTTAAATTCTGCTTTTTGTGTCAAAGAATACAACAATATTTTAAATATTTACAAATAAAATATTAAATTGGAGATTTAATTGGAGCCTCATCAGTTGCCTAGCATTTGAAAAAGAAAATATCGTTAAATACTAATTGTTTGCTGCTTAGTCTAACCCAGGCTGCATGGTTGGTTTTCGTAGTTTTTTAGGTTCTCTTTACAAAGATTCTCTATGAAAGCATCTTAATCAAATAGCTCCCATGTTCTTTCTATGTTCAAATAACCAACTAACCTAGTTTAAGCGCGATTTCCAAGTGAAGTTACTAGTGAAATCCGAATACTCATTAAAAACCCTGTAGCTAGCCAATCGGGAGTAACATGAAAGATACGGAACCAATAATTGAAATGTTGTTACGGTACGCTGTTTCTTAATGGTCATTTCTTAATGTTTCTTAATGGGTTCTTAGATGGTCATTCCTTAATTAAATAGCCCACCAACAGCCGAGCGGTAAAGACGCTGAACACTGGTAGTTCGGTTCGAGTTTCGAATCCCGCGAACGGGCTGGCCGCATGGGCGGTTTCGTGGTTTTCCCCATGTGTAACGTGTATACGAGCCAGTTTCCCTTAGAACGTCCTCCACGAAGGCATCCCTTCCTTTAGGCAGATAGCCCTCGTGTGCTTTGCCATAATTAAATAATCCAATTCAATCCTTAATTAAATATAATTGATTTGTAAATTCTACTAGAACTGACGGTAAGAATTGAAGTGGAAATAAGTAATATGGTGTGCAATCTTGATTAATAAAAAATTAAAAATATTTGCATAGAAAAATGTTTGCATTCAGACAAAGTTTTTTGAAATATTTGCAATTACTTTATAAGAAGGATTTATTAATAACAGCAATAATTACTTATTATATTACTGATGATTAGGATTCAGTTCTTGACAATTACATTCTAAATTAGAATTTTAAGGATATAATGAAAATACGCTACGCCCAAAAAGACATTTTAGGAAAAAAATGAGTTGATTTTTTTATGCTTTAAAACTTCTTAATTCATTTAGTAAACATCGTAACATCGTTGTTTATTGAATCCAGAATGTTGGTGTCGTTTATATAATTATTCTTACTTGTCCACAGAATCTGCTGACTTATCAGCCATTAAGTAGCTGCAGATCATTTCTACATAACCATTGAACTTCCATTAATTCAGTCTCTAGAGGGTTGTATGTTTATATCATAATTTGACTTTTATAAAAAATGATTATTCTAAATATTATGTTTCTATAAAAATATAATGTGCTTTAAAAATATGGATAATAGTATCAGCCGCTCTTTCAGCCACTTCAAAAGCAACAGTCTGTTTAGAAATAAATTATGCAGTTAATGTCATAAAATTCAAATAAATATCAAACGAAAATTCTCAGTTTTAGACAATTCGATTTAAACGAAGTAAAGTAGCAGACGATAAAACGCCGAAGGTAAAAATTTACTCTTACAAAAACTTACTCTTAAATTTTTTAAAAAAAGAAAAGATACGAGACAAATTAAAAAAAAAATAGTTAAAAATTTGAATAATATCATCTATTATTTAAAAAAATAGCCTTTCATATAGTATTAATAAATATTTATTACGCATCATTGAGGGAAAAAATGTCATATAATTAATTCTCCGTAAAATTTTACTTGAAGTTTAAGGTTAAAAATAGCTGTGGCAATACAGTGTAACAAAAATCCATAGACCACATTTGGCGTTATTATCGCTCAAAAAAAAGGTGCCAAATTTCAAAACGCGAAAATATGTAAATTCGTGTATATCTTAGAAAATTTTGAGTAAAAAAGTCTAATTTTTTGCAGATATGCTTAAAATTACACCTACTTTAAGATGATGGTAAAAATTTTATAGGTTATAATTCAAAATGTTTTTCGAAAAATCTATAGAAATTCTTTAAAAATAAAAATTTAAAAAATAAAACGCAAAAAATGAGTAAATTTTATTTGGAATGAACCAAAATTTCGAAATGTGAGAGAAAAAATCAAAAAAGTTTAATAAAAAAAGAGATATTAATAAATATTTGCCAAATTCAATTAACATTGAGGAGCTAAAATTTTGAGAGCTAATATTTTAAAAACTAATCGTACGATTTTTACAAAACTTGGTATTCTGGCATAATTTGAGTCGTAGAATCGAAATATGTAAAAAAATTGGTATGTTATTTCAGAAAAAGTCCGATTTTGTGTCAAAATACCTATGTTAGAATAGTACTATATATAAATCTAATATATATCCTAAGTCGCGCTTTCGAGACATGAAAAACGTAGTTTGAATTTTGTCATTCGCCCCAGTAGAACGGGAGATATAGCACTGTCCCATTTTTTTTTTTTTGAGCAGTGTACCTTTCAGTAATTTCGAGAAATGGAAGGTGTAAGAAATTTTATGTGGAAATACATTTTAATCGCCAAAGGATGTTATTTGTTTAATATTAAATTAATCAAAGAAATGTTATTTGTTTAATATTATCTTGAGTTATAGAAATTCTTGATTTAAATTCCTGATGCTTGAACAGGAATGTTATAACAATAATTCTTGATAAATGAAAATTTACTTGATATTCTTGAAATATATGATTAAGTTTTACATGTTCTTGATGTTTATGTGACATTTCTTGATTATAAAAACTTGAATTTGTATTGAAATGCATAATGATTCGTGAAATTAATTCTTGAAAATGTTGATGTATCACTGATAATCTCGATTCTTCTGAACTACAGCTCAGCCGGGCCCAGTGTGTAAGAAATTTTATGTGGAAATATATTTTAATTGCCAAAGAGGGCATAAATCTTTCATGATGTATACTTCTTGTTCTTGGATCTTGCAGCGCCAGTTGAATGCGTGTTAGACTTGAATAAACTTGGAAGTTTTGAAACCTGATTCGTAATGTTCATTTACCTTTGTGATGTTATGTGTGATTTGAATTAATGTTTCTTGAACCAGGATAACTGGAAATCTTGACGGTTATTATATTATTTTACAGAAGGAGCTGGAAATTCCTCGGCTGTTATAAAGCCAGAAAGCGCATTAGCTCTCAATTTAGTGCGAGTGTGCTTGAGTGTTGAATTCGAAGTACTGAGAGATCTTCATGCCTGCTTCGCTCTTTAATTGCGCTTTGCAGTGCGTTGTGCTTAGCATTCTTAGCAGTTTAAGTTTGTAACTACTGATTGTGCTCTCTCGTACTGCGAAGAGTACTTTGTTAAAAGTAAAGTGTTTCTTTTGGAAAAATAAATTTTATCAAGTTATTATCGTTTCTGTGTGCATTTAGTTCTTACTAACCCGTACGTACGCAACAATATAAATTGCAAATAAATAGTCTTTGCTTCCTTCCTAGGTTTTCTCTTTATTTAGCTGCTGATAGGTATAGGATCCGCTGTTTTGTCTTCCTTTATCTAACATACTAGTGTAATATATATTGAAATGTTAGTGGTATGCCGAGACAGTCATGAAAACTATCTGAAGTACGAAATCTAAGAAACTTAATTCAGACATAGAATCCCATCTGTATTTCAGTTTCTTAAATTGTGTTCAAGTTGTTTAAGATTCTTGCATTTTCCAAAAGATTCCTAATGCTTTCAGATATGAAACCACAGTATATTTCCTTTTGCTGTTTTCAGGTGTTCGTGCATAGGAGTGATTTAACGGAACTCCACAAACATGTGCCACCTGAACTGCTTCCAGAGGAACTAGGAGGAACGTTAGGACCTCTAAACAATCAAGACTATATGGAATATTTTCTTAATCAGGAAGATTATATTGAACAGATAAACAACAGTGGAATTAAATGAATTTATCTTCTAACTGGACAAAGTTACTTTCATGCATGTAGAAGGAAAAAGGAATTATTTCATGTGATATCTACAGACTGAAATCCCTAGATGAAGCTTATATGTATTATTTATTTTTATATATTAGACATAAAAATCGCATTAGTGTAGTCATTAAGCAATCAGATTGTATTTGAAATAATGTTGCAAGATGTTCTGAAGGTTGATTGCAACATTTCTTGAATTAGTTTCAAAAATAAAACATTCTTTACATTTGTCTTTTTCAAAAAGTATTAGCTTTGTCAATTCAAAATGCATTAAAATGTTAAATATATTGAATAAAAAATCGATTTTATTCTTGAAACTAAATAATCAAGAATAAATAACACATTTCCTATGAATAAATAACACATTTCCTCAGACATTTTCAATATACATTTTAAGAAACTGGATATTCAAATTATTTTATAAACACTTTTTCTGGTGTATGCTCTGTTGTGACTTACTACATTAAATGCCATGCTGGGCACTTTCATACAATCAGAAGAAAAGGAATGATAATGTGACTTTGCTTCCATACTGTATACCTATTATTTTCTTGTAATTGCACGTACCCTATTAATATTGTATATAGTTTAATTACTACGTTATGTTCAAACATTCTCGCAATTTACAAAAATGACCAGTAATGGCTGTTAATAACACCTTTGCCGGGTCCAAAATTTTCTGACTGTAATCCTGCTGCTGATTCGTTGACAGCACTAACACCAACATCAGATGGAAAATGAAATCTTGTTCATTCTTTTGTCTCTCCTCTCAATCAATAGATGGCGCCACCTTCTCAACCAGTTTTTTTTTTTTTTTTTTCGGTTTCTCCATATTTTTCCCAAGTCAGCTTTACCGAAAACTATGTGATTTTCTCCATGTGTTTCTTTTTTTAGTAAGATGTCCTACCTTGGGATCCACACAAGTTACCTCAACAGAAGGCCCAATGTGAAATCAATTTAGGTTACAGGGATCGGCTGCAGTAGAAACTCTGTATGACACCTCTTGTATCTCAGTAAGAAAATGTTTCACGGTAACTAAGAGATGATAAACAAAGCAATACAAACAGGTCAATTCAGAATATTTAGGTTAATATAGCTATTCTCTTCAACTATGTTTTGGGCCCATCAATAGCCGAGAGGGTAAGAGTTTGCAGATTACTGTTAATTCGTTCCTGAGCACGTCCCAATAGCCGAACAGAACCACTGAGCTGGACTGTCGCTGCTTTTACAACTCAACCATTTTAACATTTGTTTACATTAGTGTACACACTGCCGCATTTGCTCACAAGGGATGATTCATGGAGATAGACTTTGGTCTTAAATCAGCTAGGTCTTGTTTATTTCATCATAATAATACACTCATGTCCATAAATTAAGGATAATGCAAAATCAGGAGAAAGGAAGAGTTAGAAGCAAAACAAATTTGACTTATTTGTAAAGCTTATTTATTAAACAAAAGGTAAAGAGCAAAAAAAGATGCTATATGTTTGATATTATTAAAAAAAATTAGCGATTTTTTATCCCTGGAGCAAATTACAAAAAAAAACCTATTTACAAAAAACCAATATTACATGATCGGTATGATTGTTAATACATTGTATGTCTCCCAGACGATGCAATACAGTCCGTACAACGCCTAGGCATGCTGAGTACCAAATTACCGATCTGATCTTGGGAGATATTACACCACTCAAAAAGTAATGCTCTCCGAAGTTCCGGTAGACATGTAGGAGGAGGTTGACGGGCTGCAACTCGTCGGCCAAGCATGTCCCACATATGCTCTACTGAATTCAAGTCCGGTGAGAATGCTGGCCAGTCCATACGGGTGATATCCTCCGACTGAAGGCATTCGCTTACGATGTTTGCACGGTGAGGTCGGGCGTTGTCATCCATAAACACAAATTGTGCGCCCGTGGCGCCCCGAAACAAACGTACATGTTGTTCCAGAATGACGTCTTGATAGATTTGGCTTGTCATGGTCCAATTTGAACATGCTTGTCAGTTCTGGAACCCAGAATAATTCCACCCCAAACGAGCACTCCTGCACCACCGTAACGGTGTCGTTCAATGATGTTTTCTTGGTGGTAACGGGTACCTGGAGCTCTCCATTTTTAAGTCCAGCGAGAATCAGACTGCAAGCTAAACCTGGACTCGTCGGAAAACATCACACAAGCCCACTGTTGCGGTGTCCACAATGCATGCTCTTTACTCCAGGTTAACCGCAGGCGAGAGTGAATTGCAGTAACTGGAACGCATCTGACAAGTCTACGAGCATATAGACCAATCTGCCCTAAGCGTCTGTACACGGTCTGCCTTGAAATTGTCGTACCAGTGGCTGAGGAGAGCTGACGAGACAGGTCTGAGGCTGTGCTCCGCCTGTTTCTTTTGGCAGAAACTGCCAAATACCGGTCCTCCTTCGGCGTTGTAACTCTGGGGCGACCTGTGCTGTAACGTCTACTCACATTACCATCATCTTGGAATCGTTGCCAAAGCCCGGAGATGACACTCTGGGCAATTCCAAGTTCGTCTTATACTTCCAGTTGGGTACGCCCGCATTCCAGATGGTCGATAATTCTACCACGTAAAAAATCATCCAAATGCGTCCTTTGTGTCATAACTATTCGGTTATTGCACTGAAATGCTTATGAAGCGTCTGCGAACAATTTTACTTCTTTGCCTGTATTCCTCATATATCACTCTCTTACACTCTCGTCATTGTGACGTACCATCGGTGTCATGTGGTTACTTCCTGAAATTTGCATATGATTCTTGAAGATGTGTGTAGTGATTTTACAGGTGATATATTTATTTTAGAGTTCGATTTCCGGGTGACTCCGAATTATCCTTAATTTATGGACATGAGTGTAAATACATCCTAACTAAGGACAGTATATTTAAATTCTCAAAAAGTTTTAAAATGCTTTCTTTACATGTCCAGTCTTTGTCAAATCATAAATTTCCAGGAAATCTTCCAAACACAATGCATGTATTTTGACAATGGAATACCATAAAAGTGAAAATAAAAAATCTGATATGGACGGCCCATGACTTCCCTGTACGGCATATTCATTTATACATATTTTTGATGCACTTCATTTAAATTTATATCCTAGAATGATTCTAAATAAATTAACAGATCCCTCTAGGTGTGTTGAAAATGCCATCAAAAATTTCAGATTTAGAAATTAAATATCGTGTTTAATTTTTCTTGCACGAGGGGCAATAATAATCTTATAATTTAATTTTTCTTAACGAGGTAACTTTCCCAAATATAAGTATAGGAACGAGGAGATAGCATTAAAAGCTACATTTCGCTATTCATCAAAAATTAATTTTTCTTCAAAATTGGACATTACCAAAATATGAATATCTTCGTTATTTGAAACACTTGTGTAACTGGAAGTATATGACTACCTCCAACAATTATGAAAAAAAGACTCAATTAGGACTTTGAAGCCGGGTATATTGCAAAACATTACCTTAAGAGGCTGGGTATATACATGTATATGTATATGTACACTGCTCAAAAAAAAATGGGACAGTGCTATATCTCCCGTTCTACTGGGCCGATTGACAAAATTCAAACTGCGTTTTTCATGTCTCGAAAGCGCGACTTAGGATATATATTAGATTTATATATAGCACTATTCTAACATAGGTATTTTGACACAAAATCGGACTTTTTCTGAAATAACATACCAATTTTTTTACATATTTCGATTCTACGACTCAAATTATGCCAGAATACCAAGTTTTGTAAAAATCGTACGAGTAGTTTTTAAAATATTAGCTCTCAAAATTTTAGCTCCTCAATGTTAATTGAATTTGGCAAATATTTATTAACATCTCTTTTTTTATTAAACGTTTTTGATTTTTCCTTTCACATTTCGAAACTTAAGTTCATTCCAAATAAAATTTACCCATTTTTTGTGTTTTATTTTAAAATTTCTATTTTTAAATAATTTTTATAAATTTTTCGAAAAAAATTTTGAATTATAACCTATAAAATTTTTACCATCATCTTAAAGTAGGTCTAATTTTAAGCATATCTGCAAAAAATTAGACCTTTTTATTCAAAATGTTCTAAGATATACACGAATTTACATATTTTCGCGTTTTGAAATTTGGCATCTTTTTTTTGAGCGATAATAACGCCAAATGTGGTTTATGGATTTTTGTTACAGTAAATTGCCACAGCTATTTTTAACCTTAAACTTCAAGTAAAATTTTACGGAGAATTAATTATATGACATTTTTTCCCTCAATGATGCGTAATAAATATTTATTAATACTATATGAAAGGCTATTTTTTTAAATTATAGATGATATTATTCAAATTTTTAACTATTTTTTTTTAATTTGTCTCGTATCTTTTCTTTTTTTAAAAAATTTAAGAGTAAGTTTTTGTAAGAGTAAATTTTTACCTTCGGCGTTTTATCGTCTGCTACTTTACTTCGCTTAATTCGAATTGTCTAAAACTGAGAATTTTCATTTGATGTTTATTTGAATTTTATGAAAATATTTTATGACATTAACTGCATAATTTATTTCTAAACAAACTGTTGCTTATGAAGTGGCTGAAAGAGCGGCTGATACTATCATCCATATTTTTAAATCACGGTGTATTTTATAGAAATATAAGATTTAGAATAATCATTTTTATAAAAGTCAAATTATGATATAAACATACAACCCTCTAGAGACTGAATTAATGAAAGTTCAGTGGTTATGTAGAAATGATCTGCAGCTACTTAATGGCTGGATAAGTCAGCAGGTTCTGCGGACAATCCTTAAAATTCTAATTTAGAATGTAATTGTCAATAACTGAATCCTGATCATCAGTAGTATAATAAGTAATTATTACGGTTATTAATAAATCCTTCTTATAAAGTAACTGCAAATATTTCAAAAAACTTTCTGCCTGAATGCAAATATTTTTAATTTTATATTAATCAAGATTGCACACGATATTATTTATTTACACTTCAATTCTTACCGTCAGCTCTAGTAGAAGTTACAAATCAATTTTATTGAATTAAGGATTGGATTGTTTAATTATGGCAAAGCACACGAGGGTTATCTGCCTAAAGGGAGGGATTCCTTCGTGGAGGACTTTCTAAGGGAAACTGGCTCGTATACACGTTACACATGGGGAAAACCAAGAAAACGGCCATGCAGCCAGCCCGTTAGCGGGATTCGAACCTCAGACCGAACTACCAGTGTTCAGCGTCTTTACCACTCGGCCGCTGGTGGGCTATTTAATTAAGAAATGACCATCTAAGTTTAGAAACAGCGTACCGTAACAGCAATTCAATTATTGGCGCCGTATCTTTCATGTTACTCTTGATTGGCAAGCTACATGATTTTTAATGAGTATTCGAGTTTTGCTAGTAACTTCACTTGGAAATCTCGCCTTAAACTAAGTTAGTTGGTTATTTCAACATAGAAACAACATGGGAGCTATTTGATTAAGATGCTTTCATAGAGAATCTTTGTAAGGAGAACATAGAAAACTATGAAAACCAACCATGCAAGCCTGGGTTAGACGTCGCAACAAACAATTAGTATATAACAATCTTCAAATGCTAGGCAACTGATGAGGCTCCTTTAATATTTTATTTGTAAATATTTAAAAAATATTGTTGTATTCTTAGACGCAAAAAGCAGAATTTCAGTTTCGTTAATTCGTTAGTTAACTACCAAGCCGTAGTGCAAATGAATATTCAATTTCTTTTGCAATAATTGTATTCTCTTAATATTCTTGGAATATGAGCTAAAGAAGGTATGTTCTCGCAAGATTAAAGAAGTGTTTAAATCCAGTGATATTAGGTTTGTCTTACAAGCTCAGGATCAAAACGATTCTGCAATTGCCCGAGTAGTTGACTTGTAAATGGATGTGAATTAAGCAGATGACTTTTAATCTTACGTTATTCAGTCAGAAAACGTATTCCAAATGTTTTGCATTGCATGACAATGCATCTTTTCATTATTCAATAACCAGTCGGAGAACCGCTTGTGTTCCGAAAATAAGTATGTGTACTCAATCGTCCTGCATGTTCTTCAAATTTGTCTTCTTGTGATTTTTTTTTTTTTCTTTCCCAAAAACTAAAGTTGCCTCTCAAAGGAAATTTTTTTGACATTGAAGAGACAAAAGGAGTATGACATCTAATTTTAGAGGCATGTCAAAAACAGATCTCCACAAGCCTTCTCTTCCATTACATGTTGTGCAGTCAGAGAAAAAGTTGCATCAGCGTAAATTCTATATTCTATTTTTATTACACTCTGATTACTTTATTAACATACAGTGAATTTATACTAAATCTTTTACTTCAGCTTAAGTAATTCGGAATTGTTGTCGTAACTATGACTTAGAAGATAAGTCAAATTAAATATTTCGGTAACCCAATAAATTCAAGGTCGAAGTTTCAATCTTTGATTTTCGGAGGAAGGGGAAATTTTTTCAGTTTTGGACCATTATCCTAAGTATATATGCTTCGCTTCTTTATTTTTCGATAAAAGCGAAAAATTTACGCATGGTATACATATAACGCATAGCTTCAAATTAAAATTTAATAATATACAGAGTGGTTATAATTAAAGTTCCACATTGAAATGGTCATAAAAGGAAAACTACTGCATCAAATGTTATCAAGCTTGGTAATCGTATAAAGGAGGTCATAGGAATTTATTTTCCGGAAAAAAAAAAAAAAAAGAAGAAGTTCGAAACCTCACCAACAGGGGGGAAATGGCGCTGTATGCAATATTGTTAAACGAAATATGGGTCGGAATCTAACTTAACTTTTTGTTACACAGGTTTAATATGTTGTATACACTTAAGAAACTTTGAAGTAAGCAAATTACCATTTAAAGGCGTTAAATTCGATAAAAGTCGAGTGCGCCATCCGTGTAAGTGAGAAATTCGTCCGTGAAAACCACAAATTAACGATTAGAAAATGTGAGATCGCAAATCACTCGCACAAGTGCGTACAATCTGGGAATCGTTTTCTTACAGATCGCTAATTTGTAATTTTTGAGACCTGAGTTCGGCCATAAAACATGAAGACACTGATTCAAAACGCTTTTAATCGATTTGGGCGAAAGAAGTCCCTCATGCTATCTACCTAGTTCCATTGCATTCTCCTACTACATTCGATTGCATAGCAGTCATTCCACACCGTTTAGTGTTGAATGACAGCTAGTTTTATAATTGAACCATTTTTCTCTGAAGAGCAGTCGACAGCTGGACCACTGTGATTGCAGCTCACTTAGAGTCAATGTTAAAATGTTTCGTGATACATGAACTGCAGTAACGTGGCATTTTAGATACTACGATTTTTACGCAGAGCTGGGCTTAACCTTACGTGCGTCGCACAGTTACTTAGGCAACATTTCACGAATGAACGTCTTATAGGCCAACACTTCCCCTCTTCCCACGAGACCTTAACCTCTGAGACTTTTGGCTATGGGGTTATCTCAAAAGCACTTTATGGTGATAATCTAAACACTTTTGCAGAAATGAAAAATGTGATACACTGACATGTCCGTAACATTCCTCCTGATATGCTAAGAGCTGCTGTTGAGAATGCAGTAACAGGATTTAACTTGCTTTCGGAAAATGCTGGACGCTACATTGAGCATGCTTTGTAACATGTTTCGGAAACTATTAAACACATTTTAAACATATGTTTTCATGTGTTATTTCATTTAACAATATTGTATACAGCGCCATTTTCGCCCTGGTGGTGAATTTTTGAACTCTTTTTTTTCCGCGGAAAATAAATTCCCATAACCTCCTTTACACGATTCCCAAGTTTGATAACATTTGGTCCGGTAGTTTTCCTTTTATGACCATTTCAAATTGGAATTTTAATTATAACTACCATGTAAATTTAAAAGTTTGACAGTTTGGTTCATGTCCCAGCTTTAAATATATATATATATATATATATATATATATATATATATATATATAATCTTTTATATTAATCCTCTTAATTTTTTTTCTCGCGTTATAGATTGTATAAAAAAACATGATCTTTAATATGATTTAGATTGTTTCAGCCGATATAAGAATCGGGTTACTCGGTGGTACAGAATAAACCCTGCTGGACTGTTTTATTTCTTTGTCATTTAGCAAAAATCTTTTAATTAAAATATTTATCCTTTGGACTTCGCTTTAAACTTTATTTATAGTTAAAATGACTAGAAAATGAAAAGCTGTCTTCGGCAGAAACGCAATTCATGTAATTCATATTTTAAAAAATTGAGAAGAATGCAAAATTTATGGGAGTCTAGCAATCGAAAAATCTAAATTTTCTTGTGTGAACACTGAAAATAACTGTAGAAGGAAAGAAGAAAATTAGGGAGAAAAGTAAACAAAAATTTGCTGGGAAATTTGGCTGTCAGACATACCAAAATGTTTCAAAAAGTTGGACGCTTTTGAATATACTTTCAGTATACTTCAAAGAATTTAGGTGCTCAAAGAGAAAACACTTGGACGTGTACACCAGCAAATACCATCAATTGAGTTTGTGTTAACAGAAAAGATAAAAACGATATCATTGCAGATTAAAGTGAAGAGCGACTGGTTTTAGACTATATTGTTGTATAAATTTAAATTACGTTATAGAACATCATACGTATCATAAATGGAGAATCCCATGATTTTCTCATTCGAATTATTTGAAGATTCAGGAGTTTATCCAGTGATGTATGTGGATGTAACCTAAAGAGGTTTTTTTATCCTCCTGGTGAAACAGCGACCGAGCGGTAAAGTCGCTGAACGCTGGTAGTTCGGTCCGAGGTTCGAACCCCGCGAACGGGCTGGCTGCATGGCCGTTTTCTTGGTTTTCCCCATGTGTAACGTGTATACGAGCCAGTTTCCCTTAGAAAGTCCTATACGAAAGAATCCCTGCCCTTAGGCAGATAGCCCTAGTGTGCTTTGCCCTAATTAAATAAACCAAAACCTCTTGATGAAACCAGTCTTTCATTTCATCTCATACCTTCAAAATGTTTAGCCTCTAAAGACTAATAAAGGCTCTGACCAAATATTGATGAAATGGATTATTAAGTTACGTCAAAGCAGGGCTGTCTGCCTAAAAAGAAGGATGCCTTTGTGAAGAACTTTCTAAGGGAAACCAGTTGGCATACACGATACACATGAGAAAATCCACGAAACCGCCCATGCAACTAGCCCGTTTACCGGGATTCGAAACCCGGAGTGAACTACCAGTGTTCAGAGACTTTACCGCTCGGCCGCTTATGGGCCTTTATGAAATGGAAGGCGATAACTTTATTTTAAATGATTGTCAGAAATATCAAGATATTTCGAAAAGTTGGATGGTTTTTAATATACTTGCGGAATGCCTAAAGAAAAAGAGCAAGAATAAAGTATAATGCGTGAAGAAAAAGAGAAGAAAAAATAAATGTTTGGGTAAAATTTAGTATTTGTATTTTTTTTTTTTTTTTAATTGAAAACTTTTTAATCTTATGATATTTGATTCTTACGAGTTCAAAAATAAAATATTTGACTAAAATATGAATAACATTTAAGAAACCAAATGTAGGATAAAATTGTGTAAAGCAATGGGCACAATGATAAAACTGTTTAAAGCAGTGTATGCAAGTTAAAATGTCGGTTATACATCTCTCCTATTTATATATATCTTTTCTGAACGGAACATTGAAAGGCGTGTTAACTGTGCTTTACTGTATTTTCTCTTTTAATAAATGCAGTTTTCAAACGCATCGTAGTCTGAGTTACAAAGTATTCCTCCGAAAGAAACGCAATTCAAATAAATAAAATCAAATTCTGGAAAATTTATATTAATAAATATATTTAAAATGCTCAGTTCGAAGGAATAAATAGAAAATTTTAAAACAATTATCTGAAGAGACAACGCAACACAAACAATTAAAATAAAAGTATAAGAATTTAAAAAAATACCTAAAATAATAACTATGACAAAAAATATATATAAAGAAAACTATTTGAAAAAAAAAATAAATAAATAAACGCTGCGCCTTTATTTACGCAGTTCGAATAGGTAAATAGAAATTTTTAAAACAAGTTATTCGAAAAAAACCATGCAACTTAATCAAAAAAATGAAATTCGAAAAAGAAAAAATTACTTAAAATAATAAGTTATAATTAAAAATATAATATAAAGAATATTATTTGGAAAAAAGAAAGATTGTGACTTTTTTTCCTCTCACGGGAAAGGAAACTAGGTTGCCATATATTAAGAAGTTCGCCAAGTGAAGTATTCTTGGCGCAAACTGACAAAAAAGTGCCAACATAAATTTGTGAATTTCTTCGTAAATTTCTCTCCAAATTTTACAAAATTTCATATTTAGGCGTAATTTGAGTCGTAGAATCGAAATATGTAAAAAAATTGGAATGTAATTTCAGAAAAAGTCCTATTTTGTGTCAAAATACCTATGTTAGAATAGTGCTATATATAAATCTAATATATATCCTAAGTCGCGCTTTCGAGACATGAAGAACGCAATTTGAATTTTGTCAATCGGCCCAGTAGATCGGGAGATATAGGACTGTCCCCCCCCCCTTTTTTTTTTTTTTTTTTTTTTTTTAGCAGTGTACATACACTGCCCTTCAAAAGTTCAGCAACAACGTATTTGTGGTGTATCATTTGAGAATGAAGCAACATAGGAACAGACACGTTCACTAAGCAGTTTTTAATGAATGTGACGTAGAATGCTGACTTTCAACCAACCCGTTCTCATGGAGATTTGAGCCCATGTCGACCACCAGTATTCAGCGACTTTATGCTCGGCAGCTGGTGGGCCTGTATTATAAAACTGGGAGAGCTTTTATAAACATATCAAAGACGTGATTGCATTTTCTGATTTATTTACAGTAAAATTGAAAAATTAAAAAATTTCCTTCTTTTGATCTTGTTTTGTTATCAATACATATTTTTACTTCCTTTTACGAAGTAAAAATGAAGTATTGTAATCGTAAAGAATTTTGGGTGTCATATTTCAACGAAAATATCGATTTTGACTGCTATCCAATGCAATTTAATGATGTTTTTGCGTGACATCCGCAAGTAAGGACAGAATAAAGGACTCTTTTCCCCCGAAAAAATTATAAAATTGATTTAAAAGGAATTCTGAAGAGAATATTTCGTGGCGTCTGTGCGTACGTACGTATCTAAGTATGTATCTCGCATAACTCAAAAACGAGTAGCCTAAAAACGTTGAAATTTTGTATGTAAGACTGCTATGACATGTAGATGTGCACCTCGTATTTTGGTTGCAATTGGCCGCACCAAAAGTATATAAATATATGTATATATATATATCCACTCTGTTACTCGGCTCAGTGAGCTCAGTTTCTTTTTTCTTATATGTTTGTAAATTGTGCATTTTTTGCTTTAAAAATGATTGAATTATGTTGTTCTTATTTTATGGTTAAGGTTTTTAGGCTAAAATTCCATAAGCGGGGTAAGTTGGCGCCAAACTATTTTGGCCTTCAAAATTTGGCGAATTTTTTAGGCGGCAATATAAGCATTAAAATGTGATTTCTAAACGTCAACAGAATAGTAACTTTTAAGTTTTGCAGTAGTGAAACGCCGTTATTTTATGTAAACAGAATAGTAAAATGAGATCATAAAATACTAGATGAGTTAAAGTCCAACAGCTTTGCAAGTAAAAGCATAGTCCTATATATATGCAATTCATCATAAAATAGTAGAATGAACAATTCTTGTAAATAATTATTGAGTAAATAAATGTACACACTTATCAGATCAGAGCACTGCGAAGTCAGTTTTAAACGTAAACAGAATAGCATTATTATGCGTATTCAGCATCATAAAACTAACTTTCCACCGACAGCGAGGCAGCCGGTCCACTGGGTAGTTAGCATATCGGCCAGGTAGCCCCGCTGACGGAAAAAACTTGAACAAAAGACACACTTATAAATACATATTGTGCTCAAGACGACTGCTGGGGGCAGTGCAAACAAATGCTGGACGAAGACGATAGTGCAAGATGGAAGAAGGGTGCATTGCGGGCGTGAAGAACAATTCCAGTTACATATTTACAGAGTAATGGAAAGGTGGTTACAAATACTAAAAGTAATAAGAAGTAAAATACTAGAAAGTAAAACAATACATAAAATAAAAAAAAGGCAAAACAGTGGAAACAATACATAAAATAAGGCAAAATACATAGTTCAAGGTTCATAATTCAACAGTTCAAGGAGATAACATAAAACTAACTAAAATATTCAAGTTACTATCGTCGTGGAATTCAATACACTAAACAACTTTCGTTCAAAGCTTTAAATATTCCACATCTTTCGATTGCCACATGCAAGAAACAAAACTAAAAAAAAAAAAAAAAAATCTGAAATGTTTCAGATTTTAAATTACGTCCAAATTAAATTACGTTTTTTTAACGTTTTGTGCGTTATCTTTATTTGTTAAACATCATGTTCTTCGTACTTAAACCATAAAATTCAATTCAACAGGAATATCGCAAAATAGTTTTAAAATGAGCATATCTTTAGAATTTTCGATACAAAAACTCACGCGCCGGAGATAAAAATGTTTTTTCTGCATAACGTTGCCATTGCTCGCTTTGAAATCCTTGAGTTTGTTAATCAAAAATTCGTCAAAGTTTTAAAAAATAGGAAATCGATCATAAAACAAATTTCAAATTTCAAATTTGGTCTTCCACATGCTCATATTCGTTGGAGGATTACGTTATTCAAAATTCGATGACTCTATGTACCATTGTTTTATCACAATACGAGAAATATACATACATTTATGCAGATTTTTCATTATTTAATTTCTTCAAATATAATGCAGGACTCTAACATTTTGTGGCAACAGTTTGAAAAGTGAACCGACATTTATGAGTCCGACGCAAAATGCCAAAACGAAACTAATAGTCCTTCGGGATTCAAATCCCTTTGGACTAAAAATTAACTAAATAAAATTAAATGAAAACATTCATAAATTATAAACTTCATGTCATATGAAATCCAACTTTCTCCCACCAACAACAGCTTAACCTTCTACAAATATTTATATAAATATAATATTAAACATATATATAACAATAATATTAAACAGTAAAACTTTAAAAAACACACAGTATTTCAAAATTAAATTTCTAAAAAATCTGGCTACACTAAATTCGCGCTCTTACAGTTACCGAAATAAAGCTCTAGGTTTGCCAAAAGAAAACATAAGCCGGAAACCACAAACAAATTAAAATCGCACCAAATAAAAAAACTCATAAATACTTTATGGATTTTTTATGATGCTTAAGCAGAAATTGTGTAAACACCATTAATTTCTTTATACATAGTTCGTCCTCTGGCAAACTTAGGCTCGAAAATGAAATGATGATCCTGTGAACAACTTTAAGAAAAGTTAGAACTTACTTCTTCACTTCTGTACTTTCAGTGTCTGTGCAACACTTTCTATAACATATTTTAACAAAATATAAAAGTTTTCCACACATAGGCGAACTAACCGATTAGGCTTTTCCACTGATTGGCTAATCTTAAGCAACGCACACAAGGGCTATTTATGTTAACAGCTCCCTTCATAAACAGCTTTTTGAAGGAAAAGGTTCACATTCACGTCACAGGTGCATTTTTTAAAGAGAGAAGTAAAACTGGAAAACTGAAAAAAATGACTTTCTATTCTGGTGAAATGATATGATCATGATTATGTTAGATCGTTATGCAAAACGTAAATATGACTGAGACCTGCGAACATAATAAGCTTCAAAATTATTTTGTGCTTAAGCTTGTGGGATTAATTACGTGAATTCTAAATAAAGAAAGAACCTAATTTTAGATTTGACTCATATCAGTTTGCTGAGTTAAAGAAAATAACAAAATTATCAGTAGAAAAGAAAAAATTATACAGAAAATATATATTTATATGGAGAGAAAATTTTAAAATTGCTTATTATCCCAAAAGGGCGTTAGCTCAGAAGGGCGATTAGCCTCAAAACCGCATTTTGCGTCGATTCACTTTAAATGTCCGAATGACTTTTCAAATTGTTGCCACCAAATATTATCGTCCTGTATTATATTTAAAGAAACTAAATAATGAAGAATGTACATGAATGTATGTTTGCTTCTCAATTTGTAAAAACACTACGGCACCTAGAGCCATCAAATTCTGAATAACATAGTTCGCCACCCGAACATGGGCACCTGGAATTTTGAATTTGTTTTATTGCCTGTTTCATATTGTGTTAAGTTTCAGGTTTGCAAAATTAAGGATGATGAGACTTCTGATTTACAAGGAAGTCAGTTGTGATTAACAGTAAGAGATTTATTCAAACCAGATCATACGGTAATTGACAGGAAAGATGTGTCGTTATAAGTGAATAATTTACACAAATAAATATTTCATCAATAATCATATTTTTGCTGACATCTCCTTAATAGTATGAATTTTATAATAGCTTAATACCACATTTATAATTTTACCTTATGAGAAATTACAGTAATACATTTATGCTTAACAATAATCTTGCGGCAAAGTATTGTTAGTTATGCGTTTTCAGAAAGTAACAGGAATGGCAGGGTTGCCTGATTTGGCGCGATATCTCACGTTTGGCGACAATACTGGCAATATGCCTTGACGGGGCGAGAACATTCAAGAATAAATTTTTAGAGGTTTTCTTGGGAATAATCTGGTAGGTAGTTCAAAGCTATATATACCTACCTGTACGCGGAGAAAGAAGTAGTGTAGTAAAGTATCTTGAGTTTAGAGATTAGCTTGACAACGATCAAAAGAGCCGGGAACTGTACTTAAGTGTTTTGCCGTGAAGCTGTCTTCACTACAGCCTGAAGGCTGTGTTGCTGATTGTTTCAGCGTGTTTATCGTAGTGTTTTGACAACTGTAAACGTGTCTTTCGACCTGTCCTCTGTAACAGTACTTACTGGCGAATAAATTGCGTTTTGATTCTTCATCAAGTATTATCATCAATTATTCTAAATCCACAAACCCGTAGAACGAAACAATAATATAGTTCATGAATTATACAAAGCTTTCTTATATTTGTTTGTGAACGTGAATTTTTAAGTCTAATGTATTGACAATTATCTAATTTTTCGCTTCAAATTTCAGTATAAGCTTTTCAAAGAAAGTTATATAGCCGCCCAGACGGTATAATGGTTAGGGAACCCTGACTGCGATACCGAAGGGCCTGGGTTCGAATTCCGAAGAAGGCATGGTTGTAACTGTCCGTCCCTTCATAGGAGGTGATGGTGGCTCACCTATTAGATGCCTCCATAATAAAAAAAGACCATAACATCTGGCCTTGTATAGATTAATGGACTGCGTTACACTGTAATTGCTCACAATCTGAAATTGGAAAAAAAAAATAAAAGATATTTCACATAATAAATGTAATAATTTTTTGCGACGGGAGGGGAAAAAAAGATTTATATTTGCTTGTTGATGGCACTTGTTGTGTTGTAGCTTAGAATCAGGTCGATTTTCACTTCAGCTGGTAATTACCGAGTCACGCTTTAAAGCAAAGTAGTTGTCAGCATTATTATGTGATTGGATTTTCGCACTGTCTTTCAAATTCGACCATGCTGGAATAACGCCACTTTTTTGGAACACAGTTTATTAAATATGTAATTGAATAATTCTTCAGATATGCTGTTTAAATATGTTTGTGAAAAGAAATGTTATTTTGGTTTTAATTCGAATAAAAATAGAACTGTAACTGGTTTACGATCACACCTACAAGAATTTGGCCTTTTGAGTTATTGGCCCTCGCGCGAATGTCTATTTTGAATTTTAACACGGATAAGCCTTGCCCATGGTTGGCCTTGCTTGAGGAAAAGTGATTGCTTCGATATCGTTACCTGCGAAGAAATTGCGTTTCATACACTCACGTTGCGTACCTACACTGGATATCTGGATACACAGATACGAAGCTCCTGAAGGAGCATCATATCACTCTGGACTTTAATATAATGCAGATTCTGTCCATTCAACAACTGACTTTAAAGTTTTGAAAGCCACTTTAAGCATTAGACAGTAGAAGGCGGGAGTCATTCAATCAAAATGCATAAACATGCTCCAGTAAGCAGTAAATATTGTAATTATCATAAGCAGCATTTCTAGCAGAGTTCATCGCTCTAGTTTTCAGTTATGTTTGGGTGCTGCATCTGTTAGCAAAATTTTTCTAAAAACGTAAACAAATTCAGAGTCGTTCAGTTTCCTCTGCAATCACATGATATTCTCTCCAGCTGGACAACGCAATTCTTTGTTTAAGCATCAGCTTTTCTGCTAGAGATTCGTAAAGATGATAGTATAAGTAAAAATTGTTCCCGTAGCAGCCAAGATGAAATTTCGTTTAATCGGAAATACTTTCCAAACAGTTAAATAGATTTCTTTGTCAGCATAAAACAGCAATCTCTGCTTCAAATCTCCGGAGCATAATTTGTTTTCGAAGATAATTAACATAATTTGTTTTAATTGTGTTCTTCGACAACAACAGAAACTTCTCCAGAAGCTTTACACACTAACGACGTAGACACAGTTATGATTAAAAATGATAAAAAAACTTATTAAAAATAGAATCAGCACAGGAATCATTTTTAGAATTGAAAACATTTCATGAAGCGTCAAAAGAGTCAAAGCAAAATACATTGCTATTGCATTGTAGAAGATTGCTAGTGAAGTCATGAACGATAATTCATCACCGATTTCTCTTGGAAAGTCGTCTGATGTAGCTATAATAATTAAAATAAGGTTCATAATGAAAATTTTTCGCAACGGCCATTGCTTTCGCCGAGTTTTGAATTACTGTCTTTAATTCATGGCATACTGCTCCGTCCAGCATTGCGAAAGAATGCACAGGTAAATGAAGCCAAAACATTAATGTGGAAATGAGACAGAAATCTATTATTTTGTTCGCTAAGGTATCGGAAACATCAAAACTAAACAGAAAATGAAATGATTGGGGATACGTACTCTCATCACTCAGAAAAGATATTATTATTATTATGTATATGTAATGTGTATTTCAAGCATTTTTTTTTTTTTACTTTATGTAATTTAGAAATCGCGTTTACGTTAAATATTGCACTGATATAAAACAACATAAATATAAACTTACAAGGAAACTGCTTTCCTAATGCCATTTTACTTCTGAGGTACTTTTAAGCAAAAGACAATATGAAATAATGTTTCTTTTTCGACTTTTAACTTATACATGTAGGAAAACAGAACATATTACTATAACTATGAACCATTTCGTCAAGGTAACTAGCTGCTGTATATGGTGATTATTTTCTTCGGATTAGTTGCGTGACGGAAAATGAATTCACGTTTCGTAACTATACGGATTAATAATTTAGTTTAAAAGTAAACAAATAAAGAAATTGTACAAATCCTCATCAATCTACAAAGTACTCCAATTTTATGTAATCTGAATGCTTAATCGTAATAAGAATTCGATTTTGATTAGAATCATTTAAGGTTAATACTTCACTTGTTATTTTCGAAGCTTTCAAATCATCTGTGTTCTTAATCTTCAGACAATTATTCGAAGTCTCAGCTTTTCTGATTCTCCTTAACGAAATATTTTTGTTTATAACCGTACCGGTTTGAAACTTCTTCATTCTTGGTAATCAATAAATTAGATTTCGTAAATATGTGTTTAGCCTTATGTTTATCTTTACTTTATTTAACTTTATACGTTCTACATATTCTTTGTCAGCTTAACATTTTGCAATCAACTTAATGGTTATTCGATGTTCGAGCGAAATAAATTAATGCCAAGTCTTTTTCGACAGCGTTTAAAAATCGATCAAGATTGCGTTTTACATTTCATTATGAAATTTTTCTAGAAGAATACACTTATTTGGTATAAACGGTTCTTTTCAGTGATGGCAGACAAAGTAATAGTGCTTATTTCATAATAAAAAATAAGAAGTTCAACATTATTAACGCAATTGTAATACCACATTTTATGGTAAAGTTTGTAAAATGCAAATTAGTTAAAACTACTATACGAAATTCTACATTAGAGCCTTTCTGTGGCTTTAAAATGCTATTCTTTCATATAAGTACACTTATATATATGTCTTTACATTTGCTAAAGGGAAAACGTATCTACACAAAAAAAGGGGTTTCAAATTGTAGGTGTGTAAGCCCTTTTTTTTTTTTTTTTTTTTTTTTTTTTTAAGTACAACGTTAGTACATTTTTACGTTAGGCCAGAAGGGCTATTAATTTTGTTTTGGCATTTTGCGTTGGTTCACTATAAATGTCGATTCATTTTTCAAATTGTTGCCACCAAATATTAGAACCCTGTGTTACATTTAAGGAAATTAAATAATTAACAATCTCCATAAATGTATGTATGTTTCACGCATTGTTATAAAACAATGGTACCTAGAGCCATCAAATTTTCAATAACGTAATCTTCCACTGAATATTGGCATCTGGAAGCCCGAATTTTTAATTTGAAATGTGTTTTATTACCGATTTCATATTTTGTAACACTTTAACGAATTTTTGATTAAAAAACTCAACGATTCCAATGCGAGCAATGGTAATACTATACGGGGCAAAAAACATATCGGAAATTCTAAAGATATGCTCATTTTAAAATTACTTTGCGATATTGCTGTTCAAATTAATGTTTAGGTGTAATGTAAAATCTGAAAGCTTTCAGATTTTTTTTTTTTTTTTTTTTTTTTTTTTAGAGCAGGAGAGATGAAAAATGAGCAACGCCCTCGCCAAGAGTCGAACCACAGAACTCTGGCATACTCGCCCAGCATGCTGACCACTACACTACAAGGGTATGCTAACAAGGCAGGAGAAATACCTTATATACTCCCCCTTTTAAAGGGCGTTAGGATTTAGGAGACCCCTTTGCCGAATCCTGGGGTTGGAGAATCATAAACCGCCATCCTTTTAGTTCGGGCGCCACTGTAGAGATATTAGGTATTTTTAATAGCAGGAGAAATTAAAAATGAGCAACGCCTTCACCGGGAATCGAACCACGGACCTCTGGAATACGCGTCAAGCGTGCTGACCACTACACTACGAAGGCATGCTATGAAGGCGGTAGAAATACCTTACAAGAAATGCAGAAAGGAGGGAGAAAATGCTTCATAAGTGAAAGTAACTTTTCCTCTTATTTTAACTTGATTTTACTTTCACACTGTTGACTTAGAAGGAGTTCAGACGATACTTTAGCATTTAGCTGTACCAGTTGACATAGTCATAGGGCTTAACAGAGTCTAAACCAAAGCTAATCAGAAAAAGGTTAAATTTGCGCATGCAGTGTATGAATATGGAATTGGTACACCGCAAACGTTAACTGAATGTCAATTCGTGTTTGCTTCCCTGTGACTAGTCCCTTCGAATACCATCTCGGCGTGAAGCTGAAAGCTCAGAATCATTTCGAGGAATTACTTACAGCAGTTTTTGTGATGTTGCAAAGTCTGATTACCTACCAATGGAAACTCGACTTATACCATTTCTGGCTGTATAGCCCTCGTATGAACGCTCCAATCATACTATGTTTGAATCCTGTAAATTGATGTATGTTAATTAAAACAATCAGTGCAGTAACCCATAAATTGCATTGCAATGATTATATATATATATGGGGGTGTAATTAAAAAACATTTAAAAGATAAATTATAATTTAAAATAATAACGTAAATTAATGTCCCCTCTGTATTCTAAAAATAGTAATCTGTATTTGCACTGGGTGATTTCGAGAACAATCCATGTCATATGATTCTTACGTAATTCTAATGATGTAAATGAAACTAGAACAGCCAATAATAATTTTACATCAGTATTAATTATCCAATCAAAATGCATTGAGAACCAGAACTAAGTCAGCCTGAGTAAAGATTTCACTCTGAACATACGCACTCACTCGCTACTCTTCGGCCTAGCTGGATGACTGTCTGCTGCTTCCTTCTCGCTGCAAAGCTATCAAAAATGTAAAACTCTTGAAATTGGCGCAAATAGTGTGCCAAGTTATTTGTGGCCGCAACATCTTTACTGAAAATAAAATGAAGATTTAATGTGCCTCAACTGCCAGTCTCCTATTCATTGTGCATCAAAATTTCTATGCCATCCAAATTCCTGCTATTCATTACTTCAAAGTTTGTCTCTATTACACACACATAGATATATATATATATATGTGTGTGTGTGATAAAAGCAAAACTTAAAAGTACTTAAGTAAGAACACAGGGACGTAGAAACGCAGAAATACTGATGGCGTAGATACTTAGAACTAATGAACAAGAAATTTGGCAGTCGAGGCGGTTTTAATTCCATTTTTATTTAAATTCACATTTGAGGCCACAATTCACTTAGCACTCTAATCTATTTTTTTCATATTTCGATTCTAGGACTCACTTTATGCCTAAATATTAGATTTTGTAAAATATGGTGAGAAACTTACCGATTATTGAAAATTTTATCTTGGAGCACTTTCTTTCGTTTGACGGATGTGGCCGAGCGGTAAAGTCGCTGAACACTAGTAGTTCGATCCGAGGTTCGAATCCCGCGAAAGGGGTGGCTGCATGGGTGTTTTCGTGGTTTTCCCCATGTGTAACGTGTATACAAGCCAGTTTCCCTTAGAAAGTCCTCAACGAAGGCATCCCTCCCCTTAGGCAGATAGCCCTAGTGTGCTTTGCCATAATTAAATAAACCAAACCAAACCAAACTTTCGTTTGACGGAAGTATAATTTCCCTTAACGAAATTCCTAATTTATGGTAACCTATTTTCTTTTCTTTTCATGTGCACTAGCCGATAAAAGGATCATTTTCATTCCTTCAAATAATTTTAACGAGGCACGCAAAACACGTTTGGCGATATTATCGCTTATAATAAATACGCCAAATTTCAAAACGTGCCAGTATATAAATTCATGCACTAGTATATCTTGCGACATTTTGAATAAAGCTCTAAGTTTTTTGCAGGTACGCCTAGAAATACATCTACTTTAGGGTGATGGTAAAAGTTTTATAGTTTATAATTTAAAAATATTTTCGAAAAATATATACAAATTACTGAAAAATACAAATTTAAAAAATAAATCAAAAAATCTCTGCAAATTTTTATTTGGATTGAACTTAAAGTTCAAACTGTGAAAGAGGGAATCAACTAAATTTAATAAAGAAGAGATATTAAAAGTATATACGATTGAATTACTATTGACATGCTAAAAATTTGAGAGCTTTTAAAAACTATTCGTGATGTTTTTATAAAACGTGGCACTTTGGCATAGTAGAATCAAAATATGTATAAAAAATTGATATGTCATTTCAGAAAAAGTCCGATTGTGTGTCCAAGTACCTACGTATGGACAGCAATGTACAGGGTGATTCTACAGTCATGGGACAAACCTGGAGGGGTGATTGAGCATACTAAAACATATATTTTTTGTACAGGAATGTAGTATCTAAAGCAACATGTTAAGGCACGAACGCAAAAAAATGGGACGGAAGGGAAAATCTGTTTATTTACAAAATCAACGCATAGTGCTTCTTTGCAGCAGTACATTATTCACAAGAAACGTTAAAAATTGTGATCACCAACAGTTGAGCGAACTACAGCTGCGACTGGCTGGCAATGCAGCGGATAGAGTCAGTACCTCCTACATACAAAGCCAAAGCTCTAGGGTTGCTTGAACCATGGACCTTATAAGAAATAGACTAACCCAATTGCGTTTTCTCCCTTGTCTGGCGCGTTCCCGGCTGTCACCTTGATCACATCCGGAGGAGTAGGGACGACTTCCAGAAATTAGCAATGGTTGGCTATTGCAGCGCGTACAATTGTCACGAAAAAGCTGGTGGTAGTGCCTCATTTCACAAGTAAGAATTTTTAAATATTTTTATTTTTGACACTGAGATTGCTTTTTAAATACTTAGCATGTTTTTCAAGCATAATTAACGTTCTAAATAATTATAAAGCTGTTGCATGCTTTCAGGCTTGTATATATTTTTAGCTTTTCCTATGATGTAAGCGAATTTGTAACTTCTTCTTTTAGAAAATAATATTTTAAATCTGAACTAACAGAAAAATTCAACCAAGTAATTTTCTCTTACAATTACTAAAACTGTAACTAATACTAAACTAGCTAAATACTAAAATGCCTAAAAATGAATTTTTGAAAGTTTTTCTTTAAAATTTATAATTTTTGCTGCTTTTTTAAGTTATAGGTAAATTTTAATTCCTAGCATTATAACTAATCAATAATAAGAATATTTAAGAACGAAAAGTATACATCTTATATAGCTGGTTTTGTTGTTAAAAGCTTAGCTTATAAAGTAAAATGTTATATCTGTTTCTCAGCTTTAGTTTCAACAAAACCATATGATAGTTTGCTAGGTTTCAAATATTATAAATCAGGATGTAAAGATTTGACTTCTCCTTCCAGTGACGTCCGAATGATCTGCAAAAATGCAGAAATAATTTTTAGGCAGACTGAAAAGGAGTTTAAATTGAATAAAAAAATATTATAAATTTCATGACTCTAAAAGTCTTAAAAAGCGTAGGAACACATATATTTCCTTCTCTTCAAGACCATATTTATGATGATAAGCCAGATAAAAACCACCTGATTAAATTAAATTTTAAATCTGAACTAACAGAAAAATTCAACCAAGTAATTTTCTCTTACAATTACTAAAACTGTAACTAGTACTAAACTAGCTAAATACTAAAATGCCTAAAAATGAATTTTTGAAAGTTTTTCTTTAAAATTTATAATTTTTGCTGCTTTTTTAAATTATAGGTAAATTTTAATTCCTAGCATTATAACTAATTATAACTATAAGCAGTGATATTTCAATATTTAAAAATCAGAATGCATCATGGAGTTGCATGTTACAATGAATCTAAACAGAGAGAAAATATTCGAAGCAGATTTACTAAATTAATTTTATTTAAGCATCAATAAATCATATTATCTGTTTCTCTTCCTCTCTCTCTCTAAATATATATATATATATAGGTGTGTGTATTTATATTAATAGATAAATAGATATAATCTTGTTTTCACAAATATTTGAAATAAAAAGTGACGTAAGCGAATTTTTCACTGCAACAAATATCCTAAATTGTTTACTTTCATACATATGTATTTATGGATGTATAGTCATTCTGCTTAAGGTATTTACAGGTATATAAAATTACAAGGTTACTTTAGGCGCATTAAAAAAATTTAAGATTGGACATATAATATCTTGTATTTTATAGTAATTATTTTTTTTAATCTATTTCTAGTCCCGCATAAGATTTTTTTATTTAGTGCGGATTTTTTTTAAATTTTTCATTGCACTCAGAAAAGTTTATGCTCCGAATTTTATGAGTTATTAATATTGTCATAAATGATCATCTTTTAATACCATAATAATTTTGAAAACAGAAAAATTAAATAAAACAATCCTTGGTTTCTATAAACATTTGAAATAATAAATATTTGCTACTACTGCCTGAAAATGTTCATAAAATTTTAAAAAAAAATTACCAAATCTTGTTTAATTTTACCTTATTTGTTTCATAGCATCATGTAGCATTTGTAGGCAAAAGTAAATTCATAAATTTTTTGTTTAGAGTTTTTCCGTTTTATCAAAGTAATGATGTTTAGACAAGAATTACGCTTATGCTCAAAATGCAGTAAAAAAAAATACTCAAAATGCACTAAAAAGTGGTTTCATGAGATATATAAAATCTTATTAGCGAAAACTGTGATTTTTATTACCTCATCATTTATACAACGTATCACATTTAATAATTAAAAAGAGTTATGTGATACAAACGCCATATGTTTCAATGTTACGATAAACTAAATCGTCTCTACCCTCTCTTCCCGACATGCGTGTGACGCACGCCCCGCCCACTGGGTTAGTCTATTTCTTATAAGGTCCATAGCTTGAACGCTCTGACGTCACGAAAGTCGTCTCTCCACGAAAGTCGTCCTGATATTTTACACGCTGTTATATATAATTTTATTGTTGTGAAGAAACTAATTTCAGACGAATATGAGCAAACATTTTTATTTTCGGCTAATCCACGAGATACAGTGTGTAAAATTACTTTAAATTTACTTCATGAAAATTTTTTTTGGAACTGAATGACTGTGCAAAACTTCATAACCTCAGATTATTTTGAAAAATATCATACAATCATCAAAAAATATTTTTTTAAATAATTACTGCAAAAAGTTAAATGATAATCTTTTAAGCAATAATTTAACTAAGCAACGGAAATTGAAAACATTAAAATAATAGTTTATGTATGTAGCAAAAATGAAATATGTTATGTGTTTAAGGTACAAAATAAGAGAGTGAAAGTAACCTATTTTTTCTTAATATTTTCAAACTTGTAATTCACTTTTTTAAATGAATATTTTCTGCAGAATGTGTATAATATGTTGAATAAAAAAGTGCTTTTTCTATTTGTGTTGTGAAATCTTTGCCACCTATTCCAAAATGCATGCACGCATACACACACACAAAGAAAGGGAAATATTTGCAATTATCATAGAAAAGTGGTAAAGCTCTAAGGGCTGTTATATAATATACTAAGCTTTTTCATCATAAACTAAAGAAATATTCATTTTTGAAAATAAAATACTTTGTCAATTAATATTACTTTCGTTTATATTTTAAAATCAATATCTTGAAATTTTCTAATCTTATTTTAATAGAAACAGACGTCTTTGTTACATTAATTTTAAACTGTAAGAAGGAAGTATGTGCAATTTGTAGTCAAATACAATTCCAGATGACTAATTTTTATATGTATTCACTAGTATATTATTTTCATTTTATTCTATGTTTAATTCTGTCAAAGAAATAAAATTTCTAGAAATATAGTTGTACGTATACAGGAGAAAATGTATCTGATAACTCTATAAAAAATAAATTAGAATAAAAAAGTACTTTCATTTCTTTCCAGCTGTAAGGCCTCATACATTTTTACTAAGTTATTTTTTCTCAAAGGGATTTACTGTAATAAAAAGTAAGTAGCATGAAGTTGCCTAAATAAACATTTACTCCCCTTTTTCTCACTATAATACATGGTGTCATTTCCTATGATTTTTAGTTATAATTGTACTGGTAGAAAAATTTCAGGTAAAAAATAAGTCTTTTTTTAATGCGTTTTGCACCCTAGTTGTGCTACTTTCTTAATAAAGATCTGAAATTAATCTGAAAATTTTAAATCTTACCTTAACACTAAACTCCTTATTCCTTACAATTCTAGAAATTCAGGGCATTTGATCTATTTAGATGTTTTAAAAGTTTCTGCTGATTATCTTGATAAAAAAATTCCAGTAAGTGCATATCAAATTATACAACTTCATATTTATCATTTGTTAAAAAATTCTTAGATAAGTTACAATTAAATGATTTTTAGGAACAAAAATTTACTAGTTACAAGAAAATTATATATGTACATATTAAACAAAAGGGATGTTACAGACATTAAATGATAAGAATGAAACTTGAGAATTTTGAATTCCAAACAAGTGTAAAGTTTGTTGAATTTTTGCAATTTTCCTTTTTTGTTATTGAGAAAGATGCAATTACATATTCTTCAAATATAGGAGTCTAATTGAAAAAGCTTAAATGTATGGAATTTTTTGCGCCTATATTGAAAATTAACACTGAATAAATACCATTATATGCTCAAAAATAGTATTTTTCATATTGCTCAAAAATAGTATTCAAATCATACTCCAGGTTTATTATATGTTGCGAAATATTAAGGAAGAGGATATTTAGTAAAATATATATTCAAAAAAAAACAAACCAGCAACAGCCAGATCTTAAACACGTATTTTATTACCACCATCTGAAGTATGTTAAATCAATTTCTGTTCTATTATTTTAAGTGTAAAATTATTTAAGAAAAGTTAAGATACGTATTTGAAATTAGGAAATGCAGTCGATGAAGGGCAAATCGGATATACATATTTATTTATTTAACCCATTAACCGCCAAAACTACAAGGAATGTTTCTTTTCTCATGAAATTAATAACAAATATTAAATTAAGCATTTATAACATAAATTTACATCGAAAATAAAAAAAATGCTCTTACCTGTGGAAAAAGCGAGTGTTGCGTTCGAGCAACGTCAGCGGAATAAGACTACGGATATTTAGTGAGTAGGATTGTACTCGTGTGATGTTTCTATTGAGTGGAGCGCAGGATTACTTTTTAGCTGTATAACGTTTTATAAATCTACAAATCACTTTACTTGTAATTAATTTAATATTAAAATATACATTGCATTTCTTTTACAAATACAGATTATTTCATTTGAAAGATTCAAGCATGAAAAGCTTGATTACAATCATGATGTAAAGCTACATCACATACTTTGCATCTATAAACAGTCTGGCTATGATACTCAACAACAAAGTCTTTTGTTATCAACGGACTTCACGATAAAATGTCTACCATCTCCATGCAATGGTTTTTGAATGCTGAATTTACTAGATCTTCCTGTTGCTGATCTATTTCTGGCTAATTCTACACTCTCAATAAGAGTTTGCAAAAGGAATAATGCATTCTCGCGTCTGAAATCTAAAAGAGACTTTATATTTCCAGTAGTGAAAAGTGGTGATATTTAGTAAGTTTAGATACGGTCTCACCTCATATAATTTATCGGTATTGTCAATTTGACTAATGTCAAATGCAAATTCTGCTTCATATTACTGTACTGCAAGCGTGATATCAATTCTCATACAACAGGAACAGAAATGTTCTTATCAAAAGACCAATACATTTTTTCTTGAGGTAAAGAATGATATCCTGTAAGCAATAATATTCCAATAAATCTTCTCATATAGGCTTCCAGATGCAATAAATAATTCTGTTTTTTTTTTTTTTTTTTTTTTTTTTTTTTTTTTGTTAGCTGAGTGTATATATTTGTCTGTTCACTGATCAATGAGAATAGAGCAAATGTCTAAACCAAAAAGAAAATCGAAAATCTGTTTACCTTGTGTTTTATCTAGTTTTACCTTGTGTTTTGTCTTTTGTAATTTCTCTTCTATCTCTTTCTTCATGTTCTTCCTGAGCCATAACTAACAGTTCCTTTTTTATCCACTTCAAGATTTCCGTCCTCTGCTTTTTAAACACTTTAGTACGACTATAACTGCTTTTAGAAGGCTGAAACTTACTTCTTACGTGAATTTCAAGTTCCCCAGCAGTATCATTTGGTAAAATATCATTATCATTATTTAAAACATTGCCATTCCTTTATTCTTCGTCACTAGCCTCTGCAATTTCTGGAGGAACAACAACAATATCAGTTTCATTCTGGTCATTATTAACATTATCATCATCTGTTTCTTCATCAAAAAATCTTTGAAGGGCTTCTTCTAATGTAAGATACCTCGTTCTAGGCATTTTTAAACAACCAGAACATCGAAAGGAATGAGTGATAAAGGAGATTGACTACCCGTTTCCTGCTGACGTTGCGTCAACGCAACACCTGTTTTCCCTCCCATCCCAACACAAATATAAACATCTGACTGATGTAATGTTCTGGTAAACGGTGACCTTGACTAAAAATAGATCACTCATAAAGGCGAAGATTCTTTCATTAAATATTTTCAGCAAAAATACCCGATCGAAAATTTTGCTTAAATTTTGCTTAAAGTATGAGATTAATTATTATAAACAAAATGATTGTTGAAGGCAAATATATTTTTACAGAAATAATCTTCATAATATTCCCAGCAGAGAGCGTCACAGGCGGATTTCCATCGGATGTGCTATTCACGGGAGAGGCAACTTTCAGGTAGTAAGACTTCTTCAGTATGCACAACAGTCACGTGTGGGTAACTGATAATCCACACGTCCACATGCATTCCGAATCCGCTTCTCTGTGAACATGTGGGCAGATATTGTTAACAAGTACCTCACAGGCCCATACCTCCTACCCGTACGTCTCAGTGGCTCACGTTATCGAATTTTTCTGCAAGAGGTCTTACCGGAATTGCTTCAGGATGTTTGGTGTCGTTCCAGCATGATGTTGCGCCAGCCCATTACGACCTGGTAGTCCGGAATTACTTTGGATGCGAATTTTGCGGGGAGATGGATTGGGCGCCGTGGCTACTCCGTTCGCCAGATTTATCGAGAGATGATTTCTTTTCATGGGCATGTGAACAGCATTATTAAGAGACTCCCTTTGATTCAATGGAGGACCTCGTTGCACAACTATTCGTTGCGTCTGCAAACGTGCAGAGAAATGCCTGGCAGTTTTTCAGTGTCCGCTGATCCCTTCTACGACGCTACAAAACATGTATTACTGTTGGTGATCACAATTTTGAATATTTCTTGTGAATACTATATTGCTACAAACAATCACTCTAAGTTGATTTTGAAAATGAACGCACTTTTTCTCTCGCGTCATTTTTTGCGTTCATGCCTTAACATGTCAATTTACACCCTACATTACTATATTAAAAAGTACATGTTTTAGCACGCTCAACCGCCGTTAAAAAGTACGTTTGTTCCATGATTGTGGAATCTCCTGTATACGTTTAAATCTAACATGTCGCGCTTTCGAGACATGGAAAATGCAAGTCAAATTTCGTCAATCTGTCCTGTAGAACGGGAGATACGAAATGCTCCTTTTTATTGACCCATTTTAGTTAGCCCAAAGGGACGATAGTCCAAATAGGTTATTAGTCTCGAAACGGCATTTTATGACTTTTTACTATAATCTAAGAGTAACTTTTTAAATTGTTGCCACCAAATATTATCGCTCTGTACTATATTTAAATAAATTAAACAGTGAAGAATCTGCAACAATGTATGTATATATCTCGCATTGTGAAAAATCGACAATACCTAGAGCTATCAAATATTGAATAACGTAATCCTCCATCCGAACATGGGCACCTGGATGCCAGAATTTTGAATTTATTTTATTATCTATTTCATATTTTGTAAATTTTTAATGAATTTTTGACGACAAAACGATTTTAAAGCCAGCAATGGCAACGCTCTAAAAGAAAAAAAGAAGCAGTTTTATCTCCAGCGCGCGAGACTGTCCAACGGAAATTCTAAAGTTATGCTATTTTTAAATATTTTAGCAGAAACACTCTGAAAATGTGTATGTATTTGTAAATGAAATAAACGCCCCTTTGGGCGTAATATAAAACGTGAAAGCTTTCAGATTTTATTATATTTTTTGAGCAGAGGGTAACTATGGGTAACTATGCTTTATTTAATCTTATGTAGTGAAGTTTGCAAAAAATTTCACTATTACGGTCGAAGGTCAACTTTTTATTTAACTTACAAAACTAAAACTTTTCGAACCCGCAGATCCTAAAGTGAGGATCTTTCAAAAGCGAGGACTTCTACATTTCTCGCTGGATATTTATGAATTAGCATAGAAACATAAAGATATTGCAGTCTTAAACATGCTACCATAGAGTAACGTTTCGTAGAAAAGCATTTTCTTCCCCTTTTGAGGATTTTTCAAGAATAAATTTTCAGTTCAAATATTTTCAAAATGTTCACAAAACAATGTTCAAGCATTCATATTACAACAAATATAATTAAGTGCCAGACCAAATAAATACAAGTACTTTTCAGAGAAAAATTTTAAAATGAACACATAAAATTAATATTCTGATATTCGAAAAATTTAAACAATAAAATTTTAAACTTTTCTTAGTATATATAGTTTTAGTTGTGATATGTCTGGGTGCTATCGACTTAAACTGTCATTATTCTGATGGTACTTTCTCTCTCAATGCCCATCTCCATAATTGAAAGGTTGTAAGATCAAGGTCTAGGATTAGTCCTGTGTTTTACCCAACTACACTAAAGGATCATCATCATCAGTCTGAATGGCAAATTTAGTAAGTCCACCTAGGTAGAATTTCAACTTTGTATTACAAAGACAATTGTAGTGGGGAATCAATCATACAGTGCCTCTGTTCAATACATAGAAACATTTTGCTAGGAATTATTACTGGATGCATACCTGCCAACTTTTACGAATTTTTCGTAATTTTTACGAAAATGCGTTTGTCTTTACGATTTTACGATCGTAATCCATTTTTTATGATTTTTTTTTCCTTTTTCAAGTGTTTTTAGTGATTTTTGTCGAAATTTTAGAATTTATCGCCAATTGCATGTTTTACCGCCAACTACCGACTACTTCGAATCCAGTAACCTGCGGTTTCTCCCAACTCGCCGCTTAACCAGCCAATCCAATGCGCTGAACTTGTTTCTCCCACTCTTTTCTTTGTGGGCGCCAGATTATTTTTTTCGCGTTCGCTTCAGCAGCAAGGGAATAACTCAGCGAGCGTGGATTGTCGCATTCTGTTTTTTTGTTTGCACGTGCTACGAATTTTCTTAATACGTCGTTGTTACGAAATGAGTTCAAAAAAAGGAACCAGGGAACTTGTAAATTCTTTGAAAGATCATGAGGAAAAAGAATTTTTTCAATGTGTTAGAAAGTACTTTCCCTCAGCCTGTGATTACATTGTAAGGAAGTTTCCTTTGCAAAATGAAGTTCTTTTAAGTGGCAAATTTGAAACAAATTGAAAATTCATCTTTTGAAAAGATTCGTTTTCTTATTGATAAATTTCCATTTTTGTTAACAATTAAAGAAAATTAATGCCATAATGATGCTTTAGATGAACTACAGAACCAATTTTCTGCTGCACAGTTTGAAGACTTTGCCAGTTCTGGAGAAGATAGACTTGATGTCCTCGTTGGTACCTTAAAAAGAATAAAAAGAGCTGATGGAATCAAAGCATGATATTAATTCTTCGTGTTCTTCTGAATTTTTATCTTTAGAGGTTGGCAGGAATGCTGGGTGTTCTTCGCCATTAACCTTTATCTGGAACAGTATAACATCAATACCTATATTTAAAGCGGACTGAACGATAAATGGTTGAAACGTCCGGCTGTTTAAGATTAGATTTTCTATTAACATTTTCTTGAGTTCATCAAAAGCTTTTTGGGCAAACGTCATGCCAATTTACGGTTGATTTGCAACATAAGGTACAGGAGATTCCTCACAGTTTCTTAATAGTCTTGCCATCAAACGGCTTAAATCACATCGCTTAATCTTTATCAAATGGTAGCCTTAAGGGTTTTAAGGTACCAAATCTTCTCTCAAAAGCAGTATAAAGCTTGGCTCTTTAAGTTAGTGGGATCTGCCAGTAGCTTCAAGTAAAATCTGGAACAGATGTATACCTGGCAGATGACGCTTTTTATACTGACTATTCAATATCTGGCTACTGAAAATATTGTCTTCTGGTTGCCTTGCTACAGCGAAGGTAATAGATGATGACTGATTATGGTAATATATTATGAATTATTCTATTACTTTGAGTTTTATCATCTTGATATTTTATCATCATGTTTTATCATCAACTGATCATCGTAATCGGATGTCTCGCCCTGTGGTCATCAGATCTTCCTCCACAACTAGCGTTCGCCTGCCGTGCTGTTTCATTTGATGTGAAAAACTTCCATCCTTAATCACTTCCAAACTATGAACATAAATTTCAATTAATGGCTCCCATGGTAGGTTAATTCTTAATATGACTAATGTGCGATCCATAGTGACATTTCTGGTGACTCACTCGCTATTACCTTTCTACTTATCTACCTAGGCCTGATCTTGTTTTTAAACGGAAGGCACTGTTCTTCATCATAGATGTCACGATATCTTTTAATAATCACCATGATGCTTTCGACGAAGCTAGAGAACGAAATGCTATAGCTGATACGCTCCGAGCCTCCTGAGCCCTAGATTATGACCAATGTATTGTAACATTTCTGACTGGGCGCTGGAATCATGGCACTTTAGTTTCCTCAATACTGCTTGCCGCTTACCTTCCGCCCACCGGTCCATGTTCTGTCAAAATTAAGCAGTAACAATTAAGCAGTAACTTCTGCTTTATCCACATCTGCGGAAGAAGTACGACAACAGATGCTAGAGGATCGTTCATCTGAGTTAGAATATCTCATCCTTTTCAGAAAAACAGCTAGAAGAATTTAGCATGGCGACAAACCTGTAACGGTATGTTCATCAGTTTTAAACATAATGAATACATTTAATGACTGTGTGCACAACACTTAAATACCATTCTGAACACGCCCTTGGACTATTTAAATGCTGCATATTAAATCTTTGTGCGCATTCTATTGCATGGAAACAATATCCTCCCATGAAATGTGTCAATACTTTTTTTTTTATTTCCAATGACAAGTGCACAGGACAACAGATACCTTTAACACAAAAAGAAATAAACAAAGACATCGATTAATCCGTCAACTTAAGTCTGGTAATCAAGTATAGGTCTTATACGGATACAGGAGGTAGAGCAGGACAGGAAGCAAGATGAGAAATGTCAAAATCGTCTCCAGAGTCGCACAAAGGACAAGCAGGATCTGGAACCAAGTTAATTCTATGAAGTTGTTTTCGCAGACAGATATGGACATAAAATTGACGTAACAGTGCTACCGATTTCACACGAGGCCACTCAGGAATATCTTGAATATGACTGAACCAGGGTTTTTGGCCACTTCTGACGGCAACGTCCCAAGAGAAGGAACTCATTAGTGTTCTTTTAATTATTGACTTAATAGATTGGTAGGCCAGTTTCTGGCTATTTAGCTGTAAAGCAGCCCCCATTTTTGCCAGAAAGTCAGTGGTCTCAATCCCCTCGATTCCGCAGTGTGCCAGGATCCACTGTAAAACAACCGTTTAATTACAATCTTATAAACATGACAAAAGATTAATGCAGTCGTTGACATCTTTCATAGGAAATGGATCAGCAGAGTCTAGGGCCTGAAGAGCTGCTCTTGAGTCCATGAGAATCACCACTTTAGGAAAACATTCCAATTGGTTTCGCAGCTGAAGAAAGGTCAATTGGATAGCAGAGATTTCTCCGTCGAAAGCTGATACATGAGCACCAACAGGAGAGTAAAATGAAAAGAGCTCCCAAAAAAACACCGGCTCCTGCATTGGCACAATCATCCATTGTATAACCATCTGTATACTCTCTGAGCCAATTCGAATCAGGCTCATGATTAATCATAGTTTCATATGTCACAGATCTTAGGATTTCATCACAGTCCTCTGCTTTTAACACATTCTGACTTAAGTCAGGTTAGATAGAAAATATTTTGGCTTCGATGGGATAGTCATACCATTTATTAAAGTAAACGTTGTTCCAAAAAACCTTTCTTTTTAATCCACAAGTTGTGATGTATATTTTAAAGTGATTATGAATATACCTGGGTATAGTTTGTTCAGTGTAATCATTTATTCATGAGTATATAAAGGAATTGCTTATTTTGCTGCGTAATGCCTAGCTGTGATAAGATAGCTCCGCCGCAAAAAAAGGGCTTAAGGTAACTAGAAAGTGGTAGGGAAAGGCGGGCTTGCCAGATTTGGTGAGAAATCCCTCATTTGGCGATATGTGGCGACAGAATTTGCGCTATGCCGTAGACGCAGCGAGAACATTCTAGAACGCATTATTAGCGGTTTTCTCTGGAATATTCTCGAAGGTAAGTTAAAGCTGTATATACCCTATCTGTACGCATAGAAAGTAGTGCAGTAGTGTATTTTGAGTTCAGCAGTGTGTCTTGAGTTCAGAGTTTAGCTTGAGAGCGATCGACCGACTCGGGAGCTGTTAAAAAAACATAAAAAATCAACTAATTTTTTATCCTAAAATGTATTTTTGCGCGTAGCGTCTTTTCATTATATCCTTAAAATTCTGATTTAGAATGTAATTGCCAAGAACTAAATCCTAATCATCAGTAATATAATAAGTAATTATTACGGTTATTAATAAATCCTTCTTATACAATAATTGCAAATATTTCAAAAAACTTTCTGTTTGAATGAAAATATTTTTCTATGCAAATATTTTTAATTTTATATTAACCAAGATTGCACACGATATTATTTATTTACACTTCAATTCTTACCGTCAGCTCTAGTAGAAGTTACAAATCAATTATATTGAATTAAGGATTGGATTGGATTGGATTGTTTAATTATGGCAAAGCACACGAGGGTTATCTGCCTAAAGGGAGGGATTCCTTCGTGGAGAACGTTCTAAGGGAAACTGGCTCGTATACACGTTACACATGGGGAAAACCACGAAAACGCCCATGCGGCCAGCCCGTTCGCGGTATTCGAACCTCAGACCGAACTACCAGTGTTCAGCGTCTTTACCGCTCGGCCGCTGGTGGGCTATTTAATTAAGGAATGACCATCTAAGTTTAGAAACAGCGTACCGTAACAGCAATTCAATTATTGGCGCCGTATCTTTTATGATACTCCCGATTGGCAAGCTACATGATTTTTAATGAGTATTCGTGTTTTGCTAGTAACTTCACTTGGAAATCGCGCTTAAACTAGGTTAGTTGGTTATTTGAACATAGAAAGAACATGGGAGCTATTTGATTAAGATGCTTTCATAGAGAACCTTTGTAAAGAGAACATAAAAAACTACGAAAACCAACCATGCAGCCTGGGTTAGACTTCGCAACAAACAATTAGTATTTAACAATCTTCAAATGCTAGGCAACGTGAGGCTCCAATTAAATCTTCAATTTAATATTTTATTTGTAAATATTTAAAATATTGTTGTATTCTTAGACACAAAAAGCAGAATTTAAGTTTTGTTAATTCGTTAGTAAACTATTAAGCCGTAGTGCAAATGAATATTCAATTTCTTTTGCAATAATTGTATTCACTAAATATTCTTGGAATATGAGCTAAAGAAGGAGCGTTCTCGGAAGATTAAAGAAGTGTTTAAATCCAGTGATACTGGGTTTGTCTTACAAGCTCAGGATCAAAACGATTCTGCAATTGCCCGAGCAGTTGACTTGTAAATGGCTGTGAATTAAGCAGATGACTTTTAATCTTACGTTTTCAATCAGAAAAAGTATTCGAAATGTTTTGTATTGCATGACAATGCATGTCTTCATTATTCAATAACCAGTCGGAGAACCGCTTGTGTTCCGAAAATAAGTATGTATATTCAATCGTCCTACATGTTCTTCAAATTTGTCTTCTTGTGATTTTTTTTCTTTCCCAAAAACTAAAGTTGCCTCTCAAAGGAGTTTTTTGACATTGAAGAGACAAAAGGAGTATGACATCTAATTTTAGAGGCATGTCAAAAACAGATCTCTACAAGCCTTCTCTTCCATTACATGTTGTGCAGTCAGAGAAAAAGTTGCATCAGCGTAAATTCTATATTCTATTTTTATTACACTCTGATTACTTTATTAATATACAGTGAATTTATACTAAATCTTTTACTTCAGCTTAAGTAATTCGGAATTGTTGTCGTAACTATGACTTAGAAGATAAGTCAAATTAAATATTTCGGTAACCCAATAAATTCAAGGTCGAAGTTTCAATCTTTGATTTTCGGAGGAAGGGGAATTTTTTTCAGTTTTGGACCATTATCCTAAGTATATATGCTTCGCTTCTTTATTTTTCGATAAAAGCGAAAAATTTACGCATGGTATACATATAACGCATAGCTTCAAATTAAAATTTAATAATATACAGAGTGGTTATAATTAAAGTTCCACATTGAAATGGTCATAAAAGGAAAACTACTGCATCAAATGTTATCAAGCTTGGTAATCGTGTAAAGGAGGTCATAGGAATTTATTTTCCGGAAAAAAAAAAAAAAAAGAAGTTCGAAACCTCACCAACAGGGGGGAAATGGCGCTGTATGCAATATTGTTAAACGAAATATGGGTCGGAATCTAACTTAACTTTTTGTTACACAGGTTTAATATGTTGTATACACTTAAGAAACTTTGAAGTAAGCAAATTACCATTTAAAGGCGTTAAATTCGATAAAAGTCGAGTGCGCCATCCGTGTAAGTGAGAAATTCGTCCGTGAAAACCACAAATTAACGATTAGAAAATGTGAGATCGCAAATCACTCGCACAAGTGCGTACAATCTGGGAATCGTTTTCTTACAGATCGCTAATTTGTAATTTTTGAGACCTGAGTTCGGCCATAAAACATGAAGACACTGATTCAAAACGCTTTTAATCGATTTGGGCGAAAGAAGTCCCTCATGCTATCTACCTAGTTCCATTGCATTCTCCTACTACATTCGATTGCATAGCAGTCATTCCACACCGTTTAGTGTTGAATGACAGCTAGTTTTATAATTGAACCATTTTTCTCTGAAGAGCAGTCGACAGCTGGACCACTGTGATTGCAGCTCACTTAGAGTCAATGTTAAAATGTTTCGTGATACATGAACTGCAGTAACGTGGCATTTTAGATACTACGATTTTTACGCAGAGCTGGGCTTAACCTTACGTGCGTCGCACAGTTACTTAGGCAACATTTCACGAATGAACGTCTTATAGGCCAACACTTCCCCTCTTCCCACCAGACCTTAACCTCTGAGACTTTTGGCTATGGGGTTATCTCAAAAGCACTTTATGGTGATAATCTAAACACTTTTGCAGAAATGAAAAATGTGATACACTGACATGTCCGTAACATTCCTCCTGATATGCTAAGATATGCTCCTGATAGCTGAACCATTTTTCTCTGAAGAGGAGTCGACAGCTGGACCACTGTGATTGCAGCTCACTTATAGTCAATGTTAAAATGTTTCGTGATACATGAACTGCAGTAACGTCGCATTTTAGATACTACGATTTTTATGCAGGGCTAGTATTTGTATTTTTTTTTTAATTTAAAACCTTTTAATCTTATGATATTTGATTCTTGCGATTTCAAAAATAAAATATTTGACTAAAATAGAATAACATTTTAAGAAACCAAATGTGGGATAAAATTGTGTAAAGCAATGGACACAATGATAAAACTGTTTAAAGCAGCGTATGCAAGTTATCCTAAGTTAAAATGTCGGTTATACATCTCTCTTATTTATATATATCTTTTCTGAACGGAACATTTAAAGGCGTGTTAACTGTGCTTTACTCTATATTCTCTTTTAATATATGCAGATTTCAAACGCATCGTAGTCTGGGTTGCAAAGTATTCTTCCAAAAGAAACGCAATTCAAATAAATAAAATTAAATTCTGGAAAATTTATATTGATAAATATATTTAAAATGCTCAGTTCGAAGGAATAAATAGAAAATTTTAAAACAATTATCTGAAGAGACAATGCAACACAAACAATTAAAATAAAAGTATAAAAATTTAAAAATTACGTAAAATAATAACTATGACAAAAATATATATATAAAGAAAACCATTTGAAAAAAAAAATAAACGCTGAACCTTTATTTACGCAGTTCGAATAGGTAAATAGAAATTTTTAAAACAGTTATTCGAAAAAACCATGTAACTTAAACAATTAAAATAAAATTCGAAAAAGAAAAAATTACTTAAAATGATAACAGTTATAATTAAAAATATAATATAAAGAATATTATTTGGAAAAAAGGAACGATGGTGACTTTTTCTCCTCTCACGGAAAAGGAAACTAGGTTGCCATATATTAAGAAGTTCGCCAAGTGAACTATTCTTGGCCCAAACTGAAAAAAACGTGACAACATAAATTTGTGAATTTCTCAGTAAATTTCGCTCCAAATTTTACAAAATTTCATATTTAGGCGTAATTTGAGTTGTAAAATCGAAATACGAGTATGTAAAACAAATGGTACGTTGTTTCTGAAAAAGTCCGGTTTTCTGTCAAAATACCTATGTTAGAATAGTGCTATATATAAATCTAATATATATCCTAAGTCGCGCTTTCGAGACATGAAGAACACAATTTGAATTTTGTCAATCGGCCCAGTCGAACTGGAAATATAGCACTGTCCCATATATATATGGGACAGTGCTATATTATATATGGGAGTGCTATATTATATATTATATATGGGACAGTGCTATATATATATATATATATATATATATTATTTTTTTTTTATTTTAGCAGTGTACTTCACAAAAACGGTTTATGAAAACACTATAATATCATAGTCATCTGGAAATAACTTCCTTCAAAACTGAAAATTTTATGCTCAAAATTTACTTGGGGTGCAGGAAAAGAAAAATTAAAGGATTCAAGATGAAGATACTCATGTAAACTTTCCGAAATGAAATATATATATATATACACAGTATTTCAGGAAGTATTAACTTAACTTCCAACTTATTTGTAATTTTGTTAAATCATATGCGATGAGCATATGTGAGTCACGAAATGCATTCGAATGCGAGAAAATAACAAACATTTAACTATCTGGCAATGAATCAAATTTTATTGGAAATGTAATGGCATGAAAAGTAGAAAAATATATCTGTTTGGAAGATCTTGATGATAATTTCTGAGTGTGTTTCTTTCGAATAGAAATAGTTAAAGGCTTCTAGGTTAGTAATGAACTACTAAATTCGGCCAATTTTCATCAAAAACGCAGTAAGGAGTTCTCCGTACTGATAAAAATATTGCTTAAATTCTCTAGCTTCGTGACTTCCCTTTCCTGAAAGTGTAGTTTTTCTTATGTTAAGTCATGCTAAAATGCATTATAATGTTTTAAGTTTATGATAATAGTATTATATGGAGTTTCTGTCCATATTACCTATCATGTATGATATTTGTGCATAATTTTATTTGCTACCTATGAGAAGTTAAATATCAAAAACGCTGTAAGAGTTCAATATCAAGCAATGTCAATTTGAAATGTGTACTTCAATTTAGAATGTGTTAAATCTTTTAAGTTATGTTGGATTATTATTTGGAATTCATGTCCGTATTATATGTTACGTATGATGCTTATGCATAATTTCCTACCTCCATGGCTTCATCTTCGACATTTTGAATCTCATAAAAAGTGGAAAACCACAGTTCCGCTAAGATTATCGTTATGAATGTTGTTGCCAAATTACGGGGGCATTTTCCTAATAAATCCGATAACGATATTGTGACTTTTGCTGCTGATTTTTTCTGTGACAAACATAAATCGCATGAAATCCGAATTGAAAGAAAATGGCGAACTGTGCAAAAAAGGGGCTAAAGTTATAAATGATGAAACTGATTTGCCAAATATGTCCATTCGCACAGTAGGAAGAGTGATGAATGATTTAGGGTTTGCATACAGAAAACGAAAACGCCAGTCAATTTTGATTGAATGTGATGACATTCAATTCTTGCATAAGAAATTATTGCATAGATGAAACTTGGGAAAATTTTGGGCATTCTAAAATTAATATTTGGGAGGACAAAAATATAAAGAGCGGAAAATCAGGAAATTAGATTGTCTGCTGGAGAAAACCGTTAATTGCGTAAAATTTAATAAATACTGAGGTATCTCAGATTCTTCAAACGATAATTATAGCGGGATTTAATAACTCAATTAAAAAAGGCATTTTTCAGGGCCACAAGTGAAAAATCAGGGCCCTTTTTAAGTCCACAAATTAAGAAAAAGGCAGAACTATAAAACAGTGATAAATAACATTATAAATACAAGGTAACACCCTTTCGAAAATGTAATATTATCTCCCACTAGTATCCTAATGGTTAAGACCGCTGAATACCGGTAGTTTGACATTGGTTCGAACCCAAGCGAAAGGCTGGATTCATCGTCGGTTTTTCGTAATTTTTCCCATGTGTAAAGCGGATACGAGTTTGTTCCTTTAGAAAGTCCTCCACGAATGCATCTCACCACTTAGTGAGATAGCTCTTATGTGCTTTACCATATTCAAATCACCTAATCTACCAATAGGAAGTACTGATCAATTAAGTTAACAATGGCAGGGTTTCTGTCTAAAGGAAAAGGATATCTTTGTGGGGACTTTAAAAGGATAAAGGATGTCTTTTATATAACACAACACACTGAGCGACTCCCATGTAGTTCAGAGCGTTCAGTCATTACAAACAAGTTCGCTACATACTACCAGTGTTTTACGAAAAACTATGTCAACTTAAGAAACTCTGTCATTAATACGCTCATATGCAGATGATTCCATCTAAGGAAAGGAATAGCCATTTCCGTATGCTATGCTTGTTATTTTTATACCTCGAAGGAAATGCATGGTTTTTACCTAACTTATGCAGTTTTAGCCCGCAAAGTAAAATTCATTGATCTGTAAGGATCTTAAGTTTTACTAACGTTTATTTTGTTTTAAAACTGTACTATCCTCTCTTATGTTCCACTTCCGGCCAGAATAAACGCGTGAATCTGTTTATGCAAACTGTACTTGCTAACACTTAAGTATTTAAGTTGTAGCCTTTTGCTAAGAGCAGAGTTAGATGGGAAGAGAGTGAGCCTTTTTGCCACTATACTTCACGCGAGCTTGCAATCAGTTGCTGTCCACCTTTAAGGCCAGAGCTTTTAGTCCTCTTGAAAGCATGATATCGACCAGGCCATCACAAGCATCACCACCTGCATTGATAAGGCATTGCAAAATTCTTATACAGAAATTATTAATAAAACACATCGCTTCAAACTTCCGCAAGAAATTAAATTAATTAGCCAATCACGAAATATACTCCGCAAGATCTTCGCCCACTCACGTGACCCGACAATTAAATTGCAAATTAATAAACTTAATCGCAATATTAAAAGGTTAATTGACTCCCACCAGGCTAAACTTTGGAATAACAAAATTGAAAAATTAAATGCGGAAGACGGAGAATTCTGGAAGTCCCTCCGTTTAATGAAGTCTACAAAAGCAAGCAATAAACCTCTACAGGACGACACTGGATTCAAATACAGAAATGAAGACAAAGCAAAAGCCTTTGCCACCTGCTTCGCCAAGCAGGTCACTCCAAATGAGACCCCTTCAGACCGAAATTTCATTAATCACATTAACATGTTTGTTGATAATTGGATTAACCAGCCCAGTGTCAAAAATCTCCCTGTTTTTATCTCTCCTACAAATGTTAGCTCTATTATAGCTAAGCTTCATAACAGAAAAGCACCTGGGAAGGACTGAATTTCTAATTCAATGATTAAGCATCTACCTGGTAATTTCACTAACAAACTCTGTAGCATTTAAAACGCCTGCCTGTACCTCTGCTATTTCCCAGCTGAGTGGAAACAAGCGGTTGTCATCTTAATTCCCAAACCCGGAAAGGATAATACAAGAGTGGATGGGTTTCGCCCAATCAGCTTGCTTCCTGCGCTGGGAAAGATCCTAGAGTGGATTATCTGCAGAAGACTACAGCCAACCCTAAACGCGCTTCCAAACCAGCAGTTTGGTTTCCGTAAAGGGTTGTCTACCACCATGCAGCTTGTCAGAATTTTTAAGCGCAGCTATTCATAAGCACCAGACAACTGCTTTCTGCAGGCAACTGCAGGACGTGGCAAAAGCCTTTGACCGCGTCTGGCATAACGGACTTATCTACAAGCTTGCTTCCCTCGATCTTCCCAGGAAAACGATTTTGATTCTTCACTTCTTTCTAAGTGATCGATCATTCTATTTTAAGCAGGGCGATGTTTATTCTAAAAAACACATTAATTAAAGCCGACGTCCCCCAGGGAAGCATCCTTGGGCCTATTCTCTATCTTATATATGTTAAGGACTTCCCTATGATTGAAAATACAAACTGCATCACTGCCTGCTACGCGGATGATACCGCTATTCTTTCTAGTGCGCTTAATCCACGACATGCCATGATCAGAATACAAAACCACACACACGAGATAGAGGAATGGTGTCGCAAATGGAGGACGTCCATTAATGCCACAAAATTAATGCCATTAATGCCAAATTATTCCTGATAGGACGGCACAGAAGAAAAAACACTGATGCAGATCTGACCCTCTTTAATGAAACAGTACTTAAAGTCAGAGAGGCTACATATTTATGAGTTTGTTTTAACGGCTCGCTTACATGGTGTCATCATATTTCCATGACCATCGCGAAAGCCATGTGAGTCTCTAGGAAGCTCCTAAACTTTCTTGACGCCTCCTTACCACTGGATCTTGCTCGCAAGAAGCCCATTTATACATGATTATTAAGACCCATCCTTACATATGCCTGCCCTGCATGGTGCTCTGTTCCCACCTCCGTATTAAATAAATTGCAGGTTTTCCAAAACAACTACTTACGAAAAATCACAGGAGCCTCCTGGTTCGTTCGCAATAAACAATTACACTCCAAAGTCTAGCGTTATTCATCAATAAATTAAACAATAATTTTTTCAACAAAGCTATCACCAACGCGGAAGAAAATAATTAGACAATTTTAAGTACGAGCTCCTAGAAATTTACATCAATTTAAGGCCCTATGCAACCCACATTTATCGGAATTCCCCATAAATAATCTTAACTTTTTCCAGCCAATTTCGAAGTATCAAAGTATGACATTTTCATTTACACTGGCCTGGGCCACATCTACACAATCTTCCCGCAGTTCCTTGTCAAGGTATTCCTGTGAAGCACTGTACGTTATGTCTTCTCTAACCGGGCTTATTTGAGGTGCCTGTAATAGCAAGATATATTTCCTGCTGAAACAGGCATATCAAAAGTATCAAAGTATGCATGGTATTCTCTCGACGTAAATGCACTCCGGAGGCATGTAAACTCGAAGCCCGAACGAATCACAGCAGTTTATGCTTGCAAAAGGTAATCCAATAAAATATTATCTTTGGTTTCTAATTCATTAGCCAGTGCGTGTATTTAAATTCCTAAAGGAACTGAATGAAATATTTAAAGGACTCTCAGTAACCAATATTATTCATAAAATCTCAGAGAAAATGCCTGAGCTGCAAGCAGGCAAGCATGCAATCGGATAAATTATTCATTCTATTCTCAATTGTTTGAAGAAATTTTCTGCTCGAAGAATACTGTACCATTAAGTGCGATACTATGTTTATAACTCTTTATGTGTAGTGATGTGTATAATTATGGAAATTTTATTATATGAAATTACAGTGTTTAAATAATGTACCAGATACGTAATCTGTGCTACTGCAAGTGGCCTGTGGCCATTCTATATTGCCAACCAGACTATTTTGTATTTTTAGCAGTGCTGTATGTATGTATTTCTCTATTATCTGCTGTGTCTCAGCTTAATACTATGTATGCTTTGCTAATCAAATCACTGTATGCAAAATTCTTTTCACTAAAGCACACCTTGAGATTTGTACTTATTCTTTCTCATGTATTAATCAATTTTTAGCTTGGCAGATTTTTCACCAGCTCGACAGTCTTTCTTATCTATTCCAGATGGCATTTTCATGACTTGTTGAGTTTTTTGCACGACTCATCTATTCTTATTGCTATAACTACTTTTGCTTAACTCACCTGATTATTTTTAAAAAATTTAAAATTAGCTATGTAAATATGTATATATTATTTTTAATATTTGTATTGGTCTTAATATTTCCTTCCGGTTAATTTACCTATATCATTCGAAAACAACTTATGCAATTCGATTAGGCGTAGGTTCTCGAACCTATACACCCTGGTGCTACACCAAAATTTCTCCCGTGCAAATTATTTCAAACTAAGAAAACAGATGGCCCCTTTCGCGGGCTTACAGAAAAGCCTCCACTTGTGCTTTAACTCAAGATAAGAAAAAAGAAATTTATCTAATGCTAGACTAAACTTAACTTTAGCCGAAGCTGTAAAAAATTACCTAACATAGTTGGCTTTAATTAAATTAACTGACGAATATCAGCTGGCAAGTACATTACGGACGAACGGACCCTTAGGCCCAAAGGACGAGTTTAGGATTCCTAAGCTCTTCTGCTGAAGTAAGCGAAACCTTCCTTTAAATACTCTTTCTACCTCATTTACATTATACGTGATACTAAATCTTATTCTGGTAGGGAATAGCAGGTGAGAAACGAGCATAGACAGTAAAAAATGTTTGAAAATTAAAATAACTGTTACAACCTTAAAATAACATCTACAAGGGGTTCTAAAACTTTGTAAAGTCTTACAGTCGGATATTCTGATAAATGAAATTGCAAAACAAGAGGAAGGGATTTAATTGCATGTTACATAGTATAATTACGGTATTTAAATATTAAAAAAATATACAGGTAAAATTATCGAATGTATCAACTGCATAATTTCTGCTAGTTATAACAGCCACATCTAGCTGATTCCAGCTTAGGTTTGCAACCATTATACTGGTCACTAGTATCACTAAAATTAGTACAGCATAGATTATAGTGTACACTTATCTTCCTAATTTTGTTTTTCCATAAAAGGATAAAATATTGTTCTTCATTAAGTAGTTTAATTACAGTTTAAATTAGAATAAAGAATCTAATCAGACTGTTCTTTCTACAAAGACTTACCTATATTTTTTTAATAAACTTATTTTTCTTAAAGGTTATTTTTTATCGACGGACCAGCTTCACTGCTTCGTTTTTAATTATTTTATTTAGAAAAACATCATATACAAATATTTACAGTGAAGCAAAATACAATTTAATTGTGAGCTTCGGTTACAAGTAATTGCTCACGTCAGAACGGTTAGATTTCTTCTTCAAGTCTGCTGCCGCAATCGTAGGGGGCAATAATTTGGCGAGATTCATTGGCGTAAAATGCGCCAACATCCCGCCCGGCCTTGCTATGTTCACATTCAAAAACTTAACATAAATTTAATTATGAAATACCAGTATTAAAGTTTCAATTATTCATGTAAACAAGTATCAAATATGTATAGAAAAATATAAAATAAGTGAACAAAACATGAATACAAAATTATTGAGAAAAATAATTTTCAATATAATTACTAACAACTGAGTAACATAATTCACAACTTGCTAAACTTCAATAGGCAATACAGCTATTTTATTAATTGTCCTTTTAAAGTCCCCTGTTTTGGTACGAACTTTTACAACACGGACTTTTCCATCAGAACCGTGGTACAATGATGTTATTCGCCCTAAAAGCCAATTGTTAATTGGCAGAAAATCTTCTTTAATCAAAACCATTTGGCCGATCATCAGATCATTTTTTTCAACCATCCATTTTGATCTAGATTGTAAGGTATTCAAGTAATCAGACTTCCATCTTTTCCAAATAAGTTGTATAGTTTTTGTAGTTTTTTGCCAACGACTTGAGCGGTTTTCCTTTAAATCCGTTAAAAACGGCTCAGAATTTGCTGTTATAGGTCGCCCTATCAAGAAATGACCTGGCGTCAGAACTTCGAAACTTTCTGAATCACTAGAAAGAGGAGTAAGCGGTCGCGAATTTAATATTCCTTCTATCTGAATGACAATCGTTTCGAATTCTTCGTAAGTGAAATGAAAATTGCCAATCGTACGTTTAAGATGGTACTTCACCGATTTTTACCAGCTTCCCAAAGTCCTCCGAAGTGAAGCGATTTGAGTGGAATAAAATTCCAATTTATATTTTCTTGCGAAAAATGATTAGCTAATTCTTTGTCTGGGAAATTAATGAGCTTATAAAATTTTTTCAATTTTGAATTCGCTCCAACAAAGTTAGTAGCATTGTCGGTATAAATTTTGAAACATTTGCCACGTCTACTTGTAAAACGTTTAAGTGTTGCAATTAAAGCATCGGAAGTCAAATCTGTTAATGTCTCAAGATGGATGGCTTTTGTTGCGAAACATATAAAAATACAAATATACAATTTATTCAGAATACCTTTACGTTGATTTTTAAATTTCACTAAATAAGGGCCACATAAATCAATACCTGTAATAGCAAATGGAGCTGAAACATTAACTCTTTCACTAGGCAAATTACCCATAATTTGTGAAGAAAGAGTGGGCTTACATTTAAAGCACGTTACACATTGATGTACTGTTTTGCGTGCGAGACTACGGCCACCTAAAGGCCAAAATTTCAAGCGCACTGCATTTAGCAGACCTTGTGGTCCAACATGAAATAATTTCCTGTGTAAACTTTCAAAATAAATTTTACTTAATCTTGAACCCTTAGGTAAAATAGGAGGATGTCTTTGAGAATATGGCACTGAAGCATTCTTCAGCCTTCCTCCTACACGTACTATTCCTTTGTCATCAAAAAACGGAAATAAATTCGAAATATTACTTGGCAGTTTCTTTCCTTCAAGGAGAACTCGTTGTTCATGCTTAATCAACACTTCTTCGGCTTCTCTTACCTCCTCCACTGACAGTGGTCCTGTGTTTTTTACCTTATTCCTGCAATTGAAAATAAACCTGAAAATATAAGACAAAACATGGTTAATTTTATAACAATTGTTTGAAAGTTCTAAGAGGTCGTCCACAATAAAATGTTGAGAGCTGTCATTTAGCAGGGCTGTCTCTTTACAAGTCTCATCTTCAAAAGGAATTTTCCTTTCTCGCCGCAAAGTTTCTTTTTCGACTTGTTCGATGGTTTCAATCTCAGGAATAAATGGTTGCAAGTTCTTGAAACTGTCAGGCTGCATCAAGAATTCTGGACCTGTCCACCATCTAGAATCTGTCACCAAGGAATCAGCATTCATTCCACGTGAGAGAAGATCGGCAGGATTTTCTTTACCTGCACAGTGATGCCAAGAGTTGGGATCTGTCAAGCTGGTGATTTCGTTCACTCGGTTTGCCACAAATTGCTTCCATCGGGTTTTTGCACCCTTTATCCAAAAAAGTGCAATCTTGGAATCTGTCCAATGGTATTCAACAGAAGATCTTTGCAGATTCACGATTCTCTGTACCTTAGAACTAAGACGAGCTGCAACTAGAACACCCAATAGTTCTAACCTTGGTAAGGTTACACCGTTTAATGGAGCCACACGACTTTTTGAAGTTAGGAGTTTCACCGATAATCCACTGAGTGTCTTCACCTTCAAATATATGGCAGCGCCATATGCCTTTTTACTTGCGTCGCAAAAACTGTGTATTTCAACAGTATCTTCCTTTGATGCAGAATCATTAACCAACCTAGGTATTTTCAAATTTTCTAAGTGATGAAGTTCAGCACACCACTTCTTCCATTCCTTTTCAATTTCCTTTGGTAAAGGTTCATCCCACTGAATTTTTTCATTCCAGAGATCTTGGATGAGGCATTTAACTCGAATGGTGAAAGGCGAAATTAATCCTAAAGGATCAAATATCTTCCCTATTGCTTGAAGTAGGAAGCGTTTCGTATTTTTGTCCATATAAAGAAATTCCAAAAGATTTTTAGTATCCATAGTTAAATAATCTTCGTGCGTCTTCCAAGAAAGTCCCAAGATTTTAGTTTGGTGTGCGCCCAAGCTGAGAGTAGCGTCTGCAGGATAGGTATCGAATTCTTCATTCTTCCATTGCTCCATTAATTCAGCATTATTGCTAATCCACTTCCTGTGGACCATTCCAGCCTCTTCCATAATTTTCTTGGCATTTTTAGATACTTCAAGTGCTTCTTCAAAATCCTCACTTCCAGAAATGAGATCATCTACATAAAAACACTGGTCTAAAATTTCAACTGTTTCGGGAAAATCTTCCTTGTATTTTTTAATATGATGTCTAATAGTAGCTGCTAACAGGAATGGGCTCGAACTGACCCCGAAATTTACTCGATTGAAACGGTAAATCTGTAAATTGGGCCTTTTATCAACACTTGGATCATCACTACTCCAAAGAAAACGAACTGCATCCTTATGTTCATCAGAGAGGCATATCTGCAGAAAAGCTTGTTTAATATCTGAACAAAATGCAATTTTGTTCAATCTGAAATTAATTAGTAAATCCAAAAGATTTGGATTTAAGTTAACCCCTGGCCACAAGCAGTCATTTAAAGAAAGTTCATTATTTTGATGACTACCCGCATCAAAGACGATCCTAGTTTTCGACGTTAAACTACTTTCTTTCCGCACAGCCTGATGAGGCAAATAATATATAGGCTTATTTAAAGCATTTTCTTTTGTATCAGGATTTACGATGCTGATTATGCTTTCTTTTAAATAATCACAAATAATTTCACGGTATTGTTGATGTAACTCAGGATCATGACCAAATCTTCTCCACAAATTCTGAAAACGCTGCCGCGCCAAGGAATAATTATCAGATAATTCTTCATAATGTTTCCTAAAAGGTAGTTGTACTACATAACGTCCATTTTTAAATTCAACGGTGTCATTAAAAATTTCCATTGCCTGATCCTTTTCATGCAAAACTGGATCATCACGAATACCAAGTCCCTCTAAATCAAAGAAAAGTTTTAAAGTATTTTGAAGAGAGTCATTTTGCACAAGAAAACAATGTCCCTGATAAGAAGGTTGTATTTCGTTAAGCTTCCCGCATGCGATCCATCCGAATTCAGACTCTTTAAACAATAAATCATCATTTATTTTATACGTATTATTTTTCAAAACCTTAAAAAATAAATCAGCACTTATAAGGGCATGTACCTCTGAAGCTTCATAAAATGATTTATCAGCTAAATTTAAAAATTGTGGAATTTCTACTTTCGAAATATCTAACGTAGTACACGGAGTTAGTCCTGTTATCTTATTTACAATCAAGAATTCAACTGGTTCATTAAAGGTACATTCTTCATTTGAAATAAATGTATTCACTTTCCATTTAATATTTTGAATTGATCCATTAAGACCTGTAACAGGCATTTTAATTTTCTCCCTTTTTATTCCTAAGCATTCACTTATTTTATCTGTAAGAACACATATATTAGATGCGCTCTCTAAAATCGCACGGATTTTTATTCTTCGATTATTGGCGTCACGGACATAAATCTCTGCAGTAGAAAAAAGTACACTTTTTCTTTTTTGTTTATTCTTGTTACTTAAAACACTCAACGCTTTCAATTCTGAGTCACCTTTTCCAGCGGCGGCATCGAGCTCACTTTTGTTTTGTCTAAGTGGTGTCACCGAGCGACAAGGAGTCTTCGAATGACCCTCATTATCCATGCATATTAATTTATTGTGTTTTTCCCCGCAAGCGCATTTAAATTTCGAGAGACGCTGACTTTTCTTATGATTTTGCTTTAGACATAATTCGCAGAGTTTATGTGAACGAATTAATTTTAATCTTTCATGAACACTTAACTTTAAGAATGTATCGCAAAGGAAAATAGGATGAAAGCTCCTACACAGAACACAGTTTTTATTTTTATTTTCATTTGTCAAAAGAATCTTCGATTTATGGGAAGGAGTGGAATTCTTGTTTATATTAACCTTACTTCCGGGTGTAATATTTCTATTTATAGATAACAAAACTGATTCACGCTGTTCCAAAAATCTAATAAACTCGTCAAATGTTGGAACTACTTTCGATTTGTGAGATAATTCAAAATTTTTTCTAGATTCTTTATCTAGTTTTTGAAGAAGAATATTTATTAGAAAAACATCACATAACTTGTTCTGTTCATATTTTAATACTTTCAAAGCGCGTAAATTCTTTTGTATACAATCAATCATACTTCTGATATCTTTCGCATTTTCGGATTGAATCTTTTCAAAATTTAAAATATTCTGCACATGAATGTCAACAATCAGACGTTCATTATCATAGCGAGATTCTAAAGCATTGTACAAAGATTCAAAGTTATCAAAGTTACTACTTAAATGCTTAGCATCATTAGTAAGACAAGATCTTAGATAATACAATTTCTGTGAATGACTCAGCTGAACATTATTTGTAATTAAATCATCAAATTGGGTTTTAAATGAACTAAATTCTTCATATTTTCCTGAAAATTCAGGCAAAACTAACGCTGGGATTTTAGTTTTGATTTGAAAATTTTCATCTACATTACTTTCAGTAACATTTACTGCTTTTGCAGAATTTAACTTATTGTAAGAATTAATGAGAATATCAATTCTTACCTCCAATTTTTCCAGACGATCATCACATTGGTTTAAGTCGTCATCAATTTTGGTCAGATCATCATCTTTCATTTCACTTTGTGCGTAGCACGCACTTCGTAGTTCATCAACTTTCTTTTGAAGAACTTGAATGTTTTTTAGTTTAACTTTAAGTTCAACTAAGTCCACATCATTATTTGCAGTTTGCACAAAAGTTTCGAATCTAGTTATTTTCCCCTTTAGGGATGCTTTGCTTTTCATTAATATATCCATACCGCTAAAGTAGGCTCCAGGGTCGACGGAGCCAGATGAATAAACTTATTTTTCTTAAAGGTTATTTTTTATCGACGGACCAGCTTCACTGCTTCGTTTTTAATTATTTTATTTAGAAAAACATCATATACAAATATTTACAGTGAAGCAAAATACAATTTAATTGTGAGCTTCGGTTACAAGTAATTGCTCACGTCAGAACGGTTAGATTTCTTCTTCAAGTCTGCTGCCTCAATCGTAGGAGGCAATAATTTGGCGAGATTCGTTGGCGTAAAATGCGCCAACATTTTTATTTCTTAAATTTTATCCTAAAATGTAAGGATGGTCTTATTTTCGATTAAATACAGTAATTTAACTTAAGTTTTTAATATTAATCAGACCAAATAATTAGATACAAATCAATTGTCTAGAACTATGGGTGCTTGAACTAGGAGGATTTCATTCGACATTCTTGTCCAAACATGAATAGCAAAAGGAAAACAAAAGTATTAATTCAAATTCAACGAAACTTTCCCAAGTAATGAGATATAATAAAAGATGCTAGCATAGGGATATTTAAAGAAAAATATCAATGCATAATTAATTAATAGTTGTGAAAAAAATCTGAAATTTTTAGCAGCAAAATAGTTTGCAATATCTAGTTGCTAAACTTTCAGTGTGAATGCTGAAGTAAGTGCAGGAACCAGACAGAAGAAGGATTTTAAAAAAACCTTTATTAGACTCTTTAAAAATCACAATGCGTCGAGTGACGCTAACAAACCCCGCCTCGCTCGGGCGATAACTCAGTTAACAAGAACTAAACTTAAAACTCAAAGATATTAACACAATAATAGAATTTTCCCCAGGGCTCAGATAATTCTGTTACCTAAAAGAGTCGAAGTCCAGTGGCAGCAAATTAATACCAGTTACGCCACTTTTAACCAGCAATAAACGCAGAATCAGAAGCTCAAGCTTCAAAGGTTCATTTCTTGCCCACTCTCTCTAACATTCCCTTCTAGAACTCAGTATTTAAACCTTTTCTTCTAATGGTAGAATTCCCATTCCTTCACGAGCGCTACCAAATTTTAAGATTCCGGCATTGACAATTAGGAGAATGAAGGCTTATAGGAAAGAAAGCATAAACTTAAACTGGTTAGTCAAAATAAATATTCATCCCTACAAGTTCTTTAGATTAGTTCGAAAGATTCTATCTATACGAAACGTGATAACCTGTGCTGGAAATACATGCCCAAGAGCGTCGATTCATGCTAAGAAAAAGGTCATCTATGGCGGTTTGAAGTATCTGTACTAACTCACAGACAGATATATTCCTAGCTATGCATAAAATGGCATCAAGACTCATACCTGAGAAATTCACAAACATACTGAACAAGGATGTGTCTGCATAGTACCGTGAGGGAGGATGTGGAGATAACTGCAATTTTCGACAAACCATTAGCCATCGCCTCTACATGCACATATTTGAATGATATTACTGGCTCGATAATGTTCTTCAGATCAGCAACCATCGTAAATTAATCTGTAGACCAAACCATTACTCAATAACTCAGAATGCAAGTTAGTTAAGCGATACCGAGTTACCACTGTTAAGCGATACCGAGACCAGTTTAAGCGGGCTCTGTGAGAGAAAGTGTTAGTAGGATGCAATTCACTAGTCATCTTGCATACAGCTTATCTATATGTAGCCTTCCATAAACAAAAATATTTCTGTTATCGATGTTGCAAGGCTGGAAATAAGTGCAGTGACTGATCCGCAGCGTCATGCTTGCACATGAAGAAAGCGGTCATTCTGGAATATTGTGACTCTTGTTGGTCTCCGTGATTCAGTTGCGTCATTTTGATATTGGCTTTGTTGGGAGAAGTACAGTAGCTCTCTGCCAATAGATGGCAGCACAAGTCAGTTATAATCTAATGGTTTAAAAATAACATTCTAATATTGAAATAATTAAAATGTGTGTTATTCTTTTATTGTTTGTAGACAATATTTCGGAAAACAACATGGGGGATATTATGCCTTGTATTATTTCTTTCCTTAATTTCGGTTTTCATATATAATATTTGGAACTGTGATTTGTAGGGTTCTAACTGTAACCTGATATATACTGTCGATTATGTGCTGTGTCGCGCTGTAAAATAAAATGGTTTTTTTTTTTTTTTTTTTTCCGTGCGAAGTTTCTTCGAGAAGTTATTACTGTGTGAAAGAACTATTCAGTAATATTTCATTTTTCTCAATAAATGGATATGTAAGCGAATGAGGTGATACGTCCCAAATATGTTATTTTACTTTGGGAAATGCTGTTACTTTCCAAACGAGCCGAACACGGGAACTACAGCTTCACTAGCGGCAGAAAACGATTGATATTTATGCTCAGGCCTTCTTCAGACAACTGCTAGCACCTTTCGAGAGGCCTTATTACCTTTCGTCACTAATATTGCAAGTTTTGAAAAATATATATAATTTATCTCTGAAGAAAGCGAAAGTTAGGGAGCCCAACAGCTTATATTCAATATCTGATGTAGATGTTAATGTGTTCCGGGGAGATGGTATAAGCAGCACTGTTTCTGTAACAGAGGTAAAATTACGGTTATATATTGTTTCTGTGGCTGAATAGGTTAATTTTTCCATTTGAAGCTTAACACTTGAAAATCAGTATATTTACTATATATAATCAGCAGAAGCGTCGCAATTTTCATTGTATATCGTATAGTATTGGAATGATATAAATCAAGTATGAAAATAATTCGAGAACAATTAAAACGCAAGAGATAAATTCAGTACTCAAAATTTTCAAAAATCTGAAATCCGTGAAAACACAATATAATGATTTGCTTTTACTTACATACCTGAAAATGACTTATAAATGCTTCTGCTTTCTATTATATTACTACTTCATTTATTAGTTCTTTCTCAGCTCAATTTTGTTCATTTGGTTTAAACAGAATCAATTTTATGTGCTATGCTCTGTAGACAAGCGTAACACACGGTACATCACGTAGACTTGTATTTACTTGCTAACCTACTTTTACATATATTTCAAATATTATTGTCTAAAAATTTTCTTTAGTTATTCCGCATAGCATTGCAAATACAATATTATATAAATGAAATGGATTTAATCTATTCAAGTCTTTGATTGATTGCACAATGGCAATTTGAAACAAAAGCGAGTCAAACTCTTTCTAAATATTGGTAGAGGACATTCGGTTACAGAACAGTTATCAGTGTCTCTTGGTATCAAAGCAATGGATAGGAAAGCTTGCAATAAATGTGTTGTACAGCTTGTAAATGTGATCAAAGGTATAAAAGAGAAGGTATTTGAGTTGTCCAGAAAATAGTAAAGAATAACATGAAAGCTGGTATCCATCTATGAAAGGTGAGTATATTATTGACACTGGAGTGTCATGTCATTCTATTGGCTGTGCTAATCATATTTTGACTGACCTAGCAATTGATTTTGTATTAATAAACTATATATTTACTCAATTTTATGCAACTTTTTATACTTGATAATAACATCAATTTGAATATATTTTAATATTTATGGGAAAAAACTAAATGCATAAAACATAATATTTTAATTATTTTGGAAAGTATATCAAAATGTGATTGTTCGATGGTAGAAAAATTTTACAGTCGAAGAAATTACAGATAAGTAGCATAAAAATTTAAAAATAAGTCAAAACAGAGTTAAATAACTTGATATTCAATTTTATGCACATTTTGATATTCAGAATTACATTGCTTTGAAAATACTTTAATATTTCATGCTAAACATGACTAATTAAATATATATATAATTTTATTCAAACATATATAATTCAAAACATATACAGTCAAAAGTCGTTAATTCGGACACACATAATCCGGAATGATCTATAATCCGGACCTCAAAGCTAAAAACATTCTGCGCATGCGCCGCGTTGACTCATGCGCATAGGTGTTAACGCGTGCGCGTAAGACCTTTACGACTGCGCATATGCGTGTGCGCAAGCGCAGAATACGTTTTCGCGTGCGCGTTTAATGTATAACGGATGGTACAAGCTAAAATTATCTAATTATCTATTTCAGTTAATGTTGATGATTGCGTTGCTCCTTAATCTTGGAATTGGAAGCGGCTTATTATTTTTTGCAGACTGTAAGAGCAATTTTATAAAAGTAAACTTGAACTTTCGATTATGTCAAATAGAATTTCCGATACTGGAGCTCTCAAAGGATCTACAAAACGAAAGTATGTTTCGATGTCCATCAAACAAAAAGTGGAATTGCTGCAAAAAATGGATAAAGACATGAAGAAGGTGACAGAGAGGTTAGTGAAAACGAAAAAATTTCGATTGACAAGTTAGTCGGTATTCTCGGCACAGCAATTACGGGACTTGAACAGCGTAACTTTGTAACTGAACAAGAAATTATGTCTGTTTATAGAATTAAAGAGAAAGTATTATCACATAAAACGAAGCAACTTAAACAACTTACATTGAAAGAAATGTTTAATAAAGTAAACAAATAAATATTGAGCTTTTTTTTTTTTTTTTTTTTTTTTTTTTTGTAAATTTTGATACCCTTTAGATCATAATTGTTCTTTATTTCATAAATTACGGTTTCATACTTTTAATTTTAGAATTTCTGCATGCAATCTTACGAGATTTAAACTGATGATCTATAATCCGGAAAAATCGATAATCCGGAATCGCTGAAGTCCCGACGAGTCCGGATTAACGACTTTTGACTGTATAATTTCATTTTCATATAGAATTTCATCATTCATATAGAATTTCATGTTGTTCCCTTACTGCTTTCCTCGACAGCTCAGAAACTTTCTCTTTTATACTCTTGCTTTCTTTTACAAGCTGCACAACACATTTATCGAAAGTTTTCCTGTCCATTGTTTTCATACCAACAGACATTGAAAACTGTTCCATAGCAGAATGTCCTCTACCAATACTTAGAAAAGCTTCAACCATGTTTTTGTTCATCTCAAAACGCCGCTGTTCAGCCAGCCGTGGACTTGAATATGTTGAGCCATAAAGTGCATTGCATGAATTACACATTATCTGTAGCTAATGGGGGGACAAAAAGAATAACCAAAATTATCATTATTTGTTTACTTTTAGTTCATTTTTATTGCAATACTGAAACCTAAGTTCTTTCAGTAAATGAATCCCCATATTATCACACATGACTATGGAAGTAGGAGCATTATTTTCCACTAAATCATCATAATTTCCAGCGTTACTGAAGAAACACAAATTCTCTTCAGTCCTGGACATTTTACTATTGTTTAAAATTATACTCTGTGTGTCAGCACAATCAGAATGTAGTAACACATCTACATCAGAATGGTGTGAAACATCAGCATTTATTTGGATTGCATACTTTGTCCAAACCTGTATCAAAACATTCAACAGTTTCACTTTTGCATTTATTCCATCTTTTATTTGCTTTATCATTTGCAAATTTCCTATTTTTTTTTTTTTTTTTTTTTTTTTTTTTTTAAGAACGGGACACAGGTTTTCGCTATCTGGAACTCACAGCATGCATACTTTCGACTTATCAAAACAAATCACAAATATAAGAAAACGAACTTCGCCGTGCCGCTAAATGTAAACAATACTCGAAGTATTTCCTGTTGCCATTCACGGAAAGAATAATATGCATGTTGCAGTTCCTACAGTTCGAAATAAAATGAGTTAGTGGCTTGTCTGCGAGTGCAAAGTCTGAAAAACAAATATGGCATCCATTTAAATGCCCTTTAAACGCATTTAAATGTCCATGTCAAAAATGAAATTTCCTTATAAAATGCTTAAATTTCATCGCAACTTAAAAATTCTTTTTTGTAAACATCACTTACATTATTCTTTATTTTTAGAAACAAAAAACGAAATTTCGAATTTTTGAAAGAAATTTACGAATCTGAATGTCCCTTGTCCCCTTATTGCACTAAGAAAAGATACTTAAGATACTCCTGTGTAAGATGCTTAAGCTTGGTTTGTTGTTTATTACATTTAGAAGTAAATTGTGTCATCATCCGTGAAAGTAAATTCGTACATACATTATTAATTGCATCCAAAACATTGAAGTAATGCTATAAGTTCTGTAACCAAGACTATGGATACTCACCCAACCACCTTGCTCTTCAACCCATGGACATATCTATCAACTATGAAACTTGTACATCTAATAAACTTCTATCGCAGAATCTCTTATTGATCGTATAGCCCTGAGAAATAAGTGCTTACAAAAGGAGAAAAATGCAACTATGGTTTATGCATTGACACGAACTTTTAAACACCCGACGACCAACATCTATCAATGATTGTCGATTGAAATTATTCAAACTAATCTGAAAATAAAATCAATGCTATCAGTTTATTTACTGACATTTTTAAAAAATGTAATTTTGTATTTGTGTCATAATCTAAAGTAGTTCTTATAAATTCTCAAATATCTGAAAGCTGTAGTCTCATTAATTTTTGTTGAAGCTAGTAATACGTTTAGCTGTTTTATGACGCCATTAATAATAAAAGCTTCATGTGTTCTTCTGGACTCATTAAATTTTACAAGATTTGCTTCTAGCAGAAAAGTTTTCTTTTTTAATTAAGGAAATATATGTTTGAAATTTAGACATTTACACCTTACAAACGACAACAACAGCTCCATATATTTTGAGCAACATACACAGTATTTTTCATAAAGAAGCCCTTCAAACAAGCTTAACCTTTTCATATTTGGTTAGACGATAAAATATTGTATTGAGAAATATTTAAAAAAATTTTTATGCCTTTCAAAACGGTGCTTATTTATAGTCAGCGAATTTCGAACACATTTGCTACGTACTTAATACAGTATCATTTGGCTTTTCTTTATGATAACTATACTCCTGCCCTTTGCGGTTGTTTATTGTGCTGACAGAGTTCTGTACTATGGTTGTCTCGGAACTAGAGATATAAAGAGACGAACCTGGCTGCAATAGTAACCTATGGCCAGGAGGTAAACCCCTAACATCGATAGCTCAAAGAGCCACAGGGTCAGACTTACTTAATTACGTGACACCAGCTGAGTTGCTGTACGGCTTATCATATGAATAACAGCATTTGCACATTAACGTCTACGGAGAGAAGGCAACTTTTGGGATCGTGATCTGATCCTCCCCGTGCGCGTAATGGCAAACCGCACATTGAGTTGATCAGTGTTAACGAATTTCGCTTAGTGCGCATGCTCAATGGCGTACCGTTGGTGTGGAAGGAAATACTGGCGACTAAGGGGGGGGGGAATAAACAACATTACACAAGTTATTCATGTTGGTTTTACTGTTTTTACAATTGCAATACTACGGAAATTTATTGTGTGCTTATTGCATGTGCTTCTCGTGCACCTGGGTGCATTGCATTTCGGTTTATTTTGTTAATAAGCATTACATTTAATATCAGTTATTTGACTTTAATTCAGTAGTTTAAACTAGTAGATTTATTCCTTAATTTGTCATAGTATATACAAATAGAAAGTATGGTTAATATTCAGTTGCTTTCATTCCTCAGAAGTATAATCAGTAAACATTCAGCTAATATATCTTGTAACATATCCTTTTCTGTAATACTTCTTAAACGAAAATTTGCGTAGTTTACAATGGATATTTACACTCTAAGTAATGAAGCAACTTGCAACCTAACAAATTTTAAAACCCCGAACTGTGTACGCCCAGATGACACAATATCAACCATGTACTGTATTTATCTTCTTTTAAAATTGCGCAAAATTCTACTTTGGGCATGCGCAGTAAGCGAAATTCGTTTAACATTGATCAACTCAATGTGCGATTTGCAATTACGCCTTCCGTGCGCATCTCAATTAGCGCATATGCTGCCGCGCTCTTCGTGAAATTCTGTTTCTTTATACGAAGTACAGTGTGGCTTGGAAATTTGTGTCATGTGTTGAGAATGGATGCATTTGTATTATGTATTTGTATTACATCTGTATTACGTATCTGTATATGATCTACAGTGAATGCAGTTGAATGAATAAGTCGGCGTTTCTTAAAAAAAATTTACTTGGAGATAAAAAATAAATTTTTGCTAATTAAGTTATTGATTAGTGTCCTTTTTTCATTAAAAAGTTTATTCCTTTTTAATTATGCATTAAATTAATTATATACAATTAATAATAATGAATTAATTAAGCATGCCTGTCTTCTGTAAATTATTGCTAGAACATGTGCAAATAATGAGGAAATATGCTACTTTGTGCTAGCTTAATTCTTAGCAGATAATCACAGGACGTGACAGAGAGTGTCTATTATTTTTTACTGAAATTTCTTTATTGATTATACTAAGCGTATCCGTTAAGGGGTGTTCGAAAGCTTATTTACGACACACATGAGCACATTCTGATGCACATGATAAAGTGAATGGTCAAAAAGCGATAAATGCTTGTTTTTTACAAAGAAAACACTCTTAAAACAAAAGAAATAATAAATATACTTTGTCACTTAGCAGCTTCACTTTTTTGCCTTCATCGCTTGCTTCAAATCTCGCACTTAGATCTTTAATTCCTTCTCCTAATTTTTCAAAATCTTCTGGAGTTTCATATTTATCAGGGGAACTAAGAATAAAAATTAATAACATTGATTCATCGTTTAAATAAAAGTTAATTATAAGTTTTGTGATACAGGAAATTTAGAATCTTTAAAAAAAAGTCATATTTTTGAAAAATAAAAAATATGTCATTTTTTTTACTCTAAAGGGCGTCAGCCCAAAAGAGATATTAATTTCGTTTTGGCATTTTGCGTTGGTTCACTATAAATGTTGGTTCACTTTTCAAATTATTGCCACCAAATATGAGAGCCCTGAATTATATTTAAAGAAATTAAATAATGATGAATATGCATGAATGTATGTATGTTCCTCGCGCTGCGGAAAAACAACGATACCTAGAGACATCAAATTTCAATAAGCTGTCCTCCACTAGAATATGGGCATCTGGAAACTCGAACTTTGAATTTGGAATTTGTTTTATTACCTATTGTATATTTTGTAAAACTTTAACGAATTTTTTATTAAGAAACTGACGATTACAAACCTAGCAATTGTAACACTAAACAAAAACAAAACAAAAAAATAAAAACTTTATCTCCAGCGCGCAAGACTGTGTATAGGAACTTCTAAAAATATGCTCATTTTAAAATTATTTGCGATATTGCTGTTGAATTGAATTTTATGGTTTAAGTGCGATAAACATGATATTTAATAAATAAAGGTGACAAACAAAACGTTAAAAAAAAAAGCCCCGTCGGGCGTAATATAAAATCTATGAGCTTTCAGATTTTTTTTTTTTTTTTTTTTTTTTTTTTTTTTTTTCGTCCTTTCTTTTTCTTCCAAATATTTTATGTCATGATTTATTGACTCTTTACAAAACAGTTAAAATGGCAGGAGTAATGAAAATTTGATTTTCACTTACTTTTTTAGCCAATGCGTACTTTAGTTGAACTGAAACTGCGGCATTTTCGCCTTTAAACATTTTCAATGCATAAAATGTCTAAAAAGTATTTACAATTTAAATAGTATTATTTAACTCAGAAACATTTTTCAAGCCTTAATAATTTTTTAATATCATGAAAAAAATATTTTTTTCTATCATGAATTTTTTTTAATTAATATTAAAATATTATATTTTTAATATTATTAAAAACTATTCAAAATTAATTATATTCATAAATTAATATAATTATAATTTCTGAATTTAATATTTTTTAATACTCCCCTCATCCATATTTACTAAAATATATGAACTTCTCCTTTCTTGAGGGCGTAATGTTTCTAGCTGCTTGGTATGCGCTTAAATTCATAAAAACTTTGTTGAACCATGTAGCGACTTATCGCTGAGTCCAAGTGGGTAAATGAAAAGTTCAGAGAAGGTTTAAACTCGACCTTTATTATTTCAAACTAAGATCACAAATGGCCCCTTTCTCGGGCTTACAGAAAAGCCTACTTGGGCCTTAACTCAAGATAAGAAAATACAAAACTTCTGTAATGCTAAATTAAACTGAACTTAGACGAAGCAGTACAAAATTATCTAGCGTATTTGGACCTTAATTAAATTAACCGGTGAATATCAGCAGGCACATACAATAGGACCGAACGGACGAGCTTAGTAATCCTAACCTCTTCTGCTGAAGTAAGCGAAACCTTCATTTAAATAGTCTTTCTGCCTCATTTACATGCAACGCGATACTAGAAACATATTCTGGTAGGGAACAGTAGGTGAGGAACGAGAATAGACAGTCACTAGTATCACTAAAAAAATGTAGATTACCATGTACACTGTTTTCCTAATTTTTTTTTTTTTTTTTTTTTTTCCCATGGCAGGATAAAATAATGTTTTTCATTAAGTAGTTAAATTATAATTTTAATTAGAATAAAATAAATGTAATGAGACTCTGATCAGACAAAAAAAATAATTAATCTTTATGTCTGCAACTAATGCTATGATTACATTTTAATAATGATAATATTATGGGATAATGCTATGTTTACATGTTAATAATGATAATATTATGAGATAATGCTATGATTACATGTTAATAATGATAATATTATGAGATAATGCTATGATTACATGTTAATAATGATAATATTATGAGATAATGCTATGATTACATGTTGTTTCTACTGCTGAATAGGTTAATTTCCATTTGAAGCTTTACGTTTTCAAACACTTGTATTTACTATATATAAAAATAATGTACAGAACGACGCAATCTTCATTCATTTAAATACCTTTTTTCTTCTTCGTGGTTATCATTAAAACATTCTTTTTTCCGAGCCTTATTTTATTTTGCGAATGTAATATTTAATACATGTAACATGCAGACTGTATATTAACTATTTGTTAATTGCTGAGGATTTCGGTTAACTGTTTTGGTCGTTAAGCCTTTGAGCAGTGAAAAGTAGTATTACAACTAAACTAGTACAGCGGCTTAAGGACTGAGGTATGCAGAAAGTCGCTATATTCGCTATATTTTAAACGCAAGGACTGTTTAACTGCGTTCAGACGAGGGCGTAAAGGGCATAAGTGGTTAAAGCCGAGCTCCGTTGCCGAGGCAACCAGTCTGTGCTACGTCACAAAATCTGGTTTAGGGCTCATGGCATAGGGTTCAAAGTTTTCAACTTTACGCCGAGTTTGGGATAAGCGTCGACTAATCAGAGCGACCAATCAGAGCGGCGTTCTACAGAAAATTTCGCTTTCACAAAACAAGCAGAGGGAACGCGGGAAAATCAATCGAGCAGGAGAACAGCGCGGGAAAGTTGTAGACACATCCAACGCATGCGCAAATTTAGCTTCTCTCATTGGCCACGGCTTACACACCGTTCTCGCAGGTGTGAACGGAACTCCCGTATTTTATGCCTTTATGACTATGCCTCTACACCCTTCACGCCACCGTCTGAAAGCAGCCTTTGCGGCTTAATCTGAGAATACTTGGGCTTAGGGTCTCAAACTGATATAGTAATTCTTCATAATCCCGTTTATCACTTATATAAACAAGGAAGTGGATGTTGGAACCTTTGAAAAACGCTTACTCCACAGACCTCTCACTCGGGCTTTGTCTACATGAGTCAAGAATTTAATTTTACTGAACTAATAATCATAGCTTTATCTCTCTTACAGAAACGGTGTTGCGTATATCATCCGTCTGGAACAAACAATTACCTAAACCGGATCTTGAATAAAACATGTGGAGCTCTTTAACTTCTGTATTATTCAAAGATTAATTATATTTATTCTCTGGATTTCAGTATTTGCATCACCATTATCTCAGTATGTGACAACAGTGAATTATAACTATAGTTTTATCCTTCTTGCAGAAACGGTTGCACATACCTAATCCGTCTGGAACACATAAAAGTCTACATCGGACCTTCAATATAAGATGTTGAGCTCTTAAACCTCCGCGCACTATTGTAAGATTAATTATACTTACTCTTTGAACTTCAGCATTTGCAGCTTCAGTATCTTAAGAAGTGACAATAATGAATGTAAGAAATTTTGTTTAAAAATCTATTTTAAGTGCCTATAGAGGACATACATGCTTCATGATGCATGTTTTTGTCTTTTGGATCTGGCAACACCAGTAAGGAAAATGGGTGATTGAATTGAAGAAACCTGGAAACTTGAAACCTGATATGTGTTTTGTTTGCCTTTTAATTATGCTCTTTTTTGAATTTAAAATAATATTTCTTGAATCCTAATCATATTGAAATTTTAGATTTTATCATTTATTAAAGGGAATAACCGTAGCTTTATGTCTCTTACAGAAACGGTGGCGTGTACGTAATCCGTTTGAAACACATAAATATCTATATCGGATTCTTGAATATAAGATGTCGAGCTCCTTAGCCTCCTTACTATCCTAAGATTAATTATATTTATTGTTTGAACGTCAGCATCTGAAGAATCAGTATCTGATTATGGTGTATTGAGAATACGGCAAAGCACACTAGGACTATCTGCCTAAGGGGAAGGATGCCTTCGTGGAGGACTTTCTAAGGGAAACTGGCTCGTAAACACGTTACACATGGGTAAAACCACGAAAACGCCCATGCAGCCAGCCCGTTCGCGTGATTCGAACCTCGGACCGAACTACCAGTGTTCAGCGATTTTACCGCTGATTTTACCGCTGAATTTTACCGTTTGGTGGGCTCGTATCTTAGTATGCGACAATCGTGAACTAATAATCATAGCTTTATTTCTCTTACAGAAACGGGGGCACGTGCACAGTCACTCTGGAATATATAAATATCTATGTCGGATCTTGAATGCGAGATGTTGAGCTCCTTAGCCTCCGTACTATCCTAAGGTTAATACAATTTATTCTTTGAACTTTAGCGTTTGCAGCATCATTGCCTTAGTAGGTGACAATAATCGTATATATTTGTAATTAATAAATTGTAAAATTGAATTTTGAGCAAAATTTTGGATTCTTATAAGCAAATTGAGGTTTTTTACAGAGTAAATATTTCAAACAAATCTCCCCTATGCACACATTCCACTTCTTCAGCATCCTCTCCAACATAAATTCTAAACAGATCTTCACATTCTATTTGATAGCTGCCCTCTGTACATACATCAGAAACATTTTCCTTCAGGAAGTGCCAGTGAGTGAAGCTGGATGGAATGCTGCTTTTATTAGAAGAGAAAATCAGCGTTTAAGCAATGGAGTCGAAACGAACTGTAAGAAATATGATTAATGTTTTACATTCTGAAACAGGTACAATCGAGCCGAACATACCACGCTAACTGTGCAACCCCACCCCAGTTTTATTGGAGACTACCCTGGGTCCGAGGGCCGTCCACCTATTTTTGAATTTTAGCAAAGGTGTAGTTGAATTTTTATGTTTCTCCAGCACAAAACAGTGTAAAAGTCTCTATAGTCGAGCTCGAACTAAAACGGAGTGGATGATAAGCTGTCATCACCTAGATCTGGTGGACTGAATCTCATGTCTCTGCCAGTCGACCTTTATATTTGGGGAAGAGTATTAAGGGACTACTAGAAAATAATTACAAAACAGGCACAAAATTATAAAACCCGACTTCTTTTGAATCAGTTCTAGGGTTAATAAATAAAGAGATATTAACTGTTATAGGATTAAAAATTTTCCATGAAATGCGACTAAAATAGCAATTTTTTTAATTGAATATGTTACTACTGGAAAATATTTACACAATATACAACAAATTAAAATATCAGCCTTTTTTCGAATCAGTTCTAGGGTTAATGGATAACTAGATATTAATTATAATAAGATTAAATTTTTCCATTAAATGTGTCTGTAATTGCAAATTTGTTTTAAATGAATATTTTGCTAATAGAAAATAGTTACACAACAAACAACACATTATAATATCTGATTTCTTTTGAATCAATTCCAAGTATAATGGATAAAGAGATATTAATTGTTCCAAGATTAAAAGTTTTCCATTAAATGTGTTTGAAATCGCATTTTTTTAAAACTGAACATTTTGCTAATGGAAATTTTTACACAACATACAACAAATTATAACATCTGACTTCTTTTGAATCTGTTCTAGTGTGAATCGATAAAGAGCTATTAATTGTTATAGGATTACATTTTTTCATTAAATGCGTCTGAAATTGCAAATCGTTCAGAATTTACCATTACTGAGCCATTGTTCCCCACTGATGGTACACTTGCATATTTTTCAAAAATCGTATCTGCACTTAACTCAAAATACCGCCAAAGCAAGTAACATACCTCGAACTAATTTTGAAACAGTTGTAATATTGAAAGGCCAAAGGAATTCTAATTTTTCACCCTAACTTGTTTCTTAAACGTATGTGAAATTCAATTACATAAAGTATAACATAAATAAAATAGTTCACCTTCTCAAAATCATTTCTTAAAGCTTTTCAAGGATATAAACAGGATTTTTTTTTCCAAAAACACAACATCCACCACGCAACCTGGAGGACTAAGTTAACTACCGATAACCGAAAAGTTACACGCTAGTTTCTCCTCCACATGCGGAAAGGAAGGGAATTCCCCTTTTTGGATCGCTACTGTGAAATAGAAAACAAGAACCATAAAAAAAAAAAAAAATAAATAAAAAAAAAAACGATTTTGCCTGTGGGAATCGATTGTTACCCTCGTGTAACGTCAGCGAAATAAGGATACGGATGTTTCGTGACTATGGTAGTACAATTGAGACACACACTGCTTTTAATATAACAATAATAAAAATAATTTAATTTGTATAATAAGCCCTTTTGAGCAATAATAAATAAAGCGTAGCCGGACAAGCAACTATGGCAACAAAAACAGATCGTTTTAATAATAGAATAAACATTTTTTTTCGTTGCTATGAGTTTTTCGTTGTTTTGTTTTGTTTTTCGTTTGTTTTTCGTTGCTATGAGTTACCAGACTGGCAGCGTTGAGTTGTAGTAGGCAGGTCACCCCAGTGACTATACTCGGGCAAAGTTTTCTTTGAGTGGAGCACTGGATTACTCTTTAGTTGTAGTTATGTTTTATAAATCTACAAATCACTTTAATTGTAATTAATTCAACATTAAAATTTAGATTGTATTTCTTTTATAAATACAGATTATTTTCAACTGAAAGATTCAAGCCTGAAAAGCTTCACTACAATCATGATGTAAAGCTAAATTACATGCTTTGCATCTATAAACATTATGACTATGGCGTTCTTTACAACGAAGTCTTCTGTTATCCTCGGACTTACCGATAAAATGCCTACCATGCAGTCGCTTTAATTTAGGTCTTCTTGTTGTTGATCTATTTCTGACTAATCCTACACTTTCAACAAGAATTTGCAAAAGGTATAGTGCAATCTCGCGTCTGAAATCTAAAAGAGACATTTTATTTGCAGTAATAGAAAGTCGTGATATTTTCCATGCATTTTCCAACGATACATCAATGTAATTAGTAAATATTGACCACCACTTTTTTGCCACGAACTCTTATTCTGTAATTGTCTACTTTTACAAGGCTATCTCAACTAGAGAAGCTTCACTTTTGGGCTTTTGCATATGTCAGAACCCTAAGGGAATTCATTCAGGAACCTGGAAAGACTGGGAGTAGTGGATCTCTAGCTGCATGCCAGAATAAACAACATATCGCATAATTCGACCCCTTCCATTTTGGCATTGTTCAATAAGATGAGGCTGAGATACAAAAACCTTTTTCCTTTGCGTTCTTAAAATAACCAGAAACACTTTTTACAGACTTAGTTTTCCCAAAGTTGAACAAACAATTCCAACTGAATTGTTGTTCCATCAGAAAAAAATTTTTGTGCTTTTTCGCTTCATAATGGGAATTATAGTAAATAACCTCCGTCCTTCTTACGGACAACATTTCACCTTTTCTAGTGGACACATTTGTATTCGGTTTTCTTAAATTGTTCCTATACCACTAAAAGCTTTATTTTTTATATGACAGAGAAGACGAAATCATAATTGACGGTTCCTTTTTTATATATTTAAAATTTCCAGTTTTCTGTTCTTTTAAAATTTCTTGTATGACTAGCACTATTTTGAGAAGGCTCAAACTTAATTCTTTAGTGAACTTCAACTTCCCCAAAAGTATCATTTGCTAAAATATCGTTATCATTATTCAAAACATTATCATTCCCTTCTTCATCGTTAGCTTCGGTAATTTCTGGAGGAACAACAAGAATATCAGTTTCATTCTGTTCATTATCATCATCTGTTTCTTCATAAAAAACCTTTTGAATGGCTTCTTCTAATGTAAGGTACCTCGTTCTAAGTATTTTTAAAGCATGGAATGAATATCAGCCATTGAAGATAAAGATAGCAAACTTTGTTTACATTTTATTCATGTGTCCAGCAGCACAGATTAAATCTCTGAAGTAAACCTTGTTGTGAGGAATGTTTTATCGTGTATCCACGATAAAAAAATGCATATTCGAACACAAATCGCTTTTATTCAGTTTTAACTAAAATAATAAGAAGCGACGGATACATTAAACATGCAACAAGAGAGAGAAATAATAAATAATAGAACAAAAGGATTATGGGATATTGTTTTTGGCCGTGGTTGCAGCGTGTCTTGGGTTGCTAGGGATACTAGAAGAAGTGTGTTGCAAAAGATAGTCTTCAAATGCTTTGTAGAGTTGCGCGCCTCCAACCTGCACGCAACAAAGTGGTGACTGCTGAAACTGGAAATTAGACAGAGTCTTGCGAAGGGTTTAAGTCCCTTTTTATTCAACTTAAGAAATTACAATTGCGTGCTCTTGACGCTCACAAACTACGCCGACCCGGCGGTAAAATAAAAATAAGAACCTGAAAAGAAATAATAACAAGATTCTAACTACGAGGCTCTCTAAACGTAACTGACCTCACCGCGTTCTACAATACCGCTGATAATTCAGCAAACTCTGAATATCACGTTGAAAGATTAACAATTCTCTGAGGCAAGCACACAGGCCGAAACGCGTGGTTCTTCAATTTCTGACTAACTACCTCCACGCTCGTGAAGTAAGAAAGCACCCTTCGAACTCGTTTCCTTTCTATTTAACTCAGAATACTTCCGCTGATAATTTGAATCCTTGCGCGTTCTACTAAAAATTTACATACTCTGGCATTGGCAGTTCCAGGGGAAAGTAAGGCTTGTCAGGAAAGATAGTTTAAACTTAAAATAACTCTTAGTTAAAATAAATATAAACCCTACAGCTTGATTAATTAACAACATCCAGAACATCTAAAGCATCGGTTCTCAAACTGTGGTACATGTACCACTGGTCGTACATTACAATATTTTTAATAGTTCAATTTTTACAGAAAAAAGTTAAATGAATGTTCAAATGAATGTAAAACTGCGCTTTTTTTAACATTTTGTTTTAATCTTTATTATTCAGAAACTCGAGTATTTCACGTTTTTGACTCTGTTGAAATGGCGACTTTCCAAGAGCTTTGAACAATTTTCCGGATTACGATTTCCAAGAATCGTAGCGGCATTCCAGTATACTGATGTATGTTTTATTGCAATGTAAAAGTTTCATTTACGAATATAATTAAATAATATAAATTTAAAGTGTTTTATTCTTTGATTATGTACATTTCATTTAGGATGCATTGATTTTTAAAGGCGAAGTGCTTTTATGGTAGTACATATATTTTTGTTTCATATTTATGTGGTACAAATTTCGAAACGTTTGAGAACCCCTGATCTAAAGGTATGAGCGAAAAAGGGGATTACTCTTTTCCCGCTAACGTTGCACCAGCGCAACACTTTTCTTCTCTTCCATCCCCACACAAATAAAAGGTTTCCCAAAATTACAGCAAGATTTGAATCAAGTAAAAAAACACAGTTTTCTTCTTTAAATTGCTATTTTTTATTTTTATAATAAATGAAGGGCAAAATGAATTTAATAAAACTGATAACGATCTAATCAGCCGTTTTGAAAGATATGTACGGTTTAAAAACGGACGATACGAATGTAAACTATTGTGGAAATCTACTACAGAAGAATTAGGAAATAATTTTGATATCGCAAAAAAGCGGTTTGATTTTTTAAAGCAAAAATTCGAGAAAACTCCAGAAATACTGCAAAAATATCGGGGAATTATTGAAGAGCAGTTAAGGGAAAAAATAGTCGAAGAATGCCCTAATGAAATCAAACTTTCAGAGTATTATATGCCGCACCTTGCTGTAATTCGCGATTCTGAGACTACTAGTGTCCGTGTAATTTTCGATGCTTCTTCGAAGACCGGAGAATTCAAATCCTTAAACGAATGTCTAGAAACCGGCCCAAATTTGAATCCGAATGTTCTTGACGTGATCCTGAGGTTTCGTGAACCTGTAATAGCAGTTTGTGGGGACATAGAAAAGGTATTTTTAATGATTAGCATTGCAGAAGAAGATAGGAATTACTTAAGATTTCTTTTGTTCGGTAAGATGAGAAATCATGTAATATTATGCGCATGTGTCGGGTTCTGTTCGGAACAACGGTTAGTCCTTTTCTGTTCGCTGCCACAATAAAGTATCACATTAAAGGGTATAAAGAGGACTATCCCGAGAGTTTTAAAATGCTTAATTCTTCTGTTTACGTTGATGACTTATTTTATGGAGGTAAAACTGTAGAAGATGCGTACCGATTGCCTGTAGATGCTGTAAATATTTTTCGGGATGCGGGTATTAATTTGAGAAAACTGAAATCGAATTCAGATGAATTAAATACATTATGAATGAAGTCAAATATTAAAGAGGAAGATTATTTCAATAAAGAAACAAAATGTTTGGGCATGATTTTGAAACCTAGTAACGATGAAATAAAATTAAACATGAAACCAGTTCAGGAGTCAATTGGAAATGGTGAAGGCGATACAAAAAGACTGACATTGAAAACAGTCGTCAAAATATTTGATCCTGTCGGATATTTGCAACCTATTACAAGACATTTGTCTTCTGGGTTTGGAGTGGGATGCTGCACTTCCCGTTGATACCAATAAAAGGTGGATGAACTGGTGTGCAGAAATGAAATGTTTAAAAACTCCTGAATTCCCTAAAAAATTGTTTCACAACATTAATTACACGCAGCTCAGCGTTCATATATTTTGTGATGCGACACCTAGAGCTTTTGGAGCAGTGGCATATTTTAGATACACGGATGAAAATAAAGAAATTAAAACCAGTTGCATAATGGCAAAAAGTAGAATAACTCCCCTCAAATCTTTAACCCTCCCTAGATGCGAGCTAATGGGAGCTGTTGTAGCTTCTCGCTTAGCTAAATATTTAAAACACATCTTGCCTATGTTAAGCAACAATGTTATATTTTGGAGTGACTCCCAAATAACGCTACATTGGATAAGGAAATCACCAAATGTCTGGAAGCCATTCGTTGGCAACCGTGTAGCAGAAATCCAGGCAATTTGCAACGCTAACCAGTGGTACCATTGCAGTGGCATGGAAAACCCTGCAGATCTACTATGTCGAGGGGAACGAGCTGACAACATCATCTACAGTCCGTTGTAGCAAAACGGACCAAGTTGGCTCCTCCAGCCTGAAAATTTGTGCCTGAAAGACCGAACGTTGAAACAAATGAAAAAGAGATATCCGTAGAAAAGACTGATAATGTCCTACAAGCTGCTATCAACAACAAGGACACTGAGAAAAGTTCTAATTCATTGCTCAATTTAAATCAATTTAGTAAATTAAGCAAGGTATACCGAATAACAGCGTGGATATATATGTTCGTCAACAATTCTAGCCCTAGATCTAAAAGACTGTGTGGACCATTAACCGCTTCTGAAACAATGAATGCAGAAAAATACTGAATTAAAAACACCCAATTTCAATATTTCGAAAAGGAAATCCTCGATTTATCTCAAGGAAAGTCAGTTGACAAAGGTTCCAATATTTACTCGCTGAATCCTGAGCTCGACGAACACAGACTTCTGCGGTTAAAAGGCAGAATACAATTAGCAGACTGTCTGGAATCTGCCAAGCATCCATGGATACTTCCGTCAAAGTGTCGATACGTCAATTTGTTAATTTTCAACGCACATGAAAGGGTATTTCATTCCGGAGTGGACTCAACTCTCACGCACCTGCGCGAAAATTTTGGTTATCAAAGGCAGACAGCGAATTAAATCCTTGTTGAGCAGATGCGTGATTTGCAAAAGATACAGTGTTCGTCCTGGAATTCATGACGTAGCTCCACTTCCTCCAGATCGAATTCTTCAGTCACCACCGTTCGCGGCAACTGAATTGGACTATACTGGACCATTTTTCTGTAAAGAGAACAATTGGTAAACATTACCTTTTAGTATTTACTTCTGCCGTAACGCGGGCTGTTCATTTAGAACTGGTAACTTAGAGGAATACTGAAGTGTTCTTATTGGCCTTTAGAATACAGCGCAACGAGGACTGTGTTCAATTATATACAGTGACAACGCAAAATCATTCAAACGCGCAGACACTGAACTGAAAAAACTGTGGAATTGCATTTCTGATCCTTCTGTAAAGAATTTCTTCTCTTCTTACAATATTCATTGGAAATATATAATTAAAAGGGAGCATGGTGGTGAGGATTTTGGGAGAGAATAATCAGAACGATCAAAACAAGTCTTAGAAAAATTGTTGGCCGTTCATCGCTCTCTCTCAATAAACTAGAAACAGTGTTCGTTGAGATTGAAGCCATGATCAATTCCAGGCCCATTACTTACTTATATAGTGAACCCTCAGAACCCTCTCCACTTACTCCTGCACAATTTTGATAGGTAGACGTTTGCTATCCCTTCCTCCAACTAGAATATCTAAGGATGATTTATCAAGATCGAGAAAATCTATTGTGAAAAAATTCTAACATCAGTAGAATATATTAAATAATTTTTGGAAATGCTGGCGAAAATTTTATTTATTAAATTTAAGATCTGCTAATACGTACCAGCAAAATTCAAAGGCAACTGAATTCAAACCAAATGACATAGTGTTAATCAATGAAGAACGCTACCCTAGAAATATGTGGTCTTCTAGGTAGAATTATAGAGACTTTCCCTGGAAGAGACGGAAAAGTTCGCTCATGTTCGATCAAAACTGGCACTGGACTAATAAAAAGGCCAGTTCAACTAATTTACAATTTAGAGCTCAATGATTGAGTTGAAAAATTAAAATATTTACAATATGATATTCATAAGATTGAAATTTTCTTTTTGTTTTTCATTATTATATTCTTTTAATTGTTATGTGCTAATAGTGTATTTATTCCTCTATTCTTTGTATTAATAGTTTATTCAAGAAAGTTTTGTATGGGAAACTTGTTTAGAAGACCACATGTAAAAATATGGTAATTACTTTATTGTAATGTGATTGATGTAAATCCAAATGATGGAAATTGGTAAGTATTTTTATAAACTCATGTTAAGCGTTTAGGTGGGGAGTGTTACAAAACGCCTGTAGAGGGCGCTGTACGCCGCCTGTTTCTTCAGTGTAGGAATGGAATTTGTACTAATGAGATGTGCTTATTTATGAGTATAATTTATAGTATTTCAGTAATCATGTAAATAAAATTATTTGTTGTTGTTTTCTAAACTGAGCCATTCATCGCCTGCTACGTACAAACTAAACCACCAAAATTTAAATAAGCATTTTTTTTTTTTTTTTTTTTTTTTTTTTTTTTTTTTTTTTTACATGGCCAAACAAGGGCCATCGCTGCTGTTGCAGGCTGAAGAGTCTACAGTTACCTATGTTTGACATGGCCATACAAGAGCTTCTGAGTTGATACACATTAATACGCGTTGATCATTAATACACATTAATACACGTTAAAACACATCAGTACACAGTGGTATGTACGTAACGTAGGTTAATACACATTGATACACATTCAAACACTTACCTTTTTGACCTGGCCATATGAGAGCTGCTGAATTAGTATGCATTGATTATATATTTATATACAGTGTCTTATACGTCGTTTAAGATACATATTACATGATTTCCTAAGGTGACCTTGATAACAAATTATAATTACACTTACAAATTATAGTTACACGCAGTTACACATATAACTTAATAATACTTTGAAAATATATGACTTGATTAAAATATACTTTGAAATACGTTGGACAGTCACTATATGACTTGATTAAAATATGAATGGAAATACGAACACTGTATACTGGGATGCGCGTGATACAACAATCATTATATACAATACATGTGGTAATTCACTCCTACAACTCATTAGCCTTTTCCTAAATCTGGCAGCGAGATGCTTCTTCAAGCTGCGTGAGGAAGTGGAGAGAATTCCATTCCTCTGTTTTAATCCTAACCTTATACCACAAACATATAGTATATATACTGTAGCATATATATACCCCGATTGCTGCAGTGTAAAGAGCCACAATAGGTCTTAGGATCTTATCTCTATATCTCAGAACTGCTAGTGCTCCTTTCCTGATAATGTGCAGGTCGGTGGTGCCAGTGATAGAAATATCGCCCAGAAAATCACTCCGCATACTTTCATGCGCAAATGATGGAATATCCCGTGTACCAGGTTCTAGCCATATTAGAATCCGCCCTATTGTCAGGTTGTACACCAAAGCGGAACTCACCCATGGAAAGCACGTCACTCGATCATCTCGTCCTCATCTAAGATGTTCCTGCTCTATTCGTTCCGATCTGCAGTCAGCACGGTGGTCCTGTGTCAATGAAATGCAAGGGGAAAACTCTGGTAGCTAAAACTCTGGTACCAGTAGCCCTTTGAAGATGCTGCTGTAAGAAAATATCGTTCATAGAGCGGTTTCTTGTGGCCATTAGTGTTAAATACCATCCCCATTTTGTTGCAAACGTACGACCTTATCCCCATTTTCGGAGAACATTTCCAGTTTCCAAAACCCGATTCCATAGTCTGGAATTGACAATTTGAGAATTCCTAACTCTTCCTCTACAATGAATTGCTTTCGACCCGCCTACGACCGATGCCCCCCTCCATGGTACCGATTCAGCTAAGTCATCTTGCTGAGACATTGAGTTCATTGTTATAAAATATTCAAAGGGGTCAATTGTTTTTAATCTCCTTCTACAGAAGAAATGCTGAAAATCGCTTTTCACTCCATATCTAAAATGCCTAGTTTTCGATGTCACAGACAAAATTTGCATATTCCCAGCTTTGTAAACGTTATAATTTTCCTTTTTAATCTCTTCTGTTTCATTTTTGTTAAGAAAGTTGCATTTATATGGTTTTTCATACCGAACTCACAATATCCCCTAATTGTTCTGAGCCGTGTATTTGGCTGGGTGCAATTCATTTAAGAGAGTGAGCGTGATATATGTTCAGTTTTTCGATTTTCTTCACTTTTCCACAGTATCTTCTAATCAGATGTCATGTACATAACTTCCTAGGCAATCATTTCCATACATTACATAACGATATCATGACTGAAAGTTTTCAAAAAATATTTTCCTGGTGTGCTTTTAAAACCTTGATTAATTGGTGCCTTTGGCAATTGTTCTATCTCATCCCTCTTAAAGCTACTATCGTTTTTCGTTTATACTCTTCGTTCCATATGCTGCACATTTAAGATGACTCTACGACAGATATTACCTAAAATTTAACACTTTGTAGGGACATTAGAACTTTTTTAAAGCAAGAGACTTGAAAAATTAGCAACGCCTTCGCCGGGAATCGACCCGCGGACCTCTGGAATACGCGCCCAGCGTGCAGATCACCACACCACGAAGGCATGCCAAGAAGGAGGGAGAAAAACCTTATAACTTACTTGAATAAAATTTCGAGGTCGACTTATGCATCGAGTCAACGTAACCTTATTAGTCTGTAGAGTGGTGTTTTTTTTTTTTTTTTTTTTTTTTTTTTTTTTTTAACTTCCTTGTACGAAGTAAAAAGGAAGTATTGTAATCTCGAAAAGTTTCAGGCACCATATTTCAACAAAAATATCCATTTTGACCGCTATTGAAGGCGATTTAACGATGTTCTTGCGTGATATCTGTACGTAAGGACAGAATAAAAAACTCGTTTCCTCCAAAACAATTATAAACCTGCTTTAAAATTAATTCTCAAGAGAATTTTTCGTGGCGTCTGTACGAACGTATGTACGTACGTATCTCGCATAACTCAAAAACGAGTAGCCTCAGAACATTGAAATTTTGTATATAGGACTGCTATAACATGTAGATGTGAACCTCATACTTTGGTTGCAATCGGCCGCACCAAACGTATATAAATATATTTATATATATATCCACTCTGTTACCCGGCTCAGTGATCTCAGTTTCTCTACTCTTATATGCTTGTAAATTGTACATTTTTTGCTTTAAAAATGATTGAATTACGTTGTTCTTATCTTCCGGTTAAGGTTTTTATGCCTTTAGTAAATCTGTATGCAATGTTTTTAGAATTATCAACAATTTTAAAGTTGTTTAAGTGCCGCTAAGCCTAATAATTTTTTTGATGGCAGCCATTGCTTGTTTACATTTGAAACAGCAGACTAGTGGAGTTGTTGCCAATCTAGAGAAACTTAGCTTCGCAACAACAAAGATAACGCCTTCATTTATTATTGCCAATTAAATCATGCTTGATCCTTTCTGGAATTTTTTCGAGGAAATAAGTGTTTGAGATTTACTTCGTAATTTTTAATACAGATATTTTGAGTTTTTATGTATTTTTGCCTTCTCGCGAAGTGAGAACTGAATTAATTGAATGAGTATTTCTCAATCGTCTGTGAAAAACTGTTTCTTTTTTGTTTTGTTTGCTTAATTTCTTTTATACATCATTCTAGCTTTATTATAGTATTTGAATAGAACATGTGGCGACGATTAGATAAGTCTAATCTTTAAATTATATAAATTTTGTGCATTCTGAGTTATAATATGAGCGAAATAATAATACTGTTAAGTGAATCTAGAGCCAGAGTGTCGCTATGATAAACAAATACTAGAGTGAATTTTAAAGAATGCATTTATTCTATTGTGGTTTATGCGCTGTCGGTGAAGTAGATTTAATTCAATCCAATAAGTTTAAATGAAATGCAAAAACAAAATGCGTATAATTTAATATTCCGTACAAGGAAGTCATGTGGTGTACACATCAGTTTTTTTTTTTTTTTTTTTTTTTTTTTTTTTTTTTTTAGCAGGAGATGTGAAAAATATTTAGGCCTCTCGCCGGGATTCGAACTTGGAACTCTTGAATTTGCGCCGAGTGTGCTACCATTACATGCTGGAAGAATGAAGATTAGTGGATTTAATCGCCAAATCGTGGTGGTGACTAATTATTGTCCACCACCTTTTTAGTTAGAGTGCCACTGTAGAGTGATTAGATTTTCTGAAGCAGGAGACGTAAACAAAAATGTGTAATGCCCTCCCGGGGCTCGAACCGTGGACCTCTGGAATACGCGTCAAGAATGTTTCCAATTACACAATGAAGGCGTGAGGAAAGGAAGAAGAAAATACCCTATAAGTCTCTAAATGGATTCGATCATGGAGTATGTGCATTAATAATGGATTTGCTCATGGGATTTATATTCTGATATAAAGAAGCAAGTGATTTTTATGCGAAATTCTAAAGAAAAGCTTAATTTGCACTTTAAGTAGCAATTGTTTTATGAGGATTATAAAATGTTTTTACAAAAGATTTTAATATATAAATATATTTACTGTATTCACGAGCGTATTTCCACACCGCTAGCTATTTAACGTAAGATTTTTAAAAAGTGTTTAAATATCCACCTCAATTCCCTCTTCCTAAAGCGTTTCCCGTTCCGAAAGCGAGCCTCTCTAAAATCATTTTCTGAGTCAGAATTGTTAGTACATAAGTTTGCCGGTTGGGTGGTATCTTTGTGCCACTTCCGCAAAACACCCTGTCTCGATCAGTAGGCGCTCAATCCTGGAACGAATTCTATTGTTTGCTGGAACAGTCCAAGATTTCTAGGTATGGTACGTGAAAATAGGAATGAGCTAAGAGGAGTAAGGAAAAGGGATTTTGAGTATAGGGAATTTCAGTCGTTCTGGGATTGAGTACTATGAACAGGCTCCTGCTTTGTGAGGGTAGCTAGCGTTTCGTTAGTAAGTGTATTATATTTATTATTCTTATTGATTGTCTGCCCTTTTTTTTTACAGTTACAATTTTCTACAATACCTTGAATAAATAAAAACTTTACAGTTACTTATTGTAACTTCATGTAATACTCTGTTACGACTTTCGAGTCAAAGGCAGCTTGCTCGAAAGTTAACCGTTACACCCAGACCAGAAACCGTTAGGCTGTACATAACTTCATTAAGTTTTACGTTTTTCTTTACCTTTTGAGTTAATACAAAAGTATTGGCTTTTGGTAAGCACGAGTTGATACCAACTGGGAAATTTATTTGAGTTAATAAGGGGGTTCTTTACTCCTTTCTCCTGGTTTTGGAGTACTTCAAAAGATTTCGTGTTAATTCACCAAACAGTCTTTTGTGTCAAGTACATTTTACGATAGCCAAGCATACAAGACGTTATAATTTTACCCATTTTTAACTTACACAGTAAATAATTCACAGTTCATATGTATGACAATAACGAAGTTTAAGAAAATACATTAAAAAACAAAAGCTACCAATTCTTTTATAGAAATGAATATTTATATACGAGTTGGAGAAAAAATGCAAATACTAATTAACTGTATTGAAAAGCATACTCAGGATTTTACTACTTTTGACGATCGCATAGTAGGATTCAAATGACTGTTTTCTCGCTGTTGATTGGACTTCAGCTCATCACACTCTCACCGCCAGTGAGTCTGATGGTCTCATTTTCGGTCAGAGACAACGTGTCTCATTTTATTAATCTCAAGTGTTCACATCTTTATCGTGAAACAATTATGAAGAGCCGTTATGTGGGATTCCGTGATAAGCTCTGGTAAGAGCAAGATAAATTCCTCCTGAACAGCGGAATACCCAACTAAAGCATCAAGTAAAAATTGTAATATTTGTTCACCAGTGTTGATCTTCAGTTGTTATAACAGTTTCGTGGACAATACGAAATTCCATTCTGTCAATCTCCAAGAGAAGCCATTTGCCCAATTAGTTGAGGTGGAGGCTTATCGGATGTATGGAAATGGGGATGTAACAAGCTGATGTTGCCAGACGTCTCAGAACGCCCACCAGCGGCCGAGCAGTAAAGTCTCTGAACACTGGTAATTCGGTCCGAGGTTCGAATTCCGCGAACGGGATGGCTGCATGGGCGTTTTCATGGTTTTCCCCATGTGTAACGTGTATACGAGCCAGTTTCCCTTAGAAATTCCTCCACGAAGGCATCCCTCCCCTTAGGCAGCTAGCCCTCGTGTGCTTTACCATAATTAAATACACCAACATCACAGCAGACGTCTCAGTGTTTCTCGGACCACACACTATGGAATCAGCTTGAATACGAGGATTCTGTGTCTAGAACACATGGTCCAGGCAGACCTAGAGTTAGAACACTTGCGGGAGACCGTTAGTTAGCTCTTTCGGCTCGATGGAGGAGTAACATTACTATGCCTCAGCTCGTGGCTGATCATTTAGAATCTTAGCTACTACAGACGCCTGCACAATACAGGTCTGTATGCAAAACAACCAGTTGTTTGTATCCCCTTGACCCGAGGACATAGAGATGCCCGTTTATGTTGGGCAAGAGAACACGTCTCCTGGACCAGTCAACAATGGGAGTCTGTTCTCTTCACAGACGAATCCAGGTTCACACTGGAGAGTGATTCAGGTCGTCAACTGATCTGGAGAACAACGCACCACATACAACCAATTCCACACTGTGGAAAGAAGGAACAACGCACCACATACAACATAAAGAGGGAACAACGCATCACATACAACCAATCCCACACTGTGGAAAGACACAGTTACAGAAGTGTTGGAATAACGGTTTGGACTGGGATCTCTCTCGGTGGTCAAACTGACCTGCATATGTTCCATGAAAGAACTTAAACCGGTGTGAGATATCGAGACGAGATCCTTGATCAATATGTCCGCCCACATGCCGCTTCTATTGGTCCTGAATTTCTTCTGATGGACGACAATGTGCGACCACACCGAGCTCGGGTTGCTGAAGAATATCTTGAGGGTCACGGTATGTAGCGGATGGAATGGCCAGCTCAGTCCCAGACCTGAATCCGATAGAGCATCTTTGGGACTACACTGGGAGACAGGTTGCTTTTTAAGCGCTCCTCCAAGGTCCTTAGATGAACTTGAACAAGGATTACTCCGTATCTGGTCGTTGCTCCCCATTGTACTGACCGACAACTTAATTAAATGTCTTGAAATGTCTCTGCTGTCAATGTATTGCAGCTAGGGGTGGACTCATTCCCTATTAGAAGACATTTTTGTAATGTTACCACCCTATTTTTCTTCAAAAGATGATATACTGTTTCTCCAAGACTGGATATCTCTGTCAAGTGTGTAATTTTTTGTTGTAATTCCTGTCTTTGTTGAACTTTAGAAATATTCTATGTCGCATTTGTTAAAGAACTGTTGAGTGATATGTCCTGTAAATTTCTTTCTATCTTGCTTTATTCTTAAATTAGACACAAAAAAACTTGCTGTTTCTTAATTTTCGGAGGGCAGTGTATATGACTACTACCAACGATTACGAAAAGTAGGGACTTTGAAGCCGGGTAAGGGCTCAGTATATATATATATATGTATATATACTGTACTGCCGATTGCAATAAAAAAGGGAGGTGCACAGCCAAGTGTTATAGCAGACTAATATATATACAGAATGTCCACATACCTCGGCTAATCATTTTTGAGTTATGCCAGATACATACGTACGTACGTACAGATATCACGATTTAAAATGAAATAAATCCATTTTACAACCCGTTTTGGAAACAAGAGTCCTTTATTTTGTCCCTAAGTACAGAACTCACGCAAAAAATCGTCCAAATGTATTCCTGAACAGTCAAAATAGATAATCCCGTTGAGAAATGATGTCCGAAATTTTCGGGATTAGAATACTTTCTTTACTTCCTACAAGAAAGATCATTATTAATATCTGGTATTTTTACTTCCTACAAGGAAGTAAAAATACCAGATATTATTTCCTGAATTATTCCTAAATGTTTTTGGTTACTGATTTTCAGAATTTTCATAGAACATTTCTTTGTCACTTATTTCATACAGGGATTGTAAATTTTTTTTATAAATATGTATATAACGAATTGTGTAAATACGTTTCCGCATTCCTTTAAAATGCCAGACTACTAGGACTGTGAGGAAAATCAGATTTTTATCTTACTTTATAGGTATACTAATCGCAACTGAAAATGATGATTTAAAATATATTTATTAACACGTTTACCTTACAGTTGCACAAAAGTAGAAATATAATTGAAATCTACTGAGCTGCTTGCTCGTATTTCAAAGCAGACTTTAAAATTAAATTTGGATGTGATTAACACTCGCCTAAATCTTGGCTCTGTCTTAAGTACCCAAGGAGCAGAAAAACCTTGCTGAAACCCCCAAAACCGATCAATTCATTTCAAAAAGCAGGGAAAAGTAGCTGAGTAACAATCAGTCTGTACTGCCAAAGCTCCTTCTTAAATTCATGGACTCTGTGTTTATATTTACTTTAACTAATTTGTGTTCTCGCGGGAGTTCACAGAAATCGAAGTAAAACGGCCAGGCAAACTAATTAAGATACTTTTACTCATAACATAAAACCTTACAATTATTCCCAACCGAATCTAAATAATTTGGCAGCAAAGGTATTAACGACCTGGTTAGAGAACTTTAAATTTCAACCTGGCCTCCCTGACGGTATAGTGGTTAGGGGAGTCGACTGCAATACCAAAGGACCCGGAGAAGACATGGTTTAGAATAGTTTTAGTTAAGCATTTCAGAATGTCCGTCTCTTCATAGGAGGCAAATCTGGCCCACCTATTAGGTGCCTCCATAAGAAAGTGACCAATACTTCTTGCCTTAGTAGTGGCAAAACCGAACTCGGCTGAGAGCCAGCCATTGGTTTTTAAAAAAAGAATTTAATCTAACTGGAGCCAAGGTTTCTAGTTGCTGAATATCTTGAATTTTACCATGCAAATGCTTCGTTGGTGACTCAGCACTTAATTCTAGGATTTCGGGAAGTAAAATCCGGTTACCATTCAAACAAATGATGTTGATGTCTCACGATTTAATTCTAGGATTCCGGGATGGAAAATTCCATTTATCTTCGGAACAATTTCATACGCCCCTTCATCAATAGGAAATTAAAAATACTATAAAATTTATCTCACCCTATGCTTAAAAAATATGCTACCAATCAAAAAATATTACTGAATATAAAATGAGTGAAATTTTCTATGTATGTTTGTCGTAAATGTGAAGAAACATTTTTTAAAAAAGTTTCCAGTTTGAGTGAGTTACAGCACATTTTGGTAGGTCTTTGGAGCTCTGCTAATACCAAATAATTTATACTTTTTTAATCTAGATTGATGCTGCGTTTTAACTAAGAAATAGTAATTTTATGATTTTTATTTGATTTACGTTTCTGGATCATATTTTTCTGTTTTTCGATATCTTTAGTTACATTCGTGAAATCTCGAGTGGCAATAAGCAGTTTTTCACTGGATGCAAGTTAACTGAATATACCTTATCACACTTTTTGAAGGTATCATCATCATTTGGTGTCCTGAAAAAAACCGAAATGATATGCCTGAAACCCTGAAGTTGTACAGATAAGGAATATCATAAGAAAAACTTTTGACGAGAGCTGAGCTGTGTTTGCTGCTTTGTCGAAACTCGCCGCTTGAATCTACCGCACATAAAACATGCTTTTACCTATCAAAAACTCAAAAATCCTTAGAATTTAGTAGCTTATCGTGTAGCGGAAAATATTCTCTGTACAAATGATATGTACAATGTTGTACGAAAGATTAATTTTTTACTTTTACACCGTATAATATATTAGCACATTTCTCGCACTTTACACGTAAAACCAATATCGGTTTGTTATTTAAAACGTGAGTAAGTAAAATGTTTAACAGCAAGTCAATCTTTGATGTAAATAATTACATTTATTAAACATTAGAGTAATAAAAAAGCCGAATATGTTTAATTACATGTAAACAATTGGGAAACTACATTTAATAAGAATAGTATAATGTCAATGGAAATGCATTAAAATTATTTTAAAGAATAGTCAATGTGATGTACATGGTTTCAACGTTTAATTACATTTAGGTACAGATGCAATACATTTCAATTACATAAGCAAATACACATGCATCACTTTTAATGAATCTGCAGTGCCGTTAAAAATAAAAGGGAGAAAACAAATTACTTCAGCACTTAAAACAGTACGTAAATGCAGAAACAAGAAAAAATGAATACTTGTACAATTTGTGGTTACAAGCACTTCGGAACGTTCAAATATTTAACTTTTCCAGACACAACTTCTAAATGTACACTGGTATTACTTTGGGAAGGCTTTTCATAGAAGCATAATACCTACTCCAACAGCTAAAACAGCTCCTCCAAGAACAGCGGCTATGATTGCTAATACTTTCATCTGAAAATAAAAATAAAAAGATCTAATAAAAATAAAAGCATTTTTAACGTTTACACATTTTTATGTCAAATATGCTGACATTTAAAACTTAACGATCGTTTTGAATTTTTATGTGAATAGTTCATACGAGGCCTGCCCAGGGCCCGACTTAGCCTAATTGGGGCCCCAGGCAAAACCTTCATTGGGGGGGGGGCTCCTTCTCCTTCACTACTTCAGTAATGAACAACCGAACTTTATGGAGGTATTTAAATTTTTATAATAATAAACTTTCTATTCAATTTGGGGTTCCCCTCTGATGTGGAGGCCAGGGAAATTGCCCTGTACGCCCCTGCCTTAGTCAGGCTCTGGGTGTACCACCTAGGCCCTCAAAGTCCTCAACAATTCTAGAAATAAATAGTCCCAACCACCCTGTAATTCCTCATAAACCTGTTTTCAAACCCCTCCCCCAAAAGTACGGAAATTAACGCTGAGACCAAAGAAAGAACTTTGTACGTAAGGCTCCAGATGTCTTTATTGGCCCCTGGATTCATCTTTCCAACAATATAGTAAATGAATGCATAATAAAATATTTAACAAATTGGTAAAATGATAATTATTTATATATATTGTATGATAAAAAATTATGTAATTAAAAAATTTTAACTTTAATTTGCAATAGTTCCTTAATTCTACATTTTAACTTCGATATTTCTCTTTCCTGTCCTCTTTAAACTGCGACATTTCAAAATTATTTGACGTTATGCGGTTTTTGAAAGACACTAATGACACAAAATTTATATAAACACTTCAATGAGTCATATTTCAGTTTGAACTGAATTGAAACTTTTTAACAACCAATGGAAAAATTCAGAGTAAAGTCTTAAATCACTCTGAACCAATAGTCCATCTTACACAGGCTGCATTCCTACTTTTACTTAGGGTAAGATGAACGTTTCGACGCGTAACTCTGTCTCAATCAATTATGTTGTCATTAGATATGGATAGGGCAAAAATGTGAAACTTTTCAAGTTAAAAGAAATATTCCACCACCCATCTTTGCAAGTAGTTGAATTTCCTGTTCTAAATTATCTTACATTCTTCTACTAAAATTAATATTAGGAGATAATATAATCAATATTTCTTTAGTAAATATATATATATATATATATTACGTATATGTAACAGAAAGCAAAAACAAAAAAAAATTTAATTAAAAAATCTGAAAGCTTTCAGATTTTATATTAGGCCCAAAAGGGCGTTTTTTAACGTTTCATGTGTTATCTTTGTTTATGTATGTGTTACTTTTGTTACCTTTAAGGTAACACGCGTTATTTGTTAAAAGTAACACACCCTACTGTTCTTCTCATTTAAACCAAAAAAATGCAGTTCAACAGCAGTATCACAAAATATTTAGAAAGAGCGTATCTTTAAAATTTCCGATACACAGGCTCGCGCACTGGAAATTCCCCCCTTCCGTACAGTGCTCGCTTTGAAATCGCTGAATTTGTTAATCAAAGCTTTGTTAAAGTTTTATAAAATGTGAAATAAGAAATAAAACAAATTCCAAATTGGGGTTTTCAGATGCTCATATTGGAGTGGAGGATGACATTATTCAAAATTTGATGTCTCTATGTACCGTTGATTTTGGACAATACGAGAAATATACATGCATTCATACAGATTCTTTATTTTTTAATTTCTTTAGATAGTATGGAACGCTCTAATATTTGGTGGCAACAATTTGAAAAGTGAAACGCCGTTCTACAGTGGACGACGCCAAATGCCAAAATGAAATTAATAGCCCTTCCGGGCAAATAGCCCCTTTGGATTGAAAAACAAAAATTTTAAAACAAAATCTATTAAAATCTCGCATTGTACTATGAAATTAATGTTAATAAAATATAAAGCAGACAATTAATGTGAATGAAATAAAACAAAGCAAATTATTTAAAAAGAAAATTAATTTCTTAAATTGCACATTATTCCATTTCCATGATTTATTCGGTTTTTCTTTAAGACTACTCCGCAATGCTTTGTCAAAAGCTAAAAATTCACATATAATTTTCTCGCATACTTGTGAAAGTATACGCCTTATGTTAAAATATGAACACTACGAAATTTACATTCTTTAAATATTTTATATAAGAAACTTTTCCTTTAACTGCGTTAATTATAATGTTTATTATTTAAATTTCATCTACGCATCATTCTTAACAACTGCTTTAGTCTGTTTGCTAAGGAGCTTTTTAATAATAATATCAGATGAATTACACAAAAAAATCTGAAAGCTTTCAAATTTTATATTACGCTCAGAAGTTTATGTGTTACCTTTATTTATTAAATATCATGTTCTTCGCGCTTAAGCCATAAAATTCAATAGCAATATCACAAAATATTTAAAACAGTATATCTTTAGAATTTCCGATACACAGTCTCGCGCGCTGGAGATAAAAATATTTTTTTTTTCGTACAGTGTTGCCACTGCTCGCTTTGAAATCGTTTAGTTTTTTAATCAAAAATTAGTTAAAGTTTTACAAAATATGAAATCGATAATATAACAAATTCCAAATTAGGGTTACCAGATGCCCATATTCGGTGAAAGATTACGTTATTCAAAATTTGGTGGCTCTAGGTACCGTCGTTTTATCACAATGCGAGAAACATATATACATTTATACAGATTCTTCATTATTTAATTTCTTTAAATATAATACAGGGCGATAATATTTGGTAGCAACAATTTGAAAAGGGATTCAGACTTTTAAAGTTTTCGACGCAAAATGCTAAAACGAAATTAATAAATCATTAAAAGTAATCAAATTAATCATTTTCTAGAAAATGATAAATCCCATGTCCAACAGTGCTTTATGAGTTAGTTTCAAAGCCAATGAAAACTGTGCTATTAAAGAATATTACGTAAACTTCAATGAGTTAGTCAATTTCCTCTATTTCCCGTTGTTTTTTACCTGCTGTGTTTTGTGCAAAATGTTTTGTATTCTACAGTACTCAAAAGTGGTTCTGTGTACTTCAGTATTACAGTGCTCAAAGTTTGATCAAAGGCTTATTTATATCATCCGGAAATAAAATGTTTAAGACATGTGCATCTTCAGCGAAGTTTAGAACAAGTATGAAATATAGAGATTTCATTCAATATTACAAAGAATCTGTGTTTGTTTCATATAATTGAACAAAACTTACTCAGTTATATTCTTAATTTCGTAAAACTGCTAGCAACGTTTTTCCTTAGCCGCTTTCAGATCAAGAGTTTTTCTTAAAATTTTCAGCTCTTTTCAAGATGCGGTTGATGATGGCATGTCATCACATTTTCCTGTATCACTATTGCTATCAGTATCTGCAATGCTTACACCAGTTTCATAGTCATCTTTTATGTAGCTTATATTTATATTGTTCTAAATGGATACCTGCTCTAAAATGAATTTTAATATTTTCAATTACTAATGTCTGAAGATTAGCTATAGTTTGCTCTGAAGAAAATGCAGGAAGCTCTGAGATGTCTTCTAACCTAATTTAAAAAACAGATTTTAACTTATTTAAAACATTAATCCTCTACCCTGAAGTGTCCTGAATTAGGGACAGCAAGTCAATAACGAGTTTTGCCTCCTCTGGCGCTGCTCCAGAGGAGGATAGTGGCTGTTACACGATAATGGACGCCTTGATAATAGCTGTCACACGACGAGGCATAGTTTCAATAAGTTTGCGGAAGTATTGTATGGGACTGGCTTTTTCAAACATAGGATAAGAACTGTTCATAATTGAGGAAGGGGTCGCTAATATTGTGTGACATGTTTTCACACCTTTCCCTAAAACATCCGAAAGGTGCTCAGTAGGATTTAAGTCAGAGCCTCTAGGTAGACAGTTTATGGCACAGAAGTCAGAGGAATGGTAATCCAAAAGGCAGTAGCCAACGGGGACCTGTGAGAGGTTGAGTTATATTGCTGGAATACTCCATTTCAATGTGAATGACAGGACGACATAAATCTATGGAGATGATCGTCAGCAATTCTGCATACTGAATCACATTGAGAGAGTGTGGTACAAGTAATAAAGATTCCAAACACTGCCTAAAAAACATCCTAGACCAGGATTAAACCGCGATGGCCTTTTAAAGTTCCAACCTGGCGTGCAGGATCCCTTTCCTCATGAGCCTGAGACCCTATTTTCAGCCTTCCATTGGTGTTAAGTAATCGGAATCGAGACTCCTCATTCCATGTTACAAGTTTCCAGTCCTCCAGAGTCCATTCTCTACGTTCTTTTGCCTTGGCAAGACGTACGACTCGATAGCATGCATTGAGCAATGGTGCTTTCATGGATCTACGGCTCCCGAAGCCCATATAGCGAAGCAAACGTTACACGGTCCATTCACTGACTATACGTCTGGCGACCTGATTCAGCTGGGTAGTAATTTGAGCTAATGTTTGGCTTCGTTGACTATGTACAATACGGCCGGGGAGTCTCACACCACGCTCATTTGAAGCTAATTGTCCCTTGCAATTTTCCCGGTGGCTAGTTCTTTTTCCCATCATCCGTGTACTCTCGTTATACTTTTGACACTGTCGACCTTAAAAATCCTAGCCCTCTGACGATTTTGGAAACTGAATGGACCATGCGTCGAACGAATGTGATCGAATGTGCCTAAATCAGAAGTTTTACGCATACTGACAAGTGTAAAGACTGATCAACAGCAGCCAGAACTAGATATATAAGTAGCTACGGCAAAGTCCTCAAGTGAGCATAAATGCGGCGTAGCGTTACACCGTTTCCATAGCCATGTCTATTCCTAATTCAGTGACACTTCAGTGTATATTAACTACAATATGCATGGCCTCTGACAGAGATATCGACTTGCATATCTCGTTTGAAGTACTTGCATTTTCCCAAACTTAATTCTGTTCATCATTTTCTGAAATCTTTATCATTCCTTTCCTTTAATGACATTTAAATCTTTCGAAATACTTTAAAATTAAAGCTTGAATGTTCGAAGTTGATTATTACATAAAAAGACACTACTGTTTAATTCTGCGAAGAGACACTAAGGATGATTTTCATGAAGAGACACTAATGCTTTTCAGAAAGAAATGAGAGGTGTGTGTGCTGCACAATTAAATAATTAGCAAAGCTGCTTTCTTCATCTTTCAGTTCGCTGTTCCATGTTAAAAGAAAAATCAGGTAAGGTTCTACTTATTATCCATGAGTTCTTGTTGCAATGGTAGGACAAGAGTAAATTCTTGACTCCTTTCATCGAGATTTTCTGTTTTTGGTCAATACCTAGTTTTGTCTTCTTAATTGTTGGGCCAATATTGCAATATCACAGCAAATTATTCCTTCAATCTCTTAAACCAGCTGCTATTTTGCTTTGTAAGTACTGAAGTACGTTCTTGTGATGTTCAGGACAGTTTTGTCTGTACTATAAATTTTGAGTGGCTTATATTCATTTAACAGCTCAAGTATCAACTGCATGATGATCTGCTTCTATGCAGTTTTTGATGGACAGTGTTGGATTTCTCCTTCTCCTATTTGTGAATCATCATCTTTCAATTGATATAAAACTCTGTCTTCGCAGATAGCGAATTAATGAAAAAAGTACAAACCCTTTTTAGTTTTATAATTTGAAATCATTCTAGAAAAGTAATTTCGATGTCTTACAATTTTCTGTCATTTTTGCACTTCCTTGAAACATTTCGATTTTTTATTATTTCTTCACTAATTATAATTCCTTGTTTAAATTAATTGCACAATGCTGTTTGACAAATTCGCAGCTTCAATGTAGTTTTTCTCTAACTGCCGTTTTTAAAAAACATTAAAACCTTTTAATGATTTATTCTTCAAGCCACTTTCTTTGGCATTTTCAACATGTTATAAATCAAGTACAAAAAAAAAAAAAAAAAAAAAAAAAAAAAAAACGTTTAAATTTATCTTTCAGTGTCTCAATCAAATTTCAAAACCTAACGCTTCTACCCAGGAAAACGTTGCCGTTTTCTGTTTAGTCAATCTGTCACTTCATGTTCTTAAGTACGAAAAACGCTTTCCTTGCCTTTTCTTCAGCCTACAATTTTTACATTCTTTCGATTAAGACTCTTAATATACAATAATGTAAGAAGCATTACGGAGGTTAGGAAAAGTTTAGTCAAACCTATTTTATCGAAATTCTGCATTCCTGAGCGATGAAGCAGCTGTTCACAATACGTTAAATGAATGAACTACGAAAACCTTTGATAGGTACAAAAAGGATATGCTCGCACTGAAAAACAGTTCTTTTTCAATAAGCGGCGTACATGAGGTTAATAAACGGCCGTTTTCCTATTGATAGGTAAGTATTGGGTTTGGTTCCTGTAAATCTGAATGTAAGATGCGGCTGAGTTTATTAATCAGTTAGTTTGATAAGCAGTAAATATTAATGGCCCTAACTACTGTAATTTCATGGATCCAGGTAGTATTTAATAATGAATGAATGAATGAAATGAATAACTGCATTTATTGCTTTTAAATCGTTTAGTTTGTTAATCGAAAACAGACAGATTAATTCCGAAAGTCCCACAGTCGTATGGGACATGCAAATATTTTATTTAGAGCAGTAGCGACACGTTCCTTTTAATCGCTGAGCTTATGACTTACGCTTTACCCATTGTCAACACATGCCTTTTAAATCGCCGAGTTTGCTAATTAAATTTGAATAGGATGCTTATTACGCTTTGCCAAGTAGCAACATGTTGCTTTGAAATAGCAATATGGTACTCGGCAAAGCGTAAGTTTGCTATTGAAATAGTTACTAAATTGGCACAAAATATAAAATAAAGAGAAACCAAAATTCAAAATTCGGTCTTCGAGATGCACGCGTTTAGATGCATATGTTTCGCTCTAGCAGACTGATGTGTACACCACATGACTTCCTTGTACGGAATATTAAATCATAGGCATTTTTCCTACATTTCACTTATTAAACTAAATTAAATCTACTTCGTCGATAGCGCATAAACCACAATAGAATAAATGCACTTTTTAAAATTCTCTACATTTTTTTACCATTCCTTATATGATGGTAATAAGTGGCACCACAAAAATCACCAAGGATGTTATCCCCAAGGCTCAATATCTGGTCCACTTTTGTGGAATATTATTGCTAATATAGATCTAAACATAACTTTACTACAAAATGTTAGTATACAAGCTTATGCTTACGGTTTTGTTTTATTGGCCTAGGAAAATGGTCGTCATACTATTGATAAAGCTTTAAGTTTCTCAACTCAAGAATTGGAGAAGTGGTCATTCCATGTTAAACTTAAATTTGATCCAAAGAAGAGCTTTCTTTTGGGTATTGCTAAAACTAATACTAGATCAATACGTACGAGGTGCAAACTGTATGGACAACCAATTAGATATTCTAAGACAATCAAATATTTGGGCATTACGATCGATGAAAAGCTCACTTTTATACCTCATCTAGATCAAATAAAGATTTTATGCACTTATATTCTTAATAGACTTAGTAAAATGAATCTCCAAGGTTAAGTTCTTAAAAGTTTATATAAAAGAGCTATAGAGAGAAAGATGTATGCCTGTGGCGCATGGTGGACTGGATCGTTCCTAATGCGTAACAAAATTTTGCAAGAATTCGCAGAATTAGAAAAGAATCGCTTTACTGGGGATTACTAAGTGTTTTAGAACTGTTTCCACAGTAGTTCTTCAGATTTTGTCTGGATGTCTTCCGATCGATTTTTAGCAGAAAAAAAAATATGTTTTCTTTAAATTAAAAGCTGGTAATAATACTGTCGTTTGCTTCAGTGAGGTCTTCTCAACTAGAGATTTTGACTTTGAGAAAAGCTTAGACATTCATCCAGCTTTATTAAAACGGTTGAATTGGCTCCCTAATATGACAGGTTACACTGTTTTTACAGATGGATCTAAATTAAATGGTCGTGTGGGGGCAGTCTTTTGTGCGTTCTCACACTAGAAACTAAGCATACAAAGAAAATATAAACTTTCTTTGACAATGCCTCTGTCTAGCAAGCAGAGTTAGTGGCTCTGCGAGAGGCCTTATATTGGCTTATTTCTAATTCTACGCTAGATCCTGTAGAAATTTATAGCGACTGCTAAAGCGCAATTGTTTCAATGACGGATGTTTGTCCAAGTAACGATTTAATTAAACAGATAAAAGACATGCATGCTCATTTTTCTCAGCTCTCTCAGTGATATTAAACGCTTTTGGACGAAGAGTCATATTGGTACCATTGGTAGCGAGTTAGCAGATAGATTGGCAAAGGTTGCGACTGAAAATCAATTTATTGATTTTGAAGTAAAGACTTCCTTTGACAGTTTGAAATCCCTGTTGAAAAGAAAAATTTTCACTCTTTGGTAAGCAAAGTGGAACGACCCAGAATTTAAAGGAAGATTCACATATAATTTTATCTCAACTGTAGGTGAGAGAAGATGCCTAAGTGACAGGTATCTTAGCCAAGCTTTAACTAATCGTGGACATTTCCCATTTTATTATAATAGGTTTTCGATTAAAAATTGCGTCTGTCCTTGTGGCATGAGTAATGTCGATCTTGATCACTTGTTATTTAGATGTTCTTCTATGAAACATTTTGTTCTAAGATTTATTTCAGATATTGCTAAATTTAACACTCTAAAGGATCTATGTAAAAATACAGTGACTAAATTGAAATTGTCAAATTTCATAAAATATATATCTGTACATGAAACGAATTTATATATTGATTGTGTTTAAAACTTTCTTTGTCTGTTTTGAGAAAAATTGTGGTGTTTATGATATTCTGTTAGTAACATATTTTTATGCATGTAAGTAACATGTGTTATATTTTGTTTTGCAAAGCATGTAATAATGTGTTATTTGTTTGTGTAGCTGGTAAATATCACCAGCTTCTAGACTTTAAGTTCATATATTACTTGTTAATTCTATTTAAAGTTATTTCAGGTAGTAAGGTGGTTGTTCTGCTGATTATGGGCCTGATTTAAACCTTGTTTTAGATTTCAATGTTTCTATATTTAAATAGCACCACTAAGCCCTGTTAAGCCTCCAATTAAGGTACAGGAAGTTCAATCAGTCTCATATTTATTTACCACAGAGATACTCTGGCGCAGGGTAACTTAACACATCTCATTCATTTTATAATGCAAAAAAAAAAAAAAAAAAAAAAAAAAAAAAAAAAAAAAAAAATTATATCATCTCAAGAATTATCTAACGTGTTCTCTTCAAATACTATAATAAATCTAAAACGATGTATAAAAGAAATTAAACAAATAAAAAATAAACAGTTTTCACAGACGATTCGGCGCTGCTAACTTAATACGCATGTGCTACTCGTTAAACATTCTCCTCTATACGAAACAGACTGACGACAGTATTTTTGTTGATATGAAACACTTATTTTTTCGAATTTCATTAGAGATGTATTTATCATTCAATTAATTCAGTTCTCACTTCGCGGTAAGGCAAAAATAATAAAAACACAAAACATCTTCATTAAAATTTGAAAGATATAGAAAATCATAAAAACAAAATACATTTGAAAAAAAAAATTTTTTTAATTTAAATTAAAATTACAGTTTCTTCGCAAAAACAAGTAATTCAGCCAGCAAGCAAGAACACGGGTTTTTCGGTGCACAAAACAGGAAAGTTTGCTTTTGGTCTCACTCGTCAAAAAGATACTGAAGGCGTAGAAACTGATATAGTCTGTTGTGGATGCAATGCTGAGTTAATGTATGGGATAATTTAATAACTTAAATGATAATTTCAGAAAAGATTAAGCATAATTTAATTCGGAATAATAAAAAAAGACGTTACTTTGTTCTTGCGAAGCTTAGTTTCTCTAGATTGGCAACAAATCCGCTATTTTGCAAAGTTTGAAATGTAAACATACATGTCCGCCATCGCAAAATTCATTAGGCTTAGCGGCACTTAAACAACTTTTAAATTGTTGATAATTCTAAAACTATTGCATGCATATTTACTAACGGCATAAAAATCTTTGACCGGAAGATTAGAACAACATAATTCAATCATTTTTAAAGCAAAATATGCACAATTTACAAACATATAAGAATAAAGAAACTGAGCTTACTTATATATACTTTTAGGGCGGCCGAATGCAACCAAAATGGGAGGTGCACATGTACATGTTATAGCAGTCCTATATACAAAATTTCAACGTCCTGAGGCTATTCGCTTTTGAGTATGTACGTACGTGTATGTACAAACACCACGAAAAAAATATCTTCTGAATCCATTTTAAAGCAGTTTTACAATTCGTTTGGGAAAAGAAGAGTCCTTTTTTCTATCCTTAAGTATAGATGTCACGCAAAAACATCGTTAAATTGCATTCGATAGCGGTCAAAATGAATATTTTCGTTGAAATATGGTACCCGGAACTTTTCGTGATTACAGTACTTCCTTTACTTCTTAGAAGGAAGTAAAAAGAGAGCAAATTATGGAAATGCTTGAACGAAGTAAGTTTGAGCCAGAGCGAAAGTGGATAAGAACAGCCAAGTACTTGGATTTAGAGACAGCTTTACTTGTTTGGGTTCAGACAAGCAAGATCTCTGAATATCAGGACCTTTAATGCTAGAAAGAAGCAATGAACTTGCCAAACAAATGGGTTTTACATTTTCTGCAAATCCAGGATGGTTGGAACGTTCCAAGAAAAGAAATGGCATAGTACTAAAAAATATTTGTGCAAGTTTTACCGACCATGACAGCAAACTGGTTTCAGTCTACGTTGCTTTGAAAACTTAAAGAATATGGGAATGTCTTAAAGCAGACGAAATGGGTTATTTTTCCAAGTTCCTCTTACGATTAGCTCGCAGTAATTACGTGCCGTGTTCCGGCTGTCTTGATTTAGATGCTACTAAGAGCGCTGAAGGTAGAGAAATGCTTGAGCTGGGCGGTGCAGGAAGCTGAGATGTAGAAAGGGGTGTGACCAAAGTCACGTGAGCTCTGAGATGACATCTGATGGGTGTTGAAGTATTCGTCAAAACGTAACACATCATATAGAATACATGGGTTATTTTACCGCTGCTTACCCAATAAAACTTTTTGTTTAATTGACAAATGTGTTCAGGAGAGAAAATGTCTAAAGAACGGTATTGGTAGGATGCAATTCGGATGGCTCTGAAAAACTACTCTTATTTGTTATTGGCAAAAGTTTGAAACCGCGGTGTTTTAAGAATGGAAGAACATTACCAGTAGAATATACAGCAAACAAAAAGGCATGGATGGTAGCTACGATATTAACCCTTTCCGGCACGCTACCTTTTAAAGTTGGAGTTTTGATTTAAAAAAAAAATGTAGGCAGTCTAATTAGGCCTAGAGGAGTACACAAGTAAAATTTTGTGAAGATAGCACTTATCGTTTAATTCTGTAGGTGTGCCCAAAGTGGGCACAGTGATTAAATAGGGCTTCGAAAAGAGTGCTGAAATGAGCATTGTTGTCAATGAACTGACCAATGAGATGCGGATAAACAAAGAATACAGACTCTCAGTTGTCCTAGATGATCGGTGAGCCAGGTCTGGGCACACCTAGGGTTCGTCGTTTGATTTTAGGCAAGATTTCAAGGTAAAAATTTAAAACTAATATAGAATGAGGAAATTAGCATACATCCCAAAACAATAGAAATTTCTTTTCAAACAGTTCCTTTTATACCCTAAAAAAGTCCGGAAGTTTTCTCTGAAAAATGAGGGGCTTAAACAACTAAACATGTCTAAAGTATATGGACTGGTTTGTGTTGAGCTGCCATCTACTATAAATAAAAAAGGTTCAGCGTAACCTATGGTAACCTATCAATCCTTTTTCATTCAATTTTTCTGGGCGTACAGAAGGAAATTTCTAGAGACCGACCCTGGACACACTGTGCCGCAAAGAGTTAACCGATTGGATCGTTAAGTTAGATGGCGATTCTTACAGGAAAAGCGTAAAGCTGCAATGATAATTTATAATTCTCCGGCTCACCCCAACGTTGCATTGAAAGCTGTAAAGCTTATCCTTTTGCTCTGAATGCAACAAGTGTCTTGCAGCCTTGTGATCAAGAGAATATACAGAACATGAAATCTTTCTACCGGAAGCAATTCCTTCAAAAATATTTACTCGCAATCAATGAAGATTACTCGATCAATTTATTAGATGATCTTCATATGTCTGCATGGAAGTCAGTGACTCCAAGGACAATTGAAAATTGTTTTCGTCATGCAAGATTCTCAAAAGTATCAGATTCTTTAACATCAAAAGAAATGGAGAAGGAGTATACTGAAACTTAGCCGACAGTTAAAGAAATTGTGTGGAAAAGTTTATGTATTATTGGACTGCCCTAGTGTATCATCGGAAGAATTCGTTTCAGTAGTGATGATAATGTGTATACAGCTCCAATTATGGCAGACAGAGACATTTGGAAGTTTGTTCAAAGCTAACAAATATCATTGATGCAGATTCCATCGACGAAAATGAAATGAATAATGTTGCTTCTATTCCTACGTCATCCGAAATGAGGAACATCATGAAAAGTAAGCATAATTATTTAGATGCACAGTTCCAATGGTGAAATAAGTAACAAAATGGACGATTTCTAACAAAGTTTTGAAAATTTGACGCTAAAAAAAGCCAATACAAAGAAAAATAACAGATTATTTTCCAAAAACTCAATGTTTTGTTTTTCAAAAAACTTGAAAATTTTGTATTAAATTTCCTTAAGTTCTTGATTATTTCATTTTTATTAAATACATGCATATATACATATCTATGTAAATAAAATGTATTCTAATAAACTTAATTTTGTTGAATATATGGTTTTTTTGCAATAACCTTTAACAAGAAAAATTATTTCAGTCTCCTATGTTTCGTGTTAAATTATTTTCATTATTTTCACCGTACGTTATAAATCTCCTTCATAGCTACCTTCTTACTCTTAAAGATTGACCAAATGGTATATGGTATGATATGAGGGATGCAGCCCGACACTCCTGCCAGACTTTACGATGCCCTGTGGCCATTTTGCGGGCTGCGTCAGAAACCAAATGGTATATTGTTGTCAAAGACAAAAGTCTGCGGCAATTATCTTCCGAAAAAGAAATTCCAAGAGAACCCCAGATGCCCTCTTCCTCTTCCACGAACCAATAGAATGCACTAGCAGCACTACCTACCTTGCAGTAAACCTCGACAGAAAGCCTACCTTCAAAAATTATTTCAAGTAAATTCGCGAAAAATTTAATTATACTATTTGCAATAGATTCCCTCCTCTTGAACGCGACAGCAAGCTCTGCATTAAAAACAAGGTTGTATTGTGCAAGTCTGTCCTTCGCCATGCTCTCCTCTGTGCATCTTCTATTTGGGGGCCCAAGCTGCTAAACCCAAACTTGACACAAAACCATATTAATGACTACATTAGAAACAGGCGCCATTAATTTCTACCTTTCAGGCAAACACCACCAAAATCCAATTATCTGCAATCAAAAACACAGGCTCTTTCCACCGGAAAAACACTTTTATCCTGCTAACACTCTGATCATTTAATTCTCTTTTTCACCTCTTCTACTTTTGCAGACTTCGAGTCCCCATCTCTAATCCGTTTCGAGTTTTTTCTCTAACATTGTCTTCTGCTTGAATACCACAAATTTTAAATCAGATTTCCTTAGAGAATTTTCTCACCTGCTTTGCTGTTTCTCTTAAATGTGTTCTTGCTATTCAACTGATGAATTTTAAAATATACTTTGAAAATGTACGTAACAAGGGAAGCTTCACTCCCTATTACTCCATTCAACTTGTGATCAAGTCAAATGATCTTCGAAAATAAGTAATAGTTTTGCTTAAATTAAATTAATATGCAGTCTTCAAAAACAAAATGTAACTTTTAAATGTTATAGGTAGATATATAAATTTTTTTAGAAAACTAAATTTTGTTTAAACTTAATATATCATGTCAAGAAAAGATACTTTAATATTAACCAAAAATAAGACAATATACAAACGGATTGCAATTAAGAATAAGAACATTTTTAACATTGGACCTATTTCACTAAATCCGCTAAAGAGAAAACATTGAAGTAATTCTATAAGTTCTGTAACCAAGACTATGGATACTCACCCAACCACCTTGCTCTTCAACCCATGGACATATCTTATCAACTATGAAACTTGTTGTCCATCTATAAACTTCTATCGCAGAATCTCTTATTGATCGTATAGCTCTCAGAAATAAGTGCTTACAAAAGGAGAAAAATGCAACTATGGTATATCCATTGACACCATCTTTGAACACCCCACGACCAACATCTATCAATGATTGTCGATTGAAATTATTCAAACTAATCTGAAAATAAAATCAATGCTATCAGTTTATTTACTGACATTTTTAAAAAATGTAATTTTGCATTTGTGTCATAATCTAAAGTAGTTCTTATAAATTCTCAAATATCTGAAAGCTGTAGTCTCATTAATTTTTGTTGAATCTAGTAATACGTTTAGCTGTTTTATGACGCCATTAATAATAAAAGCTTCATGTGTTCCTCTGGACTCATTAAATTTTACAAGATTTGCTTCTAGCAGAAAAGTTTTCTTTTTTAATTAAGGAAATATATGTTTGAAATTTAGACATTTACACCTTACAAACGACAACAACAACTCCATACATTTTGAGCAACATACACAGTATTTTTCATAAAGAAGCCCTTCAAACAAGCTTAACCTTTTCATATTTGGTTAGACGATAAAATATTGTATTGAGAAATATTTAAAAAAAATTTTTGTGCCATTCAAAACGGTGCTTATTTATAGTCAGTGAATTTCGAACACATTTGCTACGTACTTAATACAGTATCATTTGGCTTTTCTTTACGGTAACTATACTCCTGCCCTTTGCGGTTGTTTATTGTGCTGACAGAGTTCTGTACTATGGTTGTCTCGGAACTAGAGATATAAAGAGACGAACCTGGCTGCAATAGTAACCTATGGCCAGGAGGTAAACCCCTAACATCGATAGCTCAAAGAGCCACAGGGTCAGACTTACTTAATTACGTGACACCAGCTGAGTTGCTGTACGGCTTATCATATGAATAACAGCATTTGCACATTAACGTCTACGGAGAGAAGCCAACTTTTGGGATCGTGATCTGATCCTCCCCGTGCGCGTAATGGCAAACCGCACATTGAGTTGATCAGTGTTAACGAATTTCGCTTAGTGCGCATGCTCAATGGTGTACCGTTGGTGTGGAAGGAAATACTGGCGACTAAGGGGGGGAATAAACAACATTACACAAGTTAGTCATGTTGTTTTTACTTTTTTTACAATTGCAATACTACGGAAATTTGTTGTGTGCTTATTGCATGTGCTTCTCGTGCACCTGGGTGCATTGCATTTCGGTTTATTTTGTTCATAAACATTACATTTAATATCAGTTACTTGACTTTAATTCAGCAGTTTAAACTAGTAGATTTATTCCTTATTTTGTGAAAGTATATATGAATAGAAAGTATGGTTAATATTCAATTGCTTTCATTCCTCAGAAGTGTAATCAGTAAACATTCAGCTAATATATCTTATAACATATCCTTTTTTGTAACACTTCTTAAACGAAAATTTGCGTAGTTTACAATCGATATTTACACTCTAAGTAATGAAGCAACTTGCAACCTAATAAATTTTAAAACCCGGAACTATGTACGCCCAGATGACACAATATCAACCATGTACTGTATTTATCTTCTTTAAAAATTGCGCCAAATTCTACTCTGGGCATGCGCAGTAAGCGAAATTCGTGTAACATTGATCAACTCAATGTGCGGCTTGCCATTACGCCTCCCGTGCGCATCTCAATTTGCGCATATGCTGCCGCACTCTTCGTGAAATTCTGTTTCTTCATACGAAGTACAGTGTGGCTTGGAAATTTGTGTCATGTGTTGAGAATGGATGCATTTGTACTATGTATTTGTATTACATCTGTATTACGTATCTGTATGTGATCTACAGTGAATGCAGTTGAATGAATAAATCGGCATTTGTTAAAAAAAATTATACTTGGAGATAAAAAATAAAATTTTTGCTAATGCAAGTTATTGAGTAGTGTCTTTTTTCATTAAAAAAGTTTATTCCTTTTTAATTATGCATTAAATTAATTATATACAATAAATAATAATGAATTAATTAAGCATGCCTGTCTTCTGTAAATTATTGCTAGAACATGTGCAAATAATGAGGAAATATCCTACTTTGTGCTAGTTTAATTCTTAGCAGGTAATACAGGACCGTGACAGAGAGTGCCTATTATTTGTTACTGAAATTTCTTTATTGATTATACTAAGCGTATCCGTTAAGGGGTGTTCGAAAGCTTATTTACGACACACATGAGCACATTCTGATGCACATGATAAAGTGAATGGTCAAAAAGCGATAAATGCTTGTTTTTTACAAAGAAAACACTCTTAAAACAAAAGAAATAATAAATATACTTTGTCACTTAGCAGCTTCACTTTTTTGCCTTCATCGCTTGCTTCAAATCTCGCACTTAGATCCTTAATTGCTTCTCCTAATTTTTCAAAATCTTCTGGAGTTTCATATTTATCAGGGGAACTAAGAATAAAAATTAATAACATTGATTCACCTTTTAAATAAAAGTAAATTATAAGTTTTGTGATACAGAAAATTTAGAATCTTTAAAAAAAAGTCATATTTTTGAAAAATAAAAAATATTTCATTTTTTTACTCTAAAGGGCGTCAGCCCAGAAGAGATATTAATTTCGTTTTGGCATTTTGCGTTGGTTCACTATAAATGTTGGTTCACTTTTCAAATTATTGCCACCAAATATGAGAGCCCTGAATTATATTTAAAGAAATAAAATAATGATGAATATGCATGAATGTATGTATGTTCCTCGCGCTGCGGAAAAACAACGATACCTAGAGACATCAAATTTCAATAAGCTGTCCTCCACTAGAATATGGGCATCTGGAAACTCGAACTTTGAATTTGGAATTTGTTTTGTTACCTATTTTATATTCTGTAAATCTTTAACGAAATTTTGATTAAGAAACTGACGATTACAAACCTAACAATGGTAACACTAAACAAAAAGAAAACAAAACAAAAACTTTATCTCCAGCGCGCAAGACTGTGTATCCGAAATTCTAAAAATATGCTCATTTTAAAATTCTTTGCGATATTGCTGTTGAATTGAATTTTATGGTTTAAGTGCGATAAACATGATATTTAATAAATAAAGGTGACAAACAAAACGTTAAAAAAAAGCCCCGTCGGACGTAATATAAAATCTAGGAGCTTTCAGATTTTTTTTTTTTTTTTTTTTTTTTTTTTTTCGTTCTTTCTTTTTCTTCCAAATATTTTATGTCATGATTTATTGACTCGGTACAAAACAGTTAAAATGGCAGGAGTAATGAAAATTTGATTTTCACTTACTTTTTTAGCCAATGCGTACTTTAGTTGAACTGAAACTGCGGCATTTTCGCCTTTAAACATTTTCAATGCATAAAATGTCTAAAAAATATTTACAATTTAAATAGTATTATTTAACTCAGAAACATTTTTCAAGCCTTAATAATTTTTTAATATCATGAAAAAAATAATTTTTTTATATCATGAAATTTTTTTAATTAATATTAAAATATTATATTTTTAATATTATTAAAAACTATTCAAAATTAATTATATTCATAAATTAATATAATTATAATTTCTGAATTTAATATTTTTTAATACTCCTCTCATCCATATTTACTAAAATATATGAACTTCTCCTTTCTTGAGGGCGTAATGTTTCTAGCTGCTTGGTATGCGCTTAAATTCATAAAAACTTTGTTGAACCATGTAGCGACTTATCGCTGAGTCCAAGTGGGTAAATGAAAAGTTCAGAGAAGGTTTAAACTCGACCTTTATTATTTCAAACTAAGATCACAAATGGCCCCTTTCTCGGGCTTACAGAAAAGCCTACTTGGGCCTTAACTCAAGGTAAGAAAATACAAAACTTCTGTAATGCTAAACTAAACTGAACTTAGACGAAGCAGTACAAAATTATCTAGCGTATTTGGACCTTAATTAAATTAACCGGTGAATATCAGCAGGCACATACAATAGACCGAACGGACGAGCTTAGTAATCCTAACCTCTTCTGATGAAGTAAGCGAAACTTTCATTTAAATACCCTTTCTGCCTCATTTACATGCAGCGCGATACTAGAAACATATTCTGGTAGGGAACAGTAGGTGAGGAACGAGAATAGACAGTCACTAGTATAAATAAAAAAATGTAGATTACAATGTACACTGGTTTTCCTAATTTTTTTTTTTTTTATTTTTTTATTTTTTTTTTTTTTTTCCATGGCAGGATAAAATATTGTTTTTCATTAAGTAGTTAAATTAGAATTTTAATTAGAATAAAAGAAATGTAATGAGACTCTAATCAGACAAATAAAATAATTAATCTTTATGTCTGCAACTAATGCTATGATTACATTTTAATAATGATAATATTATGAGATAATGCTATGATTACATGTTAATAATGATAATATTATGAGATAATGCTTTGATTACATGTTAATAATGATAATATTATGAGATAATGCTATGATTACATGTTGTTTCTGCTGCTGAATAGGTTAATTTTCATTTGAAGCTTTACATTTTCAATCACTTGTATTTACTATATATAAAAATAATGTACAGAAACAACGCAATCTTCATTCATTTAAATACCTTTTCTCTTCTTTCTGGTTATGGTTGAAACATTCATTTTTCCTAGCCATATTTTATTCTGCGAATGTAATATTTAATACATGTAACATGCACACTCTATATTAACTACCTGTGTTCACGTAATTGTTAGGATTTCAGTTAACTGCTTTAATAGTTAAGCCTTTTAGCAGTGAAAAATAAACTATTACGACTAAACTAGTAGATCGGGCTTAACAAGTGAGGTATGTATATCGCATGTCGGTCAGTTCGCTATATTTTAAACGCAGGGACTGTTTGCTGCTTAATCCCAGAAAACTTGGAGTTAGTGTCTCAAACTCATACAGCAGTTCTTCAAATCCCTTTTACTCTGCATAAAAACAAGGAAGTAGACATTGGAACCTCTGAAAGAATGGCTAGCCCCCTCTCACTCGGGGTCTCTCTACATGAGTGAAGAATTTGATTTTAGTGAACCAATAACCATAGCTTTATCTCCCTTACAGAAATGGTATTGTGTACGTCATCCGCCCGGAACAAATAAGTATTTAAATCGGATCTTGAATATAACATCTCGAGCTCCTTAACTTCTGTATTATTCAAAGATTGTGATGTAGCCGTTCCTCAATAGACACTAATGCCGGTTAGCTTTAAAAGGATTTATTAACAGAGCACACAGAAACGATTACAAACAAAAGAAATGTACATAAAAATGAAATATATACCAAATGGAACATCAAACATTTGAATAACATAGTAAACTATCATCATGGCGGCTGGAGGTCGACTGACGTTTTTTCATATCGCCACGAGATCGCGTTTAAATAAAATAGTTGGGTTACAGTTCATGAGTTCATGCGTTGAATAAAATAGTTCAATTACACTTAAATAGTTATGTTACATCCTCCCCCTCTGACTTCGTAGACGTCTCGGCAAGAAGTCAGGAACTGACATTTGTCTACTTTGTGCAGCGGGCGGAGAAGCAGATGAATGGGCTCCAGTTTGACGAGCAGTAGATTTAGCGTCACCAGCACCTTGTGCAACAGGTGCAGATTCGGGTGGTATTACACGTTTTGGGCGTCCTCTTTTCTTTAAGGGAACCACTGGAGTTACACGAGCTGAGTTTTGAAACTTATTTCGATCTTGATATGGTTTCAAGGCTGAAACATGATACTTGCCGAGGATTTTATCTGGTTCGTGAGGATCGGCAATATCTCCCTTACAGAAATGGTATTGTGTACGTCATCCGCCCGGAACAAATAAGTATTTAAATCGGATCTTTATCTATCACATATCTTTTAGTGGTTGGAGATCTTGTAGTCACTATCACATAAGGACCATCTCTCTTGGGCATGAATTTAGCAGTTTTCTTCATTGGACCTTTGATGATTGGGTGGAGGGTGACCCAAGCTTTATCTCCAGGAACGAATTTCGGAGTTTCTCTTCGTTTTTTTGTCAGCATAACGTTTCTGTTTATCGTGATGCAATTCGACTCTTTTGCGTACGTGTTGTACATTTCTTGCAAAACTTTTCAAATATGGAGTAATTTCGGGAACAAAATTATCGTTCTCAATTACGGCTTTTATATCATGCTTTACATCTTCTAAGGTTCGTAACTCTCGTGCTACTTGAAGAAAAGCAGCAGAATGTCCAGTTGAATCACAGTTGGCTGTATTCAAAGCAAACCTTATTAATGGCAGTTTATCTTTCCATGATTGATGGCCGTTACCAACAAGTATTGCTAAACGTGGTTTCAGATCTCTATTCTTCCTTTCAACTGGGTTAGATTGTGGGTGATAGACAGGAGTAAGACTTTGATCAATGTTCAAGATATAGCATAGTTGTTGCATAACAGCACTAGTAAACTGGGTACCATTATCACTTATTATTTTCCTGGGTAACCCAAATCGAAGGGCGACTTCCTCCAAAAGAATAGTGGCACATTCTCTGGCCGTGGCTTCCTTTAAAGCAAATAGTTCTGTCCACTTCGTGGCACAGTCCTGCACAATAAAAATCCATTTTTCACCAGACGGTGTTTCAGGAAGGGGACCGAAAAGATCAATTGACAAGGTCTCTAAACGTTGAGCATAGACTGGAGTTTGAAGTAAGCCAGATGGCTTTTGATTAGTGGCTTTATAACGACAGCATTCGAGACAGCTTTTGACATATTCTGCTATATCCTTTCTCATTCCAACCTAGTAGTATCTTTTTGCTATTCGATAAAATGTTCCTCCAGATCCATAGTGACCGGCCGTTGGCGAATCATGATATTCTTTCAAGATTTCTGCTTTTCTTTTTTGAGGTATAACTAGTTGAGCTTCTTCCTCTTCCGAATCAAAGGAATATCGGTACAAAACTCCTCTGTTCATAACGTCGACTCTTCCAGTCCAAGTTGCACAGTCTGCTTCTTTCTCTGGACTCTCAAAAGTTTCGATGATCTTTCAAAGATCATCATCTTCCAGCTGTGATTGCTGCTGGGCTAATAGTAGGGATTTCGACAGAGACAGCACACACTTGACAAGAATCTGTACTTGAGTGTTCACAAATAGGACGAGATCAGCAATAAAGTTCAATCGTTCAGGAATGTAATTGATAGTCAGATTGTAGGACTGGATTTGTAAGGCCCATCTTGCGAGCCTACCAGTTGGGGACTTTAAAGACATCAGCCAGTTCAATGGTTGGTGGTCAGAGGTGATTGTGATAGACTGGCTTTCAACATATCCTTTAAATTTGTTGAGTGCTCATACTACTGCTAAGGCTTCTTTTTCTATGGTGGAATAGTTTCGTTCTGATGCGGTCAGCAAGCGGCTGGCATATTCTATAGGGCGTTCTTCATTTTTCTCCCCTTGTAGCAACACTGCTCCAATGGCTACATTGCTAGCATCTGTGCGAATGATGAAAGGCTTCGTTCCATCAGCTTGCTTAAGAATCGGTGGGCTAATTAATTTGGATTTCAGCTCTTGGAAAGCATTTTCCTGTTGTGCTTCCCACTTCCACAGTGCTTTCTTCTTTGTTAAATCCGTTAACGGTTTGGCTATTTGAGAAAAATTTGGAATATATCGACGATACCAGGAACACATTTGTACGAACGATTGCACTTGCTTAACTGTTTTCGGCAATGGCATTTCTGCAATGGCAGCAGTCTTGTGTGGATCAACAGCTATAAACAACAGTAATGTAATGGCCTGAATATTTCACTTTTTCACAACAGAAGTGGCACTTCTCATGGTTAGCATTGAGCTTGAATAACGATAGACGTTGGAAAACTTGTTCTAAGTCAGAAAGGTGCTTTTCGAAGCTAGATGACAGCACGATGATATCATCTAAATATGACAAAGCAAACACATTATTAAGTCCAGAACGGAACTTATCTATCAATCTAGAAAAAGTGGCAGGAGCGTTTCTCAATCCGAAGGGCATTCGGGTAAATTTATATGTACCAAAAGGGCAAACAAAAGCAGTCTTATTTTGATCTTCTTCAGCTACTCTCACCTGATGATAACCGGATCTCAAGTCAATAGTTGACATAAAAGGTGTCGATTTTGCTTCACTCAACAAATCATCTATACGTGGCAAAGGATAAGTGTCTGGAACGGTTTGAGCATTTAGGTTACGATAATCAATGCATAACCGTACTTTTCCATCCGCCTTGGGAATCAGAACCACAGGAGAGGCATAGGGGCTTTCACATTCTTTTATGATACCTTGTTTTAGAAGGGAATCAAGTTCCTTTTTCAACAGTTCTTTCTTACTTGGGCTCATCCGATATGGAGGGACTGAAACAGGGGTGCTATTTCTTGTGTTAATATGATGTTCAATGAATGGAGTGGCTTCTCCCCCTTCTTTGAAGACAGTGTGATATTTGTTAAGCAATGCATCGGTTGCAAGCCGTTGGGCTGTAGTTAATTGCTGTCCTTCATTTTCGCGTAGTCGGCAGTTGTTTACAACAACTAGGGTTTCTTCCAGTACTTGGGATTGATAAGGTTTAACGAAGCTATATTTTCTTCGAGGTTCATCAGAAAAGTTCCACTTATTTTCAGCAAGATTTAAAACAATTTTAGCTTGTTGAAGAAAGTCAATTCCTAACAGAGTCGAGTTATTTTTGGCATGAGGCAACACAAGGAGCGGAGTTTTGAACTCTGCCTTCGAGAAGAATAATTTGTTCGGTGCGAAGTACCTCTTTTTCAGATACCAAACCATCAGCGAAAGACACCTGTAGTGTTGTCTTTTCAAATACTGCATCTTGTTTGTGCAGAATATGATAGAGGGATTCACTTGCAATTGAGTGACTAGCACCACTGTCGGCGAAAGCTGTACCGGAAACACCACCAATACTAATTCAAAATACAGCAGTCCGAGTGGAAGATAAACAGGATCGGATTTGGATAGTGCCAAAATTTGATGAATTTTAAGTCTTTGGGAGGTTACAGTCTGAACATTTAGACTTGATAAAACCAGTTTTTCCGCACCCATAGCATGTTAAAGGAGGTCGCTTTTCCTCTGTTTGTTGCTGACCACGATTTAAAAAGGTTTTGTGAGTTCCCTGTACTTCACTTGTTCGATTTTCTACTTTGTGTTTGGATGGATTAGTCGGTTTGTAAGAATAGTTTCGCCTGCCAGGAAGTGGAGATGTAGTTCGTATTTTTAACACGTACAGCTTTATAATCATCCAATTTCTGTACTAATTCAGATGAACTCTTTATTTTTCCCCAAGTATCAATAAAATGCTCCTTAACGTCACTACTGACTCTTCTTTTAAGCTGATCCGTCAGGACCAAGTCTTTGAGTGATTCAAATTCTGTAACATCGAGACTATGAAGCCACTCTTCGAGATAATTATTTAAATCGTAAGCAAAATCTTTCCATAAGGACCCAGGGTGTTTTTGGTGTGTGGTAAGTTTAATTCGAAATTATTCAGCATTTAATTTGAATCTTTGTAGCAGAATCTTCTTGATGTAAGAATAATCTTCTAATTTGTCTTTTGGTTCTCTTAAAATAATTTGCGAAATGTCTATAGGCAGAAGAGGTAGAAGATGAGTGATGTAATTAATTTATATTGTTAATTTATATTGATGTACTTAATTTATATTGTTGCGTGCGTACGGGTTCGTTATGAAATGAATGCACAAGTCCGATGAAAAATGAACAAAAATTTATTATTATCACAACAAAAATGCTTAACTTTTCTCAAATTATCATGCAGTATTACAATATCTCACAGTAGTTATCTTTTAACTACTCAAATGTCCAATAGAACGTAATTCGAAACAGCTAAAGAACGCTAATCCGCGAATTCGCTACAATCAACAACAATAGTTTTCTAAACAACAACAAACTAAACAACTGCTACAAACTGAGATGTTTTCCTCCTTTTATAAGATTTTAAAATCACGCGCTAGAATTTTCCAGTACTTTCTCGAAATCAAAAAGAGACATTTATTTATTTAACGCACGCGCTCTTGTATTTTTAATTTTTCCAGCTTAGCTTTCTTTTAATATTCGTCACGCGCTGCACTGCGCGAGAAATAAAACCATTTAATTTATAATTGAACTAACATTAGCTTTTTAAATACCAAATTCGTAACACTGCCCCCTTCCCAAGGACTGCACGTCCCGGGCAGTACAATCCCTGGACAGGAAGCTAAACTTACAACTGTGGCATAAATGCAACTGAGGCATAAACATTACATTACAATATCAAACAATATAAACAATAAATGCAATAACTAACTTAAACAAATCAAATGCTATCAAATACTACATACAAAACAAATACTAAATACAAATCAAATACTAAATACAAATCAAATACTAAATACAAATCAAATACTGAATGCAAATCAAATACACATTTATAAACAAAAAGGACCATGGTCTGATACTATTTACAATTATTTACATTACGTACTATGGCCATAGTAATAAGCTAACCTGTCGTAAGAGTTCGAAGACTCACGGATCCGAACCACAACGTCATTCCTGTTCAGCACTGTATATGGACCATCCGAAGGTGACTGTAATTTAGGACTCAGTCCTTTTCGTTGAATCAGGTTCCACAACCACACCTTGTCTCCTTTGTTGGATCTATGTCTAGTAGCTCTTGTGTCGCATCTGGTCTTCATTTTCTCCGTCGCCAAGTTGACTCGCTTTCGTGCAGAACGGTGCATCCCCTCAAATCGGGCCTGGGCATCTTGGATGTGTTCCTCAGGCGATGAAGGCGCATCCGTACGGCGATGAAACAGGCGGTCACAAGGCAGACGAAGGTCTCGACCGAAGAGCATCTGAGATGGAGAATAGCTGGTAGTCTGGTGTTTCTTTTCGACCCTAGCATGATTTCGGCTGTTTCTCGAGCTGGTTCTTTCGGACAAAGCGTCGGCATTTCCAGGTGAGGATCCCTTCTTAGGATGGATAGTCATGTCTTCAGATCCTGAAAGCAGTTTGTTGTTTTTCAAGTCTAAGGAAAAATTGTATTTCCTTAAAAAGTCCAATCCGAGTATGCATGGATCTGTAATATCCGCCACATATGCTGTGTGATGGTAGGCGGCACTTCCAAACGTGATGTTTACGTTTAACTTCCCAGTTATGTCGATCTTGTCACCAGACGCAGTCTGAAGGGTAACACAGGATGGCGTCCAAATAAGTTTATCTTTAAACTGTTCAGCTAAATCTTTCCTAATGATGGTAACATTAGCTCCTGGGTCAATGATCATACTGCAAGGAACTCCATCGATATTCCCATTGATAGACAGTCCGTTATTGTTGCCACTCACTCTATAAATTTTAAGAGCTTTAAAACAAGGTTTTTCACTATCTGGCAACCTCCGTTCCTCGATATGGTCACTAATTTGTTTACTGCGTTGTTGCTGGGAAATGGTCTTATTTTCCGTACCTCGGGGTGTTCTGCAGTTTCTTCGTATGTGGCCTTCAACTCCGCAGTTCCAGCACTTAAGAATTAGTTTCTTTTCACTTCTGTTCCGTCTCAAGCCACTGACTTGTCTGGTAAAATCATCTGCTTTATATTCCGTACCCTGGGGTGTTCTGCAATTCCGTCTTAGGTGACCTTCACTACCACATCTCCAACACCTTAGAGCCACTTTCTTCTCGCTCCTACTCCGTATCAAATCTTCGACTTGTCTGGCTAAATCATCTAAACGAGCCATCAGTTGATCCACTGGCTCATGGACTCGCACAGCTCTAACTGGGTAGCGATCTCTACTAGTTGCTTGCTGGGCTGCCTCGAACTTCATGGCGTACAACAGAGCGCTTTTTATGTCCTTTACATCTGCCATTCGAAGAGCTTTCTGTATTTCAGCATCTCGGATACCGTCGATAAAGTATTGTAAGGACAGGATTTCCCTTGTTTCTGTCGGGCATTCCGAAAAGGCGAGATGGGACAGCCTTTCAACATCCGCGGCGAGCTCCTGAAGTGTTTCGGTAGGCTTCTGTTGACGAGATTTTAATTGGAGCCTGCTGTAGTCTTTTAAACATTTCTCGCCGAAGCGCAGCTCCAAAGCCCCGGATAGAGCTTCGAAATCTAGTCTTTGATTTCCGGGAAGCGTCTGCAGGATATCCGCTGCGTCTGCTCTCAGAGAAGCGGCGAGATGACAGGCCTTAGCTTGGGAATCCCATCCATTCGCATCCGCAACGATAGAAAATTGTGTCCTATACACCTGCCAGGAGGTCTTCCCATCATATGTAGATAGTTTCAGAACGGAACGAGCAGGCATCGATAAAAATTTAAAACCTACAGAATTGTTTCCTACCGTCGCTATGCACTTCTTTAGACTGTCAACTTCTTTGGTGACGGCAGCAGAAACCCTATCATCAATTTGTTGTTCGACGGCAGAAACTCTCTCTTCTATATGTTCTTTTACAGAAGAAATTCTTTCTTCTACTTGTTCTTTTACCGAAGAAACTCTTTCTTCTATTTGTCCAACTTTAGTTTCAACCGCGTCTATTCTGCCTTCCATAGCCTCAAATTTATTTTCTATTACGCAGGTAATTTCTCTTTTCATTTCGTCCTGACCTGCTTTCATCTCGTCTTTAAGGGATTTCATCTCTTGCTTAACGCATTCCTGGCCCAATTTCATTTCTTCCTTAACGGATATTTGACCAGCATCCATTTTCTCTTGTACAGCTTTTATATCTTCCTTAACGGAGTTGACGGCTCCTTCCATCAGCAAATGCAGTCATCATTTGCCTGAATTGTTCTTCCATCGCTCTTGTTATTGGCATTCAAATCCCACTCCTGACACCAAAAATTGTTGCGTGCGTACGGGTTCGTTATGAAATGAATGCACAAGTCCGATGAAAAATGAACAAAAATTTATTATTATCACAACAAAAATGCTTAAATTTTCTCAAATTATCATGCAGTATTACAATATCTCACAGTAGTTATCTTTTAACTACTCAAATGTCCAGTAGAACGTAATTCAAAACAACTAAAGAACGCTAATCCGCGAATTCGCTACAATCAACAAGAGCAGTTTTCTAAACAACAACAAACTAAGGAACAACAACAACTACGAACTGAGATGTTTTCCTCCTTTTATAAGATTTTAAAATCACGCGCTAGAATTTTCCAGTACTTTCTCGAAATCAAAAAAAGAGATATTTATTTATTTAATGCACGCGCTCTTGTATTTTCAATTTTCCGGCTTAGCTTTCTTTTAATATTCGTCACGCGCTGCACTGCGTGAGAAATAAAACCATTTAATTTATAATTGAACTAACATTAGCTTTTTAAATACCAAATTCGTAACAATATTAACTTTCTCACATTGTCTTTCAAAAATTTGCAGGTAGGTTGCAATGTCAGAAGTTCCTGTAAATTTAGGTATTAGGTGTTGAATAGTTGTTTCAATTGCTGCAGTTGAAGCAAAGGTGGCATTGGATTTGAGCTAGCAGCTGCCAGGTTTAATTTTAAACGTTCCAATTCTAATAAAAGTTCTTGTTCTTTTCTTTGACGTGTCTCTAGATCGTTGCTTTCACGTTGTTTTTGTTGTCTAGTTTCGATTAAAGTTTCCAGAAGATTCCTGGTAAAAGCCTCATCATAAGTGTCAGAATTGACGATAAGATCTATTACTCGCATAGTGTCGTTTACAGTGAAACCCAGTTCTGTAGCGAGAGTTTTTAACCTTTAAGAGACGGGGCAGTTTGGAAAGGTTTCACTTAAAAAGACGGGAAATCCAAATGCATTTCTACCCCCTTTTAACTGCCATTGTAAAGGGAGACTACTACTCTTTTGGAACTTTTCCTGTAGGTCGCCTTTGGTGGTCGCCTTTGTTACTTTTCAGATAAGGGACTAGGGAATAATGTAAAAGAATTTGTTGAATTTGTTCTCTTTTCTGCTGTTTCTTTTCCTTAAACTAGGGAAACATATTATAATGAGATTTCGTAGCTAAATAATTGTCGTATGTTGGAATATTAACTTTTGATATTGCGTCATAATGAAAATACGCCTTAGCAACATTTGCACTCCTATAATTTGTTCATAGTTTATTCCGTTTTTATTTGTTTCCAAACTGAATTTAGTTTAGAATTACATATACTAATTAACGTTTTTAATTTATACTCGAAAATGATTTTTAACTATTTGTTTCTCGTATAAATCGGCAGTTCGCTTTTATTTGTTTCCAAGCATTGTGTAACAGTTTATATTTATATATCAAACACATCCCGTTGTATTTTTCTTATATTAGTTTAGTTTACCTTTTTGATTAGTATTCTTACTTATTCAGTTTAATTTATTGATTCCCCCCATTGTATCGTAAGTTATTTCATCATTCAACTACATTGTCGTTCAATGTTCTTTCTTGCAGTTTTGTGATAAAAGCTTTTTTTAATCCTTTAGCATTTTTTAAAATTATTTTCCTTTACTTTAAAAACAGATTTTGATTATATTTTCATTGCATTGCACTCCATTACATTTTGCATGTTTCAAACAGCAATATTAAATACAAAAATTACAATAAAAAGGGGAAATATAAAGAAAAAAATACATTTTGAATGACACTGAAAAGTTGGTGAAATTAATCCTAGTGTCAAATTGCTAAGATTTTACTGCTGAGGGAAACGAAAGGAATTTACGAAACCCCACAGTCCTGGGAGGCGCGAAGGTCACATCGCATAAATGGAAAGGGAGGTTATTCGGACAATGACTATCTCCGCACCCTGAAGGCTGGGGGGAGGGGAATTCGCTGGCCGACATTTCGGCCACAGCCGTCTTTTTGAGACGCTACAGCTCTGGCCGATATTTAGGCCACCCGTCTTTTAAACGTTAATCCTCTTTTCGTGCTTTGGCAAGGTAAGCCATAATTATATGAGAGGTCAGGGGGGAGTGAAAAGATGAAATTGAATTTGTTGTTATTTCGACTTTATTCACAATACATTATTTTAGAATTAATAATTATATCTTTAAGTAAAATGTATATACCCCTATTACACAGCATGTATAAATGTAAACAATGTTACTCGTACATTTATATGCCACTATTAAACAGCATTTATAAATGTAAACAATAATACTCCCAAAGTTTATTATTTCTGAGTCATAAAAATATCATAAAATGCCCTCATAAATTCAACTTGTATCCAGAAAATAACATATAATAAATTGTTCAAAAATTGTTTACTACTTAGCAAAACATACAAAAACATACATAAATGTCTTACCATAAGCTTTTATATTTAAGCTGAATTCTTCGAAATCTTAATCTTAACAAAATATTAAGCTAAGTAAGCAACACACAGTAACTCTGTTACTTTAATTAAATAGTCATTTGATTTTATTCATAATTATTTTCTTTCGCTTCAAGAAATATTTTCAAGACATGCATTCATTAAAGGAAAACAATCATATTTTCTTAAAGTATTATACTATAATCATTTTCTCAAAATGTTCGTCGAAAGATAAATCAACAAGTACAATATTTTATTTTATGTAGAATAAAACATTTAATGAGGAACAACAGCACTCAAAGAAAATAAAAATAATAAAAGATTTGACGTAGACACATCATAAATCATCGCTAGTCTAAACATTTCCGCGGGGGGGAAACATCTGCTGCTGTATGTCAGAATCGAAACTAATAAATTCTAATGAACAACGTCCATGAATATATTCAAACTTTAACATCAAAACATGCATTCAGTGAAACAATATTATTCACAAATTAATTTAATATGCGCATTAACATTTTAAAATAACAAATTCCAATTCAAGAAATAACGTTTGGTTAACAGAAAGCCGTTTGCTTTCCTTTAATACTCTTATGTAGTATCAATAAATGAGATTTCAGTAAAGAATTTACATTTGCTTTAAGAAGCAGCTTATAATAAATAATCAGTTTAAAAGAACTTTAAACTCAGATTAAACGATAATGTAAACGAAACTTATCTTTTCCGTTGAAATTGTCCAGTTGATGATTCGATGTGCTAGCAGCACGGTATGACAATTTTAATTCCAGAATTGGTTTCCAGAATATTTGACCAGTAGTCCACACCTGAAAAGAAACTGAGCCGATCTCCAGCAACTAAAAGTTAAATTCGGGAGTAAGGGCTTGTTAAAGCCAAACAGAAATTCTAAACATTTTGTTGCGCCATTTTGGATTCAAATTTAGTTGGGCGCCAATGTAATGTAGCCGTTCCTCAATAGACACTAATGCCGGCTAGCTTTAAAAGGATTTATTAACAGAGCACACAGGAACGGTTACAAACAAAAGAAATTTACATAAAAATGAAACATATACCAATTGGAACATGAAACATTAGAATAACAGAGACATAGTAAACTATCATCATGGCGGCTGGAGGTCGGCTGACGTTTTTTCATATCGCCACTAGATGGCGTTTAAATAAAAATAGTTCGGTTACAGTTCATGAGTTCATGGCGTTGAATAAAATAGTTCAATTACACTTAAATAGTTCTGTTACATCCTGATGTAGCGGTTCCTCAATAGACACTAATGCCGGCTAGCTTTAAAAGGATTTATTAACAGAGCACACAGGAACGGTTACAAACAAAAGAAATATACATAAAAATGAAATATATACCAAATGGAACATTAAACATTTGAATAACATAGTAAACTATGATCATGGCGGCTGGAGGTCGACTGACGTTTTTTCATATCGCCACGAGATCGCGTTTAAATAAAATAGTTCGGTTACAGTTCATGAGTTCATGGCGTTGAATAAAATAGTTCAATTACACTTAAATAGTTCTGTTACATCCTGATGTAGCGGTTCCTCAATAGACACTAATGCCGGCTAGCTTTAAAAGGATTTATTAACAGAGCACACAGGAACGGTTACAAACAAAAGAAGTATACATAAAAATGAAATATATACCAAATGGAACATTAAACATTTGAATAACATAGTAAACTATGATCATGGCGGCTGGAGGTCGACTGACGTTTTTTCATATCGCCACGAGATCGCGTTTAAATAAAATAGTTCGGTTACAGTTCATGAGTTCATGACGTTGAATAAAATAGTTCAATTACACTTAAATAGTTCTGTTACAAGATTAACTGCACTGAAGTGACAAAAGTCATGGGATAACAATATGCAAATATACAGATGGCAGTAGTATCGCGTAGAAAATGTGTAAATGCGAAGTGATTTGGCAGGGCTTTCATTTGTGTTTAAGTTATTCATGTGAAGAGGCTTTGACGTGATTATGGCCGCACGACAAGAATTAACAGACTTTGAACTGGTAGTTGGAGCTAGATGCATGGGTCATTCCATTTCGGATATCGTTAGGGAATTCAACCTTCCGAGATCCACAGTGTCAAGTGTGTGCCGAGAGTATCTAATTTCAGGCATAACATCCCACCATGGACAGCGCAGTGGCCGACCACCTGCACTTAATGACCGAGACCAGCGACGTCTGCGTAGAGTTGTCAGTATTCACAGACAAGCAACACTACGTCAAATAACCGCAGAAATCAATGTGGGACGTACGAGGGACGTGTCCGATAGGACAGTGCGGCGAAATCTGTCTTCCTTGGGCTATGCCAGCAGAAGACCGACTCGAGTGCCTTTACTTGACAGCACGACATCGCCTGCAGCGACTCTCGTGGGCTCTTGAGCATATCGGTTGGTCCCTAAACGAATGGAAAACCGTGGATTGGTCAGATGAGTCACGATTTCAGTTGGTAAGAGCTGATGGTAGGGTTCGAGTGTGGCGCAGACCCCACGAAGCTATGGACCTAGATTGTCAACAAGGCACTGTTCAAGCTGGTGGTAGTTCCATAATGGTCTGGGCTGTTTTTACATGGCATGGACTCGGTCCTCTGGTGCAACTGAACCGATCATTGACTGGAAATGTATAACTTCAGCTACTTGAAAATCACTTACAGCCATTCATGGACTTCACGTACTCAAACAACGATGGGATTTTTATGGATGACAATGCTCCATGTCACGGGCCACAATTGTTCGCGATTGGTTAGAAGAACATTCTGGACAATTCCAGCGAATTATCTGGCCACCTAGATCGCCCGACATGAATCCCATCGAACATTTATGGGACATTATCGAGAGATCAGTTCGTGCCCAAAACCCTGCACCTTCAACACTTTCACAATTATGAACGTCTATAGAGGCAGCATGGCTCAATATTCCTGCAGGGGACTTCCAATGACTTGTTGAGGCCGTGCCACGTCGAGTTGCTGCACTTCGCCGGGCAAAAGAAGGACCGACAAAATATTAGGAGGTATCCCATGACTTTTGTCACTTCAGTGTATATTTATTCTTTGGACTTCAGCATTTATAGCATCAGTATCTTAGCATGAAACAGTAATCGCATATAATTATAATTAAAAAATCAGAAAAAATAATTTTGAGTTATATTTGGATTTTTGTAGGCAGACTGGAGATTTTTACAGAGTAAATATTTCAGGTCAAATCTCACCTATGCACACGTTCCACTTCTTCAGCATCCTCTCCAACATAATTTCTAAATAAATCTTCACTTTCGTATTCTATAGCTGCCCTTTGTACTCCAACATACTTCAGAGCCATTTTCCTTCAGGAAGCAGTGCACTGCAAAAGCAAAGCTGGAAAGAATCTGGCTTTGGAAGCAAAGCTGGTTAAAATGCTATTTTTATTAGAAGAGAAAATCAGCAATTAAAACAATGAGTCCAAACGAGCTGTAAGAAATATGATTAATATTTTTAATTTTAATACAGATACAAGCGGGCGGAATACCACAATTTCTTCATTGGGCGCACAAGTACAATCCTACCACACTAATTGTGCAGCCCCACCGCAGTTTATTGAAGACTACCTTAGAGATTGTCCGAAAGTCTCCCACCTATTTTTGAACTTCAGCAAAGTTGTTGTTGAATGTTATGCTTCTCGCCCCTAAAATACTGTAAATTTCTCTACAGTAAAACTCGAACTAAAAAGGGGTGGATAATAAATCTTTGTCACCTAGATCAGGTCGACTGAATCCCATGTCTCTGCAAGTCGCCCTTTATGTTTGGGGAAGAGTGTTAAGAATTACTGCATTCTTCTGTGCTTGATCCCATGATGTAACCGTTAGCACAGTGCGACCTTGAATTACGAACATATGGGTTCACGAAAAAAGTCTTCTGAACAAAATTTGTCTTGGATGATGAATGATGCCTCGAGATACGAACAAGTAAACCGGCTATATAGTGGAAGAAATGTCTTAAAAAGAAGAAAATGGAAGGGAGGAAGTTTCTAGTTATTTGAACTGCAAAATTTGTGCAAATCGTGGTAACTCAGAGAACATTATCACTATGATTATCATTATCATTATCACCATGATTATCATTATTATGAACATTATCAGTAATAAGCAGCGGCATAAATGTTTGTAAAGACAATGTTATGTCTTGCGCTAGCAATACTTTAAAACGTAGACAGAAACTATATAAATTGAACAAAATTTTTAGCAGGAAAATAGCCCAGCGATTCCGATCCAGAGGCGAGCGGTGAGAAAAGAGCAAAAAAAAAGCCTAAGAGAACCTAAGGAAAAAATCTGATGTGGACACCACGTGACTTTTTATACCGAATCATTAAATTGTACACTATATACATTATTATACACAAATATACATTATTATTATTAATTTTGTACTTCATTCAAACTAATTTCTTTGACTTAGTATAATTTAATTAACCAATCCCTCGAGGCAAATTGAAAATGACATCAGAAATTGCAAATTTTGAAATCAAAGAACTTGGTCATTTCTTGTCGTACGGGAGTCAAATTTCTTCTAATTTTTTTTTTCATAACAAGTAAAACGTTTTCTTAAATATATGTATAGGAAACGGGAGACCGTATTAAAAGTTAGATTTTAAATTTGGCGTTGCCAAAGCATGAATATTTTGATCATTTAAAACACTTCAGTAATTGGAAGTATATGATTACGACCTACGATTGCTAAAATAAACGTGGAGTAAGACATTTATGGCAGGTAAGTGGATAGATATAATATATATCCGTGTGTGTGTGTAAAATATAAAATGCGAAACAAAATTATTAAATTAATTTTAATCAACTGCCAATATTTCATCAAATGCGCTTTGCTGCGTCACTCTGCGGCATGCTACGTCACTCTTTTCCTGCAATCTCTCTGCACTGCGACATCTGTAGCCCTATCGCTGCTCAGAATTAACACAATAAATTTCTGGCTACAAATAGCACCGAAGTCAATATGCATTGCTTTTTCGTGCTCGCCGGAATAAACTACATTTCTCGCTTCGCCTTCTTTCTTCATTGTCTAAAATGAAAACTACGTATAACGAAATTATGGAGTAGGTTTAGCACCCCTTAGTGTTTGTACCAGTTTTAAGCAAAAAATATATTGCTGAATACTTGTTCCTATAAAAAAATAAAAATGATGTTTTAACCATCAAACCAGTTGTGATTTTCCTACCAGCCGTCGTCTAAGCAACCGTCTTCTCGGCCATAACTAAATAAAAAAAATGGATTTCATCTTCCAGCAAAGACCACATCATCACGCACACACACGTATATATAGATAGAAAGACAGATAGATAGATACACATTTGGTTCTTCCAACTGCAATAAAAAAGGGGAAATGAAACACTAGATGATATAGCAGTCCTATACACAAAACACCAACGTCCTACGGCCCATCTTTTTGAATGCATATGTACGTACCTATGTTGGTACGTACAAACGTCACTTAAAAATCCCTTTTGAATCCACTTTAAATACATTTTACAATTCGTTTTCTTCAATGGAGAGGTGTGTTCGTTTCCTGGCTTTTACGAACGGAACGGAGCCCGTCGTTTCTTCGCAACGTTAGTTCTGTGGGCAGGGCTGAAATAAGGGCCAGCGGTTGAGATACTGCTTTCCGCTGCCGGCTAAGACAAAGAACATCTATACATGTTCTTTGGCTAATACCCGTCCGGTTTTACGCATGCTCTATCGGCAAGTTCTTTCGAGATGAAGAAGTGTGTAAGGTCCCAATCACATTATGTTTCGGCTACGCGGGATTTGACGTCGAAAGCGACAATTCTCAGAACCCGCACAATTCCGGGAAATACACGTAGATAAGGTTACCATTCTCTCTTACTACAAAGACTTGAACGCCAAGCAGTAATCGATTATCGCTCAGATTGGGATCACGTGATCCTTCAGAAGCAGAACTTTCGTCTGATTGGTTGTCTCTACCCGGGACCTGAGACATTTTCGGTGAGGTTTGAAAAATTCCCGCAACATTGTATCCGTCATGGACCTCCATGGTATCCGTAGCTAGGCGGGACTTCGCTTCAGGCGGGGCTCTTTTTCCTAAGAATCTTCCCGTTTAAACCAGTGCTACCCGAATCTCGTTTCTCAAAAAAGTCCCGTCTAGCAGGGACTGTAGCCATGTGTGATAACCACTTTACCCTCCTACGGACCCTGCGTGACCAAGCGTGCGGACCACTGACTCCCCTTCCCTTCTCAAGGCGATGTTGACAATCGAAAACTTCTTCAGGGAGTGCAGCCAGTATTTTCTACATACTTCAAATGTGTGTGTGTGTGTGAATATGGCAAAGCCTGGAGGGCTATCTGCCTAAGAGGATGGGATGCCTACGTGGAGGACTTTCTAAGGGAAACTGGCTCGTATACACGTTACACATGGGGAAAACCACGAAAACGCCCATGCAGCCAGCCCGTTCGCGGGATTCGAACCTCGGACCGAACTACCAGTGTTCAGCGACTTTACCGCTCGGCAGCTGGTGGGCCCCTACATACTTCAAGTCACTTATGTTTCAATAGCATTAATCTTTCAGGAATTTTCTAATTTAAAAATGGAATGCATGTTTACCTTTGAATGTTTGGTAGGCTGGAATCCATCTTGTCGTTTGCAGTTCCAAATCCCTTTCTTTTTTAGCTCTTCTTCCGCAGGAAAACTAAATACGGCCACCTTCGGGCCATTCTTGCAGTTTTCTTTGCATGTTGCAACACAGCATTTGTGTGGCATAGTAAAAAAAAAAATAATTCGCAAATGTAAAATATTCAACTACAGCGTACTACACTTTCAAACAAAAGTTGGTTCACTACACTACCAGAGCACGAGGCAGGTGTTGACAAAGTGGAGAGACGACTTTCGTGGCGTCAGAGCGTTAAAGCAACCCTAGAGGCTTGGCTTTGTATGTAGGAGGTACTGGTGCAGCTCGGCCCCCGTGCAATTGCAAACAGTCCTTTAATCTGTCCGCATGTACAAATGTCGCTTAAAAGAATCGTCCAAACGGTTTTGCGAAGGGTCAAGATGAATATTTCTTTTGAAATATAATATCCGAAATTTTCAGCGAGTGCAATACTTCCTTTACTTTGTACAAGGAAGTTAAAAGAATGTTACACATTATTTTCCAGAATAAAAAATCACACATTAGAAACAACTGATTGTGCTAACCACTTACACCATGGGAGTAAGCCCAGGAGAATGCAAGAACGGAAAACATTGCTTTCAAAAATTCTTAAAATCAATTTGGTGCTCCGGGGATCCTCCGCCCGCGGACAGATGTCCTCCCTTGCCCCCTCCACCCGCTCTAGATAAACCACTATCTGTAATACATTTAGGTGACAGAGCTTATATTTAAAAGGAAACATGCAAAACTGATTTAATTAATTATTAGCCCAAAGGAGCGTTAGCTTAGGAGGGCTATCAGTCTCAAAACGGCATTTTGCATCTAATCACTGAAAGCCTGTATCACTTTCCAAATTGCTGCCACTAAATATTATTGTCCTGTGTTATATTTAAATATTATATTTTATTTAAAGAAATTAAATAATGAAGAATCTGTATTGAATGTATATATGTTTCTCGCAGTGTGAAAAAACATAGGTACCTACAGCCGCCCAATTTTGAATAACATAGTTCTCCCACCCGAACATGGGCACTTGAAAGCGCGAATTTTGAAACTCGAATTTCTTTATTATCTATTTCATATTTTGTAAAACTTTAACGAATTTGTGATTGAAAGACTCAACGATTTCAAAACGAGCAGTTACAATACTGCACGGAATAAAACTTTTTTATCTCCAGAATCCGAGACTGTCTATCAAAAATTCTAAAGATATACTGCTTTTAAATATTTTTATCACAAAAGGGCATTAGCACAAATGCTCTCGAAAAACGTATGTGTGTGTAAATAAAATAAAAAAATAAATAAATAAATAATAAAAAAATAAAAAAAACGCCCCTTTCAGCGCAGTATAAAAGCTGAAAGCTTTCAAATTTATTATTATAATTATTTTCTATATTTATCCGACCATGATCGGATAAGCATATAAGAACTTAGATTTGCAAATTCTAAGTTTCTGAAATTTGGTCCGTAGTAGGCGACGGAAAGCAGTAACCAGTTGCTCTTATATAGGAAATTTTTCAGTAATAAACCTTTTTCACGTAGGGCTACAGAGACTAATTTTTTGTGTATTGAAGCCATTTGCTCAACGACTCAATGAGCAAGGAACGGAAAAGCAAATCAATATGGTCTGCCTTTTCCTGCTCCGGATTAAGCAGCAAATTTTAAATTTCCATACTGAACTAATTTTTTAGCCTAATTTAATGCAGTGAATGTTGTAAGATATATACAGGGTATGTCCGGAAAGTAGTAGGACTAAATTTTTTTTAAAAAAATTATTCACAGTTTTAACTCATCGACTAAACAGTTTTCAAAATATGCCCGTTCTGCATCAACACAGTTATTCATAATTTTAGCACAACGACTTAATAGTTTTCAAAATATGCCTTTTCCGCGTCAAAACAGCGTTTCCAGCGACTCTGCCAATCACTGACGGCTCTCTGGAACGAAGAAACAGGAATACTCTTCAGCTCTCTCGTTACGGTCTCTTAAATGGTCTGAACCGAGCCTTCGTGCCGTCCTTTCACGACCCTTTTCAGTCGGGGAAAGAGGAAGAAGTCTGAAGGAGCGACATCTGGGCTCTAAGGTGGCTGGGGAAGCTGTGTGATGCCATGTTTGATCAGTAAGTCCATGACAGCAAAGGCGTTGTGTCTTGGCGCATTGTCTTCATGGAGCCTCCAGATCCAGCGATTGCTGGAGACGGACGCGACTTGTTTTCTGAGTATTTCAAGTATAGGTACAGCTCAGATGCCGCTTCTTCAGACTCTTCCTTTTCCCCCGACTGAAAAGGGTCATAAAAAGAAGGCCCCACAGCTCGATCCAGGTCATTCAAGAGGCCGAGAGAGCTGAAGAGGCCGGAAGAGAGTAAAGAAAGAGCTGAAGAGGCCGAGAGAGAGTAAAGAAACAGCTGAAGAGTATTTAAGTTTCTGCGTTCTAGAGAGCCTTCAGTGATCAGAGTTGCTGGAAACACTGTTTTGATACAAAAGGGGCATATTTTGAAAACTATTAAGTGTATGTGTCAAAATTATGAATAAAGTTTTTTTTTTTTTTTTTTTTTTTTTTTTTTTTTAATATTCAGTCCTGCTATTTTTCGAACAAACTCTGTATGTGCCAACCTCTAAGGCAGTGATTCTCAACCTTTTTTTGTCGTGGCACACTTTTAACGATTTCAAAATTTAGCGGCACACAAAGAAAAAAATAAATTTAAAAGTTGTTTACTTACCTATAATACACTGTGTAAAATAGTTTATGATAATAATTTTGAATGTAAAATAAAATAATATGTATTGCAAAAGCAGCAGTACGTTTATTAAGGGATGAAATTACAAGTTAATAATAACAATACTTTTAATAAGAAATTTGAACTTGATGTTTTTTATAATTTCATTTATATTTGGCTGTAAAATGACAATGCTACTGTCATATCGTCTTCTACATTTAAGTCTCGATCTTTTTTTCGTTTTTATGTTGATTAATACTGAAAATCCGAATTCACACAAATAAGATGTAGAAAACTGTAATAAGATGTAGAAAACTGTAATAATAATTTTAAAGCTTTTTTGGCCATAATCACATCTAATGTTAATATAAAATGAATTAACTGACTCTCCCGAATATTTTTTAATTAAATTTCGATTATAAGAAAGCGAAATTAGTTCTTCCTCTGCGTTCAAAGTTAACTCGAATATAGAAGTCTTCGGCACCAAAATCGGTTTGGATACCACAGTTGGCGCTCTTATTGCTGTCTTAAAACCGAATTTCGCCAATTCTGATGGGTACCGTACACTAGGATTAAACCCGTTATAATGTTTACTATATACATTTCTAAAATTTGGCGTTTCACTTTAAGAATTTTGGGGCACACAAAAGTGCCACGGCACAGTGGTTGAGAATCACTGCTCTATGGAAAGGTTAAAAATAATTCAAAATGAACAAAGTCGTGTCGAAAGGCAATAAAAAGAAGGCTGTCAGTAAACAATCAGCTAAAGTTTCGAAAAAAAAAGGGGGTAAAAAAGAGAGAATATTGAAGTAGAGGGGGAAAATATGTCGTTAGATTAAAGTAGAGGGAAAAAATATGTTGTTTGTATCTTTGGCATAAAATGCTATTTAGCAGAGATCCCTGATACCTGATAAACTCCACCTGAAGAAGAAGGAGGAGGAGGCATAAATTTATTTTCTGAAGAATGATATCTTAGAAATATATATCTGCTGAGCGGGGGAACATTATAAATGCAATAAGCTGTACGTCCTTTGCAACAAGCGACTACTACTTGGGCTATTCATAGGGAAGTAGATGGTTGTAGAATCATCAGGTTATTTTAAGCAGGCGAAGTGAAAAATGTGCAGTGCTCTCGCCGGGAACGAATCTGGACCTCTCGAGTACGCGTCGAGTGTGTACTAAGGCATACGGAGAGGAGAGAGAAAATACTTTATAAGGTTTCGTAAAGTTAATGTGGGAAAAGAAATGGCACTTTTGATATAATACAGGGCGCTGTTGAATGATACACAAAATCGGTTTCTTGACGGAAATCATCATGACCCGTGAAGATTTTTACTGTTATGTACCATTACACGAATGCGTACCTCCTCGACACGCATTTTATCTATGTGACTACAGACGAAAATGGAGCAAATGTTCAAAAACGAGATACTGTACTTCCTTTCAGTAATTACTCCTTCCTGTATGTATTAGCAATAGTCCCTTAACTCTCCATTTTAATTCTGTAGATCAGCGCTTTTTAAACTTTTTTGATTTATGACCCCTTCTTTATCATCGAGATTTTTAGGAAGGCAGTCGATTTTCTAGTGTAATCATTTTTTCCTGTCGTGCTATGGGAATGATGTGGTCATGCCTTGGTGTGATGTGACTTTGCTGCGTGGTCTCCCTCTTCTCTTTACTCGCTCTTTTTGATAGCCGCTCTTTGCTCTCTTCTGCTTTGCTGTAGCGACATGCTTCTGCCTGCTGCCTTCAAAAAAATATATTTTTCAAGTTCATCCGATGTAAAACGTTTTTTGAAAACAAGTCGCTGTTGCTCCGATTTTATTTGTGTTGAATTAATAAAAATGTATGCCAACCATGAATAAAGGGAAACAAGTGAACGGTCACATCTGCAGGTTTCTGGTTTGTGCATCCATGTGCCGCGTCGGGTTATTACAGCGGATTTCTTTCAGTACTATTATATGTATATAATAAAGTAATTAAAATTAAGGACTTTATTTTAGAAAATCTAGCTGCTATTGAAAATGTAATTTCACGAAGTACATATTTTCATACTAAAAAGATTGTACTATCCGGGAAGCAAAAAAGACCATTGTAACTCGAAAAATAATTGTTTAAGTAAACAAAGAGCAATTAAAATTAAGCAGTTTTAAATAAATAAAAGGAGTTTTCCATATTCTTTTTTTATATTAAAAGAACTGTTTTACAAAAAATATTTATGAGTAACTCATAAATTAATTATTCATAGTTTTATGTTTAAAACAAACTCATTAAGGAGTAATTATTTCAAACAGTAAAAAAGAACAATTAAAAAGTTCTGAAAACGCGTTTCGTTCTTCTTGGCTATTTGAGAGAACAAACAACTAAAAATTTTAAAAAAATGGTAGACGCAATAAATTTTTTTTCAAAAACTGTTTGACAACCCATCCTCATACAGTCAAGAATATAGGTGTATATTCTTGTATAGTCAAGAGTATAGTAGTATATTTTGTATGGCAGGTGATTAATCTACTTAATGCCAGTTAATACAGTTTTTTTTTAATCTCATTAATGCAGTTCTTTAATTTCGTGTATCTCAGTTAAATTCTCGCGACCAAAAGTGGCGTCGCTACTGACAGTTTAAGAAATGTTGCTGTAGCTGAACTGTAGATTGGACTTCCCACGTACAGATAAATCAGTCCTATCAGACGTATTAAAATGTAATGACTTAGATAGTGAAGACAAATGCTGATAGCAGATAGATGCGTAGAAAAGAAGCTTCCAGTCATAAAATATTTTAATATTTCTTTTTTATTCTTGTTGCTAAATTTGTATAGCCAATGCAGAAAAAGTTCAAAATAAGCATATCTTCTAGAACATTTATATTTTAAGAATGGAGCAGCAGCGAGTCTAGCTAGCAAGAGAAGCAGAAAACGGATGCAACGTGTCCCAGATGAAATTTCAATTCAAAATGATTTGAGTTTGGATTTTCAGGCTGTTTTAAGATTTACTTTACAAAACTGCCTATATCTTTATCATTATGCAAGAACGGTACAACAGGGATTAAATTTGAAATAACGCAGTTTGGAGCAATTTCTTATAAGCTGTCGCGTTTGCTTACTAGAACTTTACTTCCACGAACGCCCTCTGGCGTAAGAGACTAAAAGTAGTCAGTTGAACGGCTGACGCGTCTAACAGATGTATAACGATAGACCGTCTCCGTATAAATTATGCTTGTATTCATTGTAACTTGTAAATATTTTGTAGATATCTTTCATATGAATTAAAATTTCTTAAAAAGTTTATAGCGGTGTTGACTTTGTAACTCTATGTGAAACTTCATGGCAGACAGCGGACCACTTAGAGATGGGAAAATTATGTGTGTGGTCCCAACATTCACTGTTTTCAAGCTTTTGTGACGTGCCAGACGACATGGTTTGACATCTCAGATGCAATAATCCGTTCAAGTTGACAGTTCAAGAGAACATAACTTCACAACTGGAATCAGGAGATTTTAGTATTCTGCACCGTGTTTGTCATCAAAACCTCTGTTTTTCCTCTGATACCGTTTCAGATATAATGAATCAGAGGATGTAAAATACTACTGAAAATTAAGGAGGCATGCCTACTTCAGTCTGAAGATTTTTTCCATTGGAACAACACATTAGAAGGCTCCTGAATTCTCATAGAGACCGAGAAAGCTCCAGCACTCTCGACTAGAAAGACCTAGAATGCTCTTGAACTCTCGGCTAGAGAGACACTCGTTAGCAGACTCCTCACGTCACGAGGACTAAAATTCACTTCATTACTTTTTCCTTGCTTCCAAAATCCATATCCTATGGACTTCCATAAATCACCTGTCACCTATTGTGCCTACTTTGCAGATTGCCCTAATGACCTCATACCAGCCTTCTATTCTGTCGGATCCATGGGCACCAAACAATGTGGTTGTTCAGATAAGGGAGGTTATCACCGTTTTTTCTGGTGGTTTACCATACGAGGAGCAAGGGAAAACTTCAAGTTTAACAATTCAACAAGGGCGATCCACAATAGTTTTAGAAATGGATTACAGCATTGTTGACTTTGTAACTCTATGTGAAACTCCATGGCGCCCGAACAGGGACTGCCAGTAACTGCTGTTTTCCTAACTATTGAAAGTGTCTAAATTGATATCAGTTATATAGATAATACATAAGCATAAATAATTAGTGAATTGCTGATACTTGTTGAATTGTTGAATATTAAACAATGACGGAATTCATCGACACATTGAAAAGGAAACGCGGCCACATAAGGGCTGCCGTTACAAAATTAATTGGCCGAATCGAAACTGAATTACCAAAAACAGAAGTGAATGCAGAGGAACTAGAAATTTCCTTAGAACTCTTCGAACGAGTTAAAACAAATAGATGCCGATATAGAAAAATTAATAGACATAAATTATCTTGACCAGGAATTAAACGGTGTTGACGAATATCGTGAAAGAATAACTACATTTAAATACAAAGCTAACAAAAAATTGAAAGAAATTAATATAGAACAACAAAAATTTAATGTGTTACTAAGCACTGAACAGTTAAATGAAAGTATTATAGAAAACGTTAAAATCGAAAGTCATTATGTGAAGCTTCCTAAACTTACGATTCCGAAGTTTTATGGCGAGAGCTGCGAATGGCTGACATTTTGGAACACTTTTTCATCAGCCATACACCAAAATAAAACGCTTGACGCTATAAGCAAATTTAATTATTTGAAATCCTTTTTGGGAGGCACTGCTTATAACACCATTGACGGTTTCGATTTAACCGAAGAAAATTACGAAACTTCAGTTAAACTCCTCACAGAAAGATTTGGAAATAAAGATGTACTGATAAACGCCCATATAGATAAATTACTGAAAATAAGACCTCTAAAGGATTCTAATGACATTCAAAATTTCCGTAAGTTATTCAATTATATACAGAAACATATTCGATGTCTTGAATCATTAAATATGATCTCAGAAACATATGGAGCTTTATTAACACCTATTTTGCTTAAAACATTGCCCGCAGATTTGGTTTTGGAGTATAATAAAACAGTTCGGAAATCAAATTACGATTGGAGTCACCTAGTGGAATTTCTTTCTGAGCAATTAGTTGCGCGGGAACGTACATTCCAGACGGTCCAGCCAAAGGCGGCGCCGCAAAAGCATAACAAACTGAGTGAACCCAGACCTATTGCGAAACACACAGCTTCGAAGTTAACGAACGCAAGTTTGCGGGGGGGACAAACACCATGTGTTTTCTGCGACTCTTCTGATCACGAGTCTATAACGTGTAAACAAGCATCTTTATGGTCTACTGAGAAAAAAAGGGAGAAATGCAAAGCGAAAGGGATCTGTTATCGCTGTTTACACCCACGGCATCTTAGTTTTATTTGCACTTCTAGAATAAGGTGTGAATTATGTAAACAACGACATGCCACTATAATGTGTTTTAAAAACGAAAACGGAGAAGTTAAGGAAGAACAAATTGAAAATAAGGCCTTAACGAATAATTCATCCTATGAAAGTGTAATCTTGCAAACTTTAATTGTCAATGTTTACGGAGATGGTGAAAGCAATTTTATACGAATAATTCTGGATACCGGAAGTAGCAGATCATATATCAGCACATTTCTTGCGGAGAAATTAAAACTAAAATCTTTAGGTCAGGAAAGTGTGACTCATGGGCTTTTTGGAGGGATAGAAAAAAGGGAAAATCACAACAAGTATCTGATTAAGTTAAATAATCCAGAAACAGGATTCACATGCGAAATGGAAGTTTTGAGCCAAAAAACCATATGCTCACATATTCCAAAATTGGAGGATAGGGAATGCTTAAAGAAACTTAGAGGTTACAAAATTTTTCCCAGTGATGTAAGTAATGAGAATTCTTGTTTATTTGAAAAACACCCTAACGAAATACACATGCTTGTAGGAGCAGATTATGCCGGAAAACTCTTTACAGGGGAAATAATACACGTAACGGAGAGTTTAGTAGCGATGAATACACACCTTGGTTGGACAATATTAGGTAGAACAAAGGTAAAGGGAAAGAATTTTAATGAAGTTCTTTTATCACTACACATTAGTGACAGAAAAATTTGTGACTTGTGGTCTCTTGATTCTATCGGTATAACTGAACCAGCTCTTTCGCAAACAAAACAAGAAATACAAAAGGCTACAGAAAATTATTTTATCCGTACTTTAGAAAGAGATGACGCTGGAAGGTATCAGGTATCACTTCCATGGCTTCAAATTCATCCTGAGTTGCCAGATAATAGAATCCTTGCAGAAAAGCGTCTGAAGTCTTGCGTGAAAACCCTTCAGACAAAGAATTCCTTAGAAGCCTACGAAACTGTTTTAAAGGATTGGGTAGAAGAGGGAATAATTGAACCTATCTATATTTCGGAGGCAGAAAAGATCAAAGGGCATTATCTGCCACATAGAGCAGTGTTTCGGGAAAATTCGACTACCAAAATTCGACCAGTGTTCGACGCATCTGCAAAGGAGAAAAATTCGGTGTCTCTGAACGACTGCTTGGAAAAGGGTCCTAATTATCTTGAATTGATCCCCAAAATTTTGACAAAATTTCGAGAGGGAAAGTATGGAGTAATTTCGGATATAAAAAGAGCATTTCTTCAGATAGGTGTGAACCCAGCGGATCGAGATTTTCTCCGGTTCCTATGGTGGGAGAAAGAACAGCCTGAAAAACTGACTATATATCGGCACCGAAGGGTTGTATTCGGCGTAAACGCCAGCCCCTTTTTACTCGCTGCCACGATTAACTACCATTTGGAAAATGTACCAAAACATCATCAGGAAATAGCTTCAAAGCTAAAGAAAGCCATGTATGTGGATAACTGCGTAGCGAGCGTGGAATCAATTGAAGAATTAAACTCATTTATCAAAGGATCTAAGGAAATAATGGCTACTGCAAAATTTGACCTAAGAGGTTGGAAACATAATAGACTTAAAAATGAAACTTCAAATCTAAACCTTTCTGAGAAAGATTATGAAGATGTTGTGTCAGTATTGGGATTGAAGTGGGACTTGTTTGACGATACTTTGTCTTGTCACGTAAAATATGAAGAAAACCCTGTATCGAGCAAAAGATCTGTTCTTTCCGAATTGAGTAAAATCCTTGACCCAATTGGGTTTACTAGTCCAGTTACTCTCATGCCTAAATTGATTCTGCAAGAGTGCTGGAAACAGAAAATTAACTGGGATACTAATCTGCCGAAAGATCTAGCAAGGAAATTTTTCACATGGTCATCTCAGTTAAAATATTTGAAAGACATCAAAATTCCTAGATTGCTTCCCAAAATAGACGAAAGTACCACTCTGCATGTATTTTCAGACGCAAGCAAGGACGCGTATGCGACCTGCATTTTCCTTAGACACAGCGGTGAGAGTGGAGTCACTTGTCAATTGATACAATCTAAAACAAGAGTTGCTCCGCTAAAAGCACTCACCATACCTCGACTAGAGATACTCGCTTGCACTATTGGAGCCAGGCTCTCTCATACAATAAGAGAAGACTTAAAATTAAAAGAGGTACCAGTTTTTTACTGGACGGATTCCACAAATGCTCTCTTTTGGATAAAACAGAAAGAAAATTGGTCCACTTTTGTAGCCAATCGAGTAAATGAGATTCAAAAATTGAGTAACCCAGATCACTGGCATCACATTCCCGGAAAGTTTAATCCTTCGGATTTGCCATCTCGCGGTTGCTCTGCAAAAGAATTGAGGAAATCCGAATGGTGGAAAGGACCAGATTGGATTTATCGACCTCCAGAAGAGTGGCCTATTGCAGATGGAGAACATCCTGACTTCGATATAGTAAATGTAGAAAGAAAACGAACTGTGGTTTCAGCCAGCAATAACACGAATACAGATAAATTTAAACTTTTTGACAATATTTCAAAATTCGAAAAGATCATAAAGGTCGTATCTTGGATCTTTAGATTCATTAAAAATGCTACAACACCACCATCTGAAAGAACTCATGGGAGAATTTCAGTCGAAGAACTAAAAGGAGCTGAAACAGTGGTTTTCCGACTCATCCAACGAGAATCTTTCGAAGGATTGAAAGATCAAAGAATACGTGCTCTAGAACCTATCATGGACTCCAATGGTCTTATAAAAGTGAAGACACGTATCTTTCAGAGAGACGATGATGCTGACTTTCGTTACCCAGTTTTACTTCCCTCAGAACATCCATTAGTATTAAAGCTGATCAAATCTGAACATGAAACGCTAAGTCACGCTGGAGTACAATTCGTTATGTGCGCTTTGCGTGAAAAATATTGGATCATAAAGAGTAGGAAGACCGTACGCAAGGTTATCCAAAACTGTGTACGATGTCGAAGGTTCGACTCTGATTCATATAAGATTCCTCAAGCGCCACTACCTGAAGACAGAATAAGAGATGCTTTAATTTTTGAGATTATTGGTGTTGATCTGACGGGTCCCTTAATTTTAAAAGGAGGCCAAAAACATGGATCGTCATTTTTACTTGCGCAATATATAGAGCAGTTCACTTAGAGCTAGTCTCATCTCTATCAACCGAAAGTTTCCTGCACGCGTTCAGGCGATTCATCGCTCGAAGGGGTAGACCTGTCACTGTATACTCCGACAATGGAACCAATTTTGTTGGATCAAATAATTTGTTTAAGACCATAGATTGGAATTCTATCTTAGAAAATGCAACAGTTAAGAAAATTGAATGGAAATTTATTCCCCCTTCCTCGCCATGGTAGGGAGGGTGGTGGGAAAGATTAATTGGAGTACTAAAGAGAATTCTTCGAAAGGTACTAGGAAAATCTTCTCTGAACTACGAAGAACTGTTGACAATCATTTGTGATTGCGAGAGCATTATGAACAACCGTCCTCTCACGTATTTGTCAGAAGACGTAAAGGATTTTTAAGAGCTCTCACCCCAGCAATGTTTCTAACAGAAATTCCAGAGACTGGAGTTCCTGAATTAGATCTTTTGGATTCTAAATCCATCAATAAAAGATACCTTTACAGAGCCAAATTGAGAAAAGATTTACGAAAAAGATTTCGATCAGAATATTTAGGGCAACTAAAACAAAGCTCAAAATTCATCCGCGAACCATCTTCTGTGAAAGTTGGTGATCTTGTAATTGTGTCCAACAACGAAAAAAGGATAAACTGGCCCTTAGCTAGAATCGTGGAAATTTTTCCATCCCACGACGGACACATTAGATTAGTGAAACTGAAAACTGCACAAGGGGAGATTATAAGACCTACTAAGAACCTCATACCTCTTGAACTCAACTTTACACCTGAGTCGGATATGCTAGTGAGGTACAGAACTCGACGTATGACGAAACCTCAAAAGACTTGAACTACAGGTCAGTTGAGGTCCATCCTCTGTTGATACTGGACCTCAAGGTGGGAGTGTCGCGTTTGCTTACTAGAACTTTACTTCCACGAACGCCCTCTGGCGTAAGAGACTAAAAGTAGTCAGTTGAACGGCTGACGCGTCTAACAGATGTATAACGATAGACCGTCTCCGTATAAATTATGCTTGTATTCATTGTAACTTGTAAATATTTTGTAGATATCTTTCATATGAATTAAAATTTCTTAAAAAGTTTATAGCTGTGTTGCGCAGTGAATCGAAGTTCATCATAGAGACGGATATCGACAAGAAGGAAAGAAGGCAGTTCAGGGCAGCCCTATTTAGAAGGTAAGTGAACTTTCACTTATCTATTTAATGATCAAAAAATTTTAATAGTACAAAGTTGATAAAATTTTTTAACATAAGCAGTTACTACTTTTAGGTTAAAAAAGGGGAAAATACCAAAATTAAAATGCAGAATTAAGTGTCTATTGCAAACTGAAGTTAGAATTTCACATTATATATTTTTATCTTACTTATTAATATATAAGGTTATAATTATATAATTATTAATATTATATTATTAATATATAAGGAATTATAATACTTATTAAAATAGACGCTTAAGGAAATAATTTCTTTCTCAGTTTCTCTAAAAAGAATTATACAATAAATTTCTTATCTTAAGACCGAATCGTTATTGTACTTAAAACTTTTATTTTACGCATTTTAAAAAAATTTCAACTACCTGTGCTCTTAAATTATAAAAGAAGTGAATATCATTATTAACACGGCAACGACATGATCTTTCATTAACTAAATCTTTTAAAAATGAAATCTACTTCCTTTCTGTACCTATATTTGGCAGGGATAGTTCTGCTTCCTCGAGGAGGGGTTGGCTCAGATTTCCACAACCGACCATTTCATGGAAGGAGACACGGGGTTCGTTCTGGCCCTTCTGAGAGTGGGTATAGCTATAGGGCAGTGACGCGCAATATATAGCCTCTCGCTAGCCTAGTATACTCTGTGTAAAAAATTATGCGCCTTTAGCGCATTAGGGCTCACGTTCAAGATAATTGGTAAAAGCTTTATCAGGTTCAATGTTCCGCCTTACTTTCTTTGGGAACATGCAAAGACCTGACTCGGAACAGGGAGCTTACTAAAGCTGTGTCCAATAAATGCGGGAAGTAGACAAGATACACAGGAAGGGTATACGAAACCCTTTATTTTTCACTCTTTACAATAATTTCCATACTTCGGAATACAGAGACCAACTACTTGTGGTCTGAACGTAAGAATATAAAAATATTAACTAAACTCTAACTTAAATTTGGAATAATAAACAAGGGCCTACGTGGAAGATTGGCCGTATATTAACAGGAAGCCGTATGTAGTACAGAGAACTGTTAACACTACAATACGTTTAAAATTATCAAGAGGATTAAACCTCTGGCCTGGAAGGCAACCAGCAACCGAGTAAAACTGCTAAGGCAAGCGGCCTGCTTCGACTAATTCCTTCCTCTCTCTCGCTTGGCAAAAAGCCACAACTTAAGTACTTGGCATTCGCCAGACAAATTTGCATAAATAAGTTAAAGCTTTTAATTCTAGCCGGAAGTAGAAAATAAGAAGTGATAGTAAAGATTTAAAATAAAAATAAACGTTAGTAAAACTTAAGATTCTTACAGCTTCACCAGCTGAATGCCGGTCAATACCATCATATTCCAAGTTCTAAGTTCCTAATCCGACATAGGCCTCATCGCGGCCCCGCTAACCAGGCGTAACCAGGTTCGCCTGGGCTAACTATGTTCTGATGGCCACCCCTGGGGTCGACTGACTAGATCAATTATCTACTGGCTAGATCAATATCTAGACAGCCTCGACTTCTGGGATCAATAAACTATCTTCACAGTGACTAGAACCATCGTTTATTCCGTGGTAGATTTGGGCTCGGAAGGGACCGTACTGGTACCAAGGTTCATACACATTTCTGCACATGGAAATTAAGGATTTTAAGGGCCATCAATGAAAAAAAAAAAGTAAGGACCTATCAAGCAAATAGAAACTGAATAAACAAAAGCAATTATCTACATTCGAACTTCACTTTTGTAATTTATAAGAATAAAATAAATCTGTAAGTAAGATGCATTATTTTTAAACATATTCTAATATTTACCTTAAATTACAAAAGAATAATTATAACTTCGCAAATATTTTCAAATAATTAGCATTAAATTACATTAAATTCTAAAATTTCTTTTAACTTTTTTAATTTAAGCTTATATAATAGTCAGTCTCACAAATTTTAAAGAATTTTAGTGGCTTTTATTGAAATTTTACTAGTAGTTAGGCTTTATATTGATTCTTTCCTTTATGCTTTATTTCGTCTCGTACTCAAACAGTCCAGAGGTTTTTGCAAATTTTATGGCAAGTGGCATATCCACAATAAAGATTAAGAGAAGGCGATAATTCATCTTAGCATGTAGAGGTAACTTCTAAGGGTGAAGCAGTTAGTTACAAATAATTAAATTACGTAGTTAATCAATAAATTACATGGTTACAATTACAATTTTTTTTATTTCTAAAAAATATCCATGAAAAAGACCTAAGAACATTTTACAACGGTTAAAATTTACGATATTGATTCTAAAATTATATTAATAAAAGTGCACATTAAAAGCCACAAAACATTTATATTTTACAGCAGCAACAAACGACAATAAGCTTATGCACCTTTTTGAAAATTTTCCATATATTTAGCTAATTTACATCAATTCCCTTCTTTTTAGCATCTTTTCTAATTTTGTTTGTTTTAATAAGCAGATCAATGTTCCAATTATTTTTTGCTTCATCTCCTAATTTTTAAATGTTTCAACAATGTTCCTTTGAAGAATAAATTTCTCTCTCGTTTTATAAAATCAATTTCTTCTTCAATCAGTTTCCTCTTCATTTTAGAGTTTTTAGATTTAATTAAGATTTCTGTTATTCTAAAGAACTGATTATACTTAGAATGTAATTTTATTTCTTAAATAATATGGGTATTGAGAATAAATATGAAATGACGTAAGATCAGAGCTAGTGCTAGAGCCAATGTGACAGAATATTCTAGAATTTAGTGAAACACTGAACAACAAAACTTAGGGAGGGAAAATTTTTTAGAATTTTGTGCAGACGATGAGATATATATAAATTAATTTTTAAATAATTACAATAGCTTTTTTGTTTTTCTCTAAGATGTGTTTCGGAAACTTGCAGCATTTGTTATCTTATTTATTTTTCAGAATCAAAATATTCCTAAGTCACAAACATGGAAAGTAATGTCACTTTAAAATATGACAGAAGAAAATTAAAAATTATTTAATTTAATGTTATTTTTTATATATAATTTTAATTTATTTTCATTATTTTTATGATATTTATTAATGTTATTTATTATGTTTGTAAAAAAATGTCAGCAAATTCGCAAATCTCCGAAAAAAAAAATTTTGAATACAAATTGATTTTGAAATCACCAAAATGTTGATAAATCGCCAAATTTAGCGACGAATAATAAAAGAACATATATTCCAAACTGGGAAAAATTGTTTTTGATGTAATATTTTATAAAATATTCTGTGGCAAAAAAGAAATTATTTCGAAATGTTTATGTTTCAGCTGAAGCAGGGCCCTCATGTCTAAAACTCGAGCGTCCACCGTTTACATTAAGTAGTAGTAAAGACCTCAAACGTTAACCCATTAAATACATAATTGTCAATGTATCGCCAAAAAATGTTCCTCCAAAATTTCAATTCACACTCAAAATGGCAGTCGTAAAATAACAGATAGAAATATCAAATGGGTAAAATTAAGGACCTTCTGCCGACTGCGGCCAAAATTAAGGACTTTTAAGAACCGTACGAACCCTGTTTTGTCTGCCCCTTTGCTGTGGGGACGTTATATGGTCAGATATCGAAGATTGTCCTTGGGGCATGGGCTTCCCTTGGTCAACACTGGGAAAGGTCGATGTCTAACTACCAACTTTGACTTCCTTTCAGTAACTACATAGTTTTGCTTAGTAAATTAAACTGGTGCCAATGGTAGTGAAAAGACACTGGGGCCAACTGTAGTGAAAAAGAAATGATACCCCTTGATATCAACACCCTCATGCTATACTATAAGATAAGCAACAATTTAGACTAACGGCAAAAACAGCGCAATTATATATTCTCAACATGGCATTGAGCAGGCATTTGAATTGATAGCAACAAGTAGGCATAATAAGAAATTATTCGTGAAGCAATAACGAGCAATCAGTAGCATATGGCATATCATGAAGTGAAATCTTAACTTTACATAGCATAACTAGGCAATGTTCTATGTGAGGCATTTAAGTCCCCCTGGGTTGACCCATGGAAGTAGGAAGTAAGATGGAGTTGCCCTAAATAAGTTTCTCCCGTACCGTGCTCTGAAGCACCGGCGATCCCTAGGTGGTGACTAAAACATTGGGTCATTTACCATTGAGTTCAATGGGATTTGACGCGTTCGGATGTAAATATTTTGTAATTACGTCGTAAATATACATATAAATGTATATATTTTCTTTTTCTACAACACTTCAGAGTCCTAAGTATATGAAAACAACATATTTTTAAACAACATTTCATTCTGAACGGAATTAAATGCTATACTTTTCACAGGACAGTTTTCTCAGAATGGTTTAATTTGAATAAAATATTTTCACAAGTTTTTGTTATATACATTAGAAAAAAAAATTTAGGTAATTCGATTTTATTCGGTTAAGGTACAAAAATTAAGATCAAAGTTTATTGTATTATTAATATTAAAATTATGCATTATTTCTTTTCTATTTATAGAGCTTCTTCCTAAAATACTTTCTTAAATATGACATGATTTTTTGGCTTCTGAGGCATCTTTTAAATCGAAAAATGTAAGTCAATTTATGATTAATGCTCTATTCGGTTCATTTTAAATTAGAGAATTATTAGGAATTAGCGAAATACTTTAAATAGTACTTGACTTTCTCTGAGCATTTTTGAAAGGGGATAAAATAAGTTTTTTTTAAACTATTATTTAAAAATTGTAACTGAGTTATTATAAAATATAAGAGGAATAATTCTTTTAATTATACTCATCAGATTTTTTTTTATCCTTCATTTCAACAATACATATTCTAAAACTCTTTATTACGTTCTTAAGGGCGCATCTCATAGCATTTGCTTTACAATACCTTTTAACAGTTTGCTTTCCAATACGAACAATTCTTGCTTAAATAGTTCTATAACGCTTTTGTCAACAAGATTTCAATTTATGTTTACAAGTCAATATTAAGGTTTACAATTCAATATATATTTAGATAACATTTATAATCATTATAAATTAGATACATTTAATAATTAGATTTCTTCACAGTACTTTCACAGTTGTTTATAAGTGAATAAATTCTTCATTTCAAATACATTTATAAATAATTTAATGAATATTTATGTATTTTGTCAAAGGCAGATACATGCTTTTTGCAATAATATGCAACAATAATATATGGATGTGAAAAAAATTTGTTTTATTTAAAACATTTTGGCATTTGGAAAATAAAATAAAAATAGCGAATACTCTATCAAGGGTATCGAAAGACGTATACAATTTTAAATGTACCGTAAGGTATTTTTCATTCTTTAAGCATAACATTTTTCTTAAAATCTATATTTTTGTAGTTCAATAGCTTAGAATTTTATAAAACAAATTCATAATCAAAATCGCGCTGTTGTTAATTATCGAAAAATAACCAAGATGTGATTTTTGTGTAAATTTCACTAAACTATACAAACTGCTATTATCCATCACACTATGAATGTTTCTTTCATGCTAAAGTGTCCCTTTTTCGATTTGTATGGAACTGTCGTGTGTCGAAATACTATCAGAACCGTGTCAAGGGAGCTTCTGAATGTAAACAAAGAACACCCCATCTGGTGACCCAAGCTTCAAAGTAGTGCTTCACTTCTAGTGCCGACTGGCCCCTCCCTTCTTTCCTACCTCCATGGGTTGACCGGAGGGATGGAGCCTTCTCGGATGGCCTCCAGGGGTTGGGGCGATTTGTAACAGTGCTAAGGTTGCCTTGAGCAAACCAGGTCTGCGAGCCCCGTCCTTCTGGTTCACAGTACCTATATATTTAATTTTCAGTCCTTAATTATTAAACAGTGAGACATTATATGCAATATTTAATTTATCAGGTTTTGTTGCACAGATAATGAGAAAAAAATATATTTCAACAAATTTTTATAAATGACTAAAAGTATATTTTAGTACAGAAATGATAAATGTCATTAACGCCGAATTTTTTCAACAGCGTAATGTAAAGAATCGTGTTAAATTGAAACAGACTTTTGATTAAACACTGTATACCACGGTCAAGTCCAAAGTTAATCCAAAATCATGTTTGATCGAACAGCAGTTAAAAAAGACACAGCACAAAGGAATAACGCATATCATAGATAATAAAAAAAAATACTATAACAGTATTAGCAATTTAAGTCTATTTTTAAGCAGTTAAATTTAAAAAATAAGTCCATTTGTCTCTATAAATTAAATAAAAATACTAAACAAGAATAGAAAAAACAACATCGATTTTTATATTACACTTGTACTTCACAAGGCGTAAATCGATTGAATTTTACGATTTAGCAATTTATTTTTAACTGATGATTTAATAATTTTTACTTATTCTAGATTATTTATAAATAAATTACGTACTATTGCGGATACAAGTTATTCCTAAATACTGTATTATCTTTGCTATTATTACTGTTACCTCGCGCATCTTCTTCGTATCTTTTGTATTTCTCATAACTTTCTTTTTTCCCCTGGACGTTTCTGATAACAATTTTTCTAGAATTCCACAATAAACAAACTTATCTTTTTTAAACAAGACTCAGTTAAGCGGGAGTAAACTGCATTAGAATTGTGTAATTTAAAAGAATCATGCAAAATACATAATTTAAGAAAAAATTATACATTTTGAAAGAATGTAAAGTGATTAATATCTTTACTGTCATGAGTGATCCGAAAGATTGATCAGTGCCTGTCTGGAATAAACTTTATATTCCCGCAACTATCTGAATTACGACAAGATCTAATTAGTGATAATCGGCGCTTTATTACATATCAAGAATTCCAACGCGAAATTGAAAAGCTAAGAAACTTACCACAGCAATTTGAATGATGAAACAGCGTCCGAAAATGTCAATCACTCCACACCGATTGCTCAACAGAAAATTAAAAAGCAAGCTCAGCAAGATATCGTTTTATCACAAACGAGTTCTATCTATTGATATGTTTTGAACGTTACAAAGAGCTGCAAAGTTGAAATGAAACCTTTGGATTGTAACCAAAGTGATGTTACCTATATGCAGAAGGAGATATGAAAAAATGATGTGCACATATTTACTGCGCATTTACTATAATCGTAGATACTTTCACTTTCGCTTTAATTGACAACCCTTGGGTTTTGAAAATCAAATTAATTTTAAGAAATTTTTATTTGTTTAGTATTCAAATATAACAGTTAAGTATATGTGTATAAAGTTAAAGTTTCTAAAAGAAGGGGGAAGAAAGACAAAAATCAACTAACTCCCAAAAAATAAGAATGAAAAATACATTTTAAACTTTGCTATATATGAATAACAATTTACTATTAACAATTTAATGCATTCCTATTTCAATTGCCAAAAAATTTTGTATTAAATCATTTATATTCAAATTACTCATACCATTTCTTATACAAACAGTACCGGTAAGGAGAGATACTGATTACGTCTCCTTACGGAGTTTATACATAATTTGATATTACATTATAGATCTCAAATAATTCTTTTTCAATTTAATTTTTAAAATCGTTTTTCATCAAAATCTACTAATTCAACTAAAGATTTCGAAACATACTTATTAATTTAATTTCATATGAATGCAATAAAATCTCTCAGAGCGGCCATCTCTGAAAACGACTAGAATTTCGGAGAATAAGAAAAATTCTTATTGAATTGCAGTTCTTTGAGGAGATACTTCCACAGAAAACAAGAAAGGTTTAGAAACGTTATCCGTAGTCTTACTAGAAAATACCCATTATACTGTTGAGAAATGCCAGCTGCGGTAAGATAGCTTCTTCCTCGCAAAGCGAGGTTAGGGTTGCCAGAAAGTGGAAGGGAAAGGCAGGTTTGTCAGATTTGGAACGAAATCGTCCAGGTGGCGATATACTATAGAGGGAGCGAGAACATTCTTGAACACATTCTTAGCAGTTTTATTCTTGAATGTAGGTTAAAGCTATACCCTACCTGTAGGCAGAGAAAGTAATTGTATCTTGAGATCAAAGATTAGCTTGAGACAGATCGACCGAGTCAGAACAGTACCTCCTACATACAAAGCCACGGCACGGCTGACACTACGTCACTAAAGTAGTCCTTATCTAAAGACAGCATGGTTGCCACATGAAGCCACTTATCGCTGTTATTCCCTTAAGACGAGAGAAAATTAAACGTAGTCCCCCCTTGCAAAAGGCTTATATCATTTGGTTTTAAATAAATAAATATGTATATCCGATTTGCCCTTCATTGACTGCATTTCCTAATTTCAAATACGTACGAGTATCTTAACTTTTCTTAAATAATTTTACACTTAAAATAATAGAACAGAAATTGATTTAACATACTTCAGATGGTGGTAATAAAATACATGTTTAAGATCTGGCTGTTGCTGGTTTGTTTTTTGAATATATATTTTACTAAATATCCTCTTCCTTAATATTTCGTAACATATAATAAACCTGGAGTATGATTTGAATACTATTTTTGAGCAATATGAAAAATACTATTTTTGAGCATATATTGGTATTTATTCAGTGTTAATTTTCAATATAGGCGCAAAAAATTCCATACATTTAAGCTTTTTCAATTAGACTCCTATTTTTGAAGAATATGTAATTGCATCTTTCTCAATAACAAAAAAGGAAAATTGCAAAAATTCAACAAACTTTACACTTGTTTGGAATTCAAAATTCTCAAATTTCATTCTTATCATTTAATGTCTGTAACATCCCTTTTGTTTAATATGTACATATACAATTTTCTTGTAACTAGTAAATTTTTGTTCCTAAAAATCATTTAATTGTAACTTATCTAAGAATTTTTTAGCAAATGATAAATATGAAGTTGTATAATTTGATATGCACTTACTGGAATTTTTTTATCAGGATAATCAGCAGAAACTTTTAAAACATCTAAATAGATCAAATTTTCTGAATTTCTAGAATTGTAAGGAATAAGGAGTTTAGTGTTAAGGTAAGATTTAAAATTTTCAGATTAATTTCAGATCTTTATTAAGAAAGTAGCACAACTAGGGTGCAAAACGCATTAAAAAAAGACTTATTTTTTACCTGAAATTTTTCTACCAGTACAATTATAACTAAAAATCATAGGAAATGACACCATGTATTATAGTGAGAAAAAGGGGAGTAAATGTTTATTTAGGCAACTTCATGCTACTTACTTTTTATTACAGTAAATCCCTTTGAGAAAAAATAACTTAGTAAAAATGTATGAGGCCTTACAGCTGGAAAGAAATGAAAGTACTTTTTTATTCTAATTTATTTTTTATAGAGTTATCAGATACATTTTCTCCTGTATACGTACAACTATATTTCTAGAAATTTTATTTCTTTGACAGAATTAAACATAGAATAAAATGAAAATAATATACTAGTGAATACATATAAAAATTAGTCATCTGGAATTGTATTTGACTACAAATTGCACATACTTCCTTCTTACAGTTTAAAATTAATGTAACAAAGACGTCTGTTTCTATTAAAATAAGATTAGAAAATTTCAAGATATTGATTTTAAAATATAAACGAAAGTAATATTAATTGACAAAGTATTTTATCTTCAAAAATGAATATTTCTTTAGTTTATGATGAAAAAGCTTAGTATATTATATAACAGACCTTAGAGCTTTACCACTTTTCTATGATAATTGCAAATATTTCCCTTTCTTTGTGTGTGTGTATGCGTGCATGCATTTTGGAATAGGTGGCAAAGATTTCACAACACAAATAGAAAAAGCACTTTTTTATTCAACATATTATACACATTCTGAAGAAAATATTCATTTAAAAAAGTGAATTACAAGTCTGAAAATATTAAGAAAAAATAGGTTACTTTCACTCTCTTATTTTGTACCTTAAACACATAACATATTTCATTTCTGCTACATACATAAACTATTTTTTTAATGTTTTCAATTTCCGCTGCTTAGTTAAATTATTGCTTTAAAGATTATCATTTAACTTTTTGCAGTAATTATTTAGAAAAATATTTTTTGATGATTGTATGATATTTTTCAAAATAATCTGAGGTTATGAAGTTTTGCACAGTCATTCAGTTCCAAAAAAAATGTTCATGAAGTAAATTTAAAGTAATTTTACACACTTATCTCGTGGATTAGCCGAAAATAAAAATGTTTGCTCATATTCGTCTGAAATTAGTTTCTTCACAACAATAAAATTATATATAACAGCGTGTAAAATATCAGGACGACTTTCGTGGAGAGACGACTTTCGTGACGTCAGAGCGTTCAAGCAACCCTGGAGCCTTGGCTTTGTATGTAGGAGGTACTGGTCAGAACAAGGAGGTTAGAACCTATTCTAACTATTCTAACCTCCTTGGGTCAGAAGCTGTACTTTAGTGACTTTCCGTGAAGCTTTCATCACTGTTATAGTTGTGTTGCTGATTGTTTCAGCGTGTTTGCCGTAGTTTTTCGACTAGTATAAACGTGTCTTTGGAAGTGTTCTGTGTAATAGTACTTACTGGCAAATAAACTGTGTTGTTTAAACATCTTTATCGTTATCATCAATTACTCCAAATCTACGAACACGTAGAACGCAACAATATTATAAAACATCGTGAGAAAACATACTTTCTTATGAAACGTTGCAAAATCTTTTTTTGTTTCAAGTCTTATCTTTAGCCAATTTTAATTTTAGCTCATTTCTTGCGGAAGGGTAAGCCGATCTATGGTGAGAAAAGTCAAAATGTTTGTAGAGACATTAGGATTTTTGATGTTGAGAGACTTGAAAAATGAAAAATGCCCTCGCCGGGACTCGAACCACGGACCTCTCGAAAACGCGCCGAGTGTGCTGACCACTACATCACGAAGGGCATGCTAAGAAAACGGGAGAAATACGTTCTACGTTTCCTAAAAATAAGACAGCCTTGGACTATAACTAGAAGAAAAGAAACTTCTCTAAATTGCATTCATTTACATTTCCGTTACAATACAGAGAGGGAATACTTATCAAAGCAAACTTTAATTGCGCTGTAGTCCATCGGAACTAGGCTTCGGTACTTCTCGGGTTTTGAGAAAAACAGTAATTCTATTTGAAACGAACTTGAGCTTCATATGCGAGAGCTCCCAACTTCTTTTATGTAACTGAAATAAAATTTAAGGTGAAAAAAAATTTTTGATCTGAAAAATTTTGTCCTAACTACAAAAAGGCCTTAAAAATCTGTAATTACCTCTGAATGTGTATATGTTCTCTCCTGGGGCTTGCACGATATCATATTTTCTGATTTTTACTTTATGATGCTGTGAGATTATAGGTACTACAGAATTATTTGCACTACGTTTACTGATGCACATCTCGAAAAACCTATCAAATCGCACTGACATCATGACACTTATTTTATTTGAATAGTCTTCATTTAACCAAATATAACAAAAGATTTCAAAACTATCTCATTTTTTTGGCTGACTGACTGGTATTTAAAAATTTGTTATTAGTCCAAAGGGGCTTTGTCCCTGAGGGAATATTGCTTTTGTTTTGCGATTTCGCTTCGGAATCCTACAAACGGCGTATCACTTTTCAAATCGTTGCCACAAAATACTATCGCCCTGTATTATATTTGAAGAAATTAAATAATGAAGAATCTGCGTAAATGTATGTATGTTTCTCGCATTGTGATAAAACAACAGTACCTAGTACCTAGAGCCATCTAATTTTGAATGACGTAATCTTACTGCGAATATGGGCATCTGAAAGCCCCAATTTTAAATTTGGAATTTGTTTTATGATCGATTTCATATTTTGTAAAACTTTAACGAATTTTTGAGCAACAAAATCAACGATTTAAAAGCGAGCAATGGCAACAATCTACGGGGGGAAAAAACCTTTTCATCTCCAATGTACGGAACTGTGTATCGGAAATTTTAAAGATACGCTCATTTTAAAATCATTTTGCTACATTACTGTTGAAGTGAATTTTATGGTTTAAGTACAAAGAACATGATATTTAATAAATTAAGGTAACACAGAAAACGTTAAAAAACGCCCCTTTGTACGTAATTTAAAATCTGAAACCTTTCAGACTTTTATGATTTTTTTCTTTATTCGTTTTATTCCAGCTGAAGTAAGTTTTCGCATTGCTGTTTCCAGCTGCACAAATCTTTCCGCAGTTATTGCGGTGTGCTGCCGAGCCATGAGGAAGCTCATCTGATACTTCATATGGAAACATTTTTTACTCTTTTTCAAAATCTTGGAAAATACAATCTTGCTAAAACCTTTTGCTTACACACTTTATAATAAACAAGAAAAAAATCAAATATATTAATACAGCAAACAAATTTAAATGAACAAACGTTTGAAATTAAGATGTCAGTCGGAATTTCAGAATCAATATCCTGAGTTTCATTTTCCGCAGTTCTTAAAAGATTCTTATAAATCACACTATTTTCCACCAGAAATTGAATATTGAAAAATATTGACCAATTCCTGCATTATCCTTGTCCCAAAATACCGGTTTCAAGTGATAATATAGCTACATATCTAATTATTTCAAGATTTTTTTTTATCCCAAATGGGATATTTGCCCAGAAGGACTATTAATTTCGTTTTGGTATTTTGCTTGATTCATTATAAAAATCTGGATCACTTTTCAAATTGTTGCCACCAAATATTAGAACCCAAGATTATTTTTCAATTACTGCAAGTTAAATAATGAAGAACCTGCATGAATGTCTGTATGTTTCTCGCACTGTGAAAAAGCAACGGTATCTAGAGAAGTCAAATTTTGGATAATGTAGTCCTTCACTCGAATATGGACATCTGGAATTTGTCTTATTAGCTATTTCATATTTTGTAAAACTTTAACAAATTTTGGTTAACTAACTCAACAATTTCAGAGCGTTGCATTAACATTAACATCGCGTGCATCTTCCGTGCACGGATATTTTAGGCGAAAGGTTTCTTTTCTTTGTGTGTGATATTACTGTTGAATAGAATTTGGGGGTTTAAGTGAGAAGAACATGATATTTAATAAATAAAGGTAACACGCAAAACATTAAATAAAAGCCGCTTCGGGAGTAATATAAAAATCTGAAAACTTTCAGACTTTTTATTATTTCTAACGTTTGGTTCCGCGTCATCTTGTAGAACAATCCAGTTTCACTGATGTGAAAAATGTTAACTTCTTTACAGTGGGAAGAGAAATATTAACCCAATTATTTTTTTCGCCTCTCCCCTCCCATATTTTGAAACACTCTCTGATTCTCAGACACTTTATTCTGAAGAAATGTTCTGCTTCTTAAACTTACCCGATCATTTACCTGTAGACAAAAATCAGAATATTTGATTTTGACTAAGCATTTGTCAGACACCAAAAGCATCTGGCTTCTGCAAGCGATGAACCATTTCAGAAATGCATCTTTATTATCCTATCTTTAAGTTTGACATTCCTCAATTTTTTCTCGCATCCAAATTTTTGCGGAAGCCGAAATTAATCATCGAGTCTCACTTTTTGTTCGTGATATCAGCTGTATATTTGAATGAACCGTTTTTCGGATGTATATCAGCTTGCTTATTTCCGTTTTCGCACGCTTTATGTTTACAGCTTGCTTTGCTATATGGATGCATTTTTAATTCATAAAATGTTCACTAATACAGAGAGATAGGTAAAATATTACGTGTAGTTTCATCTATCTGGAAAAGTTGAGAAAAGCAGACAATTTCGTCTCTAAACTATTTTATCCCATATTCAATAAGAACCCTGTCATTTTTTCCCAAGGTATGCATAGCTGCAGATTGAAGATACAATAGTCTTTATAAAGAATTATTCTAAATCTTGCAAAAACTTACAAAAATGTCAAATCACTCATTTTGAATATTCAGAAGGTAAGACTTTGGAAAGCATTTTAATACTGGAATTAAACAAACCAAAAAAGATGAAAAATGTCTAGTCCCTGAAAGATGAATAACCTGCACAAGCTCATATACATAAAAATCTATCCACTTACTTCTATTTCGCTGAAAAGCGAATACAGTACAAAGACCGTAATCCGGACTCGTCGAGACTTCGGCGATTCCGGATTAGGGGATTTTCCGGATTATAGATCATCAATTTAAACTGGTAAGATGGCATGCAGAAATTATACAATTAAAAATATGAAACCGTAATTTATGAAATAAAGAACAATTATGATCTAAAGGGTACCAAAATTTACAAAAAAAAAGCTTATATTTATTTGTTTACTTTATTAAACATTTTGTTACGAAATGTTAAAGCGCAGAGATGGCAACCCCGCAAAGCAATTTTAGGGTTGCCACATTTGGCGAGAAATCGCCCATTTGGCGACATTTGGCAACCAAATAGGCGATATGCCATGGATTGATGGAGAACCTTCTGGAACGAATTCTTATCGGTTTAGCCCAGAATTAGAGCTGGAGCAAACCGCATGTATTCGTTACTGAGTAACGGGTACATCGGTTGACTCAAAGTACCGATTCGGTACTCACAAATTCATTTCGTTACTCGCATCTGTCGTACGATGCGGTTTGTTCGAGTACGAATGATGCGGTTTCTATGCGAATACGAATGATGCGGTTGCTGTTCGAATACGAATGATACGGTTGCGTCACAATGCGCTCATATTTTTCATAGATAATTTTGAATTTTTTGGGGCATCGGGCAAACTCTTGTTTACATTATGTGTTTTAGTTGAAATACTATTTAGTTGTTGATATTTAAGAAAATGAGCAATTTTCATAGCGTGAAGCGTTATTTTGTATTTGCTTTTTACTACTGCTATTTATGTTTGTAATTTGAAAATTTAGATGATTCGCCTTCTTTCTTTTTTTTTTTTTTTTCCTTGAGCGTATCATAGTCAGATTTTATTGATTTGAAATATTTATATACTGCACTTAGGTATTGTTTATATAAGAATATGTAGGTTAATATAGGTTCTTTACTTCCTTGTATCAAATAAAATGGCAGTAATTATTCTAATCGAGAAAACTTTTGGGTATCATATTTTAACGGAAATATCCGTTTTTGACGATTACGGAAACCATGTGAATTATTTTTTGGGCTGACGCCTGTACGTACGAACACAATGAAAAATTCTCTCTCTCTCTCTCTTTTTTTTTTTTTTTTCAAAAAAACTTATTGTTAAATGTAATCCCATTTACTCTAAGCTGATACTTATGACTAATGATTATGACTCTAAGTCGATACTTGAAAGGGATTTTTTTCGTGATGTGTAAGTACGTATGTATGCATTTTGCATAACTCAAAAACGGTTAGTTATAGAACGTTGAAATTTTGTATATGGGTCCGTTATAACATCTAGATGTGCACCTCCCTTTTTATTGCAATCGGTAATACTACCAAACGTAAATATGTATATATATATATCAAATAAATTATAATTAAATGTAAAGTACATATATATATGTCCTTATAATTAAATGTAAAGTACACACACACACATATATATATATATAATAAAAGGCAAGTAAGGCGAAAATAAAAGCTTTGGCTTTTATTTTATTTAATTATCACTAAATAAGTTACTTGACTTTTATTTTCGCAATCATTGGTTGTTCTTAAAGGACTTAATATGTTTCACAAACAATAATCAATCAACAAATGGACTGTATTCCTACACTTTTATTTTATTACACTTGTCAGCGATGCGAAATAATTGATACAAAATAAGCGAGCCATTCTACATGGCTGTCACAAACACAATTCTATCAATCAATTATCTTGTTGCCACACATAAAGTTCAAAACTAAAGGAAGAAAAACAAAAGGAATTTACGCTGTTTGCAACAATAAAATGAAGCAAACGATACTCACATAAACATCCTGGCCCTCGTTGAAATCCCAGAGGATTTCAACAGTTGGAGAATTTTGAAACTTCTTAGTCTGTAATAAAAGATAAACATAAGAAAAATAATACAAAATATTATATGCGAAGCAGTTCATAGTTTTTTAGTCTGAATAGGAAGAGAACACAATTTCACGACTGGTCGTTTTATGACACCATGACCAGTTTTAATATTAGCAACTCTGACTCTTTGATCTGAGCCCGGATGAACAGCAATTATTCTCCCTAACCTCCATTTAAGAGGCGGAAGGTTGTCTTCTTTGATGAGGACTAAGTCATTGACTTCTAAATTGTTTTGACATTTTTGCCATTTAGGTCTTTGTTGAAGCTGAGACAGGTATTCTCTACTCCATCTTTTCCAGAAGTGCTGAAAAATAAACTGTCTCACATGCCATCTGTCAATGTGATTGAAGGAACTATAATTTAGGTCTAGTTCAGGTATGGCAGTTAAAGACGTTCCTATTAGGAAATGACCAGGTGTTAATGCAGTTAAATCATTTGGATCAGCCGAAGTTGGACACAATGGCCTAGAGTTGAGACAAGCCTCAACCTGCGCTTTCAAGGTCTGAAATTCCGGATAGGTCAGCACAGTATCACCAACAGTCCATTTTAGATGTAATTTCATTGACTTTACTGCCGATTCCCATAGTCCACCAAAATGGGGAGATGATGGCGGGTTGAATATCCATTTTATTTCCTCTAAAGACAAAAATTTGTGAATTTCTTGATTTTGCTTACATTGCAAAAAACATTTTCTGATTTCTTTGTCTGCACCTTTAAAGTTAGTACCGCAGTCACTATAAATCTCAAATGGTTTCCCTCTTCTTGCAATAAATCGTTTCAATGCACTTAAAAATGCCTTTGTTGACAAATCTTCTACCACTTCAAGATGTACTGCCTTGATTACAAAACACACAAATAAGCATACGTAATATTTAAATGATTTTTGTCCACGTCCTGCATGATGTTTAAAGTTGATGAGAAAGTTGCAGCTCGAATTTCATTACTAGATAAAAAAGACGTATTTCTTTCTAGATATGCTACTTTAGAATTCGTTATGAATCTTAATATCCAAGCAAATATGCGTTGTAACTTTGGAAATGAAGATATATTTGATATAATAGCAAATTCCTGTACAGGTTCAGAAACTACAAATGAGACTGTTTTACGTGCATCTGGTAATGCCTCTTCATCTATAAGAATATTTTTAGACAAGGCAATCTCACTGCACTTTAACCAAGAAGGACCATTCCACCACAATTGATGAGATAATAGTTCTGCAGGAAATAATCCACGTGAAGCACAATCAGCTGGATTTTCCTTTCCATCAACATGACTCCAGTTCTCAGGTGGTAAGATGGATTGTATTTCAGAAACTCTATTGGATACGAATACTTGCCATTTTTTAGGATCTGACCTTAGCCATGACAACACGATTTGTGAATCACTCCAAGCTTGCACTAAATCAAAATTTATAACTAATGCAGCTTTTACAGACTGAATCAAGCGTGCCAATAACACTGCTGCACATAATTCCAGTCTTGAAATCGTAATAGATTTTAATAGTGCTACACGAGTTTTAGCTGTTACGAGTTTAACATTAATGTCAGAGTTATTGCAAGTTTTGATATAAATAACTGCTGCATAACTTCTTTCAGACGCATCACAAAATCCGTGAAGTTCACATCGAAAATAATCAGGTAGCAGAATTTTCCTAGGTATATTTATAGAATTCAAAAGTTTAACTTCTCTACATAGATTTCTCCAATTTCGATCAATCTCTTCTGTTACAGGATCATCCCATGATAACTGTAATTTATACAATTGCTGAAGGATCATTTTAGCGAGAATTACAAACGGAGCTATCCACCCCAATGGATCGAATAGTTTTGCTACGAATGACAAAATAATTCTTTTAGTCGGAACACTTTGATACTCTATTACACCGACATTACATTTGAATTCATCATTTTCCGGATGCCATTCCAATCCCAGAACTTTCAATGGTTTGTCTTCTATTACACGATGAATATTGTCACTATCTGTGTTTGTTAAGCCAGAGGTTTATAACAACGACGGTTCACTTGTCGAACATTTGTGAAGCTCAAAGCCACCACTTTTTAGCAGATGTTGCAATTTGTCTATCAATGCAATACCTTCCGAACTATCTTTTACACCAGTTAACATATCATCAACATATATATCTCTTAAAACTATATTCTTTGCCTTTGGAAAGTTCAATCCTTCATCAATCGCTAACTGACTCAAAACTTTGGTTGCAAGATATGGAGCAGCTGCAGTTCCATATGTAACTGTTTTCAAACGACAAACTTGTATTTGTTTATACGGGCTATCTCTCCATAATATTCTCTGAAAATCTCTATCTTTTTCATGAATCTTTATCTGTCTGTACATCATTTTAACATCAGCGGTTATTGCAATGTTATGAAGTCTAAATCTTAGTAAAATACAAATTAAGTCATCTTGTATTTTTGGGCCTATCATTAGTGTATCATTTAAAGAAACACCTGTGGTTGTTTTAGCGCTCGCATCGAAAACAACTCTCAATTTTGTTGTTAAGCTAGAGTCCTTCAACACGAAGTGATGTGGGATATAATAGTGTTTATTCTCTAATTCATAATCTGTGTCTGGCACTAATTCTACGTGTTCTAGTGAAAAGTACTCTTTCATAAACTGAATATACTGGTTGTAAATTTCTTTCATAGATAACAGTCTCTTCTCCAAGTATTGAAATCTTCTGTACGCCATTTCACGGGAGTCACCTAGAATATCTCTATTATGCTTGAATGGTAATGCAACTGAATAACGACCTGATGTGTCTCTAAAATGCGAGTTTTTAAAATGTTCTTCACAAAGTTTTTCTTCATTTGTTAAAGGTTGTACATTTGGAAACTTTTCTAACTCCCAGAAAGAATTTATTAACTCATCTGTGTTTGTATTCAAATGATTTACATGTACTGGCTCAAAATTTGTAGATTCAAAATTTGTAGTACCCGAAATTATCCATCCCAACCTCGAATTTAGAGCAAATGGTAGATCAGGACCACGTTTGACAATTTCTCCCGTCATTAAATGCAGAAATACATTTACTCCAAATAAAATGTCAACTGGTTGTGACTTGTAAAATAATGGATCAGCTAATTGTAAATCACTGAAGTTATCGAAGATGATTGATGGCAAAGATACATAGGGAATGTTATCTGTCACCTTGTCCAGTACAAACGCTGATGTTGATACACGAATATCACTTTTAAAATGAGAAGTGAATACTAAATCGACTTCCCCATTACTTATAGTATTAAATTCTCCTAGACATGATACAGAAATGGAATTATCTTTCACTCGTAATCCTAATTTCTTCACACAATCCCTTGAAATAAATGATCTCTGAGATCCAGAGTCACATAAACATCTACACTTCACAAATTGTTGCTTAAAATTTTGAACTTTTATTAAAGCAGTACACAATAAAATGTGACTGGTTTGATTACTTTTTGCATTCAAAACATAATGAGAGGCACAAACTGTGGCTGAAACGTCCTTAGGACTCGTTAATTCATCTCTTTTAATGATAGATTGCGTAGGCGGAGATATACTGTTTAACTGAGTTTTATTCTTTGAATTATTTACAATGTGCAAAATACTGTGATGCTTCTTAAAGCAATGTTGACATGTATTTAAACTCTTGCATTTTTTGAGCAAGTGCATATTAGATAAACAATTAAAACAGTAACGATTAGATTTTACAAAATCTATCCTTTGCTGAACCGATAAATTTAGAAATTTCGAACATTTGGCTAAACTATGATCTTCTTTACAATAACCACAACCCAAAGTAGCAACCAGAACATTATTCTTATTTTGAAACACAGATTTAGGTACCTTATTACTTGCTGATTTGCTATTTTGAAGTGTTCTTGCATAGTTTTTAGGAATTCAATTAAAGTCGTAAGTTTTGGAATTTCATTACATTTTAACTGACGTTCCCACCATAATTTCGTAGAAGGGTCTAATTTTTGCAAAATTAAATAAGTCATTAAAGTGTCACCAAAATTATCAATGGTTTGATTCAATACTTCTAAAGAACCAATTACTTCATTAATATTATCAACTAAATTTAAAATAGCAAATGCTGATTCATTTTGAATAGTTGGTAATCTTAGAAAACGTTTAATATATGCAAAATGTTGTTCTCTCTTATTTGAATATCTTTCGTCTAACAGATTCCATGCTATTTCAAAATTACAATCCGAAATTTGAATGGTTTGAATAATGCGATATGCTTCACCTTTCAACGAAGCCTTCAAATACTGCAATTTTTGAGCATTAGATAAATTTGTATTATTTCTTACACAAGCACTGAAAAGATCTTTAAAAGCTATCCATTCTGTAATATTACCACCAAAAGTCGGTAATGTTAACTTGGGTAATTTAATATTGTCAAGAACCTGTTCTGAAATTACACCATTAGAATTATTTTTATTATTTTGATTTTTTAATATTTTTTCACCTTTAAATTTCCACAAATAAATTTTATCTGTGTACTCCTGAGCATTATCTATTTCGTTTTCTAATTCTTTAGTATCTGTAATTAAACTTTCGATTTCAGAATCGAGCTTCCTTAACTCAGTTTCTTTTTGTGTCAATAATTCGACACATTCCTCTAGTTCTATTAAATTAATTTCATCTGCAGTTAAAATAGTTTCAATTTTCTTTACATAATTAGTAACACTCCTGCGTAAGACCGCTGTTTTTGTTTTACAAGTTATAAGTTCACTCATAATTGATCAATTCAAAAACAGAAATTGTTCTTAAATCACTTAACACTATTATTAAAATGAAATCGAATTCTATGTTGTATTACAACATTGTTCTTAAAATTTAACAACAAATTAAACGAATTTTTGTTCAAAATCCACTTACCTCACAAAGTGGAGGAATATTTTCACCAACCATATGCATATTTGCGTTGTTAGAATACACTTAGAACAGTCACTATCTTCACTAGCTCTCCGGCTAGACTTTTGACCAACAATAAATGGTCTTTACACTTAATATGTTTCACAAACAATAATCAATCAACAAATGGACTGTATTCCTACACTTTTATTTTATTACACTTGTCAGCGATGCGAAATAATTGATACAAAATAAGCGAGCCATTCTACATGGCTGTCACAAACACAATTCTATCAATCAATTATCTTGTTGCCACACATAAAGTTCAAAACTAAAGGAAGAAAAACAAAAGGAATTTACGCTGTTTGCAACAATAAAATGAAGCAAACGATACTCACATAAACATTGGTTGCACTCAGGACTTAATTTTTAAAATTAGAAGTGCTGGAGCTCTATGGAAGGCCATCAGGAAAGATGAATAAATAAATAAATAAAAATAACTATTACAATAATAAAATAATTAGCAACTAGAATATTAAATGATTATTATTATAATTCAATAAAAATTTAAAGACAAATGAAAATTTAATTAATTCTTAAATTAAAGATGAATAACTAAGTAATGAAATAAAATACCAAACATCGTCTTGTTTGGGGGCTGTGGCTAAAATTGCAATTGAAGAACTAAGCCGAGCATTAGCTAAATTTAGGCTTTTGATGAGCAAATAATGTACTGTTTACCAGAGTATAGATAGAAATTTGGTTATGTAGCCCATTCTTCTAAAACGACGTTTCGTAGCTGCCTTCCACCACCAATTACTTTTTTTTTTTTCGGTTTCGGTTTATTCGGTTACAGCAAAGCACACTAGGGCTATTGCCTACGGGGAGGGAGGCCTTCGTGTAGGATTTTTTAAAGGGAACTGTCTCATATGCAAGTTACACACGGGAATAACAATGAAAACGCCCGTGCAGCTAGCCGTTAGCCGGGAATTGAATCCCGAACCGAACTATTAGTGCTCAGCGACTTTACCGCTCGAGCTCTGGTGGGCTCTTTTTTTTCTTTTCATTCGCTGTTTGAAAAACGGGTGTTCACTTTACGATAAAGTAAGCACCTGTTTACTTCAATTAAAATGGGTTAGACGATGTGACTCTTCCTACTTTAATCTCACTTAGCTTTTGATTTCTAATATTGATTCAATGTTTTCTGTAGACAAAGTATTCTGATTAGAATAATAGATTTCAAACATGTTCAAAAGGTGTGTATCTGAATATAATTAGGTTTTTATAACATAGGGCCCATTTTATTAGTTTCACATAGTTCTAAAGCAATTGAACCACAGCATCGCTGTTTTGAAAGAAAGTAAAAATGTGAGAAATGTATAATGAACATTAATATACAAGCTTTATTAAAAGTAGTCAGCCTTTTAAAACGGTACCGTCTATGCTTTTAGAGGATTTTTGGAGCTCTGTGTATTTGCTCTGGCATCTTAAAAAGTGATGTTCAATATCAACGTATGTTTATGTTCTCAAAAATACAGGTCTCTTTCAGAAAGCGACCTCTTAGAAGTCGTCAATAAATGATTCAGTGTAATTATTTTCTAATAGAATAAATTTATTTTAACGTCAGTTTAAAAATGGCTGCTTGTACTAAGAGTTAAGAGCAATAAGACTCTAATTTTTCTTTCGCAATTAGCTATCATGCCAGCTGAATTGTTTTCTGCATAACCTTTATTATGTATAATTGAAATATTTAGCTATGCATTCAACAAATATACAACAAATGTAAGACAAATCATTAAAAAAATTAAAATTTGGAACATTAATGATAATTTTTTTGTTATACATAAAATATTATTAATGAATGATGAATTTATATCATATTATATATAAATCAAAATTTAAACTCCTATTCCTTTATAATAAATTGAAGAAAAGCTATAAAGTGAATTAATTTTTAAAAACAAAACGAAAATTTTAAAAAAAATTGTCATATACCTAGAATCTAAAAATGACGAATACTGAATTTTACGACTCTTGTGTGTATGGGTGTATTTAATTATGGCAAGGCACACTATGGCTATCTGCCTAAGGGGGGATGCCTTCGTGGAGGACTTTCTAAGGTAAACTGGCTCGTATACACGTTACACATGGGGATTACCACGAAAACACCCATGTAGCCGGACCGTTCGCGGGATTCGAACCTCGGACCGAACTACCAGGGTTGAGCGATGTTACCGCTCGGCCGCTGATGGGCCGTTTTATGACTCATATAATAATAAATGCATATTCATATTGTAACAGAAATTTTGTTAGAAATCTAGCATATGTATAGTTATTCGTGATCTTTTAAAACTGTCGTAACATGATGCATATTTATCATTATCGTGAACCAAAACAGTATGCTTTACATCCTTACAAATATACGTGATAGATTTTAATATTTATTTCTGCATATACTTACGTTTCCCAAAGACACGAAAGCAAGTCAAGCAGATTTTTGTCGTATTAAGCAGACTTAAGTTCTCTGTTACCTAGTGTAACATAATTTCGGATGTTAGTGTAACATAATTTCGAACTCTATGAGCCTTCCAGAATTATTAGCAAAATAGTGGAAACGTCTTTACAAAGTGTTTTTATAAGCAAACAGCAGATGTACACTGAGCAGTGATCAACTGATATATTTCTTAAATGATTTGGTTTAGTTGATTATGACAAAACACACTGGGGCTATGTGCCTAAAAGAAAAAATGCCTTCGTAGAGCACTTTCTTAGGAAAGCTGGCTCGTATGGTACGTGGTAAGCTGGTACGGGAAAAATCCACGAAACGCTTATGAAGCCAACCCGTTTGCCTGAGATCGAACTCAGGTCGGAACTACCAGTGTTCAGCGATTTTACCGCTCGACCGCTGGTGAGCCATTTCTTAAATGAATAAAGGTATACTCATGGCATTATGAAATAACACATTGAAATATTTAGTGCTTCACTATTATCTCTAATAAAGTAACATAAAACTTTCCTTACCTTTTATAGATTTCTAAATTTCTTTTAAGTTCTTATTCTTACTTAACCTATACATTTGCGAATGTTTTTATCGATTTTATTGTTAAGTGTAAAAAGCAAGTTGACATTTATAATATAGCATTCCTTGTCTCAACAAATAACAGTCTCAACAAGGAGTTTTTGGAGAGGGGATGAATCGGGGAAATTTCACCCTTTCGTCATTAGCGGTTCTGATGAAGGGAGTGGGAGAAGCAGCAAACGAAATAACGAATAACGGACAAATAACGAAAGCTAATCTTTAATGCGGTCTCCCAGTTTCTGTATTTGTATTTGGGAAAGTTTTATGGTCATTATGAAAAAGTGAAAATTTGATATGGATTCTGCATGACTTCCTTCTACGACTATTTAAATTATGCTTATTTTTTCTGCACTTCATTTAAACTTATTTCCTCGAATTATTCTAACTCAATTAAGCGATACCCGAAGGCAAGTTACAAATGGCATCAAACATTGCAAATTTTGAAACTAAATTTCCTGGTCAATCTTTGTCCTACGAGACTCAAACTTCTTGTATTTTTATTTTTTCATAACAAGTATAAAATTTAACCAGATATAAATATAGAAACCAGAAGACGACATTAAAAGTTAGATTTCATAATCTGTCCAAAATTAATTCTTTTTTAAATTTGACATTGACAAAATATGAATATTTTCGCCATTTAAAATACTTCTGTATTTTTGTTGCACCGTATTTAAACTTGCTTCCTCGAGTTATTGACATTAAATTACATTAATTCCATTATCTATCGGAAAATAATTATAGCAAATCATCTATTTACGACATCTCTAAGAGGTCACCTTTTAAGAGATCTCTATTTTTGGGAACATAAACAAACATTCGTAGTGAACATCATCTTTTTAAGACCACCACATGTAAAATCCTCTAAAAGCATGAATGGTTGCATTTAATGAGGACCCATTACTTTTAATAAGAAATGTAACATTAATCTTAATTATACTCGTACATGTTTTTTTATGTGTGTGCCAAAATAGTGATAACGTACTTCTGTTGCTTTAGAAATGTGTGAAATTAAAAAAATGGATACTATACAACAAAAATGTTATTATATTCAGATACACACCTTTTGAACACGTCTGAAATTCATTATTCTGCTCAACATAATTTGTCTGCATAAAATATTAAATAATATTAAAAAATCAAAAGCTAAGTCGAAGTAGAAACAGTCATCTCTTCTAAACCATTTTAATTGAAGTAAACAGACGTTCGCCTTATCGTAAAGTAAACACCTATTTTTCAAACAGAGGATGAAACGGGAAAGAGGGAATTGGTGGGGGAAGGCAGCGAACGAAATAACACTTTTTCGAGCTGGGGATGAAATGAAAAAGGACGAAACGATACTAAGCCAATAAGACAAGATCTGGTATTTTACTTTATTATTTAATTAGTCATCATAAATTTAAAAATTATTTTAATTTTTATTTGTTTTTACATTTTTATTAAATTGTACTTATAAGTATTTTATATGTCAGTTGCTAATTATTATGTTACTTTAATTATTCATTATTTTAATCACTATTTTTTATTATTTTAATTATTAAGTTTTAATAAGTAATTTTTTGTTATTTTAATTACTAATTAATGTTATTATTGTAATATTTATTTCCTTTCTTTCTTTATTTTTTTTTTCCTGTTTTCCTGACGGCCATCCGTAGGCCCTTCTGACTTTAGAAACTAAGCCTTGACAGCAATAGAAAAATTAATAATGAATCCAGTGCACCAAAAAATAATAGCCAAAATAAAGTGAATTATTTGTACCCCAAAATGCGACGCAAAGCTCCCTATCGCAGCACTACCCAGTTCCCACGGGGTAGAATAGCTCACGTGCTTCAATGCAATGCGACGTTTCAAGGCCCTTTTTAGGGCCGTAGACCGATAAAATAGGCTCAGGATACGGCTACCGATCGATTTTACCGAAAGTAACGAGTAACGATACGATAGTAACGAGTACTGGTTCACCGAGTAACGAATACGGGTACACAATTTCTCGTTACTTCTACAGCACTACCCAGAATGTTCTCGAACACAAGCAGAAAACTATATAAACCCTGCTAGTCCGCAGTCAGTGAGGAGTATCGAGAGTGTGTGTGCCTCGTAGAGTGTCTCATCTAGTTAGTCTGTGCGGAGACAATCGAGTTGACAGCCGGCCAGCGAGTGCCGAGTGGGTCATCAAGTGCACCAAAGGAGTCTGCTAGCGTATCGCGGTTAGTGCATCGTTGAGAGAGCGTGTTGAGTTCCGGGAACGACTGAACCGAAGAATCGGGAGCTGTGCTCGTGTATCGTCGAGTGCATCGCGAGTTGTAGCGTGGGGAATCTCGAGAGTAATTAGAGTTCCGAGAACAACCAAGCAGAGTCGTGAGCTGTACTCCGGAAAGCGAGTCGGGTGCTTTGCAGAAAGCTGTCTCCACCGTGATAGCCTGATAACCTGAAGGCTGTGTCGCTGATCGTGTCAGCGTGTTTATAGGAGTTCATCGACGACTGTAAAACGTGTTTTGGAGCTGTCCTGACAATACTGGTTAATAAAGTGTGTTTCGATACTTCAAGAAGTGTCGTCGTTATTCACTCAAAAATCTACGAATCCCGTACGAATTGAAGGAAGAAAATAACGTAACAACTGGTGTCAGGAAGAGAAAAACGCAATAATTTCTTTCAATTTAAGTTGTTTAAGTTGCTTCGTTTTTTGAGCTAATACTTTCTCTTTAATTCTATAAACAGACATAATTTCTTGTTTAGTTACAAAGTTCCACTGTTCAAGTCCTGTAGTTGCTGTGTCGACATTACCGACTAACTTGTCAATCGAAATTTTTTCGTTTTCAATAAACTCTCTGCCACTTTCTTCACTATCGGAAGCGGTATTTCTTCGATATAGAACCATACTACAGATTTCGCCGTCCGTTAATTGATTAATGATTGGGGCATTGTCATCGCAATGAAAAACTTCTGTTATATCATCTTCATTTATTACCGCTTCTCCACATTTCTTTACAAAATCCAATAACTGGAAAATTTCACCTTTAGTTTGCGATGTCCGAAAACCTTCATATTCGCGGCAATCATCTTTATCGTCCTCACCATGAAATATGGTAGCTGGCCATAAATTATGCCAAGCAGTTTTTAACTTATCTGGATACACATCCTCCCACGATCTTGCGATGCTCCACACAGCAGTTTTTATGCTAAAAAATTTCAAAAAGTCTATAGTCTTACCATTGTTCAAGAAATTTAACATAGATTTTTAAAATGCTACTTTATATTTGCATTTCAGCGCATGCACTATTCCCACATAGGCTGAATGATAGACGTAAACTGGTGTGCAAAACTTAAGCAACAATGTAAAAATTTAGCAGATAGCCATGAAATTGCAGAAAAGGAGGTCTGGAGATCGGTACAATGAACACGCAAGTCAGTAGAAACGTCATGCGTATGCAAATATCAGGAACGAAACGTCAGAGGCGACGTGAGCGTATACAAAACGCGTGATGTCGGCGCGCGCAGCTCAACAGTAGAATAAAAGGAAGGACAGAATTAAAACCTAAAAACTTATAAAAAAATTACGATGTTTAAGTTTTTAATTTCTTATTCCTATTCCTAAACTTTCTCGAGCCTGTGGCTCCCTCTATTGAGCATCAAGTAAATTACTTATGCAAAATTTTTCCTATTTCTGCTCACTTTTAGTAATTCTGATGTGGAGGTACATGGTTTTGAACCATAGGCACTCCGAAACTTGCAAATCATTGGCATTGGCAATTCCACACATTCGCTGCAAGTGCCAGTGAGTCAGTTCGTGAAATATGGCTAGAAGAAATCACCTGGATGACTTCACACGTGGAAGAATGATCGGAAAGCTGGAGGAGGGGCGTACTGTCACCAGTGTAGCTGCAGAGTTGGGAATCAACAAAAGTGTAGTTTCGCGCGCATGGAAAGCTTTACAAACCACAGGTACATCTGTTAGAAAGGTTGGTTGTGGCTGCCCGAGGACAACTGCAGGGGATGACCGATATATCGTCTTGCAGGCGAAAAGAGGCTGACAGCAGTCAGCAAGCGCCATTGCTCAGCAACTCTACACAGCAACGGGACGACAAGTGTCGCGGTTTACTGTGGCCAGACGCCTTCACAAAGGTGGCCTATTCGCCCGCCGTCCTGAACGCTGCTTCCCGGTGAAAGTTGGCCACCGACGATTTCTTTGGATTTCATTTTTGAAAACAAATAAATAAATAAAATAAAAATATTGTGTTATTTTATAAGAAAAGTAGCACAAGAGTTGCCTTTCTCCTTTCTTAATTAAAAAGATTTATTTTCAGCTGTTGCTTCATGCATAATTTCTTCTCTCTTAATTAATAGCATTCTTTACATTGCTTAATATTTATATAATGATCTAATTTTAGGAGTTATAGTCTGCAATCATCATAAACCTCTTTACATATGTGATTTGGAGAGGGTAGGAAAATTTGAAAGTTTTCTCTTTTGATGTGTATAAAAGCAATTTAAAATGAAACAAATCCTGTTGAAAATAGTAAATATTATTATCAGGTAAACAATTGGGAATGGTTTTGTATTTGAGATAAAGCATTGATAATTGTAACTGTAGTAGTACTTTTGTAAAATTGGAGCACATGAAATTTTCTGATACAAAAGTTTTCTCAAGAGCTTTGTGATAATACACAGGAAACTGTATCAGATTTGATCGTTATGAATTGCACACATATGAGTGAAAAATAATGTGTATTACAGTTACATATTTCTTAAAATCATTTTGAATTATTTACTGTTTCCGATATTTAAACATGTAAATCATAATTATAAATAGAATATGTAATTGTATGTTCATCATTTATAAAAATGTAAAATCACACGATTTAAAAAATCCTTAAGTGTGCTAAAGCTACATTGGTAGGGGTTGAATATAAAAGCTCTTTATGTACCACATGTTATATACATTTTAAATATAGTCCTCACTTATTAATTATCTACACATCAATGATGTTTAAAATATTAATAATTATATTTTGTTGATCACATAATTTTAGCTTTTTTTTTAAATTATTATTGTAATAGACATTTATATAATGAAAGGTTTTCTTAAAAGAAAAGTGATAAAGTTTCCTTCACTCTAATTTAAAAATTTAAAAATTATTTCATTTATGCATTTAAAAAAAATATTGGTATTCTTCTGTTATCGGAACCAGATTAAAAAAATATGCATGTATGAACTGGAGTATCTATGTTGCGTGTCTGCATATACATACATACACACACACTAAATGGAATTATGATTTCATTAAAAACTGAGAGGTACCGAGTTCTGGTAGGCTCCAATTTTAAATCTTACGTACTCTTATACACAGCACGTTCTATTAATGTAAATGAATGCCATATGTGAAAAATGATACTGCAATCTTCAGTAAGTTACGAGACTTTCTTGGATCACCCATAAGATGACAAACTGTAAATTACAGTTCATATGCTAACACCAATTTAAACAGAATTTTTTGTTCTTATTCAGAAAATACAGTTAAATAAACTATATGTGAACATAAAATTATTTTGAGGTTTATTCAGAATGATTTTAAACAAATAAAGAAATTCAGCCCAATTTTACTGCAGTTTTCTGTTATTGCTGAAAGTTCCATTGCTACTAATTAGCAATAACAACAGTTACTTCATATAGGTGGAATACGTTATGACAAAATTTTGTTTTACATGGTAGTACATTAAACAGCTTTACAGCAGCTCTGAACATGAGTATTTCTTAATTTCTAAATCGGTAAATGTAAAAGTTTGAAGTGTAATATGAGGTTTTCCTCAATTTATATTATTACGTTAACTGTATAATAAGTTCCTAAGTTTTCTCTTTGTAATGGATAGGCATGAAAATTAATAATTTTCCATAATGAAATTGCATTAAGTATGTTTTGCATTAAATGTATTATATATATTGTTATCATTCATAAGGGTTCTATGAGTAACACTACAATTTTGAAGTTGAATCGGCATCTTGTGGGGTCATTTTTAACATTAAATTGTTAACTGAAATACACAAGCTATGCATTTTGATACCATGATGTAATTTTTTGTGGCAAAGACCTTAAAAAACTAATTTATACATTCATTTGAAATAAAAACACCATGTTTTAATTTATTATAACACCAAGTTTTTCTCCACAAATTTTTAAGGCAAAGCACATTTATTTCGTTTTTATCTGATTATATTTCTGATTTTGGCCATTACTATATCACGTTATTAATATTATATCTTATTAAATCTTTTTTTATTTATACAAATTCAATATCTTTCACTTATGATGCATGAATGTACCAGATACAAAGGTGCATTTTGTCTTTCGAATGATTTTCTTTTTTCAATAGCAATATTCGAAGTACGATTTGGTTTAGAATCGGCAGATTTTTGGACGACAAAGAGTCACTCATAACTATTATAAATTAAACATGCTAATTCACAGTTCCACTTTCAGTCGGATGACTTCCTAACTAAAATCGACCAACACAATGCCAAATCGGCGAGAAACGTCGCCAGTCTGGAGTAATTCCATTAGCAGGGGCAGACGGCGGTCACAGAAGCGGCGGGTCATAATGCGCATGCTCGCCGCATCGTGACCTGCTGGCCGTAGACGCTAGACGACGCCTCAACGAAGCTCCGCCCAGCATCAACAATAACTTCATGTAAACATGGTTCGCATCTCTGATTGGAAAATCTGAAATAGTAAGTCTTTGTGGATATCTGTGAATATGTATGTTTGAACGATTTCGAGCATTATACAACTGAATGGCTTCGTTATGTTTCTCCCTGTAAGAAAGCGAAAGAATAAATAGTGATAATTTTTTAGATTGGTCTTACATAGAAAATGTAGTGCACGTAAAAAAATCTTCAGTAAGATATTCTAGTATCAGATATTTTTTATCTTATTTTTACATGATACGATCGCTTTGTCAAGTTCGCTGATTAAGCCAAACTTTGCAAAACTAGGCAAATTTAGTCTATAAATTTCTCTTTCAAAGAATATTCAGAATAAAACTGGGATTAAAGTAACTTCACAGTAAGATTAATAATTTAATTCGCAATGGAACTGTGTTTGAATAAAATATATATATATATAAACAGTTATCCGTTATTTTGTAACCAGACTTTAAAAATAGATTCTAAGTTTCTGAAAATGCCAAACAACTGCATTTTCATATATTTGCTATTTTTTTCTCATGTCACATTATTCATCATCATGGACAAACTTTTGAATAAAATTTATATAGTTGCTACTAAAACATCTGTGTGTTGTATTGGATTTATGATGCTTGCATAATAACAGATATTTGTCATGCCACCATTCATACTGTAATACTTCTTTGGAGATATGAAGCAACTCCAATGATGGAACACAGCAATAACTTTTATTTAACACTCAAAAATGGCGACATACAAACAAGAAGAGAAAAACATATTCTCACATTTAAAAATAAATTACATTCTTCGTGCGAGAGTCGCACGAGGCACTCGAGTCTGGTTTCAAATATTGCCATTCACAAATACCTTAATGTTCATCTATTTAAATTATTTAAACTACAAGATTTTAATATTATTTAAAGCTGTTGCAATACTTGTGGATAAATATCTAAATCTCATATAACAGTTTATAATGATATCAACACAATTAGAAACTGAATTTCTTTGCTCCAGGCAAACTGGGATTTGTGTTTCCTCGCTTTCAAAATCAATTTAGTTTTATCCAAAATCTATGCTCTTATTTTTTTTTTTACCTAATTTTAAACAGTTTCCTTGCCAAGTCAATAAAGTTAAAAAAAAAAAAAAAAAAAAAAAAAAAAAAAAAAGAGTTTCTATTTTCTGACTTTGCAAATCCAACAGATACATAAATCAGAAATTACAGAAAAAATGGCAGTTTTTTATTGCAAGCTGAAATTAGGTGCATTTGAGTAAAAATTTTATATGATGCAATTAAAATGTAAAATGAACAAATTTTCAGGAACATATCTTGTAATACTATTTTCATTATCATATTTCATTATTATCATATTTTTCAAAATATGATAATAATATTATTATTCACTATCATTATCATATTTTTCAAACAAGGAGCTCATATGTGTTGAAAAAAATTCTGCACAATGTTCCTATTAAAAATTTTATGCTCATTTTTTCTCTAATAAGTATGTTTTTAAAATGCCTGTGTACTTTTATCATGCATCTTAATAATGCAAGTGAAATTGAAAAAAAAATAATAAATATTAGATTTTATATGTAGTGCTCAACACACTTTTGTTTTGCAGTTTTGCCTCTGTTATAATTTTATGGAACACTGCATTTCTGAATATTAAAAAAAAATGGATATCAATTGTATAAGGCTGCATCTTTACGAAATACAGATTCTGCCAATTTGGGAAATAATGTGTAGCAGTGCTAGGAATGCATTTTTTTCTACATATATCAACCATTCAACTTACTTTCTGTGTCTTCAGCATTCATCTTTACAACCTATATTTCTGTCACTGAACTTGATTTAGTATTAAAGTATTACAGTAAGACCCCGCTTAACGCTGTTTCGGTTTAGCGCTCTTTTATTTCAACCCGGGGATTCTCCGAAATTGTGCGCAGCGCTAGGTTTCCAAATAACATATCCGAAACAGTGTAGTTGTGTTTCTTGCTTGGTGGACGCATTTTTATCATTTGAAACATTTGTTAACATTATTGTAAGTTTAAATTTATATAATACTATAACGATTAATACAGCGACAAATATTATGATCTTTATTTTTTATCATGGGTGATAATAAAAAACAAGAAAAGAAAGCAACCAGAAAAAGCATTTCACTGGAAACTCAAATGCTAGTGATTAGAAGATTAGATTCTGGTAAACGTCAATCTCAAATTAGTGCTGCATTGAATTTGGCAACTTCAACAATAAGGACAATTTTTAAGAATAAAGAAAAAATACTGTCATTGGCAACTGCAACTACGTCAAGCTCTGCAACTAGAATTACCCGTTCTAGAAATAACATTATAGAGGAAGTGAAAAAACGACTCTCTGTATGGATTGACTACTAAATTGAAAGCAATATGCCATTAAGCCAATCTATCATAATGCCTTCTTAACAAAAAGGCAGAAAATTGGAAACCCAGAATAGACTGAATGATCTGACTGAGAATTTTATTTGTTTTTAAAAGTATATTCGTTTATATTTTTTTTATTTTTGTAAGAAATAAATGTTTGATTTTATTTTTATTAAAAAAATTATTCAATTTAATACCTAACCATTTTTTATCCGTCTTCCCCTAACCCCATTATTTACATGTTAAGATAGCCTCGCTTAGCGCTGTTTCGCATTACGCTCTACTTTGATGGAACGTATCCCCCGCGTTAAGCGGGGTCTTACTGTATTTTAATTCTCAGGTATGCGTACATGGAATTAGTTTCATTAGTTAAAAAGATTATTAGTAAGTACGATGCTTGCAATGGTATATTGCTAAAGATATATAAGCATGCAAGAAAAGAATTGTTTTAAAGGACATAAATTATATCTTAATAGACAAATCAACAAACCAATCAATAATATAATTTGCTATTTCAGAATTTTCAGCAACAATACATTTTCTTTTCTTTCTTTTTAATTTTTCAAAGCTACAAAACAGAGAATAAATCCATGACTGTTTCAAAATTTAAATACTCAATAAATAAAAGTGTGGAGAACAAAATATGATTTTAATAATGAATATTTATAAGGAATAATTTTTAATATTTATAACAACTGTTCAAATAAACTGTCACTAACAGCAACACATGCATCACAACCACATTGAGGTAAATGGCATATACTTTGAAAGATGGCCGGCATGTACTTCTACAGCAATGGTGCTAATTTGGTACCAAGGTCAGACTAGGGTTTCAAAAATTTATAGTTAACTATCATAAAGTCTGCAAAAATGTGCCTTGTGGTATATAAAAAATTTCTTCAAATTTTGTACATGCCAAGCAGGTATTATATCTCCTTTTGCAATCTAGTTTTGACTAGCCTATATCAAATAATATAACAAAACAGTTTGCATCTTACAGGCAATCAGTCTTCAAAATTTGTTGCACTATGCATGAACTATCTTCTTTGTAAATACTTCTGTTTGATAGTTCATAACGTAGAGTAAACTTGGAAAGATTTTTTATGTACTGCTAAGCATTTGCTGTATTTAATATTACTATTACACTAGTGTTTATAGAGTATAAACTCTGAAGGGAAATATGATACTACCTCATGTTTTAAAGAAATTATTCTGTACTTTGCTATTAGCGCAATTGGTACAGTCTATAAACAAGCTATTCTTTTTTCTAAAATTACAATTTTAAGTTTTTAAATTATTGAATATAGTTCTGTTCGGATCATAATTATACTTACAAATTAACACTGCATTATTTAGATTATAACAAAGGACTGAACAGATATTTGCTTAAGAGGAAGAATGCCTTTGTGGAATACTTTATAAGAACAGTTCCTTGCTTCCATGTTACACATAGAATAAAACACCACAGAAACTCTCATACAGTCAATCCATTTGCTGGGATTTGAAACTGGGTTGAACTAACAACACTCCTCAGTTTTGCCAATTGCCTATTGTGAGCCATTTCGGTCGCAGGAAAATATTGTTATATACATTAAATATGGGTCTCACCAGTCGTTGGGAAGTTATGACCACTGGACACTGGTAGTTCAACTTAGGTTTCAACAAACTCAAATGAGCTAGCTGCATGGTTGTTTTTCTCCATGTGTAACATGAATATGAGCTAGTTTCCCATAGAAAGTTCCCCACAAAGGTATCCCTGTCCTTAGGCATGTAGCCCTTGTGTACTTGTGCCATATTAAAATAACCTAACCTTAAATTTGAATGCAGTTTTTATGGTAAATCAGACATTTTAAGGTATTTTTTAAAAATTTCTTGAACTATAGAGAAAGTTACTCATTATCTGTAATATGTGTTATTGATCGTTTCGTATTTCTAGACATCCATACCCTGTAAGGTCATTAGGCCTTTAACTGTAATAACTCATTTGCATCATTGGAAAGAAACATTATATCTATTGCAACGATTAATCCACTACCACTTGTTTTTCTATATTCTTCTTTTTCTATATAACACACATATATGTCTAAGTTTTTGTGATTTGTTCTTACCATATACACAGATATCTGTTTTCAGATAAGGAAACATCTGAGAATATTATAAACTTGCTATTAAAATTCTAAAAACAAAAAGAAGAAAGAGGTGCATGATGTCTTTAAAGCAAGCCACATTACAGTCTATGCATGCAGAATGCTAAATATGAGATTTTGCCGAAAACAATCAAAACTGCACTATGCTGTCCACCACTAGGCTAAAACATTAAAATTCCCATTGGAGGGATCATAATCTGCAGTCATGCTACTGAAAAACCATATGGGAGAATGCTATACATATGCCTGGGTTGAACAATAAATATTTTTTGGTGACATCATGGGTTGCCACGTAAATGCTGCTTGCCGACATGGTGTGTTGCTTCATCAATATATTCTCATGGCTTATGGGTGGAGGTGTACGAAACAAAATCAACTGGCAAAATATTAGGTACTGTTCTATTATCGGGACCGGATTAACAAATGTATGCATGTACACATATATGCGTAAGAGTGTATACACGTACTTACATATATGAACACATACATCCATACATACATATCTACATTTCTGAATTAGGTCCTGATAAAGGAACAGTGCCAAATATTATACAGAAATAGATAAATTATGTGTTTAATAGACAATACAGTGGCTGTTAAAATAACGCCCTTATCAACCAGTTAAATATCCTTTACCTACTTCAACACAGCCTCTTTCTGCTCAAACATTTATAGATTTAGAAATTTCCTGTAAGGAGACATCAGTAAATTTTCAAGTCCAAGTGTAATGTAGAGTTTTATGAAATTAACTAAAACATACGTAATACAGAGTAATGACACATTTCTATATTTTAAAAAGAAATTAAAAGACATTCATAATTGGAGGACATCAAAATCAAAACATACTGATATGGCAACGAAATGAACTGAAATATAAACAGAACTTTAGTTTTAAAAATGTTACGATACTTCTTTAGTATTGCAGCTTCCTTTTTTTTAAACATCAAGCTGGCATCAGAATTATTGCAAACTTCATGTCTCATGTACACTTTGTTACTGCCCTGCTCCCTCAATTGCTTTATTGCTTTTAATATGACATAAGAAGCATTCCAAGGTCTCAAAGATTTTTGCTATATAAACTCTGCAAAGTAAGATTCATGATGATAGTGAAACGTGCCTCTTCGATTTTTATTCCACCACTTAGCGAAGCTCCACAGTCTTTCTATATTTTATATATGAGCAGCTGTTGTTAGATCAAGAAAATGAAATTTATTGTCCGCAGAAAAATATCTGTAAGCTGGTATTTACCAGTTCTTGTCTTTTATATTCTCACCAGAAGTTTGAATAAATTGTCACTCCCTCTTGTAGATGCTCGACAACGTTTGGCATGAGTGTAGATGGCTCTCTATTTAGAAACTGAGCGACAAAGAATTTTTCAGTTTTTTGGCATAACTTGTCATTTATACAGCATTATGGAAGAATCATGCCAGTTTTGGTTTTTTGCTGTATGAACAGATTTTCTGCTATGTTCAAAATTTTTTCAGGGCCACCTATTCACATATTTGGTTGGCGGATCATATGCAGAGAATACATCTCTCTCGTAAAAATGTTTCAGTGAATAGTCACATTTTTGTAGTGTTTCTTTCACTTTATGCTGTTACAAACAGTATTCTAAACCACTAAACCAGCTGTTAAAACATAGACTTTTCTTTCATTAGCAAATTTTCAAGCTGCACCTCTAAATGCTTTCACTGGTGTGAAATTTTATTGAATGTCCATTTTTGCATATTCGAATGTGATGTAAAATATGTGCATTTCTTGAAAGAAAGATATAGCAAGCATCTTCCTCACTTCTCAGTAAATTAAGAATTTTAAGATTAAAATATAAATAAAATTCATTAACATGTAGAATACTGAGAGCTCTTCTTGTGATGAGAGAATTCTGAGTGAATATGAATTATTAACATTTGCATGGGAAGAAATATGATCACATGGTCTCCTCGAAGCTCTTCTCATTATAAGCAAACTGTAAATCATCATTGTTGGGGCTGCCAGATATTTCAGTATAGTTTACATTGTCGATTCATCAAAAATCTTGACAACTTTAAAAAACAGGATCCATAATAATAAGGAGGAAAGAATATCACATCCTTACAAAAGCTTGGTTTAATTGATTTGATTATAGCACATAAAGGCTATCAACCTAAAACAATGGATGTCTTTGTGAAGGACTTTCTGGGGGAAACTGGCTCGTATTTACCCAAAAAAAACCTGGAATCCATCTTTGAAGTCATTTTTAAGCCTTAAATTGATATTAGCTTTCTATGAAAATGCCTTGGCAGCTTCACAACGGCTCATTCATATTAAAATTTGAGTGTATTTTACAGGATAAAAATTTGTTATTTAAATTTAGTGTGGGTGTAATATATTTTTCAAAACTATGCAGAACAAACTTATATAACCATTAAAAATTCTGAACATGCAAAAACTTAAAAAAATCGTCCAGTAGATCTTTTGTTTAAATATATTACATGATAGTTTTTCCATCCAAAGATTATGTAAATAATTTATATTTAAACAGATTCCTTTGAGATATACAATAAAATAATACAAGTTGTCACATTTATTACAAAATGTTCGTAATTTTAAATTAATTAATTATTCATTTGAATAATATATAGAGAAACAAATATTATTTTTTTTTTCTTATACAATGATGAAATTAAAGCACAAAACATTAATTATTAGATGAAATGTATTGGAAATATTAACAGAATGAATTTAAAACTGAAATCTCATATGTTTCTCAGTGATTTAAAATAAACACAAGAGTATATTGGAAAGCTATACATGTTAATATTTGGTATGTATTTAGTTAGGATCTGTAGTATTTTCAGAAAAATTTTCTCTGCTTCTGAAATTCATATTGCACAAGCATGTTTCAATTTATGCGCAGAAATTTACTGAGCGTAACGGGAGTATCTTTGATGTGACATCATCTCACACGTAGTTCGGATGTCGCGTGACCCTGCGCGTTTGGGGATTTAGCGCTGACCGTATTTGTATGGTTTGTATCAAGTATTCTAACCTCTTTGGTTTGTATCACGGAGTATACTCCGTGGTTTGTATCAAAGAACTTCTAGGCTTTGGAACCCCAAAACCCCATAAACGTTTTTCGAAAATATAAAAAAACTTTATTTTCGTTTACCGTAATGTTCGAACATATATAATACTTAAAAAAGCTGAACTTTTTGTTATGTTAATAATAATAATTTGCTGCATTTTTTAACTCCCAAAACCCCATAAACGTTTTGCGAAAATATAAAGAAACTTTATTTTCTCTTACCGTAATGTTCGAACATATATAATACCTAAAAAAGCTGAACTTTTTGTTATGTTAATCATAATAATTTGCTGCATTTTTTAACTCCCAAAAACGTTTTGCGAAAATATAAGAAACTTTATTTTCTTTTACCGTAATGTTCGAAAAATAAACCCCATAAGCGTTTTTTAACTCCCAAAACCCCATAAACGTTTTGCGAAAATATGAACTAATAATGATTTGCGACTTTCAAACTTTATTTTCTCTTACCGTAATGTTCGAAAAGTAAACAGAAAATTTGCCTTTTCCTCCTTCAGGAAAATTCCCTGTGTGGGTTGCAACAATTATCAGGGTTACCATATTCTGGATCCGCAATTTCGCCAAGTGCCGGTTATGGAAACATCCCTCGACCGCATATTCTGAATACAATTTTTAGTGGAATACAAGGGAAAAAATAATTATTTTCATGTAAACCGCATTCAGGTTACACAGCTTTGACATTACCAGGCTATTCCAAATACACAAGCGAGTAAAAAGTTACAGGATTCGTTAATCTCCTAATTTAACAAATTCACCGCTAGATGGCGGAAGTAATGAAGCAAGCTTTTGACCATGAAACCTTTACTTTGAACCTGAAATTTCATATTACAAACTTGATATGAGTGCTTGTTTTCCTAAGAGCATTAAATTTATCGAGTATATTAAAAAAAAAGTCTCATTTTCAAAGATGTCCTGAGTTAAAATAACTGACGATATTTTTATAGAATAACATTTCTTTGTTGACCTATTAGCATAGTTTTTGGTGTGTAAAAGCAGAAGGGATATATGAAAATTTCACAAAATTTTATACGGACTTTAGATCTTGGATCATACCTTTACTGCTGGCTTTACCTACTAGGAGCTCTTACCAGTATATTATCATTATACCATAGTTCATAAAGTTAAAAATTTAAGAGGTGTATTTAAAAATACACCGCGTCCGAAGGCCAGATCAATAAATGAGAGAACTTATAAAATAAGTTTTGCTAAATTGCATATCATGGGCGGACTTTAGAAGATGGAGCATAGTTTATTTATAAGAAAGTGAATTATGGAAAGTAAACTGAAATTTATATATACTTAGAGAAACATAGAGAGCTTTAATGATTGATTGAAGGAAATTTAATGATCGTAATTTGGTTTTTTATGAATGTATCATACTATTATTATGCCAGAGTTCTAATTTTAGTAACTGGAAAATTTCATTTGTTGCTCATCTTCAAGCTTTTTTTTTTAATTGTTTATTAATATCATCGAAAATATGTGGCAACATGTAGCATTCATGTAGAATGTCTGTGATGGCCTGCGTTAAATGAAGGAAGCTCCACTGTGTTTTTCTGGGGAGCGACTAAATTTCAACTCGGCAGGAAAATTTGATTGGTCAACGGTACACGTCATATGTGACGTCAAAAGCGGGTGTTTTAGATTTACCCCACAGGATTACCTGCTATTTTCGGTTGCTTGTTTTCTGAGCTCTCCAGTGATATTTTTTTGCGAGCTAAAAATATTTTTTGATAAAATATTTTAATTGGTAATTTAGGTATTGTTTGCTTGTAATTAAACACGTGATTACAAATTATTGTAAAGTATTTATTTTTGAGACAAACTTTTTGTAATCTATTTATTTTTCATATATTGCCTTTTGAGATAATAGCCAGGGCTATACGGATATCTTGGTAAAGCAAGAGAAGAACCCATCTTTGGTCATGACCAAACATGGCGCATGATGAGTTTTGATTATAAACCACATGAGAGGCGGAGTTTAAATACGTCAAAATGACGTCCCCAGAGCCAACCAATCAAAATTTCCTGCCAAGTTGAAATTTAGTCTCACCCGTTTTTCTGGCAACTGTGGCGAGCATATTTGGCATCAATTTGTTTCTTGGTTGACGCCACGCCAGAAAGGAAGCTCCGTGAAATGGTATCGTTATAAGACAGAAGAGATATTGATAGTATGTTAATGCAGAATTGTTAATTTTTTGAGGTAATGAAAGTTATTTTAGTATCGATAATCTGGTTCTTAATTTCACTGAAGGACTTAGTTCTTAAATATCAGAAAATAAAACTCATAAGATTTCATAGCATATTAAAATTGAGCTTTCGTGAAAGTATATCGTGAAACTTGTGTTAGCCAAGTAATGGAATTATTTAAATCCTTTGACTTGTTTAGGTCGTTTGATATCATCAGAAAAACATTACTGAAATGAAAGTGCTGATGACTCAACATAATCTAACCGGAAAGGCATCTGATGTTGCCTATTGCCTGATTTTTCTCTTGTAATGCTAGTGATACGTTAATATTATTACTATTATTATTAGCATTGTATTAAATTAGAAGTAACCGGAAGAAAAGAATTCTACAGTTTTGGCATAAATTTAGATTATTCGCAAAGTAATTTTTGTGTATGTATTTGCAGTATATGATTTTTTGCGATTATACTATGAATGTAAAATGTTACCAATCTTATTAGTATACGTTTGTAATCAACCAACGTTGGTATTAGTCTTGAAAATAGCACTTTTAAAATTTCGTCTAAAATTAATAAAGTTTAGAAAGTTAACTTGTTTTCAAATAACATTACATTAAAGCAAAAAGTTTTTGGAAAACCTTAAAATAATTCTCATTTAAAAATTATAAAAATGGAAAGTAAAAAAAAAAATGTTATATCTATTTTCCATATGGAAATTTTATTTGCCATACGATACTAGAACAATTTAGCTGACACAACTTTGATGTCTTTGTCAATTTGGAAAAATCAATTTAAAAAATTAAAAATATATTATTAGTTTATTGAAAGAGTTGCTTTATAAAAATTTAGGAGTGATATTATTTTAATATTGTGATCGTTCACACTTGAATTACACAAGACGTCAAGAAGAATGTTAACTCATAATACAGGAAATTGGTCTTCAAGAAATGTTTAAAAATGCATTTAAAATATTTTCAAATTTGCATATGATTTTGCTGAAAATTATAAGCATTATTCAAATAGGCAATATTTTTAAGAATATTTTTATTTTTAATTTATCAAATAGCCTAGTGGCCAGCCTTTTGGCCACTAGGTCATCAGGCTGTATGCTTTCCAGTATTTTTCAACAAGGCAATGAAAATGATTGTGGGGCATTTGTCAGTATCAGCAGTGGCCTTATCTTGTTCAGTTAAGCTCAAAATACACACAGAAGAGTCAGCGATATTAAAACAAAGTAAATGGGCACAGATACAGTCATGCAATGCATATCGTGTGAAATTTGTATTCACAATGTAAGTTGCAACTGCTTATATTTTGTAATTAGGAATGTCATATGCAAACACATATGTCTTGTGCAAAAAATAAAAGTCGGGCAGAGTAGTTTGTGTGAACCTAAATTTGATACCAAATCAAAAATTTCAAGTAGAGAATGTCAGTTGGAAGCACCGGTACAATTCGGTTTCGGGGACCGTAAAAAATTGCAGCGAAAATGCATGCGCAAAAGCGCCAAATCTAGCAAACTCGCCCATTAAACAGCACGCCAAATCTCGCGAACGCGCTGATTTCAAATTCCGTAAGTTTTAGATAGTTTTATATTTGTAACTCGCCATTGAAATACTAGTTTAATTTTTTAATTCTCTTTTTGATTAAGCTATGGATTTTATAATTTGGGAATTGCCGAGTGAAGAAAAGTCTGCAATAGAATTTTTTCAAAAAAAAGGCATCATTCATGATAGAAAATTATGTTTGAAAAATCATGAGATGAAATTATGCTTTATCGATAACTCGGTAGCAAAATGGCGGTGCAGGAAAGAAACCTGTAATGAGAAGAAAGGATTGAGAACTCAAAACTGGTTTGAAGGATCGAAAATTCCCTTCCTTACAGCCGTTAGGTTCATCTATTTTTGGTGTCAAGAAATGACATCTGTTGAATTTTGTGAACTCCAGCTCAAGATGAACCACAGTACAGTTGTAGACTGGAACAGTTACATGCGTGAGGTGTGTGCCTCATCTTTAGTTGCTCGGCCCAAGTCTAAAATTGGCGGATGTGGCAAAATTATTGAAGTAATTATGATTTTTTATATTTTTATCGAGCTTTGCTACTCTTTGTTATCAGGTATGTGCTATCATTAGAGAAAGATCTCTGTTAATTTTATTGAATTTCTCGAAAAAAATGATAAAATTTTATATATTATTTTAGTTTAAATAATTTAACCCATCTTCATAATGGATAAATGGGTAATACGTACACCAGGTACATCATCAGCTAACAAACGAACAAATACTGATGAGGAGTCGCAAAATACTGAACTAAATGCCCGATCTAAAAAAATAAGAAAATACAATGAGGAATTTATTAAGTATGGTTTTACATTTTGTGTTGTTGATGATGAAGAACGCCTGATATGTCCCATTTGCAACAAAAAATTAGCAAATGAGAGCATGAAACCAGCTAAATTAAAAAGGCACCTGAAAACTAAACATAAAGAACTTCAAAATAAACATGCCGATTTTTTTCAAAGACGATCTGAAAATCCAAAGTGCACATTTAAAGAAATTTACAACAATACCTCAGAAAGCATTACGAGCTTCTTTAGAAGTTTCTTATCTAATAGGAAATACAGCAGGAGAATCCCTTATCCTTCCTTCAGCAACTAAGATGACATCAATTATGAATGGCGATAAATATGGAAATGAACTAAAAACAATACCATTATTAAGAGATACCGTGTCTCGGCGGATTTCCGAAATGTCACGAAATATCGAGTCAGAAGTCATAAAACGCATTCAAAATTCATCTGTATTTGCTTTACAACTGGACGAGACTACCGATATTACTAAAATGTCACAACTAATTATTTACGTCAGGTTTATTTTTAATGAAGATATAACAGAAACGTTTTTATGTTGCAAAAGTTTGGAAGGAAAAACAACTGGAGAAAAAATATTCGAAGTAATAAATGAATATTTTGAAACAAAGTCCCTTACCTAGGCAAACTGTGTTGCGGTTTGTACTGATGGTGCTGCAGCATTAACAGGTTCGAATAAAGGGCTCAGAGGCTTAATTCAGAAGGTGGCGCCTCATATGGTATTTAATCACTGCGTGATTCATCGGCAAGCTCTTGTTGCAAAAGATATGGATGAAGAGTTGCACAACATATTACAAGACGCTGTGAATTCAATTAACTACATTAAATGCAACAGCCACAACAGCCGTCTCTTTTCAATATTTTGCAATGAGATGGGCTCAACGTATGAGAGATTACTGTTACACACCGAAGTCAGATGGCTTTCACGTGGGAAAATACTACGACGGATATTTGATTTGAGAAATGAAGTGTACATGTTTTTAATCGAAACGAAACATAGATTGGCAAGTTATTATATCAATGAAGTTTGGCTAGGGAAGCTGAGCTATTTAGTTGATATTTTCGAAAAACTTAACGACTTAAATTTGAGCTTGCAGGGTGAGAATTCAACTATCATAACTTCAGCCAGTAAAATTCAAAGAATAAGCTTAGTCTCTGGTAAATTGAGCTGAATAAAAACAACACCTACATGTTCCCTTGCTTTAACGATTTTATCAAGGAAAATAATATAGATATATTTACATTTAAAAACATCACTTCCAATCACATTGAAAAGTTAAAGAAAAATTTTTCTAGAAGATTCGAGGATTTTCCAGAAAACGATCTTGGTTGGATTCGTGATCCATTTTCCTTTGACATATACAGTTCAACACTTCAAATTAGTGAGAAAGAGCAATTGATAGATCTAATTAGTGATTATACTCTTCGAAATCAATTTAAGACTCAGCCTTGCCAAAAATTTTGGCTATCCGTGGAAAAACAATATCACGTTTTATGCAAGAATGCCATCAGAGTGTTAATACAATTTGCATCAACGAATTTATGTGAAACTGGATTTAACAAACTAATTTCAATAAAAACTAAATACCGCTCGCGTTTAGACCCTGAAGATGATATGCGAATTGCAATTAGCAACATACAATCTAAACATCGATGAGATAATTAGAAACTTGCAGCCACACACATCTCATTAAAGGGCAAAAGAAATGCGCGAAACATACATCGTATTTGTGAACATTTATCTCTAGGGGTAGCCAAAAATTTTCTCTCTACAAAAGGGGTCGCAGTCGAAAAAAGTTTGCGCACCATTGGCATTTTGATTCTTACTTGTCCGAGTTTATGTACAGACGTTTGCACAAAAAAACTGAAATTTTTTCTGCTATGTTGGAAGACATAAAAAATTTTATGCCACCCGTTTAAATTGCAAGTATATTTAGCCTTTTTTTCATAAAGTAATACAAAATTGTATTATATGAAATTAACGTCTCATCTAAATTAAAATAAAAATCTGAAATAGGTATTTACTATTATGTTTCCATTCAGTTATTTTACAGCCTTTTTTGTATAAATAATAATAAATTGTATGATGTGAAATTAACCTTTTATTTAAATTAAAATAATAATCTGAAACAGTTATTTACTCTTATGCTTCCATTCAGTCATGTTTAGCCTTTTTTATATAAATTATAATAATAAAAAGTACTATATGAAAGTAACTTTTCATCTAAATTAAAACATCAATCTTAAATAGTTATTTACTATTATACTTCCTTTCTTGCGTTAGGGTTGCCGCAATTATTTTTGGCAGCATTGGCATCAACAATAGTTTGGCGATTTTTTACGGCCCTCAAAACCGAATAGTACCGAAGCACCATTATTGTATTCATTTAATACTGTTTCAAATATTTATTCACTAAAGCAGTTCAAAAATCCATACTCTTATTCAAAGCACACCTAGTTCTCAGATTAATAAATCTGTTGAATTAATTCAGAAGATTAACAGTCAAATAAGACAACTAGATCCTGTGACTCAAAATATTGCTATAGTTAAAACAAACAGAATATTAAATTATTTAAGCACTTTTTTAAACTCTCAGCTAGATGTGCCAGTTTTTAAAACTGCCTTCACCAACATGTCAAACTATGAGCATAAAAAGCCAAACATGTTTTTCCCCCCTACAAAACAGAAACCCAAAACTAGAAGAAATAAAATTTCTAAACCATTGGTGAATGAAATGGATCTTATTAAGATCTTATTATTTTAAATGTTGCAAGTGAAGTTGCTGATTATGTTGCTTCTTCTGAAGACCACACATATTTAAAAAAATAAAGAAGCCAATTTCTAATGAATTAAAGTAAAGAAATTATTAAGATATAATGGGAAAATTGAAAAAATGTTTTAGTTCGTGTATTTATTTGAATTGATGCTTCATTTAATACTGAATATATTTAATAAATTTTGCAAACTTGGGGGGGGGGGGGGGAACAAATGCTGAACTTGTGTGCACTTTTGTGGGAAAATTTTAATTTAGTGTTCAAACAGATTTTTAGTTTTTTTTTTTAAATAAAATTATCTATAGTTATATGATTTTTTTATGTAACAGTAAATCTAATTATGTAAATATTATTTCTATATCTTAAATTTCTTGTTTTTTGTAATTGTGTGCTCATAATAAAAATACTGGATGAATACTTCATTAAGGAAAGAGTTTGATAAAATGTCTTTTCTATTGGAGTATTTTTCCAGACTTATAAAAATTAAAAGCAATTAAATAAAGTTCTTGTTGATTCTTTCAGTTTAATGTTTTCCCTGTTTTTTCTTTATATATGTAAAGATAAATTTCAGAATTTTGTGCGATTATATTAAACAGTATCTGTTTTAAAAATCTAAAAATATTTCTTAGGTATGTTTTGTAATCTTTCTAAATTTTAAATTATTATGTTGTTAATATACATGTAATACTTATACTCATCTTAAGAAGCAACTGAATTGCACAAAGACTGTAATTTGTATTGTAGATTGTAAAAATAAAAGATGATATTCCTGCATGATATGCTAATGCTACCGAATATAAAGATAACCAAATGGCTGAGTAAATTTTCAGTCAGATGCTTCTTCTATCATGATAACTTATTTTGGTTCTAGTGAAAGTTAAAGTGCTTCAAAAGGAGGTTAACTGAAATACAAATTATTCTTTTACAGAAGTCAAAAAAAGTACTGAGTACTGAAAAGTACTCGGTGCTTTTTCAGTGCTAGCGTAGTTAAAGTCATTGAACACTGGTTGTTTCATTAACATTAAAACATAACATTTTTGCAAATCCATATTCATGTTATTAACATTCATAGAATTGTTATGATAACAATAAACAAAATATTTCCAGTTATTATACAGGCTGGTTACATAAGATTTTTGTGGTTCTTCTTTCCCCTTATGTCATATAAACATGGACCAGTTTTCCTTAGAAAGTTTTCTGTAAAAGCAGTTTGTATTGCTTCCCAGACTTAATATTGCTTTGTCATAATCAAATATTTCAATCCTAGAAGGAATGGATACATAGAGCTTAGACATAACAAAACAATATTAGTGTAGCAGATATTCCAGTGTGCTTCTGTATACTAATTATATGTATGCCAGATTTCTCTTCCTTTTTATTCCTTAATAAAGTAACCTTATACATCAGTCTAATTTAGACACGTGTTGGTTTCAATTCACATTTCAGTAGAATTTTGTTATAGTAAAATTCTTATCTGCTATCTATGAATATGTTATTTTTTTCTCTTAACTGCTGTAAGCTATCTCACATGAAAACATACTAATAAAACATAGTCTTAAATACATTATTAAATTCTAAAAACCTTGCTACCTGGTTTGGCTGCACTAGCCTTAGTTTGGTCTACCCGAGATCACATGCCTGTTGTCATATATTGAATGGAAAGCATTTTCATTCTCAGCAATATGGAGTTTCACACACACACACATCTCCTACAAAAAGAGATCTGGTGCTAATCGGTTTTGTAGAAGGAAGAAGTAAATTTCCAGTATACCAGCAAAAGAAAAATATTGGAATTCTCCTTTATAGAAGAGAAATTTTGATTGTTTTTGATTAAGTATCCATGCAAAATTTTTTCTCTCTGGGCAAAATTCAACTTGAGACTGATGTAGAACGATTGTGCATTTTGAGTGATGATCTGGTGTACTTTAGTGTCTGACGTACTCTTGTAGTCAGGAGTTTTATCTCTGCATTTCAAAAATTATAATATGAGGGTTGAATTTTAATTATTTTTAAAATCTCTGTTCTTCTCTTACACTTGTTTTAAATTATTTTGGTTCTAAACTCTAGCATTAATATGTTGCAGCAAATTCATACCTTGCTGTTACACTATTTCATTCTTTTCTTGAAAAGGCATGTGTAGATACTAATCAGAAATAAGTGAGAGCAGCCCAGTGGCCCTTTCTAAATCATAAATATAAATGAGGCTTACAAGTGCTATTTATCTTATGTGTGGATAAATGGACTCTGGTCGTAATATATATTAACCTTTCAGTATTTAATATGCATAGCACTAGCTGATAAAGAATGATTTGAAACAATAATAATTATTTAACATAACTAATTTCTCCTCTTCTAGGTGCTCAAAATTTTTCTCTGACAGTTTCTTAGCCTAATGAATAAATAATTCATTAATAAATAATATGAATAAAAAATTGAGTAACAAATGTAATTGTTACTGTGAACATAAAGAACCACTACATCATATTATTTAGCCTAATTTCCATATAATAAAGATGAAATAAAGTTTGAAATTTTGTAACACGTACTACAATGTGACACAGTAATACAAATAATAAATATTGTTAATAAAAAGTGAATTTCCTGTATGTTTACAACATATTTATTTCACATAGATTTGATGTTTATAATGAAATGCAGTATGCCTGAAACATACATAAAAATGACATACGCTCGTATCATAAATACGGTTCTGTACAAATTAAAGACATGTTTATGAATTAAACAAGGAAACAAAAGTAAACGTAATATTAATAAATTTCAGCAAATTAGAAACGAAATACTAAGCTTGCACTATTGTTACAGTAATTTCAAAACATTTTGAACATGAATTTAAATCGGTAATAACATAAATATAGGTGTATACATTGTTATATTATTTACGGTATAGAAATAAAAATTTATGAACATTTCAGTCAATGTACATGGGAAGCGCAAATATAAAGTAATATTATATGCGCATATAAAAAATAAATTCAGGATTCTGCCAAAAATATAATTAATCAAGCACACTTCAATTTCAATTACAATCGGCAAACTAAGGCACCATAGACAAAACGATTTAAAAGCTGCAAAACAAGACATGTCTTTAATTTTTCCCATTGGCGATATTGTCGCCAAATATAGTTTCGATGTGTAGGCGATTTTAAACCAATCACAGCTCAGAAATACGTCGGAGCTTCCTACATTTAACGATTTCGTGGTTTTCCCCATGTGTAACGTGTATACGAGCCAGTTTACCTTAGAAAGTCCTCCCCGAAGGCATCCCCCTTAGGCAGATAGCCATAGTGTGCCTTGCCATAATTAAATACACCCATACACACATGAGTCGTAAAATTCAGTATTCGTCATTTTTAGATTCTAGGTATATGACAATTTTTTTTTAAATTTTCGTTTTGTTTTTAAAAATTAATTCACTTTATAGCTTTTCTTCAATTTATTATAAAGGAATAGGAGTTTAAATTTTGATTTATATATAATATGATATAAATTCATCATTCATTAATAATATTTTATGTATAACAAAAAATTACCATTAATGTTCCAAATTTTAATTTTTTTAATGATTTGTCTTACATTTGTTGTATATTTGTTGAATGCATAGCTAAATATTTCAATTATACACAATAAAGGTTATGCAGAAAACAATTCAGCTGGCATGATAGCTAATTGCGAAAGAAAAATTAGAGTCTTATTGCTCTTAACTCTTAGTACAAGCAGCCATTTTTAAATTGACGTTAAAATAAATTTATTCTATTAGAAAATAATTATACTGAATCATTTATTGACGACTTCTAAGAGGTCGCTTTCTGAAAGAGACCTGTATTTTTGAGAACATAAACATACGTTGATATTGAACATCACTTTTTTAAGATGCCAGAGCAAATACACAGAGCTCCAAAAATCCTCTAAAAGCATAGACGGTACCGTTTTAAAAGGCTGACTACTTTTAATAAAGCTTGTATATTAATGTTCATTATACATTTCTCACATTTTTACTTTCTTTCAAAACAGCGATGCTGTGGTTCAATTGCTTTAGAACTATGTGAAACTAATAAAATGGGCCCTATGTTATAAAAACCTAATTATATTCAGATACACACCTTTTGAACATGTTTGAAATCTATTATTCTAATCAGAATACTTTGTCTACAGAAAACATTGAATCAATATTAGAAATCAAAAGCTAAGTGAGATTAAAGTAGGAAGAGTCACATCGTCTAACCCATTTTAATTGAAGTAAACAGGTGCTTACTTTATCGTAAAGTGAACACCCGTTTTTCAAACAGCGAATGAAAAGAAAAAAAAGAGCCCACCAGAGCTCGAGCGGTAAAGTCGCTGAGCACTAATAGCTCGGTTCGGGGTTCAATTCCCGGCTAACGGCTAGCTGCACGGGCGTTTTCATTGTTATTCCCGTGTGTAACTTGCATATGAGACAGTTCCCTTTAAAAACTCCTACACGAAGGCCTCCCTCCCCGTAGGCAATAGCCCTAGTGTGCTTTGCTGTAACCGAATAAACCGAAACCGAAAAAAAAAAAAGTAATTGGTGGTGGAAGGCAGCTACGAAACGTCGTTTTAGAAGAATGGGCTACATAACCAAATTTCTATCTATACTCTGGTAAACAGTACATTATTTGCTCATCAAAAGCCTAAATTTAGCTAATGCTCGGCTTAGTTCTTCAATTGCAATTTTAGCCACAGCCCCCAAACAAGACGATGTTTGGTATTTTATTTCATTACTTAGTTATTCATCTTTAATTTAAGAATTAATTAAATTTTCATTTGTCTTTAAATTTTTATTGAATTATAATAATAATCATTTAATATTCTAGTTGCTAATTATTTTATTATTGTAATAGTTATTTTTATTTATTTATTTATTTATTCATCTTTCCTGATGGCCTTCCATAGAGCTCCAGCACTTCTAATTTTAAAAATTAAGTCCTGAGTGCAACCAATGATTGCAAAAATAAAAGTCAAGTAACTTATTTAGTGATAATTAAATAAAATAAAAGCCAAAGCTTTTATTTTCGCCTTACTTGTCTTTTATTATATATATATATATATGTGTGTGTGTGTGTACTTTACATTTAATTATAAGGACATATATATACGTACTTTACATTTAATTATAATTTATTTGATATATATATACATATTTACGTTTGGTAGTATTACCGATTGCAATAAAAAGGGAGGTGCACATCTAGATGTTATAACGGACCCATATACAAAATTTCAACGTTCTATAACTAACCGTTTTTGAGTTATGCAAAATGCATACATACGTACTTACACATCACGAAAAAAATCCCTTTCAAGTATCGACTTAGAGTCATAATCATTAGTCATAAGTATCAGCTTAGAGTAAATGGGATTACATTTAACAATAAGTTTTTTTGAAAAAAAAAAAAAAAAAAAAAAAGAGAGAGAGAGAGAGAATTTTTCATTGTGTTCGTACGTACAGGCGTCAGCCCAAAAAATAATTCACATGGTTTCCGTAATCGTCAAAAACGGATATTTCCGTTAAAATATGATACCCAAAAGTTTTCTCGATTAGAATAATTACTGCCATTTTATTTGATACAAGGAAGTAAAGAACCTATATTAACCTACATATTCTTATATAAACAATACCTAAGTGCAGTATATAAATATTTCAAATCAATAAAATCTGACTATGATACGCTCAAGGAAAAAAAAAAAAAAGAAAGAAGGCGAATCATCTAAATTTTCAAATTACAAACATAAATAGCAGTAGTAAAAAGCAAATACAAAATAACGCTTCACGCTATGAAAATTGCTCATTTTCTTAAATATCAACAACTAAATAGTATTGCAACTAAAACACATAATGTAAACAAGAGTTTGCCCGATGCCCCAAAAAATTCAAAATTATCTATGAAAAATATGAGCGCATTGTGACGCAACCGTATCATTCGTATTCGAACAGCAACCGCATCATTCGTATTCGGGCAGGAGACTGGCGCTGCGATCACGAAAGCTGGAGGCAGTGTCTAAACACAGCTCCGAAATTTTTTAAATAAGTGTTTCAAAAATGTTTTCAACTCTCTAAAATAGTTAAATGCACCTTTCCTATGCAATATCTCATTCATCAAATTGAAAAAGGAAACTTCGCTTCTTCGAAACTTCAGGTGTTTTGTTAGCTGTTCACTATGAACACGAGAAATCCAAAAGAGGCCCTGACACGGAATATTCAGATAAGTAACATTCTGTTCTCTATAAAATATCTGTTTCTCTATCAGTAGAGTGTCATTAAATTTCTTTATTTATTATTTTTCATAAGATTCTAGCATTATACAATAGTTGGTAATAGTAGCAGGTCATGTGGTTCTTTTCTTTGTAACTATTCCGTAGAGACGCCACATTCCTTATCAGTAGTCCGTTCTTATCAGCAACTCACACCCTTCGGAGGCCCCCCCTTTTCGTGCTTAGGAATTTCTTGTGAGGGAAAAATGGGGATCTCTTGATCATCCACGAGTATAGATTGTGATTTTTGTAACAAAGATCCCTGACTTTTTTTTTTTTTTTTTTTCAGGTCTCAAACTTAAAATTACGAGCAAATAAAAATACAGTGACGGAATTTGTTCAACTTGTACTATAATAAATTTCAACGGTTAAATTAATAAATTAATTTTATATTTAACTAATATTTAAGAAAAATAAACTGTATAATTTATTTTTGCTGAAATGCTCTCACACTGTGTATGATGGATTTATAATTTTATCAATTACTGTTTTTCTGAAATATACATGAAATTTTTTGGGAACGGTAATATTTAATGTTACTTTAGTTAAAATATTATGTACATCTTTGTGATGATATATGTCTTTTCTAGTTAGGTCTCAGGATAAGGGCATACACATTACCATGTAGGAATTAATTCCTTTTTTTTTTTTTTTTTTTTTTTTTTTTTTTTTTTAACTTAGCTAAAGTTTGCTTCTTAAAGACACTAATTTTTGCAGATGAACTCCTTAACTACACTCATGGACACAATCGTATTTTAGGATATTTTCTACTTCTTTTCCTTTTCTTTCTATAGGCCCTTTTTTTTTCTCCTCTATTATTTTTGGGACATTTATTTTAAATTTTATTTTGTCCCATCTTTTCTTTCTGGCCTTTTGAACTCGTAAAAAATGTACGAAGTTCCTTTTTACTCTCCTCAAATACGAAATTGCCCCTCTTTCTACATACCTTTCCTTCGCACCTATGCTTGATTTTTCGCCCATCGGTGCAGAAAGACCTAGCGGGTGCAAAACAAGACATCTGTCTACTTTGTCTGTCTGATTGTCTGTCATTCGTATTCGCATAGAAACCAAGGAGGTTAGAATAGAAGGAGGGAAGGTTCAACTCAAACGGTGAAGTTTGGCGGCCATCTTCCTGTTATCACTGTGACTTGTGCAAGGAAGTCTGTCATTGCAACATTTTTTTCTTTTCTTTTTGAAGCATGTCAACTTGTATTGCATATGGATGCACAAATAGATTCTCGAAAAAAATTCCGGGCATTATTTTTCACACGTAAGTATTAATTTTCTTTTTTTATGTAATATGACAACTATGTCAAAAAATATCACGTCATGTGGTTTTCTTTCCAGATGTGAAAAAAAGGACTTTTCTGTTTCAACGGCGCAAATCTCGCCAAGCAGACTTTATTGGCGACATCATACAGTATACACATAAAAAATATTAAAAAATGTTAGTTCTAAGAATTTTTTTTTGAAGGCATAAACATTTTAATATCGCTTAAAATTTTACAAAAAGCCAATAAATAAAGACAATAAATTTGTAAAAAGACATTAATTTAAGAATTTACTATGCTTTCATGGTTCAACATCCTGTTTCGCCGGTTCATATCACGTGACCCCAAGCGATCTCATCGCACGTAAACTACTCTACAAAAATATAATGCTCTCAGTAATTATCTACATTAATTTCAAATTAAATCTTAATTTGGAACACAAGTTTAAATGCAAGAAATACTTCAATTCGTACGAATAGCTTACTCAGAAATTATGTAAAACTGCAGTGCTTTACTTCGCTAATGCATTCTCATTAGAATTGATGAATTTAAACCCTTGACTTTACCTTTTCTATATTTTCGGCTTCGGGTAAGCGCTGTGATTGCATCCTAATTGATTTAATTACCGAAAATGGCCTTAGACATAAAACTGAACTATCTGAATGAGGCGTAAAAGGTTACCAGCGAGAATACTCGTTTGGCATCAATTGTACCATTATTGGCGACTTTATCGCTTGCGCCGGCAAAACGGAAAAGTACCAAAATAGGTTATTTAATATAACTATAATCAAAATATATTAAATACATTTTAATGTTTCTGTTTATAGCTGGTATCTTCGTTCCTTAAGATACAATGCTATATGGTAGGATTTAAATTGTATAATTTGAACGTTTTAGTTAATTCATTTTATAACTTTCATGAAAAGTAAGAAATCAATTGTTACTATTTTTATTAATTGTAAAGGTGTTAAATAAAGCAATGCTTTTCTTTATATATTAATTATTATTCATTTTTTTACGTTAAGATAAACTGTTCTGTTGTTAAAATTTTTTGCATAAACTTACAAATTTCTGGGCAGTATAGTGATAAAATTAAGTAAAATATTTACACCATTGAACATGTGGAAAGATGTATCCAAAAACTTATATAGTTGCATTTCTGTAATTCAACTTTATTAAAGGCAGTTTCTTTGAGATTAATAAATATGAAATGCGCATAAACTGAAATCAATGAATTCTGTTTTATTTTATTAAGATTTATTTTCTAACCTAAGCGAATCCGTGAAATATGCAGAAATATCATTTTTTAAAGGCTTTAATGTTATGCGCATGCATTTAGATTTCGAACTATTTCTTAACAATTTGCTGTACATAGTAAATTATGGATATCATATTTATTACTTTAAAACAAAAATTCAACAATAGCGAGGGATTTCATTATAAATTTAACATATTTTTACTGGAAAATAAATGCACAGAACAGCTTAGAAACACGTACATATCACTGCCGTAATGCAATGTTTTGAAGTCACAAACATGGACGCCGCTTGCTCGGCGGAGTTTCATTCCTCGATAGTGGAGGAAACTGCGAACCCTCCCTCCTTCAATTCTAACCTCCTTAAGGCTCCTATAGAGGAGCCTTAAGGAGGTTAGAATAGAGGATTAGAGGTTAGAATAGAAGGATTAGAATAGAAGGATAGAATCCTATAGAGGAGCCTTAAACGTCCTTGATAAAAACCGCATCATTCGTACTCGAACAAACCGCATTGTACGACAGATGCGAGTAACGAAATGAATTTGTGAGTACCGAATCGGTACTTCGAGTCAACCAACGTACCCGTTACTCAGTAACGAATTCATGCGGTTTGCTCCAGCTCTAGTGATTCGTGTATGAATGAAAGGTCTCTGAAATGTCAAACGGTTTAACGAAATTATAATTTAATGATATTAATTGTTTATCATTTATTGTAATTTTAAGATTCTAATATAAATAAGAAAAAAAAAAAAAATATGCTGAAATCACTTGTGGCTGCCGGATCGCAAGTTTTTAGAAGTAACTAAGATTTTTCATTTTATGTATTTTTACAGAAAATTTATGTTTTCAGTCCGTGTTAAGTATTTTATCCTTTTCATAAGATGATGATGGTAATTTCTCAGTATTATACTAAGTCAAAAATGAATATTCTATGAACTCCAGAAGTCAGGAAACTAATTGCTTATTCTTGTCATGCCTCAAATAAAAGAACCCTCATTCTGTATCATGAGTAGCCTGTGAGTAAACATTATATGTTCACTTTACGAGTATATGTAGAAAGCATATCCCATTTGCTTTTGAACGGCATTTTGAATGGATCTCTGTACATTTGTATATGTAGATGGTGTGATTTGGGTGTAGAACGTTTTGAGCACTTTGATCTACTTGCCTGTGTTCGTAAATTCTTGGGATCTAAATGAAGGAGTAGATTGGACAGATTATTAGGTGTAGCAAAAAGCTATAGTGCGAGATCAGCCTTTAAAGAAGTGTTTTATTTCAAAACTTTATTGATCACATTATGCATATAAATAAAATAAATACATAAAAGTGTGTAATGTTAGGATTTGACAGATTATGATTTTTGTTTTCATTTCTTCCATATTGTTTCATTTTATCAATAAACTCCTTTTATATAACGTATATATAAATGATTTCAGGCAGTATTGCTATAAATTTGCAATTCTGTTTAAAATTAAAATATAGATTGTTCCATTCAAAAGTGGAATATTAAGCCATTCTGTTTATTTGTAACAGCTTTTTATCATTCGCAGAGTTTGTATGGTCCTTAAGAGTCTTTAGGTTTTTTGGAATTGATTTCTGTACCTTGAAAGGCATTAATTTCGGCCAAGATCACCAGAAAGTCCTTAATTTTATTCATCTGAAATTTCTGTTTGTTTCTATGCCTCCCATTTTGAGTTTAAATTGGTATTGTGGTAAAATATTTTTGTTGATTCACTGACAAATATTGGTTGATCTTTACATTATGGTAACTTGGCGAAAATTTGGCAACCAACTCTCCTACAGCAACCCTCTATTTTTTTTTCCCCACCGCCATTTTGTCTTCACGAAGTAAAGACATGTTTCTTTTCTTTTTATCTACTGAACACTTCTTCCAACAATCTACTAGCCGAATTACACTTATGCTAGAAATTTTATCAAACAAAACTGCTTAATCATGACAAATATTCACTGCAAAATTCGGAAAAAGTGCACAATACCATACTCCTTACGCATTTTTCAAAATAACACATACACATAAACCATGTACACGCCAACTTATTTTTATTTAAAAAAAACATCCCAGAATTGCACAAAAATGGCATTGCGCATACTCTTCACTATATCCATGTACACTGCTTTTCTCTCATAAATTAGAAAAATTTCACGAAAATGCATGACAATTTTCTCAATCTTTAAACCCGGTAAAAAGAACATATATGAAATTACCTGATCGCGAAAAAGTATTTACCCTTTCCAAATATGAACATTTCCACATATAAAATAAAATATCCAAAAACTTTTACCTCTAAATCATCTATTACATTATACACGTCACCAACGAATTCATACCGCAAGCATTACAAATACTTAGTATCAAATATTTAAATTATTTCCATGCACGTTTATTTCAACTTAAACGTATACCAAATTCCTACAAACATAAAATTCACAAAATAACTATCATTTAATTAAAATATCACTAAACCATGTACACGTCGACTTATTTTTACTTAAAAAAACATCCCAGAATTGCACAAAAATGGCATTGCGCATACTCTTCACTATATCCATGTACACTGCTTTTTTCTCATAAATTAGGAAAATTTCACGAAAATACATGACAATTTTCTCAATCTTTAAACCCGGTAAAAAGAACATATATGAAATTACCTGATCGCGGAAAAGTATTTACCCTTTCCAAATATGAACATTTCCACATATAAAATAAATAAAATATCCAAAAACTTTTACCTCTAAATCATCTATTAAATTATAAACGTCACCAACGAATTCATACCGCAACCATTACAAATACTTAGTGTCAGATATTTAAATTATTTCCATGCACGTTTACTTCAACTAAAACGTATACCAAATTCCTACAAACATAAAATTCACAATATCATTTCATTAAAATATAATTAAATTCAAAAACACTACTTAAAATATAAATGAGCACATACATTAAATTAATAAAAATTACCTTACAATCCTAATTACTTTAAACTAAATCATTGCTAATAACAATTTTCCCAATAATACCAAATTCCTTTCCACCTTACATTTAGAACAATGCATAAAAATAATATCCTCAAATAATTAAAAATACTAACTTACCTAATCTTCTTCAGAATCTTTATTACGTGGCGGATACACTTTTCTAATTCATTCAATAAAATTATTGAAAGATTTTTTCTGCGAATTTTTCCTCCATACTTCCTCCGCTAAATAAAAAGCAAACTTCTCTTTATCACAATGCCTAAATACCCATTTCGAATTCACTTTAGTTAGGGCCATGGGATCCAAAAATTAAACAACACTGTTTCACACAACACAGAATAAAGCTAAATACAAAATTTCCACATTTTTTCCCGATTTCCCCCCTTTTCCGATTAAAGAACCATAATTCGTCCATTAATATCACATGACATATCCCATGATCTCTCATTTCCCTCACGCAAAATAATGCATAATCGGAACTGAGTACTGCTCACATTATTACAAAAGTCCCAGGTAGTAACCTTTATCGCCTCCAAAATGTCGCCAAACTACCAGTTACCATATTGTAAAGATCAACCCAAATATTATTTCATGGGTTATCATGTGAATTTGTTTCTATTTCTAATATAAATGGTGGGAACTACTCTTATATGCACCCTCAGGTCGTTAGCGAGAAACTCCACACTGCCATATTACTATTTAAATTTTTTGTCTACATTTCGAACTTTAAGCCTAAAATGTCTCCAAAAGCATGGTTTTCGCACATGCAAAAACCATGTTTTGAACAGACAATTTAGTCTAAAAATCCGAAACAAAAACAAAAAATGTAAATGCCAAAAACATAAAAGGGCTGATCTTTACAATATGGTAACTGGTAGTTTGGCGACATTTTGGAGGCGATAAAGGTTACTACCTGGGACTTTGGTAATAATGTGAGCAGTACTCAGTTCCGATTATGCATTATTTTGTGTGAGGGAAATGAGAGATCATGTGATATTAATGGACGAATTACGATTCTTTAATCGGAAAAGGGGGGAAATCGGGAAATAATCTGGAAATTTTGTATTTGCCTTTATTCTGTGTTGTGTGAAACAGTGTTCGTTAATTTTTGGATCCCATGGCCCTAACTAAAGTGAATTCGAAATGGGTATTTAGTAGGATTGAAAGGCGTAGTAATAAGTGTTTCTTTAAGGTTGTGCGAGATAGAAGTAAAGATGTTTTATTAAGTTATTTATTTTACCTGGTACCTTGGTGTGAACTATAAGTATGATTTTAAAGATCCTGAAACAGAAATAAGAAAAGTTAATCGGACACGTAATCAAGATTCTGAAGAAGAATAGGTAAGTTAGTATTTTTAATTATTTGAGGATATTATTTTTATGCATTGTTCTAAATGTAAGGTGGAAGTAAAGTAATTTCCGTAAACGTGCATGGAAATAATTTAAATATTTGACACTAAGTTTTTGTAATATTTGCGGTATGAATTAGTTAGTGATGTTTGTAATATAATAGATAATGTAGAGGTAAAAGTTTTTGGATATTTTATTTATTTTATATGGGGAAATGTTCATATTTGGAAAGGGTATATACTTTTTCGCAATCAGGTAATTTCATATATGTTCTTTTTACCGGGTTTAAAGATTCACAAAATTGTTATGCATTTTCGTCAAATTTTTCTAATTTATGAGAAAAAAGCAGTGTACATGGATATAGTGAAGAGTGTGCGCAATGCCATTTTTGTGCCATTCTGGGATGTTTTTTTAAGTAAAAATAAGTCGACGTGTACATGGTTTAGTGATATTTTAATTAAATGATAGTTATTTTGTGAATTTTATGTTTGTAGGAATTCGGTATACGTTTAAGTTGAAGTAAACGTGCATGGAAATAATTTAAATATTTGACACTAAGTATTTGTAATGCTTGCGGTATGAATTCGTTGGTGACGTGTATAATATAATAGATGATTTAGAGGTAAAAGTTTTTGGATATTTTATTTATTTTATATGTGGAAATGTTCATATTTGGAAAGGGTATAAACTTTTTCGCAATCAGGTAATTTCATATATGTTCTTTTTACCGGGTTTAAAGATTCAGAAAATTGTCATGTATTTTCGTGAAATTTTTCTAATTTATGAGAAAAAAGCAGTGTACATGGATGTAGTGAAGAGTGTGTGCAATGCCATTTTTGTGTAATTCTGGGATTTTTTTTAAGTAAAAATAAGTCGGCGTGTACATGGTTTATGTGTATGTGTTATTTTGAAAAACGCGTAAGGAGTATGGTATTGTGCACTTTTTCCCAATTTTGCAGTGAATATTTGTCATGATGAAGCAGTTTTGTTAGATAAAATTTCTAGCATAAGTGTAATTCGGCTAGTAGATTGTTGGAAGAAGCGTTCAGTAGATAAAAAGAAAAGAAACATGTCTTTACTTCGTGAAGACAAAATGGCGGCGGGGGAAAAAAAATAGAGGGTTGCTGTAGGAGAGTTGGTCGCCAAATTTTCGCGAAAAAATCGCCAAGTTACCATAATGTAAAGATCAACCCATAAAAGATTCTAACCAAAAATATTTGACAAGAATCCATGTACACAGTGATATATTTTAACTTCATCTACGAATTGCACAATCTAGGCAACGAACGAATCTATGAACTATGCACACCTCTCTTTAATAAATTAACATAACAACAATAAATTTCAAAGAATACCATCTACACAGCATCCTGTTTAAACTTTAAAAAAAAAAATCATCTACTAATTGCACAATCTAGGCATTGTGCATAAATCAACCAAATAAACTAAACTAAATTACAGGCAATTCAAAAAACAACAATAACAACAAAAATTCATAGAAAAAAAAACAACGAACATGACATTCTACAAAATAAAAACAGTAAAATAAAATGCACTTACCATAATACATTCCTGAATAAAATTTTGCCAGTCGCACAATGTCCGTGAACAAAAGTGCCACGATTTTGCTATATTACATGTCTTTCTGAGATTCAAAATTTTGAATGTAATGATAAAAACTTCCTCCAAAGTTAACTTGCTACACCAAAACCACAATCCAAATCTTAAACTCTGCTGAACCATTTGACTGCAAATCCACACAAGAACTATCAGAAACGCCCTTCTTCGTCCGAGTTCTCATAGCAGCTCCGCATTTCGAACTCCGTTTTAAAAGTCGCACAGAAATTCCAAAAATACACTTCAATCCTCATAAACACACCCATGAACAAAAGACTCGTTGACAACTCCAACAACTTTTAATACTAAATTTACTTTCCACACAATCTAAAAATCGACTGAAATCTTCCCACCACGTCTATCATTGCAACATGGGCCATTTCAAAACACTTACGGCACAAACCAAAGAGCAATTAAACCACTCCAGGAAAAGATTTTGTAACGTCAACAGGGTTACCATATAACACACAATCAAGCCAAAAACCAGCATAGAGCACACATTGCCACATTGGTGAAATTAGGGTGCATATAAGAGTCGAGCCAAATGGTGTAATACTCGAGTTCCGGAGCAAGAAGTGAAACATAAGCATTTTTAATTTCTTTCTTTTTCTAATAAAGAGCTCTTAAACAACTTCTGCTTTTGGGGATGTGAATTCTTTTATTAAATGGCTCTAAATTTGGTGACGTATCAACATTTTGTAGATTTTAAGATAAAATTTTTACTTCGGAAGTTGTGAATTTTTCAAACCTTTTTTTTAAAAAAAAGAATGTTGTAACATTGATAAATTTCATTAAAATAATGATAATATAATAAAGTTATATTTCAGAAATAACATTAAAATGAAACATTATTTTACATTATAAAGTAAAATTACATTCCAGTTTGGTGACTTATTGTGGCAATATTTTGAATCTGAAAAATAAACAAGATAATAATGCTATAAAACACAATTTATGAAGCAATTCTTAACAGAAGCAAAACAACTATATAATTATTTTAAAAAGCCATTTTTATACTTTATAGTAGGACTTTTTCCCCAGTGTAGTTCTCTCTCTAGGGAAGCAGTAGCAGTGGCTACAGGCAATCATCAGTTACAAATTATACTGATTATGACTTTACATCTCATTTTAACCTATACCGTTTGATATAAAATCTGTCTGCTATTTACTAAACCTTTAGACTGATCAAGTACCTGACGAAATGAGACACAAAAGGAAAAATCAGTATAATGTTAACTGTTAGTAAAATTAAATAAAATATCGCTAATGTTCTGTAAAATACGTCCAGCTATTATAAGTGTAAAATATTTAATACTACTTGACAAATTTTACAAAGTTGGTTTTATTCTCAAATTTATTTTATATTTTATGCTTAATAATAAAGCATCGTACTTATACATCTGTTTTATTCTTAGGATGGTATTACAAAAGGGAAATTCAGGCATAGATAATATCTTTAAATGAATTTATTCAGTTCTCATTGGTCCACCAGCGGCCGAGCGGTAAAGACGCTGAACATTAGTAGTTCGGTCCAAGGTTCGAATCCCGCGAACGGGGCATGGGTGTTTTCGTGGTTTTCCCCATAAGTAACGTGTATACGAGCCAGTTTCCATTAGAAAGTTCTTCACGAAGGCATCCCTCCCTTTTGGCAGATAGCCCTCGTGTGCTTTGCCATAATTGAATAATCCTATTCCAGTCAGTTCCCATTTCCTGATAGGTCCTTATTATTATTATTTTTAATGGTTCTTAAGCATCCTTAAAAGTATTTAATTACCATGTGCAGAAATGTGTACAAACCCTGATTCAGCTTCTGATTTAGTTAAATTTAACATGAAAGTTTTTAAACAGTAAATAGTTATATAAACTGATAATAATATGTTAGAGGTACAGATGGCTGAAAATGATGCACAGTTCAAATCTCAAAGCAAAATAAACTTGTACTTCTTTGTTAAGTACTTGTACTTCTTTGTCAAATTTCTCTGATTTTTATACAGTCAAAAGTCGTTAATTCGGACACCAGAATGATCTATAATCCGGACCTCAAAGCTAAAAACATTCTGCGCATGCGCCGCGTTGACACATGCGCATAGGTGTTAACGCGTGCGCGTAAGACCTTTACGACTGCGCATATGCGTGTGCGCAAGCGCAGAATACGTTTTCGCGTGCGCGTTTAATGTATAACGGATGGTACAAGCTAAAATTATCTAATTATCTATTTCAGTTAATGTTGATGATTGCGTTGTTCCTTAATCTTCGAATTGGATCTGGATTATTATTTTTTGCAGACTGTAAGAGCAATTTTATAAAAGTAAACTTGAACTTTCGATTATGTCAAATAGAATTTCCGATTCTGGAGCTCCCAAAGGATCGTACAAAACGAAAGTATGTTTCGATGTCCATCAAACAAAAAGTGAAATTGCTGCAAAAAATGGAAAAGAAATGTTTAATAAAGTAAACAAATAAATATTAAGCTTTTTTTTGTAAATTTTGATACCCTTTAGATTATAATTATTCTTTATTTCATAAATTAAGGTTTCATATTTTTAATTTTAGAATTCCTGCATGCCATCTTTTGAGATTTAAACTGATGATCTATAATCTGGAAAAATCGATAATCTGGAATGGCCGAAGTCCCGACGAGTCCGGATTAACGACTTTTGACTGTATTAGCCTAGATGCAAATTTAAATTCTTAAGCAGGGTTTCTTAAACTGTGGTTCGGGGGACCTTGCAGCAGGGGGTCGCGAAAAATTTTAGCAGTTTTGATATTTCTTTAACTTATTATAATAATTTTACAATTACCAAATATTTTTATGCAATGTATCTAAAAATAGATAAGGATAAGACAATACAGACAAAGAGAAAAAAAACGAAAACATTTCGACGCATTCTTTTTATAATATAAACGTTCATTTTCCTTGCTTTGAATGTGACGCTGTCATTTTGTCTGTTACTTATTTAAAATTTTCACACTGTTTTATGTCTTAAAATTAGAAATCAAAGTTAATGACCTAAACCTGCAATAGTATATTACAGTAAAAATAAAAAAATTGACAGTTTCACTCATGCATGTGTTAGATTTGCACATTACTTATGGGGTCTCACAAAATTTTTGTAAATATTATGGGGTCCTGGGAGTCGCGAAAAAATCTCGGTGATAAAAAGGGTTCGCGACTGAAAAACGTTTAAGAAACACTGCTCCTAAGTATTGTTTCTTCTTCTTTCCTCCCAACAGAAGAACAATATGGCCACTATTGTCATTTACTTTTGTTTTTTGGCATTGAATAACCTCTTTAGCTATCCATAAACATTACCGAGCTTTTTGTTGAGTATAATAATTTGCAATAAAGTCCTACAATCTGGTTCTCATGTTGAATATGATAACTTGCAATAAAGTTTTACAATCTGGTTGTCATTATGTTGAATATAATAATTTGCAATCAAGTTTTACAGTCCAGTGCCATCTTTAAAAAGCATTCATTTATCATTGAAAACACATTAGTTTGGTAATAGTTCTATTTCTTAAACAGTTTAGAATGTTCTCATATACAAAATTTAGACATCACTAAAGAATCTCATATTTTTTCAAAAAAAAAAAAAAAATAGCTGAATATGGGAAATAAAACTGTCATACATTGGAGCAGTTGTCTTTAAATATCTTGGATTTTAAAATACCCAGACTGCCAACATAATTATCTTGATGTCAAGAAAGTAATGGTTAAAACACAAGTATCATATTAATTTTGGATTTAGAACTATTTCTTAAAAAATGTCACATATTTTTAATTAATGAGTTCCCCCCCCCCCCTCCTTCCTAGGTTTCACTGGCTTGAAAGTTATGAATTCTCCTTCATGTTCTGCTCATTTCTCTAGCTGGATGAATTCGAATCAGAAGCCTTTAATAGCTGGTGTTTTTTCTGGAAACAATCTTCTTAATGAAAGAGCTCCAAATAGGTAAGATAGTGATCTCTTTTATGTATATGAAACTTCCGACATTATTATGATAACATTTGTCTCATTGTATTTTATTACAAAATCTTTGAAATGTGACTACAGGCCTGTAATTTTTTAATTATCAGCCTAGATATATATTTTCATATCATTTTTTTTAATAAAGTGAATAAATAATCTTAATCTGATTCTTAGTATGAGAAAATATCTAACTTTTATATGCTTTCTGTAGTAACTGAAACTTCATTAGCCCTGTCTGGATGGCTTGGAGTAAGGACTGTCTAAGACCAATGTAAGCGTCAAGCTTCTTACGTAGTACTGGTGGGTAGCACTTTCGATAACCAGTCAGATCTTCAGATGTGCATGTTCTCTGTGATCCTTGGGGGCTGGGAGCGGTGGCCCCTTGCACCTGGGGGTAGCAGTAGTAATACAGAAAAATTTTTAAAGTCTGCTGTCTCAGATTAGGGGTCCCAGGGTGGTAGCACTCCTCTCCTGGAGAATTCTGACTGGCTGCCCACCCTCTGCCTAATATGGGGCCTCTCAGTTGGGACCCAATATGTGTAGTGTCAAACCGATGGAACCTGCTTAATAAACATATTAACTCTTGATCATATAATTGAGAATGAAGTTGAGAGATTTTGAATTTTATCATTTAAAGTTATTTTATTTCAATGTGTTTCATTTATTTAGATTTTACGTGGTTTTAATTTAAATAATCTTGTGGAACTAATGCATTAATTCATTGCATTATTCCAGGAAGAATTTGTATGCGACGACCTTACCTGGTTTTTGGAAATTTGGTTTACTTTTAAGATAACATTATTTCATTGCCGTTAGTATAATTCTTTTAGTTGTTTCAATTCTCTTTACATTGAACAGGTTAGAATGAATTAACTATATGTATGGCTTATCATAATCATTTAGTTTGTGCCAGGAAATGCATCAGCCCTACCCAGCCCAATAAAGTCATTCAAAGTTTTAAAAAAACTTTAGTTTAGACCTTTTTTTATGTTTATTTAAACACTGCATTAATTTTATTAATTTATTTTTCTATTTCAGATCACTTTTATTTAGTGAAAATCCAAATATAAATGTGTCTAGAAGTGTGACTAAATTTTCTCTAAAGACTGGCAAAATGAAAAGTGTTGGAGCAGTCCTCTCTCGGTTTTATCGTTTAGATAATGGCCTTTGGATTCGTAGGAGAGCTGGATCTCATAAGCATCTATGGAGAAGAAATTATAAGTCACGATATGAAAAAGTACAGCATGTAGTTTGTACAAAAACACAATGTATAATGTTTGATAAAATGGTTTCTAAAGCCTATAAAAAGAAAAAATATTTTATTGATGATCCATTTGAGCCATATGAAAAGCGTAATAATTTTGACTATGTTCTGCCTATAAGGCATATCTAGAGATGAAATCAGTCTGTTTCTTGAAAGCAGTAGTCTTTAAAAACAACTGTTTGTATTTAAAAGGCATTTTAGTTAAAATAAAATTGTTATTACATATTTCATACTTTTGTAATTATTTAACTCACAGTGCAAAGGAATGATTCTTTGGCTGTATTTTATTCAACCACCGTAGACGCATTGTTGAATTTTTATACATGATCCTCTTTGTTGGTCAACTTATTTTCAATAAAAAAAATCACCTGAAACATTAATATTGTATGGTACATTTTAAACTTCCAGTTAAAAAAATAACTAATTGTGAGGAAAAAGTAATATTAAAATTGTATTAATTAAAACAAATTAATATCTGTGTTCGCAAAAAAAAATTAATAGGATTGTCTATAGCTGTTGTGTTTTACTAATTTTTCTATATTTATATATTTTATTTTATTTTAAGAAAATAGTTTTTTTCAGAGTATTTGAAAAAATTACTTCAGCATTTCTTACATTCACTTAGAAACAGGAAATAATCAAAATAGGATGTGAAAGTCAATTAACTTTCTTTGCTTGGGCATTTGAAACAAGTTGTTCTGCATGCTTAAGTATGTATTTTAGATTATTATTCTTTCAATATTTGTGCATAAATATAAATCCTGTAGTTTCTTAGCAGTTTATGGTAGCTGTAAAAATCTGCCATTTCATTGTTGATGTAGTTTAAATAGCCAATCATAACTGCATAGGAAGTCAAAGTCAATGCAGTTTAAATAGCTATTTAGTTAAATATTTCATACAATCTTGTAATCAATTTGTTCTCTCTATTTATGCAATACTTTTGCATGCTATGCATTCATGAAAATCTGCTTAAAAAAGTACTAGGCCAAATAAATATGAATACTTGAATCTTTATTACTATGGAAAATATACTGTGATATGCAAACTAATTGGGACCAATCGATTTTCTTCATAAATTTAAGTACATACCTTCACATAGAGTGATGATAATAAAATTAATAGGAAATTTTTCATTTTTTAGCAGAAACAGCCTCTAGAATGCACCTAGAGTAGTCTTTTTCCTTCTTTATCATGGAACAACACTTTCATAGCATTTTGAATTGTGTGCTCTTTTATCATACAATCTGTTTTGCTTAGATTTTCCTTGATAATGTGCCATAAACTTTCAATAAGATTTAAGTCAAGTGAATTTCCTGGCCAATTCAGCAGAATAATTTTATTTTCTGATATGAACCTTACAACAGATTTCGAAATGTAGCATGAAGCCAAGTCATATTAAAATGCCCATGCAAAGGTTTTGAAGAATGGTACAATCCTGCATTTGAAATTTCTATATACTTTATGAATTCAGCATTCCGTGAATAGGAACTAGACTTCCAGTGCCATCTATAGTGAAAAAAACCTAAAACATTTGTTTTTGAGAGTATTTAAGGTTTGTTGATTCATCCTTACTTCATCTACAATGTTAAATGTGTAAGCATTGAACAAATAAGTCTCATCACTGACAATGATCTTTTCCCAGTCATTTATGGCCCAAGATTTGTATTTTTTAGCTCCTTGCAATAATAATTTTTCCTTCATTTGATGTGTTAAAAATTGTTTTTTTTTAACTGGCTTCTTTCTTATTCCAGCCAGCAGTTAGAAGTATGCCAATTAACAATAAATCTCTTTTAAGGTTTGTTTCTAGTTTTTATTGGATTAATAATTCTATTTTGGAGGAGGAATCAATAAGATTTTGGAGTTGTTTTCTTTTTCCTTCCACATTAACCCTTTCTTTCTGGAAAAAATATCCAGTTTCATTGTGTCTCCTCAGAATTCAAGAAACACCTGATTTTCCAACACAAACCATAGAAGTTTTTTACAGTCACGGATGTGCGATTGTTAAATCTTTCTAGGCATTATATCCATTTTTAATATGCTAAAATGAATGAATGTGAAACTTATTAAAAAAGTATGCTAAAGTAACATCCTCTTCTTACAGAATGAATGAATGAAACTTATTTAACACTTTTGGTCCTAATGGGTACATACATCTCACAGATTAGATTTCATGGCCTATGGTAAATAAAGCCCACTTTAAATGGGTTTTTACGTTTACAGTGTTTTTAAGGAATAGGGGAACAAATATATGACTAAAGAAACCTGGCAATACTTTTAAATTATAAATGGCACACTTATGTTTTTGAGCATAACAATTACTTGACTTTCAATTTGTTCTTTCTTTCTTTCTTTCTTTTTTTTTTTTTTAAATTTTACAGTAAGTACAATTATATTTAAGGCATGCTTAGTATGAAATAACTTGTTCTTATTAAGAAGTAATTTAATTTTTTTAATGTCAGATTTAAGAAATTTTGAACAAATTCTTTTTGTGGGATATATTGTCCCAATCGTATTTAACAGTGGGTTAATATGTCCCATCAGTGATCAAATTACTACATGCTGATATATTTATGAAACATACATGAAAATTTTTGCTGTATATGAACATGTTTGCCTGTATGTGACAGTTTATATTTTGTAATATTTACATTATACATTAGCATAAATTTCAGTTTTGTTTTCTGAGAAAGGGTAATATCCTAGACAATTGGGACAAATAGTCCCAGTTGACAATATGATTGGGACATATTGTTCCAGGTGATTTCCAGGAAACAGGAAAAGTTAAAAACTTTAAACTTATATTACACTTCTTTTAGTCAATTTAATCAAAATGTTGCAGAAATTATTATTTTTTCACTGAAGTAAAATTGCCAGACATGACAGAGAAATGTCACCAAGTAAGGGATTAAGTCACCAAACAGCTTGGTTTCAATTTCAGTCAACCATTGCAAATTAGGCAAAAAAATTAAACCTTAATTTGAGTAGATTTTGAATAACTACCAATTTTAAAGGCAATCAGACACAGGTCTGTCTTCTCAAGCAAAAAAAAAAAAAAAAAAATTGCACCATTTTTTTTTTTTTTTTTTTTTTTTTTTTTATCCTGAAAAAACAAATTCTCTGAAAAGTCTTAGGCCAAACAAAAGTTGCTTTTTGCCTGATTTTACAGTATTAGGATTATAGCATCAGTCAAATTATTTTCTAAAATCTTATGAACGGTTCCATATACAATCTTTTACATTTCCTTACTTAAAATGCTGGAAAGTACCTATATATATGTAAGATAAAAATATATGAATCAAAATTAAAACTATAAACATTAATTCTTCCTCTTTATTCTAAAATCGTAATAACTTCTCTGCATCGAGTCATTTTTGGATCACTCTATGGCCCGCGCAGCTCTGATAATGTAATAATTGGGAACTGAAACTACCTTTGTAAACCAAAACTTTTCTCTTCGCCGTGCTTCCATCCTTCATAACTACGCACTTCAGCTTTTGCTCTCTACTGTGCTAAGATGTAATTTCGCTGGCTTGCTTTCTATCTCAACAATATCAAAAATGCAAATCTTCTGTGGAAAGGCACGACTAGAATGACAAGTGATTGTGGCCACAAATATCAGTTGCAAATAAAACTGGAATTAAAACTGCCTCGACTGCCGAGTTCTTTAGATATTACCAAGTTAGCATTACTAGCATATTACGCAATCAAAATCTTCTTCAATATGGGTCTAATCATGCATCTACAGTGTTCCGTCTTTTCCTTTGCTTTTTATTATGACATATACATATGTTTTTAGTTATACTAGATTGGTTACATTATATTGCTATTTTGATGGATACTTTTTTCTTACCATTTAATATTATCAAAATATGGGTAAACATTAAACGACATTTACTGTATAATATGTCGTGTGTGCAAATGCAAATATATGAGATAGTTTGCATATTCTTTCTTTCATATGAAAATACAGTCAAAAGTCGTTAATCCGGACTCGTTGGGACTTCAGCGATTCCGGATTATCGATTTTTCCGGATTATAGATCATCAGTTTAAACCTGGTAAAACGGCATGAAGAAATTATAAAATTAAAAACATGAAACCGTAATTTACGAAATAAAGAACAATTATGATCTAAAGTGTATCAAAATTTACAAAAAAAAAAGCTTAATATTTATTTGTTTACTTTATTAAACATTTCTTTCAATGTAAGTTGTTTAAGTTGCTTCGTTTTTTATGTGATAATACATTCTCTTTAATTCTATAAACATACATAATTTCTTGTTCAGTTACAAAGTTCCGCTGTTCAAGTCCTATAATTGCTGTGTCGAGAATACCGACTAATTTGTCAATCGAAATTTTTTCGTTTTCAATAACCTCTGTGTCACTTTCTTCACTAACGAAAGCGAATTATAATGACGAGGCATTTGATTTAAATCATATCAAAGAGGAAGTATATCAAAATGAAATACTACATTTAGTAAACAATTATAAGCCAAATAAAATAAAAAAATCTGCCCTGAAGATAAGGATAGTGCTGACAGATAGACTTCCAATTCATTGTGCGCCCGCCGCTGCGTTAAAGATAAACAAAGTTTAGATGAACAAAGGATATGCCTTTATCCATTTTTTGCAGCAATTCCACTTTTTGTTTAATGGACTCCGAAACATACTTTCGCTTTGTAGATCTGTTACGTATTAGTAAATATAAATCGGAAATTCTATTTGACATATCGAAAGTTCAAGCTTACTTTTATAAAATTGCTCTAACAGTCTGCAAAAAATAATAAGCCGGATCCAATTCGAAGATTAAGGAAAAACGCAATCTGCTACATTAACTGAAATAGATAATTAGAGCTTAGCTTATACAGTCCGTTATACATTAAACGCGCATTCCTAAACATATTTTGCGCACACGCAAATTCATAGCCGTAAAGACATTCATAGCCGTAAATTCATAGCCGTCATCGCGACGCATGCGCAGAAAGTTTGTAGCTTTGAGGTTCGGATTATAGATCATTCCGGATTATGGGTGTCCGAATTAACGACTTTTGATTGTATACAGGATATGCTAGATAGGCAGTCAAGACTATAGAATTATGATACTGACAGCTGATCAGTATATTTTCATAAAGCAGCTTCATAGCTTGTTGCACAGTCTGCATAATGTTATTTATTCTGGGAATTCCATTTTCTTACCACTTTTCTCACTCTCCAAATTTTAAACTTGGAATGACTGCATCAGTATATTTTACTTTGAATTTTTTTGTTTATTTGTATATAACAAGGACATATCACAAAGACAAGTTTCGTAAATATGGCACTAAAATTTAAAAAAAATGGAACTAAAATTATGCTTATGACCTATGTCTAAGGCTATAAGTACAGGTGGAAACTAGCTAATCTCCTTCACCTAGAGCTGATGCATATGATTCACTTAAAAATCCAACTGCATTTATATGCATGCATTCTAAAGAGATATGATGCTTCTTTTATTTTGGGGCCATGTTAAGGTGCACTACACAGTGTCTAGGCATGAAAAATGCAATGCATTTTCAAGAAAGAACAGTCGGTTTATTTCATGTTTTGGGAGATCGTGCTGCTTTTTTTTTTTTAAATACTACATGGCACACAAACAACCAAAAATAATTTAGAAAAGGGTTAGAATATCTGCAGTAAATAATAAAGAAAGAATGCCATTGTTTATATGGAAGGGAAGTCTTAGTCTTTCGCTGCTAGAATGGAAACTGAACTATTCTCACATGCTCCCAACCAGAGATCTAACATCAGTGGTGGATTGCAATGCTTTTGAATGTTATGCAAAATTTTATTTAATTTTTCTAAAATGTTAGGAAACTGACTTATTCTACTGATGACATGTCGCTGGCTATTTATGTGAGGTAGCGGCAGTAAATAACCCAAAGAGAAGAAGAAACAGAGCAAAATTCTCCTTAACACAAGGAGAATATCATAGCTAAAATTTCTCCCAGTATAAAGTCTAAATCAGTAATCACCAAATAACAGGTTTAGTAGTAAAATAGCCCCATGAATCATTAGTGTGTAGCCAGTAGACCACCAGCTCATCTGAACTCCTAATATCTTATTGCACTCATCCAGACAATGTACAGTTCAAACTTCTTACATTGCTGTTTCTCACTTGGTTAACTGACTCTTTGCTTGTCCTAGGCCAGATACTTTGGGACAATTCCTATCTCCAGAAACTTTACATGCTACATATTAATGCTTTTCATGTCCATAGCTTGCTGAACTTTCACTGCATCATAATGCACCTTTTCAGCTCTCCATAACACAGCATTCACTGCAACTTCTGATAAACTGAAATCCCTTTGGAGCCAATATAATACTCATGCTGAGAGGCAACAAGTGCTGTGTAGTAAAATGATAAGAAAAAATTCCTTCGCTAACAGATCTGTTTTTATTGGAAAGTTATAATGAATTTAAATAGAGCAAGATTACTGAAAAACCCATTATTTTAGCTACAGAATAGCTCTTTCCCAATGAAAACTGAAAGCCTAATTTTGGTTAGATTTATATAAATTTGACATTTTCACATCCTTGCTAATACAAGTAGGAATACTGCTCTTTTTTGACATTCTTTTGTAGATCCGCTAACTGTTGAAAAGGAAAATGTTTTTCCATTAAAATGCAATATTAACCCACTACCACCCGAAACAAATGAATCGGCAAAATATTCATCAAACACTTCCTTTCTACTTACTCTCATTATTTTGAACAATCAACTAAAATTCTCTTTTCCTAATTCAGTTTATCTAAATAACAAGAATAAGAATTACAGCTATAAATAAATAACAATATAGCATCTAGACTTGCAGCTATTCTAGAAAATGAAACAAAATTGGTTCAACCATTATGTCTGACTACTGATATGGCTCTAAGAGTAATTTAAATGTCAAAGGCTGCTGGAAAACACTGTTAGTACATCTCAATATCTATTGCCAGCAGGTTGTCCGAGATTTTTGTACTTTTTTTTTATATGCAACATAAATATATACCTCTTTTCCATAAAAAGTAATCCACAAATTATTCATTTCTTTTCTACATGCCGATAGTCCTTGTGTGCTTGGCCCTTAATGAATACTTCAATCCAAAACATTTACATATACACTGGAAACAAGTAACAGTATTACTTACTTGAAGTCATTTTCTGTTTTGCAAATCGAACTGATTTGGGGAGGGAATAAAATAAAATATGAAAATACAGTTGTGGCTTATTAATCAATGCCAATTTATGCTGCTGCTATTGGCCCTGGATTTCTTCTGATGAACGACAATGCGTGATCGCACCGAGCTCAGGTTGCTGAAGAATATCTTGAGGATCACGATATGGAGCAGATGGAATGGCCAGCTCAATCTCCAGACCTGAATCCGATAGAGCAACTTTGGGACTATCTCGGGAGACAGGTTGCTGCTTTAAATCCTTCTCCAAGGTCGTTAGATGAGCTTACACAAGGATTACTTTGTGTCTGGTCATTGCTTCTCATTTCACTGACTGACAATTTAATTGACAGCATGGAATGTCGCTGCTGCCAATGTATTGCAACTAGAGGTGGACACATTCCTTATTAAACCCATTTTTTTTTAATGTTACCACCCCATTTTTCCTAAAAAAACTTTGATATACGGTTTTTCTAAGACTGGATTTCTCTGCCAAGAGTGCAATTTTTTGTTGTAAATCATGCTTGTGTTGAACTTTAGAAACATTCTATATTGCATTCATTAAAGAACTGTTTAGTGAATATGTCCTGTAAATTTCTTGTTTTTACGTTGCTTCATTCTCAAATTAGCCACAAAAAAATTAAAAAGGAATAGCTTATTAGTTTTCCTAAACAAAAGTCTTAAAACTTAGGATTCCATTTTAAATTGTTTTACAAATTGTTTCCATCCTCAGTTTCAAAACAAAGAATAATAAAATTAAACATTTTGATATTTTCCAGTGTTTTCAATACTGAGGTAGTATTTTTGAGTATTAACAGTGTGTACAAACTTTATGAATAAACATGACCAAAAATTTTGAATCTTTTTCACAATTCCAAACAAACGCAATTTTTACATGTGAAGCTATCTGTGGTAAATCTAGATATCTTCATCAGTTTACATCTCAAATATAAATAGTATAGTGAATACAAAAAAAAAAAAAAAGTATGACAACACTTAACACTTTGTAAACGTTAAACATTGATCAATGGAAGTGCATCCAAGATACACACACATTTTTATTTCTTTTTTCCTTTTCTACTATAAGATACTCAAAATTGATACACTTATGTGTATTATAAATTTATGTAAGGAATATTATAAATTTATTTGCATCCATGAAAGAGACATCTGTTAACATCAGATATAAATTTATAACAATACAACTTTAGGTAGGCATTGGTTTTAGGTTTAGATGTCCATCAACAGGAAAAATAGGCTGTCCCATATGCCTTTTCGAAACAAAAGATGGAGAATGCCATCTGCAAGATTAAATGCAAAATAAAGAATTGAGAGAAATACCTTTTTAACGGAGATTGACTTCTTTGTCTTATGCCTTTAAATAAATGGCATTCTCTGGAAAATCAAACAAACTAGGCTCGATTTTTGTCTACCATCAACGAAATTATGAATTTTTTTAAACTGAAATGTTACATGACTTTTCAGTATATAGATGATGGTATATGCAGAGATAAATGATACTCTTAAGATAGCTGATGTACATTTTTTCTTAATTTTATGAATGTTGTTTATTTTCTTTCTTCATTTATTTAACTAATGAAAATATAAAATTTAACAGCTTTACAACTGATACAGAAAACTTTGAAAATTTGAACAATACTACTTAGCTTGTTATTAACCTCGAGCATCTTTAAAAGGTTACTCTATGTTGGTATTTGAGTATCCTTTTAAAGATGCTCGAGGTTAATAATAATAGTACAGCTTATTTAAAACAGAAATATTTAGTTCAGAATCTCTTATGTAAATTATGTTTGTAATAGAATTGTTTACGCATAATTTTAGCTTTCACTTCTATATTTTTGAAATCGCATTTTATTTGACTTATTAAGAATGCCTGCTCTACCTTGCTAGAAGATGACTTTTTAGTCACTAACTGTTGCTTCAATGTAAAATATCATAAATTAAAAAATACTGTTTGCAGACTAAGTGTTCACTGACTTTGTGACATGTTTTTCATGTTCTAAAGGAAAAATACAACATTTTAAGCTCAAAGTTTTATATTTAAAAGAAATATTTAACATAGAAAAAACATATGCTAGTAATATATGGATTTGAAACTTTTGGCATTATTCTCGAAAGGAAAAAGGTGTCCAATTCACTTTTCTGAGATACTGAATATAAGAAATGGTGGCAAAAAAAAGTAAGCGAGCAATTCCCAAATATTTATGCTTGATGATTCCACAATTGCTGATTATTATCGTTTATATGCTTGTACAATTAGTAGTGTATGTTGGATGAATGAATGTTTTTTGCATTTAAATAGGAATCTTAGAAATTTAACATATAAACAAAAAAACTGCAATCTAAATCTTTCAAGGGTCAGTTTAAAAAAAATTATTGTTGTTATTAACAAATAAGATCTTTTTTATAACTTTAGAGTGGAAATTATTCTCATTCATTTGAGCGAATTCTACTTTTTATATATTCGGAATTTTCATATAGTATCTGGAATTCGTTATTTCCTGATAGTCAAGCTTTTACTGTATACCTTTAAGGGAAAATGCTATCAGAAACATATAGAAAGATAAAATTCACAGTAAAAAGCTCTTAACTTTTGCATAATTGATAACTCAGGCTGCAAAAAACACCCAACTACAAACTTTGTAAGAGCAGTTAAAAAAGGCCTCAACTTAGTTATATTTTATCCATGTATGTTTTCCTTTCAAACATAACTTAAGAATGCATTTTATATGATACAATCAATATTTATTGTATTCTCAGGACGTTTTTACAATTTAGTTTAAAAGTTAGAGGCAGCAACACCTCTAACTTTAATAAAACTTTTTTCTGTGCAATTAATATGCAGTAACAGAAAATAACTAATATCTCAAAATATCTTGTACTATCAAAGAATCCAAGATACTCCAAGATGTTTATATGAGTACATGTAAGGAACTCTGAAGGAAAGAATATTCAAAAGCACAGAGAAGGAGAAGAGAAGAAACTTCTATTAAACTTGTACAATTCAATGAATTACGACTTGACACTACTTAATTGTAAGCTTTTCTATACAAGGCACTGTTGGTAGAAGTTAGAAAGTACAAAATTTTGATCATTAATTGCAAATACTGATTAGTTTGAAAATTAAGTACTTCAAGAACTTTGCAAATCTGACAATGTCATTTGAGCATTATGGATCAGTTAGAGAAAACAGATCAGTTAACTGCCTTCTAGCTGTGTGATGAAGATATTGAATTATTTTATTATTTAGTACAGCTAAAGCCTGGGTATCTTGGCATTCAAGTAACTGGAATATTTATTTTTTGGATTTATTGAATTTTTCCCCAAAAAATAGTTAATGAGAGATTTATAATGCTATTATATAGCTCATAATACTGTTAATACAACAACATTGTTGCCAAACAGTGTGATTCTCCACCAATAATTGATAAGCATCACATCATAACCTAATCATAAGATGTTTGTTTTGGTTAAACATAAAAATAAAGCTACGTACCTGACTTAGAAAACAAATAAACAATGGTGATGTAACTTGAAAAATTTTGATAAACAATTTAAATTTTTATATGCTATATTCATAAATTGTATCTCTATTATATAACTAAATAACATGTTCATCTAAACTGCTGAAATGAATGGCAACATCTCTGCCAACTTTCAGGTTTCACCAAATTTCATGACTGGAAGAGGCTTACGAAATACATTGGATTTTATAAGATTGAAATATCTTCTCCCCCCCCTAAAAAATCTTAATTTTAAATATAGGCTTTTGATATTTAAGTTGAGAACAAATAAGATGATCATTTTTACAATTTTAGGATGGAAAATTTTCCCACTAATTTATATAGCTTTTTTAATGTAAATTCTATTTTTTATGTGCTCAACTATCTAGAATTTTCATGTATCCAAAATTAGGCATTTTCAAAGCTTTCCAGATAATTGAGCTTTTACTGTAATTCTTTTAATAATTTTACAGTGTTTACCCTTAGAACTTATATAGATTAGATTTTTATTAGAGATGAGATTTGATTGAATGCAGTACGCAAGACAGAATCAACACTAGTTCTCACCATTTCAGCAATGATATTTTTATAGCCAATATAGAAATGATTGGGGTTAAAGGACTAATTTTTCTGCATCAAAAAATGTTGATAATTCTTACACTCAACATATATTATTAAAGCATGACTATCATTGTTTTTTTTTTTTTTTTTTTTTTCCCATGGAAAAACATAACCCTCATCTATACTAGAGAAATTTCATATGTAGTATAAACATATACATAAGTAGAAAGACTAGTAGCAAATATTAATTTTTAGGACCACATGATGGTTTTAGAAAATGTGTTTCATTTTAATAGCAACTGTTCTGATATACTCAATTATTAAAAGCAATGATTTTGAAAAAATAATTAGCAAAGATATTTTTAAAGGTATAAAGCGGTTAATATTTTGCATGAAGAAAGCTGCAAAATAGAATTAGTGCTTTAAATACCAAGAGTTTTCAAATGTTGTAACATAAAAAATACCATAATGACCAAAATTTCATGCGAGTTAAGTAACAACTTCCTATCCCCTTCCTATTAACCCAACAAAGAGGTCTAAAGCTCTTAATTCACATCACTGAAAGTTTTTTACAAAGCAGCTTACCTTAAAAAAAATCATCACACACAAGCTATGTTTAAAAAATAGGCACGCAAGCAAACACCTAATTCTAAGGGACATTTACCTCTTGCAAATATATATTTTTCAAAGGAAATAACTGGCCATCTCTCAGTTGTTCATATGCAAGGTGTCACAGGCATTTAGATTACAACAAGGTTAACCCTTCTGCATTGACTGACACACAAATATACCAGCATGAAACACAAACTTCCCAGCTGCACACCGGTGTGACAGTTTTCTCGTTCACCCCCGCCATCACACATTCGTGTCACAGTTTGGGGGAATGTTCTAGAAACTCAATGTCATTATATGTGCACAGGATTTGCAATATATGCAGATTTGACCTTCTACTCAAAATGAGACAGATAACTCGCACACACTTGCACACATAAGGCAAAAGGTGTGTTCTCAACTCTCAAGGTTTCTGACAGGACTCTTTAAATGCACACATACATTATTTATTGATAAAAGTTACTTTTTTTTTTTTTTTTTTTTTTTGGTACAGCACTCATATTTTTTTAAGTATGCAAGTGCTATTTATTGATCAATTGCTATGGGAGGTATTTTTTCTTCTTTCTCCCCCCAACTTTTTTTTCTACAGCATTGGGTATTTGGGTTAGCAGTCCTGTTTCTAATCGAGAATAATACTTTGCATATGTTTTGAGTGTGTATGTGTGATATGTTTTAGGTGTGCTTGCATGTGTATGATAATTATACTTTGTGTATGTTTTAAGGATTACAAGTCAAAAAGCATCAAAAATTTATAACAAATTATGTGAATCTAAATCTGTAACTTTATTGTTTGCATGGGAAAAGAAACAGAGTTAAAAGGCACTTGAAGAGTTTCCTGGTCAAGGGTACCGTTTACCCCTTTCAGTCCCAATTTATTTGTTTGTTTCAACTTACTTGATTTTTTTATGGACTCTTGGTAACTATCACAAATGACATTGACAGAAATCGACTGTCACTAAGCCTCCATAAGAAGATATGCATGACAATTTTGTAGTGGGGATGTTAGAAATGATACCTACTACCAGTGGGACATCAACTACGTAGTAAATTGATGCATGTAATTCCCTCTAGGCTTCTTTAAACACCTACTGGGACTTATATAACCCATTGAGACTGAAAGGGTTATATATCGATTGTTTTTTCATGTCTTCCTCATTGGTAGATGAACTCTTTAGACTTCAAATAAATACTCAGGGGACTGTAATAAGAAGGAAAGGAACGACTGAAAATTTTCTGTGCCTAGAATGAAAAGCAGTGAAATGTTGGTTTTGCAAAAACAGAAACTAAACTTAACTGCTTTCAAAGATAGGCAGGAAATACTTTATTCAAATGAAAGTTCTACGAAAGCGCGATGGTGATGCTTTGTTTGTTCACACTCCCACAAAAATTCTCCAAAAAGGCAAATGTACTATTATGAATGCAAAGACTAATATTGGGCTGTGCATAGATCTCTGCTTTAAAATTTATCACATTAAAAATTAATTTTAAGTAAAATGTTTAGTTGACAAATGTATAATGTCAAAAGTCACTCACATTTAAGTAAATACTGAAAACAATTAATGAGGGAAAAAAATATTTAAACAAACTTACATATATGAAGTTTGTAAATAAAAAATATATATAAAGCTTACACCACACATATACTCTACAGAGAACATTACTGAACAATGCATTCATCTTTCCGCAATTTTGTTGATTTGAGCTTAGAAAGGAAAAATCCTGCGGCCCTAGAGAGATGTTTGCGAAAGAAACCAAGTAGTAAGAAGTAGATCCGCATTTGTGCCTGTCATCCTGACAGGGTTAAACTAACAAATTCATGACAAACCATATTCCTTCAAGCCAATACTTTATCATCATCTACTTAAATATAAGGGAAAACCGTTTCTTTAAATAACTGAGATATATACTGCAAATGAATTTTTTTTAAATAACGATTTGCTGAATAAATTTTTGCTGTTTTTTTAATGAAAATTAATCCTTTATTTATAAAAAATCAGCAAAAAACATGTCACTAAATCTCATTGCTAGCCACTACTTTTCCCATCTTTCTGGCAGTATTTGTATTTCACATCAGAAAAATGACACATTTTTTTAGGTCAACCAACAGTCAATCAGTTTTTCAGCATCTTCATAAGAATGGAAGTGCTGCTCAAGCAGGCCAAAATCATCAGTACAAGTAATATTCGGAATCGATACTATCAATCAGTACAAATAATATTCGGAACAAGCAATAGCTGATCAATACAGCAGGTGGAGTAGGACTCCCCATTTAAGCATTTCCAAGAAGATTTTCACCAGGTTTGCAACATGTGGCTGAGTTTTTTTTTTTTTTTTTTTTTTTTTTATCATGCTGCAAAATTACTTTGTTGCATGTCAACATGTAAAGTGGAAATTTTCCTTCAATACCCAGCTCAAGCCTATTAATTGATGTGGATAGTAATCTCCTATGATGATTTCATTCAGTTTGAGTATTTTATAATAAACTACATCCAGCTGATCCTACAAAATGCAGAGCAGAAACTTGGAACCATGCATATTCGGCTTTGCTGACAATGTTGATGCACAGCTGGGCTTATCCCGTGATTTCCTATACTTGGCGGTAATTGTAGTACACCCATTTTTAATCACCCTCATAATATGCTACGAAAAACCTTTCCTTTTCTACCACTGAAGCAGCTGTTTGTTTACATGTGAAAAGAGACTGTATTTTGTCTCTTCTCAGCTTCAACTAACATGACATTGCTTCTGAATCATTCCTGATACTTTCAAATGTTTCGAAAGTGTTGTATGATCAACTTCTAATGATTCTGCAAGTTCAGCTAGTTTCTGGCATCAGTCGTGATCATCTTCAATTCTTCTTCAAACATTTTCAGCCTGTCAGAGAGCTTTTATCTTTAACATCAAAATCATTACATCTCTAAAGCATCTAAAGCAATCTTTGCATGCTGTTTACAACACCACATAGCGGCCATAAATCTCAGTATTTTCCTTGAACGGACCTACATGCCTTATTCACCCTAAATGAGATCTCAGAACAATAACATTCTTCCCCCTTTCAAATCAACATTGTCATCAGTTTGAATAGTCTCTTTCCTCTACCATTCGATGAATCTTCCAGGACCCATCCTTTCCCCACCCCTGCCTTTTCTGCAATTTTTTCAAAGGCGGACACGACTCCACCTGCCTCGCAATAACGAACTCTGACGTATTTCCCCTTCAGCATGAATCGATTTTTCTTGGCATTCTGCCAGATACAGATCCCATCAGTTTGGGTACAAGTACTTGTTGGATAGTTTTTAAGTAAGAAGGGAGTGAAAAATTTTTGAAAATGTCACCTAAACGGCACAGAAGCTATACTGCTGGTTTTAAGCTTAATGTAATTTCACTGGAAATCGAGCAGCAGCTCGAGAGTTTGAAGTCGAGAGATGTATTCGACGTTGGAAAACTGAAAAAGAACTTCTTAAAAATATGCCACAACAAAAACAAGCCAAAAGAATTGGTACTGTAAGGTGGACGAATCTAGAGGACGACCTTGCAAACTGGATAAGAAGCAACGAGGAAAGGGAATGGCAATTTCGACTGTAAAAATTCGCTTACAAGCAAAATTTATAGCAAAAGGAATGAACATAAATGATTTCAAAGGAGGTGTAGCAGATTTATGAAAAAAAAAAAAATATTTCTGTGCGTACTAGAACAACAGTCAGGCAACAATTACCAATGGACTGGCAGGATAAAAAGTCATCTTTTCTAAAATATGTGACAGCTATTATTGACAAAAAAAAAAAAAAAAAAAAAAAAAAAACTTCTTCGATCACAGATAATAAATATGAATGAAACGCCGTTAGCTTTCGACTCTCCTGCAAACAGAACTGTTGATGAAACTGGTGCAAAAACTGTATCTGTGCTTACGACGGGGCATGAAAGAACGTCATTTACATGTGTGTTAGCTTGTGCCGCAAACGGTGACAAGCTAAAGCCGATGATCATTTTCAAACGAAAGACTATTCCGAAGGGAGATTTTCCTAATGACGTAATTATTTGTGCGAACGAGAACGGCTGGATGTGCGAAACAATCATGCATGAGTGGCTACAAAAAGTTTGGCAGTGTCGTATGGAATTTTTTTTTCCAACCAAAAGGGTTATTGATAATGGATTCCATGCGTGCTCATTTACTTGAGTCAGTGAAAACCAGATGTCAAAAATTGTCTACAACTGAAGCAATATTTCCTGGTGGTTTGACAAAAATCTTACAACCGTTAGATTTGTCAGGTAATAAATCCTTCAAAGCTGAAGTCCGAAAGCGGTGGGAGTGTTGGATGAGTGAAGGATTGCATAAGTATACCAAAAGCGGTAAAATGCGTAGAGCATCTTATGAAGAAGTTGCAAAGTGGGTAGGAAGTGCGTGGAAATCGGTAAAAACATCGTCAATAATAGCAGGGTTCAAAGAAGCTGAAATTATATCCTTAGATAAAGAGACTGTAAACCAAGAGGATGAATGTTACGATCTGGAAGACTTAGATCAGGTTTCACTAAATCTTTTTAATTCAGATAATGAAGAATCAGATTTTGATGTCTTCATATGATGTATAGTTTGCTGTAATTCCTTCTGTAAGTAAAATTTAAAATTTCCTTTTGTCATCCAAATTTAATATTTCGTTATTGCAACATTTTTTATAACACAGTCTGAGTATTACAAATATGGACTTCTTTAGTGGGTAAATATAAGTATATACGTGAAGGTAAATATATTTTCGACATTTCTTACCTTTAATTTATTTTTGAGTTATGGTTTCATTTCATGCATTTTTCTTAACTGGTATGTCATATATCAGGACTTAGGTTGAGATTTTGCATCTATACGGCCCACGACGATGTCACGCGCAATTTAATCTATTGCAGCGTTTACGCTGATGCGGTGTTTCTGTGCAATTTTAATTTTTTTCCTGCCATTTTTCTCGAGTGCGCCGTTTACGCTGATGCGCCCTTTCTTCCGGAAATTACGGTATGTATTTACACACACACAACTATGAAATTTAACACTATGAATTATTTACATTTCAACAAGATAACATTTCAAGCTTGCCTATGCATACACATGAACAGTTTTGGTCATGTCAACTGTTGTAAAAGTGCAAGAACTTATTCAAACCCCTAAATATGTTTCTGATATTCAATAAAGCATGAGAAAAAGGTCAGGTCTAAAAATATAAAATTCTGGTAAATTGCATAACCTGGGATCAAGATTGTTCAGACTGATTTTGAAGTTTATAGGTCAAATCTTCCTCATTTTATTTATAGTTTTCTCTTTATTTAACCATTAAAATTTGGATTCGTTGTACAAAAACAACTAATCAAAAAATATTAATACAATAAGAATTATTTAATCAACATTTATTTCCCACATGTTGCAATTTTATGCAAGATTTTTCTTTTTAATACGTTATATAATAAGATGTCAGACAAACAGAAAAGGGATAAATGATAGGAAAATCTCTGAAGACTTCTTCAGTTAAAAACACATGGAAGTATTTTTTTACAAAACACACACACACACACACATATATATATATATATAATTATTTTCAAAGTAATTTTTTGGGAGGAAAAGATACAAATAAATACATTGTTTGCAAATCCTCCAGTAAGATGATTTCCTTTAAATTAAATCCCTGTGCTAATTCTGAAAATATGTCTTTCTACTGTGCCACAAGCAAATGGATTAACACTTAACAATTAATGTGAAGTGCTAGAAATGAAAATTTGAATTCACTAGAAGAAAATTTCTCCATTCTTTAGCACCTTATTACTTTGTTTCCAATTTTAATGCAAGAAAATTCTCTATAACTGCAATTTTTAGGAATGCATTCTTATTTACCATCAAAGTAAACAAGCTTAGCAATTGTACAGAAAGTAAACAAACCAGCTATGTATTTGGAACTTACAGCCTGAAAAGCTATAGATAAATATATTCTTTAGATGTTAATCATATAAACTCAAATTTAACTTTGAAAAACAATGGAATATGCAACGAAAAGTAATGATTTATTTAACATAAAAAAATTATAGACTGATGATCTGTATTTACCATAAAAGTAAAATGCTGAACCATGCAGAGAAAAGGCCAAATAACTTTAGTAAAAAAAAAAAAAAAAAAAATCTGCTTCTTCAAGCAAAATATGTTATAGTTCATTAATATAATAAATTTTACTTTTGAATTTCCCAAAAATTTAAACTTTGTTTATACCCAAAAGTTACTGCAAATTATGACACTCACAAATTAAGGATTACTAAAATTCTGCTGTATAAGAAAATCACATGTTGATTACTTCATTCCTGTTATTCTGGTATCGTACACAATGCCTTTAGATAAATACTTAGGAATGTTATTCAGAAGGTAAACCAAACAGAAGACTAAATTGTTAACCATTTATATTAGAATATGGGATATTCTGTTAATATGATGATAAACTCAAAGGGATGTAGCAGACATTAAGAAAAACAATAATTATCATGGAATATGTTATCAACACTCTTTAGTCTGTAAAAATCGCAAAAATACTTATGCAAGGTTTGATGCTGAAGGAGTCAAAGAAGTTACAATGGTAAATAAGAAAACATTACTTCACAGCATGTTTAAAACTGGACCTGTAATGCAGAATACAAAGCCATAAAGAAAACTATTATAGGTATTGCTCGAAGTGCAAGACATCACTGCACAGCCAACAGTGACTTTGCCAATTAATTTTGGCAAAGTAGTGGGATGAGGAGTAATGTGGTGTGGTGTATTGGGCATATTACCACTTTAGGTATACTCATAGTGCATCTGCTGTGCTAATCAAATGCATGTCAACATATTCCTAACTGATGTAATCACCTATGTTATTTCATAATGATAGAGACAAGTAATTATTTCATGTGGCTACCACAAAAATAATACCACCTTCTCCTGTCAGTAGCTTGTACTCTTCTCCCAATGCATGCATTCTGCAAGGCTGCTGCCATCAGACGTGAGACAACCTACAAACAAAATCAGCAATTAATCAACTGCTGCATCAACTTTTCTCTTGATATCACACCCTACCTTACTCCCTAGTGTTGCATATACTAGCTCAGTATTTTACTACGAAGGTAATGGCCCTGTCGGCACAATAACACAGGCCCAGTTCCTACAGCCACGAAAGGGCAGCCTATGCTGTTCCAGACGGTCATGATTTACACCATACGAGTAGGTAACATGATGGTCAGAAGACAGGTTTTTCAATAAGTTTCCCCGCCTACGTGGTCTTCGAGCACCTGGAAGTGGTGACCTTGGGTTACCAGTTCGGCGAGAAGTGCTAAGAGATAGTTAAAAAAAATTTTCACCACAGTGAAGTGAGATCCCATTGTGTGTGGTTTACGAGAACCCAACGAGGAATCCCTTTTGTTGATTTTCCCGCTTCCCACCTAATATGGAGGTGTAGGGTCCATCCGTGTAATGCTAGAATCAGAGATGGGAGTATATATAACTTAAACAGACACACTACCTTATTTTCACAATTTTCACCAATGAAAGGATTTGCAAGAACATGTTCCAAGGCAGTTAATGTTCCTCTTAATAGCTACCGTAACTTTTTTGAATTTGTTGCTGCATTATCCATATGAATCTATATAAATCAATATAAAATCTGAAAAGTTGCTACACGAAATAAATTTATATGTCTACCGCATTCAAGTAACAGTTATAACAGATTGGATTACGTAACAGATAAGAAATGAAATATTAAAATTAAAAGATGTTGCAAAAATATTAAAGTTGACAAACAGAATATTTACAAAATATTTATTACAAAATAACAAATTGCATTTATAACCATTTCATTTTTAAATTATATGTATTGTCTGTATACATATATATATATATATTTATGAAGATGCTGAAACTTGCATTAAAGGTACTTCTAGATATTTTGCCAGGGCTTCTGCCTTTGCTTTCAACATTCCAAGATCCACATTAGCATCTGCTTGGAGGCATAGCAATAAATTTGCTACTCCAGTTACAGCTACATAACCTTCCTGAAATTAAGAAAAATCTAAAAAATATAGGCCTATAACTTGAAACAAACAAAATTCTCTAAAACTACTAAATTAAGGGTTTTTTTTTTTATTTATTATTATATTATGAGAACTGTCATAGGTAATCATAGTTACATTTCGCATCTTAAATGAAAACCATTGTATGTACAGTTTTCAGATTTTATACAAGAAAAATCTGATATTAATTTGGCAAGCATAATAATCAGTTAGTGTGACAATATGAAATTCCACTATTTCTTACCTTAAAAAATTGCCTAATCTTTCAATGCAATTACATTTTTTTTCAAATATTACATAAAATTGTTTGCCATTAATATGTAATGAATTTTGTTTAAATTAAGAAGGGTTAAAACATGCAAAATCAAACAATTCTCCTCAAGATATGTTACACATGGCATTTGTTGCAAATACATAAATACAAGAAACATAAATGTCTATAATTATCTAGTGCACTTTAAATTATATCAGTTAGATAAACTGAGAAACAAAACAAAGATTTAAATTAATAAGAAATAGATTTATTACCTCTAAGTCTATTTGAATATGTCAAAGGACATGAGATCGGCCTAAAGGGTAAAATGACTGTTGAGAACTTTTTAAGGGAAACTGGTTTGTATTCATGTTACACATGAGAAAAACTACAGAAACCAATTATGCAGAAGGCCGTTTTCATGGGTTTGAACCCAGGTCAGACTACCAGTATTCAGTGGTTTTAACCACTCGACCAATGGTGGACATAGTTACTTTTAAATCACTCAGTTTGTTTTGAGAGATAAATTAAAGTTCTTAATATATAAACTGTCATCACTTTGGAAACTGTCTATCTGAAGAGCCACATGTAAGATTAATTAAAGATTTTACATCTCATTTAACGGTAACAGTTGTTACAGCATGTAAATGGTATGTGGTGTGGTATCTTCTGCAATGTCAAAAAAGTTAAAAGATATTTTTAATGTCAAATTTTTAGCATTAAATTGCTAGCATTTATAAGTAAATATTTAAAATACTCTTCATTTCCAGTGAGAGTTTAGTATTAGAAATTGAACATTTTATTAATACGATCTGTTACATTGTGTATCATATTTTATTAAATGGCTGCCCCCCAGCATTTAATAAAGATCCATTTTCCCTTTCTATAAGGTCCCTCATTATTTAGAAGAAAAAATTATTCTCACTTATATTCTCCGATGTTATTTAAACCTGACAGGTAGTAACTAATTTTGTTTCTAGCCCAAAACTACATCATAGATTAATTGCACAAGAATTTGAGCTAATTTTTAATCACAATAAGACTGCAAAGAAAAAATTTTTAATTTTTATTTAAAATAGATTAGCTCTATGAAACGTTTAGCCATAAAAAATTTAAGCATTTAATTTTTATTGAATGTAAGGATTTTATCCTTCAATGTAATAATTCCATCCTCAAATTATGGCAACCGAGGATGAATTAAAATTATTCCTATTGCTTATTGTATTCACTTGACATGATTTTGCTGAGTATATATTAGTTAAGGGAATAATTACATTAACCCTTTGAGCGGCGCACGATTTTAGATCCATCATGAAGACCGATATTTAAACAGCATTTATTAATTGAGTATGTATTAGTCTGTACTTTCATAAACTTACATTCATTAAGATAATATTTACATCATTAAAGAAATTAAGAAAGCAAAATAGCTTAAATTATAAGCTAATATATGCAAAATAGCAAAACTTCTGATGACCAGATAAAGCCGTTCATAACGCTCAGAGGGTTAAGTGAGGTTTCCCTAAATGCTAATAGAGAACACACGATCTCAGTTTTAGCAACAAAAAGAAATCAATCCTTAAAGTTACTATTACATGGGAAGTGAGATATATTGTTATTAAATAATTTTACAATCAGTACTTTTAATAGTTAAGGCTTAATATTTTAAATTACAAATGCCAGAGCCCTATGGAAGACTATCAAGAAAAGTGAGCAAAAATAAATAAAAGAAAGTACAATTTTTAAAAAAAAATGTACGAGTTAATGATAAATAAGAAAAGATCGAATGAAAATATAAAAATTAAACAATATAATCAAACAAATAAAAAGTGAATGAATGAATAATAAATTAAAAGTAATTTTCATACCATTAAACGTTCAATATACAAGAAGGGTTGAAGCTTACTTCAGTTATTTAAATATGATAAAGCACACATGGGAGATGCCTTCATGGAAAACTTTTTAAAGACAATTGAGTCATATTCTCATTACACCTGGAAAAAGACTAAAAAAAATTCCTATGCAGCCATCCTGTTTACTGAGATTAGAGTTTGGCTCCAAACTATCAGTGCTCATTAATTTAACCACTTGATTGCTGAAGGGCTGTACTAAAAGTTTTTTTATTTGAGGCTCTGGTATTATTCAAATGCATTAAGATCTCACTTAAGTGCCAAAAATGGACTCCATTCTAATTTAATACCAGTTTAAAATTTTAACAGTGTAAAAATAAAAACTTTAATCATGACACTAAGTGTAAAGAATCTATAACTATAACAGCTATTATGAGGTCCTAAGGCAAAAATAATCAGCTTATTATTTCTAAATTTAACAAGACCAGTTTTGAAGATTTAAATATAGAACCTTCTTCAGCTGCAGAAGGGCAAGTAACAAAAGAGAAGCCTGTGCTCAGGCGATAACGGTGACAGGACGAAAGTCAAGCTACTGGCACTATTTACAGATGAACAATGAAAACAACTATGGTATACTTTTCTTAAAAGATGAGGGTAAAGATGGATTGGAATTGCGATCATTAACTAGAACTGAAAGATTTTTATGAATTGTTTTCTAGAGACATTTCCTATTCATGACAAGAAAAAATTGATATGAATTTATTTTTGAAGCCATGGTTAAGTATCAAATTAACAGTATCATATCATTATACTGTTATTATTTAAAGTAGAATTTTTCACTTATCAACTGATTATAAATAAATTACATCATTTTAATTAAATAAATATACTGATTATAGAAAGACAAATACAGAACATTCTTATCCTGAAATTTACAGTTGCAAAATTTGACATTTATGGACAGCAGTAGAACTTATAAAGCTGCATGTAAAGACTTTACTCTTCTATTTCTTATCATATTAATACAGTTTTGTAAAAATTTACCAATTTGATACTCTTAAAAACTACATATGAAATGCAAATATAAGAATACAGCTTGTATGAGTAATGAGACATGACCATAGTTTACAATTATGCATTTGCTTTATTTTGCAATTTGCTTTAACTGATAACTTTACCAGCCTCAATTTACAACCCTCCTTCCTTAAATATTAATTTATCTTCAAAATTAGCATGAACATAAATTTTAAATGTCAGACAATTATCATCAGATACATTTACAGTTGTTAAATCTGACAATAGCAGACCTTCACTGACTATGGGTTTTTGTCCATTGATAGGAAGAGTCTGTGAGAAAAGACAGCTATGTCAGGAAATTAATTTGTTTCATACATAGGAAATTTTAAACCACTCTAAAGAAAATGCAACATAATTAGTAATATAAGAAATAATTAGGTAGTAATTAAATATGAGTGAATAAATTTGAAAAATAAGTAAATAAAATAAAAGGAAATGAAAAATAATTTTCTGGCCTTTAAACAAATTATGTGGACACATGTTATATAATTTATCAGAAATAATCTGTCAAAATAGCTTTTACTTTCATATTTTGCTGCAAAATCTTTCTAAGATGAAACTTTAGCTTGTTTGGTATAATAAATCCATAAATGAGCCCCATGGCGCAAGAAAGTTTTTAATCATGGTATATTGCAAACAGTCTTTGCTATTATTTGCCTCATCAGTTGCTTTTTTATCTTTGCATCTTCTCTTCAATGCATTTTTTCATCTTCATGAATGCCTTAATTTCCAAGCTTGAATTTTCAACATACAGATTTCATTACTTGCCATGTATTATGGTCTTCAATTTAAATTTCACCATTAAAAGATCAAACTAAAGAAGAGGTCCTTTAATTTGATTATCATTATTAGTGATCTCTGTTAAATTAATTTTGAAAAATCCAGCATTCTAGAATGTTTTTTGTACTTAACTATGTTCAATGCTTTAAACAATTTCCAATATCCAGACAATTATGCTGAAAGTAATTCCCTAGCTATATGTTATATAGATGGCAGTAAAGTTAATAATCAAGTTGGACAAGCTTATGTCATTTTCCCTCATAGTTTTGAACAGGAAAACAAATTCTTTAGAATTTACCACAAATGCAATGAATCTGAACTATTGTGCATTAGTGAATCAATTCAGTGGATATCTAATCCTTGTTCATTAAGTTGCAACTTCCTTATTTGCATTAATTCTCTTTCTACCTTAAATTCTCTTACAAATATCCTCTCATGAGATTCTGGTACTCTTCTGTTATCCGGACCGCATTAAAAAATATATGCATGTATGCACATGTGTATTTTTTGTATGTATCAGCACAAATGTGTGTATACATACCTATATATACATACAACTAATTTTAGCACACTTAATACAGCTGAATTAGAACATTTTCAAATACATGATTTCAAAAAAATTAATATTCAAATTTTGGACATTGTGCCTGAATACAAAGTTAGATTATTTCAAGAGTCACTCTACATGTTTAAATTCAAAACACTTTACCCTTATGGACTCAATACATTCCACCAACACATTAAATTAAATTCTGAAATTCCAACTTACAGCCATTTTAAATTATTCAGTAAAAAAACATTACGAGGAACCAGAGCAGGTAATAAACATAAAATAAACTTCTTTCAACAATAGATACAAAAAAGTTAAACGATAATATAAATAATTACTTTCTTACTGATAATTTCACTAAAAATAAAATTACTTGGTTGCATACTTGTAAGCACAATTTCTTAAAATTACTTATAAAATTTGTAAAACAACATTTTACAGGGCACAATATTATCAAAGACCTTATTATTGACTTTTGCAATTATAAGTTCTCTACAAATAACAAATACAATAAATATTACTTCAAAATCAATTTCCTTCATCCTAACTATGATCATATTCAGTTTAGCAAAATTTTCAGAAAAAGTCAACAACTTTTTCCAGCTACCAAAGTACAGATCTCACCAGCTTTCAAGTATCAAAAACCTCTTAGTAAATTGCTAATTAACCACCATGAATTAGCTTCTACAGCCCATTGATACTGTACAGAGCTTCAATACAAAGATTTCATAGATAAATTTCATCAACATATTATAACAGGCAATTTAGCAATAGTTCAAAACCAAAATTTAAGAATTTTAATGGAAAAAGGTACCAAATTTAGACCAGTACTAAAAATTAACAAACATCACAGTTTTAAAAGTTTCGTAAAAAATATAGACGAATTTATAGTTAAAACTAGTTTCAAATTAAATATTCCAAATTCTACATTTATGGCTTGGAAACACGCAGTATTAGAAGAATTCAAGCAAAAAATTCAAAGAACTGAATTTAATAGCAATTTACAGTGGAATATTCTCATTCCTCTTTTACAGGATTTAAAACAAAAGTTCATAATTACCAAAATTGATAAAGCCAATAATAACTTTAGCATAATATGAAAATTTTTTTATGTTTCATTAATTAAAACTGAACTTAATAATGCCATTACTTACAAACTCACCAATCTTCAAGAAAATGTTATTGCAAAAAAGCTAAAAGCATTTCATAAGAAACTGCAAATTTCACAACCATCTAGCTACAATAGATTAGCAAATCTATATGCTCTCCCAAAATTTCATAAATCACCACTCAAATTTAGATTTATTGCTAATGGTACAAATAATTATAAAAAGAATATAGATTACATATTTGCAATTATACTTTAAAAAATCTGTAATTTAATCCAACATCTTGTTAACAAACAACACAATTATAGTTGTATTATTTATAATAATGCTCCAGTTCTCAACAGTTTTAAAAGTTTAACAATCAAGAACATTAACTGCTATGACTTTGAAAACCTTTATACTTCTCTACCATTAGAAGAAATTTTTACTAGTTTAATGCAACTCCCACAACTTTTTCCTGACATACTTGACATCCTTTGTATTGAAAGATGGAATACTTATCTGAATTGTGCATTATTTAATAACTACATTAAATTCAATAATAAGATCTTTCAGCAAGTTAGAGGAATTCCTATGGGAGCAAACAGTTCTACACAAATTTGTAACCTATTTCTTTTTACTTTTGAATATAAATTCCAACTAAGTTTAAATAAAAATGAATTAAAGCTATTTGCTCATACTTTTAGATACATAGATGATATTATAACTTTCAATAATAATTCTACTTTTGAGCAATTCAAAATTTACCCAAATAGTTTAACACTTAATAAAACGAATACGAATCAAGATACTATTGAATTCATAGACCTACAAATTATTAAACACAGCAAAATTAAATTATTTGATAAAAGAAGGAATTTCCAATTTCATACTATTAAACTAATTAATTGGAACTTTAATATCTCTAGAAAAGTAATAGAAAACATGTTTCATAGCCAAATAATCAGAATAAAAATATATGTACTGAAATAGACGATTTAAAGGAAGAAATAATAAAGCTAATTACAATGTTACAATGTAATTACAATGTTCAAGTTGATAACCAAGTACCACCAAAATTTATTAATTTATATATTAAAAAGGCAGACCTTAGCTTTACTTTATAATTTTTTGGCTCTTTTGGATATGATAACATTACCTTAAACCTTAGCTGGAGAGTAATGAAGGATATAAAAGAGTAGAGAAATTATCTTGTAAATTTTTATTGTAAATATTTTGTAAATATGTATATTTATTTAATACTGGATTCTTTCCTTTTACTAATAAAGGGCCAAATCTTTTCAAAAGTCTCAATTATAGCCCAAATTGAGTGAAGATTTTAATCTTCTTCTAATTTTCCATACTTTAGCCAGTATTTAGTTAAGTTTTGATATACCAATTGAAATCAAGTTCATTAAACTTTTCATATTTTCTTTCATTAAATATAACTTTTAATTAACTTCCTCAGGAATTTTTGAGATTTCTGAAGATTTTTTTAGAGGTTTTTTAATACTTCTTTTCAAAAATTTTGGGAAATTTTACTTTAAAACTTTAATTTTAAAATATTTCAGTTTTTCTTAATTACTTCAATTTGCAATTTTCACACAAAAAATTTTTCACTTTTTACAATTTTTTTACAATTTTTTTACAATTTTTACACAATTTTTCAACAGAACACACAACAGATTTCACATTACAAACAGTTTACATTTTTTATTCACAATACCACTTAACTTTATTTTCCTTCAAGCAAACTTACATCTCTTGATTGGCTCAGTTACTTAATTACTACCTTTAGGATTTTTAATTTTTAATATTAATGTTTACAAAAAATTTTTTTACTATAACAAAGATAGCAGCTTGACACTCAACTTTACCTACATAAGCGCCATCTATATAATTTGACAAACACACTTACTTCTCTTTTACAACACTTTTGCAGACCCCAACACTCATATACAGTAAAAAGTCGTTAATTCGGACACCCATAATCCGGAATGATCTATAATCTTGACCTCAAAGCTACAAACTTTCTGCGCATGCGTCGCGTTCACGCATGCGCACAGGCGTTTACGAGAGCGCGTAAGACCCTTACGGCTGTGAATATGTTTGTGCGCATGCGCGTTTAATGTGTAACGGAGTTATATGCTAAGCTAAAGTTATCTAATTCAGTTAATGTTGCAGATTGCGTTGTTCCTTAATCTTCGAAATGGATCCGGCTTATTATTTTTTGCAGACTGTTAGAGCAATTTTATAAAAGTAAGCTTGAACTTTCGATTATGTCAAATAGAATTTCCGATATATATTTACTACAAAGCGAAAGTATGTTTTGAAATCAGAAATCTGTTTATCAATTTCACGCTGCTCTGCGGCAGAGGGGGGGGGCAGAAACGTCATTATTAGATTATGATAGATTAGAAAGATTATGTCAAATAGAATTTCCAATATATATTTACTAATATGTAATTTGTATCTACAAAGCGAAAGTATGTTTTGAAATCCGAAATCTGTTTATCAATTTCACGCTGCGGATTGGAAGTTGATCTGTCAGCACTATCCTTATCTTCAGGGCAGATGATTTTATTTTATTTGGTTTATAATTCTGTACTAAGTGTAGTATTTCATTTCGATGTACTCCGTCTTTGATATGATTTAAATCAAGTTCCTCGTCATTATAATTCGCTTCCGATAGTGAAGAAAGTGACCCAGAGGTTATTGAAAACGAAAACATTTCGATTGACAAATTAGTTGGTATTCTCAACACAGCAATTATAGGACTTAAACAGCGGAACTTTGTAACTAAACAAGAAATTATGTCTGTTGAATAGAATTAAAGAGAAAGTATTATCACATGAAACGAAGCAACTTACATTGAAAGAAATGTTTAATAAAGTAAACAAATAAATATTAAGCTTTTTCTTTTTGTAAATTTTGATACCCTTTAGATCATAATTGTTCTTTATTTCATAAATTACGGTTTCATATTTTTAATTTTGTAATTTCTGCATGCCATCTTACCAGATTTAAACTGATGATCTATAATCCGGAAAAATCGATAATCCGGAATCGCCGAAGTCCCGACGAGTCCGGATTAACGACTTTTGACTGTAGTAGGTAAGTTAGAATTAAAACTTACTATTTACTTGCTTTAAGTATTTATTAAAATTTTTTATGTAGTATTTAAGTATTTTCTAAATATGAAATTATATTTTTAAATATATATTTGTTTTTTAAAAATTGTGAATTAGTTCTTTTTGTTTTTTATTGGTTTATATGGATTATGTCTAGTTCTTTTTATTGATATGCATATTCGTGTCGGGGAGGTTTCTGTAGACAAGGGTTTCTAAAATACATTGGTTTCTAGATTTTTTTATAGAGAATTAATTTTTTTTTAAAATTTAATTTTTTAAAAAAAAGTTTCATTTAATTCTTGACTTTACTTGCTTGTTTCTCAAAAGACTTCATTAGTATTTTCCTTTTAGAACTTTATTCTTAAATTTAATTCTTAAATGTTAATTTCTAAGGGTACCACTTTATTGGTATTACTTTTGGTTTTGACTTTTACCCTTGCCTGCATGAATGACGAAACACGAATTGAATGATTGGAGAGTTAGGTTTGGAGGCAACTTCCCCTTGATAAGTCTGTCTCCTGCCTACTCAACGGTCATTCATTTATGCATTTTTAAAAAAATTATTTAGTTTAATTTTAATTTGCTAAATTAGTGAATTTATTTTCATGGATTGATTTTGCACTTGATTTGCTTATGCTTCTGAATTTAAATGATATTGTAGATTAGTTCGAGAATTAAATCTTTTTTATATGTTTGCACACTTTTTTTAAAATTTTTTTAAAAATTATTTTAGTTTTTTTAGGATTTAAATTTGCTTTTTTACTTTTATACGTGTTTGTTAAAAATTAAATTTTAATTTGTTTAAATTTAATTAAATTAAATTTTTTAAATTAAATTCAATTTATTTTCATGAAACAATAATACATACGTACATATATACACATCCATACATTTCTGAAGTCGGTCCCCAAAACAGAAAAGTACCAAAATTCTTAAAGATTTTAAGATTTTAATAATAAAGATGATGATGTTATCTTATTTATGTGTATGTGGTCACATCAGCAATCTAGAAAATGAAAGGGCTGACTGTTTGGCAAAATGAGGAACAAACCTTTAACCCTCTCGCTGCATATCTTGCGATTTCCACAAGCAACCTAGAAGTAACAAAATTTGCGCGACCCACGTTTTCTGCAAGGATGCATTTTTTCCGTTTATTTAACTGTGGTACCCGCTCTTTTCCTGTTTATAGTTTCATTTCGACTTTTCTGTTATGTTTAATTATCTATTCAGATCTGCAATAACAGAAAGCATTAGTTGTCCATATTTCTGCGAAACATATGCTATTTTGCACGCTCTTTTTGAAGCTCAAAGACGTCTGTAGTTCAATTCTTAATCACATGAGACAAACTGCTTGACATTTTGCTAGATATATATCCCCCAATTCCATCAAGAAAGAAACTCGCAGACATTATGCTGTTTGTTTCTAAAAAAAAAAAAAAAATTAAACTGCCAAAAAAATTCACAAAGAAACCTGTATTTGGTGCAAAGATAGTGAGGTAGGATGCCTCGAGCCTTGTTTTGAAGTCTATCACATTAGGCTTCATTTCTAATAAATGTTTTGTGAATATTTTGTGTATTTTCATTAGTATATACATTTCACCACTATATTTTATAAAATAAATCATGAATCACAATTTAACCATTATATTTTATAAAATAAATCATAAATCATAATTTAACAGAGATTAATTTTCAAAATTTTTCTTTTACATGATTATTCTTCAGTTTAAATTTTCTGACAACCTTTTTTATGATCTAATTCTATACTGAAAAATCTCTTTTACAAAACATTTTTGTATATTTTAACTCTAAAATATATGTAGATTTGAAATATGTAATTAAAAATGTACGCAATTTTTGAACCTATTTTGATAAAAAAATTACGCAGCGAGAAGGTTAAGTTAATACCAAAATGACACTTCTTAAATCATCATTCAAGAAACAAAGTTGGAGTAAAACAATTCACAAGCAGAATTAATGAATGAATTATACAGAAATTTTACTACTGTCTCTCGGACTAAATTAATTTTTCTCTTCCATTCCTCACAGACTTAATAATAAACAATTTATCTGGAATTTTAAATTTATCAAATTTCTAACTGGGCACGGTAATTTTAATTCATATCTGAAGAGATTTGGATTATCTCATATAGACTTGTGTTCTGGTAACTTTGCGAAAGTGCAAAATGTCAAAATTTGTTCTACAGTTCAAGAGAGAAGAAAAGCACTCATTTCCCAGTTAAAACATCAAGTTTCCTCTCCTCTCATATGTTTGTTCAAGAGAAAATGGCATTCACTTCCTTCCAGGTATTTATTTCTTATGTTTTATTTGCGACTTTATTCTTTTTTATTTCCTAGTATGTTACTGCATTTTTTTAACTTGCCTCTGTAAACCTTATGTCATATTGCTATGTTCTGCATATGAAGTTTAAATATTCTTAAAATAAAAAAATGATCTGACCAAATGGAGCAAAAATGAGCATTCATGTATGAAAATAATCTATTTTTCATGCTTTCACATTTTTTGTTTTTTACACGGTTATCCTTTTACACTTTATAGGAAACCTATTTACAGTGTAAAATCACACTCAGCTATAACGGTGAGTTAAGCCTTCCCCACCTGGTAGTGTCAATGATCTACCTCACAAAAAATGATGATGAATTTCAAGGCTTCAAAACTGCAAGCAATACATCCACCTCATGAGCCAATCTTATATTACTAGTAATTGCAGCAGTCAATTTTGTACCTTTGCCAACATAACCTGAATATGATACCAAAGTTCTTTCTGTGTTAGTCAGGTAACTTGAGCTCCCCCCTACATAGTAACATTAATGAGCTCCTACCTCACAATCAATGATGATGAATTTCAAGGCTTCAGAACTGTATGCAGTACATCCACTTTTCTCATAAGCCATCCATATATTACTAGTAATCGCTGCAGTCAATTTTGCATCTTTACCAGCATAACCTGAATATGCTAACAAAGTTCCTTCTCTATTGAGCAACCTAAAAAAATATAAATTTCATATTTAAAATAATTATTGTCTTTTTATTAGTAAATATACAGTGGAACCCCAATTATTCAATAACTTCCAGACCATCATGCAAGAGATAAGAGAAAATGTAAATAATAGAATAAATATTTCTTCTACCCTCAGTCCAGCAGTCAGTAATGAAGACATATACTTTCAGTGCAGTACACTGTATGCCAAGAATAAAATTGAAAATTAGAACTGAATATTGTTATGTTATAGCTGTTTGACTTATAGATTATTAGTAAAAATATATCAGTTAAAATAAATTCTAAACAGTACCTGGTACTTTCATATTAATGTAATCACCTTACGCCAAATTACATATTAATGTAATTTGGCGATGAGAAGATTTTATTTTTAAAAGATTCCAAAAGAATTGATATTTATCATAAGTCAACAAATTTTATCACCATACAAAAAGGAAATATACGTTAGCAATTTAGAATACAAATTTTGTCTATTAAATAAGGATCACATAATATAGTTAATCTTCCATAAGCAGGGTGTGTGTAAAACTTGGTGAAAATTTTTATTTGGTGCAATTTCGATTTGGTTGTGGTTTCTGGCAGTATGTTTTCTTGTTGCAAATATGGAGCTTTATTTTGGTGATTGTAATGAGTGCAAGTTTAGCATAGCCAGAAGATTTTTTTTTTTAATTTAGTTTTGAAATATTGTGTTTATTTTTTCAAGTTTTACTGCGTAATATTTGCAAAGATATCTACACTTATGGTTCCCTTTTGGATTTCATCCAAGGTGTTGATGTTGTTGTTTTCTGTTTTCCTATCCAAAATGGTTTGTATGAGAGCCAACATGTACATAAATACATGTTGGCTCTCATACAAACCATTTTGACGGTGAAGTCGAGGCTATCCATTTAGCCCTTCAACAGCTTTCTGCCCGTTTCTCTCCTCTTGATAAGGCTGTAATGTTATCGAACTCAAGTTCTGCTCTTCAGGCCTTAGTCAGTAACCTAGAAAAACAAAGTGTTAATGTTCAGAGCTGCAAGGAGCTGTTCGGCAGAGTTCAGACAGATTGCTTTCCAGTGGGTGCCATCACATTGCAGTCTTTGGGGAAATAACATGGCAGACAATTTGGCAAAAAAAGGTACGGATATTCTCTAAAGGTCTTCCAGAGACCTACCTTTTGTCTCTGCTAAACTTAATTAATAGGATATATAAGAAATCCTTTCATAATAATGTTGCTTTCAGTACTTCTGAAAATAAATCATGGAAGGTGCTATTGAAAGCTGACTGTGTTTCGGACTCTCCTCTTGCTACTGCTATGGCTGAGTTTAGACTATTGACTGGACATGACTGCCTTGGTGCTCATTTGTTTCGTTTTAATCAGACTTCCTCACCTTTATGTGTTTTGGACAAATCATGGACGTTGCTTATCTGGACATGTGCTCTGCACTTAACAGTTTGGATTGTATTGTAAAGAAGTATTGGAGAGCTCATTGCCTAATAATCTGATGGTCAATGGCCAGACATTTTATAAATAAAATAAAAATATTTGCAGGAGCTTAAGCTGTTGTTGGTGAGAGAATGTTGGATTTCAGATGACGTGCATTTAATTTTATTTAGTTAATGTTTTTTGGGTCAGTTATTTTGTTGTTGTTTTATTTCTTGCATGTGGCAACCAAGAGACGCAGAATGTTTAAAGTGTCAAGTGAAAGTGGTTCAGTGTGTAGAATTCCACAACGACAGTAACTTGTATATTTTAGTACTTAAAGTATAGAGAGTTTCTTTTTATTTTTAATTATGTAGTTATTTTGTAGACATGATATTTTTTTTATGCGAGTGAAGAGACATTCGGTATGTATTATTTTTCAAATAATTTAATTTTGTACTTTTGTAATTTTTAGTTTCAGGTTTGTGATTTGAATTTTTTTGTAGTTTATTTTAAATTTATATTTTAGTTTGTAGTAATTTATGCTTGTATTGTGTTTAGCATCATTTTCATTTGGCGATATTAGATTTTTTTGTTGTTTCTTTTCGTAATTAACAATTGCAAAATGACATGCCGATGTGAAGTCTCGCATCACAATCAAAAACAGTTTAGCATAAACTTACCCCACTTATGGAAGATTAGCCCATAACACATTAAAAAAATAAAACACTTATATTCTTTTCCAAATCCTTCTGTAATTTTTTTTTCGCTATTCCTCTTCCTAACAACAGAGTAGCTGTTTTCGCTTTAAAAAAAATCAGAGAATTTTAGACTTGACATTGTACTAACATTTAACACTAGCTATCTACCAAACACATTTCCTTGTTATTCCATTTAAAACAGTGTTTATCAACCTTCTTTGCCCATGTGTCCCTATCACTATTCGTAAATGATCATTTCCCCTTCTAATCCCAAACTAAAAAATACACTGTCCTCTAAAAGTTAAGGAGCAGCATGTTTTTTGTGTCTAGTTTGAGAATGAGGCAACATAGAAGCAAGAAATTTACAGGACATGTTCACTAAACATTTCTTTAATGAACGTGACATAGAATGTTTCTAAAGTTCAACACAAACATGATTTTCAACAAAAAATTGCACTCTTGGCAGAGAAATCTAGTCTTAGAGAAGCCGTATATCAAAGTTTTTTTACGAAAAATGGGTGGTAACATTAAAAAAAAAAAAAAAAAAAGGATTTAATAAGGAATGTGTCCATCTCTAGCTGCAATACATTGGCAGCAGCGACGTTCCATGCAGTCAATTAAATTGTTGGTCAGTGAAATGGGAAGCAATGACCAAACACAAAGTAATCCTTGTTCAAGCTCATCTAATGACCTTGGAGAAGGACTTAAAGAAACAGCAACCTGTCTCCAGAGGTAGTCCCAAAGTTGCTCTATCAGATTCAGGTCTGGGGATTGAGTTGGCCATTCCATCCGCTACATATCATGACTCTCAAGATATTCTTCATCAACTCAAGCTTGGTGTGGTTACACATTCTCGTCCATCAGAAGAAATCCAAGACCGATAGCAGTGGCATATGGACGGACTTATTGATCAAGGATCATTTCACACCGGTCAAAGCCATTATTCAACCACCTCTCTGTGTCTTTCCACAATGTGGAATTGGCTTTATCTGGTGGGTTGTTCCCTTCAGATCAGCTGACGACCTGAATCACGCTCCAATGTAAATCTGGACTCGTCTGTGAAAAGAACTGTTGACTTGTTCAGAAGATGTCTTCTCTTGCCCAACATAAACAGGCACCTCTGTGTTCTCAGGGCAAGGGGAAGACACAAACAACTGGTCATCTTGCATACAGACTTAAATTGTGCTGGCGTATGCACACTGTAGTAGCTGAGTTTCTTGTTCCTATTGTCACTAAATGATCTGCCACAAGCTGGGGCACTGTAATGTTACTTCTCCTTAGGGCTGAAAGAGCTAAATAACGGTCTCCCGCAGGTGTTGTAACTCTAGGTGCACAGTAAGACCCCGCTTAATGCTGTTTCGTTTAGCGCTCTTTTATTTCAACCCGGGGATTCTCCGAAATTGTGCGCAGCGCTAGGTTTCCAAATAACATATCCGAAACAGTGTAGTTGTGTTTCATGCTTGGTGGATGCATTTTTATCATTTGAAACATTTGTTGACATTATTGTAAGTTTAAATTTGTATAATACTAAAACGATTAATACAGTGACAAATATCATGATCTTTAGTTTTTATCATGGGTGATAATAAAAAACAAGAAAAGAAAGCAACCAGAAAGCATTTCACTGGAAACTCAAATGCAAGTGATTAGAAGATTAGATTCTGGTGAACGTCAATCTCAAATTAGCGCTGCATTGATTTTGGCAACTTCAACAATAAGGACAATTCTTAAGAATAAAGAAAAATACTGTCATCGGCAACTGCAACTACGTCAAGCTCTGCAACTAGAATTACCCGTTCTAGAAATAACATTATAGAGGAAATGGAAAAACGACTGTCTATATGGATTGACGACGAAATTGAACGCAATATGCCATTAAGCCAATCTATCATAATGCCTTCTTAACAAAAAGGCAGAAAATTGGAAACCCAGAATAGACTGAATGATCTGACTGAGAATTTTATTTGTTTTTAAAAGTATATGCATTTATATTGTTTTTATTTTTGTAAGAAATAAATGTTTGATTTCATTTTTATTAAAAAAAACATTATTAAATTTAATGCGTAACCATTTTTTATCCGTCTTCCCCTAACCCCATTATTTACATGTTAAGATAGCCTCGCTTAGCGCTGTTTCGCATTACGCTCTGCTTCGATGCAACGTATCCCCCGCGTTAAGCGGGGTCTTACTGTACTTGGAACATGTCTTATAATCACAGAATCCTCGAATTCAAGTCGATTTCATAGTCGGTGGACCACATTACGGAAGACACTACGATGTCTAGCAGCATCAGCTTGTGACATCCCCATTTCCATCCATGTGATTGCCTGCCACCTCAATGAATTGGGCAAACGACTTCTCTTGGACATTGATAAGACTCTCCTGGATATTGCCTACAAAACTGTAATAACAACTGAAGATCAATACTTGTGAACAAAAATTAAAAATTTTGCATTTTTTCTCAAACTCCTATATAAGTATTCATTTCTATAAAATAAAAGTGGTAGCTACTGTTTTTGCATATATTTTCCTAAACTTCATTACTGTCATACATACAAACTGTGAATTTAAACATTACTGCCATTTTCGTAATGATGAGCTTTGGAAAACTTGCTGTTTCTTAACTTTTGGCTCTCCAAAAACCTCCAATACTATACTGTACTATATACACTGCTCTCCAATACATTTATTAAAATTTAAATTATTCTTAAGATGAATCTCCCTGGTTGAGAACTCCTGCTTTAGAGATCTTGCATTAAAGTTCTGTACACCTGCAGAAATTTTATTACTTTCTTCCATGGCTGGCAAATTCCACAAGTGCATATTTTAAAATTCAGAAATTAAATATTCATAAATTATATTTAAAGAAATTAAATAATGAAGAATCTGCATAAATGTATGTATGTTTCACGCAATGTAATAAAACAACGGTACCTAGAGCCACCAAATTTTGAATAACGTAATCTTCCACCGAATATGGGCATCTGGAAGTCCTAATTAGAAATCTGAAATTTGTTTTATTATCAATTTCGGGTAGAATAGACTTTAAGGCACCCCTTTTATTATGGCGAAGTTGTTGTTTTATTTATGGTAGCTTGAGTCGTTGAATGTTATGGAAACCCTATTGTGACGTAATCGGGTGCATGATTCTGGGAAATTTTGAATCATGGGATGTTTTGTAAGCATTTTGTGGCGTGTGTTGGTTTGATTCTTTAGACGGTAGAATGGCCGAATGTAGTAAGATTAATTTGAAGCGAAAGGAAAAAAGCTTTAATTGACTGGTCTGTAAATGAAAGTTTACTTAGTAGCCATTATAAGTGTCCTGTATGTAGGAAAGATATGCGTCTAGTCGAATGTAAAAACCGCTTAGATGGATTTGAATGGGTTTGTAGGAAGAAAGGTTCAGATGGTCACTATGTGAAGCGTTCGATCAGAAAAAGTACCTGGTTTGAAAAAAAAGTCATTTGAGTATGATTGATATTTTGATTTTTACGTGGCTCTGGGTGTACGAAGCGAACTCGAAAATCATAGTAAGTGAATATTTGCTTTTGGTAGTGCTTAAATGTATAATTTTATGTTATTTTATTGTTTGGTTTAAAATGTATTTTATTGAGATTATGTATTTTTTGCTTGCCTATATTGTAGAATTTGGTGCTCCTTTGACTTTTTAAGCGAAAATATATCGATGTGTACATGGACAAAGTAAAGGGAGTGCGGCATGCAAGTTTGTGCAATTTTTGGATTTTTTTTTAAGTGAAAATAGATCGACGTGTACATGGATAAAGTCAAAGGAGTGCGCAATGCCATTCTTGTGCAATTCGGGGATTTTTTTTAAGTGAAAATAAGTCGATGCGTACATGGATACTGAGTTTGTACAGTTGTTTGTCTTGTTATTTAGGCTTTGTGTAGCGACGATTTTGTTCGCAAAAATTGCTGCTTCGCAAGCCAAAATAACGAGTCAAAGACTTGCACAAAATCGGTATCCATGTACCGCCAAAAATCGCCAAGGGGTACCCTAAACTATACTTTTACCATCAATTTCATATTTTGTAACACTTCAACAAATTTTTGATTAACAAACTCAATTATTTCAAAGCGAGTAACGGCAACACTGTACGAAAAAACATTTTCATCTCCAGCGCGCGAGACTCTGTATTGAAAATTTTAAAGATATGTTCATTTTAAAATTATTTTGTGATATTGCAGCTGAATTGAATTTTATGGTTTAAGTGCAAAGAATATGATATTTAATAAATAAAGGTAACACACAAAAGGTTAAAAAAACCGCCCCTTTGGACGTAATTTAAAATCTGAAACCTTTCAGATTTCTTTTTTTAAAATTACGAATTACTTTTCATTTTACATACATTAATTGTTTACATTTTAGTGTTTGTTCAATTTAAAAATGATGGACAACAGAAATGAACTGAAAGCTGGAAACTTATGAAACCAGTATAATTAGATAATGCAAAGAAAAATTTCTTTTCACATATTTACATAAATTATGTAAACAACAGATGTGCTTTAGGAAATATATACGTAATCAAATAAAGAAAAAATTTCTTTTAATTAAGTTATTGAAACAAATGGCTTGGTACATATTTTTCTATGTTCTAGATCAGGAGTTGTTACCCCGTGCCCGCGAAGCTACTTTTCTGCGCCCGCAACTGTCCACTATATACTATATGCAAATCACATTAAGTGCAACTATTTGAATTTTTTGTTACTTTTTTAATGTAGGGTATTGTTTATGATGCTTATGATTGAAATAAAATAAAGAAATATTAAGAATCGTTATAGTAAATATATATATATATATGTAAAATATAAAAAAAATACGATGGCTTTGCTCTTTGCGAAACAGCAACCTTCAATTAATTTTCTGCAATTCAGGGTCATCCCCTAAACCAATACCTTCTAGAACATTCGCACCTATTACATAACCTCCTCATATAAATGCTGCATCATAAGTTTTTCTACATTTTTCTAGAAGCTACTCTGTTACATAACCTTTCATATAAATGCTGCGTCATAAGATCTCCTACACCAGATGCTCTCTCGTCTTCATTCTGCTAACGCTTCCTCAATGCTCCTCTTTCTTTGTTAGAACGTAATGACGTAAAAAAGTTTACAGTCGTATCTAATAGTTCAGTTACTGAATAAGTTATTTGATTAACTCCATCTGGAAAAAGTCATCTGCTATAAATTAAAATAAAGATATGCTTGATGTTAAAAGTGAAAAGTCATGAGTCGTCATTTTTCTCCATGTTTCAATCATCCCAGCTTCGTCAACCATATGCCAGAACGTGTAATGGAATAGCCTCATCATTTGCCCACGATGTGTTGAATAACTGAAAACATTACAGTTATTAATTAGCCGGTAGGATATTTCCTCTACGTGGGAAAAAAAGCTCCTGGATTTATTTCTAACGCGCTTCTAAATTCAACAGTTGGTCAAGGACAGTGTGTGATCGTGTGATGCTTTTGCTTCTTTTCCGGCGATTATTAAGTGCTTTCCCTCGTCTCCAAAGTTATGCGTTTTATCAAGTGCTTCTAAAGTGATTGATTTTAGTGTTCAAATTGATGTGTATGTGAACTCTTAAATTCAAGATTTTGTGATTGGAATGCTAACACGCTCAAAAACGGCAAAAATGTCAACTTATAAGCAAGAATCCGTACCTATTGTGGATACAGTGAAATTTCAATTCCCTATTTTTGATGGCACAAGTACAAATTTTCCAATAGACAAATATCTTCTATTGTTTGAAGAGAAATGTGCCGCAAAGAACATTCCAGAAAAGGAAAAGAAATTTGTTTTCTCGGAGTGTATTAGAGGAGAGGCTTTAGCCCTCTATTTACGTGATTGTTTAGATAAAGACTGGAACAACATCAAGGATATTTTCGAGACATATTTCACAACATCGGAATCTGTTACTTTTAGTGATTTTGTGTCTTTAAAATACGAGAAATTTAATAATATTGATGTTTATTTTCGCAATAAGTTGGAATTAGGAGCCAGCTTTAAACTAACAGATTCCACAATGGTGGAAGCACTTATGGAAGGACTTCCTGAGTCTCAAAGAATGCTGTTAACAGTGCAAAAAATAGAAACACCGAAAGACTGGATTACTCTTGCTAGGAAACTGTTTCCAGTTCAGATACCGTAGGATGGTCTAGGAAATAGTAATTACCAATTTGTTCCTCCAAGGCAAACTGTTCCGAGGTGCTATTATCCCAGACCAGTGCAAGCCACTCCTTATCAAAGTTTTCGTAGTGTGAGACCTTTCAATTATCAACAAGTGCAATACCGACCTCTACAGTATGCGTATCGGCCAATTCGATATCCACAATTACCTGCTATTAATTATAACACGGTTCCTAAAAGAGAAGTTAAAAAATGATATTACTTTAAAGTGAATGTCCAAACTGGACAGGAAAAAATTCCCAGTATTATTGATACGGGATCGCAAATTAACGTTTTACCGTTAAAAATTTTTAACAAAATTGGTGATAAATTTAGAGAAATTTCAGTGAAATCCCTTGATAAAATATTTTCAATATCTAGTCAAGTTCATATAGAGAAAATAATCAAAGTAAAGTGTAAAGTAGGTAAAATAGACAATAATGTGATGTTTTATGTAGTAGATTCAAATTTGAATTATTTATTGCTTTCATCACCATGTGTTTCATTATTGAAATTACAATTGAATTTTCATAATTATGAAGTGTATCAACTTGGAAAACAGGTAAGTAAAAATGTTAAAGTAGAGAAGTTTTTCCAAAATAATTATGTATGTAAAAATGATATCAGTGCTGAACAATCTAGTAAATATTTTGATAAGAGCGAAAATTTTGTATGTAAAAATGATCTTAATACTAAAAATAGTGGTAATTATTTTGAAAATAGTAAAAATTCTGATAGTAAATTACAGAAATTGTTGAATGATTATAATCATATATTTGCAAAAAGTAAATATGATGTTGGTTGTATAAGAGTTGAACTTCCCAGAGTTATATTAACTTCTGAATTACCGATAGCCTATAGACCATCTCCTAAAGATAATAGTGAAATGTAAAAACAAATAGATGAATTGTTAAAAGCTGGAATTATTAAACCTTCTTATAGTTCTTATGCTGCTCCTGTAACTTTAGCTTATAAGCGAGATGAGCAGTTCAGAAGCAGATTGTGTATTGATTTCAGGAAGCTTAACCAAATTACTAAAACTGATTCTGAACCTATTCCTAGAATTGATGCTGTATTAGATCAATTAACAAATGCAAAAATCTTTTCTACATTGCATTTGGCATCAGGGTATTGGCATATAAAATTAAATGAAAAGGATAATGAAAAATTGGCATTCACTACAAATTTTGGACTGTATGAGTTTACTAGATTACCTTTTGGTTGGAAAAAGCTGTTTTCCAACGAGCTCTTAGAGAAATTTTAAACAAATATCAGTTTCAATTTGCTTTAAATTATTTTGATGATATTATAGTATTCTCTCCAAATGTTGGTGAACATTTAAATCATCTTAAAATAATATTTGATATATGTAAGAAAGAGAATATAAAATTAAAACAATCTAAATGTAATTTTGCTAAAGAAAAAATAAATTTTCTAGGATATGAAATTCAAGCAAGTAAATACCAGCCCAGAAATGCAAATATAGAGGTTATTAAGAAATTGCAACCCCCTAAAAGTATCAAAGAATTACAAAGATTTTTAGGAAGTATTAATGTTTATCATAAATTTATTCAAAATTATGCTAAAATTAGAGCCCCATTAACTAATTTACTTAAGAAAGATACTCCTTATAATTGGACTGATGAATGTCAAAAAGCTTTTCAAAAATTAAAAGATGCATTGATTTCTAGACCTATTTTAACTTTGTATAATCCTAAATATCCCTGTCATGTATTTGTGGATGCATCCAAAGAAGCTGTTGGTGCTCTTTTAAAACAAGAACATCCTGATAGTAGTTTACATCCAATTGCTTTTCGTTCTAGAAAATTAAGATCTTATGAACAAAATTATGCCATTACTGAGCTGGAATGTTTATCTATTATTGATGCAATTGATAAATTTTATTATTATTTACATGGTAACCATTTTACTGTACATACTGATCATGCTGCTTTAGTTTGGCTTAAAAATATAAAACACCCTACAGGTCGTCTATTTATGTGGTCTTTAAAATTATCTATGTATGATTTTGATATAAAATATAAAAAAGGATCTACTAATGTTGAAGCTGACATGCTCTCTAGAAATCCTATGCGTCAACATTTAAGATTGCAAGTTAATTTATTATCATTAGAAGAAATAAAAGAATATAAAAATTTAAATAATGTTTGTAATACTAAGTATAGGAAAATGAATGATGTCTTAACTATCAAAAAAAACAGGGATTGTACAAAATTGTGATACCCATGTCTCTACGTGCGAAATTACTTGAAAAGGCCCATATACAATTTGGTCATATTGGCATATCATCTATGCTAAATTTATTATCTCCACAATATTATTGGCCAGGAATTGTTCAAGAAGTTAGAAATTATTGTAAACATTGTGAAGTATGTCAGTTTAATAAGAAAAGTAAACAAAAGAAATTTGGTTTAATGCAAAATTTACCATCAGTTAGTGAACCTTTTGAAATATTATCTATTGATACTGTAGGTGGTTTAAATTATTATAATTCTACTAAAAAGTATATTCACATAATTATTGATCATGCAGCTAGATATATCTCGACTTTTGCTTCTAAAAGTGTAACTACAGATACTTATATAAATTGCTTAAAACAAATTTTCCAAATTCAGGTACCTAAAAAGATTTTAAGTGATAGGAACGCTGCTTTTACATATTCAAAATTTAAGCACTTTTTAAGGAATCATAATGTAAAACAATTGCTAACTACTGCAAATAGACCCCAAACTAATGGTAAAATTGAACGTGTTAATCAAACTATTATAACTAGATTAAAATGTAAACTAAATTCTTATCAAGGTAATATAGCATGGACAAAATTATTACCCCAAGTAACTGAAGAGTATAATAATACCCCTCATTCTGTAACAAAATTCCCTCCATCATATTTAATGTATGGAAAATTACCTTATGATTCCTTAATTCAAAATCAAGAATTGTATCCGTCAATAGAAGAACCTAGAAAAATAGCTCAAAAGAGATCTGATGATTATCATACTGTAAATAAAGAAAGATATGATATTCATTTTAAACCTAGTAATTTTAAAATTGGTGATTTAGTAATGTATGAAGAATTTCAATACCCTAATACACGTAAATTATCTCCTCCATTCTCAGGACCTTATAAAATTTTAAAACAATATTCTGAAGTTCCTTATGAAATAGATAAATCTAATCCTTTAACTAAAAAGAAATCAGAAATTGTTCATTTAACTAGATTAAGACCTTTTAATCCAGCAAGTGAGTTTAAGTTAACTGTCAGAAATAGTAGAATTCCTATCTCTGTTCAAAATTAAAATAAATTTTTTCAAAATTCTCTACTAAAAATCTTCCTGATTACGACTTTTAATACCTGATTTAGACTTAAACCCTAACTATGACAAGTTATTTTCCCGACTATGACAAATTATTCTCCCGATCTTGACCTTTTATATTTTTCACATAATTTGAATTATTTTGTAGCAAAAATTTTCTTCTTATTGTAGGATAATATTTATTTGTAATTTACAAAATTATAGAAAAGACTAACTTGATTATACAAGTTATCTGTCTTATAATTTTGATTTTATATGATTTTTATTTTTCTAAAACCACTTTGAGGTAATGTACAATGCCAAAAACCAGTTACCTTGTATTAGGCAACGGAGATTTTTTTATATTTGTACCTAGCACCTCCCAACCATCAGCAAGTAATCACGCTGATCTGTTGGCGAGGACATGCCATAGTTTTAAAGTCAAAGTGTTCATGTTCTAGTGTATAATTGTATTATTTATATTGAATTGTTTTTTGAATAATTATAATATTTTATATTGAAGTGTAAAATATGTCAATCTTTAATTGCCTACAATGAGAGGGAAAAATGCACATAATATATTATTCATAAATTGTATAATCCATTTCTTTTCTAAGTTTTATCTGAAGGAAGAAAAATTTAACATATTTTCTAATCAAAGCTTATTATTATGAAAACATATTCAGCGCAAAAAAAAATGCATCATATTTGTGAACTATCAACATGCATCATAGTTGTGGACTATCTGGCATTTAGAGATTTTACCAGATATTTTCATTTTATTCGAACTCTTTATGAAAAGGACTTTCAAAAAACAAAATGGGCATTTTTAACAAAGTTGAGGACTTTTGTAATTATAACTTATTTATTTATCAGTATTACATATTTATTATGTTATAGTTTTAAAATTAGTCATATATTGTATATTTATTTATAACTCATAGTTTTAATGTTCAAAATTTCATATACTATAAAGTCAAAATTTTATATGAGAAAGTCATGAACTATGATAGATCATAGTTAAAGCTTGTACGCTATGTCCTGGATGTTTTCATGTCTTATCTCATACTTTTGCTTTACTCCTGTACTAATGCTTTTCTCACCCCGGCCTTTCCTTTTGACGGGGGGGGGGGAGATGTAAAATATTAAAAAAATACGATGGCTTTGCTCTTTGCAAAGCAGCAACCTTTAATTAATTTTCTGCAATTCAGGATCATCCCCTAAACCAATACCTTCTAGAACGTTCGCACCTATTACATAACCTCCTCATATAAATGCTGCGTCATAAGTTCTCCTACACCAGATGCCCTCTCACCTTCGTTCTGCTAACGCTTCCTCAATGCTCCTCTTTCTTTGTTAGAACGTAATGACGTATTAAAGTTTAAAATCAGTCATATCTAATAGTTCAGTTACTGAATAAGTTATTTGATTAACTCCATCTGGAAAAAGTCATCTGCTATAAATTAAAATAAAGATATGCTTGTTGTTAAAAGTGAAAAGTCCTGAGTCGTCATTTTTCTCCATGTTTCAATCATCCCAGCTTCGTCAACCATATGCCAGAATGTGTAATGGAATAGCCTTACCATTCACCCACAATGTGTTGGAATAACTGAAAACATTACATATATAAAGATCATACAACATTATATATATATATATATATAATGTATATATATATATATATTTTTTAATATATATATATTTAAATATATATATATATATATATATATTTTTTTTTTTTTTTTTTTTTTTACTGCACCCGCCAGCATTTTCTGTTTTTTAGATGTGCCCAGACAGGGAATAAGGTTAAGAACCTCTGTTCTAGATCATCTATTAACAAATTATTTAATGGAAAGCAGAAAATTAGATAAGCTTGTATCTTAAACAACGACATTTGGATACAAAACGTTGGTACTGCATTACTAAAAAAATCATTACATTAACATATGTCATTTTAAATTTTCATACTACAGACTGGGTAATTATGTTCCCAGTTTAAATGACTAAGTTTAGTGGCCGTTTTTACAAAGCAACACCTTTATTAAGTTCACCACTAACACCTTTATTCTTTTAATACTGAACATGTAAAGTACAGAAACATTTAAAACTTAAATAATGGTCATTTCATTTTTAGATACAATGACTTATTTTGTCACGGCATACAATTATCCATTTATAAGCATTTATTTGAAGATACTAAACTTTGCATAACTATAAATTTTATTAAATAAATATTTGAAACAAAATCCTTAAATTAGTCTTCCCACTAAAATTTAATTTAGGATAAAAAATTTAGGACCGTTATATTTTTAAATAACTGTTACAAAAATTTTGAATAATTAAAACTTTCCCCAAAATTACGAATTTATGGGAAGAGATTTAAAGTTCATCTCAATAGCAACTTCACATTGCTGCTAAATAACAATACATCCTTCGTAACTGCATTAACATTACAGTGATATTCTAAACGCATAAAGCTAAATCTCTTTCCAAATTCATAACATACTACAACATTTTGCAATACATTACAATACTTCGCTATATAGATTTATAATATCAAAATCATCCGCGATTACAATGTACTGGAAACGCCTCCGGTATTGGCCTGGCTAAGGACTTGAGTTAGCGCTTTCGGTTTCAACATCACAAATTTAAATTTTTAAATACCCAGAAAATCAAAACAACATATCACACACTTCACTTTTAAAAGCCACAAACAGACAATCACATGACAAAACACTTCGGTTGCAGTTAGAAAATTTATCGTGTTGAAGAGGTGCTACTTTGGTAGACGGTTGCACGGATTTGGCAAGTTTTTGGCAATTTTTCTTTTGGCGAGTAATACGACTTATGGTAAACCCATTGCTGGATAAGTTATTTATGGTAACCGATACTTTGTTGACATTTTATTTAAAAAATAATGCGTGTTATTATGCATAAATTTCGTGTTTTAAATATTATTTATGGCTTCTAAATATTAAAAATCAATTTAATTTTGCACTTTTATTTGAAATAAAAATTTTATTCTTTATCATATTTTATGAAATTTTATGCTGTGGATGATGTAATCAGTGACGTCACCTTACTTTAAAAGTAATTGCTTTTAATATTTATAAATTAATTGCTATTAATATTTATAAATATTAATAGCAATTAATTTATAAATATTAAAATTTAATCTAATGTTTTAAACATTATTTATGGCTGTTAAATATTAAAATACAATTTAATTTTACATTTCTTTTTTAAAATGATTTTATTATGTATGACTATTAAAATAATAATAATTCTAGGCGTGATATAATCAGCTCTCTGATTGGTTATAGAATATTTGTGCATTAATGAGCTGTAATCAGCTCCCTGATAGGTTGCTGAAAATTTGTGCATTACAGCGCCATTTTAAAATTTAATTCATATCTTCGAATTCCTTCAAAAATGTCTCCTTCAAAGATGAATGTTTTTGATAAGTACCAAGAATTTTTGGTTTCGGAATCAAAAAATTGTCCTTTGAGACCTTATTTTCGCCAGCTTGGCTTTCCTAAGTCTCGTAGATTTAATGTTTCTAATAATTTCTTCTATAACCGGCAAAGGGTAAACTGGGAATTTAGTAATACTATTCAGTTTTCTGTAATCGATAGCAAACCTCCAAGCCCTTTTATCCGAAGGAGGAAACTCGTTCTTTTTCCTACATAGTACGACTGGACTCGCGTACTCACTATTTATGGGCGTTATTATTTTGTTCTTTAACATTTCCTGAATATGTTCTTCGATGATTAGGTCTTTTTGTTCATCATAACGATACGGTTAAGTCCTACAAGGTTTGTCGGCAGTTAACTGTATCTCATGCGTAACTATATGACAGCTACCAGGCCTTTCTGAAAACAAATTTGAAAAAGTACTCACCACTTGTTGGATGGCTTGACTTTCATGGTCATTCAAATGGCTAAGCGGTTGTTCCACAGGTTCCACCACCCTCTGGTCCATCTCCAGCACAATAGAACTGTCCTGAAAATTCAATTTGGCCCTCGCGGCCCTTAAAAACTCCATACCTAAAATAAGAGGATTTTGCAAATGTTTTACTACAAAAATTAATACTTTGAGGCTTTCCTCTTTTACCTGTATGTTTAATGATAATTTCCCGATGCAGTGACAGGTTTTTCCCTGCGCCGCTATAATTTCTGTGTTTTTGTTTTTAAATAATCGTAACCTATAAAAATTTTTTTTGAAGAATGTATCGCTCATAAAATTACCTTCTGCTCCTGTATCGATGAGGGCTTCTACTGGTACATCGCCAACCAGGACTTGTATAATTGGTAGATGGGAGTTCTTTACGGTGACCGTATTTAAGTGTCTTTTTGAGGGGTTTTTTAAAACTTCCGGGATCTGGACCCTCGCTTTCACAGGCCCCTCTACTGGTTTAAAGCTTTCCTTTCAACCTCTGCCTTCTGAATACGCGGACGTTTGTTTTCAAATTTCCTTTTTGGGCCTTGACCTTCGAGGTTCGATGAGTTAGCTTGATAGCTCTTTCCCCCATAAGAGCGGTTTGCATTTCTGGTCTGCTCATTTGAAGATTGCCTTCTGGTAGTTTGACAATACGATGCCCCTCTAGCTTTTTCCGCTATTCTGCGACTTTGAAACTTAACCGCCAATTCGAAGAGCTCCTGCAATGTGCTTGGGTTTCTAATTTCGAAGTAGTCTTGAACAGCAGGTAACAATCTTGGTAAGATTATTTCAATAATCTCCGCGTCGGCTTTCTTCCCATACAGCATATCCGTCAGCTTAATTTTTCGCAGAATAAAGTCCGTCAACTCTTCTATATCCCGTTGATAGAAACTATATAGTTCGGCTTCTAGCCTTGCTCGATCTTTCACTATGGGGAAGGTCTTTAATAACGATTTTTTGAAATTTTCAAATGTATATGTCTGGCCTCCAAATTCCCCTAATAAAAATTTGCCTATATTCTTCCACCATAGCGCGTCCTGTCCTCTTAGTGCAGATGTGGCGATGGCAACATTTTGTCTTTCAGGCACAGGGTAGAGCTGAAAGTGATTGTCGAGGTTTTCTAGAAATTTCGCAACCGAATTTTTTCCGTCGAAATTGACGTTTGGCTTGATTGACGCTTTCAACGTCTGGACCAGGTATCCAAATCCTTCCAGTTGGTTTGCCATTTCTTGTTGTTGTCCCGCGGCTTCCATCCGATTTTCGGCCATTTAAGTTCGACAAGTGTTCGGGCGCCAATGTAATGTTGCGCGCTTCCAACCTGCACGCAACTAAGTAGTGACTGCTGAAACTGGAAATTAGACAGAATCTTGAGAAGGGTTTAAGTCCCTTTTTATTCAACTTTAGAAATTACAAATGCGTGCTCTTGACACTCACAAACTACGCCGACCCGGCGGTAAAATAAAAATAAGAAACTAAAAAGAGATACTAACAAGTAACTAACTACGAGGCTCTCTAAACGTAACTAACCTCCCCGCGTTCTAAAATACCGCTGATAATTCAGCAAACTCTGAATACCACGTTGAAAGATTAACACTTTGCCGAGGCAAGCACACAGGCCGAAACGCGTGGTTCTTCAATTTCTAACTAGCCACCTCCACACTCGTGAAGCAAGAAAGCACACTTCGAACTCGTTTCCTTTCTATTTAACCCAGAATACTTCCGCTGATAATTTGAATCCTTGCACGTTCTACTAAAATTTACATACTCTGGCATTGTCAGTTCCAGGGCAAAGTAAGGCTGGACAGGAAAGATAGTTTAAACTTAAAATAAATGTTAGTTAAAATAAATATAAACCCTACAAGCTGAAAGCACCATAGATTGCAGTTGTTAAGCATATTAATTCATCCATTACATTATGGAATAATGAATAAATTTATAGTTTCTATATGTATGAAATGACAGCTTCAGAATATAAAATTATTCAGACACGATAGAAGGAAAAATCACTAAACTAATTGATTATTTAATAATAAATTAATTGGATGTTGAAGTAATTAATAACACATAGTAACTTTTGATTAGTTAAATTCTAAATATAATCACAGACTCCTCTGATAGTAACATCAAAAATGTCTACGAAATCATTGACCAAGAGTGCACTTGGTTATGTCTGTCATTAGTTTAAACCTTGGACACATTATAGGTGACAATATGAATTTGGCCAGCTCTATCTCATTTTGAAACAATGACCAGAAGATAGATCCAAAGATTATTTCTTTGGATTATCCTCTTCCGTTCCTATTAACTCTTGAGGACTTATTGTTCCATGCTATATACCAGGGCTTAATTTCTAAAATTAGAAGTTTCGGAGCCCTATGGAAGACTGTGAGGAAGGAAAGAAAAAAAAATAAATAATTAAAATAGCTAATAATTAAATAATAATTTTAAAATTAATATAAATTAATTTGGTTAAATTAACTAATTTAATTAATTAAATTAATTTTGAATCGTTAAATAGAAAAAAAAAGTATCTGACCTCGTCTTATTTGAGGCATTTTCCGGAATTACAATTCCACTTAGATATTAAGAAGCAGCTCAGCCAATCTCCGTCTGAGTTTAAGCCCTGATTATACATAAAATGTACTATTCCAAGGGATGACAAGTATCAGTCTCTTTTTGCAGCACACCAAGGAAAAAAGATAAAACGATTAAAGCTCCACTAAGGAGAATAGTGAGAATTCTAGAAAGAGTATGAGAGTATAGAAAGAAATTTAACTGAAAAGTGTAGTTTTGAAGATAAAGAGGGAAGAGTTCAAGACTACCTGATCGCGATGCCCTGTCGATATAATTCTAGCCGTCAAGCAGAAATTTTCCCTGATTACTTTTCCTGAATACAACGTGAGAATAAATATAAGACTTCTCAGTACAAGTGGCAACAGTGGTCCTCCCGTTTGGTTACATCACTCAGAAAGTCTACAGCTCTGCAGAAGGAAGTTACTAGCATGGAACGTGCACGACCAGGGTATCACTTTTAGTTCTTTGAGGAATACACAATTTATCCGCTCTCATAAATTCATTGCATATCCTGGAAAATCAAAAGTCTCAACCTCTGTGCAAGGCTTGAGTGCGATGGAAAGACAGGCTCGCATTCAGAAGTTAGAATCGGATTTTTAAGACATGTTTACTATTAAAACAAAATTTCTCTGTTAAAATTGTGGTTCACTTGCATAAAAAAAGTGCCTGAGACCTTGTTTTCTATTAAATTAATATGTTTCACAAACTATAATCGATCAACAAATGGACTGTATTCCGACACTTTTATTAAATTACACTTGTCAGCGATGCAAAATAATTGATACAAAATAAGCGAGCCATTATACATGGCTGTCACAAACACAATTCTATCAATCAATTATCTTGTTGCCACACATAAAGTTCAAAACTAAAGAAAGAAAAGCAAAAGGAATTTACGCTGTTTGCAACAATAAAATGAAGCAAACGATACTCACATAAACATCCTGGCCCTCGTTGAAATCCCAGGGGATTTCAACAGTTGGAGCATTTTGAAACTTCTTAGTCTGTAATAAAGATAAACATAAGAAAAAATAATACAAAATATTATATGCGAAGCAGTTCATAGTTTTTTAGTCTGAATAGGAAGAGGACACAATTTCACGATTGGTCGTTTTATGACACCATGACCAGTTTTAATACTAGCAACTCTGACTCTTTGATCTGAGCCCGGATGAACAGCAATTATTCTCCCTAACCTCCATTTAAGAGGCGGAAGGTTGTCTTCTTTGATGAGGACTAAGTCATTGACTTCTAAATTGTTTTGACTTTTTTGCCATTTAGGTCTTTGTTGAAGCTGAGACAGGTATTCTCGACTGCATCTTTTCCAGAAGTGCTGAAAAATAAACTGTCTCACATGCCATCTGTCAATGTGATTGAAGGAACTATAATTTAGGTCTGGTTCAGGTATGGCAGTTAAAGACGTTCCTATTAGGAAATGACCAGGTGTTAATGCAGTTAAATCATTTTGATCAGCCGATGTTGGACACAATGGCCTAGAGTTGAGACAAGCCTCAACCTGCGCTATCAAGGTCTGAAATTCCGGATAGGTCAGCACAGTATCACCAACAGTCCTTTTTAGATGTAATTTCATTGACTTTACTGCCGATTCCCATAGTCCACCAAAATGGGGAGATGATGGCGGGTTGAATATCCATTTTATTTTCTCTAAAGACAAAAATTTGTGAATTTCTTGATTTTGCTTACATTGCAAAAAACATTTTCTGATTTCTTTGTCTGCACCTTTAAAGTTAGTACCGCAGTCACTATAAATCTCAAATGGTTTCCCTCTTCTTGCAATAAATCGTTTCAATGCACTTAAAAATGCCCTTGTTGACAAATCTTCTACCACTTCAAGATGTACTGCCTTGATTACAAAACACACAAATAAGCATACGTAATATTTAAATGATTTTTGTCCACGTCCTGCACGATGTTTAATCATGAACGGTCCAGAAAAATCTATTCCAGTTCGATGAAATGGTCGTGATTGTGTTACTCTAGATTCCGGTAGATCAGCCATTATTTGACTTGCAGTTTTAGCTCTAAGTTTGCAACACGTGATACAAGATTTTACTACTTTTCGGATAGCAGAGCTAGCAGCTATGATCCAAAATTGCTGTCTAATTAAAGATAGAAGAAGTTCCGGTGCTGCATGCAGATATTTGACATGAAAGTGTCTAATTATGATTTCTGTCAGATTGTGTTTTGAAGGTAATAAGATTGCATGTTTTTCATTTTCTGATAGTTGCGCATTTTTCAGTCTTCCTCCTACACGTAACACTTTGTTGTCATCTAAAATTGGACACAAGCTAAGGAGGTTGCTGTTTGTAGGTAAGTCCTTTCCCAACTCCAAACATTGAATTTCTTTAAAAAAGTGAAATCGCTGTATTATTCGGACAATACAGAAAGTTGCAGCTCGAATTTCATTACTAGATAAAAAAGACGTATTTCTTTCTAGATATGCTACTTTAGAATTCGATATGAATCTTAATATCCAAGCAAATATGCGTTGTAACTTTGGAAATGAAGATATATTTGATATAATAGAAAGTTCCTGTACAGGTTCAGAAACTACAAATGAGACTGTTTTACGTGCATCTGGTAATGCCTCTTCATCTATAAGAATATTTTTAGATAAGGCAATCTCACTGCACTTTAACCAAGAAGGACCATTCCACCACAATTGATGAGATAATAGTTCTGCAGGAAATAATCCACGTGAAGCACAATCAGCTGGATTTTCCTTTCCATCAACATGACTCCAGTTCTCAGGTGGTAAGATGGATTGTATTTCTGAAACTCTATTGGATACGAATACTTGCCATTTTTTAGGATCTGACCTTAGCCATGACAACACGATTTGTGAATCACTCCAAGCTTGCACTAAATCAAAATTTATAACTAATGCAGCTTTTACAGACTGAATTAAGCGTGCCAATAACACTGCTGCACATAATTCCAGTCTTGGAATCGTAATAGATTTTAATGGTGCTACACGAGTTTTAGCTGTTACGAGTTTAACATTAATGTCAGAGTTATTGCAAGTTTTGATATAAATAACTGCTGCATAACCTCTTTCAGACGCATCACAAAATCCGTGAAGTTCACATCGAAAATAATCAGGTGGCAGAATTTTCCTAGGTATATTTATAGAATTCAAAAATTTAATTTCTGTACATAGATTTCTCCAATTTCGATCAATCTCTTCTGTTACAGGATCATCCCATGATAACTGTAATTTCCACAATTGCTGAAGGATCATTTTAACGAGAATTACAAACGGAGCTATCCACCCCAATGGATCGAATAGTTTTGCTACGAATGACAAAATAATTCTTTTAGTCGGAACACTTTGATACTCTATTACACCGACATTACATTTGAATTCATCATTGTCCGGATGCCATTCTAATCCCAGAACTTTCAATGGTTTGTCTTTTATTACATGATGAACATTGTCACTATCTGTGTTTGTTAAGCCAGAGGTTTTTAACAATGACAGTTCACTTGTCGACCATTTGTGAAGCTCAAAGCCACCACTTTTTAGCAGATGTTGCAATTCGTCTATCAATGCAATACCTTCCGAACTATCTTTTACACCAGTTAACATATCATTAACATAAAAATCTCTTAAAACTATATTCTTTGCCTTTGGAAAGTTCAATCCTTCATCAATCGCTAACTGACTCAAAACTTTGGTTGCAAGATATGGAGCAGCTGCAGTTCCATATGTAACTGTTTTCAAACGACAAACTTGTATTTGCTTATATGGGCTATCTCTCCATAATATTCTCTGAAAATCTCTATCTTTTTCATGAACCTTTATCTGTCTGTACATCATTTTAATATCAGCGGTTATTGCAATGTTATGAAGTCTAAATCTTAGTAAAATACAAATTAAGTCATCTTGTATTTTTGGGCCTATCATTAGTGTATCATTTAAAGAAACACCTGTGGTTGTTTTAGCGCTCGCATCGAAAACAACTCTCAATTTTGTTGTTAAGCTAGAGTCCTTCAACACAAAGTGATGTGGGATATAATAGTGTTTATTCTCTAATTCATAATCTGTGTCTGGCACTAATTCTACGTGTTCTAGTGAAAAGTACTCTTTCATAAACTGAATATACTGGTTGTAAATTTCTTTCATAGATAACAGTCTCTTCTCCAAGTATTGAAATCTTCTGTACGCCATTTCACGGGAGTCACCTAGAATATCTCTATTATGTTTGAATGGTAATGCAACTGAATAATGACCTGATGTGTCTCTAAAATGCGAGTTTTTAAAATGTTCTTCACAAAGTTTTTCTTCATTTGTTAAAGGTTGTACATTTGGAAACTTTTCTAACTCCCAGAAAGAATTTACTAACTCATCTGTGTTTGTATTCAAATGATTTACATATACCGGCTCAAAATTTGTAGATTCAAAATTTGTAGTACCCGAAATTATCCATCCCAACCTCGAATTTAGAGCAAATGGTAGATCAGGACCACGTTTGACAATTTCTCCCGTCATTAAATGCAGAAATACATTTACTCCAAATAAAATGTCAACTAGTTGTGACTTGTAAAATAATGGATCAGCTAATTGTAAATCACTGAAGTTATCGAAGATGGTTGATGGCAAAGATACATAGGGAATGTTATCTGTCACCTTGTCCAGTACAAACGCTGATGTTGATACACGAATATCACTTTTAAAATGAGAAGTGAATACTAAATCGACTTCCCCATTACTTATAGTATTAAATTCTCCTAAACATGATACAGAAATGGAATTATCTTTCACTCGTAATCCTAATTTCTTCACACAATCCCTTGAAATAAATGATCTCTGAGATCCAGTGTCACACAAACATCTACACTTCACAAATTGTTGCTTAGAATTTTGAACTTTTATTAAAGCAGTACACAATAAAATGTGACTGGTTTGATTACCTTTTGCATTCGAATCATAATGAGAGGCACAAACTGTGGCTGAAATGTCCTTAGGACTCGTTAATTCATCTCTTTTAGGGATAGATTGCGTAGGCGGAGATATACTGTTTAACTGAGTTTTATTCTTTGAATTATTTACAATGTGCAAAATACTGTGATGCTTCTTAAAGCAATGTTGACATGTATTTAAACTCTTGCATTTTTTGAGCAAGTGCATATTAGATAAACAATTAAAACAGTAACGATTAGATTTTACAAAATCTATCCTTTGCTGAACCGATAAATTTAGAAATTTCGAACATTTGGCTAAACTATGATCTTCTTTACAATAACCACAACCCAAAGTAGCAACCAGAACATTATTCTTATTTTGAAACACAGATTTAGGTACCTTATTACTTGTTGATTTGCTATTTTGAAGTGTTCTTGCATAGTTTTTTAGGAATTCAATTAAAGTCGTAAGTTTTGGAATTTCATTACATTTTAACTGACGTTCCCACCATAATTTTGTAGCAGGGTCTAATTTTTGCGAAGTTAAATAAGTCATTAAAGTGTCACCAAAATTATCAATGGTTTGATTCAATACTTCTAAAGAACGAATTATTTCATTAATATTGTCAACTAAATTTAAAATAGCAAATGCTAATTCATTTTGAATAGTTGGTAAACTTAAAAAACGTTTAATATATGCAAAAATTTGTTCTCTCTTATTTGAATATCTTTCTTCTAACAGATTCCATGCTATTTCAAAATTACAATCCGAAATTTGAATGGTTTGAATAATGCGATATGCTTCACCTTTCAACGAAGCCTTCAAATACTGCAATTTTTGAGCATTAGATAAATTTGTATTATTTCTTACACAAGCACTGAAAAGATCTTTAAAAGCTATCCATTCTGTAATATTACCACCAAAAGTCGGGAATGTTAACTTGGGTAATTTAATATTGTCAAGAACCTGTTCTGAAATTACACTATTAGAATTATTTTTATTATTTTGATTTTTTAATATTTTTTCACCTTTAAATTTCCACAAAGAAATTTTATCTGTGTACTCCTGAACATTATCTATTTCGTTTTCTAATTCTTTAGTATCTGTAATTAAACTTTCGATTTCAGAATCAAGCTTCCTTAACTCAGTTTCTTTTTGTTTCAATAATTCGACACATTCCTCTAGTTCTATTAAATTAATTTCATCTGCAGTTAAAATAGTTTCAATTTTCTTTACATAATTAGTAACACTCCTGCGTAAGACCGCTCTTTTTGTTTTAAAAGTTATAAGTTCACTCATAATTGATCAATTCAAAAACAGAAATTGTTCTTAAATCACTTAACACTATTATTAAAATGAAATCGAATTCTATGTTGTATTACAACATTGTTCTTAAAATTTAACAACAAATTAAACGAATTTTTGTTCAAAATCCACTTACCTCACAAAGTGGATAATTTTCACAAACCATCTGCATATTTGCGTTGTTAGAATACACTTAGAACAGTCACTATCTTCACTAGCTCTCCGGCTAGACTTTTGACCAACAATATGTGTTCTTTACACTTAATCTGTTTCACAAACTATAATCAATCAACAAATGGACTGTATTCCTACACTTTTATTAAATTACACTTGTCAGCGATGCAAAATAATTGATACAAAATAAGCGAGCCATTCTACATGGCTATCACAAACACAATTCTATCAATCAATTATCTTGTTACCACACATAAAGTTCAAAACTAAAGAAAGAAAAGCAAAAGGAATTTACGCTGTTTGCAACAATAAAATGAAGCAAACGATACTCACATAAACAGACCTTTTATTTAGGGCATCGGCTGAAATCATAATTTTACCCGAAAACTGAAAAGTAGCGGAGCCAGGCTCCGACGCAATATAAGCTCTGCTTATACACAAATGCCACAAAGGGAAGAGAAATTTAAATGCCACCAACCTGCACCCCTTTAATTCTCATTCTAAACTTTTCAAAATAAATACAGATTTATCATATGAATACAGTGCATCAAAACAAAAATATATGTGGTTCTCAATTTTTCTTTTATTCATTCTTCAAAAATCTCTTATGTGACCTCAATAATTTGAAAGAAAAAATGAAATTATATCTGAACAACGGCAAGTTCTGTATTTTAGTAGAAAGCCCACTCTTGGAAATTTATTATTCCCGAATTATATGACTATAATAACTAAATCCTTTATGCCACTTCTCTTTTACAAAGGTCTTAAATTTACTCTCAGAAAGAACTAAGGGTTATAAAAGAAAGCATGAATTTTCATTATTCTAGAATGAAAAAGTGAAATTATTATTTAATATTTTTATTTAATGTAATGACTGCAAAAATGTATGCCTTAATTTTAAGAAAGTATACTGATCTAACACAATTTTTTCAAAATGCTTTCATCATGTATAAAACAAAATTTTGTTTATTGAATATATTAATTTTAATATTTTATGCTAACCATAACACAATATTAACCTGAATTGCCAGTGCTGTGAGCAGACAGGCATAGAAATCATAGGAACAGTACACAATCAAGAAATGGTTAAGATACTACTAAATGATTCTCGTTCTTCTCTCTGCAAAAAAAAAAAAAAAAAAAAAAAAAAAAAAAAATTGCATCTCTTACTATCAGATCTTTGACAACTCAGGATACCAAACATAATCATTACTCAACCACCTGTAATTATAATGCACTTGCTGGCCTTTTAAAGGCTAATTAATAATATATATCTTATTAATTAGACTATATATTTATTACACCGATTTATATTTTAGTAATTTTAATTTGTTTAATTTGAATCAGAGTTGTTGTTGTTTTTTTTTTTTTTTTTTCTTTCTAATCCGAGAACATTTTTCCATTTAAATTAATGGTAAATAGTTCTTTGATATATACCATTTAGTTTATAAATGTTCAATGAAAGATTGCTTTCATTATGTATTAAAAAATCTGATTTTAATTAAAATTTAAAATTTGTTCTGTAATTATATCAGCTTGACACTATTAAAATAATTTCCATAATTTTCAAACTTTAAATTTCAAGATAGTTATTTCTTGTAAGTGCGTAGTGCATATTAATAACACATAACCTAAAATAGCAACAATACGCGAAACTTATCCTTGCTGTATAATAAGAAGGAAAAAAATATTAAAAACAAGTCTTAAAATATTTTCATGCTTTTAAAATGAGATAGAGTCAAAAGTCGTTAATCCGGACCTCAAAGCTACAAACTTTCTGCGCATGCGTAAACGCATTCATGTAATACGTTTACGCATGCACATATGTATGTGTGTACGCATGCGCGTTTAATGTATAACGGACGGTATAAGCTAAGCTAAAATTATCTAATTCAGTTAATGTTGTAGATTCCGTTGTTCCTTAATCTTCTAATTGGATCTGGCTTATTATTTTGCAGACTGTTAGAGCAATTTTATAAAAGTAAGTTGGAACTTACGATTATGTCAAATAGAATTTCCGATGCTGGAGCTGCAAAAGGATCTACAAAGGGAAAGCATGTTTCGATGTCCATCAATCAAAAAATGGAATTGCTGAAAAAAATGGATAAAGGCATATCTTTTGTTTCTCTAACCATTCCGAAATGTGTTTATCAATTTCACGCTGCTCTGCCATGGAGGTAGGAAAGGGTGGAGGGGCCATTCCGCGCTAGAAGTGAAGCACTGCTTTGAAGCTTGGGTCAACAGACGGGGTGTTTTTTGTTTACATTCAGAAGCTCGCTTGACTCTGACAGTATTTCGACACACGACAGTTCCATAGAAATCGAAAAAGGGACACTCTCGCATGAAAGAAACATTCATAGTGTGATGGATAATAACAATTTGTATAATTTACTGACATTAACGCAAAAATCACATCTTGGTTATTTTTCGATAACTAACAACAGCGATTTTGATTATGAATTTGTTTTATAAAATTCTAAGCTGTTGCACTACAAAAATATAGATTTTAAGAAAATTGCTAAAAGAGATCTGCCAAAATTTATTTTCTAGAAGATTTGAAAAGTTTGAAACTTGATGGCTAAATGTTATAACAAAATTATGTATGTAATAAATTAAATAAAATTATGTATGTTAAAATATTTGTAATTAGGCACATAGGTCAGATTAAGTTTTTATTAAATAGAGTAACGCATGCAAGGGCTATCTGCCTAAAGAGAGAGATGCCATCGTGGTGGAATTTTGAAGAAAAACTGACCTTTGAGTGGGTATTAAAAATAATACTTATAATTTTCATTCAAATTATATTCATATATATATTTTATGTAAAACTTTCGGGTGTATGCTAAATTAGTGTAAATTACTTTACACGAAAAATATAGTGAATGCACAGAAATTAAAGATTTGCACATGCCGGAAATGATAAATAGGAAATATGTATGGGTATTTATGCATGTGCTTGCAAAAAGCATGTATCTGCCTTTGAAAAAATACTTAAATATTCATTAAATTATTTATAAATGTATTTGAAATGAAGAATTTATTCACTTATAAACAACTGTGATAGTACTGTGAAGAAATCTAATGATTAAATGTATCTAATTTATAATGATTATAAATGTTATCTAAATATATAATAACCTTAATATTGAATTGTAAACATTAATTGAAATCCTGTTGACAAATACGTTATAAAACTATTTAAGCAAGAATTGTTCGTATTGGAAAGCAATCTGTTAAAAGGTATTGTAAAGCAAATGCTATGAGATGCGCACTTAAGAACGTAATAAAGAGTTTTGAAATATGTATTGTTGAAATGAAGGGTAAAAAAAAAATCTGATAAGTATAATTAAAAGAATTATTCCCTTTATATTTTATAATAACTCAGTTACAAGTTTTAAATAATACTAAAAAAAAAAAAACTTATTTTATTCTCTTTCAGAAATGTTCAGAGAAAGTCAAATACTATTTTCCTAATAATTCTCTAATTTAAAATGAACCGAATAGAGCATTAATTATAAATTGACTTACATTTTTCGATTTAAAAGAAGCCAAAAAATCATGTCATATTTAAGAAAGTATTTTAGGAAGAAGCTCTATAAATAGAAAAGAAATAATGCATAATTTTAATATTAATAATACAATAAACTTTGATCTTAATTTTTGTACCTTAACCGAATAAAATCGAATTACCTTAATTTTTTTTTTCTAATGTAATTAACGAAAACTTGTGAAAATATTTCATTCAAATTAAACCATTCTGAGAAAAGTATAGCATTTAATTCCGTTCAGAATGAAATGTTGTTTAAGAATATGTTGTTTTCACATACTTAGGACTCTGAAGTGTTGTAGAAAAAGAAAATATATACATTTATATGTATATTTGCGACGTAATTACAAAATAAACTCAATGGTAAATGACCCAATGTTTTGGTCACCACGTAGGGATCGCCGGTGCTTCAGAGCAGGGTACGGAGAAACTTGTTTAGGGCGACTCCTTCTTACTTCCTACCTCCATGTGCTCTGCGCGCGGGGGTTGGGTGGGGGAAATGAACTGGAAGTTGATCTGTCAGCACTATCCTTATCTTCAGAGCAGATATTTTTATTTTATTCCGCTTATAATTCCTTACTAAATGTAGTATTTCATCTCGATGTACTCAGTCTTTGATATGATTTAAATCAAATCCCTCGTCATTATAAATATCACGAATACAAATCAAATAGTTTTCTGGTTGCAATTTTCTAATTTCGACTATGCGTAATGTATGCTTTACGCATGCGTGCGTTGAAAGAAATGTTTAATAAAGTTGTAAGGATCTTAAGTTTTACTAACGTTTATTTTATTTTAAATCTTTACTATCGCTTCTTATTTTCTACTTCCGGCCAGAATTATAAGCGTTAACGTATTTATGCAAAGTTTGTCTGGCGAACACCAAGTATTTAAGTTGTGGCTTTTTGCCAAGCGAGAGAGAGGAAGCAGTTAGTCGAAGCAGGCCGCTTACCTTAGAAGTTTTACTCAGTTGCTGGTTGCCTTCCAGGCCAGAGGTTTAATCCTCTTGATAATTTTAAACGTATTGTAGTGTTAACAGTTCTCTGTACTACATACGGCCTTTCTGTTAATATACGGCCAAACTTCCACGTTTATTATTCCAAAGTTAAGTTAGAGTTTAGTTAAATATTTTTATATTCTTACGTTCAGACCACAAGTAGTTGGTCTCTGTATTCCGAAGTACGGAAATCATTGTAAAGAGAGAAAAATAAAGGGTTTCGTATACCCTTCCTGTGTATCTTGTCTACTTCCCACATTTATTGAACATAGCTTTAGTAAGCTCCCTGTTCCGAGTCAGATCATTGAATGTTCCCCAAGCAAGTAAGGAGGAACACTGAACCTGATAGTGGCCCCCGACGAAGAAGAATTAACCATGGCCGAGTTTCAAGAAGAACCTGTGCTGCCTGCAGAAGCGGCTCAGAATCCAGAAATGCCAGCTGCCGCCCTGGAAGGATTTGGTTACATCGTCCAGACCATCCGCGCATCGATGAAACCAGAAGCAACATTTAATGGAAACTCACCGGTAACCAGTTTTTTGGAAAAATTGGAGGACCACTTCATGATGTATCCCGTGCACGAGTTCCAGAAAGTCACCTTAGCTACCAGCGCTTTGAGCGGCCAAGCGCTTAATTGGTTCAAATGTATAGGCAGAAGTCTCTTGGGTCAAGCGGGAAGTCCCACCTATACTTACGAAAATTTCAAGACTGCCCTAGTAAAAGCCTTCCCTGTCGTAAGGGATCGTGCAAAATTAAAAACGAAACTTTTCAGCATATATCAGCAACGAATCGAAAATCTTTCCACCTTTATTTTAAGAAAAATTCACGTCTTCAAACTCTTGTATGGAAGCCGTCTGGATCCTGAGATAATTCAAGTGATTTTGCCGAGGTTACTTCCCCAAGTACAAGACTTTATTGAATTAAGGAATCCGACTACACTGGAAAAGTTATTTGAGCTAGCAATCCAGTTTGAAAGTAGAAGAACGGCGGACACTGAAAGAAGACGCCAATATGAGCAACGAAACCAATTTGGTGCGCCAAGACCACAGCAATGTCAAGCACACGGCTACGGAAGCAAAGCGAATCAGTGGGCAAGGAAACCCGAGTATTCAAAAACAGCCGGCGAACGTCGACAGTTCAATAGCAATCCAGGAAAAAAGTCTGAAGACCAATGGAAAAAGAAGGAAAGCATGGAAAGGAAAAAACAAGATTTAAACTGAAACGGATTTCTGCTGACGGGAGGGTGCGGAAATCCGAAGGCCAAGAAAACCCCTCTTCCTTCAAGTTAAATACAGTAATGGTGAAAAATTTGACTCTTCCAAAGATTGAAGTGTTGGTGAATAACATCCCAGCCACCGCACTCCTGGATACAGGCGCGCAGTGTTCCTGTGTGGCAGAAGTTTTTTTTTTTTTTTTTTTTTTTTTTTTTTTTTTCCCCGAAAATACTTCAAAACAAAATAACAAATATATAAATAAAACAAATATATAATTTGGATAATACGACAGTGTTAGCTGCGCAGGGAGAAAGATGCAAGTGTATATGTAAATTACCGCTATACGTTCGTATCAAGGACGAACAAGTAAAGATTACGTTTTTTATAGTAAAGAATCTGCAAGCACATATCATCTTAGGAATAGATTTTCTTTCAGAGGCAGAAGCAACATTGGATTTTAACGAAGCGTCCCTTAAGCTGACGATGAAACCAGTTCGAGAAGAGAAAACAGAACCACCAATGTTAAACCTTGACCACCTGCCTAAGGAAGAGCAACAAAAAATCCGACAAGTGGTAAGTGAATTTGCTTCGTTATTTAGTGATATTCCAGGATTTACTCGAGTTACTAACCATAGTATCGACACCGGAGATTCACTGCAAGTTCGCCACAAACCATACCGGTATGATAAGAATAAAGAAAAAAATTATAGAGTGGCACATTAGAGATATGTTACGTAAAAAGATCATAACGCCCATCTCAAGTACTTATGCTAGCCCGGTTGTTTTATGTAAGAAAAACAATGACTTCCAGGAACACATCCAAAAAGGTGGCGTTTTGCGATTGACTATCGTAAATTAAACTCCATGACTAAATATCCGGTATATCCGTTACCTATTATTGAAAAATTTCTAAGGAACATAACGTCTACCAAATACATGACGACTTTAGACTTAACGACTGGTTATTTTCAAATAGGGGTTAGACCGGAAGACGTGCCTAAGACTGCTTTTATAACCAAGTCTGGCACTTATGCATTCCTGCGTATGCCGTTTGGCCTTTCAGGGGCACCGGCAACATTTCAGCGATGTATGGACATTGTGCTAAGGCGTGTTCTTGGAAAGTCCACATTTATCTATTTAGACGATATCATTATTACTATTGATAATCTGGACCAACATGTACAGGATTTAAAACAGGTATTTTCATTATTAAATGAGGCCGGTCTAAATGTTAATGTCGAAAAGTGCAAATTTGCAGCCTCCGAATTAAAATACTTAGGTTACAAAATATCTCAGAAAGGAATCGAGACAGACGAATCAAAAATAATCGCTGTGCAAAAGTATCCGCCGCCAAATACGGCGAAGAAGCTCTCTTCTTTTCTAGGACTTTGTTCATATTATAGGTCCTTTATAAAAGATTTTGCAGCTATTGCTGAACCATTGTTAAAATTAAAAAGGAAAAAGGAAAGATTCTCGTGGACGTCCGAAGCCAATAGTGCTTTCGAAAAATTAAAGCAAGCATTAACGCAAGCCCCGGTTTTGAAATTTCCTGAAAAGGATGAAAATTTAGAAATTTCAGCGGATGCTTCGGATTATGCGGTAGGAGCGGTACTTTCGCAAAATCAGTAGCCCCTGGCATTTTTTAGTCGAACTTTGAATCAAACACAAAGAAATTATTCCGCGACCGAGAGAGAGGCACTTGCAGTTCTGTTAGCAGTGCAAAAGTTCCGAGTCTATTTTGGAAGGGCGCCAATAACAGTGTATTCGGATCATGCTGCGGTAACTAGATTGTACTCAGGGAAAAACTTATCCCCAAGGTTAATAAGATGGGCACTCAAGTTACAAGAGTATAATCTGGTAATCAAGCACACCCCCGGAAAGGAAAATATTGTAGCAGATGCCCTATCTAGAATAAAAATAGATAAAGAAGGTAATACTGTAAATGTGGCAATGCTCACAGCATGTACAATAAATTCCCGAGAAACTGTAATAACCGAACTGGGTAAGGATCCTCAATTTAGAAACATTTATGAGTATTTAGAGGATCCTGAAAATTTTAGCCACCAAGATATTGTGGCGATAAGAAATAGGGCGGCCCATTACGAACTAATAGATGGTCTATTATTTTATACAAAAACTACAAATTCCAACAACGAATTTCGACCTGTTATCCCAGCTAGTCTTAGATTAAATATCCTGCGGGAGTTACACGACAGCCCTTTAGCTTCTCATGCCGGTATTCGAAAAACTATCCACGCGTATGCGAAGCAGTGTATTTTCCTGAACTGCAAACGTTAACAAGGGCGTATCTCCAGTCCTGCCCAACATGTCAAGCAGTTAATTATATTAATTTCCGCCCGGCCGGGTTTCTAAATAGTATTAAATCCGAATTTCCAAATGAAATAATTGGCATCGATTTATTGGGCCCTTTCCCAAAAAGTCAGTTAAATAAAAGTCGCTATCTCCTTGTTATGGTTGATCATTTTAGTAAGTGGACCGAAATTGTTCCCTTAAAACGCGCCTCCGCGAAATTAGTTACTGATTCTATTTTAAATAAATATATTTTAAAATACGGGCGCCCCTAAAAGTTATATCGTATAATGGTCCTCAAATTGTAAGTAATATATTTGAAGACGTGCCAAAAACTGGGCATACGTCGTTTAAAAATGGTCCCGTATCGGCAGCAATCAAATATAGCGGAAAGGGTCAATAGAAATATAGTGAAAATTATCCATAGTTATGTTAAAAATTTTCATAAAAGCTGGGATAACTATAATTAAGACACAATAACACGCCGAATAAATACTAATTCAGAAGTCAAACAACAAAAATCAGCGTTATATTTACCAAATTTTCACAGGACTAGTTTCGATGGTTTTACCAAACCACCATCTTCAGCTGCAAAACCGCAAATGAACCAGATAGGAAATAATGATTAGATAAGATAAGAAAGCCTGGACAAGAATAAGCAAGTGGCGCCATCTGTTGGTAAAACCAGAACTAAAACATAATTTCTTTAAAGGCCGAAGGTAAATTTGGATTGGAATTAGGATCGTTAACTAGAACAGAAAGATTTTTATGAATGTGAAATGCCTCTAGAAAATCCAGTTCTCCAATGGAAGATGTTTTTTGAATAATTTTGGCAGCAGAAAAACTGAAAGTGTGGTTTTCGGACCAACAATGTTGAGCAACAGAAGACTTCTGTGTTTCCTTTTTTCTAACATATGCCTCATGTTCCTTGACGCGAAATTTTAAGGCTCTCTTAGTTTGGCCAATGTAAATTAAACCACACTGGCAAGGAATCCTATAAATACCCCAGGAATTCATATCCGGAATGGGGTCCTTGAGTATGGAACTCGGAATTTTATTGATGGGAGAATAAACAACCCGAAAGTTAAATTTCTGCAAAATATGTGCAACTTTATAGCTAATTGATGGAAAGAAGGGAATGACAACAGAATTTTTATAATCTCCTAAAACAAGAGTGTGCCTTTTAGTGTGTTGAGATGAAAATTTTTTAACTGCTTGATTAACAATGTTGGGTGGAAAGCCCCTGTCAATAGCTATTGCTTTTAAATAATTTAGTTCTTCATCAAGGGCTAGTTTGGAGGAGCAAACTTGAAGAGCGCGGAAAACATAGGAATAAAATGAAGCTAACTTTTGTTTAGTCGGATGACATGATTTAAAGTGTGGTGGAAGGCAAACCGATGAAGGTTTACGGTAAACCGTAGTACTGAAGTTGGATGTGTTACGTGTGACCAGAATGTCGAGAAACGGAAGAGAATTGCAAGTCTCAAGTTCAAAAGTGAACTGAATAGCAGGATCAATAGAATTCATTGTTGAAAGAACTTTATTTAAATCATCTTTATTACCTTCAAACAGAGTAAAAGTATCGTCTACGTAGCGGAACCATGCCGAGAAGTTTAAAGTTTCAAATAATTTTGATTCATAATAATGCATGTAGATATCAGCCAGGATGGGACTGAGGGGGCTTCCCATGGCTAATCCCTCAGTTTGCTTGTAATATTTATTTTGGAAAACAAAATGTGTTTGTTTCAAACAGAGTTGAGTGAGAGAAATTAGCTCATCAATTTCGATGCAAGAGAAATGAAATTCGCGAAGTCTGGTTTCTAGACATCTTAATGCACCCTCCACTGGGACATTGGTGAATAATGATTTTACATCAAAAGAAACCATGAGTAAATTACTAGGAGAAATGTTTTTAACTTTTTTTACAAACTCTATTGAATTTTTTATGGTGTAAATGTTATTGTCTAATAGAGTTGAAAATCTAGAAACTAAATATTTAGCTAATGGATACGAGGCAGTACCTAAATTTGATACAATAGGACGGAAAGGAATACCACTTTTATGAATTTTGGGAAGAGCATATAATCTGGCACAATTCGCAACAGATGGCATAAGTGAATGTTTTAAGTTGCCTGAAATGATTTGCGAAGATTTGATCTCAGTTTTTATTTTTGACAAGTCCGAAGGTGAAGGATCCTTAGGGATCGGATTATATGGTCCTTCGTTTAAGAGTTTAGTGACACCATCGATGTAAGTGTTCCTATCCATGACGACTATCTGGCCACCTTTGTCGGCCTTTGAAATAATATTATCCGCATTAAGATGTCTAGAAACCAGACTTCGCGAATTTCATTTCTCTTGCATCGAAATTGATGAGCTAATTTCTCTCACTCAACTCTGTTTGAAACAAACACATTTTGTTTTCCAAAATAAATATTACAAGCAAACTGAGGGATTAGCCATGGGAAGCCCCCTCAGTCCCATCCTGGCTGATATCTACATGCATTATTATGAATCAAAATTGTTTGAAACTTTAAACTTCTCGGCATGGTTCCGCTACGTAGACGATACTTTTACTCTGTTTGAAGGTAATAAAGATGATTTAAATAAAGTTCTTTCAACAATGAATTCTATTGATCCTGCTATTCAGTTCACTTTTGAACTTGAGACTTGCAATTCTCTTCCGTTTCTCGACATTCTGGTCACACGTAACACATCCAACTTCAGTACTACGGTTTACCGTAAACCTTCATCGGTTTGCCTTCCACCACACTTTAAATCATGTCATCCGACTAAACAAAAGTTAGCTTCATTTTATTCCTATGTTTTCCGTGCTCTTCAAGTTTGCTCCTCCAAACTAGCCCTTGATGAAGAACTAAATTATTTAAAAGCAATAGCTATTGACAGGGGCTTTCCACCCAACATTGTTAATCAAGCAGTTAAAAAATTCTCATCTCAACACACTAAAAGGCACACTCTTGTTTTAGGAGATTATAAAAATTCTGTTGTCATTCCCTTCTTTCCATCAATTAGCTATAAAGTTGCACATATTTTGCAGAAATTTAACTTTCGGGTTGTTTATTCTCTCATCAATAAAATTCCGAGTTCCATACTCAAGGACCCCATTCCGGATATGAATTCCTGGGGTATTTATAGGATTCCTTGCCAGTGTGGTTTAATTTACATTGGCCAAACTAAGAGAGCCTTAAAATTTCGCGTCAAGGAACATGAGGCATATGTTAGAAAAAAGGAAACACAGAAGTCTTCTGTTGCTCAACATTGTTGGTCCGAAAACCACACTTTCAGTTTTTCTGCTGCCAAAATTATTCAAAAAACATCTTCCATTGGAGAACTGGATTTTCTAGAGGCATTTCACATTCATAAAAATCTTTCTGTTCTAGTTAACGATCCTAATTCCAATCCAAATTTGCCTTCGGCCTTTAAAGAAATTATGTTTTAGTTCTGGTTTTACCAACAGATGGCGCCACTTGCTTATTCTTGTCCAGGCTTTCTTTTCTTATCTAATCATTATTTCCTATCTGGTTCATTTGCGGTTTTGCAGCTGAAGATGGTGGTTCGGTAAAACCATCGAAACTAGTCCTGTGAAAATTTGGTAAATATAACGCTGATTTTTGTTGTTTGACTTCTGAACTGGGATAAGTATGTCAATGAATTAGCTTTCGCCCTTAGGACCGCAAAACATGATACAACGGGCAAAACTCCTGCTGAGTTATTTTAAGCAGAAATATTATAACGGCGTTAGATAAATTATTTTATGTTCAACAAAGAGCCCCAGAATTTAAAATGGGTGATATAGAAAAATTAATTAAAGAAGCAAAAAAGAACACTGAAGTAGCACAGAGAAAACAAAAACTTTATTACGATTTGAAACGACGAGGAGTAACTTATAAAGTAAGAGATGAAGTACTAAAAATTAAGCATTCACTTTCTTCAGCACCAGAAGATAAAACCGCCAAATTTTTTCCACGATTTGAAGGACCATATGTCATAGAAAAAATAACTCAGGCTGTAGTGGTGTTAAAAGCCAGGAATGGTGAAACATGTTTCGCAAACATTGACCAGATAAAACCATACTATGACCGTAATAAAATGCAAATATTTAAAGATCTTTTGCAGGATCCGGCACGGCAGACACCGCAGGCACAAGCTCCAGAGGTGGAACAACGACAAGTACAAGGGCAAGCCATTAAGAGGCAGGAGCAAGTGAAAAGAAAGTTTCCCCGCGGGAAAATTGAAGGTAACAAGAAAAAGAAGCCGTTCCACCGACCAGAAAAGAGAGAACACGACCACCCCCAGAATGAAGAAAGGAGAAGGACGACGAATGCAAAGAGAGCCAGGAGAAATGACGGCAACTATAACCCGGCTCTAAAACGGAAGATCTACTCATCCGACAGGACTCTCCGCAGCAAATGTCGCCGAACTGCGGAAGGGCCACCAGCGGCGGAGGAAAAGTTACAAGGGAAATTTGAACGGCCAGCAACGAGGTCCAAGCAGGAACACGAAACAAGTTTCCCGGTTCCGCCAAGACCAGCTGCCATCAAACGGCCAAGACCACAGGCAGAGGCGAAAAAGAAGGTATTCAAGGGTGACCGAACTGGGAAAAAAAGAAAGCTTCTAGAGGAAGGCGCTGAAGGGCGAGCCCGCACACGAAGGAGGATAAATCAAACACGAATTTACGCTACTTTCCAAGACTGGGCTCAGAAAAGAATGTCCGAATATCACAAAGATAAGTAAAATTTTATGTTACTTTGCAAACTTAAGTTAATCTTTCATTCTTACTGCAAGTGGCAGGATTCAAGAAGTTTTACCTCATGTGAGGTCTACCTTTATCGCCAAAAAGGCGAGAAATGAGTGGTTACCTATTTTGGTATTATGTTTTTCAATTACTCGCGAGTAAAACTAAAATTAATATATAATAGGAATGTGTAAATACTTGAATATTGTAAAAGTTATTGTATAAAATTCTATTTAAAAGATTCTGGCAAGAAAGAAGTTTTAGTCTGAAAGACTTTTGAAATGTAGTATTTCAATGTAGAAGAATTGGCACTTGCTTGGAAAAGAATAGAAGTTAACAATGTACTACTAATGTATGTTTTAAATTGCGTAAAATTAACGGCATGTTAATATGTTCTTATATACAATGTGAACTGTTATTTTAAGCGTTAAGAAATACTGTGATATGTTAAAAGTGAAAGTAATGCCAAAAATTTTAAACTTATTCTTGTGACTGTAAAAAAGAGAAAATTATTGTGAATATGTGTTAAAGGTTGAATGAATGTAGTTAGGCTCTCTGACGCTACACTTCAGAGTTAGCCACTTTCAGAATAGTACCTCAGGGTTTAGAGATGAATATAAGGTGTGTTATGAGGTCTTGTTATGTTGAATTTTAACACGTTAGTGTTTTGATTGCAGGCGGTAGTGTTGAACACTTGTACATAAACACATTCTTGTTTGGTGTTTTCTTTTACAACACATGTCAGAGAGCACGGGGAGAGAATTAAATAAAGTCATGAATGAAATAAGAATCTAAGAGAAATATAAATATTCATGTTACTTGCCATTTAATTGTGTAACATTTCATTAAACTAGTTTTCCTTCCAGATCTCTGGAAGGAACCAGATTTCAACTAGAAACTCCTGTTTAGATGCAGTACAGATGAAAAGTAATTGTCCATGGAGTTGATAATGTAAAAAGCGATTTTTTTTTAAATTTCTAGTTTCTAGTGAGAACTGTTTGTAAAAGATTGGCCTCGCGTTAGATTCTAGAGCTAAAATTTTTCAACAAGGTCGTGTTAGACCTCAGTTTCAAATTAATTAACTCTGGCGTGAGGTATGTAAGGATCTTAAGTTTTACTAACGTTTATTTTATTTTAAATCTTTACTATCACTTCTTATTTTCTACTTCCGGCCAGAATTAAAAGCTTTAACTTATTTATGCAAATTTGTCTTGCGAACGCCAAGTACTTAACTTGTGGCTTTTTGCCAAGCAAGAGAGAGAGGAAGGATTTAGTAGAAGCAGCCCGCTTGCCTTAGAAGTTTTACTCGGTTGCTCGTTGCCTTCCAGGCCAGAGGTTTAATCCTCTTGATAATTTTAAACGTATTGTAGTGTTAACAGTTCTCTGTACTACATACGGCCTTTCTGTTAATATACGGCCAATCTTCCACGTTTATTATTCCAAAGTTAAGTTAGAGTTTAGTTAAATATTTTTATATTCTTACGTTCAGACCACAAGTAGTTGGTCTCTGTATTCCGAAGTACGGAAATTATTTTAAAGAGTGTAAAATAAAGGGTTTCGTATACCCTTCCTGTGTATCTTGTCTACTTCCCACATTTATTGAACATAGCTTTAGTAAGCTCCCTGTTCCGAGTCAGGTCATTGAATGTTCCCCAAGCAAGTAAGGAGAAGCACGGAACCTGATAAAGTAAACAAATAAATATTAAGCTTTTCTTTTGTAAACTTTGATACCCTTTAGATCATAATTGCTCTTTATTTCATAAATTACGGTTTCATATTTTTAATTTTATAATTTTTGCATGTCATCTTACTAGATTTAAACTGATGATCTATAATCTGGTAAAATCGATAATCCGGAATCGCCGAAGTCCCGACGAGTCCGGATTAAAGACTTTTGACTGTATATGTCTTGCAAGAGAGGTAGCACATAAAATTGTCATTTTGCTAATATAATTCATATTTAAACACTACAATTGTCAAATTACTTAGCTAACACATTAGAAATAATTTTTCTCTTGCAGTAAATGCTTCTATATTGTAAATCTTATGTCGATTAAGAATTCTCTTAACCTGTTCAATAACGATACAATTGCCATTGACTCCAATTTGCTGGCATGATAAATGCTTCTATATATTTTTTAACAATTTTCATAAGAATTAAAATTTGTAAGAAATAATTTCCAACATTTAGAATTGTGCACTGTTGTAGTTTAAATGAGAAATCAACTAGGATTTGATAAAATAATATTTATTAACAGACTTCAGAAACAAGCATGAGACATACCTAGATATAAAATGGATAAAAAATTTCCACATATAATTGTTCCAATCAACAACTGCATTGCATATTAAAAACTCAACTGAGGTCAGTCCATGGTACCAATGGTACATAAATTTACAGCTCTAAGGAAATTTAGAAGCGATCCTTCAAATCAAGTGCGAGATCTGAGACTTTTTTCTGGGCAAGATCTAAGATTGAAACGTTATTTTGGTGTATCGTAATTGGTAAAACACATCATTTCAGGATTATTTTTACAAAATTTTCAGCTATGAGGAATCCCTTTTTTCTGTAGTAATTTCACTACTTCTTCCTCTCTCTTTTTTTTTTTTTTTTTTTTTTTTTTTTTTTTTTTTTGTAAATCCCAGGCAAGTTTGCTATTGAACAAGAATTTCTATCTATAGAATTAAAGAGAAAGTGTTAGCACAAAAAATTAAACAAGTTACATTGAAATAAATGCTTAATAAAGGAAACAAATAAATGAACTTTTCTTTTTTGTACATTTTGATTCCCTTTAGGTCATACATATTTTAGTATTTCATAAATCACCATTTCATATTTTTAATTTTATAATTAACATCTTTATGGATTTAAACTTAAGATCTAGTATGCAGCAAAATCCCAAAACTGAAATTGCCAATGTCACGAATATTCTAGATCTTTGACTTTGTACTACTTGTATATCTCTAACAGCAGCCAGTATTAAGCCATGCTATACAGGATATAAAAAATTGCGGTGACAGTTTCTTTTTCAAGGATGTTCATGGTCTGAACAACATTTTGTTGTTTCGGAAATGCTGCTTAGCACAGCCAAAAACAAGTTCAGCAGGCATTAAAGTAAATCGATGGAACATCGTGCATAATTTTTTCACTTTCTGTGGCATATGCTCAGAATGAGAATGTGAAACAGGGCCCGATAAATAGGTTCTGCATGCTTTCATAGAGGACGTGGAAATGCATCTTCTGTTTTGAAATTACATCGAAAGGAAAAATTTCTAGATTTCATTACAAATGCTTTATGTATTGCAGTCCAATGCACAAAGAGTACGTTTTTTTTTTTTTTATTATTATTATTATTTTATTTTATTTTATTTTATTTTTATTTAAAGAAAAAGAAATTCTCGTGCACCACAATGTATCACACGAGACTTACAAATCATAAGTAAAAAAGGCAAAATAATAAGTAATATCATCAGTTTTCAACAATACAATAAAATCATAACAAGGATTAAAAAAAAAAAAAAAGTAAAGAGTACGGTTAGTACTGGAAAAATGCACAACCTAAGCTGTACGTTATGTAAATTATATTTATTTAATGAAAATAAGAAAGTGTAATAAACAAATAATAACACATGAATATTTGGCTCACTTCACTCAAAACCAAGATGACTTAGCTGATCACATTGTTGCTATCTTCAGCAAGTTATCACATATTTTAACACTGTGTTTTTGCAGTGCCCATATAACAGAAAAAAGTACCTACACTTCTAATAACAGTTTTTAAATGGAACACTATCATTATGAGTTATAAAATATACTTTTTATGTCTTATTAGAGCAAGTTATTAAATTATAAATTATAGAATTTTTTAAAGTGTGAAAACTAACAGTCTCTTAATGAAGAAAAAGTTACTGAATTGATAATTACTTGTGTCTAAGTAAGAAAATATATATTTATAATTTATTTAAATCTGTTATTAAAGGAATAGTAATAATCAATTATTCAAGTATATGTTAAAATCTAAAATAAACCTAACACTTATAAATGTAATAATTACTTAACATGATCTTTCAAAATATACTATTACCTAATTATGTTACTTCTGACTGACATTTCTTACATGATAAAATATTTCTCAGATTGAATTTTACTTTAAAACTTAAATACATATTTTAAATATAAATGCCACTCATGATATGTCCCCATGTACTGTCAAAAGTCGTTAATTCTGACACCCATAATCCGGAATGATCTAATCCGGACCTCAAAGCTACAAACTTTCTGCGCATGCGTCGCTTTGACGCATGCGCGTAAGACCTTTACGGCTGCGAATATGCGTGTGCGCATGCACATAATACGTTTACGCATGCGCGTTTAATGTATAACGGACGGTATAAGCTAAGCTAAAATTATCTAATTCAGTTAATGTTGCAGATTGCGTTGTTCCTTAATCTTCGAATTGGATCCGGCTTATTATTTTTTGCAGACTGTTAGAGCAATTTTATAAAAGTAAGCTTGAACTTTCGAGTATGTCAAATAGAATTTCCGATATCTATTTAGTAATATGTAAAGGATCTACAAAGCCAAAGAATGTTTCGAAGTCCATTAAACAAAAAGTGAAATTGTTGCAAAAAATTGATAAAGGCATGAAGAAAGTGACAGAGAGGTGATTTGCTTCTCTTACCATTCCGAAATCTGTTTATCAATTTCACGCTGCTCTGCGGAGGGGGGGGAGAGGAACGCCGCGGCGCGCAATGAATTGGAAGTTGATCTGTCAGCACTATCCTTATCTTCAGGGCAGATGCTTTTATTTTATTTGGCTTATAATTCCTTACTAAATGTAGTATTTCATCTCGATGTACTCCGTCTTTGATATGATTTAAATCACATTCCTCGTCATTATAATTCGCTTCCGATCGTGAAGAAAGTGACCCAGAGGTTATTGAAAATGAAAAAATTTCGATTGACAAATTAGTCGGTATTCTCGACACAGCAATTATAGGACTTGAACAGTGGAACTTTGTAACTGAAGAAGAAATTATGTCTGTTTATAGAATTAAAGAGAAAGTAGTATCACATAAAACGAAGCAACTTAAACAACTTACATTGAAAGAAATGTTTAATAAAGTAAACAAATAAATATTAAGCAATTTTCTGTAAATTTTGATACCCTTTAGATCATAATTGTTCTTTATTTCATAAATTACAGTTTCATATTCTTAATTTTATAATTTCTGCGTGCCATCTTACCAGATTTAAACTGATGATCTATAATCCGGAAAAATCGATAATCCGGAATCGCCGAAGTCCTGACGAGTCCGGATTAACGACTTTTGACTGTATATATATATATATACGGTGGCTCCCAAAAGTGTTCGTACACTTATGAATTTCATTGAAATAGGGCTCTATCCATTAATTAAAAGTAAACTTTGTAAATGAGATTTTAATTTTAAGATCTATAATCTATTCGCAACAAAATTACATGAAATATTTTTAAAATATAGCGAAACTTTATTTTTAAGAAATTAATAATCAAAAAATGCAAACATTTTATCTCACCAAAGTCTTTGTACACTTCAAAAAAACTTGACATATTAGTAAATATTTTAATTTTTCGTTAAATTAATATTAGTAGGATATCCTTTAGCATCCACAACAGCTTTTAAACGTCTGGAAATAGATTTTACTAATTTTTTTTTTTTTGTAATTTCTGTTATCATTGTTCATCCATTCTTCCATCATGGCTGATTTGAGTTCGCTTTTCGTTCTGATGTTGTGTTTTCATACTTTAACCTCCAACTCTTTCCAAATATATTGTATGGGGTTTAAATCTGGCTACTGAGGGGGTATTTTCAAAACCTGTGGACAATTATAGAGACAGGCAAACGTTGAGAGCCGTATACTTAGGATCTTTATCATGATTAAAAATAAAGTCGTTTCCAATGCTCAAATTTTGGGCTCATAATTTTAAATTGTCTCTTAAAACATTTAAATAAAGAAATGATTCATTATGCCATCAATAAATAACAAATTACCTAATCCTGATGCTGTCATGCCCCCTCCCACACACAAGAACACCTCCACCGCCATGCTTAACTGTTCTAACCAAGTTCTTAGAATGAAGTTCCTCATTTTTTTTTTCACCATACGGTTATTCGACCATCGGAACCAAAAATGTTAAATTTGCTTTTGTCAGCAAATAAGACATTATTCCAGTACGTTTCGGGTGTATTTATCATTGATTTTGCGAATGAAAGCTTTTCTGTTAACAAAAAATTTTTTACGGGCAGAACGCCCATGTAATCCAGCTTTTCCGAGACCTCGTCGAACAGTTTCAGGTGAAATTGAAATAGAAAACTTTGCATTAAATTCTGCAGAAACTTTTACAGCACTCAAACTTGGGTTTTTCACAAATTTTCTAATCATAAATCTCTCATCACGTTTAGTTAACGTTCTCGGTAGACCTTTTCTTACCTTGTTTTCAATCCGATTTTCTTCTTTAAAGTGTTTTATCACATACTGCACTGTAGAATAGGATAAATTAACTGATTTAGCGATATTTCGAATTGATTTACCACTACTATGGTGAAAAATTATAAATTTTCGAATGCTGTTTGTAATTTCTTTACGACTGCAACACATTTTTCCATAATAAATAGAATATTATGAAGCAAACAATAAAAAATTAAAGCAAACGATTTTTTAAATGCCACCACAATGCAAAAATTAAAAAAAAAACGGCAAACGATAATTCTGATTTTGATTTTATCCAAAAATATGTCAGTGTACGAAATGTTTTTCAGTTAAAGTAGTCATAAGAGGACTGCCAATAGATTGTCCCCCTGAGGACATTTTTGAAGAATTAGAGCATATGAAGTATAAACCACGAAAAGAGGTTCAAATGAGAAAAAATAGATCTAGGACCCCAATGCCGTTATTTCAGGCTCACCTCGATAACATACCAGGGGTACAAAGCAGTTATGATGTAAATAAAATATTATGCTTTTATGTAGAAGTACATCCATACAAGGTGCGTGGAGGTGTTGTGCAGTGTCACAACTGCCAACACTTCCACCACTCTAGTGAGAATTGCAAATTGCAGCCCCGCTGCGTAAAATGCGCCGATGCACATAAAACTTCAATGTGTAATGTTAAAAAATTATAAGCGCCAGTTTGCTGTAATTGTTTACAATCAGGGCACACGGCAAATTACCGTGGTTGTCCTAAATTTCTAGTACGACGCACGGCTGGCGTTAAGTCAGCTAGTACAAATAATGTTAAAAATGCTGATGTCAAGGCACCCAGTGCGCCTCAGTCTGCTATGGTGGCCCCCGGCCGAAGCTACGCCAGTGTTGCCAAAGGTTCAACTGTTAATTCTGCTGCGGCTTCCGTAGCAAAGCAAGATGTAAAAAATGTAAATAGTGTTAATCATGTTAGTACTAGGACTGTAAATAACAACAGGACTGATGTGTCTACAAGTAGCAGCAATGTTAATGCTTTTACGGATATTTTTAAAGTGTTTAAAGAAATTTTTGACATGTTCAAAGGAACTTCCTTTGTTACTGTTTTAGCAAAAATCTCCGCAGTAATGCCTGAGTTAAGGGCAACGGAGAACACTATTGATAAACTGTTCATCTTGTTTAACGTGTTAGATGATGTTTTCAGTTCTTCTTAACTGCTTAATTATGAATTGTACTGTATATAGATATTTAAACATAATTACTTGGAATGCGAACGGATTGTATCGTAAAATCAATGAACTCAGGGAGTTTGTAAATGAGCACGCCCCCGACTTACTTTTCCTACAGGAACACATGTTTGACCCAAAAATACCAATTAATGTTGCGAATTATAGCACCTACAGATCTAATAGAAGTGCCAATGCTTTACGACCAAGAGGAGGAAGAACAGCGCTCCTTATCAAACGCTGCATCCCCCATAATCATGTAACAATACCACAGCTTTCGGTCGTTGAGGCCACAGCTATCTGCATCACAACAGACACTAACATAACATATACGTTTGTTTCCATCTATATACCAACAATGAAACCAGTGGCTGCTGTTCAGGCAGACCTTGAGACGTTACTGACACTTGGAACACATATTGTCATAGGTGGAGACTTAAATACACGACACCGCGCGTGGAACTGTTACACTTCAAATACTACAGGCAAATTAATTTACAGTTTAGCCGGTTCGGCTAGATTTAATATAGTAGTTCCAAAAACCCCAACACGGTATGCTGCTGGGTCAGCTGCAATAATTGACTTCTTCCTGCTCAGAAACACCAGCAGTCCGCTGGATGTTTCTATGCTGGATGAATTGTCATCTGATCATAATCCGGTCAGAATTATTCTGGACCTCAGTTTTACTACAACAGACAGAAGAGCCTTTCGCACCGACTGGCAAATTTTTGCCAAAGCTCTAACCAACATTCAGTACACGATTCCAACGATACATTCGGGGGATGGCATTGATAGTTTGGTTAAGGAATTCACCTGCGAAGTTCAATCTGCTTATGAGAAAGCAAGGATAGAGGTTAAACCTGAGAAAGCCTTCAAACCATTAGAGTTACGTCTATTGTTAAAACAAAGGAATGCAGCCAGAAGGCAATACCAGAGAACAAGGCACCCACAAGACAAACGGCACTTCAACCAACTGTGTGAGGCAGTCAAGTCTCTAACAAACAAACTTGCACAAGATCACTGGACCAGCTACCTGGGATCACTTTCCTGTGAGGATAGCTCATTATGGAAAGCTGTGAAAAGGTATAAAAAATGCTACAAGTCCATACCGCCCCTTAACGGGCCTCAAGGGATCCACTACCTTGAAGCTGAGAAGGCAGAACTTCTAGCGCAGCATCAGGAATCTCAGTTCTGTATGAACAACATTTCAGACAACAACACAGATCAGCTTATTGCTGAGTTTCATCACAATTACACAACAAGCTCATACACCGACAACATAATCTTAGTCATGCCGTCGGAGGTCTGCAGTTACATCAAAAGGCTAAGAAGGAAAAAGAGCCCTGGGTTGGATGGTATTTCCAATCAGATGATCAAGAATTTTGATCATTTTGAAACCTCACAAACCAGCCACTGCACCTGAGTACTTTCGTCCCATCAGTCTCCGGAGCTCTGTCAGTAAACTAATGGAGGCAATTATAATGAGCAGATTGAATAAATATCTGGAGGAGCATAAGGTCATCATTCCATACCAATTCGGTTTTCGTCAGAAACACTCAACCACCCACCAGGTTTATAGAGTTGTGGAGATGATCAGTGATGGCTTACAAAGAAGCAGAGTGACTGGAGGTCTGTTTCTAGACATTGCTAAGGCCTTCGACCGTGTGTGGCTAGATGCCCTCACATACAAGTTATACAACCTGGGGTTACCAGGCTACATCACTCCTACCTAACTCCTACATCACTCCTATCAAATCCTACCTAACGGGTAGACACTTTGTCGTTCACGTTTCTGGCACATTATCCAGCAGCCGCCATATAAGGGCTGGCGTACCACAAGGGTCCCTTTTGGGCCCCACTCTATTCAACATTTATTTGAACGACATACCCACTACACCCAACACGACACTCGCAATGTATGCAGACGACACTGCGATCCTTACACAAAGAGTATTTGTTGGTTCAGCTATACAACACTTACAAGAACATATCCAGGCATTAGAGGCTTTGCTTGTCAAGTGGAGAATTAAGGTTAATGTTGAGAAAACATATCCTATATTGTTTACAACAAAAAAGAAATTTCCAGTCTGCCTGCAGATGTATGGAGAAAGCATTCCCTGCGTCAAGCAGGTCCCTTTTCTTGGGGTGATCCTCACTAAATCTCTTACATGGAACCCACACATTACAAATATTATCACTTTAGATAATCGCTAATCGCTGTAGTGAATCTTTTTTTAAAAAAAAGTCGGGCGTAACCTTGGCGTAGTTTATCATTTTTTAAGCGTTGGCGATTTTCAAAAGTTTAGAAAGTTTAGAAAGGAAAATGGGTTTGTAACGGCATAAAATATAAATAATTAGTTTGAAAGTAACTCACAATATTTTAATACTCATAATACTTTAATAATTATAAATGTTTACTTTGCATATTATTGTATTATCGTTTTGGTAACAGTTTTTAATCTTTAGAATTCGATTTGTTTATTAAAAATACAGAAGATGAGATTTTTGACTACTGAGCTGGTGAATAAAAAATTATATTTGATGTTGATATGGTAATTTTTTTATTTTATAGTAAGAATTTATTTGCATTGTATTATATTGTACCAACTGAAGATCCATAAAGGCGTACTGTTTATATTTGTTATATTTGGTGACTCAGGAGCGTTCGACTTGTTTATTTAACATGACTACAGAAAAAGTAACAGAAGCGAATAAAGTAAGCATTAAAATTCTACCGTTTTGGCGTGAAAAACCCGACATTTGGTTTTTCCAAGTGGAAGCCCAATTTGAAATAAATAAAATCACGACTGAAGAGACTAAATTTAACTATTTGATATCCCAGCTTGAACCGAAGTATGTTGAAAATACACTGACTACAAATAAGTATTTGGACACCTGTGATAGAAAAGAAAAACTAACTTTATTCAAAATCAATAGTTGGTAGAGCCTCCACAAGAGGTAATTACAGTGTGGACCCTCCGAGGCATACTTATGACAGCTAGTGGTATTTTCTTCCACTCGGCTTGGAGAAGACATAGAAGTTCCTTCACCGATTTTGCACGGGTAGTGCACCCCTGAATTCGGCGATGCAACTCGTCTCAGAGGTTCTCGATAGGTTTCAGGTCTGGACTCTGGGCAGGCCAGTCCATTTGATGAAATCCATTGGCACCATACCAACCTTTGGTTAACGTCAAAACATGACAACTGGCATTGTCGTCCTGAAAGTAACAGGGGTCCAACCCGTAAAACTGCCACAACGTAGGAAGCACATTGTCATCCAAAATAGTGCAGTAGGCATCGGAGTTGAGGTTACCATGAATGGGGACCAAGGGTCCCAGCCCATACCAGGAGAAACACCCCCAGACCATAATTCAACCTCCGCCGAACTTGACTGTTGGCACAATGCATTTTGGCAGCAGACGTTCTCCAGGTAGACGCCAGACCCAGGCCCTGCCGTCCGAACAGTAAAGGGTGAACCTTGATTCGTCACTCCAAAGAACCCGTTTCCACTGATCTACGGTCAAATTTCGATATGCTTTGCACCACATTAACCGAGCAGCGCGGTTGGACTTTGTGATCAAAGGCTTATGGGCAGCAGCACGACCATGAAAACAAGCAGATGTGCTTCCTTACGGATGGTATTCATTGAAACAATACTCCCGGATGCCTGTTGAAACTCCTCGCGGGTAAGGGCCCTCGGTTGGGTGCGGTTCTTCCGAATTTCTCTGAACAGCACTCGTCGGTCTCTATCTCCCAGTTTCGTTGGTCTGCCGACTCTGGGCACATTCCGACAATCACCGCTCACCTTCCACTTCTTAATTACATAGGCCACTGTCGATTTTGGGTACTTCAGATGCCTAGATATGTCCCTTAAGGATCGGCCACATCTGTGATACCCGATAATTATACCTTTCTCGAAATCAGAGAGCTCCGAACTGCAAGGCATCTTGCATGCAACTAAAGCCGATGCTGTTTCCTACACGATATATACCGGCGGAGTCCGTGACGTACCTTAGGACCGCAGATATCGTCATTTGCATAGGTGTCCAAATACTTATTGGTAGTCAGTGTATATGGGACATTATTAAAGACGCTAAGCCTAATAAATATTCTATGGCTAAATAAAGACTTTTAAATGTTTTCAAAGAAAGTGAAAATAAGCGAATTCAGCGTTTGATAAGTGGATTAGGTCTCGGAGATTATAAACCAAGTCAACTTTTGCTGCAGATGAAAAGTTTAGCCGCAGATGATTTTCTTGAAAAAGTTCTAAAATCCTTATGGTTGGATAAGATGCCTGATTTTATAAAGAATATTCTTCTCGTAGGTGACGAAAATTTAGAGAAATTGTCCATGATGGCTGACAAAATTCATGATATGAAGTCTGGAAAAGAAATTTTTGCTGTTTCGCCAAACGTTAATGATGTTGTATTTGCAAGAATAGCTGCCTTAGAACAAAAAATTGACTCAATGCAAATAAGTAATCGTTCTAGACCTTAGATATCATCACCGGAATACATCTCGGAGTCGTGGCCGTTCGAAAAGGAGATTTAATCTGAAAGGTAAATATTGTTTTTTTTCATTTTAAGTTTGGTAATCGTTGTTGACCTGAGAAATGTTATTCGCCATGCGCTTGGCCTAAGAAGTCGGAAAACCGCATACGGCAATAGGATTAGTGGCTACTACTGTTGCTGGTATCAACGACAGCCGCAAGTTTCGTTTATTTGTGAAAACAAAAACACAGGAATGCGGTTCTTAGTACATTCAGGTGCTGATGTTAGTCTCATTCCTGCGACTAAATGTACTACAAAAGTAGATGATTTTAAATTATATGCAGCTAATGGAACGGAAATTCCTACTTATGGAATTAAAATTTTAACTTTAAATTTAGGACTTAGAAGAGAATTTCAATTTCCGTTTATATTAGCTAAAGTTGATAAAGCTATTATAGGAGCTGATTTTCTAAATAAATTTAAACTTTTAGTTGACATTCACAATAAGAAATTAATTGATGGAATAATTAACCTATCTGTTCGATGTAATGTAACAACAGTGTTTTCTGATCATGCTATTAGTACTCTAGATAAAAATTCTAAATACGCTAATTTGTTACCACAATATCCAGATTTAACAAAACCGAATTTATCAGTATCAACATTTAAGCATGGTGTTGAGCATTATATTACAACTAGAGGACAACCGCAATTTATGTTTACACCAGAGCTAGACAACTGGATCCCAAACGATTACAAATAGCAAAACAGGAATTCCAATATATGTTAGAAAATGATATTATTCGTCCTTCTAAATCACAATGGGCCAGTCCTTATCATATGGTTCCAAAAAAAGATGGTTCTTTTCGACCTTGCGGGGATTATTGACGTTTGAATGCACAAACAATACCAGATCGTTATCCTATACCCCGATTAGAAGATTTCAACCACATCTTAAAAATACTCGAATATTTTCTAAAATTGATTTGCATAAAGCATATTTTCAAATTCCTATTCATGAAAATGATAAGCCAAACACTGCCATTATAACTCCTTTCGGACTATATGAACTTAGCGTCATGAGTTTTGAGTTGCATAACGCCCCTTCTACCTTTCAAAAATTTATTAATAAAGTATTTAGAGGACTAAATTTTATTTTTGCATATTTGGATGATGTTTTAATTGCGTCAAATAATGAACAGGAACACAAAAAGCATTTAAAATTGGTTTTTGATAGATTACAAAAATATGGATTGAAACTTAATATTTCTAAATCTGTTTTTGGAGTCAGTGAATTGGAATTTTTAGGCTTTCTAATTACACCTGAGGGATCAAAACCTCTTACCGACAAAGTAAAAGCTATTCTGAATGTTAAATTGCCTGACACTGTTCATCAACTACGAACCTTTCTCGGAATCATTAATTTCTACCGTCGTTTCTGGAAAAACGCAGCTAGTACTCAAGCTGTTTTACACGGCTAAAGAGGTGCAAAGAAGAGAGATAATCGGAAAATAACTTGGACGGAGGAGGCAATTGAGAAATTTGAAGAATGTAAACAAGCTATAGCAAATGTTGCTCTTCTCTGTCACCCCGATCCAGACTTACCTTTTTCGTTGTGCACAGATGCTTCGGATTCAGCAGTCGGTTCAGTTTTACAACAACTTGAAAATGGTAGTTGGAAACCAATCGTATTTTTTTACAAGAAACTAAACGCTACATAGCAAAATTGCAGTACATATGATCGTGAACACCTCGCAATTTATCTTTCCATTAAATATTTCAGACATTTATTGGAAGGATGAAAATTCATAGTGTATACTGAACACAAACCCTTAATATATGCATTTTCACAAAAAACAGATAAAGCATCTCCAAGACAAATTAGGCAACTCCAATACATTTCAGAATTTACAACAGACATTAGGTACATTACAGGAGGGAATAACGTAGTAGCGGATACATTATCCAGAATAGAAGAAATCGCCTTAATAAATTATGACGAAATTGCCGAAGAACAAGAGCGAGATGACGAGTACAAACACATTCATCAATTAAATTGAAATAAATAATGGGATGTAATTTAAAAGACAGAAATAATTTAATGTAAGAGATTTATATTTAAACATTTGCACACACAAATGATTTATCAGGTTTTGTAAGGTTTTATTTCATAAATAACTTTGATTTTGAAATATGGCATTTGAACCTGTGAACCTGTGTGGATACTGAAAAAGTGATGAATATATAAGAATATTATCATTTTCAGTAAGTTTTCTTATTGAATAATAAATTCTGACAGTCCTATGCTATAAGAATAGGGTCTAAGTTTGCATAAAAATTCCTCTGTTAAATAGAATTTAAGTAATTTCTGTAGCCTTTTTGTCAATACACTAAAGATTTTTCAACTATTTACTCGTCCTCGCTTGCAATTAGACTCATCATTAAATCCCTATTTTATCTAATCATTTCCTGGACATTATCATGTATACAGATTGACCTCGTCTTTGTAACTGATAATTATTACTTACAAATTATTCTTTTGCTGATGAACTATTAACAACATTCGCTCTCACTACCGCCTGCCTTACGGAAATCGGCGTAAAATGCTGGTACCTGGGCTGATTGTGCACATGCGCGAACGTAGGTGGTGTGAATAGCCTGTTAGCTATTCGCACCGTCGGTGCGATTGGCCACTGCGACATAGAAACCCGTGCGTTTCGAACAAGACAGTTCCGTTTCTTTTTCTTTTTTTTCTTTTTTTTCTTTTTTTTTTTTTTTTTCCCAATTCCCAATTATTTTCTGCTCTTAGTAAAAAAGATGATAACTGTATATACCTTTTCCAACAAAAGTTGTATGCATGCTTTTACTATGTAAAATGATAGTTTTTAATCTTTAATTTTTGTTCATAACCTCTTACAAAAACTCAGTATAATGATTGTCCGAAAAATAATAGATTTGGGTTGTTTGATTAGTACTGATATTTACAGTATTCAAAGAATTATAAAAAAAATTATAAGGCAGCTGAATAACTGGAATAAAGAGAACATTCTTGTGTCTCATAAATAGGTATACGCAGAACTGTATGGAAATGGACAAAAGTAGCCGTGATTTTCAAAATTTTTGTACCAAATTATAGAGTTAGTCTTTCCAGGAATCCATGAAATACAATACTTGTTGAAAGAGTAACTTCTGTTATAAACAATATGCTGTCAATGTCCTCAAAAATGTGGATTAAGCATTGAGACAGTGAAAACTGTATCAAATTTGACTCTGTGTGTATATGACTCTGTGAGAGGTTTATGATAAAGCGTAGAAAGATCAAACTTCTGTGTAATACAATTTCGTCAAATAAATCTGCATATCATAATGACACTGTAAAATATTTTCTGTTATCTGTCCTTTTTTACAATTTAGTTTAGTTCCGTTTGTGCTATCAGGTTCAATGTTCCGTCTTACTTTCTTCGGGAACATGCAAGGACCTGATTCGGAACAGAGAGCTTACTGAAGCTATGTTCAATAACTGTGGGAAGTAGACAGGATACACAAGAAGGGTATACAAAACCCTTTATTTTTCTCTATTTACAATAACTTCCGTACTTCGGAATACAAAGACCCACTACTTGTGGTCTAAACGTAAAAATATAAAAATAAAGCTAAACTCTAATTTGACTTTAAAATAATAAACGTGGAAGATTGGCCTTATATTAACAGGAAGCCGTATGTAGTACAGAGAACTGTGAACACTACAATACGTTTAAAAATTATCAAGAGGATTAAACCTCTGGCCTGGAAGGCAACCAGCAACTGAGTAAAACTTCTAAGGTAAGCGGCCTGCTTCGACTAACTGCTTCCTCTCTCTCGCTTGGCAAAAAGCCACAACTTAAATACTTGGTGTTCGCCAGACAAACTTTGCATAAATACGTTAACGCTTATAATTCTGGCCGGAAGTAGAAAATAAGAAGCGATAGTAAAGATTTAAAATAAAATAAACGTTAGTAAAACTTAAGATCCTTACATACTTCCCGCCAGAGTTAATTAGTTTGAAACTGAGGTCTAAAACGACCTTGTTGAAAACTTTTAGCTCTAGAATCTAACGCGAGGCCAATCTTTTACAAACATTTTTCGCTAGAAACTAGAAATTTAAAAGAAAGAAATTTGTTTTTACAATAGCAGCTCCCAGGACACGCAATTTTTTTCATCTGTACTGCATCTAAACAGGAGCTTTTATGCAAATCTGGTTCCTTCCAGAGATCTGGAAGGAAAACTAGTTTAATGAAATGTTACACAATGAAATGGCAAGTAACATGTATAATTATATTTCTCTTAACATTCTTATTTAGTTCATGACTATTTTAATTATCTCTCCCCGTGCTCTCTGACATGTGTTGTAAAAGAACACCAAACACGAATGTGTTTCTGTCTACGTGTTCAACACTTCCTCCTACAATCAAAACACTAACGTGTTAAAATTCAACATACCAAGACCTCGTAACACACCCTAATATCAACTCTAAACCCTGAGGTACTATTCTGAAAGTGGCTAACTCTGAAGTGTAGCGTCAGAGAGCCTAACTACATTCATTCAACCTTTAACACATATTCACCATGATTTAGTCTTTTTACAGTCACACGAATAACAAATTGTTAACATTACTTTCACTTTTACCATATCACGGTATTTCTTAACATTTGAAATAACAGTTCACATTGTATATAAGAACATATTAACATGCTGTTAATTTTACACATTTGAAAACATACATTAGTAGTACATTGTTAACTTCTATTCTTTTCAAAGCAAGTGCCAATTCTTTCTACATTGAAATACTACATTTCAAAAAGTCTTTCAGACTAAAACTTCTTTCTTGCCAGAATGTTTTAAATAAAATTTATACAATAACTTGTACAATATTTAAGTATTTACACATTGCTATTATACATCAACTTTAGTTTTACGCGCGAGTAATTGAAAAACATAATACCAAAATAGGTAACCACTCATTTCTCGCCCTTTTGGCGATAAAGGTAGACCTCGCATGAGGTAAAACTTCTTGAAATCTGCCACTTGCAGTAAGAATGAAATATTAACTTAAGTTTGCAAAGTAACATAAAATTTTACTTATCTTTGTGATATTCGGACATTCTTTTCTGAGCACAGTCTTGGAAAGTAGCGTAAATTCGTGTTTGATTTATCCTCCTTCGTGTGCGGGCTCGCCCTTCAGCGCCTTCCTCTAGAAGCTTTCTTTTTTTCCCAGTTCGGTCACACTTGAATATCTTCTTTTTCGCCTCTGCCTGTGGTCTTGGCCGTTTGATGGCAGCTGGTCTTGGCGGAACCGGGAAACTTGTTTCGTGTTCCTGCTTGGACCTCGTTGCTGGCCGTTCAAATTTCCCTTGTAACTTTTCCTCCGCCGCTGGTGGCCCTTCCGCAGTTCGGCGACATTTGCTGCGGAGAGTCCTGTCGGATGAGTAGATCTTCCGTTTTAGAGCCGGGTTAGAGTTGCCGTCATTTCTCCTGGCTCTCTTTGCATTCGTCGTTCTTCTCCCTTCTTCATTCTGGGGGTGTCCGGGAGCTCTCTTTTCTGGTCGGTGGAATGGCTTCTTTTTCTTGTTACCTTCAATTTTCCCGCGGGGAAACTTTCTTTTCACTTGCTCCTGCCTCTTAATGGCTTGCCCTTGTACTTGTCGTTGTTCCACCTCTGGAGCTTGTGCCTGCGGTGTCTGCCGTGCCGGATCCTGCAAAAGATCTTTGAAAATTTGCATTTTATTCCGATCATAGTAGGGTTTGATTGATCAATGTTTGCGGAGCAGGTTTCACAATTTCTGGCTTTTAACACTACTACAGCGTAGTAGCTGTAGTAGCCAGCGTAGTACTGGCTTTTAACACACTACTACTTTAAACACTACTACTTATTTTTTCTATGACATATGGTCCTTCAAATCGTGGAAAAAATTTGGCAGTTTTATCTTCTGGTGCTGAAGAAAGTGAATGCTTAATTTTTAACACTTCATCCCCTACTTTATAAGTTACTCCCCGTCGTTTCAAGTCGTAATACAGTTTTTGTTTTCTCTGTGCTACTTCCGTATTCTTTTTTGCTTCTTTAATTAGTTTTTCTATATCACCCATTTTAAATTCTGGGGCTCTTTGTTGCACATAAAATAATTTATCTAACGGCGTTATAATCTTTCTGCCTAAAAATAACTCAGCAGGAGTTTTGCCCGTTGTATCATGTTTTGCGGTCCTAAGGGCGAAAGCAAATTCATTGACATAGTTATCCCAGATTTTATGAAAATTTTTAACATAACTACGGATAATTTTCACTATATTTCTATTGACCCGTTCCGCTATATTTGATTGCGGCCGATACGGGACCATTTTTTAATGACGTATGCCCAGTTTTTGGCACATGTCTTCAAATACATTACTTACAAATTGAGGACCATTATCCGATATAACTTTTAGGGGCGCCCCGTATTTTAAAATATATTTATTTAAAATAGAATCAGTAACTAATTTCGCGGAGGCTCGTTTTAAGGGAACAATTTCGGTCCATTTACTAAAATGATCAACCATAACAAGGAGATAGCGACTTTTATTTAACTGACTTTTTGGGAAAGGGCCCAATAAATCGATGCCAATTATTTCATTTGGAAATTCGGATTTAATACTATTTAGAAACCCGGCCGGGCGGAAATTAATATAATTAACTGCTTGACATGTTGGGCAGGACTGGACATACGCCCTTGTTAACTTTTGCAGTTCAGGAAAATAGACTGCCTCGCGTACGCGTTGGATAGTTTTTCGAATACCAGCATGAGAAGCTAAAGGGCTGTCATGTAACTCCTGCAGGATATTTAATCTAAGACTAGCTGGAATAACAGGTCGAAATTCGTTGTTGGAATTTGTAGTTTTTGTATAAAATAATAGACCATCTATTAGTTCGTAATGGGCCGCCCTATTTCTTATCGCCACAATATCTTGGTGGCTAAAATTTTCAGGATCCTTTAAATACTCATAAATGCTTCCAAACTCAGGATCCTTACCCAGTTCGGTTTTTACAGTTTCTCGGGAATTTATTGTACATGCTGTGAGCATTGCGACCTTTACGGTATTACCTTCTTCATCTATTTTAATTCTGGATAGGGCATCTGCTACGATATTTTCCTTTCCGGGGGTATGCTTGATTACCAGATTATATTCTTGTAGCTTGAGTGCCCATCTTATTAACCTTGGGGATAAGGTTTTCCCTGAGTACAATCTAGTTACCGCCAAATGATCAGAGTACACTGTTATTGGCGCCTTTCCAAAATAGACTCGGAACTTTTGCACTGTTAACAGAACTGCAAGTGCCTCTCTCTCGGTCGCGGAATAGTTTCTTTGTGTTTGATTTAAAGTTCGGCTAAAAAATGCCACGGGCTGTTGATTTTGCGAAAGTACCGCTCCTACCGCATGATCCGAAGCATCCGCTGAAATTTCTAAATTCTCATCCTTTTCAGGAAATTTCAACACAGGGGCTTGCGTTAATGCTTGCTTTAATTTTTCGAAAGCACTATTGGCTTCGGACGTCCACGAGAATCTTGCCTTTTTCCTTTTTAATTTTAACAATGGTTCAGCAATAGCTGCAAACTTTTTTATAAAGGACCTATAATATGAACAAAGTCCTAGAAAAGAAGAGAGCTTCTTCGCCGTGTTTGGAGTCGGATACTTTTGTACAGCGATTATTTTTGATTCGTCTGTCTCGATTCCTTTCTGAGATATTTTGTAACCTAAATATTTTAATTCAGGGGCTGCAAATTTGCACTTTTCGACATTAACTTTTAGACCGGCCTCATTTAATAAAGAAAACACCTGTCTTAAATCCTGTACATGTTGGTCGAGATTATCACTAGTAATAATGATATCGTCTAAATAGATAAATGTGGACTTTCCAAGAACAGGTCTTAACACAATGTCCATACATCGCTGAAATGTTGCCGGCGCCCCTGAAAGGCCAAACGACATACGCAAAAATGCATAAGTGCCAGACTTGGTTATAAAAGCAGTCTTAGGCACGTCCTCAGGCCTAACCCCTATTTGAAAATAACCAGTCGTTAAGTCTAAAGTCGTCATATATTTGGTGGATGTTATGTTCCTTAGAATTTCTTCAATAATAGGTAACGGATATACCGGATATTTAGTTATGGAGTTTAATTTACGGTAGTCAATTGCGAATCTACACCTTTTTGGATGTGTCAAAGGATAGTCATTATTTTTCTTACATAAAACCACCGGGCTAGCATAACTACTTGAGATGGGCGTTATGATCTTTTTACGTAGCATATCGATGATATGCCATTCTATAATTTTTTCCTTATTCTTATCATACCGGTATGCTTTGTGGCGAACTGGCATTGAATCTCCGGTGTCAATACTATGGTTAGTAACCTGAGTAAATCCTGGAATATCACTAAATAACGAAGCAAATTCACTTACCACTTGTCGGATTCTTCCTTGCTCGTCATTAGGCAGGTGGTCAAGATTTAACATCGGCGGTTCAGCCTTTTCTTCTCGAACTGGTTTCATTGCCAGCTTAAGGGACGCTTCATTAAAATCCAGCGTTGCTTGTGCCTCTGAAAAAAAATCTGTCCCTAAGATAATATGTGCTTGCAGATTCTTTAATATGAAAAACATAACCTTTACTTGTTCGTCCTTGATACGGACATACAGCGGTAATTTACCTATACACTTACATTTTTCTCCTTGCGCCGCTAACACTGTCGTATTATCCGAATTATATATGCGGTATTTCCGAAAATACTTCCTAAAAAAATCTTCTGCCACACAGGAACACTGCGCGCTGTATCCAGGAGTGCGGTGGCTGGGATATTATTCACCAACACTTCAATCTTCGGAAGAGTCAAATTTTTCACCATTACTGTATTTAACTTGAAGGAAGAGGGGTTTTCGTGGCCTTCGGATTTTCGCACCCTCCCGTCAGCAGAAATCCGTTTTAGTTTAAATTATTTTTCCTTTCCGTGCTTTCCTTCTTTTTCCACTGGCCTTGAGACTTTTTTCCTGGATTGCTATTGAACTGTCGACGTACGCCGTCTGTTTTTGAATGCTCGGGTTTCCTTGCCCACTGATTCGCTTTGCTTCCGTAGCCGTGTGCTTGAGTTTGCTGTAGCCTTGGCGCACAAAATTGGTTTCGCTGTTGATATTGGCGTCTTCTTTCAATGTCCGCCGTTCTTCTACTTTCAAACTGGATTGCTAGCTCAAATAACTTTTCCAGTGTAGTCGGATTCCTTAATTCAATAAAGTCTTGCACTTGGGGCAGTAACCTCGGCAAAATCACTTTAATTATCTCAGGATCCGGACGGTTTCCATACAAGAGTTTGAAGACGTGAATGTTTCTTAAAATAAAGCTTGAGAGATTTTCGATTCTTTGTTGATATATGCTGAAAAGTTCCGTTTCTAATTTCGCACGATCCCTTACAACAGGGAAGGCTTTTAGTAGGGCAGTCTTGAAATTTTCGTGAGTATAGGTGAGACTTCCTGCTTGACCCAAGAGACTTGTGCCTATACATTTGAACCAATTAAGCGCTTGGCCCCTCAAAGCGCTGGTAGCTAAGGTAAATTTTTGAAATTCGTGCACGGGGTAGAGCATGAAGTGGTCATCCAATTTTTCCAAAAAACTGGTTACCGGTGAGTTTCCGTTAAATGTTGCTTCTGGTTTCATCGAAGCGCGCATGGTCTGGACGATGTAACCAAATCCTTCCAGGGCGGCAGCTGGCATTTCTGGATTCTGAGCCGCTTTTGCAGGCAGTACAGGTTCTTCTTGAAACTCGGCCATGGTTATTCTTCTTCGTTGGGCGCCACTATCAGGTTCAATGTTCCGTCTTACTTTCTTCGGGAACATGCATGGACCTGACTCGGAACAGAGAGCTTACTAAAGCTATGTTCAATAACTGTGGGAAGTAGACAGGATACACAAGAAGGGTATACAAAACCCTTTATTTTTCTCTATTTACAATAACTTCCGTACTTCGGAATACAAAGACCCACTACTTGTGGTCTAAACGTAAAAATATAAAAATAAAGCTAAACTCTAATTTGATTTTAAAATAATAAACGTGGAAGATTGGCCTTATATTAACAGGAAGCCGTATGTAGTACAGAGAACTGTGAACACTACAATACGTTTAAAATTATCAAGAGGATTAAACCTCTGGCCTGGAAGGCAACCAGCAACTGAGTAAAACTTCTAAGGTAAGCGGCCTGCTTCGACTAACTCCTTCCTCTCTCTCGCTTGGCAAAAAGCCACAACTTAAGTACTTGGCGTTCGCCAGACAAATTTGCATAAATAAGTTAAAGCTTTTAATTCTGGCCGGAAGTAGGAAATAAGAAGTGATAGTAAAGATTTAAAATAAAAATAAACGTTAGTAAAACTTAAGATCCTTACAACTTATTGATTCCTATGAATTATACCTCCATTTTTAACCTGCTCTTATGTACTGGGATAATTTTATCAACAAATTGCCTGGACTTTACACTAATAAGCAGACAGTAATAAGGACTTAAGAATAATATTGCAGAGAAAGAGAATGTAGTGCACTCAGTTTCATTATCAGATATACTGTAAAAAAATTAATTTTTTACCAACGCATATGCCGGAGAAAAAGTCGAGAATCAACTTCGCAAGAATTGGCAAGTGACACAAAGCTCGTCGATTAAACAGTCATTAAAATTTGGATAAGAGAATATTCTCATCAAATTATTAAATCTCGTTCTGAAAGATGGAAAGTATTACTTCAAATGATCAGTCGTAGTCCTTCAAGAGAGTTACTTAAATAGGGCAAAAGCAACGCTTAATCAAAAGAAGATAATTCTTCAATCGGAAACTTGTGTCGCAAATACAACGACTGTAAAAGGTTTTTTTTTTTTTTTTTTTTTTTTTTTTTTTTTTTTTTTTTTAACCTCTTCATCTGAAGAATATTGTTTGCAATGAGTGCGAAAGTGAAATAAACGATGAATACAGATCGATATTTGAAAAGGACTGGAAAGATTCCTCTTCAAAAATCCTTCGGAAACTAATTACCAAGGAAAAAAAAGGGGGGGTTATTATTGAATTTCCAACATTGCAATCGAACATATCCGAAGCAAATGCATAATGTGATTATGTAATATTTTCATCTATTATCTCAGGAATTACCCTTTTCCTCATATTGTAACTGGAGTGTTTATGCAGGAAAAAAACGAAAAATCATAGGAAGAAAAAAACCTAATGACATTCTAAAAAATTCGAAAAGTAAACTGATGGTAACCATATTAAGCTCGTCGTTAGCTACTCGTAAAGTCATAATCTATGGATATAATTCTTTAATTCATCGCATAAAGGTAAGGACTTTTCATCTACACCGACCCGTCCTATTTTAGAAAATTCCATGAAGATGCTGGTACCTTTCTGCAAATCCGTGACTTTTCATCAAGATAAAGACCTTCACATACGCCTCCCATCAGCTTAATGAAAGTTATTTTATTTATGATTTAAACCAGGTCTTCTTAAACATTTTTCAGATGAGACCCCTTGTTATCACTGAGATTTCTTTCACGTCCCTAGTACCTCATAATATTTACGAACATTTTGTGGGACCCCATAAGCATAGCACAAATCCCACACACGCGTGAGTGAAACCGTCAATTTTTTCACTTATACTGTAATATACTACTTCAGTTTTAGGTTATTAACTTTAATTTCTAATTTTAAGACATAGAACAATGTGAAAATTTAAATAAGTAACAGAGGAAATGACAGTGTCACGTGAAAAGCAAGTAAAATGAACGTTTGTATTATAAAAAGAATGCGTCGAAATGTTTTCGTTTTTTCTTTGTCTGTATTTATGTATTGTGGCCCGTCGGCTATTTTTTAATCGAGCCCGCGTGCAGTTTGAGTTTGAGACCACTGTGATAATGTATTAAACTTGAATTTTTAAGTGAAGTATCCCAACTTTTTTTTTTTTTTTTTTTTTAAGTTGAAGCATAAATGAACAGGAAACAGATGGTCTTTTAAAAGGCTCATTTATACCGATAGTTAGATTTTAATAGTTCTCTTAAAAGTAAAACTACTTAACGATTATAAAACGTAAAGAGAATGAACACAGAAACGTCAAAATACGAGGCGTACTCAACTGCACATAGCAATAAGCTGGTTGGAAAATTTATACCATGTATAAATACCAACAGTATTAGTAACATGATTAGTGAAATTTATAAGACTGGGCCTGTAGCTGATTTTGCTAATATCAGCATTAACTGAACCACTGTTCAAAATTAAGTTTTATTCGAGCTGGGTGTTCGAACCGTGAATGAAAGTTTTCATTCACGGTTTTCGTTAAGTTATTGGAAACTCTCACTAATTATCTCCTGTTTATTTCAATAGATGTCGCCACGAGGCGAGCAAAAACAGTGAGTCAGGCCACGGTCTGGTCCACATGTTCCTAAAACGTACTCGCTGTACCTCCTGCTGTGAGAGCTGCTTCGCTGCTATTGGTTAGAAGAATTTAGACGTAACATAAAGCTTTCGACGTCATTTGTTTTGTCACGTGGTAAAGCTTCTCGTACTCCAGCCATACTTGTTCGGATTAGAGAGGTTATGTTTTAATCCTTTAAAAAAATCAGTTAAGTCAGAGGTGATTTTATGTACAACTGAATTAATTCATATGTTAATATATATTTTCACTTTATGCAATACACACTTGAGAAATACCGGATCATTACAAAGGAAGGAAAATGGGTTATTTGCTTGAAAGGGTTATATCCATATAGCATTTTGCTAATGGTACGTTGGAAAAACAATATTTAACATAGTTTATTAATCTTTTATCGTGATACAACCACATTTTTAAGAACAAGATTACAAAGTTTACAATTATACACCTAAATTTATCTCAGTTTTCACTCTGAGATGGAATCCCAGGAAAAATATTGTTAATGATGGACTAGATCAAAGTAGTCATATAGAGAAAGCACACGTGGGATCTTTGCCTTTACTGAATAACATTTGCCAGTCAATTTACAGCAAAATATATATGCCTACATTGCCTACTGTCCATTAAATTAAATATAACCTTTGAATCGCTCTTAATATTCTTGTTTTAAAAGTAACTTGTCAGTTAATTTTATCAGTAAGTTTTAGATGTTTTAGGTAGTAAGGAATATACTTTTTAGACACATAAACATTGCTTGGATTATCCTAAATTTTCATTTATATTTTAAAATACACAGTGTCATTTCCATTATCTATTTCTATTTCATTACCTTTTTTTTTTTTTTTAAAGATGGGGATGATCTAGTGTGACAAATTGCATTTTGAATGTATTTTAAATTTACCATTAATATTTTAAACTACATTTAGCACCAATATTTATGTTTGCTCTCCCATTAAGGGAAAGAAATATAATAATATAAGTTATTAAATTAAAATTCCTGTGTTTAATTCCATCTTTAACAACAGCCATAAAATATATGGAATTTACATTCTTACCACAGATGTGGTAAGTCATGAACTCATTGGCAACTTTGAAGAGCATTTGCAAACTTGTTGGTGAGTTAGGAGAGGGATGTTTGTTTGCATATCTTTAAATTTATTTCAACGATGCATCCACCACCACCTATTGTTTTACATTTTTCTTCGTCAATACAAGACATGCACAATTCTAGGCTTTTTTCACCGTTGTTTTCCCTATAAATCGTTTTAATAAAAATTTAAAAAAACAGAAAATTGCAAAATTTTGGCACCAGAATCCTAAAATGAGAAAGGAAAGAGAGGCATGTGATGCCTTTTATGTTGTATGCATGCAGAAAGCAACATCGCCAAAGATTTTACCAGAGACAATAGAAACTGTGGTATATGGTCCACCTGAATGCTGAAGTACTGAAATTCCCATAGGAGGGATCATAATCTGCAACCACACTGGTGAAAATATCTGGAGAAGTGTTGTCTGGGAGAATGCTATGTGTATACTTGGGTTGCCATATAAATGATTTTTAGTGACATGTGTAGCCATATAAATTTTTCTTCGCATCATGGTTTAGACCATCAATACTTTTTCACAGCATTCTGGTGAGGTTCAGAAAATTAGAAAGTACCAAAATTCATCATTTTAGAATTATTTTGAGTAAGTTATACACTTTGTGAACTGTGATGAACAAAAATTAATAAGCTGTGCTTCCCTCAAACCAATTTCCTTTCTTCCACATAATGATTTATTTGCATATATCAGAACTTTATTATTGCAATATGTTTTTGGAATGATTATTATTTCAATCTATGAGATTTTTATTTTACCACCAAAGAAAACACACAGACATCATTGCTGGGAAATAACTACCTCTAAAAATCTGACATGTATTAATAATAAATAGATACCTTTGTCACAATTTGAATTATCATTTTTAAAGCACATATGCTTTATACTTTATATTTAATTATGTTAAAAAAAAAGCACTATCCTACTTGATCTGGTTTTCCTACCTGAGCTGGTGAATGAACTCACTAGTTTGACTCATTGATTAAGATAACATAATCTGTATGTATGGCTGTTACAGTTATATTATTCTTCAGTTCAGAACTAAGTAAGTGCTACATAGCAAAAAGTTAAAGTAGTTTTCTTTTAAAGTGACCATTGTTTCAGTTAACTTTGGTAGAAAAAATAAGCAGCCCTTAGATGCTTTGCCATGTTCAAGTAACCTAACCAAACCCTCGTTAGAACATTATAAGTGACTACAGCTATAGTTGTGCATAGAACTTTGCAAATAGAAGGATAAATAATATAAATGAATTTTTTCCAGATGAATCTTAATACATCAACACCATCAAGGATCACATCCATGGTCTGCATCACAAAACTGCCACGTTATGTCATGCATTATGCATCCCCATACAGGTCTGAAACCAAGTGTAATCGTATGGTCCATTACATTCCAGTTGCCTTCACGTTTAATGCTCATCGGTGGCCAGGGCAACCTGTATAAGTGCAATGGGCAGCAAGACATAGGAGCGTCAAAATTTTTAGAATTTTGGCAGGAACTGGAAGGCATAATTTGCAAGCAGCAGTTATTCTATTTAGGTGATAAAATATCTAGCTCTGACTTCGCTAGCAACCAAGCAGTAAAGTAGTTGAATACTGATAATTCGACCTGGGTTTACATTCTAGCGAACAGGTTGGCTGCACGTGTGTTTTCATAGTTTTCTGCATATATGAAATATGTATAAGCTAACTTCTCTTTGAAAGTACCTCTACCCTTAGCCAAGTTACTATACTGTAATCAAATAAATTAAACACCCCCCCCAAAAAAAAACAGCCTCCATGTTTAATGTGCAGTTGAACAGGCGCCATTGTTTAGGGCTACTGTAAATGATTTATCAGATTTAAAAATTCTAATATCGAAAATATTATGCATATTATAATGATTGAATCCAAGTAAAGAATGAGAAATTATCCAAATTTTCTTTACGTACAACAAATGTTTTGCTGTGTATGTTATGTGAGCACCAGCTACATTATGTACAAAAATACCATGTGAACACCAGGTGCATTTTGTACATAACATATTAACAGTACATTATGTACAAAAATGCACTCCTTAATATTTGCCCAATCGAAGACTTCAAATGTGATAGATGATGCAGTATGGAAACTCGTACAAAAAATGTGAAATCAATAGCCATTTGGAAGTGTGCTATGTGATCAATGTTCATAAAATGTATGTAGCATGCGAGGTAATTTTTTAGTTTCTAGTTCATTTCCAAAAATTGATTATTGTATGTATACCATTTATGAAGAGGCAGTGTTTTTAAAATCTGATGAATCATTTATTATTACTCTGAGGTTTTCGAAGCTCACTGCTGTCTATCTTTAGAGGTTGTCTAGAACTAGTGATCAACAAGGAATGTATGGCACATAACAGAGAACAAATCCTAAATTCCCACCATTTTTTTTATTAATCTATTAATCCCTTGATCTATGATTTCATCAGATCTGTTATCTACTGAATATATCAGGCCTATGATTATAAAAAAACTAACATACCACAGTCTACCCATGGCTACATCAGCTGAAAACTGGTAATAACTGAAATCTACTTTTCTCACATATTCTAGGTGCACATCCAGTATCTGTTTATCTTCATGCAATGGCTGTACGAGGTGGTATACTCCAAGTTTAACTGTTTTTTAAACCATGTACTTTAAGTCTAACTGATTTGCTTACACATGTACAGTTAAACCATGTATTAAAATTTATTTGTATAATAAATATGGCTTTATCTCCCGTCTTCAATAATGTTATGCTTTTAAGGGCCATCAGTGTTTTAAGATTACAACAGTTATTTATATTAATGTTAACCCCCCAAAATATTAAATCATTGTGGAAATCTACAAATTAGACAAACTGCAATTATCATTTTCTTCTAATATTTAATCTAAAGCAACGGTTCTCAACCTTTTGACTAACGCGTACCATCTAAACAAAAATTGAAAACCTTTAATATCACCACCACTCCTGAACAAAGCTCAAATCACATAAATTTATGAGTGTTAGAAAAAAAACTCAATCAGGATATTGGGTTTTAATTTTTTAATTTAACAGTTAAAAATACTTTGCTTCTTTGTATACCATGGTTGAAAACCCCTGATCTAAAGAAATGTTCCTATGTTGTTTAGATTCATCCACACTCATTCTGCAAATAAATTGAGGAAATTTTTATATTTTTGTCTATTAACAGTCAAATGGTAACTGCGTTAAATGATAATATCAGTAGAACATATTCGCTGTACTGATGAGTTTCATACTCTTTCTCAAATGTACACATAACTACTAATAATTTATTCATAGTAAATCATTAATAGAAGATTTTACTCTTTGATGAAACACATTTTACTTAACTTATCTTTTATGCACTTTTGTAACATACATGTTAAACGTCAGTTTACATATTTTCTAATTAATATTTCTTTCACTTAAATCATCATTTCCTAGAAACCGGTATTGCTGTTTGTTATTAATTTTTCATTAAAATGCTTTCAGAAGTTTTTTTTTCCTTCTCAGAATTTTACTTCATGTATTATTTCCATCATGTATTATTCAAGCATTATTTCCATTCATGTATTATTCCATTCATGTATTATTTCCTTCATGTATTATTCAAGCATTATTTCCATTAAGTTGGAAAATTTGGATCTAGGAAAATATACAGTTTGTCCAGTTTTGTCTGACATTTTGTCATTCTAAATCTCAAAACAAATCTATAGCACATTACTTTAGAGACAATTTTGATTAAAAAATCTGTGCAAAATAACATTAACAAGAGAAGTTATCCTAGCTGTATCTAAGCAAATGTTCTGAGATACATATTTATGTAGGTATAATATATTTATGATATATTTTATTATAAAGATTAAGAGTTTTACTAAACATACATCACTTAACCTAGCTTCATATTTAAAGACACAAAACATTTGTACACTGATCTCAGGCAGGTAATGGCTGGCTTGGTCTTTCATGTATTTTCTAATCAGAAAAGCAGGTATGAGACAAATATCATTTAGTAGCTTCCATGAGAGCATCTCTCAAGCAAAATACTTGTCAAAATTAATTAATTAGCTTTTAAAGGTACATTAGAAGCATGATGTTATGAAGAAGAGAAAAGTTTCACAAAGCAGAAAAAAATTCTAAATTATAAATTAGCAGGAAATCCAGCTTACGAAGGAAATCCAGTCCTACGAAGCTTTATTATAGCATTATTATATTTATTGTTTTAAACTCTAATTCATTTACTCAGAAAAACCTTTCTATTAAGAAATTTTATATAACCATCATTAAGAAAAATATATTGTTTTTATATGACTTCTTCATTTTAGACAACATATTACTTTATGAAGCCAAATAATAGATATACAAGACTTAGTTGAATATCAATTGTGTAGATCTTTTGAAATTTTTAATATATAATTAGGTGCTTTATTAGTGTTGGAAACATGATTTCGTAAGTAATTATTTTCTTCTCAGAAGACATGCTGTATTTTTGTCTTAAATCTGGCTGGTATTTTCTAGTGAAGATAATCTTTTAGAAGACTTTTGCTTACATTTTTGTTTGATTTATCCCTTAGAAAATTTTATGAATATCATGATGTTGACTGAGCAATGCTACTAAGGCATTAGTTTTATATCATTATGCACAATGGCAAACGGTATGCGAGCGACTAAATGGCTAGTCAATAAGACAGTGATTATTTCTGGTGTTTTTTATTAAACACGATCTGTAGCTTTCATAAGTATAATAAAATCTGAGATAGAGTGAGTAATTCATCAAGAATCAACTTGACTGCTTTATGTAATCTTAAACAATGCCTAAGACCTATCGAAAAGCCACTTTAATAAGGGAGTGTACCAAGTGTCTTTCTAAATTTACAGCTGATATCACTCAAAACAGTTTTATGTATCTTATCATGCACATAAATTATGTCATGATGCAAAATATTTTCCCAACATGATGATAATGTAAGTCGAGCCTCCAGCAATGCACACTTCACATTATCAGATATACCCCATTAAATAGAGAGTTCCTGATTTCGGAGCAGAGAACCACTGTACACATATATAGCAATCCTGTAACTGTCTAGTAGTGGGTGGTTTTACTATACTTTACCTTGTTGTAATGATGCTATTAATTATATCTTCAAAGATATCCCTAATTAATATATATTCAAATATTAATTTGATCCAAGACACTCTGATATTTATTAGTAACAAAGTGTCATGCACATATTATGTGAATATAATTATTTTGGCTTTGTATATATTGTTAATGTTTACTTCAGGACAGTTTGGCTATGTTGTAATTGTAAGTCACTTTGTTTTTTATTTGCAATCTACTGGTGGTTGGGAAAAGTATAAAAGAAAATCATCTAATATGAATGTGTTGTCAACTCCATTGATGGCTGCATGAAGTCTTTAGGCGCTATCTATCCTGCATCAATAATTTTTTATACAGAAATATGCAATAGTTTTATAAACTATGTAAAGTACTTACTCTTGAAGTCTCTTAGATAACTGTTAATCAATAATACACTAATAGCCATTAAAATTGCTATAGCATGAAGGAAAGCAAATAAAAAAAATATTTGTTGTGCATAAATAGTATGGCATGAAGACAAAATGATTAAATTTGTAAGCAGCTTGGGGGTTTACAAGGGTCCGAAATCAGTCGAAACAACTGCTCCACCTGGCAGCTAAAAACGGCCCTTATCCAGTTAGGCACTGAGTAGAATTTCACTTGAATGACAGAAATCGGCATCTCATTCCATTCTGATTCAAGTCCATGCCACACTTCATCAATCGTATGAGATGGAGAGGGTTGCTAGGCCAGTCCTCAGCAAACCACGAGCAGGTATTTTCAATGGGTGACAGATCTGGAGACCGTACAGGCCAGGGCAGCAATCAAATGCACTGCATACTGAGGAAGGTCAGAACACAATGTGCAACATGTGGTCTTGAATTATCCTGTTGGAAGATTGCATTTGGCAGGCCTCAAAGATAGAGCACAATCCCTGGATGTAAGATGTCACAAATGTATCGATCTGGCATTCAAATTACCATCGATCCGAACTAAAGATGTGTGTGCCATGTGCTCAGTGGCTGCCTATACCATCACATTAGGGTTCCTATGCTGATACTGAATGCAACCAGGCGATGTGCGGTCTCCTTGGAGCCTCTAGACACTTATAAGACCATCAGAATAATGCACACAGAAACGGGACTCGTCTGAAAAGACGACATTGTACCCCTCCTATATCCAGCTTTGTTGTTGGACACACCACAGTAGCCATCTTTCTCTGTGCTGCATTGTTAAGGAAAGCTAAAGTAATGGACACTGTGCTGATAGTCCATGCTGATGCAAACGTTGACACACCGTACGAGCAGATACTGGGCATGCTGCAAATATGCCCATTTTCTGACTAATGGTCTGTGATGTGGTTGTAAATTTGGAGGGCTGATCTCACAATATGCCTGTCCTTTCGGGTATAATCATGGGACGGCAATGAGATCCTGCATGCCGTTCAGTATAATCCTCAGCATTCCATACATGCCATATTCGCTTAACAGTGGTTGGATGTCGACTAGTGCAACGGGCGATATCACAGAACGATGATCCACACACTCTATAGGCAACAATCCTGGCTCTATTGAATTCTGACCCTTGCTGGTAAGCATTTCTTCTTATTATTCAAGGCATACCATGATATTCTGAGCACATTCCAACCTTGCAAAGTGCTTTCCGAATGACAAATCCACTACACAACTTTTTGAAATTATTAATTCACCATGCCAAACTTTGCCTAGAAATACCATAATGACTGTTTCCAAGTTTTTGAATGCTTATTTTTTTCCTGTGATTCACATAAATTAGTATGCAACTGAATACCCACATCCAAAACTGAAACAATGTTTTTTGATACATTACTTGTGACAATGACAAAGTAGTATTCTAGTTTGCCTTTTTGTACCTTTTTAAAAGACAGACATCATCAGAAGTTGCTCTATATTTTTAAATAATCGAAAACAATATTCTTTTTCAGAATATCGGTTATTACTGCAAATATTAACAGTCCTCCATTTTTTAATTTTAGTTCCAGAAAATATTAACATACCAATGAAATATTAAAAGATTAAACTGTTCTTCTGTCAAAAAGTTTCAAAAATACAAAACCAATCTTGTGTTTATTGAAAAATAAATAAAAAATCCCTTCATGCCAAGCTCCAACTCTCTCAAAATTGAATCTCTAATGTTAAATCAAAATTCTCTTACATTATATCACAACCTCTGATATTTGAAAATCTAAAGTAGAATAATAAATACTTTTATGCTCCGGTAACGAAATTTCTTTTGCATAATTATATATTTTGTTTGCCGAAATTTGTCTTCCTAGTAAACATATCTTATGCCGTCCGAATAAAATACTTCAAGCGTTATGTCTGAAAAGGTTTGTGTTCTATATTCTTTACCAGCTGTACCTTTTAGCGGTTTATTATTAATTCAGAATTGTATATGCATACAAAATTTATTACGTCTTATTCAGCAAACTACAAATTACACTTTCACAACATCAGAATCCATGCAATCGGCTTGTCATGTGACCAAACAAGTGACGTTTTTTACGTAGCAAGTCGGTCAGCCAATAGTGATTCAGCATTGTCACAGCAGGGGGTACGGCGAGTACGTTTTAGGATCTCCAAACTACGGCCCACTATCTGGATCCGGACAATTTTTGTTCTATATAGATTGTAATTTAGTTTAGATTTTTGTTCACATAAAACTTGCCCTAATTACGAAATTCTGTGAACGAAAATTTGCACCTAATCAAAATGTAAACAAAATGCTCTACTAAATTGTTCCAGCGGGGAGAAAAATCCTCTTAGAAGTAAAGTTACATTACAAACTGAAGAAATCTCTGTTATTCTGGGACAGGAGTATTTTTGAAAATCTTTAAACAATTGTGAGAAATTCATGTTAGGTGAAACTGTATGAGTCTAAAAACGAAGTCTCTTCCTGTTATACTGGTATATAGCAAAACGCAAAAATCTCGTAACATGTTTAAAAACATGTGTATGCTATTCATCATAATTACATCACCGTTGTATGATCGGCTAAACTAGACCTTGGCCCTAGAAGCTTTGTAAAAGAGCCAATGCGGCCCAGGGCTAAAAATTTTGAGACCTAGTCCCAGGGATGGCAAACCTGTGGTACGTGAGAAGTACTTCGGCGGCACACCACAGGTACGTATTAAATTGCGTTTATTCATTTCCCCCACACTAAAAATAACATTTCAAAAGAAAAAGAAAAAATAAAAGAAATATTTTTAAAAATCCGAAAGGTTTCAGATTTTAAATTACGTCTAAAGGGGCGGTTTTTTTTTTTTTTTTTTTTTTTTTTTTTTTTTTTTTAACGTTTTGTGTGTTACCTTTATTTATTTAATATCATGTTCTTTGACTTAAACCATAAAATTCAGTTCAACAGCAATGTCGCAAAATAATTTTGAAATGAGCATATCTTTAGAATTTCTGACACACAGTTCCGTGCGCTGGAGATAAAAAGGTTTCTTTTCCGACTCGTAGCGTGTTGCCATTGCTCGCTTTTAAATCCTTGAGTTTGTTACTCAAAAATTCGTTTAATGTTTTACAAAATAAGAAATCGATAATAAAACAAATTCCAAATTTCAAATTTGGGCTTCCAGATGCCCATATTCACAGTATGACGACGTTATTCAAAATTGGATGGCTCTAGGTACCGTTGTTTTATAACAATGCGAGAAACATACATACATTTATGCAGATTCTTCATTATTTAATTTCTTCAAATATAATACAGGGCGATAATATTTGGTGGCAACAGTTTGAAAAGTGAAACGGACGTTCAGAGTGATTCGACGCAAAATCGCAAAACGAAAACAATAGTCCGTCAGGGACAAAGTACCTTTGGACTAATAAAAATGAAAATAGTAATAATTGAAAATATCTTATGAATAATTAATGCTAAGTAAAATATAAAATAAATTATCAATAAAAGTATGAAAGTACATAAAATAAATAAGTAAATACAAATTTTAAAGTAAGTAAAATAAATCGTATACCGCAAATCACACGAAATCCATCAACAAGGCAAGTAGAATAAATATTAATTAGATGACAATAAATTAAATAAGAACGGATAAGCGTAGCATAAATAATTTTAAAAACATAAAGCAAATGGCATTTCAGGATATTAACTACGTTAAAGATATGGGATGAATGCAAAGCAACTGATTTAAATAGCAGTACAGTTCATTTATTACGCTAAAGTATATATAGGTATATTTCTTTAATATATCACATGGAAATATGCCCAAAAGCATCTCATTCGAGGCTCCGGTCGAATTTAAGCCCAAATCTCATCAATAGCCATAAGAAAATTTGGGGCGCTTTGCATCTGCAAACGTTAGAAATATATATACACTTAGGTAAACCTTAAAAATACAGAGTAAGGAATAATGGCATTATATCCAAATGCATACCCATTTCGATTAGCAAAAATCTTGGTGGATGAAATTTTCTTTCTTTTTACCACCACGATTGCCTCGCCGATGGGCCTAGTTTCGAATTTCGCAGAAAGCATGAATATTTGTAAATATACAGTATCTATGCCGCATAAGGGCTGTTAAACTGGCAAGCTAAAAAGTCCTCTCGAGGGGTTTGTAGCAGAAAGGTGGGTGGGATATTCTTGGACGGTTCCCCAAGGTGTTGTTCTCCGTCAAAATTGGGGCGGAACTGCAATGATGTAAGATTACTGATGTAAGATTATATCAGTATTACCAATGGTGAAATTCTGGTGTTCTTGTATCTGCACCTGTAATACAGACGTCTGCTATCAAATTTACATAAACTGAAACAGGTTCTCACCACCCAGAGGCCTACATAAACGAAGAAACCTCATGATATTCTTCAAAAAGGTAACAGTAATCATGACTCGAAAACTTAATAATAGAAAATTCTTACCAATTCGCTAAAAATTCTTATATTGCCCTTCCTCGTTATTACCCGTTTAGGTTACTGCAGTATCTTCTTTTCAGCCTCACCGGTAACCTAGCGGCTTAGATCTCTGAAAACTGTTAGTTCGACCCGGTTTGGGTTCAAACTCAGGTGAACGGTCTGATTGCATTGTTGTTTTTCGTAGTTTTCCCGCCTTGAACGTGAATGCCAGCTATTTTTCCTCAGAAACGTCCTCCGATATTTCCTCCACTAAAACGCCTTTTTTCTTTAGAGAGATAGTCCTCGTACCTTTTCCATATTCAAATGACCTAACCTAACCTTCTTGTTGGCCGCAGTAAACAAAATATTGAAAATGTAATAAATGAATACTTTGCGGTAAAGGCCTAAAGAATTTTTCAAAAAAGCGGATTGGAAAATCACCTAAAAGATTTATAGAAGTCACAGAAAATAATGTAATAGAAACCGTTTAATGAAATTTAGGGCACAACTTTTTTTTTATGCGAAACTATTTTTTTTTTCAAACCTGTATTGCATTTTAATGTTTCCTCCATGTGAAGGGCTAGCAACTTTGTAACTCTTCAAATGCCAAATATTCTTCTCTTTTGTTGCAATGCTGGTAGAAAACTTAGGATTCAATATCCAATTTATTTCTAAGCTTCGAAGTGTCTTGATAGAGTTCATAATCATACAACTGGACCATGAAATGTACTTTAGGCTAGCAATAACTTTTACTTATCTAATAACCCTATGCAATAATAATGCACTCCACAGTGTAGTCTCTCTTGACTTTTCAGTTGAAGCAAAAGTAAGAAACACAATTGTCATAAGTGTCATTGATGCTTGTTTATGAGAAAAATGCTGGCAGAGTCACTCTTCTCAAACAAGAGTTGTAAAGACTTTGTAACAACCCTTTACGATTTTGAAAATGAAGTTTTGCGATAGTGGTGCCGCCCATTGAAGCGAATAATGTAGTTGCCCGTAATGGAGTGTTCACACGAGAGTTTTCCGATGCACAAGTTGCATAAACCGAACTTCATTGCTATGCAACCAGACCTTGCTACGTCCCAGAAACTGGCACAGGAATTTTGTCTGAATGTTCTAACTGTCAGCTTTATGGCAATTTGGTATAAAAACCGACCAATCACAGCGAAGAAAACACAAACTGACATACGGTGGATGACTTCATTAAGTCAGCTGCACATTCATGCATGCGCAACATTTCCTCTCTGATTGATTACTGCTTAAGTCCTGTGAACGGCGTTAATGATTTTTAAACCTCAGGACTTTATCAATAATGATGATTAGACCATCGTGTAATTCTTCCTAACATGTCAAATCAAAACTGCAGTAATGGTCGAAAGCTAATTCGGGGATCTACTTTTTATCTTTAAAAGCATGCCTCTATACTTTCTCTTCCTAATATACCAATACGATACAAAAGCTACTCTGCAATATAGAGTGAAAGGAAAGAATAGATCTTCAAAAGGATAAAATGTATCTCGTCAGTTGTCATTAATTTGAACCACAAGCTGCGATTGAATGAGTTAAGGGCTCTTGGTAGTAGCATCATCTATAGAAGCGAGCATCGTCTTCAAAATGTGGAATTCATCAGCTACAGACGCACATAGAAATTGCAGTTTATAACTCGATGATCAGTCAAAAACAAGCAAAACGAAATCAGAAATCTATTTTCTACTTTAAGCATGCTATTACATCTTCGTATATGCAGACGGAGAAAAAGGCTGGATTTGAGAAAATGTGTTCTGATGATTCCCCAAGTTTCGGAATTATGATGATGATCGAATTTTTGATGATTAAACACGGTTTGATGATGGCCGGATTCTTGATGATTCTACATGTTTCGGTATGATGAGAATCGGATGATCAGATTTCGGATTCTAATTATGATCACATAGTTCCCAAATTTTAATTCACATTATGAAAAATCTATTTAAATTTCCTTGCGCTTTTAACTATTTTTTTTTAATTGTTTAATTTTACACGAAATTTTAAGCCTGATAATCACGTTTTAGGGATAAAAATCTGAGTTCCAAAGGTATCTCTTTTTATACATTCGTCCATACATAAAATCTTTCAGGGAATTTTATTTGATCAAACAAAGCTAAAAATTTTACAAAATTAAATTATGATATTTTACCAACTAATCATAAGAGCGCCAAAATATATTAGTATTATTGTTTTTTTTTTTTTTTTTTTTTTTTTTTTTTTTTTTTTTTTCTGTAACGAAACTTTAGTTTTTTCAATACTTTAGTGTTTTAGATTTTGCCTCTGGAACTTTTTCGAAAAGATTTTTGGAAAGCATCCGATTTCATCTACCCATCGCAATTATGTTTAGCAATTTTTTAAATGAGAGAGAGTCGACGGCAATTTCCTAAGGCTATGATTTCAGAACTGGCAGAGATATTTTTCCGCTATTGTCAAATGTCTTATTCACTCAGCTGAGAGGATTGTTGTGACAAATAAGGTCATCGAAAGGAAGGTCATTCGAAAAATCTTTCTTATAACTGTCAAACTGTCACCCGATAGCAAATCGCATAGCTAAAGAAACAGAATTCTCATTTTCCTTATGCCTCTCACAGACATAGTATCAGTACCCGAATGTACAGGAGCTTTGTTAATCCAAAGTATTATCCTATTTCAGTGATTAAATTAATTACTTGACTGAGGCTTCCGTACTTTTACCAGATATTTGTCATCCATTCGACGCGTTAGACACCATGCCTAGGCCTATGAAAATAGAATTCGCCAAAATGATTTCAGGAATCGAGAGGTAAAACAAAATTTCAAGACAAATATTTCTTGTTTTTTCAGCCCCAAACAATATTAATGGCAAATTTAAAAAGCAAAAAGTGTCCTCTAAACAAGAATTCTTTAAGGCATATACAATTATGAATGGTATTTTTTTAAAAATACCACCTTCAGTTGCAATACGTCTATGAAATTTAATCAGACTTAACATGCAAATTGTTTTTATATCGAAAATAGCTGTTAACCTCTAGCGCGTTCAAATGAAACTTCTGTAGGGCGGCCGTAACGCGCCTTAAGCATTCTTCTACATTTTAAAACTTTTAAAAGTTTAAAACGCTTTTTAAATGTTTATTTGCTTGAGTTTTTATTTTTGTTTGTTCTAATACCTCCTAGAGGGTAGCACTAATCAGGTATTCTATTTCTAATTGAATTTGCCCCGAGTTTTATGAATATTCGCGCCATTTTACATAAGATACAAGACAGTCAGAGATGGCTTCAGCGTCTACTCTGCAGAAAAATAGAAAAAATGAGGTTGTGAATTGAAAAGAAAAGAAGGATATACGCTTGATGAGTACAGTCCATAATAACTCGATGATTAATGTTGGAACACGGAAAAGAACTGTAAAAAAAAAAGGAATAATTGTAAAAGATTACAACAAAATGGAAGGAGTGGACTGCCTGGATCAGATGTTATCAAATTATTCTTCTGTTAGAAATAAGCAGAGATATTATTATTTTTTCATTATGCTTTATTTCCTTATAATTTTATTTAATGTTCATTGACATTCATACACTACGAAAGTCATGTATGGAAAGTTATGATGTACAGAGAAAACAACATTACACGCTACGAAAAACAGACGGCCGCGGGGGGGGGAATTTTTGCGGACAGGAGAGGACGGCGAAAGGATTAATGCAATGTGGAAGAATGGTAACAATAAGAATACAATTTTACATATCTTTTTATATAAGCTACATTAAAGCAAAGGCATAAACCTGTTTTTTACGTCGCAAATAATAATCATTTCAAACACACCTTTAAGGATTATGGATAGGTTACGTAATTTAAATACAAAAATAGATAAAAAGATTTAGATGTATACTCTTTTATTCTCTGTTTTCTGCAGAAAAATAAAAAGAAGAAAGGTAAAAAAGAAAAGCGAAAGAGAAAGAAAGAAAGAATAAAATAGAAAAATACAAGAGGGAAGAGAACAGCAGAGAACTGACTGGAGAAGAGAGAAAAAGACTAGAAGGTGAAGAAAGAAACTGGTACCGAAGGGAACAGAAGACTTTTCCTTTCTTTTTTTTCTGGCAGTTTCTCTCACATTTTCTCCCTTTGCTTCCATATGTCTTCTTTAAAAAGATAAGAAAAGAAGACAATGCAGACAAAAAAAAAAAAAAAAGAAAAGAAAAGAAAAGAAAAGAAAAAAGAAAAAAAAAGAAAGAGGCTACGATAATTCTTTCTTCTGTGCATTTTCTCTCCTTTCTTCTTCTATCTTCATCTCTGTGCAAGAAGATACAAGAAAATAAGACAGTAAAGATAGTTAAAAAAAACAGAAAGAAATTAATAGAACGGAAGAGAAATGAATTATTATCTTTTCTTTAAGATGTTCAGAAAAGAACAGGGGAAAAAAGGAAAGATTTGGAAATAAGAATGTAAAAGAATAGAACGTCTTTTCTTGCATATTTCATTTTTTTGTCTTCTTTTTATGCTCAGTGGAAAGGTAAAAGAAGAGAAAAAATTTACTTTTCTGCTCCTTTTTTTCTTCCATCTCTGCGTTTTTTCTCCTCACAGCAGTTTCTCTTAACTTCTCTCTTTCTCTGCTTATCTTCTATCCATTTCTCCATTGTCTTCTCCTGTCGGTGTTTAATCTGCCCTTTCTGACATCTCAACACAAAACTGAGAGAGAAGAAGCGTCAAAAGAAAGTGACAATTTAGAAGATATTCCCTTATTTTTCGTCTAAACCGGCGGTTCTCAACCTTTTGATTAACGCGTACCATCTAAACAAAAATTTAAAACCTTTTGTACCACCACTACAAAATACTACTACCACCACATCACTCTTGAACAAAGCTCAGATCGCATAAATTTACGAGTGTTAGAGAAAAACCTCAATTAGGATGTTGGCGTTTTAATTTTTGAATTTAAAGTTAAAAATACTTTTCTTCCTTGAGTACCACTTATTATTCGCTTGCGTACCACCAGTGGTACGTGTACCACCGGTTGAGAGCCCCTGATCTAAACGACAAATGAAGTGCGTATGATAAGCTAATTCCGAAGAGGAGAAGATCAAGAGTAATAGAAGAGAAAGAAGATACGAAAAAGTATATGAAAAGTAAAGAATTCAGAAAAGGATCTCTGATCTTTTGTCCTGTTTAAACCTCTACTTGCATTATTTCCATTGTCTCCATAAACTCTCATTTACTTTTCTGCTCTCCTTATTTTTCGTAATTTTCTCAATTCTATTTTCTCCTTTCGTCTTCTCTCTGTAAATTTTCTCTTCAAATTCTCAGCATCTTTCCACACATCATCATGATTATTACCATCCCGTGAATTTTGCACTTGTATATAAGGTTTAATTTAATTTATTGAAGCATAATGAACAATTCATTAAACGACTTTTCTACGTGACTGTATAGATAGCTAATATTGCATGTCTAAGATATTATTGCGTGCATACAGATTCGCAATAGATTGAATGCACCTAGGTCCGATGATAGACTGATAAAATGCATTTTTTTAAAAGAAACATTTCAGAGTTCTGAAATTTTCCACAGAAATACTCGTACAGTATCACAGAGTACAATCAGCAGTTACACTTCAAACTATTAAGAACGTTAAACACAACTCAATGCAAAGCGCATCTAAAGAGAAAGCTACCTGAATATATTTCAGTACTCTGAACTGACGCTGAACGAACAACTCGCAGCAACAACAACTGAGAGCAGATGCTTTCTCTGACCCCAGATAGTTTTCACTCGGCCACCGAGAATATTTCTACACTTTCTGCTTTTCGAAATGACTGGAAGACAATATGAGGGTCGAATTACGGTTATAATTAATATAGTAATCAATTACATATATTCGATTACAGTAATACAGGAAACGGACCAAAATATCGCCAAATGGTAGCCGAGTTTGGCGACTTTTGGCGATTTTTCGACTTGGTGACGAAAATTAGTCGCCAAAACCGTTGGTAACTTGGCAATATTTCTTCAAATTACCAAGATACTTTTCCGGCATAGGTTGTCTCTTTAGATTTTTCATGTTACATTACACAGAAAGATACACAAATAATTCCATTCAATTATCTATATATATACAAAATTCGTAACAATATTTTCTTCCCTCCATACACAGCGTTGAAGTAGTTTTCATAACAGTCTCTACCATATTTTGGAAAACTTTATATTTGAAAGAATAGTATTTAAACAAATCTGATGTGAACAAACACTACATGATTTCTTGTACGAGACATTATATTATACACATTTCTTGCTGCACTTCATTTAAACTCATTTCCTGGAATTATTCTAATTTAATTAACCAATCTCTCTCTAGACAAACTGAAACTGTCATCAAAAATTGCAAATTTTGAAATTAAATGCCACGGTTATAAATAGTTAAACTAGAATCGTGAAATAAAATGCAAAACCAAAGATTAAAATAAGAGAATTATTTAGGTTTAAAATTACACGCCGCAAAAGGATTATTTGAGAAGTTAAATGAGAAGAATCAGAGCAATGTTTGTAAATTTTCAGGACTAGTTTCGATGGTTTAAATACAGAACCATTTTCTTTAGTTGCCTAAGTGAATGCCAAAACGGTTCTGCATTTAAACAACCGAAAATTATAAAATATTTTCTCCCTCCTTCCAGCATGCGTTCGTTGTGTAACGGTTAGCACACTCGGCGCGTATTCGAGAGGTCCAGGTTCGAGTCCCGGCGAGGGCATTGCCCATATTTCACGTCCCCTGCTTCAAAATAACCCAATGACGTTACAGATTAGTCCTTCAACATTTACAAACATTACGCTGATTCTTGTTGTTTAACTTCTCCAATAAGAGAATTATTACTACTTCATAGAATCCTGACTTATCAGGGGGAACTGGAATCTCTCCAGGAAATCACCAACAATTCACGCGGAACGCATTTCGTCATTTCGCATTTCTGAATAAAATCCCAACTCCAATTTTACATTTTCATTCAGTTTATAAAATTCGAATTTAAGTCTGAAAGAAGTTTAGAAATGTGAAATAATTCCCCGATGTTCGGAATTATTTCACATATCTGAACTTCTGAGATGACTAAATGAAATGGTTTCATCTTACTCAAAGACTATAATGCTAGTGTATATAGATATACACTTATTAATGCACAAATTTATAATGACTATAAAATAAATTCAGCATCTGTAAATTTGTTCAAGGAGTGTTTGCATAAACTTATTTATTTGAACTAAATAATGTATTTGAATAGTGGTTGTGTTTATACTGGTGTTTGCATCAACATATTTATTTGGACTAGTTAATACACTTTAATAATATATGATGGTGGTATTGTTCGGTTAGGTGTATTTTATGTAGTGATGAGTCATTCTTAATAACAGCATTTTAATTCAAAATAAACATCACTATAATGTAAACACATATTTTGTACAGAAGAAAAAACATTACAGGAGCCTGCGGATGGCTAATGTTTAGTCCCTATTATGTATACGCACAAAAATTTTGTTTTAATGTAGTAACTTAATATTCAGTTCATTATCAGAAATTTTAATTTCATTCAATTTTGTAATCTGAAAATTATTTACTAGTGAAAACCGGAGTTGAAAAGAAATGCTTTTATTTACTTAAGTACTTTTAAACATAGTAAAAATAAAATTAATAATTAACGTGATGGTGTGCGTAAACTTAATAACATTTGCAGTTTTAAAACAAAATTAAACACAGTTTTCCTTATTAAGCTTAAGTTGGTTTCTCGTAAAATATCTATATAATTGATTGAAACAGCTCCGATCAGAGAAATAATGCTAATAAGAGGTTTTCTTAGAATCTTCCACTGCCATAATCTTTTCTTCGTGGCATATCCTTTTTCTTCGAAATTTCGCGATCAATAACTCTTCTAGAATAACAGCTGAAAGAGATGATCTAAATTTGGAGATTTACAGAAAGATCGGGAGCTATGGAGAAAGACCTGGAATCTTTCGTTTTCACTGGAGATTTGAGAGCTCTAGTTTTGTACCTTTTAGAGGATGTTAGAAAAAGTGCTTGTGGACGTTATTTGTCTTCTTTGATACTATAGTGTGCAAATTAATTGAAACACAGCGATTTTTTTTTGATAATTTATGTACATACCTTCATATACAATTATAATAATAAAATTATAGGAAATATGTCCTCCTTTAGCAGAAATAACCTGTAGAATGCGCTTGGGCATTGACTGTACAAGTCTTGTGCATATTTTGTACTTCTTTGTCATGGAACCATATTTTAACAGAGCTGTCAGTCATTCGCTCTTTTATTGTATATTACATTTTGATATATAACTTAAGAATTCGTTATGAGTTTTCAATTGGATTTTAGTCTAATGAACTGCCAGGCCAATTTAGCTCAATAAATTTATTTTCCAATATAAACATTCCATTGGTATTGTGGTATGGAGCCAAGTCATGTTGAAATATCCCTTCAAAAGTTTTCAAAAATGTCACAGTCATACGTTTTAAAATTTCTGCATACTTTGATAAATTCCTCAATTCATCAATAGGAACTACATTTCCATTACCATCTGCAATGAAGAAAACCCTCAAATATTTTTGACGGTATTTTATGCTTTATTGTATATGCTGAGATCTTATTAATTCACCTTTACTTTGTCTAACAACAATAGATTTGTATCTATGTGCAAGAAAAGGAGTCCCATTGCTGAAAATGACCTCGTCCAGTCATTTATGGTCCAAGATATGTATTGGCTTGGCCCGCAATAATCGATTTTACTTCATTTGACATGCCAAAAGTAGTTTTTCTAATTACCTTTCTCGCCCTCCAAGTAGCAGTGATAAATCTGCGCCGAACATTTGATGAAAGAATAATCAATACCAGTAGACAATGAATCTTTTTTTACGGTCTTTACTAGTTTTTATTGGATTAATAATGCTCCTTCGAGGCAGGAATGGATTTTGGAGTTGTTTTCCTTTTCCTTTCACATTAGTTCTTCCTTTCTGGAAAAAAAAAAAAAAAAAGATCCAGTTTCATTGTGACTCCTCAGAATTCGAGAAACTCTCGATTTTTCAACCATGATAACGGAAGCAATCTTTCTAAAAGTCATGGATGTGTGACAATTATGTGCGACAATCTTTGTTCCCTTTCTGGACATCATATTCATTTTTAGTACCTAAAATGAATGAATGCAAAACATGTTCAAAAAGTATACAAAAGTAACTTCCTCTTCTCACAGAAATAAGCTTAAAATGGTTGCAAATTAGTTCTAAGTAGTCGAAAGCAGAAATCCAGACGACATTAAGGTAGTTAAAACTACTTTAAGGTACCTGTTGTCAACCAACGCTACAAAAAAAATTGAGGACATAGCAAATTATTTATATTAATTAGCATTTATTATGAAATGGAAAAACTGGCATTAGTTATTTCTAAGAAACAGTATAGCAGGATCTTCTTTGTTGGAGGGCCATAGATCCGATTTGATAAACTTCAGAGCTGAGAAGAGTCTTTCCACACTGACTTGAGTAAGAGAATGAGCGGTTACTGTTAGGGCTTTTACTTCTTTTAACCTTTCAGGATAGATTTTTACAAGCTCTGAAGGCCGTGTAGAAATCTTGTTTACATTTTTTCATTTTTATAACTAAAGGCTCTTGGTTCTTTATTTTCATTCTCTTTGCCTTAGCCTTTTCAATATTATCCAAAAATATTTCTCAAAATCTAATTCATCACTGGAAGAGGATGATAGGGACTCAGTTGCAATGTCTGCAGTTTGACTGTCCTGATTCGAATTCTCCAATTGTTCTGAGAATAATTTCATTCTTAATAAAAGTTCATAGATGGCTTTCTTTGCATTTTTAATTTGTTCGTCATCCAAGAAAATTCGGTGTTTCGGATCTACGTATATTGAACCCAGCAAGATATCATTGTCTAACAAACTAGTTTCTCTTTTCTTCGTTGAAGAAATTATTCCTTCTGCAATAAAACCTCCATTTCAGAAAGAACAAACGTCCCATTCTTCCATTCTCGCCTCCTGTCAGTTTTTCAGATTGCAGCTTTTGTGTGGCTATATACGGTGTAGAAAGAAAAGTTTCCAATTCTGTAAGATCATTCCAAAGTCTTTCTGTTAGTGAAACATTCGGGTTATCTACATTTCTAAAAAAGTTCATAATTCTGAAAACCTCTTTATCATCAAATATGTACTTATCGCGTTGTTTGATCAATTGCTCCTTTTTCTGCTCGCTTCCTAAGAATGGCATCAATTTTGAGATTTCTTGCTGCTATTGCTGCTTACCTAAATTTACCAATGAGATTTGTAACTAAATGAAGTAACTAAATGAATCAGTTTAATCACTAATGGCAAATATCACATTCATCCTCTTCCCTTATATTTATTTATTAATATGTCAATAAAATAAAAAAATAACTATTTATTAATGTATACAGTCCATAAATAAAAATAATAATTCAGCTTGTCATTATTATTTCAAATTCAAACTGTTCAACAAAAACTGGAGTCGGAGTCGACCAGTTTTTAACGACTCCAGCTGCGACTCCTTTTACCCCAAAATCTGAGCGACTCCGATTCCGACTGCATGACTCCGACTTGAAACTTTAAAAGATTCCACAGCCCTGATAGTAGCTCTGCGATTTTGTTATTCAACGTTAACAAAATCCTGCCAGGAGCAGTCTTAATTAAAATCGTTGGCTTTTATGGTCTGTGAATTTTTTTGTTTCTAATTTTCCTTAGAATATTATCAAACGGAGGAGTCTAGAAAATTCATCACATTGGCAGATGAATAATTCTAGTTACTTTGCCACTGGTAACAGAATAACATTGAGATTATAATTAGTGTGAGACCTCGGTATACGTCCACTTTGATATACGTCCAACTGGATACGCATACGTTTTGGATACGAAAATTTTTGTTTTGAATACAATTCAAATTTGATAAATCAAGATTTAGCGCACAACCTTCGTATCTCTTTCGAAACTATGCTACGACTACCATAAGCGTCAGTATGCTTGTTTCTACTGCTCAGTAAACAACACTCTCTATAACTTTGAATTTTCAAGTGATTTTGTACGTTTTAGCGTAAATGTTTCGTAAATTCCTTAACAGTGAGTTTTAGGAAAGTTAATGAGAAGATTCAACTATCGAGGAGACAAAAAGAAATTATTAAGAGTATGATGGCTGTTTGGCATACGTATCCATATGCCAAATAGGATGGTATCTACGATTGTCGCATTGCGTATCGGATACCAAGTAAGATAGTGTCTACGATTGGGACTATAGCATATGCCAAATACGATGGTGTCAACGATTGTGACTATTGCATACCGGATGACAAATAGGATGGTGTCTACGATTGTGGCTATTGCATAATGCATGCCAAATACGATGGTGTCTATGACTGTGGTTATTGCCCACCAACGTGAATTAGGACGGTGTCTACAATTGTGACTATTTCATAACGTATGCCAAGTAGGATGCCAGTTGGATTGTGGCTATTGCATACTGTATGCAAAGTACGATGATGTCTACGATTGTAAGAAACAAAGACGCTATTAAACCTGATAACGTTGCGAATGGGTGAAATCGATTACCAAACAAAATTTAGAGACGTTTGATCATGTCAAAAAATTGCTTTTGATCTGGATAGCAAAAAAATATTTCTGTTCAGTAATAACAGGGCTTCGTTTATGGTGCAATATATATTTCACCCACATCATTTGTATTTTATTATTAAACAATGTTATAATAATAACAACAGGGAATTTTAATAGAGTGGATTAAGTATTTTCCATTTATTTCTTAATTGAAATGTTCGTTTGATATACTGAGAAGATGTATTGAGTATTCTGGAAAGGCTTATTTGGTATATTGGAAGGTTTGGTATATTTAAAGGTTTATTTGGTACCTAAGAAAAGTTCATTTGGTACACTAGAAGGTTTGGTATATTGGAAAGGTTCGTTTGGTATAACAGAAACGTTTATTTGGTATACTGGAAAGGTTCATTTGGTGTTCCGGAAAACATTATTTAGTATACTAGAAAGGTTTGGTACACTGAAAAGTTTCTTTTGGCATCCTGAAAAGGTTTCATATACTGGAAAGTTTCGTTTGATGTACTATGAAGTTTTATTTGCTATACTGGAAAGGTTTGATATGCTGGAAAATTTTATCTGGTATACTGGAATTTGGTATGTTGGAAAGCTTTGGTACAGTGGAAAGGTTTATTTAGTATACTGGAAAGGTTTGGTACGGTAGAAAGGTTTAGTACAGTGGAAAGGTTTATTTGGTATATTGGACAGTTTCGGTATACTGGAATGATTCGCTTGGTATGTAGGGTTTATATTTATTTTAACTAACATTTATTTTAAGCTATCTTTCCTGTCAAGCCTTTACTTTCCCCTAGAATTGCCAATGCCAGAGTATGTAAATTGTAGTAGAACGCGCAGTATATTCAAATTTTCGCAGAAGTAAGTTGAGTTTAAATAGAAGGGAAACGAGTTTGTAAGTGTGCTTCTTGAATCGCTAACGTGAAGGTTGCTAGGCAGAAATTTAAGAACCGCGCGTTTCGGCCTGTGTGCCTATCTCGGCAGTTCGTTGAATCTTTCAACTGCTTAATCAGTAAGCTTGCTGAATCTCAGCTGTATTTTACAACGCGGTTAAGTTAGTTACGATTTCAGAGCCTCGTAGGTAGTGATCTAGTTGTTTATTTATCCTGTCATTAATTTTTAATTTCACATTTCTGTTTTTGTTAAACCGCCGGGTCGGCGTAGTTTGTGAGCGTCATGTAAACGCAGCTGTTATTTCTAAACTGGAATAAAATGGTTTTAAACCCTTCTTACGTGTTTGTGTAAATTTACAATTCATAGCAGTCACTACCACAATTGCTGACAAGTTGGGGCCACACAATACTACAGGTATAATAGGAAATTTTATTTGGTATACTGAAAAGTTTGGTACACTGAAAAGATTCTTTTGGTATACTGGAAAGGCTCCTTTGGTATACTGAGAAGGTTTGGTATACTAGAATGTTTGGTATACCGGTAAGTTTTATTTAGTGTACTGGAAAGATATGGCACTTTCGAAAGCTTGGGTGTAATGGAAAGGTTTATTTGATATACTGGAAAGGTTCGTTTGGTCTACTGGAAAAGTTTACTTGGCATTGTGAAAGGTTTGGTATACTGGAAATTTCCTTTGGACACTAGAAAGTTTCGTTTGATATACTGGGAAGATTTATTTGCTATACTGGAAAGTGTTTGGTGTACTGGAAAGTATTATTTGGTATATTGGAAAAGTCTGGTATACTGGAAAGGTTTATTTGATATACTGGAAAGGTTTGATCTAGAAAAGTTTAGCGAGGCATACCAAGGTACCACCGTTTAATATTAAATATTTCGAAGAAAGCCTCTTCGTGGTTGTTTTTATTTTCAGTTCGCTGATTCGCGCCCACTCAAAATAGAAAATGTTGTCGCTTGAGAGAAATATTCATTGCAAGGCTCGTGCGCAAACGATCCTGTGAAAAGCTTGGATTATTTAGGTTGTTTCTTTATTAAAGAAGCTCTCAAATCTTCACGTGCGCTCATTTACGATGAAATAATAACTTAGAATTTGTTTTTCTACCATTTGGCTAAGGCTAATTGCAACTACATAGCTTGAAATTATTTAGGTATTAAATTAAAACCTGCATGCCAAGATTATGATATTGCAGTTGTTTTCCTTTTTATAATTTTCATATTTTTTTTTTTTAACTTTTTCATAGATATATTTTTTTAACTTCTTGAAACTTTAAAAGTAAATTCTTTCAGGAGTTACATGTAAAATGAAATGTTTCGATTACAGTTTATTATTTATAGCTTTGATTTATTCTTTTAATTCTATTATTTGATTTATTCTATTACTTATGTTATTTGATTTATTCTGTTATGGTTAATTATTCACTCCTATATACATATCTAAAGCAATATATGCGTTTTACTTATTGTTAAGCCACCCTGACTGATAAAGTGATCAGCGTTCTTGCTGCCGCAACACTGAGATTAGGTTCGAATTCTGAAAGAGGCTAATTTGTTTCCTAAATTCTTCAATGCTTATCTGAAGCTTGATTCATTTCCTCGTTGCTGGAAGATAGTAAATGTCGTTTTAATCTCTAAGAAAACTGGTCTTCGCATTCTGCATTTAGATAATCTGAGATGCATTGGTTTTCTTCCCATTTTAGGAAATGCTTAAAGTGGGAGGAAAACTGTTTGTTAAACTTTCAAAACTGTGTGTGAATAGAATTGCTTGCGTTCTAGATTATAAAATCTTTTGGGTAAAGCACAGTTTAGTTTTACTCATCACAAAAGCTGTGAAGATGGATCTGAGAGACAATGGATGAAGGTAAGAAGAAGAATTTACACACAATTCCCTGTTATTAAAGATTCTTTTGACAATGCTTAGTGACCTGAGATACTTGCCTTATTAAAGAGAGCTGATAAGGATTTTTCGCCTTATTAAAAATTTCCTCTGTATTGCCTTTCTTGGCCCTGTTTCTACTTCCCACACTTTGGAAAGAGTTTGCACTGTAGGCTCCGTTTCTAGGTCCTTTGGCTTCATTCAGACGACGGTTTTGTCGTCATGAAGCTTTGTGGTTGTATAAAAGGGTGTTCTTAGGCTTATTAGAAAGAGTATCGGGACATTTACCTTGGGGAGGGAAACCTGTTTTACAGGGGAAAAGCCAGTCAGGGAAGGGAACTTCCCTGACGCGTAATGGCAGACCGCACATTGAGTTGAACAGTGTTAAGCGAATTTCGCTTACTGCGCATGCTTGATGGTGTACCTTTGGCGCGGGAAGAAATATTGGCGACTAAAAGCAACCCTACGCTAGCTCATTCGTGATCTCCATGGCTGTCGAGTGATGTGTACAACTGAAATGTTGTGGAACTTTGTTTATTAGTTATTTTAACGTTCATACCGATTGCACTTGCTTATTTTTCTATGTTTTATTTTAATTTGTCTAACAGTGCATTTAATAATTGTTACCATATATTGTGCTTAATAATTCGTTATTTAGATGTAATTTGTTTACATGTTGTAATTCTCAGTAATGTAAACTGAATTTTCCCGCTTAGTTTGTTAACGTATATTCGCGCTTTTATTTCTTATTTAAAAGAATTAAATAAACAGCATTAAGGAATTGTAAAATTTCTTCAATGTTATTTGCAAACACTTGCTATATTTTTTACGTATGTCCGTGTTTCTTTGCGTATGTACGAATGTAACGTATGGTAAATTCTGAATTGTTTTTATTCCTTAAAAGTGTAACTAATATATCCTGAATTTCAGTCTTTTTCTGAGCGAAAATTCGTACAGTTCCAAAGTGAAGTGCAGAATTTCATAAGTATAACATCTTACATTTTGAATGCAAACACTGCTTCACATTATTTCGTAATAATTATTTACATCTTCTCCATCTATGCCTGTATCAATTTTTTCATCGGGTTATTTATCAATAATTCCTGGTAGAATTAGAAATATATTATTAGAAAAGGTTTTTCCTGTATCATCTGCAAGGAACAGAAATTTAAAGCGATGAATTATTGGAATGAATTTTAGCCAGCATTTGAAGTTATTTAGATTTCTGTTGCATTAAAAATTATTTAAAAGCTGCATAGAAATATTATTTTGAAATGCAAACATTTTAAGTACCAAAATTAAAAGTATTTAAAAGGTAGCTATTGTCATTGATGATAGATTAATTGACTTGTCAAGGGAACCAAACCAAAACTTCAGTACATAAACAATATATTTTTTATTCTGGGGGGTGAACATTGTTATTAATGGTGATATAATCAAATAAATAACAAAGAATCTGCAAGTGAAACGTATTTTACCATTTCTTTGAATTTAGATATTTTTCCGAATATTCCAAGCATTTAAAAGAAATATATTTTACATATTTTGTAACTGTGAATGTATTCGTAGTTCCGGAAGTTCTGAATATCTGCAGAAACACATATTTCGGTCTATGACTTAGCTGGCTTAGTTAAGTTAAGAAATAAATTTTTCCTTTAATATTAACAAATGATTATATATTAATAAAAAATTGGTACATTTGTAATTCCCCCCAAAAATTCTTTAAGAGTGGCAAATACGTACATAAATTTGATTCCTCCCCAGTATGTGTGACGAGTACGTTCCATTAGACTTCATGATTATTTTGTAACAGCTCTACTTATTGCCAAAATTGGGTCTTTATGCATATATATATGTATAATGCATACAACATACATGCAATTATGATAGCTGTTAATATATCATAATTGACTAAACACTACGAATACTGTTTCTCTTTCAAGACATGTACTCTCAAATGTTTTCATAACAACTTCTGTATATATTTAGGAAAAATTCTACTGATAAAATACTACACACAGAAATATTTTTAAAATGGTGTTTAAGAATGCTGTTGATTTTTCAGAGACACAGTAACAATTTAACTGGTTATAACCTTAACAGAGCAGAGATGTCAAACAGAAAAAGAAATGCCATTAGAAAGGCTCAAATGCCAAATTAAAATATTTGATCATAAAACAAATGCAATTACAGTTAACTTATTTTCGAACTTGAAGATTGATTATCAAGTATAAGTTAATGTTTAATAAAAGAATTTCATGAAAACAACCTAAATTTGAAGTACAATTAAAATAGCTTAGTACAATGATTTTGTCAATGTATTCTTTATGTTTATTTATGGGAAATTAACAGAATATAACCTATGTTATGAATATAAAGGTAATTTTTATTTTAAACTCTCGCTAATTAAATATAAAACAGTTACAAAAGTCTGAATATTTGGTGTAAAATTCGATTTTTCATTATTAAGATTAAATGCCTTTTCCACCGATTACTTTTCTTGATTTAATAAATCTCCTTTTGGTCTTTCTTACACCTTATACGAGTTTCACCCACTTTGGTAATATATACTGTGTGAGAAATCTGGAAAACGTAAGCGACTTCTCGTTATGTTTTGGAAATTACAACAGAGGTTTGGAATAGGTGTAAAAAAAAACCTTTTATAGACTCGGACAAATTAACAGAGTGCACAGCTTGTTCATACAGAATCAGCTAGCATTTATGGCGTAAATCAAAAGTAACGAAATGAATTCACCTCATTTGAATACACTCAAAATTAGCATCCTGGCAGGAAAATGGAAAGGAAGAAAGAAAAGCTAATTATCATAAAATAGCAGGTTAATAAAAATAAATGAGAACTCTACAACCTCAATTCACTATTTTAATTTAGCCATTTTCATTTTTATGCAGCCTTTATATCGAAGTATGCATTTGTTTTGGTGTCAATAAACTTAATTCTTTCATTTTTTACCCGATTACATAACATCACATGCAACAGCTGTAAATATTAAAAACACATGCATATATCCAGCAGCATGTTAATTTCTTTTGAATATATGGTGTCTGTCATCTACAAAAGAAAACTGTAAATTCAAAATATAAGATGTGAACATAGGTCTTCTGTTGGATAATATAAGAAAGTCACACTTTCTGGTATTACTATTATTTTTTATTATTTGTAGGACCTAAGGTCCAACAAATAATAAAAAATAATAATTAAAAATTAAACATTGTGTAGAGAGTAAAAAGCATAACGCAGAAACTTGTTGAAAAATTAACATGTATATCACTTTGCCTGAATGTTATGGTCAGAATCCCATTCTGTATAATAATATATGCTTTTGACATTATTAGGTATTGCTAATTAAATTAACATTTAAATACTTCAATGAAATATTAAGAAAATGAGAAAAATTATGAATACTACTTACTATATGATATGAATTTTTTTAAAAGTGAGCTAATTAATAAACAAAGAGCAAAATATATAGTTCCATATTCCTTACGCTGAAGTCTACTTCATGCTGATTATATCATCATTAGTTATGAGGGCAGAACATTTGTGGTCTTCACCTTGCAAAATCATGAGGAACATTTTAATAATATAGGAAAATTTCATATAATGGCTAGTAGCTGAATTGAATGAAATGAGTATTTTAAATTCACTAGAAATTTAGGGTCGTGTAATGTTTAAATATTTCAAGTTTTGGAAGAAACTATTTAAAATGTCTTCTTTTTTGGAGGTGGGTTGCTTTAACTGCTTTTGGGCTACAGATTCCAGCCAAATAATCTCATAAATAGGATTTAAAGATTAATTTTTTAACCCAGGCAGATCATATTTCTTCATATGAAATTATTGTTCAAAATTTATTCACTGCCTTACTTATTCATTACATACAGTATATTCATATACTAATTAATCATATATTAAAACAATATTCAAATACTAATAATTAAATCCTTAAAAAATGTTCCTCCATTAAAAGGAAAAACATTTTATAATGTCCAATTGAGCAGTATTTATTTTACCTCAAAATATGTCACTCTTGTATTATTTTTCACATTCGCTATTAATACATGAATTAAGTAAACTCAAGTATTATTTAGAATTGAGGATTAGTGATATGGGATGTTTAGAATGTTCAGGGTTTTATGGAAAAGTACTACTGAATGGTAAAAAGGTTTATTAAAATTCAAATACAGTAATTCAATGAAGTAATAATGAAAACATACATGAATTTACAATAACATAAGTTGCAAAATAAACAGAATACAGGAAAACTCGCATAAATTTACAATAATACGAAACAATTAAGTGTTATGAGTAATAATATTAGTCAGATTTTTCTTTATAGTTAAATCTTCATTTTCATTGCTCTTTTAATATCTTGTGTTGGTGGTTGGCCTGCACGCATTCTTTAAGAGATAATCTCTGTGGCACTTCATCAAACCCTAAATTGTTGAAACAAACATTAGCAAATGCTAACTTGTAATGACATTAATACATGCATCATAACAAATACACAATGAATATTAAGAAAATGTTAATGTACCAATATTTCTTGTTTCAGTAGTATCAATTATTGAAATATCATAAAAGAGGAATTAGACATTTTTGATTAAACATTCAATTATACATCTATCAATTTCAGTGTTATAGTGTGGCACCAGGCGAGACACACTAATCCCCTAGAAGATTTCTGATTTACAAAATAATTTTGGCAGTAACTTGTAAAGGCTAAATAATATTATCAAAAAGATACAATTCTTAAGTAATTATGTATATTTTGCAGAAATACTTTGGAACTGTTTGAGCTGGTATTCGTGAGAATCCTTGAGTAATTTTTTGAATGCAGAATAGTTTAACTGAGAAACAACAGAATGCATCCAAATGATATCCCTAAGTATTATTTCACTTCACTTTCTAATGCATGCATAATAGCATTAATTAAGAATTTAATAAAAACATTAAAAATAATTACATGAAGCAAGATCTCTAAAATTTCAAAGTTGCATATAAAAATCTAGTTTAATATCTGCAATACATTTTTAACTCATCATATTTTCATAAATTTAACTTTACAATCTAAGACTAATTACAATAAAGCATACTTTATGACACAAGAATATGAACTTCCAGATAATGTGTATCATTTAGTCTGAGATTAAAAACTATGCTAGGAAACATTCTGGAAAACCATATTTAATACGTTTTAAACTATTTTACTTTCCTAGATAATCTCATCAAAATTATTAAATATTCATCAATCTTTTCATCGTCAGTTTCTGTTACCTGCCAGCGAGGTAGAATGTATTCACCAAGACACAAAGAATATGTATTACATACATGTAAAATATAGAAAATACAGTGGCTTTGCTCTGCGCGAGCATGCAACCTATAATTAACTTACTGCAGTTTCAGGATCTTATCCTAGACCAGTACTTTCGAGAACATTCTGGCACATGTTATATAACCGCTAGTACACATACTGAATACGTGCCATTTTTCGTCAGACATCTTTCTTCTACCGCTGCTACAAGACCTTGCAGCTGCTCCTCCCATCTTGTTCTTTCCTTTGTTAAAGCAGATATGACATAAAGTCTAAATTTAATCTTACTTAGTTTAAATCAATATTGAATATATAATTTTGAGAATTTCATCTAAAGGCAAAATGATCTGCTGAGAGAATTGAATAAAGATGTGGGATCTAAAAAGCTAAATCCTTCTTTGTCGTCATTTTGCAACCTTCTATCCAGCCATTACAATGCCTGGCCATACAATGATGTAGTTATATTGTCAAGCTTTGGTCATTCCTGTGCCTGCCAAAATATTACATATACACGTATGAAAATTATTAATATAAGTTACATAATGTAATAATAATTTTCATACGTGTATAATTTTCTAATGATTGTTTTGTCACAGTAATTACAATAAAAGTCTGAAATATTGCCATGTCTTGCAAATTATCAACTAAATCTGTACACAAGAATTTTCCATTAAAAATTTCTGTACAGACCTGATAATCATTATATATACTGCTCTTTGTATAATGTACTGAACTGTAAAGCTCCAGGTATACAAAACATTTCAAGACACTCGATATTTATTCTGTTGCAGAAGCAAACTGTTTATTTTCAATATATATAACAATAAGCAAAGATGATACGTGACAAATCTTTCAGTTCTATAATTTTTATATCTAATATTCAGTGCACTATTATGCTAATAAGCAATCTTTATTCTCAAATCCTTGCATTATATGTTGGTGATTATGGGTGGTCTATTATTCATCTGTTTTCTTATCCGTCATGGCGACTACACTAAGTCTGTTAATCAAAGCTCAAATGTATGCCTGTCTCGTGTAATTTTAAAGAAGATTGAAATATTTAAGATATTTGAAGGAAAGATAGGTTAAATTACATAATAATTATACATACTTTGCCTGTGTGTTTAGAGTCAGACATAATATTCAACAACTAATATGCTTGAAAATGCCCAAGTGGGATTTGAATGGCTTCAATAACATATACTGGAAAATTAAATAAAAGTATTATAAAAATATTGCGCCCATTTGGATGGCTTAAATAATAGTTGTGTAATAAAAGAACATTTTAGGTTTGATATTAACTAATTAATTTTTTATTTTATTTTATCTCTTTGACCTTTAAAATGAAGAGGTAATGTTTCTAGTTGATATTATGTGAAAACCTGAAAAGCAAACAAAAACTACACTAAATCTAAAAATGTTTCCAAAGTTCACGCATCTGCAAGAAACTAATAAGGGCAACAATGCCTGATTAACTGAATTTGTTGGCAGATGATGATTCAAATCTGAATATAGAAGACATGTAAACAGTATAAAAGCATATCAAATTTATATCAGTGTACGAGTCATCATATATGTGAATGAGTGCGTACTATAAATTAACTACAAGTCTTACTCTGAACTATTTAGTATGCTTATACACTAATTTTTGCATTTTCTTAATTCATATTTTTAATTAGCATTATTACAAAATTAAATAATATCTGTAATAATTGTAACTGAAACAATTGTATTTGAAATTTCACCTCTTTCATAATAGCCATAATTGCCTAGTACATATTCATTAGCAAAGCATACAATTAAGTGCTTCACAGTATTATTAACAGTAAGGATGCTATCACACGTTAGTTTGTTTCGGAAGGATAACTGTTTGGCACAATTTTTCTGCTTTGTCACAACAGCCAATTATCATAGATCACTTTGGGGTTAACATGGGAAACTGGTTCCCCATTACAAACAAGCTGATAGTTGATTGATTGAAAACGAACAATTTGCAATTTTTTTAGAAAGGAAGGAAAACGTTGCATGTCTTTTTTTCAATAGTAAACCAGGCAGAAAAATTGTCCGAAACAAGTTGTTCATGTGAAACAAATGCCGTGTGATAAGGGTCTCAGACATCATTACTTACATCTAACATTTCACTTCCAGAAACAAGGGTCAAAATTTTTCAGCTGCCATTCACTGTGCCAATGCCTGAAATTAAAAAAATCATTTTATAAAAATCTTTAAAAGGATGATTCAAGTATTGGAAAATCTTAGATCATAACTTGGTCATACACACAAAATATATTATTTTTTATACCAATAAAATAATATGTTGTTCAGTGCTGAATGAATTATTTAACAATAGGAGAGAGTCAATGGTTGTGAAATCACATCATAATAATAAGAGAATTTATAAAAAATGAAATAAGGGGTTTTATTTAAATTTTATTATTTAGTTAAGAATAATTATCCTACTAACAATATACAAATAATTCATATATTCAACTCTGAAACACACTTTCTACAACTTATCTTTGGCTACTATAGTCTGTGTAGTCAGCTTGACAGAAACAGTCAGCAAATGATGATTGACAGTCATAATTGTTATCTTGTCGTCCTGGTACATGTGCAGTACATGTACATGTTTTCCTACAACTTGCATGATTGCATACATACTTTTTCACAGCAGAAATATACAATTTTATGAAGAACTAATTTGCAATAATATATAGTATACATGAAAACAATCCAAGTATACTTAATATTAAAGTGCAATTTTATGTAATCATTGATGAAAATTACATACATCAAAATAAACTTTATTGTTGACTTTACCATTACTTTAGGATTATTAAAAATCATCATCAATTCCTACATGCTGTACAATCATCTGCCTTTTAAAAATAGAACTTGTTACATTTAATATTTCAACAGGTTTTTCTATTCAATAGATATTTGATAATATAAGGAGTTAAGTAAATTTGAGCTAATTATATTTTATTTTTACCAATTCTTTACAGTTATACCACAATTCATTACATTATTTTATATTAACTTCAACCAAAACATTTCAGCACATTTTGAGATAAAAGTACCTTGCATCAGTTTTAGCTGTAATAAAATTACGCTAATAACTTTCTTCTTGAAGTTTCTCGAAAATGATGTTTCTTTTCGAAAAAATTAAAACAGTAAGGAAACAAATTTCTTAAAACATCTTTCTTAATGCTACATTATATAGAAATTTAGGAAATGTTAAAAAATGTTAATGAACTGTATATGTGTTAAAATACAATATATCACATATTGCACATATAACATATCAAATTTACTGAAATGGGAAAATATATACATACCTGAAAGCAATCTCGCAATAGCATTTGGTTTGAAGCTCGCGCTATCCACTGGAGCATCTGCATTTACGCTACTTCCTTTACCCATTTTGTGCACTCTTCAATCGAATTCAAACTTGATCGTATCGTTCAACTTTCCAGTTGTTGGAGCAGTACAGGAAAAAAATCTAATTTTACACAGTAATTACTTTACATTGCACATATACTCTACGAAGACTTAAACGCCGGATTTGTTTACAATCAGATGGCGGTACATCTACCACATACCGTATTTATCCTCTTTTCAAATCGCGCCAACATAATAATTACACCAAATTTGTTTCTGGGCATGCGCAGTATGCGACATTCGTTTAACACTGTTCAACTCAATGTGCGGTTTGCCATTACGCTTCCCTGACTGTTTGTTAACAACTAGCATACATTAAAAATACACAAAAGTATGCAGTATTACATAAATTATATTATGCAGTATTATATAAAAGTATACATAATATGTAGTATTACATAAAAGTATGCAGATTACATAAAAGTATGCAGTATTACATAAAAACTATGCACGCAGTCATACATGTCTTTGAAAGTCAGCTAAAGCCAGTCAGGGTAGGGAAAGTTATACGTGCATAAATGTGTAGCTAACTCAGGGAAACCATTGCGTTTGCTTCGCTGCGACAGGTAGTTCTTATACGAACTTGGCATAAAGTTGAAAATTTAGAACTTTTAGGCAAAACCCTCAAACCAGTTTTCGTGACATAGCAAGGTCTGGTTGCTTAGAAACAAAGCTCGGCTTAAACCTGTTATGACTTTAAAGCTACCGTGTGATCGAAACTTTATTGTGGAATTTAGTTATAAATGATCTTCTCACTAGACTGTCCATTGCTCAGGCTGTATAGCATTTGTTTTTGCTGATGATCTAATGACTTTTTTTTTTTTTTTTTCCAAGGTAAATGTCCCGATAGTCTTTCTAATAAGCCTAAGAACACCCTTAGTAGGATTTTAGATTAGTCTAGGGAGCAGAAATTGGAGTTTAATCCTAATAAATCTAAAACTTACAGCAATTAAAGAAAGAATATCAGATGCATAAACCCGCAGTTGTACTTTAATAATATTTTACTCGAAACGGTTAATGAAATTAGATATTAAGGTATTATTCTTAATCATAAGTCTTGCTGGAAAAATCATACGTATTTGTCCAAAAATGTTAAAATATGCTTAGAGAACTTATTCATGTCTCTTGTAAATACTTTTGGTTCAAAGTTTAATATTGTTGGTATGATTTATAAGCAGGGTATTTTTCCTTTTGTTCAGCTTCCAGAACAGCTTTAGAAAAAAAGATGAATTCCCCCCCCCCTTTTTTTTCCCACAGCATCCAAAAAAAGAATTTTACTAAGAGTTGAGCGTAGCTACAAAATAATTAATTATGAAGCCTCTTTCCAAAATGTGAGGTTTCCGCAGATCGAATCTTCATGTTTTACATGATAAAGAGTTTAAAGATAATAATAGCAAACCTACGTTCCGAAGCAAGGTGTTATTTGAGGATCTTTTTCATCCTGCTGTTCGTTAGCCAATTCAAACTATAATTTACGTCAATTCCGTGAAAGATAATTTCCCAGTTGTGTGTTATACAGATGGCAGTAAAACTGATAATCGAGTTGGACTAGCTTCTGGCGTTTTTCTCATAGTTCTGAAGTAGAATACAGATTCTATAAAATTCTATCAATGAATGCTGGTATTTCCAAGTCGAGGTACTGTATATTGGTGGATCAGTTCAATTGATATCTATTCGTTAAGTTTAACTTACATATTTGCACTAAGGGAATGAGACTATTCATCGTGGCCGTTTCTGCGTGGCCATTTTGCCGTCTGGATGTTTCACCGTCAATACATATTATACTTTACTTGACTGTATTATATATCCATATTTTCTAGAGTATTACATAAAAAGTATGCATTCTGTTGTTAGAATTATAATTTAAATTTTATATTTCGTTAATCTTGAACATTTTAACTAAATTAAAATTAGTAAATTACATGGTAGATTTTTTTTGACGAAAAATATTTTAAAGAAGTGTAATTGAATTTCCACCAACTGAAACTGAAAGAAGAAGGGAAAATTTTTTAATTCATCAAAAATTCGATTCAACAACAAAAGTTTACGCCAGTTTTTGATTCAGCATTTTGACATTAATTTGAATGACAATGAAATTTTGAATTTTCAACGTTCTACTGTACACTCGTATATCGCATCAGAATTATAATTTTTCAAAATTTTTTATCAGTTTATTATTTATTTCGTATTTGTTAATAGCACTGTCAAAAGCGACTGAAATGTTGCCACTTAGTTAATAAAAACTAAATTTTGAAGCAAAGGAGATGAAAGAAAAAAAAGATGCACTTTATGAAGTGATTTCTTATTACTTGGAAGTTTAATTTTAATTGCGAAACCAATTGTGTTGTCTATGTTGCGCAACTTGTCACATGACGAAACGGGACTACACCGTCTGACGTTCGCCCGTTTAACAGGTACTCCCAGCTGCGGAATGAGACTGTTTTACTTCCTTGACCGAATTCCCCATGAAATAGGACAGGGAGACTACAAGCCTGAAGCGCCATTTTTCTCGTTCTTCGACCCTGCTCTTTTTTTTTTTTTTTTTTTTTTTTTTTTTTCCCAGCTTTTTCTTTTTCATCCATGTTGGTAAACACGCGCCAATTATCCTTGTTTGCAAACAGACCCTGGAGTCTTCACTAGCACAAAGCGTGTGTCGGTGCGGTTACAGTTACTGAAGTTTAAAAAAGCGATACAAAACAAGCGGATATTGAATAGGCAAGAAGTTATAATATACGCCGTTTAAATAGGATGATCATAGGCACAGCTCTGAACGGGAGAATATAGTTCTTTTCAAATTTCACTGCTGTCCGGTCATTTTCATAAATATATCAATTTTGTCCCACTGAAAAAAAAAAAAAAAAAAAAAAAGATGTGGACACTATATGACTTTCTCGTACGGTCCATTGAATTATACACGCTTTTTGCTGTATTTAATTTAAACTTATTTCCTCGAGTTATCTAACTTAATTCATCGATTCTTTAAGCCAAGCTGAAAATGACATCAAAAACTGCAAAGTTTAAAATTAAATATCGTGGTCGGTTTTGTCGTACGGGAGTCAAACTTCTTGCAGTTTTATTTTTTCATGACGAGTGAAAAACTTTCCCAAACGGTTACTATTATTTTTTTTAATTTGGTATTTCCAAAAACATGAATATTTTTTATGAATATTATGACTATTTTTCGCCATTTAGAACACTTCTGTACTGGAAGTCTAGGATTACGAGCAAAAATTGCGTAAATAAAGGCCGGGTAAGGACTTTTAAACCAGGTGAGGGGGTGAGTGTATATATATATGTAAGATATAACAAAATATGATAGCTGTTTCAAAATATAATTGATGACCTCAAAATTAACATTCTAAATTTGATGATCTACCCCTAAATTCATCTCTTCTCACAGGTTCCAGAGTTTTCTATCTTACGTAACGTTTTAAAAGAGTACAGTGTCTAAAATTATTATTGAATTCAAAATTTTATCACATTCAGTGAAATGTCAAAATTGATTCAAAATAACGGTCAAAATTTTATGACAATAATTTTTTGTTTAAAAGTTAATATGTTTGTATTTTCAAAATTATATCTTTCACATTTTGCTGCTCTAATGCTTGTTCTTCCACCCTGCTCACCAAACTTTTCTTTTGAAGGGGGGGATATGTAAGATATAACAAAATATGACAGTTTTTTCAAAATATAATTGATGACCTCAAAAATAACATTCTAAATTTGATTATCTACCCCTAAATTCATCTCTTCACACAGGTTCCAGAGTTTTCTATCTTACGTAACGTTTTAATGCAGATACCTCTTGTCCAATCAAATTAATTCTAAACCAAAACTGTGAACTGAAACTTCCCCACTCCCAGCCTTCTTCCTATGAAAGTACTATAACTTTCCCTTTTCCGCGTTAGCTGTCCTGCTGGTAAGACGCTGTTCATCCATGCAGCTGCCACTTACTTGCTTAAGATGACGTCGTACTTCAAAATGGGAGTTATTCTATTCAAATATTATTAAGAAATATCTTGTCTGAAAAAAGGATTATTTGATATGCATGGAAAAAATAAAGATTGTGATTTTTCAAGATATGTTGTGCTAAATTGTGTCATCATGCTTTCCACTCTGCCACCTTCAAGCCACTACGGTCTTCTCGGTCATCTACGCAGTATCGTAAGCTGTTGGGAGGTCCACTGCTTTCATCTACGTATTTGAAATCATTACATATATATATATATATATATATATAAAGGGAATAAAACTGCAGTAAAGAAGGGAGTTGAACAACGAGGTATCATATAGCAGATCTAGATACAAAATTTCAACGTTCTAAGGCAAATCTTTTTGAGTTATGTGAGATACATATGTACACTGCTCAAAAAAAAAAAAAAAAAAAAAAAAAAAAAATGGGGCAGTGCTATATTTCCCGTTCTACTGGGGCGATTCACGAAATTCAAATTGCGTTCTTCATGTCTCGAAAGCGCGACTTAGGATATATATTAGATTTATATATAGCACTATTCTAACATAGGTATTTTGACACAAAATCGGACTTTTTTTGAAATAACATACCAATTTTTTTTACATATTTCGATTCTATGACTCAAATTATGCCAGAATACCAAGTTTTGTAAAAATCGTACGAGTAGTTTTTGAAATATTAGCTCTCAAAATTTTAGCTCCTCAATGTTAATTGAATTTGGCAAATATTTATTTATATCTCTTTTTTTATTAAACTTTTTTAATTTTTTCTCTCACATTTCGAAATTTAGGTTCATTCCAAACAAAATTTACCCATTTTTTGTGTTTTATTTTTTAAATTTCTATTTTTAAATAATTTTTAGAAAAAAATTTTGAATTATAACCTATAAAATTTTTACCATCATCTTAAAGTGTGCATGTATTTAATTATGGCAAAGCACACTAGGGTTATCTGCCTAAGAGGAGGGATGCTTTCGTGGAGGACTTTCTAAGGGAAACTGGCTCGTATACACGTTACACATGGGGAAAACCACGAAAACGCCCATGCAGCCAGCCCGTTCGCGAGATTCGAACCTCGGACCGAACTACCAGTGTTCAGCGACTTTACCGCTCGGCCGCTGGTGGGCCATCATCTTAAAGAAGGTATATTTTTAAGCATATCTGCAAAAAATTAGACCTTTTTTATACAAAATTTTCTAAGATATACACGAATTTACATATTTTCGCGTTTTGATATTTGGCATCTTTTTTTTTTTTTGAGCGATAACAACGCCAAATGTGGTCTATGGATTTTTGTTACACTGTATTGTCACAGCTATTTTTAACCTTAAATTTCAAGTAAAATTTTACGGAGAATTAATTATATGACATTTTTCCCCTCAATGATGCGTAATAAATATTTATTAATACTACATGAAAAGCTATTTTTTTAAATAAATTTTTTAATATTTTTTTTTTAATTTCTCTCTATCTTTTTTTTTTTTTTTTTTTTTTAATAAAAGTAAATTTTTACCTTCGGCGTTTTATCGTCTGCTACTTTACTTCGTTTAAATCGAATTGTCTAATACTGAGAATTTTCGTTTGAAGTTTATTTGAATTTTATGACTTAAACTGCACAATTTATTTCTAAACAAACTGTTGCTTTTAAAGTGGCTGAAAGAGCGGCTGATACTATCATCCATATTTTTAAAGCACAATATATTTTTATAGAAACATAATATTTAGAATAATCATTTTTTATAAAAGTCAAATTATGATATAAACATACAACCCTCTAGAGACTGAATTAATGGAAGTTCAATGGTTATGTAGAAATGATCTGCAGCTACTTAATGGCTGGATAAGTCAGCAGATTCTGTGGACAAGTAAGAATAATTATATAAACGACACCAACATTCTGGATTCAATTAATAACGAGGATACGATGTTTATTAAATGAATTCAAGAAGTTTTAAAACATAAAAAATCAACTCATTTTTTATCCTAAAATGTATTTTTGTGCGTAGCGTATTTTCATTATTCTAATTTAAAATTCTAATAATTCTTAAAATTCTAATTTAGAATGTAATTGTCAAGAACTGATTCCTAATCATCAGTAATATAATAAGTAATTATTACGGTTATTAATACATCCTTCTCATAAAGTAATTGCAAATATTTCAAAAAACTTTCTGTCTGAATGCAAATATTTTTCTGTGCAAATACTTTTAATTTTATATTAATCAAGATTGCACACGATATTATTTATTTGCACTTCAATTCTTAACGTCAGTTCTAGTAGAAGTTACAAATCAATTATATTTAATTAAGGATTGGATTGGATTGGATTGGATTATTTAATTATGACAAAGCACACGAGGGCTATCTGCCTAAAGGGAGGGATGCCTTCGTGGAGGACTTTCTAAGGGAAACTGGCTCGTATACAGGTTACAAATCGGGAAAACCACGAAAACACCCATGCAACCAGCCCGTTCGCGGGATTCGAACCTCGGACCGAACTACCAGTGATCAGCGTCTTTACCGCTCGGCCGTTTGTGGGCCTTTATGAAATGGAAGGCGATAACTTTATTTAAAAATGATTGTCAGAAATACCAAAATGTTTCGAAAAGTTGGATACTTTTTAATATACTTTCAGAATGCTTAAAGAAAAAGAGAAAAAAAAATAAATTTTTTCGTAAAATTTAGTATTTGTATTTTTTTTAATTTAAAACTTTTCAATGTTATGATATTTGATTCTTGCAATTTCAAAAATATTTGACTAAAATATTAATAACATTTTAAGAAACCAAATGTAAGATAAAATTGTGTAAAGCAATGGGCACAATGATAAAACTGTTTAAAGCAGTGTATGCAAGTCATCCTAAGTTAAAATGTCGGTTATACATCTCTCTTATTTATATATATCTTTTCTGAACGGAACATTGAAAGGCGTGTAAAACTGTGCTTTAGTGTATTTTTTTTTTTTAATATAGTATGCAGTTTTCAAACTCATCGTAGTCTGGGTTACAAAGTATTTTTCCGAAAGAAACGCAGTTCAAATAAATAAAATCAAATTCTGGAAAATTGATATTAATAAATATATTTAAAATGCTCGGTTCGAAGGAATAAATAGAGAATTTTAAAACAATTATCTGAAGAGACAATGCAACACAAACAATTAAAATAAAAGTATAAAAATTTAAAAATTACGTAAAATAATAACTATGACGAAAAATATATATAAAGAAAACTATTTAAAAAAAAAAAAATAAATAAACGCTGCACCTTTATTTACGCAGTTCGAATAGGTAAATAGAAATTTTTAAAACAGTTATTCGAAAAAAAAACGTGCAACTTAAACAATTAAAACGAAATTCGAAAAAGAAAAAATTACTTAAAATAATAAGTTATAGTTAAAAATATAATATAAAGAATATTAGTTGGAAAAAACGAACGATGGTGACTTTTTTTCCTCTAACGGGAAAGGAAACTAGGTTGCCATATATTAAAAAGTTCGCCAAGTGAACTATTCTTGGCCCAAACTGAAAAAAACGTGACAACATAAATTTGTGAATTTCTCAGTAAATTTCGCTCCAAATTTTACAAAATTTCATATTTAGGCGTTGAGTCGTAGAATCGAAATATGTAAAAAAATTGGTATGTTATTTCAGAAAAAGTCCGATTTTGTGTCAAAATACCTATGTTAGAATAGTGCTATATATAAATCTAATATATATCCTAAGTCGCGCTTTCGAGACATGAAGAACGCAATTTGAATTTTGTCAATCGGCCCAGTAGATCGGGAGATATAGGACTGTCCCTTTTTTTTTTTTTTTTTTTTTTTTTTTTTTAAGCAGTGTACGTACAAACGTCATGAAAAATCGGTTTTTTAATCCGTTTTGGAATAAAGAGTTCTATATAAGTTAAGAGTTCTTTATTCTGTCCGTAAGTATAGAAATCATGCAAAAATAGTCAAAACGGGTTCGGGATCGGTCAAAATGGATATTTCCGTTGAAATATGATACACGAAACTGTTCTCGATTATATCACTTTACACATTACAAGGAAGTGAAAATTAAATATGCATGTTTATTCTTAAGCCAATTATACTTCATAGTACATACAGTAAAAATCCCCTAGCTCCTTATGCAGTGTTTCAGCACACTCGATATCGGGCACTCCTTTCATAGGTATTCTTACCAAAAGACGGTGCTACTAATATTTTATTTAATTTGGAAAGTCTCGGCAATTCCTTCATGTCTTTTTGCCAGTTGCCAGTTAAACTTTTGTTCAAAACTTCATACTTATACATCATTTGCTTTATTTATCTTTATTTATTTAAGGCTTATTTATTTAAGTCTTATTTATTTATTATTTATTAAGTCTATATTTATTTTTATTTATTAAGTCTATATTTATTTTTATTTAAGATGTCTTTATTTATTTGTTTAATAATATTTTATTTATTCTTTATCTTTATTTATTAAGACTTTCTTTATCTTTATTTATTTTATTCATCTTTAATTTATTTATTTATTTATTTGTTTATCTTTATTTATTTATACTGGTCCTTAACCTGTTTGCTTCATGCACCCTTCTCACTTATCACTGGAAGATCATTCTCCGTCCTTTTTTCCCCAAACTCGAAAAATACATGTATTAACATTTATTTAAATTTATATTACTTTTTAATATGATTTATATATTAAACAGAAAAAAGTATAAAAAACGTTGATAAATACCAAAATGTGAATGAAAAACAATTGACAGTAAACTCTCTCTTTTAGTTTAAAGAGCCGCTGATGTTTAATAATGCGTAGGATTACTAACGGAAGTGTGAGGATGTTATAGTAGGAATAAAACAAACAAAAGATTTTACCACACTTAGTATATTTTATTTTTAGTCTACGCCCGACTGTCTACGACACGAGCTTGCCACTTGGCCAGATGGTATGAAATACAGCAAACACCACTCGAACGGTAGCCGCTTTTTCAGATGGCCCAGACTTTCCTTTTACTAACGATAGACAGACGTTTGTCATCGATAATGAAATGGCCGTTGTTTATCGATTGCGAAGGTTTTAATGTTTTGGATTCGTGTATGAACTTTGTCAGAAGAAAAATGAATATCGCAAAACCTTGCAATTTATAAAGGAATACTTTGCAGACACGAAGTAGAAACTGTTAAAAAATTTGCTTACTACTATAGAAAATCATAATCATTCGATGATAAGAGTATGTTATGTACGATACGAGTTATGAAAGTAAATGTAAAGATAATGTATGTATGTATGTTAAGTAAATAAAATCCTCTAGAACGCAAGTGCTTTATTTGATTATCTAATTGAAAGTTTGGCCATTTTGTTCTATTTGTTCTTAAGTACTTATCAACATAAATTTTTATTAATTTTATTGCCTTAGATCTAGTTTATGTTTCGAGATCTGGTTCAAGTTAAAAAAAATGTTTATAGATGTTCATATTCATTAATTTTGTTGCATAACGTGTAATAGAGTTCTGTTTGATTTTTATTTGGTTTCATTGTCAGCTATTGCATGTTTTTTTTTTTTTTTTTTTTTTTTTTTTTTTTAAAATAGCTGATGTTTTACAAAACCTTCCATATTATATTAAACACTAATTAGGGTATACTGTGTTAGACTTGAAAATTTTTATTGTTTCTTCAGAAACTCTACAATTGCCTCAATAACTACTGTATTTTTCATCTTGTCTTATTGTATAATTGCAACTGTTGATTTGAAATATAATAATTTAACAGTCAATATGTAAAGAAAATTCATTCTTTAGTTTTATCACGAACAATGTTTTTCAAAATAATCTTATAATTAAACACAACCAATTCAAAAAAATATTCTGTTTTAGATTAATAGTTCACCATAAAATTACATGCATTGAAATGTCAGGAAGTTATAATAATGAAGATATTGACACTTTCGGAAAACAGGAAAGTTTTTTGAAGTGTATTTATTTCTTTAGTGATGTACTTTCTTAGTGAAGTCAGTGCTACTTAGCTTATATAATATTACATTACTGTCTATTTTGACTGGCACCAGTAGCAGAGGCGTAGCTAGGGTGGGGCAAGGGGAGACATTTGCCCCCGGGCGCAGCATCCAGGAGGCGCCAAATTGATGCTACGGAATATTTTAATGGAATGTTTTCCCATTTGGCACACATTAAAGGGGGGGGGCAAATTCTTCAGATGTCCCCGGGCGCTGGAATCGTAGCTACGCCACTGACCAGTAGACTAGCAGATAATATAGCTAAACACTGGATGTTTGATCCAGGTACAAATACTGGTGAATGGGATAGCTGCATGGGAATTTTCCTGTTTCTCCTTATGTATTATGTAAATACAAGTCAATTTCTCATAGAAATACCTTCTCAAAGGCATCCCTTTACCTAAAGTACATAGCTCTTACTGTACGTTACCTTGCTTTGTGTAACTTAGCATAGCCATCAACACTTTAATAATTTTAATACAAAATGACAAAAAATTTTTTTGCTACCATATTACGACAACAAATTTCGCAGGATCCACCAAACTGTGTCAACCATGTGTATGTGCATATAACAATTCTTCAGTTTTTTAATCAGCAGCATTACCATTTTTGTATGTTTTTTTGTCCTTTTTTGTGTGTATTTGTCCAAATTACAATGATTTTTATAACTCATTTTTATTTTTATAACAAATCATACCTTTTTAAATGTGAAATTAATTGTAAAATATGCACTTGTGGAATCTGTCTGTAATGGATGAAATAGTAGTATGAATATAATTCTGAAAAATAAAGCTGTATCAAATTATAAATTTACAGAAGAATGGAATTGGCTATGTTAGTTGAATTTAAATTACCCGGAATCTTTCTCCCTTCGCTGTTGCTATGCCACCAAAAGAAAACCAATTATGAACAGCATTATGCAAACAAAAACTTGCTTGTAACAAGGTTTATTGATTGATTGGTACAGACTTTAATGGCATATTTGTTACCAAATGTATCTAAAGCAAACAAGTATGAAGGGTAGTTTTACAGGTTAACTTGTTTTCAAATTAGCAACTCTGTAAAAGGGATCATCTAGCTGTACTGACACTGCATGTTCTTTCTCATATCTAGTTATTTGGTTGTAAAAGACAATTAAGATAAAAACACTTTTAACACTGCTCCATTTTTATGTATGGTAGCCCAGTTACATGACTACAACATTTTTCCACTACTTTTTTTTACACTGTAGACTTGGTTTAGAAAGTTATTTACCAAGATTTTGGGATGTTGTATACAAATATCATGTGGAGCAACTACAGTCAAATGTATTGTTTCAGAAGAGAGTATATCCTCTTACTGAATCTTTTCCTGCACTTGATTCATGCTCTTATTTGATTTAATATTTCCAGTATAGTGGAATGACCATCATGAAAACATAGCATCCTGTAGCTCTTTCTATATAATTCCATTCAGATATTCACACTTTTATTTTTGTAAGTTAATGCAGAAGACAATACATATTTACACCTGTTTCTGATACTTCCAATTTTAAGGAATAATCATGGAGTCTATACTGTTACATAGAAGATGCTAAAAAAATACTTAACAGGGAGTTTAACATTATTCATGTAACAAAGAAGCTGAGGTTTATTGTACTTTTAACAGTATGTTAAAACTCATACAAGCATTTAATTTTTTTTATTATAGATGTAAATCAATGACCAGTTCCTAAAGTATTGAAAGATAAAAGTCAAGGAAAAAATTTTCAGTTCATAGTGCCAAAGTATTTTGTTAATAATAATAAAATTCAATTAAAAAAGATTACTCATGTTATTATGTCGAATTGATGCTAAAATTCTATATTAGAAACAAGTATTGATTAATTGTGTTAGGTAGAATTAAAGAATAAACAATCGGGCAGAAATTTATTAAATGCATAAAACATAACAAAAGCCAGCGCTGTATTTATTCATCCATTTCAAAAATTGTGGCTTTTCTATCCAACTGTCTTCAAATCTGTGAAATCAGAAAAAACTCTAAAATTGTAATTTTTTCTAGAGAAGCATTTCCATCGTCAGAAAAATAAATGTTAAAAAAGAATTGAAATACAAAACTTGTGCATTTTATGCAGAAAGTGAAAAGAAAATCATTATTTCATTACAATATTAATCATAAAAACAGATCTGCTTAATATTATTTTTTGTAACCATAGCAATAGAATAAAAACTATTTCTTTATTTTAAGTATGTCCAGTGATATTAAAAATTGTTTTAAATTTTGGTTTTGACTTGCAGATGCCCCAGAGGAGTTGCATGAGATCTAAAATTTCTCTGAAACATAGCTTGAAAACCTTCAAACTACTTGAAAACATGAAATTATGGGAAGAAAAGAAATGTAGATGTAAACAGCAGTGATTAAAACGTTTTAATGACCAAAATATTTTCATTCCATCAGATTATTTGTTTATTTTGAAGAAGACACTGTAGACACATCAGGATTTTTTTTTTTTTTTTTTTTTTTTTTTTTTTTTTGGAAGCTGAGAGACGTGAAAAACGAGCAATGACCTCCCCGGGACTCGAACCATGGACCTCTCGAATATGTGCCAAGTGTGCTGATCATGCAGACATGCTACGAAGGCAAGAGAAATACCTTATAACACAATCCGATAATAAGATCACAAATAGAAGATAAGAATTTTTTTCTTCTGGAAAATTAGAAAAAAAATATTCATATTGCATATATACAAGCCTATACCATAAATTGTACCATATATAAAATTCTTGGATTATGTAATGGAAAAAAAAGTAATAAATGTAATTGTTTCAACAAATGAATGGATAAAAAATGGCCATAAACAACCAATAGAGAAATTAATGCCAATAAAAACATTATTTTTGAAACAAATGTAAATAAACACAAATTGCCTAATGTATTTAATTTGAATATCTGTTTTGGAACGAAAGGTGTAAACAGCCTTAATGTGCTTAATAACTCAGATTTGTAATGCATATATTTTTATTTCCAATGGTAGACAAAAATATATATATATATGTACACACTATCAAATACACACACACAAAAATATATCACAGACTAAATAACAAACAAAGAATAAGGAAGCCTATTTAGTGCTTAACATACTATTTAGTGCCTTCTAGTAACAGCCACAGAGATCCTGTACAAAGAGAGCTATGCATTTTGCAGGTGGTGGAGGTTGTATCTTGGGCCTTTATTACAAAGGATGATCACAGAATTTTCAAACAGAAAGGTTTCGCTGAATAATGACCGGGTAAAAGATAAGTTATTATGATGGACAGGGGCGTAGCTAGAGGAGGGCAAGGGGGGCATCTGTCCCCGGGCGCAGAATCCACTGGGTGCCAAACTGATGTTACGACATTTTAGAATTAAATGTTTTCCATCCTTGGCAAGCAGTAGGGGGCGCGAAATCTTCAGTTGTCCCTGGGCGCTGAAAACCCTAGCTACGACTCTGATGATGGAATTAGCCTTTGGGTATCGGAAATGGACATGTAGTTGAAGAATGAAAGCTTGCTTTAAATTACAGAGATTTCTAATATATTAATTTAATATATTTAAAAAAATATTTTAATAATATAATACTTTTCTAATATTTTTATTTTATTATCCAAAATTATTTTCGAATTAACAGAAAAGTACGGCATAAGTTTCAGTGATCAATTATCAGAAAGGCTTCTTCTGAATGGCTTAATAATAATACAAGGAAATAAGCTTATTTTACACATGCCTTATGGCATAAGAAAAGGAACTTCTGAAGTATATTAAGAACTAAAAAGATGTATATATACCATAGAAATTATTTTTAACTCTAAACAACATTACTGGTTATCATTTCGGAAAAAAAATTCAATACTTGCCCATAGTAAGACCAACTTGTGAAAGATTTTTTGTCAAACTGCAAATCATTGTGTAAGGAGGTAAATTTCCAAAAGCCATTTTGAAATTTTTAATAATATGACTAATAATCATAATATACCACTTTTTGATCAGTAACATGGGTTGTTTGAACTAAGAAAAAAACTTTAAATTGCATCACTATTAAAACAAGCTAATTAATTTTAAATCATAAAATACAGTGAACCGTCTGTAACACAGACAGGCACAGCTGCTTTAAATTTTTTTCTATGGAAGTGGTTGTCTTAGGGAGAGGATAATTGATGCCAATATTATTTATGTTGTTAAATTACCACTTTTGTCGTCCTGGTACTGTTCTCTGTCTATACATTTTGAATCTGAAATAAGGCATTCAGCACGGCATGCACACTGGGTGTAAGGAAAGAGAAGAAACTGGAGAGTTTGGTTAAATGATAAAAACCAAATCCTTAATACCACTATTGACAGAGAGAGACCAAAATGCAAATAAGAAGCAAATTTCCTTAAAAACTAGCAATGAAGAGGGATAAAAATTAGACTCAATGGTTAAAACCATAGGATTTTTATTGATATAAAACGTCAAATGAAGTGGCGTCTCCCCCCTCCCACAGTATAAGTTTTCGATGTGGAGAAATGGAAAACATGATTTTTTTAACTAGCAATCGTAGGAAATGCAGAATTTATGAATTTCTTTTCTTTGAACATAATTTTGTGTTTTTCAGTACAAAATTTAGGACACGCATCTCTGCCGTTTGGAGGAAACTTAAAATAGAACTCTGTGAAGATAATTAAAAAAAATAAAAATACCGATCACTAAAATAAATAAAAATTTAGATTCTTTTCTTGTGTTCTAACATACGTAATTTATTACTTCAGTAGATTCTAATATTTTTTTTATAATCATGCATTATTACTACTTAGGCATCAATACAGACATATATAATTTTCACTATTTTTTACTGTCATTACACGCACAATTGCTGTTTTTTATTAACAAGAGAACTGAACAAAGCATATCAATACTTTTGTATCAGCAATATGAGTAAGTTTCTGTTTATTAAGACTTTTAAAGTTCTCACGATGAATTAATTCGAATAATGGAAATAATTGACTGTAGCATAGAGATATATTCGTATTACGTCCACTCTCGTATACAGCAAGAAAAAAAAAATTAAATATGAAGAGCGGCCCTTATCAATTCCTTCCGCATAAAACGTAAACAAAGTCTCGAGACTTCGTAATCGATTACAAAGTGCAAAGCTATCGGAAGTGTCTACCCGTACGACGTCGGACGGCTAGCTCAAACATGGTAAAAATGCTAAACGTACGACTGGTTGCGCAGAGACCATCTGCGCATGAACATGCCTCCAATGTGCCATGCGAATCGAGCGCCATTTTGTTCTCGAACGTGTTGGGATGTTGTAGTGGTGAGTATACAAGTGTTATTTATTGTTCCAAATTTTAAGTTGAAATTCAAATAAATTAAAATTCTAATGCTTTTTCCACTTAAATGAATAGTATTTTTTAAATTTAATTGTCTTTTTGATTAATTTTAATCATTATTTTTTTTCTTGCACAGACCGCAATTATAGGCATAATTCGTTTTCTGCTGAATGTATAGGTAAGAATTATTTTTGATTTTGTAAATATTTAATTAACTTTGAATACAAAATTATTTATGAATTGAATATAGTTTATTGGTTTGTGTGTGCAGTTAAAAGGAAGAAAAAAAAAATCGTGTCGTTTATGTACTTATTCACCCATTTTTCTTTAAATACTGCGAAATGTAATATATTCTTGTATTTCTGTGTTCTTTTGAACAAATATACTCATTTTTTCATGTTCTCTTTGATATCGTATTAATAGTAATGTTAAATATCTGGCTGAGCAAATATTTTGGTTATCTGCGCTCAACTTTCCAGACGTTATTGGAAATCAGCTTTAATAATGCATCTAGTTGAACATGCTTAGCCAGAAACATTAACATATTAACTTCAGCCGAGCTAGAGAGTGTAATATTAATACCAAAAGCCTAACATTCTATGTACACTTATTGTAAGCAATTCTAGTATTATTCTGTTATTTGTAGCGAAATTAAAAATTGCAGCAAGAAGCAGTAGCTTTTGCTGTGATGGTTGTTTTGTTATTCAGCCCAGTTAATGTTCTCTTGCCTGTATGCAGCGTGGTGTGGGTGTGATGTGGCTATTCTCATTCTTGATTGTAAGGTAAAATTAAAATTTATAATCCATTATTTGCTTAAATGAATAGGTTTTCAATTGTAATTATTTATGTTAATTCATTTTTTTAAAGCAAACTGGTAAATGCGATCTTTTTTCCCTGAATTTCTGCATGTATAGGTTAGTAAAAACTATATTTGTAATTATTTAATTTCGGTACAAAATGTGTATTAAATGTATATAATTTGTGTGTATTATTAAATTTCAAAATGTAGTTGCAGATTAAATAATTACATGGTTCTGCTCGATTCAGGATAAGAAATGAATATGGTGTACTTCAAAGGTATTCTTTCAATGCTGTGCGCATAACTCTGTTTTCTTATTCAAACGTAATTGTATGGTGTGGCAGTGATATTGATGTGCCTTTTGTTGTTGTTGTTGCTTATGTACTTATTTACACAAATTTCTTATTACATTCTGTGAACAAATTTACAATTTTGTTGTTGTTATTGGATGAGCATTGGTGCTAAATGTCTAGCTGAACAAATTAATATTTTTCTTAATATCAGCAAATATTTCAGTTATGTGTTCATTTGGCAGCATTTACTGCAAACCAGTTTTAATGTTGCTTCTGCTTAACCAGAAACATTAACATCGAAGTTGAGCCAAAGTATGTTTTGCCAAGAAGCTAATGTGTGCTATTTTTTATGAGATTCTGGCCATGTCTAACCATATGCTTTTGCAGTGCCTTTCTTATTTTTTTGTCTGCCATGGTCCATATGATTTGTTTTTAGGATTACAGTATTTTTAAATTGTTAAACTTGTACTCATCTTCAAACATGTCTTTTCACAACAGCAATATGGTAAAACTAGATATTACGGTCCAGATTGGCGAGTTTTAAAAAAATTGCCAAGTCGCCAAATCGATTGTTTTCATGTGTTTTAGAAAATCGCTAACTCATCATATCGCCGGTTACAAATTTGAATTAATTCTGTAAACATGCAAAAATATCTAGAACAGGACTTCAAGAAAAACAATGAAAAATCACCGACTGCTTGGTGCGTTTTTAAGAATTACACATCCTCGGTATCCATGTACACATCGACCAATTTTTTACTTGAAGAAACATCTTAGAATTGCACAACTGCAGAGTCGTAGGCAAGAAGTTGAGTATGCAGCTGAAATCATAGAATGAATGTCAGTTTGTGTTTGCTTCACTGTGTTTCAACAGTTCTTGTGTTAATTTGGCATTAAGGTAAAAAATTACAAGAAGAAAGGTTCAATGTAACCTTTGTATGTATTTATAGGATTTTGTCTTTGTAAGTAAGACAATGATTACCACATCAACAAATACATTTTAAACTACAGGAAAGCACGTTCTAATTAATTTATTGAAAAAAGTGGAAAATGAGGGAAATATTTTTAATAAATTTCAGCACTGTAAAGTGGGGTGGAAATATAGTAATCCATCATTGGCAGGTCTTCAATAAAGCAACATGCATCATAATAATCATCTTTATGACTAAAGGTAAGAATCAGCCACAGTGCAAAAAAAAAAAAAAAAAAAATCCCTATTCTGATTTGACATTCAAAGTTAAAATATGCATCAGATGATTGTATAGTTCATTAATGCCATATATTTTGTTAATTTCACAAAACTGGATCAAATTATTTCGTAACAGTAGTATATAAATTTCATAAAGTTGCCAGCTGGAATGTCCTTTGGAGGAGGATTTTTAATTTTCTTTTCTGTTTCAAGGGCAAACTTGCTAGCAAATTCCAATCTGTGTAATTATGTCATATATTAACCCATTAAATGCTGTGGTGCTCATTTGGTTATCATAAACAGTCAAAAGTCTTTAATTTGGACTCTTCGGCGATTTCGGATTATCGGTTTTTTTGTATTATAGCTCATCAGTTTAAATCTTTTAAGATGGCATGCAGAAATTATAAAATTAAAAATATGAAATAAAGAGCAATTATGATCCAAAGGGTATCAAAATTTACAGAAAAAAAGTTTAATATTTATTTGTTTACTTTAATAAACTTTTCTTTCAACGTGCGCATGTGTAAAGCATACATTACGCATAGTTGAAATTAGAAAATTGCAACCAGAAAACTATTTCATGTGTATTCGTGATATTTATAATGATGAATTTGATTTAAATCATATCAAAGACGGAGTACATCGAGATGAAATACTGCATTAGTGAGGAGTTATAAGCCAAATAAAATGAAAACATCTGCCCTGAAGATGAGGATAGTGCTGACAGATCAACTTCCAGTTCATTGTGCGCTGCAACGTACCCCCTCCTCTCCCGCAGAGCAGCGCGAAAATTATAAACAGATTTCGGAATGGTTAGAGAAACAAATCACCTCTCTGTCACTTTCTTCATGCCTTTAACCATTTTTTGCAGCAATTCCACTTTTTGTTTCATGGACATCAAAACGTGCTTTCGCTTGTAAAACCTTTGATATCTCCAGAATCGGAAACTCGTTTTGACATAATCGAAAGTTCAAGCTTACTTTTTATAAAATTGCTCTAACAGTCTGCAAAAAATAATAAGCCGGATCCAATTAGAAGAATAAGGAACAACGCGATCTGCAACATTAACTGAAATAGATAATTTTAGCTTAGCTTATACCGTCTGTTATACATTAAACGCATATGCGCATGCGTTTAAGCATGTGCAGAAAGTTTGTAGCTTTGAGGTCCGGATTATAGATCATTCCAGATTAAAGACTTTTGACTGTACTTTAAGCCACCTAGTAACACCATCTAGCTATCTCGGAGGGAAAAAAAGGCAACATTCAACTCATCCACTGAATGTCATTTGTAGAAAACCTAAAGTGATCACTACCTATACGCTCTTATGCTGAGCTCATGTTCATTTCCACATTCCACTCTCCTCTTATCACAAAAGTGAAACGTGTTTTGAAAACGGATTAGACATAGTGGATTGAGGCTAATTTTGGTCATTGTGATTTTACTATATTATTAGTGAGTGTTGATTAAAGCGGTTATTTACTTCTATCAACAGTCCCTGCTAGACGGGACTTTCCTGAGAAACAAGTTTTTGGTATCACTGGTTTAAATGGGAGGATTCTTAGAAAAAAAAGAATCCCACCTAGCTACAGAAACAATGTAGCGGCTATGTGATATTTCTTCAAACCTCGCCAAAAATGTTTCAGCTGAAACTCTGTCCGGGGTAGAAATGAACCAATCAGATGAAAGTTCTGCTTCTGAAGGATCACGTGGTCCCAATCTGAGCGATAACGGGTTTCCTGGAAATGTGCGGGTTCTGAGAATTGCCCCTTTCGTCATCCAAGATAATGTAATTTTAAAAATTAGATAATGCTTTTTTTTTTTTTTTTCCAATATTCATAAAGCCGCATTTGGAGATTACAGTTGATACTGAGTAGAATTTTAAGAAGCATTTTATGATTGCATTGTACAAGAAAAGGCTTGAGAAAAGCTTTGAAAGAATTTAAAGATAATATGGGATTCCCAGAACCTCTGTAATTCTGCCTTTGAAGATGATGGCAATGATTTTATAAACGTGGAGCTTCCTCCACAGCAGGTTGATGGAGTTTTCTGATGATGGACTAGAGGCAGAATGAGGCATTGCTAGGAGTGACAAGTGTTATTTAAGATTCTGTGCTTAGCAATGAATCACTACGGGCATTTCAATAGAGATTAAAAATTGTCTTCAGTTAGTCGTTTATCTTGAGTAACATACGAGAGGATGCTGAGCAGGCACTGGATGCTGTAGACACACTAATGTTTGTGAAAAATGCAACACCATGAAGGAATTGTCGGAAATGAATGAAATTTATTCCGCATATTACCAATAGTGATACAAGTAAACGATCACATTTACAAACAAAAACAAAAAAAAACGAAAGTTGGAAAATCAGTACTTTGGGTTTCTGTCATGCTGAGCGAGAGCCTGTACACATCGTGGCATTGAATCGTATAGGTTCTGAATGTAATCCTGGGGAATAGCTTTGAATTGATGTGAAAGTTCAGTTTCAGTGTGTGGCCCACTAGCTGTACGTGCGAGTCGCTGACCGATGAAATCCTAGGCATGCTGATTGAGCAACATATCTGGGGAAGATGCAAAACCTGTTGTACCTTAAAGAAGGCTTGTGCACAGGCACTTTTTTCCCCTAAAATATAGTGCCTGGAATGCATCGAATAATGCATACTCTGTCATCATTATACTCCAGATTGTAGCAAGATTTGTTGGAGAAAGCAACTTGTTGCCACAGAGCACGCCACGCACTGAGTTGCAGTGCTCACTGAAGTCGGAGGCATATGTTACTCAGCGACAGGGCAATCCTGCGTAGAGGAACCCTTGCATGCAGTTCATGTTGCAGCAGACAACAACGAACACTTGTAACCGTGCTCCAATATTGTACTAACATACGAGAGGATGCTCTACAATCCATCACAGCCATGCAGATGAGGTGTTTGTCGTCCTGTGCTGTTGTGTGCCCCATTGCCAGGATTTCACCTTGTTTGGTTCTCGCTGTCCATTTCTTCCAAACATGCATCACTGTTGTGGCATTGTGCTGCGTGCGGGCTGTGATTGTTTGATATGAAAGTCCACCCTCTTGCATATAGACGATGTGGCCTCGTTCAAACTTGTTGGTATGGCATCCTCCGCTGTTGACGAGGCATACTGAGCACAAATTAAATGTTCACTGCAGACGGAGGATGATAAACAGATTTCAGCACAACTTTACAGTCCTTTACAACTGCCAGTTCTCGTTTCATGCATGCATAATCCCTTTGTAATTCTAATCATTTGTATGTCTTAACTCACTTTACATTTCATGTAAGTTTGGTTCAAAGTGCATAATTCCTTCATGGTTGTGATTTTCACAAACATTGTGTATATTAGGTAGTCCTAACTAAAAGAGCATCTTGAAATAAAAGTATGCAGTTGTCCAGATCAAATGTTTATTTTACAGAAAAATATAAACAGCTTATGCATACATGCATTGTTTTTATAGGATTCTGATCATACCTGAATAATAATTTTTCACTAATTTGTATTTTACAATAATTCTTTCAAATAAGTAACAGTTACTTATCCATTATTTTAATTAAAAGAATTTTGTATATATTTTTGTTCTTATCAACTAATGAAAGGGATGTATATGTATTAATTTTATAAAATTCATGTGAATGTATGCAAATAAATTGTTTATAAATGTCACATAAGTTTATACCTCCTTAAACCATTTTCATGTAAAACAGAAGCCTTATTCATAACAATATAATCAAACATACCAAGGTATAATTTTATTAAGACCCTGAGTTACATCAGTATGAACTTATGATGGAACTATTGGAACAATACTCATCATGAGTTGAGGATTACTTATAATTTGTCAGTAGGCATGTATGAAAATGGGTTTTGTAATTAATATTGAATGTATAACTTTTTCTTTTCATATAAATACAGGATTTCATGTCTGCAGATAATGTATTACAAGAGGCTGTTGTGTGCCAGTGGACAAGCTGGTGAGAAGCTGAACACTAATAGCTTGAATCCTGGTGAATGGACTGCCTGCATAAGCGTCGTCATGATTTTTCCACGTGTAATATGAATGCAAGCCAGTTTGCCTTAAAGCATCCCTTCTTGGAAAATATCTTCTAATGTTTCATCACAAAAATCAGCCAAAAACTGTTTCTCATGATTTGAAAAATACGTATAAAGGAAGTCAAATTTAATTGATAAATTGTGCATGCTGAGATTGTATACTATATCATATACATTTTTTTAATATATTTTCTGTATCTCTAATGTTGAGAATTTTGATGTTTTAATTTAACCCTGAATAAAATGTTAAGTACTATAAGCAAAGTAAGCAGTTTTGTATTTGATGTCAGAACAATATTTTTTTAATTTTTTTATTTTATACTTGTATATTTTTGCTTATGATTGGAATTTTAGTACAAATTATTTTGGCATGATGTGGCCTGTTCTCATTTAAAATGCGTTTTGTATTTTTTTTTCTTCTGTTATTTGCATTATAATAGTTTGGCCATAACAACTATGGATGCCAAATCAACATGTATGGGAATAACTGTATTAAATTTTACCTTTAGGTGTCATTTATTATAAAGGTTGAGATGATTGTTTTTATAAATTCATTCATTCTTATCTATTTAAGAATTATCATTTAACATAAAAATATGAAAAAGAATAATATATTATAATACTAAATAAAATATACTTATATATATATATATATCCAAGCTCACTATATGCACACTCAAAGAGATACATTTCTTTTTTGTGATGTATGTGATGATAATTTACTGTTAAGTATCTTAAGTTGTTCATAAATAGTGCTCATTTTTCATAATGCACCAAACAAACCTCACATAATTAATTTAATAAAATATTATTGCAGAGACATATTTTTGAAATTGACATTAGTCCTCTATCCGTCCGTCCCATAGGGATAACTATGGGGCAGATTCCTACTGTCATCTACAATATGCCCAAGCCCTTCGCCAATGACAGTTGCTTCTCAATACCCGTATTTTACAATTAAATTCATGAACCTGATCTGGCTGAGTTTCATATCAGGGGAATTAAAAAAGCAAAATAATTCATTACCTAAAACCATTTTTCTCCAACTAGCTGGATGATTATGTGATTGGTGTGCATGGATGGTAATGTGAAAGGATATGATTAGATTTCTTCTAGGTCATAACAGTTTTTAATAATGGAAAGCTCTTGTTCTTTTTTCTTTAAATTCTTGTTTTTTTTTTTTTTTTTTTTTTTTTTTTTTTTTAATTTCAATGCACACTTTTTTAAAAGCAAACTGAATTAGCTGGATGATCACTACAAGTTTCTTGACATGTTTAAAAGTAAAATATTGTATCTACATTCATTTTGAATAAATTGTTATTACTATAGTCTGCAATCATTGAGTTCATTTTAAGATTATTTGTCCTTTTTTTGTTTGTGGAATAGGCGGCTGTATTTTTTAGATTTTCTGTTTATTTAGCCAGTTTTCTATATAATGGCTAACATAAAATATAATTTATGTTAGCCATTATATAGAAATTTATGTGCCCTGTTTTAAAAATTATGTATATCTTAATTTAAGTTTGTCTCATGTCAGATGAACAATGCTGCTAGTCTGGTTGAGAAATTAAGAAAGTCTGACCATTCCATGAAACATCTTTTAGAACAGCTCACTGATTAAAATACATATACACACCAATTAACTGTGCTCATCAAAAGTGCTGTATTATTTAATGCTTCTTCTGATGAGCAAAATTCAAAGCATTATTTCTCTTGTTTCCTGTGTATGAAGTTTGTAGCAAAATGGAATTATTATTTTTTTTTAATTTTCATTCAATGATATCACTATTTTTATATGTCTGATAATGATCTACTGCATAAGTAATATCTATATGCAAACATAAACCAAAATCTTGCTTTAGAAGAATACCCACCGGTGTCGGTTCTCGAATAGATAAGACACAGAATACTGGTGATACAATTTAGGTTTGAATTCTATCAAATGGGTTAGCTACATCTCTGTTTTTACAGTTTTTCCTATGTTTAATATGAATACAAGTCAGTTTCATTCAAAAAGTGCTCAAAGAAGGGCATCTCTTCTTTTAAGCAGATACCCCTCAGAACCTTTGCCATAAAAATTCAACAGCTGAGCATGTACTAAAAGATAACATAGTATACAAATGTCCATTTTATAACTTTCAAATGAAGTGGTCGATTTAAATTTAACATCTGGTGCTATAGCAATATATGAGACTTGGGTAAACAGCCAGTTGATATGGTCTAAGGAACAGAGTTTTTAATTTTATTTTATTTTCGTATAGCAAACTAGCTTGCCTATGCATATATGCAAGTCTAATTTATTTTTTACAAAAGATTCATATATACATACACATATGACAAAGAAATGTATACACATAAGCTATAACTAATAAATCAATTGAGCAATATGTGAACATAGATGCTAATGGTTCAAGTGTCGTGTAGCAGGGTATGACTGCAAACCCTATAGTGGTGCTGCAAACAAAAATTAGTGTCTGATTCAAAGCAGGCATAAAAACTAGTATACAGTTTGTCCCCATATGACACAAAACAAAAAGTATGTAATCAGAAAAAAGATCATGTAGACATTGATTTACCCAACTTATAAGCTTCGGTAAAGGCCTTATCATTCGCCTTAAATCTGTAAAATGATCAGCACCCTTCTGCTTTGGAAACAGCTCCAGAAAGACATGTTAACCTAATCCACACTACAGTAGAACATGTGCCTCTGAACCATTACCATCGAAACTGCAATTTCAGAGTCACTATGTACACTAATCTCGATATTAAAGCACTGGTAGCTCTATTTGAGATTGTGCTATTGTAGATGAGTGTAGAGCACCATAGAACGGTGATGTATAATATTAGGTTTATTTAGGAGCCAAAAAAAAAAAAAATCAGAAATGACCTATCCTGGATTCGAAATCTGGGCTTAAAGACTGCCATCCAGAAGTGCTTCTAATTACATCATGAAAGCATGCGTTGAGAAAAAAGAAAATTCCGTACATTCTTCCCCATTTAAAAGGCAGTTGGGGAGGTGGTAACCTAATCGCCACCTGCTGGTGGTGAAGAATTATCGTCTACCACATTTTAGTTTGGGAACCACTTGGTTAGTTGGTTGAGCCTTTAGGTATTTATTTGAAATAGAAAATATCAGCGAATGACCGCCCCAGGATTTGCATTCTGGACTTCCCTATTGCCAGCCGAACGTGCTTCTAATTAGAACACGAAGCCAAGCGGTAAGGAAAGAGAAAATTAGTGATTAGTATCTTATTTTATTTTGGCTGCACACAGTTCCTATATGTAGCTAAGCGAATTTCCCGGTCAGTAGCATAAATCCCAACCTTCCTAGTGGACAGCGTGCTTCCGCTCCTGTAAAATATTGCGATTTAAGAAGTCATCCACGATAGCTGATCAGTTCTGCAATTATATAAATAATAAAAATTAAGAATGAAATGGAGAAATTAATGTAACGTTAGTACAAACAAGAAGATGCAACAAAAAGATCAATTAGGAGATCACTTAGGGTCCGGTATTGTACAGCATGCACATATACGTAGCATGACATCTATGGGGTGTAGGAGAGGGTATAAAGCATGGTGTATGCTCAAAACATGAACGGAAGCTACTGCACGGTACACTCGGTTTTAACAACATCGATTTGTAGTCTCAGCGTGACAGTTCTATAGACAATATCTGGACGACTTTGTCTGGAAGTTTGAAAGAAGGCCAAAGTGCGAGTATACACATCATGTCAGTAGTTTGGATTACATTTCGAACAAAGGGAGCGGCTATCAGAATGTTTAGTAATGCTCATTGCCAAATTAGACTTTTATATGCCCATAGCACTTCAAAGATTTTGCTGCCTCCACATACATCTATAGTATAACGCCTCTTTCTCATCATTCCCTCTTTCTCGGGCTTGGATTAAGTGCACTAGGTATCTTCTAAAATCTGCAGTGAGAATTTTATTTTTGTGGACCCTTTGCACTCTTTGTTTGAATCTTTAAGCACCTTTTAGTAACGCCGCCTTTACCTGATGCCCTAAGCACGTGCTTACTTTCCTTAATGGCTAATCCAACTCTGGTAGTGGTTTTCCACAAACAACCACGCCAGGATATGAAGAATTGATATCTTCTCTTACAGATGATGAGTTGGGTTCATTTTATTTAGTTATGGTGAAACATTCGAGGGCTACCTGTCTAAGGGAAGGGATGGCTTCGTGAAAGACTTTCTAAGGGAAATTGGACTGTATATAGGTTACACATATGGAAACCATGAAAACGCTTAGTTAGCAGCCAATCTGCTCGCCGGGATTCGAGGCCCGGCCCGAGTTTATCGGCTTTACCGCTCGGCCACTGGAGAGCCGTCTTTAGATGATGCCATATCTATGCTAATGACTCCCATCATCTGGTGGTGGTGACAGTGGGTGACATCCTAAGATGCATGCAATCTATTACTGGACATCCAATATGGCTAAAGACTTGGCTATAGTTTTCAGCGCCTAAAGACAACTGCAGATTTCATACACCCTTCTGTTTTCTAAGTATGGAAACCGTTTCATTCTAAAACTTCGTCAGTTTGGCATTTCCGTGACACTACGCCCAGGGACAGTTGTCCACCCTCGCTCGTCTCTAGCTATAACACTGATATCACTACGAAACAATCTCATGGTGTTTTGATCGCTTTGCGGACTTTCATGCCTTCTCGTCGGAGGCAGTGTCTTCTGTAGTGTTGCAAACAAAAGATCTGAGTAGCTCCAGTGGAGTGGCGAGCATAACTGGCGCCCGGGGCAAAATACCTTTTTGGCGCCCCCCTTCCCGAAAAAAACACAGTGATATGATGAAAATCTTGTTTGGAGACCATTTGGCGCCCCTCTGCGACGGCGCATCATACACCCCCTTTACGCCACTGAGTAGCTCAGCAATGGAGTTGAGCTTTAAGGATAGCAGCAGTCGCTGGCAAGACTAAACAGGGAAAGGGGGTGTCATCCAGTTTTCTAAGACAATAGATCAGCCGCTGCAATATTATATGAGGCGTTATCATCCCGGTTCAAGAATAAGATAACAGCTTTAATCTTCCGATATTTAGATTATCTAGCCATTCTGGAAGTCTAAATATCTAGATAAAGCAGAGATTACGCAGTCGTGCCTCTGAGATCATCGAAAGGAAACAGTTTGCAAGTGCTCAAATTTTCGTTTGTGGAAGTGAAATGCTTGGTCGCTATATGAAGCTCCATACATCTGAAGAAGATTAATTCACTACTGACTGCAGTTGTGCTAATGTTCTTCTCCTCACGTGCATCTTTTCCAAGATTCTTCGCGAACAATAATGCTACACTTCAGGGTATACCAACTGTCGCTAGCTTGTTAAGGAGTGAAGATATAGCACCTGTCTTAGCGTAGGCATTCTGAAGGCTGTCGTATGCTCCAACTTAATATATGGTGTATGGTCTGGGGACTTTTGACATCCCGTTGCTAGTGCCTTTCAATGCTTTCATAGCTGTAATCAGCCCTGCAAGAAGAATTGAACATAATTTCTCAGAAATTCGTGGACGATCTCGTACAGAGCATGAATATACAGTAGAGAGACTGCATCACAATTAAGTAGGATTATATCCCCTAGTGATAATTGCGTTTGTGTTACCCTTATCATATGGGCATTCACCTTCTGATTTGAGTAGAATACAGATGCATTTCGAATCTGCTTTTGTATCTTTTGCATTCCTTTCTTAGTCAGTGTTGTCACATTTCTCACTGTCTAATACGTTGACGATGTTATACTATGCTTTGCACCATTCTAATTACTGCTTGCACATGAGACATAACATGCGAAAATCTATCTGTATCAACCAATATACACCAATACCTGACAAAGAATCCAAGCACGATATTTCAGTAGGATAAAGAACGCCACTCATAGCTTATTGCCCAAGACTGGCTACGTCATTTACTGACACTTACACTACCTACCTGCTCCAAAAATATGTCCCTTGTTGAGTATAAACCTACCAGTAAATTTGGTGAATACTGTTAGTTCGACTGGTTTGAAATTCCAGCGAACGGACTGGTCGCATGGGAGTTTTTGATGTTTTCTCTTGCGCAATGTGAATGCCAGCTAGTTTTCTTCGAAAAGTCCATCATGAAGCCATCAAGAATCTTTGCTCTTCTTTAGACAAATAGCCCTCAAGTGCTTTTCTAAAATCAAACAAACCAAATCGAACCTTTAAAAAGTGCTCCGCAAAAGCATCCCTGTTGTTAGGCAGAAAGCCCTTGCGTGCTTTGCAGTGATCAAAATAATGTGTCTTAAGCTCTATCTGGCCTGCGTAGGCTCAGTGCTTCGATGTCCTCAATATGAAACACATTATCTAGCAAGTGTGGAATGTTTGTCCTAGGATTATACGAGTGCCTGTTCAATTTTATGCCTCAATGCATTGCGGTCAGTACTTAATTTCTAAAAGAAGAAGGACTATGAAAGGTCGTCAACAAAGATAAAAATAAAGAAAAAATAAAAATAAAATGTAAATTAATAAATAAAATTAGATAATTCAATTTAATTAATGAAAATAGTTCAGTAGAAAATTGAAATACCGGAGCTCATCTTAATTTAGACTCCAACAGGAATTATACTTTTGCTCAAATAGTGAGAAGTACTGGGACTGGATTTTAGGTGGATTAAAGACGTGACTATGACTTGAGATCGTACTGAAGATGATTGCACTGCATGGATATCCTTCTTTAATTGACCTGCTGCTCTGTTTTGATGAGCAGATCTCAAAACAAGAGAATAGATAAACAAGAGCTAAGTTCAGAATACAGAAAGCAAACGGAATTAACATTTTTTATGAAGAGCATTGCTTATAGATTATAGGTCACATAATATCATGATAAAAGGTGTTTATTACGCTAACCTGTTGACTCAACTTGTACTAGGCCCACCAGCGGCCGAGAGGTAAATCCGCTGAATGCTAGTAATTCGCTCAGAGTTTTATCTTGACGAATAGGCTGGCTCCAGAGGAGATTTTGCTGTTTTCCTCATGTATAAAGTGAATCAGAGCCAGTTTTCCTTATATTGTTCCTTTGAAAAGGCATATATTCTCTTAGACAGATAGTTCTCACATTTTTTTGACGTAATAATCCAATACAATTCCTATTAACTATAAAACTGTGTAGCAAACTCAGCAGTAAAATTCCGCTATGCATAAAAACGCTGCAGCACACAAGACTAAAATTTGCCAGATTGCTGTTCCAGGAATAATAATTTCAGCTTATACCGTATGCACAATGTTCACTAGACCTTGTCATCATTCTTTTTTGTTTCAAAAACAGAAGAAGTATTTGTATATTTCATACTGCAGTCTGATGATGATTTGAATGATGTTCAGGAATGATCTGAAGGCTATGATAAAAAATATTTTTATATTGGAATTCAATGCGTAATTGATTGCTGTACTAAATGCAAATGTAAAAGTCTACATAGGAAACTGAAAATGGAATTTTAGACATTTATCTTCTACAAATTTATTATGCTTAAACTTACTGAATATATCTATATATGGAATAAAATTAAGCAGAGAGAAGGAATATTTCACAAATGGCATGACATGACAAAACTAAAATGTACATAGGCTGTACAATGAAATTTTCTACCATTATGAAGATGTAAGACACAGAGCTCTTAAGTTGTCTGAATAATTTAAAAATAATACACTTGTTATGAATCCAGGTAAACATTGAAATTTAAAATGGAAGTTAGATTTTGAATGTTGATCATAAGTTTCAAGGCTATTAAGTTAAAATGCAGAAAACTTTTCAAAAGAGAAATTAAAAAACTACTGAAAACAACAAATTACAGAATAAATGTATTCACAAAAAAAAAAAAAAAATCACAGGAGTTCACCAGACAAACCAGTTAAGAAAAATAATAATTGAACTAAGGAAGTAGCTGTTATTTTGGAAACAAATGAACAAAAACTTTTCATTTGAAAAATAATTAAAAAAATATAGAGAGATTTTAAATCATTAGTGAAAAGATCATTAAAAATGCAAGTGTGGTAACTGTATTAGAAATCTCAGCTCTTCTACATATAAATCCATTAGTAACTTTAAATAAATAAATAAAGGTAATACAAGACATTCTGATGGTTCTGATGAAGTCATACATGTGTGCTGATTCATTGCAGTTAGCAATATTTCTTGAAATGTGTTGGTCCTGAAATCAGTTTCTCATTATTTCAAGGTTTTGAAAAGAAGTAAAAAAAGTATCAAATTGGTTAAAATTTATTCAAAGGGGTTAAAACAAAAAGAGCGGCATTTATCTCATGTACATATTTTAATTCTTTTAGAACTTGTATTTTAGAACCACCAAAAATTGTTTTCAGATTTTTTCATTAAATAGCTTCACAAAACTCACTTCATTCTCTGACAACTGAAAGTATTAAATTATATTGCTTGTATTATTTATTACTGTACTAAAAATGGTCTGCCTTAATAGATGTTGTGTATCATTTATTTTTAGATTATTATATTAGATTAAGTTTATTCTTATAGGAAAAAAAAGTAATAATGTATATATGTGCAAGATAAGTTGATAAAAAGGTTAATTTTTTTGATTGTTTACTTAAAACATCCAACAGAAGTCATACACTTAAAATTTATATGTATAAATTGATTCACATATTTGCATTAAACTGAATATTTTTATTACATTATCTTAGAATAATAATGTACTTATGTAGAATTTACTAATATTTTACTCTATATACATACAAATATATTGCATTATTTCAGACTTCCATATTTAGATATTTGGATAAAAAAGGCCAAGCATTTTTAGATGTCACATCTGTAAATAGTATAAAGCAAAACTCTTACAGGGGGAAAAAAAGGGGGGGGAAGAAAAGGACATTTGAAGTACAGTTCTTATACTAGAAATTCGGTGCTTTAAACCTATAAGTTCTTTTGATAAAGTTAATGACAAGACATAGTGCTGCCATTTATTTTTAAATAGAATATATAAATATGTCATCTATTACTTGAATATAATATATATATATTAATATATAAATATCCTTGAATATGATGTATGATTATCTTCAGGAAAATATTCATAACATAATAATTTTTCTAACAAAAATAATCATCTGTTATCATACTTCAATACCATAAAATATATTTGGAGGTAAAATGACTTTCCTGTATAAAGTTTTATTTTTGAGCTTATGAGGACAGGATATGATAATAAAACAAATACTGCATAAGTCATTTGTAAGCGATTATTTTCTATATTCAGAAGTCACATATATTTATAAAAAATACCTTAGAATTATCTTTATTATAATTTTGTACATATCACCCTCCTTCTTTTCAATATTAAATATAAGAGAGTCAATTGTGTTTTTAATAAATCATCAAGTACACTATCAAAAGGTAAAAAATTTTCATGTCTTTATATTAAAATTTGAGTTCTTCTAAGAGTTTAAAACAAACTCACACACAAAAGTTTGCTGTAGAAACCAAAATTATGATAAAAAATTTCTAAACTTTTCTTTTAAGGAGCTGGGTGGTTTGTTTACATTCTTTTTCAGCAAGACATTTTTCGAGACCAGACTCAAAAATGTATGTATGCATGTATATCTGTGCACACACACACAAACGTATGTACACACATATACATATGCTACATGAACACCTACATCGGTACATACAAGCATATGCACATACATTTCTAATTCATCTCCTGAACACACTCTTTATGTATATAAATACTTCTGTATGCAATTTTATAGAAATATTTAGCTACGCATGACAGAAAAATTACACAAGGTTTTAAGACGATTTTTCAATTTCGTTTCGTAAGAATGTGATTTTACTGCTTGCATGCAAGATTTATTTAAATCTGTTGATAAGAATTTCAAGAAATTTTGATTATTTGTGTAAACTCCGCATCAGTATAAAATGATCAAACATTAGCAATTTAAAACAAGAATAATATTCAGATATATTCAAAGTTCTTTATTTTATATAATGTTTTAGATATCTATCGAAGAATAATAGTAATTAGTCATCAAACGAAATAAAAAATAACTTTTTCTTGACATTCTAGCACTACACGGAAAAGCAATTCACCCTTCCGATAATCAACACAAATGTAAACAAACATCTCTTTACGACTGGTCGGAATGCGCAGAAATCACGAAAGTGTCTCTGCGCAACTAGTCGTACGTTTAGCATTTTTACCATGTTTCAGCTAAACGTCCGACGTCGTACGGGTAGACACAGCCAAAGCTATCAGCTATTCGTCATCGATGGGGAAAGGAAAGTCTGGGCCATCTGAAAAAGCGGCGACCCACGGAGAATTTCGTTATTTTTGACGCATTACTATGCGTATACCCTTTGCACAAATTTTTATTAATTTATTTATTCGTGTGAGTGTGTGTTTGTGTTTGCTGATATGCTCTTTAATATGTCTAATGATGCATTTAGATTGATTATAGCATTTGTAGTTTGGAAGATATAAGCATTCGCACACATCTCAAATAGCGTCTTTTTGCTTTCCCATCACATCATTATGGAGGAACATAATCCTCCATAGGAAAAGACTCGTTAAAAAGTTTTTATATTCATAAATTAAAACTAAATATTTGTCAACTAAATAAAAGGCTGGCCGCACTCCCCTCCCTCCCCGCTCTTTGAATTCGCCAGCTGTTTGAGAAGCCCTGTTCCAAAACTCGTTGAAGAAATAAAATAAAACGGAAATCTATGACTAATAAATCCGGATGAAAGAATTAACTGTATTTACTCGCATTCCCCCCTTGACATTTTTCAAATACTCACGTAATTTTCACCCTTCTTCAAGGTGTTCAAAGAGCGATGTTCTCTAAATTTCAAAATAGATTCGTCTAAGTAGTAATTGATATTGCCTTACTAACTGATTTACTCCAGGATTTGGGGGTCACAAGCTCTGAATTATGAAGTAATAATAGCGACGAATTTCAAGAAAACGGGGATACCTAATACACTTGATGGTTCTGAATATTATTGCAAGTGAAAAGAGAGACTGAATCATGTAGGGTTCCTACCTCTTTTAGTCTACGATGAACGTCTAGGAACCTAGTGGACTGTGTAACGACTTATCGCTGAGTTCAGAACAACTAAGACGTAGACTCGAGAAGGGTTAAAATACCCTTTTATTCTTCAAATAAGAATAACAGCCAGCCCCTTCTCGGGTTTACAGGAAGCCTCTGCTCGGGCTTTAACTCAGAAATAAGAAACTAAACTATAATTAACTAAAACTAGACTTACCCGAGGTTAAACACAATTATCTAACGTAGTATCCCTTAAATTAAACTAGCCGGCGAATATCACTAAGCACGTAATATACGGCCGAGTGAAACAGCTTCAAGAGTGACTTAGCCCGAAGGCAAACAAGAGAGAGCAGCATTCCTGGCTATCTCTCTCAAAGTAAGTTAAACCTTCCTTAAATACTTCTTTTAACTCATTTGCATTCAACACGATTCTAGAAACTCATTCTGGTAGGCAGTTGTAAGTTGAAACAAGAACTGATAGGAAAGGCTCTGAAATTAAAATAACTGTTATAAAATTAAAATATACCTTACAAACATAACGATGGCAACGTCTTTCAAGCTGTAGCAGACGATGCAGGCGGTAGTCTTGTGTAGCTTATCCCACCCTATCGACAGTAGCATAAGATCAGGCCTCTGAAAACAGAGCAAGCCCACGATATTCATCATGGCAAAATTGCGCCATCATGGCAAGGATTCATCATGACAAGAAATTCATCATGGCAAGATTGCGCCATGATGAACAGCCTTGAGCACGATGTAGGTGACAGTACGACTTTTGATGGGGACAGACAATAATAAGAGCTGGCGAGATTCAAGGTAGAAGAATTAGAAATGAAGATACACCATTAAATACTGGTGTGTTAATATTAGCACGTATTCTCACTGGAACGCAGGTTTCTCACTGGAACGCAGGTTTTAATTAAACTATGTGGCAGTTCCTGAAAGTTTATCAAAGAATAATTTTCATTACTCTTGCTGTAACGCCATCGTCACCAGCTAAACTTCCATCATATTCCACTAATTAGCAAAAATTCTGTTTTCATATTCTGTTAACTCAATAAGCTTCAATTCTTTCAATGTGTATTGATCACATGAGTGTTAAGTTAAGAAGCTACAGACGGGTCATTTGGGCTTTTGATTTTCCGAAATATTTTGTGTGCTTTTACTGTACGGTTTAGGAATCCTTTTTATGAATTTCACATTGTTAAAATAAATATTCAAGTACATTATAATCTATCTACACTGAAGTGACAAAAGTCATGGGATAGCAATATGCAAATATACAGATGGCAGTAGTATCGCGTAGAAAATGTATAAATGCGAAGTGCTTTGGCAGGGCTTTCATTTGTGTTCAAGTTATTCATGTGAAGAGGCTTTGACGTGATTATGGCCGCACGACGAGAATTAACAGACTTTGAACGCGGAATGGTAATTGGAGCTAGACGCATGGGCCATTCCATTTCGGATATCGTTAGAGAATTCAACCTTCCGAGATCCACAGTGTCAAGAGTGTGCCGAGAGTATCTAATTTCAGGCATAACATCCCACCATGGACAGCGCAGTGGCCGACCACCTGCACTTAACGACCGAGACAGCGACGTCTGCTTAGAGTTGTCAATGTTCACACACAAGCAAAACTGCGTCAAATAACCGCAGAAATCAATGTGGGACGTACGAGGGACGTGTCCGATAGGACAGTGCGGCGAAATTTGTCTTCTTTGGGCTATGCCAGCAGAAGACCGACTCGAGTGCGTTTACTGACAGCACGACATCGCCTGCAGCGACTCTCGTGAGCTCGTGAGCATATCGGTTGGTCCCTAAAGAAATGGAAACCGTGGCTTGGTCAGATGAGTCACGATTTCAGTTGGTAAGAGCTGATGGTAGGGTTCGAGTGTGGCGCAGACCCCACGAAGCCATAGACCCAAGTTGTCAACAAGGCACTGTTCAAGCTGGTGGTGGTTCCATAATGGTCTGGGCTGTTTTTACATGGCATGGACTGGTGCAACTGAACCGATCACTGACTGGAAATGGGTACCTTCAGCTACTTGGAGATCACTTACTCACTACTTATTCATGGACTTCACGTACTCAAACAACGATGGGATTTTTATAGATGACAATGCGCCATGTCACCGGGCCACAATTGTTCGCGATTTGTTAGAAGACTATTCTGGACAATTCCAGCGAATGATCTGGCCACCTAGATCTCCCGACATGAATCCCATCGAACATTTATGGGACATCATCGAGAGGTCAGTTCGTGCCCAAAACCCTGCACCGTCAACACTTTCAAAATTATGGACGTCTATAGAGGCAGCATGGCTCAATATTCCTGCAGGGGACTTCCAACGACTTGTTGAGTCCATGCCACGTCAAGTTGCTGCACTTCGCCGGGCAAAAGGAGGACCGACAAAATATTAGGAGGTATCCCATGACTTTTGTCACTTCAGAGTATATATATGTAAAGAAGAATGTCTGTGTGTTTGTCTTCTAATAACTCAGTCACTACTACAGCTATCGTCGTCAATCCTTCTACGATTCTTTTCTGGGTTATGAAAAAGGTCGACGACCACAGTTTTCCAAAAAAGAAGTAGCTAAAATTTAGAGATATTAATTAAAAACTTGAGAAAACGATAATTTTTTCGCCCTCATTTTTACCAGTGGCAACAGTCTTGCAAGCTGGAGATAAAAATCTGCTTTATTTCGAAAGTTGTTGCCACTGCTCGCTTTCAAATCCTAGAGTTTCTTTAAGGTGACCAGACGTCCCGATTTAGGCGGGACAGTCCGGATTTCAGACTTCATGTCCCGAGGTCCCTCGCTTGTCCCGGAGGGACGCCTGTTTATCCCGCTTTTCTGCAAAATAGACTCTTAACGTCAACTAACTCGAATTAGGCGCGTGTTGACGCCTCGCTGATGCTTGCTTCGATAAAGCTATGATGTCATCACTCAGAAACGCGGGAATTAGCGAGACGGCGACCGCGTTGGTGGCTAAGGCAAATAATATACTATAATGTTGTTCTTTGGCTAAGGTGGTTTGTGCGCGCTATTGTCGTGTTTCGGTGGTTATTTATATTTTTCTTATGTGAGAGACATTACCCGAGGCTCCATTGAGCATCAGTCATGGCAAAACAAAAGTCGAAATTCAAAGAGGAATTACAAGGCAAGTTTCCATTTATAAAGAAGGCTAGAAGCAACACCGATAGTGACGTGAGGTGCGACAAATGTGGATCACATCATAGCAGGCGTGGAGATATAAAGCATTTGAATACTGATCGTCCCAAAAAACGTCCTGAAATTGTCAGCATCGTCAGGTACAATTACGAAATATTTTTCAAGTTCTGTGTTAGGGTAAAAGGAAGCTCGGTTGGCTGCTACAGAAGACACCTTTGTGTACCACACGATTTATTACAATTACAGCTTTAGGTCGATGGACTGTACTTCCAAATTAATGAAAAAGTGTTTTAATCCAAAACTCACTTGCGCAAGAATAAAATCTGAAGCCATTGCCACGAATGTTCTATGTCCATATGTAATGAAACAAGTCAAGGCAGAATTAAATGTCTCGAATTTTGTGACAGTGTCTACAGACGTGTCGAACCATAAGAATGCCAAGCTATTTCCTGTAATAATAGTGAGATATTTTGTGCCACTGTCAGGTGTTAAGGTTAAAATCCTGGACATGCAAACTTTTCCTGGAGAAACAGCACAGACGATTTGCAATTTTTTTGTAAATGCATTACAACGCCGTGGTCTGACAAAAAAGATTGTTGGCTTCTGCACAGACAACGCAAACGCGAATTTCGGGGGATTAAAAAGAAGAGGTAGAAACAACATTTTTGCAATATTACAAGATGCCCTAGGGAGGAAACTGCTAGGTATTGGTTATGCTGCTCATATGGTTCCCAACGCAATCGAAACAAAGGGGATTGCTTGCAAATTTATATGGAAGCAGTTGTTATGAGAATTTATTATTATTTTTATATCTATACTGTTCATGTTGAGTCATTCAAAGAATTTTGCGACTTTGCCTGTGTAGAGTACCAGCACATTTTAGGATATGGGAAAACTGGATGATTATCACTGATGCCTGCAGTAGAGAGAGTTTTAAAATTGTTTCCTGCACTTTCTTGTCGGAAGAGAAGTGCCCCATCCTAATCCGCAACCTTTTTTAGAATACCTGTGCTGAATTGTGGCTCTATTTCGTACATAATGTCGCTGCGGTGTTTCAAGCGGCAATTCTGCATATTGAAGCACACATTGTAACAGCACTGGAAGTATATTCTGAACTGGATGATTTAATACATAAATGCACTGAGAGGAGCGGAAAAATCTTTTTGCCCAATGAAGTACGTATGCGGATTACCCAATTAGAAGAGTGAGGATTGGTGAGAAAAAATGACGTTATAAGAAACATTGTAAATTTTTACGACAACGGTGCTGAATATCTGAAAGAGAGGCTAAATGCATTTAGTTGGGTTGCGTTAAAGAAGCTACCGTCGTGGGAAAAATTACAAGAGAGCTTTCAACTTTTGGGGTGGAAGATTCCGAAGGTTGACAAGGATGATAACGAGTTATTTGACGAAGCTATTTACTTTAACACAAAAGATTGGAATTATCAAAGTACTAGTGTCGACTGTCGATGGACTAAAATGTTTGGCCATTTCAAGGATAAAAACATGCCATGTGCTCAAATCCATAAAATTGTGACGTTTTTGTTGTGTTTCCCAGGAGGAAACGTCATCAGTGAAAGAGTTTTCTCCTGTATGAATATCATATGGACAACTGAAAAGACAAAGTTAAAACTGGAAACACTACAAGCAATGTTAATGGTGATGAAGTGCAGTTTGAGTTTGACAGTTCCTGTGATGAAGTCTATGAGAGACTTCTACAAGAACCAAAACTTCTTAGAAGCATTCATTCATCAATGAAATACGTCTACGGAGCACCTACACAGGATGATCCTTCTAGGTCAGCGGCTGATCAATAAGGCTCATTGTCCGCGTCGCATTAAAATATTTGTGGCGTCATGTGCTGGATGGCCACATTCAAGCCGTAAGGTAGGTAGGAAGTTACAAACTTTTTTTATGACTGCTATTTTGTTTAGTCTTTGGCTTCACTCTTACTCTTACTGGAAGCGCGTCTGAGTCCAGATACCAAAGTCCGTGATTGTTAATTTAATTGTTTGATTCAGTCTGAGATATGGATAAATTCTAATTTTTTTTTTTCAATAACAGAGTCTGTTTAACACAGAGGTAATTCGCAAATGATGGGTAATTCTTTACAGGACAATGTGACTTCTCTAAAAATTTTGCATTCCGTATTTTCACCTTCGGAGGGGGGGGGACTTCCGCCCTCTCCTACAACCCAAATTTTGATCCTTGCGTTCCGCTTTGCCCTTCGGAAAATATGGCCACCTTAGTTTGATAATAAAAAATTTCTAAGTTTTACAATGAAATAAAAATAGCATTGCCAAACATTAAATACATTATTCGTGATTCCAAAAATTCGTGGAAGTCCATTTCGGCTATTGCCATCTTCGTACAACTTTAATCAGCCGAAATATTAATTAAAAACTCACTCATTTTTGCTAAAAGTGCTAGTTTTCTCACTCATTTTTCTCAACAGTGTCGCGCGTTGGAGATAAAAATGCTTTATTTCGAAATGTGTTGTTACTGCTGGCTTTTAAATCGTAGAGTTTGTTAATCAAAAAATTATAAAACTTTACAAAATCTATATAAAGAATGTTTGTTTGTGTGTTTCTTTGTTCACGTTACCGATTTCTGATCAATTATGATCCATTTTTTGCCGCATTTAATCGACTAAAATTGAATATAGGTGAAATATTGCATGGAACTTGAGCTTTTACGACCATTTGATTAAAAATACGAAAACAATTAAAAATTGCATGTCATTGTTGCTGATATAATGAGAGAGAATTAGCTTATTTTTCTATCGAGATTTTTTATGCGGGTTCTATATCGCATCAGACTGAAAAATATCGCATTTTTTGCGTCGTTATTAGAGAAGGATTGCAACGGTATCGTTCTCTTTGTTGTTAGATGCCTTACTCTCAATCTAACTTAACTGGCACCGGATACTTACGCTAGTACAAAATAAATCTACACAAACTATGAAAAAATGATGCTCTGTAAAAGTTGCTACCATACAAAACGTAAAAATAAAAAAATAAAAAATAAATAAAAAAAAAGCTGAAATTTTTTGAGGAATTTTATCGTTTTTCATTATTAAACCACACTTAACACAAATAATGCTTTCTTCACCATTCACTATCAGGCTTTTCCCCAAAATTACTGCGTTTCAGGAATTAATCTAAACATTGATATAGCGAACGATTGTTCAACTTTAGATAAAAAACCTCTCAATCAACACCGAACTGACATTAATTTAAAACGACAGTTCTTGCCAAATGTGACCATTTGACCCAACAAGACCATACCGCTAAAGAATTTTTTACTATGACGAAAAACTGATAAGATAAAAGTAGCTATCTACACAAAACGTGCATTATGCCCCGAACAAACTAATGCGTAGCATTTTAAGAATCCCATTCTCATCGTACTACGAACATGTGACGCTCAAGATCATTCATGAAATTCTTGATAAGACATTTTGACGCGTAGGGCGCTTTTTTTTTTTTTTTTTTTTTTTTTTTTTTTTATTCACGATCAGAATATTTCTTTATCTTTACTACTTTCAAGAATGAGTGAACTATTTTATCATCACCGGGTCAATTGGACTTCTTGATTTCGGCAAAGCTTCTCAGAATTTCGGATCATCCGTGCCTACTAGAAAAAAAAAAAAAAAAAAAAAAAAAAAGAGAGAGAGAGACTGAAATGGCATAAATAAAATAAAATAAAATAAAAATAAAAATAAAAATTTAAAAAAAAAGTTTGAAAGCTTTCAGGTTTTATGTTACGACAAAAAGGTCGTTTTCTTAACATTTTGTGTGTTACCTTTATTTATTAAATATCATGCTCTTCGCACTTAAACTGCACAAAATTCAAATCAACAGCAATATCACAAAATATTTAAAAACAGCATATTTTTAGAATTTCCGATACACAGTCTCGGAGATAAAAATGCTTTTTTCGGTATAGTGTTGGCATTCCTCGGTTTGATATTGTTGACTTTGTTAATCAAACATTCACTAAAGTTTCATGAAATTTGAAATAGATAATAAAACAAATTCGAAATTCAAAATTCGGGCTTCCAAGTGTCCATGTTCGGTTGGAGAACTACGTTATTCAAAATCTGATGGTCTGGGTACTGTTGTTTTTTTACAATGAGAGAAACATTCATGCAGATTCTTCATTATTTAGTTCTTAAAATATAATATATGACAATAGTTGGTGGCAACAGTTTGAAAAGTGAACCAACGCAAAAAGTGTAACGACGCAAAATGCCGTTTTGAGGCTAAGCTCTTTCGGTCTAACGCCCCTTTGGGTTAATAACTTAATATCGTATTTACTTATCTACGCATTTTACTTAGGAATTTTAGGTTACACACCACTTGCGTCTCTTCTAACTCAAGGTCTATTGCGAAATCTTCTCAATTATGCGCTTTCATAAGCAAAGAATGCAGATAAATTTATACTTAAACTTCAGTTCTATTATAGAAGTTTAGATTACGCAAATAGAAGAGCATAATCTAAAGTAGCTGCATTATATGAAGTTAGAAACATATTTTACTAACTTCTACACCCAAAGATATAGACTTTATAAGGTTTTTCTCCCATCTTCTTAGCATGCCTTCGTAGTGTAATGATCCGCACGCCGGGCGCGTATTCCAGAGGTCCGTGGTTCGATTCCCGGCGAGGGCGTTGTTCATTTTTTCATCTCGCCTGCTCCCAAAAAAAACCTGATGTCTCTATAGTGGCGCCCGAACTAACGGTGTGGTGGATGATTTCCAAAATGCAAGAAAGCAAAAAATAGGCGAGACTCTGGATTTACTAGTCACTAGCCTTGTCTTTACTTCTCCCTCTCTTGAACGGCACTTGCAATATATGGCTGCTCCCGTATGCTACCTAAGAGGCATCTGCAAATCCATGAAGTTCCACTTCTACAATAATAATAAACCTTTCAATTTCTATTTTACTTATAACTTCCAATTCAGTAGAGTACTTCTTCCATTCATCAGCTTCCTTTTTTGGTAGTGGTTCATCCCAGTTTAGCTTTAACAACCACAACTGTTGGAAGAATATTTTGGCTTTACTTATGATCGGCCCTAGTAAACCAATCGGGTCAAACAATCTTGGTAACAACTGTTTCATTATCGAGTTTCACTCTAAAACAGAAACAGTCTCTCCTAGACTTCCAGGACACTCCAAGTGTTGTAGGTTCTGCTTCATTAGGAAAGGGGTAGGTGTGATCTTCTTCCACAAGTTCAGCATGATTACTGCACCACTTGTGCAGTGTCATTCCTGCACTCTTCAGTATTGCAGTTAACTGAGATTTAAGTTCCTTAGCTGTACTCAAAGGTTCCGCTCCACTAAGCACATCATCCATGTAAAAATTTTTAAGTAAGACTGGCGCAGCTAATGGGAATTGTGGACTTTCATCAATCGACAATTGTTTCAGAGTTCTCATATGGAGCACTAACTGTACCCTAAGTCGCAGTATTTAGCTCGTAGATTTTCACAGGTGCACCATTTTCGTTTTTCCACAGGATTCGCTGCAGGCATCTCTATTGAGGATTAATTTCAATCATTCTATACATTCTTCTAATATCTGCCGTAAATGCGAATGAGTACTTTCTAAATCTAAGCATGATTGAAAAGAGATCATCTTGAATAACCCCTCCATTACGTTGCAAAGAATTTAGCGAAATTCCATTTGATGTTAAACATGATGCATTAAACACTGTTCTCAATTTAGTTGTTGTTTTTTGAGGTCGGTATACACCATGATGTGGCATACAGTACACTACCATAGGCTCATTTTTCTCTTTAACCTCAGTCATATGCCCTAGCTCTTCATACTCCTTTAAAAAATCCTGATACAGACTCAAATATTCAGGGTCTTTAACTAATCTTTTTCCATAGGAATTTAATCTCTCAAGTGCAAAATCTTTTGAATTTCCTAAGCAAATAGGATCTTCCTTAAGTGGCATTGTTACAATGTATCTCCCTTCTTCATTCAGCTTTTGAGTTTGCACATACTGTGTTCTTCACACATTGCTGTTTCTTTATTTTTTCAAATGGCTGTTTCAACATTCTCTACTTCCCAAAAGTTTTTCATTCTTTATTCTAAGTTATCAGATGTTTTTATTAACCCACAATGTACGCGGCTCTGTTCTTCTGATGTAACGCTTCCCGAAACTATAAACCCGAACACGCTGTTTTGTAAAATAAGATTCGACTTTTCATAACGAATCTGTTCAGACTTGAATATTTCAAAGAAAACCTCAGCTCCTAAAAGCATCTCTATACGTTCTGGAACATTAAAATTCTCATTGCATCGGTAAGGAATACCTTTGAAACATTTTTCGACGTTTTGTAATTGTTGCGATATTTTTTAAAACTGTCCACACTTTCGGTAAGGGATTTTCCGCGAGATGTGAAAAATAAATCTGCTTCCTTTGCCATTTGTTGAGGCGGAAACCAACTTTCAGCTTGCCTTACAGAAAGATGAGCTGACGTTTCTCGATCTAATGTCTCAAACAATTTGATATTATTAACTGCTTCAAAGTTTCAAAATCAGACACTTTCCTCAATTTTAAGTATTATTCAAAATTTCTCGTTAATCGCGACACGAACTGCACATGGGACTCATTTAGGCGTTGAGCCCTTTTAAAATTCTCTAAAAGAATTTGTGGTGTAGGTTCGAATTCTTTTAAAATAATAGATTTTACTTTTTCATAGTCACTTAGCTCCTCATCTCTAATATACACGATAATGTTCGAAGCTCGTTTCCCTAACAAGTTTAACAATATTTCCGCTTTAGATTTCTCGGGAAAATTTTTTGCTGAAAAAGCTCTTTCTAAAGACGAGGGAAAATAACTCCAGTTTTCAGGCTTACTCGGAACCTTTAATGTAGTGTTCTTATACTTTCAATAAGGGAATCTAAGGAATCGGAACTTTCTCCTTTAGTTTCGTTTTGATCATTATTATCACTTTTGCTTTCAGCTCGCAGTCGAGGAATTTCCAGTTTTGTTTTACATCTCTCCAATTTAATTTGTTCTAACTGTAATACTTTAGCTTCTTCAGATTTACGATGCTCTACTATGGAATTACCCAACTCTATTACCGAATTTGGATCGGATTTAAAAGTTTCACTACTTTTAATCGCTAAATTTAAATTTGTAGCAGTTATCTTTTCACTTAATTCTATATTCAGTTCTAAAGCTAATAGCTTTAAATCTTCTTTAAGTGCACCTTGTATCAGCATTATTCTCTTAATACAATAACACAAGATAATAAGTAATTGTTCTCAAATACCTAAACACAGTATATAAAAAAATTTCCTCAAACTGTTACACAGTATCTCAAAATAATAAAATGGTAGTGTACTATGATTCTAAACTAATAAGTGGACTGTATAGCAAAGGAACTAACTAATTTATTTACAGTAATTAACTATTCAGATCTAATACATGCTCTGGCATGTTGCTTAGCCGAATCCAGATGGCCAAGTGAGAGTTTCTCTCCCTATCCAATAGGTGGCGCTGTATTCTAACTTAACATGCCGCCGCCCGTTGAAATTACAAATTTCAACATGTAAATTACAAACAAACATACAATTTAACAATTCAAGAAAACTAATTCTCCAATACAATATGAAAACTAATAGATAATCTTTCATCATGAATATAATATAAAATATTATAAGCATTTAAGAACATTAACATTCACTATGCTACAATCGAACTTATTCTTAAACAGTTCCATTTTATGTAAATGAAATTTTCAATAAGAACATAATGTAAACTAAGCATTATTATCCTGGATAGGTAATAAACAAATTTTACTAATACATCGAATATACACACCATTTGATGTTTTCACTTTAACAACTCTGGCCTTATTATCTTTACCAGGTAAAACTTCTAGAATTCTAGCTAAAGACCATTTAATTGGAGGAAGATTATCTTCCTTTAACACAACTAACATACCTGCCTTTAAATTTTCTTTATTAATAAACCATTTGGTGCGTTGTTGTAGATGATTTAAATAATCAGTTTGCCAACGTTTCCAAATAACTTGAATGAACTTGGTAATAACTTGCCATTTAGAAAGTCTATTATCTGTAAGATGAGACAATCTGGTTCAGGATATGAAGTAATGGAACGTCCAATTAAAAAATGACCTGGCTTAGGCTTCAAAGTCATTTGCATCTGTTGATAAAGGTAAAATTGGACGAGAATTGAGAATACCTTCAATCTGTGTGACAACAGTCCAAAATTCTTCTAAAGTTAATTTATAACTGCTGATTGTACGCTGAAGATGGTATTTAAATGACTTAATACCAGCTTCCCATAAACCACCGAAATTTGGTGCTCTAGGTGGAATTAGTTTCCAATTTATACCTTCACATGTTAAGCAATCTACTATGTCAGAATTAGATTTAAGGACTAAACTATGCAATTTTTTCAGTTCTGATTTTGCACCAACCATATTAGTACCGTTATCTGACATTATGGTATTACATTTTCCACGTCTAGCAATAAATCTTTTAATAGTAGCAAGTAATGAATCTGTGGTTAAATCAGTTACTACCTCTAAATGTATTGCTTTAGTAGCTAAACATATGAATATAGCAACGTAGACTTTTGCATAATTACCCTTTCTCTGATTTTTATACTTAATGAGGAATGGACCAGAAAGGTCGAGTCTACAAGTATTAAATACAAAATCTGGATTAACTCTCTCACCAGGTAAATTTCCCATAAGTTGTTCACATACAATTGGTTTAACCTTAAAACATGTTACACATTCATGTACAACCTTTCGAGCTATATCTCGACCATTAATAACCCAAAATTTACTACGAACCTGATGCAATAGTGCTTGAGCACCAAGATGTAAATATTTAACATGGTAATACTGAAAAATTAATCTAGTAAATACATGATCTTTTGGCATTACATAAGGAAACTTTTGGTTGTAATTAAGATTACTATTGGCAAGTCTGCCTCCTACTCTCAGAAGAGAATCATTATCTAGAAATGAACATAAAAATTTTAACTTACTTTTGGAAGAAACACAATTCTTATTTTTTAAAGACAGAATATCCTTGCTAAAATGCTGTAACTGTACATACCTGATAATGATTTTCTCAGCGTCATCCAATTCTTTAACAGTTAGAGAACCTATTAAATTTTTTCCCTTACAATTGGCTATAAATCTACAAACAAAACTTAATACACGAATAATACGAATATAGTTATTACTAATGTTAAGAATATGATCTAAAACAAGGGAATTAGAGTTCACATTTAGATTAACTAAGTCATTATCCTTAAGTTTGAGTTCTTTGACGTATTCCACATCATCCATATCAGATGAAATTAATTCACAAGGATTAGTCAAAAACCTCTCCTTAGTCAAGAAAGTTGGTCCATACCACCATAAATCATTATGAAGAAGATCTTTAGGTTCAGCTCCACGTGATATCAAATCAGCTGGATTATTGTGAGTGTTAACATGGTACCACTCATGAACCGCAGTCATGCTTCGAATAACAGATACTCTATTAGCAACAAATGTCTTTAGTTGATAAGGTTCCTTCTTAATCCATGCTAATACTATTGACGAATCAGTGAAGTAATACACCTTGACAATAGGTAGCTGAATGGCCTCTAATATTCTTTTCATTAGTTTTACCAACAGAACTGCACCACAAAGTTCCAAACGAGGAATGGTAATTGACTTCAGAGGTGACACACGAGACTTGCTGCACAGAAGTCTTGATGAACATTCATTTGAAGATGACATACATTTCACATAAATTGCAGCACCATAGGCTTTCTGACTAGCATCACAGAATCCTATAATTTCTATTTGGTGTAATCCATTGGTTAGAACAAATCTAGGGATGCGATAATCGTTGACTATTTTTAGACTATGCAGAAATTCCTTCCATTCTTCAAAGTAATTTTTAGGAAGAGGTGTATTCCAATTTAATTTTAAAAGCCAAAGGTTTTGTAGAAATATTTTAGCTTTTGTCGTAACAGGTCCAATTAAACCTAACGGATCAAAGAGGCGACCTATCGTTGATAAGACATCTCTTTTCGTGCCTGTTTCTTCAAAGTCAGGTATCTTTAAATCGTAAGAAAAACAGTCTGTAGACGTATTCCATGACATTCCTAAGGCCTTTGTAATCTGAGGCTTATCCGTAACTTGAAAGGAGTAATCCTGAGTAGCACTTTCTTTATTCTTCAATAATTCTGGATTGTTTGAACACCATTTGTGTAACTGCATTAAACCACGTTCTAGAAGACAGGCTAACTGTGTCTGCAACTCCTTGGCTTCTTGCATCGTATTAGCTCCAGTAATAATGTCGTCCACGTAACAGTCCTTCAGTATGGCTCTTGAGGCATGAGGAAAGTCTGTCGCTTCATCCATTGCTAACTGCTTCAGGACCCTTGTTGCAAGGAATGGTGCACTTGCTGTTCCGTATGTTACAGTCCTTAGACGGTAAGTCTGCACAGGACTACCAACTGATTCCTTCCACAAGATCAACTGCAGGTTTCGTTGAGATGGTTCAATAAGTATTTGTCTGTACATCTTCTGAACATCAGCTCCTAATGCATAGTTGTACTTTCGAAATCTAATAATAATAGAAAATAAATCTTCTTGAGGTATTCTCCCTTTCATTAATATTGAGTTCAGTGACTTTCCATTGCTAGTAGCCGCGGATGCATTAAACACAACGCGAAGCTTGGTAGAGGCTTTCTCTGGCCGATAAACTCCATGATGACTAAAGTAATTGCAAGTCGATGTTTCAATTTCTTGAACTTCTTCCATGTGATTTAGATCCTTATATTCTTTAATAAAATTCTTATATAATGTTTTCATATTCGAATCACTTTCTAGTCGATTCCACACTTGATGCAATCTTTTCTCAGCCAGCGTTTTCGATTCTCCTAATTCTACGCCTTCCCTTATGGGTAACTGAACTACATATCTTCTATCACTTTGTCTATAGTGAGTACGCTTGAAATGTTCTTCACAGTATTTTTCTTCTTCACTCAAAGCATCCTCGACATTTTCAATGGATTCAACTTCCCAAAATCTTCGCAAAATTTCTTCAACTCTTTCTTCACTGTTTTGAATTAAACCACAATAATTTACTTCTGAGTTACTCTTGCATGCACCAGACGCGATATATCCAAAAACTGTTTCTTGAAATATCAACGGTTGATTTTCTAATTGAAATTTTCCTACTTTTAAAATCTCAAAGAACAATTCGGCTCCTAGTAACATATCTATTTTGTTAGGTGTTCCAAATTGCGGATCCGCTAATTCAATATCAATGGGAATATTTAATAACTGCACATCTAAACACCTTGATGGAGTTACATTGGTTATTTTAGAAATAACCAAGCAATTAACTGATCTTACATATGTTAAATCCTTATTCGAAATCTGTACATCTAGTTGATAGTTAATATTTATAACGTTCACATTAATTCCGGATACAGATGCAAAAATTCTTTCTTTCTTTATATTTAACAAATTAGCAACTCCTTCACACAGGAAACAACTCATGCTGCCGTTATCAAGTATTGCGCGAACTGGGATTCTTTTTCCTTTGGAATTGCAAATATATATTATTGCAGTCGCCAATAAGACGTTTTTTCTGCGTGTCAAAAGACAACTTGATTGATTTTTATTAGAGACATCTGCGTTCTTGTTTATAATTTCGTCACTCGTTGCTTCCGTTTTTGTTTTGTCTAACTTATGTTGAATGGCGCCATTTCTGAGCAGGCGATGTATTAATGAATGGTGTTTTTTATGGCATTCCGAACATCTGAACTTAGAATTGCATTTTGCGATTAAATGCTCGTTACTGAGACAGTTTAGACACAATTTATGGCTTTTAACTATTTCATATCTTTGATTTGGATTTAATTTCAAAAATGAATCACATTTATGCAGTGGATGATTATTATTTTTACATATAACACAAATCGAAACACTATCGGTTTTAACCATCAGAGCCTTTGATTTCGAACTTTTTTCTAACGGATATTTCATTTTATTAATACTACGGTTAATGTTATCCAATAACTGACATCTTTTCTCTAAAAACGAAATTAATTCATCAAACGTAGGAACTTCCGTAGCATTAATGCTTAGTTCAAATTGTTTGCGCGTTTCGAAATCTAGTTTCTGAAGTACGATATTTAATAACAGAATATCCGATAAATTATTTTTCTCATATTCTAAAACATTCAAAGCCCTAACGTTTTTAGTAACATTATCTATTACATATCTTATTCCTTTAGACGATTCGAATGTTAAAGTACGTAAATCCATTATTGACTTTATATGCGTCTCAATTAATATTCTTTTATTTTCATACCTATCTTGAAGAGCTTTAAATAGAGAACTAAAAGTTTCATCAACAGTTTCAAGATTTTTTGCTTCATCAGTTAATGCAGCCTTTAAATAGTAGAGTTTCTGAACTTAAGTTAATTGCGTGTTATTCGCTATGATGTTTTCGAATTGAAGCTTAAAATTATTCCATTCGGTATATTTACCAGAAAACTTAGGAATTAGTAATTCTCGCAAACGTATTTGTACTTTAGTATCAAATTTACTACAATCATTTCCATTTTCAGAATGTGCTATAGATGATAGAATTTCCATAATTCTTACCTCTAGAACTTCCGTTCTTTCTTCCATTTCGGCGATTTCTTCATCGATGTCTGTGACATCTTTTTCATCAACGCTTTCGAAATATCTAATCCTCAAGTTTCTAATATCCATTTGAATGCTTTGTAGCGATCTATACTTTATTTGAATTTCATTCTTATTCGAACTATCATCATATTCCTTCACTACATTTTCTAACCTAGTTAGTTTCGCTTTTAACGAAGTTTTGTTTCTATCTAATGCCAGCATTTTGTTCACTTCTCCGGCTCGACGGACCATGTACTATGATTCTAAACTAATAAGTGGACTGTATAGCAAAGGAACTAACTAATTTATTTACAGTAATTAACTATTCAGATCTAATACATGCTCTGGCATGTTGCTTAGCCGAATCCAGATGGCCAAGTGAGAGTTTTTCTCCCTATCCAATAGGTGGCGCTGTATTCTAACTTAACAGGTACTTTATTTTTAAATCGAAACTGTTGACTTACTCGTTACTTTTAAATAACTCGTAATCCATAGACCTCTGGCCCAGGAAGGACCACGAAGTTTTGCACTGGCACTACACTATAATAAAGTCGGGAACAATGGACTGTATTATATCACACTTTTATTCTCATTACATCGTTCATGGCCACTCGAAGCCACGCTCTTAGCTCAATGTCCCAAACTCCAAAAGCTCAAGGCTCATGCGTAGACGCTAGTAATGAAATGCGCGCGCAGGCGCAACACATGTTGTTGTCCGAGATTTACTTAAATGTGTAATTATAACACCCTTAATTGCAATGTTTTATCTTAATTGTGTTTTGTTAATTAAAGCTAATGAAAAAGGCCAGGTGAGTCTTTTGTTTATGGTAGTTTTGGTTATAAAATGAGATTTGGTAAAAAGAAAAAGAAAAAAAAAAAAAAAAAAAAAAAAATGAAAGTTTTCCGATTTTAACGGTCGCCCAAAAAGGTTTGTTAACGTTTTCATGCTCTTGCTGGGCTCGCAGTCTACCAGTCTGCTCTTGCACTCACTTCACGCCACATACCATTCAACAACAAAATGCGAAATTTTTTAAAGCTGCGCAGCAGCATTTGTTTAGAATTCTCGATGTTATGTTAAGTATTGATACACATTTTTATATTTTTTACCGTCTCTTATCATTTCATCATATCAGTATTCCGTTTTCTTAGCAAGAGGGGTAACACATTTTTTTTTCTTTTTATTATTACCTTTATATGTGTTAATTTTATTAATTAAACATGACGTTCTTAGCACTTACGCCGCATAAAATTCGATTCAAGGGCATTGTTTTGGACTGTAGCTACGAAATAACGAAACTAATTTTGTTTTAAATCCATCTTTTATTCTATTCGAAAATTAACCGCTCAATTAGCAGCCATTCAAAAATCCAAGCAACAAAATTTTCATCGAACAAGCTAATAAAAAGAATTACAAAAACAAACGATATTTACGCATGCGCGTTACAAGATTCGTTGCTAGGCAACTAAGTTAGAGGCGAAAGGTTTCGCATAGCAGACGATCAGGCGCCAACAGGCATCAAAAAATATTTCAAATCATAAAATATTTTAAAACAGCATACCTTTAAGAATTTCCGATAGACAGTCTGGTGCACCGGAGTTAAAAATATTTTATTCCGTACAGTGTTGTCAATCCTTGCTTCCAGATCGTCGAGTTTGTTAATCAAAAATTCCTTAAAGTTTTACAAAATATGAAATTAATTATTAATTAATTTTATTCTATAATAAAAATATATAACATCATTCTATGAAAATACTGAATATAATGAATTAGTTAAGTCGATCAGATTCTAAAGGAAGAAACCTAAGTCCTTAAGAACTGCATCTCTTGCTTTCAAATAGCTTAATTTGTTAATCCCCAACAGATAGATTCAGTTTGAAAGATAAATACTTTTCATTTTGAGAATGGCAACTGACACGAATGAAAAGTGAAACGACGCATTTAATGGACGCAAAATCCCATTTCGTGACTAACAGCCCTTTGGGCTAAAATGAAAAAAAAAAAAAAAAAAAAATGCTTATTAAAAAAAAATTTTTTAAGTGTTTCAAATCTTAATTGTGTTATTATGAGATTGTCAGAAGTTTAGCAATTAACGGTCATTTTATCTGAAAATAAATTAACATTTTTTATATGAGAGCAAAATATACAAGTTATGGTTTCTAGTAATAGCTCTCTTAGCATTTTAGATGTTTGTTAAATTTATTCATCACACTATCGGAATTTTTGTTTTTAAAAATTAAGTAACGGCATTGAATAATATATTGAATCACTAAATGATTAACATAAAAAGTTTATTATCAATCTTATTAAGTCCAAAATCAGCTTATGGAGCTGGCGACATGAACAGACTGGCCATCCGTAGCATTATTTGTTCCGTTTGAGTTGTCATGTTATTTTTATTGTCTTCCCACTGCATTCACGGCAATGAGCACAAACACTCATGCGTGATTCAACTCATGTATTTATTAAAATGGACGAGAGACTATATCTGTATGGTAGGGTCCTCTTAACCTTTTCATCATACCTGTCGCAAATAATTTTTAAGAAGCAAATAAAAAACAAATTGACGGTAGACTGTTTCTTTTAGTTTAGAGAATTTCCGGTGTTTAATACGTATACGTATTGTAATATTACAATTGCAAGACTTAGAAATTAATTTTGTTTTTCTTTTTTTTGGGGGGAGGTGTAGTTAGTATGGGAAGGCATTACCAGTTGACCTAATACATTAATGGTTGGTACATTAATGGTGTTCCCCATACTTCATCCTATACTTGTATTATTGATGCTAAATACATTTCTTTAAGGAATCGAGGAGGTTATTATAATGAAAATTGCCATGAGATTAAGAGATTAATATCAATTCTCAAGTTAACTGAAAATTAAACTCCTAAAACTGGAGGGAAAAACTTAACTCTGACCACAAATTTCGTCGACAGATCGGAAAAAATGCCTTCAGACGATCGCTAGGGAATTTCGAAGAAGGAGGAAAACTTGTGTTAGAAAAAATTCAGGTAACTCGAATTCCAGTGATGCGAGTGATGTGTTATTTGTAATGCCAAATAAAATTAAGCTTGCTGCTAATGCATATATATACTTGCACTTGCATTTTGACGGGATTTAAAAGGCCTTTATACTTAATTGAACGAAGTAAAGGAAGTATTGTAATTGCAAAAAATTTCAGGTGTCGTATTTCAACGAAAATATCCATTTCGATCGCTTCCGAAACCATTTGAATGATGTTTTTGCTTGACATCTGTACGTACGGACAGAATAAAAAATTGTTTTTGCCATAACGGATTGTAAAATGGATTCAGAAAAGATTTTTGTTCTTTGACCCCGTCTGTACGTATATATATATGTGTATCTCGCATAACTCAAGAACGAGTAGCCGTAGAATGTTGAAATTTTGTACATGGAACTGCTATAACATGTATTTGTGCACTTCCCGTTTCCATCGCAAACGGCTGCGCCAATCGTATATATATATATTACCACTTTGTTACCTGACTCTGTGAGCTTAGCTTTTTTATTCTTATTTTTTTCGTAAATTGCGCATTTTTGCTTTAAAAGCGATTGAATTATGTGGTTTTTATTTTCCCGTTAAGGTTTTTATGCCTTTAGTTAACCTGCATGCAATAGTTGTAAAATTATCAAAAATTTAAAACTTTAAGTGGCGAGTTAAGCCTAACGAACCGCCATTTGTTTACATTTTAAACTCAGTAAAATAGCGAATTAAGTCAGTTTCTGTATCTTCAGTGTCTTTTTGCCGAGTGGGACTAAAAATAAGCTTTCAGTTTTGTGCGTCGAAAATTCTACTTTCTTGCCCGCTGGCCGAATTGTTTCTTTTTGCGTAGAAACTCTAATTTTAATAATTTAATTTTTATAAATTTTTTAACTGTTTTAACTGTATTTGATGTTTGATATTTTTCTGTATTTTACAATTTTTAATGAAGAAGTTTTAAGTTTTTATGTACTTTTGCTTTTACGCGAAGTGAGAACTGAATTAATTGAATGAGAAATATATTTCTAATGAAATTCGAGGAAATAAGTTTAAATGAAATGCAAGAAAAATTGTGTATGATTTAATAAGCCGTACAAGGAAATCACGTGGTGTCGTATCAGATATTTTAAAATTACGATCAGTCAACATCAGATGTTTTAAAATAACAATCAGTCACAAACGTAATTCAAGCTGTAAGTAGAAAAATTTTAGTGATATGTATTTATATTGCTAATTTTATTATTTTACATTTTTAAAAAATAATGTTTGCTTGATTTTAATTTGTTTAGAAATAGTTTTTCAATATTTATTTGATATATAATAAGTCAATCGACGTATATTGGATGTATGAAAACACAATCCAGTTATTTGTATTTATCGAGTTTCCGCAGAGACTGTGGTTTTAATCATCTGGTTATTTGGAGTTCTTATTTCCAAAATGAGCATAATATGGGTTTTCCCAGATCAGAGGTAAGCATATTGCATATTATTTCTTTTCGATCTTGAAATCCACGGCAGACGTGTTAAATGGATCGTTCACCGCAAAAATCTCAAACTTTTATTTCAACAGTTCATACTTTCGTAGAATTAACTAGCTTACCACGTAAGAGTTTCACAACTGGTTGAGCTAGAACGTCCGCGTGCATTTATCAACTTCATTTCGAAACTCAAAATTGTTGGGATTCTAAACGGTTGACGACACGCGTATTTCACCCGAAAATGTTAGGAATGATAATTTACCGCCAAATTTTTTTATTCTTTTTCACTGGGAATGCAGATTAGCCAGAATCTCTTAATGCTCCGAAGAGACAGCATTCATGGCAGGGTAATAATATAATAAGTTATGTGGATTTGGAATAATTTAGAATTCAATTAAATTCTAGCATTTAAAAGTAAATAAGAATTATAAATCTGACTTTATTTTTCAAAGAATTCAATTGCAAAAAAGCAAATAGTATCACTTGAGAATAATACTATTTGTTTACAAATAAAAATCAAATGGTATCAATTAAAAAGACAGAAATGATTTCTCCAACAAGAAAGCATTAATGGTAATTTAATACGTAAGGTGGATTTAGAATAACTTGGAATTCATTTAAAAATAAATAAAAATTATAAACCTGGCTTTATTTTTCAAAGAATTCAATTGCAAAAAAAGCAAATAGTATCAGTTGAAAATAATACCATTTGTTTACAACAAAAATCAAACGGTATCAATTAAAAAAAAAAAACAAATGATTTCTCCGAGGAGAAAGCATTCATGGTAACTTAATTATATAAGTTATGTGGATTTAGAATCACTGGAATTTATTTAAAAAAAAATAAAAATTATTAACTTGGCTTCATTTTTTTAAAGAATTAAATTTTAAAAAATGGTATCGAATATCAAATCAAGTTATTTTTACTAATTTTAGAGCTGTGAACATGAATAAGTCACGTCACCCGGCTAAGCAAGAAGTGTCTTCTTTTTACTTTATTTATATTTCACTCTCTCAAAATTTATTCCTCAGATTCTTTACTTGCTAATGTCAATTATTTGAAATCATTTACCACTGACCAAAGATTTTCTGACGCCATCATTGATAAAGCCTTTGAAAATTTTTTATCTTGACATCAAAGAAGAAATTCCGCCGTTAGAAATAAAAGTAATAACCATGTCCTACTTGCATTTCATATGTCTATCAGTTATAAAATTCCACGGATTCTCTACAAGTTCAAATTTCAAGTCCTTTTCTCGACTATCAACAACATCTATAGTTCAAATCTTAAAGATTCTATTTGTGACTTTAATTTTTGAGGAATTTATGGCGTATCTTGTCACTGTGGTTTGAGGGTTGGGCAAACTAAAAGAAAGCTAAAGTTTCGCATCAAGGAACACGAATTTTATGTCCAAATCGGCAAAACTGACAAGGTCTTCGATAGGTAATCCTAGCTACAAATTTAAGCACAATTTTCACTTTGGGTCTATAAAGTTATTTTCTCCCTCCTTTTCGCATGCCTTGGTGGTGTAACCGGAAGCATACTCGACGCGCATTCGGGAGGCCTGGAATTCGAATCGCAGGGAGTACATTGCACATTTTTCATGTCTTCAGCATCAAAAATCCTAATGGCTCTACAGTGGCGTCCGAACCAAAAGGTGGTGGACCATTATTCGTCACCACCAGGATTTGGCGACTAGGTTCTCTTCATCCCCAGTCGCCCTTTAAAAGGGATATTTTCTCCCTCCTTTCCGCATGCCTTTGTGGTGTAACTGGAAGCACACTCGACACATGTTCGAGAGGTCCAGGTTCGAGTCCCGGGAAGGGCATTGAACATTTTGATCGTTTCCAGCATTAAAAAAAAAAAAAAAAAAAAAAAAAAAACTAATGATATACATTCCGCAAGAGAAGAAGAGGAAGAATGACCTTGCTTGTTTGCATTAGCTGTACATAAGCCAAGCCACGTGATCTCTGAGGTCATCTGCATTGTTTGTTTACAAAAGGTATACATAAGTCACGTGATTAATGAGGTCATCGGAATGTATCTCATAACTCTACAGGTCTGCAAAACTTAACCAAAAAGCTTTTTGCATTGGTGAATTGGATTTCCTTGAAGATTTTCACATTCATAAACACTGTTTAGTTAACGACTTTAGTTAAAATCCACTCATTCCGACACTTTAAATTTCCATTAACTTAATTTTTTAATTTTCATTACTATGTCTGCCGAAAGATGACGTTAACTTCTCGTTCGCCTTACTTTTTTTGGGTATAAATAAAGCGGTGCCTTTCCCTTAGATGCAGATTTCTTTGCTCCTGATGAAGAGGGACTACCTGTATTTGTTTGCCTTCGAAATCGATAGTCTTGCCTAAAATCGATAGTCTTGCCAATTAAAAGTTTGTTGCTTTGCCTAGTTTTATGCTATTATTATATTATGTCAAAACAGGATAATCTGATTGTTACTTATCCTTTAACTGTTATCTTGTTTGCAATAATTCGGAAATTTTTCAAAGTTATCTCAAATTATCTGGGGATTAAATTATTTTAAAATTTCTTACATTGGCCACTAAAATTTCCTGGAAGGCTTCAGTTTTTGTAAAAATCTATCAATCTTTGTTAATGATTTATAGTTCCTATCTGAATTTTACTATTGTATTTAAAAGCCTTACTTCATATTTTACTTTTTATATCTTCATATTTATTTTTTTTTCAATTGCAGGTTCTAAATTTTTTGCTTTTATTATTATTAATATTATTGTTGTTATTATTACTACCTTTCGAACGAAGCTATTATTATCCTCTCTCGGTAAAATCGATAAATGAGAAGAGACAGAATCTAGAAGCAGCCCTTAAGTAATGTCACCACTGTGAGAAAACAAGAATTTTTAATTTATCTTCCAACGTGCCCGTCCACATAGCCTGTTATCACAGTATTGCCATTCCACAAGGCATATAATCTTTAATTCGTCTAACGTGTTCCTTCATAATTCAAATATTTATTACTCTTTTTAAATAACAATAATTCATATAAATTAAACTATATTTAATTTATATTATATCCAGCCGGTAAAAAATTAGATACAAAATTAAATTTCAGTTTTGTTATAATTATTGTAAACATTTACAGCTTTGTTATAATTAATAAAAGTGTTTTTAATTCAACATACTATGCAAATGTTACAGAGTCATTAATTTTTAATTTCTATGATATTTTATTTCATACTTACGCAGAATTCATACACAAGGAGAATTAACAGCAATAGGAGCGGCGATTGTATATTCGCAGAGTAGACCCCAGAATACAACGGTGATATACAGTGACCCGGGCTCACGTTTGGCAGCAATTTCAATAGGGCGAAGCCAAAGTTCCTTAGTTTGGGGATTATTAAAATTCTAAGTTCTAAAATTCTAAAGCGTAATATACTGCTTGACCTATTCTAAAGCGTAATATACTGCTTGACCTATTCTAAAGCGTAATATTTTATTATTCTAAAGCGTAATATACTGCTTGACCGTCCAGCGTTTAAGAAGGTGTGTCGAGTTCCGGCTCGTACTAGTATGCTGGCAAATGAGCACGCAGATATCATTGGGAAGTATGCGGACAATGATCCGTCCCTTCTGGAGCATACTGTTTCACTTCCAGCACATTCCTGATGTAATATGATGTACTTTATGCACTTGGCATATTTTCTGTTATTATGTATACATTGCTTGTTTTCATGAAAGTATTTGTATTATGCATGCATTTTTTAAATTTTGGATACTATGCATTTTATTACTTCCTTGTGCGAAGTAAAGGAAGCACGAAAAATTCCGGGTATCATATTTAAACGAAAATATCCATTTTGATCACTATCGAATGCAATTGAACGATGTTTTTGAGTAACATCTGTACGTAAAGACATGATAAGGGACTCTTTTTTCCCAAACGAATTATAAAACTGGTTTAAAATGGATTCAGAAGATATTTTTTTCGTGGCATCTGTACGTACGTATGTATGTATGTATCTCGCATAGCTCAAAAACGAGTAGCCTCAGAAAGTTGAAATTTTGCATATAGGACTGCAAAATATTGATAACATGTGGTTGTGGACTGTATATGAATTTATAAAACTGAACAACATTTATTTTCCTACATGCACAATAATGCCGCTTAAACCGGCAAAGAAGGAGTAAGGATTACAATCAACAACTGACTGCCGTTTTGACCGGGCAGAAGAAAAGAGACTCGGTGTAGACCATGGAGGTAGGAAGTAGGAGGTAGTTACCTTTCTTACCTCCATGGTGTAGACCAAGTTCATGGCTTTCGCTTACTGATTAGTACTGGGCTCTCGCCGCCGACTTTACGTGGCGCTGCAAAGCCAGTAAAAATAGAGAAAAATATTCTAACCGAGACAGAACAATACCCAATCTGTTACTCGGCTCCGTGAGCTCAGTATTTTTATTCTTATATGGTAGTAAATTGCGCATTTTTTGCTTTGAAAATGATTGAATTATGTTGTTTTTATCTTCCTGTTAAGGTTTTTATACCTTTAGTTAATCTGCATGTGATAGTTGTAGAAATATCAACAATTTAAAAGTTGTTTAAGTGTGGCTACTTTTTCTTACCATAGCCGCCATATAAGTTTACATTTGAAACTTAGCAGAACAGTGGATTCGTTGCCAATCTAGAGAAACTTAGCTTCGCAACAACAAAGTAACATTTTCTTTTATTATTGCGAATTAAATCATGATTAATCCATTCTGGAATTATTATTTAAGTTATTAAATTATCTTATATATTGACTCAGCAGAACATCCGCCACAATTTAAGTCAGTTTTTACGCCTTCAGTGTCTTTTTGCTGAGTGAGAACAAAAGTAAACTTTCAGCTTTGTGCGCCGAAAAATCTGCCTTATTGTCCGATGACCGAATTGCTTGTTTTTGCCGAGAAACTGTAATTTTAATTGTAAAAATTGTTTTTTTTTAATTGTTTTAACTGTATTTGGTGTTTTATGTTTTTCTATGTCTTTCAACTTTTAATATAGATATTTTGAGTTTTATGTATTTTTGCTTTGTCGAAGTGAGAACTGAATTATTTCAATGAGAAATATATCTCTACTGAAATTCAATGAAATAAAAAAAGTTTAAATGAAATACAGTAAAAAATGCGCATAATTTAATATTCTGTACAAGGAAGTCATGTGCACTGTAAAAAAAAAAAATCTGTAAGGTTACTAAGAAAACTCATGGAAACTGGGATGCCATGGGTTATTTGAGTAACAGAAACAGGTGTTTTCTTTGTAACATTACAAGAGTTTTGCCTGTAATGATTACAGATCTTTTTCTTGTAATATCCCAGCATATAGTTATGTAAGTAGAACATATTTTTCTCACGTAAATTCCCAAACGATATATCTGTAATGGTTACAGATTATTTGCGTGTAATATTACAGCAAATAATTATGTAAAAAGAACATGTTTTTCTCATGTAAAATCCCAAACGATATATCTGTAATGGTTACAGATTATTTGCGTGTAATATTACAGCAAATAATTAGGTAAAATGAACATGTTTTTCTCATGTAAAATCTCAACAGATATATCTGTAACCGTTACAGGTATATGCATATGATTAACCGTTACAAGCATATGATTAACCGTTACAGGTTAATCATATGCTTGTATTATTATAGCAAGTTATTATGTGAGTAGAAGATACTTTTCTTACGTAAAATTCCAATGGTTGTATCTGTAAAGGTTTCAGATTATTTCCTTCTAATATCCCATTAAATAATTATGTGTGTAGAATATATTTTTCATAGATATTACTAAAGGATATGTCTATAAAAGTATTAGATTTTTTTGTCTAAAATGATGCTTATTATAATAAAATATATTGAAATCAAGATGTTTTGAGTAAAACAATATCTGCATGTGTATATCATTATACAGATATATGCAAGTGAAGCATAATAGTTTGGCTTTTTAAATTAGTCAATTTGACCTCAGAATAACATTAATTTAAAAGATGTGCTTTCAACAGCAATGTTCTTTTTCAAAAAGTAACATTAGTCTGTTGCAGAGTATTTTTGTTTTTATGAAGAGAAACTTATGTCTGATATTATTGAAAGGGCCTTTCATATTATCATTTCGATTAATTTAAAAGTTCAAATTGATATGCTACTCCTTATATTTGCCCTGTAAAATAGCTGAAACAAATAGTATGTTTTATTTGCATGTTTTAGTGTCAGTTAATAAGATATGTTCTAGAACTTTCTTTTTAGTAATTATAGCTAAAATAGACACATGTTGCTTTAGATTTAACTTATATGAGTAAACGTGTTGCATGTTGATATGATCATATTATTACAGTAAAAGAAATTTTGTGAAATATTTCCATGAAGAACTCAGAACAGCTGTTCTTCATATTTCAAAAATATATTCTCTCCTTCTAAAAAATGACATTTCAGTAAATTAAAGAATTCAACATAGCAATGAACTTCATTTTGTTACTACAAGGAATTCAAATTTTGTTCATACGCTTGAATTACAACGTCTAACTAATCTTTTTATTCTTATCTGCACTCAGTGTTTGTCAACAGTCTGCTATTGTTTGAAATAATGCATAACATTTTTACTTACCTTCAAATAATTTCCTTTGAATTAACAGATAGAAGTCTTTCATTAAAAACCTAATGTCATGCTTTTTGAATAAGCATAAAACTTTGCCAACGGACCTTAATTTTTAAAGCCTTGTTTCCCTTAAAATTCTTAATACAATTATGCCTTTAAGAAATTTATTTCTAAAATTAATACTTCAGTTTAGCTTAAAATTTAATGCATTTTAATTTTACCTATAATTTTTTACAAACATAATATGTAATAAATCTAAGCTTAATATTTACCATTTCGAAAGTGATACTAAAAAAGTATTCCTAGTTATTATAAATTTCGAGATTCGCATACAAAATTGTGAAATATACATGTGACAACAGAAAACAAACTTTATGCTCTCTCTATATTACAGCATGTTAATTAAGAAGTTTATTGAATTTATAATTTTATTGCGAAACACTATGAAGCAAATAATATGCTAATTAAAATACAGAAGTAAAAATAATTTATTACTTATCAGGGTCAATGTTCCTTCTAACCTTCTTCGGGAACATACAAGGACCTGACTCGGAACAGAGAGCTTACTAAAGCTATGTTCACTAATTGTGGTAAGTAGACAGGATACAGACGAAGGGTATACAAAACCCTTTATTTTTCTCTATATACAATAACTTCCGTACTTCGGAATACACTGACCCGCCACTTGGGGTCTAACGTAAAAGTATAAAAATAAAACTAAACTCTAATTTAACTTTAGAATAATACACGTGGAAGATTGGCCTTATAATAACAGGAAGCGTATGTAGCACAGAGACTGTGAACAGTACAATACGTTTAATTTATCAAGAGGATTAAAACCTCTGGCCTGGAAGGCAAACAGCAACTGCGTAACTTCTAAGGTAAGCGGCCTGCTTTGACTCACTGCTTCCTCTCTCTCGCTTGGCAAAAGGCCACAACTTAAATACTTGGCGTTCGCCAGACAAACTTTGCATAAAAACCTTAACGCTTATAATTCTGGCCGGAAGTAGAAGATAAGAAGTGATAGTAAAGATTTAAAATAAAATAAACGTTAGTAAAACTTAAGATCCTTACATACTTAATTCATAAACTTTACATAAAACCTGAAAAAAAGAATTAATTAAAAAATAACATAATATAATTTAATAAATATTTCATAAAAATTCGTTTCGACTGCTTGGAAAAAATGAATGGTTTTTCCTCTCTTTGTAAATCATGTCTCCTAAATAAAGAAAAAAACATTTCTTTTAAAATCATAATCATGCTCTTAAAAAGCTTATAAAAATTATTTTAATAGATGTTTTAAACATGTGCTTATATAACACTTTTAATCATATTTCTTTATAATATCTTAATTAATTAAGAACAGCTTAAATTCTTTAAAAAATTGGATTACAGTGAACCGTCTCATTACGACAAGCTACCTCAGTCAATCACTTTTAATTTAACCAGCATTCCTCATAAAATAACTAATTAGTAAACATAACTTCTCTAGGATGCCCACTATCATTTAAAAATCAAAATTTTCAGGAATCATGTATAGCTAGCTTAGAGAAGGTTCATTGTACAAAAACAGCCAATATTCAAATATTTTCATAAATGAAGCCACCATAGTTATTAAATATAATATACAGTATACTTATATTCAGAATTCAGAACTTGAATAAATTTCTCGAACTGTTTTAGCATTCGAAAAATATTATATTTATTACCTTAAATTTCTAAAACAATATTACATATTCGTCCAAAGGAATCACTGAGACTCGGACAACATTTTGCCCCTAGTTTTCTTTTAGCACAGGATTCTGAATATGTTTTAATGATTTAGGTAATGTTTGTCTTCCTTAAGGCGCTCACAAAACAAGTTACCCTAAATGTTTTGTCCGCATAGTGGTCATTTTTATCTTACTAACTGATTTGCTAGTGGATTTTGGGTGCATGGCCTATCATTAATGAAACAATAATAGTGAACAGCTTCAAGAAAATGGGGATATCTAATGCTCTTGATGCCATATTCCCACTTATTTTTACTAATTTTATCTTCCGAAAATTAAGAGGGAAAAAGTAAACGAATAATTTAATTTCCAAAGGACACAGTCACAGTAGGAATATAACAAATGAAAAGTAATCATGGATAAACTACTACTATCACAATATTATTTATTTAAAAGAAACCTCTATTTCTATAAGAATACACATAATTGCAACATCTAATAAGTTATCTCATTTCTTCTTTATAATTTGCATTTCTGTCATTCTCATTGTTGTTCTTGCAAGTCCTTAGGCTTCAGATCATACATAAATAATTAGAAAAGGTTGTGGTCCGATGCTTGCTAGGGTGAACATTCAGCTGATATGGCAAAATTGCACAGTGAATGGCAGTTGGTATTTGCTTTCACTATCATAGATCATTGTTTGTATTAGGTTGACATAATATTCAACAGTTAGAAGAGAAAGATTCAACGGGGCCTTAAGTGTGCAAAAGTTTGCCTTTGTTAGTACGACGAAAACAATCATTATGTTGATAAATCCATTTTAAAATCTTGGGATATTCATTTTCTGAATGCATTAAAAGGGGGAAAATTATGTAAATATTTTTTTAATTTTCAGAATCTGGATCTAAAGCTGGGTGGGGTGGAATATGCAACGCAATACGTTAATTCTGAAGATCATTGCTCGTGGCAGTACAAACTAAACGGTGATAACTTGCATGCTGTAGAAGAAGACACATTTCAGTTCCAGATGCATTAAATGTTTTGAGGTCTAGGGAGTAGCAGTGGGCAATACTAAGAGTGAAATTCAAGGTATAGGGAGGTAGGAATGAAAATTACTTTTATCAGATAACTTAAATGGTTATGTTACTAAGCGTTCTTATTGGAATGTAGGTTTCTTTTAAATAATAATACTATGATAGTTACCAGTAGTTCATTCATGAATATTTTTGATTGGTTATGATCTTATTGTAATCACATCCTTCAAAATTAAATTGATTGCTTATTTTCCCCCTTGATTTTCATACTATAATATAAAAGGAGGAAAAAAGTCTGCAAGTAAACATAACTCCTCTTTCTCTCTATATATATAGACATGTATCTTCGTGTGCAACTAAGCAAAACAAATGTGACTTTTTCTTCTTTAAAAAAATTGTGTAAATAAATAGGATGAGAATTAAGTTCATTTCAAAGACTTATGACACATGAAATATACATGATCAAAATAAATTAGAAAATTAAGTTCAAATAAATTTTAAGCTAAATTACGTGTTGCAATGTAAATTGCAATAATTCAGTTGTAATAATTAATACTAACAAAACCAAACATCATATTCCCATTCTGCAAAGTATAAAAATTCTTCTGCAAAACTGAAAAAATGACCAACACTTTGGCTTATTTGATAACTTTCAAATTCACTCCTTTGTTTGCATGTAGAATTTATAACTTTAATTTTCCACAGAAATTTGTTTTTGATTTTAAAAAATTTCACTGGCATAATTTCATTCACTTCAGCATATATTAATAGATGCAGAAGGTTTTTGTACCTTACATAATTTTAAATCTTATGTAAACTATCGTAATTAATAACAAAATCAAAACATAGATCAGAAACTGCATAAAATTTAATTAATAATTACTACTAGTGTCACACGAAATGCTATGAAATTAATTAATAAAATAAGAATGAGATAAAATATATAGAATTAATATTCCACATGTGTGAAGTTTGGAAGTTTTACGTTAAATATTTTTTTTAAATTAAGTATTTTTAAAAATGACCCCTTAAAGCATGGGACCTTTCGTAATTAGATCTTGCAAATCCACTTCGCTAGTCTTTCATAACATTGCTTTTCTTTTATTAACAAGAAATATTGCATTCAGTTATTTAATTTAAGATATCAAAAATAATGCTACTGAAAGGTATGAATACTTACTTAAATTTGAAATTAATTTGGTTGACTTAAAATAATATTTAAAAAAATAAATCTTCATATATACGTCTAAAAATCAGACCTTATTAATTTTTTTTTATTTGAACGATATCTGAATTCTGCCTTAGTTTGGACTAGTAAATCATTGGGCAATTAAATGCCAAGCTATAAGAGAACTAATGTAGTTTACAAATGCACTGAATTTTATTTCCGGTATTAACTTTCAAAGAAAATAAAATTTTCTGCATATTTGCATCATTTGGATTGATAGAATATGGCAAAGGCTATCAGCCTAAAGGGAAGTATATATTTATGGGCGGTTTTATAAGGAAAAGTAGCTTGCATTTCCATTTATTCATGTATGTATATATATATATATTTACATTGTTAATGCTAAAATCAATACTTCATTAAAAATTCATTATTATTTTATTTTTAATACAACATACAGATACAGAATTGTTTTAAATTCCAATAAACAATAATAATTTATTTTTAAGAAAACTTATTTTATGATTTATATATTTTACATGAATAAGAGAAACATTTGTCAAGAAATGTATTAAACTTGTATTAGCAGATTCATGCTATCCTAGTAACAAGACTATCATACTTCAAAAGTGTATTAAAACTGGGCAAAATAAAATTAACATAAATTCTACATTAAATGTTTAAAAACTTATATAAGTATGCAATGGTAGTTATATATACAATATAATATATGTTGTCATTTATAAAATATTAATGAAATGCTATTTTTGGAAATAATGCACAAAATTTTAGTTTTGTTTTATAATTAGTTTAACGAATTGTTAGAAAAATATTTTAGGTCATTTCCATTTCTCCCCTGTTGATATTGGTATATTAAAATATATGGACTAATTAAGTTGCATCTAGTTAGTAAAACAAAACATTACGAAAAGTATGATACGGCATATTTTTAAACAATATAATTACTTCATTTTGGAATTATAATATTTTCGTAAGAAATTAATACCACTGAAAAAAATATTATTACACTAAAGGAATAAACGAGATTCTCGACCGCGTTGTTCAAGTTTTTGTAATTTTACTTCATAACACACTCGTACATAAACATATTAGACTGAATTATAAACCAGGTATAACTAATTAGATAATCCTAGAAAAAGAATAAACTAAACCTAGTAAGCAAAAAATATATACATTACATTCACAATTCTAAATGTTTATATAAACGTTTCTCGCAAGGCCTGCCGGGAAAAAGATGTCAAACGTTCTTTGGTCAGACGATTGGAAAAGAACGCTAACATGATTACTTTTGTTTTCAACAACCACATTACCATTCCCATTAAATACCACAAACAGTGACTAAATTTTGGAATAATTAGTTTTAAATAATAATACGGGCAATTTAAGACGTAATTTATCGGATGCACAATGACAAAATACTACTATCGAATCTGCATTTGGATTAAATATTTTGCACTCTTTCAACTCATTAGACATTACGAACACTGATATTAATTAATCGCAAAGCTTAAACGTTTAAATACTTACTCACTACATATAACAGTGCAAAGTTCATGAGAATAATCTGCATAAAATGAACAAAAAATATTTCAACCAGTAATTGTAAACATTTTCTTACTTACCTGCGCTATACAACCAACATGCATTCAGCTATGTTTTTTTCTGCAACTAGCTCTCAAACACTTTTCTCCTGATTGGCTAATTTCCAGTCAGTCACGTGATTCTTCCGCGCGGCTACTGACACATTATCTGTAATGCTACAAGCAAATCAGCTGTTACTGCTACAGTTTGCTTTCAACCTGTTACCATTACAGGAAATTCTTCTGTAACTTTTTGATTTCTGTAACTTTACAAAACTTTTGCCTGTAAAGAGCGAACTTTTTTTTTTTACCGTGTGGTGTAGATATTAGATTTTTTTGGTATGTTTATAATTAAGCATATTGTATAATTGTTTCCCTTTATTTCATGTGTATTAATATCATAGTAACCATGCACGTTCAAAATTGTTCTGATGTTGTAAAGATCCTAAGTTTTACTAACGTTTATTTTATTTTAAAACTATACTATCACTTCTTATTTTCTACTTCCGGCCAGAATTAAATGCTTTAACTTGTTTATGCAAATTGTCTTGCTAACGCCCAAGTACTTAAGTTGTGGCTTTTTGCCAAGAGGGAGAGAGAAGGAGTTTTAGAAAGTAAGCCGCTTGCCAGTGCAGTTTTACGAGTTTTCACTCGGTTGCTGGTTGCCTTTAAGGCCAGAGGTTTAGCCCTCTTGATATTTGCAAACGTATTGTAGTTTCAGAAGCTTGGCGTACTACATACATACCTCTTTTAAATAAAGGCCAGTCTTAGTGCTAGGCATTTGTAGACTAATTCGAAGTAAGCTTCTAGTTAGAGTTTTAGTTAGTAGTTTCTATATTCTTACGCTCAGACCACAAGTGGTTGGTCTCTGTATTCCGAAGTTCGGAAGTGAGTGTAAAAGATTGAAAATAAAGGGTTTCGTATACCCTTCCTGCTTGTGTTGTCTACTTCACATCTTCTTGAGCATAGCTTGAGTAAGCTCCCTGTTCCTATTCAGGATCACTCATGTTTCTAAAGCAAATCAAGAGAAACACAAGTCATGGCCGAGTTTCAACAACAAGCTGAGGTGCCTGCAGCAGCGGCTCAGAATCCAGAAATGCCAGCTGCCGCCCTGGAAGGATTTGGTTACATCGTCCAGCATATGCGCGCATCGATGAAACCAGCAGCAAGCTTTGATGAAAACTCACCGGTGACCAATTTTTTGGAAAAATTGGATGATCACTTCATGCTATATCCAGTCCCTGAGTTCCAGAAAGTCACCTTAGCTGCCAGCGCTTTGAGGGGCCAAGCGCTTACTTGGTTCAAATGTATAGGAAGAAACCTCTTGGGTCAAGTGGGAAGTCCCACTTACACTTACGAAAATTTCAAGACCGCCTTAGTAAAAGCCTTCCCTGTCGTAAGAAATCGTGCCAAATTGGAAGCGGAACTCTTCAGCACATACCAGCAACGAATCGAAAATCTCTCAAGCTTTATTTTAAGAAAAATACACGTCTTTAAACTCTTGTATGGAAGCCGTACGGATCCTGAAATAATCTAAGTAATTTTGCCAAGGTTACTTCCCCAAGTACAAGACTTTATTGAATTAAGGAATCCGACTACACTGGAAAAGTTATTTGAGCTCGCAATCCAATTTAAAAGTAGAAGAACGGCGGACATTGAAAGAAGACGCCAGCACGAGCAACGAAGCCAATTTGGTGCGCCAAGACCACAGCAAAGGCAAGAACACGGTTACGGAAGCAAGTCGAATCAATGGTCAAAGAAACCCGAGTATCCAAAAACAACCGGCGAACGTCGACAGTTCAATAATAAGCCAGAAAAAAGTTTGAAGGCCAGCGGAAAAAGAAGGAAGGCATGGAAAAGAAGAAAGAAGATTTAAACTAAAACGGGAGGGTGCGGAAATCCGAAGGCCAAGAAAATCCCTCTTCCTTCAGGCTCAATACAGTTATTGTGAAAAATATGATTCTTCCAAAGATTGAAGTTTTGGTGAACAATATTCCGGCCACCGCACTACTGGATACAGACGCGCAGTGTTCCTGTGTGGCAGAAGATTTTTTTAGGAAACACTTCCGTTAATATAGAATATATAATTCGGATAATACAACAGTGTTAGCTGCCCAGGGGAAACGATGCAAATGCGATGCAAAGGATTTTTACCTGCTCGTCCTTAATACGGATATAGGTAAAATATTACTCTATATCCGTATTAAGGACGAGCAGGTAAAAATCCTGTTTTTTATCGTAAAAAATCTACAAGCACATGTAATTTTAGGGATAGATTTTCTTTCAGAGGCAGAAGCAACGCTGTATTTTAACCAAGCGTCCCTTAAGCTGACCATGAAACCAGTGCTCGAAGAAAAAAAAGAACCACCCAAGTTAAATCTCAACCACCTGCCTACGGGAGAGCAATAAAAAATTCGCCAAGTGGTAAGTGAATTTGCTTCTTTAGTGATATTCCCGGATTTCCTCAAGTGACGAACCATGAAATCGAGACAGGAGATTCACTGCCAGTTCGCCACAAGCCGTATCGATACGATAAGACTAAAGAAAAAATTATAAAGTGGCACATTCGATATATGTTAAGTAAAAAGATCATAACGCCCATATCAAGTAATTATGCTAGCCCGGTTGTGTTACGTAAGAAAAATAACGATTATCCAGTAACACATCCGAAACGGTGGCGTTTTGCAATTGAGTATCGTAAATTAAACACCATTACTAAATATCCGGTATATCCGTTACCTATTATTGAAGAAATTTTAAGGAACATAGCTTCTACGAAATACATGACTACGTTAGATCTAACGACTGGTTATTTTCAAATAGGTGTAAAACCGGAAGATGTGCCTAAGACTGCTTTTATAACCAAGTCTGGCACTTATGCATTCTTGCGTATGCCGTTTGGATTTTCAGGGGCACCGGCAACATTTCAGCGATGTATGGACATTGTGCTAAGGCCTGTTCTAGAAAAGACCACATTTATATATTTAGACGATATCATTATTACTAGTGATAATTTGGATCAACATATAAAAGATTTGAGAGAGGTGTTTTCATTAATAAATGAGGCCGGTCTAAAAGTTAATGTTGAAAAGCGTAAATTTGCAGCCATTGAATGCCATACTTGGGATATAAAATATCTCAGAAAGGAATCGAGACGGACGAATCAAAAATAATCGCTATTAAAAAGTATCCGCCGCCAAATACGGCGAAGAAGCTGTCTTCTCTTCTAGGAATTTATTCATATTATAGATCCTTTATAAAAGACTTTGCAACTATTGCTGAACCACTGTTAAAATTAAAAAGGAAAACGGCAAGATTCTCGTGGACGGCCGAAGCCAATAGTGCGTTTGAAAAACTTAAACAAGCATTAACGCAAGCCCCTGTTTTGAAATTTCCTGAGAAAGATCAGAATTTAAAAATTTCAGCGGATGCTTCGGATTATGCGGTAGGAGCAGTACTTTCCCAAAATCAGCAGCCCGTGGAATTTTTTAGTAGAACTTTAAATGAAACTCAAAGAAGTTATTCCGCGACTGAGAGAGAGGCACTTGCAGTTCCGTTAGCAGTGCAGAAGTTCCGAGTCTATTTTGAAAGTGCGCCAGTAACAGTGTATTCTGATCATGCGGCGGTAACTAGATTGTACTCAGGGAAAAACTTATCCCAAGGTTAATAAGATGGACACTCAAGTTACAGGAGTATAATTTGGTAATTAAACACACCCCCGGAAAGGAAAATATCGTAGCAGATGCCCTATCCAGAATAAAAATAGATGAAGAAGGTAATACTGTAAAGGTGGCAATGCTCACAGCATATACGATACATTCCCGAGAAACTGTAATAACCGAACTGGGTAAGGATCCGGAATTTAAAAATATTTATGATTATTTAAAAGATCCCGAAAATTTTAGCCGCCAAGATATTGTGGCGATAAGAAATAGGGCGGTCCTTTACGAACTAATAGATGGTCTATTATTTTATACAAAAACTACGAATTCCAACAACGAATTTCGACCTGTTATCCCAGCTAGTCTTAGATTAAATATACTGCAGGAGTTGCACGATTTGCCTTTGGCATTGATGGTGGTATTCAAAAAACCATCCAACGCGTACGCGAGGCAGTTTATTTTCCTGAGCTGCAAAAGTTAACAAGGGCGTTATGTCCGGTCCTGCCCAACATGTCAAGCAGTTAATTATGTTAATTTCCACCCGGCCGGGTTTCTAAATAGCATTAAATCACAGTTTCCAAATGAAATAATTGGCACCGATTTATTGGGCCCTTTCCCGAAAAATCAGTTAAGTAAAAGTCGGTATCGCCTTGTTCTCGTTAACCATTTTAGTAAGCGGATCGAAATTATTCCCTTAAAACGAGCCTCTGCGAAATTAGTTACTGATTCTATTTTAAATAAATATATTTTAAAATACGGGGCGCCCCTAAAAGTTATATCGGATAATAGTCCTCAATTTGTAAGTAATATATTTGAAGACATGTGTGCCAAAAACTGGGCATACATTATTTAAAAATAGTCCCGTATCGGCCGCAATCAAATATAGCGGAACGGGTCAATAGAAATATAGTGAAAATTATTCGTAGTTATGTTAAAAATTTTCATAAAAGCTGGGATAACTATGTCAATGAATTTGCTTTCGCCCTTAGGACCGCAAAACATGACACGACAGGCAAAACTCCTGCTGAGTCATTTTTAGGCAGAAAGATTATAACTCCGTTAGATAGATTATTTTATGTTCAACAAAGAGCCCTGAATTTCAAATGGGCGATATAGAAAAATTAATTAAAGAAGCAAAGAAGAACACTGAAGTAGCACAAAGAAAACAGAAATTGTATTATGACATGAAAGGACGGGGAGTAACTTATAAAGTAGGGGATGAAGTGTTAAAAACTAAGTATTCACTTTCTTCAGCACCAGAAGATAAAGTTGCAAAAATTTTGTCCACGAGTTGAAGGACTTTATGTAATAGAGAATGTAACTCAGGCTATAGTGGTGTTAAAAGTCAAGAATGGTGAAACCTGAACCGCAAACATTGACCAGATCAAACCATTCTATAATCGTAATAAAATGCAAATATTTAAAGATCTTCTGCAGGATCCGGCAAGGCAGGCACAATCTCCAGAGGTGGCACAACGACAATCACAAGGGCAAGCCATGAGTAGAGAGGTCCATATGAAAAGAAAGTTCCCCCGTTGGAAAACTGAAGGTAACAAGAAAAAGAAGCCGTTCCACCGACCAGAAAAGAGAGGGCACGACCACCCCCAGCATGAAGAAGGGAAAAGTTCTACTAATGTAAAGAGAGCCAGGAGAAATGGCAGCAACCATAACACGGCTCCAAAACGAAAGATGTACCCATCGGATAGGAGTCTACGCAGCAAATGTGGACGAATCGACCCGGGAAAATCAGCTGCAGATGCAAGGAAGCAACAAACGTTTGAACAGCCAGCAACTAGATCCAGGAGAGAGTTGTCCCGATTCCGCCAAGAACAGTTGCCATCAAGCGTCCGGGAGTACAATCAGATGCTAAAAAGAAGTTCTTCAAGGGTCATCAAACAGGAAAAAAAAGAGAAAGCTCGCTGAGGAAGGAACTGAATGGCGAACCCGCACAAGACGCAGATAAACCAGGTCTTCGCTACTTTCCAGGACTGGGCGGCGAAACGGATGTCGGAATATCACAAATATAAGTAAAACTTTGTTACTTTGAAACTTTAAGTTAATTTTTCATTCTTACTGCAAGTGGCAGAATTTAAGAAGTTTTACCTCATGTGAGGCCTACCTTTATCGCCAAAAAGGCGAGAAATGAGTTTTACCTATTTTGTTACTATGTTTTTCAATCACTCTCGAGTAAAACTAAAATTATTGTATAATAGGAATGTGTAAATACTTGAATATTGTAAAAGCTTTGGTAATCTTTGAGAAAGGTACCTTAAGAAAATTGTAAAATTATTTTATAAAATTTTTTTTAAAAGATTCTGTCAAAAAAAGAAATTTTATTCTGAAGGACTTTTGAAATGTAGTATTTAAATGTAAAAGAATTAGCACTTGCTTGGAAGAAATAGAAGTTAACAAACATTGTACTACTAATGTATGTTTTAAAATGCGTAAAATTAACGGCATGTTGGTGTGGTGTATTTATTTATGGCAAAGCACACTAGGGCTATCTGCCTAAGAGCAGGGATGCCTTTCGTGGAGGACTTTCTAAGGGAAACTGGCTCGTATTCACGTTACACATGGGGAAAACCACGAAAACACCCATGCAGCCAGCCCGTTCGCGAGATTCGAACCTCGGACCGAACTACCAGTGTTCAGCGACTTTACGGCTCGGCCGCTGGTGGGCCAACGGCATGTTAATATGTCCTTATGTACAATGTGAACTGTTATCTTAAAAGTTAAGAAGTACTGTGATATGTTAAAAGTGAAAATGTTATAGTAATGCCAAAATTTTAACTTATTGGTATGACTGTAAAAACAGCAAAGTATTGTGAATATGTGCTAAAGGTTGAATGAATGTAGTCAGGCTCTCTGACGCTGAGTTAGCCACTTTTTGAGAATAGTACCTCAGGGTTCAGAGATGAATATAAGGTGTATTCGGAGGTCTTGTTATGTTGAATTTTAACACGTTAGTGTTTTGATTGCAGGTGGTTTTGATTGCAGGTGGTAGTGTTGAACACTTGTACATAGACACGCACTTTACAACACATGTCAGAGATCACGGGATGAATGAAATAAGAATAGTTTTAAAGAAAAATATACGTGTTCATGCTACATGCCATTTGATTGTTTAACATTTCATTAAACTAGTTTTCCTTCCAGATCTCTGGAAGGAACCAGATTCAACTAAGAAAAACTACTGTTTAATGATGCAGTACAGATGAAAAGTAATAGTCCATGGAATTGGTCTTGTAAAAACGATTTTTTAATTTCTAAATTAGATAGTTTCTAGTGAGGAATGTTTGTAAAAGATTGGCCTCGCGTTAGATTTAGAATCTAGAGCTAAAAGTTTTCAACAAGGTCGTTTTAGACCTCAGTTTCAAACTAATTAACTCTGGCGGGAAGTATGTAAGGATCCTAAGTTTTACTAACGTTTATTTTATTTTAAAACTGTACTATCACTTCTTATTTTCTACTTCCGGCCAGAATTAAATGCTTTAACTTGTTTATGCAAATTGTCTTGCTAACGCCCAAGTACTTAGTTGTGGCTTTTTGCCAAGAGGGATAGAGAAGGAGTTATAGGAATCGAGTCGCTGGTTTAGTCCTCTTGATATTCGCAAACGTATTGTAGTTTCATCAGCTTGGCGTACTACATACGTACCTTTTTTAAATAAAGGCCAGTCTTAGTGCTAGGCATTTGTATACTAATTCAAAGTTAGCTTTTAGTTAGAGTTTTAGTTAGTAGTTTTATATTCTTACGTTCAGACCACAAGTGGTTGGTCTCTGTATTCCGAAGTTCGGAAGTGCCTGTAAAAGATTGAAAATAAAGGGTTTCGTATACCCTTCCTGTTTGTGTTGTCTACTTCACACCTTCTTGAACATAGCTTGAGTAAGCTCCCTGTTCCTATTCAGGATCATTCATGTTTCCAAAGCAAATCAAGAGAAACACAAGTCCTGACAATGTATCCTTTTATGTTGATTTCTAATACGTTTTTGTATATATCTTGATGCTAGGCAAATATCTATAATATGCATGATAATGTTCTACTTAAAAATATGCGTAATGGTATGAATCGGTATTGTACATTTAGGCAATTGAAATTAATGATATTGATAACAATAATTATGCTCAAATGATGACATCGTTGTTGTGAAACACTGCAAAAAATCTATGCATGTAATTTTTTATACTTTTTATGTATCTGCTTTATTATTTTTCTTCTTATGTTTTTACATATGTACTGAAGACAAGCAAAAGACGTGGCAATATTGATTGCGAGCACGCAGATCCATAGTGAAGAGGAAGAATTTTGATTGAGTAGAATACCAAAATGTTACATTCGTATTAACTTAAAAACTTGGCAGTCGAGGTGTATTAAACTCCATTTTATTTAAATTGACATTTGTGGCAACAATTCAGTTGGTAGTCTAATGGTGTCTATTTCCAGAAATTTTACATTTTTGATACTATTGCGATAGGAACAGTGCATAGCGAAAGAGCGTCTAAGTAACAACAGAGGTAGAAGCGAAGTGCGCATTCATCCAGTAAAGAAGCCCACCAGAGAAGATTTTGATTTAGGTTAGAAAGGTTTCAGTTCTCAAAATTTAAGAGTTTAGGATTCGAATTAAGTATGTCATCAGCGTTAAGCAAGCTGTGCAAGATGGATTGATCTAGAAATGACGCAGTCCAGATATGTTATTATTATTTTTAGTATAAAGATGAAATAACCAAATTAAAAAAAAAAGAATTAAAAGTCTATTGTTAAATTAAATCATAAAGCTGATTTACAAATTTTTATCTTATATATATATATTAGATTACTCTTTTTTTTTTTTTTTTTTTTTTTTTACATCTGCTGAAAAATTTCCTACTGCAGTGACATTCAACTTCGCATGGCTCAATCTAGGACGGATGACAACTTCGCAGAGTACTGCTGCAAAATGAATTTGTGACGCATTATCATTATTCAATACTCTCATCCATCTGGCCATTCATGTGTAGAACGAAAGCATAAGTTGCAAATGCAGCTGGAATTTCAACCACATGAATTACAACCCAAAATAATGGCATATTAACACATTTTTATTAAAGATGTATTAGTTAGCAAACTTGCAGATCCCCAACGTCACAGTAATTAACTTCAATATGAGGGAGTAAATCCAGAGCTTAAATTGCGCCGGCTCCGGTACTTCTTAGTTTCAGGGATAAATCATAATTCTAGTCGGAGCGCACCGAAGCCCTAAATTAAAAAGCTCCGACATTTCTTTTATGTAACTGAACAACAATTTCAGAAGAAATTTTATCTCGAAAATTTTATTTTTAACCATAAAATTCTATTAAAAATCGCTTATTTAATTTTAATTTATCTCTTTATATTTTATTTAATTTTAATTACTTTAATCTTCATTTATTTAATTATTTTTATAACTAATAATTAATTTATTTTTAATTAAATAACAATTGCTCATTAATAAATAAATAATCATGAATTGATATTAAATCATAATTAATATATATTAATTAAATAACTTTTAATTAAATTGATAATAATGAGCTATTTAATTTTAAAATTATTAATAATTTTAATAGTCTATTTATTTATTTACTCTTGTTCCTCTTTCCTGACAGTCTTCCATAGGGCTCTGGCCCTTCTAATTCTAGAAATTAAGCCCCGAGTAAATCACAGGCTAACTTACTTTAAAGCGAAGTAGGATAAAAATGATAATGAGGACAGTCCATTTAGAAACTATTGGAGAACAACATATTTTTGTCAATGAAAATTAAAATCATGAAAAAGAAATTACAGGGCTTTTCCCGAATAAAAAACACGGAAAGTGGGAAAGCAGTCTATCGAATTTCTAATTTAATTAATTAAAAATTTAATTATTATTTAATTATTTAAAAAAATTCATAATAAATTAGAAAGCTGAATGAAACAAGGATAAATAATTATCTTTATATACGTATATAAGCAGCTGTGTGTGTCGCGGATAGTTTATTGTTGCCACTCGGAAAAATAAGCGCGGAAATTAACGTTTCGCAAGTTTTTAATTAATATCTCGGCCGATTAAAGTCGCACGAAGATGAGAACGATATCGATGGAATCGGAGAATTTTTTAGAATCCGAGGATACGCGTCTCGAATTTCAACTCGGCGCCGTTCCGTAGATATTAGAGAAAAAAGAATTTGGCACGTAGCCAAATCCCTCTAATAGGGAAAACCCAAGAAAGAAAGTGGAAAATGTATGTAAAAAGTAGAGAAAAATTATTTTTTAATTAATATCTCGGCTAATTAAAGTCCTAAGAAGACGCGAATGGTCGAAATTGGCGTGCCACGGACCTGCGGAATCCAACGATGTGCTTCGCTAAGCCCGGGAGCCAGCCGTTTCGGTGGGGATAATGTTACTTCATCCCATATATATATATGCGGCTTAAGTGTATGTTTGTCGCCGATAGTTTATTGGTTGCTTTCGTAACTGTACTAGCCAATGGGGTGAAGTTGCCACGGCACAGGGTTGCCGTTTTAATTGAGACGTAGACAGTTTCCTGTAAAACTTGTCTTTGCTATGACCATCCATAAGTCTCAGGGCCAAACGCTTAAGTGTATTGGTATTTTTTTACCTGAGCCTGCATTTGGACACGGTCAACTTTATGTTTCCTGTTCAAGAGTTCGTGAAAGAACGGACGTAAAATTAAATATATTAGATGGTCCTCTGCAAGGCAAGCTTAAAAATGATGGAAAGATCTACACAAGAAATGTTGTGTACAAAAAGATCTTTGACATGTGAATTAATATTTCATTATTTAAATCACCTTTATTGTTTGAGCTAGCGGTGGGTTCTTAAGAAATGTACCGCCTGTGGTTTCCTTCATTGAACTCTAAGCAATTAAGCAAGTAGAAGGGGGACTCTCCGTGGGGCAGTAAGGAAAGGGGCGTCCTCGCCGCCTGCCCTGGGTAATTCAATTTAAATTAGCAGACACCTTTGCACAAATCATTTTAAGTACAATTTATAATATCTAGAACAGAGGTTATTTCGTATGACCGCGGGGCTTCCTAGTTATTAAATAACTGGCCTTCAAAAGTAATATCCGATATTTGCGTCCGGTATTGTAAAGGTTCGTTCAGAACTACCGAAAATCTCATTTCATCACTAACTTCGGAAGCTCTGTTTTTTTAAAGGGAGCTCATACACTTTAAACCGCTTATGGTCTTCAAATATGTGACTGTAGCAGGAATTGGTATATTTTATTTATTTTAGAAGCAATTACTTCCAACTTTTTACAGCTGACTACATAATATAGCTGCTTTGGGAACAAGTAACCGGAAAGTTTGCGTTGCCACAAATATTTTTGTAATTTAATCCGCTTCATGACAAAATTTTTCGTCATGTTTCGACATTGCGCGAATAATATTTTAGAAATGGCTAATGCTACATACTTGAAATTTGATGGAATTCTTTATATGGGCATTATTTTCTAAATGAACCAAAAATCTGATGAATTTTTCAATATTAAAAAAGTTATACACAAAAATATTACAGATTCTTTTAGTAAAATACATTTTATAAAGTAAACTCCAAATAAAATAAAAATTTAACATGAAATTCTTACAATTTTTGGGTCACAGTAGTTTCCAAATGTTATAAAAGCTATATATTAAATATGGAATTAAATTATGCAATAGAATGTTTAAAACTGTGCACGCAAGGTGGAAACATGATGAAAACTTTTGTCACAAAGCGTATTAAATTATAAAAATATTTGTGGCAACACAAATTTTTTGATTACTATTTAAGAAAGCAGCTATATTATGTAGTCAGCTGTAAAATGTTGGAAATAATTGCTTTAAGAATAAATAAGCTATCCCAATACTTGCAACAGTCACATATTCAAGGATCTTATAGGTTTTAAGGTGTATGAATCCCCTTAAAATATAGTCATCATAACGAACACCAGATGGCGCTAGGAAACTATCCAGAAAACAGAGGGAAACGAAATCATTGGTGCATACGCACCGAAGTAAATTGAATGAAGGAAAGGTGTGCAACTTAGGACTTAAGACTATTTATCCCTGTGTGCAACTAGCGTAAATTTTAACAAGCAAACACGTTTCTGTCATTCTTTCAGTTTGCTCTTAAAAATGAAAATTATGTTACGCACTTTTGTCTCAAAAATTTGTAACCACATTTTAATTGTAAAAAAAGCTTTTATATTGGTATCAGAATGTTCAAATTTTGAATACGAATTATAGTTCTGCCTAGATAGAGTAAAATCTTGTTTAACTGAAACGTGGGAGAAAATATTAAATCAATAAATCCAAAAGCATTCATCATTGAGCTCCGATTTTTCAATTAATTTTTTCATTGTTTTATTCATTAAAAGCAAATGCATATTTTACCTTACAAAAATAACACATTATCTCAGCATTCCCTATGCAATAATGATCTGTGAAATAAGCTCTGTCGAGAAAAGTGCTTCAACTAACCAGTTTCGTTAAGGGATTGTATGAATTGCAATTTGCGTTATTATAAAATGGGTTACCCGAAAAATGCTAAACGTCAAAGATTCTAATAAATTATAAAATATTTTGTAAAATATCTGAATAGAATTATTACATTTTTATGAAGAAATTCACTAGTACCCAATTATTGATGTTTAAAATACCTAACGAGAGAGTTTTTAACACCAGACACTTATTTACTTAAGAGTTATTATGAAGTATCTTTACCTTCATTTTCTAAAGATAATTATTTTATGGGTTGTTCTTTTCAATAATTGCACTACCTTTAAGTTACTGTTAATAAATACTCTCATGCTTAAATCATAGGACTACTAATTATCATCATATAATCTTCCAGAGTTGTTATGAAGTATCTTTACCGTCATTTTGCTTATTCTATGAGTTGTTCTTTCCAATAATTTCACTACTTTTAAGTTACTGTTAATAAATAATTCCGTGCTTAAATGATGGGACTGCTCATTATCATCATTTAATTTTCCAGCTTTATTCTAAATAAAATAATTTAATAATCATAAGAATAAAATAAACTGATGTCATAGAAAAGTCCGGAAATTCGTGATCAGAGAATACTCATATTTCCTGAAAGCTTCTTCAGTTCACGGAAAATAATAATTCTGTTCAAAGAAAATTCTCGAAGAAAAAATCATTATTTAAGCACAAAATACGCGTGTTTCGTATTTCTTTTATTATATGTTAAAATGCATTTATGTCAAAAAAAAAGTGTTCTTGAGAGATATTTTTTATATGTTGAACGAATGTTTTTTATAGAACATTCTTTACACGTTGCATGAGAATGCCAGTAACACGGGCATTTAACGTGCTTTTACACATTATAGAAACTAACACATAGACATTCTTTATACAACGTTCTTAACACATTACATAACTGTGCCATTAACCGACATTAGACGGGATATTGCCCGTTTTAAAACTATATAGATGTGATTTAAAACGTTATGATAGGACGTCGTAGGGACGTATTTATAAAACGTTTCTACAAGTCAAGTGAGAGTGCCAACAACATCCGGTACTGTTGTCAGTTTTAGAACTGAAACATATAGACTTATTTTAGAACGTTCTAGTAGAACGTTCGTTGCATGAGCATGTTTTATAGGACGTTCTTAACCCGTCATATGAGTGTGCCAGCAAAACAAGGCATTTGACGAGCTTTTGCACGCTATAGGATTTTATTCGTTTTAGAATGTGTTACAGAATTCGCACGTTATAGAATACATATTGATGTGATTTAAAACATTCTGGTTGTATGGACGTTCTTTAAAAAACGTTACACACGTTGCTATGGTTCTATGGACGTTCTTTTAGAGGTGGCACAAGGATGCAATTAACATCGGCATTAGACATGCTACTGCCCGTTTTAGAAACTATAAAATATAGATATGATATAAAGTGTTCTGACAGAACATTGTATGGACGTTTTTATAAAACATTCTTTACGCGTTACTGCCATTAACACGGGTATTCGACGTGCTGTAATCAATTTCAGAACTGTAGATGTCATTTGTGTAGAATTTTAGAACATGTGGATGTGATTTAAACCGTTCTGATAGAACGTTGTATAAATATTTTTATGAAACGTTCTTTTCACGTTACATATAAGAGTGCCATTAACATCGATACTGGACGTGCTGTAGTCCGTTTTAGAACTGTAACGTATAGACGTGATTGGGAACGTTTCGGCTGAACGTTCCGACACGTTCATGAAATACCTGCATTGAACTTTCTCTGAATGTTGCAGTGCTAGTTGGAAAATAATCTAGAAAAAGCTGCTCAGTCAGAGATAGTCGTTTCATTCTATATTGATGAATAATCGCTATCATTGTCGTGATATTTAATGTTTATGCCATTAAATGTTATTGTTCTAGTGAACTGTGTTTCTATAAATACCTACCTATAAGCAATGACGACTCCTGAGGTGAGCAGTAGCGCAGCCGAATCCCCTCTATAAAATTATTATAAGGTATTTATGCCACCTTCTTAGCATGCCTTCGTGGTGTAATGGTCAGCACGCTCGGCGCGTATTTGAGAGGTCCGTGGTTCGAGTCCCGGCGAGGCCATTTCTGATTTTTCATCTATTTTCAAAAAATGTTTAATGCCATTATAAAAACATATTATTTTGCAGTCCATTTTTTAATTTTGTATTTTTTAAATTTTATTCCTTTTCAGTATTCAGACCTTAAAGTTGAAGAACAACAGTTAATAAATATTAAAATTAGGCTTACAAAATTTGAGCCAAATATGCTAATATCAGAACATCTACAAAAAGGATCTCATTAGTAAGGCCGGCCTACCTCTTTAATAGGAATCTATTTAATAGCCATAGGAATTAATCTGTGCATGTATACTTAATTTTGTAACTATTTTCGTAAGTAAAAATATGTTTCAGTTTTGTCAATTAAAATTTTCACTTTGCATTTCTTATATTATATTAGAATTGTTTAATTATTATCTTTTAATAACTTACAAATTAATATTTCATTGAGGAATTGTTTAACTACTTGATTAAAAGATTTTAGAATCTTACAAATAAATATTTCGTATAAGAATATTATATATGCGTATATGATCCACATACTGAACGTTAGGACTCAGATGTCCACAAGCAAAGACAAATTTGGGAACCCTTATCTACATAATTTTAATGAAAATAAGAAACCGAAAAAAAAAAAAAAAAAAAAATTCGAGCCTTATACTTTATTTTACGCAAAATGTATCGGCAAATAATCTTATTGTCTAAAATAACGCAGCCATTTCCATTCTTATAAATACTAGTTTGGCTTAATTATTATGGCAAAATACACTAGGGCTATCTGCCTAAGGTGAAAGATACCTTCATGGAGGATTTTCTCAGAGAAACTGGCTCGTCTACACATTACGCATGGGAAAAACCACGAAAACGCCCATGCAGCCAGAATTCGAATGCAGGTCGGAACTACCAGTATTCAGCGATTTTACTGCCATTTTAAAGACTAAGTTGATCTAAAAGGTCACTTCAGTACATAGTGTATGTTTCTCAAATTCAAATGTCAAACACACAGCAAGAGAGAAAAACTCCGAAAAAAAAAACCGTTCCTTGTTTGTGTAAATGTATTCTAATACAGGCTATTACTACAAAAGTTATTGAAATTTATTTCTACATTTAACTGCTGAAATTTAGACAGAAGAGAGTTATCTATCTAAATAATTTTCATTAAGAGAGTATAGTCATACTATTATCCAATTCTAGAAGTAATCGAGTGGTCAGTAGAATACAGTTTTTATTAGTTGAAAACTGAAAGATTTTTTTCGAAATGACTTCATTCCAGTTAGTTCGGATAAACAAACTTTAAATACGCAGCAAAATTTTAAAACTTTTAAAAAGTTAATCCTGAAGTTTTTAAGCGTTAAGAGTTAAACTGTTAAAAGTTATCCCAACAAAGGGGTAGTGGTGACGTTTACTGCAAAACTTCTTGGATGCTCAGAACCCCTGTAGCACTGCAGCAGGGCTTATTGACCTCTAGGTCAACATTTTTATAAAAACAGCCATCACCGTTGTAAAGAAGTTCGTCTCTTATTTGTTATGGCCTTATAATTAATTCTTCTTACAAGTTGTTAAAAAAACAATTGGCAAACTTTCAGGAAGTGGAAAGCACTGAAGCAGTAATTTTTTTCAGGCAGAATGAATCTGTGGTAAAAGAAATGAAACGTGAAAGCGCTAAAAAGCGTGTTCTTTCCAATAAGCAAATATGCCACAGTTTTAGGTTCTGAAGTGATACTGGACTCTGCCAGGACAGGGGTTTACTTTTTGCATTTGCACGCATTGTTTTTCTCCTTAATTCACCTATACCACTTTGGATCTGTAGATTCGCTTTTTGGCCAAACTCCAGCTTACCAGGATTTTTCCTGTTTCCACTATGTGTCGGAAGCACTTACCCTATATATTCCTTTCTGGATCATGCAATAGAACTTCTTCGCTACCTTCCTTCTCAAGTGCACTTGAGATGAGAACTTTACTTCCCCCTTCCCTCCTCACTTATTCTCCCCTTTTTTTGCAAGGAACCAAAAAGGTTCGAGCTTTAACATCTGTCGCTTTCCCAAACAAGGGATTCAATAGTAATTCTAAAAGCGCACATAGCGGTAATCTAGGCAAAATCAGTCGGCATCAAAGTCGACCGAATGTTGGAATTATCGTTAACTATTCTCTCCTCAGCGGGAGAAAATACCTTATTTTCTTTCAAGAAAATTATTAGAGGTTGTTCCAGCAACATCAAAGTGATACATGAGTTTTAGCATGATGGAATACTAGCCCGATTTCGACAAGATATAAATAACTCTTTGGATGTCACCAGGAATGGTGCCATACCCAGGCACTGATGAATGTCCGATTCACTATGTCTGGATTTCTTTTTGTGGGGAGATCTTATAAGTCTCGTATGTGACACTTCCTTCAAATCTGATAAGGAAATTCTCGCCAAATTTCGGTCGGGGTATCAGCTATGGGTGATATGCTTGGTGTGTTCAAGAACGTCTAAATCCCAGCATGGCCGCCATGTGTTGGCGGTTCCTCTTTCGAGCAATTACTGTAGTCATTCATTGTTTAAATTATTTTTTCATCTTGTGTGTCATTTTCTTTTGTTTGTGCCTGATCTTCTCGGCTTCACCATCTAGCGCTTTGAGTTTCATTTTTGACTATTCACAATATAAAAGGGGAAGAAAATTAAATTAAAAATAAAAATAATAAAAAGATTGCTTTGATATGCTCTATAGCAGGGTTTCTTAAATATTTTGGTGTGGGGACCCCACAATATTGAAGACAATTTTTGGTACCCCATAAGCATTCAACAAACCTGACACATGCGTAACTGAAACTGTCAGTTTCTTCACTTGTACTGTAATATACTATTGCAATTTTAGGTCATTAATTTTAAAAGTAAAATGAGCGTTTCTGTCATATAAAACTAAGTCGAGACGTTTTCGATTTTTCTTTGTCTGATCTTTATCTATTTTCAGATACATTGCGTAAAAATATTTGGTAATTGTAAAACTTTTATACGTTAAAGAAATATCAAAAGTGCTAAAATTTTCGGCGACCCCTACTGCAGGTCCCGCGACCCACAGTTTAAGAAACTCTGCTGTATAGCAAAGGGTCTCAGTAGCTAAAGTTTAGTTTTAATTGGCTACATTGGAAGAAAAGGATATATTTTGGACGATACAAATTATTTCTAACACCAACTGCAGCTTGTGACCTCCAAAGTAATCCGGTTTTCTCGGTTTTGACAGCTGAAAGAAATTTTTAAATTTCACCTCTAGAAGAGAAATGGGCAGATTTGAGCGATTTAGTTCAAATTTGCTTAGTGTGTTCTGCACAAGAAAGTGCATGTACAGAAAAAATTGAAGTGGAATCACTGATTTGCTTGATTCATATGGCCAGCCGCCGTTGCTTGACACTAACAATGGCTGATGAGCAAAAAAAGCTAAAAAAACATATTAAAGTAAACTTTAAAGATTTTTTGATATAAAGATGATCATGCACTAGAAGGTAGAGACTTCCGGACCCAGGCTGATTAACAGCCCTTAACATAGAATGACGCCCCAACCTCTGCAAGCGACCCACGGGGCGCAGCCCCTGCAGTCAATTCCTCGCGATAATGAACAAGGTCAAGTTATGAACGATCAGGCTCCAACTGGTCACCGAAAGATACAAAGACAACGTCAGACATTGTCAGTTCCCCTGAATTGACCAACGGAGGCGAAACCCCGAGGACAGCCTTGGAAAATCAAATCTCTAGCCATTACACAGCTCGAGACAGACTTGACAATACCTGTACGATCCCTGCCGAGCCTGAACGGACCACCAAATAGTCGGTGTCTCTAGTCCTGTAAAAACAATCTATGTACACTAAAGCTTCGTTCAGACGGGGGCGTAAAGGGCATAAGTGGTTAAAGCCGAGCTTCGTTGCCAAGGCAACCAATCTGTGCTACGTCACAAAATCTGGTTTAGGGCTCGTGGCATAAGGTTCAAAGTTTTCAACTTTACGCCGAGTTTGGGATAAGCGCCGACCAATCAGAGTGAAGCTAAAACGAAGCGGCGTTCTACAGAAGATTTCGCTGTTACAAAACAAGCACAGCGAACGCGGGAAATCATTCGAGCAGGAGAACAGCGCGGGAAAGTTGTAGACACATCCAACGCATGCGCAAGTTTAGCTTCTCTCATTGGCCACGGCTTACACTCCGTTCTCGCAAGTGTGAACGGAATTCCTGTATTTTATGCCCTTATGATTACGCCTCTATGCCCTTTACGCCGCCGCCTGAAAGCAGCCTAAGGAGTCGAGAGTGTTTAAGTTCTCTCTGCTATGAAAAGAAGAGCTCCCGCCACAGTGTCTGGCGGATGGCGGTAGCTGTAGCAACAGAGCTAGTATATTTCAAATAGGAGCGAACCAAGGGGTTGCTTTATTGTTATTTTGTTTTTGGCGACTGTTGGCTGAGGGGAAAAGAGTTTATCATTCATCTTCAAGACACTCCTACGGAAAATGGGTCAAGGCTCGTTTCTACGGCAACAGACAGTTGCAGACTAACTGGCGAGAGCTTTTCTTATGATAGACAGACTGTACAGGTCTTAGCCAGAACGCCGTGGTATGCCTCCCAGTCGACCCCCGACAGCAATAAAGAACTGTTTATTAAACACTAACGTAGATACGTACAAACACAAACAGTATATCAAAGTGAAGATAGTCACATCGCATCCAATTCAAACGAAGATTTGGAACTGTCCCTCATTCAAAACTCATATAATTTCACTCCGACTGGGAGAGTCTAATAACCTGTTAGTCCATGTTGAAGGCGTGCCTCAAACCCTGATCGCAACAGTAAAATATATCATCGGAGTAGGGCCTTGACTTTTCTCTTACGCATCACGTCCGCTTCTTGGGTCACACTTATACTTGTTTTGGGCAGCATTTGGCTTGTGAGCCGCGGGTTGGATACCCATGCTGCACAGCCTGTAATCTTTATTTCGTCTTTTTCGAAACACCGTGTCGCCTCCCTTACGGATCTCTCTCTCTCCCTAAATTAATATATTGACAGATGAAGCTTTTATTATGATATCTAGGTTATGTTCAGAAAGAGATAAATTATCTTTTTTAGTTATGCTCCTAATGCCATAAACTGCTTTTCGTATTGCTTCTTCATTCTAATTAACAAAACAAAAACAAAAAATACACTTAATTAAAAAAGCATCTCCTTCACGCCATGTTTTGAATGGGTGGTTTCCCATTCATAAAAACTGTAACTGCTATACGTAATTTATAGAGTTAGAAAAGTCTAATTAAATAAGGTAAAAGTAAGAAGAAATAAAATCTTAAATTACGCCCAAAGGTGCGTTTTTTTAACGTTTTGTGGTTACCTTTATTTATTAAATATCATGTTATTGGCACTTAAACCATAAAATTCAGTTCAACGCAATATCACAAAATAATTTTAAAATGAGCATATCTTTAAAATTTCGGATGCATAGTCTCGCGCGCTTTAGATAAAAATCTGATGTGTACGCCACATGACTTCCTTGCACGGAATATTAAATGATACGCATTTTTCTTGCATTTTATTTAACTTTATTGGATTGAATTAAATCTACTTCGACGAGAGCGCATAAACCACAATAGAATAAATGCACTCTTTAAAATTCACTATATTTGTTTACCATAGCGACATTCTGGCGCTAGCTTCAGTTAACAGCGTTATATTTCGTCCATATTATAACTCAGAATGCATATAAATTTATATTATTTGAAGAATTCTCTAATCGTAGCCACATGTTCTACTCAAATACTATAATAAATTTAAAACGATATATAAAAGAAATTAAGCAAACAATGCAAAAAAGAAACAGTTTTTCACACACGATTCAGTATTTCCCATTCAATTAATTTAGTCCTCACTACCTGACAAGGCAAAAATACATAAAAACTCCAAATATCTACGATATTAAATCTCGTATATTAAAAATTACAAAGTAAATTTGAAACACTTATTTCTTCGAATAAATTCCAAAATGGGTTAAGCATGATGTAATTCGCAATAATAAAAAAAGGCGTTATCTTTGTTGTTGCCAAGCTTAGTTTCTCTAGATTGGCAACAAATCCGCTATTTTGCTAAGTAAACAAACATGTCCGCCATCTCAAAATTCATTAGGTTTACCGGCACTTAACCCCTTCGAGCCGGGTAGCGAAAACGCGCGCTTATCGCTTGGGCCGGCAGTGTCTTACGCGAGCGTCTCTCCAGGGCCGGGGGCTTTTTTGCTACTAAGCCTAAATCCATGAAATTTCCGAAGTATCAACGCATTGTTTAATAATGCTCTATAGAGTATTTAAACGGCTTATGCTTTATAAATATTTATATATATATACTTTAATTACCTTATTTCTTGTTTAAATGCATATTTTACACATTTTATTTTAATTACTCACCATTTTATGAATTTTAACACTATACATCTGAAAACTAAATATATTACTTAAAATTCTCTTTTCGTATGAAAAATTTGAAAACAGGGATCTACACACAGTCCTACGTTACATTCCTTGCACTCGTAATAACTCATTTGCCTTTTTGGAGGATTTTTCCGGGAATGTGAACAAACGAAGCATCGTCGTCTCATTTTCATCAGTCTCTTCTGAACAAAGTTTTGGAAAATGTCTTTCAGTTAATCTTTCAGAATCAATATCAGAATATCAGAATTTCAGAATCAATATCTGAAATATTTTGCATCATTTCTGCTATTTCATGCTCTGTTAAACATTTTCGACGCTTCGACATTGCAACGGTAAAAACAAAGAATTCACGTCTAACAAGATCTAATTATTTTCTAAAAACTGAACTGCAAACCGAAATACCCAACGCTTTAGAGCAAATAAAACTTCTCTACTTACAGTAAACAACTACCACGTGCGAATAAAGTGCGATTTAAAGAGACGTCATAAATCACGCCATTCGGAAACATTTATTTCCCCGTTTGTTTATATAATCAAAAACACGTGTATGTGAGTCATGCTTCTCTCATTTCGAGTAGAAGGTCTAATTTACATATATCTGAAACCATATGGACATACAGTGCCATCTTGTGGCAAAAATTATAGTTTGAAAAATGTTCCAAAGTACTGGCACAAATACGTGACAGTCGGTAGAGAATGGAACAATCCTCTGGCACGCCTGCGTGTCGGCCGGTAGGTGCGTTCGTTGCTGGCACGTATACGTGACAGTCGGCGCGAAGGGGTTAAGGCATAATTCTAAAAATATTGCATGCATATTTACTACAATATTTACTAAAGGCATAAAATCCTTGACCGGATGATACAAACAACATAATTCAATCATTTTTAAAGCAAAAAATGTACAATTTACAAATATATAAGAGTAAAGAAACTGGCTCACTGAGCTGAGTAACAGACTGGATATATATATACATATATTTATATACTTTTGGTGCGGCCGATTGCAATCAAAATACGAGGTGCACATCTACATGTTATAGCAGTCCTAAATACAAAATTTCAGCGTTCTGAGGCTACTCGTTTTTGAGTTATGCGAGATACTACGTAGGTACGCACAGACACCACGAAAAATTCTCTTTAGAATTCATTTTAAATCAGTTTTATAGGTTTTTTTTTTGGGGGGGGGAGTCCTTTATTATGTCCTTATTTGCGGATGTCACGCAAAAACATCTTTAATTTGCAATAGATAGCGGTCAAAATCGATATTTTCGTTGAAATATGACGCCCGAAATTCTTCGTGATTACAATACTTCCTTTTTACTTCGTACAAGGAAGTAAAAATGTTTTTTCTGCACAACGTTGCCATTGCTCGTTTTGAAATCCTTGAGTTTGTTAATCAAAAATTCGTTAAAAAGTTTTACAAAATGTTTTTTCTGTACAACGTTGCCATTGCTCGTTTTCAAATCCTTGAGTTTGTTAATCAAAAATTCGTTAAAGTTTTACAAAATAGGAAATCGATACTAAAACAAATTCCAAATTAGGTCTACCAAATGCCCATATTCAGTGAAAGATTATGTTATTCAAAATTCGATGGCTTTAGTGTGTAAGAAATATACATACATTTATGCAGATTTTTCATTATTTAATTTCTTCAAATATAATGCAGGCCTCTAACATTTTGTGGCAACAGTTTGAAAAGTGAATTGATATTTATAGGAGTCCGACGCAAAATGCCAAAACGAAAGTAATAGTCTTTCTGAACAAAATGCCCCTTTTGGACTAAAAAAAAATGCAGCTTATTTACTATATTTATTAAGGTATTTAAATCATTTATCTTTTAAGAAATGCGGTTAATTTTTTTTAATACCACGAAAAATACCATTCATTACAATGTTTCTGAATTGTTGGATTCTTCTTTCTGAATTCTTGGAAGTCTCAATAGTGCAAATTACATCTTTAAAAAATTTATGCAAAAATTGGTCAGAAATATTAAAACTTCACGTGAAATAAAAATTTGTAAGAAGGGAAAGATTCCTTTCGAATTAAAAATTAAAAATCTCTATTCTATTTCTCTATTTTTTAAAAAAATTAAAAGATAATAATTGAAATACACTGTCCTTAAGAACAACAATAAAAACTCTTACAATAAAATTAGAGAAATGAAAATCATCTGTCAAAATAATTTCCATTCAGGGACCAAAGAAATAAGTTAAAGAATTCAAAATCAAAATTATCTCCCAATTTTTTTAAGGTAACCAAATGATTAATAGAATAAAATTAAATTGTGACACATTCCTCTATTCAGGAAGTTTACAGATAAGTCAGATATTACATTCCTCTATTCAGGAAGTTTACAGATAAGTCAGATATTACATTATGCTATACAACCAGATAGTTTGTTCCACGCTGTTCTTCTATGATCGAAGTAGCGTGCAAAATTTCCAGCTCCCACAAATGTTGCCATTTGACGTAAAATCTTTTACATAAAATCAGTTTTCAACAAAAATTCTTGATCTTTGACTGTCATATTAGAATATAATGAATTAACTGGCGATTTAGAAGCAATGTATGTATTTCTTACTAATTTACATATTTTATTATTACTAGCTTCAACTGAAGTAATTTATAATGCATCTAATTCATGTGATACATCATTTTGACAATTCTTAAGAATCTTTGCGTGTTAGATAAATTTAATAAAAGCCATATATTACGAACTTTATCAGTTGTTACGTTATTTTCCTCCTTCACGTTCGTACGGGGTTCGCAGATTTGGAGTGAATAACGACGACACTTGATGAAGTATCGAAACACACGTTATTTAGCCAATATTAATCAGGACAGTTCCAAAGTTACTTTTTACAGTCGTCAAAGATCTACTATACTCTCGCTGGAACAATCAGCGACACAGCCTTCACACTGTCAGGCAATAACCGTGAAGACAGCTTCACTGCAAAGCACCAGAGTATAGCTCTCGACTTTGCTCGGTCGTTCTCGAAACTCCACGTACTCTCGAGACTCTCCCCGCCACAATTCGCGATGCACTCGATGACACACAAAGCACAGCTCCCGACTCTTCGGTTCAGTCATTCCCGGAGGCATATTTCACAAGTGCACATCAGCGTAGCCACTGAGGGAGGGGTTTCGAAAATGGATCAATGAGCTCCTATTGCTCTTGTGATGCTAAATCTAAAAATGGGCATGTGTGCGTATGCTGTTTACGTTTTAATTTGAATTTGTTTCGCAGTTATAAATGTATGGCGTAATAGCAGAAAATCTCACAGTGCTTTTGTTTAATTAGCTTAAATAATCGCTGACATTTCACTTTTGCGATTTTATCACGCATTGATATTTGGATTGATGATCACGGCATATTATCGCTCTTTACATCGAGAAAATGTCTCAAGTTACAATTAGCCTCGAATGTTCACCTGTGGATTAAGAAAGTTCAAGTGTATAGTTTTATTTTTATTGAGCTGAAAGGGACTGGAAGCGTTACAATGAACCTAGCGCCTTCTTATTTCAGTGCTTGCATTATTTTAATTCTAAAAGTGTAAGATTCAGAATTCATATCGTAAATGATCTGATGATATCCATTGTTAACATTAAAAGATATGTGAATAAACTGAATATATTCGTTGTGAATACGATAAATTCTTTCTTCTTTGATGAGTATTTCTTGTGTAGACAGTACATTTAAGAGTGAGCGGTCAGTAAATGTGAAATTTAACACACTAAATGTATAGGAATGCAAATTATTGAAGTTCATTTTGAATAATATTCTGCATTGGTTATTATTATAGAACATCTTTTTCATATTGACTGATAACAAAAAATATTTCACATAGACTGCAATAAAAAGTGCCGAGTTCTACTTACATATGTAACTGGTGTAAATATTTTTCTTATATGCATAGTTTTATGTAAAGATAGCATTTGGGCTCAGATGGTTATCACATATTGTTTTCTTCATCTTATCAAGTAATATTTCACATGCATATTTTTGCGGACTACCCAACATGTGTTTGTATTTATTTCAAATTCTTTCAACCAGATAATGAAATCTTCACAATTACTTATATTTGATCTAAGTTCGCAATTAAAATTTTGAGAAGAAATCGACAATACTTTATTATTTTATACAGAAAATTGAGTGCCAAAATATATTCAACCTTCTTGCTTAAATCTTCAAGTGTGCGAAAAGTCATGTGTGTCATGTCACATGATTATGGCAAAGCCTCGTAGGCTATCTGCCTAAGGGGAGGGATGCCTTCGTGGAGGACTTTCTAAGGGAAACTGGCTCGTATACACGTTACACATGGGGAAAACCACGAAAACGCCCATGCAACCAGCCCGTTCGCGGAATTCGAACCTCGGGCCGAACTACCAGTGTTCAGCGACTTTACCGCTCGGCCGCTGGTGGGCTGTAACATGACAGAAATATTACTGGATGCCCATTGATCCATCCCAGAAGCCACTCCCTTGGTGGCTACGCAGATGTGCACTTGTGAAATATGCTTCCCGGAGCTCAACACGCTCTCTCGATGATGCACTAACCGCGATACACGATATACGAAGGAACTCTTTTGATGCACTCGACCACCCACTCGGCACTCGTTGCCCGGCTGTCAACTCGATCGACTCCGCACGGACTAATTCGAGACACACTAACTCGCACTGACGAGACACACACACTAACTGCGGATCAGCAAGGTTTATATAGCTTTCGGCTTGTGTTCGAGAACATTCTGAGGTAAACCGGTAGAATTCTTTCAAGAAGGTTCTCCATCCGTCCATGGCATATCGCCAATTTTGTCGCAAAATGGGCGATTTCTAGCCAAATGTGGCAAACCTGCCTTCCTTGCTATTTTATGGTAACCCTAAAACTGCTCTGCAGGGAAGCCATCTTACCGCTCTTGTACATTTCGTAACAATAGAGTGATCTGTACATGATGCCTAAAAGTTACGTTTTACCCGGTCCTGTGTGTGTGCGTAAGCATCTTGAAATCTCCTCCGGGTTTGCTTGTAATTTTTATATTTACTTATTTACCATCTCTACTTCTAGAACAGAGTTTTCAGACTACTTCATTTCAATTATTCTTTCAACTGCATATCCATCCCCAACATTGTCAAATTTTCCATCCCTGCATGTCGTCTCCCAAACATATTATTTTCTCGTGAATTGAAGAGCAAAGGCTCTTTTTTTACTTCCTTGTACAAAGTAAAAAGGAAGTATCGTAATCGCGAAAAGTTTCAGGCAGCATATTTCAACGAAAATATCCCATTTTGACCTCTTTCAAATTCAATTTAACGATGTATTTCCGTGATATCTGTATGTAAGGACAGAATAAAACACTCTTTTCCTCCAAAAAAATTATAAAACTGCTTTAAAATGAATTCTGAAGAGGATTTTTCGTGGCGTCTGTACGAACGTATGTACGTACGTGCGTAGGTACGTACGTATCTCGCATAACTCAAAAACGAGTAGCCTCAGAACGTTGAAATTTTGTATATAGGACTGCTATAACATGTAGATATGCACCTCGTATTTTGGTTGCAATCGGCCACACCAAACGTATACAAATATATTTATATATATATCCTCTATGTTACCCGGCTCAGTGATCTCAGTTGCTTTACTCTTATATGTTTGTAAATTGTACATTTTTTTCTTTAAAAATGATTAAATTATGTTGTTCTTATCTTCCGGTTAAGGTTTTTATACCTTTAGAAAATCTAAATGCAATATTTTTAGAATTATCAACAATTTTAAAATTGTTTAAGTGCCGCTAAGCCTAATAATGTTTTTGATGGCGGCCATTGCTCTTGTTTACATTTGAAACAGCAGGATGGCGGATTTGTTGCCAATCTAGAGAAACTTAGCTTCGCAACAACAAAGATAACACCTTCATTTATTATTTAAATCATGCTTAATCCTTTCTGGAATTTTTCCGAGGAAATAAGCGTTTAAGATTTACTTCGTAATTTTTAATACAGATATTTTGAGTTTTTATGTATTTTTGCCTTGTCGTGAAGTGAAAACTGAATTAATTGAATGAGAAATACTCAATCGTCTGTGAAAAACTGTTTTTCTTTTTTTTTTTTTTTTTTTTTGCTTAATTTCTTTTATACATCGTTCTAGCTTTATTATAGTATTTGAATAGAACATGTGGCAACGATTAGATAATTCTTTAAATGATATAAATTTTGTGCATTCTGAGTTAAAATATGAACGAAATATAATACTGTTAAGTAAACCTAGCGCCAGAGTGTCGCTATGGTAAAGAAAGTGAATTTTAAAGAATGCATTTATTTTATTGTGGTTTATGCGCTGTCGGCGAAGTAGGTTTAATTCAATCTAATAAGTTTAAATAAAATGCAAGAAAAAATGCGTATAATTTAATATTCCGTACAAGGAAGTCATGTGGTGTACACATCGGATTTTTTTACTTGATAAGTATGACTTTACAAATGATATGCTATTCTTAAGATGGTTCTTTACGTTGTGAAATATCACTCAATGCTGGTATTCAAGTTCTGCATAATGTGCTATTCTAGTAGTTTATTTAAGTAATGCTAACAATTACTTTTGATTAATTATTTTAAATAAAAATTAATGTTTTTGGTTTATAATATTTCCCTCATTTCTGACATGCATATATTCTTATGAGAAAAGCAAGCTAAAATGCATTTATGAAACAAAAATATGAATCATTTTTTGGTTAATAAAACTCAGAGACATGTTGCCAGATTGCTTAATGTAAACATAAGCTTTTTGATGATATTCGATGACTTGAATAAAGTTGTTAGAACAAAAATGTTCATAAACGCAATTTACGACTTGCACGGGCGTGTACTTGATCCTAACAGACCACAAACCACACCCTTTATTTGAAAAGCAGTATACCACCCTAGGCAGGTGCGTCCTTAGTTTATTGTTATTTCTATTGCTTAAAAAGAAGCAGCAGACAGACAGTGAGTGGATCGTCTGCCTCCACGACGAGGTCGAAGACCTTGGGCGGAAGTACGTCACAACTACTTCCGTTCGCCCACTCGGCGGACATCAGCATCTCTAATCGGACGAAACAGTATTTTTTCTCCCCGAGTGCTAAAACTCTTGCAAAAGGAGGTTGTTTTCTTGCATAAGTTTGCTTGATAAAGGGTTAAAATTCCTTTTTTGCGACCCATATAGATAAGGAATCTCGCTAAAGGGAAAACCAGACAGTTCAAGCGTTTGTTTATATATGTATAAAAATGTTCTTTTTGTTATAAATGTTCAGAATGCGTAAAAGTGGGGTTTTTTTCCCCCCTCCGTCCCTTATTTAAAGCTATTTGAGACAATTGCAATGTTTCTGTCATAAATTGTGTACTCAAAAATGGTCAAAAAAGAAAACTTATTTTGGTGTAGAATTTTAACAAAACTCTTATCGATTTCTGATCGCCTTCGAAATCGATAGAGTTTTGTTTAAAATCTACGCCAAAATAAGGGTGCTGTTTTGACTAATTTTTAGTTTTGGATTGGCGTGTTTCCATTCCAGTTTAATACATCAGATTATAACGTATTTTCTCCCTCCTTTCCGCATGCCTTCATGGTGTAACTGGAAGGATACTCGACGCATATTCGAGAGTCCAGCGAGGGCACTGCACATTTTTCACGTCTCCTGCTTTAAAAAAATACAATAATTTTCAAAATGCTAATTTTCATAACCATTTAGCAAGCTTCCGGTCTGATGTTTCTAAAAGAATTCAATGACCTAATTACTTTTCTAATTTTATATAATAATCCATTTATGTCTGCTATTACTAAAATAAAATTGTTTTCTAAATAATTCTTAATTGGCTGTTATACTTTCACTTAGATATTAACTAAATGAGTTTTCTCTAGATCTAGATGAGTTTTCTAGAACAGGAACAGAAAGAGAAGGGAAGAAAGAAAAAGTAAAAAAGGAAGTATAGAGTATTTCATCTCGCACTCCTCCCGATAACAATAATTATTTTCACCTATCCCTAAATAGATGCATGAAAAAAAAAATAATAATAAAGATGTTTAGAACAGCTCTTCTCAGTTAATAGTTATATCATTTTCATCTCTTGAAGTAGGTGGTAATGTAGGAGGGAGGTGAGAAATTGGAATAATATAAACGTAAATTCGATGGATAAGAGATTTTTAATATTTTTGAATGCTCATGTCTTCTATATAATGTTATTGGAAAAGAAGACTTTTAATGACAGTTTGTTGTTTTATAGTATAAAACAAAACTGAAACGAAAAATTTATAACAAAATTTGTGAAAATAATTAGATAAGTTAATATCTTATAACTATTGCCAATTGGGAATTTCAGGTAATAAGTGATTAGTGTTTTCAAATGGCACACTTTGTTATTCTGATCAGCAGTGCAGTATTATATACTGTGCTTTGGGGAATCAGCTTTCTCTGCGTCGTTGACAATCCTACAACTTATCGATATGCAGTGTCCATCCCGTGCCATATCGATTTCGAAGAATATTAAAGCAAAGAAACTTATTTAGAATTCTATCCCAGTTACCTATAAATCCGATCTGTTATGTTCAATAGAATTCTATTAGTTGATTCTTTACACATTATACAAGTTTTTATACCTGGAACCTTTGGAAACTGTATGAAGTTTTATAGAATTTCTGCACAATTCTCTACTTAACATCTGTGCATATCTTTATAGAATCTCTATACATAACGTTTTAGAAGCTATATCTTAAATTGCACAAATCTCTGACCTAGTTTATCGAAAATTGAGCCATCATTATAAAGGATTCTGAAGAAGTTTAGTACTGGATTTTTTTTATAGAATTCTGTAAGTCATTCCAGCCGTAAGGGCTGGAATGACACAGAAGCTCAAAAACCATGCCTTACCAGTTAAAAGCCTTGCTAATGCTATGCCATTGCAAACTGTATGCTGATACCGATCTTACGTTATGTTAATCTTATTGTCGTTATCAATCCTGCATCTTACCAATTCTACGCCAATGTAAATTCTATACAGTGTCGATCCTATGCCTTATAGCTCCTATCTCGTATTGCTGGTATCCCGGTGTCGATCCTCTGACGAGTTTCTGACGAATCTGTAGAGGTTGCAGAACTGCATTAATCCTCCTACTTATTATATCATAATCATGTTTTTGTTTCTACGATCATTACAGTTGAATTTTGTTCATATGTTGCTATTAGAGTAGAAGCAGAAGGTGTTTTGGAAAATTCTCCACGGTTTTTGAAACCAAAGTGTTTAGCACTCCCAGGCTTAGGAGTCTGATATTTAGTAAAGCACTGAGTAGCTATAGATACTTTCTCTTCACCTTCAATTTCATCGAGCAAAAATGAAAGCAAACCATCAAAATCCATGCGATGTGTTGACGCAATTTTCTCTTTTTGCTCACTACTTTCAGATTCTCTCTGACTGCGATTAATAACTCGGAATCTTTGCCATGCTCTTAATGTATCATCCAGCAATGACGATTCGACTAGACGATATAACATCGCCGCATATTTATCTCTAGCAACACCTAGAACATCTAACGCTCTAAGTTTTGATTCTAAGTTATCATAGAGTTTCCGTAATGAAAATTTCTGCTGAGAGTTTTTTAATAATACTTACTAAAGTAGATCTCTAACATAGACTTCTACAAGAAAATCTTCTTTCCTAAAACGCGATTGCAGTTGTAAAGCTTTACTATAACTTTCGCCACCGGGAGGAAAGCTTTTGATTAACTCTTCAGCAGACGACCCTTTTTCCATAGACTGCAATAAATTTGAAAATTTATCATGATCATCTAAATTGGGATCACTATCGATCTTTTTAAACCGGCCCCAAAATCCTAACTAGCTTTTAATATTCCCATCAAAATTCCCAAGTTTTAATATTCCCATCAAAAATCGGAAGTTTAAGCTTAGGATAACGTATAGTAGTAGCATTTTGAGTTAAACTTTCATTAACAACAGAACCGTTTTCCTTTTCAGCCAGAAGCGAAACTAATTTGCTTTCTACCATTCTCCACTTATCAACATAGCATTCTGACTCATCAAACTCATCATTTATCACAGTTTCATCTTTTTCAATTTTAATCAATTCTTCTCTATAAGTCTGTTCTATTTCAATCATAGGTTTCGCTTTGTCTTCAACTAATTTAAGTTTCGAAATTTTTCCGTCTAAAGATAAATCATTTTCATTCTTCTCAAAATCATTTAAAGTAAACAATCTCCTAAATTGAGATCGTTTACACTTCAAAACATCCATTATAAATAAACGAAAGAATTCTACTTATAGATAACAGTCCAGTCAGCGGACGCCAAATGTTCAAAAATTCTCACCACATTTGTTACCTCAAGAACTATTTATTACTCGGAAATAACTATCTACATCTCTTTAGTTATTTATGACTCCACAATAATTAAATAATTCCTTTACTCATACTCTCAAATGATGAAAACAAAAGTTACACTAACTCTCTAAAAAGAAGAACATCATTGTAGTGTCGCTTCAGTCCCGTTAAGTTTCTAATTAAATTTAGTTAAAGCGGAATGGCAACACCTTCTAGTCTCCGCGAAGAACGAAGTAAACAAACTTCGAGTTTTTGTCACGCGATGCTACGTGCATGTAAAATGTAAATAAATCTTATGAATAAGAATCTATAACATCGTAAGGAATAAAATATTGGTTCCATAGGAGTCAGAGAAGTGTTATTTTTCTATATTTGCACACCAGACACTTCACTGGTGTATCCCGGCGTGATCGAATTCTACAATGGCTGACGAAGACGAAACCGAAATTAAAGCAACTCCATCTATCGCCAAGGTAAGCGTTAAAGTTCCTCCTTTTTGGAAGCCAGATCCTAAAATATGGTTTATTCAACTAGAAGCACAATTTAGAAATGCAAAAATTAGTGCAGATCAAACAAAATATGATTATGTTATAAGTTCCATTGAACCCGATATTTTGTCACAGGTATCTGATATTTTGCTAAGTCCACCACAAGATAATAAATATGAGGCAATTAAAAATAGACTAATTTCATTATATGCTGATTCAGAGACTCAAAAAACCCAAAAATTACTGAGTGAGTTAGAACTGGGTGACAAAAAGCCATCTCAATTACTGTGTGAGATGCGTAATTTGGCTGGCGATAAAGTAACAGATACTTTCCTAAAAACATTGTGGCTACAACGTTTACCCGTTAATATGCGTAGCATTATATCTGTTAGTAGTGAAGATTTGTCAAAAGTGGCTACAATGGCCGATAAGATTTGGGAATTAAACCCTGTTACTCCCCAAATAGCTGCTGCATCATCCATAACGGTAAAAACGGAAGTGATTGAAAGTTTACAAAAACAAGTTAGTGAACTTAGCTTACAAGTTTCTGCTTTATCCAAGCAATGTCACAGTCGTCCCTATTGTCATAACCAATCCAAATCAAGAGATAGGAGTTACAGTGGTAACAGATCTAGTGATATTTGTTACTATCATAAAAAATTTTATGATAAGTCATTCAAGTGTAAACAACCCTGCAACAACTCTTCAAAATAACAGGCAAATAGTCCAGAAAACCAGCTCCCCGTCTCTCACTGACGACGGAAGAACAAGGGATGCAACCAAGTAGTCTTTTCAACAGCGACAAAGAATCGGCTACCCAATTTTAATAGATACTGGGGCAGAAATTTCTGTCATTCCTCCCTTGCCTGCAGATAAAAAAAAACATCTCAAAATTAGAACTTTTTGCTGCAAATGGTACGAAAATTAAAACATATGGCCAAAAGTTACTCAAGCTTGATCTTGGACTCAGACGATCATTCACATGGCCTTTTGTAATCGCGGACGTAAACAAACCGATAATAGGCATGGATTTTCTTGCAAATTTTAACCTTTTGGTAGATTCTAAAAATCGCAAGTTGATTGATGGTACTACATTCTTAACAACCAATGGAACTCCTTGTTTTCAAAATAACAATAATAATATTCCGATTTTTAATGCCGTAAATGATCCATATAAACGTATCATTAACGATTTTCCGGATTTGTTAAAATTGAATGTAGTTAATAATAAAGTTAAAAATCATAACATCGAACATTATATCGAAACCAGAGGTCCACCAGTTTTTGTCCACCAGTCACCAGCTAAAGCCAGGAGACTGTCAGCTGAGAAACTTAAAGCGGCTAGAAAGGAGTTTGAATTTATGCTCCAAATGGGTTTATGCAGGCCATCCAAAAGTAACTGGTCGAGCCCACTACATCTCGCTATGAAGAAATCAGGTGATTGGAGACCTTGTGGAGACTATCGAGCGTTAAACAACGTCACGATTCCTGATAGATACCCTCTCCCATTTTTAACAGATTGCAGTTCTATTTTAGCTGGAAAAAGAGTTTTCTCATCCATAGATCTCATTAGAGCGTACCAACAAATTCCAGTTCGCGAAGAAGATATACCGAAAACGGCCATTCTCACTCCCTTTGGCTTATTCGAGTTCCCATTCATGACGTTCAGCCTACGAAATGCGGCCCAAACGTTCCAACGTTTCATGAACAGTGTGTTGAATGGACTAGAATTCGTGTTTTGCTATTTGGATGACATTCTAATAGCCTCTCCAGATAAAGAAACTCATCGAAAACATATACGAGCAGTCCTCGAGAGACTAAACGAATATGGCCTGTGTATTAATGCGGCAAAGTGTAAATTTGGTCAAACAAAACTTGCATTCCTGGAATACGAAGTGTCAGCTGAAGGACTTAAACCTCTCTCAACGAAAGTTGATGCCATTAAAAATTTCCCAAAACCAAAGTCATTTACTAGTTTAAGACGATTTTTAGGTATGGTGAATTTTTATCACAGATTCATACCAAATTGTGCAAAACTGCAACAACCTTTAACAACATTGCTCAGTGGTATTAAAAAGAACTGCAGAAAAGAAATAACCTGGACGGCAGAAACAAGAAACGCCTTCCAGATGTTAAAAGATGCACTTATTCATGCCACAAACTTAACTCACCCATCCGAAAAGGCTGAAATATCGCTAACAACTGATGCTTCCGATACTGCCATTGGAGCCTTTTTACATCAGATTGTGAATAATGAAAAACAACCTTTAAGTTTCTTTTCCCGAAATTTGACATCAGCACAACAAAAATATAGTGCCTACGACAGAGAACTCTTAGCCATCTATACAGCAGTAAAACATTTCAAATACATCTTAGAAGGGCGAACTTTTGCAATATACCCGGATCACAAACCACTAACATTTGCCTTCCAACAAAATTTGAAAAAGCTTCGCCACGACAAGCTAGACAACTGTCATATATTGGCCAGTTCTCAACCGATATCCGATTCATACAAGGGCATGAAAATACCGTCGCTGACGCTCTCTCTCGCATAGACACCATTTCTGTACCATCTGCAATAGACTTACAAACTATAGTAGACTGTCAAGAAGATGACGACTTGGAGACACTAAAAAACAACCCAAACTTAAAAATCCTACAAATCCCTATACCGGACAGCGACAAGAAAATTTACTGTGATACTTCTACAAATTATAATCGACCATACATCCCTGCAAAGTTTCGCCAAAAAATATTTTCTTCAATCCATAATTTATCTCATCCTGGAATAAGATCCACGATAAAATTGATAACACGGCGTTTCATATGGCCCAATATGAATAAAGACTGCCAACTATGGACTAGAGCATGTTTATCTTGCCAAAGATCTAAAGTTCACAGACATACACATTCATCTTTGGGAGAATTCAAAGTACCTCCACACAGATTCCAGCATTTAAACATAGATCTGGTGGGTCCGCTACCTCCTTGCAAAGGATTCAAATACCTTCTAACCATCATCGATCGTTATACACGATGGATCGAAGCGGTACCGTTAGAAGATCAATCAGCAGAATCTATTGCTAAAGCTTTGATTTATACTTGGTTTTCACGCTTTGGAATTCCGAATCGCATAACATCTGACCAAGGTCGGCAATTTGATAGCCAACTTTTTCAAGCTTTAGGAAAATATCTTGGTTTTCATACAAACACTACAACTCCGTACCATCCACAGGCAAATGGCCTGATCGAAAGACAACACCGAACTTTAAAAGCAAGTCTCAAATGTCATCTACTCGAATCAAAATCATGGCTGGAAGCAATGCCTTTCGTTCTTTTAGGCATAAGATCTGCCATCAAGGAAGACGTAGGTTGCTCATCCACAGAACTTGTATACGGAACCCCTTTAGCATTACCTGGTGAATTCTTTTCAACTGTACCTCATATGAAACAGTCTGAATTTTCTCAAAACTTTCAGAAAATAATAAGAGCTATGAAGCCAAGTTCTACCACCACCCATGGAAATAGAACAGTCTTTGTTTCTAAACATCTTTCCAACTGTTCTCACGTATTCCTATACAACAACATTAATAATTCGTCGCTACAGCCTGTATATCTTGGACCGTATCCTGTAAGAGCAAGAAAGGATAAGTACTTCGATATTGAAATCCAAGGAAAAGTTAAAAGAGTTTCAACAGACAGACTAAAGCCATGTTTCCTAGTGCAAGATTCTGATATTCCTTTTCAAAACTCCCATTCCAAGAAAGCGGAACTTGGGAAAACACCTGCACTCAAGAACACTGAAGAAAATTCAGAAACTCATCATAAAACGAAGACTACTAGAACCGGCAGACATGTGAGGTTTCCCAGTCACTTTAAAGACTATCTTCCATAATCGCTGTCACTAGGAAGGGGGTGTGTAGTGTTGCTTCAGTTCCGTTAAGTTTCTAATTAAATTTAGTTAAAGCGGAATGGCAACACCTTCTAGTCTCCGCGAAGAACGAAGTAAACAAACTTCGAGTTTTTGTCACGCGATGCTACGTGCATGTAAAATGTAAATAAATCTTATGAATAAGAATCTATAACATCGTAAGGAATAAAATATTGGTTCCATAGGAGTCAGAGAAGTGTTATTTTTCTATATTTGCACACCAGACACTTCAATCATAGTATACTGCCATTCTCTGAAACACAAACTGTTACAAAACATAGATGATAGTAATATGAATAGATAATGAATAAAAAAAAACCTATAGAGTAAAGAAAACGATTACATCTGCTTGAAGCTCGTGCAGTATTACTCAAAAGCTGCAGTTAGAAAAAATAGAAACAAAAATATTAGTCAAAATATTGTTCATAAATGAAGCATGGGACGTATTTGTTCACAACAGAATTAATGAAATAAAGCGACTGACTTCTATTGGATCTTGGAGGCACGTACCAGGATCACTGAATCCTGCTGATTTGCCCAGTAGAGTATGCTCTGCTTCTTATTTAAATCTAGATGGTGGGAAGGCCCTAAATGGCTATATTTATCACCAGAAAAATGGCCAAAAGAAGATTTTAGTGCTGATGAAGAAGAAATAGCTCTTGAGAAAAAGAAAAGGATTATTTCGTCCTTAATAAATCTTAATGCTAGTGAAATAGTTGCTACTAGATTCTCAAGTTTTCGTAAGACATTCAGACTGGTAGCGTGGATGTGTCGTTTTGTTTACAACAGTAAATATCAAAACAAGAAAAAGGATGAACTTACTGTATCTGAGTTAAATGAAGCAGAGAATATCTTGATTCGTTTTATACAAAATGAGTCCTTTAATGGAATAGAAGATAAACGGATTTTAAGTCTTAATCCACTCATTGATTATGGGATCATCAGAACTAAAACAGCGATATTTCAAAGAGAAGGTACATCTGAGTTCAGAACTCCTGCTATTTAGCCAAGTGATCATCCTCTTATAAGAAGTTTAATATATATAAGTTGAAAGGACATGTTGGAGTTTCTCACGTCCTAAATTCCTTAAGAGAAAGACTTTGGATATTAGCGGGAAGAAGAGTTGTGTCATCCGTTTTTGAAAACTTGTATAACCTGTAAGCGTTATTCAAACAAAAATGTTAACCCACCAGCGCCACCACTTCCTAGAGATCGGGTACAGGATGCCTCAGTGTTTCAAATAACCGGCATAGATTAAGCTAGACCTATATTTCTAAGAGACTACAAGAAGGCGTGGAACAGTACACTTGCGCAGTGTACTGTTGTGTTCATTTGGAACTGGTTACATCCTTAACAACAGTCGATAATTCCAAAGGATAAAGATTTTGTACAGCTCTTATGACTTCTCCATTTTGCACTTTAATTCTGGCTCGTCGACTTTCACTGTCGGTACCTCGAAATAATTGTATGATTTTAGCAAGACGCTAATTTAATCTCCTTTTCTCATCGCTTCCAATTAAGAAAATGTCTCCTTCTTTTAATTTAAAACTTCTAGCGAATTTTTGCTTGTTGTTTTCGGGAAGTGAGACTTGAATCAGCCGATACAACTGTTAAAGGTCTATCATTTAGGATAGCTTCACAGTTACACAAAACGGTACACATTTCCTTATAAATAAGGCAGGCTCTCGCAAGAACCTTTCTTAATATAACAAGCGTTTCATCGTTTGCCTGCTAGACGTGGGAAGCCATCCATAATTTATACTGATAATGTAACAAATTTTGTTGGAGCATGCAACGCACTTGCTTCAATCGATTTCAATCAAATTGCAAAAACAGGAGCTAATGAACATATTATTTGGAAGTTCATTACCCCAGGCGTTCCATGGTGGGGTGGCTGGTGGGAACGCTTCATAGGAATGATGAAAAGAATATTAAGAAAAGTTCTTGGGAGAGCCTGCCTTAGTTATAAGGAAATGTGTACCGTTTTGTGTAACTGTGAAGCTATCCTAAATGATAGACCTTTAAAAGTTGTATCGGATTCAAGTCTCACTTCCTGAAAACAACAAGCAAAAATTCGCTAGAAGTTTTAAATTAAAAGAAGGAGACATTGTCTTAATTGGAAGCGATGACAAAAGGAGATTAAATTAGCGTCTTGCTAAAATCATACAATTATTTCGAGGTACCGACGGTGAAAGTCGACGAGCCAGAATTATAGTGCAAAATGGAGAAGTCATAAGAGCTGTACAAAATCTTTATCCTTTGGAATTATCGACTGCCGAGGAACTTCCATCGAAATTCAGCGGAAGTCAACGGTGCGAAAATATTTCGGTACAGCAAACTCCAATTGATGATGTACCTGTAGAAACAAATAGAATAATCCATACCCATTTAAAATCGTCCACGATAACCAAATCAGGAAGGACAATTAGAGTTCCTCATCGATTGGACATGTGAGAACAATGTTTAATTTTTTATTATTTTGCAATATTCAATCCCGAATTTCATACTGCAAGGTGGGAGGATGAACAATATTTTGACTCTAATATTTTTGTTTCTATTTTTTCCTAACTGCAGCTTCTGAGTAATATTGCACGAGCTTCAAGCAGATGTAATCGTTTTCTTTACTCTATAGGGTTTTTTTAATTCATTATCTATTCATATTATCATTATCTATGTTTTGTAACAGTTTATGTTTCAGAGAATGGCAATATACTATGATGTTCTTCTTTTTAGAGAGTTAGTGTAACTTTTGTTTTCATCATTTGAGAGTATGAGTAAAGGAATTATTTAATTATTGTAGAGTCATAAATAACTAAAGAGATATAGATAGTTATTTCCGAGTAATAAATATTTCTTGAGGTAACAAATGTGGTGAGAATTTTTGAACAATATCATAATCATGTTTTTATTTCTACGATCATTATCAGTGATCAGTGTTCCCTGGTTGATCTGACTCCCATACTTTAATCAAGCAGCATGGGACAGCATTAAGTATAGATATATAATTTATTCCCCATACAGAAACGTAGTTCCTGCCGGGAGCATTGTAGCAGTCACCGCCAATGAGAAGTGTAGCAGCGGAGTTACGCATGCCCCTTGAAGATGATAATGACCTTGGGATTCGATTCCGGGTCTGTTATCTGACAGCTGAATATCTACCGCTGAGCATTTGATTAGCTCTAGAGGTTGCTATACCTATAAGCCGGCATCGAACTTGTGCTGGCGTAGCTTCTGTGCCGTGGCAATTCTATGTAGTGCCATGTCATCTGTACGCATAGTTTCTAGTGTCATTTGAGTGGCGGCTCTGGTATGTAGCCTCAAAACAATTCATCGACAACTTTTCTACACTGTTCCAGATTTGCTTTATGTCTATTTCTGAAATCCTATAATTGCTTTGCCTTACGATTTCATCAATTTAATGTTCTCCTTCTCATACCATGCTCGGACACATTAACAGATCGAAAACCGTCAACACTGATAGCCCGGTATAGCCCTGCCGCCCGGGTGCCTGATGTTTGCAAACTGCATTCGCCTGAGTCGTCGGCTGTATGCAGTGTCGATATCGTCCTGTGTTGTTTCTACGTAGTGTCGATTCTATGCCGTATCGGTTCTACGTAGTGTTGATCCTGCACCGTCTCGGTTCTGAGCTGTTTGGCAATTTCTCTCTGTTGTGTCCTGCCTGCTTCACGCGGTAATCCGTAACAGCCTAACTGTCTCGGTTCTAAGCAGTGTTGAACCTATGCCGTATCGATTCGACGCTGTGGCTATCCTATGCCGTGTCGGTTCTACGCATTTGATGACATGCTATGTAGTTTTTACGCAGTGTCGATCCTATGCCGTGTCGATCTTACGCAGCATCAATCCTCTGAAAATGTAGAAAATAGTGTCTTGAATCTCTTAAAGCTTGATACGGAAGCAGCATCAAAGTGGAAACTTTTGAAAGACAGGCTGTATTCATTTTTTTAATTCTGCAGTGAAATATTGTGGATTTCACTGCAGAATCCTCAATATCACCCAGTATCCTCAATATCTTTCACAATCATTCCGAAAACTCAATGACTGGATGACCCTTAACCAAGTTCCGGAACGGGAAAGAATAGAATGCACTATCACATATTTACAAGAAACATCAATATTGGGCATTGTATCGATATTGAGATGCTATTCGACTAGTTTGTATATCCAAAAGATCATTTAGAGAAAAATAGTACCAACTAAAATTACGAAGCAAGTATGGAAGAGAATTGGCAGAAGTATTTTACCGATACGAAGTATATTGATTCGAAGTCATGTCTGATAAAGTTATGCGAATATGTATTTGTCATTCTAGACCACAAAGCAAATTTGAAGAGCATATTTTCCTTAATGTCAGCTCAATGGTTTGAAGATGGAAACAGATTGCTAGTAAAGACAACTGAAGCAATTTTAATTGGCCATTACATTTTTTTTCAATTACTTAACCCCCAATTTTATAATTAAGTGAAAGAAGACAATGATATAATTAAGAAATTAAAATTAATTTTAAAATATGACTGGTGTTCGGCAAAATGTAAAAAATCAGTTTACCAATCAGTATAGTGGAACAAGGATTTGCAATTCAGTACTGGATCATAGTTTGCTAAGGAGCTAATTTCTTATGAAGAGGCAGCCAATCTAATTATTTTGGAATCAATAAAAGGAGTTTTTAAATCAGGATACATTTGTGCAGTAGCCACACAAAACACCACAGATGAAGTAAATTTATACAATTAATTTATCATGTTTTTAAATGATTTCGATAATCAAGGAGTTAAAGTGTGAAAACAGGTTCGAAAGAATTGAGAAAATATGTTATCAGAGAAAAAATTTTTAGCATTAGAATAGAATTTACATCTGTTTGCGTAGATACAGCTTTCTGTTTGTCTTCGTAGAGTTATTTACATATATCCAGCTTTGTATTTGCCTACACAGATAATTTTATGTCAGAAATTCATTGTAAGGAATTACGATAACTCCCACACTATTTCCTTCCTTGACTCATCTAGCACATACGCTCAGACCGAAGATGAAATCAGCAAAATTCCTTTGGGGAAATTTCCCATGTCGATGCTCGCAAAATTAGGCCGCAGACGATCGGTTTCAAGATGTCATCGCCTTAGGCAATATTTTGTAGAAGAGATTTAGTATGTGTTTTCAATTTAATGCACTGAAATGTATCAATCAGTACTGAATTTTTCAAGCATATATCCGTCAGTTAAAAACTGATTTCTTGCTCTCGTTAATGTTTATTTTCGTTTTATTCTTACAGTATTTTGTTTTATTTGCCTCATTTAAGTCTTTATAGCTTAAAAATTATTCTCTCTTGCAGCTTATTTTTAGATTAATTGCTCTAATATTTATACCTTTTAATGCCGCAGATACTCGATCAGTTGAACTCGTACAGCCACAAAATTAATCAAATTATCAGACATTAAACGGAAATAACAACTTAATAATAATTATAAAGAGAGACAGAGAATTAAAAAAAGAATTAAACTGGAAAAATAAAAAATGAAAAACGATTAAAAAATGAATTAGCATTACATTTGCAAACACTAAATAAATTACGCCCAAAGAGGCATTTTTTTCACGGGGGATTCAAAACGGGATTTGAAATATGATACAGACATTCAATGTCATACGACGCAAAATACCGTTAGACATTGTAATGTCTTTGCGCTGCTACACTATCAACATAATACCAGTAAGAAATGTAAACAAACCTCGGGCATAGAACATTCGCGCTTGAAGATGCACGCGATGTTAATATTAATGGAATGCTATCGTTGAGTTTGCTAATCAAAAATTCATTAAAGTTTTACAAAATATGAAATAGATAATAAAACAAATTCCAAATCTGAGCTTACAGGTGCCCATATTCGAGTGCAGGACTACGTTATTCAAAAATTGATGTATCTAGATACGGTGTTTTTCACAATGCAAGAAACATACATACATTCATGCAGATTCTTCATTATTTAAATTTTTTAATATAATACTGGGCTCTAATATTGGGTGGCAACAATTTGAAAAGTGATTTAGACTTTTGTAGTGAATCAACGCAAAATGCCAAAACGAAATTAATAGCCCTTCTGGACTAACGCCCTTCGGGCTAATAATAAACATAAACTGATGAATAATTATGTGTTAATCCTTAACCAGTTTTAAACACTTTAATTACTTTTACTATTTGTAATAAGCATTGCAATTTATCTGATTTTTTTATTATTATTTTAATGGATTTTTCTCTCGCAATACATGTCAATACATAGCAAAGACTATTTCTATATTCTCTCTCTCTTTTTTCGCGATTATTTTTAACAAATTCCTCATCACGTTAAAGTTAATTAGGTATCTAATTGACCCTGCGTAATCATTCTGGGTTCGACAAATTATTGTCTTCACAACTAAACAAAATCCTAACTAAATTTTGCAAATAAACACGGGAAATAAACTAAAAGATTTACTACACCACACCACTCCTGGTAATTTACAGCTTAAATTTAACAAATAACATCCACCGCTATTGTGGAATTTCATGAGCTCAAGTATTTAAACTAAGAGAGCATATCTTTGCAATAAGTGTATGTTTATAAAGTTTATTCCTTGCAAATTTGCAGTTTACTCTTAATTACGAACCTTATAATCACATACTATCCACGCGCTGATAATAGCGATCTTTTTGGAAGCATCTGCAAAAGTTCGATTCTCATTTTAGGGTAGGAAAAAATATTGTTACGTTATTTTCTTCCTTCATATTCGTACGAGGTTCGTAGATTTGGAGTGAATAACGACGACTCTTGATGAAATATCGAAACACACTTTATTTAGCAAATATTAATCAGGACAGATCAAAAATCTCGTTTACAGTCGTCGAACTGCTATAAACACGCTGGCACGATTAGCGACACAGCTTTTAGGTTATCAGGCTATCACGGTGGAAACAGCTTCACTGCAAAGCACCAGAGTACAGCTCCCGACTCTGCTCGTTCGTTCTCGGAACTCCACGCTACAACTCGCGATGCACAAACCGCGATACACTAAGAGACTCCTTCAGTGTACTCGACGACCCACTCGGCACTCGTTGCCCGGCTGTCAACTCGATCGTCTCCACACGGACTCTCCGCGTAACAACAGGGTTTATATAGCTCTTGGCTGGTGTGCGAGAACATTCTGGGCTAAACCGGTAAGAATTCGTTCCAGAAGGTTGTCCATCCGTCCATGGCATATCGTCAATTTTTCACCAAATATCGCCAAATGGTCGATTCCTCGCCAAATGTGGCAACCCTGCCTTCCCTTGCCAATTAATGGCAACCCTAAAACTGCTTTGAGGGGAGGCCATCTCACCGCGCTGTCCAACTGCGGTAAGATAGCTTCTCCGCAAAGCAAGTTTAATGTTGCCAAATTTGGCATGAAATCGATTTTTGGTGACAAAATAGGTGATATGCCATAGACGGATGGAGAACCTTCTAGAACGATTTCTTACCGGTTTGGCCCAGAATGTTCTCGAACGCGAGCCAAAAGCTGTATAAACCCTGCTGGTACGCGGGGGTAGCAGTTGATCGTTAGTCCAGCGAGTTGGTCGTCTGAGTCGATAGTCAGTCAGTGAGTGAGAGCCTAGTCGGTCAGTCAGTGTTTCGTCTACCGAGGTGACTGCGAGTTAGTGCCTCGTCGAGTTCTATCTTGGGTGTATGTTGAGCTCCGAGAACGACCGAACCGAGTCAGTAGCTGTAATCTAATGCTTATCGTCGAGTGTATCGCGAAATGTTGAGTGGAGAGTCTCGAGAGTACCTAGAGTTCCAAGAACAATTGAACCAAGTCAGGAGCTGTACTCTGGTGCTTTGCCGTCTCCACCGTTGTAGCCTGATAGCCTGAAGGCTGTGTTTGCTGATTGTTTCAGCGTGCTTGCCTTAGTTTTCGGCGATGTAAACGTGTTTTTGGAACTGTCCTGAATAATACTGGCTAATAAATTGTGTTTTGATACTACATCAAGTGTCCTTCTGAATCACTCCAAATCCACGAACCCATGAGTTTCTAAGTAATCCGTTTTTTAGTCCAAAGGGGCTTTGTCCCTGAAGGACTATTGTTTTCGTTTTGCGATTTTGCGTCGGACTCATAAACGTCGGTTCACTTTTCAAACTGTTGCCACAAAATGTTAGAATCCTGCATTATATTTGAAGAAATTAAATAATGAAAAATCTGCATAAATGATTGTCTATTTCTCGCATTGTGATAAAACAATCGTACATAGAGCCATCGAATTTTGAATGACGAAATCCTACTGCGAATATGGGCATCTGAAATCCCAAATTTGGAATTTGTTTTATTATAGATTTTATATTTTGTAAAACTTTAACGAATTTTTGATTTACAAACTGAATGCTTTAAGCGAGAAATGGCAACGTTATATAGAAAAAAAATACTTTTATCTCCAGCTCGCGAGACTGTGTATATCGGAAATTCTAAAGATATGCTTAATTTAGCATTATTTTGCGATATTGCTCTTGAACTGAATTTTATGGTTTAAGTGCAAAGAACATGATATTTAATAAATAAAGGTAACACTCAAAACGTTAAAAAAAACGCCCCTTTGGACGTAATTTAAAATCTGAAACATTTCAGATTTTTTTTTTTTTTTTTTTTTTTTTTTTTTTTTTTTTTTTGTCCAAAGCGGCTTTGTCTCTGAAGGACTATTGTTTTCGTTTTGTGATTTTGTGTTGGTTCACTATAAATGTCCGTTTCACTTTTCAAACTGTTGCCACCGAATGTTAGAGTCCTGCATTATATTTGAAGAAATTAAATAATGAAAAATCTGCATAAATGAATGTATATTTCTCGTATTGTGATATAAAACAACGGTACATAGAGCCATCGAATTTTGAATGACGTAATCCTCCTACGAATATGGGCATGGGGAAGACCAAATTTGAAATTTGTTTTATTATCGATTTCATATTTCGTAAAACTTTAACGAATTTTTGAATAACAAACTCAATGATTTCAAAGCGAGCAATGGCAACACTCTGTAGAGACATTAGGTTAATTGGAAAAGCCGGAGAGATGAAAAATGAGCAAACGCCTTCGCCGGGAATCGAACCACGGACCTCTGGAATACCGGCCCAGCGTGCAGAACCGCTACACCACCAAGGCACGCTAGGAAAGTGGGAGAAATACCTTATAACTCTACGGAGGGGAAAAACCTTTTTATCTCCAGCGCGCGGAACTGAGTATCGGAAATTCTAAAGATATGCTCATTTTAAAATTATTTCGCTACATTGCTATTGAACTGGATTTTCTGGTTTAAGTGCAAAGAACGTGATATTTAATAAATAAAGGTAACACAGAAAAAGTTAAAAAACGCACCTTTGGACGTAATTTCTCTTTTTTTTTTTTTTTTTTTTTTTTTTTTAATGTGGAAACACTCTCATATTTTTGTGCCTTTTCTTGCTGTGCCCAGAGCCAGAGTCCACGGCAGTCTAGAAGTGGTACGTCTCAATTTTTAACAGAAGTCAAAGTTCTAGCTACAGCCCCAAACAAAATGAGAAACAATGTTATAACTTATTATTTAATTTCTAATCGTTAACTTTAATTATTTTTAAATTATTTTTTAAATTTTACGTCATTTTAATTGTTATTTATTTTCTTTTATTTATATTATTTTATTTCCTTACTTGACGACTTTCCATAGGGCTATGCACTTCTAATTTTAGAAGTTAAGCCCTGTATGCTTCACGTGGTATTTAAAAAACGAGAAATTGCAGTAAAATTGTACCAAAACATGAAACAAACCAAGTGCATCTTGGAAGAACTCTGTACCCTTTATTTGCAAATGGAAGAAGTTTTCCCCCCATGCCCAGGAGTATCTGAGGGATCAAGCTTTACATGGGTAGAAAATGAAAGTACATAATCTTATATCTTTTGAAAACGCATGTTAATACAGTTGAATTTTCATGTGAATTCGATGCATCTATTTGTTCTAAGTAACAAGATCTAATGCGGACACTACATGACTTCTTTGTATGGCCTATTAAATTATACACAGTTTTAGCTGCACTTAACTTAAAACTTATTTCCTCGAATTATTCAAACTTAATTAACCAATCCCTGGAGGCAAGTTGAAAATGACATCAACTTGAAATTTTCAATTTAAATATCCCAGTCAATTTTTGTCTTCGGGAAATACCGAATATTAAAACTTTCCCAAATATAAGCATGGGAATCAGGATACAGCATTAAAAGCTAAATTTTGTTTCTTGTCGAAAATAATTCTTTTTTTTCTTTTTTAAATTCGAATATTGCCAAAACATTAATATTTTCATCATTTAAAACACTTCTGTAAATAGAAATGTATGTCTACGACTAACGATTGAGAAAAATAAAGACCTTATATACCCTTCCGTTTCTTGTCTGCTTTTATACTCTACGAAAAAGTAAAACTGACTACAGAAATTCATTACAAAAAGAAATAAAAGATACCAAAATCCTATCAACTGATATTTCTTGAAATATGAAACCTTTAATGATATTTTCCGGTTAAGGTAACTTCTTTCTTTTTCACATCACTTTGTTATTAATTTAAGATCATCTATCAATTTCTTTTTCTATCTAAACATATAAGGCTTTTAATTCTGAATTATCAATTTATTCCTTCTTTCATTTCCTGCTGCTGTGTTTATTTATTTATTTTTATTTTTCCGTCCTGTCGAAATCTGGGAAAACGTGATGACAACCGCCTGCCTGCCCGTTGGCAATGGAAGTTGGCGCCCAGACGGCGGCGCATGTCTTGGCATTGTGCCCAAACGAGTATAGCTCGGGAGGTGATTTGGGCGAATGAGGGAGGGAAAGAATTAAAAAAAAAAATTAATAAAATACGGATTGAAGATAGGCAAATTCTTTATATCCAAGGTAGGTTGTTTTAAAATTGGTGGTGTTAACACTTAGATTCCGCTCATTGTTTGTACCACTGTTTTATTTCTACCGCCTTAAGAGTGAGTGATGCGTTGTTAACGTGGTATCGTAACATCTGAAAAGACATGTTACAAAGAACTATTCAATTTTAAAAGGAACGATTCAAAATTTGAAAGATTTTGCAAAGACAGTAATGAAAATTATAAATACGAACAAAGATAGAATTGGAATTCGGTACTGAGACTTTTTGACATTTTATGTGTTTTTAGTCCAAAGGGGCTGTGGACTGTGGGAATGGCTTTGTCCCTGAGGGACTATTTTTTCATTTTGCGATTTTGCATCGAATCACTCTGAATGTCCGTTTCACTTTTCAAACTGTTACCACCAAATATTAACGTCCTATATTATATTTGAAGAAATTAAATAATGTAGAATCTGCATAAATGTATGTATGTTTCTAGCATTGTGATAAAACAACGGTACCTAGAGCCATCCAATTTTGAATGACGTAATCCTATTGCAAATATGGGCATCTGGAAGCCCAAATCTGAAATTTGGAATTTGCTTTATTACCGATTTCTTATTTTATAAAACTTGAACGAATTTTTGATTAACAAACTCAAGACTTTCAAAGAGAGCAATGGCAACATTGTACAGAAAAAAACGTTTTAATAAATAAAGGTAACACATAAAATGTTAAAAAGAAGCCCCTTTGGAGGTAAATTGAAATATTATCTTTTTTTTCCCCTTATATTTATTTTTTCTGGCCAGTCCCATATTTTTTATCATACGGCCGGCTAGAAGGATCGGGGCTGTGCTCTTATAATGATAATCATGCTGCAAAGAACCGGCTGAACATAACGTGTCTTAAAGGGATTCCTAATCAGACGCCCGCATATTTTGATGCCCACTGATCCTTTTATTTATGTTTGCTTGCCTGCTCATCCGGCGGGGGGCGATTGGCCTCCCGAGGACAAATGTCCAGAACCGACCGCATAGCGGGTGGAGACCTAGCGTTTGATCCGAGGACCGATCTGCCGGTCCTTCACCCGGGGAACGGATGTCCGAAACCGGCTGGAAACCACTACAGGCGGCGTGAACCGTGCGCTTGAGATCGTCGTAGGCAGTGGCGGAAGGCAGGAGACCCGGCGTTTGATCGATGGGCAGGGACTGTGGGAATGGCTTCAGGTTCGCCTGCTTGCGTCTCCCACAGCTCAGCGTCATCCTCCTCGTGGCCCCGCTGGAAACTATACGGAGCCTTGGTCCAGGCCTTGGCTCGTATAGGCTAATGACGCTGAGCAACCAATCCCAGGGGATCGACTGGTGGGAATTTCCGGAACCGACCATTTATGGGAGGAGACCCGGGGTTCTCCGAGACAAGTCCAGCCAGCTTCGACTTGTTGGGTATATAATCAGACTTCACAGGACTAGAACCATAGGTCCATCCTATGGTAGGCGCGGGCTTGGTAGCGACCGTACTGGTACTGTCGTGTCCGTTGCCTTCGCTGTGGGGACGCTCTCATGTAGATTTTAAGCGCTGTGCCGGGAAGGACGGCTCCCCGCGCAGCCCTCAGTGTGATCGATTGTGGCGATGAACATGAGAAGTCCCTGCGGGCTGTTCGGTGGGTTGGCGCCTCGCCGGCACAGTCAACTAAGGAAGGCCTCTGTATCATGTTAAGGTCGCTCTAGAAGCAGCCAGGTAATGTTGCCTGAATTAGAGTTAATGCCTGCTCATCCTTACAAATGACTTTTCATAATATTTCTTTGTAATAATGTTCATTTTTAGTATTGCAACGAAAATTCATGGGAAAATTAATTAAAATCAAGACTTTAGAATTAGAACCATAGATTTTGGTTCTCGCAAGATGAAATTGTTTTAAAGCTTTAACCCTCTGGGCGGCCAGGGTTTTCTCTAAGAAAGCACAAATTTCCCAAAACTACTATGAGAACAAATTATTTTTTGATTTTAATGTAAAAACTGTACTGGTATTTCATACCTGGATTTGTTTTCTTTTGATATATTGCCTTAATTTCGTTGACATATTTTAATATGCACGTATATATACGTTCTTACAGGTATCACAATAAATATTCTAGGCCGTATATATACAGCCTTTCCGCTTAGAGGGTTAAAGCCAAGTATGATACAAATGACATTTAGAAAGATCAAAAGACGAAGCGTAGCCATTCAAAATCGTTTTACATTTCTACATATTTGTATTAACTTTGTTTATAATGTTTAACCCTGTAAAGTAAAGGATATTTCTTGTTCCTTACGTAACGGGTTGCTTCCGATTTCAAAGCATATCCTCAGAAGATCCTGAAATCACACTTACTTCCCAAAGACTTCGGAATGCTTAATTTCATATCCCAGTATATCCTCGGTAGATCCCTTGTACAATGTATAGAATGTTGTGAGGACTTATAAGTCCTATTTGCTATATCCTCAAGAAATCCCAGAATATCCCTGTAACTTCCTAAGCGTATTCTCCCAAGTGTTTATAATGGCACATCCCAGCGTAACCCCAGGACACATCCTGACTAGGTATTTGCACCGGGAGACTGTCGAGTTAATTTTTTAATTTAATAAAAGTAAATAAAATTTGCTTTTTTCTTCCAGTTTTGCAAGTTTGAAAAGGCAAATATAGAAAGAGATTTCTGTCAAATATACGAATGAATTAAGTATTTTACACAAATTTTTAAATCAACGCCATTTTATTTAGCATAACATTTCGCAGTAACTGATTAAACGTTTACGCAAAGTTTTGCAGTACCTATCAGCAGAAGTGTCAGCCAACTCTTAGCGCAGTGACCTTGTATCGTAGATCAGAACTGTGAGGTACGAACAACTTTCCTAGAGGCCACTGGTATGCTTGGTACCGCCTTGACCTTCTGAGAGTGACTAACAACTAAAAGAAAATAATTTATCAAAATTATTAAAAGAAATTGTTGATAAATATACTCAAAGCGGAATCTGGGCGTTAAGAACATCCTTAGTTGAGTCTTTCTAAAATTTTTTGACTTTTACGTTAAAGTACGCTACCCTACATATATCTATCTACTCGACTTGCCAAGCCCCACTGTGCGGAAAATACGCTTTTTATTTATTTTCTAGGTAGCTTCGCGCATTTCGGATCTCGCAGAGTACTGCTATTCAGAATGACATAAAATCTTCAGTTTATCTCTTAATAAGTCTGTGATTCCTTAAAAAATTCAGATCTTTAAAAGAAGTAAACCCAATTTTTAATCAAATCATTATTTTATTTTTGACATTAGAAAGGTCCTTAGTGGAAATTTCCAAAATATTTTGACCGTTCCTTTCGTTACGCTACCATGTAATCGTCCATCTCTCATTACCAGATACTAGTACTATGAGAAATGGTCTTTGATTTTCCTTTCGAACGAGTTCATGCATACCCTAATTTTCAGAAAACTGCCATTCTAGAAAACATAAATTTTAAAATTTTCTTTCAAATTTAAACCGCACTTTTGCATGTGCGTAAATATCGGGTGATTTTAAACAAGTTAAGCGCACTAATAAATTTAAATTTTTATTTTATTTTTTTTAAATGTCGCCCAAAAGGGTTTGTCAATTATTTTTATGCTCTAACTCAGCTCACGGGCTACCAATCTGCTGTTACACTTACTCCTACTAACCCCCTTTTTAGCTTTATTATTAAGCATCATTTTCTTCGTATTCCATATACAATTCAACAGTAAAATTACAAATATTTTGAAAGCAGCATACAAGGATACGTTTAAAATTCCCGATGCGGTGTTGGCATAACATTTTTCTGTTTTTTTCAGTCTTTTCCCAGTTTATCATATCAATTTTTTATTGAAATGGCTTATATCAATTTTATCAAAAAATATCAATTTTTTATTAAATGGCTCAGTTTTCATATTAAAATGGCTTTACAAAACTTTTTTGGGGGTCTTTTTATAATTAAAGTTTTTTGTGTTTATTTTATTTATTAAATATCACGTTCTTGGCGCTTACACTACGCAAAAATCGATTCAACGGCAAAATAACAAACTATTTAAAACCAGCCTATTTTTAAAATTTCCGACAGTCTTCCGTGCTGGAGATTTTTATTTTTATTTTTATTTTTATTTTTTTTTTCCCCTACAGTGTTGGCTTTGCTCGATTTGAAATCGTTGAGACAAAAATTCGTTAAAGTTTTATAGAATTTGAAATAAATAATAAAACAAATTCGAAATTCAAAATTGAGCTTGAAGGTAGGGTTCCCACCTCTCCAGGAATTTGAGTCGTGGAAATTAAAATCTCCCGGTTCCCGGAAAGAATTTAAAATAAATATTACTCTCCCGGAATATCAAGTTTCTCGAAAATAACGACACAATGCGCACGGACGAAATGGTTGAAAGCATCGAAAATCACACGATCGCGCACAGCAAGCCAAAGAACGCATACATCAATACATATTCTTTGCAGCAGCGATTCTACGGTGAGCTCCTCAATTGGTAGCTGTTTATACTTCCAATGCATCTGATTTTGATTGAAGTTCTTCTGTAGCTTGAATATTGTTCTTGGAGATTGATAAAACTAATGCTGTGAGATTTTTTGCATTGTGATGAAATAGTAGTGTTATAAATAGGTAGCTTAGGTTGTTGTTGAGTTGCTGTAGTGTATTGCGTTGAATAGTTGTATTAAATTGTGTTGTACAGTTGTATTGTATTGTGTTGTATTTAGCACTATTGATTGAGGTTGTTTAGTTGTATTTGAATTTGTCATTGGAACCATTGCTGTAGTGTATCTTCTCATATTGTTTTCATTGATTTGCATTGTCTTGGACTAGGCCGTCAATCTCGGAACGCCTGCTATTGTTAGCTGGGCGAGTTCAATATACGCAGGTGAGAGGAATGAAAAGGAAAGGTTCCGGGGTACTATTCGGTTTCGAGGGCCGTAAAAATCGCCAAACTATTGTTGATGCCAATGCTGCCAAAAATAATTGCGGCAAGAAAGGAAGTATGATAGTAAATAACTATCTAAGATTGATGTTTTAATTTAGATGAAAGGTTAATTTCATATAATACTTTTTATTATTATAATTTATATGAAAAAGGCTAAACATGACTGAATAGAAGCATAAGAGTACATAACTACTTCAGATCATCATTATAATTTATATAAAAATTGCTAAACATAACTGAATGGATACCTGCATCGCTATTTCGCTACCGACTTATCGCGGAAGCATAATTTCATCTCGTTGGTTGTTCAAACGTAATTTTCTATAATGAATGATGCCTTTTCTTTGAAAATATTCTCCGTAAAGTGCAGAATCGCTCACTTATTTGTTTGCCGCTTTTTACAAGGGTAAAAACAATTTCATTTTTGTCCATTTTCTTTTACTTTTTAAGTGAAAATAGGTCGATGTGTACGTAGATAAAGTCAAGGGTGTGCGCAGGGCCATTTTTGTGCAATGCTAGGATTTTTTTTTTAAAGTGAAAATAGGTCGATGTGCAGATGGATACCGAGTATGTGCAATTCTTAAAAACGCGTCAAGCAGTGGGTGATTCTGCACCCAAAATTCTATTGCCGACTTTTCGTCATGGGCAATTCCCAAATTTTTAAATCCATAGGATATATATATAAAAAAAAAGGATTTAAAAATTAAACTAGTATGTCAATGGCGTCTTAAGAAGTATAGAACTATGTAAATTTACGCAATCTGAAATATCAACGCGTACGCTAAATTTGGCGCGCTGTTAAATGGGCGCGTTTGCTAGATTTGGCGCTTTTGCGCATACATTTTCGCTGCAATTTTTTTACGGCCCTCAAAACCGAATAGTACCGGTTCCGGAATGATTTCCAACGGAAATAATTAGATCGTGGATTGGTTTTCAATGGGTACTAGGGAAAAAAGGGATATGCTCGCTGACTTATTCCCGAACCGTGGAAGGAGTTTCACTGCTTATTTTTATGCTCCATGTTTTATTGAACATTTTGTTTAAGGAGAGATTAATTTTTATCAATTTATGAAACAAAAAAAATATTTCGTTGAAAAATATGTGTTTGCAATGTAAAATTGTATGCTTATTTAAAATTTGCTTAAAGGCATAACGTTTTGGTGAAATTACATAATTTTGTTTATTCCAACGAAATTTAATATTTATTAGAATTTATTATTACGGTAGAGTAACAGAGTATTACATGAAGTTACAATACGTAACTGTAAAGTTTTGATTTACTTATGGTATCGTAGAAAATTGTAACTGTGAAAAAAAAGGGCAGACAATCAATAAGAATAATAAATAATACACTTACTAACGAAACGCTAGCTACCCTCACAAAGCAGGAGCCCGTTCATAGTAGGCGCTCAATCCCGGAACGACTGAAATTCCCTATACTCAAAATCCCTTTTCCTTTCTCCTCTTAGCTCATCCCTACTTTCACGTACCATACCTACAAATCTTAAGCTCTTCCAGCAAACAATAGAATTCGTTCCGGGATTGAGCGCCTACTTTGTCTTGGGTCCTCCTTGAAAGCTATGATCGCTCGTCACGTTTTGCGAACTTGCCCGATTGGATTGTTTGCTCCTTTTGGTACTTCTCTTCTTCCCCTTTTCTCCATTTTCTCATCTGAGATTTTCTCCACGTCCGGATTTCTTTATGTCAAGTGCCCTTGGGCTTTAATTCTGGAACCGGCAACATTGCTCTTCGCAATAGCTCGGTCAATTATAGAGTCTAAGTCTACGGTGAGCGGTGAGTAAATACCTTACGGGATGGGTATTGCTTTCATGTCGGCCTATCGCGCACACGGGCCATCATCTCCACTCAGCCTCTCATTTTCAATCCATTCTTTCATTTAGTCTGCAATTAGCTAGCTATCCACAAACAAGTGCGTATTTTGAAATTATTTAAATGCTTTCATAATAATGTCTAGTGAAAAAAAAGATTCTGACTCCGCAAGTGAACAAGTGCCACAAAAGAAGACAAAATATTCGACGTCGTTTCAGAACAAGTGGTTAACTCAATTTCATTGGCTCATGAAGAGAGACAACATTAACGGAGAATGTATGTCGGAAAACGGTTAATATTAAGAACGAGGATGTTAGAGCTTTAACTGTACATTTCCAAAGAAACACCAGTCTTTAATATTGAATAGAGATTAATTGCAAGCGGTTTCGAACTTTTTCGTGAAGAAATCTTCAGAGAAACAAGACAAGATATCAGCAATTGAAATTACTTCAGTCTATCATAGGATTAAACACGATCACACTTTTAATAGCCAGGATTGCACAAATTGTTATAGCATTCTATTTCCAGATTCTTCTTTGGCAAAAACGATTTCTTATGGTAGAACAAAATGTACAAGTATTTGCGAGAGTGTGCTTTCTCCTTCAGCTCAAAAAATACTTTTAAACGAGATTAAGGAGGCGGAGTTTTTTCAGTTGTGACTGAAAAAAGAAAACTTTTTTTTTTCTTTTCCCGGAAACTTTTTTTTCCTCTCCCGGATTTTGACAGCCAAGAGGTGGCAACGTTACTTACAGGTGCCTATGTTCGGGAGGAGGACTACGTTATTTAAAATTTAATGGCTCTAGGTACCTTTGTTTTTCACAATGCGAAAATAAATGTAATACAAGGCAATGATATTTGATGGCAACAATTTGAAAAGTGATACGCTTTTTTAGTGATTCAACGCCAAGTGGCGTTTCGAGATTACCACCCCATTTGGAACTAACGTCCCTTTTGGGCTAATAAAATGTAATTGATAAAAATTTTAGTACATTTAATTTTACATTATATCCAAATAATAAACTTGATGAACTACAGCCTTATTTTAATTAATAAGAGGTGTTTTAAACGGTACATATTTCGTATTTGGTGCAAATATCACCAGCGCGCGAGACTGTCTATCGGAAATTATAAAAATATGCTGTTTTTAAATATTTTGTGATATTGCTGTTAAACTGAATTTTACTGCAGAGGATATGATATTTAATAAATAAAGGTAGCACACAAAACGTTGAAAAAATGCCCCTTTGAGTGTAATATAAAATCTGAAAGCTTTTAGATTTTTTAAATTACAGTACAAAGTCTTTAATCCGGACGTCCATAATCCGGAATGATCTATAATCCGGACCTCAAAGGTACAAACTTTCTTCGCATGCGTATGCGTTTATGCATGCGCATAATACCTTTATGCATGCGCACAATACTTTCACGCATGCGCGTTTAATGTATAATGGACAGTATAAGTTAGGCTAAAATTATCTAATTATCTATTTCAGTTAATGTTGCAGATTGCGTTGTTCCTTAATCTTCTAAATGGATCCGGCTTATTATTTTTTGCAGACTGTTAGAGCAATTTTATAAAAAGTAAGCTTGAACTTTCGATTATGTCCAAAAGAGTTTCCGATTCTGGAGCTGCCAAAGGATCTACAAAGCTAAAGCATGTTTCGATGTCCATCAAACAAAAAGTGGAATTGCTGCAAAAAATGGATAAAGGCATGAAGAAAGTGACAGAGAGGTTACTGAAAATGAAAAAAATTCGATTGAAAAGCGAATCGGTATTCTCGGCACAGCAATTACAGGACTTGAACAGTGGAACTTTGTAACTGAACAAGAAATTATGTCTGTTTATAGAATTAAAGAGAAAATATAAGCACATAAAACACAGAAACTTATACAACTTACATTGAAAGAAACTTTTAATAAAGTAAACAAATAAATATTGTTACGAATTTGGTATTTAAAAAGCTAATGTTAGTTCAATTATAAATTAAATGGTTTTATTTCTCGCACAGTGCAGCGGGTGACGAATATTAAAAGAAAGCTAAGCCGCAAAATGGAAAATACAAGAGCGCGTGCATTAAATAAATAAATATCTCTTTTTTTGATTTCGAGAAAGTACTGGAAAATTCTAGCGCGTGATTTTAAAATCTTATTAAAAGGAGGAAAATATCTCAGTTCGTAGCTGTTGTTGTTGCTTAGTTTGTTGTTGTTTAGAAAACTGCTCTTGTTGATTGTAGCGAATTCGCGGATTAGCGTTCTTTAGTTGTTTTGAATTACGTTCTATTGGACATTTGAGTAGTTAAAAGATAACTACTGTGAGATATTGTAATACTGCATGATAATTTGAGAAAATTTAAGCATTTTTCTTGTGATAATAATAAATTTTTGTTCATTTTTTATCGGACTTGTGCATTCATTTCGTAACGAACCCGTACGCACGCAACAATTTTTGGTGGCAGCGGTGGGATTTGAATGCCAATAACAAGAGGGATGGAAGAACAATTGAGACAGCTCATTATTGCTTTTGCTGCGTTCCAAGAAAAGATGGAAGCTGGGCAAACATCTTTTAAAGAAGAAATTAAAGAGAAAATGGATGCTGGTGAAAAATCCGTTAAAGAAGAGATGAAAGCTCTGAAAGATGAGATGAATTCTGGTCAGAAAAAGTTGGAAGATGGTCAAGTAACTTTTAAAGAAGACATAAAAGCTGTACAAGAAAAGATTGAAGCAGGTCAAGACGAAATGAAAAGAGAAATCACCTACGTAATAGAAAGTGAATTTGAGGCTATGGAAGACAGAATAGGAGCTGTCGAAAATAAAGTCGGACAAATTGAAAAAAAGGTTTCTTCTGTCAAAGATGAAATAGAAGATAGAGTGTCGGCTGTGGAGCAACGAGTCGAAGGAAGAGTTTTGGCCTTCTAACAACAAATTGAAGAAAGAGTTTCTGTCGTCCAAGGACATATTCAACACCAAATCGAAAAACAAATTGATGATAGAGTTTCTGCGGTCACCAAAGAAGTTGATGATTTAAAGAAATTTGTAGCGACGGCAGGGAGCAATCCGGAAGATTTTAAATTTCTATCCATGCCTGCTCATCCCTCTCTGAAGCTATCGACTTATGATGGGAAGACCTCCTGGCAGGTGTATAAGACACAATTTTCTATAGTTGCGGATGCGAATGGATGGGATTCCCAAACTAAGGCCTGTCATCTCGCCGCTTCTCTGAGAGCAGACGCAGCGGATATCCTGCAGACGCTTCCCGAAAATCAAAGACTTGACTTCGAAGCTCTATCCGGCGCATTGGAGCTGCGCTTTGGCGAGAAATGTTTAAAAGACTACAGCAGGCTTCAATTAAAATCCCGTCAACAGAAGCCCACCGAATCACTCCAGGAACTCGCAACGGATGTTGAAAGGCTGTCCCACCTCGCCTTTATGGAGTGCTCGAGAGAAAGGAGGGAAATCCTGTCACTGCAATATTTCATCGATGGCATCCGGGATACTGAAATACAGAAAGCTCTGCAAATGGCAGATGTGAAGGACATAAAAATCGCTCTGTTGTCGCCGTAAAATTGGAGGCAGCCCAGCAAGCAACTCGTAGAGATCGCTACCCAGTCAGAGCTGTGCGAGTCCACGAGCCAGGGGACCAATTGATGGCTCGTTTAGATGATTTATCCAGACAAGTCGACGCTTTGATACGGAGTAGCAGTGAGAACAAAGTGGCTCGAAGGTGTTGGAGATGTGGTTCTGAAGGTCACCTACGACGGCATTGCAGAACACCCCAGGATACGGATAATAAAACGGATGAGTTGACAAGACCAGTGAATGCCTTGAGACGGAATAGTGGTGAAAAGAAACCGACCCTAAAGTGCTGGAACTGCGGTGTTGAAGGTCACCTACGAAGGAACTGCAGAACACCCCAGAGCACGGAAAATAAGGCATACGATTTAAACAGACAATTAAATGCCATGGGAAGGAAAAGAATTGACAAGAAACCAAGAAAAAACTGTGGAGCTGAAGGCCACGTACGAAAGAATTGCAGAATACACCAGGGTACGAACATTGAGACCATTTCTCAGCAATGACGCAGGAAACAAATGAATGGCCATATCGAGGAACGGAGGTTGCCAGATAATGGAAAACATTGTTTTAAAGCGCTCAAGATTTCTATAGTGAGTGGCAACAGTAACGGATTGTCCATCAATGGGCACATCGATGGAGTTCTTTGCAATATGATCATTGACACAGGAGCTAATGTTACCATCATTCGGAGAGATTTAGCTCAACAATTTAAAGATAAACTTATTTTTACGCCATCCTGTGTTACCCTTCAGACTGCGTCTGGTGACAAGATCGAGATAGCTGGGAAGTTGAACGTGAACATCACGTTTGGAAGTGCCGCCTACCATCACACGGCACATGTAGCGGATATTACAGATCCATGCATACAAGGATTGGACTTTTTAAGGAAATACAATTTTTCTTTAGACTTCAAAAACAGCAAACTGCTTTCAGCATCTGGTGACATGACTATCCATCCTCAGAAGAGATCCTCACGTGGAAATGCCGACGCCTTGTCCGAAAGATCCAGCTCGGGAAGCCGCCGAAATCATGCTAGGGTCGAAACGAAACGCAAGACTACCAGCTATTCTCCATCCCAGAAGCTCTTCGGTCGAGACTTTTGTCTGCCTTGTGACCGCCTGTTTGGTCGCCCTACGGATGCGCCTTCATCGCCTGAGGAACACATCCAAGATCTCCAGGCCCGGTTTGAAGTGATGCACAACTTTGCACGAGAGCGAGTCAACTTGGCGACGGAGAAGATGAAGACCCGATACGACACAAGAGCTACTGAACATCAATTCCACGAAGGAGACAAGGTGTGGTTGTGGAATCCGACTCGACGGAAAGGACTTTGTCCGAAATTACAGTCACCTTGGGATGGTCCGTACACGGTCCTAAACAGGCTGAATGACGTCGTGGTTCGGATTCGTAAGTCTTCGAACTCTAAACCTAAAGTCGTTCATTACGACAGGTTAGCTCATTACTATGGCCATAGTACGTAATGTAAATAATCGTAAATAGTGTAAGACCATGGTCCTTTTTGTTTTTAAATGTGTATTTGATTTCATTTGTATTTAGTATTTGATTTGTATTTAGTATTTGATTTGCATTTAGTATTTGATTTGTATTTGATAGCATTTGATTTGTTTTATTTATTGCATTTATTGTTCATGTTGTTTATTATTGTAATGTAATGCTTATTATTGCATTTATACCTTTGGTTGTAAGTTTGACTTCCTGTCCAGGGATTGTACTGCCCGGGACGTGCAGTCCTTGGGAAGAGGGCAGTGTTACGAATTTGGTATTTAAAAAGCTAATGTTAGTTCAATTATAAATTAAATGGTTTTATTTCTCACGCAGTGCAGCGCGTGACGAATATTAAAAGAAAGCTAAGCCGGAAAATTGAAAATACAAGAGCGCGTGCATTAAATAAATAAATATCTCTTTTTTTGATTTCGAGAAAGTACTGGAAAATTCTAGCGCGTGATTTTAAAATCTTATAAAAGGAGGAAAACATCTCAGTTCGTAGTTGTTGTTGTTCCTTAGTTTGTTGTTGTTTAGAAAACTGCTCTTGTTGATTGTAGCGAATTCGCGGATTAGCGTTCTTTAGTTGTTTTGAATTACGTTCTACTGGACATTTGAGTAGTTAAAAGATAACTACTGTGAGATATTGTAATACTGCATGATAATTTGAGAAAATTTAAGCATTTTTCTTGTGATAATAATAAATTTTTGTTCATTTTTTATCGGACTTGTGTATTCATTTCGTAACGAACCCGTACGCACGCAACAATATCAAGTTTTTTTTTTTTTTTTTTTTTGTAAATTTTGATACCCTTTAGATTATAATTGCTCTTTATTTCATAAATTACGGTTTCATATTTTTAATTTTATAATTTCTGCATGCCATCTTACCAGATTTAAATTGATGATCTATAATCCGGAATCGCCGAAGTCCCGACGAGCCCGAATTAAAGACTTTGTACTGTATTATTATTATTACTGTGCTGGAAAAAGAATACATTTTATTTTTATATTTCTCTCCATTCCCCTAAACAAAAAGGAAATAGATAAAAAGATAGCCTTTGTCTTTAATCAGATAATCTAACTTAACTTTCCATAAAATATAAGGACCTGATTTGTTGTGTTGTGACTTATCTCACTTGTCTGACAGTAACTCGAGAACAAGTCCACAAAATTCATCGTGGCAAGGAGTGAAAAATTGCGCCTGCCATTGGAAAGAGCCTTGATCACCATACAGGTGACAGTACGACTTTACTGAAGTCGACTGACGGCCAGCCATTGGGAGAAAAAGATATGTAAAAGTGATTATTTTCCTTCTTAAAACTATTTATATCTTTATATTAAAAAATTTTGAGTTTTTAGGTAGTTTCATGAAACACTTTACGTAATTTGCATCAACATATCTCTTATTTTGAAAACAACTACGAAAGGCGGCCTCTCCACAAGCAATATTGACCCAAGCATCCAATTTTGTCAATCGGGTTCTGCCTATTTAAAGAGAAGGCTAGGCCTCATTGTCGCATACCTTGTGTGATATATTCACTGTTTAATTGCATTATCATAAATATTAAACTTTTAAATACAGTCACTTTCCTTGCACGATGTGATGCCAATGTCAGGAAAAGTTGTATATGACTTGTAGAATCCTTATTTGCCCATTGATTGCAAAAATAAATAAATAAAAAAAAATGACCACACCTTATGATAATACAAACAAAGAACGACCACACCTCCAGATTTTAACTAGTGGCCGAGTATAAATCAATATCTCAATTTACAGGTCGGTATTTAGCACAATATTTTATCTTTGGCATAGTTGGCAGCAATCGTCCTACTTCGCACTTCTATTTATAAAATAAATCATTTCCGGTAAACCAAAGAAAAGTATTAGCTTCTCGTTTACTCGTTAAGAAACACGCGGTTTGCGCACAAGATAGGTTTAATTTCATATCTTTTATTGCCGTTTTACTGTTATCGCTACGTAATATAGATCTGTATACAAAACAAACTTAATTTAGCTCTCATTCCCGCTTGGGTTAAGTAAAGCGGTTGTCAGGAAACTCGCATGTTGGAAAATCTTAATTATTTACTTAGTAGGTACACGATGCCAGAACTAAACGAAATCCAGAAAGTCAAAAACCTTCAACGGCATAAATAAACTCTCTGAATCCTAAATAAACTCTCTGAATAAATAAACAAGCAAGCAACTGTGCGCGTGTTTCGCATACCATCCTGATTAGAAAACAAGTAATATATAAAAAAAAAAGTAATTCTGAACGGTTTCAGATTTTAATTTGCGTCCAAAGGGGCGTTTTTTTAACGTTTTGTGTGTTACCCTTATTTATTAAATATCATGTTCTTTGCACTTAAACGATAAAATTCTGTTCAATAGCAATGTCGCAAAATAATTTTAAGAATTTCCGATACACAATTTCGCGCGCTGGAGATAAAAAGGTTGTTTTTTTTTCCCCGTAAATTGTTGCCATGGCTCGCTTTTAAATCGTTAAGTTTTTTACTCAAAAATTAGTTAAAGTTTTACAAAGTATGAAATCGATAATAAAAAAATTTCAAATTTCAAATTTGGTCTTCCACATGCCTATATTCGCAGGAAGATTACGTCATTCAAAATTCGATGGCTCTATGTACCGTTGTTTTATCACAATGCGAGAAATATGTGTTAGCAATTAATTAGTTCCTTTATTAAAAACACATTCCGTCAAACATTACCGTTCAAACATTAATTGTTAGACACTTGCTTTATTCAGAAACATTACCGTTAACATTACTGCTCAAAAAATACAGTTCAAATTATTACCGTTCTAAAAAAAACTGTTGTTGCCAATCGGGAAAATACATTTTAAATAAATTAATACGTTGCGTTTACGTTCGGGCATCCTGACTTAGTTACGACCTCGGAACATTAAGAACTTATATTTAAAAAAATTAAATCTGTAATATTAATGTTTATAGTTCAAAAGTCTTTAGCTGTCATTATAGATTCACCGTCGTTTTCTATTCTTTTTCCGTGTCCTAGTTTAGTAATATGCGGCGTGTTGTTATCGTTATATCCAGTAACACTAATGTCATCACCATCATCATCGTCTTCTGATTCAGCTTGACACTGCAATGACTTTAATTGGCTCACATGAGTTGTCGTACTAAAGAAATGTCCTTTCACCTTCTCTTCTAATTGAGTCACTCTATAGGTATCACTTGGTAAAACTTCTGTAACTACCAAAGGTCCTCGATACTTTCGTTGTGTTTTGGTTGATTCTCCAGTTGATTTAGGTACTCTTCTCATAACTACTATTTCTCCTCGTTCGAATGTTAAAGAATTGATTTTCTTCTTGTCATAATTTGCTTTCATTTTCATCTGTATATCTTCAATTCTCTTTTTTAACTTCTTCCTTTTTAGATGCTCTCTTTTACCAGTAATTGCTTTCTTAGGAGATCTGTCTATTCCCTCATTTATCTTAAATTGTTTTACAGATGGATTTACATCTTCCCGAGGTTTATTTCCTTTTGCAATATCTTTCTCCGGTTGTCTTTTGTTTTGATTCTCAACAAACTTATTTCCCTTTAATTTTGTTCCTCCACTAGCAAAATTATCTATTACAGTTTCTTTTTGTAAACTTTTTTCTTTCCCTGTATTAAACTCTTTCTCAAGTGCTGTACTTTTACAATTCTTACTATATTTCTTAAGCTTTTGAGGCTCACCAGCGGCCGAGCGGTAAAGTCGCTGAACACTGGTAGTTCGGTCCGAGGTTCGAATCCCGCGAACGGGCTGCCTGTATGGGCGTTTTCGTGGTTTTCCCCATGTGTAACGTGTATACGAGCCAGTTTCCCTTAGAAAGTCCTCCACGAAGGCATCCCTCCTCTTAGGCAGATAGCCCTCGAAGCTTTGCCATAATTACACACACACACACACACACACTTAAGCTTTTGATTATAATGCTTTTCTTGAATAGACTCACATTCTTTAATATCATTGATATCATCACTTCTAGTTTCTTCTTTAGGATATCCAGTTTCTTCACTTGTATTCTGTGTAAAGATTTTCTTTGAAGTCCCTTTCCTTTTCAGTGATTTTTTACCTTTGGAATTAGTGACTTTTAGAGTATTTGTATTTTCAAACTTTTCATCATACTCCAGAGTTGCTTCCTTTTCATCGTTGTAGTTAGTGACTGGTAACACTGTTTCTCCCTGTATTACTTCCAATAATGAGCCCAACTCATCTTCCGATCCACTTATGAAAACATAACCGTTATTTATTTCATCAGTTTTAACTTTCACGAAATTAGCCGTATTACTTTAGATTTGAGTTTCTTGGGAAGCCTTCAGTTTGATTCGCGGAGTGTTGCTATCATTTTGCAACTCTGAAAATGGGCAGTCATTAGCATAGCGTATGTGCAAGGTATTACCTATCTTGGCGTATGCAATATGTGGCAAATCAATCTATGTTCGTCCAACTAATAAGTCGCATGGTTGCGTTTCATCTCCTACAATTAGAACTGTAATGCCCTTTACTTCCACATTATCAATCTTTAAGTTAACAGTTACTTTTCCCAATGTTCTAGCGGCTGGTTTACTCTGGTTCCCAAAGCCAAACAATTCCTCCACATCAGGTTTTGTAATAAGATTCAGTCTCTTAGCCGCAGACTGTTTCAATAAACACGAACTAGAACCCGTATCTATGATTTTAGTAATTTTTCTTCTCCATTATTGATGCGAGCATACTTTAAATATACAGCTGGTGATACACCTGAATTCTGGTCCACGGATAAATTAATTTTAACATTTGTAAAGTTTGGATTCTTAGACGTACACTTTTTAAAAGTATGACCCTTTTCATTACATTTCCTGCAAATAGTTTCTTTCTTAGGTTGAGGACAATCCGTCGCTATATGTCCATATCATCACAATTGAAGCATTTCGGTTCACCCTTTTCATTGCGGATGCCAGAATTATATTCCCATTTCCTTTCGTCTGTTTTATAAAATTAATCTCTCAGATTGTATTTATTATCAAAACTGTTTTTAAAACCCACTTTGAAATTACCACCTGTCTGCATGGAATCGTTAACATTTCTGTGTCTTAAATACTGATTATAGGATCCCTCATAAAATTTAGAACCAAATTTGGGTTTAGAATTATGCCTAAAGTTTTATTTTCTACTTGAAGTACTTTTATCCCAGCCCGAATATTTTCATATTCATCTAGTTTTTGCAGCCAACTCTTCAGGATTAATGAATTTAGACCAATCATAAATGAAATGGTCTCGGATAGCAGCGGGAACCCTTTTCTTTAATTGATCCGTAATAATAAGTTGTTTTAAAGAGTCAAAATATGTTACATTTAATCCAGCAAGCCACTCTTCAAAATAATTTTTTAATTTAAACGTGAAGTTGTAAGGATCTTAAGTTTTACTAACGTTTATTTTATTTTAAATCTTTACTATCACTTCTTATTTTCTACTTCCGGCCAGAATTAAAAACGTTAACTTACTTATGCAAAATTTGTCTGGCGAACGCCAAGTACTTAAGTTGTGGCTTTTTGCCAAGCGAGAGAGAGGAAGGAGTTAGTCGAAGCAGGCCGCTTGCCTTAGAAGTTTTACTCGGTTGCTGTTTGCCTTCCAGGCCAGAGATTTAATCCTCGTGATAATTTTAAACGTATTGTAGTGTTAACAGTTCTCTGTACTACAGACGGCTTCCTGTTAATATCCGGCCAAACTTACACGTAGGCCCTTGTTAATTATTCCAAATTTAAGTTAGAGTTTAGTTATATTTTTATATTCTTACGTTCAGACCACAAGTAGTTGGTCTCTGTATTCCGAAGTACGGAAATTATTGTAAAGAGTGCAAAATAAAGGGTTTTGTATACCCTTCCTGTGTATCTTGTCTACTTCCCACAGTTATTGAACATAGCTTTAGTAAGCTCCCTGTTCCGAGTCAGGTCTGTGCATGTTCCCAAAGAAAGTAAGACGGAACATTGAACCTGATAGTGGCGCCCAACGAAGAAGAATAGCCATGGCCGAGTTTCAAGTAGAACCTGTGCTGCCTGCAGAAGCGGCTCAGAATCCATAAATGCCAGCTGCCGCCCTGGAAGGATTTGGTTACATCGTCCAGACCATGCGCGCTTCGATGAAACCAGAAGCAACATTTAATGGAAACTCACCGGTAACCAGTTTTTTGGAAAAATTGGATGACCACTTCATGCTCTTCCCCGTGCACGAGTTTCAAGAAGTTACCTTAGCTACCAGCGCTTTGAGGGGCCAAGCGCTTAACTGGTTCAAATGTATAGGCAGAAGTCTCTTGGGTCAAGCAGGAAGTCCCACCTATACTTACGAAATTTCAAGACTGCCCTAGTAAAAGCCTTCCCTGTCGTAAGGGATCGTGCGAAATTAGAAACGGAACTTTTCAGCATATATCAGCAAAGAATCGAAAATCTCTCAAGCTTTATTTTAAGAAAAATTCACGTCTTCAAACTCTTGTATGGAAACCGTCCGGATCCTGAGATAATTCAAGTGATTTTGCCGAGGTTACTTCCCCAAGTGCAAGACTTTATTGAATTAAGGAATCCGACTACACTGGAAAAATTATTTGAGCTAGCAATCCAGTTTGAAAGTAGAAGAACGGCGGACATTGAAAGAAGACGCCAATATCAACAACGAAACCAATTTGGTGCGCCAAGACCACGGCAAAGTCAATCACACGGCTACGGAAGCAAAGCAAATCAGTGGGCAAGGAAACCCGAGCATTCAAAAACAGCCGGCGAACGTCGACAGTTCAATAGCAACCCAGGAAAAAAGTCTCAAGGCCAGTGTAAAAAGAAGGAAAGCATGGAAACAAAAAAGGATTTAAACTAAAACGGATTTCTGCTGACGGGAGGGTGCGGAAATCCGAACGCCAAGAAAACCCCTCTTCCTTCAAGCTAAATACAGTAATGGTGAAAAATTTGACTCTTCCGAAGATTGAAGTGTTGGTGAATAATATCCCAGCCACCGCACTCCTGGATACAGGCGCGCAGTGTTCCTGTGTGGCAGAAGATATTTTTAGAAAGTATTTTCGTAAATATCGCATATATAATTCGGATAATACGACAGTGTTAGCTGCGCAAGGAGAATGATGTAAGTGCATAGGTAAATTACCACTACACATCCGTATCAAGGACGAACAAGTAAAGGTTATGTTTTTCATAGTAAAGAATCTGCAAGCACATATTATCTTAGGAATAGATTTTCTTTCAGAGGCACAAGCAACGCTGGATTTTAATGAAGCATCCCTTAAGCTGACGATGAAACCAGTTCGAGAAGAAAAGGCTGAACTGCCGGTGTTAAACCTTGACCACCTGCCTAATGAAGAGCAACGAAGAATCCGACAAGTGGTAAGTGAATTTGCTTCGTTATTTAGTGATATTCAAGGATTTACTCAGGTTACTAGCCATAGTATTGACACCGGAGATTCAATGCCAGTTCGCCACAAAGCATACCGGTATGATAAGAATAAGGAAAAAATTATAGAATGGCATATCACCGATATGCTACGTAAAAAGATCATAACGCCCATCTCAAGTAGTTATGCTATCCCGGTGGTTTTATGTAAGAAAAATAATGACTATCCATTGACACATCCAAAAAGGTGGAGATTCGCGATTGACTACCCTAAATTAAACTCCATAACTAAATATCCGGTATATCCGTTACCTATTATTGAAGAAATTCTAAGGAACATAACATCGACCAAATATATGACGACTTTAGACTTAACGACTGGTTATTTTCAAATAGGGGTTAGGCCTGAGGACGTGCCTAAGACTGCTTTTATAACCAAGTCTGGCACTTATGCATTTCTGCGTATGCCGTTTGGCCTTTCAGGGGCACCGGCAACATTTCAGCGATGTATGGACATTGTGTTAAGGCCTGTTCTTGGAAAGTCCACATTTATCTATTTAGACGATATCATTATTACTAGTGATAATCTCGACCAACGTGTACAGGATTTAAGACAGGTGTTTTCTTTATTAAATGAGGCCGGTCTAAAAGTTAATGTCGAAAAGTGCAAATTTGCAGCCCCTGAATTAAAATATTTAGGTTACAAAATATCTCAGAAAGGAATCGAGACAGACGAATCAAAAATAATTGCTGTACAAAAGTATCCGACTCCAAACACGGCGAAGAAGCTCTCTTCTTTTCTAGGACTTTGTTCATATTATAGGTCCTTTATAAAAGAATTTGCAGCTATTGCTGAACCATTGTTAAAATTAAAAACGGAAAAGACAAGATTCTCGTGGACGGCCGAAGCCAATAGTGCGTTCGAAAAATTAAAGCAAGCATTAACGCAAGCCCCTGTGTTGAAATTTCCTGAAAAGGATGAGAATTTAGAAATTTCAGCGGATGCTTCGGATTATGCGGTAGGAGCGGTACTTTCACAAAATCAGCAGCCCGTGGCATTTTTTAGCCGAACTTTAAATCAAACACAAAGAAACTATTCCGCGACCGAGAGAGAGGCACTTGCAGTTCTGTTAGCAGTGCAAAAGTTCCGAGTCTATTTTGGAAAGGCGCCAATAACAGTGTACTCTGATCATGCGGCGGTAACTAGATTGTACTCAGGGAAAAACTTATCCCCAAGGTTAATAAGATGGGCACTCAATCTACAAGAATATAATCTGGTAATCAAGTATACCCCCGGAAAGGAAAATATCGTAGCAGATGCCCTATCCAGAATTAAAATAGATGAAGAAGGTAATACTGTAAAGGTGGCAATGCTCACAGCATGTACAATAAATTCCCGAGAAACTGTAATAACCAAACTGGGTAAGGATCCTGAGTTTGGAAGCATTTATGAGTATTTAAAGGATCCTGAAAATTTTAGCCACCAAGATATTGTGGCGATAAGAAATAGGGCGGCCCATTACGAACTAATAGATGGTCTATTATTTTATAGAAAAACTACGAATTCCAACAACGAATTTCGACCTGTTATTCCAGCTAGTCTTAGATTAAATATCCTGCAGGAGTTACACGACAGCCCTTTAGCTTCTCATGCCGGTATTCGAAAAACTATACAACGCGTACGCGAGGCAGTCTACTTTCCTGAACTGCAAAAGTTAACAAGGGCGTATGTCCAGTCCTGCCCAACATGTCAAGCAGTTAATTATATTAGTTTCCGCCTGGCCGGGTTTCTAAATAGTATTAAATCCGAATTTCCAAATGAAATAATTCGCATCGATTTATTGGGCCCTTTCCCAAAAAGTCAGTTAAATAAAAGTCGCTATCTCCTTGTTATGGTTGATCATTTTAGTAAGTGGACCGAAATTGTTCCCTTAAAACGAGCCTCCGCGAAATTAGTTACTGATTCTATTTTAAATAAATATATTTTAAAATACGGGACGCCCCTAAAGGTTATATCGGATAATGGTCCTCAATTTGTAAGTAATGTATTTGAAGACATGTGCCAAAAACTGGGCATACGTCATTTAAAAATGGTCCCGTATCGGCCGCAATCAAATATAGCGGAATGGGTCAATAGAAATATAGTGAAAATTATCCGTAGTTATGTTAAAAATTTTCATAAAAGCTGGGATACCTATGTCAATGAATTTGCTTTCGCCCTTAGGACCGCAAAACATGATACAACGGGCAAAACTCCTGCAGAGTTATTTTTAGGCAGAAAGATTATAACGCCGTTAGATAAATTATTTTATGTGCAACAAAGAACCCAGAATTTAAAATGGGTGATATAGAAAAACTAATTAAAGAAGCAAAAAAGAATACTGAAGTAGCACAGAGAAAACAGAAGCTTCATTATGATTTGAAACGACGGGGAGTAACTTACAAAGTAGGGGATGAAGTGTTAAAAATTAAGCATTCACTTTCTTCAGCACCAGAAGATAAAACTGCCAAATTTTTTCCACGATTTGAAGGACCATATGTCATAGAAAAAATAACTCACACTGTAGTGGTGTTAAAAGCCAGAAATGGTGAAACGTGCTCCGCAAATATTGATCAAATAAAACCCTACTATGATCGTAATAAAATGCAAATTTTCAAAGATCTTTTGCAGGATCCGGCACGGCAGACACGGCAGGCACAAGCTCCAGAGGTGGTACAACGTCAAGCACAAGGACAAGCCATTAGGAGGCAGGAGCAGTTGAAAAGAAAGTTTCCCCGCTGAAAAATTGAAGGTAACAAGAAAAAGAAGCCGTTCCACCGTCCAGAAAAGAGAGCTCACGAACACCCCCAGAATGAAGAAGGGAGAAGTACGACGAATCCAAAGAAAGCCAGGAGAAATAACGGCAACTATAACCCGGCTCCCAAACGGAAGATCAACTCAGCGGACAGGACTCTCCGCAGCAAATGTCGCCGAACTGCGGAAGGGCCACCAGCGGCGGAGGAAAAGTTACAAGGAAAATTTGAACGGCCAGCAACGAGGTCCAAGCAGGAACGCGAACGAAGTGTCCCGGTTCCGCCAAGACCAGCTGCCATCAAACGGCCAAGACCACAGGCAGAGGCGAAAAAGAAGGTATTCAAGGGTGACAGAACTGGAGGAAAAAGAAAGCTTCTAGAGAAAGGCACTGAAGGACGAGCCCGCACAAGAAGGAGGATAAATCAAACGAGAATCTGCGCTACCTTCCAGGACTGGGCTCAGAAAAGAATGTCCGAATATCACAAAGATAAGTAAAATTTTATGTTACTTTGCAAACTTAAGTTAATCTTTCATTCTTACTGCAAGTGGCAGATTTCAAGAAGTTTTATCTCATGTGAGGTCTACCTTTATCGCCAAAAAGGCGAGAAATGAGTTGTTACCGATTTAGGTATTATGTTTTTCAATTACTCGCGCGTGAAACTAAAGTTGATGTATAATAGGAATATGTAAATACTTAAATATTGTAAAAGTTATTGTATAAATTTTATATAAAACATTCTGGCAAGAGACAGGTTTTAGTCTGAAAGACTTTTTGAAATGTAGTATTTCAATGTAGAAGAATTGGCACTTGCTTTGAAAAGAATAGAAGTTAACAATGTACTACTAATGTATGTTTTAAAATGCGTAAAATTAACGGCATGTTAATATGTTCTTATATACAATGTGAACTGTTATTTTAAATGTTAAGAAATACTGTGATATGGTAAGTGAAAGTAATGCCAAAAATTTTAAAACTTATTCGTGTGACTGAAAAAAGACCAAATTATGGTGAATACGTGTTAAAGGTTGAATGAATGTAGTTAGGCTCTCTGACGCTACACTTTAGAGTTAGCCACTTTTAGAATAGTACCTCAGGGTTTAGAGTTGAAAATAGGGTGTGTTACGAGGTCTGGTTATGTTGAATTTTAACTCGTTAGTGTTTTGATTGTAGGAGGCAGTGTTGAACACGTATACATAAACACATTCGTGTTTTGTGTTCTTTTACAACACATGTCAGAGAGCACGGGGAGAGATAATTAAAATAGTCATGAATGAAATAAGAATGTTAAGAGAAATATAAATATGCATGTTACTTGCCATTTCATTGTGTAACATTTCATTAAACTAGTTTTCCTTCCAGATCTCTGGAAGGAACCAGATTTGAATAAAAGCTCCTGTTTAGATGCAGTACAGGTGAAAAATTGGGTGTCCATGGAGCTGCTATTGTAAAAACAAACATTTTTTTTTAATTTCTAGTTTCTAGTGAGAAATGTTTGTAAAAGATTGGCCTCGCGTTAGATTCTAGAGCTAAAAGTTTTCAACAAGGTCGTTTTAGACCTCAGTTTCAAACTAATTAACTCTGGCGGAAAGTATGTAAGGATCTTAAGTTTTACTAACGTTTATTTTATTTTAAATCTTTACTATCACTTCTTATTTTCTACTTCCGGCCAGAATTAAAAGCGTTAACTTACTTATGCAAAATTTGTCTGGCGAACGCCAAGTACTTAAGTTGTGGCTTTTTGCCAAGCGAGAGAGAGGAAGGAGTTAGTCGAAGCAGGCCGCTTGCCTTAGAAGTTTTACTCGGTTGCTGTTTGCCTTCCAGGCCAGAGGTTTAATCCCCGTGATAATTTTAAACGTATTGTGGTGTTAACAGTTCTCTGTACTACATACGGCTTCCTGTTAATATCCGGCCAATCTTACACGTAGGCCCTTGTTGATTATTCCAAATTTAAGTTAGAGTTTAGTTATATTTTTATATTCTTACGTTCAGATCACAAGTAGTTGGTCTCTGTATTCCGAAGTACGGAAATTATTGTAAAGAGTGAAAAATAAAGGGTTTTGTATACCCTTCCTGTGTATCTTATCTACTTCCCACAGTTATTGAACTTAGCTTTAGTAAGCTCCCTGTTCCGAGTCAGGTCTGTGCATGTTCCCAAAGAAAGTAAGACGGAACATTGAACCTGATAAAGTAAGTAATTTTAGGCTTCCGTGCCCCGTGAACTAAATCACACTGCAGGGTTACTCCCCCTTTGGGCACGTCGTGGACGTTCAACCTCCACTATTACCCTCCAAGGGAGCAGCGCACCACCTGGATAAGACACCAGGCAGCACCGGTCGTCTAATGCTCCTACCAGTCGCTTGGGCGAGCCCGTCGAAGCGGGATATTACCCAGCGAACCCGGGGCAAAACCCCCGGGCTACTAGTACCACGCCGCGCTAGGACGTGCCAGACTCCGAGGCCGGCCAATAAGTGACCTTTCCCAGAGCCTTCAGAACCACCAAGTTCATAAATTTTATACCCCCGTGGCCGAGACTGCCTAGGTACAGATCCTAGCCAGTAGCTTCGCAGAGTTCTCTATGTCGACCCCCGGGGGGGGATTCAAACTTGAAGTCTTTCCAAGTATTACGCAACGTTTTAATATGATCAACAAACTTTTGCCGAAACTGTTCAGGGCTTAACTTAAATTTTCTCAGTAGCAGTTGTTTAACGTGCTTATATTCGTTAGCTTTTTCTTCTGACTCATGGGCAATTAATTGAGTTATTTCATAAGGCAATAGACCCAACAGCTGAGAAACCCAGTTTTGTTCTTCTAACCCAATACGTCGTGCCTGTCTCTCAAATAAAACTAAATAAAAACTTATATCACCTTCATTCAAATCATACTTATGCATTAATTTACTCATATCACAAATATTACTTCTACTAACATTAGAAGGAACAGAATCATTTACATTACTACTTCTGATTTCCGTTTCTATTTTCAATTTTTAAAGTTCAAAAGTTCTTTGCTTATCTCTTTCTATAATTTCCATTTCAAATGCTCTTTGTTTATCTTTTTCTATAATTTCCATTTCAAATGCCCTCTGCTTATCTTTTTCTATAATTTCCATTTCAAATGCTCTTTGCTTATCTTTTTCTTTTTCTAAAATTTCTAACTTTCCCCTGTCTAAACGATCATTTATAATTCTATCTAGCATTTGCTTAGTAAAGTCTTCATTATAATTCTTACTATTCAAAATCATATCTCTTAAGCCTACAATTTTAATATCAGAAGGGACATCTACATCAAGTTCCAAAGCAAGTTCTTTTAAGTCACATTTCTTGCTTCTTGCCAAATAAGCCATCTTAGACTTCAATTTTCAAATAATAATACAATAATTATACTTAAACATAACATAAACAGTTTATAAATACACGTACACTGCTTTAAAAAAAAAAAAAAAAAAATTGGAACAGTGCTATATCTCCCGTTCTACTGGGCCGATTGACAAAATTCAAACTGCGCTTTTCATGTCTCGAAAGCGCGACTTAGGATATATATTAGATTTATATATAGCACTATTCCAACATAGGTATTCTGACACAAAATCGGACTTTTTCTGAAATAACATACCAATTTTTTTCCATATTTCGATTCTACGACTCAAATTATGCCACAATACCAAGTTTTGTAAAAATCGTACGACTACTTTTTAAAATATTAGCTCTCAAAATTTTAGCTCCTCAATGTTAATTGAATTTGGCAAATATTTATTAATATCTCTTTTTTCATTAAACTTTTTTGATTTTTTTCTCTCACATTTCGAAATTTAGGTTCATTCCAAATAAAATTTACCCATTTTTGTGTTTTATTTTTTAAATTTCTATTTTTAAATAATTTTTATAAATTTTTCGAAAAAAATTTTGAATTATAACATATAAAATTTTTACCATCATCATAAAGTAGGTGTATTTTTAAGCATATCTGCAAAAAATTAGACTTTTTTGTTCAAAATTTTCTAAGATATGCACGAATGTACATATTTTCACGTTTTGAAATTTGGCATCTTTTTTTTGAGCGATAATAACGCCAAATGTGGTCTATGGATTTTTGTTACACTGAATTGCCACAGCTATTTTTAACCTTAAATTTCAAGTAAAATTTTACGGAGAATTAATTATATGAAATTTTTTCCCTCAATAAGGCGTAATAAATATTTATTAATACTATATGAAAAGCTATTTTTTTAAATTATAGATGATATTATTCAAATTTTAACAATGTTTTTTAATTTCTCTCTTTCTTCCTTTTTTTAAAAAAATAGGAGTACATTTTTCTAAGAGTAAATTTTTACCTTAGGCGTTTTGTCGTCTGCTACTTTACTTCGTTTAAATCGAATTGTCTAAAACTGAGAATTTTCGTTTAATGTTTATTTGAATTTTATGAAAATATTTTATGACATTAACTGCATAATTTATTTCTAAACAAACTGTTGCTTTTGAAGTGGCTGAAAGAGCGGCAGATACTATCATCCATATTTTGAAAGCACAGTATATTTTTATAGAAACATAAGATTTAGAATAATCATTTATATAAGTCAAATTATGATATAAACATACAACCCTCTAGAGACTGAAGGCCCACCAGCGGCCCATCGGTAAAGTCGCTGAACACTGGTAGTTCGGTCCGTGGTTCGAATCCCGCGAACGGGCTGGCTGCATGGGTGTTTTCGTGGTTTTCCCCATGTGTAACGTGTATACGAGCCAGTTTCCCTTAGAAAGTTCTCCACGAAGGCATCCCTCCCCTTAGGCAGATAGCCCTAGTGTGCTTTGTCATAATTAAATAAACCAAAACCTCTTGATGAAACCAGTCTTTCCTTTCATCTCATACCTTCAAAATGCTTAGCCTCTAAAGACTGATAAAGGCTCTGACCAAATATTGATGAAATGGATTGAATTGAATTATTAAGTTATGTCAAAACAGGGCTATCTGCCTAAAAGGAAGGACTTTCTAAGGGAAATCAGCTGGCATACACGGTACACATGAGAAAATCCACGAAAACGCCCATGCAACCAGCCCGTTTACCGGGATTCGAACCCCGGAGTGAACTATCAGTGTTCAGCGACTTTACCGCTCGGCCGTTCGTGGGCCTTTATGAAATGGAAGGCGATAACTTTATTTAAAATGATTGTCAGAAATATCAAGATATTTTGAAAATTTGGATGCTTTTTAATATACTTGCGGAAAGCCTAAAGAAAAAGAGCAAGAATAAAGTAGAATGCCGGAAGAAAAAGAGAAGAAAAAATAAATTTTACGGTAAAATTTAGTATTTGTTTTTTTTTTTTTTTTTAATTTAAAACTTTTTAATCTTATGATATTTGATTCTTACGATTTCAAAAATAAAATATTTGACTAATATATGAATAACATTTAAGAAGCCAAATGTAGGATAAAATTGTGTAAAGCAGTGGGCACAATGATAAAACTGTTTAAAGCAGTGTATGCAAGTCATCCTAAGTTAAAATGTCGCAATCCTAAGTTAAATGTCTCTCTTATTTACATATATCTTTTCTGAACGAACATTGAAAGGCGTGTTAACTGTGCTTTGCTGTATTTTCTCTTTTAATATATGCAGTTTTCAAACGCATCGTAGTCTGGGTTACAAAGTATTCTTCCGAAAGAAACGCAATTCAAATAAATAAAATAAAATTCTGGAAAATTTATATTAATAAATATATTTAAAATGTTCAATTCGAAGGAATAAATAGAAAATTTTAAAACAATTATCTGAAGAGACAATGCAACACAAACAATTAAAATAAAAGTTAAGAATTTAAAAATTACCTAAAATAATAACAATGACAAAAAATATATATAAAGAAAACTATTTGAGAAAAAAAAAAATAAACGCTGCACCTTTATTTACGCAGTTCGAATAGATTAGTAGAAATTTTTAAAACAGTTATTCGAAAAAAAAAAACATGCAACTTAAACAATTAGAATGAAATTCGAAAAAGAAAAAATTACTTAAAATAATAAGTTATAATTAAAAATATAATATAAAGAATATTATTTGGAAAAAAGGAACCGATGGTGACTTTTTTTTTTCCCCTCACGGAAAAGGAAACTGGGTTGCCATATATTAAGAAGTTCGCCAAGTGAACTATTCTTGGCGCAAACTGACAAAAAAGTGCCAACATAATTTGTGAATTTCTCCGTAAATTTCGCTCTAAATTTTACAAAATTTCATATTTAGGCGTAATTTGAGTCGTAGAATCGAAATATGTAAAAAAATTGGTATGTTATTTCAGAAAAAGTCCGATTTTGTGTCAAAATACCTATGTTAGAATAGTGCTATATATAAATCTAATATATATCCTACGTCGCGCTTTCGAGACATGAAGAACGCTATTTGAATTTTGTCAATCGGCCCAGTAGATCGGGAAATATGGAAATATAGGACTGTCCCTTTTTTTTTTTTTATTTTTTTTTTGAGCAGTGTACCTTTCTACTTTCAGTTTTGGCGAGCTTCCGCATTCAGTTTAGGCTTAACGTACATTATATGTCCAGCACCCCCTGGAGTTCTAGGAGGTGTTGATATGTCCCGTTTACTGCTCATCATAAAGTCGCCAAAAGTAGCCAAATCCCTTGTGCACCGGATACTAGGATTAAACCGCAATTAATTAGTTCCTTTATTAAAAACACATTCTGTCAAGCATTACCGTTCAAACATTAATTGTTAGATACTTGCTTTTTTCAGAAACACTACCGTCAACATTACTGCTCAAAAACTACAGTTCAAATTATTACCGTTCTAAAAAAAACTGTTGTTGCCAATCGGGAAAATACATTTTAAATAAAATTAATACGTTGCGTTTACATATGCATACATTTATGCAGATTTTTCCTTATTTAATTTCTTCAAATATAATACAGGACTCTAACATTTGGTGGCAACAATTGAAACACGTGATTCGACGCAAAATCGCAAAACGAAAATAATAGTCCTTCAGGAGCTATGCCCCTTTGAACTAAACAAAAAATAAAGTCAATTCCTACTTACGTCAAAAAAAAAAAAATAAAAATAAAAATAAAAATAAAATAAAATAAAATAAAATAAATAAATAAAAAATAATAATAAAAAATTTTAAAAAGTTACTTTTTATTAACATAATTAAAATCTTTTCGTTTCTAATTTATGAAGCTGATGATCTATAATTTCTCATTATATCCATCTCTTGTAATGTTTCATTATTTCCAGTGTGTTTCGAGCAGTCAAGTTCTTCAATTAATATTCCATCTAAATGATTTGGCGACATATACTTGACCTGCTGCGAAGAGTTTTCATCCTAGATATATCACTGCGTAATCTACAGTGCTCTATTTATCTACTTTAATAAGCAAGGTACATTTTAAAGTGTTATATTTTAAACATATATTATTATCACGTTAACATAAAAATATGGGGAGAATTTTCGCGACATAATGGGACATTACATCCGCTTCATCCAACTCTACAAAACTACATTCTTTAATTCCATACACTTTAAAAATCTTTAGAACTCTGTCTTGCAGTTGCAACTTATTTTTGTTAAATATTACAATCCCATTTATCACAGCCATGTACTGTTATTTATAAGTTGCTATAAAAGTAATTTTTACAGCATGTAAGAATTCTTTATAAACGATCATTATTTGTAAGCTTTATAATATATTTAAAAAATCTGATGTGTACACCACATGACTTCCTTGTACGGAATATTAAATTATACGCATTTTTTCTTGCATTTTATTTAAACTTATTAGATTGAATTAAACCTACTTCGCCGACAGCGCATAAACCACAATAGAATAAATGCATTCTTTAAAATTCACTTTGTTTACCATAGCGACACTCTGGCGCTAGGCTTACTTAACAGTATTATATTTCGTTCATATTATAACTCAGAATGCACAAAATTTATATCATTTAAAGAATTATCTAATCGTTGCCACATGTTCTATTCAAATACTATAATAAAGCTAGAACGATGTATAAAAAAAATTAAGCAAACAAGGAAAAAAAAAAGAACTCTTTTTCACAGACGATTGAGTATTTCTCATTCAATTAATTCAGTTCTCACTTCGCGACAAGGCAAAAAATACATAAAAACTCAAAATATCTGTATTAAAAATTACGAAGTAAATCTTAAACGCTTATTTCCTCGAAAAAATTCCATAAAGGATTAAGCATGATTTAATTGGCAATAATAAATGAATGCGTCATCTTTGTTGTTGCCAAGCTAAGTTTCTCTAGATTGGCAACAAATCCACTAGTCTCCTGTTTCAAATGTAAATATCAATGGCCGCCATCAAATTAGGCTTAGCGGCACTTAAATAATTTTAAAATTGTTGATAATTCTAAAAATGTTGCATACAGATTTACTAAAGGCATAAAACTCTTAACCGGAAGATAAAAACAACATAATTCAATCATCTTTAAAGTAAAAAATGTACAATTTACAAACATTTTACCATTTTCCGCTTAACTTTTTATCTGATTCTGTTTTTTTAATGTTTTACATGTCTAATGGTTTGATTTTCATATGTATTAATTTTTTTAAAACGTGTTGAACTTTTTGGAGCAGCAGCTCTTGGTAACTTTTAGGCGAGCTTACTACAATTTTTATATTTTACTTATTTTGCAGCATATTGCGCAAGATGTTTTCTAGACCAAAATTGGTTTTTGAAAATTGTAATTACTACCTTGCTTGATATATTTATAAATATATTTATATACGTTTGACGCGGCCGATTGAAACCAAAATACGAGGTGCACATCTACATGTTATAATAGTCTTATATACAAAATTTCAACGTTCTGAGGCTACTCTTTTTTGAGTTATGCGAGATACGTACGTACGCACGTACGTACGTACATACGTTCGTACAGACGCCACAAAAAATTCTCTTCGGAATTCATTTTAAAACAGTTTTTTTTTTTTTTTTTTTTTTTTTTGAGGAAAAGAGTCTTTTATTCTGTCCTTACGTACAGATATCACGTAAAAACATCGTTAAATTGCATTCGAAAGCGGTCCAAGTGGATATTTTCGTTGAAATATGCTGCCTGAAGCTTTTCGCGATTACAATACTTCCTTTTTACTTCGTACAAGGAAGTAAAAAACAGCATATCTTTAGTTCCGATAAACAGGAATAAATAAATAGGAATTGACTTTAATATGTGAAAAAAATGCATTAACATCAAGTGTCATCTACTACAAGTTAAAAAAATATATTTGAACTTGAGTGGATAAGTAAAAAGCATTTAATTAACAATTGAAAATTTGAACAAGATATAGAGAGAGTGTAAGCTAATAGTAGGAAATTAAAAACCAGACAAAGCCAACCAAATTTTGACAATTTGGTGCAGTTGCCACCTAGATGGTAAAGTGGGTTGAGATGTTGACTGTCGTACAGATAGGTACTGGTTCGAATCCTGGAGATGGCATGAATACTGATAAATGCATAGTGTCTGTGCGGCAAGGAGGCATTCAAAATATGCATATCAAAATATTCAAAATCTGATGTGTACACCACATGACTTCCTTGTACGGAATATTAAATTATACGCATTTTTTCTTGCATTTTATTTAAACTTATTAGATTGAATTAAACCTACTTCGCCGACAGCGCATAAACCACAATAGAATAAATGCATTCTTTAAAATTCACTTTGTTTACCATAGCGACACTCTGGCGCTAGGTTTACTTAACAGTATTATATTTCGTTCATATTACAACTCAGAATGCACAAAATTTATATCATTTAAAGAATTATCTAATCGTTGCCACATGTTCTATTCAAATACTATAATAAAGCTGGAACGATGTATAAAAAAAATTAAGCAAACAAGGAAAAAAAAAAAAAAAAAAAGAACTGTTTTTCACAGACGATTGAGTATTTCTCATTCAATTAATTCAGTTCTCACTTCGCGACAAGGCAAAAAATACATAAAAACTCAAAATATCTGTATTAAAAATTACGAAGTAAATCTTAAACGCTTATTTCCTCGAAAAAATTCCATAAAGGATTAAGCATGATTTAATTGGCAATAATAAATGAATGCGTCATCTCTGTTGTTGCCAAGCTAAGTTTCTCTAGATTGGCAACAAATCCACTAGTCTCCTGTTTCAAATGTAAATATCAATGGCCGCCATCAAATTAGGCTTAGCGGCACTTAAATAATTTTAAAATTGTTGATAATTCTAAAAATGTTGCATACAGATTTACTAAAGGCATAAAACTCTTAACCGGAAGATAAAAACAACATAATTCAATCATCTTTAAAGTAAAAAATGTACAATTTACAAACATTTTACCATTTTCCGCTTAACTTTTTATCTGATTCTGTTTTTTTAATGTTTTACATGTCTAATGGTTTGATTTTCATATGTATTAATTTTTTTAAAACGTGTTGAACTTTTTGGAGCAGCAGCTATTGGTAACTTTTAGGCGAGCTTACTACAATTTTTATATTTTACTTATTTTGCAGCATATTGCGCAAGATGTTTTCTAGACCAAAATTGGTTTTTGAAAATTGTAATTACTACCTTGCTTGATATATTTATAAATATATTTATATACGTTTGACGCGGCCGTTTGAAACCAAAATACGAGGTGCACATCTACATGTTATAATAGTCTTATATACAAAATTTCAACGTTCTGAGGCTACTCTTTTTTGAGTTATGCGAGATACGTACGTACGCACGTACGTACGTACATACGTTCGTACAGACGCCACAAAAAATTCTCTTCGGAATTCATTTTAAAACAGTTTTTTTTTTTATTTATCTTTATTTATTTATTTATTTATTTATTTTTGAGGAAAAGAGTCTTTTATTCTGTCCTTACGTACAGATATCACGCAAAAACATCGTTAAATTGCATTCGAAAGCGGTCCAAGTGGATATTTTCGTTGAAATATGCTGCCTGAAGCTTTTCGCGATTACAATACTTCCTTTTTACTTCGTACAAGGAAGTAAAAAACAGCATATCTTTAGTTCCGATAAACAGGAATAAATAAATAGGAATTGAATTTAATATGTGAAAAAAATGCATTAACATCAAGTGTCATCTACTACAAGTTAAAAAAATATATTTGAACTTGAGTGGATAAGTAAAAAGCATTTAATTAACAATTGAAAATTTGAACAAGATATAGAGAGAGTGTAAGCTAATAGTAGGAAATTAAAAACCAGACAAAGCCAACCAAATTTTGACAATTTGGTGCAGTTGCCACCTAGATGGTAAAGTGGGTTGAGATGTTGACTGTCGTACAGATAGGTACTGGTTCGAATCCTGGAGATGGCATGAATACTGATAAATGCATAGTGTCTGTGCGGCATGGAGGCATTCAAAATATGCAGCGAGCTGAAGTCCTCTCGCGGATTTGGTGGGAAGTGAAGAGGTTTGAGAAAACCTCAGACCCGCCCCCCCGGGGTGCTGTCCTTGAAAACTGGGGCATAATTGAGCAAAGTTGTACTGCAAAGCAAAGTTATAAAGTAAGTATAATAATTGTAAAGTAAAATAATAGCAAAGTTGTAAAGTAAGTATAATAATGTACTGTCACCTATATAATATATCTGTCTTAAGACTCGTGCCAATAACAGATGCAGTCTTGCACTCCTTGCCACCACAAAAATTCGTGAGCTTGTTCTGATTAAGTCAGACAAGTGAGATTAACGACAAGAACAAAATATCAAAATATGATCTTCATCGCCTTCAGAGTAGTAGTCTTCTGCATTTATTCACCAATTCCTTCATGGTGATTTGAAGTTTGTTTAGCACACTTTGTAATTCTACCTGAATATCCTGCATAAAAACAATGCCTCAGATTTTAGCAATGAATTTGATTCATAGATGCGATTCTGGAACGAAGTAACAGGCCACGAAATATACGACCGCACATTTCCAGACCAATGAAGCCAAGAAAAGTAGGAAAGCAATTAAGACAGCACTGGTGAGTGAACTTTCCCTAATCATACTATAGAAATGGTCCTATCAAGTATGATAGGCAGCACTGGTATAATTTTTCGACATGAAAAGTCTTATGCATCCATAGTTCTATACCAGAGAGACAAAGACAAGGTTTACTAGGATGCTAAAGCAGTTGAAAGAGGCCATTTTCTGGCAAAAGAATTCACCTCTGGTAAAGATGAGGGTTAATTGCTTCATCAGGACAACTCACTAAGCCACAGGCTATCGAGAAGCAACATTTTATGGTCGAAATCGTATATCGCGGAAAATTTTGAATAAAAAAACTGCAGGAGGTCTAGGACTTTTCGCCGTTGCCATTTCACAGTAGCCGTTTCGCCGTCGGCACGTTTCGCCGTTGGGGTGTTTCGCCGTCAAGACATATTTTTCTTTAAGTGACTGTATTTTATTTTCCCGTGTTATGCTCTTATTAAATTTATTTAGTTTAATAATTGTATTTACCTTTAGTATACTTAATAAAGGTTGCTTTTAATATACATAGTTATTTACAAGTATGAGATATAAATAAATTACACATGCGGTATAGTGGTCAGGGAAGCTGACTGTAGGCAGTGGTTATAAACTGTCCGTCCCTTCATAGGAAAGGAGATGGCGGCCCACCTATTAGGTGCCTCCATAATAAAGAGACCACGATATCCAGCCTTGTATAGCTTAATGGACTGGGTAACATTTGTAATTGTTCACAATCTGCCATTGGGGGGGGGGGTATTACATGTAGTTGGAAAATTATGTCAGTATCAAAGAGAACTGGGGCTAAACTTCTGATTTTCAAGCAGTTATATTATCGATTTTAAAGTTATGCGGGTACAATATCTATATGATTTGTCAAAATTTCTTGAAATTTTGATCGGCTGGCTAGTTCAGAGAAATCACTCATACATGCAGGAAATTCACATTTTTATAAAATGTGAAAGGAAAACAGAATTATTTTCGAATCTTGTCAGCACCTTACTCTGTTAAAATTAATATGTTATGTGCAACGTTGTATTTGTATAAAGCTGTACATAAAATTATTTTATATATTATTTTACATAAAATGTTTATCAAATTAAATTATTAAACTGAACAGAGTTATTAGTTTAAATCAACTTGAAATAATACGGCAAGGTATAGTACAGTTATGTAAAGAAAAATATGTCTTGATGGCGAAACGGCCCGACGGCGAAACCGCCACATCGAAATGGCGACGGCGAATAGTCCCATTCCCGGAGATACAGGAGAACTGCTCCCCCTTTTTTTTGTGCAAGGTGTAACAGCGCTTTCAATAAAGGATCATTTGGCATCCAAATTGACACTTAATAGTTGAAATGACATTTGCTCTTATTCCATGAATCCAAAAGATTCAAAGGATAATTCAAGGTAATGAAATTCTGATTTGGATTTTGCAGGAGAATTACTTAGTATTGAATTTTTGCGTAAATTCTAACGGAAAGCACCATAAATATGATATAAATATTTTTAAAAAATCTGACATTTGTACTAGAAAAGATTTTTATGGTTTACCAAAAAGATAAGTTTTCGCTGAGCTCCCAGTCTATTAGAAGTCTCCCTTTTGGGCGGTCTTTAAAAAATGAATCTTTACAAACTTTTTCCTTTCATTTATTTAATTTTCTTAAAATCAAAGGTGTCTCGTCTCTTCTGTTGGTGAAATAATATTATGTAGCGTTTATAATCGTAGAAATATGGCATCTAACAAAACAGTGGTTATTACGAATTTGAAGTTCTCTCTCCGCTAGTTGGCGCAGTATTTATTTCTTTAAACATTTGTGGCAACATTGTTTGTTATCGGGTTAGTACGGATCGTGCGGCCAGCCCGTCTGTTTAGTTCTCAGTACGAAACTATGTAACTTTAATTGTAAATAATTTTGTGTACTAAAGTTTGTGTTGTGGAATTTGCAATAGTCTAATAATTCTACGGATATCACAAAAATACACTCTTAGACAGGAAAAAAAAAAAAAAAAAAAAAGGCGTACTGAGAAGATATAAAGCAAATTAGACACAAATTGATATACATACAGGTTTCGACGGAAAATGCAAAATTTTACATTTTGGCTGCCAATGAATGAGCGGTTGTCGCTACAGCGCATCTGATCTGCGCAACTGGCAGGATATTTAAGAGGAGAAATTACGATTCCAAGTCATCTTCCGAATTTCATTTCGTGTACGCTGGTAGACAGTAACTATGCGTCGCATACAGCTGCGCTAACGATATGCTCAGATGTTAGAATTTGAGAGTGGTCGTGTAGTTGGGCTCAAAGAAGCCGGTTGGTCTTATCGGCGAATAGCTCGATATTTGAACAGGAGCGATGTCACTATTAGACGATGTTGGCAGGAATGGGTGAACCATGAGCGCACACAGCGTCAAAAAGGAAGTGGCAGGCCTAGAGAAACGACAGAACGTGAACACCGAGCAATCGTCAGAGCGGTACTCACAGCCCCAGACGCATCATTATCATCGATTGTACGTGCAACTAATGCTTTAGTGACCGCAAGGAACATTCATATACGGCTCACAGAAAGGGGGCTGAGGTCACGACGCCCCTTGCGCCGACTGCCATTGACCTCTGTACAACGTCAAGCCCGTTTGCAGTGGTGTCGGGCTCATTCGCACTGTAATGTCACTGACTGGAGTAGAATAGTCTTCAGTGATGAGTCCTGCTTTGAAGAGCCCCGATGACCAGCGAAGGCGAGTCTGGAGAAGCCCTGGACAGCGGTGTGATACCAACCTGACTGTCTTCCGGCAGACAGGCCGACAACCAGGAGTGATGGTTTGGGGTGCCATTTCCTTTCATAGTAGGATCCCTTTGGGTGTCATCCGTCGCAACCTTACAGCACAGCGGTACGTCGACGAAGTTCTAACGTCCGTTGTGTTGCCCTTCATGTCACGCCACCCTGGGCTTACATTTCAGCAAGATAAATACCCGCCTCCACACTGCACATGTTTCTATTGCTTGCCGAGCATTCCCTTGGCCAGCTAGGTCGCTGGATCTCTCTCCTATTGAGCACGTTTGGAGCAATATGGACAGGGCCCTCCAACCATCTCGGGATGTTGACGATCTAACGCTCCAGTTGGACAGAATTTGGTACAATATCCCTGAGGAGGACATCCGCAACCTCTACCAATCGATGCCAAGCCGAATAACTGCTTTACTGACTTGGCCAGAGGTTGACAAACGCTTTACTGACTTTTTCACTTTGTGAAGCTCTATCACTTCAATTAAATCATCCATTTTTTCTCAAACTGTAGTCATTTGTTTTTCTGTACATGTACATCACTTTCACCGATTTTCGTCCCATTCGGATAACTCCTTGTTGGCGCATCGTTTTTATTTTTATTTATTTATTTATTTATTTATTTATTTGGCGTAAGAGTGCACAATGTATAATATTAAATGAAGGTTGTACAATAGCTTATGATAATGAGTTACAAAGCTTAAAAATTGCATACATTCATTCTCAACCTTTGTTTATCAAAATGTTTGTAGTTTTTATTCATTCATCACTATCAAATCACTACGCATCTTTCGTAACTATTTCATTTACCGTCATCTAAGATGAATATGAATATGAAATAAAAAATTTCCTATCTTTGGGATATATTACGTATTCAAAAATTTATCCTTACGCATTTTAATTTCTTCTTAACATAATTTCGAAACATTAACAGATATGCGAGGAATTCAGAGGTCATCTTAGAGGAGTGGAAAGTTGAATATTGACCCCGTTTCCCTTCCTGCCGAACCGTTCGTAAGAGGCAAGAACAGTACATCTGTAACAGTAACCCAGTTTTGTAGTCCTTCTTACACTACCGACGAAAAAAAAGATACTTCCTTGAAGTACTTTCAATCATGTTCGATTTCTTTATGTTTACTGTATAACTTTCCCTGGAAATAATAATTTTTTATTTATAATTTTATTTCACCAAAAAGGGAAATGGTACACGTCAGCGCTGCTCATGAGCTGAAAAATTCCACTTCCATATGCTTAACTTACATTAATACAACAATCAATAATCACAAAGGAAAGAACTCGCACATTCTTCTCACAAATGAAGGCGGACATTCCGTGATGTTAACGTCTGTCATTAATTAAGAAGGCACATTTGAGAATATAGAATTATTTTTATTAGCCCGAAGGGGCAATTTGCGCAGAAGGGCTATTAGTTTCGTTTTGGCATTTTGCGTTCGTTCACTATAAACGGCCTTTCACTTCTCAAATTGTTGCCATGAAATATTACAGCCGTGCATTATATTTAAAGAAATTAAATAATGAAGAACCTGCATGAATGAATGTATGTTTCTCGCATGGTGATAAAGCAACGGTACTTAGAGACATCCCATTTTGAATAACGTAGTTCTCCACTCAAATATGGGCATCTGGAAACCCAAATTTGGAATTTGTTTTATTATCTGTTTCATATTTTGTAAAACGTTAACTAATTTTTGATTAACAAACTCAACGATTCCAAAGCGAACAATGGCAACACTGTATAGGAAATATATATATATATAGAGAGAGAGAGAGAGCTCGAGACTGTGTTTTTGGAAATTCTAAAGATATATATACTCTTTTAAATTATTTTATAATTGTTGCCTCCTACGCGGCAATATAAGTTATGTACAGCGCATTGTTTCTGCGCAATTTTTAGTTAGTTAAGATTCGAACTCCTAGCGTAGCATACATGTTTTGATCCCGTATGGTCGGGAATTTATCATTTTCGATTTAGATTTTTAGTTATGATCCACGAAATAAAGGAATTTTATCATTTTCGATTTAGATTTTTAGTTATGATACAGTCCACGAAATAAAGTTGTTGTTGTTGTTGTAAAGTTGTCTTTAGTATACAGTCTAACCAGCGACCTCAAAACAATAATATTGCTCTTGAATTGAATTTTAGGGTTTAAGTGCGAAGAACATGATATTTAATAAATAAAGATAACAAAGAACATGATATTTAATAAATAAAGATAACAAAGAACATGATATTTAATAAATAAAGATAACAAAGAACATGATATTTAATAAATAAAGATAACAGAACAAAACGTTAAACAAAACGCCTCTTTGGGTGTAATATAAAATTTGAAAGCTTTCAGATTTTAAATTATTTTAATTAACTAGTTATTATAATTTAGACTCTTACTATAACTTCTCCTTTTTCCGCTTCCCCACACCAGAAATGTAAATCAGTTAGGCTGATATCACACATGCATTTTTTAGACGAGTAACTGTTTCAGACAATAATTCTGTCTACTGTACCACTAAAAGGAAGACACACGATATTGTCTTTTCTTTCCCAGAAATCGTAAGTTGTTCATTTTCAACAACCAGTCAACTATCGCAATGCAATCCCCCCCCGTCATGAACCATCATTTGTATTGGAGAACTAGTTTCCCCTTTTCATATTAACCCTAAAACGATCTGCGGTGATTGGCTGTTTCATATTGTGTAACAAAGCAGAAAAATGCTTCTAATGAGTTGTTCTTCCGAAATGTTTTGAATATGTGATAATAAACAAAGCTAACCTGACAACATGACCTTTAGAAAAGTTTTAAGCTGAGGTTTTTGGATAAGACAGAGTATGTTTCTGCCTCTAGAGGCCCCGTTCTTTAGTTTTGCCAACTCTGATAAGATTGTAATTATTCGGCTTTGCATTATAGCTGCCGTCATTTAAACTGTTACCCCGACTGAAGTTCTGAGCCAACTTAGTGTTAGAGTTAAATTGTGTAATCTTAAACCAGCTTATATTTTAAATCTGAAATTTGATTGTTCGGGATCCGGACGATACCCAATTAGTCTATGCAAGCCGCCCGGGCATCCGGATCTGCTCTCACCTGTCACCCGTTATTTTAAGTCACATCGCGAAAATCGATGGCTTATTATGTGAGCACGAGACGTGTATTTTATGTTCAATTTCTGGATTAAATAGGAAGGTTTATTTCAAATTTTTTCAAGACTGTAGTTCATTTCAGGAACAACGATAATTCGCTTAACGTATTGTTGGGTTCTACGAGTTCGTGGATTTGCAGTGATTGACAGCAACACTTGATGAAGAATCAAAACGCAATTTATTCGTCAGTATTGCACTGGACAGCTCCAAAAACACGTTTACAAGCGCCTAAAAACTACGACAAACTCGTTGAAACAATCAGCAACACATCCTTCAGGCTACAACGGTGAAGACAGCTTCATGGCGAAGCACTAAAGTACAGCTCCCGACTCGGTCGATCGCTCTCGGAACTAAACGCACTCTCGATACTCTCCACGATACTACTCAAGGTACACTGCTACTCTGCATACAGGCAGGGTATTTAGAGCTTTTGATCTACCTTCGAGAACATTCTGGGGCAAACCGGGAAGAGTTCGTTCTAGAATGTTCTCTCTCTCTATGGCCTGTCAACAATTTTATCGCCAAATGGGCAATTTTCCACCAAATCTGGCAGACCTGCCTTTCTTTGCCATTTTCTGGGAATCCTAAACCCGCCTTGCTGAGAAGTTGTCTTATATCTTAAGTGACGAAGTCACGCAGTCAGGTTTCTGGAACACTATCCTACCGTGTGTTTAGCAACGTAAGATGGCGTGCATATCTTTAAATTTGAGTAGCATATCATGAAAGTCTAAAATTAAATATTACAGTCCTAAAATTAACTATTCAAGATTGTAGATAGCAATATCGGCATGTAAATCTTGAAGCAATTATAGCGATGAGCTGTAGATGAGCGATTTATCGCAGACTGAGTCGAAAATATAGCAATTTTGGCATTGGATTAATCATAGCTGGTGCGTGAAACAATTAGATGATAGCTGCAACTGAATGCTGATACCGCAGCTGGGCATTTCGTAACAGTATGTTAGGAGTTTGATGTCAGTTTATGCTCCCAAATAAAGTCAAACTTTGTAAGGGAATGGTATATTTTATTTGTACATAAATTTAATAATGTGTAATAATGTGCCTCATAATCTGTCCATCCGTGGCTACATCGATGTTTAGCATTCTAAAACAGGCAACGCTATTTAACAAAGGCAGAACATTGTGTGGATCTACGGTGGGATATTTTTTGGGAAAATTCTTTTAAAAAATATATCTAATTTTTAAGATATTTTAGGTAAAACCACGAAACTCTATCGGCTAATCCATTCCGTAACTTGGAATGGAATTCTAGTCGAATCATCAGCATTTTGGTGTTATAACTACTTGCCCATTGGCGAGCCTTGATGCCTTTCAGAAAAGGTATAGGAATCATAAATCAAAGATTTTGGGAATAGCTTCTCTTCAGACTCGCAGTTTCATAACATCTGTATTAATTTTAGAAGGATGATCTTAAATTTTCTCGAATTCGAATCAAAATCCTGAAAGTTTCTCAAGCTTCTCGAGACTTTCGAATCTTTATCTCTTCCGTCTTTTACTATATGTTATAACAATAATAAATTTTATAATTAAAGCATAATTTGAAATCTGCATTTAATAAAAATCGAATTTAAGGATATAATTTTCAAATACATACCTATATCTATTAAGTGAATGTTAGTACAATTCCATAAATTCTGTAAAATTTCATAACTTCTGCAAATTCTGCTCTGTAAATTATGTCTATAATTTCTATTCTGTAAATTCTGCGAATTCTATTCTGTCAATTTTGTCTATAAATTCTATTCCGTAAATCCTATAAATTAATTCGTTTCTGTATTGTAAATTTTGTCTATAAATTCTATTTTGTAAACCGTAATAACAGTTCTTTAAATGACTACTAGTAACTGAAGTTCTTCCATTAAAATATAGGTTTTATTTGCTAAATTTCACTGCTTGAACTTTTCTGTGTGTTTTCAGGTTAGCTTTGTTTAGTCTATAACCTTTTCACAGATGGCTCCAAAACTGAGAACGGCACGGGCAGCGCCTTCTGTAGCCTAGAAAATGGAGTTGTAACATTCGAGTGGAAAAGGAAATTAGGCTTGAACAACTCGGTATACCAAGCAGAGCTTCTAGCTATCAGTGCCGCAATTAGATATGCGAACATATGTCAACAGGAGAAATTCTCCATACTCAGTGATTCTGCATCAAGTCTAACGGCTATCACAAGTCAAAACAGCCGTAGTCCATTGGTATACAGAATTCAGAAACAGCTTCTGACAATGCCTATTTCGCAAAGACCCATTTTAAAATGGGTTCCCGCTCACACAGGGATTCAAGGCAATGAAGCCGCTGACCTACTGGCCAAGCAGGCAGCCAACTGTACGGATATATTAGAAAGACCAACTAAACTTCCTTGGTCTCATATTAAGCGAACAACTTTGACAAGTCTGCTACAAAATTGGCAAAGTAGATGGACAGAGGCAGAGGTAGGACGAAGGACATTTCGCTTACTGCCAAAAGTTAATATGGAAATAAAGACCCACTGTGCTAGCCTAACACAGTTCTTGACAGGTCATGGACCATTCCCAGTATACCTGAACAGATTCAGACTTAGGGATACTCCTTTCTGCGAATGCGGAGAGGAAGGCGACACGGACCATTATTACTTCCATTGTGTACATACAAGAACCTGGCACTTGAAGAAACCAGCGGACTGTGCCTGGGCAATGTGGACGACTAACACACTCAAAAACAGAATAGCCCTTGATAAAATAGAGAAAATCTCAGAACACTGCCTAAGCAGAAACAACCGTGGATAATATTATAATGTTTCAAAAGTTCAGAACTTAAAGCAGATAACCAGAATAACGCTTAGTGCCTTGCAGTTAACAATATGTAAAAACTGTTATTAGTTTATAATATTCAACCTTGTTACTCTGGAGTCTTCCCCGCCGTGATGGTATATAATTCCGTTTGGTTATGTCCGTGGTCGGAAGCCATCACAGCGGTGCACTCACTTCGTGTATGCAAAGTACAAAGAGAAAGAAATGCATGTACTGTTATACCAAACACTTTCCTTCAGACAGTTTAACAATAATACGATTTTTTTTTTTTTTATTTTTGATAGTCAAATATGCATTTATCAGCAAATGACCTTGAATATCACGCTTCGCCAGTCTTTTTGTATACGACAATCCCCAAAACAACGCTCAGAACAAAAGTATGGACTAAGACAGGCAAAAAATAAAAACGGAATAAAATAAACACCCAATAATCCCTTCTTACCTAGCACATAAAGATCGTCTGCTACGCACTAGTATTAGTGCAACCATACTTTGCCCCAAATCTTCGCACCAAAACATATCGATTGTAGGAATCGATCGACCGTTACCACCGCGCATATTAAAAACACGCACTAAAGAAAAAACAAAAAGAATCAATACAACGTTCCTATGGAAACCACGTCATGCGCCTCGAGCGGGAAATCTACGTAAGGTCAAGAGCACAATGTATCTAAAATTAGATGCGTCTTTTAAAGAAGACAGAAAAAAAAAAAAGGGTCTACTTCGAGCGAAATGTATTACGCCCACGTCTGACGTATTTCGTAGGTATTTATTTACCGTTTTCATAATATAATCCTTTCTTTTCATTTCATTCTTCGCCTTGACAACATTTTATATCGTAATTTAAAATTTAAATCTTTACAGTTTCATTCATTCTTTAAATAATACATTTGTTTCAATCACACCGTAAAACTTATTATTGTGTAGTTAAAGAATTTAGATGATCCTTTACAAATACGTTCAGACTGCCAGATTTAATATCTCTCGAAAGCTCAATGTTCTGCTGAACAAATTTAAGGGTACAAATAACCTAAAAATTAAAACTGACGTAAAAAATGTAAAAGCATCAAAAAATTATAAAATTAACGTTTGAAACCTAGGCTTATCTCGATATGACGAAAGTTGTATTTCTTAACAGCCTTATTGAACACTGGCAGTGTGACCATAGTTCTTCTCCTGGTGAACAAGTTAGCATTTTTTTTTTTTTTTTACTTCCTTGTGCGAGGTAAAAAGGAAGTATTGTAATCTCGAAAAGTTTCAGGCAGCATGTTTCAAAGAAAATATCCATTTTGACCGCTATCGAATGCAATTTAACGATGTTTTTGCGTGATATCTGTACGTAAGTACAGAATAAAAGACTCGTTTCCTCCAAAAAAATTAACAAAACTGCTTTAAAATTAATTCTGAAGAGAATTTTTCGTGGCGTCTGTACGAACGTATGTACGTACGTGCATATGTATGTACGTGCGTACGTACGTACGTACGTATCTCGCATAACTCAAAAACGAGTAGCCTCAGAACGTTGAAATTTTGTATATAGGACTGCTATAACATGTAGATGTGCACCTCGTATTTTGGTTGCAATCGGCTGCACCAAACGTATATAAATATATTTATATATATATCCACTCTGTTACCCTGCTCAGTGATCTGTTTCTTTACTCTTATATATTTGTAAATTGTACATTTTTTGCTTTAAAAATGATTGAATTATGTTGTTTGTATCATCCGGTTAAGGTTTTTATGCCTTTAGTAAATCTGTATGCAATATTTTTAGAATTATCAACAATTTTATAGTTGTTTAAGTGCCGGTAAGCCTTTTTTTTTATGGCGGTCATTGATTGTTTACATTTGAAACAGCAGACTAGTGGATTTGTTGCCAATCTAGAGAAACTTAGCTTCGTAACAACAAAGATAACGCCTTCATTTATTATTGCCAATTAAATCATGCTTAATCCTTTCTGGAAATTTTTTCGATGAAATAAGTGTTTAAGATTTACTTCGTAATTTTTAATACAGATATTTTGAGTTTTTATGTATTTTTGCCTTCTCGCGAAGTGAGAACTGAATTAGTTGAACGAGAAATACTGAATCGTCTGTGAAAAACTGTTTCGTTTTTGTTTTGTTTGCTTAATTTCTTTTATACATCATTCTAGCTTTATTATAGTATTTGAATAGAACATGTGGCAACGATTAGATAATTCTATTCTTTAAATGATATAAATTTTGTGCATTATGAGTTATAACATGAACGAAATATAATACTGGTAAGTGAATCTAGCGCCAGAGTGTCGCTATTGTAAACAAATACTAGAGTGAATTTTAAAGAATGCATTTATTCTATTGTGGTTTATGCGCTGTCGGCGAAGTAGATTTAATTCAATCCAATAAGTTTAAATGAAATGCAAGAAAAAATGCGTATAATTTAATATTCCGTACAAGAAAGTCATGTGGTGTACACATCAGATTTTTTTTTTTTTTTTTTTTACTTTTAGTACGGATAAATGTGAATATGAGCCAGTTTCCGTCAAAAAGGATTCACCAGTGGCCTTGTGAATGAGACATCTAAATACTGGTAATCCGACCTAGGTTCCAATCTTGATGAAAGAGCATGGGTATTTTCGCAGCTTTCTGCATGTTTAACGTGAGTGTGAACCAGTTTTTCTAAGAAATTACTTCACGAAGGGATTCTTTCCCTTAGGCAAATTGCCGCAATCGATGAAACATAAACATAAAATATTTATCAATGATTACAATATTATTAATTGACTATTTAAGATCCAAATAGTGACTTCCATGCATAAAGACAGTCGCAGTATTGAAACTGGCAAAGCCTAAAGAATGCAAGCGGACATTAGAAAAACAAAGGTGATTTAGGCCTACAAATGAGAAAAGAAGTGGAAGAAGCTTTTAAGTTCTAATTTCTGTTCAAATGAAGTGGCTATTGGAAGGTAAATTTACAAGATGCTCACAATTTGCTGCTATAGTGGACTACTGTATGCCAAAGTCTCATTTTTCTTGCTGGCCCGAGTCGGCTGTAACATCTGCCACATCAAATACGTGCATAGAACCGCTTAACAATCCAAGTAAATTTAAATTCAATTTAATTAGTTCAGTTTAATTTATTTAATAGATTTTTTTAACTATTAACATAAAATTACAATTGCGTAAGTTCCTTGTAGGCAGTAAAAATGATTCCTCTCTTCCCAGTTTAAGAAATGGTCACAAATTTATTCATTAGCAATATTTCCTCTAATTTTTCTCACAGCAGCGCGGCACGTTACTTGAATCATCTACACGATTGCTTGTAAATGTTCTGTAGTCCATTGCGTGCCCAGGTAATAAAAGCGCTTGTGCAACATCATAAAAATCCATGCGTAGAGCGCACGCGTGCAGCTCGTAGAAACTGTTATTCACAACGTCGACTGCAAACCTTCCTTGCCCCAAACACATAAAATCTTGTCAGTTGATTAAAATAGCTGTAATCAGTTGTGTACATGGAAAATAAAATGCCACTGCAATTTCTTAAAAACCAGGTGTGGCTTGCATAAAATCTGCCAATTTAACTGGTTTGTAATGAATTATATACAGGGGAAGTAAAAGCATAAGTTCAAATTCATAAAAATCAGAGCGTGGCAGTTAATGTGCACAGGTGTGCAAGCTATCTCTCTTAAGCCCAATCATTAAACACCTATAAAAACACATTTATGCATTTTAAGCCTGACCCATTAAAGGGGAAAATACAATTCTATGTTGATAAATTTGTGGCATTTGTGTTTAAAAATAGGACAGTTTTTTTAATGAAAACATTATTATTTAAATATCTTCCTGCGAGTTAAAAAAGACATTGACCTAGAACTGAGTTTTGTACGTAAAAGTTTCGAGTACGTAAATCTAAACGCTTCCCTTTAATTATTTGAAGCAATGCGAGTTACTCATTTATAAAGCTTGAACTCATTTATAAAGCAAACAACAAGTTACTCATTTCTAAAGCTAATATGCGTACTGTATCCAGCTGTCTCTACCTTGTCTGGGGGTATTCATGAAGCACGAATACAACAGTTGTTTTGTAGAGACATCGGGTTATTTCAAAGCAGGAGAGATGGAAAATGAGCAATTCCCTCGCCAAAACTCGAACCACGGACCTCTCAAATACGCGTCGAGCGTGCTGACCACTACACCACGATGTCATGTTAGGAAGGCGGGAGAAATACCTTATAGTACAATTTTCAAAAAACTACCTGGTCAGATAAATAGCAAATGCAACTAGTATATCAGGAAAAATCGCATTCACGGGAATAACAATATCACTCAGCTTTGTACATTTCTGTATTATCACAAGAAATTTTCACTAAAAAAAAAAATTCAAATCGACAATGTCTTTTGCGTTGACTTAAACGATACTTATAATGTTAAAAATCCCATACCGATTCTTTATGTAAAGTAGGTTAGGTGTAAGTGCAGGAGCAACCTATTATTTACCCTGAGTAAATAGGTAAAGGCCTCTTACATTAGCTATCCAAATTAACATCGCCTTTCTGAAGCCCACTGTGCTGTTCTGGTGCCGAGGTGCTACTGCTGTTTGATGCAGCCGATATCGCAAGTTCTGCCACCGCTGGCGGTATCAGCTGGCATTTTACCGCTTAATTGGTACCAATCTTTAGCGATATCATCAACTGTCCCGTCTTACGTTCTTGGACAGGTGGGGCATTTATACTGCTTAGTTAATACCACTCTTTGCCATGTTTTAAATTCTTTTGTTCCAAATTATTACATTTTTTTTTTTTTTTTTTTTAAAGGCCAATTTTCCCAGAACTATTAATTTCGTTTTGGCATTTTGCGTTGATTCACTATAAATGGCAAATTACTTTTTAAATTGTTGCCACCGAATATTATAGCCCTGTATTATGATTAAACAATTTAAATAATGAAGAATCTGCATAAATGTATGTGCGTTTCTCGTATTGTGAAATAAAACAACAGTATCTAGAGCTATGAAGTTTTCAATAACGTACGTCTAGACCCGAATACTGGAATTCGAAATTTGTTTTATTATCGATTTCATATTTTGTAAATCGTTTATGAGTTTTTAATTAAGAAACTCAAAGATTTCAAAGCAAGTAATGGCAACATTGTTAAAAAAAACATTTTTATCTCCAGCGCGCGATACTGTATATTGGAAATTCTAAAGATATGCTCTTTTAAACATTTTGTGATATTGCTGCTGAATTGAATTTTATGGTTTAAGTGCGAACAACATGTTGTTTAATAAATAAAAGTAACACACAAAACGTTAAAAAAAATAATAAAAATAATAATAAAAAAAGTTATTTGGGCTTAATATAAAATCTGAAAGCTTTCAGAATTTTTTTTTCTTGCATTCAAAAATCTGTTTCTTCCTTGAAATTTTATATCCGAAATTATTCATTATTCATTTTCTCATCTGATTCAAAATGTTTAAATGTTTCCAACAAGAAAGGTCCACCTGTGCTTAGATACTCTGGTGACGCTATGTTAAAATCATATGCAAACCTTCAGTATCTTCTTCTCCCTTCCTCCAGAATAGAAGAAGTCCTGACACGGTCCTGCTGAACAATGAGCGAAAATGCATATAAATTCACATATAAAGGAAAATGGGTGTAAAATTGAAATATAATAAATTAAATAGTTAAAATAAACTAAAACGATCTGTTGGGATGTAATACAGAGATTGGCCTCTAGTGTTAAAATTTAACAGCACGATACCATTTCCGATACGAAAGCAGAGGAGTGCCCGCTGGTGGGAACAAACGGGACCTCCCCTTCCGGGAATCGAGAAAAAGCATGCTTTTATATTATGCTGTAATCAACTTGTGATCTATAATGCAGTAATGTATAATAGAATACTTTGTATGTAACCTGCTTATTAAATCTTTCCAAATTAGCTCCACCAGTGTCCGAGTGGAAAGACCACTTAATGCTGGGAGTTCGACCCTTATTCGATGCCCGGCGTACGGGCTGCTGCATGTTTGGTTTTGCCCTTATGTTAGGTGATAATGAGTTAGTTACTTTAAAAGTCCTCCGCGAAGACATCGCTGCTCCGAGGTATACAGCCCTCTGCCATAATCAAATAACCGAACCTAATTTCCAAAATTAATTATGAAACAATAATTTATTTATGCAGTTACTATCTACCTTCCCTCCATCTCTTTGTTAAATTTTCTGCTGACGCCCAGGCGAAAGTGTATGCAGTCATAGTAGACTACGTGAAGATAGTAAAGAGCTAAAAAGAGTGAAAAAAGAGTGTTAGATATAAGTATATAAAACAGATAAGAATAAATTATAGTTTTCACCCTCCAAAAGAACAATATAGAAAATCACATTACTTTATTGGAACAACGTTCGATACTTCAGTAAGAGACAGGATGTGATGTTAGTGATAGTTACGCAGCTGGTGTCCACAAGTGTCATTTTTTGCGCAGGTGGAAAACTTCCACTCTTTTTAAAAGGCACGCTACATTGCGTGAGTTAGAAATTCATCACGTGCCTTTGAGCAACACGAGCCAAAACCGCGTGCAGGTGAAATTGGAACTCCGATGTCATAGCGAATTCCTGCCTACTTTTAGCAGACATAGCGCCATAGTGTCCGGAAATGTCTGGAGAGATTTCCTTAATTTAACTGCGACCGTAGCATTTAAATAAAATAGAAAGGGAAAAATGAATGATGCAACGAGATCTTTGATTGTTTTCGCTTCAGTTGTAGATTTTAAGGGATTCTATTTTCGTTCAAGTTTAAAAGGGTTATACAATTGTTAATTCAGATTACTAGGGAAGTTTTAAGAGTTTCGAAACGTTCTCTTTCATCTTTCTGTCTGACATGGTTAAGAAGCGGAACAGTAGTTACTCTTTCAATCGCGTAAAAGTAAATTAAAAATAAACAATCATCTGAATTTCTTCGCAGTGTTTACTAACAAGAACAGCGTGGTTTTATTTATATATTTCAAACACCTGAGAACTTAGATGCTGTTGCTTTTATGTCGAAGTAAGTCTTACCTGAAGCCAAAAATAAAGCTACTGAAAAAGTTCTTTTCCATTTCGCTTTCAAATTAATATAAATACTTTGTTTAAGAAGATAAAAAATGCATTATTTAAAAATAATAAGTAGGGAGCCAGCACTATAATTGTGAAGCTTTCGCACAAGTACAAAAAGAAATGCCTTCATTATGTGACAGCCTCACACACAACACTGAAATGCAAGACAGTGAAAAATACTATGCACGTCATTGGTAACCATCCAGCAATATCTGTATAAAAGGATATAACTGCTAAGCTATTTCTGTTCTGAGAATGAAAACTTTTTGCGATTTAAGTGATTTTTATCGCAGTCTAATATTTGGAGCTTATAAGATGGATTATAGTTTATGCCAGCGGGCACCATGGTGCCCGCCGCTGTGCGATCACAATAAAAATGTTTAATTTTCAATAAAGTTCTGTGTGAAAGTTTTTTCATGCTTAATGAAATCGAAATTGCGACCAACACAGACATCAGCACACAGCGAAATTCAGCCGATCTCTTTTTTTATGTGCATATATTATTCTACTATAAATTCACCTTGAAAAAGTAAATGGTGTCCTCTGTTTAACAGATATTGTAGAATGTGCTCTTAGGAAGAAAAAGGTTGGGCACCCATGGGTTATAGTATTTCGGAGGTAGAGAACAAAGTTTGAATTTTCACATAGTCACAGTGCACTCATGTAGTTAGGGTACATTCATATAATGGCCATCCACTGCATAAGTGCATTGTGACTACAAAAGTCCTAGCGAAATTTGAATTTGTGACAAAAATGTTGTACAATGAAAAAGCCTGATCAGGATTAATGGACAAGATTACTTCACGCATTTAAATGCACGCTGCTGCCTCAACATCGGAATTCAATTCTAGGTCCTCGAAATCATCATTAAGTTGACTGTAGAATATTTCGTTTACGATATGCTTTTAGGGGATCATACCTAAGTAGAGCACTCTTGATAATACTCGGCAAACAGCTATGCAGCATGTCTGGTCTCGGCAATTCTGACACTGGTCATTTGAGAACTAGAATAATCTTTTCTAATTAATCGCGCTTCCAACTGTTTCGGACAGACGGATGGATCATCCAGTCCCGGATCTAGCGGGGGGTGGTGGCAAGCCGGGGTTCTTGCCCCGGGTGGCAACTTTTGAGGGCGGCAAATTCAAATATAACACTGGATCATTTTGGCATGTTGTTCGCTAAAACAGCTCTCTAATTTTAGTACAATATTAATAGTTTTAAGGCCAAGTTTAAAAGCCTCTTTTAAGAAGATTTGTAATTAAATACTAAGACTTCTTTTAAAAGGAACTTGAGTTAAAATAAAGTACAGCCGATTACAACTATAAATACAAGATCAGAAGGAGGCCAAAAGAGGGACTCCAGGCTTCACTGATAGAATCAGATTAACCCTGTGAGTAACATTTGGAGTCCCTGTATCATTTGCTGTCTAGGCTGGGCGTAATCAAATAATAAATAGAACGATAGATAAAAGAAGTCACCTGGTTCCCATGGCAACGTCTGCTGGGAAATGGAGAAGCATTGTAACTATTTTTTAAGAGCTAACCCAATAACTCAAATTAATATTCATCGAATATATACAAGACACAGATATTATGTCTTCAAGCTGAAGCAAGGCATTAAGATTTTTTTGCAGCCAGTTGGCAACTTAGGCTCACCTTTGGTTTGACTCGGAACGGTGGAGTGCATGTTGGATTTTAAAGCTAGATTTATTATTTCTATTTTTTTTTTTTTTTTTTTTTTTTAAGATATGCTTGCTTTTAATAGCCCGCACCATATTTAGTAACACACGACCATTTATTTAGGACTGTTCAGTGTAATTATGTCAATTCTTAGTTATTTTTATTAAGGCAATTCATAGTGAATTTCATTTAGATTAAAAGGAACCATCTGCGCGTCGAGGGGGAGAAAAGCGGAATACAGAAAACGAGCCAAAGACAAGGCCAAACAGAGAAAACAAATTTCAGCTAAGATGAAAAAATAACTTCACGGAAGAAGTAAACCGTCAGATCCTGCCCCAGTTCCGATTGTGCTGAGATTCTAGAGGGAATTAATATTTCTTGCAATTCACTCAACCAAACATGACTGCATATATCATCCCCAAACAATCTACAAGTCAGCATTTGAAAGAATAAACTTCTTCATCGACATCAAACGAATAGCTGGAGGACATGAAACCATGATAGTATAAAGATTTCTTCATTTAGATGGGAACGGGCAGCAGAATGACGAAAAACTAAAAATTTTTGATCTTTTGGACCTATGCAGTTGGCTGGTCATAGAAAAAAATGAACGATCACCAACAATCTTTTTTAAGCAGTCAGTCAGTATTATTAGCCGGTAAATATCCAGAATACGTAAACCTCAGTCCCATTGAACGTGATGGCAGACATTTGACATGTTATACAGAACATTAATAAATAATAAAAAGCTTAGATCTTGGTTTATTCTAAAAACAAGAATGCAATTTTTTGTACACCCTGCAAGATTTATCAGAAACATGGTGCTGCCGTTACACCATACAACAGGTTTCATTAATTGGAAAAGGTTTTAGCAAGATTAATTGAGCGCGAAGCGTCTGGAATCCACAGAGGTGCATGATTAAGAGGAAAATTCGAGTACACAAATGAAATCGTGCCAAGGCATCGATCACGACACTAAGCGACTCATTCTTACAGAGAAAGAAAAATGGAGAAAAATTCTATATAGTCATGGATGCGGTACTATATCTTTCAACAATCTATCGTTCTTTTCTTGGGTCTGATGAAATCCCAAGTAGCCTGTTCACAAAGTGTCCTCGACCTAGCGAAAGAAATTTTCTGAATTTAATCTCTCCGCTTGCCAAACATAATTCAACTCTTAAGTACTAGCACCTAACAAGTCAAAGCACCTAACAAAGGGAAAGGAACCATATTTACCCCATATGTGTCTCATACTGAAAAAAAAAAAAAAAAAAAAAAAAAAAAAAAAGAACCAGGTGACTCAATACGTAAAAACGTGGGGTGATTGTGTGAGATAAAGGAAAATTTAATTGATTTCATAGAAGTTGGTGGAAAGATAGGAGAATGTATTTCTGAACGCAGTGTAGAAAATAAGTGTCTTAATTGACACTTGATGGTTTAGATATTGGACAATGTCGGTGTCAGTCTTACGACAACGGGGCTAATATGGCTGGCATTTCTAAAACAGTACAAGCTAGAATTACAGAAATGAATAAGCTGGATGAATTTGTGCCATGTTTGGCTCACTCCTCGTATTTTGTCAGTATGCATTCTGCTTCTTCGTGCCCGGAAGCAGTTAATCTGTTTGGACTTACTCAGAAAATACTTCGCTTTTTTGTCGGATGCACTACTTGACAATATATTATTAAAAAATGTACAAAATACAACTTAAAAGGAAGCAGTCAGACGAAATGGTCGGAAAAATATGTGGCTGTGAAAGTCCTTCTAATGAATTTACCGGAAATATTCAAACATTTAAAAGAAATTAAAGATATTTCTCTTGATGCGGAATCAAAGCATGAGGTAGGACATGCGTTACATGCTGTGAAAAATTTGAATTTACTCAACCTGAAAATTTGAGCAAATATTTTTCCAGAATTCAATCGAGTAAATATAGAAATTCAAAAGGAATTCCTCTTCTGTGTTCTGTGTAGTTAACGAAAGAACTGACCAAAACTGAGGAATTATAAAAAATGAGAGAAAAATCCTATGGAATATTGGATACAAAAGTCAAAAATTGCAGTTGAGTCTATTCTGACAAATAAAGAATTCAAAAGCACAAAAAGCAATCTGATGAACTGTTTGAGGACGAATCACGATCACTTCAACCTGTTCAGATCGAAGTTTCAGCAAATTAAAACATATTAAAAAATATCTACGATCATCGGTAAGCAAGAGCGTTTATCAAGTCTCGCGATTCTGGCAACCGAAAATCAAACCGCAGATCAAATTAAGACGATTCTGTGCACTTATTTGCAGAACAAAAGGCTTACAGTGTAAAATTTTAATTTTCGTTAGTAATTCCGTGATATTTTAATAGCGTTAAGGCAGGTAAGAACTTAAAATTACTTATGAAATAAGAAGTATGAAAAACAAGACAGGGAGCACGAATACTCTCAGTAATAGCCCATATTCTGTATAATCGTTTCAGAATACTTCCTTTCGGCAATAGCCCATATTTTGTATGCGATGGTTCCATTAGTGGCTGAGCAATAAAAGCCGCCGAGCACTAGTAGTTCGGTTCGAGGGTCAAGTATAGGTGAATGAACTGGCTGTATGAGTATTTCCGTGATTTTCCGTGATTTAACATAGATACAAGCCAGTTTTCCTTACAAAGTTTTTTTCCACGGGATATTCCTCCTTTTCCATGCAGAGCCTAATGGCGAAACACATAGTAAATAATCAGACAAATGTCCTCAGCAGTGGCCGAGTGATTAAGATCGCTGTATACTGGTAGTTCGACCTTGCCTGGGTTCAAACCCAGGCGAACGGGCTGGCTACATGGTTTGGTTTCGTGGATTTCCTCATGTGTAATGTGAATACGAGCCAGTTTCCTTTAAAAAGTTCCTCCACGAAAGCACATCTTTTCTAAGCAGATACCAGTCAGCCTCCTTAACATTTTTTTTCCACAAGGCATTCCTCCCTTTCCACGCAGAGCCTAATGGCGAAACACATAGTAAATAATCAAACAAATGTCCTGAGCAGTGGCCGAGTGATTAATACCGCTGGAATACTGGTAGTTCGATCTTCCCTGGATTCAAACCCAAAAGAACGGGCTGGCTGCGTGGTTTCTCTTCGTGGATTTCTTCATGTGTAATGTGAATACGAGCCAGTTTCCTTTAAAAAGTTCCTCCACGAAAGCACCTCTACTGTAAGCAGGTAGCCCTCCTGTCTTTGCCATATTCATATTATGTAACCCAACCTAATTTAACCAGTAATGCAATAATACGGAATAGTGAGAAGCTTAGGGGTTGCCCGTTGTCCCTAGAACAGAAAACGAATGGTGGCGAGGACTGGAAGGTTAGAAGCCTTCAGGATTAGGCTTGAATCCGAAAGTAAGCTCAGCAGAAAGGCGATTCTCCTAGGGAGAGGACGAATTTCTAATTATGTAACTTCGTTACGTTTTTCTTCCCTTTATAGCAAAAAAAAAAAGGGGGGGCCACGTTAAGAATTTAGTATAAAATGGAGCTTGGGTTTTTACCTCAAACCCTATCTATTTCTGTATTAAAGAAATTAAAACTTTTTAGAGAAACTTAAAGGATGATGGGTGAGGGCGGCAGTTTTAGCTTTTGCCCCACTTCAGAAAATCAAAGATCCGGCGCTGGGATCAGCTGTGTGGAGAAAAACCAGTGAATTCGTGGTTGTGGAGACTCTTTAATAAGGTGGGGTTTGTTTAGGTTTAGATAGAGTTTCAATGAGATCCCTGTCACTCGGCGTGAATAGGGTTGTAATCGGTGCGGGCAAGCTAGAAAAGAAGTGATGGTATATTTTCTAAACTTTCTACTCATCATTCGCAAGGTGCAGAAGTGCGACGGCGTATAGACTTTGGTGTATATTGCGTTGTTTTCTGTATATACATAGTATTTTTATTCTTAAAGCTGAAATTATAGACATCATTAAAATTTCGATACTGGAAATGTAAAATATCAACTACATCTTTAACCGAATCCAAATATGAATTGTAAAATTTCTGGCTGGATGTGTTAGCTCAGGGTTTCTTAAACTTTTTTCAGTCGCGACCCCTTTTTATCACTGAGATTTTTTCGCGACCCCTCCAGTACCTGATAATATTTACAAAAATATTGTGCACCCGATAAGTATTGCGCAAATTCTACACACGCATGAGTGAAACTGTCAATTTTTTCCCTTGTACTGTAATATACTACTGCAGTTTTAGGTCATTAACTTTAATTTATAATTTTAAGCCATACAATAATGTGAAAATTTTAAATAAGTAACAGACGAAATGACAGCGTCACGTGCAAAGCAAGGAAAATGAACTTTTATATTATAAAAAAAATTCGTCGAAATGTTTTCGTTTTTTTCTTTGTCTGTATTGTGTTATCTTTATCTATTTTCAGATATATTGTGTAAAAATATTTGGTAACTGTAAAATTATTGGCGACCCACTGCTGCAGGTCCCGCGACCCCCAGTTTAAGACCTGTGTTTGCTAATACATAATAAGGCCACACTCAGGAAAATGCATGAATTTTTTATAAAATTTTATATTTATATATATATATTGTTTTGTTTGTTTATATGATTTTTTTTTTTTTTTTTTTTTTTTTTTTTTTTTACTTTACACGGTTTACGGGCCTACATAAAAGTAAGTCAAATACTTATTTTGCCAAAAAAATAGCGAGTTTTATATAATATTTTGTTTTACAGATGGAAAAAATTTTATTACTTTCTTGCCTCAAGTAAAGGATGTATTGTAATCGCGAGAAACCTCGGGTATCGTATTTTGGCAGAAATATCAATTCCGAATCCATCTGGACATTTTTCTGGCATGACTTCTGTACGTTGGGTAAGACTGGTACTTAGTAGATAGTTTCGGTTCCTGGCCGCGGGGAGGGAGGGGGTACATAATAAGTCTGTACACTGATATGAACCATTGACAATTCTGTGGTCCGTTCAGGTGGGCAGGGACCGTAACGATGCTGTCAAGTCTGTCTTAAGGCCCGTCCACACGAGGACGCTCCCGACGTAGTTGACGTAACTTTTTTGACGCAGGCGTAAATTCGTAGGACGCAGAAGACGTAAAACTGAGTACGCTCCTGTTCAGCTTTTTCGCCCGTGACGCGCGCGTATAGCCAATAGCCGACCGAGTTCTTATCACGTGTCATAATCAGAAAACCTTCTTGCTTACCCGTTTCAATATGGCGTCAGAGCCACACAGAGATGAGTTTTTGCTTAGAAATATAACTGTATACAGCAATAAAATAATCAGCAATGTTCACGCCCTCTTCAGATTTCTCAAACCGTACATATTAGTATACATTTAAAATTCTCATTAAAGGGGAAAACTGTATACTTATAAAGCAATGATCCGACCAGTATATCCATATGCTTCACCTATTTATAATACCGTAAGTAATAGGAACCTAAATAAATTACAGTTTCTACGAAATCAAAGTTTCTGCCTTACAAAATTCTCCTTAATTATTATAAATATTGGCTATATCATGTGTAATAAAAACCTCTATAAATATCCCAATATTAAATACACCAAAAACTAACTTCAATATAATAACTTCTAAAATAAAGCAGTTGACTGTGAAAGAGTATTCAATAAAATACAATTACGAAATTTTGGAGGAAAGTTACAACTTGTGTCGTACAGCAATCATTTATTGAAGTTTAATTAAATTACCTTTGCAGTGACTTCTACTTGTTACATTATTTTTCACAGCTACTGCTATCACAGATAGCTGAGTGGTCAGCGCACTGCTTTGGTGGCGGAGGAATGGAAAGGTGGCAAGTTCGAGCCTCACCCGTAGACGATATAATTCAGTTAGCTTTTCCCATTTTGAAACGTTTCTTATATTTAATCATGAATCATTATATTCTTATTTTACCTATTATTATTGTTTTCACTTCTTATTTTATTCATTATTATTATTGTTTTTAATTTAGTTTAAAAATGTGCAGTGCAAATAGAAATCCTTATGTAAAAATATATCTGCATCTCTTTATAATATATCATCTATAAATTCTCTCTTTATTTTTACTTTATTGCATATTTTATCATGCACATAATTTCTCATAAACTGTCCAAAGTTTGAACCTCATTCTAAATTCAAAAATAAATAAAAAGAAAAACAAAAGACCAATGGAGAGCGAGTTAAAAAAATATGAAGTTGGTTTTATTATGTGGTGGATGGTGTATATAAAGAGAATTAAGCAATTTAATTCTCTTTATGTACTGTATTCCAAACCAATTTTATAAATCCTAATTTTTATACGATATAGAATCTGCAAGTCTGTCAAACTGGTCGATACTCATCCTGAAGGAATTAAAAAACAAGTAATATACCCCCCCCAAAAAAAAAAATTAAGTCAATTCCTACTTAGGTCCACAAAGAAAAGTTTAAAAATACAAAAATAAATAAATAAATAAATAAATAAAATACAAACATAATTTTTTTAAATTAAAAATTTAAAAAAAATTAATTTGTGAAAAAGCTGTATTAAGATCAAGTGTCATTCACTGCAAGTTTAAAAAATTGTATTGGAACTTGAGTGGATGAATAAAAAGCATTTTATGTACTGAAAATTTGAACAAGATATAGGGAGAGTGTGAGCTCATAGTAGGAATTTAATATTTCCGGATATTCCTTTCGCAAACGAAGCAGTAAAAAAAAAAAAAAAAAAAAAAAAAAAAAAAATCTAAAATCTCTTTGAACAGGTCGCTCTTATGTAAATCTTTCGGACCCATTCTTGCCATTTTTTGCGGTTTTGCCTCTGCTTAATAGTAATTGCACATAATAGTAAAGTTTCAGCTATAAAAAAAAAATCATCTGATTCGGACAACTTGCCGCAAACATACAGAAGAACAGCGAAGTAATAAGATACAGCTCTGTTGACGCTATATTACAGCGTCACGTGATTTTTGCGCAAAATAATTCTATTGGTTAAACGCACTCTTCGTAAGCATACTCGTTTGGACGCTTTTACGCTGGTAACGTAAAAGCGCGTTCGTCAGCTACGTTTCGAGCGTATTCGTGTGGACGGGCCTTTAGGCTGTCTGATCGCTACATGGCAGGTGACGAGAACTGAGGCACCTGGCGTCTACCAGAGGTAAGCAGGTGTATGATCGCTACATGGCAGATAATAAAAGCTGTCTTCTGGGTTCGCCTCTGTTGGTCGGCTCAGGGGAGGCTGACTCAAACGTTTTCTTTGTCTTTTGCGGCCAGCGATGCCTGGTCACCCCAAGGCCCAAGGCGATATTTTCCGGAATACCTTTGCAACTTAATGCAATTACCTCCACAACTTCGTTAAGGAGAACTGAGGTGATTAAGACAAAGCACTGGCTGAAGGGTAATGAAGGAGACCATTATGGGCTTACGGGGAAGGAAGTGAATAAGGAGTCCATTCTATGGACGATAAATTCTTTCTGCTTTCAACCTGTTTTACTAGGTTGAAAGAGAGAGAGGTGACGGATAAAGGCGGATTCCTGAATGCATTGCATTAATGGAATCGCAAAGATTGAAAGACAATTAGCCGGGAATCATAATTTTCCAGGGCTCGGGAAAGGTATATTAGGTAATACGGAAAACCGCAGTAATCGCTAATGCCTTGGGGATGGGCTGGGGGGGGAGAGAGTCTTACGACTAAAGCAGAGCAATGGATGGTGGAACGAAAAGAAGGGGGGAAAAGATTCAAGAGTAGAAAAAGTTCTCCTACCGCCCGTGGCGAGAGTACAATAGGAGCAACTTTTGGAGCGGAAAGAACCGTGAAAAAGTTAACTGTAGAAAAGACGGAGAAGTTTTAGGATAGTTAAAGGGAAGGGAAGTAAAGAAAAACGTTAAAGGTTGGAGAGGAGAGGTGGATTAAAAAGTGGAAAGAAATAAAAATGGGGACAGAATTAACCAAAATTACCTGATTGCAGTTGGTGTTTGAAGATATGCAAGCTTGTATATATGCAGATTGCTGGAACAAAAATTCATGATAAAAGTGTTTTGAGTAGCATATGGGGGAGTTAGATTTAGAAGATTAGAATATTAATTTAAATTTCAAAAATTAGGCAGTTTAAGTTGAATAATTAAGTTAGGTGATAAAATAATAGAGAAACGTTAAAACTATTGCAAGTCTGATTTAAAATTGTCTGGGCCGTGTTTTATGAAAAGATGAGGTCTTGGCAAGTGGAGGGGCATGTTACCTATAGCAGCACGGATATAAACCGAGAAACGAGGCCGAATTAGGTCCGGCGGGCATGTGGAAGTATGGATTTAATTAAGGGTCGTCGGGTTAGGCCCGTGAAGTGCTTGTTAATTTAAAAATTTTTAGAAAGAATTCCTAGTCAAGCAGACACCTCCGCTTCGGCTTCCTAAGAAAGATGTTATAAGTTCTATCAAGAACGCTCCTAGGTCGCTTAGCTGAGCTGGGCTCAGCTGGATCGTAAGCAGGAAGTGAATGCAAGTTTTTTTTTTTTTTTTTTTTTTTTTTAATTTCAGATTTTTTTTTTTTTTTTTTTTTTTGAATATTTTGTGATAAGACTGTTGAATTGAATTTCATGGTTCAAGTTGTAGAGTCATTAGGTTAATGCCTGGTCACCCTGCCTAGCCTTTGTCACCCGGAATTGACACTGAGAGCTTGCTCTTCCATAGATTGCCTCTACAGGTTGAGGGGTCACATGCCATGTTAAGGGCTCTCGATAGCCTAGGTCAGGGTGTCTCTCTTTCTCTAGTGCACTGCAGATACGGACAGAATAAAGTACTGTTTTTCCAAAATGGGTTGTAAAATGGATTCAAGAAGGATTTTTTTTACGTGACGTCTGTGCGTTCGTATGTATGTATGTATACTGCGCACACAATTCAAAAACGATTAGCCATAGAACGTTGAAATATTGTATATGGAACTGCTATAACATCTAGTTGTGCATCTTTCTTTTTTTATTGTAATAGGCAGGATCGAAAGTGCACATATTTAATTCGTTGCAGATAATTTGATATTGAATATCGGATATCGACTGGTGAAGACAACCAGTTATTCTGCACTCGCGAGTGAATTGAAGTTAGGAGATCACAGATATATCGATCATAACAACAACATACATGGCCAAGTTCGGGAGAAACGACGTTCGGTGTAGTCGGTGTCACCGACAAAAGAGTTGAGATCTAACGGATGGCAAATTTCATAGCAGTTCCTTTAATCATAGCTATAGGAATTTACAACGTTCACTGTAAAAAAAAATATGTAAAGTTACTAAGAAAAGTCGTGGAAACTGGGATGCCATGGATTATTTAAGTAATCAAAACAGGAATATTCTTAGTAACTTTACAGAAATTATACCTGTAATGGTTACAGATGTTTGACATGTAATGTTACAGGAAGTTATTCTGTAGGCATAACAAAGTTTTTGTATGTTGATTACCGAAGCGTATGTCTGTAAAGGTTACAGATCAAAGATCTGTAATGTTACAGGAAATTATCGTGTAAGTATAACATGGGTTTCATATGTGATTTACCAATGTAAACATCTGTAAAGATTACAGGAAATAATAGTGTAAGTAGATCGTAATTTTTGAATGTGAATTACTAAAGGGAATATTTGTAGATTACTAGTGTTCTGCTTGTAAGATTATTGCAAGTGATTATGTAAGAACATGTATTTTCATGTGAAATTTTAAAGGATATATATGTAAAAGTTGCAGATAATTTACTTAAAAGTTCTTCCAAATAATTATGCATATAGAACATATTTGTCTTATACAAAATACAAAAATGATGTATTCTCAAATATTAAATATTTTGATTGTAATATTACTATAAATAATTACACATGCAGAACATATGTTTTATGTGAAATGTCTACAGCTACTGCTTGTAACAAAACATGCTGCATTTATTTATTTGTGGGGAAAGGGAAGTTATGTAACTTTAAATATTATTAAGTTTTTTTTAAGGAAAAATACCTTAGATTTTCTAAAAGATATACAACACTTTCTTTCAAAATATTCCCAATGTTAAAAAGAAGCTCAAATTTTATGTTTTTCTTATACTTTCCTTTATTGAATTTTAAGACATCTCAAAGTTACATATGCATCACGAAATAGCTGGAAAAAAAAAACTTGTGTATTAGACTTAATGGTTTTTTGGCAATAAATTAGTAATGTTCTAGAATTCCTCCGCTGAACACTGGTAGTTCGGTCCGAGGTTCAAATCCCGCGAATGGGCTGGTTGTATGGGTATTTTCATGGTTTTCTCCATGTGTAACATGTATATAAGTCAGTTTCCCTTCGAAAGTCCTCCACAAAGGCATTTCTCCGCTTAGGCAGATAGTCCTAGTTTGCTTTGCCATACTTAAATAAACTAAACCAAATCATTCTCCTTATACCCAACAGTGTAATCTAAAGAGACTGCAATTGGATATGATTACAGTAAAAAATATTTTAATGAAATTCTTTCAATAAACAATTCTAAATATTTCTTCAAATTCTAAAAAAAATTACTGATGTAACTCAACAATGAACTTAAATTCAGTTATCACAAGCTATCCAAAATCATTTTCATGCTTAATTGCATTATTCATTTAAATTACAACATATAATTCTTTTAGGCGTAAATGCTTTTTAATCTCTTCTGCTACTAACCATTAATTGAAATAATAGATTAATTAATCGGACAGTTGTACAGGCATTTTCCCAGATTTAAAACTTAATTAATAAATTACATTCTTCTCATTAAATACAAAATTGAAGAATTAGTTAGTCCTAAATTTAATTTTTCAAGTATTCCTTCTACTAAAACATTTAATGCTTACAGGCAGCCAGACAGTAAGCTGAACACTAGCATTTGGCTCTAGATTTAAATCCTAGAGAATGGGCTGCCTGTGTAAATGTTTGTGTAACATGAAGTTTTCCTTAAAATATTCCTTACCTTGGACAGATGGCCCTCTCTTGCTTTGTCATATTTCAAATAATCAATTCAAGCATTTAATGTAGGTATGACTTCACAACTTCGTCCCAAATTCTAACTGAAAAATTGAACAGAATCCCCTGATACTGTGTCTATAATACATGATGAATATAGAATGATCTTAAAAATTTAAGGAAGAAAATATAACGTATTTGGAAATGCCTTGATCCTATAATTATATTTTTCTCTGCTATGCCTAGAAAATTAAGAAAAGTAGACTTAAGAATGTAAAAACTGAAGATAAAGAATTCAGCATTAATAATTGATATGATAGTAGTAATAAACTAAAAATTTTTTAATGAAAAATTGATAATGCATAATGGCTCCTTAAAATTTTAATTTTCTATCCTACTATTAATGGAACTAATTTATCACTATAATCAAAATGACTCAGAGTTTCTTTCTTTAACTGATGTCAAAAATACAATGATTATTTCAAAATTCCTGTGGATGATTTAATTGTTCTCAAAATTTTCTATTCATTTATTAAATGCTTCAGATTAATGTTTTTGTTATCATTATTTCAAACGACTTTTTAAATCTTCGGGGAAAATGTTTAAATCTTCATTCAACAAAATTACATTTTTAGATAGATTTTTATGGAATAAAAAATTCTGTAAGAAAATATTCATTCACACAAGATATTAACTTAGTATTTGCTCATTACTTTACAAGTATTCGATGAAGCCTTTTAGTGTAACATACAGGTTACATAAGGAACCATTTCATTTTAATGTAATATTCCATAATCATATATTTTATTTCAAAAAATATCATATTTTGAAAATATTGGATATTGCAATGCATTTCACTCCTAACATATACAGCTAGCGTGAAGATTTATAATTAACAGTCAATATAATTCATAATAATGAATTTCGTTATGCATAACTACATCTTGCAGGATTAGATTTAGTTGACAAAAACTATTAAAGATAATATAAAAGATCTATTTGGTTCCAGCAATTTAATGCAGAAAGAAAAATACTTTTAATACCATATATTAGTGGTTCTCAACCATTTTACCTTTGCTAGTTCATGCCTCTCCTCATTACCCAACTTGAAAAATAGATATACACTTATTTTTATTTTATTATATTTTAACGTTTTTATAAATTAAATAAGAAAAAGGTATGGAAAATGTTGATATATACAAAAACAGATCTTATATTTAAAATACACAGAAAAAAAATGACTTATGCTACAATGAATCTTCTATTGTAGATCTTGAAAATTGTACATACTGTGAAAAATGAATGTGACAAACAAAAATTGATTTAATTTTGCACACAATTCTTTTACATGCATATCAGTGAACACTGGGGGGGAACTCTTTATTCCAATACACAGAATATAGAAACAAAAATAGGTTTATTTTTATTTGAAAACTATCCAAAAGGAAAATAAAATAAAAAAATAGGTAAAATTTATATTATTGTTATTTTTAATTAATAATAGTTGTGAAGGTGCAGTCCTCTTCTTCTTAGGATTCAAAGCATGGCTCCTAAATAAAGAAAAAATCACATTCGTTAGAAGTACATATCATATTCTAAATTTGTGATGAGACATTTTAATTCAGAATCTCTTCATAATAATTGCATGCACTTGCACATATTCCAAATGATTTAAATCTTTTTTTTAAATTAAATAATTAAATTGCAAACAAGATTCCTTTTGGTCCTTTCATGAAATCATAAATTGCATGTATCATCCATTTTTGAAGCAAAAGCAGTACAAATTTAAATAATTCATTTTGCAGAAAATAATTTGAGGTTTATTAGATATTTACTATATTTATTTGTAATATAAAATAAACCTGTAAAGTAGTTTTAATAATGATCAGATTTTTTTTTTTAAGATTAATTTCTCTAGAAATTGAAATTTATTAAGGTAGCACTTCTCAATCTGTGGATCATACAGCTTGCCCTCGTGGTCCTCCGAAGTTTCCAAAGGAGACAAAAAGATTTAGTTGAAAAATCCCAGAGTTTAAAAAGTTACATATGACAATCATCTATCACCTTTTCTCGTAAGATAGACATTTTATGAAATTTATTATTGGTTACCCTACTTACAGACTTCCCACTCAGTCTTAGCAGTAAAAGATGGATTTAAAGCACTATAACTGTGGTACTTACCACCATATATCCAAATATACTATCATATATCCACTAAGACTGTGGTCTTACCATCATATATCCATATATAGAAGAGCCATGCAAGAATTACAAATCATCCTTCTCATTAATAATCTTGAAATATTAGAAATATAACTTTTCTTCAATGGACTTAATTATAAAATGTAACGGATTTTAATTATATATTAAAAATATAAGTGTACTAGTAGTAATATATGCTAAAAAATTGCTTTCGAAGGGAACAGCAGCAAGGTGATTCACAAATTATGATAATTCACATAATCTCTATTCGAAAAAAGTTTGAGAAACGCTGAAACAAGAGAATAATTAAATTATGGTTAATACTGGTAATTTCAGCCGTATGCTTTAAGCTTGATGATCAACATTAAAAAATTCTCAGAGAGTGTTAGATCAAAAACTACTTTTCCACATAATATGGACTTATACGTAACAGCATTTAATACTTACATCAATTAATGCATGAACTTCAAAACTTACACAATTAACAAACACATGAACAATGATGTTACATGCATTCATCCTCTGAATTAACTAGTCAGTTTGGGTATTTTCTATCTTAGATGTCGCAAAAATTGATCGTGGATTTAATATTTTAAATGTTCCTCTCATAGACATTTTAATACTTGTATTTTTTACATAGAGTGTCATCTTTAGTTTTATAGATATTCATTTGTTCACTTATTATGATTAAGTTTTACAGACAGAACAGATGATACCTGATTACATTAAGTGGTATTTAAGACAGAAACTTACTTACTGGTACTTAACACAGTTGCTAGAAAAATATTACATAGTGAAAGACAGGGTACAAAGTCAGAATCTGAAAAGTTATTGACTTACACTAAGCTATTTAATGCTTGAAATATTTATGATTAGATAATATCTTTTACATCATCAATATCTAACAGTGATATGATATACTTTAAGTATACAGTAAAACCTCTCTATAACCTTCCATAATTTTGTACAATTTTGATATTTAATGGAGGTGGTTACTTCACAAAGCATGATTCTCAGTGATAATTAATATCAATGTTTGTATCACCAGAATACTTGACATAGTCACTTAAAGAGGTATAGTTGCTAAGGAAGGTTTTTCTGTACTTCAAACAATGGTTTACATATTTTAAAAAGTATATTTTTCTGACACTGTTATTTAAAAAGTGTATAACTCCTTCCACTATTAAGCATAAAAATTTGATATTTTTATGCTTAAGAGTCATTCATTTAGTTGTAACTTACAGGAAGATATCTTAAATGCCTAAAATGTTTTAATTTATGAAAAACAGCAGTTAGAGTATATTGAAGGGTGCTCCCTGTATTATTAAGGAAGCGCACGTTTGTGCAATTCTCTGATGTTTTCTTAAGTGAAAATAGGTCGATGTGTACATGGATAAAGTCAAGGGAGTGCACGATGCCAAGCTTGTACAATTCGCAGATTTTTTTTAAGTGAAAATAGGTCGATGTGTACATGGATACCGAGTAGGTGCAATCTCTTGTCTTCGTGTAGCGGCGGTTTTTGGCACACAGTATACACACAAGCCAAATACGTCGCTACACAAGCCAAAATAACATGGTCAAAGAATTGCACAAACTCGGTATCCATGTACTGCCAAAAATCACCAATTTTTGCCAAGGGGCACCCATAAATATACTTTTACCAAAACAAGCTTTAAGGCATACTGTCAATTACATTTTAAATTCCAGTGATTTTTCAACACTAGTTCAAATACTCTAAGCATATGTTTGCATAAGTTACATAACTTTTGCATCAGCAAAATTTATAACTTAGCAAATATGAACTATGAAAAAAAAATATCTGAGTTTACCCTGACCCTTGGATTTACTAAATCTATGACACTTTTAACGCCAAAGAAATTCGATGACCGAAAATACGCGATGATTTATTTAATCTGGTTTTAAATGGGTCATTTTAAGTTTGGCTATATCAACAACTTATATTACTCAGTATTGTTGGTTAGTGAATTTGTAATTCTTTTTCATTCTTGAAATATATACACATGACAGAATTGCAATAAAAATTTTAGGTTTTTCAGATGAACTCATAGATTGAACTAATTTGTTGAATTTTATCAAGTAGTTCTTAAAAATACAACCAACGATTAATTAAAACCAACTGCAATTCAAATGGATACTCTTTGTCAAAAAGGAGCAATAGAACTTATTTTAAACATTCAGCAATAAATAGTTTTCTGAATATATTTTTTAGCGTAACGGCAGTTTCAAACATAATAAAGAGAACAACATTCATTCTAATGAGGATAATTTTGAAAATAATTCACATTAAAATATATCTCAAAGAGATTTTTAAATGAAAAGATGACACAAAAGAATTATTCTCAAAAAATACATGTTATCTCAGATATAGAAGAAGTTTGGCATTGAGCTGAGTATTGAAATTAATATATGCAACTGACGTATCATTACTTAAATTTCCATGATTTGATATTGAATGCTATAACTATTAAATATTAGCAAATGAATTTTATAATGAACTTTGCACCAAAATTTATAGAAAATTTATAGAAAATTTATAGTAAATTTATATGTAAATTTACATTGTAAGTACTAGAATGAATGTTGTACCATTTTATTAATATTTTACTTTTCAACAAGCATAAATGAAAAAATAGAATTTTTTTTCTTTAATGTTCCTAGTATGTTACATCATAGTTAAAAATATGTCGAAGTCATAGCATTTCGATTATTGCCTTTTGTAAATGTTGGTTATAATGTAACTTAATAGATGCTTTATAAGTTGGTAAAGACTGTCCTGGATTAAAACTGTCTTTAACACAAAAAATAATATACATTGAATACTTTTACAAATATGTAATTGCTATCCGACTATATAATCTTTTAAGGCGAACTTATCGCATGTATTAATGAAATAATATTCCATTTTAATGTATGTTAAGTTATTTTCTCGAATTTTTTAAATATATTACATTTATTTTTTCTTTTTCGTTGAGATTAATAATAACATACATGGTGTAATAATGCTCTGAAAAATATTCTAAAGCAGTTCACGCTGGGATTAATGATAACATGTATGGAATAATAATGTTACATCTGTCAACAAAATGAAAAATATGAATATTCTAACGTGATATGTTTTAAAAGATATATAAATATTTAACATGAGAAATTATTAGACTATAGATAGAACATTAATATTAAGCTTATTTGTTTTTAAACTAACATATTAACAAATTTGTTTCTGTTTATAAATATGAGCAGTTTAACTGCAGACACCTGCAGATGTAACGAATAAAAGTTGTTATTTTACTAAATGGAACACAAGCTCTGTGATTTGAACTCTAACAATAATTCAACACAGGTTTATTTAGGAGGATTAGAATTATAAGCTAAACATTAAAAGAATTTAATTATAGATAGTGTAAAGAACATAACAAATACATTACATAAAATTAGTAAAATACACATCAAACACTATTTCGAACTTACCTCGACCATAGCAAAAATAATGGCTAACATGGCGACTATCGTTGAACTCTCCCGCTAAAACGCTGTTTTTGCACCTTCTTCCTGATTGGTTCTTCTCTCAGCCGTTTTAAGCCACGTGATCACACGCTACGGACAAAATCCAAGCAAAACTTTCTTCAAAAATTCCTGTAGAGTTTACAGTTTCGTTTGGTTCTGTGTTCGTTACAGGTATTTCCTTCGTAATTGTTCGCATTTCTGTAACTATACAAGACTTTTGTCTGTAAACTTCGAGGTTTTTTTTTTTACAGTGTTCTTCAATTCATTTAAGCAACAATTTAGTACTTTCTTTTATATCAGATTTCTAAATTGGCAAGTTTTAATTTTCAATAAATTACGTTAAAAGAATTTAAATTCTCCAATTAGAAATTGACTTCGTTTAGCATTACAAAGTTAGTGTATCACTGTGGCTAGGCCCGAACCCATTACCAAAAGGAAAATAAAAAAAACTGATGTGTACACCACATGACTTCCTTGTACGGAATATTAAATTATACGCATTTTTTTCTTGCATTTCATTTAAACTTATTGGATTGAATTAAATCTACTTCGCCGACAGCGCTTATAAACCACAATAGAATAAATGCATTCTTTAAAATTCACTTTAGTATTTCTTTACCATAGCGACACTCTGGCGCTAGATTCACTTAACAGTATTAATAATTATATAACTGTTAACTTATATAATAATTATATAACGGAAACTAAGTTCACTGTTATATAAACCAATAATTATATAACAGTTAACTTATATATTTCGTTCATATTATAACTCATAATGCACAAAATTTATATCATTTAAAGAATAGAATTATCTTATCGTTGCCACATGTTCTATTCAAATACTATAATAAAGCTAGAATGATGTATAAAAGAAATTAAGCAAACAAAACAAAAAAGAAACAGTTTTTCACAGACGATTGAGTATTTCTCATTTAATTAATTCAGTTCTCACTTTGCGAGAAGGCAAAAATACATAAAAACTCAAAATATCTATATTAAAAATTACGAAGTAAATCTTAAACACTTATTTCCTCGAAAAAATTCCAGAAAGAATTAAGCATGATTTAATTGGCAATAATAAATGAATGCGTTATCTTTGTTGTTGCGAAGCTAAGTTTCTCTAGATTGGCAACAAATCCACTAGTCTCCTGTTTCAAATGTAAACATCAATGGCCGCCATAAAAAAAAGGCTTAGCGGCACTTAGACAACTTTAAAATTGTTGATAATTCTAAAAAAATTGCAGACAGATTTACTAAAGGCATAAAAACCTTAACCGGATGATACAAACAACATAATTTAATCATTTTTAAAGCAAAAAATGTACAATTTACAAATATATAAGAGTAAAGAAACAGATCACTGAGCCGGGTAACAGAGTGGATATATATATAAATATATTTATATACGTTTGGTGCGGCCGATTGCAACCAAAATACGAGGTGCACATCTACATGTTATAGCAGTCCTATATACAAAATTTCAACGTTCTGAGGCTACTCGTTTTTGAGTTATGCGAGATACGTACGTACGTACATACGTTCGTACAGACGCCACGAAAAATTCTCTTCAGAATTAATTTTAAAGCAGTTTGATAATTTTTTTGAAGGAAAAGAGTATTTTATTCTGTCCTTACGTACAGATATCACGCAAAAACATCGTTAAATTGCATTCGATAGCGGTCAAAATGGATATTTTCGTTGAAATATGCTGCCTGAAACTTTTCGCGATTACAATACTTCCTCTTTACTTCGTACAAGGAAGTAAAAAAGAGACGGTCCTGCAATCTACTTCTGCGCTATCATTTCATCTATTATAAGCATGTTTTTATTCTTCACTTTCGGCAAAGTTGATTATCATCTGAGTGACGCAGAAACCGGCGATCGCAGCGCCATCTGTTGGTGAAGTTGGCAAATGCTCGTTATGAATATTATTTGGTTTAATATCGATAATGATGTAGTATTTTGAAGTTTTAGATTTTTCCTTTGCATGTGCCAAATGATGCCATATTTCAAGTGCCTAAGTCAGTTAGAACTGGTCTAGGTTTTTGATGAGTGAGTCAGTGAATGATAAAAATGACACTTTTTATACCTTAATAATTCCATAACTATAAGAGGTAGATTAATGAAATTTGAGACTCAAATGTGTTGTTCATGGGAGCTCTATTAGACATACAAAATTGCAAGTTTGTAGGTCTAATAGTTTTTGAGCAATAGGGGGTCAAATGTAGCTCAAAATGGTTCGTGTAAGATACATATGGCCGGTGTACCGCTTTTTCTTTTCCGCCTGTTCCGAACTTGGCAGACACAATGCCGTGTGTCTAAATTACGTAGAAGAAGATGCGAGAACTTTTGAAGAATTTAAAATTACCTGATAATCCAAATATATCTTTATTTACTTGTTGATTTCCCTATCGCATGGCACATCACAATGGGAGACAATCTGCACTCTTTCCCCAATTTTGAATATGACGCATTACATTTTTAACAATGAATGGAAGCAGCCAGGCAAGAGACACCTTTTTGTGAACAAGCGCAGACAACAAAAGAAAAGGTGTAGTTAGTTGCAGTACTAGTTACAGGCTTGGAATTTCTTTGTTTTGATTTTCGATAGCGATTGAGCAAAAGCTTACAACAATTCAATCCTGCAGGGACAGAGTGCGGAAGTGAAGGGGGTTGTACTTATATTTAAATCAGAAATTTAAAGGTCTATTGTTAATTTTTTCAATTAAGTTTAAATTTAGTAATAAATTTTTCATCATGTTTTCATACCTTACATTATATGTATATGTAATGAAACTGCGGTTCAATGACACGACTTGAATGATTCGATCGTGAATGCGGTGCAAACTTGCATTAAAATTTCCAGTGAAACAGAACTTTTCTTAGCAAACTGGCGTAGAAGTTTTCATAATTAGAACTGGCCGAAGAATGTAATGACAGAACACTTTCGGAGGCACTGAAATAAGAACACTGAGACCTAGATGCGTAGAAATACTAATTACGTAGATACTTGATGCTTAGAGCGTCCATCCATTTTGAAGAAGAAGCAGTCGAACCGGATTAAATTCCTTTTTTTTTATTTATTTAAATTCTCATTTTGTGGCCGCAATTCACTTGGCACTCCACTCGTGCCTATTTACAATCTACAATTTTGATATTATTGCCATTGAAGCGAATATAGCAGCACACACATGATTGCAGAAAAACGTTTGGTCAAGGGGAAAGCACAAGCAAAAGTGACGCATCAGTTCATAAAAAGAAGGGAGGGAGTCAAAAGTTTCAGTTTTTAGTTTTGGTTTACAATTTGGTGATTGGTCAAGAGGCATCTGCGTTAAGGGTTACTTAAGATCGCATGATTAATTTGAATGACGCAGTTTAGATTTACAGCGCTATTTTTAGGACAGAACGATGAAGTTTCCAAATGAAATAAAAAATAAAAGAGGTTATAGTGAATTAAATTTAGAAGTTTGCTTTCATATTTTTTATCTTACACATTCCCTCCCTTTCAAAAGAAAAAGGCGGAGCGATAGAGAAGCCTTTTTGAGAGAAAAAGCATTAGAACAGCAAAATATGAGATATATAATTTTGAAACATACAAAATTGAACAATAAAACTATAATACGTAAAATGTTCAGTTCAAAAATAATATTTAGCACTATATTGTTTTAAAATAAATGCAAAATTTTAAAGTCCTAATAAGATTTGAGTCCAATCTATAAAAGGTTCTTGTTTTTGGAACATTCACATCACAATTTTGATACTTCAGGGAAGGATTTCCAAACGTTTTTACACACAAACTCACAATTATACAAATTTTATATATCCATTAATTATTACGAATGATCATAAATCTTAAAACTGACACCAATTTTCACATTTATAAGTAATACTTATCATTTGGAATAGCATGATTGAAATTATGGTGTTTACTTTTACTATTACATTTTACAATTTTCGTATTGTACAGAAACTTGAAGACCTCCAGCTTTCTCCTAGTACACACATCCAACTATTTGGGCAAATCCACGTTAAACAGACTCATGTATTAAATTTTCATGAGTGGTTAGTGAATTGCGCTGCAACATTCCGTTATATTAAAAAAAAAAAAAAAAAAAAAAAAACACTGCCTTGCATGAAAAAGTAAAAGTCTTGTATAAAAAATTAAATAATGTTTGAGCCTTCCAAGTTTATGGGACATGAGGAGGGTAAAAGGAACAATTACGCAGAGGTAAAACAGGCCTCTGTTTGTGAACCAATACTCCCTCAACATAGTTTATATTAAATATACAATGATTGATAATTATAACATTCACTTACCATAATTCCAAACAAATTTAATACATTTTACTCTTAATTAAATTCTGATATAAATTTTATTACCATTATTCAATTTTCTTAAATCTTTGGTATTTATATATTAATTTTAACAATATTTAATATTCTCCCGATTAATAATTATTTCATATATATATATATGTAATAAAAACAAAGTCAGAAGTAACTGAAGGAGGAGGAATTCGGATGACATAGAAGTGTTGATCCATAATGACTAGGAAATTGGAGGCGAAGGCAGATTAAATCTTCAGTTTTATTTCAGTCAGCAGCACACCAGTCAGCATATTAAATGTGCCTGTTCCAAAAGGCTTACATTTTTGATAACTTTGTAGAAAGAAAGCAGCAGACAGACAGACAGCAGTGCAGCTGGGCCAAAGCGTAGAAAGAAAGTGAGTAATGTTCAAGATGAAAACTGAAATCAAACTGAGTTAGTTTTGGTTCTCAAAGCATTCTGATTGGACAGTTAATATTGCTGTAAAACTATTATTGGTTGCTTGAGTTTTAGTTCAATTTACATCACCAGAATTGCGTAAGAGTCATATGACATAGATTTTCTCGAAATGACGCCATGCAAATAGATGTTGCTATTTTTAAAATAGAGAAGGGAAATTATTTACGCTGCTAATTTAATCTTTTACATATTCTTTATTTTTCTTACACACACACACACACACACACACACATATATATATATATATAATGCGGTCTTCCATTTTCTATACTTATATTTGGGAAAGTTTCATACTCGTTATAAAAAAATAAAATAATCAGAAGTTTGACTCCCGTACGACAAAAATTGATCGGAATATTTAATTTCAAAATTTGCAATTTTTGATGTCATTTTCAACTTGCCCTCAGGGAAAAGTTAATTAAGCCAGAATGATTCAAGGAAATAATTTTAAATGAAACGCAATAAAATTGTGTATAATTTAATAAGCCGTGCAAGGAAGTCATGTGACGTCCCCATCAGACTTTTTTTTATTTGTATAAGCCTTTAAAATATTGCTCTTATATAGTTGTTAATTTAAAATTTTAATTAGGCGACACTGATTTTGGTCACTCCTCGTCCCAAAAAAAGTTCGTAAGCGTTTTGTTAAGTTACTACTAACATTTTCTCTACCTCTTTCCCCTCGTAAACAGTACAGATGCGGTGAAAAACCAATGCAATTTGCTGAACAAACAATCTTTCTCCTCACAGGCAACTGTACAGACACATGAGATGCAACTGTTACAGCAGAAAGCAATGGCTTTGATTCGCTTGCCATGTCAGCATTTTCAACTAAACTTCCTCCTTAAGATATTTTATTAATTAATTCCTATTTTGAGGGAAATAAAACAGAAAGTAAGGACACCATTTTATATTGTATATTTCTACATCATATAATAATTCTGAATAAGATTGCTAAATTAGCCTTTTGAAAAAGCTCTAATTTATTTTTTAACATTTCGAAGGAGGTGAATAATGTTTACTGACCTTGTAAAATCCTGTCCTAGAAAAACAGCATCCACAGATACCATTATATCTCAGAAACAAACGGTTTGGTTTCGTTGATTAACGGCAAAGCACACGTGAGCTATCTGTCTAAGAGGAGGACTTTCTAAGGGAAACTGCCTAGTATATAGGTTACATATGTTGGTTAGTTTGGTTTATGTAATTATGGCAAGGCCTTGATGGCTATCTGCCTAAGAGGGACGCTTTCCTGGAGAGCTTTATAAGCGAAACTCGTATTCATGTTATTTCCTTGTACGTAGTAAAAAGAAAGTATTGTAATCCCGAAAAATTTCGGGTATCATTTTTCAACGAAATATCTATTTTGACTACTATCGAATGCAATTTAACGATGTTTTTGCGTGACATCCGTACGTAAGAACAGAATAAAGGACTCTTTTTTCCCCAAAACATTATAAAACTGATCTAAAATGAATTCTGAAGACATTTTTTCGTGGCGTCTGTATATACGTACGTATGCATATATGTATCTCGCATAACTCAAAAACAAGTAGCTTCAGAACGTTGAAACTTTGTATATGGGATTGCTATAATATGTATACGTGCACCTGCCATTTTGGTTGCAATCAGCCGCACTACAAGTATATAAATATACGTATATATACATTCTGTTACTCGACTCAGAGAGCTCATTTTCTTTATTATTATATCTTTGCAAATTGTACATTTTTTGCTTTAAAAATGATTGAATTATGTTGTCCTTATCTTCCGGTTAAGGTTTTTATGCTTTTAATTAACCTGCATACAATAATTGTGGAATTATCAACAATTTAAAAGTTTTAAGTGCAGCTAAGCCTAATTTTTAGCATGGCAGCCATATTTCTTGGATTTGTTGCCAATCTAGAGAAACTCAGCTTCGCAACAACAAAGTAATGTTTTCTTTTATTATTGCGAATTAACTCATGCTTAATGCATTCTGGAATTTATTCCAGACGATAAGAGTTTAGGATTTACATCATAATTTTTTATATAGATATTTTGAGTTATGTATTTTTGCGTTGTCGCGAAGGGAGAACTGAATTAATTGAATGAGAAATACTGAATCGTCTGTGAAAAACTGTTTCTTTTTTTTTTTTTTGTTTGTTTAATTCTTTTTATACATCGTTTTAGATTTATAGTATTTGAATAGAACTTGAGGTAATTCTTTAGATGATATAATTTTTGTGCACTCTGGGTTATAAAATGAATGAGATGTAACGCTGTTAAGTGAACCTAGCGCCGAAGTGTCGCTATGGTAAATAAATATAGTGAACTTTAAAGAGTGCACATATTCTATTGTGCTTTAAGTGCTATCCACGAAGTAGATTTAATTCAAAATTCGTTAACTGTTAATTCAATATGTTTAAATGAAATGCAGGGAAATTGAATATAATTTTATATTCCGTACAAGGAAGTCAGGTGGTGTACATATCAGATTTTTTAGATTTATTATTCAGCATCATTTTCTTTGGACTTACGTCATATTATACAATTCATTAATAAAATTACAAAAATTTTAACAGCAGCAGCATAGTAGTATACATTTAGAATTCTCGATGCAGTTGTAAGTGTTGGCATACATTTTTCTGTTTTCTTTGTCTTTTCTCTGTTCATTATAATAATATTCCGTTTTCTTATAACTTTAAAAACCTGTTTTTTTTTTAAATTTTTTTATTATTATTAGCGTTTTGTGCGTTTACTTGGTTTATTAAATATTACGTTCTTGGCACTTACGACACATAAAACTCGATTCTACTGCAAAATCACAAAACATTTATAAACAGTATATCATTAGAATTCCCAATAGACAGTCTCGCGCGCTGGAGATAAAAATGTTTTATTCCCTACAGTGTTGCCACAGCTCGCTTTGAAATCGTTGAGTTCGTTAATCAAAAATTCGTTTAAAGTTTTACGAAACATAAAACAGATAATAAAACAAATTCAAAATTCGGATTTCTAGGTCTCCCATGTTCAGTTGGAGGACGACATTATTTAAAATTTAATGGCTCTAGGTATACCGTTTTTATTACAGTGCGAGAAACATGCATACATTCATGCTGATTCTTCGTTAGTTAATTTCTTTAAATATAATACAGGCTGATACTATTTGGTGGCAACAATCTGGAATGTGATACAACGCATTTAATTGTTTCAACGCAAAATGCAGTTTCGAGACGATGTCAGTTTTGGGCGAGTCGGGACTAATGCCAATTTTGGGCGAGTAATAAAAAGTTTAATTCTAATTTCGGAAAGCAGTTAAGAAAAGAAATTAGTGGGGAAATATAAGAAGAAAAATTATACATTGTTGACAAAGTTAAAAAATCTGATGTGTACACCACATGACTTCCTTGTACGGAATATTAAATTATACGCATTTGTTCTTGCATTTCGTTTAAACATATTGGATTGAATTAAATCTACTTCGCCGACAGCGCATAAACCACAGTAGCAAAATTCACACTATTTGTTCATCACAGCGACACTCTGGCGCTCGGTTCACTTAACAGTATTATATTCCGTTCATATTATAACTCAGAATGCACAAAATTTATATCATTTAAAGAATTATCTAATCGTTGTCACATGTTCTATTCAAATACTATAATAAAGCTAAAACGATGTGTAAAAGAAATTAAGAAAACAAAACAAAAAAGAAACAGTTTTTCACAGACGACTGAGTTTTTTCTCATTCAATTAATTCAGTTCTCACTTCGCGACAAAACAAAAATACATAAAAACTCAAAATATCTGTATTAAAAATTACGAAGTAAATCTTAAACACTTATTTCCTCGAAAAAATTCCAGAAAGGATTAAGCAGGATTTAATTCTCAATAATAAATGAAGGCGTTATCTTTGTTGTTGAGAAGCTAAGTTTCTCTAGATTGGTAACAAATCCACTACTCTGCTGTTTCAAATGTACACAAGCAATGGCCTCCATCAAAAAAATTATTAGACTTAAACAACTTTAAATAAAAATATTGCATACAGATTTACTAAAGGCATAAAATACTTAACCGTAAGATAAGAACAACATAATTCAATCATTTTTAAAGCAAAGATTGTACAATTTACAAACATATACGAGTAAAGAAACTGAGATCACTGAGCCGGGTAACAGAGTGGATATATATATATATATATTTATAAAGGTTTTGGGCGGCCGATTACAACCAAAATACGAGGTGGACATCTACATGTTATAGTAGTCCTAAATACAAAATTTCAACGTTCTGAGGCTACTCGTTTTTGAGTTATGCGAGATACGTACGTACGTATATACAGACGCCACGAAGAATTCTCTTCAGAATTCATTTTAAAGTTGGTTTTCCCCATGTGTAACGTGTATACGAGCTAGTTTCCCTTAAAAAGTCCTCCACGAAGGCATCCCTTCCCTTAGGCAGATCGCCCTCGAGGCTTTGCCATAATCACACACACACACATTTTAAAGCAGTTTTATAATTTTTTTGGAGGAAAAGAGTCTTTTATTCTGTCCTTACGTACAGATATTACGCAAAAACATCGTTAAATTGCATTAGAAAGCGGTCAAAATGGATATTTTTGTTGAAATATGCTGCCTTAAACTTTTCGCGATTACAATACTTCCTTTTTACTTCGTACAAGGAAGTAAAAAGGGAAAGGCGAGGGAAGGGGTAGAAGGAAATGAAGGAGGAAGAAGCAGATGGTTTCAGTATAAGTAATCACACGAATACTTTTCTACTATTTCCTTCTTTGATTTTACAGATTGTTTCAGTATAAATATCACAAAATTACTTTTCTACCAATTTCCTTCTTTGATTTTACTGGCTTATAAAACATGAATCTCGTCCCATTTACGGTTAACATTCCGAATAACAACAAATACGTTCCATCATGACATCTATGGCATGATTCATAAGAAATTCATATTAACTGGGTCTAGGCGTGTACCAGACCTGATTTATTTTAAATTGCTATAGCAACTGAAATATGTTTCAGTAAGACAGGGTTCGGTCAAAATGAACAATGTGCAATCGATAATTATGGTCGCGTTTTGAATCGATCTTTGCCTTCTTATGTAATCTTTTATTGCGGAAGTAAAACAGTGTATCCTGATTTCTTTAATTAATTATTCCATGATTGTTGTGGAATTTATAAAATAATTATGGAACGATATTTCTCGGTTTTGAATAAAATGTAAAGAAATAGTGAGTTAAATATTTATTGTATACATAATTCATATTTAATGGCTAGCATATTTCTACACAAGTAGTTAACATACATGTTAAAAACGTATGGCTGGATAAATACAGTTAATTACTGATTGCTTCATTGTTGTGGAATTTTGAAATAAATATGGTACAATTTTTTTTTGTTTTGTTGTTGTTGTTTTGAATAAAATGTAAAGAAATAGTGAGTTAAATATTTATTGTATGTATGATTTATATTTAATGGCTGGCATGTTTCTAAAGTAGTTAAAACATATAGCTGAATAAATACAGTTGACCAGTGAGGAAATTAAAGCCCATGTTGAATACAAATTTTAAAATAATCAATGACTAAAACTGCAATCTGAAAAATTCAGTTTGTAGTATAACTTTTAAAAAATTGCCCATTAAAGTTTTAAAGATATTTTTCACACACACAAAAAAAAAAAAAAAAAAAAAAAAAAAAAAAAAAAAAAAACTTTCAGATTTTATAATTACGGCCGAAACGGGCGTTTTATTAACGTTTTGTGTGTTACCTTTATTTCTTAAATATCATGTTCTTCGCACTTAAACCATAAAATTTAATTCAACAGCAGTATCACAAAATATTTTAAATGAGCATATTGTTACGAAATCTACAGGCGCGGTAAGATGGCTTCCCCGCAAAATGGCAAGGGAAAGCAGGGTTGCCACATTTGACGAGAAATTGCCCATTTGACGATATTTGGCGACTAAATCGGCGCTATGCCTTGGACGGATGGAGAACCTTCTGTAACGAATTCTTACCGATTTAGCCCAGAACGTTCTCGAATACCAGTCAAAAGCTATATAAACCCTGCTGGTCCGCAGTCAGTTAGTGTGTGTGTCTCGTCTAGCGAGTCATTCCATGCGGAGTCGATCGAGTTGACAGCCGGGCAGCGAGTGCCGAGTGGGTGGTCGAGTGCACCGAAGGAGTCTGTTAGGGCATCGTCGAGAGGGCGTGTTGAGCTTCGGGAACGACTGAACCGAAGGGTCGGGAGCTGTGCTCTGTGTTTCGTCGAGTGCATCGCCAGTTGTAGCGTGGAGAGTCTCCAGAGTACGTGGAGTTCCGAGAACGACCGAGCAGAGTCGGGAGCTGTACTCTGGTCCTTTGCAGTGAAGTTATTTTCACCGTGATAGCCTGATAACCTGAAGGCTGTGTGGCTGATCGTGTCAGCGTATTTATAGTAGTTCATCGACGACTGTAAAACGTGTTTTGGAGCTGTCCTGACAATACTGACAAATAAAGTGTGTTTCGATACTTCATCAAGTGTCGTCGTTATTCACTCCAAATCTACAAATTCCGTACGAACGTGAAGGAAGAAAATAACGTAACAAGTGGTGTCAGGAAGAGAAAAACGCAACAATATCTTTAGATTTTCCAATACACAGTCTCGCGCGCTGGAGATAAAAATGCTTTTTTTCTTACAGTGTTGCCATTGCTCGCTTTCAAACCGTTTGTTAATCAGAAATTCGTTAAAGTGTTACAAAATATGAAGTTGATAATAAAACAAATTCCAAATTGGGGCTTCCAGATGCCCACATTCAGGTGGAGACGTACGTTATTCAAAATTTGATGGCTCTAGGTACCGTTGTTTTATCACAATGCGAGAAACATACATACATTTATGAAGATTCCTTGTTATTTAATTTTTTTAAATATAATATTGGGCTCTAATATTTGGTGGCAACAATTCAAAATGTGATTCGCCATTTATAGCGCGTTAACGCAAAATGCCAAAACGAAATTAATAGCCCTTCTGTGCAAACTGCCCCTTTGGGCTAAAATTTTTTTTTTTAAATTAAGAAATATAAAATCATAAAATTAAGAATTGATCTGAATCTAATCTTCATATGGAATTTCTGCGTAATACCTGAGAAAATATTAAACTGAGCAGTTAATTTACTACAGCAGCAGCTACGACTCCAGAAATCAAAGGTACTATATTGAACCGATGTTTAATTGTATTTTTCACAACTATCCATTTATTGCTTTTATTCCTAATCACTGATTTATTCTCAGCATTCTATCATTTTCTGGACACCGTTTCTGTTAACATTTGGTGGTCTGGATTCATAAAATTCGTCAAAGCATTTTATGTTTATCATTCTTTAGAACAGTGATCTTCAAACTTTGCCGACTTAAGAACACTTGGAACTATAAAGGTTTTTTATTTATTTATTTATTTTTTAATTAAAGGAGTATTCCACATTACCCCTAGAAGAATATATCTTGCAATAGTATCAATATGTAGATCAATATTCTGTAAGTAGCATAGACAATTACAGAATGCATAGACATTATGCATAGACAATTACAGAATTTTTTAAAATTTTTATTAAAAAGTTTTAATATTATATTAATATATTTTACTCGTTAACAATATCAAATCGTGCTTTGAATGTCACTTCTTGCATTATATTAGTGACTGGGTGTGCTTGCATTTCAAAAATAACTAAATTTATCTTAATGTTTTTTAGTTAATAAACACCAGTGAACTAATGTGGATGCTTTGTAATTTTCTTTTCGATTTTTTTTTTAGCCTAAGTGGACAATTTGCCCAGAAGTATTATTAATTTCGTTTTGGCATTATTTGTCATCCACTGTAAAAAAAGGACCAAGTATTAGAGCCCTATATTATATTTAAAGAAATTAAATAATGAAAAATCTGCATGAATGTATATATTTTTCTCGCATTGTGAAGAAAAATCATTAAATTTTGTATAACGTAGTCCTCCTCTCGAATATGGACATCTGGAAGCCCGAATTTGGAATTTGTTTTATTATCTGCTTCATATTTTGTAAAACTGTAACGAATCTTTGATTAACAAACTCAACAATATCAAAGCGAGCAATGGCAACACTGTACGAAAAAAAAAAATTCTCTCCATTGTGCGAGACTGTGTATCGGAAATTCTAAAGATATGCTCTTTTTAAGTATTTTGCGATATTGCCGTTGAATTTAATTTTATGGTGTAAGTGTAAAGAACATGATATTTAATAAATAAAGGCAGGGCACAAACACAGTAAAAAAGGTCCCTTTGGGCGTAATTTAAAATCTGAAAGCTTCCAGATTTTTTTTTTTTTTTTATTATTATTATTATTATTTTTATTCGCGGAAATTCTGGGGTTCCGCGGAGCATCGTTTACAGACCACTGCTTTAGGAGGACCAGTCACGAAGTGCGTTCGATAGTGAACAGAAAAGTTTGAACCCATGTTTACAGCTACCAACATTTCTAGGAAGGGAAAATGGCCAGGGAATATGCCGAATTGTTTCATATTTAGGAAATATGCAGCATGTGCAAGAATTTTCCTACTAAGCTGCTGAATGGCAACTTTTGTCATGCTTAACATATGTGGATTGGCGTTATCCATGTGAATGGTAATGCCATATTGTCTGTTTCTCCAGTTTGCTATCGAATAGTGCTACATGAATACGACTGAGTTTCTGACAGTAGATACTTGCGGTGAAGTTCAGATTACTCGACATCAGGGTCCTTGTGGTAAATGCCTGCCATGATTGCCAGCATATAAACAACATTGTCTTCTGAGGATACAAATACTGTTTGGGACGTGGCGTTACCATCTTGTTTGGGCTTACTCGTTCTTTCCTCTGTCTGAAATTGATGCACAGGTACCGCTTTTCATTTCCTGAAAGAATACACGGAAGAAAGCGCTTATGCTGCCGAACTTAACTCACGTTAATGTGGATCTGCCTAAATCTAGGCTATCTGCCGAAAGATGCGGTACTTCCGTAGAGGACATTTTAATAGAAATGGCTTGCTGTCGTGTTACTCTTCTAGGAAACAGGACCAGCTCGCAACTGAGTCCCGTCATAAAGTTACTAGCATCTTTACGCAACTCGGCCACTGTTCTCCAAGAAAGGAGCAAACAGCAACAATAAAATAATACTGTTCTTTTATGGCCTTCATAAGAATATTCCGGTATAAAACTCCGCCCCGTTAGAAAGATTAAATTTAACTTGAAGAAGCCAACGTTCATAAGGGTACAAGCATCTTTATGTCGTGGCACCGTTTAAAGTTTTATTTTTCTGTTGTGATTAAATGAAGCCAAACGAAAATTCCACTTGTATTAGAGAATAGTAGGAACTGTCACTTTGCATATCCGTAGCGCAGCTAGGTTCAATGCCATTTTCTTCTAAGCAACTCAAAGACGTACCGAATACAGTGAAGGAACGAACTTTTTTAGGATATTTGAAAGAAACAGGAAGATGTGCCTCAAACCAATAAATGAACAGATAGCAAGTTTTCTAGTTTACACTGGTTACCGTTCTTTTCATTACCTACGCATTTTCTATTTTGTCTTGCCATTCAAACACTTTTGTTTATCTTTTTTATAATATATTACAAATAAACTGAAGAATTTTAAACCAGTCTTTACAGTCTTCTAGATATGTGAAAGAAATTATTTCTTTGTTTTCACACTGAAATAAATTTAACCTTTGTTCTTCAAAGCAATAGTTATAATTAAATACTTAGTATATTTGCAATGATCAACATCTTAATCCTCTTTCCGGAAAAAATTACACAGCAGGGGTTTTCAGCCAGGAAGAAATTTCATAGTTTCAGTGGGGAATGCAGTCAGCCTTTTATTCACCTTTTAAGTATTCTGTTTTAGTTTCTGAATATGAAAAACTACTTTTATTCAAGGTTTACATTTATCAACATTTTCTACATTTTTTCTTGTTTAAGTTATAAAACATAGTAAAGCAAAATCTAAATGCAAACAAATATATGTAATTTTTCAAGTTTGGGAAAGTAGGGGGGGGACGTCGTCTACAAATGGTGAAAGGGACGCACGGGGCAGAAAGATTGAAAAACACTGTTATGGAACTTTAAAAAAGCTACATGTACTCGAAAACAATAACCATTCATGTGGTTTGGTTAGCAAGCAATGTTAATAGCTGGTGGTTGTCATTCCACGCACCGTGACATTTCTAATATTTTTAATACAACATTTTTTACTTTTATGAGTTTAAAAAATTAAAAAATAATATATGTGCATTTTAAAATTTTTCATTTTTGTCTTTTAAGACACGTTTTAGTCATCGTTTTTATAAGCAATTGACATCGAACCTCACATTAATGGAAGACAACTTTCGCAAATTTTAAAGAGACTTTCGGAATATTTCATATCCCTCCCGAATTTCCCGGGAAATACTCCGTTTCACTTTTCAGATAAATGTGAAAATAGAAACTTTACTTTTCTCCGAGAAAGTTTTACCGGGAAGAAACGCTAAATACCGCTTTATTACTTTACCAAAAGCGCAAATCAAATACCTGTCTTAGTTATTTACTATTTCAAATCAAGCTTCATTATGTTAGTAACTAGTTGTCGATGCTTACATATTTTAAATTAAAGCAGCCTATTGGTATGTATTGATAATTATTTTATTCAAAATCGGGATTTAATTGAAAATTTTATGTTTGTAGAAAAATATTTTAATAATATACTTAAAATCACTTTTTAGTTAAAAAAGATTTGATTCCCGAAGGACTGTATTATACTTTCATTTTGGCATTTTGCGTCGGACTCCTATAAATGTCGGTTCACTTTTCAAACTGCTGCCATAAATTGTTAGAGTCCTGCATTATATATCTGAAGAAATTAAATAATGAAAATTTTCAGATCTGCATAAATGTATGTATATTTCTCGCATTGTGATAAAACAACGGTATCTAGAGCCATCCAATTTTGAATGACGTAATCCTACTGCGAATATGGGCACCTGAAATTCCAAATTTGAAATTTGGAATTTATTTTATTATCGATGTCATATTTTGTAAAACTTTAACCAATTTTTGAGTAATAAACTCAACGATTTAAAAGCGAGCAATGGCAACACTCTGCGGGGGGGGGGACCTTTATATCTCCAGTGCGTTGCACTGTGCATTGGAAATTCTAAAGACATGCTCTAAATTAAATTAAATAAATTAAATAAATTAAAATTATTTTGCGATATTGCTATTGAACTAAAATTTATGGTTTAAGTGCAAAAAACATGATATTTAAGAAATAAAGGTAACACATAAAACGTTAGAAAAACTCCCCTTTGGACGTAATTTAAAATCTGACACATTTCAGTTTTTTTTTTTAATTCAGCCTTTTGAGAAATATGAATTTTGAACATACAAAATGTTTTTGCACTGATTTTCTTCCATCGTGTTAACTGAAAACCTTTCAAGTAATTTATTTCAAGAGAACCAACTATACTTCCCAAACTCGAAGCTATTACGTAATGAGTTATAATCGCCATATTGCAAAAAAGCGTAGAATTAGTGCTGGTATGTATATTCATTTACGATATACCACGCCAGTTTGAAAATCTGGTTCAGTGTAGGTTTTCCATATAAATGCAGTTATATACAAACTACAGACTTGTACTTTGATTTGTTTTGGAGAATATACAGAGAATGTTTATAAAAAAAATTTCCCTGATATATGAAATTCTAGTGGCCTATCCGCTTAACCAATCGAAATGAAATTTCAGATAGTTTTATTTGAAGGTATGCGCTCAAGATTGTAATGACTTAAACCATCAAAGGCATATCATGCATTATCGTCTGCGTAGGTAGACATGTTGAAAGCTTGTAATTACAAGAAAAATTTTTCTCCCCTCACCTCTCTTGTGCTGTCATTGATCCTTTATAATGCTCTTCTTTGCTAATTTTACAATGTTCTTCTTTGCTAATGTTTTACTCCGCCAATTTTCGCCATATGTGTATCGCACCAAAAATAAACTTTCAGATTTATGAACCGAAAAATCTGCCTCTTTATCCGCTGGCGAATTGCTTGTTTTTGCTTAGAAATTCTAATTTTAATTGCAAAAAAAAAAAAAAAAAAAAATTTTTAAACTTGTTTTAACTCTATTTGGTATTTTATATTTTTCTGTATTTTATAATTCTTAATGAAGATGTTTTGTGTTTTTATATATTTTTGCTTTGCCACGAAGTGAGAGCTGAATGAATTGAATGAGAAATATATCTCTAATGAAATTCGAGGAAATAAGTTTAAATGAAATGCAGAAAAAAATATTTATAATTTAATAAGCCATTCAAGGAAGTCAATGTGGTATCCACATCAGATTTTCTATAAATGCGTGGATGAAAAAAATTATTTTGAAAACATACATATATTTATTTTACATTTCATTCGACTCTTCTTAATTTCAGATTTTGATCTTTGAAAAACCATCATAAAATCTGTTACTGAATGTATATCAGCTTCTTAAAATCATGTTTCTATGTTTATCCCTCTTCTTTTTTGATGAAAAATCTATCGTTTTCTCTTAAAATCATTAAGATATAACCATGCTACATCTATGGACACAACAAATTTCCTATTCGCAGCGACAAATTATTTGCATAAAGAATTCTACATATGGTCTGGCGCTTTGCCAGACGTCTCGAATAAAGAAATTCATTTATATTTTTTGTTTTATTTTAATATCACATCCGTTATTATTATTTTATTCAAAAATTCTGACATTTCAAAAATCGATGACATTTCCCTTTGAATAAGTCTGCATTTTTTAGAGCAAAGACTAAATTTCTGAGGTAGCGTCTGACGTGCGTATCTTATTAGGATAAACATTTGGCGTTCTGTTTCCTACAAGAAACTGTGATTGTCAATTTTGTTTCTTTTGTTACGGTTGATATTCTTTATTGTGGCCTTACATATCTTAATTCCAAGATTTCTACACTATTGAAAAACGAGAAAATGTTTTTACTATTTTTTCACGGAAAGTGCAAAAATGTAACCTTCAATCTAAACTTTATTTACATACGCCATTTTGAGTTTACTGAAATATCTGACTACAGCAGACGGTAATTTATCCTTCAGTGTAAATATTGTAGCCAATTAATTTTTAATGTTTTGGTAATTTTTCATTACTTACGTACTCATAATTATTAAAAATATTCGAACAACCGCTGTATAACTTAAGAACGGTAAGAAAATTCTATAATTTACAGGAAATTGCATCATAAAAATTTGTCTTTTTACTACATTGTATTTTATTAACCCGATGAAAACAGTTCTATAACGCGTTTTTAAATATCATAAAAGAAAGATTACAGATAAAAAATTTATTACAACTACGATTAGTGTATTGTTTAAACGAGCCTTTATTTTTGCACAAGGAAAAAATGAACTGAAAACCCTAACCTTCAATGTAATAATTCGAGAGATGCCACTTTGCGTGTCACAATCCACAGCTTCCGTGACGTCACGAAAAGTGCGTGCCTCGTTTCACACTACTGGTCATACATGAAACTACACCTACACCGTACAGGTACAGGTAGTATCTATCCCAATCAGACACGCTACGATGCAGTTTTTAAGAGAGAGCACGAGAACAGTACTTTCGTTCTGTCGCTATTTCCTTGTTTCGTGGCAATCGATTCATCATAATAGCATTAGCAGTTGGGTATTTTAAGGAAAGTGTATGTTGACACAACTTGGCGGTACAAGTTCATCAAGTTATTATTAAAGCATTTTCTCTAACTGCCACTCGATTTTGACCATGACATATAAAAATCAATCGTGCAATATTAGTACGATTTTTTTTTAAATAAAAAGATAAATAAATAAATAAAAACTTGCAATCTGACCGTTCGGATTTCAAAAGGGTTGGAATATGTAAATCTTCGAATCCGACGAACCTGGAAATGATTCGAGACTCAAAAACTTGAGTTTTCGCGTTTTTTTTTTTTTTTTTTTTTTTTTCGTCATTCAAATCTTAATGTAAAAGTCATTAAGTTTTTTAACTCGAAACTTTGAAAAGATTAGTTTTATTAATATCCAACTAAGTGTTCATGGGAAGGGGGAAAGGGAAGAAAGAAAAAAATCTTCTGTGAACACCACGTAACTTCCTTGTATTCTGTTAAATTATACACATTTTTTGCAGCACTTCATTTAAAATTGTTTCCTCAAATTATTCTAACTTAATTAACCGACTCCTCAAGAGAAGTCGAAAATGACATCAAAAATTGCAAATTTTGAAATTAAACATACCGATTAACTTTTATCGTGCGAATTCAAACTTCTTATACCCCCTCCCCCAATAACGAGTATAAAACTCTCCATAATATAAGTATAGAAGCCGGAAGATCGCATTAGATTTCGCTATTTGTCGAAAATTCTTTCCCTCCCCCCTTTTTTTTTCGTTTGACATAATCAAAAAATGAATATTTTCGTCATATAAAACACTTCTGTAACTGGAAGTATATATGACTACGACCCAATAACTGCAAAAATAAAGGCCCAGTACGGACTTTTAAGCAGGGTAAGGGGGTGTACATATGGCTGGCTGATATATATACATCCACGTTCAGTATTTCTGATTGCGATGAAAAAGGGAGGTGCATAATTAGATGTTACAGCAACCCAATATATACAAAATTTCAACGTTCTACGGCTAATCGTTTTCGAGCTATGCGAGGTACATGCATACGTACGTTCAGATGTCACGAAAAATATCTTTAGAATACATTTTAAATTTATTTTACTATCCGTTTTGGAAAAAAACAGACCTTTATTTTGTCCGTACAAACAGATGTCACGCAAGAAAATCGTCGAAGTCAATGCGGGAACTGTCAAAATGGATATTTTGTTTGAAATAGTATATCTTGCTTGCTTTTATTCAAAAAGATTTCATAAAAATATATATAAAGAACTTCAAATGTTACACAAATATTTTTTGTCAAATTATGTTGAGAAAGTGAGCCTCAGATTTAAGAATTTTAATTACATACTTCATTTATTAGATTTCCTATTTGTATCCTTCTAATAAATGCACGTGCATTTTTTAAATTGTTTTTTTTATTAAATGCTAATTTGAAATTATGCTTGGAATTTCAGGTATAGTTCGACCTTTTCAAACGCAACCTTGGCTGGCATTCCGCCAAAATACTTTAAACCGTCCAAAAGGGGCGTTGATTGCGTGCCACGAGGTGAGAGGTCACATGAAAGTCCTCTCTTCGCCGAAAAGGGGAAATTTATACAACCGAAGGAGGAAAAATCTCCATGTCACAAACTGATGCTGTCGTCAATTATCTTTCGCACCTTTTTTATTATTTTTTTAAATACTCGTAAAAATAAATGCTAAGATTCGCATTGATTTGTAATCTGAAAACCAAGAACGTTGGAATTTTTATTTTATTTGAAATTATAATTTCAATTACAATACAATCAAATTTACATATTGCTTTTTGTTATAAAATAATGCATATATACCAAAACTAATTTCGAAAACACTTGCATTTTTAAAAGTATATAAATAAATGCACAGAATTAAACACAATATAAATAAAATAGCTAATTATGAATGATGATCAGCATAATGTTACGAAATGCCTAGCTGTGGTAAGATAGCTTCCCCGCAAAGCGGATTTAGTGTTGCCAGAAAATGACAAGGCAGCGTTGCCAGATTTGGTGCGAAATCGCCCATTTGGCGACAAAATTGGCGATCTGCCATAGACGGAGCGAGAACATTCTAGAACGAATTCTTACCAGTCTTCTCTAGAATGTTCTCGAAGGCAGGTCAAAAGCTATAAATACCCTGCTTGTACGCGAAGCAGTAGTTTATTGTGAAGAGTATCTAGAGTATGTTGAGCTCAGTAGTAGCGCTTTGAGTTCAGAAATTAGCTTGAGAGCGACCGAACCGAGTCGGGAGCTGTAGTTTAGTATTTTGCCGTGAAGCTTTCTTCACCATTGTAGCCTGAAGGATGTTTTGCTGATTGTTTCAACGTGTTTATAGTAGTTTCCCGACGGCTATAAACATGTGTTTTGAATTCTCCTGTGTAATGCTGGCGAATAAACTGTCTTTTGATTCTTCATCAAGTGTTATCGTCAATTATTCCAAATCCACGAACCCGTAGAATGCTACAATATCAACTTAAGTTACGTAAAAGAATTTTCTGTCTTACGGCTGTGCTGTTTGAACGTCATGGAAATAAACAGGGATAAAATAAGAACGAGCAAAATATCTAATATAATTCATGTCCATCCACCCTTGGTAAGACCCGCCTAACGCTAGAGGGCGCTGAGAGCGTCATTGAGTATGTTCTGAGACTCGATGGAAGCTACTCGATGGATGATGTGCGATTTCTGAGATTGAGATATTATTATATTTAATTAAATCAATTTATATTTTATTGATTGGTGATTATTGATTTTGATTTATTGATATGAGATGTGATATTATGTTCTGCTGAACTACCACACTTTCAACAAACTTAGATTACCAATGAATCTTAAAACCACCGATGAGCAACCTTATTTTGAAAATAAATCAGTCCGAATGGCGTATGCTTGTTTGTAATCATGCTCGCGGCTGAGGCGCTCAAATTATAATTCTTACCATTTTCATATGAAAGATTCAAAGAGATTCGAAAGTTTAGAGGACTTTTATTTAGGATTCAAATTCGGATTTAAAAAAAAAAAAATTAGATATTGTTTTATCTGTATTTAAAAGGTATCATAAATTTCGTATTCTATAGTGTAAAAAGTTCATCGAGAATTGCAAATCTGTTCTTTAAATAATGAGAAATATTTACTGCTTACATATGACATTTGAGTACGAGCCAGTTTTCCTTCAATTGCGTTTTTATAACAATTCAGCGTTTTTCGTAAATTTAGCCGAAGATTTATTTCATCCCCTGCTTAATTAATTAATTAGTAACTGATATGAAAATCAAATTTTGGCACACCTTTCTGAAAAACGCCGTATTGGCGTAAGGATATCGACGATCAGTTTCAAAAGAGAAACAGATCTTCAATGTGTGCACGCTCCCTGATGCCGCTATACTGTTATGAAGATAATTTTTGTCTATTTCGATCTAACAACGGTCGACTTGCATAAAGGTGCTGCACTATTACACTGGGGCACCATTATGAAGACATCTATATACTACGCACATATATCGGAAGAACTTCTTTATACATATTCTTTGTATTTATATAGTATGTATTCATTACAGTCTATCTTCAGTTGAGGAAGAATATCTGTTTCTTGTAAATGACAACCCATGCCGTCCTGTCTCTTGAAATACAAAGTTATTGACTGTTTTTTTTTAAATCAACAGCAGAAGATTGCAACTTTTTCTATGCTAAATGTACGATAATTAATAAAAGAGAGTTCAGTATTGATCTCCTTAATTTTGAAGGAAAGTATCATAGCATATATAAACACAGAAACTTGATATTACATTTTAAATTTATTTCTGTCAGTGATTTATTATATAAAAATACCATGAAATTCAAAATTTAAACTAAAATCTACTACACCATCTTTAATGAAAAAATACTGATACATAATCTCAAGGTAAATTACCTTAAACTGTGTTCATAGATAATTACGTAATTGTTACGTTAAAATAATGTAATAATTACGTTATATTTGTAGCTCTTTGGTTAATAATGTTATGAGTTATTAAAAATCCGTAACATAGTAATTTTCATGTAATTTTCTTTTCAGTTTCTCAAAATGTTTTCCAAAATTTTTACTTAAAACCCAATGATTAAAATACATTTAAAAGAAAATTATGATTAGAATTACATTAATTAATAAAATTCTGTAGTACGGCAGCATGATGTAATTTTCTTTTCAGTTTCTCATAAATATTTATTTAAAAGCCAATTATTCCTCGCCATAAAAAAGATAATCCATGCACGCTTTGCCCAAATTAAAATATAATTTGATATAAAAATTAAATACCTCTGTTTATATTTACTTACCTATATGTTATGGTGAAGCAAGGTTGATTGCTACAGAAAATGTTTTAGATCATAAAAGGCCTGCTCGAGTCTCATAAATTTCATAAAACGTTTCATAAATTTAATACGTCAAGTTTTTTTTTAGTCTATTATTTTGCCTTTAAACTATAACATTTCAAAACAACTGTCACAACGAATTTATTGCGGCTTTTCAGATAGAGAATAACAGGAGAAACAGATTTAGGTTGACATATTTCATCAATAGGTATTGCCATTTTTCATGATGAATGTTAAAATTTAAATCTTTTTGAAACTGGAGATTTAGGCCTTTTTTTTTTTTTTTTTCCATTTTTTAAAAATAGGGCGAACTTTATTATTATTATTAATTCTTTTACAAATTTCACAACACAGTGTTCTAAAGCAAGTCTCTTTCTTTCAAATGCCAAAAGTCGTTTGATAAAATATGATTTAAACATACCAACGGTAACTGTTTGTGCAAACGATATTTGCAGTGGTGGAAAACTTTCGTTAAAACTCGATATTATGTTTTATTATAATTTCGTTTTCATCAGCGGATAAAAACCTGTTGGATTTAAATAAAGTTTAAAAATACAAGAGGAAGTTATTGTTAATCGACTGAGCATAAAATCTTTCAAATCTTTCAGGTTACTATTATATATATTAATTCTATGGCACGACAACTGCTGATTAAACATTTTTCAGAAATGGTCGAATCCATCGGTCGTCAACTAGAACGCTACCTAGGATTTATAACATGGATTTTTCATGTTACAAGCATATCATAAAAGTGCATTTGTAATCTGTGTAACAAAGTAATTCATTTAAATAACAATCTCTACTTCTTGATAACATTTTTCAAAACCAGTGTTATTTTATACCATTAATGTAATAAATAAAGTAGGTTTCTAAACCATACTTAAAGAATGTTCAGTAAGAGTTATTCATGAAATATTCCACATTTAAAACAAACTTTGATCTGTTGCTTCTCAATAGCTGCCCTCTTTAATTGTATTTGTATTACGTTTACTTGGGAGTCCCCCCCTCCCACTATGTTTATAACAATATCTTTTACTAGAGGAAACGATACCGCTGTAATCCTTCTCCAAAAACGATGCAAAAAAGTACGATTCATATTCACGCATTTTTCAGTCAGATGCGATGTGGAACCCACATAAAAAATTTCAATAGACAAATAAACTAATTCTCTCTCATTATACCAGCAACAACAGCACGCAGTTTTTAATGATTTTCGTCTTTGGTCGTAAAAGCTCAAATTCCATCCAATAATCACCTATATTCAATTTTGGTCGATTAAATGAGGCAAAAAATTTATCATAATTGATCAGAAATCAATAGCGCGAACAAATAGACATTCGTCTTTATATACAGGGTGATTATAATTAAAGTTTAAGTTTAAAAACGCTATAAAAAAAGAACCACTGATGAAAATGATGTGAAATTTGAAAGGAATGTTATTGAAGAAGGCGGAAAGCGTATGGCAGAAGAAAAAATTTAGTTTCGAAAGTTAGCCACAGATGGCGCTGTAAGCGGCAGAATCACGACGAGAAATGATTCGTAAAACAACGGCTAAGGTGGAAGTTACACATTAAAACGTATTGATAAATTAGAATTGTTGAATTATTTTATTTGCATGACTGTACATATCACATCGAAAGGGACAAATCGGTTTCAAGAGTTTTGCGGCGACGTACCGCATAAGAACCATTCATCAAAGAAGTTCGGAACTGTCGCGAGACTGGCGCAAAACATGTTCAATATGGTGTCCACCATTGTGTGCAACAAGTTGAAAGCGACAAACAGCATGTTCCACAACGGATCGCAGTGTCTCCGGGGTGATGTTCAGAATGTGTTGTGAAATGCGTGCCTTTAATTCCGCTAATTTGCAATTGGAGCACGGAACACAACATCCTTCAGATATCCCCACAGCCAGAAATCACACGGAGTAAGATCAGGCGATCGGGACGGCCAGGCTGTAGGGAAATGACGGCTGATAATTCGAGCTTTCCGAAATGGCGCCTCAGCAGCTGCTTCACGGGATGTGCAATGTGCGGAGGAGCGCCATCTTGCATAAAAATGATTTCATTCACACATCCATGCTGTTGCAGAGCTGGAATCACGTGGTTGCGCAAAAGAGACGCATACCTCTGACCAGTGACGGTTGCGGTAACAGGACCGGAAGCACCCGTCTGCTCGAAAAAATATGGTTGTAGGATGAATGATGCCATAAAGCCGCACCATACCGTGACCTTTTCAGAATGAAGTGGTACGGGGTGCGTTGCCAATGGATTTTCTGTTGCCCGTATTCGACAATTCTGGGTATTCACGTATCGTGTCAGATAAAAATGGGCTTCATCTGTCCACAAAATTTTCCACGGCCATTCATTATCCACTTCCATGCGAGCCAGGAATTCTAACGCAAACGTCTCTCTAGCTGTCAGGTCAGACGGAAGCAACTCCTGCACATAGCCAATTTTGTACGGATAGCATTGCAGGATGTTTCGTACAATTTTCAGCACCGTGCTCGTAGGCCTGTCCAATGTTCGGGCAATTCCTCGTGCACTGCACGGTTGCACACCACCGGCCGACCCCTCCTGTAATGCTGGGGCCACTTCTTCAACTACCGTCGAATGCACTCGTTTTCTCCCTCTACCAGACTGCACATCAAACGAACCTGTCGTTTCGAATTTTTGCATCATTTTCTTTAGACCTACGACACTCATTGGACCAATGCCTTCTTTTATACCCTTCAGTGTCCTGAATTTTTGCAGAGCTACTCTTGCACAATCATCATTCTTGTAATACAGCTTTACCAGCAGAGCGCGGTCCTGCAGTGAAACACCCATGGCGAACGTCTGAGACGCAAAATCAGGAACAGCCTGGTACCTGACGGCTTTATAACACTGAAATTTAACTAACATTTTAATTTACGTCTTTTTCTGCTTGCAGCGCCATCTGTTGCTAACTTTTGAAACTAAATTTTTTCTTTTGCCATACGCTTTCCGCCTTCTTCAATAACATTCCTTTCAAATTTGACGTCATTTTCATGAGAGGTTCTTTTTTTATAGCGTTTTGAAACTTAAACTTTAATTATAATCACCCTGTATATAGATTTTGTAAAACTAACAAATTTTTGATTAACAAACTTTACAATTTGAAAGCGAGCAGTGGCAACGCCTCTCGAAATAAAGCAGATTTTTATCTCCAGCATGCGAAACTGTTGCCACTCGGAAAAATGAGGGCCAAAATTAGCGTTTTTAATTAATATCTCTGGTTTTCACTACTTTTTTTTTTTTTTTTTTTTTTTTTTTTTTTTTTTTTTTTTTTTTGGAAAATAGTGGACGTCGACCTTTTTCAGGACCCAGAAAAGAATTGCAGAAAGTTAGGTGACGATAGCTGTAGTAGTGACTGACGTATTTTTTTTTAGCGAACAAAACACACAGACTTTCTTCTTTACATATATAGATTATTTCCATTTGAAGCGTACTTATTTCTGCAGATTTGCATACATCAAGAACTTACTACATTGTCTCTAATACCGCAAGCGAGTTCCTTTTTTTATTAAACTATTCGTTAATTATACAAATTCACCTGATCTAGCTTTGCCTCGTGTTAGAACTTTTCATAGTATAGAGGGCGCTGTTGCGCTAAAAGAATTCTGTGTTTTTTACACTATGTAACTGTAGTTCGCCGTTGCGATGTATGTGTATTACTGTGATGTATTTTGGTGCTTTCATTAAATATAAATGAAAGATATCGTCATGTATTTTTTGTATCCACATCAAGATCAAATTTACCACTGATGCAAACTTGTTGAAACAAAATAGCGTTCGTCAAGTGTTATTACTCGCCTCACGAACTTCGCATTCATATCGTTAATCGCTTCGTAACATGTGGTGCTGTCGCCGGGAATTATCGTAATGGTGGGGTGAGTAAATAGTTTTGTTGAAAATTGGTTTGAATAGAATATATTGTAATTGTTGAAGTAGTAAAGTTGTTTGATGTCGTTGATCTTGTTTGGTAAAAATTTACAACTTTAGGTTTCGCATTTACTGAATATTTGCATTGGTATTTGCAAGTAAGAAAATGTTGTGCTTTCTTAGAATTAGAATTTGTTGTTAATGCTTGAAGTGTGATTTGTTGTTGAAAATTACAGTTTGTTTTCTTAGAATTCTAGAATTAGAAATTATTGTTAAAGTATTTGAGGGGTAAAATTTGTTGCTAGAAATTGTGAAAATGGCTAAATTGTTAAAGCTTCGAACTAAGCGTGACACACATCGTGAACAAAGTTTAAAGTTAGTAGAAAAAATAAACATATATTTGAATGAATCAGATATTGACATAGATGTATGTGATTCATATTTAGAACAGTTGAATAGTAAAATTGAAATTATTAACATACTAAATAGTGACATTGATGAAATGTTGAAAGAAGAACAAGAAATTAAGGATGAAATTAACGCAGTAGATGAATATAGCGAAAAAATAATACCAGTTAAAGTAAAGTTGCAAAACAAAATTAAATCAATTGGAAAAGTTCCATATCAGTCAGGTGAACAAACAGTAAATCCAGAAAATGTTCACGTAGAAAATAAAACTTTGCATTTAGGAAACAGAACTAAACTTTCGCTTCCTTGATTCTATGGTGAGCCTTCAGAATATTTAGATTTTTGGAATCAGTTTGAGAATTTTGTACATAATAATTCTAACTTAACTGAGGTTGACAAATTTTGCTATTTAAAGTCGTTGTTGGCGCATTTTACGCCAACGAATCTCGCCAAATTATCGCCTCCTACGATTGAGGCAACAGACTTGAAGAAGAAATCTAACCGGTCCGACGTGAGCGATTACTTGTAACCGAGGCTCACAATTAAATTGTATTTTGCTTCACTGTAAATATTTGTATATGATGTTTTTCTAAATAAAATAATTAAAAATGAAGCAGTGAAGCTGGTCCGTCGATAAAAAAAAACCTTTAAGAAAAATAAGTTTATTCATCTGGCTCCGTCGACCCTGGAGCCTATTTCAGCGGTATGGATATATTAATGAAAAGCAAAGCATCCCTAAAGGGGAAAATAACTAGATTCGAAACTTTTGTGCAAACTGCAAATAATGATGTGGACTTAGTTGAACTTAAACTAAAGAACATTCAAGCTCTTCAAAAGAAAGTTGATGAACTACGAAGTGCGTGCTACGCACAAATTGAAATGAAAGATGATGATCTGACCAAAATTGATGACGACTTAAACCAATGTGATGATCGTCTGGAAAAATTGGAGGTAAGAATTGAAATTCTCATTAATTCTTACAATAAGTTAAATTCTGCAAAAGCAGTAAATGTTACTGAAAGTAATGTAGATGAAAATTTTCAAATCAAAACTAAAATCCCAGCGTTAGTTTTGCCTGAATTTTCAGGAAAATATGAAGAATTTAGTTCATTTAAAACTCAATTTGATGATTTAATTACAAATAATGTTCAGCTGAGTCATTCACAGAAATTGTATTATCTAAGATCTTGTCTTACTAATGATGCTAAGCATTTAAGTAGTAACTTTGATAATTTTGAATCTTTGTACAATGCTTTAGAATCTCGCTATGATAATGAACGTCTGATTGTTGACATTCATGTGCAGAATATTTTAAATTTTGAAAAGATTCAATCCGAAAATGCGAAAGATATCAGAAGTATGATTGATTGTATACAAAAGAATTTACGCGCTTTGAAAGTATTAAAATATGAACAGAACAAGTTATGTGATGTTTTTCTAATAAATATTCTTCTTCGAAAACTAGATAAAGAATCTAGAAAAAATTTTGAATTATCTCACAAATCGAAAGTAGTTCCAACATTTGACGAGTTTATTAGATTTTTGGAACAGCGTGAATCAGTTTTGTTATCTATAAATAGAAATATTACACCCGGAAGTAAGGTTAATATAAACAAGAATTCCACTCCTTCCCATAAATCGAAGGTTCTTTTGACAAATGAAAATAAAAATAAAAACTGTGTTGCGTGTAGGAGCTTTCATCCTATTTTCCTTTGCGATACATTCTTAAAGTTAAGTGTTCATGAAAGATTAAAATTAATTTGTTCACATAAACTCTGCGAATTATGTCTAAAGCAAAATCATAAGAAAAGTCAGTGTCTCTCGAAATTTAAATGCGCTTGCGGGGGAAAACACAATAAATTAATATGCATGGATAATGAAGGTCATTCGAAGACTCCTTGTCGCTCGGTGACGCCACTTAGACAAAACAAAAATGAGCTCGATGCCGCTGCTGGAAAAGGTGATTCAGAATTGAAAGCGTTGAGTGTTTTAAGTAACAAGAATAAACAAAAAAGAAAAAGTGTACTTTTTTCTACTGCAGAGATTTATGTCCGTGACGCCAATAATCGAAGAATAAAAATCCGTGCGATTTTAGACAGCGCATCTAATATATGTGTTCTTACAGATAAAATAAGTGAATGCTTAGGAATAAAAAGGGAGAAAATTAAAATGCCTGTTACAGGTCTTAATGGATCAATTCAAAATATTAAATCGAAAGTGAATACATTTATTTCAAATGAAGAATGTACCTTTAATGAACCAGTTAAATTCTTGATTGTAAATAAGATAACAGGACTAACTCCGTGTACTACATTAGATATTTCGAAAGTAGAAATTCCACAATTTTTAAATTTAGCTGATAAATCATTTTATGAAGCTTCAGAGGTACATGCCCTTATAAGTGCTGATTTATTTTTTAAGGTTTTGAAAAATAATACGTATAAAATAAATGATGATTTATTGTTTAAAGAGTCTGAATTCGGATGGATCGCATGCGGGAACGAAATACAACCTTCTTATCAGGGACATTGTTTTCTTGTGCAAAATGACTCTCTTCAAAATACTTTAAAACTTTTCTTTGATTTAGAGGGACTTGGTATTCGCGATGATCCAGTTTTGCATGAAAAGGATCAGGCAATGGAAATTTTTAATGACACCATTGAATTTAAAAATGGACGTTATGTAGTACAACTACCTTTTAGGAAACATTATGAAGAATTATCTGATAATTATTCCTTGGCGCGGCAGCGTTTTCAGAATTTGTGGAGAAGATTTAGTCATGATCCTGAGTTACATCAACAATACCGTGAAATTATTTGTGATTATTTAAAAGAAGGCATAATCAGCATCGTAAATCCTGATACAAAAGAAAATGCTTTAAATAAGCCTATATATTATTTGCCTCATCAGGCTGTGCGTAAAGAAAGTAGTTTAACGTCAAAAACTAGGATCGTCTTTGATGCGGGTAGTCATCAAAATAATGAACTTTCTTTAAATGACTGCTTGTGGCCAGGGGTTAACTTAAATCCAAATCTTTTGGATTTACTAATTAATTTCAGATTGAACAAAATTGCATTTTGTTCAGATATTAAACAATCTTTTCTGCAGATATGCCTCTCTGATGAACATAAGGATGCAGTTCGTTTTCTTTGGAGTAGTGATGATCCAATTGTTGATAAAAGGCCCAATTTACAGATTTACCGTTTCAATCGAGTAAATTTCGGGGTCAGTTCGAGCCCATTCCTGTTAGCAGCTACTATTAGACATCATATTAAAAAATACAAGGAAGATTTTCCCGAAACAGTTGAAATTTTAGACCAGTGTTTTTATGTAGATGATCTCATTTCTGGAAGTGAGGATTTTGAAGAAGCACTTGAAGTATCTAAAAACGCCAAGAAAATTATGGAAGAGGCTGGAATGGTCCTCAGGAAGTGGATTAGCAATAATGCTGAATTAATGGAGCAATGGAAGAATGAAGAATTCGATACCTATCCTGCAGACGCTACTCTCAGCTTGGGCGCACACCAAACTAAAATCTTGGGACTTTCTTGGAAGACGCACGAAGATTATTTAACTATGGATACTAAAAGTCTTTTGGAATTTCTTTCTATGGACAAAAATACGAAACGCTTCTTACTTCAAGCAATAGGGAAGATATTTGATCCTTTAGGATTAATTTCGCCTTTCACCATTCGAGTTAAATGCCTCATCCAAGATCTCTGGAATGAAAAAATTCAGTGGAATGAACCTTTACCAAAGGAAATTGAAAAGGAGTGGAAGAAGTGGTGTGCTGAACTTCATCACTTAGAAAATTTGAAAATACCTAGGTTGGTTAATGATTCTGCATCAAAGGAAGATACTGTTGAAATACATAGTTTTTGCAACGCAAGTAAAAAGGCATATGGCGCTGCCATATATTTGAAGGTGAAGACACTCAGTGGAATATCGGTGAAACTCCTAACTTCAAAAAGTCGTGTGGCTCCATTAAACGGTGTAACCGTACCAAGATTAGAACTATTGGGTGCTCTAGTTGCAGCTCGTCTTAGTTCTAAGGTACAGAGAATCGTGAATCTGAAAAGATCTTCTGTTGAATACCATTGGACAGATTCCAAGATTGCACTTTTTTGGATAAAGGTGCAAAAACCCGATGGAAGCAATTTGTGGCAAACCGAGTGAACGAAATCACCAGCTTGACAGATCCCAACTCTTGCCATCACTGTGCAGGTAAAGAAAATCCTGCCGATCTTCTCTCACGTGGAATGAATGCTGATTCCTTGGTGACAGATTCTAGATGGTGGACAGGTCCAGAATTCTTGATGCAGCCTGACAGTTTCAAGAACTTGCAACCATTTATTCCTGAGATTGAAACCATCGAACAAGTCGAAAAAGAAACTTTGCGGCGATAAAGGAAAATTCCTTTTGAAGACGAGACTTGTAAAGAGACAGCCCTGCTAAATGACAGCTCTCAACATTTTATTGTGGACGACCTCTTAGAACTTTCAAACAATTATTATAAAATTAACCATGTTTTGTCTTATATTTTCAGGTTTATTTTCAATTGCAGGAATAAGGTAAAAAACACAGGACCACTGTCAGTGGAGGAGGTAAGAGAAGCCGAAGAAGTGTTGATTAATCATGAACAACGAGTTCTCCTTGAAGGAAAGAAACTGCCAAGTAATATTTCGAATTTATTTCCGTTTTTTGATGACAAAGGAATAGTACGTGTAGGAGGAAGGCTGCAGAATGCTTCAGTGCCATATTCTCAAAGACATCCTCCTATTTTACCTAAGGGTTCAAGATTAAGTAAAATTTATTTTGAAAGTTTACACAGGAAATTATTTCATGTTAGACCACAAGGTCTGCTAAATGCAGTGCGCTTGAAATTTTGGCCTTTAGGTGGCCGTAGTCTCGCACGTAAAACAGTACATCAATGTGTAACGTGCTTTAAATGTAAGCCCACTCTTTCTTCACAAATTATGGGTAATTTGCCTAGTGAAAGAGTTAATGTTTCAGCTCCATTTTCTATTACAGGTATTGATTTATGTGGCCCTTATTTAGTGAAATTTAAAAATCAACGTAAAGGTATTCTGAATAAATTGTATATTTGTATTTTTATATGTTTCGCAACAAAAGCCATCCATCTTGAGACACTAACAGATTTGACTTCCGATGCTTTAATTGCAACACTTAAATGTTTTACAAGTAGACGTGGCAAATGTTTCAAAATTTATACCGACAATGCTACTAACTTTGTTGGAGCGAATTCAAAATTGAAAAAATTTTATAAGCTCATTAATTTCCCAGACAAAGAATTAGCTAATCATTTTTCGCAAGAAAATATAGATTGGAATTTTATTCCACCCAAATCGCCTCACTTCGGTGGACTTTGGGAAGCTGGGATAAAATCGGTGAAGTACCATCTTAAACGTACGATTGGCAATTTTCATTTCACTTACGAAGAATTCGAAACGATTGTCATTCAGATAGAAGGAATATTAAATTCGCGACCGCTTACTCCTCTTTCTAGTGATTCAGAAAGTTTCGAAGTTCTGACGCCAGGTCATTTCTTGATAGGACGACCTATAACAGCAATTTCTGAGCCGTTTTTAACGGATTTAAAGGAAAACCGCTTAAGTCGTTGGCAAAAAACTACAAAAACTATACAACTTATTTGGAAAAGATGGAAGTCTGATTACTTGAATACAGACAGTCTAGATCAAAATGGATGGTTTGAAAAAAATGATCTGATGATCGGCCAAATGGTTTTGATTAAAGAAGATTTTCAGCCAATTAACAGTTGGCTTTTAGGGCGAATAACATCATTGTACCACGGTTCTGATGGAAAAGTCCGTGTTGTAAAAGTTCGTACCAAAACAGGGGACTTTAAAAGGACAATTAATAAAATAGCTGTATTGCCTATTGAAGTTTAGCAAGTTGTGAATTATGTTACTCAGTTGTTAGTAATTATATTGAAAATTATTTTTCTCAATAATTTTGTATTCATGTTTTGTTTACTTATTTTATATTTTTCTATACATATTTTATTGTTTACATGAATAACTGAAACTCTAATACTGGTATTTCATAATTAAATTTATGTTAAGTTCTTGCATGTGAACATAGCAAGGCCGGGCGGGATGTTGGCGCATTTTACGCCAACGAATCTCGCCAAATTATCGCCTCCTACGATTGAGGCAACAGACTTGAAGAAGAAATCAAACCGGTCTGACGTGAGCAATTACTTGTAACCGAAGCTCACAATTAAATTGTATTTTGCTTCACTGTAAATATTTGTATATGATGTTTTTCTAAATAAAATAATTAAAAACGAAGCAGTGAAGCTGGTCCGTCGATAAAAAATAACCTTTAAGAAAAATAAGTTTATTCAGTCGTTATTAGGTGGTAAAGCCTTAGCTAGCATTAAAGGATTCTCAATTACTCCAGAGAATTATAAACAGGCTGTTAAATTAATTTCTGAAACATTTGGCCAAAGAGACATTTTAATAAATGCTCACTTGTCAAATTTATTAAATCTGGCACCTGTAAAAAATGCTTCCAACATTCAGGCTCTTTGTAACCTTTATTTTGAAGCCCAAACTCAAATTAGATGTTTAGAGGAATCAAATGTCAAATCGGAAACATACTCAACAATACTGACTAACATAATACTAAAAAATCTGCCAGGAGAATTGACTCTTGAATTTTCGAAGCAAAATATAAATAATTGTCATGATTTACAGTAATTGATGAAGTTTTTACACAATGCTATTAGTGCAAGAGAAAAAGCATTCCGTATTAATTCTAATAATGTATCTTCATATAATAATTTTCATTCTAACCAACACAAACAAAACAATTTTCGAAATCAGAAACGAAACTTCCCTCCGAGTCACAATAATCAACACGCGCCAATAACAGAATTTATGGCGAAAACTTCCCAAGTTTGTTTATTCTGCGGTCAAGGTCACTGTAAGACTGAATGCGAAAACATGACTGTACAATGAAAAAGGAATAAATTAATTAAGGAAAGGAGATGTCTGTTATGTTGTAACACAAACTGTTTTGTGAAAAAATGTAATGCTAAACAGTGTTCATTCTGCTTTGGTAGACACGCCAAAGCTATTTCTTTTAAATTTGAAAATTCTAGCAAGCGTAAATCTAACTCAAAACCGGAAGAAGAAAAACCAAAGGAAATGGAAATTCAGCTTACTATTTCGAATTCAGTTGTAAATGATAGGAATGTGATTTTATTGCAGTGTGTTAGGACAGAAACTGTTGGTCGTAAATCGTCAGGTATAGTTATTGCAATGTTTGATAACGGTAGTGGTTTATTTTATTAAAAGAAATGTTTCTATGAAGTTGGGATTAAAATGTCTAGGGTCAGAAACATTAAAGATTTATTCATTTATTTGGGCGTTGGAAACAGATGAAATTTCAAGGGCGACGATTAATTTGCCAAATGAGAGTACAAGAGCTGAAATGGAAGCCAAGGGATTAACTTTAACGTGGGGTTATAATCAAGCGTCAGATGATAATGAAATTTCCTTGTTAATAGGTATAGATTTTTATTGGAATTTGACAAAAGGTTTTGAAAGGTTAAATACGTCTTTGGTAGCTGTAAACACAGAACTTGGATGGTCCTTGCAAGGAAATTGTGGTGATATAAGTAAAACGGCTGCTGTAAACTTAGTTTTAGGTGATCAAAGCACTGTATCAGTTGAACTCAGGCGTTTCTGGGAACTGGAAAGTTTAGGTATTGAAAACAAGGAAGCGGAGTGTTTGACTTTAGTGGAACAGGAGATACTTGATGAATTTAATAATTCTGTTGGGTTCGTAGATGGAAGGTATTGTGTAAAGTTGCCGTGGAAACCAGGTATGCAGGAGAAATTAGCAAATAATAGAGAAGTGGCTCGGAAACGTTTCGATAGTCTGGTTAGGAGATTTAGAAATGATACAGCTTTTTATGAGGATTACAAAAGGGTAATTGATGATTATCGTAAGGAAGGTATCATTGATAATTCGTCGTCAGATACTGAAGTGTCATATTCTGAGCAGTCATTCTACTTACCCCACCACGCGGTCATTCGCGAGGACAAATCTACTAGTCGACTTCAAATCGTGTTTGATGGTTCTTCTCATGAAGGAGGACAACTTTCAATTAATGACTGTTTATTTAAAGGACTGAACTTGTATCCAAATCTATTTGAAATGATTTTAAAGTTTCGACAAAATACGATCGCCTTCACAGCGGATATAAAGCAAGCGTATCTACAAATTTTGATCGATCCTAGTGATAGAAAAATTACTAGATTCTTCTGGACTGATGATATCGGTTCTAATTCATATCAAGAAATGAACTTTAGTAAAGTTTTATTTGGATTAAAACCAAGTCCACATTTATTAGCTGCAACTCTGAAATATCATTTTGATAAACGTAAACAAAAATTTCCTGATACTTGCAAATTACTGTCAGAATGGTTTTATGTCGACGATTTGATTGGAGGCGAAGAAGACTTGCAAGAGGCTTTGAAAATTACGACTGAAAGTGTAGAAATTCTCAAAAGATGTGGCATGATATTACGAAAATGGAAAACCAATTCCATGGAACTGCGTAAGCTGTGGAAAGATGCTGAGTTCCACATAGATGAGGAAAAGAGCTCAAGTACGGGACTTGACTCACCATCCAAGGTGTTGGGTCTAGTTTGGGATCCAGATGCGGACAGTATATCTTTCAACGTAAAAGAATTATCAAAGTTTGTCAAGAACGGAACTGCTTCAAAAAGGTTTATTCTTCGAGTAGAGGGTCGTATTTATGATCCTATCGGATTTCTTGTACCTTTCATCATAAAGCTGAAGTGCATTCTACAAGAACTGTGGAGTCATGACATAGACTGGGATGACAAACTTCCATCGTCCCTGGATCACAAGTGGCAGTTGTGGTGCAGTGAAATCGAACACTTAGATCTCCAGATTCCTAGATGTTATTTTTCAAATTTTGAGTGTAAATTTATTTCATTTGAAATTCATTCTTTTTCAGATTCATCTCTTTTAGCCTATGGAACTGTGTTGTATTTAAGAGCTATATCTGAAGATGGGAGGATAAGTATCAGTTTTATTTGTTCTAAAAGTCGTTTAGCTCCTTTGAAAGGTGTTACATTACCAAGAATGGAATTAATGGGAGCTTTATTGTCCGCAAGATTAGTCCATCAAGTAAGTAAATGTCTTAAATTTAATACTTCTAGTTATTTTTGGACCGACTCGATGATTACATTATGTTGGATTAAGGGACAAGCTAGTAAATACAAAACTTTCGTAAAAAATAGAATAGAAGAAATTCAATCTTTATTAGATACCAATAATTGGGCTCATTGCCCTGGTAAGGATAACCCTGCAGATATCTTGTCCAGAGGAATTTCTGCAGCAAATTTAGCTACAAACCATCTTTGGTGGCACGGTCCACCATGGCTAAGCCAATCACCTGAATACTGGCCTACTGAAAGAGACTTAAAATCTACAGACGTAGACTTAGAGCTAAAAAAAGAATTTGACATTACAGTGCAAAATAACCGTTTGGTAGAAAATTCGAAATTTATTTTAGATTTAAGGAAATATAGTTGTTTGTTAAAAGTACTAAGAATAACTGCACTAGTTAAACGGTTTGTTAATAAACTTCAAAAACGACAAACTATTGCAGGTCCCCTCACTGCAAAAGAACTTCAAAATGCTGAAATAGACTAGATAAAACATGAGCAAAACATAGATTTAACTTAGAATTACAAAACCTTAAAAATGGTAAGTCGATTCCTAAAACCTCACCACTTTCAAATTTAGCCCGACAGTTGTGGTGTATTGCGCATAAAAGGAATATTAGAAGAAGCAGCATTTACAAAGGATGAAGCTCATCCTATACTTCTTCCTAAGCAGTATAAATTTACAGAGTTAATTATTATTCGAGAACATAATAAAATTTTTCATGGTGGAGTTACATAGCCAAAATTAGGTCTAGATTTTGGATTCCACGAGGTAGACAAATTATAAAAAGAGTATTAGGTAATTGTCTAATTTGTCGAAAGTATAAGTTGAAACCAGCTAAACAAATAACTAGTCAACTACCTAAAAGTAGAATTACTGAAAACCCTCTTTTTACTGTAACTGGCATAGATTTCACTAGCCCAGTTTTTAATAAAATCAGGAAAGGATACGCCTCAAAAGGCTTACATAACATTATTTACATGCAGTGTTACTAGAGCTGTGCATATAGAATTAATCACAAATATGTCAACAAAAATTTTATTTTGTCATTAAGGAGATTTTTAGCTAGAAGAGGAAATTGTAAAGTTATCATTTCCGACAATGGCTAAGAGCTTTAGAGCCACTAATGAAATTCTTAAAGAATTAGCAAAATTTATAATAAATTCAAAATTGAAAGATTTTATATCAATAAACGGCATAACTTGGCAATATATTGCGCCTCACACGCCTTGGTGGGATGGTTTTTATGAAAGGCTTATGAAAAGTATTAAAGATCCTTTGAGATTCTCGGAAGGGCTCTTCTTAACTTTGAGGAAATGATGACTACTCTATCAGAAATTGAGTTAGTTTTAAATCATAGACTTCTTACTTATGTCCACAATGAAATAAAAGAGCCATAGCTCTTACACCTGCCCATTTCTTGTTTCCAGGGCAAGAAAATATTTCTTATCCTGTACATTTCGTCGACCTTTTCAGGAATGAACCATTGAACAGGCAGACTTTGACTAGGAGAAAACTGTATGAAACTAATCTTTTGAAACAAATTTGGAAAAGGTGGAAGGAGAATTATCTCCTCGAATTACGGTCTGCGCATACTTTTCTAAATCCATCTGCTGAAAGGAATCTTAAAAAGGGTAAGGTTGTATTGCTGGAGGGGTCGACGAAATCAAAAGTTTTATGGCCTATTGGAATTATAGAAGAAGTTTATAAAGGTAGGGATGGGTATGTGCGTTCATGTTTGATTCGCACTTCTCAAAGACTTTATCGAAGACCCGTCCAATTGATCTATCCTTTTGAAGTTTAAAGTTATATATATATATGTTTGTGTCATGTATTGTATTAATTTGCAATGTAGTTTTTAGTATTGATTCGTCCATATTGATTTGTGATTATATCTACATATATTATTGATGTGTAAATTTAGTGTGCTCTTAACAGAGCACAGGTGGGGTGTGTTAGGACTTTTCATAGTATAGAGGGCGCTGTTGCGCTGAAAGAATTCTATTGTGTTTTTTACACTATGTAATTGTAGTTCGCCGTTGCGATGTATGTGTATTACTGTGATGTATTTTGGTGCTTTCATTAAATATAAATGAAAGATATCGTCATGTATTTTTTGTATCCACATCAAGATCAAATTTACCACTGATGCAAACTTGTTGAAACAAAATAGCGTTCGAACAAGAATCGTCAAGTGTTATTACTCGCCTCACGAACTTCGCATTCATATCGTTAATCGCTTCGTAACACCTCGAAAGCTAGTTACATAATCACGTATGGCTTCCAAGGCGTTTGATTTCTGGTAAAAAAATAAATATCTATGTAATATCTTTTTAGCTATACAGTATTCTGCAATGTTTTTTACCACCTTCTGCACGAAATGAGCATATTTCAAGACAGCGAATTCCTATTACGTAACAGAAAGCATTAACACCTCCTACCTTTTCCTCTTTATTACGTAAGCTACTCGTTACTGCATTAATTTCAACGAATTCAAACGATTTTTAAAACGATCTTTTCTAGCTGAAAGCGAGATTTCCTTCCAAATTCATCAACTCTGCAGCCATTAAGCCTTCTATTCTAAATTTTTATTCCCGACACCATATACAGCAAAGAATATGTAGTTTGAACTAGCAAAACTTATTTATTTACATAACACAAAATTCTAAATTATGATACATTGGACTGGATCATGGAATTTTATGGAAAGATAGAGGTATAAGCGTCTTTTACTGCGATTATTATGAAAGTTTATTTTAGACTTTTAATTCGTACAGAGGGGAGGATGCGCTTGCGTAAATGTCGAAGAGCTTGTGAACGACTCCTAATGAGAAGTTGTGAGGATGATTTGTGGAAAATTTGTGGTAATTGAAAGGCAACGAAATATAGATGGCAATGACTAACTGAGTGGGGATGTGATTCCCCACTAAAAGTGAGAGATACAGAGAATTACTGTAACAATATGTGTGATAATAATGGAATGTCTTTATGGCAAAAGAGTGGTGTTAACTGGGTATAAATATTTTTTTATAAAGGGTGTGTTCTTTTGATAAGCAATTGAATGAGTTTTGATAATTATTCACAGGAAGATAAAATTTGATTGCATTTTTTTCTGATGCATTTATGCATTCGATTTGACAGAGCTCTCGACGCATCAGGAGGCATTTGTAATTAATCGCAGAATGTTATTTTGAATGAATAGTACTTTGCGCACGCGCGTTTTCGCTGCTTGATTCTAGATAGAGGAGGCATAAAGGAGAGCAAACGTCTTGAGTACTGACTTGTATAGGATGATTTTATTGTTGATGAAAGTTCACATTGGCAGCCAGTTGGATGTTGGGATCATACAGGATATCAACAGGCCCGGATTTAGACGTGATGAGGTCCTAAGCTATTTGAGATATGGGGCCTTTTCTAAGCCTGTTTTACTACATTTTAAATTTTTGGGGGCCCCCACTTTATTGGGAGCCCTAAGCTATAGCTTGTGTAGCTTACATGTAAATCCTGCACTGGATATCCAAGAGTGTAAATGTTGAAACCAATGGGACCCAAGCAAAGTATAGTTTAAAAGAATGGTATGATGTTGGAAAGAAGAAGTGGATTCCAACAGTGGTGTTGCGGATAATATAAAGTTTCGAGTTTATTCGGACATAGAATTTATAGTTTTGGGGGAAGAAACAGATGAAAATTATGATACAGAACTGATAAGCTGACTTAAATTCTAAAATATATATTCATTTTTACATTTGTTGAATATGTTGCCATTTTTAAATTACAAAATACTCATTCTAAAATATTGCACATACAGATGTAAAATATAAACATTTTACCTTTATTTGTAGTGAATACTATCATCAACAATAAAAGAAGACGATCAAAGTTTGTAATAATTAATACAGATTTCGTTGCTGTAGGCACACTTCTTATTAGACCAAATGGGCATTAGTCTTATTTAGACGACCGAATGGGCAGAAGGCCTATTAGTCTCGACACGGCATTTTGCGTCGGTTCACTATAAATATCCGCTTCATTTTTCAAATTGTTGCCACCAAATATTATCGCACTGTATTACATTTAACCCTTTGCGGCACAGTGTGTCCGGTCTGGACAGGAAAATTGAATGAAAAAGGATTTATAGGTAACTATAGGTTACTCTGAACCTTCTTTATTTATAATAGATGGCAGCTCAACACAAACCAGTCCATATATTTTAGCCATGTTTAGTTTTTTAAGACCCTCATTTTTCAAAGAAATTTTCCGGATTTTTTTAGGGTATAAAAAGAATTGTTTGAAAAGAAATTTCTATGTTTTTTTGGTTGTATGCTAATCTCCTTATTCTATATTAGTTTTAAATTATTACCTTGAAATCTTGCCTAAAATCAAACGGCGAACCCTAGGTGTGCCCAGACAGGGCTCACCGATAATCTAGGATAAGAGAGTCTGCATTCTTTGTTTCTCCGCATCTCATCGGTCAGTTCATTGACAACAATGCTCGTTTCAGCACTCTTTTCGAAGCTCTATTCAATCAGTGTGCCCACTTTCGGCACACCCACAGAATCAAAACGATAAGTGCATAAAATTTTATTTGTGTACTCCTTTAGGCCTAATTAGACTGCCTATCTTTTTTTTTAATAAAAACTCGAACTTTAAAAGGTAGCGTAAGGGAAAGGCTTAAAGAAATTAAATAATGAAGAATCTGCATGAGTATATGTAAGTTTCTCGCATTGTGAAAAAACACCACCACCTAAAGCCATCAAATTTTGAATAGCATACTCTTCCGCTCGAATATGGACACCTAGACCCCAGGCTATAACGGTAACACTAAATAGAGCTCCCGATTCGGTCGATCGTTATCGGAGCTTAAGATACTCTTCACGACAAAACTCACGGTACCCATGTACTGGCAGGGTTTATATAGATTTTGACGTACCTTCGAGAATATTCTGGGGCAAACCGGTAAGAATTCCTTCCAGAATGTTCTCGGCATATCGACAAATCGTTCTATGGCATACTGCTAAACTTGTCGCCAAAAGGGAGATTTCGCATCAAATCTAGCAACTCTGCCTCTCTTTGCCATTTTCTGGCAACTCTAAACCCGCTTTGCGAAGAAGCTATCATACCGCGGCTGGGCATTTCGTAACAATACTCTTAATACCTTTTTATTTCACTTTATATTATTATACATTGAAAGAAAGATATATAAAAACGAGCATTGTACCCTTCAAAATTTCAATTCGTTACATTGTTCATGACGCGATGTAATCCGAACCCTTGGCGATTGGTGCTCAGTTGAGAGAAAATTACCTATTTTTTCCCGTTGTATCCAAATGGTGCAAATAGTAAAATTCTGAGATTTTCGTTTGTCTGCGCGAAAATCGGCAAAAAGTCAGTATTATAAAAAGAAAAGTCTAAATCGATTCTTGAAAATCTCCCTTAAAAGTGCTCATCTTTATTGTGAATAACATATATTTCATATTTCATACCTCTGGTCTTATCCGTTACTGCGCTATACTATGACCTCGCATATTCATAGATTCTTTATTTAGAGGCCTTACAACAGCGAGTAAAAGGTCCACCCATGACTCAATGCGAAAGATGACCAAATACTGGTATTTTCGATCCGAATTCAAATGCCAGGAAATGGGATGACTGGAAGGACATTCTGGTGATTTTCTCCATGTGCAACATGAATACGCGATAGTTTGTATTTGAAAATTATGCATGAAGTCTCGCCTTTCTTAAACAAAATGCTCTATTATATTTTATTACAATCAACGTGAGGGAAGCCACGAAATCCTCATAATAGAAACCGTTGTATCACGAGTTTAGCCACTTTGTTGATGTTTATTCTTCATGAATCTTGGTGCGAGAAAAAAAGGGGGTGATTTATCAAATAGCCGTTAATCTAATGTAGAGAGCAAATTGCTTAAAAATAACATATATGTGATTACTTATCTTTTAAGAGTATAGATCTCGCGAGAAGGGAAGAGGCAACAAAAAAAAAAAAAAAAAAAAAAAAAAAAAAACGAAATGTTGAGATAATAAAGTTTTACTTTCTGATAAATTTAGAGTGACAGTGTATACAAAGTTAACGACAATGAACTTCAATGTCGAAACAATCGAAATGCATTATTAAAACTAAACAATCGAAACACACTAATAAAAGTAAATAAAATTTATGAACGGATAATTAAAATGTCAAGCTTCTAAAATAAATAAATAAAAAATCTGATGTTTATACCACATGACTTCCTTGTACAGAATATTAAATTATACGCCTTTTTTCTTGCATTTCGTTTAAACTTATTGGATTGAATTAAATCTACTTCGCCGACAGCGTATAAACCACAATAGAATAAGTGCATTCTTTAAAATTCACTCGATTTGTTTACCATAGCGACACTCTGGCGCTAGGTTCACTTAACCAGTATTACATTTCGTACATATTATAACTATGTTTATGTCTTATCACTTAGTAAGAGGCAATCGACCATTAACGGCCTTTACCAGTATATGTTACTTGACTTTTAAATGCTTGAAGAATCGAGTAAGTTGTATCCAATAATATGGAAGTACTTGTACACATGCTGTGCTAGAACTCGGAGATTACTAACGACGGAGGCTCCTGTGTCGCTGTCCGTAGAATAAGTAAACTTTGAACAAATGAGGTGCTCGTGTGGCGCCATCTATTAGTAGGGATCAAAAGCATTTTAATTGACTGGAGCTCTGGTTGCGCCATCTCTTGCAGGATGTATTGTAAGGCATTTTTAAAATTTCATAAAAATTGTTCTTCTGATAAGCAATAATTAGTAAGTAAAATGATGAAAAACACAATTTGCAGTACATTGAAATGTTTCACAAGAGTAAAAATTATTTACACACAAAGTCTACCTGCTTTGGCTGGAACAAAGTCCATAGCGCTTTGTAATTTGATAAGTTAATCTATAAGTAAAGAAAATGAAGTAAAATCTAAATAAGAAGAAAACGGAAATATATATATTACCCCCCGACTATTATGGTGAATAGTGCGGGGCCTCTTGTGGCGTTGTTCAATTGTGAAATCATAATTTCCTACTTTTTTGATAATATTCTTAGGATCATATTATAACTCACAATGCACAAAATTTATATCATTTAAAGAATCATCTAATCGTTGCCACATGTTCTATTCAAATACTATAATAAAGCTAGAACGATGTATAAAAGAAATTAAGGAAACAAAACAAAAAAGGAACAGTTTTTCACAGACGATTGAGTATTTCTCATTCAATTAATTCAGTTCTCACTTCGGGACAAGGCAAAAATAGATAAAAACTCAAAATACCTGTATTAAAAATTACGAAGTAAATCTTAAACACTTATTTCCTCGAAAAAATTTCCAGAAAGGATTAAGCACGATTTAATTCGCAATAATAAATGAAGGCGTTACTTTTGTTGTTGCGAAGCTACGCTTCTCTAGATTGGCAACAAATTCAATACTCTGCTGTTTCAAATGTAAACAAGCAATGGCCGCCATCAAAACAATTATTAGGCTTAGCGGCACTTAAAGAACTTTAAAATTGTTGATAATTCTAAAAATATTGCATACAGATTTACTAAAGGCATAAAAACCTTAACCAGAGATAAGAACAACATAATTCAATCATTTTTAAAGCAAAAAATGTGCAATTTACCAACATATAAGGGTAAAGAAACTGAGATCACTGAGCCGGGTAACAAAGTGGATATATAAATATATTTATATACGTTTGGCGCGACCGATTGCAACCAAAATACGAGGTGGACATCTACATGTTATAGCAGTCCTATATACAAAATTTCAACGTTCTGAGGCTACTTGTTTTTGAGTTATGCTTACGTACGTACATACGAAAATTCGTACGTACATACGCCACGAAAAATTCTCTTTAGAATTCATTTTAAAGCAGTTTCATAATTTTTTTGGAGGAAAAGAGTATTTTATTCTGTCCTTACGTACAGATATCACGCAAAAACATCGTTAAATTGCATTCGATAGCGGTCAAAATGGATATTTTCGTTGAAATATGCTGCCTGAAACTTTTCGCGATTACAATACTTCCTTTTTACTTCGTACAAGGAAGTAATAAATAAAAATCAACAAAAATCTGGTCCCCCCCCTCGTACAGCACTCCCATTGCTTGCTTTGAAATCGCCGAATTTGTTATTGAAAAATTCATGGAAATGTTACAAAATATGAAATCGATAATAAAACAAATTTCAAATTAAAATTAGGGTTTCCACATGCCCATATTCATTGGAAGATTACGTTATTCAAATTTTGATGGCTCTAGGTACCGTTGTTTTATCTCAATGCGAAAAACATACATGTATTTATGCAGATTCTTTGTTATTTAATTTCTTTAAATATAATACAGGGCGATAATATTTCGTGGCAACAATTTGAAAAGTGATAGTTCTCAACGCAAACTGCCACAACTAAATTAATAGCCCTTCAGGGCAAATTACTCCTTTGAACTAAAAATCTGAAAGATTCACATTTTAACGGCAGGTCAAAGGGACTTGCTAAGATCTCGCCATTTATCATATGAATTATTAGTTTTCTTTGTCAGATGGCTTACAAAACTTACTTTTCCTCTTTTTATTATTAATGTTTTGATGCTTAAACTTTACTTATTAAATATAATGTTCTTCGTGTTTATGCTGTATAACATTCAATTCAACGGCAAAGTGAACAGATATTTAAAAACTGCATATCTTTCTAATTTTCGATAGACAGTCAGGCACATTAATCCACGGGATAATACGTAAGAACCGAAAAGAGTTCAAACTGCATTTTTTAACGTCTCATTTACGAACTGTCAGTTTTACGAGCTCCTGCAACGATCCGTACCAGTGCTTAAAATTCAAAATCTACAACTATATACTAGAAACTAGAAAACCCGGCGGTCATACGAAATGACCGCTGTTCTAGATATTATAAATTGTAATTAAAATGATTTGTGCGAAGGTGTCTGCTAATTCAAACTGAATTACCCAGGGCTGGCGGCGAGGACGTCCCTTTGCTTACTGCCCCACGGGGTTTCCCCCTTCTACTTACTTAATTGCTTAAAGTAGAGTGCAATGAAGGAAAACACTGGCGGTACATTTCTTAAGAGCTACCGCTAGCTCAATAAAGGTGATTTAAATAATAAAATGTTTATTCACATGTCAAAGATCTCTTTGTACACATTTCTTGTGTAGATCTTTCCATCATTTTTAAGCTCGCCTTGCAGAGGACCATCAATTATTTTTAATTTTACTTCCGCAACATAAGGTTGATCGTGTCCAAATGCAGGTTCAGGTAAGAAAATGTCAACACGCTTAAGCGTTTGTCCTTGGGACTTATCGATGGTCATAGCAAAGTAAGTTTTACAGGAAATTGACTACGTCTCAATTGAAACGGCATCCCTGTGCCGTGGCAACTTCACGCCCACCAGCGGCCGAGCGGTAAAGTCGCTGAACACTGGTAGTTCGGTCCGAGGTTCGAATCCCGCGAACGGGCTGGCTGCATGGGTGTTTTCGTGGCTTTCCCCATGTGTAACGTGTATGCGAGCCAGTTTCCCTTAGAAAGTCCTCCACGAAAGGCATCCCTCCCTTTAGGCAGATAGCCCTAGTGAGCTTTGCCATAATTAAATACACCACACCGTGGCAACTTCACCCCTTTGGCTAGTACAGTTACGCAAGCAACCAATAAACTATCGGCGACAAACAGACACTTAAGCAGCATATATGTATGGGGTGAAGTAACATCATCTCCTTCGAAACGGTTGGCTCCCGGGCTTCCGCATACACCGTTGGATTCCGCAGGTCCGTGGCACGCCCTTTTGACCATTCGCGTCTTCGTGGGATTTTAATTAGCCGAGATATTAATTAAAAAACTAATGTTCCGCTATGTTTTCCTTACATTTTCTACTTTCTTTCTTGGGCTTTCCCTATTACAGGGATTTGGCTATGTGCCAAATTCTTTTTTCTCGAATATCTACGGAACGGCGCCGAGTTCAAATTCGACTCGCGTATCCTCGGATTCCAAAAAATTCTCCGAATCCATCGATACCATTTTCATCTTCGTACGACTTTAATCGGCTGAGATATTAATTAAAAACTGCATAAACGTTAATTTCCGCGCTTATTTTTCCGAGTGGCAAAAATAAACTATCGGCGACATACACTTTAGCCGCTTATATATATATTCTTTACGAAGAAAAAAACATTTAAATGATATTTTAATGTGTAAAACTTAATAATATCACTAAATCAGCAAGTAAAAAAGCAGAAAACCAGGATGCCCTTTGCTGTAGTCAATTAAACAAATACTAAATAAATTTATTATCAAAAGCATGGTCTAGCGTTAGATCAGATGCATTTTTCTTTCTGATACCTTTACTACTAGCGTACAAGTTAGAAAATCAAACAGTCGGATTTTAGCGCAAGATATTTAAATCTACTACTTAAATCAGATTATTAATTTCAGAAATTGCACGGGAATTTAACTTTTCACGGAACCAAATTTTTCTCAAATCATTAAGTGATTTCTAAATTCATTCAATTAACATTTAGATTTACGCAAATTATTATTTAAGAAATTAAGACATTAAATAAAAATAAATAAAATTGGATTATTTGATTATGGCAAAGCCCATTGCAGCTAACCGTCTAAAACGTTTGGTTTATTTAAATTAACGGCAAATCAAGCGAGGGCTAATTTCCTAAGGCGGGATGCTTTCGTGAAGGATATTTTAAAAGAAACTGGCTTGTATTCACAATATATATGGGTAAAAACCACGAAAAACTCCTATGAAGCCAGCCCGTTTGCCGGGATTTTAACCGGATCGAATTACCAGCTTTCAGCGGTTTTACCGTTCGCCGTTGGTGGTGAGCCTGCCTTTGGCGTCCTGCTTCGTATTCATGCTATACGACGGAAAAAAACCCCAAGCAACCATTTTATAAGTTGGGATCTGAATTCTGGTCAAGATATCATTTTTCAGAACCTTATCCACTCGGCCGAGAAGAAATAATAATTTGTGATATATTTTTATAATTCAGAGAAATTACAATAAATCTAGCATACTTTCCGTCAAAGAAAAACACGCGCCAAATAATTTTCTACAGAAAGATACATTACCTGTTGACCACTGTTAAATTAAATATTTGTTCGTACTTCTCATAAAAATGTTCTTGTTTCAAAAGTAAGTATGATACTTTCGTACTATCCTGTGACCGTTAACGGATATCTCGGCAACGGCCGCCAGTCGTCAATTGTTACTGCGTAGTTCTAAAAGCACAGGGTTATCCATAACGCCAATTATGGATAACCCTGTGCTTTTAGAAGTCGACAGGATAGTACGTAAGTACCGTAAGTAGTCAATAAAGACTTTTAATGTGTTTCGGTCATTTTCGATTCTTGTTTATTAACACATAACGGATGGGTCGAATCTGCTTTGCCTCTCTCGGTTTGAGAGCATTTTTAGGAAAGTTAAATAAACATGTATAAATAATAAACGTTTTATTAAATCAACACCAATTCTTATTAATATTTTACAAAGTTATTTATTAACACCTCTAGTATTTTTCTGTCAAGAGTGATAGTCTATAAAACGTTCATCCTTGTGAAGTGAAACCGGATAGAATTGACATATATATCTTGTTTCGCTTCCAGTTTTCAGATTCATTTTCACTTCCTACATCGGATAACTTATCTGCTAAATTTCCTCACAGATTTCCGCATCTTTCACAGAAGCTTGCCATTTTAAAGGTTACGAAATTAATTAAGACACAATAACACGCCGAATAAATATTAATTCAGAAGTCAAACAACAAAAATCAGCGTTATACCTACAAAATTAAAAAATTTTGTAGGTATAACGCTGATTTTTGTTGTTTGACTTCTGAATTAATGTTACGAAATTACTTAAAAATATTACGATTTTTGCACATATACGCATAATTTTACTGAAATTATATGTGAAATTGTTGTATTTTTTTGTATAATGTAACATGAAAATCTAGAGTGAGAATGCTCTGCCGGAAAAATAACAATACAGGGGCAAGTCTATTTAACATTGAGTAAATGTCTATCGAGCTATTGCCAAGGTGGCAATGGTAAGAAATCGCCAAAAGTCGCAAATCCTAGCTTCCCATTTTGGTCCGGTCTCTGTATCAACGCAATAGGTATTGTTATTGAATAAATGTAATTTATCGCTAAATTTGCTGTGATCGTACCTGATACTCATATGCTTTTCAATAATTTCGAGAAACAGAAAGTACTAAAAATATCTCGGCGGCCGTGGAAAAACTACATTGAGACTGGATGATCGGAGGGATTATCAGTTCCTCATTTTTTATTGTCGAGAGCTGTTAGTCCAGAGCGATTTGGGAGTCTTGACAGCTGTACGCGCTTTGCATTGCATTGTGTTTCTCAGTAGTCTGAAGTGTAACTATTGATTGTACTCTGTGATACTGCGAACACCTGTGCGAGTATTTCTGTAGAATGGTTCCAGAACGCTGAAACTTTGTTAAATTTTATCAACCTATTATCGAACCTGTGTGCATTCAATCTATTACGAACCCGTACGCACGCAACGGTATTACAACGAATGGCACCAAGAAAAAAAATTACACAAAGTGCATAAAATGAAAAAGTGACGCAGCACACTAAAAATCTAGGTGGCCCGTCCTAGGAAGTCACAATGATAAAACGCAAATTTACGTGACCCGTCCGTTAAGGGTTAAGATAATTAACCTAGGACATACACCAAAAAATTTTTTTACTTCAATCTAAACGACCTGACGACGAAAAGTACGCTTTCATAGTAGAAGTACCAAGTTGGCGCGTTTATCTTTCAACAGAAAATGTTTTGGCGCATGATTTCGAATCAAATATACAGAACTCGAGCGTCAGTCTTGATCAATAACTTTAATGATATTCAATGAGTTGACAAATGAGTTTTGTGAATTTAAAAACAATTGCAACTGTCATAGTCCAATTTAGAGTAGCAAAATTAGTATTAAATCCAATTTCGGACACTATTTGGTGTAATTCGGTCTTAAAAACTACTGAGTTAAAATGTTATTCAAATGCAAATTTGCTTCAGTACGCACGCGAGCTCCCCGCCGCCGAGAAAGGATGCTTATACAGAAAAAAAAAAACAGCATCCCCTGGATAGTTCTAGGGCAGGGATGGGCAAACGTTTTCTGTCGCGGGCCAAAAATCGAAAGAGAAAAGTTTGGCTGGCCAAGATAAGTTTTTCTAAAATTTTAAAAACAATATACAAGTATTACAAGTTAAATATGTTAATGAGATGAATGAAATTGCGATTTCATTTTTAAAAGTTCCTTATATTGAGGTTCGAAGTGAGATGTACTGATTCTAAGGAACGTGGCTAAATGCTCATTTGTCAGTCTACTTCTGAAATAATTCTTTCTAAGTTTTATAGTTGAAAACACTTGTTTACATATATAAGATAAAGCATAGCACTGATTTTCTGTGCGTGAGATATAAATTTGGGAAACTTACTTTCGATAATGATTTGTAAAACTCAAACTTTGGCATATTTAGAAACAACTGCTTGAGATGATTGTTAGATTGCAAATAAATCAAGTCAAGCTGCAAATATGATCTCACTGCTTCACAATTTATGTTGAAAGCCATGATAAAAATATCTAGTTCTGTTTGAATGGCACTGAAATCTGCGTTCGAACTCAAAATGCAGTTTTTTCGAGCCATCTTCATAATTCCTAAGCTTCTATTCATTTACTGGGGGTATCGAATTAAACCTTGGAAAATGAGACAAGTCGTTCTAGATGCCCAGCAAACATATTAAGTTTTATTAAGTTAAGATAATTAAGATTAAGGTTTGTTCATGCGATGCGTGCGTTGTTATACAACAATTTCAAATTAACTAGAAGTGGACTGTACTAAATATTTTATTCGACAACTTTAATCAAATGCGTGCCATCTTTCAAGCGATGACTTACTACTAACAACAACAGCAATAAAAAATAAAACTGAGTAAGCGTTTACAGGGTTGCTGTAATGAACATCTGCGCCATGCAAGACGCCAAGAAGAGAAAAAATGACGTAATCTTACAGATAAATAGTCTTAATGACTTAACATACCCCCCGGCATTGAAGGGTTACTTCAATAATTTCGTTCGATAATACTCATAATAACCTACAAAATTGTACAATTACTACCTTATACAATAATGCAATACGAATAACTTCTCTTAATTCAATATAATAATATTCAATTTTCAATACAATTTTTTGTGCACAATACAATTTACAATACAAGTTTTATAATAATAAGCTAACACTTAACTAACTTAGGAAGCTTCTTCTTGGGGTAAAATTGCAATTTTTGTAATTCCACGCTTAATGATGCCCTTTGCTGTCTGTATTTCTACTACTCTAACCTTACCGTCAACTCCAGGAAAAATTCTTGTAATGCGCCCTAACACCCATCTACAGACAGGAAGCTCATCCTCCTTAACTAGTACTAGCATACCTATTTTAATATTCGTTTGTTCTACCTTCCATTTTGAACGCTGTTGTAGTGTGTTTAAATAGTCCCTATGCCAACGATTCCATATCAACTGGACAAATCTGGTAGTTCGTTTCCATCTTGAGAGTCTGTTTTCAGGTATATCAATTAATTCGGGTTCTACTATAGCATTCAAGGGTCTTCCAATGAGAAAATGACCTGGTGTTAATGCCTCTAAATCATTTACATCGGAAGATAAGGGAGTAATAGGGCGAGAATTTAAAACAGACTCTATCTGAGTTACTACAGTTAATAACTCCTCGAAAGTCAACCTTGCATTACCTACAATCCGCTTTAAGTGATATTTCACGGATTTTATTCCAGATTCCCATAGTCCACCAAAATTAGGTGTCCGTGGGGGAATAAACTTCCATACTATTCCTTCTTCACCTAAATAATCTGCTAATTTTTTGTCAGGATTTCTAATTAAATTGTTAATTCTTTGCAATTCGGCATTTGCGCCAACGAAGTTTTTTGCGTTGTCTGAGAAAATGATTGAGCATTTTCCGCGCCTAGCAATAAATCTCTTTAAGGTGGCAATAAATGCGTCAGTGGTGAGATCACTCACTAGTTCGAGATGCACTGCCTTTGTTATAAGGCAAATGAAAAGAGCTAAATATACCTTATGAAGAGTTCCTTTCCTCTGTCCCTTGTACCTAATAAAAAATGGACCGCAAAAATCGGTGCCGACATGATTAAAGGGTGAGCTTGGATTTACGCGTTCTGCAGGTAATGACCCCATAATTTGTTCGATAGTGACTGGTTTATTTTTACTACAAATTATACATTCATGGGTAATCTTTCTAGTTAAATTCCTACCTTGTAATGGCCAAAATTTCTGTCTCATAAAACACAATAATGCTTGCGAACCTACGTGTAAATATTTCTGATGATAATGCTCAGCAATCAGCTTAGTTAGTTTGCCTTTAACAGGCAAAATTATTTGATGTTTTTGTGAAAACATTACATTGGCCCCTTGTAATCGGCCTCCTACTCTCATTACATTATTTGCATCTAAAAAAGGGTTCAAAGAAAGTAAATTACTTTTATTATTAATGGGTTTACCTTGTGCGAGGGAGTTGTATTCTGAATAAAAACTACATTTTTGAACCTCTCTTACTAAAAAGGATTCTGCCTCATTTAACTCCTTTGAACTTACTCCTCCTGTTCTTCTCTGTGCTCCTTTCTGTTTTGCACACCTAGAGTTCCAAATGAACCTGAAAATATAACTAACAATACGTAATAATTTTAAATAATTGTTAGTGATATCTAGGACATTATCAATAAATTTTGAAGGCAAAGTGCATAAACAAGCAATGTCAGTTCTTTTTCTCAGTTCATTAGAAAATGTCTCTGTTTTTTCTAATTGTTCAAAATCAATGTTCTTGTTAGGTATGACACCCTCACTCAAGAATGGAGGACCTTTCCACCACAGATCAGCATCATGCAGCTTGTCAAAACTCAGTCCTCGGGAAATAAGGTCTGCTGGGTTCTCCTCTGAACGCACATAATTCCACTGGCGTGTATGTGTTAGCTCTTGGATCTGCAACACTCGATTAGCAACAAAAGTTTTTAGTACATGCGGGGGATTCTGAAGCCATGCTAACACTATGGTTGAGTCACACCACAGACATATTTTACTGATGTCCAATTTCAATAAAGGCACCACCTTTGCAACAAGCTGTGCTAGCAGTACAGCTGCGCAGAGTTCCAGTCGAGGTACTGTCAGCGGTTTTAGTGGAGCTACTCTGGACTTGCTGCAAAGCAAATGTGAAGATAAATTATTGTCACTTCTACAGCGTAAATAGATGGCTACTCCGTATGCGTGTTCTGATGCATCTGAAAATCCATGAATTTGTATATCAGAAAAACTATCCTGTAAAACATATCTACTGACAAATTGTTGATAGATTGCATTGAATCAATAAAAAGTTGCCAATCCTTAATTATCCTTTCGGGTAGCGGATCGTTCCAATCAAGCTTCAATAACCAAAGTCTTTGGATGAAGATTTTTGCTTTTGTTATCCCTGGACCAAGCAGTCCTAATGGATCATAAATGCGAGCAATATCAGACAACACTGTTCTCTTTGTGTAAGTATTTGGTTTCTTGATGGTTGATTTGTACGAAAAACAATCTATCTTTGGATTCCATAATAATCCTAAAGTTTTGATGCTCTGATCGTCATCGAAATTACTGAAAGAATATTCCTCTTGTCCATCCGGAAACTGCAAAAGATCAGGATGATTAGCACACCATCTGTGCAGACGCATTCCTCCACGTGATAATAGGTTAATCAATTGCGACTGTAATTTTTTAGCCTCTATTAGAGTATGAGCTCCTGTGAGTACGTCATCGACATAAAAATCCCTTTGTACTATTGGCGCTGCTAACGAAAAATTATTTTTCTCGTCTTCTGCTAATTGATTAAGTGTGCGTGTTGCTAGATATGGTGCGTTGGAAGTACCGTAAGTTATAGTCTTCAGTCTATAGACCTTAACTGGTTCTTCTTCACTACTCTTCCATAAGATGCGTAATAAATCTCTTTGATGTTCTTTAATCAAAATCTGACGATACATTTTTACAATGTCTGCTGTGAAGGCAATTTTATGCGTTCGAAATCTGCAAATAATATCAAATAGTTCGTCTTGAACTAACCCTCCATTCAGCAGAATATCGTTTAACGAAATTCCAGTAGTCGTAGAAGCAGTGGCATCGAACACTACCCTAAGTTTAGTGCTAGGTTTCTCGGGTCTGAAAACCCCATGGTGAGGAAGATAATATGAGAAACTAGAGCTATCCCCTTCATCAATTTCTTCGGAATGGCCTAATTTATTATATTCCTTAATGAAATCTTCGTATAAGTGTTTCATTGCGGGATTGCGAGTGAAGCGTTTAAGTAGATAATTCAGTCTTTTGCTAGCGTTTTCTCTCGATTCCCCTAAAAGGCTAAGTCCTTCCTCCTTAATTGGCATTTCCACTACATATCTGCCATCATCTTGCCTCGCGTGTGTACGAAGAAAGTGCTGTTCACAAAATTCCTCTTCCTGACTTTTCACTTTTTTTGCTTCATTAATACCTTCAATCTCCCAAAACCTTCTCATGTTGTCAGATAAATTATCCCCATTTTCCACAAACCCACAAAAATTATCAACACTGCCTTGCTGCGGCATGCGCACTGACCCGCTAACGATGTATCCAAAAACTGACTGATGGAGAATCAGGTCTTGCATATTTATTCTATTTGTTCCCAGTAAATCAAAAAATATTTCGTTAGATAATAAAACATGTATTTGACCAGGTTTATAAAACTCTGGATCAGCTAAACCAATGAGTTGCAACTGCTTAACATCAGGAATGTTTATATATCTAGCAGGCGTTACGCGAGTTATTTTTGGAACAACAAAAAATTGTAAGGTACGAATAAAATCTCTAGTAGCGTTAGCGATGGTTGTTATAGCTTTTTCCTTAACACCCATAACTGTACCATTGATACCTGAAATAGATGCGTTTATTTTTCTTTTCTTCAAATTCAATAACTCAGCACCTTCTTTAGTAATGAAATTATTTTGAGAACCGGAATCCAGCAAGGCTCTCAGCGAGATAAAATTTCCATCATTACCCTTAACGAAAATAATTGCAGTTGAAAGTAAAACTTGTTTATTAAAAGAACTGGAAATATTCAGCGCAGTACCGTTAATGGACTTTGGTTGGTTTCATTAGTGTCACTAACCTTTTGGCTGCTTGCCATTGGAGTAAATGTATCAGCATTTGGAGAAAGATTACTGCTAAATTTATTAGTCTTGTTTGTGATTTGATTCGATGTGCCGTTTGCTCTATCGAAATTTTCTTCATTTCGATCAAAATGTAAGAGCGAATTGTGAAATTTCTGACATTTTCTACATGTATTAGAACTTTTACAGTCCTTGATTGTGTGGACCGAAGATAAGCAATTGAAACATAATTTTTTTGTCTTTACAAATTCCAATCGTTTCTTGACTGTTAGATTTAAGAATTGCGCACATTTCAACAATAAATGATCAGCTTTACAATAAGGACAATTTTTTGAATTTTCAGAAAGTGATGTAAGAGCCTTGGTATTAAATGAACGTTTCGATTCCCCATGCGGAGGTTTGTAATGTGATAGGGTGCGAGCGTGTTCCTTCAAAAAACATGTCAGTTGTTTAACCGTTCCTATTTCGTCTTTTTTAAGTGACTTTTCCCACCAACACCGAGTATTTCTATCCAACTTTTCAACTAATAAATAAACAATTAACGTGTCTGAAAATTCTTCCACCTTTTGCTCCAATGCTTCCAAGGATCGTAAACATTCATGCACCTTATCGATAAATTTTAAAAGCGACGAAGTAGAATCACTCGTTTGAGGTATAGAAATTAATTTCTTTATGATAGAATTGATCAAATCTTTTTTGTTGCTACAGCGCTCAACCAACAGATTCCATGCTATGTCATAATTCGAATCTGAAATTGGAATGGACTGAATAATATTTAAAGCGTCTGCCTTACACGAACTCTTTAAATATTGCAATTTTTGCGCATTAGTTAATTTGCTATTTTTATGCACAGCTGCGGAAAATAAATCCTCAAATTCAATCCATTCTTCGATTTTCCCACTAAATATTGGAAGAGACAATTTAGGCAATTTTATATCCGAAACAATTATGTCTTTACTCGAACCGTTTTCATTTGAGCAGCTATTCCTTTGAGAACGGATCTCAGAAATTTTTCTTTTAATTTTCAAATGAATTTCATCGAGATTATCTACTACATTTTCCTTTTCCTTAATGAATTCGTCAGTGTCCTTTTCTTCACAATGTGCAAATAAAGAATCGAAAATGTTACTTAATTCCTTTTTAAATTCTAATATTTTTGATTCGTATAACTCCAATAAGGAAATATCTGCTTCATCCACTGTAGAATTTACCTTATTTTCAAACTTTCTGATACTGCATTTTAAACTCTTTTTGTTAGCTTTAATTGCTTTCAATTCACTCATCATGAACAAATAAATAATTTATCACTTACCGTGATTGCAGATTTCTCGACAGCAACACCGGAAATGAACGATGACACAGTATCCAATCTTAATTGCGTAATCCACACGAAAACGAAAGCCTTCCAACACTCTATATGAAGTTATGCGTAATACAACCAAACGAAAGTATTCTAAATGTTCTAAAAAGTTAATTTTAGCAACGATATCTTTTACCTGTGGCTCGGCGGGCCATAAAGTGTTCATGCGATGCGTGCGTTGTTATACAACAATTTCAAATTAACTAGAAGTGGACTGTACTAAATATTTTATTCGACAACTTTAATCAAATGCGTGCCACCTTTCAAGCGATGACTTACTACTAACAACAACAGCAATAAAAAATAAAACTGAGTAAGCGTTTACAGGGTTGCTGTAATGAACATCTGCGCCATGCAAGGCGCCAAGAAGAGAAAAAATGACGTAATCTTACAGTTAAATAGTCTTAATGACTTAACAAGGTTTTTCTAACAGGTCTAATTGACCTGTATTGGATTCCCATATTGAAAGCTGGTCTGTGTTTGCAATTTTCGTCGATTTATGTTTTGTTGAAAAAAAACAGAGAAAGTAAAAATATGATCAGTCCTTTGAAAACAAGGGAAGGAAAATAAAAGTGTTTAAACAAAGTGGAAAAGGAGATGGATATATAATATATAAACTTCTTTTAATTTGCCCCAGGCCGGCAAATTAAAATTCTATCTGCGGGCCGGAGTTGGCCCACGGGTCGTAGTTTGCCCATCCCTGCTCTAGGGGGTGTTGGAAGAACCCACCAGCGCCCGAGTGAGAAGATCGGTGAATACTGTTAGTTCAGACTCGAGGAACGTATTGGCTGCAGGGGAGTTTTTATGGTTTTCTGTCTAACGTAAATACGCGCCAGTTTTCCTTAAAACGTCTTCCACGAAGGCATCCCTCTTCTTAGGCAGATGTACTTTCCATAATCCAAATTCAGTCCTAAGTAGAGATCTTTCCAAGGACATAATCACATTTACACTATACATAAGGAGAACCCCGAAAATAATTATTCCAATTAAAATTGCCTAAAGGGATAAATTGCTGTTGGCTTTTCCCGCGACGGGGGGGATATAATTAGAATAGAACGAAACGATGATATGAAGTGATGTAAACATTGATTGGGCACTGTGCCGCGTAAGATATTTTAAATTTGTTTGAATCATGTTTGTTATTGTTTTCAATAAATAATAAAAAGCCACCTATTGTAAAATGATCGACTAAACATTTCAAAACGAAGACACTACAGCTACCTACCATTCGCCGAGTGCTGAACGTGGCCTATCATTACCAGTGTTCAGCGGCCTTTTAGGCTCCGAAGCGGGAGCTGTTGCTTTTCAAAAGCTATGCAATCTTCTGGTAAATAAAATGTTTACATTTCCGCCAGGAAGATTTAATTTATTAATCTAATAAAAGTTTTTAATTAATACTTTCTGCTCATTATTTTCCACAACTTCGAATTAATAAGTTCAATAGAACTTTTCAAAATTGTCCTCTCAGACATGGATTCTGTCTAACGTAAATTCAGGTAACGTAATTGTATAATTGTATAACGTAACGTATTAATTGTATAACGTAACGTAACGTAACGTAAATTCAGGCTCTAAGTCATTAACAAACTCATTTCAACATACCAGAAACCCAGTACTGTTATCTGAATATCAATTTTCTACTCTAAATATTTTCCTTCTCTTCCACTACCTCGAATTTCCATCTTGCAACACACCGCACCATGAATGGAATTCACAAAGAGGCGCGATCTTGTTTTGGCGCCGTGCCAAACTGGAGGTGTGTCTCCTTCGAGACTGCGCGGAAAAGGGCAATGTTTTGGCACTTTGCCCACGGTATATCGATCTGTTACATCGTCCACGTTCGTTTTAGCGTCAAATTTGCGCCATGCGGCAACGGCTACAAATACTGACGTTGGGGGGGGGGGATTTAAAATAGATGCGTGAGCAATTCTTGTTGTAAAAGTCAGTATTAAAAAATGCCTATAGGAAAAAAAAGATCCGAATGTAACGTTTGAGTCCAAGATCCACAAGATCCATACTTAATAAATTTTCTCTTGGGGTGAGGGGACTTACTGAAAATTTTAAAATTTATAATAAATATGTTATTTGATAATAAAATTTTTGAGCATGTATCAGGGATAAAGGTTTTTGGCCTAAAATCCGCAAAATAAAAACTGTACATAAAGTAGTTGCATAAAAACAGTTCTTTTTCCATTACATTGAATTTAGGAGTTCAATCTCAGTTTGAAAATCATAATCAGATAACAAAATTTAAGAAAGATTACATCAGAGTTTGCATATATATGTTCTGAAAGTAAAACTTTTTTTAAAGTTGTACATTAGATAGCTATTTATTGCCTAAAAACTGGATGTATTTACTCTCATAATTTTATATTAAAGTAAATCATTGCAACTCAAAGGATTTTGTCACTGAAAATTCTGACTTTAGACCTTTTATATATCTATTATATTCTAAATTTAGAGTTACATATTTAAAATTAGTGAAAAAGATATTGAATATGTGAATTTTTACTGAAAACTCTTAAATTAATTCAGTCTCCTTCCCAGTAAAGTAAAAAATATCCATGTGCCTTTTTTAACAGAAGACATGGAGACAATACTATTTTCTTATATATGCCCCCCCCCAGTTTTCTTTAACAAATGATTTAACAATTCTTAAATTTTTGTAACAATGTATAACATGCACAGCTAATAAGTATACTCTGCATAAGTAAAACAAATATGATTGAAATTGATCACTTCTTTGAAATATGAAAAACAGTGATATCAGTATTAATTTTTATATGCGGTGTTCTTAACTTAGGTCTTCTTTGAGATACAGTAAACACTGTGTAATTCTTTTCTCTTTATTTCAAAGTGCTAAAATTAATGGAAAAAGGAAGGAAAATATGCAAATAAATACAATTATATATATTTCTATAGATTTGCATGTCTTCTAATTCTACAGCAGGTAAAAGTGATTTATTACAGAAAACCATGGAAAAGGACATGTTTTACATTTTCTTTAAAGACTTTTTTTGGCAACCAAATAAGAGTTTCAAGATAAAAAAAAATCTGAGGTTATGTGTTATTTGAATACCGCAAAGCACACAAAAGCTTTCTGCCTATGAGAAAGGATGTCTCTTTCTAGAAAACTTTATAAGCGAAATTGGTTTGCATTCATGTTAATGGGAAAAACCATGAAAACAAACGATGTAGGCTGGCCAATCGATGGGCTTGAACGCAGGTCAAAATACCAGGTTTCAGCAGGTTTAACCACTTCACTATCTGTTAACTGAGGTATAGTTAAAAATATTTAAAATTCATCATGAAATGTTTGCCAATATCATTATTTTCCTAACTTCAAATTAAAAAAAAGTCTATTTAGAGAAAGATGTTATTGAAACAAGAAATAAAGACAAACAACTTTTACACAGCAACAACGAAGAAGCATATTATTATGATGAAATATTTAAGATTTTTCATTTTCATAGTACATTTTGTTTTCAGATTTCTATAATAGAATTTAAAAAATTCATTATTGAATTCAAGATACTGGTGGTTCCTATGTAGACCTAATAAAATTTTATACTGTTACATTTAAGACTTTATTCATTGTACATTTATTTAATATTATTCAATTGCTTAAATCAGAAAAATAATGTGAATAAATCATACAGTTCTTTTTCTTTGCAAATGTTTTATTTAGCCACTTGTAATTTTTTTTTTTTTTTTTTATTCTGATCTTTCACCTATATAAAATATAATTAATTTCATTAGAAAAATCTTCCATGAAGACACTTCTCTGCAAGAAAATAACATTCACATACTTTGCTATATATATCACAATTGTTTTGTAATTGTACTTTACTATTTTATTTAGTTTAATTTGCCAAAATAATCACCCCTTCTGTCAAGACCTTACATAAAATTTATGTGCAATACATACCTTCCACATAACATGTCCTGTGAAAAAAAAAAATATAGCTTTTAAAAGTTTTATATCAGTGTTATAAGTAGCATATAATGAGATGTGTTATTTTGGCTGATCTTTGGAATATGGTAACTGGTAGTTTGGCGACATTTTGGAGGCGATAAAGGTTTACTACCTAGGACTTTGGTAATAATGTGAGAAGTACTCAGTTCCGATTACGCATTATTTTGTGTGAGGGAAATGAGAGATCATGAGATATGTCATGTGACATTAACGGACAAATTACAGTTCTTTAATCGGAAAAAGGGGGGGGGAATCTGGAAATTTTGTATTTAGCTTTATTCTGTGTTGTGTGAAACAGTGTTGGTTAATTTTTGGATCCCATGGCCGTATCTAAAGTGAATTTGAAATGGGTATTTAGTGGGATTTAAAGGGGTGTTTCAATTTAGTGGGATTGAAAGGGGTGTTAAGTGTTTTTTTAAGGTTGTGCGAGATAGAAGTAAAGATTGCTTATTAAGTTTTATTAAGTCTGTTTGGAGGATGAAGGTTTTCAACATCTTGCTGTGAACTATAAGTATGATTTTAAAGATCCTGAAACAGGCGCACATACGATTGCTTTTTATTTAGCGGAGGAAATAAGAAAAGTGTATCCGCCACGTAATCAAGATTCTGAAGAAGATTAGGTAAGTTAGTATTTTTAATTATTTGAGGATATTATTTTTATGCATTGTTCTAAATGTAAGGAGTAAATAAAGTAATTGTAAGCTAATTTTTATTAATTTAATGTATGTGCTTATTTGTATTTTAAGTAGTGTTTTTGAATTTAATTATATTTTAATTAAATGATAGTTATTTTGTGAATTATATGTTTGTAGGAATTTGGTATACGTTTGAGTGGAAATAAACGTGCATGGAAATAATTTAAATATTTGACACTAAGTATTTGTAACCATTTGTAATGTTTGCGGTATGAATTCGTTGGTGACGTTTATAATATAATAGATAATTTAGAGGTAAAAGTTTTTGGATATTTTATTTATTTTATACGTGTAAATGTTCATCTTTGGAAAGGGTATATACTTTTTCGCGATCAGGTAATTTCATATATGTTCTTTTTACCGGATTTAAAGATTCAGAAAATTGTCATGCATTTTCGTGAAATGTTTCTAATGTATGAGAAAAAAGCAGTGTACATGGATATAGTGAAGAGTGTGCGCAATGCCATTTTTGTGCAATTCTGGGATGATTTTTTTTAAGTAAAAATAAGTCGACGTTGTACATGGTTTAGTGATATTTTAAATAAATGATAGTTATTTTGTGAATTTTATGTTTGTAGGAACTTGGTATACGTTTCAGTTGAAGTAAATGTGCATGGAAATAATTTAAATATTTGACACTAAGTATTTGTAACCATTTGTAATGTTTGCAGTATGAATTCGTAGGTGACGTTTATAATATAATAGATAATTTAGAGGTAAAAGTTTTTGGATATTTTATTTATTTTAAATGTGTAAATGTTCATCTTTGGAAAGGGTATATACTTTTTCGCGATCAGGTAATTTCATATATGTTCTTTTTACCGGATTTAAAGATTCAGAAAATTGTCATGCATTTTCGTGAAATGTTTCTAATTTATGAGAAAAAAAGCAGTGTACATGGATATAGTGAAGAGTGTGCGCAATGCCATTTTTGTGCAATTCTGGGATGTTTTTTTAAGTAAAAATAGATCGATGTGTACATGGGCAGAGCCAATGTAGTACGCAATGCCATTTTTGTGCAATTCTGGGATTTTTTTTAAGTAAAAATAGATCGATGTGTACATGGGCAGAGCCAATGTAGTACGCAATGCCGCGGTTGTGCCCGGTGCCTAGTTTGTGCAATTCTCGGATTTTTTTTTTTTAAGTGAAAATAGATCGATATGTACATGGGCAAAGCTAATGTAGTGCACAATGCCGAGGTTGTGCACGGTGCCTAGTTTGTGCTATTCTCGGATGTTTTTTTAAGTGAAAATAGATCGATATGTACATGGGCAAAGCCTTTATAGTACGCAATGCAGAGTTTGTGCAATTCTCTGATGTTTTTTTAAGTAAAAATAAGTCGGTGTGTACATGGTTTATGTGTATGTGCTATTTTGAAAAACGTGCAAAGAGTTTGTGATTGTGCACTTTTTCCCAATTTTGCAGTTAATATTTGTCATGATTAAGCAGTTTTGTTACATAAAAAGTGTAATTTGGCTAGTAGATTGTTGGAAAAAGTGTTGAGTAAATAAAAAGAAAAGAAACATGTCTTTACTTCGTGAAGACAAAATGGCGGAAAAAAAAAAAAATAAGAGGGTTGCTGAGCAGAGTTGGTCGCCAAAAAATCGCCAAGTTACCATAATCCAAAGTTCAACCTTTATTTCTTTTTAAAATAAATATAACTAAACATGTATCAAAATTTATGTGTTATTTCTTTTTAAAATAAATGTAATAAAATTGATCAACATGTATAAAAATTTAAACAGCTCAGATTTTACGATTTTTCAATTTTTTAAAATATCACATATTCTTTTAGAAGACACATAGACTTTAGGACTTTTAGACATCCTAGAATAATGCAATTTTATATATACGTAATGCATTCAAATTTAAGAACAAAATGAATTCTGATGTTAAATAAAAAAAAACCAGTTATTTATAAATTTAGTTAATATATTACTCACTTTATGTACAAATTGTGAAAACACCTTACCACCATCAAGAATATAATTTTTAAACGAGTTCCGTAAAAAAAAAAAAACCCTATGTTTACATTATTATTATTTTTTTACTTCTTTCTCAGTAAATGAAGCATGTTAAGTATCTTTGATGATATTTCAGTTATTCTTAAGATACTTTTATTTGTACTAAATTTGGTATTATATAAGTTTGAAAGCAATTAATGCAAATTTTTTCAGAACTTAAATTATATGAAGATAGCTGCTTTAGCATATATGCACAAAATATTACAAAAGTTTCAATTTTTTATACTTCGAAACACTATAATATGTACTCTTTTTATTTATATTGAGTGAAGAAAAATCATAGTGTTTTAAAAAAGGGAATGTTCATCAAGATTTTAAAGAATACGAATGATTTCATGAAATTCTTTCTCATTAAAATATATTTAATCAATTATCAATCCTATTTGACAATTTAAGAATTTCAAGTTAAAATTTCAGTTTAGAGCCATGCAAAATGTAACCATTATACTCAAGTTTTCTCATAAAAACTTCCATCAAATATATCATGTCTACATATTTTACTTTTCAGAAAATGTCTGAAGATAAGACTTTTGCTCTACTTCCTTTTAAGAAACTATATTCACTTTACTTTTAGACATTACCTCACCATTTTGTAAATTAATGAAAATAGATCTAAAGAAAGTTCAGCACCTTATGGTACACTAAAAATTTCAAATGTAAAAATTAGTTTAAAAAAAATTAAATACTACCGTTTTTTACATTTATTTTTTAATATATTAAACTGCATTTTTAAATCTATGTAACATTTGAAATATGTTGCAAACTACATTCATGTTAAATTTTTTGGTGCTGCAAATGAAAAACTGATGCTATTTAATTTCATTCTTCATCTATGACACAATGAATATAATAATATATGATCTTAATTTTCTTTATTCAAAATCACGATCTGAGAGCGTCGACTAAAAAATGATAAAGTTTCCTTATTCTACTTTAACATCTTGTTTAATCTGACACATGTTCAAAATTTTAGCACTTATTTCATACATAAAATTAATTAGAACTGAAATACTAAGAACTACATTCAACTAGAAACACAATACCACATATTTACACAAATAAACTTTATTTTTCATCTAGAAATCATTCTTTATGGAATGCAGAATGAATAGTGACTGATGTTATACACTAATTATTCATGCAGTAAACATTTTAAATTTAACAGACCATTATAATGGTTATAACATTTAATAATCAAAGCTCATTTTAGTCACATTAGCATCATATTCACATATTTTTGCAAAGTAATCACTCAGCAAATTTTTGCAAAAGCAGCAATGACATTTATAGAAATAAATAATTCAGATACTTCAAACATTAAATAAGAATTTCAATAATCTCATAAATTTTTTTGTGCTTCTCGATAATGATATCACCTTCATAATTACCAATAAGTCAACATGTTATTTTGTAACTAGTGCAATTTTTTTGCATCACACTAACACATCTATACATGAAGACATTTACAATTTCTCAATTGTCACTGCAATAGGTATATCAAAAATTATTCTTTCTTAAAATAACATCTATGAGAATCCATGAGAATTTAATTTACAGTGATTAATGTACATTTATAAAAATCAATATCAATTCATAAAAGAAACTCTTTTTCAAAATGACTAGTTAACTTAAGCTTGGATAATCCAAATTCTACTACAAGATACACTACAGTGTTTCCAGAAAAACTACTCTACAAAATGCAGTTTTGTAAGTTTTCATCTTAATAAAAAGTACCACATAAAATTTTAATTCTTTTACTTTTTGTTTACTATTTACTAATAATCATAAGCTATTCATCACATCAATACTTCTGAAATTTCAAATTAATAAATTTTAAAATAATTAAAAATTAGAACATCAGTCATTTTTTAATGATCAAAACTACATAAAATCATTATACATAACCACTGAAATTCCATACCATATGCAACACTTGAATATGTATCTCCAGCAAATTAACAAAGACTATGCAAAGCTAATAAGCTATTCAATATGATCACTAGCAATTTATGTGCACTTTTAATATTTTCAAAGTAATCTGGTAATTCAAAAGATTTAAAAGTACTTAAAAATTATTAGCATTCTCAAGGATTAAGTATTTCTACTTATCCAAAGAAATACTTTATACTGATAGTAATCCATTAATTTTACTCCTTTCTTAAAACAGAATTTTACTACAGAATTAAACTCTTTCTTAAAAGAGAATTTTACTACAGAATTAAACTATCTTTTGAATATTAGAAATTATGGCATATTTACACTGTACTCAGAAATACAAGTACAATATTGAAAAGTAAACATTTTACAAAAAGTTACTTCTCACCATTTGAACTACACACTACATTACACAATGATTTCATAATGTAAAAATACTTCTTTAATAATGACCATTAATTCAATGAGCATAATTATGTGCGATATTTCGTTTTTCTGATATAAGACTTAGTACATTATCCAAAAAATTTCTCCCTTCATATTAAAACGACATTAAAAAAAACTCTAATGTAAAATTCTAAGCTTTTCATCCATTAAAGAAACAGCTAAAATTCTATTTCATGTTTTATAATATATTTTTGAATCAGGCAATAAGAGGCAAAATTTAAGACTTAAATAAATAGCTGATTATGAATTCGTTATATAGGTTTAATTCCAGTCACTAATAAATATTGTTCCAAGTCTAAAAAAATGACTAATAACTTAATCATGCACTTGTCACACTAGATTAATCCTCTCTTTCCAAGCCAGTACAGATGAGTGAATGATGAGAATGATATTCTTGTTATATACATAGGAATTTTTCGGTCAGACCTGATGGGGTTCTGGTATCTGTACATAAAATTTACGCACAAAATTCCAAAAAAACATCCTAAAGCACAGTTTGTTACGATGAATTGGCATTTACAGAAGCAGGCGTCTTGGACGTACTTGAAGAATCGTCACAGTCCTTAGAACGAAGTTTTCTTCGCAATTTTTCCACAACTTTGTTATGGAATTTGTGCAAAGAGTTCTGAGAGGCGGATTTTGGTGAAGGAATGTCTGACAGGCGACTTCCTCTTCTAGGTGAGCAACCGAGGGATATAGCAGCAAGACGTTCTTCAACATCGGAACCAGGAGAACATGAGAGACTTACTGGAGCAGATTCGCTTTGAGTGTGCCGACGTCCTGAAGTTACGGAATTGTTACTGCTTGTACGAGAACGACTGGCATAGATATTATAGTCATTTTTCATAACAGGCATCATGAACGCCATAGTAGAAATATATTCTAACAATCTGAAGAAAAAACTTGTCAGAAATATCAAAGTTTGTAGGCTAAATTTTTGTTTCAAACAGCAGCACGTACTTAAGTAACGAAGTTGAGCAGCACCAACAAATCTGACGTCAATACCAGCATGCTCCCAATATAAGCCGTCGTCTGAAGAGCAGCGGTCACGTGACAATGTCAACTTAAGGGTTGCTGTATCGAATCTCTTTAGACAGAATTCAAAGTCGCCAAAACCTAAAAATCGTTACGAAAAGCGCTACACACTCGCGTGTAGCGTGAATATATTTCGAATGTTTTATCAATTTTCATCTTCCTCTGTGTGTAACTTTCCTTCTTCCCAATAAAAAAGATGATTAAGTTTACGTTTTAATGAAAAATTTAATGAGATGTGTAAATAAAAAAAAAAAAAAAATTACTATTCAATTATTAAATCAGAATTAAAATTATAATACCTAAATTTTAAAATTCGTGACTGTTCCTTTAAAAATTATAATAATAATATTCTATATTATTATTTGAAAAATTATAATAATAATATTTTTCTCCCTTTGCAAATTCTGTCTAACAAGCGGCCCGCCAACAGCCGAGCGATAAAGTAATTGTACACTAGTTTGACTCGGGTTCGAATTCCGGCGAATGGGCTGGTTTCATGCCCCCTTTCGTGGTGTTCTTCATGTGTAATGTGGATATAAGTAAGTTTCTCTTAGGAAGTTCTCCACGAAGGCATTCCTTCCCTTCAAACTCCGCAGCTTAAATGCTCAAAAACCTGAGTTGCAGTTTAGTGGGAACTACGAGAAGGAGAAAAGGTTTAAATTATAATTACCGGTTAATTAGCATTAAATACCTTACAAATTAATAAAAAGGCATTTAACGTACGAGTAGGGTCGGCGCTAGGCGTTTTGTCGTCCATAGCAGACAACAAAATTCCTAAATCAGAATCAGAATTTAGAATCCGCAGGATCCTAAATTTTGCTGGCTTTTTAAATTCTAAATATTTTGCCACATCTTGCAACTTCTAAATTTCGCTGCTCGTTGCTTCTCTAAAACTGTAAGAATTTTTCCGCTAGGTGCGGCTGCACTGTCTTTGGAGTTGGCCCTGCGTAAGGCCTAAAGGTTCAGAACTACAAAATTTTGCGAACATATTTTCTAGGGGTGCTCCTTTATTATGTTCGCAAATTTTGTTTATTTATTTTTATTACCAACAGTGCCCTTTCATTATACATGGGTTTCACAATTTCATCGCCGGTGTATAAATGTAACAATTTCAACATCCGTGTGTTAAGTAAATAATAAATTTAAGTCCTAAAAGGATAAAAAAGCATGAAATGAAAAGAGTTCAATTTCTTTATGATTATTGGATCATTATATCAGTAATTTGATACTCTGCATTTAATTTTCAGTTAATTAATCATTGAATGACTATTTATATTCGCTTGCAAGTAGAACCTCTGCACAATATTCCAACTATCACTGAATATGTATTAATTTTTGCAATTTGTGTTTCAGAAAGGGCGTTCTTTAATTCCATTACTTTTTATCCCAAAGAGGCAGTTTGCCCAGAAGGGCTATTAATTTCGTTTTGGCGTTTTGCGTCGATTCACTATAAAAGGCGAATAACGTTTTAAATTGTTGCCACCAAATATTAGAGCCCTGTATTATATTTAAAGAAATTAAATAATGAAGAATCTGCATAAATGTATGTATGTTTCTCGCATTGTGATAAAACAACGGTGCCTAGAGCTATCGAATTTTGAATAACGTATATACGTTAAAACGTGAATAACGTAACGTGTAAAAGAGCATATGCATATATTCATGTAGATTCTTCATTATTTAATTTCTTTAAATATAATTCAGGCCTCTAATATTTGGTGGCAACAACTTAAAAAATTAGTAAAGTGCCGTTTCATATTGGACGACGCAAAATGCCAAAATGAAATTAATAGCCCTTCTGGACAAATGGCCCCTTTGAGCTAAAATTAAGAAAATTCTTAAGATTAAAGCTTACTAAAATAAATGTTATTACTTACATAACATCTTGCAAGAATATTTCAAAAAACAAATGTTATACAATTGCAATGTTTCAAAACTTTCATGTATTGAAAGATAGTTACAGTAATTCACAATGACTAAACAAGAACTTACTTGAGACAGAAACCTTCATTTAACTGAAAATTAAGTGAACATGATATTTAATAAGTTAACACACAAAACGTTAAAAAACGCCCCTTTGGGCGAAAAATATAAAATCTGAAAGTTTGCAAACTTTTTTTTTTTAGTTTCTTTGGTAATTAGAATCTTACATAAAATGCCATTTTAAAATTTTATACAATTACTTTTTCGTGTATAATCACGATTCACATACTTTACCTCTAATTTATATATTTTTAATAGCCTTTGAACTTATCACTTTGTGTATTGACTGTTTTGCATCATTCTGAAAACTTTTTCACATACTGTATTATCTATTTTCCAAGTTAAACTAATTACTTATACTCACTTGCAAGAATGCGTGTCTGAATGAGGTTTAGTAATCATCTAAAAGAATATTTAATGTATGTCTGACAATTCATAGTTGTTGAATTGGTCGATCTTTAGCTAAAATTTGAAGTAATATAGCATTTGCTATCAGGCATTCTTAATTTTCAGTTAAATGAAAGTTTCTGTCTCAAGTAAGTTCTCGTTTAGTCATTGTGAATTACTGTAACTATCTTTCAATACATGAAAGTTTTGAAACATTGCAATTGCATAACATTTGTTTTTTGAAATGTTCTTGCAAGATGTTATGTAAGTAATAATATTTATTTAAGTAAGCTTTAATCTTAAGAATTTTCTTAATTTTAGCTCAAAGGGGCAATTTGTCCAGAAGGGCTATTAATTTCATGTTGGCATTTTGCGTCGTCCACTATGAAACGGCACTTTACTAATTTTTTAAGTTGTTGCCAGAAAATATTAGAGGTCTGCATTATATTTAAAGAAATTAAATAATGAAGAATTTACATGAATATATGCATGTTTCTCGCATTGCGATAAAACAACGGTACCTAGAGCCATCAAATTTTGAGTAACGTAGTCCTCCACTTGAATATGGTCATCTGTAAAAACAAATTTTGAATTTGTTTTATTATCTATTTCTTATTTTGTAAAACTTTAAAGAATATTTTACGAACAAACACACCGATTTCAAAGCGAGCAGTGGCAACACTTGTATGGAAGAAAACATTTTCATCTCCAGCGCGTGAGATTATTTGTCGGAAATTCTAAAGATATACTGTTTTTAAATACTTTTAACCCAAAGGCGTGTTAGTCCAATTGCTTTCGAAAAGCCTCTCGAAACGTGTATGCGTGTATAAAAAAAAAAAAAAAAAAAAAAAGCCTCTTTGGGCGTAATATAAAATTTGAAAGGTTTCAATTTTTTTTTTTTTTTTTTTTTTTTTACATACTGTTTATTGTTTTGTGAAAGCAATGAAATTTTAAACTAAAGAGGAAGAGCTATGAAAATTTTTAAACCCTGCCAATGACTTCTAAAGCTAAGTCTCTCTCACCATCATTATTAAACATCTCACATTCTATTATTAGCTAGCCTGAAGTCAGTGATTGTTCTTCCAAATTAAATGATAAAATCTACGAATTTCTGATAAAATTAAGGATCAATGAAATCAGAGAACAGCAATACAGGTTAGTCAGGTCTTGTAGTTTCTTCCCATCATCTGTTTAGTTGATTTAGTTGATTTCAAATCGCAGAATCGAAGAAGACAACTCTCATTAAGATCTTAAATATATTACTTTTGAAATTAAAGAGAATTCAACTTCAGTCTGAATGAAACGTTCCAACATTACTAAAAAGAAAGAAAATAACTTATATATGTTAATAGCAATTCAACAATCTGCACGTCCAATAACTTCCTCCTACCGTTCAACAAAAGAAGATCTAAATAAAACAACAGAAGAAACTATCCAAAAATCCAAGAAATCTGTGAAAATACCTATTCAGTAAAATAAGCAAAACCCTACTTTCATATAAATTGGAGGACTGAAGAATTACTCACTCAGAAACATAAGAGCATTGGAACAGGAAAGGAAATCAATTACTGATGAGGAATTATGATAACTAGCCTGGATTCATTTCCAAAAAGAAAATACAAAAAGATGATTCTCGAAGCTAAATTAAAAAGTTAGCATAATTATTAAACTAATGAAGAAATTCATTGCACCCTGTATAAAATCGTCTGCAGCAAAATAATCGTAACTCTGTCTTTCTAAACAATGATCCAACCGAAGATTTCTTACTCAAACTACTATAAACCGTAATTGCAATGACATTCCGCAAACAGATAACGATATCTCATTCTGAAAACAAGAAATCAAAGTAATAATTAAAAACCTAGCTTAAAACAAGTAGAGCACCAGACCCAGATGGCATCCATAGTTGCATTGTAAAATGAATCAGTTAAGCCTGTCCTGATATAATCTATAATTTTTGTAATCGTTGTATAGAACACTCAGCTTTTCCTAATCGCCTGAGACTTGGCAATACCATTTTCTTCAATGACGAGAATAAAAGCTCCAATGAACTCAAATCTTACGGGCCGATTATATCTTCTCCTAGCTTTGGGAAAAGCTTTGGAGATATGTCTAATTAACCATCTAAAATTTCGTGTTTAATAAATTTTGTTTCGTAGAACTTTCAGTTTTCTTTATATATATTTTGAATATTTTTTTTTAATGGCACTCTTTCATTATTTCTTCAAAATACATTTGTATATTTGAGAAATGAACGTCTATTTAATAACAGCCTTATCATGACTTTTTTTCATACTTTGCTAAAGAGCATTTGTCATTCTATAAAATGCCTGGACATTATATACAGTACTTAGGTAAAGTATATAATAATCATATTTTATGCTTCGCTTAAAACCTTCGGGCATTCTCTAAAGCGCCTAAGGTATTTTATAGAATGTTGGCGTTTCATATTTGCCGGTAACATATATATAAAAATTGCAATTTAAGAAGGTTAGGCCCGGTGACGCAGTGGCTAGCGCATCGCGCAGCAGCAGCACAGGTGCGGGGTTCGATCCCCGGGCTTAGCAAGGTTGACTCAGCCTTTCATCCATGGAATGGGTCGATAAAATGAGTACCATGTTCGATTGGGGGCTAAACACCGAGAACCCTGCGGCAAGCTAACCACTTGTCCAGGCTAAGATGCACAAGCACCGCGGAGCACACGATTTAGAAAGCAGATATCAGGGCACTGCCGGCCATGGCTCTCTAAGAGCTGTTTGTGCCGCCGAGTTAAGTTGAATTTAATTTTAATTTAAGAAGGTTATTATTACTACGAGCCCACCAGCGGCCGTTTCCCGTAGATAGTCCTCTATGAAGGTATCCTTTCCCTTAGATTGTTCTAGTGTGCTTTGACATTATACACTAAAACGAAACTCTTATTACTATGCTTAGAACTGTAATTCTTTCTAAATTATCTCAGCATGTGATGCTAACAACACAGCAGCTGCTCCTCTTTCAAGCATGGAGATATCTGTTTGTTTCCTAGAATAATGTATACATATTTATATTTTTAATAAAAGAAAATCGAAAAAAAAAATAAAAAAAAGAATCTCAAAATGGAGAGCTTTCTTGGGGGTAACACGCTGTTTTTTTAAATTCCTACTATTAGCTCACACTCGCCCTACATCTTGTTCAAATTTTCAGTTATTAATAAAATACTTTTTATTCATCCACTGAAGTTCAAATACATTTTATTAAACTCGTAGGGGATGACACTTGATGTTTAAAAAAATAATTATAATTTTAATTATTTTTTAACTCTAGTCTTTAAAGTAGGAGCTGCTTTAAAAAGTCTTTTATATTACTTGTTTTTCACCAAAACATTCTCAAAATGAGCGATATGCGCCAAATAATATAACCCTGCCTCCACAGGAGGACCTCGGCACTGTATCTATCGTCTGGACGAAGCAGACTTGCAGTCTTGTCATTGGATCACGGTCTTGCCATTGGTGTTGATAATCGCATTTAATCTCCACCCCGCCCACTTTGTCAAGTTTATTTACATTTTATTTATTATTATTTTGGGCAGTGTTAAGTTACTCGCCGAGTAGCTCTAGAAGAAACAATTCCAATTATATTTGTTCAGAGTCGTAGCTAGGGTTTTCAGCGCCCAGGGACAACTGAAGGTTTCGCGCCCCCTACTGATTGCCAAGGAGGGAAAACTTTAATTCTAAAATGTCGTAACATCAGTTTGGCGCCCCTTGGATTCTGCGCCCGGGGACAGATGCACCCTCTTGCCCCCCTCTAGCTACGCCCCTGTATTTGTTATATGTATCGTAATCGTGTATAAAACCGAGGAAGATAAAATTGCTCAAGTGGGAGCAATTCTTTTTATAATTAAGTGATGATGGGATTCGTGGAATTCGGTATGAAAATTAATGCAATAAATTGGTTCGTTGCTTATCTATGATTACATATATATTTTTTTAATCCTTAAAATAGCAACCGGCTATTGCTTAATTGGAATGCAAAATTAAATCTAGCCTATAAAAGCGAAGAGACGGAATATTTAATTACTCACCTTTAAAATAGCCATTATTAAATTTTTGAAGTACACTATCATGATTTTTCCTTATATTAAAAGTGAAATAATTGAAAACCGGTAACTTAAACAGAAAATTAGCCGAGTGATTTATTGATGCCTAAAAGCAAATGTTATTCTTTTCACTACGCGAAGAAAATTGCTTCGGTAAAAATAGGAAGCGTTGCCAGTCCGTCCAACATAATATTTAGTATTCGAAGTCTATCACAATCATATACAGTAAGACCCCGCTTAACGCGGGGGATACGTTCCATCAAAGTAGAGCGTAATGCGAAACAGCGCTAAACGAGGCTATCTTTACATGTAAATGTTGGGGTTAGGGGAAGATGGCTAGGAAATTGGTTAGGTATTAAATTTAAAAAGTATGTTTTTTTAATAAAAATAAAACCAAACATTTATTCCTTAAAGCCCAAATTAATACCACATTATTATTTCTTGCAAAAATAAAAACAAAATATAAATAACAAAACGAATATTCTTAGAAAAAAAAACAAATAAAATTCTCAGTCAGTCATATTTAGTTAGCCTTCCGCGTTTTCAATGTTCTGCCTTTTTGTGACAGAAGCATCTAATGTTGTTTGCCTTTTTCTTTTGCGTTGTTCTCTTAAAAGTTCTTCATAAACGGATAGAGCATCTCTAACACCACGCCTTACTTTTGAGTTCCTGTCAAAATTCGGATCATTTTCAATGAATTGATCCATTATTTCAGTTATGGTAGACAAACTCCTTTTTACAAACGCCATCGAAAGTTCTTTTTGCTCTTCTTCAGAATCACTGATGTCAACATTTTTGTTTTCTTCTTGTTCAGTTAATTCTTTGAGCTCATCATTAGAAAGACTAGCCGCTGCTTCTTGAATTATTTCTTCGACATCTTCCACATTTACCCTTTCAAAATATGTCTGTACAATACCGCACCAAACAAGAAATACAAGTACATTCTTTCGGATATGTATTTGAAACCTATCGCTGCATAATATTTCGGGGAATCCCCGTATGCTGCGAGCGATTTCGTGGAATCCCCGGGTTGAAATAAAAGAGCGCTAAACCGAAACAGCGCTAAACGAAACAGCGTTAAGCGGGGTCTTACTGTACTCCACATCTAGAAAACTCTGAGTGGTCTGAAAGGATTGTCATTTAAGAGAGGATATTTGCAACCAATCTATGGAAAGTACTAAGACGTGTGTTGCCAATCCTTATTCCAAAATTTTGGTTTATATTACTTTTTTTGTATTAAGTAAAAGAAGTATTGTAATCACGGAAAATTTTGGGTATCAAATTTCAACGGAATTTTGACCGTTGCTGAATCCATTCTCTCTCTCTCTCTTTTTCCCTCGTGACGTCTGTACGTATGGATAAAATAAAGGATTTCATTTTCCAAAACAAATTGTAAAATGACTCCAAAATGGTTATTTTTTTCGTGACCATTTGAATGATGTTTTTGCGTGACGCCTGTACGTACGGACAGAATAAAAAAAATTTTTTTTTTCCATAACGGGTTCTAAAACAGATTTAAAATATATTCAGGAGAGATTTTTTTCCTTGACGTCTGTACGTACGTTCGTATGTGTGTATCTCGCAAAACTCAAAAACGATTAGCCGCAGAACGTTGAAATTTAGTATATGATACTACTATAACATCTAGTTAAGAACCTCCCTTTTTTATTGCAATCCGCAGTACCAAGAGTGTATATATATATATATATATATATATATAGTTTATTAATTTATTTACTAAAGAAATATTGATTATATTATCTCCTAATATAAATTTAGTAGAATGTATCAAAATGAGGGAACCTATAAGTAGGAAGTTATGTATATCATGCTTTAACTTTTTAAATTAATAATTAATTTTCATTATTTTGGACAAATAATGAACTCTGTTTTTAATGCGGTCTCCCGCATTAAAAACAGAGTTTTAATATACTATACTCATATTTGGGAAACTCGAATATGGGAAAGCTTTATACTCATATTTGGGAAAGTTTTATATTCGTTATAAAAAAATAAAATTATAAAAAGTTTAACTTCCGCACGTCGAAAATTAACAGGGATATCCAATTTCAAAATTTGCAATTTTTGATGCCGTTTTCGACTTGCTCTGAGGATCGATTGATTTAGAACAATTCGAGGAAATAAGTTTAAATGAAGTGCAGCAAAGAATGTGTACAATTTAATAGACCCTACAAGGAAGTCAAGTGGTGTCCACGTTAGCAATTTTGTTTAAAAAAAAATTGTTTACCTCCCAAAAGTAAAAAATTTAAAAGTATTTGTTCAATTATTTACTCCTAAAATTGTCAAATTGTCTGCTTAGTTATTTAATGGTTTAACTTTTGATTTCTTAAATTTTTAAACAATTTATTGTTCAATGAACTTCAGTGTTTTGATCACCTGTTTCATACTGCAAAATATTAAATTTCATCAGCTGTTTTTAAGATTCCGAAGTTTTTTTTTTTTTTTCCTATATGATGCACATTTTGTTGGACCTCGTAGCTATTAATTCTCATATTTTCATTAAATTAAACAACGAATAAACTTTTAGTTTTAAATTTACCATCGGTCCTTTAATTCTCGGACCTTTAGGGTTCCGAAGACGAGAATTTAACAATAACCGCCTTATGTATTACATGCTTTTTGATTAATCATTTAATATAAGACCATTTTAAGAAAAACTATATGCTGTCTTACAGCAAAGCATCATTTATTTAAAAATTATCGCGCTTTAAATATTTCTTAATAAATCTTTAAATTTCTTTTTCTTATATACTGGCATAGACTAAGGTCCACCTAGAAGAAAAGGACAAAGAATCAACAGTTGCATTTGGTTCTGGTATAGACAAAAGTGGAGCTCCTATTAGGAAATGAAAGGCTGAATATCTGTTGGATCAGCAGGAATAAGCGACAGAGGTCCAGAATTCAAGCAAGCTTCTGTTTATGTAATTAATGTATAAAGCTCTTCGAAGTTTAAAACTGTTGTTTTCGTAATCTTTATAAAAAATTTAAAGCTTATATCTGGAACCGAAGGAATGTGGAATATCTCAACTATTTGCAAACCCATTCAAAATGGAATCAAAGGTAATCCAACCTCAAATTAGCACAACTACTTTTGCTGAAGCATAAAAATAAGACTCCCATGAAGTAGACACTCGCACTGAGGAAATCTTTCCTGGTCCGGATGGAACTAAACGAGTCGTGGATGTCAGAACATAGAGCATCGAGCCGTTTCCAGTATCAGACCACTACCATTTCAAAAAATGTTGGACAACCGTCCAACGGGGCCGGGATGTTTTTCGTTTGAATAGACTCTTTTCTCTGCCTCTGAATGGAAACACGAAAATCAGTAGAAGCACACTGATTCAGAGAACGTTAAGTGGCAACAATGTGAACTTTAGAACTTGCTTTCGATTTGCTTAATGCAGCTTGAATGCTGAGATGCTAGTCAGATTCTAGGTTAGATGAATTTGTTTTGGTATTCTAATAAATTCCTTTTTAAACTACACCGAATGTTGATTTAGATAGCAATACCACTGAACCACACATATAGAAATTTAGATGCGGCATTTTAGATTTATTGTAGAACTTTGTTAGATACGCCGCAACATTATTGTCTGTTGAACAATAGTATTAAGAATACATAATACATATTAAATCTTGTAATGCTTTTTTGCCCTCCCCTCTCCCACCTTCGTGTACTTGCTGCAATGGCATCAGCTTTTATGAGTGCTTCAATGAATGATTCTTTTCCAGCAACATAAATACGCAAAGCACTACTGCTATTAGTGAGATTAATTTAATGATCGAGTTAGAGGAAAGAATTAAAGAAACCTTAATAATGCATCTTTTTAATTTAAAACAAATAACTCTTTTCTTACGGCGAGAAAGAAAGAAGATGAAACTCCGATAGGAAACAACCTTACATCTTTTCAAAACTTAACTCGATTATCAGTTTTAGATTGCATGTAATTACAAGGAATGGGATGAGATCCGTTGAAAAATAGTTCAAGGTATCTTTCGCTCTCTAATTACAGAAACGTGATAAAATTTAATTTCGAATGCGTCTGTTTTGCATTTAAAAGTGAACATAATCTACTGGGAAAAGCTACAACAGAGAGGATGAAGTCTAGTTGCGAGTGGGTTAATTCCATCCTTTCTTTCTGCTTGAAAAAAAGAGTGCCAGAAAAGGTTCTATTTAAATATTATGCATTTATTTACATTATATTGGATACATTTTTATAATATATATATATATATATATGTGGGTTCTTTAGGTTCGAAATCACAATTCATATTCAAACAAAACACATTTAATAAAACATTAATACATCTATAAGACCGTTCATTTATTAATACAAGATCTATATCATCTTACAATAGGTTTTATTTTATTATTACCAAAGCCTACGAGAATCAAGTCGGAAGAATTAATACTAGGTGAACCAATTACTTTATAAATATTTTCCGACACTATATTTATATCACTTCCTGTATCAATCAGAGCTTTTATTTCTACATTATCTATCGATACAGTTTTATGCATATCATTCAACTGCTTGTTTACAAATATATGATTCACTCTGGCAAGATCTTTTATATTTCTCTTAACTTTTATACATTCTGCAGCTACGTGTCCAAATAAATTACAACGAAAGCTTCCAAGTTCCAAGTACCGCTGGATGCGCCACTGATTAACTTGCAGGATTTGCAAGTTTTGTTCCGGCTATCTGAGTTAGTTGCTATAGAGCGCTGAAAGTAGGAGAATACATGAGTGAGACCTAAGTCAGGATTGCAGATGTTGAGAGGGCGTGACTACCTTGTCACGTGAGGTGTGAAGAAGTCGTTAATACGTTGCGAGATTTCAGGTTAGAAATGCTGAAGAAAACCTTAAATGTACAAATTTGCAGAAATAATTACATAAAAGGGAAATTTTTCTAGTAATCATCAGAGTAACAACATATGGAATAAACCAAATTTCATCACATAATACAGTCTAGCAGTCCTGTAAGTTGAAATTCTGAGTCCATGATAACGTGATGGGGGTGGTGTAAACAGAATCATGGTTTCATTATAACAGTCGAAGATGTTTCAGGAAAGCAATAATTTTAGTAAGAGTTACAAGATAACAAAATAAATGCAGAACATATGTTAACACAAAATACATATATTACAAATTCAAAATGTCTATCCCAGAGTATACTTAGAATAAGTCACATATCACGTGAGCGGAATCAGGCATTCTGATTCGTTTAGCGTAAACTTGTCCAAAACTGATGAAAAGAGTAAAATAATTAAATAATGGGTTGCAATAGCGAAAAATCACTATTTTTCTCATGTTCTTCAATATGATAAATATAAGGAATACCAGAAATTTCAGTCCTAAAAAATGCAGAAAGTCCTACAACAAGGCTGAACATAGAACTCAAGTTCTTAGGTCACGTGGGAGGTCACTCTCCCAGGCGCTGACTTTTAAAAGTGCTTCTTGAATATTGAAGAAAAGCAGTATTCTGGAGTAAAGTAAAAGAAAATAAGAGTAAAATCACTATGTACAGATCAAAATTTCCACTAACTTGGTATTAGGTGGGGAAATTTTCGTTTCCACTGAGTATGTAAGCTGCGAAAGGTCGAAGAAATCGATCATCGGTGAGAATTTCATAATGAAACATGTTGAAATGATTCATAAAGTTACATTCCTGCGCATTTTTGAAGAATTTATCGTTAAGTTTCCGCAGATGCACCGCGATGGTATCAATTTTGAGGTCCTCATGGAGGGTCTTGTTGCGGACATAATAGTGATAATACGCAGGAGTTTATTTTGAACGATTTGGAGTTTGTTCACATCTGAGTCTTTGGCTGCCGCTCATGCAGGAGATGCATATGTCAAAATAGGTCTAATTGTGGAGAGATAAACAAGTCTTTTCTTCCATAAATCCATTCTAGAGTATTTACCGAGTATAGGAAGCAAACAATTGATAATTTGTAGTGCAGTGGTTCGAACATTGTTGATATGGTCAGTCCAAGTAAGACGATCATTAAGAGTGACTGCGAGATATTTGGCACTTTTCACTATAGGAACTCTTTCATTAAAGAGGAGAAGGTGATTCTTCAATTGCTTATTTCTTTTCCTTCTGCGAATGATCAATAATTGAGATTTTTGAGCATTAATCTTCACTTTCCAATTCGCGCACCATGAGTCTATACTTGGAATGAAGGCTTGTAGTTTCTTAATAGCGAAGTTAATGTTCGCAGACTTAACTGCCAGGGCAGTATCATCTGCGTAACATGCAAAGATAGAGTCGTTACTGTTGGGTTTAGGGAAATCTGCAGCATAAAATAAATAGAGTACAGGGCCTAAACAAGACCCTTGAGGTAGTCCACTTTGCATATTACGTTCTGAGGAGTAAGCTCCTTTCACGCACACTTTAAAAGTCCTGTCCGAGATGAATGAGAGGATGATCAGAAGAATTTCTCTTTCAAAATTAAGGTTGATTAGTTTTGCAATGAGTCACTCATGCCAGACGCGGTCGAAAGCTTTCGCTACGTCCAGCATGAGGATAACAACATTCAATTTGTTATGTAAAGCAGCTCCAGAATACTCCGTAATACGAAGAAGTTGTTTTGCGCTCGAGAGCTTCTCTCTAAAGCCAAACTGCTCCGGCGGAAGAAGTTGAAGATAATTTTTCATTCGGCTGAGAATAATTCTTTCAAATATTTTACTTAATACAGGCAGTAAACTAATGGGCCTGTATCCGTCAGCTTGTGAGTGGTTTTTTCCAGGTTTTGGTCTTAAGATGACCTTAGCAGTTTTCCATAATTTGGGGAAGTATGAGGATATAAGGCAAGCATTAAAAATACTTGCTATTATTCCGCTAGTTTTTCTGGGAAGGCATTTCATAGCTTTATTTGTGATGCCATCTATTCCCGGTGCTTTCCTGGGATGAAGTTTCTTGATAATTTCTTTAATCTCAGCTGGGTTGGTGAATTTAATTAAGTTTCTAGCAGTGGGGGAATATAACCAGTCTTTGACATGTGTCAATGTGCTATGTTCAAAGTCCTTATTATTTGGCCATTCATTGGGTGTAAATTGTTCCTCTAGGTAGGTCGCAAATACATTTGCTTTATCCTGATGAGTGACTGCGAGAGCTCCATTATGGGTAAGAGGGCGATTTGAAGTATAGTGAGATTTAAGATTCTTAATTAATGTCCATAATGACCCATGTCTAGTGTTAATACTAATTAATTTCTCGCACCATAATTCTTCTCTATGATTTTTTATGTCTTTCTGAATTTCTTTATTAAGTTTATTGATTTCGCGTTTCATTCGTGGGTCCCAGGTCACGTGATAGGATTTTCTCATTCTGTTGCGTTGTCTAATCTTGATGCGAATGTGATTAGGAAGTCGAAGGCTATTAAGTGGTTTAGTGTCACTTGCTTCAGCAATAGCACTTTTAATATTTTCAGTAAGTGCAGAAACCGCATTTTCAATTCCTTGCACTGTATTAAGGTTATAGAGAGGAATAATACGATCACTCATAAGATTTTCAAAAAGAGACCAGTCAGTAGTTGTGTTAAGAGTACGAGCTTCAGTTCTATTAATTCCCAGATAAGCGATAATGGGCAGGTGGTCAGATGAAAGTTCTTGAAGTACTTCAGTAGTAATAGGAATAGTAGTGGTAGACAAAGCGATGTCTAATATATCAGAGTACTCGAGTCTATCTGGACGATAAGTATAATCATTCGGTGCATGAATTACAATAGGATTATTAAGTATGTAATTATATAATATTTTGCCATTTGCATTGGATCGTCGACAGTTCCAGGCAGTATTCTTTGCATTTACAACGAAAGCATTTTTTCCCCTTGCTTTTATTTTTGCAAAACTTCTCCGCGTGACCAAGATTTCCGCAGTTATAGCAACGAATATTTGTTTTTATTTTACTCGTACTTTCAAAATGGTCGCGTCTGGTTTTAGAATTAGGCTTAACGGATTTGTTTTTATCATTATCAAATTTATTTTTTTCATATATCTTAAGTTTTTCCTGAAATTCTGCCAAAGTTTTACAACCATAAAGAATAGCTTTATTAAATGTAGAATCATTTATACCATTAATAACATATAGAATAGAAAGAATATATAGAATAGAAAACGGCGTTTTCAATATTACCTTTAGAACACATATTTTTAATTACCAAAAAATATTCATATAGCGATTCTTTTTCCTGCATTTTACGTTTTGATAATAATTCGTGTAATTGAGCATAGTTATACTGAACGCCATATTCATTTACTAATAACGCCTTAAGCACATTCCACGAATTAATTTTCGTTTCACTTTCAATAAATAATTTTGCTTTACCAGTTAAAGATCTTTTGGCGAATATCAGTTTCTGTAATTCATTTAGTTTTAACAAATTAGATACATCCTCAAGGTTTTCAATGAATTTGTCAACCGAATTATAAGCATTACCATCAAATTTAGAAATCAAACTTTCAATATCATTTAAAATTTATATACATATTTGAAAACTGTGAAAACGGAAATTGAACTGACGACTTACTAATATTTTGTTTTACCTTATGATCTTCATCAACAGCAGCAAAAGAAGAGTCATTGAAAATTCGAGCAGTTGATGCATCGATTTCACTATTAACAGAAATATTCCTTCTGTCATCCAATATTGCTTCATATTCCTCTATTTGTTGCTTGTAATTTGATCCCACTTCTGACACCAATTTTGTGGGTTCTTTAGTTTCGAAATCACAATTCATATTCAAACAAAACACATTTAATAAAACATTAATACATCTATAAGACCGTTCATCTATTAATACAAGATCTATATCATTTTACATCTATTAATACAGCTATATCATCTTACATCTATTAATACAGCTATATCATCTTACATCTCCTCTCATTAAACAAAGTGGTGAGAGTTCTATCAATTTCACTCGTGCAGTCAACAGTTAAAATTTAGACAGCACGCGAGGAAAAATATTATGCTGTGGATTTAAAATCCAACATTTATATATATATATATATATATATAATATATATATATATAATATATATATATAGTATAATATATATATAATATATATATATATATATATAATAAAACTCCATAGTCAAGAATACACTTAAAATTCTAACTGTATGTTCCTTTCATTTTTTAATGGCGACGTTCTCTTATTTGAAAGTACGTGGAATTAAATCCACAGCCCCGTAGTCAAGTCGTTTTTCCCGCCTTTTCTACACGTACAGTTATAGAATGTTCTGGAAATATTTAAAGCGAACTGGATTGGCTGACGAGGCTGACGTCATTTCTTGGAAGCTCAGCCTTTCCAGAGGCTATAAAAGGACTCGCAAAGGAATATCGCGGGCTTTTTCTTAAATGTCACAATGCAGTAAACTTCATACAAAAAGTTATTAGTAATTATTTTTATTTACTCCGGATATCTGATTATGCAACTGCTATTTCTCCTGAATAATAATAAATGGATCCTGTTTTTTAAAAAACTTATCGTCTGATAATTTAAGCTACGACTAAAGCTGGTACATCACATATATATATATGATTATATTTATTTATGAAAAATAATTTTGGACAGAGGAAATTGAATATTAAACTATTTATTAGAAATGTAGATTAATAAATTTGTAGTTTCACTCAAGGATACGTCATTTGCGCAGAAATTAAGGCTATTTTGCGTCTGGTATGTTCTAGACTTCTTAATGGACTAACATATGTGAAGTAATGAAGATACAGGTAGCTGCAAGGCTGGCGCACGTGCAGTTACATTAAATTCCGTTTTCGGCTATTTTTTTCTGTTTAGTATTGGATTTATCTTTTCGTGTTTTTTACTTGATAATTTTCACTGGGTTTGAATTATGAGCATGTGCACAAAGTACTGTTATGAAATTTCAAATCAGCAGTCATATGTGATGCAGGAAGGAATTAATCGATTTTACACAAATGGCGAAAATTGTTTCGGTGTACGAGCATTTTGATTGACGAGAAGTCTTGGAGAACGAAGTAATTCGTGAACCGAGGTTTCTCTACATAAACAATTGACTATTAAAAAATAAAAATAGTAATCAAAGAAGTAAATTCACCAAATCTATATAGTAAACTTCTATTCTGCAATTAAGATACTTATTATAAGACATCAGGGTCGTCTTGCCTTTAATAGTATTATTGAGGCAATTTTACAAAAATTAGCAACTGTGAATTGTAAATTATATCAATTTATTATGAAGCATTTCGTTTTTATATTGTTGCGTTTTTCTTTTCTGATATCAGTCGTTACATTATTTTCTTCCTTTACATTCGTTCGGGGTTCGTAGGTTTGGAGTGAATAACGACGACACTTGATGAAGTATCGAAACACACTTTATTTAGCCAATACTGATCAGGACAGCTCCAAAGTCACGTTTTACAGTCGTCGAAGATCTACTATAAACACGCTGACACTATCCGCGACACGGCTTTCAGGTTATCAGGCTATCACGGTGGAGACAGCTTCACTGCAAAGCACCCGAGTACAGCTCCCAACTCTGCTTGGTCGTTCTCGGAACTCCATGTACTCTCGCGACTCTCCACGCGATTCACTCGACGATACACAAGAGAATAGCTCTCGACTCAGCACAGTCTAAGACAAAACTCGACGATGCACTAATTCGCGATGCACTAAAAGACTCTCTCGTTGCACTCGACGACCAACTCGGCGCTAGACTTCGAGACACTCGCTCAATGACTGACTATCAGCTCGCTAGACGAGGCACACACACTGACTGACTGCTTTATAGGGTTTATATAGCTTTCGGCTTGTGGTCAAGAACATTCTGGGCTAAACCGGTGAGAATTCTTTCCAGAAGGTTCTCCATTCGTCTATGGTATTCCGCCAATTTTGTCTCCAAATGGGCGATTTTTCGCCAAATGTGGCAACCTTACTTTCCCTTGCCCAACCCTAAAACTACTTTGCGGGGAAGCCATCTTACTGCGCCTGTACATTTCGTAACAATATTATAAAAATTATATAGAACAGATTACAAAACATGTATTTTTGCTATCATTTTATTAATTAAGTTTGCGGTGTAAATAGAAATATGTGATTACTGAATAGAAAATTTTTTTTCATGTGTATCGGCTCTTGATTAAGTGTGAAGTACTTGTCGAATATATATATGATGGAATAAAACGTAAGTAGCTTTGTAAAAATCGTGTAACATACGATAACTGTCTTTCTTTTCTGTTGTTTGCAGAATGGCGTCGAAGTAAGCATGAAAGAAAGATTAGCTATGTCTAGTTTGATGGAAGTATTTTAGCTCCTCAAGGGTTGTTCGCAAAATAAGTTCCAAAAACATTTACATTAAGACCTATTTACTAGCTTAGCAATATGTCGTATCTTCAGATTTGGGGGAAAGGGGATGCGGAACAGGATCGACAGGTTATATACTGGCAATATATTCAAACCAAGGGTTCGGAAATTGGCTTCGATCCCATGCTGGTGTCAATTTTACGCAGGTACTCTAAAAAAATCATAATCTTATCAAATTCGCTCTCTCTTGACTATGCGCTGTTACTAATTCTCAGCCCGTCTACGCTAGTCTATTGCCGATTGTATACTAGTAAAGCAGCCTAGGTCACGTCAGTCTCTACCTTGTAGAGATTATATTTAATTTAACTAACATTTATTTTAAGTTTAAACTATCTTTCCTGTCAAGCCTTACTTTCCCCTGGAACTGCCAATGCCAGAGTATGTAAATTTTAGTAGAACGCGCAAAGATTCAAATTAGCAGCGGAAGTATTCTGAGTTAAATAGAAAGGAAACGAGTTCGAGGTGTGCTGTTCTTACTTCACGAGCGCGGAGGTAGTTAGCCAGAAATTGAAGAACCCCGCGTTTCGGCCTGTGTGCTTGCCTCGGAGAATTGTTAATCGCTCAACGTGATATTCAAAGTTTGCTGAATTAGCAGCGGTATTGAAAAACGCGGTGAGGTTAGTTACGTTTAGAGAGCCTCGTCGTTAGAGTCTTGTTATTATTTCTTTTCAGGTTCTTATTTTTATTTTACCGCCGGGTCGGCGTAGTTTGTGAGCGTCAAGAGCACGCAATTGTAATTTCTTAAGTTGAATAAAAAGGGACTTAGACCCTTAGCAAGACTCTGTCTAAATTCCAGTTTCAACAGTCACCTCTTGGTTGCGTGCAGGTTGGAGGCGCGCAACTCTACATTGCCGCGCGAACACTTGTCGAACGGAAATGGCCGAAAATCGGATGGAAGCCGCGGAACAACACCAAGAAATGGCAAGCCAATTGGAAGGATTTGGATACCTGGTCCAGACTTTGAGAGCGTCAATCAAGCCAAACGTCCATTTCGACGGAAAAAATTCGGTGGCGATATTTCTAGAAGGCCTAGAAAATCACTTTCAGCTCTACCCTGTGCCTGAAAGACAAAAAGTTGCCATCGCCACATCTGCACTAAAAGGACAGGCCGCGCTATGGTGGAAGAATATAGGCAAATTTTTATTAGGGGAATTTGGAAGCCAGACATATACTTTTGAAAATTTCAAAAAATCGTTATTAAAGGCCTTCCCCATAGTGAAAGATCGAGCAAGGCTGGAAGCCGAACTATATAGTTTCTATCAACGGGATAAACCTGTCACTGCATCGGGAAATTATCATTAAACATACAGGTAAAAGAGGAAAGCCTCAAAGTATTAATTTTTGTAGTAAAACATTTGCAAAATCCTCTTATTTTAGGTATGGAGTTTTTAAGGGCCGCGAGGGCCAAATTGAATTTTCAGGACAGTTCTATTGTGCTGGAGATGGACCAGAGGGTGGTGGAACCTGTGGAACAACCGCTTAGCCATTTGAATGACCATGAAAGTCAAGCCATCCAACAAGTGGTGAGTACTTTTTCAAATTTGTTTTCAGAAAGGCCTGGTAGCTGTCATATAGTTACGCATGAGATACAGTTAACTGCCGACAAACCTTGTAGGACTTAACCGTATCGTTATGATGAACAAAAAGACCTAATCATCAAAGAACATATTCAGGAAATGTTAAAGAACAAAATAATAACGCCCATAAATAGTGAGTACGCGAGTCCAGTCGTACTATGTAGGAAAAAGAACGAGTTTCCTCCTTCGGATAAAAGGGCTTGGAGGTTTGCTATTGATTACAGAAAACTGAATAGTATTACTAAATTCCCAGTTTACCCTTTGCCGCTTATAAAGGAAATTATTAGAAAGATCAAATCTACTAGATATATGACTACTTTGGACTTAACGTCTGGCTACTATCAAATAGCTATGAGACCCGAAGACATACATAAAACCACGTTTATAACAAAATCGGGCACTTATGCATTTTTACGCATGCCCTTTGGGTTGTGTGGGGCCCCATCAACATTTCAGAGAGCTATGGACATTGTTCTAAAGCCTGTCCTAGGAAAATCGACTTTAATCTATCTAGATGATATAATTATAACGAGTAGTACGTTGGAACAACATATTAAAGATCTAGAAGAAGTTTTTAAATTATTAAAAGAGGCCGGTCTTACAATTAACGCCTCAAAATGCAAGTTCGCAACTAAAGAACTTAAATATCTCGTTTATAAAATTTCGTAAAAGGGTATAGAAACGCAAGATTCAAAAATAAAAGCAATCAAGAATTTCCCACCGCCCAACACCGCCAAGAAACTTTCTTCTTTCCTTGGGTTATATTCTTACTATCGGGCTTTCATAAAAGATTTCGCTAATATTGTTGAACCACTGTTAGTAATTAAAAGAAAGAAAAGTAAATTTACGTGGACAGCGGAAGCAAATACCGCATTCGAAAGATTAAAAGAAGCGCTCATCAATGCCCCTGTTTTGAAATTCCCGGAGGGGGACGAATACCTGGAAATTGCAGCAGATGCGTCGGACTATGCGGTGGGTGCGGTTCTTATGCAAAATAGCCATCCTCTGGCATTTTTTAGTAAAACGTTGAATCAGACACAAAGGAATTATACAGCTACAGAAAGAGAAACATTAGCCGTATTAATGGCTGTACACAAATTTCGAGTTTATTTCAGCAAAGCCCCAGTAACAGTCTTTTCGGATCATGCGGCTGTTGGTAGACTTTACTCGGGGAAAAACCTAACGCCCAGGTTATTAAGATGGGCTTTAAAACTCCAAGAATATAATCTAATAATAAAATATAAACCGGGTGAGGAAAACAATGTAGCTGACGCACTTATTATTATTTCTTTTCAGGTTCTTACTTTTATTTTACCGCCGGGTCGGCGTAGTTTGTGAGCGTCAAGAGCACGCAATTGTAATTTCTTAAGTTGAATAAAAAGGGACTTAGACCCTTAGCAAGACTCTGTCTAAATTCCAGTTTCAACAGTCACCTCTTGGTTGCGTGCAGGTTGGAGGCGCGCAACTCTACATTGCCGCGCGAACACTTGTCGAACGGAAATGGCCGAAAATCGGATGGAAGCCGCGGAACAACACCAAGAAATGGCAAGCCAATTGGAAGGATTTGGATACCTGGTCCAGACTTTGAGAGCGTCAATCAAGCCAAACGTCCATTTCGACGGAAAAAATTCGGTGGCGATATTTCTAAAAGGCCTAGAAAATCACTTTCAGCTCTACCCTGTGCCTGAAAGACAAAAAAATTCCATCGCCACATCTGCACTAAAAGGACAGGCCGCGCTATGGTGGAAGAATATAGGCAAATTTTTATTAGGGGAATTTGGAAGCCAGACATATACTTTTGAAAATTTCAAAAAATCGTTATTAAAGGCCTTCCCCATAGTGAAAGATCGAGCAAGGCTGGAAGCCGAACTATATAGTTTCTATCAACGGGATATAGAAGAGTTGACGGACTTTATTCTGCGAAAAATTAAGCTGACGGATATGCTGTATGGGAAGAAACCAGACGCGGAGATTATTGAAATAATCTTACCAAGATTGTTACCTGCTGTTCAAGACTACTTCGAAATTAGAAACCCAAGCACATTGCAGGAGCTCTTCGAATTGGCGGTGAAGTTTCAAAATCGCAGAATAGCGGAAAAAGCTAGAGGGGCATCGTATTCTCAAAGTACCCGAAGGAAATCTTCAAATGAGCAAACCAGAAATGCAAACCGCTCTTATAGGGAAAAGAGCTATCAAGCTAACTCATCGAACCTCGAAGGTCAAGGCCAAAAAAAGAAATTCGAAAACAAACATCCGCGTACCCAGAAGGCAGAAGTTGAAAGGAAAGCTTTAAACGAGTAGAGGGGCCTGTGAAAGCGAGGGTCCAGACCCCGGAAGTTTTAAAAAACCCCTTAAAAAGACATTTAAATACGGTCATCGTAAAAAACTCACGTATACCAATTATACAAGTCCTGGTTGGCGATGTACCAGTAGAAGCCCTCATCGATACAGGAGCAGAAGGTAATTTTATGAGCGATACATTCTTCAAAAAAAATTTTTATAGGTTACGATTATTTAAAAACAAAAACACAGAAATTATAGCGGCGCAGGGAAAAACCTGTCACTGCATCGGGAAATTATCATTAAACATACAGGTAAAAGAGGAAAGCCTCAAAGTATTAATTTTTGTAGTAAAACATTTGCAAAATCCTCTTATTTTAGGTATGGAGTTTTTAAGGGCCGCGAGGGTCAAATTGAATTGGTAGCTGTCATATAGTTACGCATGAGATACAGTTAACTGCCGACAAACCTTGTAGGACTTAACCGTATCGTTATGATGAACAAAAAGACCTAATCATCAAAGAACATATTCAGGAAATGTTAAAGAACAAAATAATAACGCCCATAAATAGTGAGTACGCGAGTCCAGTCGTACTATGTAGGAAAAAGAACGAGTTTCCTCCTTCGGATAAAAGGGCTTGGAGGTTTGCTATTGATTACAGAAAACTGAATAGTATTACTAAATTCCCAGTTTACCCTTTGCCGCTTATAAAGGAAATTATTAGAAAGATCAAATCTACTAGATATATGACTACTTTGGACTTAACGTCTGGCTACTATCAAATAGCTATGAGACCCGAAGACATACATAAAACCACGTTTATAACAAAATCGGGCACTTATGCATTTTTACGCATGCCCTTTGGGTTGTGTGGGGCCCCATCAACATTTCAGAGAGCTATGGACATTGTTCTAAAGCCTGTCCTAGGAAAATCGACTTTAATCTATCTAGATGATATAATTATAACGAGTAGTACGTTGGAACAACATATTAAAGATCTAGAAGAAGTTTTTAAATTATTAAAAGAGGCCGGTCTTACAATTAACGCCTCAAAATGCAAGTTCGCAACTAAAGAACTTAAATATCTCGTTTATAAAATTTCGTAAAAGGGTATACAAACGCAAGATTCAAAAATAAAAGCAATCAAGAATTTCCCACCGCCCAACACCGCCAAGAAACTTTCTTCTTTCCTTGGGTTATATTCTTACTATCGGGCTTTCATAAAAGATTTCGCTAATATTGTTGAACCACTGTTAGTAATTAAAAGAAAGAAAAGTAAATTTACGTGGACAGCGGAAGCAAATACCGCATTCGAAAGATTAAAAGAAGCGCTCATCAATGCCCCTGTTTTGAAATTCCCGGAGGGGGACGAATACCTGGAAATTGCAGCAGATGCGTCGGACTATGCGGTGGGTGCGGTTCTTATGCAAAATAGCCATCCTCTGGCATTTTTTAGTAAAACGTTGAATCAGACACAAAGGAATTATACAGCTACAGAAAGAGAAACATTAGCCGTATTAATGGCTGTACACAAATTTCGAGTTTATTTCAGCAAAGCCCCAGTAACAGTCTTTTCGGATCATGCGGCTGTTGGTAGACTTTACTCGGGGAAAAACCTAACGCCCAGGTTATTAAGATGGGCTTTAAAACTCCAAGAATATAATCTAATAATAAAATATAAACCGGGTGAGGAAAACAATGTAGCTGACGCACTTATTATTATTTCTTTTCAGGTTCTTATTTTTATTTTACCGCCGGGTCGGCGTAGTTTGTGAGCGTCAAGAGCACGCAATTGTAATTTCTTAAGTTGAATAAAAAGGGACTTAGACCCTTAGCAAGACTCTGTCTAAATTCCAGTTTCAACAGTCACCTCTTGGTTGCGTGCAGGTTGGAGGCGCGCAACTCTACATTGCCGCGCGAACACTTGTCGAACGGAAATGGCCGAAAATCGGATGGAAGCCGCGGAACAACACCAAGAAATGGCAAGCCAATTGGAAGGATTTGGATACCTGGTCCAGACTTTGAGAGCGTCAATCAAGCCAAACGTCCATTTCGACGGAAAAAATTCGGTGGCGATATTTCTAAAAGGCCTAGAAAATCACTTTCAGCTCTACCCTGTGCCTGAAAGACAAAAAAATTCCATCGCCACATCTGCACTAAAAGGACAGGCCGCGCTATGGTGGAAGAATATAGGCAAATTTTTATTAGGGGAATTTGGAAGCCAGACATATACTTTTGAAAATTTCAAAAAATCGTTATTAAAGGCCTTCCCCATAGTGAAAGATCGAGCAAGGCTGGAAGCCGAACTATATAGTTTCTATCAACGGGATATAGAAGAGTTGACGGACTTTATTCTGCGAAAAATTAAGCTGACGGATATGCTGTATGGGAAGAAACCAGACGCGGAGATTATTGAAATAATCTTACCAAGATTGTTACCTGCTGTTCAAGACTACTTCGAAATTAGAAACCCAAGCACATTGCAGGAGCTCTTCGAATTGGCGGTGAAGTTTCAAAATCGCAGAATAGCGGAAAAAGCTAGAGGGGCATCGTATTCTCAAAGTACCCGAAGGAAATCTTCAAATGAGCAAACCAGAAATGCAAACCGCTCTTATAGGGAAAAGAGCTATCAAGCTAACTCATCGAACCTCGAAGGTCAAGGCCAAAAAAAGAAATTCGAAAACAAACATCCGCGTACCCAGAAGGCAGAAGTTGAAAGGAAAGCTTTAAACGAGTAGAGGGGCCTGTGAAAGCGAGGGTCCAGACCCCGGAAGTTTTAAAAAACCCCTTAAAAAGACATTTAAATACGGTCATCGTAAAAAACTCACGTATACCAATTATACAAGTCCTGGTTGGCGATGTACCAGTAGAAGCCCTCATCGATACAGGAGCAGAAGGTAATTTTATGAGCGATACATTCTTCAAAAAAAATTTTTATAGGTTACGATTATTTAAAAACAAAAACACAGAAATTATAGCGGCGCAGGGAAAAACCTGTCACTGCATCGGGAAATTATCATTAAACATACAGGTAAAAGAGGAAAGCCTCAAAGTATTAATTTTTGTAGTAAAACATTTGCAAAATCCTCTTATTTTAGGTATGGAGTTTTTAAGGGCCGCGAGGGTCAAATTGAATTGGTAGCTGTCATATAGTTACGCATGAGATACAGTTAACTGCCGACAAACCTTGTAGGACTTAACCGTATCGTTATGATGAACAAAAAGACCTAATCATCGAAGAACATATTCAGGAAATGTTAAAGAACAAAATAATAACGCCCATAAATAGTGAGTACGCGAGTCCAGTCGTACTATGTAGGAAAAAGAACGAGTTTCCTCCTTCGGATAAAAGGGCTTGGAGGTTTGCTATTGATTACAGAAAACTGAATAGTATTACTAAATTCCCAGTTTACCCTTTGCCGCTTATAAAGGAAATTATTAGAAAGATCAAATCTACTAGATATATGACTACTTTGGACTTAACGTCTGGCTACTATCAAATAGCTATGAGACCCGAAGACATACATAAAACCACGTTTATAACAAAATCGGGCACTTATGCATTTTTACGCATGCCCTTTGGGTTGTGTGGGGCCCCATCAACATTTCAGAGAGCTATGGACATTGTTCTAAAGCCTGTCCTAGGAAAATCGACTTTAATCTATCTAGATGATATAATTATAACGAGTAGTACGTTGGAACAACATATTAAAGATCTAGAAGAAGTTTTTAAATTATTAAAAGAGGCCGGTCTTACAATTAACGCCTCAAAATGCAAGTTCGCAACTAAAGAACTTAAATATCTCGTTTATAAAATTTCGTAAAAGGGTATAGAAACGCAAGATTCAAAAATAAAAGCAATCAAGAATTTCCCACCGCCCAACACCGCCAAGAAACTTTCTTCTTTCCTTGGGTTATATTCTTACTATCGGGCTTTCATAAAAGATTTCGCTAATATTGTTGAACCACTGTTAGTAATTAAAAGAAAGAAAAGTAAATTTACGTGGACAGCGGAAGCAAATACCGCATTCGAAAGATTAAAAGAAGCGCTCATCAATGCCCCTGTTTTGAAATTCCCGGAGGGGGACGAATACCTGGAAATTGCAGCAGATGCGTCGGACTATGCGGTGGGTGCGGTTCTTATGCAAAATAGCCATCCTCTGGCATTTTTTAGTAAAACGTTGAATCAGACACAAAGGAATTATACAGCTACAGAAAGAGAAACATTAGCCGTATTAATGGCTGTACACAAATTTCGAGTTTATTTCAGCAAAGCCCCAGTAACAGTCTTTTCGGATCATGCGGCTGTTGGTAGACTTTACTCGGGGAAAAACCTAACGCCCAGGTTATTAAGATGGGCTTTAAAACTCCAAGAATATAATCTAATAATAAAATATAAACCGGGTGAGGAAAACAATGTAGCTGACGCACTTATTATTATTTCTTTTCAGGTTCTTATTTTTATTTTACCGCCGGGTCGGCGTAGTTTGTGAGCGTCAAGAGCACGCAATTGTAATTTCTTAAGTTGAATAAAAAGGGACTTAGACCCTTAGCAAGACTCTGTCTAAATTCCACTTTCAACAGTCACCTCTTGGTTGCGTGCAGGTTGGAGGCGCGCAACTCTACATTGCCGCGCGAACACTTGTCGAACGGAAATGGCCGAAAATCGGATGGAAGCCGCGGAACAACACCAAGAAATGGCAAGCCAATTGGAAGGATTTGGATACCTGGTCCAGACTTTGAGAGCGTCAATCAAGCCAAACGTCCATTTCGACGGAAAAAATTCGGTGGCGATATTTCTAAAAGGCCTAGAAAATCACTTTCAGCTCTACCCTGTGCCTGAAAGACAAAAAAATTCCATCGCCACATCTGCACTAAAAGGACAGGCCGCGCTATGGTGGAAGAATATAGGCAAATTTTTATTAGGGGAATTTGGAAGCCAGACATATACTTTTGAAAATTTCAAAAAATCGTTATTAAAGGCCTTCCCCATAGTGAAAGATCGAGCAAGGCTGGAAGCCGAACTATATAGTTTCTATCAACGGGATATAGAAGAGTTGACGGACTTTATTCTGCGAAAAATTAAGCTGACGGATATGCTGTATGGGAAGAAACCAGACGCGGAGATTATTGAAATAATCTTACCAAGATTGTTACCTGCTGTTCAAGACTACTTCGAAATTAGAAACCCAAGCACATTGCAGGAGCTCTTCGAATTGGCGGTGAAGTTTCAAAATCGCAGAATAGCGGAAAAAGCTAGAGGGGCATCGTATTCTCAAAGTACCCGAAGGAAATCTTCAAATGAGCAAACCAGAAATGCAAACCGCTCTTATAGGGAAAAGAGCTATCAAGCTAACTCATCGAACCTCGAAGGTCAAGGCCAAAAAAAGAAATTCGAAAACAAACATCCGCGTACCCAGAAGGCAGAAGTTGAAAGGAAAGCTTTAAACGAGTAGAGGGGCCTGTGAAAGCGAGGGTCCAGACCCCGGAAGTTTTAAAAAACCCCTTAAAAAGACATTTAAATACGGTCATCGTAAAAAACTCACGTATACCAATTATACAAGTCCTGGTTGGCGATGTACCAGTAGAAGCCCTCATCGATACAGGAGCAGAAGGTAATTTTATGAGCGATACATTCTTCAAAAAAAATTTTTATAGGTTACGATTATTTAAAAACAAAAACACAGAAATTATAGCGGCTCAGGGAAAAACCTGTCACTGCATCGGGAAATTATCATTAAACATACAGGTAAAAGAGGAAAGCCTCAAAGTATTAATTTTTGTAGTAAAACATTTGCAAAATCCTCTTATTTTAGGTATGGAGTTTTTAAGGGCCGCGAGGGCCAAATTGAATTTTCAGGACAGTTCTATTGTGCTGGAGATGGACCAGAGGGTGGTGGAACCTGTGGAACAACCGCTTAGCCATTTGAATGACCATGAAAGTCAAGCCATCCAACAAGTGGTGAGTACTTTTTCAAATTTGTTTTCAGAAAGGCCTGGTAGCTGTCATATAGTTACGCATGAGATACAGTTAACTGCCGACAAACCTTGTAGGACTTAACCGTATCGTTATGATGAACAAAAAGACCTAATCATCGAAGAACATATTCAGGAAATGTTAAAGAACAAAATAATAACGCCCATAAATAGTGAGTACGCGAGTCCAGTCGTACTATGTAGGAAAAAGAACGAGTTTCCTCCTTCGGATAAAAGGGCTTGGAGGTTTGCTATTGATTACAGAAAACTGAATAGTATTACTAAATTCCCAGTTTACCCTTTGCCGCTTATAAAGGAAATTATTAGAAAGATCAAATCTACTAGATATATGACTACTTTGGACTTAACGTCTGGCTACTATCAAATAGCTATGAGACCCGAAGACATACATAAAACCACGTTTATAACAAAATCGGGCACTTATGCATTTTTACGCATGCCCTTTGGGTTGTGTGGGGCCCCATCAACATTTCAGAGAGCTATGGACATTGTTCTAAAGCCTGTCCTAGGAAAATCGACTTTAATCTATCTAGATGATATAATTATAACGAGTAGTACGTTGGAACAACATATTAAAGATCTAGAAGAAGTTTTTAAATTATTAAAAGAGGCCGGTCTTACAATTAACGCCTCAAAATGCAAGTTCGCAACTAAAGAACTTAAATATCTCGTTTATAAAATTTCGTAAAAGGGTATACAAACGCAAGATTCAAAAATAAAAGCAATCAAGAATTTCCCACCGCCCAACACCGCCAAGAAACTTTCTTCTTTCCTTGGGTTATATTCTTACTATCGGGCTTTCATAAAAGATTTCGCTAATATTGTTGAACCACTGTTAGTAATTAAAAGAAAGAAAAGTAAATTTACGTGGACAGCGGAAGCAAATACCGCATTCGAAAGATTAAAAGAAGCGCTCATCAATGCCCCTGTTTTGAAATTCCCGGAGGGGGACGAATACCTGGAAATTGCAGCAGATGCGTCGGACTATGCGGTGGGTGCGGTTCTTATGCAAAATAGCCATCCTCTGGCATTTTTTAGTAAAACGTTGAATCAGACACAAAGGAATTATACAGCTACAGAAAGAGAAACATTAGCCGTATTAATGGCTGTACACAAATTTCGAGTTTATTTCAGCAAAGCCCCAGTAACAGTCTTTTCGGATCATGCGGCTGTTGGTAGACTTTACTCGGGGAAAAACCTAACGCCCAGGTTATTAAGATGGGCTTTAAAACTCCAAGAATATAATCTAATAATAAAATATAAACCGGGTGAGGAAAACAATGTAGCTGACGCACTTTCTCGTATAAAACTGGACATTGAAGGAAATGAACTTAAATGCGCTGTGTTGACTTCAAAAATTTTAGATTCTAGAGATATGATTATCACTGAACTGAAAGCTGATCCTGAATTTGGAAATATCTATGCATATTTGAAAGACCCCGAAAGCTTTGAGCACACAGATATCGATGCGATAAGAAATAGAGCAGAAAACTATGAAATAATAGATAATTTATTATTTTATACGAAAACAACAAACGAAAATCTCGAGTACAAACCAGTCATCCCAGCCTCGCTTCGATTAAGCATTTTGAAGGAATTACACGACGCGAAAACAGCGGGTCATTTAGGGGTCAGAAAGACTTTAAAAAGGGTACGCGAGGCGGTATATTTCCCGCAATTATACAAAATAGTAACTGCTTATGTCAGGTCCTGCAATCAATGTCAGTTAATAAATGATATTAATTACAGCCCGGCTGGGTACTTAAATAGCATTCGCGCTACATTTCCGAATGAAATTTTAGGCATAGATCTTCTTGGTCCCTTACCCCAGAGCGAGTTAAATAAAAATCGTTTTCTTTTAGTAATTGTAGATCACTTTTCAAAATGGACAAAAATTGTTCCACTTAAACGCGCGTCAGCCAAAACAGTCGCAGATGCATTCTTACACAGATACATTTTAAAATACGGTGCACCGATAAAAGTCATTAGCGATAACGGAAAACAATTCATTAGTCAAATATTTGAAAACATATGCACTGGACTTGGCATACGCCATATCAAAATGGTTCCGTATAGACCACAGGCAAACATAGCAGAAAGAGTGAATAAAAACATTGTAAAAATAATTCGCAGTTACGTTAGCACACATCACAAGCGCTGGGATGGCTACATAAAATCAATTAGCTTATGCTTTAAGAACGGCAAATCACGATACTACGGGAAAAACCCCAGCAGAATTGTTTTTAGGCCGAAAGTTAATTACGCCTTTAGATAAATTATTCTTTGTGCAACAAAGAGAGCAAGAGTTTAAACAGAAAGATGTGCAAAAACTTATTGATCAGGCGCTTAAAAGCTCGGATACGGCAATAAATAAGCAAAAAATATATTACGATAGAAAACGCCGTGAAGCAGATTTTAAAGTTGGGGATAAAGTATTGAAGCGGAAATTTTCTTTATCAAGTGCCCCAGACAATTTTACTGCAAAGTTAGCTCCAAAATTTGAAGGCCCCTATGTAATTCAGGAAATCAAAGGGGTCGTATTGTACCTTAAGAACGAGAGAGGGGAAATCTGTAAAGCAAGTCCCGACCAGGTGAAAAAATACTATAATCAAAATGATTTTGAAATCCTTAAAAGTTTCTTGCAGGACTCAAGCCTAAAAAAAGTAGAAGGTCCAGAAATAACGACAACCTTTCCACCACCCAAGAAGCAGAGAACTGAAGAGAGACCTAGCCCTCGTACAAACCAGGCGACGGTACCGAAAAGAAAAAACGAAAATTTTCAGACTCCAGCATTTAAGAAAAACAAGAATGCAAAGCCACCACGTAAACAAACCTTGGTAAAGAGGAAAACACCACCTACAACGTATCGCAGTAGAAATTATACATCAAGGAGAACGCTCCCAGGGCCAGAGAGTCAGGTGCAAACAAGGCCGCCGTTCCGGAAACTAAAAAGACAGCAGGAGGAACGAAAATACCAGCAACAACAGAAGAAATTCAAGAAGGACTCCTGACCGGAGGACGTCAAGACCAGCCGTACAAGGGCAAAACGAAAAAGACAGCAACCCGACGATTGCTACGCCAAGAGGCCAGCATGCAGAGGACGCAAAAGAAAAACTAATGTGGACGACACTCGGAGGTCAGTAAGGAGAAGATTGATGTCCATGAAACCTATAACGTGGGAACAGTTTTGCCAGAAAAGAATGACGGAGTTTCAATCATCGAAAACTCAAAGATAAGTTAAAATCTTCTATAATTTTTTTTTCTTTTGTTCCGAAATGTTATGCGTAAGTACGAAGTTCTATGTTTTGACGAAAGTCAATATGTCTCGGTTGAGACTTAGTTTTGTTTTACTTTATTTAGCTAAGGCAAAAGTATTATTTTCTTTCAGTATAAAATCTAAGAACAAGCATTTTCTGTTGGTCGAAAGACTAATTCTGTTATGTTAAAGCCAAAATTTGGCCGAAGATAAAAATAACTTCGTATTCTTGTATTAATAAGAATTTTAGTTTCAGTGCCGCTAGCTTGGCGAAGAATGAGTAAAGTAAAAATTTATTTTCTCCTATTTATTTTACGTAAATACTTGAAAGTTATGTAAAAGTAGAATGTAGTCTAGAAGCATAAAATTTTAGATGCTAAAAGTAAATGCTCAAAAGCAATAAATTCAAAATTTAAGTATTAAACTGTAGATAAAATCATGATTTAGAGCGAAAGCCTGCATGTTTAAAGATGAATGAGGGGGGAGTTAGAATGAATGTGTTTTGTAGGGTTCTCAACCTACACTTGAATTTTTAAGAATGTTAAAGTAGTAATCGAGTTGTAGAATGTCGAGTAAGGTGTGTCTATTTGGTCGTTGAATTCTAACAAATCATGGTGGTTAGGGGAAGTGTTGTAAGACTAAAACACGAATATTGCCGTTTGACACCACAAATGGTGGAGAGCCAGGGTAAAATTAAATTAATGTTTGAATAATTCAGTGAATGTGAATTAAGCAGTAACTAAGGAAAACGAATCGTTTAAAAACAAAAATTTATTCAGTGTCAAGAAAGTGTAAATTATAATGTATTTAGAAAGATACTGATACTTATTCCTTCCAGATGCTGGAAGGAAAAGAACAAGATTGATTGCTGAAGTCCAGGAAATGTTGCTGCAAGAAGAGAGATTTATATAAGTATCTACAGAAATTTAGTATACCTTTTGTTACATAAGATTTTTTTTGTGTAAACGAGGCTCTTAAGAGTTAGTTCAGAATTGTAGAAACCTTACAACAGGTCGTTTGTAGGACCTGCTTCCAAGTTTTCCAAATTCTGGCAGCGGCAAATGTAGGGTTTATATTTATTTTAACTAACATTTATTTTAAGTTTAAACTATTTTTCCTGTCAAGCCTTACTTTCCCCTGGAACTGCCAATGCCAGAGTATGTAAATTTTAGTAGAACGCGCAAGGATTCAAATTATCAGCGGAAGTATTCTGAGTTAAATAGAAAGGAAACGAGTTCGATGTGTGCTTTTCTTACATCACGAGCGCGGAGGTAGTTAGCCAGAAATTGAAGAACCCCGCGTTTCGGCCTGTGTGCTTGCCTCGGAGAATTGGTAATCGCTCAACGTGATATTCAAAGTTTGCTGAATTAGCAGCGGTATTGTAAAACGCGGTGAGGTTAGTTACGTTTAGAGAGCCTCGTAGTTAGAGTTTTGTTATTATTTCTTCTCAGGTTCTTATTTTTATTTGACCGCCGGGTCGGCGTAGTTTTTGAGCGTCAAGAGCACGCAATTGTAATTTCTTAAGTTGAATAAAAAGGGACTTAGACCCTTAGAAGACTCTGTCTAAATTCCAGTTTCAACAGTCACCTCTTGGTTGCGTGCAGGTTGGAGGCGCGCAACTCTACAACCTTCTAGTGTACTGTGTAGATGGCATGACGATAACAAGTATCTGACGACGTCGATCCTGTGACAGTAGCATTCTTTTAGGTAACGGTAAATTCCCTTCATACCTAAATAGATTTAAAATGCAAGAAAACGCAATCTGTTTACTATGCGAAAAGCTGGGAAATAACAAGCACTATGTGGAAGAGTGTGAATTATCAAAAGACCTTAGGAATAGCAAGAAGGACTTTAAAGACCTGGTTTCTAATGGAAATGAAGCAAAAAACATAGCAAAAGAGATCATGGAAATAATTACTAAAAACCTGGTTGCAACTGGAATAGAACAATAACAAAGAACACCTAACACGGCTGCTGCTGGAGACTTCGTTTATTTATGTTGTGTTGCCCTATTTGTTTTTTCTTCGTGGCCGGTTTAGAAAAGCCATAAGGCGAGTTTGGGCTTGCCAGGAGGGTGAATCGCGCCCTGCCTACCTACCTATACCTATGCTCTGTAACATACCTACCTATACCTATACCCTGCGCCTGTGACAGGGTATTGGTATAGGTAGGTATACTCTGTGACAATAACGACCATTCCAAGGTTTTATGCACTGTAGACCCTCTGAACGTAAGTAGAGTTTTATACGAAGAAGCTTGATGACTGCGATTCTTACTGTGAAGCAGTCAGTCTTTCATAGCCCCGGAAAGTCAATCTGATGATGCAGTTTGGAAACGGAGATTCTGCAAAGACATTTCTAAACGCTATACCTCCCATGCTGGCATGTCACACACAAATGTTTCAGGCATCAAAAATCAAAACTGAGGGGCAAAAATGCTTGCTCCTGATATACTAGCCAGATTTCAGTAGAAATGGAGCAATGTATCTAGTGGCCACATTGTGCAAAAAATAGCATTTAATCAGGAAATCCCATTTCCATGAAAGCATAAACTATGCAATGCCATTTTTAAAGTTCTGAAATATTCACTTTATATGGGAGCACGAACATGCCTTCCTATAGTTAATGACTGATGTGCTCTAACAGCTGGGGTTGTAATTAGTTAGTACTTTTTCGATACGGAGACAGTGACTGCTGATGCCTATTCTCACATGTTGAAATCACTGATCACATTTCTCTTGATGACATTTCGCTTTCAACAGATTAGTGCAAGCGCATTTTGCTTGTACTGCACTAATTTCTAAGAAAGTTTTATTCTTTTCCGCTTGGCAAACTTGTTTGTTAATTTTTAGTTTTAGTCTTGTTCGATTTGGGAGCAATTCCGGTGCTCTGGCTAGGCCAATAGCTAGACAGACCCGACTTCGGGGGAAAATAAACAGTCTTCAAGAAGACTAGAACCATTGTTTATTCGGTGGTAGGTTTAGGCTCGGCAGGGACCATCTGGTGCTGTCTTGTCTCTCCCTTGGTTGTGGGGCGCTACATGGTTTGATATCGAAGGTTGTACTTAGAGGTTTGGCTCCCCTTGGTCAACGCTGGGGGACGATCGATGTCAAACAAGCGGACTTTGATGCTAGATGGATGCGCAGCCATCCACCGCTGACTTTGTGTACAAACCCAAGGGGATAATTTTTGTGAATCAAAACTTTGTGTATCCCTGACTTTGTGTACAGAAACCCAGAAGAATTGTCCCCCTGGGCTGACCGGGGGGTTATGCCTCCTTGGATCGCCTCTATGGGTTGGGGCGATGTAAGGCTGCCTCGTATACCTGCCAGGTCTGGGTGTTCCTTCCTCCTATTGCACCGTGTCTAAACATTACCGATTTCAACTTGAGACAAGAGATTTCTAGGAAAGAGCATTAGGTTGATACTTCTCTTTCGATATCATTTCAATAGTTGCTTTCATAAATATTTTCTTTTATTTTTTAGCTATATATGCTATTTCAATCTCTTGACGAATCTGTGTCAAGTAACCATTGAGAAACGTTATTTTCCAATTTAAAAACTTTATTATTCTAGTAATTTCAAAATATGTTCTTCAAAAGATGCAAAATGTCTCATTGAAAGCTTGATTCGAATCTTAACGTGTTCACTTTGAAAAATTAGGAGAAACCTTTTTGTATAGTAAAATTTCTGGAAAAAAAATGTGCCTAACATTCGTGAATTATTCTTCTTATTGAGAAGTGATTTTCTGGAATTGAATCGCCTGTAATGAATTCTGCTGCATTATTTATTATAGAATAGAAATGAATCTATGGCTTTTGGAAGAGGTCTCCATCGTCTTGTAAAATGCCCGTAAAATCATTGGGTTTTACGACTCAAAATCATTTGTACTCTAAACATTTGTATAATTACCAAGTCTTTTCCTTAAAAAAGCTCTATCCTTGTCTTTAAAGAAAAAAAAATTCATTCTTTTCAGCATGTTATAAGGTATTTCTCCCGCCTTCTTAGCTTGCTTTTGTAGTGTAGTGGTCTGCACGCTGGGCGTGTAATCCAGAGCTCCGTGGTTCGATTCTCGACGACAGCATTGCTCATTTTTCATCTCTCATGCTTCCAATTAACCTGATGTCTCTACAATGTTACTTTCTTTTATAGAATATACTCCTGATAATATTGCCTAATAGGTAAGCCTGAAGCTATTTAAAACTTACAAATGAATCTCTTGTAAGCTCTTTATTTCAACACTTCGATTTACATGTTTGTAAAGACGATGAACTTTAATTTGTATTCTATTTGTGTTCTATCTGATTTAAGCAAACTCTCTAACTTGTTAAATAAAGATATCATAGTTGTTCTAACTTATGATTCTTTAATAAAACTGTGCTGAATAGAGGATAGTGTGCTCAAATGCCTTAACAGTGTTGAATACACGACATATTACTAAAATATGCATTATATATTTTTTATTTGAATCACGATGTTATTATTTTAAACACTCAGAGCTCTGGCTTATAATTATTTATCAAGAGTCTTTATCCTCACATGGTTCTAAACGATTTCTGTCTTTTCTTTAGAAGAACCACAAGACTTTACTGCTTGTATACTCAGCCTTTCCGACTTGAATTATAAGGTCTTAACCCCATTTGCGTTTGTTTTGGTTTATGCCAGAAAGCTTATATTGCCAAACGATTTTTTTCTTCTTAACGAATATGACTATCGTCCAGTATGCAGGTTTATTTATGTGCTATTAGAAATATTGTACAGTTTTAAAAGGGGTAACTAGGAGATATTTTATTTCAGTTATTATCAAAATGTACGCTGTGTCCCTGCAATTGTTCCCAGGAAGCGGTATTCAGTTATCGTTCTTACACATTTGAAATAAACACGGTGTAGGGTTTATATTTATTTTAACTAACATTTATTTTAAGTTTAAACTATCTTTCCTGTCAAGCCTCACTTTTCCCTGGAACTGCCAATGCCAGAGTTTGTAAATTTTAGTAGAACGCACAAGGATTCAAATTATCAGCGGAAGTATTCTGATTTAAATAGAAAGGAAACGAGTTCGAGGTGTGCTGTTCTTACTTCACGAGCGCGGAGGTAGTTAGCCAGAAATTGAAGAACCCCGCGTTTCGGCCTGTGTGCTTGCCTGGAAGTATTGTTAATCGTTCAACGTGATATTCAAAGTTTGCTGAATTAGCAGCGGTATTGCAAAATGCGGTGAGGTTAGTTACGTTTAGAGAGCCTCGTAGTTAGAGTCTTGTCTTTAGTTTCTTTTCAGGTTATTATTTTTATTTGACCGACGAGTTGGCGTAGTTTGTGAGCGTCAAGAGCACGCACTTGTAATTTATTACGTTGAATAAAAAGGGACTTAAACCCTTAACAAGGTCTTTTATCCAGTTTCAACAGTCACCTCTTGGTTGCGTGCAAGTTGGAGGCGCGCAACGCTACATTGGCGCCCGAACACTTATCGAACTGAAATGGCCGAAAATTGGATGGAAGCCGCTGGACAACACCAAGAAATGACAAGCCAATTGGAAGGATTTGGATACCTGGTCCAGACTTTGAGAGCGTCAATCAAGCCAAACGTCAATTTCGACGGAAAAAATTCGGTGGCGATATTTCTAGAAGGCCTAGAAAATCACTTTCAGCTCTACCCTGTGCCTGAAAGACAAAAAGTTGCCATCGCCATATCAGCACTAAGAGGACAGGCCGCGCTATGGTGGAAAAATATAGGCAAATTTTTATTAGGGGAATTTGGGAGCCAGACATATACATTTGAAAATTTCAAAAATCGTTAGTAAAGGCCTTCCCCATAGTGAAAGATCGAGCAAGGCTGGAAGCCGAACTATATAGTTTCTATCAACGGGATATAGAAGAACTGACGGACTTTATTCTACGAAAAATTAAGCTGACGGATATGCTGTATGGGAAGAAACCCGATGCGGAGATTATTGAAATAATCTTACCAAGATTGTTACCCGCTGTTCAAGACTATTTCGAAATTAGAAACCCAAGCACATTGCAGGAGCTCTTCGAATTGGCGGTGAAGTTTCAAAATCGCAGAATAGCGGAAAAAGCTAGAGGGGCAACGTATTCTCAAAGTACCCGAAGGTTATCTTCAAATGAGGAAACCAGAAATGGAAATCGCTCTTATGGGGGAAAGAGCTATCAAGCTAACTCATCGAAACTCGAAGGTCAAGGCCCAAAAAGAAAATTCGAAAATAAACATCCGCGTACCCAGAAGGCACAGATTGAAAGGAAAGCTTTAAACGAGTAGAGGAGCCTGTGAAAGGGAGGGTCCAGACCCCGGAAGTTTTAAAAAAACCCTCAAAAAGATATTTAAATACGGTCATCGTAAAAACTCACATCTACCAATTATACAAGTCCCAGGTTGGCGATGTACCAGTAGAAGCCCTCATCGATACAGGAGCAGAAGGAAATTTTATGAGCGAAAATTTCTTCAAAAAGAATTTTTATAGGGTACGATTATTTAAAACCAAAAATACGGAAATTATGGCAGCGCAAGGAAAAACATGTCACTGCATCGGGAAATTATCATTAAACATACAGGTAAAAGAGGAAAGCCTCAAACTATTAATTTTTGTAGTGAAGAATCTGCAAAATCCTCTTATTTTAGGTATGGAGTTTTTAAGATCCGCGAGGGCCAAATTGAATTTTCAAGACAGTTCCGTGGTGCTGGAGATGGACCAGAGGGTGGTGGAACCTGTGGAGAAACCGCAAGTGGACCTTAGCCATTTGAATGACTATGAAAGGCAAGCAATACAGCAAGTGGTGAGTAATTTTTCTAACTTGTTTTCAGAAAAGCCGGGAAATTGTCAAATAATTGCGCATAAGATACAATTAACTGCCGAAAAACCTTGTAGGAGTAAACCTTATCGGTACGACAAACAAAAAGACGTAATCATCGAAGAACATATTCAGGAGATGTTAAAGAATAAAATAATAACGCCCATAAATAGTGAGTACGCGAGTCCAGTCGTACTATGTAGGAAAAAGAACGAGTTTCCTCCTTCGGATAAAGGGGCTTGGAGGTTTGCTATCGATTACAGAAAACTAAATAGTATTACTAAATTCCCAGTTTACCCTTTGCCGGTTATAGAGGAAATTATTAGACAGATCAAATCGATAAGATACATGTCTACTTTGGACTTAACGTCTGGCTACTATCAAATAGTTATGAGACCCGAAGACATACATAAAACCACGTTTATAACAAAATCGGGCACTTATGCATTTTTACGCATGCCCTTTGGGTTGTGTGGGGCCCCATCAACATTTCAGAGAGCTATGGACATTGTTCTAAAGCCTGTCCTAGGAAAATCGACTTTAATCTATCTAGATGATATAATTATAACGAGTAGTACGTTGGAACAACATATTAAAGATCTAGAAGAAGTTTTTAAATTATTAAAAGAGGCCGGTCTTACAATTAACGCCTCAAAATGCAAGTTCGCAACTAAAGAACTTAAATATCTCGTTTATAAAATTTCGTAAAAGGGTATACAAACGCAAGATTCAAAAATAAAAGCAATCAAGAATTTCCCACCGCCCAACACCGCCAAGAAACTTTCTTCTTTCCTTGGGTTATATTCTTACTATCGGGCTTTCATAAAAGATTTCGCTAATATTGTTGAACCACTGTTAGTAATTAAAAGAAAGAAAAGTAAATTTACGTGAACAGCGGAAGCAAATACCGCATTCGAAAGATTAAAAGAAGCGCTCATCAATGCCCCTGTTTTGAAATTCCCGGAGGGGGACGAATACCTGGAAATTGCAGCAGATGCGTCGGACTATGCGGTGGGTGCGGTTCTTATGCAAAATAGCCATCCTCTGGCATTTTTTAGTAAAACGTTGAATCAGACACAAAGGAATTATACAGCTACAGAAAGAGAAACATTAGCCGTATTAATGGCTGTACACAAATTTCGAGTTTATTTCAGCAAAGCCCCAGTAACAGTCTTTTCGGATCATGCGGCTGTTGGTAGACTTTACTCGGGGAAAAACCTAACGCCCAGGTTATTAAGATGGGCTTTAAAACTCCAAGAATATAATCTAATAATAAAATATAAACCGGGTGAGGAAAACAATGTAGCTGACGCACTTTCTCGTATAAAACTGGACATTGAAGGAAATGAACTTAAATGCGCTGTGTTGACTTCAAAAATTTTAGATTCTAGAGATACGATTATCACTGAACTGAAAGCTGATCCTGAATTTGGAAATATCTATGCATATTTGAACGACCCCGAAAGCTTTGAGCACACAGATATCGATGCGATAAGAAATAGAGCAGAAAACTATGAAATAATAGATAATTTGTTATTTTATACGAAAACAACAAACGAAAATCTCGAGTACAAACCAGTCATCCCAGCCTCGCTTCGATTAAGCATTTTGAAGGAATTACACGACGCGAAAACAGCGGGTCATTTAGGGGTCAGAAAGACTTTAAAAAGGGTACGCGAGGCGGTATATTTCCCGCAATTATACAAAATAGTAACTGCTTATGTCAGGTCCTGCAATCAATGTCAGTTAATAAATGATATTAATTACAGCCCGGCTGGGTACTTAAATAGCATTCGCGCTACATTTCCGAATGAAATTTTAGGCATAGATCTTCTTGGTCCCTTACCCCAGAGCGAGTTAAATAAAAATCGTTTTCTTTTAGTAATTGTAGATCACTTTTCAAAATGGACAAAAATTGTTCCACTTAAACGCGCGTCAGCCAAAACAGTCGCAGATGCATTCTTACACAGATACATTTTAAAATACGGTGCACCGATAAAAGTCATTAGCGATAACGGAAAACAATTCATTAGTCAAATATTTGAAAACATATGCACTGGACTTGGCATACGCCATATCAAAATGGTTCCGTATAGACCACAGGCAAACATAGCAGAAAGAGTGAATAAAAACATTGTAAAAATAATTCGCAGTTACGTTAGCACACATCACAAGCGCTGGGATGGCTACATAAAATGAATTAGCTTATGCTTTAAGAACGGCAAATCACGATACTACGGGAAGAACCCCAGCAGAATTGTTTTTAGGCCGAAAGTTAATTACGCCTTTAGATAAATTATTCTTTGTGCAACAAAGAGAGCAAGAGTTTAAACAGAAAGATGTGCAAAAACTTATTGATCAGGCGCTTAAAAGCTCGGATACGGCAATAAATAAGCAAAAAATATATTACGATAGAAAACGCCGTGAAGCAGATTTTAAAGTTGGGGATAAAGTATTGAAACGGAAATTTTCTTTATCAAGTGCCCCAGACAATTTTACTGCAAAGTTAGCTCCAAAATTTGAAGGCCCCTATGTAATTCAGGAAATCAAAGGGGTCGTATTGTACCTTAAGAACGAGAGAGGGGAAATCTGTAAAGCAAGTCCCGACCAGGTGAAAAAATACTATAATCAAAATGATTTTGAAATCCTTAAAAGTTTCTTGCAGGACTCAAGCCTAAAAAAAGTAGAAGGTCCAGAAATAACGACAACCGTTCCACCACCCAAGAAGCTGAGAACTGAAGAGAGACCTAGCCCTCGTACAAACCAGGCGACGGTACCGAAAAGAAAAAACGAAAATTTTCAGACTCCAGCATTTAAGAAAAACAAGAATGCAAAGCCACCACGTAAACAAACCTTGGTAAAGAGGAAAACACCACCTACAACGTATCGCAGTAGAAATTATACATCAAGGAGAACGCTCCCAGGGCCAGAGAGTCAGGTGCAAACAAGGCCGCCGTTCCGGAAACTAAAAAGACAGCAGGAGGAACGAAAATACCAGCAACAACAGAAGAAATTCAAGAAGGATTCCAGACCGGAGGACGTCAAGACCAGCCCTACAAGGGCAAAACGAAAAAGACAGCAACCCGACGATTGCTACGCCAAGAGGCCAGCATGCAGAGGACGCAAAAGAAAAACTAATGTGGACGACACTCGGAGGTCAGTAAGGAGAAGATTGATGTCCATGAAACCTATAACGTGGGAACAGTTTTGCCAGAAAAGAATGACGGAGTTTCAATCATCGAAAACTCAAAGATAAGTTAAAATCTTCTATAATTTTTTTTTCTTTTGTTCCGAAATGTTATGCGTAAGTACGGAGTTCTATGTTTTGACGAAAGTCAATATGTCTCGGTTGAGACTTAGTTTTGTTTTACTTTATTTAGCTAAGGCAAAAGTATTATTTTCTTTCAGTATAAAATCTAAGAACAAGCATTTTCTGTTGGTCGAAAGACTAATTCTGTTATGTTAAAGCCAAAATTTGGCCGAAGATAAAAATAACTTCGTATTCTTGTATTAATAAGAATTTTAGTTTCAGTGCCGCTAGCTTGGCGAAGAATGAGTAAAGTAAAAATTTATTTTCTCCTATTTATTTTATGGTAAATTGTAAAAATCATATGTATTAAAATTTTGTAAATATACGTAAATACTTGAAAGTTATGTAAAAGTAGAATGTAGTCTAGAAGCATAAAATTTTAGATGCTAAAAGTAAATGCTCAAAAGCAATAAATTCAAAATTTAAGTATTAAACTGTAGATAAAATCATGATTTAGAGCGAAAGCCTGCATGTTTAAAGATGAATTAAGGGGGAGTTAGAATGAATGTGTTTTGTAGGGTTCTCAACCTACACTTGAATTTTTAAGAATGTTAAAGTAGTAATCGAGTTGTAGAATGTCGAGTAAGGTGTGTCTATTTGGTCGTTGAATTCTAACAAATCATGGTGGTTAGGGGAAGTGTTGTAAGACTAAAACACGAATATTGCCGTTTGACACCACACATGGTGGAGAGCCAGGGTAAAGTTAAATTAATGTTTGAATAATTCAATGAATGTGAATTAAGCAGTAACTAAGGAAAACGAATCGTTTAAAAACAAAAATTTATTCAGTGTCAAGAAAGTGTAAATTATAATGTATTTAGAAAGATACTGATACTTATTCCTTCCAGATGCTGGAAGGAAAAGAACAAGATTGATTGCTGAAGTCCAGGAAATGTTGCTGTAAGAAGAGAGATTTATATAAGTATCTACAGAAATTTAGTATACCTTTTGTTACATAAGATTTTTTTTGTGTAAACGAGGCTCTTAAGAGTTAGTTCAGAATTGTAGAAACCTTACAACAGGTCGTTTGTAGGACCTGCTTCCAAGTTTTCCAAATTCTGGCAGCGGCAAATGTAGGGTTTATATTTATTTTAACTAACATTTATTTTAAGTTTAAACTATTTTTCCTGTCAAGCCTTACTTTCCCCTGGAACTGCCAATGCCAGAGTATGTAAATTTTAGTAGAACGCGCAAGGATTCAAATTATCAGCGGAAGTATTCTGAGTTAAATAGAAAGGAAACGAGTTCGATGTGTGCTTTTCTTACTTCACGAGCGCGGAGGTAGTTAGCCAGAAATTGAAGAACCCCGCGTTTCGGCCTGTGTGCTTGCCTCGGAGAATTGGTAATCGCTCAACGTGATATTCAAAGTTTGCTGAATTAGCAGCGGTATTGTAAAACGCGGTGAGGTTAGTTACGTTTAGAGAGCCTCGTAGTTAGAGTTTTGTTATTATTTCTTTTCAGGTTCTTATTTTTATTTGACCGCCGGGTCGGCGTAGTTTTTGAGCGTCAAGAGCACGCAATTATAATTTCTTAAGTTGAATAAAAAGGGACTTAGACCCTTAGAAGACTCTGTCTAAATTCCAGTTTCAACAGTCACCTCTTGGTTGCGTGCAGGTTGGAGGCGCGCAACTCTACAACCTTCTAGTGTACTGTGTAGATGGCATGACGATAACAAGTATCTGACGACGTCGATCCTGTGACAGTAGCATTCTTTTAGGTAACGGTAAATTCCCTTCATACCTAAATAGATTTAAAATGCAAGAAAACGCAATCTGTTTACTATGCGAAAAGCTGGGAAATAACAAGCACTATGTGGAAGAGTGTGAATTATCAAAAGACCTTAGGAATAGCAAGAAGGACTTTAAAGACCTGGTTTCTAATGGAAATGAAGCAAAAAACATAGCAAAAGAGATCATGGAAATAATTACTAAAAACCTGGTTGCAACTGGAATAGAACAATAACAAAGAACACCTAACACGGCTGCTGCTGGAGACTTCGTTTATTTATGTTGTGTTGCCCTATTTGTTTTTTCTTCGTGGCCGGTTTAGAAAAGCCATAAGGCGAGTTTGGGCTTGCCAGGAGGGTGAATCGCGCCCTGCCTACCTACCTATACCTATGCTCTGTAACATACCTACCTATACCTATACCCTGCGCCTGTGACAGGGTATTGGTATAGGTAGGTATACTCTGTGACAATAACGACCATTCCAAGGTTTTATGCACTGTAGACCCTCTGAACGTAAGTAGAGTTTTATACGAAGAAGCTTGATGACTGCGATTCTTACTGTGAAGCAGTCAGTCTTTCATAGCCCCGGAAAGTCAATCTGATGATGCAGTTTGGAAACGGAGATTCTGCAAAGACATTTCTAAACGCTATACCTCCCATGCTGGCATGTCAAACACAAATATTTCAGGCATCAAAAATCAAAACTGAGGGGCAAAAATGCTTGCTCCTGATATACTAGCCAGATTTCAGTAGAAATGGAGCAATGTATCTAGTGGCCACATTGTGCAAAAAATAGCATTTAATCAGGAAATCCCATTTCCATGAAAGCATAAACTATGCAATGCCATTTTTAAAGTTCTGAAATATTCACTTTATATGGGAGCACGAACATGCCTTCCTATAGTTAATGACTGATGTGCTCTAACAGCTGGGGTTGTAATTAGTTAGTACTTTTTCGATACGGAGACAGTGACTGCTGATGCCTATTCTCACATGTTGAAATCACTGATCACATTTCTCTTGATGACATTTCGCTTTCAACAGATTAGTGCAAGCGCATTTTGCTTGTACTGCACTAATTTCTAAGAAAGTTTTATTCTTTTCCGCTTGGCAAACTTGTTTGTTAATTTTTAGTTTTAGTCTTGTTCGATTTGGGAGCAATTCCGGTGCTCTGGCTAGGCCAATAGCTAGACAGACCCGACTTCGTGGGAAAATAAACAGTCTTCAAGAAGACTAGAACCATTGTTTATTCGGTGGTAGGTTTAGGCTCGGCAGGGACCACCTGGTGCTGTCTTGTCTCTCCCTTGGTTGTGGGGCGCTACATGGTTTGATATCGAAGGTTGTACTTAGAGGTTTGGCTCCCCTTGGTCAACGCTGGGGGACGATCGATGTCAAACAAGCGGACTTTGATGCTAGATGGATGCGCAGCCATCCACCGCTGACTTTGTGTACAAACCCAAGGGGATAATTTTTGTGAAACAAAACTTTGTGTATCTCTGACATTGTGTACAGAAACCCAGAAGGATTGTCCCCCTGGGCTGACCGGGGGGTTATGCCTCCTTGGATCGCCTCTATGGGTTGGGGCGATGTAAGGCTGCCTCGTATACCTGCCAGGTCTGGGTGTTCCTTCCTCCTATTGCACCGTGTCTAAACATTACCGATTTCAACTTGAGACAAGAGATTTCTAGGAAAGAGCATTAGGTTGATACTTCTCTTTCGATATCATTTCAATAGTTGCTTTCATAAATATTTTCTTTTATTTTTTAGCTATATATGCTATTTCAATCTCTTGACGAATCTGTGTCAAGTAACCATTGAGAAACGTTATTTTCCAATTTAAAAACTTTATTATTCTAGTAATTTCAAAATATGTTCTTCAAAAGATGCAAAATGTCTCATTGAAAGCTTGATTCGAATCTTAACGTGTTCACTTTGAAAAATTAGGAGAAACCTTTTTGTATAGTAAAATTTCTGGAAAAAAATATGCCTAACATTCGTGAATTATTCTTCTTATTGAGAAGTGATTTTCTGGAATTGAATCGCCTGTAATGAATTCTGCTGCATTATTTATTATAGAATGGAAATGAATCTATGGCTTTTGGAAGAGGTCTCCATCGTCTTGTAAAATGCCCGTAAAATCATTGGGTTTTACGACTCAAAATCATTTGTACTCTAAACATTTGTATAATTACCAAGTCTTTTCCTTAAAAAAGCTCTATCCTTGTCTTTAAAGAAAAAAAAATTCATTCTTTTCAGCATGTTATAAGGTATTTCTCCCGCCTTCTTAGCTTGCTTTTGTAGTGTAGTGGTCTGCACGCTGGGCGTGTAATCCAGAGCTCCGTGGTTCGACTCTCGACGACAGCATTGCTCATTTTTCATCTCTCATGCTTCCAATTAACCTGATGTCCCTACAATGTTACTTTCTTTTATAGAATATACTCCTGATAATATTGCCTAATAGGTAAGCCTGAAGCTATTTAAAACTTACAAATGAATCTCTTGTAAGCTCTTTATTTCAACACTTCGATTTACATGTTTGTAAAGACGATGAACTTTAATTTGTATTCTATTTGTGTTCTATCTGATTTAAGCAAACTCTCTAACTTGTTAAATAAAGATATCATAGTTGTTCTAACTTATGATTCTTTAATAAAACTGTGCTGAATAGAGGATAGTGTGCTCATATGCCTTAACAGTGTTGAATACACGACATATTACTAAAATATGCATTATATATTTTTTATTTGAATCACGATGTTATTATTTTAAACACTCAGAGCTCTGGCTTATAATTATTTATCAAGAGTCTTTATCCTCACATGGTTCTAAACGATTTCCGTCTTTTCTTTAGAAGAACCACAAGACTTTACTGCTTGTATACTCAGCCTTTCCGACTTGAATTATAAGGTCTTAACCCCATTTGCGTTTGTTTTGGTTAATGCCAGAAAGCTTATAATGCCAAACGATTTTTTTCTTCTTAACGAATATGACTATCGTCCAGTATGCAGGTTTATTTATGTGCTATTAGAAATATTGTACAGTTTTAAAAGGGGTAACTAGGAGATATTTTATTTCAGTTATTATCAAAATGTACGCTGTGTCCCTGCAATTGTTCCCAGGAAGCGGTATTCAGTTATCGTTCTTACACATTTGAAATAAACACGGTGTAGGGTTTATATTTATTTTAACTAACATTTATTTTAAGTTTAAACTATCTTTCCTGTCAAGCCTTACTTTCCCCTGGAACTGCCAATGGCAGAGTTTGTAAATTTTAGTAGAACGCACAAGGATTCAAATTATCAGCGGAAGTATTCTGATTTAAATAGAAAGGAAACGAGTTCGAGGTGTGCTGTTCTTACTTCACGAGCGCGGAGGTAGTTAGCCAGAAATTGAAGAACCCCGCGTTTCGGCCTGTGTGCTTGCCTGGAAGTATTGTTAATCGTTCAACGTGATCTTCAAGTTTGCTGAATTAGCAGCGGTATTGCAAAACGCGGTGAGGTTAGTTACGTTTAGAGAGCCTCGTAGTTAGAGTCTTGTCTTTAGTTTCTTTTCAGGTTATTATTTTTATTTGACCGACGAGTTGGCGTAGTTTGTGAGCGTCAAGAGCACGCACTTGTAATTTATTACGTTGAATAAAAAGGGACTTAAACCCTTAACAAGGTCTTTTATCCAGTTTCAACAGTCACCTCTTGGTTGCGTGCAAGTTGGAGGCGCGCAACGCTACATTGGCGCCCGAACACTTATCGAACTGAAATGGCCGAAAATTGGATGGAAGCCGCTGGACAACACCAAGAAATGACAAGCCAATTGGAAGGATTTGGATACCTGGTCCAGACTTTGAGAGCGTCAATCAAGCCAAACGTCAATTTCGACGGAAAAAATTCGGTGGCGATATTTCTAGAAGGCCTAGAAAATCACTTTTGGTGGTGGAACCTGTGGAGAAACCGCAAGTGGACCTTAGCCATCTGAATGACTATGAAAGGCAAGCAATACAGCAAGTGGTGAGTAATTTTTCTAACTTGTTTTCAGAAAAGCCGGGAAATTGTCAAATAGTTACGCATAAGATACAATTAACTGCCGAAAAACCTTGTAGGAGTAAACCTTATCGGTACGACAAACAAAAAGACGTAATCATCGAAGAACATATTCAGGAGATGTTAAAGAATAAAATAATAACGCCCATAAATAGTGAGTACGCGAGTCCAGTCGTACTATGTAGGAAAAAGAACGAGTTTCCTCCTTCGGATAAAGGGGCTTGGAGGTTTGCTATCGATTACAGAAAACTAAATAGTATTACTAAATTCCCAGTTTACCCTTTGCCGGTTATAGAGGAAATTATTAGACAGATCAAATCGACAAGATACATGTCTACTTTGGACTTAACGTCTGGCTACTATTAAATAGTTATGAGACCCGAAGACATACATAAAACCGCGTTTATAAAAAAATCGGGCACTTATGCATTTTTACGCATGCCCTTTGGGTTGTGTGGGGCCCCATCAACATTCCAGAGAGCTATGGACATTGTTCTATAGCCTGTCCTAGGAAAATCAACTTTAATTTATCTAGATGATATAATTATAACGAGTAGTACGTTGGAACAACACATTAATGATCTATGAGAAGTTTTTAAATTATTAAAAGAGGCCGGTCTTACAATTAACGCCTCAAAATGCAAGTTCGCAACTAAAGAACTTAAATATCTCGGTTATAAAATTTCGCAAAATGGTATAGAAACGCAAGATTCAAAAATAAAAGCCATCAAGAATTTTCCACCGCCCAACACCGCCAAGAAACTTTCTTCTTTGCTTGGGTTATGTTCTTACTATCGGTCTTTCATAAAAGATTTCGCTAATATTGTTGAACCACTCTTAGTAATCAAAAGGAAGAGAGGTAAATTTACGTGGACAGCGGAAGCAAATACCGCATTCGAAAGATTAAAAGAAGCGCTCATCAATGCCCCTGTTTTGAAATTCCCGGAGGGGGACGAATACCTGGAAATTGCAGCAGATGCGTCGGACTATGCGGTGGGTGCGGTTCTTATGCAAAATAGCCATCCTCTGGCATTTTTTAGTAAAACGTTGAATCAGACACAAAGGAATTATACAGCTACAGAAAGAGAAACATTAGCCGTATTAATGGCTGTACACAAATTTCGAGTTTATTTCAGCAAAGCCCCAGTAACAGTCTTTTCGGATCATGCGGCTGTTGGTAGACTTTACTCGGGGAAAAACCTAACGCCCAGGTTATTAAGATGGGCTTTAAAACTCCAAGAATATAATCTAATAATAAAATATAAACCGGGTGAGGAAAACAATGTAGCTGACGCACTTTCTCGTATAAAACTGGACATTGAAGGAAATGAACTTAAATGCGCTGTGTTGACTTCAAAAATTTTAGATTATAGAGATATGATTATCACTGAACTGAAAGCTGATCCTGAATTTGGAAGTATCTATGCATATTTGAAAGACCCCGAAAGCTTTGAGCACACAGATATCGATGCGATAAGAAATAGAGCAGAAAACTATGAAATAATAGATAATTTATTATTTTATACGAAAACAACAAACGAAAATCTCGAGTACAAACCAGTCATCCCAGCCTCGCTTCGATTAAGCATTTTGAAGGAATTACACGACGCGAAAACAGCGGGTCATTTAGGGGTCAGAAAGACTTTAAAAAGGGTACGCGAGGCGGTATATTTCCCGCAATTATACAAAATAGTAACTGCTTATGTCAGGTCCTGCAATCAATGTCAGTTAATAAATGATATTAATTACAGCCCAGCTGGGTACTTAAATAGCATTCGCGCTACATTTCCGAATGAAATTTTAGGCATAGATCTTCTTGGTCCCTTACCCCAGAGCGAGTTAAATAAAAATCGTTTTCTTTTAGTAATTGTAGATCACTTTTCAAAATGGACAAAAATTGTTCCACTTAAACGCGCGTCAGCCAAAACAGTCGCAGATGCATTCTTACACAGATACATTTTAAAATACGGTGCACCGATAAAATTCATTAGCGATAACGGAAAACAATTCATTAGTCAAATATTTGAAAACATATGCACTGGACTTGGCATACGCCATATCAAAATGGTTCCGTATAGACCACAGGCAAACATAGCAGAAAGAGTGAATAAAAACATTGTAAAAATAATTCGCAGTTACGTTAGCACACATCACAAGCGCTGGGATGGCTACATAAAATGAATTAGCTTATGCTTTAAGAACGGCAAATCACGATACTACGGGAAAAACCCCAGCAGAATTGTTTTTAGGCCGAAAGTTAATTACGCCTTTAGATAAATTATTCTTTGTGCAACAAAGAGAGCAAGAGTTTAAACAGAAAGATGTGCAAAAACTTATTGATCAGGCGCTTAAAAGCTCGGATACGGCAATAAATAAGCAAAAAATATATTACGATAGAAAACGCCGTGAAGCAGATTTTAAAGTTGGGGATAAAGTATTGAAGCGGAAATTTTCTTTATCAAGTGCCCCAGACAATTTTACTGCAAAGTTAGCTCCAAAATTTGAAGGCCCCTATGTAATTCAGGAAATCAAAGGGGTCGTATTGTACCTTAAGAACGAGAGAGGGGAAATCTGTAAAGCAAGTCCCGACCAGGTGAAAAAATACTATAATCAAAATGATTTTGAAATCCTTAAAAGTTTCTTGCAGGACTCAAGTCTAAACGAAGTAGAAGGTCCAGAAATAACTCCAAGAAGCAGAGAACTGAAGAGAGACCTAGCCCTTCTACAACCCGGACGACGGTACCAAAAAGAAAAAAGAAAAACTTTCAAACTCCAGCATTTAAGAAAAACAAGAAGGCAGATGCACCGCGTAAAGAAACCGTGGTAAAGAGCAAAACACCACATACTACGGATCGCAAGAGAAATTATACATCAAGGAGAACGCGCCCAGGGCCAGAGAGGCAGGTGCCAGCAAGGCCGCCGTTCCGGAAACTGTAACGGCAGCAGGAGGAACAAAAATACCAGGAACAACAGAAGAAATTCAAGAAGGACTCCAGACCGGAGGACGTCAAGACCAGCCGTCCCATGGAAAAACGGAAACGACAGCAGCCCGACGATTACTCCGCCAAGAGGCCAGCATGCAGAGGACGCAAAAGAAAAACTAATGTGGACGACACTCGGAGGTCAGTAAGGAGAACATTGACGTCCATGAAACCTATAACTTGGGAACAATATTGCCAGAAAAGAATGACGGAATTTCAAGCATCGAAAACTCAAAGATAAGTTAAAATCTTCTATATAATTTTTTTTCTCTTTTGTAAAGAAATGTTATGCATAAGTACGAAGTTCTATGTTTTGACGAAAGTCAATATGTCTCGGTTGAGACTTAGTTTTGTTTTACTTTATTTAGCTAAGGCAAAAGTATTATTTTCTTTCAGTATAAAATCTAAGAACAAGCATTTTCTGTTGGTCGAAAGACTAATTCTGTTATGTTAAAGCCAAAATTTGGCCGAAGATAAAAATAACTTCGTATTCTTGTATTAATAAGAATTTTAGTTTCAGTGCCGCTAGCTTGGCGAAGAATGAGTAAAGTAAAAATTTATTTTCTCCTATTTATTTTATGGTAAATTGTAAAAATCATATGTATTAAAATTTTGTAAATATACGTAAATACTTGAAAGTTATGTAAAAGTAGAATGTAGTCTAGAAGCATAAAATTTTAGATGCTAAAAGTAAATGCTCAAAAGCAATAAATTCAAAATTTAAGTATTAAACTGTAGATAAAATCATGATTTAGAGCGAAAGCCTGCATGTTTAAAGATGAATTAAGGGGGAGTTAGAATGAATGTGTTTTGTAGGGTTCTCAACCTACACTTGAATTTTTAAGAATGTTAAAGTAGTAATCGAGTTGTAGAATGTCGAGTAAGGTGTGTCTATTTGGTCGTTGAATTCTAACAAATCATGGTGGTTAGGGGAAGTGTTGTAAGACTAAAACACGAATATTGCCGTTTGACACCACACATGGTGGAGAGCCAGGGTAAAGTTAAATTAATGTTTGAATAATTCAATGAATGTGAATTAAGCAGTAACTAAGGAAAACGAATCGTTTAAAAACAAAAATTTATTCAGTGTCAAGAAAGTGTAAATTATAATGTATTTAGAAAGATACTGATACTTATTCCTTCCAGATGCTGGAAGGAAAAGAACAAGATTGATTGCTGAAGTCCAGGAAATGTTGCTGTAAGAAGAGAGATTTATATAAGTATCTACAGAAATTTAGTATACCTTTTGTTACATAAGATTTTTTTTGTGTAAACGAGGCTCTTAAGAGTTAGTTCAGAATTGTAGAAACCTTACAACAGGTCGTTTGTAGGACCTGCTTCCAAGTTTTCCAAATTCTGGCAGCGGCAAATGTAGGGTTTATATTTATTTTAACTAACATTTATTTTAAGTTTAAACTATTTTTCCTGTCAAGCCTTACTTTCCCCTGGAACTGCCAATGCCAGAGTATGTAAATTTTAGTAGAACGCGCAAGGATTCAAATTATCAGCGGAAGTATTCTGAGTTAAATAGAAAGGAAACGAGTTCGAGGTGTGCTGTTCTTACTTCACGAGCGCGGAGGTAGTTAGCCAGTAATTGAAGAACCCCGCGTTTCGGCCTGTGTGCTTGCCTGGAAGTATTGTTAATCGCTCAACGTGATATTCAAAGTTTGCTGAATTAGCAGCGGTATTGTAAAACGCGGTGAGGTTAGTTACGTTTAGAGAGCCTCGTAGTTAGAGTTTTGTTATTATTTCTTTTCAGGTTCTTATTTTTATTTGACCGCCGGGTCGGCGTAGTTTGTGAGCGTCAAGAGCACGCACTTGTAATTTATTACGTTGAATAAAAAGGGACTTAAACCCTTAACAAGACTCTGTCTTTTATCGAGTTTCAACAGTCACCTCTTGGTTGCGTGCAAGTTGGAGGCGCGCAACGCTACAACGGTGATCATAACATGTGAAAAATCTCTCTGGATTTCACTTAATTTCAGCTTTGAAAATTCCTTATATATTTTGGTCTTTCTTATTTACCTAAATACAATATTTCATTGAATTATTAATTATCAGATAATTATTTTTCGTCAAAATATAGAGTGAGCTTAAAAAATGGTCTCTGATTTCGAAAGGATAGAACTTTAAATACCAAAAGGACTATTCTGCTCAAATTTTTACAATAATTACATAAACTCAAAAAGCCTTTTGTGATATTGATTAGAATCACGAACTCTTGATGTGCGTATCACTTGTTATGCAGGGAGCAGCGAAACGGTAATCTAGATCATTCAAACATCCTGAAGCGTATCCGTTGTGGTGCAGTTAACAACTGCGTGGATGCAGTCCTGTAGGTCATTCGGAATTTATGGTAGTAAAAGTTCATAAACCATGCGCTTCACGAACCTCCAAAGCTAAACGTCATGCACGATGAAGTTAAAATCGTGGCCACTTGCAAAAACTCCTATCATTGGGTCCAGCTCATCCTGCCATCGAGTTGGCAGATTGTTTTTGTCTGGCAGATCACAACACTGCTTGTTTTGGCAAGTTTTAACACGCAGGTGCTTCTTTTATATATTTATTTGTTGCAGGATAAGCGCCATTTACGATGCCACTGCCCTCTTGCTGCCCAAGTCAGGACTAGAGAATCTGAAACCAAAGATATGAAAATGCTTTAATTGAGCTTTGAACAAAATTTCATCAAAATATTCAAGTAACTATTAGTTATATGACATCTTCAAATCAGGGATAGTTTCTATACTCTCTCTATACTTTCATTTGGAAGCTAACCTTTTCTCCAGTGTTTACATTTTTGATATTTTTCGAAGATCATCCATTTAAAATTCTTCAGATGATTTAATGCGGATCAGACGGTATAGTGGTTAGGGAAACCTACTGCGGAACTGAAGGGCCCGGATTCGAATCCTGAAGAAGGCATGGATGTTTACAAATGTATAGTGTCTTTGCGGCATGGGGGTGCTCTAAATATATGGCAAGCCGAAAGTCGTCTCATGTGGTTTGGTGGTAGGTGAGAAGGGTGGGAGACCCTCGGACCACGCCCCGGGCACTATCCCTCAAAATTGCCGTGGAAGTAGAACTCCAACCTCCCTGAGGCTCTGTCAACCATTCTTCCATGAGTGGCAGGACAAGACAACAACAATGGATGATTTAATTTTACTGTTCATTTTTCAAATACGAAAGGCGGCTGGAATAGAATACCCAGAAATTGTTTCATGGGTGTTTGTGTGAAGCCTTTTGAATTGCATAAGATGTTACCTGGAAAGCAAGATTATGTTATTACTAAATATTTTTATAAACCTGCAAAATATTCTTCCTCCTCGTATGGAGCGCCGCTAACAAAATCCTGAAGTGTAGGGAGAGTATTTGTAAAATTCGGAAATATTTGCAGAATGCGGAAGATTTTCCGGGAAATGATGGTGAATTCCAACGCGGTATTGACCCATACAAACATCTATCACTTTATATTTGATCATAGGTGGATGACTTGATTGTCAATGACCTGACATATGTCAGCAGCATTATCAGTTACCAAATCATTTCCAAGTTCGTGAAGTTAATTCATTTTAAATTCCTGTTTACCAGATTTTACGCTTTTTTATGCAACAAAAGAAAATTACATGCCTGATTTTTGCATCGCTTTAAAGATACTTGACACAATTGCTTAAAAAATTAGACAAGTTTTTATAACAGAAACAAAAACAAAAAATTAAGTAAATTGATACAAAAATTAAACAAATAATCTTATTTCGGCTTTTTTTACAATGCTGTAATGCTCATATAAAAAAATCACGCTGATAAAAAAAATAATCACACTGATCAGTTTTTTTTTTTTTTTTTTGTTGTTGTTGTTTTGTTTTGGAAATATATAAGTTCGCTAGTACGTCGTGGTGATAGAGCTTATGTAGTTTAGAGTGATAACAAAGTAAGAGGCATTTTGAAATAGAATTTAAAGTATGTTACTGACGCATATGCAGATTATTATTGCCACTACATGACGTCAAGCACGTTTTATGTGACGTAATCTCTTTTTTCAGGGATCGAAATTTTATGTGGCATTACAAACGATGACGAAACTGAATTCTATGAACGCAGTAAACGTTGTTTATTAATAGAGGAAATGCCAAATGAAGTGGCTGAAAATGTGGAAATGAGTTCTCATGCCATTTCTTCGGTTTATATATTTGCTGTTGTCCCTGAGATTTATGATTTAATTGTACTTCCTGAGATTTATTTGCATTTAATGTTTCGAGAAAGTTTCAAGAACCACTAATTATTTCCTATTAGTATTTCAGTACATATTGTTAATTTAATTAAATAATAACTACAATAATCATCCAAGTAAAGATGTCTACGCAGATGGAATGGAAGTCTATAACTATTGTATAAATCAATATAATATTGCTGCATTTGACGTGTAAGCACTATTAAAATTAAAATTAAAATTAAAAAAAAACCGCAAAATCATGTTTTGAGACTAATAGCCCTTTTTAGCTCACACGAATAAGTTTTCGATAATAAATAAAAGATGATTGTCGCTTCTCATTAAGTCCCCCCCCAAAAAAAACTGAAGGCTTTCAGCTTTTATATTAGGCCCAAAGGAGTTTTTCTCCATTTACACCGACAAAAATGTTTTGGGAACGTTTGGGCTAAAAATATTTAGAAACAGCATGCCTTTAGAATTTCCGATAGACAGTCTCGCGCGCTGGAGATAAAAACATTTTATTCCGTACAGTTTGCTGCCACTGTTGGCTTTAAAATCGTTGAGTTTTTTTAGTCAAAAAATTTGTTAAAGTTTAAAAAATATGAAATAGATAATAAAACAAATTTGAAATTCAAGATTTGAGCTTCCAGGTGCCCATGTTAGAATGGAGGACTACACTTTTCAAAATTTGATGCGTCTAGGTATCGTTATTTTTTCACAGTGCGAAAAACATTAATAAAATACACTGTAAGCGATAAGCGATAAGCAACGGAGGACGTGGGCACTGTCCCTTTACCAAAAGGTTAATCGGTATAGCACCACGTCCACCTATATCTAGAGCCTAAAGAGGAATCACAATACGCCACGCACCGGGCGCCCAAACCCAAAGCCAAATTCAACTCGAGGGCAGTCCAACAAACCAAATGCCCACGAAAGACAGTCCCAACAACCGCCCAGGCCCCACATTTATTAAATAAAATAACAAAAGCATACAGGGCCTAACAAGGGCGAGTTTTGACAATAAGCAAAAATTTTACAAAGGTGTAATACACACAAATATAGAATATACATAGGCTAAAATACAGTCTGATGTTGGGCAGCCCAATAATATACAATGAGTAAAATATAGACAGTAGAATTAAACTTAATGACAATATAATATAAAAACAGAGAACATAGTGACATAATGAATGTAAATGATTACAGCAATACACAGAGGATATACCAAAAGAAATAATTATATAAGAATACAATAGCCATCAGTGTGTGACTGGAAGTACTGATACATGGGAAATGCGTAAAGCATTCAGAATTCGACTTAATTCAGAAGACTAACAACTGGATCGGGATACATTGCATAGCCAAGTACATATATTTGACAAAGCAACATATTGAAAGTCAGTGTAATAAACTAGATATTCGCTATAACAAAGTCATGTTACAATACCGCAGGTAGTGATGTGATACAGAAGAAGTAAGTAGCGTACAATATAATTTGATCTCGATACGCATTCAATCCCTATAGTACAACAATAGTTAGGAAAAAGGAATATGTCATACAAAATATATTTAGCAGGCAACTGTGTTTAAGATATACAAATGTCGATACATTGGTTACTACCAATTATGGTACAGGACTCGTACCACACTTAGTAATAGAATGTAATAACGGTACAATACAATTGATCACGTGGTATTGTGGGAAAAACATGCAATAAGGCTAATTATACGATTATGAGGAATAAAAATAACATATTTAACCTGCATAAAAGTTAACGAATATAGGATACCATACAATACTATACAATATTACAATACAATACAATACGAAAAAAATTAACATATTTAAAATGTACTAAAAGCCAACTGATATAAGATACTATACAATACTATACAATACCACAATACAATACGATACAGTAGATACAATACCACAATACAATACGATATACGAGGGCCATCCAGGAAGTAGATTACGTTTCCGTCTGTGTCCGCTAGGGGCGGGGCTAGCGCGGCCATCTTGGGGTCAGAGCGTTGCGCAGCTCAGTCTGCATCTAGCCGTGCTAGTGAGAGGTTCGTGCTGTGCTCCGTTCAGATACTGTGACGGTTTGAAATGTCTGCGTTAATTGAAAATCCCGCGAGCTGCGAGGTGCGCTCAGTAATAAGGTTTCTGACTGCAAAAAACTGTAAACCGATAGAAATCTATCGGCAGCTTCGTGAAGTGTATGGGGACAACATTATCACTGAAGGTGGAGTGCGTCAGTGGGTCATAAGATTTCAAAATGGCCGAACCAATGTTCACGACGAAGATCGAAGTGGGAGACCCAGCATAGTGACCGCTGAACTTCTCGAAAAAGTCGATGCTAAAGTCCGTGAAAATCGAAATTTCACAATAACGGAACTTTCTTTGAGTTTTCCACAAATTTCGCGAAGTTTGTTGCACGAAATCATCAGCGAAAAGCTTGGTTACCACAAGTTTTGTGCAAGATGGATTCCAAAAATCTTGACAGAGGACCACAAAAATCAGCGAATGGCTGCAGCGTTGAACTTTTTGGACGCTTACCATAAGGATGGTGACTCTTTACTCGATCGCATCGTTACTGGTGACGAAACATGGGTGAAACATGTGAACTGTGAAACGAAATTGCAATCAATGCAGTGGGGGCACACAAGTTCTCCCCAAAAACCCAAGAAATGCATGCAAACAATGTCGGCAAGGAAGATGATGGCGACTGTTTTTTGGGACAGAAAAGGTGTAATTTTGGTGGACTTCCTGGAAAGAGGCACTACAATAAACTCTCAAAGGTATTGCCAAACTCTCCAAAAACTCAGAAGAGCAATTCAAAACAAGCGCAGAGGAATGTTGAGCTCTAAGATCTTGTTGATTCACGACAACGCCCGGCCCCACACGGCAAATGTCACTCGTAAAGTTCTTGAATCTTTTAAGTGGGAGTTGTTTCCTCATCCGCCGTACAGTCCCGACCTGGCACCGAGCGACTTCCACCTATTCCCAGCAATGAAGAAGTGGCTGGCTATGCAGCGTTTTGATGACGACGCACAGCTGCAAGAAGAGGTAACGAAGTGGTTGAAGGCGCAAGCGGCCGAATTTTTCGACGAAGGAATTTCCAAGCTCGTACATCGCTACGATAAATGCCTTAATTTGTATGGTGACTATGTAGAAAAGTAGTATTTGAGTGTGGCTTTCATCTGTATATAATAAAATTTGTTTCCTATACTTTGTTTATTTTTTTATTCCAAAACGTAATCTACTTTCTGGATAGCCCTCGTAGTAGATACTATACAATACTATACAATGAAAATACAAAATACATTCAGTGTTGGTGACACAAAAATACATTTAAAATTGTCATGACACCAGTGATGAAAATACAAAATACATTCAGTGTTGGTGACACAAAAATACATTTAAAATTGTCATGACACCAGTGATCCTAATGCAGCAAATAAATTGATGCAGTTACCTGCATAAAAGTTAACTAATATAAGATAGCATACAATACTATACAATACTATAATACAATACAATACAAAAGCTAATTAAACGGTTATAATGAATAAAAATTAACATATTTAACCTGCATAAAGCCAACTGATATAAGATACTATACAATATTAAACAATACCACAATACGATACGATACAGTAGGTACTATACAATACTATACAATGAAAATATAAAATACATTCAGTGTTGGTAACACAAATATACATTTAAAATTGTCATGACACCTGTGATCCTTATGCAGCAAATAAATTGATGAAGACAGTTAAATGTGTTACTATATATTTGCAAAGGATGAAATATAGACTTAAGTATACCACAAATTATGAACATATATTATACAGTGAAAAACACAAAATACATGCATTTTGCCACAAGGAGATGGTATAAATACATATAATGTTGGTATAAATATAATGGATATATTTAAAACAATGGATAATGGTTGGATATGTTATACAATGAAAATCTCTAGCGACCCCAATACATTCTGTGTTATTATTACACAGAGAATTAAATGTATGATAGTACATGGGCAATTGATGAAAAGAAGACAGTGACAGTATAATGTATAGCCAAATATGCAAGTATATGGTATACCGATGTTTAGCAGCAACTGGCAAACAATGTATCATTAATACGCACAACTAGATATGCCAAGATATTATATACTATTATACAGTGAAAAACACAAAATACATTCAATGTAGATATTATCATAGTGCATTATGAGGGAATACAGACAGTTATATGTATGATAATACATGGACAAAAGATAAAAATAAAGACAATAACATTATTATTCATAGGTAAATATGCAGATTTAATATATTCAGATATTTACCAGCACCTGGTAATAAATGTACTATAAGTACATTGATAGCTGCTATGGACAGCAAAGAGATTATTAGGACGGGACATATGCAACAGATAAATATGCGAATTCAATATATTCAGATATTTAACAGCACCTGGTAATAAATGTACCATAAGTACATTGACAGCTGCTATGGACAGCAAAGAGACTATTAGGACAATACATATGCAACAGATAAATATGCAAATTCAATATATACACATATTTAACAGCACTTGATAATAAATGTGCATATGCAAAAGATAACATTATTATTCATCGGTAAATAGGCAAATGCAAGATATACAGATATTAAACGGCACCTGGTATTAAATGTACCATAGGTACAGGGACAACTGGTATAGACAATATTACCTGATTGCACTTAGAAAAAGATGCTGAGAGGGAAAATACAAATATTTGACTGCTGCTATACACAGCGACTTATAACAGATGGATTACAATGGTTACAAACACTTCAAAGCATAAAAGTAGATGGGTTACAATAGGTTATAATATATACAACCTGTTGAAGAAGTTGAATCATATGTCGATATTATAAGGCACAAAGATCAAGTCCAAGATTCATCAGTTTGTCAATTAAACGGACTATCTTTTTGACTTAATGCCGCTGCTTAATCAAAAAACGACTAAAGGCAGTCCTATCCGTTGGTATCCGTTGGTGGAAAAGGAATATGGAATTCAGTAGTAAGTGGACAATCGATTAGATAGTGTTCTGGATTGCCCAGTTGTCCACAACTACAGAGTGCTGAGGAAGAGAGTCCATGTCTCTCGAAATATAAGGGAAAAGGCCCATGGCCCGTAATGTAGAAGATCAGCTGTGGTGGCATGATTAATAAGTCTAAATCTACTTTAGGGACATGGGCAAATGCTCAGTGACCAGTTTCCTCCGAACTCCATGCATTTTGCCACAAGGAGATGGCTGTGAGAAGTAAGTGACGCCTTAGATTAGATACTGGGCGTGAAACCGTCAAGGTCTGTGTTATCTCGTGATTCTGTGCTGCTTCTTTAGCAAGCCTATCGACAGTTTCATTACCGTAGTTCCCCACATGAGCTTTTGTCCATTCTAAACAAATGCGTAGATTTTTATGTCGAGACAAGCTAGTTTGAATGTCCACAATAATGGGGGATGAATGCAGAGGATTTAAAATGGCATACAATGTGGAGAGACTATCGGTAAGAACATAGGAATGTGAATATCGATTATTAATGATTGTTTGTATGGCTTGTCGAATAGCAATAGCCTCACTCTGGAAGACGCTGTTAAAAGAAGACAGATGACATTTCCACTGGTGAAGAGTTGTCTGATCTAGCAGTATGGCTATATATGCACAGCTAACCTGATCTTCCAGTTTAGAGCCATCAGTATAAAAAACCAGATCAGCATGAGAAACTTGATGACTCGGTTTGAAATTAACTTTAACTCCCGTTCTATAGAGGGAGGGGTGTTGATCTTCTCTGTTTATTGCTGCTTTGTAATCCTGGGAGGAGAAAGAGTGATCTCCAAACTGAACTGAACAGCCAAGTTATCTAATCAACTGATAAGCTGCGTCCTTTTCAACTGCAATAGGTAAAGGCAAGACTCCAGCTGCAACTGCAAGGGCGTTAGTTGGTGATGTGTGGAAGGCACGAGTGATATTTAAGAGAAATGGTCTCTGTATACTATTTAAATGTCGGACTTTGCGTCCTTGCATTGGTGCTGCCCAAATTGCATCACCATATGAAACAATCTTTTCAGTTACTGTTGCATATAAAACTTTAAGAAGCTGTGGATTTAAGCCCCAGTGAATTCCCTTCATAAGTTTAAGGCGTTGAGCAATCACAGCAGTACGCTTCTTGAGATCTAAGACATGGGGAATCCAATTGAGTTTGTCGTCGAAAATAATTCCAAGGTATCTAAGTTAACGTTTAATACGAAGTCGCTTGCCATTTATGTATATTCTCGGCTGACGAGTCATAGAACCACCCTTCTTAGGAATGATCAGAATTTGCGATTTCTCTTCAGAGATTTGCAATTTAAAATCTTCACATCTAGTCTGAAACAAAGAACAGGTCTCCTGTGAGTTTGCTTGAAGTTGATCACGAGTCCTACCTCGCACTATGAACGCAGTATCATCGGCATAAGTAACCACAGTAGTATGTTCAGGCCATGGCTGCTTAAGGATAAGATTGTATGTCACATTCCAGAGAAAGGGGCCCGCACATGAACCCTGCGGGCACCCTCGAGTCTGACATCTAATGTACCAAGCCTCCATTATAGGAAATGATCAAATGTCGATCAGACAGATAATGTGCAAGAGTATTATATAAATTGCGGGGGCAATTGGCATCTCTTAATGCATATAGAACTGCCGGCCACCACAGCGCATCGAAGGCGCTCTTTAAATCCACTGAGATAAACGCTGTGTGGTGGCCGGAGAACTTATTACGCAGGATGGTATCTTGAACTTTAAAGCATGCAGTGTTGATCTTTTGTTGCGAAAACCGTACTGAAAAGGACACAGATAATTTGTTAAGTGCAAATGAAATCTCAATCGTCCCATAAGAAGTTTTTCAAAAGTTTTGCCAAAAGCTGACAACAAACAAATAGGGCGATAAGAATCGGCTCGGGCTGGATCACGGTGTTTCTTTAAAAATAAGATGGTGTTTCTTTAAAAATAAGATCACCTGGCCAATTTTAAAACATTGAGGAAAAGTGCAACTATTGAAAAGCTTATTAAACAGGCTTTGGAAGAGACTGAGATTGGTGCTAATAATCAATTTGACAATATAGTCAACACCATCTGGATCCGGTGCGCGCTTATTAGGGAGTTGGCGTAAGACTTGCCGAATTTCTTGAGTAATAAAAATAACATCGTCTGGTGTTTGAAGACTAGAAGTTAAATTTCGAATAGTCTGATGAAAGGAGGAATCAGTTGAATTATCTGTAGAAAAAACCATGTCAAGGACTTCTGATAGAGTTGATTCAGTCAGGTGACTATTAGGACTAACCGTAGGTAAAAGATGGAAAGTTGCTGGCTTAAACAGCTTGTCGGTCGCAATCTTATGATGAATACCATAAACAGATGTTGTCTCGGAGCAAAATTTGCGCCAGCTAGTTAATTTGGCACGTATAATCATTTGTTTGTAACATGCTCTTTCCTGTCGGTAAAGAAGCAGAGTATTGGAGCTGATATTATCTCGACGCTCTTACTTTAGCCGACGTCGAAGAGCTCTTCATTTTTGTTGTTGAGTACGAAGCTGAGCATTCCACCAATTTAATGCACATAACTTCTTAGTGATACGAATAGTCAAAACACTATCACATACTGTTCGAATGGTAGCCATAAGATCCCTAGTAAAATTTTGTAGATCTTCACGAGAATGCAGAGATTGAAGACGAGAATGATAAGAGGCCAAATTGGCTTGAATGGCTGCAGTAAACTGTCTGACCTTTCGGCCAGGTAAATTATAACGCCGTATGATGGAGGTGGCTGTAGTTCCTGCGAGTGAAAAACGTATATAGTTATGGTCTGATAGACTTAGACCCTCAATTACTCGCCAATCTTGAAGAAGAGAGGCCATAGGCAAAGTAGACAAAGTCAAATCTGGCCAACCATGTGATTGTTGACGATCAAAAGTCGGAGGAGCATCATGTGAGTTATGTTTCACAAGATTAAAACTGGATATAAAATTTTCCAGAAGTCTACCCTTTACGTCCGTAGTAGCATATCCCCACGAAACATTATGAGCATTAAAATCACGAGAAAAGAGCAAATTTGGAATTTGAATTGAGGTCAGTAAATCTTACATCGCAGAGAGCACAGGTTCGATTTCTGAAGAAGGTGAGGAATAAATGGAAACCAGAAGGACTGTCAGATGATGAACTTCCAGAAGAACAGCAACAATATCTCGCTGCGCAGTGACAAGTAAAGGAGACCAGGAAGGATCACAATTGACAATAATTGCACGGGGTGAAAGTAAAGGATCTTCCTTTTGATATAGTATCCAGTGCAGTGGAAAGCCAACCGCCTTACCATTTAGACAATACGGCTCCTGGATTAAGATGAAGTCAATATGCTCGGAAGTAGCATATTCTACAGTCTGTGCCGTCGCAGCTCGAGCATATTGAAGGTTTATTTGCAGACATTCCGTCGGTAAAGCCGTAACCATCGAGACTCAAGGCCTCCGCACTACTTTATGACGTCACAGTCGTCGATCCTCTAAAAGCGAACATCGCCCGATAAGAACTGTGCTCCCTCCCGTATTTCTTTAAACTTTGTTTTTATATATACGTTTCATTCCGATGCTAGTCAAAGAATAAATTAGCAGTGATATTTCAATTGCAATAAATATTTTTATATTTTATGATTTCCAAAGAAAATTGAAAAATAACATGAGAATTACCTTAAGCAAACATAAAGGGAAAAGTAAAGGTTTAAACAGAAATAAACAATTAAACAAATTTCATTCAAAAAAAGACTTTTTTCAAAATTCCCTTTTTATTTTAAATAGATTAAATACAAATCATATACACAGATAATTAATCATAAATAAAATTCACTCATGTTGTTTAGGTTATGCATATTATTTATAAAAATGAACAGAAAAATTACTTGAATAAATATTTGAGGAAAAAAATAACAAAGGCGAAAATATACAGAATTTTTCCTACGTTTAAGAATTTCCTTACTATTAAATTCTCAAAATGAAATAGCAATATTCATATGCATTACAATAGAATCAATATTCAGTTTGTAGAATCAAAATACTCAATATTGTCTTACATTTAAAATAATGTATGTGGATAAATTACATTATGAACAATTTGTAAAAAAATAAAAAAATCCACTGCAATTTTTATATTCAAAATAAATATTAAAAATATTGTACTTTAACAAAATTAATTTTTTTTTTTTTTTTTTTTGTCCACTGAATAAAAAAATAAATTATATTTCATCTTATTCTATTTTGTAAAGTTAATTGATTTAGAAAGTGAGTGGCTCATATCTAAATATAACATAAAGGAGATGAATGAGTTGTAAAGGAAAAAAAAAAAAAAAAAAGAAAGAAATACACTAGTGCATTTTATTTTTCATAATCTGAAATATGCATCATGTTAATGTGAATAATTTTCTTCTTTTACTGCAATTTCTTTTTTCATTTAAATTTTGCAAATGTGTGTCATTTTTCACTTTACAGTAATTATTTAACAATATATTTGTTGAAGACCAAAGGATCATATTTATTATTTTGTTGTTAGAGTGTCCCAATTCACAGTTTGTTTCTTCAAATAGTTCTTCATTTAATATGATATTGCTTGTAATTGAAATAACAACATTACGCTGATTTGATGAATTTAAGAAAAGGCATTCATATTCACTACACAGTTTTTTAATAACAATATAATTAACTAAGACAATATTTAAAACACTGTCATTGGGACAATAAAGTCTACCCCTATCTAGATTTTTGAAGTAATCAAAGTATGCATGTTCAATTGTTTTGTCTCTTAACATTTTTTTTCGCAAAAATTACATACGAACAGCTGTCTAATGCTTATATTATACTGACTTCCTGATAATTGCCTATACAAACCAAATCGAGACTCCAAATTATCAGTCTGAAATTTGCCAGGCAATATGTAATTAAGATTTAGTTCAGAAGTACAATATGATGTTACTTCAAGCAATGAATAGGTACTTAATTTTAATGCAGAATGAGTTTCTTTACTGAAGATGCCCGTATCACAATCGAATTTTTCCCAACGCTCTAACCAATCTGAAAAATAATGTAAAAATATTTTTTTCTCATCATTTTCCGAATTTGTTAGCGGGTTTTGATATACATTGTTTAAACGCATGCCTTTGTTAGGCGATTTAACGTTAACTATATTCCACCATATTACAAATATTTTAATAAAATCAGATGTGTCTTGGAAATGTGCAATATTATTTTGTTTACCTATTTCTAAAAGGCCATTCTTTACATAATCACTGAAAACTTGTAACACAAGTTTAACATTTTGTTTCTCAAGATAACACCTTTTAGGTGAGGAGAGGGATTTAATGCTTTATATGATAAATTAAAACCATATTTTACCAAGGAGTTAAATTCAAGTTTATGCATTTTTTTAAGTGCATTCCATGATGCTGTTTTCAAAGAGGTTTGATTAATATCATTAAATGATGGGAAATACATACATTTTTCACCTTTTTGATTGACCCAGTTGTTACGAACACATTTCAATAAGTGAACAGTATCAACTAAATAAAAAAGAGGTCTAGAATTGCCACAGGGGTGAGGATATACAATTCGTATTTGGGGAGGTGAAACAAAGAATGACATACATTTTCTGTTAATAGAATTATTATCCGTTACGACACATATTACAAAAAAACCAATTTCTTCTAAACCAATAATAATTTTTTTTTACAATTTCATGTATTATTTCAGCATTTATTTTATTGGTCGGCAATATATGAATGACATCTTTGTATTTTGAACTTTTGGGCCACTTTTATAATTTCCTTTATACCCGGGAACGCAACAAGGATGAGGCATTCTTCATTCCTGTTTGGAAGCTTAGCTTATATACTATTTTTAATTAATTACCAGTCCTGGAACAAAATAACAACCGAATCAAAGCGCCCGAATACAAATGAAGCAAGTTAACGCCGCGCGAAAACATGTTTGGAGTCTCGGCGGTTAGATCGAGCTCTGTGACGTCACGAGCTTTCAGGGGAGGGAGTGCGGAGGCCTTGAGTCTCGATGGTTACGGTAAAGCTCGTTGCAGAAGAGTGGTATTAAGATCTTTTTGTATATGATCCAATGACGAATCAGATACTAAGTTACCTGATGCTAGACTGTAAGGATTGAAGTTAGTAGTCTGTGTTTGCCCTGATCAGCTGGACGCGACGTTGATACTCTGGACAATCGGGGTGGTAGGCGGGATGGGCGAAGTCATGTTTGGTACCGTAACTATTATTGGCTTCGCCACAGTTGATACATTCAGGTGTTTGAGCTGTGCAATCTTTGAGCCCGTGATCTCCTGCACAGTAGGAGCAGTATTTTCGCTTACTCTTGCATTCTGTTTGCACATGGCCATATTGCTAACAGGAGTAACATCTTTTAATTCCAATAAATTCAGTGGCTCTGTGAGCTTGCCAGCCGACGAAAAGTTTTCGCCGACGCATGACCGCAACAAAACCTGGGGAGTCACATTCAATAATCCATTTAATGTATCCCTTCCGTCGCTCCCTGAGACGGAATAGCATCGTGAATGCTGTTTCTGGCAATCCCGTGGCTCCGCTGAGTTCTGAAAGTACTGTTTCCGGTGTGATTGATTCCGGTAAATCATGGATAGCAATTCTTGGTTTTCGTCTGATTGGTCTACTGACATCTGCCGGTACATCAGAGCGCGTGAGTTCTTGTTCGAGTGTCGCAACATCATCAGGGGTTTGACAGAAGACCTCCAAGCCTCCGTTATTTATTTTACTAATACGATCTATTCCGACTTTAAGTTGTGAGAGCGGAACTTTGGTATTAAGCTGTTCTTTAAGCGTATCACTAGTAGTGTCAGCATTAGGACGAATAATAAGGCTAGGCTTTTTAGGTTGTCGAACAATATCCGCAAAAGATGGAGCAAGAGCCAAAGCCTGATCAGTTGTAGATGGGAGAACAGGTGACTGGAAAGAATGTTGTCGAACCGCTTCACAGCAAAGTATGGTAGATGTATTGACTTCAGCGTCCACCAGTTCTGGAATAGGTAAGCCCTCAGGCCCCTGTAAGGCCAAAATTTGCAAAGTTGTCAGAGATTGTAACAGATGCTCTCGAAGGTCCGAAGATAAGAGGATTCTGCCCCCTCTGCTGGTGGTAGCTACTTTGCGTATATCAGCACAGAGTAGTGCAATTTTTTCCGCATAAGGTAAGTCAGAGTCTAACAAATCGGGTGCACTAGTAGCCCCCTGTGATGTTTCTCTGGCAGTTGTTAAAACAGATTTACGAGTCATTATAAAGTAGTAAAGAGCAGTAATAAAACATAGACTAAAAGTGCAATGTCCAAAAGTCACTAAGAACGATCAGGTTAAAATGTCTATGTGACACGTGACAACAGAGAATAATACAAGCAAAATTCCTGTATAACTAATCAATATACACAAAGTAATGTTTAGACAGCAGAATGACTAAAATTTTAACTGACTCAAATACATATCGAGGTATATTATCAGCAGTTAATAGCAATACACTAAATATAGGCAGAGATTATAGATTTCAATCTTCACAATATGAAACAACTAAGTCCAGTAAAATTAATTAAATTACATTAAAAAAATATATACATATATAAAGTGATACAATGCTTAAGGAATATTATATGACAGTTGAGAAATCAAGAAATATACTTAAAACACTATTTTAATCAATACAAATGTCAATAAACGAAAACCGAACACTTGTCGAGTGAGATTCGACAATAGCCTAATGACGAGAACTGGATCTCGACAAAAAGTTCAACTTCTCGACAATGTTAAAAATTTCGCGAAAATCAACTGCCAAAAGGACAAACCCTTTGGAGCTAACACATATGAAAATACAGTTAAGCCTATTTATATACAGGGTGAAATTTAGCAGAAGTGCACAAAAACATAGCTATTATATCCTATCTCGTTAAATATCAATACAAGATTATATTAAGTAATACAAAAAGATAGAACTTAAAATTTAACACATTTTGATCAAAACCCGGTATAAATATCTCTAAAATTTGAAGAGTTATGAATTTTTGAAAACAATTGTCTAATCTCTGGACTTAAGCAAAAAGTTAAGCCTACGTCATTAGGTTACTTTTAAGCAGAAGACATGAAAAATGAACAATGCCCTCGCCGGTTTTACCTGCACCTCTTTAATAATACGTGCTCAGTGTGCTACCGTTGCACCACGAAGGCATCCTGGAAAGAGAGAAAAAATACCTCATAACATTCATGCAGATGCTTAATTTGATTTTTTAAAATTAAGTACAGGGCGATAATATTTAGTGCCGACAATTTCAAAAGTGATACAGCCCTTTATAATGATTCGACGCAAAATGCCGTTCGAAACTAATTATTTTTAGTCCCTTTTGGCTAAAAATGTTCTGTGACGATTTCATTAAAAAAATTTCGAATTTCAACTTTAAATTTAACTTAAAATTTTATCATTGCTTGAATCGGTATTGGCTTGTTTCTCAGATGTTTATATATAAATTTATATAAACATCTGAGAAACAAGCCTCAACAAGCCTCAAAACAAAGTACTCAAATTTACGTGTAGATTTGGTAAATACAGTGTGCCATTTCGTAGCGATTGTCTGTAAAATACGACCTGCAGAACCCACCTATAGATAAAAAGTATTTCAGTGTACAGTACAATACAGTGTGAAACACTTTACCTCCTTACAAAAATGCTCTTAGGTGGCGAATTGAGGTAACTTTTTCAAATTTGCAAGTGTTAGTAGTCACTGTGTTGTTATTGTTCTTATGCTCACTTGTCTGACAGTAACATCAACCCAAACCCATCAAGTTCCTCGTGGCAAGTAACTCAAATTTACACCTGTCGTTGGCAATAGGCTTGAGCACCTTACAGGTGACAGTGTGGTTTACCTCAGTTCCGCCCCTTAATTTTGATGGAGAGCAACCCGGGGGGGGGACGGCTCCGAGTGTCTCCCACCTCTCTGTCCTTCCACAAACCACATGAGAACTTTCGGCTCACCGAATATTGAGAGTGCCGCCATACCGCACCGACATTATACATTTATGAACATCCATGTCTTCTCCGGGCCCTTCGGCACGGCAGTCAGCGACGCTAACCCCTATACCGGTTGGGCGGCAGCTGGCGGTATGAATGCCATATACCCTCCCTTTTATTTCAGATCGCCTATCTGACTCCTGATCAGAAGGTTGCATGTTCAAATCACCTCCGGATCAACAGTTTGAGATTTTGAGATAAGTATTAAACATCAATTTGTAAACAATAAATTCTTTTAATAAATCAAAATATGTACATAGTATTAGAAAAACATTAACTTCAGCAATGAACAGAATGTGTACACAAACTTGAAAATCAGAGGGAAGAGTTCTTTTTCACAACCCCGCAGAATCGAGATTCTTAGTGCGCGTGCTCTAGAGCATGCGTCAGCAACCTTTCGGTCCTCGAGGTCGCAAAATAAAATTCAAAGTTCTTGGCGGACGCCACCCATTCCAAGCTTCACAATCAAGCATCAAACGTCATATTGCGAACTAGTTTTGTTTAAAAGATATATCTCAGTTGAAGTAAATAGCAAATATTTATAATTTATGCTCGTTAAATAAAATTTTTTTTGATATGTCAATGTGAAATTTGTATTTGTAATTCGTCTGCTAACTCATTATAATCGACAATATAATTTGAGTTGCATGCTCTTAAACAATTATCTAAGTGCAAATCATTAATTTTCGAACGATACTTTGACTTGAAATAAGTCATATTCGAAAACAACGTCTCACGATTATAGGTATTTGATCAATAAGAATTCATATTTACCGTACATGGCTTTAAAATAGGATGTTGATTTTTGTTTAGCAAGCCCAAATATATCTTATTAGTTTCAAAAGATTTTAAAATAACATCATTTTGCAAACTTATTATCTCTAATTCTAAATTTTCCATATTGTTAAGATGAAAATAGTTAAAAATTGCTGCAACCTTGTTATCTCCATCAGTAATAAATATTAAATAGATTTATAAAGAATTTTAAAATAAGTCCTAAATTCGCAAAGTCAGCAAATCGAGAATCAAATTCAGTTTGCAATGCATACACAATTTGAAGACATGAGTCTGTATTCCTATTACGCTCTTTCAGACTTTCTATCATTTTTTTGGTATTGGTGAAATGCGTTAACGATTTTCTTAAGATATGAGACCTATACAATTCCAACATTGACTTGAAGCTGTCATGCTCAAGCATGTTTTCCTCGCTCAGCTAAACAATCTCAGTGTGCAAAAAGAATGTCGGTAAATTGTGTAGCTTTGCCATCTTCCAAAAAGCAGTTTAAATAATCTATGTTGTACTCCACTTGTCTTCGTTACTGAATTGATTATTTTTATAACAATAGCGATTACATCTTGGAATCCAATGATTTTTGCTCACAGTCATTGTGGGTGCATAATGCAGTGATATACAATAAATTTTGGGGGAAAAAAGGATTTTGTTGGCATAAAACTATGAATCCAATATTATTCCCTGTTGTTGCATCAGGTTCTTCTATTTACAATAAAATCAATGTAAAATTCCTTACCTGCTGCATCTTCAGTGTTCCCGACGCCAGGCTTCTAACAATTACGTTTTACAGTAAGGGTTTCTATTAGAATTAACAGGCCATTTTGTCTTTCACTTATTTGTTCAAGTAAAACACTAATATAGACTATTTACAAGGTAGGTGATAATTATTTTAAGACAGTACATTTTAATTGTTCTTCTGAGTCTGAAATTTCGTCTTTACGCTCCTCAGAGCGGTTCCAATCTGGCCTCGTTCTCAGAACTCAATTAGAGAAAAAGTAGAGAAAGAGATGCCCGCCATCTAGTGGCAACAATGGGACATCCTTCCCACCTTTTGATTTTACCTCGATAAGATGGGAAAATCCCAATCTATTCTCTTCTTGTTGTCGCTGCCGACAAACATTAAGTTATTTTTGTTGATAGTCCGAGTAGATCGTTTAGATGGTTTTTGCACTAGGATAGCTAAATATTCATCACGAAATCTTTTGCGAAAGTGTTCTCTTAAGTTCTGTAAGAACTTGTATCTTTTTGTCAGATTGATGGCATCCATGTAGTCTAAGTCTGGTACTCCGACGTCGTACACAGCTTGTAGAAACATTGAAGGAGTTAGTGCCGTAAGATCATTTGGATCTTCTGAAAGGTACGTAAGGGGTCTTGAGTTAATCACTGATTCGATATCACAAAGTATAGTCAACATTTCCTCGTAAGAGACACAGGACTTTCCGAGAACATTTCTCAACATCTTCTTCACTGTTTGTACCAACCTCTCCCACCAACCGCCCCACCATGAAGCAGTTGGGGGATTAAACTTCCACTGTATTCTCATACTAGTTGAATGACATTCTATTTCTTTCCAATCTACCGATCTTAACAGATTTTCAGTTCCAGCGAAATTAGTGCCATTGTCGCTGTAAATAATACTTGGACGACCTCTTCTGGCAATAAATCTTCTTAATCGCAAGATGAACGCATTTGTTGATAAACTTTCTATCAGATCAAGATGTATCGCGCGATAGACTGCGCAAGTAAAGAGCAAGATCCATGCCTTTTTTTCTTTCCTTAAATAAAGAGGACCGGCTACATCGACTCCGGTCACTTCAAACACCAGAACATATCTAACTCGATCTTCAGGAAGAGGTGCTTGAACAGTCTCTATATTCTTTGCGCTATATCTTCTACAGCGAACACACTTCATAAGAACTTTACGTACTGTTTTTCTTCCTCTCAGGACCCAGAATTTCTGTCGAATATTGGCTAGTACGAATTGCACACCAGCGTGGGATAGTCGCAAATAGTAATCTAAAATTAACCTATGAACTAAGTATGATTTGAGGGCAATACAATTGGACAGAGAAAATTTTCTTCTTCCTCTCTTCTAGTAATCAGCCCACCAGCGGCCGAGCGGTAAAGACGCTGAACACTGGTAGTTCGGTCTGAGGTTCGAATCCCGCGAACGGGCTGGCTGCATGGGCGTTTTCGTGGTTTTCCCCATGTGTAACGTGTATACGAGCCAGTTTCCCTTAGAAAGTCCTCCACGAAAGGCATCCCTCCCTTTAGGCAGATAGCCCTCGTGTGCTTTGCCATAATTAAATACACCACACCACCACTCTTCTAGTAATCTTGGTCTTTAACCGAATAAGGCCATCTGAGTCAAAAAAGGTACAAAGGTTTCTAACTTTAAGTTCTTTGACAAATGCTTCTATCTGCATTATCTTGCATATTTTCTTTTCTACGCTTTCTATTTCAGGGATAGTGAGTTCTCCTGATTGTTTAGAATCTGGTCTTCTGCAGTTGTTTATAAATCTGCATATCCAAGCAGTTATTCTTAACATTTTGTGGTAAGATGAATATTTCAAGAAAAAAAAAAATGTTCTATCCTTTGCGTATTTAGTGCAAAAATGACTGATTTCCTTTTTCTGAAATCACTATTTCCATGTCCGGTATTTCCCTTTGTCTAGGCCATTCTTCTTGATTTTTCTTCAGCCAATCGGGGCCCTCCCACCATCTAACTATTAAAAGTTGTTTGGCTGTGCAACCTCTTGATGGGAGGTCAGCTGGATTTTTTGTTCCAGCAATATGTTTCCACGTTTTTGGATCCGTCAGTTTCCTAATCACCCTGACTCTGTTTTCCACAAAGACAGCCCAGACAAGCTCTTCTCTTTGAATCCACGTCAAAACTGTTGTAGAATCCGTCCAAAAATGCGTTTCCACATTTTGCCATTGTAAACCATTTAAAACAGAAGAGCATAGTCTGGCACCTATCGTGGCAGCTGTCAATTCCAGACGAGGGATCGTAATAGATTTCACGGGAGCTACTCTAGACTTCGATGCCAACAGATGAACTTCAACTCCAGAATTCGTCACAGTTCTCAATAAAACTGCAGCAGCATACGCTACTAGCATCACAGAATTATTACTACTAGCATCACAGAATATGTGAATGCTGCAGAACTTCCTATTATCCATGCTGGAATGTATTAAACGTAGTAGGGATATTTCTTTTAAGAGAAAAAGGCTTTTATACCAATTCACAAAATTTTGTTTTGTACTCTCGTCGACTTCAGTATCCCAAGAAATTCCTGTTTTCCATAGGTTTTGCAACAATATTTTAGGATACAAAAGAACAGGACTCATAATTCCAATAGGATAAAATATTTTGTACGTTACAGCGAGAAAATTGTTCTCTTCGTTATTATATCCATTTCAAAATCTTCTAGCCAATTCAAAGTTAAATTATCTTTCTGAGAGTTCCATAACAGACCCAATACGGGTGAAATAGTTTCCTGTTTCAAGTTATCTCTGTTATGTAATCAACCTCGAAGATTAAACTTTCCTTCATACATAATTTCTCGAGATTTTTCGATGAACTGGATCATCTCGGATTCTTTGTCAAAACTGGCAACAACGTTATCTACTTAGAAGCTACGCAAGAGTTTAGCTATCATCTCCGTATCATATGGAGACTTTTTCATGTACTTTTGTAGATAGAATTCTATAACAGCTGCCAAAAGGAAAGGACTACTCTTAACCCCAAATACTACTCTAGTATGACGAAATATTTTCGTTTTCTTTTCTTCTACATCATTCCACCAGAAAAACAGAAGCCAGTCTCTATCTTGAGGCTTTACACTCACCTGTAAGAAAGCCTTCTCAATGTCTGCTATAGCAGCAAACTTGCCTTCACGAAATCTCAACAAAAGAGAAGGAATTAGTTCTATCAAATTTGGTCCACTCTCCAAACACTGATTTAGAGAAGGAGACGATTATTTCTTCGCAGACGCATCAAACACCGGTCGAATTGGTGTTGGCTATTTTCTTTGATCACCGGTCTATGCGGCAAATAATGTTCATAGTCAACCGCTGTATTTTCTTTAACTTCTTCGATCACTCCTAAGTTACACCAGTCATTAAAAACTACATTGTATGAAGATAATAAATTTTGAGATAGAAGTTTCTGGGTGGTAGATTGTAGACGTTTCAAAGCTAAATCCTTGTGGGTGGAGAGTGGTACATGATTCTCCGCCCACGGAAATGCGACTTCATAACGCCCTTCTTCGTTTAGAGATACAGAATTTTGGAACTGCAATTTTGCTTGCAAATCCCTTTCCTCTCTACTCTTCTTTGTAACTGGATCTGTTATTCCGATAACATCAAGCCTCCACAGTTCTGACAGCGTGGCATCAGAAATGTGTAAAGATAACGAAAGCGTGGGAAAGGAATTTTCTATTTCATAATTGTCAGTGTTCGCTTTCCCCATGACTGTCCACCCAAGTCTTGTACTTACAGCAACTAATCTTTCCCATAGAAGAGCTTCGATTTTACCTGTAAATAAATTTGCAGCAACATCTGCCCCTAACAACAAATGAATCTCTTGAGGGTTCTCCTGGAATAATCTGTTATTTCCATTTTCAAAAACATCACTGACGTAAATTCCTCTTCTTCTAAGTTCCCAAATCCAGTGTATATTTTTGATTTTAGGGACCGAAGAACATGTTTTTCTTTCATCCAATACATTGATTTCGCAATTATACCGTTTATTTACGCTACCCAATTTTATTCTATAACGTTTATGTTTTTCCGAAACTTCTATGCCACCGAAAAGTCCGTGGGTTACACTTTGTTCACCTAAGCTTCTTAATTGTAACTTTTCTGCTGCATACCTGCTTATGTATGAGTTTTGACTTCCGGTGCCAATTAGCGCTCGAACAAATTGGTTATTTCCTCTTCCATATATGCGAACAACTAAAGTTTGCAAATATACTTCTGAACATCCTGCTTGATTTGAAAGTACTTTATTTTCTATCTCTTCGTCTTTTTTAATTTCCGAAACCTCGACAGAAAGATTTTGTTTATCACACATAATAATTGCATGCTGTTTTTTACAAATAGAACAAGTTATTTTTGTTCTGAACTTTCGCGCTAAATGATGTGGTTTTGACATTTATAGCAAACACATTTCCTTTTTAAAATGTCCCTTTTTTCATGTAATGATAAGCCGGAAACGAAACTACAGTCATAAATCTTGTGGAATTGATTACAGAAGACGCAATTCATATTTTCCTCCCTGCATTGGGATTTTGTAAACAAATCTGTAGCGGTCGGAATCTTCGGTTTATTATGTCTATTTGTGAGACCACATGCGCTTTTCGTTGCAGGGGGGGGAAGAAGACTGTCGCCGATCGGATACTTTTTGCTGTTGCGAGACCGTTGACCTTGTGCGTTCGCGAGATGATGTGGTGTGGTGTGTTGAGTTATGGCAAAGCACACGAGGGCCGTCTGCCTAAGAGGAGGGATGCCTTCGGGGAGGACTTTCTAAGCGAAACGGGCTCGTATACACGTTACACATGGGGAAAACCACGAAAACGCCCATGCAGCCAGCCCGTTCGCGGGATTCGAACCTCGGACCGAACTACCAGTGTTCAGCGACTTTACCGCTCGGCCGCTGGTGGGCCGTTCGCGGGATGAAAGTTCTGTGTGTAAAAATGACATTAAATCTTTTATGTTATAACCGGTGCCAACATTTTCTGTTCTATGAAATTCAAGCGTTAATTCTGAAGGCAATAACTGAAAAATCATCGGACACAGCAAAGCGCTGTGAGATTCCGATACAAAATCTAACGCTTCGAGACATCTAATCTGTGTTTGTACTTTATCATACAAGTTACGAAATGTTTTTATGTCATTCGCATTTTTTAATGATTCAACATTCAGCAAATTATTCATGTGCGCATTAATAAGAATGTCTCTCCTTCCAAAACGGTCGTGTGAGATTTGAATTGCTGAATCATAATGTTTTGGCGATAACGGAAGTCCTTGAACGCAACTAGCAGCTGTTCCTCCTAAATATGCTTTCAGGTAATTAAATTTGTCTACTTTGTTCAATGATTCGTTATTATGTATTGAGGACTCAAAACTATTCCAAAAAGTAAGCCATTGACTACTGTTCCCATAAAATACGGGAATCGAAAGTTTTGGTAATTTAACATTAGGTGTATCTTTTATATTTTGCTGAGTGTTCGGTGCATTTAAGTCATTATCCTGGACCGAAACTGCTGAAATCTTCGCACTTAAGTCATGATTAAGTTCTTTAATCCGTTTCTTAAGCCTGAATTTCCATAACGTTATCTTCTCGCGATATTGTTCTGTAATTTCGAATTCATCTGCACTCAGAATTGGTTCAACTTCTACATCGGTATTAGATAGTGTTTCGTTTTATCATTAAGCTGTTCTAACAATTCTTCGAGCTCATTAATACTAACTTCTGATTTATTTAATTCACTTTCGATTTTTTTAAACAGTTTTGTAACGGCAGTTCTTAAAATACTTCTTTTCTTTTTTAATTGATCTACTTTTTCTTCTGCCATTATCTTCTTAGATTCAAACACTTACACAAAATACACGTCTCATGAAAAAGAAATATTTAACTCTTACTTAGAAAACAAAATTATTCTTCTGCTGAATACTTCAAGAACAAGTATTAAAATCTTAAATTTTAATATTCAGCTTTTGAATTCACTTTATTAAAACTTTTCAAAAAACCTGGCGTCCCTGTTCGGGCGCCATAAAAATGGTGCATCAGGTTCTTCTATTTACAATAAAATTAAATTTAAAATTCCTTACCTGCTGCATCTTCAGTGTTCGCGACGCCAGGCTTCTAATAATCACGTTTTCCAGTAAGAGTTTCTATTAGAATTAACAGGCCATCTTGTCTTTTACTTATTTATTCAAGTAAAACACTAGTATACACTATTTACAAGGTAGGTGATAATTATTTTAAGACAGTACATTTTAATTGTTTTTCTAAGTCTGAAGTTTCGTCTTTACGCTCCTCAGAGCGGTTCCAATCTGGCCTCGTTCTCAGAACTCAATTAGAGGAAAAGTAAAGGAAGAGATGCCCGCCATCTAGTGGCAACAATGGAACACCTGTCATGGCTAGGGCACCGTCAGTTGTTATTGACGATAATTTCTCAATTTTTCTTAGCTTCAATCAAAAACGTTTCTATTGCACAAAATAAATTCTTTCCTCGCGTGCGCTCTTTAAGCGGTAAGATTTTAGGCCATCTTGACACTTATTGCCAATTGTGCTGTATCTGTTTTATCTTTCGATTGGCTCAATTATAAGGAAAAATTGCATATTTGTTCATACCTTTTATAAGTTAGCGTGGCCTGCGATTATTCTAATTCTTCTCGTAGCAGTTCGAGCTGACAACTACGTTGCATTTATAAACGAAACAATTTCTTTTTTCTTCCTTGTACGAAGTAAAAAGGAAGTATTGTAATCGCGAAAAGTTTCAGGCAGCATATTTCAATGAAAATATCCATTTTGACGGCTAAAAAATGCAATTTAACGATACTTTTGCGTGCTATCAAGACTCCTTTCTTCAAAAAAAAAAAAAAAAAAAGTATATATATATAACTGCTTTAAAATGAATTCTGAAGAGAATTTTTCGTGGGGTCTGTACAAACGTATGTACGTACGTGTCTCGCATAACTTAAAAACGAGTAGCCTCAAAACGTTGAAATTTTGTATAAAGGACTGCTATAACATGTACATGTGCACCTCATATTTTGGTTGCAATCGGCAGAACCAAACGTATATAAATATATTTATATATATATCCACTCTACTACCCGGCTCAGTGATCTCAGTTTCTTTGTACATTTTTTGCTTTAAAAATGATTGAATTATGTTGTTCTTATCTTCCGGTTAAGGTTTTTATGCCTTTAGTAAATCTGTATGTAATATTTTTAAAATTATCAACAAATTTAAAATTGTTTAAGTGCCGCTAAGCCTAATAATTTTTTGGTGGCGGCCATTGCTTGTTTACATTTGAAACACCAGAATAGTGGATTTGTTGCCAATCTAGAGAAACTTAGTCTCGCAACAACAAAGATAACGCCTTCATTTATTATTGCGAATTAAATCATGCTTAATCCTTTCTGGAATTTTTTCGAGGAAATAAGTGTTTAAGATTTACTTCGTAATTTTTAATACAGAAATTTTGAGTTTTTACGTATTTTTGCCTTGTCGCCAAGTGAGAACTGAATTAATTGAATGAGAAATACTCAATCGTCTGTGAAAAACTGTTTCTTTTCTGTTTTGTTTGCTTAATTTCTTTTAATCATTGTTCTAGCTTTATTATAGTATTTCAATAAAACATGTAGCAACGATTAGATAATTCTTTAAATGATATAAATTTTGTGCATTCTGATTTATAATATGAACGAAATATAATACTGTTAAGTGAACCTAGCGCCAGCTATGGTAAACAAATAGAGTGAATTTTAAAGAATGCATTTATTTTATTGTGGTTTATACGCTGTCGGCGAAGTAGATTTAATTCAACCCAATAAATTTTAATAGAATGCAAGAAAAATGCGTATAATTTAATATTCCGTACAAGGAAATCATGTGGTGTACACATCAGATTTTTTATTTTTAGAATCTGCAAAAAGTACGTCTGCAGATTCCGGCATGGCTTCTTTTTTTATTCCTCCATGTGTATATGGCTTTTTTTTTTTTAGCAAGTATTTCTCTTTCATATAAAACTTAGCCTCATTCAACATGTATTGAAGCTGCGGTTAAAAAAAAAATATGGATTCTAGGAGTAATTTCCCAGGATGATAGAGTTAATTTCTTTGATCCTGTTAAAATTAATAACAGTGTGCAGGAAACACTCAAAAGTGTTTCAGGGAGTAAAATAAAATTTTTAAATGCAGGATAATGATTTGGTTTATTTCATTTTGCCAGAGAACTTTAAGTCTATCTGCCTAAGAGGAGGGATGCCTTCGTGGAGGACGGACGTTCTAAAGGCCGGTTTACATTTCTCCGGGTGACTTTCGGCGAGCCCCTCGTCCGAGCGTCTCGAAACGTGTGAACGGACCTGAAATTTGATAGATTGTTTACACCAGTCAGAGCCGGACTGACACCTCGCCTCCATTTGTTTGCAAAATGGATACCAAAGTGGCAGTTGGTGTGCTTGAAGTTTGCGAAGCAGTTTCCAACGAATTAATTTCTGTTTTAGGGGAAAAAAATAAGAAAAGGAAATCAAAACGTGACTGGGTAGCTCTCCGTGATGAATTGGGAGCATTAAGTCAACTTGTAAATGAACTTCGAGTCGAGGATATCTCAAGTTACAAAAACTTCATCAGAATGAGTGAGGAATAACTTGAAACTTTATCGGAAACGCATATAGCGCTTCGGTTTTTGGGGACGGATGACTCCTACAGTTCTCTGCAGTATTTATTTCGAGTGTCAAAACGCACAATCAGCATATTTATTCCAGAAATGTTTGAAGCCATTTTCTGTGTATAAGTTTAAGCGAAAATTATTCGTCTTTTGCTTGAACTCTCAAATTTTAACATGTTAATAATCCTACACCTTCTGTCGGTGATTTTTATTTTAATCGTTTGCCAATAAAATCTAATTTGTTGTTTAAATAAAAAGGAAAGTCTATAAACAAAATTTCAAAATTTTAGATTATATTTTATTAGGTGTAACTGGCCGTGAGTAAAAACAGGTTTTTCGAAATTTATGTCAACAAAATCAAATGCTTGCCTTTCATTTAGTTTTTAATTGAAAATTGTATTTTATTGGGTATTTGAATCACATATAATGTAATTGTTTTTTGATTAAAGAAAATTCAGAAATAAATATATTTAAAATAAATATTTTGGATCCGATATCCTAATTTAATTTTCTTCTGTGTTTTTTCTGCAATATCAAAAACTTAAATTCATTCTGATCAGTAGTTATATCCATCTTATATTTAGGTATTAGTTAAAAATTGACAGAATATTCAGGTAGTGAAGTATCCCATAATACTTCCCAATACGCATATGCGTTAAAAAATGCCATAGTTAGAATCCCTCCACCTCGGCATTTTCGATATGACGGAAAAATTGGGCACGACAACTCTGCTCGGAGTTACTGCCCGGATATATTTTCAACTGGTTCAAAATAAAAACAAAATCGCTGACTCATCTTCCCTACACTTTTATTCGGACGAAGTAAGCGTCAAAGAAGTCGTAGCGAGAGGCTCGCTGCAGGTCGCTCGGATAGGTGTAAACTGGCATTATACCTGCCCGAGCGACCCGCAGCGAATTTGGCTCGTATGCTTGTTACACATGGGGAAAAGCCCGGAAGCACCCATGAAGAAAATAAATGTCAGATTTGCATATCATAGCACAAGCAATAAATAAATATCATATCACAAGCCCTTTCGCCTAACACGCAGCCCCGGTCAAGCTACCAGTATTCAGCCACTTTGTCGCTCGCCTGTTAGTGGGCACAGAATAATGTAATAGTTAAAAAATATATATTTGTAGATGCTGGGAGCAAGGATTAGCAGTCTTATGACAATACGCACTTTTCTTCATGTAGAGAAAATAATAAATAACACCTGCTATCAGGTATTAATAATTATTTTAATGGAAAAGTTTAGTAAATTTCACATAATTTTCACGTAACTGACTTAAGCCAAATGAAATCTGCTCATTGAATTATGGAAAGCCAAATAAATTCTACGATGCCGGTCATACAGACGAAAACATTTTTGCCTCAAAAAGCAATAATCTGCCCATCCTAGAATTTCCAGACACTCCCACCCCCTCCCGCCCAGCATTTATCACAAGTTTGTTGAGTAATGTGCTAAAATAAAAACATCAGAAAATTTTACGCAAGCAGTGTTGTGATTCAATCAATCATCGTCACTGTTTTAGTTCATTAGGGCTGATTGTCGTTTGGTTTCCTTTATCGTTTGCAGTTTCTGATCTGTGTGACATCGAAGGAAAAATTATGACGCATTTGCATTTTAGAAGTGTCCAGTGCGTCAAGCATTTTTATCGAAGCTTCTCGAATGCAAATATTGCCACAGAGGAAAAAGAAAAACCCCGCTTTGTAATAATAAACGAAATAACGGGAGTATTATGCATTGACATTATTGCGTCATTAAAATGAATGACGATACACTTCCAATTAAAAGTGGGGTGGGGGGGGAGATGGTCATGATAAAATGTAAAATACTTCCTCGCTATTTGACGGGATTTTCGATGCTGAAATCTTGAATGACATAGCAGAAATTTGTATTTGCACGACGCTGACAAGTTTACGTTCCTTCATGCTAACAAGCAAGCTTCCTATTTGACCTCGACTTGAAAGGTCACAAAGATACTCAATTTCGTTGTGAAACTGCTATCGAAGGGGGAAAAAAATGACGGTTGACTTAATATTTTTAGTTTAAAGAGCCGCTGGCGTTTAATGCGTAGGATTACTAACGGAAGTACGAGGATGCTATAGAACAAATAAAACAAACAAAAGATTTGACGCACACATATATCTTATTTTATTTTTTATTTTTTACATTTATTCATTCAAAAATGATCCTATGTCGAACTGGTGGATGGTATGAGAAATAAGATACATAAAATATTTGCAGTTATATTCCTAACAAATGTTAAATCTGTAAATGAATTGCCAAGTGGTACCTGGATAGTTACTTGGCCCCGTATTGAGATAAAGGATGTGTCATAAAATCAAATGCCTTTTCATTTCGTTTGACGTCTACATTAGAAATTTCCCATCATAATACTAATAGGAGCACCTGTATACAGTGTATATACTTCATCGATCCATAAAGTAGTCTCGGAATATCTCATCAATGTACTAAACAAGGACATTTTCAAATTTCGCGAATTAAAAGCTGAACGAATATATACCGGATGTTAGAATAAATCTTGACTCTTCATTAACAAGTACATCAACCATACAAATATCGAATGTTTCTGAATTCTGCTTTCTCTTACGCTGCTTAATAGTAAATTCACTTGATACACAATCTGCTACACTCGTTTATCTATAAATCGTAACATCATTAGCTTGGCGAAGTAAAGTAAAATGCAGCAAACACCACCCAAAATACTATCTACGCGCGTGTGTCTACCGACCTTGCCACTCACACGGGGTCGCGCATGCGCATGGAGCTTTTTCACCAAAATTTGGCTCTTTTTGACGCTTTACTATGCGTATACCCTTTGTCTAATTTAATTTTTTGTCTGTGTTTACTAAATACGTCAAATTAGCGTCTTAAATCTTGCTTTCCCATCAGACAATTGTGAAAGAACTTAATCCTACGTTAAAACTGCAACTCAGTCGTAAAGAGTTCCGGAGCGTTTTCGGGAAGAGCCTGAAGGATATTCGCTGCGTCTGCTCTCAGAGAAATGCGAGATGACAGGCGTTAGCTTGGGAATCCCATCCATTCGTTTCCGCCACTAAAAAAAATTGTGTGCTATAAACTTACCAGGAGGTCGTACCATCATAAATGGATAGTTTCAGAGAGGGATGAGCTGGCACGGGTGAAAATTTAAAACCATCAGAATTCCTCCCTGCTGTAGCTACGAATTTCTTTAAGGTATAATCTTCTTTGGTGACCGCAAAACCCTGTCATTAATTTGTTGTTGGACTGCAAAAACTCTGTCTTCTACTTGTCCTTTGACAGAAGAAACTCTGTAATCGATTTATTGTTCTAATTCAGAAACTGTCTCTTCTATTTGTTCTTTGAGAGAAGAAACTTTTTCTTCAGTTTGTTCAATTTTATTTTCAACCGCGTCTATTATGCCTTCCATAGCATCTAATTTGTTTTCTATTATGCAGGTAATTTCTCATTTCATTTCTTCCTGACCTGCTTCAATCTTCTCTTAACCAGCTTCCATCTTTTCTTGACCAGCTTCCATCCTTTCTGAAACGGAGTCGACGGCGCCTTCCATCTTTTCTTGGAATGTAGCAAATGCAGTCATCAACAGTCTTAGTTGCTCAATATATTGAATGCAAAAATCCGATAATAGGGTTAATAAAATTTATTTTTATCAAAAGAAATATTTCAGAACTCTTGAATTTTCCACAAAAATATTCGTACAAGTGTTCATAGTATCACATGGCATAATCAGTAGTTACACTTTAAGCTAATAATAAAGTTAAACAAAATGCAATTTAAAACGCATCTAAAGAGAAAACTAACTCGGATATCTCTTCACGCGAAACTAAACAACTCGCAACAGCAATAACTAAGTCACTAACTAAACAACTCGCAACAGCAATAACTAAGTCACTAACTAAACAACTGAGAGCAGATGCTCTCTCTTCGGCCTTAAATAGTTTTCAACCGGCCGCGAGATATTTCTAATACTTTTTGCCTCTCGAAATTACTGGAAAGCAATACGAGGATGGAATTACGGTTACAGTTAACATAGTGGTCAATTTCATTTATTCAGTTTAAATACAAATTACAGAGATACCCATTTACTCAAAGTTAAATACACCTGCATAGCTTTCCCTTAAAAATTTGTGACGCGCTACATTACCCATAAAAATACAACAATTTTAATTCGAATTCTATTAAAATTACCTATCTAAATATGAACTCGTAATATCTTCACACATTGAAAATGTTAAATTTAAATATCCCGGCTAATTTTAGCCGTGCAGGCGTCAAACTTTTTATAATTTTGTCTTTTCATAAAGAGTATAAAAATATCTAAAATGTAAGTATACAAAGTGGAAGACTACACTAAGAGTTAGATTTCGCTATTTTTCAAAAATATATATATTTTTTAAAATTTAACATTGCCGAAGCATAAATATTTTCATTATCTATCTAAAACATCTCTATAATTTGAAGCATATGACTGCGGCCAACGACTGCGGAAATAAAGGCAGAGTAAAGACTTTCAAGGTAGGTAAGGGAGGCAGATGCATAAGAAGAGTCCTTCTCTGCACTGTTATCAACTTGTTCACTTAAAAATTACATCATACCCGCAAAATTAATTTCTGGCTTGGAATTTTCCACGCGGTTATCATGACTGTTACACTTGTGATTTAAGCACGATGGTACAAAACAGCCTATTAACCTTTAACTGCTGTGAGCGGTCGCTCAGACCGCGCGACATTTTCCATTAAATGCTTCCACCCCTTAAAATAATTAATGGGTATTGCCGTTCCTAGTACCTTCCTAAACCAGTTGTCCAAGGTCATGTACCAAGTTGCATTTGGGTAGCTCTAATACTTCTTTTATTTTTTTTAATTTTTCTCCCTCAGCGCTCTGTAGGACCGATCACAGCAGATACGATTCAAATTTCGGCCGATAAAGTTAATTTTTCGTTGTTGTTACATATTTCGCTTTTTTATAAATATTCTTGAAATGGCTTCAAATGCGTGCAGGAAACGTTCTATATATCTTAAACAAGACCAAATCGAATAAATAGTTCGAAATTGGTCTAATATAGAATTCTCTGATGAAAGTTTCCATGATGAAATTATTCAGAGCGACCACGACACAACTTCAGAAATATCTGCCGATGAAAATGAAAATCCATGTTCCCCTTCTACAAGAGATTTTTTTATTGGAAAAAATGAATTCAAATGGTCTATTCAAGACCCAACAAGGGTGTTCGAATTCGTAGTCACAATATTATTCTTCGTTCAATCTATTCAACTGCTCTTGTTGGCCTATGGTAATATTCTTCAGAAACGTGGATATCTGTGCAATAAATGCATTCGTATTATTTCGATCTTATCCCATTGGCTCCGAAAATGAAACGAAAAGATTTCATTAGCAATTCAGTTGGTGCAGTCTCATGTAAAACGGGGGATAATTTCATCATTTTTACCTAAAGAACTCAAACTTACAATAAGAAGAGTTTTCGGAATAAATGATGATAAAGGAAACATTGTAAACGAAAACGATAAATTAGATAAAAAAAAAAAATAAAAAATAAAAAAGAACGTGCTATATTTGTCCACCAGCAAAAAAAGGAAAACAGCTTACAAATGTATAGCATACTAAGAACCAGTGTGTCTACAATGCAGTAGAAAAGTATGTATAAAATGCAGCTCGAATTATAATTTTTAAAATAAAATTAATTTTCTATATTCTCATTAAAGCATTCTTATCGCAAATTTTAATGTGAAATAAAAAAGTTGAATTTTAAAATTTACTTCTTCCATCCAGATACGTAAGCGGAAGAATTATTATCATAGTATACATTTTATTTTAATGAACTGATTTAAGTATAAAAATTGCTTTATATCTTCATGAAAAAGTTAAATATATGAAAATAAATAACATTTATTCAAATAAGAAAAATAAAACAATATCTTATTTTGTTTTTAGCAGAAGCGGTCTGAGAGACCGCTCACAGTAGTTAAAGGTTAATCATCATTTACTTTTCTATCTGTTTTTTAACGTTGTATTGTGTACAAAAAATAATAAAACAAATCTGAAAGCTTTCAGATTTTAAATTACGCCCAAACGGGCTCTTTTTTATTTATTTATTTATTTTTTCATTTAAAGACATATACGTTTCGAAAGCATTTGGTTAACGCCACTTTAGGCTAAAATTGTTTGAAAACAGCACATCTTTAGATTTTCCGATAGACAGTCTTGCGCGCTGGTGATAAAAATGTTTTATTCCCTACAGTGTTACCACAGCTTGTTTTGAAATTATTGAGTTTTTTTAATCACTAATTCGTTAAAGTTTCACAAAACATGGAATAGACAATAAAACTAATTCCAAATTTCAAATTCGGGCTTCCAGGTGGCCATGTTCTGAGGGAGGACTATGCTATTCAGAATTTGATGACACTAAGTACCACTGTTTTTCACAATGCGAAAAACATACATATCTGGTTGTAATGAAAATGTTCCGCCAAAAATAAGTAAAGTTCTTAGTTAGGAAAAAAAAAAAAAATGAAAGCAGTAATAATAACCTTTAGTGCGTGTAGTAATAACCGTTTAAATGTATGATTTTCTGCCAATGTTTTGGTAGTTTTTCAAAGCCTTCGGCCCAGAAACTTGGTGGTCGCGAGTCCAAAAAGAGATCAACCTCATTTCGGGCGTCCTGTGCAGAATGGAATATAACACCAGCAAGATGTGTGAAAACCGAAAGAACGATGTCGGAGCTATATAGTGGGTGTGGCAAGAGATCCCGTTTGAGTCGCCGGTGAATGCAGATACATGCGGTCTTGAATTATTTTGATGCAAAATTACCTTTTTGCGCCGGTCCTTGATAGCAGCGTCAACAAGGACCAGCATCACGTTTCACACGTTACTGTCGTGAATTTTACCTTTTTCTATATAATCTTTGTAGATAATGTCACGGAAATACCACCAGATAGAAGGCATGATCTTTTTTTAGTCAAATTGCGATTTGTGCCTCTCTCGACGTGCTCACCGGGCGCAGACCAATCTCCTTTTCGATTATGCTGTTCAAATAAATCCAATTTTCATCAGAAGTGATGATACGTTCCAGAATTTTCTCCTTGTGTTGATATTCGAGCAGGCCCGAAGACGTTTGTCCTTACATGCTTGAGTCAGCATCTACGACACTTAGCGATTTAACTTATACTCCAAGTTTATGCGATGCATAGCGCGACTAATGGACAGTGCACTAACGCCTTAACTTCTTAGTAAGCTCCCGAGTGGTTGCGTACTGATCGTCTTCCACAAGTTCTCGTAGGCGGGCCTCATCAACATCAGTAGGCCGGCTAGAGCGCTTTGCTTCTTGAATCTTCTTAGCCCATATTTTTGAACCTTCGATATCAAACCGTCATAGTGTCATATGAAACGACATTAGTACCTAAAGCTGAACACAGGATTTCGTGACATTCTGTAGCTGACGTTTGCAACAGAATTGGAAGTAAATGATAGTTCTAATCTGGTTGCTTGATAGTTCAATTTCAGACATATTGTACTTAATGATAACAATATTTTGTTACGAATTTCACAACATGGTGTTCTAAAGCAAGTTTCTTTCTTTCAAATGCCAAAAATCGTTTGACAGTTATGATTAAACTACTCCAACACGTTGATGCGGAAGATGATATTTGCGGTGGCGGGAAACTTTCGTTAAAACCGGATTCTTCATTTTTTAATTTCTTTAAATATAATGCAGGGCTCTAATACTTGGTGGCAACAATTTGAAAAGTGAACCGACATTTATAGTGAATCAACGCAAAATGCCAAAATGAAATTAATAGTCCATCTGGGCTAACGCCTAAAAGTTTAATATTTTTAAATTAATGTTGTAGTTAAATAATGAAAAAAAAAATACTGATTTCATCTTATTTGTGGCTGAATTTAATCCCTGAAAGTAAAGCATATTGTACTATTTCAGGAAATGATAGAAACAAGGGTCTTTTTTTTTTTCTTAGAAAAAGAATGACTAATGAAAAAAAGTGAAACGTTGAACGCATCACTAATGAGAGCAGACAAGAACAGTATGAGAATATTAAAGGAAATTTTAATAGAGACATGCAAGCATGAAAGCAAAGAGAAATGAGCTCAACACTTTCTGACCACGATTCCCTATCGATATAATTCTAGCTGTCATGCAAATTGTGACAAAATTAAAATTTTGCTGAAATCCGAGGAGAAGGGTTGATCTATAAGCTGAACACAAACGTAGGTTTTTGTACAACTGACTCTTTTCATCTTCCATATTTGATTACATTGTTCCAAAAAATACGCAAATGCTCTTTTCCATGGGAAGTCACTAAAGTCACTTGCAGTGGACGTATTTTAGCCGTTTCCTCCGATATCGAATCAGTGGATACGACAGCATAAGCAGGGTGATCATTTCTGATACTTTCGGGAACGAAAAATTTACTCGTTCTGAAACAAGCTCTTATAAATTCATTTGAGTTCCTGGAGAATAACGGTTTGACATATGAATGGGCGCCTTTTTCTTAATTAAAAGTCTTAACCCTCTGTCCAAGGGCTGGCTTTCTAGGGACAGAAGGTCATGTATCAGAAGTTAGAATCTATTTCTGAGGCTTGCTTATAAATAAAATGAAATTTTACAGGATTAAGGGAAATTTGTTGAAATTGTGCTTCAGGTTTATGAAAAACTGCACCGGAGCCCCTCTTATTTAGAGCTCTGGTTAGCTCCGGCTAAAATTACGATTTATCTAAAAAAAATTAGAAGTACCAGATTCGGGCTTCAGTGGCTCCGATGCAATTTATAGTCTGGATCAAACTAATCCACATAAATTATCAATCTTTACTCTCTTTAATCTCTGTCTGTATAATATTACAAATGAAAATTTTCAGAATTTATGAAATAATTTATTGGATTTAGCACTTTAAAATTTTTCTACCTATTCTAGAGTTACTAAAAATTGTGTATTTTTCAACTTAATTCTTTATTATTGATAGGAGTGGGCTAATGATGGGATCAGTAGGAATGTCTAGCTCGCATCGGACCACAACTTGGTGATAATGCTATCAAATTTCTACGTCAAATAGAAGCTTAAACCATGAATGTAAATAAATATACACCATGGGACAGACCGGCTTACTAGGGCCGAGTGTTTAAGACCACTGAGCACGGGAAATTCAACCAGGATTCAAATTTCATGGTTGTATTGGCGTTTACGTGATTTTTCTCATGTGTAACGTAGGTACGTGGATAACATAGTTTCCTTCCCTTAGGTAATCCCTCGCTTGCTTAGTGAAATGCATTAAGAAGTAAAACGATTTTAGCTTTAATATCAGAGTCATACGAGATCAACCATAATAATATCATAGTCATATGTGAGAAAAAATTTTTATTTTGAAACTAAGATTAATAACTATCAGTGCATGTGGCTGCTTGAATTCAAAACTTTCATTACAATTAATTTTCATATGCGAAGAATGTCGTCTCTCAAAAACTGCATGAATGGTTTTGAATCTGTTACCTAGGGAATATAAATAAAAAAAATAAGGCTCACAAATATCACTGGTGCTAATTAAGCTCAGACGTCATTTGCGTTGTGGCCAATCAAGAGAACTAACATTCCTGTATGTTGCCGCAGCTTGTGCCGGATTGTCGCACTGGATACGCGACGTATCCGGCTCAATGACAGTTATGCCGCAGGGGCGCATGAAAGTGCATGTACAAGACGTCGTAGGAGAAGTTTCGGACTTTAAAAAGGAAGGGTGTTATTCAAGACATCACAAGCAGCGATAAATTCAAATTAGCTCAAAGACCAGGAGAGGCGTTGCTAGAGAGGTACATGTGAATGTGTATGATCATGATGAGTGGGTGGAAAAATCACAATACACACATGACAAGTTTATTTGATTAGGATAAGGTACATAGGAATACAAAAGTATGATTCATTACAATACAAAACATGAAATAAATACTAAATTACTAATACGAGATAAAATAACAGAAGTAAGCAAACTGTTTACATTTGTACAGCGATGTTGCCTAGGAAATTTGCAAAGTTACACAGGGAAATTTAAGTCACGGGCGAGGTAGGCCGCGAATGGTCGGAACTTATAATCCTCGAGAAGAATTACATAATCGAACACCTTGAATATTTGGAGGTGTTGAGAGCCTTATCATAAAGAAGTTACTGTTAGTCTTGCGAAGGAACTCCTCTACATTCGCAATCCTTAAATCCCTATGCAGGGTGTCGTTCGACACATACATAATAGTGCGCATTGGTAATAAGTCCCAATAACTTATTCTGGATGACCTGCAGTCTCTTAAGATCCTTATTAGTCAGAGTAGCCCAAGCAGGGGAGCGGTACGAGAATATCGGGCGTACTATTGCCGTATAGATGTGCCTTTTCCGAGTGAGATTCAGCTTTGAGGTTCTGCCAATTAAACGAACAAGACAGTTAATTGCTGAAAAATCTTTTCTTCTTGCATTATTGATATCATCGCTCCAGGTGAATCTTGAGTTAAGTGTGACCCCCAAACAGACCCCCCTTTCTGACAATTAGAACGCCCTCGTTGAAGATTTTTATAGTCATATTGAGTGGGGGTCTTGGCTGTTTCTTTTTTCATTACAATAAGTTGCGACTTCTGTCCATTAATGTAAGGCCCACCAGCGGCCGAGCGGTAAAGTTGCTGAACACTGGTAGTTCGGTCAGAGGTTCGAATCTCGCGAACAGGCTGGCTGTATGGGCGTTTCCGTAGTTTTCCCCATGTTTAATGTGTATACGAGCTAGTTTTCCTTAGAAAGTCCTCCACGAAGGCATCACTCTCCTTAGGCAGATAGCCCTAGTGTGCTTTGATATAATTAAATAAACCAAACAATTAATGGAAATCCGCCATTGGGTACTGTTCTATAATAGGTATCATGTCTTGTAACTGTTTAATTGCAAATTCTCTGTTGATGGACTTAACGGCCAGAGCCGTGTCATCGGCATAGCATCCAAGATACGTATTAACCGCGCAAACCTTGGGATATCCGACACGTAAAATAGGTAAAGTATTGGCCCTAAAATCGAGCCCTGTGCTACTCCTGCATTTAGACGTCTAGAATCAGAATTATCATTGCCAATGTTGACGAAGAATTTTCTGTCTTTTATAAAAGAGTACATTAAAAGAATCAGGTCCCTGTCAAAGTCGAGATTGATGAGCTTTTGTATGAGCCCCTCATGCCAGACGCGGTCGAAAGCTTTAGCCACGTCTAGCATGAGTAAGTCGATACTTTGATTATTATGGAACGCAGATCCTATAAATTCACACGGTCTGACCACCTGCTTAGTCGTGGACAACTTTCTTCTAAGGCCGAATTGTTCCGGCGGTAGTTTGCTCATATAATGTTCTATCCTCTTCACAATAACCTTTTCAAATATTTTTCCCAATCCTGGGAGGAGACTTATGGGCCTGTAGCGATCAGTTTTTGTTACGTATTTGCCCGCTTTCGGCAGTAAGATAACTTTGGCCTTTTTCCAGTTTTTGGAAAAATAGTTATTTTTCAGACAGGCATTTAAGATGCTCGTAAGCCGTGTAATGGTATTAATCGGCATATTCTTAATGGCGACATTCGGGATGTTGTCATAGCCTGATGCTTTGCGGTTTTTCATCCGTTTAATTATTTTCTTCATTTCATTTGGTGAGGTAAAATTCGTCTTATTCTTGGCGCCAGAGCCGCTGATTCATTCTTTTATAAAATACCTTGTGTCATAAGCGAAGAGATGATCACAGGGGTCAAGATTAGACATGAATTGTTTTTCTAGGTGTTCCGCCATGACCGCGGCTTTGCCCTTATTCATAATTGCAATTTTTGTGTCACTATAGATAGGCTTATCGCAGTGCGGCTTTCTTCTGAGGTTTCTAGCGAAAGACTAGAACTCATTATTGGGTTCACTAAAACTAAGAATTTTGTCATTCCAACATTCCTCTCTATGATTTTTAATACTTCCTTTAATTTTTCTGTTAAGTTTGTTCATTTCTTTTTTAATTCTAGGGTACCAAGAGACGTTCCAGCGTTTGTGCAATTTATTTCTCTGATAGTGAGTGGGAGGTCTATCTGCGTTACTATCCATGGGAACTTTGTGGGTGTTGCCTTATTATAGGCGCTAAGAATACTGTTATTGAGGACGTCTAATGCATTATCAATGTCCTGTGTAGTCCGTAGTTTCCTGTATGTTGCCTACGCGATACGATTTGCTTAAATACTCTTAACAAGTTCCGTTACTATGGCGGAGTTATTATGCGAATGTCCATGACGTGATCTGGTTCGCAGAAGTAATGTTGTGCGATACCTGACGATAGCATTTCTCGACTGAAAATAATCTTAACCCAAAGCTGTATGTATAGTATAGTAGCAGCTTTGGAGCTATTGAAGCAGCTTTGTCTTAAACTCCATGGGATCAACTCATAACCGGTGTAACTAAGGCTCCTATGATGTCTTCTCAATAGATGGCGTCACCATTAATTGCCAATCGATGACAACAAATCAGTATTAAAAATCTGAGATATCGCTATGAAATTAGGAACTTTTGTATACAAGGCACTTCAGTCAAAATTTTTATTTTAAAATACTCTCATTTTAAAACATTTCAGCTTTTTTCTTTTCTTTAAGACTAATAAAAAGCACATAACATTGTGGACACTTCACACTGCTCAAAAAGTACGCAACAGTAGATAATTGTAAATAAAACAAAAAGAGTCTGTGGGCTAGAATCGAATTTATGATATAGGTTTGTACTTAAAAGTGCGTTTTTCAGACGCAAAAGTTTTGGGAAGCATTCTGAAGGTGGCCCACGGAGTATAATGAACCCCACGGAGTTTATACTCCGTGGGGTGGCCCAAGAGCGATGCGTAGTGCAGCTAGAAAATTATGCTACATGCGCATTACGTCATGTGGGTGACAGTCTTTAGTTCTTGCCGTTTGTTTACTTTCGTTGCATCAACAGTTTGATTTGATTTGTGTTGTTAATTTGCTATTATACCTAGTCGGAAGTGGCAAACTGTGCTATAGCGTTGTGTCAGAATTATACACGCCAATACGTTTTTTGGCGGAAAACACTCTTTACAACCAGATAAAATAAACGACTATTTTTTTAATGAACTTATGTAGTTTTCATACATAACTGTGATGTAATTTTACATTTATTTTTCATTTTACTGTTATTTCACATTTAAAATTGAAAAATTTCTCATTTTAAGTAATTTTTTATCATAATCTTCATTTTGTGAATGAGGCTTACGTACATCATAGTGAGATATTTAAACTCAGTGTCATGTTTACCAGTACTGAGTACTTGAATGATTAGTTGATAAATTCGCTTATCCAACTTCATTCACATGTTTTGGTTACTTTTTTTACATCCCAAAGGTAATTCTATGAACTGAAGCAATGTCTGTGTTAAGTATTGCGAACTAAGTAAATTGATACATACTTCACCGTGAAGAAAGAACAATTTCTCGACCACACTATGATGCAAACATCGAATGAGTGAGTGACATATTTCCTTCAGTGTTATTTAACTGATGCATATGTCTAATGTAATTTAATTGATATAACTAAGTGAACTTACAAATGCTTGACCCTGAAGGAAAACAAATCTGTGTATTGTGCTAGAATACAAATAGCGAAAGATTAAGTAAGATATTCTCTTCAGTGTTATTTAATTGCTGCAAATGTTTTAATTTAGATTCCGTATAATTTGTTTCTAATTATAAGAGAAAGACAAATAATTAAATACTGAACACCATTTTGAGTATAACAAAAGAATTTTAGGAAACAACCTGATATAAATACATTAGTAATTAAAAATATTTAATTTGAATACAGGCTGAATTGAAATTAAGATGTAGGGCAAGTTTATTAGTTTTATTATTGTGCATTTACGTGTAAGAAATGTATTTTAATTATTCCGTTTTCAATGTATGGAGGGAAGAATAGGGCATGAAAATCGAAAATTATTTGCTATAGCAATTAAAAACGCCAGGATAAATGTTATATAGAAATCTTAGGAGTGTAAGGGATTATAAGAGTGCTTTTAGGTAATACTGAAAATATATGCACTTCTGCTGGCTGAAATCTGAAGTTAATCAGTATAAGTAAGTGGCTTTAAAAAGAATGTGATAAGTCTATTTAAAAGTATAAGGATGTGATATTAAGAAATTTGTAGAATTTTAGGGTAATTAAACATGAATTTGTTGATTTAAATCTTTTTATATATATTTTTGCTGTTTATGTAATTTAAACTGAAAATCAAGATCATATATTTCTGATGGAATGTCGGAGTTCATTTGTATTAAAAAAATGCATGAGCAATGAAAATAAATAGGGAAATACTTTTTGATTATGTTATTACAATGGTTTTAGCTGTTATGGCTTCATGTGTTCTATTCAAAAAGATTTATTTAATGCAGACAATACAACACAAAAATATTGAAAAATACCTTGTTTTACAACATTTATTTCCCTTAATTAACTTAAATATCGTTTTTCATTTTCTAATGCTTTCCTTTAAGGAAAGGATGTAATGTTTACAATTATTTTTAGCATTCATACGAATTCTGTGCATAAAATAAATATTTGCTTTAACAAAATGCTTAATCAGAAAGTATATACCCGGTATTTCCGGTATGTTATTATAACTGCCACATATAAAATGATCATTTTGCTTTAGTTTACATTTTTTCCATTAGCAAAATCATGTAGTATGTGTATTGTCACCCGGACGCCGTCACTACCAGCAACCAATGGCACGCTTTTTCCGTTCCTGACCTAACCTTTAATATTAAAGAACCTTGTAGCTAACCGTAACCAATATCTTCAAAAACATAACAACGTGACGCGATATAAACACTTCGGTGACATTTCAAGGATAAATTTTCAAATGACAGTCACGTTGTCACTGTGCTTTGGCGGTTTCCTAATGAATGCATTATTGTATTGATTAACTTAACAACGGTTTTTCTATGACCTATCATGGAACTTATAGATAAAGGATCTGTAAATTCACCAGTTTTTTGTGAATTATGCCGAGGAATTGGAACTAGTAGATGTGGACGGTGTCATACAGCATATTACTGTAGCCGCGAACATCAAGTAGCTCACTGGTCTGTTCATAAAATGATTTGCAAGAAAAATGTTCCTGTACAGCAGCAACCGGCTACAGTTTTAAATGCTTCTTGTAATAGTACTACACAGTTAAATAGTTTCTCCCCATATGGAAGTTGGTGCCAAAATAATTTACCATGTGAGAAAAATGAAGATATTGGTGCTATGATGGCTAATGCACCAGCTCCTACAGTGCCAAATGTTTTTGATTCCTCAACCTTCATAACAAATAATGAAAAATCCATGGATCTTCAAATTGATGAAATTTTTTCAACCCTAAATAGTGAGTTACTAAGCTCTGATAATGCTTTCTGGGATGATATAAGCACATGTAATGCTCAAGACATGTTTGACTTTGGAACAGACCTTATTAAAAACAGCATCGTTGAAGGAGCAGTCGATCCATTTCCAGAAAACCTTCAGACATCATCTTATTTGAATGTAATTGAGGACAGACAGTCATCAAGTGCTGAAGATACAAACATATTACATTCTGTTCCACTTAATGATATCTGCTCAAATGTAGTTCATGATTTAAATGCATATGGTATATGTGTCTTAGACAAGTTTATTGGTACAAAATTTGGAAATATGATATTGCAAGAAGTTAAAGATCTGTACTACAGAGGTATTTTTAGAAAAGGCGAACTTGTAAATCCTAATCCATATATGTCTAAGGAAAGTGTTAGAAGTGATGTCACAACTTGGGTTGATGGTTCAGAACCAGGTTGTGAGAACATTGGGAACTTAATGAGAAAGCTGGATGTGGTTGTGGCAACTTGCAACAAGATGCGAAATAATGGAATACTTTCAAAATATAAACTCCATCGCAGAACCAAGGCATGCTTTTTTTAACATTTTATTAGGTGGTAGGCATTTTAACATAATAAATCATTTGAAGGCTGGGAGGAGGTTAAAAGCTGGGAGTATTTGTGGTACATTTTTAGAAGATATGTACATCGTACACATGTGAGATAAACAGATTTCGTTAGGTTAAAAAGTATTACATATTAATGATGACATTGATTTAATTAATGAGTTGTTAAAATTTTATTGCTATAAAACAAATTTAATATTTTTTTTTCAATATATTTATAATCATGTTCTTTTCTATTACTTTGTATCAACATGACTCTTTTTAATGCATGTGTAAATCATATATATATTATTATAAGTAAGGTCATAAGAATATATCAATTTATTAACCATTGCCTTAAAAGAGCAGGCATTAAATACTCACTCTAAATCATTTAACTGATAGGGATGTGATAATTTGTTCCTAAACCTGAGAAGGCGGTATAAGTTGGATGACTATTCAGTTGAAACATTTGTATATAGTGTAATTACTCAGTTGTATATAGTGTAAAAAGCTAATTGCTTTCAGACTTATGCTGTTACTAAAAAAATGGGCCTATTCCCTAATCTTTAGTCTGTCAAATACCTCTTTGACAGTGAAAGTTCCTTTTTTCCTTTCTTAAATTCTTAATCGTTTCGACACAACAATTAGCCAGAAATTAATTAATTTCCATTCACTAGTATTTCCAAAAAAAAAAATTAACAGACGGTTTCACTCAAATAAGAACTCCACAGAATACATCCCTCAAGAATTCCGAGTCCCACCCGATACCATAAATTACTTCACCCGAGTCTTACCGACTGATATTATTCAAAGCCCCCCACTGCCGCTAAGAATTTTTTGGAAACACTACACTTCGGAGTCACACGTGAAGAGAACACTTTGCTGACTCCCCATTAGAAAGAATGTGAGTTAATTAATACTTTTTCTGGCCTTTATATCTTCATGTATATTCACTTTTCTAATTATATTTTTTATTTTTATATTATTTTTTATTTGTTTTTACAAAGTTTGCATTATTTATCTTATATTTTGTAATCTTCTACTGTTTATTTCAACTTTATACTTTGAATTCTATTTCATAATGACAATTTCCAATGTTTAATTTTTACAAATAGTATTGAACTCAAATGCATAAACACGAGGGGTCAGGGGACGGTTACTCGAGTTTTTTTGAAATTCACTGCAGAAATTGCTTTTCACTCAAAATTGAATTGGCTAAAATGCTTCACAGGAATAAGTTCTTTGAATATCAGCATTGCTTCATAATCCCTTCTATTCACAGAAATATTTGGCCTGACTTGAATTGCCGGTTTGGCTTAGCCTTAATGCTCGAGTAAAGACGAAACACCTTCGTATTTATTTATTAATTATCTACATACATACAGTTCATTGAACGGGAGTTGGTTTGTTCCCCTTGAAAAGTCAACTAATTTCCGATCAATGACAGTGATTACATGCATTTTATTTAATTCTTGCCTTTTACAATTGAAATTTTGTTCTTCATGATGATTTAATTCCAGTCCCCGTTAAAACATTATTCACATTTTACTTTCAAGTTACTTCAAAACATCTTTCAAAATATAACTTACTAGTATGGATTCACTCTTTTAAGATAATTCTACTTTAATTAAACTTAGGAGATAATGTAATCAATTAATCAATATTATTTAGTAAATAAACTATTATTAACTTACTTTGCAGCAATTGCGCATGTAGTAGTAACTTGTTTTCGCACTAAATGAATTTAAGATCATACAACATGTATATATATATATATATATATATATATATATATACTGGTCTCTGGAATGATAGGACATTTCAGAGATAGTAGTCAAATTTGCAAACCATTTAACTGATATTCAGAAATTTATCAACCAAGAATAAATAATGGAAACAGGAAATCATTAATTAAATGAACTAGTGAATCTTTAAATGAGCTACCTAATAAAAATAGAAATACTGAATTAAATGAAATAGCTAAGCATTAATGAAAATAGGAAATTATTAATTAAATATCAGATGGTCACAACATAACTTTTTTTTTTTTTGTGCAAACCCCTAGTGACTGTGCAGTTCAACTATTTGAAATGAAATTTGAGATACAAGGATTGCAAGGTATGCATGAATGTAATAAGAATATTATGAATAACAACACTCGAGTTATTCTTAATGGGTACCATGAACAAATTAAAAAATATTTTTAATACCAGCATTAACTTTTTTGCGTCGATGTGATTGATGCAATTAGGAAAAATGGCAGCATAAAAGTACTGATAAAGAGATATGGCAAGAAAAAGATGATAGCAAGCTGTATAAACTGTATGTATGTAGACAATTTTCATCATGGCATAAGTGTTGGAATGGATCACAAATACATATCACATAACCCAGGCAGCTACATATTTTGAGTGATTCATTTATATATCATCCAAATGATGTATTATAATCGATGGTTGCCACTTGAGTTGTCTATGATTATTATCTGTGGATGTGATTTTCTATACCTACATACAGATTGTAGCTATTGTGTAGCAAATTATGTGCATTCACATGCAACGTCTTTTATTCCCCCCCTTCATTTGTGATACTTATTCTTATTCTTTGCCAGTGCTCTTGTACTTTTTTAAGCTACAGGTACTATTCTAATACTATTTAAAGGTTTCTTCATTGTGCCAATGATATTACAGTTGGTGTTGATATTAGAAAATATTTTCCGCTCAAGTGTAGAATACTGTGCCCCTTCGATTATCAACAAATTTTGTTCAGTTTTGGCGATGAAATCCCATTTCTGGTTACCATGATAGTTTTAACTTTGTTTTAGCTGCCTGATTTTTTTTAAAGTAAAATCGATCGATGTGTACATGCATAAAATTAAGGCAGTGCAGAATGCCTAGTTTGAGTGCAGAATGCCTAGTTTTGCAATTCTCTGATGTTTTTTTAAGTGAAAATAGATTGATGTGTACATGGACACCGAATTTATACAATTCTTTCAATTCTTATTTTGGTTTTGTGTAGCGGCCATCTTGAAATTGTACATTCCTGGTGTCGATCTTAGCGTCAAAAAAGAATCGCTAAAATGACAATGGGTACCCAATTGTAAACTTTTACCATATTTTCCACTATAAATGTAATTGTTAAAGTTTGATAGTTGTTACTCATATCATTCTTGGGCAGGTATTTTAAAATCCTTATATCTCGAATTTCATTTTGATTCGTTGAACTATGTCGTGACTATTGCATGTAGTGTGTTATTTTATGGCTATCCTGTATGTAAAAACAAATTCATTAAAAATGAAGGTTAAAGTAGTCATTAGCACATTTGTTCATAAGAATAGCCTAAAAATTAGAGAAGACATAGAAATTTTGATTAGGCTAAGTAACATTACTGAACTTTCATTCACAGTACTAAATACATGTATGGTTATTTCAGAAGTGAAATAACTCAGTTCAGATTAAAGCACCGGGCAGAAATGAAGAGAGAAGGTTATTTAAAAGTTCCACCTAATGAAGTGAGCAGGTTATTCCCAGAAAGCTACAATACAGTCAAAAGTCGTTAATTTGGACACCCATAATCCAGAATATCTATAATCCGGACCTCAAAGTTACAAACTTTCTAAGCATGCGTCTGCGCGTAAGACCTTTATGGCTGCGAATATGCGTGTGCACAAAATACGTTTACAAATGCGCGTGTAATGTATAACGGACGGTATAAGCTAAGCTAAAATTATCTAATTCAGTTAATGTTGCAGATTGCGTTGTTCCTTAATCTTCGAATTCGATTCGGCTTATTATTTTTTGCAGACTGTTAGAGCAATTTTATAAAAGTAAGCTTGAACTTTCGATTATGTCAAATAGAATTTCTGATATATATTTACTAATATGTAAAGCGAAAGTATGTTTCGAAATTTATTAAACAAAAAGTGAAATTGCTGCAAAAAATGGATAAAGGCATATCCTTTGTTTATCTAAACTTTAACGTTTGTTTATCTAAACTTTGTTTATCTTTAATCCACAGTGCGCAATGAATTGGAAGTTGATCTGTCAGCACTATCCTTATCTTCAGGGCAGATGTTTTTATTTTATTTGGCTTATAATTCCTTACTAAATGTAGTATTTCATCTCAATGTACTCCGTCTTTGATATGATTTAAATTGGATTTCTCGTCATTATAATTCGCTCCTGATAGCGAAGAAAGTGACAGAGGTTATTGAAAACAAAAAAATTTTGATTGACAAATTAGTCGGTATTCCTGACACAGCAATTATAGGACTTGAACAGCGGAACTTTGTAACTGAACAAGAAATTATTTCTGTTTATAGAATTAAAGAGAATATACATTCTCGTTTTTTATCTGATAATACTATCAGATAATACTATCAGATAAAAAACGTTTATCTGATAATACTATCAGATAAAAAACCGAAGCAACTTAAACAGCTTACATTGAAAGAAATGTTTAATAAAGTAAACAAATAAATATGAAGCTTTTTTTTGTAAATTTTGATACCCTTTAGATCATAATTGTTTTTTATTTCGTAAATTACGGTTTCATATTTTTAATTTTATAATTTCTGCATGCCATTTTACCAGATTTAAACTGATGATCTATAATCCGGAATCGCCGAAGTCCCGACGAGTCCAGATTAATGACTTTTGACTGTACGAGACACTGTTTACGATAATACCTGTATGAATTTCCAATTACGGGACTTGTAACTGAACAAGAAATCATGTCTGTTTATAGAATTAAAGAGAAAGTATTATCACATAAAACGAAACAACTTGCATTGAAAGAAATGTTTAATAAAGTAAACAAATAAATATTAAGCTTTTTTTTTTGTAAATTTTGATACCCTTTAGATCATAATTGTTCTTTATTTCATAAATTACGGTTTCATATTTTTAATTTTATAATTTCTGCATGCCATCTTACCAGATTTAAACTGATGATCTATAATCCGGAAAAATCGATAATCCGGAATTGCCGAAGTCCCGACTAGTCCGGATTAACGACTTTTGACTGTATAACAAAGTAAATTAAGGTACAACTCTAATATACGCCCTAATTTCACCAAACGTGGCGATATGTGTTCTGCACTGGTTTTTGGCACGATTGCGTGTTCTATGGCAACCCTGTTGACGTTGAAAAATCTTTCGCTGGAGCTCGTTGTTTCGCCTCTGTGTCTGAGAAGATGGGAGTGAAAGATAAAATGGTAGTTGTTGAATTGAAGTTCGGCAAAAGGAAATATGATTATGGCTATCCTGTTGAGGGGTAGTGGGTATCTGGAACTGTGGAAAGAGGGTCTGGGAGATTATTTTTAATGGCAGTGCATGATAGAAGTAGGGATTTGTGATTTTATTTATTTGTGAACCATAGTATAAATTTTCTGGATAGTGTGTCTGGCTGTCATGTAAATACGATAGTGATTACGTGGCGGCATGTTAAAGGCGGTATGAAATTTATATTTCTGCTATTCGAAAATGCATTAATTCATGGTAAGTGCATTTTATTTTATCCTTGTTCTTATTTTGTAGAATGTTATGTTCATTGGTTCTTTAGTATGAATTTCTGTCGTTATTGTTGTTTTTTTAAATTGTTTGAAATTTATTTTAGTTTATTTTGTTGTTAGTGTCTAGACTGTACAATTCATAGATGTTTTTTAAAGTTGAAACAGAACGCTGTGTACATGGTATTATTTGAAATTTATTGTTGTTATGTTATTTTATTAAAGCGAGGAGTGCATACATCGTAGATTCCTTCCTTGCCTAAATTGTGCAATTCGTAGAATTTTTTTAAAGTTTAAACAGGATAATGTGTACATGGTATTCTTTGAAATTTATTGTTGTTATGTTAATTTATTAAAGCGAGGTCTGCGTAGTTTGTAGATTCGTTCGTTGCCTACATTGTGCAATTCGTAGATGTTTTTTTAAGTTAAAACATGTCGCTGTATACATGGATTCTTGTCAAATATTTTTGGTTAGAAACTTTACGTTTTTGCTATCTAAATTTTTTGTTTTTGTTTCGGATTTTTAGCTAAATTGTGTGTTCAAAATGTAGTTTTTGCATGTGCGAAAACCGCGTTTTTGGAGACATTTTAGGCTAAAAGTTCAAAATGTAGACAAAAAATTTAGATAGTAATATGGCAGCGTGAAGTTTCTCGCCAAAAATATTTGGCAAGAAATTTGGCGACTTGAGGGCGCATATCAGAGTAGTTCCTAAATTAATATAGTTCTTAGCACATGATTTTAGCCTTCAATATTAATTTCATAAAATATAGATATGAATGCTGAATCAAAAAGCCTTCTTTTAATATGTGTATAAATGTTATGGAATATTTTTATTAGTATAAATATTATGGAATGTTTTTATTAGTACAAATGTTATGGAATTTAAGGCTATTGACTTTGCAATGTCGTGAAGATCACAGAATTTTTACCACTTGCATTTTTACTGATTAAGGCACTACTCTTACGTACATCCTCGCTTGGCGAAAAATTTGTTGCCCATCCACGCAGCCATATTACTATCAAAATTTTGAACTTTAAGCCTAAAATGTCTGCAAAAACCACATTTTAAACACACAATTTAAGCCATGGAGGTAGGAAAGGGAGGAGGGGCCATTCCGCGCTAGAAGTGAAGCACTGCTTTGAAGCTTGGGTCACCAGACGGGGTGTTCTTTGTTTACATTCAGAAGCTCGCTTGACAAGATTCTGATAGTATTTTGACACACGACAGTTCCATAGAAATCGAAAAAGGGACATTCTCACATGAAAGAAACATTCATAGTGTGATGGATAATAGCAATTTGTATAGTTTACTGACATTTACGCAAAAATCACATCTTGGTTATTTTTCGATAACTAACAACAGCGAATTTGATTATGAATTTGTTTTATAAAATTCTAAGCTGTTGCACTACAAAAATATAGATTTTAAGAAAATTGCTAAAAGAGGTCTGCCAAAATTTATTTTCTAGAAGATTTGAAAAGTTTGAAACTTGATGGCTAAATGTAAATATAAAATTATTTATGTTAAAATATTTGTAAATGGGCACATAGGTCAGATTAAGTTTTTATTAAATAGAGTAACGCATGCAAAGGCTATCTGCCTAAAGAGAGAGATGCCATCGTGGAGGAATTTTGAAGAAAAACTGACCTTTGAGTGGGTATTAAAAATAATACTTATAATTTTCATTCAAATTATATTCATATATATTTTTTATGTAAAACTTTCGGGTGTATGCTAAATTAGTGTAAATTACTTACACGAAAAATATAGTGAATGTACAGAAATTAAAGATTTGCACATGCCGGAAATGATAAATAGGAAATATGCATAGGTATTTATGCATGTGCTTGCAAAAAGCATGTATCTGCCTTTGACAAAATACTTAAATATTCATTAAATTATTTATAAATGTATTTGAAATGAAGAATTTATTTACTTATAAACAACTGTGAAAGTACTGTGAAGAAATCTAATGATTAAATGTATCTAATTTATAATGTTTATAAATGTTATCTAAATATATAATAAACTTAATATTGAATTGTAAACATAAATTGAAATCCTGTTGACAAATACGTTATAAAACTATTTAAGCAAGAATTGTTCGTATTGGAAAGCAATCTGTTAAAAGGTATTGTAAAGCAAATGCTATGAGATGCGCACTTAAGAACGTAATAAAGAGTTTTGGAATATGTATTGTTGAAATGAAGGGTAAAAAAAAAAATCTGATAAGTATAATTAAAAGAATTATTCCCTTGACATTTTATAATAACTCAGTTACAAGTTTTAAATAATACTTAAAAAAAAAAAAAAAAAAAATTATTTTATTCCCTTTCAGAAATGGTCAGAGAAAGTCAAATACAGTCAAAAGTCGTTAATCCGGACTCGTCGGGACTTCGGCGATTCCGGATTACCGATTTTCCGGATTATAGATCATCAGTTTAAATCTCGTAAGATGGCATGCACAAATTCTAAAATTAAAAATATGAAACCGTAATTTATGAAATAAAGAACAATTATGATCTAAAGGGTATCAAAATTTACAAAAAAAGAAGCTTAATATTTATTTGTTTACTTTATTAAACATTTCTTTCAATGTAAGTTGTGTCGTTTTATGTGATAATACTTTCTCTTTAATTCTATAAACAGGCATGATTTCTTGTTCAGTTACAAGTCCCGTAATTGCTGTGCCGAGAATACCGACTAACTTGTCAATCGAAATTTTTTCGTTTTCACTAACCTCTCTGTCACCTTCTTCATGTCTTTATCCATTTTTTGCAGCAATTTCACTTTTTGTTTGACTGACATCGAGACATACTTTCGTTTTGTAGATCCTTTGGGAGCTCCAGAATCGGAAATTGACACAATCGAAAGTTTAAGTTTACTTTTATAAAATTGCTCTTACAGTCTACAAAAAATAATAAGCCGCATCCAATTCGAAGATTAAGGAACAACGCAGTCATCAACATTAACTAAAATAGATAATTATATAATTTTAGCTTGCACCGTCTGTTATACATTAAACGCACACGCGAAAATGTATTCTGCACACGCATGTGCGCGTGCACGTAAAGGTCTTACACGCACGCGTAAACGCCTATGCGCATGTGTCAACGCGGCGCATGCGCAGAAAGTTAGTATTTCGCTAATTCCTAATAATTCTCTAATTTAAAATGAACTGAATAGAGCATTAATTATAAATTGACTTATGTTTTTCGATTTAAAAGAAGCCAAAAAATCATGTCATATTTAAGAAAGTATTTTAGGAAGAAGCTCTATAAATAGAAAAGAAATAATGCATAATTTTAATATTAATAATACAATAAACTTTGATCTTAATTTTTGTACCTTAACCGAATAAAATCGAATTACCTTATTTTTTTTTTTTCTAATGTAATTAACAAAAACTTGTGAAAATATTTCATTCAAATTAAACCATTCTGAGAAAACTGTCCTGTGAAAAGTATAGCATTTAATTCCGTTAAGAATGAAATGTTGTTTAAAAATATGTTGTTTTCACATACTTAGGACTCTGAAGTGTTGTAGAAAAAGAAAATATATACATTTATATGTATATTTACGACGTAATTACAAAATATTTACATCTGAACGCGTCAAATCCCATAGAACTCCATGGTAAATGACCCAATGTTTTGGTCACCACGTAGGGATCGCCGGTGCTTCAGAGCGGGGTACGGGAGAAACTTGTTTAGGGCGACTCCATCTTACTTCCTACCTCCATGATTTAAGCTAAAATTCCGAAACAAAAATAAAAAATTTAAGTAGCAAAAACGTTTCTAACCAAAAATATTTGAATATAAAGTTTCTAACCAAAAATATTTCACAAGAATCCATGTACAGAGAGATCTGTTTTAACTTAAAAAACATCGCAGACTTGCACAATCTATGCAGTGAAGGTATCTACGAACTATACACACCTCGCTTAAATAAATTAACATAATAACAATAAATTTGAAACAATATTATGTACACAGCATTCTGTTTAAACTTTAAAAAAAATCTAAAAATTGCACAATCTAGGCATTGCGCACTAATCAACAAAATAAACTAAAAAATAAATTATAAGCAATTCAAAAAACAACAATAATGGCAGAAATTCATACTAAAAAAACAATGAACATAACATTCTACAAAATAAGAACAACAATAAAATAAAATGCACTTACCGTGAATGAATGCTTCTTCAAACAGAAATATCAATTTCAAACATCACCAAAACAATTTCACCACAAATTTGTTGAAAAGATCTTCTCCCGTTTCAGAACAGCCATGGAAAATCATATAAACCACCAAATAAAACTAAAAATCGCATTTCCGATTATAAGTAGGCAACGTAGCTTTAACATGCCGCCACGTAATCTGTATAGTATTTATATAACAGCTAGACTCACTATCCGCAAAATTGATACAGTACAAAGTCTGTAATCCGGACTCGTCGGGACTTCGGCGATTCCAGATTATAGATCATCAATTTAAATCTGGAAAGATGACATGCAGAAATTATACAATTAAAAATATGAAACCGTAATTTATGAAATAAAGAGCAATTATGATCTAAAGCATATCAAATTTAAAAAAAAAAGCTTAATATTTTTTTGTTTACTTTATTAAACATTTCTTTCAATGTAAGTTGTTTAAGCTGTTTCGATTTTTGTGCTAATATTTTCTCTTTAATTCTCTCTTCTATAAACAGTATCTCTTCTCTTTACGCGCATGTGTAGCGGATGCGTGCATTACGCATGTGCATAAAGTTTGTAGCTTTGAGGTCCGGATTATAGATCATTCCGGATTATGGACATCCGGATTAAAGATTTTGTACTGTACTATCTTTCACAAATAAATTTTTAAAACCTTCTTCTCCTAAATCCTTGTAGAATTTCTAGCCACCCGAAAAAATAGTTGTACCAGGCATGCAACTAAAATTTTGCCAACACATCTTTCATTGTATCATAAACCATTTCAAACCACCCACCATTTGAACCAACCAGCAACTAAAACCACTACAGTTAAATTCATGTTCCCACGTAAAAAGGGTTGCCATAAAAATGAACATCGCCCCCAAAACCATCGCAGAACATGCAATCACACCAAAAACCAGCGCAAAACACATATCGCCATATTTGGACACCTGAGGGCGTATATAAAAGTAGTATTCTGATTAATATTCTTCAGTAGTTTGACAGCCCACAATGTGCTTTGGTCTTCTTAGAATTTCATTCCAGGGTGTTCTGTTGTTGAATTTGTCTTCCGGTTAATGACCTTTATGTTAGACAATTCCCTTTCCAGACAGTTTAGGCATCTGAGTTTCACTCTTCCTCTTGGTAGTTCTATTTTTGGGCATTCTGATTATGTGATCTGCCCATTTTAATCTTTGGGTGCTGATAAAAATTTATGTCTGGATACCCATATATTCTGTAGATTTCTGTATTGGTTCATCTTCTTCAAATGCCATCTATCTGAATAATTTCAACAATGCTTCTAGAAATCTTTTTCTCAAAGACTGCAAGTATTTCATCCTTTTAAGCCAGAGCCCAATTTCCAGTTCTGTATGTCAAAACAGGTCTAATTAAACATTTTTAAACTGTCAGCTTAGTTGTTCCTATGATAAAGTTCGATCTCCAATACTTCTGTAAAGCAAAGAAACATCGATTAGCAACGGTTACTTTGTTACAAATTTAATTACAGGGCTAAGATATGTGAAACACTCAACAACTTCAAACTTATATCTATCAGTTTCTAAGAAAGAATGATTAAATTTGGATTTCCTGCATGTCACGTATTTAGCTTTTGTTTGGTTGATGCATTTATCTCTTTCAGCATCCAGTGAGGGAAATGGCTATTTGAGTGCTTCAGAAGTTCTAGTAGTGATGTCAGTATCGTCCGAAAATGCAAGCATTTTTATTGATTTGTTAAAAATACCTCTCCTACTATTTATTTTTGAATCATTAATAATTTTTTGAAGAGCTAAATTAAAGAAGAGACAAGCCAAAGCATTGCTCCATCTTAAACCATTTGTAAGAAGAATTAGTTCTGAAACATTATTCTATATCTCTACTCTTAGTTTGGTCCATGTTAAGGTAATGGTAACAAATTTAACAAGCTTTTCAAGGATATTAAATTCCCTCATGGAATTGGGCCCACCAGCGGCCGAGTGGTAAAGACGCTGAACACTGGTAGTTCAGTTTGAGGTTCAAATCCCGCGAACGGGGTGGCTGCATGGGTGTTATTGTGTTTTTTCCCATGTATAACGTGTATACGAGCCAGTTTCCCTTAGAAAGTCCTCCACGAAGGCATCCCTTCCCTTAGGCAGATAGCCCTCGTGTGCTTTGCCATGACTCAACACACCACACCATCCCACGAACGCACAAGGTCAACGGTTTCGCAACAGCAAAAAGTATCCGATTGGCGACAGTCTTCTTCTCCCCCCTGCAACGAAAAGCGCATGTGGTCTTACAAATAGACATAATAAAACGAAGATTCCGACCGCATTATTGTGGTTTTCCCCATGTATAACGTGTATACGAGCCAGTTTCCCTTAGAAAGTCCTCTACAAAGGCATCCCTCCCTTTAGGCACATAGTCCTCGTGTGCTTTGCCATGATTGAATAATTCAACCCTCATGGAATCATTAGGTATTTTCCTATTAACATTTGTTTATCAGCAGAGCCTCCTTTACGGAAGCCATTTCATAGTCATCAATTATATTATCTATAAAAATTACTAATCTGTAAAAAAGAGTACAGTAGAAAGTCTGTAATTGTCCGTACTCGTTGTGACTTCGGTGATTCCGAATTAGGGTTTTTTCGGATTATAGATCATCAATTTAAATCTGGTAAAATGGCATGCAGAAATTATACAATTAAAAATATGAAACTGTAATTTATGAAGTAAAGAACAATTATGATCTAAAGGGTATCAAATTTTACAAAAAAAGCTTAAAGCTGAACAAATTTCTTTCACGGTGCCATATTACTATCTAAATTTTTTGTCTACATTTTGAACTTTAAGCCTAAAATGTCTCCAAAAATGCAGTTTTCGCACATGCAAAAATCGCGTTTTGAACACACAATTTAAGCTAAAAATCCGAAACAAAAACAAAAAATTTAGATAGCAAAAACGTAAAGTTTCTAACCAAAAATATTTGACAATAATCGATGCACACAGCGATATGTTTTAACTTAAAAAAATCTACAAATTGCACAATCTAGGCAGCAAAGGAATCTACGAACTATGCACACCTCGCTTAAATAAATTAACATAACAATAAATTTCAAAGAATACCATATACACAGCATTCTGTTTAAACTTAAAAAAAATCTACGAATTGCACAATCTAGGCATTGTGCACAAATCAACAAATAATTCAAAAAACAACAATAACAACAGAAATTCATAGTAAAAAAACAATGAACATAACATTCTACAAAATAAAGTGCACTTACCATAATAAACGCTTCTTTAGACAGCAGAACATAGCTTTAACATGTTGCCATGTAATCTCTATGGTATTTATATGACAGTCAGACTCGCTATCCACAAAATTCATACTATGGTTCACAGATAATCGTTCAAAAGGATTTAGGATTTTACTTTGCGCACAATCTAAAATACGTGACTGAAATCTTGCCACCACGTCTCTCATTGCAACATAGGCCATTTCAAAACACGCATGACACAATTCAATGAGCAAGAGTAAATTTCAACATCAAAAGGGTAGCCATACAAACAACATCATGCCCAAAACCATAGTACAACACGCAATCGTGCCAAAAACCAGCGCAGAACACATATCACCACATTTGGTGATCTTAGGTCGTGTATAAGAGTAGAGCCCATTTTATTTTCTGTAACAAGCTCACTTTCTATACCAAACCAATACTGATTAATATATCTAAAAAATAAATAAATAAATAAAAATTAAACTTGATAAAATAAAATACTTATTTTAATGAAATATTTCATGCTGAAAAAAGAAAAATAATTAAATTTATATTCCTTTCTTTAGCATTATTTTAGTGTAATTTTTAACTTGAGGTTTTCTATTTTGTGAAGATTGTGACTTAACATCATACAAGATAATTTTCAGTAATTATGAATAATTATTATATTGTGATATTTTCTATAATATATTCAAAATTCAGTTTTTATATATACAATAAGTTTTATAATGTATTTAAAGCAGATTTTTAAGTGCCAGTAATAAAATTGTAAGGTCTCAAATTATTTAATATGCAAATTTCTATTCTAAAATCCAGTACTTGCATGCTGTTGCAACCAGTTTATTAGAAGTTGCCAAATTTTCAGAATGTAATGAACTTTGGCAACCATGTGCATAATGATTTTTCTGGCAATCATGCTTATAACAATATTTTAAACAAGCAAGATCTCCATTTTTGCATATGCTCTTTTTGTTGTATTCCAGCAGCTTTTATAAACAAATCGTGATATTTTATGCCTTAAATTTTAAAATATGCACTTGTGGAATTTGCCAGCAATGGAAAAAACTGCAGTAAAATTTCTTCAGGGACACTGAATTTGGATACAAAATCTCTAATGGGAACAATGAGGAGAAGAAGCATTTGGTAGATAGCCAGTGTTACTGGAGATAATGCAATGCCATACCTCTGATTTTTTTTTATTTTTTATGTGAAAACAGATCATTGTATAATTAAGATACAATAATACGCAGGACAAGTATTAATTTAGAAGTCAAACAACAAAAATCAGCATTATATTTTCAAATTTTCACAGGACTAGTTTTGATGGTTTTACCAAACCATCATCCTCAGCTGCAAAAAGTGCTGGTGCCATCTGTTGATGAAATGAGAACTAAAACATGATTTTCTGAAAGGCTGAAGGCAAAGATGGATTGAAATTAGGGTCATTAACTTGAACAGAAATATTTTTTTGAATGTGAAATGCCTCTAGAAAATCCAATTCACCAATGGAAGATGTTTTTTTGAATAATTTTATCTGCAGAAAAATTGAAAGTGTGATTTTCGGAACAACAATGCTGGGCAACAGAAGACTTCTGTGTTTCCTTTTTTCTAACATATGCCTTATGTTTCCTTAATGTGAAATTTTAAGGCTCTCTTAGTTTGACAAATGTAAATTAAACCACACTGGCAAGGAATCCTGTAAATACCCCATTAATTCATGTCCGGAATGCGGTCCTTCAGTATGGAACTCGGAATTTTATTGATGGGAGAATAAATGACCCGAAAGTTAAATTTCTGTAAAATAGGTGCACTGCAGTTTTATAGCTAATTGATGGAAAGAAGGGAATGACAACAGAATTCTTATAATCTCCTAAAACAAGAGCATGCCTTTTGGAGATGAGAATTTTTTAACTGCTTGATTAATAATGTTGGGTGAAAACTTAACTCCTGTCCAGTCTTTCTTATCTTATCTAATCTAATCACTATGTCTTATCTCGTTCATTTGCGCTTTTTGCAGCTGAGGATGATGGTTCGTTAAAACCATCGAAACTAGTCCTGTGAAAATTTGAAAATATAATGCTGATTTTTGTTGTTAGACTTCTAAATTAATAGATCGTTGTATACTTAGGGAGAAGAATAGAGAAAAAGAATTACATAAATATTTGGGGGAAAATGAATTTTATTTCTTAAAAATTAAAATCTGTGTTTTAAATTGCTAAAGTATGTTTCCTTTTCATATACTGATAATATTTGCCAACTTACAATAAATATCGATAGTTTGATCATCTTTTTTAAAAAAAAGTCGTGAAAACCTCCAACTTGCTGCTGGTAAGTAACATTTATATTTTCATTTGTAAAAAATCACCAAACTGCACCAAAATGGTTGTGTTAGTACCTAAAGTCCTTGATTTTTCAATGTTTATACAAAGCTATACTAAAAAAAATATTCTTTGACTTAAAGATTCATATATTTATGTATTAATTAGATGTGGTGATTAGCTAAGTAACTCATTAACTATAAATGCTGAAAATTTCTTCTCTTTACAGGCTATGATAGCCTGCTATCCTGGTGATGGTACTTATTATAAGAAACACATTGACAACCCTCATAAAGATGGCAGATGCATAACTTGCATTTATTATTTAAATAAAAACTGGGATGTAAAGGTATGTCTATTTTTATATCACATTAAATTCTTTCTTAAATGCCCTTTTGTTTTTGTTAATATATTATTATAGGGACAGACTTTAAGGGATTAAATGCAGTATTATGATGATCATTTTAAAATTCTGAATTCATCAGGTAGGATAAAACAAGGCTGAATTAAGACTTCAAGAAACCCTAAGCACTTAAAAGATTTTGATTCCCCTCCATACATTTTATAATACTAATACTTTTACCCCTTTCTTTTCTTATGATCTTGGTTTAACAGCACATATGTTCCATGGTAAAAGCAGCAATGGAAAATTTCTGCGGTGCTATTGTTTCTTGGTCTTTAAGTACCTTTTTACATTGCCCTCTTTTCTTGATGCCCTAATAAGCATGTGTCTATTTTGCTTAATGATTAGTACAGCCCTGAGATCAAATTTCAGAAATGCAAGTTACAGTAAGAGGTAATAAGTGCTATTTAAAAGCTTAAATACTTTCAGTGGATGATAAATAAATAATAATACTTAAATTTAACAAATGCTAAGTTTATAGACACCTTTGCAAAAGCTATACCAGAATAAAATATTTAAAATACATTATTTAAATAAGAAATAATCTTAATATCATATCCTGTGAAAAGAGAATTGGGCAATGATTGATTATAGGACGAATGACTGGTTACAGAATGCTGTAATCAAAATTAATCAGAAGTTCAAAATCATTCAAACATGTGATAATTTGGTCTCTCAAAGTTCATTTTACCAGCGAAATATAAACCACAAAATGATAAAAATGATTTAATTCCAGTCTTGAGTGAATGGATGTTTCTAATATTGTAAGGATACTTCATTATCAGAATGTACAATAAAAGTCCGAGATTCAGAATTATCAGATCAGGACTTTGGTGATTTCGGAAATCTCCAGGTTTTAGATTATTAGTTTAAATCTGGTAAGATGATGTTTTGACATTTGGGCTTTATGTATTGTTTTTAGGTCAGAAAAAAAAAAAAAAAAAATGCTATATTCCCACAGAGTAGGTACAGCCGATGTCAAAATTTAGGGGCAGCAAAAATTTTAGAATTCAGAGCACTGCAGCAACAATTAGTGGTAGAATTAAGGGCAGCAAAATTTTTAGAAATTTAGGGAGGTTCAGAGCACCAGAATTTAAGATCCATAAAGATCTCAGCACTGGCTGGCAAAATGTATAGCCCAAGCCTTGTTGTTCCCCTGTAATCACTCAAATGCCAAAAGCATGATCCTGACTGAATACATTGTTATTGGCCATTGTAAAACTCCAGAGCCAGCAGGTGTTTAAAAGTGATATGCAGGAATTGCCGTTAGTTCGGAGGAAAATCATATTTATATAGCACACCTGCTTCCTTTTGTTCTATTCTCCATTCCTTGACTTTGTAAAGAAAGGGGAATTTTTTCATTGCTTTATTTTATTTATTTACTTTCTGGCTTGTGAAAGTCATCCGGAGGTTTGGATATTGAATGTCTGAATTTCAGACTTAGTATTAGACACACTTTTATTGATGCTTTTATACAAGTCAGCCTTTATTCTCCATGGCACACCTTTATAAAGGTGCACTAGATTAAAAGTGTCTGCAACCTTTATGAAGATAAATTTTTAACTTGAAGGGGGGAGCAACATTCATAAAAGTGCCAGTGCGATCCTGTGTATTATAATAACTAGAAGAAGCTGAATTCTGGTCTAAAACCAAGGATATAAACTCTTGCATAAGGTGGGGTGTCAGGTGCAATATTGATGTTATATAATTCTAAGTATAGTGCACCTGGGACAACATGACTGATGAGATTAGCCATTCTTGAGAAATGGCTAAGCAAGATTCTGGCCATTTTGAGCAAAAATAAAAATGCCTTTATGATAGTAGAATTCTAATAAAGTATGGATATTGTAACATGGGGATGCTGCAAATCTGCACGGCTAAAAGTTCTTTCCAGAACTGCGTGGTAGAAAAATAAGACCTTTGGTTTGTGTTACTTAAGAACCACTTAGTCAAAACTGAAACAGAATTTAGGCAAAAAAGCTTCATATGCTTGCCCTAAATTAAATTAGTTAACTTTATTTTGAATTAGAGAGATATTTTTTGAAAGAATATGCATATGTATCATTACAGATTTGTTAACAAATACTGTAGTTACTCGTGTGTTTTACCCTTTTCATATTTTTCGTCCCAGTATTTTAACACAAGATTTTGAAAATTTTTTTAATATTCATGTAATTTTCCACTTCCTCAAGGTGTTCAGAAAGCAAGCTCCTTAAATTTTGCAATAGATTGATCCACATAGTAGTTGTCTTATTAATGACTTGCTTATGGATTTTGGGTACATGGGCTGCAACTGATGAAACAAGAGCTAAAAAAAGCAGTGTTATCTAATGCTGTTGGTGATTCTGAAGATCACTGTATGTGGGAAGAAGCCTGAATGGTGATGATGAGACAACTTTCACACTCTAGCAGATGACACAGACAGAAGTTCCAGCAGCAGTGGATGATTTGAGGTGTACGAAGTAGCAGTGGACTACAATAATAGTGAGTGAGATTCAAGAAAGAGGCAGGGAAATAGAAATGAAGATATTTTATTAGGTATTGTAATGTTAATGTGACTGTGTATTCCTATTTGAAATTAAGTTTCTTTTAAATAAGTACTCCCTATTGTTTATGGATATTTTGCATTTGCTATGGTCTTACTCTAACTGTATCCTTCAGATTAAATTATTTTCATAATTTTTGTATCATAAAATTAGTAAAAACAGGGCAGAAAATACACAAGTACTGTAATTTATTTAAACTAGTAAAAATTAATTACAGATTTAATGAATAATGATATTGTTTTAAAATAGTTGATTACCTGTATTTGATTTTTGCCTCAGAAAACAGACTTTTATTTATCACATGCATCATACAATATTTTACAGGCTTTATTGAAAATTTATCTACATCATTAATAAAATAAAAATACACATCATATTCTAAATCTAATCTATGCATTTCTTTGTAGCAACATGGTGGTTTGCTTAGAATGTTCCCAGCAGCCCATGATTCTCAGGTGGCCAATATTGAACCAATATTTGATCGAATGCTTTTCTTTTGGTCAGATAAAAGGAATCCTCATGAAGTGTTACCGTCTTTTGCCACAAGGTAGTTTTTCTGAAACTTTTAACTTAAGCAAAATAATTAATTACCTTTAATCCTCAGAGTAGAATGATTGCTTTTATATAGTAATGAAATTTATTGTCTTTTTGTTGTTTCTTATTTTCTTTAATGATCTAAATATCTTCATAATGAATAGGAGTTTATGGAAATGAAGAGTAAAATAAGTAATTATACAATCTAGCTGATAACTGCTATGTAAGTTTTTCATAAGCAAATCCAAAAAGCCATGTTCCTCAGAGGTCAATAGAATCAATTTCTGTATCTTTAATGGTCTTTACGTTGTACCTTTGGGGCTGTAACTATGCAACAAAATTTAGCAGATATTTAGGAATATATCTCAGAATAATAAACACTGGTTACTGCATGATTCTTGCAGAATTAGTTTTCAAACAATCTTTATATGAAGATAATCCTAAAATAGCTTGAAGTATGGAATTACCGATACATTTGGTAAATAATAATAAAATTTGTTAACATAGCCACAAGTTGTAGAAACAGACCTTATATGGCACTGCTAAACTGCTAAAGAAGGTAAAAATACATACCTTTTAATTAATTTTTTGTGACAGTTTATATTAAAAACATCCCCCCCCCAACTGATACATTCACTTGAGGACAAGACAATATAGTCCTTGAAAAATTTCCTCAATAAACTGAAAACTGGTGCTCTCTCTGGTCTTATAGTTTTCTCTCGTCCATCGGAGAAATTTCTAGCAGTTTCGATTTCTCGAAATTGTCGGAAGGCATACATGGTTACAGTTACACAGAAATAAGACCCAAATGTTGCCGAGCTTGGCAGCTTCTTACCAAAAATGAGTTGCGATAACCATCGCTAGCTTGGCACGTCATTTACCTAAGTGTTAAATGCACTTATTCCTCTACCCCTAATTTTATAGTGATGCTCTGTATTCTGAGGTTTTTCATACCACTTATACAAGAGATACTACAATTTATGTATAATTTCCTTGATTACCTTTGATGGTAAATTTTTTAATTATTCTCTCAAGAAGTCATTTAGACAAGAAAATGCAGGGAAATTTAATACCAACTTAAATGTGGAAAGAAATAATAATAATAATAATAAAATAATAAAAAATTGGTGATAATAAGTACAGTAATTTCAGCTGCTAAATATGTAATAATTGCTGTGACTAGTATCTTAAATTAATTGCCAAGTAATTTATGTTTTAATGATTTTTAAAGAGTACTGTATATGTTTAGTATTACTAAAATGCTGCCAATTATTCCATAAATAATCAAATTATCACAGAAATTGTAAAATTTCATATTTTTTACATTTTTATCCATTAATAATTTTTTCTATCTAATATGAAATCCCTGTTTTATATTTTGTTGGATGAATTATTTTAATATAACTGAGTTAATAACATAAATATGCTTTTTTAAAGGTTTGCTATAACGGTTTGGTACTTCGATGCAGATGAACGAGATAGAGCTTTAGCAATGTCAAGAAGTAGAGCAAGGACAAATTTTATGAACTAGATACTTGTTACTATTATAAATGTATTTCCTCAAATTATAATTTGCAGAATGTTATTACTGCAATATGTGTGTAACAATGTTAAAATTTCTATATATTTTATATAACTGATATTTATTGCATTTTTTATATACCACAGACAAAAATATAAGCTTTTATGTTACTCAGTGTGTAATAAATTTTGTTGGAATAAAGTACTTTCGTCTCAAAATGGCATTTTATAAAATTCATGGACATTTGAAATACCAAAGCATATTTTGTGATATTGTGCCTATTTTATATTTTACTAGCAGTATACCTATTTTTTATACAGAAGAAAAAAAGAAAAGTATTTCCATATAAAATACAAAGCACTAGAAAAGTCTACAAAGGAGAGACTGGAAAAAGCAATGCAGTACAAAGTCCAAAATCCGGATCGCCAGCAACCTTTTTCTTTTTTTAGAAACTACTAATATGTAGGCTTTGCACTTGCATTTTTTTATATTTCCATATAAAACACCTCCATATTAAAGAAAGAATAACTTATTATTACACCTACTGAATAATTTATATATGATGCCTGGAGAATCCTACTGTTTATTTATTTATTATTATTATTGCTTTCATCACAGCATGATTATCAATACACGCCAGCTTGAGAAATGACTCGTATAGCAATGTCTAAAAAATTTTTTTTTAATATTAATAACTGAGTACCAATTTAGGAAGGTGTTTGGTAGCAGAATTTGCAATTAATATGCTATGTGATGTGTCCTAGAGCCAATAGTTTAATTTAGCTTATTAAAGCCTATCTTTCTGTGAATAAATGGTAGCAGAAATTAGACTATCTAATTATCAGTATTTCAGACCTGCAGTGGGTGCAAAATGTTCAGCAATGGCCATGGAAAAACCTGAAATATATGTGGGATATTCATTCCAGACTGGGATAAAGACTTGTGTGGGAAATAAGCGTAAGTATAATAAATAAATAAACTAATACAATTAGGCTAACTATAAAAGCAAGACAAAATTTAGTGAAACATGTCTTTAGTTGCTAGTCTCCTGATACATTGCCAATAGTGCTAGTTAAACTTTATGATGATAGCCACAAATTTATAGATATCGCAAACAAAAAGCAAAATTGTTCAATGAATTAAATAATAAATGAAGATGATAAAAGAAGTTTTTCACTGCAATGATAATGTCTCAATCGACTAACAGATGACAAAACCTGTAGTATGCTTCTAAATAAAAAAAATATCGCTATCAATAGTGAAGACATTCGATCCTACATTTATTTAATTATGACAAAGTACTTGAATGTCTAAGGGTAGGTATGCCTTCGTGGTGGACTTTCTATGGGAAACCTGCTTATATACTCGTTACACATGGGGAAAACCATGAAACGTCTATGCAGCCAGTCCGTTTACTGGGATTCGAACCCCAGACAGAACTATCAGTGTTCAGTGACTTTACCACTTGGCTATCATTAGTGAATAAAGTAACAAGCTATTGAGAATGAAAAAACATTTTGATTTACAATTTAATAGGAATTCAACACATGAAAATTATAGGACTTGAACAATGGAACTTTGTAACTGAATAAGAAATGATGCCTATTTATAGAATTAAAGTATAAGCATAAAAAATGAAGCAACATACATTGAAGGAAATGTTTAATAAAGCAAACAAATAAGTATTGAGAATTTTTTTAATAAATTTTGATTCCCTTAAGGTCATAAATCACTATTTTAGATTTTTAACTTCATAATTTTTACATGTTATCTTACTAGCTTTAAACTGATAATCTAACATTCCATAATTGCTGAAGTACCAAGAAATCTGGATCTCTGACTTCGTACTGTAAATAGATATAAAAAAACATTTTATCTCTACTGTTTTAGATTTCTGCAGTAAAACAAAAGAAACAGAAGCAAGAAGTAAAAAAAAAAAATTAGTAATGAAAATGTTCTTGGTCATATGCTACAAAAAATAATACATGGAATTGCTAAGAATGATAAATTTGAAATCAAAACTGTCAAATAAAAACTAAGAGCAATAAATATAATTATTTTTATATGCATAATTTCTGCATCGTGACTTCCTTCTATGAAATTTTGTTAGTGAATGTTCTGAAAGTGTCCCTAGTATAATTCTTATAATTGTTCCTCGTGACTTTTTTAACACAATTATGTTAAGATTATAGTTGTTGCTTAAAAAAATTCACTTTTTAGTGCACTTAATTAAAAAAGTGTAACAAAGTTTTTTTACTATAGATTTTATTTTTATATATTTATTATTTATATTCATAGATTGGGTGGAGAATAACGAAATCATTGCCAATAAATGTCTGAAAATTATTTCTAGAGAGTAGCAAAATGTAATATCTTTTGATCAATTCAATGGTCAGATTACATTCAATTAATTTAAACAGAATTTTGAAAAAATTGCTTTTAAGTATATATCTTCAACTACCCACACAACATGAGTCAAATTTCATAACTGTACAATTCATCTTTGTGCAAAACAGTACATATAGAGATTAACTCTTTTATTATTAGAGATTTTATTGTAAAAATTATATTTTGGCATTGTAAAATTAGTCTTTTTTCTAATTTTTCCATCATAAAAATGTCAGCTTTTAAAAATGCACACAAATTTTTTTATTATGATGTTGAAGATATAAAGTCACAGCAATATTAATTTAAAAGAGGTTTGCTATTATGACCATTTTAAATAAGTATAACAATATATTTACTTATATATTTATTTGTAAATTTATGCAATGGGTCTTGCAGCATCTTTTTATATACACGCACTCTGCAAATTGATAAATTATACATTGTATAATAATAGTAAATTTAAACTAAACAAAATGTAGAAGCTCTACTAATTGCTTTCTATAGTCTTTCATTTCATTCCAATTAACCCTTTGACGAGCGGTGGTCGTGTCTTGAAACCACAATTTTCCGAATTTTTTTTCGAATATATATTTTTTCCTCCTCTTTTTGAGTGAAAATGATTTCATTACTGATCTTTTACATCTAAATAACACAAAATGACTGTAGAATCATATATGTTTTAGGTATTAATACTTCAGATCGGATGCCTTTTAAAATTCGTTTTTGACGAGACAAAATAACTTCCTTTTATTAATATAAACTTTACATTTCAAAAGTTAGTCATTGCACATCATGATTTCTATCATAAACAATAAAAAATTGCAGTAATTAAACTACATATACAGTCAAAAGTCATTAATTCGGACACCCATAATCCGGACCTCAAAGCTACAAACTTTCTGCGTATGTGTCACGTTGATGCATGCACGTAAGACCTTTACGGCTGCGAATATGCGTGTGCGCATGCCCAAAATACGTTTACGCATGCGCGTTTAATGTATAACGGACGGTATAAGCTAAGCTAAAATTATCTAATTCAGTTAATGTTGCAGATTGCGTTGTTCCTTAATTTTCGAATTGGATCCGGCTTATTATTTTTTGCAGACTGTTAGAGCAATTTTATAAAAGTAAGCTTGAACTTTCGATTATGTCAAATAGAATTTCCAATATATATTTACTAATATGTAAAGGATCTACAAAGCGAAAGTATGTTTTGAAGTCCATTAAACAAAAAGTGGAATTGCTGCAAAAAATGGATAAAGGCATATCCTTTGTTTATCTAACCATTCCGAAATTTGTTCATCAATATCACGCTGGGGGGGGGGGGAACGCCGCGGCGCGCAATGAATTGGAAGTTGATGTGTCAGCACTATCCTTATCTTCAGGGCAGATGTTTTTATTTTATTTGGTTTATAATTCCTTACTAAATGTAGTATTTCATCTCGATGTACTCCGTCTTTGATATGATTTAAATCAAATTCCTCGTCATTATAATTCGCTTCCGATAGCGAAGAAAGTGACACAGAGGTTATTGGAAACGAAAAAATTTCGATTGACAAATTAGTCGGTATTCTCAACACAGCAATTATAGGACTTGAACAGCGGAACTTTGTAACTGAACAAGAAATTATGTCTGTTTATAGAATTAAAGAAAAAGTATTATCACGTTAAAAACGAAGCAACTTAAACAACTTACGTTGAAAGAAATGTTTAATAAAGTAAACAAATAAATATTAAGCTTTTTTTTTGTAAATGTTGATACCCTTTAGATCATAATTGTTCTTTATTTCATAAATTACGATTTCATATTTTAAATTTTATAATTTCTGCATGCCATTTTACCAGATTTAAACTGATGATTTGTAATCCGGAAAAATCGATAATCCGGAATTGCCAAAATCCCGACGAGTCCGGATTAACGACTTTTGACGGTATATAAAAAAAACCTCTATATGTATGGCATTTGCTACGTGGTTTCAGGGTGCGACCACTGTGCCACTACAGCATTGCATCACAATGCTTAGAATCCTCTAGAGGCTCGGTGTTCGCGCCTTGAAACGACTGCCGTTTGCTTCTCAATGGCGTTCGCTTGCTTTTCGAATAGGAATGTTTATTTCTACCCGGATATAGATAAAGGGCTTCGAAACCACAGAGTTATTTTATTACTTAACAATACATGCACCTGCCCAGAATCGGAGCTCCAGAATCGGAAATTGACACAATCGAAAGTTTAAGTTTACTTTTATAAAATTGCTCTTACAGTCTACAAAAAATAATAAGCCGCATCCAATTCGAAGATTAAGGAACAACGCAGTCATCAACATTAACTAAAATAGATAATTATATAATTTTAGCTTGCACCGTCTGTTATACATTAAACGCACACGCGAAAATGTATTCTGCACACGCATGTGCGCGTGCACGTAAAGGTCTTACACGCACGCGTAAACGCCTATGCGCATGTGTCAACGCGGCGCATGCGCAGAAAGTTAGTATTTCGCTAATTCCTAATAATTCTCTAATTTAAAATGAACTGAATAGAGCATTAATTATAAATTGACTTATGTTTTTCGATTTAAAAGAAGCCAAAAAATCATGTCATATTTAAGAAAGTATTTTAGGAAGAAGCTCTATAAATAGAAAAGAAATAATGCATAATTTTAATATTAATAATACAATAAACTTTGATCTTAATTTTTGTACCTTAACCGAATAAAATCGAATTACCTTATTTTTTTTTTTTTCTAATGTAATTAACAAAAACTTGTGAAAATATTTCATTCAAATTAAACCATTCTGAGAAAACTGTCCTGTGAAAAGTATAGCATTTAATTCCGTTAAGAATGAAATGTTGTTTAAAAATATGTTGTTTTCACATACTTAGGACTCTGAAGTGTTGTAGAAAAAGAAAATATATACATTTATATGTATATTTACGACGTAATTACAAAATATTTACATCTGAACGCGTCAAATCCCATAGAACTCCATGGTAAATGACCCAATGTTTTGGTCACCACGTAGGGATCGCCGGTGCTTCAGAGCGGGGTACGGGAGAAACTTGTTTAGGGCGACTCCATCTTACTTCCTACCTCCATGATTTAAGCTAAAATTCCGAAACAAAAATAAAAAATTTAAGTAGCAAAAACGTTTCTAACCAAAAATATTTGAATATAAAGTTTCTAACCAAAAATATTTCACAAGAATCCATGTACAGAGAGATCTGTTTTAACTTAAAAAACATCGCAGACTTGCACAATCTATGCAGTGAAGGTATCTACGAACTATACACACCTCGCTTAAATAAATTAACATAATAACAATAAATTTGAAACAATATTATGTACACAGCATTCTGTTTAAACTTTAAAAAAAATCTAAAAATTGCACAATCTAGGCATTGCGCACTAATCAACAAAATAAACTAAAAAATAAATTATAAGCAATTCAAAAAACAACAATAATGGCAGAAATTCATACTAAAAAAACAATGAACATAACATTCTACAAAATAAGAACAACAATAAAATAAAATGCACTTACCGTGAATGAATGCTTCTTCAAACAGAAATATCAATTTCAAACATCACCAAAACAATTTCACCACAAATTTGTTGAAAAGATCTTCTCCCGTTTCAGAACAGCCATGGAAAATCATATAAACCACCAAATAAAACTAAAAATCGCATTTCCGATTATAAGTAGGCAACGTAGCTTTAACATGCCGCCACGTAATCTGTATAGTATTTATATAACAGCTAGACTCACTATCCGCAAAATTGATACAGTACAAAGTCTGTAATCCGGACTCGTCGGGACTTCGGCGATTCCAGATTATAGATCATCAATTTAAATCTGGAAAGATGACATGCAGAAATTATACAATTAAAAATATGAAACCGTAATTTATGAAATAAAGAGCAATTATGATCTAAAGCATATCAAATTTAAAAAAAAAAGCTTAATATTTTTTTGTTTACTTTATTAAACATTTCTTTCAATGTAAGTTGTTTAAGCTGTTTCGATTTTTGTGCTAATATTTTCTCTTTAATTCTCTCTTCTATAAACAGTATCTCTTCTCTTTACGCGCATGTGTAGCGGATGCGTGCATTACGCATGTGCATAAAGTTTGTAGCTTTGAGGTCCGGATTATAGATCATTCCGGATTATGGACATCCGGATTAAAGATTTTGTACTGTACTATCTTTCACAAATAAATTTTTAAAACCTTCTTCTCCTAAATCCTTGTAGAATTTCTAGCCACCCGAAAAAATAGTTGTACCAGGCATGCAACTAAAATTTTGCCAACACATCTTTCATTGTATCATAAACCATTTCAAACCACCCACCATTTGAACCAACCAGCAACTAAAACCACTACAGTTAAATTCATGTTCCCACGTAAAAAGGGTTGCCATAAAAATGAACATCGCCCCCAAAACCATCGCAGAACATGCAATCACACCAAAAACCAGCGCAAAACACATATCGCCATATTTGGACACCTGAGGGCGTATATAAAAGTAGTATTCTGATTAATATTCTTCAGTAGTTTGACAGCCCACAATGTGCTTTGGTCTTCTTAGAATTTCATTCCAGGGTGTTCTGTTGTTGAATTTGTCTTCCGGTTAATGACCTTTATGTTAGACAATTCCCTTTCCAGACAGTTTAGGCATCTGAGTTTCACTCTTCCTCTTGGTAGTTCTATTTTTGGGCATTCTGATTATGTGATCTGCCCATTTTAATCTTTGGGTGCTGATAAAAATTTATGTCTGGATACCCATATATTCTGTAGATTTCTGTATTGGTTCATCTTCTTCAAATGCCATCTATCTGAATAATTTCAACAATGCTTCTAGAAATCTTTTTCTCAAAGACTGCAAGTATTTCATCCTTTTAAGCCAGAGCCCAATTTCCAGTTCTGTATGTCAAAACAGGTCTAATTAAACATTTTTAAACTGTCAGCTTAGTTGTTCCTATGATAAAGTTCGATCTCCAATACTTCTGTAAAGCAAAGAAACATCGATTAGCAACGGTTACTTTGTTACAAATTTAATTACAGGGCTAAGATATGTGAAACACTCAACAACTTCAAACTTATATCTATCAGTTTCTAAGAAAGAATGATTAAATTTGGATTTCCTGCATGTCACGTATTTAGCTTTTGTTTGGTTGATGCATTTATCTCTTTCAGCATCCAGTGAGGGAAATGGCTATTTGAGTGCTTCAGAAGTTCTAGTAGTGATGTCAGTATCGTCCGAAAATGCAAGCATTTTTATTGATTTGTTAAAAATACCTCTCCTACTATTTATTTTTGAATCATTAATAATTTTTTGAAGAGCTAAATTAAAGAAGAGACAAGCCAAAGCATTGCTCCATCTTAAACCATTTGTAAGAAGAATTAGTTCTGAAACATTATTCTATATCTCTACTCTTAGTTTGGTCCATGTTAAGGTAATGGTAACAAATTTAACAAGCTTTTCAAGGATATTAAATTCCCTCATGGAATTGGGCCCACCAGCGGCCGAGTGGTAAAGACGCTGAACACTGGTAGTTCAGTTTGAGGTTCAAATCCCGCGAACGGGGTGGCTGCATGGGTGTTATTGTGTTTTTTCCCATGTATAACGTGTATACGAGCCAGTTTCCCTTAGAAAGTCCTCCACGAAGGCATCCCTTCCCTTAGGCAGATAGCCCTCGTGTGCTTTGCCATGACTCAACACACCACACCATCCCACGAACGCACAAGGTCAACGGTTTCGCAACAGCAAAAAGTATCCGATTGGCGACAGTCTTCTTCTCCCCCCTGCAACGAAAAGCGCATGTGGTCTTACAAATAGACATAATAAAACGAAGATTCCGACCGCATTATTGTGGTTTTCCCCATGTATAACGTGTATACGAGCCAGTTTCCCTTAGAAAGTCCTCTACAAAGGCATCCCTCCCTTTAGGCACATAGTCCTCGTGTGCTTTGCCATGATTGAATAATTCAACCCTCATGGAATCATTAGGTATTTTCCTATTAACATTTGTTTATCAGCAGAGCCTCCTTTACGGAAGCCATTTCATAGTCATCAATTATATTATCTATAAAAATTACTAATCTGTAAAAAAGAGTACAGTAGAAAGTCTGTAATTGTCCGTACTCGTTGTGACTTCGGTGATTCCGAATTAGGGTTTTTTCGGATTATAGATCATCAATTTAAATCTGGTAAAATGGCATGCAGAAATTATACAATTAAAAATATGAAACTGTAATTTATGAAGTAAAGAACAATTATGATCTAAAGGGTATCAAATTTTACAAAAAAAGCTTAAAGCTGAACAAATTTCTTTCACGGTGCCATATTACTATCTAAATTTTTTGTCTACATTTTGAACTTTAAGCCTAAAATGTCTCCAAAAATGCAGTTTTCGCACATGCAAAAATCGCGTTTTGAACACACAATTTAAGCTAAAAATCCGAAACAAAAACAAAAAATTTAGATAGCAAAAACGTAAAGTTTCTAACCAAAAATATTTGACAATAATCGATGCACACAGCGATATGTTTTAACTTAAAAAAATCTACAAATTGCACAATCTAGGCAGCAAAGGAATCTACGAACTATGCACACCTCGCTTAAATAAATTAACATAACAATAAATTTCAAAGAATACCATATACACAGCATTCTGTTTAAACTTAAAAAAAATCTACGAATTGCACAATCTAGGCATTGTGCACAAATCAACAAATAATTCAAAAAACAACAATAACAACAGAAATTCATAGTAAAAAAACAATGAACATAACATTCTACAAAATAAAGTGCACTTACCATAATAAACGCTTCTTTAGACAGCAGAACATAGCTTTAACATGTTGCCATGTAATCTCTATGGTATTTATATGACAGTCAGACTCGCTATCCACAAAATTCATACTATGGTTCACAGATAATCGTTCAAAAGGATTTAGGATTTTACTTTGCGCACAATCTAAAATACGTGACTGAAATCTTGCCACCACGTCTCTCATTGCAACATAGGCCATTTCAAAACACGCATGACACAATTCAATGAGCAAGAGTAAATTTCAACATCAAAAGGGTAGCCATACAAACAACATCATGCCCAAAACCATAGTACAACACGCAATCGTGCCAAAAACCAGCGCAGAACACATATCACCACATTTGGTGATCTTAGGTCGTGTATAAGAGTAGAGCCCATTTTATTTTCTGTAACAAGCTCACTTTCTATACCAAACCAATACTGATTAATATATCTAAAAAATAAATAAATAAATAAAAATTAAACTTGATAAAATAAAATACTTATTTTAATGAAATATTTCATGCTGAAAAAAGAAAAATAATTAAATTTATATTCCTTTCTTTAGCATTATTTTAGTGTAATTTTTAACTTGAGGTTTTCTATTTTGTGAAGATTGTGACTTAACATCATACAAGATAATTTTCAGTAATTATGAATAATTATTATATTGTGATATTTTCTATAATATATTCAAAATTCAGTTTTTATATATACAATAAGTTTTATAATGTATTTAAAGCAGATTTTTAAGTGCCAGTAATAAAATTGTAAGGTCTCAAATTATTTAATATGCAAATTTCTATTCTAAAATCCAGTACTTGCATGCTGTTGCAACCAGTTTATTAGAAGTTGCCAAATTTTCAGAATGTAATGAACTTTGGCAACCATGTGCATAATGATTTTTCTGGCAATCATGCTTATAACAATATTTTAAACAAGCAAGATCTCCATTTTTGCATATGCTCTTTTTGTTGTATTCCAGCAGCTTTTATAAACAAATCGTGATATTTTATGCCTTAAATTTTAAAATATGCACTTGTGGAATTTGCCAGCAATGGAAAAAACTGCAGTAAAATTTCTTCAGGGACACTGAATTTGGATACAAAATCTCTAATGGGAACAATGAGGAGAAGAAGCATTTGGTAGATAGCCAGTGTTACTGGAGATAATGCAATGCCATACCTCTGATTTTTTTTTATTTTTTATGTGAAAACAGATCATTGTATAATTAAGATACAATAATACGCAGGACAAGTATTAATTTAGAAGTCAAACAACAAAAATCAGCATTATATTTTCAAATTTTCACAGGACTAGTTTTGATGGTTTTACCAAACCATCATCCTCAGCTGCAAAAAGTGCTGGTGCCATCTGTTGATGAAATGAGAACTAAAACATGATTTTCTGAAAGGCTGAAGGCAAAGATGGATTGAAATTAGGGTCATTAACTTGAACAGAAATATTTTTTTGAATGTGAAATGCCTCTAGAAAATCCAATTCACCAATGGAAGATGTTTTTTTGAATAATTTTATCTGCAGAAAAATTGAAAGTGTGATTTTCGGAACAACAATGCTGGGCAACAGAAGACTTCTGTGTTTCCTTTTTTCTAACATATGCCTTATGTTTCCTTAATGTGAAATTTTAAGGCTCTCTTAGTTTGACAAATGTAAATTAAACCACACTGGCAAGGAATCCTGTAAATACCCCATTAATTCATGTCCGGAATGCGGTCCTTCAGTATGGAACTCGGAATTTTATTGATGGGAGAATAAATGACCCGAAAGTTAAATTTCTGTAAAATAGGTGCACTGCAGTTTTATAGCTAATTGATGGAAAGAAGGGAATGACAACAGAATTCTTATAATCTCCTAAAACAAGAGCATGCCTTTTGGAGATGAGAATTTTTTAACTGCTTGATTAATAATGTTGGGTGAAAACTTAACTCCTGTCCAGTCTTTCTTATCTTATCTAATCTAATCACTATGTCTTATCTCGTTCATTTGCGCTTTTTGCAGCTGAGGATGATGGTTCGTTAAAACCATCGAAACTAGTCCTGTGAAAATTTGAAAATATAATGCTGATTTTTGTTGTTAGACTTCTAAATTAATAGATCGTTGTATACTTAGGGAGAAGAATAGAGAAAAAGAATTACATAAATATTTGGGGGAAAATGAATTTTATTTCTTAAAAATTAAAATCTGTGTTTTAAATTGCTAAAGTATGTTTCCTTTTCATATACTGATAATATTTGCCAACTTACAATAAATATCGATAGTTTGATCATCTTTTTTAAAAAAAAGTCGTGAAAACCTCCAACTTGCTGCTGGTAAGTAACATTTATATTTTCATTTGTAAAAAATCACCAAACTGCACCAAAATGGTTGTGTTAGTACCTAAAGTCCTTGATTTTTCAATGTTTATACAAAGCTATACTAAAAAAAATATTCTTTGACTTAAAGATTCATATATTTATGTATTAATTAGATGTGGTGATTAGCTAAGTAACTCATTAACTATAAATGCTGAAAATTTCTTCTCTTTACAGGCTATGATAGCCTGCTATCCTGGTGATGGTACTTATTATAAGAAACACATTGACAACCCTCATAAAGATGGCAGATGCATAACTTGCATTTATTATTTAAATAAAAACTGGGATGTAAAGGTATGTCTATTTTTATATCACATTAAATTCTTTCTTAAATGCCCTTTTGTTTTTGTTAATATATTATTATAGGGACAGACTTTAAGGGATTAAATGCAGTATTATGATGATCATTTTAAAATTCTGAATTCATCAGGTAGGATAAAACAAGGCTGAATTAAGACTTCAAGAAACCCTAAGCACTTAAAAGATTTTGATTCCCCTCCATACATTTTATAATACTAATACTTTTACCCCTTTCTTTTCTTATGATCTTGGTTTAACAGCACATATGTTCCATGGTAAAAGCAGCAATGGAAAATTTCTGCGGTGCTATTGTTTCTTGGTCTTTAAGTACCTTTTTACATTGCCCTCTTTTCTTGATGCCCTAATAAGCATGTGTCTATTTTGCTTAATGATTAGTACAGCCCTGAGATCAAATTTCAGAAATGCAAGTTACAGTAAGAGGTAATAAGTGCTATTTAAAAGCTTAAATACTTTCAGTGGATGATAAATAAATAATAATACTTAAATTTAACAAATGCTAAGTTTATAGACACCTTTGCAAAAGCTATACCAGAATAAAATATTTAAAATACATTATTTAAATAAGAAATAATCTTAATATCATATCCTGTGAAAAGAGAATTGGGCAATGATTGATTATAGGACGAATGACTGGTTACAGAATGCTGTAATCAAAATTAATCAGAAGTTCAAAATCATTCAAACATGTGATAATTTGGTCTCTCAAAGTTCATTTTACCAGCGAAATATAAACCACAAAATGATAAAAATGATTTAATTCCAGTCTTGAGTGAATGGATGTTTCTAATATTGTAAGGATACTTCATTATCAGAATGTACAATAAAAGTCCGAGATTCAGAATTATCAGATCAGGACTTTGGTGATTTCGGAAATCTCCAGGTTTTAGATTATTAGTTTAAATCTGGTAAGATGATGTTTTGACATTTGGGCTTTATGTATTGTTTTTAGGTCAGAAAAAAAAAAAAAAAAATGCTATATTCCCACAGAGTAGGTACAGCCGATGTCAAAATTTAGGGGCAGCAAAAATTTTAGAATTCAGAGCACTGCAGCAACAATTAGTGGTAGAATTAAGGGCAGCAAAATTTTTAGAAATTTAGGGAGGTTCAGAGCACCAGAATTTAAGATCCATAAAGATCTCAGCACTGGCTGGCAAAATGTATAGCCCAAGCCTTGTTGTTCCCCTGTAATCACTCAAATGCCAAAAGCATGATCCTGACTGAATACATTGTTATTGGCCATTGTAAAACTCCAGAGCCAGCAGGTGTTTAAAAGTGATATGCAGGAATTGCCGTTAGTTCGGAGGAAAATCATATTTATATAGCACACCTGCTTCCTTTTGTTCTATTCTCCATTCCTTGACTTTGTAAAGAAAGGGGAATTTTTTCATTGCTTTATTTTATTTATTTACTTTCTGGCTTGTGAAAGTCATCCGGAGGTTTGGATATTGAATGTCTGAATTTCAGACTTAGTATTAGACACACTTTTATTGATGCTTTTATACAAGTCAGCCTTTATTCTCCATGGCACACCTTTATAAAGGTGCACTAGATTAAAAGTGTCTGCAACCTTTATGAAGATAAATTTTTAACTTGAAGGGGGGAGCAACATTCATAAAAGTGCCAGTGCGATCCTGTGTATTATAATAACTAGAAGAAGCTGAATTCTGGTCTAAAACCAAGGATATAAACTCTTGCATAAGGTGGGGTGTCAGGTGCAATATTGATGTTATATAATTCTAAGTATAGTGCACCTGGGACAACATGACTGATGAGATTAGCCATTCTTGAGAAATGGCTAAGCAAGATTCTGGCCATTTTGAGCAAAAATAAAAATGCCTTTATGATAGTAGAATTCTAATAAAGTATGGATATTGTAACATGGGGATGCTGCAAATCTGCACGGCTAAAAGTTCTTTCCAGAACTGCGTGGTAGAAAAATAAGACCTTTGGTTTGTGTTACTTAAGAACCACTTAGTCAAAACTGAAACAGAATTTAGGCAAAAAAGCTTCATATGCTTGCCCTAAATTAAATTAGTTAACTTTATTTTGAATTAGAGAGATATTTTTTGAAAGAATATGCATATGTATCATTACAGATTTGTTAACAAATACTGTAGTTACTCGTGTGTTTTACCCTTTTCATATTTTTCGTCCCAGTATTTTAACACAAGATTTTGAAAATTTTTTTAATATTCATGTAATTTTCCACTTCCTCAAGGTGTTCAGAAAGCAAGCTCCTTAAATTTTGCAATAGATTGATCCACATAGTAGTTGTCTTATTAATGACTTGCTTATGGATTTTGGGTACATGGGCTGCAACTGATGAAACAAGAGCTAAAAAAAGCAGTGTTATCTAATGCTGTTGGTGATTCTGAAGATCACTGTATGTGGGAAGAAGCCTGAATGGTGATGATGAGACAACTTTCACACTCTAGCAGATGACACAGACAGAAGTTCCAGCAGCAGTGGATGATTTGAGGTGTACGAAGTAGCAGTGGACTACAATAATAGTGAGTGAGATTCAAGAAAGAGGCAGGGAAATAGAAATGAAGATATTTTATTAGGTATTGTAATGTTAATGTGACTGTGTATTCCTATTTGAAATTAAGTTTCTTTTAAATAAGTACTCCCTATTGTTTATGGATATTTTGCATTTGCTATGGTCTTACTCTAACTGTATCCTTCAGATTAAATTATTTTCATAATTTTTGTATCATAAAATTAGTAAAAACAGGGCAGAAAATACACAAGTACTGTAATTTATTTAAACTAGTAAAAATTAATTACAGATTTAATGAATAATGATATTGTTTTAAAATAGTTGATTACCTGTATTTGATTTTTGCCTCAGAAAACAGACTTTTATTTATCACATGCATCATACAATATTTTACAGGCTTTATTGAAAATTTATCTACATCATTAATAAAATAAAAATACACATCATATTCTAAATCTAATCTATGCATTTCTTTGTAGCAACATGGTGGTTTGCTTAGAATGTTCCCAGCAGCCCATGATTCTCAGGTGGCCAATATTGAACCAATATTTGATCGAATGCTTTTCTTTTGGTCAGATAAAAGGAATCCTCATGAAGTGTTACCGTCTTTTGCCACAAGGTAGTTTTTCTGAAACTTTTAACTTAAGCAAAATAATTAATTACCTTTAATCCTCAGAGTAGAATGATTGCTTTTATATAGTAATGAAATTTATTGTCTTTTTGTTGTTTCTTATTTTCTTTAATGATCTAAATATCTTCATAATGAATAGGAGTTTATGGAAATGAAGAGTAAAATAAGTAATTATACAATCTAGCTGATAACTGCTATGTAAGTTTTTCATAAGCAAATCCAAAAAGCCATGTTCCTCAGAGGTCAATAGAATCAATTTCTGTATCTTTAATGGTCTTTACGTTGTACCTTTGGGGCTGTAACTATGCAACAAAATTTAGCAGATATTTAGGAATATATCTCAGAATAATAAACACTGGTTACTGCATGATTCTTGCAGAATTAGTTTTCAAACAATCTTTATATGAAGATAATCCTAAAATAGCTTGAAGTATGGAATTACCGATACATTTGGTAAATAATAATAAAATTTGTTAACATAGCCACAAGTTGTAGAAACAGACCTTATATGGCACTGCTAAACTGCTAAAGAAGGTAAAAATACATACCTTTTAATTAATTTTTTGTGACAGTTTATATTAAAAACATCCCCCCCCCCAACTGATACATTCACTTGAGGACAAGACAATATAGTCCTTGAAAAATTTCCTCAATAAACTGAAAACTGGTGCTCTCTCTGGTCTTATAGTTTTCTCTCGTCCATCGGAGAAATTTCTAGCAGTTTCGATTTCTCGAAATTGTCGGAAGGCATACATGGTTACAGTTACACAGAAATAAGACCCAAATGTTGCCGAGCTTGGCAGCTTCTTACCAAAAATGAGTTGCGATAACCATCGCTAGCTTGGCACGTCATTTACCTAAGTGTTAAATGCACTTATTCCTCTACCCCTAATTTTATAGTGATGCTCTGTATTCTGAGGTTTTTCATACCACTTATACAAGAGATACTACAATTTATGTATAATTTCCTTGATTACCTTTGATGGTAAATTTTTTAATTATTCTCTCAAGAAGTCATTTAGACAAGAAAATGCAGGGAAATTTAATACCAACTTAAATGTGGAAAGAAATAATAATAATAATAATAAAATAATAAAAAATTGGTGATAATAAGTACAGTAATTTCAGCTGCTAAATATGTAATAATTGCTGTGACTAGTATCTTAAATTAATTGCCAAGTAATTTATGTTTTAATGATTTTTAAAGAGTACTGTATATGTTTAGTATTACTAAAATGCTGCCAATTATTCCATAAATAATCAAATTATCATAGAAATTGTAAAATTTCATATTTTTTACATTTTTATCCATTAATAATTTTTTCTATCTAATATGAAATCCCTGTTTTATATTTTGTTGGATGAATTATTTTAATATAACTGAGTTAATAACATAAATATGCTTTTTTAAAGGTTTGCTATAACGGTTTGGTACTTCGATGCAGATGAACGAGATAGAGCTTTAGCAATGTCAAGAAGTAGAGCAAGGACAAATTTTATGAACTAGATACTTGTTACTATTATAAATGTATTTCCTCAAATTATAATTTGCAGAATGTTATTACTGCAATATGTGTGTAACAATGTTAAAATTTCTATATATTTTATATAACTGATATTTATTGCATTTTTTATATACCACAGACAAAAATATAAGCTTTTATGTTACTCAGTGTGTAATAAATTTTGTTGGAATAAAGTACTTTCGTCTCAAAATGGCATTTTATAAAATTCATGGACATTTGAAATACCAAAGCATATTTTGTGATATTGTGCCTATTTTATATTTTACTAGCAGTATACCTATTTTTTATACAGAAGAAAAAAAGAAAAGTATTTCCATATAAAATACAAAGCACTAGAAAAGTCTACAAAGGAGAGACTGGAAAAAGCAATGCAGTACAAAGTCCAAAATCCGGATCGCCAGCAACCTTTTTCTTTTTTTAGAAACTACTAATATGTAGGCTTTGCACTTGCATTTTTTTATATTTCCATATAAAACACCTCCATATTAAAGAAAGAATAACTTATTATTACACCTACTGAATAATTTATATATGATGCCTGGAGAATCCTACTGTTTATTTATTTATTATTATTATTGCTTTCATCACAGCATGATTATCAATACACGCCAGCTTGAGAAATGACTCGTATAGCAATGTCTAAAAAAATTTTTTTTAATATTAATAACTGAGTACCAATTTAGGAAGGTGTTTGGTAGCAGAATTTGCAATTAATATGCTATGTGATGTGTCCTAGAGCCAATAGTTTAATTTAGCTTATTAAAGCCTATCTTTCTGTGAATAAATGGTAGCAGAAATTAGACTATCTAATTATCAGTATTTCAGACCTGCAGTGGGTGCAAAATGTTCAGCAATGGCCATGGAAAAACCTGAAATATATGTGGGATATTCATTCCAGACTGGGATAAAGACTTGTGTGGGAAATAAGCGTAAGTATAATAAATAAATAAACTAATACAATTAGGCTAACTATAAAAGCAAGACAAAATTTAGTGAAACATGTCTTTAGTTGCTAGTCTCCTGATACATTGCCAATAGTGCTAGTTAAACTTTATGATGATAGCCACAAATTTATAGATATCGCAAACAAAAAGCAAAATTGTTCAATGAATTAAATAATAAATGAAGATGATAAAAGAAGTTTTTCACTGCAATGATAATGTCTCAATCGACTAACAGATGACAAAACCTGTAGTATGCTTCTAAATAAAAAAAATATCGCTATCAATAGTGAAGACATTCGATCCTACATTTATTTAATTATGACAAAGTACTTGAATGTCTAAGGGTAGGTATGCCTTCGTGGTGGACTTTCTATGGGAAACCTGCTTATATACTCGTTACACATGGGGAAAACCATGAAACGTCTATGCAGCCAGTCCGTTTACTGGGATTCGAACCCCAGACAGAACTATCAGTGTTCAGTGACTTTACCACTTGGCTATCATTAGTGAATAAAGTAACAAGCTGTTGAGAATGAAAAAACATTTTGATTTACAATTTAATAGGAATTCAACACATGAAAATTATAGGACTTGAACAATGGAACTTTGTAACTGAATAAGAAATGATGCCTATTTATAGAATTAAAGTATAAGCATAAAAAATGAAGCAACATACATTGAAGGAAATGTTTAATAAAGCAAACAAATAAGTATTGAGAATTTTTTTAATAAATTTTGATTCCCTTAAGGTCATAAATCACTATTTTAGATTTTTAACTTCATAATTTTTACATGTTATCTTACTAGCTTTAAACTGATAATCTAACATTCCATAATTGCTGAAGTACCAAGAAATCTGGATCTCTGACTTCGTACTGTAAATAGATATAAAAAAACATTTTATCTCTACTGTTTTAGATTTCTGCAGTAAAACAAAAGAAACAGAAGCAAGAAGTAAAAAAAAAAAATTAGTAATGAAAATGTTCTTGGTCATATGCTACAAAAAATAATACATGGAATTGCTAAGAATGATAAATTTGAAATCAAAACTGTCAAATAAAAACTAAGAGCAATAAATATAATTATTTTTATATGCATAATTTCTGCATCGTGACTTCCTTCTATGAAATTTTGTTAGTGAATGTTCTGAAAGTGTCCCTAGTATAATTCTTATAATTGTTCCTCGTGACTTTTTTAACACAATTATGTTAAGATTATAGTTGTTGCTTAAAAAAATTCACTTTTTAGTGCACTTAATTAAAAAAGTGTAACAAAGTTTTTTTACTATAGATTTTATTTTTATATATTTATTATTTATATTCATAGATTGGGTGGAGAATAACGAAATCATTGCCAATAAATGTCTGAAAATTATTTCTAGAGAGTAGCAAAATGTAATATCTTTTGATCAATTCAATGGTCAGATTACATTCAATTAATTTAAACAGAATTTTGAAAAAATTGCTTTTAAGTATATATCTTCAACTACCCACACAACATGAGTCAAATTTCATAACTGTACAATTCATCTTTGTGCAAAACAGTACATATAGAGATTAACTCTTTTATTATTAGAGATTTTATTGTAAAAATTATATTTTGGCATTGTAAAATTAGTCTTTTTTCTAATTTTTCCATCATAAAAATGTCAGCTTTTAAAAATGCACACAAATTTTTTTATTATGATGTTGAAGATATAAAGTCACAGCAATATTAATTTAAAAGAGGTTTGCTATTATGACCATTTTAAATAAGTATAACAATATATTTACTTATATATTTATTTGTAAATTTATGCAATGGGTCTTGCAGCATCTTTTTATATACACGCACTCTGCAAATTGATAAATTATACATTGTATAATAATAGTAAATTTAAACTAAACAAAATGTAGAAGCTCTACTAATTGCTTTCTATAGTCTTTCATTTCATTCCAATTAACCCTTTGACGAGCGGTGGTCGTGTCTTGAAACCACAATTTTCCGAATTTTTTTTCGAATATATATTTTTTCCTCCTCTTTTTGAGTGAAAATGATTTCATTACTGATCTTTTACATCTAAATAACACAAAATGACTGTAGAATCATATATGTTTTAGGTATTAATACTTCAGATCGGATGCCTTTTAAAATTCGTTTTTGACGAGACAAAATAACTTCCTTTTATTAATATAAACTTTACATTTCAAAAGTTAGTCATTGCACATCATGATTTCTATCATAAACAATAAAAAATTGCAGTAATTAAACTACATATACAGTCAAAAGTCATTAATTCGGACACCCATAATCCGGACCTCAAAGCTACAAACTTTCTGCGTATGTGTCACGTTGATGCATGCACGTAAGACCTTTACGGCTGCGAATATGCGTGTGCGCATGCCCAAAATACGTTTACGCATGCGCGTTTAATGTATAACGGACGGTATAAGCTAAGCTAAAATTATCTAATTCAGTTAATGTTGCAGATTGCGTTGTTCCTTAATTTTCGAATTGGATCCGGCTTATTATTTTTTGCAGACTGTTAGAGCAATTTTATAAAAGTAAGCTTGAACTTTCGATTATGTCAAATAGAATTTCCAATATATATTTACTAATATGTAAAGGATCTACAAAGCGAAAGTATGTTTTGAAGTCCATTAAACAAAAAGTGGAATTGCTGCAAAAAATGGATAAAGGCATATCCTTTGTTTATCTAACCATTCCGAAATCTGTTCATCAATATCACGCTGGGGGGGGGGGGGGGGGGAACGCCGCGGCGCGCAATGAATTGGAAGTTGATGTGTCAGCACTATCCTTATCTTCAGGGCAGATGTTTTTATTTTATTTGGTTTATAATTCCTTACTAAATGTAGTATTTCATCTCGATATACTCCGTCTTTGATATGATTTAAATCAAATTCCTCGTCATTATAATTCGCTTCCGATAGCGAAGAAAGTGACACAGAGGTTATTGGAAACGAAAAAATTTCGATTGACAAATTAGTCGGTATTCTCAACACAGCAATTATAGGACTTGAACAGCGGAACTTTGTAACTGAACAAGAAATTATGTCTGTTTATAGAATTAAAGAAAAAGTATTATCACGTTAAAAACGAAGCAACTTAAACAACTTACGTTGAAAGAAATGTTTAATAAAGTAAACAAATAAATATTAAGCTTTTTTTTTGTAAATGTTGATACCCTTTAGATCATAATTGTTCTTTATTTCATAAATTACGATTTCATATTTTAAATTTTATAATTTCTGCATGCCATTTTACCAGATTTAAACTGATGATTTGTAATCCGGAAAAATCGATAATCCGGAATTGCCAAAATCCCGACGAGTCCGGATTAACGACTTTTGACGGTATATAAAAAAAACCTCTATATGTATGGCATTTGCTACGTGGTTTCAGGGTGCGACCACTGTGCCACTACAGCATTGCATCACAATGCTTAGAATCCTCTAGAGGCTCGGTGTTCGCGCCTTGAAACGACTGCCGTTTGCTTCTCAATGGCGTTCGCTTGCTTTTCGAATAGGAATGTTTATTTCTACCCGGATATAGATAAAGGGCTTCGAAACCACAGAGTTATTTTATTACTTAACAATACATGCACCTGCCCAGTAAAAATGTCTTTCTTTTCCAGACTATTCTCTGACCTCAACACACTTGCTCCCCAAGCTAGTGTTGTGATTTTATAAATTATTTCCTGTGGTTTAAATTTAATGTAAATATACTTTGCTATAATTAAAAATAGAAATTGTGTAAAAGTTTTATTTAAATTAAAAATATTTTCTGAATATTTTGGGACGAAATACGAATAAAATAAGTATGAATGAGAAACGAACGATCCGTACAAAGCCAAAAAGACCAAGCCCCCCCCCTATTAACATAAAAAACCACAAATTTCATGTGCCAGATGAATAACGCTGGACATATACCAGTGAAATTTAAATCCAGGCAGTGTACATTTTGTAGCACAAGGAGGAAACCTCATAGAACAAGATGTATGTGCGAAACGTGCAATGTGGGTCTATGCATGTACCAAAGAGACAAAACATGCTTTGAACAGTGTCACAGAAAAAATTTGTTCTTTGAAATTTAAAAAAAAAAAAAAAAAAACACCAAGTTCTTTTTTTATCCTTGTTTTATTGAGTTTTTTAATCCATTTATCCAAATGTCCTTATTATGTAGGTACTTATTTCGTCATTTATTGGAAACGTGCGCGGAAAATGGTAAGTTTTTTTTCCCTACTACATCAGAAAGTTTCAAAGTCCTAGATGCGCGGTGGTTTCACAGTGTGACCACCACCCACAGAACAACGGGCAAGAGTAGATTTTTTTAATTCATATATTATTTGTCTCTAGGATCATAATATTCAATTTCTAGAGTTTTTAGTTTAAAAAATTATAAAAATAATATTGCGCGTGTCAAAGGGTTAATGCTGAGATGTGAACAAATTAGGAGCTTAAAGAAATGCAAATTTTCTGATAATTTACTTAAAATTCAGTTTTAATTACTGGTTTACCAAACTAAACATTTGGGATCAGTTCTACTGAACCAAAAGAATCCTATACAATGAATGCTTCTAAATATAATTTGCGATCCCACATAAATTCTAACAATGCAGATAATTCACCTGCCTAATACTCTATCCAGCATTTAAAGTGACTTAGGATTATATGGAAGGGAGAAAAAATCATTCCCACACCAACATTACACACACAAAAAAAAATTTTTGCTTGGTAGTTCATGTTCTCACACTGTAAAATAAAATAATTTCATTAAGATAAACTGAATGAGCACATTTATTTACATATCCAGTTTCAAAGAAAAAGACATATGATTAAGAATGTATAAAGATTTAGAGTACCATACAAAAACTTAAAGTTCAAACTTATAAGAAAAGCATCACATAGATACATCCTCATCATCAGCTCAATAATGAATAAGGATGAAAAGATGTAGAATTAAAAGAAGGCTAGGAATGGAATTAAAGTGGTTAACTTTCATTTAGTGATTATTAATTTATGCTCACAACACCGTTATTTAAAGTGATGCATCACTGATTTCAAAGGAAAAGTATACTTTTTCTTTTTTCATCAATAATGTTACAAAATATCAAAACGTGTACAGATAAATAAAATATTTGTTTAGTAAAATTTTTTATAACTTGTGAAAAATGTCATCCCTAAAATCCTATCCCTAGAGGGGAAAAAAACAATCCCTAGAGGGGTTGGTTTGTAGCTATGCCACTGAGGCTACAAGCAAAAGCTTCCTGCCCACCAGCAGCTGAGTGCTAAAGTTGTTGAACACTGGTAGTTTGACCTCAGGTTTTAATCCGGATGAATAGGATGGCTACATGGAAGATTTTGTGGTTTTCCTCACTGAGTTTTGTGTAGCGTGAATCCAAGCCACCTATCTTTAAATAATCCTCCCTCCTCTTAGGCAGATAGCTCTTGATTTGCTTTCCTTTAATCAATTAACCAAACCTAACAAAAAGGTTCACAAAAAATTATCTATTTCCTGTTCATATTATGATTCTTACAATTTCTGAACTAAAACGGTTACTTGTTTCTCATTTCTTTTGTGAATTACAAACACATTAATGTTCAGCATTTTATAAAAAAGAAATTTATTTCATTGCATTATTATTTGTTCAAAAGAGGAAATTATGCACATAGTAATATAATAGAACACGCAATCATCCATATGCTATAATTGATGTATGAATACTCCAAAAATGGATTCTTCTGACACTTTTAAGAAATGATATACAGTCAAAAGTCGTTAATTCGGACACACATAATCCGGACCTCAAAGCTACAAACTTTCTGCGCATGCGTCTCTTTGATGCATGCGCGTAAGACCTTCACCGCTGCGAATTTGCATGTGCGCATGCGCAAAATACGTTTATGAATACGCATTTAATGTATAACGGACGGGATAAGCTAAGCTAAAATTATCTAATTATCTATTTCAGTTAATGTTGCAGATTGCGTTGTTCCTTAATCTTCGAACTGGATCCGGATTATTATTTTTTGCAGACTGTTAGAGCAATTTTATAAAAGTAAGCTTGAACTTTCGATTATGTCAAATAGAATTTCCCATATATATTTACTAATATGTAAAGGATATACAAAGCGAAAGTATCTTTCGGAGTCCATTAAACAAAAAGTGGAATTGCTGCAAAAAATGGGTAAAGGCATATCCTTTGTTTATCTAAACTTTAACGTTTGTTTATCTTTAATGCCGCGGCGGCGTGCAATGAATTGGAAGTTGATCTGTCTTGGCTTATAATTCCTTACTCAATGTAGTATTTCATCTCGATGTACTCCGTCTTTGATATGATTTAAATCAAATGCCTCGCATTATAATTCGCTTCCGATTGCAAAGAAAGTGACCGAGGTTATTGAAAACGAAAAAATTTCGATTGACAAATTAGTCGGTATTCTCGACACAGCAATTATAGGACTTGAACAGCGGAACTTTATAACTGAACAAGAAATTATGTCTGTTTATAGAATTAAAGAGAATGTATTATCACATAAAAAACGAAGCAACTTAAACAACTTACATTGAAAGAAATGTTTAATAAAGTAAACAAATAAATATGAAGCTTTTTTTTGTAAATTTTGATACCCTTTAGATCATAATTGTTCTTTATTTCGTAAATTACGGTTTCATATTTTTAATTTTATAATTTCTGCATGCCATTTTACCAGATTTAAACTGATGATCTATAATCCGGAATCGCCGAAGTCCCGACGAATCCGGATTAATGACTTTTGACTGTACGAGACACTGTTTACGATAATACCTGTATGAATTTGCACATTTTATTTTAAGATGAGCATTTTATATTTGTTTTTATTTGGTGTGTGTGCATGTGTATGTATGTAAGCCTTTCAGACAAATACTACCCAAAGTTTACTGAAACTCAGTTTCTTGATTTATAAAGCTTGATAGAATGTACACAGAGTAACTCTCTGCTACGGCTTATCTTTACTCTTGAACTTTCATATTCCCACTCATTTAATGGCTTCTGTTCCAGAATATCTTGTCTGATATGTCTCTATAGCCTAAATCTAAACATATACATAAGATGTACAGTAAAATCCTCACTTATATATACCACAGAACTTAAAAGAATGAAATAATTTTTAAAATGCCAGATGCTATTATGTCACTTCATCAGTGGAAGCTTATTCCTTTATGACATCAGGGATCAGTTTTTGAGGATGATTTAGAGATGAATCTCTAACTTCACTGCAAGTCCTAAGAATAAGACTAATTTGATCAAAAATCATACATTTCTTCTAAAACACTGCAAGTTCTTCCATCTTTATATCAAAGAGATTTTTCATTTTTTTTTGGGGGGGGAGGGACAGGATCTTATCAAAGCTATCTCACTTTATTTTTTATGGCAGTAAAAAATAAAGTGAGATCCTTTACATTTATTTAAAACAAAGCACTTTTATTCTAAAAATCTCCTTTACAGAAAGACTTCACTTCTAAGAACAGAACATAATCTGTAAGTGTAAACAGAAGCTTTTATCTGAGATAAATTGCTTGCAACAGTTTCATTATGTAAAATTTTTTTGCTGCACTTCTGTTCAGCAGTTAAATTCCCAATGGCAGATATCAGTTGCACACAGTCAAACACATAATTAAATTCAGATTTCTTTCAGCAATTAAGTAATATTTAAAACATGAGTGGAATGTAATCAAACTAAGAAGTATAATACTTATTGCTGCAAACTATCCTTTTGCAGCTTTATTGGGACTGGTTAAAAAAATGCAGTTCTAAAATTTCAAAAGCACATTGTGTATATTTTTATGACTCACAGTGCACAGCATTACATTTTATAGGTGTAAAGTATAAATTATGAAATATAAAAGATTTTCAAAAATTTAATGTTGTTTTATCTCAAGGAAATAATTCACCTACAGCTGTGAGAATTTTTAATGTAAAAAATGTATTTTTATGCACATTAGTAAATTATATTCACATATAATACATAGTCTTGAAATTTAAATTATAGGACATATCTTAATCATGTAGAAAATATCAACGTCCAACTTTCTGACGTAAAGTCCAACCTTTTCCTGAAAAAGCTTCAAAAGAATCTTCTTCAGATTTACCCTACAAAAAGAAATTCTTGAGTTAGTTATTCACATATAAATGATCAATAAGTTCGTTTCTTAATTCCAAACCTGATACAAAATTTGAGCTTTTTGAATCCAATTTATTATTTTGCTTTTCCTGTTACTCTTTTTTTGTTTGTTAACTTTTATTTAATTGTTTATGACATATTTTACTGAGTATCTAATTTATACAAATTTATATGTAAAAAGAATGTTACCTCTTTATATGTAAAAACTATATTTATCTGAATATTGGATGGACTCCTATTTTTTTCAACAATTTGTGGAGGATTTAATTTTGAAGATACTTTTTTTCATGAGTTCAAATGAACAAATATTGTTTTATTATCTATGGCAATTTCGAAAACCAGCATCCTCTTTAAATGAAAGCTGTAAACTATAGACTTTCTGGTATATATATTCTAACAATGATATTTATATTCACATTCACTTTGTTGAACTTGGACATTGGACCTGATATCCATTTTCACTTTCACTTGCTACTAAGAATAGACTATTCTAGAAAGAAGGTGCCTTTGCATTTTAAATGAAGGAACTTGTAGGGATATCATGAGAAATTATTCCATGTACTATACAATTGAAAAGATTGATAATTTTACAACATTTTGTTAATATGTGAATTTAAATTTTTAGATTTAAAATTTTGGGAAAAAATCTCATCTTATCTTCAGATAAATACAGTACTTATATATGATGATTTAGAGAAACACACAATTTATTTACATAAAATCAATTTTAATGATAACTTAAAAAAATATTATAGTAAGTTATTTCCGAAATTTATACTATATTCAGGGTTCGTACACATTTCTGCACACGGAAATTAAGTACTTTTAAGGACCATTAATGAAAAAATTAAGGGCCTATGAGCAAATAGAAACTGAATAAATTTAATTAAAAATATTATCTATGCCTGAACTTCACTTTTATAATACCATTCTAAAAATAAAATAGATCCGTAAGTAGGATGAGTTATTATTAAACATGAATTAATTAACAAAATTATTAATAAGTTTAAGAATAAAATCAACTTTATAAAATGTATCAAGTAGCATTAAATATTTTAAACTTATAATAGTTGGACATATACGAAAGACGATAAGTGACATTTTATTTGTTTTACTAACAGTTAGCTTTATACTGATTTTTTTTTTTTTTTTTTAAATGTTTCATTTAGTCACATACTTGCTCAGTCTATAGATTTAGTAAATAGTAGGTAAATTTTATGTCAAGTGGCATACATTAAAATGAGAAGTAAGATCATAATCAGCATTATTCATAACAAAAGACTGGAAGCTGTCACCTCTACTGCTTGCCTAGAGAGAGACCTGCTGATTATAACAAATCTGAAAGGCTTGATGCAGGTACGGTTGGCAAGTTTTGAAAGTTAGTCGGGCTCTGTCTGATGCAGTTAGTGTCTCAATTTCATGTAGATTTCCAGGGATTGTAACCCAGTTAATATACTTTAAGGTTCCAATAAGCCACTAAAGCACCACAAGTGATAAGTTGTTTTGTATTATTTTAAGTCTCACTTGATGCAAAGAATAAGTTTTACATGAATTTTTACATTTTTGTGTTTTATCGTGTGACCATGGTAAGGATTAATGAAAGGCAATAACTCGCTTTAATATGCAGAGATAATTTTAAGGGTTAAGCAATTAATTATAAATAATTAAATTAGGTAGTTAGATAATCTCAGTCATTATGGATTTACATGGCCACTATTAAATTTATTTATCTTTTAAAAATATTTGTTAAAAAAGCCCTATTAAAATCATAAAATTTCACAGTTTAAAATATATGTAATTTATGACATTGATTCTTAAATGATATTACGATAATTACGCATTAAAAGCTAACAACCACACACAACAAAATATTTATGCATCTTTTTAATTTTAAGTCTTTTCAGACATTTTGGCTAATTTATATAGATTTCCTTCTCTTTAAGCATCTTTTCTAACAATCAGAAATTTGTCTCAATTATGCAAACCGATGTTATCACTAGTTTCTATGTGCTTTGACGTGCTACGTCCTAACTTGTCAAAAGAACTTAGAACATAAATGCATGTTCTGATGCTAACAAAATCAATTACAGCTTGCGGTGATGTAATTAAACAAGAACAGTCACATTCAAACTAAAAATGTGGACTGGTGGTCAAAGACTATACAATTTAATTTTAACTTAAGCTGGCTCAGTAACTCTAACATATGAGGAAATAGAAATGTGAAATTATAGTAAAGGCTGAAATCACAAACAACTGGGTAATTTACATAATAATAAGTGTACATATCTTTGAAGAACAATTTTCTTTATGCATCCTGTTTCCTTCTTCAACACATTTCCTTTTAATTAAAAATATTTTTGGATTTAATTAAGGATTTCTCTTATTCTAAAAAAAAAAAACTAAATGCTTTTTTAATGTATATATACAGCTGCTAATTTTATTTCTTTAGCAATATTAAAATTCAGAAGAAATATGAAATATATATGTTAAAGGCTGGTTATAGAGCTGGTGTGGCAGAATTTTTAGAATTTAGTGACACACCGAGCAACAAAATCTAGAAATGTCATAACTTTTAGAATTTAGAGCAGGCATTGGAAGCAGAATTTAGAAAGGCACTAGGCAGCAGAATTTAGGATCCAGAGAGATTGCATCAAGTGGAAAAATGCCTAGCTCTAGCACTGTGTATGATACATTAAGGTATATTACATGAATTTTTTAAACTGCCAGTTTCAATTTCTTTATTATTAAAAAAAAATTCATTTCTATAATGCCTGTCCATGTGATAAGATTAGAAGCATTTTTGATATTTCCCATGCTTGTGTCTAGCGAAAAGTAGAGAAAATAAAGGGAAGATAAACTTGTTAAGAAAAAGGTTCTAGTATCAGAAGTAAAACATTCAAATATTATGTTTTCACTGTGTTTCCAGACATTCTTCCAAAAAGTAAGAAATTCATCACAAACTTTCTGTCAAATAAATCCATTACATGTTAATACCATGGAGACATTTTTCATTTTGTCACATGTTTCTGGAATCTTCTTGAATTGTGTGTCTATAAATCTTGCCTTCAAATCCTTCTAAACTTTAAAAGCTGCAGGGTCTAAAATCCTAAAGAAAAATTATCCCTACCAATTCTGCAATAGCAAAAAGCCAGAAATATTTTTTTGGGGAAAAAAAAAGAGTAAAATGATTTTTTTTAGAAAACACTGAGAATTCTGAATATTCTGAGACAATTACATTGAAAAAACCCTTACTATGAAAAAATTCATTTTTAACTAATTACGTAGCTAATTTTACTTTTGCTAAGAACTGTTTCATAAATTGTGTTTTACAGCATTATACCTTCCTTTATTTTTCAGATTCAAAATATTGTATAATAAGTTGCCAAAATGGAACTTTAAAATATGACAGCGAAAAATAAAAATGTTTTATTTTAATGTTATTTTTTAAATATAATTTCGATATATTGCCATTATTTTAATAAACTTTATCAATGTTATAATGTTTTAAAAAAATCGTCAAAAAATTCTCAGATCTCGAAATTAAACTTTCTATAAAAATTTATCTAAAAATTGCCAAAAAGGCAATAAGTCATCAAATTTAGAACTGTTAAATAAAAGAATTTACATCACCAAAAGTGAAAATTTGTTTACGAGCTTTTAATTAGAAAAAATGAATTTCAAAATGTTTATGCTTCAAAATGTTCTTGCTTAGAAACTGGAGTATCCCACCATTTATATTAGAAATAGGAACAAATTATAACCCATTCAAAAGATAACCATATATGTCAGTGAATTGCCAAAAATATTCCTCCAAAATGATAATTCACACTCAAAATGGCTACTGTACAAACAGACAGAAATTCCAGATGATTGAAATTAAGGACCTTCTGACGATTTGGTCGAAATTAAGGACTTTTAAGAACTGTACGAACCCTGTATATCTGGATATTTATTAATACTTTTCATTGAAACATTTAAATAGAGTAACCCCTCCCCCCTTAAGAAACTACTTGTATTTCATACAATTTTGGAATTCTTTGAAGGTAGTCTCTTACAGAATATTCAGTATATTGGAAAGTGTAGATATTTTAGGAGCATTTTCTTATTGTGAAGGTGAATGCAATGAGGTTCACTGTAATTTCACTGTAAATACATGCCATTATTACAATACCAAAATGGTGAAAAATAGATTATGACAAATAGAAGTTCAGAATTTAAAAGTATAGGTATATAAAAAAGATTTTTCCTGCTATTAATCATTTTTTTGGGGGAGGGGGAATGCAAAGTTGTCTGGCTTTGTCTTTGCTCTCCTTCTGCCCAAGAGAAACAACCGAACATACCTTGATACTCTGCAGATAATTTATGTTATAAATTTTGCATTAGATCTTAACAATGCACTTCAGTTAAAGTATAATATCATAATTTACATAAAATTAAATCATAACCAAAAAATTTATTAATTTCTAACTGTTGGAAGTATTTTAATAGACTGGTTGTTTGGTTAGATTGCTACTGACTTAAAAAGGAAAATAAAATTTGTTACACTTAAAAACAAAAAATAACTCTTAAAAGACGCAATACAAGAGACATAGTAGTGAACCTCCAGCATGGATATAATTCTAAAATTTTACCCTAACTTAAAATTTTGTAACACCGAAAACGTGAGAAAAGACCTTTGTATCCATGAAAAGCTGAACTGTTATTTTACTGAGTAAGTCTCTAATACTGCTACACAACTGTTTCTTTAAAATTGCCAAAAAAACAATCTTATGTTTGGAGTAGATTTAATTGAAACTCTATTGATTTTAAGGGCAAACAGGTACATAATTTAAGTTTTACTTTGCGGTGTTTCTCTTTTCTCCTCATGTTTTTCCATCAGCTGGCAGTTTCGAGAAAGTTCTTTCAGTTTTATAATTTTAAGTTTCATTTTGGCACTTTTCCCCCCCTCTCTTAAATTGTTTCTTTCTTTGATGGGGCTTGTATTTGCATAAAAGATATTTTAAAAAGATTACTCAACTAAATATCTCTTAAGCAATTGGATACAGAATACGAAAGGTAATACAAACTCATCATTTTAATTTAAAAGTGAATCACATGAGATGGAATACTATATACACTTGGGATACAGAGGCCATGGAGAAAACACACACCAAAAAAAAAAAAAAAAAAAAAAAAAAAAAAAAAAAAAAGAGAGAGAGAGAGAGAGAGATTTAATTAAAATTTTTTAAGACTGCATACAAATTTTATGAAACACGCAACAATGTGATTAATTTTTATAAATGCATTATTACATTTTATATTAGAGAAATATCAATACAGAAGCATGGGTATCAAATTCCAATTTGCTGAAATGTTAAAATTTTCCCTATAAAATCCTTGTTTTGCCATTCTTTTCCTTTGTGTGTAATTTAAATAGTTTAATACAATAGTTCATTTTTTATTAATTAATTTAGTGAATTAATTAGCAATAACATTTAAATTCCCAGTTTTTTAAAATTTTCCTGTCCAAAAATTGAGTTAAGAATTTTTACTTTAAAAATTCACTGTACTGTAGGATAATGGCTCGTATCAATCACATAAATTTCCATAAATGTCATTCTAGCAAATGACTTACTTGTAAAGTTAACAATATGCCTTTTAATATCACAGCCACTAAACAACTATCCTTTTGAAAAACTTATAATTGCATTTATCTAATCACTTGTAACACATGAAATCTTAAATATGTTGGACAAACCAAAAATAGTCTTAATATTAGAATTAACAACTACAGAGCACACATTACAAAATTTGCAACTACTAATTTTAACACACTTAATACAGCTGAATTAGAACATTCTCAAATACACGATTTCAAAAAAATTAATATTCAAATTTTGGACATTGTGCCTGAATACAAAGTTAGATTATTTCAAGAGTCACTCTACATGCTTAAATTTAAAACACTTTACCCTTATGGACTCAATACATTCAACCAACACATTAAATTAAATTCTGAAATTCCAACTTACAGCCATTTTAAATTATTCAGTAAAAAAAAACATTACGAGGAACCAGAGCAGGTAATAAACATAAAAATAAACTTTTTTCAACAACAGATACAAAAAAGTTAAACGATAATATTAATAATTACTTTCTTACTGAAAATTTCACTAAAAATATAATTACTTGGTTGCATACTTGTAAGCACAATTTCTTAAAATTATAAAATTTGTAAAACAGCATTTTACAGGGCACAATATTATCAAAGACCTTATTATTGACTTTTGCAATTATAAGTTCTCTACAAATAACAAATACAATAAATATTACTGTAAAATCAATTTCCTTCATCCTAACTATGATCATATTCAGTTTAGCAAAATTTTCAGAAAAAGTCAACAACTTTTTCCATCTACTAAAGTACTGATCTCACCAGCTTTCAAGTATCAAATACCTCTTAGTAAACTGCTAATTAACCACCATGAATTAGCTTCTGCAGCCCAGTGATACTGCAAAGAGCTTCAATACAAAGATTTCATAGATAAATTTCATCAACATATTATTACAGGCAATTTAGCGATAGTTCAAAACCAACATTTAAGAATTTTAATGGAAAAAGGTACCGAATTTAGACCAGTACTAAAAATTAACAAACCTCACAGTTTTAAAAGTTTCGTAAAAAATATAGACGAATTTATAGTTAAAACTAGTTTCAAATTAAACATTCCAAATTCTACCTTTATGGCTTGGAAACATGCAGTATTAGAAAAATTCAAGCAAAGAATTCGAAAAATTGAATTTAATAGCAATTTACAGTGGAATATTCTCATTCCTCTTTTACAGGATTTAAAACAAAAGTTCATAATCACCAAAATTGACAAAGCCAATAATAATTTTAGCATAATATGAACATTTTTTTATGTCTCATTAATTAATACTGAACTAAATAATGCCATTACTTACAAACTCACCAATATACAAGAAAATGTTATTGCAAAAAAACTAAAAGCATTTCATAAGAAACTGCAAATTTCACAACCATCTAGCTACAATAGATTAGCAAATCTATATGCTCTCCCAAAATTTCATAAATCACCACTCAAATTTAGATTTATTGCTAATGGTACAAATAATTATAAAAAGAATATAGATTACATATTTGCAATTATACTTAAAAAAATCTGTAATTTAATCCAACAACTCGTTAACAAACAACACAATTATAGTTGGATTATTTATAATAATGCTCCAGTTCTCAGCAGTTTTAAAAGTTTAACATCAAGAACATTAACTGCTATTACTTTGAAAACCTTTATACTTCTCTACCATTTGAAGAAATTTTTACTAGTTTAATGCAACTCCCACAACTTTTTCCTGACATACTTGACATCCTTAGTATTGAAAGATGGAATAATTATCTGAAATGTGCATTATTTAATAACTACATTAAATTCAATAAAAAGATCTTTCAGCAAGTTAGAGGAATTCCTATGGGAGCAAACAGTTTTACACAAATTTGTAACCTATTTCTTTTTACTTTTGAATATAAATTCCAACTAAGTTTAAATAAAAATGAATTAAAGCTATTTGCTCATACTTTTAGATACGTAGATGATATTATAACTTTTAATAATAATTCTTCTTTTGAGCAATTCAAAATTTACCCAAATAGTTTAACACTTAATAAAACGAATACGAATCAAGATACTATTGAATTCCTAGACCTGCAAATTATTAAACACAGCAAAATTAAATTATATGATAAAAGAAGGAATTTCCATTTTCATACTATTAAACTAATTAATTGGAACTCTAATATCTCTAGAAAAGTAATAGAAAACACGTTTCATAGCCAAATAATCAGAATAAAAAATATATGTACTGAAATAGACGATTTAAAGGAAGAAATAATAAAGCTAATTAATGTTCAAGTTGATAACCAAGTACCACCAAAATTTATTAATTTATATATTAAAAAGGCAGACATTAACTTTATAATTTTCTGGCTCTTTTTGATATGATAACATTACCTTAAACCTTAGCTGGAGGGTAATGAAGGATAAAAAAAGAGTAGAGAAATTATTTGTAAATTTTTATTGTAAATAAATTTGTAAATCTGTATATTTAATCAATTCTGGATTCTTTCCTTTTACTAAAAAGGGCCAACTCTTTTCAAAAGTCTCAATTATAGTCCGAATTGAGTGAAGATTTTAATCTTCTAATTTTCCATACTTTAGCCAGTATTTAGTTAAGTTTTGATATACCAGTTAAAATCAAGTTCATTAAACTTTCAATTTTTCTTTCTTTAAATTTAACTTCTTTAAGGAATTTTTGGGAAATTACTAGGAATTTTTTAGATGTTTTTTAAGGACTTCGTTTCACAAAATTTTGGGTTTGACATTTTAAATGTTGCTTTAAAATTTAAATTTTAAAACATTTCATTTTTACTTAATTACTTTAATTATTTGCTTTACACAATTTTTCAACAGAACACACATTTCACATTACAAACAGTTTACATTTATTAATTCACAATACCACTTAACTCTATTTTACTTCAAGCAAACTTACCTCTCTTGATTGGCTTTACTCCCTAAATAATTTATTGTTAAAATTAAAACTTGAATTATATACTTTTAGGATTTTTAATTTTATTTTTTTCTAGATTTATTTTTATATATTTTAATATTAATGTTTGCAAAACATGTTTTAATATAACAAGATAGCAGCTTGGCACTCAACTTTACCTACATAAGCGCCATCTATATAATTAATTTGAAGAACACACTTACTTCTCTTTAAAAACACTTTTGCAGACCCCAATGCTCATTTAGTAGGTAGGTTAGAATTAAAACTTACTATTTACTTGCTTTAAGTATTTTTTAAAATTTTTTATGTAGTATTTAAGTATTTTCTAGATATGAAATTATATTTTTAAGTATATATTTGTTTTTAAAAAAAATTGTGAATTAGTTCTTTATGTTTCTTATTGGTTTATATGGATTATGTCTAGTTCTTTTTTAGTTTCCTTTCATTGATATGCATATTCATGTCGGGGAGGTTTCTGTAGACAAGGTTTTCTAAAATACATTAGTTTCTAGATTTTTTTTTATAAAAAATTAATTCTTTTTAAAATTTAATTTCTTTAAAAAAAGTTTAATTTAATACTTGACTTTACTTGCTTGTTTCTCAAAAGACTTCATTAGTATTTTCCTTTTAATTCTTAAATGCTAATTTCTAAGGGTACCACTTTATTGGTATTTCTTTTTGGACTTTCTTCACTTTTTACTTTTGGTTTTGACTTTTACCCTTGCCTGCATGAATGACGAAACATGATTTGAATGATTGGAGAGTTAGGTTTGGAGGCAACTTCCTCTTGATAAGTCTGTCTCCTACCTGCTCAACAGTCATTCACTTATGCAGTTTTAAAAAATTGATTGGATTAATTTTAATTTGCTAAATTAGTGAATTTATTTTCATGGTTTAGTTTTGCACTTGATTTGCTTATGCTTCTGAATTTAAATGATATTGTAGATTAGTTCGAGAACTAAATCTTTTATATGTTTACACATTTTTTTTTTTTAATATATATTTTTTTGGCTTTAAATTTGCTTTTTTTTTTCTTTTAATTTTGCCTTTAAATTTGCTTTTTTACTTTTATACGTGTTTGCTAAAATTTAAATTTAATTTGTTTAAATTTATATATATGTACAATATATATATATATGTACAAATATAAAATGAAGTTCTATTTATAACATGCTAACATAGATTTTATACTTTTATACTTACATTATTAATATCACCAGTTTTAGTTGTTCGTATAAACCTCAGAGTTCCGATTTCATAATCATAATCAGGAATGCCTCTGTTAAAAAAAGTATTAATTTGAGAAGCCTATATTAAATAAATAAGCCATAGACAATAACTGATGGAAAAATTTAAAAATAAAATTAATTTAATATAATGTCACATATTAATACTATATACTGTAATTATAATTTATTATTAAAGAAAAATTTAATGCAGGGGGAAAAAGGGCTATTCATGGAACAATCACAAGTACAGAAACTTTTTAAGACAAGGATTTTTGTTAATTTTGCTCCCTCCCAAAGAAAGGTAATGAGATATGAGGCAGTTATACAAATAATCATTAAATAATGACTTAAAAGAGCTGTAGAGCTGTAGAGACATTAGGTATTTTTGTTGGAGGCTGGAGAGATGAAAAATGAGCAAGCACCTTCGCTGGGAATCGAACCACAGACCTCTGGAATACCAGCCTAGCGTGCAGAACCACTACACGACGAAGCCACGCAAGAATGTGGGAGAAATACCTTATATACTCCCCCTTTTAAAGAACAACTGAGGTTTTTAGGGGCCCCAATTGCCAAATCCTGGGTGTGGAGAGCCATCATCCATCACCCTTTTACTTCGGGCACCACTGTAGAGACATTAGGTATTTTTGTTGGAGGACGGAGAGATGAAAAATGAGCAAGTGCCTTCGCCGGGAATCATACCACGGACCTCTGGAATACCAGCCCAGTGTGCAGAACCATTACACCACGAAGGCACGCCAAGAAGGTGGGAGAAATACCTTATAAAGCATGACTCAATAATATTCTAACAATGTACGCAATCCAGTTAGGCAAGGTTAAGATTTTCATTTTAGTAGATGGCACTTTGAACAGTTAATTAATATTCTTCAGCAAGTAGCATATTTTTCAATTTAGAAAGTATTCAGCATGAAACTATTTGTTGACGTTAACACAGTATGACTTCATGCAACTTTAAAATTAGTTTTTCTAGTATTCCAGAAATCTAGCAAAGAAGTAATCTAGTATAACCAAGGTTCAAAATTCAAGTTTGGATTTTAAAAGAAAATTAGTTTTGTGTGTGTGTGTGTGTGTGTGTGAGAGAGTGTGTCAATTCTTAGCAGTATTGAAGTCAGGTATGACAGGGATGATCTGAAATTTACAGATTTAGTCAGTATTTAGAATAAAATGCCATACTGGCAAAATATCATTTCCCTAAAGTTCATCAAACTAATCACAGAACTTGGCACAGCAAAGAACATAATGTTGTAATCATTACCTCTGCAAAATAATCAAGGTTAAAATGTAGTCTCAAATTTTTGATTTCAGTTTAAAGCTAATACAAACTGATTAAAAACTATCATCAAAATGCTTCCCCATTACTGTATATTTAATGAAAGATTAACTATAATTCAGAAGCAAAACAATAAAGCCTTTATTAAAAAATGTCTACCAAAGAGGTTACATAACCTTAGGTTCTAACCAATGATCAGAAAACTGACTATACTGCGAATTGAACTGCGAAACTGACTATATGAAGAGTTAAAATTACTTTGGATTAAGCATGTTGCCACATTAAATGTCTACTAAGGAGGTTACACAGTGTTTTGGCCTCCCCGGTGATTGCGGTGATTTGCATCCAGAGGGCACACCGCACAAAGAGTTAGTTGTGTTATAGAACGCAAAGGCAGAAGACACGCCAAAAATGTTGGGTGTATTACCACTAATTCATGTAATTGCATCGTATCTGTCAGGTGGCAGAAAACTAGTATGATGTATCAATTTACATACCAGGTGGCAGAATATGTGCACCATGTACATGCCGGGAGGCATGAAGCTTGTAAACATGCCAGGTGGCATATGGCTTGTAAATAATTGTAAATAAATGTACAGTAAAATATCTTGGTGTAATAGATCAAAGAACATGCAACAACAACCTTCTGATCATTTGGAAAAGTATATTTTTTTTTGTGACAGCGGACCTGATTTGTGGAGATGAAGAAAATTAGTGAGTTCATGACTGGAAAGCTGGGATTTAATGCAAAGGAATTCGAGGTAGGCCCTTTTTCATTTTTCCAGAGTCTGAATAGAATGTTGAATAAAAAAAAATATTAATTATTATAGTTGGTAGAATTTAATGGTAAAATAGATGCTATGAATAAGGCAAAGAAGTTGCGTATGGTAATGCATAGCTTAACTACTAAGTTGGTGAGTAAAATAGAATCTTCATTGGTAGAAGAGGATGAATTCTCGGATGAAAAATTAAAAGAATTACTCGAAAATGTTACTTGAAAAATCGCAGTTGTTAAAACAATATGATTCTGAGATTGAAAAACTTATAGTTACAGAACAGGAGTTAGAAACAGAAGTAATTTCCACGCAAGAATATCAGGAAAGAATTATAAGTTTTAAATGTAAAATTCAAGAAAAATTAAGAAAAAATGTGTGTTAAGTTGAATCTAGAAATTCTAGTGAGGAAACTGTATCTCTGAAGTTGAAAACCTGTGAAGTTAATACTTTAAAATTGCCAAAATTAACGATTACAAAATATTATGGTGATCCTTGTTCTTGGCTTGAATTCTGGAATCAGTTTTGTAATTCCATTTACCAAAACGAAAGTCTCAGTTCGGTTGATAAGTTTTGTTATTTAAAATCGCTTCTGGGAGGTTTAGCTTTAAATGCTATTAGTGGATTATCATTTACTAGTGAAAACTATATGGTGGCTGTTGATATACTAAAAAAGCGTTTGGGCGGAGATGACCTGCTAATTAATGCACATATGAATAAATTGTTGAGTTTAGAACCTGTAAAATAATCCGGAAGTACGACTGCTTTGAGGAAGCTTTATGACGATTTAGAGGAAGCTTTATGACGATATATAGAAACAGAAATAAGAAATTTAAATTCTTTAAATGTTACTAGTGGTTCTTATGGACATTTATTATCCCCTATTTTGTTAAAGTTTATACCCGAGAATTCAACTCTAGAATTCACTAGGAAAAGAAGTGATAAACAAGATTTCGATGTTAATGAACTACTAACGTTCTTGAAAACGAAAGTGGAATATAGGGAAACATCAATGATGTTATCGAGTTCTAAGAATTTTGATGTAAATGAACTATCAGTACGAAACAAATGTTCCCATCGAGGTTATCAAAATAAATCTTATATGCATTTTAAAAGAAACAATTATGGTACGAATAAGCAAGGTGCTTCAATATTAACTAGTCAAAGAGAAACTCCCTCTAAATACTTTTAAAAATCACATTTTAATCAAAACCAAAAGTTCTCGAGGCTGCCTAAGAATGTGAATCAAAATGTCTGCATTTTTTGTTTATCTGCTAGTCACATGAATCACGATTGCCCACTTGATTTAATGGCTCACCAAAAGGCATTAATGGATCAAGGTTTATGTTTTATTTGCTTTTTGAAAAGGTATACAAGGTGTTCCTGTGCTCATAAAGATGAAAAGTGCAGATGGTACAATGTCCAGGGTATACATAATTCATTAATATGTGACGCTGCATCGAAAGATTTAGAGACGGATGCCTCCAAGCAGACAAAACAAACGCCAATCTCTGAAGCTTCTTTTTTGCTCTTATGTAATGAAAATAACAACAAAATTAAACCTCCAACTTCCGTTCTTTTACAGACATTTGTAGTGACAATGAGGTATAAAGGGGGGAGAGAAAAGATTCAGGGTCAACAAAGTCATTCATCTTACGAGAAGTGGTTGATTCACTGGGGTTGAAAAATATTAATAAAGAAGCGCTTATTATTTTCACATTTAGATGCAAAAGAGTGCTTGTATGATATTGTAGAAATAGTATTGCAGAATGTAAACAGTCCCAATAAGAGGATAAAAATTAACGCAATAGTCATTGATTCTATAACATGAAGGCATGTAAAAGTTCCTTCTTGGTGGATATGTAAGATGGCATTTGAGAAGGAAATAGAATTAGCAGATACTGGTATGAGTAATGAAATTCAAGTATTAATAGGTTCAGATTATATTTGGGAAATTTTAGGGGAACGAAACATGAAGATTTGTAAAAAATTAGTCGCAACAGAAAGCACTTTCGGTTTCGTAATTCAAGGCAAGGGCAAAGGATCAAATTGTAAGGAGGCAACAGTTAATCATATAACCGTTGTAAATGAGGACTTATATTACAAAAGAGTTAAAAAATTATTGGAATTAGAAACAATTGGGATTAGTTCGGATAAAAAAATATCTCGATCAGAAAAAGAAATTTTAGAGTCATTAGAACGAAATACAACCTATGAGAATAAAAGGTATGAGACTCGATTATTGTGGAAAGAGGGTGTTGAAGGCTTAAATAATAAATTATGAAATTGCGAAACAACATTTGCTATTTTTAAATAATAAGTTTCAGAAAAACAGACAGCTATATTTAAAATAAAATGAGATAATTAATGAACACTTGAGAGATGGTACAGTGGAACAGGCAAATACGTAATTAAATGGTAATTTGAAAACAGGGTATTACATGCCTCATCATGTGGTAGTGCGCGAGCAGAAGGATTCTACAAAGGTTCGAATAGTTTTTGACGCTTCTTCTAAAAGTAAGGACAATTTATCACTTAATGATTGTTTGGAAAGCAAACCTAATTTAAATCCCAACTTGCTAAGGATTATCATTAAATTCAGGGTACATTAAATCGTGTTTTGTGCCGAAATTCAGCATGCACTTTTAGAGGTAGGCTTAGCTAAAGAAGATAGAGATTTTTTAAAGTTTTTGTGGATAAATGAAGTAGGGTTAAATCTCGATCACAGTAATCCCAACTTACAGGTTCTCCAACACAATAGAGTCCCTTTCGAGGTGAAGTGCTCGCCTTATATATTATATAACAGCTGTAATAAGACTGCAATTAAAAAAGTATGAAAATGAATACGAAGAGGCATGCAGTATGTTAAAAGAGCTTTAGCTATATGATTTAATTTTTGGGACAGTTAATGTAGCAAGGGCCTTACATTTAAGCAAGAACATGATTTTCATTCTTAGCGAAGTCAGTATGAATTTACGTAGACGGGTTTCAAACTCACCTCAGCTAAATGAACTATGGAAACTTAATTGAACTGACTGTCGTGAGACATCTGAAGACTCTTTGATACCATTGAAAGTTTTAGGTCTTATCTGGGACAATGTCAATGATAATTTGAAAATAGATGTATCTCAGTTTGAGAAGTTACAAAATCTTAAAGTAACTAAACGCATCATTTTAGCAGCATGTGGTATGCTGTTTGATCCCTTAGGAATTAGCCCACCAGCGGCTGAGCGGTAATGTCACTGGTAGTTCGGTCTGAGATTTGAATCCCGCGAACGGGCTGGCTGCATGGGTGTTTTTGTGATTTTTCCCATGTGTAATCTGTATATGAGCCACTTTCCTTTAGAAAGTCTTCCATGAAGGTATCCCTCCCCTTAGGCAGATAGCCCTCGAGGCTTTGCCGTAATTAAATAACCTAACATAAGCCTTAGGAATTATGAATCCATTTACTGTTCGAATCAAACTCTTAATGCAAACTATGTGGGAAAAGGGTATTCAATGAGACGAGAATGTTCCACTTGATACAGAATTCATATTTCAAGAATGGTTAAAAGAAGTTGAAAAAATAAAGTTTTTCGAAATTCCCAGACAGTACTTCAGTGATATGTGTTGGAAGTTTATAGAAGTTCAACATATTTTCTGATGCCAGTCCCAAGTGTTTTGGTGCTGCAGCATATTTTAGATTTGAGAAGAAAAATAAATGTAAAACAAGTTTCATAATGTCGAAATTCCGTTTAGCTCCATTAAAAAAGGTAACACTCCCTAGGCTTGAACTTTTGGGAACATTAATTTCTGCAAGATTAAGTTCGTATTTGCAATCGATATTTCCGCAGTTGGATACAGGAAATATATTTTACTGGACCAATTCCAAAATTTGCATTCACTGGATCAAGAAATCGTGTGGTAGAAATCAAGGAGAAAACAAATTTAAACAACTGGTACTTTTGCAGTGGGAAGACCAACCCTGCTGATAAACTTACGAGAGAGATGAATGCTGAAGCTCTAATTAATGATAGTGATTGTTTTTCTGGGCCACCTTGGCTTTAAGAAGTAGATATTCGATGTCACATAACCGAAATGAATACTGAAGCTGACTTGCAAAACGTTAGTAAAGAACGAAAATGTGTTACTTTAAAAAGCACTTGTGGAATCTACAGAACTGTTACTAAATCTTGAACTGTACGGAGATTTAAACAAAGTTTTGGGAATAATGGCTTATGTTCTGCGCTTCGTGAACTACTGTAAATCTGCTCGCGAAAAGCAATCTGGTGTGCTTACCGCCTATGAATTAAGGAAGGCTTCAGAATTTATTATAAGAAATGTTCAACTTAATGAATTTTCAGCAGAAATCAAGGCTTTAAAGACAGAACAACCGATTAAAACTAAAAGCAAAATCATTTCACTTAATCCATTTCTACATGAAAAAGAAATTTTAAGAGTAGGAGGTAGATTAAGAAACGCAGAAATTACCAGAGAAAGTAATTATCCCATTATATTGCCAAATAATAATCACTTTACTAAGTTATTAATACAGAATTATCACGAAAATCATTTACATGGAGGGTTGCACTTAATGTTATCTGCAATATGACAGAAATACTGGATAATAATGCTCAAAGAATGAAATTAAAAAATGCATTTGGAAATGCATAAAATGTTGCAGAGTACGAGCGGCAAGATCCACTCAGTTAATGGGAGAATTACCTGCTAGTAGAGCGATTCCAAATAGAATCTTTTAAATATTAATGTAAATATAATTTAAATATTAGTGTGGGTTCAGCATACAGTATTATCCATGACGCAATGTGATTTAATAAGTGCCCGTGAGATAGATGCCATATCAGTTGACTGCTGAATTAAGAGACTGCCATATTGATTGATGCCCATGGAAAATGTTTCTAGGACAAAGAAGATGGATTCTGGAAAAAATTGCTACAGAAGATTAACATGAACACTGCCACCAACCAACCTAAAACCAACAACAAAAAACAAAAAAAAAAAAAAAAAAAAAAAAAAAAGGGGGGGGGGAAGGCCATAAGCCATTGACAAAATTCAAAAATTCTATACCCAACCACCAACAGAAAAAGTAATTCTTACTTTCTTCTGAAAAGCAAATGTAGTCATTTTAGAACATCACATAGAAAAAGGGAGCAACAGTAATCAGTACTTGTTAAGCAGACCTTTTCCAAAATTCTTTTCACCCTTCAAACAGAAATAAGTGAAGAGGCCTTGAGATACACTGTTACTACATATTTTAACAGTTGCGACAATCAATGATACGGAATTTGAATGTCTCACACACACACTCACCCCTCCTGATGACTTTTATGTGTAAGGATGGCTCAGAGATAAAATATAAGGTAAGTGCATTTAGAGTGATGAAGAGGTGAAAACCACAGTGCATGATTGGCTACAGTCATAGCCAAAAGGATTTTTCTTGTGAGATCTATGGACTGCACTTTCAAAGGAAACATCCAAAATCACATATGTAAAATTTTTCTGTATTTTCTCATTTGTTTTATATAATAATAACAATAAATATACTTAATATAATAAGGTTTTCATTTGAATAACATTTATATTTAACAGTAATTTTAGCAAATCTAGCTCTCGCTCTTGTATATCCCAAATGATAACATGTGGCTTCTGTTGACATACAGTCTGGCCACTCTTGATTTATACACTTTCATCATGATAACATGTGGCTTCTGTTGACATATAGTTTGGCCACTCTTGATTTAATCATCACTTCATATATTTTAATCAAATGCAATACTTTTCATCAATTAAACTGCAAGTGCATAAAATATATACCACTCTTGATTTAATCATCACTTCATACATTTTAATCAAATGCAATACTTTTCATCAATTAAACTGCAAGTGCATAAAATATATACAACACTCAAAGTTTTAAGTTATCACCATATAAATAAAATTTGGAATACATTTACCTTCTTGGTGGAGGTGCATTGAGTGCTTTGTCAGATATTTCTACTTCCTTTGTTTTACCATCCAGTCTATTTCCTTTTCCACAAAATGCCTGCCAAACCAGCACAAAATATAAAACATTACAAATGAACATACAAAGTAATTAACAGCTCAATTTACACCATTCACATAAATTTTAAACACAATTCTTAAGATTTAAAATTTAGTTTAAGAAGAAATTACCTAGCTAAAATACTAAAGTATTAAAAAGAAATTTAATTTTGGTTAAGGCCTTTTTTCACCCTTTCCACAATTTATGAGATTATTTTTGGCAGTTGAGAATAAAAAATAAGTATGAATAATAATTTAAAGCAGAATAACATACAGGATAGCTAAAAATATAGAAACATGGTAAAAGAATGAATTCCTTTATAATGTACACAGGACTAGCTTTTGAATTTAAAAATGGAATAAGAATGAATAAACATAAATCTTAGAATGAAAAATCTTAGAATGAATAAACATAAATCTTGGATACAGGATAAAGGGATACTATCATCAATTGCAGCTGACACAGAACAATGCCCAAAGAACAACTGTGACTTCTTACAGGTTTGATATTTCTTACTACACAAGAAATATTAATTAACTATGGCACCATCAAATAAACAATTACCAAGTAAAAATAAAATTATTGCAGAAGGAACTGCTAAGTAAAAAAACAGTTGTCATTTTACACATTTCTTTTAGCAAATTTTTCCATATAATCTTTAGTCTTTGCACATTATACATCTACATATTCATAATAAAATAGTTACAAAAGAATAAATTGAATTTAAATACAAATTTAATTAATTCTTTGCACCATTGCTGCAAGGAATGAAATTTAAATTTTAACAAACATGTAAATACGTAAAAAAGCAAATTTAAAGTTAAAATAATTAAAAAAAAATGTGCAAACATATAAAAGATTTAATTTTCGAACTAATATACAATATCATTTAAATTCAGATAGCATAAGTAAATCAAGTGCAAAACCAAACAATGAAAATAAATTTAGCAAATTAAAATTAATTTTTTAAAAATGCATAAGTGAATGACTGTTGAACAGGCAAGAGACAGACTTATCAAGCGAAAGTTCATAATAAAATAAATTTATTTACATATCTACATTTAAAATCAGGCAAAAAGCAATCTTAGATTGGCATGTCTACCAATTCTCTGGTTTTTTGTCACATGACCTGGTCCCCAAGCAGATCACCAAATCTCCCATTTTTTAATTTTTAGCTGTTACTAAAGAAAGAGTTTTTCAGTAATTATGAATTGAAAAATTCTTAAGGTTTTACAACTGTCGCATGTCCATTTCATAAATAGTCTAAATGAAAGTCATCTCCTGGACAAAGAGTTCATAATTTTTGAATTAATTAAATCTATTGAAATATTGAAATTTAAATTGGAAAAATTTCCTCCACCACACCTAGTGATTTTCAGCATATTTTTTTAAAAATTAATTTAATTTGACCTAAATTGTGTTTACTTACTGTAGACATTTGCAGAGCTTTATATGCAGATTCAACCAATGTCTAATCAGTAAATATTTGTATTTAATTTGGTTTTACATCAATATATTATATACTACTAAATAGTATGCACATTAATTATTCAATTTTATTCGAATTTGAAAGTACTGTGATAAACTTAAGTTTTCCTTTCTTACTCATGGTTTTTTTTTTCAGTTTAAAAGTGTAAGAAAATTATAAAAGAAATCAGCCAAAACAGAAACTAGCATAAAGTTTAGACTACCAAATTAAATAGTTGTATGTTTTATATCCTACTATAAGTAGTTGAATAATCTGATTCATGCATTATAAAGGGAATTTAAACCAGCTGGAGTTTTTCTGAAATAATGCCACCACGCAGTGGACACTCATAGTTTATCATATTTAAAGGTTGACAGCTATGGAAAAATAAATGCTTTTGTTCCTGAAGATAAGGGGCTTATGTCTGGTTTATCTATGAAAATGACAGTTTGTTCAAAATTTACATAAATCTGATTTTGTTTTTATTGCCCATTTTTAAATTCTATTTCTCTTCCGAATAGATGTTTGCATCACTCAAAGTTATGAATTGAAAAATTTTTTAACTTGGTTTTCCAACTCTCAAGAATATGTGCGTTGAATATGCATTTGATAAAACAATTTAAATGATAGTAATCTTCTGGACAGAGAGCTCACTATTTTTGCATTCACTAAGGTTCCCCCCCCCCTCGATTTATAAAACACATGGAGGTAAGAAAGGAAGGAGTGGCCAAACTGGCACTAGAAGTGAAGCACTGCTTCGAAGCTTAGGTCACCAGATGGGGTGTTTTTTGTTTACATTCAGAAGCTTGCTTGACAGTGCTCTAATAGTATTTTGACACATGACAGTTCCATACAAATTGAAAAATGGGACACTTTTGCATGAAAGAAACATTCATAGTGTGATGGATAATAGCAAGTGAATTATAGCAAGTATAGTTTAGTGACATTTACGCAAAAATCACATCTTGGTTATTTTTCGATAACTAACAACAGCGATTTTGACTATGAATTTGTTTTATAAAATTCTAAGCAGTTGAACTACAAAAATATAGATTTTAGCAAAAATGTTATGCTTAAAGAATTAAAAATACCTTATGATACCTTTAAAATTGTATACACCTTTCGACACACTTGATAGAGCATTCGCTACTTTTATTTTATGTTACAAACACCAAAATATTTAAAATAAAATAAATTTTTTTGTCATCCACATATTATTGCAACATGTACTTTTAAAAATTTTTTAGAGGAGAGGCTTTACTGTTGCTCATTTTAAACTCAACATTTTATTTTTATATATCTGAAAAAAAAAAAAAAAAAAACTTTGGGCTTACACATTTTACTTAGTTATTATTATTATTATAATATTATCAGAGAATTATTAAACTGTGTAAAATTGATAAAAGAGGTATTGAGTGCTCTGCCAAAATATATTTACTAGAGGATTTGAATTTGATGATGAATGTCCTAAAACGCGTTTTAAGTCAAAAGTTTGAAACTTGATGGCTAAATTATGCATGTTAAAATATTTGTAATTATGCACATAGGTCAGGTTAAGTTTTTATTAAATAGAGTAAGGCATGCAAGGGCTATCTGCCTAAAGGGAGAGATGCCATCGTGGAGGAATTTTGAAGAAAAACTTACCTTTGAGTGGGTATTAAAAATATTGCATATAATTTATTCAAATTATATTTATACATATTTGTTATGTAAAACTTTCAGGTATATGTTAAATTAGTGTAAATTACTTTACTCGAAAAATATAGTAAATACACAGAAATTAAAGATTTGCACATGCCTAAAATGAAAAATAGGAAATATGCATGGGTATTTATGCATGTGCTTGCAAAAAGCATGTATCTGCCTTTAACAAAATACATAAATATTCATTAAATTATTTATAAATGAATTTGAAATGAAGAATTTATTCATTTATAAACAACTGTGAAAGTTACTGTGAAGAAATCTAATTATTAAATGTATCTAATTTATAATGATTATAAATGTTATCTAAATATATAATAACCTTAATATTGAATTGTAAACATAAACTGAAATCCTGTTGACAAATACGTTATAGAACTATTTAAGCAAGAATTGTTCATACTGGAAAGCAATCTGTTAAAAGGTATTGTAAAGCAAATGCTATGAGATGCACACTTAAGAAAGTAATAAAGAGTTTTGGAATATGTATTGTTCAAATTAAGGGTAAAAAAAATCTGATAAGTATAATTAAAAGAATTATTCCCCTTACATTTTATAATAAGTCAGGTAGAAGTTTTAAACAATACTTAAAAAAAAAAAAAAAAAAAAACTTATTTTATTCCCTGTCAAAAATGTTTACACAAAGTTAAGTACTATTTAAAGTATTTCGCTAAGTTCTAATAATTCTCTAATTTAAAGTGAACAGAATAGAGCATTAATTATAAATTGACTTATATTTTTCGATTTAAAAGATGCCTCAAAAGCCACAAAATCATGTCATATTTTAGGAAGAAGCTCTATAAATAGAAAAGAAATAATGCATAATTTTAATATTAATAATACAATAAACTTTGATCTTAATTTTTGTACCTTAACCGAATCAAATCGAATTACCTTACATTTTTTTTTCTAATGTACTTAAAGAAAACTTATGAAAATATTTCATTCAAATTAAACCATTCTGAGCAAACTGTTGTGTGAAAAGTATAGCCTTTAATTCCTTTCAGAATGAAATGTTGTTTAAAAATGTATTCTTTTCATATACTTAGGACTCTGAAGTACTGTAGAAAAAGAAAATATATACATTTATATGTATATTTACGCCGTAATTACAAAATATTTACATCTGATTGTGTCAAAACCCATTGAACTTAATGGTAAATTACCCAATGTTTTGGTCACCACGTAGGGATTGCCAGTGCTCTGAAGCACTGGTGATCCCTACATGGTTAGGGGAAACTACTACTATGGGGTAAACTGGTTAGGGCCACTCCATCTTACTTTCTACCTCCATGATGAACCATGCATTTATTTTTTAAACAATGATAAAAAGGAAATGAAAATTGTTTAAAAAATTAAAAATGATTAATTGTAGACAAAGTGATTCCACACGATTGTCCTTTGCCATTTCAGGGCTTGCAGCTTTACAGTATATAACTTGGATATTTCAGCCCAATGCAAAATAATTAAAATATAATCCCTTATCAGAACTGGTGATTTAACTTTTGTACTTAAATCTTGAACATATGTATCGTTTTTAATTGTGATAAAATTGTATCCGTAACAAAAAGATACTAGGGCCAACTGATGATGCATAATATCTTTAATTTTTCTTCAATAGTATAAGCTAAAATCATAAAACATATACTTTATCTGAATTGAACAGAGCTTTCAAAATTAAAAATTTTCAAACTGTGTTTTAATTTTCATTATTAAAGAATTTGCTTCATGGACTGTCAATACTAACTTTTGTTTTTTTCAGAGGAGAACTGAAATAATTTTATGGTTTTTTATATTTTTTTAATGATAAACACTTCAGGGTATTAAGACCATAAAACTTATGCATTTCCGATCATCGCGTAAAAAGAAAATCATCCAAAGTGCTTTGAAGGTCAGCAATCTCATGAGTGAAACAGTCTTTTGTGCACATTTTGCTTTTTTCAGTGCTCTTATTCAAAGAATGAAATATTATCAAAAGTTATTAATGTGATATTGAAGTGGTATGAAGCTCCTAATGGAGTAAATTGCATTTTTAAATGACTTTATAAACTTTTAAAAAACAGTATTTAGATTTTTTTGTTTGGAAATAAAAACCTATGAAAGTTCAAACTTATAATTACATGTATAAAACTTAATTATACTAATTTAATATAATTAACATACTAATTTAAGTTAACACTTACAACAAATGATGTATCTGGTGGATGAAGCTCTGGCTCTTTTACGACAGGTTGCTGTTCAAAAAGAAAAATCATTCTGAGAACATATAGTAATAACAAAGGAAATTAAAATACAATTCTTAAGAGATGAAAAACATATTCATAAAAAGTATACTTCAGTATTTCTTATAGGAAATTATAGTAATAAATACATTCAGTCGAAATATCCTATTCATAAAAATATTGAATTAACTATAAAAAGTTTTATTATTTGATTAATACAGGTTGTTCCACATAGTGAGATATATATCTGAGAACTTCTTTAGGCCAGCTTGAATGTGACTTAGATTCCCTGATAATGTAATTATATGATGATGATAATGGTAATTTAATGGATCATGTGCAGTAGTAACAATGCTGTCAGAACATGAACAATAATAATAACAAAATTGTACAAGGTACTTAGACAAAGGACTATTATATGTCTATCACCAAAATTTTTAACCTTCCAAGTTTATCTTTCTATGATAAAAATCTCTATTTGATGTATTCTGTTTTGCCTGTCATAGTTAGGATAGGGGGGAGAGGGACGTTTTGATTTATAATGTAAAAGAGGAATAATATTAAAAAATTTGATTTAACAAAGAATATAACCTCTTAAGTAATTAAATGGTTTCAGAAGCTGCGATGATGAGGACAGATCAGAAAAAGTACAACACCAGGAATGGCAAGAGAAGTTAGCAAATGTCGAAGAATTGAACAAAATATGTGTTAATAAGAAAATTTATCTTGGAGCATAGGATCAATTAAAAAAAATCATTTTATCAGTAAGAAATGAACTTGGATTTTGACATCATGAACTAGGGGAAGGGAAAAAGAAAGAAAGCTAACATGTAAATTTTTACGTATTAACACAAATATTTTAGTACAATCTGATCATTTGTTGTAGATGAAAAGGTAAAAGTCACTTATTTGGTTTCATGGCTTAAAAAAGGCTTTCTTAACTATCAATATTTATTGTAAGTCTGCAAACATTATCAACATATATATATATATATATATATATATATATATATATATATATATATATATATAAAACCCACTATTTCAGCTGTATAACACACAAATTTTGATTATTACATAAGGATTAGTGTTTAAAAAAAAACACATTCTTCTCCAAAAATGTTTACAACTGTTTTGCACTTTTCTCTGAGTACACCTAAATCTGTTTTTGCTTAAAAAAAAAATTAGATGTTATAGCAGCCCCATAAATAAAATTTCAACTTTCTACTGCTAATTGTTTTTGAGTTATGCAAGATATATACATACATACAAACATACATATGGGAGAGAAGAGTCCTTTCTTCTGTTTGTAGGTAGAGATGTCATGTAAAAAAAATCTTCCAAATGGATTTGAGAATGGTCAAAATGAATACTTCTCCCAAATTTTTTGCTATTACAATACTTCCTTTAATTAAGGAAGTAAGAAAAAAATCAGAGAACTTCTGAGACTTGGCATTATACAAACTTCAGCGACACCAGCTATCCACCAAATGCATCTCCTCACAGTTCCCTTTCAAGATTTTGTGGCAAAACTTTGTATTTTTGCAAATTTTTTTACCGCAGTTTCTTAAATGCTAGCAAATTCCATAATTGCATATTTTAAAACTAAGTTTAAGGTAAAAAATAGCCTGATTTGTTTAGAAAAAGGTTGGAGCTTGGAATACAACAAAAAGAACGCATACGAAAATGGTGATTTTGCTTGACTGAAGGATTGTTACGAGCATGGTTGCTGAAGAATGGTTATGTGCGGGGTTTCCAGAAATTGGCACATTCTGAAAATTTGGTGACTTCTACTAAGGTGATTGCGATAATACGTAAATACCAAAATAAATCTGCAAGACTTGAAAAATTTCAGGTACTACTCAAAAGTGATCATGAGAGAAATTTGTTTTTATTCATGAGAAATGTTTCACCATTTAAGTTCACAATATCAAAAATTGTCTGTTTCTTTACTTTTGCTATTGTGACTTAGAACTACTGATTCATAACAGCAAAAATTAATAAATAGCAAAAATGCCTGAATGAAGTAACAAACAGACAGGATTAATGCTTGAATTAGCACTTTCTGCTATCATTAGTGCTATTTTAACTACTACAGATTAGGACAGTTGAAACTATTTATAGTGATGGAAGACCCCAGAACATTTACTGATTAATAATGAAATTTGGTCAGTAGATATTTCAGGGCTTTCAAGCACTGTAAAATAGCATCACTAGTACTAATCCACAATAATTTGGTTAGGAAGACAAGCTAACAAGAAAACCCTTCTTGACTTTGTTTATCAAGGGGTTAAAATCAATTAACAAAAATTTCTGGAAGATATAATTTTTTTGTCTCAGAAGTACACCAGCAATTAAGAAATGAACCTCCAAATAAAATTCTGATTTGCGTATAGGGCTAAAAGTATTTAAGAATGATGCAAGCACCTTGTTGTATTGGCAATTTCAATTTGACCTAGTTGAATCGATTTGTCTTTTGTACCTAAATTTGACTGTGCAGATCTGTGGTAAATAGTATATGTTATCATTAATTTTTAACTAACAATTTAATTTTTTTTCAAAATTCTTGTTTAAAATTTTTAATGGAAAAATTCAGAAACATAGGTAGCATTTAAAGGTTAAAAGGATTTGTTATTCCTGCTGCATCCCTAAAGAAGACAGTATAAACCAATTAATTGCAAGCCTTGCTTTTATTTGATACACAGATTTTTTGGTCAATAATATATTGCCCTAAAAATAGCTTAACCTCTCAATTTTGTACATATTAGGAATGGTTTTGTAAATTTATTTTTTTACACTTTCACTTGATTTTCATGCCACTCTACCTAATATCATATTTACTTTGCCATAAAGAACACAGAAGTTGCTTCAAGTTCTTGTATCCCATGGAAGACAAACTATAATTTAATTTCCATCATTTTTTAATTTTTGCTTTAAAAAATTATTAAGTGCAGCAGCTTTACATGCACTCTTAATTGAGTTTTTACTTGATTTATTTCTTTTCTAATAAGTTTCAAATTAAGATACTCTCAATAACAAACTCACATTTCCATTTTTTGAATAAAGATATCTTGCAAAATATTCTTATTCCACAGCAAAATACAGATTTCCATACATGAAAATAAGAAATACCGGTGAACTTCCAATATATTCTGTTGCAAAATAGTCTAAACTGGCTAACAATCTTTCAGATTAACCATGAAGACTCTACAGTCTTTGATTTTCAGTTAAATAAATGTTACGGATTCTATAATAAGGAATTTGCTAAATAACTTCAACCAGCCTTCTGATATAGTTTAAGCTAGGAAGACTTTCTAAAGGAGATTAGTTCATACTTATGTTATACCGAAAAGCAGAAAATCTTCATGCTTACAGACTACTCACCTGCTGGGAATACCCTAGGATAATTACAGTGAAATGGTAATTGCAGTATGCATAAAACTTACAGTTGGCTCTTCCTCAGCAACAGCTTTTGGTTCAGGTTCCTTATATCCAACAGGAGGAGCAAAATCCACCTAATAGAGAAGATATTATATCACAGATTTTTTAACATTCAATTATACAGGGGGTCCAGAGTAGGTATTATAACTATAAGTTCTTGTTTTCTTTATTTGTAGTTATGTATCATATAATGAACTTTGTGATTATGAAAAAATGATAACTTTAAGATTACAAAGTAGGTGGTACAGGAATTACAATTAACCTTCCAGCACGTATGTGCAAAATTTATGATAAATTCAGTTTTTAATGCACATTTTTCGCATATCGAAGCTGAGACGTCTGAATGCCATTTCTATTCCTCCTTTCTATCCTTCCCCCACATCATAGAATGTGCCAACAAGAAGTAATTTGACTTTTTTTTTGGCTGGGCTTTTGTGCTACGTGGCAGCTTTTTTGTAAAAGTTATGACACGCACGTGGTCCTGGGTGAAAATTCGGAAAATATTTTCCTTCTCAAATATTTTGTAATGTTGTGTTATTAACTGCCATGTATTATTTTAATTTGAATACATTTGGCTCTGTAAATTTTATATCGGTTTTCATGGGGGAAAAAAAAAAAAAAAAAAAAAAAAAAAAAAAAATTGCAACCAGCTAATTTTGCTTGCATTCTTCCAGAATTATCTGATGAAGATAAGGAAGACAAGGAAGCCTTTGGATGGGAGAACAATAGCGATTTCCATTCCTTATTTCCTTTTATTTCTGTTTTTTAGAACTAAATAAAAATATTATAGTTTAAAGTGTGTTTTTGTAACCAGGAAGAAGTAAATTCCCTTGCAGAAGTAAGTAATGCTAAACTTACTTTTTTTATCTGTCTATACTTGCCTTTTATGAATATTAAAATTAGCTTCAATTTTAAAATATAATTGAGTATTAAAAAAGTCTCAAAAATACAGCTGTATGCTGTATTTTTTCTGCTGTTATATACAGCTATTAACCTGCATACAACAGCAGAATTATCATATAGGTTCTAATAAATAGTGCCTTTATTTACTTATTCTGGTTTAAGAGCATAAAAATTATTTTGAAAGTAATTTCATGAGGTATAAGCAATTTTATTAAAACATAAAATTCTTTGATGGATTTTTGGAAAATATTTTCCTATTTTATCTCTTTATCAATTTTTCCCCTTGTTGTATTATCTTTTTTTACACGATTATACTTAAAAAATATATGAGTTTTGTATTCAATAAATCTTGATTAAGTAATATTTTGCGTAAGAGCATGTTTTGGTAATTTATTTATGTGCAAACAATCCGGATTTAACGTAAAATTAAACGGAAAAAAACATAAATAAATCTGGGAAATAAACAACTATAATCCACAAAATTCACTAATGTACACAATTCTTAGTCCCGAGGTGTGGATTATTAGAATTCTAATGTATAAATAAAAATTTTGATTTTCCTTGGCATTTAAAAAAAAAGTTGGAATTTTTCGTGACCTTTCACAACTTTTTCAGAATTCTACAGGTGAATAAGAATCTTGATTAAAAAAATATCTTAGATTACATTTTTAATATAGTATTGATAATGGACAAAACTATTATGAGTTAATAAACATTTATACATTCAATATAGTAACAACATAAATTATAATAAAAAATTTGGTATAATTTAAGTAAAGCAAAACACAACAATATTTTTTAAAAAAGGCTAGATTTTTTATGACAGATTTTCATTTCTAGGACAGTAATTGCAGCAATTAATAATCATTACACTTACATTCATATCACATTCAATAATTGATACTGCTTTTCCTGGTCTAGTTTCCAAAACACAAAATTCATATATCTAAAATGAAGTAAAATACAAGTTACAAGAGTTAAAAATGCAATGCTACTTAATTTCATATCAAGCAATACATGTATTACATAAAATAATATGTATTTCATTTTGTAGTTCTAGGTTGTTTTTTGGTGTAATAAGTGGAAATTCCTTGTCTTTGAAGACTGAGGTTTAAATATAACAAAATCCGGTAAAACATGGACATTTTTGATTGAGTTATTTATGAAACTTAAAATTTATCAAGCTGAAATTCTATTCGAGAAGTTGATGTTATATGGGAAGAGGGATATAAAGCCTGCAGATTTCATTCTCAAAATATTCTCAATCAAAATTCAGGCAGAATGCAGCAAAAGTTTTACGGTTATAACTTTTATTGTACGTACGTTTATGGCCAATAACAGATATACTCATGATTACTGAAGGATCTGTTTAATAATTTAGTGTAAGCAACAATCTACAAATGAAATCTATGTATTTCACTATTAAAAGATATTCAGTTTTGGCAAAGCATGTGAGAACTACTTGCAAAGCACCATCCTGGTTTTCACTGATAGTATCCTAGCATACATAATTTAAAGGTTATTGTATCCTTCTTTTCCTAACATTAATTACTAAACAGGATTTTAAAATCCATCCATCTGCAAATGCATTATGATTTTACATACATCCATATCTTGTCTGTGATTTAAAGGCAAATCCAACATATATGCTAACCATCATACTGTCTGGATTGGGATTTATTCTCAGGAAGGGAGGATTTTCATAGAAGATTTGAAAAGAGAGCTTGTGTATATTTACAATGCACTGGATAAAGTTAAAAAAATACCACAACAAAAAATTACACAGTTTGGGATAGAAAAAATCCAAATCCTAAGAAGACCAGTTTTCATTACCACAAAATTTCTTTCTGGAAAACAACAATTTTTGACAGAATCATTGAATAAAAATAGCAAGATAATTTTTGATTACCAAATTATTAAATTTTCTTTTAATACTTCACAGGAAACTTCCTTAAGATATTTACTATTTTCCATTTGCTTTTTCCATGACCTGACAGAATAGAAAATCTTGCCACTCAAAAAGGAGTATTAGTTGCAAACCTCAAGTGCAAAAAAAAATCCAGTGAAATTAATGCATGACTATGTTTTGAATAATCAAGTCTTTTCTTTAATAAATAATTATATAAATAATCTCTACATAATGATTATTTAAAATTAAATAATATCACATATTTCTTCCGATCATTTAGTTTTGCCATTTTGAATAGCTTATTTTACATACAAGATTTTAAGCTCTATACCAGTGGCGTAGCTAGGGTGGGGCAAGGGGGGACATCTGTCCTGAGTGCAGCGTCTAGGCAGTGCCAAATTGATGCTACGAAATTTTTTAATGAAATGTTTTCCATTCTTGGCACACAGAAAGGGGCGCAAATTCCTCAGTTGTCGCCGGGCGCTGGAATCCTAGCTACGCCACTGCTCTATACATTTCATTTCTGCACACTTATTGATAACTAATAAGGATATTATAAGTAGTAACTTAAATTTGTCTGAGGTATTTCAGGAAATTAGCATATCAAGATTAGATTGCAATTTCTTTTTAATCTTATGATTTTTGTACTTTTTAAAAATATTTATCAATTTTTTGAAATATTAATTATAAAACTCTTCAAGATATTAACCAAAATTTTTTAGATTGTATTTTTTTGGGTAAATAAGAATTTTTCTTCCTATGACTGGGGAGGGAAAAAATATTTACTTACTATATTTAAAAACAGAACAAAAAATATAATTAAAATATAAGCTAATAAGGAATATAAAACTATGTAAACATTTCATTAAAAAATTTCGTAGCATCAATTTGGCACTGCCTAGACGCTGCACCCAGGACAGATGTCCCCCCTTGCCCCACCCTAGCTACGCCACTGATATAGAGCATAAAATCTTGTATGTAAAATAAGCTATTCAAAATGGCAAAACTAAATGATTTTCTTGGGCAACAGATATTATTTGTTAAAAGAGTATATACAGCAGTCATATTTTATGTATACAACTTCTGTTAAGTTAATGGAAAAACGTATAAATAACATTTAAATACTGCCATTAAAATATTTTACTCAGAAATTTCTAAGCAAATTATAGTAATTATTACTTTTATTAATAAAGATACATAAAATTTACCTTATCATTATACTCAATAGCTATCATGTCCCCCGTAGTTAAACAGGCAAAATTCCTTAAGGCATTTTCTAATCTTGATATAGGCTAAGAAATTCAAATCTGGTACAAATATTAGGCACAACATTCACAAATTTCCAGTATCAATAAAGTATAATGTAAAATCTAAATGTATAATTCTGAGTTATATTAAGATTACATCAACGAAAAGAACGACAGCAGGTAGAGATGAACAAATCAATTATTTTTCAGCAACAGCTGAATGTTATCCAAAATCATAAGTAGTTTCACTAATTTTTATATGCTTAATATAAGGGTTGCCCAAATGAAAAAAAGGACACGTACGATAACGTCAGAATGAATGCATTGATAGCAGCGCCACTGCACAAGTATATAAAGGGTGGTATGATGTATGCATCTTAGATGGCATTTAACCGTGAAACTTGTTTGTAGGAGATTAAATTGTGCGAAAGGAAAGTCGTGCTATCTATGGATGCATCCAGATCAGAACAACACGTGGTAGTATAAGGGTTGCCCAAATGAAAATGTTGCCAAATTTCTAGTTGCGGAAGGTGAGCGTAATGTGGACATCTATCGAAGAATGGTGACAGCGTATGGTGATCACTGTTTAGGTCGTAGGGCTGTAAACAAATGGTGTAAAAGTTTCCGTGAAGGGCAGCAAACGACATCGGATCTGCCGAGACCGGGCCAAGCAAACAAAGTGATCACCAATGATTCCATTGCCTCCGTTAATGAAATGATCCAAGCTAATTGAAGGGTTATGACCCGTGAAATCAGTCACGAACTCAATCTGAGTAGAGGAATGGTTAACATCATTATTCACAAACACCTGGGGTACAGCAAAGTGTGTGCGGCATGGGTACCAAAACTCCCGACCCTTGATCATCAGAAACGACGAATGGGCTTCTGTCTCCAGCACTAGATCCGTTATGAGGAGAATCTCGCATTTCTGGATCGTATCATTGCAGGCGATGAGACCTGGTGCCATCACTACACACCTGAATCCAAGAAAACGAGTATGCAATGGAAACACAGCTCATCTCCTCCACCACGGAAATCGAAAGCAACGATAACTGCACGGAAAGTGATACTTTCATTTTTCTTCGATTGTTGTGGACCACTTTTAATCAAGTTCCTTTCCCAAGGGAGCACTATCGATTCCGCACAATATTGCAGTACTCTCATGAAACTGCGACAAGCAATAAAAAACAAACGGCCGGTCCTTCTCACACAAGGAGTGATCTTTCTGCATAACAATACCCACCCACACATCTCCCAGGAAACCCAGAGGACCTTAAACACATTCCGTTGGGAGGTTTTGGAACATCCCCCCCCCCGTACAGCCCAGACATGTCACCCTATGACTTTCACATCTTTGGGCCACTTAAGAGAGCCTTACAGGGGAAACGTTTCCATTCAGACGATGGAGTGAAGAAAGCCGTGCAGGACTTCCTCAGGAATCAGCCCCAATCTTTCTACAGCAAAGGCATCAAGCTGCTGCCATAATGCTGGGACCTGTGTTTCAATGCCCACGGCGATTTCTTTTGATTTACATTAAAGGTATTATTTTTCTTTAACTTGTCCACTTTTCATTTGGGCAACACTTACATGATAGCAGTTAAAATTGTTTATTATTTAATGCTCTGAATATCCACTGGAATAAATGTACTTAAAAACTAATGCTACAGCATTGATCAGCTTATTTCTATCATAAATAGTTTTACTGTAAGTTCTCTAGAAAATACAGTTAATCTTATTTATAGTCAAATTTCATACGAAAATGCTTTAGCACATTAACTCAGACATTTGAACTCTCCAAAACTTAAAACTTATTAAGAGATCAAACATGATATAAAATTTAAGTTTTTAAACTAAAATTTATGATGTAATTGGTCTGCAAAAAATGTTATAGAAATTCAGGTTTTCTCATTTACATTTTAAACATCCCAAATTCTATAGTATATTTAGCATTAAAAATACAAAAAATAAGTTTAAATTTGTTATTATAATTATATTAATTAATAGGACAAATAATTAGCATAACAATTGGTACATACAGTGGAACCTTGGATCACAAATGCCTCTCATCACAAAAAAGAAAGTTATCTCAACAAAAAACATCTTAGTTGATGAACAATGTCTCAAGTTATGAACATTCAAGATGGCAATAAATTATTTCCAGAAAAGTTTGAGGCAACCTCAGATAAATAATTAACAGTTAGGAACTTCTAAAATTTTCAGTATTTTCCAATGATGTATCATACAATAATCCCATTAATCGTATAATATGCCATTCACAAAGCCTGGTAGCAAATAGCTTACACAAAAATTAACAGTCTTAAAAAAACTATGAGCACATTGTGTAGCAGACAGAGAGCTTTGACACTGAGGACTATTTTGTTACTTATGATAGTGGTTTCAAAAATGGTAGCCATAGTACACGTGTGTCATCTGAAGCAATTTTACACAATCCATGAATACATTTCCAGTAAATTAATCAGCATTATTATAAGAATTTGAAGAAAAAGTTTAATATTTTAATGATTTCGGGTACAATTTTACATATTTTCCATACTAAAAATGAACGTGAATAACAAACATAGCTAATTAATTTACACTGTGATATAAACCTTATTTAAAGGTTTGAATACAGATACAGTAAAACTAAATTGAATTTTCATCCACTTTTTTCCTTTAATATCATATTTACTTATTTTGTCTTAAATTTAATGATTTCCATTAGTTCTATGTTATGCATTTTCACACAAAGTATTATTGTAAATTTTAAGTAAGCAATCATCTGTGGTTAACCACTTGCGCTAAAAAGACGTGCCAAGCACGTCGAGATGCTTTTCTCTCAAACCGTGAGCGACGTGAACACCACGTCGATAGGCATTTATTGCAAAAATGAGAATAACGTGGTGCACACGTCGTCTAACAAAGAGATTGTTTATTTCTCGAGTTACAGCTCTGGGTAGCACTCACAGACACAGAGCGGCGTAAATGAGACACTTTACCGCTTGTTATATTGTAGCGCACGGCATCGCAACCGTGAAGTTTAGTCGTAGTGCAAGTGGTTAATAGTTATGGTTTATGAACAGCCTTGAGGAATGAGCTGAATTCATGAACCAAAGTTTCACTGCCATTAACACACAAGGGAACAGATAAATATTCTGTGATATAGGCTAGCTTTATTTGTTGTCCACAATAATTAAGCACAGTAATAAAACAATATTTTTAGCTTATAAAAAATTATGGAATTAGTAGTTAATATGTTTGAATTAAAGCAATGAGAACACAGAAAACCTATGATTAAGCAATAATGCTGAAATAATGTAAATTTTAAAATAATACATAAATAAATATATAAAAATAAAAATATGCAAATACTTAAACGTTTAAGACAAACATTAATATTTGCATAATTAATCTACGTTAAATTCAGGGCTGTGGAGTCGGAGTTGGGCAGATTTTGGGGTAAAAGGAGTCGGAGCTGGAGTCGCTAAAAACAGGCCAACTCCGACTCCAGTTTTTGTTGGACAGTTTGAATTTGAAATGAAATTAAAATGAATTGGAAAAAAATTAATGAAAAACTGAGTTATTTTTGTTTATGAGCTATATACATTAATAAATAGTTATTTTCTATTTTATTGACTTATTAATAAATAAATATGAGGAGGATGGATGTGATATTTGCCATTAGTGATTAAACTGATTCATTTAGTTATAAATCTCACTGGTAAATTTAGGTAAGCAGCAAGAACTGCCAAAATTGATGCCATTTTTAGGAAGCGGGCAGGAAAAGGAGCAATTATTGATCAAGCCATGCGATAAAGAAGTACATATTTGATGGCAAAGAGGTTTTTAGAATTAAGAACTTTTTAGAAGATGTAGATACCCATAATGTTTCACTAACAGAAAAGAAAGACTGTGGAATGATCTTACAGAATTGGAAACTTTTCTTTCTACACCGTATATAGCCACAAAAAAGCTGCAATCTGAAAAATTGACAGGAGGCGAGAATGGAAGAATGTTCTTTCTGAAACAGAGGGTTTATTACAGAAGGAATCATTTCTTCAATGAAAAAAATAGAAACTAGTTAGAGAATGAGATCTTGCTGGGTTCAATGTATGTACACCGAATTTTCTTGGATGACAAACAAATTAAAAAGGCAAAGAAAGCCATCTATGAACTTTCATTAAGAATGAAATTATTCTCAGAACAATTGGAGAAAGACAGTCAAACTGCAGACATTGCAAATGGGTCTCTATCATCCTCTTCCAGTGATGAATTAGATTTTGAGAAATATTTTTTGATAATATTGAAAAGGCTAAGGCAAAGAAAATGAAGAAACAAGAGCCTTTAGGTATAAAAAAAAAAAAAAAATACAAACAAGATTTCTACATGACCTTTGAAAAATAGAGAAATATGATTGTGCTTGCAAGACACCTCTTTTTTCTGCATGCCATCTTCCCAGATTTAAACTGATGATTTATAATCCAGAGAAACCGGTAATCCGAAATCGCCGAAGTCCCGACGAGTCCGGACTAAAGACTTTTGACTGTATTTACAAAGGCATCTTCACAGTTAGATAACTGTGTTGAAGTTAGTTTGGGAACTGCAGCCTAAATTGCTAAAAGTGGCCGCCCATTTACTGACTGCGATTTTGCGAAGGAATGTATATTTTTGGCTTCTGAGAAAGTATGTCCTGAAGTTACACAGAAATTTAAAAATGTGAGTCTCAGCAGAATGAGAGTTCAAAGAAGAATTGAAAATTTATCTGATGATGTTACTGAAGAATTACAAAATGCTGCCGCTGCCACCAAATTTAAGTACTTTTCTCTAGCAGCTGATGAGTCAACAGATATTACTTCAACAGCTCAGCTTCTTTTGTTTGTCAGAGGAATTTTTGAAAATTCTGAAGTAACTGAAGAACTTGTAGGAATGAGTTCAATGAAGGGGCGAATAACTGGAATTGATGTTTTTACCCTCAGTTGTGTTCTGCACATAATTTTGATATTAACAAATTTGTTAGTATCGCTACTAGATAGTATCACTACTCCAGCCATGATTGAAATTCAGAATGGCATACTGAATCTACTGAGAAAACATTTGGTTGGTAGAGAAAAAGATTTGCTTTGCTTGGGTATCATTGTATCATACATCAAGAACAGTTATGTGTGAAAGAACTAGGATCTGTCTTGAAAAGTTAAAAGAAGTAAAAGCCCTAACAGTAACAGCTCTTCCCCCTACTCAAGTTAGTGTGGAAAGACACTTCTCAGCTTTGAAGTTTATCAAATCAGATCTATCTCCTCTTATGAATCAGATCTATGGGCTTCCAAAGAAGATCTTGCCGAAGCTATACTGTTTCTTAGAAATAACTAATGAAAGTTTTTCCATTTCATAATAAATGCTAATTAATATAAATTATTTGCTATGCCATCAATTTTTTTTCTGTAGCATCTATTACTTCTTTTATATTAAAAAAATAAGGTGTAATCCATGTGTGCATGTTACAGTACAAAGTCTGTAATCCAAACATCCATTATCCGGAATGATCTATAATCTGGACCTCAAAGCCACAAACTTTTTTTTTGTATGCTTTACGCATGCGCGCAAAGAATGCACATACATTAAGCGCCCTATACATCCACTGTTATAACACCTTGGTTTGTTACTCTTATTAAGTATAGCGCATGCTTTATTTTGTGTGTTAGTACATGAATAACCCTTATTCTTCGTATCTGGAACACGGATTTTCTCATAAATTTTTAATTTCTCTTTGAATTCAGAAACAGTTTTACACCCATACAACATAATTTTGTTACTACTCTGATCGGGTATCCCATTGATTGCATAATCAAGAATTGATGAATCATCAACAGAACCGCGACTGGATATTTCTCTCATGGCAATTACATATTCAGAAAGGGATTCACCAGGTTTCAAGTGTCGTTTAAGTCCAGACAGTCTAAATGAACCGCATTTTTTTCTACTAAGCACGATATTACTTGCGTAATCAGAACAGCTTAATGATTTGTTTCTCTAACCATTCCGAAATCTGTTCATCAATTTCACACTGCTCTACGGGGGTGGGGGTGGGGTCGCGGTACACAATGAACTGGAAGTTGATCTGTCAGCACTATCCTCATCTTCAGGGCAGATGTTTTTATTTTATGCAGCTTATAATTCTTTACTAAGTGTAGTATTTCATCTCGATGTACTTTGTCTTTGATATGATTTAAATCAATTTCCTCATCATTATAAATATCACGAATACACATCAAATAGTTTTCTGGTTGCAATTTTCTAATTTTGACTATGCATAATGTATGCTTTACTCATGCGTGCATTGAAAGAAATGTTTAATAAAGTAAACAAATAAATATTAAGCTTTTTTTTTTTTGTAAATTTTGATACCCTTTAGATCATAATTGCTCTTTATTTCATAAATTACAGTTTCATATTTTTAATTGCATAATTTCTGCATACCATCTTACCAGACTTAAATTGATGATCTATAATTCGGAAAAAAACCTAATCCAGAATCGACGAAGTCCCGACGAGTCTGGATTACGGACTTTGTACTGTATAGATATGAGGAAGTCAGAGTCGAGTTAAGAGTCTTAAAAATTTAAAGAGTCGGACATTTTCCCTACCGACTCTACAGCCCTGGTACATACATTACAGATATAATAATCCTATTAAAAATACAGAAATTATGTCTTCTTTTCCAAGACATAATCCTTAATTATTTATTTAAATTGCAATTAAAATGAGTGAACTGAACATGCTGTTTTGCTGTTTATGGTATAAACAGTATGTGATTATTAAAAATTTATTTTTATTTTCATATTTCTAAACAATACACTTTTTTTTAAAATTGAATTTTAATCCATGACCTCTATGCAGATGAGAAGAATTACAATCAAGCATTGCATTACTTTTTAAATATCCTTTATTTTTCATCCAATTATAGCAAAAATTTAAATATAATATATTAGTTGTAATTACTATTAAAATTATATTACTGAAATGAAAGATATGATTTCATATATACACAAGTTGACTGAAAAGTTTTAAAACTTTAAGACAGTTTTTTTTTTTGTTTTTTTTTGTTTTTTTTTGTTTTGTAAATATTACTGCATAGGCCTTGTATTTTTCTTCTTCAAAAGGAAACTTAAATTGAACATGATGAGTTACACTTTTACAGCATTATATCAATGATTAGAAACCACAAAATTGAATATTTCATGACATGCCTTTTAACACTCCAACCAAAGCATTTTCACTTATCTGAAAAGAACTACTTTCTGTGCAGTGGTTATTTTGTATTGTTGAGAATGCCCATAAATCACATGATACTCACAATATGGGCTACATCAAGTGTATTGCAGTGTTCAGTCTATTTCTGATAATGTTGCCAACTCAATATAGCAATGTGCAGCCAGGCTATATTTTTCTCTTCATGGATCTACATAAATAAGTTTTCAAAATATTTATACAAAATAATCACCATTTACTATCTGCCCATAGATGTGCAATGTTAGCATTTATTACTGCAGTGGATAGCCTGCCAGAACGTGTCTTCTTGATCACTCACATATTACAATACTCGAAGTGCCTCTGCCACCAAAAAATTGAAGAGCAAATGAATGCTTCAACACCACAATGCATGCTATAACAATTTTAGTGTTCTACAATTGCTCTTCCCAACTTTAACATGAAATTCCTCTTGGCTGTACTTTCAAACAGAGGTTTTCCTCACTCACCATAAATAAAATTATGTTCTCCCATTTGCAGTGATCATATACTGAATGCTACAGCTCAGCTGTAAGTTTAGAAATGTGGATTATGACCTTCGTACTCAGTACAAGGTTGCCACAGCTAATAAAGAGAAATAGAGTAAATATTAAAATTTGATTAGCTCTTGCAACATTAACTGCATTTTTAAAGTTAGTACTTAGTAGAGAACTCTTAAAACAGGATCTCTTTCATGTCTGAGAAATAAATACTTAAAAAATAATCAATGCAGATGTAGAATATTTAACACAGAATATAAGAAAGATTTACAAACATAAGTTTTCTTTCATATCATGCAATCATTTTTAAGTGCAATATCATTTTTGACTATAGTGAGGCTTAAAAAAATATTATCAATCATAGAGCCAAAAGAATGGAACATCAAAGAAAAGGGTTGGAGAGATGCTCACTTGATAAAATTCCTAGTTTTTTTAATCAGAACATGCTGCTGCAGCTTCCTGTTTAAGAGGGATTTAATTTTTTGTCAAGTTTTCTACATAGATCTGAATTTCTTAAATGGCATGTATTGCTGAAATTATAAAAGCCAAACGAACTGAAAACTGGCAATATTTAGCAGGAAATATTGTTGAAAGATACTGGCATGTTAGGCAGATTATTCAGCCTTTTCCAAAACTGAATAGGCTAGGATAAGCACTGGAATAAATTACATTACTTATAGAAAACATAATTTAAAATTATAAATACCAAACAACACATATGAGGAAAATGATTATTGTAGAAACAATAAATCAAAGTTCTCTTGTATTAAAATGACTAAGATTCAATAATAAATTTGACTTCAACTCATACAAGGTCTTAACATACTAATTAAATATAAATAAAAATATTAATAATACTGAGTTTAGCTTCTTATATAGAAACTTATCAGTTACAGAAATTATCAAATTAACAAGCTCACTGGATAAATATTCAGGCAACATGCATATTTTGACATAATTTAGCCTTTCATTCCAAAAAACCATTTAATATATTATGTTATTATTCATTAGAGATAAAATAGAATACATAGTTACATTTCAAATACAAATAAGGATACACAGCTTTAGGATTTGTTATATCTAAAAAATCTTCACTTTGTGGCTGGAACTTTGAAAAAGTGGCAACAGGTAAAGTTGCATTCTCAAGATTAAGAATTCCACCTTCTTCTAGTAAAAGATTTCTCATCATCTGTTAACATACAATTATAATTGAGAATAAATGCAATAACACTGCAAGAAATTTATAGCTTCAATAAAAGTTTTAGTGAATGACATAAATAATGATTATCATAACACAAGAGAATTCAAATTATAATGATCTCATATATAAAAAAATTCAAATTATCCTGATCATTTGTTCTCTCTTGGCATAACAAAATCAAACTTATTACTAACATATTTACATATTAAAATTATTTATTGATTTCAATTCTGTTTAAAGATAAGGTAGTAAAAATGTTTTAAAGCTATTAAATTACTCCAGATGAAAATGTAAAACAAATAAATTACAATGTTTGACAAGTAACTAAACTAGAAATATTTATGGAAGAACAATTATGCTCTACATGTGATCAACTTCTTTTCCCCTGCTCACTTTGTGAACAATTTCTTTTGCAAAAAAGTGATCCTTTCATAAAGACAGACTAAATAATATGGCAATATTTCATTAATTCTATTTTCCAAATATGGAATTTTAATTTTACAATTATATATATATACACATAGAAGTCCTACAAGTTCTGCAATAATTTAAGATATAATAAAGAGATTATTTATCTGCAGAAAGAACATGCAAAAATATGGAATGCGTGAAGATCCTGCGCCTTTATAAAATTAAACAGTTTTAGCCAAGATTTAATTTTAGTCAAGATAAAACATCAGAAAGAATACATCACAAATTAAATATTCCAAAAATTATGACTTCCATTAATTGTATAAAGACTAATTATGTATTCCATTTTTAAGAAAATAAAAATTACTATTATCTGTTTAAAATTGCCACCTAACACTGCATTCAGCAGAGCAAATGTTTCCAAATACAATGCCACCTAACTTTGTATTGCCAAGCAGAGTCAATGCTTCTTCGTTTTCAGATATTACTAAAGGACTACTTTTGATGATGATTAAAAGATTAACTCTCTTACTGTGACAACAGTATAAATGTTCAGAATTTAAATTCATTTTAATCAGTTACTGAAGCTTAATTATGAAAATTTGGGATTTACTGATGAAAGAAAGTGAACTTGTAACTTTTCTTTATAAATGCATTATTTTGACAGATCAAAGGATTTGCATGAATAAATATGATATAAAACTGTATTTTAGGAGTGTTAAATTGTACATGTAACAGATTGACAGTGAGAAAAGGAAGTGATTTGAAATTAGTTATATTTCATTCATCCCCCCTCCCGGAATGAGAAAATAGCAAACACAGAATTCTGTAACCATTAATTAGGTATGTCTGATATGGTAGATTAAAAAGGCATGCCAAATAGTAGATTTTAAATTACTTTGTTTACAATTGTTACAAATCTTTTATTACTGTCATTCCCTCAATACAATTATTTATTATTAAGCAAAATCTGAGATTGCATCAAATTAAGAACCAACTAAGGTGGTGGTTTTATATTACAATCAAAATCCTCATATATAATGAACAAACATTTTGGTCTTGTCCAATTACCTAACACTTAATGCTATTTTATACTGCTATAATGAACTTCCAAATGTATGAAAATCAAATATAATGATATCTTTGACTGAAACTTTTTTCTATTTTCCCTATTTTTCCCTGAATCTCTAAAATCTTTAATGAAAAAAATTACTAATCCTTAAAATATTTCATGTTTAGGATGTTATGATCCATATGTCATCTTTAAAGGAAAACACCATTACACTGCTTTTCTTTTATGTTCATTCCCACTTTTCTTTGTATTCCATACAAAGACTATGGAAAACAGCTGTGATTCTAGAAGAATAAGGACACAATAAACAAATCTTAGGGCATCATATTGTGTTCTTTGTATAATGATGTCTTTTCATGTAAATATTGCATGCGGTGTATAAAAGCAGACAGTATGTAAGTTTTTCTACCTTTTGTGCGTGGTAGCAAGACTAATTAGGTAGAATATTGCATTTGTGGCAGCCATGTTGAATGCCTTGCTTGCTTTGTATCAGTTTTCCTATCACTGCTTTTGTATCTAGAATTCACATAAATAAATAAAGGTTAAGTAAATTCAGTTCATGTGTTGTGTGAATTTTTTAGTAGGGAATGGTAGGAAAACATTTAAAGTAATGTGTCAGTGTATGTGCCCATTAAACCAAAGAACATAAGGGGGTTCTTTGATTTCATTCAAATTCTTTGACAGAGTTTGACAGAGCTCTATTCAAAGATGATTCTATAATGGAAGATTTGAAATTTTTGCTCTCCATGGAAAGAGGAAGTAGTTAGAGGAATAGTGACTGAATTATGAGTTTGGATTATACGGTCGATTTTTCTACAGAAAATGAATATTTTTATCCTCCTAATTTTTTTGTTTGAGTCTAAATGTGACCAAGTTTTGTCCTCTGAATGGAGTTTTTGCATTCTTTAGGTCTTTTGAAAGTATTAGTATTTTAGTATTTTTAGCTTTTTTTTTATATACAAATATAAAACATGGTTTTTATATTTTTGTGAGGTAATCTTTATTTCTTATTGAATCGGATATAGCGAACGAAACTTTCGGTCCCTTGAAATTCATTACGGTGCGGCTTGACTGTATACAACCAAACAACAAAAAATAAAGTTTTAACTAAAAATAAACTTGAATAAATTTAATACAGTTAAGTCTTTAATCCGGACTCATCGGGACTTCGGCGATTCTGGATTATTGGTTTTTCCAGATTATCAATCATCAGTTTAAATCTGGTAAGATGGCATGCAGAAATTATAAAATTAAAAATATGAAACTGTAATTTATGAAATTAAGAGCAATTATGATCTAAAGGGTATCAAAATTTACAAAAAAAAAAAAAAAGCTTAATATTTATTTGTTTACTTCATTAAACATTTCTTTCAACACACGCATGCATAAAGCATACAGTACGCATAGTCGAAATTAGAAAATTGCAACCAGAAAACTATTTCATGTGTATTTATGATATTTATAATGACGAGGAATTTGATTTAAATCATATGAGAGACAGAGTGCATCGAGATGAAATACTACTTTTAGTAAGGAACTATAAGCTGAATAAAATAAAAACATCTGCCCTGAAAATAAGGATAGTGCTCACAAATCAACTTCCAGTTAATTGCGAGCTGCGATGCCCCCCCCCGCAGAGCAGCGTTAAATTGATAAACAGATTTCAGAATGGTTAGAGAAACAAAGGATATGCCTTTATCCATTTTTTGCAGCAATTCCACTTTTTGTTTGATGGACATCGAAACATGCTTTCGCTTTGTAGATCCTTTGGCAGCTCCAGAATCGGAAATTCTTTTTGACATAATTGAAAGTTCAAGCTTACTTTTATAAAATTGCTCTAACTGTCCGCAAAAAATAATATGCAGGATCCAATTAGAAGATTAAGGAACAACGCAATAATTTTAGTTTAGCTTATACCATCCGTTATACATTAAATGTGCATGCGTAAATGTATTATGCACATGATTAAACACATATGCGCATGCGCAGAAAGTTTGTAGCTTTGAGGTCCAGATTATAGATCATTCTAGATTACAGACATCCGGATTAAAGACTTTTGACTGTATAATAAAAATAAAACAAGATTGGTATTTCATTTTTATAGTTTTATAAATAAAATGCAATTATACTGTTTTATTTCAGTTCAGATAGAAATAATGGGTAGTGGACCTTACACAAATACACAGTACTTTTCTTCTTTAGTTTTCCTAAAAATTTATGTAATTGTTACTTTGTTTATCAAAATAATGTACTTTATTTTTGTTAACAGAAAATCTTTATTGAAATAAGATATGATAAAATGGTGTTTGTGTGTGTGTGAGGGGGGGGGAGGAACAGAAACAAAATTTCCAGACTAGTGTTATAATTTTTATGCATTTGGCCAACAGAGAGGAGGGGGGAAGAACAACAAAATCATTGAGTTTCTGCTATACAGTCAAAAGTCTTTAATCCGGACTTGTCGGGACTTCGGCGATTCCGGATTATAGATCATCAGTTTAAATCTGGTAAGATGGCATGCAGAAATTATAAAATTAAAAATATGAAGCCGTAATTTATAAAATAATGAGCAATTATGATCTAAAGGGTATCAAAATTTACAAAAAAAAAAAAAAAAGAAGCTTAATATTTATTTGTTTACTTTATTAAACATTTCTTTCAACGCGCGCATGTGTAAAGCATACCTTACGCATAGCCGAAATTAGAAAATTGCAACCAGAAAACTATTTGATTTGTATTCGAGATATTTATAATGACGAGGAATTTGATTTAAATCATATCAAAGACGGAGTACATCGAGATTAAATACTACATTTAGTAAGGAATTATAAGCTGAATAAAATAAAAACATCTGCCTTGAAGATAACGATAGTGCTGACAGATCAACTTCCAGTTCACTGCGCGCCGCGACGTATCCCCCCGCGCAGAGCAGCATGAAATTGATAAACAGATTTCGGAACGGTTAGATAAACAAAAGATATGCCTTTATCCATTTTTTGTTTGATGGACATCGAAACATACTTTCGTTTTCTAGATCCTTTGGGAGCTCTAGCATCGGAAATTCTATTTGACATAATCGAAAGTTCAAGCTTACTTTTATAAAATTGCTCTTACAGTCTGCAAAAAATAATAAGCCGGATCCAATTCGAAGATTAAGGAATAACGCAATCATCAACATTAACTGAAATAGATAATTAGATAATTTTAGCTTATACCGTCCGTTATACATTAAAAGTGCACGCGAAAACGTATTCTGCACTTGCGCAGATGTATATGCGCAGTCGTAAATGTCTTGCGCGCACACGTAAAACGTCTATGCACATGTGTCAACGCGGCGCATGTGCAGAAAGATTTTAGCTTTGAGGTCCGGATTATGGGTGTCCGAATTAACGACTTTTGACTGTATTATAATAACATAAAAGTTTCAATCATATAATGTTATTATATGATTGAAACTTTTATGTTATATTTTAAAATACATAGACATTTTAACTGTTAAACTAGATAACAATAATAATAAACAAATTTTTAATCTTTTCAACAACAGAATAAATAAATACATAAAAATAAAACTTTATTATTAAAAAACATTCTACTGCTATTTTCTAATACTAAAAGTAATAATAACGTTTTCTTTATCGAATATAGTAAAACACTGGAATTTACATATTGTCCCGTCAGCTGACAAAGTTGGCTATCACCGAACCATGAAAGTTGGTTGAGATCCTGTCACAGTTGTGCCAATCATTTCTGAGGAATTCTCAAGAAACAGACGCCTCTTTATTTAACAAATAATCAGAATTTGACCTGCTTTGCTTTTATTGCTTCACAAAAAGGCTAAGACTTTCTTGGATTTTTACGGTTTTAATAGACACCCTGATTTTACATGAAGCTCTGTTAAGAATACAACTTTCTGCATATAATTGAATCTATTAGTGTTTTACTGGCCATATCCTGTTCATAAATACATATTTTTTTAATCGTAGATCCCATTACTTTGAAAATAATCCGCTGCTTACTGTTCCATAAAAGACAGGTCCAAAGTTTTAATCCACTTTTCAGAATGCAAGAAAAAATACAGCTACAACAATCAATTTATATCTTTGTTTTAAAAACAAAAACTTATCAACAGTCAGGTTTCATCAAATAAAAGTTCAGATATTATCAGTGTGCTGTTATGCCATCTGTATCCATAACTGGCATTAAATCATATCGCTTGGTGACAGTTTCATGGTCGACGGAATAATATGTAAGTACCAAAATATTAGCAATGAAAATCTTAGTTCAGCTTTGATAACATGCAGCTCTGTATAATGAACATTCTGAATTAGTTTTAAAAAATATAAATATTAATTACCCAATATGGTAAATACACTTTTCCTTCATCTGCAACAAATTCTAAAACTCCACAATGTGTAACTCTATGAGTCCTCTTATTTTCCAATTTGAACAGCATAGGGTAAACAATATTTAGACGTGCTAAAAGTAAACATTCAACAATTCATTCAGACAGTTAAAAAAAAAAAGGTTTCAGATTTTAAATTACGTCCAAAGGGGCGTTTTTTTAACGTTTTGTGTGTTACCATGTTCTTTGCACTTAAATCACAAAATTCAGTTCAAGAGCAATATCGCAGAATAATTTTAAAGTGAGCATATCTTTAGAATTTCCGATACACAGTTCCGCACACTGGAGATAAAAAGGTTTCTTTTCCCCCCGTAGACTGTTGCCATTGTTTGCTTTTAAAACATTGAGTTTGATAATAAAAAATTCATTAAAGTTTTATAAAATATGAAATTGATCAAAAAAGAAATTCCAAATTTCAAATTTGTGCTTTCAGATGCCCATATTCGCAGTACAATTACACCATTCAAAATTAGATGGCTCTAAGTACCGTTGTTTTATCACAATGCGAGAAACATATATTCATTTACGCAGATTCTTCATTATTTAATTTCTTCAAATATAATAGAGGGAGATAGTATTAGAAAAGTGATACGTCATTTATAGAGTTCCGATGCAAACAATAGTCTTTCAGATACAAAACAATAGTCGAAAACGAAACAATAGTCTTTCAGGTACAAAAGCCCCTTTGGGCCTAAAACGTTGGGGGGGGGAAGAGTTCTGCTCTACTGAAGTAACGTTTATAAGATAAAACAATGTATGAAACTCATTCATATTACAATAAAGTACAGTTCTGGATACGATATAGTGTAAGTGGCTTCATTTATTATTAATACTCTTTCCGTATGGATTTTTTTAAAACCTTTTTATGAATTTTCTATAAATTTTAAATGAAAGTATTATGACATTTTATTGAAAAAAAATTACTGAATAAGAAACACATTTACTGCATTGGATAATTTCTAGATTTAGATTTCTTACCTTTTCAGAGGGGGGGGGGAATTTACAACTGAATATAAATATAGGGACAGTGCATCCCATTCTGCAACTGTTTAAAAAAATATATATAACTTCGGTGAATCTTTACATTATGGTAACTTGGCGATTTTTTGGCGAAAATTTGGCGACCAACCCTGCTACAGCAACCTGCTAGTTTTGTTTTGGACGCCAATTTTGTTTTCACGAAGTAAAGGCATTTTTTTTTTTACTCAACATTTTTTCCAACAATCTGCTAGCCGAATTACACTTATACTAGAACTTTTACGGAACAAAACTGCTTAATCATGATGAAGATCAGGTAAGAAATTGGGAGAAAGTGCAGAATCGCAAACTGCTCGCTGCGTTTTTAAGAATTGCACATACACGGTATCCATGTACACATCGACCTATTTTCACTTTAAAAAAAAAATCCCAGAATTGCACAAAAATGGCATTGCGCACACTCTTGACTTTATCTATGTACACATCGACCTATTTTCACTTAAAAAGTCAAAGAAAATTGACAAAAATCCAATTCTTCTTACTCTTGCAAAAAGCACCAAACAAATAAGTGGGCGATTCGCACTTTAGCAGCAAAATTGTTTCTAAGTGCTTATTAGCTAAAATCACGATCAGAATTTTCCGGAAAATGTCACATTACATGTCTCATTTCTCTAAGACAAAATAATCTGTGAATCGAACTGTGTACTTCTCAGATTATTGCTAAAGTCCTAGCTAGTAACCTTTATCGCCTTACCAAAATGTCGCCAAACTACCTGTTACCATATTCTAAAGATTAGCCATAACTTCCGTCATCAAAATAAAATTAAAAAGATGACATACAAACAACCATTCTAGAATCAAGTACATAACATGCAGACAGCAACAGACATTCCTTATTATTTACACCAGCTGTCTTAATTTTTATGAAAATCATCAGTACACTTCTGTTATCAGAATGTATGTAGGTATGCATGGATGTATGTGTTCATGCAGACATGTATATATGTAGCTACGTATGTACGTGTATGTATACACACACGTATATGCACATATATACATACATTTTTGAATCTGGTCCCAATAACAGAAGAGTACCAAATCATCAACTAAGTACATAATAAATAACATCAAAGAGACCTGTAACAGTCAAAATACTTATAAAAGCTTATCAGTCAGATATATTACAAATTACATCAAACAAACATGTTATTAAACAATAAAATTAAAAAAAAATATTAAGAAATATTTGTACCATTATGCTGTATATTTTTAAAAACAACATCATAAAAGGACATTGCATAGAAAAATAATTTGAAAGTTAAATTAAAGATATTACAGACTTAACAAGAGCCTCCAGAATTGCTCAAAAGACTACAGATTTTTAATTGCAGATATGCATTAGCTCTCAGAATGGGCAATTTTCCAGATTACATGAAAACTATGGTAAATACACAATATAATGTGAGGAAAAAAGGTGAAAGATTTAGACTATAATCGTTACTAACATCATTATTATCCAGAAATAATAGCTAATACTTTGGTAATAAGAATTAAAATGCACAATTACATCTTAATTTTGTTCACTAACAAGTAACTGAGTGATACAATCATGATCATTCTCAATCATCATAAAGTATTTCTTTCTGATAAAAATGGCTAAAATTTACTAAATTTCACTCTTTTTAAAACTTAACTGCATGATTTTTACTGAGTGTAATCATGATGTACATTTCATGAGTTTCACAAATGCAATTTTCAAAATTTTAATACAATTCCATTTATAACTTATATATACAAGGCACCTCTTGAAGCAAGTTGCTTCAGAAGCTAAGTTACATAGGACATAAAATGCCTGTTGCATATATAAAGCAAGCATTAAGTTATCTTATTTTTAATGAATAAACGGTACTTTCCCGTTTTGCTGGCACAAGCGATAAAGTTACCCGTAATGGTACAACAGATGCCAAACGAGATATCCTCGCTGAAAACCTTTAACTTTTACATTTTCAAAACAAGTCGCAATCATTTCTTATCAGATTGATTGTTTCTTTCAATACTGGCATACAATTACATAGAAGTTTTACCAGATAGTGTTCTAAAGCCATTCGCGGCCGGTAATCAAGTCAATTAGGATGCAATCACACCGCTCACCCGATGACGAAAATATAGAAAAGGCAATGTCAAGGGTTAAATTCATCAATTTTAATGAGAATGCACTAGCCAAGTAAAGCACTGCGGTTTTAATTTCTGAGTAAGCTATTCGTATGAACTGAAATAATTCTTGCATTTAAACTTGTATTCCAAATTAAGATTTAATTTGAAATTAATGTAGATAATTACTGAGAGAATTAGATTTTTGTAGGGTAGTTTACGTGCGAGATGAGGTCACTTGGGGCAACGTGATACGAACCGCCGAATCAGGATGTTGTAGGATGAAAGCATAGTAAATTCTTAAATTAATGTCTTTTTACAAATTTATTGGCTTTTTTAAAAAAATTTTAAACAACATTAAAATGTTTATACCTTCAAAATAAAAAATTCTTAGAACATTTGTCAATAATTTTTATGTGTATACTGTGTGTTTTCGCCAATAAAGTCTACTTGGCGAGAACTGCGCCGGCGAAACGGAAAAGTACCGAATAAACTAATGTAGTTGCTCACGATGGCATGAGCTTATATCGGGCAGCCATTTGAGATGCTCAGCCTAAGAGGCTGCAAAATATGTATGTGTCTAAGATGCCTTCTGCTCAGACATGAAGATATTTGCATATGGTATGAACTACAGATCATTACAGCGCTCAATATAAATAAATAATTATTTGTCAACAATAAATTGAGCATAATTATATAGATGAATGCAATCGTGAACAGATAAATGTATGAGTTTAGTAAGCTCTTTTTTCAAAATTTATGACAACATATCAGCGAACAGCTGACAGAATGTTTTATTAATTAAAACTAGCAGATATACAATACCACAGAAAATGCGAACATTTACAAAGGGATCTGAAAATTTTTCAAAAAAATTGCACTTCAGTTAGTTTTTTATGGTCTAAATAGAAATTAATGAAACCACATTTTTAGTAATTTTATTGTATAATTTTTTTAATTATAATTACTCTTATCAGATGATATTTCATCCATAAAAGAATACAAAATACCTGATAATAAATGCCGAATTTGGCAATCATCCTAAAGAAGAAGTATCCAAAGATAAATTAGCACAGGAAAAGGAGAAATATCTTTTACAATCAGTAAAATATATCATTGCATAACATCTTTTGAAACTGTCATGATGTCTGGATACATATCAGTGATTTCAGACAGATTAATAATAAAAATCATGTTACTATGAATGCCAAAATCTAATGCTCACTTTTCAATTTTTTAAGAATAATATTTTATAACAGATTAGCAAAATGCTGATTTTAAAGAATGATAACTCAAAAGTAGAGCTTTTTATATCCAGAATTAGTCAGATTACAATCTAGTACATATTACTACAACTAAAAATTTATACAATAAAATTTACTACAAAAAATACCTAATACTTTCATGCATTTCTTGACTAATTACTATACGTTGTAAATTCAATGAAAGTACAATGAATCATTTATGTTTACTATGTGACTTCGGATCCCCTTGTACATTAAGTACCCCATAAACACTTCTGTAATTAATTATTTTGTTTTGCACATTTTATTACAGAGAGGGAAAACAAAGAACCAAAAATACTCACTTAAATGATCTAAAGCTGAAGGTGGCATGATAACTGAAAAAACAAAAGGAAAAAGATTATTCTCATTTAATTAACACAAATTCAACAAGACATTTGCAATAAACTCCTTTCCATCTGGTCTCATTTTGAGTGATCTCCCCTTAAGATGGCTTTATTTTCTTCTTAAACATTGTTTTTACTAATAATCAAATTTCCATTTTCAGATTTATGAAAAAGCACATTATAATGTAGACAGCTTATTACATTACTCAGAAGTTAAGGTAACAATACTGTATATCACAGTTTTGAACTGGAGCTTATAACGTTGCGCGCCTCCAACTTGCACGCAACCAAGAGGTGACTGTGAAAACTTGTATAAAAGATAGAGCCTTGTGAAGGGGTCTCTAAAATAACTAACTCACCGCGTTTTACAATACCGCTGCTAATTCAGCAGACTTGAAGCTCACTGGAACGATTACCACTACTTCCCGCCAAGCACGTAAGCCGCAACGCGGGGTTCTTCAATTCTCGCTAACTACCTCCACGCTCGTGCAGTAAGAATATCACACACCGAACTCGTTTCCTTCTATTTAAATCATAATACTTCCGCTGATAATTTGAATGCTTGCGCGTTCTACTAAAATTTACATATTCTGGCATTGGCAGTTCCAGGGGAAAGTAAGGCTTGACAGGAAAGATAGTTTAAACTTAAAATAAATGTTAAAATAAATATAAACCCTATATTTGCCGCTGCCAGAATTTGGAAAACTTGGAAGCAGGTCCTACAAACGACCTGTTGTAAGTTTCTCTAATTCTGAACTAATTGGCGAGAACCTCGTTTACACAAAAAAAAAAAAAAAAAAAATCTTATGTAACCATTTGTATACTAAAATTCTGTTGCTCGTTATAACTTTCTTCTTACAGCAACTTTTCCTGGACTTCATCAATCAATCTTGGTCTTTCCTTCCAGCATCTGGAAGGAATAAGTATCAGTATCTTTCTACATACATTATAATTTACACTTTCTTGACACAATAAATTTTTGTTTTTAAACGATTCGTTTTTCTTAGTTATTGCTTACTTCACATTCATTCAATTTTTCAAGCATTAATTTAACTTTACCCTGGCTCTCCACCGTGTGTGGTGTCAAACGGCAATATTCGTGTTTTAGTCTTACAACACTTCCCCTAACCACCATGATTTGTTAGAATTCAACGACCAAATAGACACACCTTACTCGACATTCTACAACTCGATTACTACTTTAACATTCTTAAAAATTCAAGTGTAGGTTGAGAACCCTACAAAACACATTCATTCTAACTCCCCCTTAATTCATCTTTAAACATGCAGGCTTTCGCTCTAAATCATGATTTTATCTACAGTTTAATACTTAAATTTTGAATTTATTGCTTTTGAGCATTTACTTTTAGCATCTAAAATTTTATGCTTCTAGACTACATTCTACTTTTACATAACTTTCAAGTATTTACGTATATTTACAAAATTTTAATACATATGATTTTTACAATTTACCATAAAATAAATAGGAGAAAATAAATTTTTACTTTACTCATTCTTCGCCAAGCTAGCGGCACTGAAACTAAAATTCTTATTAATACAAGAATACGAAGTTATTTTTATCTTCGGCCAAATTTTGGCTTTAACATAACAGAATTAGTCTTTCGACCAACAGAAAATGCTTGTTCTTAGATTTTATACTGAAAGAAAATAATACTTTTGCCTTAGCTAAATAAAGTAAAACAAAACTAAGTCTCAACCGAGACATATTGACTTTCGTCAAAACATAGAACTTCGTACTTATGCATAACATTTCGGAACAAAAGAGAAAAAAAATTTATAGAAGGTTTTAACTTATCTTTGAGTTTTCGATGCTTGAAACTCCGTCATCCGTTTTTGGCAGAATTGGTCCCAAGTTAGAGGTTTCATGGATGTTAATCTTCTCCTTACTGCCCTCCGAGTGTCGTCCACGTTGCTTTTTCTTTTGTGTCCTCTACATGCTGGCCTCTTGGCGGAGTAATCGTCTGGTTGTTGGCCTTTCCGTTTGTCCGTGGGACGGCTGGTCTTGACGTCCTCCGGTCTGGAGTCCTTCTTGAATTTCTTCTGTTGTTTGTATTTTTGTGCCTCCTGTTGGCGTTTCAGTTTCCGGAACGGGGGCCTTGCTGGCACCTGACTCTGTGGCCGTGTGCGCGTTCTCCTTGATGTGTAATTTCTCCTGCTATCCTTTGTAGGTGGTGTTTTTCTCTTTACCACGGTTTCTTTAACCGGTTCATCTGTATTTTTGTTTTTCTTAAACGCTGGAGTTTGAAAATTATTTTTTCTTTTTGATACCGACGTCCGGGTTGTAGAAGTGCTAGGTCTCTCTTCAGTTCTCTGTTTCTTGGGTGGTGGAAAAGTTGTCTCTGGCCCTTCTATTTCGTTTAGACTTGAGTCCTGCAAGAAACTTTTAAGGATTTCAAAATCATTTGGATTATAGTATTTTTTCACCTGGTCGGGACTTGCTTTACAGATTTCCCCTCTCTCGTTCTTAAGATATAAGACTACTCCTTTGATTTCCTGAATTACATAGGGGCCTTCAAACTTTGGAGCTAGCTTTGCCATAAAAATAAACTTGATAAAGAAAATTTCTGCTTCAATACTTTATCCCCAACTTTAAAATCTGCTTCACGGCGTTTTCTATCGTAATATAGTTTCTGCCTATTTCTTGCCGTATCCGAGGTTTTAAGAGCCTGATCAATGAGCTTTTGCACATCTTTTTGTTTAAACTCCTGCTCTCTTTGTTGCACAAAGAATAATTTATCTAAAGGCGTAATTAACTTTCTGCCTAAAAATAATTCTGCTGGAGTTTTTCCCGTAGTATCATGATGTGCCGTTCTTAAAGCATAAGCTAATTCATTTATGTAGCCATCCCAGCGCTTGTGATGTGTGCTCACGTAACTGCGAATTATTTTTACTATATTTTTATTAACTCTTTCTGCTATGTTAGCCTGTGGTCTATACGGAACCATTTTGATATGGCGTATGCCAAGTCCATTGCATATGTTTTCAAATATTTGACTAATGAATTGTTTTCCGTTATCGCTAATGACTTTTATCGGTGCACCGTATTTTAAAATGTATCTGTGTAAGAATGCATCTGTGACTGTTTTGGCTGACGCGCGTTTAAGAGGAACAATTTCTATCCATTTTGAAAAATGATCTACTATTACTAAAAGAAAACGATTTTTATTTAACTCGCTCTGGGGGAAGGGACCAAGAAGATCTATGCCTAAAATTTCATTCGGAAATGTAGCGCGAATGCTATTTAAGTACCCGGCCGGGCTGTAATTAATATCATTTATTAACTGACATTGATTGCAGGACCTGACATACGCCGTTACTATTTTGTATAATTGCGGGAAATATACCGCCTCGCGTACCCTTTTTATAGTCTCCTTCAAAATGCTTAATCGAAGCGAGGCTGGGATGACTGGTTTATATTCAAGATTTTCGTTTGTTGTTTTCGTATAGAATAATAAATTATCTATTATTTCATAGTTTTTTGCTCTATTTCTTATCGCATCGATATCTGTATGCTCAAAGCTTTCGGGGTCTTTCAAATAAGCATAGATATTTCCAAATTCAGGATCAGCTTTCAGTTCAGTAATAACCGTATCTCTAGAATCTAAAATTTTTGAAGTCAACACAGCGCATTTAAGTTCATTTCCTTCATCGTCCAGTTTTATACGAGAAAGTGCGTCAGCTACATTGTTTTCCTTACCCGGTTTAGATTTTATTGTGATATTACGAGGGCCATCCAGGAAGTAGATTACGTTTCCGTCTGTGTCCGCTAGGGGCGGGGCTAGCACGGCCATCTTGGGGTCAGAGCGTTGCGCAGCTCAGTCTGCATCTAACCGTGCTAGTGAGAGGTTCGTGCTGTGCTCCGTTCAGATACTGTGACGGTTTAAAATGTCTGCGTTAATTGAAAATCCTGCGAGGTGCGCTCAGTAATAAGGTTTCTGACTGCAAAAAACTGTAAACCGATAGAAATCTATCGGCAGCTTCGTGAAGTGTATGGGGACAACATTATCACTGAAGGTGGAGTGCGTCAGTGGGTCATAAGATTTCAAAATGGCCGAACCAATGTTCACGACGAAGATCGAAGTGGGAGACCCAGCATAGTGACCGCCGAACTTCTCGAAAAAGTCGATGCTAAAGTCCGTGAAAATCGAAATTTCACAATAACGGAACTTTCTTTGAGTTTTCCACAAATTTCGCGAAGTTTGTTGCACGAAATCATCAGCGAAAAGCTTGGTTACCACAAGTTTTGTGCAAGATGGATTCCAAAAATCTTGACAGAGGACCACAAAAATCAGCGAATGGCTGCAGCGTTGAACGTTTTGGACGCTTACCATAAGGATGGTGACTCTTTACTCGATCGCATCGTTACTGGTGACGAAACATGGGTGAAACATGTGAACTGTGAAACGAAATTGCAATCAATGCAGTGGGGGCACACAAGTTCTCCCCAAAAACCCAAGAAATGCATGCAAACAATGTCGGCAAGGAAGATGATGGCGACTGTTTTTTGGGACAGAAAAGGTGTAATTTTGGTGGACTTCCTGGAAAGAGGCACTACAATAAACTCTCAAAGGTATTGCCAAACTCTCCAAAAACTCAGAAGAGCAATTCAAAACAAGCGCAGAGGAATGTTGAGCTCTAAGATCTTGTTGATTCACAACAACGCCCGGCCCCACACGGCAAATGTCACTCGTAAAGTTCTTGAATCTTTTAAGTGGGAGTTGTTTCCTCATCCGCCGTACAGTCCCGACCTGGCACCGAGCGACTTCCACCTATTCCCAGCAATGAAGAAGTGGCTGGCTATGCAGCGTTTTGATGACGACGCACAGCTGCAAGAAGAGGTAACGAAGTGGTTGAAGGCGCAGGCGGCCGAATTTTTCGACGAAGGAATTTCCAAGCTCGTACATCGCTACGATAAATGCCTTAATTTGTATGGTGACTATGTAGAAAAGTAGTATTTGAGTGTGGCTTTCATCTGTATATAATAAAATTTGTTTCCTATACTTTGTTTATTTTTTTATTCCAAAACGTAATCTACTTTCTGGATAGCCCTCGTATATTCTTGGAGTTTTAAAGCCCATCTTATTAACCTGGGCGTTAGGTTTTTTCCTGAGTAAAGTCTACCAACAGCCGCATGATCCGAAAAGACTGTTACTGGCGATTTGCCGAAATAAACTCGAAATTTGTGTACAGCCATTAATACGGCTAATGTTTCTCTTTCTGTAGCTGTATAATTCCTTTGTGTCTGATTCAATGTTTTACTAAAAAATGCCAGCGGATGGTTATTTTGCATAAGAACCGCACCCACTGCATAGTCTGACGCATCTGCTGCAATTTCCAGGTTTTCGTCCCCCTCAGGGAATTTTAAAACAGGGGCATTAATAAGCGCTTCTTTTAATCTTTCAAAAGCTGTGTTAGCTTCCGCTGTCCACGTAAATTTACTCTTTTTTCTTTTGATTACCAAGAGTGGTTCAACAATATTAGCGAAATCTTTTATGAAAGATCGATAGTAAGAACATAACCCAAGGAAAGATGAAAGTTTCTTGGCGGTGTTGGGCGGTGGGAAATTCTTAATAGCTTTTATTTTTGAATCTTGCGTTTCTATACCCTTAATTTTCTTAATTTTATATCCGAGATATTTAAGTTCTTTAGTTGCGAACTTGCATTTTGAGGCGTTAATTGTAAGACCAGCCTCTTTTAATAATTTAAAAACTTCTCATAATAATTATATCATCCAGATAAATTAAAGTTGATTTTCCTAGGACAGGCTTTAGAACAATGTCCATAGCTCTCTGGAATGTTGATGGGGCCCCACACAACCCAAAGGGCATGCGTAAAAATGCATAAGTGCCCGATTTTGTTATAAAAGCGGTTTTGTGTATATCTTCGGGTCTCATAGCTATTTGATAGTAGCCAGACGTTAAGTCCAAAGTAGACATATATCTTGTCGATTTGATCTGTCTAATGATCTCGTCTATAACCGGCAAAGGGTAAACTGGAAATTTGGTAATACTATTTAGTTTTCTGTAATCAATAGCAAACCTCCAAGCCCTTTTATCCGAAGGAGGAAACTCGTTCTTTTTCCTACATAGTACGACTGGACTCGCGTACTCACTATTTATGGGCGTTATTATTTTATTCTTTAACATCTCCTGAATATGTTCTTCGATGATTAGGTCTTTTTGTTTATCATAACGATACGGTTTAGTCCTACAAGGTTTTTCGGCATTTAATTGAATCTTGTGCGTTACTATCTGGCAGTTTCCTGGTTTTTCTGAAAACAAATGAGAAAAATTACTCACCAATTGCTGTATTGCTTTACTTTCATGGTCATTCAGATGGCTAAGGTTCAACTGTGGTGTCTCCACAGGTTCCACCACCCTCTGGTCCATCTCCAACACCACGGAACTATCTTGAAAATTTAATTTGGCCCTCGCGGCCCTTAGAAAGTCCATACCTAAAATAAGAGAGTGTTGCAGGTCTTTCACCACAAAAATTAATACTTTAAGATTTTCCTCTTTTACCTGTAAGTTTAATGATAATTTCCCGATGCAGTGACATGTTTTTCTTTGCGCTGCTATAATTTCCGTATTTCTGGTTTTAAATAGTCGTATCCTATAAAAATTCTTTTTGAAGAAATTTTCACTCATAAAATTTCCTTCTGCTCCTGTATCTATGAGGGCTTCTACTGGTACATCGCCAACCAGGACTTGTATAATTGGTAGCTGTGAGTTTTTTACGATGACCGTGTTTAAATGTCTATTTGAGGGTTTTTCTAAAACTTCCGAGGTCTGGACCCTCCCTTTCACAGGCCCCTCTACTTGTTTAAAGCTTTCCTTTCAATCTGTGTCTTCTGGGTATGCGGATGTTTATTTTCAAATTTTCTTTTTGGGCCTTGACCTTCGAGTTTCGATGCGTTAGCTTGATAGTTCTTTCCCCCATAAGAGCGATTTCCATTTCTGGTTTCCTCCTTCCTTCGGGTACTTTGAGAATATGTTTCCCCTCTCGCTTTTTCCGCTATTCTGCGATTTTGAAACTTCACCGCCAATTCGAAAAGTTCCTGCAATGTGGTTGGGTTTCTAATTTCAAAGTAGTCTTGAACAGCGGGTAACAATCTTGGTAATATTATTTCAATGATCTCCGCATCGGGTTTCTTTCCATACAGCATATCCGTTAGCTTGATTTTTCGTAGAATAAAGTCCGTCAATTCTGCTGTATCCCGTTGATAGAAACTATATAGCTCGGCTTCCAGCCGTGCGCGATCTTTCACTATGGGGAAGGCCTTTACTAACGATTTTTTGAAATTTTCAAATGTATACGTCGGGCTTCCAAATTCACCTAGTAGAAATTTTCCTATGTTTTTCCACCATAGCGCGGCCTGTCCTCTTAGTGCTGATGTGGCGATGGCAAATTTTGTCTTTCAGGCACAGGGTAGAGCTGAAAGTGGTTTTCTAGACCTTCTAAATATACCGCCACCGAATTTTTTCCGTCGAAATGGACATTTGGCTTGATTGATGCTCTCAAAGTCTGGACCAGGTATCCAAATCCTTCTAACTGACTTGTCATTTCTTGGTGTAGTCCAGCGGCTTCCTTCCAATTTTCGGCCATTTCAGTTCGATAAGTGTTCAGGCGCCAATATAAGGTTGCGCGCCTCCAACTTGCACGCAACCAAGAGGTGACTGTGAAAACTTGTATAAAAGATAGAGCCTTGTGAAGGGGTTAAGTCTCTTTTTATTCAACGTAATAAAATTACAATTGCGTGCTCTTGACGCTCACAGACTGTGCCAACTTGGCAGTCAAATAAAAATAATAACCTGAAAAGAAAGTAAAGACAAGATTCTAACTACGAGGCTCTCTAAAATAACTAACTCACCGCGTTTTACAATATCGCTGCTAATTCAGCAGACTTGAAGCTCACTGGAACGATTACCACTACTTCCCGCCAAGCACATAGACTGCAACGCGGGGTTCTTCAATTCTCGCTAACTACCTCCGCGCTCGTGCAGTAAGAATATCACACACCGAACTCGTTTCCTTCTATTTAAATCATAATACTTCCGCTGATAATTTGAATGCTTGCGCGTTCTACTAAAATTTACATATTCTGGCATTGGCAGTTCCAGGGGAAAGTAAGGCTTGACAGGAAAGATAGTTTAAACTTAAAATAAATGTTAGTTAAAATAAATATAAACCCTACAAGCTTGAGCTTTAGTATTGGTACATATGACACTGACATATGACATCACTATGTTACATCTGCTCTGACTTCACCTGCTTAAAACTGTAGTTCTAATCTGCTGTGAAGCGATAGTCTAGTAATGTGGACATCCCAAAATAACTTTAATCACATACATTTTTTTCTACTAAAGCAAATTCAAACTGGAGGCCCACTGAGGGCTGCATGCGGTTCTCAAAGTATCTTTATGCTGCTTGTGAATACATTTCCTGTAAATTAATTGGCATTATTATGACAAGAATTTGTCACAGTAATGCTAATTTACAATTGCTACTTTTGAAGAAAAAGTTAAAAAATTTTGATGGTATGGAGCCCAGTTTTACATTATTTTCAATATCGACAATGAATGTAACTCTTCGGAAAATCTAGAAATAAAGGTAATTAATTTACACTGTAATATAAATTTTGTTCAAAGTTTTTAAGATACAAATTTGATTAACTTTTATTAGTACTTGTCAAAAGATAAATATCTTAAGTTACGAATTTTTGCAATAAGAATGATCACTAAAAATTTATTTATGGGTGCCCTTTGGTGAAAAAGGGCGATTTTTGGCAGTACATGGATACTCAGTTTGTGCAATTCTTTGACTTGTTATTTTGGCTTTGTGTATCGCCAATTTTTGTGCCAGAAATCATTGCTACACCCAGTATCCATGTGCATGCAAACCTATTTTCACTTAAAAAAACATCAGAGAATTGCACAAACTTGGCAATGCGCACTTCCTTGACTTTGCCCATGTACACATTGATCTATTTTCACCTAAAAAGTCAATGGAGCACACAATTTTACAATAGAGCCAAACAAAAAAATATAATTTCAATAAACTACACTTTTAATCAAACAATGATATAACATAAGAAAGGAAATTCATCTTATAGGCATCTAAGCACTACACAAAGCAAATATAAACTTAAAATTTCCGTAGCTTCAGTCTGTGGCACACAAAATTCCTTAACAGATCCAAAAAATTCATAAAATTATCTGAACTAGAATCTGTATACTGGCGTTGATACATAAATTCACAAAAATAAGAGTAAAAAATATCCTCTGTAGTGCAGGAATTCTCCGACGTTTGACCAGACACATTTCCTTCATACAAACAGGGCACTTATAATGGTTACTAAGTAAACCTTTATTTACATACCAGTCAATTAAGGCCCTTTTTTTTTTCTTTCATTCCAAATCATACAGAAACTTCAAATTAATCTTACCACATTCAGCCATTTTACAAACTAAGCCACAAAACAAGCAATGTACTTACTAACCAACATCCAACATAGAAACAAGCCCTTATCTTAGAAATCTTTTCTCATCAATCAAATTCACACAACCAATTATGTCATAATACGGTTTCCATAACATTCAACTACTCAGGTTGCCATAAATGAAACAACAACTTGGCGTTAAATGAAACACCTTCGTGATAATACAAGGAGCACGCTTAAATGTAAACTAACCGAATGTTCATTTTGATTTTTAGTACATTTACATGAGTACAGCTTTTTTTGTAGATGAAACTTAATAAATCTATGAAAAGAACCAGGCTACCGAGGGTGTTGTACGTGATCTACTTTTAGTTACTTACAGTCAAAAGTCGTTAATTCGGACCTCAAAGCTATAAACTTTCTGCGCATGCATCGTAAGACCTTTACGGCTGCGAACATGCTTGTGCACGTGCACAAAATACGTTTACGAGTGCGCGTTTAATGTATAACAGACGGTATAAGCTAAGCTAAAATTATCTAATTATCTATTTCAGTTAATGTTGCAGATTGCGTTGTTCCTTAATCTTCGAATTGGATCCGGCTTATTATTTTTTGCCGACTGTTAGAGCAATTTTATAAAAGTAAGCTTGAACTTTCAGTTATGTCAAATAGAATTTCTGATATATATTTATTAATATGTAAAGGATCTACAAAGCGAAAGTATGTTTCGAAATTTATTAAACAAAAAGTGAAATTGCTGCAAAAAATGGATAAAGGCATATCCTTTGTTTATCTAAACTTTAATGTTTGTTTATCTAAACTTTGTTTATCTTTAACGCTGGGGCGCGCAATGAATTGGAAGTTGATCTGTCAGCACTATCCTTATCTTCAGGGCAGATGTTTTTATTTTATTTGGCTTATAATTCCTTACTAAATGTAGTATTTCATCTCGATGTACTCTGTCTTTGATATGATTTAAATCAAATTCCTCGTCATTATAATTCACTTCCGATAGCGAAGAAAGTGACACAGAGGTTATTGAAAACGAAAAAATTTCGATTGACAAATTAGTCGGTAGACACAGCAATTATAGGACTTGAACAGCGGAAATTTGTAACTGAACAAGAAATTATGTCTATTTATAGAATTAAAGAGAATGTATTATCACATAGAAAACGAAGCAACTTAAACAACTTACATTGAAAGAAATGTTTAATAAAGTAAACAAATAAATATTAAGCTTTTTTTTTTTTTTTTTTTTTTGTAAATTTTGATAGATATCCTTTAGATCATAATTGTTCTTTATTTCATAAATTACGGTTTCACATTTTTAATTTTATAATTTCTGCATGCCATCTTACCAGATTTAAACTGATGATCTATAATAAGGAATCGCTGAAGTCCCGACGAGTCCGGATTAACGACTTTTGACTGTATTTATTTTTTAGATGGTAGCTGTCTTAATCATTTCTTTTTCTGAGATCTTATCACACATTTGAACATGAAAGGTATTAATTCTTTTATCCTATGAAGTTACTGAAATTTAACTTTAATGGGGTAAAAAATTTAATAGGTTATTAAATTAATTAATGGTATTATTTTTATCTATGTATTCATAATTATATGTATTTATTTCCACATTTAGAAATAGAATTTTAGTGATGCAATTTAAGAAATAACTACTTAACTAAAAGCAGTAAATCACATAGTACATCATTATTAACATGTCTTAAAAGAAGCTGTAGCTGATTACACAATCACTATAAAAAATAAATTAAATAATTTAGAAAGAACTTATGCTGAAAGACACTTAAAAATCAGGAAAGTTTATAGTTAGACACAACTAAATTTTTTAACGTGTTCTACAAAAAAAAAAAAAAAAAAAAAAAAAAAAAAAAAATTCTGAAAGCATTCTGCAAGAAAGATAATTAAATGGTATAAAACCAAAATAAAACCAAGTTAATGCATATTATTGTGTTGTCAAAATCATTATTGTGTGATGAAATTGTGATGTAAAAATTATATGCATATAAAAAATAAATAATAACACTCCAGCACAATCACTTTGGTGATTCTTTAAAGAAGACAAAGAATGATGACTTACAACTGCAAAAAATGATTTAATGCAAACATATTTCACATTTAATTAGATTACAGCCAAAAATCTTTAATCCGGACTTCAGCGATTCCGGATTATAGATCATCAGTTTAAATCTGGTAAGATGGCATGCAGAAATTATAAAATTAAAAATATGAAACCATAATTTACGAAATAAAGAGCAATTATGATCTAAAGAGTATCAAAATTTACAAAAAAAAAAAAAAAAAAAAAAAAAAAAAAAAGAAGCTTAATATTTATTTGTTTACTTTATTAAACATTTCTTTCAACGCGCACATGTGTAAAGCATACATTACGCATAGTCCAAATTAGAAAATTGCAACCAGAAAACTATTTGATGTGTACTCGTGATATTTATAATGAAGAGGAATTTGATTTAAATCATATCTAAGACGGAATACATCGAGATGAAATACTACATTTGGTAAGGACTTATAAGCTGAATAAAATAAAAACATCTGCTCTGAAGATAAGGATAGTGCTGACAGATCAACCAGTTCATTGTGCGCCGCTATGTCCCCCCCCCCCACAGAGCAGCGTGAAATTGATAAACAGATTTCGGAATGGTTAGAGAAAAAAAGGATATGCCTTTATCCATTTTTTGCAGCAATTCTACTTTTTGTTTGATGGACATCGAAACATACTTTCGCTTTGTAGATCCTTTGGCAGTTCCAGCATCAGAAATTCTATCTGACATAATCGAAAGTTCATGCTTACTTTTATAAAATTGCTCTAACAGACTGCAAAAAATAATAAGCTGGATCCAATTCAAAGATTAAGGATGTGCAATCTGCAACATTAACTGATATAGATAATTAAATAATTTTAGCTTAGCTTATACCGTCCATTATACGTTAAACGTGCATGCTTGTGCACATGCATATGCGTAAAAGTATTATGTGCATGCGTGAACACATTATGCGTTGACGTATGCGCAGAAAGCTTTGAGGTCCGGATTATAGATAATTCCGGTTTAAAGACTTTTGACTGTATTATCTTAAAAAGCAATCAATAAAGCAACTTAAAAATTGTTTAATTTTGCTTTATTCTGGTAAAAATACAGGGGTGACCACTAAGATTCAAAGCAATTACTTTAAGGCAAAATACTGTTTTTTTCCACTGCAGGCAAATCCAATAAGCAGATACTTTAAAGGGGGGTAAAAAAAATTCGTCCATGAACACTTTCTTTTCTTTCTTTCCACCGACAGCGAGGCAGCCGGTCCACTGGGTAGTTAGCATATCGGCCAGGTAGCCCCGCTGACGGAAATAACTTGAACAAAAGACACACTTATAAATACATATTGTGCTCAAGACGACTGCTGGGGGCAGTGCAAACAAATGCTGGACGAAGACGATAGTGCATGATGGAAGAAGGGTGCACTGCGGGCGTGAAGAACAATTCCAGTTACATATTTACAGAGTAATGGATAGGTGGTTACAAATACTAAAAGTAATAAGAAGTAAAATACTAGAAAGTAAAACAATGCATAAAATAAAAAAAAGGCAAAACAGTGGAAACAATACATAAAATAAGGCAAAATACATAATTCAAGGTTTACAGTTCAAGAAGTCAAAATTTGAAATACAATAAAAAGAAAGCATATAAAAGTTGTTGATTGTTTTTAAAACTGAAGAACTGATATAGGCATGGTTGCCATTGTTTAACCTTTTCCCGGGGACTGGGACATATGTGTCCCGAAGTAAGTGTACAACAACTGGGGGCTCGGGACAGTTTGTCGTTGGTGGCAGGGGTAGGAATTCTAGCGCTTGAGGCTTGATGACTATTTTATGACACCCTGTACAGGGCATTCTTTTGTGGGATTCTGCTAATGGATTGGGGAAAATTGTCCGTGTTTTGAATTCGCATGTGCAGCTGGCAAATTTGGTATCTTCTAGGAAATATTTTGTTGAGAGGAGAAAATAAAAAGAATAATTTGTTACTTCGATTCACAGGCATTTGCGTTTTCAGGTTTCTTCCTGTGCAAATACAGCTTGGAGGTCAAATATAAAAGAAATTTTATTTTCCAAAGTTCCTCTTCTTAAATTCTTCGGAAATTATTTTAAAAGCTTGAATGTAGTTATAAATACATATTTTTTTCAGTTATTTCTGATTAAATTCTTTTTAATTTGGTTTCAATTCAAATTTGAAATTGTCTTTGTTTCATTCTTTTCATAAGTATTTTTACCACTTTATTCCATTTTTTAATATGCATGTTAAGGCAGTGTAAATAAATATAAATGTTTCAGGTGATGAAAATTAATTTTAATGTTATTTCTAAATGACATACATTCAATGTATATCATTTAAAATAATATTAAAATTAATTTTCACCAAATTCAATAGATGTGAGATTTTGGTTTGTTAGGCCCCGTTCAGACGAGGGCGTAAAGGACATAAGTGTTTAAAGCCGAGCTCCGTTGCCAAGGCAACCAGTCACTGCTACGTCACAGAATCTGGTTTAGGGCTCGTGGCACAAGGTTCCAAGGTTTCAACTTTACGCCGAGTTTGGGATAAGCGTCGACCAATCAGAGCGAAGCTAAAACGAAGCGGCTTTCTTAAGACGATTTCGCAGTCACATCGAAGGCGACGTTTTTTTTTTTTTAATATGGAACACATCGTATCCGAATAAAATAATGAGTTGTAATCCTTTCCGAACGAAATAAAGAGTTGATCTCGCGAGAAATCTACGATGATGACATGCATTTTTAATGAGTTTTTAATGCATTTTTTAATGATTTTTTCAATTTATATTGAAAAATATGGATGAAACTCGTAAAGCGAAAGTTAATCTCAGGATTATGCACGCTGTGTATGATCCTGTAGATGATTGATCCCTTCCAATATTTTTCATTTTATTATGAAAATTCTTTAAAATTTAATTTAAAATTTTCTTTTTTTGCAAAAATTTTATTTTTTCTGTGTAAATTATTATTATTACTTTCTTTCTGTCTATAATTTTTTAAAAATTATTACTGTAATTTTTTTCCTGTTTAATTATTTTTGTATTTAAGAATAAATTTATTAAAAAAGCTGGAAATATTGTATTGGTATTTGCTTCAAATGCTGATTTTCTTTCCAAACAAACTTCATGAATTAATTTTACTAAAACATCAAATCAATATCAAGAATCTGCTGTTTTTTTTAATAAAAATATTACTTAAAAAAATTATTTTCACTTATTTAAGAATAGTCACAATAGTCAATTCAATAGTGTAAGCTTTGTATAAGTAATAAAAGATTAATCTTTTGAGAAAAATGCTCTTATGAATTCCAAGAAAGGAAAGATATAGTGAAATATCCTTAAAACAGCAGTCAACAGTCTAGACAGTTTTGTCTCCTGTTAAAGTGCAGTTTTGTCTGTTCTGTTTTTTAATTGCGTTCTCCATGAAAAGAATTTACTTTTAATGAAACTAAATAGCAAACATAATTCCTAACATGGACTATAATTTAATGAATAGTATTTGTTATTATTAACCACTCTTTATTACTATCATTTGAACGGAGTTTTGATCATTAAATTCATGCTATTTCTCTGGTAGAAATTCCTGGATAAGGTATGAATGTTTATAATTTTGATGTATTTGAAGACTTGGGTACCTAAAATTTGTCAATGTGAAATTATTTTTGAGATTTGGTCGTAAATAGAAATGACAGCATATCGTGAAATTAAATTCAGGGGTGCGGCTTATACATGCATATTATTAAAAACAGATGTATACAAACAGCTGGCAAGACAGCAAAATGTATTTAATGATTGAGCATAAAATACATTGTTGGGTGAACGTTTCCTAGTATTGTACTAGTTGTGTTTGCTGGTCATTGTGACCAGTTGTGGGATACTAGTACTAGTGATAATTGATACTGGTAGTGCAGCAAACTACTATAGTGATCGACAGGGACAGTGAATGAGGAGTGCTAAGCACACATGTTTCACTGTCACAGAAACATGTTCCTTTTAATTGAAAATAATAATAATAATAATAATAATAATAATAATAATAATAATGTATGGTAAGTACTGTTTTTAGCTTAACTGCTTTACCTGTAAAATAGAAAAATATTACAGTCAAAAGTCGTTAATCCGGACTCGTCGGGACTTCGGCGATTCCGGATTATCGATCATCAGTTTAAATCTCGTAAGATGGCATGCAGAAATTATAAAATTAAAAATATGAAACCGTAATTTATGAAATAAAGAACAATTATGATCTAAAGGGTATCAAAATTTGCAAAAAGAAAAAGCTTAATATTTATTTGTTTACTTTATTAAACATTTCTTTCAATGTAAGTTGTTTAAGTTTTGCTTCGTTTCATGTGATAATACTTTCTCTTTAATTCTATTAAACAGACATAATTTCTTGTTCAGTTACAAAGTTCCGCCGTTCAAGTCCTATAATTGCTGTGTCAAGAATACCGACTAATTTGTCAATCGAAATTTTTTTGTTTTCAATAACCTCTGTCACTTTTCTTCGCTATCGGAAGCGAATTATAATGACGAGGAACTTGTTTTAAATCATATCAAAGACGAAGCATATCGAGATGAAATACTACATTTGGTAAGGAATTATAAGCCAAATAAAATAAAAACATCTGCGCTGAAGATAAGGATAGTGCTGACAAATCAACTTCCAATTCATTACGCGCCTGCCGCCGAGCAGCGTGAAATTGATAAACAGATTTCGGATTTCAAAACATACTTTCGCTTTAGATCCTTTACATATTAACAAATATATATCGGAAATTCTATTTGATATAATCGAAAGTTTAAGCTTACTTTTATAAAATTGCTCTTACAGTCTGCAAAAAATAATAAGCCGGACGCAATTCGAAAATTAAGGAACAACGCAATCATCAACATTAACTGAAATAGATAATTATTTAGCTTATAAGTCCATTATACATAAAATGCGCGCGCGAAAACGTATTCTGCACTTGCGCACACTCATATGCGCAGTCGTAAAAAGGTCTTACGCGCACGCGTGAACGCCTCTGCGCATGTGTCAACGCGGCGCATGCGCAGAAAGTTTTTAGTTTTGATGTCGGAATTAACGACTTTTGACTGTATATACAGGCTATCTGTTAGTTATCCTCAAGATTTTTTTTTTAAATTAGGCATATTTAGAATATCGTATTTCTCCTAAGAGAAATTATATATAAAAATTGAAGAAGGTTTTATGTAGTATATAAATATGCATGTGCATGTTTATAGTATTGAGAGTACTACAGTACAATGCAGAAATATTCCATACTGCTTTGTACAGAAAGATATGTGCCAAAGTATTGGTCTTTCAAAAAAATATCTCTAGACCATTTTGTTATTTTTCTTTTTTTACCTTCTTCCGTTGCCTCTTGGCTAATGAGAAGGGCAGATAAAAGATCATTCTGTTGAGCCGGTAAAACTTTGTGGCGAGTTGAAAAAGCCATGATACAACGAAAAAAACAAGCAGAGCGAACGCGGGAAATCAATCGAGCGGGAGAACAGCGTTGTAGACATTCCACGCACGCGCAAATTTACCTTCTCTCATTGGCTATGGCTTACACCTCGTTTTCGCAGGTGTGAACGGGTCTCCCGTATTTTATGCCCTTATGACTATGCCTCTATGTGCTTTACACCCACGTCTGAACGCACCTTTATGCTCTAAATGAAAACTAGTGGCAAAGTGGATAATATTTCTTTATCTTTGATAATTTAACCTGGATTCAAATTCCAATGAATGGATTAATTTTATGAACTTTTCTTGTTCTCTCACATATAATTAGGGTATATCAGCCAATTTTCTTTGAAGGCGCTCCGCAATAGCCCCTTTCGTTTAGGTAGATAACACTTTCTTTAATCCGACAAATAAAAATAAAATTATATTCGAAATAAGAAAGTTAAAACTTATGAGCATTTCCTTTTATGAATAAGTTTGATGACAAAATGAATTTTAATTGTGCGACAAATGAAATAAAAATTTTTACTAAAGCAATTATTATGGAACATTTTCTAATTCAAAAAAGTTTCAAAACTTATTAATTTATCCGTTGTTATATGTTTGCGTCTATAATGTCATACCTATACCAATTCGTTCAGAATTTAGACACTCTTGAGGTTAATTGAATATGGAAAAGCGCACGAAGGTTGCATACCTCAAGAAAAAGATGCATTCGTAGAGATCTTTTAGAGGAAATTGGCTCGTATTCACATTTTACATGGGGGAAACAACGAAAACCGACCATGCAGCCAGCCCGATCGCCTGACATCGAACTAAGGGAATCAAATTTAGATATTGGAATACTAAGCATGCATACAGGAATTCAGATGTGTACCAATTTTTAGTTTTCTAAATTTAATCCCCAGTGCGAATCTTCATTAATATTCATCAAACTCAGTACGAATCTTCATTCCCAGCTTCATTACTCCCAAAGAAAGCAAGTGTAAATAGCTTGAGATCTGAAAATTTCGCATAACAGTTTGATACCTCAAAGGTGATTTTAGCAATCTTAAAATGCAGATCATAGAAAACTGAACAAATATTTCGCTATTCGACAAAGATGTTTACTTTCTGAAATATCAATGCGTTCCTGTATATGCAATTTTGCATTTAAAGAAAAAATGGTGTAGCAATATAAATTATCGAACAACTATCACACAAATAATATCTTATACTGCTAAGTGATAAAACTAAATTTTTGTTACTGAATACATTAAAACTCAACAAGGATTTTATTTTTTAAAACTCCAGGGTTTGCATCTGCATTTCTTTCTTGAACCAAAAATTATAAAGTAGTTTAAAAAAGTTAAACATCTTATATGCCTGATGTAAAGGCAGATCAACTCTGGGATCGCTATTTGCAACGTCACATGGAAGAAAAATAAATAAAATATTTCTTGGCTCATGCATTGTAAATTTTTAGTGAAGTACAAACGCAATGACCAATTTCTATTTCTCCAGAAATGAATATTACCAGAGGTGTAAAAATAATAACACTCATTTTGGAATCCGGAAATGATTTTTAGTTTCTTTGTAGTAAATAAACTCTATTTAATTTGCTCTTCAACATCAGAATAATAATGCTATTAAAAATGAAAATGTATATATTGTTTGCAGGAAATGTTTGACTATTTTAACTCACTGAATTTTTGATACAATGACAAGTGAATATATTTAACTCCAATTTCTTCGCTTATTTTTTAGTACATAATCTACGTGCAAGTTTAAAAAACTATTTTAATCATAAAATGGAACACTTTTTAGAAAAAAATTTTATAGTTGTAGCATACATTTCATCTGAAGAAGATCAAATAAATAAATTTTTCCCCCTTGAGAAAACTGCATTCAACTACCTGCAGTGTGAAAGCGATTAGCGCATCCCACATTCTAACGCCTACGGCATTGGAACTGGATTGAAAGGAAATCATGACAGTTTCCTTGCCTGCCCGACAAAAGAGCACTAATCACATAGTCATCAAGACTCAATTCTATAATTTTTCCCCCTTTGCATAACCGATGAGCCAAGAGCCCCCAGTGAAGGTACACAACTGTTTTTCGAGCCCACGCAAAAAGGTTAATGAATTTGAAAATTTCCATAACTTCTACATAGTTGAACTGTATGAAATTACCAAAATATTCTAATATATTTTTGAAATGTTAAGTTTTAGGATACTTGCATATCCCATGGACCATGCAAATTAGAGAGAAACTCCCACCAAAGTTGTACCTAACATTCTTGAAAAATTCTGAGCTGCACTTCTTATGTGTAAACCTTACAATAAAACATTTGTTAGTCTCTCTGCACAATCCACATTACAGCTACTATTATCTGATCTGCTTAATTTGTGTGCATCATAAAAAGGCTTTTGTCAATTTCTACTATTTTGTTAAGCCCTCCAAATATACCAGAAGATAAGTTTAGAACATTACAAACTTCCTGCAGATGTTAGATCCAAAATATTACTGTTCTGTTGATAATATCTTGCTGTGCTTTTCCTGATTCAACAGATGTTAATTCTCTCAAACATCTCTAAATGAATTGGACTTCTGTCACAAACGTGATTCTCTAGTCCTTGAATTCATTTTCCCCAAAAAATGAAATAAAAGAAATGTAGCAACAGAAGTTAATTTATATCCTTGTTTTCAGGGGTATAATATAGACCACTCTTCACGGGGTGTACCCTGGGCAATGTTGATCGGCAATATGGTCTATAGTGTTGCCATGTTAGATCTTATTTGCCTGCCAGAATGTCCACAACGTAATGCTGCAGACTATTTCCGGCTACTAACAGGCCATGATTGCATGAGCTTGGCATATCTGCTCAACCATTTTGCCTATTCTGTGATCTTATGGAACTGATGAATACAGCCCAGCTTTGTCGCTATGGAGCATTTCTTGGTTATGACTCCAAGACCACCTGATACTGGCATGCCAGGGACTGTTTTATGCAATGATTTTCAGTCACTTCTGTTAGGTTCTGTCTTTGAACTTCTTGTTGTATTTTACAATGCCATTAGAAATTTAAAAAAATATATATTCTTAGTCATAAAAACAAAACAAAAAGTGGCTAATCGAGAATCAGTCGGGGTTATATCAAATGAAAGGGCAGATGTTATGAGTGTGTTGTGATGTCATGCTTACTCGTAACTGGCGTAAATTGCACAACTTGCCTATAGTTTTACAGTTAACAGAATAATATGTAAGTCCTTGTTTTAGATATAAGACAGATATAGTTTTAAAAAATAAAATGAGAAAAAAACAGTATTTATGTAAGAAGCAAATTTATGTTACGTCAAATTCACGAAGACTATTTTATAATTATTTTAGATTTTTAGCTGCCTAAGTGGCAGGTGCAATTGTTAGTGAATTTTGCTACATAATCGAAAAGCTTAAGCACTTATTTGTTTACATTCTTTTGTATATTACATCAATAACTCGTATTTGTCAATTATACAACTCAAAAAGGAGTTATCTCTGATCATCTAACTAAACAGAGCCTCCAAAACTCCATTGAAACAATTGGTGCAAATCTGGCAGGATTCACATCAATTTTTATGGTCAAAGGGTAAATACATATCCTTAATTTGGGCTAAAGCAATGATTGTTAAATTTACTAATTTTTCATTAATCATGCATCATAATTTCTAAAGAATTACATTTAGGCAGGAATTAAACCAAAATACACAAATCTTTCACACACACACACGAAAAAAAAAAAAAAAAAAAAACTTACTTTTTCCTCCCTTCTCTACATCACGACGTTCATTTCCTGGTAGCATAGATACAGAATAACATCGATACTGAGAACTGAACGGCCTCAGTGATTCATGGAAAGCATTGAATGAAAACTATAATAAATAAAATAACAAATATGGAAACAAAGTAAAGCTTTTTAAGACAAATATATATGTTTAAATGTTAAAACATATCAAGTTTATTGCTATATAAAAGGATTGAAGGAACTACCAGGGTTCATAGCCACATTTTAGTTAAAAAAATAAGCACCTATAAGCACTTTTCAAGCACATTTTAAGAAAAAAAAAATAAGCACCTGTCTAATTACATTACACACAACTGCATAACCTTAAAAATTAGACTCGTAATCTAAAATATGAGAAATGCAGTATTTATTAAGAGAGAATAAGCATTACCTCACTAATGGAAAATAATTACTTTTTTTAAAATTTAAATAACAGTTCAATTTACAGAAGTAGTTTACAATGAGAGAAAAAAAAAAAAAAAACTATGCAGAACTAAACTATGTTACAAGATTTAATGATGAAATTTCAGTTCAAAATGGAGGAAATAAATAATAATAAGGCATATTTATTCTATTCGCTTGGAACTTAACAATAAATACAATTTATTTTTCCACTCATATTGATATCTGACTAATTTAAATCTAAATTCTGAACATTTTCTAAATTTTCATCGTATATCAGTTTTCCCTTTAACAGATATTGCAAGCAAAGTAATTTAAGTAAAAAAGAGGAACATTTCTGAAATCAGAAGGCAGAAATTTGCTTCATGCAGTTATCCTGTAACAGTAAAAGTTTAACTACCCGCATACTTGAAAATTGGCGAATATTCGAACAGTTCAGCGTAACTTGAAAAAGAGGAGCGGAGGGGGATAGACTGTAGCCGTTCTTTAGATTTTTCCGCTAAATAAATGCTTTTGACATTTCGATACGTGCATCTTATAAAAACAAACCAACGGAACAGAAAGATATTCTGCTTTGCAAGCGCAGTAAAACTCTTTTAAGTGTTCATAAACAAATCTCGGAATTAATTATCTCTGCAAAATATCGCCGTAATTCTTCCCTCCCTATGTGATATTACGCAATCGGATTCAACAGCTGCTGGTATTGGGAGAATAAAGAACTAAATAAAGGAAAAGAAAGAGACTTACCAATCTGGGGTTCTAATTTTCAACAGACTGAGTTAAATTTCCGGAATAGAATCATTCTTCGCTTGGGTTGGTAGACCGCAAAACTTTTAGTCCTATTCAATCCAGATTGGAAAGTGACCAAAAAAAAAAAAGTCCGTTGCTTGTTTTGCAGCGAACTGTGACAGTTTCAATATTCGAGATTTTGCGGAGAAAGGGGAGAACCTCCCAATCTTCATACTGTATAATGTATTGGCCAAAAAAATGAAATTATTTTGACTATTCGATTACTTTCCCTTTATTTAAGCCATTCCGAATATTATTCCTTAGAAAGCTAATTTGTGTTAAAACACAACCATTTTTGGAAGTTTACTATACTTCAGCAGTTACTGCAACTATGTTATTATAAACATTCATACATATACTCATAATATAAGCATAACAATCATAATAAACACGAATATGAACTGACCAAGCGGAACGAGATTGCAAATTATTAAGATCTTGATAGAAATTCAAACGTGTGTAGTATTTGGGTGGGAGGAAAAGAATGCCGAATGTACCGAAATTTTCTACTGCTTTCGCAATTCTTTAACCAACAGAATGACGGGCATCTGTCTGTACTCTCCGCGCACACCAAAGGTTATGTTAATGCAGAGAAAGGGGGAAGAGCTATTTCCGGGAGTATGATTCACCATCTGACATTCCATATTAGGAAGAAAAGTTGTTTATTTAGTTTCGGCTTTGGTACGGGGAAAAATTATGCGTTCATTAAAAAAAAAAAAAAAGCACTAAAAGCAAAAAATAAGCACTCAAAACAAAAAATAAGGGCTTTAAAGAAAAAGTAAGCACCTATAAGGGCCTTTATATTTTATTTTCAAATATAAGGACTTATAAGCACTTATAAGGACCGCTACGAACCCTGAACTACTCTCATATATGCGGTTTGCCTACATTTTGAACTTTAAGCCTAAAATGTCTGCAAAAATGCAATTTTTCACACATGCATAAACCACGTTTTGAACACACAATTTAAGCTAAAAATCCAAAACAAAAACTTTACATAGCAAAAACGTAAAGTTTCTAACCAAAAATATTTGAGAAGAACCCATGTACACAACAATATGTTTTAACTTAAAAAATAAATAAATAAATAATAATAATAATAATTACAGAATTGCACAATCTATGCAGTGAAGGAATCTACGAACTACGCATATGTAGCTTAAATAAATTAACATAACAATAAATTTCATAGAATACCATGCACACAGTATTTTGTTTAAACTTAGAAAACAATCTACGAACTACACAATCTACGCAGCGAAGGAATCTACGAACTACGCACACCTGCGCTTTATTGTTGTTATGTTAATAAATTAACATAACAACATGTTATGTTAATAAATTTCAAGAATACACAGTGCTCTGTTTCAACATTAAAAAATATCTACGAATTGCACAATCTAGGCATTGTGCAGTAATGAACAAAATAAACTAAAATAAAATTCAAACAAATAATAATATAAAAAAAAACAATAACGATAGAAATTCATACTAAAAAAACAATGAACATAACATTCTACAAAATAAGAACAAAGATAAAATAAAATGCACTTACCATGAATGAATGCTTTTTCGAATAGCAGAAATACCAATTTCATGTCGCCTTTAACATGCTGCCACATAATCTCTATCGTATTTATATGACAGCCAGATTCACTATCCACAAAATTGATACTCCCTTTCACAAATAAATGTTCAAAACCTTCTTTTCCTAAATCCTGTAGGATTTCCAGCCATCCAAAAAAATAGTTGTGCCAGGCTCAATCCACTCTTTATTACACTGCATCAGTTTCCTTACTTCTATCATGCACAGCCACTATAAATAATATCACCATAAATCTTTCCACACCTCCAAATAACCACTGTCCCTCAGTAGGATGATATTTCCTTTTGCCGAACTTCGACTCATCAACTTCCACCACTTTTTCTTTTCCTTCTATCTTCTGAGACACAGAGCATACGAAGTCCAGCATACAAAGTTATCCAAATTAAACTTCCCCAACTCAGAGGCATGTGCAGAGTGTTGTATGGGTCATAATGTGATGAAATTTTAAAAACAGACACTTCAGATCATGCGCTCGAGATTTATTACACAAAAATCGGGCTATCGATATATGTCGTACGTTGGAAAGCATTATAAACATATCAAAACCAAAAAATTAAAAATACAATTTAAATGAAAAATGATGTCTTAAATAAAATTCACAATTAAAACAACAATACAAATTTAAAATACACAAATGATATGTTAAACATTGCATATAAAATACGTTACATTAGAACTTAGCATCACACTATCTCGTTTTCCCTTGTACACAACGATCCGTATTCGCTCGAAAAACATCAAAGAATTGCACAAACTCGGTGTCCATGTACACATCTGCGTACTACAAACGCTCTGCCCATGTACATATCGATCTATTTTCACTTAAAAAAACATCCAAGAATAGCACAAACTAGGCACCGTGCACAACCTCGGCATTGCGCACTACATTAGCTTTGCCCATGCACACATCAATCTATTTTCACTTAAAAAAAAAATCCGAGAATTGCACAAACTAGGCACCGAGCACAACCGCGGCATTGCGTACTACATTGGCTCTGCCCATGTACACATCGATCTATTTTTACTTAAAAAAACATCCCAGAATTGCACAAAAATGGCATTGTGCACACTCTTGACTTTATCCATGTACACTGCTTTTTTCTCATAAATTAGAAAAATTTGCACGAAAATGCAGGAAAATTTTGTGAATCTTTAAAGTCAGTAAAAAGGACATATATGAAATTACCTGTCATGAAAAAGTATATACCCTTTCCAAGCATGTATAAAATAAATAAAATATCCAAAACTTTTCCCTCTAAATTATCTATTATAAACGTTACCTGCAAATTTATAACGCAAACACTAAAAATGGTTACAAATACTTAGTGTCAAATATTTAAATTATTTCCATGCACGTTTACTTCTACTGAAATGTATTCTAAAATGCTACAAACATATAATTCACAAAATAACTATCATTTAATTAAAATATAATTAAATTAAAAAACACTACTTAAAATATAAATAAACACATACATTAAATTAATAAAAATTAGCTTAAAATCTTAATTACTTTAAACTAATTCATTGCTAATAAAAATTTTCCAATAATAGCATATTAATTTATTTATTCCTTATATTTAGAACAATGCATAAAAATAATATCCTCAAATGATTAAAAATACTAACTTACCTAATCTTCTACAGAATCTTGAGTGCATGGCAGATCACAAAATGTCCATTTTCACCAGCTTTCTTGCACCGCCATTAAAACTTAACTGTAATATCCTTCCTTTCACACAATCTCATTTCATTCTCACATGTTGGACATTCATACTTATCTGCAATTAATCCTACACTCATACACCATTCAAGGAATTCTTTTGGATTATCAGATAAATGCAATAAAAATTTCGAATTCACTTTAGATAGGGCCATGGGATCCAAAAATTAAGCAACACTGTTTCACACAACACATAATGAAGCTGAATACAAAATGCTATAAAGTACTGCAGATATTTTTCCAAATTTCCCCCCTTTTCCGATTAAAGAGCTCTCATTCGTCCATAAATGTCACATGACATATCTCACGATCTCTCATTTCTCTCAGACAAAATAACCCGCAATTGGAACTGGGTACTTCTCACATTATTGCCAAAGTCCTAGGTAGTAACCTTTATCGCCTACCAAAATGTCGCCAAACTGCCTGTTACCATATTCCAAAGATTAGCCAGGAATTTTACCAGGTAGAGGATGACAGGTTATGGAATCTGCACACGTGGAAGACGTTGCTTTGGCGGTTGTGGACCCCACTAGCCAATCGCCACATGCTGTTGTCAGTGTGCCAACTGTTTCTCGTGCTGTTGATATGTCCTATACGACTGTCTGGCAAGTAATGCGTCGAATCCTCGTTTATTTTCCTTACAAAATCCATAGTCGTAATCACCTGTCTGATGGGAATCCTGTAGTTCGGGAAACATTTGCGTTGCAGTTCTTTGCCATAATGGAAGTCAATGCTGCTTGGCCGTGGAACATCCTTTGGATGGATGAGGCGCATTTTCGCCTGAATGGTCAAGTGAATACGCACAACTGCCGCATTTCGGCAAGTGAAAACCCGCTTGCAATCCATCAAGTGCCCTTGAACCCTCCAACGGTTACTATATGGTGCGGTTTCACTGCAACATTCGTCATTGGGTCTTATTTTTTTGAAGAGGTGACTCCAACAGGGTTCAAAACCTGCTCTGTCACAGGAAAACGGTATCAGGACATGTTGACAACGTTTGTTATCCCTGAACTGCAACAACGTGGCTGCCTGCAGGACACGATATTTATGCAGGATGGTGCACCTCACCATATTCTTCGTGGCGTTTAACAGGCGTTACGGGCAACTTTTACCGATGCACGTGTGATCAGCTGCTGTTTCCCTACAGCTTGGCCTCCCCGCTTGCCTGATCTCACGCCATGCGACTTTTGGTTATGGGGATTCTTAAGATCGGGTCTACCGAGAACACCCAGCAACCTTGGCACATCTGAAAGACGCAATTATTCGACATGTTCGTGGAATTAATGTGGACTTACTGCGTTCCGCTGTGGAACACACTGCTTTGCGAATGGAAAGAGTTGTGGAGAACCACAGCACACATATAGAACATCTGTAGAATGTCTTGTTGATCTGCAGCGCCACCTACCGGCAACTTCTTGTACTAATTTTTTTGTTTAATAAATCTCGAGCACATGATCTGAAGTGTCTGTTTTTAAAATTTCATCACATTATGATCCATACAACACTCTGCACAGGCCTCTGAGTTGGGAAAGTTTAATTTGGATAACCCTGTACATAAATCAGTCATAAACCACTTAAATACCACACACCACATGAACTAACTAGCAACTGAAATCCAAGTTTCCATGTAAAAAAGGCTGCCATAAAAACCAACACTGCCCACAAAACCACTGCAGAACCCACAATCGCACCAAAAACCAGCGCACAAAGCATATTGCCGCATTCGGCAACCTGAGGGCGTATATAAGAGTAGCACCGAATTGAATAATTTTATAAATACTTAATTAATAAAAATAAGAAGTATTTTTTGAAAACCTTTGCAGTATGATATAATATAACACCCCAGTTAAAAACTATGATGCAAAAATACTTTAGTTAACATACAAATGAGCTGATAAGGACACGACATTTAAAGGGGTAACTCTGAATGTACAGAAATGCAGCCATTTAATTTTTTATGCCGGCTTGGACAATAATAATTTATAAAATACATATACACTAGGTGCATACAAATTATTATTACAACTTTAAAAATTCATTTTGTGTGATATTTTGTTGAAATCTGTATCATATTAATGAAAATAATTGAAGCTTTGATCTAATTATTATTTTATGTACAAAATAAAATGAATTAAATGAAAATTAACACTCCACATGAAGAAGCTTTGGCTGATAGAGGGAGAATTTGATATCCAAACGTATAAGATTATTATTATAAACGTATTACAAAAGCATAAGATTTTTCGAAGCCACAATGCATTACAAAACAATCACATTAGCTTATTAAATATTTTTTTTTTAATCAATAAAGGCTACTTTTACCTCTGCATTTTATTAACACAGAAGAATGAGAGCTAAGGTGCAGAATCGCCCACTTACTTGTTTGGCGCTTTTTACAAGAGTAAGAAGAATTGGATTTTTGTCAATTTTCTGTCACTTTTTAAGTGAAAATAGGTCGATGTGTACATGGATAACATCAAGGGAGTGCACAATGCTATTTTTGTGCAATTCTGGGATATTTCTTTAAGTGAAAATAGGTCGATGTGTACATGGATACAGAGTATGTGCAATTCTTAAAAACGCGCTAAGCAGTGGGTGATTCTGCATTTTCCCCAGAATGAAAACAAGAAAGCAACAAATCGAAAATCTGAAAGGTAAGTTTTAAATCAAGTAATAAGTAAAGCACAGCTACTTATCTCCCGATTAGAGAATACAAGAAATAAACCAGATAAATTGTTCCTATTTCAAATTTAAAAAATGTCCTACCATGTTATTTTCAGTTATTTATAGTAACGTTCCTTCGATAGATTACCAATCCTTTTTCCTACCTAAACAAAAAACACAAAATTTTCTAAATGGGATGTTGCCAGTTTCTATCCTTCTTAGATGTGAAATTTTTAGTGAAGCGTAGTTTTTAGTGCGAAAAAATATAGTTTTCAAAATAAATGGTAATTTATGTAAAATTATGGCATTTAAGAATCACTCTACATTATTTTTAATGTTTTTAAAGGATGGAATTTGTATGCATTAAATAATTTTTTAAAAATCAATTATTAGACACTTACTGTGAGCAGACATTTATCGTATCTTTATCCGCAAACTGCGAAAATTTCCCGCGCAATCGGCCCGTCTTTCTTAAACATTTCAGCCAGTCGTTTATGTAATATATTTTTATTGTGAAATGGCTGGATTTGATGATTTAGGCGTATATTACAGTGACAATTTTTCATTTGGAGACCAAGCAGACAGTGATGCTCAGAGAGCTGATTTTCAGACTTCCAAGAAAAGGTTTAAAGATTTTATCCGTCAGTTTCACGAAGGAAATTATGTTTTTACATATCGGTAAGTATATCTTTCGGTTTATTTTCATACTGTGAAAAGAATGAACTCACTCATGTTTTTACAGAATTCATAGAGGTAGGGCGTTATAGTTAGTGAAGTTAATAATTTTTTACATCTGTTATGTAAATTTACGACACTTCCAGTTATTCATATTCTTTTTTTCCCCCATCTTCGTTTTTATCTGGTAAAGAAAGTTTTTGATGTATTAAAAAGTTATTATTTATTATATGAATGATTTTACGACTGTAATTTAACATTTTCACTAAAATTTTATTTATGTGATGTAAATTAAAATAAATTGCTAAAATTTAAAATTTTATTTTCGTAGGAAGTTTTGGGTGGCATAAAAGGATATCATGGGTATTCCTAGTAATTTTATGTGGTTATAAGGTAAATATATATATGAGATTGAAGTATTAAGTGTGTATATTGCAATTGTTATGGACATACTAATGTCTTAAAAGTAAATTAAGAAGGTATTCTCCATTAAAAATAATGGGGTTTTCATCCGCAGAGAACCCGTTGGCGCCGTTGCATTTTTACTCGCCAAGCTCGCGATGAACCGAACCGTAAACGTGATATTTTGTAAATGTGATTTTTAGTGCATGTAAATTGAAGTTAGCAGGCAAAACAATATATTAAGCACATGGTAGTAAAAATTCACAGATAATACACATGTAGATGTAAAACTAACCGGTTAAACGTGATATACAAAAATAAATTTGTATTAAATTCAAGTTGGCACAGAAGCATTTATAACGGAAATAAAAATTCATTTAAAAAACATAAATTAGTATTAATATACTGAAATTAGGGCATATGATTGCATTATTTGGAAGCACTTCTCTGCGGAAGTGCTTCCAAATAATGCAATCATATGTGAAGATTTCTTATGCAGGATAGCGGTATACCTTTGATAAACTCTTCAAAGGGATGATTTTGTGGTGATGCTGTACTTGCTAGAGAGGGATGTTTGTTTTCTACTTATTTGATTTTATTTAGAGACCAGGCATGGCTTAGTCAATTTGACCTAGACTTCTTTCTAAGTATAAATCTAATTCAGAACATAAATGCAAGAAATATGTTTTATCTGAAATTCTCAAATTTGCTGTCATGTTCTAATGCTTCATGTGAAATTTTAATGGAAATTTGCACTGAACAATTTCAGCTTTTAATGCTGTTTCTAAGGTATAAATGCGTCTCACAATAAACTACTTAAAGTTATTTTTTTAGCAGTGCTAATGTGTATTTCTATTCCATTCTCAGTGAAAATTGTAGGTCCACACATCCCACCATATATGAATGAAGTTTTGTTATAACAACAGAGAGCGAGTGATCATTTCTAAATGTCCAAAAAGGAAATTGAAAGCAAAAAAACTTAAAAATTTTTATTTTTCATGTTAATTTTTAAATTAATGCTTCTTTATAATAGATATTTTATTCACAAAAGTTAATAAAATATTTTAAAGTTTAAAAAAAGCAAAAATATTTAAATTTGTAAAAAATTAGGAGTTCAAAGAAATAACTAAAAAATTTATAATACATTCAAGTAAAAATGTGCAGAAAAGAGGGGGTATATTAAAATTATACAGATTAAAAATTCAATTTTTAATCTTTGTAGCATTAATTTTAATATTTATTGCCATTTGCTTTTTTTTTAGTGTAGTTTATAAAACAAATTAAAAACAGAGTTTTAATTTATTTCAGTATATTTAAAAAATTAACAACAGAAAACATATTTTATCATATTACATCATGATAAGATGAATTGTTTTTAAAATGGTCAATAGCAGCTAACTTCAGAAATAGTGTAAAAGTTTGAAAGAAAGAAAAGTATAACAATATATTTTCATGTATATTTCCTCAGTTCTTAACCTAATCATCTGTGCATATGCATTATGAAATTTAAGTAAATTAGATTGTATTTGAATGCTAGGTAAAATGGAAATGCAATATGAAAACTATTTTCATTAGAATGCAACTACTGTAGTTTCTTATTTTAGTAAAATTTGTGGACTTGTGTATGTTAAATAGCAGTATCAGTAATAATATAATAATATACCCTGATAAGTTTAAAAATATTTCAAGACCTTTCTTATTTTCTAAACTGTTATCTTTATTTTGTATTTTTAGAGACCAACTGAAACAGCATTACAATTTAAGACAGTATTGGATAGAAGTATCTTTAGAAGATTTAGCCAGTTTCGATGAAGTTTTGGGAGAGAAACTGAACAAGCAGCCAACAGAGTATTTACCGTTGGTAATAGATTTAATTTGTGACTTAACTATTTTCTATACTTTGATATTATACAGAATATTCTAAATTAGAGTTGGAGGGGAGGGAATGAAAAAAATTTAAACTATATAAATTTAATAAATGATTACTATGCACTAAAGGTTTTCACAGTAATTAAACCTTTAATTAGGTAATATAAAAATCACTTGAATTCATAATTTATATAATTATTTATAAATGGAGATAATATAAATTGTACATTAGTAACTTCCAAAGTCACCTTAATATTAGGCTTGAAAATATATGGACATTGGAGTAATTCACTCTCTTGCATTACGCTAACATGGTTGGTTTAAAATATTTTAAACAAATTTTATTTAATCATTGATTTTAATAATCTAATTTAAATCATTAACACTGTGTTCTAAATAATTCTAAATACAGAGAATTATTTGTTATATCTAATATTCTGTCTTTAGAAATATATAACTCTGCTTACTAATATTCTGTCTTTAGAAATATATAACTCTGCTTTCTAATATTCTGTATTTAGAAATATATAACTCTACATACCAATATTCTGTCTGCATACCAATATAGGTAAAAATATACAATCATGTCCATAAATTAAGGATAATTCGGAGTCACGCGGAAATCAAACTCTAAAATAAATATATCACCTGTAAAATCACTACACACATCTTCAAGAATCATATGCAAATTTCAGGAAGTAACCAGATGACACCAATGGTACGTCACAATGACGAGAGTGATGCATAAGGAATACAGGCAAAGAAGTAAAATTGTTCGCAGACGTTTTATAAGCATTTCAGTGCAATAACCGAATAGTTATGACACAAAGGACGCATTTGGATGATTTTTTACGTGGAAGAATTATCGGCCGTCTGGAATGTGAGCGTACCCAACTGGAAGTATCAGACGAACTTGGAATTGTCCAGAGTGTCATCTCCAGGCTTTGGCAACGATTCCAAGATGATGGTAATGTGAGTAGATGTTACAGCACAAGTCACCACAGAGTTACGCCGCCGAATGAGGACTGGTATTTGGCAGTTACTGCCAACAGAAACAGGCGGAGCATAGCCTCAGATCTATCGCCAGCTCTCTTCAGCCACTGGTACGACAATTTCAAGGCAGACCGTGTACAGACGCTTAGGGCAGATTGGTCTATATGCTCGTAGATCTGTCAGATGCGTTCCACTTACTGTAACTGAATGTCGCCTGCGGTTAGCCTGGAGAAGAGAGCATGCATTGTGGACACCGTAACAGTAGGCTTGTGTATTGTTTTCCAATGAGTCCAGGTTTAGCTTGCAGTCTGATTCTCACCGGTCTTTCATATGGAGAGCTCCAGGTACCCGTTATCACCTAGAAAACATTGAACGACACCGCTACGGTGGTGCAGGAGTGCTCTTTTGGGGTGGAATTATTCTGGGTTCCAAAACTGACCTGCATGTTCAAATTGGAACCATGACAAGTCAAATCTATTGGGACGTCATTCTGGAACAACATGTACATTTATTTCGGGGCGCCATGGGCGCACAATTTGTGTTTATGGATGACAACGCCCGTCCTCACCGTAGAAACATCGTAAGTGAATGCCTTCAGTCGGAGGATATCACCCGTATGGACTGGCCAGCATTCTCACCGGACTTGAATCCAGTAGAGCACGTGTGGGACATGCTTGGCCGGCGAGTTGCAGCCCGTCAAACTCCTCCTACCGGAACTTCGGAGAGCATTACTTTTTGAGTGGTGTAATATCCATCAAAATCAGATCGATAATTTGATACTCAGCATGCCTAGGTGTTGTACGGACTGTATTGCATCGTCTGGGAGACATACAATGTATTAACAATCATACCAACCATGTAATATTGGTTTTTTGTAAATAGGGTTTTTTTTTTTTTGTAATTTGCTCCAGGGAGAAAAAATTGCTAATTATTTTAATAATATCTATCAAACATATAGCATCTTTTTTTGCTCTTTACCTTTTGTTTAATAAATAAGCTTTACAAATAAGTCAAATTTGCTTTGCTTCTAACTCTTCCTTTGCCTGATTTTGCATTATCCTTAATTTATGGACATGAGTGTATTTCAGGGTACCCCTTGGCGAATTTTTGGTGCCATTCCTGGTTAAGTCTAATGGCCTGCCTAGTAAAATGGCATCCGAATTATAATTAAAACAAAAAATATACAATCTCAATAAACTGCATTTTAAATCAAACAATGAAATAACATAAAAAAGGAAATGCATGTCATCTCATCTATGCACTACAAAAAGGAAATATTGGCTTACCTTATTTAGAAAATTTTGTGTCTTGAGTCTGTGGCACAAAATTAGATTTAGTACAAAATTGTCTGAATATCATCCAAAAACTTTAAAAAGTTTTCTGAACTAGAATCTGTATATTGCCATTGCCACATAAATTAACAAAAATAAGAGTAAAAAACCTCCTGCGTAGTGGCAGACTGTCAGTGGCGTTTCATGCATGAACCTTTCTTGCGACAAACCCATTCAAAGCAATCTGAACGTCTTGACATTTTACCATATGCATTTCCTTTCTACAAACAGGACACTTATAATGACTACTAAGCAAACCTTCTTTTACACATCAGTCAATGCCTTTTTATTTTTTCATTCCAAATCATACAAAAACTTCAGATTTATCTTATCACATATAGCCATTTTATTGTGTAAAGCACAAAATAAGCAATTTACATCCTAACCAACATCTTAACACATAAATAAGCCCCTACAAATATTTTCCTATCTGTCAAATTCACCACAATCGCATAACCAATCGCATCACAATAGTGTTTCCATAACATTCAGCTACTCGGTACATTCAACCTGGCAATTATCCAAGGAGCACCCTAAAATATAGACTAACCAAAATATATAGTTTTGAATACTAATATTCTGTATTTAGAAATATATAATTGTACATACTAACTGCTCAGCTATAATACTGTTTATTAAGCAGATGTTTTTTAACTTAGTTTGAAGAAGCTGCAAAAGAAGTTGCTGATGAAGTGACAAAACCACGACCTGAGGGAGAAGAAGAAGTTCATGATATTCAAGTTACTTTACGCTCTAATGCTAACCCAACTCTTATGAGAGATTTAAAAGTATGTTATTTTATACACTTTTCTTTTAAATGTCTGTAAGATATGAAGGTATTCTGTTATCAGGACTGAATTCGGAAGTGTATGTATGTATGAACATGTGTATGTGCACAGATGCATGCGTATGTACACTGCTCAAAAAAAAAAGGGGGGACAGTGCTATATCTCCCCTTCTACTGGGCCAATTGACAAAATTCAAACTGCGTTTTTCATGTCTTGAAAGCGCAACTTAGGATATATATTAGATTTATATATAGCACTATTCAAACGTAGGTATTTCAGCACAAAATCAGACTTTTTCTGAAATAACATACCAATTTTTTTCCATATTTCGATTCTACGACTCAAATTATTTCAGAATTCCAAGTTTTGTAAAAATCATACGAGTAGTTTTTAAAATATTAGATCTAAAAAATTTAGCTCCTCAATTGAATTTGGCAAATATTTATTAATCTCTCTTTTTTTTATTAAACTTTTTTGATTTTTCCTTTCACATTTTGAAATTTAGGTTCATTCCAAATAAAATTTACCCAGTTTTTGTGCTTTTATTTTTTAAATTTCTATTTTTAAATAATTTTTATAAATTTTTCAAAAAAATTTTGAATTATAACCTATAAAAGTTTTACCATCATCTTAAAGTAGGTGTATTTCTAAGCATACCTGCAAAAAATTGGATTTTTATATTTAAAAATTTCTAATTTAATTTTTTCTAATTCTTTTTTTTTTTTTTTTTTTTTTTAGCGATAATATCACCGAATGTGGTTTATGGATTTTTGTTACACTGAATTGCTACAGTATTTTTAACCTTAAATTTCAAATAAAATTTTACGGAGAATGAATTATATGAAATTTTTTCCCTCAATGATGCGTAATAAATATTTATTAATACTATATGAAAAGCTATTTTTTTAAAAATTATAGATGATATTATTTAAATTTTTAACTTTTTAAATTTCTCTCTTTCTTCCTTTTTTTAAAAAAATATTTGTAAGAGTAAATTTTTAACTTCGGTGTTTTATCGTCTGCTACTTTGCTTTAACTTTGTTTAAATCGAATTGTCTAAAACTGAGAACTTTCGTTTGATGTTTATTTGAATTTTATGAAAATATTTTATAACATTAACTGAATTTATTTCTAAACAAGCTGTTGCTTATGAAGTGGCTGAAAGAGGGGCTGATACTATCATCCGTTTTTTTAAAGCACAGTATATTTTTATAGAAACATAAGATTTAGAATAATCATTTTTATAAAAGTCAAATTATGATATAAACATACAATTCCCTAGAGACCGAATTAATGGAAGTTCAATGATTATGTAGAAATGATCTGCAGCTACTTAATGGCTGGATAAGTTGGCAGGTTCTGTGGACAAGTAAGAATAATTATATAAATGACACCCAACATTCTGGATTCAATTAACAATGAGGGTACGATGTTTATTAAATGAATTTAAGAAGTTTTTAAACATAAGAAAATCGACTAATTTTTTATCCTAAAATGTATTTTTATGCATAGGGTATTTTCATTATATCCTTAAAATTCTAATTTAGAATGTAATTGTCAGGAAATGAATTCTAATCATCAGCAATATAATAATTATTACGGTTATTAATAAATCCTTCCTATAAAGTAATTGCAAATATTTCAAAAAACCTTCTGTCTGAATGCAAATATTTTTGTATGCAGATATTTCTAATTTTATATTAATCAAGATTGCACATGATATTATTTATTTGCACTTCAGTTCTTACCGTCAGCTCTAGTAGAAGTTACAAATCAATTATACTTTATTAAGGAATGACCATCTAAGTTTAGAAACAGTGTACTGTAACAGAAGTTCAATTAATGGCGCCGTATCTTTCATGTTACTCCCAATTGGCAAGCTACATGATTTTTAATGAGTATTCAGGTTTTGCTAGTAACTTCAAGTAAATTGCGCTTAAACTAGGTTATTTGAACATGAAAGAACATGGGAGCTATTTGGTTAAGATGCTTTCATAGAGAACCTTTGTAAAGAGAACCTTGAAAACTAAGAAAATCAACCATGCAGCCTGGGTTAAACTTCGCAACAAACAATTAGTATTTAACAATCTTCAAATGCTAGGCAACTGGTGAGGCTACAATTAAATCTGCAATTTAATATGTTATTTGTAAATATTTAAAATATTGTTGTATTCTTAGATGCAAAAAGCAGAATTTAAGTTTTGTTAACTCGTTGGTAAACTACCAAGCCGTAGTACAAATGAATATTCAATTTCTTTTGCAATAATTGTATTCACTTAATATTCTTGGAATATGAGCTAAAGAAGGAATGTTCTTGGAAGATTAAAGAAGTGTTTAAATCCAGTGATATTAGGTTTGTCTTACAAGCTCAGGATCAAAACGTTTCTGCAATTGCCCGAGTAGTTGACTTGTAGATGGCTGTGAATTAAGCAGATGACTTTTAATCTTATGTTATTCAGTCAGAAAACTTATTATAAATGTTTTGTATTGCATGACTATGCATCTTTTCATTATTCAATAACAAATCGGAGAACCGCTTGTATTCCGAAAATAAGTATGTGTACTCAATTGTCCTGCATATTCTTCAAATTTGTTTTCTTGTGATTTTTTTCTTTCCCAAACACTAAAGTTGCCTCTCAAAGGGAAGTTTTTTGACATTGAAGAGACAAAAGGAGTATGACATCTACTTTTAGAGGCATGTCAAAAACAGATCTGTACAAGCCTTCTCTTCCATTACATGTTGTGCATTCAGACAAAAAGTTGCATCAGCGTAAATTCTATAATCTATTTTTATTACACTCTGATTACTTAATTAATATACATTGAATATATACTAAACCTTTTAAATCAGCTTCAGTAGTTCGAAATTTTTGACGGAATTGTTGTCGGAACTAGGAGTTAGAAGAGAAGTCAAATTGAATATTTCGATAATCCAATAAATTCAAGGTTGAAGTTTCAATATTTTATTTTGGGAGGGAGGGGAAATTTTTTCAGTTTTGGTCCATTATCCTAAGTATATTTGCTTTGATTCTTTATTTTTTCCATAAAAGCGAAAATCTTGCGCATGGTATATATATATAACGCATAGCTTCAAATTAAAATTTAATAATATACAGGGTGGTTATAATTAAAATTCCACTTTGAAATGGTCATAAAAGGAAAACTACTGGATCAAATGTTATCAAACTTGGTAACCGTATAAAGGAGGTCATGGGAATTTATTTTCCGTGAAAAAAAGTAAGTTCAAAACCTCACCACCGGGGGGGGGGAAGTATCGCTGTATGCAATATTGTTAAACGAAATATGGGTCAGAATCAAACTTAATCTTTTGTTACATGGGTTTAATATGTTCTATACCCTTAAGAAACTTTGAAGTAAGCAAATTACCATTTAATCTCTTCGTCATCCGTAACGCGTATAGCACGTTCAAGTGAAACTTCCGCAGGGCGGCCGTAACATGCCTCAAGCATTCTTCTATACATTTTAAAACGCTTTCTAAATGTTTCTTTGTTTGAGTTTTTATTTTTGTTTGTTCTAATACCTCCTAGAGGGTAGCACTAATCAGGCATTCTATTTCTAATTGAATTTGCCCTGGGTTTTATGAATATTCGTGCCATTGTACATAAGATACAAGACAGTGAGAAGAGGGCTTCAACATCTACTCAGCAGAAAAAGGGAAAAAATGAGGTTGGGAATTGGAAAGACAAGAAGGATATACGTTTGATGATTGCAGTCCATAATAACTTGATGATTGATGTTGGAACACAGAAAAGAGCTTTAAAAAAACCAATAATTGTAAAAGATTACAACAACAAAATGGGAGAGTGGACTGCCTGGATAAGATGTTATCAAATTATCCTGCTGTTAGGAATAAGCAGATATATTATTATTTTTCCATTATACTTTATTTCCTTATAATTTTAATTAATAGTCATTGACATTCATCCACTATGAAAGTCATGTATGGAAAGTTATGATGTACAGAGAAAACAACATTACACGCTTCGAAGAAGAGACGGAACCCCGGAGTGAACTACCAATGTTCAGCGACTTTACCGCTCAGCCTTTTGTGGGCCTTTGTGAAATGGAAGGCGATAACATTATTTAAAATGATTGTCAGAAATACCAAGATGTTTCGAAAAGTTGGATCCTTTTTAGTATACTTGCAGAATGCCTAAAGAAAAAGAGCATGAATGAAGCCGAATGCCTGAAGAAAAAGAGAAGAAAAAAAACATTTTTGCGTAAAATTTAGTATTTGTATTTTTTTCAAATTTGAAACTTTTTAATCTTATGATATTTGATTCTTGCGATTTCAAAAACAAAATATTTGACTAAAATATGAATAACATTTTAAGAAACCAAAAGTCTTTAATCCGGACTCGTTGGGACTTTGGCCATTCCGGATTATCGGTTTTTCTGGATTATAGATCATCAGTTTAAATCTCGTAAGGTGGCATGCAGAAATTATAAAATTAAAAATATGAAACCGTAATTTATGAAATAAAGAGCAATTATGATCTAAAGGGTATCAAAATTTACAAAAAAAAAAAAAAAAAAAAAAGCATACTATTTATTTGTTTACTTTATTAAACATTTCTTTCAATGTAAGTTGTTTAATTTGCTTCGTTTTTTATGTGATAATACATTCTCTTTAATTCTTTAAACAGACATAATTTCTTGTTCAGTTACAAAGTTCCACTGTTCAAGTCCTATAATTGCTGTGTCGAGAATACCGACTAATTTGTCAATTGAAATTTTTTCGTTTTCAAAACTGTCACTTTCTTCGCTATCGGAAGCGAATTATAATGACAAGAAATTTGATTTAAATCATATCAAAGATGGAGTACATCGAGGAATTTGATTTAAATCATATCAAAGATGGAGTACATCGAGGAATTTGATTTAAATCATATCAAAGATGGAGTACATCGAGATGAAATACTACATTTAATAAGGAATTATGAGCCAAATAAAATAAAAACATCTGCCCTGAAGATAAGGATATTGCTGACACATCAACTTCGAATTCATTGCACAGCTGCAGCGTTAAAGATAAACAAAGTTTAGATAAACAAACGTTAAAGTTTAGATAAACAAAGGATATGCCTTTATCCATTTTTTGTATAATGAACTTTGAAACATACTTTCGCTTTGTAGATCATTTACATATTAATAAATATATATCAGAAATTCTATTTAACATAATCGAAAGTTCAAGCTTACTTTTATAAAATTGCTCTAACAGTCTGCAAAAAATAATAAGCCGAATCCAATTCGAAGATTAAGGAACAATGCAATCTGCAACATTAACTGAAATAGATAATTAAATAATTTTAGCTTATCTTATACCGTCCGTTATACATTAAGCGTGCACTCGTAAACGTATTTTGCGCACGCACACAAGCGTATTCTCAGCCGTAAAGGTCAATGCGACGCATGCGCAGAAAGTTTGAAGCTTTGAGGTCCGGATTTTGGGTGTCCGAATTAACGACTTTTGACTGTATATATATCTTTCCTGAACAGAACATTGAAAGGCATGTTAACTGTGCTTTATTGTATTTTCTCTTTTAATATATGCAGTTTTTAAATGCATCGTAGTCTGGGTTACAGAGTATTTTTCCCAAAAGAAACGCAATTCAAATAAGTAAAATCATATTCTGGAAAATTTGTATTAATAAATATATTTAAAATGCTCAGTTCGAATTAATAAATAGAAAATTTTAATAATTTTCTGAAGTTTCTGAAGTAATTATCTGAAGTGACAATGCAACACAAACAATTAAAATAAAGTCTAAAAATTTAAAAATTACTAAAATAGTAACTAAAAATATACTATAAAGAAAACTATTTGAAAAAATAAACGATGCACCTTTGATTTAAACTCCGCAGTTCGAATGAGTAAATAGAAATTTTTAAAACAGTTATTCGAAAGAAACCATGCAACAATTAAAATGAAATTTGAAAAAGAAAAAAATACTTAAATTAAGGAATGATCGTGACTTTTCAGCACCTCACGCACGAGGTAGAATGGGAAAGGAAAATAGGTTGTCATATATTAAGAAGTTCGCTGAGCGAACTATTCTTGTCGCAACTGAAAAAAAAGTACCAACATAAACTGTTGAATTTCACACCAAATTTTACAAAATTTAGTATCTAGGCATAATTTGAGTCGTAGAAACGAAATATGTAAAAAAAAAAAAAAAAAAAAAAAAAGTATGTTATTTCAGAAAAAGTCCGATTTTGTGTCAAAATATCTATGTTGTAATAGTGTTATATATAAATCTAATATATATCCTAATTCGCGCTTTTGGGCATAAAGAACACAATTTGAATTTTGTGAATCGGCTCAATAGAACGAGAGGTATAGAACTGTCCCCCCCTTTTTTTAGCAGTGTACATACATACATTTCTGCACCCGGTCCTATCTACAGAACAGTACTGAAATGAATAAAATGTTCATTTAATTATTGTGTTTATAAATAGATATACAGAATTTTTAAATCACCAGTTTTTAACACTGAATAACATTTTCTGTCTGCATGCAAAAATTTAATTTATGTCTTTTTTATTGTTTATTTTATATCATCATTTTTCTCTTTTTTAAAGGCTGTTTATTTTCATTAATTATTTTAATTTCACTGGTTAACAAAGCAGTCAGATAAAAAAAGAACTATTTTATATATTTTAAAACTATTAATCATATAAATTTAGAACATGTTACAGTTTATCCAAGTATGGTAAATTCTGGTAAAGCTTTCTGTGTATTAGATACAATACAAAGTCCGAAATCCGAATGTCTAATATCCAGAATAGTCAAATTCTGAACCTCTGAAGCCATTTAGAAAGTCTTTTTTGCACGTTTTGCACCTGCTCATTTGATTTTTTTACAATAATAAGGTCATGGGAGGATGTGTTTGCAGATATGTTAAAAAATGCTCGGCATAATTTATGGCTAGCTACCATATTTCATGATGTGGAGGAGGATGATGATAATCATGAATTTGAAAGTTTTCGGATACTGCGAACAAAAGGCAAAATTTTCTGATTAATAGACTTCGGGAAGAAATGTGGAGAAGTGATAATAAATTGGGAGGATGTAAGAGAAGGTTTTCATTGCAATGACAATGCCTCAGTTATCAATGAACTAATCTGTGGTATAATTCTAAATATGAAAAATATCACTATTGATAGTGATGAAAGTGACAGAGATTGCTGAGGAAAAAAATTTTTCAATTGATAATTTAGTTGGACCTTTTGACATGGCAATCATAGGACTTGAACAACGGAACTTTGTAAGTGAACAAGAAATTAGTTATCCACAGAATTAAAGAGAAAGTATTAGCATAGAAAATGAAGCAACATAAACAACTTGCATTTAAAGAAAATTTTAATAAAGTAAATAAATAAATATTGAGCTTTCTTTTATAAATTTTGAATCATTTAAGGTCATAAATGCTTCATTATTTCATAAACCACTATTTTACATTTTTAATTTTATAATTTCTACATGTCATCTTACTAGATTTAAACTGATAATCTAATACAGTGCAAAGTCCGAAATCCGGACTCTTTGGGACTTCAGGGATTCTGGATTTGTGTTTTTTCCAGATTATAGATCATCAATTTAAATCTGGTAAGATGGCATGCAGAAATTATACAGTTAAAAATATGAAACCATAATTTATGAAATAAAGAGCAATTATGATCTAAGGGGAATCAAATTTTACAAAAAAAAAAAAAAAAAAAAAAAGCTTAATATTTATTTGTTTAGTTTATTAAACATTTCTTTCCAAAACAAAATCCAATAACTGGAAAATTTCACCTTTTTACCTAACCAAATAGTTTGCGATATCTGAAAACCTTCAAATTCGCGGCTATCATCTTCATCGTCCTCACCATGAAATATGGAAAGCTGGCCATAAATTATGCCAAGTATTTTTTAACATATCTGGAGACATATCCTCGTACAATTTTGCTTTGTTCGGCACAGCAGATTTTATGCTAAAATATTTAAAAAATTCTTAAATAGACTTGCCATTATTCAAGAAATTTAACATGGATTTTAAAAATGCTACTTTATATTTGCATTTCAGCGGGCGCACTAATACTATATCCATAGGCTAAATGACAGACGTACAATTGGGAAGGAAGAATGATACGGATACATTATCTTTCACTAAAACTTTAAGCTAAGTATGAGCCGAACAGTTATCTACTATCAGCACTATTTTTGAGTCATCAGGTAAACCAACCGAATTCAAATGTTGCGGAGCCTCAGGTATAAAAGATTTTCAAACCAATCATTCTTTAACGCTTCTGTCATCCATGCTTTTTTATTTGCACGATATATGATGGGGAAAATAATTACTCCTTTAAATGCTCAAGGTCGTGCATTTTTTCTGATTACGAAAAGTTTGCACTTGTGCGATCCTCCAGCATTTGTGCACACTAAAATTGTTAGTATTGCTTTGGAATCTTTGACACCAGTTAGAGCCTTTTCTATAGAGGTTTCCAAGGTATTTCGCGGTACATATTGCCAGAAAAGACCAGTTTCATGAGCATTGTAAATTTGTTCTGGAGATAATTGTTCATTAGTAACAAGTTCAATGAATTCATCTGCAAATTGTTCAGCAGCTTCAGTATCACTTGAAATTAACATGGTGATTTTTAAGTTTGGTTAACCAACCTTTCGAATATGTGCACTCGTGTTTAAGTTCATTTCTTTATGAAATATTTTGGCTTGAGCCATTAGCAATGGACCCGTCAATAGTACACCCTCGCTGCAATGCTGTCTGATCCATTCAATCATCTCCTTGTCATGATCATCACTTATGGCATAACAAACACTTTTTCTGTTATTTATTGCAAGTGGGGTGTTGGAATCCACAAAAAATTCAAAAGTACCTTTTTCTTTTTTCTTATATACAGTTGACTTTCCAATGCCATACTCCTCGCATAATTTTGAGACAAATATGCCTTTATCCATTTTTTTGCAGCAATTCCATTTTTTGTTTAATGGACATCGAAACACGCTTTCGCTTTGTAGATCCTTTGGCAGCTCCAGAATTGGAAACTCTTTTCGACATAATTGAAAATTCAAGCTTAATTTTTATAAAATTGCTCTAATAATAACAGTCTGCAAAAAATAATAAGCTTTATCAAATTAGAAGATTAAGGAGCAACGTAATCTGCTGCATTAACTGAAATGCTTTAGAATCAGTAAAGATAATTTTAGCCTAGCTTAATAGCGTCTGTTATGCATTATTGGCTGTGTATCACAAGATTGGCGACGAAAGCCAAGTTGTTCCGCTAAATTTCGTCTTGCTCCTATTGCGTACTGAATTAAGCCTGAATTGTATTAGTTTAGTTTTTTACTATACTTATGTTTATTTCTTGCACATGCTTAAAACTAATCTGAGTCCTGAATAAATAAACTCCCACATATACTTTAGTCTTTACCTAGGGTAGATATTGCCCGGTGCAGTCTCTGCGGGTCCTAAATTCTGCTACAAAGCACCTTCCTAAGTTCTAAATTTTCGCCTACACTCTGGATCCCAGTGCTTTCCCTGAATTATAAAAACCTCTTATCTCTTAATTTTGCCGCTCAGTGCAGCTATATTCTGCCGCCACTTCTGGGTTTATGGTGAATAACATAACAGTTATTCTTAATTAAAATAGCATTAAATGTAATCTTTTGAATTATGAGTTTCATTATCAAAATCTATTTTTAGCATATGAAAGGAAATTTTTGTTGAATTTTTCCTCCTATCAACATTTCTTAGAGCAGCATTTAAAAATCTATAATCATCGCCAAGCGTAATGTTAGCATTAAAAGTTGCCATACTCTTGTTATTCAATTACTAATATAAAAAAAAGTTTAGACATCACTGCATGAGTTATTACTGAAGTTGTCATATATTGATGAACATGCGGTGATGAAAGCAAAATATAATAAATAATGCCTTGTGATGTCGGGGTCAGAGATATAAAATAGGTGAATGTTTCCATTTGAGATGTATGCCAAGTAGATATACTCAGCTACGGAGCCAAATTATTAATCTCACAAATTTAAGCTTATGTGATTTTTTTTCATAACAAGGTATTTTATTTAGTGCCTAAGTGGGTACTTTTCCGTTTCGCTGGCGCAAATCTTGCCAAGTAGATTTTATTGGAGACACGATACAGTATAAACATTAAAAATGTTAACAAATGTTAATTCTAAGAATTTTTTATTTTGAAGGCATATACATTTTAATATTGTTTAAAATTTTATAAAAAGCCAATAAATAAAGACAATAAGTTTGTAAAAAGACATTTAATTTACTATACTTTCATGGTTCAATATCCTGATTCGCCGGTTCATATCACTTGATCCCCTGATCTCACGTAAACTACGCTACAAAAATCTAATTCTCTCAGTAATTATCTACATTAATTCAAGTTAAATCTTAATTTGGAATACAAGTTTAAAATGCTAGAAATATTTCAATTCGTCTTAATAGCTTATTCAGAAATTATGTAAAACTGCAGTGTTTACTTCGCTAGTGCATTCTCTTTAGAATTGATGAATTTAACCCTTGACTTTGCCTTTTCTATATTTTTGCCTTCGGGTGGGCGGTGTGATTGCATCCTAATTGACTTAATTACCATGAATGGTCTTAGGGCATAAAATTTAGCTATCTTGTAAAAATTCTATGTAATTTTATGTACATAGAACCTATTAGAAAGTACCTATTGTTCTGTTTTCATTTTTTACATACACATTTTGCCAGAATTAAGAAATCCTTAATTTGCTTTAGATATCAGAATGATCATTTCAGTCTGCACATAATTTTTAATTTTATGGATGACCTTATCAAAGAACTTATTTATTATCATATAAAATCTAAAAATGACGCATTTAGGGTATTTGTTTTATGATATTATTGGTGCTCCTTAGATTAAAAACGGTACTTTTCCGTTTTCCGGGTGCGAATGGCCTTGGGGCATAAAATTGAGCTATCTGGTAAAAATTCTATGTAATTTTATGCCAGTTTTGAAAATGAGGCGTAAAAGGTTACCAAAGAGGATATTCCGTTTGGCATCAGTTGTACCACTACTGGCGCCTGCGCCGGCAAAACGGAAAAGTACCCCTATGTGAAATTAAGAATTGGAATTTTTAAGTGAAAATCTTCACCTGTTTTATTATGGAAGGAAAAATCAAAAGCATACAAAAAAAAAAAAAAAAAAAAAAGTTTGTGGCTTTGAGGTCCGAATCTCTGACTTTATATTGTATCTACAAAAATCCCAAATGTGGAATTGCCAAAATCCCGATGAGTCTGGACCTTGTACTTTGTACTATGCTTATTTTCAGAAGAAATATTCACAAATATTTGAAAAAATTTGTAATTTTGTGTAAATTAACAAAATTTTAATAATATAAAGTATTATCACAGAACTATTAAAAATGCAAGATGTGTTAATTATTTTAATAATACAGTATAAAGTTCGTAATCCGGACTTGTCAAGACTTCGGCGATTCCAGATTAGGGGTTTTTCCGGATTATAGATCATCAATTTAAATCTGGTAAAATAGCATGCAGAAATTATACTATTAAAAATATGAAACCATAATTTATGAAACAAAAAGAAATTATGATCTAAAGGGTATCAAATTTTACAAAAATAAAAGGCTTAATATTTATTTGTTTACTTCATTAAACATTTCTTTCAATGTGCGCATTTGTAAAGCATATGCGCGTAATGTATTCTCTACACGCATGCGTAAAGTTTGTGGCTTTGAGGTCCGGATTATTGATCATTCCGGATAATGGATATCCAGATTACGGACTTTATACTGTATAATAAAAATTTTAAATGTACTTTCTAATTATCTTCAACCCCCTTCCTGGAAAGTCGCCAGTGTGAAAAGCAACAGTCATTTTCAAAATGTCAACTTACTAAGAATTCTGTAAAAGAGAATCAATCAATAAATTTTAAAAAGCAAGAAACATGCATAACAAAACACCTTTTTTTCAAGAAATCAAGTAAATTTTTGCACTGTTCTCTCCTTGTGCATAATGATCTACTTAAAACAAATTTGAAAATTCCGCAAATTCAGTATCCTATATTCTAACATTTTGCTTGCTCTTTTTCATATTATGTTTCCATACAATTCGATTTAAGAAGTGTAACTTCATGAAATACAGGTTTTTGCATTCTCTTCTGTTAAGCAAAATGCCATATTTTCTGCAATGCAGTTGTTTCTTTTTCATCAGCCAGTAAACTCTTCAGTCCCATTCAGATTTGTTACAATAAAGTTTACTTGTTACAACAAGTTTACTTAATTCCCTCTCTTAAAAAAAGAACACCAACCAGAAAAATGACTTGAATTTAGAGGGCACATGTGCATAGCTGGCTAGCTATATAAATACATATTAACAATTTCACGAGTTGCCAGATGAGTTGTAATTTGGCAGCATTGTGCATTGCCTCGTGAATACTTTTCGGGGAAGGGCACAAGATAATCATAAAGAACTTTTTAGATTTTAACCCACTACCCTTTATGAACTTATTTCCACAGCATAAAAATATTTTTGCTTAATATATTGCAAAGAAATTGATTGTTTACAAATTGGTTTAAATATTACTTAATCAGATTGAATATTTTATGAGTGACAGGAGGCAAAAAAGTGAAATAGGATAAATGTTAAATTTGTGTCTTCTAAAATAGAGCTCCGCTGAAACTTATAAGCAAGTAATAATTGCTTCCATGATTCTTGATATTGGCATTTAATCCACTTGTTCATTGAAGTATAATCTGATATTTTCTGTACATTGGTTCTCAGAAATTTTTGCTCCATTCTTCTTTTTCACTGTGTGTCAAAATATTCATCCTTCATAAAGTTTTTTTTTTTTTTTTATTATAATTTGATTGGCTGAAAAGCTGCTGTTATTTATGCTTATGTTACATCTGAACTTTTAATTTACTATCATTTTTGTTTCATAAGTAAGTTTTTAAATTTTTGTAAATTCGATTTGTATGTGAATCAACTCCAAAATTCAAGCTGTATCATTTTATATATATATACTTATAATGAATTTTATAATTTTACAGTCAGATCATATTTCAAAATTGGTGAAAATACCAGGTATAATTATTGCTGCAACAAATGTGCAAGCTAAAGCTACATGCATTAGTATTCAGTGTCGCTCTTGCAAGGAAATAGTTCCCAAGATTAAAATTAAGCCTGGTCTTGATGGTTACAACTTGCCACGGAGATGCAACAGGTAGACTTTTTTTTTAACAGTTCATAAATTGTGCTTATTTTTCCTAGGTCAAATATGATTACAAATATCTGAATGGAAGACTAAATAAGAATCTAAATTTATATGATATTGTTTGTAAGAATCCTTCCTTTTTATACACGAAAGTTCCTGAGAGTAGTGATATATATTTTCTCCCTGGCAGCATTACTAAAAGGTGGTGAATGATGATTCTTTACTCCCAGGATTTGGTAAATGGGGCCCCTAATCCCCAGTTGGCCTTTGAAAAGGGGAGTATATAAAGTATTTTCTCCCTCCTTTCAGCATGCCTTCGGGGTGTAACAGCACACTCAATGCGTATTCAAGAGGTCCAGGTTCGCATCCTGATCGCATTGCTCATTTTTCACATCTCCTTTAAAAAATCGTAATGATTCTACAATATAATTGATATGTTAAACACATTGTGTCATAACTGTAGTTACCTTTGTTTCAAAGATCTTGTGACAGTTGTTAACAATGGAGTTAAAACTATTGCATCATTTAGGAAAATTCCATTGTTTTTGAGATTCCATTGTCATTTTATGGCATTCTTTTGCATATTTTTTTGGAGGGGGACTGCATATCTTTAATTTGAAGTTTTCTGAAGCTTCTTTTTCCTTAACAGTAGTAACTGGCAATGTAAAAATCTGAATTCAGATTTGATTGCCCTTAATTGTATTCCTAAGATTGGCCTGGAAAAAGTTTCTTGAGCTGTCGTGCTATTGAGAAAGGAGGAAGGAAACTGTATTCCTGAATTATCTCTAAAAGGTCTGATTTTGCTTCATCTGCCAGAATTAATGAAATAGCATGGTTTGTAAAACTAGCTATTTTTGATATAATATTTGCAGTGTTTATACATTTAAATGCTAATTTAGAAGCTAGTCCTTTTTAAAATACCTAAACATGACTCTCCTTGGGCATATAGGCCTGTGGGTTTTTGCCAGACTTCATCTTGCATACCTAATCTATCCTTTAAAATTCTTATATTCAGTAATATTAATTTCTTGCTAGTTAGTAACTGGAAATTGGAAGATATGTCTTATAATTATTTTATCTTTATTTTATTGTGAGATTTCTTTAATTTCATCATCTATCATCTCTTTCATTTCTACTATGAAATAATTTTTTTCTGAAAAATTAGCTCTTTTATCAATTTATTTTAAATCTCGTTCATTAACATTTCTATTTAACTTGTCTTCCTATCCTATTAACATATTCACCTTTAATTTAAATTTTCACATTTTCAAGAATATATTACTCATTTTCTGAAAAGAAACCTAGAGTCCTATTATGCTTGTTTGATTCAGCGTGACGTTTGTAAGAGGGCCTTTTGCCCAAGGAGAAAGATATCTATGTAGAGAACTTTCTGAAGGAAACAGACTGGTATTTACGTTTCTCAAGAGGAAAACAAGAAAAACACTCATGCCAAACCTGTTTACTATCAGGTTAATACCTTTATTAAACATGCAGCCTAATGTATATTTTGAGTTTTTGATCGCAAATCGTTTTCTTTCAGATATTGTAAATCTTCTTTTCCTTTCAGTATTAAATTCCATGAAGACTCATAAAATTTTAAATTGATCTGCTTAAAGAGACTACGAAGATTAACAACAATGAATTGAAAATAATATAAAACGTGTGATAATGAGATAGTGTTCTGTTAGAACCGGATTCAGAAATGTGTGAATGTATGTGCATGTATGTGTAAATGTATACACACACATACCTTCATGCTTACATATATACATGAACACATACATTTCTGGATCCGGTCCTGATAACAGAATAATACTGAAAATGATTTTTTATCTCATTTTAGATAAATTAAATTGTTAATAATTAATTAAATTTTGAATTTCATTTTGTTAGTTGTTTAATGAAAATTACACAAGTTCTGCAAATGCTCAAGAATATAACACCCTTTTTTTAAATTGATTTCAATTTTTTTAAAATGGTACTCTTAATATATTTAGAGATTGAAAATTAACTATCATAATTTATTTTGGGAACATATTTCAAAAATTTCGTGGCTGATTTGCATTCCTCCTAGACATCATTTCTCACCCTTGTTCCAGCTTTGATATAGAGTATCCTAAAATGTCATATACAAACTTTGCTGTCTTTTCTGACCATGACAAACAAGTTTTACATGGGAAGTTGAGTCCGACAATCAAACTGTGTGGTGTTACAGCAATATAACATAACATATAATTGACAACATAGTTGCCCTTTTGGGACACCTTGTGTATATTCATAATCTAGAAATTCTCATATACAAGTATTGCATTTGTTGAAAATATGTAGGGATATTTGTAATCTACAAATTCTCATATATAAATACTGTATTTGTTAAAAATATATAGTAGCAGCGAGATTCATAAAATCGAAGTAAAATTTAACATGTTCCCTCAGACACACAGATATCAATTTTTTTTAAAACAATTATTAAAAATGAAATTACTAAAAACAAAATTACGTGTTGGAAAGCTAACAATTTTATTACTATTGAAATCTGCCATACAGGTATCTCTTGAGACAAACAATTCATAGAACTATACTCCTTGAACAGTATATATTTAAGTAAATAATTTATTTTAATTTTTGTCATTCTTATCAGTTATTTATAAATCATTGATTAAATGTGGAATAAATCATAAATTTTCTGGAATCCAAATTCTGAAACATTTTTGAATCCTTCATGTAAGCTTAATGTGTGTGTGTGGGGGGGGGGGAACTTAAGTAAAACTTTTTAAAATAAGGTGAAGTTTGGAATCTGCATTTGATGAATAGCAAATTTAAAAATGCACATTTGGCATGAAAGAAATGAAAAGCATGATAAAAAAGTCTTAAATTTTGAGTTTGATATTCTGAAAATAACTTGACATAATATATATGAATAATGTCTCACATTTCAATTAATAAATGAAAATCCAGCAGGTGTACTTGAATAATTCAGCTAGCAAACAAGTGGTTTTTATATATCATTCAAATTTTTTAATTTTGAATCTTTTCTAGCATTCATGGGATTTGAGTTTTTATTCTTCCCATATGTATTAGTAATTACATATATTAGAGTCTGGTAGTCATGGTGTCTGGAAATTGTTATCAAGCAAAGTAATTTAGCTGTCATTATGCTTGTTAAAGCAAATTTGTAAAATACAAACTGCAGAAGGTTATGCTGTGTCATTCAGTTTATGTACATATTAGTTATTTTAATAAAAGGTGTTAGCTACAGTAAAAATAGTTTATTAACTACAATTAAAGGAAAAATTCTATTGCTGCTGCCCTATTTAAAAATTCTTCAGTATAAACAATTCTCAGTCCTAATTTTTTTGCAAAATTTTATGTATTCAAAATACAACACTGGATATTTCTTAACCAAGTATTAAGAAACCCAAATTTCAGTTTAAAAATGAATCAAATATTGTTTTTCAGACATTTTTAAATTACACAGGCATGACACATTTCAATAAAAATTAAGTTCATTTTTATATGAGCTGCATAAAAAGAGAAGTAAATAAAAATGTTTCTCATAGCTCACTTAGATGAAATAGTCTTTGCTTTTATGAGTGAAATTACGTAAGATATCATTAACAAGTTTTCAGTGGGTAATTGGGCTTTATGTAAGTGTTGATGAAGATAGCCGTAGATTAAAAAATCTTAAATGAAAATTTCTGAATATCCTTTTTTTTCCTTACCTTTCTTTGAATGTTAATGCATTTTAATTTCTTTCAGAGATTAGAAGAATGCTAAATTTCAAAATACAGGGTTCGTACTGTCCTTAAAAGTCCTTAAATTTTTCAAAAATGATTTTTGGTCCTTAAAAGTCCTTAATTTTGGTCAAAATGAATAAACGGTCCTTAATTTTGCTCATTTGACATTTCTTATCATTTCTAATGATTGCCATTATAAGTGTGAAATGCGCTTTCTCATGAATATGGAATTAAAATTACACGGCTCTTAACCAATCTGTTGGCGGATTTGCGTTGCAAACGATAAAAAAAAAAACAATTGGCTATCCTAGGACGAAAGTATCGGGTGTCTGATTGGCTATTCACCCAATCTTTCGAAACAGGTGTTATCCATAAATTTATGCAGATTGTGATGAAAGCATGAAGCCGGAAGTTCTTTAAGAGGCGAAAGTGGTGATAAAGGTGCTCGAGGAAAAAAAAAGGGGGGGATTCTTGCCAAAATTAGAACAATTCCAACCTGGAAGGCCACAACCCCTCCGACGCCAATAGGAACGAGATGCCTGGAAAGTGCATTTTCAATAAACTGTGGCTTCATCAAGCTGACTACAAAGACTGGATATTGATGGATGACAATCCTTATAAAGCTAAATGTGGTCTTTGTCTGAAACAAATTGAAATTTCTAGAATGGAACAGTCAGCGCTGAAAATTCACATGAAAGCTTAGTTTCGTTTTATCATTTCAATTTGTTTTTACACGGTTTTGCTTACCTTAATTTATGTGTTTGTTTGAATTAAGCCATAAATTAATTTTTGATCACCTTCTACGGAGTTTATTCTCTTTTGCACATATATGTATGGGATATAGGGATTATGAGTTTATTTCTGCGGAGGGTTTGTTATCGATTTCGCGGGAAATCTATTGGCTCCATTTCGATTTTAGGTCACCAAGGGCAAATTCGGTAACGCTAGCCGAAAAAAAGTGAAGTTCGGAAATACATTTTGAAGCTTCAATAGACAATTAAGTATTTGGTTTAATCCTATGCACAAGGTATCCGTTGCATAAGGGATTTGGCTACTTTTGGCAACTTTATGATGAGCAGTAAACGGGACATATACGATGAGTAGTTAAACGGGTCATTTTGGTGTTGGCGATGATTTTCAAAATTGCACCAAGGCTGCACCGTATACTAGAATTTTATTAAGTATTTTTATAAAAGGAATACTGTTTTCAGAAGAATGTTATTGAATTTTAATATCGCATCAGTTATCCAAATAGTTGGTCGATATAAAATTTCATTGTGATAATGATTGAAATTATCTTTTGTTATTAAGCTAATTTCACCTATTTATAACTAGAAATTAAAATAAAAGCTAAATCCTGAATAAAAAGTCAGTGCTGAAATGATAAGGAAAAAATAAAAGAAACGGAAGATTAATAAATTAAAAGAAAATGACCGATAAGCGGAATGGCTGCTACACGGAGAAAACGTGTTCATGGTATTGCCATAGCATTCTTATGGCAATTTTAGCGATGTAACGGAATCTGTGCAGGAATGCTTGCCTAAAATATTTCGCGATGTCGCAATTTTTTATCGATATAGTACATTTTTTAAGTGTTAATATATAGTGTGTAAGAACAATTCATACATTTTTGTTTAACAATAAAACCAATTATTGCAGAATTTTTATCTTTGCTCCATCATCTGATAGATAAAGAAATAATGTTTTAATTAAAATTTTCTGCTGTGAAGTTCTGCTGTTACCGATGGTTGCAAAATGTCCCAGCAGTTGAAAGAGCCGTTGAAATATGGGATGACTTGCTACTATACGTTTAAAAAGTTGAAATGGGGCAGTTTAAAAAAAAATTCATTGAAATCCTTCTCAAATATTTTGGAGGCAACTAAGGATAAAACATTTCTTATAAAATTAAATTTTTTTCTCTCTCTGTCGAAAATATTATTGCCTTTCCTTGAATATTATCAAAGCAATAAACCACTTATTCCCTTTTTTGCTGAAGATGTCTTAAAACTTGTAAATGATTGCTTTTAGCACTTTAAAATCAAAAAATAATTTAAAAATTAAACTAGTATTTCAATGGCGTCTTAAGAAATATATAAACTTGCGCAATCTTGAAATCAGCGCGTACGCTAGATTTGGCGCGCTGTTAAATGGGCGCGTTTGCTAGATTTGGCGCTTTTGCGCCATTTTCGCTGCAATTTTTTTACTGCCCTCGAAACTGAATAGTACCGAAAATCTTTATAAATTTCATTTTAATGATCCAAATTGTTATAATGATAAAAGTAAAGTTTATTTGGGATTCATTGCTGAGCAGTTAATGAATGATAAATGCCGCAAGAAGGACATTTCACAAGCTCCAAGTTTTGCATTGAAACAAGGTCAACAATGTGTCAATATCCTTTCATTGCAATTATAATAGTAGTTGACTGTGTTTAAATAAATATCAAATAAGTTAAATAATAATCATGTAAATCTCTAAAATATCTGTGGCTGTTATTAGTGTGAAATACACTCATACAAGTTTTTCAAGAAATTATGTTCTTAATTTAATGTTGTCTACTTCATAACTTGTAGCGAGTTAGTTTAATTTTCAAAATTGTTTTATGTTAAGTATTAAATTGAATTTATTTAATAGTGCATAATACACATTTCTGTTAGTTTCTTAAATGGATAATTGCTTTATTCTATTCGTGTTTTTTTTTTTCCCTGATAGGTCCTTAATTTTTTCTTTGATGGTCCTTAAAAGTCCTTAATTTTCATGTAAGGAAATGTGTACGAACCCTGAAATACTTTCCTAGAATAGAAACGAGAATTATGCATATAATGAAGTAAAAATACATAGAATTCATTTATAAATTACAAATTTGTAAGTACCAAGCCTTAAGCTTAAACTCTGAATTAGATAACTTTTTCTGTATCACAGTTCCTCGTTTATTTGCATGTAATTCCCTTTCAGATTGGTATCTTTGCTTAAGTTAGGTAGAGAGAGTCGATTTAGCATTTATTTGGTGTTCTGCTTGTGTAAATGGTGCAGCATGTGTGAGCGGATGTACCAGATCAGCTTTGGCAACGAATGTATTAAATAGCATTTGGCTTTTATAACATTTGTTTCATCATCTTTTTTGAAGAAATTAGATATTTCTTTCACTTTTGTAGCACTAACTTCTTTGTTTACAGTCACCTTTCATGAATTGATAAATCTTTGTCATTAGTGGAAAGTACATGATATGCAGAAACTCTAGGTGCTGTAATCCATGGAAATTCTGTAGAATACGAGTCTTTAAATTTCTGACTTGATAATTTTAGCCTCTCATCCTAAGATGGGTTCTGAGGATTTTGTTATTCACAAACTTTCTAGTTTAATCACAACACATAAAGCATGCTGCATTTTCTCCTCATAATATAAGTGAATGGAATCTGCAGAAAAGAATGTAAACAATGTATTTTATCCTATAAATTCTTTGCCTGCATGGTGAATAAACCTTCAGTGCATGGTGCTTGATTGAAAAAATAAGGGTTGGCATTTGCTGACCTATGAATGGTTATTCTTCAAAACCAGCAAGACCATCAACTTAACACCTGGTGCATTAATGTCACAGATATTTTGCCAGTCATCAGAGGAATAAATTTGTTCTATTTTGCATATTTTTTCCATTGCCTCTCAGTAAAATCTGTAGTTTTTATAGTATTTTCCATAGCTCATACTTTTTAATGAATTTCCATAGAAACCCCAGATAATCCATTGTTCTTGGAATATTTAGGCTTATAATTCCTTACTAAATGTAGTATTTCATCTCGATGTACTCTGTCTTTGATATGATTTAAATCGAATTCCTCGTCATTATAATTCGCTTCTGATAGCGAAGAAAGTGACAGAAGTTATTGAAAACGAAAAAATTTCGATTGACAAATTAGTCGGTATTCTCGACACAGCAATTATAGGACTTGAACAGCGGAACTTTGTAACTGAACAAGAAATTATGTCTGTTTATAGAATTAAAGAGAATGTATTATCACATAAAAAACGAAGCAACTTAAACAACTTACATTGAAAGAAATGTTTAATAAAGTAAACAAATAAATATTAAGCTTTTTTTTAATATGTGTATACTAGAATGATTGTGAGGCTGTGAAACTGGTGGGATGTTAACATAGAATTAACATAGCATTGTTGTCATCAACTGTGGGGAAGTAGAGAAAGTGACTGCTTACTAGAAGAAGCACACAGAAACCAAAACCTCTTAAAAGACAACAACATTTATAATGATAGTGGAAATATCCACTAATAGTCCTCAGAAAGGAGCTATAAATAGTCAGTTAGGTGTAGCTAGGATTGCAGTTTTGCACGGGGTTTTTGTTTAAAGAACTGACTTTCCAGTGGTTCAACCTCACTTCTCATGCACATAATACTGTTATTATATAATACAGTCAAAAGTCGTTAATTCGGACACCCATAATCCGGACCTCAAAGCAACAAACTTTCTGCGCATGCGTCGCGTTGACGCATGTGCGTAAGACCTTTACGGCTGCGAATACGCGTGTGCGCAAAATACGCTTACGAATGCGCGTTTAATGTATAACTGACGGTATAAGCTAAGCTAAAATTATCTAATTCAGTTAATGTTGCGTTTAAATTGCGTTGTTCCTTAATCTTCGAATTGGATTCGGCTTATTATTTTTTGCAGACTGTTAGAGCAATTTTATAAAAGTAAGTTTGAACTTTCGATTATGTCAAATAGAATTTCTGATATATATTTACTAATATGTAAAGGATCTACAAAGCGAAAGTATGTTTCGAAATCCATTAAACAAAAAGTGGAATTGCTGCAAAAAATGGATAAAGGCATATCCTTTATTTATCTAAACTTTAATGTTTGTGTACCTAAACTTTATCTTTAATGCTGCGGTGTGCAATGAATTGGAAGTTGATCTGTCAGCACTATCCTTATCTTCAAGGCAGATGTTTATATTTTAGTTGGCTTATAATTCCTTACTAAATGTAGTATTTCATCTCGATGTACTCTGTCTTTGATATGATTTAAATCGAATTCCTCATCATTATAATTCACTTCTGATAGCGAAGAAAGTGACAGAAGTTATTGGAAACGAAAAAATTTCGATTGACAAATTAGTCGGTATTCTCGACACAGCAATTATAGGACTTGAACAGCGGAACTTTGTAACTGAACAAGAAATTATGTCTGTTTATAGAATTAAAGAGAATGTATTATCACATAAAAAACGAAGCAACTTAAACAACTTACATTGAAAGAAATGTTTAATAAAGTAAACAAATAAATATTAAGCTTTTTTTTCGTAAATTTTGTTACCCTTTAGATCATAATTGTTCTTTATTTCATAAATTACTGTTTCATATTTTTAATTTTATAATTTCTGCATGCCATCTTACCAGATTTAAACTGATGATTTATAATCCGGAAAAATCGATAAGCCGGAATCGCCGAAGTCCCGACGTGTCCGGATTAACGACTTTTGACTGTATAATCAAACTTGTAACTATAATTCTAACTTATGTATTCTAACTAGTATGTATGTTTTGAATAGTACTTGAGTTCTGGTTATGTTGCTTAATTTACTATTAATTTTTATTAGTGATCAAACAACTGGACAGCCTCGATGCCCTGTTGATCCTTACTTTATAGTACCTGACAAATGTGAATGTGTCGATTTTCAACTTTTAAAGATGCAAGAAACACCTGATAATGTGCCACATGGAGAAATGCCTCGTCATATGCAATTGTATTGTGATAGGTAATATTAGTACTTTGGTGTAACATATGCATTCAGATATATAAATTATCTGTCTTAGGTTTCCATTTTTTACTATTTTGATGTAATGTGCAGTCAGATATTTAGATCAGCATCAAAATTTGAATTATGTTTTCTCTTCCCTTTTTCTTTATCTTTTTTTCAGCTATTAATTATTTAAGTATTTTTAAAGAGTATTTAATTTTTATTTTTTATCAGAAATTTGTGCGAAAGAGTTGTACCTGGCAATAGAGTCACAGTTCTTGGCATTTATTCTATAAAAAAAGTAGCACGAACAAAGGTATGACATATTAAATATTGTATTTTTTAGTTATTTTATAGTTGCATTATTTTTAGTATATCTTCCAAGCGTATAATAATATGAAAAATTTAATTCGTTTTTAAACTAGGATTTAATATAGTAATGTAATTCATTTAATGACTGTAGATAAAATATCATCTTCAATAAATTAAGATATTCTGTATGTAAATAGTTTTAATGCAGAGACTTCAGATTCAAAATTTATACAACATTTATTTTTATAGCTCCTAATAGTGATGATACTTGATAATTAATGTGAATTAATTTGTGTGAGTGTGAATAATTGTGAATTAATGTGGTGATGGTTTTTTAGTTGAAAGTTTTTTGTAGATAACCTTTTGTTGTTATGTACGTCTTAATTCATCATTTTTAGTCTACCAAGTTAAGACTCTTGTAGATTGTAATAATAGAAATACAATAATGTAGTAATAAAAATGTAATGAATAAAAAAGTGTGGCATAATAGTTGTTTATCACATTAAGAATTATTTGACCCATACCTTTAAGAGTTATGAATTATTCGTTTTAGAAAGGAGCATCAGAAAAGCCTAATGTTGGAATCCGCAGTCCTTATGTTAGAGTTGTTGGCATATCAGTCATGACAGAAGGGGCTGGTCGTTCTACTGGTATAACATTTACACCCGAGGAAGAAGAAACTTTCCGATTTTTAGCTAGCAGCCCTAATATACTTGACCGTATCACAAAAAGCATAGCACCTTCAATCTATGGTTCAACTGACATCAAGAAAGCCATAGCCTGTATGTTGTTTGGAGGCTCTCGGAAAAGGTATGTTTATTCTTTGTTCTTAAATAACTTCAAATCTTTTATTTCTTCAGCATAAAATAAAATAATTTTATGACTGCAGTTTAATACTTAATATGAATTTTTAGCTGATGGCCTCATTTTTGCTAATTAAATACTTTTATAATATTGTACAGCAATTTTAATGAATTGGGCCAATTTTCAGAATTACCATAGTAGATTTTAGGATTTAGGTTACAATAGTCAATTTGATTTAATCATATCATATATTATTCAAAATTGTATCTGTAATACATTAAGTGCAAAAAATGTATAGATTTTTTTTTTTAAAGATCTTGCAAATTATTTTGCAATTGGCATATGGAACAGAAAATTCTTCCCTGTAACCAAGTATAAGTTGATTCATACTCAGCTTTATTGTAGTTGGTCCACTTGAACAGATAACCTATTAATAATTGTCATGCAGTAAGCAGTCTGTGTATTAAGTATTTGGTACATTTATAGTTATGTTTATAAATTGATTATTATGTCATGATTAATGTTTCAACCTACACTTTGCTTTTTTTCATGCATATCCTCATCTTTGAATATTCTGCTATTGTTTAATATTTAATTAGGGCAGGATTAAGACTTTTAGAGGCCTTTAAGCAGTTGAAAGGTTTTGGGGCCTTCATATATATATTTAGGACAATTCCCCCCCCCATTACTTAGTTTTGGTTTAACAGCTCCATACATTCTATAGTAAAGCGGCATTGGGAAATTTTTATGTTACTCCCCTTGGTGATTTTCTTTCACAATGGTTGCTGTAACACAAAAGTCTAAAATTTCATGTAACTTCAATGTAGTATTTTCCTCAAAATAAGTAGATTTACTAAGTTTGCCAAATCTGTGTTTTTAAACTGCTTCTAATGCTATAAACTTTATTTCATATAACCATTTGTTACATTGTAAAACATTAAAATGTTCCTGCTTACAATGAATGCTCACACAGAATGGTAAAATAGTATGTAGTATATATTTGAATGTTTCACACAATAAACTTTTACCGCGTGCATTGTTAAATTATGACATATGATTAATATTTTGATAAATTATAATAAATAATATTAATATGCAATTATTTTTTTTAAACTTTTGTATTTCTTTTCTTAACAGATTGCCTGATGGTTTGACTAGAAGAGGAGATGTAAATATTCTCTTACTTGGTGATCCTGGAACTGCAAAAAGTCAGTTGCTGAAATTTGTTGAAAAAGTAGCTCCGGTTGGTGTAAGTAAAATTTAAATTAAAATATATTTGTATAATGTCTAATATATTTATGATTTATTTGGCAACTACTGGCAACAACTGACAAAACATTTTGGGGTTCATTTTTAAAATTTTGCCAAGTTGAAACATAGTCACAGTATTGAATACTTTGTTGTAAGAAAACTATGCATTTTTTTGTGAACTGAAAATACTTGATATGTATTTATATTCAGCATTTGTAACATCTAGGAAGCTATTGTATTTTCACTCTGCAGCAATTAAATCCCTACTGATTGTGAAGTGTGTAAATTAACCAATAATAATAATAATAATAATAATAATAATAATAATAAGCTTATCTGTTCTGCAAACATAGATATTAATTTTGCTTGGAGGAAGGGCAAATTTTTAACATTTTCAAGAAAGCTTTTGAATAGTTTTGAGTTCACTGTTCAAATATATTCTTCTACATCAATTTTGAACCAAACTTTCAGGTCTTTTTTAATTTGTATGTCATCTCATTCTTTATCATTTAAACTTTTATTTTCAAACAGATTCCGTCCTACTGCAATGATATTTTTGAATGGGAAATGAACAAAGATGACAGATCATATTCAGTAGTGCAGATGCATAAATGATAATTTTAAATTGACAGTAATTGTCTAATTAAATTGTAAAGTCATAATTAAAACTTATAGAATTATTGATTCAATAGTTAATATTATAATCCTTTAATAGAATAAGATAAGAAAATAATGTAGTAAATTTTGATGTTTGAAAATTTCTTTTTATGTAATTATTTAATATTTTTCTTTTCTGTGTAAATTCAGTTTTAATAATGTACCTTATATTTCATTATAAATGACTTTTTATTTTAAATTATTGGTATTAAATTTAATAGGTATATACTTCTGGCAAAGGAAGCAGTGCTGCTGGTTTGACAGCTTCTGTAACAAGAGATCCACAATCTGTAAGTTTTGGCCAAAATGTAATCATATATTTGGTGATTGGTCTAAGACTTATTAAGTAATGTAATAATACTTGTATTTAATAAATAGCAATGTAAATTGTATTGAAGTGTTAAATAATTTTATGTAAACTTATGGCAATTTCATCATAACCTAATTTCTTGTGCTAAAACAAAACATGTTTAAAATGGGGCAGCCCTTAAATAAATCAACACTTTTACAACACAGTTTTAATATTTCCGTCTCTATATCTACTCCCCTCTTCCCCCCCAAAAAAAGTCAGTTTATGAAAGATACTGTAATGACTATTTCAGAAAATCTTCCTTACTGGCAAATTGTTGGTAGTTGGTAAATGTTTAAGTATGGCATTCTAACAACACTGTTGAAATGCCATACTTACACATCAAGCTATAAACAACCTCTACCTCAATGGCCGAATGTTTAATAATGCTCACTATTGGTAGTTCAACCTGGGCTCAATTAAAAAAAAAGGGGGTCAGCTGCGTATTTGGCTTTTGTGTAATGTGAATACAAATATGTTTTCCTTAAAAGTCCTCTACATGGGCTTCCTTCTCTTAGGCAGCTAGTGCTGATGTGCTTTACCATATTTGAATAACCTAATCAATAACACTGTTTTCCTGTAAAACAGATTGACAAAGAAATTGTCATTACCAAGTACCTGGGATGGAATTTCTTATATGGGATCTTGCAGCATATTAAAATCCAGAATAATTCAATACAAGCATTGTCAGGATATAACTAAAAAGACAGAAAAGAAAAAAAAAAAAAAAAAGTAGCTGATTGGACACCAGTTAACAAATGAGTTGAAGCTATATTTTCTACATGATTTCTACAATGAACAAACAAAATTTTAGACTGGAGCTTTCAATGCAAAGCTATAAGCAAACAGTTAATAAGTTTTTTTTTGGGGGGGGAGGGTGAAGGGTACCAAGGTTAAGATGCTGGTGAAGAAAGCTTAGAAGGGAATGTTTTGAAGAAAAGAAAATGCCTTTATTTAACGGTGATTACTAGCAATGTAAAAATAAATAAATAAATAAATAAAAAGTTCAGTTATATTTTTAACAGACATATTCCTTTTAGTTATGTAATAAAATTAGCATAGATATATGTGTATATAAGAAAAATTCTTACTTAATTTGTCTCTCAAATCTCATGTTTAATTTGGTTATTTCCTTTCTGTTTTAAAAGTAGTAACATGCTTATAATAAATTTATCAGAACTACATCGTTTCAAATTAATCTGTGTTGCATGATTCTTATATTAACTCATGATGCATATACTTATGTAATGGGGGGGGGAACTTTCTACCACTAATAATATTAAAATTTGCTCCTCTGCCCCCCAAATTAATTCATCACTAGGAATAAAGTTAAATCATAATTGTATTATTCTTTAACTTCCGTATTGTGATCCGTAAATTCTTTTCTTACTTGCCGTACTGTTAATATGTAATACATTACTTATTTTTATTTCTTCAAATATGTCATAAAGATGTGAAAACTAAAGAATGTGTGCACAGATTGCATTATTTTAGTTATGTAAAAAGTACTGAATAGATTTTGACTGCAAGTAAAACTTGATGCGCCAACTTCATCACATTCTGTGTCATCGACATAAAAATTTCTATTGCATTTATATATATATGTAATGTTTAGAACCTAATATTGTTTATATATACGTAATGTTTTTAGTTATTCCAACACATCGTTGGCGAATGGTGAGGCTATTCCATTACACGTTCTGGCAGATGGTTGATGAAGCTGGGATAATTGAAGTACGGAGAAAAATGACGACTCAGGACTTTTCACTTTTGACAGCAAGCATATCTTTATTTTAATTTACAGCAGATGACTTTTTCCAGATGGAGTTAATCAAATAACTTATTCAGTAATCGAACTATTAGATAAGACAGACTTAAACTTTAATACGTCATAACGTTCTAACAAAGAAAGAGGAGCATAACGGAAGCGTTAGTAGGACGAAGGCGAGAAGGCATCTGTTTAGGAGAACTTATGACGCAGCATTTATATGAAAGGTTATGTAACAGAGTAGCTTCTAGAAAAATGTAGAAAAACTTATGACGCAGCATTTATATGAGGAGGTTATGTAATAGGTGTGAATGTTCTAGAAGGTACTGGGTTAGGGGACGATCCTGAATTGCAGAAAAGTAATTAAAGGTTGCTGGTTCGCAAAGAGCAAAGCCATCGTATTTTTTTTATATTTTACATCCCCCCCCCCGTTAAAAAGAGAGGCCGGTATTGCACTTGTTGATAATTAAAAAGGTCTCACACTACGAAAACTTTGATAAGGAGTGGCTTGCACTGGTCTGGGATAATAGCACCTCGGAACAGTTTGCCTTGGAGAAACAAATTGGTAATTACTATTTCCTAGACCATCCAACGGCATCTGAACTAGAAGCAGTTTCCTAGCAAGAGTAATCCAGTCTTTCGGTGTGTCTATTTTTTGCACTGTTAACAGCATTCTTTGAGACTCAGGAAGTCCTTCCGTAAGTGCTTCCACCATTGTGGAATCTGTTAGTTTCAAGCTGGCTCCTAATTTCAACTTATTACGAAAATAAACATCTATATTATTAAATTTCTCGTATTTTAAAAACACAAAATCACTAAAATTAACAGATTCCGATGTTGTAAAGTATGTCTCGAAAATATCCTTTATGTTGTTCCATTCTTTATCTAAAACAATCACGTAAATAGAGGGCTAAAGCCTCTCCTCTAATACACTCTGAGAAAACAAATTTCTTTTCCTTTTCTGGAATGTTCTTTGCGGCACATTTCTCTTCAAACAATAGAAGATATTTGTCTATTGGAAAATTTGTACTTGTGCCGTCAAAAATAGGGAACTGAAATTTCACTGTATCCACAATAACCACGGATTCTTGCTTTTTAGTTGACATTTTTGCCGTTTTTGAGCGTGTTAGCATTCCAATCACCAAATCTTGAATTTAAGAGTTTGCATACACATCAATTTGAACACTAAAATCAATCACTTTAGAAGCACTTGATGAAATGCATAACATTGGAGATGAGGGAAAGCACTTAAGAATCACCGGAAAAAAAGCAAAAGCATCAGACGATCACACACACTGTCCTTGACCCACTGTTGAATTTAGAAGCGCGTTAGAAATAAATCCAGGAGCTTTTTTCCCACGTAGAGGATAAATCCTACTGGCTAAGCTTTGCTCTTTGCGAACCAGCAACCTTTAATTACTTTTCTGCAATTCAGGATCGTCCCCTAACCCAGTACCTTCTAGAACATTCGCACCTATTACATAACCTCCTCATATAAATGCTGCGTCATAAGTCTTTCTACATTTTTCTAGAAGCTACTCTGTTACATAACCTTTCATATAAATGCTGCGTCATAAGTTCTAAACAGATGCCTTCTCGCCTCAGTCCTGCTAACGCTTCCGTTATGCTCCTCTTTCTTTGTTAGAATGTTATGATGTATTAAAGTTTAAGTCAGTCTTATCTAATAGTTCAATTACTGAATAAGTTATTTGATTAACTCCATCTGGAAAAAGTCATCTGCTGTAAATTAAAATAAGTATATGCTTGCTGTCAAAAGTGAAAAGTCCTGAGTCGTAATTTTTCTCCGTACTTCAATCATCCCAGCTTCGTCAACCATCTGCCAGAACGTGTAATGGAATAGCCTCACCATTCGCCCACGATGTGTTGGAATAACTGAAAACATTACAGTTATTAATAAGCCGGCAGGATAGTTTCCTGCAGCCGCAAACCTCAATGGAAGAGAAGTTCGAATGCCTAGTGAAAAGGAATATTGAATTTGCTTCGCCGATCTCTACAGTATTTAGAAAAAAAGTGCTTTAAATCATCAGTGAATTACCGTTTAGGAATTAAGCATTACAGCGAGTTCAAGGTTGATCTGAGTTGGTGTTTGCAAGTATGTGTGACAGAAAGTTACTATTTGCACTTCCGCTTTTGCAACAGCTCAAAAATTATTACATTCGTGTGAATCTAGCTCAGGAACTAAATTATTTAATGTGCTGCGGATTCTATAGTTTTCATTTCAACTTTGGTTAAAATTTCTGCAATTTGTTTTGAGAAAATCTGAAATTCTTGTTCATTAATGTTTCTAATTTTTCATAATTATGTGTGAGCAAATTAAGTAACGAATTTTAAGCTATTTAAATTACTCATAGGGAAGGATATTAAGATAAGTTTTTATGTTTTTGAAATTTTGTTGAGAATTTTGAATACTAATTTTATAATTATTCTAAAAATGAAGTAGGTGTAAAAAATAAGTGAAATTATTACAGATAAGTAATATGAAATTATGGTAAATGCATGTTAAAATTTATGGCTTATTGTGTGTTAAGTATAGTATGATGAGGGTGTACTGGTTCCTTCAACAGAGGCCTGTAATACCTCTGTACAGTTGTTCCTTTTACCCTCTTCATGCAAGATAATGTTGGAGACTCTCATTTTATGAATGCATGTAAATTTTTTATATTATTATTGTTATTATTATTATTATTATATTTTTATTATGGAATGTATTAGTGCAGTTCTCAAAGGCCAGTTACCTTAATGCGAGGAACGGAGCCTTTTCAAGTAACTGTCTAGGCACCCTGGGCCACCAGTGCAGAGAACACACTGGTTAGCTCAAGAGGACAGCCCTATTGATGGATATGTTTGTTTAGTATTGCGAGGCTTTCTAGTTTGGTAAAATAAGGAATTGTAGATGAAAGATAATAACGGTGAAACCATAATTTCTGAAACTGTTACTCCTAATATATTTATTATGTTAAAATATAATTTATCAATATGAAAATTAATATCATAAATATTTATGTGCATTTAATTATAAGTAATAATTATGTAAAAGTTTATTTTGTGATATTCTGTAATAACAAGAACCTTCCCTGAAGAATTATGATTATGTGAATTCTCAAACAAAAAGACTTTTGGACTGAAATGCTGAAAAATTCAATAGGACTCAATCAAAAATTAAAAATTTATTTAAAAAAATTGATATTTATAAATTATACTTTACAGGACAAAAATTTTATGATTTATTTTTATTTTTTTTTTTTTACATTTGCTAGTGTTTTAACTCTTTCTCTTTAAAAAGGCTTCTCTGTCGCTACGCCTTTTTCTTTTTGAAGGGGGGAAATATGTAAGATAAAAAATGTATGAATCAGAATTATAATATAACTATAAACATTAATTCTTCCTCTCTATTCTAAAATCGTAATAACTTATCTGCATTGCGTCATTCAAATTAATCATGCGATCTTACGTAACCGTTAATACCAGATGCCTCTTGACGACCAATCACCGAATTGTAAACCAAAACTTTTCTCTTCGCGTGCTTCCATCCTTCATAACTACGCACTTCAGCTTTTGCTCTCTACTTTGCTAAGATGTAATTTCGCTGACTTGCTTTCTATCTCAGCAATATCAAAAATGTAAATCTTCTGTGGAAAGGCACAACTAGAGTGCCAAGTGATTGTGGACACAAATATCAATTGGAAATAAAAATGGAATTAAAACTGCCTCGACTGCCAAGTTTTTTAAATACTACGCAATCAAAATTCTTCTTCAATACGGATCTAATCACGCATCGACACTGCTCCGGGTTTTCCTTGCGCTTTTAATATTACATATATATATTATATATAATTTTTTTTAATTATAATCACATTTTGCATAACTTTAATGAACCTTAAGAATAAATGTGGTTAAAATTAAAAATATTTGTATAAGAATCTTGCAGCATTCATGGGAGGAAATGAAATATCTGTTATATAGTTTATATTTTTAGTGGTTTGTGGCTTGTTTATTTTTAAAATAAAGCTGTGGTGATTATTTAGGTGTGGATTTATTTATTAAATTTTTACTTTAATTTCAGAAGGTGTAAGATAAATAAATGAGAAAAAAAGAAAAATATTTTTGCATGCAAGTAAAACTTGTCCCTAGTTTATATATAAGAAATGCAACTTCTGCATTTTATTTAATCAAGGCTAATTTTTATGCACCCTATATTGTGTAGCTTATGAAATCAAACTAAGTTCTGAAATTTGCCCTGATATATACAGTAGCTGACCATGTTTTATCTTTATTATTATATTATGCAAATGCACTAATATGGGTAAAAGATGTAATATAATAATATAGATAAAGATACAATAAATATAGATAAATATTTTGTATGTAAATCCTCATTAGAATCTAAATTTCCATCAGAAATTATTATTAAAATATTTTGTGTAAGAAACATTATATTAAGCATTTAAATTTTATAGCATTTATCATTTAAATTATATTCCAGAGAAATTTTATAATGGAAGGTGGAGCCATGGTTCTTGCTGACGGAGGTGTTGTATGTATCGATGAATTTGATAAAATGCGTGAAGATGACAGGGTTGCAATTCATGAAGCTATGGAACAACAAACAATTTCTATAGCAAAAGTATGTAAGCTATGAAAAATTCATTTATCATTGATTATGATTAAAACAAAGTATTTCTCCCTCCCTTTCTTTTATGATAGTATAATGTGATGTAATGATGAGAAATATATTTTATTATTATATTAATAAAAACTACATTTGTAAACTTTACAGCTCAGTGTTTTAATCAGAACTGTATTCATATAATACATTTGGTTTGTGGATAATTTATTATTCAAATTATTTTCATATTCTAAAAAAACTGCAGTTTTGAATTGAATGTGTGCATTTTAAACATATTTCTTTAAATGCCTAAAGAGGTTTTTGAAGAATTTATTTTTAATGTAAACTCCCCCCCCCCCGCCCCCGTTTGGGATGTTTTTATACAATTCAAAGGCAAAGTATTGACGTGGGGAATATAAACCATGTGACTTTAAGGAATTCATCCCTTAAAGTTACCCCCAAAAGAAGAAATGCAGATTCCAATTTGAACCTTTTCTCAATCGCTGCCCATGTGTTCTTTTCAGATTTGTACAGAAAGCAAGCTGTGTACTTAACAAATACTGTCCAAGCAACCATGATGATTTCTAAAAAGAAATCAATTGATTTATGTTTTATATGTGTTTAAATCCCAGATAAAACATGCATATCTGTATTACTATGCATATTAATATCTTAACAGCAAATATATCAGTCTTTGCATCTGCAGATTTTAAGTATCTTGTGCTGAGGCATACAAAATCCAATGAGCCAGAAATGCATTTAAAATGCCTTTATTATTTCTACTACTCCTGATCTGAACTGCAGCCAGATCAAATTCCTAAATTTTTATGATAGTCAAAAGGCAATGGTTACATCTGTCATAGGCTTAGACCTTAGTCACCTTATAGGTGAAAACATGAGTTAGTCCAGTTTTAAACAAAAATCCCCGGGGAGATGTATTCGAGGGTCTCCTATTCCTTTTTGTCTACCTCAAATTTCTCAAGATGACTTTGGGCTGAACAGTATTTTTATGTATGCTGCAAAGGCACTGTACATTTACAAACAGTCATGGCCTTCTCTGAGCTTTAAATTTGGGCCCAAAGCTATTGCAGTGGCCTCCCGTACCACCATGCCTACAGGTCAGCATTATGAGTATATAGAAAGGCCATTCAAATGAACGGCTGTGTGTTTTTAAGATTTTCCTTAGGTGAATACAACATGAATACAAAGCATCCCATGGAAAATCTTCCATGATGACATCTCTTCCCTAAACCAGGTAGTTGTAGTGTTCTTTGTCATTTCTAAATAATCCAATCCCCCCCTTTTTTTAATTTGCAGTTGCCATTTATAATAAAAAGAAAAGACCTGCCTTTTACTACATCAGATATCACATGTTCAAGATATTACACGCTACATCATCACATTTCAAGAACAATAATATGAAGGAAGTTAAAACATCACAAGTTTACAGATTTTTCTGCTTAGATTCAACACTTTATTAAGCTTGAGATGTCTGCCTAACAATAATGTTTTTACTTAAAACAAAAAAGACATCAACAGGGACATGACATGAAACCCCTGTGTATGTTGTGTCTAATTAGTTCCCCTCTCCATTTTGAAAGCCATGGCTAAAGTTGAAAACTTCGAATTGTTTTGCAACAAGTTTTAAACTTCTTGTGTGATACAATGCCTATATATAGTAATGAAGCTCTCTCTGCTTATGACAATTATGATATAGTATGTATGCTTCTTGGTATAATGAAGTATGTATTGGATTTTTTAATCCTGTAGAAACAGTATGCTTTGAGAATAGCATCTGTAACCCTCTAAGCTGCATGCTTGTTTGGATCTATCAAGAAGACCTATAGTTAAACAGCATTTATTGGCAAAATTTGTGTGATTATTTTTAAGCTCTTTCATAAACTCACATTCATTAAGATGAAATTTACATTATTAAAGAAAGTAAGAAAGCAAAAGATCTTAAATTGTAAGCTAAAATGTACCAGGTCACAAAATTCTCATGACTGGATAAAGCCAGTCTTGGCACTCAGAGGGTTAATGTAGATTGTCACTGGAATAACTGTGACAAGAGTGATATTAATTTCAAATGGCATAAAACTTTTAAAATATGTAGCATATTAAATTGAAACTTTATCTCCTCTAGTATGTCTGTTATTTAAAATTTTCATTTGTAATGGGTAATATTAAATTTTAATTACTTTTCTTTCTAAGGAGTTTAAGTATAAAAATATTGTTCAACAGTAGTTTCAAAATTCATATAACTTATAAAACTATATAACTGGAAATACAAAAGCTTAAATTCGTGACCAATATTATCAAAATTTTGATTCAGTAAAGGCTGAATGAAGGTAGCACATCTTTGCTGACCACAAATAATAACCATAAAACCCTTAAAGAATAAAATTGTTTAGAAAATCTTCTACTGTGTAATTTATTATCGATGATTTCATATATGGTTGTTTATTAGCAACTTAAAATTTAGCAGTACAATAAAAGTAAGCTTACAGCTGTTGTAAAAAGTCCGTTCTGCTGACAGATGGTGCTACCTTCTTGTTCGCTTTACTCCTTTTTGGTATGAGTAAAACTGTGGTTTTCCCTCCACTGAAGATTTCTTTGCTTCTGATGATGAGGGACCTGTACCTGGCTGCTTTCAAAACTGAGAAAATCTTGGCTAAAATCTATGACAAACACAAGGCTATTGCTTTTGCCTAATTTTATCATTAAGTGCAGTTCATTACAGAGGTAAATGCACAAGAACAGAGTTATTATTTATATGAAATACACTGCACTGTTCTTCATTTCATGTCAATGGGATATACCTCTTGGTAGAGCTAGGGTAATTATTGTAGTAGATTACATTTTTTGCTACTATATGATATATCAGAGTTATATGTTAAAAGTTCTCAGGTCCTAATAATACAGTATTTTATGTGGCAAAGAACATATGCAGCCTTATATAAGGTAATCATATTAAATACACTGTTGTACGAGGGCCATCCAGGAAGTAGATTACGTTTCCGTCTGTGTCCGCTAGGGGCGGGGCTAGCGCGGCCATCTTGGGGTCAGATCGTTGCGCAGCTCAGTCTGCATCTAGCCGTGCTAGTGAGAGGTTCGTGCTGTGCTCCGTTCAGATACTGTGACAGTTTGAAATGTCTGCGTTAATTGAAAATCCTGCGAGGTGCGCTCAGTAATAAGGTTTCTGACTGCAAAAAACTGTAAACCGATAGAAATCTATCGGCAGCTTCGTGAAGTGTATGGGGACAACATTATCACTGAAGGTGGAGTGCGTCAGTGGGTCATAAGATTTCAAAATGGCCGAACCAATGTTCACGACGAAGATCGAAGTGGGAGACCCAGCATAGTGACCGCCGAACTTCTCGAAAAAGTCGATGCTAAAGTCCGTGAAAATCGAAATTTCACAATAACGGAACTTTCTTTGAGTTTTCCACAAATTTCGCGAAGTTTGTTGCACGAAATCATCAGCGAAAAGCTTGGTTACCACAAGTTTTGTGCAAGATGGAAGGCAAGAAGAGGTAACGAAGTGGTTGAAGGCGCAGGCGGCCGAATTTTTCGACGAAGGAATTTCCAAGCTCGTACATCGCTACGATAAATGCCTTAATTTGTATGGTGACTATGTAGAAAAGTAGTATTTGAGTGTGGCTTTCATCTGTATATAATAAAATTTGTTTCCTATACTTTGTTTATTTTTTTATTCCAAAACGTAATCTACTTTCTGGATAGCCCTCGTATTATGGTGATACTAGTGCAATTATACATTTTTGTAGTGGGACACGTGCTGAAGGTATTTGTATGTAGTGTTAACAATCTTTTTAAGACTAAAATGTTGCTGTTGGAAAATGCCAGTACAGATGCAGTCCAGATAAAATATTTCAGTAAATCATACTGTTTATTCTTGTGCATAGAGAAATAATCTATTTTACAGGCTTTTATTTTCAGAGATATTTTTAATCCAAGCTGACCAGTTGTCTGCTGGACAACGTAAATGCTTTGTGCATTTACAACTGAATGTGTAATGATTGGGATTTCCTAGTGAGCAGAAATTTGATTCTGCAAGGTTGAATCTGTTGAATTGTCTGAAAAGTTATGATGCATTTTTTCCTTTATTTTCTAATATATTAGGTCTAATATTCTAATATATCAGTACTCTAAGAAAAGTCCATGTCTGGTTAAGAAGGTTGTCATATATATAGTCGAGCAGAATAAATGTTCATAAACCTTGGGAATAAACTTGTATATTCATCATCCAGTGGCAGCATCATGCCAGCATAGTTGCCACAGTCGTATTAGAGTTTCCATAGTTTTTTTTTTAGAAGTGAAGGTGGAAATGAAATTTCCTCTAAATGAATGCCAAAAGCATCTTTGTCATGTCATCAGCTAATTTATTTTCCTGGATGCTTACATGTGCAGGCACCTGTCCAAGACTGCATGAATATTCAATGATATGGTGAGTAACTGCAGTCTGATATCATTAACTTGGAGGGTTTCGCTAATTCTTCCTTTAACTGCTTCAAGACTGAATTTTGAGTAACTATAAATTTTGGTTTTACACCCAAATTTACTTGAAAAATATATTATCTTCTAAATGGCAGTCAGCACAGCGTTACAAGGCTGATTTGTTGATGCTGAGTCGTATTATCCATTTTCCAGTAATAATGCCATCATTGAATATGATGGCATTATTACTGGAATAGCAGCCCACAGCTGCTAAAATGAGAACACTTGGAGGGCAGTCTGAGTGTTTCCCACCCTTCTTCCTCCACTACCAACTTCTTGAGAGGACTTTCGGCATGCTGTGTATTTTAGTGCCTCCTTGCCGCATGGACATTATATACTTACACATATAAATGCTTTTTCCGGGATTCAAGCTTAAGCCGATCAGTACGGCAATCAGCATCACTGACCACTGTACTGGCTAGGTGGCTTCTACCACTCAAAAGCAGGAAGCGTGATCCAGGTCAGCATCAATATAACATCAATCAATACATTGTCAATTAGTCACAGTGTGACTCCTTAGCCAGCAAGTGTTTGAAAGTGACATACAGGAATCTCAGTTAGTTTGAAGAAAAATCATACTTACAGCACACCTGTTTTCTTTCGTTATCATTCTCTGTTTCTAGATTTCAAGAAAAAAATATTTTTTGGGGGGGGGGGGGGTATTTTATTTTTATTTATTTATTTATTTATTTTTTACTGGTGGTTCAGAGGTTCGGATATTAGATCATTCCAGATTTTGGACTTTCTACTGTATTCATTTTACATTTTTATGAAATATTTTATTCTGTTATCAAAACATGAATATGTATCAATAATAACTGTATATCAAGATGAAATATAGAATGCTGTATGTTAATGTTAAGTATTATTTGTGATCATTATGAAGACCAGTCATAAAGGTTGTCCCCCCTCAGTTCAAATAGCTGAAATAAACACTTATAGTTTAATGCCTAAACCTTCATTTCCCCCCCCCCTTTAATTTGGTTGCCTCTTGGTTTTCTGGGGGGAAAAAATTAAAAAAAAAAAAGAATAAATAAATAAAATAAAGGATTGTTAAATTCTGTGAAGACTTTATAAAAACATTATAGTAGACTGGAATTAGAAATAATATACTAACAAACATAGCCTACAAATTTTTGAAATCTTGAAACTGAATCAAACTCAGTCACTAAACAAAAATGAACAAAAGTTAGATGCAGAAGCTTGACAGGATCTGGGCAACTGAAAAGATAATCATTTTTCTTAACAGTAATACCAAACTTTGCTTGGATTAAATTAATTTTGAATTCTCTGATGTGTGATATTTGAGATTTAAAATCATTTTTCACTAGGCTGGGATCACAACAACTCTAAATTCTCGGTGTGCGGTATTTGCTGCTGCCAACAGTGTATTTGGAAGATGGGATGAAAGCAAAGCAGAGGCTAACATAGATTTTATGCCTACAATTTTGTCACGATTTGATATGATTTTCATTGTTAAAGATGAACATGATGAAAGGAAAGATAATGTAAGTATAGTCAAAACTATTAAAAAAATTTTAACTGTAGAACTTGTACGTTAATAAATGTCTTTGTTGTAGTTGCTAATTCAGAAGTGAAATAAAGGCCCTTTATGCACATTTTTAACATCTCCTGCTTCAAAAATAGCCTAATGACTCTACAATACGAGCCAATTCCCCTTATAAAGGCCTCCACGAAGGCACCCCTCTCGTTAGGCAGATAGCCCTCGAGTATTTTTCCGTAATCAAATAAACCAAACCAAACCAAACCAAACCACTTTCAAATAAAGTTAAACAAGGGAAAAGGAAAAAAAAAAAAAAAAAAAGGAAATTGACCTTTAATTGAAGTTAGTGTCATTGAAAAATGTATTCAGTTCAAAAATAATCATATGATCTGTTGAATTTAAGCTTACTGTAAAATCTGTCAATTTAAGGTTAATTTTTTTCATTCATTAAAATTGGATATTGGTGAACTTCTCTTCCATATACAAATAAACTTTTCCATATCTTCAGACTGCAAAGTTCACCTTGCTTTATGAACAGATATATTGTTATGCTGGAAAAGAAGTCATGCACCAGAATATTAACATGCTTCTTAATCATGTTATTGTCCAGAATGCCTTTGGATCCAGGAAATATTTTTAAACCACAACTGATTTAACTTTTAGTATATATTTCTGTATATGCCATTAATCAAACGTCCTCAAGCTTCAGGCATATCTATTAGATGCAAAAGTCGTAAACTGTGTACTCATTCTGTATGATCATTTTTCACTATTCTGCAATTAATTGATGTGTTATTTGCATAATTCCAAGTCAAATTATGTGTAGACACATATAGTTTTGAGGGAATTTAACCATGAAAACTAAGAACAAGCATCTCTCAATGCATGATTCTATTACTAGCATTCATTTCTGAACTTAAGTGAAAATCATCTGATGTAATATCTGAAGTTGTCTAATGATGTAAAAAAATATATAAATGTGCAATAATTGTGAGTTACAAATGAAATTATCAATTTATTAGTTGTGACACGTGAGTAATAAGCAATTGACATAATTAAGAATGTGTGTGCTGGAAAGTTTAACAATTTGAAGTTTAATTGGCATTTACATAAATGGATTAAATGTATTTAATTTTGCTAATATGTGTGAATTAAAATAATGCTGCGAATAATGAATATTGGAGGTGTTAAAGGCGACAAAAGTAAGAGTGTTTCACTGATTCTTGTTGCCTTAGTACTTCCAATAATATTTGTGTGTACAGGGTACTTGGAAAACATTTGTCAGAATTGTAAAGATGAGTAGAAGAGACCAAAATGAATAGATTTTGCAATAAAATGTGTATTCCCAAATTGCCCAAATGGCGTAATAAGGTGGTATAGAATGCTATTGAGTGGGAGATAAAAACTCTTGCTGTCGGGAATTGTCATTTCTCATGTGAATTTTCAGAGATATGCATTGTTTCATGAAAACAGAGCTCACTGACATGCATTTTATCTATAGGATTGCAGATGAAAATAGAGCAGCTGATCAGAAAAGCGTAATTTTTGCTGCAACCCCTTAGATAAAATGCAAAAATGCACAGCATCAAGTGTTGTGTTCTTATAGGGAATGATGATTTATGTCAATTAAATGCTTTTATCTTCTGCAGAACAGAGCTCTGTATCATCTCAGTGCTCCTTTTTGGCACACACATTCCATTACAAAATCTGTCTGTTTTGGTCTCCTTTATCTGTGTTTACACTTTTGCTGGATATTTTCAAATATTCTGTATGTGTAAATATATGTAGGGTAATTCTGCTACCAGACCAACAAACTTGCAGGGTGTGTAGAGGGTACAGAGACGACTCGAAATCTTATAGGAATGCAGTGTTGCAAATGCTGTAGTTGTGAGGCATGTGGCAAAGAAGCAGAGAAAAAGAACAGGAAAAACAATACATTAATGGGACAGAAAACACTTTATTGAAAGTTTGTACTACAACATTTGTTCAAAATTGCGGCCAGAATTCATCCGGTAGGCCTGACTGTGTCATTGCATGGAATTCCGTACGTTCTGAAAGATTCCTCCCGGCAGTCTTGCGGTAAATGGCACTGAATAGAAGGTTGGGTGAACAGCAATCCTACTGTAAGTCGTCATTTGCGATCCGTTTTCTGAAGTAGAAGTATGAATGTGTATTTAGATGATGAACTGGTTGACATGATGATCGTGTATGGAGCTGCGGATTGTAATGGGCACTCTGCTCGCCGGTTGTACCAGGAAAGTTACCTGAACAGGTGTGCTCAACATTATATGACTTTGGCAAGTCTGAACAGAAGGTTATGTGAGACTTCTTGTCTGAAGAGAGCTGCAATGAATCAACAGCGAATGACGAGGACAATGAGGAGGCGGTTTTGCATCTGGCAGAAGAAATTCCAAGTATGAGTACTCGAGTGATAGCCCAACAAGTGGGTTTATCTCAATCCATCATCTGAAGGATACTAGCAGCAAACCAAATGAGCGCATACCATCTTCATGACGTCCAATTTTTAGAGTTTGAGGATTATCTACTCCGGATGTTTGCTACATGGTTCCTGCAACAGAATGCTAAAGACGGTGCATTTGCTGTGTCCATATTGTTCACAGATGAAGCATACTTCACATGTGAGGGAGCCTTCAATTAGCATGACACCCATGTGTGGGCTTTGGAGAACATCCATTGTAGGCAACCAGCTCAAGAGCATTTCTTGGTCAATGTTTGGGCTGGCATTCTTGGAGATTACCTCACTGGACTGTACTTTCTGCCCAGTTCTTTGGATGATAGGGCATACCTGATCTTCTTGCAACATGTCCTGCCTGAACTTCTTGATGCAGCACATGTTCTTCTGTTGTTGCCCTGCTTCATGTCGTATCAGTATGACAGGGCTCCTCCACATTACAAGATTGATGTCCACCGACATCTTGACGTAACCTTTGGACGCCGGTGGATATGTCATGGTTGTCCGGTTCATTGGCCTGCTAGATCACCAGGCCTATCATGCATAGACTTCTTCTGGGGTCACGTAAAGAGTTTGGAGTACGAGCCACTTGTTCTTTCAGCTGAAGACCTCACCGCTCAAGTATCTATAGCTGCCAGGAGGATACGTGACATGCCAGGAATCTTCTAGAACATAAGGAATACCATGCAGCACTGCTGTCAGGCCTGCCAGACGAGTTCTGGTTGTAATTTTGAACATCTATTGTAGTGCAAACTTTCAATAAAATATTTTCTGTCCCACTAATGTGTTGCTGTTTCTGTTCTTTTTCTCTGTTTCTTCGCACCATAACCTACAATTACGGCATTTGCGACCCTGCATTCCTATGTAATTCCAAGTCGTTTCTATACCCTCTAAAGACCCTACAAGTTTGTCGGACTAGTAGCGAATCAGCCTGTATGTATTGCCCAATTTTCTTAGTAATTTTACTGCTTGAAAACCAGGGAGGGAAAAGTACATGAAGATACCTATTTCTAAAAATATGGTTTCAATGATAAATATATCACATTAAAAAAAGCACACATAAAGACTTCTAATATAATTTTACTAGCGGGCAAGCCTGCCAGCTGAACGGGCTGCAGCCAAAGCAAAATTTGTAAGTTCTATGTACCCCCGAAAAGCAAATGTATAGAAACATTTCAGTATGAATGAGATCAGTTCATTCTTCCCAAGGAACAACTAATTCGTAAATGATTTTTTTATTGCCAAACCAAGAAACATATAAAACATATAAAGTTCAACATTATATGACTTTTGAAACTTCAAGATAATACATATGATGTCATAATATAAATTTAATGTACTATAACAATATTTTCTCACTATCAATAAACAAAATTAACGTGGCATTAACATATTGTGTCAATTATATTAATCTCAAACAAAAAAGTTGCCAACAGCAAGTATTTATTTAAAATGCTGACATTAATGAAAAAATTTCAATATACAATGATGTCACATGCAATCGCACGCTTTTTTTAATGTCAGAATATGACCTTATAAAATAGTAATGTGTTTAAAGTTTAGCAATGCTGTTTTTATTTCATATTTTGTAAAACTTACAAACATTTTATTAACAAAGTGTACGATTTAGAAGCGAGCACAGGCAACACTTTTCGAAATAAAGTAAATTTTTATCTCCAGCATGCAAGACTGTTGCCACTCGGAAAAATAAGTGCGAAAATTAGCGTTTTCAAAGTTTTTGATTAATATCTTGGGTGATTAAAGTCGTTTAAAGATCATAATGGTTGGAATGGCTTCTCATGAATTTTTGGAATCAGGAATAATATATTTAATGTTTGTCAATGCTATTTTTATTTCATATTTTGTAACACATAGAATTTTTTTGTTAAGAAACTCAAGATTTGAAAGTGAGCAGTGGCAACATTTTTCTAAATAAAGCAGATTTTCATCTCCAACGTGCGAGACTGTTGCCACTTGGAATAATGAGGGCGAAAATTAGCGTTTCCCCAAGTTTCTAATTAATAGCTTGCCTAATTAAAGTTGTACGAAGATGTGAATGGTCGAATATTGTTACCATAAATCAGAGGTTTCTAAATCTGGAAAAAAAATGCCTATGGGGGGGGAAAATATGCGAGTAAATGCAGTACACCCACACATATATAGGATTTCAGGGTTCGTACAGTCCTTAAAAGTCCCTAGATTTTTTGGAATCTAATTTTGGTTCTTAAAAGTCCTTAATTTTGGCCAAAATCAGCAGAAGGTCCTTAATTTTAATCATCTGAAATTTCTGTCTGTTTTTACGACTGTCATTTTTGGTTGTGAATTAGCATTTTGAGTAATATTTTTGGCGATTTACTGCCATATATATGTTTATCTTTTGAATGGGTTCATGTGTTATAAACTTGTTTCTATTTCTAATATAAATGATGGGATACTCGAATTTCTAAGCAAGAAGTGAAACATAAGCATTTCGAAATTCATTTTTTCTAGTATAGAGCTCTTAAACAACTTTTCGCTTTTGGGCATGTGAATTCTTTTATTAAACGGTTCTAAATTTAGCGACTTTTCAACATTCTGGCGATTTTAAGATTAGTTTTTATAGAAACATTTTTAATTCCAAGATCTGAGAATTTTTCGACGATTTTTTTTTTAAAACATCATAACACTAATAAATTTCATTAAAATAATGGTAATATATTGAAATTATATTTTAAAAATAACATTCAAATTAATTAAATTAAAAAATATATTTTTCGGTGTCACATTATAAAGTTTCATTTTGGCAACTTATTATACAATATTTTAAATCTGAAAAATAAGCAAGGTATAATGCTATAAAGCACAATTTACGAAACAGCTCTTAGCAAAAGCAAAATTAGCTATCTAATTAATTAAAAATGTCTTGTTCTTAATTTTTTCGTAGTAAGAGTTTTTCCCATGTAACTGTCTCAGAATATTCAAAATTCTCAGAATGTGCATCAGTTTTCTCTATAAAATTAATTTTATACATTATCCCTCCTATTTTTTTCCAAAATATTTCTGTCTTTTTGATGTTACAGAAATGGTAGGGATAATTTTTCTTTAGGATTTTAGACATTGCAGCTTGGAAAGTTTAGAAGGATTTGAAGGCAAGATTTATAGACGCACGGTTCTAAAAGATTCGAGAAATATGTGACAAAATGAAAAATTTCTCCATGGTATCAACACGTAATGGATGTATTTTACAGAAAGTTTGCAATGAATTTCTTAATTTTTGGAGAATATCTGGAAGAACATTGAAAACATAATATTTGAATGTTTTACTTCTGATACTAGAATCTTAACATGTTTATTTTCTATTTATTTTCTCTACTTTACACTAGACAGAAGCATGGAAAATATCAAAAATGCTTCTGATCTTATCACATGGACAGGCATTATAGAAAGGGATTTTTTTATTAATAAAGAAATTGAAAACTTACAATTTAAAAGATTCGTCTAATATTTCTTAATGTGTCATACACATAGCTGGCACTAGGCATTTTCCCACATGATGCAATCTCTGTGGATCCTAAATTCTGCTGCCTGTTGCCTTTTTAAATTCTGCTTCCAATGCATGCAGTAAATTCTAAAAGTTTTGCCATTTTTAGACTTAGTTGTTCGGTGTGTCATTAAATTCTAGAAATTCTGCCACATCAGCTCTGTAACTGGACGTAACTATATAAATTTCATAATGCTTCTGAATGATCATATTACTAAAGAAATAAAATTAGCCGCTTTTCTTCTACATTCTAAATGCATTTAGTGTTTTTTAGAATAACAGAAATCCTTAATTAAATCCAAAAATTCTAAAATGAAAAGAAAACGCGTTGAAGAAAGAAATGAATACATAAAGGAAATTATTCTTAAAAGATATGTGCAGTTATTATTATGTAAATTTCCCAATTGTTTATGATTTCAACCTTTACTATAATTTCCCATTTCTATTTCCTTATATGATAGAGTTATTGAGCCAGATTAAATTTAAATTAAATTGTATAATCTTTGACCACTAGTCCACATTATTAGTTTGAATTTGACTGTTCTTGTTTAATTATGTCACCGTGAGCTGTAATTGATTTTGTTAGCATCAGAACATGCCTTTATGTTCCAAGTTCTTTCTAAATAAGAGGCTTATTTAAACCTTTCTCGGATATTGTAGTTAACTTTCAGACATAGCGATAATATGCTTCACATCTGTCGGGGGGTTTTGACTATTTAACTTTTACCAGATTAATTAAACCCTCATAGGTACATTGCGGAGAGGTTGACAAGTTAGGAGATAAAGCACGCAGAAACTAGCAAGAGCATTGGTTTGCATATTGAGATAAATCTCTAATTGTTAGAAAAGGTGCTTAAAAGAGAAGGAAATCGATCTAAACTAGCCAAAATGTCTGGGAAGGCTTCAAATTAAAATGACAGATAAATATTTTGTTGACTGTTGTTATCTTAATTAATGTGTAATTATCTTAATATCGTTTAAGAATCTCTGTCATAAATTACATGTATTTTAAACTGTGAAATTTTATTATATTTTGATTTTAATAGGGCTTTTTTAACAAATATTGTTAAAAAAAATTTAATACAGTCAAAAGTCTTTAATCCGGACTCGTCGGGACTTTGGCGATTCCGGGTTATTGGTTTTTCCAGATTATAGATCATCAGTTTAAATCTGGTAAGATGGCATGCAGAAATTATAAAATTAAAAATATGAAACCGTAATTTATGAAATAAACAGCAATTATGATCTAAAAGGTATCAAAATTTACAAAAAAAAAGCTTAATATTTATTTGTTTACTTTATTAAACATTTCTTTCAACGCGCGCATACATAAAGCATACATTACGCATAGTCGAAATTAGAAAATTGCAACCAGAAAACTATTTGATGTGTATTCGTGATATTTATAATGACAAGGAATTTGATTTAAATCATATCAAAGACGATGTACATCAAGATGAAATACTGCATTTAGTAAGGAATTATAAGCCAAATAAAATAAAGACATCTGCCCTGAAGATAAGGATAGCGCTGACAGTTCTACTTACAGTTCATTGCGTGTTGCGACGTCCCCCCCCCCAACCCGGATTGATAAACAGATCCAGCGGGAAATTGATAAACAGATTTCAAAATGGTTAGACAAACAAAGGATATGCTTTTATCCATTTTTTGTAGCAATTCCACTTTTTGTTTGATGGACATCAAAACATGCTTTCGCTTTGTAGATCCTTTGGCAGCTCCAGAATCGGAAATTCTTTTTGACATAATCGAAAGTTCAAGCTTTCTTTTATAAAATTGCTCTAACAGTCTGCAAAAAATAATAAGCCGGATCCAATTAGAAGATTAAAGAACAACACAATTTGCAACATTAACTGAAATTGATAATTAGATAATTTTAGCTTATCTTATGCCGTTCGTTATACATTAAACGTACATGCGTAAACGTATTATGCGCATGCGTAAACGCATATGTGCATGCGTAAATGCATTTACGCAGAAAATTTGTAGCTTTGAGGTCCAGATTATAGATCATTCCGGATTATGGACATCCGGATTAAAGACTTTTGACTGTAATGGTCACATGTAAATCCATAATGACTAAGGTTATCAAACTACCTAATTTAATTATTTATAACTGCTTTAAAATTATCTATAAAATTATCTCTACATATTAAAGCGAGTTATTGCATTTCATTAATACTCACTGTGGTCACAAGATAAAATATAAAAATATAAAAATTCAAGTAAAACATATTCTATGCATCTACTGAGATCTAAAATAATACAAAACAACTTATCACTTCTGGTGCTTTAATGCCTTATTGGAACCTTAAAGTATATTAACTGGGTTACAACCCCTGGAACTGTAAACGAAGCTATGACACTAACTGCATCAAACTAACTTTCAACACCTTGCCTACATCAGGCCTTTCAGGTTTCTTCTAATCAGCAGTTTTCTCTATAGACAAGCAGCAGTGGTGACAACATTCAGTCTTTTGTTACGAATCATGCTGATTATGATCTTACTTAAAAAATCTACCTGCTTATTTACTAAACTTCTAGACTGACCAAGTATGTGATAAAATGAGACATAAAAAAAAAAAATCTAACATAAAGCTAACTATTAGTAAAACGTAAATGTCACTTCTCTTCTTTCAAATATGACCAACTATTACAAGTGTAAAATATTTAATGTTACTTGATAAATTGCATAAAGTTTATTTTATTCTCAAACTTATTAACAGTTATGTTAATTAATTCATGTTTAGTAAAATAATGTGTACTACTTAGGGATCTATTTTATTTTTAGGATGTTATTACAAAATTAAAATTCAGGCATAGATAATATCTTCAATTGAATTTATTCAGTTCCCATTTGCTCAAAAGTCCTTAATTTTTTTTCATTAATGGTCCTTAAAAGTCATTAAAAGTACTTAATTTCCATGTGCAGAAATGTGTACGAACCTTGGATTTGGACAAAAAGGAGAAGGGCATGGTTTAGACAAAATCACATACACATTTAGTATTTAGTATAATTTAGTAAACATAATTAGTTGCAAGAAATTTAGTGGTTAATATAATTTAATTATAATATATATTATAATTAAAGATTTAGAAACCTTTGATTTATGCTAATAAATAAGAAATTATTTTATGCAAGTAAAAAGAATATTATTGAAAGTAATAAGTCCTTTGAAGTACATAATATAATTATATTAGATTTCTTTATATAAAGAGGGAGATATAATGTAATTAATATATATATTGTAATTAAATTATATTAAATACTAAAATTTTAACCTTCCAAAGTATTACAAAAATCCCCCCCCAAAAAAATAATTAAGAATTAGTTAAAAAAAAAATAGAGTTTTAGCAAAAGTGAAGTATGTTTTACCATTTGCACTAGACTAACCTCGACCAAAGTATTTTTGTAATATTTTGGAAGGTTATAATTTTAGTATTTAATATAATTTATTTACAACATAATTTTGGTGCTAAGTACAATTATTCCTTTGGTTTAGAATACTATTTATATTTTAAAAAATTTTCTGAATTTATTTTCCTGCACTTTTTAAAGCAATTTCTTACATGAATGTTCCTTGAAATATTTTATGTATTAGAAAATAATTAATGGATGTTTTAAATTCTGTGCAATGTTTTATTTTAGACTTTAGCAAAGCATGTTATGGGCTTACACATGAATGCTTTGCAAGCTACTGAAGAAGTAGAAGGTGAACTAAGCCTCATCACCTTAAAGAAATATATTGCCTACTGCAGATCGTAAGTACAACCGAATTAGGTTAAATTTAAATGCTATGTTTAGGCAAGTGAAATGTAATTAGTTTCAACAGAATCTTCTTTCTAAACACTGATTGTTGTACGTCTTTTACTATGGACTAAGTAAATTGAAATTGCATATTTCTATGTGATTCTTATTGTCTCATGCAGAATTACATGTCATGAATCCTGTCTCTTTTCATGTAATTTTTTATCTGAGATTAATAAGTGAATCACAGCTGTAGCAGCAATAATTCATCTGACAATTTAGGTAGGGAAAAATATGACTATCTTGTAAAATCTGCGAGTTCTGTCTTCATTTGATCTCTGAAATATCTGACATTTTTCATTTTACGAAGGATTTATCTAGCAAGAGCAGACTTGACAACTGCAATAAATATATGCATAAGAGGTTGGTACATAGTATCATTTACCTTTAATCTAACATCTGTACACTGTTTCATAGCAGCAACATTCCAACAGTTGCTGTGAGAGACACCTTGTAACAATACTTCTACATTTGCTATTAAATGCAGCATCTGTCTCAGAAAGCCTCTCTAATATGAATTTTTAATTAATGTTAGATACCTGTTGCATAATTTATTCCTATTCTTGTGTGCTAGTTATGCAAAAAATAAAATCTTATGGTAATATTTTATTTTGATAGAAAATTTTGTTTCATTTGAGAGCAACAGTACATAATATTTTTGTTTAAAATTTTGAAATGTGCTTTTCTTTTGATTTGTAGAACTCAGAAACTTACTGTTCTTATGTATCGTAGTTTGGTTATATACATGGAAAATAAGTATTTGTGGTTAGAAATAAAAAAAAGTTCTGAAATGTTTCCGATTAATGTTTGTTCAAAAGGGTTTGTTAAGGTTATTCATGCTCTCGCTGAGCTCACAGTCTACCAGTCTGCTGTTACACTCACTCATGCTACCCTCCGGGCCCACCAGCGGCCGAGCGGTAAAGTCTCTGAACACTGGTAGTTCGGTCCGAGGTTCGAAACCCACGAACGGGCTGGCTGCATGGGTGTTTTTTTGGTTTTCCCCGTGTGTAACGTGCATACGAGCCAGTTTCCCTTAAAAAGTCCTCCTCGAAGGCATCCCTCCCCTTAGGCAGATAGCCCTAGTGTGCTTTGCTATAATTAAAAACACCACACCACCTGCTACCCTCCCCCTTTTTTGTATTATTTATGACTAAGCAACTTTTTTTTTTTTTTTTTTTTTTTTTTTGCACTTACGCCACATACAATTCAACAACAAAATCAAAAAAATTTTAAAAGCATGGCAGCATGTGTTTAGAATTCCCAATGCAGTATCAAGTGTTGGCAAATATTTTTCTGTTTAATTTTTTTTTCTCAGTTCCTATATCATTGTTCAGTTTTCTTAATAGAATGCCTTATAAAACTTTTTTTTTTTTGCTTTTTTATTATTAGTGCTTTGTGTGTTAACTTTATTTATTAAATATCACGTTCTTCACACTTACACCACATAAAATTCAATTCAATGGCAAAATCACAAAATGTTTAAAACCTGCATATTGTTGGAATTTCCAGTAGGCAGTCTCACATGCCGGAGGTAAAAATATTTTATTCCATACGGTTTCCAAAATATGAAATATATAATAAAAGAATATAAACCTCATTCTATGAAAATTTTGAATATTTTAAATTTGATACAGGAATTAAATGCATTTCTATTCGAAATGGGCACCAAAAAGTTAGCCCAGAAGAGCTATTAGTCTCAAAACAGCATTTTGCGTCGAGTCACTGTAAACAGCTATATCAGTTTTCAAATTATTGCCACCGAATAGTATCACCATGCATTATATTTAAAGAAATTAAGTAATGTAGAATCTGCATAAATGTATGTATGTTTCTTGCACTGCAAAAAAAACAGCAATACCTGCAGACATCAAAGTTTGCACGTTGTAGTCCTCCACTTGAGATGGGCACATGGAAGCCTGAGTCTTGAATTTCGAGTTTATTTTATTATCTACTATAAAGGCCTTTATTTTCGAGGCTTTAATTTTCGCAATTTTCACGAGCCCATCGTAATCATGAAAATTTAAGACTCGCGAAATACTTTTTTTTTTTTTTTTTCCCTAAATAATAATAAAAAATCAAATTTTTCATTTACCTAAAATTTAATGATTTATTGCACAGTTACAAGCTTTTTCTTGACAACTTTCTTTCTTATAACTATTTTTTGAATAATATACAACTATATTTCTCGAATATAAAACAATAAAATTAATAGAAGACAGCTCGTTCCCTTTAAATAGTATTGATACCAGCTTCTTTGAAGCCATTCAAAATTATCTCATGTTTGGCTTCAATACCGTTAAATACGCGCACAAACCAAGAAGCATGAATCGGTTTTAGTCTTGATATTCGCAAGTCCACCAATTCTTTTTACCTCTAGAAATTGAAGCTCATTAGAATACCACTCAATAAACTCATTCTTGAGCAAACACTTGAACTCGCCATTTAGACAAGAACAGGTGGGGGGGGGGCGACTTTTCTGACAAAAGGAAGTTTCTTAAAATGCTTTATTCAAAAAAATTAATTTTGGAATTTCTCAACTTTACTTAAGTACTTTTGAAATTTTTCAGCTTTCGGTTCTGTTCACATAAAATTCGCGAAATTTTCAACTTGCGAAATCACCGTTATATTCATTTTCGCAAAAATTACGGCTCGCAAAAATAAGGGCCTTTACAGTATTTAATATTTTTAAACTTTAACGAACTTTTGATTAATAAACTCAGTGATTTCAAAGTGATCAGTGGCAACAAACACACTGTGTGGAATAAAATATTTTTATCTCCAGCATGCGAGATTGTTGGTAAATCTAAACTCATGCTATTTTAAAATATTTTTAGCCCAGAAGGGCGTTAGCCTAAATGTCTCAAAATGTGTATAGATCCGGATGGAAAACTTTTAGATTAAAAAAAATCATACTTAAATAATAAATAATTTTTACTGTAATATACAGAAGTTATGATAGGTGGGACTGATAAAAAGGACGTAAGATGGGACGGGATTTAACCTTACACCTTTGTATTTTTTTTTTTTGAATCATTTAAATCAATCCAGTTCACAAGAAAGAAATGAATATTTTTAAGAACTGCATCTATTGCTTTCAAATAGTTTAGTTTGTTAGTTTGCAACAGACAGATTCAATTTGAAGGTGAATAAATATCTTACATTTTGCCAAATGACAACAGACTCAAATGAAAAGTGAAATGCACATTTATAGTGATTCAACACAAAATTCCCTTTGAGACTAATAGCCCTTATGTGCTTTAAAAAAAATTCCCTGGAGGTTGTACAAAAATATCAGTCGAAAATTAAATTGTTTGGCAAGCCATGAATATTTATATTCCTTCATGTTACATATTACTTTAATTGATGTACTGTAGAAAGATGAGGAATTACCTGTCTTATGTAATGCAAATAAGAAGTGAGCATAATTCTTAACATCCTATTATTACCTGTGCGAAACAAGATGTATTCTTGTTTTATTAAATTTAAAATTCCATTCAAACAGAAAGTAAACTTTGTGCAAAGTGTGGTGAATTAGTTCTTTTCAATTTACTATTGTTTACATCATTATTATTATGCTGAATTAGTATGCAAAGTCTTAGTGCATTTATTAATATTGATTGCTATTTATTTACCAATTAAAAATATTTTACCCCCAAAAGAAAATTACTATTTCATCATTTAACAGGAGATGTGGACCTCGCCTTTCAAATGAAGCTGCTGAGAAGTTAAAAAATTACTACCTGTTTATGCGTAGCAGTAGCAAAGAGCATCAAGGTGTAGAAAAGAAGTCAAATATTCCTATCACTGTGAGGTAGTTTTATTTATATGCAAAATTATTTTTATTGAAAAATTTTGACTTTAAAAATGTTGTAATAATATAAAAATAAATTTTACAATTTATTATCAGTAAGTGTATTAAATATCTTTAATAATGGTATGTAATTATTAATCATTCATTTTTGAAGAAAGAAATGCAGGTACAATAACAAAACAAATATTAAGCATAGGCTTGTATTTTTCATTCAACAAAACTTTAAAATTTATTGAAATTTCTGAAGTTCACATGTCTGTAATTTAGTTTCTGTAGTAAACATCAGGTTTTAACGAAAGTTTCCCGCCACCACAAATATTGTCAGCATAAACAGTTCACGTTGATGTGTTTAATCATATTTTGTTAAATGATTCCTGACATTTGAAAGAAAGAGATTTGCTTTAGAACTGTGTTTTGAAATTTGTATAAAAAATATCGTTATCATTAAGTACAAAGTGTCTGAAATGGAACCATCACGCTACCAGATTAGAAACATCATTTTCTTCCAGTTCTGTTACAAAAAGGTCAGCTGCAGAATGTCACCAAATCATGTGTACAGCTTTAGGTATTAGGATTGTTATGTCTGAGGATGTTGTATCTGTGAAAGTTTAATACCGAAAGTTCAAAAACAAGAACTATGACATTCAAGGAGCAGAGTGCTCTGGCCGGCCTACCTGTGAGAACTTGTGGGAAGATCAGTATGCAACCACTCAAGAGTGCTAAGGAGTTAGACGTTAGTGCCATGCCCATTAGTCGGACTATGCATCAGATAAACTTGGTGTGCAAGTTCAATTGGTTTTTGCCGCATGAGCTGACTCAAGCAGATAAGGACAGAAATGTTTGGTCTCACACTAATCCGCTCGAATATCAACGCAAGGACAAAATTCTGGTCTAGGTCGTCACTTGTGATGAAAAGTAGATTTACATCAACAACACAGGCCGAAAAGGGGGTTGGTCTGTGTCCATTGAGCCTCTCAGCAGTGCCGCAAAATGCAGTTTGATTAACAAAAAGATCATGCTCTGTATTTGGTGGAATTACAGTGGTATTCACAAAGAGTATCCGAAAAAAGGTAAAACCCTCGACAGTAGAGTCTATAGCGAGATGCTAGTCCATGTTAATGCAGCTATCAAGGAAAAATGTCAAGCTGCACAAAAAAGTAATGTTTCATCAAGATAACGCAAGACCACATGTCTGCATTTACCGGCTGGACTTTGTACGGGCTTGAAAGGTATCTTTTGCCATACTTACCATATAACCTGGATATCGCTCCATCGGACTTCTACCTTTTTTCACACCTGCAGCTGGTGCTGTCTTCCATTCTGCATAGGAAGTTGGAAATGAGGATCTGCTTTTGGGCCGAAGGCTTTGAAAAACTATCAGAACGTTGGCAGAAGATCATAGATTTCGGTTGTGATTACTATCCGCACTAAAGGTACTGCTTTCATTTTTTTTTCCCTAACATTATTAAGAACATTTTTTGGTGGAAAACTTTCATTACAACTAGATACTTACATGTGTTTGTTTCTTGAAAATATATGTTTATTGTTTGAAAATATGCTTTTTGTATTTTCCTTATTAATTTTTGTTATTTTATGTACGTGAAAATAAGTCTTGCAGAAAATACTAATCTTCTATACATAAGATGTATAAACCGGGTAGTCTAAAATCGGTGAGTTTCGTGAAATTCCTCCCTGTATATTTTATAATTTTTTAATTTATGAAAACCAATATGTAATGTGTGATACACTGTAAAAAATGAATTGTTAGTAGACTCAAGATTATTTCTTTGTTGACATCAGTTATGCTTTCTATATTTTGTTAAATCCCTTATACTAATGTTGTAATTGAAGAAATCTTGAAGCAGAGTTTAGGAATTCTGTTTCACTTACACGAAATTGGAGACTAAATGTCTCTTTTAAAGTATCTCTGAGTCACATTTTTCTGAATAATAACTATTGTCAAATTGAAATATTACCTATATCTAACCCCTTCAGTCCTTTTCCTTGACATCTACATGCATTATTTTGAAGTTAAATTATTAAAAAAAACTCTTTTGCATTATAGATTTTTTTTGTGCCAATGACAATTTTTCACCTTTAATAATAATAGACTTTAGAAAGATGTTATTTCCTGTAAATTTGATTGATGTAGCCAACTTGTTTCACATTCGAAATTGAATGAGGCAAGTCTGTATTCTTTAGCATTCTAATTTTCTTGATAAGTCTGATTTCAGCTCTATGATTTATTAATAAAACTTTTATCCTTACTTTATCATGTCAATGTATGCCATTATGCTAAACAAACAAACAAAAAATACCTGCATTTTTTTCTTATGATCATCAGTTGGTAAAGGCTAGTTCTTATTTATGAATTTAGTTATTTGAAATATATTGTATTTGATAGAACCACTTTGAGAAATTATTGACAAAGTCTTTTGAACAAATTCCTTTGACATTATTAATAACATTTTTATGTTACAAACAGAAATAATAATCTTTTTTTCTCTGGCAAGTAAAAAATTGGTGATATTCTCTATAAGTTTAACTTTCAGGTTATTTTTTAACAAATCAATAAATTAATTTGTTTATTAAAAACACTTTTCAATTTAATTTTTTGAGGATTTACAATATTCTTTGTCCATATCATCTTACATACAATGAGACACTAAAACATGAGACAGCATTAAAACTTTTCATTAAGAAACATGAATCCAATATTCGTAAAGGAGAAATAAGTAAGGTATTTGGTAGGTAATAATAGTTAGTTTTTTAACCACAATTTTAATTGTAATTCCGTTAAAATTATCCTTAAAATATCTTCCTTAATAAATTAAATGTATTTCACATAATAATTTAGTAAGGTTCCTGGATAATTTCATAAAACGATTTCAGTTTTAATGAGTGTACAATTAACATTTAAGTAGAAATTTTAGCTCAAAATGTTTATTTTATAATCAATAACATTAACAAAGTAATCATGGTAATAAAATTATACTTGCGATTATCATTTATAATTTAAATAATTATAATTATTCCATAACTGTTTATAATCAAGTTAAATAACATGATATAGTGAATAAATTTTAAATCATTAATAATGTATTTATTTTAGAATTATTGGGTTTTTATTATGCCACATTTATAGGTTTAATGTTTTGAATACCAGATAATGAAATATCCAATTTAATTTTAAAAAATTCAGTACAAAAGCGCCAGTTTAATTAACTGGTTTCACTGTACTCATTCCTAATTTAACCACTTTACTGCCTGTCCCAAATGTTGAAGAAAAAGTGAAATGTGTTGTCAGTAGGTTTGAACTAGCTTTAAACCCTAATATAGCACACTGTAATACTTCTTTGGCGATATGAAGCAACTCCAATGATGGAACACAGCAATAACTTTTATTTAACACTCAAAAATGGTGACATACAAACAAAAAAAAGAAAACATATTCTAACATTTAAAAATAAATTGCATTCTTCGCGCGAGAGTCGCACGTGGCACTCGAATCTGGTTTCAAATATTGCCATTCACAAATACCCTAATGTTCATGTATTTAAATTATTTAAACTACAAGATTTTAATACTATTTAAAGCTGTTACAACCTCTCCCCCAATGGAGAGACTTTTTCCGAAGGGAAAAGTTCTGTAAAATTTGACAGTTTAATAAGCTCGGCTTGCTCATTTGCTTAAAGAGAAAAGGTAACTTCTCTCATAAGTTTCCAAATTTCAGGCCAAAAATTTAAAGTTTTAAACAAATACTTTTACACCACATTTAAAAAGAAAAAAATGGAGAACGTTCAAATACATCAGTTGATCATACATTAAATAATCATACATTCTGAACGTGGTTACGTACACTAAGAGTTATTACATTACTTAATTCTACTCAGAACATCTACGTTCTTGTGCAAAGATCCTTTGCGATGAATGACCTTAAAATCATAAGGTTGTAATGAGAGTGCCCAGCGCATCAATCTAGAGTTGCATTTGGCGTTGGATTGTAGCCAGACCAAAGGATTATGATCAGTGTGAATCAAGAATTCTTGCTGACCATCCAGATAAAAATGCAGTTTCTTGATAGCGTAGATGATAGCAGTGCACTCCTTTTCAGTAGTACAATAATTCTTTTCAAACTTAGTAAATTTTTTGCTTATATACAAGATAGGATGTTCACGTTGTTCATCATCTAATTATCATAGTACTATACCCATGCCATTGTCTGAGGCATTGGTTTGTATAATAAATCTTTTATCAAAGTCGGGAGCATACAGAATTGGTTTCTTGCATAGCAACTCTTTTAAATTTTTAAAAGCTTTGTCACATATTTCAGACCATTGTATATTTCCTTTTTTTGTTACCCCCTTCAAAGCGTCCGTGAGGGGTGAAGCAATTTCCGAAAATCTTGGTATGTACTGGCGATAATACCCTACCAGTCTTAAGATAGCACGTACTTCTGTTTTGGTTTTAGGTGTAGGATACTCCTTTACAGCTAGGATTTTTTCTTCACCCGGGGTTCGTTGTCCTTGTCCCACAACATGACCTAGGTATCTCACTTGATCTTGTGCAAATTTACATTTTGATGGTTTTAGTCGTAAATTTGCTTTCTGTATTTTCTCTAGAACAGAAGTTAAGTTTTTAAGGTGTTCTTCCCAGTTTTCTGAGTAAATGGCAATGTCATCCAGGTATGGTACAGCGAAGCCTTCGCATCCAGCCAGGACTTTAGTCATAACTTTGCTAAAAAAATAGGGGGCATTTTTTAATACAAAGGGTAAACGTAGAGGCCTGAAACTTCCAAAACTAGTTACAAATGTTGCATGTCTTGGGGCTCTTTCTGTTAACGGAATTTGCCAGTAGCCTCTAGATAAATACAGTTTCGATACGTTCTTCAATATTAGGCAAAGGATAGTATTCAGTTTTAGTAACAGCATTGAGTTTACGATAATCAATACAAGGCCGAGGATCCTTTGATGAAGATTCTATCAAAATCATGGGAGATGTATAGTCCGATTCTCCTGGCTCTATAATTTTAAGATCGAGCATTTTTGGATTTCCCTTTTGAGAATTTCAGTCTGTTGGGGTGACAGTCTGTATGGCTTTATTTGTATTGGTTCGTTATTTAATAGCTCAATATCGTGACAAACTAAGTTTGTTAGTCCAGGATTATTTGAAAAACCACCAGAATATTTCCATAAAATCTTTCGTAAATCTTCTATTTGCTCGGATTTCAACCTTTTCTCGAGTTCATTCTCCTCTATGATGTCTGAGAAATTTAATATACTTGGATTGGAAGGTAAATGAGGAATGTCCATTTCTAAGTCTCCTTCCGCTTCAGTTGTCATATTAATCATTTCTGGTCTTTTATAATATGGTTTAAGCATGTTAATGTGATATACTTGATTTGGCTCATTTTGTTCCTCGAAACTTGCAATATAATTGGTTTCTGAAATTTTCTGCTCTATTTTTCCAGGTCCTTTCCACTGTACTTCTAGTTTATTTTGATGATTCGTTGATAAAACAAGAACTAAATCTCCTCTAGCAAATTCTCTTTTCACTGCATTTCGATCGTACCATGTTTTTCTCCTTTGTTGAGCTTCTTTCATGTTTTCCACAGCAAGTTCTTGGCATTTCTTCATTCGATTAATAAATTCGAAAACGTAACTGACAACATTATTACTTTCTTCAATCGGTTCTAGCCACTGCTCATAAAGTAAAGTGACTGGCGTTCGTAGGTTTTTGCCATGAACTAATTCTGCTGGTGTAAAACCAGTGCTTTCGTGTGTGACTGTTCTGAGAGCAAAAAGAACTGATGGTAGATAATTCTCCCAATCCGAAGTCGCTCCTATACATACGACTCTTAACACCCTTTTTAGCGTTCTATGGAATCGCTCAATGGGATTACTCTGCGGATGATACACAGAACTTCTTACATTTTTAATGTCGAAACGCTTCAAAAATTCCTCTGTCAAAGCACTGACGAAAGAGGTCCCCTGATCTGTTTGGATCACTTTTGGGAAACCCATACGACTGAAAATCTGTAAGAAAGCATCAATCACAGATGGCGAAGAAATGTCTGTCACCGCAACAGCATCTGGATATTTGGACGACATACACAGAGCCGTAATAATATATTTTTTTCCAGTCTTTGAAATAGGTAGCGGACCAACGGCATCAACATTTATTTTAGTGAATATTTCGGAAATTACTGGTACTAATGTCATTGGAGCTTTCTTTTTGTCATTTCCTTTCCAGCACGCTGACAAGCATCACAGGTTCTTACAAAATCTTCAGTTTCTTTGTAACACCTCGTCCAGTAAAAATATCTAGTAAGTCTGTCTTTGGTCTTTTTGACACCCAAATGACCAGAAGTTCCTTCGTGGCACATCTTTATAATTGACGGCTTGAGTTTTTCAGGTATAACGACAAGCTGTCTTTCAAAGCCCATTTTATCCGTCGTTTTTTTAACTAAAAGCTCTTTTCTTGTCAGACTATAGTTCTCATTTTTGCATGTACCTTCTTTAACTTCTTGGATGATTTTAGACAGTTCCTCATCAGCAAGTTGAAGTTGTGCAATTTCTTCTGAGTCAATGTTTACCAGTTTCATGAGAGTTTCATCTTCCGAATTTAGCTCCAGTAAATTATCTTCTTCTTCAAAAACATCTCTGGATGCTTTATTTTTTTCCTTCATCGGTTCGAAGATCTTCTCTTCAGCTATTTCTCTTTTCTTTTGAGCTCTGGTAGAGACAGCATTAACCTGGTGAGGACAACTATCAGGTTCCTTTCCTTGTTTATTCAACAGTGCAAAAGTTCGATTGCCTAATAAATACCTTCCTTTGTCGAGTTCGTTTCTAATAATGGCAGCCTTAGTTATTACTCGCCCAAGATCGCAATTTGGTTCGATCTCAGCCAATGGTAAACAGGTTGGATTCAAATATAATGGCTGTTGCACCCACACATTTTCACCTGCCAGCTTTTCCGGCGTGATGTATTTGCGACAAACTATATCAATACTAGCACCTGAATCCCTTATTATAGGAATTTTATGACCATTTACGTAACCCATACTAGTATAAGGTAATAGAAATTTACCCTCTGGTTTTGCACTAATTCTGTTAAGATTAGCAGGAGATTCAGTACTATTCTTAAGTTTTGGACATTGGGGTCTTAAATGTTGATAGGACCCACACTGATAGCATTGTGGCGTTTTTCGTTTTTCATATTTATCATCTGGACGTGGACTTCTAGGTCTATGAAACTAGCTTTGCGAATTAAATCCTGATGACAATTTTTTTTTTCATTTTTAATTTTATTATCTGAACTCAATTTACCTTGAGTTAGTGCATTGTATCTTTCTTTCTGCCTATCCACTACAGGCCTTTTTTGAAAGTTTCCGCAAACATTTTCATAGGCATCAAGTTTTTCAGGTAATTTTTTAGATGAAATCATCTCTACCCACTCATCAAGAAAATGATCTCGAATTTCAGGAGGAACTCGACGTTTAAGTTGGTCAATCACCATCAAATCTAGCAACTGATCAAAAGTCTTAACTCCTAGACCAGTCACCCATTCTTTGCAATAATTTTCTATTTCATAATTGAAATCCACCCATGTGGATTCGGTACTCTTTTGATGTTTCATAAATTTCTGCCTAAACTTTTCCGGGCTTATTTAAACCGTCTTAACAATAAATTTTTCATGTGTTCATAGTCTTTAGCTTTATCGGAGGGTTCTCTAGCTATTAACTGGGTTACTTCGTAAGGAAGTAGTCCTAGTAAATGTGATAAAAATTCTTCTTTATCAATTTTAGCCCATTCTGCTTGCCTTTCAAACAATAGCAAATATAGACTGATATCTCCTTTCTTGTCATCGAATTTCTGCATAAGGTGACGCAGCTCCGTTTTCGGCCGGTTCTGTCCGGTATTTTGAGACTTCGTCTCACCATCAAATCTAGCAACTGATCTATCAACTGACTTTGTCTCTGCTTCAAGTCTTAATCTCTCTAATTCATACTGTTCGTTCCTTCTCCGCTCTTCTGCTTCTTCCTGTCTCCTACGTTCTTCTCTTTTCCATTCCTCCCTCTCTTTCCTTTCTTCTCTTTCCCTTTCCTCCCTCTCTCTCCGTTCTTCTATTATTGTGTCTAAGACTCCTTTGACGAAGACTTCATTATAATCTCTACTTTCAACAATTTTCTGTTTTAAATCAACTATTTTCAAATCTGCAGTCACGTGAACTCCCAGTTCAGCCGCGAGATTTTGCAAATCTTCCTTACGAGCTCTTCTTAAGTAAGGCATTGTTTCTATGTTTAAAATTAACGAACACTGTGTTCCTTATATTTCCTCAAAATAGCTCAAAAATTAAATATTTAAATTATATGAAGTTCATTCTCTCTACCACATTAATTGTGATTAAAATAAGAATAATAACATAGAGCAATATATATATCTACCGTCTGGACAACTAAAATGAATATTAAATATAATATCAAATACGGTAATAAAATAAGAAAATTTATTATTAACAGGAAGTAATAATCTGGTATCACTAATATTGCGTTCAGTGATGAACTAATAAAATAAAGCAATTCTATATGAACAGGAAGTAATAATCTGGTATCACTAATATTATGTTCAGTGATGAACTAATAAAATAAAAATACGCACGATTATTCGATCTCGCCGGTGCCTCCAAAATAATTAAGACTGTAATACTTCTTTCGCGATATGAAGCAACTCCAATGATGGAACACAGCAATAACTTTTATTTAACACTCAAAAATTGCAACATACAAACAAAAAAAGAAAACATATTCTAGCATTTAAAAATAAATTACATTCTTCGCGCGAGAGTCGCACTTGGCACTCGAGTCTGGTTTCAAATATTGCCATTCACAAATACCTTAATGTTCATCTATTTAAATTATTTAAGTTACAAGATTTTAATACCATTTAAAGCTGTTATAACACTAGATGTACTACATATTGTGTTTAATGTGCACTTTTAATACAAAAATAAAATTGAAATTTATGAATATATGTTATACGAGGGTTGGAACTTTAATACTGGCAACTATTTATTTACAAGGAATACAAAAGTGATTCATGTCACCATGTTTTACAGTCCTTCAATATGGTCGCCAGCATTGTGTACAACCCGTTTCCAACGATGTGGAAGTCGCAGAATACCTGTAGCAACGCCTGTTTTGTTGATAGTTTGAATGGACCGGTCTACTGCCGCAAGAATCTCAGGAACAGTTTGGAAGCGAGTGCCACGAAGTGGTTCCTTGATCTTAAGAATTAAGTCATAGTCACAAGGGCTTAGGTCTGGGGAGTATGGTGGATGGTAAAGCACTTCCCAGCCCCATCGCTTGAACAAATCAGTCACAGCTTGCGCTGCATGCAGCCAAGCATTGTTATGCAAAATGAGAGGAGCGTTCTGCAGAAAGTGTCGCCGTTTTTTTCTCAAAGCTGGTCAGAAATCGTGCACCAAAAATGAGCAGTATGCAAAGTATGAAGGTATGCGTTAGGATGACACCATCACAGTCGTACACGACAATCACCATAACTTTCACATTGCTGGGGTTCTGATGAAAATTCGAACGTCGTGGTGACCCATGATGACGGCACTTGTTTGATTGGCGTTTCAGTTCTGGCTGGTATGATCGGGCCCAAGTCTCATCCAGCGTAATGATACGGCGTAAAAAAGCATCTCCTTGCGCTCACAGCGCTCCAGGTGGGTTCGGGCAGCATCGTATCGTAGCCATTTCTGCATTTCCGTCAATTGATGTGGAACCCATCGTGAAGCAATTTTTCTCATGGACAGGCGTTTCTTCAGAATGTGCAGCACAGTCGTATGCGCTAATTCTGTTTGTCCGGCCAGCTGACGAATTGTTTGGCGGCAATCACTGTCCATTAGTGCGGCAACAGCTTGCACGTCTGCATCGCTGACACTTGGACAACCTGGCTGCAGCATATCTGCCACATTTTGGCGTCCTTCATTGAATGCTTTCACCCATCTTGCTACGGTTCTCTAAGGCAATGCAGATTCCCCACAAGCCTCTTAAAGCCCTTGATGACACTGTCGTGCTATACGACCTCTGGCACATTCAATTTTTATCCAACATCATTGTTCTTGTTTTGAAAACATCCTGACAACACTTACTTTAGACTGCCAGCTAATACAAGGATCCGTTCTTCGTGTCACTCCGCATGCACATTACGTAGGCAGGACAAGTCTTTTTGCTGAGAGGTAAGGTAGGTATGTAGTTCACATGTGGTATACGCGATATTCTTTGGTTTTGTTGCGTAGCGTTTTTTTCAGCTGTGTTGCCACTATTAAAGTTCCAACCCTCGTATGATGCATATAAAAGTGATGGATTTAAAAAAAAAGGAAAAGATAAGTGTACAAAAATTAGATTTCTGAATGTACCTAAATGTAATGACCTACCTTATGAATATACATACCTTAGAAAAGAAAAGATATATCTAAAAGAAATTACGCCTTATGAACTTGAATTTTTTTTTAATCGACTAACATGTGATAACATAATGTTTCATCTTTACTATCATTGTTACTCTGGTCCATAAATAAATAATCATCTTTCATTCCATGTAGTTTGTTAGATGTACTATTTTTCAAATGACTTTTGAAATATGTTGGGTTTAATTTCATTCCATGCTTTTATTATCCGCCACACACTATTTTTGGACTGGCATGACACATTTAACCTCCTTTTGTAAATGTTTTTTCAGCTTCTAACATCCACATATTCCACTGTTGTTTTAAATTTTATTTTAATTATTTATTGATATACATAACTAAAGACTGAACTAATGGTGTTAATCTGCTTGGAATAACTGCCATATCTGCATTACACTTTTTCATCAACTTATTCATATTATTCGTGTCCCTAACTAAAATACTTCGGATTCTTTAAGGCAATAGGATGCCTTTGCCAAACATTTCTTATCTACAATTTTACACTGTACCTCCATTCTATCTTGTGAATATGAAGGAAAGTACCATTTTTGAAATTACATGTCAGCTTTGTCTTTGTTCTAAAAATAACCATGGGTTTTAATTTTGTATCATCCACTTAGTAGGAGAGCTCTACGCTGGGGTAAGATTTTTCATGACCTATTGTTTTTATTTGAACGTTTTTGTTCTTTTCATATCAATGTTTTTCTTATTATTATATCAAACATTCATGCAGGACATGCATTCTCACTCCAAATTATGTCCCCCTTTACTCGAAATGCTAGAATAACATTCTTGTGCATACATACATTAAATAAAACCCACCCTTTTTGCAAAATTATTTACTCCCTCAAGCACTCCCCCCCCCACAGACATGTTGTTCCTCTTATCACATGTTAATTCAGTATACAATTGTTGAAAGCCTGGGGGAAGTCTTTGATTGATAAAAGATAAGAGCATGACGCATGTATCATTCGGGTTTCTTCATAAAGAAAAGGGTGCATGTTGTAAGGCAAATATACTTAAAAATAAAAAATATATAGTTTGAAATTATAGGTGTGTGCTATATGCTGGGATATATGGTACATATTTTAAACAATTATTTGGGTATTTAAGATGGTCATTGGTCTTTTGATATTATTTGAATTATTAAAATTTGTTAAAGCTACTACCAACACTTTTCAAATCATCAAGTTTGTCTCAGGGCAAACTGTGAAGTTGTTAAAACATTATATGTACTATATAAAACTAACATTTGAATGTCTTACCAAATAAAGTTCCTTCTGAAGCTCAAAATAAAAATTTCTGTCATCTTTTTAATTAATAGTAAATTATTTTTATTATCACATGCAGAAAATTCTAATTTTTAAGTATATTTATCTCTTGTGATTAATTCACTTTGTCATAAAACATTACATTAAGTTATTCATTTGATGTTTTAGACAATTGGAGGCCATTATTCGAATATCTGAATCATTAGCAAAAATGGAACTTCAGCCTTTTGCTACTGATAGACATGTTGATGAAGCAATGCGTTTATTTCAAGTATCAACTCTTGATGCTGCTCATTCAGGTGACCTTGCTGGTGCAGAAGGTTTTACTACAGAAGAGGAACACCAGATGCTTCTGCGGATAGAAAAACAATTAAAAAAACGTTTTGCTATTGGTTCACAAGTTTCAGAGTTCAGTATTGTGCAAGACTTTTTGAAACAGGTAAGTTATAGCAGTTTTAGTTTTTACCAAAGAAATGCCATATGAAAATGTCATTGCATATAGTCAGACAATATATTGATTTACAACATCAGAAAGCAATAAGTTAGGGTGGTAGATTTTTGTTACAGCCATAACATGCATTATTGATGCCATATTTTCACATTTTTGCTAGTTTCTTTCTCTATATGTCTGGCTCAGTACTAGGTAAAATTGAAAGACTGTTAACAAGAATAAGGAACATTCTCTAATTTTGTGGTAAAATCCTTCAAAAACCCTATGTGGGGGGACGAACACAGCCTGTGCTTGTTTTGTTTTCTTTTTCTGAATAAGTTTTCATCAATATCCACTAATTTTTTAGCATTAGTTTTGATTTTATGACAAGATAACAAGAATAACAGGCATATGGCTCTCTTCTAGAGTTACTCCAATCAACTTGTATTCATCTTATGCAGACATTTGTTCACAAATCTCAATTGCATTCAGACATAATTTTCTTCTTGACATAAGCAAAGACTGCACAGCTGTTTCAGCTATGAGTCACATTTTGATTTCACAAGATGGTTATTTGAACACGATCTTTTTTGTCTGCTTCTTGAAGAAACAGGATAGTTGCTTCTTAATATTTTAGCAAATGCTAAGCCATAAAATCCATCCCAGGGAGGGGGACCGACCAATGATTAGTGAAAAGTTATTTGATTTTTTTGATTTGGAAACTATGAAGTTTCATGAAATCCATCTAAGAATGTTATAACAATATAGTAATATATAAGGAGATGAATATTTATGTAGACTGTGTAATAATCTAATAGTGGCATTGAGAAAAAAGGGCTTTTTTGGGGGGAAAACAAGTTAAAATTCTGATTAAGAAATTTGGTATAATTTGATCCATTTGTAACATTAGCATGAGGCTTTCAGATATCATGAACTGTCCATATGCTGGGTATTTAAGAGCTTTGTGCAAATTCAGTGTCATTTTTTGCACAGTAAAATGTTAAAGTGGAATTAAATGTGGTTTTTTGTAATTGCAAGCCCAAAAGCAAGAATTCTTTGAAGCAGCATGCTTTTCTCATCAATAAGTTAACTTCCCAACTTGTTGGGCAAAATTTTCTGTTTATTTCTGACTTATAAACAGAACAGTCTTAAGACAATGGCAATAAAGGGGAGAAAAAAGAGCAGTAAGCAATACAGTACAGTGGGAGAAGAATTCAAAACTAATAATATGCAAGTTTTACAATAGGCTTTTGTTATTCATTCTTTTGATAAAGTTCTGTAATTTTTCTTATCATTCTAACATTGTAATGCGAGTCCTTACAACATCTCATCAAAAACCCTGATCTGTATATATGTTTCTCATTATTTAATTACCACATTATATTCAGCTTGGTGCTTTTTCACATTTAAGAAGCCTTTATTAGTCATGGCTCCTTTTAAATCCTGTAATAATTAGTTTATTTATTTGCTAATAAAAATAGATCAGTCATTGTTCTATTATTTAAATTCATAAGTGGTAATTCATTTTTCTTATCTTCCAGAAATATCCAGAAAGAGCTATTTACAAAGTATTGTACCTGATGATTAGAAGAGGAGAACTTCAACATCGTATGCAAAGAAAAATGTTATACAGGATTAAATGATCGAAAGTCTGGGGAATTATCTAATAAGATTTTGTATCTATATGATTTTTAACTTCAATATTTTGTATTAATTTCAGTTTTTTATAAATATTTGTTTTTCCTTGTGTGTCTGACTGATTCTTAAGAATTTCAGTTTTCAAAAGTGTGTTATTGTGTGAATGTATCCATTTTAAGAATTTAAGTTTAAAAAATTCAAAATAATATTTAAATTGCTAGAAACTGATGAACTATCAATAATTAGCGTTGCTCATTTTATCTCATATATAAATACAATAGAATTATAACAGGCAAATCTTGGGACAAGTATTTCTGCAGATTAGTAAATTTTGTGGTTTAGAAGTCATGTCTTTCTGAGATTCGTATACATCTTTTCCTTTCTAACGTATACTTTAATCTGGATTGTTTGTTCATAAATCACAGACTAAAATATAGTCGTATATTAAAAATGATTGAATACAAAGTTTTATATTTTTTAGATACAATTACATACATAACGATATTATTTTGAAATAAAAAAAAAAAAGGAGGAAGATTAAATAAATACCTCTTCTTCTAAAAAAAAAAGAACTAAAGAAGTTACTTTTAATGCAACATTTCAGCATTTGCTTGTATGGAGTTCATGATCTAGGAACAGCAGATATCTCTTTCAATTTAGCTCCACTTACATCTCTTGCTCTTAATTTTGGCATTATTTGCAACTGCCTTGTTCTTAATATTCGTGGTTGTTGCTTAACCCCTTACAGTATGAGTTTTTTTTTCGGAAAAACTGGTAAAAAATGATCGAATTTTTGTTTTGATAAAAAATGAATATATAGGTATAGTGTATGCTATTTTTTGAAATTTCAGTTGTGAGTTTTCATTCATTATACAAAGTGTAAATAATTTGATTACATGTTTATTTTGAATTTCAAAATATTAAAATCAAAATGTCATACTTAAAGCATAAGAATGGCTAAAAATTCAGTTTGATATGGTATACCATGAAGCATGGTATGGTACAAAGTCATACCATGCTTCGAAAAGGTAATTTATCCATAAAAATTGATATATTATCTTACACCAAACAACTGCTTATAACAGAATATTCCCAACAAACTTACAGGCTAATAATCGAAATGGACCGCATGGTTTATATAAGAAAAATGCTGCATAGTGGTGCCATCTATGTTAAATAACTTTAATTATAAGCTAACCTATCTATTTTTACTAGAACGGATCTTAGATGAGCATTAGAAATAAAATAACGGGAGATACAAGATCGTTTGTGTGAGGCATGGCCATGTGCAAATTTGCTGGTAACTTTTGCCCGTGTCTGACACAGTCAAGTGCATTAAGGGGTTAAAGTATTCATGCCCACAAATTCTTTCAGCTGTGTGTCCGTCTTCATCATTGTAGGCATTCAAAAAGATCCACAATTTGGGCACCAGTTGTTGCAAAGTGCAGGTTCATGAATATTCCTTAATAACTACTCTAGCTGAACAGGAAAGGACTTTTACTTTATTGAAACAAATAAACCTCATGCAAGGTAAACAATTATAAATAGTTCAAGTAGAAAAAGAGATAAGGCAAATTCTTTAAACATGAGGAGTGTCACTGATCAGCAAAAGCACTCTCAGAGAAAAGCTGAAAATCAATCATAATCATGCACTTCTGAATCAAATCACTGAATTCACTAAACCAGTTTTTGAAACGTAATATTTATAGGATTGCCTAGAACTTCTAAAACTTTAAAATTAAAGGGAGTTCTTGGTACTTTGAAAATGCACTTTTCAGAAGCTTCAAGAATATTGCAGAATGGCACAGAACAATTGAAAATTACCCAATTCTGAATATGTTGCGAAGGCCCATCAGGTGACATATCTTTACTTTTAATTAAACTTCCTTTAAAATTCAAATGTTAATTCAGAATCACAAAGTGTACCATATAATGTACAAAATAATCACTAATAAATAAGTGGCAACTAATTCAATTAAACAAAAGTGCAGAATAGAATTATAATATGCAAGATAATAAATAAGTAAAAAATAAGAATACACAACACTGTCGAAACACCCAAAATCCAAATCACAATCAAATAAACTCGAATATTTTTATAAATTTATACTTCTTTCCCTAAAAGGTTACATAAATGATGATGAACCTAAGAAAAGATATCTGATTAAATAATAAAATGAGTTTAGCACTGCATTCTGAGATTGTATTAGCTATCAAAGATTTGTTTACTTTTCCTTTTGTAAACAAAACTTTGATAGCTAATTATGGTTGGCAACATGACCACCATTTGGAACAGTTCACAAGAAAGTCAATTTGAACACCACACGTCATAACTTCTGCTGGGTTCTCTTTTGTTGAACAATAGAAGCACTTTGTCGGCTGTGTTAACTTCCTAAGCTCGTTAACTCTGTTGGCGATGAAAGATTTCCCATTTGGTACTGGTACCTTTAATCCAGCATAGCACTATTTTGGCATCAGTCCAATAAAATATTCTCGAAGATTTCTTTTGATCGAGCAATTTTTTCACTCCAAAACCTAAATGAGCTGCTAGTAATGCACCAAGTAATTCAAGACGAGGTAACGTAATTCTTTTCACAGGTGCAACATGACATTTTTACTTAAATGATGACACTCACAACACCACTTTGCCCACTCTTGACAGATATCTGTAGGTAGTTCATCATCCCATGTCAATTTTCGAACCCAAAGTTCTTGTAGCAAGAATTTAAGTCTAACAGTAAATGGAGTTATTAACCCAAAGGGATCAAAAATCTTCCCGGCAGTTTTCCAGATGAATCGTTTCGTATTATGCTTATTCTTGAGGAATTCCATCAAACTGTCTGTGTCTATACTCAGACTGTCTTCATTAGTATCCCAAGATCTTAAGTGTGTCGTTTGAGTCATTGATTTTATGTGGATGGATCTCGAAATCTTCTTTTTCCCATTTTCTCATCAGCTCAGGATCATTGGATACCCATTTACGCAAGTTCATATTTGCTGCACTCATAATTTGTTTAGCCTTACGCAATAAGCTTAGAGCCTCATCTATACTGTCCTGTCCAGTAATAAAATCATCAACATAAACACAAGAATTCAATATTTTAAATACATCTGGCTGCTCATCTCAATATTTTCTAATGTGTTCTTTAATTGTTGCAGCCAACAAAAACAGACTTTCCCAAAATTTACGTGCTTGAATCTATATGTCGCTAGTTTTAGATCATTTAATTGTGTGTTTTCCACAAACAGGAATCGCACTGCATCTTGATCCTTTTCTGCCAGCTCGTAACATATCATAAAAAACCTCTGTGCTGAGCAACAGGATTACTTTCTCTGATATATAAAATTCTGGATCCGCTAAATTCACCTTCTCAGGAATCGCAAGGTTACTAACATCGATAAACTTTGCGGGAGTTAAACCTGCTATTTTTGGAATTACCAAAACCTCTAGTTTCCTTTCATACGTTTGTTCCTGATTACAGATAAGGGCAACTGCTTTTCTTTTTATCGTAGTTGAAATACCTGATATACTGCAAACCGAAATATTTGTCTTTTCCCTTTTTAAATTAAGTATGTCCGCTAATTCAGTGGTACAAAAACAAACACTTCCACTATCACATAACGTTTTCACCTTAATTAAAGTTCCATCATTAGTCTCAATGAATACAAAGGCAGTAGATAAAATCACGTTTTTCCCACTGTTAGTACCCCTAGCGGCTGTAAAGGTTTCGTTTTGAGTTTTAGCTTGAAATGCAGGTGCATATACATTTAACGCATTGCTGTTTTGATCATCCAACTCCTGATCTAAAGTGTCTGCTCTTTCTACTGTGGTGCCAACGGAATTATTTTTGCTTTGATAACACAAGAGAAAGCTATGTTTTTTCTTACACTTCTTGCATAAGTAATTAGAACGGCAATTTCTCACACTGTGCAAATTAAAACAACAAAAATATAAATTCTGTTTTTTCACAAATTGGACCCTTTCTTTTACACTTAATTTTGAAATTTAGGACAATTAAAAAGCTTGTCATTGCTCAAATTACATAATCTACACGAATTCTGCATATGTTTTTCATTTGCATTAGAAACAACAGCGGTAACTCTATGTGTAACTTTTTTTGTGTTAGTCACAGTATTTGAAGCGTTGAGAGTTCTTGCATGACCTTTAAGAAATTCTATAAGATCTGTTAAATTAGGCAAATTCTCTTTCTCTAATTTTCTTTCCCGCCATATTTTGGTGTTAGGATTTATTTTTTGCACTAAAAATGTATGCAAACACATTGGAAGGGAAACCGTTAACACTCTGATTTAAAACTTCTAGTGATCTCACGCATTCATTTGTAATGTATAATAAGTTTAATATTGCTGATGCAGACTCATTTTGCATAGGATGCATAGTCATAAATGGTCTCAGATGAGCATACGCTTGTTCACGGTGATTAGAGAACCTTTCTTCTAGTAATGAAAAGGCTAATTTATATTTAGAGTCAACTATGGGTATTGACTGCACAATACGATAAGCATCTCCTCTTAGTGCAGATTTTAAGTACTGTAATTTGACTGCATCTGTTATTATTAGGATTTGAATCAACAGTGGCTAAAAAGATATCTTTAAATGAAAGCCACTCGTGTAAGTTACCGGAAAACATTGGGAAATTAATTCTGGGTAATTTAACATTGTTCTCAGTATTCGTGCAAACCGAAAGCTCCGATTTAATTTCTTTGGAAAGTTTAGCTAATTTACGATTTAATTCGACTTCTACATCTAAGAGAATATCGTCAATCTCTTCTTTCTCTTTTACATAAGTATCAATACTTTCTTCCGTACATAACCCGAACAAAGAATCAAAATTAGAATTTATTTCTGTCTCAAACACTTTAAATTTATTCTTTAGTACTTCCAAGTCACTTCCTTGGACATTTTCGTCCGCAACCTTTTATTTTAATTTTGTTAACTGTGTTTTCAATGTACGTTTTTTCGCTAATACCTCCTTTAGTGACATTTTAATTAGCAAAGTCAATAAACAAATAAAAATCTTCAAAAAGGAGGAGGAGGGTACTTACCCTTTTGTTTCTACAGAACTTCAATCTTGAAGTATCCTATATAATTCTTCATTTCACAAACCGAAAGTAATATCACAGTCTCATAAACTTCATTAGCTGCTCCGGCTCGACTTACCACAAAACTTGAATTGACATTCTATTTCCCGTCGATAGCTCTATATCATAATAAAATAACTCCACACACATTACACAGTTTCAATACATTTATTTTCCATAGCGACACTCAGGCGCTAGGTTTCACCTTACAGCGTAACATATAAATCGCAACTTCCAAAGTACCACAAAATCAAGTTTCTCACAGAACACATTTCAGTGCCAATTCTGGCGGCGCATGCGCCATTAGCCAAGATTCCGCTCTGCTGCCAAGCATTTCTCAGCTAATACAAAACAAGGAGTCTGCGAAAATTCTCAACAAAGCTTCTTCAGTTTGTGAACTGGATTTCCTAAGGCTTTTCGCATTCACAAAAATTTATCTCCTTTAGTTAATGACATTAATTCCAATCCATTCCTTCCTAATAGAATTCTAAAATCTTAATTTTTCATGTTTCTTTAATATTTTCCTCAATGGGTGTAGCTGTGTTCATTTTTTCTTTTTCCTACACATTGTTTTCGATATAAAAATATAATTTATCCGGCTGGATAAACTTTAGGCCAGATCACATAACAATATGTTAACTGATAAAGACACAAAGGAAGCAAGAAGTCAGGGATGAAGAAGTAGCATCTTCGTTCTGCGGGGCTAATGCTTCATGCATGCACAGTGATATGATTCGCTAGCGTAATAGGCTGGCATCTGTTATACACTGTTGGCAATGTATCATAAGATTGGCGATTAATGTTGTTCCGTTAAATTTGTCACAGCTAGAGTTAGCCCTGACTTACCGGTTTACTTGTGTCTTATACACTGGTTATCATAAATTACGGAAGAATCACGATTACTGAAAAAGTTACATGTAGAATTTAATGAAACTTACCCACAATATACAACACATAGTAAGGTGTCAAATAACATAAAAAGAAATTACCAGACAAATATGGTAGTATAGAAATTAGCACATGTATAAAATGAACAAATCGAAGGTGTCAGTTTGATATAGGAAAAGTACCTCCAATATGGAATATGATTGCCTCTAGAAGCAATATAGCAATGTGTGATGCTTTCAATTACACAGTCTATCAGTTCCATAGGAAGGGAGAGCCATTGCTCTTGCAAAGCAGTTGCAAGCGCGACAAGAGCTGAGGCAGCGGATTGAGAGCAGCTAGACGTCTCCCTAAACAGTCCCGGATCTAGGAGGAGCAAGCTGGGGTATGTGCCCTGGGTGGCAAATTCAAGAGTGGCGCTGAACTGTATTTGGAATGTTGTCAAATTTTGATGCAACATTAATTTTTTAAGCCAGGTTTAAAACCTCGTTTAAGAATATTTATAGTTAATTACTTGAAACCTTTTAATGGAGCAAACAGTTTTAAAAATAAGCTAAGTACAGCTGAACACGACTCTAAAGATAAGATCAGGGAGAGGACAATAGAGGCACTCCAGGCGTCACTGAAAAAGTTCAAGGACCCAGTCCCTATGCTAACTCTACATGTAATTTTATTACAAAGGTACTCCGTAAACACCTTGGTCTTTCGTTCCTGTAAGTGACACCTAGAGCAAAGAATCTGTATATCTTTCCCTTCAACTTCTTTGCCTAGAGTCCCTTTGTTGTCCTCTCTCCTGGTGGGAATATTTCAAATGAAAAACGCAGGGGTGTTTGTGCTCCGGGAAAACCCCGGAATTCCAGGGATTTTGAACTGATCGTCGTTCAAAAGGAAGTAGGAATAATAATGAATTATTTATTTTGATCTGGGTAATTTTGTTTGCTTTGAAAGCAGAAAACGCAAGGTCAGTGTGTGTGGTGAAAACTTTTCCTTTCTTTATCCAAAGGCAGTGATAATGCGTGAAAAGGGGGGAAAAACTTTTTTGTTCTTTCCTTATTGCGAGTTATGACTCATTGCCCCGGTTCTCGGACATTCTCTTCTGGATTCTTATCGGCAAGTAGGCGCGGCAGAAAAAAAAAAGGGAGAGACTTCGTTCGACCAGATGTGCGATCACGTGACTCTGGGTTCAAAGGTCTTATCTCTTCTGGCGTGGCGCCAATAAGTAGAGAAGGGGAATTTTCGCCGTATTAGCTATTTGTCATTGATCGCTTCTCAACTTTTTTTCTCCGCTGTGTAAAATTTTCGTTTTATTTATTGATGCAGGTGTAATTTTTTCGTTTCGTTTATTGAAATATTTTTTTATTTATGTATGCAAGAGAATTTCACTATGAAATTTCTCGATATAAATAGTGATATTATACAATTAGAAGAAGGTGTCCGGAATGCATTTAGGTGGAATTGGATTGAACGGAGAGATGGTAATGGGGATACCATCGGCACATGGTGCAAGAAAATAAATGTTGCTGGACAAGCATATTGTGTTTTTTGTAACTCACTGCTGAAGTATGGTGGGGAAGGATTCAAGGCTTTCACAAATCATTCTAAAACTGTGACGCACATAAAATATTCAAAGTGCATTAGACATTCAATGACTTTAAGTAATTATGCTAATTCAAAAAATACTGATGACTTACTGGAGACTGATGCTCGGCCATTGGATATAGTGACAAGAAAAGCACGCCAAGAGGTATTAATAACTTCGTTTATCGCCGAGAATTCTCTTTCTTTCAATGTAGCTCCCAATTTAATTGAACTTTACAAACAGTTGAGCCGCGATCAGACGGCACTAAACTCGTTGGAAATGTCCAGGACTACTGCATGTTATAAGATGAAATATGGGCTCGCAAAAACTATTAAGGAAAATATCATTAAAACTTTAAAGGAGACTCCATTTTCTCTAAATTTGGATGAAAGTACTAGCAATGCTCAAGAAAGTATACTGGCAATATTGGTGCAGTTTTATGACAACAATCAAAATGAAATTTTAGTTCATCATTTTGCATCTCTAAAGATGGAATCTTGCAATTCAGAAGCTGTTTTCAAAGCAGTTGTTAGTACTATTGAAGATAATAATATTCCATGGGCAAACTTAATTAGTGTATTAATGGACTCATGTAACACCATGCGTGGAAAAAAAAGGGTGTTGAAACCAGACTACGATCAAACAAAGCACCCCACTTATTAGATATTGATGGTGACACATGTCACACAGCTAATAACTGTGCAAAAAAATTTGCTTCATGTTTTGATAGATACTTAGAAGATTTGTTTGATGACATCTATTTTGATATGAAAAGCTGCAGTAAAAGAGAAAATTTTTTCAAAATCTGTGAATCCCTTGCCATTAAAAAACTTAAGCCCTTGAAGAGACCAGACCATAGGTACCATAGGTACATTTTATGTGTTTTAGAAAGAATCAAAGATCTGTGGGATGCTCTTATTGCATTTTATTTTCACTACTTAAATAAAACTGATAAAGGGGATTATTTTTCTTATGTTGAAACTGTATATAATAAAAGAAATATTTCTGCAGCTCAGAAAAAAATTGTTAAAGGGGTGTATTCTTGCTTGCATTCCCAAGAACTCACAAAGGATGCTTTAGCTTGGAAAAAAAGAATACTAAATGGGTTATTTGTTATGCAAAACAAAACTTTATTGCATATGGCATTATATTCAGCAGTATTACCAGAGTTCAACTCATATATTAAATTATTTGAAAAAAAAAAACAATGCTTTATTTAATACATTCCAGTATTTATAAATTTATAAAATTTTTCTCTTTTTTTTTATGAAGCCAGAAAATATAGAGTGCACATCTTATGATTTATTAAAGGTTGATGTCACAAATCCAGAATTCTATCTACCTAGCAAAGTAATATTTACTGGTGCAGAAGCTTCCACTCTCCTGAAGAAATTATCAAAAAATCATCCAATAGCAAAAGAATTCCAAATTTCTCTGATGAAAGCTTATACTAATACAGCACAGCATATGAAACAGAAATTACCCCTTAAAAATTCATATCTAATTAGTTTTACAGCATTAGATCCAGAGCTAAGAGGTAAAACCAGTACAATATTAGCTTTTGAAAAATTATCATCTTTTATGTCCCATATTTTTAGTGATAATGAAAAGTCAAAAGTAGAAGCTGAAATAAGGTTATACCAGAGTGATATTGATATCACCAAAGAAATGCTCTACACATCTGATGAAAGTGGAAATCAAGTCAAGTGTACAATTGATAAATATTGGTCTAAAGTTTTTAATTTAAAAGATGATTTCACAAATGATTATAAGTATCCTACATTGGCTAAATTGGTCAAAGCCTGCCTTAGCTGCTTCCATGGCCCATTAGTGGAAAGTGCATTCAACTTAATGGATACACTTGTCACTGACTATAGAACCTCTCTTAAGATTCATTCCCTAGATGCAGTGCAGACTATTAAATATGATTTAATGGCTTAAACCTCATGTGAAAAATATGGCTCAAAAAATCCAATGACTGATCCAATTCACAAAGATCTCTTACTGAATATGAACAGAAGTTGGTAAACATATCAAGAGGACTTAAAAACATGTATTTCAGATGAGTCACCTATAAAAGTCTCTGAAAAACCTTCTACATTAGCAGAAAAGCAAACTGCTTCTACCTCTGCATGTGCAGTTCTCGATGAAATTTCTTCAACTGTAAATGAGGAAAATAAAAGTCAACCTTCCTGCAATTATGAAGTTCACCACAAAAGAAAGACAAGCCCACAAACATCAGAAAATAAAAAAAGCAGAAATTAGATAATTTTTTAAAGAATTAATTCAGATAATTTAAAATATTTACATAAAATGTAGTAGCTTATATGTTTGAAAATTTATGATTATTAATTTTGCAAAAAAAGTAATTCATTGAACTTTTATAATTAGGTCATTCAATACTTCATAATTGTAATTTTTCATTTCTCCCCCCCCCCTTCTCGAAACTCCAAAATGTCGGTAAGTAAGTCCGTAAAAGTTTCAGGGGATTTTTTGGGGTCCCACAAACACCCCTGAAAACGGAACGATAGCATAAAGGTGCCTTGTTCTTATACCAACGCCTCTTGTCAATTTTTTGTCTCTAAGTCAATTTTTAGCTTTTCTTATTAAGGCAAGTTATACTGTATATTATTTAGGATGCAAGAAATCACGAGACGATCTAAGAAAAAAAGTCTCAGCGCAGAATATAGAGCCAGAGCAAAATACCGAACAGAGAAGCCAAATTGCAGCTAAAATGAAAAGTGTGTTCACGGAAAAGACGAACCGTCAGACTCTGAGCAACTTCCGATAGTGCCCAGATTCTAAACGATATTGATATTTCTTGCAATTTGCATGACGAAGATGAAGAACCTTCATCTATCATCCTCAAACAGACTTCATTTCAGCAATAAGTAGCAAACAGCTTTCTTCATAGACCCCAAACGAACATCTAGAGGACATGAAATTAGGATATAAAGTATTTACTCATTTAGGTGAGTGTGGGCAGCAGAGAGAGAAGACTTAAAATCTTTTGATTTGTTGGACCCAGGTAGTTGGCCAATCGCAGAAAAAATGAGCGATCAGCAACGATCTTTCTTAGCAGCCAAGCTGTAATATTAGCCAGAAAATGTCCAGAAAACGTATGCCTTAGGTACACTGAACGTGATGGAAGACATCTTCATTGTGACACAGAAATTAAGATCTTGGCTTATATATTCTAAAACTAAAAATACAATTTTTGTACACCCTGTGAGATTTACCAGAAACATGCCACTACCGTTACATTAGCATTGTGTACTACAGGATTCACTAACTGGAAAAAAGCTTCAGAAATGTTAACTGAGCACGAAATATCTGAAACCCACAGAGAGTCAATGATTAAGTGGAAAATTCCACTACAACAAATGAAATCGTTCAACAAGGCATCGATCATGACATTAAGAGATTAATTCACACAGAGAAAGAAAAATGGAGAAAGATCCTACAGATGAGTATGGATGCTGTATTGTATCTTTCAAAAAAGTGTCATTCTTTCCGTGGGTCTGACGAAACCCCTGGCAGTCTGCTCACAAAGTGTCCTCGGCCTAGTCAACGCAATTTTTTGAATTTAATGACTCTGCTAGCCAAACATAACTCTTAAGTACCAGTTAGAATACCTAAAGAAGGGACAAGTATCATATTTAACAAAGATAATTCAATTTGAAATTACTGATGTAATGGCGAAAACATTTCGCAATAGCATTTTAAATGATATTAATGAAGTCAAATATTATACAATATGTTCGATTGCATTCCAGATTGTTGCATACAGAACAAATGAGCCAGGTGATTCAAAACGTAAAAAATATGTGGTGATGTGTGTGAAATAAAGGAGAGCTTTATTGATTTCATAGAAATTGGTGGAAAGACAGGAGAATGTATTTCTGAACGGATTGTGGAAAAACTGACACTTGATGGTTTGGATATTGACAATGTCGTGGTCAATCCGAGGATAAAGGATCTATTAACGGCCATATTATATCCTTGAGTACAAGCCAGAATTACAGAAATGAATAAGCTGGCCGAATATGTGAAATGTTTGGCTCACTCTTTGAATCTTGTCTGTGTGCATTCTGCCTTATCTTGCCCCGAAGCAATTAACTTCTTTGGAATTATCCAGAAGATATTTAGCTTTATTGTCGGATTCACTATTCGATGGTATATTACGAAAAGATGTACAAAAACCAACTCAAAAGGAAGCAGCCAGTCGAGGTGGTCGGCAAAATATGTGGTTGTGAAAGCCCTTCTAATGAATTTACCAGAAGTGGTAAAATACTTGAAAGAAATTAATTATCTTTTAAAGTACTATATTACAATTTCAAAATTAATTATCTATTAAAGTACGAAGTAGAACATTTGCTAAATGTTGAAAAACATTTTGAATTTATTATCAGCCTGACAATTTGGGCTAATATTCTTTGAGAAATCAATCAAATAAATACTGAAATTCAAATGGAAGATATTATTCTTACGCCTTCCGTCAGATTAATGGAAGGTCTAACGAAAACTTTTCAAAAAATGAGAGAAATTGCTACGGAATATTGGATAAAGAATTTAAAGCAGCAGCCAAAAAAAACTGAGGTTCAAGCTGTTCTGACAAATAAACGAATTCTAAAACGCAAAAAGGAATTTGATGAATTGTGCGAGGACGAATCACGAACATTTCATCGTGTTCAGCTACTTTCCAATGCAATGAAAATTGTATTTGATCGAATCTTATCAGAAATTAAAACGAGGGTAAACAGGGCTATTACACTAAATTCCAATTTCCATTTCTCAATGGTCGTGAAATATTGAATATGTCAATTGAAGAAGTGCAAAAGAATGGAGCAGATCAGATCTTGTGCGAAAATATGAGCGAGATCTAAACACATTTGAGTTCTGCCAGGAACTTGGTGTTTTTAAAGAACAAGCCCCAATGTTATTCGTCTACATAAAAAAAGCTAGAGCTTTCTATCTCTTGCAAATACCTATGATTTTCAGGATGCCTTTTAGAATATTTGTATTGCCCTGCAGATTTACTTCGCGGTTCTAACTACATCCGCAAGCTGTGAGCGAAGTTTTAGCAAATCAAAACTTATTAAAAACTGTCTGCGATCATCGATGAGCCAGGAGCGTTTATCAAGTCTCGAAATTCTGGCAATCAAATGCATCAAGTTAATTATGATGATACCATAGATTTATTTGCAGAACAAAAGGCTCGCAGAGTAAAATTTTAATCCCGTAATATTTTAAGAACGTTAGGTAAGAACTTAAAATTATTATTGAAAAAAGAATTATGAAAAGAAGTACAAATACTAACCTTTTCCTTTCAGCAGTAGCCCGTATTATTGTTATGTATAGCTAATGATAATTACGTAATTAATCAGCTCACCTATTGTCCCAACTTATGTAATCTTAGTTTGTAACTAAAAATATTTTTTTTAGGAGTGCATAATCAAGGGTATCGAAAGGGGTATATAGTTTTAAATGTACCATAAGGTATTTTTCATTCTTTAATCGTAACATTTTTTCTAAAATCTTCTTTAAACATAACACTTTTGTTAAAATCTTCTTTAAACATAACACTTTGCATAAGCATAACTATACAAATTTCTGTTATCTATCACACAATGAATGTTTCTTTTATGCGGAAGTGTCCCGTTTTTATATTTATATGGAAGTGTCGTATGTCGAAATACTGTCAATATGCTGTCAAGGGAGTTTCTAAATGTAAACAAACCAACAAAAAAACCTCCATCTGGAGACCGAAGCCCACGGAGCAGTGCTTGACTCTCAGTGCGGGGTTGGCCCCTGCTTTCTTTCTTACCTCTATGGTCTGGCTAGTTGTTGTTGCAAGTATTGCAAAATTGCGTATTTGAGAGAAAATATAATTTTGATTATTACAGTGCAAAAATAGTCTATGTAAATATTTATTATGTTATCGGGCTTTTTGAGGACGATAGTAGAGTTCTTGAGTAGGCTACATGAAGGCGTTATTGTAAAATGAATATTTAACGTGCTAGGTTAAAGTTACTGTTAGTATCGAGAAATTGGCACAAAATTATTCAATCTATTGTATTAGTGATTTGTAATTTGCTTATATTTGTTTAAATGAATTTTTTTATTATTTAGTAATGTCTGATTCCCATTTTTGTGCTGTGCTGAACTGTTTTAGTATTTAGTTCTGAATCGTTTTCTGTTAGCATCATTCATTAGTATGAGTAGGTATTCTTGCAAATATTGAAAAAAAATCCCCATTTCAGGGAAAATGTAAATCTGATTATATCAGTGCACGGGAGAAGTAACTGCATTAAGAGAGTTCGCACGGGTTTTCAATTATGTAACTTTTGGTATGCATGTTCGGCCATCAGCGGCTGAGATGTAAAGTCTGAATACTGGTAGTTCGGTCGGGAGTTAGAATCAAGCGAATTAACTGGCTGCATGGGTGTTTCCGCCGTTCCGCTCATGCGTAACTTGCATATGAGCCAGTTACTCTTAGAAAGATCTCAGCGAAGACATCTCCTCTCTTAGGCAACCATAAGTAAAGAAACTAAACCATTTGTTATGTATATTTCTTTTAGAGCAAAAATGGCACATAAAGAATTTCTTACTATAAAATAGATTTTACATTTTATCTCGAAAACTACCTATTTCTATGTTTATTTAAAAAAACTAAAATTTGTTACAGAAACTTAAAGGAAGATGGGTAAGGGCGGCAATTTTAAGTTTTTGCCCCACCTAAAAAAAATTCTAAATCCGGCGCTGTCACTAAAGCATCCCAAACGTGCTCGACAGGATTCAAGTCCGGGGATTGAGCTAGCCACTCCATGCGCGTAATTGTTTCCTGTTGAAGATAATCATCTACGATGCGACCCATGTGTGGTCTTGCGTTGTCGTCCTGTAACAGGAAAGCATTACCTATTGCCCCGGGATATGGGCGCACATAAACATCAAGGATATCATCTCTATAAACATGAGCATTCACGGTTCCCCTTGGAAAAACACGGAGGTCTGTGCGTCCACCCAAAGAGATGCCACTCCAAACACAGACACTGCCTCTTCCGTATGTATCTCTTTCACGGATGTTTGACGGATATCGATTGATATGGAGAGAACGGGTTTTAAGTTCTCTCTATATCAAATAACGCCTACTATCGCATTCTAGACTAAACTTGGACTCATCCGTAAAGAGAATAGCCCTCCATTGTTCAGGCGTCCAGTGGACATGTTGTCGTGCCCACTGCAAACAGTCCCTCGTATGGCGTGACGTGAGCGGAACACAAATGGCTGGTCCCCTCGCATACAGACCACCTTCGTAAAGCCTTTTAAGCACAGTTGACGTTGCCTCGAACCTTCCGGTGGCTGCAGCAAGGGAGGCTCTAAGAACTGTCGGAGTAGCGGTTCTATTTCTGCGTGCACATAATGTCAAATATCGGTCATCGGCGCTCGTCGGGGCAGTTGACCGTCCTTGGCTGAACCTCCTAGATGCCGAATCTGTGGTTTGAAATTGCCTCCAAAGTCTATGAATCACAGAGGGACTCACATTTAGCCATCTGGCCACTTCTGTTTGACTTTGTCCTGCCTCTAGTCTCCCAATGGCTCTCCATCGCAGTTCTGCAAGCAAATGATGCCTGGAGGTCATTGTTACGAATTGGCTATCTCAGATTTCTGATGTCACTGTCACAGTGAAAAATGTGGGCTTGCTCTCAAACATGGACTTTTATGCTCCTCGCAGATGACGTATTCCGAAAGCAGTGCCACTAATTTGCATATCGCAATTTTACTCAGCTACTCTTACTTGGCAACATATTCAAATTTTACACGGTTTGGCTTATTTTTTAGGGAGTTATCGCTATTTTTGTGATTTTTCCTTAATTTATGATAACCAGTATATTTAGTGTGATTATTATTTATAAATTTGAGTCACTAAACTAAAAGATTTTTGTGAATTTGTATATGTAGACTAAAAAGTTCTTCAATGTAAACAACATCCATTTTCTTTCGCTACTTCCAACTATTGAGAGAATACTTGTAAAAAATTGTATTGAAATGTACTATTTATGGTTTGTACACAGGCAACTCACATTATTTAACAAAGCTATGTTGATTATGGAAAGTACAAAAGGAACTGTTATTTTCAATGAAATTGGAAAAAATTGTAAAGAAAAATGGATGCAAAATTTCAGTCATTTCAAAGAAAACACATTTCATTGCACAGTGCCATTTAAATGATAGAATACATTTTCAAGCATGCGATACACACTGGCAGCAATCAAAAGAATATTGTCAATTATGAGCATCATAAAAAAATTGTTTGAAGAAAGATATAAACTAGCTGAATCAACAGTAAAAGCTTTACTAATCGGCAAAATTAAAAGCCATCTAAATTGCAGTTAATTTTTTTCAATACTGTTAAAAATAACAAAGTTCACGCTAGTGATAAAAACACTAGACACTAATAGTATATACTAATGAATAATATATTGAGTTACTAAAAATTTATTTTAACTCATTGTTATTTTTTGTTAATAACTTCTTTATTTAGGCTTTTCAATCTTTTTTTTCTTTGTAGTTGCTTTTTCTGGTTTTATTTTCTGTGCGAGTATTTTCTCAAAATTCTTTTGGTTTGAGCAAAAAATATTATGGTAAGCCTGGCCATTACAGGATCGATGAAGAATAAAGTGTATGTGTTTTAATCAACAACAAGAAAATGAAAAGATAGATATAAAAACTGCATTCGAAAAAAATTGAAAAATGAGTTCTAGTTAAGTGGTTATGGCAAAGCACTCAATAATTATTTAGACAAGAGATGTCTTTGTGAAAAATATGAATTCAAATAAATTTCAAAAGAAATTGTATAACAGTAAATATAGAATGGAATATGAGACAAAAATTCATTCGGAAGTAAATATGAAATAAGGTTAAGTGAAGCGTTACAGAAACCTACAGTATTAATTTAAAGCAATTAAAAAACATCAACACGTCAACAAAGAACGTCTAATTTGAAGAAAGAACAACTTAGGCTTCCGCATAAGCTTTTAAATCCCGAGTAAATAAATTCCACATTTCTGGGTTTAGCTGAATAACAAATCAGTAACTCTTAATGCAAATGGTACCGAATATTTATCTTTTGGAATATGAATATTTTTTAACATTTATTTTTTGTATATGGATAAAAAACACAGCATACACACTTCGCAGAAATTTATAATGCGTGCCGGAAGTCTACATTCGTCGCCAAACGATGAAGGTTGCCGTGCTGAAACAATGTGTATTGCGAGTGCGTGAAACGTCCCAGAACGGAGACGCTACTGGGATGAGGATAACTACAACGTTCTCACCAGAACGAAACTTTCCACTGACATGAATTTTATTCAAATATTGTTTGGTTATAGAAATCTTATATATAGATTTCTTCTGGAAGCGAAATAATAGGTAGTCTTAAAAGTAAAAATTAAACAGCCTTTGTTATAATACAATTAAAAGGTAGTCATTAAATTTTAGTTACTAAAGGGTAGAAATGCATGTGCAAATGCATTCCAATTCTAAAATGCTGCTCTTTTGTTGTATCCTCTTTTGATCCACTACTTGCATTTTAATTTTAGAATTATATGACATTTCTGTAATACAGTACCTGATATTAAATTTACAGATTTAAAGACCAGCCGTTTAATAAAAGCATATGTAATACTAATTAAATGTAATTTTTTTATTAGAATTGGAAAAAAAAAAAAAAAAAAAGACATTTAGAATATTTAAACAAAACATTAATAGGAAAAATACTAATGAAAAATTAGCACAAAACTAGATTTCTTTTTTCATTTCTCGAATGATGCTCACATCATACATAATTTGCCAAGAAAGTGATCGCTTCCAACACTGGCGCGAAAATCGCATTTTTGGAGATAGGCGTGTGAAGTTCCCTGATGCATTTTGGTCAATTTTCGAATTCTCTGACTTTTCCCTGTTTTCCAGGTAGCGTGGCAACCCTGAAAATAGTAATTCCTGTAATATGCCAAATAAATATTCTTTCTAGCAAATGTATAGGCCAACCCTAACCTAGGCTAGATTTTTGTTTAATTTTATTTCTGACTTTGGTGCTTCTTTATGTATTGTTTCCTCTAGTTTCAAAGAAATGAAATGTTACACACCAGTAAAAGTAAATTAAGCAGTCTCGAGACGAGGATGAATTCAGTGAACTGTTTCATAGTCTTGGAGTTCAAGCAGTTTCAGGAATAAAAACATATATTGTTGAAACAATTTCATATAAATGTAGCCCACCAGCGGCCGAGCGGTAAAGTCGCCGAACACTGGTAGTTCGGTCCGAGGTTCGAATCCCGCGAACGGGCTGGCTGCATGGGCGTTTTCGTGGTTTTCCCCATGTGTAACGTGTATACGAGCCAGTTTCCCTTAGAAAGTCCACGAAGGCATACCTCCTCTTAGGCAGATAGCCCTCGAGGCTTTGCCATACTCACACACACACACACATTCATATAAATGTATGGGACAAAAATAAATAGCACCAGAACAAAAAAATTTAAAATGCATATTTAATCCAACTTTACATAAAAATATGTTCTGTAGAAACAACGTGCTGTAATATTAATACATTTAAAATATCCTTGGAGGTTATAATGATCTTTAGATGCTTTTAACAAAAGTAAACCTTATCAAAATATTTTATTTTTCATTTATCAAATGCTAGCCTTTGGGCCACTTGATCATTAGCCTGCATGCTTTCCAGTGTTTTTGTGCAAGACGGTTCAGTCAATAGTCTAAAAAAGAAGCCACTGCAACTGCACGAGAAGCATCTGGAGCAAGACTGGAATTAATGCTGAGGATATTCCAGGATTTAGTTCAGGAAAAGTGAGTAGACACTCTATGAAAGGACTATCTGAAAATTTTTCTCTTTTTGCCAAAAAGTTTGCTTTCTCGTTTCCCTGAACACCACAGTGGGAGGATATTCATTGGAAAGACAGCTATATTAAATATACACTCTCAAGTAGATATCTACGCTGCTGGACGGAAGGGCTTTTATTCTCCTGATTAGACAATGAAGCCTGAAGAGCAAATGTTGAATCGGAGAGGACCACAACCTCTCAAAGGAATTCTCGCGAATGAAGAGTTGCATAGATTGATTCCAGCTTACCATCAAAATGGGTAGCGAAATTAATCGTCTTGGACTCTCGCCACTTTGCCCCCCCCTCCCAAAAAGAACATTTAATTTAACATTTGTTATAGCTTTATATTTCTGACAGTCTCTAGGGTTAAACTACTTGAGGAAATGTTAAAATTTCACAGAAAATTGTGTATTAGATGCTATTTGATAGGCATAATACAATATAACTGTTAATCCTGTTTTGAATGCATTAATATTTCCTCTGTTTTGCTTTGTATAATTTAATGCACTATTCTTTTATCAATCAATTTCCAGTTATCGTGACTTTTGTTTTGTGGTATAAATATTTTTAATATGAAATTCTTCTTTCTATACCCTAAAAGCTTAAGAAATGCCAAATTTGGATATGTGAAAATTCCAGATAGTTAGTTAAGCATATAAAAAAACAGAATTCATGTTAGAAAAGCCAAATCAATGAGAAAATATCTGCTTTAAAAATAGCACAGTTATTTAAAAATGGCACAGTTTAACAGACTTCTTTTTTGTTACCAACTTGAATAACACCTGAATTTAAAATTATATAAGATTTCAGGGGGAAAATTACATTTGAGACATGAAAGTCGATGTATTTGTTAGGCTTTAAAAATTAAAGTAAAACATCTGATCTGATTATGAAATCCCACCTTGACCTCCAACTTGAAAGCTGGCGGAAATCAAATGAACACATCATTCTTTATTTAGATAATTAAGAGATATAAATTATGGTACTATGGTAGACGGTTGCATGGACTTTTGGCGATTTACATTGGCGCAATTGTTGGCGCTTTTTTTACAGTCGTCAGCCATCTTGAAAAATGTTGTTTTTACGTATTTCACGCATAGTTAAAGTATTCGAAACTTTAAAAAAATAAATATTGTTAAAAATAATGGATTAATTTTTTTGTTCAAAACGTTTTTTTTTTTTTTTTTAAAGATGGCTGGCAAATGTAAATAAATACATTTACTAAGAGTATAAAATGCTAAAGTAAGGTTAAATTATTACTTTCATATAATAGAATAAAAACACCGCTATAAAAGCATTGCGCCAACATTTAATTGCAATAAAATATTACTTAAATTGAATATTGGGTAAAAATTTACAATCGGGTGCCCATTGTTTTTTGGCAATTCTTTTTTGATGCTAAGATCGGCTCCAGTAAGGCACAATTTCAAGATGGCCGCTACACAAAACCAAAATAAGAAGTAAAAGAATTGCACAAACTCTGTGTCCATGTACACATCGATCTGTTTTCACTTAAAAAAACATCCTAAAATTGCACAAACTAGGCATTGCGCACTGCCTTAAATTTGTCCATGTACACATCCATGTATTTTTATTTAAATAAAATCAGGAAGCTAAAACAAAGTTAAAACTATCATGGTAACCAGAAGTGAGGTTTTCATCCCCAAAATTAAAAAAAAAAAAAAAAAAAAAAAAAAAAAAAAAAAAAAAAAAAAAATCGAAGGGGTCGCTAATCGAAGGGGCACCCAATTCTACACTAGAGCCGAACCTTGAATTAAAAACATCATACCAACGTTTAAGAGAATTAAAATTTTTCAATTACTTAAATTCAAATCCTTTAAAATAAGTTTTATAGGATATAATTATTTAACATTAAAACATATGTGGCAATAAATATTTCAGGAATTTTCGAAAACAGTGTATTAATTTTTTAATAAAAATTGAAGTATACAATAATAAAGTAAAAGAAAAGGTACAACTCTGATATACGCCCTAATTTCACCAAATGGGGCGATATGTGCTGGTTTTTTGCGCGATTGCGTGTTGTATGGCAACCCTGTTGACGTTGAAAAATCTTTCGCTGGAGCTCGTTGGTTCGCGAAGATAGGGAGGAAAGATAAAATGGTTGAAGTTGCTGAATTGAAATTCGGCAAAAGGAAAATATCATCGTGGCCATCCTGTTGAGGGGCAGTGGGTATTTGGAGGTGTGGAAAGAGGGTCTGGGAGATTATTTTTAGTGGCTGTGCATGATAGAAGTTGGGATTTGTGATTTTATTTATTTGTGAATCATAACATGAATTTTCTGGGTAGTGTGCCTGGCTGTCACATAAATACGATAATGATTACGTGGCGGTATGAAGTTGGTATTTCTGCTGTTCAAAAAAGCATTAATTTATGGTAAGTGCATTTTATTTTATTCTTGTTCTTATTTTGTAGAATTGTTATGTTCGTTGTTTTTTTAGTACGAATTTCTATCGTTATTGTTTTTTTTAATTGTTTGAAATTTATTTTAGTTATATTAGTTTATTTAGTTGATTAGTGCAATTCGTAGACTGTGCAATTCGTAGATGTTTTTTTAAAGTTGAAATAGAACGCCGTGTACATGGTATTCTTTGATATTTATTGTTGTTATGTTAATTTATTAAAGCGAGGTGTGAGTAGTTCGTAGATTCGTTCGTTGCCTAGATTGTACCATTCGTAGATGTTTTTTTAAGTTAAAACATATCGCTGTGTACATGGATTCTTGTCAAATATTTTTGGTTAGAAACTTTACGTTTTTGATATCTAAATTATTCGTTTTTGTTTCGTATTTTTAGCTTAAATTGTGTGTTCAAAACGTGGGTTTTGCATTTTATATAGATATTATTATATAAATATTTATATATATATTTATATATTTATATAGATATATTTATATAGATATTAAAATTTAGATAGTAATATGGCAGCGTGGAGTTTCTTGCCAAAAACGTTTGGCGACTTGAGGGCGCATATCAGAGTAGTTCCAAAGAAAAATATGTACTTACATTTTTTAACTATTTTACCGCTCGGCCGCTGGTGGGCTCGACTGCAGAATGGATGAGTATCTGAATTTGGATTTTTTTTTAATCAGTTGGAGTGAAGAGGCAAAAAAAAAGAGCGTTATTGAGTGGTGTATGGAGAAAAGTTTGATTGCAATATCGTATAAGTGACCAGTGGTGCGTAATGCCGAGTTTGTGCAACACTGAGATGTTTTTTTAAGTGAAAATTGATCGATGTGCACATGGGCAAAGCCAATGCTGTGCGCGATGCCGAGTTTGTGCAATTCTGGGATGTTGTTTTTGAGTGAAAATAGATCGATGTGCACATGGGCAAAGCCAGTGTGGTGCGCAATGCCGAGGTTGTGCAATTCTGGGATTTTTTAAGTGAAAATAGATCGATGAGTACAAGGGCAAAGCCATTGTGGTGCGCAATGCCGAGGTTGTGCGCGATGACGAGTTTGTGCAATTCTGGGATGTTTTTTGAAGTGAAAATAGATCGATGTGCACATGGGCAAAGCCAATGCTGTGCACGATGCCGAGTTTGTGCAATTCTGGGATGTTTTCTTAAGTGAAAATAGTTCGATGTGCACATGGGCAAAGCCAGTGTGGTGCGCAATGCCGAGTTTGTGCAATTCTAGGATTTTTTAAGTGAAAATTGATCGATGTGTACAAGGGCAAAGCCAATGTGGTGCGCAATGCCGAGGTTGCGCGCGATACCGAGTTTGTGCAATTCTGGGATGTTTTTTGAAGTGCAAATAGATCAATGTGCACATGGGCAAAGCCAATGCTGTGCACGATGCCGAGTTTGTGCAATTCTGGGATTTTTTTTAAGTGAAAATAGTTCGATGTGCACATGGGCAAAGCCAGTGTGGTGCGCAATGCCGAGTTTGTGCAATTCTAGGATTTTTTAAGTGAAAATAGATCGATGTGTACAAGGGCAAAGCCAATGTGGTGCGCAATGCCGAGGTTGTGCGCGATGCCGAGTTTGTGCAATTCTGGGATTTTTTAAGTGAAAATAAATCGATGTGCACATGGGCAAAGCCAATGTGGTGCGCAATGCCGAGGTTGTGCGCGATGCCGAGTTTGTGCAATTCTGGGATGTTTTTTGAAGTGAAAATAGATCGATGTGCACATGGGCAAAGCCAATGTGGTGCGCAATGCCGAGGTTGTACGCGATGACGAGTTTGTGCAATTCTGGGATGTTTTTTGAAGTGAAAATAGATCGATGTGCACATGGTCAAAGCCAATGTGGTGCACGATGCCGAGTTTGAGCAATTCTCTGATTTTTCTTTAAGTGAAAATAGATGGATGAGCACATGGACACCGAGTTTGTGGAATTCTTTGATGTTTTTCGAGCGAATACTGATCGTTGTGTAGAAGAGAAAACGTGGTTGTGTGTGATGCCGAGCAGTAATGTAACTTTATTTATGTTCAATGTTTAACATATCGTTAGTGTATTTTAAATTTGTATTGTTGTTTTAATTGTGAATTATATTTAAGACAACATTTTTCATTTAAATTGTATTTTTAATTTTTTTGGCTTTGATATGTTTATAACGCTTTCCGACTTATGACATATATCGATAGCCTGACGATCTACTCAACAGTGGAAAAACTGTAAACTTCAACCCTTTAAGTAACGTTTTACCTTATATTTTAATACGTAGTGTTTGGTATCGTAATTGCACTTGATAATATGAGATCATTGATAATATGTGTGCGTGTGCGTATGTGAAGTATTGCTTAGTGTTCCAAGTTTGTAGTATTTATTTTATTATATTATTTTCTTTCATTCTGAGAAATTAGATTTTTTTTATTTATTAATGTGTAGAATTCTAGTATGCCTACACAGAATATGGCGTGATTTAGGAATTTTAGTAACTGATATGAAAGCTGTGTAATGATGTTCATATGCAATAAAAATATTCTTCTTTTTTTATTAATACAAAGTTTAAAATTTTTAGGAAATAATGAAAATTGTCTAATTATTGGTATGTAAGGAATTATGTCGTTACGTAGCAAGAATGTAATTTGTAAAAATGATAAAATTAAAATGTTCCACAATATGAATTTAAATTATTTTTTTTTATTTGTATAAATGCTTTAATAAAAATCTCTGAAAATATTGAAGCTCTACAAGTATTAGAGACTGCGACGTTGTTTATCATTTTAATAATTGCTAGAATTCGCTCACCGTATCATGGTAATTTTAAATATAAACAATTTATTATACTTATTATCAGTAACGCCTAAGCTTAAATGTTATAAATGTAAATTAAAAGTAAAGAATTTGATATTAATTTACAAAAATAAACAATTTATTATTATTGTTTTCAAGAGAAAATAGAAAGTAGGCGTGGTGTAAATGCGAGACTTACATCGTGACGTCACAAGCTTAGTCCCACCCATTTATGGACGTCACACAGCTCCGCATACTAAACTTTATTGATGCAGCCTATTCTGAGCTTTTACCGCCATAAATAATGTTTAAAACATTAGATTAAATTTATAGATATTAAAACCAATTACTTTTTAAATAATGTGACGTCATTCATTACATCATTCACAACATAAAATTCCATAAAATATCATAAACAATAAAATTTTTATTTAAAATAAAAATGCAAAATTAAATTCATTTTTATTATTTAGAAGTCATAAATAACATTTAAAACACTGAATTTATGCGTAATGAAATTCATTAAATTCGAATTAAATTATTATTCATTCGAATTAAATTTTAGTAGCGTAGTTTACGTGAGATGAGATCACTTGGGGTCACGTGATACAAACCGGCGAATCAGGATTTTGAACCATGAAATCATAGTAAATTCTTAAATTAATGTCTTTTTACAAATTTATTGTCTTTATTTATTGGCTTTTTACAAAATTTTAAACCATATTAAAATGTTTATGCCTTCACAATAAAAAAAAAAAAATTCTTAGAATTAACATTTTTTATGTGTATACTGTATGTTGTCGCCAACAAAGTCTGCTTATCGAGATTTGCGCCGGCGAAACGGAAAAGTACCCATTTTTATTATTTAGAAGTCATAAATAACATTTAAAACACTGAATTTATGCGTAATGAAATTCATTATTTTTTAAATAAAATGACAACAAAGTATGGGTTACCATAAATAACTTGTCTAGCAATGGGTTTACCATAAGTTCTAACGCTCGCCAAAAAAATCACCAAAATCCGTGTAACCGTCTACCAAAGTAGCACCCAAATTATGTATATAGCGTATAAAAGACTTGAATCATTTATCATAATTTTTCATGTTACATCTTCCTTGTTCACTCGTTTTCACAGTCACGTAGCATGGCTTTTGTTGATGCTGTAATGTATTTTGCAGTAATTGACAAAACAGGCAATCTTCTTATTAGAACATAAATTTTATTTCTAGTTCACGGAGATAGATAATTTGAAGAGATTCCTTAGTGGCAAAACGTTTATACTACTACTAGCTGGTAAAAACTTCAGAATCTAATTTTTAAAACAATTTCTCACGTTGCTGAGCAACGGTTACATAATACAAATATGGCGTTGCCACTTCATACTTTTTTTTTTCAAAACAACAATATCAGCACAATACAGAATTGAAATACAAGAATTTAAAGAAAAATTAAACAAGAAATAACATAATAACATACACTGAGGAAGAGAGGAAGGAACAAAAGATATTTTTTTATCTATGTAGAGAAACCAATTATTTAATCAGGCCAGGGAGTACGACTTAATGCGTCTACATTTTTATGGTTTTTACCACTTCGATGAACGACCGTGTAATTGTAGGGTTGTGGTACTAGTGCCCATCTCATAAGTCGTGGATTTAGACACATTATTTTTGAGCCAGACTAAGGGATTATGATCGGTCATGATGAGGAATTTAGTATGCCCGTCTAAATAACATTGAAGTTTCTTTACAGCAAATATTATGACGGCGCATTCCTTTTCTGTGGTAGAGTACTTTTTTTCAGTTTCTGTAAACTTCTTACTGAGGTATAATACTGGATGTTCATTGTCTCGTTCATCTTTTTGAGCTAAAATGACACCCATACCAGAGTTTGAAGCATCAGTTTGCAAAATAAACTCCTTATTGAAATCAGGTGAATGTAGTATAGGCCTTTGATAGAGTTTCTCCTTTAGCTCTTCAAATGCTTTTGTGAACTCTTCTGTCCAATTTATTTTCCCTTTCTTTAAGTTTTCTTTCAAAGTTTCTGTTAAAGGTGCTGCTATAGATGAGAACATGGGTATGTAATGATTATAATATCCCGCTAATCCTAAAAATGCTCTGACTTGACTTTTTGTGGATGCTACTGGAAAATCAAGAATAGCTTTTACTTTCACTTCACTTGGCATTCTTATACCACGGCCGACAATATGTCCTAGATATTTGACTCTATCTTGAGCAAATTTACATTTTATAGGTTTAATAGTTAAACCAGCGTCCTTTATTTGGGACAAAACGGCTTCCAGGTGACTGATATGTTCTTCCCAGGTGTTTGAAAAGATTGCCACGTCGTCTAAATATGGAACAGCAAAGTTTTCACAACCCTGAAGGATTTCGGCCATCATTTTACTAAATGAAAGTGGTGCAGTTTTAAGTCCGAAAGGCATCCGTAGAGGTCTAAAGGTGCCAAAACTTGTAACAAAGGTGGCTAATCTTTGAGCATTAAGTGTTAAAGGTATTTGCCAGTATCCCTTTGTTAAATCCAAAAGAGTTATATATTTTGTACATGCTACCGTTTCTACTCGTTGTTCGATGTTAGGCAAGGGGAAGAATTGTGTTTTAGGCAATTTATTCAATTTTCTATAGTCGATACAAGGTCTTGGATCCCTCCCTGCAACTTCTACTAAAATCATAGGAGAAGTGTAATTTGAATCTCCTATTTCAATTATTTTATGCTGAAGCATTTTATCGATTACTGTTTTTAATATATCCGTTTGTCTAGGAGACACTCTGTATAGTTTACAGTGGGGATTAGGGTGTTTTCTGTCAATTGAATATCATGCGTTATTAAATGAGTTTTTCCAGGCTTATTAGAAAAGATTTTTGAAAACTTCAGCAGCATATCATGCAATTCTTGAATCTGTTGTTCATTTAGCTTATCACTTAAAGAACTGTTTTTTTAATGTCCTCAAAATCGAACAATGTTGGTTCAGAGTCAATTGTTGGGAAATTTTCCTCCACATCATCCATTTCAGATTCATCTTCTGCAATCATAAAGTTAACTGATTCTGCTCGCCTATGATAAGGTTTTAGCATGTTAACATGGTAGACTTGATTAAAGTCTTTTTTTCCTTCGAAACTCACAACATAATTAGTTTCGGATAATTTCTTCTCAATCTTCCCAGGACCTTTCCATTCAACCGGTAGTCTGTTTGGTTTATTCGTTGATACAACTAATACTAAATCTCCTTCAGATAATTCTCTTTTAATAGCTTTACGATCGTACCACACTTTTCTTTTGTTTTGCATATCCAACATTTTATCTGTAGCCAGCTATTTGCACCTTTTTAACCGATTTATCAATTGAAAAACGTATTCAACAACATTATTTCCTCCGTCTTCAGGATTCATCCATTGTTCATATAATAATGTTACAGGTCTTCTAAGATTTCGGCCATATACTAATTCTGCAGGTGTAAATCTCGTAGTCTCGTGCGTTATTGTTCTTAAAGCAAATAGAGCTGCGGGAATTTGTTTCTCCCACTCAGGTGCTAATTCAATACATAAAACTTTAAAAATTCGTCTCATTGTTCCGTGAAATCTTCCAACAGTGTTGCTCTGCGGATGCTGTACTGAGCTTCTAGTTACTTTTATTCCAAATTTTTCTACGAATTCAATGGCTAGATTGCTCATAAAAGAGGTACCTTGATCAGTTTGTATTTCTTTCGGGAAACCCATTCTACTAAATATTTGTAACATGGCTTCAATTACTGACGTTGTGCCAATATTAGGAACAGGTACAGCATCCGGATATTTTGAAGCTACACAAATAGCTGTAATTAAATGTTTATTGCCATTCGGTGTTATTGGTAAAGGACCGCATGCGTCAAAGTTAATTTTTGAAAATACTTCTGCAATAATTGGTACTAAAGTCAAAGGTGCTTTGGCTTTATCATTAGATTTTCTCACTCTTTGACATGGATCGCAAGTTTTAACATACTCTTCTATTTTTTATAGCAATTAGGCCAGTAAACGTATCTTGTAAATCTATCTTTAGTTTTGACGACGCCTAAATGTCCTGATGTGCTATCTAGACATGATGACTTTATTTTATCCCTATATTTTTCAGGAATAACAATTAATTCCCTTTCATTTCCATTTTTATCTATTTTCCTTTTCACCAACAATCCGTTTTCTTTTACTTTGAAATCATTTGTCTTGCTGGAATTTTCCTTTTTAGCTTCGTTCAGCAATGACGCTAGATCTCTGCTTTGATGCTGAGATTCAAGTAATTCCTTTGAATTAATATTAATCTCTTTCTTAATTTCCTTGTCTTCCTCATCAGCTTGCGGTAAAATACCTTTGTCAGTCTCAATAAACGTCAGTTCTTCTAGTTTCTCCATTTCGGTTTCTCTATTTGGATCTTCTTCATGAAATCTTTTTACTTGAGATCGTGTCAAAACTGCATTTATTTTTTCTAAATTTAAGAATGATTTATTCTTTAATAACTGGCCAGTTTTGTTACCCAATACAAATCTGCCGGGATCATTTGTAACAACAGCTGCCTTTGTCTTTATATGACCAAATTCGCAATTAATTTCAACTTCCGCTAACGGTAGACACACTAAATGCTCATTTAAAAGATATTGTACCCAGACATGTTCTCCAGTCATTTTTGCGTTATCTATGTATTTCCGAGAAATAACATCAACAGTGGCTCCTGTGTCTCGAAGAATAGGCATTTTATACCCATTAACTAAACCGTTAATTGTATATGTCTCTAACAAATCATTATTCGAAGATACGCAATTTACCTTTTCATTTGGTTTTAAGCGAGGACACTGAGGCTTAAAATGTTCGTATGATCCACACTCGAAACAACGTGGTCGATATCTTTTGTCATATAAATTTTCTTAATTCTTGTTTTGAAATTGACTTCTTTGTAGGTGATCTTTCTGATATTTTGAATCATCATATTTATCAGAATGTTTAAAATGAGGCGGATGCTCTATTTTTTTCACAAAATTATCATAACGCGGTTTAATCAATATGACACAACAAACATAACTGTAACTAATAATAACATAATCATGGAAAATTCACCCCCAAACTCAGAAATCCTCACAAGAGACATCTCAATGATGAACCCAACGTTCTCCAAATATTAAGTCACAAAATTACTTTATCCAATGATGTCGAAACTACCAGATCCTTGGTGGAAGATATCCAAGATATCCGTAACGACACAAATGTGATTTTGTCCGCTAGTGATCAAAAAGAACTAAACTTTCTCCTTGTTAAAGCCATTAATCAACTGCTTATGCAGGAAAGCGAGATGGCCAATGCAAAAATAAACGAATTACAAACCTCTAACGAAAAGCTCGCTAAGCAATTTGAAGAGATTAAAAACTTCTGCGACATACTTCAATCCACTAGTGGTTTCAAAGAACAAAGAAAAAGAAAATTGCGCCATAGACAAACGGATTCTGACTCCGATGAGGAGCCTTTCCTCAAAACCAGCAATCGATATAAACAATTAGAGAACCAAATAGACGACATGCATTTGGACAACGAAGATGAATCAGCCACTCAGCTCACTACCACCCCAAAAGACCAACCAAGCAAAAGTGACACCATTCCCGCAAATAGAAAACCAAACTCCAGCCCCAAAACAAGCAGAATTGATAAAGTGCCAATTATTGTCGTAGATGACGTACCAAAAGCAGATGAATTCTTAAAAGACTTAAACAAGCAAACCGGAAAAGAGATAACTGGCACCTTAAAAGGGCGCCGCCTAGAAATACAGCCTGCAGACTCTGACTCACATCGATTCATTCGCAAAATAGTCGAAGAAACTAAGCTTAAAGCCCACACCTACTTATTGCCCGAAGATAAAGTTTTAAAAGTCATAATAAGAGGCTTACCCATCACCACAGATCCCCAAACCATCACTCAAGAACTTCTTGACAAAGGATTTAAGGTTAACTTTATTAAGAAACAGAAAAGAAAACAAACCAATGCCGCTTTTCTTAGTACATATACCAAAATCAGAAGAAAATAAGGAAGTATTCAAAATCAAACGCATAGGTTATATGAACGTAACAATAGAATCTTTACGCAAGAAATCTGGCCCTCCACAATGCTATAGATGCCAAAGATTTTTTCACAGTTCCCTGCTCTGCACCAGAGACTGGGTTTGCGTTCGTTGCGGAGGCAATCACAAACCTATAGAATGCACCCGTAGTCGCGACCAGCCAGCCATATGTTATCACTGCAAAAGTCCTCACCCAGCCAACTTTTCAAATTGCCCAGCCAGACCAAAAAACAAACAAGTTCAGTTCCAACCCAGTCCTCCACCAGCAACCAATCCCTGGACTAACAGAAAACAAGACTTTCCTCCGCTGACATCAAACAGTAACGAAAATATCGCTCAAACCTCCATTTGAAACGAAATTCTAACAGAAGAAACTGCCAGCACCGCAGAATCCTCCCTGTCAGACCTCTTTGACTTCTCTACGCTAAAAACAATCTGGACAATAGTGATACAAGGACCCAAAAACATTAAAACCAAGAAATCACCTCTTGATAAAATAATCGCAATAGACGAAATCATTGAAAAAATAGGAAATCATCTTTAATGCTAATAAATTCAAGAACAGATGCAACATAAAAATCCTCTCTTGGAACGCTAACGGTCTTTACCATAAAAAAGATGAATTATCGAACCTCATTATTGAAATTGAACCTGACGTTATACTCATACAAGAGACTCACCTTAAACCAGCATTCAAAGTACTTTAAATAAGGAAGTTATTACTAAGCTAATTATAACACCTACCTTACTGATCGTGGGACAGGAAGAGGCGGTGGCATCATCACATTTGTTAAAAGGAGCATAAAACACGCTCAAATTCCTAATTCCAGTACCACTTTCGAAAGTAACACAATAGAAATTGTAATAGAACATAAAAAATTCAAAATTTCGAATATATACATCCCACCAAATAATAATCCCAGCGCACAAGAATTGATTCACCTGCTTAATTCTAATACTTCTACCAATGTCGGAGGGGACTTCAATGCCAAACACCCCTGTTGGAACCGAGGACCAGCTAACAGAAAAGGAAATGACATATTTAAACTCATTCTATCAAATAATTATAACATTCATGCCCAAGATGAGCTCACCCATTACGGATACAATAGCGCCACCACAATTGACTTCTTCATCTCAAATAATATTATTAACAGATGCAATATCTCTGTAATTCCAACCCTCTCTTCCGACCATAACCCAATTGTATTTGAAATCCCCATTAATAAATACCTCCCCTCACTTGACAGAAGTATAGGAGTTACAAATTGGATTAAATACTCCGAAATTCTGAATAACTCCATACAAGGAAACCCATGCATCAACAACAAAGAATATTTAGAACACGAAGTCTCAAAATTTAACAACTGCATCAATTCTGCTTTAAAGGAAGCCAACTATACTTTTTATGTGAACAAGCCTTTCCTCCCCCTGCCTGCCGCTATAAGAAATAGTATTAAAGAGAAAAACCGGATCCGTAAAAGATGGCAAACCACCAGGGATCCACAACTCAAACGCGAACTAAACTCTATGCAAAAAGAAATCAACAGAAAAATCAAGAACTTCCAAAACCAAAAATGGACCAATTTCCTAAATAACCTAGCTATAGATGCCAATTCCCTATTTGACATTTCCCGCAAATTCAAGAAACCTTATAAACCTATTCCACCTATCCATGGACCTAGTGGAACTTCATATACAGAAGAAGATAAAGCTAAATCTTTTGCGGACTATATGGAAGATACATTCACTCTTAATCCCACTCCGTACGACAATAACCATATTGAACGGGTCAACCAGGTGGTCAATAACTTCCTTAACACCCCTGCTCCGTACAACTTCACTTTCCTGACTACCCCAACCATCGTTGCCAACACCATCAGCGCCTTACAAACGAAGAAAGCCCCAGGGCACGATGGCATCTCGACCAAAGCACTGAAGCATCTTCCGATCAACGCTCTTACCTGCCTAACTAAAATAATCAACAACATTATCAAATTCGCTCATTTTCCTAACTCATTTAAGCAAGCTATAATTATTGCTTTTGCTAAACCGCAACAAAATCCAACTCTCCCACAGAACTATCGCCCTATCAGTTTACTTAGCCACCTGTCTAAAGTTACTGAGAAAATTCTACTTTTCCACATTCAAAAAATTCACTCTTCCATGAATTTTCTCCCAGAAGAACAATTCGGTTTTCGTAATCATCATAGCACTTGCCACCAACTTCTTAGAGTTATCAACATTATCACTGAAGGCTACAATTGCAAGCTTCCGACCGGTGCTATAGTTCTCGATATCGCGAAAGCTTTTGACAGGGTATGGCATCGAGGACTTATTTACAAACTAATCACTCTCAATTTTCCAGATCATTTTATTCGCTTAATAGCCTCTTTTCTCAGCAACAGAACATTCAGAATCAAAATCGGTACTGCTTACTCTACCACCAGAGTAATCAATGCTGGTGTCCCACAGGGGTCGGCACTTTCGGCGTACCTTTTTAATATTTATACACAAGATATCCCTAAAGTCCCTTCTGTTCATCTTGCACTCTTTGCCGATGACACCGCCATACTTACTAAAGCCTGCACTGTTATCGCCGTAAGAAACCAACTCCAAAGCTATCTCATAAAACTGGAAAAATGGCTTACCCTTTGGAGGATCAAAATTAACACATAAAATTAAGGCAATAATTTTCCGTAAAGGAAACATGAAATACTATCCTCCTCCCCCTGAAATATTTGACGAAGAAATAGACTGGATTAATGAAACCAAATACCTTGGAGTCACCCTTGACCAAAAACTTACCTTCAGAACCCATTTCCGGTCAGTAGTACAAAAATTTAAAATCACCACAGCTACTATGCGAACTCTTCTTGGTAGAAAAAGCAACTTATCTACTACAAATAAATTAATTCTATATCGCTCCATACTGCGCCCAGCTCTTCTTTATGCAGCACCGATCTGGGAACATGCAGCTAAAACCAATATTAAACAATTACAAATTCTACAAAATAAAATTTTACGAGAAATTATCAATGCTCCTTGGTATATTCCCAACACCTATATCCACAGAGACCTTCGAATGGAACTTATTCAAGAGTATATTAAACGATTAGCGGTCAACTTCTTTTATTCAGTTCAAACCCACAGTAATAGCCTTATTAGCACTCTCAGACACTCCCCGCGTCCCAGAGAAAAACATCGCTACCCTGGTGATATCCTCCCCACATAAGATTCACAACCTTAATTGACTCATTCACGCAAAACTGTCTCTGCGGTTTCACCACCCGCGGCTTCAACTTATAACGACACTGAACTTGACACCCGCCTTTTTTCGCCGGCGCTAGTGCGGACGTCACTCTCTTTCATCCGCCTCCCACACTTCCTTTCACCCTTCTCTCTCTCTCCCCCTCCCGTTCTTTATCAGAAGTCGAGTAAAAAGATGTTTCTACATCTTGACACTCGAGAATGAAATACGATCTGTGGGAGTATTGTTAGAACTCAGCCTCAGTTGTTATCTTTCTTTTCATAGTTTGTCACTGTAAGAGTGGCAACCATCTGATTTTTGTTTATGTACAGACAAACATCACAGGTGTACGGAAAAGTGTACCGTGACGTCACGGACTTCTGAGTGGGTTACAATATTTAGCTTTTTATCATATTTCGCGGTGAATTATGGCAAAGATTAACAATTTATCGTGCGATGTAAACAAACATCGAAGATTTCGTGTTAGCGTGCAAACGTTGTTGTAGTCAAAGAATATCTTAGAGATTCGTTGGTTGTAGTGTTCGCTTATTAATAAATTTCTTCTGGTGGTAATTCAGTTAAAATCACTGACAAAAGTTTGATAGAACATGTGAGAACTTTCATTGCAGTGTTCTTTGAATGAACATTTATTTCCTGCTAAACATGTTATAAATAAATGAACAAAACAATCTCAATTTTTAATATCTCTGTTAGCACTTCATATAATTTTTTTTGTGGTATGAAAAAATTTTGTGCATATTGATTTAAAACTATTAACATAAGATACAAAACTGAATTTTTTTTTTTTTTTTTCTTCTTACGAAAGCACTGAAACTGTTTAATTATAAAAATACTATTTTAATACTGAATTTCGAATTTGAATTACGCATTTTTTCTGTTGATAATTTAGTTAATCGTAAAATGACTGTGCTTTCGCATAATTTAACATCATTTGTGAAGTGAATGACACTAAATTTCAGATGTGATAATTTTTTAAATTGTTTCTGCCTCTGAAATCAAAATTTATTCTAATGTTTTGCGAGTTTTTAAGTGTATCAAAATGTCAATGTTCCATCGGCACTTGTGCAGAAACATGGGAAATTGACTCATCGTTTGTTGTAATTATTATGTCATTTAATGTGAGCAAAATGTTGCAATGTATTTGATTTTTTCCTTGATGAATTTGAAATTATAAAAAAATAACGTATGGTGTAGATGATGACAGAACTTTTTAATGAATGAATTTAGAAACTGTAAGATGAAAAGAATTTTACCTTTGATCTGATTCACAACTGCATGTCACAAAACATACTTCATAAAGTATGCCGAAGTTTTATTCCTTGCAGAAAACATGATATCTATTATTCAAGTTTGTGATCAGAGAATTATTATAGAGCGATGAAAGAATATGATCTTCGTGAGGTGAGCTGTATTTTTCATAATGAGGAAAATTTGGAGTTTTATTCCTTGCAGAAAACATGATATCTGTTATTCCAGTTTGTGATTCAGGAATTTTTATAGAGCGATGAAAGAATATGATCTTCGTGAGGTGAGCTGTATTTTTCATAATGAGGAAAATTTGGAGTTTTATTCCTTGCAGAAAACATGATATCTGTTATTCCAGTTTGTGATTCAGGAATTTTTATAGAGCGATGAAAGAATATGATCTTCGTGAGGTGAGCTGTATTCTTCATAATGAGGAAAATTTGGAGTTTTATTCCTTGCAGAAAACATGATATCTGTTATTCCAGTTTGTGATTCAGGAATATTTATAGAGCGATGAAAGAATATGATCTTCGTGAGGTGAGCTGTATTTTTCATAATGAGGAAAATTTGGAGTTTTATTCCTTGCAGAAAACATGATATCTGTTATTCCAGTTTGTGATTCAGGAATTTTTATAGAGCGATGAAAGAATATGATCTTCGTGAGGGGAGCTGTATTCTTCATAATGTGGAAAATTTGGATGAAAGTGCAAATGAAATAATAAGGACTAACCTCCTTGGTGCATTTTCTGCATCTTCTAAATACATATTTTGAAACCATGTTTCAGAAAATACAATAATAAACTGTTTTAAGCAGGATAACTTTTACTGATGGCAAAATCAGTCACTTCCCCAAACAGATCCAAGTACAAAATATGAAAAAAAAAATGTCTTTGAATATGATGATGAGAAAACCTTTTTACTTATTATTCCTCAAAACTGTCTCACCCAGTGCTCATAAACTGTGTATGAATGAAATTTTTCATGACAACTGCATGCTGTCCACTATTATTGAATTTTTAGTTCTTATTTCTTAATGAAAGTCCTGTGGAAGCATGCAGTTTTATATTTCTATTATACATCCATTTACTTAGTTAAACTGTATTGCAATTTCCTTGGGCATATTTCTCATCATTTAATACTATGATTCAGTTTTTGCTATCAACGCAGATATGGACGAATGTAATGATATGCAAAACAGTGTGTGCTTTTCTTGTAGAAAATGCAATCGAACTTCCCAAAGAGAATAACCTCTTACTTAAATAGATTTGTCTTATGGGAGTGGTTATCTAAGAAAATATGCTATTAGTGATGTTCTATTATCAGCCATTATTTTATTTTATATCAAGTATGCTAATCATTTGCAAAGGACCTCTTCACATAAATTTTCTCTCCATTATACATGTATAAATCAACTAGTTGAATGCTTTGGCATAATCAATAAAGTATTACTACTTGCACAGTGAATGTTTTGGTAAAAGTATATTTACTAGTACCCATTGGTGATTTTTGGCGGCACATGGATACCGAGTTTGTGCACATTGACCTACATAAATGCGACATGAAAAATTACAAATTATGATCAGAACAAGAGAGTAATAATAAAACATTGGTATAGCAAATACATTTGTTAATGGAAAAAAACATCACAGAATTGCAAAAACTAGGCATTGTGCACTCCATTGACTTTATCCATGTACACATTGACCTATTTTCACTTAAAAAATCACCAGAGAATTGCAGAAACTTGGCATTGTTCACTCCCTTGACTTTATTTACTGACTGAGTATATTTACGGATGTACAGAACATTCAACTACTCAGCAATCAACATAAATGAAACAACAACTTGGCAATAAATGAAACAACATATTCGCAATAATACAAGGGGTACCCTTCAGTTTACTCTAACCGATGCTTTATATAATTGCCTGTACTTCTGATGAAATGATATTGTAGCTTTTGCTTACAATATTTTATCAATAGTTATTTTCTTTTATGTATAGTCCTTACTGTACCTTTATTTACCTCATCTTTATGAGATGCATTGCTATGCTTAATTTGACATCTGCTTTCTATTTTAAATATTTTTCCTCCTTTTTTTTTTTTTTTTTTTTCAACTCCTTAAAGGATGGGTCTTTGCGAGGAAAAATTAATGTCTCCTAAAGTGTCATGTGCTGTTCTCAAAGTGGGCCAATCTTTTTTTCCTTTTTTTTTATTTTCAGCTTTCTTGCAGATAATCTTTTTAGCTCAAAGGGGCAATTTGCCCAGAAGAGCTATTAATTTTGTTTTGGCATTTTGCGTTGATTCATTATAAATGGTGAATCACTTTTTCAATTGTTGCCACCAAATATTAGAGTATTATATTTAAAGAAGTTAAATAATGAAGAATCTGCATAAATGTATGTATGTTTCTCATATTGTGATAAAACAACTGTTTTTAGGGCCATCAAATTTTGAATAATGTATGTCTCCACCAGAATATGGGCATCTGGAAGCCCGAATTTGGAATTTGTTTTATTATTTATTTCATATCTTGTAACGCATTTATAAGTCTTTGATTAAGAAACTCAATGATTTCAAAGTGAGCAATAGCAACTCTGTATGGGGAAGGGAACATTTTTATCTCCAATGTGCGAGACTGTGTACCGGGAATTCGAAAGACATGCTCTTTTAAATATTTGTCATATTGTTGTTGAATTGAATTTTATGATTTAAGTGTGAAGAACATGATATTTAATAAATAAAGATAACACGAAATGTTTAAAGAAAAAAAAGAAAAAAAAAAAAAACACTTCAGGGCATAATATAAAATCTGAAAGCTTTCAGTTTATTTATTTATTTATTTTCAAAAAGTAGTCAATGGTTGATCATGTTCAGATAAATGACTTGGTGGTTTCACAAAATGAAATTTGCTGTCTGGTTCCGAAACGAAACGTAAAACAGATCTGATGAATTGGAAATGGATGAGTAATTACACGAGATGTCACTCAAAAAGTTGCACTAAATGTATTTAATATGATACATAATTTGCTACTTTTATTTTCTTTTATATGAACTGTTGATAAATTATGATTAGTCATGTATACTTCAAATTGAAACTGTTTGTGAAATCAGGCAAGGTATAAGGATTGAATATTAAAATTATCATACACAAACTTAAGAGCGTTCATTTCATTTCTTAAATGAGTTGAATGAAAATTTTAAATGGGTGAATTATCTGTTTTCTTGGTACATTCACTCTGCTAAAACAGATTACAATATTTGGATTTTATTTTTGCCTTGTGATTTGGTGCAGTTTTTTTAATCAAATCAATTAAATTACTACAAAAATTCAAGAGGGAGTCATACAGTGAGCTATAGTACAATGAAATTAATAAATACACAGATATTACATGATTTGTAAGTTTTAAAATGTTTTATTTTGTAACATATTACAGATAAAAAATGATTACTACATGAAATGAAATAAAAGTTCATCAAATTTGACATAATACCATAAAGGTCATTGTGTGTTCCTGTTGGTACAGGACACATATCCACCGGGTATCACAATTCTATCCATAAACATAGTAAAATTTCCCTGCTGATGGTCACCAAAGGAGCTATAATGCAGTCTTGGAGTTTTAATATTATTAGCAATAGGAGCATATAAATATAGTCTAAAGCACATTCCAAAAGCAAAAGATTACGGAATGTATGGTCAATGATCTCATGGTCATCTGAACAACATTGAGTCATCTTCTGATATTGATCAATCCAAAAAAAGATAGAAATTTATTATTAGGTAATGATGTACAACAGTCTTTCAGAGAGGAAATGTGTATTTTTCTGAATCATATTTCATTTAGAGAAATAACAACAACTATAACGTATTAAAATCTGACATACCTTTTACAGTGTTTCTGTAGAAAAAAAGGACCCATGTACCTTTATCAGTTAAATGGCATATAAAATGTTCAAATAAATATAATTTCTATTCAGTAACAGCATGACAATTTTCCATGTCCAGTACACAAACGTACCTATCCAACAAATGCTTCACCACTAGATAGTGGAAGAATTGTCTTCCATGCATATGATTGCAAAATTTATATTGCAGCATCTGTAAATAATATGGTTTTAGTTGTAATCGACATTGCAAAATCTTCCGTATGTTTGGTTATACAGTCAAAAGTCGTTAATTCGGACACCCATACTCCGGAATGATCTATAATCCGGACCTCAAAGCTACAAACTTTCTGCGCATGCGTCGCGTTGATGCATGCGCATAGGCGTTTACGCGTGCGCGTAAGACCTTTACGGCTGCGAATATGCGTGTGCGCAAGCGCATAATATGTTTACGCATGCGCGTTTAATGTATAACGTACGGTATAAGCTAAGCTAAAATTATCTAATTCAGTTAATGTTGCAGATTGCGTTGTTCCTTAATCTTCGAATTGGATCCGGCTTATAATTTTTTGCAGAGTGTTAGAGCAATTTTATAAAAGTAAGCTTGAACTTTCGATTATTTCAAATAGAATTTCCGATATATATTTACTAATATGTAAAGGATCTACAAAGCGAAAGTATATTTTGAAATCCGAAATCTGTTTATCAATTTCACGCTGCTCTTCGGCAGGGGGAGGGGAGAAACGCCGCGGTGCGCAATGAATTGGAAGTTGATCTGTCAGCACTATCCTTATCTTCAGGGCAGATGTTTTTATTTTATTTGGCTTATAATTCCTTACTAAAGGTAGTATTTCATCTCAATGTACTCCGTCTTTGATATGATTTCAAACAAGTTCCTCGTCATTATAATTCGCTTCCGACAATGAAAAAAAGACAGAGAGACTATTGAAAACGAAAACATTTCGATTGACAAATTAATCGGTATTCTCGACACAGCAATTATAGGACTTGAACAGCGGAACTTTGTAACTAAACAAGAAATTATGTCTGTTTAATAGAATTAACGAGAAAGTATTATCACATGAAACGAAGCAACTTAAACAACTTACATTGAAAGAAATGTTTAATAAAGTAAACAAATAAATACTAAGCTTTTTCTTTTTGTAAATTTTGATACCCTTTAGATCATAATTGTTCTTTATTTCATAAATTACGGTTTCATATTTTTATTTTTTTAATTTCTGCATGCCATCTTACCAGATTTAAATTGATGATCTATAATCCGGAAAAATCGATAATCCGGAATCGCCGAAGTCCCGACGAGTCCGGATTAACGACTTTTGACTATCACACCAGCTGTATGTGAACAAACTGCAATTAAATCTTTCTTCAAATAGTTTCAAAAAAATAGGTATGAATGTTAACCATTCATTATACATGCATGTGTAATGAATGTTAACCATTCATTATACATGCATGTGTAGATTCAGCAGCAGCATTTTCTGAGTCTAAACAAAAAGAATAAGTTGTATCTATTATAGCTTAGATATAAATTTAATAAGGGGCTAATGCAAGTTTCCTATAGCTCAGTTACTAATTTATATGTGAAACAAAATTTTTGCACTGTTTCATTGGAAATGACTGGCCATCTGGGGTTCTTGCCTTTATATAAGTAGCCAGTGTTCTTGAACTGTCAATACCATCATAGGATACTCTGCAGGCTTAGAATCATAGGATGCTTTGTGTAAATCAATCATGCTTGTCTTTGACATATGTGTTGCATAGTAAAAATTTATAAACATTTTGCTTTTACTAAAACAAAAGCTTTTCTCTACTGTAACTTCATATTTTCAAAATAGAGCATATATTTTTGCTACGTATCACAAGCAAGTTTCCATGCACAAATTTTGAAGTTTAAGACTTTTTTTCATTACTTGAATATCAAGAATGTATGAGTCATCGATCACATATTCTTGATTACTTACAGAATCTTACAACCTAATGAACCATTTGTATTTTCTCCCTCCTTCCAGCATGCTTTTGTGGTGTAACAGTTAGCACAGTCGGTGCATTGAAAAGTCCAGATTCGAGTCCCCGGTGAGAGCAGTGCTTATTTCTCACGTCTCCTGCTTAAAAATATCCTAATGACTCTACATTAAGACTGTATAATGATAGATAGAACTGAAAATTTCTAGATCAATAGTTCCCCACCCCCCAAAAAAGAGCATATGATTGATAACACTTTTCGCAGGCGTTGTAGAGACATTAGGATTTTGTTTGGAAGCAGGCAAGATGAAAAATGAGCAAACGCCTTCGCCAGGAATCGAACCGCGGACCTCTGGAATACCGGCAAAGCGTGCAGAACCACGAAGGCGGGAGAAATACCTTATATACTCCCCCCCTTTTAAAGGGCGACTGGGGTTTTTAGGGGACAATCGTCAAATCCTGGGTATGGAGAGTCATCATCCACAACCCTTTTAGTTTGGGCGCCACTGTAGAGACATTGGGATTTCTTTTTGGAGGCTGGAGAAATGAAAAATTAGCAACCGCCTTCGCTGGGAATCGAACCGTGGACCTCTGGAATACCGACCCAGCGTGAAAAAACACTACACCACGAAGGCACGCTAGGAAGGCAGGAGAAATACCTTATAGTGTAACTTAATTTTGAGATTCTACATATATGACGTGCTAGGAAGCTAGGAAGGCGGGAGAAATACCTTATAGTGTAACTTAATTTTGAGATTCTACATATATGACGTGCTAGGAAGCTAGGAAGGCGGAAGAAATACCTTATAGTGTAACTTAATTTTGAGATTCTACATATATGACGTGCTAGGAAGCTAGGAAGGCAGAAGAAATAGCTTATAGTGTAACTTAATTTTGAGATTCTACATATATGACGTGCTAGGAAGCTAGGAAGGCGGGAGAAATACCTTATAGTGTAACTTAATTTTGAGATTCTACATATATGACGTGCTAGGAAGCTAGGAAGGCGGGAGAAATACCTTATAGTGTAACTTAATTTTGAGATTCTACATATATGACGTGCTAGGAAGCTAGGAAGGCGGAAGAAATACCTTATAGTGTAACTTAATTTTGAGATTCTACATATATGACGTGCTAGGAAGCTAGGAAGGCGGAAGAAATACCTTATAGTGTAACTTAATTTTGAGATTCTACATATATGACGTGCTAGGAAGGTAGGAAGGCGGGAGAAATACCTTATAGTGTAACTTAATTTTGAAATTCTACATATATGACGTGTAGAACTCTCTAAAGGCATTTCTTTAAGAAAAGCAGAGATATGCCTATTTTACGCAAGAAAATCATCAATGAGTAAACGTTTTTACCTTTTATATCTTGGAGATAGAAGCTTGAACAATATAAGTCATCCTGTGCTGTGCTGGGAATCATTTGATACAATAAGAAATTCACAGTGAACAAGCTATGAACAGCAGTTGACACCCACCTATGGCTGGATAGATAGGACCACCGAATACCAGTAGTTTGACCTGGTTTGGATGTTTATGATTTTCGTGTTTTCACATGTCTCACCAGAGTCCCTTTTAAAGTCCTCTACAAAGTTAAATCTTTTGGAGAAATAGCCTCTTGTGCTTTGTCTTAATCAATTTGTAGAGACATTAGGTATTTTCTGGAGGCCAGAGAGATGAAAAATTAGCAACCGTCTCCGCCTGGAATCGAACCACGGATCTCTGGAATACCAGCCCAGCGTGCAGAACCACTACATCACGAAGGCACGCTAGGAAAGCGGGAGAAATACCTTATAAATTTAACAATGATAACAGCTGAACAGCACCCTCAGGGCTTGTTGTGAGTGTGGCAATCCCAAAGAATCCTAATCCTTCAGAAGATCACCCTCTTGGTGAAATGGGAGTCGCGATCCTGGAGTCCTAGTGATCTTTCTTCCTTTCTTTTTCGTCTCTACTTTTCTGTTCTATTTTCGTTTCTTGCACCTTAGTGGGTTTCCTTTTCGGGTGTTGGGACTGAATGTATGATTCTGTTACATCACTTTCTTTCCAGTTTCTCATGAACAGGAAACCGCTTACGCGTTTTTCGTGCCTTGTCACCCATAAAGCTGGAAAGGAGGATCCTGGTAGTTGAGGGGTGGGGTACTGTCCCCAACACACTACTTTGCCCTCTGCTTCAGATTAAAACAGGAGGCTTTTAGTTGTCCCCTGTAGTCTTAGTCGGTTGGTCACTAGTCCTTAGTATCAGTGGTTTCGGGTGTTTCCGCTTTTTGGAAAGCTTACTGTGGGGCTTCAGATTGCGTATAAAGTTAGTTCACCCTGTCGCAGGAATCTGCATCCCTATGTTGGACTCTGTGGTGGGCTGGACTGCTGCCGGGGCTGAATCTTTTATTTCACTAAATATGGCTTCTAATACACAAACAAATGAACAAAATGAAAATTGTCCTATTTCTATAAAAGTTAAGACAAATGCAAATTCTGACAAGAATAAAAAATAAACTGCAGTTTCTGATAATTAGTAATCCATCAGGAAATCTTCAGAAAGTGACACCGTTTTTAATGTGTGTTTGTGTGTGTAAGAACGCTAAGTTCTGCAGCCAACAAAGGGCACTACCTGACAGGCAGATCATCACCTGCGTACCTGAGACAGACATGGATAGACACTACGCGAAGGTGGAGGCTATCGACTTCCGATTTTGTTCTGATTCCGTGAGGGCAAGAAGTGACTGTATAAAAAAATGAAAAATTTCCTTGTGTTTATCTAGCGCGAGGAGCCGCTAAACAACTGTTATATCTCTATTTAGTCTGTTAACTTTTATCCGTAATTAAATAAATGCTCTGTGACGTGGTAAACATTCCAATTTTCACTCAAAATTTTTTTAAGGCTAGAAGTTTTCAAGTTAAAATTGGCTCTGTTTTTTTTTTTTTCTTTTTTTTTTTTGTATAACTTTGAACAAGACGAGATTTGCTCATGGGTGTGTTTGAGTGTTACTTTAATCACGCTAAAAATAAACAGTATCTTAAAGGAACTTCCTCTTACTGTTTCAGGATAATTGTACATTGACAATCTTCAAGTTACCAAGGGGCAGATATGAGATATGTGGAGAGGCAATTACGGATCACTATTAATAAGATCCAGATATAGTCAAAGAAAAATGGATTTGCGTCTTCAAAACGGAAGGCTGTCACAAGCACTTCTGCAGAAAGGGAAATCTGCATCCTGAGCTTTAACTTGAAGGGTCATTAATTCCAACTACGCCCGAAGGGAAATTCCTAGGAGTGATTGTTCAATCGGAAACTTACTTTCCTTCCACGAATGATGTACTTGAGGAAGAAATGTTTCAGAACTCTTACCTTCTCAAAGGTCCTGGCGAACACCTTTTGGGGTGCAGAGGATGGGATCATTGTTCCGCATATATAGGGCATTCATTCGCTCTAGACTGGACTCCCGATAAAACGTGATTAGGTCTTTGTTTTTACCTTACTTCAACCCATATTATTACTCTCAACACATTTTATCATTCTAAAGTTAGCGCATTTATATACTTTGCAAATAATTTTCAATCCTCATCGCTAGAATACAGTGTCTTAATCTACTTCATCTATGTTTATTATGTTTCAACTTTATTTTGCATTTTCCATATAGCAAATAACATTTTCATGTTTGTTTAACTTAGATACTAATCTAAGTCGCGCAAAAGCGTTTATCCTTCTATTTCCAGCCAAAGGCCTCAGAGAACAACGCCAACGAGAGGTCAAAAGTCCTAGTGGTTGATGCCTCAAGAGCCACCAGCGATGTCTAGACTGGACTATAGGCTCAGAAGTTAATGATTCGGTACAGACTTCTGTATTATTAAAACTTGATCCGATTCATCATTGAGCTCTGCGGATTTGCCCTAGAGCCTTTAGAATATCTCCTGTATAAAAACAGTACATTTATTGCTTAGAATCATCGTTTAAATTAAAACATGAACAATTGACCCTTCATCACTAGTTTCGTATAATGTCGCAACCTAAACATCCTTGTCTGAGCACTCTTGATGACGGCTATAGCTTATTATTTGCAGCACGGCCTCTCTGCATTCCTACGTTCCCTGCAAGAGCTGAGCCTTTGATAGAAAAATATTCAGTGCTTGATGTGAATAACCGTGCTCCGAGCAGAATGACGTGATATCCTACCGTGAGATGGTCCAGAAATTCGGCTCATAGAAACTTTTACGATTATGATAACAGAAAAACGAACGAATTAGCTTACAAATAGCTTTTCTATGAACAAGGAACGAACACTGCAATTACATTCCAATATACATTAATGGCTCAAAAACAGCAGGTCATGTGGAAGCATCATTTGCGTTTCGACGTCACGTAGAGGAAAGAAGGCGCTGTGCTTGCTGACTATTTAAAGCTGAAGTAACTTGAATGTATCGGTATTACAATACATTCAAGTTACTTCGTATACTTACTTTGATACTTACGTATCGGTATTACGAACTTAAAATTCGGTGTATTACGCTGTTAAATATTCATCTAAGCAAAAAAAAGTTTCTAAAGTTATTTCTCCGGCCTTTCTATCATTCCTTGGTTTGAGTCCCGGCTAGAGAATTGCTCGTTTTTCTTGTCTCTTGCTTCGAAATAACCTAATGTCTGTACAACTTACACCGATTTGTTTAGTGCACAAAAAGTTTTTCAAAGTTTCTCTAGACCCAGAAACCGATGGTGACAGAAGTGTTATTGACTATCTTAAAACTTAATAAGCCGTGAGTACGAGATCCTTTACTGCTGGGTTCTTGGAGACATACAAATAACGGGTAACGAACTGGCAGACATCACAGCAAAATCTGCCGTGGGACTGTCTAAATCAGATTGTTACTTTGAGAAATATTAAAGTGATTATCAAGGGTAAAATTCTGAGTCTATTGCAAGGACCTGCAATTGAATAATAAAATTAGAAGCATAATGCCTAGAATTAAATATTGGGAATCAGAGTAGGAGGAAGCCATTTGAACCCGTCTGGCAAACGGTCACTTCCAAATTACGCACAATTATCTCTTAAGAGCAAATAGTGAACCAATATATTCCAGTTGTAATATTAATCCGTCCTATATGACAGGCGGGTGGCGATTGGCCTCCCGAGAACAAATGTCCAGAACCGGCTGGAAACCACTGTAGGCGGCGTGAACCGTGCGCTTGAGATCGTCGTAGGCAGTGGCGGAAGGCAGGAGACCCGGCGTTTGATCGATGGGCAGGGACTGTGGGAATGGCTTCAGGCTTGCCTACTTGCGTTTCCCACAGCTCAGCGTCAGCCTCCTCGTTGTCCCGCTGGAAACTATACGGTGCCGTGGTCCAAGCCTTGGCTCGTATAGGCTAACGACGCTAAGCTACCAATCCCAGGGGGTCGACTGGTGGGAATTTCCGGAACCGACCATTTATGGGAGGAGACCCGGGGTTCTCCCAGACCACTGGTTGGACTTGTGTCCTGCCAGCTTCGATTTGTTGGGTAAATAATCAGACTTCACAGGACTAGAACCATAGGTCCATCCTATGGTAGGCGCGGGCTTGGCAGGGACCGTACTGGTACTGTCGTATCCTTTGCCTTTGCTGTGGGGGCGCTCTCATGTAGATTTTAAGCGCTGTGCCGGGGGAACGGCTCCCCGCGCATCCCTCAGTGTGATGGATTATGACGATGAACATGAGAAGTCCCTGCGGGCTGTTCGGTGGGTTGGCGCCCCGCCGGCGCAGTCAACTGAGGAAGGCATATGTATCATGTTAAGGCGCTCTAGAAGCAGCCAGGTAATGTTGCCCGAATCGAAGTTAATGTTCTATATGACAGATTTTGTTAGAAATGCTCACGTTTTGATAGATTTCAGGAAATACTATTTCACTTTTTCAGGTACTTCTCTCGACTTTTAATTGGAAAACCAATCGGGTCTCACGAACATTTCCTGCCATCGCAAATATCGTTTGAGCAAATAGTTCGCGTTGACGTGTTGAATCATATTTTGTCAAACGATTTTTGGCATTTGAAAGGAAGAGACTTGCTTTAGAACACTGTATTGTGAAATTTGTAAAAAAATATCGTTATTATTAAGTACAAGTTGTCTGAAATGGAACTATCACGCTACGAGATTCAAACTATCATTTACTTCCAGTGTTATTGCAAAAAGTCAGCTACAGAATGTCACCAAATCGTGTGTATAGCTTTAGGTGTGTGTGTGTGACTATGGCAAAGCCTCGAGGGCTATCTGCCTAAGGGGAGGAATGCCTTCGTGGAGGACTTTCTAAGGGAAACTGTCTTGTATACATGTTACACATGGGGAAAACCACGAAAACGCCCATGCAGCCAGCCCGTTCGCGGGATTCGAACCTCGTATAGCTTTAGGTACTACTAATGTTTGACATTGTTAAGGTGAGTGCCGGATTTATGTATAAGGTGAACATAGCTTAGGGCCCTCCGAAATATTGTAGCATATCCCATATAAAAAAAATTGGCTGATATCCCTCATAAAAGGCCCCATATCTCAAATAGCTTAGTCTCTCTTCAAATCTAAATCTGGTGCTGGTGAAGGTTTGGTATCGAAATTTCAAAAACAAGCATTACGACATTCAAGAGGCAGAGCATTCGAGTCGGCCTGCTGATGTTGATGAGGTCCGCCTGCGGGAGTATGTGGAAGAAGTTTAGTATGCAACCAATTGAGAGCTTGTTAAGGAGTTAGTGCCATGTCCATTGGTCGCAGTATGCATCTCATACACTTGACGTAAAAGTTGAATCGCTGGGTGCCGCATGAGATGATTCAAGCAGATAAGGACGGACGTGTTTGGGCCAGCACTAATCTGCTCGAATATCAACGCAAGGATTAAATTCTGTACCGGATCGTCACTTGTCATGAAAAATGGACTTCAACAACACAGGCCAAAAAGAGGGGACTCGACGAGCCTATCGGCAGCGTCACAAAGGGCAATTTGGCTAACAAAAAGATAATGCTTTGTATCTGATGGGATTGCCGGGGTATTATATACAATATATATCTGGAAAAAGATAAAGAGCGAGATGCTAGTCTGTGTTGACGCTGCTATTAAGGGCAAACGTCGAATTGAGTTCCGGAGCAAAGAGGTAATGTTCCATCAAGATAATGCAAGACCACATGTGTTTGCTTTCACTAACTGGACTCTGTAAGGACTCGAATGGAATCTTTTGTCACACACCCCATATAGCCCTGACATTGCTGCTTCGGATTTCTACCTTTCTTCACATCTGCAGTTACATCTTGCTGGTGCTATCTTCCATTCTGCACAGGACGTCTGAAATGAGGGTGATGTTTTTTGGATTCTCGACCAACAAGTTTCTATGAGGAAAAACTACCAAAACTTTGGCAGAAAATCATAAATTTGAGAGGTGATTACTGCCCGCACTAAAGGTACTGGTTTCATGTTTTCTCCCTAACTTTAATGAAAACATTGACTGGGTTTTATTCTTTAATATGAAGTGGTTGTAAAGCGTTTTAATGTACTTTAATAATTAGAGATTTTACTTGGCTTTATATTTTATTTGATCTTGTGAATTTTATGCATCCCTTCACATCACGGTTTTACTACAAGGAGTTTCATTATTTTGTTGCTTTTATGTTGTTTCGCATTTTTCTCATTACATAATGCATTTTCAACATATGTTATCTGATTTTTATAATTTCATACCATTTCTAAAGGAGAGAATAGATTATTATGCTTTTGGCCCATTATAGTCATGTGCCAAAATATCCACCAACTAACCAACAGTATATGGTCATAAACAGACCTAAAATTGTATAAGCTTTGTTTTTGAGATGAATCATAATTCTAGACGGAGCGCACCGGAGTCCTAAATAAGAACGCTCCGGCACTTCTATGTAACTGAACAATAATTTCAGTAGAAATATGATCTCGAAAATTTTATTTTTAGCAATAAAATTATATTAAAAATTGCTTATTAAATTTTAATTCATCTCTGTACATTTCAGTGCTGGTTTAAGCTCATTTCCGGCGCTGGGCGCAGAGGATCTAAGGGGGCCCTTGGCACTGGCAGATTCAAGGAGGAGCGATAACAAATGAAATAAAATTAAAATTTTTATTGTCAATATATATATAAAAATAAACAGTATTCTTATAAAAGAAATAAAATAATTATACCAGCATTTGCTATGACTACACATAAAGCACAAGGACAATCATTCAAAAAAGTGTAGGTATATACTTAGCCGAACCCTTTGTCACATTAAGTAGAGTAAGAAATAGATACAATTTAAAAATCGCATTGCCCGTAGATTCAAAAGAACATATTACAGATGTAGTTTACAAGGAGTTATTGTAACCAGATTAAAGGGAGCAATACTTTTATGAAATATATATACTTAAAAAAAAAACTTTTAAAGATGAATACTATAAAATCTATTCTCAGAACGGGTAGCTGTGCTAGTACTACTGCTAATAATTTACCTTATTCACTACTATCTGCTATCCTGCAAACCAGCACAGTAATCTATCGTTTTGTTTTTCTGGCAGTCCACACTCCATTATTTATTTATAATGTTTGTGTCGTGTTACATATTTGGTAAGGTACTGTCTGTAGTCTAATTCATCTGCCTGCTTCCCAGTGGCGTAGCTAGGGTGGGGTAAGGGGGACATCTGTCCCCAGGCGCAACATCATGGAGGTAGGAAAGGGAGGAGGGGCCAACCGTGGCCTTCGAGAAACAAGGCCGTCCAGCTCTCTCGTGACGTCACCGTATGGAGTGCGAAGAAACCTTTCTTCTCCACTGAAAGCGAGCGATTCCACAACGCGTTTATTTATTAGTAAAAGCTAATTTTATGTTATTCCGATGTAAAGTAAACAGGAAATTATTAAATAAGTGATACTATCTTAGCATTTAATTAAATATCATGCTTGAAGACTTCAGGTATCTGAGCTTATTTTTCTTAACGCTTGATAAAAATTTTCATCTGGGTGATCAATAATTATTTATTTCAATCCCATTTTACTTTCTATAGTTTGGATAAACTTTTCAACACTTAAACGCTATAATGCAAAAATGTTATGCTTTCGAACTGAAAATACTGCACATTATTTTTCATTTATAGATAAAAATGAAAACTATGAATAAAAAGAGCATTTTAAAAGAACCCGATTTTTCTTTACAGCCTTTTCTAAGTAGTACATAATTTTGTCAGTATGGCGATAAGATAAAAGAACGAGCATTTTCGGTTATTACATTTATTTTTTAAAAACAAAATCTAGTGTAAAAAAGGTCTTTTACAATAAACTAAATATTAAAAAAGGCATAGTTCATCATTTATTTATTGGTATAAATAATTTAAAATGTAATTTTTTATGATAATTTTTAATGCCAGCATTATTTTTAAATGGTGTTACTGAAAAAATCCTGTTCATAAGAATAATTATTAAACTTACAGTGAGCAATATTCTTATAGAATAGAATCAAATTGAATTATTATAGAATCAAAACCAAAAATCTATTTTAAACTTTCACAGAAAATTACTTTAGTTTTGTCGGCTGTCTTTATTAAATAATATTTTGATTAAGATATGAATTCTTACTATTATCTGAATTACTCTTTAGCAAAATCTTGATATATCCACATTAAAATTTATGAAAATAATAATTAATTTTTAGGCTCTCTAGATTGAAAGTTGTGCCTGTAACTATGTGCGAGTTTTGATATAACTTTTTGAAACGGACACACTACAGAATTATAAATTACATTTTAAGTTTGCAAGGTAGTTAGCCGAGGTTCCCACATCTCGTTACCGAAGTGCACGTGGTAGAGCCTATATCATATCAGGGAAAGTGCAATGACAGTATAGGATACCGGACGTCCCTTGCACAAGCACTTCATCCCCCCAGTATATTTTATCTTTTTAAGTATTTATTCTGTTGCATCTATTTGAAACACCATATATTTTATAGCTCTTCCAAAATTTATCATTGCGCTAATGTGTGAAGTTTTCTTTTTCTTTTTTTTTTTTTTTTGTTAGTGGCTCGTTATCTTGAATTTTTGTCATCTTTTCTTTAACGGACTGTTGTTGCAACAAATCATTTCTTTTCTTACAATAGTTATTGAGCATTGCATTTGTTGATGATCAAATTATCATTTTTAGAGCTTTTTCAAACATATGCCCATTTTCACAACAATCTTGTTTTTTTAAAAACTGTTCCTTCATTAGATATTCTGATGTTACATTAAATGCTGCTTTCTGTTGATCTTAAACTATCCAAAATTCTTTTTCGAAATCTGAACACAGTTTTTGAATTATGATATAATTATAGAAAACAACATTTACTACATACTTTGACGGATAAAAGAGTTTACCACGGTCTAACATTTTGAAAAAACTGAAACTTTCATCAAATGCTAATTCTCTTTTAAAGAAAGGTAGTCTTCACAAAATGAGCATTGTAATTTTTTAAGAACACTCTTAACACAGTATCCTGCTAAATATACGGACACAGGCAAATAACTTTCAGCTGCTGCTATGTCTTCATCAGATATAAATATATTTAAAGACATTTCGTTATCATTTTTTTTCGTGTTCTATAAAGTTTTCTGCAAGACTTAAATCATCAATTTCTACAATTCCAAGTTTTTTACTTTTTAACTTTATTTTCATCAAAGACATAAGTCGAATTTTATTTTCAATCTTAAATATTTGGCGTTATCAACAGGATGAGGATATTTTTTTCTAATCATGACAGCAAAATGTTTCATTAAATCTTGTAACAGAAGCATACAGTATTCCAAGTACAGTTTTGTTTAGATTTTCAAGGAATTCCCCCCAAAAAAAACGCTATTTTAAAGCAAAAATATTAATATAAAAAACGTAATAACAAATTTATAAAAATGAAATTTTTTAAAAAATAGTTCTATGTTTTATAAACAACTGGTTTAACAATATTTTTTCCAAGTTTTTTTAATAATTTTTTTTAGATATAATGTTAATTACAATTTTCAGAATAAACTTGAAAATGTGACAAAAAAAAGGGTTGAAAGGGTAATGTGTTTTCTTAAAATATTATAAGCACACGAATTTGAATTTTTAAATGAAAAACATTATTACTTTCATATCTCTAAAACTTAATGACAAGTGGTTTTAAAATAAAAGTCGAGATAAATGAGATATTACAAATTCTATTTTAAGTTCCAGATTTTGTATATTTTCCCGATTATTGCTTTATATTAAGCACTGAATTTTGTACTGAATATTTAATCTGCAGTATATGAAGTAAAATTTATTATACATTAAATAATACTATAGTATTATGAACTTAATTACCCATTAAAATATTCACATGCAATTTATGAAGCAACATGCATTTATTAAAAAAATTATAGAATTCACTTTAAGACAAATTGCAGGAAACAAAAGCTCATTATACTGCTTATTTACATTGGCAATGATTTATTATATACTTTTATATTTTACACTAGTTATTGTTTACTATTATATTTAACACTAGTTTTTCATTGGAAATGATTTTGGCTTTAAAAACAGACATATTAAATATTTAATTTTTCTTTGAATATCAATGAAATCATAAGAATAAAAGCTCACCCTGCTATTTTTAGTTGGAATGAAGTCCTTTCGCTTTATTGCACGGATCCACTTTTCTTTCAGATCGGCATCATTATTAAAAGCGAAAATGTGCATTTTAGGTCCAGATTTGTAATTGCCGTTAAATCGTGGCACTGAGCACATGTAAGGCATTATATTGTTTCTGGAACCACTCACAAATTGCCAAAAACCTCAAATTTAATATATCCAGCTGCAGGAAAATCAGGAATGCAGTTAATATCTCAAGATTTTAGGTCAAGAATTTCAGTTCAACCTCTTCTTTCGAAGCAATGGCGACTGACAACCTTTGACCCAGCGTTGCCCTCATCCCACGAAGGGGTGCACTCTTCACCCCAAGAAGGGATGCACTCTCTGGAATGACGTCACACGCTCAACGTCACTGAGCTGTAAGGCCTTGTTTCTCGAAGGCCAGGGGCCAACCCGCGCTAAAAGTGAAGCACTGCTTTGAAGCTTGGGTTACCAGATAGGGTGTTCTTTGTTTACATTCAGAAGCTCCCTTGACACGGTTCTGATAGTATTTCGACACACGACAGTTCCATACAAATCGAAAAAGGGACACTTTCGCATGAAAGAAACATTCATAGTGTGATGGATAATAGCAATTTGTATAGTTTAGTGACATTTACGCAAAAATCACATCTTTGTTATTTTTCGATAACTAACAACAGCGATTTTGATTATGAATTTGTTTTATAAAATTCTAAGCTGTTGTACTACAAAAATATAGATTTTAAGAAAAATGTATGCTTAAAGAATGAAAAATACCTTACGGTATATTTAAAATTGTATACGTCTTTCGATACCCTTGATAGAGTATTCGCTACTTTTATTTTATTTTCCAACTGTCAAAATTTTTTAAATAAAACAAATTTTTTTCACATCCATATATTATTGTAACATGTACCTTTTAAAATTTTTTAGAGGAGAGGCTTTACTGCTGCTCATTTTAAAACCATCGTTTTAATTATATATATCTGAAAAATAATTACTTTGGGCTTACGCGTTTTATAAATATAAAATTATGTATGTTAAAATATTTGTAATTAGGCACATAGGTCAGATTAAGTTTTTATTAAATAGAGTAATGTATGAAAAGGGCTATCTGCCTAAAGAGAGAGATGCCATTGTGGAGAAATTTTGAAGAAAAACTGACCTTTGAGTGGGTGTTAAAAATAATACTTATAATTTTCATTCAAATTATATTCATATATATTTTTTATGTAAAACTTTCGGGTGTATGCTAAATTAGTGTAAATTACTTTACACGAAAAATATAGTGAATGCACAGAAATTAAAGATTTGCACATGCCGGAAATGAAAAATAGGAAATATGTATGGGTGTTTATGCATGTGCTTGCAAAAAGCATGTATCTGCGTTTGACAAAATACTTAAATATTCATTAAATTATTTATAAATGTATTTGAAATGAAGAATTTATTCACTTATAAACAACTGTGAAAGTGCTGTGAAGAAATCTAATTATTAAATGTATCTAATTTATAATGATTATAAATGTTATCTAAATATATTACAACCTTAATATTCAATTGTAAACATAAATTGAAATCCTGTTGACAAATACGTTATAAAACTATTTAAGCAAGAATTGTTCGTATTGGAAAGCAATCTGTTAAAAGGTATTGTAAAGCAAATGCTATGAGATGCGCACTTAAGAACGTAATAAAGAGTTTTGGAATATGTATTGTTGAAATGAAGGGTAAAAGGGTAAAAAAAAATCTGATAAGTATAATTAAAAGAATTATTCCCCTTACATTTTATAATAACTCAGTTACAAGTTTTAAATAATACTTTAAAAAAAAAAAAAAAAAAAACTTATTTTATTCCCTTTCAGAAATGTTCAGATAAAGTCAAGTACTATTTAATACCTATTTAATTATTAGGAATTAGCGAAATACTTATTTAAAGTGTTTCGCTAATTCCTAATAATTCTCTAATTTATACTGAACCGAAAAGAGCATTAATTATAAATTGACTTACATTTTTCGATTTAAAAGATGCCTCAGAAGCCAAAAAATCATGTCATATTTAAGAAAGTATTTTAGAAAGAAGCTGTATAAATAGAAAAGAAATAATGCATAATTTTAATATTAATAATACAATAAACTTTGATCTTAATTTTTGTACCTTAACCGAATAAAATAGAATTACCTTAATTTTTTTTTCTAATGTAATTAACGAAAACTTGTGAAAATATTTCATTCAAATTAAATCATTCTGAGAAAACTGTCCTGTGAAAAGTATAGCATTTAATTCCGTTCAGAATGAAATGTTGTTTAAAAATATGTTGTTTTTACATACTTAGGACTCTGAAGCGTTGTAGAAAAAGAAAATACATACATTTATATGTATATTTACGACGTAATTACAAAATATTTACATCCGAACGCGTCAAATCCCATAGAACTCAATGGTAAATGACCCAATGTTTTGGTCACCACGTAGGGATCGCCGGTGCTTCAGAGCAGGGTACGGGAGAAACTTGTTTAGGGCGACTCCATCTTACTTCCTACCTCCATGCGCAGCATTCAGGGGGCGCCAAATTGATTTGAATTTTAGAATGAAATGTTTTCCGTTCTTGGCACAGAGAAAGGGGCGCAAAATCTTCAGTTGTCCCCGGGCGCCGAAAACCCTAGCTACGGCTCTGCTGCTTCCTGATGTAAGACTCATTATAAATGTCATCCCACTCTTACCACCCGGAACCGCAAATTTGATATAGACAGACAATGTGGACATGGATGTGCAGGTGAGAGGCGCGGATTATTTCCACAAAACTTTTTCTATCGAAATTTATAACCAAAAATTCTGGTTGCGTCCAGCTTATCCGGGCTATTTTATATTATTATTATAACTACTTAGTTTTTAAATTATTAATGATTCTCATAGCCATTTTATTTATTTATTCACTTTTGTTCCTCTTTCCTGATGGTCTTGCATAGGGCTCCGGCATTTTAGAAACTAAACCCTGGTCATAAAAGACAAAAAACAAAAAACATAGCACCAAAATGTATCAGATTTTGCAGATGAATTAAGGCTGTTTTCCCCAATATTTCAATAAATTATCAGCAGCTGTCTAACTATACTACATTACAAATATGAAAATAATTTGGGAAACTTTTCCTCCGGTGCGTATCAGTGCATCCCACTATATAAAGCCTCAGAAGAATGCAGTTTTGTGAAGCCAATAAAAAAATATTCACGATTTTCAACAAATGATGGAAAACTAACAGTTCTTTCAAAAAATAATAGCATAGGAAAATGAGTAGTTAGTTAAGGTATTTTCTGCTCTAAAAACAAGAAAATTAATTAATTTAGGGGGAAAATTATTCATAGAGAAAGGAAAGAAATAAAAGGAAAAATTATGTAGCATTTGTGAATGAACAAGACAGATTTTAATGCAAATTGAACAGAAGCATGTATTGTGATTTGCTAGATTATACAGAAAGTATGCCAGACATTTTGAGATTTATTAATTGATACAAATATTTTCCATTAGATGCTATTTCACTACCTTGTTGCAGAACAGCAATTTACAACTTGAAAGCAGGGAAATGTGATTAGTTGCAGCTTTTCAGCCACATACCAGTATGCCATCATTGTACCTTTTACATGAATTAGATGACCGGCTATTAATATCATATTGATCACCAATACATTCGACAGTTGCAATAGCATTCACTTTTTCTTCATAACTAGACTCTGACATTGTGACTATTGTTTAGTACAGCAAAAATTATTCTTTAGTTAATAATGTCCTGAGCCATTCATTTTATTACACCAAGAGTCTTAGCACCATCACATCAATCCAATCTCTCATGTCAGAACAGCTGTTATCAAAGGGTTTTCAAAGAAAGATACACAGCAAATCACATCCAAGCAATCTTAAAAAAACTGTCTTCACTTAAAATGGAATATCTGCAATTCCTTGGCAGAATGTCAAAAATAATGCATTATGTAATTTTCGAAACATATTATAATTATAAAATGAATCTCAATTACCATTTCTTTTATATCTTGAAATGTAGTGTTTCCCTTGTGCTAGTGTAATTGAAAGTAGTGATTACACATTTCCATTTCCTGTTTTCACCCCATGCAAAAAATAACATATTTATTTGTCTATCATCCTACCTGTTAAACTCAATTCCTTCAAAAATTTCGGTACTGTTCTATTATCAGGATCAGATTCAGAAATGTATGTATACATGTATGCATATATATACTATGTACACATGAATGTATGTGTGTATACATGTACATTTCTGAATCCAGTCCCGGTAACAAAACAGTACCAAAATTTCTTTATAAAACACAGCTGTTACTAATAAATGCACATGTGTAACTGATGTTTGACAAATATCATTATATTAAAAAAAAGTATTTTTATTTCAAATAATCAACAGATGATAAAATAACACTCAAGAAAAACTAAGCATAGGTGAACTTGCTATCCTAAGGAGGGTATACACCAGACATAGAACTAAGATGTCCTAATTTTCCCAAAAGGGAATCTGAAAATATCCTAAAAGCACTTATTTTTTGAAAGCTATCCAAATGTACTACATAGACAATCATAAAAACAAGTGCCATTGGGACTTCATGAAATATGGTCAAAACTATATTGAAACCTACGTAAATTAATTTACATTTATATCTTTAAACAGACACAAAAACATCATGTAAGCTCTTATTTCAATATTAATAATAAAAAATAATTCAGCAGAGATTTTAATGGCTAACAGAGAAAAAGAAATTGATTATAAAAAACGTCCCTCTTGAGACAAAAATTTAAACTAGTTTTACAAGACTATTTAAAATCATTAACATTAGAAACAGTCCCAATACTGACAGACATCAAGGCCTAAATATGAAATCGAAACAAGATTACATCACAGCAATTTAATTATTAAATTTCAATACATAAAATTTTGAATGTATCAAATTTTAGGGTTTTTCTTAATTTGCATAACAAATTTATTTTCCTGTTCTCAACTTCCCCCTCACATTCTCTCGCCAGGATGTAAATTTAAAGTTAGGTGAAGTGCAATTTAAACGTGTGATTATATCAGTTTATTCAGAGCGTGTTTCGCTAGCCTAGCACACGTTTTGCGGTCACTCGAGTAAGCCTTTTGGCCTTACCCATTTAGATTTCTGCGAGTCCATCTCTTCAGGAGTAATTTTGAAGTGCGTTCTTGCACTCATTTTTTTTTTTTTTTTTTTTTTTTTTCAGATTTTATTTGTATTTTCGTTTATGTTTAAGTTATCGCCGCAAGTGAACGGTGTTTTTGTAACGCACGAAGCCCGTGCTGTCTGTTATTTTACTTTCAGTTAATAAAGGGTTATTTTGCAACCTTCTTCTGTGCTGGTATTTATTTCACGCATGTGCGAGAATTCGCCAGGTTCATTGTAGGATCTGATGGATCTCACAAAATTTAATGTTTAGAAATAGCATAGCATAAAAATACACATGTTTCCATGCCACCTAGGAGGTACTGTGTCAGCTCGTTACCATAATGGTTCCCCAAAACTAAGGCTGCTATCACACGTCAGTTTGTTTTGGAAGAACAACTGTTTGGAACAATTTTTCTGCTTTGTCACAACAGCCAATCAAAACAGATCGCTTTGGGGTTAACTGGTTCCCCCACTACAAACAAGCTGATAGCTGATTGGTTGAAAACGAACAACCTGCAATTTTTTTGGAAAGGGAGGAAAAAGTCAAGCGTCTTTCTTTCAATAGTAAACCAGGCAGAAAAATTGTCCGAAACAGTTGTTCGTGTGAAACAAACGCCGTGTGATATGCGCCTTTCATTTTTACATTCAGTTCTACATAATTACTATAATTTACGTTTTAAAAGTAAAGTTTGTAGTAAAAATGTTTGTTAAAGGCCTATAATAAACTAACTTCAGGAGATGGGTTACGATGCAAGTTTCAGAAAAAAAAAAAAAAATAAGCTGTTTAAATTCTTTTTAAAGTGTTTACTTAAATGATACAAAATACTGATCGAAAAAATAAGTTCAGGACATATTAATTATTTTGAATATGAAATACTGGATAAAATACATCATTTACCTAAATTTAATACTACAAGAGAATTAAAATTTTTAAAAAACAAATATACTAAATATACCATTCAAAACCAGACTAGTTAAACCTTTAGGTTTAATCCTAGTATCCGGTGCACACGGGATTTGGCTACTTCTGGCGACTTTATGATGAGCAGTAAAAACGGGACATATAAGATGATTAGTAAACGGGTGATTCAAAGAATATATATAGTATATACATAGACGTTCTTTGGGTAATTTTTTGGTGTTGGCGATAATTTTCAAAATCGCTCCAAGGCTGCACCGTATACTAGGATTTTACCAAACTTTAGCTCTCATTATCTCAGACACGTCCATTTACTTGAGTTTTCATTAAAAAAAAAATGGTACTATTCGGTTTCGAGGGCCGTAAAAAATCGCCAAACTATTGTTGATGCCAATGCTGCCAAAAATAATTTCGGCAACCCTAATAATTGCGGCAAGAAAGGAAGTATGATAGTAAATAACCATCTAAGATTGATGTTTTAATTTCGATGAAAGGTTAGTTTCATATAATACTTTTTTATTATTATAATTTATATAAAAAAGGCTAAACACGACTGAATGGAAGCATAAGAGTAAATAACTATTTCAGATCGTTATTATAATTTATATAAAAATTGCTAAACATAACTGAATGGATGCCTGCATCGCTGTTTCACTACCGACTTATCGCTAAAGCATAATTTCATCTCGTTGGTTGTTCAAACGTAATTTTCTATATGAATGATGTCTTTTCTTTGAAGATATTCAGAATCGGAATTCAGAAGTGCAGAATGGCTCACTTATTTGTTTGCCGCTTTTTACAAGTGTAAAAACAATTGGATTATTGTCAATTTTATTTTACTTTTTAAATGAAAATAGGTCGATGTGACCATAGATAAAGTCAAGGGGGTGCGCAGTGCCATTTTTGTGCAATTCTGGTATTTTTTTTAAGTGAAAATAGGTCGATATGACATGGATACCGAGTATGTGCAATTCTTAAAATCACGTCAAGCAGTGAGTGATTCCGCACTTTACCCAAAATTCTATTGCCGACTTTTCATCATGTGCAATTCCCTCAATGGTGTTTTAAGAAATATAGAACTACATACACTTACGCAATCTGAAACCAGCGCGTACGCTAGATTTGGCGCGCTGTTAAATGGGCGCGTTTGCTAGATTTGGCGCTTTTTCGCATATATTTTCGCTGCAATTTTTTTACGGCCCTCAAAACAGAAGAGTACCAAAAAAATTATCATTTCCAATGGCTTGGCAAAAAATTACAAAAAACTAAAATCTTATAAACAATAGAACTACGGATAAACAGATTCACGGTTTGCAAAAATAAATTTTCTTAAAACAAACTTTATTACATGAATATTAAATTGTACTTAAAAAAAACTATTAAACATTTTAAATCATGACCTGGAGAAGATTTTGGCAAGCTTCAGAAAGCCACTGTTATTCAACATAATGAATGTATTAAAAATGAAACAAACAAAATAAAACTGTGTAAGATGGAATCATATAACCTTACTGAAATACTTTGGCGCAAGAATAAAAACTCAAAAATCCTGGTTCGACAATAAACTTCGTTTCAGCGGGAGGATACCTGAAAAGAGAATGATCTTCGGGTTTAAGCGCTGAATAATCTTGTACAGATATTTATGATGAATATCATCCAAGGCGTTATTGGTACCAACTTGAACCAAAACTAACTCAAATTGATTTTCTATCAAGGTTATCTTGCGTGTCAACCCTACAATCGTAGCACCCGGAAAACAATGAAAATGAACTTCATAATCCAGTAAATTCAGCAATAAATATTCTTTTATATATTTTATCACCGAATCTCCGATTATAAATATCTTCATTTTTCCTGTTTGCTTAGGCAAAGACATAATAAAAATAATAAAAATAACAAAATCAAATTAAGAATAAGCACGTGCTATAAAAACACTCGAATGACGAAAATGGCGGAATACGATTTGTATTTTTACTACATTAGGTATTTGGCGCCAGTGTCCAGTTTGGCGAGAAAATGATCACCCTCCAACCAATCAAAGTACACTTTCCCGACACATTTGGCGTTTGTCTGTACATAATTGTGCAACCTCCAATTTTGTTGTGGTTTGTTGCAAGGAGGTTAGAATAGAAGGAGGGAGGGTTCGCAGTTTCCTCCACTATCGGGGAATGAAACTCCGCCGAACAAGCGGCGTCCATGTTTGTGACTTCAAAACATTGCATTACGGCAGTGACATGTACGTGTTTCTAAGCTGTTCCGTGCATTTATTTTCCAGTAAAAATATGTTAAATTTATAATGAAATCCCTCGCTATTGTTGAATTTTTGTTTTAAAGTAATAAAGATGATATCCATAATTTACTATGTACAGCAAATTATTAAGAAATAGTTCGAAATCTAAATGCATGCGCATAACATTAAAGCCTTTAAAAAATGATGTTTCTGCATATTTCACGGATTTTCTTAGGTTAGAAAATAAATCTTAATAAAATAAAACAGATTTATGTGAATTCATTGATTTCAGTTTATGCGCATTTCATATTTATTAATCTCAAAGAAACTGCCTTTAATTAAGTTGAATTACAGAAATACACCTATATAAGTTTTTGGATACATCTTTCCACATGTTCAATTGTGTAAATATTTTACTTAATTTTATCACTATACTGCCCAGAAATTTGTAAGTTTATGCAAAAAAATTTTAACAACAGAACAGTTTATCTTAACTTAAAAAAATGAATAATAATTAATATATAAAGAAAAGCATTGCTTCCTTTACAATTAATAAAAATAGTAACAATTGATTTCTTACTTTTCATGAAAGTTATAAAACGAATTAACTAAAACGTTCAAATTATACAATTTAAATCCTACCATATAGCATTGTATCTTAAAGAACGAAGATACCAGCTATAAACAGAAACATTAAAATGTATTTAATATAATTTGATTATAGTTATATTAAATAACCTATTTTAAGTCCTTTTTTTTCACATCTGGAAAGAAAACCACATGACATTGTGATATTTTTTGACATAGTTGTCATATTACATAAAAGAAGAAAATTAGTACTTACGTGTGAAAAATAATGCCCGGAATTTTTTTCGAGAATCTATTTGTGCATCCATATGCAATACAAGCTGACATGCTTCAAAAAGAAAAGAAAAAATGTTGCAATGACAGCCCTCCTTGCACAAGTCAAGGTGATAACAGGAAGATGGCCGCCAAGCTTCACCGTTTGAGTTGAACCTTCCCTCCTTCTATTCTAACCTCCTTGGTTTGTTGTAGTTCTACGGATTTTGAAAATAAATATGACGCTTTGGAATTTTATATGTAAAGTAATTTTATTTTAAGTATATTAGGAGATCGGTTAGTTCTTGCAAATCTCGAACACCGCCCCTTTTGGACGAGGTCTATGTGTTTTGGCAGAATGCCAACTAGGGTTGCGCTTGAGACGGTCGAACCTATACCCGCCCAGACATTTAAACCTTAGGTGCCCTTATGAGCAGATTTTATTCAGCCGGTAACATCGCGCTCGGCGCAATAATTCTGGCAATACCTGACTGGAATGGACCAGAAGTAAATCTACGATCTAGGCAAAATTTTAGAAAGACTCATTCTAGCGTTTCTGGAGTGGTCATGCATTTCCCTACATGAAGCGCCAGTCTAGGCATCAAATTGATTACAGCCGAAACACGTTGCGCGAAATTGCAGAATAATCGCAGCATACAAAGAAACTTGGAAGTTGGGAGCCTTTATAGAAGTTAGTTTTAAGTCTTCAGCTTGGCAACACTGAAACATCGTTAGTTCATGATTTCTCGAAGTGTTAAAGGTATTTAATTTTTTCATGGACGGTTTTTAATTTCTTCACAGATGCTAATGTTTATTCTTCGTGTTTTATGTGCTTCATAAAGTAATGAATGAGCAGTTGTAACAAATTAATATGAACTTTACTTTCTGTACAACAAAATACACTCACGTATTGTATACGGTAAGACGTGCCCGTTGAGGGAGTTAAAATAAGCAGCTTCCTCAAAATGCACTGCGGAACAAACTTTATCAGATCAAAACATTATCTTATAGTGATGTAGCATTTATAATTTAGTTAATGATGTATATGTACTCTGGCAGAAATCGTATGTGTGAAATAAAAGAAATTAATGACATGTTCCTAGAAGCCGTTACATGCTTATTAGCCTGATGCACAATATGTATTAAGTTATTCGCACTTGATTTTGTGACAGAAAACAAGAGCTAGTGTGAACATTCTGCAACTACTTTGGGTAAAATTTATGTTCTCAAACCCTTCTTAATCCATGCAGAATAAAAACATCATTGTGAGGTATGTAATAAATAATATACTATCAAGACTGTCAGCTTATGCTTATCTATACAAGAGAAAAATTTCGTGCCTAGGAAGTATATAACAAAACATTTAGAAAACGAATATTTTGAAAGGTCAGATGAATATGAACACAGAAGTAAACCCATATGTGTGTGAAGTATGTAATCGATCGTTTAAATACAAATATTATGTAAGCAAGCATATGCTTGTTCACACTGAAGAAAGACCTCATGTTTGTGAGATATGTAAAACATCATATAAACGAAAATCTAGTTTAAGCAAGCATATGCTTCTTCATGCAGGAGAGAAAGCTAAAGCTCATGTGTGTGAGGTATGTGAAATACCATTTAGGGAAAACAGTGCATTAAACCAACATATGCTTGTTCACACAAAAGAGAAACCTTATGTATGTGAAGTATGCAAAAAGTCCTTTTCGCAGCAGGATAAATTAAGCCAGCATTTGCTTCTTCACACAGGTGAGAAACCTCATGTGTGTGAGGTATGTAATAAGTCATTTAGGTTAAAGCATACATTAAGGGACCATGTGTATATTCATACAGGTGAGAAACCTCATGTGTGTGAAATGTGTAAAAAGTCATTTAGACAAAAGTGCTCTTTAAACCAACATATGCTTCTTCACACAGGAGAGAAACCTCATGTGTGTGAAGTTTGTAATGAATCATTTAGACTAAGGCGGGATTTACTTGAACATGTGTTTATTCACATAGGAGAAAAACCTTATGTGTGTGAGGTATGTAACAAGACTTTTAGATTACTTCGTGATTTAGATGAACATGTACTCATTCACACAGGAGAGAAACCCCATGTTTGTGCGGTATGTAACAAGTCATTTAGACTAAAGCGTGATTTAAACAAACATGTGCTTATTCACACAGGACAAAAACCTTACATTTGTGAGATGTGTAACAAGTCATTTAGGCAAAACAGTCATTTAAACACACATATGCTTATTCACATAAGGAAGACACTTGAGTTAAATATTTGACAAATCATTTGGACGTAAGATGAATTACATATATTTATTTTTTCAGAAGAGAAGCCATATGCCTTTTGAGGGAAATTTAAATTAATGAGAAACTTTATTTATCTGCGTAAGAAAAATGCCTAATTATATAAATTAATTTCATCTAAATTCTCAAATGATTATCTTTTTCCACAATAGGAAACCTACATGTAGGCAGGAAAATCGCGAAGAATTAAACAAATACCAACAAAGTTATCTTATTCCAATTTAAGTAATGAATCCTCTTATGAAAATGAGGTTTAAAATACTATGTCCATAGATAGTAATTAAACAGAAAAAATTTACCTCTCACGAATACTCCAGAGCTAAAAATGAAAAAAATTGTGTCTGCCTTACACGTGCTTAAAAGTGAAACAATATGCAGTATTATTTATGTAGATTATGATATTTTTCAGCAAAAGAAATCTCAGCTACTTGTAGTAAAAATATACTTAACAGTACACTTTCTTTTGCTTGAGTAGCATATGCTATGTTCCTACACTATGTGGTTAATAATAATAATAATAATAATAATAATAATAAAAACAGCTTTATGCGAGACCCAAATAATCGTTATTGGACAATGAGATTTTTAACTTTTTATTATACTGATATGCATATTAAGAACCAGTACTGGAGTATAACGAAATAATTGCTACTGTATAAATGTATTTACATACAGAATCAGGAATATTGCCTATCAATGCAAATGTGTTTAAAAATAGATATGTAAAAATATTTATTTTTATTTATGTACATATTTCTGCCAGATGAAATATGTGCTATATATGAATATTAATAATACATTATTTGTACTCCTTTATACTAGACATCTCAAAGCAAAATTTCTGTCCTCTTTTGTGATTTTTTTCATATCTATGGTAATAGTTGCCTTTGAGAAGTTTCCATGTCCTGAATTAACATTTTCTATTTCAATTTATTCCTTAGTGTGAATGGATGAAAAAATAAATTGGATTATTATCTCAAATAAAATGGGGGAAGAAAGTTTGATGATGCATGTTATAAGCAAAAACAGAAGTGAACTATGATTCTGAGACAAGGTTTATATATTTTTTTGGGCATCTAAATACTGCCACACATATCCATCCTTAATTCAAATTTTTGCTGCACAGGTCATGCAAAAAAGTTGCATTGTAAAAAAGCAGCACAGTACAAAGTCCGTAATCCGGACGTCCATTATCCGGAATGATTTATAATCCGGACCTCAAAACCACAAACTTTTTTTTTGTATGTTTACGCATATGGGTTTAATGTATAACAGACGGTATGAGCTAGGCTAAAATTATCTTTACTGATTCTAAGGCATTTCAGTTAATTTTCCAGATTCCATTGTTCCTTAAGCAGTAATAAATGAAGATGATATAACAGAAGTTTTTCATTGAGAGTTAATGCCCCAATCATTAATAAATTAACATAAGTCTGTAGTATGGTTCTAGATCCAGAAAGTGACAGAGAGGTTATTGAAAATGAAAAAATGCCCATTGATAAGTTAGTCAGTATTCTTGACACAGCAATTACAGGACTTGAACAGTGGAATTTTGTAACTGAACAAAAAATTATGTCTGTTTATAGAATTAAAAAGAAAGTATTAGCACAAAAAACGAAGCAACTTAAACAACTTACATTGAAAGAAATGTTTAATAAAGTAAACAAATAAATATTAAGCTTTTTTTTTTGTAAATTTTGATACCCTTTAGATCATAATAGGTATTTAGTTAATATATTACGATTTCACATTTTTTATTGTATAATTTCTGCATGCTATCTTACCAGATTTAAATTGATGATCTATAATCCAGAAAAAAAACCCTAATCCAGAATCGCCGACGTCCTGAAGAGTCCAGATTATCACTTTGTACCGTATTATAAATACAGATACAACTAATCTGTACATAATATACACTCACTTCCAAACGTTAAGCACGGAGAGGAAAATGCTAATTTCCGGAAGCCAATCAGAATTGAAGATGGTGCAATATGCTGCAGAGGGAGATGGAAGTATGTAAATATGTTAGGTAACAACCAATCACACTTTCATGTCAAGAAATATGCAAAAAAGGCAGTCTTATAAGCAGCCAGCTTTATAAAGGGTTACAGAAGTTGATTGTAAGTGCTGATAGAATGTGTTTAAAACTTTCGTACAATTTGTTTTCAAGACATACATGTTTCTATGACTTCCAGAAGACGAATGGAAGATTCTGAGCGCTGGCGTACTGTGGGGCGCATTGAAGGAGGACAGTCGATCACAGATGTTGCTCTTTTCTTCGGCGTTCATCATTCTGTAATTTCCCGTTTATAGAAACAATTCCAAACTACACAGACAGTTGTCCGAAGGCCTGTAGCCAGTCGCCCAAGGGTTACAACTTCCGCAGAAGATCGATATATTGCTATTGTAGCCAAGTGGAATTGCAGAGTGACCTCCACACATGTGACATCTATGATTACAGCGTCCATTGGTAAGGCAATAAATATATGCAGCTACTGTATGCCGAAGATTACATATGAGTGGACTGTACGCCCGGGTACCTCGAGTTTGTGTTCCTCTATCCATCCAATCAAGAGGGGCACGATTACAGTGGTGCCGGGAACATGTCAATTGGAATGTGTCTGATTAGGGCAATGTCATGTTTACTGATGAGTCAAGATTTGCTTTGGAGCCAGATGACAAGTGTATAAGGATATGGCTTGAACAAACATGCAATCAGTCCCAAAACGTCACCGAACATCACACCTTCCAAGGCGGAAGCATTATGGTCTGTGCAGGGATTTCATTAGAATGCCACACCAACCTGCACATCTTTAAACAGGGTTTTTTGACGGCTGTCCGGTATCGAGATGAAGTCCTAGAACCCATTGTGAGATTCTACGCTGCAGCAGTTGGCCCTACTTTTGTTTTAATGGATGATAACACACATCCCCATAGAGCTGACATCCTCGATGACTACCTGGAGAGTGAAAGGATTGCACGTATGGCGTGGCGAGCATATTCACCCGACCTTAATCCCATTGGAAATTTTTAGGATGCTCTCGGCCGTGCTGTATCTTCATGTTTTCCACCTCCAGCCACTCTTATTGAGCTAGAAACTGCTTTACAAAAAGAATGGCGATTGCTTAATTCTGCAGTGGTTGACCACCTAATTGAAAGCATGGTCACAAGGTGTAAACTTTGTATACAAATGAGGGGGAATCACATACCTTATTAATGTCCTTTTTTTCCATTTTATGCTCTTTATTTTCACTTTATACAGTACAAAGTCTTTAATCCGGACTCGTCCGGACTTCGGCGATTCCGGATTAGGGGTTTTTCTGGATTATAGATCATCAATTTAAATCTGGTAAGATGGCATGCAGAAATTATAAAATTAAAAATGTGAAACTGTAATTTATGAAATAAAGAGCAATTATGATCTATGGGTTATCAAAATTTACAAAAAAAAAAAAAAAGCTTAACATTTATTTGTTTATTTTATTAAGCATTTCTTTCAATGCGTGCATGCGTAAAGCATACATTACAAATATCGAAATTAGAAAATTGCAACCAGAAAACTATTTGATGTGTATTCATGATATTTATAATGACGAGGAATTTGATTTAAATCATATCAAAGATGGAGTACATCGAGATGAAATACTACATTTAGTAAGGAATTATAAGCCGAATAAAATAAAAACATCTGCCCTGAAGATGAGGATAGTGCTGACAGATCAACTTCAAGTTCATTGCGTGCCGCGACGTTCCCCTCCCCCTGGCAGAGCAGCGTGAAATTGAAAACAGATTTCGGAATGGTTAGAGAAGCAAATGTATATGCCTTTACCCATTTAAGTATATGCCTTTACCCATTTTTTGCAGCAATTCCACTTTTTGTTTGATGGACATCGAAAAATTCTTTTGCTTTGTAGATCCTTTGGCAACTCCAGAATCGGAAATTCTTTTTGACATAATCGAAAGTTCAAGCTTACTTTTTATAAAATTGCTCCAACAGCCTGCAAAAAATAATAAGCTGGATCCAGTTAGAAGATTAAGAAACAACGCAATCTGCAACAGAAGATTAAGGAACAACGCAATCTGCAACATTAACTGAAATAGATAATTAGGTAAATTTAGCCAAGCTTATACCGTCCGTTATACATTAAACGTATTATGCGCATGCATAAAGGTATTATGTGCATGCGTAAATGCATTATGTGTTTACGCATGCGCAGAAAGTTTGTAGCTTTGAGGTCCGGATTATAGATGATTTCAAATTATGGACGTCCGGATTAAAGACTGTGCTGTACATAATTCTGTTTAAATCTTTAATATGTTATTATCTGATAACTTACAAAAATTTAATATTGTTTTCATTTCTGTATATAATTATTGATTTTGTTTTATGCATAAATATATATGCTAGTTTCCTGCCGAATTTTGTGTTGATCAAAGCAGTATTTGTTGATTTTTTTGCATTTTACATCTTCGTGCTTAACTTCTGGAAGTGAGTGTAAAATGGTTTTTTATGTTGAGATGTATAATATACTCAAATGCAGTATTTATAGGTATAAATAGAAATATTTACATTAGCATTTACTTATAGGTCATCAGGACTTTCTGTATTAAAACCTTTTTTACAATGAATTTCTGATAGTATTGAATGGATTTCCTGTCCCTATTCAATTATTGTTAATGTTATTTTATGACACTATATGATTATAACTTAAATTTAAATTTAAACAAATTTAAATTCTTAACAAATACGTATAAAAGTAAAAAAGTAAAAAAGCAAATTTAAATTCTAAAAAAAGGAAAAAAGCCAAAATAATTTAAAATAATTTAAAAATATGCAAACATGTAAAAGATTTAATTCTCGAACTAATCTACAATATCATTTAAATTCAGAAGCATAAGCAAATCAAGTGCAAAATCTATCCATGAAAATAAATCTACTAATTTAATAAATTAAAATTAAATTAAACAATTTTTTTTAAAAAATGCATATGTGAATGATCGTAGAGTAGGCAGAGGAGACAGACTTATCAAGGGGATTATAATACTATAGCAAAATCTGAAAATTTGATGGCAAGAATTTTATGGATATCTTTGATGGAGACCTTTTTTTTTGTAATATTCTCCAGAATAACTGAATAATTAAAAAATTACTGACTATTAAAATTACCCATTGTTGGATTATTAAGATAGCAAAAGATGCTTTTATCATAATCTTCAGTTTTCTGTATTTTATAAACAAAGGCTGTTTGATGGGAGTTTAGCAACCAGTTCTTGAAAAAGCAGATCCCATACTAAGGGAGATCTAAGACATACCAAGATACATCATCCACGTCCAGACTTTTAATGTCAGGAGCCCACTGTGCATTGCTGAGCCTGTAACATCTCGCTTCGCGTGATAATTCGGATAGAATCGTTTGGTTCGGTTCTAAGATACATCATATTAAGATCACATAGTACATTAGGGAATTACACTGTCTCGCAGAAATGATTATTCATAATTATAAATGTATATTTTAGAAAGGAATATTTATATCAAAAATTAAGTAACATATCTTGTACAACATATAAGGAACTAAAAAGAAGGAAAAACATGCTGAATATTGCATATGATAACTGTGATGAAGCCTTAATAAGGTATTAATTCAAAAGTTAAAATTATTCAATTCTTTCCGTAGATAGAACAATGCTAATCAGTTTTAGGAGTTGGGGATTCATCAGAAAATTTTTACACAATTTTGGGAAATAATTCTTTTTTTTTTTTTTTTTTTTTACTGATAGAATGTAGTGAACTACTGGATACAGTGAATCAACTGTTTTCTTCGTGAGAGTTCGTAGATGTTTTGTGAGATGTTACTGGCATGGTTTGACTGTATTATAATTTACTGTATTATAGATAGAATCAGTGGTGTAAGTGGAACCTTTGGCCCCCTGTGAAAACAAAAAATAAAAAAATACAGCCTTTTACTTTCCCTGATTTCCAGCACTCCTAGAAAGTTAAATAAAATTCAAGTGTTTTTCCATGATAGTGATTTTTTGTGTTGTTCTGTTACTGGTACTTGGTCCAGGAATGTAATGTATGTGTGGATGTATGTGTTCATATATGCATATATATGTGTATGTACACAGCACAAAAAAAAGGGGGAACGGTTCTATATCTCCCATTCTACTGGGCCAGTTGACGAAATTCAAATTGCATCTTTCATGTCTCGAAAGCACGACTTAGAATATATATAAGATTTATGTATGGCATTATTCTAACATACATATTTTGACACAAAATCAGACATTTTCTAAACTGACATGCAAATTTTTTTCCATATTTCGATTTCTGCATCTGAAATTAAGTCTAAATATTAAATTTTGTAAAATTTAGTGTGAAATTTACAGAGAAATTCAAAAATTTATTCTGGCTGAATTTTTTCAGTTTGCACCAAGAATAATTTACATGGCGAACTTCTTAATTTATAGCAACCTATTTTCCTTTTCTTTTTTTCATTGCAGACAAGTGGGAAAAAAAAGTCATCGTTCATACTTTCTAATAATTTTAACAAAGTGTGTAAACTACATTTGGTGTTATTATTGCTTAAACAAAAGATGCCAAATTTCACAATTTTCCAATATGTAAATTCATGTATATCTTAGAAAATTTTGAATAAAAAACGGCTGTACTCTTATATACGCCCTAAGATCGCCAAATATGGCGATATGTGTTCTGCACTGGTGTTTGGTGCGATGGTTTTGGGGACGTTGTTGTTTGTATAGCAACCCTTTTGACGTTGAAACTCAACTCTTTTGCTGCAGTGGTTCAGTTGCTCATTGGTTTGTGTCGTGCGTGTTTTGAAACAGCCTATGTTGCAATGAGAGACGTGGTGGCAAGATTTCAGTCGCATATTTTAGATTGTGTGCAAAGAAATCCGGTACTTTTCCATTTTGCCGGCGCAGGCGATAAAGTCGCCAATAATGGTACAACTCATGCCAAACGTAATATCCTCGGTGGTAACCTTTCACGCCTTATTTTCAAAACAAGTCCCAGCTATTTCTTATCAGATTGATTGTTTCTTTCAATGCTAGCATACAATTATATAGAATTTGTACCAGATAGTTCAGTTTATGCCCTAACGCCATTCGTGGTAATTAAGTTGATTAGTATGCAATCACACCCCTTACCCGAAGGCGAAAATATAGAAAAGGGCAAAGCCAAGGGTCATCAATTCTAATGAGAATGCACTAGCGAAGTAAAGCACTACGGTTTTACATAATTTCTGAGTAAGCTATTCGTACGAATTGAAATAATTCTTGCATTTAAACTTGTATTCCAAATTAAGATTTAAACTTGAAATTAATGTAGATAATTACTGAGAGAATTAGATTTTTGTGCGTAGTTTACGTGAGATGAGATCGCTTGGGGTCACGTGATATGAACCGACGAATCAGGATGTTGTACGATGAAAGCGTCGTAAATTCTTAAATTAATGTGTTTTTACCAATTTATTGGCTTTTTTTTACAAAATTTTAAACTATATTAAAATATTTATACCTACAAAATAAAAAATTCTTAAAACTAACGTTTGTCAACACTTTTTATGTGTTTACACTCTGTGTTTTCGCCAATAAAGTCTACTTGGCAAGGTTTGCGCCGGCGAAACGGAAAAGTACCTAAAATCCTAAATCCTACAAAGATTTAAAAGAAGGTTTTGAACAATTATTTGTGAACCATAGTATTAATTTTGTGGATAGCGAGTCTGGCTGTCGTATAAATATCATAGAGAGTACACGGTGGCATAAAGCTACATTCGGCTGACCAAAGAAGCATCCACTATGGTAAATGCATTTTATTTTATACAATGTTATGCTTATTGTTTTTGCACTATGAATTTCTGTTGCTATTGTTGTTTTTTGAATTATTGATAATTTATTTTAGTTATTTTAGTTTATTTTGTTAATTTGTGTGCAATGCCTAGATTGTGCAATTCTTAGATGTTTTTTTAAGTTTATATTTGTGTTTATATTTGGATAATGTTTATATTTGGATTCAGCCTAAATTTCAAATTTTGGAAGAAGGAATCAAGGGAGTTAAATAATAATAAAAAAGAGATATTAATAAATATGTATCAAATTTAGTTAACATTGAGGAGCTAATTTTTTAAAAACTACTCGTGTGGTTTTTACAAAACGTGGCAGTTTGGCATAATTTGAGTAGTAGAACCAAAATATGGAAAAACATTGGCATGTCATTTCAGAAAAAGTCTGATTTTCTGTCAAAATACCTATGTTAGAATAATGCTATATATATATATCTAATGTCCAGTACAAAGTCCGAAATCCGGACGTCCATATCCGGACCTCAAAACCACCAACAAAATTTTTGTCATAGGCTTTACGCATGCGCATTTGATTCCCCCCTCCGCGCATAATAAAACATCTGGAGAGTCCCAATTCATAATTTCACTTTGATACTAAATAAAATAAAATACCTTGTTATTGAAGGAGCAATCATTTTAGCATAAATGTGTGCTATCCATAATTTGGTTCCGTTGCTGCGTATTTGTTTGGCTCGCATCTCAAACTGAAACATTTCACATAGATACATCGTTGATCTGACGCCAACCTGGCAAATCATTATTTATTATACTTTCCTTTCATCACCGCATGTTTATCAAAACATCACAAATTGAGTAATGACTCATGTAGCAATGCCTAAACAATTTTTGTATGTTAATAATTGAATAATAAAGGAGTATGGTAACCTTTTATGTTGACCTTACGCTTGGCGATGATTCCAGATTTAACTTAAATGTGCTAAAAAATGTTGACGAAGAAAAATTTCTTTCCATGTGTAAAAAAAATATATTTGTTGATGATAATCATAGACCCAAAGATTACATTTAGGGCTACTTGAATTAAGAATAATTGATTTGTTATTCACATAAACACGGAACCAGCGCCAGGGCTCCTATGGTCGCGCCGAGTCCCAGAATTTAGGATGTCAATAAGGCTTAAGTATATGTGGAAATTTATTTTTATCTGATAAGCCTTAAGCATGTGCAAGAAGTAGACACAAGTATAATAAATAACTAAACTAATACAGTTCAGGCTTAATTGTCTCAGTGCACGATAGAAGCAAGATAAAATTTAACGGAGCAACTTGTCGTTAGTCGCCAAGCTCATGATGCAAGGATAGCTAAATTTGATGATGACAGCCCCTAATTTTAAAGGTTTTTGGATATCGCAAAACAAAGGTGAAATTTTCCAGTTAACATATTGTAAAGAAATGTGGAGAAGCGGTAATAAATGAAGATGATAGAAAAGAAGTTTTTCATTGTGACGACAATGCTTCTCAATCATCAAATCAATTAATGAATGGAGAAATCTGTAGTATGGTTCTAGATCCAGAAAATACTGCTATCGATAGTTAGGAAAGTGACTGAGAAGTTACTGAAAATGAGAAAATTATGAATGAAAAGTTAGTTGGAATTATCGAATACAGGACTTCAACAATATAACTAAACAAGAGATTATCTCTGTCTACAGAATGAAAGAGAAAGTATTAGCTCAAAAAACGAAGTAACTTAAAACAACTTACATTGAAAGAAATGTTTAATAAGGTAAACAAATAAATATTAAGCTTTTTTTGGCAAATTTTGATACCCTTTAGATCATAAATACTTCATTATTTCATAAATCGCGATTTTATATTTTTAATTTTATAATTTCTACATGCCATCTTACTAGATATAAACTGATGATCTATTATCCAGCAAAATCCCAAATCTGGAGTCGACGATCCGGAGTCCAGAGTCTGGATTTCGGACTTTGTACTGTATATCCTAAGTTGTGCTTTCGAGACATGAAAAACGCAATCTGAATTTCGTCAATGAGCTCAGTAGAATGGTAGATATCGAACTGTCTTCTCCTTTTTTTTTTTTTTTTTTTTCCCCCACAGTGAACATATGTCTCTGTGTGTGTGCACATACATCCATACATATGTGCATAGATGCACACACTTCTGAATCCGGCCCTGATAACAGACGAGTACTGATTTTTGTTGGTATGTATGTATATACATACGTGTGTATAAACACACACATGCATACATACATAATTTCTATATCCAGTCACGATAACAGAAGAGTACGGAACTGATTAGTAAGCAGTATAAGAATGTGTTTATAGGGTATCAAGGGTGGGAAATGCATAAAGGAATCTACAGGACAAAAAAAAAAAAAAAAAAAAAAAAAAAGATATGAAGTTGCTTTCTTTTTCTCTCTCTCGTTTCCTCCTCTATTTTTTATATCAACAAAGGAGCGTGAAAAAGGAGTCTCATTCCTGGCATGAATTCGTTTTTATTCCAGCTTTCCTTCTTTTGCGGACAGATTTCTCTGGATTTTTTGTAATTGGGACATGTATCGAGCACAAATAAATAAATCTATAGAAGGAGAAAAACAGAAAATTTGCATGTGAAATAGATTTCAGAAAAAACATGCAAAACAGAGAGTTAAAGAAAGCTCTAGATTAGCAGAGATTTTATTTAAAATTTCTTTTGAATTGTAAATGAAATTTGTACAAATCTAAAGTTACTTTCTCATAATTATTATTATAAACAATTTTTAAAAATTTGCTTAGTTCACAAATGTGACTAATTCAAAAATTCACAAAAAGTATGAATGAGCCCTTCATATGACATAAAAAGTGTATTATATAATCCTAATCTTAAAACATATAATATAATCCTAAAACATACATTTATGTTGGAATGAAATAAATTCATATGATGTTCATTTATCATTCATAAGTTCATAAATAAACAGCCCAGGGGGTATAGTGGTTAGTGACCGTGACTGCTGTTGGCCTGGATTTGAATCCTAAAGAAGGCTTGGTTGTAACTGTCCATCCGGCCAGTACATAGATTGCTTCTATAATGTAATGGCCACCAGTTCTGGTCCTTATACTATAGCAAGGCTAATTGCTATTAAATAAAGCACCCAGGCATTAAAAAAAGTTCATAAGTAAAATTGTTTGCTATATAATTTTTTTTTAAAATACATATTCTGAAATCGTTCTCATTCTTCTCTGTTTAATTTTTCTAGGTCTGTAATTCTCTTTTCTCTATTAATTCTAAATTTTTAGTAACTATGTGGCTGATTAATGTCACTGATAAAACTGATGATGAATATCACCACAAATAAGTAAATAAATTCTGATTTATTAAAGTTTGGGCATCTTGCTATTTTTATTCTTCAAACTCATTTATTAATTCCTTAGACATCCTCCATCTTTCTCCTATCTGAATTTCGGTGCATAGCAGTAACAAGCTTGAGTGATAAAAATGTGTAGCAGATTAAAATTAAATTCATTTATGTTTCTTATTGAATTAATTTTCATACAGACCATTAGTTGCATATTAACCGATTGCTGAATAAGTGTTGGATTATCTAGATTATGGGAAAGTATACAAGGGCTATCTGCCTAAGGGATGGAATGCTTTTGTTGGAGGACGTTAAAATTCTTAACTGCATGCTAGGAGAAAGAGAGATTCCTCTGAGCAGAAAGATTTGAAGACACCAATATTTATTCATGCATGAAGTCAGTTTTTCTAAAAAGGAAAAGTTTTGAAGTATTTGTCTTCTGAAAGCTGAGCCCTTGAAAGAAAACTGAATATCACTATTTGGTAGTTTTCCATTATGCACGTTGTCATTATGTTATGGTAACTTTTCTGTTATGTTATGGTTTTTTAGCGCCAGAGAAAGAGAAGCAAATGATAGCACCATCTGGGGACCACACCATTTGTGTATGTGCATGTGTGTGTTTAATTTAACACATTTAATCATCCATTTACAATTAAAAAACTGCCAATATGTTTGGCTAGCGCATAATGTCAAAGAACCCAATATTTGAGTTTTGTCGTAACATATGGAAGGGGGAAAATTTTTTACATAACTATATAAAAAACAATATATAACAACTATATAACAAAGAGTGTTCAAAAGAGGTCTCGGCAGAGTTATTTTCTTAAATATTGACTCTAGCAGTATGCCTTCATTTATAAAGTGTTGAAAAAAGTAAAAAATGCTATGAAAACAACTTCTTCATAATTATTGAGAAGACTGTATAAGTAACAAAATATAATATTTCATCTATTCTCCCAAGTAAACACTAGTGGCTAGGATATTAAAGTTGATGAACATGAATAGCCCTACCTGGGTATGATTCTAGCCAAATGGACTGACTGCATAGCATTTTTGTGGTTTCTGCCATGTGTAACATGCATACGAGCCAATTTCCCATAGAAAGTTCTCTGTAAAGGCATTCTTTCCCTTAGGCAAGATAGCCTTAGTGTTCTTTGTTATAATCGAATAAACCAAGACAACCATCAAGTAAAATATTCAGTACATTACAGTTTAGTAAATAAAAAATTCCATACCTTTCGTGCAAAATTCACAAAATTAGAATGTTTTTTTTTTTTTTTTTTTTTTTTTTTTTTTTGCAATTTGCTTACTTAGAAAATTATGGTACTGACTCAGAGAATAAAGAATTTATCATTGTTGAAGAGAACTACTAGATACTACACTTTTAACCACTGCTGGCAAATGAACTTTTCCTTTGGGAAAGCGAGCACCAACCAGAGAGTTGATTTCTGAGAAAAAAATAAATGAATGTATTTTTCTCGGAATTCTGGTTGAACAGCTGAAGATGTTTTCCTCTTTCATATTGGGCTTTTCATCAAATAGCAGCCCTACTCCCATAGGCTGTTTCATTTAAAACTGGATTGTCTCCTATTGCCTCTGTTCTCAAACTTTCTGCTACATATATATACTTATAATGCATTAAAATCTTTCAATTCATGTTTTGCAGTAAATTACAGTAGCTGCCTGCTGTGCCTATATTCTGAATTGCATCTAGGCCTTTAAAGATTACATTGACATCACATCTCCAGATCAACTTGTCTCAGGATTTTTTCTGCATTGGAATTGTCTCCCAAGATGATAACAATGTAGTATTTGTTACAATATCTGTAAAAAATGTATAATTTTGAGTGGGGGATAAAAAAAAAAATTTCTATGATTTTCAGTCAGATGCAGTGTTATAATAAGTGAAGTTAAATAGATACATACTTATCTATTATCCCATCAATCTGCCAAATAGCTTGATATAGCACCAATTATGGATGACTGTGTCCGTAAGAATTCTGCAGTAACGATTGGCAAATGGCAAACATGGCCCAAATTTCTGGTAATGGTTGAAGGGATATTTCGTAAGTACCATTAAATAGTATAGCATTTCTGCTGAATGCGAAAGATCATTCTAACAAGTGTTATCTATATACACTGCTGGCCACCGTAAATGCAACACCCTGAAAGAAGCCTGCAAATAACATGAAATTTACAAAATGCATTAGCGGAGGTGAGATATGCAAATGATTAGAATTTCAGCACAGACGCACATCACGCGCGCCTGTGGCGCCACTTCAAAGCGCTATTCAAGGCTTGGAGTTTTCGACAATTAAGTTCCGACGACAAATTTTTTTTTTTTTTTTTTTTGGTTAAAAAAATAAATAATATATATATATCTATATAAAAGAGCAATTATGCCTTGTAGTAAACAGCGGTTATCATTTGATCAAGTATCCAAGTTCGACAGAGGAAGGATAAAGGCCTACCGAAAGTGTGGATTATCTTTAAGGGAAATCGGTAGTCGTGGTTAGAAGAAACCAAACAACTGTAATGCGGATATGTGACCGTTGGATGCAGGAGGGTACGACGGACCGACGTCTTCGATCGCATCCACCTCAGTGCACCACTTCACGTGATGACAAGAACATTGTGCACATGGCAGTGACGGATCGCTCAGTCACATCACGAACCATAGCACAGCACATTCAGTCTGTAACGCATCATCCAGTGTCTGCGCATACCATTCAACGTCGTTTATAGCAGAGTGGTCTGTGCGAAAAACGTCCATTGCTTCATCTACCCTTGACGCAGAACCACAGACGTCTCCGCCGCCAAAGGTGCAATGAAAGAAGGATGTGGATGGCAGAATGGAATGAAATTGTCTTTACTGACGAGCCACGCTTCTGTCTGCAACACCACGATGTTCGGATTCGAGCGTGGAGACACCGTGAAGAGAGGATGCTGAACAGCTGCGTTATGCACCACCACTGTCCTGCACCGGGTATTATGGTGTGGGGTGGTATTGGATATCACTCTCGCACTCCTTTAGTACACATTGCCGGTACTTTAAACAGTCAGCGCTACATCTCTGAGGTGTAGGAGCCAGTTATCTTATCCTTCCCTACCTTCAGGGCTTGCCCACAGCCATATTTCAACAGGATAATGCGCGACCACACGTGGCACTCATTGTCCAAGGGTTCTTCGTCAATCACCAGATTGAATTGCTTCCTTGGCCGGCTCGCTGTCCGCATCTTTCGTCGGTAGAAAAGATGTGGTCCATGGTTGCTGAACGATTGACTCAGATTACATCCCAAGCTGCCACACCAGATCAACTTTGGGCAACGTTTGGTCTGCTGTACCCCAAGAACACATCCAAAGTCTCTTTGAACGTGGCCTTCGAGAAACAAGGCCTTACAGCTCAGTGACGTTGAGCGTGTGACGTCATTCCAGAGAGTGCATCCCTTCTTGGGGTGAAGAGTGCACCCCTTCGTGGGATGAGGGCAACGCTGGGTCAAAGGTTGTCAGTCGCCATTGCTTCGAAAGAAGAGGTTGAACTGAAATTCTTGACCTAAAATCTTGAGATATTAACTGCATTCCTGATTTTCCTGCAGCTGGATATATTAAATTTGAGGTTTTTGGCAATTTGTGAGTGGTTCCAGAAACAATATAATGCCTTACATGTGCTCAGTGCCACGATTTAACGGCAATTACAAATCTGGACCTAAAGTGCACATTTTCGCTTTTAATAATGATGCCGATCTGAAAGAAAAGTGGATCCGTGCAATAAAGCGAAAGGACTTCATTCCAACTAAAAATAGCAGGGTGAGCTTTTATTCTTATGATTTCATTGATATTCAAAGAAAAATTAAATATTTAATATGTCTGTTTTTAAAGCCAAAATCATTTCCAATGAAAAACTAGTGTTAAATATAATAGTAAACAATAACTAGTGTAAAATATAAAAGTATATAATAAATCATTGCCAATGTAAATAAGCAGTATAATGAGCTTTTGTTTCCTGCAATTTGTCTTAAAGTGAATTCTATAATTTTTTTAATAAATGCATGTTGCTTCATAAATTGCATGTGAATATTTTAATGGGTAATTAAGTTCATAATACTATAGTATTATTTAATGTATAATAAATTTTACTTCATATACTGCAGATTAAATATTCAGTACAAAATTCAGTGCTTAATATAAAGCAATAATCGGGAAAATATACAAAATCTGGAACTTAAAATAGAATTTGTAATATCTCATTTATCTCGACTTTTATTTTAAAACCACTTGTCATTAAGTTTTAGAGATATGAAAGTAATAATGTTTTTCATTTAAAAATTCAAATTCGTGTGCTTATAATATTTTAAGAAAACACATTACCCTTTCAACCCTTTTTTTTGTCACATTTTCAAGTTTATTCTGAAAATTGTAATTAACATTATATCTAAAAAAAATTATTAAAAAAACTTGGAAAAAATATTGTTAAACCAGTTGTTTATAAAACATAGAACTATTTTTTAAAAAATTTCATTTTTATAAATTTGTTATTACGTTTTTTATATTAATATTTTTGCTTTAAAATAGCGTTTTTTTTGGGGGGAATTCCTTGAAAATCTAAACAAAACTGTACTTGGAATACTGTATGCTTCTGTTACAAGATTTAATGAAACATTTTGCTGTCATGATTAGAAAAAAATATCCTCATCCTGTTGATAACGCCAAATATTTAAGATTGAAAATAAAATTCGACTTATGTCTTTGATGAAAATAAAGTTAAAAAGTAAAAAACTTGGAATTGTAGAAATTGATGATTTAAGTCTTGCAGAAAACTTTATAGAACACGAAAAAAAATGATAACGAAATGTCTTTAAATATATTTATATCTGATGAAGACATAGCAGCAGCTGAAAGTTATTTGCCTGTGTCCGTATATTTAGCAGGATACTGTGTTAAGAGTGTTCTTAAAAAATTACAATGCTCATTTTGTGAAGACTACCTTTCTTTAAAAGAGAATTAGCATTTGATGAAAGTTTCAGTTTTTTCAAAATGTTAGACCGTGGTAAACTCTTTTATCCGTCAAAGTATGTAGTAAATGTTGTTTTCTATAATTATATCATAATTCAAAAACTGTGTTCAGATTTCGAAAAAGAATTTTGGATAGTTTAAGATCAACAGAAAGCAGCATTTAATGTAACATCAGAATATCTAATGAAGGAACAGTTTTTAAAAAAACAAGATTGTTGTGAAAATGGGCATATGTTTGAAAAAGCTCTAAAAATGATAATTTGATCATCAACAAATGCAATGCTCAATAACTATTGTAAGAAAAGAAATGATTTGTTGCAACAACAGTCCGTTAAAGAAAAGATGACAAAAATTCAAGATAACGAGCCACTAACAAAAAAAAAAAAAAAAAAAAAAAAGAAAACTTCACACATTAGCGCAATGATAAATTTTGGAAGAGCTATAAAATATATGGTGTTTCAAATAGATGCAACAGAATAAATACTTAAAAAGATAAAATATACTGGGGGGATGAAGTGCTTGTGCAAGGGACGTCCGGTATCCTATACTGTCATTGCACTTTCCCTGATATGATATAGGCTCTACCACGTGCACTTCGGTAACGAGATGTGGGAACCTCGGCTAACTACCTTGCAAACTTAAAATGTAATTTATAATTCTGTAGTGTGTCCGTTTCAAAAAGTTATATCAAAACTCGCACATAGTTACAGGCACAACTTTCAATCTAGAGAGCCCAAAAATTAATTATTATTTTCATAAATTTTAATGTGGATATATCAAGATTTTGCTAAAGAGTAATTCAGATAATAGTAAGAATTCATATCTTAATCAAAATATTATTTAATAAAGACAGCCGACAAAACTAAAGTAATTTTCTGTGAAAGTTTAAAATAGATTTTTGGTTTTGATTCTATAATAATTCAATTTGATTCTATTCTATAAGAATATTGCTCACTGTAAGTTTAATAATTATTCTTATGAACAGGATTTTTTCAGTAACACCATTTAAAAATAATGCTGGCATTAAAAATTATCATAAAAAATTACATTTTAAATTATTTATACCAATAAATAAATGATGAACTATGCCTTTTTTAATATTTAGTTTATTGTAAAAGACCTTTTTTACACTAGATTTTGTTTTTAAAAAATAAATGTAATAACCGAAAATGCTCGTTCTTTTATCTTATCGCCATACTGACAAAATTATGTACTACTTAGAAAAGGCTGTAAAGAAAAATCGGGTTCTTTTAAAATGCTCTTTTTATTCATAGTTTTCATTTTTATCTATAAATGAAAAATAATGTGCAGTATTTTCAGTTCGAAAGCATAACATTTTTGCATTATAGCGTTTAAGTGTTGAAAAGTTTATCCAAACTATAGAAAGTAAAATGGGATTGAAATAAATAATTATTGATCACCCAGATGAAAATTTTTATCAAGCGTTAAGAAAAATAAGCTCAGATACCTGAAGTCTTCAAGCATGATATTTAATTAAATGCTAAGATAGTATCACTTATTTAATAATTTCCTGTTTACTTTACATCGGAATAACATAAAATTAGCTTTTACTAATAAATAAACGCGTTGTGGAATCGCTCGCTTTCAGTGGAGAAGAAAGGTTTCTTCGCACTCCATACGGTGACGTCACGAGAGAGCTGGACGGCCTTGTTTCTCGAAGGCCACGCTTTGAATCAATGCCGAGGCGTGTGGCAGCGGTGATGTCCAATAATGGCGGCTACTCTGGCTACTGATTCTGGAAGGAACCACGTTTCACAGAAGTCTATCAATTTAATCATTTGATACTTGGTCAACATGTTATCTACTAAATAAATTTTGTTGTGATATCTCTTGTCGTTCTTGGTGTTGCAATTTGGGTGGCCAACAGTGTAATTAAACAATGGTAAAAATATATTTTCATCAATTGTTAATTAACTTATAATTAACAATAGCATCTAAAAGTCAGTAGTGTACAAATTACGTGAGAAAAGGACCTGGACTATCTTATACATAAGTATTGGTTAATAATTACTGAAGCAAAATGCAAGCCTCAAATATAGGTAAGCTGCCTGAGTTTGATTTAACATGAAATACTTAGAATACATGAGCATTTAGAACATTCATTATTTGGCTGTCTTGACATACTTTTAATTTATAATTGTGTAAAGGGATGTGGATTCAACTGAAATGATTGAGACTGAATTTAACTCAAGAAAAATCAAGAGAAACTTTAACATTTTAGAAACTTTTTATGATCGTAATTTATAGTAATGAAATGAAAAATTTGTATTTTGTGAATAAAACTTTCATTTCTGTCTCAGAATATTTGTCACATTTTTTCCATAATTTAAAAGTATTAAACTTTGATTTCAGCTTAGCATTAAACATGTAATTTAATTTTAAATGAAACTGTGTAAATATTCATGAAAATTATCCAAATTAAAGCAGTTATGCTAATTTCTTCTAAGCTGTATTATGTATGGAAAGCTTCCAAAGCTGTTAAAACAAAAGGTTCACATGAGTTAATTGATTTTTACAAAAATTATTAGCTATATCTTCATTTTTTAGTAAAGCCTATAATGCTTATCCAAGTAGTTGAGTGTTAAATCTTCAATTTTCCTCAGACTCTGGTATGTGACATCTGTGTATCACAATTTTAAGACAGGCACACAGGAAATGTTTAGTACACTCGATGTGCATTATGGTGATTATTCTGTTGCAATGAATGGTGCAAGAAGCCTCCAACTATACTACATTAAATTAATTTTTGCTGTACTGTTACCTATATTAAATATATTATAATAATACATTATAATATTTTTCTAATCGAGTATTTCTTTTGGAAGGTTTCAGAACTCTGAATTTTTTTATTTGATAAAATAAATTTTATTAAACTAACTTCGGACCTGAGTGCATTCATTCTAATAGGAACCCGTACGCACGCAACAATTTGTTCGTCATCTAACAAAATTAAAAATGGTCTGTTTCTTCATATTTCTTCTAGAATGTTTGGTACATATTTGAAAGGATATCTCACAGTTTTCATGACTGACTTTCATGGTCTCTTTTAAATCTCATATAATGTAAAGGTAGGTAGTATTCAGGTTGGTAACTAGTAAGTTTTGTCTTTTTATAATTTTGGACCAGATATTTCTTCTCTTTATTTGCTTAAATCTTCTACCATGAGTTCCACTTTTTATACGGTCAACTATCTGGTACTTGGCATATCTTGAGTTTTCCAGATTTTCAAAAGTGAATAAGTGCATAGTTGGATAAAAATATTTATTTGGTAGCGATTAAGTTTTACCACTGAAAACAGGAGAACATCTGCTAGTATTTTAATTTATATAGTGATAGCCAGAATTTTATTAAGAATGCCATTTATAAACCTGAACCTGGCTTGCTTTTTATTGTGCCTCTGTATTTTTAAAGAAAAGAAGCAAATATGATTTTAAATATATATAAGAACAGGCATTTAAAAACTAGAATTATTACATATTACATATGCCTCACGTGTTAGCAAACAAGCTGTAAAAATACTAGAAAGTGTTTTGAAACAATAACAATATAAACTGCGATATTGAAGAAAAGTTATAGTATATTGTTTCATTAAGTCAATACATATTCAAGATTATTATGCTTTTCTGATTTCAATGATCTTAGCTGGATTGATTTTTTTTTTCTTATCATTCCTCTGAAAAATGAAGCTGCTTCTACTATTTCTTTCCTTTTTTCACTGGTCACATTCACTATTAATATATATATATATTTTTTTTTTTAACTTTGTGTCATATACAAGAAACTCTGTTAAATAAAAAAGAATTCTCCTTTCTTCATTAAATATCAAAATGTCTAGTGTGGGCATTACATGACTTCCTGTTAAAATAACACACATTTTTTGTTGCACTTCATTTAAGCATATTTCTCGAAATTCGTTGGAGGTGTATTTCTTATTCAATCAGTTCACTTCTCATTTCGCGCCAAGGCAAAAATACATAAAAGTTCAAAGCATCTTCATTAAAAATTGTAAAATACAAAAAAAAAAAAAAAAAAAAAAAAAAACCAAAACGTTAAAAGCATAGTTTTACAAATTTCTACCCAAGAACAAGCAATTCGGCCAACGTGTAAGAAGATAAAATTTTCGGTGCTCAAAATTGAAAGTTATGCAAAAAGACACGATGTTGGTGGGCGAAGAGAATTCACTAATATTCTAACCTTCTTGATTCTACTAAGTTTCAAATGTAAACAAATGGTGGCTTGGTTAGGCCTAGCGCTATAATGCTATAACTACTATAACTATTGCAGGTAGATTAACTAAAGGCATAAAATCCGTAACCGGAACATAAAATAGCATTATTTGATCACTTTTAAAGCAAAAAATGCACAATTTACCAGTATTTATTTAAGATGACGCTGCCGACTGCAACGGAAAAGGGAGGTGCACAAGTACATGTTTTAGCAGTCCCGTATACAAAATTTCGACGTTCTACTGCGACTCGTTTTTGAGTTATGCGAGATACATATATACGTACTTACAGACGATAAGGAAAAAAAATTTCTTCTGAATCTATTTTAAATCCATTTTACAATAAGTTTTGGAAAAAAAGAAGAGTCCTTTATTCTGTCTGAAAGTACGAATGTCACGCAAAAACAATCACTGAAATGGATTCGAGAATGGCCAAAATAGATATTTTCATTGAGATGTGCTACCCAAAATGTTTCGCGATTACAATACAGAAGAAAGAGTGCACCAGAAATGCTAGAAGTATAAAACAGAAATATCATGATTTGGAACTTTCTTTTAACTTTAATCGAATTGTGATTGAGTTATAATGATTTATCAAAATTTAAAATCTTAAAAGAGTTCATTGAAATTCTCATCTTACGCTCAACAGTGTAACATAAGTCCACAGAATGGTTCAACTGGACTGGACATAGACTTGTAACTGGGTGAAAAAAAAATTACATAAGGATTTGAATCTGCCATATGCATTATCCAGGGATAATAAAGTTTTGAAAAGGATTTCTTTCTCTAGGCAATATTCTCGAATGTGAAATGAAACAGCTATTGATTTCTGCAGAATGTTTTTTGCTGCTGAACAAAATGAACCTATCTATCATTGCCCTTGAAATCGATAGTTTTATTCAAAATCTATGCCAAAATAAGTTTGCTGTTTTGCCTAATTTTAAGTTCATACATTTAAAACGCTTTTCATGAAGAAAAGGTACTGTTTTTCCTGACATTTACACATGATGGAGCCCCTCTAAATTCTAGAGCTTCCGCATTTGTTCTCGGATTATTTTATTCTCAATATCTAATTTCCTGTTTATGTACTAAGAAAGCATGATATATAAATTCCATGTTTAAAATCAATACATTTATCTTTTATAATCATTGCAAATCAATTTTCAGACACAGTTTTAGTAGTTGAAATTTATGTATAGTATTATAAGTTTCATTAGTATTAAGCAGTATAATAAAAGCCTGACCAGTGCCGGACACATGTATAAGCTGCACAAGCTATAGTTTAGGGCCCCCACTTTCTTGGCGCCGCCCCCAAAATTGTATTAGATCCCATATTAAGAAAAAAATGTCTTATATTCCTCATAAAGAGCCCCATATCTCGTATAGTTTAAAATCTCATCAAATTTAAATGTCCTGTCCTGGGCCTGACTACCAGGGATTCTGCTGAAAGGGAAGTAATTGGAATATTTTTGTATTTAAAAAACTTTTTTTAATGTAAAATCAAGCAAATAAGAGACTTATAAGTCCGTTATAAAACAGGCATGATTCTTAAAAAAAAAAAAAAAAAAAAAAAAAAAAAAATGCTGTCAAATAGTGCAATTTAGGTCTAGTAATGGATAAGTAACGTAAGATGACGTAACGTTTTGGCTTTGTGTAAGTTCTATTAATTCTCTATAACTCAGCTTAAATTTTTGTAGAAGACGAATTAAACTGTCTGTTACCTGCTTTTCAATCGCATTTTGAAAAAAAAAAAAAAAATAAAAATAAAAATAAATAAATAAATAAATAAATAAATAAAATAAAATAAAAATAAAAATGTGGGAGTTTTTTTCAACGGAACAACATGCAGTAAGTACAAATTTGCAAAAGGCCTACAAATGTATGCCGTTCTGGCATCAAGAAAGGTGAAAATGAATAAACACTGGCTGTCCACTGTAAAAAAAAATTACGATAAGCGATTTAAGGTTCTTACATGTTATGCCTGTAACTCGTATTATGTTGATAAACCAGATAAAGAACGATCTATTCCTTCAAACTTCTGCCGCAATGGCTGGCGCAAGTTTGGCAAGATCTCCGCCAATTCTCATGGACGATAGCATTTCGCAATCGAATATGATGTTTCACTTCCTTTATGACTAGAATGCCCATTTTTCTTTCGACAGTTTCATATAATTTAAACTTAGGATTTTAATATTCGTGTTAATAACAAAAAAAAAAAAAAAAAAAAAAAAAAAAAAAAAAATCCACTCTTTTTATAATTTTAGACCGGATTATCCTTAATTCCGTATTTCCTGAGCTTTCCGGATAGTTGAGCTTTTACTGTATATAAATAGTGTATTCTCATTTAAATAGCTTTTAAAAAAAAAAGTTTGTATTTTGTATAAAATACAGGGTGATCCAAAAGTCCGCTAACATTTGAAAACTGAGTAATTGACTGAATAATGTAGGTATAGAAGTAAAAACTGACACACATGCTTGAAATGTCATGGGGTTTTATTGAAAGCAAAATAAGTGCTTAAAACGGCCCCTAGATGGCGCTTCATATGATAACAAAAGCAATAACTAGCATAACAATTGATTTTTAACAAAGACTTAATGTTCTTTATAACCAAGGCCAACTTGCCAAAAACGTTGCCATTGCTCGCTTTGAAATCGTTGAGTTTGTTAATCAATAATTCGTTAAAGTTTTACAAAATATGAAATCAATAATAAAACAAATTCTAAATTTCAAATTTGGGCTTCCAGATGCCCCTATTCGCAGTAGGATTACGTCATTCAAAATTGGATGGCTCTAGGTACCAGGGGCGTAGGTAGAGTTTCCAGCGCCCGGGGACAGCTGAAGAATTTGCGCCCCTTTCTGTGTGCCAAGAATGGAAAACATTTCATTAAAAAAATTCGCAGCATCGATTAGGCGCCCCTTAGATGCTGCGCCCAGGGACATATGTTCCCCCTTGCCCCACCCTAGCTACGCCACTGCTAGGTACCGTTATTTTATCCCAATGCGAGAAACATAGATACAGTTATGCAGATGCTTCGTTATTTAATGTCTTCAAATATAATACAGGGCGATAATATTTGGTGGCAACAGTTTGAAAAGTGAAACGGACATTCAGAGTGATTCGACGCAAAATCTCAAAACGAAAACAATAATAGTTTCTCAGAAACAAAGCCCCTTTGGAGTAATAAGTAAAATTAATAGTAAGTAAAATCCCTAATAAGTAAAATCTGTTAATGTACAAGAGTACAATAACGGTGAAAACAAAAAATTAACCAAAACGGATTTAAATACTTGCAAATGTTTACAGCAGTATTGATGCAATAACGTTTTAAAATATCATATTAAGCATAATTGTTACAAATCTGTAACTGTCACATAATTTAAAATATTACTCATTTACATAGTTTAGAAGTTTAATTATTTAAATCAAACTAATATTTTAGAGCTTTTTAGACGGTAAAATTAAAAGCTTTTTAAATACCTTATAAATAAAACTACCCTGGTGTGCAAAACTTAAGCAACATGTGTTCTTTTTGCCATAACTCCACCAGATATAATCTGAAAGACATGGAATTTAGAAATGAGAGACAGCATTTTGTATTTAAACGATGACAAAAGCATAGTTGCGCAAAAATGAATACGATGCATACAGTATGGAATCAAACAAGAAAGGCTTTATTGAACTCATAGTATCATTACACATGATTGTCTGTACAAGAGGAAGAACAACAAGCAGATGTTGCTTAGCATGGGATATGACCTGCCCTTACTGTAATGGTTGCTGCGCACCGTCTCTCCATTCGTAGGACCAGATTGTCCAACATGTTTTGAGGTAAGAGTGCCCATTCCTCAATCAACATCTGTTTCTGCTTTTGGGTGTTCCCTAGAGGACGTAATCGTGCCGCAAGGCGTCTCCCCAAAGCATTCCATACGTGTTGTATGGGATTTAAGTAAAGGAAGTACGCTGGCCCCAAACCATTCGAGTGATATCTTCACTTCCCACTAGCTTCTGAACAGCAGGAGTCCCGTGTGACCGTGAATTGCCACCCATAAAAATAAAGTCTGCTCCAATGACACCTCGGAACAGGCGCACATGGTGAAGGATCACCTCCTGACAATAGCGATCTTCGGTTACAGAACCTCTGTCAAAACCGTGGAGCTCTGTCCGCCCGTTCAGCATAATGCTTCCTCAGACGAGAACTCCAAGGCCACCGTAATGGTCTCTTTCCGTGATGTTACCGAGATGAAACTGTGTCCCGATATCTCTCCAAATCAACTGGCGTTGAGAGTCACTTATGGCTCTAAAACTACTTTCATCCTTAAAGAAGACACGACTCTATTGATGAGATGTCCAGTTTTTATGCTCCTTGCACCGCTCTAAACGGTGGCGCCGATGGCGAACTTTCAAAGCGATACTGCATTCAGGAAGCCGGGTGAATAGGCCACCTCTGTGAAGGCGTCTGGACACAGTAAACCGCGACACTTGTCGCCCTGTTGCTGTATACAGTTGCTGAGCTATGGCGCTTGCTGACTGGCTTCGGGCTCTTTTCGCTTGCAGGGCGTTATATCGGTCATCCGCTGCTGTTGTTTACCTGCAGCGGCTACCAACAACCTTTCTAACAGCTGTACCTATGGTTTGGACGGCTTTTCAAGCGCGCGAAACGACACTTTTAATGATTCCGAACTATTCAGCTACACTGGTCACGCTACGCCCCTCCTCAAGCTATTCGGTCATTCTTCCACGTGTGAAGTCATCCAGAGGATATCTTCTAGCCATATTTCACGAAAGAACTCACTTGCGCTTCCAGCGATTGTCTTTAATTGCGTCTCCGTCCTTCCTATTATTGTAGTCTTGAGTTGAGCGCACCGACCGCACGCGTTTTGCGTACGCTCACGTAGCCTGTGACTTTTTGTTCCTGACACTTGCATATGCATGACCTTTCTACTGAATTGCGTCTTAATTGTACTGATCGCAAGAACCCCTTTTTTGCAATTTAATGGCTAGCTGATTAAAATTTACATTGTTGCTTAAGTTTTGCACACCAATGTACTTATAATAAACTCTCTGAAGAATTTTATCTTTAATTTTATTGGTAACCGTATAAATTTGTAGTTAATACTAAAATATAAAACAATGGACTTTTTTAATCGCTTTGCAGTTGTTCAGACTTGCATTTACACTTATTTTAAAAAATAAATTCAATTGCGATGCATAAACTAATTTTAAATGTATAATTGGAAAACTTTTGTGTATCGTCTCGTATGGTAATTTACATGATAGTTATTTTAAAGCTGAACTATGGTGTTCCGTACTTGTAACTTTATCGTTTGGCTAACGGAGCACTTTCCCGTCGCATTTTTGTTATTGTGCATTTATTATGTTAATCTGTTACATCTGGCAACGAGAAACAATGTAAAGTTTAGTCTCAGATAATTGGCAACTGAGATATATTATTCTTCTACGCAGTAGAACTCTCACGCAACATGTATTCGCTGAATCAACGCTGTCTCTGTTCTCGTTAAGAATAAATGATTAAATTATATTGTTAATTACGCATCTACGCTAAACAACGCTCACTACATCGAACATATGGTTTAGCAAAGTGCTGTTTTCCATAGAGAAAATGCAACTTTCATATATTTTTTTTCCAGTGCTATACAACTTTCAAATTGTACTTAAGCTGATAAGATTTGGGAATGGTTGCAGTTTTCTATAACAGAATAACGTTTTAGAGATGAAAATGATATTCACGCATCATCTATAAGATTTTCATTAAGCAGGTGTTTTTCAATCTGAGTTTAAAGGGAAGATTTACGTCAGCTAAAGCGGTAATACTTCTCTGCCTTTAGCATTGATTCCGCCAGCTGATGAGTATTTTGGATATAAAATTAAATCAGTGATTGTAAAATATCTGAATCAGGCTTTAAAATTTAATTTATTACTTCGAATCATTCTATATGTTCAGTAGAAAGCAGCGGAAATTAATTTTATGAACAGGTTTAGTTCAGTGACATTAAGGTGAAATGTAAATAAATAATTTAGCTCATTCAAAATTTTGTAGCTTTCGTAGTCAAAGATAAAGGCAACATGATAATTCATCCAACAATCTAATAGGTTGGACCAGGACTTTTTAAGCGTTTTTCAATTGCGACCCCTTTTTATTATTCAGATTTTTTTCGCGACCACAGATATTAAATATAAAATGATGTAAAAATAAATATCCTCCTGTACTTATTACTTTGGTAAACAATACACACATAAAAATGTAGTTTTGGATTTTTTTTTTAAGCAAACAAAAATTAAAGAAAATTCTAATGAGACAGATGTGCTTGTTTTCTGCTGCATAAGAAATTTAATGTTGGTGCGATATTTGTCACTGGACATAAAGCATCTTCAACATCTTTCAACGTTGAACGATATTTGGTTTCAATTAGCGCTGAAGCTGAAAACGTAGTTCAATAAAAATATGAAATTCTTAATGAGAGCAGAGCATTTAATGCTATTTCAGAAATAGTGAGAATTATGTTTCTAACTCCGGTCCAGAATTCATCAAGGATTTTTGTGAAAATCCAAGTTTTAAGTTTGAATCGCTAGACAGCTTTACAAATTCCTTTTGCACTGTGTATAACAAGTAAGTAATTTCATTAATGCCAATTAATGTAATTTCTTTAAAAGTCTTCGAAATGCAGTTTCTTTAAATTCAACTGTCGAATTGAATTATCGCGACCCCATATAGTTTGAGAAACTCTGGGTTAGGCTAAGTTACATAAAATCCAACTGAGTCCTATAACAATCTTATAAAATTCCTATAAAATTAGAGAGTAAGCAGAAATCGATTAAAAAAAATTAAAAAAAGGGAAGTTTTCATATTTTGTATTATACCCAAAAGGGGCATATTTTTCATTTACACACACATTCACGTTTCAAGAGCCGTTTCTATAGCTTTTGGACTAAATCTTAAAAACAGCATGTCTCAAGAATTTATGACGGACAGTCTCGCGAACTGGAGATAAAAATTTATTATTCCATAGGGTGTTGCCACTGCTCGCTTTGAAATCATTGAGTTTTTTAATTAAAAAATTCACTAAAGTTTTAAAAATATGATTTACGTAATAAAACAAATACAAAATTCAAAATTCGGGCTCCCAGGTGCCCATATTCTGATGGAGGACTATGTTATTCGAAATTGGATGGCTTTAGGTACCGTTGTTTTTTCACAGTGCGAGAAATATACAAACTTTCATGCAGATTCTTCATTATTTAATTTCCTTAAATGTAATACAAGGCGATAATATTTGGTGATAGCAATTTGGAAAGTGATTCGACGCAAAATGCCGTTTCGAAACTAATAATCCTTCTGGTACAACGCGCATTTGGACTATAAAATGTGCCCAAATGACAAGATTTTCATTACTTTCACTCTGTATGAAAATATTTGTTTTAGCTATCGTATAAAATTAATCTTGCGATTTCCACGATTTTGTATTTGGATATATCTGGAAATAAAGAAAGATAATGCAGACGCTTCTCTACAAATAGTTATCTCACTTAAAAAGAATATTCACGAAATTTGCATCAGAAAATTTAGCATATAAATCTGTCTCTAGCAGTATCTATGTGATAGTGTTGAAAAATTTTAATTAACTGCTTATCGTGTAATTTGATCATATGAGGACTGAATTGATTTCTTTTCATTGATATGGTTAAGAAAATCTTTTTTTCCCTTTGAATCAGAAATATTTTCTTGCGTAATTTAAGTAATTATTGCGTTCTTTAAGAATTCAAGGTTCGCATCTTTTTTTTATATATTTATTAAAAGGCATTTCTAGCCAACTTATCTTATTTTGCTTATAAGTACAGAACACTTTTTTAGTATATGTATTCTACGCACTCACAGTGTACACACGCATCACAAGCTCGATTACGAACATGATGGCAATCAGACAACGTAGAGTTTCGAGTACCGTGAAATCGTCAAAGCTAGGTAACTAAATAGATGGCTGAACAAAAACAACCTTTTGCAGATAACTTAGCATAGTAAAAGAGCAGTGTAGTTTTACCTTTCTTCAGCAATAAGTGAATTCTCTACATAGAGCAATGACTAAAATTTATAAAATACAAAAGAAATATTACGATGGGAATAACGAGAGTGATAATACATGTGACGAGTACAGAAAATCAAATCAGTTACTCTAATATGACAGCTTAAAAATTAATGAAAAAACTACTTGAAACAAACGAGTGTTTACAGATAGAAGTTTGCAGAGAATTCACCAATGAACAAGGAAAATTTTCCAAAATTATTCACGATTTAAATGTACAATTTCATTAAAATTTATTTTGAATATGACTGGTTGAACTTCTTGTACCGTCATTATAGGCTTAACAGGGCTTAGTGGAGCTATTTAATTAAAGAAACATTGAGATCTAAAACAAGGCTTAAATCAGGTCCATTAAACAGTAGAACTACCACCATACTACCTGAAATAACTTTAAATAAAATAAGCAACTAAAATATGAACTTGAAGTCTAGGAGCTGGTGAGATTTACAACCTACACCAACAAAAGCAAATTATTACAAACTTTGCAAAACATAACACATGCTACTTACATGCATAAAATATGTTACTTGCGTATACAAAGAAATAAAATAACAGAATATCATAAACACCCTAGTTTTTCTTAGAACATATAGAGAAATTTTAACGCAATCAATATACACTGGAGTGCAAAAATTAAGGACGAGACGGTTTTTTCAATATAACTTTGTACAAAAGCTTTCCAAATCAACACATTTAATACCCTAAGATTCCCAATACGTAAGGACATGAGTAAAGTAAGCAACACTTACTAAAAGAGAAATCAGAGGGATAAAAAAAAGCTTTATTGAAAAAGTAGCATGGAGCGCAATGTGACTGAAGGCCGAAACATCCCTGTGATGGGTGTCCAGCAAGAAACATTCGGTCTTTAACAGAAGATATGATCTTCCCTGACTGCTAGGCAGGTTTCACAGCGTCTGCCCATGCTGAGAATGAGGGTGACAATGAGTTGTTGAGGCATTGCTGCTCATTCGTCTTGCAGCGCCAATTGAAGCTCCGGAATCGTTACTGGTGGTAAGGTACGAGCTGCCAAGCGTCTGCCTAGAAAATCCCATACATGCTCGATGGGATTGAGATCCGGAGATCGTGCCGGCCAATATATACGTTCAATATCCTCACTCTCTAAGAGCTGTTCGGCAGCTACTGTGCGATGACATGGTGCATTGTCGTCCATGAAAAGGAACTGCGGACCCATAGCGCCTCTAAAAAGACGCACGTATGGAAGAAGAATCTCGTTACAATAACGGGTCCCGTTGACTGAACCTGCCTCGAAGATGTGAAGGTCTGTACGACTACCAAGCATGATGCCTCCCCAAACGAGAATACCGCCACCTCCATACCTGTCCCTTTCAATGATGTTCGAGGGATGACTGCGGCTCCCCGCTCTCTCCAGATGAGTATGCGATGAGAATCGCTACTAAGACTGAATCTGCTCTCATCTGTAAAGAGTACTCGTCCCCATTCATTGTCTCTCCAATTCCGGTGTTCGCGGCACCACAGAGAACGCCTTCTCCGATGGGCAGGCGTTAGAGGTACACACCGTACAGGGCGTCGTGCAAACAGACCACCACCGTGCAGTCTTCTGGCCACAGTAAAACGCGATATCGGTCGTCCAGTCGCCTGTGTCGTGTGTCTAGCGATTTCTCCCGCTGTCTGCCGCCTGTTTCTTCTGGCCTGTAAGGCAATATACCGGTCATCTGCGGGTGTGGTTCCTCGTGGACGACCACTACTAAACCCCGGATAGCTGTTCCTGTAGTTTGAAATTGTCTCCAAAGTCGTGAAACGATGCTGTGAGCAATTCCGAACTCTGCAGCCACACTTGTCACACTGCGGCCTTCCTCCAACTTCCCAATGATTCGACCTCGGGTAAAAGCATTCAGATGTCGTCTAACAGATTGATTATTCGCCATTTCTTGCTGAGGCAGCAACTCGATGTGATTTTAACTGCTATACGGCGTGCAATCTCTTTGCCAGAAATACTGATCTTACACCGACAACATGCTTTATACTACTCAGACACTCCTCCATTACGTCTACCTGCATATCTGCGCATGTGCTACAGTACATCACCTTACTTAATCTCCTGATTGGTCTTTCTGTCCGCTCTACCTCTTCGTTCAGCTGATATGCTAATTTTTCGACTTCGTCCTTAATTTTTGCACACCAGTGTATAAATTCATTTCATTTACAGATACATATTTTATGAAATTTGACAATTTCAAATCAGTAACTGTATTTTTACTTATATTCTTTAGAGCAATGTTTCCCAACCTTTTTTTCCTCGCGAACCAAAAGAAAGGTCCGAAAAAATTTGACGAACCCCTATGTAGTCGTTAATGGCAGGTAAAAAAAAAAGCAACAAAATTTGATAGAATATGTACTATATTTCATATTGCAGAAAATTGATTATATTAATCGTGAAATATTTAAATAAAACATTAATAAGACTAAAATGATGGCTATAAAAGTTGAAAACAAGATAAATTTAACAAACTGGTTCTTATGCTTTACATTTGAGATATTTGTGGCTGTTTGATAGAACAAAGCAATTAAAAGTTAGGCTCAATATCTGACAATTTCAGTCTTAGATCAGGTTCTGCATTTAACCTGTTTCTGTATTTATCTTTCAGATAAGTTTATGATGAAAATCCTGTCTCGCATAGACATGTTGTGCAAAATAATAATAGAACTTCAATGGCTTTTCTTGACAGAACAGGATATTCATTTTGTATACTGAGCCAGAAGTCAATTAAAGATTGATCTTTAAAAATTGCTTCTAGAGAACTGTCACAAGATAACTCTATGAGAGGTATATTTAGAGAGGTTTCTGAACTTAGATTTCCTTGAAATGGATTACGTATCCAGTTGTTTGAGATGGATATATTGCATCTGTTGGGAAAATAGTCATCGAAAGTTAATCGAAGATAGTTCACATGTTCATATATACTCCTTTTAATGTTTTCGTCAAGTTTAATTTAATTTTCTGATAAAAAAGTGCTGACAGTATCGAAACGTCCATACTCATTCATCTGCAGGCATTGAATCCAAAAATTGATCATTTTCAACATAGCCTCAATTCTATCATGCACACTGAAAATGGTAACACCCTCGCCTTGTAAAGAGATATTTAATTCATTCAGTTTACAAAAAATGTCAGCCAAATACGCAAGCTTTTGCAGCCAAAGAACATCGGATATACAAGAAGACAAATGAAACAGATGATCAATAAAAAATGCTTGAGCTTCAGACTTCAATTCAAACAAACGCGTCAAAACTTTACCACGGGAAAGCCATCTAACTTCTGTGTGAAGTAGTAAAGAAACGTGGAAACTTCTAAAATCCTCACAAAGCGTACGGAATAGACGGCAATTTGTAGCACGCGACATACTAAAGCTTGTCTATGAATACAACAATGAGTCCATTGAATTTTCTCGTTGATCTTCTTCACCCTTGCCACAAAACCAGAAAATTTTCCTGTCATTGATTTTGCACCATCTGTACACACACTCACACAATAAGACCAGCTTATTCCATTCTTTTCAAAATACCAATTGATCATATCGAAAATCGCTTCTCCAGTTGTGTAGGTTTTCAAAGATTTTGCAAATAGTACATCTTCTTGAATCATCTTGAATATTTGTAAAAAGAAGATATCTAACGTAGACAAGCAAGACTGCGGCATTTGTTACATCCGTCGATTCGTCAAGTTGAATTGCAAAATAATTCAATTTTATTCTTTTTAGAAGTTCGTTCTCCACATAATTAGCCAAGTCATTAATTCTACGCCGCGACACCGTGTTGTTTGATAAGGGAACTAGCTCAATTTTCTTTGCTGCCTTTTTCTCTGCCCAAGCATACATTTGGCGATATCTTTCGCACATGGTCCAATTAAATTTTCTGCTATTGTATGCGCTTGTCCAGATCTTGCAATTCTATAACTTACTCGAAAAGATGCTTCAAGGGCCATTTTACTATCTTCGTTTGAAGTCAAAGAAGAAAGGCTACACTTTTTGATATCTGCTAATTTATCTTTGTGTGTCGGATGTTTTGTTTCAATATGTCTACGAAGAAGTGATGGTTTTAAACTGCTGTTGGCAAGAACTTCGTTACATATAACACAAAGCGGTTTAGGTTCCGACTCATCCCCAGTAAAATGAAAACCCAGTTGTAGATAGTCGCTGTCATATTTTCGCTTTTCCCCTTTTCTATCATTTCCTTTGTTTTTCGTCTGATGAAACGGTACCTCATTACAGCTTTCAGTACTATCATCTCAATTATCATGTCTCATTTCTAAACGACCCGTTTTTAACCATTGATCCATAATAAAAATAAGCTATAATAATAATTAAATTAATAATTATTAAATCATTTACACGAGAACATGACAGTCACAGTATCACTATCACTCAAGCTTTACAAGTGCTAAGCCTATGTATGAACGTCGACAGACAGACAGACAAAATAGACAGTTAATACAACACTACTCCCCCAGTTCCCGGTTGTGAACAAGTATCTAATTCTAAAATCTGTAGTAAACTGCCTTAATTTGATATTTATTTCCAATTGTATTGTAAAAAAAAAATATTACATAGAAGGGAAAACTGCTGCAATGATTTTAAATATAAAGCAGAACATGATACTAATCACATTGATAAAATGTTTTAAATATAAATAAATGTTTGTAATAAAAAGAGAATAGTATTTGATCACTTGAATAAGAGAAATAAATTATAATGTATAAAATTGTTGATATAATTTGATATTGATGAAGTAATTTTGAAAAACAAATAAGGAAAAAAGAAATGAAAATATTGAAATTTATTATAGATTTCTTAAGAAACAGGCAGCGAACAATCTGTTTTACATTGGGTGTGTTGTTTATTTTTTTTTCTTTTGATTTTAATGGCGTTTTAAAAAATCCGCCATTACAATATTGTTTTCGCGAAGCCCCTCTGCAAACACTGCGAACCCCTAGGGGTTCGCGAACCACCGGTTGGTAATCACTGCTTTAGAGTATTAAATTTAGCAATATTTGAAATAAATCTTAGATCAATATTTTTCACAGAAGAGCATCTAAACAGCAGGTGCTCAATATTGACATTACTGATGCCACATGGACAGGCGCAAATTTTAATCGTAAAACAATAAAAGGTAAATTGTCCGTGATTAGTTAAAGCTTGGTTTAGATACTTGTCACTTAGGCATCTTCTCTCACAGTTGAGATTAAATTATAATTGTTACGAAATGTACAGGCGCGGTAAGATGGCTTCCGCAAAGCAGTTTTAGGGTTGCCATAAAATGGCAAGGGAAGGCAGCGTTGCCACATCCGGCGAGAAATCGCCCATTTGGCGGCAAAATTGGCGATATGCCATGGACGGACGGAGAACCTTCTGGAACGAATTCTTACCGGTTTAGCCCAGAATGTTCTCGAACATCAGCCAAAAGCTACATAAACCCTGCTGGTACGCGGAGAGTTAGCATTGTGTGTGTGCCTCGAGAGTGCGAGATAGTGTCTCGAGTCGATCGAGTTGACAGCCGGGCAGCGAGTGCCGAGTGGGTCGTCGAGATAACCGAAGGAGTCTCTTAGTGTATCGCGGTTAGTGCATCGTCGAGAGAGCGTGTTGAGCTCCGGGAATGACTGAACCGAAGAGTCGGGAGCTGTGCTCTGTGTGTCGTCGAGTGCATCGCGAGTTGTAGCGTGGAGAGTCTCGAGAGTACGTGGAGTTCCGAGAACGACTAAGCAGAGTCGGGAGCTGTACTCTGGTGCTTTGCAGTGAAGCTGTCTTCATCGCTATAGCCTGATAACCTGGAGGCTGTCTCGCTGAGTTTCAGAGTGTTTACAGATCTTCAACGACTGTAAAAGTGTTTTGGAGCTGTCCTGATTAATATTGATAAATAAAGTGTGTTTCGATACTTTATCCGGTGACGTCGTTATTAACTCCAAATCTACGAACCCCGTACGAATGTTAAGGAAGAAAACAACGTAACGACTGGTGTCAGAAAAAGAAAACGCAACAATATGTTAATCTTCCTTATAATCTGAGTCATTCCACTTTGCTGGCCATAGAGTGAAACTTTTTCTTTTCAACAAAGATTTCAAGCTGTCAAAGAAAGTCTTTACTTCAAAACCATTAATCCAAAAGAGTTTAATATCTCTGAAAGCGCTAAGAAAAATGAGCATATCTTTTATGTGTTTAATTAGATAGTTACTTGGACAAACATCCGTAATTGAAACAATTACTCTTTCTCAGTCACTATAGATTTCCACAGGATCTAGCGTAGAATTAGAAATAAACCAATATAAGGCCTCTCGCAGAGCCACTAACTCTGCGTGATAGACAAAGGCATTGTCATAAAGTCTATATTTCCTTTGTAAGGTTAGTTTCTCATGTGAGGGCACACAAAAGGCTGCTCCCACATGACCATTTAATTTAGATCCATCTGTAAAAACCGTCTGGCCTGTCATATTGAGGAGGCCTTTATGCCAATTCAACCGTTTCAATAAAGCTGGATGAATGTCTAAACCTTTCTCAAAATCAAAATCTCAAGCTGAGAAGATCTCACTGAAACAATGGACAGTTTTATTACCAGCTTTTAATTTAAAGATAGCATATTCTTTTTCCGCTAAAATATCGATCGTAGGACATCCAGCCAAAATCTGAAGAGCTACCGTGGAAACAGTTCTAAAACACTTAGTAATCCCCAATAAATCGATTCTTTGAATTTTCAAAATTTTGTTACGCATTCGGACCGTTCCAGTCCACCATGCGCCACATGCATACAAGATCTTTCTCTCAATAGCTCTTTTATATAAACTCCTAAGAAAACTATAAACTCCTCCTATATAAACTCCTATAAACCTTGGACATTCATTTTAGTAAGTATATTAAGAATATGGGTTCATTCGAACTTTATTTGATCTAGGGGAGGTATAAAAGTGAGCTTTTCATCGATCGTAATGCCCAAATATTTGATTGTCTTAGAAACTCTAATTGGTTGTCCATACAGTTTGCACGAAGGATGCTTTGATCTAGTATTAGTTTTAGCAATACCCAAAAGAAAGCTCTTCTTTGGATAAAATTTGAGTTTAACATGGAAAGATCACTCCTCCAATTCTTGAGTGACGAAACTTAAAGCTCCGTGGCCAATAAAACAAAATCGTCAGCATAAGCTTGTATACTAACATTTTGTGGTCAGGTTATGTTTAAAGCTATAGTAGCAATAATAGTCCACAAAAGTGGATCTGATATTGAGCCTTGTAGACAATCTCTTTTTTAATTTCTGTGATGCCACTTATTACCATCATATAAGGAAACTTTTCTTTCATTCAGAAAATCACATATTAATAAGAAGATATTTCTTGGACATTTCATACTTTTAATTCTTTTAATAAAATTGGCCACCAAACATTGTTGAAAGCGCTCTTTACATCTAAGGATAGAATTGCAGTATGCTTACCATTCCTTCTATTTCGAAGGATGTCAGAAATTAAATTATCTCTAGCCTGGGTAGTACTTTTACCCGGCATAAAACCAAACTGATTTTTATTTAAAAGATTATTTGATAATAAATAATATTGTAACCGTTGTGTCATGAGTTTATCCAGCACTTTGCCCCAGGAAGGCAGTAAACAAATGGGGCGAAAAGAGGAAGGATCTTTTTTATCCTTTCTTTCTTTGTTGAACAAAACCAAATCAGCCTCTTTCCAACATTCAGGAAAAATTCTCCTCTGAAGACATTCATTCAGAATAGCTACAAAGAACTTTTTATTTCATTCAAAGATTTCTAAAATAATATCCATTGTCAGGCCATCTTTACCAGGAACTTTACCTTTATTTAACTTTTTACGAGTAAATTCCATTTCATCCAAAGTAAAATCATAATCATTTACGGTCTGTGGAGGTATCGTACAATCTGAGCTAACTTGATAATGACATGATAGATCACCATACGTAGTATCATAAGGAAAGTGATATTGTAGGAGGTAATTTACTGTTTCGTCTATATCTTAGTATAAGATCCATCTCGATATTTCGAAGAGGCAGTTTGTAAAGCTGGCTTATATTTATTAACAGCAATATAGTAAGGAATACCAAAAGGTTGATGAATATTCAAAGTGTGTCATAGTTGTTCCCAAGCACAATTTTTACCAATGTTGATTACTCGTTTATAGTCAGCTAATTTCTTTAACAAATTTTTCTCTATACGATTGTAACATCTCTGAAATTTTCTTCGATACAGTCAAGCTTGACTATTTAAAACAGCCAGTTTTTCGGACCACCAATGCACCTGTTTACCCAGAACGTTGCTCTGTTTAAATTTTTTCATCTTCTTATTTTTCTTTCAGATATCCACTATTAAGTTAGTAAAATCTTTAATATAAATATTTAAATCAGAAATATTTTCTAAATTTTCTCCGGAAACTTTATTTATAAAGTTATACAGTTCTGCAAGAAAATTTAGCCAATTCAAATCCCAAATACAGAAACGTTCAAATTTCTTCTCTCTAAGTAAGTTATTTAAAAGTCCAATCTCAATATAGTGATGATCGCCACATGATATATGATATATCCATAGAAACAGACCAATTCAGGACAAAAGAAGATCTTACAATGGTAAAGTCTATCCAGCTTTCTCTTCTGGCATCGAAAAACGTAGCCGGGCTATCAGGACTATTAAGAACATTCAAATTGTTTGTCGAGCAGAATTCTATTATAGCATCACCTTTAGGATCGATTGAGTGATCATAAAGACCCCATAGCCGAATCTTAGCATTTAAATCTCCGCAAATAATTTTTTCCGAGTCTTCATGCGAATCAATAATACTGTTAATACAATATAAATAGTCACTCAAGGCGTCATTAGGAGGGTAATACACTGAAACAAAAACTATGTTTCATTATTAATTATCATTTTAATTGCCACTATATTCGAGGAAACATACAAAAGCATTGCTGGAGAGCTGTCAAACAGAACTATTGCCGCTCGTGGATAATTTTTGTCACAAAAAGTTCAAAATTTCATAGGGATTCCCCGAACTTTATTATCCACTACTTATTTTTAATATAAATTTCATTAAAATATTATCTGAATCGTTCACCCTGGATGTTCAAATTACACTTATCCCTTGATTTATAAGGAAGATAAGTTCCGCACGAAACCGTGTAAATTGAAATCTCAAATTTTGCTATGCAAAACCGTGGGAAACGAAAAATGCATTAAATGGGCATAATTTAGTTATTTATTTACATAAAAGAAAAGTAAGACATCTTGAAATAAATTAAGTTATACTTCATTCATAAAATAAGAAATATATGTAGGTAATAGAAGTACATATTTAATTTATTTTACATTAGGAAAATATAAGATCATTGAAAAATTATTATAAGTTTAATAAGTGTCATCATTTTTATGAACTATTAGTCTTTCCTTCTTGATTGGTATGATGTAACTTTCATCACTTGAGCGTTCTTGATAAGATTCTGCTTCAATGGTTGACGAATTACGGAAGATCTCAGATCGGTATTGGTATGATGTAACTTTCATCACTTAAGCGTTCTTGATAAGATTCTGCTTCAATGGTTGACGAATTACGGAAGATCTCAGATTACGGAGACTTTGTAGTAAAATCCGTAATTAACAATTGCCTAGGTGTTTTCCTAAATCTTTGTAAACCTCCTCATATTGATTTATGCTCCCGTTGAAATAGGAGAGCTCATTCAAAATTCATGTCATATTATAAAAAATGATTAAGCCCTACGCTGATGAACTTGCTGTGAACGCAACTGGTTCATATTGCTCTTCATCGGAATTATTCATCATGTTTATTTTTTTTATGAATCATGTTAACTTATCCTCATTTAATTCTCCCTTAGCCATTATTTCTTCAATATCTGCCTGAGCTAAATCCTCAAAACCTTCTCCTGCTATAATTTGGACCAATTTAGAGATCTGAAAATATTCGTGTTCTAATAGTAATTTATCATTCTCATCTTCAGCAGCATTCGGCCATATTGCTTTCCAGCATGCGTTGAGCGTTGATTGTTTAATCTGAGCATAAGACAGTCCAACATGTTTAAAACAATCTAAGATTGTAAATTTCTTCCAAGCATCCATAAGAGTAAGAGATTCATCATTCTCTATTTGTTCTAAAATATACCTGAAGATTTGTTTGATATACAATGTCTTAAAAGTCGAAATTATTCCTTGATCTAACGGCTGTAATAAGGAAGTTGTATTCTTTGGTAAAAAGACAACTTCTATATTTTCGTATTGTAAATCTTGAGGACGACCAGGTGCATTATCATTTAATAGAAGAGCCTTAAATGGCAATTCCTTTATACTTAAATAATTTTTGACATCTGGGACAAACATGTTATGAAACCATTCATAGAAAGCTATGGCAGTGATCAATACTTTCTTATTAGCCATCCAATAAACGGGAAGTTATTTATGTTTATTCCTTTAAATTCTTTTTAATTTCCTGTTTTCGATATGTTAATAAACCCAGACTGTTCAGCATTGAAGATCTGATCAGAAGGAGTTGGCGGCAATGATTTCAGGAAATTTTCCTGGATATTGTTGTGCTGCATCCGCATCAGCAGGAGCACTTTCTCCTTTCAATCTTAGATTATGTGAAGAATGTCTTTATTTAAATCTCTCAAATCAACCATAACATGTGGAAAAAGATACCTATTTTTCATCTGGCGAATTCGATGGTGACAGATTCTGAAGTGCTTTAGAAATATCTAAGCTTTATTTGTAATAGCATTACTATCAATTAGAATCCGGGTTTGATTGTCTTCTATCCATATCACTAACGCCTTTTCTGTATTTTCCACTGTATCATCTCTTACTAATTGTGCTCGTACTGCTGAAAATTCCAGCTGCTGCTTTTTTCCTAATCGAGTCTTCATTTTTTCTAATTGTCCTTATTGTGGCTTCATTTCATGGAGTAAAATGTAGCAACATTTATATGTAGCAACTCTTTCTTTAATTAAATGTAGCAACTCTTTCTTTATTACTTAGATGATCTAATATTTTTGTTTCTAAAGAAATAAATTTTCTTTTTATTTGATTTTTTAAAAATCTTTGGGCATTACAGAACATTAAAAAATTTACATAAATTATAAAAATGCCACAAAAATATAAATGTTTAAAACTTACCACCAAACATTCAAATAGGTAGATAAAAATGATGTAAGCTTTGCTGTTAAAATACTGATACTGCACATACAGTTCACATGAACCAAATAGCTTTACTGTTGTGAAATACATATACGAGCATACTATGGAGATTTCCCTTTTACAACACGGAGAATTAACATTCTTGTTGTTGCCACCAATGTTACCAAAGAAATAAGATTCAAAAATGACTTCAAATATAAGTATTTGCGTATATGCAGCCGAATATACATTTTTACCAAGTTTTTGAAATTCATTAATCTTTAAACATTGTAAAACCGAAATCGTATAAAGCGAGTACCGTGTAAATCGCGAGAGGGGTGTAGTTGTTAACCATTTCTTCTCTCACTCTTTTAAAATTGGAACAATACATTTCAAACTAAGCAGGTTATTATCTTCTATTCTGGCTGTTCAGTAGCCTTGGTTCAGTAGTAACTGTCAGGTACCATTGTGTGTTGTTCGCGTCATGCGGCAAAGATTTTAAGGATCGGCGAAAGCGAAGCTCTACAGTTCTATTATGAAGCTATCTTCTATTATGAAGAAAATTTATCATTTTATACGACTTTTCTACCTATGAGAAAATTCAAAAGAGAAAGAACTGCAAAATTAGATTGTAGGGAAGAGAGGCTAAAAACTAAATTCAGGAAAGACCAAGAAATCCGTATGCTCCTCGTGCATCGTGAAGCGGACAAAATGCAGTATCCATGTTCGGATGCAATGTTTTAGGAGCAAATCGTTGACATTAGCAAAGAAAAATTCAAAGTAGAAATTGCTTTACAATTTGGAGATTAATATCCTTTGAATAACGCCAGAAACTGTTTTTTACGTGGTTGTGTGAACTTCAGTCCTCGTAATCTATGCTCTGTTTGGAAAATTTGTGATCACATTACACGATTACGCTCTTAAAATATCAAAGCTAATTAGTAACTGTAGAAATTGTGCGAATATTTATCACCCCTGACTTCTTAAGTAAAATCATCACAACCAAATAAAAATAAAAAATTACTTATTTATTAATACGTCGGCCTAACGATGACGTAAAAGAAAATTAATATCAACTGGACGACCTCTAGCTTGCGGATGGATAAATAAGATTCATAAACGAATTTAAAGCAAACTAAGTCTCGTTCCTTCTGACTGAACATACGTTGAGTATAACTTAAACAAACCTTTGTTGGCACTGTACTGTAAACAGTAGAAATAAACTATATGCAATCAACCAAAATGTCTAATCACCAATTTGAAATTTGGCTCTTAGCTATGCTTTAAACTCAATCTATGTTGGTGGAAGCTGGCGAAGAATAGTTCAATTAAAATAATAAAATAACTTATTAATTATGATAATAAAATCATTTTTCTTCATCATATACGGTTAAAAGTAATTCAATTGACCTTTGAAAGCTTTAAAAATGTACTAGAAAATGTCCAATTTGCCCTGTAGGACAAATAACCAGTATAATCAAAAGTTATGAAATAATTTAATTTCTGTCCCAGGTGGACACATTTAGAATCTCTTGATTGTGTTTGCAGTGGTTCGGAATTTTAGGGATCAAAATACACTAATTGTTTCACATATTCAGTACTTTCAGAGGTTGTGAGACCAATTCGACTTGTTGAATAAATATCATCTTCGGAGCTGAAATTTCTCTAATTTGTTTATGCCATTGTTCAGTGGTGCTGGAAGGATACTTTTCGTAAACTATTATACAGGGTTTCTCCAGAAAGTAACGAGACTCATTTTTTTTTTTTTTTTTTTTTTTTTTTTTTTTTTTTTACAATTTATTGATCGTACACACACGAAAACTTAATATTCCTCTAAGTGCATACGTTTTCTCCATCGTAAGTACGACAAGGTCACTACACAGTGTCATGCCACAATACTTCCGGACTTGCCGAGAGCATGAAGGTGACTAACCTCGGTACCGCTAGAAAGTTTAAGGTCCATGCCACTCCTTTGCACGGTAGCACCGCTCGGCGCTGTACAGTCGCTTCTCAATCAAGTGCGGCTCGTTACTTCCCGTACAAACCATGTATTTTTTTCTGTAGCTTTATTTGTGAACAAACCTGCAACGAAAGTTATAAAACAATAAAATCAGTTAAATTTTTACATGAGTAACAAACTGAACTGGAATGCATTTGGATGAGAAACTTGCCAAATATTAAAGTTTATTATATATAATTTATATATATATGTATATATATATATATATATATATGCCATATATATATATATATATATATATGTATGTATGCCATATATATATATATGTACATATATATATATATATGGGTGTACATGGGTGAAATGACAAATACTTTATATAGAAATTAATGGGCGCAGCACAGTTTCATCTGCAGATGAAAATAGCAATGAAATGCGAAAAAGCTAAGATGTTAGAATTTTGTAAGCTTTGGAAAGTAACGGACCTCAGAGCAAACACTTGAAATTTCTTTAACAAATTCTTCTTATCTAAGGTTATCTAGGTTACAATTGTTAACAAAGTGCTAGTGATACATGGTTCTGCTTGTTAATTTAGGTAACGGACAACAAAATGTACCGCTAGATTATTTAAATAAAGATTTTGAGCTGAGTATTACTCCGTTTTGAAGTGTTGTTTCATAAATAATAACAATAATTTTGTTGCACTTACTAACATTATCGATAATTGCTACACGTAGGAAATTTTATTGTTAAACAAACTGAATTTCTTTTTCATGTCTACATTAAATACAATGCGAAAGATGCATAGATAAGTGTCAAATAAGGCTATATTTTTCTATTTCAGATTTAAACTTATATATCTGAAAATATTTTTCAGCAGATTTAGTGTAACAAGTTTCCAGTATCAATCAGAATTTGAAGTAAGTATTGCAAAACATAATTAATTTTTTTTTTTAACTTTATATCCTTTAGTACTAACTTAGAGAGAAAATTACAGCTTTAGACTAACAACACAATTAACTCTAAACATATTAACAATACAAATTAAACTATTGTAAATTTTGTTGGAATTAGAGTCTGAAAAGTAAATAAAATCTTCTGCAGCTGATAATGTATTGTCGAAATTGCTTGGATGCATTAATGTTGCGAGAGGAAAACGGGTACTGCCAATATTTCAGCTTACGTAAGGTGAACTTAATTCTCATTGTTTTCTGATATTTAGCAACTATTCCTTAAAATCACTGGTGCAAAATTTGAAGGATTTCTCATAGACCTCTTCAAATTGTGAAAATTTTTAAAAATTCAATATTACTCCACTAAACATATTTGCATAATTCGCTGTATGAAATTTAAGCTTCTAGTTTCTTTCTAAATGTCGCGAACTTTTAAAGCAGAAGGAAAGGGATGATAAGTGATAAGTGATGATAAGTGATAAGTGACGGTGGGCATAGGCACTGTCCCTTTGCCATAGAGATTAATCAGTACAGCACCATGTCCACCCTTATCTAGAGTTGGCTAGAGAGGAGCCTCACGCGTGCCTCGCACCGAGCGCCCAGACGCAACGCCGGATCCATCCCAGGAGCAGTTCAACGAACCAAAGGGCCCCCGGGAATTTATTGAGACTAAAAGAAGAGAGATACATTGCCATACAAGGGCGGTTGAACATACAGTTGATACATGATAGATACAATATAGTGATTTATAAAATAGCAAGTGAGATTTATAAAGTTTAAAATGAGAGCAACAAATCAAATGTTATTATTGCAAGAGCACACGATGAAACAAGGTACAAGAATGCGTATATTGACATCAACAGAAATGAGATTAGTATGTTAATTCGTACAATAAAATAAATGGCTAAACTAAATAATACCAATGACACTTATGAAACGCTTGCGTTCATAAGTTTCAAGAATGCGTTCTGCTCGATGATAATTACAGATTATTTAAAGTTAATGCTGATTGAACAGTGATACAATTATGCATAGAACCTCATGCAATAGATCCCTATGGGGATCCATACAGACGAAAACATAACAGGTATACATATGCAGGTAAATTAAAAACTACATTAATATTCACGTACTGGAGCAGAGATGTATGCAGTAAGGATACATTACCCCCTTATGCATATCGGGTTACATACGTGTACTTTTGGGATTACATACTTGTACATTAGGATTCCATACAAGTGCAGTTTAGTTAGAATTACATTAAAATTGGCGTACTATAACAGAGACATATGCATTGAGGATACATGACGTATTCATTTGAGATTACATGCATATACAATTCGGATTACATACAAATGCAATTTCTTTAAATACAGAGCTGTGCAGTATTAGCAATACTGAAATGATTCTGGTATGCCTAAATTACTGTAGATTTACATTTAAGTTCGTATGCAATAGCATATGCATATACGTTAAGGGTACATTAAGGATACGTAACAGATACAATTATGATGTGCATTTTCGTGTGCAATAACATACATATACATTAAGGGTACATTAAGGATACATAATATATACAATTATAATATGCAGTAAGGATACATGACATAATCATTAGAGTGACATCAAAATTCACGTACTATAACAGAGACATATGCATTGAGGACACATTACATATTCGTTTCGGATTACATACATATACAATTCGGATTTCATACATATACTTTTGGAAATACATGTAAATGCAATTTGTATAAATACGGAGCTGTGCAATAATAGCAATACAAAGATAAGTCTGGTATGCATGAATTAGTGTAAAATTACATTTAAATTCATGTGCAATAACATATACATATACGTTAAGGGTACATTAAGGATGCGTGACATATACAATTATAATATGCGATAAGGAAACATTAAGGAAATATAAGATATTCATTTGGATTACATACGTATACATTTGGATTACATACAAGTGCAGTTTAATTAGAATTACAGTAAATTTCACGTAATATAACAGAGACATATGCGTTTAGGATACATTACACGTTCATTCGGATTACGTACGTATACGTTTGGGCTGACATTTAGAATTACATACAGTTGTAGTTTAATTAGCATTATAGTAAAATGCACGTATTATTACAGAGACACATGCATTAAGGAAATATTACATATTCCTTTCAGATTGCATACATATGTATTGGAGATTACATGTAAATTCAATTTGTTTAGATATGGAGCTGTGCAGTAAAAGGAATTTAGAGGTAATTCTGGTATGTCTGATTTAGTGTAGAATTACAGTTAACTTCGCGTGCAATATTATATTCATAGACATTAAGGGTACATTAAGGATACGTCACATATTCAATTATAATATATACATTGAGGATACAGGACATATTCATTAGGATTACATGAAAATATATTTAAGATTATATACCAGCGCAGTTTAATTAGAAGTACATTAGAATTCACGTACTATAACAGAGATATATGCATTAAGGATACTGTTACGAATTTGGTATTTAAAAAGCTAATGTTAGTTCAATTATAAATTAAATGGTTTTATTTCTCGAGCAGTGCAGCGCGTGACGAATATTAAAAGAAAGCTAAGCCGGAAAATTGAACATACAAGAGCGCGTGCATTAAATAAATAAATATCTCTTTTTGATTTCGAGAAAGTACTGGAAAATTCTAGCGCGTGATTTTAAAATCTTATAAAAGGAGGAAAACATCTCAGTTTGTAGTAGTTGCTTAGTTTGTTGTTGTTTAGAAAACTACTGTTGTTGATTGTAGCGAATTCGCGGATTAGCGTTCTTTAGCTGTTTTGAATTACGTTCTATTGGACATTTGAGTAGTTAAAAGATAAGTACTGTGAGATATTGTAATACTGCATGATAATTTAAGAAAATTTAAGCATTTTTGTTGTGATAATAATAAATTTTTGTTCATTTTTCATCGGACTTGTGCATTCATTTCATAACGAACCCGTACGCACGCAACAATTTTTGGTGTCAGAAGTGGGATTTGAATGCCAATAACAAGAGCGATGGAAGAACAATTGAGACAGCTCATTAGTGCTTTTGCTGCATTCCAAGAAAAGATGGAAGCTGGCCAAGCATCATTTAAGGAAGAAATGAAATTGGGCCAGGAATCCGTTAAGGAAGAAATGAAATTGGGCCAGGAATCCGTTAAGGACGAAATGAAAGCCGTTCAAGCTGGTCAAGAAGAAATTAAAAGAGAAATTACTTGCATAATAGAAAATAAATTTGAAGCTATGGAAGGCAGAATTGACGCAGTTGAAAATAAAGTTGGACATATTGAAGAAAGAGTTTCTTCGGTGAAAGAAGAAATAGAAGAAAGAGTTTCTTCTGTAAAAGAACAAATTGATGAGAGAGTTTCTGCAGTTGCCAAAGAAATGGATACTTTAAAGAAATTCGTAGCGTCGGCAGGGAGCAAAAGTGATGATTTTAAATTCTTACCAATGCCTGCTCGTCCACCTCTGAAGCTATCCACATATGATGGGAAGACCTCCTGGCAGGTGTATAAGACACAATTTTCTATCGTGGCGGATGCGAATGGATGGGATTCCCAAGCTAAGGCCTGTCATCTCGCCGCTTCTCTAAGAGCCGACGCAGCGGATATCCTTCAGACTCTTCCCGAAAACAAAAGGTTAGATTTCGAAGCTCTGTCCGGCGCCTTGGAGTTGCGCTTTGGGGAGAAGTGTTTAAAAGACTACAGCAGGCTCCAATTAAAATCTCGTCAACAGAAGCCTACCGAAACACTTCAGGAGCTCGCCGCGGATGTTGAAAGGCTGTTCCATCTCGCCTTTTCGGAATGCCCGACAGAAACAAGGGAAATCATGTCCTTGCAATACTTTATCGACGGCATCCGAGATACTGAAATACAGAAAGCTCTACGAATGGCGGATGTAAAAGATTTAAAAAGTGCTCTAGTGTACGCCATGAAATTTGAGGCAGCCCAGCAAGCCACTCGTCGAGACCGCTACCCAGTTAGAGCTGTGCGAGTCCATGAGCCAGTGGATCAACTGATGGCTCGTTTAGATGATTTAGCCAGACAAGTCGAAGATTTGATACGGAGTAGCAGTGAGAACAAAGTGGCTGTAAGATGTTGGAGATGTGGTTCTGAAGGTCACCTACGACGGCATTGCAGAACACCCCAGGGCACGGATAATGAAACGGATGAGTTGACAAGACCAGTGAATGCTTTAAGACGGAATAGTGGTGAAACAAAACCGACCCTAAAGTGCTGGAATTGCGGTGTTGAAGGCCACCTACGAAGGAACTGCAGAACTCCAGAGCACGGAAAATAAGGCATACGATTTAAACAGACAATTAAATGCCACGGGAAGGAAAAGGACTGACAAGAAACCAAAGTGCTGGAACTGTGGAGCTGAAGGCCACGTACGAAAGAATTGCAGAACACCCCAGGGTACGAAAATTGAGACAATTTCTGAGCAACGACGCAGGAAAGAAATTAATGACCATATCAAGGAACGGAGGTTGCCAGATAATGAAAAACCCTGTTTTAAAGCGCTTAAGATCTCTATAGTGAGTGGCAACAATAACGGACTGTCCATCAATGGGAATATCGATGGAGTTCATTGCAATATGATCATTGACACAGGAGCTAATGTTACCATCATTAGGAAAGATTTAGCTGAACAGTTTAAAGATAAACTTATTTGGACGCCATCCTGTGTTACCCTTCAGACTGCGTCTGGTGACAAGATCGACATAACTGGGAAGTTAAACGTAAACATCACGTTTGGAAGTGCCGCCTACCATCACACGGCATATGTGGCGGATATTACAGATCCATGCATACTCGGATTGGACTTTTTAAGGAAATACAATTTTTCCTTAGATTTCAAAAACAATAAGCTGCTTTCAGCATCTGATGGCATGACTATCCATCCTCAAAAGGGATCCTCGCCTGGAAATGTCGACGCCTTGTCCGAAAGATCGAGCTTGGGAAGCTGCCGAAATCATACCAGGGTCGAAAAGAAACTCAAGACTACCAGCTATTCTCCATCCCAGAAGCTCTTCGGTCGAGACCTTCGTCTGCCTTGTGACCGCCTGTTTAGTCGCCCTACGGATGCGCCTTCATCGCCTGAGGAACACATCCAAGATGCCCAGGCCCGGTTTGAGGGGATGCACCGTTCTGCACGAAAGCGAGTCAACTTGGCGACGGAGAAAATGAAGACCAGATGCGACACAAGAGCTACTAGACATAGATCCAACAAAGGAGACAAGGTATGGTTGTGGAACCCGATTCAACGAAAAGGACTGAGTCCTAAATTACAGTCACCTTCGGATGGTCCATATACAGTACTGAACACGAATGACGCCGTGGTTCGGATCCGTGAGTCTTCGAACTCTTACGACAGGTTAGCTCATTACTATGGCCATAGTACGTAATGTAAATAATTGTAAATAGTATCAGACCATGGTCCTTTTTGTTTTTAAATGTGTATTTGATTTGATTTGTATTTAGTATTTGATTTGCATTTAGTATTTTATTTGTATTTAGTATTTGTTTTGTATTTAGTATTTGATAGCATTTGATTTGTTTAAGTTAGTTATTGCATTTATTGTTTATGTTGTTTGATATTGTAATGTAATGTTTATGCCTCAGTTGCAATTATGCCACAGTTGTAAGTTTAGCTTCCTGTCCAGGGATTGTACTGCCCGGGACGTGCAGTCCTTGGGAAGGGGGCAGTGTTACGAATTTGGTATTTAAAAAGCTAATGTTAGTTCAATTATAAATTAAATGGTTTTATTTCTCGAGCAGTGCAGCGCGTGACGAATATTAAAAGAAAGCTAAGCCGGAAAATTGAACATACAAGAGCGCGTGCATTAAATAAATAAATATCTCTTTTTGATTTCGAGAAAGTACTGGAAAATTCTAGCGCGTGATTTTAAAATCTTATAAAAGGAGGAAAACATCTCAGTTTGTAGTAGTTGCTTAGTTTGTTGTTGTTTAGAAAACTACTGTTGTTGATTGTAGCGAATTCGCGGATTAGCGTTCTTTAGCTGTTTTGAATTACGTTCTATTGGACATTTGAGTAGTTAAAAGATAAGTACTGTGAGATATTGTAATACTGCATGATAATTTGAGAAAATTTAAGCATTTTTGTTGTGATAATAATAAATTTTTGTTCATTTTTCATCGGACTTGTGCATTCATTTCATAACGAACCCGTACGCACGCAACAATACGTTACATATTCATTTCGGATTACATACATATTCGTTTGGGATTGCATTTAAGATTACATACAGGTGTAGTATTACGTTAAAATTCACGTACTATAATGGAGACATATGCATTAAGGATGCATTGCATATTCATTTCGGATTACATGCATATACATTTGGGATTACATACAGATGCAATTTGTTTAATTATGGAGCTACATTCATTTATAAGTGATGAATTTCTTACAGTTTCATATCAGTGTGGACAAATGTGCAGAACGTTTCAGAGGCAATATATCCCTATGTGGGATCGTATAAAATTACACTGAGATTCACGTGCAATAACATATACATGTACATTTAGGATGCATTACATATTCATTTAGGATCACATACATATACATTAGGGTTACATGTGTAATTTGTTTAGGCATGAAGCCATGTAGTAGAGGTTACACTGGAGTTAGAGCAGTCTCTTAGCGCAGTGAATACTGTGTAATTTGGCCTCTGTCTTGCTGAGTGCAATATTTATTCTACGGCACATAGATCTGTGCCGTATCTTGCCAATGCCGTCATGATTTTTGTAATCTTTCGGCTGAGGTGCCTTTGCTTCACCATATATTTACAAAAAGCCTGTCGTTTCTCAGTGGGAATAGGGATATGCAGTCCGCTTGTAATTGGACACTGTGACGTAATGTTCCGGAGTACCGAGGTGGCCGCAGCTGCACTGGTCTGTGCTGATGATACCGTGCCTCGCAAAGTACTCCGGAAATGGTCCGTGACCTGTTATATAGCGCACCATATGCGGGTTTGAGTACAGTCTTGCAGGATTGACGTACAGCAGATGATAGTGCGTCCGTCGACCCGTGTGTGCTGCACCCCACTCTGCTTGCCACATTGACTGAGCTTGTAGGTGAAGCTTACGTTTGAGTGTGGAATGCGGCCATGGGACTGTAAGTGCATCCGCTTCCTTATTAAGGCAGCGTCCTTCGCAAGGAGGTCGGCTTTTTCATTCCCGATATTTCCTGCATGGGCTTTTGTCCATGCCAGGCGGGTGTTTAGATGGATTGTGTCAGGCAGGAGACTTTGAATATCATGAATGATAGCCGATGTATGCATAGTATTTTCAATTGCTTGTAGCGCAGACATACTGTCTGACACTATGATGGTATTATACAGCTTTTGTTCAGCTATCTGTTTCACTGTCTTGTGAATTGCCAAAGCCTCCCCTTGAAAGACGCTGTTGTTCCCATGTAGGTGGCCTTTCCAGTGTGAAATTTCCTGATGGTTCCGGAACGCGACTAGCGCACATCCTACGTTATCGTCCATTTTGGACCATTCAGTGTAGTAATATGTCGTATGCATTTGCATACGCTCTATCTGTTGTCTGAGGGTGACCTTAACTCCTACTCCCTGTGTCGCAGGATGTCTTTCTAGGATGTTAATTGATTTTTCATAATCATCTGGCCAGTATGCTATGTCCTCCAGAGTTGTTGGTGTTCTTAGTTGTTTTACTTGTTGAAAACCGCCTCTCGCTCCGTGCTTATGTGCAAAGGGACAAGACCGGCTAGGACATTCAGTGCACTAGTGGCGGTCGTGCGGTAAGCCCGTGTGATATTCAGGGCGAATTGGCGTTGTATGCTGAGTAGGTGTCTGGTCTTACGACCCTGCATGGGTTGTGCCCACACAGCCGCCCCATATGTCACAATTTTTTCAGCCACTGTTTGATAAAGAATTTTGTGTATATGTGGACTGAGTCCCCAGCTGTAGCCTTGCGTGAGACGCAGGTTTTTAGCAATTGCCATGGTGCGCTTTTTGATGTTTAAAATATGCGGTATCCAATTCATTTTATTATCGAAAATAAGCCCCAGGTACCTTAGTTCTTTGACAATTTTGATCCGTTGTCCATTGATGGTGATTCTTGGCTGCCTAGCCAGAGTTCCTCCCTTTTTAGAGTACAGTATTATTTGGGATTTATTCTCCGCTATTTTGAGCTTCAAGAGACGGCATCTTTCACTAAATAGTGCACATGTGTTGTTGCAGTTTTTCTGCAATTCCTCTCTTGTGCGGCCTCTGACGATGAACGCTGCATCGTCCGCATAAGCAACTACTTTGGTGTGGTCTGGCCATGAATCTGCTAATATTCGATTGAAAGTAATATTCCAGAGGTGTGGTCCCGCGCATGAGCCTTGCGGGCATCCACGTGTCTGTGTTCTCTGTAAGATACCTCCATTATGGACTACGATTGCACTCCTTTCAGAGAGGTAGTGTTTAATGGTCCTGTACATATTTGACGGACACTTGGCATCTGCTAATGCATTTAGGATTCAGGCCACCACAACGTGTCAAACGCGCTTTTCAAGTCAAGGCTTATGAGCGCCATGTGGTGGCCGTTGCTTTTGTTTTGACATATCTCGTTCTTGAGCTCCATCAATGCATGTAACGTCAATTTACCAGTCCTAAATCCATATTGGCACTTACTTAGGTAGTCCGTGACCTGCAGATGGTGGCGTAACCTGTTCATAATTAGTTTCTCATAGACCTTCCTTAGCGCGGAAAGTAGGCATATTGGCCTGTACGATTCCGGGCTAGAGGGGTCACGGTTCTTTTTCAGAAACAGGATGGTTTGTCAAACCTTGAAACATCTTGGAAAAGTGCCGGTATTATAGAGACGGTTTAGGAATATTGCAAAGAAATCTAAGTTTGTGCTCATGACTGCTTTGATAATATTGTAATTAACACCATCTGGCCCTGGGGCCTTCTTTTTCGGCAGACTTCGGAGGACCTGCATTATTTTTTAACTGTGAAGTCTTGGTCATCCTGCACAAATGTGTCCTCTACAACATTTCTTTGCCGCTGGTGCTCCACGCTGTCATATTCGACGTCATCCTGCGAAAAGACTATGTCGATGATTTTATTTAATGTACCTGCTGTGGGGCCGTCTATATGTTCCGCACTTGCTTGCATTAGGTGGACAGTCGTAGGGGTAAACCTTTTTCCAGTGGCTAACTTATGTTGAATGCCAAAGGGCGCTGTACTCTCTGTACAAAATGACCTCCAGGAGTTCAGCTTTGCCTGTATTACCATCCTTTTGTATTGCGCTCTTTCTCTTCTGAATGCGGTTAGTAACATCGTGTCCGCACCATCACTTCGCTGGCGTTCTCTCTTGAGGCGGCGGCGGATGGCCCGACATTTCTTCTGTTGTATTCGCAAATCACTTGTCCACCAACTCAGGGTATTTAACCTTTTAGTGGTTCTTGCTGGAAGGACTGCTTCGCAGGCATTTTGTATTATGGAGACCACTTCTTCCGTGATATCTTCCAGTTCTGTGCGCATAGAGGCATATGCTACCCTCGGGTTCAGTTCTTGAAGTTGACTTTTACAACGCTGTGTGAAGGATTTGAGCTTCCCACCTGGTAGGTTGTATCGTCTTATAATGGTAGTAGTCGTCGAGCAAGCTAGCTGAAACGTGATATAGTTATGGTCAGACAGGCTAGTTCCTTCTATAACCTCCCAATTCTGTAACTGTGGGGCTAGTCTTGCTGTTGTGATCGTCAGAACCGGCCAACCCTTGGCGTGAATCCTATCGAAGGTTGGCGGAGAGTCTGCTGAGTTATGTAACACTAAGTTGTTTGCTGAAATGAAATCTTCTAATATTCTACCCTTGGAGTCCGTATCTGCATAGCCCCAGCACACTTTGTGAGCGTTGAAATCGCCTGCTATAACCATTTTATCTCGTCCATAGTCCCTTAGTAGTGCCGAGAGGAAGACCGTTGCTGGTTCTGCCGTTGTTGTTGGCGCTGAGTAGACCGTAGCTAGTACTACTTTTGTTTCACTCGTACCTAATAGTACCGCGACTTGATCCCTTTCTTGTCGTATGATACTTAGCGACCATGCCGGATTGCAGTTAATTATTGCTGCTCTCGGTGGTGCTTCTGCGTCCTCGTTCTGGTAGAGTCCACATGTTAGGGGAAGCCCTATCACTTTGCCGTTTCTAGTATAAGGCTCTTGGAGGAATATTATGTCAATCTTATTGTCTATGGCGTAAGCCGTAGCATGAGCTGTTACCGCATGAGCCTTCTGTAGATTGATCTGCATACAGTTAATATTTGCAACACTATGCAAGTTGGCTTCATTGATCATACATTTTGGCATTCATGTACTTCTGGACTCTTCGTACATCTCCCGTCTGTGAGTTGTAGAACTTGCATTAATATTGTACCGTGTCTCGGTATCTCTGGATGGCCTGCCTAAACTTCGGGCAGTCTCTGTGGTATGCCGGATGTTTGTGGTCTCTCTTTGCGCCGTATCCGTGTATTGCGTCGCCACAATTGATACAGGCAGGGTGTTCCGCGCGACATTCACGTACTCCATGTTCATCTCCACAGAAGGCACAGAACTGTCTTGAGCTCCTGCAGCGTGCTTGTGTATGGCCCAATCGTTAGCACTTAAAACATCTGGTAATGCCGTGGTATTCCGTGATGGTATGTGTAGACCATCCCAGGTACACTTTTCGGGCACGTATTGCTGCTGCAAAGGCATTAGAGAACCCATTTGATCCTATCCCCTCGGCGTTCTCTGAGCCGGTAGAGGGCTTTAAACTGGTTGGCTGGGACATTTGTAACTGCACTGAGTTCCCCAAGGATGGCTTCTGGTTGTGTGTGCGTCGGGACGTTGTGTACCTCACATCGTGGGAGACGCTTTTCCGGACGCTTAACTTCTGCTGGGATATCTGCTTTTTGGATTTCTGTTGTGAGTTTGTCAACATCTTCCTCCGTGTTACAGAAGACCTGATATCCTCCTTTTCGAGTGGTGGTAATTCTGTTTATAGAGACTGAAAGCTTAGAGATTGGCACCTTCTCTCTTAGTTGTTCTTTAAGAGATGCAGAAGTTGTGTCGCTGGTAGGCTGTATTAACAGACTGGGTTTTGTTGATTTTCGTGTGGCGTCGGCGTATGTCAAATTTCCGTTGCCTCGTTGATTTGTCACTATGGCCTGTGGCGTGCTGTTAGGATTGACAGTTACAGGGGGCAGATTTGCCTGTTTGTCTGTAAGTGCCGCTGCGTTGACCACTTGCTGAGTTTCGGTATTGGATGCCGCGTCTATATTTGCTGTTGGGATTACTGTCTCTGGTCCGATGAGTGCTAATTGTCTGAACGCGTCTAGTGTTTCAAGTATTCTATTCCTGAGTTCTTTAGGCAGCAGGTGTCTTTTGCCTCTTTCTTGACACGCGATTGTTATACACTCCTTATAAAATATCGTAATTTTTTCTTGATAGGAGATGTCAACGCGTAAACACAATTAATAAGGGAGTGTATTGCCAAATCTCCTTCGTGTGTATACTGATCCAAGTCAGGCATGTTGCATTTATTTGTCTGTGAACGTTACTAATTTTATCACTATTTTACCAGGTGTACAAAGATGCAGGTAATAATTCTCACAATTATAAGATGGCAATCACTTGTCTGTGACACAAGGCACTGATGACATTTATGTAATGAATTGTAGCTATTTAAGCGCGATTGTAATTATTTAAGCACTGTATTAAATGTGCAACATTCCAGAAGTTAACATATGCTCATCATTACACAGTAATTCTGTTATACTGCTATGCTTTAGGCTGGTATTACAATCAGTGGTATGTGACGTCATTACGAACAATAACATAAGCATATTATCACATATATTACAAATATAGACCGATAAATATCACATAAATGTTACTTCTTTTAAACTCCTGCTTAGTAAATTCACTATTGCACTATAGTTTAGATAGCTGTATATACAAATATGGTTAATTACTCATAATAATTATATTCGTTAATTACATTTGTTATTATTTCAATACACACTTCAGGCATAGCACACAGTAACTACACAAAATATACACACATGAATACAGTAAATTATCACTGTGACAGATGCGTTATAATTATAAGTCACGTAGAATTAATTTTTACCTTAATTAGTTAGATCACGTAATTAAAATTATGACCTGTTAAAACCTATTTTTCAGTTTACATTAATTAAAGAAGTGTGACTTTTAAAAATTGCCTTTTGACTTTTAAAAGTCCTTGACAAAATAGGTTAGGTTAGCACATCCAGAATGATAAAATGTCTGTTAATTAGATTTGCAATTAACGTAAATATTATAAATGCTGGTAAAGCCTACCTTGGCCGTACAAACTTCATCTGTTCTTCATCTGTGGATGAATCAGGAACAGAGTAATCCAAGGTGTGTAACGTGCACACACTTAAATCGGAAGCACAAACACTCAATTAAAACACGCGTAAACACAATTAATTGAAGAGCAACATCGAAGTCCCGAGAAGCACAATTACGGTATCTTGAGTTGTACTCGTCCTAGAAGTATGAAATTTATATCCGAGTAATTCTCATAGCATGCATGTTCCAAATCTGCTGGTTCCGATGAGCTGCCCTAATTAATCGCGTAATTAGTATTTTGAGTAAGGAATCCCCAGTCCTTATTCTTCTCTTTGTAAACAGACAGGAAATCACTGTCGACGGGGAGGGGTGCGTTGAAATGCAGTGACCGTTCAGCTCCCTCAAAAGGTCAGGGGTCGCAGGACCTCGTGGCTGAGAAATTAATGGTTTAAAAATTAATTCCTCCGGTTCTAATTAATATACCGACTTGTAACTGGTGTCAACTTAAACCTCATGTTGTCCGTTTTCTGATGATATAATTTTCACTGGGCGGCATGCTCCGGCGACTGCTCGATGGGCGCTTGAAACACAGCTGCTGAGTACAATCACGACTTTCGCTGATCACAGATGTTAATTACTTCGTAATTAATTAACGAATGGTCTCAGGCACAAAAACTTAATATCTGCGTGTTCGTAAGAAGTAGCACTATCCATTGCGACTGGAATTCCCATCCAAAAATAAGTATTTCCGCTGCTAGATTCGTAAAACGCGGAGCTTCGTGGACACGACCTACTACCTCGGCGTCTCGAGCCCCACTCAAGGGATGATAAAAACTACAACTCATAATATTGTTACGAATTTGGTATTTAAAAAGCTAATGTTAGTTCACTTATTAAATGGTTTTATTTCTCGCGCAGTGCAGCGCGTGACGAATATTAAAAGAAAGCTTAGCCGGAAAATTGAAAATACAAGAGCGCGTGCATTAAATAAATAAATATCTCTTTTTGATTTCGAGAAAGTACTAGAAAATTCTAGCGCGTGATTTTTAAAATCTTATAAAAGGAGAAAAACATCGCAGTTCGAAGTAGTTGCTTAGTTTGTTGTTGTTTAGGAAACTGCTCTTGTTAATTGTAGCGAATTCGCGGATTAGCTTTCTTTAGCTGTTTTGAATTACGTTCTATTGGACATTTGAGTAGTTAAAAGATAACTACTGTGAGATATTGTAATACTGCACGATTATTTGAGGACATTTAATCATATTTGTTGTGATAATAATAAATTTTGTTCATTTTTCATCGGACTTGTGCATTCATTTCGTAACGAACCCGTACGCACGCAACAATTTTTGGTGTCAGAAGTGGGATTTGAATGCCAATAACAAAAGCGATGGAAGAACAATTCAGGCAAATGATGACTGCATTTGCTGCTTTCCAAGAAAAGACGGAAAGAGCCGTCAACTCCGTTAAGGAAGAAATGAAATTGGGCCAAGATTCCGTTAAAGGAGAGATGAGATCCGTTAAAAAGGAAATGGAAGCAGTTCACGAAAAGTTGGAAGCTGGTCAAGTAACTTTTAAAGAAGACATAAAAGCTGTACAAGGAGAGATTGAATCAGGTCAAGACGAAATGAAAAGAGAAATAACCTGCGTAATAGAAAGTAAATTTGAGGCTTTGGAATACAGAATAGGAGCTGTCGAAAATAAAGTCGGGCAAATTGAAGAAAAGGTTTCTTCTGTCAAAGATGAAATAGAAGATAGAGTGTCGGCTGTGGAGAAACGAGTCGAAGGAAGAGTTTCAGCTTTCCAACAACAAATTGAAGAAAGAGTTTCTGCCGTCCAAGGACATATTGAACAACAAATCGAAGACAGAATTTCTACTGTCCTCGCCAAAGAAGTTGACACTTTAAAGAAATTCGTAGCGACGGCAGAGAGCTCTTCGGATGGTTTAAAATTTCTACCCATGCCTGCTCGTCCCTCTCTGAAGCTATCGACATATGATGGGAAGACCTCCTGGCAGGTGTATAAAACACAATTTTCTATAGTGGCGGATGCGAATGGATGGGACTCCCAAACTAAGGCCTGTCATCTCGCCGCTTCTCTGAGAGTAGACGCAGCGGATATCCTGCAGACGCTTCCCGAAAACCAAAGACTTGACTTCGAAGCTCTATCCGGCGCATTGGAGCTGCGCTTTGGCGAGAAATGTTTAAAAGACTACAGCAGGCTTCAATTAAAATCTCGTCAACAGAAGCCCACCGAATCACTGCAGGAACTCGCCACGGATGTTGAAAGGCTGTCCCACCTCTCCTTTACGGAGTGCCCGAGAGAAACGAGGGAAATCCTGTCGCTGCAATATTTCATCGATGGCATCCGGGACCTTGAAATACAGAAAGCACGGCGAATGGCGGATGTTAAAGATTTGAAAAGCGCTTTAGTGTGTGCCATGAAATTTGAGGCAGCCCAGCAAGCCACTCGTCGAGACCGCCACCCAGTCAGAGCTGCTCAAGTCCAGGAGCCAGGGGATCACGTCACCGCTCGACTAGACGATTTAACTAGACAACTGAACGCCTTGGGACGGAATATTGGTGAGAAGAAACCGACCGTTAAGTGCTGGAACTGCGGTGCTGAAGGACACATACGACGAAACTGCAGAACACCCCAGGGTACGGATGTTAAGATCGCTCCTAACAAACAGCAGGGAAACTAATTAGTGGCTATCTCGAGGAGCGGAGGTTGCCAGATAATGAAAAGCCCCAGTTTAAAGCGCTTCAGATTTCTGCAGTGAGAGGCGGCAGTAATGGACTTTTCATAATAGAATATATTAATGGAGTTCCCTGCAATATGACTATAGATACAGGAGCCAACGTTACCATCATCCGAAAAGATTTGGCTCAGAAACTGGAAAGCAAACTTATCTGGACGCCGCCCTGCGTTACCCTCCAGACTGTGTCCGGCGAGAAGATCGACATCGATGGAAAATTAAACGTTAACATCACGTTTGGAAGTGCCGCGCTTACCATCACACGGCATATGTAGCAGAGATCACTGATTCTTGCATACTCGGATTGGACTTTCTAAGGAAATACAATTTTTCCTTGGACTTTAAAAATAACGAATTGCATTCTACATCTGAGGACATAGCCCTATTCGGAATTAATGATGAAGTTAAATCTGTCCATAAAATCATAGCACAAGACAATATCACAATACCGGCAAGAACAGAAATTTTACTTCCTGGATCCATAGCCGAAAACAGAAATTTCCGCTACGGCATCATAGAATAAATATGCCAATAACTGTAATAGCCCAAAAGGAGTACTAGTAGCCTCAACACTCGTCGACCTATTCAGAACGGTTATCCCGGTGAGAGTCGCCAATGTAACTGAGAAGGGGAGAATTATTAAGAAAGGTGAAGTGGTTGCAGCATGTACTCCAGTAACCACCGTTGAAAGAAAGAGTAACATCCAAGAATCCGTGTCCTCAGAAAGCATTACATCGGAGTTATTGCAGAGTGCCCAATTAAACGATAAAGAGAGGAATGCTGCCGATCGCGTCATTAAAGATCTTCAAGTTGTTTACTCCCGCTCGTCTTCTGACGTGGGTCGAACTAGTTTGACACAACATAGAATAGATACCGGCGATCATCCCCCGATCAAGCAACATCCAAGACGTCTACCGTTTGCTAAACAGGAAGAGGTGCGAACACTGTTAAAAGATATGGAAGAAAGCGATATCATCGAGCCTTCAGTAAGTCTATGGGCATCTCCCATCGTCCTAGTCAGAAAGAAATACGGCTCAACAAGATTTTGCGTCGACTATCGCCGGTTGAATGAGGTTACGAAGAAAGACAGTTACCCTCTTCCTAGAATTGACGACATCCTAGACACTCTTTCTGGAAGCAAGTGGTTCTCAACACTTGATTTAAAGAGTGGGTATTGGCAGGTAGAAATACAGCCTGAAGACCGAGAAAAGACGGCATTTACTACGGGACAAGGGCTTTGGCAATTCAAGGTAATGCCGTTTGGACTGTGTAATGCGCCGGCACGAACGTCTTATGGAAACTGTTTTGAAAGGCCTTTCCTACGAAGCCTGCCTGATATACCTGGACGACATCATCATCGTAGGAAAGAGTTTTGAAGAACATTTAGAAAATCTTAGGAAGGTGCTTCAGAAACTGAAAGAAGCCAATCTGAAGCTGAGTCCCGCTAAATGCAAATTGTTCCGAAAGGAAGTGACTTACCTGGGACATGTCATCTCTGCAGAAGGTGTGCGCACGGATCCTGAAAAGGTATCAGCCGTTAAATCCTGGAAACGTCCCGAAAATGTCCATCAGCTGAGAAGCTTTCTAGGGCCTTGCACCTACTATAGGAAATTCGTGAAGGACTTTTCTTCCATCGCAAGACCCCTTCACAAGCTGACAGAGAGCAACCAAAAGTTCTTGTGGACAAAAGAATGCGAGGATGCATTTAACAACTTAAAGGAGGCTTTAACATCTGCTCCAATCCTGACGTATCCTCAGCTTGACCGACCATTTATTCTGGACACCGACGCGAGCAATGAAAGTGTTGGTGCTGTTTTGTCCCAAGAAATAGACGGCCAAGAACGTTTAGTGGCGTACTGAAGCAAGTGCCTGTCTAAACCGGAGAGGAATTATTGTGTCACCAGGAAAGAGTTGCTCGCCATAGTCAAAGCTGTAGAACAGTTCCATCACTATCTATACGGCAGAAAATTCCTGCTCCGCACCGATCATGCATCATTGACCTGGCTTTTAAATTTCAAGAATCCTGAGGGTCAAATAGCCAGGTGGATACAGAGCCTCCAAGAATATGACATCACTATCCGTCATCGTAAGAGATCATCACACGGAAACGCCGACGCCCAGTCTAGAAGACCTTGCCAAGAAAGCTGCCGATATTGTTCCAGGGTGGAAGCAAAATACGAGTTGCTGACTCCGGTCACAAGACAGATTACAACATCAACATCGACTGATCGAGAACCGTGGAGTGATGATGAAGTCAGGAAAGACCAGCTGGAAGACCGCGACATTAAACCCATAATTGATTTAATGGAGTCATCAAACAGAAAACCTACCTGGCAGGACATTTCTATCTGTAGTCCTACAATCAAACAATATTGGGTACTCTGGGATTCACATCACATTCGAAACGGCGTCTTATACCGGAAATTCGAATCGGATGATGAGAAGACGTCCGATGGCAGCTGATACTTCCAAGATCCCGCATTCCTGATGTCCTTAAAGAACTACATAACAGCCCTACGGGAGGTCATTTTGGAATAATGAAGACCTTACAGAGAGCTCGTGAGCGCTTTTACTGGAATAATGCAAAGGATGACGTGCAAAAGTGGTGCCGATCCTGCGATGCCTGTGCAGGTCGGAAAGGACCGAAGAGACGCAGCCGAGGAAAGCTGCAACGTTACAACGTAGGGGCGCCTTTTGAACGCCTTTGACATCTTGGGACCTCTGCCACGAACTGCTGATGGCAACAAATACATACTCGTTGTCATTGATTACTTCACCAAGTGGCCTGAAGCGTACCCTGTTCCTGATCAAGAGGCTGTCACAATAGCTGAGGTGATGGTACAGCACTGGATTTCCAGGTTCGGAGTGCCTCTTCAGTTACATTCCGATAAGGGAAGGAATTTTACGTCGGCAGTAATCAAAGAACTCTGCAAACTACTCGGCATTGACAAAACACAAACGACGCCATTACATCCCCAGTCGGACGGCATGGTAGAGAGGTTCAATCGAAGCATCCTTAATAACCTCTCATTAGTGGTTTCCAGAAACCAACAGGATTGGGACGAGAAATTACCACTGTTTTTACTGACTTACCGCAGTGCTGTCGGTCGTGACCTTCGTCTGCCTTGTGATCTATTGTTTGGTCGCCCTCCGGATGCTCCATCGTCTGAGGAATATATTCAAGATCTCCAGGCCCGGTTTGAAGTGATGCACAACTTTGCACGAGAGCGAGTCAACTTGGCGACAGAGAAGATGAAGACCCGCAACGATACAAGAGCTACTGAACATCAATTCCACGAAGGAGACAAGGTGTGGTTGTGGAATCCGACTCGACGGAAAGGACTTTGTCCGAAATTACAGTCACCTTGGGATGGTCCGTACACGGTCCTAAACAGGCTGAATGACGTCGTGGTTCGGATCCGTAAGTCTTCGAACTCTAAACCTAAAGTCGTTCATTACGACAGGTTAGCTCATTCTATGGCCATAGTGCGTAATGTAAATAATTGTAAATAGTATAAGACCATGGTCTTTTTTGTTTTTAAATGTGTATTTGATTTGATTTGTATTTAGTATTTGATATGCATTTAGTATTTGATTTGTTTAAGTTATCTATTACATTTATTGTTCATGTTGTTTGATATTGTAATGTAATTAATGCCTCAGTTGTAAGTTTGGCTTCCTGTCCAGGGATTGTACTGCCCGGGACGTGCAGTCCTTGGGAAGGGGGCAGTGTTACGAATTTGGTATTTAAAAGCTAATGTTAGTTCAATTATAAATTAAATGGTTTTATTTCTCGCGCAGTGCAGCGCGTGACGAATATTAAAAGAAAGCTTAGCCGGAAAATTGAAAATACAAGAGCGCGTGCATTAAATAAATAAATATCTCTTTTTGATTTCGAGAAAGTACTAGAAAATTCTAGCGCGTGATTTTTAAAATCTTATAAAAGGAGGAAAACATCTCAGTTCGTAGTAGTTGCTTAGTTTGTTGTTGTTTAGGAAACTGCTCTTGTTAATTGTAGCGAATTCGCGGATTAGCTTTCTTTAGCTGATTTGAATTACGTTCTATTGGACATTTGAGTAGTTAAAAGATAACTACTGTGAGATATTGTAATACTGCACGATTAATTGAGGACATTTAATCATATTTGTTGTGATAATAATAAATTTTTGTTTATTTTTCATCGGACATGTGCATTCATTTCGTAACGAACCCGTACGCACGCAACAATATAAAATTACGCAGCAAGTAATACAATTAGGAGGAATGTTACTACTGCTGTGTCTGAGAGGAAAAATAAACTTTCTATTTTTTACATACAATGTTATTTTTAACACAGCTATTATATCAAAATTTAATTATTTGTCAAAGTACTGTGATTAGGGTTTAGCCAGCTGCTCAACACTTAGAGATTTGCAGGTGAATGACGTCAATGTAGAATGGTCATGGACCTTATAAGAAATAGACCAACCCAAATGGGTTTTCTCCCTTCTCCTGGCGCATTCCCGGCTGTCACCTTGACCACATCCGGAGGAGTAGGGACGACTTGCATAAACTTAACAATAATTGGCTATTGCAGCGCGTATAATTTTCAAGAAAAAGTTGGTGATAGCGCCTCATTTCACAAATTATAATTTTTAGATAGTTTTATTTTTGAAATTGAGATTGATTTTTAAAAATTTAGCATGTTTATCAAGCATAATTAATATTCTAAATAATTATAAAACTGTCGCATGCTTTCAGGTCTGGATATTTTTTTAGCTTTTCATATGCTGTAAGGAAATTTGTATCTACTTCTTTTTAAAAAATAATATTTTAAATCTGAACTAAAAGGAAAATTCAAACAAACAATTTTTTCTTACAATTTTTATGCTTTTTTATTGGTGTAAATAAGAAAAAAATACTAAAATAAAAAAATGGATTTTTGAAAGTTTTTGTTTAAAATTCTTAACTGTTCTGCTTTTTTAAAATTATAGGTGAATATTATAGCATAATATCCTACATAGGAGTTTTATTTCAATAATATTTCATAATACATCATAGCTATAAACACTTTTAATACTTTAATAATTTTATGCATTTATTCTAATGTTCAAAATTGTATTTAACTGTAATTATTTTTTACAATTTATTTCTAGTTCTGCATAAGTTGTCTTATTTATTGTGAATTTATTTTATTAGCCCAAAGGGGCGGCAACTGAGAAAAGCTATTTGTTTCTAAACGGCATTTTGCTTTGTTTCACTATAAATGTCCGTTTCTCTTTGTAAACTGTAGCCTCCAAATATTATCGCCCTGTATTATATTTAAAGAAATTAAATGATGAAAATCTGCATGGATGCATGTATGTTTCTCGTATTGTGAAAAAATGACGGAATTTAGAGCCATCAAATTCTGAATAACCTAATCCTCCACCTGAACATGGGCAGCTGGACGGCCTAATTTCGAATTTGTTTTAATCCATTTCATATTTTGTAACTTTAACGAAGTCTTGATTAACAAACTCAACTAGTTCAAAGAGAGCAATGGCAACCCTGTACAGAAAATAGCATTTTTATCTGCAGCGCGGAAAGTCTAAAGATACGCCATTTTCAAATATTTTGAGATATTGCTCTTGAATTGAATTTTATGTGGTTTACTTGCGAAGAACATGATTTTTAATAAATAAAGGTAACACACAAAACGTTACAAAAACGCTCCTTTGGACGTAATACAAAATCAAATCCGAGTGCTTCCAGAGTTTATCTTTTTTTTCCTCATTACACTCAGAAAAGTTTATGCTCCGAATTTTATGAACTAAAATAAATAATCGTCTTGTAATGTTAATAAATAATGATCATATAATCAAATAAATGATAGTCTTGTTATGTTACAATAATTTTAAAAACTACTGCCTGAAAATGCTCATAAAAATCAAAGAAAACTATCAGATTTTGTTTAATTTTTACTTTATTTGCTTCAAAGCATCATATGCTATCAATATTATTTAATTTTACTGTATTTGTACTCAGAAATAAGTTCATAAGTTTTGCGTTTAGAATTTTTACTGTTTTACCAAAGTAAAGATGTTTGTAAAAGAATAACGAGTGAAAAAAATGCGCAAAATGCAGTAAAAACTTTAGTGACTTTAATGTAATAGTAAATCTTATTTGCAAAAACTGTGACTTTCATAATTTTATCACTTGTACAACATATCACATTTAATAATTAAAGCAATTATGTGATACAAACGCCATAGGTTTCCGTGTTAAAATAAGCCAGATCGTCCCTACTCTTTCCTGCGGACATGTGCATGACGCACGCTCCGCCCATTGGATTAGTCTGTCTCTTAGAAGGTCCATGAGAATGGTGTTAAGTTAGAATACAGCGCCACCTATTGGATAAGTAGAGAAACTCTCACTTGGCCATCTGGATTCGGCTAAGCAACATGCTAGAGCATGTATTAGATCTGAATAGTTAATTACTGTAAATAAATTAGTTAGTTCTTTTGCTATACAGTCCACTTAGTAGTTTAGAATCTTAGTACATTGGTCAGCAGAACCGAAGAAGTGAACAAAATGCTGGCATTAGATAGAAATAAAACTTCGTTAAAAGCGAAACTAACTAGGTTAGAAAATGTTGTGAAGGAATATGATGATAGTTCGAATAAGAATGAAATTCAAATAAAGTATAGATCCCTTCAAAGCATTCAAATGGATATTAGAAACTTGAGGATTAGATATTTCGAAAGCGTTGATGAAAAAGATGTCACAGACATCGATGAAGAAATCGCCGAAATGGAAGAAAGAACGGAAGTTCTAGAGGTAAGAATTATGGAAATTCTATCATCTATAGCACATTCTGAAAATGAAAATGATTGTAGTAAATTTGATCCTAAAGAACAAGTACGTTTGCCAGAATTACCAATTCCTAAATTTTCTGGTAAATATACCGAATGGAATAATTTTAAGCTTCAATTCGAAAACATCATAGCGAGTAACACTCAACTGACAGAAGTTCAGAAACTGAACTATTTAAAGGCTGCATTAACTGATGAAGCAAAAAATCTTGAAACTGTTGATGATACTTTTAGTTCTCTATTTAAAGCTCTTCAAGATAGGTATGAAAATAAAAGAATATTAATTGAGACGCATATAAAGTCAATAATGGATTTACGTATTTTAACATTCGAATCGTCTAAAGGAATAAGATATGTAATAGATAATGTTACTAAAAACGTTAGGGCTTTGAATGTTTTAAAATATGAGAAAAATAATTTATCGGATATTCTGTTATTAAATATCGTACTTCATAAACTAGATTTTGAAACGCGCAAACAATTTGAACTCAGCATTAATGCTACGGAAGTTCCTACGTTTGATGAATTAATTTCGTTTTTAGAGAAAAGATGTCAGTTATTGGATAACATTAACCGTAGTGCTAATAAAATGAAATATCCGTTAGAAAAAAAATTCGAAATCAAAGGCTCTGATGGTTAAAACCGATAGTGTTTCGATTTGTGTAATATGTCAAAATAATAATCATCCACTGCCTAAATGTGATTCATTTTTAAAACTTAATCCAAATCAAAGATATGAAATAGTTAAAAACCATAAACTGTGTTTAAACTGTCTCAGTAACGAACATTTAATCGCAAAATGCAATTCTAAGTTCAGGTGTTCGGAATGCCATAAAAAACACCATTCATTAATACATCGCCTGTTCAGAAATGGCGCCATCGAACATAAGTTAGACAAAACGGAAGCAGGAAGTGAGGAAATTATAAACAAGAACGCAGATGTCTCTAATAAAAATCAATCAAGTTGTCTTTTGACACGCAGAAAAAACGTCTTATTGGCGACTGCAATAATTTATATTTGCAATTCCGAAGTAAAAAGAATCCCAGTTCGCGCAATACTTGATAACGGCAGCATGAGTTGTTTCCTGTGTGAAGGAGTTGCTAATTTGTTAAATATAAGGAAAGAAAGAATTTATGCATCTGTATCCGGAATTAATGAGAACGTTATAAATATTAATTATCAACTAGATGTACAGATTTCGAATAAGGATTTAACATATGTAAGATCAGTTAATTGTTTAGTTATTTCTAAAATAACCAATGTAACTCCATCAAGGTGTTTAGATGTGCAGTCATTAAATATTCCCGTTGATATTGAATTGGCGGATCCGCAATTTGAACACCTAACAAAATAGCTATGTTACTAGGGGCCGAATTGTTCTTTGAGATTTTAAAAGAAGGAAAATTTCAGTTAGAAAATCAACCGTTGATATTTCAAGAAACAGTTTTTGGATATATAACGTCTGGTGCATGCAAGAGTAACTCAGAAGTAAATTATTGTGGTTTAGTTCTAAATAGTGAAGAAAGAGTTGAAGAAATTTTGCAAAGATTTTGGGAAGTTGAATCCATTGAAAATATCGAGGATGCTTTGAGTGAAGAATAAAAATACTGTGAAGAACATTTCAAGCGTACTTACTATAAACAAAATGATGGAAGATATGTAGTTCAGTTATCCATAAGGGAAGGCGTAGAATTAGGAGAATTGAAAACGCTGGCTGAGAAAAGATTGCATCAAGTGTGGAATCGACTAGAAAGTGATTCGAATATGAAAACATTATATAAGAATTTTATTAAAGAATATAAGGATCTAAATCACATGGAAGAAGTTCAAGAAATTGAAACATCGACTTGCAATTATCTTAGTCATCATGGAGTTTATCGGCCAGAGAAAGCCTCTACCAAGCTTCGCGTTATGTTTAATGCATCCACAGCTACTAGCAATGGAAAGTCACTGAACTCAATATTAATGAAAGGGCGAATATCTCAAGAAGATTTATTTTCTATTATTATTAGATTTCCAAAGTACAACTATGCATTAGGAGCTGATGTTCAGAAGATGTACAGACAAATACTTATTGAACCATCTCAACGAAACCTGCAGTTGATCTTGTGGAAGGAATCAGTTGGTAGTCCTGTGCAGACTTACCGTCTAAGGACTGTAACATACGGAACAGCAAGTGCACCATTCCTTGCAATAAGGGTCCTGAAGCAGTTTCAAGAGCCATACTGAAGGACTGTTACGTGGACGACATTATCACTGGAGCTAATACGCTGCAAGAAGCTAAGGAGTTGCAGACACAGTTAGCCTGTCTTCTAGAACGTGGTTTAATGCAGTTACACAAATGGTGTTCAAACAATCCAGAATTATTGAAGAATAAAGAAAGTGCTACTCAGGATTACTCCTTTCAAGTTACGGATAAGCCTCAGATTACAAAGGCCTTAGGAATGTCATGGAATACGTCTACAGACTGTTTTTCTTACGATTTAAAGATACCTGACTTTGAAGAAACAGGCACGAAAAGAGATGTCTTATCAACAATAGGTCGCCTCTTTGATCCGTTAGGTTTAATTGGACCTGTTACGACAAAAGTTAAAATATTTCTAGAAAACCTTTCGCTTCTAAAATTAAATTGGAATACACCTCTTCCTAAAAATTACTCTGAAGAATGGAAGGCATTTCTGCATAGTCTCAAAATAGTCAACGATTATCGCATCCCTAGATTTGTTCTAACCAATGGATTACAGCAAATAGAAATTATAGGATTCTGTGATGCTAGTCAGAAAGCCTATGGTGCTGCAATTTATGTGAAATGTATGTCATCTTCAAATGAATGTTCATCAAGACTTCTGTGCAGCAAGTCTCGTGTGTCACCTCTGAAGTCAATTACCATTCCTCGTTTGGAACATTGTGGTGCAGTTCTGTTGGTAAAACTAATGAAAAGAATATTAGAGGCCATTCAGCTGCCTATAGTCAAGGTTTATTACTTCATTGATTCGTCAATAGTGTTAGCATGGATTAAGAAGGAACCTTATCAACTAAAGACATTTGTTGTTAATAGAGTATCTGTTATTCGAAGCATGACTGCTGTTCATGAGTGGTACCATGTTAGCACTCACAATAATCCAGCTGATTTGATATCACGTGGAGCTGAACCTAAAGATCTTCTTCATAATGATTTATGGTGGTATGGACCAACTTTCTTGACTAAGGAGAGGTTTTTGACTAATCCTTGTGAATTAATTTTATCTGATATAGATAATGTGGAATAGTCAAAGAACTCAAACTTAAGGATAGTGACTTAGTTTATCTAAATGTGAACTCCAATTCCCTTGTTTTAGATCATATTCTAAACATTAGTAATAACTATATTCGTATTATTCATGTGTTAAGTTTTGTTTGTAGATTTATAGCCAATTGTAAGGGGAAAAAATAATAGGTTCTCTAACTGTTAAGGAATTGGATGACGCTGAAAAATCATGATCAGGTATGTACAGTTACAACATTTTAGCAAGGATATTCTATCCTTAAAAAATAAGAATTGTGTTTCTCCCAAAAGTAAGTTAAACTTTTTATGCCATTTCTTGATAATGATCCTCTTCTGAGAGTAGGAGGCAGACTTGCCAATAGTAATCTTAATTACAACCAAAAGTTTCCTTATGTAATGCCAAAAGATCATGTATTTACTAGATTAATTTTTCAGTATTACCATGTTAAATATTTACATCTTGGTGCTCAAGCCCTATTGCATCAGGTTCGTAGTAAATTTTGGGTTATTAATGGTCGAGATATAGCTCGAAAAGTTGTACATGAATGTGTAACATGTTTTAAGGTTAAACCAATTGTATGTGAACAACTTATGGGAAATTTACCTGGTGAAAGAGTTAACCCAGGGTTTGTATTTAATACTTGTGGACTCGATTTTTCTGGTCCATTCCTCATCAAGTATAAAAATCAGAGAAAGGGTAATTATGCAAAAGTGTACGTTGCTATATTCATATGTTCAGCTACTAAAGCAGTACATTTAGAGGTAGTAACTGATTTAACCACAGATTCATTACTTGCTACTATTAAAAGATTTATTGCTAGACGTGGAAAATGTAATACCATAATGTCAGATAACGGTACTAATATGGTTGGTGCAAAATCAGAACTGAAAAAATTGCATAGCTTAGTCCTTAAATCTAATTCTGATATAGCAGATTTCTGAACATCTGAAGGTATAAATTGGAAACTAATTCCACCTAGAGCACCAAATTTCGGTGGTTTATGGGAAGCAGGTATTAAGTCATTTAAAAATCATCTTCAGCGGACAATCGGCAGTTATAAATTAACTTTAGAGGAATTTTGGACTGTTGTCACACAGATTGAAGGTATTTTGAATTCTCGTCCAATTTTACCTTTATCAACAGATGCGAATGACTTTGAAGCCTTAACGCCGGGTCATTTTTTAATTGGACGTTCCATTACTTCATATCCTGAACCAGATTTGTCTCATCTTACAGATAATAGACTTTCTAAATGGCAAGTTATTACCAAGTTCATTCAAGTTATTTGGGAACGTTGGCAAACTGATTATTTAAATCATCTACAACAACGCACCAAATGGTTTATTAATAAAGAAAATTTAAAGGTAGGTATGTTAGTTGTATTAAAGGAAGATAATCTTCCCCCATTTAAATGGTCTTTAGCTAGAATTCTAGAAGTTTTACCTGGTAAAGATAATAAGGCCAGAGTTGTTAAAGTGAAAACATCAAATGGTGTGTATATTCGATGTATTAGTAAAATTTTTTATTACCTATCCAGGATAATAATGCTTAGTTTGCATTATTATGTTCTTATTGAAAATTGTGCTTTATATTAAAATGGAACTGTTTAAAGAATAAGTTCGATTGTAGCATAGTGAATGTTTATGTTCTTAAAATGTTACATTATTTTATATTGAAAGATTATCTATTAGCTTTCATATTGTATTGTAGAATTAGTTGTTCTTGATTTGTTAAATTGTATGTTTGTTTGTAATTTACATGTTGAAATTTGTAATTTCAACGGGCGGCGGCATGTTAAGTTAGAATACAGCGCCACCTATTGGATAAGTAGAGAAACTCTCACTTGGCCATCTAAGCAACATGCTAGAGCATGTATTAGATCTGAATAGTTAATTACTGTAAATAAATTAGTTAGTTCTTTTGCTATACAGTCCACTTATTAGTTTAGAATCATAGTACAAATGGTTTATTACTTTATGTAAAATATCGATATACCCATGTGTTTTTATAAATGAATTTAAGTGAATAAATAAGTGTATAAGATATTTTTCATCCTTCTTTCCGCGTGCGTTCATTGTGTAACTGGATAATGGATCCGGCTAACAATCGGGAAGTCCGGTGTTCAATTTCCGGCGAGGACGCTACACGTTTTTAATGTGTTCTGCTTCAAAAAACCTTACGACTCTACATAATAAAAATAAATTTAAGTGAAACTCGATTAATAAAATTATTCCTGTATTGATTGTAAAGCTATAGACGTATCTGTCAGTTAATAGCTGAATAATGGAAGGAAAGTCTGACATCCAGTATAAAACAAATTTTACTCCGGAAATTTTGGATAAAACTATATCGCTATATATTTTCAGGAACAAAAACCTGTTTTGAAAGCTGGTCCAAAATAGTACAGATAGATATGCTTAAATTTCCAGAACTGTTGGCCTTTATAAGCGGAATTGAAATGACGCCTCCTGGGAGTCTCATGTGGTAAACGATGAACTGTAATCCCTAGGATAGAAGAAAAAAGAGTAGAGGTAGGAGGAACAATTGTCAAAAGTAATCATCTTTAGAAGAAAGCTCTTCTGGCAGTACAAAAGAAGTCTTTACCAAATATTTGCGTCCAGCTATCGGATAAAGAATTAACTTCCAAAATGAAAGAGAATTAAATTCATTTAACATTCGCCTTCACTTTCTCTTTCAGTTAGACTGCTTTTAATTTAAGTCTATTACTTCTCCAGCGGCATCTCTAATAGTATAATCTAATACTTCTCCAATGATATCCACACTGATTTGCAGGTTTCTGTAAGCATGAGAAATTCCTGTTAAGCAGGAATTCAAAGTCTTGTGCTTGAGAATTTGTTGAAATTCCTGCCCAGCATCACCATTAGCTTAACTCTGGAGTCAGCTTGTTTAGAAGTATCAGTATTCAGAAACTGAGAATAAAAAGGAAGCTTCCACAAATCACTGCTGAGTTTACTTTCGTTTGTTCCTTTCAATTTTGCATACAGCGGGCAAAGTTTCAAAGCTGCAGTACACACTCTTGAGCATCTAAGCAGCAATTCGCAATAACAATGCGAACCCAATTACTATGATTTACATACAAATACTGTATCTGTCTCTATATCTTTGTATAATTTCCAGCCGTCAGAATGTGTTGTCCTTTTCGGCTCAATGCACTCTTTTATACAAGTCCATAAGTGTTTACTTAGTTCTAATTCCTACAGCCACTAAAAACAAATACCCTTTTCACACCTCGTGTGTACGTGGGTTCTTTTGCAGAGGACAAACATGAGTTAAATTACTTTTGAAGCACTTGAGACACCGCCAGTCATTAAAGCATTCTGTTTGACCATTACCGAAGAGCTGGAAACGGAAGCATTGAATTGGATACCTGAAGGATGCTATCTTTATCATTGTGTGACGCAGAAATTTTAATACAAAGATTTTCTTGCTGTCATCTATTTAGAGTACTTGTATGTATTGTAGATGTATTGCATTGTAGAAAATATAACGGAAAGTTTCACAACTTTCGTTCGGTTTTTCTTGAATTAGTTTACTTTTGTGATCGGTATTCATAGAGATGCAATTTATTCCCTTATTTAGTCTTCTTTAAAGTTCCAATCTAGTCACGTAGGATAAATTCATAAACATGTCTTGCTTCTCGCGGAAGATGATTTACTGTAGTTCTTCTTTCAGAAGACAGTCGATAGTTCTGTCTGTTGTTTCTCTTGATCTGAACGGTATCTTAACAAGAATAGTCCGAGCGGGCGATTTTCTTGTATTCTTCGGCTTTGTTCTTCCTGAATATTCTTCTTAGATTCATACATTCTCCATCATACAACAGGTCGTGTCAGAAGATGGGTGGAAGAATTTTTTCATCGTGTTTGTATATTCGTTCTATCAGAATATCAGATTCTTCAAGCTGCTGCTCACTTGGTTGTTCAAATCTATTGATTTGGGGGAGTTCCTTGAGAGATGCGTTGTCCTCTGGAAGTCTTGCTGTTTTTGAAGGCTCGAATTTTTATATACCGGGTTCTGTAGTTCGGAGTCAGTGTGCTTGAGATTTTCATTATTGCTCACAGTTTAAAATTACTCACGCGTTTTCTCAGATTGTTTTGTGATATCTGTCGAATAAATATGCTATTGTAATTTCCACAACACAAATTTTAATATAAACAAAATTTTTAAATGCACATTTGCATGTCGAAACACTTGAACATATTTACATATATCGCAACGAAATACATTTACGTATCGAAACGTAAGTATTGCTCTTTGTAAAAGTAATGTTACCACGAAATTTCCAGAAAATATATGTTGCGCATCATCTTGTAAAAATGTTTTATTCTTGTTATTTGTGATCTGATATACATCTGTTTCCGATTAATGACTATAATTTGCGAGAATTCGCCGGCAGCTATTTTTCCGCTATTCGTTTCGCCTTTCAAATTTTTGTTTGAAAAGAATTCGATCTTTTCCGGCTGGACGGACCGGAACAGATGTGCCAGACGCCCCGTGTTGTCAAAACGTTATCGCCAAATATTTTTCCGAGAAACTCCATTTTCGAAGACATGTTTGACGTAAAGTGCGAAGTGTAAACAAAAAGACTTAAAAATATTTAAAACAATGTAATAACAAGTGCACTTATCTTTCGAAAAAGGGTAAACAATGTTAAAATACTTAGTAAATAAAATACTTAATAAAAATTTTATTTTTTATTAAATGCACAGCAGAAATAAAAATAACTAAAAAATATAAAATTTTATTCAACGCTCTTAATACAAATATTAAACATCTCTAAGTTAATTTCCCTCACCGTTTCTACGAATTTATTAAGTAAGTCTCTTGTTTGCGTACACTAATGGTAAAAATATAGAAAAAACTGAAAGTTGACTCTGCGATTTTAAGCGGGCAAGGTACTTTTGGCATGCCTCCAAGTTCTTCCAATTGCATTAGTAAAACATACAGAATCAGGATCAACGAAATTAATACTATGATTTACATATAAATGCTTAAACCCTTCTGTCCCTATATCATTGTATAATTTCCAGCCGTCGAAATGTCAAACAGACCCACCACACACAAGAGAGATCGTGTAGGTTTCAGTTTTTTTTCCACCACTGGGAGATCAAAACGGTTTTCCTATTCAAGTAGGCCCACCAGCGGCCGAGCGGTAAAGTCGCTGAACACTGGTAGTTCGGTCCGAGGTTCGAATCCCGCGAACGGGCTGGCTGCATGGGCGTTTTCGTGGTTTTCCCCATGTGTATCGTGTATACGAGCCAGTTTCCCTTAGAAAGTCCTCCACGAAAGGCATCCCTCCCCTTAGGCAGATAGCCCTCGTGTGCTTTGCCATAATTAAATACACCAACATTAAATACACCAACACCTATTCAAGTAGAGATAATGTAGACAGTCCACTTCAGTTTTACCGAGATGGGAGTCCAAAATGGCGTCCCTATTCAAAGAGAGAGAGTGTACAGATTCTATTTCAATTTTCCAAGATAGGAGTTCAGAAAGAGAGAGTTTCCAAAATCGGTCAAAGAGAGATCGTAAAGCGAGTTCATTTCAGTTTTTTCCAAGGTTGGGTTTTCCACTTTTTCAAAATGGCTTCCCAACTGAAAGAGAGATAGGGTCATTTTAGTTTTCCAAGATGAGGTGTCCGCTTTTGCCAAAATGGCTACCCAATTCAAAGAGAGATTTTGTAGAGCGTTCGTTTCAATTTTCCAAGATGGGGTTGTCCGCTTTTCCCAAAATGGCTTCTCAAGTCAAAGAGAGATCGTGTAAATTTCAGTTTTTTCCAAGATGGGGGTTCCCAAAATGGCTTCAGAATTCAAAGAGAGGCGGTGTAGAGCGTTCACTTCATTGTTCCAAGATCAGGTTGTCCCCTTTTCCCAAACTGACCTCCGAATACAAAGAGAGATCGTGTAGAGCGTTCACTTCAGTTTTTTAAGATTAGGTTGTCCGTTTTTTCCACAATAACCTCCGAATTCAAAGAGAGGTGGTGTAGAGCGTTCACTCCCCACTTTTCTCAAAATGGCTTCCGAATTCAAAGAGAAGTGGTGTAGAGCGTTCACTTCAGTTTTTCCAAGACAGGGTTGTCCGCTTTTCCCAAAATGGCTTCGGAATTCAAAGAGAGATCGTGTAGATTTCAGTTTTCCAAGATAGGGAGTAAAAAGCCATGATTGAATGACACGAAGAAAAAACGCCATCTTGTAATTTTCTGATAGGGTCATAATACAGGGAAGACCCAATCCTCCTAGTCCCACTGGACCATATGACCATAAAGGGTCGACCCCCTCAAGACCACAAAAGGAAAGAAGAGAGAAAAAGAAGCTAATTAACTAAAAATAATTGGAGGTTAATTAACAAACTAAAAATAAGGAAGAGACATACAAACAACGAAGCACAGCACGAAACATTCAAAATCCAAAAACAATTAAAAACCCCACGGGCAAACAGAGTGGCGGAAACTCTCAAGAAACATTCATTCACATGAATTTTCGGAACAGGCACAGGCGGTCCAAAGCCATCGAGGAATTCCCAATTTAAATAACCTGTAGAAGGTCAAACCGAATTCCCCACAATATTACTTTAATAGCATATTATTTGTATAATCATAATTCTATTTAAACTATTAATTTATTTCAAAAATTTACTTTAATAGTCCTACCACTATCTGAATTCAAATGTATTAATTATCTTTAATAAACATAGAAAAGAAGCTCCAAGACTGCCAAAAACCAAAAACCAAACCAAAACCAAAACTGGAAAAACCCAAGATTGCCATGCATCATATTAAAACCCCAGCAATTACTCCATCAAGAACAGATTATAAGAAAAATTTTAAAACTTTAAAATTTCAGAACATTTTAAAATCAAAAACTACAATTTAAAATTTAAGAAAAAATATAAAAATTCCATAAAATTTAAAAATCAAATTCCTGAAACTCAAAACCACCATTGATTTCGATAATTTAAATCTGGTAATCCATCAGGATTCTCAACATCTGCAAGGCCACATCCATGCAACAATCAACCGCATCCCCCCGAAACACCACATGCACAAAACATCCACAATGCACTAAATAAAACAATACACAAAAAAATTTCAAAATTTTCGTAGTAAACCTATAAATACTCATAACTGGGAATATAATACATATAATCAAAAGATAAATATACACAATACTAAACAAATATTCCAAATTCAACTCTATTAGAATTAATCAAATTCATTGCACATTTAGAATATGTTTTTAAGATTTCCAAGTTCCATGACTTATCTCCCAAACATTTCTTTCTCAAATTTTCCAGTAAGGAACAATGATTCAAGAAGTGATCTGCGTTACCAACTTGATGGCAATGACCACACAAGCCTGAATTTTGTAAATTAAATCTCGAGAAGTACGCGGGAAATCTTCCATGCCCAGTTAAAAACTGGTTTAAATCAATATCACTAATTGGTCGCATACCATTTTGAATTTTAATAGACTTCAAAAGACCCACGCACCTCTCTGATTCATTCCATCTAGTATTCCAAATATCATCATAAAAATTTTTCATGTTTCTAATTGCATAACTTCTCGAACCAGAAATTTCTATATATTCACAATCATCATTAGTGGTCGCCTCTTTAGCCAGCACGTCGGCCCTTTCATTTCCAACAAAGCCAACATGGGCTTTTATCCAGTGTAAATGAATGCACATATTCTGCATCAAAAATTTCAATAGACATTTAATATCAAATATTAATAAATTAGTAGGACGGGCCGAGGTCAAGGATTGAAGCAAAGACATACAATCAGTATATATATATGAATAGAATTAACACAAGTCAAATTTTTCTTAACCCATTGAAGGGCTTTAAGTAAAGCACAGCATTCCGATTGAAATACAGAATTATAATTATTAAGCTTATATTTTTTATATTCAATTTCAGTTCCATAATGATAAATCACAAATGCTGCACCCAATTTATCATCTTGCCTGGACCCGTCAGTATAAATATCCAATTCTCCAATTATTGGGAGTTTACAATCAAATTCAAAAACACATAAATCAGAAGGATGTACCAAAATATTATTAATTCTTTCAAACATATGCCTTGTAATCAAAATATCTTTATACAATTTAAAATCAAGTCTACCAGTTCTGAACAAAAATTTTTCAAAATATAATTTATATAAAATTGAAAGAGGCGGCGTGCCGGCTAGAACGCAGAGCACCTCAGTTGAAACAGTACGGAAACATCTTGTAATCATTAAGCACCAGCTCCTCTGTATCGCATCGAGTTTGTTCCTCAACTTGACCAAATCCCCGGCTCTGGATCCCCAGGCACCAATTCCATAGAAAACTCTAGGGATAATTACATTATTCAAAATATCTTTAAGAATGCATGATTTGTTACAGAGTGTCTCACTAGAAAAAGATCTCCTGTAAAACATTAACATATCATCTGAGAGCCGATGAATTGTTTTAAAATGATCTGCGAAGGTCAACTTGCAATCAATTTTGACTCCCAAATATTTAATAACATCAACGAACTTTATTCTTTTTCCTTGATATCTAAATCGTGGAGCTCTCACTTTGATCCCAGCCCGCGGGAAAATGATTGCAAAAGTTTTTTCTAAGTTCAATTCAAGACCCTCGCCGATTCTCCAGTTTTCCAGTTTTAACATAACATTCTCAAATGATTTCTCGAGTTTTTCCAATGATGCACCATACATCAGAACAGCAAGATCATCTGCATATGCAATAAAGTTAACATCACTGGGAAATTCCAAAATAAGAAATTTATTTAATATGATATTCCAGAGCAGGGGAGCACTGCAGGAGCCCTGCGGACAACCAATGAAAATCTCTAGTTCTATCTCTGCAGTTTCATCCTTGAAAGCATAAAACAAGATTTTGCGATTGTTAAAATAACTCCTATAACATTGAATCAAATTCCTTGGCAATTTAAGGTTAATCATGGTTTGTAAAATAGAGTTCCAGCACACTGAATCGAATGCAGACGAAACATCCAAGGACAGCAGCACTACGTGATGCGAACTCTTATAGCTTCTAATAAAGTCAATAGTATCATATAATGCATCATCTGTAGAACAGCCAGCTGTGAAACCATACTGTCGCCGACTGAGCATCATTCTACTATTCAGGTAAAACTTCAATCTCTCAACCAAGATTCTTTCATACACTTTTTCAAAAACACTCAAAAGTACAATTGGTCTATATCTGTCATTCTGCTTTGGAATTAAAACAACTCGACCGATTTTCCAATTTCTTGGAAACACATAAAATTTAAAACAGTAATTAAAAAGCAATATAAAAATATCCAGATATGTTCATGATTAAAATCTGAACAAATATAGGATTAAAACAGTCCGGGCCCGGAGCGCTTCGACGCCTCATTTGTTCAACTGCACTTCTTATCTCTGCCTCTGTAATTACAGCGTCATCCAATGGACAATCAGAAATTCTATCCTCATCTAATGAAATATCCCCAGGTGCTCCCAATTTGAGTGATTGCAAAAGCTTCTGTCTATTGAGTTCAATCAAATTGTCAACGTGCTGAGGATTATACAGAGCAACAGCACGTCTCACTTTTTTAGAGGCAATTCGATAAAAACCATCATAATAATAAAGATTATTAAGAAAAAATTTCTTCTTAGTTTCAAATTTTGTCTTCCGAACTACACGTTTATAAGTTGCCAATTCTTTTTTATATGCAATTTTCCTTTCATTACGTATATTGTCCGCTAAATTCAAAATTTGCGAACTTTTCCTCAAAGCACGTATCCGGCGTCGCATACAAGTAATTTGTGGAGTCCACCACGAAATCTGCCTACTTCCCTTTTGTTTTGTTTGTAACTTCTTTTTAACATCGATAGACAGATCCTCAAAAAATTTTTCAATACAGTTTTCAATTGTATCAGAGTCCTCACACTTCAATAAATCTAATTTAAATTTCTGCATTATCGGAGCAATTTTATAACAATATCTTGTAATCCGGTGGACATCTCTTGTTAAAACAATCTTAGGAGCACAATGAATATTTTCATCATAATTCAACTGCAAATAACGATGATCACTAAGACTCTCATCCATCAGAACTTGCAGAGCTCCAGAATTGATAGACAAACCTGGTGAGGTCATAACAAGATCAGTCCATCCCTCACCGATGGTAGATTTGAAAGTTGCAGGAAAACTCAAATCATTTAGTAAAATTATATTATTAGAGACGATAAAGTCAAATACCAATCGCCCTCTTGCATCAATATCTCCTGCGCCCCAGCTTGGATGTTTAGAGTTAAAATCACCGGTAACAATGAATTTATTATAATTTTTCATCACAGATTCCAGTTGAGAGAGATATTCCTCTATGTGTTCTGCCGCAGAGAAGTAAACTGTAACGATGCCCAGTCTGCTCGAAGACAAATAAATAGAAATAGCTGTAATAATATCAGTTTCATAGTCTCGTGTGAAATCAACATCTGGTTTAGTTACTATAATTCCCGTTCTTCCTCCACTATTATATGCGGATCTCCATTCAGGATTTTGAAAAGCCAATTCATTCTGTACCGCATAGGCCTCCTGCATACAAATTATTTCAGGAGAGGAACCAATAATCTCTTTAAGTACTTGGAGCTGGGCTTGGGCGAGTGCGCAATGATTTAAGTTTATACTCAAAATTTTCATACCAGACTCTTTCATGATTAATCTCCAAAAAACAAATATATTATAAAAATTCAATAAAATTACAATAAAATTTTACAATAAAATTCAATAAAACAGAAAAAAACAGAAAAACTTGGAACCCAACCACAAAAAATCAAAAAAGTTTAAAACTCACAATCAATATCTAGATGATCCTTCAGGAAATTTAACTCACTCAAGTAACATGGACAATTTTTATCCATGGCATTATGTTTCATATCAAAGTTAGTCTGAAATTTTTCATTAGAATAAGTACAATTAATGCAATTAAATTATTTACTACTGCATTCTTTACTCAAGTGAGCCCCCGTACATTTGGAACAGCAAATTTCAGCTTGACAATTCTTTTTGGAATGACTAAACGAAAAACATCTTGTGCATTGCCTAGGTCTAAGAAACAGTTTTAGGTCATAATTTCTCCAACCTCGGTTAATACCTCTTGACAGTAATTGATCTTTCTGGCAAGAAGCGCTCACTAAGAATACTCTATGACTATGATTCCGATTTCTTGTTGGTAAATTGAAAAGAGGTCTAACGCAGTCTCCGGAACACAAACAATTTCTCTTTAAAAGAATTCCCAATTCCTCATTTGTAAAACTATTATCAACATCGTATACAATCACACGAGGCTTTATAAAGCGTTTCCTCCTAATAGTCAAATTCTTTTGTAGGCCTTCATCATCAGCAATTGCTCTTTCCAGCCTCTTAACTTCCTCTCTATCTCCCAATTTCAATCTCAATTCACCTTTTTCTCCAAATGAAGACTTTTTAATATTAATCCAAATCTCTTCCGGTTTAAACTTACCGCAAATTTCATCATATGCGTTAATATCTGGAACCGCAGGTTTAATTACTATCTCATCCAATCCTTTAGCCGTGACCTTAGCATATGTAGGAGATCCATCTCCGTGCAGTTTCTCAAATTCGGAGGTCATTTCACTTCTCATTTTCATAATCTCTTCTCTCAAAGCAATTACTTCATTAGAATTTTCACATCCAACACACCCGGTAACTTGAGAGTTTTTCCTATCTCCAAGAACTCCAGCACAAGTCAAAATCATGTTTAGTCCATAAATCAATTTGTCAGTTAAAGTACATCCAATTTTACGCTGTGCTTTGATTTTATCGACAACTCTATGTAAACTATTAACGATTTGCACAATGTCCCTTTCTTCATCTTCAGTTGTATTAACCTCATCTTCTATTTTATCATCTGCATTAGGCATAATGAAATTATATTAAGTGGCCGGGCTCCAAATATAATGTATTAAAAACACATAAATACAGTTAAAAACATCCAATTGCAATCTTTTATCAAAACTCCGCAAACTCTACATACAGACAGTTTAAAAAAATTAATAATATACAAATTTATAACACTACAAGAATTTAAAAAATTCTAAATACGCAGAATACTAATTTGCAATCCAACTACATTTAAAGCTTAATAAAAACAAATAAAAAATATATGTTTGCACAATGCACGCTATACAATCGTGCTATGATAAATTTAAAAATCTCTAAAAATCAATAAAATACCACAACATTCAAAATTTCCTATTTAAATACATCAATATTACATAAAAGTAGCACAATAAGCAAATAAACAAAATCCCACAATAAAATTCCATAAAATATTCAAAAATGGCCTAAAATACTTTTGAAACAGGCCAAAAAACATTCAAACATGCTTAAAATTGACTTCTACACAAAAATAGAAAAATCGACCAACGGGCAGAAAGTTTCATACTCAAGTGCACCAGTTTATCAATTAGTTACTCCTAGAAAACATAAAAAACAGTTTCAAAAGATTTTTCCACTTCGTAATAAGACTTGACCGGAAGGTGCAAAATACAAGGCTTTCAATTGTCAACAATCGGCATCCATTAAAATCCAACACCACTCAAAGTTTCGAAACACGTATTTCTTTAAAACCAAAAGAGCTAGAGCCGTCCTTTTTCATATATAGTTAGAGTAAGTAACAAGGTTTCTAAATATACAATCAGAAGTTATTTACACATAATATGTAAAAAGATATAAAGGAAAAAAAACTTTTCATATGCAAATGAGCTGGTTGGCCGACGCTGAATTTAAAAATCTTCATATCTTCAAAAGTATCCAGCATCCAGTAAAGTGTAGCACCTTTTCGCAAACCGGAGCAACTAAGCAATCATTTAAAAGTGGTTTCACAAAGCAAAATTAAATATGCACGGAATTATAAACATTTTAAAAACCACACACCATCACACCATGCGACATGGCTGACAACCTGCGCAGATCCCAGTTTTCTGATAGGGTATCGGTGTTCGAATACTTTTGTCATCGATTGTACATATTATTTATTGTTTTATTCTGAAATTCATCGCTAATTTACTCACAGTGCTAAAAACTTTAAATTGGTCAGCAACCAATCGAAACTCCATTTGGACACCACTTGATTCCTGGTGCCGCCTTCGACCTCCACAGCCAAGACCATCTACTTTAATGGTCCATTGATGGAGACAGCCCTGCTCTCAGCTAAGCTCTAGTTTTTGCTTAATATTTATTTCATGTTATTATACGTTAAATCAATCGCCTTCGGGTCGCATACATAAATATGCATCCTTAAAATATTAAATACTAATGGCCACTAGTAATTAAAATTTAATGCACTGGTTAATACTCCCAGTAGTAGACACCAGAAGTAACAGAACCTGTTCCTTTGGTCACAAAGGCTAAATATTTAAAAATCATTTTAAATCAAAGACTCACATGGTCTAACCACATTAAAAGTGTCAAGAGCAAGGCCATTGGTATCATGTGCAGATTTCTCCCTGTTATTGGAAAATACTCTAATCATAGCTTGCGTACCAAAAGATATACAACTTGCATTCGACCAATTCTATGCTATGCTGCTCCTGCTTGGAATACGGTTACTCAAACTCAGATTTATCAATTGCAAGTTGTAGAGAACAAATTTCTGCGTATTATTACTGACTCCCACTATCTGGTTCGTAATGAACTTTTACATAGAGATTTAAAGCTTGAGACAATTCCAGATTATATCAGAAGATCCAATGAAAAATTCTTCAACAAAGCCGTACAATGTGACTCCGTAAATTACTCTCAAGTTTTTAATTATGAAATTATCTTCGAAGATCTAAGCTTCGGGCTACTGGCAGCACACACCTTCATGGGAGGAGATGACAACTTTAACACTTAGCTCGTCAATTGGTAGCTGTTTATACTTCTAATGCATCTAATCTTGATAGTAGTATTTCTGTAGCTTGAATATTGTTCTTAGGAAATTGTGGTAGCCGTTGCTGAGTTGTAACTTGCATTGTTGTGATGAAATTGTTGTGTTGTAACTTTGTAGCCTAAGTTGTTGTAGAATTACTGTATTGAATTGTGTTGTACTGCTGTATTGAATTGTATAGTTTTTAGTTGTATTGATTGAGGTTGTATTGAAGAATTTGAGTTTGTCATTGAAGTCATTACTGTATTGTATTTTTCTTATATTGTTGTCATTGAACCTGCATTGTCTTGGATTCTTCTGGAAAACTCTGATCGCTCGTCACGTTTTGAGAACTTGTCTGATTAGACTGTCTTACTCCTTTTGGTACTTCTCTTTTTCCCCTTTGCTCCGTTTTTTTTTTCTGAGATTGCTTCCACGTCCGGATTTCATTATGTCATGTGCCCTAGGAATTTATTTCAAGAACCGGCAACGTTGCTCTTCACAATAGTTCGGTCAAATATCGAGTCTAAGACTAAGTAACCAGAAATAACACCTTGGACCTCCTATTTTACCCGCCCAGACATTTAAACCTTAGGTGCCCGTATGGGCAAATTTCATTGCGCCGGTAACATCGCGCTCCGCGTGATAATTCCGGCAATACCGGACTGGACTGGACCAGAAGTAAAGCTACGATCTACCATCTAGGCAAAATTTTAGAAAGACTCATTCTATCGTTTCAGGAGTGGTCATGCATTCCTCTACTGGAAGCGCTAGTCTAGGCATCAAATTGATTACAGCCGAAACACGTTGCGCGATATTGCAGAATAATCGCGGCTTACAATGATACTTGGAACTTGAGTGCCTTTATAGAAGTTACTTTTAAATCTTCAGTTTGGCAGCACTGAAACATCGTTAGTTCGAAGGAGGTTAGAATCAAAGCTGCTTGAATACAGCTTTGGTTAAAATAGAAGGAGGGAGGGTTCGCAGTTTCCTCCACTATCGGGGAATGAAACTCCACCGAACAAGCGGCGTCCATGTTTGTAACTTCAAAACATTGGATTACGGCAGTGAAACGTACGTGTTTCTAAGCTGTTCCGTGCATGTATTTTCCAGTAAAAATCTGTTAAATTTATAATGAAATGCTTCGCTATTGTTAATTTTTTTTTGTTTTAAAGTTATGAATATGATATTCGCAATTTACTACATATAGAAAATCATTAAGAAATAGTTCGAAATCTAAATGCATGTGCATGACATTAAAGCCTTTTTAAAATAATGTTTCAGCATATTTCAAGAATTTGTTTAGGTTTTATTAACAACCTGTTGGGTGCACTTTCGAATTTGATTAAGCTACAGTAAATGAAATAACTTCATGGAATCAGAAACTCTCAAATGCTAAGCAAATGGAGATAAATGAACAGCAAATAGATTTGAATTATACACGTCAAAAGCGACAGCTCATTAAGGGATGCTAAATTTAGATGGTTGCTCAGCTCAGTGCATCTCCAAGTTAAAAAAATTTTTTTCAATTTTAAATTCTATTCTGACTTATTTTAAATGCTTTCCTGATCAGAAAATTTCTACGCATAATGGGAAAATGTCTTTCTCTGATATTGAATAAAAAATGCAACAGTGAAAAAAATATCATCATATTTCATATCTATAAGTCTCAAAGAAATTGCCTGGTATTAAGCTGAATTACAGAAATATATGTATATAAATTTTTGGATGCATCTTTCCAAATCTTCAATTGTATAAATACTTTCGGTGCTACTTTGGTAGACGGTTGCACGGATTTTTGGCGATTTACATTGGCGCAATTGTTGGCGCGGTTTTTACAGTCGTCAGCCATCTTGAAAAATGCTGTTTTTACGTATTTTACGCATATAGTAAAGTATTCGAAACTTTAAAAAATAAATATCGTTAAAAATAATGGATTAACTTTTTGTTGAAAACGTTGTTTTTTAAGATGGCTGGCAAATGTAAATAAATATATTTACTAAGAGTATAAAATGCTAAAGTAAGATTAAATTATTACTTACATATAATAGAATAAAAACAAGTTATAAAAACATTGCACCAACATTTAATTGGATTAAAATATTACTTAAATTGAATATCGAATTAAAAACATCATACTAATGTTTAAAAGAATTAAAATATTACTTGAATACTTTAAAATAAGTTTTATAGGATTTAATTATTTAACATTAAAACATATGTGTCAATAAATATCTCAGGAATTTTTGAAAACATTGTATTAATTTTTTAATAAAAATTGAAGTATACAATTATAAAGTAAAAGAAAAGGAACAGCTTCATTATGGCCCACCTTCAAAGTTTGGCGAATTTGTTTTGGCGCCAAAGCACATGAAATACGTTATTTTGAAAAATGGTTGCCATCCAGATTTTCGACGAAACTCCGTGTTTCAAAAAATGGCGGCCATCATTATTTCACAAGAAATCATGGATAATAGAAATAAATTTACGACTATTATACACGATTTTAAGAGAAAAAAATATGAAGAAATGATTAATAAAAATGATTAAGGTTAAAAGAATGTAATTTTAAAAACAATACCGGAAACCTTTAGCTATTTCACCCTTAATAAATAATTTGGTAAAAGCGTAGAACAGGCTGCATCAACAAAGTTGAGAAGGCGGAGCTGTGTGACGTCCATAAACGAGCGGGAATAAGCTTGTGACGTCACAATGTATTCTCCATGGACCTTATAAGAAATAGACTAACCCAAACGGGTTTTCTCCCTCGTCTGAGGCGTTGTCGACTGTCACTTTGATCACATCCGGAGGAGTAGAGACGACTTGCAGAAATTTGACAGTGGTTATCTATTGAAGCGCGTATAATTGTCAAGATAAAGCTGGTTGTAGAGCCTCATTTCACAAATTAGAATTTCTACACTTTTTTATTTTTGAAACTGAGATTGATTTTTAAAACTTTAGCATATTTATCGAGCATAATTAACGTTTCAAATAATTATAAAGCTATTGCATGCTTTCAGGGCTGGATATTTTTTTAGCTTTTCCTATGCTGTAAGGAAATTTGTAACTATTTTTTCTCTTGCAATTTTTATGCTTTTTATTGGTGTAAATAAGTAAAAAGTACTAAAATATTTAAAAACGAATTTTTGAAAGTTTTGTTTAAAATTCTAAATTGTGCTGCTTTTTTAAAATTATAGATGAGTATTATAGAACAATTTCCATAAAGGAATTTTATTTCAATTATCTTTCATAATACATCATAGTGATAAACACTTTTGATGCCTTAAAAATTTTTATACATTTAATTCTAAGATTAAAATTGTATTTAACCGTAATAATTAACTTTGCTTGTATTTTATAGTGACTATTTTTTTTAATTTATTTTTAGTTCTGAATAAGATTTTTTTTATTTACTGTTAATTTAATTTATTAACCCAAAGCGGTGGTCGCCTAGAAAGGCTGTCAGTTTCGAAGCTGCATTTTGCGTTGTTTTACTATAAGTGACCGTGTCTCCTTGCAAATTGTTGTTACCAAATATTATCGCCTTGTATTATATGTAAAGAAATTAAATAATGAAGAAATCTGCATGAATACATGTATGTTTCTTGCACGGTGACAAAAACGACAGGATCTAGAGCCATCAAATTTTGAATAATGTAATTCTCCAGCCGAACATGGGCATCTGGACGGCCGAATTTCGATTTTATTTTAATCTATTTCATATTTTGTAAAACTTTAACGAATTTTTGATTAACAAACTCAACGAGTTCAGAGCGAGCACTGTACGGAAAATAACAGTTTTATCTCCAGTGCGGAAATTCTAAAGATATGCTGGTTTCAAATGTATTTGGTTTACGGGCGAAGAACATGATATTCAATAAATATAGGTAACACACAAAACTTTAAAAAAAGGTTCCTTTTGAGCGTAATATAAAATTTGAGTGCTTCTAGATTTTATTTTATCTTTTTTTTCCTTTCATTACGCTTAGAAAAGTTTATGCTCCGAATTTTATGAATTATTAAAATAACGAATCCACTTTAATGTTAATAATTTAATGATCCTATAATCAAATAAATATGATCGTTTTGTAATGTTATTATTGTTTGGAAAACCACTGCCTGAAAATTTTCATTAATTTTTTTTAAAAAAATTATCAGATCTTGTTTAATTTTACTTATTTATTTCAAAGCATTACGTACTATCAATCTTATTTAATTTTACTTTATTTTTACGCAAAATTAAGTTCATAAATTTTGTGCTTAGAGTTTTTACCGTTTTACGAAAGTAAAGATGTTTTTAGAAGAATTACGCGTGAAAAAAATGCGCGAAATGCAGTAAAAAGTGCTTTAATGAGATATATTAAATCTTATTTGGAAAAAACTGTGGCTTTCATAATCTCATCACTATACAACGTATCACATTTAATAATTAAAAACAGTTATTTGATACTAACGCCATAGGTTTCAGTGTTAAAGTAAACCAGATCGTCCCTACTCTTTCTTGCCGACATGTCGGTGACGCGCGCCCCGCCCACTGGGTTAGTCTATTTCTTATCTTAGTTCTTTCCCCAAATGATCTATAAAAAACAAAATACAATTAGTATATCAATTAACACATATATACACAATATTTCAGATTCATTTCTGACATGGTTTATTTTAAGGCATCTACACTGGTATGCGAGGTGAAACTTAACATAAAAGTGAAACATTGCAATAGAATGGACCAAACGGCCAATCAGGTGAAACACTTGGGACCTATATAGAAGGGCATGTGCATATATGGCACGCGAATTAGGGGGCGAATGTTGGAAGGGTATGAAGCACACTGACAGTACAGGCTCAGCAATTTTGTTGAAAATTATTGCATGATATAAAGTGAAGTTAATGACACTGAGTTGCTACAGTATGGTATGGCCAACAGGCAATCCAGGAGATATAATCTGGATAACTTTACTCGAAATCACAACATTCGGAAGCTGGAAGAAGGTTGAATTGTGATAAGTGTGGCGAAGGAGTATGTAATTGCTCACAGCATCATTTCTAGAGCCTGCAGAGTATTTCAAAGGGCAGAAACATCTCTTCAAGGAGTCAACAAAGTCGTCCATAAGTATCAATGGCTATGGAGGAGTGATATATTGTGCTAGAAGCGACAAGAGGCAGTCAAGAGATATCGCCACACACAAGCAACAGACTTATGTATGTCTGATGTCGCATTTTTACATGACAGGAGACTGAACAAATATGGTGACAGCATTTTATGAAGTATACGTATGCGCACAAAAAAGTTTCATTTCTAATTACTTACTTTTCTTCTGGAACAACACATTCAACAATAACTTCTTCCACTGGTGTACTTGGAAGAATTTCAGTACTAATTCCTTCTTCCATTGTTGACGTTTCATCAGCATTTTCTGTCTATGAAATTCATAATAAAAGGGCAATCAGTTTTCATTTTAAGATATAATTTGCAACGTTTCATAATAATTAATATTTACTGTAAAATATTTACCATATACTATACAAACAGGTGTCTATAATTGAATCATAATATATTGATGAATAAGCAAACTAGCAAAATATTTAAATTGGGAAAGAAATTAAAAATGATAATGTATAACAGGGACAGCTGTATTAATATAGGGGTAAGATTTATTACCTGAAATCCAATTTCTTTAATTTCAGGATTGCCTTCTGTTCGTATTGTACCAATCATGGTCATCAATGTTTCATCCTCAATGCTGAGGCGATTAATTGTGGGACCTCCACCTCCTTTTCCTCTAGCATGCTGCTTAATTTTTACATACTACGAACGAACAGTGGATTTCCAGTTGTTCCATGTCTGAAAATAGCCAAACAAATTATAAATTCTTTTGTGACAGTATAGAAATTTAAGATTTAAAGTATGGTAATCAAATAACATCAGTATCTCATATTTATAATTTATTATATGAATTGAATTATTACTTCCCCCTTTCAACATATCATCATACTTAATCTGTTTCAAAAAGGACTGTTATAAGTAATTTGCAAAAATAATATATATTGTAGATAGATATTTAATCGATAAGTATTCAAAAATACAGTGGATATGTATTTGTACACCTTTCTTCTTTTACCAAAATTTTGCATTTTTTATCAAGATAATGATACTAATCACATCATTTTAAATGTTCAATTAATGGTTGTTCTACAGTTCCCCAGAAATGATCAAAATACTTCCAAAAAATCTCCTGATTTAAAGTCAGTTGAATATATTTAAAATAACTTGGAGATACAAATTAAAAAAATGATGAAATGAGAAAGGAACATCAATGAATTCAGGGAATGCCAAATATTCACATTGCGAAATAAAAGCAAAAGAACAAACTATTAACATAAAAGAACATAAAAGTGATACATTGGGTACTTAGTTATTTTATAAATTAAACATTTTTGTGCTGTTCATAGTTTCTTCTGTGGGTCTTGAAACTTTTGTGGAAAAATTTTTGTACTGCATGTTAAATTTTAGAATATTAAATTAAGATACAAATACATTTTATGTACAATTTTATAATGAACAGAACAAAGATATTTTTAAAAAAATTTTAACTGAATTTGTGTGTAACACTATTTAAGAGTGTCCCAACATTTAGGGAGTTTATTAATACCAGTAATTAAGCGAAAAAATAAAGAATTGTCATAAAGTTATTTTTTAAATATTCTTATGAACTATTAATACAAGAATCTAATGTATTCGATTTTAAATTCTTTTTGTGTAATATTTTTGCACTTTCAAATGTTATTATTTCATCTACATAAGTTCTTTATTATTAATGAAATGTTAAAGTTTTATTTTAATTACAAATGCAAACTTATATATGCATTATTTTGTTTACTATTCAAGTTGATTACTTCATACATGTGAGCTTATCAATAATAATCAAATTTTTGTTTCCGATTTTTAATATGAAGGAACTTTATGAATTACTATATAACATTTTTGCATAAAAATTCAATTATTATTCAGTTATATGACAAATAATATTATACTTTGCGCCATTCTTCGGGGGTTTTCACAGCACCCAGACCATCAGAATTCAATAAATTTGCGAGTCGTAACCACAGGTTATTTTTTTCCTGCAGTGTGAAATTACTATCAATTTTTATTCGTTGAATATTTGGATTTTCTTCAGCAAACTGAAGAATTAACTGTTTCTGCCTGATCGTCAGTCGAGGCCCACGTTTCAGACAAGTTAAACACGACAAACAAAAAAACACGAGAGAAACAGAAAAAAACTACAAAAATGTCTGAAATGATACACGTTTAGCGCCTTGCAATAGCTATCATTTGATTGGATAATTTTAAAGAAATTCCCAAACTCTCGAACGAAGGTTGCTTACCTTAAAGATTCCTCCGACGGTCGTTGTCACGAATGCCAATTTAACCAACAGTCCTTACGGTTACTGGAGCCGTCAAATTTAGCCGTCGTCCGTTAAGAGAAGATCGTTAGTTACGCTCCTTGTCGTGAATAGGGCCCAAAGTTTACAGTTTTGCTACTGTTGAGTAGATCGTCGGGCTATCGATATATGTCGTACGTTGGAAAGCATTATAAACATATCAAAACCAAAAAATTAAAAATACAATTTAAATGAAAAATGATGTCTTAAATATAATTCACAATTAAAACAACAATACAAATTTAAAATACACAAACGATATGTTAAACATTGCATACAAAATACGTTACATTTGAGCCCGGCAGCACACACTATCTCGTTTTCCCTTGTACACAACGATCCGTGTTCGCTCGAAAAACATCAAAGAATTGCACAAACTCGGTGTCCATGTACAGATCCATCTATTTTCACCTTAAAAATATCAGAGAATTGCACAAAATCTGCATTGCGTACTACAAAGGCTTTGCCCATGTACACATCGATCTATTTTCACTTAAAAAACATTCGAGAATAGCACAAATTAGGCACCGTGCACAACCTCGGCATTGCGCCCTACATTGGCTTTGCCCATGTACACATCGATCTATTTTCACTTAAAAAACATCCGAGAATTGCACAAACTAGCCACCATGCACAAACTCGGCATTGCGCACAACATGGGCTCTGCCCATGTACACATCGATCTATTTTCACTTAAAAAAACAACCGAGAATTGCGCAAACTAGGCACCGGGCACAACCTCGGCATTGCGCACTACATCGGCTTTACGCATGTACACTGGTGTGCAAAAATTAAGGACAAGACGGTTTTTTCAATATAACTTTGTACAAAAGCTTTCCAAATCAACACATTTAATACCGTAAGATCCCCAATACGTAAGGACATGAGTAATGTAAGCAACACTTACTAAAAGAGAAATCAGAGGGATAAAAAGAAGCTTTATTGAAAAAGTAGCATGAAGAGCAATGCGACTGAAGGCCGAAACATCCCTGTGATGGGTGTCCAGCAAGAAACATCCGGTCTTTAATAGGGGATATGATCTCCCCTGACTGCTAGGCAGGTTTCAGAGCGTCTGCCCATGCTGAGAATGAGGGTGTCAATGAGTTGTTGAGGCATTGCTGCCCATTCGTCTTGCAGCGCCAATCGAAGCTCCGGAATCGTTACTGGTGGTAAGGTACGAGCTGCCAAGCGTCTGCCTAGAAAATCCCATACATGCTCGATGGGATTGAGATCCGGAGATCGTGCCGGCCAATCCATACGTTCAATATCCTCACTCTCTAAGAGCTGTTCGGCAGCTAGTGTGCGATGACATGGTGCATTGTTGTCCATGAAAAGGAACTGCGGACCCATAGCGCCTCTAAAAAGACGCACATATGGAAGAAGAATCTCGTTACAATAACGGGTCCCGTTGACTGAACCTGCGTCGAAGATGTGAAGGTCTGTACGACTACCAAGCATGATGCCTCCCCAAACGAGAACACTGCCACCTCCATACCTGTCCCTTTCAATGATGTTCGAGGGATGACTGCGGCTTCCCTGCTCTCTCCAGATGAGTATGCGATGAGAATCGCTACTCAGACTGAATCTGCTCTCATCTGTAAAGAGTACTCGTCCCCATTCATTGTCTCTCCAATTCCGGTGTTCCCGGCACCACAGAGAACGCCTTCTCCGATGGGCAGGCGTTAGAGGTACACACCGTACAGGGCGTCGTGCAAACAGACCACCACCGTGCAGTCTTCTGGCCACGGTAAAACGCGATATCGGTCGTCCAGTCGCCTGTGTCGTGTGTCTAGCGATTTCTCCCGCTGTCTGCCGCCTGTTTCTTCTGGCCTGTAAGGCAATATACCGGTCATCTGCGGGTGTGGTTCCTCGTGGACGACCACTACTAAACCCCTGGATAGCTGTTCCTGTAGTTTGAAATTGTCTCCAAAGTCGTGAAACGATGCTGTGAGCAATTCCGAACTCTGCAGCCACACTTGTCGCACTGCGGCCTTCCTCCAACTTCCCAATGATTCGACCTCGGGTAAAAGCATTCAGATGTCGTCTAACGGATTGATTATTCGCCATTTCTTGCTGAGGCAGCAACTCGGTGTGATTTTAACTGCTATACGGCGTGCAATCTCTTTGCCAGAAATACTGATCTTAAACCAACAACATGCTTTATACCACTCAGACACTCTCCCATTAGGTCTACCTACATATCTGCGCATGTGCTACCGTACATCACCTTACTTAATCTCCTGATTTGTCTTTCTGTCCGCTCTGCCTCTTCGTTCAGCTGATATGCTAATTTTTCGACTTCGTCCTTAATTTTTGCACACCAGTGTATATAGCGATCTCTTTTAACTTAAAAATCAGACATTGAATAAACTCTGCATTGCTCATATACTAAAGAATCTGCTTTGACTTAAAAGAAATCGGAGAATTGCAGAATCTCGCGCATAAGGAACTCTATTGATTCGCGTTCTAAAAAAAAATGTTTCCAGAAAAATTGAGCTTACTACAGGTGAACCAAGATCCTAGCCTAATTGATTTCTCAGCCTAACTAACCAGCATGGTATCTTACATTTTTCACAACAAACGTTATGCTTTAATAACTTAACATCACTAACAGCAGTTTTAGAGCAAGCAAAAATATCACCTAAACGCAAAAATATCACTAAACGAAAAAATATCACCTCCAAAGTAGCCAAAAAATATATATGCAAAATAGTATTCACAGTATCTGAGCGTTAAACAATCGCCAATAACAGTGTTACGAATTGTGTATTTAGGGCCCCTAGTCTAGACGCCGTCGAGATAGAAAAACGGGTTGTTTTTTGCGATCTACTCGACAGAGAGCGAGTCTGGTGTCATCGTCTCGATCATTACAGATAAGTGATAAGTGACGGTGGACGTGGGCACTGTCCCTTTGCCGTAAAGTTTAATCAGTACAGCACCACGTCCACCCTTATCTAAAGTTGGCTAGAGATTGCATATAGGTACGTATAGAACATAATAATTATTCCTGTAATTACGCAAATGAACTTGGGAGAGCTTTCATGCAGGGCTAGTACATATGCACTACATGTGTGCAGAAGGCGGTTGCAACTAAATTACTTCAGTGCACGTATAAATAGTGCTGTGCATATACATATTTACATAATTATGACATTGCATGTCTTATATAGACACTATGCGATACGGCATTGACATTATATATGAGGTATGAGATAATAGTGGTATTACATTACCATTATTGACATTACATTTACGAATTACATTATGCAGATTCAACTCTGTAAATACATTGTCAGGAGCAACATTGCATATAGAACACATTTATAACACTATATTTGCTTTTGCTTTTATGTGATTGAGCTTCAGGATGGCGTACAGGCAGACCTGATATATAGACATTATAGGTGCTCAAGGCAGAGGTCCTGCTGTACCTGTGAGATTTTTGTACAGGCACATAGATACTTATTTATGACAGTGTTTGCATATAATGCGGTACTGTAAGTATTTTCTATATTATGTTACGTAATTCAATACAACATTGCATATGACTTTACATTACTATTCAGAAATGACGTTACACTTGCGTTACGTGGTATTACATTTACAGTTTGTGCAGCGTTCGGATTCAGCAGTGTTTTTATTATGTCCAACGTGACATTAGATTTTGATACATATTGAGCAATATAATTGCTCTGGCAGTTATGCAAATGAGGTTAGGATGTCTGACATGGCGGGGCATGTGAGTATACATTTCTACTGTTCATAGGAGCATCTTGCTATGTCACTGCGGTATGCGCAGACTGTACTGTACATATGCTTTTGCATACATATTCTAAGATATTGTCCTTTGACTGTTCAGTACATCCGATGCGACATTTACATTTAAATACACGTATTTAAAGCAGTTAGGTTGTGCAGCCACTTATGGGGATGGGCATTGGGTAGCATTACACTTGCAATTCAGGGTAGCATTACACTTGCAATTTCGATCATTACAGAGATCGACGCGTCGGAAATTTTTCCGTCAGCTGGACAGCTGCCGTTTATGTTTCTGACTGTCGTTTTAGATCTAAACTGAGGACGGCGGAGGTCACGGATTGTTTTTGGAAGTGTACGTACAGTCAAAAGTCGTTAATCCGGACTCGTCGGGACTTCGATTCCGGATTATCGATTTTTCCGGATTATAGATCATCAGTTTAAATCTGGTAAGATAGCATGCAGAAATTATAAAATTAAAATATGAAACCGTAATTTATGAAATAAAGAACAATTATAATCTAAAGGGTATCAAAATTTACAAAAAAAAAAAAAAAAAAAGCTTAATATTTATTTGTTTACTTTATTAAACATTTCTTTCAATGTAAGTTGTTTACGTTGCTTCGCTTTTTAGGTGATAATACTTTCCCTTTAATTCTATAAACATACATAATTTCTTGTTCAGTTACAAAGTTCCGCTATTCAAGTCCTATAATTGCTGTGTCGAGAACATCGACTAATTTGTCAATCGAAATTTTTTCCTTTTCAATAACCTCTGCGTCACTTTCTTCGCTATCGGAAGCGAATTATAATGACGAGGAATTTGATTTAAATCATATCAAAGACGGACTACGTCGAGATGAAATACTACATTTAGTAAGGAATTATAAGCCAAATAAAATAAAAACATCTGCTCTGAAGATAATTGTAGTGCTGACAGATCAACTTCCAATCCATTGCGCGCCGCGGCGCCCCCACCCCGCCGCATGGCAGCGTGAAATTGATAAACAGATTTCGGAATGGTTAGATAAACAAAGGATATGCATGTCCTATTAAAAGCACAAAGGAAAAAACGGAACACTGTAGATGCGTGATTAGACCCATACTGAAGAAGAATTTGATTGCGTAGTATGCTAGTAATGCTAACTTGGTAATATCTAAAGAACTTGGCAGTCGAAGCAGTTTTAATTCCATTTTTTTTTTCCAATTGATATTTGTGGCCACAATCACTTGGCACTCTAATCGTGCCTTTACACAGAAGATTTACATTTTTGATGTTGTTGGGATAGAAAGCAAGCCAGCGAATTACATCTTAGTACAGTAGAGAGCAAGAGGTGAAGTGCGTCGTTATGAAAGATGGAAGCACGCGAAGAGAAAAGTTTTGGTTTACAATTCTGTGATTGGTTGTCAAGAGGCATCTGGTATTAACGGTTACGCAAGATCGCATAATTAATTTGAATGACGCAATGCAGACAAGTTATTACGATTTTAGAATAGAGAGGAAGAATTAATATTTATAATTATATTATAATTCTGATTCATACATTTTTATCTTACATATTTCCCCCCTTCAAAAAGAAAAAGGCGTAGCGACAGAGAAGCCTTTTTAAAGAAAAAGAGTTAAAGCACAAGCAAATTAAAAAAATATAAATAAATAATAAAATTTTGATCCTGTAAAGTATAATTTATAAATATCAATTTTTTTAAATAAAGTTTTAATTTTTAGAGTCCTATTGAATTTTTCGGCATTTCAGTCCAAAAGTCTTTTTGTTTGAGAGTTCACATAATCACAATTCATCAGGGAAAGTTCTTGTTATCGCAGAATCTCACAAAATAAACTTTTACACAATCATTGCTTATAATAAAATGTAATGCACATAAATATTTATGATACTTATTTCCATACTGATAAATTATAATTTAACATCATAAATAATAGGATTAAGATCTTCAGAATTTATGGTTTCACCGTTATCATCTTTCATTTACAATTCCTGATTTTACCAAACTGGAAGCCTCGCAATACTTCTAAACAAACATATCCATCAATAGGGCTGTCCTATTGAGCTAACCAGCGTGTTCTCTGCACTGGTGGCCCAGGGTGCCTAGGCAGTTACTTGAAAAGGCCTCCGTTCCTTGCATTAAGGTAACTGGCCTTTGAGAACTGCACTAATACATTCCATAATAAATAAAAAATATAATAATAATAATATAAAAAATTTACATGCATTCATAAAATGAGAGCCTCCAACATTATCTTGCATGAAGAGGGTAAAAGGAAAAACTGGTACAGAGGTAATTACAGGCCTCTGTTGAAGGAACCAATACACCCTCATCATACTATACTTAACACACAATAACCCACAAATTTTAACATGCATTTACCATAATTTCATATTACTTATCTGTACTAATTTCACTTATTTTTAACATCTTTATTTTTAGAATAATTATAAAATTCGTATTCAAAATTCTCAACAAAATTTCAAAACATAAAAACTTATCTTAACATCCTTCCCTATGAATAATTTAAATAGCTTAAAATTAATTACTTAATTTGCTCACACATAATTATGAAAAATTAGAAAAATCAATGAACAAGAATTTCAGATTTTCCCAAAACAAATTGCAGAAAATTTACCCAATGTTGAAATGAAAACTATAGAATTCGCAGCACATTAAATAATTTAGTTCCTGAGCTGGATTCACACGAATGTAATAATTTTTGAGCTGTTGCAAAAGCGGAAGTGCAAATAATTTTCTGTCGCACATACTTGCAAACACTAACTCAGATCGACCTTGAACCCGCTGTAATGCTTAATTCCTAAACGGTAATTCACTGATGATTTAAAGCACTTTTTTTCTAAATATTGTAGAGATCGGCAAAGCAAATTCAATATTCCTTTTCACTAAGCATTCGAACTTCTCAATTTGTCGAGATATTACTTTCAATCTGTAAACACTACGCGTGATTATTTTTTTAAGCACTTGCAAAACACGACAGCAGAAGAATGATCTGTTATTTTTTAAACATTGAAAAAACAAATTTGATGATTCACTTCTTTCACATTATCTTGGATTTATCACAAAACGATGATTGGAAGAGCAGAACTAAATTTTCCATTGAGGTTTGCGGCTGCAGGAAACTATCCTACCGGCTTAATTGTCATAATAAAAGCAAAGGAAATGACGGAACACTGTAGATGCGTGATTAGACCCATACTGAAGAAGAATTTGATTGCGTAATATGCTAGTAATGCTAACTTGGTAATATCTAAAGAACTTGGAAGTCGAAGCAGTTTTAATTCCATTTTTTTTTCCAATTGATATTTGTGGCCAGTAGATAGAAAATGACATTTCTGCATCAGGTGGATCAGTGGATCAGGGGGCGTGGTCAATGACATCACAAAGGGCGGGGCCAAAGGCAACGTCATCACACTAGAGGGGCGTGGTCTCGAGTTGAGTTGAGTTGTTATTAGACTGCTGGTTGAGTTGTAGACCTCCTGCTTTTCATTTACAGTTAGTTTTTTTATATTGGCAACGGGAAATATTTTCTGCATCTTAATTTTGATGAAATGGCGATGCTGCCCTCTATTAATGAAAAAGTGAATGATATGTTTTAGAAATATATTTTTACGTCTGGTGTTAAAATTATTCAATGCGCGACTCTGAAAACAATGTAAGAGAAACAAATATAAAAAAAGACTTTCCTTTAATGATAGTTCATCATGTCATGAAAATGAAACTACAAGATAATTTTTTTTATTACTCAATTTTATTCTGATGCTTTTATTCTTTCTAGTTTTTCCATGAAACTTTAACTTATTTCTTAGGTTTTCTGTTCATAATAACATATTCATTTACTGTCATATTTTTTTAATACTTAACACGTTTCTAATTTGTAATATTTATTTAATTTCCACATACTATTTTTTTTTCATACCTTTCATAAATTTCAGCATACCTGATTTTTAACTTATACGTTATATTTCACAAACGTTCCCGCACATGCTGTTTATTTGTTACATTACTTAATTTAAATGCAATTTAACACTTTTTTTAACGTTATAATGTTCAATATATTCTGAATTTTAACTTCATTTACTTTTTTTAAACCATTCTAGTATTCTATACACACTTTAACTTAGTGGTATGAAATTGTATTTAAAAAGAAACGTTTATTTTTCATGATCTTAGTTCTTTCACTAAATTTTCTACAGAATTTCTAATTTCTTTCACGTGTTTAACAATATCTTCCTTACATTACCGAATATTTTTTTAAAAAAAACTTAAGTCTATAACTGTTAATTGCTTTTCTTACGTTCATGATTTCCCTTCTGTGTTTATATTTCTTAATTCTAGCTTAACTTATTTATTATAATGTTTTTATTTCTGTCTCATCACTCGTAATTCCAACATTTTATCCCTTTTTATTCATTTTAACGATATGGATTGTTTTCATTTACTCCATATTCAAATATTTCCTTACAATTTTTATAATACTTGTTTTATTCCTCGATCATAATAGATCATCTACAGGTTTTACTCAGAAATTTCCATTCACAACTTTACAGTTTAATACCATTTATATCTAAATGTATTTGTTTCTCATATAGTTTTATGGTCTTCAAAGTTTCTAACATCATATTTAGTTTTAAATCGCGATTACCTTTAAGTGTGTTGATAATTTTCATTTCTAATTTTACAACCACGTTCAGTGTTTCATCCACACATACCAAAATATTTCTTACATTTTCTGATATTTAGTCTATGTCATATTTCAGTACTTCAAATGAATTTACACTGCTCACACTATTATTTTTTCATGTTTTAGAGACACTAACTATACTAATTTTACTATTTTTCCTGCACTAATTGCATCTATGTCAGCACTCATGCTAAACTAGCAATTGTTTTGCATCACATGCATAAAGAAATTCTTAAAATCAACTTTTTCAATATCGTACTCAAATTACTGTTTTCCAGATGGGAATTACCAGTATTCTTTGGTTTTACTCTGTTACATCTTTTTAAATTTTAACATCTTACTTTTAATTCTAACATACATCTTTTAAACAGTTTTTTCTTTTAATGATAGCCTTACCTTATTTGTTCAAATTAATTCTTTCATTCACCTTCTTTACTACCTTTCAGTACCTACATAATTCACTATGCAAACGCAATGTCTTTCACTGACATTCTGTTTAATAATACCACAAGTTTCCTTAATTGACAAAAAGCGAATTATTTCTCATTTCAAAATAGAACTACTATATTTTTGCACAAACATTACCTTTATCCATTCAAGCCACCCCTTAACCTGTAACTGACGTAGCGATAGGAAAGGAGATTCTTATCATATGCTCTTTCGACATTTGAGGTTTCTAGAACTTCTTTGACAAGTATATCAATACCATCAGAAAATATACTTAACACTTTTACCCAGTTTAAAGGCAACATACTGTTATAAGAATGGTTTTAGTTAAATTTATAACACAAATAAACGCATTTTGTGCTAAATAGGCATAAACATTTAGATTCAGAATATTTCTTTTTAATCCGATTTAAGACTTGAATTTCATTCATGATACGGATTGTCTCTTGATTTTCTTTTTGTTTACCTTACACTAATAGAAAATTTTTATTTTACAAGTTCAGCTTTTAATGAAATAGAAATAAAAACTACGATACACCTGCTGTTTTTAAGAAAAGGAACTTTGATATATTTCTGGAAATGTAAATGCTTTTAGAGTTTTCTTTCAATAACGTTGATTTTCATTACTTTACTAACTTCAATAATTCTCTTATTAGCTAATATGAATGAAAGAAGATTGTCAAAAATGTGACACAGTATAATTCTTACGAACATACATACCTTTACCAGCATACAGATATTACCGATTGAAATGAAGAAAGATACAGATATTTTACTCCAATCTACATTAAATTAAAAAAAATATTTAAACTTTCATACATTCCAAAGAATAAACGAAAACTCAATAGATATTGTCATGTTTGTATATATGAGATAAAAGTTTTATGAATGGTATTTAAAGTAATGCTTAGAACTTCATAAAAGCGAGCATTCACTATGTTAATACACATATCATCAGTTATTTACATTAATCAATGTAATATTAATCGTTACATATACTATATGCATATATATTTAAAGTTTAATTGTCTTACAATTGAATAATTAACTATTGAGAGAAAGAGGTTCATATCTTACACTATTTAATTCACATGGAACAAATTTTTCCATCAACCACATTGAACCACGTTTATTAAATTCGCCAAAGCTCTTTTATTTCTGCATTTTCACACTCACGACACATTTTAAATGTAACTATTGATTACCATTTCAAACACCGATATCATAACTCAGTGTAAAACTACATCATAACTCATTTTTTCCCTACTAACTACAATTTTATATGTTCAAGAAGTACATCTAAGACATGATCATTTTCTATGTTCTAGCAAATCGATTCAATTGCGAACATACTATTAAGACTTGCGATTTTAGAAGACTTGCATGTATTAACGATGTCAACGTTTCTTCGTTTTTGTAAGATTCGCATCAAATCATGTCGCATTCGAATGTGGTGTAAGAGATCACTTTTTCTTTTAAACACTTGTAAACAATGGATGCAATTTATAAGAAGAGAAGTATCATGCTGTTTCAAAACATCATCATCAGCATATTTCTGTTTCTTTTGACACCAGCAACATTTAAAAAAAAAAGTTTCGTGAGATATTCTTCAAATTCTGTTTTACTTGAAAAAATGTCCGAACTTTCAATACGATGTAAAGTTTCATATTGTTTTAAATTCTTATGCTCACTAAATATTTTTTATCACGATTTACTCTTAAAAGTAACTTTATAAGTTTTCATATCCTTTTTACATGAAAAGAACTTGCGATTATTCACTACAAAATTCTAAGGCGACTTTTCAAACTACAAACTTAAATTTCTTAGGACATACACTACATCTGATGTTTCTTTCATGAGATTTCAAATATCTCTTCAGATTACTCGTATTCAAGAAACCTTACAAATATATCACATAAGTTCAGCGAATAATCGCTTCATAAACTCTTAAATTTTCAACACGAATGAATCACTTGAAGCATATACTGCACTGTAAACATACAATACTTAAAAAAATTGTTATAAAAAATAAAAATACATTCATTTCACCAAGAAGCTTTTCTATTTAAATACATTTATTTATTTCCAAAGAACAAGTTTCTGTATTATACATAAAATATACTTAGAATTTGCTTTCATTAGTTAATATCAAATTAACAACAATATCCATTTACTGATATTTGATATACATGTTTGCTTTAAAATTAAAACTAAAATTTCAATATATTTCTATTAAAAAAAACATAATGAAAAAAAAAATACTCATAACATCAACCAAAGACAGAAATTTAAATAGAATAGCTGTACTTATATTAGTGCATTTTTATAATCTTCATAACATTTCGATTCAAAAAACCTATTACAAAATAAATGAAACATTTTTTTCTGCCTTAAAGAATCTCTTATATTTTTAAAATTAATACATAAAAATATATCTTCACCAATATATTTAATTCTGTCCTCAACACTTATTATAATGCAATCATGTCTTGTTTGTGAAGGATGATTTACAATGCAACCTTCGCATTTATATAGCTTTCTTATCACTGAATTTAATTCAGTTTTGATAGAGTTTATGAGTTCTTTAAAAAGTTCATCATCATCACTTACCATATCCGAACAATTGTTTTTACATTTGATTTACAACGGTAAAATAATTTCAAAAATACTTTTATATAAAGTATTAGATACATGAGGAATAATTTCTTTCAATTTTTTTAAAATATCACAGTTTACTTTTAGGTATGTAGGTTTTAGTTTAAAAGAATTTTCATCTTATTTAAAAACTTGTTGAAAAATACACTCACCTTCTTTGTTGAAAACTACCAACTCATTATTGCAAATGATGCTGGCACTCATATAGACAAGATTAAATTCATATATTTTTGAAGAAAATTCTTGCCATGTTGCAGGAGTTATAACAACATCGCGTGTAGTAGGGTATAATATTTTATTTTGTTCCACACATTCACGTAGATGAATGTTCATTCTGTTTTCAAACTGATTTATGGACACAAAATATCCCCAACCAAGAGTCCACTGTGCAATCAACTTCGAACTTTCTTTTTTCTGTTCTCGATTATTCGGCATGAAGATATTTTCAGGAACAGACTTCATATAGTGGGCAAACCAGTCATCCTCTGGAAGTTCATCCTCATTATCTTCCAATCGTCGTTTTTTAATTTTCGAAATTTTTGTGTTTCGGAATGTGATACTAATTCTAGGATCTTTAACGTCAGGTTGAGAGTGTATTCCGTGCATCCAAAATTGATTCGTTGGGTGTTTCATTACAAGGAGAGTTCCATGAGTTAAGTCCACGCTTCGAGATGTGAAATTTCGCTTGGTAAATACCATTTGACGTTTTGCACCTAAATTGATGATAGGTATATCACTTTCAGGTTCGAGACAAGTTTCATTGTCTTTATGCGTTGAAATTTTCGCCACTCCGTCAGGATAATAGTTCAATAAAGCAAAATTATATTTTTTGCCAGTTATCGTTTCAACATAATCTTTTACATTTAGAAGAGTTTGAGTCCATGGTTCTGCACAAATGCTCGTTCCAGAGAATTCGTAACTAAGTCCTTCATCACCAAAACCGAGTACTTTTCTTCGTGGAACATACTGAGTCCCATTAATTTCAAAACTAATATTTTTAAAATCATAATTTGATAGTTCATCTAGCAAAATATCAGCTTCATTTCGTGAATAAAATTCTTCGTATAATTCCACATTTAACTCCGTATCACATATATTCCTCATATTCGCTTTTGAATCTAACGACAATTCTGAATGATATAGAAATATGTAGCATTCTTAAATAGCAAAAATTATCTAAAACATACATTAACGAAATGATTTCATCAACACTTATCGTAATACATTCTTGTCATGTCTTGTTTGTGAAGCCAGTCTTTCCGGCGTCATATGTGTAAAAATAATCATGATAGGATAGTGGGAAAGAGTTATAGTGTCCTAATGTTGTTATTCTGAACCTCGATATTACATATATGCATAAGGAGAATCTTAAAAGCATCATCCACTTATCATGATAGAGTAATGGAAAATTTCTAAAACTCTGATAATCATACGCGAAAGAATGTATTATCTTAAGGTTGTTGTTGCTATTCCAAATTTGACAGTACATACAGAAGTGAAGGAAGATCCTTGATAAGCGCTGTAGACTTCACGTTATCATGATAACGTGCAGCACTCATCAAGGGTCTTCCTTCACTTCTGTATGTTTAATTTTAAAGCAAACATGTATATCAAATATCAGTAAATGGATATTGTTGTTAATTTGATATTAACTAATGAAAGAAAATTCTAAGTATATTTTATGTATAATACAGAAACTTGTTCTTTGGAAATAAATAAATGTATTTAAATAGAAAAGCTTCTTGGTGAAATGAATGTATTTTTATTTTTTATAACAATTTTTTTAAGTATTGTATGTTTACAGTGCAGTATATGCTTCAAGTGATTCATTCGTGTTGAAAATTTAAGAGTTTATGAAGCGATTATTCGCTGAACTTATGTGATATATTTGTAAGGTTTCTTGAATACGAGTAATCTGAAGAGATATTTGAAATCTCATGAAAGAAACATCAGATGTAGTGTATGTCCTAAGAAATTTAAGTTTGTAGTTTGAAAAGTCGCCTTAGAATTTTGTAGTGAATAATCGCAAGTTCTTTTCATGTAAAAAGGATATGAAAACTTATAAAGTTACTTTTAAGAGTAAATCGTGATAAAAAATATTTAGTGAGCATAAGAATTTAAAACAATATGAAACTTTACATCGTATTGAAAGTTCGGACATTTTTTCAAGTAAAACAGAATTTGAAGAATATCTCACGAAACTTTTTTTTTTTTAAATGTTGCCGGTGTCAAAAGAAACAGAAATATGCTGATGATGATGTTTTGAAACAGCATGATACTTCTCTTCTTATAAATTGCATCCATTGTTTACAAGTGTTTAAAAGAAAAAGGGATCTCTTACACCACATTCGAATGCGACATGATTTGATGCGAATCTTACAAAAACGAAGAAACGTTGACATCGTTAATACATGCAAGTCTTCTAAAATCGCAAGTCTTAATAGTATGTTCGCAATTGAATCGATTTGCTAGAACATAGAAAATGATCATGTCTTAGATGTACTTCTTGAACATATAAAATTGTAGTTAGTAGGGAAAAAATGAGTTATGATGTAGTTTTACACTGAGTTATGATATCGGTGTTTGAAATGGTAATCAATAGTTACATTTAAAATGTGTCGTGAGTGTGAAAATGCAGAAATAAAAGAGCTTTGGCGAATTTAATAAACGTGGTTCAATGTGGTTGATGGAAAAATTTGTTCCATGTGAATTAAATAGTGTAAGATATGAACCTCTTTCTCTCAATAGTTAATTATTCAATTGTAAGACAATTAAACTTTAAATATATATGCATATAGTATATGTAATGATTAATATTACATTGATTAATGTAAATAACTGATGATATGTGTATTAACATAGTGAATGTTCGCTTTTATGAAGTTCTAAGCATTACTTTAAATACCATTCATAAAACTTTTATCTCATATATACAAACATGACAATATCTATTGAGTTTTCGTTTATTCTTTGGAATGTATGAAAGTTTAAATATTTTTTTTTAATTTAATGTAGATTGGAGTAAAATATCTGTATCTTTCTTCATTTCAATCGGTAATATCTGTATGCTGGTAAAGGTATGTATGTTCGTAAGAATTATACTGTGTCACATTTTTGACAATCTTCTTTCATTCATATTAGCTAATAAGAGAATTATTGAAGTTAGTAAAGTAATGAAAATCAACGTTATTGAAAGAAAACTCTAAAAGCATTTACATTTCCAGAAATATATCAAAGTTCCTTTTCTTAAAAACAGCAGGTGTATCGTAGTTTTTATTTCTATTTCATTAAAAGCTGAACTTGTAAAATAAAAATTTTCTATTAGTGTAAGGTAAACAAAAAGAAAATCAAGAGACAATCCGTATCATGAATGAAATTCAAGTCTTAAATCGGATTAAAAAGAAATATTCTGAATCTAAATGTTTATGCCTATTTAGCACAAAATGCGTTTATTTGTGTTATAAATTTAACTAAAACCATTCTTATAACAGTATGTTGCCTTTAAACTGGGTAAAAGTGTTAAGTATATTTTCTGATGGTATTGATATACTTGTCAAAGAAGTTCTAGAAACCTCAAATGTCGAAAGAGCATATGATAAGAATCTCCTTTCCTATCGCTACGTCAGTTACAGGTTAAGGGGTGGCTTGAATGGATAAAGGTAATGTTTGTGCAAAAATATAGTAGTTCTATTTTGAAATGAGAAATAATTCGCTTTTTGTCAATTAAGGAAACTTGTGGTATTATTAAACAGAATGTCAGTGAAAGACATTGCGTTTGCATAGTGAATTATGAAGGTACTGAAAGGTAGTAAAGAAGGTGAATGAAAGAATTAATTTGAACAAATAAGGTAAGGCTATCATTAAAAGAAAAAACTGTTTAAAAGATGTATGTTAGAATTAAAAGTAAGATGTTAAAATTTAAAAAGATGTAACAGAGTAAAACCAAAGAATACTGGTAATTCCCATCTGGAAAACAGTAATTTGAGTACGATATTGAAAAAGTTGATTTTAAGAATTTCTTTATGCATGTGATGCAAAACAATTGCTAGTTTAGCATGAGTGCTGACATAGATGCAATTAGTGCAGGAAAAATAGTAAAATTAGTATAGTTAGTGTCTCTAAAACATGAAAAAATAATAGTGTGAGCAGTGTAAATTCATTTGAAGTACTGAAATATGACATAGACTAAATATCAGAAAATGTAAGAAATATTTTGGTATGTGTGGATGAAACACTGAACGTGGTTGTAAAATTAGAAATGAAAATTATCAACACACTTAAAGGTAATCGCGATTTAAAACTAAATATGATGTTAGAAACTTTGAAGACCATAAAACTATATGAGAAACAAATACATTTAGATATAAATGGTATTAAACTGTAAAGTTGTGAATGGAAATTTCTGAGTAAAACCTGTAGATGATCTATTATGATCGAGGAATAAAACAAGTATTATAAAAATTGTAAGGAAATATTTGAATATGGAGTAAATGAAAACAATCCATATCGTTAAAATGAATAAAAAGGGATAAAATGTTGGAATTACGAGTGATGAGACAGAAATAAAAACATTATAATAAATAAGTTAAGCTAGAATTAAGAAATATAAACACAGAAGGGAAATCATGAACGTAAGAAAAGCAATTAACAGTTATAGACTTAAGTTTTTTTTAAAAAATATTCGGTAATGTAAGGAAGATATTGTTAAACACGTGAAAGAAATTAGAAATTCTGTAGAAAATTTAGTGAAAGAACTAAGATCATGAAAAATAAACGTTTCTTTTTAAATACAATTTCATACCACTAAGTTAAAGTGTGTATAGAATACTAGAATGGTTTAAAAAAAGTAAATGAAGTTAAAATTCAGAATATATTGAACATTATAACGTTAAAAAAAGTGTTAAATTGCGTTTAAATTAAGTAATGTAACAAATAAACAGCATGTGCGGGAACGTTTGTGAAATATAACGTATAAGTTAAAAATCAGGTATGCTGAAATTTATGAAAGGTATGAAAAAAAAAATAGTATGTGGAAATTAAATAAATATTACAAATTAGAAACGTGTTAAGTATTAAAAAAATATGACAGTAAATGAATATGTTATTATGAACAGAAAACCTAAGAAATAAGTTAAAGTTTCATGGAAAAACTAGAAAGAATAAAAGCATCAGAATAAAATTGAGTAATAAAAAAAATTATCTTGTAGTTTCATTTTCATGACATGATGAACTATCATTAAAGGAAAGTCTTTTTTTATATTTGTTTCTCTTACATTGTTTTCAGAGTCGCGCATTGAATAATTTTAACACCAGACGTAAAAATATATTTCTAAAACATATCATTCACTTTTTCATTAATAGAGGGCAGCATCGCCATTTCATCAAAATTAAGATGCAGAAAATATTTCCCGTTGCCAATATAAAAAAACTAACTTTAAATGAAAAGCAGGAGGTCTACAACTCAACCAGCAGTCTAATAACAACTCAACTCAACTCGAGACCACGCCCCTCTAGTGTGATGACGTTGCCTTTGGCCCCGCCCTTTGTTATGTCATTGACCACGCCCCCTGATCCACCTGATGCAGAAATGTCATTTTTATACTACTGTCATTTTTATACGATTAGAGTGCCACAATCACTTGGCACTCTAATCGTGCCTTTACACAGAAGATTTACATTTTTGATGTTGTTGGGATAGAAAGCAAGCCAGCGAAATTACATCTTAGTACAGTAGAGAGCAAGAGGTGAAGTGCGTCGTTATGAAAGATGGAAGCACGCGAAGAGAAATGTTTTGGTTTACAATTCGGTGATTGGTTGTCAAGAGGCATCTGGTATTAACGGTTACGTAAGATCGCATAATTAATTTGAATGACGCAATGCAGACAAGTTATTACGATTTTAGAATAGAGAGGAAGAATTAATATTTCTAATTATATTATAATTCTGATTCATACATTTTTATCTTACATATTTCCCCCCTTCAAAAAGAAAAAGGCGTAGCGACAGAGAAGCCTTTTTAAAGAAAAAGAGTTAAAGCACAAGCAAATTAAAAAAATATAAATAAATAATAAAATTTTGATCCTGTAAAGTATAATTTATAAATATCAATTTTTTTAAATAAAGTTTTAATTTTTAGAGTCCTATTGAATTTTTCAGCATTTCAGTCCAAAAGTCTTTTTGTTTGAGAGTTCACATAATCACAATTCATCAGGGAAAGTTCTTGTTATCGCAGAATCTCACAAAATAAACTTTTACACAATCATTGCTTATAATAAAATGTAATGCACATAAATATTTATGATACTTATTTCCATACTGATAAATTATAATTTAACATCATAAATAATAGGATTAAGATCTTCAGAATTTATGGTTTCACCGTTATCATCTTTCATTTACAATTCCTGATTTTACCAAACTGGAAGCCTCGCAATACTTCTAAACAAACATATCCATCAATAGGGCTGTCCTCTTGAGCTAACCAGCGTGTTCTCTGCACTGGTGGCCCAGGGTGCCTAGGCAGTTACTTGAAAAGGCCTCCGTTCCTTGCATTAAGGTAACTGGCCTTTGAGAACTGCACTAATACATTCCATAATAAATAAAAAATATAATAATAATAATATAAAAAATTTACATGCATTCATAAAATGAGAGCCTCCAACATTATCTTGCATGAAGAGGGTAAAAGGAAAAACTGGTACAGAGGTAATTACAGGCCTCTGTTGAAGGAACCAATACACCCTCATCATACTATACTTAACACACAATAACCCACAAATTTTAACATGCATTTACCATAATTTCATATTACTTATCTGTACTAATTTCACTTATTTTTAACATCTTTATTTTTAGAATAATTATAAAATTCGTATTCAAAATTCTCAACAAAATTTCAAAACATAAAAACTTATCTTAACATCCTTCCCTATGAATAATTTAAATAGCTTAAAATTAATTACTAAATTTGCTCACACATAATTATGAAAAATTAGAAAAAATCAATGAACAAGAATTTCAGATTTTCCCAAAACAAATTGCAGAAATTTTACCCAATGTTGAAATGAAAACTATAGAATTCGCAGCACATTAAATAATTTAGCTCCTGAGCTGGATTCACACGAATGTAATAATTTTTGAGCTGTTGCAAAAGCGGAAGTGCAAATAATTTTCTGTCGCACATACTTGCAAACACTAACTCAGATCGACCTTGAACCCGCTGTAATGCTTAATTCCTAAACGGTAATTCACTGATGATTTAAAGCACTTTTTTTCTAAATATTGTAGAGATCGGCAAAGCAAATTCAATATTCCTTTTCACTAAGCATTCGAACTTCTCAATTTGTCGAGATATTACTTTCAATCTGTAAACACTACGCGTGATTATTTTTTTAAGCACTTGCAAAACACGACAGCAGAAGAATGATCTGTTATTTTTTAAACACTGAAAAAACAAATTTGATGATTCACTTCTTTCACATTATCTTGGATTTATCACAAAACGATGATTGGAAGAGCAGAACTAAATTTTCCATTGAGGTTTGCGGCTGCAGGAAACTATCCTACCGGCTTAATTGTCATAATAAAAGCAAAGGAAATGACGGAACACTGTAGATGCGTGATTAGACCCATACTGAAGAAGAATTTGATTGCGTAATATGCTAGTAATGCTAACTTGGTAATATCTAAAGAACTTGGCAGTCGAAGCAGTTTTAATTCCATTTTTTTTTTCCAATTGATATTTGTGGCCACAATCACTTGGCACTCTAATCGTGCCTTTACACAGAAGATTTACATTTTTGATGTTGGGATAGAAAGCAAGCCAGCGAAATTACATCTTAGTACAGTAGAGAGCAAGAGGTGAAGTGCGTCGTTATGAAAGATGGAAGCACGCGAAGAGAAAAGTTTTGGTTTACAATTCGGTGATTGGTTGTCAAGAGGCATCTGGTATTAACGGTTACGTAAGATCGCATAATTAATTTGAATGACGCAATGCAGACAAGTTATTACGATTTTAGAATAGAGAGGAAGAATTAATATTTATAATTATATTATAATTCTGATTCATACATTTTACAGAACTATACATTTAAACCTGCAATTTCTTCCTTATTTAATGATAGTAAGAGATTCAAGATATGAAAAAAATTAAACGCTACGGAATGACTTGCAAAGTTCATTCCAAATTAAGTATCAGAATCCTGCCTAGTTACTTCTCTGATTTATAATTTTCGAGTTGTGATTGCAAAAAGAGGAACATTTCCTTAAAGGGTGGGTCGCCTTTTTATTTACTTACGCTCCGATCAAGTAGGAGACACCGAATTTACATACATTAATTTATTATTTACATTAATAATTTATCATTTATTTAATTATCCGTTTTAATTCTAAAAATAAAAATGAAAAGCAAAAGGGAATTAAAATTTTTTTTATTGAAACTCCAATTACGAACAATATATGTAAAAAATGAAAAGCAAAAGGGAAAAACATAAAAATAATAATTAATCTTCTTATTATATTTAATTATCCGTATATATGTAAGAAATGAAAAGCAAAAGGGAAAAAAACATATAAAAATAATAATTAATTACATTATTATTTATTTATAGTTATCGGTTTGAATTCGCATTTAACATTATTATTTATTTATAATTATCGGTTTTAATTCGCATTTACCATTATTATTTATTTATAATTATCGGTTTTAATTCGCATTTACCATTATTATTTATTTATAATTATCGGTTTTAATTCGCATTTACCATTATTATTTATTTATAATTATCGGTTTTTAATTCGCATTTAACATTATTATTTATTTATAATTATCGGTTTTAATTCGCATTTAACACTATTATTTATTTACCTACGTTCCGATCAAGTAGGAGACAAACTTCTCAACTTCTAACCACGCAGCAGAAGCGATAACGAGCTACAATTACGCAAATCGGAACCCGGAAGTGTGTTGTACGTCATCACCGGAAGTCTACCTACGTCATCGTTACATTATCTTTGCTGACCAATGGCATACGAGCAGGGTTAATATAGTTCTAACGGTGGTTGCCCTACTCTTTGATTTATCACTGCTTGGCAATTAGAATAGGTAAATAATATCGTAAACAAGCACAGCAGTTATCGGTAACAATTTGCTATCGCTGTTATATTGTATGCACTAAGGATATAGGAAAACTATACATCTTGAGTGTTTTTTAGGCAGAACATTTTTAAATTCACAGATATTGTTCTTAGTTTGTAAACATTCCCTATTACATATAATTCACAATGTTTGACAGAAAATTTACATATGATATTACTCTGTGTCTTATATTGAATTAAATTATTATAATTTGAATACTGTTGTTATTGTATTGCTACGCATCTACTTGCACTCTAAGTGAAATAAATAACAGTAAGAAAAAGTAATTAAACGGCATAGAACAACATTTTGGGTCACAGTATATTTCATATTTCGGTTATTAGCAAAACATATAAATTGAATGAAAAGGAATGGAATTCATTAAAATGAATGAAAAGGAATAGAAAATCGAACTAATTCTTAACAATATTTATATACCACATGTACGAACTGCTAGGACAATAATATTTGACTTTTATTTTTATGGATTAAAACTCTACAAGAAATTAAGAAATATTATTTATTTTTTCATAAAAAACCTACTGTTTTGCAAAAACTTGTAAACATCTTCAAGTTGATTCTGTTGATATTTTCATTAGATCTCATCAAAGAGTTTCATATTTTTCTATCAGAATGTTTTAAAAATCATTTTTTCATCATAAAATGTCTGTATACATCTAGGTTCAGCAAAGAATTTTGTGTAGCTGGTATTCTTTTCATTCACATTTTTCACACTTGGGATCTTTTGTATTCCAAACTTTTGTATACTGTAGTTCTAAATTTGATGTACTTTGAAGTAATTATCTCACAATTTTGTGCATTTATTGAATTATAATAAAATTACTGTATTATTATTTCAGTTACATTTTAATTAATATTTTCATTCTGGGATATACAGTCTCAAACCTTACCTAGTGGTGCAGTGTTCCAGATTTAGAAAACATTTTGAACAAATAAGATCTTACTTCAAAATAGCTTTCTGTCCATCTTATCAAAAGAATGTAATCTGTCACTGAATAACAAATTTTCTAAAATTCCAGTCTTGTCATTTCATCCTTTCCTCTATATTCTAATTTATATTAATAACTTCTTACAATCCAAGGTACCCTTCTAATGTTTTAATCTGATGCTATACTGTAGGCTGTTTTCATATTTCAAATAAACTAATTTTCCTGTAATTCTATATATTCTTTTATTATAATTTGTCTTATCTTGATTCAGATTTATTAATTTGATTATATAATTTTATATTACTTGTCACAATACTAACAATTTTGGCTCAGATAATTAGACTTTTTTAATTCTTTCCAGACATTGTTTAAATATTCATTGTATAACTGAAAAGCTGTAATACTAAAAAAGGTAAATAAAGGAAGAAACTAAAGCATATTTCATGCATCTTCTTCTTGTGCCTCTTTTTTAATTCATGCAGTGTATATATTTCTCGTTGACTGTTCATTATTTGGCTCTAGTGTAGAATTGGGTGCCCCTTCGATTAGTGCAGGGGCGAATCTAGAGGGGGCATCTGTCCCCGGGTGCAGAATCCAAGGTGCTTCAAACTGATGTTACGACATGTTAGAATTAAATGTTTTCCATCCTTGGCAAGCAGTAAGGGGCGCGAAATCTTCAGTTGTCCCTGGGCGCTGAAAACCCTAGCTATGGATTAGCGACAATTTTTTAAAAAATTTTGCCGATGAAACCTCACTTCTGGTTACCATGATAGTTTTAACTGTGTTTTAGCTTCCTGAATTTATTTAAATGAAAATAGATTGATGTGTACATGGACAAATTTAAGGCAGTGTGCAATGCCTAGTTTGTGCAATTCTAAGATGTTTTTTTTAAGTGAAAACAGATTGATGTGTACATGGACACAGAGTTTGTGCAATTTTTTGACTTCTTATTTTGGTTTTGTGTAGCGGCCATCTTGAAATTGTGCCTTCCTGGCACCGATCTTGGCGTCGAAAAAGAATCCCCAAAAAACAAAGGGCACCCAATTCTAAACTTTTACCCATTATTTTTATAATTTGCATGTATTGATATGCATATTTTCGTAAATTTTGCATTATTACTCATTTCATTCTGATAGTCTGTTTATTTATTACATCAATTAATGGAAATTTATTTGTTTTGTCAAAGTTTAGTTATTGTTTATTAACTCCCAGTAAATTTAATGTGAAACAGAGTTTGAGTACTTTTCTCTAGTGCTGTAAATATTTATACATAGCTGTCTGTTTCTATACTTATTTAAGGATTTTGATTTTCCATTAAAAACAAGAATCAAAATTCAATTTTATAAAGCTAATTACTACAATTAAAATATTTGTTGCAAATAAATGCATTTAAAATTTTAAAATACTTAAAAACAGTTTAAGTAACTACAGTTTTAAGTTTGCTTGTTGGAATTTCAAATAAAAATGCAATTAATTTGAATATTTTTATGCTAACTTAATTAAAGAGTTTAAAGCATTCAATATAGTAGTATTACATTAAAAATTCTGCATTATTTAATTTCATCGAGAACACAATGAACCTTCATTACAATATTCAGTTCATTCAATATTTTCAGAAATGTATTTGTCCTAAAATTGAAAATATAATTATTTTTTAAGAAAACCTTCATTAAAAAATTTACTGATGGCTATTTTATTCATATTTCCCTAATTACTTATTTTATGAAGCTGTATTTTTTAGTCAATTTATGGCAAAGCACACAAAGGCTATCTGCTTAAGAGGAATCTCCTTCGTGAAAGATTATGTAACATTCATATTCACTGTGCACATAGGAAAAATTATGAAGACAAATTGTGCGCCAATAGTCTAACCTGGATTGAATTACCAATTCTTAGAGATTAATTTCGGGGTTCTTACTTTAAAGATAATTTCTGTACTAAAATTGTTGGGAACATAGGGGTTATTTAAATGTGCAGCTGTTATAAAGTAACACTTTTGTAATAAAATAGTAAAATTTATCTTTGAGATTCTTGTAAGAGATAAAGTTCATCATTATTATTCTTAATGGAGGCTTTTCTTAAGTTTTAGTTAGAATCATTAATATGCATGAATCACATATATGCAGAAACCACACAAAATTTAATTTTCTTTCTGAATTTTGAATTAAAATTCTGAACAGATTTTATTTGTTTAACAACTAGTGAAGAACCTTTGGTATGTTTACAAAAATTATGCATTTTCTATATTAAGGTCTGAGTAATAGATTTTTATTTTTTTTATATACTATGAGAAGTATAGACATAATTATTTCTTAAACCTGTTCATGACTTTAGCCATTAAATAAATCTATAATAATATTAGATTAGATATAACCACAGATTCTCGTAAAGTTCACTATGCGTTTCTTGTAATTATAAAAGTTGAGTTTTTTTTTTTTTTTTTAATTTACTAGAATTTTATGTGTCAGATACCTAAAGATAAAAAATTATAGTTTAGTTAATTAACTTCGAAAAATGGCAGCTCAGTATCCAAGCATGCAAAACTGAAGCATAAAAATATTTATTCATGAATACATGAAAAAATCCAAAAAGCAGTATCCATTTAGGAATAAAATATTTAAAAGAAAAAGATAGAGACTGTTAGTTTAGTAAAATCTTTTTATATTAAAAGTACATAACCTTATATTAAAGGCAAACAGGCTGGCTGCATGGGTGTTTTTGTGGTTTTCCCCATGTGTAATGTGTATACGAGCGAGTTTCCCTTAGAAATGCATGTCATCTCTTTCACCCAAAAACTTTCCATGTCACTGTCTCAATTTTGAATTTTTAACAGGTCAACTTCATAAACTTCCATAATTTGATATTTAATTTCACATGAAAGAGTATTTCTAGCGAGTAAAAATCAAGCAGGTGTCACTTCATATAAATAAGAACTTAAATTAGCACACATCATTGACTGATAATGGATGATTTTGATTGTCACTTGCTTATTGTTCAATCAATAGACTGGTGACAGAAGTATGTTACAAAGTAGATATGAACTCTTGTCTCCCACTTCAATTAGTTGCTCAATACTATGAATGTTTATATGGAAAATAGCCTGGCTTATGCATTTTTAAAATTAAAATGTTTATTCAAATAAATTTTTCCATTCCTTTTTATTGTGAAATAGGTATAACATTTTGTGTATGGTATACAGTAAATTACATTAATATTTTGCTCTTCATTTTGTATTCAACCAACTGTACACATACGTGTATTAATTTTCATAAATTTACTGAAAGGTCATCATTTATCATTACCCATTAATAAAAAATTACCCATGTTTTACTGTATTAGAAAAAAAAGGCTCATCATGGGTAGAATGTTGTCTGAAGCCATGGAATGCTATTAGTTTGTTCCAGATTCAATAACCAGTAGATAAATAGATTGGAAACACATGGTTTTCAAGGCTTTGCCATAAAAATACAAATTACTTAACTTCAAAAAAGCTGCATTTATTCCTAGAGAAATTTAGGCTAACTGTCTTTAAAAAATTTCTCATAAAGGCATATCTTTTATATAATTTGTCACAATAAATTATCTATCCACCTGCTTCATTCAGACTAATGCAAAAATGTGCTAAAAATATCAGAATTCATCATTAATATGAAAAAAAAAAAAAAAAAACTAAATGGTTTTCTGCGAATTGCTGAAAGGTACTATGCGCAATGTCTATTTTTGAAATGACCTTTGTAAGGAAACTAGAGACACTGTTGAATGCATCATGAAAAAAATATTCAGCAAATTCTAACTATTGAGAGGGACTAGATGCTGTAGAAACAGAAGTCATTAAATTGTTTGTTTTATTTGTTCGAATATAGCAAATTACATTACAGCTATCTGCTTAAATGAAGGGATGCCTTCGTGGAAGAATTTCTAAAAGAAACTGTCTCATATTCATGTTGTATGTAGGAAACACTATGATCCCAGCTTTTACTTCTGGGTCCGAAAAGAAAGAACTGATTAGGCTAATTTTTTTTTTTTTTTTTTTTTTTTTTTTTTTTTTTTTTTAGTATGACAAAATATATTGTTATTTGTTTATCAAGCAGAATGGCTTTGTGAAGATTTTTCTAAGAAAAACTAGCTGATACATCATTACACAAGATAAAATCTACAGAAATGCATGCAAGCAGTTTCTTCCAGCTACCAGAATAAACCTCAGGAAAAATTACAAGTGTTTGTGGCTTTAACTACTTGTCTCTATAAACAACTGTAAGAAACTGATTTTTGTCATATACATATGGCAATACTCATCTGTCTCATATGCCATAATACATACGAGAATCTCATTTGTCATATACATATGAATACATATGGTTGTCTCTTTAAACAGTAACTTCAGATGAGCAGCAAGAAATTAAATAGCTGAAAGAGAATGTGGACATTAAGCTATCCCCCTTAGTGCATAAGAAATATTACATATTCCCAAATCACTCATGAATCAACTACAAAACGCTAACATTATTTTAAACCTCAAAGTCTTACAGCTGATTAACAACTAATTCGTCTCGTCTTTCAGAGCCGTATTTACACTGTCATCAAAATTTAAGGATAATGACAGAAATAAAAGTAGCTGATACTTAAAAATTATTAATAGAAATTTGTACAAAAGCATTAGTTAACATAAATTACAATATTTGGCAGTTGAATATTCGCAAAATTAAAAGCAAATTGATGGGAAAATTAAGCCCCTCTTGCAGAAAAATTTTTTCATTAATATGGTGTATGGTCACCTAGGGCAAGTTTGCACATCTGACATCTTGATTTCATAGACTTTACCAAAGTGTTGATGAAGTCTTGTAGAATTGTACGCCAATGATCTAAAAGTGGATTTGTCAGCTCTTGGAAGGTCCGTGGACGAATTCGGCGTTTTAAGGCATCCCACACATGCTCAAGTCGGGTGAGTAAAGTGGTTAATACATTTGAGTGATATCTTCTGTTTACAAGTATTCTTACACCACATATACTTGACCAGGCCACAAATTTTCATCCATTAGCAAAACTTCTGGGCCAATAGCACTCCTAAACAGTCTAACTTGGGGTTCCAGTAGCTCGTCAACATATCTACGAACGGTTACAGAACCTCCTTGAAAGATATGCTTGAAAGATTCCGATGCGGCCATTGGTCCTACGCATTAAACCGCGGAAACGGTATATTTCACGGACAAGAGAAGGGAAGTTGTGTGTTCCTTTCTCTTTCCAGATCAACACACGTCTAGAATCACTGTTTATACTACGTGTGGACTTCTCAGTAAACAATACTCGGGATCAATCGGTTTGCCTCCACTGAACATGACGACGGTACCAGTTTAAACGGGCCCCTCTGGAAGATGGAGTGAATGGGACACAAACCATTGGTTTTCTTGCATACAGTCCAACCTCGTTAAGCCTTCGTGCAGCAGCAGAACGGCTAATTCGAGTTCCTATCGCAGCATGAAGCTCTAAAACCAAATCCCTTGCAGTTTCTTCGCGTGAACAAGGATATAAAACGCTCTTCTGATGCACTTGTTGCTCTTGGTCGCCGTTGACCAAGGCTGTCTGTCAACCGATTCATTGCTTAAAAAAGCAGCTCCAGATTCAAATCTTTTGCGACTTCCATTTGTATTTGACTTCTCTCGATTATACCAATTTTTCGCCACTTTTGACCTTCACTTAAATGATGCTTTGAGCCATAACTATAGAATACTGATCACTCTCAGAAACCATATTCCATTTAAACAGTACAACAGACCGGAATTCCAACATGCATCCATTGCGCACCACATTGTCAGTCACCGAATTCGCATATTTCTGGCGTTAACGTATGCGCGGAAGTGCAATTTTGTGTTCAATTGTATATAATTAATAGAGGCGTAGCTAAGGTTTTCAGCGCCCGGGGACACCTAAAGATTTTGCGCCCCTTTCTGTATTCCAAGAATGGAAAACATTTCATTCTGAAATGTATATCATCAATTTGCCGCCCCCTGGATGCTGCACCCGGGGACGGATGTCCCCCTTGCCCCGCCCTAGCTACGCCACTGTTAATTAACGTAAATAATTATAGCATCGGGCATTGGTTGCAACATTAACTTAGTAAGCATATTTTTTCCTCATTATCCTTTAATTTTGATAACCAGTGTATATGGTGCAGCACGAGTTCTGTAACAAAATTGGTCTTAGGGCTTCAAAAGCAAGTCAGCAGCAAGACGCGTTAGAAGCGTACTTGTTCATACTTAACGTATTATTTAAGCTATTTTTACAGTTTAAATATTTTTGAACTCAGAATTGAAATATCTACGAGTGCATGTAAGAAATATATCTATATAAGAATAAAATGAATTTAAATATTTATAGAAATTTGCAACAATTAATATTTATTTACCTACCACAGAAATGTAATCTTATAAACATGTCTGTCCGGTCATGTACTTACAGAAAAATACTTGTGTGTATTCAGAAATATTCATGAGCATTCACTGATCCATCTATATAATGTAAAAGAGATGACAGACCTCCTGAGGAACAGGATAGCTTATTTGAATACGGGAAAGCATACTAGTCTTATCTGCTGAGGGGAAATGAGGACTTTCTAAAGAAAACTGGATCAAAGTCATGTTTCAGATGTAAATACTGTGAAAACCTATCATGCAACCAGCGTTCGCATGGGTTCGAACTTGGGTGATACTACTAGTATTCAGTAGTCTTAATCATTCAGCCTGTGAAAGTCTCATAAAACCTCCAAAGTATAGGTGGAAAGAACTGAGCACCTTTGTCGCCTCATCCGAATTTCAGCCTTCTGTTTTAGTGAAATTCTTAGTAACATGTTTCGTCTGATATTATTTCTTTATGCCTCTTGTTTTCATGAAGAGACAAATTAGTCCTTAACAATTTAGAATCAGCCATAATTTAAGTTTTAGAAGCTAGAAGTCATTTCTGGCCAATCATCCAAGATATAGGTTTTAATGTGGTTTTGCATGCGATTCTCATGGACTATCTTATAAGACCTACAAAAAGCTCCCGAAATCTGTATTTATCTATCTTAAACTGCTCAGGTAGTTGAACTGCATAAACATCACATGTGATTGTGTGACACAGCAAGTCGCTTTTCAAAAGGTAGAACGGATCAGTCTAGGAATTTTGTACCGTTTTACACGTATCCTAATTACCTCTTTGCCTGCTCCCTTTTTCTCATTGACCTATGCTCATCGCTTTTGCTTTCCTTTTCATAGTAGTGCAGTTTCCGAGATGAGATGTCTACTCCAAATCCTTTTGACATCCTCACCGTCCCTCTCTGTCTTCTGGCATCTCGCGAAGACGGTGGTACTACTCACGTATAAGAATTATTTGAAAAATAAATGAATTTTATTCATTGTAAATTCCCGAATTATTTAATTTACTATATTCTGTATGGTTGCTAAGGCAGGCTCCACAGATACACTACCAATCAATTCTTGCAGAACTGGACAGGCTGACTGCCAGTACATTTTGCATTTCGATGTCCGACGAAAAATGCTTTCCTTCTGGAACATCTATGTGTTTGGCTCACTACTGTCTTCAACCTGTACAGACTGATATTATATATCTGGTATCGATTTTACCTGCCTTCTAATGGACTCACAGATAATATCAACCGAAAACGCTTAAGATAGCACTTATCTGCATCATTCGTTCTAACCGATGATTTTAATGACTCTTTGAGGAAGTAAGGATAAGAACTTAAATATATAAACAGAGCTACTAAGTATGTCACTGCGTATGCCTCCATAATGATAGATAGCAAACCCATATCTACAAACTTAAAAGGCTACTTCACAGCACTGATCTGGTTATATGTACGCCATTACATCTATCATTTTATACATTTAGAATCTAGAGTGATCCATTCCCAATATTTGCGTCTTTTAAAGGAATATGAATGTTGGACATATTTAGAGTTCCAAGGTTTCTTTAAGAGTGAGAGACTTAAACTTGTTTCCCTCTCTAGCTTTTCTTACGAATGAAAAAGTAAGGTGTGTAAAAATAGATGATACTGTGAAGGCCGTTACTGATCTGTTGTCCAGGCGTTCAGAAACCACAAATCTGTATTCCTACGTCATCAGACTTCCTAGATACATATCTAAAATCATAACAGAACCCTATGAAGAGAACTTTAGTTAAGACATATAAGGGAAACCCTAGTCTCAGAATATTAGCAATTCCATGCTGAAGCATTCGTTGACTAAGTCTTTTATTAGTTTCCCTTCTTACTCTTTGTAATAGAGGTTGTAGCAGGGCATTTAATGTTTGGCATTGAGAAATCCAAAAAACAAAACTTGGAAAAGTCAGAATTTCAATAATGTTCCGTTATATATTAAAAAATGCTTTTTACTATATTTGCCCATCAGCAGCCGAACGGTAAAATCACTGAACACTGATAGTTCGGCCCGTGGTTCGAATCTCGGAGAATGGGCTGGCTGCATGGGTGTTTTCTTGATTTTCCCCATGTGTAACGTATATACGTGGCAGTTTCCTTTAAAGAGTCCTCCAAGAAGGCATCCCTCCCTTTAGTCAGATAGCCCTTGAATGTTTAGCTGCAATCAAACAAAACGAACGAAATCGCCAGAATTTTGCACTAACGAATCACCTACGCAAACTTCTGGGGGAGGATGGCATACTGCAGCCTTGATCATTATTTAGAAGAAAGTGATACCTTTCCTAATCACAATGGTTTTCTAGAAAAGGAGATCAATACTGAAAATGTACTTCTTTTCAGAGTTATATTTTCTGCTTTTTTTAAGAGGAATCACTTGATGTCAATATTTTTGTGACAAAGAAAAAAGTGTATGAATTAGAGCTAAAATCTCTTCATTGTTGTTTGCAGAGACCTTCCAATTTTTAAACAAAAATTTCTCGAAGAACTGGTTGTTTCTCATAAAAACTGGTACTTTGTTGTTTTAAGTCATTAACTCTTTCCAAAATTTTTGGAGTGTTATGTTATATAGGTTATTAAATTATCTGCAGTATCTGAAACCTTTTGGCTGACTGCCAATAACCATCAATATTTTTAATGGGCACTGCTGTTCTTTAGTTTAGTTTTAAAATCTGTTCAGTCCTTTTTTCACTGTCTTCCACCGGTAAACTAGGTAGGCGTTCATCTCCACTGGCTGCCAATTCATAGGCCAGTAGTGATCTTCATGGGTACAAGTATTCTTGGATTTAATTTTAAAAAGTATCTAAATTTACTGCAATATCACATATCAGGGATCTTTAACTTGTAGGTCTCTGGCGTTGAACAACATTGGCAGGCATCCATGTTCTTCAATATAATTTTAATTAAAAATGCTATTTAAATTTAGTTCACTACTCTGTACTAGTGAACCTGTTTGTTAACAAGTGACAACCAAGCTTTAACTGTTTTTGGATCGAATGTTATAAATTATGTAGGGGCTACCTTTCTCATGGAAACAGCCTCACATTAACTGAAGATTTGGAACATCTATTCACAGACTACGTGGTTTGCTTCTAGCAGCCACTGCACCTAAGGTACAAAAAGTTCTCTTTGATTTCAAAATTTTTTAGAAATCTGATCGTCCAGTGCTTAGTAACTACCATTCTTGGTACAAAATGCATCCATTCTGCACTCCTGCCTTTGGATCTCACGTCCAAAAGGTAACACAACTATTATTATGCCTGAATAGAGGATCTAGAAATATCCCTCTGCACATATGAAACTTTTAAATTATTTCAGAATTTTATTAAAGATAACAGTCATGTTCTTAACTGTAGCATTTTTATGAATACAGACAAGAATATAATAATTATATCTATACAAATGTTTCTAGGTTCCCTAATCACATCTGTTTGGCTGTTGTGTATAATACAACACTACTTTAAATACCTTATATGGCATTGAACCTATGGTAACGTTTTTAAAAAGTACAAAATCTTTTTTATAGATATATTAAGTTTGTGATGAAGCCACAGTTAATTTTTATACTCCATAAACACAACAACGTGGTTTAACATAGTAAAATCTAAATTTTTTTTGTAGTTTTTTCAACAGTTCACAACAATTTTATTTATATGTAGTAGTATTTTAAAACTGTACTTGGACTTATTCTTGTCTTTGCTTACCAGTTTAGAAAATCTGGAAAATGTTTGGTATATACTTGATACTGTATAATGCATTTAATTTGCACCAACAAAACCAATTCTTATTTTTGTTTCGCTCATACCTTGCAAAGTTCATAGGATATGTTTCATGTTTTGCAGGTGTAATCTTTGGCATGAAAATACAGTTATATCTTGAACAGATCACTTCCACATACACAAATGATATACCATAACACAAAATATTCTGGTGAAATCCTATCTGAAATGATCTAAATTTTTGTGTCATGTTTCTCAGTATAAATCATACACACCAATACAGAACAGTATCTCGTATCTAAAAAATATTTTTTGGTTCCTTACGTATATCATTACAGTATTCATTTATGAAACCTCTCATTTTCTAAAAATGCAGGTTTTATTCCATATACTTTTGACACTTTGACGTTTTCAATCTGTAATAGTGCTCAACTAGACCCAATATTTAAAATTGCTTGTTGTAGGCTTTTTACACCCCTATTCTGCATATCACAATATTAGTTGCTGTTATAATCAGTCACATTTATTCATGCTGTGAGAGAAAAACAGCACAGTTCAACATTGATGAAATAATTAACACTTAATTCCAAGAACCATTCCTACTATATTATGATACAAATTTAAAAGATTTATGAATGTGTTAGAATTGTAAAGTTTTCCGTTTAATGAAAACATTAGGAAATGTGACTTCAAATGGTTGCTACAGAATATTACAAGTTTGAATTTAACTGCACACTTTTGCCCAATTCATGCACTATAGAACCTCATTATTTTGGTTTAGTAGATTAATAATTAGATATCAGATTAGCATTAAGTTTTATTTTCTCAGTCATAGAGCATCCAAGAATAGAAATGATAATTAATTTAACACTTCAAAATATACTCATGTGCATGAAAATAACTGTAACTGATGCAAAATGGGAGAAAACATGGTCTTTGTAAAAGCAGTGTTTGTTCTTTAGTTATGAATGTTTAAATCAAATCTGGATTTTATGTATATGCTATTATTATTAAATTTAAATGAAATACATGTATATGCTTAGAGCAAATATTCACTTATTTTTAATGTGTCAAACAATTTATGGATATTAAGAGTTCTGCAGAAAATTCAACTCTTTGAAACCATCCATGCAAATGGGAAACAAAGAAATTTCAGCAAGTACTTCTGTAATGACAGGAAATAATAATAGGCATTATCTAACTATTAAGTAACGATAAGACTTATTCTAGAATTAAAATTATTTAATTTCCTGAATGCTTTAATATAAGTCTGGCTACACTCTTCTGTGTGAAAGACAAACTTTGCCTGACACACAAACTTTTAAGCCTCCTTATTTTGCAATAAATAGTTAAAAATTAAAAAATGGGCTGTAACTTTAGCACTCATTTTTCATAATTATTATAAGACCAGTATATTCATCTTTTTGATTAGCAGCAAGTTCACTCCTATTTCTTTGTTTTTGAATGTTGAAAAATTAAAATATCTAATTATTGGTAGCTCTTTTGATATTGGAATGTGTGAAAGTTTAATTTGTATACAGCTTTACGTACTGAAACTTAACAAATATGCAAGTACTCTTATTAACCAGGGAAAAAAAAAAGTATCCACATTTTTAAGTGACTATAGTGTTTTTTAATCTTAATCAATGAAAATCAATTGATATCATGGATGATGAAATAAAGAATGTGTGTATGTGATTATGGCAAAGCCTCGAGGGCCATCTGCCTAAAGGGAGGGATGCCTTTCGTGAAGGACTTTCTAAGGGAAACTGGCTCGTACAGACGTTACACATGGGGAAAACCACGAAAACACCCATGCAGCCAGCCCGTTCGCGGGATTCGAACCCCGGACCGAACTACCAGTATTCAGCGACTTTACCGCTCGGCCGCTGGTGGGCGAAATAAAGAATGAAAATATATTTTATTTAAGAAGAAATTGGGATAATGTATTAGTCAATGTCTTGTAAGAAACACTACTTATATTATGCTTCATAGATATGACTAATTCCTAATATGTGGAGTAATTTTCAGTAAAAAATAATTCAACAATGGATAATTTTTTTCCCAGACTTTATTCAGAATACATAATAATTATTTTACAAAGTTTTTATTCATCTTTTATTTCTGAAAATAAAGACATATCAGATAAAATTCCTTGAATTAGAGTATAAATATTATTATTATTCAACCATATTACTCAAAAATTTATGAGTTTCAGTTTCAGAAAATTCTCCTGGCAGAGCTTGCTCTTGACTTTTAAATACATACCAGATTCCTGCCAATCGTTTACTGAAAAATAAAGAAGACTAAATTCAATTGTGAAACAGCCAAGATCACTGAAAACAATGCACTATTCATTTTGCAAACATAAGCCTGAAATATTAAAAATGATCAGATTGAGATCAGATTGAGATCAGATATGAGATTATTTATGAACAGAAAAATTTGCAGTACTTGCATACTATCCCATTGGCCATGAAAATTGGTGCAGAACCACTAATCATTCCTGAGGAAATCCTTCACAGTCAATGGGATGAAGTGTTAAGTACAAATTCTCTGATTCCTCTTTAAAAATAAGAGAAAATTTTGGCATGTAGGTCCCCGAGAATGCATTGTTAACATAAAATGAATTATTCTCTATTATCCACAATTGGGGGTATCACCCTGGCCAAAAGGGTTCATTGTTGCCTACTTTAACAATTTTCTCTTATACTACCAAGTTACATACAAACATAAGCATTTTTATTTGTTTATTGGCCATATAACATCATTACAAAATAAAGCAAACTAAAAAAAAAAAAAAAAAGTGTTTTTATAGAAACTGTATGGCAACAGATCAATTGCAAAATATTTGTCCATTATACTTTATATTTTTCAAGCATCACCAAAGGAATGGAATGCTGTCCTGAAAAACATTTCTTAATTTAAATTTCTTTAAATATATCAATCACTTAAAATTATATGCTTGTATATCAATTTCCGGAATTCAGTTATATTAACTGGCGTATTTAAACTTTGATTTTTAATCCTCTGATAAGCATAGTAGCATACTAAAACACCACAGCTCATATTATCAGTTTGCAAAATATGTGAAGGACAAATTATTTTCCATTTAGTGCTAGTAGCAAATATTTTAGCTAAAACCTCACACCATGTATGAATTAAAATTTGATACTCTTGCCCACATGATTTATTTTGTGGATCATAAAATTCAAAAACCATATCTGGAATATTTACTATTATTAATATCCAATGACAATTTAAATTTGCAGGGATAAAAAATAATTTCGCTGATTTCAATCTTGTTAGTAATGGATCTTTAATACAAAAATTTGGTTTAGGAATTTGTAAATTAGACTTAACAAAGGCAAAATTTTCATAACTGTTTAATATTTTAAATAAAAAAGCATCAATTATAGTATTATAGAGCCATCCTTTTCGAAAACACGAAGATACAGATTTAAACAAGTGTTCTTCTTCATTACTTATAAAAGGATCTATAGATTTTAACATATATGGTGTAATTTCAATATCATGTAATTTTAAACATGATTTGGTCAAATCTTTATTCATTCTAACATTTACTGAAAAGTTTTGCTCTGCTGATGATAAATTTATCTTTTCCTGTGTATAAGGTGGAACATTCTCAGTTAAAATATTATAAATAAATTTTCTAAATTGAAGGGTATCTAAAGGAAGATTTAAGGCTAATTTATTTACATGTTGAAATGCATAATAACAGATGAAGACCCCACAACTGCTTTCATCATTTTGTAAAGCACGCGGTGGACACTGAATATCCCATGAATCGTTAATTTGTAACTCACTGTTAATTACATTAGACCATTTATTAGTTAAGTTTATGTATTTTGGATTGCATGAATTTATTAACGAGTCATATAAATAAAAGGTATTTTTCTTTAAATCTGCTATGATCAGAACCCAATGAGAATCAATGCAAGCAGGAATCAATAAATATTTGAAATATTTCAAAGAAACAGGAAAAACATTTCCAAGTGATAATGCATCAGATAAGATAAGCTGGGTAATCGAGGAATCAGCAAAAGTATATTGATCATCACTTTCTAAAATTTTGTATAAAAATGCATTTATGATTACATCAAATAACCACCCCCTAACAAAATCTGTACAAACCGATTTTATAAAAAATTCTTCACTTTTACTGATATAAGAATCTAAAGACTTTAAAGCAATACAATTGATACTATAGCAGCCAATTTGTAAAATTCTTTCAGAAATATCTTCGCTAAACTTTAATGGAAGGGAAAATGATTTATTTTGATCAACACTGGTTAAATCACATAGATATTTATCACTGTCATTTAAATCAAATGCTACGGCTTTAAATTTAATTTTCTTTTCCACACATTCATTTATTTCTGGGTCATCTACATTATCATTAAAATCTTGATTCTTATTCTGCTGACATTTCTGTAATTTTCTCATTTTAGAAGTTTTAAACAATTGTGGGTTAAGTTTTTGATTTGGTGCAACTGGACATGATGCACTTGAAACTGCTCTTGAATTTTCATTCGAGTTTAAAATTCCTCTACATTCTGAAACTAATGAATTTAATGTTGTATGAACACACTTTAACATGGCATTTTGGACTTTTGGTTGTCTTATTAATTGCAGTAATTCTTCTACAAGCTTTTCACATGCATTTACTCTCTGTTCAATACTTTGTGGATTGTAATGATTAACAGAATACACATTTATTGATTTCATACTTTCATTGCATTTCTGATTCGATTCAAGATTAATCCCCGAGAGATTAAACACACAATCATTTTGTCTATTAAGGAATGAATGCACTTTATGTATATGTTTGCACAGCAATTTATCTAAGCAATTGCAGTGATACAAGTGACTACACAATGAGACACATGATACTTTAGGGCATCTATAAAAGCAAAAATCCTGACACGGACAAATTTCAAAAAGACGCTGCACAGTATATATTTTATTTTTTGTCTGAGAACAAACAGTCCAAGAAGTATCAGAGCATTTATTTACATCACTGTCCCTAATTTTTAGTCCTCTCTGATGCCTACTTAAATAAGAAATGGAATTTCTGGGAGATACATTAGTGTATAATTTATAGGTATGATTTAAATATTTATCTTTCTCAATTGTCAGAAGTGTAGAAATTAAAATATCTAATCGTCTATTATGTCTCCACTTAAAATAAACAGTTTTCAACTGATTGTGAAAAGATTCACAGTACATGTTAGTATCAGTAAATGCATGTGGAAAGTTCCGATAACACAAAGCCCATTCCTCTAATCTATTTTTATAATTTTCAGAAAAATATTCAATAAAATCTCTACTTTTCCTAGAATAGTCATTCAAAAACTTACTTATTTGATCATGAAAAGTGATCTGGTTTCTTTCATGTAATATTTTTGTTAATTCTCCTAGCATTTTTTGTTGCACTTCCTTATCTACCACTTTAGAATTTAGTTGCCGGAACCAACTTTGGCGTATCATCCTTGAACCGGCAGGTTCCTTTCAACGGGCGCCTGGACGGAAGGGTCCTATCCCGATCGAAGTTGCGTCTCTTTTCGAACATTATGGGCATAAGTGTTGTTCGGCAGAGTGATGATGGCATGTCGATAAGCAATGTGGATGGTAAGCAATGATAGTCCAGCAGAAAGATGATTTGAAGATACCTGCACTTGGGGAGAAGTATTCAGAGGCTAACTCCTAGGTTGAAAGTCGCTGCGCTGAGGTATAGAAGGCGGCGTCGGTGGGCGGGGAGATCTTGAAATCTTCAGGTCAGGTGGGTGAAAGTGTCCAATGGGAGAAAAAGTTGGAATTTGGAAATAGAGCTGAGGGGTCTCATGCAAGCAAGTGTGTTATGTTCACAGATCAAAGATATAATTTAAGAGTTATTTTTTTTTTTTTATAATTAATTAGTTAAAGATGTTAGCTTCCTCACAAATAGTAAAAAGAATTAATAGTTTCTCCATGGGTGTGTCTGCGGCTTTTAATTGGTGTAAGCTATTTTTGAGAGTAGAGAAGAATTTAAATATGTTATTGTAGCCGAAAGTATTATTGAGTTCTTTTAGTGTAGATAGAATGTCGGTGAAAATGTTCGCGTTGGATGTAGTGTTGGTAGTCTGATTTCTAATGTCTTGTGTATTGTTGGAAGTAACTTGTGCATATGTTCTCCCTTGTGTAAGGTTTGGGGTGCTATTACTTGGTGTAAAAGTGTGATTGGGTGATTTATTTAGGTTTCTGTTTTTGGGGAATTTCTCGCAACCGCGGAATGAAGCTGGATGATTTTTTTGGCAGTTTGCGCATGTGGGATTATCTAATTTACCTTGTGTTGGGCAGTCTGTTGTTTTATGTTGTTGTGCGCATTTAACACACCTAGGTAAGAAGAAACAATTGTCTGAAGAGTGATTAAAACGTTGGCAGTTGTGGCATTGTGGTGTAATGTTTTTGTTGATGTATTTTTCGATTGTGATAATGAACATACCTAGGTGTGTTTCACTGTAGATTTTGTCGATGTTTGATGTTGGCATGAGTTGTACCTGAAATAGTAGCATGGGTTGTTTGGTTTTGAATCTTGTGAGTTGTACTACTTTGTGTACATTGTATCCGAGGTGAGTGAGTTCCGTGGAAATTTCATGTGTGTCAGTGGTAATGGGTAAGCCTCGGATAACTACTTTAATTGGGCGTTTGTGCTTGGGTGTAATGATATAATGTTCGATGTTATGTTTTTGTAGGTCTGTGGTGAGTTGTCTGTGATCATCTGTTGTTGATGGTAGTAACTTGAGGTATTCTCCACTTATTTTGGCGTAAAATGTAGCATTAGTCAGTGTAGTGAGTTTCTTGATGTACTGGTTGTGTGTGGCGCCATCTATCGGCTTAACCATAATTGGTGTAGGTGTGCTATATTGGGGAAGTCTTGTATCTGGTGTTTGCGAGTTGTTAATTTGTGTTGTGGGTTGGGTGGAATGAGTGTCAGGTTGCGAGAGTGCTGTGTAGCTGTTTTGGGTGGGTATACTGTTGGGTGCAACATTTACGGGTACCTTAGCAGTTTTGTGTGGTTTTTTGAATCCTTCCGTGTCGTCGTCACTGTCTGAATTATCACGTGGTTTGCGTTTCTGTTGTGTGATTGGCTGTGTAATGCTTGCATGGGAAAGAGCAATATGCAACTTACCCCTCAGCTGATCCAGCAGAATCTTCTTCTTTTCTATCTCCTTTTTCAGAATGTCCGAATGATAGTCCGTGTCCGTGACTGGTCTGTTGGCCGATAAGTACCGGATGGTTCCGTAATAGCTAGTAATGCTCCTTTCTACTTCAACGATTTCTTGTCGGAGTGTAGCAATTTCCAGCTCCGTAAGAACGTGACCAGCATTGTCCTGGTCCATATCAGTGGCCGTCGTATTCGAGGTGTCCGCAACAGGATCCATACCTTTATCCGGTGGAACCGCTTCGCTACGGGGAGTCTGCTTAGTACGAGCCATATCGAGAGGTCACGATTTCGTTAAAACGAGAAAATGGCGTACGTGCCACGAACATAAAAGATGCTTAACATCTTGACCAAAAACCTTTGAAAATGCAGGATATGTAACTTTGTCATCATCTGTCATTACACAGTTTACATATAAATTTGGTACACGACACTTTAAACTATTAAATAAACAATAAAGAGTGTCAGCATCTAGAAAATTAGTAATAAAATGAGCAACTGGATAGCCACAACCAAATTCATCAGGTACTATAAGATTAAGAAGGTAAAAATCATACTGGTTAGTCTTATGTGTAGAATCGATACATAAAATCTCTGTACAACCTTTTATCATCATTTCTTTCTGTTCACGTGTCTGAAGACCAAGAGCAAACAATACTTTATGATTTGGAAGATCTAGATCAGTTGGACCGTACAAAGTTGAATTATTCTGAGGCTTATATAATAACACAGGATTGTATGCTTCACATTTTAAAGTTTCAATGATTGAATTAACAGAAACTGCATCACTACTTGGATGCAATGAATTGTTTAAATAGCTAGAATAAGCAGAAATAGTTTTACGGGAGACAAAGCTTTCCTTTACAGGGAAATTATTTCTATTCTCGTGATTTCCTGATCCATCTTGTAAGATATCCCTTATTTTTTGTGGAGGCACAGATAAACGTAAATTTGCTTTTATCAAACACCGCGTACTTTGTTTCAATGGCTGATATTTACAATTTTCAAACTTTTGCTCATGATTATGTTTAGGAAAGTAAAAAACAGAGATTTTATTCATTTCTTCACAAGCCCACATTCTGACCGGACAACATACACCTTTTGAAATTGTACCTTTTTCATTTTTCCGACTAGTTTTTTTTTCAAAATCAGAATAACCTTGCGTGGTAAACTGACAACAATAATAATGATAAGTTTTAGAATTTTTCGTTACTTTAGAAAACTTTCTGAATGAAGTAAATGTCGAGGTTCCTTCCAGTTCTAGCCAATCTTGAAAATAACTCATTGTTTCAAATGAATATTCTTTTAAGTTATTTAAATTATGTTCATCTGCTAAATGCTTATTAAAATTTAAAACATATGTAAAAGACTTATGGCAATCAGGTATGAAGCATACATACAATTTATTAACTTCTGTGCAAAATTTCTTATGTTTAAAAAATGATAATTTGCAAGGATAACATTTATTACAATTTAGACATTTCCGAGGGTAAACAGATGAAAAATTTTGGGTTGATCTTTACATTATGGTAACTTGGCGTTTTTTTGGCGACCAACTCTCCTACAGCAACCCTCTATTTTTTTTTTCCCGCCGCATTTTGTCTTCACGAAGTAAAGACATGTTTCTTTTCTTTTTATCTACTGAACACTTCTTCCAACAATCTACTAGCCGAATCAGTGGCGTAGCAAACATAATTGGCGCCCGGGGCAAAAAATCTTTTTGGCGCCCCCCACAAAAAACTTTCAGTAATATAATGTATAGAACATATTCGTAATATGAAAATAATGCAAATAATAATAAAATGCTGAATCTGCCATAAAATACTCAAAAATATATTAAGAATAGCCACTACCTAACTACACCAGCCTTGGATTCGGAAATGCATCTGTGTCGGCGGAAAAATCCTACATACGACTATCTAGAATTAGTTAAAAACGTGTTATTTATTTTACATATTTATATAAGTGTTTTTAAAAAGTACAATTTTTAAACAATTAAAAGTTTAATATACATTATAGATAAATCGATATGTGGCAACTTGCCTACTACAACTCAACTGGGCCAGTCTGGTAACCCATAGCAACCAAAAATAAAATGATATTTATTCTATTCAATTGTTATTATTATTTAACGATCTGTCTCAAATTATACTACCATAATTGGTAACCCGTATTTATTATGAATAGCAACCTTCAATGTTGCACGAATATGGTGTTTATACTCGTATGTCAAAATTCTGAGCAACAGTAAGTTATCCAGTGTGATGAGATGCAAGTAAGACATTTCACCTGTGATTTCAAGCGTTGTGCCCCATTCGTGTGAGTCAACATATTTCTGTCATAATTTCAACGGATATATGTATCGTCTGCTGCATTTGAACCGCCAATTTTTCTGATTTCAAGTACCAAAAAACTGTGTCACTATATACATATTGATTATTTTTCTATACATATTATTATTGAGCATATTTGATTGATCTAAAGTGGTTGAAAACGATGCTGCTTCACAAATGGCGAGAGTGGTTGTTAAGCCACCTCCTTTTTGTCGCCGAGACCCATTGTTATGGTTCATTCAATTGGATGCGCAGTTTAAATTGAGTCACATTACTGCCGACGAAACTCAATTTTATACTGCCATCGCCACGTTAGAATCAGAGGTACTGCAATCAGCTCGCGAAATAATTTTGAATCCACCGGCGATGGACAAATACAAAACTTTAAAAAAAAATATTTGTGTTTATGAAGAATCCAAGGCAGTTAAAATTATGCAGCTGTTGCACGATTTAGAGTTGGGTGATATGAGGCCTTCTCAATTGCTGTCTAAAATGTCAGACTTAGCCGCCAGTAACCTAACGGATAGCATTCTTAAAACATTATGGATGAATAGACTCCCATCTAACATGCAAACGATTTTAGCGGCCAGTAGCGAGCCACTTAAAAATCTTCTCGAAATCACTGATAAAATTCACGAGCTAGCCATTCCAGCGCAAATACACGCAGCGCAGGCTCCTGGTCCAGGTATTGTGGCGTTACAGGCTCAAATTGATGATTTGTCCAAACAGGTTGCTCAGTTAGTAGCCATCCAAGCTGAACATTTTCAGCGCAACCGCTCATCATCACGTGGTCGAAATACACGTTATGAAACCACTGAGGAAACGTTATGAAAGCCCTCCTCCGGGTATTTGTTTTTACCACCGCAAATTTGGAAACAAGGCAAACAAATGCCGCCCACCGTGTCGTTATAACGACCAGGGAAACGAGAAGGACCGTTGCTCGAAGTCGTGAACGACAGCGGACGGAATTTTGCACGCCGTTTCGTCATCGAAAATAATTCGGGCTTAAGGTTTCTTGTAGACACCGGGGCTGATATTTCTGTCGTTCCACCACATTTTTACGAACAAAAGCAGGTGCTACTTTGGTAGACGGTTGCACGGATTTTTGGCGATTTACGTTGGCGCAATTGTTGGCGCGATTTTTACAAACGTCAGCCATCTTGAAAAACGCTGTTTTTACGCATAGTAAAGTATTCGAAACTTTAAAAAAAATAAATATCATTAAAAGTAATGGATTAATTTTTTGTTGAAAATGCCGTTTTTTAAGATGGCAGGCAAGTGTAAATAAATACATTTACTATGAGTATAAAATATTAAAGTAAGGTTATTATTACTTTCATATAGCAAAGAAGAGAATAAAAACACCGCTATAAAAACATTGGGTCAACGTTTAATTAGATTAATTGAATTACTGAAATTGAATATCGAATTTAAAACCATCATACCAACATTTAAAAGAATTAGAATATTATTAAATTCAAATACTTTAAAATACGTTATATAGAGTATTAATTAACATTAAAACATATGGTCAATAATTATCTCAGCAATTTCTGAAAATAGTGTATTAATTTTTTAACAAAAATTGAAGTATACAAATATAAAATAAAAGAAAAATATGTACTTACATTTTTTTGAGTATTTAACCTCTTGTTTATTCGTAAGTACCACAAAAAAAAATCAGAATCATAATTTAGATAACATCTTTGAAGGAATTCGAAGATATGAATTAAATTTTAAAACGGCGCGGAAATGCACAAATTATCAATAACCAATCAGGGAGCTGATTACAGCTCGTTAATGCACAAATATTCTATAACCAATCAGAGAGCTTATTACATCACGGGTAGAATTAAAATTATTTAAAAATTCATACATAATAAAATCATTTTTTAAAAAATGCAAAATTAAATTGTATTTTAATATTTAACAGCCATAAATAATGTTTAAAAAATTAGATTAAATTTATACATATTAAAACGAATTACTTTTAAAGTAAGGTGACGTCATTGATTACATCATCCACAACATAAAATTTCATAAATTGTGATAAACATGAAAATTTTTATTTCAAATAAAAATGCAAAATTAAATTGATTTTTAATATTTAAAAGCCATAAATAATATTTTAAAGACGGAATTTATGCACAATAAAACGCATTATTTTTTAAATAAAATGACAGCAAAGTATCGGTTACCATAAATAACTTATCGTGCAATGGGTTTACCATAAGTTGTATTACTCGCCACAGGAAAATCGCCAAAATCCGTGCAACCGTCTACCAAAGTAGCACCCAAAAGCATCTTACCAAGTTACAATTCAAACTTTTGGTGAACGCCTGATATCTGTCGATTTAGGATTGCGCCGCAACTTCCAATGGCCATTCATTATTGCTATTGTTTCAAGTCCTATTATTGTAGCTGACTTTTTACAAAAATTTTCTTTGCTTGTCAATCTTAAGAATCACCGTTTGATAGATTCCACAACCAACTTAACTTATCCGGGAGTAATTCGCAACAGTCAAGATTTGAGCATTAAAGTGATTTCGGGTAACTCCCCATGGCATGAACTTCTCAGAGAATTCTCTACAATCACGCGCCCAGTTATGGGTATTTCCGAACCTAAGCACGATGTACTACATTATATTGAAACTAACGGACCTCCAATTGCCGCTAAAGCAAGACACTTACCTTCGGACAAGCTTAAAGCCGCCAAAGAGGAATTTCAATACATGATGGAACAGGGAATTTGCCATCCTTCAGAATGTTCATGGGCCAGTCCGCTCCATCTAGTTCGGAAATGAAATGGTAAGTGGCAATTATCGCCGGTTAAATGCGGCTACAATTCCTGATCGTTACCCAGTCCCGCACATTCAAGACTGTATGCAAATTTTAGAGGGAAAAACTATTTTTACAACCCTTGATCTTGAGCGGGCGTATCACCAAGTGCCCCTTAACACAGATGATATTCCAAAAACTGGGGTTATTACGCCTTTTGGACTATTTGAGTTTCGGATTATGTATGTAGTGCTGCTCAAACGATTATGTATGTAGTGCTGCTCAAACGTTCTAACGCTTCATGAATCAGGTGTTAATCGGCCTCGACTTTTGTGTATCTTATTTTAATGGCGTCTTAATCGCCTCCTCTTCAAAGCAAGAACACCTATCACATTTGAGAACAGTTTTTGAACGTTTTCAAAGGTACGGTGTCAGTCTTAATCCTTCCAAATGCGTTTTTGGCCAACCAAGTGTATCCTTTCTTGGTCATGAAATTTCCGCCGATGCCGTTCGACCCCTTCCTGAGTCACTGCTATCCACGATATGCCCGAACCATCTACAGTGAAGGACTTAAGAAGATTTCTTGCTATGCTTAATTTTATCGACGTTTCTTACCTCATGCAGCAACCATACAAGTATCTCTAAATTCTTTTTTGGTTGGAAGCAAGAAAAACGATAAACGTGTTATAACCTGGACCAGAGAATCTCGCGAAGCGTTCCAAAAATGCAAGAATGATTTAATTTCGGCAACAAATTTGTAGTATCCTTCCGTATTTAAGCCATTATCACTCTACGTTTATAAGGTATTTCTCCCGCTTTCCTAGCGTGCCTCCGTGGTGTAGTGGGTCTGCACGCTGGGCCGGTACTCCAGAGGTCCGCGGTTCGATTCTCGGCGAAGACGGTTGCTAATTTTTCAATCTCTCTTGCTTCTAAGTATCCTAATGTCTCTACAGTGGCGCCCGAACTAAAAGGGGTGTTGGATGAGGATTCTGCACACCCAGAATTTGGCAATTGGGTCCCCTAAAACCCCAGTCGCCCTTTAAAAAGGAGAGTATATAAGGTATTTCTCCCGCTTTCCTAGCGTGCCTTCGTGGTGTAGTGGTTCTGCAGGCTGGGCCGCCGGTACTCCAGAGGTCCGCTGCTCGATTCCCGGCGAAGGCGTTGCATATTTTTCATCTCTTCTGCTTCCAAAAAAATAACCTAATATTTCTACACGTTTACGCATCAACAACAGGTATAGAAGCAGTTTTACAACAGAACGATCAAGAATTATGGAGACCACTTTCATATTTTTCTAAAAAACTCTGACCAGCACAAACCAGATACAGCACTTACGATCGCGAGTTATTAGGAACTTATGAAGCTGTCAAATGTTTTTGACATATGCTAGAGGGACGCGTTTTCATGATCTTCACGGATCAAAACCCCTTAACGTATGCTTTTCAACAGCGTTCAGATAAAACTTCTCCTGGTCAAATGAGACACCTAGACTTCATAGGGCAATTTTCAACAGATATCCGTTATATTGAGGGTTCGCAGAATATTGCAGACACCTTGTCTCCTATTGAAGAACTAGCCTTTCCTTCGCCAATTAAACTTTGCTGCCCTTGCGGATAAGCAACACCGGGATTCAGAACTACAAACCTCTTTCGAAAAGCAAATCTTCCACCAATCTCAACTTGCAGCCTATGCAGCTGTCACCTGAAAAATCACTTTATTGTAATGTTCAGGATTCAAGATTTCAACCTTATGTTCCCTCCGGGTTTCGCCATGCCATTTTTAGTCAGTTACATCGTCTGTCACATCCTGGCATCAAGGCTTCGAGGAAACTGATACAGCAACGTTTCGTATGGCCTAGCATGCGAAAGGACATAGCCAACTGGACATGAGTGCCAAAGATCTAAAATTGTCAGACACACCACCAGCCAACTTAAAAAGTTTTACTTCCCCTCATCTCGCTTCAATCACGTGCACCTCGACTTGGTCGGAAACGTATATTTATCAATAATAATATAATACATGAATACAATTAATTACTATGTATACATTTTTCTTACCTTGGATGAAGCAAATTTATCATTTACTTCATCGAAGTCGATCCTTTCAACTTTTTCTCTTTGCACACTTAAAAATGCTAGATAACTTAGGGGATCTTGTCCCATCGTTGATTGTAAATATGTGAAAATTTATTTTAATTTGCTGAACGAACATTTATAGCTAGCATTTGATAATGAAATAGTAAGGAGTATTTGAAGTGCGACTCTTAGGTTTTAAAAAAACATTTTCTCCATAGATCTGTAGTGGACTTTTAGGTTCCGTTTCTTTTCTACTGCGGAGTAACGCCATGCAGTCACATTCACTGCTCAAAACAATTAGGGGATATTGTGAGTTCGGTATGAAATAACCATATAATCGACAACCTTTTTGAACAAAAGGAAATAGAAGAGATTATAAAGGAAAATTATAACGTTTACAAAGTTGCGAATATGCAAATTTAGTCTGTGACGTCGAAAACTATGCGTTTTAGATAAGGAGTAAGGAGCCACTTGCAGTATTCCTTTTATAAAAGGAGATTAAAAACAATTGACAAGCGTTGAATGCTTCGTAGCAGTGAATATACGATGTCTCAGCAAGATGACTTAGTTGAATCGGTAGCCAGGAAGGCCATCAGTCGTTTACAGAAGAGTCAAACGCTATCCATTGTAGAGGAAGCGTTAGGATTTTCCCAAAATGTCATTTCCAGATTATGGAATCGGATTTTGAAAATTAAATATGTTTGAGAAATTCCGGACAAGGTCGTGTTATCGTTTTAAAATAAAATGCGGGAGATATACATGCATTTCGTTTAAAGAAATAAAAATATATCTCTTCTTTGGAGAAATAAAGTGGTCAGAATGTTTTGGTTGATGTACTGCAAACATTTTATTACACGTTTTATCAGAAAACTCAAGAAAATAAATAATTAATTATATTACAATAGTTATTAATTTTAAATATATTTTCCAGAAATCTATCAAAATAAAAACTGAAATTTTCAGGAAAATCTTGTTTGGAGACCATTTGGCGCCCCTCTACGAGCGGCGCCCGGGGCATCATGCACTCCCTTGCCCCCTCCTCGCTACGCCACTGAGCCGAATTACACTTATGCTAGAAATTTTATCTAACAAAACTGCTTAATCATGACAAATATTCACTGCAAAATAGGGAAAAAGTGCACAATACCATACTCCTTACGCGTTTTTCAAAATAACACATACACATAAACCATGTACACGGCGACTTATTTTTACTTAAAAAAACATCCCAGAATTGCACAAAAATGGCATTGCGCACACTCTTCACTATATCCATGTACACTGCTTTTTTCTCATAAATTAGAAAAATTTCACGAAAATACATGACAATTTTCTCAATCTTTAAACCCGGTAAAAAGAACATATATGAAATTACCTGATCGCGAAAATGTATTTACCCTTTCCAAATATGAACATTTCCACATATAAAATAAATAAAATATCCAAAAACTTTTACCTCCAAATCATCTATTACATTATACACGTCACCAACGAATTCATACCGCAAGCATTACAAATACTTAGTATCAAATATTTAAATTATTTCCATGCACGTTTACTTCAACTTAAACAAACGTATACCAAATTCCTACAAACATAAAATTCACAAAATAACTATCATTTAATTAAAATATAATTAAATTCAAAAGCACTACTTAAAATATAAATGAGCACATACATTAAATTAATAAAAATTACCTTACAATCCTAATTACTTTAAACTAAATCATTGCTAATAACAATTTTCCCAATAATACCAAATTCCTTTACTTCCATCTTACATTTAGAACAATGCATAAAAATAATATCCTCAAATTATTAAAAATACTAACTTACCTCATCTTCTTCAGAATCTTGATTACGTGTCCGATAAACTTTTCTTTAGTTACGGCCATGGGATCCAAAAATTCACGAACACTGTTTCACACAACACAGAATAAACCAAATACAAAATTTCCAGATTTTTTCCCGATTTCCCCCCTTTTCCGATTAAAGAACCGTAATTTGTCCATTAATATCACATGACATATCCCATGATCTCTCATTTCCCTCACACAAAATAATGCGTAATCGGAACTGAGTACTGCTCACATTATTACCAAAGTCCCAGGTCTCCAAAATGTCGCCAAACTACCAATTTAACCTTTATCGCCTCCAAAATGTCGCCAAACTACCAGTTACCATATTGTAAAGATCAACCAAATTTTGTTTTAAATCAGGTACTTGTTTATTTGAACATTTTTTTTTTTTTTTTTTTTTTTTTTTTTTGTGGTTATAAAATGAATTCTTCGATTTATACGTTTTCAAGCATATTTCACATTTATGAAGATAAGCCATTTCTATTTTATCACTAATACATTCTTTGGTTTCTAATTTTTTAGCACTCAATACATTATCAATGTTTATAAGAATATTACTCTGAGGAGAAGTTATTGAAAGTTTAAAATTTTCAGTTTCAAGTTTTTCTTTGCAATTTTTTTTATGATTATTAAAAGAATTTTTAGTTTTATAGTTTTTTTTACAAATATCACATTTTCTAGGATAAAGCGATGGTGCATTACAGTCAATTTCGGACCCCCCCTCCAGTCAGAATAGGACACATAGACTTATTTTTCCTCACTTGACAATTAATTTCACTGCTTTCTACATGATCTTTTAGTAAACAAAATTTATTAAAGTGAAAGAAACTTAGGCCTGAACTACAAGAAGTGCTTTTTCTGGTCATAGAAATGTTCTTTTGCTGAAAAACATAACTAGAGGCAAAGTCAGAGTAAAAATCATCTTTTGTTGTACACAATTTAGGTTGTGAAATATCAAAATTTGTTGGATCATTTTTTAAACTCCCTTTGCCACTAACAGAAGCACAATACAATGGATAACAATCACTGAAAGAAACAGCACTTGCCTGCTGTACACTACAACCAGCAGCAGTCACTGCATTCTTTAGTGATGATCCCAAGTAGGCCATTACACTTCTTAGGTGCAAAACAGCTGAAGCAGCATTTTTCAGATGCAAACCACCACTAACAGTCAAAACCCTCCTTGGACACAAACCATCACCAAAAGCACGAATTGGTTTCTTCTGAAAACTAGCAATTGGGACAGTAGTGTTCGTAGAAGAATTAACAGTGGAACTAGCACTGCTCCTCAGAAAACGGCCAGAACCATGAACTGCAACACGCCTGGAGGAGTCAACATCAGCAAGGATATCATTTCTATGACAGGGGCTGGGAGTGATGTTATTCCTTGAATGCAAACCAGAAGCAGCATTCTTCGGATGACAGCCAGTACCACGGACACCCACAAGTCTAGAATGACAGTCAACACCGGGAATGACAACATTCTCAGGACTTAGGCCAGGGGTAGCAACGTTCCTTGGACGCAAATCAGAACCAGAACGAGGGACGGCAGCATTCCTTGGACGTGAACTAAAACCATTGACATACTTAAAACGAGAGCCAACACTACATATAGCAACATCTCTAGGATGACATCTAGGTTTAGTCCCATTCCTTACATGCAAACCAGAACCAGTTCTATGGACAGAAGCGTTCCTTGGGCGAGATCCACCACCATGGCCAGCAATGCAAAGAGACCGAGAGCTAGCATCTGGGTTGGCAACGTTTTTCGGATGTGAGCCAGGGGTGGTATCATTTTGCAGATGCAAACTAAAACCATCTGTGTGGTTAACAGCATTCTTTGAATGAGAGTCACCACCATGGACAACACATTTAAAACGAGATCCAGCACCAGAAATAGCAACCCTCTTCAGCCGAGAGCCAGAAGCAGCATTTCTCAAATCAGAATTAGCCTTCTTAGTAGCATCTACAGCACAACCATGCTTTAAAACAGTTGAATAGAGAGGATAAGAAGGGCTTGCAGAAACAAAAGAATCACTCAGAGGTGGAAAATCCAATGTAGTAAATGAAACACAAGGCAATACAAAAGGATTTACCTTTGTAGAAACTGGCTTTGAAGTCAAAACAATCTTGATATTATCCATGAAAACTGCCGCAAGTTTCTTGTTCCCCAGACGGTTTAGATGTAATCCATCCCTAGCCAATAACTTAGCTCCAAAATGATGAGACGACCTGCAAATAAAAAACGCTTCTCGATTTTGGCAGTACTTTTCAAGTTGAGAATTAATTTCTACAATCTTTCTATTAATTACCTGTAAACGGTTCAAAGCTGCTACTCGCTGATTTAAAGTTGTGAAAAAATCTTCACCACGTGGTAGGATATCTGAAATGATAACATTGATATTCGGGTTCAAACGTTTAATATCCTTAAAGAGGCAATCGTACTTTTTAAGAATATCTTCAACACTGTCATTTGAATTGTTGGTACCAACATGTACCAAAATCAAATGGTATCGATTGTCCAAAAAGGATATCTTACGTCTTAACCTTTCTATCGTTGCACCAGGAAAAGAATGTAAATCTACTTCATAGTTCAGAAGATTCGCCGGTAAATATTCATCCAAATATTTAACCATTGAATCTCCAATTATAAGTAATTTCATCTTTTTTGGTTGCATATCGGCAAAACAAACAACTACAAATCGAAACACAGATCAATAATTATATATGCTGTAAATAAAATGCAACTATAAATTAAATGAAAATCAAACACTAATCATAAATATAACAAAATACAAATAATTATTAATAGAAAAAAAGAAGATAAATAGCTGAAGGAAAGCGAGAAAAATGGCGCAAAAAAATACACACCTCACACTCACTAATTAACACGTGAACTAAATTAGCGCCAATTCTTGACCTCGCGGAAAAATTTACGGGAAAAAAATAACGCCAAATGCTCGCCAAGCTTTGTTGCCAACGGAGATATCAAAGGTACATATCCGGTGATGACGTAGAACACACTTCCGGGTTCCGATTTGCGGAATTCTGTAAAACTCCAGAAGCGAAGAAAAATGGTCACATGACCTTCAATATGAGCCAACACAAGGAGGTTAGAATAGAAGGAGGGAGGGTTCGCAGTTTCCTCCACTATCGGGGAATGAAACTCCACGGAAGAAGTGGCGTCCATGTTTGTTACTTCAAAACATTGCAATACGGTAGTGAAACGTACGTGTTTGTAAGCTGTTCTATGCATGAATTTTCCAGTAAAAATATGTTAAATTTATAATGAAATGTTTCGCTAGTGTTAGTTTTTTGTTTTATAGGTGATACCTGTTATAAAGATGATACCCGTAATTTACTAAGTATAAAAAATCATTAAGAAATATTTCAAAATCTAAATGCATGTGCATAACATTAAAGCCTTTAAAAATTATGTTTCTGCATAATTTCAAGAATTTGTTTAGGTTTTATTAGCAACTTCTCGGGTATACTTTCCAATTGTTTCTTTAAGAAGTGATATTTCTGATTTATTCGCAATATTATTATAATTTATTAAAGAATCATTTTTACCTGAAATTAATAGCAGATAATTATCTAAAAAAATGTTAACATGTTGCTTTTTTTTAAATGAAAGTTTTAAATAGATTCTTTTCACAACCAACAATCTTATATCAACAAGAAAATAAATATTAATAAAATGAAACAGATTTATGTGAATTCAATGATTTCAGTTTATGATCGTTTCATATTTATGAATCTCAAAGAAATTACCTTGAATTAAGCTGAATTACAGAAATTTACCTATATAAATTTTTGGATATATCTTTTCCACATGTTCAATTGTGTAAATATTTTACTTACATTTATCGCTATACTGCGCAGAAATTTGTAAGCTTATGCAAAAACATTTTAACAACAGAACAGTTTATCTTGATCAAATGCACAAATTATATTCGTAACAGTTCACAAAACTTAAGAATGAATAATAATTAATACATAAAGAAAAGCGTTGCTTTATTTAACACCTTTACAATTCATAAAAATAGTAACAATTGATTTCTTACTTTTCATGAAAATTATAAAACGAATTATCTAAGCGTTCAAATTATATCCTAGCATATATCATTGTATGCTAAGGAACGAAGATACCAGCTGCAAGCAAAAACACTAAAATGTATTTAACATGTTTCGGTAAAATCCTAGTATACGGTGCAGCCTTGGCGCGATTTTGAAAATTATCGCCAACACCAAAAATGACCCAAACAACGTCTATGTACTATACACTATATACATACCTAAACAACGTCTATGTATATACTATACACTCTATACTAAGTATATACTATGTATAACTATATATATTCTTTGAATGACCCGTTTACTACTCATCGTATATGTCCCGTTTTTATTGCTCATCATAAAGTCGCCGAATCCCGTGTGCACCGGATACAAGGATTAAACCCATGTTTCAATTATTATTAAGTCTTTTTTTGTCACATCTGGAAAGAAAACAACATGACATTGGTATATTTTTTAACATGTTTATGAAATTACATTAAAAAAAAGAAAATCAATACTTACGAGTGAACAGTAATCCCAGGAATATTTTTCGAAAATCTATTAGTGCATCCATATGCAACATAAGCTGACATGCTTCAAAACGAAAAAGAAAAAAAAAATGCTACAATTACAGACTTCCTTGCACAAGTCACAGCGATAACAGTAACATGGCCGCCAAGCTTCACCGTTTGAGTTGAACCTTCCCTCCTTGTTGGCTCAAGGAGGTTAGAATACATGGAGATGGCGTCTCTGTTGTCGCAATACGAGGAGAGTGAAGCCGGGGGAAGCAAATAAGCCACGCCTCGTGAGGGCAAGAAAACGCTTCCCTTACTATGTGAAGTGAGGTTAAACGTCAGCTTGTTTGAAGTTTTGAGTGTGTTTTCTGATTTCTTATGTGAAGACGTGAGAGGGTTATAAGGTACTGAATGGTTACATTGAAATAATGTCTACATTTCGGATTTCATTTCCATATAAAAGAATGTTTTTTTAACATGCATAAATAAGTAGAATAATTGAAATGTGCGTTTGAAAAGCCGTCAGAAAAGAGTTTGAGTATTTTCTCGGTGTGACGTGCGCGAAGAAACATCTATAATTCTCAGATTTTTCTTCAATTAATGGTTTGAGTATTATACTCGTAATTAACTGAGTTGTAAAAGCAAAACGGTAAGTAAACAAGGGAAGGGGGAGTGGTCAGCTCATCGTGGAAAAGAAAACGCGTTATTTTAAAGGTGTGATCATATTATATTACAAGTCATATTTTATGTATTTAATTTTATTTTCTGTTCAAGTAAATATTTAATAACAGGATTTAATTTGGGGTGAAATTTGTGGGAGTTTTAAAAATAACAATGCAGAATTTAAATATTATTTTTTATCATTGTTCATGCAATTTAATATTTTTCAAAACGTAAGTAGTATTTCTAACATGGAAAATTGAGAATTATACCTGTATATATTTAGAATAATTAAAATATAATCAATTAATGGTTTGAGTATTTATTTATTTATTTTCACAATACCTTTATTGCTAGCATTCATTAATGACAGCATGTAATTACATAATGCATTTCTCATTTAACTCATTTTAATGGAATCAGTCCCTTTGTACATATATTTTCCCTCTCCCTCTGCATATCCTGATAATCATTAGAATTGATACAATTATCAGCACTTGCAGCCGTTTCCTTGGATATGTTTTAAACATGTACAGCAAATTTTTATCTAACTTTGAGCAAAGTATAATTAAATAAATGATAGTATATATGTTAAAAGAATATTTACCTGTGAAATGTAATACCGGATCCTGCTATTCTTCTATTTGTACAGCCGAAAGCGACGCAGGAATTTACCATTTTGGCAGGAATAAAAATTGCTTCTCGGAACAATATTGCAGCCGTCTACAAGATGATAGAAAATGTAGAAATAAAATGAAATGGCGGGAAAAAGTGAAGGAAAAAGCGCGCGAAGAATCCACGGTCTTTAATTTACGAAACTGGGTGTGGCTAGGTTCTGCCTCATTGGCTGAAGAGCTCGTCAATCTTTCTAAAGCCACGACTACTAAAGGCATGCTTTCCCCCACTTTTTGGCTTCACTTGGACTGCGCGCAGGGCATCTCCATGTATTCTAGAAGGAGGGAGGGTTCGCAGTTTCCTCCACTATCGGGGAATGAAACTCCGCCGAACAAGCGGCGTCCATGTTTGTGACTTCAAAACATTGCATTACGGCAGTGACATGTACGTGTTTCTAAGCTGTTCCGTGCATTTATTTTCCAGTAAAAATATCTTAAATTTATAATGAAATCCTTCGCTATTGTTGAATTTTTGTTTTAAAGTAATAAAGATGATATCCATAATTTACTATGTACAGCAAATTATTAAGAAATAGTTCGAAATCTAAATGCATGCGCATAACATTAAAGCCTTTCAAAAATGATGTTTCTGCATATTTCACGAATTTGCTTAGGTTAGAAAATAAATCTTAATAAAATAAAACAGATTTATGTGAATTCAATTATTTCAGTTTATGCGCATTTCATATTTATTAATCTCAAAGAAACTGCCTTTGATTGAATTACAGAAATACACCTATATAAGTTTTTGGATACATCTTTCCACATGTTCAATTGTGTAAATATTTTACTTAATTTTATCTCTATACTGCCCAGAAATTTGTAAGTTTATGCAAAAAATTTTTAACAACAGAACAGTTTATCTTAACTTAAAAAATGAATAATAATATATAAAGAAAAGCATTGCTTTATTTAACACCTTTACAATTAATAAAAATAGTAACAATTGATTTCTTACTTTTCATGAAAGTTATAAAACGAATTAACTAAAACGTTCAAATTATACAATTTAAATCCTACCATATAGCATTGTATCTTAAGGAACGAAGATACCAGCTATAAACAGAAGCATTAAAATGTATTTAATATATTTTGATTATAGTTATATTAAATAACCTATTTTAAGTCCTTTTTTTTCACATCTGGAAAGAAAACCACATGACATTGTGATATATTTTGACATAGTTGTCATATTACATAAAAAAGAAAATTAATACTTACGTGTGAAAAATAATGCCCGGAATTTTTTTCGAGAATCTATTTGTGCATCCATATGCAATACAAGCTGACATGCTTCAAAAAGAAAAGAAAAAAATGTTGCAATGACAGATTTCCTTGCACAAGTCACGGTGATAACAGGAAGATGGCCGCCAAGCTTCACCGTTTGAGTTGAACCTTCCCTCCTTCTATTCTAACCTCCTTGATATGAGCACACAAATCCCTCCCGATACTCCGGATTCTACAGTAACCTAAACGTCAGCAGAAAGTTGTCGGGGTCGGTAGCCGGGTTTGGCGGAAATCGCCACCACCGGCCGCCGTAGCGAGGTCGCCAAGAGCCGGTTATCCGAAAACTGCCGAATTTTCTTTTTATCACTTATTATTTATTTCCTCTTTGAAAACACATTCATATTTGACAAATAATTATCTCCGCTTTAAATTTTTTGATTGTTTAAAAACTATATTTGTCAATAATATAATAAAAACTCTTCATAGATCAATATGACAACGAATTCAAAATGTTTTAAAAACAGTTCTTTAATCTTTATTTTGTAGTAGATGCAACTAATGTCACAGAGAAAAAATATTTCAATAAAAAAGTTCTCCATGTTAATTCAATAGCAAAATTATTTCTATTTCAGTGAGAAATCCACTTTCAATGCTTATATAACAGAAAAATGTAACATAAGCATTTTAGAAGTTTTAAATAGAAGCTAAAGGTTTACTGTACAATTTTACGTAATAAACGTAATAATTTACTTTCATTCCTTTTAAATCGGCATATTAGTTTCCAATCAACTAAAATTTTTGAAAAGTTAGAGACTTAACACACAGTATTCCGTCACTTAAAATATCAATTAATTGTTCTTTTTTATTTAGAGATACATTGGAATTGAAAACACCAAAGGCAAAATGGGTCACAGATCCAACCTAATTCCTTATTTGGAAATTTTTCAAAAAACTTTCTGTCAATTTTATCATATGTCGTTTTAAACAAGAAATCTGTATTATTTTCTGTAGTAAATTGTGAAAAGCATGTTTCTTTCTTTTTTTTTTTTTTTTTTTTTTTTTTTTTTTTTTTTTTTTGTTGTTGTTGTTGTTGTTGTTCAATTCTCCTTGCCAAAGTATTGTCTTAGTTTTAAAAGCTTACATTAGTACAAACTGTGACACAGTGTGTCTAGGTAACATTGTTTCAAAATGTCTGTTAATAATTTCAAATATTTTCTCTCCTGTTGCTTTTCCTTCCCAAATATTACAACATAAAAAATATTCTACTGTGTTGTTTTCAAAAACATATCTCACATCATAAACGATAAATTGAAACATTTTAGTAATGTCGGTAGTTTCAAGTTTTATAGTAAAGACTGAATTTTGTATTCTATAGTGTCTGATATGACAAAAATTTGGTGAGAAACAGTATCTTTTCTAATGCTATTGTTTTTAAATCGTTACTATATTTTTCTGTGTGCATAAATGATGCATTTTAATTGCTGAAGGAAGAATGAGTGATTCTCCAATTGTATGAGGTTTTAAATTTTTTGCAATTAATTACGAAACTTTTAAGGCTGCCTGTAAATCCTTCTCAGGAACTGTTGTATATTTTTTCAAAAACACATTTTAATTTTTCATGCTCTCAGCTCATTCCTTAAAAAAAATTCTTCAGATTTATTTATTTAATCTTTATGTTTAGTTTCTGAGGTACCTTTCAGTTTCACTGGCGCAAATCTCGCCAAGCAGACTTTGTTGACGACAACATACAATATACACATAAAAAATGTTAACAACTGTTAGTTCTAAGAATTTTTTATTTTGAAGGCACAAACATTTTAATATCTTTTAAAATTTTGTAAAAAGCCAATAAATAAAAAACATATTAAGAATTTATGATGTTTTCATGATTCAACATCCTGATTTGCCGGTTCGTATCACGTAACACCACGTGATCTCATCTCACGTAAACTACACTACAAAAATCTAATTCTCTCAGTAATTATCTACATTAATTTCAAGTTAAATCTTAATTTGGAATACAAGTTTAAATGCAAGAATTATTTCAATTCGTACAAATAGCTTACTCAGAAATTATGTAAAAACTGCAGTGCTTTACTTCGCTACTGTATTCTCATTAAAATTGATGAATTTAACCCTTGATTTTGCCTTCGGGTGAGTGGTGTGATTGCAGTCTACACTGGTGTGCAAAAATTAAGGACGAGACTTTGTACAAAAGCTTTCCAAATCAACACATTTAATACCGTAAGATCCCCAATACGTAAGGACATGAGTAATGTAAGCAACACTTACCAAAAGAGAAATCAGAGGGATAAAAAGAAGCTTTATTTAAAAAGTAGCATGGAGCGCTATGCGACTGAAGGCCGAAACATTCCTGTGATGGGTGTCCAGCAAGAAACATCCGGGCTTTAATAGGGGATATGATCTTCCCTGACTGCTAGGCAAGTTTCACAGTGTCTGCCCACGCTGAGAATGAGGGTGTCAATGAGTTGTTGACGCATTGCTGCCCATTCGTCTTGCAGCGCCAATCGAAGCTCCGGAATCGTTACTGGTGGTAAGGTATGAGCTGCCAAGCGTCTGCCTAGAAAATCCCATACATGCTCGATGGGATTGAGATCCGGAGATCGTGCCGGCTAATCCATACGTTCAATATCCTCACTCTCTAAGAGCTGTTCGGCAGCTACTGTGCGATGACATGGTGCATTGTCGTCCATAAAAAGGAACTGTGGACCCATAGCGCCTCTGAAAAGACGCACATATGGAAGAAGAATCTCGTTACAATAACGGGTCCCGTTGACTGAACCTGCGTCGAAGATGTGAAGGTCTGTACGACTACCAAGCATGATGCCTCCCCAAACGAGAACACTGCCACCTCCATACCTGTCCCTTTCAATGATGTTCGAGGGATGATTGCGGCTTCCCCGCTCTCTCCAGATGAGTATGCGATGAGAATCGCTACTCAGACTGAATCTGCTCTCATCTGTAAAGAGTACTTGTCCCCATTCATTGTTTCTCCAATTCCGGTGTTCCCGGCACCACAGAGAACGCCTTCTCCGTTGGGCAGGCGTTAGAGGTACACACCGTACAGGGCGTCGTGCAAACAGACCACCACCGTGCAGTCTTCTGGCCACGGTAAAACGCGATATTGGTCGTCCAGTCGCCTGTGTCGTGTGTCTAGCGATTTCTCCCACTGTGTGCCGCCTGTTTTTTCTGGCCTGTAAGGCAATATACCAGTCATCTGCGGGTGTGGTTCCTCGTGGACGACCACTACTAACCCCCCCCCCGGGATAGGTGTTCCTGTAGTTTGAAATTGTCTCCAAAGTCGTGAAACAATGCTGTCAGCAATTCCGAGCTCTGCAGCCACACTTGTCACACTGCGGCCTTCCTCCAACTTCCCAATGATTCGACCTTGGGTAAAAGCATCCAGATGTCGTCTAATAGATTGATTATTCGGCATTTCTCGCTGAGGCAGCAACTCGGTGTGATTTTAACTGCTATACGGCTGGCAATCTCTTTGCCAGAAATACTGATCTTACACCGACAACATGCTTTATACTACTCAGACACTCCCCCATTATGTCTACCTGCATATCTGCGCATGTGCTACCGTACATCACCTTACTTAATCTTCTGATTGGTCTTTCTGTTCGTTCAGCTGATATGCTAATTTTTCGATTTCGTCTTTAATTTTTGCACACCAGTGTAATTGTCTTAATTACCGCGAATGGTCTTGGGGCATAAATTTTAATTATCTTGTAAAAATTCTATGTATTGTATGCCAGTATTGAAAGAAACAATAAATAAGAAATGGCTGCGAATTGTTTCGAAAATGAGACGTAAAACGTTGGCAGCGAAGATATTCCGTTTGGCATCAGTAGTACCGTTGTTGGCAACTTTACTGTTTGCGGCGGGAAAATGGGAAAAGTACCGTTTCTAAATGTATTTGTAATTTCGCAGGTTTCATGCTTTCCATGTGCCAAGTTTTCACTGCATTTAACACACAATGGATATTCTTTTTCCATTGATAATGCAACATGTAAAACAGTATAAAATAAACTCTTCTTGATATTAATCAATTTTTTCTTTTTTTAGAAGTAGAAAGAGAGCCAATGGTTACATTTTTGTTTGCATTTTCATTAATAGTTTTTCTCTAAGTTTATTTGATGTTGGTGCATCCATCCCATTTCTCTTACAAGAGATTTTGGGCCATTTAACCATCATGAACAAAATTGCAACAAAAACAAAATTGTTTTTATTATCCTTTGAGACACTACTGAATTTTCCAATGCTTAGGAAATGTTATGCGCTTACTTGACAAAAAATTTGATTAGAAATAAGAAACATAGTTTATAAATGATGCGTATTACAATTACAAATTGCATGCAAGACATTACTAAGATAGACAAAAAAACTAAATCTTAGCTGCGCGTATGCAGTTGCTTTGAAATTTGATTCCAGCTCTTTGGAAATCATCAAACATAACACATAAATCAAGTGGAAAGCAATAAAATCAGAATTAAAATCTGGAAATGTTTAATTTAAAATTCCTGCCCAATGTTAAAAAACATCCAAAATTCTCTTCAAATTCCGTATATCTCTTATTGTCAAATAAATTTCTTTGAATTTGGTGACCCCCCACAAATTTGTTCATAACTCCCAGGTTAAAATTTTGTAAAAAAATAAGTTATCAATTTCACTTTGAAAAAAAAAAAAAAATGATTTCAGGCTTGTCTTGAACAGAACAGCATACAATAGAGTATTTTCAAATTTACAGGAAAGTACGACTTATATGAAAATTGATAAACATTGGCTGTCCAATGTGAAAAGTGAATTACGGTTTAATATGTTATGTTCATAGTTTGTGTATTTTGATTATCTAACTAAATAAAGAATCATTCGTTCTTGCAAATTTCTGCTGGAATAACTGCTAGAATATCTATCCCATTTCAGATGAACAGAAAGCAAGTGTTGTATTCTTATTCAACAATTACAATACCCTTGCATTATACTTACAAGGAATGAGTTAGGTTGTTTAACTAAAGTGCTGTCAATTTTATTTCTTATTTACATGAAGGATGTATCACACAATGCTGTGTAGGCTGGTGACCTAGCGATGATGACTCAAAATGCATCTTTGCATTCAGGCATACACTCTTTATAAGAATATAACCATGCACTGGAGTCCTAGCTTCAGCAGATACATTTTGTTGTGCTATGCAATCTCTGTGGGTCCTAAATTCTAAAAACTTTTCCACTCCTAAATTCCAAAAATTTTGCTACTTGATATTTCTGATAATTCCATAATTTGCACACCTGCCATAACTGCACTGGGTGTGGCCTCAGTTATCCAATGTTCCAACAAAATCAAATATTGTAACGTTATTTTAGACCAGGCTTTCTTAAACTGTAGATCGCAACCCCCATCTACAGCAGGGGAGTCGCAAAAAATTTCAGTAGTTTTGGTATTTCTTAAACTTAATATAATAATTTTACAATTACCCAATATTTTTACACAATGTATCTGAAAATAGATAAAGATAAGACCATACAGACAAAGAGAAAAACAAAAATGTTTCAACGCATTCTGTTTATAATATAAATGTTCACTTTACTTGCTTTGCATGTGACGCTGTCATTTCGTCTGTTAATTAATTAAAATTTTCACATTTTTCTATGTCTTAAAATGAGAATTTAAAGATATGACCTAAAACTGCAATACTATCTTACAATACAAGTGAAAAAACTCGCACGTGTGTCAGATTTTCGCAATGCTTATAGGGTCCCACAAAATTTTCATAAATATTTTGGGGTCGTGAAAAAAATCTATGATAAAAAAGGCTCACGACTGAAAAAACGTTTAAGAAGCTCTGTTTTAGACCAATCAGTTTCCTGACACCAATGCAATTTTTTGCCTGTTTTGTTTCTCAGCCGAATTATGTTTCTATGGGAATTTTTCTATATTTTTACTGTTTCAGCTGAATGGAAAAACATGCTAAAATGTTTCAAATGACTATTAGGGGAAGAGAATCAAATGCCCCACATTATTATTATCTCTATTTATCTCCTATTTTAATTCTGAGTTATGTTTTTTGATAGAATTTTTCCATATTACATATTTCAGTTCAACAAAAAATCAACTTTTAAAATATTGAGGAAAAGCATGTACTAAAATGTATCAAAATGAAAATGTGGGATAAATAAATTTATAAATTAGTTTTTTCTAGGAGTGTAGGAGTTCTTATATATAGTATATAAAGAAATTTGGAACCATCTTTTCACAAAGACTTAAAAATTGAAGTTCAAATGATCTTCATAAAATCTTATAAATGTAGAACAAGAATACTTTAAAATGTAAAAATTAACACGTTGACTGCAGCGCGCATTTTACGTGGTTTGCCCATGATGGCAACTTGAAATTTTTATTATGCAATATATATTATGTCGAAATATTATCTACAGAAACTAATGTTGTATAATTGTGCTTCATGCTGGGGGTCACTAGCGACCTCCAAACATCTGTAGACCATTTTTGCGATTTATAATTTAAATTTTTACGATTTATTATTCTTCAAACCATTATAGTAACAATGGTACTATTTAAAAATTTATCAGTATCAATATTTATTCTAGTTACATATTTTACTATTGGTCGCATTGCCAGTGGCACCCATGGCGCTGTAGCCAAGTTGAGTGCAGGTCACCGGTGACCCCCACGGCAGTCAACATGTTAAAATAAACCATCACAAGAAAAACCAAAAAAGTAGTATAAAAAGAACAAGAAAGGTGAGGAATCCAACCAACTTTAACATAATATCATCAAGAGGAGGTATGTCGAATTTAATTACATTTCCCCTTCTAAAACAAAATCCTTGCTTCTCTGTATCCAGAATCAGCTGATGAACCATTTCAATATATTTTTTTATCTTAATAGTTCACCAAAAAAAAAAAAAAAAAAGAAAAAAGAAAAGAAAAAAAAAAAAGAAAGAAAGAAAAAAAGAAAACATGCCCTTAAAAATGTAGAAAAAAATTAAAATCCTGCAGTGGAAAATCTTTGAAAGTTCAAAATAATTTTAACACAAAACTTTACTAGAACCTCTTATCAAACAGCAGTAGCAAAGGAAAATGGGGGGAGGGGGGTAAGTAAAATCAAAAGTTAAAAATATCTTCCAATTTAAAAAGATTTTACTAGTTAGTCTAAACAGGATTTTATCAAGTTAATTTTAATTTCAATTTTTATTCTTTCTGAAAAATTGGTTCTAAATTTCTTTCTTTATATATTTACTGATCAATTTTTAGCAGCATAATGCACAAAAATTTTTGGAAGGATTATAAATTTTCCTTTTAAAACATTATTTGGTTGATCTTTACATTATGGTAACTTGGCGATTTTTTGGCGAAAATTTGGCAACCAACTCTCCTACAGCAACCCTCTATTTTTTTATCCCCGCCGCCATTTTGTTTTCACGAAGTAAAGACATGTTTCTTTTTATCTACTGAACACTTCTTCCAACAAGCTACTAGCCGAATTACACTTATGCTAGAAATTTTATCAAACAAAACTGCTTAATCATGACAAATATTCACTGCAAAATTGGGAAAAAGTGCACAATACCATTCTCCTTACGCATTTTTCAAAATAACACATACACATAAACCATGTACAGACCGACTTATTTTTACTTAAAAAAACAGGTTGATCTTTACAATATGGTAACTGGTAGTTTGGCGACATTTTGGAGGCGATAAAGGTTAAATTGGTAGTTTGGCGACATTTTGGAGACCTGGGACTTTGGTAATAATGTGAGCAGTACTCAGTTCCGATTACGCATTATTTTGTGTGGGGGAAATGAGAGATCATGGGATATGTCATGTGATATTAATGGACGAATTACGCTTCTTTAATCCGAAAAGGGGGGAATTTGGACAAGTATCTGTGGATGTATATTATTTTGTATTAAGCTTCATTGTGTGTTGTGTGAAGTAGGGTTGAATAATTTTGGGATTGTATGGCGCTGTCTAAAGTGAATTGTAGATGTGATAAAGAGAATTTTTTTTTATCAAATTCTATCAAATTCGGAAAAAAAATCGTTCAGTAATTTTATTGAATCCATAATAAAAGTGTATCCACCATGTAAGGAAGATTCGGAAGAAGATTAGGTTACTGATTCAGAAGTCAAACAATATAATTAATTAAAGTCTTAATTAAGTGTCTTAATTAAGATTAGGTTAGTTAGACTTTGTTAAGAATGTGAGTAGTATTCAGTTCTGATTACGCATTATTTTGTGTGAGGGAAATGAGAGATTATGGGATATGTTATGTGATATTAATGGACGAATTACTGTTCTTTAATCGGGAAAAAATCTGGCAATTTTGTAGTTGGCTTTATTCTGTGTTGTGTGAAATAGTGTTTGTGAATTTTTGAATCCCATGGCCGTAAGTGAATTCGAAATGGGTATTTAGTGGTATTGAAAAGGATAGTAATAAATGTTTTTTAAGGTTGTGCGAGAGAGAAATAAAGATGTTTTATTATGTTATTTATTTTACCTGGTATCTTGCTTTGAAAGATAAGTATGATTTTAAAGATTCTGAAACAGAAGTAAGAAAAGTGTATCCGCCACGTAATCAAGATTCTGAAGAAGATTAGGCAAGCTAGTATTTTTAATTATTTGAGGATATTATTTTTATGCATTGTTGTAAATGTAAGGTGGAAAGGAATTTGGTATTATTGGGAAAATTGTTATTAGCAATGATTTAGTTTAAAGTAATTAGGATTGTAAGGTAATTTTTATTAATTTAATGTATGTGCTCATTTATATTTTAAGTAGTGTTTTTGAATTTAATTATATTTTAATGAAATGATAGTTATTTTGTGAATTTTATGTTTGTAGGAATTTGGTATACGTTTAAGTTGAAATAAACGTGCATGGAAATAATTTAAATATTTGATATTAAGTATTTGTAATGCTTGAGGTATGAATTCGTTGGTGACGTGTATAATGTAATAGATGATTTAGAGGTAAAAGTTTTTGGATATTCTATTTATTTTATATGTGGGAATGTTGATATTTGTAAAGGGTAAATACTTTTTCGCGATCATGTAATTTCATATATGTTCTTTTTACCGGGTTTAAAGATTGAGAAAATTGTCATGTATTTTCGTGAAATTTTTTTAATTTATGAGAAAAAAGCAGTGTACATGGATATAGTGAAGAGTGTGCACAATGCCATTTTTGTGCAATTCTGGGATGTTTTTTTAAGTAAAAATAAGTCGACGTGTACATGGTTTAGTGATATTTTAATGAAATAATAGTTATTTTGTGAATTTTATGCTTGTAGGAATTTGGTATACGTTTAAGTTGAAATAAACGTGCATGGAAATAATTTAAATATTTGATACTAAGTATTTGTAATGCTTTCGGTATGAATTCGTTGGTGACGTGTATAATGTAATAGATGATTTAGAGGTAAAAGTTTTTGGATATTTTATTTATTTTATATGTTGAAATGTTCATATTTGTAAAGGGTAAATACTTTTTCGCGATCAGGTAATTTCATATATGTTCTTTTTACCGGGTTTAAAGATTGAGAAAATTGTCATGTATTTTCGTGAAATTTTTGTAATTTATGAGAAAAAAGCAGTGTACATGGATATAGTGAAGAGTGTGCGCAATGCCATTTTTGTGCAATTCTGGGATTTTTTTTAAGTAAAAATAAGTCGGCGTGTACATGGTTTATGTGTATGTGTTATTTTGAAAAATGCGTAAGGAGAATGGTATTGTGCAGTTTTCCCTAATTTTGCAGTGAATATTTGTCATGATTAAGCAGTTTTGTTTGATAAAATTTCTAGCATAAGTGTAATTCGGCTAGTAGATTGTTGGAAGAAGTGTTCAGGAGATAAAAAGAAAAGAAACATGTCTTTACTTCGTGAAGACAAAATGGCGACGGGGGAAAAAAAATAGAGTGTTGCTGTAGGAGAGTTGGTCGCCAAATTTTCGCCAAGTTAGCATAATGTAAAGATCAACCAAAAAACATCCCAGAATTGCACAAAAATGGCATTGCGCATACTCTTCACTATATCCATGTACACTGCTTTTTTCTCATAAATTAGAAAAATTTCACGAAAATACATGACAATTTTCTCAATCTTTAAACCCGGTAAAAAGAACAAATATGAACATTTCCACATATAAAATAAATAAAATATCCAAAAACTTTTACCTCTAAATCATCTATTATATTATAAACGTCACCAACGAATTCATACCGCAACCATTACAAATACTTAGTGTCAGATATTTAAATTATTTCCATGCACGTTTACTTCAACTAAAACGTATACCAAATTTCTACAAACATAAAATTCTCAAAATAACTATCATTTCATTAAAATATAATTAAATTCAAAAACACTACTTAAAATATAAATGAGCACATACATTAAATTAATAAAAATTACCTTACAATCCTAATTACTTTAAACTAAATCATTGCTAATAACAATTTTCCCAATAATACCAAATTCCTTTCCACCTTACATTTAGAACAATGCATAAAAATAATATCCTCAAATAATTAAAAATATTAACTTACCTAATCTTCTTCAGAATCTTGATTACGTGGCGGATACACTTTTCTAATTCATTCAATAAAATTATTGAAAGATTTTTTCTGCGAATTTTTCCTCCATACTTCCTCCGCTAAATAAAAAGCAAACTTCTCTTTATCACAATGCCTAAATACCCATTTCGGATTCACTTTAGTTAAGGCCATGGGATCCAAAAATTAACCAACGCTGTTTCACACAACACAGAATAAAGCTAAATACAAAATTTCCAGATTTTCCCGATTTCCCCCCTTTTCCGATTAAAGAACCGTAATTCGTCCATTAATATCACATGACATATCCCATGATCTCTCATTTCCCTCACGCAAGATAATGCGTAATCGGAACTGAGTACTGCTCACATTATTACCAAAGTCCCAGGTAGTAACCTTTATCGCCTCCAAAATGTCGCCAAACTACCAGTTACCATATTGTAAAGATAAACCCATTATTTGTATATACATAGTCCAAACACATCTGTATACAGTGGAATACGTTTAACGCGAAATATCGGTGAACACGAAATAATGCAACGGTCCCGATAAACTACTATGTATTTTCATGCATTTTGTTTCTCTTAACATGAAACAAAAATCGCTTAACACGAAAAGATATCCTTTCTGGAAATGAACAAAATACAGAAAACACTGGTATCACTGGCGAGATTTAAACGGGGTGTGAAATGAAAGAGAGGTGGTTTCACATGTTTCGTAGAAAAGAGGCTAATTTGGCTTTGAAATACCCTCGGAATAGCCTGTGACACGAGCCAGTTTTGTTTATCTAAGGTACTTTCGCCTTCCACGTCTACAAACGCCACACAAACATCTCATCTCTCATCAGTTAGCTTTGGAATTCAGTGATGAGTACATGGCAGTGTCAGTAAAAATTAGTGAGTTTGGCTCATATGTTGCACTGCATAGAATTCAGCGACTCCAAGGATGAATGAAAATTATTTTCATTACACACGATTCGCAAAAGTATCAGATTCTTCGGCGCCGAAAGAAATGGAGAAGTAGGATGTTGAAACTCAGCTGACACTTAATGAAATGTTTGAGAAAGTTTCTGTATTAATGAACTGTCTTGCTGTACTATCGGAAGAATTCGTTGCAGTAGTTGAAAAGACTCAGATAACCGGCACTTGGCGCAATTTTTTCCTCCATCTTGAATTGGCGAAAATCGCCAAATCCTCGGAAGGATTTTTTTTGACGCCAAGAGGGAAATGACGTGAAAAGAAGCTTTACAAACTTTCCCTCTTAAGCCCGATATAGGGGAGAAGCCCGTGCTAGGCGAAAATGCTAAAAAAGACAATGCAAAGAAAAATATCAGATTATTTTCCCAAAACTCAAAAAATGTTTTGTTTTTCAAAAACTTGAAAATTTTGTATTGAATTCCATTAAGTTCTTGTGGAAGTTTTTGTTGCATTGGTTTTTATTAAATACATGCATATATACATATCTATGTAAATAAAACGTACTCTTAATAAGCTTAATTTTGTTGAATATATAATATATATATATATATATATATATTCTTTTCTTTTCAATATTTTTTAACACGAAAAAATATTTCAGTCCCCTCACTTTCGTGTTAAATGATTTTCACTGTATATCTGTTGCACATAAATCCCTTTCTTACATAAAATAATTATGAAATCTTAAAAAAGTACATAGTATGAAATTTATAATGGCAAACATTAAAAAATAAATGAAAGTAAATAAAATTTAAATTATAGAATGTACTTTAAAAAATTAATAATAAGTGGTTAAAAATATATTTTTTAATTACTTAAAACATGGAAGTTATTTGGCAGAGATTGTTGGATATAAAATTACTACTTAAAATGTTCAGATTACTATTGTTCATATTTAAAGTCTCAACTTGCAATCTTAATCCACATAACAGCCATTGTAAAAATCACTCGTTATCATATTCCAAAGATCAGCAGCATACATTTTTTTCAAAATTGTGCATAATATTAAATATTGGCTTTTGATAATCAAGTTGATACAAATAAGATGAACTGTTTTTATGATTTTAGACTAGTAGTTTATTCTTCCATTCACTTATTACAATATTTCATTTTTTATATGCTCAGCTATCCAAAATTTCAAGAGCTTTCTGGATATTTTTTTGTTGAGTTTTTACTATACATGCGTTTCAGCATTTACATCGTCAAAATTACACAGACACATACTTGAAGAGAATTTACTTTTACAGCTAAACACAGGAACTGGAAAACAAAAAAGTATTTATTCGGAGATCGTATTTCTTTTTCGTTCATGAAAATGAAAGTTCATTACACAAACATGCATTCACACTGCACAAGCAGGTATGAAATTCTTAATACATTTAATAATCCTGATGATTGATTACGCATTTAGTAAATAAATAAGAAAATATTTTAATGTATAACAAATGAATAGTAAGTAGCTAAGCTTTTAGTTAGTAGTTAGCTTTTAGAAGTAGTTAAGCTTTTATAAAACAGAGCATTACGAAGATATTTAATGTTATAAAGTTAGGTAATTTGGTAAATTTCAGTTGTTCACCAAAGCAATGAATTATGAAGTTCCTTGTATATCTTTATAAATGAACTTTATTGCTGTTTTAAGCAATTAAACAACTGTTCAAGTTATTTTAATAATTTTATATATACACTAATCAATAAAATGTATTAATATATTTGTCAACCTTGATTTTGGCACGAAAGTCTGGAGAATGCTTCGTAGTTTTTAAGCACATAGAGGCACTGCAATTCTTATTCCTTGATCTGAAGTTTTCTGCAATTTTTTTTTTTTTTTTTTAATTTAAATTGCTGTATTGGCACACATACAATTTTTGTATAGTGGCTTCAGAAGTGGATAAGTTTTTCGAACACTTTCGTTTGTTTTACTGGCGACGCTGAATTTTGCGATGAAATGCAGCACATTTATTGCCGAGTATCACCTTCCAGATTTTTCATAGTGTTATGTATACATCAGCAGTGAATTATTCTCCTCTTTCCTCAAATACACTACGGCGATAAACAATAACCATTCACTAAAGATTTTGCGTAAATTCCCACTCATAATAATTTAAATTGCGAAAATCTCACAATTAGCACCTAAACACACCATTTAGCAGCACAATTCTTTCGAAAGCGCGCCGTAGTAGTCAAAAGTGGGGTAGGCCTTTTGCCAGGTGAAACCAAAGCTGTATATATAATAAAGCGTCGTCAGCTCAATGGACGAACCTGCGCTTTGTCGCGATCGCAGCGCTCCTGGTGGTTGCGCTGTGGAAACACAATTAATTGAACTGCGCATGCTTCCCATTTACAGTTGTTTTTGAACGTAATGCCCATGCTGGTTTCAAGAGCTCCTGCATTGATTTGACTCACGTACATTTTTCTTTGCAGTTTCTATCAAACGGATCTTTTCAGACCCAATTTCATTATTATTTTAATTTTTCTGACATAATGGCTTATCGCTACTGCAGATTTAAAGGCTGTAATAGAAAGATTGAATCAAAAAGTGATGGAATACATTTCTACAGATTTCCCAAGGAAGAACAAAGGTTAGTACTAAATTATTTTATGATTTCTTTCCACTTTTGTCATAAAAAATTATTTCGTTAAATGTAATTTATTTGTATCTCATCCTGAACTTTTGCTGATAAATTTATAAAGTACCTCAAACTCGGAAACAAAAATTGATATTTAAAAATTCGGCTAAAGTGCAGAATCGCCCATTTATTTGTTTGGCGTTTATTTGCCGGTTCAGAAACAGAAAAGTGAAGCTTAGACCTTTTCTTCCCGCAATATTGCACATCCAGAGTTATTTATATTACAGTTCCTTTAGGTTTGGCACATTATTGCCACCTAACCCTGTTGAAAGTAGTGGTGTTATTTTTGAAGCAACTTAAAAGTTGTTAATGTATTGCTTTTGTTTGTGATCTGGATAATCAAAAAGTGTTAAGAGAGAAATGTTTGAAACAAAACACATTACAGTACTTTTACATTAACTGCATGCTAGACTAAGCTACTGGCGTGAATTATAATAAAAAAAAATTTTAAAAAAAAATGATCTTTGATTGTTAAGGTGAAATGATTGATAAAAGAACATGCTTTTAGTTTGTAAATCTATTTTTAGGAATAGTTTACCAATTATAAAGGTGTAGACAAAATGCACTGTTTACAATAGTAAACAAAATATGGATGTCCAAATTACAGGTAAACGATTACGTAATTGGAGAATGGGTATCAATAGAATAATGAAGTTGTTTTATCCAAGTGAAGTGATAAAAAGTAAATGACTCTTACTGTGTGAACGTGATGATTCCCGTGGGCCATAAAATTTGCTGTTTTGGTCCCCTTAGATTGAAAAAAATATTGTCAAATTTATTTTTTCTATTCATTTTTGTTATTTGATATGAGAAAAAAAAATCTTATTAGTTCGTATGACATTTTCATGGAGAGGATTGGGGGCAAACCTATAATAAATTGCTCAATGAAGACACTAGTTTTGCTTTCATCTTTTCAGGAAATACAGGCTTCAATTTATATGTAGGGAAGAGGGATAATTCACATTAATCAATATTTCATTATCTGTTATTTAAAAGTATGCTGGTGTTTCATAGATGCTTAAAAAAGTAAAATTGCTTCATGGAGAGGGGGCAGTAGGGCAGTATTAGGGTTATCTCCAGAACACTAAATTAATGCAATTTATATTATACATTAAACTAATGCAGTTATGTATGTATAGTTATTTATTTTCCATCTTTTTTTGTTTTAGATGTCAAGCTTGGGTCAAGGCTTCGCAGAATGAAAAGCTTGTGGGTGTTCCTGCCTCTGACCTACACAAAAGAGCCTATCTATGTATGGTACATTTTGAAGACTGGTGCTTCATTAATATCACTACTAAACATCGTTTAGTACACAATGCAGTACCATGTTCTACAAAACTCCAGGTGACAAAGGGTTTGGTTCCAGATAAAGTGCCTGAGTTAAGTCACATGACAGTGCCAAATTCTGTGACAAATGGTTCAGTTCGAGATAAAATGCCCGAGATAAATCATATCACAGTGCCAAGTTCTGAACATCATCAGTCAGATTTTCAACAGGAATTAATATCCAATGTTCAAGGACCCAATAATCTTTATCAAAATGTCTGCTCCACTGAACTTTCAACTTGTAACGCATCTTTAATGTCTCTCATTCCACGGCAGTCATTTTCAACACCAGTGAGCTGTAGCACACCGAAGTCACATTATTCTGGGAAAAAATACACACCCAGAAAATCACAATTGTCAAAAAAAGTTAAAAAATATCGTAACATTGCAAGACGGCTGAAATTAAAATTTGTGTCATCTAAGAAGAAATTTTCTACAGCTCATTCTCTTGAAAAAACCCTTTCCAGTCAAGGAGTTAGTAAAAAATTATCTTCTTTTATTCAACGCCGGGTAACATTGAATACCCAGAAAACAAAAAGAAGACGTTTTACGCATTCAGATAAAATCGATGCCTACCGCATCTACAGCAAAAGTCGGGCAGCTTATCGTGTTTTGAAAGAGTTCCTTGAACTTCCAGCTGAACGAACTCTTCAACGTTTTGTCTCATCAAAATTGTCATGTACAGGAATCAGTGCAGATATCATATCAGCACTAAAACAAGTTTTACAAAATAAGGAAAATCACGAAAGAATGTTTGCATTGATCTTTGATGAGATGTCATTGAAACCCTGTCTAGTGCATGATAAACAAAATTATCGCATAGTTGGATTTGAGGACTTAGGTGGTTTTTCCCAGTGATTCAATTGCAAATCATGTACTAGTATTAATGCTGAGAAGTTTAACCAGCAAGAAGAAACTTCCACTTGGATTTTACTTCTCCAACCATGCAATAAATGCAGAAAGACTGAGAGAAATACTCACAGAAGCTTTAACAAAATTATCGGATGCTAATGCCATAGTTAAAGCTCTGGTTTGTGACCAGGGGGGAAATAATAGTAGGTTGTTTAGAATTTTAGGAGTGGATTCTCTTAAACCATTCTTTGATTTTAATGGACAGACTATTTATTGTTTGTTTGATCCTCCACATCTTTTGAAAAATTTGAGGAGGAATCCTATGAAGTATGACCTGCAGACAAGTAAAGGATTCGTATCTTTCAAATACATTCGAGACTTCCATGAAGTAGATAAAACACTGCTTATCCGCTGTGCACCGAAAATGACTGATGCACACTTAAATACAATGGGATTAAACTCCATGAAAGTTGCTCTTGCTGCACAAGTGTTCAGCCACACAGTAGCAGCAGGAATGAACCTGTGTATTTTGTCTGAACTGATAGAAGCAAGTGCTGCTCCAACAGTAGAGTTCATTCTAAAGATTGACAATTTGTTTGACTCCATGAATGGAACTCGAAAGAATCCTTTAAGAGGAAAACAGCTTTGGGTGAAACTAGTCGATATTTCCGTGACGTCAAAAATTCGAAAAGTGGGGTAGGGTTTGGAAATACGCGTACCGATATCTATGTCAATTTCTAATAGCTTTTAGAATCTCCTGTATAAATCAAGTTAAATTCCTATATAATTTTCGGTTAAACTAAATTCTTGTAAATAATATAAGGTATGCTTTATAATTAGTTATTAGATTTTTTAATGTGTTCTACTTTTAGATATTACATCAGTTTTCTGTATTTTTATTCAGATCTAAAAAGTGTTTGGTTCGGGATTTATGTAATTCCGGCAAAGCCTCGAGGGCTATCTGCTTTAAGTGAGGGTTAACTTCGTGGAGGACATTCTAAGGGAAACTAGCTCGTATACACGCAACACATGGAGAAAAACCACGAAAAGGTCCATGCAGCCAGCCCGTTCGCGGGATTCCAACCTTGGACCGAATTTCCAGTGTTCAGCGATTTTACCTCTCGGCCGCTGGTGGGATCGATTTAAAAAGGGTATAAATAGGAATATGCGCTAAAATTTCTTTCACTGCATCTGTTAATATATTTATAATACAGTTATATATATATATATATATATATATTTAAAACAGATTTTGTGTGCTTTAAACTTCTATGCTTCTGGAAATTACCAATGATAGATTGGTAATGACAGATATATTGGTAATGCCACCCATGTGTCCAGCCCGTTCGCGGGATTCGACCCTCAGACCGCACTACCAGTATTCGGAGATTTTACCGCTCGGCCACTAGTGTGCAAGATGATATGTTTTATGATTTAACCTATTGTTATTTAATTCTTTTTATTTTTCTTCCTATTACTTTTGTTAAAAATTTGTTATATTTTTACTCACTAGTAAATCGTCTTTTAATGCATCAAACCAAAGTTTTCTGCTTATTAGTATGTACGATACATAGTATATTTGCAGCTACGTGATAAGTATAATTCCTGAATAAATAAAATTATTGATATAATCACGGGTTGCTAAGAATTAATTTTTTTTGAATTATTATTGAATAATTTAAAAATTATTATTTTCATTAGAAATATTAAACACGCGTACGCGATGCTATATTTCAATGATTTGACTTATGGCGTTGTTGCATAACCTTTTCAGACAAAATAATGTATTTTAATCATAAAAATCCTGTTAACAAATAGTTTACAAACATGTAACCTTTTAGAAAATTTCCATTTTGCAAAAGATCATACGTAAAATTACGTTTACGTTTCTTCACATACCTGAAGTTTTGAAAAGTCCATTTCTTTCTGCTTTTAAAATATCCATTAACGTTCACTATTTCTTTTTTTCCATCTCTTTACAAAATGTGCTATCCAGCAGCTTAACAGCAGCGGATTTTTTCGGAAAATTTCACCATTTATTGGAACTCGTTGCTTTTTTTTTTTTTTTGCTATCGCCATCCTCAGTAATAAACACGTACGAAACAGCCTCTTTGACAACAAACTATCCCTTCCCCTGAGCCTCCAGCAATGTAGAGGTGAGATAGACTGGTTACTATGCAATAAACGTCACTTCCGCACGGAATTTCCACTTAATTTTCCGCCGACGGATTTTGAAGGGGCCAGACTCGCTCTCCCTTCTGCTGTCGAGTGGAAAGAGAATCCCAACTGGTTTTCCGATATCGATCTCGACCGGTGTCCAGACTAGACCCCTTGTATTGAAATTGAATAAATGTAACTGACTACTATATTAGCTGTAACCGTAATTCCATACTCTTGTTTACATTGCGTTTGAGTTACCAGAGAGGGCTGTGTGATCACCGAGGCAAGCGGCAGCACGATCGCTGCGCTCCGTAAAAAAGTGAAAATTTTTCCTTTCCTCTTGGTGATTATCAATTAAATTTCTTTGAAAAATGTTTATTTTTCCTCTACAAAACCTATATCATTCCAATGAATTTCGGCTCCGATGTTGACGAGAATAAAACAGCGGACAATGTAAGGATATACTTCAAAAGACTGGAATTTTAAGATAAGTACTTTTCTTTCATCTAAACTAAATCAAATTTCTATAAATAAGTGCCTTTAAATCAATAAATCTTAATTTTTTATCAGTTTAAAGCATTAAAAAATACTTGAAATTGCCATTGCTTGTGGCTTCCTTTGTGTATCAACTCGAAACAGACGCCAGCGTTATCAGTTCACGTCTGTCAACACTTACAAAGCCCTTAAGGAATCTCGAGAGAGGGAAAATTTGGGGATGAGAGGGATAATTTGGGCATCGCGCTATTTCCCTCTCGGATCTTCTGGATTCTCTTTTCTTTCTAGATCGCTTGAATATAGTTTCGCCTTTAAATAATATTATACCTCACCGATTTTTTCTCATACTGTTCTTTGCTATCTGTTAAATGTCCATATGTAAGGGATGGTTTATTCTTCACCGCCTTAAATGAACTTTTAGAACTATGAGCTTATATAAATAACAGTGTGCCTCATGGTGTTATATTAACATTATTTAACTAGTAATAAATTATGATAGTAAAATAATTAATCTTGTAATAAATTATGATAATTAAATTAATAAATACTGTTTAATTTGTGTTTTTAATACATATACTCAGTTATTTACACACATAAATATATATATTGTTTTGGCCTCCTCGGTGATTGCGGTGATTTGTCCCCAGAGGGCGCACCGCACAAAGAGTTAGTTGCGTTACAGAACGTAAGGGAAGCGGACACGCCAAAATGTCGGGCGTATTACCGCTAATTGAGGTAATTGCATCGTATCTGTCAGGTGGCAGAAAACTAATATGATGTATCAATTCACATGCCAGGTGGCAGAATATGTCTATCATGTACATGCCAAGAGGCATAACGCTTGTAAACATGCCAGGTGGCATACGACTTGTAAATAAATTGTAAATAAATGTACAGTAAAATATCTTGGTGCAATAGATCAAGGAACAAGCATCAACAACCTTCTGATCATTTGGATACGTACATTTTTTCTGGTGACACCGGACTTGATTTGTGGAGATGAAGAATGGAAGAAGAAAATTAGTGAGTTCATGACTAAAAAGCCAGGATTTAACGCGAAGAAATTCGAGGTAAGCCCTTTTTCATTTTTCCAGTTTTGAATAGAATTGTTGAATAAAAATCTTGGTGATTATTATAGTTGATAGAATCTAATGGTAAAATGGAGGCTATGAATAAGGCAAAGAAGTTGCGTACGGTGACGCGTAGTTTAACTACTAAGTTGATGAGTAAAATAGATTCTGCATTGTTAGAAGAGGGTGAAACCGCGGATGAGAAATTAAAAGAATTACTCGAAATGTTACTTGAAAAATCGCAGTTGTTGAAACAATACGATTCTGAGATTGAAAAACTTATAATTACGGAACAGGAGTTGGAAACAGAAGTAATTTCCGCGCAGGAATATCAGGAAAGAATTATAAGTTTTAAATGTAAAATTCAGGAAAAATTAAGAAAAAAACGCGTGTAAAGTTGAATCTAGAAATTCTAGTGAGGAAACTATATCCCCGAAGTTGAAAACTTGTGAAGTTAATACTTTAAAATTGCCAAAATTGACGATTACAAAATATTACGGTGATCCTTGTTCTTGGCTTGAATTCTGGAATCAGTTTAGTAATTCCATTCACCAAAACGAAAGTCTCAGTTCGGTTGACAAGTTTTGTTATTTAAAATCGCTTTTGGGAGGTTTAGCTTTAAATGCTATTAGTGGATTAACATTTATTAGTGAAAACTATACGGTGGCTGTTGATATACTAAAAAACCGTTTCGGCAGAGATGACCTGCTAATTAATGCGCATATGAATAAATTGTTGAGTTTAGAACCTGTAAAATATTCCGGAAATACGGCTTCTTTGAGGAAGCTTTATGACGATATAGAAATACAAATAAGGAATTTAAATTCTTTAAATGTTACTAGTGGTTCTTATGGACATTTATTATCCCCTATTTTGTTAAAGTTAATACCCGAGAATTTAACTCTAGAATTCACTAGGAAAAGAAGTGATAAACAAAATTTCGATGTTAATGAACTACTAACGTTCTTGAAAACTGAAGTGGAATGTAGGGAAACATCAATGATGTTAGCGCGTTCTAAGAATTTTGATGTAAATGAAACATCAATACGAAACAAAAGTTCCCATGAAGGTTATCAAAATAAATCTTACATGCATTCTAAAAGAAATGATTACAGTACGAATAAGCAAGGTGCTTCAGTATTAACTAGTCAAAGCGAAACTCCCTCTAAATACTTTCAAAAATCGCATTTTAATCAAAATCGAAAGTTCTCTACCCCGCCTAAGAAAGAGAATCAAAATGTCTGCATATTTTGTTTATCTGCTTGTCATATGAATCATGATTGCGCACTTGATTTAAAGGCTCGCCGAAAGGCTTTAATGAATCGAGGTTTATGTTTTATTTGCTTTTCGAAAGGGCATCCAAGGCGTTTCTGTGCTCATAAAGATGTAAAATGCAGACTGTGCAATGTCCAAGGTTTACATAATTCGTTAATATGTGACGCCGCATCGAAAGATTTAGAGACGGATACTTCCAATCAGACAAAACAAACGCCAATCCCTGAAGCTTCTCTTTCGCTCTTATGTAATGAAAATAATAACAAAATTAAACTACCGACTTCCGTTCTTTTACAGACGTTTTCGGCAGCAGTTAGGTGTAAAGGGGGGAACGAAAAGATATTACGTTGTATGCTAGATTCAGGGTCTACAAAGTCATTCATCTTACGAGAAGTGGTTGATTCACTGGGGTTGAAAATTATTAATAAAGAAGCGCTTATTATTTTCACATTTGGATGCAAAGAAGTAAAATTGCGCTTGTATGATATCGTAGAAATCGTATTGCAAAATGTAAACCATCCCAATAAAAAGATAAAAATTAACGCAATAGTCATTGATTCTATAACACTAGGGCAAGTAAAAGTTCCTTCTCGGTGGATACGACAGATAGCGTTTGAGAAGGGAATAGAATTAGCAGATGCTGGTACAAATGACGAAATTCAAGTATTAATAGGTTCGGATTATATTTGGGAAATTTTAGGAGAACGAAACGTGAAGATTTGTAAAAAATTAGTCGCAACAGAAAGCACTTTTGGTTTTGTGATTCAAGGCAAGGACGAAGGATCAAAGTGTAAGGGCGCAAGAGTTAATCATATAACCGTTGTAAATGAGGACTTAGATTATGAAAGAGTTAAAAAATTATGGGAATTAGAAGCAATTGGGATAAGTTCGGATAAAGAAATATCTCTATCAGATAAAGAAATTTTAGAGTCATTTGAACGAAATACAACTTACAAGAATAAAAGGTATGAAACTCGATTATTGTGGAAAGAGGGTGTTGAAGGTTTAAATAACAATTATGAAATCGCGAAACAGCGTTTACAATTTTTAAATAATAAGTTTCAGAAAAATAGCGAGCTATATTTAAAATATAATGAGATAATTAATGAACACTTGAGAGATGGTATAGTGGAACGGGTAGATACGTATTTAAATAGTAGTTTGAAAACGGGGTATTACATGCCTCATCACGCGGTAGTGCGCGAGCAGAAGGATTCTACAAAGGTTCGAATAGTTTTTGACGCTTCTTCTAAAAGTAAGGGAAATTTATCACTTAATGATTGTTTGGAAAGCGGACCTAATTTAAATCCTGATTTGCTAAAGATTAACATTAAATTCAGGGTACATTCAATTGCGTTTTGTGCCGATATTCAGTGTGCATTTTTAGAGGTAGGCTTAGCTAAGGAAGATAGGGGTTTTTTAAAGTTTTTGTGGATAAATGAAGAAGGGTCAAATCTCGATCACAGTAATTCCAACTTACAAGTTCTTCAACACAATCGAGTTCCTTTCGGGGTCAAGTGCTCACCTTATTTATTAACAGCTACAATAAGACTGCATTTAAAAAAGTATGAAGATGCCTACGAAGAGGCATGCAGTATGTTAAAAGAGCTTTACGTAGATGATTTAATTTCTGGGACAGTCAATGTAGCAAAGGCCTTACATTTAAGCAAGGACATGATTTTCATTCTTAGCGAGGCCAGTATGAATTTACGTAGATGGGTTTCAAACTCACCTGAGCTGAATGAACTATGGAAACTTAATGGAATTGACTCTCGTGAAACATCTGAAGACTCTTTGGTGCCGTTGAAAGTTTTAGGTCTTATCTGGGACAATGTCAATGATAATTTGAAAATAGATGTATCTCAGTTTGAGAAGTTACAAAATCTCAAAGTAACTAAACGCATCATTTTAGCAGCATGTGGTATGCTCTTTGATCCCTTAGGAATTATGAATCCATTTACTGTTCGAATTAAACTCTTAATGCAAACTATGTGGGAAAAGGGTATTCAATGGGACGAAAGTGTTCCCCTTGATACAGAATTCATATTTCAGGAATGGTTAAAAGAAGTTGAAAAAATAAAGTTTTTCGAAATTCCCAGACAGTACTTCAGTGATATGTGTTGGAAGTTAATAGAAGTTCACATATTTTCTGATGCCAGTCCCAAGTGTTATGGTGCCGTAGCATATTTTAGATTTAAGAAGAAAAATAAATGTAAAACAAGTTTCATAGTGTCGAAATCCCGTTTGGTTCCATTAAAAAGGGTAACACTCCCTAGGCTTGAACTTTTGGGAACATTAATTTCTGCAAGATTAGGTTCGTATTTGCAATCGATATTTCCGCAGTTGGATAAGGGAAATATATTTTACTGGACTGATTCCCAAATTTGCATTCACTGGATCAAGGGATCTGCCAACGAGTGGAAACAATTTGTTAGAAATCGTGTGGTAGAAATCAAAGAGAAAACAATTTTAAACAACTGGTACTTTTGCAGTGGGAAGACAAACCCTGCTGATAAACTTACGAGGGGGATGGAAGCTAAAGCTCTAATTAATGATAGTGATTGGTTTTCTGGGCCACCCTGGCTTTCAGAAGTAGATATTCGACATCACATAAACGAAATGAATACCGAAGCTGACTTGCAAAACGTTAGTGAAGAGCGTAAATGTGTTACTTTGAAAACACTTGTGGAATCTACAGAACCGTTACTAAATCTTGAACTGTACGGAAATTTAACCAAAGTACTGGGAATAATGGCTTATGTTCTGCGCTTCGTGAACAACTGTAAATCCGCTCGTGAAATGCAATCTGGTATGCTTACCGCCTATGAGTTACGGAAGACCTCAGAATTTCAAAGGTGGTTAGCAAATGAAAACATAAGGGGGATATTCAACCCGCCAGCTGCTCCACATCATGGTGATATATGGGAGGCAGCTGTTAGATCTATGAAGCTGCATCTAAAGAAATGTGTTGGAACTCAAATTTTGACTTATGAAGAGTTTCTAACTCTAATTGCACAAATTGAAGCATGCTTAAATTCGAGGCCAATAACACCGGTCTCCAGTGATCCCAATGATTTGACAGTTTTGACTCCTGGACACTTTATTATAGGGACTTCTTTAACAGCTGTTCCGGAACAAGATTTAACCGAAGTACGAGTGTCTCCATTGCAAAGATGGCAACTAACACAGCAGATGTTCCAAGGGTTTTGGAAGCGGTGGTCTAAAGAGTACCTGTGCCAACTACAGCAGCGTAGCAAATGGAGACAACCTAGCAGAAATATTCGTCTAAATGACTTGGTTATCATTAAAGAAGATAATATGCCTTCATTACGTTGGAAACTCGGGCGAGTAATAGAAGTGTTTCCTGGAAGAGACAATAATGTCCGAGTGGTTAGACTAAAAACTGTGCACGGGGACATTAAACGTCCTATTACCAAACTGTGTCTTTTACCAGTTGAAGAACATTAACTTAAGTGTTTGGTTTATATTGAATATGTTTTATTGTTATTTTCATTTCTTATTGTACTAATAATTTTATTTGTTTGTTCTAGTTTAACCCTCATAGTTAACGTTTCAATATAGAAAGATATAAAATGTTTTGCTAGAAGATTGGTAAGTGTAATATATAATTTTATACTTTTTGAAGGTTCTTGTATGTTTTCAGTTTCTATATTTTTCATTTACTTGTTTGCATATATTGAAGATTGTATTAAGATGAATGTAATTCATCGGGGGGGAGGATGTTTTGGCCTCCTCGGTGATTGCGGTGATTTGTGCCCAGAGGGCGCACCGCACAAAGAGTTAGTTGCGTTACAGAACGTAAGGGAAGCGGACACGCCAAAATGTCGGGCGTATTACCGCTAATTGAGGTAATTGCATCGTATCTGTCAGGTGGCAGAAAACTAATATGATGTATCAATTCACATGCCAGGTGGCAGAATATGTCTATCATGTACATGCCAGGAGGCATAACGCTTGTAAACATGCCAGGTGGCATACGACTTGTAAATAAATTGTAAATAAATGTACAGTAAAATATCTTGGTGCAATAGATCAAGGAACAAGCATCAACAACCTTCTGATCATTTGGATACGTACATATATATATATTTTATTTTATTTATTTATTTTTTTTTTTGGGTGTATGCGGTTATGGTCTTGTATTTTATATGGTTCTATGTTGTTAGTCTGCTGCTGCTTTTTGAAAAATGTATGAAAATGTTGAGAATGAAAGTAGCATAAGTTACTTTGGTTAAATTAATATATACTTTTGTTTGATGACCTTTGTTGATATCTCAGGATGCAAGCGTACATATTACTTTATATTCCATGCTAAATACCTTGATACGAAGCATTTTAACACCGTCAATATTTGTTTTTTCCCCAGTAACACATCTATTCACCATTACCAAACACACTCACTACACAAACACACCTGTGAGACACTATTTATTGTAAATGAAGACAGTTTCTTCTCCTTTTAACTACACTCATGGACACAATCGTATTTTAGGATATTTTCTACTTCTTTTCCTTTTCTTTCTATAGGCCCTTTTTTTTCTTTTTCCCTCTATTATTTTTGGGCCATTTATTTTAAATTTTATTTTGTACCATCTTTTCTTCCTGGCCTTTTGAACTCGTACAAGATGTACGAAGTTCCTTTTTACTCTCCTCAAATACGAAATTGCCCCTCTTTCTATATACCTTTCCTTCGCACCTATGCTTGATTTTTCGCCCATCCGTGCAGAAAGACTTAGCGGGTGCAAAACAAGACATCTGTCTACTTTGTCTGTCTGTCTGTCTGTTGAGTTACCAGAGGATTTCCGACGGGGGACTGGCGCTGCGATCACGAAAGCTGGAGGCAGTGTCTAAACACAGCTCCGAAATTTTTTAAATAAGTGTTTCAAAAATGTTTTCAACTCTCTAAAATAGTTAAATGCACCTTTCCTATGCAATATCTCATTCATCAAATTGAAAAAGGAAACTTCGCTTCTTCGAAACTTCAGGTGTTTTGTTAGCTGTTCACTATGAACACGAGAAATCCAAAAGAGGCCCTGACACGGAATATTCAGGTAAGTAACATTCTGTTCTCTATAAAATATCTGTTTCTCTATCACTAGAGTGTCATTAAATTTCTTTATTTATTATTTTTCATAAGATTCTAGCATTATACAATAGTTGGTAATAGTAGCAGGTCATGTGGTTCTTTTCTTCGTAACTATTCCGTAGAGACGCCACATTCCTTATCAGTAGTTCGTTCTTATCAGCAACTCACACCCTTGGGAGGCCCCCCCTTTTCGTGCTTAGGAATTTCTTGTGAGAGAAAAATGGGGATCTCTTGATCATCGACGAGTATAGATTGTGATTTTTGTAACAAAGATCCCCGACCTTTTTTTTTTTTTTTTTTTTTTTTTTTTTTTTTTTTTTCAGGTCTCAAACTCTTAAAATTACGAGCAAATAAAAATACAGTGACGGAATTTGTTCAACTTGTACTATAATAAATTTCAACGGTTAAATTAATAAATTAATTTTATATTTAACTAATATTTAAGAAAAATAAACTGTATAATTTATTTTTGCTGAAATGCTCTCATACTGTGTATGATGGATTTATAATTTTGTCAATTACTGTTTTTCTGAAATATACATGAATTTTTTTGGGAACGGTAATATTTAATGTTACTTTAGTTAAAATATTATGTACATCTTTGTGATGATATATGTCTTTTCTAGTTAGGTCTCAAGATAAGGGCATACACATTACCATGTAGGAATTCATTCCTTTTCTTTTTTTTTTTTAAACTTAGCTAAAGTTTGCTTCTTAAAGACAGTAATTTTTGCAGATGAACTCCTTAACTACACTCATGGACACAATCGTATTTTAGGATATTTTCTACTTCTTTTCCTTTTCTTTCTATAGGCCCTTTTTTTTCTCCTCTATTATTTTTGGGCCATTTATTTTAAATTTTATTTTGTCCCATATTTTTTTTCTGGCCTTTTGAACTCGTAAAAAATGTACGAAGTTCCTTTTTACTCTCCTCAAATACGAAATTGCCCCTCTTTCTATATACCTTTCCTTCGCACCTATGCTTGATTTTTCGCCCATCGGTGCAGAAAGACTTAGCGGGTGCAAAACAAGACATCTGTCTACTTTGTCTGTCTGTCTGTCTGAGTTACCAGAGGGAGGGCGCTGTGATCACGTACGATGGAGGCAGGATCTTAGAGGAGCTCCTAAATTTTCAAAGGTGTTTTCCAAAAATATTCATTTATTTAAGAAAAATCTTCGCGAATATCCTCTACATTGTCTCGTTCTCAATACCGAAAGTTGTCCTGTACCTAAAGGTCTTATCTTCCTTGCAATCTTTTAGGCTCATTTCGGATACCCGGCTCTTGGCTGAATTTGGCGAGTTTTTGGCCGCCATCTTGGATTTCAGAAATGCGCCAAAAAGCGCATTTCGAAATCCAAGATGGCGGCCAAATATTGTTTTCCCTATCCGAGGGAAGTGGACAAGGAAAACAATTCGGAACTGCCAAAAGGAAAAATTGAACTTACCCTTGTTCATGTTGACATGATGACGCCTGACATTCCCTATTTCTTCAATGTTGTACAACATAGTTAATGTTATATTACTAAGCATGATATGATAACTTACTAATTGTAATACAGTCTAAAGTAATAGAACAAGAAATTTTAATTAACGTGTACTTTAACGAGTGAAATGTTTTGCATGAAACGCTATAGGGCGAAGAAGTACTTATGCTCAAACTGTAAACAATCGATTTAAAAGAAAGCTTTCAACCTAAAAATTTGACTTGCATGTAATTTCGGCATTATATTATTTGGCATTTAAATTAATAATGAATTTATATTTAAATTAATTATATTATGCAGGTAAGTGTATGATAGTTAAACATGATATATATGGATGAGAAATGAAAAATTAGAACATTTATTAAGGTATTTGTAATATATGCTAAGTTCTTTTTAAGAAACTTATTTTTCAGTATATAGCACTCATTTTTTTTTTTATTAATTAATCAATTTGAACATATATTTTCTATTTTTCCCTGTGTTAGAATTTCAACTTTTCTTTTAATTAATCAATTTAAACATACATTTCTTAACTTATTTTTCAATATGCAAGAATTTCAACTCTTTTAATTAATCAATTTAAACATATATTTCTTAACTTTTGTTTCAATATGTAAGAATTTCACCTTTTTTAATTAATAAATTTAAACAAATATTTCTTAACTTATGTTTCAATATGCTAGAATTTCATATTTTTTAATTTATCAATGTAAGCATATATTGCAAAATGAAGGTACTTACCCCTAGATGACATTGCTTGTACAATCTTTGTCTTCTTAAATTATGTTATTTATATTTATATAAAAATTTCACTTTTTCACAAGAAAATTTTTATCCAGGTTCTCACAGTTTCACCTTTTCACAAGAATATTTTTATCCAGGTTCTCACAGTTTCATCTTTTCACAAGAAAATTTTTATCTAGTTTCTCACAGTTTTGCAAGAAAATATGTATCCAGGTTCTCACAGTCAACAAGTTCACAAGAAACTGTGTATATGATAACCAGGGCTAGAAAGGGGGCATATGTCCGTGGGCACATCATCCAAGGGAAGCCAAAATGATGTTACGAATTTTTAGAGTTGAATGTTTTCCATTTTTGGCCAGTAGTCGGAATGAGGGGCACAAAATCTTCAGTTGTCCCTGGGCGCTGAAAACAGTAACTATGCCGATAACTTATAAAATTTCATTTTTTCACAAGAAAAACTGTTAAGATTCATTCCTTGTTAAAATCCAATACTTCGTTTCACTGAACTCCACTCTTATAGATCGAGGCCTGTTCATCAGATCTGAAAAAGAACAATTTTTACAAGCATTTTGCATTTTGAAATTAGAAATGATTCCATTTCCACATCACCTTAAGACTTACACGTACTTAAAAAAAGAAAAATCTTTTCTTCTGCTTTTTGACTATTCATTTTAATTGAAGCATTACCAAATTTTGTAAATTTGAGTTTTTATAATTATATTTAAATCAATTATTTATAAAAAAATATTTATGCGGGTATTATCATATAATTTCGTTTAAAAAATAGGCACTATCTATTTTCACATTACTTGACGTTACATGCAGGTTAAAGTGATTTTTAATTAAATCTAAATTTGATAAAAAAAAATAGAAACAGTAAGAAATGTGATTAATGGTATTAGTGAAACAAAATAGTTACAAATAATCCCAATTTTTAAGATAGTACGTGTAAGACTAGGAGGTAGGAAACCTGATGCGTTTTTTTACGAGGTTTCGCCAGGAGCCATAATCCTCTAATTTTAATGTGTACACATATATTTTATATTACTTACCATTCAGCACCACATTTTGCAGTTTTCAGCAGTATTATTTGGCAGTTCACTATTTGGAGTTTTTTGTAGAGAAAATATCCATGTTATATATGTTCAGAATACGAGATAAATAAACAAGATTTTAAATTTCATGATCGTCGAGATTTCCTGTGGTGGCAGCAGTTGCTCAGTTCCTTCGCTTTCAGGTGTGGCCCGCATCAGTCGTTTCAACTCGGATGTGTTTCTTGAAAGAAAAACCTGGCTATACCCCCAGGTACTGGGTTTGTCATCCGAGTTGATTTCTCCATCTGCTTCTTCCCTCGTCTAAGTGGCATCAAAATGTTATTTTTGAAGTCCCTAAACAAAATATCCATATTATGCATATTCAAAATACAAGATAAGTAAACAAGATTTTAAATTTCATGATCGTCGAGATTTCCTGCGGTGGCAGCAGTTGCTCAGTTCCTTCGCTTTCAGGTGTGGCCCGCATCAGTCGTTTCAACTCGGATGTGTTTCTTGAAAGAAAAACCTGGCTATACCCCCAGGTACTGGGTTTGTCATCCGAGTTGATTTCTCCATCTGCTTCTTCCCTCGTCTAAGTGGCAGCAAAATGTTATTTTTGAAGTCCCCAAACAAAATATCCATATTATGCATATTCAAAATACAAGATAAGTAAACAAGATTTTAAATTTCATGATCGTCGAGATTTCCTGCGGTGGCAGCAGTTGCTCAGTTCCTTCGCTTTCAAATGTGGCCCGCATCAGTCGTTTCAACTCGGATGTGTTTCTTGAAAGAAAAACCTGGCTATACCCCCAGGTACTGGGTTTGTCATCCGAGTTGATTTCTCCATCTGCTTCTTCCCTCGTCTAAGTGGCAGCAAAATGTTATTTTTGAAGTCCCTAAACAAAATATCCATATTATGCATATTCATAATACAAGATAACTAAACAAGGTTACGATAATGAAAACATAAGTTAGCGTATATATAAACACTTTTATTAAGTGTTTTAATATTTTTTCTAAAAGTGTTCTTTCTGTTGTTTAGTTTTAATCTTTTGTTAACTACATACTCTTTTTAACTAGAAAATAATAATTGAACATAGTACAAAAATACACAATTACCACAAAAGGGTGGCAAGTTTAAGAAGTTAATAATGTAAGATTGAATCCTTATATTTAAAATAATAAATAAACGGTAAAATTAAAATACTAAACGTAGTATGAAAATACATAATTAAAATAAACAGGCTGGAAACATTAAAAGTAATGAATTCACCTGTATATTTTCTGACTGAAGATTCATTTCTTTCCATGATTCATTTCTCATTTCTGCAATATTCTTTACCTGAACTTAACAATAAAATGTTTTCTGGTAAGAAGTAGGCTGGAAACCTTTAAATTAATCAACTCACCTCTATGTTTGTCAATTTATCTGTCAAAATTAGTTTTCTTCTTTCTTTTATTTATTTTTTGGATTACCTAATTTGCAATAAAGTTTTTTTTACTGAAAAATAAGTAGGTAAACTTATACTAATAATAACTAAATAAATTTTACAGTTGCTTTTACTGAAGGAGTAGTATTAAAATAAAGTGAAGCACTAATTTGAAACATAAGCTGTGAATGGTTAAAATTTTGTCTTACCTCTGTCATAGTATTTCATGACATTTTGGATCTGCAGCTGTGAAAGAAAGTTTATTTTAATGAAGGAATAACAAAATATATAAAGAATAGCTCTCACGTCAAAATAAAAGTTGAGAATAACTGAAATACACATTTACCTCTTTCTGTAAAAGATATGCAACATTCTCGCAACATTTCCATCCTTTTGTTTTCTGGGCTCTGTTTTTTGGTTGAATTCTAAAAGGAAATAAAAAATAACAATTTCATGTAGTGAAAAACAAAAAGGTATTAAATCAAAATTTGTGGACCATCTGAACATTTACACAAATTATAGTAAACAATTTACTTGTATGCTTTTCTTATCATTTATTCCAGTTTTAAAACTTGGTCTGTGTTCCCTTACTCTGAAAAATAAGCACATAGATCATAATGGTATGTAATTTAATATTTAAATGCAATTTTTGTATGTATATATATGTAAATAAATAAATTATGTCAAAAATAAAGTTATATTTGTTGCTTTTACCCCATTTATCATCATCTTCCTGAATGAATGGTATATCATCATCTTGTCGGGCTGATTTCTTTGGAAGCATCAGGTCCTCAATTCCTTCGCTTTCTGATGTTGGTTCGTCCAACATTTTAAGTTCAAGGCCGACTTTTCCATGGCCTGGATACACAGCTTTAATGTCCTGTAGAAACTGAGCAAGTCTTTCTCCATCATAAGTAAAGGGCTTCAAGCGGAACCGCCTGTAATAATGTACAGCCATGTACTGCGTGCAAATATCATCTGTTCTCTTGCTCTTTATAGACCTCTTAAAAAGTTTGTTTTCACCCTCAAGATCATTTATAGTGTTCTGTTTATCATCGGGATCTACGAATACGCCTGTAAATAAAGGATTAATGAATGTTAAGGATGGAAAAAAAATATCACTCATTAAAAAAAAAGACACATATTTACCTTTCTTGTGATTGGTAGTTTTATGTGTTGCTGCCGGAAATAAATTTTCTATCCTTTTATATTGTGGAGCAGAGTCAGTGTATATGAAGGTGGTTTCTGGGTGAACATGACGTTTAATGTAAGGCCACAAATGCCTTTTGCTTTTTCCTTTAACCTTGAAAAATAATCCTTCTTTGTCTTCTCGACAGTAGATGCCTAAAACTACGATGGTCATATTTTTGGTTACCCTGCCGCGGTTGTACTTGCGGCGGGTCAAAAATGTTTCATCAATTAATATAGATTTTCCTTTACCACCTAACATTTTGCTATGATGAGAGGCAAAAATTTCACATACCTCACGACAATATGATAAAAAGTCAACAATAGTCTCATTTGCAATTACTGGTAATTTTTGCTTTTCCCTCCATAGCTTTAGCTGCTGATTTATGTAACTGAAACTGTGATCTAGAACAAAGTACACAGTTATGACTAAAGCTTCCCTTATTGGGATTTTTGTACCTTCAAAAAATGTATTTTCAATGGGGTTAATCATGCCAGAGCAGTTGTTGCGATTTCTCAGGCTGCAGACCCAACGCCATCCGAGCTTTGATTCCTTTCTCTTGTTGCTTCTCATGGGTGCCTGGCACTTGGGGCAAGGTGGTGCCTCATCCTCTCTGGGAAGAAGTCCAGCATCGGTGGCAAACTCGAGTGCAGCTGCCTCTGTATTAATTAAATGCATGTCAGTAATTAAACAGAAATATTTCAGTTTTTCATGCAAAGAAGCCATATTCAAAAAAGTCAGTACAGTGACAGAAATAGTTTAATGAAATTTATTGTTAGAAATTTCAGAAACTTGGCAATTATGCAAAAGTCAAAACTATCAGAAATAAAAAAGTTTAATAAAGATGAAAAGTAATTATAAATTTAATTAAACAATATTAGTTCATTATAGGAAGATAGGGAAGTGAAAAGTTCAAACTAGAAAGTACTGTTCCAAAAAAAAAAAAAAAAAAAAAAGGAAAATAAAAATAATAGTAATGATATGTATCTATGAAAACAAAGTATTAAAACAAATTTCAAGTGAAAAATAATATTAAAAAATGTAATGGATGAAAATAGATTAAAAGTAAACTTAGCTTTGGCAAAGTCCAAACCACGTTTTCACGTAAGTACCGAGGTACTGATTTTTTTCAGTACCTGACAGACAGACAGACAGCTGCACGGGCTTAACCGCGGCAAAATATGATCGCGAAAAATCTTCTTTTTTAAATTTATTTAAAATATTTTCGAAAAAAAAATATTTTACTTTACAAATAAATGTTTTTCGGTACATATGTTTTTTTAAAACATTTTTAAACAGAGATGCAGAAGTATAATAGGTATTGTTATTTTTGTGTGCAGATATGCGTGCGTGATGAACTAAAAAATGATTTTGAAGGTTTCGTGGCATATTTATCCTCTCAAAAATATGCAACTTGCTCAACTTTTCGATTTTATTAAATTAAATAAGGCCTATCTTTTTTTTTTTTTTTTTTAAGCACTGACAATGAAAGCTGTTATGTTCTATTTTTGCGTTTTTATCCCAAAGCGCGTTAGCCCAGAAGGGCTATTAATTTCGTTTTCGCATTTTGCGTTGAACTGTTTCTACCAAATATTATCGCTGTGTGTTATATTTAAAGATATTTAATAATAAAGAATCAGCATAAATATGCGTATGTTTAACGTACATAACATTTATGCAGATACTGTGATAAAACAACGGTACCTACAGCTATGAAATTTTGAATATGTACGTCACCACCCGAATATGGGCATCTGAAAGCTCAAATTTGTAATTTGTTTTATTAACTATTTAACATTTTGTAAAGCATTTATGTGTCTTTGATTAAGAAACTCGACGATTTCTAAGCGAGCAATGGCAACACTGTTCGGCGCAAGACTGTCTATCGGAAATTCTAAAGATATGCTCTTCTTTTAAATGTTTTGTCATATTGCTGCTTAAGAGAGAAGACAGTTCGGATGTACAAAATTTAAAGACCGCATGTCTGTTGATTTTGAAAATTCATTTCCATTGAATTTAACAATTGTTTTCAGTTGGCGAGAGGTATACATCTCTGTTGTACACTATTATTGGTAACCTTTAATTGTTGGTTATTTGTTACATTTTTTTGTCTTTCATATTGCCCTGGCTGCATTGGAAATTTCGTGGTTTTCCTCGTGTGTATACGAGCCAGTACAATTACACTAATGAATCATATTACTTAAATAATGTGAATAATTATAGAATTATTATATAAGTGTAGAATAATTGGGTTGGTTGTTATGTTCACGAGTTGTGTGTAAATGCGTGGCTTTGTGTGATTATGTAATTAATTAATGAAGATTTCAGCAGCGGCCTGGCGGTAAAGTGTGTGAGCACTGGTAGTTCTGTCCGAAGTTCGAATCCCGCTAATGCGCCGGTTGCTTGTTATGTTCACGAGTTGTGTGTAAATGCGTGGCTTTGTGTGATTATGTAATTAATTAATGAAGATTTCAGCAGCGGCCTGGCGGTAAAGTGTGTGAGCACTGGTAGTTCTGTCCGAAGTTCGAATCCCGCTAATGCGCTGGTTGCTTGTTATGTTCAGGAGTTGTGTGTAAATGCGTGGCTTTGTGTGATTATGTCATTAATTAATGAAGGGTTCAGCAGCGGCCTGGCGGTAAAGTATGTAAGCACTGGTAGTTCATCTCATTACACATATACTAGCTACGCATATATACATTATAGACAGTGGTGTAACTAGAATTCTTGGTCCCGTATGCAAAATAATTTCCTGGGTCTCTAAACCAATAAATTTAATGTGCTTAAAAATAAAAATTAAACTAAAGAAAAAAACGTGAAAAGTTTAAAAAAAAAATCAAGGATTCCTGGAGCCAATGTTTTCATGATTTTTACCACATCTGGATTAATTGTTAAAAAATAAAAGCACGTTCTCAGGGAACCATTTGAAAGTTATGTAATATGAAGAAAGAATAAAAAGGAAAATATTTCCCCTTTGCTAACTGGTGAAATGCAAATTTGCTTTAGTCTGGGTATTTGACGTCAGATGATTTTAATTCTGTAATTTAAGACTTTTTGTGTGCGTGCGTGTGAGTGATAGATAATTGATATTGACAGACAAGATAATTGATAAACGTACAGAAAAAATATTACATCAATAGATAGTACTCTGTGATTTTACTCAACTTACGAACATAATTTATGCAATAATATACAAGTACATTTGTTAAATATAAAACATATTTATCATAAACTTCATAAAGAAAACTATTTGAATATACAATTTTAGTAGAAAATATGTAATATTTTTGCTGTCCTTTTAAAAATCCTTTTGGTACACTAAACTACTTGAATACATCATTTTTATAAAAAAACATGAATGCTAAAGATTTTTCCTGTTTCTTTTTAATTTTCCCTCAGCCCGTACTGCTGTTCTTCTCTAATTCCCCCCCCTCTCAATAAGTGTAATTATAACACTGGTGACCGAAATTCATCATAAAGACAAAAATCTTTTTTATTAAAATTTGCGTCTCCTAACCTTCATTTCCGCAAAATTATTTATCAATACCTGGACGTCCATTTTCACAGCCAAGTCAACTTCAACGCTCAATAGTGATAGGTTTAACAACCGATCTTGTATCATAGTGTTTCTTAAATATGTTTTTATTATTGAAAATGACCTCTCGCTCGTGGCTTTGGTTACAGATAATGAATGATAAATACAATATAAGTTAATTGCACTCCCGATTAACTGCTTGTCATGTCATAGTATTTTACCATTGCTAACTTAGCTAAATCCTTAACGGATTTCAAATTTTGGATATCTGTTCTGAAAGTATTTATAAATAATAAAAGTTATACTTCCAGTACATTAGCAAAGTCTTCTTTATATTTTTTTCTGTATTTTTGAAACATTATTAATAATTTCCGTATTTGTTAACAATGACAAATATTCGTGATTTTCCGCATGTGTAACGTTTATGAAGTATGTTGTGGATGCATATGTGAATAAAGCGGGCGCAGCCCGCTTAGACCGCTGAACACTGGTAATTCGGTCCAACGTTCAAATCCCGGCTAACGGGCTGGCTGAATGCGTGTTTTCTTGATTTTCCGCATGTGTATGATGTTTGTAGTATCTTCTGGATGCATACGTGAATAAAGCGGGTGCAGCTCGCGAAAAACCGTTTAACGCTGGTAGTTCGGTCCAACTTTCGAATCCCGGAAAACAGGCTGGGTCCATGGGTGTTTGGGTGATTTTACGTATGTGTACCGTGTATGCAGTATCTTCTGGATGCATAGGTGAATAAAGCGGATGAATCCCGCGAAAAACCGTTGAACGCTGGTTATTCGGTCCAACTTACGAATACCGGCTAGCGGGTTGGCTGCATGGGTGTTTTCGTGATTTTACGCATGTGTATTGTGTGCGGAGTATCTTCTGGATGAATACGTGAATAAAGCAGGCGTAACCCGGTCAAAACCGTTAAACGCTGGTAGTTCGGTCCAACTTTTGAATCCCGGCCAACAGGCTGACTCTATATGTGTTTCAGTGATTTTCCACATGTGTATTGGGAATGCAGTATCTTCTGGATGCACAAGTGAATAAAGCGGGCGCAGACCGCGCAAATCCGCTGAACACAGGTAGTTCGGTCCAAAGTTCGAATCCCGGCGAGCGGGCTGCCTGCTTAGGTGTTTTCGTGATTTTACGCATGTGTGACGTGTATGCAGTATCTTCTGGATGCGCACGGGAATAAAGCAGGGGGAACCCGCGCAAAACCGCTGAACCCTGGTAGTTCGGTCCAACTATGGCATAACGGTGATATTTAACATAGGAACTCTTATACACGTCAACAATTAAAAGCGGGCTTCAGCCCGCTAGTTATTAATAATTTCCGTATTTGTTAACAATGACAAATACGGAAATTTAAGTTCCAAAAATGAAAACATCATTGCGATTTTTGTTATTCCAGTCATTCTGTATTTTAACTGAGTATTTAAAATGTCGAGAGCAGCATAAAAAACTGTTACTTTAAAAGACATTTCGGAATTTTCAAGCCTGTTATCCTCACATAACTCATCAATATTTTCTTGTTTTTATTTTCTTCTATTTTTCAAATTTAGTTTCTATGTCCCATTTATTTTATATACAAAAATTTGTATATAAAATTTGTATATAAATTTGTATATTTGTATTTTTGTGAATATACAAGAATTGTATATTCAAAACTCTGCTTCTTTCATAATATCTTCAAACTTCTTTCTCATATCTTGCATATTAATAGAAACGCTTTTTACATGTTGGTGAGCTCCATTCAAGTCGATTGATTTTCGATTGTCGAGTCGATTGATTGATTGATAGATCCTGCAGATACAGCGCAGGACGTGTTTAAAAAATTTTGTTTTTAATTTTTGGCATTTTGCCACAAATGTTTAATAATTTGTAGTTAAGCTCATCGACACAACGTATATTTCAAGATGAGAACTCACACTCTGTCGCATGGATTTTAAAAGTAGTACACATAAATACTTGTTTTATACTTCCCTAAACAAGTATAACGTTTAGTTAAAATAAAGTTGTATGAAACAAGTTTTGCGTACTTTGCAGAGAAATGCGCAAAACTTCATTTAATGAAAATAGGTTTGTGGTGGATCAAAAAGCAAAAATCAGTTAGGTTATGCGGATATATTTTAGGAGCATTAATATTTAAGATTATTGTTATCTGCTTTATTTGCATCTTGAAAAACTATTAATGTCTCGGAAATTAATGACCTCAGATTTCCAGTTTTTACGCTGCTTATAAATTAAGCAGTATCAATTTTTTTTATCTATCTATCATTAATTTATTAAAGACAAAAATATAAAAAAATAAATATAATGTATGGGAACATATATTAACGGAAGCTATTTATGTCTTAGAAAAGTTATGCAGTGGTTCTGAAATGAAAGATAGTAATGTACAAAGGGATTATATGAGTGAAAATCGCTTCATTTATTATTAAAACGTATTAAATAAATTTTTTAATTTGCGAAAATTATTGAAATATTGTAATAACGGGGGAGAATTCTTTTCTGAAATATTCCATTCGTTTGTGTGGTGAAAATACGTAGCAATGTAATTCGCGTTCTTTCAAATGTTGAAATGCAACTTAAAACTATTAGGTCCAACGCTGCCATTGATATGCTTAATATTTTCAGTAATTAATTTATCGAAATTTACGAAGTAGTATATACTTTTAGTTGTGTGATACCATTTTTATTATCATTATTATATTATTATTGACGGTTTCACGTACTGAATGCTGTAGAAAGTAAATTAAAAGCAAAAGTAAAGTAAATTGTAAAATTTAATTTCAAATAACAATTAGAAAGGCGTTCTTGCCCTCCCGCTTATTAGTGTAAATAACAGAGAAAAAATCTATCTGCCTTTAACTTTGCCATTTGGTAATGTCAATCGTACTTCTAAATCCAAACTTTTTCTGTCCCTAACCATGCCTCTTCGTGCGACTGCACAGGTTGCAAGTACTGTCGTTTATTACATTGTGAGAACTATACATTTAAACCTGCAATTTCTTCCTTATTTAATGATAGTAAGAGATTCAAGATATGAAAAAAATTAAACGCTACGGAATGACTTGCAAAGTTCATTCCAAATTAAGTATCAGAATCCTGCCTAGTTACTTCTCTGATTTATAATTTTCGAGTTGTGATTGCAAAAAGAGGAACATTTCCTTAAAGGGTGGGTTGCCTTTTTATTTGCGTACGCTCCGATCAAGTAGGAGACACCGAATTTACATACATTAATTTATTATTTACATTAATAATTTATCATTTATTTAATTATCCGTTTTAATTCTAAAAATAAAAATGAAAAGCAAAAGGGAATTAAATTTTTTTTTATTGAAACTCCAATTACGAACAATATATGTAAAAAATGAAAAGCAAAAGGGAAAAATATAAAAATAATAATTAATCTTCTTATTATATTTAATTATCCGTATATATGTAAGAAATGAAAAGCAAAAGGGAAAAAACATATAAAAATAATAATTAATTACATTATTATTTATTTATAATTATCGGTTTTAATTCCCATTTAACATTATTTATTTATAATTATCGGTTTTAATTCGCATTTACCATTATTATTTATTTATAATTATCGGTTTTAATTCGCATTTAACATTATTATTTATTTATAATTATTTGTTTTAATTCGCATTTAACATTATTATTTATTTATAATTATCGGTTTTAATTCGCATTAACACTATTATTTATTTACCTACGCTCCGATCAAGTAGGAGACAAACTTCTCAACTTCTAACCACGCAGCAGAAGCGAAGAAAAATGGTCACGTGACCTTCCCTAAATCCCCTAAATCCCTCCCGATACTCCGGATTCTACAGTAACCTAAACGTCAGCAGAAAGTTGTCGGGGTGGGTAGCCGGGTTTGGCGGAAATCGCCACCACCGGCCGCCGTAGCGAGGTCGCCAAGAGCCGGTTATCCGAAAACTGCCCTTTTACAACACCAAGACGGAACATTCAGATAAGTAGAACTTTTTTCTCTAAGCTAAAGCAAATATCTGTCACTAAGGTACTTTTAAATTCATTTATTTATTATGATCATTATTATTATGCTCATTTTATTATGTTCTGACATTAAAAACTTAGTAATTGCTTTAAATCATGTGGTTCTTTTTTTTTGTTACCATCTCGTAGGGACGCTATCCTTATCAGTAGCCCTTATCAGTAGCGTAGTCTGTTAGCGCTACCCATTGGGGCCCCTTTTGAGGAATTTCTCGAGAGGCAAAAAACACGATCTTGGGCCTCAATGATTGTATAGATTTGTAGTTTTTCCTCCTTTAATCTATATTTCTTATCTATTTAAATCAAAAGCATATATTAAGACAGTGTACCTCAACTTGATAAAATAGTACACATATTATAAATTATAACCATTAACTTAATAAATAAATAAAATGCTTTTTTTTATTTAAAAAATTAATTAATATTAAAATTAAAAACTCTGTAATTTATTTACTTATTTATTTGCTGATGTGTTCTCGCCTTGTTTTAGATTTATGATTTTATCTGATGATGTTTTCTGAGTATATGAATATGTTGGAAACCGCAATAGATGATGTTACTTTAGTTAATGTATAATTTTGCATGATATTATATGTATCTTGATCTTATGTGTCTTCTGTTACTGTGTCTCAAGGTAGAGGCTAACATATTGTTTTCCATGTTAAAAAATAAAAATTTAATTTAAAAATTTTTAAATTTGAGTTTCCCTGTTATAGCAAAAGCTAGCTTCTAAACTAGACTTATACTGTTATGTGACTGGACCCCCAATATTTATATTTTATTATTAATTTTCCCCCATCGTCACATCTATTCAGCTTTACAAAACACACTCATTACACACACCTGGGAGACTCTATTTTATGTAAATGATAACTTCCTTTGACTACACTCATGGACACAATCGAGGGTTTTTTTAAACAAAATTCTCTAATTTTCTTTCCTTTCTATAGGCCCTTTTTTTTAATTATAAATATAATTTTTTCCTCCATTACTTTTGGGCCATTTATTTTTTACTTTATTTTGTCCCATCTTTTCTTCCTGGCCTTTCGAACTCGTATAAAACGTACGAAGTTCTTTTTTACTCTCCTCTGAAATACGAAATTGCCCCCCCCTTTCTATATACTGTAATGTATTTTGCAGTAATTTACAAAACAGACAATCTTCTTAGTAGAACATAAATTTTATTTCTAGTTCTCGGTGATAGACAAATTTTATACAATTCTGAAGTGGCAAAATTTTAATACTACTACTAGCTGTAAAATCTTCAGAATACAAAATCTTTTTAAAACAATATCTCTCGTTGCTGAGTAACGGTTTGATACAAATATGGCGTTGCCACTTCAACAATAATTATATTTATTTATTAAATAACAAGATATTACAACCTCTCCCCCCTCCAGATAAACTTTAATTTATATTTTTATAAATTAAAGTTTACAGTTTTTAAAACAACAATATCAGCACAACACAGAATTAAAATACAAGCATTTAAAGGAGAATTAAACAAGAAATAACATAATAACATACACTGAAGAAGAGAGGAAGGAACAAAATATTTTTTTATCTATATAGAGAAACAAATTATTTAATCAGGCCAGGGAGTACGACTTAATGCATCTACATTTTTATGGTTTTTACCACTTCGATGAACGATCGTGTAATTGTAGGGTTGTAGTACTAGTGCCCACCTCATAAGTCGTGGATTTAGACTCAGATTATTTTTGAGCCAAACTAAGGGATTATGATCGGTCATGATGAGGAATTTAGTATGCCCGTCTAAATAACACTGTAGTTTCTTTACAGCAAATATTATGGCGGCGCATTCCTTTTCTGTGGTAGAGTACTTTTTTACAGTTTCTGTAAACTTCTTACTGACGTATAATACTGGATGTTCATTGTCTCGTTCATCATTTTGAGCTAAAATGACACCCATACCAGAGTCCGAAACATCAATTTTCAAAACGAACTGCTTATTGAAATCAGGTGAGTGTAATAGAGGCTTTTACGGCAGTTTTACTACTTCAACAACTCGCTCTTGTCTGTTTGATTTACTCGTTGATACAACTAATACTAAATCCCCTTCAGAGAATTCTCTTTTTATAGCTTTACGATCATACCACACCTTTCCTTTGGTTTGCATTTCCAGCATTTTATCTGTAGCCAGCTCTTTGCATCTTTTTAACCGATTTATCAATTGAAAAACGTATTCAACAACATTATTTCCTTCGTCTTCAGGATTCATCCATTGTTCATATAATAATGTTACAGGTGTTCTAAGATTTCGACCATATACTAATTCTGCAGGTGTAAATCCTGTACTCTCGTGCGTTATTGTTCTTAAAGCAAATAGAGCTGCGGGAACTTGCTTCTCCCACTCAGGGGCTGCTTCGATACCTAAAACTTTTAAAATTCGTTTGATTGTTCGGTGAAATCTTTCAACAGGGTTGCTCTGCGGATGGTGTACTGAGCTTCTAGTTACTTTTATTCCAAATTTTCTACAAATTCTATGGAAAGATTGCTCATAAAGGAGGTACCTTGATCAGTTTATATTTCTTTCGGGAAACCCATTCTACTAAATATTTGTAACATGGCTTCAATTACTGACGTTGTGCCAATATTAGGAACAGGTACAGCATCCGGATATTTTGAAGCTAAATAAATAGCTGTAATTAAATATCTATTGCCATTCGGTGTTATTGGTAAAGGACCGCATGCGTCAAAGTTAATTTTTGAAAATACTTCTGCAATAATTGGTACTAAAGTCAAAGGTGCTTTGGCTTTATCATTAGATTTTCCCACTCTTTGACATGGATCGCAAGTTTTAACATACTCTTCTATTTCTTCATAGCAATTAGGCCAGTAAAAGTATCTTGTTAATCTATCTTTAGTGTTGACGTCGCCTAAATGTCCAGATGTGCTATCATGACATAATGACTTTATTTGATCCCTATATTTTTCAGGAATAACAATTAATTCCCTTTCATTTCCATTTTTATCTATTTTCCTTTTCACCAACAATCCATTTTCTTTTACCTTGAAATTATTTGCCTTGCTGGAATTTTCATTTTTAGCTTCGTTAAGCAATGACGCTAGATCTCTGCTTTGATGCTGAGATTCAATTAATTCCTTTGAATTAACATTAATCACTTTCTTAAGTTCCTTGTCTTCCTCATCAGCTTGAGGTAAAATATCTTCGTCAGTTTCAATAAACTTCAGTTCTTCTAGTTTCTCCAAATCAATTTCTCTGCTTCGATCATCTTCATGAGATCTTTTTACTTGAGATCGTGTCAAAACTGCATTTATTTTTTCTAAATTTAAGAATGATTTACTTTTGAACAATTGGGCAGTTTTGTTACCCAATACATATCTGCCTGGATCATTTGTAACAACAGCTGCCTTTGTCTTTATATGACCAAGTTCGCAATTAATTTCAACTTCCGCTAACGGTAGACACACTAAATGGTCATTTAAAAGATATTGTACCCAGACATGTTCTCCAGTCATTTTTGCGTTATCTATGTATTTCCGAGAAATAACATCAACAGTGGCTCCTGTGTCTCGAAGAATAGGCATTTCATGCCCATTAACTAAACCGTTAATTGTATATATCTCTAACAAATCATCATTCGAAGATACGCAATTTACCTTTTCATTTGGTTTTAAGCGAGGACACTGAGGCTTAAAATGTTCGTATGATCCACACTCGGAACAACTTGGTCGATACCTTTTGTCATATAAATTTTCTTGGTTCTTGTTTTGAAATTGACTTCTTTGTCGGTGATCTTTCTGGTATTTTGAATCGTCCCATTTATCAGAATGCTTAAAATGAGGCGAATGCTCTATTTTTTTCACAAAATTATCATAACGCGGTTTAAATGATCCTTTGTTAATTTTCTCAGTCTGATTGACAGAAAATTTCGGTTTGAATGTTTTCCTCACATCTTTAAAATCTTCAATTTTCTTAACTATTTCAGTAGGTGAAATGATGGTTGTCCATTGATCCATAAAATGTTCTTTGAAATCAGGAGAGGTACGCTTTTTTATTTGATCAACCAGCATGAGATCTTTTAGCTGTTCAAAAGTTTTAATGTTTAATCCATTAAGCCATCCTTCTAAATAATTCTTTAATTCATAGTAGAAATCATACCAAGTACTTTCAGTATATTTTTGGTGTTTATTAAATAGTTGTCGAAATTTTTCCGCACTTAATTTAAATCGTTGTAACAGTAAAGTTTTTACATATTCATACTTTTTCGCGTCCTCCTCTGGTTCTCTAGCAATAAGCTGAACAATGTCGGGAGGCAGCAATGAAATAAGTTGAGTCACTTGATTTTCAGCAGGTATATTCATTATTTTAGCTTGACGCTCAAATAACACCAGAAATAAACTTATTTCATCTTCTTTAGGGTTCAAACGTGGCATGACATCATGAATTCTGATTTTTAAAGGCTGCTCAGGTAACTGCGTAGTTTCTACCGGCTGCACTATTGCAGCCATTGCTTCCTACTGAAGTTTCTGTAGCTCAAAGGCTCTTATTCGCTCTTCTCTTTCATGCTCTTCTTTTCTTTCTCTTTCTTCTCTTTCGCGTTCCCTTTCTCTTTCTCGTTCCTTTTCTCTTTCTTTTCTTTCGCGTTCCTTTTCTCTTTCTTCCCTTTCGCGTTCTTCTCTTCTTTCTCTTTCTATCTCTTCTCTTTCGCGTTCTTTTTCTCTTTCTTCTCTTTCACGTCCCTTTTCTCTTTCTCTTTCTTCTCTTTCACATTCTTCTTTTCGTTCTCTTTCTTCTCTAATTGCAGCCAATAGTTCTCGAGTAAACTCCTCATCATAATCGGGATTTTCAGTAATAAGTTTGTGCAATTGAGCAATCTTAAATTCAGGTTTCACTGTTAATCCTAACTCTTCTGCTAATACTTTTAAATCCTGTTTTTTACTCCTGGCTAAGAATGACATGTTGACACAAGTTACCTTTAATAGGCTTCCTTTTGAAATACAATCTAAAAGCTCGTACTTGTATTAAAAATATATAATTTTTGGAGAGACTTAATTTCTCAAATACGAAATTCACACCAACCAATTGGAGAGATTTATTTAAACAACTTTGCCAGGTTGGCACAAAATAATTTAATACTACGTCGGGTTGACGTTTTAACTCAATATTCACAAGCCTCGTTAGCTATAACTATATAAACACCTTTGCCAGTTAGGCAATACAATGGAATTTTACCAACGTCAGTTTGACGATTTTACTATCTATCTCCACGCCTCGTTGGCGATAACAAAAATAATTTTTGCCAGTTTGGCAATACAACTTTTAGAATATAGAATCTGTAATACGTCGGGATGACGTTACTATCTACCACACGCCTGGATGGCGAGAACTAAGAAAACATCTTTGCCAATTCAGCAGTATAATCAAATCACACTACGTCAGTTTGACGTTCTTACTTATTTTCACGCGCCTGCTTGGCAACAAATTCAAAAACTCAGCTAGCAGTTCTTTTTTTTTTATAAATGCCGGGATGGCTTACACATATCATTTATCAACATAAAAATTCAATACAAATAAAAGTAAAGCATAAATAATAATTCGAAACTACTTCTTTACCACTAATATCAATTATAAATTTAAGCTGAATATTTTTAGTGTCAATTATTTTAAACAAAATCTTACACGATAAACTATAATTCTGAAACAAAGTATTAAAATTCAATAAAAGCTTTTTTAAGAAAACCAAAAGTTAATCTTATCTTCAGAGATCAGCAATATCCTATTTTTGACAGTTTTTGCTCGGACGCAAGTTACAGAAGCACAGAAGATAACCTTTGAACGATCCGCTTCAAATCTGGCTTTAAAACGGCAGACTTCTTACATTCATTTCTCCTTGAAATAAACAAACTTGGTAATTGGTATTAGCAAACTTGTTCTAAAAAATTCAGTAAATTTCTGGGATTAGGAGACCAGCACCATCGAAATTGATAATTGCACTCCTAATTTCCAGTATCTCGGTGGAACCTCCAATTTATTAAGACTGTAATGTATTTTGCAGTAATTTACAAAACAAACAATCTTCTTAGTAGAACATAAATTTTATTTCTAGTTCTCGGTGATAGACAAATTTTATACAATTCTTAAGTGGCAAAATTTTAATACTACTCCTAGCTGTAAAATCTTTAGAATACTAAATCTTTTTAAAACAATATCTCTCGTTGCTGAGTAACGGTTTGATACAAATATGGCGTTGCCACTTCAACAATAATTATATTTATTTATTAAATAACAAGATATTACAATACCTTTCCTTCGCACCTATGCTTGATTTTTCGCCCATCGGTGCAGAAAGACTTAGCGGGTGCAAAACAAAACATCTGCTTACTTTGTCTGTCTGTCTGGGTTACCAGAGAAAGCGCTGCGATCACCGAGGCAAGTGGATGCACGTTCGAAGCGCTCCGTAAAAAAGTGAAAAAAATTCCTTTTCCCTTAGTGATTATCAATTAAATTACTTTGAAATAGTGTTTTTTCTACAAAACCTATATCTTTCCAAAGAATTTCCGCTCCGATGTTGACGAGAATAAAACAGCGGACAATGTGAGGATATACTACGAAAGCCTGGAATTTTAAGATAAGTACTTTTCTTTCATCTAAAGTAAATCAAATTTCTTTACTTACGTATTATCGCAACCAGGTTGGCGCGATTTCTAAGTTTGAGTAAAAAAGTATGAATAGAAAGAAAATGTACATTTATTAATTACAGATAATTTTTAATACAGTTTTTTATATTATTTTGTTTTAAAATATAAAATAGCAATTAAACCCTTTCGGTTTCGAATTTGAATAAGTTGAAGAATTATTTTTTCGGCGGAAATCTTTTGGCTATTGCTTTTAGCACTGATTGAAAACCGTCTTCGCCATTAACAGCTTGAGCTTGTCTATAACAATTTTGTCAGCAATTCTCATCTCTTCTGCACAATTAATTGAGATTAACTCTTTACACCAACAAGAAATGAAGCGCACCGCGGTCACAAATGAAATTCGGCTATCTTCAAACCAATTTCTGGTTCTCACACCCAAATGTTGATTGCACTCTTCGACGTTACATTTCCAGAAGATTTGCTTTCCAAAATACAGTTTCATTTTATGAGAATTTTTACAAGTACGTTTGTTCGGTATAATTCCATATCCCTGCAACAATTCAACAGCATCTTTTTCACTCGCAGGCAGAACCCAAATACCCATAGTTAAAGTATTTCAGGGCATTCAATCTAACCAGTAAGAAAAATAATTTCTTTACGAAAAACTACGTATAAGACGTAGGGTTGCCGTAAGTAGGGTCGCCAAATTTGGCAATTTATGCGAATTTTGGCCTGGTTGCGTTAATACGTAAGTACCTAAATTTCTATAAATAAGTTCCTTTAAATCAATAAATTTAAATTTTTCATCAGTTTTTAGCATTAAAAAATACTTGAAATTGCTCATTGCTTGTGGCTTCCTTTGTGAATCAATTCCAAACAGACGCCAACGTTATCAGTTCACGTCTGTCACCACTTACAAAGCCCCCCTTATCTTGTTTTGAGGAATCTCGTGAGAGGAAAAATTTGGGGATTCGGGGCATCGCGCTATTTCCCTCTCGAATCTTCTGGATTCTCTCTTTTTTAGATCGCTTAAATATATTTTCGCCTTTAAATAATATTATACCTCACCTATTTTTTCTCATACTGTTCCTTGGTATCTGTTAAATGTCCATATGTAAGGGATGGTTTATTCTTCACCGCCTTAAATGAATTCTTAGAACTATGAGCTGATATAAATAACAGTGTGCCTCATTGTATTATACTAGCATTAATTAACTAGTAATAAATTATGATAGTAAAATAGCTAATCTTGTATTAAATTATGATAGTTAAATTAATAAATACTATGTTTAATTTGTGTTTTTAATACATATACTCAGTATTTTACACACACATATTTATATATATCTTTTTTTTTTTTTTTTGTGTGTATGTGTGTGTGTGCGGTTGTGGTCTTGTATTGTATATCGTTCTATGTTGCTTGTCTGCTGCTGTTTTTTGAAAAATGTATGAAAATGTTGGGAACGAAAATAGCATAAGTTACTTTAGTTAAATTAATATATACTTTGGTTTGATAACTTTTGTTGATATCTCAGGATGCAAGCATACATATTACTTTATATTCCATGCTAAATACCTTAATACGAAGCATTTTAACACCGTCAATATTTTATTTTCCCCAGTAACACATCTATTCACCATTACCAAACACACTCACTACACACACACACACACCTGTGAGACACTATTTATTGTAAATGAAGACAGATTCTTCTCGTTTTAAATACACTCATTGACACAATCGTATTTTAGGATATTTTCTACTTCTTTTCCTTTTCTTTCTATAGGCCTTTTTTTTTTTTTTTTTTGTTTCCCCTCTATTATTTTTGGGCCATTTATTTAAAATTTTATTTTGTCCCATCTTTTCTTCCTCGTCTTTTGAACTCGTACAAAATGTACGAAGTTCCTTTTCACTCTCCTCAAATACGAAATTGCCCCCCTTTCTATGTACCTTTCCTTCTCACCTATGCTTGATTTTTCGCCCAACGGTGCAAAACAGGACATCTGTCTACTTTGTCTGTCTGTCTTGGACTACCAGATCATATCATTTATCGCCGCTCTTGGCAATATTTTTTGTTTAAAATTTCTGGGTGGGCTATACTGAAGCTGTGCCAAGGAAAATTATGTACTTACATTTTTTAAAAAATATTTTACCTGTCGTATATTGATAAGTACCACAAAAAAAAGGGGACGGTCTTCTAACGATCTTCATCTGTGATTCACATCTCTCGCACTTCATTGAAGAAGCAATTAGCGAGCTTTACTCAAAAAATAAAAATAAATTTCCTCTGACGCTATTAAAAATTTATAAATAAATCTTTGATTAGGAAAGACAGGTTGTCCAAAATAAGGTCTCAAAGGGCAATTTTTTTATTCCGATACCAATAATTCTTGGTAATTACCAATAACAACATTCATCTTCGAAACGGACATGTCCATTCCATTTTAAATCTGCGGAATTCGAAGAGATGAATAATAAAATTTTAAAAGGGCGCGGTAATGCACAAATGTTCAGTAACCAATCAGGGAGCTGATTACATCACGCACAGAATTAAAACTATTTAAATAATCATTCATAATAAAATAATTTTTAAAACAAATGCAAAATTAAATTGTATATTAATATTTAACAGCCATAAATAATGTTTAAAACATTATATTAAATTTATAGATATCAATAAAACCAATTACTTTTTAAGTAAGGTGACGTCATTAATAACATCATCCACAATATTATAAACAACAAAATTTTTATTTCAAATAAAAATGCAAAATTAAATTGATTTTTAATATTTAGAAGCCATGAATAATATTTAAAACACGGAATTTATGCATAATAAAACGCATTATGTTAAAATAAAATGACAACAAAGTATCGGATACCATAAATAACTTATCAAGTAATAGTTCACAAAACGTAAAAATGAATAATAATTAATACCTAATGAAAAACATTGCTTTATTTAACACTTTTACAATTCATAAAAGTAGCAGTAACAATTGATTTCTTACTTTTCCTGAAAATTATAAAATGAATTACCTAAAACGTTCAAATTATACAGTTTAAATCATAGCATATATCATTGTATGTTAAAGAACGAAGATGCCAGCTATAAACAGAAACATTAAAATGTATTTAACTTATTTTGAATATTATTAAGTCCTTTTTTTTTCACATCTGGAAAGAAAATAACATGACATTGGAATATTTTTTAACATAGTAATCAAATTACATAAGAATAGGATATCAATACTTCCGCGTGAAAAGTAATCCCAGGAATCTCTCTCGAAAATCTATTTTGTGCATCCATGTGCAGCACAAGCTGACATGCTTCAAAAAGAAAAGTAAAAAAATGTTGCAATTCGTTGCACACGTCATAGCGATAATAGTAACATGGCTGCCAAGTATACAATTTGAGTTGAACCTTCCTTCCTTCTGTTGTAGCCACCATGGTTAGTTCATGATTCCTCAATGTTATTCTTCGTGTTTTATGTATTTAATGTGCTTCATCAAGTAATGAATGAGCAGCCGTAGCAAATTAATATGAACTTTACTTTCTGTACAAGATACACTCACGTATTGTACACGGCAAATCGTGCAATCTGTTTTTTAGGGAGTTTAAATAAGCAACTTCTTCAAAATGCACTGCCGAGCAAACTTTATCAGATCAAAACTTTATCTTATAGTGATGTAGCATATATAATTTAATTAAAGATGTATATGTACTCGGGCGGAAATCGTATGTGTGAAATAAAGAACTTAATGACATGCTCCTAGAAACCATTCATTACATGCTTATCAGCATGATGCACCACATGCATTTATAAAGGTTTTCGCACTTGATTTTGTGTCAGAAAACAAAAGCTAGTGTGAACATTCTGCAACTACTTTGGGTAAAATTTATGCTCTCAAACCCTTTTTAATCCATGCAGAATAAAAACATCATTGTGAGGTACTAATATAATATCAAGGTTGTCAGCTTATGCTTATCTAAATAAGAGAAAAATTTCGTGCCTAGGAAGTATATAACAAGACATTTGGAAAAAAGAATAATTTGAAAGGTCAGATGAATATGAACACAGAAGTAAACCCTTATGTGTGTGAAGTATGTAATCGATCGTTTAAACACAAATATTATGTAAGCCAGCATATGCTTGTTCACACTGAAGAAAGACCTCATGTTTGTGAGATATGTAAAACATCATATAAACGAAAATCTAGTTTAAGCAAGCATATGCTTCTTCATGCAGGAGAGAAAGCTAAAGCTCATGTGTGTGAGGTATGTGAAATACCATTTAGGAAAAACAGTACTTTAAACCAACATATGCTTGTTCACACAAAAGAGAAACGTTATGTATGTGAAGTATGCAAAAGATCCTTTTCACAACGGATTAAATTAAGCCAGCATTTGCTTCTTCACACAGGAGAGAAACCTCATGTGTGTGAGGTATGTAATAAGTCATTTAGGTTAAAGCATACATTAAGGGACCATGTGTATATTCATACAGGTGAGAAACCTCATGTGTGTGAAATGTGTAAAAAGTCATTTAGACAAAAGTGCTCTTTAAACCAACATATGCTTCTTCACACGGGAGAGAAACCTCATGTGTGTGAAGTATGTAATGAATCATTTAGACTAAGGCGGGATTTACTTGAACATGTGTTTATTCACGTAGGAGAAAAACCTTATGTGTGTGAGGTATGTAACAAGACTTTTAGATTACTTCGTGATTTAGATGAACATGTACTCATTCACACAGGAGAGAAACCTCACGTTTGTGCGGTATGTAACAAGTCATTTAGACTAAAGCGTGATTTAAGCAAACATGTGCTTATTCACACAGAACAAAAACCTTTCATTTGTGAGATGTGTAACAAGTCATTTAGGCGAAAAGGTCATTTAAACACACATATGCTTATTCACATAAGGAAGAAACTTGAGTTAAATATATGACAAGTCATTTGGACGTAAGATGAATTACATATATTTATTTTTTCAGAAGAGAAGCCATATGTCTTTTGAGGGAAATTTAAATTAATGAGAAACTTTATTTATCTGTGCAAGAAAAATGCTTAATTATATAAACTAATTTCATCTAAATTCTCAAATGATTATCTTTTTCCACAATAGGAAACCTTCATGTAGGCAAGAAAAATCACGATTTAAAGGAATGCCGACAAAGATATCTTATTCCAATTTAAGTACTGAATCCTCTTATGAAAATGAGTTTTAAAATATTATGTCCATAGATAATGATTAAACAGAAAAATTTTACCTCTCACAAACACTCCACAGCTAAAAATGAAAAAAATTGTGGCTGCCTTGCAGGTGTTTAAAGGTGAAACGGGGAAAGTGCAGAATCAGCCACTTCTTGGCACGTTTTTAAGAATTGCACATTTCGGTATCCATATACACATGGACTTATTTTCACTTGAAAAAATCCCAGAATTGCACAAAAATGGCATTGAACACTCCCTTGACTTTATCCATGTACACATCGACCTATTTTCACTTAAAAAGAGTTCAAAGAAAATTGACAAAAATCCAGTTCTTCTTACTCTTGTAAAAAGCGCCAAACAAATAAGGGGACGATTCTGCACTTTAGCTTGTGAAACAACATGCAGTATTATTTATGTAGATTATGATATTTTGCAGCAAAAATCTCAGCTAATTGTAATAAAAATATGTTTATAATACACTTGCTTCTGCTTGGGTAGCATATGCTCTGTTCCTACACTATGTGATTAAAAAAAAAAAGCTTTATGCGAGATCCGATCAAAATAATCATCATTTGGACAATCAGATTTTAAACTTTTTTTATACTGATATGCATATTAAGAACCAGTACTGGAGTATAATAAAATAATTGCTACCATATAAATGTATTTAGATACAGAATCAGGAAATATTATATATCAATGCAAATGTGTTTAAAAATAGGTATGTAAAAGTATTTATATTTTTATTTAAAGTATGTACATATTTCTGCGAGATGAAATATGTGCTATACATGAATATAAATGATACATTATTTGTACTCTTTTAAACTAGACATCGCAAAGCAAAATTTCTGTCCTCGTTTGTGATTTTTTTCATATCTATGGTAATAGATGCCTTTGAGAAGGTTTCCATGTCCTGAATTAACATTTTTTATTTCAATTTATTCCTTAGTGTGAATGGATGAAAAAATGAATTGGTTTATTTTCTCAAATAAAATGGCGGAAGAAAATTTGGTGATGCATGTTATAAGCAAAAATAGAGGTGAACTGTGACTCTGAAACAAAGTTTATATAATTTTTGTGGCATCTAATACTGCCATACATATCCATTCTTAATTCAAATTTTTGCTGCTCATGTCATGCTAAAAAGTTGCATTGCAAAAGAGCAGTATGATAAATACAGATACAACTATCAGTACATAACAAATATAAAATTTTTTTTTTTTTTTTTGATGAGATGTATAATATACTCAAATGCAGTGTTTATAGGTATAAATAGAAATATTTACATTAGCCTTTACTTATAGGTCATCAGGATTTTCTGTATTAAAACCTTTTTTACAATGAATTTCTGATTGTATTGAATGGATTTCCTGTCCCTATTCAATTATTGTTAATGTTATTTTATGGCACTATATGATTATTACTTAATGTTATTTTATAATACTATAGCAAAATCTGAAAATATGATGGCAAGAACTTTATGGATATCTTTGATTGAGTTTTTTTTTTTTTTTTTTTTTTTTGTAATATTCTCCAGAATAACTGAATAATTCAAAAATTACTGACTATTAAAATCATCCATTATTGGATTGTTAAGATAGCAAAAGATGCTTTTATTGTAATCTTCATTTTTCTGTACTTTATAAACAAAGGCTGTTTGATGGGAGTTTAGCAACCAGTTCTTGAAAAAGCAGATCCCATACTAAGGGGGATCTAAGACATACTAAGATACATCATCCACGTCCAGACTTTTAATGTCAGGAGCCCACTGCGCATATTTCGCTGAGCCTGTAACATCGCGCTTAGCGCGATAATTCGGCTATAATTGTTTGGTTCGGTTCTAAGATACTAAGATCCCATATTATCTTAGGGAATTACACTGTCTCGCAGAAATGATTATTCATAACTATAAATGTATATTTTAGAAAGGAATATTTATATCAAAAATTAAGTAACATATCTTGTACAAATAATGAACTGAAAAGAATGAAAAACATGCTGAATATTGCATGTGATAACTGTAATGAACCCTTAATAAGATATTTATATAAAAGTTAAAATTACTCAATTCTTTCCATAGATAGAACAATGCTAATCAGTTTTAGGGGTTGGGTATTCATCAGAATATTTTTACACTATTTTGAGAAATAATTCCCCCCCCCTTTTTTTTTTTTTTTTTTTCTTTTTTTTTTTAATACTGATAGAAAGTAGTGAACTACTGAATACAGTGAATCAACTGTTTTCTTCCTGAGAGTTCACTGGCACGGTTTGACTATATTATAATTTACTGTATTATAGATAGAATCAGTGGTGTAAGTAGAACCTTTGGCCCCCCGTGAAAACGAAAATTAAAAAAATACATCCTTTTACTTTCTCTGATTTCCAGCACTCCAAGAAAGTTAAATAAAATTCAAGTGTTTTTCCATGATAGTGATTTTTTGTGTTGTTCTGTTATTGGGACTGGGTTCAGGAATGTAATGTATGTATGCATGTTTGGATGTATGTGTATATTTTAGAAATATGCATATGGTTTTCAGACAAAAGCCCACTGGAGAAAAGCACATGCAACAAAAGCCCACTATAATATTTGCCTATGCAACAAATACTCACAGCGATGAAAATGCACATTGATAAAATGATAAAAGTCCACATAGATATAAGCCCATGCTGATAAAAGCCCACACTGATAAAAGTGCACTTAATCAAAAGGGACTTATGGTTTTTTACTAAACCGTGTATTATAATTTTAATTATAATAACTGGAGTATTCAGATCTGAATTTTATCGATGTCTCAAATATATGTATGTTTGTATATTTTATCACTACTTTATTTGTTTTAATTTATTAGGTTGAAAGCAAACTTTCTTCTCTGTGATTAAGTGATTAGCTATAACATTTCAATGATATATCTAAAATTGCATTTTATTATTTATTTGCTTATTTAACTTTAATATGTGTATGTGAAAATGAAAAATATCATTGTGGATTTTCTCACATGCTATTTTTAAGGTAATATGGCTGAGATTAAATTTAATTATGTTTCATTATTAAATCTATTAACTTTTTAATTAAAAACACTTGAATTTTATTTTATTTCTTTTTAGTTTTTCTTTTAGTTCCTTTTTAGTTTACGGATATTAAAACTGTTAAGCACAATGAAAACTTGGCTAAGAGATATTTTATTCTTTACTTTAGACGACTGAGCTTATTATCAAAGTTTAAACATATTTCTCATTGAAAGCTTTTTTGAATGTAACAGTTATAATTTGGAGATTTTCATCATTAATTTGGAGACATCAGTGTTTACAATCAAAATTAAGTTTGCACTATAAAATTGTTTGCAAAGCTTACTTCATTCTGCTTATTTATGCTTACTGCTTACATTTAAATATTTTGTTGTATAGATATGCTGATACTTCAGCTACTTGGTATTGACCGAAAGAGTTGCTAAATTATCAGTACAACCATACAACAATACTTAAACTGTTGTGTTGATATTTTAACAACTCAATCGACAAAATATTGAGTTGCTAAAGTATCAGCACAACTAATAAACTTAACATTTCAAGGTAATAAATTAAAAAGAGGTGTAGAGTTCCACACTGTGTAATTCCAAGTTACTGTTGGAAGTGAAGAATCTTGAGAACTGATAAGCGCTTGAGTTCGTGTGACAGGAAACAAACAACAAGATGGAATTGTAAACTAACCCTTTATTATTCCAACTAAAATTGAACAAAACTCCGTCTTGTAGTGTACAATAAAACCGACACTTGGGCTTTGAACTTAAGAGACTAAGAATAATACTAAACTAAAGACGGGTAGACAAAGCTATCAAAATTCTAATAGAGTTGGCCCCTTAACGTTAATAGATACGAAGCTATCAAGGGCCTAAAGTACGACCGAGTGTGATAATAGTTTACAAGAGAGTAGCCTAAAAAGGTGGGCGTGTGCAGCCATAATACCTGGTATCTCTCTCACTAAGACCAAAGAACTTTGCGGTTAAATACCGCTCTTCCTCATTATGTATTCAGACGTGACTCTAAAATTACGTTCTGGCCGGAAGTAGTAAGTTGAAGTTAAGAATCAACATGAAAGGAACTTTAACTCAAAATTTAACTGTTAATAAAATTAACATAATTTTTACAAAGGAATTCAAGATTAGCCTAACAGGCTTTCGCAGACAATTAACTTACTGGCACACTTAACGCAATGGCCGCAAATGGCTAAACCCTGACAGCAGAAGTCGACATATCCAATTCTCGCATTCCCTTTCAATCGCAAAAGCTTCGTCTTAAATACTCTTAACGCATTTGCATCCTAAACATATTTACTTACTAACTTATTTACATTTGGGTGAGGAAGAGGAAAGTAGAATTGACAGTACAGGCTGAAATAATACATAACAGGATAGTATTTTCTCTCTCTTTCCAGCATGCTTTCACGATGTAATGGTTAGCACACTCGGCGCGTATTCGAGAGATTCAAGTTAGACTGCCAGCGAGCAAATTGCTCATTCTTCACTTCTCCAGCATGATGCCTGAACTAAAAAAAAAGGTGGTAGATGATGATTCTTCTCCACCAAGATTTGACGACTGTGTTCCCTAATACCCAGTCATCTTTAAAAGAGGAAGTATATAAGGTATTTTCTCCCTCCTTTCAGCATGCCTTTTGGGTGTAACGGTTAGTACAATCGGTTCGTATTCAAGAGATCTGTGTTCAAGTCTCGAAGAGGGCATTGCTTATTTGTCATGTCTCCCGCATAGGGGGAAAAAAAAAAAAACCACCTAATGACTCTACAGTAAGAACTAAAGATCCGTAAAGTATAAAATTCTATATTTAATTCAACTTGGCTCAGTCTACACCAGTGATTCTCAACAGTTTTTTTCTCATGTGCCCTTTTCACCATTACTAAACGATCATTCAACCTCTCCTCCTGAAAACTTGAAAAATATATAAACATTTGTTTAAATATGGATTATTTTTAATGTAAATTAGACAAGTACAAATCGTGTTGGTAAATACCGAAATTTGAATAAAAGTGCTTTTTTATATTCATAAACTAAATCTAAATACTTAATATGTAAACAAACGGTTGACTAAATTACTCTCTGAAACTGTGAAATCCCTCCTGATTGAGGACCCATAGTCTAGACAGAATAGTTTTTAATAGTGATGGAATGTGCAGATAATTTAATTTGTCACACTTTTATTATATAAAACTTTGGATTATGTGCATGTTTTTTGAAAATAAAAGTTAAAACACACACACACAAAAACCTATGTTTAAAATTTGATGTTGAATTCAAAAATGTTTATTTGGTAACCAGACCTAATAAACCTAAGAGATCAAATTTTACCGTATTTGTTCTTACTAACTTCTGCTTACTGAATTATTCTTAGGACAGAACCTTAAAAACTGGTGAAACATTTCATGCTAGAAAACAAGATACAGTCAAAAGTCGTTAATTCGGGCACCCATAATCCGGACCTCGAAGCTACAAACTTTCTGCGCATGCGTCGCGTAAGATCTTTACGGCTGCGAATATGCGTGTGCGCGTGCGCAAAATACGTTTACGAATGCGCGGGTAATGTATAACGGACGTTATAAGCTAAGCTAAAATTATCTAATTCAGTTAATGTTGCAGATTGCGTTGTTCCTTAATCTTCGAATTGGATTCGGCTTATTATTTTTTGCAGACTGTTAGAGCAATTTTATAAAAGTAAGCTTGAACTTTCAATTATGTCAAATAGAATTTCTGATATATATTTACTAATATGTAAAGGATCTACAAAGCGAAAATATGTTTCGAAGTCCATTAAACAAAAAGTGGAATTGCTGCAAAAACTGGATAAAGGCATATCCTTTGTTTATCTAAACTTTAACGTTTGTTTATCTAAACTTTGTTTATCTTTAACGCCGAGGCGCGCAATGAATTGGAAGTTGATCTGTCAGCACTATCTTTATCTTCAGGGCAGATGTTTTTATATTATTTGGTGCATAATTCCTTACTTTCATCTCGATGTACTCCGTCTTTGATATGATTTAAATCAAATTCCTCGTCATTATAATTCGCTTCCGATAGCGATGAAAGTGACAGAGGTTATTGAAAACAAAAAAATTTCGATTGACAAATTAATCGGTATTCTCGACACAACAATTATAGGACTTGAACAGCGGAACTTTGTAACTGAACAAGAAATTATGTCTATTTATAGAATTAAAGAGAATGTATTATCAGATAAAAAACGAAGCAACTTAAACAACTTACATTGAAAGAAATGTTTAATAAAGTAAACAAATAAATATTAAGCTTTTTTTATTGTAAATTTTGATACCCTTTAGATCATAATTGTTCTTTATTTCATAAATTATGGTTGCATATTTTTAATTTTATAATTTCTGCATGCCATCTTACCAGATTTAAACTGATGATCTATAATCCGGAAAAATAGATAATCCGGAATCGCCGAAGTCCCAACGAGTCCGGATTAACGACTTTTGAACTCATTCAACAAGGGGAAAAATTATTCGAAACATAGCTCCATAATTAAGCATTTTTTTTTACTTGATCGCCAAAATACGAGGTTTATAAGAAATATCTCCGACAAGTTATGTGGCCACTATTTCTGTGTTAACAAAATATGAAATTCGTATAGGGGAAAACAATGCATTTTGAAGTGAAGAAAATGACCTTAATTTGACAGTGTTTCTAAATAAAAAATTTTTACATGTTATGTGTTTCTTTTTCTTAATCTAAGCAAAATAATATTCAACATGTAATAACAGCATAAAACCCAAAAAAGAAGTGTTCCAGTAAAATTCAGTTTCTAAATGCTGTTTAAATTTCCTTCATTGAAAGTTTTTGTATATAAAAAATTATGGTAAATTAAAATGAACTCTTTTTAAGCGTTTACAGTTAATCGAGTAACACAATATCTTTATATTGAAATAAAAATTATTTTTAAAGTGCAAGATTACTTTTCTTACAATGCTGGGCTCATGGTTCTTAAATCCTCTTGTTCTTGAGTTCAAAATCCTTCATTATTAAAATTATTCGAATAGTTTAACTTTTAAATGGTTTCGTATTTTTCATTTTAACTTTCATATGGTTGCGTTTTCAACCATATGAAAGTTAAAATGAAAAATATTACTTTTACATAAATTTTAATATATGTAATAATTCAATTTTTTAGAGATAGTTCAGTACAGTTTACTTTTAAACAATGGCTGTGCTTCGATATAACAAACATGTTTAATTAGTTCACCAAAAAGTTGTTAAAAACGGTCGCCGCTTTTTCGGATGGCCCAAACTTATCTTTTACTATCGATCGGCAGACGTATGTCATCGATAATGAAATAGCCGTTGTTTATCGATTACGAAGGTTTTTAATGTTTTGTATTCGTGTATGAACTTTGTAAGAAGGAAAATAAATATCGCGCAACCTTGCAATTTAAAGGAATACTTTGCAGACACGAGGTAGAAACTGTTAAAAAAATTTGCTTACTATAGAAAATAATTCGATGATAAGAGTATGTTATGTATGATACAAGTTATGAAAGTAAATGTAAAGATAATCTATGTATGTATGTGAAGTCTAGAACGTCTAGAAATCGTCTAGAACGTAAACGCTTTATTTGGTTATCGGAACAGCTTTAGTATTGGTCCTTTTGGCGACAAACTTTGGTCGCCAATGTATACCCGGCTTTGAAGATCGGATAAAAATGGCGGATTGTCAACAAAAGTAGTTAGTTAATACGAGGGTTGGAACTTTAATAGTGGCAACACAGCTGAAAAAACGCTACGCTACAAAACCAAAGAATATCGCGTATACCACACGTAAACTACATACCTACCTTACCTCTCAGCAAAAAGACTCGTCCTGCCTACGTCACGCGCATGCGGAATGACGCGAAGAACGAATCCTTGTATTAGCTGGCAGTCTAAAGTAAGTGTTGTCAGGATGTTTTCAAAACAAGAACAACGATGTTGGATAAAAATTGAATGTGCCAGAGGTCGTATAGCACGACAGTGTCATCAAGGGCTTCAAGAGGCTTGCGGGGAATCTGCATTGCCTTACAGAACCGTAGCAAGATGGGTGAAAGCATTCAATGAAGGACGCCAAAACGTGGCAGACATGCTGCAGCCAGGTCATCCAAGTGTCAGCGATGCATACGTGCAAGCTGTTGCCGCACTAATGGACAGTGATTGCCGCCAAACAATTCGTCAGCTGTCCGGACAAACAGGATTAGCGCATTCGACTGTGCTGCACATTCTGAAGAAACGCCTGTCCATGAGAAAAATTGCTTCACGATGGGTTCCACATCAATTGACGGGAAATGCAGAAATGGCTACGATACGATGCTGCCCGAACCCACCTGGAGCGCGAAGGAGCACAATCTCTGACCAGCTTTGAGAAAAAAACGGCGACACTTTCTGCAGAACGCTCCTCTCATTTTGCATGACAATGCTCGGCCGCATGCAGCGCAAGCTGTGACTGATTTGTTCAAGCGATGGGTCTGGGAAGTGCTTTACCATCCACCATACTCCCCAGATCTAAGCCCTTGTGACTATGACTTAATTCCTAAGATGAAAGAACCACTTCGTGGCACTCGCTTCCAAACTGTTCCTGAGATTCTTGCAGCAGTAGACCGGTCCATTCAAACTATCAACAAAACAGGCGCTGCTACAGATATTCTGCGACTTCCACATCGTTGGAAACAGGTTGTACACAATGCTGGCGACTATATTGAAGGACTGTAAAACATGGTGACATGAATCACTTTTGTATTCCTAGGAAATAAATAGTTGCCACTATTAAAGTTCCAACCCTCGTATTTATATTAGTACTTAGCTAATATTTAAAATTTACAAAAGGTTAATTTTTATGTTATGAATAATGAAATTTACAAGAGGTTCATAAATGCATTTCAAACTAGTAGTATATGTTACTTTAGTTATTAAAATATTTATTTATGTGCATGTTATTAAAAGAAAATAAATAAAAAAAAATATTTCAAAGTGAAGGAAATCAAATTAAATTAGAATGAGCAAGTTTTGTAGCAGCATTAGAAATACTTTTTATGATTAAATTTTATAAAAGGTAAAAATATTAAGAAGTGTGTATTTTTTAATCCCTAAATTTATTACAGGTAATTTATGTTTATAATTTAAAAGCTAAAATTAAATTATCATAATGAATAAATTTTGTACCAATGGTAATAATACAACAATCATCATAAATGATGATTTCTGTGAAAAATTCGAACAGCCATTGTAAACCAATAGTGTTGAAGTGATAAGCCACTGAACAGTGGTAGTTCAGACTGGCTATATGGGATTTTTGTGGTTTTTCGTACATGTAATGTGAATCTGAGCCATTTTCTCTTAACAAGTACTTTATGAAGGCATTCTTCTTCTGCTAGCCAGCATATATATTTATTTTCTATTCATAATTCTCTCTTATTTTCTTAATTCTAAATCTTACTTCTGAAGTGAAGAAGTGTTGCATCTATAGCTCGAAAAATATGGTCAATATGTTTGCAAAATCCTGTTCAGTTTTGGACAGCATTTAAATAAAATAAATAATTTGTATATGATGCAAACAAAAATGCATTACACTATTTCATGTAGTGAATAATTAATCAGGGCAGAAAGTATAATGTAACATTCTTTATTTTGTAACCAGAGTTATTTTATGCTTGGGATCTTTACTATCAATTTCATCCATCCATTTTCCCACCAGAATCTAAATGAAGTTTTTAGTTTGTAAAACAAACCGTGTTTTGCTTTTCGAGGCCACGTTACTAGTGTAGCGAATAGTTTATCCAACAGATGGCAGTATCTGCCAAGCTCCTTTGGTAATTGTCAATGCGCATGCGCAAGTGGAGTGGAAAAAGAAGTATGTTATTAGGAGAATGAGCTTTCGTTAATAATGTTGCTGCGCGTTTTCGCTGTGTAAATAAAAGTATATTTTTATATCATAGATGTTCTTTACTCTCTAATGCGAAGCACTAGGTTAGTGCACGAATCTCTTCTGATTCAGAAACCATTTTCAAACCGGGGATCACCACAACAAAAGTGGCGTCCGTCTAACAGGACGCATTAGTTAGGTAAAGGACACTTTTGATGGTTTAACAGCAGAAATGGAAGCCTTGAAAGTAAGAAGAATACCACTGCGTGCAGCCTTCACGAAAGCATATAATAGCCTACATGGACATTTGAATGAGTCAGAATTGAACAGTGATGTTCTATTATCGTCCCTGGAAATTCTGGAAGATAAAGGAATTCGACTACAACAGTTGGATGAAGAAATATTGGATCTCCTATCAAAATCGAAAGAAGTCTCGCAAGAAGAATATACTAAAGAATTTGAGTCATGTGAGACTTACAAGGAGAAATTAATAGCAGCCAGGATGAAAGTGAAGCAAATCACTGTGAAACTAGAGAAAAATTTGCTGACTCATGCATCGGTAAATGAAACCAGAACTGTTGATTCAAGAACAACGGCAACGAATTTGAAGCTTCGGAAAATAAATTTGATTGAATTTACAGGTGATCCACGACAATGGTTGAATTTCTGGAATACCTTTAGTAAGAAACACGAAGATCCAGTGCTAGATGATCATTTGAAATTCGTATATCTGATCCAGGCTACTGCTGCCAAATCGAAAGCACGGGAAATAGTGCAGAGTTTCCCGACAACTAAGGAAAATTATCCGAAAGTCATCGAACATTTAAAGAATCGTTTTGGACGTGAAGATATTCTTATACAAGTGTACGTTCGGGATTTATTGAATCTTGTGTTGATAAATAATAATGCAACCAAAAAGGACTTTGCGCTATCATCGTTGTACGACAGTTTAGAAACAAAACTGCGTGCTCTGGAATCTCTCGGTGTGACTGAAGATAAATACGCTAGTGTTATTTTTCCGTTAGTTGAATCTTGCCTGCCCCCTGACATCTTACGCGTGTGGGAGAGGGAACGGGAGAGCTCGTCACAACAAGGTAAGAGCGATCTTGAATCTATTCTTCTGTTTTTGAAAAATGAAATGATATTTGAAGAGAGAATTAAATTAGCGCGTTTTTCTTTTGATAAAAGTAGAAAATCTAAAAGTTACATTAATGATGAGTCTAATATTCCTACTTGTAATGATTTGTATACAGGAGACAAATTTAAAGAAAATGCTCCTATTAAGAAAGTTGAGGAATCGTGTTTATTTTGTGATAAGCCACATTTAACAGAAAAATGTTTTAAAGCTAGTACGCTTACATATCAGGATAAAAATGATTTAATATTTAAGAAGGGTTTATGTCTATTATGCTTGAAGAAAAACCATATTTCTCGTAACTGTAAGTCCAAGGTTAAGTGTTTAATTTGCCGGAAAAGGCATTTGGCAGTAATGTGTCAACAAGTTCCTTCTCAATTGAAAGAGACTAAACAAGTAGAGCCTGTGGCGAAAAATGAGGTCAATGTTTTGGCTAGCAGATCCGCGAGCTCCGATGTGTTACTACAAACATTAATCGTAAGGGTAAAAAATGGCAACAGGGAAAGGATAGTCAGAGGGATTATAGATACGGGTTGCGAGAGAAGTTATTTAACGAAAGATATTACAGATTCTTTGAAATGTAACAGTGTTGGTGAAGTGAAATTAGTTCATAAATTATTCGGAGGTGTAGAAACAAAAGAAAAATTGCATTCTAAATATATAGTTAGTTTGAGTAGCCTTGATAATAAATATGTATGTAGTGTGCATTGTTTAAGTGAATCTGTTATCTGTTCTGATGTTAAGAAAATACCTAAAGGTCCTTGGTTGAAAGAACTTCGTAAATTAAATATTCAAGTGTCAGATGTAGAGGGTAATGCTCTCGAAAACGAAAGTGACATTAAATTGTTGATAGGTTCTGATATTGCTGGAAAATTATTCACCGGAAATATTAAATGTTTACAAAGTGGTCCGGTCGCGATGGAAACAAGTTTGGGATGGATTTTAATGGGTAAAATTCCAACGAAGGAATCTTCGGGTATAAATGATTCTCTTGCATGTGCTTCTTTATTGCTAAATGAAAGATCAGCAGAAAACTTGTGGAAGTTAGACGTTATTGGTATAAATGACCCAGTTGAGTCTAAAAAGAAAGCTGAAATTCATGAGGAGATCATGCAATATTTTGAGGAAAATTCGAATTTGGATTCAGACGGGAGATATGAAACTGCATTACCTCGGGTACTGGACCCCTCTCGCTTGTCTAATAATAAAACGTTGGCAGAAAAACGCCTGACTAATACGCGAAGGAAATTATTAGATTCGAATCAAATTAAAGTTTATCAGGAAGTATTTGATACGTGGTTGAAGGAACGAATTATTGAAGAGGTAAATGAAGGCGAAGTAGATAGAGAGCACTATTTGCCTCATAGGCCGGTTTTTAAAGAATCTAGAGAAACTACGCGAGTAAGGCCAGTTTTTGATGCTTCGGCACATGCCAAAGGAGAACTTTCCTTAAATGATTGTCTTGAGAAAGGTCCCAACCTAATAGAAATAATTCCAACATTGTTGAATCGTTTTCGGAAATATCCTCTTGCAGTAGTTTCAGACATTGAGAAAGCCTTCTTGCAGATTGGTATAAGAGAGAAGGATAGAGATTATTTGCGTTTCTTTTGGAAAGGTGCAGAAGAAGAGAATACTAAAATTTACAGACATAGTCGCGTGGTTTTTGGGCTTAACTGTAGTCCATTTTTGTTAGCCGCTACGTTGAACTATCATTTAAATCGTGCCCCAGATCAGTTTGCAGTTACAGCCAACATTTTGAAGGAGTCCTTCTATGTTGATAATTGCCTGACTAGTTTTAAGAATGTTGAAGAATTGAATAGATTTGTACTAGAATCGAGAATGTTATTGTCACTGGGAAAGTTTAATCTTAGAGGATGGCAGTCGAATTGTGAAACCGAAATAATTCCCAACTCTAAATTAGATACATTCGTTTGCGTTTTAGGGTTAAACTGGGATTTGAAGGATGATACTCTTTCCTGTAAAATTGAGTCACTAAAGAAAGAGGAGATTGTCGCGAGTAAACGAACACTCCTTTCTTGCGCGCATAAGTTATTTGACCCAGTAGGCTTCCTTTCTCCCGTTACCCTGTTCCCAAAGGTGATATTGCAAGAGTGTTGGAAATTACGATTAAATTGGGATCAAAAATTGCCAGAGCATTTAGAAAAGAAGTCCATACAATGGGTAAAGGAAATGAAACTGCTGTCTGATGTCAAAATTCCTAGATGGCTTAATATTGACAGATGGGTTAACGAAGATGTAAGTCTTCATGTTTTCAGCGATGCCAGCAAGCATGCCTATGCTACCTGTATTTTCTTAAGAGTGAAGACCGAAAATAAGGTTTATTTAAATTTTGTGCAAGCACGCACTAGAGTTAAGCCTTTAAAGAGTATATCCATTCCTCGTTTGGAATTATTATCCTGCTTAATCGGAGCACGCTTGGGACGTATGGTCTTTTCAGATTTGAACATGCCAAATTTAAGAACATTCTTCTGGACTGACTCAACAACCGCTTTGTGCTGGATCCAGCGAGACGTACGGTGGGGAACTTTCGTTTGGAATCGTGTCCAAGAAATAAGAACACTTACAAAAATAGAAGATTGGCATTACATCCCTTCGGAGCTGAATGCCGCCGATCTCCCTTCTAGAGGCTGTTCAGTTAAACAGTTTTTGCTGTCGAAATAGTGGGAGGGCCCATCATGGCTGTTAGAACCAGAATCGTCATGGTCAAGAGGCACCGATTTGCCGGACGAAGAGATCATAAATTCAGAAAGGCGTAAATCAGTATTGACAACTCTTAACAAAGATTCTAAACCTGACAATTGGTATTACAGGTACTTTTCATCCATAAAGAAAATTGTACGCATGTTAGGTTGGATTCTTAGGTTTTACTTTAAATTACGAAGAATTACAAACGAAACCTCCAAAATTTTGTCAGTTTCGGAAATTGAAAGAGCTGAGATAACTCTTATGTTATTGGTTCAAAGAGAATCATTTAAGAGTGTGAACGATGATAAAATTAAAGACCTCAGACCTATAGTTGATCGTGATGGTTTGATCAGAGCTAAAACCAATATTTCTTATCGCGACGATACTGATGACTTTAAGTTTCCTGTCATTTTGCCATCTGATCATGCAGTAGTAAACCTACTAATAATGAATGCACATAATGAGCTGCTGCATGCTGGTACTTCTATGGTGATGTCTCATTTGCGGGAAAAGTATTGGATCCTCAAAACTCGTAAGACAGTACGAAACTGCATTAGAAAATGTGTTAAATGTCAAAGATTTAAATCCAAAAGTTGTGATGTAACTCCAGGAATTTTGCCGAAAGATAGAGTACGTGATGCAAATGTTTTTGAGATAGTGGGTGTCGATCTGGCAGGACCCCTCTACCTTAAAGATGGTCGAAAAGCTTATATTGTTCTTATACATGTGCGGTCTATAGGGCCATTCATCTGGAGTCAGTAACATCCTTGACAACTGAAGCTTTTTTCCAGTCATTGAGACGTTTCATTTCTCGTCGCGGAAGACCATCTATAATATACTCAGACAATGGCAGTAATTTTAAAGGAGCGGAGAGCCTTCTGCATACAATTGATTGGGAGAGTCTGCGATCAAAGGCCGCTGAGCAAAGAATTCAGTGGAAATTTATTCCTCCTTCCGCACCTTGGTGGGGCGGTTGGTGGGAACGTTTAGTTCAAATGGTGAAACAGATTCTGAGAAAAGTTCTAGGTCGTGCTGCCCTGGATTACGAGGAGTTGCTTACAGTACTATGCGACTGTGAGAGAGTAATCAATACTAGGCCACTTACCTACGTGTCGGAAGACGTTGAAGATTCATCCCCATTAACTCCAGAAATGTTCCTGCGGGAGATTTCCAAATCGGGAGTACCTGATATCGATACAGTGGATAAGGAAAAACTGAGTAAACGACCTAAGTATCTACAAAAGGTGAGAGAACAACTTAGAACAATATTCCGTGTGGAATATCTAGGACAGTTACGTCAGCAGTCCATTAAAAACTCTATAGCTAAACCTCTCCAGGTGGGTGAAATTGTTCTACTTGAAGATAACAACAAAAAACGTGCTTTTTGGAACCTGGCGCGTGTCATAAAGCTGCTACCTGGTCGTGATGGACAAATAAGACTTGCTGTCATAAAAACAGAGACTTCTGAGTTTCTGAGACCAGTTCAAAGACTGTACAGACTTGAGCTGGATAACCCAGTCTAAAAGAATATGACTGAAAATATTCCTATGACTACCAGCAGTGGTAGAACTGTGAAACCAGTGATACGTCTGTGAAATGTTTTGTACTTGTTTGAATACTTTGTAATAATTTGATTTATTTTTATTTTTCTAGGTTTAGTATTATCTGTTAATATGTCTAGAAAATTATGGAATGCTGCATCTCCAGGTAAATTTGTATTTCAATTTAATTAGAACATCTTGGTAGGCATAATTTTATACTTCAATGTTGTATACTGTACTATTATGCATATATTATACTTAACAGATATGTGAATTTACCTCCCAGTAAATTCAGGTGGGAGGAATATGTAGCGAATAGTTTATCCAACAGATGGCAGTATCTGCCAAGCTCCTTTGGTAATTGTCAATGCGCATGCGCAAGTGGAGTGGAAAAAGAAGTATGTTATTAGGAGAATGAGCTTTCGTTAATAATGTTGCTGCGCGTTTTCGCTGTGTAAATAAAAGTATATTTTTATATCATAGATGTTCTTTACTTTCTAATGCGAAGCACTAGGTTAGTGCACGAATCTCTTCTGATTCAGAAACCATTTTCAAACCGTGGATCACCACAACTAGGTTGCTAGATAAGATAAGATTTGTAGTCTTCAGTCTTGCATTGTAATTGCTGATAGTTGAATTCCATGCCATTTAAGTTTTTTTAACCAACTTTGCATTAAATTGATTTATTTGAATTTAAATTTTACATTTGAACTTAATTGTTATCATTAGTTATCTTGCCACAAGTGGTTGGCTGTGTTGTAAGCACAAAATGTGCCTTCAGTTCTGTACATCTAAACTTTATAAGAGAATAAAAGTATATCTTAACTTAATAAGAATATATATAAACTTTATAATAATAACATTTAAAGACATTGAAATCAGTATCTAAGTGCTTGCCACGTAGTCAAATTTTTATATATAAATTGTACTCTTACTTTTATTATAGAGTTTTTATTACAAAAAATTCAGATTTCTTTTAGGTAAAATGTTTAAGTAATGTAGAAAATTGGCAAAAAATTTAAAATAAAAAGTTGACTGTTATGTTAACATACTACAGTCAAAAGTCGTTAATTCGGACCTCAAAGCTAAAAACTTTCTGCATGCGCTGCGTTGACACATGCGCATAGGCGTTTACGCGTGCGCGTAAGATTTTTACGACTGCGCATATTCGTGTGCGCAAGCGCAGAATACATTTTCGCGTGCGCGTTTTATGTATAACGGACGGTATAAGCTAAAATTATCTAATTATCAATTTCAGTTAATGTTGATGATTGCGTTGTTCCTTAATCTTCGAGTTGGATCCTGTTTATTATTTTTTTGTAGACTGTAAGAGCAATTTTTATAAAAGTAAACTTAAACTTTCGATTATGTCAAATAGAATTTCCGATGCTGGAGCTCCCAAAGGATCTACAAAACAAAAGTATGTTTCGATGTCCATCAAACAAAAAGTGGAATTGCTACAAAAAATGGATAAAGACATGAAGAAGGTGACAGAGAGGTTAGTGAAAACGAAAAAATTTCGATTGACAAGTTAGTTGGTTTTCTCGGCACAGCAATTACGGGACTTAAACAGCGGAACTTTTTAACTGAACATGAAATTATGTCTGTTTATAGAATTAAAGAGAAAGTATTATCACGTAAAACGAAGCAACTTAAACAACTTACATTGAAAGAAATGTTTAATAAAGTAAACAAATAAATATGAAGCTTTTTTTTTTTTTTTGTAAATTTTGATACCCTTTAGATGATAATTGTTCTTTATTTCATAAATTACGGTTTCATATTTTTAATTTTAGAATTTCTGCATGCCATCTTACGAAATTTAAACTGATGATCTATAATCCGGAAACGCCGAAGTCCCGACGAGTCCGGATTAACGACTTTTGACTGTATTAATAAAAGTATTAATACTCAGTGAAGGTTATTCATATACAGCTATTAGGTTGTAAGATTTACAAAACTTGAGAACTGTAAATTATAAGCAATATATTCCATAATCTAAGCAACATTATTTTTTTTATAGTCAGCCAAATTATAAAAATGTTATAAAAGCAATAATTTTGGTTCTGATTTGAACCTATGAATACATGCGATTGATTACACATCCCTATAGTTCTAATACGAGGCAAAAAAGTATTTTTAGACCATGGTAATTTTGATCTCCTTAGCAAAGGAAGCAAAGAATTTACCTCATGCTACTGAAAATGTGTTTTTTTTTTTTTTTTCTTGGGGGGTGGAGTTTATAATAATATGCAGAGTTGACATATGAAAAAATGTCATGACTCGTGATGTAATATTAAAAGCATCAGTTTTAACTATCAAATTTTAGCTTTGTAAAAAATATTTTAATTGTTGTGCTTTCCTAACACAAACGTAACTTTAAAAAAAAAAATGCAATTTATCCCTCCTGCCATCAAAGCTCTGATACCTACCAAATTCGTTAAAGTTACGTAGACAGAAATGGCGGCATGTTTTCAGCTCAGTATTTAGGGTTACCAAGGTTATCATAATTTTATATTTATTGCTCCAAAATGTCGCCAAACAAATTTCTCACCATAAAGGACTAATACTAAATGGTTATCTAGTTGAAAGTTTGGCCATTTTATTCTATTTGTTCTTAAGTACTTATCAACATAAATTTTTATTAATTTTATTGCCTAATATCTAGTTGATGGTTCGAGATCTGGTCCAAATAAAAAAAAAAAAAAAAAAGCTTATAGACGTTCATATTCATTAATTTTGTTGCATAACATGTAATAGAGTTCTGTTTGATTTTTATTTGGTTTCATTGTCAGCTATTGTATACTTTTTTTTTTTTTTAAATAGCTGATGCTTTACAAAACATTCCATACTATATTAAGCATTAAACAGGGTATACTGTGTTAGACTTGAAAATTGTTATTGTTTCTTCAGAAACTCAACAATTGCCTCAATGACTACTGTATTTTTCATCCTGTCTTATTGTATAAATGCAATCTGTTGATTTGAAATATAATAATTTAACAGTCAGTGTGTAAAGAAAATTCATTCTTTAGTTTTATCACGAACAACATTTTTCAAAATAATCTTATAATTAAACATGACCAATTCAAAAAAATATTCTGTTTTAAGTTAATAGTTCACCATAAAATTCCATGCATTGAAATATCAGGAAGTTATAATAATGAAGATATTGACACTTTCGGAAAACAGGGAAGTTTTCTGAAGTGTATTTATTTCTTTAGTGATGTATAAGTCAATGCTCGTACTTAGCTTGTATAATATTACATTACTGTCTGTTTTGACTGGCACCAGCAGACAAGATAGCTGAACACTGGATGTTTGATCCAGTTACAAATACTGGTGAATGGGATAGCTGCATGGGAATTTTCCTGTTTCTCCTCATGTATTATGTGAATACAAGTCAATTTCTCATAGAAATACTTTCTCAAAGGCATCCCTTTACCTAAGGTACATGGCTCTTACTGTACGTTACCTTGTTTTGTGTAATTTAGCATAGCCATCAACACCTTAATAATTTTAACTGTGTCAACCATGTGTATGTGCATATAACAATTCTTCAGTTTTTAATAAGCAGCATCCCCATTTTTATGTTTTTATTTTCCTTTTTTTGTATGCATTTGTACAAGTTACAATGATTTTTATAACAAATCATTTATAAACAAATCATGCTTTTTTAAATGTGAAATTAATTTTAAAATATGCACTTGTGGAATTTGTCTGCAATGGATGAAATAGTAGTATGGATAAAATTCTGAAAAAAATAAAGCTGTATCAAATTATAAAGTTACAGAAGAATGGAATTTGCTATGTTAGTTGAATTTAAATAACCTGGAATCTTTCTCCCTTCGCTGTTGCTATACCACCAAAAGAAAACCAATTATGAACAGCATCCTGCAAACAAAAACTTGCTTGTAACAAGGTTTATTGATTGATTGTTACAGACTTTAATGGCATATTTTTTACCAAATGAATCTAAAGCAAACCAGTATGGAGGGTGGTTTTACTGGTTAACTTGTTTTCAAATTAAGAACTCTGTAAAAGGGATCATCCAGCTGTACTGACATTGCATGTCCTTTCTCATATCTAGTTATTTGGTTGTAACAGGCAGTTAAGATAAAAACACTTGTAACACTGCTTAATTTTTATGTATGGTAGCCCAGTTACATGACTACAACATTTTTCCACTACTTTTTTTACACTGTAAACTTGGTTTAGAAAGTTATTTACCAAGATTTTGGGATGTCGTATAGAAATATCATATGGAACAACTGCAGTCAAATGTATTGTTACAGAAGAGAGTATATCCTCTTACTGAATCTTTTTGTGCACTTATTGTTTGATTTAATATTTCCAGTATAGTGGAATGACCATCGTGAAAACATAGTGTCCTGTAGCTCTTTCATATAATACCATTCAGATATTCACACTATTATTTTAGTAAGTTAATGCAGAAGACAATACATATTTACATTTATTTCTGATACTTCCAATTTTAAGGAATAATCATGGAGTCTATACTGTTACATAAAAGATGTTAAAAAAATACTTAACAGGGAGTTTCACATTATTCATGCAACAAAGGAGCAGAGGTTTATTGCATTTTTAACAATATGTTAAAACTCATACAAGCATTTATTTCTTTTATTATAGATGTAAATATTAATGACCAGTTCCTAAAGTATTGAAAAAGTCAAGGAAAAAATTCTCAGTTCATAGTGCCAAAAAATTTTGTTAATAATGATAAAATTCAATTAAAAAAATGATTACTCATGTTATTATGTAGAACTGATGCTAAAATTCTATATTAGAAACAAGTATCCATTAATTGTGTTAGGTAGAATTAAAGAATAAACGGTTGGGCGGAAATTTATTAAATGCATAAAATATAACAAAAGCCAGGGCTGTATTTATTCATTCATTTCAAAAATTGTGGCTTTTCTATCCAACTGTCTTCAAATCTGTGATTCAACTCTAAAATTGTAATTTTTTAGAGAGAAGCATTTCCAGCCTCAGAAAAATAAATGTTAAAAAAGAATTGAAATATAAAATTTGTGCATTTTATGCAGAAAGTGAAAAGAAAATCATTATTTCATTATATAATTTTAATCATAAAAACAGATCTGCTTAATGTTTTTTTTTTTTTTTTTTTTTGTAACAATAGAATAAAAAATATTTCTTTATTTTAAGTCTGTTCAGTGATATTAAAAATAGTTTTAAATTTTGATTTTGACTTGAAGATGCTGTAGAGGAGTTGCATGAGATCTAAAATTTCTCTGAAACATAGTTTGAAAACCTTCAAAACTACTTAAAAACTTCAGATTATGTGAAAAAAGAAATGTAAATGTAAACAGCAGTGATTAAAAAGTTTTAATGACCAAAATATTTTAATTCCATCAGATTATTTGTTTATTTTGAAGAAGACACTGTAGAGACATTAGGATTTTTTTGGAAGCTGAGAGACATGAAAAACGAGCAATGCCCTCTCCACGACTCGAACCATGAACCTCTCGAATATGTGCCGAGTGTGGTGATCATGTAGACATGCTACAAAGGCAAGAGAAATACCTTATAACACAATCTGATAATGAGATCATAAATAGAAGATAAGAATTTTTTTCTTCTGGAAAATTTAAAAAAAAAAAAAAAAAAAAAAATCATATTAAATATATACAAGCCTATACCATAAATTGTAACATATATAAAATTCTTGGATTATCTAATGGGAAAAAAAAGTAATAAATGTAAATATTTCAATAAATGAATGGATAAAAAATGGCCTTAAACAACCTCATGTTAAAATTACTTAGAGAAATTAATTACAAAAACATTATTATTGAAACAAATGTAGATAAACACAAATTGCCTAATGTATTTAATTTGAATATCTGTTTTGGAATGAAAGGTGTAAACAGCCTTAATGTGCTTAATAACTCAGATTTGTAATGCATATATTTTTATTTCCAATGGTAGACAAAATTATATATACATGTACACACTATCAAATACACATACACAAAAATATGTCACACACTAAATAACAAACAGAGAATAAGGAAGCCTATTTAGTGCTTGAACATACTATTTAGTGCCTTCCAGTAACAGCCACAGAGATCCTGTACAAAGAGAGCTATGCATTTCACAGGTGGTGGAGGTTGTATCTTGGGCCTTTACTACAAAGATGATACAGAATTTTCAAATAGAAAGGTTTCGCTGATTAATGACTGGCTAAAAGATAAGTTATTATGATGGAATTAGGCTTTGGGTATCGGAAATGGACATGTAATTGAAAAACGAAAGCTTGCTTTAAATTACAGAGATTTCTGATACATTAATTTAATATATTTTTTAAAATATTTCAATAATATAATACTTTTCTAATATATTTATTTTATTATCCAAAATTATTTTCTAATTAACAGAAAGGTACGACAAGTTTCAGTGATCAATTGTCAGAAAGGCTTCTTCTGGATGGCTTAATAATAATAATACAAGGAAATAAGCTTATTTTACATATGCCTTATGGCATAAGAAAACTTCTGAAGTCTATTAAAAACTAAAAAGATGTACATATACCATAGAAATGATTTTTAACTCTAAACAAAATTACTGGTTATCGTTTCGGAAACAAAATTCAATACTTGCCCATAGTAAGACCAACTTGTGAAAGATATTTTGCCGAACTGCAAATCATTATGTAAGGAGGAAAATTTCCAAAAGCCATTTTGAAATTTTTAATAATATGACTAATAATCATAAGATACTACTTTTTGATCAGTAACATGGGTTGTTTGAACTAACTAAGAAAAAACTTTAAATTGCATCAGTATTATAACGAGCTAATAAATTTGAAATTGCAAAATACAATAAACTGTCTGTAAGACAGCCAGACACAGCTGCTATAAAAATTTTTCTATGGAAGTGGTTGTCTTAGGGAGGGGATAATTGATGTTATTTATGTTGTTAAATTACCACTTTTGTCGTCCTGGTACTGTTCTCTGTCTATACATTTTGAATCTGAAATAATGCATTCAGCACGGCATGCACACTGGGTGGGAAAGAGAAGAGCTTAAGTGTAGAATTGGGTGCCCCTTCGATTGGGAACATTAAAAAAAAAATTTTGGCGATGAAACCTCACTTCTGGTTACCACGATAGTTTTAACTTTGTTTTAGCTTCCCGATTATATTTAAATGAAAATAGATTGCTGTGTACATGGACATATTTAAGGCAGTGTGCAATGCCTAGTTCGTGCAATTCTAGGCTGTTTTTTTAAGTAAAAACAGATCGATGTGTACATGGACACAGATCTTATGCAATTCTTCGACTTCTTATTTTGGTTTTGTGTAGCGGCCATCTTGAAATTGTGACTTCCTGGCTCCGATCTTGGCATCAAAAAAGAATCGCCAATAAACAAGGGGCACCCAATTGTAAACTTTTACCGAGAGAAGTAACATAAAGAAACTCTAGAGTATTGTTAAATGATAAAAAACAAATCCTTAATACCACTATTGACAGAAAGAGACGAAAATGCAAATAAGAAGCAAATTTCCTTAAAAGCTAACAATGAAGAGGGATTAAAATTAGAATAAATGGTTAAAACTATGGGATTTTCATTGATATAAAACATCAAATGCCAAATGAAGTGGTGTCTTCCCACCAGTATAATTTTTCGATGTGGGGAAATGAAAAACATGATTTTTTTGACTAGCAATCGTAGGTAATGCAGAATTTATGAATTTCTTTTCTTTGAACATAATTTTGTGTTGTTCAGTACAAAATTTAGGACACACATCTCTTCTGTTTGGAAGAAACTTAAAAAAGAACTCTGTGAACATAATAAAAAAAAATACGGGTCATTGAAGTAAATAAAAATTCAGATTCTTTTCTTCTGTTCTAACATATGTAATTATTACTTCAGTAGATTCTAATATTTATTTTATAATCATGCATTATTACTACTTAGGCAACAATACACACATATATAAATTTTCACTATTTTTAACTGTCATTACATGCATAATTGCTGTTTTTTATTAATAAGAGAATTGAACAAAGCATATCAATCCTTTTGTATCAGCAATATGAGTAAGTTTTTGTTTATTAAGACTTTTAAAGTTCTCACGATGAATTAATTCGAATAATGGAAATAATTGACTGTAGCATAGAGATTTATTCGTACTGCGTACACTCTCGTATACAGCAAGGAAAAAAAAATTACATATGAAGAGCGGCCCTTATCCACTTCCGCAAGATTTTGGAAGTGTCTACCCGTACGACGTCGGACGGCTAGCTCAAACATGGTAAAAATCAAGGAGGTTAGAATAGGTCCTTGGTAAAAATGCTAAACGTACGACTGATTGCGCAGAGACCATCTGCGCATGAACATGCCTCCAATGTGCCATGCGAATCAAGCGCCATTTTGTTCTCGAACGTGGTGGGATTGTGTAGTGGTGAGTATACGAGTGATATCTATTGTTCCAAATTTTAAGTTGAAATTCAAATAAATTAAAATTGTAATGATTTTTCCACTTAAATGAATAGTCTTTTTTTAATTTAATTGTCTTTTTGATTAATTTTAATCATTATTTTCTTTCTTGCACAGACCGCAATTATAGGCATAATTCGTTTTCTGCTGAATGTATAGGTAAGAATTATTTTTGAGTTTGTAAATATTTAATTAACTTTGAATACAAAATTATTTATGAATTGTATATAGTTTATTGGTTTGTGTATGCAGTTAAAAGGAAGAAAAATAATTCGTGTCATTTATGTACTTATTCACCCATTTGTCTTATTAAATACTGCGAAATGTAATATATTCTTGTATTTCTGTGTTCTTTTGAACAAATATACTCATTTTTTCATGTTTTCTTTGATATCATATTAATAGTAATGTTAAATATCTGGCTGAGCTAATATTTTGGTTATCTGCGCTCAACTTTCCAGACGTTATTGGAAATCAGCTTTAATAATGCATCTAGTTGAACATGCTTAGCCAGAAACATTAAGATATTAACTTCAGCCGAGCTAGAGCGTGTAATATTAATACCAAAAGCCTAACATTCTATGTACACTTATTGTAAGCAATTCTAGTATTATTCTGTTATTTGTAGCGAAATTAAAAATTGCAGCAAGAAGCAGTAGCTTTTGCAGTGATGGTTGTTTTGTTATTAAGCCCAGTTAATGTTCTCTTGCCTGTATGCAGCGTGGTGTGGGTGTGATATGGCTATTCTCATTCTTGATTGTAAGGTAAAATTTATAATTCATTATTTTCTTAAATGAATAGATTTTCAATTGTAATTATTTATGTTAATTCATTTTTTTTTAAAGCAAACTGGTGATTGCGATCTTTTTTCCCTGAATTTCTGCATGTATAGGTTAGTAAAAACTATATTTGTAATTATTTCGGTACAAAATGTGTTTTAAATGTATATAATTTGTGTGTCTTATTAAATTTCAGAATGTAGTTGCAGATTAAATAATTACATGGTTCTGCTGGATTCAAGGTAAGAAATGAATATGGTGTACTTCAAAGGTATTCTTTCAATGCTGTGCGCATAACTCTATTTTCTTATTCAAACGTAATTGTATGGTGTGGCAGTGATATTGATGTGCCTTTTTTTTTTTTTTTTTTTTTTTTTTTTTTTTTGTTGCTTATGTACTTATTTACAAAAATTTCTTATTACATTCTGTGAACAAATTTATAATTTTGTTGTTGTTATTGGATGAGCATTGGTGCTAAATGTCTAGCTGAACAAATTAATATTTTTCTTAATATCAGCAATTATTTCAGTTATGTGTTCATTTGGCAGCATTTACTGCAAACCAGTTTTAATGTTGCTTCTACTTAACCAGAAACATTAACATCGAAGTTGAGCCAAAGTATGTTTTGCCAAGAAGCTAATAATGTGTGCTATTTTTTATGAGATTCTGGCCATGTCTAACCATATGCTTTTGCAGTGCCTTTCTTATTTTTTTGTCTGCAATGGTCCATATGATTTGTTTTTAGGATTACAGTATTTTTAAATTGTTAAACTTGTACTCATCTTCAAACATGTCTTTTCACAATAGCAATATGGTAAAACTACATATTACGGTCCAGATTGGCGAGTTTTAAAAAAATTGCAAAGTCGCCAAATCGATTGTTTTCGTGTGTTTTAGAAAATCGCTAACTCATCATATCGCTGGTTACAAATTTGAATTAATTCTGTAAACATGCAAAAATATCTAAAACAGGACTTCAAGAAAAACAATGAAGAATCACCCACTGCTTGGCGCGTTTTTAAGAATTACACATCCTCGGTATCCGTGTACACATCGACCAATTTTTTACTTGAAGAAACATTTTAGAATTGCACAACTGCAGAGTCGTAGGTGAGAAGTTGAGTATGCAGCTGAAATCATAGAATGAATGTCAGTTTGTGTTTGCTTCACTGTGTTTCAACAGTTCTTGTGTTAAGTTGGCATTAAGGTAAAAAATTACAAGAAGAAAGGTTCAATGTAACCTTTGTATGTATTTATGGGATTTTGTCTTTGTAAGTAAGAGAATGATTACCACATCAACAAATACATTTTAAACTATAGGAAAGCTCATTCTAATAATGTATTGAAAAAGTAATAAATGAGGGAAATATTTTTATTAATTTGAGCACTGTAAAGTGGGGGCGGAATATAGTAATCCATCATTGGCAGGTCTTCGATAAAGCAACATGTATCATAATAATCATCTTTATGACTAAAGGTAAGAGTCAGCCACAGCGGAAAAAAAAAAAATCCCTATTCTGTTTTGACATTCAAAGTTAAAATATGCATCAGATGATTGTATAGTTCATTAATGCCATATATTTTGTTAATTTCACAAAACTGGATCAAATTATTTCATAACAGTAGTATATAAATTTCATAAAGTTGCCAGCTTGAATGTCCTCTGGAGCAGGATTTTTAATTTTCTTTTCTGTTTCAAGGGCAAACTTGCTAGCAAATTCCAATCTGTGTAATTATGTCATATATTAACCCATTAAATGCTGTGGTGCTCATTTGGTTATCATAACAGTCAAAAGTCTTTAATTTGGACTCTTCGGCGATTTCGGATTATCGTTTTTTTTGTATTATAGCTCATCAGTTTAAATCTTTTAAGATGGCATGCAGAAATTATAAAATTAAAAATATGAAATAAAGAGCAATTATGATCTAAAGGGTATCAAAATTTACAAAAAAAAGTTTAATATTTATTTGTTTACTTTATTAAACTTTTCTTTCAACGTGCACATGTGTAAAGCATACATTACGCATAGTTGAAATTAGAAAATTGCAACCAGAAAACTATTTCATGTGTATTCGTGATATTTATAATGATGAATTTGATTTAAATCATATCAAAGACGGAGTACATCGAGATGAAATACTGCATTTAGTGAGGAATTATAAGCCAAATAAAATAAAAACATCTGCCCTGAAGATGAGGATAGTGCTGACAGATCAACTTCCAGTTCATTGTGCGCTGCAACGTACCCCCCCCTCTCCCGCAGAGCAGCGCGAAATTGATAAACAGATTTCGGAATGGTTAGAGAAACAAATCACCTCTCTGTCACTTTCTTCATGCCTTTAACCATTTTTTTGCAGCAATTCCACTTTTTGTTTGATGGACATCAAAACATGCTTTCGCTTGTAAATCCTTTGATATCTCCAGAATCGGAAACTCTTTTTGACATAATCGAAAGTTCAAGCTTACTTTTATAAAATTGCTCTAACAGTCTGCAAAAAATAATAAGCCAGATCCAATTAGAAGAATAAGGAACAATGCGATCTGCAACATTAACTGAAATAGATAATTTTAGCTTAGCTTATACCGTCCATTATACATTAAATGCATATGCGCATGCGTTTAAGCATGTGCAGAAAGTTTGTAGCTTTGAGGTCCGGATTATAGATCATTCCGGATTAAAGACTTGACTGTACTTTAAGCCACCTAGTAACACAATCTAGCTATCTCGGAGGGAAAAAAAAGCAACATTCAACTCATCCATTGAATGTCATTTGTAGAAAACCTAAAGTGATCGCTACCTATACGCTCTTATGCTGAGCTCATGTTCATTTCCACATTCCACTCTCCTCTTATCACAAAAGCAAAACATGTGTTTTGAAAACGGATTAGACATAGTGGATTGAGGCTAATTTTGGTCATTGTGATTTTACTATAGTATTAATGAGTGTTCATTAAAGCGGTTATTTACTTCTAGCAACAGTCCCTGCTAGACGGGACTTTCCTGAGAAACAAATTTTTGGTAGCACTGGTTTAAATGGGAGGATTCTTAGAAAAAAAAAAAGGAATCCCACCTAGCTACAGAAACAATGTAGCGGCTATGTGATATTTCTTCAAACCTCGCCTAAAATGTCTCAGCTGAAACTCTGTCCCGGGTAGAAATGAACCAATCAGATGAAAGTTCTGCTTCTGAAGGATCACGTGGTCCCAATCTGAGCGATACGATTATTGTTTGCCGTTGTCTTTGTAGTAAGTAAAAATGGTAACCTAGCTACATGGGCTTCCTGGAAATGTGCGGGTTCTGAGAATTGCCCCTTTCGTCATCCAGTTCGGCATAGCCGAAACATAATTTGGTTGGAAAATTAGATAATTTTTTTTTTCTTTTTTTGGTCAGTGTAATTTTTATAGATGATGGACACAAATTCATAAAGCCGCATTTGGAGATTACAGTTGATACTGAGTAGAATTTCAACAAGCATTTTATGATTGCATTGTACAAGAAAAGGTTTGAGAAAAGCTTTGAAAGAATTTAAAGATAATATGAGATTCCCAGAACCTCTGTAATTCTGCCTTTGAAGATGATGGCAATGATTTTATATACGTGGAGCTTCCTCCACAGCAGGTTGATGGAGTTTTCTGATGATGGACTAGAGGCAGAATGAGGCATTGCTAGGAGTGACAAGTGTTATTTAAGATTCTGTGCTTAGCAATGAATCATTACAGGCATTTCAATAGAGATTAAAAATTGTCTTCAGTTAGTCATTTATCTTCAGTAACATACGAGAGGATGCTGAGCAGGCACTGGAAGCTGTAGACACACTAATGTTTGTGAAAAATGCAACACCATGAAGGAATTGTCGGAAATTAATGAAATTTATTCCGCATATTACCGATAGTGATACAAGTAAATGATCACATTTACAAACAAAAAAAAAAAAAAAACGAAAGTTGGAAAATCAGTACTTTGGGTTTCTTTCATGCTGAGCGAGAGCCTGTACACATCGTACCATTGAATCGTATAGATTCTGAATGTAATCCTGGGGAATAGCTTTGACTTGATGTGAAAGTTCAGTTTCAGTGTGTGCCCCACTAGCTGTACGTGCGAGTCGCTGACCGATGAAATCCTAGGCATGCTGATTGAGCAACATATCTGGGGAAGATGTAAAACCTGTTGTACCTTAAAGAAGGCTTGTGCACAGGCATTTTTTTCCCCCTAAAATATAGTGCCTGGAATGCATCAAATAATGCATACTCTGTCATCATTATACTCCAGTTTGTAGCAAGATTTGTTGGAGAAAGCAACTTGTTGCCACAGAGCACGCCACGCACTGAGTTGCAGTGCTCACTGAAGTCGGAGGCATATGTTACTCAGCGACAGGGCAATCCTGCGTAGAGGAACCCTTGCATGCAGTTCATGTTGCAGCAGACAGCGACGAACACTTGTAACCGTGCTCCAATATTGTACTAACATACGAGAGGATGCTCTACAATCCATCACAGCCATGCAGATGAGGTGTTTGTCATCCTGTGGTGTTGTGTGCCCCATTGCCAGGATTTCACCTTGTTTGGTTCTCGCTGTCCATTTCTTCCAAACATCACTGCGCTGTGTGCGGGCTGTGATTGTTTGATATGAAAGTCCACCCTCTTGCATACAGACGATGTGGCCTCCTTCAAACTTGTTGGTATGGCATCCTCTGCTGTTGACGAGGCATACTGAGCACAAATTAAATGTTCACTGCAGACGGAGGATGTTAAACAGATTTCAGCACAACTTTACAGTCCTTTACAACTGCCAGTTCTCATTTCATGCATGCATAATCCCTTTGTAATTCTAATCATTTGTACGTCTTAACTCACTTTACATTTCATGTAAGTTTGGTTCAAAGTGCATAATTCATTCATGGTTGTGATTTTCACAAACATTAGTGTATATTAGATAGTCCTAACTAAAAAAGCATCTTGAAATAAAAGTATGCAGTTGTCCAGATCAAATGTTTATTTTACAGAAAAATATAAACAGCTTATGCATACATGCATTGTTTTTATAGGATTCTGATCATACCTGAATAATAATTTTTCACTAAGTTGTATTTTACAATAATTCTTTCAAATAAGTAACAGTTACTTATCCATTATTTTCATTAAAAGAATTTTGTATATATTTTTGTTCTTATCAACTAATGAAAGGGATGTATATGTATTAATTTTATAAAATTCATGGGAATGTATGCAAATAAATTGTTTATAAATGTCACATAAGTTTATACCTCCTTAAACCATTTTCATGTGAAACAGAAGCCTTATTCATAACAATATAATCAAACATACCAAGGTATAATTTTATTAAGACCCTGAGTTACATCAGTATGAACTTATGATGGAACTATTGGAACAATACTCATCATGAGTTGAGGATTACTTATAATTTGTCAGTAGGCATGTATGAAAATGGGTTTTGTAATTAATATTGAATGTATAACTTTTTCTTTTCATATAAATACAGAAGGATTTCATGTCTGCAGATAATGTATTACAAGAGGCTGTTGTGTGCCAGTGGACAAGCTGGTGAGAAGCTGAACACTAATAGCTTGAATTCTGGTGAATGGACTGCCTGCATAAGTGTCGTCATGATTTTTCCACGTGTAATATGAATGCAAGCCAGTTTGCCTTAAAGCATCCCTTCTTGGAAAATATCTTCTAGTGTTTCATCACAAAAATCAGTCAAAAACTGTTTCTCATGATTTGAAAAATACGTATAAAGGAAGTCAAATTTAATTGATAAATTGTGCATGCTGGGATTGTATACTATATCATATACATTTTTAATATATTTTCTGTATCTCTAATGTTGAGAATTTTGATGTTTTAATTTAACCCTGAATAAAATGTTAAGTACTATAAGCAAAGTAAGCAGTATTGTATTTGATGTCAGAACAATATTTTTTTTATTTTTTTATTTTATACTTGTATATTTTTGCTTATGATTGGAATTTTAGTACAAATTATTTTGGCATGATGTGGCCTGTTCTCATTTAAAATGCATTTTGTATTTTTTTTTCTTCTGTTATTTGCATTATAATAGTTTGGCCATAACAACTATGGATGCCAAATCAACATGTATGGGAATAACTGTATTAAATTTTGAGGTGTCATTTATTATAAAGGTTGAGATGTTTTTATAAATTCATTCATTCTTATCTATTTAAGAATTATTTAACATAACAATATGAAAAAGAATAATATATTATACTAAATAAAATATACTTTTATATATATATATATATATCCAAGCTCACTATATGCACACTCAAAGAGATACGTTTCTTTTTTGTGATGTATGTGATGATAATTTACTGTTAAGTATCTTAAGTTGTTCATAAATAGTGCTTATTTTTCATAATGCACCAAACAAACCTCACATAATTAATTTAATAAAATATTATTGCAGAGACATATTTTTGAAATTGACATTAGTCCTCTATCCGTCCGTCCCATAGGGATAACTATGGGGCAGATTCCTACTGTCATCTACAATATGACATCTACAATCTGGCTGAGTTTCATATCGGGAATTAAAAAAGCAAAATACATTCATTACCTAAAACCATTTTTCTCCAACTAGCTGGATGATTATGTGATTGGTGTGCATGGATGGTAATGTGAAAGGATATGATTATATTTCTTCTAGGTCACAACAGTTTTTAATAATGAAAAGCTCTTGTTCTTTTTCCTTTAAATTCTTGTTTTTTTTTATTTTTTTAAAATTTTTATTCCAATGCACACTTTTTTAAAAGCAAACTGAATTAGCTGGATGATCACTACAAGTTTCTTGACATATTTAAAAGTTAAATATTGCATTTACATTCATTTTGAATAAATTGTTATTACTATAGTCTGCAAACATTGAGTTCATTTTAAGATTATTTGTCCTTTTTTTGTTTGTGGAATAGGAGGCTGTATTTTTTAGATTTTCTGTTTATTTAGCCAGGTTTCTATATAATGGCTAACATAAAATATAATTTATGTTAGCCATTATATAGAAATTTATGTGCCCTGTTTTAAAAATTATGTATATCTTAATTTAATGCATCTCTGATGTCTCATGTCAGATGAACAATGCTGCTAGTCTGGTTGAGAAATTAAGAAAGTCTGACCATTCCATGAAAAATCTTTTAGAACAGCTCACTGATTAAAATACATATACTCACCAATTAACTGTGCTCATCAAAAGTGCTGTGTTATTTAATGCTTCTTCCGATGAGCAAAATTCAAAGCATTATTTCTCTTGTTTTCTGTGTATGAAGTTTGTAGCAAAATGGAATTATTATTTTTTTTTTAATTTCATTCACTGATATCACTATTTTTTATACGTCTGATAATGATCTACTGCATAAGTAATATCTATATGCAAACATAAACCAAAATCTTGCTTTAGAAGAATTCCACCGGTTTCGGTTCTCGAATAGGTAAGACCACAGAATACTGGTGATACAATTTAGGTTTGAATTCTATCAAATGGGTTAGCTACATCTCTGTTTTTACAGTTTTCCCTGTGTTTAATACGAATACAAGTCAGTTTCATTCAAAAAGTGCTCAAAGAAGGGCATCTCTTCTTTTAAGCAGATAGCCCTCAGGACCTTTGCCATAAAAATTCAACAGCTGAGCATGTACTAAAAGATAACACAGTATACAAATGTCCATTTTATAACTTTCAAATGAAGTGGTCAATTTAAATTTAACATCTGTTGCTATAGCAATATATGTGACTTGGGTAAACAGCCAGTTGATATGGTCTAAGAAACAGGGTTTTTAATTTTATTTTCTTTTCGTATAGCAAACTAGCTTGCCTATGCATATATGCAAGTCTAATTTATTTTTTACAAAAGATTCATATTAAAATACATACACATATGCCAAAGAAATGTATGCACATAAGCTATAACTAATAAATCAATTGAGCAATATGTGAACATAGATGCTAATGGTTCAAGTGTCATGTAGCATTACATTATGAAAGCATGCGTTGAGAAAAAAGAAAATTCCGTACATTCTTCCCCATTTAAAAGGCAGTTGGGGAGCTGGTAACCTAATCGCCACCTGCTGGTGGTGAAGAATTATCGTCTACCACATTTTAGTTTGGGAACCACTTGGTTAGTTGGTTGAGCCTTTAGGTATTTATTTGAAATAGAAAATATCAGCGAATAACCGCCCCAGGATTTGCATTCTGGACTTCCCTATTGCCAGCCGAACGTGCTTCTAATTAGAACACGAAGCCAAGCGGTAAGGAAAGAGAAAATTTGTGACTTAGTATCTTATTTTATTTTGGCTGCACACAGTTCCTATATGTAGCTAAGCGAATTTCCCGGTCAGTAGCATAAATCCCAACCTTCCTAGTGGACAGCGTGCTTCCGTTCCTGTAAAATATTGCGATTTAAGAAGTCATCCATGATAGCTGATCAGTTCTGCAATTATATAAATAATAAAAATTAAGAATGAAATGGAGAAATTAATGTAACGTTAGTACAAACAAGAAGATGCAACAAAAAGATCAATTAGGAGATCACTTAGGGTCCGGTATTGTACAGCATGCACATATACGTAGCATGACATCTATGCACATATACGTAGCATGATATCTATGTATGGGGTGTAGGAGAGGGTATAAAGCATGGTGTATGCTCAAAACATGAACGGAAGCTACTGCACGGTACATTTGGTTTTAACAACATCGATTTGTAGTCTCAGCGTGACAGTTCTATAGACAATATTTGGATGACTTTGTCTGGAAGTTTGAAAGAAGGCCAAAGTGCAACTATACACATCTTGTCAGTAGTTTCGATTACATTTCGAACAAAGGGAGCAGCTATCTGAATGTTTAGTAATGCTCATTGCCAAATTAGACTTTTATATGCCCGTAGCACTTCAAAGATTTTGCTGCCTCCACATACATCTATAGTATAACGCCTCTTTCTCATCATTCCCTCTTTCTCAGGCTTGGATTAACTGCACTAGGTATTCCCTTCTAAAATCTGCAGTGAGAATTTTATTTTTGTGGAGCCTTTGCACTCTTTCTTTGAATCTTTAAGCACCTTTTTGTAACGCCGCCTTTACCTGATGCCGTAAGCACGTGCTTACTTTCCTTAATAGGCTAATCCAACTCTGGTAGTGGTTTTCCACAAACAACCACACCAGGATATGAAGAACTGATATCTTCTCTTACAGATGATGAGTTGGGTTCAGTTTATTTAGTTATGGCGAAACATTCGAGGGCTACCTGTCTAAGGGAAGGGATGGCTTCGTGAAAGACTTTCTAAGGGAAATTGAACTGTATATAGGTTACACATATGGAAACCATAAAAACGCTTAGTTAGCAGCCAATCTGCTCGACGGGATTCGAGCCCCGGCCCGAGTTTATCGGCTTTACCGCTCCCCCACTGGAGAGCCGTCTTTAGATGATGCGATATCTATGCTAATGACTCCCATCATCTGGTGGTGGTGACAGTGGGTGACATCCTAAGATGCATGCAATCTATTACTGGACATCCAATATGGCTAAAGACTTGGCTATAGTTTTCAGCGCCTAAAGACAACTGCAGATTTCGTACACACTTCTGTTTTTAAGTATGGAAACTGTAGGCACACTCTTGTTTTAGGAGATTATAAAAATTATGTTGTTATTTCCCTCTTTCCATCAATTAGCTATAAAGTTGCACATATTTTGCAGAAATTTAACTTTCGGGTTGTTTATTCTCCCATCAATAAAATTCCGAGTTCCATACTTAAGGACCCTATTCCGGATATGAATTCCTGGGGTATTTATAGGTTTCCTTGCCAGTGTGGTTTAATTTACATTGGCCAAACTAAGAGAGCCTTAAAATTTCGCGTCAAGGAACATGAGGCATATGTTGGAAAAAAGTAAACACAGAAGTCTTCTGTTGCGCAACATTGTTGGTCCGAAAATCACACTTTCAATTTTTCTGCTGCCAAAATTATTCAAAAAACATCTTCCATTGGAGAACTGGATTTTCTAGAGGCATTTCACATTCATAAAAATCTTTCTGTTCTAGTTAACGATCCTAATTCCAATCCAAATTTGCATTCGGCCTTTAAAGAAATTTTGTTTTAGTTCTGGTTTCACCAACAGATGGCGCCACTTGCTTATTCTTGTCCAGGCTCTCTTATCTTATCTAATCATTTTTTTCTATCTTGTTCATTTGCGGTTTTGCAGCTGAGGATAGTGGTTCGGTAAAACCATCGAAACTAGTCCTGTGGAAATTTTGTAAATATATCGCTGATTTTTGTTGTTTGTCTTCTGAATTAGTATTTATTCGGCTTGTTATTGTGTCTTAATTATGGAAACTGTTTCATTCTAAAACTTCGTCAGTTTGGCATTTCCGTGACACTACGCCCAGGGACAGTTGTCCACCCTCGATCCGTCTCTAGCTATAACACTGATATCACTACGAAACTCTCATGGTGTTTTGATCGCTTTGCGGACTTTCATGCCTTCTCGTCGGAGGCAGTGTCTTCTGTAGTGTTGCAAACAAAAGATCTGAGTAGCTCCAATGGAGTGGCGAGCATAACTGGCGCCCGGGGCAAAATACCTTTTTGGCTACCCCCTTCCCGAAAAAACACAGTGATATGATGAAAATCTTGTTTGGAGACTATTTGGCGCCCCTCTGCGACCGGCGCATCATACACCCCCTTTACGCCACTGAGTAGCTCAGCAATGGAGTTGAGCTTTAAGGATAGCAGCAGTCGCTGGCAAGACTAAACAGGGAAAGGGGGGTGTCATCCAGTTTTCTAGGACAATAGAGCAGCCGCTGCAATATTATATGAGGGGTTATCATCCCGGTTCAAGAATAAGATAACAGCTTTAATCTTCCGATATTTAGATTATCTAGCCATTCTGGAAGTCTAAATATCTAGATAAAGCAGAGATTACGCAGTCGTCCCTCTAAGATTATCGAAAGGAAACAGTTTGCAACTGCTCAAATTTTCGTTTGTGGAAGTGAAATGCTTGGTCGCTATATGAAGCTCCATACTTCTGAAGAAGATTAATTCACTACTGACTGCAGTTGTGCTAATGTTCTTCTCCTCACGTGCATCTTTTCCAAGATTCTTCGCGAACAATAGTGCTACACTTCATGGTATACCAACTGTCGCTAGCTTGTTAAGGAGTGAAGATATAGCACCTGTCTTAGCGTAGGCATTCTGAAGGCTGTCGTATGCTCCAACTTAATATATGGTGTATGGTCTGGGGACTTTTGACAGCCCGTTGCTAGTGCCTTTCAATGCTTTCATAGCTGTAATCAGCCCTGCAAGAAGAATTGAACATAATTTCTCAGAAATTCGTGGACGATCTCGTACAGAGCATGAATATACAGTAGAGAGACTGCATCACAATTAAGTAGGATTATATCCCCTAGTGATAATTGCGTTTGTGTTACCCTTATCATATGGGCATTCACATTCTGATTTGAGTAGAATACAGATGTATTTCGAATCTGCTTTTGTATCCTTTGCATTCCTTTCTTAGTCAGTGTTGTCACATTTTTCACTGTCTAATACGTTGACGATGTTATACTATGCTTTGCACCATTCTAATTACTGCTTGCACATGATACATAACATGCGAAAATCTATCTGTCTCAACCAATATACACCAATACCTGACAAAGAATCCAAACACGATATTTCAGTAGGATAATGAACGCCACTCATAGCTTATTGCTCAAGACTGGCTACGTCATTTACTGACACTTACACAACCTACCTGCTCCAAAAATATGTCACCAATATATTTGTCCCTTGAATATGTCCCTTGTTGAGTATAAACCTACCAGTAAATTTGGTGAATACTGTTAGTTCGACTGGTTTGAAATTCCAGCGAACGGACTGGTCGCATGGGAGTTTTTGATGTTTTCTCTTGCGCAATGTGAATGTCAGCTAGTTTTCTTCGAAAGGTCCATCATGAAGCCATCAAGAATCTTTGCTCTTCTTTAGACAAACAGCCCTCAAGTGCTTTTCTAAAATCAAACAAACCAAATCGAACCTTTAAAAAGTGCTCCACAAAAGCATCCCTGTTCTTAGGCAGAAAGCCCTTGCGTGTTTTGCAGTGATCAAAATAATGTCACTTAAGCTCTATCTGGCCTGCGTAGGCTCAGTGCTTCGATGTCTTCAATGTCAAACACATTATCTAGCAAGTGTGGAATGTTTGCCATAGGATTATACGAGTGCCTGTTCAATTTTATGCCTCAATGCATTGCGGTCAGTACTTAATTTCTAAAAGAAGAAGGACTATGAAAGGTCGTCAACAAAGATAAAAATAAAGAAAAAAAATAAAAATAAAATGTAAATTAATAAATAAAATTAGATAATTCAATTTAATTAATGAAAATAGTTCAGTAGAAAATTGAAATAGCGAAGCTCATCTTAATTTAGACTCCAACAGGAATTATACTTTTGCTCAAAGAGTGAAAAGTACTGGAACTGGATTTTAGGTGGATTAAAGACGTGACTATGACTTGAGATCGTACTGAAGATGATTGCACTGCATGCATATCCTTCTTTAATTGACCTGCTGCTCTGTTTTGATGAGCAGATCTCAAAACAAGAGAATAGATAAACAAGAGCTAAGTTCAGAATCCAGAAAGCAAACAGAATTAACATTTTTTACGAAGAGCATTGCTTATAGATTATAGGTCACATAATATCATGATAAAAGGTGTTTATTACGCTAACCTGTTGACTCAACTTGTACTAGGCCCACCAGCGGTCGAGAGGTAAATCCACTGAATGCTAGTAATTCGCTCAGAGTTTTATGTTGACGAATAGGCTGGCTCCAGAGGAGATTTTGCTGTTTTCCTCATGTATAAAGTGAATCAGAGCCAGTTTTCCTTATATTGTTCCTTTGAAAAGGCATATCTTCTCTTAGACAGATAGTTCTCACATTTTTTTGACGTAATAATCGAATACAATTCCTATTAACTATAAAACTGTGTAGCAAACTCGGCAGTAAAATTCCGCTATGCATAAAAGCGCTGCAGCACACAAGACTAAAATTTGCTAGATTGCTGCTCCAGGAATGATAATTTCAGCTTATACCCTATGCACAATGTTCACTAGACCTTGTCATCAAATGATTTCTTTTTTGCTTCTAAAACAGAAGAAGTATTTGTATATTTCATACTGCAGTCTGATGATGATTTGAATGATGTTCAGGAATGATCTGAAGGCTGTGATAAAAATATTTTATATTGGAACTCAATGCGTAATTGATTGCTGTACTAAATGCATTTAAGTATACATAGGAAACTGAAAATGGAATTTTAGACATTTATCTTCTACAAATTTATTATGCTTAAACTTACTGAATATCTCTATATATGGAATAAAATTAAGCAGAGAGAAGGAATATTTCACAAATGGCATGACATGACAAAACTAAAATGTACATAGGCTGTACAATGAAATTTTCTACCATTATGAAGATGTAAGACACAGAGCTCTTAAGTTGTCTGGATAATTTAAAAATAATACACTTGTTATGAATCCAGGTAAACATTGAAATTTAAAATGGAAGTTAGATTTTGAATGTTGATCATAAGTTTCAAGGCTATTAAGTTAAAATGCAGAAAACTTTTCAAAAGAGAAATTAAAAACTGAAAACAACAAATTACAGAATTAATGTATTCACAAAAAAAAAAAAAAAAAAAAAAAATCACAGGAGCTCACCAGACAAACCAGTTAAGAAAAATAATAATTGAACTAAGGAAGTAGCTGTTATTTTGGAAACAAATGAACAAAAACTTTTCATTTGAATAATAATAAAAAAATATAGAGAGATTTTAAATCATTAGTGAAAAGATCATTAAAAATGTCAGATGGTAACTGTATTAGAAATCTCAGCTCTTCTACATATAAATCCATTAGTAACTTTAAATAAATAAATAAAGGTAATACAAGACATTCTGATGGTTCTGATGAAGTTATACATGTGTGCTGATTCATTGTAGTTAGCAATATTTCTTGAAATGTGTTGGCCCTGAAATCAGTTTCTCATGTATTTCAAGGTTTTGAAAAGAAGTAAAAAAAGTATCAAATTGGTTAAAATTTATTCAAAGGGGTTAAAACAAAAAGAGCGGAATTTATCTCATGTACATATTTTAATTTTTTTAGAACATCAAAAATTGTTTTCGGATTTTTTCATTAAATAGCTTCACAAAACTCACTTCATTCTCTAACAACTGAAAGTATTAAATTATATTGCTTGTATTATTTGTTACTGTACTAAAAATGGTCTGCCTTAATAGATGTTGTGTATTATTTATTTTTAGATTATTATATTAGATTAAGTTTATTCTTATAGGAAAAAAAAAAAAAAAAGTAATAATGTATACATGTGCAAGATAAGTTGATAAAAAGGTTAATTTTTTTGATTTTTTAGTTAAAACATCCAACAGAAGTCATACACTTCTGTTGGATGTTTTAACAGTTTAAATTTATATGTATAAATTGATTCACATATTTGCATTAAACTGAATATTTTTAAATACATTATCTTAGAATAATAATGTACTTATGTAGAATTTGCTAATATTTTACTTTATAGACATACAAATATATTGCATTATTTCAGACTTCCATATTTAGATATTTGGATAAAAAAGGCCAAGCATTTTTACTGTAAATAATATAAAGCAAAACTCTTACAGAAAAAATAAATAAATAAATAAATAAATAAAAATAAATAAATAAAAATAAAGGGGAAAAGAAAAGGACATTTGAAGTACAGTTCTTATACTAGAAATTAGGTGCTTTAAACCTATAAGTTCTTTTGATAAAGTTAATGACAAGATCATAGTGCTGCCATTTATTTTTAAATAGAATATATAAATATGTCATCTATTACATGAATATAATATATATGTATTAATATATAAATATGCTTGAATATAATGTATAATTATTTTCAGGAAAATATTTTTTTAGAAAATATTCATAACATTATAATTTTTCTAACAAAAACAATCATCTGTTATCATACTTCAATACCATAAAATATATTTGGAGGTAAAATGACTTTCCTGTATAAAGTTTTATTTTTGAGCTTATGGGGGCAGGATATGTTAATAAAACAAATACTGCATAAGTCATTTGTAAGCAATTATTTTCTATATTCAGAAGTCACATATATTTATAAAAAATACCTTAGAATTATCTTTATTATAATTTTGTACATATCCCCCTCCTTCTTTTCAATATTAAATATAAAAGAGTCAATTGTGTTTTTAATAAATCATCAGGTACACTATCAAAAGGTAAAAAATTTTCACGTCTTTATATTAAAATTTAAGTTCTAACAGTTTAAAACAAACCCACACACAAAAGTTTGCTGTAGAAACCAAAATTATGATAAAAAATTTCTAAACTTTTTTTTTAAGGAGCTGGGTGGTTTGTTTACATTCTTTTTCAGCAAGACATTTTTCAAGACCAGACCCAAAAATGTATGTATGCATTTATATCTGTGCACACACACACAAACGTATGTACACACATATACATATGCTACATGAACACCTATATCGGTACATACAAGCATATGCACATACATTTCTGAATTAATCTCCTGAACACACTCTTTATGTATATAAATGCTTCTGTATGCAATTTTATAGAAATATTTAGCTACGCATGACAGAAAAATTACACAAGGTTTTAAGACGATTTTTCGATTTCGTTTCGTAAGAATGTGATTTTACTGCTTGCATGCATGATTTATTTAAATCTGTTGATAAGAATTTCAAGAAATTTTGATTATTTGTGTAAACTCCGCATCAGTATAAAATGATCAAACATTAGCAATTTAAAACAAGAATAATATTCAGATATATTCAAAGTTCTTTATTTTATATAATGTTTTAGATATCTATCAAAGAATGATAGTAATTAGTCATCAAACGAAATAAAAAATAACTTTTTCTTGACATTCTAGCACTACACGGAAAACGGTCACATTAAATACAGACTTGATCCTTGCTTCCCCCTTGTACGAAATTTCGCCATAGATTGCGCCAAAAGAGTCTCATTTTCCCGTCAGTTTCGTATTACGGTGTGATGAAGCGTGATTGATATGAGAAATTACGTGCAAGTAAACTCTATTTTTGCGTTTGAAAAGCTAGAAATTATAAATCGGCTATGATTCATCTAAATGAAATGAATATGGAATTTGGAAGCAGACTGTCTGGGAAATCTTCCAGTAGTATTTCAAGATTATCTGAAAACGTTTCATTCAAAATGACAGTGCGTTCACGTGTGAACCATAAATAAACTTCCTCATTATTTATAAATAAAGTCTTCATAAATGAACTTCCTCATTGTATTTAAGATTTTAAAAGTGTTAACTGCTGCTTTTTGATAAATTTATGGATTTCCTTTCAATTTCTTTTTATTGATGTTGGTTCGCCCCGTGGTTGATAAAGAATAAGTCTACACCGTTTTTCTTCAGAACGCTTTGTATATATTATCATCTGTAAGACATTTTAATCATTTAAGAAATATTAATAAATTATTCCAAAAGTGAACCTTTGAACTGCTTAGTTTCATATATGCACTTCAATAAATATACTAATAAAATATAAATGTAAATTTTTTCTGAGTTCATAGTACTTTCAGAAAAAAAACTGAATGTATGAAATGTAAATGAGATACTTTTATTGATTTCTCTACTTACTGTAATAATGTATACATAACTGTTATCACAAAAGCTGAATGTGTAGTATTAATGAATATATATATATATATATATGTACTGTACTTTTATCACATAAACTATAGTTCTTAATCTTAATAAATCAACTGCCGCGACTAATAATGTATTTTGATGGCTTCTCGCAGCAACTTGAATTGAAAAATTTTATTTTGTACACAAAATGTATAACTCTTATCATATAAATACATACATAACTAATTATATACATAAAATACTAACTCTTATTATAAATAAATACTTACATGTGCATAAGTACATATACTCTTATCATAATAAAAATATATATACAGTATCTTTATCACATAAGACTATACTTTTTAATCGTATTAAATCAACTGCCCAGACTAGTAATTTATTTTGATGGCTTCTCACAGCAGTTTGAGGTGAAAAAGTTTATTTTATTATTTATCATAACTGTGGCTGTTTCCTCAAATAAAAGATGATTGAAAATTCGGTACTTACGTATTAACGCAACCAGGCCAAAATTTGCATAAATCGCCAAATTTGGCGACCATACTTACGGCAACCTTATGTTAATTTATTAAAGCGAGCTGTGCGTAGTTCGTAGATTCGTTCATTGCCTATGTTGTGCAATTCGTAGATGTTTTTTTAAGTTAAAACATGTCGCTGTGTACATGGATTCTTGTCTATATTTCGAACTTTAAGCATAAAATGTCTCCCAAAAACGCGGTTTTCGCACATGCAAAAACTACGTTTTGAACACACGATTTAAGCTAAAAATCCGAAACAAAAACAAAAAATTTAGATAGCAAAAACGTAAAGTTTCTAACCAAAAATATTTGACAAGAATCCATGTACACAGCGACATGTTTTAACTTAAAAAAAACATCTACGAATGGCACAATGTAGGCAACGAACGAATCTACTAACTACGCACTCCTCGCTTCAATAAATTAACATAAGGTTGCCGTAAGTAGAGTAAACAAAATAATATAAAAACTGTATTAAAAATTATCTGTAATTAAAAAATGTACATTTTCTTTCTATTCATGCTTTTTTACTTAAACTTACAAATCGCGCCAACCTGGTTGCGATAATACGTAAGTACCGAAAATTCATATTCCAATAAGAAAATGCAGTACCTTAACATAGGTTGAAGCAAGACTGGCACTTTGCATCCAAGTAAGCATATTAAGTATTGCTGGGTCTTGCTAATTGCTGAGCTTCACTGTGAATGGAATTTCGAGGGTCTTTCGTTTAACTTCTTAAGGAGATTTATCCTTGCTGTGTGTGTTGAGTGTACCCTTACTACACAATCACTATATGCTTACAATAATCCATGCCTTCTTCAGAATTACTTACTGCAATATCTTATTGACACAAGTACAGGCTGAAACAAAGCTGGCACCTGTGCATACAGTTAGGCAGTTGCTAACTGCTAAGTTTCTGTCCCGGATAGAGTTTGGAGGGACAGTATCCTAGGTAGCGGTCCGAGGGTCTCCAACACCAATCTCTCAGTAAGACTTCAGCTTACCATGTACTTTGAGTGTGCCTTTGTGTGCAGGTGCATTCAAAATGATTATAAACATTCATGTCTTTCCTAGGATTTGAAACTGGAACCTTTGTTACAGCAGTTAGCATCATTAACCATTTTCCCATCGGGGTGGCATTTTATTGACATAGGGAGATAGTCTGTATGCCTTATTGTTACTTACAACTGCTGTAGTTACAGTTTCGGCTAGGAAATATAACAATACATCTGAGCTGAGTTGGAGTACTGCTTGGATATGTATCGTGCAATAAGAGGAATATATGTAGAACATTCAGAATATTATCACTGAAATTTGAAAGACGTGTATTTCACAGAAAACATTTTATGAAATATACCATTTAGAAACCAAATAAATAATTTAAAATAAGGCTGTTTTATGCAAAATAATTTCTATTTTATTTTTTACAGGTATAATTTATTAACAATCTCATAAAAATTGTTCTTGAATTCAGTGTCAGATACAAGTACAGAGGGTACTAACATAATCTTAGGATGATTTTGAGACTATTTCAATAATATTTTAAATCTAAATATATATTATCGAAATGTTCAACCTGAACGCCTTTCTTTGGACTATAAGTATGCATTGTGCTCTCCATAACAGAAAGAATTTATACAAAATCATCAATATTATTGGTTTCTATTTCTCTTTAATTGATTTTCAATCAATTTTAACTCATTAATATGAATATTTGACTTTGCCTTAATGTCCTACGGCCAATAATTTTTTAGTTATACCCAGGGGCATAGCTAGAGGGGGGCACCTGTCCCCGGGTGCAGAATCCAAGGGGCGCCAAACTGATGTTACGACATTTTAGAATTAAATGTTTTCCATCCCTGGCAAGCAGTAGGGTGCGCGAAATCTTCGGTTGTCCCTAGGCGCTGAAAACCCTAGCTATGACTCTGGTTATGCCAGACATGTATGTGCATACAGATGTCATGAAACATTCCCTTCTGTTTTGGGGGAGAAAAATCCTTTATTCTGTCCATATGTAAAAAAAATTATCTAAAGTGATATTTCTATTGAAATATAATACCTGACATTTTTTGTGATTACAGTACTTTCTTTACTTCATACAAAGAAGTAAAAATATATGAAATAAAGTAATATCTGACATCATTTGTTAATTGAAGAAATCCTGTAACTGCAACAGTCTCTGCCCATACTAGAACTGAAGGTAAGATTGAAGATTCAAAGAAAATTCAATAACAGAAAAACTGCAGGCTTGTGAATTTAATGCCAGAGGTCATTCAGTAATTATAGGATTAAGAATCGGACATAATTTCAGGAATGAAAAATCAATCCAGAAGGCACAAATTCTAATTCTAGGGATTGCCCAAACTGAATTCAGTTCTTATCTAAGTGTGCCATGCAATATTGATATTGCCTCAGAACATTGACGGATATCCCGCAGAAAAAAATGAATTCTTTGGATATAATTAAAAAATATATAAGTATTAATTGTCATATAAACAGTATAGACTGGTTTCATTCTTTGAGGAATACAATATCCAAATTTGTAAATAATTTAATTCATTATACATTCTTCATATTTTATACTGAGATAAGTATAGTAGCTTGGGCAATTATTTAAAATTTTATCTTTAGCAATATTTGCTGATGTTAATTTAAATGGTGGAATGGTTAAAGTTTTGAAATATTGGTAGTTCAGCATTAATTATATTTCTGGCAAATAAATAGGCTGACTCAATTTTGTCCTTTTTACATTGTACTTAAAAAGTCTTCCACAAATACTTTTATTCTCAATAGGAATTTTAAGTGCTTTACCATAATCCAATCCAATATGATCTTACATAAAATAATTACTAAAAGGTTTTTATAAAAATGATTTATGAAGAGATATTATGCAAACCTTTAGCAATTTAAAATTAATTCTAATATTAAAAATGTTTTAAAATAATTTTTATTAGTTAGACTTTACACCAAGTCATTTGGCTTGATAAATTTTTAAAGGGTTTCTATGATAGTCAACAACTCGATACCCAAATACGCAATGACAATTGATCAGCACAATTAAGATTCCACTGACTGTCAAAAAAAGGATTCATAAAAAAAGATAAGTAATTGTACACTGATATAAAACCTTATTATACAAATAAATCAAGTTATATTCAAAACACAGGAGTGCATTAAGTTTGGTAAATCATCAGAGAGAAATATCCCAAAATTATAGACATTACCAAACCAATATTATAGAATATTTCTTCCTCTTACTTACTGGAAAGAAGCTTTAGTTAAGTCAACAACTTACTACGGAAAGCAAGAAACAAGCTTAATATTTCTAAACGAGCTGATTTAAGAATTAAGCAATTTTATGCCAAATATTAAAAAAATTATTTCAATACATCAAGTGCAGCCATTACATTCGTTAAAATCAAATTCTGGGGCAATTATAATCTATGATTTTGGATCTTTTGCAAGTTTATTTTGCATCTTGTTTATATCTCTAAAGTTCAAAATAATAATAAAGCATAGATCTAAAAAATCATTTTTTTTCCAAATCTGTTATGCATATTCTTAATCTACTTCAATAATACTTAAGCTATGTATGCACAATTATTTGTATTGATATGTTGTATGCTATATATTATAGAGAAAAATATAAAAGGCTTAATGAAGAAAAAGCCTGGGAATCCTTAATTTAAACTATAAATTTTTTAAAAAGTACTCTGCTTTACACAGCTTATTCTTGGTACTTTCAGATGTTATGCAATATATAAATATAAAGAATGAAATCTTATGGAAATATGTGTGGCTACTTATATTTATTTGTCTGTAGGGGGGGGGGAATCAGAGTAAATGACAAAATTATCTACAATCAAAAGCTTAATTGTACAGAAAAATACAGTTTTTCATGAACTGAAACTAAACAGAGTATTTAAAAAATTGGAGTAATGTAAAGCTCAACTGAGGAAAATTAATATTAAATTTGAGTTCTACATTTCCAGTGTTTATAGAAATCAGAGTTGTTCTGTTATCGGGACCACATTCAGAAATGTATGTATACAAAATATAGATAATATATTTTGATTTATACATACAAATCATGCATATTGACTTCCTGAATGTAGTTTACGTTTTCTGTTTGGTTTACTGTTACATACATACTGACATAAAATTTTGATTGAAAATAAAGTTTCTCAAGTTTACTACTATAAATACATGAGTAATTTTTTTTCTTTAGGCAAACGATTCCTTTTCTAAAAAAAATTCACTTTATTGTCATATGAGTTTATTAATTAAAATTAGAAAATTAACAAACTTTTGAAGATGCTTATTATTAATTAATGGTTACTATAAATTAATAATAAGTATCTTCAAAAGTTTGTTAATTTTCTAAACTATTTTTCTTTCCGAAACGAAATTTTATGTCCTATGACATAAACAGCCTGAAATTTTCAAACAATTTTTTGGATTAAATGCTCTAAAAATGAGAATAAATAACGTAAATTAAAAAAAAGCTATATAAACTTAATACGGATCATTCATTCTCTCGGCAATGCTTTGCTCATTTTCTTAAATAACTGAAACGTATTTTCTTCGAGATAAAGCGCCAAATATGACACATTTAAAGTAACCCCATATTTCTGCGCATGCGCAACTGAACTGTTATCATGGGGAAAAGCACGGAATGAGTCTGTATTTAACGTCGCGTCACGGAAAAGCAATTCACCCTTCCGATAATCAACACAAATGTAAACAAACATCTCTTTACGACTGGTCGGAATGCGCAGAAATCACGAAAGTGTCTCTGCGCAACTAGTCGTACGTTTAGCATTTTTACCATGTTTCAGCTAAACGTCCGACGTCGTACGGGTAGACACAGCCCAAGATTTTCTATATGCAACCTTACCACAATTCCGCATAAAACGTAAACAAAGTATCGAGACTTCGTAATCGATTACAAAGTGCAAAGCTATCAGCTATTCGTCATCGATGGGAAAAGGAAAGCTTGGGCCATCCGAAAAAGCGGCGACCGTTAAAAACACTATCGAATCAGGAACTAGCATATTTTTACACTCTGCGGTTTTCCTGCAAAAACAGTGAATTATTCCTTTAAAAATGGTTAGGAAATAGTTAATTACTTTCGTTTTCCAGTTATTGAAATTTTTAAAATAATTGAAATTCTAGCTAAATCCTTAGATTAGAAAGTTATTCAAGAACTAGACTAAAGAAATGCAAGAAAGGGGTTAACTCAAGGCCAACTAGATATCTACAGGCCTGCTCCAATCTGATGATCACATGATCTGACGTCATAATCTTAGTCCTTCAATTTTGTAAGTTGACATTGCTTCGCCGTAGGACTAGTGCTAGTGAGATAATTGTTTACATGTGTTTTTTCTTCTGAAAAATTTTGTATTTTACCGGAAAGTAAAATATTATATTGTGAGTTCGAATTTATAAGAAAAAATGTGTTTTAGAATGCCAAGAACGTGTAGTGTACCTAAATGCCGATCAAATTACGATAGCAGTAATGAACATGTGTCGACTTTCAAATTTCCTTCGTATCCTGTACTCTCTCAGAAATGGATAAAAAATATTAATTGCAAAGATTTTGTAGCTGGCAAACACAGTAGTGTATGCATTAAGCATTTTGAAGAAAAAATTTGTCGTTCGAGAAGATAAAGCTGTTCGTGATGATGGAACGGCATTAGTAATGGTTTTGCAAGAAAAATGGATCTTCCCTCTTCATGGATATTCATAACCAAAGGTAAGATCTTTTGGCTATCGAAATTAGAATTTTTAAACTGTTCAAAAGTGCTTGTATCTTTAAAAATATTGGACGATTTAAATGTAAGAGTTTTTTTCAATGAAAATGAAATTCCCATTGAAAAGTTCAAATGGATATTTGGAGAAGAAAAACTATGTGATAAATGGTTTAAACTTGAGACAGTGATTAGCCATTTGGATGGTTTTTCTGCTTCTGATATTCATGATGACTGCAATTTAAATTTAGATAAAATATCAGAACTACTGTTGAAATGTGCAGAAACAGAAAATAATCCACATTCTGAGAAATTTAAGTTTTTGTATGAACAGATTCAATTAATGCAAATGAAACAGCATTCGTATAGTGCAGAATTCTTTGCCTGGTCTTGTTATATATTTTATTGTAATCCAAACAGCTACAATGTTATACGTAACAGTAAGTATTTTATATTGCCTCATCCGTCATACTTAAGAAAGTTATCTCTGAAAATTGGCCGAGCAGATTCTGGATTACAAACAAGTCACTGGATGTATTTGAAAAAAAAAAAAAAAAAAAAAAAAAAAAAAAAAAAATGTGAAATTTTAAATGATTCTGAAAAAATTGTCAATTTGTTATTAGATGTGATATATATAAAACCACAAGTTTCGTATAAAAGTGGTCGTGTTTAGGTTTTTCGGATAATTCGCAGATGGAGGCCACAATTCTGCAAACATTTATGATAAGCTATATTAGCAAAAAACAGAAATATTGTAGCAATGTTTCCCGTAAAAAACTTATCATCACATTAATTATTAATATTTACAAAACAAGTAATTGACCATGTACAGTCTTGTGGTTATCGAATCATAACTCTAATATAAGACAATAATAGAATTAACAGAAATATGTTCAAAATGCTTTGTGGTGGTGCATTAAAATCCTCATTTATAAACCTTACCATGCATAATCTTCCTATATTTACATTATTTGATACAGTTCATTGGTAAAAGTTTACAATTGGGTGCCCCTCGTTTATTGGCGATTCTTTCTTGACGCCAAAATCGGCGCCAGGAAGTCACAATTTCAAGATGGCCGCTACACAAAACCAAAATAAGAAGTCGAAGAATTGCATAAGATCTGTGTCCATGTACACATCAATCTGTTTTTACTTAAAAAAACATCCTAGAATTGCACAAACTAGGCATTGCACCTTAAATATGTCCATGTACACATCAATCTATTTTCATTTAAATAAAATCGGGAAGCTAAAACAAATTTAAAACTATTGTGGTAACCAGAAGTGAGGTTTCATCTCCAAAATTTTTTTAAAAATGTCGCCAATCGAAGGGGCACCCAATTCTACACTAAAGCCAGTTCATTTATCGAAATCTATACGAAACAACTGGTTCAATCAGAACGATTCAAACCAAACATTTTTTATACCGTCATTTGAAAACTCAAATATTGTTTACAATTCCAGTGTTCTACATTTAAAAAAATGGTATAAAATAGAAAAAAACGATAATATTAAAATGGCTCCAACTTTATCAAGGAAAGTTTTATTTCCGTCTTCTGTAGAGGAACAGAATGTAAGTACTGCTATTAAACTTTTTGATGAAAAGACTTTAGCTGCTCTGCAAATTGAATCGCAGAATAATAGAATTCGGTATGGAAAAGATGTCTTAAGAACTAAACATTTTATTGATGTAATTTTAAAGTGGTGGAAAATTGTGAATGTTAAACACTAAAAAGGCCTTACAGTTTCGAGATGTATTTATGCAGCTTATAAGGACAACAAAAGATAAAAGCTTAGAATGTTTATCACAGTTTTGTTCGTGGCTTATATCATGGAACGATTTTTGCCCAACAGCAAAAAATTGTAAGTCACAAATTGGGGAAACTATCAAAAGAAGCCCAAGTTGCTCTTCTCCATACAACAGCAACATTGAATGAACTTTCAAAGTATTTGTTAAAAGAATTTAAATTACCTTTTATTCCTTCAGGAAAATTTCAGACAGATAACCTTGAGGTACGTTTTGGTCAATTTCAACAAATGAGTGGCTGTAATTATAATGTATCCTTACAGCAGATTATAAAGTCGGAAAGAAAACTAAAATTAATTAGTTTGCTTAAAATGCAATTTCTGAGAAAGGTTCATTTATTTTACAACATTTTTCTTGTAATGATATTGAAGATTTTAATGATGATCAACTTATTGATAAGGAATTTGGTGATGTTTTGCATCAATCCAACGATGTTAATGTTACAGAAAAAGATACAATGTGTCTAATTTACATTTCTGGATATGTTTGTAGATCTGTATTGAAGCATATAAATCGTAATCTCTCCAGGAAAAAAATTAATTCTTGATGAAGAAATGATAGTTGAACATTGGGAAGATTTTGCGTACTTAGCTGCTATTGATCGAGGTGGTTTATTTTGGCCAACAGAATTCGTGCTTTTCATTCCTCTGCATTTAAAATATTTTCAATCCTAATATCTGAAATGTATGAGAAATTATATATTTCATCAAAAAATCAACATTCTATATTAATAAGTCTCATCACAGAGAAAGTTGAAAACAGGATTATTTGGAATGATAGTATTTGTGAATGTGGCAAATCATTGCATGATTTGTTGAAAAGTTGTGTCACACGCATTTCCAATATATTGCAGAATATTTACTGTAAGGTTAAAAATAACAATTTAAAGGAAACCAATGACCAAAAAAGAAAAATGGGTAAATTAAGTAAATAATTCTGGAATTTAGGTGAATTTTTTATGTAATTTTAAAGTTAAATAATTAGTATTTGCAAACTGTGCATAACTGAGCCATAGAAACTTGCTGCTGCCTACTAGTGGCTGAGTGGTAAAATAGCTGAAAACTGATAGTTTGGTCTGGAGTTCCAATCTCGGCGAACGGGCTGGCTGATAATTACCTTATACGGGCAAATAGAATTGATAATTACCTTATATGATCAAATAGAATTAAAAGTTAATTAAGTTTGAAAATATTGACAAGTGTGATAGAAGCTGATGAACCAACAAAAAGAAAGATGTTAATTTTAAAAGTGAAATAAAAACTTGGGAAATATGGGATGATAATGCGATAGCAAGAAATCTAATGAATTGGACTGTGACAGCTCCATAAGCGTTAAAATATGTGAATGAACAGAATACAAAGAAATGATGGGAGAAAATAAAAAATGAAATGGCGGCAAGAACAGAAGATATTCATATCAAATGTAGAAAGAATTAGGTCAACTGAAAATGAGTCAAAACGAATCTGTAGATGCTTACATGAATACAGCTGTAATTCTGAAAAGTAAAAGCATTCAAGTTGGGATGAAATAAGAGATAAAAAATTAATTTACCTCATACTAGAAGGACGTTAAAGTTGATTGTTGTTAAAATTATCAAAAGTAATAAAGAGAAAGATATAGCTTCAATTATACAAGCTTTAAGATAAACAAATTGTAGATCATGATTTAAAAGCAATTTTTACCAAAACTAAAGCAGAAGAAAAGACGAGCGAGAACAATGAAAAAAGGGTTGATCTTTACATTATGGTAACTTGGTGATTTTTTGGCGAAAATTTGGCAACCAACTCTCCTACAGCAACCCTCTGTTTTTTTTCCCCCGCCGCCATTTTGTCTTCACGAAGTAAAGACATGTTTCTTTTCTTTTTATCTACTGAACACTTCTTCCAACAATCTACTAGCCGAATTACACTTATGCTAGAAATTTTATCAAACAAAACTGCTTAATCATGACAAATATTCACTGCAAAATTGGGAAAAAGTGCACAATACAACACTCCTTATGCGTTTTTCAAAATAACACATACACATAAACCATGTACACGCCGACTTATTTTTACTTAAAAAAACATCCCAGAATTGCACAAAAATGGCATTGCGCACACTCTTCACTATATCCATGTACACTGCTTTTTTCTCATAAATTAGAAAAATTTCACGAAAATACATGACAATTTTCTCAATCTTTAAACCCGGTAAAAAGAACATATATGAAATTACCTGATCGCGAAAAAGTATTTACTCTTTCCAAATATGAACATTTCCACATATAAAATAAATAAAATATCCAAAAACTTTTACCTCTAAATCATCTATTATATTATAAACGTCACCAACGAATTCATACCGCAACCGTTTATTAATATCACATGACATATCCCATGATCTCTCATTTCCCTCATGCAAAATAATGCGTAATCGGAACTGAGTACTGCTCACATTATTACCAAAGTCCCAGGTAGTAACCTTTATCGCCTCCAAAATGTCACCAAACTACCAGTTACCATATTGTAAAGATCAACCGAAAAAAGATTATGTAGTATGATGTATGAAATGATAGAAGAACTAAGTTCAATGGAGGCTCACGAAGTCTGGAAATTAGTTGAAAGATCTATCAATAAGAAAATTACGATGGTTACGAAAACTACAAAATAAGATTTTTGATGTAAAAACTGCATATTTAAATGGATACTTGAATAAACCAATTTATATGAACAACCACCTGGATTTAAATCAGATTCAGACTGTCAAGCATTAATAGATTGGATTAAAAAAACAAAACAAAGTAGTAGTTCAAGGCACATTAATCGAAATCCTTTGAAGTAAGCCAAATCAACTAGCTAAATCATGTTTATTTTTGTAGACCTCAAATCAGGGGCTACAATGATAAGCCTGTTTTGGCATTCATATTTCAAAAATTTGAATGGCAAACTTTTTGTTGATGTGAATTAATGACGTTTAACTTAATAATTAATATCTTATAACATTGTAATGATATGCTGGATTTTTCATTGCTTAATACTGCATGCATCTTTTACTATTTGTCTATTATTAAATAAATTTACAGTGTATATTTAATCAGATGTTCTTTCATAAGAATTTTTTATAGCATGATATGGTGCTCATTGGGGTTGATTGCATAGTTATGATCTCACTTTGTTTTCAGGGAATTTTATAATATATTTTTGGATATGCTACAAGATTTCTCGGATAATGTTCATGCTTTAAAACATCTTTAAAATAAAACTTTTTTTGTCATATATTTCCCAAAATGTTCACTTGTATGTTTATAATTAAAAAGTACTTTAAGATATTGGATTAAATGTTGAAATGTTTTTATGAGAAAGAAAAAAAAATGGCTTTTGCTTCAATAGAATTGCATGTAAAATCATAAATGTAAATTAAAATTTTATTTAAATTAATATGTTTATGAATTTTGTTATGAAATATCACATATCTTTTTAATATTTAAGCAGTATAAATCAATCTAATTAATTTAAGCAATACAAATTAGTGTAGTAGTATGTGGTGTATAAAGAGTTTAAATATTTTTAAAAGAAAAAAAAAAGAATGTCTAAATTAATTGAATACTAAGCATCTGTAAACTATATCCATTTTGGTATATAGAATGATATAGATGATATATTGTAATATCAGTGAGTCGTAGAAACTTATTCAAGTTTATGAAGTTTATTTTTGTGGACCTCGCATCAGAGTCTGCAATAATAATGTTCCATTATTAATATTTAAAAAATTCAAATGACAACTTATTGCAGATGTGAAATGATAATTTCAACTGGCTAATCAGTATCTTATACTATCGTAATGACTCGCAAGATTTTTCATTGCTTAATATTGTGTATTTTTAATGAGATGTATTAAGAGTGTATTTTTAATAAGATTTTCTTTCATAAGAATTTTTTGGAGCATGATATGATGCTCATTGGGATTGATTGCATAGTTATGATCTTGCTTTTTTTAAGAGAACTTGAAATATATTTTTGAATATTCTGTGTAATGTTTTTGCTATAAAACATCTTTAGAATGAATCTTTTTTCAATATGTAGACTAAACTTCAGATATACTTTTAATATATTAATGTATTAATAAGATTTATGTATTTCACTTAATATCCACATGTGTATTTATTATTAAAAAGCATCTTAGGATCTCTGATTGAATCTTGAAAAATCTTTATGGGAATAAAGAAAAGAAAGAGTTCATTTTGCTTCAATATCATTGCACCAAAAACAATTATAAAGCAATATTATATTAGAATTAATGAATTGATATTAATTTTATTATGAAATACTATATGTGTTTGTTTAGTATTCAAGCAGTATAAATCAGTCTTCATAATTTAAGCAATATAAAATCATCTGAGAGCTTTAACATATTTTTTCTTTTTATTACAAAATGAAAACATCTCATGTTTAGTTCATTACATATGTTATATTTTCATTGATATTATCATACCGTATAATTTTTATAAATAATTTTTGTGTCCATTTTATTTCCGTATAAAAGTTCAGATATGTTTCAGTTTAATTTAAATCAGCTCTGCTAAATTTACAATATCACTCAAATCTTATTTTTATTTTCTGTTTAATAAATCGGTATTTAGTATTTAAATATCATTACGATATAACATAGTACGTTATTATTCCTAAAATTCGAAATATTAGTTGTAAAAATTAATTTGACTTGACTTTTGTGTTGGAAATAAAACGCTGCGCACTACATAAATGAAACAGTCGGCTGCGTCTACCGTGGGAACGATCGCCTTCGATTGTGACGTCACAAATCGGTGGAGCAGGCCTGTAGATATCTAGTTGGCCTTGGTTAACTTCAGTTAGAAGCGGAATTTCAGATATTCTTATTTTCTAGAAACTAACAAAAAACATTTAAAATCCTCTTTAATTTATTCCTGACCAACCTTTAATTGCTCTCCTGCCACACCCTCCCTTCTGACATATAGGTAAGAAAGCCTAACTTCCTATCTCCATGCCTTCTGAGGCCGTTCTTTTGCACCCCAGCATATTCGATAGGGGATAAAGCAATTAAGCAGGACAGGACAGGAACAATTACAAGGGGCACCACGCCATCGCCATTGACAAAAATGGTTTAGCCCCCATGTACTACCTCTCTAGCGTACCACCCCTTCCACAGGGGACTTGATTACGGTATACATAGGACATAATACTAACAACAAATAAGACATAGAACATCATACTGTTACAACATACTTCGACACATAGGAAATAACATTAACATATGGTTACAGATTATTTACAGTGCAAGAATTTATGTTCATTACAGAGCTTGTTGGTTTTGGCACCGCCCCTTCCACGGGGGACCTGATTACAGTAAACATAGGACATAGCGCAACATACTGTTACAACATACTTCAACACATAGGACATAGCATTATCATACTATTACAGATTATTTACAATGCAAGAAGTTATGTTCATAGGACATAGCATTATCATACTATTACAGATTATTTACAATGCAAGAAGTTATGTTCATACAACATAGCATTATCATACTATTACAGATTATTTACAATGCAAGAAGTTATGTTCATACAACATAGCATTATCATACTATTACAGATTATTTACAATGCAAGAGGTTATGTTCATTATAGAGCTTGTTGGTTTTGGCCTCAGAAGGCATGGAGGTCATATGCTTTATGATACCTAGGGTGTTATATTTGAATTATGTATTGAATGTTGTACTGCGGTAATTAGGTAGGTAGCGCACCCATGGACCGCTATGGACCATTTGGTCCATAGCGGTCCATGGGTGCGCTACTTTAACATGTACTTTGATGAATTATTGCATTTGATGCACTGGTCAGCTGTTCAGTAACCATGTGAAATTGGTACGTTCTCCCTGGTGTAGATTCTGTTACCTGTTTAAGGTGGTTTTTGACGAGTTGTAGGCACCCCTGTGACGATACACTTCTTCTCTTGTGGAGTATGTGAACACTTTACCAGTGACACAATGGCATAGTACCAGTGGATGCAGGCACAGGTATAATATAAATTGTTAGCTTGCATTATTGCTAGCCCTTTTGGAGGAGAGTTATTATGAGATACAGTCTTTGAGATCACGTTGCCGTTAGGGGGTTTGTGCTTGTTTCTCATTCTGGGGAGCACAGCTCGAGTCCATATTGGTGTAGTGTGTCTATTAACTTTCGAAGGTTTTCATACACATTTCTCCGCTTGATTAGTAACCTTAGGAATTGTATTCCGGGGTTCGTGGGATGGCGCACATGGTAAATTGTAGTCAAGGGACATTGTAGGATGTAGTGATCAGGGTCGCCCATCTCCCCACATACACACACATTTGTTGAAGAGAGATTTCTTTCGCAGAAGTATGTGGGGAATGGACTATGACCGGAGATAAATTGTGTGAGAAAATAATTGGAGATTATGCGTTCTTCATTAACAGAGTTATTAAACACATCCTCATTAAAAATAAAATCCAATTTGCTTGTAGTTATTTTGATAACATAAATGTTTACTCTTCTTCCAAAGAACAACATCTAAAGCATTTGAGTGAATTATTTGAAATATTTATTCAAGAAGGTATTAAATTGAACCAGAGTAAATGCGTCTTTGCCAAAGATAAAATCAATTTTCTAGGTTAGGAAATTAGAAAGGGTAAAGTTACCCCAGATAACCAAAATATTGAAAGTATTAAAAATTTGAAATATCCAAGTAATGTAAAAGAACTACAAAGAGTGTTAGGCAGTGTAAATGTTTATCATAGATTCATACCTAATTATGCTAAATTAAGATCTCCTCTAAATAAATTATTCAAAAAAGATGTACCATGGCATTGGGATGATCAATGTTAAACTGCTTTTGACGAACTGAACGATATTCTTATTTCAAAACCAGTCTTACAATTGTATGATCCAAATAAACCTTGTCATGTTTTTGTTGATGCATCACAGATTGCTGTGGGAGCTGTTTTGGAGCAGCCAGATGAAAGTAATGTATTACACCCAGTTTCCTACCATTCTAGAGCTTTAAAAGATTACGAAAAAAAATTATGCAATTACAGAACTTGAATGTTTAGCTATTGTTGATGCATTAGGTAAATTATATTACTATCTTCACGGTGAAAAAGTTACAATCCATACAGATCATGCAGCCCTTGTTTGGCTTAAAAATGTTAAGAATTTAAGAGGCAGATTATTCCGTTGGTCACTGCGACTCAGTATGTTTGATTACGACTCAGTATGTTTGTTAAATATCAAAAAGGCTCTACAAACGTTGAAGCTGATATGCTTTCTAGACAACCTGTTTCTCACCAGCTCCAACATTCTGTGTATTTACTTAATCGTGATGAAATTATACAACAGCAAAAAAGTGACAATGTGTGTGGTAAAAAATATGTAGAACTAAATGATTTGATGGTAATTAAGAAGAAAAAAGGCTATAAAATTGTGGTACCAAAATCTTTAAGATTACAATTATTAACTGATGAAAAATTCGGACACCCAGGTATTCATGCTATGTTAAATTTAATCACCCCACAATATTATTGGCCCTACATTAGTAAAGATATTGGAAATTTCGTGAAACATTGCCAGGTTTGTCAAATTAATAAAAAGAAAAAAACCAAAAAATTTAGACTTATGCAAGAAGTACGCCCAACTGATAAACCTTTTGAATGTCTTTCTATTGATACATTCGGCGGTTTTAATTATTTTAATTCTACAAAAAAAATATTTACATCTTGTGATCGATCATGCCACAAGATATGTCTGGGCTTTTCCATCTAAAAGTGCAACTACAGAAACTTATGCTAATATTTTGAAACAAATTTTCCAAATTCAAGTCCCCGAAAAAATCGTTAGTGACCGCAATGTCGCATTCACCTGCAATAGATTCAAAAAATTTCTTAGAAATTATAATGTAAAACAACTTCTAACTACTGCTCGTCACCCCCAGACAAATGGTAAAGTAGAGCGTGTGAACCAAACCCTAGTAACCCGTTTAAGATGTAAAGTAAATTCTACACCGTCGAAAATTCCATGAACGAAAATTTTGGATCAAGTTATTAGTGAATATAATAATTCCCCTCATTCGGTAACTAAATTCACCCCTGCATATCTTTTACTCGGAAAACTTCTTTTCGATTCTTCCCTAGATCAAAATACTTACCCTCCGGCTGACATAGCGAGAAAATTAGCTAAAGAGAGAACTATTGAATATCATAAAATGAATAAAAGTCGTTATGACACAAAATTTGCAGATGTAGAATTTCAACCTGGTGATCCAGTTTTATTTGATGAATTTGAATTTTCGAATACACGTAAATTGACAGCTCCCTATTCTGGACCATACCAAATAGTCAAAAAATTATCTGAGGTTAATTATGAAATTGATAAAAAGAATTACCACACAAAGAAACCTATTGATATTGTCCATGTTTCCAGACTACGACACTACCAAGACCCAGAAAATTTTAAACTACATCACCAATAGGTAGACACACCTTCCTTTTGGTAAACGCTCAACTGGGGTTGCTACTAAAGGTAATTAGAGCACCTCTAATTATTTAATGTCTAATTTTCTGTGTTGTAAATTTTTGGTGTGTTGTTTTGTATCTTTGTATTTATTTTGTATTTATGGGTCAATTTTTTGGCAACGACATTAATGGTAATTATAAAATACTATTGAAATTGAAAGTTGTGTTGAACGACAATGCAGTATATGACATAATTGTCATTGTCGATAGTAAAAGGTAAAATATGAGTAAAATTATTGTGTAAAATGATTATTATCAAAATAAGTGTTTTATATGAATAAGTAGTGAAAATGAAATACTGTAAAGAAACTAAAAGTCAAAAGGAAATGTTAAGAAATTTGTAAAGTATTGCAATTGTCAGTGATATGAAGAAAAAAATAGAGGAATACCTCACCTCAAATAGAAATTTTTAATATTAAAGCCACGGCGAACTGGAAATGAAAGATTTGTAAAATAAGAACTGCTCTAATGTTTTGCAGTAATCTCTAAAGACCTGGATCCAGAACTGAAACTGTTCTCGAGAAATATTTTCCCAATACTTCATGCATAATGTTATTTTTCATTATTTTCTATAAATGTAAATATATTAAGGTATATTATTTACAATTTTATATATTGATATTATTAATGACTGTGTTATAGTGAGAGTGTCTATTTAAGATTAATATTATTGTAACTCGAATTCTGGATGCGAGTTCTTCAAACAAATTAAGGAATTTTTTTAAAAATAATTTTCTAGCTATTGTCGTGATTTTTTTCCACTATCTGGAATGTCTTGTGGTCGAGGCGCCCGGCTTCAAGCCTTTTCAGATGGCGGGAATATTTGTAATAATAAAATTCCATAATCAAGAATACACTTAAAATTCTAACTGTATGTTCTTTTCATTTTTTAATGGCGACGATCTCTTATTTGAAAGTACGTGGAATTAAATCCACAGCCCCTTAGTCAAGTTGGTTTTCTCGCCTTTTCTACACGTACAGCTTTAGATTGTTCTAGAAATATTTAAAGCGAACTGGAATGGCTGACGAGGCTGAAGTCATTTCTTGGAAGCTCCGCCTTTCCAGAGGCTACAAAAGAACTCGCAAAGGAATATCGGGGTCTTTTCTTTAATGTAACGATGCAGTAAACTTAATACAAAAGTTATTAGTAGTTCTTTTTTATTTACTCCGGAGATCTTAATTTTTGTAACTGCTATTTTCTCCTGAAATATAATAAATGGATCCTGTTTTTTAATCGTCTGATAATTTAAGCTACGACTACATCTATGATTCTTCACCAATCTATTTATTCCAGACAAAAGCTGGTACATTATATATATATATATATATATATATTAATTATACTATCTCCTAATATAAATTTAGTAGAATGTATCAAAAAGAGATACATACATATAAAAAGAGAGAACCCACGTGTAGGAAGTCCGAAAATTGTGTTTTAAAGGAACTTGAATGTAAATCATGAAAAAACCTTTTTAAGGGGACTTGAATTTAATTCATAAATAACAAAATTTCAAACTTTGAAAAAGAAAGTAAAAAACAAGTAATTATCGCTATTGATCAGAAATTTGTTGACTTTTCAAGGGGAACAAACCAACTCCCGTTCAATGAACAATAATTAATAAATGCGAAGGTGTTTCGTCTTTTACTCAAGTAAAAATGATAATGCCAAAACTGGCAAATTAAGTTTTGGCCTAACTCTCATTATGCTGGACGGAAACTTGACAAGCTCAGACTATGTGGAAACTGTGGTAGATCATGTGTACTTTTTTATACGCTTAATTATTCTCACAGAATAATTCTCTCTTTTAAACGTGTAATGCACTACCTCATCATTTAGACTTTGCACAGGAGTAGTTCAACCAGCCTAAGAATCAGATTGTAATACTTACCTGTTCCTCAAATAAAAAAAACCTAACAAACATTTGCGATACGAGGAGAATGGTCTTTTTTTTTTTTTCCATTGACTCATTACCATACTCTGTAACGAATTAAAAGCTGAAATGCAGGATTGTTGGGAGACAATATTGCAGTTTTCGAGACAGTACTAGAGCTAAATTTCAATATTTTGTCCAATCGCTACTTACGCAAATTGCTGCTGTTATTCGCGTGAAAGGTGAAGCGACAGACTATTGAACAGTGTATATAACAACATACCTTTTTAGTGTATATATTGCTGTATATGAACATATACTGTCTGTAAGATAATTAATCGTGCGTAACAAAATGTAATAAAACATTCTTTATTAGTTTAGTGTAGCGGGTTCTAGCCAAGATTTTCAAGGAGAATAACATATGTAAGGATAGTACCGAAAATGGCTATGACAAAACTTCTTTTAATAGGTAGTATCTTCCATACACTTAAAGAAATTACATTTTTTGTGCACGATTGAAATCTTTTTTGAACCGCAGTCAAGTTTCCTTCAATTCCTAATAATGCACGTGCAGATGCATTCACTTCCAAAGAAGCCTCGCGAACTAAAGAAGCAGACACAGTCACGAGTAAAAATGATAACAAATTGGTAATTAAAATTATCAGCGCAGAAATACTCTCCGATGATAAAAAACTGGACTTGGGGATAACTATAATATTAACAGTGAAATATATTGTAATGGCATTGTGTGCAACGGCTAGAAAAATCTGGAATGACAATTCATTGTCTACAAGTTTTGTTACATGAAACAGTGAGTTGTAAAAGTACAGGTGCCACTTGGAATCAAAACTTCCATCTTGTGTCATGGACTTTACTGTATAGAGTAAAGAATTTCTTATTTGGTGGCAAATTGTGGCATATAACATTGCAAATGTGTTCAGAGGTAAAATTATTAAAACATTCAAACTTAAAGAATGCAGCACTCTTAAAGACTGTTCCGTAGCTTTGTCTTTGGTGGACATTTTGAGTACCATGTTAACGACATATGGAAAATTTTTTAATGTGAAGGAGTAGAAAGTAGCATTAAGTAAATGAATCAAAGCCGTGATAATGCCCCATACGAACAACCAATAATTTTCAACATAATAATTGGAGTTTAACTCAGACAAGCGGTTGGTTATATTCCTCAATCGATTTATTCTGAAACACAGAACAAATCTGTGGGAAAGTAAGAGAATAAAATGAAGAATATTGACTGTAAATGAAAATCTATAACTAATACTCGAAAAATTTGGCATAGTAAGGAGAACGTGCAGTATAGCAACAAAAACAGCATATAACTGTATCAGATATGTCCAACATTTAGGAAGGCATCCTTTACTGTCTAAGCTAATAATTCCACTCAGATGAAACAATAGATATAGAAATTTATATAAACGTTGTATTTTCATCTCCTTTCTGAACCAATTTTCAAATCTGTGTTTCTTCTTTGATAAATGAACAGTTTTTACAAACGTAGTTAGACGCGACTCATCACGGCATAAGTTTAACTTTCTGTTTCAGACTACGAATGTCAATGCCCATTAAAAATTTTTTCTTTCAAGAAATGATGCAACACAAACAGCTCGAATTCTAATATTACAGATACACCGTCGTCTCCACGTTTTTACGTATCTTATCAGTTAACCTTCATCTCTGACATTTAAATCCGTAGTGAAGTAAAAACGAAGTTATGCCTTGGTGCTTTTAATGTAATCACATTTAAGGACATGAGCTCAACAGTCAAGAGAAAAGTGTTTACCATTGGATCAATATTCAATTACTGAAATGGGATAATCTCAATAGTTTGAGAAGGACTTTTTTATTTAAACTCAGAACTCATAATTTTATTGATCGCACTTTCTTAATGCTTAGAACACAATACCATATTCCTTTTAATTTAAATTTAACCAGGAATTTTAACTATAATAGCATGGACAAAATTGTAGCAGACTGAAAAGCTGGTAAGTTCTTTTAGGTGAAAACAAAAAATTCACAGTTCTTTACAGATCAATAGTAATCCATTGTGCATTTACAAAATATATGAAAATGAATCATTAGTAATTAAATATAACGATTACACTTGAATGAAGATTGGAACTGAACGTTTGGTTTTAATAGAATTCAGATCGGATATTAAAAGTATACATCCTCTGCCAGTTAATAACTGAAATTTGATTTGTGTTTTAAGCAAATTTATTTGTGAGGAAACCTTATCTCTCTAACCATCTTTCTCTTTGTGTAAATGTAATATCATCTTTATTCCTTCCATAGTATGATGCGTCAATTTTTGAGCGATGGGTTCTAGCTTCTGGATTATTTTTTGAATACATGAATATTTACTCTCAGAGAAGTCGATAAAAGTTAGATAACAAACTTTTCGTCGTATACGGGGTATCTCAAAAGGTTGCTTCCAAAAATAACATGCTGGTTTGTTATACTTGCCAATGCCAAACTTAACATGCTGGTTTGTCATGCCATAAAAAATAAGATTTACATAGGAACTTGGGTCCGAAAATGAGAACAGCGACCGCTAGAGGGTAAGTTCGCAGTCTTATGGAAAGGTGGGAAGTGTAATTATTTCAGACGAAGACTTGCAGGAGAAAGAGGAATCGGTTTACTAACTCAATTCTTTATGTCATTTTGTATGATATTTTGTGGAAAAAGTGTTGCGGAATCTCATGGTTGACGTTACAGCAGCTATACGTCGAAATATCTGGTTTCAGCATGATGGAACGCCTGCACATTTTTGCAGCACTGTACAGGAATACCTCGATAGGACATCCTGATCGCTGGATTGGCTGAGGAGGACCAGTCGCATGGCCAGCGCGATCTTCCGACCTCATTGCCCTAGATTTCTACCTGTGGGGATGCGTGAAGTCTATTGCACACGAGATGACTGAAACATCGCACATGGATCTCGTCGCCAGAATCCTGGAAGCGGCGGCACGTGTCTGTGACACACCTGTCCATTTTGAACGGGTCGGTAAATCCATGCATCGACTTTGTGGAACATGCATTTTGGCGAAAGGAAAAAATTTAGAATATTTTCTACGATTGAATTTTCTCAACTGTTTCTTTATTATCGGTTTTACTTTTGTTTCTTTCAAATAATTTCTCGTATTTCTTTTCATGCGTTATATATTTTTTTTCTTCGCAATTGGAGGTTTACCTGTCTTAGCTGGTGTTATCCAGTTCTCTTTATTATTATTTGGGGTCGTTCCTATATCAGAGACTTTTACTTTCTAGCTCCTTATATTTCTTTTTAGTGTTCATTTCAGTTTACATTTGAGTGTATTCCAAACAGAGAGGGGCGACCGGTTCATTGTCTGCTTCGTCTCTAAGTTTAAAGGTTTCATCTAATTTTCGATTGATTATTTCATAATCAATCCTTTAAAATCAATCCTCCTTAATTTAATAAATTTCGATTGATCATTCCTTTAAAGATAAACATGGTTTTATGATTTGGGGGGTGAAAATATTTTCCTCGACTGGAGGGTTCTTTCTATTAAATTCCTGTTGTCCTGAAATTAAATTCGGAAAAATCCTTAAATTTTTCATACTTAGTCCTGAGGTTTCGGAAGCGAAGACTCGGGGAAGTTATTCTTAACTTTTTCGGAATTCTTAGTGCTGCTATTGGTAGAATCGGCAAAATTTATGGATATTTACTGAAGTGGTGAAATAGTCAGATGCTGAATCCATATCATCACTGTCGTATCGATGATGCCAAAACGTATCTGGAGGTACCCTGCTGGCCGCCATAAGAAGAAGAAGCAAAAATAATACTTACAAACGCAGAGAATAAAACAATGTTAATAACCTACCATGCTGTTAGGTGGCCCAGGCCACGAGGTATGGGTTCCTTGGCCAAAGACCTATTCCAGATTAATAAATATAGCTACTACAACATATTGGCATGCCCTGCCCCGCGTGACCTTAAGTGGTCCGTAGTACATGTCTCCCCAATCCTGAGAACCAGGTGTAGAGGTTCAACCTCAGCTCTGGCCCATTGGAGAGAGAGAGGCGCACTGCCCAAACCAATTTCCCAAACAGCACTGGTCGTTAATTTGCTACCTACCAGTTGCTCGGGCTGCTCGTCGCAGCGGGACATTATCCAGCGTACCCCGAGGATGCTACCCTCCGGGCTACTAGAACCACGCCATGCTAGGACGTGCCAGACCTCCGGGCCGGCTAATAAGTTACCTTCCCGGGGCCTCCAGGACCAAGGAGAACCGAACCGAGCAATGATAGCCGAATTATCGATATTACCGGCTCAGCCCCAATATGCCCATTGTGCTCCTGGCTTTAAAAGTCTCCATAGTGGAATTGTGCAGAACTAAGGTGGGAAGGTAGAGGGTATGACCAAGAAGTCACATGGCCCAAATGAGAGGAGAAAACTTAAGAGGCGGAACCTATGAACAGTAAAGCGCCGTTCCCACTGGGGTTTATCTGAGCTAACGGAGTCGGTTCCATGTGTCGACTAGCTCCTCTGTACCTGCAGTTCAGATTTTTCAACTTGCTGCCCTATGGGGAAAAACTGTTTGTGGGGATGGGTCTACTACGTTAGTTGTGTTCGTTAGCTCAGATGAACCCCAGTGGGAACGACCCTTAAGGTGTTGCATGCCTTTGTTTTCCGCAATTTGTAGTTTGTCTACGTCTTTATTCCTCATAGTGGCCCATTCAGGCGAGGCGTACGAGAAGATTAGTCTAATAACTGCAATATAATCTAAGATCTAGTTTGGATTCGTACCTAAGCAGAGGGGTGAGACTTTGAATTGCCCCGATGGTCTTTCCACGAAAATGCGTAATATGGTCTTTCCAACTGAACTTCGCGTTGAGGACAATGCCTAAATATTTCGCCTTGTTAACGAGGGAGTTTCCGTGTTGAAGAGGAGATTTTCAGTGACTGCAGCCTGCGAGTGCTTCTTTCTGATAATGAGTAACTGAGACTTATCCGCCATTTTTGACACCAGAGCTCAAGTTGTGGCATAATGCTTTGCAGCTTGCGAATTGCGAAGTTGGGATTAGCCGACTTTACTGCCAACGCAGTGTCGTCGGCATAGCACCCGACAAAGTAATTATAGTCAAGATTCACCCTTGGAAGATCCTCTACATAAAACAAGTAGAGAACAGGACCTAAACTGCTGACCTGTGGGACACCGGACATAATTCTTTTAAATTCTGAGCAGTTGTTGCCTATGGAGGCGCAGAAGTTTCGTCCGTGTAAAAAGGAGTGAATAATTCTGATGAGTGTAGGTGAGAAGCCGTTGTTAATGAGCTTGAAGATAACCCCCTCATGCCAGTAGCGGTCGAAGGCTTTCGCCACGTCCAGCATGAGTAAGGCGACATTCTGATGATTATGCAAGAATCTTCCGATGTACTCAGAGAGCCTAACTAGCTACTTGGTTGTAGAGAGGGAACGAATATTGTGTATAAATATTGTAGTATATTTAGCATCCTGTATAAATAAGGCAATATATAATAATGTAATATATATCTTTGCAATCTGCAAGTACCAAATAATGTAACTCTGCATGCACACCTATGCACCCCTGAATTTAGTATAACCGTGTAACTGTGCATGCATTAACATTCCGTATGAATGATGAAATGTATTATTTAGCATTCAGTAAGTATTAAATAATGTAACTTCGCACGATAGTATAACTGCGTTACTGTACACGCATAACTGTATTGAACAACTGAAAATGCATATCTGCGTACCTTTGCAAAATATACGAATAATATAGTGTATAATATAGCACTCAGTACGAATAAGCATTCTGCATGAATAGTGTAATGTATTCAGCATACTTTATGAATAATGTACTGTATAATTAAGCAGAATGTTAAGTACCATGTAATGTTACTCCGCACGTATAACTGTACCTTTCAATATTATATAACTGTATAACTGCGAATGCATAACGGTGCATGCATAACTATATTATGCCCTGCGCATGCGTAACTGTGAACAATGTATGAATACTGTAATACAATTTAACTTCCTGTACAAATAAGCATCAACATCAATGTAAATATCTACTGCCCATGTATGAATAACGCATTGCGTTTATTTCGGCATGTTAAACGTAATGTGCCTAGGTGCATTCATGTTAAACATAGTGCGTTTTGATTCTCCCGCGCTCTCATGTATTTTTCGTTTTCTTATATAAGTAGTTTTATGTGTTTAATGTAATGTGTGTGTTTAACGTAATGTTTATGCTGTTTAATGTCGTATTGTGTGTACTTTGTATCGTGTACTGTTATGTTTTGTATATTTTGCGTTGAACTGTGTTTACTCAATGTATATTTATTTGTCATGTATTTCAAATGTGTAGGCTTAAGCTGCATGTATGACTTACCATTAACATGCCAAATCTTATGTCTACCAAGTATCTATTATACACTTAAGACGCCCCTGTTTGGCCACGGGAACAAACTCATCTTAATATCTCAATAAACTCCCGGAACGGGCCTCTTGAGGCTCCAGGAAGTTGTTGCTTCTAGTTAGGGGAGGGCGTGGGACACATGCCTGTTTACCTCTGTTAAACATCAGGCGTCCCCATCCTCCGTCACCTGTCACCTGTAGAGAGGGAACGACGGAAGACGAACTGTTCTACCGGAAGTTTCTCCAGATAAGGCTCCATGCGTTTCAAAATAATGCGTTCTAAAATTTTACCGAGTCCAGAAAGGAGGCTAATAAGGCGAAAGCCCTCTGGCTTTGTAGCTTCTTTACCTGCCTTCGGTAGTACAGTTATCTTAGCACTTTTCCAAGATGTAGAGAAATAAGTATTTGTAAGGCAAGCATTCAGAATACCGATGTATTTTCCAAGATGTAGGGAAATAAGTATTTGTAAGGCAAGCATTCAGAATACCGATGTATTTAGCGATAATGCCAGGCGGCAAAAATTTTATTGCGATGTTAGTAACGCTGTCATAGCCGGGAGCATAGTATATTTTTAAGTCGCTTAATGACATCTTGAATTTCATTTGGATCCGTAATTTGTATGTCGTTCTCAGAACTATGCGCCGTAATCCATTCTTTAACGCTATATCTCACATCGTAAGCAAATTCTACAAGGGCTGTAAATTAAGTAATGGCAACATAGGTATAAATCAATTCTTAATGAACTTACAAGTACAACTGCATTACATTACTTCTATGTAATCACCAGCAAAGTTCATAACCTTTTCCCAAATGTCGAGAAGCTGTTGTAGACCAGTGGCAAGGTGTTGATTGTTGATGTGAGCGACCGAGCGCTCTACTGCGTGGAGTACAGATGAAACGTCATGAAATCGGTGACCTCGGAGGGGTTTCTTCAACTTCGGAAACAGATCGAATTCACAAGGACTCATGTCGGGCGAGTAGGGAGGGTGTTCCAGGATTCCCCACTGCCACCGTCGCAAAAGGAGAGGGACATCGTTTGCGACATGGCAACGAGCGTTGTCATGCAATACGATAGGGAGATTGTTGTGCAATAAACGTGGACTTTTGCGCCGCATAGCCGGACGTAGATGGTGCTGTAGAAATCGGCAATAGTAATCTGCTTTGACAGTTTGTCCTTCAGGTACAGCATGTGTAAGAATCACACCATCCCAGTTGTATGCCATAATCAGCATAACCTTCACCCGACTGGGTTCCTGTCGAAATTTATGTGGACGTGGTGAACCTTGGTGACACCATTCATTTGATTGACGCTTTAATTCAGGCTCATAGGCTCGTGCCAATGTCTCATCAATGGCGACAATACGCTGCAGAAATGAGTCTCCTTCATTGCGGTATCTCTCCAAGTGGGTGCCAGCCAGTGCATACCGGTGCCATTTCTGTACTTCGGTTAGTCGATGTGGAACCCAGCGGGAAGCAATTTTCCTCATGTTGAGAGATTTCTTCATTAGGCGCCACACCGTTTGATGACTCAGGCCAACCTCTAAGGGTAATTTTCGGACATTCCCTCGGCGGTCTATGGTAAGGAGACCGCTCAGGATGTCAATCTGCTCTTGAGGAATGGAGAGCCGACCTGTGCGTTGCAAATCCGCAGTCTCATTCTGACCGGAACGAAATGCTTGAACCCATCGTGCTACTGTCCTATACGGTAAAGCATTTGTGCTACAGGCTCCCACTAATCCTCGATAGCATTCTGTTGCATTTTTGCCACGGGCAACCTCGATTTTAAGCCACGACCACTGATCATCTTTTGAAAACATGCTTTAGAGCTATGGAAACGAAACTTCTCACTTTAACGCCACACAACAACTACCCTTCTAAGCAGATCGAACGTTTTTTGCACTCTACAAATGAAATAACTTAATAAAAATCTAAAATGCTAAACAAATAGAAATGAAAATAAATAGCAAATAGATTTGCATTATACATGTCAAAAGCGACAGCTCATTAAGGGATGGTGGATTTAGATGGTTGTTCACCTCAGTGCATCTCCAAGTTTAAAAAAAATAAATAAAAACTTATTTAAAAATTCTATTCTGACTTATTTTTAATACTTTCCTGATCAGAAAATTTCTACGCATAATGGGAAAATGTATTCGTCCTATTTTGAATAAAAAAGGCAACAGTGGAAAAAAATCTCGTCATATTTCATATTTATGAATCTCAAAGTAATTGCCTTGAATTCAGCTGAATTACAGAAATATACGTACATAAATTTTTGGATACATCTTACAACATGTCCAATTGTGTAAATATTTTACTTACTTTTATCGCTATACTACCCAGAAATTTGTAAGTGTATGCAAAAAAATTTTAACAACAGAACAGTTTATCTTGATCAAATGCACAAATTATATTCGTAACAGTTCACAAAACTTAAAAATGAATAATAATTAATGAAATAAAATTAAAGAAAGGCATTGCTTTATTTAACACCTTTACAGTTCATAAGAATAGTAACAACTGATTTCTTACTTTTCATGTAAATTATAAAACGAATTACCTAAAACGTTCAAATTATACAGTTTAAATCCTAGCCTATCATTGTATGTTAAGGAACGAAGATACCAGCTATAAACAGAAACATTAAAATGTATTTAACATATTTTGATTATTATTAAGTCCTTTTTTTCACATCTGGAAAGAAAACAACATGGTATTGTGATATTTTTTAACATAGTTATCAAATTACATAAAAAAAGAAAATACTTACGCATGAAAAGTAATCCCAGGAATCTTTATCGAAAATCTATTTGTGCTTCCAATCTGAAATGCAAGCTGGCATGCTTCAAAAAGAACAGAAAAAAATGTTGCAATTCTTTGCGCACGTCATAGCGATAATAGTAACATGGCCGCCAAGCTTCACAGTTTGAGTTGAACCTTCTCTCAACCTTGATATTTTAAACCAAGGAGAGTTAGAATAGAAATTCTAACTCTCCTTGGTTTAAAATATCGTGGTAAAAATAAAGCTCCTACAAATCAATTCATGGCATCGCAGACATGCATTTTACAGGCTTTAAAGGTTGTAAATGCATATTCGCATAATGATTTGTGAGCGCAAGAAGGAAAAGGCACTATAGTTATTTTTATAATTCATAATTTTGAACTAACTAATGCATTTTTGCTGAAAACGTCAGAACGAAACATAAGCATTTAAGAACTGAAAGTGATTAGAAAATTAATGCAACTTATACACTTAAAATAGAAGTTTTAAACTTACATAAGTAACTAATAAAGGTCTATAAATTGCATTAATTTCCCACTCATTTTCAGTTTTTAAATGTTTAGGTTTCCTTCTCACTTTTTCAGCAAAAATGCATGAGTTAATTCAAAATTATGAATTATAAAAATAACTATAGTGCTTTTTCCTTTTTGCGCTCACAAATCATTATGCGAATATGCATTTACAATTTTTAAAGCGTGAAAAACACATGTTTGCAATGTTATCGCCATGCGATGATTTGTAGGAGCTTTATTTTTTACCACGATATTTTCGACGACAATGTTTTTAAACTGCGACGTTATTGAACCGCATTGTTTTCGACGACGAGATTTTGTACCACGGTGCTTTAGAGCTGCAATGTTTTGTCTTTGCTTTCTTTTCTCTCACGATGTTTTGCACCCCGACATTTTAGCCTTCCGATGTATTTTCCTCTACTGTTTCGTCCGCTGTGTTTTTGCCGCGATGTTTTTGGCAGACCCGAGATGAGTAATATCCGTCGGGAGAAAAAGTGGAATCAACAAATGAAATACTGAGTAGTGGATCACGTGGGAGCCAGAGTCGGGAAAGCTAGTGATTAGCTGAAGGGAAGGTTAGAACAAAAGCAAAGAAACCTCACCGGCTTTGTTCTTAAAAGAAGACATATAAAGAGAGCAGACGAAGCAGCAATATAAGCAATAAAAATGAGCAGTAAAATACAAGTAATAAAAATAATTAAATACAATCAGGCCAGCAATAAGTAACATAAGTTTATAATTACAGCTCATGGTCGTCTGCGACTATCTACGTTAAGTTGGTCATAATTCAATACAGGTATAGAAACTTTCTGAACAAGCACAATATTGTGGAAAAAGTTTTTGCAATTTTCACCATGAACTGAGCAAATAGGTTTCACACCGAATTCTTCGTGAATTTTGGTATTTCTGTAGAGATCTGCCTCAGAGTCACCATTTGATTAACTTGAAGCTTATTTAAAGCAGCTTTACGAACAAATACCAGAAGGGACAAGCGTAAATAACAGAGGACCTCAACATGTCTTACTTATAGATGAGTAACTTGTTATCTAAGGAAAGAACAAAGTTCCAGGGAATTAGAAGGTAGAGAGTAGCTTTACACTTCCGGAACTTTGAGATTTTGTGTGTAATATGGGAGACTTCCATATTAATCGTTGGTCTAAAATAACCCCATGATATATCAGTATAACAGTATTATACATACTGATGCTGAAGATGATGGTCCTGCGATGTATGAGTATCACAGGCATAGTTTTTGTCCACATTAATTTTGATTTTCCATTTTTTAAGCCAGGACTCTAATGCATGTACGTGGTTGTATAGTGTATGAACCAGAATCATAAATTTCAATAATAGTACCTACTATAGAAAGGGTATTTACTAATAAATCAAGTTTTCCCAGTGGGCTCTCGAGATGATTGTTAAGTTAATGAGCACCGCCTCCACGAGGGCGAGGAAGGAGAAAAAAACAAAGTCTAGAAGTAGATGGTGTAGGGCTTCTGAGCTTTAATTCTTTAAAGTTCATGCATAAAATGCAGTAAATCAGGTAATCTGGACACTCACAATTCCTGCTGTCGTATCTCCAACTTCTTAATCCTCAGATTCATAAAGTTTCATGAGTGTCATTACCGCATTAAATCCTGTGGGATTACCTTCTTGGGAGGGGTATATTTCCTTTCAAATTTTCTGCGGTATTCCTTACATCCACGATAACTGGATACATGCTTTTCTTGACAGAAGATACAGGTGGGGGTTTCGTCAGGTTTTAGTTCGTACTTATTGCCTCTGTGGTTTTTTCCGCATTTACAACAGCGTTCCGCATTGTTGCATAAATGCTGTAAGTGACCCCACTCCTGGCAACAAAAGCACTGAGTGGGGCGTTTCTTCGTCGCAAAATTTTCAATACGAACGTTCACGCTGAGCATATTATTCAAATTATGGATAGCGTGACCAGCTTTGTTTTCTCAATTCCAGCAACTACATTCCGAGTATTTCCTAATTGTTCTTTTTACTTCTCTGGAATTGCTTTACTTTCTCAATAGGGAATTTACTTCTTTAAAGGTCTTGAAAGGTTGCTTCTTCCGTGACATGGCTTGAGAGATTTTTGAGCCCTACCCGGATGGGTTTCTCACAGTTCATTTGAAAGCTGTGGAAGGGGTACTTCTCTTCTGTAAAACAGACGTGGTGTCGGTAGTCCGTAAGATTTTTAACTTTAATAATAACAAATATAAATTTGCTTTTTGTATCTGTTTTAAATTCATCCGAACATGTAGTATACAAATTTCCTGGATTTTCAGCCAGTCAATAGCTGCGCTTTGGAATACAATAGGTGAGGCGCTTCCATCTGTACTGCTCCTCCCTCTCACTCCTCCTCGCTTAAATGCTAATTGCTTATGCTGATATTAAACAGCAAATCCGATTGGATAACTCCGACTCGGCCACACCCCCTGCTCCTCGATCAGCATTTCTTCTCACCGGCTCCAGTCAGCGTTCGAGCATACATACATGAGGCACCGTCTTCTCTCGTATTCATCATATCTTTCCCATAGAGGGAAAAAATTAAGTTTTTTACTCTGCTTAGTACTTTCTACTTTGAATGTTTGGGAAGTATTGCCACGGCAATAGATATCCAGAACAACACAGCAGTATCGCCTATGCTTATATTAGCTTTAATAAGCTATATTGATCTAATCCCCTAAGGACAATCAGAGTGTCAACTATCAGCTAGTTCCCAGCCGGGAAATCGGAGCAGGTAAGGGAAAGAGGCCAGTGACATTGTCCAGTGACAAGAAGTCCAATCATCAAAGTAACTTAACTCTCACCCCTGAGACAAGAGTAATAATCACGTGTATGGAGCTGTAAAGATGAAAAAGAAAAGAAACTACACGAAATGTGCATAGGACAGTGTTAAACATGTAATAAACAAATGAAAGTGAAGTAACGTACGCATGAAAATGTGTAATTTACATATGTAAAAACGAGCGCTCTAAGTGACAAAATTGTGATCCGTCATACTGTGAGCCGTGAAAGGCCTGATATTTTAGTCCTCAGGAATGCAGACATAGTTCAGTACAGCTTTAAAGTTTCCTTTACTGCAATTCAAACCTTTGTCAAAAAACGTGCTGTTAAGTTTTTGCAGATATTTCTTAATATATTCAACTTGTAAATCATCGTGCAGGAGTTTGTTACGGATGTAAATATGCACTCCTGTAATGGTGCGTAAGATTTTGTTTTGAGTCCCCTGCGATATGTTGATATCTGAGCTCGTAGCAGTCACCCAGACAGGGGACGCATAACAAATAATTGGGCGTAAAATAGAAATATAAATCTGCCTTTTCCTTCTCAGATCTAACTGCGCCCTAGCAGTACTTGTAATCGTTGAGCAACTCGTCTGGTCTTGTTTGCAATGTAATTGACATGTGTACTCCGCGTGTATCTTTGATTTAAGTAAACACCTAAATACTTGGCCTTGTTTACCATCGGGAGATGTTGGCCGAATAGATAAAGTGGCTGAACTGAGACCAGTATTTTCTTCCTTCTGACAAGAAGTAGCTGTTATTTAGTAGCATTGATGGAAATCTTCCACTTGGAGCACCACTCCTCGATGTCCATAATAATATCCTGAATAACAGAAATTGCTCTGTTAGGCTGAATAGATCTGACCGCTACAGCGGTGTCATCCGCGTAGCAGGCCAGCAATGTTGAGTTTATCCCGCGGGAAATCAGCCGCATAGAAAAGATAGAGTACTAGGCCAAGACAGAACCCCTGGGGGACGCCTGCAGCGATAGTTTTGTGTACAGAATATGCAGCTAACTGTAAAGTAAAGATTTGCAATATGAGATCGGGTAAGTAAGATCAGTTCTCTAGGAAAATTCATCATTATCAATTTATATATTAAGCCCTCATGCCAGACGCGTTAAAATGCTTTGGCCACGTCCAGCATGAGCACTGACTGCAGTACAACTCTTATGATGCAGAGCAGAGCCGATAAATTCCATAAGCCTAATCAGTTGTTTAGATGTGGAAAGTTCGCTCCTAAATCCGTACTAATCTTCCGGAAGTAACTATAAATAAGGCTGAAATTTCCTTAAAATTAGTCGTTCACAGATCTTGCCTAAATTAGAGAGAAAGCTTATGGGCCTGTGATTCTCCGCCTTAGTGATGGCTTTTTTAGGTTTTGGTAGTAGAAACATTTTTGCGTACTTCCAGCAGTCCGGGAAGTAGCATAACGTAATGCAAATATTAAAAATGCTAGTGACTCTTGTGATTCCACCGCGCGGGAGGCTTCTGATCATTAAGTTCGTAACTACATCAATACACGGAGCTTTCTTGAGGTTCAATTTGGAGATAATATCCGTAACTTCTCTTGGATTAGTTAAACCATCGACATTTAGAACTGTGGGAGCACTTACCCATTCTTCTACTTTAATTCTGACTTGGGTCTCCAAATGAACATTACAAGGTTTTGTTTTGTTTTGTTTTATACGGGCGCAGCCCTTCCGCCTGGTTTGTTGAACCTTATGAAGAAAAGCGGGCGCAACCCTTTCAACAACAAACGACACGAGGCGGCCGTGTCAAAAAAAAAAATCAATTTAGCAGCTTAACAGAAAGAAAAGAAAAGTAGGTTAATATACTAAAAAGAATAACACGGCACATAAAAACACAAAAACATTTAAGCTGTCCCTGGACCTTTGCAAGTCTTTCTCTCCCTTTAAGGGTAGTTTCCATAAATTGAACGCTTTCAGTATGTTAGCTCGATCAATCTGAGATACCGATGACATGTCTATGAGAATTGATGACTTTCATAATGTCTTGTGCAAATTTTACTCCTTTTTATAATTTTGAATCCTTTCTCTTACACTTCCGATTCCATGTAAGGCTCTTACCCCCCCCGGTGATTGTACAACTTTCAATAAAATGAATGCAGTCACCAGCAGTATCCCATTTAAGGCATAAATTTACCCCCTGGAGGTGGAATCTCTGTAAGTACACAGGAAAGTGTCCATGCCCTGTTACTAATTGATTATAGTCTTTATCGCAAAACATAGGCATATTCTTCTTAATTATTATATTTAACAAGGCCTCTGATCTTCTAGGAGACACATTCCATTGATCAGACCAGGTTTTATACATGTGATCTTTCATTTTGCTAATTGTAACTTTTTTAGAATGTTGTAGATCACCTTCAGAGATCCCATCCCCCAGGGCAGCCTCCTTTGCCAGGGAATCCACCCTCTCATTTCCAATGATACCAATATGGGCCTTTACCCAATGAATATTGATTGACATTTTATATTTTAAATTCACATAATCATTTTAAATTTTATTCATGATATCATTTTTATGGTCCGGCCGAGAGAGAGCAACGAGTGCTGAATAGGCATCCGAGTATATATGAACTGAACATTTATTGATCAAATTGGATTTAATCCATTCCAAGGCTTTATAAATGGTGTATAGTTCTGATTGATAAACTGAACTATGTTTATCCAGTATGTATTTTTGATAATGGATCTCCAAACCATAAAAATATACGACAAACGCACATCCCACACCTCCCTCGAAACCGGACCCATCTGTATAGATTTCATATTCGCTGGTAGGCAATACATTGCAATCAAATAAAATACCATGTCTCTGTCTTGGATGAATCGAATTATTGTCAATTTGGGCAAGTGCGTTGCTTTCAACTTGGATTCCATCCAGAATAAGAGAGCTTTCTATTGAATATTGTAATAGGAATTTATTGTAGAAAAAATTATAATGAATGGAGAGAGGGGGAACCCCGGCCAAAATACATGCGACTTCAGATGAAACTGTTCTAAAGCATCTAGTGATAATCAGAAGCCATCCTCTTTGTATTGAATCAAGCTTAGTTCTCAACCTGACAAGCTCCTCTGTCCGGCGTCCCCAAGCTCCGATACCGTACATAATCTTAGGTATAATAACATTGTCATACAGATTTTTCAGAGTATCACTCTTGACCTGTAAAGTATTAACGTTAAATTGAGTCCTGTAGAAATTTAAGATCTTGTCGGTTGCTCTATGGATATTCTTAAAATGTTCTATAAAAGTCAGTTTTTCATCCAGTGTGACACCCAGATATTTAATTGTACTATAAAATTTGATGTTTTTGCCGAGAAATATAAGTCTTGGATTCCTTACTTTTTCCCCTTCTTTTGGAAAAAAAATTCCACAAGTTTTATCGATGTTAAATAAAATATTTTCTTCTTTAGTCCAACTATTTAGAACGCAACTCAATTTCCTGAAATGGGACTCAATTTTATCCAAAGAAACATCATAGATTAAAAATAATAAGTCGTCTGCGTAACAATAAGTGAAAATATTAGGTATATTTACATCCTTGAGCAAATTATTTACAATAAGACCTCAGAACAGGGAAGCGCTACAGGAGCCCTGGGGACAACCTTTATTCATGGCATATTTAATGTTGAATTCTCCAAGTTCTCCCTTGTAGACCAAATACCTGTCTCTGAAGTAATCCTTGACTGTGTCAAACATTTGACTTGAAACATCAAGTTTCTTTAATGTGTACAAAACAGAAGACCATTTTACTGTGTCGAATGCACCATGGACATCGAACGAGACCAGGGCCACATGATAAAGTGTTCGTTTACATCTTATTTCTTCAACTACTTTATAAAGCGCAAGATCTGCACTTCTGCCCTTACGAAAGCCATATTGAGAGTCTGAGATATAATTTTTGCTATAAATAACAAACTAAAGTCTATTAGTTATCAGTTTTTCAAGTAACTTACCCATAATATTCAGTAAACATATCGGTCTAAATTTATCATTTGTTTTTGGTATAAGAATCAGCTCTCCAGTTTTCCATGCCTTAGGAAATATATTCAGATTTAGACATTTATTGTAAAGAAATAGCAATAAGGAAGGGCAGGATGAATATAATGTCTTAACAATAGTAACCCCGATCCCGTCCGGCCCAGGGGCAATTTTTTCACGAAAAGAGGCAGTAGCAATATCAATTTCAGTGTATGTAAAGTCCTGTTCTTTATTAACCTGGGATTCGTGTAGAATACTTTCAAACTCAGTGTCACTAAAGTTTTCATCCAAATTCAATATGTCTTTTACAAGTCCTCTACAGTGGTCTTCCAATGTGATATCTTCCTGTCTTTTATAGAGGATGGTCTTTTTTCTCCTTTTCCCTGCGGCAATTTTGTAGAATTGATCATAATATTCTTGGCTTCGCAAAAATAATCTCTGCCTAAATTCGTACTTTGTCCTTTTTATGGTCTTTTTGTATAATGCCAAGTATTTTTTATAATTGACTTTCCGTGTTAATCTCAAGAAGTCTGACAGACCCGGAACCTGACTGCTTTTCCTAAAGGCTCTAACCTGACGTTTCAATTTCTGAAGAGTCGGAGTCCACCATGTAACATCATTGTCTTTTCTACTGGTTTTCACAACTAGTCTTCGTGCCATCTCCCTCTGAATACGCAATTCCATATCAAAAATGATTTTATTCAACTACTCAGCATCTTGACAGTTGTTAATATTATCCTCCGAATCCTGGAAAAATGGAAGTAGACTCTTTATGAACCTCCCAACTCTTCCTTTATGTCTAGAGTAGATAACACGACTTTCTGTCGATTCATAATTACTCTCCAAATTGACTGAAACATAGCGATGGTCACTCAAAGGTTCACAGTCTAGAATCTCCATATTAATATTTTCCATGCTTAAGTCAGCTGAGCCCAGAACCAGGTCTGTCCAGCCTGTTCCAACAGGAGAAACGAAAGTAGGCGGTGAATCACTTTCATTAAAAAGAATCAACTCCAACTGTAAAATAAATTCCGTAGTTAAAACACCCCGTTTATCAACAATAGAAGCCCCCCAATTAAAGTTTTTTGAGTTAAAATCACCAAGAATTAAAAAACTATTGTTAAAATCTCTCAACAAGTTCTCCAATTGAATTAAGTGTTCACTGATATTTTCCACAGGAGAAAAGTAGATCGAGATAATAGAGAACATTTCCCCTTGTTTGACACAGGTAATACAAGTAATAATGTCAGAAACGTAATTGACATAGAAATTTATATTCGTATTGGTAATAATAATAGCAGACCTGCCGTTTTTGACGTTCACTGATCTCCATTCATTTTTCTGATATGCCAGGTTGTCCCCAATATAATAAGGCTCAACAATAAAGGGAAGTTTAAACTAGTTTTTCTGGATAACAAATGATGGGCTTAGAACAATTCATTCCGAAATGAAAATTGATTATGCGGAAGACAAGCGTATTATTGGAGTTAGTGTAATTTGATTCTACTAATTTTTAAAATTAAAATCGATATTTTTAAATTCAGAAAATCGTCGTTAATTGAAAAGCTTTACTGAAGAAATCAATAAATTTAAATTATTTTTTACAGAATTATTTACTATACTAAAATAATAGTGTAGAATAATATACTCTACAGTAAATTCTTGAGAAACTTTGGGTGACGTAATTAATGCGTACGTTAAAATCGCGTACTTTTTATTGGACATTAGGTGCAATTAAGAAGTATGTACATAATAAAAAATTGGTAAGATGAGAGAATTTAATAGAACCATTCACTAAATATGTAAAATATAAAACATGAAATAAACTTAATTCGCAATAGACCTTTAAATTTCTGATCTAATTAATAAAAACCATTTCACATTTTTATAACTGACGCAGCATTCCATCCTCTTAACACATCTACATTTTTTGACCTTTTATCTAACCATCATTTAGAACTCAAACAAAGAAATTCCGAGTATAAATACTTCATCTGCCACTTCGTCACGCATCCTCTTTCGTCACTTCTAATACATTGATTTGAACTTAACTGCCTTATAGCTCACTTCTTTTAGATTTTTTGAAGAAGGAAAACTGGTTGATGACTCACACGGAAACATGGCACACAGGAAAGGTTTACTCCACAGAAATATAATCCATGTCTACTATGTAATAATAAATTGGTACGGTGAGAGAATTTTATAGAACCATTCACTAACCCACTTCAGCCACTCCAACCAACAGACAACAACATCCAGCCACTCCATCCAACGGATAGTTGGTTGGAATGGCTGGATGTTGAGAGCAGATAGATTGACTCTCTGGCGTGATAGATAACTGGAACTGTTTTGAAGAATCAGAAAATCACTTGATGATCGGAACATCTTTTTATTACTTATCGAATTACTCCTGGTCTACGGGACTCGGTCAGTCATGGGAGTTTTTGTGGTTTTTCTTACATGCAGTTTCCCTTAAAAAGTCCTTTATGTAGGCATCCTTCTTCTGCTAGCCAACGTACATTTATTTTCTATTCATAAAATACTGTTCTCTCTTCTTATTTTCTTATTTCTTAATTCTAAATCTCACTTCTGAAGTGAAGAAGTGTTGCATCTATAGGTAAAAAAATATGGTCAATATGTTTTCAAAATCCTGTTCAGTTTTGGACAGCTTTTAAATAAAATAAATAATTTGTATATGATGCAAACAAAAATGCATTACACTATTTCATGTAGTGAATAATTAATCAGGGAACAAAGTATAATGCAACGTTCTTTTATTTTGTAACCAGAGTTTTTTTATGTTTGGGATCTTTACTGTCAATTTTCCCATTCGGTTTCCCACCAAAATCCAAATGAAGGTTTTAGTTTGTAAAACAAACCGTGTTTTGCCCTTCGAGGCCACGTTACAGGTTGATAGATAAGATTAAGTCTTCAATCCTACATTATAGTTCAATTCCATGCCGGTTAAGTTTTGAACTAACTTTGCATTAAATTGATTTGTGTAGCCTTTGGCTGCAAATTTATTTGAATTTAAATTTTACATTTGAACATAATTATTATCATAAGTTATCTTGCAACAAGTGGTTGACTGAGTCATAAGCACAAAGTGTGCCTTCTGTTCTGCACATCTAAACTTTATAAGAGTTTATCTTAATTTAGTAAATATATATCTAAACTTTATAATAATTACATTTAAAGACATTGAAATCAGTATCTAAGTGCTTGCCATGTAGTCAAATGTTTATATATAAATTGTACTTTTACTTTTATTATAGAATTTTTATTACAAAAAATTCAGATTTCTGTTAGATTAAATGTTTAAGTAATGTACAAACTTTGCATAAAATTTAAAATAAAAAGTCGACTGTTATCTCAACGTACTATTAATAAAAGTACTAATACTCAGTGAAGGTTATTCATATACAGCTATTAGATTGTGAGATTTACAAAATTTGAGAACTGTAAATTACAAGCAAAATATTCCATAATCTAAGCAACATTATATTTTTTATAGTCAGACAAATTATAAAAAAATGTTACAAAAGCAATAATGAAACCTGATTTTGGTCTATGAATTCATGCAATTACACGTCCCTATAGTTCTAATTTAAGAAATGAGGCAAAAAAGTATTTTTAGACCATGGTAATTTTGATCATTGCCCATTTTAAGAAACATCTAAGTCTAAATTTGCATGTGGTTCCTTAGCAAAGGAAACACCAAGAGTTTACGTCATGCTACTAAAAATGTGTTTTTTTCCTTTGGGGGGAATGGAGTTTATAATATGCAGAGTTGACATATGAAAAAATGTCATGAATCATGTGATGTAATATTAAAAGCATCAGTTTTAACTATCAAATTTTGGCTTTTTTAAAAATATTTTAAATGTTGTGCTTTCCTAACATGAAAGAAACTTTAAGAAAAACATGCAGTTTATCCCTCATGCCATCAAAGCTCTGATACCTACCAAATTCGTTAAAGTAAGTGTGGATAGAAATGGCGGCATGGTTTTCACCTCAGTATTTAGGGTTACCATAAATAACAAGGTTATCATAATTTTTAATTTATCACGCCAAAATGTCGCGAAAAATTTTCTCGTTAAAAAAGACTAATACTAAAGCTGTGCCCTCTACTGCTCCAATACGAAATTAGATCTAGTCGGATCGAAGTTATTGATAGCTGGAAGATCCATGTAAATAAGTGTGGTTTACAAATTATTCTGCATATTGATAATCAGAAACTTTTAAGTGATAATGACTTAAATCATCTAATATATAAAATGTACCTGCGGGAATTAAAACAAGTGAAAGTTAATGAAACCAAGGCGTACAACCTCAAAGAAGTGAACAACATAACACTAGATGGCGCCATAGTACCCACAGTTAAAAATATTAAGTACTTGGGTGTGATTCTTGACGATAAACTTACATTCAGGCCGCATATTATTTATATTCGTGAAAAAGCTCATAAAGCTTTTAAGTCTATTTATGCCTTAATAGGGAGACATTCAAAATTGAAACTAAGTACTAAGAGAATTCTCTATCTTCAAGCTATAAGACCGATTTTACTGTACGCAGCACCAGCATGGGCCGCTACAGCCAGATCAAATCGCCAGATTTTGCAAAGATTGCAAAATAAATTTCTTAGAACTATTACAGACTCACCGTGGTTTGTAAGAAACACTGAAATACATAGTGGAATAAAAATCTAACCATTAGATAGTGAGATCTTAATTGCTTCACATAATTTCTACACCAAATGCGATAATCACGAAAATGAAGCTGTGCGTAGCATAGGAGATTATGACTTTATAATTGTTAGATACGACAGTAAATGTATACCATTTTGTCCATTCATCAACTTGATTTCTACCTAAATAATCTCTCAAAAATTTAAACACAACCAAAAATGTTTATTCTACCAACTTAATAACATTTTACAGCTGTTGCCACTCAAGCAAAACTAAAAAGGAAATTAATATTACACTGGTTGAATGTAGATGAACAGTGCTGTACTCAACATACTCCCACCTTTTGATAAAAGGATTTTTATAAAAACAAATATTTAATTAATCTAAAATTAAACCATAACCAAAAGTTCCATTTTGAAGTCTATTTTAAAGTTCACTTAAACGTCTAGGTTAAAATTCACTTAAAAGTTTATTTTAAAGTTCAAAAGTCCTTGAATCTAGAAGGCACCTTTTTTATAGCTCGATCACTCCATCATCTAATCTATAGCACTCATTCAAATAGTCATTAAACGTTTTACCTTCTGGATCAAAAACTGGTTTAGCTTTAAAAATTACTTTATCAAACAAGGATTTCTTTCTAACCTTTATCCTTCTTGTGTGAGTTGACTCAGTCGTTTGTTTCTTAACCTGTGATTTAGAATAAACTTTGGAATTTGTAATTTTAAGTAATTTAGAATTTGTAATCGGTTGTTTCAGAAGCACTTTCTTCAAGTTGTTCTTCATCACACTTATCATTTTTACGTACTTGGTCCAATCCAATGGTCCCAATCTTCATTATCGAGTTCCTCATCATATTGAAATTTTAGACATTCTTCTTCTTGAATAACATAATAATCATCATTAAAAAGCTCTTTCGTTTTCTGGTCAAGTTTTTCAGGATCAAAATCACTTTCAATATCATCTTCGTTAAAGTTCAATTCATTTTGATCAGGCTCTTCTTTCAACTTAAAAAATTTTCTTCAATTTCTTTTCTCTTTAAATCTTTCAAATGTTTTAGATCTTCTCTTTTCTGCTCTTTCTTCCTTTTTATTCTTTTAACGTATTCTTCACGCTTCTTCTTTCTTTATTATCAATACGTATGAGAGAATCTTCAATTATCTTTGGATATCGTTTAATGAATTTTGAATCCGTCTCTTCAAATCGGAAAATATACTTACGTTCAAACAATTCTTGCCTTTTCATATCTTTTTCATCATCACTTGACACTGCAATATCTGTTTCTTCGTAAGTCGGAATCTCACCATTTTTATATTTTCCTTTACACTTCTTATCTAAAACAAAATCTCTTAAAATTTTCTTATTCTCATCCAGGTTTGGATCATTCCTAAACTTCTTCAAAAAGAACATTTCTTTCTTAGCATCTTTTGGTACTTCTTTTTCTTGACCTTTTAAACATTTTAAATAATTCAGCATCTTCATCTTCTTTTAAATTTGCTATAAAATGATCATTTATGACCTTATCAATTTCACTTCTAGATTTCAATTCAAAGGGATCTGTAATGCCAATGGTTTCTAATTCCTAAAGGTTTCTGATATCTTGATTGTGAATTAAGAGGGAGGTAACAACAGCAGCAATAGAATTTTCCCCTCCAGTTTTTGGCGATTTACCCATCAAAACCCATCCGAGCAGTGTTTCCATGGCAAAAATGCCTGTACTTAATTTCTGTATTTTCCCTGTATAAATATTTCCTGCAAAGTCTGAGCCTATCAAAAGATCAATCTGTGGGTTGACAATCATTGGGATGACATCAGACAAATATTCTGCAATGTTCTTTCCCCTTGTGGAGTATTCCAGAAGACGTGTTGAGAGTTTGGTTCAGAAACTCAATGTGTGGGTTGACACAATCAACATCTGTGATATAAATTCTCTTTCCAGCTAATTCTGATATCTAAGGTCCTTTCTGTAGACTAGATATAGATCCACAAATTATAGGCTGATCTAACACAGGAATCTTGCAGCTATAACCAGTATGCAGATTCTCAACATTTATTTTATAACATTTATGATTATATCAGATGTCCTTCCTCCAAACATGTGTTAATTTTTTATGAACTTCTGATCTTATTCCTAAGGATTCTACTGTTGATTTAAAATATAGGAGAATTCAGATCCAATATCGATCAACGCTCGAAGATGAAGTTTCTTTCCTTCATGTTTAATGGCAACACTAAAGTTTGAAGCAAAACTCTTCCTGAATTGCCTGTTGAAGAAAGAGTGCTAATTTCACAATTTTCTTGATTGCACTCGACAGGAACTCTTGATTTCTGCTTAAACTCTGGACAATGTAACAACAATGTAACTTCCTACCACAAAGCAATGTAATGCTTCCTACCACAAAACAATGTAATGCTTCCTACCGCAAAACATGCACAGAACTTTACTTTTACAATTTTTAGCTCGATGGTTTGTTTTCAAACACGTAAAGCAACATTTTTTCTCTTTCATAATTTTCCATTTTTCATCATAACTTAAATTTTGTGCTTTGTAGGAATCTTTGCTTTGATGAGATGTTTTACAGAAAATACAATTTACAACATTATTGCTATTTATTTCTTTTGCTCCTGAAAACAAGTTGCTTGCAGTAGGTATAGTAATATCTTCCCTATCCTTATGGACTTTTCTATAGGGATCACACTGCTTCATACCTGACTTTGCTAGAATTATTCTTTCTATCCTTTCGACCTCAGGCCTTAGAAAATTTAAAAGTTGGCTCAGTCTTGCACTATATGATTTCTCTTCATTTACTGAGTTTCTCAACACGTTTTCTGGAATACTCGACAAGGCGGTAGAGCATTGCAGAATATTTGTCTGATGTCATCCCAATGGATTCTAAAGCTCTGAGGTGGGATTCAAGTTTATCATATAATTGAATGATACGAAGCCTTGATTTGGTAGCATTTTTAACAACTAAAGTTAATAGTTCACGAACATAGTATTCCACTAACAATTCCTCACGGCCAAATATTGCTTTGAGGCTTTCAATCGCTTTTGAATAAGTTTCTGCCGTAGGTGGATTGCTATCGATAATCTCTTTCGCTCTTGTACCTGGCGACATACATTGTATTAAATATTGGAATTTGTCTTCCAATTCCATTTCTTTATGATTGTGAATTCGTTTAAACTGACTCCAGAAACATAACCATTCTTTAACTTCACCGCTAAATTTCATTAGTTCAAGTTTGGGAAGTTTTATTTTTGATTTCTCATTACTTAATATATTCCTGTTTGGCTGTGATTTACTTTCTGTAAAAGAATGGACGCAAACTATAGCTTTATCAAATTTGACGGTACCATTCCGTTTTGAGGACCGTAAAAAATTGTATCGAAAATGTATGCGCAAAAGCGCCAAATCTAGCAAATGCTCCCATTTAACAGCGCGCCAAATCTAGCGTACGCGCTGATTTCAGATTGCGTAAGTTTATATAGTTCTATATTTGTAAAGATGCCACTGAAATACTAGTTTAATTTTTAAATCCTTTTTTGATATCCTATGGATTTAAAAATTTGAGAATTGCCCATAACGAAACGTCTGCAATAGAATTTTGGGTAAAGTGCAGAATCACCCACCGCTTGAAGCGTTTTTAAGAACTGCACATATTCGGTATCCATGTACCCATCAACGAAGAAATTCTCAAATTATCTAAACATTTTCACTCCAAATGTGATAATCATCAGCACAATGTCATTAGATATCTAGGAAATTACGATCACCGCATTAACCAGCCCTTCAAACGTCCTAGGACAATTTTCTATAATAATAATTGGAAGTAGTCAAACATCTATGTACGCATTTGTATATATTTACTCAAGAAATTTCGTTATTTATCCTGTTATCTATCCCAGAAGATCAAGTTTAATTAGAACTCGTAACGTGTTCTAAATAATCTTTGCTAAATCTTTTTAGCGCAAATTGCTAATATTTATCCCAGAAGTTCAAGTTTTATTGAAATCGTATTGTATTGTAAATAATATTTGCTCAAGTTACTCAGAATGGGTTTTCGTCAGATGACTATTGGACATCATAGCATTGATCAAGGCTAAGTTCCGCCCACAATTTTTTTTCATTAATTCTACTTCATCTTTTTTTAAATTTTTGTATTTTCCCATGAACTTTGAACATTTATCTTACGAAAAATACAAAAACTTTATTACTCGGACAATTTTTAATGATATTGGAAGTCATTATTTTTCACTTGACTACTCTGCATGTTCAATCAAACAGAATGCACTAGGTGTATTTAATCTCGTTAAGTCTCGCCGTCTTCTTCGCCAAGGAAGACGTACAAATTGTACTGTTTAAGATTTTCACTAAGACTGCCCAGTAGGGATACTAATTTTTCGAGTAAAGGCCGATAGGCCGAATACTTCAGACTACCGTAATTCACATCGACCTATTTTCACTAAAAAATAAAAATCCCAGAATTGCACAAAAATGGCATTGCGCACACCCTTGACTTTATCTATGCACACATCGACCTATTTTCACTTAAAAGTAAAAGAAAATTGACAAAAATCCAATTGTTTTTACCCTTGTAAAAAGCGGCAAACAAATAAATGGGCGATTCTGCACTCTACCGAGAATTTTTCCAAAGAAAAGGCATTATTCATTATAGAAAATTATGTTTGAACAACCAACGAGATGAAACTATGCTTTAGCGATAACTCGGTAGCGAAATAGTGATGCAGGCATCCATTCAGTTATGTTTAGCAATTTTTACATAAATTATAATAATGATTTGAAACAGTTATTTACTCTTATGCTTCCATTCAGTCATGTTTAGTCTTTTTACTTCCTTGTACGAAGTAAAAAGGAAGTATTGTAATCGCGAAAAGTTTCAGGCAACATATTTCAACGAAAATATCCATTTTGACCGCTATCGAAAGCAATTTAACGATGTTTTTGAGTGATATCTGTGCGTAAGGACAGGATAAAAGACACCTTTCCTCTTAAAAAATTATAAAACTGCTTTAAAATTAATTCTGAAGAGAATTTATCGTGGCGTCTGTACGAACGTACGTATCTCGCATAACTCAAAAACGAGTAGCCTCAGAATGTTGAAATTTTGTATATAGGACTGCTATAACATGTAGATGTGCACCTCGTATTTTGGTTGCAATCGGCCGCACCAAACGTATATAAATATATTTATATATATCCACTTTGTTACCCGGCTCAGTGATCTCAGTATCTTTACTCGGTACTTTTCCGTTTTGCCGGCGCAAGCGATAAAGTCGCCAATAATGGTACAACCGATGCCAAACGGAATATTCTCGCTGGTAACCTTTTACGCCTCATTTTCAAAACAAGTCGCAGCTTTTTCTTATCAGATTGATTGTTTCTTTCAATACTAGCATATAATTACATAGAATTTTTATCAGATAGTTCAGTTTTATGTCTAAGGCCATTTTCGGTAATTAGGTCAATTAGGATGCTATCACAGCTCTTACCCGAAGCCGAAAATATAGAAAAGGAAAGTCAAGGGTTAAATTCGTCAATTCTAATGAGAATGCAGTAGTGAAGTAAAGCACTGCAGTTTTACATAATTTCTGAGTAAGCTATTCGTACGCATTGAAATATTTCTTGCATTTAAACTTGTGTTCAAATTAAGATTTAACTTGAAATTAATGTAGATAATTACTGAGAGCATTAGATTTTTGTAGAGTTGTTTACGTGAGATGAGATCGCTTGGAGTCACGTGATATGAACCGGCGAATTAGGATGTTGAACCATGAAAGCATAGTAAATTCTTAAATTAATGTCTTTTTACAAATTTATTGTCTTTATTTATTGGCTTTTAATAAAGTTTTAAGCGATATTAAAATGTTTATGCCTTTAAAAAAAAAAGAATTCTTAAAACTAAAATTTTTTATGTGTATACTGTATGTTGTCGCCAATAAAGTCTGCTTGGCGAGATTTGCGCCGACGAAACGGAAAAGTACCCTTTACTCTTATATGTTTGTAAATTGTACATTTTTTGCTTTAAAAATGATTGAATTATGTTATTTTTATCTTCCGGTTAAGGTTTTTTCGTAATTCTGGAAGCACTATTTGTACAATTGTCAACAATATAAAAGCTGTTTAAGTGCGGTTAAGTTTTAAATAACTTGGCGGACATATTTGTTTACATTTGAAACAGCAGAATTGTAGATTTGTTGCCAATCTAGAAAGACTAAGCTTCGCAACACAAAAATAATGCCTTCATTTATTATTGCGAATTAAATCATGCTCAATCCTTTTTGGAATTTTTTCGAGGAAATAAGTGTTTAAGATTTACTTCGTAATTTTTAATGCAGATATTTTGAGTTTTTATATATTTTTGCCTTGTCGCGAAGTGAGAGCTGAATTAATTGAATGAGAAATAATCGTCTGTGAAAAACTGTTTCATTTCTGTTTTCTTTGCTCAATTTCTTTCATACGTCGTTTTAGCTTTATTATAGTATTTGAATAGAACATGTGGCAACGATAATTCTTCAAATGATATAAATTTTGTGCATTCAGAGTGTCGTTATAGTAAACAAATATAGCGAATTTTAAAGAGCGCATTTATTCTATTGTGGTTTATGCGCTGTCGACGAAGTAGATTTAATTCAATCTAATCAATTTAAATGAAATTCAAGAAAAAATGCGTATAATTTAATTTTCCGTACAAGGAAGTCATGTGGTGTACACATCAGATTTTTTATATAAATTATAAAAATAAAAAAGTATTATATGAAATTAACCCTTCATCTAAATTAAAACATCAATCTTTAGATAGTTCTTTACTATTATACCTCCCTTTTTACGATAGGGTTGCCGCAGTTATATTTGGCAGCACTGGCATCAACAATAGTTTGGCGATTTTTTACAGCCCTCAAAACCGAATAGTACCAATTTGACTTTATGTTCTTCTACACATTCAAATTCATCAGAATAACTTTTACCATTATCGTTAGCACTTAAGGCAAGTGATAAAATTTCGTTATCAAGAGTCATTAAACTAGCACTAATGCGTTCTAAAGTAGCTAATTTAATCTTAACATCATTTATTTCTATATTTTCATCATCAAACAGACATTAAACTTTTAGATGTCTTAGTAAACGATGTTCGTAACGGAGATCGCTTCTTAACAAGATGCTCCATTGCAAACCGAAACCAAAATTCAATTAATTATTTCTTAGATAAAGTACTCTATTTAATCACGTACTGAGAGTCACCAAATGTTAGATACGACAGTAAATGTATACCATTTTGTCCATTCATCAACTTAATTTCTACCTAAATAATCTCTCAAAAATTTAAACACAACCAAACATGCTTATTCTACCAACTTAATAACATTTTACAGCTGTTGCCACTCAAGCAAAACTACAAAGGAAATTAATTTTACACTGGTTGAATGTAGATGAACAATGCTATACTCAACAATAATCATTCACCGCTGCAAAAAACCAAGAACGATACACCATAATGAATTGTGATGATCGATGTACATAGTGTATATAGTGTTTTTACTACTAGTGTATATAGTGTTTTTACTACTTTTCAATTTTTACTCTTTATTACCTTTACTTAATTGTGCTGGCAAAGCGATATGGACTTTGCGCCCCCCCTGGGGCAGCACTTTGATGTGTTAAAATTCAAACGACTGGTCACTGCAACTATGCTTCGCCCACTTCTGTTATATGCCTCAACTACTACGCCCACGATATTCTGTTGGCTTCAAGACACGGAGGAAGCTAGAGCCGTAGCACCCACGAGGACAAAGTTATGCCGAAGTTTTTATGCTACAGATGTGCAACTTTGCTTTTACGATGTGAATGTTATGCTTCAGATATGTTAAATCGCTATTTTACCCAAGTTACTGCTGTTACACTGTTACATTATGCCACATTGGCTGTGATTCAGCACTTCAAGTGCACAGGTTTGTTCCAAGATTTGGATTTATTTTTTCACTTTTAGGATACCCACTTACAACAGATATAGATAGGTGAAGACTTTAGGGTCGTATACCTACTAAATAAGCGAAAGCGACGACCTATTACTATCACATACATCAGAGCACCGCCTCCACGGTGATGAAGTGTCTCGCTTCTGCATGAGGCACAGTTCGCTAGTCTTGGACTGTGCGAGGGCGTAGCACGAGATTGCGTGATCATGCAAACGACGATGTTGTGCACAGTTAGGAAATCGTGCAACTCATGCAATTTTGTGGTGAGATTGATCGATTTGATCTTTAAATCTGTATTCTATGCATGCCTAATCGCTTTCGAAATGTGTTATACCTGGTTAATATAAAAGCCTTGAAACAAAGAATGGAGTATGTGCTTCTGCTAGGACTAAAAGCATTTTAATCACGCATTCTTATCCAAACAATGAAAATTTTATCTTAAACTGCCTTATATTCACAAACTGTATCGTTTAGATAAATGCTTTTGCAGACATTGCATAAAATAAGTACAAAATCATTATTTCCATTGTATTCATGCTTGCTAAAAAGCGGAAATTGTTTGAGTTTGCTATTGATCCACATTAGTCGGACCATTTTCAAAAAGCAATGTTTCGTAAAATGAACAGCGCAAGATGCCAGAGGTAAATGAAAATTTTTAAAATTGCTTTTCCATTATGATAGCTGAGGGAACACAGTTTGTCAGCCTCATATTTCTAACTAATTTCAACCTCGAATTTGAAAAGTGATGAAAATTCTTTTAACATTTAAGGAGACAGTTTCGCAAGTTTTGTTTAGAATGTTCAAAATGCTTCATACAGGCATATTAGTCTATATCTTAAAAAGTGTCTACCAATATGCAGATTTTTTCCTTGGCATTAATTTTATTTCTAAGGCCCATAACACACGCGCATTTGTTTCACACGAACACCTGTTTCGGACAACTTTTCTGCCTGGTTTACCATTGAAAGAGACGCTCGATTTTGTTTTCCTTCCTTTCGGAAAAAATTGAAATTTGTTCGTTTTCAACCAATCAGCTGTCAGCTTCGAATGCCATCAGCTTGTTTGTAATGGGTTATTCAATTACGGCAAAGCACACGAGGGCTATCTGCCTAAAGGGAGGGATGCCTTCGTGGAGGACTTTCTAAGGGAAACTGGCTCGTATACACATTACACATGGGAAAACCACGAAAATGCCCATGAAGCCAGCTCATTCGCTGGATTCGAACCTCGAACCGAACTACCAGTGTTCAGCGTCTTTACCGCTCGGCCGCTGGTGAGCTGTTTGTAATGGAGAACCAGTTTCCTCTGTGTTACCCTAAAGCTCACTGTAGTGATTGACTTGTGACAAACGACTCGCTATTAATAACTCATTATTTATCATAGAACAATTAAATTAATATTGATTCCATCTTAAGCACACTTTGAAGTTTATTTTGCACAGAAACTTCGAACATTCCTTTTCGGCAATATCCTTAGTATCAATTTATGCAATCGTTGTTTAATGGTTACTATTGCATTTGTTTCAGTTAAACCTCCAAGTTTTAAAGACGGCTTTCGTCACCAATTTCAAGTGAGCGATATTGAAAAATTATGTCATTGGAACCGAAGTCAGTTAATCTGGAAAAACTTTGGCAATAATTAGTTTAAGACAACACATTTGTAAAATCATTAGGATTTTTACTGTCTTCGGCAAATTCACTTTCAGCATGAAGATTCATAAACTTCAGGAAATATGTTTTTGCTGGGCAGTGTATTAAAATCAAGTAAAGTAAATATAAATGTGAGCCAAAAGACAAACTTGGTGTATTAAAAATTGGTTTATTAAAAATAAAGACGGTACATTTAATGGAATATAAAACCTGATATGGCTTCTACACATATTAAGGAAACTGTGAAGTTAACTACTTAAAAAAATCCGACGACATTACAATAAAATGAGGAGCAGATAAAGTTGCCTGTATATTACATTAAAATGTTTCGCAAAAGCGAACCTTTGCAGCAATTAAAAAAGCATTTGATAGAGGACTTATGAGTCAGCTTAAAAGTAAGAGTCTAAATGTGTCTAACAGCAGACTTATGAAGGAGGTTTAGAGTCAGAGAATTTAACGTACCCGTTATTAAAAAACACTTCTCTTATAACTTGAAACTGACATTTCAACTCTAACCGGAATCAAGTCTCATTCACAGTACACATGCATTTTGCTTATACGTACAAAATACCGAAATTGGTACCCATGGACGACGCGTAAAATATGAAGTTGCTGCAAACTTCCCATAAATACGAATTCGAATAGCTGCTATTCCTAGAAATATTGCAAGAAGCCCAGTGCATTCCAGACGTCCGATTTTCCGAATTTGTTGATACCGCAAATTGGTAATTGAGAGCATCAAACACAGGCAGAAAGTAAGAATTGCTCGACAGATGCACCCATTGCAAAGAGTCTTCGCAGTTCACAGGTCGTGGCTCAAAACTTTTACACCAGAATAAAGTATACTTGACTTGATTCTTAACAACCTTCCAGGAAATGGTGAAGTAATATTTACTGGACATGACAATGATTTCTTCAGGCCCATCAAGCACTGAAAATAAACAAAGAAACTTAACGTAATTATTTTTCTTAATATGTACTAGAAAACCATTACATATGAAAGGGCAAAACTTACGTAATAACCTGATATTAAATTTTTCCGAAGTATGGAATTTTAAATCAGTCTCGTAGAATATAATTAAACATATCAAGTGCAAATAAGTGATATGCTCTGAAACAATACCTGGAATTCAGAGATAATGAGTAAAATATTTTGTGATTGCCCCATAATACATAGGGCTGAATTTTCTCTTTAAACGCATAGAACTACCTTATAACCGAGCCTTTCACAAATTCGGTATTTGTCTGGCTTTTGTATGTTTTGCACATATGTTTTATTCAGGAATTTTTAAGCGAGGCAGTTCCACATTTCCTTAAATTAAAATCCATTTGAAAGCTAAAATTATATGTCACATTTAGGCCGTTTAGTACAGTCCTATAGCACTTAAAATATTATACACACTACTATATAATACAACGCATATTATATCCTGTCACGCATGCGTTCATAAGAATACATGGATCGTATCATATATGCTAAACATATGTAAGATAGCGACTGATGCATTTGGAACCATGTTCTTGGAGAAAATTGCTAACTCGATAAAAGTTGCCCGTAAAAGCAATTAACTTCCCAGAAACTATTTCTTCCCATTTCGTCTAATCTTTTTCTCGTTTTAATTGCTCAATTTCATTCCTTAAATTAAGACTTTCTTCCTTCGTTGATTTTAAAGTTTATTTGTTGCGGTTTTGGAAAGTTAATTGCCTTTACAGCAAAATTTCTTAAGGAACAGAATGAAGAGAAAAAACAAAGCCATTTATTGAATGCGAAACCTAAAGCAAACTTTAAAATCAACGGAGGAAGCAAGTCTTAAGCTAAGGAATGAAATTGGGCGATCAAAACTAGAAAAACAATTAGACGGAATGAGAAGAAAAAATAGGTGTAAACTATAAAAATAATATTTGGATTATGCAATGTTTTTAATGAACTTCAGCTGTTATTCGTAAATCTTTCCAGTAGTATCAAAAATTCCCAAGTAAGTGCTCAGAAGGAAAATTACTGAAGCAGACTGGTAAGACTACAGACTGAATAACTGGAGAAAGAGTTTATTCTTGATTTGCAAACGTAGAGAGGAAGCTGAGATGGCTAGAGGGCGATGTGATCTCGTACGGAGTATCATGAATTGCAAACTTCGTCAATACATGAATTTGATGGATTTGTCCAATCAGAAGCGACGTTACGACTAATTTAAAAAATTAACATTTAGTCTTTCCGTTTCAAGTATTCCTTTGGTTTAAGAGCAAATTTGAATCTATCGACGAGGCCGTTGGCCTCCTTGCTCCTTACAGCAAGCTTAACAATTTTTCTAAGTTATTACGCAGATTAGGACCACCGAAAAGAAGAATACGCAGGATAGGAGAGTTGCGACTACCACCCTTTACACAGTTTGTGCGAAATGAATTAAACTTTACGATTCGGAAGAGTTTCTGAAAAAATAGCATGCTTTTTGAATTGATCCGAAATTATCTTTAGTCTTTCTCTCGACTCTTGGGTCTTTCAGAACGCGGGGAAAATTTTAACCGAGTTTTCTAGTGCTGGGAGCAGTGCCTATAGGGCTGTTAAAATCACAGGCAAGGGTTTTGGTGGTTCTGAAATAATAATAAAAATAAGAATTTGTAGATGTATTCATGTTATTCAATTATGAAAAGCATGCTAAGTCTCTACTCCTAAACAGGCTCTTTTTTCGAATTTCTAAACGAAACTGATTTGTATATAGGTTACAAATAGCTGAAATCACGAAAAATTCTTCTTCCAGCTAGGTCGTGCCCCGGAATCTGATCTACAAATGCTCAGCAGGCGTAACCATTTGACAGTGAGATGCCATACTAATTAGAATTAATTCAGCTGAATTAAAGTTTCGACTCTTTTACTCAGCAGAATTTCAAAATTGTCAGTTTAGGGCCCAACCAGTGGCCGAGTGGTTAAGCTAGCTGAATAGTGGAAGTTCGACCAGAATTCAACCCAAATCGAACGGGCTCGCTTTATGGTTTTTCTTTTTGAGTTTTTCCCCGTGTGTAACGTGAATACCAGCCAGTTTGCATTAGGCAACCAACTCCTCCATGAAAGTATCCCTTCTCTTAGGCAGAAAGCCTTTCTAGGCTTTGCCATATTCCACTAACGTAACCTAAACCAATTTTCCTAACCAATAAGTAAAAATAATTTCACATTAAACTATGCAGACGAATTTAACTTACAAACGAAAAATATTGAATGTGCAATTTTTTGATAGCGCAAGAAAATATTAAAATTAACATCTTTCCGATGGTACAAATACGGAAGTGAACAAATTTCGAGATAACTAGCTTCTTGAAAGTCAGTCAAAACTGATAGAGATTTGTCCTTAACAGGAAAAAAGCTATATATAACCGTTGGAAGAATTAAATTTAAAATAAAATGATGTTATAAATTCTGTAAGAAATTCCTTATTATGTTTTAAAGGAATATATATAGACTTCATGACTAAAAACATTCAGAACTTACATTTATCTGGTTCAATAATTATAAATGAAGAGTTAAGCGAATAACCAACTCTGTTCCTGGTATGTATTTCAAATTTATAGGATGAATTTAGTCCCATGTCTCGAAAACTGTGCTTTGTTTCTTTGCGGACGTTAACAGAGTGAAATGTTTCATTGCCAATAAGAGCTTCTTTCTCTTCATTTGTTCTAAAGAGTTGGTGAACGTGAAGAATATAACAAAATTCTGCTCCATTTTCGTGTGCCTCTGGTATGGCCTGCAATATAAATAAGAATCAGAATAAAGGAAAAGTTGCAAACAATTATGCAGTTTAAAATGAAGTTGTGATGAAAGTCTTACTTTCCAGTATAGGGTTATGGTTCTACCGACAGAAGAGTTAGTTTTGCCTTCAACTGGTTCGATAACAAATGAAGAATTTGTAATTTCCGCTGCCAAGTAGGGAACTAGAGAAAATGTTTTAATTAGAATATAATAACAATTGTAACACAAGAAGAATGAATTTAAAAAGTAATAATATTGCAAATGCTAAAATATTTTGAAAACAAATTTGTCCCGAGTATGTTGTCGGATATACTTAAAAAAATCCTCAAAATTTCTCAGAGAGTTAAGACAAAAGTCTGTTTAAAAAGTAAGATCAGTTAGTAATAAATATAAAAAAATTCAAAATTATTTTGACCAAGATTTATAGATTTTTGAAATATACCAAGAATTACGATCTTGTATTATATATATAGATAAAAGGAATGCTGTAAAACAACTTAAAAATGAATAGGAATTTAATTGTTCACCTAATATTTCTATAGCTTTTTTTTTTAAAAATTTATAGCAACAAATATAATCGAGGAAAGTTGGAATTAATGTACACTCGCTGCTCTAAACACATGCACACACAACTTCTGAAATGTAAGACATTATTGAGCGAAATTGTTAAAATTTCTTAAAATTCCATAACCCTTACCATCAGATCGTGTTATAGCATAAGTTTTCAAAGAAGGGCTCCACATGTCACCGACTGAATCATTGTATTTGCAGCGAATGTTAAATTGATATTCTGTGTACGGTATCAAACCTTGAATCGCTGCAGAGCCTCCATTCGTAAAAGATAGCACCATTTCCTGAAATAAAGAATTCCTGTTACAGATATCTAGTCGAAACAAAACTTAAAGTTAAAATTAAGCTAGAATAGGGACCAATATGGAAATTAATACTAATCGTTTAGAAGCAGGTCTACCACATTTCGCCTTGGTTGGTTGGTTGGTTGATTTTTAATGGCCCAAAACCTCGAGGGTTATGCGCCAGACATATGGTGAATAAAATTCAAGATGCACAAACACACTGTATCAAATAAATTGATGAAATGAATCTGAAATGCTGATGTAGGCATGGGGAATTGACTTCAAATTTTGCCTTGAAAATAAAGTATGAAGGCAAGATCGATAATTAAGTCAAGCATCACAGTGAACTTACTGGATAAGTATACTTTCATAGTTTCGGTAATGCTGCGATTTTATCCGAATGAATAATACTAAATTAAGCCGTTGCAAACAAGAAAATTATTAATTACAGGCTAACAGTATTTACGCAAATTGTTTTTTGGGATAATCCGAAGTGAATAACCAAACGTTTGGGGAAAAGAAGTATTTGGGCCGAATAATTCTCACCAAAATATCAAATGCAGTTCTTCGAAAAATCTCGAAGCAAAATGAGATTGACAGTTGCAAATTATGTTTGCCCTGAATCCGGCAAAGCCTCGAGGGCTATCTGCTTAATGGGGAAGGATGCCTTCGTGGAGGACTTTCTAAGGGAAGCTGGCTCGTATACACGTTACACATGGGGAAAACCACGAAAACGCCCATGCAGCCAGGCCGTTCGCGGGATTCGAACCTCGGATCGAACTACCAGTGTTTAGCGACTTTACCGCTCTGCCGCTGGTGGGCCCAGATGGGATTATGTAATAATGCTGTGTACATGGAACGGAAGTTCGGTAACTAAGGTTGCATGGAGACTATACTTCATTAGAATTATTTTAATAGTTTTAGCAGAACTTTGAACATTTCCGTAGTACTCAAACCAATAAAAATTTTAAAATGTGTCGAATAAAATACATTAGCGAAATTTCAAAAAGCATGAAATTCTTAAAAGTTCCTTTTAATAATGTTACGAAGTGTAGTTTTCTCTGTAGTAAAATTAAACATCTATTTCGAAGTATAAAACGACGGAATGTTTAATTTTTTAGGATATTTACATTTCTTAACAAAGCAAAAAAGAATTATTTTGAGATATTCATCTAGGTTACTTAGAATAGTAATCTGTTCTATAAAGTACCCTAAAGACAACAGGTTTAATATTTTCATACAATTTTTTGCAGCGGACTTGCTAAGACTACAGTCTATACCAAAATTTCTATATTCGGGATTTTTGTCTGTTAAATTCATAGAATACGAGGTATCAAATGTAAGTAAATGCTACGAAATATAAGAAGCTATTTTCTGAAAATCAAGAAACTAAAGATATCTTAATAACCTGAATTTTAATGATACACATAAAATCATGCTTGTAATTTTATAAAATCTACAATGCAAATTCATATTCTACTTTTTCTGGCCAGTTTTTCTGAGCAATTAAGTGCGTAATTCAGCCATACCATTTTACTATGGAGGTAAAAGCTTGCTGTGGATATTAGTTGCATCAGTATTAGGGGCTTTAATGCGCAATAAGTATGAAACGAACTTCAGAATTAATCGCAATTACATTTAATGAGATACAGCAATAAAATAGTACTGAAAAATAAAAAGAATTAAAATTTTTTAACCGAAATTTCTTATAACGCTAGGTTTGAATGAGTGGAAATTTATTTCATAAATAAAATGACGTTTTTAATAACTTTGGTTAACTTTGGATTCTAATGATTAAGATTTAAATTATGTTGCCATAATTCGCATATACAAAACCTCCGACTATCCTACGTTGAATGAAAATCGAAATTTAACCGCGTGTTAATCCGTAAGAGGAATCTAATAAAATGGATACTTATTTTCCGAACCGATCAAAGAATTATGTTTGTATTCTGCATTAGCACAGCTGGTATAAAGAAACTTAAAGATAGACTCTAGCAGTGTTCTCTTCAAATGACGTGAGATAGTGTAGAATATTGAAAATTCTTAAAGTCCCTTTGACTAAGAATTAAAAAATTTCCCCTTTTTCTATCAAAGTGAACAAAATATGTCATAAATAAGGTAAATTTCACATTTGGGATTTGTTTAACAAATGGGTTTTAAACCAAAGGCTGGGACTCGTATGTCCCAGCCGTAGGTAATGGTGGGATACACATGTCCCACACGCAGCGATCGACTTACTACAAGTACACCTATTATTCTGGAAAAATTTTATTATATGAAACAGACTTTACATCTTATGGTAAAAGGTAAAGCATTCCTTGCGTAACCTAACATTAGGGCAACTCATATTTGTTCTTTCCTTTGAGTACAACGAGCAAATCGGCGCCTTGATTTTCCAACTATTGGAAGATGATCTCCAACATTCAGGAGTTAAGTACTTTTTGACCCAGTAGTAATTTTTAAACTTTTAGTGGGACATTTTATCCCTTTAGTAGTCAAAGGGTTAAAAAAATCGCATCCGACAAAGTTCCGTTCCTGAACCGTTTTTCAAAATGTATAGTGATGCTAAAGTAAATCATGTTCCATGCAAAATTTAGATTTTCTTGTACACAGAATTTGAGGTAGATAATTGCGTTGATTTATCATAGTTTACAGTAAACTAACGTCAAAATTTGACTTTCTTGAAATATCGTTAATTTCAACATTCTGCCAGTAATTCTCTTTCTAAAGATAAAAATGCCATAATTTATAATTATTTTTGCTTTTATGTTGATGAAGGCAAGTGTCCAAATGTGGTAGCCTGTTTACATCCCCTCGTGTTGTTGCTTGAGAAAAGAATGAACTTCAAAATCCAGTAATTTTCATTTGCTTTCGCTCTGAAATGCAGATAATCATTCATCGCTGAACTTATGGTCGATGCCAATTTCATGCAATTTTGTGATACTTTCTTAATGGAAAACGGAACGCTGTGTATATGGGACAAGATAGCGATCAGCATATACAGTTCCGTTCGCTTCATGTGCACAACGATCCATTTTCGTTTACTAAGATTCGGAACTACGCAATTTAGCATCGGACGCAGCCTTGGCAGTGCACATGTAGCATTATATATTATTTAATTATTATCATTTATTATAATTTATCATTTACTAATCATTATATATATCATTTACTTGTTTTGTAGATTTTACGTAAGTACAGAGGTTGTTCGCACATTCTTCACTATGTTTCTACACCGTCATTTCCAAGACAATAAAGCTATTTTTAGCAGTGGAAGAAGTATTTTATCCCATTCCTCTTAACTTTCCAAACGTCCTTAAAGTCGAAAGAAGGTTGCAGGTCGATGTCTGGACATTCTGCTTTTTAAAAGTCGAAATAAAAATAATATAAGCAAAAATGCCTGGATGATAAATTAGGATATATCAGTTCTGCCGATTGATAGCACTGAATAAAGAGAAGGTACTTTATATTTGAAAATTGGGTATAAAACATGTTCCTGTCAACATATGCAGTTGACTTGAACACTTTTCTGAACTCTCAAATTTTTATTTAACCTTATATCAAAAACCAGCAACGATTACAAATCCCTTGGAAAAACTTAGATTCTTTGAACCATGTTCTAAGATTTTTTTTTCTTCCGTTTGATAATAAATGGATCTCTTTATTTCGGTCATTCAAATATACCCAAGATTCATTTATTGCGAGATTTTTCAATTTTTGAACGAATGACTGTTTCCCGTAAAAAAATTCTGTAGCGCGTGCTGGATTCGGCAATATGTTTTGGAGAAAGGCTATGTTCATTCCTTTTTTTTCGCCTTTTTAGGATTCAAATCAGCATTAATCACTTTATCTACGGACACTGGGCACTTTAATGATTATGCAAATGTCGTTTGACTTCGAGAATTTTCTTTTAACATTATAGTTTTTACTTTTGGAACATTCGAAACATTGTTTTTCCCTTGGATATGTATTTTGAACAAATTTTCTCCTTGAAGACAAATATTGATGTGTTTTTCCTTTCTTATTGACAATATTATCTATCGCTGGTTTAGAAACCGAAAATTCATAGCTTTCACAGAATTTTTTACCAACTAAATACTAATAATTTTCTTCTGAAAGATCGCAAACAGCCTTTCGTCGTCTATTGCTTCCTTAGAAGAGCCATTTTGAGCGAAAACAAGATTGTTAAATAGCAGACGATAATTTACACTTAAAAAAAAATAGTTGCAGTTAAAACGTTTTCCACGCGGGTAATTGTTTTTGTAGAAAAGCAAAGTCTTCTAAAAAAGGTGCTTATAATCTCCGAAAAATAAGTTATTTTAAATTGTCAATTTATATGCAAAATAGTTATATTTTAGGAAGCTGACTTTACATAAAGCTTTACGTTAATACTTTAAACATCTACTATTGTGCCAACGGGTCGGTGTTTGGCTTAAGTGGACCTGCGCATTAACAATTTTTAGAAATTTAACAAAATACGAGTATCGATCATACCAAATCCTTTGCTTCGGAAATTGGTTTAATTTTCTTGAAATTTTCGAATTAATGGCAAAAGCAATAGCAAACTGCATTCTGTATTATCTACAATTTAATATTACATTAGTTTCAAAACAAGCTTAGTCATACCTGAAATAATGTTGGATAATCATACACAGTGCGATACCTGATGGAATACGTCAGAAGGGGTTGAAATTCGTTATAATTCACATCTTCAGGAGGACTCCAATGAAGAATCAAAGAAGTCGCCATAACATTGGTGAAAGACGCATTTAATGGAGCACTCGGTCTGGCTGTAGTAACAAAATCATTTAAAGTTTCGATGAAAATCATTGAAATTCTATGTAATAGTTAGACATTATGAAATTTAAATTGCAAACATACGTGATCTTAAATGTGCAGGTAAAGCTTAGAATCATGCATTTTTTAAAATTTTAACAATTCCATATACGTAAAAGTTTGGCAAAAGTAGGAAATTTACGATATACATTACATTAGCGAGTTAAGCGCCAAGCATGTTTAGTTTCTCTCTCAATTCATTCCACGATATCCAAATTGACCGATAAGTTGGCGGACGGAATCTGAAACAATTTAGTAGAATACAAATTTTTGAATTGCATCGCAATGACCGACGCCCTCCGAACGAAAAATATACCCTCAAACACCGATGACCGACATGGCGTTTAAAGTGTTAATCCTTTAAATCTGAAATAATGGAAATTATATATTTGAAATCATTACATATATTTACATTAAATTCATGCAAAGCAGAAAAATCTCACATTTGAGAAAATCAGGTAAGTATATCGATTAAGTAACAAAACGCATCAGCATTGGGAGACCTGGAAGGCATATTTTAGTTAATCTAAATAGCATAATTCCAAGAACAACGATTATACAGGGTGCATTGTAAATCACCTGTTTTTAAGGAGAGTGTTAATGCATCAACATTGTGGTGTTAAACTCCAATGAAAACGCTAATGACGGAACACCACATGAAAATTTTATTGAACGCCCCCCCCCAAAAAAATGGCTACATACCATCAACAACAGAAAAACTCAATCTTTTTCTTAAAATCAAATTCTATACATTTTACGTGCGAGAGCAATACGTGGCTCTCGAACTTGCGTTTTTAACACTGCCAACAATTTAATTATTTTAATAACAACTATTTTAACAACTATTGAAAACATATTCGCAAGCTAAATAATAATAATTTTCATCTTATGCTCACGAGACATCCTTGTCCATATTAATCTTAAGTTTTCTTCTTCCTTTATGCGACCTTACCACAAGAGAATATACAAGGTTGTAACGGATATTCAATGGCAACTCTGATACGTAACAGAAGCTTCACCATTTGTGTTTCAGGATGGCAGACCCCCTATACTCTGCTTCTATTCTTGGCGAATGGCGCTGGGCAATAATTTTCAATAAAGATGGACCAATCTTTATTGTTCTAGAACTCCAGACTGACGTTTTCCTTGGTTGCGCCAAATGCGATGTGTATTGGATTCGTTTGGTTTGGTTTATGTAATTACGGCAAAGCTTCGTGGTCTATCCGTTAAGGGGAGGGATGCCTTCGCAGAGGACTTTCTAAGGAAAACTGGATCGTATACACGTTACACATGGGGGGAAAACCACAAAAACGCCCATGCAGCCAGCTTGTTCACGGATTAAGAGTCTCGAACCGAAAAACCGGTGTTCGGCGAATTTACCACTCGGCCGCTGGTGGGCAGTACTGGATTCGTTGCAGAATTCTGTATAAACTTGAGACATGAATCTGCAGTTTTGAAATCAGTACAGTTTCATTTCTTTAAAAAATTATGAATTATTGCTCAGAAGTTTACAGAAATGTATTGATAGTGCTGGTGGTTACATTGAATTTTGTATTGGTCATAAATGTAGTGAGGAGTCCACAGCAAAATGTTTTTACATTCACATCGGCTGAAACACTTTTTAAAGTTAAGAAATGACTTCTCAAGACACCCTGTTAATGGTAACTACCGAAACATTTAGCAAAGGTAAACCATGCAAAAATATCCAAAATGGATTCGCAACACATAATCCGGGACAGTTTCCTAATGATTTTAGTTCTATGTGTCGTCTCCCCCCCCTTACGTATTTAAACAGATATTTAAGTTGGAAAATGTATAATGGGTACTTTTCCGTTTCGCCGGCGCAAATCTTACCAAGCAGATTTTCTTGGCGACAATATACAGTATACACATAAAAAATTTTAACAAACTTTAGTTCTAAGAATTTTTTATTTTGAAGGCATAAACATTTTAATATGATTTAAAATTTTGTAAAAAGCAAATAAAGACAATAAATTTGTAAAAAGACATTAATTTAAGAATTTACCATGCTATCATGGTTCAACATCCTGATTCGTTGGTTCGTATCACGCGACTCCAAATAATCTCATGTAAACTACGCTACAAAAATCTAATTCTCTCAGTAATTATCTACATTAATTTCAAGTTAAATCTTAATTTAGAATACAAGTTTAAATGCAAGAATTATTTCAATTCGTACGAATAGCTTACTCAGAAATTATGTAAAACTGCAGTGCTTTACTTCGCTAGTGCGCATTCTCATTAGAATGGATGAATTTAACCATTGACTTTGCCTTTTCTATATTTTCGTCTTCGGGTGAGCGGCGTGATTGCAACCTAATTGACTTAATTACCGCGAATGGTGTTAGGGCATAAAATTTAATCATCTTTGTAAACATTCTGTGTAATTGTATACCAATATTGATATGAATAAGAATCAATCTGGTAAGAAATGGCTGCGACTATTTTGAAAATGAGGCATAAAAGGTTACCAGCGAAGATTAACACCGTTTGGCATCAGATGTAATATTATTGGCGACTTTATCGCTTGCGCTTGCAAAACGGTAAAGTACCGTATAATGAAGTATATTACAGTGCTCTTACTTAAAAATAATAATACATCTGTTAGTCTGTCACAAGATGCTGCTATACATTAGACTTATTTTAGCTACACACCATATGTTCTTCCTATTGTGGAAAAATTCTCGGATGAAAATTCTGCTTTAATGTAACGATGAAGGACTTCCGAAGTGAGAGTATCCAGAAAATAAGATCTTATGCGTTGCCTGATTTTTCAAGACCATGGCTCTGGAGCGTAAAGGATAACTTACGGCCAGCTAGTAATTTTATTGAATTACGAATTCTTTTTTGGAGGGTTTAGGAAGAGAATTCTAGTCGGTTGAAAATATTCTTAATGCTTGCACGCTCTCATCAGTGACTGAGAGGATATGATAATTGAACAGTAGTAGTTTGTCCCGGTTTTTAAATCGAATGAACGGACTGGTTGCATGAGTGTTCGTGAGTTCCCCCCCCCCTTTGTGTAAAGTGGATAAGTCAGATTCCCCTTAAGTCCTCCAAGAAGGCATCCCTCCTTTGGTGGATGTGCATTGAATAATTAGGAAAAAAACCGATTTAATGCAAATGTGATTTTTTTAAAAATAATCTCAGCAAAATTATAATGCTAGTTTAAATACCTAATTTTTCCAATGGAAATGTTTAGATTAATGAACATATTCAGGCTATTAAATAGATTCTCTTACTATACAGCTTAGTTGTGTATTATTGGAGAATCTTGCGGTATATTACACAACTCTACTATAGAACATTAAATATGTATACGATAATCCGCTTGAATAGATTTTACACTGGATACAATATGTAACTTAAAAACAGATTACAGTTACACAGCCAGAAATATATAGGCCTATCCTGGGGATGAAATCTAGTTTTTTAAAAAATTTAGTGGGTATTATGTTGCAGTTGCTTTCAAAACTGCATTAGGTTATGCTCTGCAACGTGACTTCTTCACATGAATTGATCAGTTACCCCTCAAATTTAGTTGATTCGAATATGTGTTTCTTCGTCTTGGGCTCGGAGTTGGTTTTTAAATAAGAAACTTATTCTCAGACTCAGAAACTCCATAACAGCATATTAACAAGAAATAAAAATTTCATGTTTTAGAAGAATCCATAAAATTTGGTAAGGTTGGCAAACATTTATACAGTCCAAAGGTAGAACGTTTGTTGACATATCGGCACATTTGGTGATACCTGATAACATCCAAGTAACCCTTAAGCTGAAAAACATTAAGTATGATGATCGTAAAACAAAAAGAAAAACTTAGTTTTGCATTTTCACATTTCCTCTTAAAATACTTTATGCTACTTTACCAAATAAAAACAAAAATTACTTACAGCCAACACTAACGTATGTAAAACCTACGAATCTCCTTGTTCTTGCTTCTGGAATTGATACAAAACAGTAATAACATCCTGTGTCATTAACAGTGGCATTTTGCTTGCTGTATTCGATGGTATGTTCGTCTAAAATGATCACGTTAACTAGTACACGATCGTCAAATTTTATTATCAAATTTGAAGATGACACATTATAAGTCAAGTGTCTTATCTTTATACGATTATGAAATATAGAACACCGTACTGCCATAGGTGATCCAATTTCCACATCAAAATCCAGCGTCACATCTGAAAGGAATACATTTTTTAATTAGCGGTAGCAATTAAACAAATGAAGCTAGAGTTAACTTATTGTAAAATGCTAAAAGTAATTTTTCAAAATGCTCAATTTGAAACATGTCGGTTGATAGATATTACTTGTATCAGTGATATACTTGAAATTCCATACAACTCTTCAAGAGCTGCAAGGAGAGTTTTAGTGATGCATGATTTTCTTCAGCTAACAAAGCGAAACAAATTAAAAATATTCTATTAATTATTGCAGCTTTCGATATTTTCTAGTTATTGGGACGACACTTCGTGCTAAACTTAAATATTCACACTAAATTTATCAGGAGATATTACCTCTGAGCTCGCATCCAATTTCAGGGAAAAATAAACCCAATATAAATAAGAAAATATGCAAATAGAAGCACATGCAATTATTCTAGCTAACAGGTCATTCTTGGTTCCGTCTTGCTTTATTTTTTGTTTTTTTACAAAATCAGAAAGTACATACAGTAGTAGGGTTACATAAACAATGACATCTTACATTCATATGTTACATACAATTCAGAGTGTATTTGATACAATACAAAATTGCCGATTATATTTTTATATTAACTTAATATAATAGACAAAAATGAATAAAATTAAAATGAACGAAGGGGGAAAAATGCTTTACGTAACGTTTGCTTACTTAGCTAGTTGATGAATATGAATATCATTACAGAATTGCTATATATTTTAGGCAGTTTAGTAAGAGCTCCTTTGATTTTTAACATATATGAAGTCCATCTCCAGTATTTACCAGATGTCTTGGTCAAGTGAAAAGGTTTTGTATTTACAATAACTAAGTGATTATATTCAATGAAATCCACGAGTGGGGCCAATTTTTGAGCTTTAAGTGGCTGCCCTCTATAATGAGCCCGAAGCGTTGAAGTCTCCTTCCAAGGCATAATTTTTGAATGAGCTTAATTTAAGGTAATTTAGTTCAAATAGTAAGAAATCGATATTTTCACTAGGTGGTAAATAAGCAGAATAGATCAGAAAGCCATCTTCTGCTATATCCAAAGCTATGGAGATATGTGCTCAGTTGTCTTCTATATCATGGGGACAAGAAGCCATTGTGTACTATTGCAGCCAATTTATTTTGAGAAAGAATGATCCTGTTACGAGAAGTAAACTGATCAAGTGTGTGTGTGATTATGGCAAAGCCTCGAGGGCTATCTGCCTAAGAGGAGGGATGCCTTCGTGGAGGACTTTCTAAGGGAAACTGGCTCGTATACACGTTACACAAAACTGATCAAGAGTGTTATCTTTCGAAGTATATGGCTCTTGAAACAGGCCTATATCCGTGTCCAACTCGATCTGTTTCTGAATTATATGATGTGCTGCAACTACGGATCTTTGTAAGTTACACTGTAGAAATTTTAGACTTTGAAACTGTGATGAGAAGAAAACTTAATTCTGATTGGGGTTCCCAATAGTTGCTGCAGTTTTTTTTGAAAGTCGGGCTAACTTGGAATTAGCCGTTTTATTGCAATAAAAAGGGCATATTTTATTTAGGTTAGTTTGTACAATTTATGTACGTCTTTCAGCCCTAGTGTGAAAAGGATAGTGAATGAACAACACTCATCAGAATTCGAACTCGCTATCACTTGGTTTAGTATACGGACATATTATGAAGAACAACCGATATTCAGTACTTAACTGCTGTAGTTAATTTTGGAGGGGGAGGGGAACTACGTATTTGTATAAATGAAGCACTCAGAATCAATTATATAGTACACAATTGCATTATCAAGCTCTAAATGATACTGAAATTTAAAAATCCCGTTACTGGGAAATAAAACACATCAATCCTTAATTTTCTATTGTGGTTTCTATAGCTCAATTTTAATGATTATGAGGACAATGTTTGCTATACCAGATTAGACTACACCCGCATTAAATAAATAACACTTAAGAAAAATTCAGTTTCATGGTTTTGTAATGGTCATGAAATATGCATGGTTTTGTAATGGTCATGAAATATGAAGATTTAATTTGAAATAAAAAGGTTTATTATCGCTATTAAAGGCTTATTGTATTATAGCACATTTTAAGATACATTCCTAGGAAAGTTCCATTTTACTTATTTTTTACAAGAAACCCCTGTATATGGACACTTTGATGTTATAGCGACCACTGTGAAAGAAAGTAGAGTCCTGTAATCTCCAAAAATGAGCTCTAATTTAGAACTATTCTACCCAACATCTCGCGCAGAGAACTTATTTCACGAAACATATTTTACAACATTAATTCTTTTAGACTTTATATTTCATCTAGCTTGGAACTGCATAAAGTGGTTTTAGTACTAATAATGGAGACATTATCTGAAAGGAAACGTCAAAACGCTGAAAACGAAAATATATTAACTTTTCAAGAACTTTTAACTTTACGTCATTAAACTATTGACCAGTTTCTGGAGTTCACGTGCAATAGATAATGAATCCACTTTAAAATTAAATACAATTTTCATTTTTTGTGTTATGTTTGCGTTAATATTATGAGTTTTCTACTTGGCAGTTTTCATGCAGCATACTTTGTCACTGACCTAGATGCAGGGATGCTGATAGGCCTTTCGCCACTAGGTGCAATCTCTGGTTTCTAAATGCTGACGCCCGGCATCTGCCCAAATTGTAAACATTTTGCCTGTTAGCAAAGTCTCTGGCGACGGGCCTCCTAAAAGTATCCTTATTTGCTTTACGCAAGCAAATCTAAACCAACACTTTCCCCAGATTTTTATTGTACCCGAGGAAGGTAATGATTTAGACATTTAGCATTAGGCCACTATAAGATCCACTCTTAAGATCATTTAGATTTCGTTTGAATTTTGTTTTCAAAGATAAATATAAATGTTTAGCTGAGAAATAAATATGCACTTACTTCCACGATGAGTTGAATGAGATGGACAACACGCCCCTCTAGTAATGAACCATGTTAATGAAATTAGAGCAGTGAATAACATGAATTTTGTGAAATTTCCAAGAAGAAACTCGGCCATTTTTCTCTTCTGCTAGTTGTAGAAATACCAAAGAAGCTCTGAAACCCGTAAAAATACTCTAAATATTTTATCATAATGCAACTCAAAATTCCTTATAATGTTAAACGAATGCAGCATTGCGTTAATATTGTGAAAGAACCAGTTCTGAAAGCAAATAACTAATCTGAAAATTCTAAATAGGAACTTAAGCCATTTTTTTCTCCTGCTAGTTGTAGAAATACCGAAGAAGTTCGGAAACCCGTAAAAAATACTCTAAATATTTTATCGCAATGCAACTCCAAATGCCTAAAAGAATATAACGCTGCATTACTATTCTGAAAAAGATGAAAGTGAAGTTGTATTAGAAACCTAAATTTACGAACGCATGTAGTGCGTGCTTCTTTAGTATGCACTGAAAGATTTTAGAAACGTATACTATTGTTTATTTGAGGTAAAAACAAGTCCGCTAAACTGCTCATTTGGGAATCTGTTCATTCTGCGAAACGAAGTAGAGAGAAAGGGTAAAATTAGTTACGTTGCTTTCTTGAAATTTGGCTTTAAACATAAATTCAAGTAAATAATGTACAATACATTATTGTAGTCCGTTTTTATCTCAGGATATAAAATCAATTATTAGTTCAACAATATAATACGATTTCTGCATTCCTTAATGTTTCAAGTAAAAGTAAAGCGAGAATATTAAAAATAAACTGCTTAAAAATTTCTGAACTACAGATTAAATTACCAAGTAAGTTATAAAAATTTAGGTGGAGGAAAGCTGTGAAAGAGGTTTTACACCTGTTCTTCTAAGCTCATTAAATCTGTGCTTAGAGGCTTAGTAATATTTGATTTGTCCAAGTTTTTTATAATAATCAAAAGTTTAATAAGAAAATGAATTTGAACATCATACAACTCCTTTTTTCTAGTCATAATTCCGTCTGTTAGGTGTAAAAAGACTACATTTTCCCCAATCAGTGGTTTATCTGCTACAGATGTATTAATATTACTGACATTAAATTATATATATTCAAATGAAATCAACTTTAATCGTGCGATATTGGGTTTGTACCTTTCCGATTTTATCCTGTGTATTTTAAGGAAACGACTGTTAATCTTGCAACTATTAACTCGACAAGCCGAACGCTGCTGGTTAACAATCGCTAAGTGAGCATCAAGCTTAATTACATTTTCTTTATTTAATCTTCATTTATGAGGAGGTAATAGTTTAGTATCCGATGCATACCGTATTTTAATTCAGTTATTGGGCTATATTTTTTGTAGATGTTGGAACTGAATAAAATGATTTACATTAGCGCACTTAACATTAGTTTCCGAAATAATTTATGATTCAATAGCCGTAATTTTGCCATTCAGTATTATGCTTGGGTGGTAAGATTTATTTTGAATAGAAGAAGTTGAATCAATCTTGCATTATGAATTTTAAGAAAATCAAAAGTTGTATTTATAGCAAATGAAAGCAAGTCATGTCTTGAAAAAATAGCAATAATGCTTCAGGAGAAAATAGTATTTTTCTATATTTCATAAAATTTATCAGATGTTAATGTTTGAAATTTACGATTTTTAATTAAAAACAAGTTCTCAAAAGTGGTTTAATTACGTAATGTTTTTATTAAAGCTGCCCTTGGATAATACTTTCTAAATTAGTAAATTAAACACGAGTTCACGTACAGCAATCTAAACTCTCAATAGTCTTGACTATATCAAAGAAACCGAAAGTTTCGTACGTAAAGTGGTAAAGAAAACAAAAAAGTGACTTAAATATTACAGAAAAACCTCGCTTAACGCGAAACATTTATCCATTAACTTATGAATGGTAAGCGAAACTAAACATAAAAAAAGGAGCAGAACAAAGCGATTCATCAGTTAGTTTGGTACTATTCGGTTTCGAGGGCCGTAAAAAATCGCCAAACTATTGTTGATGCCAGTGCTGCCAAAAGTAATTGCGGCAACCCTAACGCAAGAAAGGAAGTATAATAGTAAACAACTATCTAAATATTGATGTTTTAATTTAGATGAACGTTTAATTTCATATAATATTTTGCTGCCGAGTTATCGCTAAAGCATAATGTCATCTCGTTGGTTGTTCAAATATAATTTTCTATAAGGAATGATGCCTTTTCTTTGAAAACATTTTTGGTAAAGTGCAGAATCGCCCGCTTATTTCTTTGCCGCTTTTTACAAGGGTAAAAACAATTGGAATTTTGTCAATTTTCTTTTACTTTTTAAGTGACAATAGGTCGATGTGTACATAGATAAAGTCAAGGGTGTACGCAGTGCCACTTTTGTGCAATTCTGGGATTTTTTTTAAGTGAAAATAAGTCGATGTGTACATGGATACCGAGTATGTGCAATTCTTAAAAACGCGTCAAGCAGTGGGTGATTCTGCACTTTACCCAAAATTCTATCGCAGACTTTTCATCATAGGCAAGTCCCAAATTGTTAAATCCATAGGATATCAAAAAAGGAATTAAAAATTAAACTAGTATTTCAATGGCGTCTTAAGAAATATAGAACTATATAAACTTGCGCAATCTGAAATCAGCGCGTACGCGAGATTTGGCACGCTGTTAAATGGGCGTGTTTGCTAGATTTGGCGCTTTCGCGCATACTTTTTCGCTACAATTTTTTTACGGCCCTCGAAACCGAATAGTACCGTTAGTTTATATAAATTTGAAAGAGTTAAATTTTCTCTCGTTAGAAAATAAAAACTGCTAAAGCTAATAAAAATTAGTTGCTTAAAGTTTTATTAAAGATTTGGCTGTGCTAGATTTTAAGAAAGCTTAAAATTTACGTTTGAAAAGTGGTTAATCTTTTCTTGCTGTTAAATTTTCAGTAACTTACGAAGCCCTTGGTAAGACTGAAGGAACCTAAAGTTTCATTCTATGCAAGAATCGATAATACTTCGGTTTATTTCCGTATAGGATGATACGCGCCAACTTAATATTTCTATCCAGGAAATATATTTTCGTCACGAACTCTGCAAAATTTTTCTAAACATAAGAGATGGATATTTCCTATCTCTTATGTTAGCCATTTCAATAAATAATAGGCAAAATAGAATAACTCAGTTCAACACTTTATAGACAGTACTTACATTTAAAATAACAACACTGTTGTACGGAATGAGGACAACGCATTTAATTTAACGGTATTCTATTAAATAATGTCGGCAGCAATACATTTTTGCAGAGAACTGATTGGTGCTCTTTTTATGTTATCCAACAAAGGAAAAAATTCATATTTTCTTATACTGCTCAATGAAATTGAAAATAGCTTAAATTCATTCGCATGTGGATTCTTCTCTTCTTTTATATTTCGAAATTATACCGAAAAATATTGTCTAGCATAAAAAGATATCGTTAATCTTTGGATTATGGTAACTTGGCGATTTTTTGGCGAAAATATGGCGACCAACCCTGCTACAGCAACCTGCTAGTTTTTTTGGGGACGCCATTTTGTTTTCACGAAGTAAAGGCATTTCCTCCCCCCCCCCAACAATCTGCTAGCCGAATTATGCTTATGCTAGAACTGTTATGGGACAGAAGTGCTTAATCATGACGAAGATTACGTGCGAAATTGGGAGAAAATGCAGAATCGCCCACTGCTTACCGCGTTTTTAAGAATTGCATATACACGGTATCATCCATGTACACGTCGAGCTATTTTCACTTAAAAAAACATCCCAGAATTGCACAAAAATGGCATTGCGCACACTCTTGACTTTATCCATGTACACTGCTAAAGTTCTAGCTAGTAACCTTTATCGCCTTACCAAAATGTTGCCAAACTACCTGTTACCATATTCCAAAGATTAGCCAAAGAGGTTGAGTTTCCGTTAACTGGTTTATGTGGTTTCAGTTAATTTACTAGGGGGTACCATTTACTATAGTATGACGGCAAGTTAAAAAGTCGTACTAACAAAATATATTAAACTTTTAACTCGTCATAACATATCATAGATGTCAAACCTTTCTCCAAGTCTTCTTTGACCAAGGTTACATTATTTTGCACTAACTTATTACTATCGAATTTAACACATAACTTTGTCGCCTCCGATACCCAATAAAAGATGTTGTAACGCATTAAAACTGCATTGGTGGCTTAATAATTTACCGAAACAAAAAAAGCATCATTTAATTAAAGAATGTTAACTTAATTACCTTCAACGTTGAAATCGTAAAAGAAAATTCGTACAATGAGAAATCTTGATAAATATCTTAAGCTTCGATTACAATTTTAATGTGAATTAATTTATGCATTTACTAATGAAACATTAAAAACTATCAACACAGTTTATTTACTTTAATAGCCTTTCGGCGTAAACTTCAAATGCAGAAAAAATCACAGCTAATTTAATTTGAATTCCTGCTTTAATTAGCGTTTTTAACATAAGAAATGATAATACTTACAATAAAATCCTGAGCCGATGGTTTCCTACGTAGACCAGTGCTCTAATGAAACAATCACTTTCTAAACACGTCTTTATAAGACAATCTCATGCGGTCACAGTTTCAGATAATTCCTTTTTAATCACGTCAATTTCTAGCTCTACTTCAAAATTTCAGATTTAATAAAGTATTTCATTTAACTCATGCTAATTTTTTTATGAATTACTGTATTCTTTTTGTAATAAACAAGTATAAATATATAATAAACCCAAGCGTGCTTTGAATTCGAGGTAATAAGTATATGGATTCTTACTTGCGAACTCAGTTTACGCCTATAGGTTTCTTTCAACAGGTTTTCACCCAGTGTTTATTAAAGAAGTTATAGTTTTGCAAGTGAAATTAGCCAAGGATGTTGTCCTAAGCAAAGATACTTAGCAATCTTATGAACCATGTCCATTGTGGTTTGGGGTATTGTTGTTAGAGGCATTTGTTCATTGTTTCATTGGCTTGACTATTTAGATTTATTTCAAGCAGTGCGCCACCCAGACGGTATAGTAGTTAGGGTAACCGACTGCAATACCGAAAGGCCCGGGTTCGAATCCCGGTGGAGGCGTGAATGTAAGCCATCTGTCCACTCATAGGAAGTAACGGTGACGGCCTGTTAGGTACCTCCATAATAAAACGACCATCACTTCTGGCCTTAGTGAGGGCGAAAGCCTAAAAATGGCTAGTGCCCGCCATTGAATGCGAGTAGTGCTGGCTTAGGAATAGCAGAAGTTGCGATCGCAGAAAGTGAGCGGGTAGCACCACGGAAATCAGGATTTGAGGTATTTTCTTTCCTTTCCTTTTCTTTCTTTTTTTCAATGATCTATTTGTCAAACAGATCGGCAACTCGCTTGGGATCAAATATATTACAGCTTGCCATTTGTACTTATATTCTACACTTACATGATAGAATTCTTGAATGTGGGAGCCGCATGTCCTCTTTGTATGGCCTATTAAGTTATACGCATTTATTGCTGCACTTCATTTAAATTCATTCCCTCGAATTTCGTTACAGATATACTTCTCATTCAATCAATTGAGTTCTTACTTTGCGGCAAAGCAAAAATACATAAAAACTCAAACACCTTCATTAAAAATTGTAAAATGCAGGAAAACATAAAACACAAAATACAGTTAAAACAGTTAAACAGTTTTTACAATTAAAATTATAGTTTCTACGCAAAAAACAAGCAATACTGGCAGCTGGCAAGATGGCAGATTTTGGAGTACACCAAAATGTAAAGTTAAATTTTGGCCCATTGAGCAGAGCGACACTGAAGTTGGTGCTCAAACTGACTTAATTCACTGTGCTACTAAGCGTTTTAAATCTAAACAAATTCGCACCAAGTTAGGCCTAGCTCTAGTAGGCTATTTTACAGTTTTAAACTGTTGTGTTGCATGCAGATTAACCAAAGGGATTAATAACCTTAACTGGAACATAAGAAGAACATAATTCAGTCACTTGTTTAAAAAAATACATAATTTGCCAACATATAAGAATAAAATACAAAGCTCCCCGGAAGTTCGGTGAGCATATTGTCATGCATATAAGGACAGAGAGATTATTCTCTGTAGATTATGTGACAAATATTTTTCAGTTGGCTAAAAATCTCTCGAATTTCAAAAGTCATGAGTAAATACAAATAACCATCAGCCAAAATGATCAGATAAGTGACGTTTGCCGAAACGAAAGTTATTAACTGATAGCTATGCGTACGAAAAATGCTAACTTGATTGAAATTTAAGATATTAGGCAAAATTCGACGTATTCAAGAGACTAACTCACCATTTGTTTTATTTTTTTAAAGGATAAAAATTATTCTGAAATACATGTCCTATTTCAAAATAATAAATCCGAACATTGTGATACTTTTTTAAAACAAATGAAGTAAGTTTAATTTTATCTGATTTTAAATAACAGAGTTATGGCATAGTAAATGAGATATATGCCAGAAAACTGCTGCTATTTTTACTTGCAGCTTGTGTTTTGAGTGCCATTTTTAGACGTTTTTAGTTACGTATTCTACTCTTCTCACGTAATTTTCCTCTTAGAAATTTAGCACAAGGTTCTGAAGCATTAACTATTGAAGTAAGTTTCAGCTTCTTCAAGGTGTTCGTAAAGCGAGCTCCTCTGAATTTTAAAATAAATTGGTCTCCGTAGTGATTGTTTTCATCTTACTAATGGATTTGATCGTGCATTTGCATGAATATAGCTTGACTGATGAAGAAATAGTAGTGAAGAGCTTCAGGAAAGAGGCATAACTAATGTTCTTGATGATTCTGAAGATTACTGCATGTCGGAAGACAGCTTGAACGGTGACAAAGATGATGAGAATGGTGATGACCTGTAAGCTGAAGCAACCACTACAGCCAGCAGTTCCAGCTATATTCAATGATTTGGGGGCCTGAGTCAGGATTCAAGGAAGTAGAAATAAAAATATTTTATTAAACAAATATAAATATTATTAAGTACTGTTATTGAACGTAAATTTCTTTTAAATAATTAATGTTGTGATAGTTAACCGGTAGCCTTTTTCATGAATACTTTTATTTTTTTATGTTCTTACTGTAAGTTCCTTCCGGATTTTCCGGCGATGAAGTTGCTAAAAAAAACATTTGATGTAGACATCACATGATCTGCTTGTACGACCTGTTAAATTGTATACGTTTTTTGCTGCACTTCATTTAAACTTATTTCATCGAATTTCATTAGAGATATATTTCCTATTCAATAAAATCAGTTCTCGTGTCGCGGCAAGGCAAATACATAAAAACTCAAAGCATATTCATTAAAAATAGTAAAATACAGAGAAACCTAAATCCCGAAATACCGTTAAAATGTTTTTACAACTAAAATTAGAGTTTCTGCGCAAAAATTTACAATTCGGCCAGGGGGCAGGAAAACAAAATTGAAAGTTAACGTTTAGTCGCACTGGGCAAAAAGACATTAAATTTGGTGCAGCAACTGATTTAATTCAGTATTCCACTAAAAGTTTCAAATGAAAATAAATGGCGGCTTTGTTAGACTTATCGTCACTTAAATTTTTATATTGTCGATAATTCTACAATTATTTCATGCAGATTAGATATAGGCATAAAATCCTTAACAGGAACATAAAAACAACATAATTCAATCATATTTAAAGCAAAAATTGCAAAATTTATCAAAAATATAAGAAAAAAAAATTATGAGCTCACCAAGCCGGGTAGCAGAGTGGCAATATATATATATTTACATATGATTGGTGCCGCCCAATGCAACAAAAAAAGTATGGCGCACAACTACATGTTATAGCAGCCCCATATGTAAAATTTCAAGGTTCTATGGATACTCAAATACATACATACGTAGAGATGTCACGAAGTAGTCTCCTCTCAATCCAATTTCAACCCATTTTACAATTTGCTTTGAATTAAAAAAAAAAAAAAAACACAGTCATTTATTCTGTCCGTACGTACAAATATCATGCAAAAACATCATCCAAAATGGATTGGAGAGGAGTCGAGATTTTTCGGAAAGAGGGAAGTATCCGGACTCTTAGGAATGCTCCGCTTCCGTACTGTTACTGCATTGGCAAAAAAATTGAAAATGTAAGCGCAAAATTTTCAGCTTGGAATATACGCGTGGAATACAGAAATAATATTAAGGAGAGGGGATGTATATGAATAGTAGGAAAAAAGCTTTTTGAAAGCAGAAAATGAAAATTTAAAAAATAATTAAATTAGCGGTCCACAGCAGATTTTAATTTTTTAGTTTCACATATTAGAATTAAAGGTTAATTAAAGAGGAAAAAAACATTTACTTACTATCTATGTGACACTTTAAAGCAAACTCTCCCATACTTGCCAGTTTTACAGGAACATATGGCCTAGCGATTGTTTTCACAAGCTTAAAGCCATTTAGAATATTCTTTCTTAGAAAGCCAATGTGTGACGCAAACATATGCATCGTTTATTGGCAGAAAGGAAGTACATTTTTCCCATGAAGAATAATTTTAATTTCTCAAATGTAAATTTACTTTTGAGAAATTAAAATTATTCTTCATTCTTTTATACATTCCTATTACATATTTTTATACATACATATTTTGCTGAAATAAAATAATAAGCATGAAATCAAAATTTTCAGTCTTTTTTAAAAATTATTTTTGCTGATTTTTATTATCCAGGAACAATATTCTTTTTTTCTTTTACATGCATTCTTCAACGCATCTGTTGACACATCTAATATCGAAAAAGAGAAAGTTTTAAGATTTTCCAAGAGGCTTCGATACGAGTTCGTCGTAGCTTATATTCGAGTTTCCAAATGGCCTATATCATCTGAAATTGGAACGTTCATTTTCTTAAATCTAGAAATGCATCTCCGAATGCTCCTCTTCACTGCAATCCAGACAATGAAAACGAGAGAAATGACAAAATGATTCATCGTTATGGCACAGAATCCTAACCACAGACCCATGTAACTACCAATGTAGCTGAAAAGTTCGATTGGCTGAAATCAAGAGAATTATAATTAGAAAATTCTCTGGTATGAATTTCGATTGAAACAAAATAATGGAAGAGCATTAAAAACAACATATTATAATATATAAAGTAAGTAACTAAAATTCACATGTTAAATAAAAAACATGGAGAATTTTTCCTTACAGGGTAGAAATACATAATTAAAAGGATGAGACAAAGGATGAGTACGATAGCATGAATTATGTTAAGCCAAACGACAGTATAATCTTTTTGTCTCAAAATGTGAATATTGCTTTGTCAAAGCCTTAAAATAGCATAAAAGTTATAATAATCATTAATGAAAACAAACGATTCGCCAGAAGAATGTATGGCGTTGGAATTATCTTTTATTGATTCCAATAAAGCTACAAATAATTATAAAAATTATCAGTTGAATGTATTAGAAATTAAATCTTTTAAAATATACTCACTAAATACGCTTTTAAAATTAAATTAAATCACAACCTACAAGCTACCTTCAATAATATCATGTCTCATCATTATCGGTAGCCGCAGGAAACCATAGAGTGACAGTGGCAAAGCACTTGATGGTCACTCTGCCCGGTGGCGGAGTGCATTAAGAAAGTAAGCTTGTTGCTTTTAGGTCGCTCAGTTTGTAGGGTTTATATTTATTTTAACTAACATTTATTTTAGGTTTAAGCTATCTTTCCTGTCAAGCCTTACTTTCCCCTAGAATTGCCAATGCCAGAGTATGTAAATTGTAGTAGAACGCGCAGTATATTCAAATTTTAGCAGGAGTAAGTTGAGTTTAAATAGAAGGGAAACGAGTTTGTAAGTGTGCTTCTTGAATCGCTAACGTGAAGGTTGCTAGGTAGAAATTTAAGAACCTCGCGTTTCGGCCTGTGTGCTTATCTCGGCAGTTCGTTGAATCTTTCAACTGCTTAATCAGTAAGCTCGCTGAATCTCAGCTGTATTTTAGAACGCGGTTAAGTTAGTTACGATTTCAGAGCCTCGTAGGTAGTGATCTACTTGTTTATTCATCCTGTCATTAATTTTTAGTTTCACATTTCTGTTTTTGTTAAACCGCCGGGTCGGCGTAGTTTGTGAGCGTCAAGTGGACGCAGCTGTTATTTCTAAAGTGGAATAAAAGGGCTTTAAACCTTTCTTACGTGTTTGTGTAAATTTACAGCTCATAGCAGTCACTACCACAATTGCTGACAAGTTGGGGCCACACAATACTACATTGGCGCCCGAACATCTTACGATTTCAGATGGCCGATAACTGGATGGAAGCTCCTGTACAACTCCAACAGCAAGAAATAGCGAACCAGTTAGAAGGATTTGGATACCTGGTCCAAACGATGAGAGCATCTATCAAGCCAAACGTCAATTTCGACGGAAAAAATTCGGTGGCGATATTCTTAAAAGGTCTCAAAAATCACTTCCAGTTATACCCTGTGCCTGAAAGACAAAAAGTTGCCATTGCCACGTCTGCACTAAGAGGACAGGCCTCACTATGGTGGAAGAGTATAGGGAAATTTTTATTAGGAGAATTCGGAGGCCAAACATATACCTTTGAAAATTTAAAAATATCATTATTAAACGCCTTCCCCATAGTGAAAGACCGAGGAAAGCTAGAAGCCGAACTGTATAATTTTTATCAACGTAATATGGGAGATTTGACGGACTTTATTCTGCGAAAAGTTAAGCTGACAGACATGCTGTATGGAAAGAAACCCGACACAGATATAATTGAAATAATTTTACCAAGATTGCTACCTGCTGTCCAAGATTACTTGGAAATCCGAAATCCAAGCACCTTGCAGGAACTCTTCGAGTTGGCGGTCAAGTTCCAAAACCGAAGAATAGCGGAAAAATTTAGAGGGGCATCGTATTCTCAAGGTCACCGAAGGCAATTCTCAAATCAACAGACCGGAAACACAAATCGTTCATATGAGGGAAAGAGCTATCAAGCCAACACATCGAAGCTCGAAGGTCAAGGCACAAAAAGGAAATTTGAAAAAAAAAACCGTCCGCGTACCCAAAATACTGAAGTTGAAAAGAAAGCTTTAAACGATTAGAGAGGCCTGTCAAAGCGAGGGTCCGGACCCCTAAAGTTTCGCAAGAACCCTCAAGAAGATACCTAAATACGGTCGTAAGTGGTAAAGAATTCAATTACCAATTATACAAGTCCTGGTTGGCGATGTTCCAGTAGAAGCCCTCATTGATACAGGGGCAGAAGATAATTTTATGAGGGATAAATTTTTCAATAAGAATTTTAATAGATTACGGTTATTTAAAAATAAAAACACAGAAATTATAGCCGCCCAAGGAAAAATCTGTCAATGTATCGGGAAATTATAATTAAAAATGCAGATAAAAGATGAGGGCCTTAAAGTATTAATTTTTGTGGTGAAAAATTTACAGAATCCAGTCATCTTAGGCATGGAGTACTTAAAGGCCGCAAAAGCCAAGCTAAATTTTCAGGAGAATTCGATTATGCTGGAAATGGATCGGAGGGTGGTGGAGCCAGTGAAACAACCGCAGGTAGACTTGAGCCATTTGAGTGTCCATGAAAGCCAAGCCATCCAGCAAGTGGTGACTACTTTTTCAAACTTGTTTTCAGAACAGCCTGGTAACTGTCAAATTGTAACACATGATATACAACTAACAGCCGATAAACCCTGTAGGACTAAACCCTACCGGTATGATCAACAGAAAGAGCAAATTATTGAGGAACACATTCAGGAAATGCTGCAGAACCAGATAATAACGCCTATAAATAGTGAATACGCGAGTCCAGTCGCACTATGTAGGAAAAAGAACGATTTCCCTCCTTCGGATAAAAGGGCTTGGAGGTTTGCTATCGATTACAGAAAACTTAATAGTATTACTAAGTTCCCGGTTTACCCTTTGCCGGTAATAGAGGAAATTATTAGAAAGATTAAGTCTACGAGATACATGACTACGTTGGACTTAACGTCTGGCTACTATCAAATAGCTATGATAACTGAAGATATACACAAAACCACGTTTATCACAAAATCGGGCACTTATGCATTTTTACGCATGCGCTTTGGTTTTTGTGGGGCACCGTCAACATTCCAGAGAGCTATGGACATTGTTCTAAAGCCTGTCCTAGGAAAATCGACTTTAATCTATCTAGATGATATAATTATAACGAGTAGTACGTTGGAACAACACATTAAAGACATGGAAGAGGTTTTTAAATTATTAAAAGAGGCCGGTCTTACAATTAACGCATCAAAATGCACGTTCGCTACTAAAGAACTTAAATATCTGGGTTATAAAATTCCGCAAAAGGGTATAGAAACTCAGGATTCAAAAATAAAAGCCATCAAGAATTTCCCACCTCCCAACACCGCCAAGAAACTTTCTTCTTTCCTTGGGTTATGTTCTTATTATCGGTCGTTCATAAAAGATTTCGCGAATATTGTTGAACCGTTGTTATTAATTAAAAGAAGAAAACGTAAGTTTACGTGGACAGCAGAAGCAAATACAGCATTTGAAAGGTTAAAAGAAGATCTCATCAATGCCCCTGTTTTGAAATTCCCGGAAGGGGACGAAAACCTGGAAATTGCAGCAGATGCGTCGGACTATGCTGTAGGTGCTGTTCTCATGCAAAATGGCCATCCTTTTTGGCATTTTTTAGTAAAACTTTGAACCCTACGCAAAGGAATTATACAGCTACAGAGAGAGAAACATTAGCCGTATTAATGGCTGTACACAAATTTCGAGTTTATTTCGGCAAAGCGCCAGTAACAGTCTTTTCGGATCATGCGGCTGTTGGTAGACTTTACTCGGGGAAAAACCTAACGCCCAGGTTAATAAGATGGGCTTTAAAACTTCAAGAATATAATATAATAATTAAATATAAATCAGGGAAAGAAAATAATGTAGCTGACGCACTATCCCGAATAAAACTGGACGATGAAGGGATTGAACTCAAATGCGCTGTGTTAACTTCTAAAATTTTAGATTATAGAGAAACAATTATTGCTGAATGGAAAGCTGATCCTGAATTTGGAAGTATTTATGCTTATTTAAAAGACCCCGAAATCTTTGAACACACCGATGTCGCCGCAATAAGAAGTAGAGCAGAAAACTATGAAATAATAGATAATTTATTGTTTTATACGAAATCAACAAACGAAAATTTGGAGTATAGACCAGTCATCCCAGCCTCGCTTCGATTGAGCATTTTGAAGGAATTACAAGACGCGAAAACAGCGGGTCATTTAGGGGTCAGAAAGACTTTAAAAAGGGTACGCGAGGCGGTATATTTCCCGCAATTATACAAAATAGTAACTGCGTATGTCAGATCCTGCAATCAATGTTAATTAATAAATGATATTAATTACAGCCCGGCTGGGTACTTAAATAGCATTCGCGTTACATTTCCGAATGAAATTTTAGGCATAGATCTTCTTGGTCCTTTTCCCCAGAGTGAGTTAAATAAAAATCGTTTTCTTTTAGTAATTGTAGATCATTTTTCAAAGTGGACCGAAATTGTTGCACTTAAACGCGCGTCAGCCAAAACAGTTGCAGATGCATTCTTACACAGGTACATTTTAAAATACGGTGCACCGATAAAAGTCATTAGCGATAACGGTAAACAATTCGTTAGCCAAATTTTTGAAAACATTTGCTCTGGACTTGGCATAAGCCATATCAAAATGGTCCCTATAGACCACAGGCAAACATCGCAGAAAGAGTGAATAAAAATATTGTAAAAATAATTCGAAGCCATGTTAGCACACATCACAAGCGCTGGGATGGCTACATAAATGAGTTAGCTTATGCTTTAAGAACAGCAAATCATGATACTACTGGGAAAACTCCAGCAGAATTATTTTTAGGACGTAAGTTAATTACGCCATTAGATAAATTATTTTTTGTGCAACAAAGGGAAGAAGAATTTAAAGAAAAAGATATACAGAAACTTATCGATCAGGCGATTAAAAACTCGGATGAAATTTTATTACGATCGAAAACGCCGTGAAGCAGATTTTAGAGTAGGTGATAAAGTGTTAAAGAGGAAATTTTCTTTGTCAAGTGCCCCAGATAATTTCACTGCGAAATTGGCTCCAAAATTTAAAGGCCCCTATGTAATACAGGAAATCAAGGGAGTCGTATTGTACCTTAAGAACGAGACAGGGGAAACCTGTAAAGCAAGTCCCGACCAGGTGAAAAAATATTATAATCAAAATGATTTCGAAATCCTTAAAAGTTTATTAGAGGACTCAAGCGCAATAGAAGTGGAAATTCCAGAATTAACGCCGCCCGCTCCACCACCCAAGAAGCAGAGAACAGAAGAGGAACCTAGCCCTTCTACAAGCCATTCTAGGGTCCCGAAAAGAAGAAAGGAAAATGGTCAGACTCCAGTATTCAAGAAATGCAGGAAATCAACGCCACCGCGTAAAGAATCTTTGGTAAACAGGAAAAGACCAGGTACAACTTTCCACAGTAGAAAATCTGCGTCGAGGAAACCACTTCCAGGGCCAGATAGTCAGGAGCAAACAAGGCCGCCGTTCACGAGAAGAAAAAGGCAGGTGACGGAGGATGGGGACGCCTGGTGTTTAACGGAGGTAAACAGGCATATGTCCCACGCCCTCCCCTATATAGATACAAGAACTCCCTGGGGTCCCACAAGGGCGCACCGGGAGTTACTGAGCCTTCATGAAAAAGTTTACATGGCCATACAGGGGCTATTCCAGTTTGACATTGTTTCTGTACAGATTCTTATGTTAATGGTTGACCTGGGTGTTCATAGGCCATAATGCATACATGAAACATAACATTACATACATGATATATGACATGACATTAAACTTATACATAATACTTGCATGAATTAGTACATACATACTTTACACTTCACATGACATTAGACTACACATACATAATGCATGACATTAATCTACACTTATTAGAGTTATAACCTGACTGTATACTACGTTAAGCTAATTGTATTGCGAACTTGCTAAGTTACTTTATAACTGGATTACTTATAGTTTACATTATTGCTATTACTTCTTAAATGACATTATGCTATATAACAAGATAGGCACACATACTTTGCCTTATAATCATATATGCGTTACTTAAAATAATACACATGGGGCACGCGTTACACGCGCTAATGACTACATTACCGATTACGTTATGTTAAAAGTACACATAGTACGACGTATTACACTCATTGATTAAATTACTTACATTACACTATTACTTACATTACACAGTTACTTATACACTTACATATTTACAATTTTAGACATAACACCTGCTAAGTTACAATAGAGACATAGAATTATTGCGCTGTGTATGCTATTATTCCTATGTTGGTTGGCAGACATCCTGCTCTAGGGCGCTCAGCTGCTGTATAATTTTACATATATTTCTTATCGCAGGTGCGTGTTTGATGATGAACCTCTTGTAAGGTACTATATCCGTAGTGGGATATGGTAGGTGATGGCTCGTCGTGAGGCTACAGTTGAACACGTAGTGGTCGGGCGAGCCAATTTACCCCCCCCCCCACACGCTTCTGTCATGGAGATAGCAAGCTTATAAAAGAAGGTGGGAAAAGGGCCATGCCCCGTGATATAGTTTACTAAAGGGGGTATGGCCTGTAAGCGTTCTTTATCTACTACAGAAGAAAAAGACAGCAAGAGGAAAGAAAAGATTGGCACTAGCAGAAACAATGCAAGCAAGAATCCAGACCGGAGGCCGCCAAGACCAGCAGTCCAGGGGCCAAACGGAAAAGACAGGAACCCGAAGACTACCACCCCCAAGAGGCCGGCGTACAGAGGGCGAAAAAGGAAAGTCACCATGGAGGAAACTCGAAGAAACCAAAAGAGGAGGTTAACTTCCATGAATTCTGTAACTTGGGATCAATTCTACCAGAAGAGGATGTCGGAATTCCAAGCATCGAAAAGTCAAAGATAAGTTAAAATCTTCTATAAATTTTTCTTTTGTTCTGAAATGTTATGTGTAAATACGAAGTTCTATGTGTTGACGGAAGTCAATTTGTCTCGGTTGAGACTTAGTTTTGTTTTACTGTATTTAGCTAATGCAAAAACATTATTTTCTTTAAGTGTAAAACCTAAGAGCAAGCAGATCGTGTTGGTCGAAAGACTGGCCAAAAGCCAAAATTTGGCCGAAAGTAAAATAACTTCGTATTCTTGTATTAATGTAAAATTTAGTTTCAGTGCCGCCAGCTTGGCGAAGAAAGAGTGAAGTAAATTTTATTTTCTCTTATTCATCTTATGGTAAATTGTAAAAAATCGTATGTATTAGAATTTGTAAATATAGATACTTGAAAGTTACGTAAAAGTAGAATTTAGTCTAGAAGCATAAAATTTTAGATGCTAAAAGTAAATGCTCAAAAGAAACGAGTTAAAACCTAAGTGTTAATCAGTAGATAAAATCATGCGTTAGAGCGAAAGCCTGCATGTCTAAAGATGAATGAGGGGGAATTTAGAATGAATGTGTTTTTTAGGGTTCTCCACCTACACTTGAATTTTAGAATATTAATCATAGTTCATCGAGTTTCAGTATGTCATATTTGGTCGTTTGAATTCTAAAAAATCATTGTGGTTAGGGGAAGTGTTGTAATACAAAAACACGAAGTTTCCCGTTTGACACCACGTATGGTGGAGAACCAGGGTAAAGTTAAACTCATGTTTGAATATTTGAATGAATGTGAATGTAAGCAGTTAATTAAGGAAAAGAAAAGGATCGAAAAGGAAAACATTTTCCAGTATTAAGAAAGTGTAAATCATGATGTATTTGGAATATACTGATACTTATTCCTTCCAGATACTGGAAGGAAAAGAAAACGGTTGATTGATGAAGACCAAACAGCAGAAAGGATCCTGTAAGAAGATATTGTACTAATCATATACAGAAACGATTGTAATTGTTTTAGGCAAAAGTTTGTTTTATGTAAACGGGGCTCTTGAGTCTTAGGTTAGAATATGGAAACTTTACCACAGGTCGTTTCTAGGACCTGCTTCCAAGTTTACCAAATTCTGGCAGCGGCAAACATAGGGTTTATATTTATTTTAACTAACATTTATTTTAAGCTATCTTTCCTGTCAAGCCTTACTTTCCCCTAGAACTGCCAATGCCAGAGTATGTAAATTGTAGTAGAACGCGCAGTATATTCAAATTTTAGCAGAAGTAAGTTGAGTTTAAATAGAAGGGAAACGAGTTTGTAAGTGTGCTTCTTGAATCGCTAACGTGAAGGTTGTAGGTAGAAATTTAAGAACTGCGCGTTTCGGCCTGTGTGCTTATCTCGGCAGTTCGTTGAATCTTTCAACTGCTTAATCAGTAAGCTCGCTGAATCTCAGCTGTATTTTAGAACGCGGTTAAGTTAGTTACGATTTCAGAGCCTCGTAGGTAGTGATCTACTTGTTTATTCATCCTGTCATTAATTTTTAGTTTCACATTTCTGTTTTTGTTAAACCGCCGGGTCGGCGTAGTTTGTGAGCGTCAAGTGAACGCAGCTGTTATTTCTAAAGTGGAATAAAAGGGCTTTAAATCCTTCTTACGTGTTTGTGTAAATTTACAGTTCATAGCAGTCACTACCACAATTGCTGACAAGTTGGGGCCACACAATACTACAAGTTTATTTAAAAATAAATTAAACGTCTAATATTATTCTGGAAGTTGTTTTCAAGTTCTGGTGAAAACTTTTATTAAAGATCCGACTTCTGGTGCACTGACAGAAACTTGGTAGATGATGGCCAGGGTAAACAGGCTGATAACTTAAAGTAACGTGGTGTCACATAACGGCCACAAAAATTAGAAAGCCGCCCAGCAGGGATAGTAGTTAGTGACTCGGACTGCCGTACCGAAAAGCCCGGAATAAAATCCCAGAGATGGCATAGATGGTTTTCAATGTATAATGTCTGTGGGGCATGGGGGTCTCAAAATATGCGGGGAGACGAAAGTCATCTCGAGAGGTTAGGGGACAGTAGATAGCTTCTGCGGAGAAAACATTGTGCTGGGAGGCTGTTAAATAAAATAGCTTGAGGGTCAGCAGTCCACTTCTGCAGCGTAACGGGGATAATAGGGAGCGGAACAGAGCAAATTCGTCTTCTCTCCTATATGGTGCCATAGGCGCTTGCCAACAAAAAGTGCCATATCGCCTCCTTGCCACGATGAATTTCGTCGGTTTTGTCTGATATCAGAAAACCGAGGTTAGTCACAAAAGCAACAACAAAAGGGAAAAGTTTCTGCCAAAGACGTTTCTGATGTCCAGAAGTACTAAGAAAGTTCAGGAAGGAATGCTGATATGCTTAGTTAATTTTCAATGCATCTGAGAATAAGAACTCCAAAAGTTCATGTTTGAAAACTTTAAATGGGGCTTTATTAATTTTTGAAAGATTTTAACTTTGCTTTTGTAAGAAAATACGATCACCTCTTGAAATAAATTAAGTCTTTAAAATGTAATCAGATAAAACGGTATTTTTGCATTAGCACCACTGTCGTAAAAGTTGCAAAATATTGTGACAAATGATTTGCCTGAGAAAACTGTTTTGTAAATTTGGACATTTTTTTAAGAAATCATATATAATTAGGAAATTGGCTACCAAAACACGGTGGTTGAACTTAAAGGTCCATCACATAAAAAGACTAACACGAGACATATTTCATGTGAAATTTTCACCAGCAGAGTTCTGCACCTTTATGGCCACAAAAATTTACATATTTAAATGCTTCAAAAGGAAATGTGCACTTCAGAGTTCATGACGGATTATCGCCTTTTAAATGCTTGGAAATGCAAAGTACTAAATACCGTAACTTGTTTTCTAGTGCCTTGGTTCTCAATCTGACCTTTTTTTTTTTTTCCGTGAAACACTCGCAATAAAACGTAAGCCTTAAAGTAGAGAGGAACAATCTTTCTGAAATCTAGGGCACAGTGAAAAATAAAGACACACAATTGCTCACAAAAATAACTGTTATTGAAAGGAGGGAAAACGGAAACTTGTCGCTAGCACATTGTAGGTGAGCGTTAGCCACCTCTTGCTTCAAAGAGTCACTTTTGTAAAAGAAGGAATTATGACGACATAGGTTGATGCAATATTTATTTAGAAATGCCTTCAAATTACAATTCTTTACAGAACTTCGGAAATTTAATCGATAGACGAGATTGGTGATCTTTCCAGATTTCAGCAATACCGAGAAGAATAAATGATAAAGTTTGCCATATCTTTTCGTCAATATGTTCCAGAATTTAGCATTTCTTTGGTTTAATACTAACCATCGTTGCAGATCCGCAAAGAAATAACATGAAAATAATTATAATAATGTGCTAATGTTTTTTAGTCCGTAAAAATTATTAGGGCTATTAGTCTCAAAACGCGACTTTGCAATGTTTCATTTTTCATTCGAATCTGTTAAAATTCGGAAAAAGTAAGATACTATTCTTTCATATTTAATCTGTCTGTCATTAATCAACAAACCAAACTATTTAAAAGTAATATATGCAGGTTTTAAGTATATTATTTTTTACTTTTTAATCTGATTGATTTAAATAAAGCATTTAATTCATCGTATATTTAATAAAACATTAGATATTTTTATAAAATTTATTACATATTTCACATTTTTATATTTTTTAAAGTATATACAGAAGACATATAACAAAAAAGTAAAAGTATACAGGGTGCACCAGAAAAATGCATATACGGTTTAAACTGATATAGAAAATTTATTTTCCTGCTTACAAGGTTAAATTTCTAAGAAAATGTTATTATATGATTCCTTAAACAGGTAGTAGCAGAGTCGTCGATTTGGCTGCGCAATCTAGTTAGTGTCAAGTAAGTAAAATCGACATGGCGGACGTACGTTTGAGCTTTCAATGAGCGGAAGTAGGTTTTTAAGTGGTACTGGAAGTTTGAGAATGTTGTTACGGTTCAGAGATAGTGGCGATATGAGTATCGGAATGATCCACCTTCAGGTTTATGAATTAAACATCTACGAAAAGGCTTTGAGGTTCATCAGACACTGTGTGATGTGCATAAAAGCAGATCAGGGCGACTTCGGACGCCTACGAGTGATGAATCCTCATTTGCTATGCTAGAACGTTTCAGCGTTCAGGGGGAAGTCTTCAAGGCAAAAATCACGTGAGAAAGGTGTTAGTACTAGAAGTGTGCTACACGTTCTGGAGAATGCAAGTTGCGTGGGTACATTCCAAGACTGGTGTAACAGCTAAGTGATGACGACCCAGACGGCCGATTATAATCTTGTGAGTGGGTTCAGGAGACGGTTACACTTGAACCGGGAATTATGGATAGCATTGTTTGTTGTGGAACTTTCAATAGGAATAATTTGAACAAGATAACGCACAAACATTTCAAACTTAACTTTCAACAAGGTAACGCACAAATGATTGGTGCTCATGCTGTCCTGACTTTCCTCGATACAGGGAGTGTTCGACTCTTACCTTTGCCAGCCCGTTCTTCAGATCTTTCACTTACTGAGAATATCTGGTCATGGGCTGCTAAAAGATTGGAATGCTATAACTCGCCAACAACCGCGACTAATGAACTCTGGCAAATAGTTGAAGCTGTATGGAATGAAGTACTCTTCTCTGTCAACCAAACTCTATTCGACTCGGAGTACAGCCGTTGTTGATGAATAATATGCCCTCCAGGATTACAGTCGTTGTTGATGAATAATATGTCCTCCAGGATTACAGCCGTTGTTGATGAATAATATGCCCTCCAGGATTACAGCGTTGTTGATGAATAATATGCCCTCCAGGATTGCAGTCGTTGTTGCTATCAGAACTGGCAGCTCTGTGTACTAAATTCTGCATGCTGTGTTCTCCAAACCAGCTACAAATTTAACCATGTCGTCCTGCCATTATACTATTATTATGTACAACAAATATGATTCTGTTGTTAGCTCTACTTCCTGGAGTAAGACTGATATGTGAATAACTCCAAGAACTGTTCACTGTCTGCATGAGATTAGAATATAATAAACATAAAATTATATTTTTTTCATCTAATACAGCACATTTTCAAATGTAATCGTTTCTCTCAAAAATATTACATTTGTTAAATATAAATTTATCAACCACTATGTTAAAATATGAACAACCTGTCTTGAATAGGTTTGCGAACTCGAAATATTTATTTTTTCCTGATACAAAATGTGGCACTACTTGATAATTACTACATTTCAAATTTTCTAAAACATGTATACAAATGCTTCGAACTGTATATGATGCCAATCAAAAATGAAATTAATAAACTCTTTGCCTTTTGCCGACTTCTCCTTTTGAATAACAATCATTCTGTGAACGATTAAATGTTTGGAAATCAAGATCTGAGAAGGTGTTTCTAGAAGATCTGATACAATTTTGGAAACTCAGTCAGACAAAAACTTGAAAATATATTGGATGACTTGAAAAAATTGGCATCGTGTAGTAAAATATTTTCAGAATAAGTAGATCTTAATTCATTGCATGCTAAAATACGTGTTAAATGTCCAATTACGAAAACATAAAAATTGCTAGTTTTCATGGTATAAAGAAAAAAATTATATAAATAGATATCGTAAAAAATAATAAAAATATTGTTTAAAATGAATTGAAACCTGGTAATATAGACTTGATCCGAAATTTTAAATAGTAAGCTTCCAGCTTATATAGGTACTTTAAAATCTACGTGCATCAGTTGCTAGTAAAGCTTTTAATATTTTGGTAGATGCATAGCTACAAACATTAAACATTTCCTTTTGAACACCTATTGCTTCTAAACTTGTCTACAGGCTTGGAAAAATATAATTCGGTAGCTAATGTCTTACAATCTATCCTTATGCTTATTGGATTTTTCTTCTTTAAAATTCCTAAATGTTTCATTAACTCTCTGCTTAGTTTTTTAACTCCTTTCGCATTAACTAGGACATTGGATTGGATTATTTAATTGTGGTAAAGCACACCAGGGCTATCTGCCTAAAGGGAGGGATGCCTTCGTGGAGGACTTTCTAAGGGAAACTGGCTCGTATACACGTTACACATGGGGAAAACCACGAAAACGCCCATGCAGCCAGCCAGTTCGCGGGATTCGATTTTCAGACCGAATACCAGTGTTCAGCGTCTTTACCGCTCGGCCGCTGGTGGGCCGAACTAGGACATTGAGTTAAACATGAGTATAATCTCCGGTACATCCCGCAATCATGAGTAGCCTAGTGTATAACGATTCATTTCAAATACTAATTACTTATCTTTATAAAAACTAATGCCAAAAATGGAATTAAAATGTTTGTATATTATACTTCTTGAACACATTGCTGTTATCATGTTCCGATATCTAAATTTCTTGTATGAGCGAAATGGGCACAAGGATGAGACATAGTCGACTAATTCCAGTAGGTAAATGCTTTACCGTCAAGCACATTTTAATTCGAACGCCACTATACAAACGATTAGGCTCTACCTACCGAGAAATGTGTAAAGCGAGCTGCGGTGTTTTAGGGAAACGAGCCATGTATCTTAGACCTGCGTGCTCGATATATTTATCACAACACAACACAGCTATATTGTAGAATACCTTAATTTTTCAAGCGTTCATAATTCGAACATTAGAAATTAAAATCGCTTTTCATACAAGAAGGAAAAGTGAAAGCTTTAATTGATGACCCTCATCCTAGATCTTACAGAAAGTAAAGTACAAGTAAAACCAGAAAATATAACACGCAAAAATAGATGTAAAAAATAAATAATAATGTACAATTACCTTATATCTTGGTTTGAGAGAGACAATTTTGACTGGAGGATCCTGCAGTTTTATCTCAATGCATGAAAAGCTAAGTGATGAAGATAGGAAAGATGATTTAAAAAGGCTTTTTAATTAATAAATTAATATTAATATTAAGACTTTCATGTAAGTTGATGACTTTGTAAGGATCCTAAGTTTTACTAACGTTTATTTTATTTTAAATCTTTACTATCACTTCTTATTTTCTACTTCCGGCCAGAATTAAAAGCTTTAACTTATTTATGCAAATTTGTCTTGCGAACGCCAAGTACTTAAGTTGTAGCTTTTTGCCAAGCAGGAGAGAGGAAGGAGCTATTAGAAGCAGGCCGCTTGCCATAGTAGTTTTACTCGGTTGCTGGTTGCCTTCAAGGCCAGAGGTTTAATCCTCTTGATAATTTTAAACGTATCGTAGTGTTAGCAGTTCTCTGTACTACATACGGCCAATCTTGGAGTTTGATTAATCCACAGTTAGTTTAGTTAGAATTTAGTTAATATTTTTATATTCTTACGTTCAGACCACAAGTGGTTGGTCTCTGTATTCCGAAGTCCGGAAATCATTGTAAAGAGAGAAAAATAAAGGGTTTCGTATACCCTTCCTGTGTGTATTGTCTACTTCCCAAATTTATTGAATATAGCTTTAGTAAGCTCCCTGTTCCGAGTCAGGACATTTAATGTTCCCAAAGCAAGTAAGGAGGAACACAGAACCTGATAGTGGCGCCCGACGAAGAAGAATAACCATGGCCGAGTTTCAAGAAGAACCTGTGCTGCATGCAGAAGCGTCTCAGAATCCAGAAATGCCAGCTGCCGCCCTGGAAGGATTTGGTTACATCGTCCAGACCATGCGCGCATCGATGAAACCAGAAGCAACATTTAATGGAAACTCACCGGTAACCAGTTTTTTGGAAAAATTGTATGACCACTTCATGCTGTATCCAGTGCATGAGTTCCAGAAAGTCACCTTAGTTACCAGCGCTTTGAGGGGCCAAGCGCTTAATTGGTTCAAATGTATAGGCAGAAGCCTCTTGGGTCAAGCGGGAAGTCCCACCTATACTTACGAAAATTTTAAGACTGCCTTAGTAAAAGCCTTCCCTGTCGTAAGAGATCGTGCATGATTAGAAACGGAACTCTTCAGCATATATCTGCAACGAATCGAAAATCTTTCCCCCTTTATTTTAAGAAAAATTCACGTCTTTAAACTCTTGTATGGAAACCGTCCGGATCCTGAGATAATTCAAGTGATTTTGCCAAGGTTACTTTCCCAGGTACAAGACTTTATTGAATTAAGGAATCCGACTACATTGGAAAAGTTATTTGAGCTAGCAATCCAGTTTGAAAGTAGAAGAAAGGCGGACATTGAAAGAAGACGCCAGTATGAGCAACGAAGCCAATTTAGTGCGCCAAGACCACAGCAAAGTCAAGAACACGGCTACGGAAGCAAAGCGAATCAGTGGGCAAGGAAACCCGAGTATCCAAAAACAACCGGCGAACGTCGACAGTTCAATAGTAAGCCAGAAAAAAAGTCTGAAGGCCAGCGGAAAAAGAAGGAAAGCATGGAAAGGAAGAAACAAGATTTAAACTAAAACGGATTTCTGCTGACGGGAGGGTGCGGAAATCCGAAGACGAAGAAAACCCATCTTCCTTCAAGTTAAATACAGTGATGGTGAAAAATTTGACTCTTCCAAAGATTGAAGTGTTGGTGAATAACATCCCAGCCACCGCACTCCTGGATACAGGCGCGCAGTGTTCCTGTGTGGCAGAAGAGTTTTTAGAAAGTATTTCCGTAAATACCGCATATATAATTCGGATAATACGACAGTGTTAGCTGCGCAGGGAGAAAGATGCAAGTGCATAGGTAAATTACCGTTATACATTCGTATCAAGGACGAGCAAGTAAAGATTATGTTTTTTATCGTAAAGAATTTGCAAGCACATGTCATCTTAGGGATAGATTTTCTTTCAGAGGCAGAAGCAACGCTGGATTTTAACGAAGCGTCCCTTAAGCTGACGATGAAACCAGTTCGAGAAGAAAAAACAGAACCACCAACGTTAAACCTCGACCACCTGCCTAAATAAGAGCAACAAAAAATTCGACAAGTGGTAAGTGAATTTACTTCGTTATTTAGTGATATTCCCGGATTTACTCAAGTTACTAACCATAGTATCGACACCGGAGATTCACTGCCAGTTCGCCACAAACCATACCGATATGATAAGAATAAAGAAAAAATTATAGAGTGGCACATTCGAGATATGTTACCTAAAAAGATTATAACGCCCATCTCAAGTAGTTATGCTAGCCCGGTTGTGTTATGTAAGAAAAATAATGACTATCCGGTAACACATACAAAAAGGTGGCGTTTTGCAATTGACTATCGTAAATTAAACTTCATGACTAAATATCCGGTATATCCGTTACCTATTATCGAAGAAATTCTAAGAAACATAACTTCTACCAAATACATGACTACTTTAGACTTAACGACTGGTTACTTTCAAATAGGGGTTAGACCGGAAGATGTGCCTAAGACTGCTTTTATAACCAAGTCTGGCACTTATGCATTCCTGCGTATGCCGTTTGGCCTTTCAGGGGCACCGGCAACATTTCAGCGATGTATGGACATTGTGCTAAGGCCTGTTCTTGGAAAGTCCACATTTATCTATTTAGACGATATCATTATTACTAGTGATAATCTGGACCAACATCCTAGTGTACAGGATTTAAGACAGGTGTTTTCATTATTAAATGAGGCCGGTCTAAAATTTAATGTCGAAAAGTGCAAATTTGCAGCCCCTGAATTAAAATACTTAGGTTACAAAATATCTCAGAAAGGAATCGAGACAGACGAATCAAAAATAATCGCTGTGCAAAAGTATCCGCCGCCAAATACGGCGAAGAAGCTCTCTTCTTTTCTAGGACTTTGTTCATATTATAGGTCTTTTATAAAAGATTTTGGAGCTATTGCTGAACCATTGTTAAAATTAAAAAGGAAAAAGGCAAGATTCTCGTGGACGGCCGAAGCCAATAGTGCTTTCGAAAATTTAAAGCAAGCATTAACGCAAACGCCTGTTTTGAAATTTCCTGAAAATGATGAGAATTTAGAAAATTCAGCGGATGCTTCGGATTATGCGGTAGGAGCGGTACTTTCGCAAAATCAGCAGCCCGTGGCATTTTTTAGTCGAACTTTAAATCAAACACAAAGAAATTATTCCGCGACGGAGAGAGAGGCACTTGCAGTTCTGTTAGCAGTGCAAAAGTTCCGAGTCTGTTTTGGAAGGGCGCCAATAACAGTGTATTCTGATCATGCGGCGGTAACTAGATTGTACTCAGGGAAAAACTTATCCCCAAGGTTAATAAGATGGGCACTCAAGTTACAAGAGTATAATCTGGTAATCAAGCACACCCCCGGAAAGGAAAATATCGTAGCAGATGCCCTATCCAGAATAAAAATAGATGAAGAAGGTAATACTGTAAAGGTGGCAATGCTCACAGCATGTACAATAAATTCCCGAGAAACTGTAATAACCGAACTGGGTAAGGATCCTGAATTTAAAAACATTTATGAGTATTTAAAGGATCCTGAAAATTTTAGCCACCAAGATATTGTGGCGATAAGAAATAGGGCGGCCCATTACGAACTAATAGATGGTCTATTATTCTACACAAAAACTACGAATTCCAACAACGAATTTCGACCTGTTATCCCAGCTAGTCTTAGATTAAATATCCTGCAAGAGCTCCATGACAGCCCTTTAGCTTCTCATGCTGGTATTCGAAAAACTATCCAACGCGTACGCGAGGCAGTCTACTTTCCTGAACTGCAAAAGTTAACAAGGGCGTATGTCCAGTCCTGCCCAACATGTCAAGCCGTTAATTATATTAATTTCCGCCCGGCCGGGTTTCTAAATAGTATTAAATCCGAATTTCCAAATGAAATAATCGGCATCGATTTATTGGGCCCTTTCCCAAAAAGTCAGTTAAACAAAAGTCGCTATCTCCTTGTTATGGTTGATCATTTTAGTAAATGGACCGAAATTGTTCCCTTAAAACGAGCCTCCGCGAAATTAGTTACTGATTCTATTTTAAATAAATATATTTTAAAATACGGGGCGCCCCTAAAAGTTATATCGGATAATGGTCCTCAATTTGTAAGTAATATATTTGAAGACATGTGCCAAAAACTGGGCATACGTCATTTAAAAATGGTCCCGTATCGGCCGCAATCAAATATAGCGGAACGGGTCAATAGAAATATAGTGAAAATTATCCGTAGTTATGTTAAAAATTTTCATAAAAGCTGGGATAACTATGCAATGAATTAGCTTTCGCCCTTAGGACCGCAAAACATGATACAACGGGCAAAACTCCTGAGTTATTTTTAAGTAGAAAGATTATAACGCCGTTAGATAAATTATTTTATGTTCAACAAAGAGCCCCAGAATTTAAAATGGGCGATATAGAAAAATTAATCAAAGATGCAAAAAAGAACACTGAAGTAGCACAGAGAAAACAGAAACTTTATTATGATATGAAACGACGGGGAGTAACTTATAATGTAGGAGATGAAGTGTTAAAAATTAAGCATTCACTTTCTTCAGCACCAGAAGATAAAACTGCCAAGTTTTTTCCACGATTTGAAGGACCATATGTCAGAAAAAATAACTCAGGCTGTAGGGGTGTTAAAAGCCAGGAATGGTGAAACATGCTCCGCAAACATTGACCAGATAAAACCATTCTATGACCGTAATAAAATGCAAATATTTAAAGATCTTTTGCAGGATCCGGCACGGCAGGCACAAGCTCCAGAGGTGGAACAACGACAATCACAAAGGCAAGCCATTAGGAGGCAGGTGCAATTGAAAAGAAAGTTTCCCCCTTGGAAAATTGAAGGTAACAAGAAAAAGAAGCCGTTCCACCGACCAGAAAAGAGAGAGCACGACCACCCCCAGAATGAAGAAGGGAGAAGTACGACGAATGCAAAGAGAGCCAGGAGAAATGACGGCAACTATAACACGGCTCCAAAACGGAAGATCTACCCATCGGACAGGAGTCTACGCAGCAAATGTCGACGAATTGATGATGGAACCCCAGCTGCGGAGGCAAAGAAGCAAGGAAAATTTGAACAGCCAGCAACGAGATCCAAGCAGGAACGAGAGAGAGTTGTCCCGGTTCCGCCAAGCCCAGCTGCCATCAAACGGCCGAGACCACAGGCAGAGGCTAAAAAGAAGGTCTTCAAGGGTGACCGTACTGGAAGGAAAAGAAAGCTCATGGAGGAAGGAACTGAAGGGCGAACCCGCACAAGTAGGAAGATAAACCAAACCGTAGTCTTCGCTACCTTCTAGGACTGGGCAGAAAAAAGGATGTCGGAATACCACAAAAATAAGTAAAACTTTATGTTACTTTGAAACCTTAAGTTAATCTTTCATTCTTACTGCAAGTGGCAGAATTCAAGAAGTTTTACCTCATGTGAAGTCTACCTTTATCGTCAAAAAGGCGAGAAATGAGTTGTTACCTATTTTGGTATTATGTTTTTCAATTACTCGCGAGTAAAACTAAAATTAATGTATAATAGGAATGTGTAAATACTTGAATATTGTAAAAGCATTGATAATCTTTGAGAAAGGTACCTTAAGAAAATTGTAAAAGTTATTGTATAAAATTTTATTTAAGATTCTGGCAAGAAAGAAGTTTTAGTCTGAAAGACTTTTGAAATGTAGTATTTCAATGTAGAAGAATTGGCACTTTCTTGGAAAAGAATAGAAGTTAACAATGTACTACTAATGTATGTTTTAAAATGCGTAAAATTAACGGCATGTTAATATGTCCTTATATACAATGTGAACTGTTATTTTAAAAGTTAAGAAATACTGTGATATGTTAAAAGTGAAAGTAATGCCAAAAATTTTAACTTATTCGTGTGACTGTAAAAAGAGCAAATTATTGTGAATATGTGTTAAAGGTTGAATGAATGTAGTTAGGCTCTCTGACGCTACACTTTAGAGTTAGCCACTTTTCAGAATAGTACCTCAGGGTTTAGAGATGAATATAAGGTGTGTTCTGAGGTCTTGTTATGTTGAATTTTAACACGTTAGTGTTTTGATTGCAGGCGGTAGTGTTGAACACTTGTACATAAACACGTTCGTGTTTGGTGTTTTCCTTTACAACACATGTCAGAGAGCACGGGGAGATAATTAAATAACGTCATGAATGAAATAAGAATGTTAAAAGAGAAATATAAGTATTCATGTTACTTGCCATTTAATTGTGTAACATTTCATTAAACTAGTTTTCCTTCCAGATCTCTGGAAGGAACCAGATTTCAACTAAGAACTCCTGTTTAGATGCAGTACAGATGAAAAGTAATTGTCCATGAAGTTGATAATGTAAAAAACGATCTTTTTTTAAATTTCTAGTTTCTAGTGAGAAATGTTTGTAAAAGATTGGCCTCGCGTTAGATTCTAGAGCTAAAAGTTTTCAACAAGGTCGTTTTAGACCTCAGTTTCAAACTAATTAACTCTGGCGGGAAGTATGTAAGGATCTTAAGTTTTACTAACGTTTATTTTATTTTAAATCTTTGCTATCACTTCTTATTTTCTACTTCCGGCCAGAATTAAAAGCTTTAACTTATTTATGCAAATTTGTCTTGCGAACGCCAAGTACTTAAGTTGTGGCTTTTTGCCAAGCAAGAGAGAGGAAGGAGTGATTAGGAGCAGGCCGCTTGCCATAGTAGTTTTACTCGGTTGCTGGTTGCCTTCAAGTCCAGAGGTTTAATCCTCTTGATAATTTTAAACGTATCGTAGTGTTAGCAGTTCTCTGTACTACATACGGCTTTTTGTTAATATACGGCCAATCTTGAAGTTTGATTAATCCACAGTTAGTTTAGTTAGAATTTAGTTAATATTTTTATATTCTTACGTTCAGACCACAAGTGGTTGGTCTCTGTATTCCGAAGTCTGGAAATCATTGTAAAGAGAGAAAAATAAAGGGTTTCGTATACCTTTCCTGTGTGTATTGTCTACTTCCCAAATTTATTGAACATAGCTTTAGTAAGCTCCCTGTTCCGAGTCAGGACATTTAATGTTCCCAAAGCAAGTAAGGAGGAACAGAGAACCTGATAAGTTAAGTGGCAGAATTTGTAGTTTGTAAATAATGGGTTTTCGCGCAGATCTTCTACAAAGTCCTACTTAGTAAAATAATTTTTACTCTAATAAATATCTTATAATGGTTATATAATACGTGACATTGCCTCTGAAAATGATTGGTAAGTTTGTGTAACTCAAAACATTATCGCGAGGGCGAAAAAATCAGTAAAATGTGAATTTAAGGGGAATAATATATTGTTACAAAATGTACAGGAGCGGTGAGATAGATTCCCCGTAAAGCAGTTTTAGGGTTGCCACATTTGACAAGAAATAGCCCACTTAGCGACAAAATTGGCGATATACCATGGACGGATGGAGAACCTTCTGGAACGAATTCTTACCGGTTTAGCCCAGAACACCAGCCAAAAGCTATATAAACTCTGCTGGTCCGCAGTCAGTACGTGTGTGCTTCGTCTAGCGAGCTGATAGTCAGTCATTGAGCGAGTGTCTCGAAGTCTAGCGCCGAGTTGGTCGTCGAGTGCATTGAGAGAGTCTTTTAGTGCATCGTCGAGTTTTGTCTTAGACTGTGCTGAGTCGAGAGCTATACTCTTGTGTATCGCCGAATGCATCGCGTGGAGAGTCTCGAGAGTACGTGGAGTTCCGAGAACAAATAAGCACAGTTGGGAGCTGTACTCGAGTGCTTTGCAGTGAAGCTGTCTCCACCGTTATTGCTTGACAGTGTGAAGGCTGTGTCGCTGAACGTGTCAGCGTGTTTATAGTAGATTTTCGACGACTGTAAAAAGTAAGTGTTATTGGAGCTGTCCTGATTAATAATGGCTAAATAAAGTGTGTTTCGATACTTAATTAAGTGTCGTCGTTATTCACTCCAAATCTACGAGCCCCGTACGAACGTGAAGGAAGAAAATAACGTAACAATGTCATAAAATACTTCCACGCCGAGCAACAGGTTTACTTTCTCTGGTATATAAAATTCCGGATCCGCTAAATTCACTTTCTCAGAAATCACAAGGTTACTAACATCGATAAACTTTGCGGGAGTTAAACCTGCTATTTTTGGAATTACCAAAATCTCTAGTTTCCTTTTATACGTTTGTTCCTGATTACAGATAAGGACAACTGCTTTTCTTTTAATTGTAGTTGAAATACCTGATATACTGCAAACCGAAATATTTGTCTTTTCCCTTTTTAAATTAAGTATATCCGATAATTCAGTGGTACAAAAACAACAAACACTTCCACTATCACATAACTGTTTAACATTAAGTTTACTTACGAATCAGGCCAGGCAGACTTTGAAGAGAATATGAAAAAAAAATATATATATATATATTCACAATTTTATAAGCATAAAATACAATTTAAAAATTATAAAAGATGAAATTATAACAAGAAGTTTGAAAATAATTGTAATGACAAAATCAAGAGAAATCTTATATAGCATTTTCAGAGATAAATATTTTAAGTGTGAAAATTTTATGCACACTATGTTATACTACTGACCTTTAAAACTGCAACATAAGATGGATAAGAGATATCAATATTTATTTAAGTGATAACTTATATTACAATGTTAAAACACTTACAAGATATAAAATATTTAAATTTTAAAAATAATAAGAACTTTGTTGCAGTATCATGTACTACTGTATTCTACGTGCAAAAGATGAGAGCAGAACATCTATATAAGAAACAATAGTCTACACGTTGTAAGGTTTTACTTTATTCTAACCGGTTATTTTTAGTTTGACTTTTATGTTTCTCCTGATTTCAGTTTCCTGCCGGAATGTAAATTTTGTACGACGTAGATGTAAATTTTAAACGTGTTTCAGAAGTATTTAAGCTGCATTTCAAAGGAGTAGTAGCGGAGTTCGTTCCGATGTTTATGCTGCGAGTTTAAAATTAGCTCTCTAGTTCGGTGCTCGACACCGTTCAATTTATATTGATATTACTCAGCTCGGCTTTGCTGTGTGCAGTCGATTTAGCGTTAGTTAAGCTAAGGAAACAGTCATTGGGTTATCTTAATTTACTATTGAATTGTTACATTCTTATTTTCTGTTAGGGACCCCACAAGTGGGGTATCTTTTTGAGCACAAAGTGCATGCATCTGTTTTAATTTAAGATTTAAAGAAAAAGGTTATTTAAACCTTTCGTCTGCAGCATTTAATCTTAAAGACATAGCGAGAATTCACTACTTAGTCTTCGATATAGGGTTTAAGATCGTATGCTCCCAAAGAATACACGAAGACTGTATCACATCTTCAATATAATTCTAGTCTACCAATATTCTTTTGTTATTAGTTATCCGGAAAGTTCGGGGCCGATCTTGAAGGGAAAATGGAAAGCAGGATATTTGCAGAACAAATTAATTAAATTATATAGGTGCCCTTCTGTTCTACAACTTTTCTCCATCTTTCAGGCAACTTGAAAATTTCCTCTTTCCAGAATCTGTCAGATTTTTCAGCGAAAACTTTTCTGCGGGATTTTTTATCTCAACCAAGGAGTTGAAGTTTACTTCATAAAGGGAATTTTGTAATAACTGCAATGGGTTAAAATCAAAAGCCGTGAGGTCTGGTGAATATGGTGGATGGATCTGCTCTATCAACTTCTGTCGAGTTATCAAAGACACATGAGGCTGTGCATTGCCCTAATGAAACACAACGCTATGTCTGGTCGTTTTTATTCAATTGTTGATTCATCAATACTTCTATGATTTTATTCGCTCACTTTTTGTAAGAGTCCATAATAAAGGAATCCTTTCAGTCCTACCAGATACGGAGAAAGACCTTCTTTGGATGAAGTACGTTTTTTGGGGTGGCTAAAGATCATCAATTGCTGAAGTGTTTCGGCACAACTTGCTTCAAAAACGGTGTCTCCTCTTTGCGGTTATAGAGCGACTAGTAAATGGAAATACGATCTATTATGATTTTCTCCGTTAAATCATGGGAAATCCATATATCAAAATCGTTTATGCAGTCAAGCGTCACAAAATACTCGTGGATGATGGATTTCGGCATATTTCACATTTCCTCTAATTTAGGTAATGTGTAGCATAGGTTATTCTCGATTAGTATTTTAATCTGATTTTCATCTGTGGTGGTTGGCTTACCCGAGCGTTCTTGTTTTTTAAAGTTAAAATTACCAGCTTTAAAACTAGCAAGTCACTTCCACACAGTTCTTTCAGCTACAGCACCTTCGCCATAAACAGCGTACATCTTATTTGCTGTTTGTGTGGCATTTTTGCTTTTACGGTAAAAGGAAAGCATAAATGCCTAAAATGCACTGCGGTTTCTTCCATATTCAAAGGCGTATAAAACTGATAAAAATTGTACTCCAACCACCTAAAATCGGCGCGAAATTTCTGGACAACCCAATATTATGGTACTAATGTCCTATAGATATTTGTGTCGTAGTACACTTACTTATCAAACCCTTTTAAAATAACAAGGATAGTAGCATAAATATGCACTGACGTGAGAGCACAGACCCCATGCCTTTCATACGGTAATAATACTGAACATGCAGTACATCCATTGTGTTGTTAGTTAATCGTGTCCGGGATTTATGGATGCCTAGGAGTATCTCAATGACAGTTTTTCAATACGCCAACAATACACAACAACTGGTTGTTCAAAGTTCCAGTAGTGCTTTACTTTTAAGGTTAAGTGCTTAATGTAGTTGGACTTTTTATCACCGCCATGTGCTTCAATATATTTGTGCTCACGTTATTTGTATATGAAGGATAATATGTGATTTCTCATGTCGAGTAGTCTTTCTTAAGCCTACTAAAGATACATTCTCGCCACAGTGTTGTGATCAGTTAATCCTAGCTATCGATGTCTCAGTAGAAATGCTAATCATCTCGTGCTCAAATAATTATTTTTCGATCTAAGCTGAAAATGCGGATGCTTCGAGAGGTATTCTTCAGTAGGACATATTAAAATTTTCATGAGCAAGATCTGTATTAGAACATAATTTAAGACTCCGGCTCTATTTTCTCTTCTTATAAGTCGTGTAACTATTGAGAACAAAAGTGCTTAGGTGACGAAATTCTTTAAAAATAAGCATGTCTATGCTTCAAACTCAGCAGTTTCCAAATTTTCAGATCCATCTCTGCCAGCAATGGCAGCGCAAGGAAGTACAGGAGGAATGTTTTTAATTCCTTACCCTACTCTCACATGGGATTTCCAGGGATTATTATAAACATTTTCCTGCAGTGAACTACGTATTCAGATTTTGGACCAACCGTATGTTTTATCAAAGATTATGGTTTTTACTGACAGCACTGATGCTGATGTACAGGCTCAGGTACAAGTTTAAAAAAATTGAAGCTGATTACTGTAATTCAAATAACAAATTGATTTTTATTTTACGATAACAAAGTAAAATGAAAGACCTCGTGTTGCCCAGAGCACAAAAAGGTTTTTTTACTCCAAACTGCTCCCTTGAAATTACATAAGATTTATTTTCGTAGCGACACTATTAGAAGAATAAAATCTGATGTGAAATCACATGACTTCTTGTACGGCCTATTAAATTATACACATTTTTTGTTGCACTTCATTTAAACTTATTATCTCAAATTTCATTAGAGGTATATTTCTCATTCGATCAATTCAGTTCTCTTTTTGTGGCAAGGCAAAAATACATAATACCTCAAAACATTTTCATTAAAAACTGTAATACAGAAAACATATATACCCAATACAAGTGAAAACAGTTAAAAAACAATTTTTACAATTAAAATTAGGGTTTATACTTTAAAGCACGCAATTCGGCCGGCTTGCAGGAAGACAGAGATTTCAATGCATAAAACTGAACGTTAACTTTTGGTCCCACTTGGCAAAAAGAGACTTAATTTACTGTTCTGCTAGGAGTTTCAAATGTAAACAAATGGCGGCTTCATGAGACTTAGTACCACTTAAAAACTTTTGAATTGTTGATAATTTTACAATTATTGCATGCAGACTAGCTAAAAGCATAAAACTCTTAAACGGAACATAAGAATAACATAATTCAATCACTTTTAAAGCAAAAAACGCACAATTTACCAACATATTTTAATAACAAAAAAAGTTGAGCTCACTGAGCCAGATAACACAGTGGATCTTCTGTCTCTCTCTCTATATAAATATATAAACATTACGCAACGAAAGTTTCGTCAATGCAAAGAAAGTTCAGTTCAGATTTCTTCTGAATCCATTTTACAACTTGTTTTGGGAAAAAGCGTTCTCTTCTGCCTGAACGTTCAGATGTCACGCAAAAACATCGTTCAAAAGCATTCGGCAGAGGTCAAAACGCATACTTTCGTTGAAACATTATACCAAAATTTTTCACTATTATAATACTTCCTTACCAATACTTATGCTTACTTAATGCTGATACGATAGTAAGTAAATGTTTTTTTTATCTTTCAGAAAATTCATAACTTTGAGAGAGACAACGATGTGAATTAAAGAAATCAGTATGAACAGCAACATCAGTTTAAACGCAACCGATTGAAGAAAAAGTGAAGAATATATCTCAGAATGTGAACTTTCGCTTTATTATCTTTCTCTAATTTTTTTCGCGAAAACACACTGACAGAAACTGAAAAAAGAGCCCCATGAATGAAAGATTATGGATATAAAATTAACATCAGAGAACTATAATATCATGAAGAAAAATTACTACAAATCAAAGAGTCACAATCACTCTTATTAAATTTATACGGTGATAAACATTACGGAAAACTAAAGAGGGTGTTTACACATTTTTAGAATGACTAAGATAAAGAATTAAACAAGAAAATGTTTTCGAATAATAATTTCTGGCGACAGCTTATAATTTGAAATGGGAATTATCGCCTGCTGGTTTTAAATTTATTCTTCTTTCAAAATGTCGCATATAAACAAGCTGTGGATTAAAGGACATGTTTTCGTGCTTTTCGAAGAGAAATATTCCTATTCCGTTATTAAAAAATGTTGCAAATTGCATAGTATTAAAATTTCTAAGGACAAAATAAGCAACGTTTTTAATCGAGAAAGAAGAAACTGTCAGTCATTACTTCTACCTGAAAAGAAGGCTGCAAATGAATACCCGAAAAAGGTAAACACTGTTTTTAATGCTTCTAAAATTAATCATTCGTAACCAGTGGCAGATTGGCCAAAGAAATCGGCTCTGTCAGGAAAAAAAAAGTCGGCTCTAAGGCCCATATGAAATGTCATAATACATATAAGATATCATAGTCATCATCATCATCATCATAAAAAATTATTTTATAAAATAAAAATATACCTTTGCAGAAAAGTAACACTTTATTTCATATATATAAACAGCGACTAAATCATTATGTACGCAAAGCAACGGTTAATTCATAATTACCCATTTAAATATTTTTTAATTCCAGGTTGCATGGGTAAATATTGTCTCCATTATGTCTTCAATTTTTGCTTTAGCCAAAAAATCCTTCTCTATGTTCATCAACAGCAGTGACTCCAAATTAGGTTGCTTCGTAGTACCTCTTAATCTACATTTTACAACTTTTAATTTTTCAAAAGCTCTTTCGCATTCAGCTTACGTTATAAATAGGGAGAGTACAAGGTTAGAAGAAAAAAAAAAAAAAAAAAAAAAAAAAAAAAAAAAAAAAAAAAAAAGACATTGGCGTACGCACTACTATATAAATTATATTTCAAGAATAATTTATATACAGACAAGACGCAAAAATTGCATATAGCTTTGGATGAATGTTCATGAATAGATAGAGCATTCTCTATCAGATTCAAAATATTGATTTTTAATTTAATTTTTTTTAGTATTTCTCATTTAATTACTAGGTTCTGATATTTATCCTTAATATTATCAATTATTACACCTGCATAATGCCCTAATAATATTGATAAATAGTCAAAGAGTTTGGAGATGATGGCTTCGAAAAGTTTTTGGGATTGAGAAGTCATATGTCTTTATGCCCTTTAAACCTACTTTACATCGATGAAATGGTGTTATCCATTATAAAAGTCCTACTGACTACTAATACTGCAGAGACATAAGGTATTTTTTTGGAAGCAGGAAAGATGAAGAATGAACAAAGCCTTCGCTGGAAATCGAACCGCGGATCTCTAGAATACGTGCCCAGCGTGCAGATCCCCACCTCACGAAGGCATGCCAAGAAGGCGGGAGAAATACCTTATATACTTCCCCTTTTAAAGGAAGACTGGGGTTTTTATGGGACACAATCGCCAAATCCTGTGTGTGGAGAATCATCATCACACACCCTTTTAGTTCGGGCGCCAATTTACAGATATTAAATTTTTTTTGAAGCAGGCAAGATGAAAAATTAGTAACGCTTTCGCCGTAAATCGAATCACAGACCTCTGGAATACGCGCCCAGTGTGCAGACCACCACACCACGAAAGCATGCTAGGAAGGCGGGAGAAATACCTTAAAATACACGCTAAAGCTCCACTTGGGCTGCAGCATTCGAAGGAGCCCTTAAAATAAGTGATGCCTGACCCAAATGTTCCTCGAACTTAAAATATCCTGACGATTTTCCCTTATACATATTAGGCTTTAAGTACTAGATTTTAAATTCTTCAGTTTTACTTCTCATTTTAACTAACTATCACATAAAGGCTCCCAAATAAATGTAGGACTGGAATTCTAGTGCGATATTCCATATGGCAGAACTTTCCCATTTCTCCAGTTAGATGATTGTGCTTGTCAAAAGAAATCTACATGAAAACAATTCGCGGTGGCATGTCAGTGGCTGAAACAGAAGCCACATACACTCACCTCACACGCCATATTACAGAACAAGTAACATCATGTCACTGGTTCCTCTAAACAGGCTCAGCGCATAGCAGTCGAATTCTTATCGCTTGAATGTGGAACCGACATTTACAAAAGTAAAGAGAATGTGTATGCGACTGCGCGTATGTCAGGCAGCGCAGTTTTAAAATGGGATTGTGAATTTAATGATGGGCGTTCGAGTACCTGCAGCATGCTTCGAGAAGGCTAAATATACTTAATAATCTCTGCAGAATAATTTGCTTTACTTAATTCCATTGCAAAGAAGTTTAGTAAAATAACCACCCAAATTAACAATAGAAATGAATATTTGATATAAATTTAAAATTAACAAGATTAATGTGAAATGGGGCTCTAAAGATCTCAGTGAGGCCTAGAAATCTTTGCAAATGTGCGTTTGCTTCCTTCCAGCATCTGCTTCGTCATCATAAAAAGGGAAGAAAATTACTTCATCATACACTGGTGTGCAAAAATTAAGGACGAAGTCGAAAAATTAGCATATCAGCTGAACGAAGAGGCAGAGCGGACAGAAAGACCAATCAGGAGGTTAAGTAAGGTGATGCGCAGATATGCAGGTAGACGTAATGGGAGAGTGTCTGAGTAGTATAAAGCATATTGTCGCTGTAAGATCAGTATTTCTGGCAAAGAGATTGCACGCCGTATAGCAGTTAAAATCACACCGAGTTGCTGCCTCAGCGAGAAATAGCGAATAATCAATCTGTTAGACGACATCTGAATGCTTTTACCCGAGGTCGAATCATTGGGAAGTTGGAGGAAGGCCGCAGTGTGACAAGTGTGGCTGCAGAGTTCGGAATTGCTCACATCATCGTTTCACGACTTTGGAGACAATTTCAAACTACAGGAACAGCTATCCGGGGGTTTAGTAGTGTAAGTCTACGAGGAACCACACCCGCAGATGACCGGTATATTGCCTTACAGGCCAGAGGAAACAGGCGGCAGACAGCGGGAGAAATCGCTAGACACACGACGCAGGCGACTGGACGACCGATATCGCGTTTTACCGTGGCCAGAAGACTGCACGGTGGTGGTCTGTTTGCACGATGCCCTGTACGGTGTGTACCTCTAACGCCTGCCCATCGGAGAAGGCGTTCCCTGTGGTGCCGGGAACACCGGAATTGGAGAGACAATGAATGGGGACGAGTACTCTTTACAGATGAGAGCAGATTCAGTCTGAGTAGCGATTCTCATCGCATACTCATCTGGAGAGAGCGGGGAAGCCGCAGTCATCCCTCGAACATCATTGAAAGGGACAGGTATGGAGGTGGCGGTGTTCTCGTTTGGGGAGGCATCATGCTTGGTAGTCGTACAGACCTTCATATCTTAGACGCAGGTTCAGTCAACGGGACCCGTCATTGTAACGAGATTCTTCTTCCATATGTGCGTCTTTTTAGAGGCGCTATGGGTCCGCAGTTCCTTTTCATGGACGACAATGCACCATGTCATCGCACAGTAGCTGCCGAACAGCTTTTAGAGAGTGAGGATATTGAACGTATGGATTGGCCGGCACGATCTCAATCCCATCGAGCATGTATGGGATTTTCTAGGCAGACGCTTGGCAGCTCGTACCTTACCACCAGTAACGATTCCGGAGCTTCAATTGGCCCTGCAAGACGAATGGGCAGCAATGCCTCAACAACTCATTGGCACCCTCATTCTCAGCATGGGCAGACACTGTGAAACCTGCCTAGCAGTCAGGGGAGATCATATCCCCTATTAAAGACAGGATGTTTCTTGCTGGACACCCATCACAGGGATGTTTCGGCCTTCAGTCGCATTGCGCTCCATGCTACTTTTTCAATAAAGTTTCTTTTTATCCCTCTGATTTCATTTTTAGTAAGTGTTGCTTACATTATTCATGTCCTTACGTATTGGGGGATGGGATCTTACGGTATTAAATGTGTTGATTTGGAAAGCTTTTGTACAAAGTTATATTGAAAAAATCTGCTGGTCCTTAATTTTTTCAAACCAGTGTACTGTGGCTTGCGATGAAACAAACTTGATACGAGTTCTCATAGGACAACGATGCAAATGAGTATGGAATATACTGTTTCTCTTTAATGAAAGAAAAACTCTTCAATTTTAACTGAAAACATTCACACTCACCTTTTAGGAAGGGGCGAGAATGGTTCTTTACTCTTGGACTGGTTGGAAAAAGGGAGATACAATCAATGCAAACACATAATGCCAAAGTGAAAACAACCATCAAGAATCGTGGATGTATCATACTGTCAAAAGCTGTTATTCTGCTGCTGAACAAACCCGTTACTTACATGGAAATAGTTTGCAAGCGATCATTGTTTACCACTTCCCCTAAATCCTCGACAAGTCGCTCTGTGATTCCCACATATTCGCCTAATAAAAAGCATGGACGGAATCCAATTCACAGTTGATGATAAAGTCTGAGAATGGCTGCTCATGCAGCTAAAGAGTTTCTTCGATGATAGTATTCATCCTTACGAGCATCAGCTTGTCTCAACCGATAACGATATTACGCATAGATAATGGATAACATTTCCCAAATCTATGAAAAGAATGATCATTTCTTAAAAGTACATTCATCTTGTGTACGCTTGTGTATTTATTTAACCGAAAAACATTGAAGGAATCAAATTCACAATTGATGATTAAGAACGAGAGTGTCTACTCATCTAACCACAGTCGTCATCACCTGCATCTACGGGACACTTGTTTCAAACGATAACTATATTGAACGTAAATAGTGGATAACGTTTTTCAAATCTATGGACAGGATGAGTTACATTCTTATAGATATACTCATCTTGTGCAGGCTTGTTTATTTGTTTAACCGAAAAACATTGAAGAAATCCGATTCACAGTTGATGATGAAGTCTGAGAATGGTTGCTCATGTAATTAAAGACCTTCTTCCATAACAGTATTCATCATTACGTCTATCTATGGGACACTTCTTCCAACCAGTAACGACTCATATAGATAGTAGATAACGTTTTGCAAATTTATGGACAGGATGATCTGTTTTTACAGGTACATTCATGTTGTGCATGCTTGTACATTTGTTCAACTGAAAAGATAAGTATGTGTACGCAAGTATAATATCCCCTACGTACCACATTTCAGTTTGCATGTATTCAAACTAATAGGGTATTTCAGAAATTTATCACAGTACAACTTTCATTTGGACCCTGCCTCATAATTTAGGTCGGTATGCAAAAGAAGAGTAAAAAAAGTTAAAATTCTCATTGCAAATGATTGGACGTTATTAATTTTGAACAGCAAGCGTGAAAATAAAGTATAAGCAGAATAGTAATATAAATAAAGTACGTACAATATAGGTTTCTTATTTAAATCTGCAACAATTTACATTTACCAAACAACATTTAAACATGACGCAAACACAGAGAAGATAAAATAGTTCCCACAACTGATTTTGTTTTCGGTACATATATATTATTTTTTGTATATTAAAAAAAATCTGATACTTACTTCGAGAACTTTATCCACTGAATAGAAAAAACTGTATTTTCTATAAAGAAACAAGAATATTATTTCATTGTGTAATATGTTTAGTTTTAAATGTAAGTATATTTGCAGTTTTGTTATCGAAATGTACTCAAATAATATTGTAAAACATTTCTTTCAGTTCTATCATATACAAAACTATGATATTTGCATTATTATCTTTTTTGACATAAATTCGCATGCAACTTACAAACAAGCATCTTTACAAAGCGCTGAACATTTCTCCTTATCCACATATATATCGAATTCGGGCTCAGTACTGTGTCGATATGGTTCGCAGGTATCTGAAATTAAAAAGTCCTGCATGAGAAATATCAATTTTAAGAATCCATATGTCAAAAACAGAACATTAAATTTGCAAATATTCAATGATTATATATGATGAGGCACATAAAATAAAAATCTAGCTAAATTCATGAAACGTAATCACTGTATACGTAGTCTCTAAGCGAATGAATGATCGAAATGTTCTCTACCGGGCGAACATACTTTTATTTAACAAAGAAATTTCGTTTCACATTGATATGTTAGATGGAATATGTTGAAAGCAAAATAAATTTAAAATATCTTCTCTCATTAATTACAAAAAGAATGAAAGGAAAAGATCGCTACGGTTATTTTGAAAATTTTAAATTTAAATTTTCACATGCAAAAGATTAAACTTAATTTCTTTGTGTCAACTTTGTCATTTTGGGTTCAGTTCTCTTCCAGGATTTAATCCTGAACTTTTCAGCTAATAACTACTACTACTACAGCGAGGGGTGCACCTTTTCATGAATTGAAACTCATTTAACTAATGCATTAAATGAATTATGAAGGGGATAGTCAGGTCTACCAGTGGCCTAGCGGTAAAAACCGTTGAACACTGATACTTCGGTCCGTGCTTCGTGCCCAGGCGAACACATAGGTTGCATGAGCATTTCCGTGCAGCCTGTGTAACATGGACGCGAGTTAGTTTCACTTAAAATGTCCTCCACGGGGCATCTCTCCTCTCCGTATAGTATCTAATGGCGCAGCTCGTAGTAAATTAGAAGCGGAACTGATCTACAAGAATCTATGCTCGATATGGGAAAACAGGTGATTGTATAGAGACATTAGGTTAATTTCGGAAGCAAGAGAGATTGAAAAATTAGCGACGCCTTCGCCGGGAATCGAACCGCGGACCTCTCAATTACGCGCTGAGCGTGCAGACCACTACACCACGAAGGCTTGCTAAGAAGGCGAAAGAAGTACCTTACAATTGATCTACAACTCAGTTTTTATACCTTTTAGCTTTAAGTATAACTTTTAAACGGCTATCGCTCAGAGTGTGAGACTTCTTTTTTCAGCTTTTAAGTATATCAGTTGTGTCTAAGGAAAATAGCATTTCATGCTGCATTTAATAAAGGCAAAGTTACGTAATTAGCATATAGCCATCAAATTCTATAATCCGTACATAAAGTATACAACTATTATTCCTTGCTCTGCGTCACTTCCGAAAAATAATGCAACAGCTCTGGAATATGAATGAATAATGTCTACTAATATCCGTTTATTTTTTTAAGCAGTTTGTTTCAGGTTGGTAATAAATGCCGTCTAATTTAACAGCATTGTGATTTGATAGTTACTTTGCGCTAGATAGGAACAAATTCTGCTACCGTAGAAATAACCTTGGCGGAAAAGAGATGTAAAGTTTGTAAAACTATTTTACTCAGGTTTAAGAAATTATACTCACCATTGCACATCCACTTGATCGGAAAAACACCTTCTCGATAAAAGTATCTGGATATGCAGGGTTCGCAAAATGATTCTCTGGCTCTCTCTTGTAAGCATGAGTAAATACACATCTGTCCAAAATGAAATGAAATAATATTTATTTAATAAAATGATTCGATTAGATCATCGTTTTATATGAAAGAGAATAGAGAAATATATCCCAAAGCATTACGAACATCTATTAAACGAGCTTAATAGTTAATATGCTAATTCACCATAGGATGACTGAACGACTACGCATTTCCTCTTCCTTAAACGAGAATACAGAATTCTGGGAAGCTGTAGTGAAAGAACGTAAAGAAAACATGACTGCAGCTAAAAGGAACTAACGCTACATTAGTTGTCTTTTAATCTTCACAAATTTTATTTTAAGCTGTAAGCAAAATATTTTATTGGGGGGGGGGGAACTAAATGAAAAGAAATGTAAGAATCAAAATATTATATGAAGAAGAAAATTATCGAAAGTGAGAAATATCATAAAAGAAATTGTATTTAGTAAAGTTCATGTATGATGATGAAACGTCAGTGAATCCGTGAGTTTAATACGCATAATTCGTAAGACAAAAAAAAGTTTTTTACAAAATCGGGTACTTGCACTAACTTTGTTGAGGGACCGAGAGTTTTCCTTTATTTTGAAACTTTGTATAATTTATTACATCCTTACTCTACTTCATCAAGAAATTTCAGAAGTATTTTACATCCAAAATTTACATCGGAATGCAAGTATCCTCCATTGAGCAAATATTCACACAAAAAATAGTGCCCTTTCGCTCTTCGGAAAGAATTATGTTTGTTTATTTATTAGAAATCTACCTTCGTTTTACTTAAATTTACGAAGTATTGTAATCGCGAAAAATTTGGGGTATCATATTTCAAAGAAAATATCCATTTTGACCCTCTCCAATCCAACTGCACGATGTTTTTGCGTAACATCTCTACGTACGGACAGAATATAAGATCTTTTTGTTTTCAAAAAGGATTGTACAATAAATTTAAAATTACTTCAAAAGAAATTTTTTCTTGACATCTCTACGTGCGTATCTATGTATCTCTCATTATTCAAAAATGAGTAGCCATAGAAACATTGAAATTTTGCATATGGGACTTCTATAGCATCTAGTTGTGCATCTCCCTTTTTCTTTGCAATCGGTCGCACCAAACATATATAAGTACACACACGCACGCATATATATATATATTCCTACTATGTTCCCCAGCTTGGTAAGCTCAGTTTTTATTATTGTTATATGTTGGCAAATTGTGCATTATATTCTTTAAAAGTGATTGAATTGTGTTGCTAAATTCAGGTTAGGGTTTTTATGCCCGTTAACCTGCACGCAATAGTTGTAAAATTATCAAGAATTTAAAAGTTCGAGTGACGCTAAGCCTAACAATCCGCCGTTTATTTACATTTGAAACTCTTAGTAGAACAGTGAATTAAGTCGGTGCCCCAACTGCATGATGTTTTTGCCCAGTGAGACCTGCTGTTAACAATCGTGTGCATCGAAAATTTTGTCTTTCTACTTAGTGATAGAATTGCTTTTTTTCCATAGAAACTCTAATTTTAATTGTAAAAAGAAATTTTAATGGTATTCCATGTTTTAGGTTTTTCAGTATTTCACTATCTTTAATTAAGATGTTTTGAGTTTTTATGTACTTTTCCCTTGTTGCGAAGTTAGACCTGAACTGATTGAATTAATCTGATGAAATTAGATGAAGTAAGTTTAAATGTACAGCAAAAAAGTAAGATTAAATGAAGTGCAGCAAAAATGCGTATAATTTAAGATGCCGTAAAAGGAACTAATGTGGCGTTCACGGTTACTTTTCCTTCTTTATTTCTTTATTTTTAGTGGCACTGGGATACTCTACAATTATCCTAACAATAGTTATTTCATAGTTTATATGATTTTTTAAAAACATTTCAGAGGACCACCATTTTAACGTTATTAAAGTGGAGGAAAGCCTTAGTTTAGGTTACACTGTTTTGTGATCATTATACTGGGTTACAAGTATTGTATCATTTGAGTATATAAAGATATGATAAATTGTAACTGTGGTTTCCTATAAAGGTTAAGATCACACTGTGCAAAATTTCATTTAGATTTCAAATAATTTCAATTAGAATTTGCAAAAAATATACTTAAACACAAACGCTGATAGGTTCTCGTTGTCATTCTTTGCAGTTATCCTTTGGAAATTCGCGGTGCTATTCATTAAATGGAATCAAATTAAAAATTTTATTAGACTCATTATGTATAATAGTTTTAGCAACATTTCACACTCAGCGTTTTTCTTGATCGTTTAAATAACCTGAAACACATTCAGATACAAGCACTCACACTTAGTTTTAGAGCATTCTGAGCAATGTAACCGAATTAATTCTTAAATTACACTGGTGTGCAAAAATTAAGGACGAGACTTTTTTTCAATATAACTTTGTACAAAAGCTTTCCAAATCGACACATTTAATACCGTAAGATCCCCAATACTTAAGGACATGAGTAATGTAAGCAACACTTACTAAAACAGAAATCAGAGGGATAAAAACAAGCTTTATTGAAAAAGTAGCATGGAGCGCAATGCGACTGAAGGCCGAAACATCCCTGTCATGGGTGTCCAGCAAGAAACATCCGGTCTTTAATAGGGGATATGATCTCCCCTGACTGCTAGGCAGGTTTCAGAGCGTCTGCCCATGCTAAGAATGAGGGTGTCAATGAGTGGTTGAGGTATTGCTGCCCATTCGTCTTGCAGCGCCAATCGAAGCTCCGGAATCGTTACTGGTGGTAAGGTACGAGTTGCCAAGCGTCTGCCTAGAAAATCCCATACATGCTCGATGGGATTGAGATCCGAAGACCGTGCCGGCCAATCCATACGTTCAATATCCTCACTCTAAGAGCTGTTGGGCAGCTACTGTGCGATGACATGGTGTCTTGTCGTCCATGAAAAGGAACTGCGGACCCATAGCGCCTCTAAAAAGACGCACATATGGAAGAAGAATCTCGTTACAATAACGGGTCCCTTTGACTGAACCTGCGTCGAAGATGTGAAGGTCTGTACGACTACCAAGCATGATGCCTCCCCAAACGAGAACACCTCCACCTCCATGCCTGTCCTTTTCAATGATGTTGGAGGGATGATTGCGGCTCCCCCGCTCTCTCCAGATGAGTATGCGATGAGAATCGCTACTCAGACTGAATCTGCTCTCATCTGTAAAGACTACTCGTCCCCATTCATTGTCTCTCCAATTCCGGTGTTCTCGGCACCACAGATAACGCCTTCTCCGATGGGCAGGTGTTAGAGGTACACACCGTACAGGGCGTCGTGCAAACAGACCACTACCGTGCAGTCTTCTGGCCACGGTAAAACACAATATCGGTCGTCCAGTCGCCTATGTCGTGGGTCTAGCGATTTCTACCGCTGTCTGCCGCCTGTTTCTTCTGGCCTGTAAGGCAATATACCGGTCATCTGCGGGTGTGGTTCCTCGTGGACGACCACTACTAAACCTCCGGATAGCTGTTCCTGTAGTTTGAAATTGTCTCCAAAGTCGTGAAACGATGCTGTGAGCAATTCCGAACTCTGCAGCCACACTTGTCACACTGCGGCATTCCTCCAACTTCCCAATGATTCGACCTCGGGTAAAAGCATTCAGATGTCGTCTAACAGATTGATTATTCGCCATTTCTTGCTGAGGCAGCAACTCGATGTGATTTTAACTGCTATACGGCGTGCAATCTCTTTGCCAGAAATACTTATCTTACACCGACAAAATGCTTTATACTACTCAGACACTCCCCCATTACGTCTTCCTGCATATCTGCGCATGTGCTACCGTACATCACCTTACTTAATCTCTTGATTGGTCTTTCTGTCCGCTCTGCCTCTTCGTTCAGCTGATATGCTTATTTTTCGACTTCGTCTTTAAAATTTGCACACCAGTGTATAGGTAGCTGTTAGTTTGTAGAAAGAAGTTTATCACTTTTTTTCCTACAGGTTTCTTCATAATTCAATTATGTTTTTAAGATCCTTTTTTTTTTTCTTAACATAATTTGACAAAAATGCATGAATAACGTTTTACATTTCAATAAATATTCAAAATTCAATAACCATGGCTGGATATATACTTAGAGTCACATGCGCGATGGAAAATTGATACGCACTTAGTCACATACACGAGGCAAATAACTGGTACACACTTAGAGTCACAAGTGCGACGCAGAAAATTTTGTACGGCTTGGTATTCGTAGAAGATTATTTACGTTCAGAAGTGTTCAGTAGATTAGGATATACGTTTTGAGAATTTTTAAGAAAACAAAGTAAACTGTGTTTTCTTAAAAACTTGAGAAACTGCTACTTGTTACTTGAGAAACTGCTAGTCAGATATCGATATACGTTTTATTGATAAAACGTGGCACTCAAGGTTGTAACGAGGGGTACTGATTATCCAGTTGCCACTGAGACTGCGATGTTTAAAATGGAGTCTTCTGTTGCACATCAATAAAATAAATCCTTTCGAAGTTTTGAGTTTAAATGTTTCTTTTAGGTTAGGATTCAAGAGATTCAACTGACTAAAAGAGTTCGAGTATGAGTTTTTTTATCTCGAGTATTTTCTAAGATTCGTGGAGGACGAGTATTAAGATGTCCTATGCCTAATTAAAGAAGAAATGAATTTTGCTCACTTCTCTGGAACGTGGTCCACTCTTGTAACCCATCAGCCAGTCTTCCGAATAATTTCGGCAGTTTGTATGATAAGGACAAGGTAATCTGTTCTCTTCTTCCTGCCAGAATAGAGAACATAATAAAATAAACTGGTGTTCAAAATTAAGGTTACAAACACAAAATTCCTGATGATTCAAACAATTATTGGGTTTATTGTAAAACTAATTTGTGCACAGATGCCGAATACTATGAGACAACAAACAGTAACATAAAATAAACATTGGGTAAATGTTCTGGCGATATGCAAGTGAAAACGAAAACGGCAGGTCGTGACATATCATATTTCTAATATGGTTGGTTTAATTAGAAGCACGACGACCCTTCACAGCTCTACATGCTTCAGAATTGGTTGTCATACTGTAAATGAAGCTGTTGATCATATTTTGTGATAACAAATCCTATACTTCTAAGGACGAAGATTATAAAGGATCCTGAAAAGGTTTTAACTTCAGTTTCTCTTCATATAACATTCGAATATGTTGTAATATGATTTAGATCCTGAGAATACACACAACTGACTAAACCCCATCTGACAACTAATACCTTCGTCCTCCAAAGTTGTTCAATCAGCTGAGCTTTATATAGACGTGATTGCATCGAAGACGCTGAGGTGTGCGGCCGTCCATCATCACGCCTTCAAACACAAGGCTATCACTTACACCAAAATTGTTGAATTTATCAGTGAAAAGTACCTAACACAAACCTTGCTGTCTCCAGGAATTCAGTGCCTGGCTTCATAAAAACGGTCTCTCATCTACTACCTGTTTCATGTTATACATTTCAGTGACTGCAGGTCATAAATCCTTCCCTACTAGGCATCTCTACACGGTTTGCTGAAAATTCTTGTTCCAGATACAGCAGTGTGTTCAAAAGAGTTCTTTAGCCATCACATATCTATGGCATAATATATCTAATGCCATGTGCCGATCCTCCGCAGGTTCGTAGCTTTAAGGCGGCACTAGGACAGGCCTTCTGTTTTTGGTAGCTTCAGTAACTGTTAGGTGCCATAACCTGTATAGCACTGTTCAAGATATCCGTAATCGTTGAGCGACCTTCGCTTAAGACTGATCAGACTTAAGTCAAGGTTTTCCATGTTAGTCTATCGTCTAAATCATCCGAAAACTTATTTTTAACTGAAATCAGTCAGTCTTTCAGATTTTCTGTCAAGAAAGCAAAAGTATAGGAGAAAACTCATCCTTTTAACTTTTTAACACTACATTACGGCAGCAATCAAATTTATGTTCTGATACTTCGCATTCTTGGGTCTTCCCAAGATATATTAGCTTTGAAGGTGTAATTTCCTGAAATTTCTGAAACTTAACTCAAATATGAAGCAAATTAAATGTCCAAAATAAATAATTATTCATTTAGATTTTATTTAGATTTATATAATTATTATATTTATATTTATACGCGTCTATAATTAGAACAACGACAACGGTCAAATTGACTACACTTTTTAATATAGTTTTAAAGGCCTACAATTCTTTTTTGTTAAAAATAATCTTTGTAATAAGACAATAAAACAGAAAATTTTTATTTGAATGATATTATAGTTATTGATATAATATTGATATACACGTGTATTATTTTCAGTCAAGATTTGAAGGACTTTGCAAACATATAATTTTAATCTGGGACTTCCGAATCTGTGTTTCACATTTATGGAAAAAAAGAGAAATATAAGCAAGGAGTCAGATAATTTATGAGCCAAGCGGCGTCAGAAAATCAGTTCATTAGGCGTAAGTGTTAATATTCAAGTTACGAAAACATTTTTATGCTAATGGTTTACCGGCATGGCAAAATTAAGAAGAGTCTTAGTTCTCTGGACTTTCTAGCCGAATGTATACGCGGGAGTCAGTTTAAGCTGATGTTTTGTAAAGTTTTAATTTTCATATATAATAAGATACAAAATATATTTTACCATTTTGCGGTGCTGATCGCAAGCTGCATTCTCCTAATGAGATTTATTAAACACAGTGACAAGTTTACGGCCACAAGTTTACAAACACAAGTTTACGGCCGGACTAATATTTAATTTAATAATAATTAGTACTTAGTGTTCGACCAGAGAATTTCGTTTCTAAATATTATAATAATTCTTTGGAAAGATAGAATAATGGTAAAGAAGTGCTAAAATATTTTGCCGTAACTGAATCAATAACAAAAAAATAGATCAAAAGAACACCCAGTTGACTTAAAATTTGGAAGAAGTGACATTGCAATTTTTCACTTTATAAATTAATACTAGACGTGACGATGCTAAGATTAGTGACACCGTAAACTCTTATGAAATATCTTAAATACAAGAGTTTAACATTAATTTTGTGCAGCTAAAAGAAATCGGGAAATACCTTTTTGACAAATGATGTTCAGAATAAATATGGATTGATTTTTATTTAAAAACATGAGAAAGTGCCCTTATGCTATTCATTTTCAATATTACTAATTTTCGTAGGTAGCAGTTGAATTAATTATTTTTGCACATAACGAATTGCATATTTCTTTATTTCTAGTAGTTTAACTGTTAAACAAATTCTATAATGTGACCCATATTTTATCCACCGATTTGAGTTGTCAGTTTTGCCAAAAAGGAGGTGAGCATTTGTAGCATATCTGCTTCCACGGAGAACAACAGTAGGGAATTCTGTAAACTGAAAGCCATCACACTTGCGAATTGCGACTATGTATGCCTTTAATCTAATCGTTTGGGTTACAGACACTCAGTGGATATTGCAGCGGAACAATGGGGATCGCCAAAGCTGTGAGCAAGGCAGTTGGTGGGTACAATTTGATTCCAATGAGACAGTAGAAAGGCATATACAAGTTTGGCTATGTTAGGTATTTCTAAATCGTTTGATTTTCCGCTTTGACAATTTACATGGCCACTCTGCTTATCAGATTTCACAGTTCTGAACTACTTCTTTCGGAAAGAAAATCTTTACTCATCGTTGGCGGACCACAATCGTCCTTGAATGAAGTGCAAAGACTCTCTCTTTCAAGTAACGGACTAGTACGGAGCTGTCAAATGTGAGAACGGAAATGGACAAATTAGATCACTAAAGAGTGAAATTGGATGACTTAAGAAATGCCTGTCAGGAATACAGCCATACTTACCTTTGCTTTTCCATCGTCTTGTTCGACACAAATGTTATCTATGAATTGTGTTGCCCACAGTTCTGCGTATTCATTACTCCGTTGCAACCTCCAAGGAGCATCTGTAACACCTGCTTGAATGAAAGCTTCTACAGCCGCAATCCGCTGATGTACTTTCTGGAAAGCCATGGTATGCGAATACCCTGACTTTTAACTCTGTTTAATAGTAGGAATGCCACAAATATGCAAATATGTGGCATGCACATTAGAGAAGGCAAGCTATTTTACATTTTTAAATAATTATCAGCTCAAACTACAACTTAACCCAGTGTAGCGAACTTAAGGATTCCGAAAGTTTATATACCTCACCGGCTAAGAAAATATAGATAATTTCAGAAATAGTATAAAATTAATAATTATTAGTTTCGTTTTCTTTACTATACGTGCAATTGTTAAATTCTATTTTATGTTTTTCCAGTTTCATAGTACATTAATAATTTTACACGATAAATTGCTTATCATAATTATTAGGGTTTAGACTTGTCCTTCTAATTACAAATTTCCATCTAAAATGCATACTTTTAGATAATATTTTTCCAGCTAATACCAAATTGCGGCTTCTATTTCAGCAATGCTTTTTTTGCATTCTTATACTTGCCCCTTTTAAATTTTTCCTTTCATTAATTTATTTTTAATAGAAATTATAGAATCTCGATTTTTCTATATAATACCAATTGTAGATTTGAATAAATTATATTATAGGCAGATTCTATTCGGTTGTATACAATTTATATTTTTCCAAAAATACTCACCCTTATTTTCGAATGAGAATGCTTTACGTTTACCGCTCGGCGTACGCATGACTTTCTGACAGAGAAAATTTCTCCAGTACAGAATAAATATAATTAAGAATAGGGGATGTTTAGCTTATCTAGAAACTATAAAAAGAGAAGATAATTTCATCTTTAATACTTTCTAAATGTTGTCCAGTAATATTCAATCGAAAATATGTACGGTTGCAAAGCAAAGTTGCAATAGTCCTTATTAAAAATATCTTAATTTTTCAAAACATCTCAAGAATGCAACCTCTCTTATTTAGAAGACTGAGCTTCCGAGCATTTTAAATATTGAGACAAACTGGGAATAAACTACATAGCTCGAAACTTATAAAAATCTATTCACTACTTCCCCTCTACCTGATCACTAAAAATTTCAAAATTTCCTTCATACTATCAGCCTCAATTAGATCAATCTCGGACTTAAGTAGTCTGAGAACTTAATCAAGGAATTTGGATGGAATCAAAGAATCATTGAAGCCCTTTGACTCAGTGGCCTGATATAATATATAGTGCCTTAAGACGTACTTAGTGTCAATAAATAGACGTTACACTTGTCTTTCACAACTTTTGTTTAGAATATTAAGAATAAAAAGAATAATAATATTTTGTCATTATCATCACATTGAAGGAATGTGGATCTTGAAATCCTAAACATGAATAATTTTGTAATTTTTCAGTTAAGATTTGGAAAATAAATGAGCTGAATAAAAAATAGAAAAAATATAAAAACGTTACGCGTGAAGCTCGTTATATCTAATTTTGATACTTTTGGAGGTTGGTAGAGCCTCATAAAATAACATTAAACGTATAGGAAATTGGACAGGACAAAAAGGATCGATCGTTATATCCGAAGTCTCATTATAAACTGGGTTTATTGTAGCGGAATTTGACTGTACTAAACACAATATACACCACCTTGCATATAATAGAAGAAAATGATAAGTACAATTTTTGGAGAAAAGCTTTCTTGTACTGCACAATATAAAGATATACATGGTATTTAAAAACAAAGCATAAATTCCTATACAGGCATTGTACTTATAAAGAAATAAATAAACAGGTCATTTAGGGAAAGAAGAATTTATAATTCTTTCTTAGTTATACTCACCAATTTTACTTTGATAGTATATTTCATTCCAGACTTGATGCGAAGCTTCGGAATAAATGGTTCAAATGGGGAACCTACACCAAGAAGTCCCCCTGGTACAATATCACAATTAGCAGTGTTCTTCGTGTCAAAATCTATCGTTATATAATTGAGGCTTAAATCATGCTTTGCTTCCTCTTTGGCATCTAAATTAAAAATATATTTAGTAGTACAAAATTGTAGTACTCAGCAATCACTGCTATATTTCAGTTTTTGTGTTTTATAGTTATTTCTTTACTTTCTTTCTTTTTTTTTTTTTTTTTTTTTTTGTGTGTGTGTGTTTTTGTAAATGGAACATTAAAGCCTTAATTAATGTTTGTGGAAAATTAAAAAATCTCATGTGTACACCTTATGACTTCCTTGTACGGAATACTAAGTTATACGCATTTTTTTCATGCATTTCATTTAAACTTATTTCGTCGAATTTCATTAGAGATGTATTTCTCATTCAATTAATTCAGTTCTCACTTAGCAAAAGGCAAAAATACATGAAAACCTAAAAATATTTTAATTAAAAATTGAAAAAATTAGAAAAATGTAAAACGCCAGATACAGTTAAACAATTAAAATGCACTTTTTACAATTACAATTAGAATTTCTATGGAAAAAGAAGCAATTCGACCAGCGGGCAGGAAGGCAGATTTTTCGGTGCACAAAACTGAACATTTACTTTTGGTCCCACTCGGCAAAGACACCTAAGGTGAAGAAACTGATTTAATTCACTATTCTGATAACTTTCAAATGTAAATAAATATGGTTGCTATGATAAAAAAAAAATTAGATTTAGTCGCACGTAAGCAACTCTTAAATTAATTAAGACACAATAACACGCCGAACAAATACTAATTCAGAAGTCAAACAACAAAAATCAGCGTTATATTTTGAAACTTTCACCGGACTAGTTTCGATGGTTTTACCGAACCACCATCCTTAACTGAAAAAGCGCAAATGAACGAAACAGGATATAATGATTAGATAAGAAAGCCTGGACAGAAAATAAGCTAGTGGCGCCATCTGTTGATGAAACCAGAACTGAAACATAATTTTTTTAAAGGAGGAAGGCAAAGATGGAGTGGAATTAGGGTCGTTAACTAGAACAGAAGGATTATTTAAATGTGAAATGCCTCTAGAAATCCAGTTCTCCAACTGTTTTTTGAATAATTTTGGCAGCAGAAAAATTGAAAGTGTGATTTGGGCAACAGAAGACTTCTGTGTTTCCTTTTTTTTTAACATATGCCTCATGTTCCTTGACGCGAAATTTTAAGGCTCTCTTAGTTTGGCCAATGTAAATTAAACTATACTGGCAAGGAATCCTATAAATACATCAGATAATACTACAACTATTACATGCAGATTAATTAAAGGCATAAAAACCTTAACCAGAAGGTAATAACAACATAATCCAATAATTTTTAAAGCAAAAAATGCGCCCTTTACCAACATCTAAGAATAAAAAAAAAAAAAAAAAAACTGAGCTTAAGGAATCCGCTTAACAAAGAGTGGGTATATATCTATTATACATATAATCAGTGCCCCCGATTGCAACCAAAAAAGGAGGTGCACAACTATATTTTATAGCAGTCCTGTATAAAAATTTCAACCTTCTGACGCTTCTCGTTTTTGAGTTATGCGAGATATATACATATGCACGTACGTACAGATGTCACAAAAAACTCTTCTGAATCCATTTTAAATATTTTTTGCAACCCGTTTTGGGAAAAACAGTCCTTTATTCTGTCCTCATGTACAGATGTCACACAGAAACATAGTTCAATTGCATTCGACAGCGCTCAAAATGGATATTTTTGTTAAAAGATGACACCTGCAAATTTTCGCGATTGCAATACTTCCCTTACTTCTTAAAAGGAAGTAAAAAGAATATGCTAAATAGAACATATATTTTTAGAGGCTCCAAAGAGGAAACTAATTTTAATTTTGCTTTCCCCAACGCTTCTACACGTATTCCAATTTATGTTAACCTTCTTGATTTATATACATGTAAATAGTACATATATATATATATTTCTTTTTGACCACTCAGGTCTCTCTAATTCATGTTGTCTTGCTACTTCATATATACGAGGCGTATTCGGAAACTAAGTACCGTTTTGAAAAAAGAAAAAAAAAAAAAAAAAGTAAAACAATTTTTTCGAATCCAATTTTATTTTTACATGAAAATACATGTCTTAAACTATTTTTCAACATAATTTTACGCCAATGATCAAACACTTGTCATAGAGGGTGACCAGTTTTTTTATACCATCGTCAAAGAAACTTCCCGCCAGTTTCGATAACCACGACTCCACAGCATTTTTCGTGTCATCGTCAGATCCAAAGCGCTTGCCACCAAGCTCGCGCTTCATGTGCAGGAACAAGTGATAGTCGGACGGCGCCAAGTCCGGGCTGTACGGCGGGTGATCGAACTGCTCCCAATGAAACTGTCGAATTAACGATTCAGTGACAGCAGCAGTATGGTGCCGAGCATTGTCATGGAGCAACACAATTCCTTTACTGAGCATTCCTCTTCGTTTGTTTTGAATGGCACGCCTTAGTTTTGTTAAAGTCTCACAATATCGTGCCGCATTAATGGTTTCACCTCTGGGAAGAAATTCAGTAAGCAAAACGCCTTTCCTATCCCAGAAGACAGTGCACATGATTTTTTGTGATGACATTGTCACTTTGAACTTTTGTTTTTTCGGAGAATGAGTGTGTCTCCACTCCACCGATTGTTGTTTCGATTCTGGTGTGAAATGACACACCCAAGTTTCATCCAAGTTTCATCACCTGTCACAATTTGGTTTAAAAAGTTTTCTCCTTCATCACTGTACCGCGTGAGAAATGTCAGGGCACTACCAAGTCGCTTTGTTTTGTGAACATCAGTGAGCATTTTTGGAACCCATCGGGAACACAGTTTGCGATAATTCAAGCGGTCAGACACAATTTCGAACAAAACAGTACGTGAAATTTGCGCAAATGCCTCTGAAAGAGTTGTCATCGTGAAGCGTCTGTTCTCATGAATTGCTTCATCAACTTTCTTTACCAAATCATCGGTGACAACAGAAGGCCGACCACTCCGAGCCTCGGCGTGGACATTTGTTCGACCTGCATTAAACATTCTTACCTACTTTCTCACCATTCCATCACTTATCGCGTATTCACCGTAAATTTCTGTCACTTGACGATAAATTTCGGCCGGTTTAACATTCCTCGCGTTCAAAAATTTAATCACGGCACGAATCTCACAGTCAGCGGGAGAACTAATTGTCTTAAACATTTTGAATGTGCACAGCAAACTGAAAACACAACATACAGCAACCAAAATGGTGACAGTTGAAAGTCAGCGAACAAGAAAGACTAGTGCGCATACGCGGAACGCCTACCACAGCGCTGCGACGGCGCTAGAATGAAACGGTACTTAGTTTCCGAATACTTAAGTTTTTTTTTTATGATTTACATTCAAGTTACTTCAAAACACAATTTTCGGAATCAAACTTCCTACATATGGGTTCACTCTTTTCTGATACATTCTACTAAATTTATATTAGGAGATAATATAATCAATATTTCTTTAATAAATAAATTATTATTATCTTACTTTGCAGCTATTGCGCAAGTATTAGAAAAACTTATTTTCGAACTCAGTGAATTTTAGATCATTCAATATATATATATACATAGAGAGAGCGAATATATAAATGAAAAACTATCTTCTAGGAAATATGATGCGAAATTTAGATAGTAAATATGCGCTATTATGGAAACCAAAAATTGGAATTAATAATTAATCATTGTCCAAAATTAATATTAGCTTTTTCAAGTAATTTAGTACCAAGAGATACTGGAATTACCATTTATATAATCCTTGTTCTTTAATAGTTAACACACAGATGAATTTAGGGGGGAGAACACAAAATCTAGAAGAGATAATTTTGAGGTCACCAATTATTTCTTAAAGCAGCCATCCTATTTTGTTTATCTTACACACACATATATATATTATACATAAATATATATATATAATAAAACTAGAAGAAGCTCGTTTTAATAACTTGGAGAGGCAAATGAATGCGTAAACCAGAAACTTGCAGACTTGGTCGCATTCAACTCTTTCCTTTTTATTCATGGTTGACATCCATTTTTATTTAATCTAAAACAAATCAAATTAGCGCTACAGCACCTTGTTCTTAAAGAACACTTTGCATCAGGCAAACTTGGGAAATATCATTTTTGAAGACAGCAGTTGTTTTTCTTGCTGTAGCGAAGCAAAAAGTACAATAATAGGCGAACAAAAGGAGCGAGCAACGAGAAGAGAGCGAGATCTTGGATATGAACTTGGATCATATCTTTACTGCTGGCTTTAGCTACTAGGAGCTCTTACCAGTATATTATCATTTTACCATAGAGTTAAAAATTTAAGAGGTGTATTTAAAAATACACCGCGCCCGAAGGCGAGATCAATAAATGAGAGAACTCATAAAATAAGTTTTGCTAAATTGCATATCATGGCATAGCATGGGTGATTATATACGTAAATGGTGGCGAGAAGCGAAATGAAAGTCTAAGCTTCTGCGTGAATCAAGAAGAGCAGGAACACGTGATCAGCGTCCGGCATTTAGATTGGTCGAGGAGTCAGAGTTCGAAAAATGAAGTTTTTGTAGTTTTTGGCAATAAATAAAGTTCGAACATAGTAAAAGCAACATCTAGTTGTGAATTTAAGAGTCCTATGTCTTTTGAAACACTTGAAAATCTTCTAAACTTGCGATATAATCATTAAATGAATAGGAAACTTACAGGTTTAAGGTTACAAATAAGGTTATGTAGCTCACTAGGGCTAATGAGTGAGAGTAAGCACTTGGTGTTACCACGAACTTTGATTTTAAAACACACGATACGAAATAGTAAAAATAAAAAGTAAAAGTAAAAATATTGGTTAAATAAGTAGTAAAACGAAGAATTCATCGATGAAAAATAAAGTCCTAATTTTGCAAAGTTCATCTTTCTTGAATAGTAACTGCAAAGGAATAGTAATTTTTTTTTTTTTACATTATATACACTACCACCACTTAGAATTGTGGTGGATCGTTCGAGGTCTTTTCACTACGTTCTCAATAGTAGGGTCATAGTCTGTAAGCGATTTAATAGCTTCATAGGGAGAATTTCTCATATCTTCAAAGAAGTTGTGTGCAGAAATTAGGATTTGGTCGTGAATTGGGTTGATATCCAGGTCTTTGTGAATTTGAGAATTTCGCACGAACCAGGGTGCGTTCACTATGCTACGTAAGATTTTGTTTTGAAGTACATTTAATTTTTGTCTGTCTATTTTTCGGGCAGTAGCCCAGGCTGGAACTGCATAGAGGATTATTGGGCGAATAAGTGAGATGTAGATATTTTTCTTGGTACGGAGGTTTAACTTAGAGTTTCTTCCAATTAATGAGTATAGAGCAATGAAAGCAGCGTTAGCCTTATTTGTAACATACTGAATATGATCTTTGAAATTTAGGGTTTTGTCAATATAGACAACTAAGTATTTATAGGAGTTGGCAACAGGAATATCTTGGTTATTGAGTCGGATATTTATATTCACTGGGATATTTTTCCTGTATCTGCGGAAGAGAACTACGCAGCATTTATCAGTATTTAGTTTGATTTCCCAGTCTTGACAAAATTTGTTAATAATGTTGACTTGGAGCTGAAGTTTCTCTAAAGCATTATTTGGACTTCGTGAACTGGTGAGGATTACTGTGTCGTCGGCATATTTGAGTATATTAGAATGAAAAGGTAGAGGCATATCATTTATGAATATTGTAAAAAGCTTCGGTCCTAAAACACTGCCTTGAGCTACTCCACTCTAAATCACCTTTTTTGAAGAGATTGCTTCACCACAGCGCACTTGAAAAGTACGATGTTTAAAATAAGAATGCATAAGCTTAATAAATCTGTTTGGTAAAAGGAAGTTAGATAGCTTATGAAGTAAGCCAGCATGCCACACTCGACGAAAGCTTTTTCGAAATCGAGGAAGCATGCCGCTACTCCGTTCTTTTTTGTAAATTCTTGGGCAATAAATTCAAATAAATTTAATATTTGATGTGTGGTATTGTGGCCTTTGCGGAATCCAAATTAATGCTTGTCTATTAGATTAAGGCGTTATAGATGATTGGTGAGCCGAGCACTGTACTCGTTCGAAAACTTTTCCAAGCGCTGGCAGAAGACTGATGGGTCTGTAATTTTTTGCTAGCTTTGGATCTTTTCCTGGTTTCGGGATCGTAACAATGATCGAGTGTTTCCACTGCGATGGAAAGTAGCTGAGTCTAATACAAGCATTAAAAATATTTGTAATTAAGACTATGCATCTTCTAGGTAAAGCTTGCAACGCTTCATTAGAAATCATGTCATATCCTTTAGCTTTGCCCTTCTGTAATTTTTTAATAATTTGCTGAACTTCGTTTGGAGATGCAGGCGTAAAAAAATTAATGCTGGGACTGTTGAGGATGCTATTGACAGAGTAATTAATATCTTTTTCGTGATCAGAATTTTTATTTTCATGTTGTTTAAAAATGTTTTCTAATTCTTTTGCATGAATTTCAGCAATGGAGTCTTCGAAGTGGTGAATTTTGCCCATGTGATACAGGGGGTGAATTTGATTGGGTGAAAGATTTCTGAGTGATTTAGCTACTTTCCAAACAGAGTTTGGGTAAAGATCCATGTTTTCTAGGAAATTATCCCACGAAATTGATCGATGGGTGGCGATGTCTTCTTTTATTTTTCTGTTTAAATAATTAATATGACGTTTTTCAGTAGGATTGCGAGTAATATGCCATCTTTTTCTAAGTCTATTTCTTTCTTGTATAAGGGATTTAATTTCTTCTGGGATGCCATAGGGATTTTTATTCTTGACTGTATAGGTAGCATTATTGATAGCGTTTTGGATTTTGGAGTTTAATCTGGTGATTTCCAGCTCAATATCGCAGTCATAACGAAGTGTGGCTCTGCTGTTAACAGAATTTAGCTGTTCGGTAACCATATACAAATTAACTTTTGTATGAGCTTTAGGGAGAGGGGGATAAAATCCATAGAAGTTGAAGACTGTAGGAAGATGGTCAGACGAAAGTTCTGGGAGAACATCAAGATTAGGAATATTAGGAAGGTTTTTCATCAAAACTATATCTAAAATATCCCCTAGTCCGTTGTGCGTATAGTGCGTTGGGTGATTGGGAGCAATGAGATTGATGTTACTATTGTGGATGAAGTTGCTTAAATTTTCTCCATTTCTATTTTTTGGTTTTTTCTCAGGGAGTGAAGGAAAATCCTTTTTGTTAAAATTTAAATTGTTCTTTTTTCTTTTCTTCTTTTAAAGCTTTAAATTCTTCTTTTTTCTTTTCTTCTTTTAAAGCTTTAAATTCTTCGATTTGCTTCTGAACATTATAAGGATGTTTACTGCAACCTTTGAAGGAAGAAACGTGATTTTGCCCACAGAGGGCACAGACAGAGAGTTTGTTGTCATTTTTTGTTTGTTTACAAGTGAATGTTTCATGAGGCTCTGCACATTTTAAACAGCGAGGTTTATAGTGACATTTGTCCCGTGTGTGCCCGTACCTTTGGCACTTATGGCACTGCACGGGTCCAGGGCGAGCTTTAAAAGCCTCGATGAAGACATCCAGACCTCTGAGTTTCTTTAGATCATATATTCTTTTACCTTCTTTATTTCTAGTACATTCTGCTATAAAAACAGGAAGATGAACTTTCTTTCCTTCAATAGTGTGAATTACTTGTCGAATTTTTTGAATTGGGATACCTTCTTGGGCAATTTCGTTTTTGATTAGTTCCATATTAGCTTTTTTTGGAAGTTTTTTAATTATTGCCTTGATAGGCTTTTCACTGTTGAGTTTAAAAGTATGAAAAGGAATAAGTAGTTTAGTTAGGTATTCAGTAACTGTGCGGTAGTGGTCTGAGTCATAAACTGTTATGGTCAGTGTACCTCCACTTAGGTTTCCACGATATTTTTTGATATTTAATTGCTCTTCAAAATCTTCTTTCATCTTATCCCAATTCCCCGTGAAATCTGCTAAGACTATAGGGGGAATGTGTCCTGCTTTTTTGTTGGGTGTAATAAATTCACCTTCCTCTGCTTCCATATTGTCTTCAGGGTTTAGTTCCTCGAATTTATTTTTTTGAGCTGGTTCTTCAATTTCGGAATTTGATAGAGTTCTTTTATGAGTTTTTCTAGGGGTTATGTATCCTTCTTTATCTATTGTGGTTTTCTTTTTGATTGTAGATTTTTGACTAGCAGTAATATCAGATATTGATTTGTTTCCTCTGTTGGATTATTTAGGGTTTCTTTTTGTTTCATTTCATTAATGTATAATTCTAAGATTTGTATATCCTTTTTCATAGCATTGACGTGGGCTAAGTGAACTTCAGTCGCATTATTTGGATTAAATGAATTTTGATAAGCATGAAACTCAGAAAGCATAAGTTGCTTAAGTTTTCTAAGTTATCGCAGGTAACTTCCAGATTTCTGTGATCACACACAGATTTGATACGGTTTTCGATCGCCTCCTTGTCCATGATGTGCATGAATCCTAACTTTTAACCTAATGGCGAAAAGAATAAAGAAAACATACTTATCGTGAACATCAAGAAGAGACGACAGCAACTCAGGATCAGCTTCAGTAGTGAGAGCAATGTCGTTTTCTCTTAATCCAAAATCGCAGGAACAAAGCAACGCCGCAGACAGAAAGAACAATTTCTCTAATCAACAGCAACACCTCATGCCAGCACTACCAAATAGAAAGTTGAGGGGGGAGGGACTTGGATATGATTGCGCAGCAAAGATCTTTTATACCAAGTCATGATCACATTTTGGATTACATTACAGGAATGTTTACATTAAGCGAATTAAATTTCAGCTACATAGCAAATTAATATTCGGATGCTGGGTTAAGATTTCATCGCATTCCAGGAATAATTGCACAACAGAGATCAGATGACCGATTATTTTTCAAAATTACAGGAAGTAAAGAATATGTAAAAAAGTTTTCCGTTGCTATTTTTAGAATGAAGAGGGGAGCAAGAGCAGTTAAAGGACTATTGTTATTTATTATTAGAAAGGTACATATTGTATAATTTACATTATAAGGTACTTCTCCCGCCTTCTTAGCATGCCTTCGTAGTGTAGTGGTCAGCATGCTCGGCGCGTATTCGAGAAGTCCGTGGTTAGAGTCCCGGCTAAGGCTTTGCTCATTTTTCATCTTTCATACTTTAAAAAAGTACCTAATGTCTCTGCAACATATATGCACATAATTCTTTTTGTAAAAAATATTGAGTCAATAAAGAGTGTCAAAGATGAGTCAAAGATTTTGAAATAATCTAGTCTTTATGAATAAAATTTCTTTTATAGGTTTTTTTATTCTTTAATGATTCTGGATTTTCATGATGCAACATCCAATAGCAATATGCTACGATACTAACACTTGAACAATCTTAATATTATTTTGCTAGTTCTTCAGTATGTAGGGTTTTCCTTATTCTGCATAGCAAATCATTTTAAGTTTGATAGTTTTCCTGAACTCCTCAACTTCCCCTCGCATTTCCTCGTCAGAGCGTGTTTTCGCTCGCCAGCGCACGTTTTAATACTATCTCGCTGTTACGCTAGTACTCCCCTTGGCCATTTCAGATAATCGTCACATCTGTTAGGTTTTGTTGAGTCAACCTAAGTTAGACGTAACTTAACATGCTAATCCAGCACTATTCTATTTTATATTTGAATTGATTTATAAATTACGTTTAAGTTTCACGGCAAGTGGTCGTCGTTATTGTAAAACACGAAGTCCGTGCCTTTCTGTTCTGAGTTGTATTAACAAAAGGCTACTTTTCCCCCTTCTTCTGTGCTGGTATTTCATTTACTCCTGGGAGAAAATTCACCAGATTCATTGTAGAATCTAGTTTAGTTTATGTGAAATAGAAGAGACAGATTTTACAAGTATTTCTTCAGTCTTCTTGCTTGCATACCAAGATATTTTGGGAAAACGTTAATTTGGGATTTTTAGAAAGAAAATTTTCTTTACGCAACTAAAACGTGTGAATTGATATGTTCACACAGTTAGGTTTCTTATTTTTACCTATAGATTTTGTGCATTGTTTAAAGGAGACTAAATGTTCTTTTCGACCTCAATATAATTTTTATATAATATTAAGATCCCTATATCTGCAAAACATACTGTCTATCTACTTAGGATCTGATAAAACACAAAAAAAGTTTACTTTTACATTTGTGAATTTTGGTCAATGTTTCCATTCAAACTGTTTAATGTGATTTGTTTTATATGAAAATATGATAAAAGAATATTATCTGCGCAGAGAAGCATTTGTGTCGAATGCTTTTGTTGCCATGCTGTAGAAACTGTGTTTTCGTTTCCAGCTACCTATGCAAAACTATTCGATGTGAAGTATCTGACACACAAATAAATATAGATAAAACTATCAATACAAAGTAACAAAATTGACCGGGACATTTGCAATGAGAAACGTCTTCCCACCAAAAACACTAATATTCCTCACATGCATACCAAAACTTTATTTCTAATTTCATAATAAATGGACAATCATCGGATAAACAGACAAAAATGGTAAATTCTCTTAATAAATTTTAAGTAATTTAAAACATTGCTTTTGCAAATGTCATAAAAAATCTGTAAACTTTCTACTAAATTGGAAATTTCTTTCCACTAAAATATCAGTGCGCTAATTATTCGTATAGTTCGCTATGTTGACTTCAAAGACATTCTTAGGAGTCTTTTTAAAATATCGTTATGTTACGATGCATTACTACACATTTATCAGCTACGCGCTTTGGCTAGTTTAATTTTATTTTGATAATCACTAGTTAATATGATTTTAAACGCACTTAATTTATAATATATCCAACTAATAATTTTCATGACCATTATCTGATCAACTCATAAAGTATGTCTTTAATACCCTACACCTAATGCAGATTCCTTTTAAATATCTCAAGGGCAAACAACAGTTAAAACAATAGTTTGAGACAGACATTAGAAAGTAAGTAATTCTAGTGTTAGCTCAAAATACATGCAAATTATTTTTAAAAAGTTTTATGCAGTATCGAATGGCAATATTTTGAGAAATGATCTTTTGGCATGCAGCTCAGAATAAATGATATTACGTTGCTTAGAATGTAACGTCGAAAGAGTTCTTACACTAATTTCCGAAATTGTATCTTTTGATATTTCCAATTTCCATACAATAAATCTTCTGATTGTGTATAGTCTAAAATCTGAATTAGATCCCTCTTGAACGCGGTGACTGCTGTGGGGGGTCACCCGTGGCCGACACTCGACTTGGCTACAGCTCCGATGACAGACGACGCGACCAATAGTAAAAATACATAAATAGAGTTAAGTATTAATACCGATAAATTTTTAAATAATACCGTTGTTGCTATAATGGTTTGAAGAATAATTAACCGCAAAAATTTAAATAATGAATCGCAAAAATGTTCTAAAGCGTCTCGGGGGTCACCGTGACCCCCCACCACGAAAAATGCATTAAACACGATTATATAACTCATCTTACCTTCTGTAGATAATATTTTAACATAATATACATCTCATAATAAAACATTCATGATGACGCCATGGACAAAACACATAAAATAAGTGCGACAATCAACGAGTTAAACTATTTGATTGTAGGGGACCTTTAAATGAATTATTTCTCTATTATATTCTTGTATTATATATAAGTAAATTTTCTGGTATATATTGCATTATTTACATGTAGCAACATTCAAGTAATATCCGAATCCGCCAGGAAAATAATATCGGGGAAAGTCATAGCTTGGGATTACTGCAGCCAATTCCGTACAAACTTACTTTCTCTTAAGAAAAATAAAATAAAATAAAAACAATTGCAATAACTTCTAAAAACAGCAAATATTTAACTTACCAAACTCATAGGGATATTTGTTGCTAACCAGGTGGTAGTCTAAAGTATAGCAAAGTAGCCAACGTTTAACATCCATATCGAAGTGAACATACATCTGCTCTGAGACGTTCGTCAAGATATCTCTAGTACAAAAAAATTGTTTTCCATCTATGAATGATTTCATTATACTTATTATAATTTGCAAAATTCATTCTGTTCAATTAGTAGTACAAATTCTCTCTTTTAGGAGAAACTAAGCAATTTTTAGCATTATAGGATAAAAGAAATAGTACCCTTTCGACTATAGCACATATTTTATTTCCTGGTCATTTTATGCTTTGAAAGATTTCAAATCAAATACACTCATGTCCATAAATTAAGGATAATGCAAAATCAGGCAAAGGAAGAGTTAGAAGCAAAACAAATTTGACTTATTTGTAAAGCTTATTTATTAAACAAAAGGTAAAGAGCAAAAAAAGATGCTATATGTTTGATATTATTAAAAACAATTAGCGATTTTTTCTCCTTGGAGAAAATTACAAAAAAAAAGCTATTTATAAAAAACCAATATTACATGATTGGTATGATTGTTAATACATTGTATGTCTCCCAGACGATACAGTTCGTACAACGCCTAGGCATGCTGAGTATAAAATTATCGATCTGATCTTGGGGGATATTACACCACTCAAAAAGAAATGCTCTCCGAAGTTCCGGTAGACATGTAGGAGGAGGTTGACGGGCTGCAACTCGTCGGCCAAGCATGTCCCACACGTGTTCTACTGGATTCAGGTCCGGTGAGAATACTGGCCAGTCCATACGGGTGATATCCTCCGATTGAAGGCATTCGCTTACGATGTTTGCACGGTGAGGACGGGCGTTGTCATCCATACACACAAATTGTGCGCTATGGCGCCCCGAAACAAACGTACATGTTGTTCCAGAATGACTTCCCGATAGATTTGGCTTGTCATGGTTCCAATTTGAACATGCAGGTCAGTTCTGGAACACAGAATAATTCCACCCCAAACGAGCACTCCTGCACTTCCGTAACGGTGTCGTTCAATGATGTTTTCTTGGTGGTAACGAGTACCTGGACCTCTCCATATGAACGTCCGGCAAGAATCAGACTGCAAGCTAAACCTGGACTCGTCAGAAAACATCACACAAGCCCACTGTTGCGGTGTCCACAATGCATGCTCTCTACTCCAGGCTAACCGCAGGCGACAGTGAGTTGCATTAAGTGGAACGCATCTGACAGGTCTACGAGCATATAGACCAATCTGCCCTAAGCGTCTGTACACGGTCTGCCTTGAAATTGTCGTACCAGTGGCTGAAGAGAGCTGACGAGACAGGTCTGAGGCTGTGCTCCGCCTGTTTCTTTAGGCAGTAACTGCCAAATACCGGTCCTCATTCGGCGTTGTAACTCTGGGGCGACCTGTGCTGTAACGTCTACTCACATTACCATCATCTTGGAATTGTTGCCAAAGCCTGGACATGACACTCTGGGCAATTCCAAGTTCGTCTGATACTTCCAGTTGGGTACGCCCACATTCCAGACGGCCGATAATTCTACCACATAAAAAATCATCCAAATGTGTCCTTTGTGTCATAACTATTCGGTTATTGCACTGAAATGCTTATAAAGCGCCTGAGAACAATTTTACTTCTTTGCCTGTATTTCTTATATATCAATCTCTTACACTCTCGTCATTGTAACGTACCATTGGTGTCATCTGGTTACTTCCTGAAATTTGCATATGATTCTTGAAGATGTGTGTAGTGATTTTACACATGATATATTTATTTTAGAGTTCGATTTCCGCGTGACTCCGAATTATCCTTAATTTATGGACATGAATGTACTTAAATAAACTAATTAATTGGACTCTCAGTGTATGATGAATATCATTCGTGTGCCATTTTGACTAACTTGCCTGTTTCATATTATTACTAAAAATAAAATTGGAAAATAAACGAGCCAATATGAAATTTAAAATTAAGAAATTAAGCAATAAAAAATAAACTCCAGTTTGGCGTAGATTTTGAATACGACTCTATTGATTTCGAGGGCTTTCGGATATGAGACTTCGAAATCGAAAAACTTTTATTCAAAATCTACACTAATTAAATCTGCACTAACTTTAATTCAAAATCTATACTAACTGTTGTCTACACTAACTTTTTGTTTTTGCATAATTTTAAATATTATAACAATTCATGTAAATATTTGACCTTAACTCATCACATTTCGTCTCATATAGTATTTTAAGTATAGGTCGTGTATGTAATATAAGTTAATAATCTCTTAGTAGCTTTTAAAAATGATCTAAACTTAAGTACATCATTTCTAATGTCATTTCGTCTTTTATTGTATTTTCAGTATACGTTGTGTATGTAATATAAATTAATAATCTCTTAGTAGCTGGTAAAATAATCTAAACTTAAGAGCGCCATTTTCTAATATCATTTTTGGTAACCCCAGTGCGCATAATGCATTGCGGCATACTCTGAACCTGGATGTAAGAGGCATCATTAGAAACCTTTGTTCAAGGAAGCATTCTTAAAATTTATAATACTATTGATATCCCCCTTCTTCCCAAACCAAAATAACCAAGACTGGTCTGACATTACTCATCTAATTCTAAGCATTCTGCCATACAATAGCGTTTAAAATACAAAAAATTAAATCATATTTATTCTAGCTGCAGCAAATCCTCTCGTATAGTATTCGTATTCTAATAAACAGTTCAGGATGTGGTTACGTACATAACGGGACATAATATCTCATCATCATCAAGCAAAACTTACAAATCCCTGCACTTCTGTACAAATAAAGTTATATGGTGGTATTAAAAATCCATTTAAACGGAGTAAAACTAAAGCTCTTGGAACAAACTTCAAACGTACAAAAGATGGAATCAACTTAAAGAAACACTAATATATATAAATATGTTAGTTAGAATGGTGATATTCCTAATGTTTGCAATGACTCGCAGAAATAAATCACTGTTAGCATTAAAAATTTATTACGTAAGAAAGCTACTAGTTCATACACAACAGACAACAACACCTAGATAAATTTATTCAGCAATTCATAGAATTACTCTCACTGTCTAACAAATACACGCTATTGCAAATATATATATATATTGGGGGACATATATATATATATATATATATTTTTATGCAAATATATATTTTAAATATATATATATGCAAATATATATTTTAAATATATATATACACACATATATATATGGATCCTAAAAACGTTGAGCCACATCTACAAAACGCGGCATGCAAATGTGGCTTGATGAGTTGTGTAAATGCACTTGATTAACAATCACAGCACTGTGAAGCGATAAAAAACAACGCGCGTCTGAAGTGCGAAACTGATATAATATAAAATGGCAGGTACGGCGAGTGACAAGCATTTATACAATATGGTTGACTTGCAGCATTTTCCTTTTAAAAAATCTGTCAGTGGCAGAAATCACAGAAAATTCAGAAATATACCTCCAATAATACCCCGCAAGTACTAAAAATGACCGGACCTGTGTTTTCGCGGTAGGTTTAAGGAAGTCCTTTGTGGCTTGGATTTTTATTTCTGCTGATTTTCTTTGACCTTGTTCTACTACATGACCTAGATATATGACAGTCATGTGAGCAAACTGACATTTCGAAGGCTTAATATGCAGTTTAGCAATTTTCATCTTCTTCAAAATAATTTCGAAGTGCTTCAAATTTTCTCCCCAGGTTTACGAGAATACTGCAACATCGTCAACATAGGGTACAGCAAATTCTTCAGTTTCTTAATAATCCTTCCATCAAGCGGCTAAAATCATATGGTGGATTTTTCAGCCCGAAAGGTAACCTTAAGGGTTTAAATGTTTCAAAACTGGTCACAAAAGCAGCGTAACGCTGAACTCGTTTATTTAGTGGGATCTGACAGTAACCTCGACTAAGATCTAAAACAATTATATAGCTGGCAGATGACACTTTTCCCACTAAATGTTCAATGTTTGGCAAGGGAAAATATTGTGTCCTAGTTGCCTTATTCAAGCGACGGTAAACAATGCACGGTTTTGCCTCTTTTCCAGGAACTTCAACCAGTATGAGTGGAGAAGTAAAATCCAATTCACCTGGTTCTATTACTTTGAGTTTTATCATCTTACTTCCCTTTTTAAAATCTCGTTTTTTCTGGCAGACATCCGATAAGGTTTTGCGCATATTGGTCTTTCTGCTTCTAATTCTATATTATGTTTGGCAAGGTCAGTACATCCTGGTTCATTAGAGATAATACAAGAATACTTGTATTTATGCTTTAATTAACTGCTTTAAATCTTTCCGTTGGTCTTCAGATAATAGTGAATTCACCTGGATGCCTTGCAAAACTTTAGACATTTCAGTATCTGCGTTATAATTTAGACGCGGTATTTCATCTTCATATTCGTTTATCTTGTCTTCTAAACACAGCAAGTTTATATTTTCTGCTCGTTGAAAATATGGTTTCAGCATATTAATGTGGTTCACCTGAGTTTTATTTTTCTCGGGAAAATCGACTACATAATTTGTCTCTGATAATTGTTGAACTATTTTTCCAGGACCTACCCATTTAACTGAGAGTCTGTTGGCTTCGAGGGAGCTACAACTAGAACTAAGTCTCCTTCTTGAAATTTATGTTATACGGCTGTGTGATCATACCAGAGTTTTTGCTTTTCTTTGGCTTCTTCCATATGCTGGACAGCTAGTTCTTGACATTTCCTCATTCAATTCATTAGTTCAAAAATATAGTCCACTACTGTATTTTCTTCCTCTTCTTTACCAGATAATTTTTCGTACAATTGCATAATTGGAGTTCTTAAGTTTCTGCCATGAACTAATTCTGCAGGCGAGAAACTTGTACTGTCGTGAATAGTCGTTCGAAGAGCAAATAAAGCCTGAGGTAAGATTTTATCCCAGTCCGAACCAGATTCTAGACATTAGACTCGAAGAATTCTTTTTAAAGTTCTATGCATCTTCTCTACAGGATTGCTTTGTGGGTGGTAAACAGAACTTCGTACAACCTTAATTCCGAATTTTTCTAGGAAATTCGATGTCAGCGCACTCGTAAAAGATGTAGCTTGGTCGATTTAGACCTCCTTTAGAAATCCCATTCAACTAAAAATTTGAAGGAAAACATCAACGATAGTGGTTGAACAAAGATTTGCGATAGGAACTGCATCCGGATATTTTGAAGATATGCAGATTGCAGTTATAAGATACTTATTTCCTGAAGGTGTCACAGGCAGAGGCCTATAAGTATCAACATTTATTTTTGAAAATATTTGTGTGATAACAGGGACAATTTTCAAAGTGCTTCCTTTTTATCTTGCGGCTTTCCTATTCTTCGATATTTGTCACAAGTTTTAACAAAATTCTCCACATCTTTGTAACAATTTGGCCAGTAAAAATGTTTGAATAATGCATCTTTGGTCTTTGTTGCACCAAGATAGGCCGTTGTTTCTTCATGACAAATAGTCATCAATTGTTTCCGATATTTTTCAGGAACAATAGTCAGTAGTCTTTGTGTTCCATCACGATCTTCGTTTTGAAAAAGAGCATTTGTCCTTTCAACATATACCTTATTCTCTTAGAAGATTTTATTTTAGCTTCTTCATAAATCGGCTTCAATTGGAGAGGCCTTTATCAGATCTAATTATGAACTTTCATATTTCACAGGAGGCAAACTTTCATTTTCAGTCAATGTGTCTTTGTTGTTAAGTTCAATTTCAGAATTTAACTCATTTGTTGAGACCAGATTTTCCGTTTCTTTTAGTCGTCGCTGTTGAGCACTAGTTTGTATGTCATTTATCACATGAATTTGAACTTCTTCATCTAGTTTTGCTTCTTCAAATAATGCAGCGGTTTTGTTATTTAGAAGATACCTTGCTTGATCTAATGAATCTCTTAAGACAGCAGCCTTTGTTATTATGTGACCAAGATCACATTCATGCTCTACCTCAGCCAAAGGTAAGCACACTGAATGTTCTTCCAGAGGTGTTCGTATCCGCACGGTCTCACCCAGTATACATGGAAGGCTGTACATACTTTTGGCAAATTTAAATCCAAAATAGGACCTGTATCTCTAATTATGGGAATTTTATAGCAATTTACTGTACCTAGGCTGGTATATGGAGTCATAATATCCTTAAAACTATTTTTGGAAAATTCATTTGAGGGTACAGTTTCATTGGATGCAACAGTTTCTAAATTCTTCTTGAGTTTATCACACTGAGATCGAAGATGCTCATTCAAAACAACGTGGTTTTGAAATTCCCTTTCATGAATTTTATTAGTACATTATGTCCTAATTATAGGTTTATGATTAAAATCTTTCGAGATTTCTTTACGATTATGTCTATTTTGATAACCACTTTGCATTTTGTTCACGTTTTCTTGATTTCTAGGATTTTCCCTCTTAAAACTCTGTTTAATAATCTAATACTCGTCTAATTTTTCTGCTAGCTCTTATGGAAGTTTTAATTTCATCCATTGGTCGAAAAAATGATCCTCTACCTCCATGGGAACCCTATATTTAATTTCGTCGGTAACTATTAAATTTTTCAGATTTTCAAATGTTTTAATTTCTAAATCCGCAATCCACTCCAAAAAATAACTATAAAGTTCATAAGTATAATTTCTCCAAGATTTTTCAGGAGTTTTTTTGATGTCGATAAAAGCACTGTTTCAGCTTTTCACTGTTAAGTTTATATCTCTTAAGATTAGTTCACATATTCGTATTTATTCGCATCTTCAGATGGTTCTTTTGCTAACATATTGGAGATTTCGGTTTGTAAAACACCCAAAAGATAAGCCACCCAATCTTTCTTAGGAACCTGAGCTTTTCTCTCAAAATTGATCAAATATAGTCCCATTTCATCTCTTTTTTCGTCAAACTTTGGAGTAATTTGTGACAACTGGATTTTGTTGCTTGATTCTACTATATGCACTGTTGGTTATTTAGCTCATATTACTTGATTTTCAATTTCAAGCAGCTTTATTTCCAATTCATATGCCCTTGCTTCTCGAGCCAGGCATTCAGCAAGTATTCAGTCTAGAATTCAGCAAGTATTCGGTGTAGTTTAACTTCTTCCTCATCGTAAAACTGACTTTCAGTGATTATTTTTTAAAATTTCTGGTACTTTACTAGTTAGCGGCACTTCCTGGCCTAATTCTTCGGCTACCTCTATTAAATCTTGTTTTCTACCTTTGGCAAGAAATGACATGTTTGGAAATAGAAAAACTCTTCGACAGCATTTTCAAAATTAATTTTAAAGGCTTTTAGTCAATATTCAAAAATTCAAATGAACTTGCTCAATCTAACTTTTTTTTATTAGAAATTTAAGTATGACACAACGTATTTTTTTTTCTAAAACACTTAATGTAATACAACATATGTGCTTTCCGATAAACAAAAATATGCGAAGTTTGCTCCTTATAAATTATACTAGAGTAAATAAAAAAAGAATTCAAGCCTCTAACTTGATTCACACAACAAAATTCTAGATTTTTACGACTCTAATAGAAGAGCTCCGATTTCATAAATAAATATTCTAATATTAACGTAATAAATTTACCACTTTAATAAAAAGCTCAAATTTTATAATAGCAATATTCTAATATTAAGGTAATAAATTTGCGACTCTAATACGAGAGCTCAAATTTCATAATGGAAATATTCTAATATCAACGCAATAAATTTGCCACCCTAATACAAGAGCTCCAATTTTAAAAGAACATTAAATATTTTGACACTTTAATCCAAAAGCTTAAAATATCGTTCGTTTAGTTGAATTCAATAATAAGATGCAATATTTTCATACAAAATGGCACAGTACTCATTAAAACTTATTATTCACAAGTACTGTATTTTCTTTTGATTTTAAATAAACACTGGTTTCACCTTTCGATCCCAGCGACTACCACCAGATATTTATTCTTGTATACGTCTATAATGAAGTTTTAAAGAACTCTCGCCATTTTTGAACGAACAACAAACTTTATTAGTCAAAATTTACAGAATAACTGAAAATCATTTTTAAACGCGCGCATCGTCTGCGATAATTTACATTTCTTAGTGGAATTATGTTGGTAGCGTAGCAACGCAAATACGTTACACATTGAAGCTTCAAGAAATATTTTAAAAATATAAAAATCATTACTTAAAGGAAATTGCGATCTTAATACGTTATGTAGATTTCAGCTTAATAAATGAAACTGCCTGAAGCTATGTTACTCCGGTTAGCCTACTAATCTGAGATCTGGTCTTCTAGAATTTGCATCTCCCCGAACATGGAATTTTATATTTAAAAACTAGATTTTCAGATGGGAAAGACATATAATGGGAGGGGACTAATGACCTTACAATAGAAAAGGAGAAGAGAAAAAAGTGTGTGTAGAGTGGACGCAATCAGCTGATCATTTAAGGTCAAAGAGGAAAGCTACTTCCCTCCACTCTTTCTCCATACGTAAAGAGCCAAAATTTTCCCCATCTGCAAGTGGTGTGCTCATTACATTATGAGAAAGTATATTCTTTAGCACTAAATTTAGCGCTATTTATCACTATGTTTCTGACATTATAATTAAGGTTGAACAACTTTTTAACAATCCTAAGTAATGTTTTCACCCGAAACATTGTGTGTAGTGAAGTAGTTTTTGATTAATTTCATGATCTGATTTATTTTATTAAATTTAATGCTCATTACTAGGTAATGTTGTAAAATAAAACAATAAAATAATTGATCCACCTTTGTTTAATCTTTATTTAATATTGTTTATTTGTTATTTAAATTCGTTTAATCTGTGTTTAATCTTATGGTCAAGTCACAAAACATATATACAACTTTAGAGATGAATTTCTTTTCTATATTTTAGTTCTCCCATTCTCATTCCCTTGCAAATCATACCGCAGAGAGTTTCACTCGTTCGTTTATTCTAATCGTTAGAGAATCAGAGGATTACAAGTAGGATACGTTTCATCACAAATTGATACCATATGGATTTTGTACCTTTAATTGATAAACGAGTTTAATTATTTAAGATGAAGCTGCACATTTATTTTATTGCATCATTTAAAGACAAAGCTTGTAATAAATATTCCACTGCAGTGACAATAATTCATTTTGAGTCCATCAACGCATTTTGACACGCAAAATCTACAACCTGAAAACAATAAAGACTTTGAAGTGATTTCCTTATATGTGTTAAAGAAATTACATATAAGCAAATTCAAATTTCTGTAGTCAAATGTTGCATAATGCTGAGAAAAGTTTACTGGTCAGACCCAAACTTTGAATACAGATGAAGTTTTGTATTGTTTTCCTTCTCATCTAAAAGCCAAGAAACAGTTGATTGAATATTTCAGTAATGGGATGGGAATAGCAGAAAGTATAAAATATCATGAAAATGTATTTCAATTACACGAGGAATGCCAAGAATATGAAAGGGCAAATGGAAGAAAAATGTTGGGAAAAGAGCAATTCGATTCTGGTAAGATCAGTGACGATTTTCGAATTCAGGGCCGCGTAAGCAGTTGGCCATGCTCGAGTCCATCAACGCCAAGACGTTCTTAAGCGTAGAGGAAATGATGTCATCAAAAGGCATATATGAGGCATTATGAGGACGAATTTATACCTGCGCGCGCGGCGTGCTACGAACGGCTTATATCCTCTCTTTATGAAGGCTTCTCCTGCTGTAACTCTTTGCAATGTGGTAGATATTACTGATGAGAAATATATATAATTATTTCATGAAATAATCAAGTAATTTAATATTTTTTCATGCAAAGTTAAAAAGTATATTTCCCTTTTTCATATGTTTTGTTTTAACGTTTCCAGTTTATGTCTTGTGTAAAATGTCAGCTTTTATACGCAGGTTATGTCTAACTCCAATTAAGAAAAACTGTTTAAAATTTATTGTGTGCAGGAAAATGAGTACATTCCTGACATCCTTTCGTGAGAATACAAAGCCATTTTTATTCACGACGTCAGTCTTTATGCTTCTACTCAGAGATTAAAAAATTGAAGAAAACTGAGCGCCCCACCGACTGTAAAAAACCGTCAATCCTCCGATTTAGACGGCAAGAAACCTAGAAATTGCTTATATGTATCACCATATATGTTAAGTGTATGGCGACAATAATTTGCAAACATGAGTGAGATTGCTCAAGAAAGTTCGGAAAAAGCTGCATAAAGAATCACGCTCTGGCTGGCCCTGATTGCTATCGAGTACATTTACACAACTTTCATCCCACTCTGGTTGACACTAACGATGAAGTAGGCAGTTAAGGTCGAAATTCACTCACACATGATTTGAGCAAGTGCCATGAGGAAATGAAAATGACCGATAAGGAAGTGAAAAACTGGCTATCAATCTCCTATAGAAGAGTTCTATGTAAGGATAACTAAAAATTTACTGTTCTTGAAAATCATGTAAATAAATACAAAATTGCATCTTAATTCAGAAAATAAATGGCTTTTTGAAAAATTCCCTTTGTTTCCTTTTTTAAAGCAAAACAGACCTTAATAAAGATTAACCTTCGTATTTTAAACAGAGGTCTTTTTTGTTGAAAACATTTGGAATAAAGGGAAGAACTTAAAGAATTCTTCCTGAAGTTATTACAAAACTTAATCAATTAAACTACATTGACATGATTATAATAACGAAATAAAGTAAATTACCAATTTAATAATCAAATATGACAACACCTGCGATTAATAAAGGCCCTCATATTCTCTTTCCATCAAGAACTTCACACGTGGAGGTCACACAGTAGCAGAAACTGGCAGTATGTAACATTAGTTATTAAACTGAGGCTTTGATAAGTGATATCACTTATCAAACCCTCAGTTTTCAAGGCAACGGTCGAAGATACAATTTTATGAGAAAGCTATAAAATTTGAAAATCCGAAATCTGAAATTTAGCATTTATAAAGCAATATATTTTCTATTTATAAAATTTAATTCTATGAAACTCAAAGTTTAAAAGCGTAAAAAACAGCATTAAATCGGCGGTCTTGGGCATACGGTCAATTTCGTGCAAAATCAGGGTCTGACAAGATTCAGCCTGATTCAAACCCATAACACAGAGGATTTCTAAACCCGCTTAAAGCAGAACGGTCATTAATGTGAAAGATCAACGTTAACGACGTTAATAATGCTCTTCTGTTTTCCCCTTCTAAGTAACACAGTCTGTGCGATATTGTGTAGTGGTATTTTTATGTGATTGAGGAAGGCTACAGAAATCTGAGATCTGAGAATTAGTTGCTTCATCTCAATATTGCACAATGGTAATGCCCTGAAAATGTGAAATTTCTGATAGTACTTGTAGTAGTAATGCCCTACATACAATATTTAAGATTCTATGGCCCTCTTACATTTCCGATGATGAAATGTAAATTAAAGTTCAGCATTTCGAATTCTTTAAAAAGTAATCAGGCTCCACCGAAGAAAGTGCTAAATGCATTTCTATGAAAAATTTCTCAGAGATCATTCCAGTTTCAACACAGGTTTTTTTTTTTAACGATAAATAAAAGCTAAAAGAACTGCTTTGAAGAATATAGCACACAAGATTCAGTTCAAGTTAAAAAGTCAGACTGGCCTTGTTCGATTTCGTTTCCATTAGTTTGCTATGTAACTTATTTGTAATTATTGTAACACATAGTATCTTATTCTGTATCCATAAGATGTTTCTAATTACCTGTTTCCAGAAGTAACTACGGATATGAATTCATTCGCCTTCTGCCCAAAAGGAAGCAAATCTTCAAACGGTATCTGGGAAGAAACACCAACCTGTTAAAATAACAATTAAATGAAAGATAAAGAAATTTGCACACATTAGTAGTAGTTGTAAATTCTAGAGAGATGATCTGAATATTAATTCTAGAGAGTATTAAAATACTCTGCTTATTTCTGTACCTTACTTAAAGATTTTATTAAGCATGAATAAATTCAATTCTAGCTAATATTGGCAGACAAATATTCAGGTAATACCCTATTTCTGACTTTATCGAAAGTGATGACTCAACTAAGAATATTTTTTACGCTGAGTTTATCTTATAACATTGTAGCATAGGATGACCAGATTTTCATCAATATTTTATTAAAATCAAGCTGTTAATAAGCGTATCCCTAATGAAAGGAAAAAAAAAATACTTCTCCGATTTTAAATCAAAACCGCAAACATTTAACATAATTTGGTTTCAGAAGTCAAACAACAAAAATCAGCGTTATATTTACAAAATTTTCACAGGACTAGTTTCGATGGTTTTACCGAACCACCATCTTCAGCTGCAAAACCGCAAATGAACAAGATAAGAAAGCCTGAAAAAGAATAAGCAAGTGTCTTGTTACCATCTGTTGGTGAAACCAGAACTAAAACATAATTTCTTTAAAGGCCGAAGGCAAATTTGGATTGGAATTAGGATCGTTAACTAGAACAGAAAGATTTTTATGAATGTGAAATGCCTCTAGAAAATCCAGTTCTCCAATGGAAGATGTTTTTTGAATAATTTTGGCAGCAGAAAAACTGAAAGTGTGGTTTTCGGATCAACAATGTTGAGCAACAGAAGACTTCTGTGTTTCCTTTTTTCTAACATATGCCTCATGTTCCTTGACGCGAAATTTTAAGGCTCTCTTAGTTTTGCCAATGTAAATTAAACCACACTGGCAAGGAATCCTATAAATACCCCAGGAATTCATATCCGGAATGGGGTCCTTGAGTATGGAACTCGGAATTTTATTGATGGGAGAATAAACAACCCGAAAGTTAAATTTCTGCAAAATATGTGCAACTTTATAGCTAATTGATGGAAAGAAGGGAATGACAACAGAATTTTTATAATCTCCTAAAACAAGAGTGTGCCTTTTAGTGTGTTGAGATGAGAATGTTTTAACTGCTTGATTAATAATGTTGGGTGGAAAGCCCCTGTCAATAGCTATTGCTTTTAAATACTTTAGTTCTTTATCAAGGCCTAGTTTGGAGGAGCAAACTTGAAGAGCACGGAAAACATAGGAATAAAATGAAGCTAACTTTTGTTTAGTCGGATGACATGATTTAAAGTGTGGTGGAAGGCAAACCGATGAAGGTTTACGGTAAACCGTAGTACTGAAGTTGGATGTGTTACGTGTGACCAGAATGTCGAGAAACGGAAGAGAATTGCAAGTCTCAAGTTCAAAAGTCGAAAAACTTCTTTTACAATCTTCCAGTTCAAGTAGTTCAAAAAATCTTCCCATTGTAAACATCAAGCCAATAGTTAATATTTCTAATGTTAGTCTTTCAGAAGAACAAGAGAGAATTCTAAAATATAATTTTAACTTCTCACAAACCTGTAAACTTTCGATTCCAAAGATATTGGCTCCTATCGAAAAAGCTTTCAAGTTCAGTAAAGTTTCAGATTCACAGAAATAAATGATTAGGCATCTTATCGCTCATAATGTGAAATTCAATAATAAAGCTTTGAAACCAAATCTAACTGCGAGAGAAAGAGCTACATTGCGTGAAATTCATTCTAACCCGGATATTATTATTTCAAAGGCCGACAAAGGTGGCCAGATAGTCGTCATGGATAGGAACACATACATCGATGGTGTCACTCGATGTAAGTGTCTCACTTACCATAATCCGATCCCTAAAGATCCTTCACCTTCGGACTTGTCAAAAATAAAAACTGCGATCAAATCTTCGCAAATCATTTCAGGCAACTTAAAACATTCACTTATCCCATCTGTTGCGAATTGTGCCAGATTATATGCTCTTCCCAAAATTCATAAAAGTGGTATTCCTTTCCGCCCTATTGTATCAAATTTAGGTACTGCCTCGTATCCATTAGCTAAATATTTAGTTTCTAGATTTTCAACTCTATTAGACAATAACATTTACACCATAAAAAATTCAATAGAGTTTGTAAAAAAAAGGTAAAAACATTTCTCCTAGTACTTTACTCATGGTTCCTTTTGATGTAAAATCATTATTCACCAATGTCCCAGTGGAGGGTGCATTAAGATGTCTAGAAACCAGACTTCGCGAAGTTCATTTCTCTTGCATCGAAATTGATGAGCTAATTTCTCTCACTCAACTCTGTTTGAAACAAACACATTTTGTTTTCCAAAATAAATATTACAAGCAAACTGAGGGATTAGCCAAGGGAAGCCCCCTCAGTCCCATCCTGGCTGATATCTACATGCATTATTATGAATCAAAATTGTTTGAAACTTTAAACTTCCCGGCATGGTTCCGCTACGTAGACGATACTTTTACTCTGTTTGAAGGTAATAAAGATGATTTAAATAGTTCTTTCAACAATGAATTCTATTGATCCTGCTATTCAGTTAACTTTTGAACTTGAGACTTGCAATTCTCTTCCGTTTCTCGACATTCTGGTCACACGTAACACATCCAACTTCAGTACTACGGTTTACCGTAAACCTTCATCGGTTTGCCTTCCACCACACTTTAAATCATGTCATCCGACTAAACAAAAGTTAGCTTCATTTTATTCCTATGTTTTCCGTGCTCTTCAAGTTTGCTCCTCCAAACTAGCCCTTGATGAAGAACTAAAGTATTTAAAAGCAATAGCTATTGACAGGGGCTTTCCACCCAACATTATTAATCAAGCAGTTAAAACATTCTCATCTCAACACACTAAAAGGCACACTCTTGTTTTAGGAGATTATAAAAATTCTGTTGTCATTCCCTTCTTTCCATCAATTAGCTATAAAGTTGCACATATTTTGCAGAAATTTAACTTTCGGGTTGTTTATTCTCCCATCAATAAAATTCCGAGTTCCATACTCAAGGACCCCATTCCGAATATGAATTCCTGGGGTATTTATAGGATTCCTTGCCAGTGTGGTTTAATTTACATTGGCAAAACTAAGAGAGCCTTAAAATTTCGCGTCAAGGAACATGAGGCATATGTTAGAAAAAAGGAAACACAGAAGTCTTCTGTTGCTCAACATTGTTGATCCGAAAACCACACTTTCAGTTTTTCTGCTGCCAAAATTATTCAAAAAACATCTTCCATTGGAGAACTGGATTTTCTAGAGGCATTTCACATTCATAAAAATCTTTCTGTTCTAGTTAACGATCCTAATTCCAATCCAAATTTGCCTTCGGCCTTTAAAGAAATTATGTTTTAGTTCTGGTTTCACCAACAGATGGCGCCACTTGCTTATTCTTGTCCAGGCTTTCTTATCTTATCTAATCATTATTTCCTATCTTGTTCATTTGCGGTTTTGCAGCTGAAGATGGTGGTTCGGTAAAACCATCAAAACTAGTCCTGTGAAAATATTGTAAATATAACGCTGATTTTTGTTGTTTGACTTCTGAATTAGTATTTATTCGGCGTGTTATTGTGTCTTAATAATTTGGTTTACTTAATTACGGCAAAGTACTCAGTACCTGCTTAACGAATGAGGTGCCTTCGTGGCGGTCTTTCTGAGAAAAACCATGAAAGTGCCAATGCAGACAGCCCGGTGGCCGGATTCGAACTTTACACCGAACTACCAGTGTTCAGCGACTTTGCCGCTCGGTCGCTATTGGGCCTTACATGTAACTTTAAGTAGGTAAACATATCGAAATGCCTTGATAACCAAAAACTAGACCTCCTGAATCAAGCACTTAATCGAATTGTAAGAAAAAAAAAATATTCTTGATAAGAAGGGTAGTTCTACAATTGATGTACAAATGATAATCCGACGACCGAGTTTTTATTATTTTTGAGCCTCCTTGTATGTTTTGCAGACATAATAATCTTTTTGAACTTATACAATATATCATTACAGCATTATAGAAACGATATTAATATTTCCTATCAATATACTATTTCATATTAATGTAGAAGTAAAAGCAAACAAAAAAAGGTTTATTACTTTATATAGGCAATAAAATGTTTTGAATTTACATACGGTATCTCTCCATAACGTCAGAAAGGTTATATTCTTTCAGCGTACTAATGTATATATTATACCAATGTTGTAGTAATACTGAGTAAAAGAGTCATATTGCTTTATACAGACGACAGTGATTTACAGACACAAAAAGCTTCTTGAATACGCCATACTAATATTGTAAGAATAACAAATAAAAGTCTTTTTGCTTTATACCATTGTACCGCACGGAATATTTTTTGCTGGGCAACCTCGGATATACGAACACATTAAAACTTATCTGGACAGATGCCAAAGAAGATTCAGAAAAAAATATGCCGGTCCGTAAAGATCGGATATGCACAATAACCTCAATACTTTATAATAACTCTGTCTTAGTATTCAATAGTTTAGTTCTTAGAGATAAGTTACAAACACTATTCCTACATTCATTTAGATAATTCTGCTTTTTCCTTCATTCATAACTTCTTTCTTTGCTTATTCTTCATTAATTTACGAACGTAGCCGAAATATTCCATTTTGTTAAAGTGATTATTCCTAATAATGGCATAAAACTGCAAGAACAAAGTGCTTTGAATTAGAAAACTAGCAATTGTTAAAAAACGCAAAATTGTAAATGGCAATAAGAAAACATCAAATTTTAAAATTTAAGAATAAATAAATAAATAAACCTTTTAAAATATTAAAAAATACACATTTTTATAAAAAAAAAGCAAACTAATATTTGCATTTTGACTGAAATTTAACTCCAGAAGCATTACAAAGCGAAATATTTGTGACACCAGCCCATGAGAGGTAAACGCCGTTGAATACTGGTAGTTCCGTCTGGGATTCGAATCCCAGCGAACGGGTTTCGTGGTTTTCGCCATGTGTAACTTGGATAAGAACCAATTTCTTTAAAAAGGTCCTCTACAGGGCATTCCTCCCTTTCCGTATAGTGTCTAAGGGCGGAGCACGTAATAAGTAAAAAAAAAAAAAAGTATTTTTGACAGGCTTATAAGTTAAAGGAAACGTCAGTTTAACTCAAATTCTGAATAAAATACTAAACTTCGAGAGCAATCAGATATAGATCCTACTTCTTCAGAGCAAACAATTTTTCAAAAGAGAGAAGAGCGACAACAGTTTAGTAAGTAAATCAATAGAGGCAACACAAATATAGTAACGACATATATGAACTCATAAGATATTCAAATTTTGTGATTGTTGAACAAAAAACTGATTTGAAAATAAAATGGCTTTTATTGAAAAAAATAACTTTATGAGTACGAAACGTTTCAGGGAAATCTAATTCCACAACTGAAGAAGTTTTATAGTTACATTTTGCTGAACTGTGAGAATAACTTCTCACACCACGCAGTTTGCCAGGATCACAAATTTTAATTGTAATCGCGGAAATGTACGTGTTTATATAAGGTCAGACTGATTTTCTTCCCTTCTGCGCCCGTGATCTTCCTGCAGTCGCTTGTCAATTAGCGATGCCCCACGTTGTGCGGTTTTGTGCTCCTGCATGTCGCGCTAATGGTTTCATCGTTCCTGATATTTTCACATGGAGTGTCGTCGTATTTTTGCATAAAAAGAAGCAGAACTAAAGAATGCGATTGATTTAGATGAAAATGCTCAGTGTTAAAATCCATCTGCCACGATACAGTTCTAAAACATCTCAAGGAGATTATCTATAGGTGTTCGACTCCAGAATGTGCATTACCAGCGATGTGTGACCACGTGATTATTTTAAGTGTGTTAAAGAATGTGAAAGTGAAAAAAAAAAGATCTTGCACGTGTACAACAATATTATGGGCATTGCACGAAATGAATATGAGAAAATTGTGACTGCATATATGTTCGATGAGACAGGATTGTAATTTATCTCCGAATAGTCCTGTTTCGGCATTAGCCTACTATTGCATTTTAATTTATCACGTTTTGTGTTCTAAGTTATGATATTTTGATATTTTATATGTGTGTGATAAATGTTCCATATTTAATCCAGAAAATGTGTTTGATAAAATAAATGTGAGATTAGAAAAAGAAATTTGTCTCCGCAAGTCTCATGCATGTGGGTTATTGGGTAAGTGAAATATTTAATTATTCTTGTCACTAAGGTTTAATTTGCAATGTACTACCACTAAGAATTCAAGCCAGTAAATATTGGGCACATGTAAATTTAATTAAGGATTTCTAGATAGATATTTGGTTAGATTGTCATATTACAACGCCTAATAGTAGTGCACACCACGACAAGAACTGAAGTCAAAGCGGTTGTTAAGTGATGAAATGTAATAGCTCTTATTTATTCTAAAAATTCCTATTTCTTGACGCGAAATTTTGATTTGGTCTATATATATCAAATTACTCTGACAAGATATAATGAATATCTGATACTAATGTATAATATGAATATCTGAAAGTAATATATATGAATGTGCGATGTAAGATACAATTTCTGATTTTACTTCTTGAAAGATTTATAGCATATGTTATTAGTATGGGTGTTGCATAAAAATTTATCTTAGAGCATGGAGAGTATCATCATCACCATGAAAGAGAAAATGAGTATTTGTCTAAAATAAATATAGAAAAGATGTCTCGGTTCCATTCTGCTGAAGAAGAATACTTACAATATGCAAAATGACAAAAGATTTAATTAAAATTTAAATATAAATAAAAGTAAATAGTTACCGAAAAGTTCGTCGGGAGCTTGGACCTTTTACAATAGTAGCTGTATTTCAGGCAAAACTCTGTCACATTCTCTGGAGTATAACATTCTTCAGGTTTATGAAAACAAAATCTTTCTCTTTTCACGCTAAGACGGAAAATAAACAAAATAAATAACTTTCAGTTTCAATTATATAAACCTCGGATTGCTAAATGTTAAAAGAACTCATATTAAAGTATAAATGAAGTGCTGGCTTCTATCTACTTTATTCATCACTGAATTATATAGTATATATTAAACATCATAGCAACAGTTGTTTTATGCAGCAAAATCTATAGTTTCAAAATAGAGCGTTCTATCTTTTCGCATCCTGAAACTGTTACTAAAACATAATTTTGTATATTTTTAAACCTGAACAATTAAAACTTCGATTAGCATTGTAAAAGTGATTATACATACCACATAAAGCAGTAAAAGAATCGTTAATTAGAGGAACAGAATTTACTGTTTTGTGATTCAAAGGAATTCTCACCACTGTTGTCTTCACGTCAGCGGCAACTTACACATTCGATTAAAGCGAAAGTTCTCCAAGCTTCAGCTGCATATTACTAAACATACACATTTACCATATATCACAACCATTCTAAAATTCAAATAGACACAACTGTTCTGACAAAGCCAAAATACTAGGAAATATTCATAATCTATTGCAGCATTAAACTGATTTGGTATAACCATGGCATACTTATTAGAAAAGTTAAATGAACACTGGGAAATCAAATTTATTAGTTCTATTTAGCAAAGCTGTAGTGACTTCCAGCTTCAGAAATAGTTTTGTGTGAGTTTGGCTACATGTATATTTATTAGTTTTATAAATAATTGTACAATAATTTTTGAATTACTAAAAGCTCAGGGCTGTGGTTTTTCAGACTCCAGTTAATACCTTTGTTAGGACATACATGAACACTGCTGGACTTTCTCGTTTCGCGTTAAACTGAGCGTAGTTCGTCTCGTCTTAAAACCGACTATATATCGATCAGGTGGAGGACTATATACCAGTTATGTAGGCTGCGCCCAGTTATATTACCTAACTATCACACTCACTTTTAGACCTCTCTTTTTCAAACTCAAAAATAAAGTTAATACTTTCATATCAAACTTGAAACCTCTTCTAGGAAAATGCAACTACCTTTTTATTCAGAGTAAAAGTATACTGTATCAAAAAATAATTCATCAAGCCATAGTTTACTACTTTGTTGAACACCCATTTACACCTGAAGTTTTGAAATCTCAAGAACTCCTGAGAACTCTCAATTTAAAGAATAAACAAATCGTTCCTCAGTGAGTGCCTGGCTATTGTGTCCTTTGGGCAATGAAGAAGCGTTCTTTTTCCTTGTAAAAGAGGTTCCAGATTATTTCAACATCTTAATACAACCTTTTATTATTGAAGGATTAAACTGTTTCTAAATGGCTTATTTACCTCTAATATCTTACAAGATCTTCAGACTCCTACAGCCTTAAGTTGGATAATGATAATTCCTGCTCTTAATCCCGTTATTCCAAGACACAAAGAAGTTGCGGCTTTCCGTCTGTCTACAGGGCATGATTGCCTTTTCGCTCGCCTGCACCGCATAGGTATTTCAAGAGATCCACTTTGTTATTATGGAGAAGAAATGGACAGGGACCACCTACATCGATGCGGGCTCTTCTTGGTCTTACAGAAGGGTTGAGATACTGAGAGGCAAGACCATTTTGTTCTTAGTTCTATTGTTTGTAATCTTTGTTTATAAGATTTTGTTTTTTGGGACGTTTTTCCCTAGTCATTAGAAACAAACAAAAAATGTTTACTTCTCCTCCATAACGTTACAAAAATTGATATCTATAAAATTAAGTTTGTAAAATAAATCCCTCGTAAATATAACCAACGCTCCTTGTTCTATAAGAAATAACACAATACACATCTGTTTAAATATTGAAATTATCCGAAAATTCAGTTCAAAAATTGGTTACAATTTTTATTACGATACGAAACAATATTAAATCACTGTAATGTCAACTCAAATCATTAATTACGACCTCCAATTAAAGCACCTCAAAATATTGAGCCAATTTTCTTCTTTCTTGTACTAATTAATACCATGAAAATGAAAATCCGGCAGTTTGCAGATTTAGAGCAAAATTTAAATGTTCTTCACAGACATCTCACTGCCCACACCTGACTCTTGATATCTGAAATGGAGTAAAGGGAACTTTGATCCAATCTATTAAATGATCCTGCAACTTTAAAAGAGAATATACTTAAAACGTATCTCTTCAAGAAATTTCGTTTCTTAAATCAACGATTCTCTCATTATAATGCATAATATGGCGTCAGATTCAAATTCGCACTATAGGGATGTAGCAATCGTTCCACGCTTTTTAAATAATTATTTTTAATTTGTGATATTCCATTTAAGTTAGTATTTCATATTTATAAGATCTAACGAGAGAAAAGAATATAAATCAACATTTAGTCAATAAATTTTTTAAATAAAAAGGAAGAAACAAAATACAGTACAAAGTATGCGTTAAATACCAAATATATGCAATGGACCCCGAAACTTCGCAAAATCTCTTTATCAAAGTTTACTGACCTAACTTTTATCTTATATTTCACAATCATCTTTGAATTATTTTCTGCTAGATGCAATGTTGATTAAAGCATTCTCTCCCCTATTAAAAAACGTCTCATAAAACTACCGTCAATAACAGCAATCAGTACTGCTAACGTTTTTTTACTTCCTTGTACGAAGTAAAAAAGAAGTCTATCGGAAATTGTGAAGCTATGCTGACTTTAAATATTTTTAACCCAAGTGCTTTCGAAACGCCTATGTGTATTTACATACAAATGTCCTTTTGCTGTAAAATCTAAAAGCTTTCAGATTTTTTTTTATTTAATAAAATGCCTTAGACATGATGGCAGCTTAAGTTTAGTTTTAATGACAAGAGTCACAGCTTACGTTTAGTTTTAATGAGAAGAGTCAGTTAATGAGAAGAGTCACTAGGACGAAATAAGGCAATAAAATGTCGCCAGAGGCGAGGAATAGAAAATAGAAGGGAAGTTGTACATAAAAAAAGGATCCATTGGACAAAGCGTTATGCAAAAATGCAAACGAAGGGAAGCTCCAGTCCACCGTTATGGATCATTCTTCCAGATAATATTCGTGGGATGAGCTAGTGCAAAAAAAAAAAAAAAAAAAAAAAAAAAAAAGGATGTTTGTTGCATTATATGTAAGTATAAAAAATAGTTGCGATTTTCTCTCCGTTTTCATGAATACCAAAGTAGCATGTAATATTACTGAATTTGAGTATATATTCGTAAATCAATAATGCATCATATACGTTATTCATAGGGTGTCCGATACATCTGTGTACTTCTGAATTGCGATATCATAAAACGACTTGCACCTAAAGGTGTCGCATCATAAAATAGAATGAGAAAAAATAAGGTTATACGCTATTTTTTCGAAAACGTATTTTAATACTGCTAATAATTTAATAATCCATCTTGATCTCTTACTCTCACATCATCTTTTAATACCTATAACCTTGCAAATTGTGACGTCATGTGAGATAGAGTTCCCTCCAGTTTCCGAACCGTTAAGATTGTACCGTACTGTTACTTCGACCTGGATTTGAACCCGTGGAAGCGGCTGACTACATGGTTGGTTTTCGGTTTCCCAAGCGCAACGTGAAATGAGCTAGGTTGCTTTAAACAGTCACGATAACATCCCTTCCCTCAGGCAAATAGCCCTCGTGTACTCGTGTAGTGAATTGGTTGCATATCCAGGCCCTCGTGCCCTCGTGGCTGCATTCAAAAAACCTAACCTAACCAGAGGCAGAGTGCACCTATTGGTGAAAATTCAAATTAAAATATACCTTACCAGAAAATAGGGAAGGGCGCTTTTGTGCTTTGTGTATAGGCTCAAATCGCATTTACAAACTCCAGTCAGCTGATTTAAATGATTTTTTTAAATATACCCGAGTTACCCTTTGTATAAACCCTACGTATGCATAAATCAGTATCATATCAGTTACATTTTACGTTTCTTTTTTATTTGATATGCATTTGTGTTTAATTAATTATCTTATAAAACATTTCCAAAATTATGATCGATTGTTTGGTTTCAAAAGAGTAAATTTTTGAAAATGGAGAGGAACTTCAGGTCGCAAGTCTTAATGGAATACGTATTGTTGCGGTCTACCGGTCCGTGGATTTGGAGTAATTGATGATAACACTTGATGAAGAAACAAAACACAAGCTCTTCGCTAGAGTTAATTAGGACAGTTCTAAAAACATGTTTACAGCTGTTGAAAAGACCATTATAAACACACTGAAACAATCAGCAATGTGGCCTTCAGGCTATCTCGGCAGAGCACTAAAGTACAAAAGTACAGCTCCCGACTAGGTCTATCGCTCTCAGCCTAATCTTTGAACGCAAGCCACACTATTCTACTACTACTCTCTCCCAGGTCAGGCAGAATATATATATATATAATCTTTAACTTATCTTCAAGAATATTCCTGAGAAAAACCTCTAAAAATACGTTCTAGAATGTTCTCTCTCCGTCTATGGCATATCGCCAATTTTGTAGCCAAATGGACTATTTCGGACTAAATCTGGCAACTCTAAGCGCGCTTTGCGCAGAAGTTATCTCACCACCAATGGGCATTTCGCAATAATATATCTTTGATCCTTGATCGTCACTTTGCAGCTGGTAAGTACTTCTCAGAGTCGTGACCAGCAAATTTAATTAGTGCCTTTGGCCTTTTGCATTGATTAAAAATGAATGGTGCAAATTTGAACGAACACTCGGAGGCGAGAATCATTATTGACACAGTCAGGCATTTCACATTGCAATTAAGGATATCATACTCTTATCCTAGGCATTTCTGTGATAGCACAGATAAGCAATTGAGATAACAATTAAATTAAAATTATATTTTGTAATGGCAAATCATTTCTTAGATGGCTTGAGGAAGTGTGGGGCATAATACATAGCATTAAGGCATATCGTGTACGTCATCAAATGCGTTTGAATGACTACTTAACTGACTTTTGTACTGAACATAGGAGTAAAATATAATATGATTGAGAGCAAATGTTACGTGTGTGCTGTCGTCCAATCTTTATAAGTCTATTTTCATAATTTAACTATTGGCTGTGAGATACCATGTGGTAAAATGTAGTGGCACTAATTTTCGTAATACTTGATGCATAATATTCAATAGTAAATAAAATTACTTAAACTTGATTAAATAATGAGTAAACGATAAAGTTGAAAATAGAATAATTTAATAAGTAAAGTATCATAAATTAGCTAAGTCCATATCCCTCTTCGCCAAGGATTCTCAAAATCTATAAAGCGTGCTTTGACAGGCATGAATTATTAAGATAAAAAACACGAGAAAAAAAAATAAGATATTTACACTACTAAAACAGAACATTGTGACAGATAGATCTTGGTCGCTTTCCTACATTTTCCATCATGGGATTATAATAAATTATTTCTCTTATTGCTTCATAGGGTGAGTTCCGCGTTGATTCAAAAAGCGTTGTGTGCTGAAATCAGTATTTGGTAGTGAATTGGTTGCATATCCAGGTCCGAGTGAATTTGCGCGTTTCTCACATACCAGGGTGAAACAACTATGACTCGTAGAATTTTGTTCTGTAATACATTAATCTTTTGTCTTTCTGTTTTATTGACGGCTGTCCATGCAGGAGCTTCATACAATAAAACAGGTCGAATTAAAGAAACGCATAATATAATAATAAAGAGAAATCTGGCCGCCTTAAATCCAGCACATTTTGCTGAGTGAGTCATTCTGAGATCACATTATAACACCACAACAAATAAAGCATACCGAGCAGCATTATAATAGGGATATACTTTGTTTTACATTCGCATAATCGTATTTTGGTAAAATTGTAGGGTTTATATTTATTTTAACTAACATTTATTTTAAGTTTAAACTATCTTTCCTGTCAAGCCTTACTTTTCCCTGGAATTGCCAATGCCAGAGTATGTAAATTTTAGTAGAACGCGCAAGGATTCAAATTGTCAGCGGAAGTAATCTGAGTTAAATAAAAGGGAAACGAGTTCGAAAGTGTGCTTTCTTGCTTCACGAGCGTGAAGGTGGCTAGTTAGAAATTGAAGAACCACGCGTTTCGGCCTGTGTGCTTGCCTCATCAGATTGTTAAATCTTTCAACGTAATATTCAGAAGTTTGCTGAATTGTCAGCGGTATCTTAGAACGCGGTTAGGTTAGTTACGTTTAGAGAGCCTCGTAGTTAGTCACTTGTTATTATTCTTTTTTTAGTTTCTTATTTTTATTTTACCACCGGGTCGGCGTAGTTTGTGAGCGTCAAGAGCACGCATCTGTAATTTCTAAAGTTTAATAAAAAGGGATTTAAACCCTTCTCAAGACTTTGTATACTTTCCAGTTCATAGCAGTCACCACTATTGTTGCGTGCAGTTTGGAAGCGCGCAACATTACATTGGCGCCCGAACACTTGTCGAACTGAAATGGCCGAAAATTGGATGGAAGCTGCTGGACAACAACAAGAAATGGCAAGCCAATTGGAAGGATTTGGATACCTGGTCCAGACGATGAGAGCGTCAATCAAGCCAAACGTCAATTTTGACGGAAAACATTCGGGGGCGATATTTCTAGAAGGCCTTGAAAATCACTTCCAGCTCTACTCTGTGCCTGAAAGACAAAAAGTTATCATCGCCACATCTGCACTAAGAGGACAGGCCGCGCTATGGTGGAAGAATATAGGCAAATTTTTATTAGGGGAATTCGGAGGCCAGACATATACATTTGAAAATTTCAAAAAATCGTTATTAAAGGCCTTCTCCATAGTGAAAGATCAAGCAAGTCTAGAAGCCGAACTATATAGTTTCTATCAACGGGATATAGAAGAGTTGACGGACTTTATTCTGCGAAAAATTAAGCTGACGGATATGCTGTATGGGAAAAAACCCGACGCAGAGATTATTGAAATAATCTTACCAAGATTGTTACCTGCTGTTCAAGACTACTTCGAAATTAGAAACCCAAGCACATTGCAGGAGCTCTTCGAATTGGCGATTAAGTTTCAAAGTCGCAGAATAGCGGAAAAAGCTAGAGGGGCATCGTATTCTCAAAGTTCCAGAAGGCAATCTTGAAATGAGCAGACCAGAAATGCAAACCGCTCTTATGGGGGAAAGAGCTATCAAGCTAACTCATTGAACCTCGAAGGTCAAGGCCCAAAAAAGGAAATTTGAAAACAAACGTCCGCGTACCCAGAAGGCAGAAGTTGAAAGGAAAGCTTTAAACGAGTAGAGGGGCCTGTGAAAGCGAGGGTCCAGACCCCGGAAGTTTTTAAAAAACCCTCAAAAAGACACTTAAATACGGTCACCGTAAAGAACTCCCATCTACCAATTATACAAGTCCTGGTTGGCGATGTACCAGTAGAAGCCCTCATCGATACAGGAGAAGAAGATAATTTTATGAGCGATACATTCTTCAAAAAAAATTTTTATAGGTTACGATTATTTAAAAATAAAAACACAGAAATCATAGCAGCGCAAGGACAAACTTGTCAATGTATCGGAAAACTATCTTTAAAGATACAGGTTCAAAACGAAAGCATTAAAGTATTAATTTTTGTAGTAAAAAACTTGCAAAGTTCACTTATTTTAGGTATGGAGTTTTTAAAAGCCGCGAAGGCCAAACTGAATTTTCAGGAAAGTTCTATCGTGCTGGAGATAGATCGGAGGGTGGTGGAACCAGTGGAACAACCGCAAGTCGACTTAGCCATTTGAATGACCATGAAAGCCAAGCCATCCAGCAAGTGGTGAGTACTTTTTCAAACTTGTTTTCAGAACGGCCTGGTAGTTGTCAAATAGTTACGCGTGAGATACAGTTAACTTCCGACAAACCCTGTAGGACTAAATCTTATCGCTATGATAAACAGAAAGAGCAAATCATAGAAGAACATATTCAGGAAATGTTAAAGAACCAAACAATAACGCTCATAAATAGTGAGCACGCGAGTCCAGTCGTACTATGTAGGAAAAAGAACGAGTTTCCTCCTTCGGATAAAAGGGCTTGGAGGTTTGCTATCGATTACAGGAAACTTAATAGTGTTACTAAATTCCCAGTTTACCCTTTGCCGGTTATAGACGAAATTATTAGAAAGATTAAATCTACAAGATACATGACTACGTTGCACTTAACGTCTGGCTACTATCAAATAGCTATGAGACCCGAAGACATACATAAAACCGCGTTTATAACAAAATCGGGCACTTATGCATTTTACGCATGCCCTTTGGGTTGTGTGGGGCCCCGTCAACATTCCAGAGAGCTATGGACATTGTTCTAAAGCCTGTCCTAGGAAAATCGACTTTAATCTATCTAGATGATATAATTATAACGAGTAGTACGTTGGAACAACACATTAATGATCTAGAAGAAGTTTTTAAATTATTAAAAGAGGCCGGTTTTACAATTAACGCCTCAAAATGCAAGTTAGCAGCTAAAGAACTTAAATATCTGGGTTATAAAATTTCGCAAAAGGGTATAGAAACTCAAGATTCAAAAATAAAAGCAATCAAGAATTTCCCACCTCCCAACACCGCCAAGAAACTTTCTTCTTTCCTTGGGCTATGTTCATATTATGGGTCATTCATAAAAGATTTTGCTAATATTGTTGAACCCTTGTTAGTAATTAAAAGAAAGAAAAGTAAATTCACGTGGACACCAGAAGCAAATACCGCTTTTGAAAGGTTAAAAGAAGCGCTAATCAATGCCCCTGTTTTGAAATTCCCGAAGGGGGACGAAAACCTGGAAATTGCAGCAGATGCGTCGGACTATGCTGTGGGTGCGGTTCTCATGCAAAATGGCCATCCTTTGGCATTTTTTATTAAAACGTTGAACCCTATACAAAGGAATTATAACAGCTACAGAGAGATAAACATTAGCCGTATTAATGGCTGTACACAAATTTCGAGTTTATTTCGGCAAAGCGCCAGTAACAGTCTTTTCGGATCATGCGGCTGTTGGTAGACTTTACTTGGGGAAAAACCTAACGCCCAGGTTAATAAGATGGGCTTTAAAACTTCAAGAATATGATCTCATAATTAAATATAAACCGGGTAAGGAAAACAATGTAGCTGACGCACTTTCTCGTATAAAACTGGACGATGAAGGAAATGAACTTAAATGCGCTGTGTTGACTTCAAAAATTTTAGATTCTAGAGAAACAATTATTGCTGAATTGAAAGCTGATCCTGAATTTGGAAGTATCTATGCATATTTGAAAGACCCCGAAAGCTTTGAGCACACAGATATCGATGCGATAAGAAATAGAGCAGAAAACTATGAAATAATAGATAATTTATTATTTTTTACGAAAACAACAAACGAAAATTTGGAGTATAGACCAGTCATCCCAGCCTCGCTTCGATTAAGCATTTTGAAGGAATTACAAGACGCGAAAACAGCGGGTCATTTAGGGGTCAGAAAGACTTTAAAAAGGGTACGCGAGGCGGTATATTTCCCGCAATTATACAAAACAGTAACTGCGTATGTCAGGTCCTGCAATCAATGTCAGTTAATAAATGATATTAATTACAGCCCGACCGGGTACTTAAATAGCATTCGCGCTACATTTCCGAATTTTAGGCATAGATCTTCTTGGTCCTTTCCCCCAGAGTGAGTTAAATAAAAATCGTTTTCTTTTAGTGATTGTAGATCATTTTCCAAAATGGACAGAAATTGTTCCGCTTAAACATGCGTCAGACAAAACAGTCGCAGATGCATTCTTACACACATACATTTTAAAATACGGTGCACCGATAAAAGTCATTAGCGATAACGGTAAACAATTCGTTAGCCAAATATTTGAAAATATTTGCACTGGACTTGGCATACGCCATATCAAAATGGTTCCGTATAGACCACAGGCAAACATAGCAGAAAGAGTTAATAAAAATATTGTAAAAATAATTCGAAGTTATATTAGCACATATCACAATCGCTGGGATGGCTATATAAATGAGTTAGCTTATGCTTTAAGAACGGCAAATCACGATACTACGGGAAAAACTCCAGCAGAATTATTCTTAGGACGGAAGTTAATTACACCATTAGATAAATTATTCTTTGTGCAACAAAGAGAACAAGAATTGAAACAAAAAGATGTGCAAAAACATATTGACCAGGCGGTTAAAAGCTCGGATACGGCAAGAAATAGACAAAAATTATACTATGATAGAAAACGCCGTGAAGCAGATTTTAAAGTTGGGGATAAAGTGTTGAAGCCGAAATTTTCTTTATCAAGTGCCCCAGACAATTTTACTGCAAAGTTAGCTCCAAAATTTGAAGGCCCCCTATGTAAATCAGGAAATCAAGGGAGTCGTATTGTACCTTAAGAACGAGAGAGGGGATATCTGTAAAGCAAGTCCCGACCGCGTGAAAAAATATTATAATCAAAATTATTTTGAAATCCTTAAAAGTTTCTTGCAGGACTCAAGCGTAAAAGAAGTAGAAAGGTCCAGAAGTAACGTCACCCGCTCCATCACCCAAGAAGCAGAGAACTGAAGAGAAACCTAGCCCTTCTACAAGTCATGCGACGGTACCGAAAAGAAGAAATGAAAACGTTCAGACTCCAGCATTTAAGAAATACAAGAAAGCAAGGCCGCCGCGTAAAGAAGCTTTGGTAAAAAGGAAAACACCACTTACAACGTATCGGAGTAGAAATTCTGCATCGAGGAGAACGCTTCCAGGGCCAGAGTGTCAGTTGCAAACAAGGCCGCCGTTCCCGAGAACGAAAAGACAGCAGGAGGAACGAAACGACCACCACCAACAGAAGAAATTCAAGCATGATTCCAGACCGGAGGACGCCAAGACCAGCCGTCCAGGATCAAAATGGAAAAGACAGCAACCCGACGACTACCACTTCAAGAGGCCAGCATGCAGAGGGCGAAAAAGAAAAAGCAACATGGACGACACTCGAAGGACACTAAGGAGACGATTGACTTCGATGAAATCTATAACGTGGGAGCAGTTCTGCCAGAAGAGGATGTCGGAGTTCCAATCATCGAAAACTCAAAGATAAGTTAAAATCTTCTATAAAATTTTTTTCTTTTGTTCCGAAATGTTATGCGTAAATACGAAGTTCTGTGTTTTGACGGAAGTCAATTTGTCTGGGGTTGAGACTTAGTTTTGTTTTACTTTATTTAAGGCAAAAGTATTATTTTCTTTAAGTATAAAATATAAGAACAAGCAGTTTCTGTTGGTCGAAAGACTAATTCTGTTATGTTAAAACCAAAATTTGGCCGAAGATAAAAATAACTTCGTATTCTTGTATTAACGAGAAATTTAGTTTCAGTGCCGCCAGCTTGGCGAAGAATGTGTAAAGTAAAAATTTATTTTTCTCTTATTCATTTTAGGGTAAATTGTAAAAATCATATGTATTAGAATTTTGTAAGTATACGTAAATACTTGAAAGTTATGTAAAAGTAGAATTTATTGTAGAAGCATAAAGTTTTAGATGCTAAAAGTAAATTCTCAAAAGAAATGAATTCAAATTTAAGTATTAAACTGTATTGAGTATATATTCGTAAATGAATAATGCATCATATACGTTATTCATAGGGTGTCCGATACATCTGTGTACTTCTGAATTGCGATATCATAAAACGACTTGCACCTAAAGGTGTCGCATCATAAAATAGAATGAGAAAAAATAAGGTTATACGCTATTTTTTCGAAGACGTATTTTAATACTGCTAATAATTTAATAATCCATCTTGATCTCTTACTCTCACATCATCTTTTAATACCTATAACCTTGCAAATTGTGACGTCATGTGAGATAGAGTTCCCTCCAGTTTCCGAACCGTTAAGATTGTACCGTACTGTTACTTCGACCTGGATTTGAACCCGTGGAAGCGGCTGACTACATGGTTGGTTTTCGGTTTCCCAAGCGCAACGTGAAATGAGCTAGGTTGCTTTAAACAGTCACGATAACATCCCTTCCCTCAGGCAAATAGTCCTCGTGTACTCGTGTAGTGAATTGGTTGCATATCCAGGCCCTCGTGCCCTCGTGGCTGCATTCAAAAAACCTAACCTAACCAGAGGCAGAGTGCACCTATTGGTGAAAATTCAAATTAAAATATACCTTACCAGAAAATAGGAAAGGGCGCTTTTGTGCTTTGTGTATAGGCTCAAATCGCATTTACAAACTCCAGTCAGCTGATTTAAATGATTTTTTTAAATATACCCGAGTTACCCTTTGTATAAACCCTACGTATGCATAAATCAGTATCATATCAGTTACATTTTACGTTTCTTTTTTATTTGATATGCATTTGTGTTTAATTAATTATCTTATAAAACATTTCCAAAATTATGATCGATTGTTTGGTTTCAAAAGAGTAAATTTTTGAAAATGGAGAGGAACTTCAGGTCGCAAGTCTTAATGGAATACGTATTGTTGCAGTCTACCGGTCCGTGGATTTGGAGTAATTGATGATAACACTTGATGAAGAAACAAAACACAAGCTCTTCGCTAGAGTTAATTAGGACAGTTCTAAAAACATGTTTACAGCTGTTGAAAAGACCATTATAAACACACTGAAACAATCAGCAATGTGGCCTTCAGGCTATCTCGGCAGAGCACTAAAGTACAAAAGTACAGCTCCCGACTAGGTCTATCGCTCTCAGCCTAATCTTTGAACGCAAGCCACACTATTCTACTACTACTCTCTCCCAGGTCAGGCAGAATATATATATATATAATCTTTAACTTATCTTCAAGAATATTCCTGAGAAAAACCTCTAAAAATACGTTCTAGAATGTTCTCTCTCCGTCTATGGCATATCGCCAATTTTGTAGCCAAATGGACTATTTCGGACTAAATCTGGCAACTCTAAGCGCGCTTTGCGCAGAAGTTATCTCACCACAAATGGGCATTTCGCAATAATATATCTTTGATCCTTGATCGTCACTTTGCAGCTGGTAAGTACTTCTCAGAGTCGTGACCAGCAAATTTAATTAGTGCCTTTGGCCTTTTGCATTGATTAAAAATGAAGGGTGCAAATTTGCACGAACACTCGGAGGCGAGAATCATTATTGACACAGTCAGGCATTTCACATTGGATTGATTAAGGATATCATACTCTTATCCTAGGCATTTCTGTGATAGCACAGATAAGCAATTGAGATAACAATTAAATTAAAATTATATTTTGTAATGGCAAATCATTTCTTAGATGGCTTGAGGAAGTGTGGGGCATAATATATAGCATTAAGGCATATCGTGTACGTCATCAAATGCGTTTGAGTGACTACTTAACTGACTTTTGTACTGAACATAGTAAAATATAATATGATTGAGAGCAAATGTTACGTGTGTGCTGTCGTCCAATCTTTATGAGTCTATTTTCATAATTTAACTATTGGCTGTGAGATACCATGTGGTAAAATGTAGTGGCACTAATTTTCGTAATACTTGATGCATAATATTCAATAGTAAATAAAATTACTTAAACTTGATTAAATAATGAGTAAACGATAAAGTTGAAAATAGAATAATTTAATAAGTAAAGTATCATAAATTAGTTAAGTCCATATCCCTCTTCGCCAAGGATTCTCAAAATCTATAAAGCTTGCTTTGACAGGCATGAATTATTAAGATAAAAAACACGAGAAAGAAAAATAAGATATTTATACTACTAAAACAGAACATTGTGACAGATAGATCTTGGTCGCTTTCCTACATTTTCCATCATGGGATTATAATAAATTATTTCTCTTATTGCTTCATAGGGTGAGTTCCGCGTTGATTCAAAAAGCGTTGTGTGCTGAAATCAGTATTTGGTAGTGAATTGGTTGCATATCCAGGTCCGAGTGAATTTGCGCGTTTCTCACATACCAGGGTGAAACAACTATGACTCGTAGAATTTTGTTCTGTAATACATTAATCTTTTGTCTTTCTGTTTTATTGACGGCTGTGCATGCAGGAGCTTCATACAATAAAACAGGTCGAATTAAAGAAACGCATAATATAATAATAAAGAGAAATCTGGCCGCCTTAAATCTAGCACATTTTGCTGAGTGAGTCATTCTGAGATCACATTATAACACCACAACAAATAAAGCATACCGAGCAGCATTATAATAGGGATATACTTTGTTTTACATTCGCATAATCGTATTTTGGTAAAATTGTAGGGTTTATATTTATTTTAACTAACATTTATTTTAAGTTTAAACTATCTTTCCTGTCAAGCCTTACTTTTCCCTAGAATTGCCAATGCCAGAGTATGTAAATTTTAGTAGAACGCGCAAGGATTCAAATTGTCAGCGGAAGTAATCTGAGTTAAATAGAAGGGAAACGAGTTCGAAAGTGTGCTTTCTTGCTTCACGAGCGTGAAGGTGGCTAGTTAGAAATTGAAGAACCACGCGTTTCGGCCTGTGTGCTTGCCTCATCAGATTGTTAAATCTTTCAACGTAATATTCAGAAGTTTGCTGAATTGTCAGCGGTATCTTAGAACGCGGTTAGGTTAGTTACGTTTAGAGAGCCTCGTAGTTAGTCACTTGTTATTATTCTTTTTTTAGTTTCTTATTTTTATTTTACCACCGGGTCGGCGTAGTTTGTGAGCGTCAAGAGCACGCATCTGTAATTTCTAAAGTTGAATAAAAAGGGATTTAAACCCTTCTCAAGACTTTGTATACTTTACAGTTCATAGCAGTCACCACTATTGTTGCGTGCAAGTTAGAAGCGCGCAACATTACAAAATTAATATCGACTATCGGTAATTATCAAACAGCTCATAATATAATTTTCGTAACCTAAATAGCAGATGGAATGAACACAAATAATGTTAAAGCTGATAAAAACAGCACTATCATTCTATACTTGAATCTTTATTTTCTCCTCCATCCGCCCTCCTGCACAGCGAAATCTTTTAGTGTTGTCATTCGGCACAATATAAGATCTTTAATATATCATTCCAATTTAATCAATCTATTACTAGTTGTTCTGTTTAAAAGCACTATTGCGACTACAGAAACAGATGCCTTTTAACTTTTCCTTACAATTCGTTAGTAACCTTACAATCCTCCTAACAATTCGTTAGCCAAATATTTGAAAATATTTGCACTGGACTTGGCATACGCCATATACTAGGCTTTGCAAGTAGCCGATTTTCAGGATGCTGCCATTTGGTAAAGTATAATACCTTCAATTTGCCATCCAAATTTAATCAGTTCGTTATTGATTAACAAATTGAGCTATTTTAAGTGCAAAATGTACACTCTTTAATATTTTAGTACCTTTATTTTACATTTTAACTAATGAAAATTACATCGAATTAATAAAAATTAGAATGCTTTTAATTTGCGAGGCAGCCAGCTGATAATTTCTACGGACATTGTTATCTAAATAATAATATATGTTTCTAATGCGGTTTGTTACTCAACTGTAATAGAATAGTTTTCTTTTATTTATATAATATTTAATATTTTTCAGTTAGCTACCTTTTTGTTAGTTTCGGAATTTTTGATGGTAAACACTTGTTAAGATATTAGAAAATTGTCGTAATCTTCATATTGCAATTACTTTTTTCCTTTGAATTATCTAATTGAAGATGGATAAACGCGTGATTTTAAATTGTGTTATTTATTCACACACACACACACACACGGAAAAAAAAAAAAAAAAAAAAAAAAAAAAAAACTTACCGATTTATAAGAATAACTGTTTATTTACTAACCCCTCATGTTATCGGACTCAGGTAGTTTAGTCATAACCATGTTATTGCCGAAATCGAAATAAATTGAATATAGGTAAAACAGAAATACAATATTTCGGCATATATAAGAGATATTTTAACATTACTGCAAGAAAAAAGATACTGTTTTCAGCATTTGTATCATAAGGTAGTTCTCCCGCCTTCCTAGCGTGCCTTCGTGGTGTAGTGGTTCTGCACGCTGGGCCGGTATTCCAGAGGTCCGTGGTTCGATTCCAGGTGAAGACATTGCTCATTTTTCATCTTGCCTGCTTCCAAAAAATACCTAATGTCTCTACAGTGGCGCCCGAACTAAAAGGGTGTTGGATGATGATTCTTCTCACCAAGGATTGGATCCCCTAAATAACAGCAGTCGCCCTTTAAAAAAGGAGGGAGTATATAAGTTATTTCTCCCGCCTTCCTTAGCGTGCTTTCGCGGTGTAGTGGTTGTGTATGCTGGGCCGGTATTTCAGAGGTCCGCGGTTCGACTCTCGGCAAAGGCGTTTGCTCATTTTTCATCTTGCCTGCTTTCAAAAAATACCTAATATCTCTACAAAATAAACATATTATACCGTCGATACAATATTTCAGTACTAAAATATTGTATCGACTGAAATATTGTATTTCAGTACTGAAATATGTATGCATATTATTATATCTGTAGGAGACTTGTTAGCTAATCTTAATTGAGCTAATGAGGTAATTACCAGACAATTATAGTTGAAAAATTTAATCATAATTTTTAATTTAGGTCTCTGGAAAAATTATTCTTTAATTGGTGACTTTGATTTTCTTGAATTTCACATTTTCAGAGATTTATCTTGTTTACTTAATGACTTAAAATAAACCAGAGTAGGCCGTCTTAATGCTTTTAAATTCTATTAATTTAATTAAAAATTTTTTGTAACCTTATCGCTCTCTTTACTACCGTATGGTATAAATACGATCACCGTGCCCTCTGCTTTTCTCTCTTGCATATTTATTTGCTACTTATGAAGAGGGACTTGTACCTGTTTACCCTCGAAACCGATTGAGTTCTCAACTAATTCTACACTCAACAGAAGGCTGTTGCACTACTAATTTTATGTTTCACTTTGGCTTGTTTCTTTTCCGTGATGAACATTAATATAATTTTGGAAATGATTTTCAGAATGTAGTATTTATTTACAATGCTAGCCATTATTCAAAAAAATTATTATATTAGTAAAGAAATTTAAGTCAGGCTGTTAATGCTTTTAAAATGGTAGATTATACTGGTTTCAAACAGTTTTCAGTTAGGGGTAGCTAGACTAGCACTAATTCGTTAAGGCTGGAAATAGATCAAAATAATTATTGTATGCTATTACATATGAAATATTGTCTGTTAACATAATTTTTATGTTATTTTGTCAGACTGTACCGCTTTACTTACGGATTACTATTGCAGATAATGAGAGCAGGTTTAACAAATGGTATGGAATCTCCTGTATACGTAACGTTTGAATACAGAACTTCTGTATCTTTCTCCGTTGGATAGTTAAAGTACAGAGCAGTGAACTTGCATAGCTGGTAAATAAACCAGGACGTGCAAAGAATAAAACTAATTTTCTTGATGCGTGTCACGGCGACTTTTCTGTCTGAGAGAATGTTCGGCACTCGTATTAAGAGAAACTCCTTAAAAACTTCTATTGCAGCCTCAGGACGAAAATTGTTCTCTGTATTTTCTCTTTCCATATTTCCTAATATAAGTTAAAAAAAGATTATATTTTAAAAATTCGAAAACAATTCATTTCTAAAAGTTAGTAAAACAGAAATTACAGAAAACGAGTTTCAAGAATACTTGTAATGCAGTATAAACACGATCATTTGTTGTTATTATCCAACAACTTAGGTTTTCCATCATTTGCTGAGACAGTGCAATGGATAGAATGTAGCTCCAAAGAAAAAAATTATAAATAAATAAATAAATAAAAGGATTTAAAAAACTAAAAATAAACGCAAAGAAAGTAATTTAAAATAAATTATATTAAACAGTAATGCGGTACCACTTCATCCTTTGCCACTTCAGGTCTTCTGCAGGTTCCAACAAAAATCATGCAATTTCAGCCAATTTCTGTTCCTTTGTAGATGTCCGGGTGACAATATTAAGCCTTTTCCCAGTCCCTTTTCCCCTTTGTGCGTGTGTGCGTTTGACAGAGAGAATCAGTGCATGATAGGGAGAGATGATATGACTTGTTCTTATGTGCGTGTCATTTATTTCACAAACACTTTTCGGTAAGCAAGGGTTTAAGCAAGGATAGGTCGATTCTGTATCCATGTTTTTGGGTTTCTGAAATTAAAGTGCCTCTTTTATCTTTTTACTTTTGACATTCCATTCAGGTTCAACTTTATAGTCTTCCAAGTCAGGCCCCTATATCGGATTACTTCATGAAATAACATAGAGTTAACACAGAATTATTAAAAGCCTATATAATAATCTATATAAGCCTATATAATCCAAGGATATCATCGGTATACTCACAAGATTATAAATTCATTTCGAAAGCGACTGATTTGAATTTTTAATACCAAAGAATTTCAGAAAAAAAAAAAAAAAAAAAAAAAAAAACTAAGAATTTCATTTGAGAAAAAAATATTTTATCATAATTTGAAGATAGTGTGATTTCATTAGATCAACAGTGCATTATTAGTATTTTTCAATACACTCTTTTCTAAATGTTTCATGTTATTAACAGTAATGATCGTTTTTAACGAAAATCGTTCCTGGCTTCATTTTAATATTACTTAATTAATTTCTATTGGAACGATTTGTAATTTAAATAAGATATATTAACAAGAATTTTTTTGACATAAAGAACCAAATGTAAAAATGTAAAAAGAAAAAAAAAATCCATTCGGAAATCAGTTAAAAAAGAAGACAGCATTTCAAGTAAAAAAATTCATGTCCCCTCCCACACCAAAAAGTTTACTATTAAACATTTAATGTTAAATTAATCGTATGATATTAGTCGGGGTAGTTTGTTTGGGGTAGCCTCTAGCAAGGCCACCTTGTTGGGAGAAGGCCGAATCCAAAGGGGTTCTCCCCTGATGTGACGTCACGAACGAGGACAATCGTAGTAAGATCATCTCCAAAACAGTATGAGTGTAAGCAGAGCGTACGTACGATTAACCTAGAAGGTATGTAGCATTAACGATTCCATAGCTGTAGTAAATTTAACTTTTAGCAAGATGCATCGAAAGTTAAGTTTATTTACTAGCTCACTTTAGTGTTTTTTTTAAAAAAATTAATTCTGTTTGACCTGTACTTCTTAAAGTTAGTTCATGATTCAAAATAAACTCTTTTATGATAAATGAAAGCTAAAGAGGTCTCCCCACTTTTATTCATGTTCTAATACATATTTATTACATACGTCATAACACTCATATTATAACAATCTAGTAAATTTCTTTTGTATCTTTTATTTTCAAACTATGTATCAAACACGAATCTCGTAATATTTTATTAGAATAATTCCTTCTTCTAAATTAGACAAGAATAATAATATTAAAAAAAATTCTTGAATAATAATATTAAAAAATATTGAGTTCGAGTTTGTACATACATTTTATACAGTCTAATACTGTACAAAATAGCTTAAAAAGCTTAAATAGGAGTGCACTAATAATTATAGTCTACAGTATATTAATTATATAGCATTAAATAATTCCCTGTAATTAATTTAATTAAGGTGCATAATACAGTGTTAATTGAATTTTTACAGATGCCGCGGAAATGTAGCGTTCCGTGATGCAAGCCAAATTACTATCCAAACGAAGAGCATATTACAACTTTTAAGTTCCCCAAAGATGGAATGCTGTGTAAAACATGGATTAGTAAAATTAAAAAGGAAACACTTTGTACCGGGATCATGTGCTTGTGTGTGCATTTTGCATTTTGATGAACGTTTCATCATAAGAGAATATAAAACACGACCTGATGAGATAGTATTAACACTTCAAAGAAAAGTGCCTGTTTTATCAAAAGATGCATATCCGACTATTTTTTTACAGTCAAACTAAATATTTACATTGTCCTTTACCACAAAAGCGAAAGACACCAGAAGACAGGACAAGAGAAATAAACGAACGGCGAGTAAATAATTTTAAAAAACTGTGTGCTGCAGACAACATTGCCTCTTTTTAAGAATGTTTGAAACTTTACAGCAATAAATTACCAAATAAATGGGAAATAATGAAAGCATGTGATTATATACTTTTTTTTTCGTATTGAGATAGAAGATTACCCATCAGTCACTGGGTCATTTAAAGTCGAGCATGATTTAACTGTTTCAGTTTTTCGTGAAGGTTTAAACATAACAAGTATGTTTGAATGGCTTTTGGGAAAAGATCTATTATGTAATAAATGGTCAAAATTTGAAAACCTTTCAAATCATTTGTACAGCTATGAGAAAAACCTCAAAAACAGTCAAAGAAATACTGGATTTGGTAACTGAAACTCTACAGAAGTGTTTTGAAAATACATCCAGAACAGATTATGATCTACCATAATTTCCAACAACAACTATGTTAACTGAAAAATGTTTGAAACAGTCATATGGTGTCTGCTATTGAAAATGAATTTCGTTTGGAAAAAAAGATTTTTTTATTATTTGATTCAGTTCATTTACTGAAATGTATAAGGAATAATTGGTTAAACCAAGTTGAAACCAATCAAACCTTTAATGTTACATCTTTTGATGAGACAGATAATAAACTGTGAAATCTGAAACAATTATATAACATAGAGCAGCACCATTCTATAAAAATAGCTCCAGCTCTTTCGAAAAAAGTTCTATATCTAACTTCTTTAGAACGGCAGAATGTTTGTACTGCCATTAAACCTTTTGATGAAAAGACTGTTGCAGCATTACATGTCGAATTAAAAGAAAACAAAACAGGATATGGAGAAACTGTTAGAGGAACAAAATATATCATAGAAATAATTTTGAAATGGTGGAGTATTGTCAATGTTAAACATCCACGCAAAGGACTACATTTAGCAGATGCGAATCGTGAACCAATACTTTCAATTAATGACAATAAAATTAAATTTCTCGGAAGTTTTTGCACGTGGTTGATAAAATGGAAGGGTGATTACAGGAAAAAGTTCGGAAAAACTGTTGGTCGACTCATCAGAGAAACATACAACCAAAACTTTTATCCAGCTTTCGGATTATTTATTAAAGAACTTAAAATTCCAGTATGTGCTGTATGGAAAATTTCAAACAGACAATTTGGAGGCAAGATTTGGACAATATCGCCAAATGAGTGGTGCAAATTACCATATTTCACTGAGTCAGGCTTTAGAATCTGAAAAGAAACTCCAATTAATTAGCTAGGTGAAACTAAATTCTTCAAAAACCCGGAAGTTCACAGTAAAGACATTACAAACAGATAATGATGATTTAGACAATAGTACTGAATGTAGCACAGAAAAGTTTAATTAAATTATTTCTTTTTCACAAACATTTAAATTAATTGAAAAAGATATGAGAGTATTAATTTATATAGGTAGATATGTGGCTCGAAAAATCTTCGCATTCTGAAAAACGCAAAAATATTCTACATTCTGATAAGGGATCGAAAATGATTTTTTAGATTATTTGGAGTGCATCGATAGAGGGGGGTTATTGTAACTTACTGAATTTGTTGTACATATTATTGCAGTTACATTTCAGATATTTCAGGGACTTATTTCAGAACATTATGAAACTAACTTTTCATGTGCCAACAACCGAAAACGTTTATTGATAGATCTTTCTGAATAAAAACTAGATCTCATGAATATTGGATCTATACAGTTAGTATATTCATGCAAAATGGAAATTGGTAAATTACGACGGTTATCTTTATCCTCAATTTGAAACATTTTGTTGAATAATTATGCTAAGGTTCGTAATGAACGTTTTAAAAAGCAAGCAAAACCCCAGAAGAAGAAAAATCAATCCTTATTAATACAGTAATTTAATATCAGTAATCTGGAGTCACTTGTATAACATGCTTCGGTGAGTGTACATTAATAAGGTTATTACTATAGTCACAACGTTTTTTCATAGCTTGTTACAATAAAAATATTATTTATGTTAGGCAAATTATTATTCCTTTATATTAACTTCAGTTAAATGTAATATCTTAAATTTATGAAACTAATGTTTTGTTATGAAAATGAGTATTTCTTAATTACTGCAAATTTTTACATTGAATATTTTTCTATATGTGTCTATGAATAACAAATGCAAGAAGAATCAATATGTTTTGAATATTTATTAAGCAGGTGTAAATAAGCTTCAAATTTTTGTATTTAGTGAAAATTATTCAACAAAATAATTAGGGAGTATTTTTATTTTGATATGCAGTATGAAGTAATAAGTATATTAGATTTTAATTTGTTTAATAATATACGTATATTTGCTATTCTGGAAAACATTATATATATATATGTGTGTGTGTGCATATTTCTGCATGCATTTGTGAATGTCAAAATTTGAAGAAATAAGAATAATATGTATTGTATATTATGAAGTTACATCTAAAATAATGGCCTCAGATTTTGTATTCATTTTATGAGTATATGAGTGAAAATCTATGTGTAAATTAAATAATGAAGAAATGGAATGCATTTATATTGCTATGTTCCCAAATTAATTAAAAAGTAGGATGTTTTCAGCTTAAAATGATATGATATAAACAATTATATGCAAACAATGAGAAAACTTATCTGAGAAGCATAACTTTCTGTTGAATGTCAATCCTTTGAGTAAATCTGAAACATAAATTCTTGAAGCTTTCGAATTTATGGGTAATTTTTTTAAATGAGACAGCAAAAACATAGTTTTTTTGTATTGCTTGGAAATAAGTGAAAATATTTAGTTATGATTTAATTTTGAATGCAATTCACACTGCGGTTAAAAATTTGGTATAATTTTCCATTTTAACCGGTGTAGAACTATTTGATTTTGCAGTATTTAATGCTATTAAACTGCACATAATGTTATGTAACAAAAGTATAGTACTGTAAAGAATGTTACTGATTAGCAAGCAAAAATTAATATTATTTGAGAAACTACCTTTACATGCACCCCTGTCGTCTAAGTGTAAAAGATTAGTATTCAGTTCTTCAGTATTTTTTGTTACTAATGATTATAGGAAGAGAAACATATATTTATTTCTCATAGACTATCGGGAAAAAGAAAGCACGCTGACCGAACATCATCTTGGCTGACAGTCCCTGTCTGTGACGTCATCAAACCTTAGCTCCGGCCTTCTCCCATCAAGATGGCTTTGCCATTCTTCCATGTAATATGGACACGACAACAACTTCTGTTTACACTAATGTCTAAGATTATTTATTAGCTCCTTTGCATTACAGTCACCGATTCTATGACTGTAATTCAGAAACGTGTGGAAGGAAACGCTTTGTTGCACCAGTTCTCAAACTGTGGTACATTATATATTTTTAGGGGTACAATTTTTACGGAAAAAAAATTAAATGAATGTTCAAAATGAATTCAAAATTGCGCCCCTTTTAACTTTTTGTTTTAATCCCTGTTATTCAGAAACACATATATTTTTTCAAGTTTTTGACTTTTTGAGTTTTTGACTGCTCTAGCTTTAACGTTGAAATGACGACTTTTCCAGTAGCTTGACTTCTTTTTTAAACTAATGCCAATGATAGTTTGATATACAGTCCCAAGAATAAACACTCATCTTAAATTTGACATTCAGCTTGTCTATTTGACAGTGTTTCATATGATTATAATCCTACTTTTCGCTTCGATTGGGTTGTTTATACTTGGTAATAATGCGAGGAGTGTTATAGTTAAATAACATTGTTAAGGTGCGCTATTCCATTTTATGTTCTTGGCTGATTTTAATAATTTATTTTACACCTTAACCACAAAACTTGGTAAGTACCTTTATTCACGTGCTTCAATTAAAAGAAAACCGACTAAATTTCACAAAATTCACCATTCGTTTTAAACCTTGTAATATCTAAAATGTCAAAAAGACAGAATGTATATTCTTTTTTAAACGTATTTTGTCAATGCTGGCCCTGTGACTCGGATGTCTTCGTTGCTTTGTACAACTACATTATTTGCTTAATATATGTATCATTACTCGCTATTTACCATAATTGTTATACATATATATATATAAATATGTATATAATTAAAGACACAAAGTAAAATTTAGAGCTAATATTTCACAAAGACCAGAAATTGAAAAATTCCTAATTAATAAATTTCAAATAATCATACAAATGCAACAAAGAATTTAAAAATGTTAAAACCAAACATTTCAATGTACTCGTAGTATACTTATTTATATTTTATTGTAAATATAAAAGTTTCATTTACGAATATAATTAAATAGTATAAATTTAAAAGGTCTTATTCTTTGATTAGATACACTCCATTTAGGACGCATTGATTTTTAATGGCGAAATGATTTTATGGTGCTACATATATTTTTGTTCCATATTTATGTGGTAGAAAATTTGGAAAGTTTGAGAATCCTTGTTTTATCGTATTGATGCCACCGTATCAGCAGAAATGGAAATGTTGAGAATGAAAAAAAATAAAAATGAGTAGGCGAGTTTTTCTTAGTATTATAAAGTTTAACATCAGTTGCTTAATTTATTTAATAATTAATTTTAACTATAGTTCATAACAATCCTGTAATGTATAATATTATATAAGATTAAAATGTAAGAAAAATATAATAGCACTGAATTAACAACAAGCTTAATTTTACTTTATCTGCAAAAGCAACAAACGATAGCGATGACTGGAATTCTACAATAGTTAAAGAAACTGAAACATACAGAAAAGATTAACAACTCTGAATAGTTTATAAAAGCAACTCTAAGATTCTGTTAAATTTACTGTCTAATAAGCTAAAAGCATTACACGCTATTTATGATGTCAAGGATGGAGAGGAGTAAGAGAGAAATTAGTATATTTTTTTCTAGTAGAAAATATAGATTGACCTACCTCATTGATGTAGTTCTTTCAAAGATTTAAAACACCTGAAAATTGTCTTAAGTTATGTCGTGCTACAGATATGATAATATGACAGAGGATAACATCAAAAGTTTATTACCGATGTACGACATATGGTAATTATTACAACACATGGGTTAATAGATACGATATTGATGTAATTAGATAAGAGAACGACTTCATATCGAGATACCCGCTGTTTTAACAAGTGCCGACACCTGTGTAATAATGTAAGTGCATTATCGTGTTTCGTATCTATCAAGGTACTGATAATACATGCATAAATTAAATCAATATTTGGGTTATTTTGCATGTATGAATTAAATAAATATTGAATTATTAGTTTTAGTTCACTCATGAGAACATGTTGTTGTTTGTAACATGGAGCAATCAGCTTAATTACGCGTATTTGTAGATCTAAAATTCATATTTCACTGATAAACAAAAAAGGAAAACCTGAATATAGGATCTGGCACTTTACCAGACAGAAGTTACCTCAGTTATGAAAACAGCTGAAACGGGAGGAAAGCTTTGTCTCAACATGTCTATTTTAAATAATAATTATAGTACGAATGATAGTTCATACATATACATGCTATTAATTTTATTTGGTGAATAACAGTTTATAATCAAATGCAAATATTAGTATTGGTACACATCTTTGCTACATACATTTTTATTTAGATTTATAATTCTGTATGTAAGCATATTTATATTAAAGTTTTAAACTTCAACATATATCTATATGTGTCCTTAATTTATATCAATATCAGTGTCTTCATATTACAATAGAAATAAATTGCATAATCAATGTAAGAATTGTACTATAACTTTGTAATTAAATTCGATATCAATTAAAGTAAAAAAAAAACGGGTTTTTGTATTTTAAATGACGACATGAAATAATTTTGTATTTACCTTCATTATATACATTCTAGAAAGCCCGGCAACAATACGAAATGACCACTGCTCTAGATATTATAAATTGCAATTAAAATGATTGTGAAAAGGTGTCTGCTAATTCAAACTGAATTACCCAAGGCAGACGGCGAGGACGCCCCTTTGCTTACTGCCCCACAGGGTCTCCCCGTTCTACTTGCTTAATTGCTTAAAGTAGAGTGAAATGAAGGAAACCACTGGCGGTACATTTCTTAAGAGCGACCGCTAGCTCAATAAATAAAGGTGATTTAAATAATAAAATGTTAATTCACATGTCAAAGATCTCTTTGTACACAACATTTCTTGTGTAGATCTTTCCATCATTTGTAAGCTCGCCTTGCAGAGGACCATCCATTATTTTTAATTTTACGTCCGTTCTTTCACGAACTCTCCAGCAGGCAGCATAAAGTTGACCGTGTCCAAATGCAGGCTCAGGTAAAAAAAATGCCAATATGCTTAAGTTTTTGGCCCTGAGACTTATGGATGGTCATAGCAAAGGCAAGTTTTATAGGAAATTGCCTACGTCTCAATTGAAACGACAACCATGTGCCGTGGCAACTTCACCCCTTTTTAGTACAGTTAAGCAAGCAACCAATAAACTATCGGCGACAAACAGACACTTAAGCCACATATAATATATATATATAATATATATTATATAGCCACATATAATATATATATATAATATAAGCAGTAATTTAATGTTTGTTTTTTTGTATCAATAATTATTAATAAAATAATTAAACGCATAATTAACTATTAGTCATTTGCATTTGTGAATTTAACTTCTATGACAGATAGCACTAAATTAATAAATGCTGTTGAAAGTATTTAATCTTCATTGAGATGCAAACAACTGTTTCATTCAGATAACATATTTGTGTTCTTCTGCGCATTTGGTACTTTCTGATTATCTGCACACCACCGACATGTCGCGACAATGTATTGATGATGCAATACAGTATACTGCCGATAAGTATTTATATTACAGCCCATGATGATACCGAAAAGTATTTATGTGACAATAACCTAGCTATGTATATAGCGTCTGCTTCAGATAGTTTTCTCTAGAAATTTTTTGCCACTGAGACTGGAGCTTAATATCCGTCCTACAGGAATTTCAGAGCTTTTGCATGGCAGTGGCTTATGGCTGGCACATCATGGGTTGCTTATGAACACCATGCATGCTATTTTTAATAAATTTCTACTATTAGCTCACACTCTCTCTATATCTTCAAATTTTCAATCGTTAATAAAATACTTTTTATTCATCCACTCAAGTTCAAATACATTTTTTTAAATTTGTAATGGATGGCACTTAATACATTTTTGTTCACATATTAATTTTTTTAAAAATTTATAATTAATTATTTTTTGTATTTAAATTTTTTTGACCTAAGTAGAAATTGACTTTATTTTTTATATTATATTCTTTATATTTAAAAATTGTTCCTTCTTATTTTAAGATTTCGGTACGATGTTTGTGCACTTCCGTAATTTTTTTCGAAATCAGATCTCTGTGTACATGGGGACCAACTGTTCGAAAACCAAGAAGTACGTATGTCTTGTATGAAAACATAAGTATGTATCGTCTAATATATTCGATAGCCTCGAGAACTGCACACGATATCTTATTTGCTGTGTAAACATCCATAGCTTGATAATGCTTCTTAACAGGAAACATCCCTACAATATCTTCATTTTTTGATAATAAGAAAGTTATTAGAATTTTGGAGATCTATTGTCTCCATATGAGAATTATCTGAAAAATATAAAAGCATGACCATCTATATATGAAACCGGTGGTTTTATGTGTATTTCTTCTAGTAATAAACTGATATGCTCCAAATAATAACTTAAAATTTCACATTTGTCTTTAAACCCACCCAAAAACTTATTTGTAAGCCAGAATTTCTCCGGCCAGTTTTCAAAGACAAATTTCTTAAATATGAAGAGTGAGGCAAAACGAAATATTCACTATTGCATGCAACATTATAGCAGTTTGGATTATGATAAATTATAAAACACTTCCAGCGAGGAAATCTGCATAATACGAAGAATGCCTCCTTTGAATTGAATTGAATCTGTTCATAACAAAATTTAAAATTCTCATGAATCGGGATTATTTCTTGTTTCTGTGCACTTCAGCATCAGTTTTGATATTTTTTGTATTTATTCATTCCTGTAACTTTAAGTGTCATCATCTAATTTTATGGTAACAATTACATTATGAAACTTTACGTGCAATCATCTATATGTAATGTGATCATCATGATATCAGAAATACAAGAACGATCTAATTGACAATGAGTGTTTCCACTTTAGACCATATGTCACATTCTAATTGTTGTCCAAGTATCCACTGCTTCAGCAGTGGTCGAGAAGTTGAAACCGCTGAAAACTGAGTGTTCAACTCCGGTTCAGTGCCTGGATATAAACTGGATGCATGGCTAATTTTTAGTGGTTTCCTATACGTAAATTTCTATATGAATCAGTTTTCCAGAGCAAGTCCTTCACGGAGGCATCTCTTCCTTTAAAAGTGCTTTGCCATATTCGAGTAACCTAACCAAAGAGCCACTTGAAAGTTTAAACGGAAATTTCCTTTTTATGGAAAATAAATTTCTATACTTAAAAATTCCAACGTTTTTAAATGTACTTTTGAACAGTTCATGTAGTATAGTTTCAGTGACCAAATGCACTTACTCTTGCCGAGAACTTCCAAGAAGAGGCAAGATAATCTTTTTTTTTTTTTTGCTAAACAGCTTATGAGGTTTCTGAAATTTATAATAGCAGCATTCTTTTTCCATTGTTCAAAACTGCTTATCACAGCGAGCATTTATTTCAGCTTTCCTTTCTTTTTTTCAAGTGTTTTTCTTTTTGTGAGATGTTTGTTTGATAAATAGAATGATCGGTTTTGAAAAATCGTTGGATAAGCTTCTACATTTTTTTTGTTGTTTTTTGTTAATGCTTGGTATATTCTCAGAATTATTCCATCATCACGAACGGCTTTATTTTCTCGACGATAAATTCTTCTTCGAAATACTCAATACAAACATAAGTATATTTCCAAGGAACAAAATCTTTTCGATTATTACTTTTACCCATTTCTGAGAAAGTAAAGGATTCGGACTAAATTTATTAGTGGACACAGTTCATTAGTGCCATTGAAATTTGATCGGTGTTTCGATACACTACATTTGGCAGTATTCGGCAGACTTTTCTATTAATATTTGAAAGCTTTCAGATTTTATATTATGTCCAAATTGACGTTTTCTTCACTTACACACACATACACGCTTCGAAAGCATTTGGGCTAGAAATATTTAAAATCAGCATATCTTCTTTAGAATTTCCGATAGACAGTCTCACCCTCTGGGGGATGAAACGCTTTTATTTTTCCGTACAATGTTGCCACTGCTCGGTTTGAAATTATTGTGTTTTTAACCAAAAATTCATTAACGTTTTACAAAACATGAAATAGGTAATAAAACAAATTCAAAATTCTTGCTTTCAGAGGCCCGTATTCGGGCTCTATTCAAAATTTGATGGCTGATATTCTTTTAATATAATACAGGGCGACAATATTTGGTGGCAACAATTTGAAAAGTGATTCGGCGCAAAGTGCCGTATCGAGACTAATAGCCCTTCTAGCCTAACGTCCCTTTGGGTTAATAAACGATTGAGCTTAAGCTTTCATGAAATGATGAATGGCACGCTGAACAGCGATCTTTAAAGTATAACATTACTTAAAACTAAATGTGTTATTTTAAAATTATTAAAACTAAATGTATTGTTTTTATGTACTGTCTTGCCAGATTTAGAACAGAGAACTCAAAGAAATATTGTGGCATTTGCTCCATAAATAGCATAAATTGTGAACAGAAATCAGTAATACTACAATTAAGAATCTTTATAAATCGCATTGAATGTTTCACGTTTGTTTCATGTCAACTACGAAATAAAAAGGCATAAGCACAGTCATAAACAGAATACATTACCATAGACATACAGAGGTAATTTTCTCAACCGTTGGTCATAAATATGTACTTCCAATTACAAAAATATTTTAAATGACGCAAATATGCAAGCTTTCGAATTTTGTAATTTAAAAAAGTAATTTTTTGTAAAAAATGCAATATCTAATTTTTTATTCGTTTCTGAAATCCCTAGAGATATATTTAGGAAACTTTTATGTACTCATTGAAAATAAAATAAAAACACATGACTCCGTACTACGAAAATTAACTGATATATTTCATGTTGGACATCATATTCAAGGGACGCACATAAAGAGAAGAGCGAAATATGTTCTTTTGTATTAACTAAAAATAAAATATCTGCTTAAAATTATCGTAAAAGATATGGATCGATGTAATATTTTTCAAAAATTCGTTACAGAATCCCAGACTATTCAAGGAAAAACTGGCAGATTCTCCTTTATTCTTTTCTAAAGATCCTTTCTCTTCATTAGATCATCCGAAAGAGACGTCACAAGATTTGAAGTTGCATGTCTTCTGAATGAAGCAGTATACCGAAAACTTTCCCGTCAATTCAAATTAAATTGCTGAATAAACCGTATACTCTGTTGTGGCTTCAACGTAGACAGAAATTTTAAATAATGCTTAATATCGTTTTATTTGTTTTTTGTTGTTTTGGGAATGCATTCTTCTATATTTTTGTTCTAAGAATTGTTTATGTTTGCTAAGAACTTTAATAAAGATTATTTTCGAATTTAAAAAATGTGGACTAATGTTTTTTAAAGAAACTGCATTCTAATTACAAAGATCAATTTGGAGTTAAGAGCCAATAACTGGTGACTTGACTTGGAATTTTGATTTTAAAATGAATATGGCTGAAGACGATAAAACTGTCGAAGATACTACTCACGAACTGTGTAAGGTAAGTGTTAAAGTACCTCCATTCTAATTATAAAGAATAGTTTGGAGTCAGGAACCAATAAATCTTCGCACATTTTTTGAAACACTAAAAGTATGACAAAAAATGAAAAAAAAAATTTGAATTATTTTAAAATTTTATATTTTGTAAATTTGTATAACTTTCTTATTAGCCCAAAGAGGCCTTAGTCCATAAGTCTTAAAACGGCATTTTGTGGCGTTTTATTGTAAACGCCGAATCACTTCTTAAGTTGTTGCCACTAAATATTATCGCTCTGTATTATATTTAAATAAATTAAACGATGAAGAATCGCATGGATGTATCAGTTTTGCGCATTGGGGAAAACCAACGGTACCTAGGGCCATCCGATTTTGAATAGCATAATCCTCCGATCAAATATAGACATCTGGAAGTCCGAATTTTGAATTTCGAATTTATTTTATTGTGTATTTCATATTTTGTAAAACTTTAGCGAATTTTTGATTAAGATCGGAGCGATTTCAAAACGAGCAATGGCAACACTGTACCAAAAAAACATTCTCATCTCCCACGCACCAGACTGTCGGTCGGAAATTCTAAAGATAGGCTGTTTTTAAATATTTTAACCCAAAGAAACATTAGTTTAAATGCTCTATAAACGTATATGTGTATGTAATAACACCCCTTTGGTCGTGATATAAAATCTGAAACTTTCAGAATTTTTTTAAAAATTTATTTTCATTCGCATAACTCTGATGTGCACTGGAAAGTACATAGACAATAAATAAAAAGTAAGCACGATATGTAAAGTAGACTTTGAAAGTAACATTTATATAGATTTAGTGATTCTTTCTTATGTACATGATAAGAATTGAAACGTTTAAATCAAGCAGATAAGTGGTCAAAACAAGACATAGAATGCAAAAAGCACGAAAAAAATCTTAAAATCTTTAAGTGGGTCTCACAACAACATAAAACAACAAAGTTTTGTTATAGACTAAGTTCTATAAGAAAATAATTGCGTTACATTTTCTGTTGAAAATGCTACAGAAGATGTCCACTGTATTTTACTCTCCTGACGCATTTTTGACGACGCAGAACACAGTATTCCCCACCCCTCCTCTAGAAACCTTTCCTAGAACTGAAACCACTTACGAATTACATTTTAGTGTTGCTTCAATCTTTATTTTTTCGAGATAGATGTCAACAAGATCTCACTGATTATCTAGAATCCACATACGGATTACGATTACTGCAATCTATGATTTCTTTGAGCTAAATGTAAACATGACCTTTACACATTTTCTTTAAATGGAAGGCTGCCTAACACTGTATTATACAAATCACACTTTTTGAAAATTTTGTTTATTACTCGTTAATATCCAGCATTTTGGTGATCTCTAACTTCTACTTCGGAATGACGATAGTGAGTGCTCTAGATAGATAGAAGCTTTCGTATTTGAAGCTTGGCAGCTTCTGCGGCCTTCTGTTGACGTTTAAAGTGATAGGTAAGTTTCTATAGAATTTTTTTTCTATGATTTGAATCCGGTCGTGTATTAGCCGTTTCTTTACCTTTTTTCAGGCTTTATTGCATGATGTTAATGAAATTAGTTTTAGGGTCTATAAAGGCCTTTTGATTTTGCACAAAGTCTATATTTATCCATTAAACTACGTACATAACCTGAGAAATCACATTGATGAGACATAGCTGAGTCTTCTGTGTAGAAAGAAACATTCCGTACCATGCAGTACACCTAAAGTGAAATATGCATAACACACAGAAAATATCCGCTGATAAGAATTAGACAAATAAAAATAATAATTCCTCATTTCCTGAAATTTCATGCAGTACGAATTGGCTAATACACTACCTATTTATAATATATTTTGCAGTACATAAATGATCAGTGCAATCTATGTCATTATAAGTTTCTAATAATAGAAAAAATGGAATCGTTTTTCATTCATTATCTCTAACATAGCTCAGTCCACCAGTGGCCGAGCGGTAAAATCGCTGAACACTGGTAGTTCGGACTGGGGTTGAAATCCCGGCGAACGGGCTCACTGCATTGACGTTTATGTGATTTCCCCCATGTGTAACGTGTATACGAGCTGGTTTCCCTTAGAAACTCTCTACGAAGGCATCCCTTAAGCAGATAACCCTGAAGTGCTTTACCATAATTAAATAAAGCAAACCTACCCAATTGTGCAGAAAACCTACCTTGTATATTGCTCAGAAACTCTCAGATTTCTAAAGTAAACTATTAATTTAGCTATAATGAAATGTGAAGTATCTTTACGAAATAAATATTCTTGACAAATTTAATTATAACTAAAAAATTAGATATTTTAAGATTTGTCATAAAAAACACTCACAAATCTTAAGTGAATATGAATGAAGACTATGACTTTATAACCATGCTTTTAATCATATCATATAGTGATGTCGTAATTCTAATCATGTTTAAAGTGATAATCATGTTATAAAATCATGATATATAGTTAATCGAACACTTTTTTGATATAAGGAATCTCGAAATCTAGTTTTCATTGTAAGTGAACTCATTTCATAGCCATTACGTTTTACAAAAGCAAGTCATTTAAAGTTTATTTAAATCAGTATAATTCAAATGTTTAACTTTGCTGTACACCTATAAGGTATTTCTCCCGCCTTCCTAGCGTGCTTTCATGGTGTAGTGGCTCTGCACACTGGGCCGGTATTCTACAGGTACTTGGTTCGATTCCTGGCGAAGGCGGTGGCTAATTTTCCAAAAGCTTTAAAAAAAAAAAATCCTAATGTCTCTACAATGGCGCCCGAACTAAAAGGGTGTTGGATGAGGATTCTCCGCACCCAGGATTTGGAGATCGGGTCCCCTAAAATCCCTAGTCGCCCTTTAAAAGGGGGAGTATATAAGGTATTTCTCCCGCTTTCCTAGCGTGCCTTCGTGGTGTAGTGGTTCTGCACACTGAGCCGGTATCCAGAGGTCTGTGGTTCGATTCCCGGCAAAGGCGATTGCTCATTTTTCATCTCTCCGGCTTCTAAAAAATCGTATGTCTCTACACATCTTTGTTTACTTCTGCAGTAAATGCATCTAATTTCATGTGCTTTATTTAGTTCGTGCTACTGTAAAAATTTTATAGAATAATGGCTGTAATTTTGAAATAAAATTTAGTTAGTTTCGTTAGACAGAAGAATTTTACTTGTTATATAAAAAGGAAAAGAAAATATAATATTGGCACTGTTCCTGTTATCGGACCGGATTCAGAAATGTATAAATGTATGCATGTGTGCATGTATGTACATATATGTGTATATGTATATACACATATACATTCGTACTTTCATATATAGATGCCTACATGAACACATACATTCATAAATATATGCATACATATATTTCTTTATCCAGTCCTCATAACAGAACAGTACCACAATATTTTGCATGAATTATTATGAATCAAATAATTTTTGTTTATTAAAAAATTAGCTTCTCAGGCATGTTTCGCAATGCTTATTTAAATGTGAAATTCAAGGCGATTAATTCGCGTTAAATGAGATAATTTTTCTTTCGCAATATCGAAATTAGAATACTGAAGAACTTATATTACTTTTTTAGACATTCTAATAGAAATTAACTCCAGGAGAGTTTTACCTTCCATGACTATTTACCACAATTCGCATGCATGAAATTTCACACAGAAGACCTTTATAAATATGTTTTCCTTGAATTTACGGTTTTCACTTTAACGTCTGTTTCTTTATCAATTTCAGAACATTAGGACATCTCTATGGAATACATTTAAGCAATGTTAAATTAGTTTCAATTTTTTTTTCTTTTTTTTTTTTAGATTTCTATATGGTTGCCAATTCTTTTCATCTGGGAAGAGTAAGATGGCTGAAATGATTCCTAAAGTGCTTAGAAATATTCTTCCACTTGGCGTTCTTATTATACAGATTTATCTCATTACTATGACTAATTGTTGTCCAGGACTCTCAAATTCTATTGGAAGTAAGTTCACATTGAATAAATTTAGCTCTATAAAATATTCAAATTTAATATTACACGCTTGTCTGAAAATGAAAGGAGCCAAAATCTTTAAACACTGATAGTTGGTCTGGGATTTGATTCCCCGCAACAAATGAAAAATGTGTGAGTACTGGGCCTCTAAAGGCCGAGTAACTAATAGAAATAATATCTCGTGTCAGAAATGCATTCGTATTTTACAATATTGGCACGAATTTTGTACATAAATAGATGATTTTAGTGCAATTATATGTGATATTGTTGTATTTTCTGCGTAATGTAATATAAGAAAATTTTAAAGACACAAGACGCCGGTAATGTAAGAACAAGGGGGCAAGTGCATTTAACATTGAAAAAATGGGTCCCTCGGTAATTTGACGAGATAGCGGCAGGCTGGCAATGGTTTTGGCGACTTATTTTGTCACCAAATTTGGCAACAAATCGCCAAAAGTGACCAAACTTACCCACATAGCACAAAAACATCCTCGGAATATTCTGAGGATGTTGCTCGAGGAATATGCGCACATCCTCAGGGCAACCCGGAATATACCCCGAACCTCCTAAACACACGCTCCTGAGTGCTTAATGCACATCCCAGTATATCCTCAGGACATCCTAACTAAGTCCCATCGACCGCATACGGGATGTTTTCAGGATCTGAAATCCTACTTACTACGCCCTCAGGACATCCCGGGATATCCCCCTAACCCCCTAAACACGTCCCATAATATCCTCAGAACATCTTATCTATGTTCCATCGACAGCACATGGGATGTTATTAGGATTTAAAGTCCTAGTTACATCCTCAGGACATCCAGTAATATTCCAGTTTCCTCCTAAACTTAATGTCACATCCCAGTATATGTTTAGAACATCCCATCTAGGTCCCATCGATAGCATAGGGCATGTTATCAGGATTTGAAATACTCGTTATTATATCCCGGAATATCCATTTAACCTCTTAAATACATAGTCCCGACTGCTTAACGTCACATCCCAGTATATCTCCAGGAAAATGTGTGAAGGTGTTGTGATGACCCAAAACCTACTTATTTTCCATAGATAATCTCAAGTCCTCTTCCTAGATAATAAAACAAATTCAAGCTTCGGTCTTCCAGGTGCCCATATTCGGGTGGAACTACGTTATTCAAAATTTGGTGGCTCTAGGTACCGTTCTTATTTCACAATGCGAGAAAAACGCATACATTCATGCAGATTATTCGTTATCCGATTTCTTTAATCATAACACAGGGCGATAATATTTGATGGCAACTAACTGAAAAATGATACAGCCATTTATAGTGATTCGATGCAACATGCCATTTGGAGACTAATAGCTTTCCTGGGCTAATAATGTAACTGCACCTGGAAAAATATTGCTGACGACACATAAATAATTTTCAGACACTCGCAGAAAATAAAATCCGCTCATGTTAAGCAGTATGCAATTTAAAAAGTTTTAGTTCATCCGCAGAAATTTGGCACAGATGTATCTTATATGTCATAACAAAGAGTAGATGAATATGTTCTACCATAATCATTATTTCAGTTGTTTAAATATTGGTGAAGCGGTGTGGAAGTATGAAGATTTGAGTTTTGTTTACAAAGCAAAATAGTTTCGGCACTCCAGCCATTGCTGATGGACAAGATTATAATAAACACAGCAACAGTAATTGTCTATGAATACTGATGCATAACACTACATAGACGGAGATTTCTTATGGTAATATCTACAGAATCGTTACAATTAATTGAAGCGAAAACAAGAAGACTGCGTATGCATTTTCCTTAACTGAAACATGGATTTGACCTTACAAAACTTTGTTTTATGTGACTTATCACACTCTGCAGATAGACAGTAAATAGTGTTTGTGTTGCTGTCCACTATTTTTAATTTCTTATCAGCTGTGAAATAAAAAGATAAAGTTGTAAAATACAGAAGTGTACTATATTTTAACTGCCTTTCTTTCGTATTTCATGTTTGGACTACCTTTAAAGAAGTAATGAATTTTGATACTAATCAGTATCTGAATAATGATTATTGGAGATACAGTAAGAGAATGAAAATTTTAAATTCGGTTAAAAATCAACCTTAATGTGCCATATTTTTGAATTAAACTCTATCAACTTCCAGGGCAACAAAATATTCCTCTTTCTTAGGGGATTTAACTAACTATTTTTAAATTCATAGCTATGTATGAATTTTTTCCCTCAATAAATGAAACAAAATTATAACTGATACAGTCAAAATTCTTAAATGCAAGTATATAAAATTTACTTAAGCATTTGAAAGAGATGAGACACACTTACTGATCACATTAGGAACAAATTTGTATCAAAGAAAAAATTATTAAATCTGGCATCTTTCATAATCTGCCATCATCATTCGATTACATTGCTACACCATGTTATCAGTTTGAAAAGCAAGTTAAATATCAGATCATGGTTGTCAAAGAAATACACAAAATAATTACCGGATTTGCCTACGTATATGACGCACTTTTTTTCTTTGAAAATAGGTCTGAAAAAGGGTGCGTCTTATAGGTTAATATTTCCGTCTTAAATGTCAATATTTGTTGCGTCTATACGTCGTTTGTGAATGGGTCAAATACTGTAAATTCATTATAATGATCAGTAATAAAAGTTTTTTCTTTTAAAAATATGCACAAAAAAGAAGGTGCGTCTTTTACGCCAGCAAATACGGTAATTGATTATTGAAAAGTGAGATATATCAGTAATCATAGATAAGATTAAATGGAACAGAAAATGTACAATTATAACTACACTTTTCAGTGAAGTGTATTATTTAATATTTTGCAATATTTAAGATACGACATTAAATGCAAAAGCTATGTCCATGAACGTGAGTTAATAAATTTTAAAAGAAAAAAAAAGAAGAAACATAATAAAAAAATTTCAAAAACAAGCAGAATTTAATTTAAAAGCCTTTTCACTTATGATAAATAAATTTTACATACTTCCTCATCCAAAATAAAATCGGAATTAACAAAAACCAGTTTGACTGGCCTTCAAGAAATCTTTCAGCTACAATGTTAAGCTTCCAAGATAATTTTATAAAATAATTACCATGATCAATTCTGTTCTGCATGATAATAACATCCTAAACATTTCAAATTCCTACAAAAAGTTTTGTAAAAATACAATAAATAGAATAGATTAGAACAAATAATAGAAAAGTATAAAACATCATTTCAACTTAGCATAATTAAACATTTTGGTACTTTCTGACTATCAGCAGAGCCGTGAAAATTGGTAATTTTGAGGTTTTCTGAACTGTCAAAATATTTGCTTGGTTAGCTTATGGTTCACACCTACTGTTCTGCTCACAAATAGTAATATAAAAATTTAAAAAGCGTTTTATAAAAAACAAGAAATTTTAGGAGGTTAAAAAAAATCTGTATGGCTGATATTCAAATTTTAGCCACTGGAATGCTATTCAGAAATAAAGATGAATATAAAACATGCAAATATAGTATATGATATGTATATTCATGATATGCAATTTTAGCAAATGTTGAAGCTGTGAGTGCAGATAATCAGAAAGTACAAAATTTTCCATGTACAAGAAGAGATTACCCTGATAATAAATACACTAGTGTGCAAAAATTAAGGACGAGACGGTTTTTTCAATATAACTTTGTACAAAAGGTTTCCAAATCAACACATTTAATACCGTAAGATCCCCAAGTGACATGAGTAATGTAAGCAACACTTACTAAAAGAGAAATCAGAGAGATAAAAAGAAGCTGTATTGAAAACGTAGCATGGAACGCAATGCGACTGAAGGCCGAAACATCCCTGTAATGGGTGTCCAGCAAGAAACATCCGGTCTCTTAGGGGGATATGATCTCCCCTGACTGCTAGGCAGGTTTCACAGCGTCTGCCCATGCTGAGAATGAGGGTGCCAATGAGTTGTTGAGGCATTGCTGCCCATTCGTCTTCCAGCGCCAATCGAAGCTCCGGAATCGTTACTGGTGGTAAGGTACGAGCTGTCAAGCGTCTGCCTAGAAAATCCCATACATGCTCGATGGGATTGAGATCCGGAGATCGTGCCGGCCAATCCATACGTTCAATATCCTCACTCTCTAAGAGCTGTTGGGCAGCTACTGTGCGATGACATGGTGCATTGTCGTCCATGAAAAGGAACTGCGGACCCATAGCGCCTCTAAAAAGACGCACATATGGAAGAAGAATCTCGTTACAATAACGGGTCCCGTTGACTGAACATGCGTCGAAGATGGGAAGGTCTGTACGACTACCAAGCATGATGCCTCCCCAAACGAGAACACCGCCATCTCCATACCAGTCCCTTTCAATGATGTTCGAGGGATGATTGCGGCTTCCCCGCTCTCTCCAGATGAGTATGCGATGAGAATCGCTACTCAGACTGAATCTGCTCTCATCTGTAAAGAGTACTCGTCCCCATTCATTGTCTCTCCAATTCCGGTGTTCCCGGCACCACAGAGAACGCCTTCTTCGATGGGCAGGCGTTAGAGGTACACACCGTACAGGGCGTCGTGCAAACAGACCACCACCGCGCAGTCTTCTGGCCACGGTAAAACGCGATATCGGTCGTCCAGTCGCCTGCGTCGTGTGTCTAGCGATTTCTCCCGCTGTCTGCCGCTTGTTTCTTCTGGCCTGTAAGGCAATATACCGGTCATCTGCGGGTGTGGTTCCTCGTGGACGACCACTACTAAACGCCCGGATAGCTGTTCCTGTAGTTTGAAATTGTCTCCAAAGTCGTAAAACGATGCTGTGAGCAATTCCGAACTCTGCAGCCACACTTGTCACGCTGCGGCCTTCCTCCAACTTCCCAATGATTCGACCTCGGGTAAAAGCATCCAGACGTCGTCTAAGAAATTGATTATTCGCCATTTCTCGCTGAGGCAGCAACTCGGTGTGATTTTAACTGCTATACGGCATGCAATCTCTTTGCCAGAAGTACTGATCTTACAGCGACAACATGCTTTAGACTACTTAGACACTCCCCATTACGTCTACCTGCATATCTGCGCATGTGCTACCGTACATCACCTTACTTAATCTCCTGATTGGTCTTTCTGTCCGCTCTGCCTCTTCGTTCAGCTGATATGCTAATTTTTCGACTTCGTCCTTAATTTTTACACACCAGTGTAGTTTTTTTAATTTTTTAGCACTTACATTAGAAAGAAATAGAATTATACATATAATAAAATGTTAATTGCATATTAATCTAATTCACTTTTCTTGAGTGCCAAACTTTATCATTAAACATAATTCTTTCACATGAACATCTGAAAATCCATTTTTTATTCTTAACTAAAACATAAATAAATAAATAAATAAAATAAAAATTAAAACCGTGTACATTTCTCATGAAGCCCATCATTTCCTAAGATGCCCACTTCTGATAAGTGCCCAGCATTTCTCAGGGTAGAGTTAAATTATTGAACTAAGCATCAATGATAGTCATGTTCTCTAATACAATATTGACAAAGCAGAAGACTAGCATTGTCCTATCAAGGGTATGGCGGCATTCCTGTGACTCCTGCTGAGCTACTGAAAATTTTTAAGCCCAAAATTTGCAATAAAATTAATACGAAGGTTACACATGTTGATCTTGTTCTGTGCGTGTTTGCGCTGACCTATGAGATTCTGGAGGAGGATATACATATTAGACCTTATGCTGCTCATTTGCTTCACTCAAACCCATGTGACCTTGATACCAATGACAACACAATACTTCTGTATACTGAGAATTTTCTGTAGAAAATTGTGTTTCTTCAAATTTATGGAACATATGGAACGTAATTTTCTGTGCATTTTGAGTGGTAGTTGTACATAGTTTGCAAATAAACCCACATCTCAGAATTCGTTGAAGGAATTCATCTGACTAGCTCCCAAGCCTCCGGTCTGCTTCCAAGAAATAAAGTGCTCAAAACGTTTTCCCAGACAAATTCACCTCATATTGAGGATATACAGGGTGTTTATAAAGTCCTGGACCCATTTTAATGTTTAATAACTCATAAAATAATAAAGATAGATTAAAATTAATAATATAAATGGTTAGATAGATTCAAAAAGTTTCATGACCCTTGTCGATGAATTTCCACGTGTGCCCCTTCGTCGCACGGAGAATATCAAGTCGATATTCAATTTCACGCCAGGTACCGGCAAGCATGTCGGCATCCACTGAGGCTATTGCGGTTGTAATTCTGGCTTTTAGGTCATCGATTTTCGACACCCTCCTCCTGTAAACGTTGTCCTTTACAAATCCCTAAAGGAAAAAGTCCAGCGGCGTTATATCAGGTGATCTGGGTGGCCAAGGAATTGGACCTCCTCGCCCAATCCATCTTCCTGTAAAATGGTCGTTCAAAGAACTACGAACGATGGTACCCCAATGAAGGTGGTGCACCATCTTGTTGCAAAAAGACATGTGGTTGAAGCTCTTCTAGTTGTGGAAATACGACGTTTTCCAATATGTCTAAGTATATGACTGATGAGAGCGTCTTTTCTGTAAAAAAAAAGAAAGGCCAATGACTCGGTCGTGCATTATTTCACACCATACATTAACCTTTGAGGAATCCCTTTGTGCCTCACGGTATTCGTGGGGGTTTTCAGATCCCCATATGCGCACATTATGGCGATTAACAATGCCAGAAAAATTTAAATGCAATTAATAAGCAGACGAAAAGTACAGATATTTAGTCTGGAAAATGAAATTATCTGAAATGAACCACACGCGCAGACGATATTTACAAAAGTAAAGATATTCAAACCTGAAGAGGAAAATATATAAGTTATTCCATCAATAAATGTCATAAGTTTGTTTATATCTTCATTATTTTATGAGTTATTAAACATCAAAATGGGTCCGGGACTTTATAAACACCCTGTAGTTAACTGCGCATTTCACAAAGGTCAGGCTCTAAACTGGAATTTCTGAAGTACTGGTAAGAGCAGGGAAAAATACTTCCTGCTGTAAGCCAGTATATTCACCAAAGCATCAAAGTATCAAGAGGAAATATTAAAAAATATCAAGGTATCAAACATATCCAAAATGTTAGACTTATATTTTTGCGTATTTTCTCAAGTTTTGCTTATTGACGTAAATAATTTCTTTTCAGATATGACAGGAGATTTAGAGGAAGAAGCAGGCTCATCCCTAAGAATTCAATGCCATATATTTCGCACTCAAATAACAGTTAATAATTCCATCTACAATGTCTCTTCTGATTATGTAATGATAAAATTTCAAGGAAGACAGCTACACAATGTTGTTAGACTGGATGAGCGCACTGTTGAGTATTTTATTCCGAATGCTAGTACTAATGACACTGGATATTATCTCTGCTTTGTAAATATTCCAAATGTCAGTGCTAAGCAATTTGTGTGTATAACACATGTCGCCGTTGGCTGTAAGTATATTTTCTGATTATTTTTTTAAATCATCTCGATTCATAAGAAAAATATTAATCTTTTACGAGGTTATTTAGTACATTTTCTAACTCATGAACTTCATTTCGTATAATATTTTATAACTCAATGTAATAGATGCATTTTAGTTGCATATTAATTTCTAAAACCCATAACTGGTATTCGAATTTTCTGGCAGAAGTATTAAAAACCCACTCTACTGACTCTCACGGTTTTCACCAGGGGCCAAATCGATAAAACACTGACCACTGGAAATTCGTAACAAGCCCAGTTCTTAACAATGCATACTAAACTTATCTTTCTCGAGAATTGTCTGTACATTTATTGGCAGTCAAATTTGCTGTTTACCAATATAAGAATTTCTTCGGAAATAGTAAATCTCGATTACGCGATTTAGTTTCACTCGAGGTTACCCAGACTGTATAGTGGTTAGGGGAGCCGACTGCGATACCATAGGGCCCGGGTTCGAATCCTGGAAAAGCCATGGTTAACTGTTCGTTTATTCATAGGGGGCAAAGGTGTCCCACCTGTTAGGCTCATATCACACATGCATTTGTTTTCATACGAACAAGTGTTTCGAACAAATTTTCTGCCTGTTTTACTATTGAAAGTTTTTCTGCCTTCTGTTTCAAAATCTTAGCAAAATGATTTCAATCAGAATCGACGAAATGAAGATATTTTGGGGCATCTGTATGTACATGTCAGTTGTAGATTTACCATTTAGAAGATGGTAATGATCACTGTAAACAAGGCAGGAAATGATTGCAAATGCTATGACCGTAAATCGTTGGGAAGACAAGAGGATGCCCACAGAGTTCCTGTGCGGGTCTTCAACTCTGGAACTTAACCTTCAATAAACTCCTAAATGACTCCTGGCCTTCGCATACGCAAATATATGCGTACGCAGATGACGCCGCTCTGGTCGTCAAAGGACGTACCCGTGAAGAATTGCAAAAGATTAGCAATGAGGCTTGTCATATCTTCCAACGTCACTGCGATGACCTGAAATTAACCATAGCACAAAACAAATCGCAAGTACTATTAGTGCCAAAAAAGGGAGGCTCCCTGGCAAGGAGACCAAGAATAGAAATAAACGGACAAAAGCTAAAGATCCTTAAAGAACTGAAATATTTAGGCGTGATAATAGACGAGAAACTTACGTGGATACCACACGTCCTTTCAATCAAACAGCGAACTCAGGCTATAGCCAAACAACTCAGACAGTTCCAGAGTTACAGGTGGGGCCTGAACCACCACATCCAGCAAATCCTTTACAAAACAGTGGTAGAAAAATTGTAACTTATGCGGCGGCAGTATGGGCACAGCCCATGCGAGGAAGAAAAGTGAGGCACCTATCCACAATTCAACGTCCCTTCGCCCTAAGTATTACCCGGGCGTACATCACCACTTCTACAGATGCGATCAATGCGCTAGCCGGACTGCTACCTTTGCATATCAGGGTAGAAAAAGAAGCAGCATGACAACTTCTAATACAACTGCATAAGCCAGCCACCTTTGCCGACGAGTTATACTCCCCAGATAACTACGAAGCGAAACTGACCCCGGTCGACATTCATCCAGCAGACTATGGACCAGCTCAACCATGGAATACATCAAGCAACAATAAAAACGGACCAGCAGACTGCACGTACCACCAGCAACGTACAGCAACCTTTCAAGCATCGTCATATACACGGACGGTTCAAAACTAGACGACAACGTGGGAAGCGCCTACGTAGTTACAAATAACAATACAGTAGTTGCTCAGTGGAAAGGACACCTGTCCACCTACAACAGTGTCTTCCAGGGAGAAGCGGTAGCGATTGCTAAAGCCCTACGCTACTTGCTCAACCAATGGAATACATCAAGCAACAATAAAAACGGACAGCCTGTCGGCTATCTATGCAATTGTAACCCTGTCCATTCTTCTCAGATTATCAGAGATATTCAAAAAGACCTACGAGTTAATCCACAAAGAGATTACCACATTGCTTAGATTAAAGTACACGCAGGTGAGCAAGGGAATGAGGCTGCAGATGCTCTGGCTAAGGAAGCGGCAACTGGAACCTCCGACGAACAGATTTACATACTCTGGCCACAATCGCATTTTAAGAAAACTTTACGACTGCAAGCAACTAGTCTCTGGCAAGAAAAATGGGATAACAGTAATACGGGTCGAAGGACACACTACCATCTGTCCTACGTCTCCCAAGACCGATGCTGTGGCAACCCTAACCTTACGCGCTATATAACAGGGCATGGCCCTTTTCCAGAGTATTTCGAAAAGCGAAGGATTAGTGACACAGGCAACTGCAGCTGCGGAGCGATAGGTTCCCCGGAGCATTATCTCGAAGAATGCCCAATCACAGAAGACCTATACGTCAGATTCCCTGAACAGAATCGCCAGGCATATAGCAAATTTCTCATTAAGTAAAGATACCTAGTGGCCAAAATCAATGGAATAATGGAAAAATTAGCCGAGTTAGGCACGGACTTGTGTGTCAAGTTTAACACTCTCATGCATACAGCTTTCCTACGAGTTTTGCACAAAAATTCAAGCGCACTGTCAACTAAAGTTACGAACAGTGTTATGCAGCCAAGAATGATGCATATAGCCATTCGTCTTGTATAGCTAAGAGACGCAGTGTTAAACAAAGCTCAGAATGCCGTGTACAATTAAGTGTGTCATGTGTCCAAGATCCGCAGTGTCATATATCGCTAAGAGATAAGTCATATATGAGACAATACGATAGTCCACAATGCAATGTAAATAACTAGCATGCACAAGGCATCTATTTGTGAACAAATCGCATCTAACAGCTGGTGAAATATAGATTAAAATATCTGTTCTATGCTCCCGTGGTATACAAATAACAAATGCAAAGAACGCATCTAAGCATTCTGTAACTTATCCCACCTATGTACTGTACGTATGAACTGCACATACGAACTTATGAGCTGCATACATGAACTTATTGCGTGTAACTCTTGGTCATAAATAGGTGCAAGTACACTCTGTAGGTATCTGTAGACAAATAATAACAATGTATAAGTTGTACAAATATGTAAACAACGCGCACATAGTCTTATATAATATATATATATATATATATATTCTATCCAATTTCTTAATTTAGTGTATTGTAATTCTGTAATTGCGTAAATATGTATTATGTAGCAATGTATTTCTTGTATAGAGCAATCTATATAGTACCATATGGAAAATGTTTTAAAATATAACCCATTTCATAATTTAATGTAATACAGTAGATACGTACTGGACTAATTAATTTCTTTCGTATGTAGTGTAATATGTACTCAATTCATGCAATTACCGTAATGTGTCATCCCAAGTTTTCCTTATAGATAGTGTATTTCAAATTTCTCGTATGTGGTGAAATGTATACTTAAATACTTTAATCACCGTAAATGTTATTTTTTCCATATCATTAGTATCAGCAACATGTATGTTATGTAACAGGCACGCTGAAGTATGTAAGAAAAGGTATGTTAATTTGTAAGGATCTTAAGTTTTACTAACGTTTATTTTATTTTAAATCTTTACTATCACTTCTTATTTTCTACTTCCGGCCAGAATTATAAGCGTTAAGGTTTTTATGCAAAGTTTGTCTGGCGAACGCCAAGTATTTAAGTTGTGGCTTTTTGCCAAGCGAGAGAGAGGAAGCAGTGAGTCGAAGCAGGCCGCTTACCTTAGAAGTTACGCAGTTGCTGGTTGCCTTCCAGGCCAGAGGTTTTAATCCTCTTGATAAATTTTAAGCGTATTGTAGTGTTCACAGTTCTCTGTACTACATACGCTTCCTGTTAATATAAGGCCAATCTTCCACGTTTACTATTTTAAAGTTAAATTAGAGTTTAGTTCTATTTTTATATTTTTACGTTAGACCCCAAGTAGCGGGTCCGTGTATTCCGAAGTACGGAAGTTATTGTAAATAGAGAAAATAAAGGGTTTTGTATACCCTTCTTGTGTATCCTGTCTACTTCCCACAATTAGTGAACATAGCTTTAGTAAGCTCTCTGTTGCGAGTCAGGTCCTTGCATGTTCCCGAAGAAGGTAAGAAGGAACATTGACCCTGATAAATTCTACAACGGATTGGATGTATATATGCATTTAAAAATATTCCAGTTTCAGAGCGTTATAGCACTCAGCGTATTCTGTATTGTATATGACAGTGTATAATCGCATATATATATAGGTAAATTGTGTGTAACAGTGTGTAATCGCAAATGTCAGTGTAAGTTGTGTTAATTGTAATACTCATGCATTGGAAGGTATGCATACGTTATGCTTATGAAATGTGTAAAACAAGTTTTCCTTATACATAGTATATTACAAATTTCGTGTATGTGGTATAATGTATACTTAAATACTGTAATCACCGCAAATGTTATATTCCCCATATCGTTAGTATCAGCAACATGTATGTTATGTAACAGGCACGCTGAAGTATGTAAGAAAAGGCGTGTTAATTCTACAATGTTAATGCAACAATGTTTTGGATGCATATATACATTTAAAACATTCCAGTATCAGAGCGTTATAGTACTCAGTGTATTATATATTTTACGTAACAGTGTGTAATCGCATATATATATGTAAATTGCATGCAACAGTGTGTAATCGCAAATATCAGAGTGAGTTGTGTTAATTGTAATATTCATGCATTGGAAAGTATGCATATGTTATGCTTATGAACTGTGTAAAACAAGTTTTCCTTAAAGATAGCGTATTTTAAATTTCTTGTATGTGGTGTAATGTATACTTAAATACTGTAATCACCGTTAATGTTATTTTCTCCATATCATCAGTATCAGCAACATGTACGTTATGTAACAGCCACTCTGAAGCATGTAAGAAAAGGTATGTTAATTCTACAATGTATTGGATGTATATATACATTCTAAAAATATTCCAGTATCAGAGCGTTATAGCACTCGGTGTGGTAAGCGATAAGCGCTTATTGCACCGAGTATCGTATGTAACAGTGTGTAACCGCATATATATTAGTAAACTGTATGTAAGAGTGTGTAATCGCAAATATCAGTGTAAGTTGTGTCAATTGTAATATTCATGCACTGGAAAGTATGCATACGTTATGCTTAAGACACAGATATCAGTGTATTATCGTTTCTAGTGAAAAACGTATTGTGTGTATCAGTATATAAATGCAAGTATCCAAATATCAGTATCAGTGCTGGCCTGTATATAAATAATCCAGAGTCAGTATGTAATCGCACTCAGTGCTTACTACTCTGTACGTAACAGTGTGTAACCGCAAATATCATTATTAGTTATGCAAATCGTGATATATTTATGCATATGAAAATATGTCTACATGTATTAATGCCATATGTGGTCATCAGTGATCATTTGCTGTCTATTGTCAATGTCATCGGTCAATTAACTGTATTTATCAATGTCACGTGATGTCATCTGTGATCGTTTGCAGTCTTTTGTTAATGTCAACGCACAATTATGTACCCTTCTCAATTATGTAATCCAAAGCATATGTAAATTTTAAACGCCCCTGTATGCAGGGATAAATAGATCTCTTCTAAGTCCTGCCTGTATGGCCATGTAGCATCTATTGTTAATGAATCAATTAATACTGGACCCGGGCAATTTGGACGGGAGTCTGCCCGGTGGTATTAGGTGGCAATTGGTTCGCAGAACTGCCAACCGGTTGGTTCAGATGTTGAGTCTGAGCGTCATGTGCGGGCCGCACATGTCAAACTCTGGATAAGGGTGGCCTCTGGTCAAACTCTAGATAAGGGTGGGCAGTGGCGTAGCTAAGGTGGGGCAAAGGAGGACATCTGTCCCTGGGCGAAACATCCAGGCGGCGCTAAATTGATGGTAAATATTTTTGGAATGAAGTGTTTTCCATTCGTGGCACACAGAGAGGGGCGCAAAATCTTCAGTTGCCCCCGGGTGCTGAAAACCCTAGCTACGCCCCTGAAGGTGGGCGTGGCACTATGCTAATTAACTTATTAGTAAAGGGGTAGTGGTCACGTCCTCCGTCGCTTATCGCTTATACGTGTTGTCTTATCCATGAAATTTCTGCACAATAGATGTAAGAAGCAAAGTTTCCAAGTTGCGATATCACCGTGATAAAGAGACAGTAAAGCTTACAGTATTAACGACCTTATGTCGCACTGAAGAAATAGTGTCAAACGTAAACTCACGGATAGTTTAAGTAAGTTTCTTAAAAAAATCTGAAAGCTTTCAGATTTTACATTACGCCTAAAAAAGCATTTTTTTAACGTTTTGTGCGCTACCTATATTTATTAAATATCATGTTCTTCGAACTTAAACAACATAAAATTCAATTCAACAGCAATATCACAAAATATTTAAAAACAGCATTATCTTTAGAATTTCCGATACATAGTCTCGCGCGCTGGAAATAAAAATGTTATTTTTGTCCGTATAGTGTTGCCTTTGCTCGCTTTGAAATCGTTGAGTTTGTTAATAAAAAATTCCTTAAACGTTTACAAAATAACAAATAATAAACAGATAATAAAACATAATTTCAAGTTTGGGCTTTCACATGCCCATATTCGAGGGGAAGACTCCATTATTCAAAATTTGACGGCTCCAGTTACCGTTATTTATTCACAATGCGAGAAACATACATACATTCATGCAGATTCTCCATTATTTAATTTCTTTAAATATAATGAAAAATTCTAATACTTAGTGGCAACAATTTGAAAAGTGAAACCCTGTTTCACAGTGAACGACGGAAAATGCCGGAACGAAATCCATAGCCTTTCCGGGAAAAATTTCTCTTTGGACTAAAAAAAAAAAACATAAATTCCATTGAGCAAATTTTGAGTGAAATGGAGGCAGCCTAGCTGTTAGAGACAAAAAAATATATTAAAAAAGATGCCTCACACAAACAATTATTTGACGTTTTCATAAAAGGAAATTTCGCATCCACATCAAAATTTTTCTTCCTCACTCTTTTAATTTATACCGTCCACACTGTTTTGTACATGCAAAATTAAATTTCATCTTTTTAATATTCTATGTATCTTTGTTTCAGATTTACTGATTTTCACTGGTTTTTGGGTTTGAATTCGTACACAGAGCAATGTTGTAAAGTTTAACTAAACAATAATCTGTGATCCAGGGACGAATTAATGTATTTTACATTTAAACCTTTCAGTTAACAAACAGCCAATTCATGAACCGAGGCTTCACTGTCCTTCAATATACTGAGCGTATTTAAATTACTAAGCTTTGAAACTAAGTCTTACGGTATTTTAAATCAACAGACATCAAATTATTCAGATTAAAAAAAATATGTATATAAATTTCAGATAAACCACTGCCTGTTGAAAACTTTTCTTGTATTAGCGAAGAATATAGCAAGTTAATTTGTAGCTGGAAAGCTCCTCCCAATCCCGTGAAAACAGACTATGTGTTGTACCAGCATGCATCACGTAGGTAAGTAAATTTTATTGATGCTTTTCATTTATGCGGTAAGGAAATTTCTTTTTTTATACATTTTGTTCTATAAATGATATTTTAATTCACATATTTTAAAGCTTTTTAGTTGTCCTATTTAGTTATTTCAAGAGCGATATACTGAAGCTCTCGATTAAAAAAAAATTTCTTTTTTGAAAGTTTGAATTTGGCTACCATCAAACTCTGAAAAGTGGCGGAGAATCTGCCAAAGTTGCGTCAATCATTTCTGCGGAATTCTGAAGCAACGGGAAGCGTTTCTATTTAGTAAACAATGAGTTTTCGATCCGCTAATGTTTCTGCGCTTTGTAAAAATGCTTTTGTCAATTTTTGCTACTTTTTTAGGCCTTCCGATTTTACTAGAAGCTCTATTTAGAATGATGTCGGTCGTATTCGATTGATGATATCGTATTCATTAATACATACGTTTTTTGATGGCAGGATCCCATAATTTTGGAAATAATCCACTGCTTGCTATTCTGTAAAAGGCAGATTCCAAATGTTAATCTTCTTCTTTTTTCTGTCCCCCCCCCCTAAATTGCAAGAAAAATGCAACAATAACAGTTAATTCATATTTTTATTCATAAAAAATGGCTTATCGAAAATCAATCAGAATTACGTCAAAAGCATGAATGAATCGATTAGGCTTACGTCAAATGAACGAATCAATCAGTATTACGTCAAATGATTCAATCAATGAATCAATCAGGATTACGTCAAATGATTCAATCAATCAATCAGGATTACGTCAAATGAATGAATGAATCAGTCAAGATTACGTCAAGTGAATCAATCAATCAATCGGGATTATGTCAAATCAAAGCGCAGATGTTATGTACGCGTTGTTACATGACGGTTATCCATAAACGGAGGTAAATGATTCTGCTTGGCTGAAGTTTCCCGGTCGACGGAATAATACGTAAGTAACAATTATCATTAATCTCACGCAAGTAGCACACAAATTTTATGTTAGTTTTAATTTTCCTTTGAATTTGCATTAGCAAGCCTTTTTTATCCCATGTTAAGAAAAATGTTCCAAATATTTTGAGTGAAAATCGATAAATTTGATAAAAAAAACCAGTTTTATTAGAATCTTTTACACATATTAGGATTATTAATAAAAAATGCTAGGTAATAAAAAATGTTGTGACAGGTAAAGTCACAACTCTCAAATCGTAGTTTTAGGAAAGAGCATTATTATTTCTGTGCCGGGAGCGAAGAAATTAATCCATGAAAGATAGATTTAAAGTATTTTCCATTTTGCATACCTACATAACATTTGTATGCTTCCAAAATTGTTGAGCTGAAGTACGACACGCGCTTCCGTAAAAAGTAACAGAGTAAAACTTATGTCATCTATTGCTTTTTAATAAACACTAGAAACAAGTAAATGTGTCAGCTATCAAACTACATGCTAATGTACCTGTCAAATGTTATGCGACCCGTCGAAACTTCTGTGTTTACAAAAAATTATCTTTATTATGTTGAGCTATTCTTCCGTTTTTAGGACACAGGCATGCGGCAAGGAATTCCAATCCCCGCTCTTTCTAGATTCCAGAGTGAATCCCGAATTGGGCCTGACGTCTGAGAAATTCCATATATAATATTCTTCATATGAGGTATAAGCTGAGGTGGGAGAAACTTTAAAGCCCTTTGCTTCGTGCCAGAAATCCAAGTCTGGATGGAACTGTGGAACGGTCTGTGGTCAGGCACCGTTGAGCTGGTGTCCTAAATCAGTGAATGCAATGTCATGAGGGTCGTGGCTTGACAACTACTGCACCAATTGAAGAGATATATGCACATAATACAAAAATACATGAAATATATGAAAATTCTGTGTACATTATTTATATGGCGAATACATTTTTTTAAAGAACAGCTATGAAATGGCTATGAAATTTCAGGCTACTGGGGAACGAGATTGTACGGCTGAGCGGTGACATTGTAATGTCCAGTATGTCAAAAATCACAGCAATAGAATAAACAGACCCAAAATTGCATGATTGGTCCGAAGCTGAGAGAATGACCCCTTCAAGTGCTTGTAAAATACACACAATTCATATGAAACACTTTTCAGGTTTGTTGCGGTGAATTAATTAAAAATAAAGTTAATTAAGTCCGGCGTCCGTAGGAGGCTATCTGTACTGTCATTTATTTTTTTGTTATTTATTTATTTATTTATTTATTTTTTTGTTATCCTGACTTGTTTGTAGTAGTAAGTATGCGGCGAATGGGAGCAGAAACTTGCCTTCGCTCAGGATTTCTTAGGAAAGCACATCAGCGAAGTTCGGTGGGTTATTTATCAAAGTTCTTGCGAAGAAATCTTCAGGAGTCCTGTTAATGAAATCCTGAATGGGTTCAAAGTCGAAATGAATACTTTTATTTCGGACATAATATGGGGCACCAGCGATTGTGCGAAGAAATTTATTTTGCAAAACCTGAATTTTCTTGATGCAACTTTTGTTTTGCGAATATCACGTCTTCAATGTATCCTGATGACCAAGATTTTCGATTTAGTCGGCTGGATACAAGTTTTCTAGCGGCTGCACCATTCTTCAATTGCCGGGATTTCTGTCCTGCAGTTTAGTCAACACATGGTCAGGACGACGTGATTTTACTGTGATTGCCGTATCATCGGCCTAGCTTGCTAGGAGAAAGCTGGCATCATCGTGCGAATTTGGGAACTCGTTTACATACAGAATGTAGGATATTGGGGCAAAGATACTACCGTGGGTAATACCCGCTTGGATTTTTTTACACTTCAAATCGCCTTTCCATGTTTGACCGTTAAAGTTCTTTCACTCAGAAAAGAATTTATAATGAAGATGAGGTCGCGCGAAGGTCGATCTTGATGAGTCTGAATAAAAGTCCCGAATTCCAGACGCAGTCAAAAGCTTTTGCCACGTCTAACATCAGGATGGCAACAGTCATTTTATTATGCACGGACCAACCGATGAATTCAGTCAGGGGAACAATCTGGGTGGGGGTAGAGTACACTTTAAGGTACCCTTGTATTATGGCGAAATTGTTGTTTGATTTATCGCCAAGTTGCTGTTTCATTTATGGTAGCCTGAGTAGTTGGATGTTATGGAAACCCCTATTGTGACGTAATCGGGTGCATGATTCTGGGAAATTTCGAATCATGGGATGTTTCGTAAGCGTTTTTGTGGTGTGTGTTGGTTTGATTCTTTAGACGGTAGAATAACCGAATGTAGTAAGATTTATTTGAAGTTTCTCTACGATTTGGAGCGAAAGGGGAAAAGAGTGAGGTACGCGAGAGTTACGCGTGCCTTCAAAAGTATAGATAACCTTACTTAGAAAAATAGCAATCTTGATTGAGATAGGCATTTAACATTAAGAATGAGATTTAATAAGGAGAAGTAATATAGACACATAATAATGATTTAAGGAAGCGTACAGTCCCAACACAGATCGCAGTTACATATCACGTGGAAGGCACAAGACGTGTTGTTTCACAGACGCACACACACAGACTGAAGTTGTTACCCGGAACTGCCGGGGAAAACTCTTCTCTCCCCGTCAGGCCGTAGGGTTGTAAACCAGGTTTACTGTTTCGCCAATTGGCGCTTTTCTCCAGAGTTTTTGAGTCTGTATCGCCTGTTTGGCGCTGCCGCTACATACTCCCTCCGCAGTGACAACGAAATGTGACATACCGACGTGGGGGTCGGATTAATCGTCCAGAACGGGTGATACCAATGTCCGAAGGTTTTTTTTACACTCTTTGGAACAACTTGTGAAGAGTTAATGGTTACAAAAGTGGGTTTCAATCTATCTATGGAGATTGTTTGCTTAGTCCCTTTTATTTCGAGATCAAACGTTTTATCTCGTCTTTCTAGCACTTTAAATGGTCCATCATAGGGAGCTTGCAGTGGTTTTCGAACTCCGCCGTGTCGAGCAAACACATGCGTGGATTCGTGAAGCCGTGGAAGAACAAAACAGGTTCGCTGACCGTGGCTAGAAGTCGTAGTCAGGCGGACACTGGTAAAATGGGATTTTAAATCCTCCACAAACTGTTTGGGGGGCGCGTCCATAGGTGTCGAATTGAAAAATTCTCCTGGGAGACGAATCGTCTTTCCATACACATGTTCAGAAGTGGTTGCTCCTATGTCCTCCTTGAGAGCGGAGCGGAAACCCATAAGAAGCGTTGGAAGAGCCGCCACCCAGTTACTGGTATCATAAGCTTTTAAGGCAGCTTTCAAAGGACGGTGGACTTCCTCGATAAGTCCATTCGCCTGTGGATGGTAAGGAGACGTCCTGATTCTCTTGATTCCCAATAATTGGGAAAGGGCTAGAAATAAGCCGCTTTCAAACTGTCGCCCTTGGTCAGTAACAACAAATCGCTGGACAACAAAATCGAGTAATCCAGTGGTCATAAAAAGCTTGTGCTACTGTGCATGCAGTTATGTCTGTATGGGTACTGTTCCATTTAGTAAACCTATCTATCATAGTTAAACAGTAATAATTATTTTGAGAAGGAGGTAGCGGACCAACGAGGTCAAGGTAGACGTGATCAAATCTCTGTGATTTGTCTGGAAACTTCATTAACGGGGTTCTAGTATGTCTGCTTACTTTTGCTTTCTGACATGGAATGCACTGTCGTGCCCATTGTGTGCAATCTTTACGGATGGAAAACCAAACAAATCGAGAACATATTAACTTTGTTGATGCACGAATGCCGGGGTGAGACAAATTGTGCAATGTGGCAAAACCTTTCTCACGGAATGCCGGGGGAATGTAAGGGCGGGCGGTACCTGTTGACAAATCACAATATCTTGGTAAACTACAATTAGGTAAGGTAACGTTTTTGAGTTGTAGAACTTTTGAATCTTTAAGTAAAGTTTGTAATTCTGGATCAATTTGTTGCACTTTAGCAATTTCCTCATAGTCGATAGGGTTAGACATGCTTATCGCTTCTATGCGCGAAAGTGCGTCCGCGCGATATTATCCGAACCTTTTATATGGTATATTTCAGTGGTGAATTGTGAGATAAAGTCTAACTGCCTAGCCTGACGAGGTGAACACTTGTCCAAACGCTGTCGGAATGCATACGTAAGCGGTTTGTCATCGGTGATTAAAGAAAAGTTCCGTGCTTCCAACGCATGCTTAACACGCCTAATATCAGCATAAGCTGCCAATAGCTCCCGATCATACGCACTATAGTTTCTTTCTGCTTGCGAAAGTTTTCGTGAGAAAAATGCGACAGGCTGTAAGTTTCCATCAACTATTTGTGATAGCGTTCCGCCTATCGCGAAGTCTGACGCATCAACCTGTAAAACCAAATGGGCATCTTTCTTCGGGTGTGCTAAAAGAACCGCATTCGCGATTAACTGTTTACACTTTTGAAATTCATTACGCGCTTCCTCAGACAAATTCAGGGTTGTCTTATCATTTTTCTTAGCCCCTTTTAAATACGAAGTTAAATGTATTTGATTCTGGGCTACGTTGGGTAAAAAACGACGGTAAAAATTTAAAAATCCTAAAAATCTCTGCAAATCTTTTACCGTTTTAGGAAATGGGTAGTTAAGTATCTGTTCAACTTTGTTCGTCAGAGGTTTGGTACCATTTTTATTAATTAAATGTCCTAAGAAAGATATTTCGGGAACGCCAAAAACACATTTCGAAGTGTTTATTGTCAATCCATATGTAGTTAATCTTTCAAAAACAGTACGTAAGTGAGATTTATGATCATCTTCTGTATCACTAAATATCAAAATATCATCTAAGTAGACATAGGCAAATTTTAGATCTCCAAGAATTTCGTTCATAAACCTTTGAAAGGTTTGAGCTGCTTCGCACAGTTCGAAATTTAAAAACGGAAATTCAAAAAGACCAAATATGATCTGGATGAACTGGTATATGATAATATGCCCGAACGATATCAATTTTTGAAAAAATTTTCTTTCCGCTAAGTGTATTATTAAAATCTTGTAAATGCGGGATAGGATATCTATCGGGTTCGGTGCACGCGTTTAATTTTCAGTAGTCTCCTACTGGTCGTATATCGCCCGAACTTTTAGAAACTACATGAAGAGGTGACGACCATGCCGATTTTGATGGCCTGCAAATACCTTGATCCATCATAAATTGAAATTCTTTTTTTACTGCTTCGTATAACTTAGGGCTTAACCTACGCGGTTTGCTATGCACGGGACGACCGTTTGTTTCGATGTAATGAACCGCACTATGCTTTACTCTGCCCAAATCAGATTTTAACTTCAGTAAATCCGGAAAGTCTTTCAAGATTCTATGATACGGTGAATCACCCGATATTAGCTTTACCGAAAAATAATATTCAGAATAGGAAAGAAAACCAATTCGAGTTAATTTCGTAGTATTATCGATAAGCCTACCTTGTTTTAAATCGATTAAAAGATCAAAATATCTTAAAAAATCGGCTCCTATTATAGGCACTGGTACATCGGCGATTAAAAACTTCCAAGAAAAGTTTCGGCTATGTCCTAAATTCGCATTTAACAATTTTGTTCCATACGTAGAAATTCTGGAATTATTCGCGGCAAATAATTGTAACGAATCAGGATACATTTTCTTAAACTTAGAAGTCGCTGGCACACATGAGACATCCGAACCCGAATCAATCAAAAATTTTAAATTTAATCTGTTATCGTAAACATGTAAACGACATGAATGCGCGACTGCCGACGAGTTTCGGTCGACAGCCGCTACTTCTAGTATTCCTGGGCAGTAGTATTATGACAAAAAGAACAAGGTGCTCGACATCTTCGTGCATTACTACCAAATCGCAAGTGAAAATAACAATAATTGCTAATGCGCTCTCGAGAATGCCCACGTGAAGAACAACGTGGTCTGTTATGTGGATCCCGAGGGAATTTATTCCTCGTTTTTTCGCGGGAGAGTCGCTCGACCTGTTTACTGAAATTTCACTCCTTAAGGCCTTAAGCTCTTCGAGGGGGCCACAAGAATCGTTCGGATCGCTGGGGTAACTCGCCGAAGCTGCCTGGACAGCAAACACGCTATTGCTCGTTGGCGTGCGCACTTCAGCTATTTTGTCAGTCAATTTTGCTAAATTATCTAAGGATTCAGAACTTTTTGATGAAATGGCATGCACCTCGGAAGGTAACCTTTGCAGTCATAATGATTTTAAAAATTCATCAGATATACATTTTACACCCAATTCTCTCATTTTTCTCAATAAGTGAGATGGTTTGTCATCCCCTAAATGCGATTCAGAAATAAGACTGCGTATTTGCTCGTTTTCCGAATCCGAAAATTCCGCTATTAACCTAACTTTTACGGCATTATATTTTTCCGTCGCGAGGGGATTAAATAAAATATCTGATACTGCAAAAAGAGTTTCAGAGTCTATGGAAAAAATCACGTGGTTATATTTCGTAATATCGTTACTAATCTTTGCTAGAGCAAAGTTACTTTCAACTTGAATAAGCCAAAGTTTAACATTATTTTTCCATAAAGAGGGAATTTTAACCGCCACGTGTGAGATTTGTGGCTCCTGTGCCACCACAATCGATTCGTTGTTGGTTTGGCCTTCCGATCCTGGCATGGTTAACAATTATAAATATATCGTAAATCGTTAACTTAATGTTTTGCCCTATGCTTTAGGTCTTATGTATCAGTTTAGAATAAAATAATGAAGTCATTCAATATCTCAATAAAATAGGGAGCACCAATATTACACAAAGATAAATTTTAAACAATGAATAATTAAGTTTAAATTAAAACTATAATTTTAGAGCAAAATATATCACAAAAGCACATTAAGACCAATCACAGATAAGGAAAAACATTTGACCACATACCTGTAAATCCTCCTTAACAGTGTGATAAACCACGTGTAATCTGTACCATAAAGTGAGAAAGAAATTAAGGAAAATAAATAGGATGGAGCAGTTATCACTCAGAAAAAAGAGCATGCTCATCAAAATAAGGCATATTTTTAGCTTTATAAGAAAGATTGAGACAGACAGCCATTAGGAATCTGAAATAGAAGGAACGAGAGACAGGGTCACCAGTGAGGTACGCGTGCCTACAAAAGTATAGATAACCTTACCTAGAAAAATAGCAATCTTAATTGAGATAGGCATTTAACATTAAGAATGAGATTTAATAAGAAGTAATATAGATACATAATAATGGCTTAAGGAAGCGTACAGTCCCAACACAGATCGCAGTTACATATCACGTGGAAGGCACAAGACGAGTTGTTTCACAGACGCACACACACAGACTGAAGTTGTTACTCAGAACCAAAGAATTTGTAAGGGAAGAATTTGTCCCTTACAAGTTCTGTGACCAGAACAGCCGGGAAAAATTCTTCTCTTCTCGTCAGCCCGCAGGGTTGTCAAGCAGGTTTACTGTTTCGCCAATTGGCGCTTTTCTCCAGAGTTTTTGAGTCTGTATCGCCTGTTTGGCGCTGCCGCTAGAAGAGCTTTATTTGACTGGTGTTAAATGAAGGTTTACTTAGTAGCCATTATAAGTGTCCTGTATGTAGGAAGGATATGCGTCTAGTCGAACGTTAAAACCGTTTAGATGGATTTGAATGGGTTTGTAGGAAGAAAGGTTCAGATGGTCACTATGTGAAGCGTTCAATCAGAAAGAGTACCTGGTTTGAAAAAAATAATTTGAGCATGATTGATTTTTTCATTTTTACGTGGCTCTGGGTGTACGAAGCGAACTCGAAAATCATGGTAAGTGAATATTTACTTTTAGTAGTGCTTAAATGTATAACATGTTTTTCCTTTTTTATGTTATTTTATTGTTTGGTTTAAAATGTATTTTATTGAGATTATGCATTTTTTGTTTGCCGATATTGTAGAATTTGGTGCTCCTTTGACTTTTTAAGTGAAAATATATCGATGTGTACATGGACTAAGTAAAGGGAGTGCGCAATGCAAGCTTGTGCAATTGGAGGATTTTTTTAAGGGAAAATAGGTCGACGTGTACATGGATAAAGTCAAAGAAGTGCGCAATGCCATTTTTGTGAAATTCGGGATTTTTTTTAAGTGGAAATAAATCGATGTGTACATGGATACCGAGTTTGTGCAATTGTTTGTCCTTTTATTTTGGCTTTGTGTACCGGCAATTTTTGGCGCAAAAATCGCCGCTTCGCAAGCCAAAATAACGAGTCAAAGAATTGCACAAAATCGGTATCCATGTACCGCCAAAAATCGCCAAGTTTCGCCAAGGGGTACCCTAAACTATACTTTTACCCTGGGTGGTTCTGGAAAGTTTTTTTCTGATAACAAGGCAAGTGGTCTGCTAAACACTTAAGGGATAAAAATATATTTACGGGTGCCGATTTTGGCGGTACATTGACACCGAGTTTTTGCAATTCTTTGACTTGCTATTTTGGCTTTGTGTAGCGGCGAGTTTTGCGCCAAAATCCTCTTAAGTTGATAGTATCGTATTGGCGATTTTTTGCTCAAAAATTGCGGATACGCAAATCCAAATTAACAATCAAAGAACTGCACAACTGGGTATCCATGTACACATAGACCTATTTTCACTTCAAAAATAAGAGAATTGTATAAACTAGGCATTGCGCACTCCCTTGACTTTGTCCATATACACATCGATCTATATTCACTTATAAAGTCAAAGGTACAGCCAACAAAAATATATAATCGCAATAAACTACATTTTAAATCAAACAATGATATAATGTTAAAAAGGAAATTCATCTTAGCATTACACAAAGGAAATATACACTTACCTTATTTACAAATTTTCCTGTCTTCAGTCAAACAAAATTCCTTAACAGCAACCAAAAAACTTCCTAAAATTATCGAAACTAGAATCTGTATACTGGCGTCGCCACATAAATTTACAAAATTCAGAGTCAAAAATATCCTCCGTAGTGCAGGTATCCTCGGACGTTCGACCATACGGATTTCCTTCCTACAAATAGGACACTAATAATGGCAACTTCAGCCATTTTACCGTGTAAACAACTGAATAACAACGTACCAAAATCCGTCCCATCATTCAAATTCACCGCAATCACGCAACCAATTACGTCATAACAGGGTTTCCATAGCATTCAAATACTGAGGTTATCATAAATGAAAGAACAACTTGGCGATAAATGAAACAGCAATTTAGCGATAATCCAAGGGGCACCCTTCATTCTACTTGAGGTTATCAGTCAGTCTGTGGTAGATAAGTCTTCCGAGAATTTTACTGATTGAAGACAAAAGACTGATGGGCCTGTAGTTCGCTGTATTATCGTGCGGTTTGCCCGGCTTAGGGATGAGAAAAATATTCGCACATTTTCATGCATGCGGAAAGTAATTTAGGTTCATGCAAGCGTTGATGATGCTTGTCAGTTTGTAAGTCATTTTAAAATTAAAACTTTTCAGCATCTGATTACTGATGTTATCACTGCCTGGAGCCTTTTTTTGGTTTCAGCACCCGGATGATTTCGTTTACTACATGAGGAGTTACAAAGTTCGTGATATTCGACGGGTGCGTTTAGCCAGGAATTCACAAATTCCATGACTTCCTTGTCCGAATTTGTAGGAAACGTGTTTGGCCAGAGTTGCTCAGCAAAATGTTCAGCGAAAAGTTCGGCCTTTCTCGTCATCTGTGTAAGCAAATTCGCTGCAATGAGATGGAGCTTTTCAAATATTTCGCAAATTTCCAGATGTTTTTACTGTTGTGGTTTAGGTCTTCGATTTTGGAATTCTAGACTTCAGTTTTGTGCTCTTGGAGTTTTTGTTTGATGCGGCGGTTGAGGCAATTTCCCCCTAAGTTGATAGCATTCTTATGCTTTTTCTTAATCCTGATAACCCAACCATGAACAGCTAAGTGCCCCGAGCAGCTAGAAATCAGATTAGATATTATTGCATCTAAAAGGAATGTAAATAACGAAATCTTTGTGTTAATTTTATGAAACCAAGAGACACCTGTAGTAGAATCACTAGATATAATTTGTAAGCAATATTTTAAATGTGAAAACAATCTAGTAATAAATATGTAAAAATCCTTAATGTATACCCTACTAAAAATGTCCCGTAGAAACCCATAAAAATTTTTACGGGGAATTGGCCTACGGGTACCCGTACAGCTCTGCGGGTACCTGTAGGCCAAATCCCCGTAAAAACCCACAGACAGAAACCCATACAACTGTACGGGTACCCGTAGGCCAAATCCCCGTAAAAACCCATAGAAAGAAACCCGTACGGTTATACGGGTACCCGTAGGCCAAATCCCCGTAAAAACCCATAAAAAGAAACCCGTACGGTTGTACGGGTACCCGTAGGCCAAATACCCATAAAAACCCATAAAAAGAAACCTGTACGGTTGTACGGGTACCCGTAGGCCAAATACCCGTAAAAACCCATAAAAAGAAAGTACGGGTACCCATAGGTCAAATACCCGTAAAAACCCATAGAAAGAAACCTGCATGGCTGTACGGGTACCTGTAGGCCAAATACCTGTAAACAGAAACATGTACAATTGTACGGATACGAGTAGGCCAAATCTCTGTAGAACTGTAGGCACTATAAACAAAATCCCAGTAAAAACCCATAGCCCAAAATCAGATTTTTATATGCATATCCATTGGCCAAATTTCCACGGGTATTCATATACAGAATCCCTATAAAAAACAATACACAAAAATAGAACTGTAAATCAAATTTCCATAAAAACATAAACCAGCAGAAGTACATAATTAGCACTGAATTGTACAGAACTAAATGGCTGTAAAGTAATTTTAAATAAAATTCAATGCAAATAAAAATTTTTAAATATCTAGAAGCCTACGAGCCCCTGTCCTTAATGCACGTCAATATCTATAAACATATTACAAAATATTTGTATAAATTCTCTTTACAAAATTTTAAACTACCTTTATATAATTTTGAAAATAAAATGAAGAGAAAGATAATAACCAAAGTCATGATTCACAACCATCGAATGATATATGTACATATATATATATATGTAAGAAAAATAAGGAATAAGCAAAAGATTAAATTAGCAGTATAAAATTAATTTTCCTTCTCTATTCTAAAAACAGTAATCTTTCTGCACTGCATCACTTCGAGATTAATTCATGTCATATGACTCTTACATAATTTGATGTTGTAAAAGGAACTAAAACTCAAACATTCAATAGTAATTTTATAGCAGCATTAACTATCAAATATGAGTAAAAATGCATCGAGAACCAAAATTAACTCGGTCTGAATTAAGATTTCACCCTTAACATAATGTTTTGCTTTTTACGCTTTGGCCTAGCTGGATTGCAGTCTGTCTGCTCCTTGTTTCTTACTACACATTTATCAAAAATGTTAATTTTTGGAATAGGCATAAATAATGTACCAACTTGTTTGTGGTTGCAACATATTCGCTGAAAGAAAAGTTGAATTAAATCTACCTCGACTGCCAAATTTCTTATTCAATGTGGATTGGAGTTTCAACATCTCTAAGCCGTCAAATTTCTTGCTGTTCACTACGGATTCAGCTGCTTGTATTCGACTACAGAATCTATTACATATATATAGCAAGCTATCAACTGAATTTACCCATAGATACCTTCTTAAAATGGAAAGCTAAAATTCTTCAACGCATATCCACCGAAATCAGTCACCTCAAATTTAAAAGTACACTGAATTGGTCGCAACTTACATCAGATATTAATAAATTAAAACAGCTTTTTACTATTACAAAAATAGATAAAGCAACTAATAACTTTAGCATTATATGAAAACAATTCTACGCTGAAATTATTCATAAAGAACTTCTCAACGCAACTACTTATCAATTAGTCAACCTTACAGAAACATCTATAATAAACAGAATTAAAACTTTTCATAAGAAACTCAATATTACTTTCAATGCAAACTACAACAGATTTACTAATCTTTATGCGATTCCCAAATTCCATAAAACACCATTAAAATTTAGATTTATAGCTAATGGAACTAATAATTACAAGAAAAATGTAGACTATTATTTTTCAATTCAACTTAATAAAATCTGTAAATTTATTTTCAATGATTGTAACACTAATCATAACTATTGCTGTATCATTCATAATAACACTCCTGTCATTAATACCATTCAAACCATTGACATCCAAAACATTAACTGCTATGATTTTGAAAACTTATATACCTCACTTCCTCTAGAAGAAATCTATACCAATCTACTTGATCTACCTAAACGATTCCCTAATATACTCAATATCATGACTCTTGACAAATGGAAAACCTACCTAAAATGCACACTTTTTCATAACTACATTAAGTTTGAAAATCAACTTTTTAAACAAGTCAGAGGATTGCCAATGGGCTTACATTCCAGCACCTCGATCTGTAATATCTTTTTATTTGTCAAAGAATTTAACTTCCAAAAAAATCTACAACCACAAGAGTTAAATTACTACAAACACCCCTACAGATATATTGATGACCTTATTACTAATAATAATAATTAATAATTTTGGTAAAATTGAACACTCCGAGATTTATCCGAATTGTCTTACACTTAATAAAACTAATAATTCACAAAATAGCATAGACTTTCTAGATCTTCAAATCATTAACTACAAAAAAATTTTACTTTTTGACAAAATAAGAAACTTCAATTTCAGTACTAACAAATTAATAAATTGGAACTCCAACATATCCAAAAAAGTAATTAACAATACTATAATTAATCAAATACAACGAATTAAAACTATATGCACAGATACAATAGATTTACAACGCGAAATTTTGATCCTTATTAAAATTCTCAAAAATAATCTAATTCCCATTCAATTTATTAACCATTGCCTTAAAAGAGCAGGCGTTAAATACTCACTCTAAATCATTTAACTGATAGGGATATCATAATTTTTTCCTAAACCTGAGAAGGCGGTATAAGTTGGATGACTGTCAGTTGGAAGATTTGTATATAGTGTAATTACTCAATTGTATATATTGTAAAAGCTAATTGTCTTCAGACATATACTGTTACTATACTGTTACTAAAAAAATGGGCCAATTTCATGCCTTTAGTCTGTCTATTAGCTCTTGGACAGTGAAAATTCCTTTTTCCTTTCTTAAATTCTTAATCATTGCGACACGACAATTAGCCAGAAATTAATTAATTTCCATTCACTAGTATTTTCAAAAAAATCTTAACAGACAGTCTCACTCAGATAAGAACTCCACAAAATACATCCCTCGAGATTTCCAAGTCCCACCCACTACCATAAATTACTTCACCCAAGTCTTACCGACTGATATTATTCAAAGCCCCTACTGCCGCTAAGAATTTTCGGACACTCTACACTTATGAGTCAGACACGAAGAGAACACTTTGCCAACTCCCCCACTAGAAAGAATGTAAGTTACTTAATACCTTTTCTGGCCTTTATATCTTCATGTACATTCACTGATCTTATTTATATTATTTTCTATATTATTTTCTATATTATTTTTATATTGTCTTTGATTTATTTTTACAAAGTTTGCATTATTTATCTTATTTTGTAATCTTCTATGTTTATTTCAACTTTACTTTGAATTCGATTTCATAATGACAATTTCCAATGTTTAATTTCTACAAATAATATAGTAATCAAATGCATAAACATGAAAGTGTCGGGGACGGTTACTCGAGTTAAATAGGATTTCTCTACAGTAATTGATTTTTACACCAAATTGAATTGAATAAAATGCTTCATAAGCTTCATTCTTTGAGTATTAGCATTGGTTCATAATTCCTTCTTTTCGCGGAAATATTTGGCCTGACTAGAATTGCCGGTTTGGCTTTAACTTATAACTCGAGTAAAGACGAAACACTTTCGTATTTACGTATTTTTATCAATTATTGTTCATTGAACGGGAGTTGGTTTGTTCCCCTTGAAAAGTCAACTAATTTCCGATCAATGACAATGATTACATATTTTAATTTTTCCTTTTACAATTGAAATTTTAATCTTCATGATGATTTAACTCCAGTCCCCGTTAAAACATTATTAACATTTTGCTTTCAAATTACTTCAAAACATCTTTCAAAATATAACTTACCAGTATGGATTCACACTTTTAAAATAATTCTACTTTAATTAAACTTAGGAGATAATATAATCAATTAATCAATACTGTCTAGGAAATAAATTATTATATATATATATATGCATATCATTTCATTTGATGGTTGCGAATCATTACTTTGACTGTATATATATTATTGATTTCATTATAAATATATAAATATATACATATAGTATCTCACTGCATATATTTGTATTTCAGTTCTTTAATTGGGAAATTAAACAAATGCATTTAATCACATCAGCTTGTTTAACAATTTGATACCTGATGAGAAATGTATTGCCAAAGGATGGTACTTTCTAGCATCTGCTTAAATTTTAAGTTACCTACAATGCACTAAACCAAATTAAAAAAACAAAATTAGAAGAAACCCAAATTTTCAGGAAAAGAAACATTATTAACAAGCAAGCAAAAACAATACGGGACTTGCAAATTAGAAACTTAACATAGAGTTCAAATTTAGCATACTTGCTATCCCCTTAAGGCTCGCTTACCACTAATAGTAACACCCTACAGTTTATTATGACACGCATACACATAGATGTTTTGCGTGGAAGAAAGGATGAATCCTAGAATATAATGTAGTGAAGAAATAATAATGGCTAATCTTTGGAATATGGTAACAGGTAGTTTGGCGACATTTTGGTAAGGCGATAAAGGTTACTAGCTAGGACTTTAGCAGTGTACATGGATAAAGTCAAGAGTGTGCACAATGCCATTTTTGTGCAATTCTGGGATGTTTTTTTAAGTGAAAATAGGTCGACGTGTACATGGATGATACCGTGTATGTGCAATTCTTAAAAACGCGGCAAGCAGTTTGCGATTCTGCGCTGTCTCCGAATTTCGCACCTAATCTTCGTCATGATTAAGCATTTTCGTTCCATAAAAGTTGTAGTATACGAGTAATTTGGCTAGCAGATTGTTGGAATAAATGTTGAGTAAAAAAAAAAAAAAAAAAAAAAAATGCCTTTACATCGTGAAAACAAAATGGCGTCCAAAACAAAACTAGCAGGTTGCTGTAGCAGGGTTGGTCGCCAAAGTTTCGCCAAAAAATCGCCAAGTTACCATAATCCAAAGATTAAGCATAATAATATACAAACACTGTGTCAACCCCTTATTACAATACTTTGAATGTTACCTGTATCTCTCAAAAGATAAATGAAACATGAAGATAACATATAATAAACTTAATAATACCCAAAATACAATAAATTGTATTGTAACAAAACGAATTTAAAAAAATTTACAAGTCTCAACAAATACCAATTCTCAGCGCACAGTTCGGGAATTAAGGAAATATCTCACAGCGTATAATGTTTTATTCCGTATCTCACTTTTAGTGCTATATAATCTTCCACAGATTTTATATAAATAAAATCTATAATATAATGGGTATTTATACTATATGTAGTTCTTGATGTAAGAAAGATCAACTTTCGTACTGTAAAAATTCCATCTATGTGAATAAGTATGAATATACTCATAATTATACTAAATAACTAATTTAATGAATCTAAATTCCTATAGAAAATGGAGATGGTGTAGAATCGCCCACTGCTTGCAGTGTTTTTAAGAATTGCACATACTCGGTATCCATGTACACATCGATGTATTTTCACTTAAAAAAAATCCCAGAATTGCACAAAAATGTCATTGCGCGCTCCTTTGACTTATTCAGGTACACATCGACCTATTTTCACTTAAAAAGTCAAAGGAAAATTGACAAAAATCCAATTCTTTTTACTTTAGTAAAAAGTACCAAATAAATAAGTAGGCGATTATGCAGTTTACCCGAAAAAATATATAAAAATACCATTTACCTATATATATTAATAATTTATTATTACACAAGGTTTTTCATATATCATCTCAAAGGAACATAAATTTAATTAAAGCGATGCATTATTGGAATAAATGTAGTCAGTGTTTTAGGTGTAAGTTATTTAGATTTCTATTGTAGAAAGAAAATATAATACATAGAAATATACATAGAAAATGTATAGAAATATTATTTTGAACCATAAAAATTCTAAAGAGTAAAATCTAAAGTACTGAAAAGGTAGCTAATGTTCTTGACAGTAGATTATATAATATAAAAATACCTCATCCTGAGCATTTTCTGAAATTACAATGCCAAATGAAATTTATATAGTGCAGTGTTTAGCAATAATAACTTTTTGTAAACAAATGTAGCTATATTCGCTTAATTGTAATGACAGTAATTTTAACTGCATTTGTATAAGGGGTACTTACGTATTATCGCAACCAGGTTGGCGCTATTTGTAAGTTTGAGTAAAAAAGTATGAATAGAAAGAAAATGTACATTTATTAATTACAGATAATTTTTAATACAGTTTTTTATATTATTTTGTTTTAAAATATAAAATAGCAATTAAACCCTTGCGGTTTCGAATTTGAATAAGTTGCAGAATTATTTTTTCGGCGAAAATCTTTTGGCTATTGCTTTTAGCACTGATTGAAAACCGTATTCGCCCTAACCATGTACACGTCGACTTATTTTTACTTAAAAAAACATCCCAGAATTGCACAAAAATGGCATTGCGCACACTCTTGATTTTATCCATGTACACTGCTATTTTCTCATAAATTACAAAAATTTGCACGAAAATGCAGTAACATTTTGTGAATCTCCACATGCTCTTTTTACAAAACTACGTATAACACGTAGGGTTGCCTTAAGTAGGTCGCCAAATTTCGCAATTTATGCGAATTTTGGCCTGGTTGCGTTAATACGTAAGTACCGTATAAGGCTGTACAGAAGATTTATTTATATGGGTTTTCATCCGCAGAGAGCAACCGAATTCTCTGTGGAAGTGCTTCCGAAAATAATGTTTAAATATTACTCTAACTATACTTGAAAGCAATGCTATAACAGTGCCCTTATAAGACTCATGATCCGAAAAGCTTTGGTTTTAATTGTCTCGTAAAAACTTTCAATTACCTCTGCAAAATTCATACCCACTTAAAAATTACTACACCGAAGTCAATTGATTATACAGCAAAACGTTCCTAAAACAATCAACTCCACAATTCAAGATAATGGCAGTTTCCTGTAGCCTGACAAAACTATGAGTGATTTTTTAAGTCCTGTTATTTAATTATTGTCCTGACAAATGTGCCATTACCAGAGGTGGTCATTTAAGAAAATAACCACTATATGAGGTTTCAACTTAATGTAATTTTTTTCAAATAAATAATTCACTTTTTATACTCCCAAAACTAGTACATTTAATATTACATAAATCTTATTCACAAATCTATTTCTATTTCAAAAGCAATTTATGAAAAACACATTTGAAATTTTCTTCATCAAACAAATAATAATGAAAATTAAAGTATGCAGAAAAATGATTATATGTGTTTTAACAAAATAGCACAAAATATTTAATGTAAAAATGTGGTTCTAGTCTCATACTTGTAAGGAAAAATAGACCAAAAAGAAAAAACAATGTAAGCTACTATGATCATCTAAATTGTCACATAATTTTAGTAGTGGAAAACAGATTCCTTAAGCTTGTATGTCTTGTCCACCCCATTCAATAAGTAATAAACACATTAAATATTTCAATGTTTATTTCATTAATAAAACTTACCTTTTTTGCTCGCGAAATATAATTAGTACATTTTTTAAAGCGTAAAAAAGTATTCTTTTTGCTCGGCCACATCACATTAGTCGAAAAATTGAAAATTGAATCATGCAAGATCATTTTTAAGTAAGGTATGCTCAAATTTATTAGTACATAATATTCAAATGATAAAGCATCTACATGAACAAGCTTTAAAAAAGTATTTCTAAACTGTAATCAAAAAAATAAATTTTCCAAAATACAATTTCAGTAGAATGCAAAAACTATATTTCAGCATCTGATCACTGAACCAAATTATCAAGTCTGAAATTATCACTTTTCAGTCTTTAAGCACATTGTTTTTCAGGATAAAAGTAAAGATGGAAAATCAATTTCACGCTCAGAAACTCCATTTCACAACTAGTCAGTTATCAGCAACGTTCTCTCAAACATTAGACACGATTACACGTGCATGGCTTTAGTGGTATATTCATAGTCAGTGCTGGTATTTTATTATTTATTATTAATTTCTAAACAGTAAAACATAGTAAAATTTGTAATACAGTAAAGCATAGTAAATAATATATTGCATTACTACAACCACGAAGAAAATAACACCACCATCGCATAACAATAACTAGGGCGGCGCCATATTGCTTGTTTGGGAAACTTCTGAGAGTGGGGGAGGGAGGGGGAATTTTTTCTTCACGTCAGCGTTAACAGAGAGAAAAGTTTGGCGATTGTGAATGAACTTGTTTGCGTTAAAGAGATGTTGGTTGATACCAGTGTTTATTTGTAATATCAGAAATGTAAGTGCTTATGTGTGTGTATTCAGAGAACCAACTGGTAGCAAAAACCACCTCCCTAAGACGACCGCCTCTGAAAGAGACCAGTATTTCTGAAAACATAAGTATACTTTGGCATTGAATATTCCCTCTGTAAGGCGACCATTCACAAAGAAAGTTCTGCAAGTGTGTCTGGTCGCCTTAGAGAGATTCATTCCGTAGATGCAATCTCCCTAAGACGACCACCTCTAAAAGATAACCGTATCTCTGAGAACGTGAGTATATATTGGTATTGAGCATCACCTCTCTAAGGCGACCACTTTCAAAGATGAATTTTTATTTGCGGCTGGTCGCCTTAGAGAGACCTTGTTGTGTGTGGTGTATATGATTACTGTTATTGTTTCCGAAAAACAATTTTTAAATCAAATAAATAAGCATATTTAGTAAAAACCCTCTCTAAAACGACCACCTGCGTTTCCAGGTTACTCTGATGGTCTTAAAGAGATCATATTTTCATTCTGTTAATTTTATTGTTTACAAGAAGTCTATTAACGTCAGATAAAAAAAAATAGCATAAACCCATATAAACCAACAGAAGATTTATTATTATATTGATACCAGTAAGAAAACCAGTAAAAGTCAATATAAACCTATACAAACCAGTACAAAGTTCTGCCATTGATGTTGGTTGTATGGGTGTCAAGTGATACCAGTAAGAAAACCCCACAGAGATCAATAGAAACCAGTAAAAGTCAGTAGAGACCATCAAAAATTCTATAGGTACCAGTAGAAAGTTTTACTGGTTTCTATATGTCATTTTGAAACCAGTAAGAAAAACACACAGAGACCAACAGAAACCAGCAAAAGTCAATAAAAACCCATAAAATCTTATGGGTACCCATCATAAAAAGTTTTACTGGTTTCTATGGGGCATTTTTAGCAGGGTACTTATATTTCGTTTTATTTTGAAGGTCTCCCAGAAAATGTCCGGAAGTTTTGAATGCTACCTGTTGCCAGTGGACACTGCAATCTAGGAACAATTATATTAGGTCCTATCGATTTTTAAGATTTAGAATTGATGGCAGTAATGCTTTGGGCACAAATACACAGTATTTTTTTATAGAGCATTCCAAAGTAGGTAAGTTCTATCAAACTGAGTAAAAGAACTGTGCAACGTTTGTTAAACTAAGCTAACAATAAAATAATAAACTGAAAATCTTCTGAAATTTAAATATAATCTTCATTGCCATTTCTACTCCAAGAAGTAGATATTTGTTCTGTACTGAGCATTAATTACAAACTGCTTGATGCCTAATTATATAAGTTACGGAAACCAGTTGGAATAAGTTAAAAATGTCTTAAATAGTTTTTACAAATATGAATTTATTACATGTACACGTTTTTCCATTCGAGATATTAAAAGCTACATAAATGTAGGATTCTACTTCTTAGAAATTAAATCCCTTTTAAAATTTATATTTATTAATAGATTTAATTAATATTTATTAATGATTTAAATTAATTATAATTTTTAAGTGTTAAACACTGTTACTGTTTCATTCTCTTAAGGGCATATCTTAATTAACTCTTCATCAAGATTTAAGGCCAGGCATGTAAAACTCAGTATCACAGATAGGCCAGTCATCAGTGTACAAGAAATTTAAGAAATAAGAGCCAAAAAAATAAAGGTAATTTTTTATCCTTAATGATGCATTTAAAAAGTGAGTAAATGCATAAAATCTTTTCTAACACTTGCAGTTCATTAAAAATAGAATAAACATACGGAATTCTTATAGCAAATCGGTATCTATCGTTTCTTCTCCGATACCTGGTATCTTATAAGGTACTTCTCCTGCCTTCCTAGCGTGCCTTCGTGGTGTGGTGGTCTGCACCCTGGGCCTGTATTCCAGAGGTCCATGGTTCGATTCCTGGCGAAGGTGTTGCTAATTTTTCAACTTGTCTGCTTTCAAAAATAACTAATGTCTCTACAGTGGCGTCCGAACTAAAAGGGGGGTGGATGAGTATTTGGCGATTGGGTCCCCTAAAAACACCAGTCACCCTTTAAAAGGGGGAGTATATAAGGTATTTCTCCCACCTTCCTAGGGTGCCTTCGTGGTGTGGTGGTCTGCACGCTGGGGCGGTATTCCAGAGGTCCGTGGTTCGATTCCCAGCGAAGACGTTGCTAATTTTTCATCTTATCTGCTTCCAAAAAATACCTAATGTTTCTACAATCTTCTTAATGAAACTATCTTTTGGGTATCTGTGAACGTACTGCTGGCAATAGAAATTTTCGGAATAGAAATCATATATACGAGTATCTCTGTTAACTTGGATCTCGTTGGGTTTTCTTTCCATAACTGAGAAAAATGGTTCACATTAATATGCAATATTGAACAGGAAATTCACGATGTAAATTTGTGGCTTTCTCAAAAACAAGCAGGGAAATATTTACGAAATTGAACTATAACCACGTAACTGAATTTTTGCTTTTAAATTTAGTCGTATTGAAACTCCCTTAATTCCCTTTGTAAATGGGCTAGCAGACTCGCAATGTCGGCTGAGAACATATTTTTATACAGACACCGTCTGGAGTGCCTTTTTAGCTGTCCACGTTTTATATACGGCAGGATACTGTGTAAAATTTGAATTTTTCCGTGTATAAACCGAGAAATTCTGGAACGTTTTCTAAAGCTATTGCGATATTCCAGTGTTATTCTGAGGCATTACTGTCTAGGTAGTACTTCCTAAAGCAACTACACAATTCCTTACGAGCCTGAGGATGAATAGTACATGAAATGCGTCCCTGATATGAGGTCTTGCATGGTGAAACGAAGAGAAGAGATACTTTGTATCTGTAGGAGGTATAGTCGTCACACATCTAGTACCATATATACAGCACTAAGAGAAAGAAAAAGCGCGTAAGCGGTAGGGAACCCATCTATTAGAGTAGCGTCAGCTTGCAGTGGTCGGCGTCTAAACCTGGCAACACACGAGATTGGAAAATGTACAGAATATCATGAAACGTAACAGGTAGTTTGGCTACGTTTAGGTGACGGGTGATACCGCGTGTCAGATGACAAATCCTTCTTGCGGTAGAATATGTGAAGCGTACGGATCATATGAAAACATCGTCCACTAAGATTTCATAATTTGGAAGTATAGCGAAGTTTGCAGTTACTGTTGGTTTCTGCCTTGTTCCTAATTAAACATTTTGAGATATTTCTTTACCGCGTCAATTTTCAAATCATATTACAAATTTTCATTTCGGATGAAGTAACGAACACCAGTGATAAGCCGCAACAACTTGTTTCGAAGGGATTTGCAGTTGCTTGAGATCATTTTCTTTTGCAGTTGCTCGGGCTGGTGATGCGTAAGAAAAGATCGGGCGGATGATAGCCTTATAAAGACGTAAGGTACCTGCATGATTCAGTCCTGAGTCACTCTAAAGTAATGTGAAAAGTTTCCGAATGACAGGGTATGACCGCGGGCGCTCTCGATGTACGCAGACCATGTGAATGAAAATCCTAAGTATTTAGCCGAATGTTCATTCCACGAATTTATCTTGTTGAAGTCGTCAGAGATGATAATTCAAGTTAACTTTTCAAAGAGGTGGGTTTTCATAAAGGATCTTCGACACCTCCAAGAAATGAATTATATATTAGAGATGGGCAAAACCGTTCCTTTAAGGGATGAGATCGGAAACGTTTATTGACTGAAGTGTATCAGTTCTTTTTAACGATTCACCGCTCACTAACAATGGCTTCGATTAATGCTTCGGAACAGGCATCAATCAAGAGCGGTGTGCAAAGATGATGGAAAAGCAGAAAAAATTGAACAAGGAGTGGGATCGCTGGAATCAACTCAACCAAACCGCTCACTCCCTTGGCTGATTTCTCTCAACTGTACTTTTGAGATTCCCTAAAACAACCTTTCTATATAGAACAACAGTAACGTTATGGAATAAAAAATGCTTAAATTTAAAAAATAATGAAAACTAAACTTCCTTTTGCTATACATTATTTTATCATTATAATTGATATCTTGTTGCTACTACAAAGCATAGTGTAAAAATTAATTTTTAGATTAGAGGCAGCCCAAGCATTTTTGACCTTGACAAGCTCGATGAATTTTTGCCTTATGAGCGAGTAGTACTATAAACTGGAGTCCCCTAAAATAGGAGAGAATGAGGTATGAGGTGGGCCTGTTGTGAACAGTGAATGGATTCATGCTATAGCTGGCAATGTTATTTTGGTTTGGTTTAGTTTATTTAATTATGGCAAAGTACTCGAAGGCTTTCTGCCTAAAGGAAGGGATGTCTTCGTGGAGGATTTTATGAGGGATGTCTCGTATACACTTTACGCATGGGGAAAACCACCACGAAAACGCCCATGCAGCCAGCCCGTTCGCGGCACTGGAATTTCGGACCTACTACCAGTGTTCCAGGGTGTTTACTGCTCATCCGCTGGTGAGCCTGCTGTTTTCGAGATTTTATGTAATTTTAAAGTTTCATTAGAATATTCGTCACTGGTGATCAGAAACCTTTTTTAGTACTTTTTGATTACTTATAAAATATTAACAGCTAATTTTTATATTGTTATACATTTCTAGAAGGGTACTTAGTCGTTGGATACTCGTTGTAGAAGTCGTTGAATACTTATAGTTTGATCCGAGCTTCGATGTCAATGATCGGGCTGGCTGCGTGAGCGTTTTCAGGTTTTTTCCCATACGTTGCGTGTATACGAACCAATTTTTCTTGGAAAGTCCTCCACGAAGGCATCCCATCCCTTAGGCAGATAACCCTGGAGCGTTTCTTGTAATTAAATAAACCATACCAATCTAGAAAAGGAGATTCATGCATAGAGTTTTGAAAAAAATTGAGATATATAGAAGTTGGAAGACTTCATGTGCGGGGTCTAGACCAAAAACACAAATGATTCTCTTTACGAAGTACATGTGTCGGCGTTGTCTTACAACCAATGACGGTGCAATATATTTCTCCAAAGTCATGTAGTAGTGCTAAATTGGCGTCAATTAGGACGAAAAAACAGCATCTTGATTTTCTACATGCGTTCCTTTGATACGAATGTCCTAAAATATTTCTTATTGGTTTATACTACCCTGATTTCTGTAATGAACAATCGGGTCTATCAGTATCAATTCTAAACCAATATCACTATCAAGCGAGATATATATAAAAATTCGAAAGCATAAATTGATATTTCTGAGAAGTAAATGTGTAAAAACTTCAAAGCAGGTATTTATAAATCAACGGGTTTCGAAAAATTGTGATATTGGTTTGCCGTTGCTTGTGTAATTGTGATAACTTTATAACTTTTGTAAATATCCACATTACAAAATTTTAAATTTTCTTCAATTTTAACAGTGAAACCAAGTGCTCCGTTAAGTGCGAATTTCAGCAACGTGGGAGCGACTAGTTTGGTACTTCACTGGGGTTCTCCTGCAAATATGCAATACGGTGAATTTAGACCTGGATTGACGTATTCTATCCAGTATCGTCCTTTATCTTCAGATCCAGCATCATTTAAGGTAATTTTTTAAAATACGAGTTATTTTTCTAATTGTAACTCTAAGTCAACGTTTCTCAGGCTTTGTGGTCCTCTTAACCTGCCCTTGTGGTCCTCTTAGATTGCGAAACAAAATTCAGATTAATTGCATATACCAGACATGAACAAACTGCGGCTCTCCGACACCTTAACCACGCTGAGCTACTTGCGATCTTTTGCCATCTGAAATGCGACTAGTTTTGAATTAATATAGTTTAATTTTTTTAACACAAATGGAATTTGAAATACAACTCATGCAGTACCACATTTCTTTATCAATCGCTAATATAATTTCCGATATTATGTATGTAAAAATTTGATAGATTTCAAACTGTCCAATGCCGGCTTATTGTCAGAACAAAAGATAAGTAACATTTTAAAAAATTCCATTTCCGGTAATTACTATTCCGTTTCTGTTACTTTTTGAACAGGTAATGGTCATCGGAATTTAATAATACAAAATTAATCTGAAACGCAATGCTAATATTTTTATTTAATTATTCTCCCTAATATTTTTTCTGTCAAGTTAATTTTAATTCAGGTATTATCTGCTTACATTCAGGTGTGATCCCATTGTTCGCAACAGTTGTGATCTACCTTAAAGATTTGCTATTCGTTGCAGGGTACTACTTTTATTCAGTCATTGAATGGCGTGACTAACTGCTCCAAAAACTTGTTTCGCCTTGCAATCCACAGAGAGCTCTTTTAATCTGTGGGAGAATTTTACGAGGATTTCATTGGAGAGAACCTTCAGCCTCTTACTTGGTTAGAACCTCTTACTTGGTTGTCTCAAATTTCTGCGGAATTCTTTGAAAATTAATTTCCGATTCCTAAGCAAGTCAAGCATTTTTATGCAATGGCTTCACGGATTTCTCAACCATTCACATAAATATGCTTAATGAAGTCTTTTACCACATGAAACTCTATCTTTCGTAATAATTTCTTGGTAATCCTACGCAGAGATCATAATTTATTTCACCAATGGCTGTGTATGCTGAAGTACTATTTGGAGTCGTGGGAAGACTCACTGATTTCACAACGATTTAAATTTTAATCAAACTGTTTCATTCCCATTTTGTCAAATATTGTATTCCAGAGAGAGAACTTTCATCTTAATAATTAAAGCTTCATATCAATAACGTTACAAACGTCTCACCTCCCCAACGTTTCTGTAAAAATGGGCATTTTTATATTGGAGATTTTTATATTAGCTTGTGATATTTTCTTGTATTTTTCGATTTCTTGTTTGATGACTGTCTTTATTGGTACGTCGTACTAGGTTAGAGGTATTTTGCTGCACTAGGTTAGAGCCGCCGGTAAATATCGCACTAAGTTAAAGGCATTTTGCTGTCCGGCATATCTAAATTTTTACCTCTTAGTACTACTGACTCCGATGCCATCATTATATGCTTCTTTTAATTTGTTTATATCTTATATCTTCCTAAATTTTCGATCATCATGTACGTCTGGCACGTCCTTTATGAAAGCTTAGTAGACAAACAAAAAGTTTTACAATGACTCACTGCTTGATCACTACAAATTTCAGGTAATAATGTGAAAATATGCTCCCGTAAAAGTTTATTTTCAATGTCTGATCTTTTATTTTCTAAATTATCCTCTGCTTAAAGACTCCATTTCAAACTCAATTTGAGATTTATTTTCTGTAAACAGGTTAGGAAACCCAATGAAATATTGTACCGTTAGTCTGACAATAATTTATTTTAAATTGCTTCCATTTACACATTTTTAGAATAATACAGAGTTGAAAGTTGAGAGATATTTCTCTTTAGCTACCTCCTAAATTTAAGAACTTTAGAGCACATTTAAGCAGAAAACGATCTAAATTGATTAAATTCTTCTTTAACTGCCTTGTAGAGTTTTACACATAAATGTATCAAGTGTTTATTTTTTAACTTATTTACGCAGTATGAAAGCTTCATTCAAATTTTTCTCAAAGAGACTTCTGCAAATACATGTATTTAATCCTTTTCTCTCTGTAGGCGTGTAGTTAGTTTTGCGAAGTTTTCTAAGTTATTTTCAGATATTGCGAAATTAGAAATCTAAGTCTAGGATTTAAGGAAACATTTGTCCACGTGGAATATTATCGCATCTATAATATAAATTAATAAAAGAATAATTACGAAAGTTTTATCGGCATTTAAATAACAATTTTATTTTTATATTGGTTTAAAAAGTCACACATGTATTTTTTTAATTTTCATTTTAAGCGCTTACATATTATTCGGCTCAAAATACGTAGCTTCAGTGTACTATGATTAATACAGCTTAAGCGTACTATTACCGTAAAAGGAATTTTTCCCAACGATACCAATACGTATTTAATAGATTTTAGCCTTTCTATATTTAGTCTCGCATTTTATAGTTTAAAGTATGAATCTGCAGCAGTTGTTATAGCATTATTTTAGAGCTATGTTTAAAGCTCTATGCTTCCACGTGATCTTTAACTTTGATTAAATTAATTCGATCTCTGAAAGCAAATTTTTTTTCTTTCAGGAAATAAGGCTGCAGCGAGAACCCTTTTCATTAGCAGGCTCTGCTGAATTTAAAGATCTGATTCCTTATACGGAATATGAATTTAAGATTCGTTGCAGATCCCCGGATTCAGATAGTGATTTGATGTGGAGCCCCGACTTGACTATTTCTACAAGAACTCTTCCTGATGGTACTCATGTTTAAGTGTAATATGTAAACAGTTAAATTTTATCACTTCTGAGTTTCTACTTATCTTGCTTACGAGAACTCTACGAAATAAGTCTTAATTCAAAATCTGCACCTTTACTGATAGTTTTGATTAAATTTTCTCAAAACGCAGCATACTCGGATATTTAAAAAATAGTTTTGATTAAATTTTAGCAAAAAGCAGGATACTCGGGTACTTAAAAAAATCTTAATTCAGAATTCATAGAGTTATTATCATCTTAAAATCCTCCAGTATAACATAAAAGCCACATTTTCATTGAGAATGTCTATTTGTTTGTTTCGTAAACTTTTTATTTTCCGAATTTCGGAATGTTATATAGGTGGATATTCGTATATTGGTATTCGCTATTCATAAGTTTCAATTTTTGATGATTCCTGAAACTCTCTCATCTCTTCCACCAATATTCTAACAGAAAAATCGTAGAACACTCGTATTTAACGCTGTCGAATCTTAGCAATCGACGCTGTCGAATCTTAGCAATCGAGATAGCTGAATCAGATTTTTCTTGATTTTTCTCAATTGTAACCTGAATAAAAATCAGTTTTCCTGAAGTCCTTCAAAAAGCCATCCGTCCCGTTAAACACATGGTTCTTGAGTTATTTTCCATAATCTAAATAATCCAGTTTTAAAGCAGAGGTTCGATAAATGTTGAGTATTCTTAGAGAACTAACTAATTATACTAAGGGTAAAAACTTAACGGTAATTTTACGTTTTAACAGGCCAATTGTTAACAACTGTGCCACAAAGTACCAAATGTGGTAACCTGATTATATCGCTTCATGAATAACTGAATGCTGAAGGTACGCAGTTCTAGTGCTGTGCACGATACCTAATTTGTGTGGTTTGTGTGCAATGCTGTCGTTCTTCCCATGTACATCCCTATGAATACAGTAAATTTAAACTAGAGCATTGTTAATATTCGGTATTGTGCACATGTAACCTTGTATACATATAATTATACAATACGTTACTATTACTGAAAGCTCTTTTTCTTCCATAACGCTTTATATTATTAGGCTTGTCGCCATTAGATTTCACGCTAATGTTTATGTTTGGTGGTGGTGCCTCGTCAACAGAAAAGTACCTTTTTACTAATGAATTAACTACTGTTACTAAGTAGATCTTTGGTGGTACAGGTAGAAGTGGGCGGGAGACCAGAAATTTACCATTGGTCATACAGATATAGTCCCACCGTCCTAGCACTGAAGTTCCGCTCTAGTTTTGAGGAAGAATACTCCAGGAGCGGTCTGAGTGTCTTCCACCCCTCTTCCCCTACCAAGACATTCGGCGAGCCGTATATTTAGAGTGTCTCCTTGTCGTACAAACATTATACTGTTATAAACATATCTGCGAGGATGGTGAACACCTGGTTGTTACTAGTGGTAAGCAGATCCTCCTTTCTCCACTATCTAGAGAGAACGCCTCGCATTAGGCCCTTAAAACAACCTATTGGGAGTTAATTGAAAAAATTGCAATTATGTTTACTGTGCTAAACAAGGGCTGCAGAGGTGCTATTGGTGTACAGAGGATATACAGTTACATATTCATTACATGACATAGCATTAATTAACATAATTACATGCATTAAACGTACATAAACATACACATAAAACACAAACATAGTTCATTGTATACTATGGATACAGGCATACTCATACATGAGTTGCTGCACATGGTTCACATGTTACATGGTTTCTTAGATTCAGTCACTAGTATGTCTAGCTCAGTGAGTGTGGGGGTAAATGAGACTAGTCAATATCTTGGCCCATTGACGAGATACGTCCAAGAGTTAGCAAATTTTAATGATGGCAGCTCGATTTCTTACAGCGAATCATTGATATGCTTCTAGATAGCTCGATGGAAACAAAACCGTTGGTCAGTTAAAAGATAGATGTAGGCATATTAAGTGGGACTGCCCACTTGACGACTAATTTCTGCATTGGAAATATTTTGTCTCTTGTAGTGCGAGGAAGGAAAATGGGCCATGGCCAGTGATGAAGCGAGTAACCTGCAGGATAGTGATGTCTGCGGGGTTGAAAATTTGGGAAAAATTAATATTCATAAAAGAAATGTTTTCAGGCATATGAGAAGTGTATAAGAGCAAACGCCATGAACACAGAAACACTTAAACTAAAAAAGACTTAATTTTTAATAACCGCTTGAAATCCGATGTACAACGATCGAAATAATTTTAAGATACTTCATTTACTTGTGTATTCTCCCCTTTTTTTACTAATTTTATCGCCCGAAAATCGAAAAACGAAAATTATGCGAATAATGTAATTTCAAAAAGAGGTGCCTAAAATAAGAACATAACAAACAAAAAGTATTCATGAATAAACTACCAGTAAATATCATAGATATTTAGATATTCTAGATATTATCTAGAAATTGGCCTGAGGTTTAGTGCGTGAGGTAACCCCACTCAAGGATTATCCGAGGTGCCGGAAAAAGCAAGAAATGATTCTAGTTCATGTCGGCGAAGACAAACGTATTACACTAAGATAACATTATAACACCTAACAAAACATATATCTTCATTTCTACATTCCCTGTATCTCGAATCTTACCCGCTTCTATTGCTGTACACTACTACTCCATAGACCTCAAATAACTTGATTGCAGTTGAAACTATTGCCTGTGTCGTAGCTATCGTCGTAGCCATCGTCCTATCCAGCTTTCATTCTTTCTTCCCATAAATGCAATAATCTTTAGAACCATTAAGAGCATTAGATATTCTAGATATTCTCGTTTTTCTGAATATTTTCATTATTAATTCTTCATTAGTCATAGCCCATGCACTCCAAATCCACGAATCCAATTGATAAAACAGAAACATACCTGGACGAATCCATTTTAAAATTTAGGGAAGCTTGCATTCTGAATTCTTTTGGGTAGCTGAAAATTATGTGTATACATAAAAGATTTTCAGAACCTTATACTTAAAACCTGAGGTGAAAACTACTTGAGGGGGGGAAAGTACGGTACATTAAAATACTGAAATTCTGCATTGCATCAAGCGTTACACGCAATTTAGTTTAAGTATTTTTCTCATTTGAATCTGTGCGTCATCCATATAGTATATGATTACGTGTTAACTTACAGTAAGTAAACCCGAAATTATTAAAATTATTGATGCATTTTTCACATTAAATATTGCAAAGATTCGGTTCATGACTTTTTTATATGTTGTATTTTTCCCAAAGAACACTTAACTGTTTTTAAATTTAATTTTATTTATAATTCATATTATTACGAGATTAATTAAAATTATGTTTCTAGTTCCTTACAGGAGACCTGAAATTACAAACTCTTCATTTACTATTGAATCTAATTATGTCACTGAAAGCTTTCCTGATATGAGAACAATAACTCTTTACTGGAAGGTATGATTTAATTTGCTATTCTTTTGAAGTGCGTTTCTGTATGCTTTTAGTTATAGTATGCTTAGTATAGTTTAGTTATAGTATGCTTTAGTATTCTGTATGCTTTTCAGTTTGCTTTTAGTTACTTATTTCAGGGTGTACCTGCTGCGCACGAAAATGGCCCAGACTTTCACTATGTGATTCACGTTTCTTCCCGAAATTTGCCACTAGGGGTTATTGCTGTTGGCAATGAAACAAAGTACAGTTTTTGGAACATGACAGTAAATACACGTTACAAGTTTCAACTGTATGCCAGTAATAGCGTCGGTCTTTCCACCAACATTTCAGGAATTGTTGTTGCAACAGATAAATGTAAGTCATTTCTTTTATAATTGTTTTTATTTATAAATCTGGAAAAGACTTTATATAAATTTTAAACAACTTTATTTACAGCAAGCAGGAGTCTATTCTAACCTGATGTAGCTTACAAATGAGCAATATGTTTTGTACTTATATGTAGGGTCCGAAATGTTGGTCAGTAGGCTTTCTACGATAGATATAATTCAACTGCAAAATGCATTGAGAGTGCGTCCAAATTTTGTTCCTTTACGCAGGAAAGAACGCCTATATGCTGCACTAGTTGTTTTTTCGGAAAAGCAAAATTTTCAAAGTTTTCTTTCGTAATACAGTAGGTTTCATTATATATTTAACTACTATATATTTTTTCAATATACATACAGGTGGGACTATGGAGGATCTACGTATGTCACATTACACCATATTTTATTCGATTGTAGATCTTAAATATAACATAATTATGCAAACTGATTGGATATACATTATAAGCTTAACATCTAACTCAAGGCTATATCTACGTGTTGACTGAGTGGCCATATGCTCACCGTTGACTTGTGGACTAATTCTTAATAGCTTGAAAATATATTTTTTTTTAATGTCATGTTTTTAAATGTAGTGTTTTCTACATTCTGCGTTTAACATCTAACTCGGGGCTATACATATGCGTTGACTGACTGGCCATATGCCTACCGTTGAAGTGTGGACTAATTCCTGTACGCATAGTAGCGCTAATGTTTTCTCTTTGCATATGCGCCCCTGCATGTTTACCTAAATGCTTGTAAGAGATCTGGATAAAATGATTTCTTCGTAAACATCTCACATTTTACTTTGCTGAATTTTACTCTAACGTGATAGCTATTGGTTTCTCATGAATAACATTTGTTCAAATTTCCCAGGATAATTTAAAAAAAAAAAAAAAAATCTTCAAAAGTCACTCACCTATTCTTACTGGTAGAATAACTTAAGTGTATGAGTAAACGATGTACAATTTAAGCAAGCTCTTCTTATTTTTGATTCTGTTTTCGCAAAAATTCAATAAATTTAACTTTGTCAAAACTACACAAATTTCTTTTGAAGATTTTAAAGGCTTTAACTGATGGAAGAATTAATATAATATTTTGAGAAATAGAATTTAAAAATATGCACTTAAATAAGTTTTTTTTCAAGAAAACTAAATTTGAAAAATTGGGAGAATTTTAAAGCAGCAGAACATGAATGAATATCACCATTGTGACGACGATGCAACGTGCTTGGTATCTGAGGTGGCAAATGTTAAAATTGAGAAAGCACAAATCAGTAAAGGACAACTTCCATACCGGTTGTCTTCACCAAGCATCGAGCTGCAAGGTATAGTCTTAGAATTATAATGAGTGTTTATATAACGACATGTTTATAGGAGCTGCATATGAACATTATGTCGTTAACCATATGAACATATGTCCATATGAACATTAAGTCAGTTTAAGCCTTCGTGGAAAAGTTTTTTCGGAGAAGATAAACAATAACTTTCTAGGCAGACAATTCTAGGTAGTATTGTCTGCTCTCTTTTGATGTTTATACGATTAATTAAATAGATCTTATGCAAGAAGAATTTTGTAGCTGTTAATGAAATTTTATCATGTTACAAAATTCGTTTTGCTCATCATAGATGATCATTTTTACATAGAATTCAATTATAAAATTGGCGAAATTTAATAGTCACATGATTAGTTTGTCCTGGCTAGGAAACTAAATTTTGGAAACTATAAATTAGTTATGCGAGGAGAAAAATTTTAATTCATTATTTCAGGTGGAATACGCTATTAATGACCATGAGAATTATACAAGAGCTATTAATGACCATGGAATTTAATGACCATGAGAATAATACAAGAGTAATGAGCCGTTAAACTGCTGGAGATCCTGTAAGCTGGATTGCCATTTGTGAATAAATAAAAGCTTTGATATAGCAGGAGTATGGTATTTCCTATTAAACTAAAATAGGTTATATTCACTCAATAATAATTTTAAATTCTTAAAACTCATGGTTTTCCCGTTTCTTTACAGAGACTGTAAATTACATTAATTTGTTTATTTAGGTAGTGTTTTCTAACCGTTTACAGGCGAAAATATCGCTAAAACGCCGGGGAGAAACCAACGTAAAACTAAAACATTGTAGAAGAAAGGAAAGCAAGGAAAAAACATCGCAGTTCTAAAACATCGTAGTACAAAATATCTGAAAATTAAAAGAAAGTTACAAATTGCTCAGTGTAAAAACATCATCGTTGAAAATAGCGTGGTAAAAATTAAAGCACCTACAAATCCTCGCATGACGTTAATATGGCAGGTGTGTGCTTTTCAGGCTTTATAAGCAGTAAATGCATATTCGCATAATGATTTGTGAGCGGAAGAAGGAATAAGGAATATTTTTGTTTTATACTTTTTAACTAATAAAATTTTACTTTAAGAGTAAGAAGGAAACTTAGCATTCAAAAAGTGAAAATGGATAGAAAATGGTACTATTCCGTTTGAGGACGCAGGCGGCAAAGACGCCAATAATGGTACAACCGATGCCAAACGGAATATCCTCGCTAATAACCTTTTACTCCTCATTTTCAAAACAAGTCGCAACCATTTCTTATCAGATTGATTGTTTCTTTCAGTACTGGCATACAATTACATACAATTTTTACTTTAGATAGTTCAATTCTATGCCCTAAGGCAATTCGCGGGCGGTAATTAAGTCAACTTGGATGCAATCACACTGCTCACCTGATGGCGAAAATGTAGAAAAGTCAAGGGTTAAATTCATCTATTCTAATGAGAGTGCACTAGCGAAGTAAAGCACTGCGGTTTTACGTAATTTCTGAGTAAGCTATTCGTACGAATTGAAGTAATTCTTGCATTTAAACTTGTGTTTCAAATTAAGACTTAAATTAATTAATGCAGAATTGAAATTAATGCAGATAATTACCGAGAGAATCAGATTTTTGTAGCGTAGTTTACGTGACATGAGATCACTTGGGGTCACGTGAGATGAATCGACGAATCAGGATTTATACCATGAAAGCATAGTAAATACTTAAATTAATGTGTTTTTACAAATTTATTGGCTTTTTTACAAAATTTTAAACGACATTAAAATGTTTATATCTTCAAAATAAAAAATTCTTATAACTAACATTTGTCAACATTTTTTATGTGTATACTGTGTGTAGCCGACAATAAAGTCTGCTTGGCAAGATTTGAGCCGGCGAAACGGAAAAGTACCTAGAAAATTAATATTACTACAGGACTTAAAAGTATTTTATAATTTGATAAATAAGTAAACAATTTTAATAGAGGTAACGATATGTGGTTAATTATCTTACTCTTCCTAATCTTGTATAGAATATATTTTTAACGAAAAATTACAATAAAATTTTATAAAAGAGATTACTAATTAATTAATGCCCATTATTAGTTAACTGCACCAGTTCAAACTTCCATTAATTGCTATACCCAGCATTATTTTTCTGTTGATTCTCAGTTTTTGAATGCTTAAATTTCCTTGTTATTTTTTCTGGAAAAATTGATTACTTAATTCAAAAATACGAAGTATAAAAGTAAAAATATTCCTTATCTCTTCTTCCGCTCTCAGATCATTATACAAATAGGCGAATTTTTAAAGCTTGTAAAACGCATGTCTGTGATGTTATCGTCAAGCGATGTTTTGTACGTGTTATTTTTTTTACCACGATATTTTCGATGACGATGTTTTAAACTGGGAAATTTTCGAATCGTTTTGTTTTCGTTGACGAAAATTTGTGCCGCTATGACTTAGAACTGCGATGTTTTATTCTTGCTTTATTATCTCTCACGACGTTTTCGCCTTGCTTTTTTTCTCCACGAGATTTTCTGCAGCTATTTGCTGCGATGTTTTCAGCCGACACCTTATAACGATATGTCAGATTTGGTTTCATTTCAATTTTGCAGATATTAATTCGTAAAATTCATTGTAAATCTAACTGACGAAGGAATACTTTGGCTGCGTGAAGTTTCTAAACTGTGTTAGAAATCTACGGGAAGGTATTCTTTCCTTCAGGCAAATACCTTTATGCGCTTACTCGCAATTAACTATTTTTCAAGATTTTAGTTTTCGAAACTCCTAGATTCTATAGCAATTCTTAAAATGAAGATTCTCATAACCAAAGTGGTCTTCAGCATAATTTGTGCAACTTTCAATTCTGGAAAGATTTATTGCTTGAAACTTATTACTGCGTTTAGTTCTTAAGTATTAGCGAGATCATCTTACTAGAAGTCATCAAAATTTAAGAATGCATCAGACTCTGGTAACCAAGCCCAAAATCGTTTTCTTCGTGTTATAAGGTATTTATCCCGCTTTCTTAGCATGCCCTCGTAGTGAGTTGTCAGCACGCTCGGCGTGTATTTCGAGAGGTCCGTGGTTCGAGTCCCGTCATTGCTCATTTTTCACATCTCCTGCTTCCAGAAAAATACCTAATGTCTCTATAGTGTTAATAGGAAACATCGCCATTTTCATATGCGATCTTTTCGCTAGAATTCAAGTTCCCCGCGGTTCTTTTGTTGATAAATCGTGATCGTTGGCAATATAATTAACATACCGTATCAGTATCAGTATCAGTAGCGGGCGCAGCCCGTCCCACCTAACCAATCAAGTTGGTCTTATGGTCATGACAGGCCATGCCCATTTCAACAAATGAAAAAATAAAACATAAAATATCTAAATGAGAATAATCATGTGTAAAAAATAATCATAAGCAAAAAGTGAAGAAAAGGAACAAATACAAACATTTAGACAAGAGCAGACACTAAAAACAGAAACAAAAAAGCGAATAACAAACACGAACAATGGTAACAACAAATTATTAAAATATACCAATTAGTGATGGCAATAAAATGCAAATATCATACACTGATTCCCACTGCCCGGCGCTCACCGTCAATAAATTTCATCACAGATTTACATAATTATGCGAAATCTTTATAGCATAAAAAGGGATTGTCAAAATCAATATTTTTATCGTTTCTTAAGCCATCAAAGTAGGGACAGACCTCGAGGAAATGCTTAGATGCTTAGCATCACCAAACAGATCACATAGTTTACATTTATCGTCGTTCTGTATCTTAAACCTAGCGAAGTATCCCGGGAAACGCCCATGTCCGGTCAGAAACTGGTTAACTTCAAAATCATTAAGGATAATTTTTTTTCTTTTTTCTTTTTTCTTTTTTTTTACATTTAAAACAAATTAAACAATTTAATTAACATACCGTGTTCACGCAGTAGTTGTGTTGTTGTTGTCTTGTCAAAGGAGTCAAATAGGACCGAAAGTATCCAGGACAGTAGTTCTGTATGGACACGAACTGAAAATTTAATACATTTTACGTTATTTTACAAGATCCTTAAATTCCTTTTCCGAGAACTACATGCACCATAGTTTGAAGTCTTTAAATGAAATGCTATGCGTGGAAATCTAACCTTCAAAATGGTTCTATATAAATGTGTTTGCAGAGATATTAGGTTAATTGGAAGTAGGCAAGATGAAAAATTAGCAACTGCCTTCGCCAGGAATCGAACCACGGAACTCTGAAATACCAGCTGAGTGTGATGATCGCTACACCACGAAGGTACGCTAGGAAAGCGGGAGAAATACCTTATATGTTTTCAGAAAATGTGAATTGTTAAGCTTCCACAGCTTTAACAGAGGGTGTTTACATATACTGAAAACGATTTCGATACACAATTAAAAAGTGCAAATGCATTGGAATAAAAAATTTTTACAACAGCTTAATATAAAATTAGTAACACAACAACCTTCAGTTTGGTGTAGATTTACGTACAAGTTCTCTGAGATCTTGTATATAAATCTACGCCAAACTCAAGGTTGTTGTATTATTAATTTTATATTTCAATTAGCGTGTTTCTCTTCCGTTTCCAACAGCTTAATATTTGAAATAAGTAATACCTTCTACTACTATTAAATTTATTTTTCTTTCCACATAATGCTTGTAAACAAGCTCTGGATTGAAACATAGGTTTTTACGCTTTCCAAAGAAAAATATTCGTATTCTGTAATTCAAAAATGTAGTAAAATGCATGCTGTTAAAATATCTAAATGCAAAATAATCAATATTATTAGTTAGAAAAACCGTCAAACAAATCATTTCTTCTGTACGGAAAGAAGAGAAATTCAAAATAAGAAGAGGAGAAAAGAATGTTAAAATCAACTCAACATGCTATCAAGAGGAAGTTTTATGTCCGATATTTAATGAAGAATTTCCATTTCTTTATCCTAATGACTTTCAAAGAGGGCAACTTCATCGAGACCAGGCAACAAGTTATAGTTCGAAAGGTACGTTGCTTGAAAAACTAAAGCCTGATATAGACAATTGCGTATATAGCTTTTATACGTACTCATGAAACAAACCCTGACATTTCATCTATGGGGTACTGCGACTTTGGTCTTTTGAAAAGAGATTTTTCTAAGCGCAAACCCACCACAAATAATGTAGTCTGGAAAATAGCGGAAAAGGAGTGAAAATGAAATCTCATGGAAATTTTAGTCTATCCTAGAAATCACGATGCATGTTTATAGTTCAGAAAAACGCTACCATTTCAAACGTTAATATTCTTTACATTTTAAACATTAAATAAACGGCCGCAAGCTCTTTCTGAAAATATGTAAACACCCTCTGTAGTAACATTATATTCGAAGTATTTATAGTAAATGTTTTATTATTTAATTATTTTGTGTATTACTGATTGTATAAATTTATTCTGGTCTATTTTTAGTACTTCGTGGACCTAAAGATATCATTGTCGAAGCGAAGGAAAATAGTTACTTCATTAGCTGGACTTCTGAGTATGAAGTAAATTATTATGAAAATGAAATAGAATATTATACTTTATTTTGGTGTAAAAGTTCGATTCCACGTCCCGTAATATGTCATGATTCTCTACAGTGGTTGCATTTGAACCAAACTGAATATAATCTGCAACTGACTGGTGGAAATGATTATCAATTTGCTGTATCTGCAAACTCCTTGAAGTGGACATCGGGAATGTTTTGGGCTTCTTGCCATATTTCTTTCAATCCTCAATATTTCGAGGCATATGAAATTTGCCTCAATTTTACCCAGGCCTTAGCTACAGTTCCCGATTCTGGCATTTTGTACCTATGAAATTTATAAATTAAATTATATAATAGCAAAGTTATATGTTATATGCGGCTAAAATGTACATTTAAGACGTGTGAAATGACTTTAATAATGGACATGGAAATGTATCTTCTTTTGACTACTTTAAAATATAACACTGAAATGTTTTACCTTGCTGATTAAATTTTTAGAATGCGTGTTTAAAAGTTGGTTTTTTTCACTTTACTATACAGAATACATTTTCTTTCATAACATGTATTCTATCAATAGAACATTTTCTGCCCTACTTTAGGGGTAGAAATGTAGCTGCAATATAAGCATTTAGGTGCATTAAACATCACATAAAAATTCTGTATCGAAATTATCATAGCTGTAATATATCGTAATTATGACTTATGTGTTAATCATTTTTCATAATTTTTATCAGAATGTCTTATTATAGCCATCAGTTGGATGTTGTTGAGGTAGACACAAATGTCATAGTATGCACTTTAGCAATTATAAATTGCGTTTACATGTAATTCTTGAATACAAAACGTTTTATTGCAGAACTGCAGAATTAATCATTTATCTTCGAACTTTAACATTATAAACTGGTCACCAATTATTTATTCCCTAGATTTATATGGATTGTGGAAAAATCCCCCAAATGATTTATGTATCGCCGTTAGAGGGCGCTTCGCTTCTGAAAAAGAATGTTAGTTTTTAGTTTGCGACGTAGTTAGTTAGCAGTGAACCTTCGATGCAATCCAGGTTGCTTTGTAAATAAAATGATTATTTTTGTAGATTGTTGAAGTATTTCACTTCATTTAGAATTAGAACCACCTTTTGCAATATGGTGCATCGGTGCCGAGAACCTTTGGCCAAATTAGAAGTTTGTGTTTTTTAATTTTGGATATCATTTTATGCGAAGACAGCCAAGGTAAGCCTGTATTTTCTATTTTTATATAATATGGAAGATCTTATTGCTAAACTGAAATCGAAACGAAAGGTATTGAGGACCGGAGTGTCCAAGATATTAAAGAAAATTGAAACTGAACTGAATAAAGATGATAGTAGTATAAATGTAAATGTATTAGAAGAAATTTTAGACCAGTTAAACGAAAAATCAAAATCCTTGAGCAATTTAGACGCTGAAATAGAACGAGAATTAAAAGTCGAAGAAGACGAATTTGAACTTGAAATCTCATCCGCTTTGGAATATGAAGAGAAAATTCAAGTGTGGCAGTTTAGAGGAAAGAAAAAGTTGAAAGAGTTGAATAAGTTGGAAAATTCGGACAATGCAGATAGAGACATTTCTAATGAAACCGTTACAGAATCCCAAAACGAAAGTCACAAATTCACTCGTCTTCCAAAATTAACGATCTGTAAATTTTATGGTGATTCTTCGGATTGGTTAGAATTCATAGGTCAGTTCGAAAATGCGATTGATAAAAATCCGAATTTATCAAAAATAGAAAAATTAATTTACTTAAAAAGCTTTCTTGGTGGCTCAGCCGCCAAAGCTATTTCTGGTTTCGCTCTCATCGAAAATAATTACGAAGTTGCTCTTGAACTGTTACGTTCCAGATTTGGTCAAAAGAACATCTTAATTAATACGCATTTAGGACAACTCTTAAGTACTTCACCTGTTAGAAATCCTAATGATATAAACGGATTAAGAAAACTTCTAGATCACGCCGAAGTACAGATAAGAAATCTTGAAGCATTAAAAATAGACTCTGATACCTACGGAAATCTGTTAACACCTTTAATTTTGAAATTACTTCCTAATGAATTCGTTCTTGATTATAGCCGAAAAATTAAAGACGAAAATTGGGATTTAAAAGGTTTGTTAGCCTTTTTGAGGAACGAAGTATTCAGTAGAGAACGCGCGGCTTCTGTTAATTATAATTCTAGAGAAAAATATCCGCGATTGGAAAAGCATTTGCCCTTCAAACATAAACATTCTCCAGCCATAACGAGCAAGCCGTCTACAGTTGAGTTATTAGCGGCGTCATCCGAATCGCAGTGTCTGTTCTGCGGGAACACAAATCATAAATCTGCGGATTGCGAAATTTTAAGTGTAGAAAAGAAAAAAGAGATCTTAAAAAGTGAATCGCGGTGTTTTATATGTTTGGGTCGATTTCACCGGATTCAAAATTGTAAACAAAAAATAAACTGTGCCTTCTGCTTTAGTAAACACTCCAAAGCCATTTGTTATTCATTCCATCAGAAAAAAGATAATGAAAAACCTGAAAAGAAAACGTCGGATTCGAGCGCTATTTCCGCTGATTCGTCATATAATTCCGATGAAAATAGATCTAATAAAATAGATCTAATAAAATATTATTACAAACGGCTTCTGCATTGATCCGAAATAATGATAAATCTGAAAATGTCAGAATTCTTTTTGATAATGGCTCAATGAGATCTTTCATAACTAAAGATGTATCTACTAAAATGGAACTTCCGATTGTTAGAAAAGAATCACTTTCTGTTTATTCCTTTGGTGATAAAAGTGCGTTAGAAAAAACCTTTAATGTTGTTAGAGCAAAACTAGAAAATGTAAACGATCCTAATCTTAATATATATATTGAGCTTCTTGAAACCGAAAATATATCCAATACTGTTATCTCTCCTCCAGATTTGAAATTTGCTAAGAAAAAGAAATATTTTACAAAATTTGCAATTAGCAGATTGTTGTAGGAAAAGTGACAAAATTGATATTCTCATAGGGGTAGAATTCTACTATTCTATAATTACTGGTAAAATTAAAAGAATTTCAAGAAATGTAGTAGCCACAGAATCTTTATTTGGGTGGTGTTTGCAGGGTAAAGTAAATAATGATCATAGTGAATTATTAACTATGAAAGTAATTGTAAATGAAAACTTGATATCAGATCAGTTACAACAGTTTTGGAAGCTAGAAAACTTAGGTTTGGAAAGTGATACTCAAAACGACAAAACTGTTGATTTAGAAATTATGAAATCTTTCGAATCTGATGTCAGGTATAAGAACTGCAGATACCAAGTAAAATTACCTTGGAAACCGAATTCAAAACATTTAATGGAAGATAATAGGGATATAGCACTTGAAAGATTTAAGAAATTAAGTAACAAATTTAAAATTGATAACTCTTTGTTTGTTCAATACACAGAGGTTTTAAAGGATTACGAGTTAAAACATATTATTGAACCAGTTCAAGAAAACAATCAAAATGATAAAACCCTATTTTATTTACCTCATAGAGCAGTCATCAGAAATGATAGAGCAACAAGCAAACTAATAATAGTTTATGATGCTTCAGCCCATAAACCAAAAACACTCTCTCTAAATGACTGTTTATATACTGGTCCGAACCTATATCCTGATATTTTTGATTTATTTATAAAATTTAGACAAAATTCGATAGCCTTTACAGCGGACATTACACAAGCATTCTTACAGATAGAGTTAAATGAAGAAGACAGGGACGTTACACGATTCTTTTGGAAAGATGATCCTAATGATAACAATGAGAGTTTGAAAACCTTTAGATTTACAAGAGTTTTGTTTGGAGTAAAATCTAGTCCCTTTCTTCTAGCTGCTACTATTAAGCATCACCTTAAAAAATATTCAGAAATATATCCTGAAACAGTAGAACTCTTAAACAACTACCTGTATGTTGATGACATTATTGGTGGTCACCAAAATTTAGAACAAGCCCTGAAAACAAGTTTAGAAATTGTGAACATTTTTAATGAAGCTAGCATGTCACTACATAAGTGGCATACTAATTCCAAAGAACTCAAAGATATTTGGCATCGCAAAGAATTTTCGATACAAGAATCTCCTGAAGTTGTCCCGATCAAAGTGTTAGGAATTAACTGGGATACGGATAATGATAATTTTTATTTTGACACTCAGCACTTGACAAATTTCATTTCCTCGTCAATCAACTCAAAACGTTTTCTATTGCAAACCGCAGGCCGTATTTTTGATCCTATCGGATTTTATGGACCTTTCACTATAAGAATAAAGTGTCTGATTCAGGAAATCTGGTCTGCCAAAATTGATTGGGACGATGAACTGCCACCTGATCTTAGTTATAAATGGAAAGCCTGGTACGATGAAATTGAAGAACCGAACCACCTCAGAATTCCCCGTTACTATTTAGAAGGAATATTAGATGCAGATGTGAAACAAATAGAACTCCATAACTTTTCTGATGCTAGTTTGAAAGCTTATGGATGCGTGGTATATCTGAGAATAATTTTGAACAATGGAACTTTTCAAACAGTTTTTTTGCTTCCAAGAGTAGAGTTGCACCTCTGAAATCCCTTACACTTCCTAGATTGGAGCGTTTGGGTGCGCTTTTATCCGCTAGATTGAGTGATAAAATAGCAAAATCTTTAAAATACGAAGTAATCCCCTTCCACTGGACTGATTCTCAAATAACGTATTTTTGGATTCAGGGATCTCCCGAAAGATTTAAATCTTTCATCAAAAACAGAGTTTATGAAATTCAGAAACTAACTGAAAGCAATAATTGGTATTATTGCCGTGGGAAAGATAACCCCTCCGACCTCATATCACGAGGAACTACTGTTGCTAATTTAAGAAATTGTTCACTTTGGTGGTTTGGACCAGAATGGTTGCAAAACAAACGTATAGACTGGCCAGTTCAACCGAAGTTTGACGTGGGAAACGATAAGCAACTAGAACTCCGTAGTAAGATATCTGTTTATGACGTTGTTGTGAAAAGAGATGATCAACTATTGGATATAACAAAATTCAGTAATGTGCTGAAATATCTCAGAATTATGGCATGGGTTAGACGTTTCGTTGCTAAGGCAAGAAACCTGCCTGCTAATAGTGGAACATTTAGTGCTTTTGAAATTCAGGACACTGAAAATTTTTGTGTTCTTAAATCCCAGATGGATTTCTTCACACCTGAAATTAAGGCTCTTCAATCTAACAAGTCAATTTCTCCAAGCTCTGATATATTCAGCTTGGCACCGTTTCTTGATGAAAATAAAATTCTCCGAATTAAGGGAAGATTATAAGAAACCGAATATACAGTTGACGAGAAGCATCCAGTTCTTCTTCCTAAAGATTCCAAATTTACTGAATTAATTGTAAAAAGGGAACATAATAACGTTCTGCATGCGGGAGTTGCAGCAACTTTAGCCAAACTAAGACAGAAATTTTGGATTCCTAAAGGCCGTCAGTTGGTAAAGAAAGTCTTAGGGAACTGTTTAATTTGTCGGAAATACGCAGTAAAACCAGCGAAACAAATGACAGCTCAGTTACCTAAAGATCGAATTGTTGAAACTCCACCTTTCTATGTTACAGGCGTGGATTTCACAGGTCCAGTTTACATCAGGTCTGGAAACGACATTCAGAAATCATACATCGTATTGTTTACGTGCGCTGTTACACGAGCGTTACATTTAGAACTCATTTCCAATATGTCTTCAAACAAATTCATTTTGGCTCTCAGACGTTTCATTTCGAGAAGAGGAAACTGTCGCACCTTTTATTCAGATAACGCGAAAACTTTCAAATATGCTGCCAAAGATTTACAGTATTTTTACAGCATAATTTCGAGCTTGCTCCATGGTGGGGAGCTTTTTATGAACGCCTTATGAAAACCATAAAGGAACCGTTGAAAAAGATATTAGGCAGAGCTCAATTGAATTTTGAAGAATTTATGACTGTGTTGACAGAGGTCGAAAATATTGTGAATAGACGTCCTTTGACCTACGTTCACAACGATTTACATGAACCTGAACCGCTTGCACCGGCTGTTTATCTATTGATCGGACATAAGGATGAATATCCATACAACTTTGCTGAGATCCTGAATAACTCTCCAACAAGAAAGAGTCTAATAAAACGAAAAGAATATCAGACAACACTTATAAAACAGTTCTGGAAAAAATGGAAAAAATCAGTATCTTCTTGAGTTGAGAAATGCTCACTTCTTCGGTACACCAGAAGCCAAGAAAAATCTTAAAATTGGTGATATAGTTTTACTTGAAGGAACAACTAAATCTACGTTCCTCTGGGATTTAGGTCGAGTAATTCAAGTCTTCAAAGGACGTGATGGTCTTGTACGATCATGTGTGGTAAAAACTAAAAAAGGGGACCTTAAGAGACCTGCACAATTGATATACCCCCTTGAACTATCAGACTGAAAATGAACTAAATTTGTAACCTTTCAATTTTATTTCTTATATTTCATATTCACTAACATTAATTTTAGATAATTAGTTTAGTTATTACTAATAATTTACTGTTTGTAATTTGAATTAATATTTACGTATTGAGTATCATATGAGTTGATGCAGTTAACTATATTTGTTTATTTTATAGAATTTCCTTTTGCAGTTTATATTTACATCAGTTGAATGTATTTGATATGTAAGTTGCTTTCTTATATTTTATTATTTGTATGCTGAAATAGTGATAATTTTTGCAAAAATTATCAGGTGGGGAGTGTGGAAAAATCCCCCAAATGATTTATGTATCGCCGTTAGAGGGCGCTTCGCTTCTGAAAAAGAATGTTAGTTTTTAGTTTGCGACGTAGTTAGTTAGCAGTGAACCTTCGATGCAATCCAGGTTGCTTTGTAAATAAAATGATTATTTTTGTAGATTGTTGAAGTATTTCACTTCATTTAGAATTATAACCACCTTTCGCAATAAGGATAAAAGGGAAAGAAAAAGAGAGAGATTTGCCTGTTACTTTACCCAGTGTCAGTTTTAAGTTACTTTCATCTTAACGCATTATTCTATAAGCATGTATTATCCATAAGCATGTTACTGAAGCGAATTACTCACGTATATGTATACGATACCTAATAAAGTATTTATTACTCTTGTATTGCAAGATGCTCCAGTATCTGAAAAAACATCATGGTCCTTTTTTTATATATGAAACTATCTAATAACATATGTAAATTACAAGGAAAATACGTAGCAAACATAAAAACTATGGTGATGTATTATCGCCATTAGTCTCCATCAGATGGTCGATAAAAAAGGTACGAACTTCTGGTAACAGTTAAAAACAATTAACATACAAAAACACGTCGAACTAATATTAATTTAAAAGTCAAACAACAAAAATCAGCATTTTTTTTTTTTTTTTTCGCTTTTGCAGCTGAGGATGCTGGTTCGGTAAAACCATCGAAACTAGTCTTGTGAAAATTTGAAAATATAACGCTTTTTTTTTTGTTGTTTGACTTCTAAGTTAAACACAACTTTATTTAATATTTAAAAAATCTGATGTGTACACCACGACTTCATTGCACGGAATATTAAATTATACGCAATTTTCCTGCATTTCATTTAAACATATTTAATTAACAGTTAACGAATTTTCAATTAAATCTACTTCGTCAATAGCGCATGAACCACAATAGAATAAGACACTTTGGCGGTGAATTCATTTAACAGCGTTACATGTCATTCATTTTATAACTCAGAGGACACAAAAATTATATTATCTGAAGAATTACCTCATGCTCTATTCAAGTACTATAATAAATCTAAAACGACGTATTAAAGAAATTAAAAAAATAAAAAAACAGTTTTTCACAGACGATTTGGCGCCGCTTACCTAATGCGCATACACTACTAATTAATTCAGTTCTCACTTCGCGACAAGACAAAAATCTATAAAAATTCAAAATATTTTCATTAAAAATTGAAACATATAGAAAAACATAAAACACCAAGTTCAATTAAAACAATTAAAACAACAATTTTTACAATCAAAATTACACTTTCTACGCAAAAATAAGCTAATAACTTAAATAATAATTCAAGAATGAATTAAGCATAGTTTAATTCTCAATAATAAAAGAAGGAATTACTTTGTTGTGCGAAGCTTAGTTTCTCTAGATTGGCAACAAAACCACTATTCCGCTAAGTTTCAAATGTCAATAAATATGGCTGCCATACTAAACAAAAATTAGGCTTAACCGCGCTTAAAAAATTAAAATTGTTGATAATTTCACAATTATTCCATGCAGTTTAAGAAAAGGCATAAATTAACCGAAAGGTAAGGACGACACAATTCAATCATTTTTAAAGCAAAAAAATGCACAATTTACAAACATATAAGAATAAGAAAACAGCTCACTGAGCCGAGTAACAGAGTGAATTATATATACTTTTGGTGCGGCCGATTGCAAGTAAAATAGGAGGTGCACATCTATATGTTAAAGCAGTCATATATACAAAATTTCAACCTTCGGAGGATACTAGTTTTTGAGTTATGCGAGATACGTACGTAGGTACGTGCAGACGCCATGAAAAAAATCTCTTCAGAATTCATTTTAAATCAATTTTATAATGTTTTGTGAGAAAAGATAAATTCTTTCTACGTACGGATGTCACACAAAAACATCATTAAATTGCGTTCGATAGTGGTCAAAATGGATATTTTCTTTGAAATATGATACTCGAAATTATTTGAGATTACAATACTTCATTTTTACTTCGTACAAGGAAGTAAAAAGAAGAAAGTACATCTTACAAGAGGTTAAACATTTAACATTAACACACACGAGGCAATGCTAGATATCGGCAGTGAACAGGAAATAAAACTGAGAAGTTAATTAGTCAAAAGTCAGTCTCGGGCGAAATAGTTCAAATTTTTATGCTAGCAAGCACATATACATATTGCGTAGCAAAGATGAACGTTGTCGTTGACTGCAACGAGAATTTCCTCCATAAACCTTTTGAAAAAAGGAAACAAATATATATCTAACACTCCCTTTTCGAATCATACATTAAATAGGCTAGTGATATTGTTGCGTTCCACGGGTTCGTGGATTTGGGGTGATTGATGACAACACTTAATGAAGAATCAAACCCCAATTTATTCATCAGTATTACACAGGACAGTTCCAAAGTTCCAAAGTTCCAAAGACGTGTCACAGTCATCGATAAACTACGGCAAACAGGCTGAAACTATCAGCAACACAGTTTTCAGGCTATCAGACTATAATGGTGAAGACAGCTTTCACTGAAAAGCATTAAAGTACAGCTCCCGACTCGGGCGATCGTTCTCGAGCTAATCTCTGAACTCAAGACACTACTACTACTACGCTACTGAATTCCAGATATTAAGACACTCTTCAAAATATATACACCTACTCCGCATACAAATATATATAGTTTTTGATCTGCCTTCGTGAACACTCGGGAAAACCGGTAAGTGTCGTTCTAGAATGTTCACCCTGCGTCTATGACACATCGTCAATGTCGCTAAATGTGCTATTTCGCGCCAAATAAGGCAACCCTTGCCTTTCTTTGTCGCTTTCTGGTAACAATAATCCCGCTTTGCGGGAAAGCTATCTTACCGCATTTCGTAACAATATTAATTTTTGTAATCGGAACTTATGATAAAATAAAGGTAGCTGAAAATGGATGGCCATTGTCTAATATAATATAGAAAAAATAAGCCCATTTTAAAATACATAGTTCTTCGTTACAATTAACTGCCAAATTTTGAGTTCTTAATCACGAATCTTCTTGGAAATATTTTCTTGGTTCAAGATCTATTTTTACTGGTCTTTATACTTGTAGAGTTTCTACTACGAAGACTTTACGCTTCATAGTAGAATTCATTTAATAATTTTAAATGATTAGACTAATAGATTAATCCAATTTTTTTTTAAATTTTGTATTCCTACTTTACGTTCCGCACAACGCATCTAGGAGGATTTAGGAATAACTCGTGACAAATTTCAGCAAATATATTAAGTGGTAATTAATCGTGTTTTTGACTCGCAGGTTTGTTTGCTTTTCCTAAAATATAACCCGTTTGCACACAGTTCAGTATTTGCTTTGTTCCAGCGAGCATCTGCTATCGTGAAGTTGAACGCTAGCACAAAATAGTACAACATTAAAGTGCTTGCCGTGAGTGAAGCAGAAATCAGTAATAAAGACGTTTCAAGTGCTGTGTAAAAGATTTCAAGTGCTGTGTAAAAGATTTCAAGTGCTGTGTAAAAGATTTCAAGTGCTGTGTAAAAGATTTCAAGTGCTGTGTAAAAGATAATGTTTTTCGCTGCTACAGATTTCGTTGATTATGAGCTCAAACTGGTCTGTCTTGGCAGTCTCGAACAAACGAGAACTTGAAAACGTTCGATAATTGTTGTTGGAAATAAATCACCTACATCTACAAGATGTTCGAGGAAATAATTGTTCTGATGGAAACAATTCAGGCATTCATTTGAGAATGGAAAAATCGAACTTTTGCGTGACAATATTTGATGCAACTGGTAGACACAAATCACGATTGTTTCTCTAAACTGATTGTCTTTAGATGCAAAATTTTTTCCTCTTATAATCCTCTTAACGAGCGTGCTAGCTGTGTGGGCATCTTCATGGTTTCTCCCTGTGTAACGTGTATACCTGCCAGTTTCCCTTAGAAAGTGTCCTCCACGAAGGTATTCCTCCTCTTGGGTAAGCTAGCCGTCGAGTGCTTTGCCCTAATCAAATAAACCAAAGCAAACTTACAATCCTTTTACAAAATGGAAGTCATCTCTTTCGTCTGAAAAGTTATCTCCACAGCAACACAAATTTCAGTTACCGAAACATTGACTTAAAACCATGTTGGTGACATTTTGTTTTGGAAAGGAATATTTTCCAACTAAAAACCGTTAATTTCTCATATTTTACAATGGCCTAATGGACGAACATCTAAAGAGAATTCAACGCGATAAGGAGGAAAACTTTTATGCGAGTTGCTGGCTTTTATTTCTTCTAACACAACTACGTATGATCACGCAATTCCATTCTCTACAAGACATCTGAAGCTACGAAACGTATCGTACTTCTCAACCAATCCTTATTCACCAGGTTGTCACTAGCGAATATTTTCTTCCGTGAAATATAATCTCAAAGGGTCATTACTTAACAGCAATTAAAATATTCAGAAAGCCGTAACGAGAGAACTAAACACTATTCTAAAAAATCAGAGCCAAGTTAATGAAACAGCTCTCTGAACGAGCGAATCGTTCTATAAACTTATAAGGGATTGTATATTATAGGCTAAGAGATAAGGAAGTTGTTTTCACAGTATTTTAAAAACTTGCTGCTTAAATGTGCACATAAAATTTATGTCTTTCAGTATTCCATTGGTAATGAGTTTTCTTATGTATCCCTAGGTTCTTTTTTTTTTAATATTAAGCTTTAGGGCCATGCTATAAGATACGGATTTCGTTTTATTTTTTTATCCCTGCTCTAAATTTAAATAAAGTAAATATCAGAAAAGATAGGCTTGGTTTTATTCATTTTCAACCTTTACACTGGTAGCCGCCCAGATGTAATAGTAGTTAGGAGAGTCGACTGCGATAACAAAGAACCCGGGGTTGAGTCCCGAAGATGACATAGTTGTAAGTGCCAGTCTCTTTATAGGCTGACCTATTAAATGCCTCCATAATAAGTAATTATCACTTCCGTTCCGGCCTTTGTAATGGTCAATGTCAGTGGCCTGCCACTGGTAAAAAAAAAAAAAAAAACTTTACACTGACTTTCTGGAAATTAGGTTTATTTTCCCAGCAAAAATCTAGTGTTAAGAATTAGAGTGCCATCACGCATAAAGATGAGTTTTCGTTTTCAAATGGCATATCCAAAGTCGATTCATGTAAAAAAATCAAAATTAAACTCACTGTAGTTTATTATTTTGTTAAACCTCAGATTCAGGTGAGCTAAATGCATCAGGCATGTAAACCTTTCATTAATTTTACATTTCTCGCTAGACTTCCTTTGTAGCTAAGATGGTGCATTTTCCGATAATCGGTTGCTTGTTTGCTAATATATTCAGATAGTTAGAAATGTTAAATTCTGTTTAATTATATTTTAAATATTCTCCTGGGAAACTTTCGATAGACCATCTCTCTTCATTGAAAAAGCATTTTGCTGAATAGTCAAAGTAAAGGCTGCAGGTGTCGTTAATATTTATTGAAATTCATCCTTCATAAAGTCAGTCACAAAAACTAATAAAATTTAAAAAATAAAAAGTGAATTTGCAAACTTTAAATAAGTTGATCTCGTATAAAAAAGATCAAATACCTAAATTAACTATTTTCAATGTTTTATGGCATTTTAAAACATAAGAGCCTTTTAATCGAAATTCTTTCATATTCCTATTACATATGTAGAGAACGACAAAAACCTCCCATTGTAACAAAGTATAATTTTTGTAAAATGTTATAAAACAAAATTTATCTTAACACTGATTATTAATATATCTCCAAAAACTAGCTTTCGAAAATATGACTAAAAGTGTTCTTTGGTTCCGTGTGATATGCATCGAAAGTTAAAGGTAAAGTGATAGGATAATGTACCCTATCCTCGCTAAGGAATCAACCTTTGCAAGTTTCAGCCTATTAGAATTTGTTCTTCCCTGTTGCAAACCCAAGATTTTAGAGATTATTGCCGGATAACAAACTGAATTAACCATTGGAATTCATATCCACCAGAAAATAGACCTATACTAATGACCCTCGTGAGAGTTTTGTTAGAGACTAGGTACCTGCTTGTAAAATTTCAATGTATTGTACTTAGCCAGAAAACTACAGAAGCGTTAAGAGAATATGAAGTGCCGCATGACATGTGTAAATCGAAATAAAAATATTACAGAAGTGGGATGCATACAAAATTGTGGCACAGTAGCAGAATGCTATCAATTACGATGTTGCGAATAATTTACGTTTCCCCACATGTAGTACAGCAATGTTACAAAATGGCAAAAACGCAAAATTAAATAGAACTATTTAATATACCAAAAGGTATTTTTTATAAAACTATCAAACAGTAGGAAAGTCTACAACATTCGCTACATTAAAACAAAAAGAGCAGTAAGAGAACTGCACGCTTAGTATTCAAAAGATCAATTTAATATTTATTCTAGAGTATTCGCTCTTCTTGAAAAATTAATCTTGATCTCGCAAATTGTTTATATATGTGGGATTGTATGCATAGAGAGCACAAGATAAGTGCTAACTAATCTTATTTATGAATTTACTAAGTTAGAAATAAAAGATGAAGTGAACATTATAGCTGGTAATAGATAAAATTACATAAGGATTCGATAACCTCACGACTTAGATCCGTCGACGAATAGTTATGTAATAATCAACAGTTAACAGTCTCTGCATTTGTCAAATCTCTGGCTGGATTTTCATACCTCAACTGGAAAATTATCCCTCCATCAATCTCCTGGAAGACAAGTAAACGCCATCTTGGCTTTATAGCCGTCTACCTGGTTCTTGAGACTCGTCTACGCTTCTCCATGGCCAGCAATCGTCAGCTTGGACTCGTCACATTCTAAACTAAACACGTCAGCCTAAATCCATGTTTGAGACTCCTGTGCGCTGGCTGCTTCTCGGATGATGTCAGACTCGCTCGCTATTCGGTAACTATATCCCACGTATATGAGAATATCTCGATCAGTGTCAGCAAAATTTTCAATAAACGATAGCATTTTCCCCACAAATAGATTTACCATTCGACTGCCATTTGGCACAGTGAAGCAACGACACATTTGTAGTTCAACACCATATAAAACATTTAGTCAATATGAAGCGACAGCAATGCATGCGATTTCAGTACCGTGAGATTACCGTACATTAAGGGAATGCGCGAGTCATTTTACTGGCGACGTTTTCATGGGTCTCGGGAAAGGAGCATTCTTCAGGTAGGGAAATAGATTCATTAGAATTTATTAGGGGATAATAAACTTATGTAATGGAGAGATCCTATTTACAAAACTTCCAACTCATATCAGAGTACGCAGCACTGAAACTGTTTACACAACATTTAATAATCAAGATTTCCTTGCATGTTAATCCACCAGTGGCCAAGTGGTGAAGTCCGTGAACGTCGGTTGTTTGACCCGAGTTCGATTTTAGGCTAGTAGACTGGCTACATGGCCGTTTTCTTATTTTTCCACGTGTAACGTTTAACACGAGTGAGTATTCATTAGAAAATACTCCGCTTAGGCATTCCACATATTAGCAAATAGACTTAGCATACTTTGCCATAATCGAATAACCCAAGTGTAACCCTTGCATATTATTTACAATACCATTAGCTTGTCCAAATTTTACCTCTGGTAACCTTGTTCGAGGAATAGGGAGTAACTTTTTTCATGATGGTTTACATCAAGTGTTGTAATATGGGTAATAAATAAAAATATTGCAACTCCTACAGAGGATATTTTAAGTCAAAATTTGCCTATTAAGAAATAAACTACTATAATAAAATCACAACTGATGGAGAGTTAGGTTTGATGGAGAAAAATAATTGCCGTATTAAAATAAAGTTCGGGATGAAATTTATGATTATCCTGATTACAACTGTTGCAAGAAGTATAATTTAACTACAAGATTAGAAATACGGAAAAATCTTAATTTTGAAACAAAGGGAAGAATCGTTTAATTAACTTCAAGCCTGATCGGTCTAGGGATTTGATCTGGCTGCTATTCCGTCGAGCTTAAGTTGGGTCCCGGAGAAGGCATGTGGGCACTCCGAACGCACGACCAGCCGAAAGTGATCCAGCGATATGGTCATAGGCGAAGAGGTTGCTCTCAGTCAAAACTGGTACGGAGCTGACCAAGTCGTATTATCCTATATGGCAGGGGTGGCCAAACTTTTGGGATCCGTAGTCTACTCCACATTTAAAAAATCGCAGGCGGTCTACCACTGGCAGAGCTAAATTAACATAACGTACATGTTTATATATTTATTTTCGGTAACAAGAAAAAATGATAAATTATCTAATTTTTCTAAAAACTTAATATTTACAAAATAAAAATTTACTGAAGAAAATAATCAAAGTATTCATATATCAAAAATTGACCATCCTATTCATATCATTTAGTTGAAATTTGGCACCGTATATCTGCCACGAGTTCATCATATTGTGGCTGGTACAAGCTTATTGCAATGCGTAAACACGAAATTAAATGTTCATCTGTTAAACGCGACCGATGTTTGGTTTTTATGGCGATCATGGTTGAAAAGCAGATTCGCAAAGATAAGTCGATCCAAAGTATGATTTCAAATACAAAATCAATTTGTAAATATTTGGAAACGTTTCCCCAAAAATTAATTTCCCAAAATCAGTATCGCTAGATGTTCTAGATTTAAGAAATATATCGCATCTTAATTTAATAATTTCTTCCTCGACCGCGACTGATGAGATACCTATTAAATGTCCCATTTTTTAGATACTCCATCAATGTTGATACTGTCATTAAATTGAAATATCATAAGATTGAGTATTTCTTCCAACCTAATTAAGTCAGCGAATCTTCTTTCAAATTCTTCAAACAAAACATCTAAGTGTTCAGCGAAATCATCGAAATCTCGATTTGGATTATGGATGCACTCTTCCTCGCTGTTTTTGAAGTTTCTCAATTCATGTTTTCTTAATCGAGACGTATAACTTATCGTTTTTTTGAAAGTTTTAATTGCGCTCATCAGGTCTGTTAAACATTTATTCTTTCCTTGTAGATTTAGGTTTAAGTCGTTAAGTTTTGTAGTGATATCGCAGAGAAAAGCTAGTTTCATGAGCCATTCAGTAATTCTCATCTTCCAATTCAGTAATGTGCTTTCCTTTCATTTGTAGAATTTTTTTTTTATTTCTGGCAACAGAATACGAAACCCTTTTAAAAAGCACCACAGCTTAGCCACCTCACGTCTGTGTGCAATAAGAGATCTCCGTACTGATTGTTTATTTCAAAAGCACTCAAACGAATCGAATTAACGATTTTAAAAGCAATTTGCATTATATCATTAGACTATTTTTTAACACAATCACTGTTGATGGATAATGCAATTATAGCTAGTAAAGCTGGGAATTTCCTCATTATTGCACAAGGCAATAAAACCAATTCGATTCCCGACCATTGCTGGAGCTCCATCTGTTGTAATAGACCAATTTATATATTGGAAATCCCGTCTTATCAATAAAGTTTTTAAATGAATTGTAGATATATTGGCCTCTCGTTTGTTCTTTCATTCGAATTATAGCTAATAACTCTTCTGTTGATGTCATAGCTTCGAAAATCATTCTCACAAAGACGCATAACTGTGGAATGTCACTAATTTCCGTGGATTCAAATTGAAGTGATAGGAACTTACAAGCTTTTAAATCGTCATTTAATAAATGCTCCAAATTATTATTCATAGCTTCAGTCCGTCGCATCAGTGTTAGCGACAAAGAAATATTTATTGACGATATGATTTCAGATTTGTTCTGTTCTCCCGCTTTACAGAAAGCTTCTTTTATCAATTCTCCATCTTCGAATGTTTTTTCGCTTTATCAAAACTTCTGCAATTTTAAACGACGCGAATGTTACTGCTTTAGCTTTGGAGCCTGGTCTGGTAAATAACGATTGCTGTAAATTCGACTTTAAATTTTGCACTTTAAATTTTCGAAGTTCAATGCCGATTGGAAAGTCTAGTGTATTCCAAGTGCATGGTTTTAAAGAGAGTCTTTCGACGTTTACGTTTGCTTTTCTTGGTAGTGCCACACTTGAGTTCCGAGACAAACATTTCTCCTTCACCATAACAAAAAGGAAATCTTCCCACTCATTGTGATAATGTTTTACTTCTTTTAGCACTGGTACCTGGCTGAGTCATTTTGGGCGGGTTGTTGAAACAAATTGCATCAGTGCGGTAGGAAGCGAGCGACCTGCAACGTAAGACGATTAACTGATAACTGAAACTAAACGGGCGAGTGACGGGTAGACTTTAGTCGACTCGCCACCTACTGGATATAATCTAAGAATCCCACTTTGTCAAGTAGTTTCTTTAATTCTCCCCTGTAAAACGACAAATTCATTGTATTACTTTGCACAGTTTGTTTTAGGTTTTAAAGCGTAAACTGTAGTAAATTTTTATTTTAAATAATTCATTAATTCTACGTCATACGTCAAAAATTAAATTGTTAATATCCGAGGTCATTATCGGGATGATCGCGTGGACTACCAAAAGTCTTCGTGGTCAACGTCTTTGCCATCCCTGCTATATGGTGTTCAAAGGTAATGCTAATGACAGAGGTAGTCTTTCTAGTCACGATAAAATTCTTGGAGTTGTTCTATTTTGGTCAGCAAAATGAAATAAGCCAGAATATATCGTAAGAAGTTTTAATGCCCACAACTTGTAATTAATACAAAAAGCATTAAAACATAACCAAGTATTAAGAAAAGGAATTGCAGAAATAAGCTATGTCTAATCCTAACAGTGTCGAAATGCAAAGATGGATTTCATAAAACTAGCTTCGACAGCGATTTATACAATCGTAATAAGCAATTATTTAACCAAAATGAAATAAATGAAGTTAAAAATAAAACAGTTCAATACATTAGTGCATCAAAACAAATGCATTACAATTTATTTTGTGTAACAAGTATTTTCCTTCAGAAATTGATACAACCGGATATCCTTATAACCGCATAGATTTTAGAACAGTGTTTCCGTAATGGCTAAGGTCAAGCACAGCATTATTCCTTATCAAACATATACCAAAGCTCTACTCAAAACTGAAAACAAAGGAAGCTTACGTATTAATTTATACTGCATGAAGAAAGTTAAAAACGCATCGTGTGTCAAATAGGCAGGCTGTGTTTGCAAATGGAAAGGGTGAAAATAAGGCATGATTCAAAGCTCTGCAATTTCTGAAAACATGAAAGAATTCTAGATAGTATAACGTTAAAGTGTCAAATACAAAGATCTGTTTTTTAAACCTGCGAATTCAAATTGCTAACGTGTCCTCAGAATATCTACCCTATCTGCATAGGTCTAGGTTGAGATAATATCTACATTATCAAAGGCAGTAGTGCCCTTATAAGAGAAGAATCGTTATCCTGAGTTTGCAGATGAGAGTTCAGCCTGAAGTTTCATAGTATCGTAGAAAGCTTAACGACTATCAGAATTAATCAGTAAACGTTGCGTAGCTACAGCCAAGTCATTTTTACAGATACCCCTTTGGGAGATGGCTTACCAGGCGTTCATTTAGAATTTTAACTATACTAGCTTTAATTTACTTTTATACTTTCCTTCAATGTATAGTCGGTAAAATATTTACAAGTATTTACTAAACACTTTCTTGTAATTGCTCTTTATCTACATACATCTCAATCTATTTATGAACACACCATTTTCTACCTTTTTGTTCGTTCACGTGGATAACAGTATATAAAATGCTTGGAAAACAAAATCCTCTAAAATCAAACAAGGAATTTGTACAGGTAGTTATTTCAAAATAGAACTTATATTATGCAAAATTTATAAACGGTTACATATGTAAGCCTCTTTGTTAATAAAGGCAATGAATATCACAAGTGGAAGTAATAAGATACTCTTAAGGTTTCCTCTAAAAGTAATCAATACATTTATGGGGATCCCGGATTTTTAGATTTGTTAGATCTCCAACAAAATTTTCTTAAAGCTTTTGAAACTCGTTCTCTCGAAAATTCCTTTTTAATTCCGCAGTTTTGTTTAAACTCTGGATTTTTAGTAATTGGAAGTGTGAAGCTTCTGAATTAGTTTATCTTTATGTGCGTAATAATTTTTGTTAAATATACTGCAATTCTTTTCCATATGCTTTAGGTAAAAGCTAAATTTGTTACAAAGTTTGTTTCTAGAAAATGCTTTGAAGTTTCTTGCAGAACTGAAGTAATTTTCAATCCCACATAATTGAAATTGGGAAAAGAAATAACATTAAAGTACTGTAACATTAAGCTAATTTAATGAAATCGAAGCATTCACTAAACAAACGATGGGGTAAATGGCACAGCTTGAGAATACGTTAGGATGAAAACTCTTTTCCTCCAATACAGCTTGTATCTGAAACTTATTTTTATAATTCGGTGTGGGGTTGCCACAATTACGTTCACCAATACAATCCTTAACAACCCACGACTTCAAAACAGTTACCTACAATGTTTCAGAATTTAAAAAATCGGAATCAAAATTTAGCAATTACGTATACAATTTTATTACTTCGATTTCTGCAAGATTAAGACAGTAAAATATGTATTTTACTTAAGCTAAAAAATAAAATTTAGTTTACAAAAAAGCCTGGTATTTCATAAATAGTTCACGTTTTACCTCGCAAGTAAACTTTTTCGTAGAGATCCTGCGCTTTAATTTTATTCATTAAGCAAATTTAATGAGTCATGTAAAATCACGTCTGCGTTATGTAAATATGAATAATGGTACAGAAGAAAATATTCAAAAACATCCCAATATCCCTGTAGTAATAAAATTGATAAATAGGTACCATGATAATTATTAGCCCAACATTGAACATAAAAATCTGAAAGTTTATCGAAAAATTCCTTTATGAAACGGTATAAAATTCAGATACAAGTAGAATTTATGAACAATTTAGTATGCCGAAGTGAATAAATTAAATTTTGTTTCTATGCAATCGAATGCTACTAAACGCATATGAAGTTATTTCGTAAAAGGCATAAAATGGCGTTTGTGACGTCTGTGCTCGAGGAAATACCCACTTGGTAACAGAAGTTTAAAATCAATGTTACAAGGAAGCAAGTAACGCAAAGATTACCAACCATTTCATGTTACTAAAATTTATTTTAATGTATTTACAATTAAAATTGAAACTGCTTTTCCTTCATTAGTACATTAGAGAAACAGCTATTAAAAACAGATGTTACTTAAAAACTATTCCACAAATTTATAGATGATTTTATAGATAAAACACTTGAATCACATTTAAAAATAAACTTAATATGCCAGGTGCTTAACTATACTTTTAAAAGCAAACAGGTTTTTGATAGTCATTTAACACACCATTTAAATTATTCTTAAGATATTTTCAAGCGTCAAATTTTCATGGAATAAAACATAGTTCACAGATACAAAATGTTAAGACTTCGATTTAGAGACCTGTCGTGTATGAAATGCCCACAGACATCATACGAGTATGAAGTAATGCTGTTATTAGAAAGATGGCAAGAAGCCCAAAATATTCCCGATGACTGATCTTTGGTATTTGCAGATACCGCAAACTGATAATTCTTGCTATTGGACAGCAACAAATCTTTGTATTCACCGTATGTCTCATTTAACCATTCTAAAGGGCCTTGACATCTTACAGGACGTGGCATTAAACTTTCACACCAATATATAGTATAATACACTCCGATCTGAGTAGGCGTCCAGCGGATCCGGTAGCTGTCTTCGTCAAATTCGACAATAATATCTTTTGGCCCATTAAGCACTGAAAATAGAGGGAAGGAATTAAATAAAACACATAAATCAGAAACTCTTATTAAATCTGAGCTTGCTAAAAAGCTAGCAGAAAGAGCTCCTGGGAAATACTTCCCATAAAACAAATTTTAAATTTGGTCTGCAAGCTCAATACTTTATTTGGATGTCCAAAATAGTGAACTATTGCCGATTTAAACATAGCTGAACGAGGAAACCTGCGTAAGTAATAAGTTGCAGACGGACTATTCTGGTGAGCAGCAATCAAGCATTGCTGGTTTTTCAACAATGAACTCGCGCAAATTTTATAACTAGCATTCAGATATTTGATTCTTAACCTGCACTTACGGTGAGATTCCCTATTATAAGTATTGTAAATGATATCTGATAGTTTGTTTTCCCCGTAGAAGCACATGATGGGAAACAGCCTTTTATTTTTACAAAGTTCTCCTGAATTACTGATGCTAAATTACATCGCATTAAAATATCGCATTTATGAGAAAATTATCAAATATCCAAGTTGTTTATGAACTGTACGATTTGGAATAAGACAACGAATACAACGAAGGAGAGGGAGGCCTTACTGCATGTCCAAAAGAATGGGTCGTATTTACATTACACGCGGATAGTCACGAGACGCGGATGCAGCCAACCTTTCCACGGGATTTAAACCCAAACAGAAATAACAATTACTTGAAAGTATCTGAATACTGAATATGGTGATAGTTAACACGCACTAAACCCCCCCCAGGAAGTTTACATATGCTTTTAACAGAGACTTAATTTTAAAATGTCAGTGTGGAACAAATCAGACAGTTTGAAAAATTATAGCCGAGCTCGCCATCAGATTTGCTTACAGCTAGGAAGGTTGAGTATTTATCACACTTAAAACCACAAAAAACGACATTTAGTGGCATGCGATTGGTAGAAAATTTTAGATTGTCAGCAAACCAAAAATATTTCATAAAATGAAATTCCATGAAATTAAGTTTAATTACGGGAAAGTACTTTAGAGCTATCTTCCAAAAGGAAGGGATGGCTTCGTGGATGACATTCCAAGGTAAACGGCTCGTCTACACGTTTTCTAGTAGCTAAAAAATGTAGGTTAACAACTGTTATGGGTTCCCAAGTTTAAACTTTTGATGCCACACAAATGCATCCTACAATGTCCCAAATCGATTTTCACTTCAGTTTAGTTCTGTTTAAAGGCTTCTGCACAGTCATCGTAATCATTCAAATTTTAAGCATTTACAATCATTAGAAAATTTGTACTTTGCAATTCAATACAGTTGCTTAGAATAAAGTATGCTCCAATTAGAAGATAAGTTTTTTGAAACCGATTCGCATAGTTTAACAACATTTCGAGATTAAATTTTTATAACCAGAGTGGAACTGTAAATGTATAGTTATAAAAGTACCCTCAAATTAAGTTTCCGTTAAAATTGCTTTAAATAGCTTTTGAAAAATATTCTGCAAAAATATATAGCCGTCTACATATGGCATACAAATTTGTATTTCAACTGCTTCGGTTTTTTAATGTGTATTTGAACGAGATACTTTAATCTTTGTTTAAAGCGACAATTAAAATTTTTGCTCTTGGAAACATTAGTCATTGTAGAATAACGGCGTTCAAAAATTTCAATTTTCAATATCATTAGCAACTCGTTTATTAGATATGGATTTGTACCAAACCGACAGTGAAATTTAAGAAACCTAAATACACGTACCGTAAATTTAATAAGATCTTCATTTTACTGCAAGCAAAATTTCATTTTAAAATTAAATTTATACAATTTAATGGATAAATAGAATAACTTACATCTATGTGGCTCAATAACTATTTGTGAACTGTTGGTGGAACGACCAACAGTGTTGCTGGCAAACAGTTCAAATTTATAAGTGGAATAAAGTTTCATGTCCTGAAAACTGTATGTAGTTTCATTGCCAGAAGATTGGACTTGTATCCAGTTTTCACATGAAGCATCAATCACGTAGTGAAAGTCTGGTCCATTTTCATGCGCAGCAGGTATGCCCTGAAATAAATGCAATTATCGTGAAAAAATCAGAAAAATTACGAATTTCAAAATGAAAGATAATAAAAATCTTACCTTCCAATATAGAGTTATTGTTCTAATATCAGGAGTTAGTTTGGTAGCTTCATTAGATTCAACAATAAATGACGACTTGTCAATTTCAGGTCTCCAGTAAGGAACTGTGGAAAATATTTCTAATTAACCTCAGTAATGAAAATAAAATTAATACGTTTAGAAGTTATTGTATTCAAAACCATCAAAATCTAATACTCAATGGCGGTCATCCAGTTTTAAGTAACTGGAATTATTGAAATGATGCGCGCCGATTCCCTGCATTTCTTACACTTACATCCGATACATTTCTTTCAAGGATCCATATTTCTAGTCCGACCCAAAAGCTGCCAAGCAGCAAAATCCTCTGCACACTGGTAATTTCATCAGGCTTCAAATCTTGGCTACATTACAGTTTAAAATTATGCCCCCCATATGAACCGGAATACAAACAATCTTAAAATGGCTTCCTTCAAGTATATAACCCTCTAGCATTATAATCAAAACCCGCAGTTCCTAATCTAATACGAGTATCCTTGGTATAGGAGAGGATTTAAACTTGAGTAAGAGAAATTTGAGCAAGGACACTGGCTATTTGGGATTCCCTCTTTGAAGTCTTAAAACATTCACATTACACAGGAAATGCAAAAACCAATCGTGTAGCCAGTCATCCGAGATCGAAACCAAGGCAAATGCTCGTTTTTCAGTGTTAACCACTCTGCCAGTGACGGAACAGAAAGAAGTCGGTAATGGCGAATAAATGTTACAATTAATGGCAATAGAAAACTGTCAAAACAGTTAAACAGAGAAACAGAAATCAAAATTTAAACTTGTTAAGAGTGAAAACAATTGCGAGGATCTTGGGGTATCAACGTTAACAGAAATTTACGAAAGCAATATAATTAATTACAACAAGTCCCATACAATACATTTCTGGATTTCTTATGCTTGAATGTAGCTCCTTTCTTCACTTTGTATTATATAATTAGCAATCAACCAGTTTTGGTATTGAGTGGACTGGTTATTTCATTATGCCAAAACACAGGCTATGTGCGTAAGGGATGCCTTCATGGAGGACTTTAAGGGAAACTGGCTCGTATTCGCGTTATACATGGAGAAAAACTTAGCAATCAGCATGTTAGATTGGAATCGAATTCGGCCTCTAGTGGACATTTCACCATTTAGTGAAGCGAGATCACCATTGAGCTACCCAAGTATGTTATATGGTTCAATTTAAAATTCTGTAATTAAACCAAATTGAGCGCAAAGTTTAAGATTGTTTGGATGCTTATATAAAAACGAGTAATTGTTTAAGAAATCTTCACATTGAACTCAAATTACGTGCGTAATAACAGATTTGGCGTCTGCTCCAACCTTTCGATTATTTCCTTCAAATTGGACAGCTAAAGTTTCATAATGCACGGCTTCAAGGACATTGGGTATTTACTGTACATATGAACTTAATTTTAGAACCCTGTAACTGTTTCTAAAGTGTGACGAAACTTACTCCACGATCATATTTTCGGGAACCATGTAATAAGTGTCAAAAATGTTTGAAACACTTCCCTTCGTAATGGAAAATTAGCCTCAATTTAAAAATGAATTTTATGAATTAAGGGGACTCTTACACCTTAAAACCCATAAGATCTTCGAATATCTGACTGTTGCAAGAATTGGGATAACTTATTTATTAAAAGCCATTACTTCCAACTTTTTACTGCTGACTACATAATATAGCTGCTTTCTGAAATAGAAATCAAAGTTTGTGTTGCGACAAATATTTTTATAATTTAATCCGCTTTGTGACAACATCTTTCGTCATGTTTCCACCTTGCGCGCACAGTTTAAAATATTCTGTTTCATAATTTAATTCCCTATTTAATACATAGCTTTTATAACATTTGGAAAATACTGTGAACTAAAATTTTAAAAATTTCATGTTAAATTTTTATTTTATTTAGAATAGAGTTTATAAAATGTATTTTATTAAAAAAATTCCAATATTTTCGTCCATAAAATTTTTCAATATTAAAATATTTATCAGATTTTTGGTTCAGTTAAATAGTGCCCATATAAAGAATTCCATCATTAGCCATTTTTAAAATATCATGCGCACAAGGTGGAAATATTGCGAAATATTTTGTCACAAAGAGGATTAAATTACAAAAATATGTGGCAACACAAACTTTCTGGTTACTAGTTTCCAAATCAGCTATATTATGTAGTCAGCTGTAAAAGGGGCTTTTAAATTAAATAAAATATTCCAATTCTTGCAACAGTCACATATTCGAAGATCATGAGGGGTTTAAGGTGTATGAGACCCTTTAACACACTTAAAAAGGTGGCGAAGTGTCGGTAAAAGATTTTCCGTGAACAAAATGGAAAACTAGATTTCATATCCATTCAATGGAAATTTTTTTAAAATCAGCCTCAAAATGTCATTTTTTAGAAAACTGGATTACATCAATAAGCATTACGAGAACACTGGAAGAAGAGAGTCTGGTTTTTAAAAGAGAACAGGGACATACAGTTTTGTAAAGAAGTAAACGAAAGTTAATAGCTACAGATTTAAAATTAGCCTTTATAGGAAAGGATAAAAATGATTAGAGTAGCATGGTTTGGCTTCCTTAATAATGAAAAGCACGCGATGGCCATCCGACTAGCGGGAGAGTTGTCTGCGCGGAGGACCTTTCTATATAAAATTGGCTCGTATCCACGTTACATACGGGGAAGATCACGCAGCCTGCTAATTCGTCTGGAATCAAACGCAGGTTGAATTAGCCTTCAGGAGATTTTACCACTCGGCCGCTAGTGGGATCCGATTTGAGAAGTAAAAGCAGTTTATTTGTTCAATAAATGTGTCCGTCCATAACTATTCAGAAAAATTCAAATTCGTTCCGAGCGTCGATTTAGCATTATATCATGGTAAAATACGCAAGGGTTATCTGCCCAAAGGAAGAGATGCCTTTCCTTACCATTAACCTACTTAAATTCACGTTAAAAGTGAAGGAAACTTAGATATCTCATGCAGCAATCGCGTTCGCCGGGATTTGAACTCTAGCAGAAATGCTAGTATTGTACTTCCGTCATGGGTGGGACAACTGCTTCAGAAATAAAAGATTTCAGAACAGTTATCTAAATGAAACAAACCAATAGCAGTGTAATTTAAATCTTCGCATAATTAAAAATTCAAAAGCTACCTAAAAATTTACTATCGATACCAGGCTGATAAATTTTTAAGCTCCAAGAATTCTGAATTTCTTATATTAATTAGTTTGATACCATCAGTATTAACATGAAACTACCAAATACAGATGTTGAATTAAATCTTAATACATACATACATATGCATCTTTTAAGCAATGTACAGTTCAAACGTAAAAGATAAAAGCCAATACCGTCAGGAAGGGTTCTTGTAGAAACTGTCAAATACGGGCTCCACATCATATCACTATCTGAATCGTATGATCTGCAACGAATCTTAAATTCGTATTTTGTGTAAGGCATCAAACCTGTGAATTCTACAAAACCCTCTGCTGGAAAGTACAGGCGTATTTCCTGAAACAGTTGCGTTGATAGATAGAATTAGTGTAAGTTTACTCGAAGTGAAGCAAAGAACTTAAAACTAGGTCTTAAGAAAAATCGTAAACAAGCGAAATTAAAATATGGAAGTTATATAAAAGTGCTGAAACTTTATAATTATTTGAATTTCAAATTAACACTGCATATGCTGAAATAGGAAAATTTAACAGTCGTACGTTTTGTAGATAACGTTACGTGTTCTGAATCCAGTCATTAATAGGCTTGAAGTCAAATTTAGCACGGCATTTTCAATCTCAGCGACAAAGCAATAGAGATTGTAGTTAACTTTCATGGATTTCTTGCAAGCTATTCTTGCTTCTAACATGAACATAAACGAGTTGCACGAAAAATTAGTCTGTACGGATTTTCTAAATATTCAGAATAAGCATTCATTACTAATTTTACAGCATCTCAATATAGGAGCATTAAAGTCTTTTTGCCTGTGAGTGGAAGATAAGCAACACTAAAAGTTCAGACTTTTATCTGAAAGGAAAAATCGAAGGGACAAGTGCAGATTAATTTAATAAAGGCGTGTTTGCTTAAGCGAGTAATTCAGTTAAGTCGCCTTTCGATATACATGAAAAATATAGAGTTGCTTTACAGAATCCGAAAAATGTTTAAAATTTTATAACGTTTACACTATACTGCGCTACTTTTTCAATAAACGAAAAACAGAACAGCAAAATTTCAGATGACTTAAATAACCGCGGATAAAAGCCAAGCAGAAGTTGACAAATTATGTTAACCAGGAATAATTGGCACTCATGTTCAAAAAAGGACACTACGCGATGACGAAAATTTTGATTTCTAAATTACTAACTGGATTTGTAAACTTAATGAGTTTTTTAAATTATATTACACAATGTTTGAAAATAAACAATTCATTCAGCTTAAGAGCTATTATTAAATCAAAATTTACCTTAAATGATCCTGGAACTGGAGTCAAATGACGATATTGGATGGAATATGTTAAACCAGGTGGAAATATACCATTTTCCATATTTGCAGGAGAACGCCATTTGAGAATTAAGCTGGATTCAGTTATATTGCTGAAAGCTGCACTCAGTGGAGCACCTGGTTTCACTGTTAAAATTAAAACAATTCGAAATTTCGAGTAATTATGCATAAAGTACACAGATTACTTCAATAACATCTTCAAACCAGTCACAATGTCAACGCATTAAGCACCATGTCAATTACTGGTGACCGGCATACTCCTAGTTTGAACCGAGTCTGTCACGAGAGACTCGACATTTACTTTTCGTTTAGGACCTGTCAATCAACTTTGATCAACTGCATATAAAATTTACATCCAATTCGACAGTTATCTCAAGTTACTAGCATTTCAGAGAAATTCAACATCGCTGGCTAAACGAAATGGAATACAGAACAGGCGTTGGTGCTTAAACTTGGTAAAAATCGGGATCAAGGAGAGCGGTTGAAATGTTAGATTCATACATTATCAAATCAAGCGTTCTGAATATAGTTTAACAAGCCTCTTCGAATGTTGTTTCATCATACATATTCAAACTCAGATTATGTCCAGGCATGATGTACAAGTTCACATTTTCGTCTTTTCGGTGATTATAATGCAAGCAAGACAGACAGTAATCTTAACGACATGAAAAATATTGGGCAAAGCACACGGCTGAAATTCTGTAAACGCTAAGAATGCTATTAGCACTAATTCGTGAACCGACTATTAAGTGGTAATAAATTCGAAACTTTGCCTCTTGAAATCCAAATTAAAACTGAATCTTCCCCATTCTTTTGTGGAATACACCGACGCACATGAAATGTATACACGTAAAGTGAGAAACTGCAAGAGCTACGAGGCATTTAGATTTTTCTACTAGTTATTGCATGTTTTAACAACTCTCCTATTCTCATTTTCTTGCGAGAATACAAATTTCTAGCTCGCGTTGAGTTCAAATGGGTAGAAAGAGTATTGAATGAAAGGTTTCAGAGGGTAGAATCAGGGTGTGTTTTGGCTGTTGAAGGCCACGTTGCTAAACAAATTCTCTTAGTATTCTGCGGCGTTGCTTTATTTTCTTTAGGCTTGCTACGCCGACCTTCGGTCGGAGGCAGCTGATGCGTTTAAATTGTGAAGCCATTATATTTAATGGCAGAATTCTTCACTTTCATAATCACAAATAGTGATGTCCATTAAATTTCAGTTCAGTCAAATAAAAGGATCTTTTACACCCTTTCCTGTGGCATTTGTAAGACCGATAATTCACTACTCGGCTTCATTTCGTATGTTGCACGTCAGCAGAGAGATAAATTTAAAAGGCCCTATTACGATATACGATGTACGAGAAAGTAACATTCCTCAGTAGCTAAATCAAAATTACGGCTGGTAATAACATGCGTTGCCTCTGCCGATATTTGTTACAATAAAACTCCATACAGTCTACTCTCTTCGACAAGATCAATAAAATTGATGCACATGACCTTAATACGACTTAAAACCAATACTCCAAGTCGTACCATCTATGAAGTCTTGGAAAGTTTAAAATTGGATAATAAAACTTCCAATTTATAATTGCAACAATGTTAAAGATTATTTTGCATTGGCTTGTTAACTCTAGTATAAGAGTCACGTACCCATCCTTTTCATTTGAGGGAATGAATCACTCTTCCTCACAAGTATTACTGGGACAAACTATGCGAAACGGTGTGGTTGATTAGGGGTAACTGGTTTTGCCAGAACAGGTGCAATATTACACCAAATATTTAAAAAATAATAAGCGGTAGTACGATTTGCGCAAACTCCTGATAAAGAATAACTTAATCTGTCTCGGGAAACTTAACAAATTTTAACTTCAAAATTAAGCAAACTATACTTTCAAAGAAACGGGAATTAATGTGACGAATAAACAAATGATTTTGAACAAGTAAATAGTTACGCCTTGGTATAAACTTTAATCCATCAGGTCAAAAATATGTTTAACGAATTTTATAACTAAAAACTATTCAGACTATTTTCTCTCACCTGGTTATAGTCTGATATCACACTTAAGTGTTTATTGTTATGTACTGAACATCGAAGAATAAGAAGCAACAACAGAAATTAAATGGGCACTGAATTTAAATTCAGAAAGTTTTTCAATTTAAGAAAAACTTACCTATTTCGAAATGATTTAGAAAAAATCTGTCCATACGTCTACCCAAGGAATTATGGCCAGTAAATAGAAATGATAGTGTCGGCTTGAATCTCGTATAAGATGGGGAAGAATGTAGAGTCCATTGGCAACTGGTAGCATTCAGAATTCCTGGACATTCTCGTAGATCGCTAAACAAAATTAAACATAGGGGTATAAATAAACATTCACGAATTTAGATTTTTCGCATTTTAAAATTATACTGAAAGATTATGCTTAGTTTATGCATAAAAGTGAGGGCTTTCAACGAAGAGCATTTGTTATGCGCGAGAAACTTGTTCCAGTTGTCTAGAATGAGAAGCGTTTGAAAGCAAAAATTGTTTCCTTGGAACAGGTATAAATATTGCTAGAATCGTAAATTTCAAGCTTATCAGATACATGATAGGGGTTAATTTCATTCGAATAAATATGCAGCAGGCTTAGCCTTGAAGCTAACCATCCATTTGCATCTAATATTTCCCATTTCAAACCTACTGGAACTCGGTTCCGTTGTATAATACAGCATTCAGACAGTCTGCAAATTATATGACATCCCAAAGTTATTTATCCAAATTCAGTTTTAGACTGCAAGATAATATCCAATTTTAAATTCAGTTCATTCGAACAAATAACAGCTTTAGGGACCAACAGGAAAAGCGGGTAGCTTTGCCAAGAGAAATTTGATTTTACATTGTTAACTTACTAGATGCTGAAACAAACAACAAGTTTTAAATTGTTTAACGGTATAAATTTTATACGAAAAAATTCGGTAACATTATGCATCATTTGCAGGCAGATTCATGCGAAGACGCTCAGTTGTTCGAGTTGAGGCATCAAACAATTGAGCTACCAATCTTGAGCTTTAATCGATACAAAGATACATAGTTTAACTTAACACCCTTTTTATTTAGACGTTTATTCGATAAACCTGCAGCCATTCCAATCAATAGTGTACTGTTAGTTAAGTAAACGTTTATTTTGAAAATTATGGATTATTCAATACCTTACAATCCAATTCAATGAGCAAATACATATTTCGAGCGTCACTTTTATCGACTTTTAATGAACCAATGGTAACGACAGTATTATAGATTACAATGATAGAAATAAACTTGAGTATGATTAAAATTTGGTTATGTATTACCATTAGTAGAAAGCTTTTCAAAATGCGCTAAATATTTGGAACCATGCACCAAGCTTTCGGGCAGCCATGCTTACAACCATCTTTTGGTCGCGCAATGCACATATTCTTGAATACTTTTTCTCTATGTTGCAACAATTATACACAAATCACGGTTTTATGCTTTCTACAATCTGTATATTTTAAAACAGGGTTGAATTTTCCAGCAGTAGAAAAACTGCAACAATCTTTGCAAAATCTCGAAGGAACAAGGACGAAGCGTTCGGTGAATTGTACCGAAATTGCCCAGTTTGTAAAATTTTGATTTCACGCTAAAAGGGATTGCTGTCCACGAGCAAAATCTGAAGGATTTAGCGAAACACATTTTTAATTTACTTGTCCTTAAGTTTACAATTTAAATTCTTAAAGTAATTTCTTATGTGATAATGCTTGCCGACGTACGATAAATATAGTCTGCAAATGGATTTTCTTAAAGTCACCATCTCGCGCCCAATAAATAACTTTTCACGTAAAAATAGTCAAGTTGCGCCTGTAGGTGGTTGTGTTGATACGCAAGCACCGAAATTTAAAAATACGCGCTCAAGTTCTGAAACTTGTCGTATAATCAATGCTAAAAGAACTATAAAATAAATTAAATCATTTGATTTAATCTTGGAAACTAAATCAACTTAGAACCAAATTTCTAAATTCCCCATTTCTCACTCAAGTTGCCTTCTCTAACCTGCTAATTTAAGTAGGTATGTCAGCATGAAAAAATGTTAAAATACTTGCTAGCTTTTGATTTATTTAATAGTTTCCTAGAATCAAGAATTTGCAATGATACCTAAATAAAAAGCAGAGTCTTAGCTTCTAAAAATAAGATCTGCTTTTAAAACTGACGTTTTTACGAGACACTGTAATACCCTTTAACGTTCAGTCCAATTTCAGATTAGAAAATTAAAAGTTTAATCTTCTATGAACGTTCAACATATACCAATAAACAATAAAATACTTAAATAGGAAAACAGCCCGTGAGTTTAGGCAGATCAATAAGAAAATAAAAGCCTTATAGAATGGAATAAATACAACGAAGTGTACTTACAGCTGTCCTTCATCAGTAAAGTCGTGAAGCGTATAGAATGTTTTTACAGGATTAAAAGGAATTTCCCAGGTGCAGATTAGCTTGCTGAATTCCTCGCTAATGCAAGAAAAAGTTTTTATAGCCAATGGTTCATCTGAAATTCACAACATTCATTAGTTTAATACTTAAATATTGTTTTTAAAAACGCAAATGCTTTTAAAATCTGATTTGAATATAAACCCAATATTCACGTAATTAAAGTACTTATTTCCTATCAGTAAAATAAGATATTTAACAAGCTAAATACTTATACTTGATCCTGTTAATAGGATTTAGAATGGATTTAAAATGCGTCATCGTTGGCAGGATTTTTTAACCGGTTTTTCCACTTAATGAGAATGCAACTGCTTTCAGTTTTACTCTCAATGTGAAAATCCAGTATTAGTGAATTGCCATTTTTTATGTTTCAAAGACCATTGCAAGAAAATTCATAGGTTTGAGTACAAACGCAAGACTTTAGGGGCCGTTATTTCCAGTTAGTTGTTACTGGACCACAAAGTTCAATTCATTAGCGAGCGATTATTCTTAGAAAATCGATCGGATGCTTCTGTAACCAATGGTGGTATGGAAGTCAAAAATGGTACAACAGGCTCGCTTTAGTATTTCAATTGCAAATCTTGGAATTAAGAACTCTAAACTTTTCAGAAAGTAAAACATGGCCATTCACATTCTACGAAATTTAGTATTTAAACGAGTGCCTAATATTTTAGTTTCTGGTGCGCAAGTTTTTTCCAGAGCAAAAAACGATCGACTAGAGATATCCGGTAAATAAGGGAATAATGAAATTTTTCCAAGCGTAAAACGATAAATGCATTATGAGATATTTTGCTTACATAATTGGAAGGTTGGGACTGCCACAAGAGCGCATTTTGTTTCAGAATGCAAGAGACTTTACACATGCGATAATCCAATGTAGACATCACCTCTAAGAACAGACCTCGAAGGAGACTTAGAGTATAGTACCAGCTATTGTCCACAATACAATTTCTTAGTATAAATTATAGATATGTCAGGAACAATATACCTCCGTAACAGCCAAGGATGAGACCGCGTTTTGCTATATTCGATAGATTTCGAATTTGTCAACATGAAATCGCCAAATCCGTTTCTCTGTGTAGCACGAGATAAGTAATAAGCATATACCGAGCTTCTAAAGTTTTATTGCTTTCGGTCATGTTGAGTAGTTATTTGCTTAATTTATTAGCAGTTTTGTGCAGGTAAACAGGTAAAAACAAGTGGTCCTATAGTTAAGTGGAACCTTTCTAAAGTTAAAGCTATGTGAGAAATTTCTAGGATTTCCTAAATCAACTTCAAGTAGACAGATGGGATGCTTATCCATTGCACACCACAAGGGGTTTAGTCACTGCAGCGGAATATTTGAATTGCACTACTCGTCTAGCTGACAAAATTTTTTTTTACTCAGATTCCTATTTTATATTGTATCGTCTTATATTTTTCCTTTAGTATTTTGATTATTAACCCTACATTTTGCTTTGTTTTAAATTTCCTGCTCTCCTTTTGGGCCGTTTATTGCCTGCATTTTCAAAATTCAAATAAACGTAGGCTGCAACGTACGAGCTCCTTAGAAAATTAGAAAAATTTTAAACTAAAAGTTACTCGGGACACAAGAATTTGTCTTCAGAGAGCGTGTTGGGGAGCAGAGGGTAACCGATTTTTGTTATGGGATATGGCAGGTTGCTGATCGCCTTTTGTAAAGAACGGCTAGTCTGAAAAAGGCATAAGGCAAGCCTAGGCACAGTCCACCCTAGTGAGCTTTGAAAGTACCTTCCAATTATGGTTCTTGAATAGTAACCCTGTGGTAACGTTCGCTTCGCGCGGCTAAGGCAAAAGATTATGATAATTCCGAACTCATTCTGGCCTCTGAGCCGTTTCCAAGAGAGCAGGAGCCAAGACATCCAGCTGTTTCACATACCACAGATAAGTGCGTTTGCACCAGGGTTTTTTTTACCAAAAACCGAAGTAAATTAAATTTCTATTCTCTGTGTGATAACTAGATATTTCATCAACACTAAATGTAGCAGCGTTGCCCTCAACTTGAAATTCTGCTTTTAATGAATCTTCGCAGGTTTAGGTACGTAAACACTTTCCGTATTAATTCTTTAACTCTTTGAAACTTAAAACTAGCCACAGCATTGCGCAAAATCTAGAGCTGAATGAAATTTTATTATAAAGCTCCCGAAACAATCTTTCATACAATTCAGAGTGCCAAAAATAGTATACTGCAAGGGCAGTGGATAGCCCAAGGATTAGGACACGCTTAAAAGTAAAGTAAAACTGAAAACTAATCAGCCCTAAGTAGTTTTTAATGTTTTTACCCGCGTTTATGAACCGTTCTAAATTTTGTGACAACAGCATTTAACAGAAACTGAAAAATATCGCCACTTTTAATATGTGTTAAGCTTAATATATTTTTGTATACTGCATTTAGACAGATTTATGTTAGAATTATTATTCTGCATTAGATTTCAATCAAATAACCTATTTGGTTGTTAATTGCATATGTCTGCCTAGGGAAGGATTGCTTTCCTTTAAGACTTTCTACGAGACGCTGGTCCTTATGAGACACGGAAGAAAGAAACTCCGGAATTTAGTCTTGAAATCTAGGCCCGTTTGAGAGCACCATTATTCAGCGTTACTGTTCATTAGACCAGCGATTGTCAAACGTGTTAAGATCCACGCACTTCTTTCAGCGCTGCTAGAACTTTCCGTCCCTTTCAAAACGCAAAGGATACATGTATATTTAGATCACTTTAATAGTCACTTTAAAAATTAATCAACGAAAATCAATTAATACCAAAATTTTAGTTTTTTATTCATGAACTAATTAGAAACTTAAACTTCGAATTTTTTTGTATGAACTATTTTGAAACCGACATGTCTATGAAGTAAAGCATTAAATGATTACATAAAAGATCGGAAATTACTCAAAAGCATGAATAAACTCACTTACACCCAACAGAGACATGCGTAGAATCTAGAAATCGTTTAGATTTGGTGTCTGGAATAAATACATAGCACTGATAAATTCCTGTGTCGTTAACAGTAGCATTAGATTTAAAATATTCCACAGTGAGATTATCCAAGGTATCAACGGTGTAGAGAAGTCTTCCATCAAACTCTATGTGCAGATTTTCAGAAGAAACGTTAAGTATGGTGTTCTGGACCTTTACTCGAGAGTGAAATAAAGAACACCAAATTCTTATCGATGAGCCGACTTTTACATCAAAGTCTTCTGTCATACCTGCAAGGAAATTGTACAATATAATTAGCATGAACTTTCACAAAAGCAAATTTCACGAAAGCAGAAAAACGAGCTTTTATCAGCTTTAGTATTCTTGCTCCGTATTGAGTAAGGTTATTTTCAGTACCCTCGCAATAATTTCCTTTAAAATCTGAATTTTTGCAGCCGATCTGTCACAAGCAAAAATTGAAAGCAGGGATGATTTAAAGTAAATGTACAGTATTCAAATTTTCAAAACTTTACTCTGGCAATGATGCGAACTGGTTATTTACGAGATGGCTGGGTCTAAGGAAGACTAGAATAAGATACATCAGGATAGACCATGAAAATGTTATTCAGCTGGCTCGTTTCTACAGGAATCTTATCAGAGACTCATTATGGCGAAGCACGTGAGGGACATCTCACAAAAGTGAGGGACGTCTCTAGGAAGGGCTTTAAGAGAAAGTAATTGCACACACGTCATACATGGGAAAACCACTTAAATATGCATACAAGCAGACCGTTTGCTAGGAATCGAGGTCAAGTCGAATTACTAGCGTTTAGACTACCAACGTTTAGACGTTTGGGCCCTACCAAAGACGAGGCGCTATAGTTGACCAGTGATTACATGATGTCCAAGAATTTTTAATTGAAAGGGTATAGTGTGAATGTCCAATTCTAAACGGTAAATTTGCGTTCTGACGACGGACAGTTCTATTATTCTTAAGTTACTTGTTCAGTATCTAAAAATATTACTTCAGCTTTTGCTTTAAAAAGATAGCTTATTTTAATTATTCGCCAAGTTTGGTACATTGGATTTTCTGAACTGAAAACTTACGTTAAAGAATACAATTTGACCACTCTAAAATAGATAACAAAATTGAGACATTACAGTAGCTGGCTTCACAGAAAGCAAACAATGGATTCTTTTCGTAAGAGTTTAGAAGCACTAAGTAGCATGAATTTGAAAAAGAAATCCGAAAAAACCATTACTACGTTCAAATTAACGTCTGCATACAGTATATACAGCATGGAACAAATGTCTCATTTTAATGCTTTCTCTAGATATTCAAGAAAGGAGAAATAAATTTAAAATTTAAAAGCTACTTTGTTAATGAAACCGAATGTAAAAATGAAGTGGTTTCAGTATTCCGATTTCGACAACCGTGAGTACTTTTCTTCGCGAGGGAAAGGGTTTCATAGAAAGATTGTGTTGCGACATCACGGTCTATTTACATTGTTCTACTTGTATGCCTTATTTAGTACAGTATTTAGAATAAGATTTATACATTTCAATTTTGTTATTGTTAGCTCTTGTATACTTACATTCATAGGTGGCTGCAGATATTAGCTTTCAAACATTGATGTGACAGCCAAAGCCTTTTAGTTGAAGTTGGGCAACAGAAAGTTAGGAAATTTCATTTTAATACAATTTAAAATTTTAGTTGAACACTTGTGTTGAAAGTTCTTAACAGAAAGAAGAACAAGTTGACAATCAATAGCTTCATAAAGTCTGTAAATGGGATTACAGAGTGTTTATTTCGAAACTTTAGATATAAACCTCTGCAGCTACTCTGCAATAAGTATAAATGGTCTCCTTGGTACAAATATATCAAACTAGGTAGCGGTTTAGGGTCCACGAACGGAGTTTCATGTGAATTATCAGAATTTCTTACCTTTATCTTTAGTTGTTCGACTTTGTGCAAGATAGAAATATTCAAACTTTCTTTTCGTACGAAAGCTAACATTTTCTTATTTATAAGTAATGAAAAATTACAAGTCCTTACTCAAGAAATATGAATGCATGATCAAAGTAAATTTAATATTTAAAGTAAAATACAAGGAATTAAGCTTAATTTCACTCGACTTTAGGGTTATTTTTCTTATGAATTCAAACATTAAGTTCCGTCGCATTAGTTTCGTTTAGGTTTACGCAAGATAAAACCAAGTTAATATTCCAATGCCTGAAATTAGGATGATTTTTATATCTTTACTTAAACTGCGAAACAGGAAAAGTATTAAATAAATCGCATGAAACTTCCTTAACATTCTAAAATAGCATCAATTTAATGCGTAGCAATTTGACCAAATTTACGGCTGCATGAGCATTTTTGAAGCATTAGTTCAAATTTCTAGTATTTTAATAGTTTGTACTAGTGCAACATCGCTTCTTTCCCGTTTCTAAAACAAAGTTGACATTACAGCGTAAAATGGATCAACAGCAGAACGAACATGACGTTTCGCGCACACTAATAAAAATACAGTTTAAATACATACCGACAGCTTTTGCTGTTGGAGTATTATCACACGAAAACTAATCTACAGTATGTTGAAAGCTGCAGTATTTGGACTTCATGCGAAGGAATTTTAACCAAACTTAACGCTGGTTAATTGGTTTACGAGATTATGGAACTCAGGAGCCAATTGTTTAAGGAGAGGGAAGATCTTTCTCATGGAAACTGGGCTGCATACACATTACATATAGGAGAATCACGAAAACGCCCATGCAGCCATCCCGTTCGCGAGATTCGAACCACGGACTGAACTACCAGTGTTCCGCGATTTCAACGCTCGGAGGTTGGAAACGCCATTTAGAACCACAAGCATACAAAAAAGCAAAAGAATTTTAAAGTTTTAAATACGCTTAACTTATCCACTTGTCTTGGTAGGAAAATGATTCTTTTTGTTCCTTTTATCCCCATTAAATACAGTCCAAATTGTTCAATTTGTTTCTTCAAAGAAATATTTAATAAATCCGACAATTAATTCAATGCGGCCTTTAATGTTAAACTAGTTGTTTTCTTTCGTACGGTATTACGAGTATTTGCATTCATATGCAAAAATTTTAATATAGCGTTTTAATTGAAATTAAGGCATTAAGAAAAGTTTGGTGCTGAAAGCATCACAAACAGCATGTTGAGAATACTCAAAACCCTTTAATATGATATCGAATGCCCCATTTGCTATGTCACAAAATAGGAGACATTATTTAAAGAATCCAACACAGAGCGGTAAGTGATTTTAAAATGAGTGCGAAGTACATTTACTGTAAAATTTGGGTATATTTATCATGAAGTATTAAATGCAAGGCATATATTAACATTTACCTGTAAAGCAAACAAACTCAAAGGATATCTGACGAAAGTTCATCGTAGATAGCATTTAAAAAGGAAATGGTCCATAATTAGACTGTACGAAAAAACCATGAATGACTCAAATTCCTTTGCTCTATTTGGGAAAGGAAGCATTTTTTCTGCGACTTAAATTGCTCGGCCTTTAGTAGCGTTATTAGCTAATTTATTATGAAATACGTGCATAAATTTAAAGCGTTCGCAAACGTTTCTAACGTAAATAATATAACGTAAAAAACCACATATGTATCTAATCCGATAATGAAGAAACTCATGGCTCTTGGGAATAATTAAAGTATAATACGTTATATATAATAAATACTAACTAGAAAGAACTATTAAATTTATACTTACGTCCACGGAGACACAAGATCCCTGGACAACATATCGCGAGAGCCAATAAAAACGCCTGTATACTAAGAATGCCAAGTAGGAGGATTTTCGTGAACACTTTAGGAAATATTACAGCCATCTTACTCTATCGTAATGATCTACCTTCCACAGAGCTTGAAATCCTGGAAAAATTGAAACAGATTCTATTGCAACTTAAAACGTTTTGGTATTGTAACACTAAACCCATATTCAGAAATGAGTGAAAATAGAAAAATTCAACTAAAAACCATAACTTCAAGAGGCGTATATCTAGGAGATTCACGAAAACTTTGATGCATGCCAACTCTAGTAATTCCTTACAGAGGGGTAAATTACTCTGACGCTAAATTCTGTTAAATTAGGCGTTAACAATAATTTTTAAGAATTATCTTTAAAGTTAACAATTTCTTCAGAACTTTAGTTATATTTATTAACAACATGTCATCTTTAACATTTAACTCGAGTTAAATATGCGAAACTTCACATCTACCAAAGTATTCCTTTCAAGTTAACTCGTTAATAAAATTAATTACGTCCACTATTCGAAATTTTCATAACCGAATAACGATAGCGAAATCAAATAATTCTTCGCTTTAAACCTATAATCACAGATAGCCAGGGTTCTAGAAAGTATTACATTCTTTTACAGAGAAGCTACGTAAGTACCGAAATTGAACATCTGCCTAGTGTTAATTTAAGTTAAACAGTTTTAAGTTACATTTAACTAAGCCTCAAATAGTATACAGCTAAGGCCAATGAAATAAAGATACTTACAGTTAAAACGATATTCAATGCTTGCTCTCGTCAAAACGTCTTATAGGCAAAGAAACAGCGCCTCAACTCTTCATTATATAACATGATTACAGTTACGGTTGTGAAGATTTAACCTTCATTAGTATTCATTTCAAAGTTTTTCTTTAATTTTAATTCTGCTTACATTTGTTAAATTGCCGTTATAGGCAAGTGCGCGCCGTTGGAGGAAAAATGTTAAATTTAACCGGGGTTTCAATTACTTCATAAAGATTAATTTCTCAGCATTAAATTAAAGGTCTTTTCTAAAACTTTGAATTTGTAAGCTACATAGAAATTGAAATAGAAATTTGTTGAAAATCAATTCTATTTTATTTTGCTATGTTACTAAACTTACAGAGCGTTAGTTACTCCAATTACTGAACAATGCTTTATAAGTACAGTATTAGAATGCATCTAGTGAATACTGCTGTAGTAGTATACCTATATCTTTCAAAATATAATTTTGAAAAATATGCAAATTTGTATTTACGATGCATTTTACTTGTGTATTTGGTATCAATGAAAACTGACTTTGAGGTACGCACAGATGGTGTTTTCTATACTGCACGATACAGAAACGTTTTTCTAGACGTAATCTTCTATCATATCTGATGAACATGAGTTACTGAGACATGAAGTTTGTCAGTTAACACAAATGTTAAGACCCGTTTTTTACTGTAGCTGAACACTGAGCCTAAGAAGTGCATTCGAACTTGATGGCTCGATTGACAGCATTTCTTTCATATACTGAAGAAATATTTAACTCTTGAAATTTTTAATAATGTTTTATCGCCTGGGGTGTTTACTTTAATCCGTATATATATCCAGTTATACTTTTAAAAATTAGTGAGCAGTTTTTCCACCCTTTAACAGAAACAAACTTCGCAAGCGTTTCTTCGGCTTAACGCTCCGCTAGCGTAAATGAGCTTATAGAAGTTGTTAGAACTTGAGCTTATAGAAGTTCTTTTCGGGAGATGAATTTAAGCTTCATTAGTAAAATATTGAGTCAAATACTAATTCTAGAACAACTGCATAATGTTTTTATTTTAGCAATTTAATCCTACACAGAAGGGTAATTATTGTTATCTACGTGTAATAAAAAAAAAGAGTCTGTCTGTGTGGTGTTTTTCGTTCGTGCTGCGCGTAAGCTAACAGACCCAGAGCTACGAAATTTGGTATATAGGTGCATCTACACAAGAGCCTGTGCACCTCGAAGCGATTTTTCAAACTTCGAATCAGAATTTTTTTATTTTATCTTTTTTGATGAAATCGCATCATTTTTAATAGCTTCATTCTTTTAGAAATGTGGTTTTGTCAACAGTTTTTCATTCAATACTTTGTGTACCGGACTGCTGACTGTTGAAAATATGAGAATTATGTCATCCACAAAGAACAATTTTAATTAGTTATTGCTTTCTGATGATAGATTCATTCTTTTAGAAATGTGGTTTTGGCAACAGGTTTTCATTCACTGCCTTTGGATACTGGACTGTAGACAGTTTTCTCTTGACAATATGAGCTTTATTGCTTATTTCATTGTAATTTTTTTATATTATGTTTAAATTATATAAAAAGTTTCGCATGATTTTTTTTAGGAAACAAAGTTTTTAACTTCCTTTATACCACTTGAATTCTTAAGATCTTGCAATGGGAAGTTGGTTAATTTATTCATTAGGGTAATTAATATTTGTATTAAGGGATATTTCTCTACACGTTTTGTTTTGGAAATCTGAGACATGTAAATATCATATTATGCGTCTATTTAAGTTTATTAAAAATGCAATACGTTTCGTTACCGACATCATTAAAATTGTGGAGTTTTCTAATTTATCATTTAGTTTTGTACCTCCATGGATTTTATACTGTTTTAGTAGAAATACTTGAAGGAATATGAGAGGATACATGAAGATAAATTTAGTTTTCAAAATTTAAATTTTAATAACAATTGTTTCGTAAGAAAATTTTTATGCTAATTCTTTAAATGAACTATTGAAAACCTGCATTTTCTATTTAATCTATTTTCATTTGACTTTTTCATAATTATTCATCATCATTATTTCTGTTTGAACATTTTCATCATAAGACATTTCCTATTTCAACTATTGAAAAACGTGCTTTTTGTATTCGACTATTAATAGGAAAGTATTATATGATTATATTCGCAGTTATTGCAATTTACCCATTAGGTGAGACTACGTATGTCAGTAAAAGTGGACAACATGAGAGATATCTTTGACGTTTTCGTCATAATACATGCCCATGGCTCTTGCGGTGAAAACTGAAATTTCCTTGATTCTTTTTCTAGTCTCGGTGAAAACTGGAACTGAAATCCGAAACGGGACTTATGCAAGACAAGAACTTTCCAACGCATTCAAAGTTTCATCTAAAGTTGGATTTTTAGTTCGCAGAATTACTTTCATAATAATTTGAGGAATATTATGAATGTTATGATACTAAATAACTTTTACTCTATTCCACATTTAGCAGCATACACTGAATTCATTTACGCTTCTAGTTCAGATCGGTTACCTATCAGTACTTTTTCACTGAATGCATATAGCCAACTAATCCTAATTATATATACGTCAACTGTGATAACTTTACTGAATTTTTTAAAAACAAATGTTATCTCTAACGTTAATATTAATGAAGAAACTGTTGCTTCTATCAATCACCTTGCCATGGACATGCAAAGGCTACTTTCAAGTCATCTCTAAAAATCTCTAATTCCAACAACTTTAACGATTTTAAGAGCGTTGTACCCGCTGCTTTCCAATCGTGCATATTTCTTTGCTGCTGACTGGGACGGGCAAGTACCTGTTTGCCCTCAAAACCGATTGAGATCTTGCCTAAATCTATGCCAAACACAAGGTTGTTGGTTTGCTAATTTTATGATCCATCTCAGTACTGCTGGTGGATATCCTGATGGTATGCTCATCACTGACAATAAACTTGATCCATTCCATGATTGGAAAACGGAATAGTAGTTTCCGTTACATATGCCTGCGAAACTTATACCAACCAAATAATTTAAATTTCATTTAAAGATCGGTCCACGAACCCCTAGACCAGTGTTTCTCATAATTTTTTGCCCGTTAGATGGCCATCCTCCCTCCTTTTCAAAACTTGAAAAATGTATACACATTTATTTAAACTTAAACTATTTTAACATAGATTATAAATTAAACAAGAAAAGTATAGGAAATGTTGATAAATACCAAAACCTGAATAAAAGCGGTCTTCTGTATTTATGAACTAAAACTAAACAAACAAATTAAAGATTGATCCCATCTTCCCCTTGAAACTGTCAAATCCCACACTGGTTGAAAGCCCCTGCTCTACACGATTAGGATTTAAGGTTCAGTACATTTCACTTAAACTTTGCTTACGAAAATTCGCATTAGAATTTGTTGTTAGACGTTGAGTTTCAATTACTACAGAACGGTGTCGCAGCTGAGCATAGCATAACACTACTAATGCTCAAGGTCCACGGCTGACGAAATGTGCATCCCCTGACGTGCTTATAATTATTCAGGATATTATTATCATTCTAAGTACATGCATGCAAGGTAAATACATTTCTGAGAACAGAAACAGTTAATGGATATTTATACAGATTATACCTTTGTAAAAATGAAAGGTACTATAGCTGTTTTACTGAAATCTTATTTGATCGCAAATATATAATTTAAGCAAATGATGGAATATTCGCTATTGCTATAATTATTTTCCTGTAATTCTTTATATCACAGCCATGAAAAGGAAGATTTCAGACAAAAAATAAAAAAGTGAATTTAATTTTGACGAAGTATTCTTGAACCTTCCTGTATAATTTCTGAAGCCAATAAGGTTCTACTTGCGTAACGCTTTGGGGAAGGCATTACGGCAGTCTCATACATGACACATCTCATATCTGACACGTGTATGTTAAACATGACAGGTGTTAAACCCGAGATGAATTCCGAGTAGTCCGGTGATTTGGCATCATCTAAGTCATAAACAATACATTAGATTACATAACTACGACACCTACAGGGAAAAGAGTGCCTTCGTATTACCTTGCGAGTTTGCCTTGAATATATCTCTAATTTTAAATCGGGGCACACCAGCGGCTGAGCGGTAAAGTCGCTGAACACTGGTAGTTCGGTCCGAGGTTCGAATCCCGCGAACGGGCTGGCTGCATGGGCGTTTTCGTGCTTTTCTCCATGTGTAACGTTTATACGAGCCAGTTTCCCTTAGAAAGTCCTCCACGAAGGCATTCCTCCCCTTAGGCAGATAGCCCTCGAGGCTTTGCCATAATCACACACACACACGCACTAATTTTAAATCTTAATTCAGAAAGGAAAAGAAGAGCAAAACAATTTTGGCGTCGGTATCTCTTTTCAAAGTAGGCAGTGCTACACGTTTTTTAGAATAAAAATAAATATATTCGATGAAATTCAGTAATCAATCTATTCGAATCGAAATGAAATTTCTCTAATTGAAGCTAATGCTTGTTACTTGAACAACAGTTCCACTTAGAAGCTTGTCGTCCGTGTTTATATAACCTAAAACTTGTTTTAATCTCGTGTAATTTTATGCTGTGAGGTAATGAAACCGTACTGGCGCTACTAAAGGTACACTGAATTACACTATAGAACATGTATGATTCTTACTTCAATTTAAGAGGATTTTTCACCAGCCTTAGAGGCCCACCAGTAACTGAGAATTAAAATCCATGAATTTTGTAGTTTAAACTGGGTTCGATTCTAGGGGAACAGGCTGGCTGCATGGGCATCTGCGTGGTGTTCCCTAGATAGTAAATACACAGAGTAAAAAAATCTTTCACGAAGACACCTCATTTCTTAGGCAGTCTCTTAGGCTCATCTCTTCGGCTCGTCTCTTGCATATGTTGCTCTAATTAAATAAACCAAACCATTCACAGCCTTAGGGGACTGACCTCTATGACCATAATCACCTCATTATAATTTAACTGATTGGGCAGCAAAATATTCTTCTCATTATCCGCTTTCCTCTTATTTCCAATATTTTGTCTATTTGTATTCTAAAAATGAACACCTTGCCTGTCCTTTCAACTGACCCGTCGACCAAAATTATTTAAATTTCCGAATCTAAATACCTCCGTATTTCTGTTATCAGCAAATTGTCTACGTTTATATTCCCCCCCCCCCGAGGGTCGACGTAGAGAACTCTGCGAAGCTATTGGCTAGGATCTGTACCTAGGCAGTCTCGGCCACGGGGGTATAAAATTTATGAACTTGGTGGTTCTGAAGACCCTGGGAAAGGTCGCTTATTGCCCGGCCTCTGGGTCTGGCACCTCACGGCGTGGTTCTTGTAGCCCGGGGGTAACACCCTCGGGTTGTCTGGGTAATGTCTCGCTGCGACGGGCAGCCCGAGCGACTGGTAGGTAGCAAATTAACGACCAGTGCCGTCTGGGAGATTTCCTGGGCGGTGCGCCTCTCTCTCTCAGGGGCCAGAGCGAAGGTTGAACATCCGCGCCTGGTTCTAAGGAGTGGGGGGGACCTGTAGTGCGATTCAGTTCGCAGAGCAGGGAAGCCCAAATTGTTGTTGTTACGTTTATATTTTAACATCAACTCAAATAACATTTTTAGACTTCTCAAGTTATGTAATTCAATAAAATTCTGCGCCTGAGGAATTAATCTCGTTACTAGTGAATCAGATAGCTCATCATCCGCTTTTGGCACACACAAAAATTTGTATGCACCTGATCCTTAGACAAATGTTCGAATTTTCAGTTAAGTACAGTGTGTTTCAAAAGCAGTGGTAATTCCACATTTAATTCTTATCATAATTTAGAGGCAAAATATGAAATTTCCCATACTGCTTTTTTTTTTCCGAATAAGAAGTGGATGTTCAGAACCTTACCTTTCCCAGTACGTTATATATTATTTTCTGATTTAAGGGAAAAAGATAAACAAGATAAAAAGGAATATTGCTAAATATTTTTGTAATGAATAAATAATATGACAAAACGAAACCGACGAAATTTTCTTCTCTATTTTTCTCAATAGAACCTTCTTCTCTATAGATGAGGATTTTGGTATACAATTCTCAGCCTGTTATTAATAACACACATGTAACAAAATTTTAATTTATAGGAATGTCAGATAAAATGTTTTTTTCGGTATTATGTTGCCATTGCTCACTTTGAAATCGTTGAGTTTGTTAAAAAATTCGTTAAGTTTTTAGGTGCCCATATTCAGGAGACGTTATTCAAAATTTGATGGCTCTATGTACCACTACTGTTCTTTCACAATGCGAGACACGTACATACATTCCTGCAGATTCTTCATTATTTAATTTATTTAAATATAATACAGAGTGATAATATTTGGTGGCAACAATCTGAAAAGTAAAGCGGACATTTATAGTAAGCCAACGCAAAATGCCGTTTTCATACGAATAGTCCTTCTAAGCTAAAACGTCTTTTGGATAATAATAAGAATAACAAAATAAAAAAATAAAAAAATAAAAAAAAAAAAAATTGTACCAATTATTTGTCTGTTCGTATAAGATGCATATGCACAGTCTAATTATTTGTTCTGCATTGCGGTGTCTTTTATGCTCATTTAATGGATGTTACCCTAAATAATATGCTATATTTATTGCGAGTTATATGAGCAAAGGTTTAGGCTACGCGTCTCCTCTTTCATTGTTGGTGTCTTCACTGTTTCTATATACTTTTTTATTTTAATCACAAAATGAATGCGTCAAGTAAAACACGAATAACCTATAATTTTGATAATAGTAGGGAAGAATTATATTATTTCGTCATTTTCAAAGCTAAATGTAATTGTTTGTTGTGGGACAGTAGCTTTGCATTGCCGAAAAAAAAAAAAAAAAAAAAAAAAAAAAACCAACGCTGAACGTGAATTTTAGAAAACGCATGTTATTTTTAATCCGGGTTATTCACATAAAGCTAAGAAAAATCAATTAAAATCAAACCAGTTTGGACAACAGTCAGGTTTCATTAAGCATGTAGGAAAATGTAAAAATGGCAGCATTTGTTCTTTAAAAATTTTTCACGTGTTCACAAAGAAGGAAAAGCTTTTCCAGTATAGTTAGTTGTTGAAAGAAGCATTTTTAACCTTTCAAAATTATTTATTTGGGGAATTTTCTAATAAAAGTAAGAGGCCCACCAGCGGCCGAGCGGTAAACTCGCTGAACCCTGGTAGTACGGTACAAGGTTCGAATCCCGCGAACAGGATGGCTGCATGTGCGTTTCGTGGTTTTTCCCATGTGTAACGGATATACGAGCCAATTTCCCTCAGAAAGTCCTCCACGAAGGCAGCCCTCACCTTAGACAGACAACGCACAATGTTTTGCCATAATCAAACAAACGAAACTATACTGATAAAAGTGAGATTGTTTCAGAAATACAGGACTTAAAGCCATCACCGTCCCAAGAAGAAAACATGCCATTTCAAAAGACATGAGGACTCAGTTAAATCCGAAATGGAAACTTCTGAAATGTCATGCTCAATCCCATTTTTTCTTTTTCCCTTTCGTCCACGAGTGACTAGGCGGTAAAGTTGCTGAACGCTGGTAGTTCGTTCTGAGGTTCAAATACCACGAACGGGCTGGTTACATAGGCGTTTTCGTGGTTTTCCCATGTGTAACGTGTATACGAGCCAGTTGTTCTTGGAAAGGCTTCCATGAAGGCATCCTTTCCCTTAGGCAGATAGCCCTCAAGGCTTGGTCTTAATCACATAAACCAAACCAAACCTTTTCACCTTTCTTTTACCATTTAAAATTACTTTGCCAAAATGCTAAATGACAATCATATTTGTACGGACAGATGTAATCATGTTTTCTTGACCTGTTAACAGCAGAATGAGATTCTGTACACAAGGCGAGTCTGTGTCGTTTCTTCTGCACTACTATATATGTATTAGTACAGATCAGTGCAGAAACTTGTGATTGTCAATTACTGACGCAAAATTTGTCTACAACTTCTTAGAAACATTATATAAAGTCACAAATATTATATACAGAAATTAACAATCAACTGGCACCTAATCGAATCCAATATATTATATATCCTGTTTCAAGAAATCAGAAGACAAACAGTGTTTTACTTACGAATCTGTCATATAATACAAATTTTATTATTTGATGCAATACAACAAAGTGTTTCAAGGGTTACTTATTTTCATATTTGTTGACTTACATCAGAAAAGAGGGTTGCTAATTCAGTTTGATTGCTCATAATCCTTGAAAGAATCTTACTTGCAGTTTCTATCAGCACTTGCTTCTGCTCTCGAATTTACTTACAAAAGTAAAGGATAGCTTATTTCATAATACTTTCGTATAATCTACTTAAGGCTCTGCTATTAGAGTATAAGGTAATTCTCCTGCCTTTCATGCCTTCTTTGTGTAGTGGTCAGCACGCTCAGCGCGTCCGTGGTTCGAGTCCCGGCGATGGTATTGCTCATTTTTCACATCTTCTGCTTCGGAAAAAGTCCTAATATCTCTACAGTGGTGCCCGAACTAAAAAAGGGAGTGGATGATGATTCTCCACCACCAGGATTTGCTGACTGGGTCCCCTAATCTCCAATGGGCCTTTGAAAGGGGAAGTATATAAGGTATTTCTGCCGCCTTCTTAGCATGCCTTCGCGGTGAAGTGGTCAGTGCGCTCGACGCGTATTCGAGAAGTCCGTGGCTAGAGTCCCGGCGAGGGTATTGCTCATTTTTCACCTCTCGAGTTTCCAAAATATCCTAATGTCTCTACAAGAGTATCGTATGGAAGATCTGAAAATATTCTTTTTTTCGAAATTCATATGTATTAAATGCCGTAAAAGAGTGAAATATTAATGGGCACTTACTGCATTTCATTCGATAACCTGCTTGGAATTTTACATAAATCGTATCAAATGATACGTAAACAAGCATGAAAAGAGTTTAATACACTGAACCGCAGTTGAATGGAATGTTGTTTTGCTCTCGAAATTGAAACCACATGATGTACTGAAGTGTTTTAAAACGCGTTATATAGTAGAAGGATAAATTTTTGGATAAAGGGAATTTTATAATACATGCTTTATCTTGTGTTTATTTAACTTTCCTAGTAACGCTAATATACATATACGTATGTAAGATAAAAAATATGAAAACAAACTTCTAAATTTAATTCACTATATCCTCTTTTATTTACTATTTCATTTGGGAACTTTATCTATCTGTCCTAAAAATAGCGCTATAAGTCTAAACTGCGTCATTCAAATTAATCATGCGATCTTACGTAACCCTTAATGCAGATGCCTCTTGATCAATCCTCAAATTGCAAACCAAAACTTTTCTCTTCGCGTGCTTCCATCTTGCATAACTTCAGCTTTGCTCTCTACTGTGCTAAGATATTATTTCGCTGGTTTGCTTTCTATCTCAACAATATCAAAAATGTAAATCTTCTGTGGAAAGGCACGACTAGAGTGCCAAGTGATTGTGGCCATAAATATCAACTGCAAGTAAAAATAGAATTAAAACTGCCTCGACTGCCAAGTTCTTTAGATATTACCAAGTTAACATTATTAGCATATTACACAATCAAAATTCTTCTTCACTATGGATCTAAGCACGCATCGACACTGCTCCGGCTTTTCATTGTGCTTTTACTATTATATATATATATGTCATAATAAAAGCAAAGGAAATGACGGAACACTGTAAATGCGTGATTAGACCCATACTGAAGAAGAATTTGATTGCGTAGTATTTAAAGAACTTGGCAGTCGAGGCAGTTTTAATTCCATTTTTATTTCAAATTGGTATTTGTGGCCACAATCATTTGGCACTCTAGTCGTGCCTTTCCACAGAAGATTTACATTTTTGATATTCTTGGGACAGAAAGCAAGCCAGCGAAATTACATCTTAGCACAGTAGAGAGCAAAAGCTGAAGTGCGTAGTTATGAAAGATGGAAGCACGCGAAGAGAAAAGTTTTGGTTTACAATTCGGTGATTGGTCGTCAAGAGGCATCTGGTATTAACGGTTACGTAAGATCGCATGATTAATTTGAATGACGCAATGCAGATAAGTTATTACGAATTTAGAATAGAGAGGAAGAATTAATGTTTATAGTTATATTATAATTCTGATTCATACATTTTTATCTTACATATATATATATATATATATATATAGTACTCTTATATTTATATATAAGTATATATATAGTACTCTTATATATATTAAATTGGAATGAAAGCAAAGCAATTTCTCAACAATATTAATAATTGCAACCGTGTATAAGAGGTTTTACATAATATCTAAACAAATTAAAATTAAAATAAGAATTCGTATTAGAACAAACTCGAAAAATAGTAATCGGAAGGAGAAAATGTACAAATTTAAAAGTTAATTTCCTTTTACTGAAACTCCAATTCAGAACTCATCAGATGAATTTAATTTGCAATTTTTAGCCTATTATTTTATTTCTTTTCATATATATATATATATACATATAAGAATATTATTAATATATAGCATTAATTTCAGTAAGATTAGTTTTTAACTGGAAATCATGACTTTTAATTCACATATAAGGAATTTAAATTAAAAAATATATGATAGAATTCAGGTATTTAAGAAAACAATTGATATCTTCCTTTCACTTTGTTTTGCATATTTAATACCAGAAGATATTTTCTCGCTCTTTTTCGCGTACATTCGTGGTGTAACTGAAAGCACACTGGGCGCGTTACTCGGGAAGACCCAGAGTTCGAATTTCGGCTAGGGCACAGTTTTCACGTCCCCGTACCGATATAATCTAATGACTCTACAACGATAATAAAAGGCACTAAGACATCTATGGCGCTCATTTATCCGAAATTTTGAAACGCGGAGACTTACAACATCATTTTACGTGCGAGGAAAGTTGACTATTATCTTGACGCCATTATTTACAGTCATACCAGCTAACAGTTGCATAGCAACAAACTACCATATTTGATTTTACTAATATCCAGGTTCTTAAGCCTTTTAGTAAGCATTCGTTATTGTGTGTATAGTCACTGATATCCTGTTCTGCGATGTATAGTCAACACTACAACTGAGATCTCCAAGCAGTGTAATTTCTAATAGTTACCAGACATCTGACCACACACATAAAGCTTCCTTATTACCAACTAAAAGGCGTCTATGTACTTATTAGCTCTCTATTCACTCGGATAACGGCTCACCGTCAAAAGAAAAGAAAATCCCCAACATTAAATAATACGAACCGGAAAGCAAAGAGTGCAAAACAGCTGCTTAATTCTGTGGAAAGTACGAGTTAGAGAAAATACGAAATAAAAACCTAGGCACCTGCGCGTTTCTCAAATCAAGAGTTCCGGACTTATTAACTCCAGTTGCTAAAGGTTATGTCGAATACAGAAATAGTTTAAATGATCATCATTCTTATTTCATCGTATTACCTTCGTCTAATACTCGTCACGTAGCATGTATTGCTAAACGAGTTTTTGCCGAAATCCTTTACAGGAAAAGAATTAAGACTTTTCTTAAGAGTAATTTCCTAAAAATGTCTTTATTGCCTAATAAATATTTTCCATCACAAAGCTCTTATAAAAACTTCTGAATATCAAAATATCGTGGGATTTGTTTCTGTTGTTCTGCACTACTTATTTTACATCTATATTCTTGAATTTGTATGTAACCTTAAAATTTACTATTCTTTAACCATTCATGCTTTATCTGCACTGTACGCTATGACTTAACTGTAGCGCTATAACTTATATTATAATTGTTGTAAATTTATCATATCCGAAATCATGGGTGCAATTTCTGTTCTGTTAAATAATGCAGCGAATACTACGTACTTCGTTTAGTTTTCTTTTTCCCCCAAATAATTCCCCAACTGTTCGTCGGCAACATTATTTTGAATGTCAACAATGTAAGATATTCCTACGCTTGTAGTATGTCACTTCACTACTGTATCACCATAACATGCATACCACGTACTGTACTTTTTCTATGCCTGTTAGCATATGAGCTACTCAGCAATACTGCAAATTTTCTTCTCTCTGAAATTTCATACGGGTAAAAAGCTGTCCAGTCGGTAGCAAAACTTTCGAGTGTTATCAGCTAGTCGCATTTTCAGAGTACAAATCCTGAAGCTTCTGATTACCTGAAATCCTTTTCGGCATCTGCCGCCCAGACGGTATAATGGTCAGGGAAGCCTGACTGCGATACTGAAGGGCCCGGATTCCAATCCTGGAGAAGATATGGATATAAATTGTTTGTCCTTTCATAGGAGTAACCTTGGCCACATATTATGTGCCTCCGCAATAAAATGGTCACCATTTCTGGCCTTAGAAGTGGCCAGTGTCGGAAAAAGAGACAAAGTGCCCGCTGTTCGAAAAAAAGAGAGTTTTGGAGCATCTTTGGCCTGTAACACTGAAGCACAAAACCCCACAGTTGCTGAAGTTCCGAAGGTGTTTAACGATAATGTACCGACCGAGCCGTTTACTGTCAACTCTCGCGGGGGATGAGACAGAATTGCTCATCCTTCGAATGTTGCTATAGAGAATTTTTAATATATAGTAATGTGCTCAACGTTAGGTTTGAAAAGTATCTTATGTATTTACTTTTCACTTTCCGATAAAATTCAACATGTGCATATGTATTTAAGTTACGAACCCATATTGAGAAAATGCTTGTTAATAGAATTAAAAGTAGTTCAGTGCAATTTTTGATGAGGAAAATAAAACACGGCTTGCTAGAATTTTTGTTTAAATAAAAGGCACAGGCCCATCAGTGGCGAGCGGTAAAGTCCCTCAACACTGGTAGTTCGATCCGAGGTTCGAAACCAGCCAGCGGGCTGGCTGCATGGGCGTTTTCATGCTTTTCCCCTTGTGTAACGAGTTAATGCAAGGCAGTTTCCCTTGAAAGTCCTCCACGAAGACACCTTTTCTTTCCGTGTAGTGCCTTAGGCGTAATACATAAATAATAAGAATAATAAATAAAAGGTACGTCTTTCATATAGCGGCTCGTCAGAGTAGATCGCGAATCAACAGAGACATCTCCCAAAATCTGAGTGCCGCTTCTTATACCTCGCCACGTGATCGTATATTATCACTGTTTGCATTTTTACTCTCGCCACATGCTCTTATATCATTCGTTTTCGATAAGGTTTTCTAATTCGCATTGTTTACTGAAAAATGTATTCATTGCTTTTTTGAATTATTCCAAAGGGACAATTTGGTCAGAAGGGCTATTAATTTCCTTTTGGCATTTTGCGTCGTCCATTATAAAACGGAGTTTCACTTTTCAAATTGTTGCCACCAAATATTAGAGCCCTGCATTATATTTAAAGAAATTAAATAATGAAGAATCTGCATGAATGTATGTATGTTTCTCGCACTGTGAGAAAACAACGGTACCTAGAGACATCAAATTTCGTATCACGTAGTCCTCCACTCGAATATGGACATCTGGAGACCCAAATTTGGAATTTGTTTCATTAATCTATTTCATATTCTGTAAAACTTTAATTTTTGATTAACAAACTCAACGATTTCAAAGCGAGCAATGGCAACACTGTACGAAAAAAAAAAAAAACATTTTTATGTCCAGCGCGCGAGACTGTGTATCAGAAATTTAAAGATAAGCTCTTTTCAAATATTTTGAGATATTTCTATTGAATTGAATTTTATGGTTTAAGCGCGAAGAACATGATATTTAATAAATAAAGGTAATAAATAAAGGTAACACAAAATGTTAAAAAAGTTAACGAAAGTTTTCAGATTTTTTTACATTTTAGCTATTATAATAATCTTTGTCATATATGACTAAAAATAAAATTCTGATGATGTTAAAGTGGAGGTTTTTAAAAACAAAATTTCCGAAGAGAGAGTTCAGGTAATTAAATATAATCATTCCAATGCATGTCATTTATATGTTACCGACAATGTATGAAATGGCGGCATTTTATAAAACACCTTAGGCATTTTATAGAACGCCTACCGTTTTTTAGGCAAAGTATGAAATATGTGAATTATTATATACTTTACCTAGGCATTGTATATATAATACCTAGGTATTTTATAGAATGGCATGTTCACTTTAGGCAAAGTATGAAAAAAAGGTCACGATATGCTATTATTCAAAAAGGCGTTCATTACTGAAAAATACAACTGTCATTTTGAAAAAATAATGAGACTGCCATTAATACCCTTTTATCCTAAATACGTAAAAAAAAAAGAAAAAGAAAAAGATATTAGTAAGATGATCTCGATACACCATAATAAATTTATATTCTCGATCTGATTGGAAATCAATAAGATCTACCTGACAAACAGAATTAAATTCAGAAAAATTATAGGTATCACAAAAAAATAATGCCCTTTTTAAAACCTTTTTGTTTTCAGGCAGATCTCACAAAGGGGGATATACAGTTCAATATCATTCCTTGGTATTTGGTTTAAAGTTCCTTCAACATTCTGTCACGTCCTCCGTGCCCAACAGCCAAATGAATTTCATGAAGTACGTGAAATAACTGACGCTTTATTTAATAGGGAAAATGAGTTTACATTTGTTTCACAAGCATCACATCATAAAAATTCAGTAATGAATAGTCCCCTGGTTCTTTCTTAGCAGTCAGTTTGGCTTTCGTACATCATTATTAACTTCTGGTACGTAGTTTCGAATAGAATCGCAGATGTATTTCGTATTTTGCCCCGGTTTGTCATCTGGTATTCTATAAAAGGCCTAGGCATTCTCTAGAATGCCGGATTTCATATTTTACCCGTAACATACATATTCTCATTTCTTTATTTCCAAATACATTTCCTATATTATTGGGTACCCAACATTGTTATTTTCAGTCATATGTGATAAAAATACACTCATGTCCATAAATTAAGCATAATTCGGAATCACGCGGAAATCGAACTCTAAAATAAATATATCATTTGTAAAATCACTACACACATCTTCAAGAATCATATGCAAATTTCAGGAAGTAAACAGATGACACCGATGGTACGTCACAATGACGAGAGTGTAAGAGAGTGATATATAAGGAATAGAGGCAAAGAAGTAAAATTGTTCGCAGGCGCTTTATAAGCATTTCAGTGCAATAACCGAATAGTTATGACACAAAGGACGCATTTGGATGATTTTTTACGTGGTAGAATTATCGGCCGTCTGGAATGTGGGCGTACCCAAATGTAAGTATCAGACGAACTTGGAATTGCCCAGAGTGTGATCTCCAGGCTTTGGCAACGATTCCAAGATGATGGTAATGTGAGTAGACGTTACAGCACAGGTCGCCCCAGAGTTACAACGCCGAATGAGGACCGGTATTTGGCAGTTACTGCCAAAAGAAACAGACGGAGCACAGCCTCAGACCTGTCTCGTCAGCTCTCTTCAGCCACTGGTACGAAAATTTCAAGGAAGACCGTGTACAGACGCTTAGGGCAGATTCGTCTATATGCTCGTAGACCTGTCAGATGCGTTCCACTTACTGCAACTCACTGTCGCCTGCGGTTAGCCAGGAGTAGAGAGCATGCATTGTGGACACCGCAACAGTGGGCTTGTGTGATGTTTTCTGACGAGTCCAGGTTTAGCTTGCAGTCTGATTCTTGCCGGACGTTCATATGGAGAGGTCCAGGTACCCGTTACCACCAAGAAAACATCGCTGAACGACACCGTTACGGTGGTGCAAGAGTGCTCGTTTGGGGTGGAATTATTCTGGGTTCCAGAACTGACTCGCATTTTCAAATTGGAACCATGACAAGCCAAATCTCTCGGGACGTCATTCTGGAACAACATGTACGTTTGTTTCGGTGTGCCATGGGCGCACAATTTGTGTTTATGGATCACAACGTCCGTCCTCACCGTGGAAACATCGTAAGCGAATGCCTTCAATCGGAAGATATCACCCGTATGGACTGGCCAGCATTCTCACTGGACTTGAATCCAGTAGAGCACGTGTGGAACATTCTTGGCCGACGAGTTGCAGCTCCTCCTACATGTCTACCGGAACTTAGCGTTTTGAGCATTGCATTGCGGTGTAATATCCCCCAAGATCAGATCGATAATTTGATACTTAGCATGCCTAGGCGTTGTACGGACTGTATTGCATCGTCTGAGAGGCATACAATGTATTAACAATCATACCAACCATGCAATATTGTTTTTTTTTTTTTTTTTTTTTAATTTGCTCCATGGAGAAAAATCACTAATTTGTTTAATATTATCAAACATATAGCATCTTTTTTTGCTCTTTACCTTTTATTTAATAAATAAGCTTTACAAATAAGTCAAATTTGTTTTGCTTGTAACTCTTCCTTTGCTGATTTTGCATTATCCTTAATTTACGGACATGAGTGTATTATAACAGCTAAAATGAGTGTTTCACGTATATAAGTAAAATCGTGTAATTTAAATATTTTTATATATTCTGTTTCACCCTCTTTTAATCTGAGAAGCAAAAATGGAAATATTAGATCATCCCATAAATATTTCTCTCCTTTTTCGTTTTTTAGTTCAAAGGGGCAATTTGCCCAGAGGGAGTATTAATTTCGTTTTGCCATTTTGTGCTGATTCGCTACAAGCTTTGTTTCACTTTTCAAATTGTTGCCACCAAATATGATCGCCCTGTATTATATTTAAAGATATTAAATAATGAAGAATCTGTTTAAATGTGTGTATGTTTCTCGCATTTTGCTAAACAACGGTACCTAGAGCCATCCAATTTTGAATAACGTAATCCTCCTGCGAATATGAGCATCTGGAAGCCCACATCTGAAATTTGGAATTTGTTTTATTATCGGTTTCATATTTTGTAATTTTGTTTTCTTGATTAATAAATACAAGGATTTCAAAGTGAGCAATGGCAACTTGGTACGGAAAAAACTTTTTTATCTCCAGAACGCGAGATTGTCCATCGGACATTCTAAAGATATGCTCATTTTAAAGTTATTTTGCGACATTGCTCTTGAACGCAATTTTATGATTTATGAGCGAGGAATATGATATTTAATAAATAAAGGTAACATACAAAATGATTAAATAAAGCCTCTTTGGACGTAATTTAAAATCTGAAACTTTTCAGTTTTTTTTTGGGGGGGGGGTAAGTATGACGTTAAGATGCTTTAATTTACTAAGTAATCAGGTGGACGCCATATCATTTTTTCAAGAAAGAAGTCTATTACCTGACTAACGAGTGTACGAAAATGGCCAGAATATGAAACTTTATGTTGAGGATGAAAGCATTTAGGTGCAATGTTAAAAATTGCAAAAATATATAGGTCTTCCGTGTTGGCTCAGCGGTTCCAGAATGTCATCCATCACGAGTATTAGATTTATGTATTGTTGGACGGAGGATTTTACGTCCATCAAATGACGTAATAAACAGCATAATATGTTAGTTTTTTCTCTAATCTTGTTAAATTTATGCGATTTGAGCTTTGTTAAAGGAATTTAGCAAAATATTTTCACAAATATTCTTTTAGCCATAGATATAACAAAATTTGTCATAAATGATGTTTTTAAAAGGAGTAATAAAAATGGTTGTTCTAGTTAATAGGAAAACAAATAAGTTCCTATAAGAAGATAATAGTATTTCATTAATTCTTTTAGAATTGATCGATTAATTAAAATGCCTACATTTTATTTCGCCACCACTTCCTCTTATTGCGAAAGGTTGTTCTAATTCTAAATGAAGTGAAATACTTCAACAATCTACAAAAATAATCATTTTATTTACAAAGCAACTTGGATTGCATCGAAGGTTCACTGCTAACTAACTACGTCGCAAACTAAAAAAACTAACATTCTTTTTCAGAAGCGAAGCGCCCTCTAACGGCGATACATAAATCATTTGGGGGATTTTTCCACACCTCTTATATAGCTCTATTTTCAATTAGAAGCATTTTTTACGTCGGTTTGTCGTCTCTAACAGCATGTATTTTGTCTTCTTCTTGCTCTGTATTCTTTACTTTTCTATGCGATTTGAGAATACCATCGTTTGTTTTTGAAGAACTCGTAATATATTGTGCATTTAAATATTTGTAAATAAATAATAAAACAAACCTAGATTTTCAATCAAAAATGGCTAGAATTGATTAAGCGGAAAAGTGATAATTTACATAAATCAAATTAAATTTTATTACAAAAAAATTTTACATAAAATATTTAGTGAATTATGTTTGATTCGTTTTAGCATATTTAGCTGATATTTATAGAAAGTTAAATGAGATAAATTTAGGATTAAAAGGGCAAAGTTTTAATTTGTTTACAATTAAAAATAAATTAAATGCAATTATAAAAAGAACTCGAGCTAATAATTAAAGAATTGGATAATAATATTTTAAGCTTTTCACCACATTTAGAAAATTTTCTAACCGAAAATAATTTGAAAATAAAAGAAGAATTATCATCTGACATTAAAAAATCATTATTTTCATTGATAAATAATTTCACCACGTACTTTCGCCAGGATTATGAAAACGAAAATTGGATTAGAAATCTACTTTGTTTAAACGTACCTGAAATTATATCTCGTGAAGAAAAAGAACAATTGATAGAAATTTCACTCTAACTGCACATTTCAAAAATAACACACTTACAAACTTTGGCTCAATCGAAAAAAAGAATTTAAAGACTATTCAAATAAAGCTGTTAAGTTTTGATTGCCTTCTTGCACAACCTAGTGTGAACAAGGATCTTGTTTCCCATGTTAGAGTTGAAAAATAAATGCAGAACAAAATTAAAAATGGATCCTAATTTAAGGTTAAAACGAATTGAAATAAGACCAGACATAAAGAAATTGATCTCTCTTAAACGGGCCCCAATTTCGCACTAAATTTTAGAATTAAAGTATTAAAACTTAAATTTAAATCTTAAAGATAATTATAATGGTAACAAATTTTTAATCTAATATTTTTATGAATGCATCTTTAATACAAATAGCCAATTGTGCAATTGGCAATATATATATATATATTTTAAATATTTCTATTGAGAAATTGAAAAATAATCTATATGGTATCATTATTAGGATATCATTTATTATGTATGTATGTTTATGTATTATTTCCGCCTTCTTAGCGACCCTTCGTGGTGTAGAGATCTGCGTAATTCAGAGGTCCGCGGTTCGATTCCCAGCGAAGGCGTGGCTAATTTTTCATCACTCCTGCTTCCAAAAAATCCTAATGTCTCTACAATGGCGCCTCATCTAAAAAGGGTGTTGGATGATGATTCTCCTCACCCAGGATTTGGCGATTGGGTCCCCTAAAAACTCCAGTTGCCCTGCCCTTTAAAAGGGAGAGTATGTAAGGTATTTCTCCCGTTTCCTTAGCGAGCTTTCGAGGTGTAGTGGTCTGCACGCACAGCGCGTAATTGAGAGGTCTGCGGTTCGATTCCCGGCGAAGACGTTACATATTTTTCATCTTGCCTGCTTCCAAAAAATACATAATGTCTCTACAAATCATTTGAAAATTGTGGGGTACTAAAAATATTCAGTTTTTGTTTAGATGGTACGCGTTAGTCAAAAGGTTGAGAACCGCTGCTGTAAAGTGAAGAAACGAAAGTTGAGCTGTTTAGGTTTATTCAAGCTTTGCGTCGTTGTCAAGAAATAAAAGAAATCCAAATTCTTAATTGACAGAAGGCCGAACGAGCTGATATTCTTAAGGAAAAAAACAGCAGAGGAAACCTCGGTGTGAATGTAATATTAATACGTTAATCATGTCAAAATACATTAATAACAGGCCATTTAAATTGACGTAATCTACTTATTTGCTAACTACTTCCTATTTCGATGAAGAATTTCCCGAAAAAATAATGGTATCCTAAGCTATGAACTTTTTACGTCGCTCATTAGAAAAAAATTAAGTTCAAAATTTAACTTTTAACCGTAACAAAGAATTCATTTTAAAAGTAATTATTTCCTTTGCCAACGATATTTGACAAAGGAGTTCAAATTTTAGATACCTGCATTTTATTACAAATAACAGTGATTGGTAAAATTTATATTGACTGCTTATACTATTTGTTATTCGATATAGAAAAGCCAGATGTTTCTTTTCCGTCAGATGAATTTTGTTTCCATGGATTTTGTTCGTAATGTAGAAACAGGTTTTTATTTTGGAGTTGGAGAAAGTCAGAAAATCAGATGTACCCTCCGTCATTCGAGTGAACAATCTTCCAGTTACTAATTAGGGACTTAAAACTTCGAGAACATCCAAAAGGATGGATGCATTAACTGGTTATAATATTTCACGCATTTAACACAGATCTCAAATAATGAAATTGTTGATAAAAGCTTCAAGTAATGTATTTGTTCAGAGAAAAGAAGACTTCAAATAGAATGCAATAGCAGTAATTTATTAGATTTTATATACATAACTACCACGCAGCGAGTATAGTAGTTAGTGACCACTATACCGGCTATATACTGACTGCCGTGACGTGTGCGTGCGTGTGACTATGGCAAAGCCTCGAGGGCTATCTGCCTAAGGGGAGGGACGCCTTCGTGGAGGACCTTCTAAGGGAAATTGGTTCGTATACACGTTACACATGGGGAAAACCACGAAAACGCCCATGCAGCCAGCCCGTTCGCGGGATTCGAACCTCGGACCGAACTACCAGTGTTCAGCGACTTTACCGCTCAGCCGCTGGTGAATCAATTATATAATTCAAAAATTAATTATTTTTAAAACTATATAAAAACAACAGTAAGCTATTGTATGCCAGTTCTATATATTCAATGGTCTGGCGTCGGTCTTTATCATTTGCAAGATTTTAAAAATAAAAATATTTAAAATTAAAGGTAATATGAATTAATTTTCAAAAAACCCAATAGTTGTATTACATTTAGTAATTTTTAGATCAATTTGAAATGTTAAAGGGATACAGATGTTCCCGTAAAGTTTGGAAGTTATTCGAATTGGAACAAATACATCATTAAATACTATAGAAATATTACCCCTGGCTTAAAGTACCTGTTACTAATAAAATGTTCTCTGGCACAAAAACACTAAAATCTTAACCGAACTTCATTTAAAAATACTAAATTAATTTCTTCTACAAAGCAAAGCATTTCAATATCATTACAAAGCAATTAAACAATGATTTTGTTTAATGATTATTGAAGATATTCACAATGTAAACACATATTTTGTTCGAGCCTCACAACACATTAACAAAGCTTTGTGAAAGGTGCATAAGTATATAAAGTGTCAAAACTTGTATTTTAGAAAATGCACGTTCAAAGTTATTGTATGGTATGAAATATGAAAAAACGCGACACATTCAAAATGACGTGCGCTTGTCGGAATCTTTTTAAAATCACCAAAGGATTCGGATGTGCTGCTTAATTCTACATATTTATCTTCGTTTTTTGCTGTAATGTTTCTCTGACTGAGAATGTTTTCGTTTCTTTTTTTTTTCTTCTTTAAAGTTGGTTCTGTCATGTTTCGACGTACCCTTTTGTACATTTTTGTTATTTTCTTCCTTTTCATTTGAAACTGAGTCTTTATTTCCGGTCTTTTCGGGCATAAAATACTGCTAGCCGTGAGGGGACCAGAGCAGAGCACACAATCTCTTTTTTGCCATTTATAGGGCATTCGTGTGATCTATGCGATTTCGAGCACCTTGTACATCTAGATTTATTGAAGCAAGTTCTCTGTGCATGCCCGTATCGTTGATAATTGGGGCCGACTCTTGTATGCGACAATTTTTACTCTCTTATCAAGTAAGTGACACACTTCGAAAACTTTTTTCCCTTCGGTTCCTAGGTGTTTCAACGTAAAATACTAACAAAAGGTTTAGAAATCCATTCATTATTCTTTGTAATTGACGCCATTTTAAAACAGAAACATCAAGGTTAAGTTATTCTTGTTTTACTTCTTCTGCTGGCATATCTCCCATCAATCCTTTAAGAACTGTCTTGATGTTTTTCTTTGGATTAAAGACAAATGTATGAAAAGCCATTTTCTCTTTCTCAAATTTATTTTGCATTCTGCAGAAGAAAAGAGCGAATAATCAAGACCCCGAAGGACCGAGATCTGGGCTAGAGAATCAACACAATGAGTCCGAGGAAACTAAATACCTGCGACCTAAAATTTAAAATGATTTCATCAATGCAAAAGCTGTTTGTTTTGACTTCGGACGGTTGGTATGGTTGGACGGTCGGTACCATATGGTTGGATAAATATTAATAACCTTAGTTTTTATGCACTTACGGCGCATTTTATAAACGAAAGCTCAAAATTAAAATGATATCTATTAGAATGCTCGCAATTCGAAGATAGACACAGCGTGAAAAATATTTCAACTGGGTCAACTCTGTTGCGAGAAAGTTTGATATAAATTTGAAAATCTTAGCCATAGTCGCTGAGAACGCTTCAAATATGAAATCAGTTGATACTATTTTAAATTTTCACTCCTGCTATACTTTGCGCATTCATTAAACCTGATTTTGCAGCAAGCTATTAGGATCGCGATACAGAAAACTGTTGACACCTTTAAACAGGTAGCGATGTATTTAAAAAAATGATTATTCGCTTTAAGCAAACTTGCTGAAATGCAGAATTTTTAAGCAAAAATCCTATGATTTCTTCCCTTGCTATATTAAGCTAAAAATTGCTATATTTATTTGTCAGGTCAAGATTGGAATAGATGGAACAGGCAACAGATGTTTTTAAAGTTTTCGACAAGGTAAAACAAAACGTGTCATCAGAACCAACTGCTTTTCTTTCCAAAACCAAAATTTTAGTAAAATTAATAGCACGTCAGATGAAAGCTTACACAGACAGAAGCAAAGACATGGGTTTATTATAAAAAATAGAATTGTTAATTGATGAAAGGATTCTCAGAACGGTTAAAACCTAGCTCTAACATAGAGCTAGTAACGCAGGCAACTTTGTTGGATCCCTGCTTTAAAAAACTGAGTTTCGCTGATTATTTGAAATACCGAGAATGCTGCCATAATGCCGCAGTAATAATAGAAACTTTAGATGCATAATTGTAGGGACACTAGGATTATATCGAAGTCAGAAAGATGAAAAATGATCAAAACCTTCGCCGGGAATCGAGCCGCTGACCTCTGGAATACGCGCCCAGCCTGCAGACCACCACACCACGAAGGCATGCTAAGAAAGTGGGGAAAGACGAAGAACCTCATATACTCCCCTTTTTAATGAGCGACCGAGGTTTTTAGGGGATCCAGTCGCCAAATCCTAGGTGTGGAGATTGATCATCCAGTACCCTTTCAGTTCAGGCACCGCTGTAGAGACATTAAGATTTTTGGAAGCTTGAAAGATGAAAAATGAGCAACGCCTTCGCCGGAAATCGAACCACGGACCTCTAGAACACGCGCCCAGCGTGCAGCCCACCACACTACGAAGGCATGCGAAGAAGGCGGGAGAATACCTTATACAATATCAGAAGCCCCAAATACATGAATCAAATCCAGCTGTAACGTTTAGTGATAACCGTTCCATATGAAAGCAATTCGATGAACTATCAACAAACTTCATGCGGCAAAGGACTTGGAATCCCTTGCTATGGTAGAATTAAATAAATATGTATCGGAGAATTATTTAGCTAGAAGTAATGACCCGTTATTGTCTTGGGAGTTCCGAAAGCTAATATCCCCCACGTTTTATGAACTCGTTCTAAAACGGTTATGCATCCCGGCTATTTCAGTGCCCTGCGAACGGATCTTTTCGAAAGCAGGCCAAATATGTACTGAGAAAAGAAATCGTCTCGAGTCGGAAAAGTTAACTAAAATTATGTTCATAAACCAAAACCTTGTTTAGGTTTTTATGGTAAATGGGTATATTTTATTAAATTTTTAGTGTTAAATATTTTTACATTGTACTTTTTATAGTGCTGATAATTCTAATCTAGATATTTGTTTACATTCTGCTTTGTAGCAGTAACAAAATACCACTTTAATAATAACATAATGTAAATTTTAACAAAAGTGTATTATTCTATAACGTTTTGAGCTTTTTTTATTCAAAAATATTTTGTTAATTCTATGCATAAAGGTGTTTTCAGAGAACATAAAAACTAAAGTTGAAAGAAAACCCGGGAAGTAAGCAGTTTAATTGAGTTGTTTCCACCGATCCCATTCCTTGTTCAATTCTTTCTGCTCTTCCTACATCTCTGCCCCGCTCTTGATCCATCCCGTTCCGAGCGTATTCATCAAAGTCATTGTTAGTGAGCGGTGAGTGGTGAAAAAAGAACTAATTTATTTTAGTAAGCGAATGGTTTCGATCTGATCCCTTTAAGGAGTGGTTTCGCTCATCTCTAGTTTTGAGTAATTACCTGAAACGTCATCGATGGCGCCCGATCTAATTTTTTGTAGTAACTCACTGAGTTTCACGTCCCCAAAGTCAGTGCCATTGACTGACTCAATTACTCGTCCCCAAAGTCAGCGCTTCATTCGTTTGTTTTCGCTCTCTTTGAATGTGTTTAATAGTCTCTCTTTAATTAAGGCGTATTTATTACCAGTTATTTTATCCGTAATGATATCCCAGGTAATTTCCACATATTTTGTGGAAATATGTGGAAATCTCCAGCTGAAATATTGTTGTGTCTCCAGCTGAAATATTACTTAACTATGATCACATAGATCATCACTCTTAATAAGGGTACACAACCAGGAGGTCTTTACCCTTCTGTATTCGTTCCGTCTAAGAGTCCTAAAAATGAAAAACGTAATCCAATAAATGGAGCAAACCAATGCATTATTTGTGCTGAAAACTTCCGATACGGCATAAGCAATTATTTTAAAAACAGTAAGCATATCTTTCGCATACTTTTTGCATGACTTTGCATGTCTTTGGTATATTTTTTATCATAACTTGAAGTAGAAACCGGCGCTACAGCTCTAGCAACCTTACTCCTTGGCGTCTTGTCATACAATTTAGCTGTAGTGGACGGAGCATAGTAGCTTCGACCAATCGAATCGAATCGAATCATTTCATTAGAAACAAGTACCTAGCCTTATGGCTGTTCCCTAGTACAAGTCATGATATGGAACGTACAGAGCGTTTTCTTAACAAATTCCAGGAACTGCAAAGCTTCCTCATATCTAATGATATCGATACAGCCTTTATCACAGAAATTCATGTGAACCCGTGCAACCGCATGAACATGGCAAATTAAAAATGTTATCGTTGTGATAGAATAAGTCACAGAGGTGTGGGGCGGTTATTTTTGACAAAAACTGCTTTCAGTCCTGCCTTATTAAAGAGGATAGACGAAATTATCACAGTTTCGGTTTTGCTCCCTTTCTACGGCATTACCTAATTCAGTTCAATATACAACACGCCACAAAACACCTTTAAATGAGCAATTACTTAAGGAAATTCTTCCGCCTGATAAGCCTGTTATCCATGCTGGTGACCTTAATGCTAAAAGCACGGAATGGTTCTGTAGAAAAACTAACAGCAATAGCATCACATTTCAGAATGTTATCTATTGGGTCAGTCCATAAATTCGTGCGCAGTTTTTGGTAAATTTTTAAATAATGTAAAAAAACACAACATTTTAATCAATTATATATTTTCCTCCATTATCGACACTGTCTCGCCATCTTACAGGCAGCTTTTTTATGCCATTGCTGTAGAAAGACTCTGGTTTTGATGCAAAAAAACTTAAAAGTTCATTGTGCACATCCTGTTTAGAATTTAATTTTTTTCCAGTAAAAAATTTTGTAAGGCACGAAATAATTGAAAATCACTTGGGGCAATATCTGGAGAGTAAGCAGGATGTGACAAAAGCTCCCAATTAAATTTACTCATTTTTGCAGCGTTGTTCGAGCCGTATGCGGTCTAGCGTTATCATGATGAAGCACCACTTTCTTGATATTCACCAATCGTGGGAGTGTTTCGATCCATTCTGAGTTTAGACGGCAAAGTTGTTCACTATAAACTTCTGAATGAATCGTTTGATTTGGTTCTAACAGTTCAAAACGTCCTGAAACAAGGTTCATCATCAATGCTGCTTTTTCCAACTTTAAAGTTTTTAAATCATTTCTGGGCAGTCCTTTCACTAATAGTATGTTCACCATGTACACTATTAATTTTTATCGCTACAAACCTGTCAGATTCACCACACGAAAATAAAAAATGTAGCACAGCACGTTTGTACCGATTATTTGTATTCATCTTCTATGGGTACTAAAATGCGTTCGATATTTATGAAAGTTGGTGATGAACTGAATAATATGTTAGTCAAACGATGACAAGTTTCAACAGGTTCAAAATTGTACTGTTTTAGTAAATGCGTCATAGTGAATTCCACGCATACTTTTAATGCGCACGAACTTAAGGACTGTATAATCATCCGGTGTATTTTTACGCTCCTACCAACTATGCTTACCTTCCCAACAATGTTAGAAGAGGTGACATTCTGATGTTTTAATCTTCACTACTTCCATTTCCATTTATCTTGACACTAAAATCGACCTCACTTCAGACCCCCATTCCTGTTATTGCAACTTTAGGCACAAATAAAATCTCTGGTGCCAAATTCATCAATAGAGCTTACTGGAATAACGTTCATGAGTTTCTCCTAGACAACCCCCCCTGTCATCAATAGTTTGAAAACTACGCAAGATATTCGCAATTGATTACTTAACTTCTAGAATCAAAAATGCATATAATCATGCAGCACAAAAACTTCCAGCTGATCCAAATCTTGATATTTTCCCCCCGGTATATCAGGGAGCAAATCAAAGACCGTAATAAACTGCGGAAAAGGCAGAATCTCCCCCGAGACCCACATGTTAAATGCCAATTTAATAAAATCAGCCGAAGTATTAAGAAAAATATCAAAAACTATCGAAATGAAAGATGGCATGACAAAATTCAAAGTTTCCACAAGCCAGAAAATGTCTTCTGGAATTTTGGCAAAAGACTAAGAAATGTCCCTGTTTTCAATAAATCTATTAAGCGAGGTCCTACTATTGCCATCACTGATAAAGAGAAAGCTGTGCTTAAGTCTTACCATCTAGAAAGTCAATTTGTACCCAACGATTTGCAATGCGAACAAAGTTTCGCCTACGACATTCGTTACTGCATCCAGAACTACCTTAACGGCCGCTCTGCTAGATATAAGACCGATTTCACTACTCCCAAGGAAGTTACAGATATTATTAAGCAACTTAAAAATAGAAAAACCCCTGGATATGATGAAGTCACAAATATTACTATCAAGCATCTACCTATCAGTACTATCACCAAATATACCAGCATCATTAATGCCTGTCTGGAAAAATCCTATTTCCCTATGAAATGGAAAATTGCAAAAATTATTCTACTACCGAAACCTGACAAAGATATGACTACACCTGAGGGCTACGGCCCAATCAGCCTACTGCCGGGACTTGGGAAGATCCTTGAACGCATTATCCTCAATAGAATGAAAGAATATATTAACAGCATCCCTCCTGAACTGTTTTGATTTAGAAAAACTTTATTTACTACTAAGCAATTGATGCGTCTTACGGAATTTATTCGTTCAGCTCAACATAATAATCAGAAAGTCGCCCTACTCATGCTAGACGTGGCGAAAGCACTCGACTGCATCTGGCATGAGGGGCTTGCTTATCTTTAAACTGATCTGCAACAACTTCTGCAGAGAGATGACTCAGCTTATCTATTCCTTCATTAAAAATGGAAAGTTTTATGTATCAATTGGAAAAGACACTTCTAATGAAAGAAGAAATAGAGCCAAGGGTCTATTTTAGGCCCAATTCTCTACTTTTTCTATGTCTCGGATTTTCCTAGCATTCATAATGGCATAAACAACTTTTTAGGATGCTATGCCGGGCTCAGGGACTTTGCGGCTCCTGAGCCCTAATACTGCGATTCAAAAACTTTAGGAAATTATACCTTAAGTAGAGCATTGGTATGTTAAGTGGCGAATCGCGATTAATGCCGAGAAATCACAGCTTCTGATCATTAGCAGAAATAAACGTTCTAGACAAGTTAGAGACAACAGATTAAAACTATTCGACACTGATATTGACATGGTTAAGAAATCCAAGTAATTAGGCATTACAATTAATAATCGACTTACATTGACAGATCATGTAAATAATATCAGAGGCAAATCATTTAGAAATATGAAAACCTCATGCCACTTTTAGGCAAATTTTCCAGTCTTGAACTCAATAGAAAATGCCATATGCCATATTTATACAGCCATCATTCGACCTATACTGTGCTATGATTCCCCTGCCTGGTCTACTGTCAAGAAAAAAGACCTCTATAAATTACAAATTGTTCAAAACAAATTGTTCAAAACAAATTTCTAAGACTATTTTGTCTCCAATGCTATTCTGCATAAAGACTTAAGAATTGATTACATCAAAGATTTCATTCATAAGCAAAATGAGAACTTCTTCTAAAAAGCTACTATGTGTCCTATTATGAATAATTTCCAAGTTTTCAACTATATCATTCTGCAAGAAAACAGAGATTTAAGACCCTGGTCGGCCCACCTCTCTGACTCTAGTTTCCCAACATAACTCACTTTGTGTATATACTGTACTATAGTTTTATTTTGTATTTATCTTATATTAATCAAGACATTTTCTCATATATTTAATCTAGCATTTTACTAGGATTTATTTTCATTTTATTACTTATGAATGTATTTTTCATAAGTAATAAAATGATGTATATAAGTAATAAAATGAATGTATTACTTATTGAGTGTATTTTTATTTACTATTTGTATTTATTCCTGTATTTTATTTCAGTTTTGCATCAGGTTTATGTTTGCTTTTCCACCCTACTTATCAGGACATATTAATTACGAATTAATTATTTCTCCGCACTCAATCTTGTCTCCCATGGTCTTTATTTCCTGGTGTTTCCATCCTTGTGACGCATGGTTACCTCCTCTTCCCCCCTTGACTCAGTTCCTCCTTTGCCACCGGTTAACTACCTCCAACTGCCAGGTGCCATCACGGCAATTCATCAGGAGCCGGTTACGTCGCATCCACTAATGACAATTCGGCAATATAAGCATGTATTGGATTGGATTGTTCACTTGTATTAATTTAGGTTGAGCATTTGTAGCGATAATTAATTCGATCGCAATTTCAAAAATCGTGCGCAGAGAGCCGCCAATATAGGCGATAAACATTTGAATCTGACATCCCAGGGTATTGGATGTCGATGAAAGGTGAAGTAGATGATAGCAAATTATGATGAATAGGCAATTAAATGGCAGTTCCAGATTATAAAAAATATTGTGAATTTGCGAAGCATGAAGTTAGTTGCAAATTAGTAGATAAGTATTAATGAATAAATAAAGTTCTGTCAGTTGCAAGCATTTGAGGAGGTGAGGTTTTAGTGCAAAAGTGACAGCAGCGTTTGTTTACATTCTGCGCCAAGTGAGTTTTTTACGTAAACAGAAAGGCAAGTTCGTTCGTAGTTGCTTAAATTTGGGGAAAAAAATAAAGTTTCCTATTACAGCAATTATTGAGTCCAGATAAAACAATTAAATGGCAGAAGCGGTTGTATAACAGTGCACTGTATTGACGAAATAAAGGATAGTTCGGCTGGCGAACTGAAGTTTTTCTCTTGATCCTAATTACTATAGAGTTCCAAGTAGTGTCTATAACGTGCATTACCAGGGTCTTGATTAAATAGACGAGTAAACTTAGTAAAATGATAAATGAAAATATAAAAAACTGAAAGATGTGCAACACTTATTTACAGATCGACTTGATTAGAAAACTCGCATCTATATATTTATTTTACTCATTTCGAAATTGTGTGTTATGCAATTAGTAGCCACTCAAAATATTCCATGAAGAAATGCAAATATTTTTTTTTTTTTTTTTTTTAAATTCAGACAGAAATAGGTTAAATCAAATGCAAATTACACAAAATTTTGTGTGAACGAAAAAGTGAAACAATGAGTCTTGTATTTTACAAAAATGCTACAATTCCCTGTAGATTTACAATATCTTCTTGCCAATGGTGGTTCCTGTCGGCGACAGATGGCAGCAGATAAAAAATAAAATTTTGTTGAATCTGATTCTCTTTTTGAGTTTCCAATACCCAGTGCAAAAGGATTTTCACGCTGCTAGATTTTAACAATAGACAAAATTTATTCTATAAAAATATACGTGAAATATGGAACTAAAGGCCATCAGGTCGAAAACTCCACAATGAATTAAGATCCACGATCCATTGCGTGTGGAGGTGTGAGTAAGGATGGTGAGTATGGTGGTGTTAAGCGAGCAGCAAGGTGAAGCGCCGAGCAAGACCCCTCCTTATTTCGATAAAAGTCTTAGAAATGGGTGCGCCTTTTAGTAACTATTTTTTATTCCTTATCCTCTTGCTTGATATTAACTAGAAAATTAATACTGGGAGCACTACACTGTTATATGTTAACTTTGAGGGGGGGGAAAAAAGGTTTCGAGTATTTTTATGAAGATCATATCTTAAATTTCTGCGAAAACTAAATTTCCATCCTCAGAGAGGCTAGAATTTAAATGCATGACTACGCTTGCTTTTCCTTAAGCCCCACCTTTTAACGGAAATGCCCTTCTTTGCGAGGAGCATTTGTTTAATACTATTTTATATGTTATTTAGAGGTTACATTTCTACATAATTTTAGTGGTTTAGTGCCCGGCCATTTACATCCCACACTCTTAATATGCTAGAAGCTAAAACAAGACATTTTAGGTGCGCCACATCCCTTATACACTTACACCTTAATAATCCGAAATTTTCACTTGTCAACTGAAATTCGTGTTAATTTTTCATCACCGCTTTCAACATAAGAAGATAATTGAGTGTATTATGAACTGGAAAGTTTGCGCAGAGATCTAAACATCGACTACGTTAAGACTCACCTCAACAAATTGAACTAAAGTTTCTATCAAAAAGACATCCATGACTACTTTGCCGATTTTTCTGATGTTCTAAACTATGTAATAATCGATGACGACTACTTTGCTCCGGCCCTTCACAGCTCATGTCTTTAATATGTTAAGTCATACAGCTCAAACTATCTCATCCCACGTCGTACCTGGGACGCTTTCTAAACCAAGTTCTTTCACAAGCAATGAGCATCAGTAGAGTAACGAACGGATAGAGCATAGACCTGCAGATCGCCAGTTCGATATTCAGTGGGTAACGACTTTGGGAAGTACTAGTCTCCTCCAAGATCTCCAGATTCTTCACTTCCCCAAGCCATGTTTTTGGGCCATTTTTCTTTCTTTTTGAATGGGCTCACCTGTGGCCGAGCGGTAAAGTCGCTGAACACTGGTAGTTCGGTCCGAGGTTCGAATCTCGCGAACGGGCTGGCTTCATGGGCGTTTTCGTGGTTTTCCCCATTTGTAACGTGCATACGAGCCAGTTTCCCTTAGAAAGTCCTCCACGAAGCCATCCCTCCCCTTAGGCAGATAGCCTTCGAGGCTTTGCCATAATCACCCACACTTTCTTTTGAATGCTGACATCCCATCTTGGGATCTAGTCATGTAAATCTCATCACCATGCCCATCGTGGAAATATCTCAGGTTGCAGGGAAATACTGCTGCCGCAGTCGAAACCCAGCATAATCACGTTCGTATCAAAGTATCAAATGTACTTTGCATTGCCAATGAGTCTATTAATCATAAAATCTTTCCTCTCTGCTTTATGCTTTTGTGTTCTGCCGTATATATATAAAAAAGTATATATCAAATATAAAAAAAAATGATTAAAAATCTAAAAAATTATAAATTCTCGTTATCCCTAACCTTTCTCGAGCCATGTGGCTCCGCCTAGTGAGCATCAAGTTTACTACTTATTCAATTTTCCTATTTCTATTCGCTTTTATGTAATTTTGATGAGGAGGTACATGGTTTTGAACCATAGGCACTCCGCAATTTTTAATCATTGGCATTGTGTACGTTGCATTATGTGAAAGATTTTGGCTCCCGTAACTGCTCCGGTCAAACCGAAATCGACGCGAACGGGCTGGCTGCATGGGCGTTTTTGTGGTTTTCCCCATGTGTGACGTGACGAGCCAGTTTCCTTTAGAAAGGCATCCTTCCCCTTAGGCAGATAGCCCTAGTATGTTTTGCCATAATTAAATAAACAAAACCAAACCAAACCGAAATCGGAGCAGATAAATTTACATCTTAGACACACCTTTGATAGTATTTCATTCACGTCAGTTCCTTACAAATCGTAAACGTCACACATCCGCATAAAAGAAACATGCTTAAGTGTCTTATTGATAGTTATTACTTATTACATTATCAGAGAATTATTAAACCGGCTAAAATCTCTAAAAGAGGTATTGAGTGCTCTGCCAAAATATATTTACTAGAAATTCGATAATGAATGCATCCTAAAACGTGTTTTAAGTCAAAAGATTGAAACTTGATGGCCAAATGTAAATATAAAATAATGCATTTTAAAATATCTGTAATCAGGTACATCGGTCAGGTTAAGTTTTTATTAGATAGAGTGGCATGCAAGGGCTATCAGCCTAAAGAGAGAAATGATATTGTGGAGGAATTTCGAAGAAAAACTGACCTTTGAGTGGACATTAAAAATAATATATGCAATTTTCTTTCAAATTATATTTATACCTATTTCTTATGTAAAACGAAAAATATAGTGAATGCACAGAAATTAAAGATTTGCACACGCGGAAAAGGAAAAATATTAAATATATATGGGTATTTATGCATACACTTGCAAAAAACGTGTATCTGCCTATAACAAAATACGTAATTATTTATTAAATTATTTATGGAATGTATTTGGAAATGAAGAATTCGTTTATTTATAAACTCATGTAAAAATTACTGTGAAGAAGTCTAGTTTTTAAATACATCTAAATTTATAATGATTATAAATATTATCAAAATATATAATAATTTTAACATTTAATTGTAAACATAAATTGAAATTCTGTTGACAAATACGTTTATAAAACTATTTAAGCAAGAATTGTTCGTACTGGAAAGCAATATGTTAAAAGGTATTGTAAGGCAAATTCTATGAGATGCGTCCTTAAGGAAGTAGTAAAGAAGAGTTTTAGAATATATGTTGTTGAAATTAAAGGTAAAAAAAAATTATATAATTTTTTTTTACCTTTAATTATAAATAATATTAAAAGAATTATTCTCTTACATTTTATAATAACTCAGTTACAAGTTTTAAATAATATTTAAATAAAATCCCCCCTTTTATTCCCTTCCAGAAATATTGAGAGAAAATTAAGTACATGGAAATCCGCACTAATATTTGATGTATTTCATTATTAAAATGAAATGTGGTCTAATTTGAAATGGACCGAATAGAGCATTAATTATAAATTGACTCAGATTTTCGGTTTAAAAGATGCTGTTGTATCTCTCAACAGAATTCTAAAAAAGGTAAAAAAAGATCTCTTACCTTTTCTTTCACCCGGGAGCCGAGCTTGTTCCATTCTAAATTCTTATTCGAAGCTTTTGCATAAAGACTGACACTTCTGTATGGTATAAACAGATTATATTTAGATACATTTATACATTTTATATACAATTATTAGGTTACAAAAAAATTACGCCCTCTCCATCTAACAGTCATTCGAGTTCGGGTTTAGAGTTCTAACTACGTTCTTCCGTAGGATTATTCTCGAGTTTAGATGTAATGGTGCTGGTAGTTCGGAGTTTAGATGTAACATCACCTCCCACTATTGAGATCCGACGATGCGGATGAACTCCATACACACAGGTCCAGTCGATGAGGAGGTCGAACTACTCCTCTAGCTCTGGTCATCACTTGAGGACTTGAGGCAGGTTCTGTAATACTAGCAGCCAGATCAGCCTGACCAGTTGCATGGTCGTTTCTATCTCGAGGTGCTCTGTCGGGGAACGGAGGGCCAACGGATTCGGAAGTAGAGATCTCCAACTGGAAAAGCCGGGACACTGGACGAAGCAGAGTTCCATTTCTTGTCTTGACCCACGCTAGTCTAACTATGCCGTCTTTACTGGGGAAAAGCTCGACTATCTTGGCTAAAGGCCAATGTATGCGTTGTTTCTGGTTGTCTTCCAACAGAACGACATCGCCTACTTAGAACTGTTGAAATTTTCCCTTCTTTATTGCCTGTTAACTGACCAAGATATTCATTACGAAATCTGCTTCGTAGATCATGTCTTATTCTCTGTCGGTATTTGGCTCGGCGGTTTAGTTCTTTGTAATCTACGTAGTCCATATCAGGAACTCCTGATGACGGCAATTCTTGGAGGAACATCATAGGGGTCAGTGGTGATGGATCTTGATTATCCTCTGATACGTATATGAAAGGTCGCGTATTAATCACTTGCTCACAGTCACATAATATTGTATATAATTCTTCATAATTTAAGGACGTTCGACCTAATACTCTTTTTAAATTTTCTTTTACCAATCGCACAAGCCTCTCCCACCAACCCCCCAACAGGCGGCGGTCAGAGGGTTGAACTTCCATCCTATCCTTTGGATCGAAGCAGCTGAACATATGGCGTTCCAATTAACTTTCTTAAGAACACTGTTAGTCCCTACAAAATTAGTTCCGTTGTCGGAATATATCACATAAGGTCTACCTCTTCTAGCAATGAATCTACGTAAAGATTGGATGAAAGTTTCCGTGGATAGAGAAGTAACTACACTCATGTCCATAAATTAAGGATAATGCAAAATCAGGCAAAGGAGGAGTTAGAAGCAAAACTAATTTGACTTATTTCTAAAGTTTATTTATTAAACAAAAGGTAGAGAGCAGAAAAAGATGCTATATGTTTGATATTATTAAAAAAATCAGCGATTTTTTCTCCCTGGAGCAAATTACAAAAAAAAAAACTTTTTACAAAAAACCAATATTACATGGTTGGTATGATTGTTAATACATTGTGTGTCCCCCAGACGATGCAATACAGTCCGTACAACGCATAGTCATGCTGAGTATCAAATTATCGATCTGATCTTGGGGGATATTACACCGCTCAAAACGCAATGCTCTCCTAAGTTCCGGTAGACATGTAGGAGGAGGTTGACGGGCTGCAACTCGTCGGCCAAGCATGTTCCACACGTGCTCTACTGGATTCAAGTCCAGTGAGAATGCTGGCCAGTCCATACGGGTGATATTTTCCGATTGAAGGCATTCGCTTATGACGTTTGCACGGTGAGGACGGGCGTTGTCATCCATAAACACTAATTGTGCGCCCATGGCGGCCCGAAACAAACGTACATGTTGTTCCAGAATGACGTCCCGATATATTCGGCTTGTCATGGTTACAATTTGAACATGCAGGTCAGTTCTGGAACCCAGAATAATTCCACCCCAAACGAGCACTCCTGCACCACCGTAACGGTGTCGTTCAATGATGTTTTCTTGGTGGTAACGAGTACCTGGAGCTCTCCATATGAAAGTCCGGCGAGAATCAGACAGCAAGCTAAACCTGGAGTCGTCGGAAAACATCACACAAGCCCACTCTTGCGGTTTCCACAATGCATGCTCTCTACTCCAGGCTAACCGCAGGCGACAGTGAGTTGCAGTAAGTGGAACGCATCTGACAGGTCTACGAGCATATAGACCAATCTGCCTTAAGCCTCTGACTAGCGTCTACATCCCAAAACGGCAGCCTAGGAGAGAGGCGATTCTATTATTTTCATCGGGGAGTAGGGGAGTTAGAATGGTTTTCTGAGGAATGCAACGACAGTGGACTATATGTTTGCTTACATTTGGAAGTTCAAAAAATTGCTAAGGTGGATTGCCTTAGTTTCTACGGTTACTGACAAGGAAATATTAGGCAGTTTTTTCCCGGTTTGCTGATAGAGGGCAAATAGACAATTTACATTTATAATCCGCGTTTATCTATTTAAACTTCAGAAGATTTAAGATGAAGCGAATATATTTAACACAACAGAACACAATCTTAAGACTTGTAAATCTTTTAAAAGACAACAGCAAATTTTTAAACATTACTGTAAAAAATATCATCTCTTCTAATTGTAATAAATAATGAGATAATGCATGGATGAATTGTTCATTATATGATAACTATGCATTTATAAAAAGTTTTTAATAATGAACTATAAATAATATTTTTAATTATCGATGTATTGCTTTTTATAAAGGTAAATTATCTATTTGCCCTCTATCAGCAAACCAAAAAAACTGCCTACTATTTCTCTGAAAGTAACCGCAGAAACTAAGGCAATCCACCTTTGCAATTTTCTGAACTTCCTAGTGTAAGCAAACATCGTGCACTGCCGTTGGCTTTCCTCAGAAAACCATTCTAACTTCCCTACTCCCCGATGAAAATAATAGAATCGCCTGTCTCATAGGCTGCCGTTTTGAGATGTAGACGCTAGTAAGCATCTGTACACGGTCTGCCTTGAAATTGTCGTACCAGTGGCTGAAGAGAGCTGACGAGACAGGTCTGAGGCTGTGCTCCGTCTGTTTCTTTTGACAGTAACTGCCAAATACCGGTCCTCATTCGGCGTTGTAATTCTGGGGCGACCTGTGCTGTAACGTCTACTCACATTACCATCATCTTGGAATCGTTGCCAAAGCCTGGAGATGACACTCTGGGCAATTCCAAGTTCGTCTGATACTTCCAGTTGGTTACCCCCACATTCCAGACGGCCGATAATTCCACCACGTAAAAAATCATCCAAATGCGTCCTTTGTGTCATAACTATTCGATTATTGCACTGAAATGCTTATAAAGTGCCTGCGAGCAATTTTACTTCTTTGCCTGTATTCCTTATATATCATTCTCTTACACTCTCGTCATTGTGACGTACCATCTGTGTCATCTGGTTACTTCCTGAAATTTGCATATGATTCTTGAAGATGTGTGTAGTGATTTTACAGGTGATATATTTATTTTAGAGTTCGATTTCCGCGTGACTCCGAATTATCCTTAATTTATGGACATGAGTGTAGTTCAAGGTGAATGGCTCTATAAATGGCACACGTATACAAGACTATCCACGCTTTAGACCTCTCACGGAGATAGAGAGGACCTGCTAGATCTACCCGACGACTTCAAAAGTCGCCCCTTCTCTGACTCTTCCACTCTTTGTGTAACCAATCTTTTACATGTTACACATTTTCTGATAATATTTCGAATACTTTTCCTGGATTTTAATATCCAAAAGTTTTCTCTAAGATTTGTCATTAAAGTGCTGACACCAGCATGCTGGAGTTCTAGATGTTTCTCGTAAATTAGTCTCTCAACAAGAAGATGTTTTGAAGGTAAAATGATAGGATATCGAAAGTTTTCATTATCCTGATGCTGTAGGACGTTCGTTTTGGCTCTTAAAATTCCATTTCGGTCTACGATTGGTCTCAGCGCACGAACAGCGGGATCTTTTATGCCTGTAAATGATTCTTTCTGTACCAATCTACAAAGTGCCTTTTCAGCATTCTCCAGTTCATCGACTGAGACATCAGGAGTTAGGGTTTTATCTTCGTTCTTTAAATTGTGATAAAACCTGGAAATCCAAGCAATCATTCTCACGGTTTTTCTATACGTAGAGAAGTATTTGTAGTACCAGTCCAAATTGTCTCCATGATCTAGAAGAGTCAGAATCGTTTTCCTTTTTTCTTTGTTTATAAGTTCTTAATGAGGCTTTTCTTCTACATGGGGCCACTCGTCTTTTGGTAGGTAAAGCCACGATGGACCCTCCCACCATGCCAATTTCTGTAATTGCTCAATAGTACATCCTCTCGATGGGAGATCTGCTGGATTTAAACTTCCAGGTACAATGCTCAAAAAAAAAAAAAAAAAAAAAAAAAAAAAAAAATGGGACAGTCCTATATCTCCCGATCTACTGGGCCGATTGACAAAATTCAAATTGCGTTCTTCCTGTCTCGAAAGCGCGACTTAGGATATATATTAGATTTATATATAGCACTATTCTAATATAGGTATTTTGACACAAAATCGGACTTTTTTCTGAAATAACATACCAATTTTTTTTACATATTTCGATTCTACGACTCAAATTACGCCTAAATATGAAATTTTGTAAAATTTGGAGCGAAATTTACGGAGAAATTAACAAATTTATGTTGGCACTTTTGTGTTAGTTTGCGCCAAGAATACTTCACTTGGCGAACTTCTTAATATATGGCAACCTAGTTTCCTTAGGAAAAAAAGTCACCATCGTTCCTTTTTTCCAAATAATATTCTTTATATTATATTTTTAATTATAACTTATTATTTTAAGTATTTTTTTCGAATTTCATTTTAATTGTTTAAGTTGCACTTTTTTTCTTTCGAATAACTGTTTTAAAAATTTCTATTTACCTATTCGAACTGCGTAAATAAAGGTGCAGCGTTTATTTTTTTTTTTTCAAATAGTTTTCTTTATATATATTTTTCGTCATAGCTATTATTTTAGGTCATTTTTAAATTTTTATACTTTTATTTTAATTGTTTGTGTTGCATCCAGACTACGATGCGTTTGAAAACTGCATACTATATTAAAAGAGAAAATACAGTAAAGCACAGTTTTACACGCCTTTCAATGTTCCTTTAAGAAAAAATATATATAAATAAGAGAGCTGTATAACCGATATTTTAACTTAGGATGACTTGCATACACTGCTTTAAACAGTTTTATCATTGTGCCCATTGCTTTACACAGTTTTATCCTACATTTGGTTTCTTAAAATGTTATTCATATTTTAGTCAAATATTTTATTTCTGAAATCGCAAGAATCAAATATCATAAGATTGAAAAGTTTTAAATTTAAAAAACTACGAATACTAAATTTTACGAAAAAATTTATTTTTCTTCTCTGTTTCTTTAAGCATTCTGAAAGTATATTGAAAAGTATCCAACTTTTCGAAACATTTTGGTATTTCTGACAATCATTTTAAATAAAGTTATCGCCTTCCATTTCATAAAGGCCCACAAACGGCCGAGCGGTTAAGTTGCTGAACACTGGTAGTTCACTCCGGGGTTCGAACCCCGGTAAACGGGCTGGTTGCATGGGCGTTTTCGTGGATTTTCTCATGTGTACCGCGTATGACAGCTGGTTTCCCTTAGAAAGTTCTTCACGAAGTATTTCGTCAGAGCCTTTATCAGTCTTTAGAGGCTAAACATTTTGAAGCTATGAGATGAAAGGAAAGACTGGTTTCATCAAAAGGTTTTGGTTTATTTTATTATGACAAAGCACACTACGGCTATCTGCCTAAGGGGAGGGATGCCTTCCTAGAGGACTTCTAAGGGAAACTGGCTCGCATACACGTTACACATGGGGAAAACCACGAAAACGCCCATGCAGCCAGCCCGTTCGAGGGATTCGAACCTCGGACCGAACTACCAGTGTTCAGCGACTTTTCCGCTCAGCCGCTGTTTCATCAGGAAGGGAAAAAACATCTTTAAGTGACATCCACATACATCACTGGATAAACTCCTGAATCTTCAAATAATTCGACTGAGGAAATCATGGGATTCACCATTTATGATATGATATGATGTTTTATAACGTAATTTACACAACCATATAGTTTAAAACCAGTCGCTCTTCACTTTAATCTGCAATGATATCGTTTTGTCTTTTCTGTTAACACAAGCTCAATTGATGGTATTTGCTGGTGTACTCGTCCAAGTGTTTTCTCTTTGAACACCTAAAATCTTTGAAGTATCCTGAAAGTATATTCAAAAGCGTCCAACTTTTTGAAAATCTTGGTACGTCTGACAGCCAAATTTCACTGCAAATTTTTGCTTACTTTTCTCCCTAATTTTCTTCTTTCCTTCTACAGTTATTTTCAGTGCTCACACAAGAAAATTAAGATTTTTCGACTGCTAGACTTCCATACATTTTGCATTCTTGTCAATTTTTCAAAATATCAATTATATGAATTGCGTTTCAGCTAAAGACAGCTTTTCATTTTCTAGTCATTTTAGCTATAAATAAAGTTTAAAGCGAAGTCCAAAGGATAAATATTTTAATTAAAAGAATTTTGCTAAATGACAAAGAAATAAAACAGTCCAGCAGGTTTATTCTGTACCCCAGAGTAACCCGATTCTTATATCGGCTGAAACAATCTAAATCATATTAAAGATCATGTTTTTTTTATACAATCTATAACGCGAGAGAAAAATTAGCTTCTTAAAACATGCTTTCTAAGAGAATTAATATAAAAATTTATATATATATATATATTTTTTAAAGTTGGGACTTGAACCAAACTGTCAGACTTTTAAAGCTTATTTTACATGGTGGTTATTATTAAATTTCCACTTTGAAATGGTCATAAAAGGAAAACTACCGGACCAAATGTTATCAAACTTGGGAATCGTGTAAAGGAGGTTATGAGAATTTATTTTCTGCGGAAAAAAAAGAGTTCAAAAACTCACCATCAGGGGAAAAATGGCGCTGTATACAATATTGTTAAATGAAATAAGACACGAAAACATCTGTTTAAAATGTGTTTAATATTTTCCGAAACGTGTTACAAAGCATGTTCAATGTAGCGTCCAGCATTTTCCGAAAGCAAGTTAAATCATGTTACTGCATTCTCAACAGCAGCTCTTAGCATATCAGGTTTGGTTTTGATTTGGTTTATTAGATTACGGCAAAGCACTCGAGGGCTATCTGCCTTAAGGGAGGGATGCCTTCGTGGAGGTCTTTTTAAGGGAAACTGGCTCGTATATACGTTACACATAGCATATCAGGAGGAATGTTATCAGTGTATCACATTTTTCATTTCTGCCAAATTGTTTAGATTATCACCATAAACAGTGCTTTTGAGATAACCTCATAGACAAATGTCACAGAGGTTGAGGTCTGGTGGGAAGAGGGAAAGTGTTGGCCTATAAGACGTTCATTCGTGAAATGTTGCCTAAGTAACTATGCGACACTCTTGAGGTGGTGCCCAGCCCTGCATAAAAATCGTAGTATCTAAAATGCCACGTTACTGCAGTTCATGTATCACGAAACATTTTAATATTGGCTCTAAGTGAGCTGCAATCGCAGTGGTCCAGCTGTCGACTGCTCTTCAGAAAAAAATGGTTCAGTTATAAAACTAGCTGACATTCAACAGTAAACGGTGTGAAATGACTGTTATGCAATCGAATGCAGTAGGAGAATGCAATGGAACTAGATAGATAACATGAGAGATTTCTTTGGCTCAAATCGATTAAAAGCGTTTTGAATCAGTATCTTCATGTTTTAGTACTGAATTCAGGCTTAAAAAATTACAAATTAGCGATCTGTAAGAAAACGATTTCCAGATTGTATGCACTTGTGAGAGTGATTTGCGATCTCACATTTTCTAATCGCTAATTCGTGGTTTTCACGGACGAAATTCTCACTTACAGAGATGGCGCACTCGACATTTATCGAATTTAACGTCTTTAAATGGTAATTTGCCTACTTCAAAGTTTCTTAAGGGTATACAACATATTAAACCCGTTTAACAAAAGGTTAAGTTAGATTCCGACCCATATTTCGTTTAACAATATTGCATACAGCGCCATTTCCCCCCCTGGTGGTGAGGTTTCGAACTTCCTTTTTTTCGCGGAAAATAAATTCCCATGACCTCCTTTACACGATTTCCAAGTTTGATAACATTTGATCCAGTAGTTTTCCTTTTATGACCGTTTCAATGTGGAACTTTAATTATAACCACTCTGTATATTATTAAATTTTAATTTGAAGCTATGCGTTATATGCATATCATGCGTAAAATTTTCGCTTTTATGGAAAAATAAAAAATCGAAGCAAATATACTTAGTATAATGGACCAAAACTGAAAACGTTTCCCCTCCCTCCGAAAATAAAATATTGAAATTTCGAACTTGAATTTACTGGGTTATCGAAATATTTAATTCGACTTAGAAGCAACTAGGACTTAGAAGATAAGTCCTAGTTCCGACAACAATTCCGTCAAAAATTCCTAATTACTTAAGCTAAAGTAAAAGATTTAGTATATATTCACTGTATGTTAATAAAGTAATCAGAGTGTAATAAAAATACATTATAGAATTTACGCTGATGTAACTTTTTGTCTGACTGCACAGCATGTAATGGAAGAGAAGGTTTGTAGAGATCTGTTTTTGACATGCCTCTAAAAGTAGATGTCATATTAATTTTGTCTCTTCAATGTCAAAAAACTTTCCTTTGAGAGGCAACTTTAGTTTTTGAGAAAGAAAAAAATCACAAGAAGACAAATTTGAAGAACATGCAGGACGATTGAATATACATACTTATTTTCCGAACACAAGCGGTTTTCCGACTGGTTATTGAATAATGAAGAGATGCATTCTCATGCAATACAAAACATTTGGAATACGTTTTCTTGCTGAATAACGTAAGATTAAAAGTCATCTGCTTAATTAACATTCATTTACAAGTCAACTACTCGGGCAATTGCAGAATCGTTTTGATCCTGAGCTTGTAAGACAAACCTAATATCACTGGATTTAAACACTTCTTTAATCTTCCGAGAACGTTCCTTCTTTAGCTCATATTCCAAGAATATTAAGTGAATACAATTATTGCCAAAGAAATTGAATATTCATTTGCACTACGGCTTGGTAGTTTACTAACGAGTTAACAAAAATTCTGCTTTTTGTGTCACAGAATACAACAGTATTTTAAATATTTACAAATAAAATATTAAATTGGAGATTTAATTGGAGCCTCATCAGTTGCCTAGCATTTGAAAAAGAAAAGATTGTTAAATACTAATTGTTTGCTGCTCAGTCTAACCCAGGCTGCATGGTTGGTTTTCGTAGTTTTTTAGGTTCTCTATACAAAGATTCTCTATGAAAGCATCTTAATCAAATAGCTCCCATTTTCTTTCTATGTTCAAATAACCAACTAACCTAGTTTAAGCGCGATTTCCAAGTGAAGTTACTAGTAAAATCCGAATACTCATTAAAAATCATGTAGTTAGCCAATCGGAAGTAACATGAAAGATACGGAACAAATAATTGAAATGTTGTTACGGTACGCTGTTTCTTAACTTAGATGGTCATTCCTTAATTAAATAGCCCACCAACGGCCGAGCGGTAAAGACGCTGAACACTGATAGTTCAGTTCGAGTTTCGAATCCCGCGAACGGGCTGGCCGCATGGGCGGTTTCGTGGTTTTCCCCATGTGTAACGTGTATACGAGCCAGTTTCCCTTAGAAAGTCCTCCACGAAGGCATCCCTCCCTTTAGGCAGATAGCCCTCGTGTGCTTTGCCATAATTAAATAATCCAATCCAATCCTTAATTAAATATAATTGATTTGTAAATTCTACTAGAACTGACGGTAAGAATTGAAGTGGAAATAAGTAATATGGTGTGCAATCTTGATTAATATAAAATTAAAAATATTTGCATAGAAAAATGTTTGCATTCAGACAGAAAGTTTTTTGAAATATTTGCAATTACTTTATAAGAAGGATTTATTAATAACCGTAATAATTACTTATTATATTACTGATGATTAGGATTCAGTTCTTGACAATTACATTCTAAATTAGAATTTTAAGGATATAATGAAAATACGCTACGCACAAAAATACATTTTAGGAAAAAAAATGAGTTGATTTTTTATGTTTTAAAACTTCTTAAATTCATTTAGTAAACATCGTATGCTCGTTGTTTATTGAATCCAGAATGTTGGTGTCGTTTATATAATTATTCTTAATTGTCCACAGAATCTGCTGACTTATCCAGCCATTAAGTAGCTGCAGATCATTTCTACATAACCATTGAACTTCCCTAATTCAGTCTCTAGAGGGTTGTATGTTTATATCATAATTTGACTTTTATAAAAAATGATTATTCTAAATATTATGTTTCTATAAAAATATATTGTGCTTTAAAAATATGGATAATAGTATCAGCCGCTCTTTCAGCCACTTCAAAAGCAACAGTTTGTTTAGAAATAAATTATGCAGTTAATGTCATAAAATTCAAATAAATATCAAACGAAAATTCTCAGTTTTAGACAATTGGATTTAAACGAAGTAAAGTAGCAGACGATAAAACACCGAAGGTAAAAATTTACTCTTTCAAAAACTTACTCTTAAATTTTTTAAAAAAAGAAAAGATACGAGAGAAATTTAAAAAAAAAAATAGTTAAAAATTTGAATAATATCATATATAATTTTAAAAAAATAGCCTTTCATATAGTATTAATAAATATTTATTACGCATCATTGAGGGAAAAAATGTCATATAATTAATTCTCCGTAAAATTTTACTTGAAGTTTAAGGTTAAAAATAGCTGTGGCAATTCAGTGTAACAAAAATCCATAGACCACATTTGGCGTTATTATCGCTCAAAAAAAAGGAGCCAAATTTCAAAACGCGAAATTATGTAAATTCGTGTATATCTTAGAAAATTTTGAATAAAAAAGTCTAATTTTTTGCAGATATGCTTAAAAATACACCTACTTTAAGATGATGGTAAAAATTTTATAGGTTATAATTCAAAATTTTTTTCGAAAAATCTATAGAAATTATTTAAAAATAGAAATTTAAAAAATAAAACGCAAAAAATGGGTAAATTTTGTTTGGAATGGACCAAAATTTCGAAATGTGAGAGAAAAAATCAAAAAAGTTTAATAAAAAAAGAGATATTAATAAATATTTGCCAAATTCAATTAACATTGAGGAGCTAAAATTTTGAGAGCTAATATTTTAAAAACTATTCGTACGATTTTTACAAAACTTGGTATTCTGGCATAATTTGAGTCGTAGAATCGAAATATGTAAAAAAATTGGTATGTTATTTCAGGAAAAGTCCGATTTTGTGTCAAAATACCTATGTTAGAATAGCACTATATATAAATCTAATATATATCCTAAGTCGCGCTTTCGAGACATGAAAAACGTAGTTTGAATTTTGTCAATCGGCCCAGTAGAACGGAAGATATAGCATTGTCCCTTTTTTTTTTTTTTTTTTTTTTTTTGAGCAGTGTACATGACTCCAGACAGATATTCTGGTAAGCGATCTTATTTCTTGTACTCGATTATGAACATACGTACCCCATGTTTATCTCTTCTTATCCACCCGAAAGCTGTAGAAGAATCACTCCAGTACTCCTGTTCTACAATTCTTAAGTTTCAAATCTGATAGAATTGTTTTGGCAAGCCTGGCACCTATCAGACAGGAGAGAAGTTCAAGATGTGGAATCGTAAATTCCTTAATTGGGGCTATTCGACATCTCGCGCTTACTAACTGAACCTTTACACCTTCGATGGTTTCAGCTCTTAAAAATGCACACGTGGCATAGGCTCTTTTACTAGCATCCGAAAAAACGTGGAGCACTACGGTATCTTCGTTTTCGTAATCAATATTTAACCAACGAGGAATTTCAATCTGAGATAGCAGAGGCAATTGGTTCAACCAAGTCCCAAACTGCTCACTTAGGGGAAGAGGAAGATCTTCATCCCACTTAATATTCTGGTTCCAGGTTTCTTGCAAAATTAGTTTAGGAACTACAGTTATCGGTGCAGTAAAGCCAAGAGGATAAAAAATTTTCTGAGTAATTGACAAAACTTTTCTTTTGGTAATAGGTTCCCTCAAGTTAAATGTTTCTTCGATCTTGCAACTCAAACTATCTTTTTCTAAATCCCATACTAATCCTAATACTGGGATAACTTTCGTCTTGTTCTCTATCTCATCGATCATGTCAATGCGAAAATTGGATCGCCAACATCTTAATTTGAAATGCTCTGAAGCCAAAATCAATCTCGCTTCTTGAACGAAATTTTCGGCTTCATCTACGTGATTTAAGCTAATTAAAGAATTATCGAGGTAAAGTGAATCCTTCAAAATATTAGAAGTTTCTACAAAGTTTTCTGGGACTGTAGTCAAAAGGTAACTAAGTGTAGCGGCTAGCAGAAACGGACTTGATGTGAGTCCAAAAACAACTCGGTTATGTCTGTAAATTTTAAACTTTTGTTGATTATCAAACCATAGAAACCTTAAAAAATCTCTATCCTTTTCTGCTATTTTGATTTGACAAAAGGCCTTTTCGATGTCAAATGACACTCCTATGCGATATTTTCGAAAACGATTCAATATACGTGGAATAATTTCTATTAAATTTGGTCCTTTACTCAAACGATCATTGAGAGAGGACGAATTCTTAGAACTTACAGATGAATTGAAAACAGGCCGTATCTTTGTAGTTTCACTAGACTCTTTTATTACAGGTCTGTGTGACAAGTAGTGCACTCCTTCCTCTTTTTCTTCATTTACTACCTCAATAATGTTCTTCGCTTCCCACTCATCAAGTATTTCTTCGCAATCTTTTCTTCTGCGTGTGTTAATTAGTTTATTTCGGTTTTGACGAGGTGTCTTTCTGCCATAGTACGGTTACTGGATAAGACGGATTTATCTAAAATAAAGGGTAAGGTTATTTCATATCTCCCTGAGCTATCTCGTTTTACACTTTTTAAGATATGTTTTCGGGTTTCTTCTTCCAAGACACTTTTCGTTTTGTTTTCCTCGCTTGAAATCCCCAAGGTGTCTAAGCGCCAAAGATTCAACAAATTTGTATCGGAAACATGTAAGGATAAAGAAAGAACGGACAGGGAACTCGACTTATTTGCATTCTCTTTAATCTTGCCCATTAAAGTCCAGCCTAACTTGGTCTCAAAGGCTACATAATCCCCCGCAAAATGTTCAATTCTTTCAGTGAACAATTGGACTGCGGTGTCCGCTCCTAACAGCATATGAATCTCTTCCGGATTTTCTTGAAACAGACAGAGATTTTCATTCTCATGATTGTCGTTGATAAGGATTCCCCTTTTTGCCATTACTTTAATCAACTTTTCGTCTTTAATCTTAGGTAGTGACGAACAAATTTTCCTCTGGTCTAGTGCTTCGATTTTGCACCTGTACTTTCCATCTAAACTAGTTAAATCTATTTGATAACGATTATGATCTTCCGAAACTTCTACACCCTCAAATAACCCATGTTTAATTCTGTCAGTTCCTATCTTTTCTAATTTCAACGTTTTAGCAGCATATTGACTTATGTACGTGTTCTGACTTCCGGTATCTATTAGCAGTCTTAAATAACCCTTTAAGGTTTTCCCAGCTACCGCTACGATAAGTTTGTAAATAAACTTCAGATGCTTGATTCAAAAGTACTTTATTTTCAACTTCCTGGACAGTTTTGATCGTTCTTTTTTTACTCTCGGAATTAATTCTGTTACACATAATCGTAGACGCTTAGAGTGACAATGGGAGCAAAAAATGTTAGAATCACAAAATTTGCTGATGTGACTCTTATTTTGTAAACACCTAAAACAAGTGCCATTTTTGCGTAGTATTTCAACCTTTTCGTCATTCGTTAGTTTCTGGGAAATAGGACATTTATGGCTTGAATGGGAAAAATCTCCGCAAAAAACGCATGCCTTAATCAATTTTTCTTTAATACCCGTGGACACTAAATCAGAAGCAGAAGAAGCTTTCGTTTCTAATTTATTGCTCTTTCCATCGCTGAAATGACGACTGTTTATTTTCTGGACAGCATACGCAGACTGACGGCGCCCACTATTCGCTGTAGAGTGCTCTAAATTCTTATTTATGACTTCCGCCCTTTCGCGTGAATCTAAACATTGAGCTATAATCAAGCACAGGCTTTTAATATTACAATACGCACTTCCATTACTCATTCTGTTAATCTCAAGCAAAATATATCTTGGGGAAGTGATTTCAGAATTATTGGACATAACACACTTGATAAATTCTCGAGAGACTGACCCAAATTTTCTAAACATCTTAATTCGATAGAAATATTATCATAAAATTTTGTAAAGGCTCGAACATCATTCGAGACTTTCAAAGTGTTCAAAATGTTGTGGTTTAGTGTTCAAAATGTTGTTTATGTGAGTGTAAATGAGCACATCTGTTTTCGCAAATCTTTCTTTTAGAAGATCAATTGCGGAATCGTAATTAGCAGGAGTAATCGGTAATCCTTCGACTGTATTTAAAGCAGAACCACCTAAATGAGCTTTCAAATAATTAAATTTGTCTATTTTATCTAATGAATCATTATTATGAATGGCAGACTCGAAACTGTTCCAAAAGGTTAGTTGTTTATATCTCCGTAGAATTTCGTTAAAGTTAACTAAGGTAATTTAACTCGAACAGACTCGTTCTGTTTCGTTTCGTTTTGACTGTCAGTACTGAACTGGTTATTTAGTACCGTTTCAGTAGATTTGCGTTTTAATTCGTCGATTCTTTTGGAGGTACGGAAACTGCATTTAACGACCTTTTGACGATATTCTTCAGATTTTTGGAATTCAGCATCAAATTCTTCGACTTTAAAAAGAGGTTCTAATTCTGTATCGACACTTTTTAGCGATTCGAAATTATTCTTTAATATTTCTAAATTTTCTTCCAAATCATGAGTTTTCGGATCAATTTCCGAAAGGTGCGATTCCAAATCTTTAAGCGATTTCGTTACTGATGTTCGGAGAGCTGCGCGCTTCTTTTTTAACTTATTTAAGATCTCTTCAGACATGTTCTTAACAATTCAAAAATTCAAAAAGTAATCAATAATTGTATTTCAAATCTATATTGTCTAATTTAAATTCTTATTCTAAAAAAATTGTTGTATCTCTCAATAGAATTCTAAAAGGTAAAAAGAAATCTCTTACCTTTTCTTTCACCCGGGAGCCGAGCTTGCTCCATTCTAAATTCTTATTCGAAGCTTTTGCACAAAGACGGACACTTCTGTATAATATAAACAGATTATATTTAGATACATTTATACATTTTATATACAATTATTAGGTTACATAAAAATTACGCGCTCTCCATCTAACAGTCATTCGAGTTCGAGTACGTTCTTCTGTAGGATTATTCTCGAGTTTAGATGTAATGGTGCTTATAGCTCGGCGTTTAGATGTAACAGATGCCTCAGAAGCTAAAAAAATCATGTCATATTTGGGCTAGTATTTTAGGAAAAATTTTTCTGTGAAAAGTATAGCATTTAATTCCGTTCAGAATGAAATGCTGTTTAAAAATGTATTCTTTGCGCACCCTTAGAACTCTGAAATATTGTAGAAAAAGAACTATATACATTTATATGTATATTTACTACGTAATTACAAAATGTTTACATGTGATCGTGTCACAACCCATTGATCTTAACGGTAAGTCACTGAATGTTTTGGTCTCCCCGAAGGGGATCACCAGCGCTTCAAAGCAGTGTATGGGGAAAACTGGTCAGAGCCTCTCCTCTTAATTCCTACCTCCATCTAGAAAGAAGACTGCGATCCTTTACAATCAATAATTGCAAAATTCTGCCATAAACCAGGTGTTAAGAATATCGTAGATATGCTAACTCGGAAAAGCGCAAGTAATTTTCCTGTCCGGCAAATATTAATTATCTGAAAGTTAAATTATCAAGCACTAGAGAAATTTAGTACTATTTTTACGGCAATTCGAGATACGTTATTTACAACGGCGAAAACTAATTAAATTAAAAAATATTTATAAACATGTTGAACTTCTCACTTCCACTGTTTACGATTACAAGCCGTCTCTCTGTGACCTTTTGACATGTTACACATGGGGAAAAGCACGAAAACGCGCATAAAGCCAGCCCGTTCGAACCTCGGACCGAACAACCAGTGTTCAGAGACTTTACTGCTCGTCTACTAGTAGGCCTTTCATAGTTTAATGGAGGCCGAATTTTTAGGATAATATGCATATACAAATGACTTTATCACAAAACATATGCACAACGAAATTTAACATCAAGAGAAAGAAATTTATTTCAGTTTTCATAATAAGCACAGTTATGATAAAGTGAGTAATTATAATAAGGGCGTTATTAAGGGAAGAAAGCAACGTATAATAATTGCCTTGGACTCGTATGTGTAGGACGTCGTTATGACTGAAGAGTGGGATGAACCTACGGCTTTAGGCCTACTGAACTCTATGCAAGTATGCAAGTTGACGATGATCCAGCTTTCAATCGATGTTAGGTGGCTTGGTCTCAGATGAGGAAAGTTATTAAATAGAAAATCAAAGAAGTTGAAAACTCCTTAAATCCTTAAATCACTGGCCCTGAAAACTCCTTAAACTTTCTTTGGAAGAGACAGACACCATCAGGATTGATGGAATGGCTCAAACCCTGGTCGCTCTGAGAAAAGATGCTAACTCCCTGAGGGTAAGATGAGTTTGCAACATAACTCTAGTTCTAGTTAAAACTAGGAGCAGCCCCAGTAATTTTAAACGTAAAGCAGGTAATGGTAAAAACTAATAATAATCAAAATAGTGATACTTGTACTACTAATAATCAAAATGGTGATGCAGAAGGTTTCATGCCTGGGGACTAAAACGGTTAAACAACGAAAAGCTGATTAAAACAGAGAATATTCTACTAATTCAAAACATGTTTGATGCTCTAGCAAATAAACAAGATAAAATTCCTCCTGATGTATTGTGCAAGAGAAAGCTGTTGATATAGTCTTCGACTTTCCACCAATTAGGGTCATCAATCCAGGTGCCTGCTGGGTTGGTGAATTTTTAAGTCAACTTTCACAAAGTACAACTACCAAATTTCTCTGAAATTTAATGGCGAATATCTCAAATTATTGTCCTTTACTGAGAATGATCGTAGAAAACTGAGCGGATTATTCCGCTAAAAACACGTGCTCATTTCGGCTGATAAAGAAAATATTAAAACTGCAGTTCAAGAAAAAGGAAATTTTGTTAAATAAACTGTATAACTTACTCTTACCAAAGTTAAAACCTTCAAGCGGGTTCTCATAATACACCTAATCCAAAAAGAAAGTGCGGAAAATATTTATGAAATCAATGACCTTATGCTTTTCTTTGTTTCAGCTGAAAAATACGTTTCAAAAAACCTCATTTCCCAATACGATAGCAGCCAGAAACGGCATCATTCCTCATCTAATGGTTATTTTGAATTCCAATTGGAATGAAATTTTGTCGTAGATGCAGCGCACCAGTTCTTTAGTAATCAATGACGGACGTCTACTTCGCTCCTCGTCATGGACATTTTCGCTTTCTTTGTCAAACATCCTGACCCGCTTTCGCCTCATATTTTACCTCATCGCGTTCTCTCCTTAATTTTCCCTTATCTGCCAATAAATTTCATACTCGCGAACATTACTCGCATTCAAAAACTTCATAAAGTCTCTTATATCGCAGTTGGCAGACAGATCGATTGTTTTAAACATAATTACTGACAAACAATGACTTCAAAGAAGATATACGAAGGCGGTATTACTTTCACTTACTTGTGGGTCATATCCTACTCACAAACAGAATACCTAGTTGCTCAGTCACTCACAAATCTCCTCTCAAAACCACACACGAACAACATTCCTCCTGTCAGACCGTCAAAGGTCTTTGACTATATATCTAAACTGTAGATCAAGAAAATCTCGGGACTATACCTCATCAGGAATAAGATGCTCAAGAACATGGGGATCCTCATGACTCTCAAACTGACCCGGATAATCAATGATATGTTTCATCTTGGTCACTTCCCGACACCGTGGAAAACGGCCGTCATTTCACCATTATTAAAATCAAGCAAGCCAGCTACTGACACAGTTTCATATCGACGATCAGTCTATTATCATCAGCCAGTAAAGTTGCCGAGTATATTAAGCAGCAACGAATTCTTCAACATGTGAACGATAACAATCTCCAGATTGCCGAGCAGCATGGATTCAAAAAGAGACACTCGACCGTTCACCAGTTTTGTCGAGTCACTGAACTAATATCCCAAGAGCTTCAAGAGAAATCTATCACTGGGCCATCTTTTTGGATGTAGCCAAAGCCTTTGATAGAGTCTGGCTGGAGGGCCTCATGCACGAAATCATAAATCTGGGTTCCCCAGATTACATCACACACATCACTTACTCTTAACTTATGGATCGACACTTTGTCGTTCGTGCCAACAACACAATTTCCTCACCCAGGCCCATTAGGTTTGGGATCCCACAAGGGTCCTTTTTGGGCCTTCTATACTTCAATCTCTACACGAACGACATCCCACATACACCACACAGCACCCTAGCAATGTATGCTGATGATACGGCAGTTTTATCACAAAACGCATCTCATGGCTCAGACATCCAAACATTACAGAGTCACATCCACATACTGGAGTCCTGGCTAATGGCCTGGAAGATAAAGATCAATGTGAACAGATCTGATACTATACCTTTCACCAGAAAAAGAAATATCGACCATAGTAACCACGTCAGTATGAATGGCACCCCTATCCCATGGACCAAGCAAGCGTTACGCTTGATCAATGTCTCACATGGATCCCACCCGTCTTGCACCTCATTGCTAAGTTCCGAGTGCGTAAACGTACACTCGCCCCTTTGATTGCTCAGAATAGCGTTCTCTCTATTGATAATAAATTACTCATTTACAAAGCCATGTTACGTTCCATCATCACATATGCCTGCCCTGTCTGGGGATATGCAAGTGATACAAATATTCAAAAACTGCAAGATTTGCAAAATATTGTTTTAAGGCAAGCGGTGGACTGTCCGTGGTTGATTAGGAACTCGGCGATCCACCGTGAATTTAATATTCGATATCTTCAAGTCACTCTGGCAGACAGAGTGACTTGAAGATAGGGAATCCACTCTTGCCGACAGATTCTTTAATATTATCCCTCAGGTGTCGAATCCCACCATACCTGTGTTGAATTACAACTGGCGTATATGTACTGGAGTATAGAAAAACGCCACTTGCGGTCTTGAGACATTTAAATTAAATTAAAAAAAAATGTTATATCTCTTATTAAGCTCATTGCCCTGAATGCACCTGTTATCTTGTTTTCTACGTATTATTATATCTCACTCTGTATATGCTACTGTCATATTGTATTGTATGTATCGAACGCATTCTGTTATATCCCTTTCATTTTTCTCTTGGTACGTATCTGACTTTTCTTGCTGTGTATTTACGTTGTTTAAAGCTGCACCTCTATAATGTATTGTGCGTTATGTCATCTACTAAGTAAGGACTCTCTTGCAATTTGGCATTTCTTCTTAACTCCGCACTGCTGTTCATTTGTACTTTCTCTTCACCGGATTTAGCTTATCAGCTACAGTTGTCGCATGTGTGTCGTATCGGACTCATTCACTTGTTCGTCTACGGACTCACCCTCGTTATACGTTTACTGCTATTAAATTGCATTATTCTTCCTACAAGGTTATGCCTACTAATAATTTCGCAATTACAATGATTCGAAAATCAGCTATTTAGTTACATCAGGGAACCTACGTGCAACGACAAAGTTTGCCTGATCTGAAAAGCTGTCACAGTCCTATTCCTATGGAGTCGTAGCTCAGAATGAGCTACATGTCAATACATGTATTGCATACATGTAATCAATCAATACATGTAATCAATCAATACATGTAATGAATCAATACATGTATTGCCGGGCTATCGCAAATATGTGCGATGTTGCCGGCTCAAAGACAAGTTTGCCCAAGCGGCTCATGACGTAACAGTCGGACGGAGTAAGAGGAGGTCTGAGGGGAAGAGAGGGGCGTGACCATACACCACAAGGTTTTAGAAACGCAGACAAGAACGAAGACCACGAGAGGCTTGATAAGAGTCTGGGTATCTGACTGATGTTAACATAACATGCATAAAAAAATCTATCGGCGAAGCATACGTAAAGATGGGTCTAATAATAGCAGTGTATATATGTCTCTTCCTCAGGAGAACCAGTCTGGAGTATTTTCCTATCTACGGAAATAGATTTTTCATCGTGGAGATAGCTCTGCCTCGAATCTTATTAAGGCAAAGCCTCGATGGCTGTCTACCTAAGGTGAGGGATGCCTTCGTGGAAGAATTTCTAAGTCAAACTGGCTCGTATAGACAAGACAGATCATTGAATTTAGATTTAATTAGCCTGAAGATTTTAAGCAATTACTGATTGAAGAGTCCTTACAAAATGGGGCGTGGCTTAAGGGTGTGCGAAAGCTGGATTTTTGAAACTAATTTGGTACTAATTTAAGGAGGGAATGCTTGTTGAGTAAAGTTGTTGTTAATTGATAACGTATCAGCCTGAAATTTCTGGAAAATGTGCAAACAAAATCATAAAATTTTCAGTATCAATAATCAGTACTCAAATGTGGCAAATGTAGGACAGAGGGAGTATATGTTTCATTGAGATTAATGTCATACATGTTATTATTATTTGCTTCAGGTGATATTGAAATACTTGGTATTCATCATTAACAGGCTTGAAATTTTATATAAGATTTATTGTGGTTAATGTCATGTATATCATTATTATATGCTGCAAGTGATATTGAAATACTTGGTATTATTATTTTGAATATCTTTAGTGTTGCGTTTACACTTCACAGCTCTAAATCTGCTTTATTTAAAATTTTATTTTTTAATACTTCCTAAAATAGTATTTTATATTAATGAAAAAAATCTTCAGTACCTAAAACCAAATGTCTTTTAGAAATACTTTTTCTTTGATGTATTAACAAATTTTAGATCATCATTTATTAATTTTTTTATTTACATATTAAATAGTGGCTCTAAATTATTTTGTTACACAGGACAACTGATATTAATACGATGAAATTTTGCGCTGAAATAGTTTACGTTCTGAAGCTATCTGCTAACTTCGTACTATATAAATAATTTTAAAGTAAAACATGTGCTCTAAATTACCCTCAAATTAGAATAGGCAACTTTAATAAGTACAATTAAAAATAGCGTATATCTAGATGCAAGCAGGAATTAAAATCAGAATCTAGTAGCTGACGGTTATATATGAAAAAAGAAAAATGGGATAACTTGCAACTTCATGCTTTCTTTCTAAATAGAAATATTTTTATTAAAAAAGAAATGTATAATTTCTGACTACTACAGATTAACCGTTTTGATCTGTAGTAGTCAGAAAATATACAGTTCTTTTTAATAAAAATATTTTTATTTAGAAAGACCATCGAGATTATTTTGAACTTTGCAGATCAAGATTAATTCGCAGCTTCTCTCAAGACAGGCATAGCCGAGCAGCAGAAATCCTCAAGCTTCAGATCCTCACATCGTGGGGCCCATAGACCTTATAAGAGGTAGACTAACCCAGTGGGCGGGGCGCGCGTCACCGACATGTCGGCAACAAAGAGTAGGGACGCTCTGGTTTACTTTAACACTGAAACCTATGGCGTTTGTATCACATAACACTTTTTAATTATTAAATGTGATACGTTGTATAGTGATGAGATTATGAAAGCCACAGTTTTTTCAAAATAGGATTTTATATATCTCATTAAAGCACTTTTTACTGCATTTCGCGCATTTTTTTCACGCGTAATTCTTGTACAAATATCTTTACTTTAGTAAAACGGTAAAAACTCTAAGCACAAAATTTATGAACTTAATTTTGACTAAAAATAAAGTAAAACTAAATAAGATTGATAGTACGGGATGCTTTGAAATAAATAAGGTAAAATTAAACAAGAACTGATAATTTTTTTTTAAAAAATTTAATGAACATTTTCAGGCAGTGATTTTCCAAACTATAATAACATTACAAAACGTTCCTTTTTAATTGATTATATGATCATTAAATTATTAACATTAAAGTGGATTAATTATTTTAATAATTCATAAAATTCAGAGTATAAAATTTTCTGAGCGTAATGACGGGGAAAAAAAAGATAAAATAAAATCTAGGAGCACTCAGATTTTATATTACGTTCAAAAGGAATCTTTTTTAAAGTTTTGTGTGTTACCTATGTTTATTGAATATCATGTTCTTCGCCCGTAAACCACATACATTTGAAAACAGCATATCTTTAGAATTTCCGCACTGGAGATAAAACTGTAATTTTCCGTACAGTGCTCTCTCTGAACTCGTTGAATTTCTTAATCAAAAATTCGTTAAAGTTTTACAAAATATGAAATAGATTAAAACATATTCGAAATTCGGCCGGTGCTTATATTCGGACGGAGGACTACATTATTCAGAATTTGATGGCTCTAGATACTGTCGTTTTTGTCACACTGCAAGAAACATACATGTAATCATGCAGATTCTTCATTATTTAATTTCTTTACATATGAATCAAGGCGATAATATTTGGTAACTTTGCAAGGAGACAGGGACACTTATAGTAAAACAACGCAAAATGTCGCTTCGAAACTAACAGACTTTCTAGGCAATCGCCTCTTTGGGCTAATAAATTAAATGAACAGTAAATAAAAAAAATCTTACGCAGAACTAAAAATAAATTAAAAAATATGATCACTATAAAATACAAGCAAAATTAATTATTACAGTTAAATACAATTTTAATATTAAGAATTAAATGTATAAACATTTTTAAGAAGTCAAAAGAGTTTATCACTATGATGTATTATGAAATATAATTGAAATAAAATTCCTTTATAGAAATTGTGTTCATCTATAATTTTAAAAATGCAGCACAATTTAGAATTTTAAACAAAAATTCGTTTTCAAATATTTTAGTATTTTTTACTTATTTACACCAATAAAAAGCATAAAAATTGCAAGAGAAAATTGCTTGCTTGAAATTTTCTATTAGTTCAAATTTAAAATATTATTTTCTAAAAGAAGTAGTTATAAATTTCCTTACAGCATAGGAAAAGCTAAAAAAATATCCAGTCCTGAAAGCATGCAATAGCTTTATAATTATTTGGAACGTTAATTATGCTTGATAAATATGCTAAATTTTTAAAAATCAATCTCAATTTAAAAATTAAAAATATGTAGAAATTCTAATTTGTGAAATGAGGCGCTACAGACAGCTTTTTCTTGACAATTATAGACGCTGCAATAGGCAACCATTGTTGAATTTCTGCATGTCGTCCCTACTCCTCCGGATGTGATCAAGGTGACAGCCGGCAACGCCTCAGACAAGGGAGAAAACCCGTTTGGGTTAGTCTATTTCTTATAAGGTCCATGGTGGGGCCACGTTTACTTCTCTTCTGGAGACTCTGCACTAGGGGCAAAAAGTACGTTCCATCTTACTGGATTCAACTCATCATTAAAGACACCTACTTATAATATATTGGTAAAGGCCTCACTAGGCCGATGGCCTCTTAATTGTGTTACGACATAGGCTTTAACCGTTTTGAAATTTTGTATATAACAGAAATTTCATGGAGGCCACTAAAAACACAAAAGAATATTTTCACACTGGCAGGACTTGAGTATAAGTTGGCCTTGCTATAACAAAGTTGTTTCATCGCAGTTGATGCTCCTGTTACTAATGTACAGTTGATGCTCCTGTTACTAATGTACAGTTGATGCTCCTGTTACTAATGTACAGTTGATGCTCCTGTTACTAATGTACAGTTGATGTTACTAATGTACTGAATGATTCTCCTGAACTTTCAGAAATGGGATTACTTGCGTTTGTTGAGCAGTTGAGAAAAAGAAGACTACAGTGAAAAGACTCCAGCTGGCTTAGTTGAACTTATCGATGGTATGGAAGTTTAATCTCCCTATGCATGATGAACGATCTAGTTACTTCTAGATCCGGTAGATGGCAACCACATTGAAGTGAATTTCATTGGCTTTTCATGATGTTTCGCTTTGCTCCACCCAGCTTGGTTTGTGGCCCTCCTTCTACAGCTTCCTCCGATTTCTCTTCCAAGATTTTCTCAAGACCGGATTTTGCACGTCATGAGCATTAGCGCTTTATTTTATGAACCGGTAAAGTTGCATCCTGCAATAGTTTGGTATATTATTGTAGCTAAGTCTATGAAGTTGTGATTTATTTTAAGGTGGACCTTATCTTTATGGTGGACCAATTTGATGTGCCCTTATGTGTGAGGCCCCTCGTGGAATTCCGTGATAAGCTCTGGTAAGAGCGGAATTAATTCCTGCTATAAACCAGAATATGCAACCAAACCATCAGAGCATCAAAGAAATCGTGATTAAATTCTTGATTAAATGCAAATGAAATAAATGAAAACTATGTATACAGGTTACCATTCCGTGTTATAGTGAATGGTATGTGATCGTTTAAATTTTCCAATTTTTTAAGGATTTCACCAGGATGAGCTTAACAATTTTTATAGAATTTAACTGTGTAGACAAGACTTTCACGATAAATGGGTTTTATTTTGAGAGAGTTATGGATGATCGAACTGAGTATCATTCTGAGAGCCTTAGTTTGTACGATTTGAAGTTTATTTCTATTGATTATTGCTGTTGCTACAGGAGCTGTGTAGACCATAATTAGTCTAAACAACTTGGCAGTCGAGGTGGTTTTAATTACATTTTTATTATCTAGTTGACGTTTGTGGCCACAATCACTTGCCACCCTAGTCGTGCCTGTTCAAGAACATTTGCATTTCTGATATTATTGCAATACGAAGCAGCATAGCGAAATTGCTGCTTGCGAAAGCTGAAGTGCGTAGTTATGCAAGATGGAAGCACGCGGAGAGAAAAGTTTTAGTTCCCAATCATTACGTCACCAGAGTAGCGCAGGTCATAGAATGATCTAGAAATGAAGCAATCCAGAGAAGTTATTGCGATTTTTAAAACAGAGAAGAAGAATTAATGTTTTACCGTTAGTTTAAATTATAATTTTGATTTACATATTTTTTACCTTATATATATACACAAAAACAACTGATTCACATATAACTTGTTTAACACTTTTAACTTGTTAACACCTTCTCTTCTAAATAAAAGATATTTTTTCCCACACAAGTTTTTAAGGCTGTATTTACAAATTTAAAATGTTTATTTCTTTGATGGGAATTGTGTCTTTACAGTTAGTGTCAACATGTCATCACTCCTCATTTCTGTTTCAGGAGGAAATGCTGTATAAATTAGCCTTTCTCTTCCAAGTCCTGTTAATTATCGAGTCTGTACCACATAAACGGATTGAATCTCGTATGTTGTAAGGGGCGTTGGTGAAAGAGAATGGGCATGTTTATTAACAAAATTTGTCGAAAGCAGAGATTCCTAATTATTCTTCACTTTTGGATTCTTCCACGCCGTATGGAACAAATCTCTGGTCTACATTATCTATTTTATCCGCCTTTGATCAAGACGTTGCTCCATGTGGCAGAAAACAGTAACTAACTTCCTGCTAATACTGTCTATAATTTCCTTTGTAGATTAATAAAATAGCAGTCACCACTTTTTTCTTTGACTAATTTTTATGTATTAATGGAATTTAAAAAATCCAGCTTGAAATCCCACAGGTTTTTAAGTACTGCTAATTGGTAACAAAGTGACAAAGCTGTATGCAAAGCGGCTCCATTTTCCAACAGTAGCGTCTCCGCCTAGCGTGATTTACCCTTAAGCACGCGCAATACATATTCCGTCAGTGTGGTAATCTTCGTCGATTAGCGACGAACGTACGCACGCATTGTGTGCGCATTCTTTATCCATATTCAAAAAATAAATGTTTAGAAGTATTCATAGTCCAAAAGTATCCATAAACATTTAGTACTGTTTTGCATTAAGAATTACTGATTTGTTATTCAGATAAACCCAGAAATGCGGAATTTATTTACCCGGGTCTTATGCGGAAACAGAAGCTGTTCTTTTTAGAATGCAGACGTTATTCTTTGTTGATGTTAATATTGTAGATACTGTGATGATGTTAATACTGTAGGTTTCTGTAACGGTTAATAATCAATTTACTTAACCTTATTTAATATTTATTTCCTAATCTATTTTTATTTGATATTCCATGCTATATTTACTGTTATAAAATTTCTTTTTAAATTTATTTGAATTCATATTTTCCACAAAGGCATCTTTCATGCAAATAACTGTTGAGTGCTTCGCCATGATCAATTAATTTAAACTCATTTTACAATTTTTTTCTAATGCAGCTTTTATATCTGTCTATATACCTATCTATTATTTTCTTATATATTATTATACATCATATTATGTACGTCTTTCTATATTATATCCATATTCAAATGTTTCTTGTTGATTACATTATCTTACCTATAAGTAATACAAAAGACATACACTTTATTCGTAATCAATCCTCTAATGACTAGGCTTACCATATTTTTTTTTTTTTTGCTGAAACAAGAAAAATTTTGAGAAAATACTCGCAGAGAAAATTAAACCTGAAAAAGCAACTACTAAGAAAAAGGAAAATAAAGAAAGATTGAAAAGGCTAAGTAAGTTATTAACAAAAAATAACAATGAGTTAAAATAAATTTTTATTAATTCAATATACGTATTACTCATTAGTATTTATCATTAGTGTCTAGTATTTTTAAACAAAGTTCACACTAGTGTTTTTATCATTAGTGTGAAACTTGTTTACAAAGTCTCTGTTGTTTTTAACAGTATCGAAAAATTTACTGCCATTTAATTGACTATTAATTTTGCAGCTTAGTAAAGCTTTTACTGTCGATTCAGACAGTTTAACTCTTTCTTCAAAGCACGTTTTTATGATTCTTTATAACTGACAATATTCTTTTGAGTGGTGCAAGTGTGTCTCGCAGCATGAAAATGTATTCTATCATTTAAATGGCACTGTGCAATGAAATGTGTTTTTCTTTGAAATGACTGAAATTTTGTATCCATTTTTTTCACTATTTTTATTTTCTAAATTTCATAATTAGCTGACCAAACCATTTGAAATCATTAATTCATCAAAAACTTGATCCATATTTATTGTATAATTTGTGACAGTTTAATTAATTTTTTTTTCATTTGAAGCTTCAATTTCAGACCATTTTAATTTACTGTTGTCTATTCAAATAAAAGATGCCAATTCACTAAAACTGTTTTCTCATAGGTCAGTACAAGAAAGACATCAATAGAAAAGGTTGTAAATTCTTGTAGCGTTGTATTGATATGAATAGTTCCATTATTTTCTAATATAAAACTTATTTTTTCAGATGCGTCATTTTTACGAGCATATTCTGTTTTCAAAAAACTTACTTACAATAATTACACGTAAATTTGCGAGCAATTCTTAATGTAGAGCTAATTCCCCTAATTTCGAAGGATTATGCGCTCGTAGATTTCGTCGGCATGAATAGGACTTTGAACATTCCAAACATAAAAAATTTTCTTCTATAATAATCACACTAAATATAAGACACCAGTAAACTGTTAAGTCAGGGTTAACTTCGTAGCATGACAAGATTTAGCGGAACAACATGTCTTTAATCGCCAATCTTATGATACATTGCCAATTATAGTGTATAGCAGATGCCAGCCTATTATACGTTAAAATTAATTTCCGATAACGGTAAGCCATTTGTTATCCAAATATTTGAAGGATTATGCGCAGGACTTGGTATACCCCACCTAGAAATAGCACCTTATAGGCCGCAATCAAACGTAGCAAAAAGGTTCAATAAGAAAATAGTCAAAATTATATTCTGTTACGTTACAAATTATTATGAGCGCTTCTATAGCGGGTCTAATGAGTTAGCTTATGCATTAAGAACAGCGATGTATAATGTAAACTAACTCGATATAAGGTTAACGTAAATCGATGTAACGGAAAAACCTCTGCGGAGTTATTCTTAGGTCGAAAGTTAATTTCGCCGTTGAATAAATTATTCTTTGTACAGAAGAGAGCCCCAGACTTCCAGATCAAATATATACAAAATATATTATATGAACCAGTGAAAAATTCGGATGTGGCAAGGGAAAAACAGAAGTTATGTTATGACAGGAAAGGTGGAAAGTGAATAACAAGGTGGGAGACAAATGGGGAAAACACAGTATCTAATATAGATGAAGTTAAGCCTTATTATGAGCGGACTAAAATGCCCATTTTTAAAGATATTTTTTAGGAAGCCCAAGGAGAAAATGCGAATTCAACGATGAACAGTGTTATGGAACAGATGAATTTGAAATACAGATATCATTACGAAAAAGTAGGGCAACTGCAAATGCAAAAGTCTAGCCAAAGAAAGCAAGAAAACAGAAGCTGAAGGTCCAAGTGGCTGAGTAAAAAGCCAAAAGGAAACGAATCCAGTAGGAGAGGCAAGTAACCAAAGGATGGTCAACACACACAAAGAGTGGGAGAAAAATTTAATCTATAGAACCAAAGTTAAAGAGAGCAACAGACGCCGACAGTGCTAAGGAACAAGCGGCCAACTGAGCAACTCCTCCACTTAAATTCGACTACGGAAATTTCATCGTTCTTGGTACCTGAAGTGCTCAAAGAAGAACCGTCGTGGAATAGAAAGCCGAGCAAACGAACAGCTGAGCCGGTGGAAAGGTTCCAACATCGAGGAAAAGTGCTAAGATTACGTGACCGGCGGAAGAAACGAAACGGTTACTTCAAAAGTTGAAACCCAGCTACGTCAAATATTTCGAGTTTACCAAACTGGAGGGATATCCCACATGGAACGATTTTGGGACCAAAAGGATGCGAGAGGGTAAAGGAACAAAAAGGTAAGTGTAATTTTAATGTCTCCTTACTAAGAGTCATTTTAATTTTATATTTAGAAGTACTAGTTGCTACACTCTTTTGAATTTTGCCTCAGACGAGGTTATTTTAGAATAAATAATGAATTAGGATTTTATCTCAAATGAGGTTATTTATTGCTTTCAAGAGCAAGAAGCTCGGAATTAAATTGCAATGATTTTTGTTCATTTTAAAATTAGTTGAGAAACAAGAATTCGATCTTAGTTTTAAAGACTGATGTGAGGAAACGTGAATAAAAACTCTAAGAACTTCTAAGCAACTTGTACATCCTGATGTAAAGTGCAAACTGATTTTTTTAATTTAGTGTATTGTAAGTATTGTATTTAATATAGTACGTCCTATATTTTGTGTTGTAGGTGTTAAAAGCACTCTCAGATATACATGTCTTTTGAATTAAAGTAAATTAAGACCTCAATTGTTATAAGAATTAAATTTTTCTTGTATGAATGAGACGTTTATATGATTGCTAGCAGAATTAAGAGAAATTTAAATTAAAATAAAAAGCTAGATGTTTGATGAGTTAGGCTCGCCAGCTCACACTCAAGTTTAAAGCGCTCTAATGTTAGAACTTTAGGTGTAGTTTTGAATATAGGGTATGTTTGAGGTCTAGTGACCCGGAGTTTTTAACATGTATGTTGCTGTGTGCCACATATACAAAAGACACTGTCTCAAACTGTCTACGTTTCTTCTGGAGCAATGGGAAAGGGGTTTTATTCATAGAATATATGAACTGAATGAAAGTGCAGATCAATTTAAATGAAAGGTTGAAAAAAGAATGAGGTAATGTAAAGTGAAGCAATTTATCATGTTTCGAATTTTTCTAGTAAAATCCTTTCCTTCTTAGATTTCTGGAAGAATCTGAGTTGCTGAAATGTTATCGTTGTAGGGGGTTTTAGCTCTTCGTAATGTAAAAATTAGAATTGCGGTTAAAATTTCGTGTTACTGTAAGAAATTGGCTCTTTATCCTTAAGTTAGAATTTAAGGCCTTAACGAGATCGTTAAGAACATCCTTTTCGTATACTTAAAATCTGGCGGGGAAAATATACAGTAATTTAATTTTATAACCAATTATTTTAAGTTAAAGTATCTTTCCTCTCAAACCTTTGAAAGCTTCCAGCATGTGCGATATTCAAATTAGGTAGAATAAAGTATTTAAAGGAAAGTTTTGGAGGGTGAAATCAGAGCGCAATCTGTCTGCTTGAAGGCCATATTGCTAACTTTTATTCTCTATCGATTAGAATTCTGCGGTATTGAGTTATTCTTGCCATAAAGTTTGTTTACGCCGACTTCGGACAGTGCTTGCTTGCGTGATGGTTAAACTGCGAAGCCGTTAAGTTATACGTCACCAATTTTAAGTTATTCATTACCTTTTGATTTAAGCCAAAAATGTCGGGTTCTGTAAGCACGACTTGGTGCTAACTGTTAAACTTTATTTGAGTTAACAAAGGGTTCTATGCACCTTTCTCCTGGTTTTGTAGTACGTTAAAATCTTAGTGATAATTCACTAAACAGTTTTCCTCGTCTCGTACATTTTATAATAGCTAAGAATACATGGCGTTACAAGCTTTATCTTACAATAGCCAGTGGTATAGCCAATGTACCTAAAGCAGCGTTAATAGTGTCTCAAACAAGATTATTATCTTATAGTGTAACATCTTTAATGCTTTTATAAGGCTTGGAAATGCATGGATACTTGGATGTAGCATAGCTTTAAAAAGTCTGGAAAGATTCCACGATTCTCATTAGCTATAGAACGATCAGTTTGTTATCTATGTTGGCCAAGCTTTTCGAGGAAATAGCCCTGGTCATTTAAATAACTTCGGCGTGGATAATAACACAATACACAATAGCCCCTTATCAGTTTGAATTTAGATCTTGTCATTCGACCACGCACCAGGTACTCCGGTTTGTTGGAATCAACTAAGGTCTAAGCAATAAAAATACCTCAGGTACTTGTTTCCTGGATTTCATAAAAGCCTTCGTCAAGATTTGCCATGCGGGTTTCATTACGTAAAAGAAGAAGAAGATTAGGGCATTCCCCGTATCGAGAACTCAATCTCATTCCGGGTCCACTCCCCCTTTGGGCACATCATGGTGGTTCAACCTCCACTATTACCCTCCAGGAGAGCAGCGCACCACCTGGGGACGAACCCCAGGCAGCACCGGTCGTCTAATGCTCCTACCAGTCGCTTGGGCGAGCCCGTCGCAGCGGGACATTACCCAGCGACCCCGGGGGAGACCCCCGGGTTACTAGAACCACGCCGCCAGACTCCGGGGCCGGCCAATAAGTGACATTTCCCAGAGCCTTCAGAACCACCAAGTTCATAAATTTTATACCCCCGTGGCCGAGACTGCCTAGGTACAGATCCTAACCAGTAGCTTCGCAGAGTTCTCTACGTCGACCCCCTGGGGGGGTTCATTACGTAAAAGCTGAAATATAGGTTTGCGCCTGCACTCATGCACATTATTATCAGCTGAGCGCTCACATCTGAATGTTCGCTAAATCAAAATTGGCACTAGCCTTTCTGACATCAGAATGATGAAGTGCGGAGTGTTGGAAGGTTCCATGCTCGGGCCTTCTTTAATGCTTGATCTTCATTAAAGACATTCACATGACAAACTACAAAAGTGCCATTTTTGCAAACAATAGCTCTGACATGACAATATGTATGGACCCAAGTAAGTCATTTCTAAATCTACAAAATTATTGAAAAATGGTGTGAGATGTGCCACCTCAAAGTAAACGTTGATAAATGTTTCTCCATGTGTTGCCAAGATATTATGTGCGAAGGGAGCATAAATCATATTATTTCAGGTAAATAAATGCCTAGGATTGATTTAAGAGAATAATCTAAATTTCCAGGAGCACATCCTTTATGCGTTAAACGAAGTAAATACAGTCATGATGACCCAAATCTGACCAATGGGAGGAAACCTTGTTGTAGCCATCGATTCTAAGTTGGTAATGTACACAACAATGACCATGCCAGTCTTCTTGTATGCGGATCCTGTTTGGAGTGTTTGTGGGCAACTTACATAAAAAGCTGATGTCTTTCAGAACAAATACCTAACAATGCAAATGCACCATGATTCGTTAGGTCAAGTATTTTGTGTCGAGACCTGAGAGTGGAAGTTATTCATTCTTTTCTTCCTGTCTGCCGGCCGCACGAAGGCCTATGTATGAATAAAGAGTTTATATTTTGGTTAGGTTAGGTTAGGTTATTTAATTACGCAAAGCCTCGAGGCTATCTGCCTAAGGGGAGGGATACCTTCGTGGAGGACGTTCTAAGGGAAACTGGCTAGTATACACGTTACACATGGGGAAAACCACGAAAACACCCATGCAGCCAGCCCGTTCGCGAGATTCGAACCTCGGACCGAACTACCAGTGTTCAGCGACGTTACCGCTCAGCCGCTGGTGGGCTTTAGTTTATATTTTGGAAATTGTAGACTACGATGAGTTCGCAGAACACAAGTTCAAATGCCCTAAGACCATTTCCTATGATCGGTCCATTGTAATATTTGCTACCAAGACGTTCGCGCGTCTCATTTCCAGTTATATACTTGTGAGCAAAATTAGGACAATTGGCTTATTATGTCGAATTGCTTAAAAACTAGTTGACAAATTTTGATGAAATTCGACACGAATATACATTTATAACAGAGAAAGAGATTTAATATTCAGAAATCATTTGATGCACACACGAATATTAATTAAGTTCATAGTGCAGGATGTCCGAAATCCAGATTGTGGTACCGAACGGAAAAAGAATGTAATATATGGCATGGCCCTTTCTCACAGTCAGACAGGTAGCACAGCGTGAGGGCATACTGAACAAAAGGCAGTTGAGAGGTTCTCATGGCGGTTGAACCCACTTCTGCAGCAAGGCTCTTTTCAACCCTCGGAAGGTTCTCGGATGGCGAGATGAAGTTGCCCTCCATAGATCGCCCCAGACATGCTCTATAATCTTGATGAGAACTTATGACAACATAAAAATGAAAAATCCGATTCTCATCTCATTTACTAGAGGTATCATCGGAGCCATATGCTAAATTTAAAAGTTTATAAGCTAAAAAGTAAACTACATAGATTTATTTATATTTATAGAAATTCCGTAAGTGACCGCAGGCTAGAAAGTTAATTTTGAAGTTCTCTGACTGAAGATAAGTTTACCTCCCCAACGTCTTTATTAAATATTACAGTTTATGTTTAAACGATTAACAGAACGTAACTATCAAATCAATACAATGTGGCCAAACAATACAGAGGTGAAATAAGTGATACAAAAAATAGATATATAAGAATTACAGTAAACATTACTAAAACTAATTAGTTGTATAATTCAATTTGTTTTGAATACATAGATTCCATTAAATTTGAGATAGAAGTTCTTCCTCGATTCGTTTCTACAAGCTTCGGTAGCTTGCCTTCTGATAGTACTTGTGGAAACATTTTAAGTCTTTTAGCATCCATGCTTGGGCATTTTACAATCATGTGAATAGCGTCCGCCTTGTGATACCACATCTACATGAGCAAATAGTTCCTTTCAGATTAAATCCGTTAAAATGTCTTGAAAACACACCGTGATTTGTCAAGACTTGGTTTAGGAAAAAGTCTGATATATGTCTCTTATCTGAGACTTCAAGGAAGGATTTAAACGTAGTTTTTCCACTATCATCTTCAGTTCACCTTTCTCACCTTTCTTGCCAGACTTCCATCTCTTTTTTTTTTTTTTTTTTTTTGGTTATTAGATTTAAACAACTCTGTTGGATTTTGCATTCACTTAAAGAGTTTGAATAAATTCCTGATTTTGCTAGTTCGTCAGCTTTCTCGTTTCAGTGGTTCCTTGCTGCCCTCGGATCCAATGTAGCTCCGTTTTCGTCTTTGAAAACCTGTTTAAATTCTAAAGTATTTCTATTTAAAATACTGTATTTGGTGAATCTTTACATTATGGTAACTTGGTGACTTTTTGGTGAAAATTTGGCGACCAACCCTTCTACAGCAACCTGCTAGTTTTCTCTTGGACGCCATTTTGTCTTCACGAAGTAAAGGCAAGTTTTTTTTTACTCAACATTTTTTCCAACAATCTGCTAGCCGAATTACGCTTATACTAGAACTTTTATGGAACAAAAAGGCTTAATGATGACGAAGATTAGGTGCGAAATTGAGAGAAAGTGCAGAATCGCTAACTACTTGCCGCCTTTTTAAGAATCGCACATACACGGTATCCATGTATACGTCGACCTATTTTCACTTGAAAAGAACATCTCAGAATTGCGCAAAAATGGCATTGCGCACGCTCTTGACTTTATCAATGTACACATCGACCTATTTTCACTTAAAAAGTCAAAGAAAATTGACAAAAATCCAATTCTTCTTACTCATGTAAAAGCGCCACACAAATAAGTGGACGATTCTGCATTTTAGCGGCGAAATTGTTTCTAAGTGTTAAAATTATTAGCTAAAATCACGATCGGAATTTTCCGGAAAATGTCACATTACATGTGTCATAATCTCTCATTTCTCTGAGACAATATAATGTGTAATTCGAACTGTGTATTTCTCAGATTATTGCTAAAGTCTTAGCTAGTAACCTTTATCGTCTTACCAAAATGTCGCCAAACTACCTGTTGCCATATTCTAAAGATTTAGCCCTGCATTTATTAATGGATTTTAATATACAGCTTAACTATCTGAGTAAATATTTGCCTTTAGTGTGTTATTTTTGGTACATTGTATGGCCTTTAATAAAGCCATTATTTCACCCCGGTAGAGTGAACTTCTTCTATTTAGAGAGAAAGACCATTCTTCCTTAAATATGCCAACTTGTCAGAGTCCTATACCAGTCCTATCATCTCAGTTTTTGAGCCTTACGAATATAGTTAAAAGCCTCTGTAATTTGGAGAGCTTAGATCCAATTTAAATGCTTTAATTCTGATGCTGTGGCCATTTATCGGATATTGTGACCATTTCGAGACTGGACATTCATTTTCTTCCTTATTAATGTTTACACCGTAAAGTTCAAAGTCACACCAACTTCTACTCATCCTTTGAGTAGCACTATCTATGTCAAGCTGTATATCTAGTAGAATCACACCTGCTAGAATTTGAAGGGATGATATAGATAATATTTTAGGACATCTTGTCATTGCTAATTAAGCTATTATTTGAATGGCGTTTGCTTTTCCCCTCATTTTAATTGTAGAAAATTTCCACTATACTGAACTACCATAAGTAACTATTCTTACTATTGCTCTTTCGTATACTTTAATAACCATTTTAGAAAATCTTGTCATTTGAATCAGTTTATAGACAATCTTTCTTGTCTTTGCTTTTAAGTAATACATATGGACATAAATGTTAGATTTCACTTTCTGTCTTTTTATAGTTTTATTATTCATCTTAATCGTCGAGCTGTTAATAGCGTTCCACTCTTTTTAATTGTTATAAACATACAAGATGATTTTTCCGGAGAGAATTTTAGTTTGTATCTTTGTACCCATTCTTGCAACTTTGTTAGAGATTATTTTGCTCTAATTCGAACTTGTACATGGGTACTTCCACTTATTATAAATAGAACGTCATCAGCGCTCAACATTTTATGATTCATTTCATATTGTATTTTCCGATCTTTCAACATATCTGCAATAGTCCTGTATATATTTCTTGGGCAACCAAGCTTCTTTAACTGTAAAAGAAGAAATATCCACCAGTTGTTATTAATTGCACTTTTAAGTTCAAAACATTATTTATAAACATCAGAGCATGGTTTTATTTATTCTGTTATCCTCAGTTGTATACTTATTATATCCATTATTGCGTCTGACGTATAGATTCCTGAAGTAAATTCAAATTGCAAATGACTGAGTTTATCATTCAAATATAAGAAGTAACTTAATCTTGTGGTTATTAACTTGGGGTAAACTTTACTCCAAGCATTTAAAAGACAATTTGGTCTGTAAGCATTTGGTGAATCTCATATTTTCCCCTCTATAGAAAATAAGATTAATTTAATGGTTTTCCTGTATATTGGCAAGATTCCTTTGTTAAAAAGGTCATTGAACAGTGTTGTTGTAAGTTCCGGATTATCATTAAATATTTCCAATATTATTTATGTTCATCTCAACTACGCATTTGGAAGCATCTTCTTTTTTGCCTTGATTTTTTCCCCATAATTAGCAAGGTTGGAGACCACAAGAAGTCTCTTTATGCTGTGTTATTTTAAAATTTAAAGAGATGGAAACTTCATCACAGATCTCTTGGGTCTTCTTTGTCCATTTCTCAATTAGGTTATTTAAATCAACATCTAATAATGTTCTAAGATTTATTTCAAAGATTCGTGAATTTTTCTTTTAAGTCGAGCCAATCCATCTTCTTTAAAACGTATCTTCCTCTTGACCTTGGAGAAATCTCTGTTGAACTAGTTTTAAAAGTAATATAGCAATGATCGCTATATGTTTCCCTATCTAAGACTGTCCTGTCCTTTATAAATGCTGTGTTTGATGGCGAACGAATGGCTGTAACATAGATCCAACTTGAAACCCAACTACAGCCATAATTAGGGAGGCTATCCGGATCATGTTTACATAAAATACATTAGAAATCGATAAATGGCTTAGTAAACGACCACGCCGAGTCTTCAGATGGCGAATCTCATAATTCATCTTCTGCATTAAAATCGCCTAGAATCACTATTTCATTGTTATTATGGAGAAAGCATCAAGTTCTCTCAGCAATTCCGTCAGTTGGGTCAAGTCTATAACACAAGAGCCATAACAATTCATGATTGTGAATAGTTTTGTTCCAGCTCCTTATGTGCCACAGTTAAATTTTTCGTAGTGCAACCATTTATTAAAACTCATGTTCAAGTGTTGAACTATCGTAGCCACTCCAAGTACTGAGTCAGTATGAAAGATAAGTTTACAATGGACAGGAAATCCCGAAGGTTTACCAAAGCATATTTTTTTAGTTCTATATTTAGCTGCGCTGCAGCAGCTTGAATACGCAAGCCTGTAATGCTTTTAAATAAGAGATGCCAGAAAAACATTGACTGCGTAGCTAATCCTCCTTTGTCTTCAATTACTTAAGCAGAAACTGACATTACGGATCTTCATAGAGACCGGATCATGGCTTATTCTAGAAAATACATTCAAGCCCGTAATGTTTGCCTGTAGTGCTTTTAAGTAAGAGATACACACAAAAAATTGTGATTGATTGACTATTCCTTCTTTGTCTTCAATTACTTACACAGAAAATAGCATTAGGAAGTTTCTCAGAGGCTGGAGCATAAATTTCAAGCACTTCTTTGTAGCTCAACAATGCACGCTGGCTTAGTATTGGCGGAGTGAAAATTTGATGAACGCATTTCGACAATTTGAAATCAGAGAAAAGATGCATATTTCTAGCATTTAGTTTCATAACCTGTTTTTTGACAGAGAAAGATTTCGAAAATCCTTGTGTAAAATTTGCATGAGCTCTAAAATTTGGTCAGCGCATTTTATTCCCGGTTTTGATATCGGGATGCTGGACGCTTCAGTTTGTATGACGCAAAGTTTGCAACGGTATGCGCAGTGTTTCGCTATCGCACAAATTTCGTCGTTTTCAGTTGTGAGAAAAGTTTCTTAAGAAGTTAGAAATGTTCTAACGCTTTTAGAAATAGGAATGTTAGGGTTGTACTGATATCCTTTTTTCCCCGAAAAAAGTGTCTCTTAAGAAAACGGATCACGCAGTATACATCTGCCGTACTAAATAAATAAAATCCAGAACTCACTATGAGTTTTCATGTGGGCAAGTGCAGTATTTTGTACCTGATTCTCTTTTGTTGTATAGTAATGTTATCTAAAATATTTTTATAGACTGAGCAGTAAGGCAACTTTTATAATCATACAGTAAGCAGCTTGGATTTTTAAAACATATATAATGAATGATGCAATATCCTAAAGCAATCTGCTCCATTCCGATATGAAGAGCATGTCGAAATACATATCGTTTAAAAAGAAAGCTAAGGAAATATTTTTTTCATACACACTTTTGTTTTGTTTAGTTACTATAAAGCACTTGAGGATTATGTTAATTTATCTAATAGTTAAATTTGGTGTTAAAGTTCCTTTCCTGTCTTCCTGAATCTCAACTTACAACTTCCGGACAGAACGTAGTCTTAGAATCGTGTCTGAATGAAAATGAAAAGAAGTATTTAATCGTGAAGTTCTACTGACTTCGTTAGAGAGAACGAGTGATTCTGACTAGCGCACGTTCGCCTTCTTAGGCTATTCTCTCTTAAGCTATTATCACGCTGGGCCGTACTTTAGGCCCTTGATAGCTTCGCCATTATTCAGCATTAAGAAGCCAACACTGTTAGAATTCTCTGTTAGAATTTGGCTAGATATTTTTAGTTAAGATTAGTTTAGTTCTTAGTTTCCTAAGTACAAACCCGAGTGGCGGCTTTATTGTAAAACTCCAAGACGGAGTTCTGTTAAACTTTATTGGAATAATAAAGGGTAATTTCACCCTTTTTACGTATTGTTCTCTACCCGAAGAACTCAAGCAATTATTCGCTGATCAGTTCTTAAGATTCTTCAACTTCAACTGTAACTTAAAAGTACACAGCACAGAATCTTAAATGCTATCTGTGTAAGTGGATAGTTGGCTTAGTGGTGGACTTTCGAACAGAAAGTGGCACGTATACGCGTTCGCGTTACAACTGGGGAAAACCACAAAAACGGCCATGCAGCCAATTCGTTCATCGGATTCGTACCCCGGCCTGAACTACCAATGCTCAGTGACTTTACCGCTCGGCTGCTGGTGGGTCTTTCATAGACATTTATAGAAGTGGATTTCAAAATATTTTATAGAAAACTGAAGTTAAGTAGATTCATTAGTATTAAATATCTGTTGAATTTAATTTTATGGGTGGAGCAAATGACTTAGCAGTAAAAATAAAAATTTATTACCAAGATGAATTTCTTATCATTCCCTGAATTTTACGGGATATATAGATTTCGCTTTATATTTTCCATGCATAGTTTTTTTTATAAAGTGTGTTTTATAATATATTATATAGTATTATAAAGTTTACAAGTGTGCCACCAGAAAATTATAATTTCTTAAGACACAGGTTTAATGAAAATGAAATTTGGTGAGGTGATCTAAATCACAGGTTAAGACACACAGTTATAATCTTGTAAGTTTCACTATTTTACCCAAATGGGAAATTTTTAGCAGTTACTGCCATTAATGTATCAAAAAAGTAATTTTGAAGGATTCTGCTGTAATTCGTTAAAAATTCGTTAATTAAGAATTCGTTTATTTTCCATTCAGTAGTCTATAGAATAGTATTCAAACAATGGGTTACGATCTCAAATGGGGGCCACAAAAATTTATAATAATTTCAAAATGTGAAAAAAAATAATTAAAATCTGAAAGCTTACAGATTTTATATTGCGGCCAAACTGCCTTTGGTACTTACGTATTAACGCAACCAGGCCAACATTCGCATAAATCGCCAAATTTGGCGACCTTACTTACGGCAACCCTACGTGTTATACGTAGTTTTGTAAAAAGAATTTATTTGTAAAAAGAAAAAATGACACTGGGCGTGTACTACCACAGCAATGGGTTTTCGGCGGAATTTGCTGGGAAAAGAGACTTTTTTGGTTACTGTACCTAACAGAAGCGCCGTTACCCTCATGGAAAAAATTTGCGAAAATATCAAGGAAGGAAGCATCATTTATTCGGATTGCTGGAAAGGATACAATACAAGTGAGTTCGAAAATGCTGGATTTCTGCATGGAACTGTTAATCACAAATATAACTTTGTGATTCCCAACACGGGCGTTCACACACAACATGTAGAGCGCATGTGGGGCTCAGCCAAATGGCGCAACAAAAAATAGAGAGGAACAGCCCGTCATCATCTTGACTCATACCTTATCGAATTTATATGGCGCCAAGTTCAAGCTGTTAATGGCGAAGACGGTTTTCAATCAGTGCTAAAAGCAATAGCCAAAAGATTTCCGCCGAAAAAATAATTTTGCAACTTATTCAAATTCGAAACCGGAAGGGTTTAATTGCTATTTTATATTTAAAAACAAAATAATATAAAAAACTGTATTAAAAATTATCTGTAATTAATAAATGTACATTTTCTTTCTATTCATACTTTTTTATGTCAAACTTACAAATCGCGCCAACCTGGTTGCGATAATACCTGGTTGCGATAATGCCCTGCCTTTCTTTCATTTACAGACACATACACGTTTCGAGAACATTTGGGCTAACGCCATATTGAGCTAAACATATTTAAAAACAGCATATCCTTAGAATTTCCGATAGACAGTCTAGCGCGCTCGCCATTTAAATGTTTCGTTCACTAGAGTGTTGCCAGTGCTGGTTTTGAAATTGTTGACTTTTTAATCAAAAACTCGCTTTACAAAACCAAAAGGTTTTACAAAACATAAAATAGACAATAAAACAAATTCCAAATTCGGGCTTTCAAGTGCCCACGTTCGGGTGGAGGACCATGTTATTCAATACTTGATGACTCCGGGCACCTTTGTTTTTTCATAGTGCGAGAAACATACGTACATTCATGTAGATTCTTCATTATATAGCTTCTTTAAAAACATAATACAGGACGATAAGGTTTGGTGGCAACAATTTGAAAAGTGATACAGTCGTTTATAGTGATTCAACGCAAAATGCCGTTTCGAGACTAATAACCCTTCTGGGTTAACGCCCATTCGGACTAAAAAATCTGAATTGATGATATATAACTATAAGGTCGACGCTCTGATTAAGTTCGCGGTCTATAGCATTTGAAATTATCAGACTACGTATTCAGTACTTCATTAAGCATGTTCCCCAAGGCGGCCTGAAATTCACGTTTTACATGAGTTAAATCTTGCTTCAAGTTATATATATATAAGGAAGTATGGCTGCTGAACAGCGAAAATATTGGAAAGGAATTTTAAGAAATTTTTTAAGACACATGAATCTGTGTAACAGTGTGAAAATATTTCTTAAATATTATAATACGACTTTCTAGATTTTAAATAAAGAGTTAAGAAGCATTTTTAATACTTATTTACAAGCATAATTCTGTATATGCAGGAAAAGTACTGCCTTTAAAAGTGAGTTCCATGCTTGAAGAAAAGGAGAAAACTTTGAGACAGTCAGTGACATGCAGAAACCGTTAATTCGAAAAGTCCATCAATGGTAACTGAGTTCTTCGATAATTTTCCTCTGAATTTGGTAGTTATATTGGAACCTCGGATCTCGAACGTATTTTTCCCGACGAGTACGAATAAATTATGCACGGTGAGTACTCATGTATAAATTATCTGACCAAAAGACGTCTAAGATTAAAGGTGTCTCGAATTACGAGATGCAAGTTGGAAACAAATGATTTCCAAAAATGTTATCATCTAATATGCTGCCCAGAATTAACCTGAGGGAAGTCTGGAAACACCAGACACCTATGTTTCATATTTTCCCTTCCTTATTTGCATTAATAAAGTTCATTAAAGTGATTTACAAGATCATGAATTTTCCACGGGGAGAATTATGGCGAGAATTTTTTACAAGTTGGTACTTTGAGGGCTTTCACCCTGACTATATTTCTCTATCTAAGACATTGTGCGTCTGAACAAATCGCGGGTTTATATTTAATAAGCTATGGAATTACTAAAGCACCATAAAAATGAGCTCAGCGAGAAAGAATTGCAACAGGTTTAGAAGCAGTAATAAATATGATGAAATTCCTTCAGAGAAAAGAAAAAAAGATGATCTTACTACTTTGATCCGCGAAAGTTTTGGAAAATGGAAGTTTTCGTGCAGCAGATATCACTCCGATAATGCAGTAAATGTACCAGTAAATGTAAGCCCTTTCAGTTACAACGCCGTGTTTCACTTTAGAAACATTCTGAAGAACCTAATAAAAACCAACCATCATGCCCAAATTTTCAGTGAGAGAGAAACTCAGTCTGAAGCGGAACCAAGCGGCATTAAGAAATAATAAAAGATGTTTCAAAAACAGAATATCTTCTTTAACAATAGATGTAGAGAGCTGACATTCTTATATTAGTAGGAGACTCTTCACCAAAACAGTAACGTTTCTTTCCTTTCATTTGCTCTTCAGTTTACCCTTGCGCCGTCTGCTGTCTTTCGTACAAAGTAGGATAAAATCGAACTAAGTACATGTTTATTTTGTCTGCTTAATATTGTGTTTACCTTTTTTTTATTCTTTTAGAATAGTTGATTTGTACTGGTTTTGCATTAAGATTTTCTGCACATAAGATTTTCTGCACAAAGTAATGTTATAAAGTATAGATAAGCGTTCATTTTTGTGGTCCAGAAACGGATTTTACATTAATTCCTATGGAGAAAATAATTTTGGTTTGAGGGTATTTAGCATGATGAATGAAAAGTATTCAGGAAATAATTAAGTCCATGAACCGAGGTTTCATTAATTGGAAGAGAGATCACTTCAGTAACTGTTCACATGTATTCAGCAACTTTTCAGATTAATTTCAATCACTGTTCAGACTTCGGCACTTCAGATGAATTTTCCCTGCAAAATAACAAATTGTTTTATTAATGCATATATTATTTTCTTTATTAATATGAAAGGTAATATTGTGATTTTAAACAATAAAAAAATTACGATTTCAACAGCATTTTCTAAGAAATTTTAGGGTATTAATGACAAATAATTTATGAAAATGTATAAAGAAATGAGAATAGGAATCACAACATAACTTGATCGCATAAATAAAATTTGTAAAGTGTTAATTTATGTCTTATTCCTTTCATATGAGAGGTAAAACAGGAAGTAATTATTATAAATTCATTTAAATATCTGCTGATATGAAACAAAAAATTAAAAACAAAAGTGATCAATTTGAAAGTTTTCAGTAAAATTACTCATTTCTTCTTCAGCATCAATTTCATCTATTAAGTATCTATTGAGTGCCAATCTACAACCCGGCATTTCGTAGTGTTTACATCTTTTCATAAATGTTTTGGGGACATCTGCTCTAACAAAGTATGCTTAAGCCACAACACTTGGGTAGGAAGCATAATCTTAATGACTAACAGTTAGCAAAATTTTGTTCGGGGTTTGTTGTCATACACCTCAGGACATAAAATAATTTTCTCACTCTACGAATACATTATTTCTATAATTTACGTTTCCACGTAATCCTGTTTCTATAAACGCTTCGAATGAACAGTTAAGAACATCTGTTATTTAAATGTAATTATTAAATTTATCTAAATTTTAATAACCGTTAAATAGTCCAGTTTAAATTACCAATATAAAAGAACCAATATAAAAGAAGTGTAATTCACACAGGGCTTCTTTGTGCCAAAAACATAAAGGATATCAGTTATGGAAGTTAATGGACTGAAATTCTCAGCTATCTCAATTTTTTTTCTTTCCTTATCGAATGTTTTACATGTTAGATTGACTTAATATCACAATTTTTGCTTTCTTGTAGTAAGCATTTATAGTGATTTCAGAATTATACAATGTGCTCCCTCATTTTTCAAATATATTATTGATTTGAGACAGGGCACCTGTCCATTAAAAAATAAAGGTTAAAGTCGCGCAATTACGTTATCGCTAGTCAAAACGGTTAATAAATTCTCTTATTTATGTTTTGCATTGCAAAAGTGCGTTAGTTATTAAGGAATTTCCTAAAATTAGTTATTTAAAGAAAATTTATGTGTACTATTTAATAACATTTTTCACGTAACGTTTTATATATCTTTTGTATGAAAACTTATATGCATTTTAATATCCTATAGCATACGAAATGCAAAATTTCTAACCTCACTTTCTACTTTATACTTTCTTAGACTAACACGTTATTTAATTTGATCTGTGTTTTGGTAGCTCGCAAACTACAATCCCTTGCATACACATTATCTTTATTAATTTCATTTAAAATGTAAAATATATTTTCTATTTATTTTAGATTTCTTTCTTTAAGATATTTACGTTTAAAAATCAGATACAAAAACAATCTTTTAAAATTAAAATGTTTCAGAAGTGTTTCAGCATTTTTCAGATGCAGTAAATTTTCACTTTGATCTGTTGACAACTGTAGATATTTATATATTAAGAATTAAAACAGAATATTTACATACATCAGTAGGATTTTAGAAATGTTCAGTAATAAGCTTCCGTATGTTGTGTTAGATTTCAATGTCGAGGATTTAAACTGTGCTTTTATTTTCATTTTCTTAATTTTATATAAAATTTATACAAGTAAAAAGAATTGGTGCAAACCACATATTTCTGGAAAGAAAGCAATGGGTGCTATGAGCCTTGGTGATCAGTTATTCTCTGAGTGTATTGTAGTGTATTTCTCTCTAATTTGTGTCGTTATTCCTCTCCCCAAATATATAGATGTTTTTGCAAATGTTTACATGGCCTTTTCTAAATAACTATGGCTTTTTAAATACAGTATAATTCGAGTATAGTAACAGCTACTGCAATCGTTTATTTCGACGTTTCATTTACCTTTAATATCAATATACTTATCTAGTAATTTAAGGTCCTACCTGTTCCAATATGTGAGTTAAATATGCCACTCGCAATGTAGAAATTTCATTTTAAATACACTCTTTGTTCATATTCTTCACCGACTGATTCCTTCAATTTCTTGAAACGAAAAGCAAGACCCGTTTTCTAAAGAGAACAAAACATGCTCATTTTAATTTCTTATACCTTTACATAACTGACTAAAACAACTGACACACAGTAGTTGTATACAGATCTGAAATGTGCAATAATTTTTGCAACATGTATGTTTGTGTTTTGCTTAGAGATTCATATAGATTACAGAAGAAGATAAAGAATTTTGATATACAACAATTATATTCAGATAAAAACATTAAAGTACTTAAACAATGGTGTTTGTTGGTATTTGAATCCAAGTTGATTTTCTGGTAGGGCAAAACTTTCCGAACGTTGCTTAGAATATGTTCATAAATCAGTTTAGATTTGAACATATTAAGTCTGTTTCATAATAATATATCTCTATGGAAAGTTATGATGTTTATTATAAACAGGAAAAGACAAAAACCAATTGCAGCCTTGACGAGAATCGAATATTTCCAATCATTTGATACTTGAATATGGTGATTTTATTACTCGAATTATAGTGATGTTTATTTAATACTTGAGTTTGGTGACCATTTTATCACGAGCACACAGGAGAGGAATGCTATTTTTGTTTTTGGTAATCTGCTTAATCCTTTGACTACGAATTAAAAAAAAACATTCACCCGTTTTCTATCCAAGGAGAAAAAATATGTCATAAATAAAGTAAATTTAGCATTTGGGATTTTTTTGACAAACTGTTTTCAAGCCAAAGGCTGGGAAACATATGTCCTAGCCATAGTTAATGGTGGGATTCACATGTACCACACGTAGCGATCTAGTTACCTTAAGCATACCTATTATTCTGAAAAAAGTTATTATATGAAATAGATTTTGCATCGTATGGTACAGGGTAAAGCATTCTTTGCATAACTCAACATTATACCTTGAGCAACTCCTATTTATTCCTTTCTCTATGTTCAATTGTGTACGACGAGCATAGCGTCGTCTAGATTTTCAAACTATTGGAAGATGATTTCCAACTTTTTAACTCAGCAGTAATTTTTAAACTTTTAGTGGGACATATATGTCCCGTTAGTAGTCAAGCTGTTGATGGCAAGATGAATCGAAGGAAGCATAGTGGGCTAAATCAATATGTTAATGATTTTTTTTTTTACTAGGAAGGCATATTTTAGAAATTAAGAGGAGTTATTATTTTAGAAATTTAGAGTTTGGCGGGCACCGTAGTGATAGAATGCCTCTCCATGTTATATATTTTAGTATATTCTCATTAGAATTGATGAATTTGACCCTTGACTTTGCCTTTTCTACATTTTCGCCTTCGGGGAGCAGTGTGATTGCATTGTAATTTACTTAATTACCGCTAATGGTCTTAGGGCTGTAGGGTTTATATTTATTTTAACTAACATTTATTTTAAGTTTAAACAATCTTTCCTGTCAAGCCTTACTTTCCCCTGTAACTGCCAATGCCAGAGTATGTAAATTTTAGTAGAACGCGCAAGGATTCAAATTATCAGCGGAAGTATTCTGAGTTAAATAGAAAGGAAACGAGTTCGAGGTGTGCTGTTCTTACTTCACGAGCGCGGAGGTAGTTAGCCAGAAATTGAAGAACCCCGCGTTTCGGCCTGTGTGCTTGCCTGTTAATAGTATTGTTAATCGTTCAACGTGATCTTCAAGTTTGCTGAATTAGCAGCGGTATTGTAAAACGCGGTGAGGTTAGTTACTTTTAGAGAGCCTCGCAGTTAGAGTCTTGTCTTTAGTTTCTTTTCAGGTTATTATTTTTATTTGACCGCCGAGTTGGCGTAGTTTGTGAGCGTCAAGAGCACGCACTTGTAATTTATTACGTTGAATAAAAAGGTACTTAAACCCTTAACAAGACTCTGTCTTTTATCCAGTTTCAACAGTCACCTCTTGGTTGCGTGCAAGTTGGAGGCGCGCAACGCTACATTGGCGCCCGAACACTTATCGAACTGAAATGGCCGAAAATTGGATGGAAGCCGCTGGACAACACCAAGAAATGACAAGCCAATTGGAAGGATTTGGATACCTGGTCCAGACTTTGAGAGCGTCAATCAAGCCAAACGTCAATTTCGACGGAAAAAATTCGGTGGCGATATTTCTAGAAGGCCTAGAAAATCACTTTCAGCTCTACCCTGTGCCTGAAAGACAAAAAGTTGCCATCGCCACATCCGCACTAAGAGGACAGGCCGCGCTATGGTGGAAAAATATAGGCAAATTTTTATTAGGGGATATTTGGAAGCCAGACATATACATTTGGAAATTTCAAAAAATCGTTAGTGAAGGCCTTCCCCATAGTGAAAGATCGAGCAAGGCTGGAAGCTGAACTATATAGTTTCTATCAACGGGATATAGAAGAGTTGTCTGACTTTATTCTACGAAAAATTAAGCTGACGGATATGCTGTATGGGAAGAAACCCGATGCGGAGATTATTGAAATAATCTTACCAAGATTGTTACCCGCTGTTCAAGACTACTTCGAAATTAGAAACCCAAGCACATTGCAGGAGCTCTTCGAATTGGCGGTGAAGTTTCAAAATCGCAGAATAGCGGAAAAAGCTAGAGGGGCAACATATTCTCAAAGTACCCGAAGGAAATCTTCAAATGAGGAAACCAGAAATGGAAATCGCTCTTATGGGGCAAAGAGCTATCAAGCTAACTCATCGAAACTCGAAGGTCAAGGCCCAAAAAGAAAATTCGAAAATAAACATCCGCGTACCCAGAAGGCACAGATTGAAAGGAAAGCTTTAAACGAGTAGAGGGGCCTGTGAAAGGGAGGGTCCAGACCCCGGAAGTTTTAAAAAAACCCTCAAAAAGACATTTAAATACGGTCATCGTAAAAAACTCACATCTACCAATTATACAAGTCCTGGTTGACGATGTACCAGTAGAAGCCCTCATCGATACAGGAGCAGAAGGGAATTTTATGAGTGATAATATTTTTAAGAAGAATTTTAATAGGTTTCGATTATTTAAAAATAAAAACACAGAAACATAGCAGCGCAAGGACAAACTTGTCAATGTATCGGAAAACTATCTTTAAAGATACAGGTTCAAAACGAAAGCATTAAAGTATTAATTTTTGTAGTAAAAAACTTGCAAAGTCCACTTATTTTAGGTATGGAGTTTTTAAAAGACGCGAAGGCCAAACTGAATTTTCAGGAAAGTTCTATCGTGCTTCAAATAAAAATTCAAAAAGAACTTTTATAGGGTACGATTATTTAAAACCAAAAATACGGAAATTATAGCGGCGCAAGGAAAAACATGTCACTGCATAGGGAAATTATCATTAAATATACAGGTAAAAGAGGAAAGCCTCAAAGTATTAATTTTTGCAGTGAAGAATCTGCAAAATCCTCTTATTTTAGGTATGGAGTTTTTAAGGGCCGCGAGGGCCAAATTGAATTTTCAAGACAGTTCCGTGGTCCTGGAGATGGACCAGAGGGTGGTGAAACCTGTGGAAAAACCGCAAGTGGACCTTAGCCATCTGAATGACCATGAAAGGCAAGCAATACAGCAAGTGGTGAGTAATTTTTCTAACTTGTTTTCAGAAAAGCCGGGAAATTGTCAAATAGTTACGCATAAGATACAATTAACTGCCGAAAAACCTTGTAGGAATAAACCTTATCGGTACGACAAACAAAAAGACGTAATCATCGAAGAACATATTCAGGAGGTGTTAAAGAATAAAATAATAACGCCCATAAATAGTGAGTACGCGAGTCCAGTCGTACTATGTAGGAAAAAGAACGAGTTTCCTCCTTCGGATAAAAGGGCTTGGAGGTTTGCTATCGATTACAGAAAACTAAATAGTATTACTAAATTTCCAGTTTACCCTTTGCCGATTATAGAGGAAATTATTAGACAGATCAAATCGAGAAGATACATGTCTACTTTGGACTTAACGTCTGGCTACTATCAAATAGCAATGAGACCCGAAGACGTACATAAAACCGCGTTTATAACAAAATCGGGCACTTATGCATTTTTACGCGTGCCCTTTGGGTTGTGTGGGGCCCCATCAACATTCCAGAGAGCTATGGACATTGTTCTAAAGCCTGTCCTAGGAAAATTAACTTTAATTTATCTAGATGATATAATTATAACGAGTAGTACGTTGGAACAACACATTAATGATCTAGAACAAGTTTTTAAATTATTAAAAGAGGCCGGTCTTACAATTAACGCCTCAAAATGCAAGTTCGCAACTAAAGAACTTAAATATCTCGGTTATAAAATTTCGCAAAAGGGTATAGTAACGCAAGATTCAAAAATAAAAGCCATCAAGAATTTTCCACCGCCCAACACCGCCAAGAAACTTTCTTCTTTCCTTGGGTTATGTTCTTACTATCGGTCTTTCATAAAAGATTTCGCTAATATTGTTGAACCACTCTTAGTAATCAAAAGACAGAGAGGTAAATTTACGTGGACAGCGGAAGCAAATACAGCTTTTGAAAGATTAAAAGAAGCGCTCATCAATGCCCCTGTTTTAAAATTCCCGGAGGGGGACGAAAACCTGGAAATTGCAGCAGATGCGTCAGACTATGCGGTGGGGGCGGTTCTTATGCAAAATAGCCATCCTCTGGCATTTTTTAGTAAAACGTTGAATCAGTCACAAAGGAATTATACAGCTACAGAAAGAGAAACATTAGCCGTATTAATGGCTGTACACAAATTTCGAGTTTATTTCGGCAAAGCGCCAGTAACAGTCTTTTCGGATCATGCGGCTGTTGGTAGACTTTACTCGGGAAAAAACCTAACGCCCAGGTTAATAAGATGGGCTTTAAAACTCCAAGAATATAATATCAGAATAAAATATAAACCGGGTAAGGAAAACAATGTAGCTGACGCACTTTCTCGTATAAAACTGGACGATGAAGGAAATGAACTTAAATGCGCTGTGTTGACTTCAAAATTTTAGATTCTAGAGATACGATTATCACTGAACTGAAAGCTGATCCTGAATTTGGAAATATCTATGCATATTTGAAAGACCCCGAAAGCTTTGAGCACACAGATATCGATGCGATAAGAAATAGAGCAGAAAACTATGAAATAATGGATAATTTATTATTTTATACGAAAACAACAAACGAAAATCTTGAGTACAAACCAGTCATCCCAGCCTCGCTTCGATTAAGCATTTTGAAGGAATTACACGACGCGAAAACAGCGGGTCATTTAGGGGTCAGAAAGACTTTAAAAAGGGTACGCGAGGCGGTATATTTCATGCAATTATACAAAATAGTAACGGCGTATGTCAGGTCCTGCAATCAATGTCAGTTAATAAATGATATTAATTACAGCCCGGCCGGGTACTTAAATAGCATTCGCGCTACATTTCCGAATGAAATTTTAGGCATAGATCTTCTTGGTCCCTTCCCCCAGAGCGAGTTAAATAAAAATCGTTTTCTTTTAGTAATAGTAGATCATTTTTCAAAATGGACAGAAATTGTTCCACTTAAACGCGCGTCAGACAAAACAGTCGCAGATGCATTCTTACTCAGATACATTTTAAAATACGGTGCACCGATAAAAGTCATTAGCGATAACGGAAAACAATTCATTAGTCAAATATTTGAAAACATATGCAATGGACTTGGCATACGCCATATCAAAATGGTTCCGTATAGACCACAGGCAAACATAGCAGAAAGAGTGAATAAAAACATAGAAAAAATAATTCGCAGTTACGTGAGCACACATCACAAGCGCTGGGATGGCTACATAAATGAATTAGCTTATGCTTTAAGAACGGCAAATCACGATACTACGGGAAAAACCCCAGCAGAAAGTTAATTACGCCTTTAGATAAATTATTCTTTGTGCAACAAAGAGAGCAAGAGTTTAAACAGAAAGATGTACAAAAACTTATTGATCAGGCGCTTAAAAGCTCGGATACGGCAAGAAATAAGCAAAAAGCATATTATGATAGAAAACGCCGTGAAGCAGATTTTAAAGTTGGGGATAAAGTATTGAAGCGGAAATTTTCTTTATCAAGTGCCCCAGACAATTTTACCGCAAAGCTAGCTCCAAAATTTGAAGGCCCCTATGTAATTCAGGAAATCAAAGGAGTCGTATTATATCTTAAGAACGAGAGAGGGGAGATCTGTAAAGCAAGTCCCGACCAGGTGAAAAAATACTATAATCCAAATGATTTTGAAATCCTTAAAAGTTTCTTGCAGGACTCAAGTCTAAACGAAGTAGAAGGTCCAGAAATAACAACAACTGTTCCACCACCCAAGAAGCAGAGAACTGAACAGAGACTTAGCCCTTCTACAACCCGGACTACGGTACCAAAAAGAAAAAATAAAAACTTTCAAACTCCAGCATTTAAGAAAAACAAGAATACAGATGCACCGCATAAAGAAACCGTGGTAAAGAGCAAAACACCATCTACAACGGATCGCAGGAGAAATTATACATCAAGGAGAACGCGCCCAGTGCCAGAGAGTCAGGTGCCAGCAAGGCCGCCGTTCCCGAAACTGAAACGGCAGCAGGAGGAAAAAAATACCAGGAACAACAGAAGAAATTCAAGAAGGACTCCAGACCGGAGGACGTCAAGGTGGTGGAGGACCAGCCGTCCCATGGAAAAACGGAAACGACAACAACCCGACGATTACTCCGCCAAGAGGCCAGCATGCAGAGGACGCAAAAGAAAAACTAATGTGGACGACCCTCGGAGGTCAGTAAGGAGAAGATTGACGTCCATGAAACCGATAACTTAAGAACAATATTGCCAGAAAAGAATGACGGAGTTTCAATCATCGAAAACTCAAAGATAAGTTAAAATCTTCTATAATTTTTTTTTTTCTCTTTTGTTCCGAAATGTTATGCGAAGTACGAAATGAAGTACGAAGTTCTATGTTTTGACGAAAGTCAATATGTCTCGGTTGAGACTTAGTTTTGTTTACTTTATTTAGCTAAGGCAAAAGTATTATATTCTTTAAGTATAAAAGCTAAGAACAAGCATTTTCTGTTGGTCGAAAGACTAATTCTGTTATGTTAAAGCCAAAATTTGGCCGAAGATAAAAATAACTTCGTATTCTTGTATTAATAAGAATTTTAGTTTCAGTGCCGCCAGCTTGGCGAAGAATGAGTAAAGTAAAAATTTATTTCTCTTATTAATTTTATGGTAAATTGTAAAAGTCATATGTATTAAAATTTTGTAAATGTACGTAAATACTTGAATGTTATGTAAAAGTAGAATTTAGTCTAGAAGCATAAAATTTTAAATGCTAAAAGTAAAATGCTCAAAAGCAATGAATTCAAAAATTAAGTATTAAACTGTAGATAAAGTCATGCTTTAGAGCGAAAGCCTGCATGTTTAAAGATGAATGAGGGGGAAGTTAGAATGAATGTGTTTTGTAGGGTTCTCCACCTACACTTGAATTTCTAAGAATGTTAAAGTAGCTCATCGAGTTGTAGAATGTCGAGTAAGGTGTGTCTATTTGGTCGTTGAATTCTAACAAATCATGGTGGTTAGGGGAAGTGTTGTAAGACGAAAACACGAATATTCCCGTTTGACACCACACATGGTGGAGAGCCAGATTAAAGTTAAATTAATGTTTGAATAATTGAATGAATGTGAAGTAAGCAGTAACTAAGGAAAACGAATCGTTTAAAAACCAAAATTTATTGTGTCAAGAAAGTGTAAATTATAATGTATTTAGAAAGATACTGATACTTATTCCTTCCAGATGCTGGAAGGAAAAGACCAAGATTGATTGATGAAGTCCAGGAAAAGTTGCTGTAAGAAGAGAGAGTTATAAGTATACACAGAAATTTAGTATACAATTTGTTACATAAGATTTTTTTTTTTTTTGTGTAAACGAGGTTCTCGAGAGTTAGTTTAGAATTATAGAAACTTACAACAGGTCGTTTGTAGGACCTGCTTCCAAGTTTTCCAAATTCTGGCAGCGGCAAATGTAGGGTTTATATTTATTTTAACTAACATTTATTTTAAGTTTAAACTATCTTTCCTGTCAAGCCTTACTTTCCCCTGGAACTGCCAATGCCAGAGTATGTAAATTTTAGTAGAGCGCGCAAGGATTCAAATTATCAGCGGAAGTGTTCTGAGTTAAATAGAAAGGAAACGAGTTCGAGGTGTGCTGTTCTTACTTCACGAGCGCGGAGGTAGTTAGCCAGAAATTGAAGAACCCCGCGTTTCGGCCTGTGTGCTTGCCTGGAAGTATTGTTAATCGTTCAACGTGATCTTCAAGTTTGCTGAATTAGCAGCGGTATTGTAAAACGCGGTGAGGTTAGTTACTTTTTGAGAGCCTCGTAGTTAGAGTCTTGTCTTTAGTTTCTTTTCAGGTTATTATTTTTACTTGACCGCCGAGTTGGCGTAGTTTGTGAGCGTCAAGAGCACGCACTTGTAATTTATTACGTTGAATAAAAAGGTACTTAAACCCTTAACAAGACTCTGTCTTTTATCCAGTTTCAACAGTCACCTCTTGGTTGCGTGCAAGTTGGAGGCGCGCAACGCTACAGGGCGTAAAATTATACTATCTGGTGGTAAAAAGTCTATGAAATTGTATGCCAGTATTGAAAGAAGCAATGAATCTGATAAGAAATGGCTGCGAATTGCTTTGAAAATGAGGACTAAAAGGTTATCAGCGAGGATATTCCCTTTGGCATCAGTTGTACTTACTGGCGACTTTTATCGTTTGTGCCGGCAAAACGGAAAAGTACCAATATGTTTTGCTACTTATTTCTGTTTTCGGTAGTGATATTTCTATTTAAAACTCGCAATAAAAATTCATGAAATGTCATATTTAGAGAAATATAAACAGAAGATACAGAATTTTTTACAGAAATATAAATAGAAGTTACTAATGTACGTAGCACGCCGTGGTGGAAAGAGTATGCAAGGATAACGGGGACAAACAGCTCATTGTATACATAATCAGATGCTTTAAGTAGCTGCAAATTGATTAATATATTTATCTAAATGTCTCTAAGGTTGAACTGTAGTGAAAAGTTTAATTGTAGAATTTGTTCAATTATTACAATGTACAAGTTGAAATACGAATTTTCATTAAAATGCTTCATTACAATTCGGAGTGTTTGTGTTTCCACATATGTAAAATTTAGAATTTCGAAATTTGAAGAGCGGGCACTTTAAAATTGTTTCCAGGGCACTGCATTGTCGACCCTTTCTATAGAGTCATTACAATTCCTGAGAGCAGAAACTTTGAAAAATTAAACGCATCCTCTCTAGGAAGAATTCTTCCTAGAGAATTTTCCTAGAAAGAAGTTTGATGATCTGCAGCCGATATTAATTGAGGTAGAGAAGACGCATATAATTCAAATTTATAGCTTCGACTCAAGCTGCATTCACGGCATTCTGCGCAATGTGTGCGGGCATAGTTTAAATGCTTTTCTCTGGATAATATTAGAAAATTTATAATTCACGATGCAGTATATAATTTATTTCAGAAGTTAAGTAAACTAGAGAGAATATTATCACACAATAAACAGTATAATTCTGCAGAAAATAAATATGGCATTACCACATCTCTTTTATTCAAACGGAAGAGTGTGAATGAAATTTTATTTGGAGGGAAGTTTTGAATAATGAATAACTGATTAGAAATCAGAGTGATATGAAAAATATTTACTGCACTTCTTTTTAAGACGCTATAAATTTCAACAGGGTATTGAATCTCATTTATATCTAATACATTTTAACCCACATCACGAGCCAGAGTCATAGAAATATATGAATCAGTTTTGTGTAAATTCATTCCATGTAGATTATACTCTGGTTTATTTTCAGCTTTTGTGGCATCTGTGGAGTCTGAACAGAACTTATGATAACAAGCTTATGATAACAAGTTTACTAGAGTTTCTGTACTAGGAACAGGTCTGGCAATGAGGATAGACATAGCAAAGTCCATGGCTACAAGGATATGCTAGCAGTGTGAGCGGTTGATATGCCAGCAATGTAAAAACGTGTTTTGTCCCGTTGGAACAGAGAAATATAAACAGTTGTTGCGCATTCGCAAACTGTAGGACCTTTAGTTGAAGCACTTCATCAGTATGACGTTATGCTGTCAAATTGCTCTCGGTGAAAACCAATGATGATCGAACATTGCATGAAATCTCATTCTCTCTGGACATATTACAAAACGTTTATTTGGAGCTTAGCATGTCTTTTCGCACGTTGATGCTTTGGTCAAACGCACCAAGAGAAAAGTGAGGATCATCAATAAAAGTTTAACTGCTGCCTTTCAATGTGGTTAGGAGATATCCTTACGAAGATTTATTTCCTTTTATATTGACATTCCTGTGATATCAGAGGCAGTCGTCTTAACTGTCTGTATGCATGTAATCCAGCAGCGTGCGACCGTGTGTTAATAGTACTGGCACTTAAAGGATCCTGCAGGCGATCACTATTTGCTACAGATCCGCAGCATGAAAGATTGGGTGGTTTCCGCATGTCGGTTTCGTTTGGTTCATTTGATTTTGGCAAAGCACTCGAGGGCTATCTGCCTAAGGTAAGGGATACCTTCGTGAAGGAAACTGGCTAGTATACACGTTACATGGTGAAAGCCAAGAAAACGCCCATTCAGCCAGCCCTTTCACTAGAACTTGAACCAAGAACAGAGCTTGTGTTCAAGAACTTTACCACTCGGCTGCACCTTTCATTTCGGAAAAACCTTGTTCTTCTACTCTTATCTATCTACGGAGGTCTCTGTCAGTTTGCATGTCGTGAAACACAGTGCTTCCTATAGCCTGTAATAGTAATTAAATGTAGAACGGACGATAAGGAGTGGAATACTATGAAGAGTGTCCGTCTTCATGCATTCTTATCATGCGATCATCTCGAGCACATCAACTGTTTGAATCCTCCCCTGATTAAAAATAATTTATATAGATACACTGTAAATATAACTGTGAATTCTCGGTGCCATATGCGCTTACCTGAAGCTCAGGCAACGATAATGTTTATTGGATTTTTATGGCAACTGATAATTTTATAATTCATTATGGTTTTCAAAATTACATTTCTAAAAAATAAAAGACGCTTGCAAAATACAAAAGAGATTTAAACATGTACGTACTTGCTTCCTCCAACGGGAATAAAACAAACCAGAGAATGCTATTATGAGAAAAGCAAAAAAACTTCCAATAAGTGCAGAAAATGTGCTTCCTTTGCTTTCACCTGTGAAATCGAAAGTGGTACAATTAGTTAATTCATATATATATGAAAATTATGCACGCGTGTAACTTATAATAGGAAGAAAAACTTACTAACATTTAAAAGGGCGTTAGAAATGAGCCTAATCCTAAATGATTCAAGAATTAGAAATTAATATACTCATGATGTAAGTAAACCGGGTAGACTACTAGCTTTGAAGATTAACGAGTATTGTTTGGACTTTCAAAATATAGTATTTCAGATTTACTGATATTACCCTAATTCCTGGGGCTAATTTTTGATCATTTTCGGATTACATACAATGCTGTCTTCTTTCTTATTCAGAGCCTGAGGTTTTGATTAAAATCAAATTATTCCGATGAGCAAAAACGGAAAAAAATGAAGAAAATCTAAAAGCTTTCAGATTTTATTACGCTTGTAGGGGCGGTTTCCTCATTTATACACACATACACGTTTCGAGAGCAGTTGGATTAACGGTCGTCTTGGCTAAATATATTTTTAAACAGCATATCTTTACAATTTCCGATAGGCAATTTCGCGCGCTGAAGAAATGCTCGCTGAAACAATATTTTAGTCCGTACAGTGTTGCCAGTGCTCGCTTTGAAATCGTTGCGTTTTTCAATAAAAAATTCGTTAAAGTTTTACAGAATATGAAATAGATAAAGAAACAAATTCGAAACTCAAAATTTGGTCTTTCAGATGCCCATATTCGGGTGGGTTGCTGTAGGTAATATTGTTTCTCACTATGCCAGAAATATACATATATCCGTGCAAATTACTTATTACTTAATTTCTTTAAGTATAATACAGAGCCATAATATTTGGTAGCAGCGATTTGAAAAGTTATTTAACACTTTTAGTGATTCGACGCAAAATGTCGTTTCGAGACTAATAGCCCTTCTGGGCTAATAAACAAGGGACAAGAAATGAACAACTTTTTGTTTCTCCTCTACTCTTTTATCATATGACTTTACTCTTTTATCTTTTACTTTTCCTCTACTCTTTTATTATATGTTACTAAAGTACAAAGTATAATATCATTTAGAAAATGAAAATTTAATATAATTTTCGTTTAGGAAAATATTTTGCTTTCTCTTACAAACATAAGTTAAGATACTATCTTAACAATTCTACAATTACTTACATTTATATATATACGCGAATTTTGGAAGCACTGTGGAGTTAATCTAATGAAATTATGTGCAAGAATAAATAAATTATCCGGAACCCAGTTTGCGTTAAATAGGTAAGAGATTCATTGAAAAATTTACGTACAACATATTATTTCATTAATGCTTATTTTTCAGGTACAATACTGTAGAAAATTCATGGCGTGGAAGAACTCGATGATAAAATTTCAAGTATGCACATCATTTATGAAGTATATTTCATATTATTTCCAAATATGCATCTCATTTATAATTGTGAAATATCTGCTTCCGTGTACTCATAAATGTTTTTAAGTAGAAGTAGTAGATGCTAGCCATCTGATTCTGAGTTTGAAGAAAGCAGTTAACATCTGCGTGAAGAAACTGTTCAAGTGGAAATCTAGAGGTAAATTCTAGTATAATATATCTAAAGGATGCAAATGTGGTTTACAAATTTTGAATGTTCTGATCAGAAATACTTCGATACGAAGCTATTGATCATCAAGGGAAAATAATTAAAACTACAAAATGATAAATACTGCATACTCGCAAAATACGCCGCAAATGGGTGTAACTGCTCGGGAGTGTTTGGAACTCCTATGTTTCTTCTAATACTTAAACTTCTATTAATGCTTTCAATATAGGTGCATATCACAATGCGAGGGCAAAACCTGAGATTGCCAACTTTTTCCATAAAAGGCATGTTTTGCTAGATGGACTTATTAAATACTCCACTCATAGTCAATCTATAGTAAGAGATGAACACCATAGTACGTATGAGTGCAATAAATATCGACAACGCTTCAGTATGAGCACAATAAAAAAAATCTGAAAGGTTTCAGATTTTAAATTACGTCCAAAGGGGCGTTTTTTAGCGTTTCGTGTGTTATCTTTATTTATTAAATATCATGTTATTTGCACTTGAACCATAAATTTCAGTTCAACAGCAATGTCGCAAAATAATTTTAAAATGAGCCTATCTTTAGAATTTCCGAAACACAGTTCCACGCGCTAGAGATAAAAAGGTTCCCCCTCCCCCCGTAGAGTGTTGCCATTGCTCGCTTTTAAATCGTTGAGTTGTTTACTCAACAATTTCTTAAAGGTTTACAAAATATGAAATCGATAATAAAACAAATTCCAAATTTGGGCTTTCAGATGCTCATATTCGCGTGTTTCAAGTGAAAAAATGGAAGCTGTAAATGACATGAGCAGCTCTTTTATATAATTGTCAGGAAACTAGATTTTGAACGGATTTCCTGTCACAGCGGCCTATTATCCTTCAAATGTTTTAATGCTGATTACAGAACACCCTAGCATCAGATATGTAAATATGTTAATTGCGATAAAATTCATCTGCCTAAAAGTACTTTTAAAACATTGCGGGTATTGGATAGTACATGCGTTATTTCCCTCTGTTATGTCACAATAGTTTAACAAAACTGTACCATTAATAAATTTACCATTAATAAAATTGATTTGTTAAAGAAATTTAACAATGGTATTTCGAGCACAAATTCATTTCCAACGAAATTTATCCTTAAACTGTTATGTACGCAGACAAGGCAAGAAAATGCATAATATAGGAAAAATATCTCTTGCATAGCTGGTGAAAGACATACAGTTTATTTTTTACAATGAATCAAGTAATATAAGCCTTCATATTATGGTAATTGTGGTCACATCCTTATAGAAATATCCCAAATATTATTTTATCTAAATCTCGCAGAAGAATTATGCAATTCTCACTGCTGAAAAAGGAAAAAAAATATGAAAATCATTTAAGTTATTATTTATTAGAATTTTTAAAAAGCATTAATAAAGGTAGTTAAGCATAATAAGTTTCCGACTATTGATTTCCAAAAATTCATTTAAGTTTCAAAATCAGTAATTTAAAAGCTTCAGATTTTGTATTCTATCCTTAGATTTGCTGGAATTCCATGTTTTGTTTAAACTATTTCCCTGTTCGCTTTTCTGTTGATCGAATAAAACTGATTCACCTCGCATAATTTTGTCAATTTTTTCCGGCTCTGCTTTTTACGTTACGTCCTGGACGTGTTTTCTAAAATACCTTTCGTATGGTAAGTCTGGAAGGGACTAAGCTGATCCTTGCATAAAAACATTTAAAAATTAAGCTTGAACTGTCTTCGTCCAAGGTCCCAAAGACATTTAACCCGTTAAAACGCTCTCTCTGTATGTTTTGGTTTAGTTTAGTTTATGTGATTATGGCAAAGCTTCGAGGGTTATCTATCTAAGGGGAGGGATGCCTTCGTGAAGGCCTTTCTAAGTGAACATTTCACATGGGGAAAACCACGAGAAATGTCCATCCAACCAGGTAGTTCGCGGGATTCGAACCTCAGACCGAACTACTAGCATTCAGCAGCATACATATTTTGAAATATCTGAAGTTATCCTTAATATAAATGAAACATCAAACACGTGATACTTATGTCATTCAAAACTTTATTCACGACCTTTTTTTAATCCCAACATCATCTATTAAACTTCTGTCTGAGATTGTATAATGTATGAATACTAAAATTTTCATTACAAATACTCCTCTTCTCAAACTCTTCCGCATATATCAAAATAAAAGTATATTATTTTGAGTTGATACTTGCATTCTGTAGTTGCCATCAATAAAATATAAACATACAGGAGTCAATTTTCACTAGTTGCGTTTCATATTCAGCAAAAATTAAAATCTGGCAGTGACAAATTTTTTAACTACATATGAAAAATGCTGCCTTTAAGATTTCATTATAAAATATTTTGTAGAAGATTTCAAATAAATATCAGTGCATGTGATCAATGCACACAGTCATGTATGTAAAATAAAATATATCAATAAATTTTAGTTATAATTATGTTTATTTATATGTGGGAGTTTAAAAATTAAAATATACACTTACTTTTAATTAATTCCACATACATAATATTAAGTAAGAAAAGTATTCTTTTTTCACAAATGTCTTTACTCGGCCATTTCTTTTGCAAATATTGTTCGAAGACACAATGCTAGTTACAAAAATGTTTGAAATGAAGCAAAGATTCCCAGTTTGGCATTCTTAAAGAAATCAGTTTTGTAATTCTTCCAAACGTTACTTTTTTGTATTCTTCCGGTCCCTATATATAGGAAAATGTTATGCGCATTATTTGATTTCAAAATCTACGATTTTGGATATCATATTCAGTTTGCACTGAGGAGCTGGTCAGTAAGTAAATTGGAAAAAGTCTAGATTGATTTTTCTCACTTAAATGCCACTCAATGATACTGTTTCGTGATTAAATTATTAATTTTTAATTTTATTGCATTTGGTATCCCGAAAGAATTTTTACATAAATAATTCATAAGTATAAAAATACGTAATTATACTCTCATGAAGTATTATTATTTTGGAATCATAATCTGGTAATCGTAAAAAAAATTAATTAGTGTACCTGTATTTTTTAAGGATTTATTCAATTTTATTAACCAGTTATGTTATGTTGATTATCTTTACAGTCTTTCCACATTCCTGCTAGAATGCTAATTTCAAGTTCGCGTGCATTCAAATGAGGTAGAAAGAGATAGTATTTAAAGGAAGGTTTCGGACTGTGGAATTAGAGCGTATTCTACCTGCCAAAAGCAACGTTACCAGTTTAATTTATTAACAATCTGTGGCGTTGAGTTATTCTAGCCATCAGGTTTGACAAGCCGATATTAGGTCCGAGCCAACTCAGACGCATTCTAACTCTTTAGTCTAGTTAGAAAAATTACGATTTACTTAGTCAAATTAAATTGTTTGCTTTTGAGTTGCCCGCCTAGATGATATACGAGTAGTGTTTAGTGACCGAAACGCCGTCGCATGGACCTCCGACCTAATGTTCTACACCAAATCAGAGTTATGTCCATACGACGGAAAAGAATCTACCATCCACCGCCGGCGGCATTCACTGAATCAATGATACTAATATTACAATGCTAAATTGACAATGTCATCTATACAATAATTGTTACATAATAATAATCCGTATGAAAAATAAATATACAATTAATTAATCATTACATTGTCATGGATAGGATCTATGTTGTGGAGAGTGGAACTTATATATTAATCAGTTTTTAAACGTAAATGTCTTCTTCAATATGTCATAACTCCATGTTCTTATCAGTTACACACCTAACGATGTGTGTCCGTATTATTGTTGCAGTTATCCACAGAGTAGGCCAGTCACATCAGTTCAGGCTGTTGATAGTTCCATAGCCCAAAGTATATGATGCTGTGTACACTATTCTATGTTCATATAAACTGGATTCTAAGTTAACTTTTGATAAATTCGAAGTACACTTTTGTAAAGTTCATTGTTCACGTAAATACTACTTGTCCACTTCGAAACATCATAACTTCATGTCCTTAACAGTTTGCACACCTCATTATGTAAGTCCATAGCAATTTGCACACTGTGTCGCAGTTATCCACAAAGCAATCACGAAATTGCAGAAAGTTCATTGTAATATGTACACTACATTTTTATTATCCACAGAAGCAAATGTTTTGTAAATAATAACTTGGCTTCCAGATGATAAAAAAAACAGATGTGTACACCACATGACTTCCTTGTACGGAATATTCAATTATACGCATTTTTTCTTGCATTTAATTTAAACTTATTGGACAGAATTAAATCTACTTCATCGACAGCGCATAAACCACAATAGAATAAATGCACTCTTTTTTAAATTTCACTCTATTTGTTTACCATAGCGACACTCTGGCGACAGGATCACTTAATATTTCGTTCATATTATAACTCAGAATGCACAAAATTTATATCATTTGAAGAATTATCTTATCGTTGCCACATGTTCTATTCAAATACTATAATAAAGCTAGAACGATGTATAAAATAAATTAAGCAAACAAAACAAAAAAGAAACAGTTTTTCACAGACGATTGAGTATTTCTCATTCAATTAATTCAGTTCTCACTTCGCGACAAGGCAAAAATACATAAAAACTCAAAATATCTGTATTAAAAATTACGAAGTAAATCTTTTAAACACTTATTTCCTCAAAAAAATTCCAGAAAGGAATAAGCATGGTTTAATTCGTAATAATAAATGAAGGCGTTAGCTTTGTTGTTGCGAAGCTTAGTCCCTCTATATTGGCAGCAAATTTACTATTCTGCTGTTTCAAATGTAAACAAATATGTCCGCCATGTTATTTAAAACTTAACCGCACTTAAACAGCTTTTAAATTGTTGGTAATTCTACAAATATTGCAGGCATAAAAACTTTAACCGGAAGATAAGAACAACATAATTCAATCCTTTTTAAAGCAAAAAACGTACAATTTACAAACATACAAGAGTAAAGAAACTGAGATTAGTGTGCCGAGTAACAGAGTGGATATATATATAAATATATTTATATACGTTTGGCGCGGCCGATTGCAACCAAAATACGAGGTGCACATCTACATGTTATAGCAGTCCTATATAGAAAATTTCAACTTTCTGAGGCTACTCGTTTTTGAGTTATGTGAGATACGTACGTACATACGTTCTTACAAACGCCACGAAAAATTCTCTTCAGAATTCATTTTAAAGAATTTTTATAATTTTTTGGAGGGATTGAGTGTTTTATTCTGTCCTCACGTACAGATGTCACGCAATAACATCGTTAAATTGCATTCGATAGCGGTCAAAATGGATATTTTCGTTGAAAAATGCTGCCTGAAACTTTTCGCGATTACAATACTTCCTTTTTATTTCGTACAAGGAAGTAAAAAAGAAGGAAATAAAACTAATTCTTAATTTTTTTCAATACAATTCTAAATTGTGCAAAACTACAGATTTGTTACACAATTCCAGTTTATGCAAATTGACTGGTATTCCAACAATATAAAACACATATTCTAAAAAATGCTATTATTTATTCCTTTACATGTATCTAATTATTTATAAAAAGGCTACAATAATACACAATTTCTTCGAAGGTGTTAAAACGTCTAATGGAAAACAGGAACTAATTTCCAAAGTTCAGTGACCTTGACTGCCGTAGCGATGGATCTGGATTCGAATCCCGGAGAAGGCTTAGCTGTAATTGATTGTATTTTCATAGGAGGTAATGGTGATCACCTATTAGGTACTTCCATAATGAAATGATCACACCTTCCAGCACTCGCGTATGTGGAAAATTTACGACAAATTCAGTTTTTAATGCGCATTTTTCGCATATCAGCTGAGACGTCTGAAGGTCATTTCTATTCCTACTTTCTACACTTCACCACATCATGGAATGTGCCAACAGGAAGTTATTTGACTTTTTTTTTAACTGGGCTTGCCGTGTATTATTTTAATTTGAATACATTTGGCTCTGTAAATTTTATATCGGTTTCATGGTAATAAAATATGTGCAACCAGCTGATTTTGCTCGGATTCTTCAAGAATTATCTGATGAAGAAAAGGAAGACAAGGAAACCTTTGGATGGGAAAAACAATAGCGATATCCATTCCTTATTTTCTTTCATTTCTATTCTTTAGAAATAAATAAAAACATTATAGTTTAAAGTGCGTTTTCGTAACCAGTAAGAAGTAAATTTCCTTGCAGAACTAAGTAATGCTAAACTTACTTTAGCATTACTTAGTTCCTACCAAGGTGTTTTCCTTTTTTATTGCCTATACTCATCTTTGATGAATATTAAAATTAGCTTCGATTTTAAAATATAATTATTAAATAATAAATTTAAAATGTTCTATAATAAAATACATCATTGCATTTCCATCTGACTAACACAAGAACTTAAAATTAATTTACTTATTTTTGAATGTGATATCATTTGCATTTTGAAATAATAAGATTAATATTTTATTTCTTAACACATTTATTATGAATATTCACTCATTTCTGTCGTTTCTCGTGCCAAAATCGATAAAATAACGGATGCCGTAAAAATACGACGCGCGCGTGCTCATGTAAAATTGCCAAGCGCTCGTGCTGGAAGGTTAATAAAGCGCCCGGCCATTATTAGAAATATTCTTTACTTTTCATTCACGCCATAAATGCTGGCTGGTTTTGTAAGCACAGGTTGTGGCTTGTGTTAATTTATGTGATTAATAAAAGGATCTTTTACACCATTTCCTATGTCTCTGTTATAATTTCCAAGACATAGCGATAATTCGCTTAGAGTCTGTATTTTACTATATGTTTTTTAAGAAAGTGAGACTCTATAATTTCTCATTTTTAATGAATGCAAATAATATTCCGTGTTGGCTGTTAGCCAATACAAAAGCCTGCCAGTGTTTTCTAAAATTTAAATTCTGTAAGATTTTATGCATAAGATCTCCGTTTTGTAAAAATTTAAATTGATAACCTTTTCCTAATAATCAGCTTAGAAATGCTAGTCACTTAATCTCTTAATATCAGATATTTTTTTCAAAACTAATATTTTACTTTTAGTAATGTGCACATGTAAACATTTCTCTCTTTAATTTGTTTACGGCCCGTAAATAGGATGCCCAAATTTAATATAAAATATCTCGGTTAAGATTTGTCGCACGGCTGTCAAATATTTCGTGTTTCAGGTTTTTATAACGACTACAAATTTTCTTAACTATAAGTATAGGGATCGGAGAAAAGTATGAAGAGTTAAATTTCGTATTTTATACAAAATTATATTTTGAAATTTAAACATACTGAAACAGGAATGTTTGTGTTATTTAAAATAATTTATGTTAGTGGAGTTATATGTCTACGACCGAACGGTTGCGAAAATAAACGCCGAATAAAGACTTTTATGGACACGGTTTATATATTTCAAGCTGGCTGCAGTTTATCAAGTAAAGCAAAGCAATTTCTGTTCATTACGGTAAGAATGCGATAAAAGAGAAATTATTAAGACTTATTATGGTTAAGGGTAAGACTTTTCAAAAGTATAAAAACTTAACTACTATTTTCTGCGTCGGTATTAAGGGAAGAAAGTTTGCATTGAGATGCAGTCAGAGTATTTTGGCAAATAGAGTGTTTACTAAAACTTTAATCATAGGTCTATATAACCCAACTGATTTACGTATCATACTGCCAGAAAAACTGATCATAATGCAACAAATGTGAATCGAATGTGAAGAAAATGCGTATAAAAGGGTTTATGGCTCCTTTTGGTATAACAGTACAGAACTAAATAAAAGTATATGGAGCAATGATCTTCAAAATAGGGGTCGCGATCCAATTTGCAATTATTTGATATTATTATTATGAGAGAAATTATTTGGGTTGCAGAAATGCTGCATAACAGGGGTCCAGACATTTTACAAAATGTGTATTCCTGAGAATTTCGGATAGCCAGCGTACCTAAAACTGATACAAACACGTGCACTTGAGGCATCCACAGATGGCGGCATACACAGACTTTCCAGCAACTACGCAGAAAATGTCTTATCGGATAGCTAATCCATTTCAAAGACTGTCATTGTCTAGAATGGTTATCAGGACTTGTATGTCTCTTGATATGCTTTGGGAATATGACGTGTCCTGAATGGGACGTTATGTTCAAATATGTGTGGAATGGACGACACAAGCAGGAAGCCCTTTATTTTATTTACCCTTATTTTCCACGATATTACAGGTGCTCCCGCACTTCTGGATACAGAGACTAACCACTTGTGGTCTGAACATAAAAAAAAATACGAAACTACTAACTAATATTTTAAATAAGAGCTGAATTTGAATACTTTACACAAATGACTTTTATTTAAATTATTACGTACGTAGTACGCAAACTTCTTAAAACTGCAATACGTTTTAAATATCGTGAGGACTAAACCTCAGGCCTTAAAGGCAGACAGTAGCTGATTGAAAACTCATGCGGAATGCAGTGGCAAAGAGGCTCACTTTCTCTCCATCTAACTCCGTTCTTGGTGAAAAGCCATAACTTAAATACTTATGTAAGTACAAATTTGCATAAACAAATTAACGCTTTTAATTCTTGCCGGAAGTGGAAAATAAGAGAGGACAGTATAGTTTTAAAACAAAATAAACGTTAGTAAAATTTAAGCTCCTTACACATGGTAACATAGTTTTCACACGACAGCAGCTACTGTTGCATTTGGAATAAAAACAAAATTCTAGGTTTATAAAGATCAAACCTTATTTGTACATGTTATCGAATGTTGTATTGTTACAGGAGAGAAATTTTAATTTTAGAAAGACGCACAAAGCCTCTCCGCAAACATTAACCATATTCAAATTGATTATTCATTCTGATTCTGAAGTGCATTACTCAGATAAACAATTAAAATACACAACATTAATATTTCCAAGTAATCCCTTTACTAGTTGATCAGAATTATCATTTCACTTCCAAATAATTCATATTAATCGTCTTTGCTATAAATGCAATATTTGATCGATATTAAGTACCTGGACGAAATACTAAGAAATATGCAATTGCATTATTATAACGAGCGAAATTACCACCCCATTACCGTTCGAACGCTCCATTATAAATCGATCATCATTATTATTAATATTCGCTCATTTAGCATCTACATACAGTTAAACAGATACCGGATGAATAGCATCAATAATGCATAAGCTTCAAAATTATAACTAGAAGAATTTATTATTTGAAGGAACTATTGAACTAGTCATTTAAAGGAACAGTTTTCAAGGATTTCAACGATGTTGGCCGAAATGAATACATTTGTGAATGCAATTTTATGTTTTTAAAGTTATGATGTATTTCTCCCTCCCTTCTGCATGCCTTCGTGATGTAAAGGTAGCACATTTAGCGCATATTTGAGAGGTTCAGGTTCCAGTCCCGGAGAGGGCAATGCTCATTTTTCAAGTCTCTTGCTTCAAAAAATAATCTAATGACTCTACAATGGCACCGAAATTAAAAAAAAAAAAAAAAAAAGAGTGTTGGGTGAGGATTCATCACGACCAGGATTTAGCAATTAGAGGTGCCCTAATCCCCAGTCGTCCCTTAAAAGGGGAAGTACGTATGGTATTATCTCCCTCCTTTCTGTATGCCTTCGTGCTGTAACGGTAGCACACTCGGCGCCTATTCGAGAGGTCCAGGTTTCCAGGTTCAAGTACAGGCGAAGGCAATGTACACTTTTCATGTCATCTCTTTTAAAACAACGTGATGATTCTACAAGGTTAATAGTTATAAATGGTAATCGGAACATACATTTGAGGAAAAGCGCGGGTATTTCGCTTTACATATACATCCGCACAAGTAATATTTTCAAAGAGTGCACTTCATATATAGCACTTATATGTGTACTACTTTCATATGTTTGGCTTTTTAAGGGACTGATGATTTTCTCCCACAGCGCTACGTATTTTTGGTCGGACTGTACCCTATATGATTCCCCGTGGGTCAACTGGGGGCAACTCCAGGCACTCTGGCTAGAACCTGTACCTAGACAGACTTGACTTCTGGGGTAAATAATCAGTCTTTACAGTGACTAGAACCATTGTTTATTCGGTGGTAGATTCAGGATCGGCAGATACTGTTTCGTCTATCCTTGGTTGTGGGGGCGCTACATGTTTATATATAGAAGGTTGTTCTGAGATACGTTCAGTCATTTCAATCAGTGACTGGTGTTGCATATGGTGGTGGCGTGTAGATACGTAAACATTGTTCCCATTTATCATATTTCCTTTTTGAACAACAGCAACAAAAAATGAGAAGCACGTTTTAAAAGGAATTACATATCATAATGTGCGCAATCTTCAGCCTTTCTTCATCATATTTGCATCTTTTTATATTGTTATCGTTATGAGATTGATAAAAGAGAGATAAGCGACGATATGTTAGTTTCACAGGGAGAAAAAGCAGTAAAATGTGATGCTTTCAAGAAAGTTATGATTGCCTAAAGGAATTCAGTTTGCTTTCTCTTGATTCGCTAAAGCGTTTCTATAAGTTATTTGGGTCACATCGTCATGCAAAAATCATATGACATAAATTTATATGAAAATGATGCAATTCAGGAATTTATCATAAGCAGTTACTAGTTTAGGACAGAAAGGAGAAGTACCCAAATCAAAAGAGAGAGTTAGGTGACTACTGTAAATTAAAATTTTGCTTTATATATTTTTTATCTTACATATATATCAATAAAATACAGTAGCTGAAAATAATCTTATAATTAAGTTTAATGAATTAATAATGCAAAAAAATTATTAAAAATATAATATTTTCTTAAACTGGTTAAATCATTTTCTTGAAGCAAAATATTCCATATTTCCTACTAACCTAAGAGTATTCTTTGGCAGTTTCCATTCAGATCTCTAAAACCTGTATGGCATGCACACATCTTTCGTCCATATCTGTCGAAAGAGCAATTTCCACCGCGTCCACAACTGCATTCTGTGAATAGTATACGAATAGGTAAAAGTGGAATGATTATTAATGTTTATAGAAAGAAAAAAAGGTATAACAAAATTTTATGTATCGTATTATTTAAGCGGACACGTTAAATCTAACGCACAGGTTATGATAATGAACTGTTTAAGTGATATTAGAAAAATATTGTTTCATGAACTGAAATTTGGAAAACAAAACAATCTGTAATCACGTCCTTTAGGAAATTCTGCATTTAAATCTTTTAGGAAAGATTTTTTAAATAAATTAAAATTTCTTTAAATGCATTTTCGAATGCTTTTGCTAAAGCTATAACTTTTATTTCAAATGCTTAACTGTTTATTTGGAGATGACATAGCTTATTTTCGATACCAAGAATACTAAAGGTGGTATATCTGCTCAAGAAATACATAGTGTTTTCATCAATATCCTCACTTGTTAAAATGATATTCACTGAATTTAAGAAGAATAGCCAATCACTGGCTGATTTTTATTAGTTTATGTTCATTCAGTACTGCAATTATAATATTATAAGAATCTAAATAAATTTAAATATTGTTATTTAATTTAAATCTATAAGATATTTTGTACAAATTAAGGTGAATATAAGGAAGAAATAATAATAGTAGCATCCTAAATTAAAGATTTTCTGCAGATTTTCTACAGAAAGCCATTCTTAAATCAAGATTGTAATTAATCTGATAAAACGTCTAAGTGAATTAAATTTTCAACCTGATATGTATTTAACCCCCCCTTCCAATGGTAAATATGTTATTTGTACTAACTCAAAACGACGTCAATCTTTTATGGCTTATGACAAATGTATAACTTTTAAACTTTTCGGTTTAAGTTACAGAAAACAGTTCTTAAATTGAGAACGTCGTTAAATAGGGTTCGATTACTTAAACAGACTTTAACCTGCTAGATTTATTGGTTATGGAAATTAGAAAATGTCTAGATTTAATAACTTTTAGAATGGAAATGTGAATTTTATCCTGGCATGTGTACTAGTATGTAAGCTGCACATCTCCAGCTTAAAGACACAAGAGATAATGAAGCCATAGGCAAACCACATCTTTGAAAATGCAAAGGGTGGTTCTGTAGAAGAAATTTATATATACATATATTGTAACTGAAACTTCGGTAAAAAATAAAGTGCTAATTCAGCTATTTGTATTTCAGTGAAGTAAATGAGTTATGCCAAAATGTAGATGCAAAATACATACAGTTTGAAGAAAATTAAAGACAAGCTATTATAACTAATATTTACATAATTTCAGACATCAGAAGCAGCATATTAAATCAGTTTCAGAATGGTTCTTAAAACGACTGACTATATTGAAGCTCTTAGCAGAAGGCATGTGGGGTAGTTCCCGCTCCACTCTCAGTATTACTTACCAAAACTTTACATCGCCTCTTTTAACGCACTATTTGGAACCATTTATAATAGTCGCAAATTCTTTACTTATAAACTAGGAAGTCTACAGGACCAAGCGTTAAGGCTTATTATTGGGGCAGTAAAATTCACGTCTATTGATACAATGTTGTTTTGGACAAATAAAATAATTAAAAATATTATTCAAGAAAGAGTTTCAATACTTTACAAAAAACATATTAGACTTGAAGGTACTTTTTAAAGGAATTATCAACTTGAAAATAGAAACATCAAGACCCACAATTGCCATGGAACTGATGGGTTACAGGAAAAGTTAAGTTTAACTCAGTTCATATCAAAAAAAGGATACTTCGCCGGATGTACTAAAATGTATCGCTTTAGAGACTTTTGAGATTAAATGTCTTAAAAATGAGTGACTGTGTGTTTATACAGATGAATAACAGCTTTATGAGAATGTTGGAGCCAGTGTTTTCTTGAAAGTTATTTTCCTTCTATACACCAGTTGGAAAGTATGGTACTGCCTCAGTAGATTATGAAGTAGAGGCGATCCATATCGCACTAAATTAGTTAACTTGCCATCTGAGTAGAATTAAAAATGCAGTATTACTGTCAGATTCACAGACTACTATTCAGTCCATCAGTTTCCTTTTGGATCCACTATCATGAGAGAGCTTCGAGTGTCAGAAATTCTGATTTCATTGAGATCTTGGCATAAACGTAGTGTTTTGCAGTGGACCCTTGGCTATTGTAATTTACATAGCAACGATCAGGCGGATTTTCTTTGCCTAAAAGGGCGCGATGCTGATGCACTGTATAAAACGGTAAACTTCTTTCCTTAATTCTAAACTATCTATGAAACAATTTATGAGTCAATATACCAGGATGCCTTCTGTGCAAACTTAATAACAAACCTGTAAAACCAACTATGGAAACAAAATCTGTTTTATATGTGCTTCATGAACCAAGACGGTAGGCAGTGGATGCTTTACGACTATTTACTAGGCATGATTGCAGGCTGCTCGTTTTTTTTTTTTTTTTTTTTTTTTTTTTTTTTTTCTGTGTCGTATTAGTGTTCTGACTGATGCTGCCTGTTCCATGTACTACGAAAAAAAAAAAAAAAAAAAAAAAAAAAGTCTATGTTCCAACATCACCTGCGTTTCTGCCCGAGCTCTCTATAGATATACTGATGCTTCTAGACATTGAGAGGCTAAAAGTCTCTTGGGGCAATAACCTCCGGTTTATATCTAAAACTTTCTGATGTTGTTTTCACTACTTGTGTTTATTCTTGCTTTTTTTTTTCTTACCACATGTTTTACTCTGTTTCTACTGCTTTCATTAATTGTCATTCCTGCGCACTCATTGAAGTAATTAAATAACAACATAAAAAAGCCTGAAAGCTTTCAGATTTTACATTACGACAAAAGAAGCGTTTTTTAATGTTTCGTGTAATACATTTATTTGTTAAATATCATGTTCTTCGCACTTAAACAATAAAATTCAGTACAACAGCAGTATTTCAAAATAATTTTAAAATGAGCATATCTTTAGAATTTCCGAAACAAAGTTTCGCGCGCTAGAGATGAAAATGTTTTTAGTCCAAAGGGATTTGAATCCAGAAGGACTATTAGTTTCGTTTTGGCATTTTGCGTCGGACTCATAAATGTCGGTTTATTTTTCAAACTGTTGCCACAAAATGTTAGAGTCCTGCATTATATTTGAAGAAATTAAATAATGAAAAATCTGCATAAATGTATGTATATTTCTCGTATTGTGATAAAACAACGGTACATAGAGTCATCGAATTTTGAATAACGTAATCCTCCAACGAATATGAGCATGTGGAAGACCAAATTTGAAATTTGAAATTTGTTTTATGATCGATTTCCTATTTTTTAAAACTTTGACGAATTTTTGATTAACAAACTCAAGGATTTCAAAGCGAGCAATGGCAACGTTGTGCAGAAAAAACATTTTTATCTCCAGCGCGTGAGTCTCTGTATCGGAAATTCTAAAGATATGCTCGTTTTAAAACTATTTTGCGATATTGCTGTTGCACTGGATCTTATGGTTTAAGTGCGAGGAACATGATATTTAATAAAGAAAGCTAACACACAAAATGTTAAAAAAACGCCCCTTTGGACGTAATTTAAAATCTGAAACATTTCAGATTTTGTTTTTTTATTATTTTTTTAAAATTTCGTATAGTGTTGCCATTGCTTGTTTTGAAATCGTTGACTTTGTTTATCAAAAATTCGTTAAAAGTCTTACAAAATATGAAATATATAGTAAAATAAACTCCAAATTCGGGCTTACAGATGCCCATATTAGGATGGAAATGTACGCTATTCAAAATTTGATGGCTCTAAGCACCATTGTTTTATTACAATGCAAAAAACATACATACATTTATGCAAATTCTTCATTATTTAATTTATTTAAATATAATACAGGGCTCTAATATTTGGTGGCAACAATTTGAAAAGTGAATCGACATTTAAAATTTTCAACGCAAAATGCCAAAACGAAATTAATAGCCCTTTGGGATAAAAAGTAACAAAAATAAAACAGAATAAAAGCATAAATTCAGCCAGTTTCATAATATTAGATTTCTGAACTCTACCTTAGTCTTAGAATTTTCATTTGCATAATATTACTAACTATGCATATTCCATTAAGTTCTCTAAATGCCTTACTACACATGCACTTTTTTGTTCCATTCCTATCAAACAAACACATTGCATAATGTCCAGAGTCGCATACAGTAAAATGAGGATAAAAATATAAAATTGAAATAGTTGTTTACACGACAGGAAAAATAAAGGAGACATGTAATACGTGATCTTAGGAAAATTTGTTTTATTAATTAAAACATATTATTTCACTATATTGTTAAGTAAATATATTATTAAAAGATGGCATACCTTTGCACTAGCTATGTTATATGAGGCAAGAAAAATCTTTCATTATTCGCAATAATATCCCAAAGTTTCCAAAGGTTGCAATTGGGGATTAAAATATGATTTAATAATTTTTATAACGTGCAAGTAATGTATACAGTGGGCATGAACCAATATCATTCTACACAAGCACGTTAAATGTAGCATTAAAAATTATTTAATAGGAGTGCATTGCTCAAACTGTTGTGAAGTTATATCGATTTTATTTGAAATTCATGGCAATGATCTTTTGCCTCGTGGACTGGTCCGTTGCAAGGACGGTAAGTGTATAGTAGCGTAATGTAAAGTAATGTTCCAAAACTTATTAAAAGATTCCAATAAAGACGTCGATTGCGCGTGAAGAAGTCCTTTTCAGGAATGCTTTAGCCTGCTTAAAACTAATGCTTGACAAAATATATTATATATCTTATTTCACAATATTTTAAATGTTTACAGAATAATTTGAGAATGGTTTTAAAGCAAATCCAGTTTTTCTAGGTAGCTTTCAACCACTGAAAAAAGAACTGCTGCTTAAACCATAGCAAGAATTTGATTCACACCCTTAAACGTGGAAAGGGAAAGCTTCTGAGACTTTTTATCTATAACCTTGTGGAATTAATGGATATTCATTTGTATACTTTTTAATGGACTGAGTATTTTCTCCCATAACTGTATGTATTTGTGGGCAGACTGTAATCTAAACGAGTTAATGCTTTACTAGATAATAATAATGGCACTTGATTTTATCGATAAAAGACGTAAAGTAAGCTAAAATTTATTTATTTGCTAAAAACTGAGAGACATTTTCTATTGGTTCAAAATCTACAAGAAAAAAATGGCTTTTTCGCTTAATTTTGATTTGACCTGTGTAGTAAAATGCAAAATTTACCTCGTTTTCATTTCAACGACTCTCGTTACCATAACACATTACAAGTTACGGAATTAGTTTATTCTTTATCAAGCATTATTGCAAAATTCACCATACGCGTTTTCCGACATTACTTTAACACTTTTTTAAAGAGCTTTTAATGTTAAAACCGTTTCTTTTTTCCTATTATACTTTTATACTTTTTTATACTTTTATCCTATTATTACCTTCGCACCCTCCACTAAATTGTGCAAAACCTTCATTGCAGGAACACTCCTTTTCTCCGAAAACGTCTAAAGCGCATGTTCCATTATTTCCACAATCACATTCTGTAAAAAGAAGCGAAATAGATAAACAATAATACCAGTAGTACAGAAACTTTAATGAGGTATAAAATATTGTCGTAAACAATATCATCATGTTTCAACATTTGGTACAAAATATTGTCATAAACTGCTATAAAGAATGAATAAAAAAGATCTCATGTTCATAAATCGAGTTAACGCTTATTCGTGTTTAATTAAATATTTGACAGTAAAAAAACTGTAAAAACCATTTCAAAATTACTCTTTTTGGCCTTTAAAAAGAGTTATGTATAGTAATTTGGGAACGCTTTTAAACACAATGTAGAGCAATTGTTTTTTTTTTTTTTTTTTTTTTTCCAGCTGTATACATGAAAAATGAGCGAAATGCCTTCGCCGAGACTCGAACCTAGAACCTCTTGAATACGTTACACCACGAAGGCGTGCAGAAAGGGTAGAGAAAGTACATTATAACTTTTAAGCACAGTATTTCTAAAATAAATTCACAACAGTTTCGGTTTGAGTATTTGTTTCGGTTTGAGTAGAAACTTTCACTATGCCGATGTTCCGGCTTGATTAGAAACAAACTTTCTCTGCCTCGGAATGGCAACAGTGAGAACTTGACTTTTGATTTGTTATGACACAGCTCTAACGCTGCTCATGAGATGTAACACAAGATTCGATTCTAGATTAGATTAATTTTAGTATTTAATTAATCCTTTTAAATCTAGATTGAGTATTTGATTATAGAATTATAACCGAACCACCGCTTGCAGAAATTTAGATGTGGCATTTAGATACGTCGTTAGATTCATAGTTAGATGCGTAGGCAGCGCCATTCGGTGATTCGATTAGTGTACATTAGTGCGTATATAAACATTTTTGGTGCGACGTGCCGGGAAGCCGGCTAATATTCGAAAATATGGATTCGTAAGTATGGATTAGCACGGTGTGAAGTATGCGAATACTGCAAATAGGTAGGATACGGTTTTTTATTTTAAAGTAATTATGGAACATCCTGTCGCTAAGCTTAAATCGAAACGCAAAGTATTAAGGACCAAGGTACTAAAGAAAAGCGAGATAGAATTAAGCAAAGATGACGTTAGCATAAATGTAATAAAATAAACTTTAGACATATTAAATGAAAAACAAAACTCTGAAGGATTTAAACACTCAAATAGAAAGGAATTTGAAGGTCGCAGAGGATAAATTTGAACTTGAACTTTCATCCGCTCTAGAATATGAAGAAAAAATACAAGTGTTGCAATTTAGAGCAAGGAAAAAATCGAGGAATTACACAAACTGGAAAATTCGGATAAGGAAAGTATGAACATTCCTAATGAAACCGCTATAGATTCCAAACTTAAAAATAATAAAATTATTCGCCTTCCAAAATTGACTATCGCTAAATTTTTTGGTGATTCTAGCAATTGGCAGGAATTTTGGAGTCAATTCGAGGCAGCTATCCATAACAATGACTCATTATCGAAAGTAAATAAGTTCAGTTACTTAAAGTCGTTACTAGGTGGGGTAGCTTATAATGCCGTTTCCAGACTTTCGCTTACAAATGAGAACTACGATTCAGCTATAAGAATTGTTAACTAACAGGTTTGGGAGAAAAGATTTGGTAACAAATGCTCACATGAATAAACTGTTAAATGTTTCCTCTGTTAGAAATGTAAGGAGTATAGAAAATCTTAGGAATTTATATGATCAGTGTGAAACTCAAATTATATGCTTAAAGTCAATGAACGTGGTAACAGAAACTTACGGTAGTTTACGTTACCCAATATTGTTAAAATTAATTCCATCAGAGATTACATTAGAATACAGTCGCAGTAGAAACAGAGACCAAAGATGGAACGTTAACGAAATGATGGAATTTATTCGTAAAGAAATAGTATTTGTGGTGTATTTAATTATGGCAAAGCACACTAGGGCTATCTGCCTAAGAGGAGGGATGCCTTTCGTGGAGGACTTTCTAAGGGAAACTGGCTCGTATACACGTTACACATGGGGAAAACCACGAAAACACCCATGCAGCCAGCCCGTTCGCGGGATTCGAACCTCGGACCGAACTACCCGTAAAGAAATAGAAATCCACGAAAGTGGAATCGCGCTACGCAGTTAAATGACAGTAGAGACAAAAACAAAACACCGAGCGGGAATGATTCATAACTTGAGACATAAATCAAGCGATCGTCTTCACTCCGCTCACGATAATGTAAACAACACATGCAATAAACAGTTTGAAAAAATTCGCCGAAAAAGTATGAATATATTGCTTCAGTAATGCATATATTGTGACGAACTACACGATTCGGAACGGGGTGAAATTAAAACCGTGGAGGAGAAAGAAATATTTTGAAAGATCAAGCTCGATATTTCTTGCGTCTTAAACTCAGCATAAAATTAGGCAGTGTAAGGAAAGAAAAATGTACGAAATATGTAATAAAAACACAATAGGTCTATTTGTTTCCAACTCGAAACCAAATCGGAGAAAAACAAGGTCGTGTCGACAATTCCATCCAGTAAAGATGATGTTCAGATTAGTCAATTGAAAACCGAAGCTTTCCGCAGTGCATTGCTACAAACGTGCACTGTGATGATACGTCCATTTCCTGATAAGGATAATTTAGAATCAGTTCGTATTATATTAGACAATGAATCGATGAGAAGTTTTATAATTCGGGACATTTCAGAAAAGTGTAAATTACCTGTTATTCGAAAGGAGACTTTGTCCATATTTGCCTTTGGGGTTAACCAGGCAAGAGAACAAACTTACAATGTTGTGAAAGTCAAACTCGAAAACAGAAGTGAACCATCCCTAAATATAGAAATTGAAGCTTTAGAAACTAACCAAATATGTGCAACTAATTTACCTTTCCCTGATATCCCAGTTTCCAAAATTAACAAAAAATTAATAGGATTACAGTTAGCTGATTCTTGTGAATTCAGTGACAAAAATACTTCTGTTTTGATTGGAGTAGATTACTATCATGAAGTAAAAACTGGTAGACTTAAACCTTTTAAAAATAAACTTATAGCTTCCGAAACAAAATATTTGGATAGTGTCTTCAAGGCCGGACTGATTCTAACGGCGAATTGTTAAACATGGACATTATTGTTGACGACTAATTGGTCTCAACACAGTTAAAGCAGTTTTGGAAATTAGAAACATTGAGAATTGAACAAGGGAAGGAAATTAGTAAAATAGATAATGACATTTTAGAGAATTTTAACAGAACTATCAAATTTACAGAAAAACGATACGAGGTTAAACTCCTTTGGAATGAAAATTCGTCAGAATTAAAAAAGAATTACGTAAATGCAGAGGTTCGCTTTAATAAGCTGGTTAAAAGGTTGAGAAATGCTCCACTGCTTCATCAGCAGTATTATTCAGTTATAGAACAACATTTAAAAATGGGCATAGTCGAGGAAATTGATCCAAGTTCTGAAGAAACAAGAAGAATTTATTATATGGCTCACCAGTCACTTATTCGACCTGAGAAACCCGTGAGAGTTGTATTTGATGCATCCAGCCATTCGAAAAACGAATATTCTTTAAACGATTGTCTCTATTCCGGTCCTAATTTAAATTCAGCATTGTTAGAAATATTAATACAATTTCGTACACATAGCATAGCATTCATTGTCGACACTGAACAAGCCTTTCTCCAGATTTCTCTGTCACCTGAAGACAGGGATGCTGTAAGATTTTTGTGGGCAAATAACCTTACAGATGAGGATGGGAAACCTAACACGAAAATACTTAGGATGACTCGCGTTTTGTTTGGAGCTACATCCAGCCCATGTTTACTTGCCGCTACTATCAAACATTACATAGATACTAAATAAACAAATCAGAAAGCAGTTAAACTATTGAACGAATGTTTATACGTAGACGATTTAATAGGTGGGAATGAACACGAAAACGAAGCCAAACTCATATAGGAAGATATTAGATATAACATTGAAGGCTGCTGGTTTCAACACACGAAAATGGAAAACAAATTGTGAGAATCTACAGGAAGTTTTTGACGAATACGAAAATGGTGAAATCCAAAAAGTTGTGGAATAGAAGGTGTTGGGATATAAATGGAATTACAAGGAAGACCTTCTGAAGATAGAATCACAAAATCTAACTAATCAAGCTCAATGGGAAACAAAGCTGATGACAAAAAGAGAAGTTCTTAAAACCACTGGAAAGCTTTACAATCCCAATGGATTTATAAGTCCATTCACTATTAGGGCAAAAATACTAATGCAGGAAATTTGGTAACTTGGGGTAGATTGGGATGATCCGTTACCACTGGACCTTGAAATTAGAATGGAAAAATGGACTAATGAACTGTCAGCGATTCAGGATGCAAACATTCTGCGACATTACTTCTGAAAGACTAACAAGTCTGAATTGAGAGATATTCAAATGCACTGCTTTACCGACGCAAGTCAGAAGGCATATGGAACTGTGATATACCTGTGATACGTCACGACGGACAGTGAAATTGGAAGTAGTTTTGTCATTTACAAACCCAGAGTAGCTCCACTGAAGGAGCTGTCCCTCCCAAGATTAGAGCTGATGGGGGCGCTCATCAGAGCAAGATTAGCCTCAAATGTGAAAGAGCAGTTAGAGAAAAGACTCCACATGAACGTATATTTTTGGTCAGACTTTTCTGTGACGTTACATTGGATAAAGGGCGATTTAAGTAAATGGAATCCATTCATTCAACATCGAGTAATGAAAATACGAGAGAAAATATCACCTGAGTCCTGGAATTATTGCCCTGGAGATGAAAATCCGGCTGATATGCTGACCAGAGGAACGAAGACAAATTGCACGAAAGGAATAACGTTGTCTGAACTACGAAATAGTGACATGTGGTGGCATGGATCTAAGTGGCTATTACAGAGCATCGATTCGTGGCCTAAACTTGCAGAATCAGTAAGAGATTTCAAAGATAATAAAGAGCTTGAAGGTCGAAGAGGAGCTGTAGTGAACTCAAGAGCTACAGGTGAAAATTCCCTTGAGAACGAATTCATTAAAAGGTATTCGTCATTTAGCAAATTGATTAGAACTACTGCGCGGTGTTTAAGGTTTGAGAACAACTGCAGAACCAGTCCACCATTAAGAAAAGAAAGATTTTTGAGTGCTTCTGAATTACAGAATGCAACATAGGTGCTAGTCAAATGTGTACAACATTCTGAATTTCAACCTGAAATTAAGTGTTTTCAGTCGAAACGATCAGTTCCAAGTAATAGTAAGGTTTTATCCTTAAATTTTCCTAGTAAGGTTTTATCCTTAAATGTATTTCTTGATGAAGATGAACTTTTAGGAGTTGGTGGGAGACTACGTTACTCCAATCTTTCAGAAGACCAGAAACATCAACTTCTTTTACCAAAAAGACATCATTTCACTGGATTACTCGTAGATTATTATCACAAAAAATCTCTTCATTCGGGCGTTAAAACAACAATTTCTCTTATTAGACTATTATACTGGATACCTTTCGGACAAGATAGAGTTAGACGCGTTATAAATAAATGCATGACTTGCTTTCGGACAAGGAACCAAACCATAAACCAAATGATAGGAGACTTACCTAGAAATAGAGTTGTAATAACTAGACCATTCGAAAGAATAGGACTGTAATTTGCAGGTCCAGTTATCACCAAGCCTAATTTGAAAAGATCTGGGGTTACTTTAAAATCATACATCGCGATATTTATTTGCTGTAGTACACAGGCTATTCATTTAGAAGTAGTATCTTATTTGTCTACTGAAGCATTTCTAGCATGTCTTAGAAGGTTTATTGCCAGACGATCCAAACTATCCATTGTTTGGAGTGATAACGCTACGAACTTCAAGGGAACGAAGAATGTTCTTGATAAAATCTTAGAATTTGTAGATCGGATCCCATTCAACGCTTTACTTCCAAAGAAGGTATGAAAAGGAGATTTATTCCTCCTTCTTCCCCGTATTTTGGAGGATTATGGGAGGCTAATATAAAATAAATGAAGAGAATTTCGACAACGGTCACGAAAAGGACAATTTTAAACTTTGAAGAGCTGTATGCATTAATTACACAAATAGAAGCTTGCTTGAACTCTTGACCTCTATCACCTGTTTCGGCTGATCCAACAGATCTTCAGCCTTTGACTCCAGGTCATTTCCTAATAGGAACTCCACTTTTGTCGATACCAGAACCGAATGATTCTGTAGATTCTTTGTCCTTGTCTTTTAGATGGACCTTAATTCAAAAATTTAGAGCTAATTTCTGGAACCGCTGAGCGTGGAATATCTTAATCATTTACTGAACCGTTCAAAATGGAATCAAGTGAAATCCAATCTCAAGGTGGGGAAACTAGTTTTGTTAAAGGATAAAAACAAGACACCCATGAAGTGGACACTAGCTCGCATCGAGGAAAACCTTTCCTGGTCCAGATGGACTAATACGAGTAGTAGACCTCAGAACTTCAGATGGAATCTTTCGTTGAGCAGTCTCCAATATCAGTCCACTCCCAGTTCCAAATGATGTTGAACAATCGTCCAGCGGGGGCCGGGATGTTCCGGTTCGACTAGAAACTTTCACTATGCCGATGTTCGATGTTCCGGTTTGATTAGAAACAAACTGTCTCTGCCTCGGAATGGCAACACTGAGAACTTGACTTTCGATTTGTTATGACGCAGCTCGAACGCTGCTCATGAGATGTAACATTAGATTCGATTCAGGATTAGATTTATTTTAATATTTAATAAATCCTTTTAAAACTAGATTGAGTATTTGATCATAGAATTATAACCGAACCACCGCTTGCAGAAATTTAGATGTGGCATTTAGATACGTCGTTAGATTCATAGTTAAATGCGTAGGCAGCGTCATTTGGTGATTCGATTAGTGTACATTAGTGCGTACATAAACAGTATTAATATGATTCGCAGTAATTCATTTATTAATATGTATTGCTAATTGCTTTTATATGCATATTATTTTTTCATACTATGGAATATTCGTATCATTTCTAATGCATAATTTCTTACTTTAGCTAAACAACGTGCCAAATAGTAATGTAATGTAATCTACGAGTGTGCTGCAACCCACCTGGCTGATAATAATCGGCGTCAGGTACAGAGACTAAAAATATGAAACCAAAATTCCCAGTATTCTTCTTATATAATATTATTACTGCCATTTATAAAGATAATCGAATTCTTTGCAAGTCTAAACTCTTTCCTGGGGCAATAGAATAGTGGCAACCTGTCAAATAGTGGCCAAATTCAACTTAAGAGAAATATTTTTCATATATGTCATATCTTACGGCTAAACGAAACCGAAAATTCTTAAAATTAATTTAATCTAATATTTAGCAAATATTAAATTATACTCATCTTGAGCACAAATGAGAAAGTAACACTCAGAAAGTTTGTAAGTGTTACTAATTTGTCTACCACTTAAATTTTGAGTTAAAGTTACTTTCCTATCGCTTCTTAATTTCAAGCTTACAACTTCCGGTCAGAACGTACTTTTCGAATCGGGTTTGAATGTAAATGAGGAGAAGTATTTACTAGATGAGAAGTTCTACTGATTTCTTTAGAGAGAACCAATGATTCTGGCTAGCGCGCGTCCGCCTTTTTAGGCTACTCTCTTTTAAGCTACTACTACGCTCCGCCATACTTTAGCCCCTTGATAGCTTCGCAATTATTTAGCATTAAGGGGCCAACTCTGTTACAATCTTCATAGCTTAGGCTATATCGTTTTAGTTAGGATTAGTTAATTTTTTACTTTTTGAGTTCAAGCTCGAGTGGAGGCTTTATTGTAAAACTTCAAGGAGGAGTTCTGTAAAATTAATTTGGAATATAAAGGGTCTTTAACCCTTCTCAAGTTTTATTTAGTCTCACGAACTCAAGTGATTATTCGCTTACCAGTTCTTATTTTTCAACTTTAACTGTAACTTAAAAGTACACAGGATAGAATCTTACAAGTTGATGGTGCATGCCAACATATTTTTTTTAAGTAGGTAAAGATATTCAAAGCATTCTAAATGCACTTGAATAATATATTGGATCTCCTTCCGTTTTTATAGATTCATCTGTAATTCCTAGGCATTATTTTATAGGATTTTGATAGAGATTTACTCCTTTTTTTCCCACTGTGTGCTAAGATTTTCTAAAAATTCGTTTCCCCTGGAAGATTTAATTTATTAATTGCAAATTTATTATTATTAATTAATTCTGAAAATTATATTTATTAATTCTGCAAAAGATTTGAGTTATGCTCAATAAAATTAAAGTGTAGGCATTAAGGAAGTATTGTAATCGCGAAAAGTTTCAGGCAGCATATTTCAACAAAAATATCCATTTTGACCGCTATCGAATGCAATTTAACGATGTTTCTGCGTAATATCTGTACGTAAGGACAGAATAAAAGACTCTTTTCCTCCACAAAAAAATTATAAAACTGCTTTAAAATGAATTCTGAAGAGAATTTTTCGTGGCGTTTGTGAGAACGTATGTACGTACGTATCTCACACAACTCAAAAACGAGTAGCCTCAGAACGTTGAAATTTTGCATACAGGACTATTATAACATGTAAATGTGCACCTCGTATTTTGGTTGCAATCGGCCGCGCCAAACGTATATAAATATATTTTTATGTATATCCTCTCTGTTACTCAGCTCAGTGATCTCAGTTTCTTTACTCTTATATGTTTGTAAATTGTACAATTTTTGCTTTAAAAAATGACTGAATTATATTGTTCCTATCTTTCGGTTAAGGTTTTTATGCCTTTAGTAAATCTGTATGCAATAATTTTAGAATTACGAACAATTTTAAAGTTGTTTAAGTGCCGCTAAGCCTAATAATTTTTTTGATGGCGGCCATTGCTTTTTTACATTAGAAACAGCAGAGTAGTAGATTTATTGCCAATCTAGAGAAACGTAGCTTCGCAACAACAAAGCTAACGCCTTCATTTATTATTGCGAATTAAATCATGCTTAATCCTTTCTGGAATTTTTTCGATGAAAAAAGTGCTTAAGATTTACTTCGTAATTTTTAATACAGATATTTAGCGTTTTTATGCATTTTTGCCTTGTCGCGAAGTGAGAATTAAATTAATTGATGAGAAATGCTGAGTCTTCTGTGAAAAACTATTTCTTTTTTGTTTTGTTTGCTTAATTTCTTTTATACATCGTTTTAGCTTTATTATAGTATTTTAATAGAACATGTGGCAACGATTAGATAATTCTTTAAATGATATAAATTTTGTGCATTCTGAGCTATAATATGAAAGAAATATAATACTGTTAAGCCCAGGGGAGGGAGCTGTATATTTCATTTCTCCTGCCTCAAAATAATCTAACGACTCTACAGTGAATGTTTAAAAAACAGACTAAAAAGGAGGTGGATGATTCTTCACAACCAGGATCTGACGATTGCGTCTCCTAATTCCGAATCGCCCTTTGAGAGGGGATCATATAAGGTATTTTATCTCTCTTTTTTGCATGCCTTCGTGCCGTAGCGGTAGCATACTCGGGCGCGTATTCGAGGGTCCAGGTTCGAGCCTCGGAGAGGGCTCATGTCTCTTGCGTCAAAAATCCTCACGCCTCTAAGAAGGATTCTTCATTTGAACTTCAATATTGAATATTAGCCCTGGTTATTTTCTACGAGTCCCATAATATTGAATTTAGAAATATAATCGAATTCTAACAATGTGTGGGTTTTTTACAGGTTTAAACGAAATTAGATCTTCTCCTTCGATTAACTTTATACAGAAGTGGTTTGCTTCTAGTTATTAAACCATGGAAATTGCATTTTCTTAGAACATTTCTAACAATTGCTTTATTAGCAGACCTGCTAGGTATTTCTTGGGCTGCTAAAAATCTATTTAACTGCACTGGATTTAAAATTACGAATAATACTTCCAAGACCCACTATTTGTTTTGCAATCAGTGAAACGGCCTGGACAACCTGTTCGTAATTTATTATCTACCAAATTTGTTTTAGGGTAATTTGAAATTATATTATTAACAGTAAGTCTGCTTATATTCAAGAGTTCACTTCTTTTTCCTTAGTTTTTCGCAGTTCCAATTTAAAGAAATTTACGTTTTCTGACATCAAAGAAATCATACAATGTTTTTGTCCCGTGTTAATAAATAATTCCTCAGCCGTTAACATTTTCAGGTTTTAAATCCTTCTTTAATACGTTTCACTTGGAAAATCTGCCAGAATTGTTTCTTTTATCTTGTTTATTATTTCATTGCTCTAATATATATATTTTTTAGTTTAACATCTTATTTAATGTCGGTATATTTAAAACACCTCATTCTTGCGTACGTTTTACTTAATATTTGCATCACCACGTAATTCACATGATATTCAGACACAGTAAACAATTAAAACACGCTTAGATTTTGAATGATAGCTGAATTTTTATTGCTAATATTTGAAAGCTTCCTACACCTCAGTATGTTTTCGAGTCAGTGTTTATCGTTCCAGCAAAATGTTTTATTTAGTGCAAGGTATCCTTAATTGAGAAACATCTACTTATAACAAATTACACTTAAGGAATCTAAAAATGTTTTCTGAGTTTGAAGAAATGCCAAACTTATCAAAAACAATGCCTGCATTTAATGTAATGGAAGATTTATTTTCCGCAGCTTGGAGAACTTTCTAAGGAAATCTGGGTCGTTTCTACGTTACACGTTACGAAAACACATATGGAGCAATCGCATTTGCAGGGGATCGAACCCAGGCCGAACGGCCAACTCTTAGATATCTTAACCCGACGGCAACTGGTACACCGAAGCCAGTTCCTAATACCTGGAATATAGGTTAACAGTAATTTTCATTTTTCTTTTTAGTTCGCATAAATTCTTTGTTAATATATTTATATATTTCTTAAATTTCATTTCTTGTACTATATTAATTGTTTACTGAAAAAAAAATTTAAATATAAAAAAACAATTTTACTAAGTAAAATATTCCAACTTAAATAATCCATTATCTGTTTCTGAATGATGTAATTAAAGCTTATATTCCACATCTTATTGAAAGAAGTGAAAGAACTAAGTACAATGGAATACTTACGGCATGTTTTCGTGAGGTAGTTGAAGTCTGTATTAGAATTTAAGCATTCACAGGCAGCTTTCTGTTTAAATTTATCATAAACACATCGCAGATCAGAGCCATAACCACATAAAACCTTATCCCTACAAGCAGAAACTTCGGTACAGAAATCACCAGTAGTTCCTGGTAAACATTCGCAGAATCCTAAAACTTGCAATTCTTTGCAAATACCACCATTTTCACACTTTTCTGCCCCACAAGGAACTAAAATTTAAAAAAAAAAAAAAAAAAAAAACATAATATTACTGAAAGCGTATTTCGATGATTGTTAAATTTAATTTCTTTTCCTTACCATTGGTCAAGTGATTTTATCTTTCGATTTTATACTATGAGAAAGAATTGCTTTTTCTTCAGTCGGGATAAAATGAATGACAGAATTAACAGCGTCATGCAAGTTTTATATATTTTGCTGAAGCCTAAAGACTTTTCTTCAGCAGAAAATAAACAAAGTATATGAGCATGCTGTAAACTTAGTGAAGTCATTTAGACTGTAAACTTCTTGGGGTACTCCCATCGACGTTACCGAAGATTTCAACAACGGTCACCAATGGGCAATCATTACTGCGAAATTCTAAACGACATGGTCATTTACAACTGGTGCTGATTCGCGCTAATTATGACTGTCAACGGGATAAATTAGCCGCTTGATGGGATAATACGTAAGTACTCTTTTGTATAAAAATGATATATTTACTGGGGTTATTTCTGAAGAGTATATCCTTTGTTTAAATAATAATCAAAGATTAATTTAGAAGTCAAGCAACAAAAATCAGCTTCATGTTTTCAAATTTCCACTGTGAAAATTTGAAAACATAACCCTGATTTTTGTTGCTTGACTTCTAAATTGATACTTGTTCGACGTGTTACTGTACCTTAATCAAAATCAAAGATCTTATTAATTAATAAATTTAATATTTAAACCTTAATGGCATTTAAAATGTTCAATATTATTATAAATAATATCGTAATACATTATAAATTAGCGATATAAACTACGTGTAATGTTGCATTTTAACTTTCGTTTTACGTGTTACAAATTGACAACTACTGACTGAAGTCTCAATTCTTACATGACTTGAAAATACCGCAGGATCAAAAGCATGCATATCGACCAATAATCTCTTAATGTTGTAAATTAGAATTAGGAGTATTTGGATCATAGCAACACAGTTGACAAGTAACTGCGTTAACGAATGGATGCCTTCATTGAGGGCATTTAAGGGAAACTAATTCATATTCACGTTCCAGCCAGATGGCACCAGCGGCACTGTCATTCTCCCAATTCTGCCGTTAGCGAACGAAACTCCCCAGCTCGACTTTTACAGCTTTCTCGCATATATATATTTTTCTTTTTCTTTTCTTTTTCTCACTTCCCACATAGAAGATAACATTTTCTTGTTTGTTTAAATTAGGGCAAAATCTTTCTATTTCCAGCCAAAGGCCTCAAAGTACAATGCCAACTAGAGGTCAAAGCTCCTAGCGGTTGATGTCTCAAGAACCACCAACGATGTCTGATGTCCGATACATTCATGTTCCATAGCAGAATCCACGATTTCCAGTCCATTAGCCGGTATCAAAATAATTGATACTTCATTTTAGCGGTTTGTTATCCATTAAAGATGCACATCCTTTACAAAATATGCATTCTGCATACCACGGAATACATGTATATTGATATCATGCTTTAGCGAGCAGACGTCGTACATTAACCAGACCAGATGCGGAACTTAACTTTAGCGACCGGAAATTTTCATCTACTGTGGGAGATTATTTCACGTGAGGTGAAATAGTCGCTTTTTTAGTATCCTTGTATAACTCCACAGTGAGAACTGAAACGCATTGTAAAACAAAGAAAAATCCTAATGAAGCACAGAGCTCTAATCATTGGCAAATTCCCTTATGTGGCTTTTGTCAGTCGGCCCAGTAGAACGGGAGATATACAACTGTCGCATTTTTTTGGAGCAGTGTACATGAAAATCAGTATTGATATTTACGGAGGTCGTCGCGGTCCCACACAGTGCTTCCGTTGCCAGTCCTTCCATCATGCTCAAGCTACACGCCGTCATCCGCCTCGTTGCGTTAAATGAGGTATGGATCATGAATCTCGAAACTGCGATAAGCCCCAGCATGAGCCTCCCAGGTGCACCACTGTCAGGGCCCACATACGGCCAGTTATCGTGGTTGTGAATTTTCCCCAAAACAGTCAGGAATCAAACCGTCCTACTGCACGGACTTATTCGGATCGTGTGGTCATTAATGCCAGCGTTGATCCATATCACAGACAGGAAGCTGCTATTGTAAGTAAGATTTCCGAAGCCAAGCAAGTTCTGGGAGCCCTCATCTCTCTCTTATCAATGCTCAAGGATTTGAGCATACAAAACTTAACAAAACATCTTAAATCTAATGATGAAAAATCTAATCCAACTGCCAACCCAACTCACATCATGGATAAACATCCTTCAGGGCTTTCTACAGGCACGATTCTCCTACGGAATGAATGTAACCTTACTACAAAATTTGTTAAATTTCACAAGTTTGTGATCAACCATGATGTTGACTTACCATTGGTTACTGAAACGCATGCTAAGCCACGATACAGTCTGAGAATGGCGAATTTCAATTCTTACAGGTGTGACAGACTTCATAATTGGGGAGGTGGCGTAGTTATATATGTAAGACGTTCCTTGAATTCCTACCTAATAAGCACGGACAATTCAGAAGTTTATGAGGCAGTTAAAGTATATGTTACTCTCCCTAAGTATGGAAAAATTATTTTTTGTGCATTCTATAACCCACCTGATAATCGTTTAACGGACTCTGACTATTTGCTTTTCAATCAGCATCCTACTTTTATTGGTGGAGATTTCAATAGCAAGCATGTGAAATGGGGCTGTCGACATTCTAACGGCAACGGTAAAATCATTCATGATTACATTCTAAACAACCTTATTTATCTGCATATTCCTGACAGCAACACTTGCAGGCCGAATGTTCTAAATCGCAGGCACGGAATCTTGGACCTTTTTTCTCAGCAACATCCCGATGCAGCTTGATGTGATCTAAGACCTATCATCAGATCAAGTGACAGTGATAGCCCAGTTAGGAGTAAGCATCCTCAAGGAATCTTCTGCAAAGAAAACCCTGGATTGGAACCTTTTCTGGAATCTCGCCTTTGCCTCTTCCCCCAACAACTCCCGTCTCAGTACTAATGAAGACATCGATGAAGCAATTAATCGCCTTACTAGCAATCTTCACAACTTTCTTGAAACTTCTACTACCACATGTAACACGGATCGCTACCATGGTCAACTTTCCCTGCACATCAGGAATGCTATTAAAGAACGCAACAGGCTCAGGAAAAATTTTAATCGCACCTGGAATGCTGATGTGAAGACCAAAATCAATCAACTTAATCTCAAAATTAAACATCTTATTAGCGAACATAGATCAAACCTCTGGCAGAACAAGATCGACCAACTCAATTTAGAAGATGGTTCCTTTTGGCGTTACGTTCGTATGCTGAAAACGACCAGGCCCCACTCCCAATCAATTCGGAGCGAGCATTCAACTGCCTACACTGACGACGAAAAAGCTAAAGCTTTTGCTGATTTTCTCCAAGATCAATTTAGACCAAATAATTTTCCCACAAATCCTACATCTGATCAAGAAATTATGAAATTTGTCAACGAATGGATCTCCTCTCCCTCCCTCAAAAATATCATGAAGTTTACTTTTCCTGTTGAAATTAAGCACATTATCGAGCACTCTCCTTCCCGTAAAGCTCCAGGTCTAGATGGCATCACCAATCAAATGCTTAACCATATTTCTCATAAGAACATCACTACATTATGCAACATTTTGAATGTCTGTATTTGGAACTGCTACTTTCCCATTCCATGAAGCAAGCATCCATTTTCATGATTCTTAAACCTCTCAAGTCTCCGAATTCTCCTACTAGCTATCGTTCCATCAGTCTGCTGTCTACATTGGCAAAACTTCTTGAAAGAATTATCTATCATAGACTTCAACAGTACTTGCATGCCATCAGTGATATCCAATACTGCTTCCGTAAGGGACTCTCGACTACGTAGCAGTTAACCATAATTGGCGATTTCGTGGGTGCTTCCTTGCACAACAAGCTCAGTGTTGCGGTCCTCATGCTAGATGTGGCCAAAGCATTTAACCGCGTCTGGCATGAGGGTCTCATCTACAAGCTTATTAAAATAAATCTACCTCGTGAGCTGATCCTGATACTCAAGTCCTGCCTAAATAACAGGGTTTTTATTGTACTACACAGCAACTCCTATTCTTCTCCCAAGGTCATCTCAGCAGGAATTCCACAAGGAAGTATTTTAGGACAGATTTTGCATATTATCTATGCTAATGACTTGCCCAGTCTACGAGATGACCACAATATGCTTCTTGCCTGTTACGCCAATGATACGGCGATTCTCGCCAAATCTAAGCTCCCTAATCATGCCATCTCAAGGATTCAGAACAAGATCCCTACCATTGAAGATTGGTGTCGTAAGTGGAAGATTAGCATACATCCAGCCAAATTCAAAGTGCTTCTCATCAGGAAATTAAAAAAAAAAATTTGACCCCATCACCTCCGGGATCACTCTATTTAGTACCGACATCCCGTTGATGACAGCCGCCAAATATCTGCGTGTTACACTAAATTCTACCTTCACATGGTCAAACCATATCAGGAACGTTAAAGGAAAACACTAAAAATCATGTTCAAGCTTAATTTCCTCCTTTTGAGTACCACAAGACTCAGTCTACAAAGAAAAATAAGAATTTACACGTCCATCATCCGTCCTATTTTTTCCTACGCTTCTCCCGCCTGGGCCCATGCCACAGCTAATGACATCAAACATTTCAAGTTATTCAAAATAAATTTCCAGGCATCATTACTTGAGCCCTGTACTTTGTCAGAAAGAATTCTCTGCACAGAAACTTAAAAATTGAATACGTTGAAGATTACCTTAACAAACTGAACGACGTTTTTTCAGCAAATCTGCAACCTGCAATGTTGCGAATTTCTCGGAGCACCTTAATTATGAGATTCTTAAGGAGGATCTTCTTATCAGGCCTTTTGCAGCTCACCAGCTCAGAATCCAAAATTACTAGTTGGCTATAGCGCTTTATTAACTCTGTTTATTGTCTGTCGTAAATTGCTTTTCCCACAGTTTTACTGAAATAGGCTGATTTCTACTTGTACAGTATTTGGACAAATTTCGCATCTATTCTTAAATTTTTAGTAGTATATTTTAATTTCTGCGTATTTTTTAACTGCCTCTGACCTACATCACTGCTTGTGTAGACTTTACACCAGTATGGACTTATTTTATTTATTCTGCCTCTGATAGGTACTTGTATATATTTACGCAACCTTATTTTGAATTTTGCATCTTGTACATATTTGCTGACGTAATACATTATCTTGTCCTGGACATGTTTTCTCCCACCAGATCAGAAAATTTCAGCACTATTAGATGACACCAGCTCTACCGTCTGCTTATCAGTACTTATCAGATGTTGCTTTCCACAGAGTATAACGCTGTCTCTTTTCTTCTATTTTGCGACCTTTTCTTCAAGAAAACTTCACTCAGGTTCTCCAATTTCGTCATGCCCGTCCTGGGAATCTTTAAGGAGCTGAAAAGAGCTAACGTTTAGCTGTATGCCAGCCTAAACTCAAACACAAATAACTTTACTCAAACACAAATAACTGTAATTGAGAGGGCAAGAGATTCTCAGTGGACTGATCCTAGTTAGTGAAAAGGTTTCACCAACCAACTGTAGAGACTTTTTCAGTCAGAGGGTGGAACCTCTTTAAAATGCTAATTATGTGCATGCCGGAAATCGAACCTGACACTTCAGAAATGAGCATTAATACGCTGAGCACTATACTCCAATAATACACAGTAGAGGTGTTTTTTCTTCTCCATTTCTTATCCTTTGAGCACAAATTTATGACCCACACTCAGCTAATACATATTCTATTTATATATGTCTGATACCTAAATATTTTATCTTTCATTAATATGTAATTTCTAGTTTAATATTCAGTTAGCGTTCCTCATGTATTGCCTGCTTGAAATTTAAGTTTCAAGTATAGCAAGAAAGTTATTATTTAAGAAAAAAATGATGAACGCCAAGATAATGACTATTAAGTTTGTTTGTTGGCTACATTGCTAGGTTTTGTTTACCTCAATATTATTCATGTTATTCTAGTGCTTGTTTTATGCACCGCACGTTTATATTTGCTTGCTTAAAAGATTAAGCTGTCAAACATACACACATTAACTGGCATAAACTCGAAAAGTAGGTATAGATTGTATGATAGCAGAGTTAACTGAAAACACAAACCTTTTCCTGTTAGAATGAAATTAGTTTGAAGTACTTTTGTTAGCTAATGGGAAATGAAATTTTACAAACTCTTAATGTCAAGAGTATACGTTATGGCTAAGGAAATATTCCAGTCGTAAAAGTAAAAAGAACAGGTATGCTTGCAATATTTAACGACTGTCCGTTAGTATTTAACGCTTAGAAATTTGCAGAAAATTTGAAGTCAGCATCTATATGTTACATACATTCATTTAAATTAAGATGATAGCTTTAAAAACATGTAGTTTTATATAATTTTTCCACGCCTTTTAATCGAAAAAAATAATTATTATATTTTTAAATAAATTAGTAATCTTAACTTTGCACGACCCTCCAATAAAATAAATTATTTTAATGCGAACAGTTTCAGGTAAGTGGAATTCGAATAATTGATAACGGGCTGTAGCTAAAACTTTCTGATTTGAGTAAAGAATAGTTGTTGCTTAAAACAAACTTATTGAAAAATTTCTGATATTAATTTTTCGCGCAAGTCCTGTGAAAGGTCTGTGCCATATGACTATTGATTGATCATTTAAAGACAATGAATAAATAATTTAGTTTATTCAGGATCGTGCTAACGTATAAATTCGTGTTTCATTCAATCACAGTATTAACTTTTTCTTTCGCAAGAGTTGGAGTTTAGTCAGCTTTGGATGCAGTTCGGTTTGAAAAACAATTATATCATCGAAAGGTCAATTATTTTTACAACTGTATCAAAACAACGGTAAAATATTGTGTACAAGTCTTATATATTAATTGGTTTACTATCGATCTATTTATTGATTTATTGTACCACTATATCATTTGTAAGCTTGTAGGGTTTATATTTATTTTAACTAACATTTATTTTAAGCTATCTTTCCTGTTAAGCCTTTACTTTCCCCTAGAGTTGCCAATGCCAGAGTATTCAAATTTTAGCAGAAGTAGTTTGAGTTAAATAGAAGGGAAACGAGATTGTAAGTGTGCTTCTTGAATCACGAGCGTGAAGGTTGCTTGGTAGAAAGTTTAAGAACCGCGCGTTTCGGCCTGTGTGCCTATTTCGACAGTTCGTTGAATCTTTCAAATTCTTAATCAGAAAGTTTCCTGAATCTCAGCTGTATCGTAGAACGCGGTACGTTAGTCACGATTATAGAGCCTCGTAGGTACTGATTTCGTTATTTATGCATCCTGTCATTTATTTTTAGTTGTACTTTTCTATTTTTGTTACACCGCCGGGTCGGCGTAGTTTGTGAGCGTCAAGTGAACGCATCTGTGATTTCTAAAGTGAAATAAAAAGGGAGTTAAACCCTTCTTAAGAGTTTGTGTAATTTCCACTTCATAGCAGTCACTACTACTGTTGCTGACAAGGTGAACACTTTAGGAACTGAAATGGGCGAAAACTGGATGGAAGCTCCTATACAACTCCAACAACAAGAAATGGCGAACCAATTAGAAGGATTTGGATACCTGGTCCATACGATGAGAGCATCAATCAAGCCAAACGTCAATTTCGACGGAAAAAATTCGGTGGCGATATTTTTAGACGGCCTCGAAAATCATTTTCAGCTATACCCTGTGCCTGAAAGACAAAAAGTTGTCATTGCCACGTCTGCACTAAGAGGACAGGCCTCACTATGGTGGGAAAATATAGGTAAATTTTTATTAGGAGAATTCGGAGCCTTTGACGGCCAAACATATACCTTTGAAAGTTTCAAAAGATCATTATTAAAGGCCTTCCCCATAGTGAAAGACCGAGCAAAGCTAGAAGCCGAGCTATATAGTTTTTATCAACGAAATATAGAAGAGTTGACGGATCCGAAATCCAAGCACCTTGCAGGAACTCTTCGAGTTGGCGGTCAAGTTCCAAAACCGCAGAATAGCGGAAAAATCTAGAGGGGCGTCGTATTCTCAAGGTCACCGAAGGCAATCCTCAAATCAACAGACCGGAAACATAAATCGCTCTTATGGGGGAAAGAGCTATCAAGCCAACTCATCGAAGATCGAAGGTCAAGGCCCAAAAAGGAAATTTGAAAACAACCGTCCGCGTACCCAGAAGACAGAAGTTGAAAGGAAAGCTTTAAACGAGTAGAGGGGCCTGTAAAAGCGAGGGTTCAGACCCCGGAAGTTTCGGAAAAAACCCTCAAGAATATACCTAAATACGGTCGTGGTTAAGAACTCACAATTACCGATTATACAAGTCCTGGTTGGCGATGTACCAGTAGAAGCCCTCATCGACACAGGGGCATAAGGTAATTTTATGAGTGATACAATTTTTAAGAAGAATTTTAATAGGTTACGATTATTTAAAAATAAAAACACAGAAATTATAGCAGCGCAAGGAAAAACCTGTCAATGCATTGGGAAATTATCATTACAAATACAGGTAAAAAATGAAAGCCTCAAAGTATTAATTTTTGTGAACAAAAATTTACAGAGTCCAGTAATTTTAGGCATGGAGTTTTTAAAGGCCGCGAAGGCCAAACTGAATTTTCAGGAAAATTCGATTATGCTGGAAATGGATCGGAGGGTGGTGGAGCCAGTGAAACAACCGCAGGTGACAGGTGACGGAGGACGGGGGCGCCTGGTGTCTAACATAGGTAAACAGGCATATACCCCGCGTCCTCCACTGTGTAGAGGCAACAACTCCCTGGAGCCCCATGAGGCCGCCCCGGGAGTTTATTAGGATCTTAAAAGTTAACACAGCCATACAAGGGCTAGACTACATGTAGTACATTGTAAGAACGTGAGACAACTGTAGGTTATGGTTACAGAGGTAGAACAAAATAAGACATAAACATAAAACATAAATGGAAACATATAAAGAAAAACATGAAGAAACACATAAAGCACTAAAAACACAAAAAGGTACACTAAGATAACCTAAAATACACGTAACTAAATAAACACCGAACACACATAGATAAACACGATGCAGACAATTAAATAATGTGGCCGAACGAAACACTTGATGATGTTATGAGACGCATTAATAGCACGTAATTATTCAAACAGCGCGTGTGATACTGAGAGGACACTCAATAAGGCACGTATATATACGTGAAGCAATGTGATGACAGTAGTTCATGAAGCCATGATAATAATAGTACGCACAAGAAAACTCGTAGATATACAAGATGCAAAGTAAGGACTAAGGTACATGATACAATGATATACAGGATGCAATATAATGGTAATAGTACATGATGCAATAAAGTCAGTAATAGTAGTCAGTAACACACATGTGAGCATACAAAGATACGTGTTACAGCATAGTGACAAGAGTACTTGACGTAATGGTGCTAATAGTTCACACTGTACGATGCAGTACACACATATATGCAGAACATATACTCGATGACAAATAGTACACATATAAACGATGCAGACGATTAAATGATGCAGACACATGAAGAAAATAAACATTAATATGGTGCACATAAAAATTATGAGACTCATAGTAGCATACAGTTGATGCTAAGGCACGCGTAACTTGATAGTAACACACAATTCTCCATTCATATATACGTGATGTAATGTGATGATGGTGATACATGATGCGAAGATACTAATAGTACACTTATCAGGTTCAATGTTCCGTCTTACTTTCTTTGCGAACATGCACAGACCTGACTCGGAAGGGATGACAGGGAGCTTACTAAAGCTATGTTCAATAACTGAGGGAAGTAGACAAGATACACAGGAAGGGTATACAAAACCCTTTATTTTTCACTCTTTACAATAATTTTCGTACTTCGGAATACAGAGACAACTACTTGTGGTCTGAACGTAAGAATAAAAATATAACTAAACTCTAACTTAACTTTGGAATAATAAACGTGGAAGATTGGCCTTATATTAACAGGGAAGCCGTGTGTAGTACAGAGAACTGTTAACACTACAATACGTTTAAAATTATCAAGAGGGTTAAACCTCTGGCCTGAAAGGCAACCAGCAACTGAGTAAAACTTCTAAGGTAAGCGGCCTGCTTCGACTAACTCCTTCCTCTCTCTCGCTTGGCAAAAAGCCACAACTTAAGTACTTGGCGTTCGCCAGACAAATTTTGCATAAATAAGTTAACGCTTTTAATTCTGGCCGGAAGTAGAAAATAAGAAGTGATAGTAAAGATTTAAAATAAAATAAACGTTAGTAAAACTTAAGATCCTTACATACTTCCCGCCAGAGTTAATTAGTTTGAAACTGAGGTCTAAAACGACCTTGTTGAAAACTTTTAGCTCTAGAATCTAACGCGAGGCCAATCTTTTACAAACATTTCTCACTAGAAACTAGAAATTAAAAAAAAATTTTTTTTGTTTTTACAATAGCAGCTCCATGGACACCCAATTTTTCATCTGTACTGCATCTAAACAGGAGCTTTTATTCAAATCTGGTTCCTTCCAGAGCTAGTTTAATGAAATGTTACACAATGAAATGGCAAGTAACATGCATATTTATATTTCTCTTAACATTCTTATTTCATTCATGACTATTTTAATTATCTCTCCCCGTGCTCTCTGACATGTGTTGTAAAAGAACACCAAACACGAATGTGTTTATGTATACGTGTTCAACACTGCCTCCTACAATCAAAACACTAACGTGTTAAAATTCAACATGACAAGACCTCGTTACACACCCTATCTTCAAGTCTAAACCCTGAGGTACTATTCTGAAAGTGGCTAACTCTGAAGTGTAGCGTCAGACAGCCTAACTACATTCATTCAACCTTTAACACATATTCACCATAATTTAGTCTTTTTACAGTCAGACGAATAAGTTTAAAATTTTTGGCATTACTTTCACTTTTACCATATCACAGTATTTCTTAACTTTTAAAATAACAGTTCACATTGTATATAAGGACATATTAACATGCCGTTAATTTTACGCATTTTAAAACATACATTAGTAGTACATTGTTAACTTCTATTCTTTTCCAAGAAAGTGCCAATTCTTCTACATTGAAATACTACATTTCAAAAAGTCTTTCAGACTAAAACTTCTTTCGTGCCAGAATGTTTTAAATAAAATTTATACAATAACTTTTACAATATTTAAGTATTTACAAAACGCTATTATACATCAACTTTTAGTTTTACGCGCATAATTGAAAAACATAATACCAAAATCGGTAACAACTCATTTCTCGCCTTTTTGGCGATAAAGGTAGACCTCACATGAGGTAAAACTTCTTGAAATCTGCCACTTGCAGTAAGAATGAAAGATTAACTTAAGTTTGCAAAGTAACATAAAATTTTACTTATATTTGTGATATTCGGACATTCTTTTCTGAGCCCAGTCCTGGAAGGTAGCGCAGATTCTGGTTTGATTTATCCTCCTTCTTGTGCGGGCTCGCCCCTCAGTTTCTTCCTCTAGAAGTTTTCTTTTTCCTCCAGTTCGGTCACCCTTGAATACCTTCTTTTTCGCCTCTGCCTGTGGTCTTGGCCGTTTGATGGCAGCTGGTCTTGGCGGAACCGGGACACTTCTTTCGCGTTCCTGCTTGGACCTCGCTGTGGCCGTTCAAATTTTCCTTGTAACTTTTCCTCCGCCGCTGGTGGCCCTTCCGCAGTTCGGCGACATTTGCTGCAAAGAGTCCTGTCCGATGAGTTGATCTTCCGTTTGGGAGCCGGGTTATAGTTGCCGTTATTTCTCCTGGCCTTCTTTGGATTCGTCGTACTTCTCCCTTCTTCATTCTGGGGGTGTTCGTGAGCTCTTTGTGATATTCAGACGTCCTTTTTCCTGCCCAGGCTTGGAAAGTGGCGAAGACTACAGTCTGGTTGATCTTCCGTCTTGTACGGGTTCGCCCTTTTGTTCCTTCCTCCATGAACTTTCTTTTCCTTCCAGTTCGGTCACCCTTGAAGACCTTCTTTTTAGTCTCTGCCTGTGGTCTCGGACGTTTAATGGCAGCTGGTCTTGGCGGAACCGGGACAACTCTCTCCCGTTCCTGCTTGGATCTCGTTGCTGGCTGTTTAAATTGTTCTTGCTTCTTTGCATCTGCAGCTGGTCTTCCTTCATCAATTCGTCGACATTTGCTGCGTAGACTCCTATCCGATGGGTAGATCTTCCGTTTTGGAGCCGTGTTATAGTTGCTGTCATTTCTCCTGGCTTTCTTTGCATTCGTCGTACTTCTCCCTTCTTCATTCTGCGGGTGGTCGTGCCCTCTCTTTTCTGGTCGGTGGAACGGCTTCTTTTTCTTGTTACCTTCAATTTTCCAACGGGGGAACTTTCTTTTCAACTGCTCCTGTCTAGTAATGGCTTGCCCTTGCGATTGTCGTTGTTCCACCTCTGGAGCTTGTGCCTGCCGTGCCGGATCCTGCAAAAGATCTTTAAATATTGGCATTTTATTACGATTATAGAATGGTTTTATCTGGTCAATGTTTGTGGTGCAGGTTTCACCATTCCTGGCTTTTAACAACCCTACAGCCTCAGTTATTTTTTCTATGACATATGGTCCTTCAAATCGTGGATAAAATTTGGCAGTTTTATCTTCTGGTGCTGAAGAAAGTGAATGCTTAATTTTTAACACTTCATCTCCTACTTTATAAGTTACTCCCCGTCGTTTCATATCATAATAAAGCTTCTGTTTTCTCTGTGCTACTTCAGTATTCTTTTTTGCTTCTTTAATTAATTTTTCTATATCACCCATTTTAAATTCTGGGGCTCTTTGTTGAACATAAAATAATTTATCTAACGGCGTTATAATCTTTCTGCCTAAAAATAACTCAGCAGGAGTTTTGCCCGTTGTATCATGTTTTGCGGTCCTAAGGGCGAAAGCAAATTCATTGACATTGTTATCCCAGCTTTTATGAAAATTTTTAACATAACTACGGATAATTTTCCCTATATTTCTATTGACCCGTTCCGCTATATTTGATTGCGGCGGTTACGGAACCATTTTTAAATGACGTATGCCCAGTTTTTGGCACATGTCTTCAAATACAGTACTTACAAATTGAGGACCATTATCCGATATAACTTTTAGGGGCGCCCCGTATTTTAAAATATATTTATTTAAAATAGAATCAGTAACTAATTTCGCGGTGGCTCGTTTTAAGGAAACAATTTCGGTCCACTTACTAAAATGATCAACCATAACAAGGAGATACCGACTTTTATTTAACTGACTTTTTGGGAAAGGGCCCAATAAATCGATGCCAATTATTTCATTTGGAAATTCGGATTTAATACTATTTAGAAATTAATGTAATTAACTGCTTGACATGTTGGGCAAGACTGGAGATACGCCCTTGTTAACTTTTGCAGTTCAGGAAAATAGACTGCCTCGCGTACGCGTTGTATAGTTTTTCGAATACCAGCATGAGAAGCTAAAGGGCTGTCATGCAACTCCTGCAGGATATTTAATCTAAGACTAGCTGGAAAAACAGGTCGAAATTCGTTGTTGGAATTCGTAGTTTTTGTATAAAATAATAGACCATCTATTAGTTCGTAATGGGCCGCCCTATTTCTTATCGCCACAATATCTTGGTGGCTAAAATTTTCAGGATCCTTTAAATACTCATAAATGCTTCCAAACTCAGGATCCTTACCCAGTTCGGTTATTACAGTTTCTCGGGAATTTATTGTACATGCTGTGAGCATTGCCACCTTTACAGTATTACCTTCTTCATCTATTTTAATTCTGGATAAGGCATCTGCTACGATATTTTCCTTTCCGGGGGTATGCTTGATTACCAGATTATATTCTTGTAGCTTGAGTGCCCATCTTATTAACCTTGGGGATAAGTTTTTCCCTGAGTACAATCTAGTTACCGCTGCATGATCAGAGTACACTGTTATTGGCGCCTTTCCAAAATAGACTCGGAACTTTTGCACTGCTAACAGAACTGCAAGTGCCTCTCTCTCGGTCGCGGAATAGTTTCTTTGTGTTTGATTTAAAGTTCGGCTAAAAATGCCACGGGCTGCCGATTTTGTGAAAGTACCGCTCCTACCGCATAATCCGAAGCATCCGCTAAAATTTCTAAATTCTCATCCTTTTCAGGAAATTTCAACACAGGGGCTTGCGTTAATGCTTGCTTTAATTTTTCGAACGCACTATTGGTTTCGGCCGTCCACGAGAATCTTGCCTTTTTCCTTTTTAATTTTAACAATGGTTCAGCAATAGCTGCAAAATCTTTTATAAAGGACCTATGATATGAACAAAGTCCTAGAAAAGAAGAGAGCTTCTTCGCCGTGTTTGGAGTCGGATACTTTTGTACAGCAATTATTTTTGATTCGTCTGTCTCGATTCCTTTCTGAGATATTTTGTAACCTAAATATTTTAGTTCAGGGGCTGCAAATTTGCACTTTTCGACATTAACTTTTAGACCGGCCTCATTTAATAAAGAAAACACCTGTCTTAAATCCTGTACATGTTGGTCGAGATTATCACTAGTAATAATGATATCGTCTAAATAGATAAATGTGGACTTTCCAAGAACAGGTCTTAACACAATGTCCATGCATCGCTGAAATGTTGCCGGGGCCCCTGAAAGGCCAAACGGCATACGCAAAAATGCATAAGTGCCAGACTTGGTTATAAAAGCAGTCTTAGGCACGTCCTCAGGCCTAACCCCTATTTGAAAATAACCAGTCGTTAAGTCTAAAGTCGTCATATATTTGGTCGATGTTATGTTCCTTAGAATTTCTTCAATAATAGGTAACGGATATACCGGATATTTAGTTATGGAGTTTAATTTACGGTAGGCAATCGCGAATCTCCACCTTTTTGGATGTGTCAATGGATTGTCATTATTTTTCTTACATAAAACCACCAGGCTAGCATAACTACTTGAGCTAAGCGTTATGATCTTTTTACGTAGCATATCGGTGATATGCCATTCTATAATTTTTTCCTTATTCTTATCATACCGGTATGCTTTGTGGCGAACTGGCATTGAATCTCCGGTGTCAATACTATGGTTAGTAACCTGAGTAAATCCTGGAATATCACTAAATAACGAAGCAAATTCACTTACCACTTGTTGGATTCTTCGTTGCTCTTCATTAGGCAGGTGGTCAAGGTTTAACACTGGCAGTTCAGCCTTTTCTTCTCGAACTGGTTTCATCGTCAGATTAAGGGACGCTTCATTAAAATCCAGCGTTGCTTGTGCCTCTGAAAGAAAATCTATTCCTAAGATAATATGTGCTTGCAGATTCTTTACTATAAAAAACATAACCTTTACTTGTTCGTCCTTGATACGGATGTATAGTGGTAATTTACCTATGCACTTACATCTTTCTCCTTGCGCAGCTAACACTGTCGTATTATCCGAATTATATATGCGATATTTACGAAAATACTTCCTAAAAAAATCTTTTGCCACACAGGAACACTGCGCGCCTGTATCCAGGAGTGCGGTGGCTGGGATATTATTCACCAGTCAAATTTTTCACCATTACTGTATTTAACTTGTAGGAAGAAGGGTTTTCTTAGCCTTTGGATTTCCGCACCCTCCCGTCAGCAGAAATCCGTTTTAGTTTAAATCCTTTTTCGTTTCCATGCTTTCCTTCTTTTTCCACTGGCCTTGAGACTTTTTTCCTGGGTTTCTATTGAACTGTCGACGTTCGCCGGCTGTTTTTGAATGCTCGGGTTTCCTTGCCCACTGATTCGCTTTGCTTCCGTAGCCGTGTGCTTGACTTTGCTGTGATCTTGGCGCACCAAATTGGTTTCGTTGTTGATATTGGCGTCTTCTTTCAATGTCCGCCGTTCTTGTACTTTCAAACTGGATTGCTAGCTTAAATAATTTTTCCAGTGTAGTCGGATTTCTTAATTCAATAAAGTCTTGCACTTGGGGATGTAACCTCGGCAAAATCACTTGAATTATCTCAGGATCCGCACGGTTTCCATACAAAAGTTTGAAGACGTGAATTTTTCTTAAAATAAAGCTTGAGAGATTTTCGATTCTTTGCTGATATATGCTGAAAAGTTCCGTTTCTAATTTCGCATGATCCCTTACGACAGGGAAGGCTTTTAGTAGGGCAGTCTTGAAATTTTCGTAAGTATAGGTGGGACTTCCTGCTTGGCCCAAGAGACTTCTGCCTATACATTTGAACCAATTAAGCGCTTGGCCCCTCAAAGCGCTGGTAGCTAAGGTAACTTTTTAAAATTCGTGCACGGGGTAGAGCATGAAGTGGTCATCCAATTTTTCCAAAAAACTGGTTACCGGTGAGTTTCCATTAAATGTTGCTTTTGGTTTCATCGAAGCGCGCATGGTCTGGACGATGTAACCAAATCCTTCCAGGGCGGCAGCTGGCATTTCTGGATTCTGAGCCGTTTCTGCAGGCAGCACAGGTTCTTCTTGAAACTCGGTCATGGTTATTCTTCTTCGTTGGGCGCCACTATCAGGTTCAATGTTCCGTCTTACTTTCTTTGGGAACATGCACAGACCTGACTCGGAACAGGGAGCTTACTAAAGCTATGTTCAATAACTGTGGGAAGTAGACAAGATACACAGGAAAGGTATACAAAACCCTTTATTTTTCACTCTTTACAATAATTTTCGTACTTCGGAATACAGAGACAACTACTTGTGGTCTGAACGTAAGAATAAAAATATAACTAAACTCTAACTTAACTTTGGAATAATAAACGTGGAAGATTGGCCTTATATTAACAGGGAAGCCGTATGTAGTACAGAGAACTGTTAAGACTACAATACGTTTAAAATTATCAAGAGGGTTAAACATCTGGCATGGAAGGCAACCAGCAACTGAGTAAAACTTCTAAGGTAAGCGGCCTGCTTCGACTAACTCCTTCCTCTCTCTCGCTTGGCAAAAAGCCACAACTTAAGTACTTGGCGTTCGCCAGACAAATTTTGCATAAATAAGTTAACGCTTTTAATTCTGGCCGGAAGTAGAAAATAAGAAGTGATAGTAAAGATTTAAAATAAAATAAACGTTAGTAAAACTTAAGATCCTTACACACTGAGCGGTTAATAGTGCACACGATAAGACATGCAAATATACATGTCGTGGTGTACTTATTGACCACATGATGCTAAAACGACAATAGTGCACAAACAAAACTTGCGTGTAGACAAAATGCAGACAATTAAATGATGCAGATAAACATTAGTATGGTACACTTAATGATATTAACGATGCATAATAGCACATGGCTGATGATTGATAGCTGAAGATATGTCACCCGTGGTACAAGGTACACACAAAGACGTATAAGCATATGGTTGATGATAGATGGCTGAAGATATGACATCCGTGACACTGATTGTACACACAGTAAAGCATAGATACACATGATGCAATTGGCTGACTAAAGTACATGATGAATTGCTGAAAAAAAGTACATAAAGAATTTTTGAGAACAGAACACTTGACAAGACATGCAAGAACACATGTTGCTGACAAATGCATGCTGCAGACACAGAGAGGGGCTTCATATTAAGTAGTCTGACAAAGGTCTTGCCCTAATGCCGTTTTTGCCTTCAGAATGCGGCAGATTGTATTTGTCGTAGTCTTATTTTTGATAGTGAAGCGGTAGAATGCCTCTTCATTGCTGGATGGATGGAAGGCAGGTGGTGCTGCGACGTAAGTGGGCATTGGTAGATATAATGGTCGGGTGTGCCTTCGTTACCACACACACATACATTTGTAGTTGAGATTCCGTGCCTACAGAAGTAAGTAGGGAAAGGGCCATGTCCGGAGATGTAGTGTGACAATGGCGCAATTCCTATAGTGCGGTCAGTGGACACTTTTGGGAAGAACATATAAGTTCTCCTGCGTGTGTCACTTTGGTCCCACTCTGATTGCCATATGCGGGCAGCTTCATCCTTGAGTAGACGTTTGAAGTAAGAGGAAGGCGATGGAACGTACAGCTCTTGCGCTGCAATGTTGTTAGCTGCCTCCTTCGCAAGCTGGTTTGCTGCCTCGTTACCAAGGATGCCTGCGTGGGCTTTGACCCATTTTATGGAAATCTCGCGGGAGCTGTTGAGCCTTAGCATCTGTTGCAAATTCATAATAATTTGTGACGTGTGCATATGGTTCTGGATGGCGTACAATGTAGATGCGCTATTCGAGAAGATGGTTGCATTATTAATACCGGTGTCTTCTATTATATGCTGAACTGCTGCTGTGAGAGTGAGCGCTTCTGCCTGGAAGACACTGTTGGAGTCAGCTAGGTGGCCCTTCCATTCATGAGTCGTAATGTGATTCTCAAATTGCACAAAAGCGCATCCGACTCCATTTTCGAACTTGGAGCCATCAGTGAAAATATAGGCTTTGTTGTCATTAGCCATGTTTGCTGGAGGCTCTGTAGAAATAGTCACTCGAACTCCCTTGCCTTTAAGGGCTGGGTGTGTTTGAAGGACATCTCCAGGGTGTTCAAAAGTGATCGGACAGAGAGTCCTGCCATTCAAGGTGGCGTCCCGTCGTAAGTGAATTAGCCTAGTGTAGGCGGCTTCTGCCTGTGCCTTGATATGTAGGGGTAGAAGGCCTGCCAAGATCAATGCAGAACTCGTTGCTGTAGTCCGGTATGCTCTACAGATGTTGAGCGCGAAAGGTCGTTGTATGGCAGAAAGTTGACTGATTTTTCTTGCCCCCATAGGGTGGGCCCAGATGGCAGCAGCGTAAAGCGCAACTCTCTCAGCAACCGTTGTATAGAGTATCTTCAAAATATGAGCATTCTGGCCCCAATTATGACCTTGAAATTGCCTGGTCTTTGTGGCTATAGCCGTTGTGCGGCGCCGGATTTCTTGAAGGTGCGGTATCCACGTTAACCCCGGGTCCCAGGTGAGACCGAGGTACTTGAAGCTGCGCACGATCTTGATATTTCTTCCACCTAATTTAATACAGGGGCGTCTGGTGGGGTTAACTCCAGGTCTGGGAATTATGAGGGCTGATGTCTTATCGTAGGACACATTTAGTCTGAGCTTCTGGCAAAGGTCGTTGAAGATTTTGCAGATTTCCGTACCATGCCTTTCCACTTCGTCACGGGTCCGGCCTTGAACAATGAGAACTGCGTCGTCAGCATAAGCCACTATAGTAGTGTGCAGCGGCCAGGTGATGTTTAAAACAGCATTAAATGTTAGGTTCCATAACAATGGCCCAGCACAAGAGCCCTGAGGGCAACATCTAACTTGCGACTTTGTAGTGATACCATTGTTGTTGGAGATTAGCAGGGTCCGGTCGTGGAGATAGTTGTTGAGAACTTTATAGATGTTCGCAGGGCATTTGACATCTCTGAGGGCCTGCTTAATTGCAGGCCGTCAGAGTCAAAGGCACTCTCCAAGTCTATTGAAATAAATGCCGTATGAAGCTTAAAAGATCTATTATTCTGAACACATTCAAGGATGGTGTGCAGTGCATGCGTTGTAGAGTAGCCTGCGCGAAATCCAAACTGACGGTGACTCGGTTGCGATGTAAATGGTGGCTAAGGCGGTTGATCAGAAGCTTCTCATAAATTTTTCCTAAGGATGACAATAGGCAGATTGGCCGGTAAGATCTGGGTTTGGTCGGGTCCTTATTCTTTTTAAGGAACAGGACAACTTGTCCCTTTTTGAAGATTGCGGGGAAGATTTCCGCCTGCAAGAGCTTGTTGAAAACAAGGGTGAAAAAACCGGGTCGAGCTTTGTAAGCCACTTTAATGAGTGCGTAATCAAGGCCGTCTGGTCCGGGGGCCTTTTTGACAGGCAGGTGTTTAAAGATTTGCTTAACTTCTCTGTTGTTAAAAAGGTAGTCATCAGGGGTGTCTGGGACGCTTTCGTCATTGCGCATGTTCCGCTGCTCTGGTGTGTCATCTTCCGGGCAGTCGGCGTGAAACAACCGCAAGTGAACCTCAGGCATTTGAATGACTATTAACGCCAGGCCATCCAGCAAGTGGTGAGTACTTTTTCGAACTTGTTTTCAGAACGGCCTGGTAATTGTCAAATTGTAACGGATGATATACAATTAACTGCCGGCAAAACCCTGTAGGACTAAACCTTACCGGTATGATAAACAGAAAGAACAAATAATTGAAGAACACATTCAGGAAATGTTGAAGAACCAGATAATAACGCCCATAAATAGTGAGTACGCGAGTCCAGTCGTACTATGTAGGAAAAAGAATGATTTCCCTCCCTCAGATAAAAGGGCTTGGAGGTTTGCTATCGATTACAGAAAGCTTAATAGTGTTACTAAGTCCCCAGTTTACCCTTTGCCGGTTATAGAGGAAATTATTAGAAAGATTAAGTCTACGAGATACATGACTACGTTGGACTTAAAGTCTGGCTACTATCAAATAGCTACGAGACCCGAAGACATACATAAAACCGCGTTTATCACAAAATCGGGCACTTATGCATTTTTACGCATGCCCTTTGGCTTGTGTGGGGCCCCGTCAACATTCCAGAGAGCTATGGACATTGTTCTAAAACCTGTCCTAGGAAAATCGACTTTAACCTATCTAGATGATATAATTATAGCGAGTAGTACGTTGGAACAACACATTAAAGACTTGGAAGAGGTTGTTAAATTATAGAAAGAGGCCGGTCTTACAATTAACGCATCAAAATACAAGTTCGCGACTAAAGAACTTAAATATCTGGGTTATAAAATTTCGCAAAAGGGTATAGAAACTCAGGATTCAAAAATAAAAGTCAGCATAAATTTCCCACCTCCCAACACAGCCAAGAAACTTCCTTCTTTCCTTGGGTTATGTTCTTATTATCGGTCGTTCATAAAAGATTTCGCGAACATTGTTGAACCGTTGTTAGCAATTAAAAGAAAGAAAAATAAAGAAAAGTAAGTTTACGTGGACAGCAGAAGCAAATACTGCATTTGAAAGGTTAAAAGAAGCAGTCATCAATGCCCCTGTTTTGAAATTCCCGGAAGAGGACGAAAACATGGAAATTGCAGCAGATGCGTCGGACTATGCCGTAGGTGCGGTTCTCATGCAGAGTGGCCATCCTTTGGCATTTTTAGGTAAAACTTTAAACTCTACGCAAAGGAATTATACAGCTACAGGGAGAGACACATTAGCCGTATTAATGGCTGTACACAAATTTCGAGTTTATTTCGGCAAAGCGACAGTAACAGTCTTTTCGGATCATACGGCTGTTGGTAGACTGTACTCGGGGAAAAAACCTAACGCCCAGGTTAATAAGATGGGCTTTAAAACTTCAAGAGTATAATTTAATAATTAAATATAAACCGGGTAAGGAAAACAATGTTGCTGACGCACTATCTCGTATAAAACTGGACGATGAAGGCAATGAACTCAAATGCGCTGTGTTGACTTCAAAAATATCAGATTCTAGAGAAACAATTATTGCTGAATTGAAAGCTGATCCTGAATTTGGAAGTATCTATGCGTATTTGAAAGATCCCGAAAGCTTTGAACACACAGATATCGATGCAATAAGAAGTAGAGCAGAAAACTATGAAATAATAGATAATTTATTGTTTTCTACGAAAGCAACAAACGAAAATTTTGAATATAGACCAGTCGTCCCAGCCTCGCTTCGATTAAGCATTTTGAAGGAATTACACGACGCGAAAACAGCGGTCATTTAGGGGTCAGAAAGACTTTAAAAAGGGTACGCAAGGCGGTATATTTCCCGCAATTATATAAAATAGTAACTGCGTATGTCAGGTAATGCAATCAATGTCAGTTAATAAATGATATTAATTACAGCCAGGCCAGGTACTTAAATAGCATTCGCGCTACTTTTCCGAATGAAATTTTAGGCATAGATCTTCTTGGTCCATTCCCCCAGAGTGAGTTAAATAAAAATCGTTTTCTTTTAGTAATTGTAGATCATTTTTTAAAATGGACAGAAATTGTTCCACTTAAACGCGCGTCAGCCAAACCAGTCGCAGATTCATTCTTACACAGATACATTTTAAAATACGGTGCACCGATAAAAGTCATTAGCGATAACGGTAAACAATTCGTTAGCTAAATATTTGAAAACATTTGCACTGGACTTGGCATACGCCATATCAAAATGGTTCCGTATAGACCACAGGCAAACATCGCAGAAAGAGTTAATAAAAATATTGTAAAATTAATTCGAAGTTATGTTAGCACACATCACAATCGCTGGGATGGCTACATAAATGAGTTAGCCTATGCTTTAAGAACAGCAAAACATGATACTACGGGAAAAACTCCAGCAGAATTATTTCTAGGACTGAAGTTAATTACGCCACTAGATAAATTATTCTTTGTGCAACAAAGAGAGGAAGAATTCAAACAAAAAGATATACAGAAACTCATTGATCAGGCGGTTAAAAGTTCGGATACGGCAAGAAATAGATAGAAACTGTACTATGATCGAAAACGCCGTGAAGCAGATTTTAAAGTTGGGGATAAAGTGTTAAAGCGGAAATTTTCTTTATCAAGTGCCCCAGACAATTTCACTGAAAAATTGGCTCCAAAATTTGAAGGCCCCTATGTAATACAGGATATTAAGGGAGTCGCATTTTACCTTAAGAACGAGAGAGGGGAAACCTGTAAAGCAAGTCCCGACCAGGTGAAAAAATATTATAATCAAAATGATTTTGAAATCCTTAAAAGTTTCTTGCAGGACTCAAGCGCAAAAGTAGTGGAAGGTCCAGAAGTAACGCCACCCGCTCCACCACCCAAGAAGCAGAGAACAGAAGAGGAACCTAGCCCTTCTACAAGTCATTCTAGGGTCCCGAAAAGAAGGAAGGAAAATGGTCAGACTCCAACATTCAAGAAGTGCAGGAAATCAACGCCGCCGCGTAAAGAATCTTTGGTAAATAGGAAAAGACCAGATACAACTTTCCACAATAGAAATTCTGCGTCGAGGAAACCACTTCCAGGGCCAGATAGTCAGGAGCAAACAAGGCCGCCGTTCACAAGAACTAAAAGACAGAAGGAGGAACGAAAAGATTGCCACCAAGAGAAAAAATTCAAGCAAGATTCCAGACCGGAGGCCGCCAAGACCAGCCGTCCAGGGGCAAAACGGAAAGGACGGGAACCCGAAGACTTCCACCCCAAGAGGCCGGCGTACAGAGGGCGAAAAAGAAAAGTCACCATGGAGGAAACTCGAAAAATCCAAAAGCTGAGATTGACTTGGCTGATCTTTAGAATATGGTAACTGGTAGTTTGGCGACATATTGGAGGCGATAAAGGTTACTACCTGGGACTTTGGTAATAATGTGAGCAGTACTCAGTTCCGATTACGCGTTATTTTGTGTGAGGGAAATGAGAGATCATGGGATATGTCATGTGATATTAATGGACGAATTACGGTTCTTTAATCGGAAAAGGGGGAAATCGGGAAAAAATCTGGAAATTTTGTATTTGGCTTTATTCTGTGTTGTGTGAAACAGTGTTCGTTAATTTTTGGATCCCATGGCCCTAACTAAAGTGAATTCGAAATGGGTATTTAGTGGGATTGAAAGGGGTAGTAATAAGTGTTTCTTAAAGGTTGTGCGAGATAGAAGTAAAGATGTTTTAAGTTATTTATTTTATCTGGTACCTTGCTGTGAACTATAGGTATGATTTTAAAGATCCTGAAACAGAAATAAGAAAAGTTTATCGGACACGTAATCAAGATTCTGAAGAAGATTAGGTAAGTTAGTATTTTTAATTATTTGAGGATATTATTTTTATGCATTGTTCTAAATGTAAGGTGGAAGTAAAGTAATTTGGTATTATTGTGAAAATTGTTATTAGCAATGATTTAGTTTAAAGTAATTAGGATTCTAAGCTCATTTTTATTAATTTACTGTATGTGCTTATTTATATTTTAAGTAGTGTTTTTGAATTTAATTATATTTTAATTAAATGACAGTTATTTTGTGAATTTTATGTTTGTAGGAATTTGGTATACGTTTTAGTTGAAGTAAACGTGCATGGAAATAATTTAAATATTTGACACTAAGTATTTGTAATGCTTGCGGTATGAATTCGTTGGTGACGTTTATAATATAATAGATGATTTAGAGGTAAAAGTTTTTGGATATTTTATTTATTTTATACGTGGAAATGTTCATATTTGGAAAGGGTAAATACTTTTTCGCGATCAGGTAATTTCATATATGTTCTTTTTAACGGGTTTAAAGATTCAGAAAATTGTCATGCATTTTCGTGAAATTTTTCTAATTTATGAGGAAAAAGGAGTGTACATGGATATGGTGAAGAGTGTGCGCAATGCCATTTTTGTGCAATTCTGGGATTTTTTTAAAGTAAAAATAAGTCGACGTGTACATGGTTTAGTGATATTTTAATTAAATGATAGTTATTTTGTGAATTTTATGTTTGTAGGAATTTGGTATATGTTTTAGTTGAAGTAAACGTGCATGGAAATAATTTAAATATTTGACACTAAGTATTTGTAATGCTTGCGGTATGAATTCGTTGGTGACGTTTATAATATAATAGATGATTTAGAGGTAAAAGTTTTTGGATATTTTATTTATTTTATACGTGGAAATGTTCATATTTGGAAACGGTATATACTTTTTCGCGATCAGGTAATTTCATATATGTTCTTTTTACCGGGTTTAAAAATTCAGAAAATTGTCATGTATTTTCGTGAAATTTTTCTAATTTATGAGAAAAAAGCAGTGTACATGGATATAGTGAAGAGTTTCCGCAATGCCATTTTTGTGTAATTCTGGGATGTTTTTTTAAGTAAAAATAAGTCGACGTGTACATGGTTTATGTGTATGTGTTATTTTGAAAAACGCGTAAGGAGTATGGTATTGTGCACTTTTTCCCAATTTTGCAGTGAATATTTGTCATGATTAAGCAGTTTTGTTAGATAAAATTTCTAGCATAAGTGTAATTCGGCTAGTAGATTGTTGGAAGAAGTGTTCAGTAGATAAAAAGAAAAGAAACATGTCTTTACTTCGTGAAGACAAAATGGCGGCGGGAAAAAAAAATAGAGGGTTGCTGTAGGAGAGTTGGTCGCCAAATTTTCGCCAAATTACGATAATGTAAAGATCAACCATTGACTTCTATGAATTCCATAACTTAGGATCAATTCTGCCAGAAGAGGATGTCGGAGTTCCAAGCATCGAAAACTCAAAGATAAGTTAAAATCCTCTATATTTTTTTTTCTTTTGTTCCGAAATGTTATGCGTAAATACGAAGTTCTATGTTTTGAAGGAAGTCAGTTTGTCTCAGTTGAGACTTAGTTTTTTTTTTACTTTATTTAGCTAAGGAAAAAGTATTATTTTCTTTAAGAGTAAAATATAAGAGCAAGCAGTTCGAGTTGGTCGAAATACTAATTCTGTTATGTTAAAGCCAAAATTTGGCCGAAAGTAAAATAACTTCGTATTCCTGTATTAATGAAAAATTTAGTTTCAGTGCCGCCAGCTTGGCGAAGAAAGCGTGAAGTAAAACTTTATTTTTATCTTATTCATTTTATGGTAAATTGTAAAAATCATATGTATTAGAATCTTGTAAATATAGGTACATACTTGAAAGTTATGTAAAAGTAGAATTTAGAAGCATAAAATTTTAGATGCTTAGATGCTAAAAGTAAATACTGGAAAGAAATGAATTCAAATTTAAGTATTAAACAGCAGATAAAATCATGCTTTAGAGCGAAAGCCTGCATGTCTAAAGATTAATGAGGGGGAATTAGAATGAATGTGTTTTAGAGGGTTCTCCACCTACACTTGAATTCTAAGAATATTAAACATAGCTCATCGAGTTTCAGTATGTAGATTAAGGTGTGTCTATTTGGCCGTTGAATTCTAACAAATCATTGTGGTTAGGGGAAGTGTTGTAATACAAAAACACGAAGATTCCCGTTTGACACCACACGTGGTGGAGAACCAGGGTAAAGTTAAATTTATATTTGAATACTTGAATGAATGTGAATTAAGCAGTTAATTAAGGAAAATAAAAGGATCGAAAACGAAAACTTTATCCAGTGTTAAGAAAGTGTAAATCATAATGTATTTAGAAGATACTGATACTTATTCCTTCCAGATGCTGGAAGGAAGAGAAAAGATTGATTGCTGAAGACCAGAAAGGATCCTGTAAGAAGATATGGTAATTTTATGCGTCTACAGAAATTATTATAATTTTTGAGGAAACAGATGGTTTTATGTAAATGGAGCTCTTGAGTTTTAGATCAGAATGTGGAAACTTTTTCAACAGGTCGTTTCTAGGACCTGCTTCCAAGTTTACCAAATTCTGCCAGCGGCAAATGTGGGGTTTATATTTATTTTAATTTACATTTATTTTAAGTTTAAGCTATCTTTTCTGTCAAGCCTTTACTTTCCCCTAGAACTGCCAATGTCAGAGTATGTAAATCGTAGTAGAAGGCGCAGAGTATTCAAATTTTAGCAGAAGTAGTTTGAGTTAAATAGAAGGGAAACGAGATTGTAAGTGTGCTTCTTGAATCACGAGCGTGAAGGTTGCTTGGTAGAAAGTTTAAGAACCGCGCGTTTCAGCTTGTGTGCCTATTTCGACAGTTCGTTGAATCTTTCAAATTCTTAATTAGAAAGTTTGCTGAATCTCAGCTGTATCGTGTGGTGTATTTAATTATGGCAAAGCACACTAACGCTATCTGCCTAAGGGGAGGGATGCCTTCGTGGATTCGAACCTCAGACCGAACTACCAGTGTTCAGCGACTTTACCGCTCGGCCGCTGGTGGGCTCTCAGCTGTATCGTAGAACGCGGTTAAGTTAGTCACGATTATTGAGCCTCGTAGGTAGTGATTTCTCGTAGGTATTTATGCATCCTGTCATTTATTTTTAGTTGTACTTTTCTATTTTTGTTACATCGCCGGGTCGGCGTAGTTTGTGAGCGTCAAATGAACACATCTGTGATTTCTAAAGTGGAATAAAAAGGGAGTTAAACCCTTCTTAAGCGTTTGTGTAATTTCCAGTTCATAGCAGTCACTACTACTGTTGCTGACAAGTTGGGGCATCCCAACATCATAAGCTATTAAAAATAAATATATTTGAAATTAAGATTATAAGAATGAAGGTTCGTATAACCCAAAAGTTGTGCATTTAGTAGTTTTTAGGTGAATGTGAAATGTTAAAGAATGTAAATGCTTCCCTAATGTCTTTGATGTTATGTAAATAATTCTGATTTGTTTAATTGAGTATTAACAAAGATATGAAATTTTATTTGTTATTGATATTTTTATTGTTCTTCGTGTGGTATTTAAAATTTTTATTCAAATATATTCTGTGAATGCTCCCCTTCTAAGAAAAATCATTAATTTGATGCAGCACAATTTTCTAAAAATAAACGTTGCTTCTGTACATCTCTTTCTAATATGAATTCCTCATTTTTGAGTAAATTATGATTTAACTAACCAAAATAACTTTGGTTCTGTTTAACAGATACAGCTTTTCAAATTAAATCCAGAAACTATCAAATATTCTTTATTTATAGTTAAATCAATTTGTAACTGAAGCAAACCGTATGACGTTAAATTAGCCGAGGAGTTCGGTTAGAATGATTATGGCATAGGTGTACTATTGTAAGGAATTGCAAACGAGCATTCTGAAGAAGCCATGCAATGTAATGACTGAATGTATCTGTTTGTTATACTTAAAACTGGGTTTCAGTTACTAGCAAGGACACAAACAGTTTCCTATGAAGATTCCCCGAAAAATGTCCTAAATGTTCTGGACTGCAATTACGTTTCACGTATGAACACTGAGGTATGTGTACTTTGTAAGCAAAACAGTTAGGTATCATTCCAACAACTACTTCTCCGCATTTAATTCTATAGATGACCAGGCAGTAATTTTCATTAGGTATACGAAAAATTAAAATCGCAATATTTAATATAATTTTCTCATAAGAAGCTTAAACCATCAAGCTATGGATCCTGAGAGTCTGGTTTCATACCTTATTAATAGAACAGTCTGGAAGTTGAAACTTGCATCTGCAGATTTCCTGCTTGCACCTACCCTTCGAATACTATTATAACAACACGCTAACTCTTTTCTACAAAAGTTATGTTCCTTGCATTTTGTAATTTCGAAGCAAAGGTCACCTGTTGTTCCTAGTACGCACTCGCAAAATTTGTAATCTCCATGGCTGGTGGAATCACCTCCTTAACATGGTTCTGAAAATAATGCGAAATAGGAGTTATCCAGTAGAAACTCGACTATCTGAGGAAACTGGGGCGGTGATCACATCGTATAATTCAAAACATGGTTAATAGAGACTAAATTTTACACCATATTAGTTTTTCTTTCGACAAGATATTCTGAAATTGGTTATTTGAAATTCTAAAAATACAAATATAACTATTATCATTTCTACGAAATGCTTTCTGCCTAGGTAAAATTTGCTTCCTTCAGTAAACAAATATTTCATAGATAGTTTTACTTCAGGACAAAAATATTCAAGGGGAAAAAACTGGAGTAAACAAACTCTATCGAAACTTATGCAAATTGTGGAATTTCTTACATGCTTTTTTATGAGGCTTCTCTGCACTTCCTGAAAGAATGTTAACTTTTCTTGCGATAGTCCTAGAATTCTATCAAATAGCGCATGATCATGACAGTTTTGAATCAAACAAAATCCACCACCAGAAGCGTCAGAACATTACTTTAAATAATAAAGAGGTTTGGTTATGGCTTTAAATGCAATTAATCGCTGAGCTGTAAAACCGCTAAACACTGGTAGTTCAATCTAAACACAAATTCAGGCGAAAAGGCTGGGGCACTTTTTCCAAAATGAAACGATCCACTTGATATTAAAACATGCTCCACGAAGACAACCACCTCTTTAAGCAGAGAACCCTTCTGTGTTTCGCCATGATCAGAATAAATCGAAACCAAGTTTCAGCGTAACAAATTTCAAGATTTCCATTTCATCGTCATTCTCAGCATATGACGGTTATTTTTATTTTTCTCTATATCTACGCCAAGCATGATTTCACTATAAATCAAAACTTGAAAATTTGGTTTCGTACTTTTTTATATTTACCCATAACATTATCCTTTTATCCTTTCAAACATGTCGATGAATTAATATTCAATTAGAGCTTTCTTATTTACACGTGTAAACCACATCCTTTAGCATGATGCGCAATAGGACAGCCATTATTCATAACTGCACCAAAAGTATAAAAAGCGCCAAACGATTTAATGTCTTGCAGATATTATTATTCATGTATTTTGCTTCATCGAAACGTTATTCACATTTTAGTTTAAATAACTATTTTTATTTAAAATAATATTATATATAATTTTAAAGATAGCAATTAATAAATCATTAATGGACACATGTTGCTATTAAATTGGCGGCGCAAACCAAGAACGAGAGCACCGTAAAGTAATTGTGTTAGGAAAAAACTAATTTTTAAGTGCTGAAACAAGAATTTTGTTGATTAGAAACGTAAAAATTTTACATATTTGAAAATTTTAAGGAAAGTTTAAAAATGACCTTTTTCAAGCTTATGGCTTATTTTCGACAACCCATAAATATTCCAAAAATTAACACAAAACTAGTATTAGTGTAACAGTTTGAACAGTAAACATTTCAACAGTAATCAGTATTAGTGTTTTTAACAAAAACTACTAACACTAAAGCACAAACTGTAAATTCCTCATAGCTTAATAAAATATTTTCGAATATTAATCATCCATACGTAGCACGATTTTACATCGTATTGAATAGAACAGAAAGACAACGTAGCAGATTTTGTCCTTGTAATCAAACTGCTTACTAGAATTTGAGCATTGACATATAGTTTTCATTCGAAACCTATCGTAAGTACATTTAACATCGTTATCCGTACCGCAAAAATTATCTTGTTTGCATTGCATAATTTCAGAGCAATTGTCGCCTCTTGTTCCTCGCAGGCATTCACAAAATTTGAAATCCCCGTGTCCAGTGCAATTCCCGCCATTTCTGCAGTCACTTCCTTGACACGGCTCTGAAAAATTTTCGAAATTGTAGATACAATAATTAGAATATGAAATAAATGTGGAGGTGCTGAGACACTTTTAGAATAATAATATCTGGAATGCAAAATAAATACTAATGATATTGACTCATATTGTTTTAGAAAAACGTAAGAGCCGTTTAATTAATGTTCACAATGTTTAATTAATGTTTACAAAAACCACTGATACTAAGATTACACTTCAATCAGTGATTAATATTCTTGGAGGCATTACTTTACTGCTTCATCAATTTTATTCCAATTTCGTCAATGCGAAAAAAATTAAGCAGCACTTTTCGCTGATGCCACGCACTCTGTAATATATGTCTAACGGGTTTCCGAATATTCCATTGCAAAATAACAATTAGCTTTACTGTTAAAATTCCCATACATTAATTGTGTGATATAAATTATATAGAATCTTTTTTAAAAAAACTCATATTTTGAAACTTTAAAATGATGTCTTCTAGTCTCCGAAGTTTTTCTTGTCATTCTTTAATTATTGTTGGTTTCAAATGATATCTCGATGTTTTTCCAAACATGACAGGAAAATAATAATCAGATATTTCTCTTTTTTGTCTGCGTGCTCATTTATTGCTATTATATACATAGATAGATAAATATGTATATATAATTAGTGTCCTGAATAAGAAAATGAAGTATTTCATGTAACAAACCACTTGTTTATGAGAATAAATTAGATATCAGGAAAAGTTTGACCCCAATATTTCTTCCTAATAGCACGCTAAATTGGTATCTTTAAAATTTCTAGTTCGCATGTTCTTTAAAGCATGATTAAGCTTTTCTTGAAACAGAATTTGAGGAAATTTAAATCGAATATCAAAAGCATTTCCAGCTAAGCATGGCAGATTTTAAAATTCTCAATATTTAATTCCAAACGATGCCATCTCAATTATTTTGATATGATATGAAAATAAATGGAAAACAGAGCGTGATATAATGTTATTGAAACTGTGCTGTATACATTTATATATTTTCTATCTAAATAAATATGTTTTTAACATTTAAGTGACCTTGTATCGTTCCTCAGTACTTTGTCATGATATAATGTCGCGAAACCTACTGAACTAAGTAGTGAATTATCGCTGAGTTCAAGTAGTTACTACAGAGCCCCGAGAAGGGTTAAAATACCCTTTTATTCATTCAAAGAAATAATAAAAGATGGCCCCCTTCGTAGGCTTACAGGAAAGCCTTCACTGGGCTTCGTAATCAGGATAAGAAAATAAGAATCTAAACTAATACCAAACTAAATAGACAGCCGATGCTAGATCTAACATAGTTGTCACTTAAATTACCCTAGCCGGAGATTATCAACAGGCACGTACGATGAGTACGAAGTAGCCAGAAGGCAAACACTTGCCACTAAGCGCTCCTAAGCACTCTCTCTCTCTCGAAGTCGTAGGTCGTAGGTCATCACTTTAGTAAGCGGTGTACGACCAAGTGGTCTTTAACACTCTATATTTGTCCCTTTCGGATTATCCTGAATAAGAAAATAAGAATTCAAAATTTTGGAACTCCAAGGTATTTTACACATTTTACTTTGAGAACAGTAGTGCCATCCAGTGTGATACTGCTGACGTTTTTAGGTTTTATCTGAAAAATGTTATTCGGGAATTGGCTGTATTAATCTTTATTTTCCACGCGATAAACCACTTAGAAAGGATATCTGCAGCAATTTGTAATTTCTCTTTAGCACGATTTGGATTGAGGGAGTTACACATAATAGCGGTATCATCCGCATAGCAGACAAAAATCGTGTTTAGGATATTAGGCATATCATTGATGTATAAATTGAATAAAATAGGAGAAATTAAACATCCTTGCGGTAGTCCTGCGAGGATAAATTTTTTAGCTTAAAGAGAATCTTGACTTTGAAGGATCTGCTGTCCAGATAATTTGCTATGGGGATTATCATTTCTGGAAGAAACGGTTAAATTATGAGTTTGAGAATGAAGCCTGCATGCCAAATCTTGTCAAACACTTTATGAATGTCCAAAAATAGGGCAGCTACAATTTATTGTTTATTGAGATGACACCCGATGTGGTCTGTGATTCTAGCAATCAGCTGCATCGTGGAAATGACTACATTAACTATGGCGTATTTCCAAATAGAAATTAAAACTATTCCTTTCCTGTTTAAATTTTGGACAGCTTGCCGTCAAATCCAGCTGCTTTTCTCTCTCGAACTAAGTTGAACTTCCCTTAAATACTAACTCGTTTACATAAAACGCGATACTAAAAACTCAATCTGGTAAGGAATAGTAAATGGAAGAAAAGAACAGACAGTAAAGCATGTTTAAACTTAAAATAACTGTCAGAAACTTAATATAATTTCTACAACGATTTTCGAATTCAGATAACATTGTGCTATACCATGCTTAATTTCAAAGTTAAGATGCAATGGAACATAACGCATGATATAATAAAACGTGTATCGCAAATCAGTTAAAGTGAAAAACATTAAAAAATATTACTCGGATAAAGCGTTATACAAACTGAAACAAAAAATATGTTCATATGTAGTTAGTTTAATTAAAACATAAGAATATATTTCTTTTTAAATTTCATCGCAGTTTTAAAAAAGATCCCCATATAAGCCTACCGCTTATTTTCACTTAAGTCATCATAACATAAAAATTCGAGAAATCGGAGTCATTTTATAAAATACAGAAATTAACAAATAAATTACTGCTTAAGGCACAAACTAGCAAAGCAGTAATCTTAAATGATTTACTTTTTTTTTTTCTGAACGTTTATCTTTGACATAATCTTGAATAGAATTAGTAAAATATGGAATTTACCTTTGCAGATTTTCTTCTCGTAATCAAATTGCTTACTAGGATTCGAACATCGACAGATAGCTTCCATTCGAGCCATATCGTAGGTACACGTCGAATCTTTATCGTTACCACAAAAATTCCCTTTACTGCACTTCGTAATTACAGAGCAGTGGTCGCCAACTGTTCCTGGTGGGCATTCACAAAATTTGAAATCTCCATGTTCTGTGCAATTGCCACCATTTTTGATTTTTGCAGTCACCTTCTTGACACGGCTCTGAAAACATTGCGAAATCGAAGATATAACGATATACATTATAGATATAAGTACAGATGTTATGGAAACACTTTTAGAATAATAATGCCTAGAATAGTGTTATAAATTGTGGATATATGTAAACACTTTTAGTGAAATTACATGTAAATTGTAGTATCATTTATCTCTACATATAATAAAAGAGTCTGTCATGGTGTGTGTGTGTGTGTGTGTCTTCCTTTTGCGCTGCGCGTAAGCTAATAGACCCACGTCTACAAAATTTGGTACATAGCTGCATCTAGACAAGAGCCAGTGCCCCTCGAAGCGATTTTTTCGAAATTCGAATTCGAATTTTTTTTATTTTGTGTTTTGTGACGAAATCGTGTCATTTTGAGACACAATCGGCTATACAAAAGCGAGATTTTACTCTACACACTCCATTTTCACATCGTCATGAAACGTAGGCACTTAGCTATTTTACGAACTTAAAATAAATTTCGTGTTTAAATAAATCGATTAAATACGAATTTATTTAACAAAGGGAGCTTAACACCTTATCAACGGGATTTTTCTAAAAACGTTTATTTTAAAAAATGTACAGTTTATTTTTCTTTGACTTTTGGACACGTTAAACTTCATCCTTGCGCCTTCTTTTACAAAACGAATTTTAGAAAAATAATATTTTGTACCTTTAAAAAATTTTTTTAAGTGAAGCTTCCGAGTACACTTCTCACATCTCACATCTTTAAAAATGTGATTTTGGCAACAATTTTCCTGTCTTATTGTAGTTGATAGATTTTTGATGAAATCGTATCATTTTGAATAGTTTCATTGCTTTTAAAAATATGGGTTGGCAACAATTTTTCATCGTATTTGTTATGTCACTGTTTTTAAGAGATTGTCATTTTTCATTGTCATTTTCATATATACATGATATAATGGCAGCAAGGAAAAAGTCGGAACACTGTTGATGCGTAGTTATCCTAAATTGAAGAGGAAGTAATCTGATTGCGTCGTAAGCTAATGAATGTGTTGACTTCGTAAATAAAACTTGGCAGTAGAAGCGATTTTAATTCCATTTTTATTTCCAAATGACATATGTGGCCACAGATCATTTGGCACCCTAGTCGTGCCTGTTCAAGACCATTTACATTATTGATATTATTGCAATAGGAAGCACCATAGGGAAATTGCGCCCAAGGGCAGCACAGACAGAAGCTGAAGTGCGTAGTTTGAAAAGATGGAAGTACGTGAAGAGAAAAGTTTTGGTTTACAAGGTCAGTTTCAGTTCTTAATTATTACGTCATCAGAGTTGCGCGGCCCATAGAGTGATCTAGAAATGACGCAATGCAGAGAAGTTATTACGATTTTAGAATAAAGAGGAAGAATTAATGTTTTTAGTTATTCTGATTTATATAATTTTATCTTACATATTCCCCCCCTTCAAAAAGAAAAAAGTGTAGCGACAGAGAAGCCTTTTGAAAGAGAAAGAGTTAAAGCACTAGCAAATGTAAAAAAAAAAAAAAAAAAAAAAAAAAAACATAAATCATAAAATTTTTGTCCTGTAAAGTATAATTTACAAATATCAATTTTTTTTAATAAATTTTTAATTTTTAGAGTCCTATTGAATTTTTCAGCATTTCAGTCCAAAAGTCTTTTTGTTTGAGAATTCACATAATCATAATTCTTCAGGGAAGGTTCTTGTTATTACAGAATATCACAAAATAAACTTTTACATAATCATTACTTATAATTAAATGTAATGCACATAAATATTTATGATATTAATTTTCATATTGATAAATTATAATTTAACATCATAAATAATAGGATTAAGTTTTTCAGAATTTATGGTTTCACCGTTATCATCTTTCATTTACAATTCCTGATTTTACCAAACTGGAAGCCTCGCAATACTTCTAAACAAACATATCCATCAATAGGGCTGTCCTCTTGAGCTAACCAGTGTGTTCTCTGCACTGGTGGCCCAGGGTGCCTAGACAGTTACTTGAAAAGGCCTCCGTTCCTTGCATTAAGGTAACTGGCCTTTGAGAACTGCACTAATACATTCCATAATAAAAAAATATAATAATAATAATAATATAAAAAATTTACATGCATTCATAAAATGAGAGCCTCCAACATTATCTTGCATGAAGAGGGTAAAAGGAACAACTGTACAGAGGTAATTACAGGCCTCTGTTAAAGGAACCAGTACACCCTCATCATACTATACTTAACACACAATAACCCATAAATTTTAACATGCATTTACCATAACTTCATATTACATATCTGTAATAATTTCACTTATTTTTTACACCTACTTCATTTTTAGAATAATTATAAAATTCGTATTCAAAATTCTCAACAAAATTTCAAAAACATAAAAACTTATCTTAATATCCTTCCCTATGAATAATTTAAATAGCTTAAAATTAATTACTTAATTTGCTCACACATAATTATGAAAAATTAATGAACAAGAATTTCAGATTTTCTCAAAACAAATTGCAGAAATTTTAACCAAAGTTGAAATGAAAACTATAGAATTCGCAGCATATTAAATGATTTAGTTTTTGAGTTAGAGTCACACGAACGTAACAACTTTTGAGCTGTTGAAAAAGCAGAAGCGCAAATAATTTTCTGTCGCACATACTTGCAAGCACTTAACTCGAATCGACCTTGAACCCGCTGTAATGCTTAATTCCTAAACGGTAATTCACTGATGATTTCTTTTTCACTAGGCACTCGAACTTCTCAATTTATCGAGAGATTACTTTCAATCTGTAACCACTACGCGTGATTATTTTTTTTGAAGCACTTGCAAAACACCACAGCAGAAGAATGATGTTATTTTTTTTTAAACACTGAAAAAAACAAACTTGATGATTCACTTCTTTCACATTATCTTGGAGTTATCACAAAACGATGATTTGAAGAGCTGAATTAAATTTTCCATTGAGGTTTCAGGCTGCAGGAAACTATCCTGCCGACTTAATTGTCATAATAGCAGCAAGGAAAAAGTCGGAACACTGTTGATGCGTTGTTATCCTAAATTGAAGAGGAAGTAATCTGATTGCGTCGTAAACTAATGAATGTGTTGACTTCGTAAATAAAACTTGGCAGTAGAAGCGATTTTAATTCCATTTTTATTTCCAAATGACATATGTGGCCACAGATCATTTGGCACCCTAGTCGTGCCTGTTCAAGACCATTTACATTATTGATATTATTGCAATAGGAAGCAGCATAGGGATTTGCGCCCAAGGGCAGCACAGACAGAAGCTGAAGTGCGTAGTTTGAAAAGATGGAAGTACGTGAAGAGAAAAGTTTTGGTTTACAAGGTCAGTTTCAGTTCTTAATTATTGCGTCATCAGAGTTGCGCGGCCCATAGAGTGATCTAGAAATGACGCAATGCAGAGAAGTTATTACGATTTTAGAATAAAGAGGAAGAATTAATGTTTTTAGTTATTCTGATTCATATAATTTTATCTTACATACATAATACATTTTTATTGATTTTTTTGATAAGGTTGTTCTGTAGAGTAAAATTCTGCGCGGAATTTTATGTTTTTGAGTTGCTTTCATGTTATTTTTTGCTTATTTCACTGTTTGTAAGGTATTGAAAAGTTTTGCATTGTTTGCCTTCAACGGAAAATTGGTTAATTTTTTTATTAGGATAATTAATATTTGTATTAAGGGATATAGCTTATTTCATTGTAATTTTGGTGCTACTTTGGTAGACGGTTGCACGGACTTTTGGCGATTTACGTTGGCGCTATTGTTGGCGCGATTTTTACAAACGTCAGCCATCTTGAAAAACGATGTTTTTACGCATAGTAAAGTATTCGAAACTTAAAAAAAAAAATAAATATTGTTAAAAGTAATTGATTAAATTTTTGTTGAAAATGTTTTTTAAGATGGCAGGTAAGTGTAAATAAATACATTTCGTATGAGTATAAAATACTAAAGTAAGGTTATTATTACTTTCATATAGCAAAGAAGAGAATAAAAACACCGCTATAAAAACATTGTGCCAACGTTTAATTAGATTAAAATATTACTGAAATTGAATATCAAATTAAAAACCATCATACCAACATTTAAAAGAATAAAAATATTATTAAATTCAAATACTTTAAAATACGTTATATAGAATATAATTAACATTAAAACATATGGACAATAATTATCTCAGAAATTTTTCAAAATAGTGTATTAATTTTTTTTAACAAAAATTGCAGTATACAATTATAAAATAAAAGAAAAATATGTACTTAAAATTTTTTTAGTCATTTAACATGTTGTTTATTGATAAGTACCACAAAAAAAATCGGAATCCTAATTTAGATAACATCTTTGAAGGAATTCGAAGATATGAATTAAATTTTAAAACGGCGCGGAAATGCACAAATTGTCAGTAACCAATCAGGGAGCTGATTACAGCTCGTTAATGCACAAATATTCTATAACAAGTCAGAGAGCTTATTATATCACGCCTAGAATTAAATTTATTTAAAAATTAATACATAATAAAATCATTTTTTTAAAAAATGCAAAATTAAATTATATTTTAATATTTAACAGCCATAAATAATGTTTAAAACATTAGATTAAATTTATACATATTAAAACCAATTCCTTTTAAGGTAAGATGACGTCAATGATTACATCAACCACAACATAAAATTTCATAAAATATGATAAACAATAAAATTTTTATTTCAAATAAAAATGCAAAATTAAATTTATTTTTAATATTTAGAGGCCATAAATAATATATAAAACACGGAATTTATGCACAATAAAACACATTATTTTTTGAATAAAATGACAACAAAGTATCGGTTACCATAAATAACTTATCCAGCAATAGGTTTACCATAAGTTGTATTACTCGCCAAAAGAAAATCGCCAAAAAATCGCCAAAATCCGCGCAACCGTCTACCAAAGTAGCACCGTAATTTTTTTTCTTTTGGAAATATAAGATAAAATTTCATTAATTATACTTTTCTTTTCAGAATTTTCTGTTTTTTTGCATTCTTTTATGTTATTTATTTCTCATTTCACTGTTTTTAAGATATTGAAAAATTATGAGTGATATTTTTAGGAAACAAAGTTCTTAACGTCCTTTATACCATTTGAGTTCTTAAGATTTTGCAAAGGGAAGTTGGTTAATTTATTTATTAGGCTAATTGTATTAAGGGATATTGCTTCTTTCATTGTAATTTTGTTATACGTAATAACCTTTTTTTTATGAAGTTGTTCTGCAGAGTAAAATTCTACGCAGTTTTTAAATTTAACGTTCGGTGTTCCCTTCAGCCATTTTTCCGATACATTTAAAAGCCACACGAAGGCTGGCAGCGAAGCTGCTATTTAAAGAATAAAAAAAACCTATTAAAGAAATTTTATTTATAAAGAATACTATATTTCAAAATCTTTGACTCATCTTTGACACTCATTATTGACTCAATATTTTTTACAAAAAGAATTGTGAAGGCTGGCAGCGAAGCTGCTAGTATAATATAAAATAAAGAGCCTCAGAATGCGAAGCATCGGTGAACAAACAAGGTTATAGTCCTGGAAAATAACAGTTAACAGACAAAGTTATAGTCTTGGAAGATTATAGATAAAAAACAAGATTAACAAGATTATAGTCCCTGGAAAACAAGGTTAATCCCATTTAATATTGAGGAAAATTAGCGAGATAGCATCAAGCTGGCGATGGTTTCGGAGACTGACTTTTGTCGCCAAATTTTACGAGAAATTACCAAACTTGGTGGCCATTTTGCTATATTTTGTTTTGATTCCTGTTTATCGATAACTGATCCGACCCGTATATAACTGTAACTGCATCGGATTCTACATAACTGTAACTGTGTATCCCTTTCAGCAGTTTCAAGAAATCGAAGGTACTAGAAATTTCACGACTAATGGGTGAAAATTATGTAGCAATATAGATGCATCAATTTTCAGTTTAGTTCAAAGATGAGTTCAGAATTTAGTTCAGACTATCAAGAGATAACTGTGCGAGCTTACACACTCGAGCCTTATTTATTGCCTGTTCAATGTTTATAGCATTTGAAATCGTTACTACTCTTTGTGCTCTGTCATGGTAAGAAAAGCTGCATAAAAACTTTTGTGTGAAAGGTTCCAGAAATGTAAAACGTTTTGGGAAAAAAAACATCAAGCTATGTTCCGTTCTGTGTCCATGTAATTTATTACGAATTTGTAACAATACCAAATAAATGCAGAGGTTAGTAGAGCACAGTACTTGTCACATTCTTGCCACTAAGTGGCGGGCATCTCTTCCTTTACTTTTGCTGTAATTAAGTTCCGAGAACCAGTGGAGATTGGAACCGCTCTGAGGAGCGTAAAGACTCAGAATTAAAATGTACTGTCTTAAAATAATTATCACCTACCATGTAAATAGTGTATATTAGCTTTTTATTTCAATAAATAATTAAAAGACAAGATGGCTTGTTAGCAGTAATAGAAACTCTTACTGAAAACGTGATTATTAGAAGCCTCGCGTCGTGAACACTGAAGATGCAGCAGGTAAGGAATTTTACATTAATTTATTGTAAATAGAAGAACCTGATGCAACATTTTTATGGCGCCCGAACAGGGACGCCAGGTTTTTTGAAAAGTTCTAATAAGTGAATTCAAAAGCTGAATATTAAAATTGAAGATTTTAATACTTGTTCTTGAAGTATTCAGCAGAAGAATAATTTTGTTTTCTAAGTAAGAGTTAAAATATTTGTTTTTCATGAGACGTATATTTTTTGTGTAAGTGTTTGAATCTAAGAAAGATAATGGCTGAAGTAGATAAATTAAAAAAGAAAAGAAGTATCTTAAGAACTGCCGTTACAAAACTATTTAAGAAAATCGAAAGTGAATTAAATAAATCTGAAGGTAGTATTAATGAGCTCGAAGAATTGTTAGAACAGCTTAATGCTAAAACCGAAACGCTATCTAATGCCGATGTGGAAGTTGAACCAATTCTGAGTGTAGATGAATTCGAAAATGAATTCGAAATTACAGAACAATATCGCGAGAAGATAACGTTATGGAAATTCAGGCTTAAGAAACGGATTAAGGAACTTAATCATGACTTAAATGCACCGAACACACAGCAAAATATAAAAGATACACCTAATGTTAAATTACCAAAACTTTCGATTCCCGTATTTTATGGGAACAGTAGTCAATGGCTTACTTTTTGGAATAGTTTTGAGTCCTCAATACATAATAACGAATCATTGAACAAAGTAGACAAATTTAATTACCTGAAAGTATATTTAGGAGGAACAGCTGCTAGCTGCGTTCAAGGATTTCCGTTATCGCCAAAACATTATGATTCAGCAATTCAAATCTTACACGACCGTTTTGGAAGGAGAGACATCCTTATTAATGCGCACATGAATAATTTGCTGAATGTTGAATCATTAAAAAATGCGAATGACATAAAAACATTTCGTAATTTGTATGATAAAGTACAAACACAGATTAGATGTCTCGAAGCGTTAGATGTTGTATCGGAATCTTACAGCGCTTTGCTGTGTCAGATGATTTTGAAGTTATTGCCTTCAGAATTAACGCTTGAATTTCATAGTATTTGGGGTTAAGAGTAGTCCTTTCCTTTTGGCAGCTGTTATAGAATTCCATCTACAAAAGTACATGAAAAATTCTTCATATGATACGGAGATAATAGCTAAACTCTTGCGTAGCTTCTACGTAGATAACGTTGTTGCCAATTTTGACAAAAAATCCGAGATGATCCAGTTCATCGAAAAATCTCGAGAAATAATGTATGAAGGAAAGTTTAATCTTCGAGGTTGGTTACATAACGGAGATAACTTGAAACATGAAATTATTTCACCCATATTGGGTCTGTTATGGAACTCTCAGAAAGATAATTTAACTTTGAATCTGAATTGGCTGGAAGATTTGGAAATGGGTATAATAACGAAGAGAACAATTCTCGCTGTAACACACAAAATATTTGATCCTATTGGTATTGTGAGTCCTGTTCTCTTGTATCCTAAAGTATTGTTGCAGAACCTATGAAAAACAGGAATTTCTTGGGATACTGAAGTCGACGAGAGTACAAAACAAAATTTTGTGAATTGGTATAAAAGCCTTTTTCTCTTAAAAGAAATATCCCTCCTACGTTGGATACATTCCAGAAAGGACAATAGGAAGTTCTGCAGCATTCACACATTCTGTGATGCCAGTAGTAATGCGTATGCTGCTGCAGTTTTCTTGAGAACTGTGACGAATTCTGGAGTTGGAGTTCATCTGTTGGCATCGAAGTCTAGGGTAGCCCCCGTGAAATCTATTACGATCCCTCGTCTGGAATTGATAGCTGCCACGATAGGTGCCAGACTAGGCTCTTCTGTTTTAAATGATTTACAATGGCAAAATGTGGAAACGCATTTTTGGACGGATTCTACAACAGTTTTGACATGGATTCAAAGGGAAGAGATTGTCTGGGCTGTCTTTGTGGAAAACAGAGTCAGGGAGATTAGAAAACTCACAGATCCAAAAACGTGGAAACATATTGCTGGAACAAAAAATCCAGCTGACCTCCCATCAAGAGGTTGCACCGCTAAACAACTTTTAGCAGTTAGATGGTGGGAGGGCCCCGACTGGCTGAAGAAAAATCAGGAAGAATGGCCTATACAAAGGGAAATACCGGACATGGAAATAGTGAATTCAGAAAAAAGGAAATCAGTCATTTCTGCACTAAATACGCAAAGGGTAGAACATTTTTTTGAGAAATATTCATCTTACCATAAAATGTTAAGAATAACTGCTTGGATATGCAGATTAATCAACAACTTCATAAGACCAGATTCTAAACAATCAGGAGAACTCACGGTCCCTGAAATAGAAACTGTAGAAAAGAAAATATGCAAGATAATACAAACAGAAGCATTTGGCAAAGAACTTAAAGTTAGCAACCTTTGTACCTTTTTTGACTCAGATGGCCTTATTCGGTTAAAGACCAAGATTACTAGAAGAGAGGAAGAAGAAAATTTTCTCTGTCCAATTGTATTGCCCTCAAATCATGACTTAGTTCATAGGTTAATTTTAGATTACCATTTGCGACTATCCCACGCTGGTGTGCAATTCGTACTAGCCAATATTCGACAGAAATTCTGGGTCCTGAGAGGAAGAAAACAGTACGCAAAGTTCTTATGAAGTGTGTTCGCTGTAGAAGATATAGCGCAAAGAATATAGAGACTGTTCCAGCACCTCTTCCTGAAGATCGAGTTCGAGATGCTCTGGTGTTTGAAGTGACCGGAGTCGATGTAGCCGGTCCTCTTTATTTACGAAAAGGAAAAAAGTCACGGATCTTGCTCTTTACTTGCGCGGTCTATCACGCGATACATCTTGAGCTGATAGAAAGTTTATGGGATTAAGGAGATTTATTGCCAGAAGAGGTCGTCCAGGTATTATTTACAGCGACAATGGCACTAATTTCGTTGGAACTGAAAATCTGTTAAGATCGATAGATTGGAAAGAAATAGAATGTCGTTCAACTAGTATGAGAATACAGTGGAAGTTTAATCCCCCAACTGCTTCATGGTGGGGCGGTTGGTGGGAGAAGTTGGTACAAACAGTGAAGAAGATGTTAAGAAATGTTCTCTGAAAGTCCTGTGTCTCTTACGAGGAAATGTTGACTATACTTTGTGATATCGAATCAGTGATTAACTCAAGACCCCTTACATACCTTTCAGAAGATCCAAATGATCTTACGGCACTAACTCCTTCAATGTTTCTACAAGATTTGCACGACGTTGGAGTGCCTGACTTAGACTACCTGGATACCATCAATCTGAATAAAAAATACAAGTTCTTACAGAACTTAAGAGAACATTTTCGCAAAAGATTTCGTGATGAATATTTAGCTATCCTAGTGCAAAAACCATCTAAACGATCTACTCGGACTATCAACAAAAATGACTTGTTGTTTGTCGGCAGCGACAACAAGAAGAGAATAGCTTGGCCAATAGGTCGTGTTGTAGAACTATATCCTGGGAAAGACAACGAAGTACGTGTTGTCAAAGTGAAAACTGCAACGGGTGAACTCCTAAGACTGTGAAACGTATTTATCCTCTCGAACTTGATAGATCTAACTTGTTTAGTGACTTCACCATGAACAGAAAAAACTCTGCCGATAAGTGTGACAGTGATATGAACTATCAAACTAGATATGGACGTAAAACTGTAAAACCTGTTACATATTTTTAAATTGCTATACTAATTTTTGTTTCTTTTCAGTATTTTAGAAATTTAATTGTCCTAACAGTAGTCAATTGGAACATGTTATCTGGATATGGTATGAATGTAATGCATAAAATGTTTAGATGTGTAATCCTTCTTTGTAAGTATTAATTTTAGAGCATTAGCTACTTTTCATATTTGTGAAAGTTGTACTTGAATTTTTGTTTGATTATTGATAAATTTTGTTTTGATTTTCCCATCTTATCGAGGTAAAATCAAAAGGTGGGAGGATGTCACATTCTTGCCACTAGGTGGCGGACATCTCTTCCTTTACTTTTGCTGTAATTAAGTTCCGAGAACCAGTGGAGATTGGAACCGCTCTGAGGAGCGTAAAGACTCAGAATTAAAATGTACTGTCTTAAAATAATTATCACCTACCTTGTAAATAGTGTATATTAGCTTTTTATTTCAATAAATAATTAAAAGACAAGATGGCTTGTTAGCAGTAATAGAAACTCTTACTGAAAACGTGATTATTAGAAGCCTGGCGTCGTGAACACTGAAGATGCAGCAGGTAAGGAATTTTACATTAATTTTATTGTAAATAGAAGAACCTGATGCAACAGTGCTCTTTGTATGAGCTTTAAATTTAAATATTTTTGTGCAAATGTTTGATCTTTATGCTGTTCTCAGAACTGCAAACGTGCATTGTGATTTTCACCACTTGAGCTTTTGGCAAAATTTCCAGGGATATTGGCTTTCATTTTTCTTTTACTGCTTTTGGAAGTCTATTAATCAGAAGAGATTCGCGGTAAAAACTCTTTTCAGCTGGTTAAAGGCACAACACTTCATAAGTTCATAAGGCAATTTTATGTTAATTAAACGATTATTATGATATAAAGTCCATTGCTTTAATTTCTCCTTTTTGTACTCCTCAAAATTAGCAAATTAGCAAATTGAGTGTTTAAGAAAAAGTTTTTAAATATTTTAATGTTAAAGCATTATCCAATTTACATCTTATCGCCTTGCTCTGCCAGTGATTCTTCAGGCTGTAGCCGACATCGAAATACACCATTAAAAATATACAGCAAGCTTAAGTAGACCAACTTGTGTTCAACTAAGACCAAGATACTTAAATATGAAATTTCTTCTTATGGTACTTCACTACCCCAAAGTGGCAGAGTTTTGAACGAAAGCACAAGTTGTGCTTTGTGTTTCAATTCAACATAAAATAAAAGAGTTACAAGACATTTGTCATACCATTCCAGACAGCGATAACTCGCTAGTCAGTCTTACACAGTCAGAAGGGCTTTGATTTAATTTCTACGCAATTAAGATCTTAAATGTTAAGTGTTATGACGTCTCGTAGGAAAAGTGTCCATGGTATACCTGTAGCAATATTTCATGTAGTGCAGCAGCAAACTTTGAAGTATAGCTGGTTTCTTTCTCATTGTGCAGTTTTAAAATCAGAAACCGCTGTAATCGCAAAATCATTTTTTTTTTCTAATATCGGATGCGAAACATTTTCCTAATAATATGACGAGTTCAAAAGAAAACTTTTCCTCTCTTTTTACTTCCTTGTATGAAGTAAACGAATAATACTGTGATCGCGAAAAATTTAGGGAATCGTACATTAACGAAAATATCCATTTTGATTGCTCTTGAACCCACTTGAATGCGTTTGCGTGAGATCTGTACGCGCCGACGGAATAAAGGATTTTGAAATGAGTTCAGAAGAGATTTTTTCGTGATGCTTCTGCCTACGTATATATCTCGCATGACTCAAAAAGGGTAGTCGTACAACGTTGGAGTTTTGTGTACGGGACTGCTAAAATATGTAGTTGTGCACCTACATTTTTGGTCGCAGTTGGCCTCACAGAACATACATAAATATATAAATATATCTCTACCTATCCATATATATATATATATATATACTTATAAAAGGTGTTTCATAGATCATGGGACAAACTACTAAAACATGCATTTTTTGTATAGGAATGTAGGATCTAAAGTGACGGAATAAAGCAGAAACTCAAAAAAAAAAAAAAAAAAAAAAAAAAAAAACCCCGACACGAGTGGAAAATGTGTGTATGTACAAAATCAACGCAAAGTGCTTCTTTGAAGCAATACGGTTTTCACAATTAATGTTCAAAAAAGGGAAAGGAACTACAGGTGTGATTGGCTGGCAAGAGGGTGGTAGTGAGCCGGACACACCACAATCCGATGCATCAGAGGATCATTCGCAACTCTGATATCGAGCGTGATGGGTGAGTTTACGTACAGGGAAAAAGCTGACATGCATCTCATGTATGGTGCTGCTAATGGGAACGGCAGAGCAGCGCGACGGTTGTACCAGGAACGGTTTCCGAACAGGCGTATGCCGAAGCACACAATGTTCGACAGGTTGCATCGGTCTCTGTGTGAAAACGGAGCATTTGAAACCGCCTCTGGCAATAGGAGTGGAAGAAGTGCACGACAACCTCGCATTTAAAAATCCATTTTGAACATTGTGCATGAATCACCTCAGACAAGTACAAGAGCTATTGCACGTTGTCTGCAGCTGAGTCATTCCACCGTTTGGAGAGTATTGCATGAAAATTGTTTGCACCCATGCGACATGCGACGGAGAACGTGGGCGACGGAGGCCGTTTACCATATGGTTAATTGGTGCAGCGCCACGCCCACCAGTATCTATAGTCGAATATGAGGGCCACACGAGGGTATCGCACGGGGCGCCGAAACCCAGCGCTCGGTGTATCTCAAGGACGGTCCCACTGACCAAAAGCGCCCTCCGGGGATATTCTCCCATCCGCTTGTCCGAGCCTCTGTATATGTTGTTGTATATATAGAAAATTACATGGCCTAACAAGGGTCATCACTGCATTTGCAAGTTGGGAAAGTCTAAGGCAGTATTGATAATGGCATTATTACATATTGTTGACAAACTATTGCTGCGTACCAATGGCATACATTATGCATTTTACGTACATTGTACATACATTATATATACATTACACAAACATTAATCATCATTACATTATATGGTATTACATTATTACATTCATTTATATCCTTATTGGGACACAAATTACTTAATTTGAATTACTTAATTAGAGAGTATTCAAGTGCATTATTGCATATCGTTCTTACAATGCATGTAAATCTTTGAGTTACTCACATTTGAGCCCATTACAGTCTTAAGTTGGGTCTTAGTTCAGTTACATAAATATCAAGGACTCGGAAACTAGGTGCATTAGATTTCACTTATTGCACCTCACTTGCGTATGATAAAATAATCTATGGCCGGTTTACACCCATACCATTTGCAGAGTCCAAGCCTTGCAAGAGACAGATTACCCTCTTCGAGTTCATTTCTGTCATTAGTTCTTGCAGCAGTGTGCGGCGCAGGCGGATTTCCCATGGGATGTGCTATTCACAGTCGAGGCAACTTTCTCACAGAACGGCATCTTCAATAGCCACAACATGCATGTGTGGGCAACTCAAAATCCACACGGCTTACGTCCACGTGCATTCCAAACCCGCTTCTCCGTGAATGTGTGGGCGGGTGTTGTTAACGACTATCTCATTGGCCCATACCTCTTACCTGCACGTACAAATGGCTTATGTTATCATATTTTTCTGCAAGAGGTGCTAGCGGAATTGCTGCAAGATGTCCCGGCTGTCGTTCGTGATCGCATGTGGTTCCAGCGTGATGGTGCACCAGCCCATAACCACCTGCGGGTCTGCAATTACTTGAATGGGACATTTCCGGGCCGATGGATTGGCCATGGTGGACCCGTTCGATAGCCACTCCGTTCGCTAGATTTATCCAGATTGGATTTTTTTATGGGGCCATCTGAAGAGCATCATTTACGAGACACCCGTTGACTCACTGGAGTACCTCGTTGCACGACTACCCATTGCGGCTGCAAGCGTGCGCGAAATGATTGTTGTTTTTCAAAATGTTCGTCAATCCCTTCTACCACGTTACCAAGCATGTATTACTGCTGGTCGCAATTTTGAACATTTATTGTGAATACTGTATTGCTACAAAGAAGCACTTTGCGTCGATTTTGTACATAAATACATTTTCCTCTCGTGTCCTTTTTATGCGTTTCTGCCTTAACCTGTTACTTTAGACCCTACATTCCTATAAAAAATGCATGTTTTAGTACGCTCCATCCCCCTCCAAGTTTGTCCCATGATCTATGAAACACCCTGTTACCGGGCTCTTTGAGCTTAGTTTTTTTCTTTATTGTTATTTGTATTTTTTGCTTTAAAAAGGATTGTATTATGCTGTTCCTGTTACAGTTAAGGCCTTTATGCCTTTAGTTAATCTGTATGCAATAACTGTAGAATTATCAACAATTCAAAAGTTCTTTAAGTAATACGAAGCCTAATGAAACCGCATTTGTTTACATTTGAAACTCTTAGTAGATAAGGGAATTAATTCAGTTGACGCACCAACTTCGGTGTCTTTCTGCGGGACCAAACGTAAACGTTCAGCTTTGTGCCAGCAAAAATTTGTCTTCCTTGGCGCCGGCCGAGCTTCTTGGATTCACGTAGAAACTATTTTTATTTGAAAAAAAATTAACTGTATTTATCATGTGTTTTTGAATTTTATAATTTTAATGCAGATGTTTTGAGTTTTTATGTATTTTTGCTTTTCCGGGATGTGAGAACTGAGTTGATTAAATAAGAAATTTAAATCTACTGAAATTCGGGAAAATAAATTTAAATGAAATGCAGCAAAAATATTTATAAATTAACAGGCCGTGCAAAGAAGTCCTGTTTTACCCACATGAGATTTTTTTTCCTTTTTAAATAACTACTATAGAAGAAATGTACAATAATCATGAATCCCTTATTGAAATTTTCTTTGCATTATCTGGGCAAGTATTTATCAGCGTTTGACATCATTTTCAAAATGAAATAAATAGAGATCCTTGCTTTAAAGTAATTAATATTTCAAATAAGCTAACTCTTCATCAAAGATCTTAATACATTTCCACTTATCTTCTCTAATTCATATTCAAAATTTTTCCTGTGCTTAACCGTTCTGTCTATTGGCGGTAAATATTCCATTTTTCAGCTCTTCTAAGCTGTAAAATCCATATTTATTATTTTCTTTATTGTTGCTACAGATGCGTTCAAAGATTATGCAACTCCTTTCTGTGAAGGCAGTTTTTCATTTATTTCTGAAGACTTTCACCTTTCATGCATCAGAAACGGCATCTATGTTTTTGCAAGTTTTAGAAGTCTTCTTTACACGAAATGGGCCCACCAGCGGCCGAGCGGTAAAATCGCTGAACATTGGTAGTTCCGTCCGAGGTTCGAATCCCGCGAACAGGTGGGCTGCATGGGCGTTTTCGTGATTTTCCCCATGTGTAACGTGTATACGAGCCATTTTCCCTTAGAAAGTCCTCCACGAAGGCATCCCTCCTCTTAGGGAGATAGCCCTCGGGGCTTTGTCATAATCACACACACACACCCACTTCGCACGTAAATTTAATAAAGGATGACCCTTCATTTACAATCAATAATTTTAATTATTCAGCTTTTAGAAATTTTACTACAATGCACTTTTAATGACTCATGTTTTGAAATTATCTGTATTTCTGTCGCAAATGACAACTTCCCGCCAGTTCTTGATAGTTTACTAAATGTAAACCGTAAGAAGAGTGAGTTATAATATTATTAAAACGTTACTCGTGCATTTTTTCCCTGAAACGAAACAGTGTATCCTAGATTATTTTGGTGCATTATCCAGTTTCCGGACTATTCGTGCGGGGCTGTGCCCAGGCACGCACATTCAACGATATGCTCGAGAGTATGTAAAATGCAAACACGTGCAAATCGTAGCATATGCTCAAAACCGCTAAAGTGTGTCTTTAGATGTAGTTTCAACGAGGGCTGTGGAGTCGCTAGGGAAAATGCCGACTCCGACTCCGTCTCCTGGAGTTTTAATGACACCGAATCCCTCATATATATGTACACATATACACATGGGTTACAGATTATTTTTTTAATATAAAAGAAGTAATAGATGCTACAGAAAAAAAATTAGGGCATAGCAAATTATTTATATTAATTAGCATTTATTACGAAATGGAAAAACTGGCATTCGTTATTTCTAAGAAACAGTATAGCTTCGGGAAGATTTCTTATTTTGGAGGGCCATAGATCCGATTTGATAAACTTCAAAGCTGAGAAGAATCTTTCCACACTAACGTGAGTAAGAGGAAGAGCTCTTACTGTTAAGGCTACTTCTTTTAACTTTTCAGGATAGATTTTTATAAGTTCTAAAACATGTGTCTTGCAAGAGGCAATCATATTTCTCTATTTTTTCAAAGGCCGTATAGAAATCTTGTTTGTATTTTTTCATTTTTATATGTAAAGGCTCTTGTTTTTTATTTTCATTCCCTTTGCCTTAGCATTTCAATATTATCCAAAAATATTTCTCAAAATCTAATTCATCAATAGAAAAGGATGATAGAAACTGAATTGCAATGTCTGCAGTTTGACTGTCCTGATTCGAATTCTCCAATTGTTCTGAGAAAAATTTCATTCTTAAAGAAAGTTCATAGATGACTTTCTTTGCCTTCTTAATTTGCTCGTCATCCAAGAAAATTCCGTGTTTCGGATCTCCATATATTGAACCCAGCAAGATCTCATTGTCTAGCCAACTAGTTTCTCTTTTCTTCATTGAACAAATGATTCCTTCTGCATTAACCCCTCCATTTCAGAAAGAAGAAGCATCTCATTCTCGCCTCCTGTCAATTCTTCAGATTGCAGCTTTTTTGTGGCTATATACGGCACGGAAAGAAGAGTTTCCAATTCTGCAAGATCATTTCACAGTCTTTAATTAATCATTTTAATTTCATTTCAAATTCAAACTGTCTAGATAAACCTGGAGTCTGAGTCGACCTGATTTTAGCGACTCCAGCTCCGACTCGTTTTACCCCAAAATCTGCCCGACTACGATTCCGATTAAATGACTCCAACTCCGACTCCACAGCCCTGGTTTCAATGATTACTTCGTCTTCTCTCTTGCTGAGGAAGATGAGGATTTAATGAAGATCTGGAAAATGCGTAATATAATGCCATATAAGGAGCAACAAATTCTTTGTTGCAAGTAAAACAGATAAAACGTGTTCTATGATGGGGAAAGGTTCTCCCTAATATAAAAATCTGAGGTTTACTTAAGTTTACCTAATTGTGAAAAGTCGAGACAATAAATGAAGATGTATACAAAAAAAAAAAAAAATCTAAATAGAAAAGTCTTCTGCAATGTCGTTCGGAAAAACGTCGAGGAATGATTTCATAATTGTTCGACTAAGCTGATTCAGTGCTTGAGTGACTTGGACATTGTTTCAAATGTGAAAAGAGCAGAAGAGACCGATGCTGAAAATTCAAGCTTAGAAAGATATTTGGAGTCTCGCTACACTAGTCTCGCGAGAGCAATGAATTTGTTGAAACACTGTTGAACTTCGTTGACCAAACGGGACTCGAATACAATAATAAAATAGCACTTCAAAAAATACGCAGCCAATGACATTTTTAAGGAAATAAACAATAAGCATGAAAATTGATAATTTGGGTTATCCGTATTTGTCAATTACCCGTGACCCGCTTTACCGACATTACACCGGATAATCGAGAGTACACTGTACTTCATTTAATTATTAGCTTTACCGCCTTTTTCGAATCTGACTAATATTACTGCAATATCGTACATTATTTTAAGGTAACAAACAGCTAATGGACCAAAACTCATGATATAGATTGTCTCACTCGAAAGGGGCCGCGGGAAAAATGCGATAAAATTCTTATAACAAGAGGAAAGGAAACCAATTTCTTACATGATATGCCTTGTTGTTTGAGAAATGAAAATACATTACAAGAGCTGCTGAAAGTGAATTCCACCATATGTATACACAGTTCAAAATCGTCTTTCATTTTTGTGTATATTGCTGCCAGAGTACAAGTGATATAGCGATGAAGCTATATCACTTGTTCAATTTCTCAGGATATGTGAACTAACAAAACACGCGTTTATGGAGTAGTGTGAACCAGTTAGCAGTCGTCGAGGAACCACTTCACTCACGTATTAAGATAAGCGTATTCTGTACATTATCACAGCAGCGCATCATTGGGCCAATGTTTTTTTACACTGGTCAACAGTGAAGCGTACCTGCACTCTTTCATGAATTTGTGAACAGCTGGTTGATGATGAGCTGACACTTGGCTGGTACCAGGAAGATGGGGCAAGATGGCACACGTCTATACCCAGTATGACTGCGGTGGAAATATTTTTCCAAAATTGAGTACCCTTGGAATTTTTATAGGGTCTCTTAAAATGTAATGCGCGTATAAGCACAAAACACGCACCTTCGACATGTTACCTGAAAACATCGGCCGTGAAATCCCGCCAGTGGCGCGCAATATTCTGACAGAAACATATGGAAACATGCAATGCTATGTTGAACTGTGTGTAAAGATGGGAAGAGATCACTTACAGTGCCTCTCGTAATACACTTTCATTTCTCAAACATAAAGGTATGTCACGTAAACATTTGGTTCCATTTCTTCTTGTTATAAGACTTTATAACATTTTTCTCAGGACCTCTTTTGAGTGGGACACACTGTATTATAAAATCGTGAGCAAAAATATCAGTTAGAGTGAACAGTAACGCCAGGATTAAATACTAACTCATATAAATTTGACGGGAAGTTTGTTCATGAGTAATTTTACAGAAAATGTAAGATTATCATATTTCTTGTTGGCTTTTACGAAGTTTTTAATAATAACTTTGCACTTAAGACACCCACTTATTTCCGAGAAAATAATCATGAAATAGAAATTTCAAAAATTAAAAACTTCATGCGAAATAAATTTTTCAATGTAAGAATTACTATTTTAAGGACTAAACTATAAATCCTTTTCTGATAAGAATCATTTGTAAAATAATAACTTTACATGAAGTACTTTTTTCAATAAAAGTTCTGTTACGTCCTTATTGTTAAACAGAACGGGGAGAATGTGGAGTTTACCTCTGCAGATTCCCTCCTCGTAATCAAATTGCTTACGAGGATACAGGCATTGACACACAGCTTCCATTCGAAGAGTATCATACGTACACGTCGAGTATATATCGGTACCACAATATTTCTTTTTCTTGCATTCCGTAATTTCAGAGCAATGATCGCCAGCTGTTCCTGGCAGACATTCACAGAATTTGAAATCCCCGTGTCCTGTGCAATTTCCGCCATTCTGACAGTCATTTTCTTGACATGGTTCTGAAAAGTTTACTAAATTATACAATAATCTCTAGGATTGAAATAAAGTTTATTTATCTCTAGGATATGAAATAAATAAATGGGCACTGAGACATTTTTAGAATAATAATGCCTGCAATATTAAATAAACACTAATGATATCAACTTATATTTAGAACAACTTCAGAGCAGTTTGATTAATGTTTACAATATAATTGCCGCCATTATCGCAGTTCATGACTTCAAAAACAGGAAAAAAACTTTAAAAACAGGAATTACAATAATATGTAAATTATAAAAGAAAAATAACATTACGTAAACTGTAATTGAAATTGATCAGAACAGAGTACTGACATACAAAGCTCTTCGACCTCCTTATGATAATCGCCTCAAAGTTTCAGAGATACCTTCCAGGTGGCATAAGTGTTATACAGGAGTGAATATTTCGTAAGCAATTTGGTGCAGAGCATGGATGGGATTGCCTACTAACATGTTGTGTCTCTGAGTATTACATATATAGAATGTGGTATTCTTTTTTAACATAAACTGGTATCCAAATTCCTCACAGACATGGAACGAATTACAGCTACTTGAAGATAACGGCAGAGACTTGAGAAGATTACAAAATAATCTTTTTATCAACCAAGAACACTGAACATAAAGTGCACGTCTTGGGTTTAATAAGATAACCAACCACTTCTTTCAATGTAACTTAAAATAACTTTAGTTTTAATTTAAAACTGAGTCTGATAGTCAAAGCATACGCTAATTGATTTAACATGAAGTTGTCTCAAACCTTCTCAATGGCATAATAATTTTAAACGATGGCAGCTATAACACAAAGCCGAAAATTCAAATCATATCACAGCTGGTTAAATCCAGTAACGTGGCTTGAAACACGCCGTGTCATACAATTCTAAAACCTCGAATATTACACTCTCAAACTAAACTGATTTGCATTCTGGTACGGAAACAAAAGAAGTGATAGTAAAGATTTAAATTATAATAACTATTTATATTAAAATAATGCAGCTGTTAAGCCACAAGCAGCGGCGTCAGGAAATTTTCTGTTATATATGGTTATAAAGAAGCACTGAGGTATGTCTGACACTGAGTGAATGAGGAGAATGAGCGAGAATCCTCGAAGTTTACGATCTGTTTGGAACATTGAGTGAACTGCAATTCTCACTGTAGCAAGTAGTAATATCTGTATATGTGGGGAACAGAGAAATCCCAAACTTCACATAAAACCCCTCATAAACTCATCTCATTGCATACCAAAAATTTCTAATTATAGATAAACATCAGTATCTGAAGTTTCAAAAAATTATGCGACGACTTTCTTCCTACGGCCTAGATTTTTTTCAACTACAAGTTCTCATGCTGCATAAATTTAGTGAATTTTAAATCCTGTGTATATATACGAAGTAACTCTACTTGTAAACTTAATCAAATGCAATAAACTTTTATCACTGAAATAACCGCATGGACACGTACCTGATTAAGATTTATTATTACAGTTAAGGGGCTATTATAACATTGTTTATCTGTACATTAGTTATGTTTACTTGTTATTTTTGTTACCTAAAACAGATTTCCAATTTAATTTGTGAATTTCAAATTGTATTGAGACTATATTTTAATCTCTCTATGCCCTAGATCATTATTTTTAATAAATGCTGGATGCGGGCCGTACGGTGTGGGATTTGAATGATGTACCATAATAGTAAACACTATATCATTTAGAAAGCTTCAGTTGCCCATTTCTTCAACCTTTCTTTGTAAATTCTTATAAAGATAAAAGCAGTAACAATTCTTATAAAGCAAGCATCATTTTTTCTTTGTTAAGAATTAGTTAGTACGAGAAGGCATTATCAGCTGACTCATGGTACATCGCTGGTGTCCCCTATGCTTTTACCTGTACCTGTGGTAAGTAACTGTTTCGAGGAATGTAAAGCGACAGAAAGAGAACCCACGTTAACCTAGAGTCTTCTAGCAGAAATAAAAAGATTATAGTTTTACTGAACGTGCTGCAATTTTGCTTTTTAGAACCAGTGCATACAAAGAGACACCAGAAGCTTTACACATATATTACACGACTTGCCATCGCGATCATAAAGTGGTCTGTAAATCTGATGTTGCGGTAACTATATCGTTCATGTAGATAAGGTTTAAGTATTTATCAAACGACACATATCATGACAAGCGCACAGTACCTGAGCCCTTTACGTGGTGGAGCAATACATTCCGTATTAAATACACGAAACTTTAAAACAACCGAAAGTGAGGTAAATTTTCACGTTTCTTGAAATAGGTAATATAATGAGCGTAAAGTACTCGAGTTTTCCAGTATGAATATATAAAATTTAAGGACGCATTTAATATAAGAATTGTTAACGATAGAATGAATCAATCCTCTCGCACAGGTTGCATTTGCGATATGAGAGTGCAGCCATCCACAGCTTTATGTTTCCTTTTCATGGGGATTCGCGCAGTTAAGCTATGCTATACTTACCTTCTCCCGTATTCACGTTTGCTTGGGAATTCCACAAAGTTTCGTGGGGATTGTAATAGAGAACTAGAATAGCATTCCATGTAAGTCTAATTAGCAAAAATTGCGGATAAAAGATTAAATAATTACACTGTAATCAGATATTTATATCCCTCGACTTTACTCTTTCATAATCCTACAGTTTTGTCATTGCAAAAATTAAACTTTATTTGTTGCCAAGCGTTTTATATTTACCTTCTAAAATTTTACAAATATTCCATTACAAAATAACATTCACTAGCTTTTCTGTTAACCTTCTCGCATGTGCATTTATATCATCCTTTAAAACATCTGAATTATTAATAGATGAAGTTTTATCTCATATATTATCTGAATTCCAAAGACGCCCACCAGCGGCCGAGCGGTAAAGTCGCTGAACACTGGTAGTTCGGTCCGAGGTTCGAATCCCGCGAACGGGCTGGCTGCATGGGCGTTTTCGTGGTTTTCCCCATGTGTAACTTGTATACGAGCCAGTTTCCCTTAGAAAGTCCTCCACGAAGGCATCCCTCCTCTTAGGCGAGATAGCCCTCGAGGCTTTGCCATAATCACACACACACACACACACAGCCTTCCAAAGATACGTTAATTGTTGTCTTAGAAATATCTGGCTGGTATGCCCCTTAAAACGTGATTAAGCTTCTTCTCAAGCAGAATTTGATGAAATTTGTGTCGAATATCAAGAGTATTTTCAACTAAACATGGTAGGTTTTGAAATTCTCTGTATTTTATTTCAAACGATGCCGTTTCAAAATTTCCTCCTTGATACGACATAAAAATCAATAGAAAACCTAGCGTGTTATAATAACAATGAAACTGCGTTGTGTATATTATTTATATAAATTACTATCTAAATGTTGAGAAATTTGCATTTTTACCTTGCGCCTGCCCAGTGCTGAAGGTGCATAAATTTCAACGGTTCCCCAGTAGAAGCGAAGAAGGTGTCTCCGTGTGTCCTCCCAACGGTTCTGTTTATTGACGTAGCGAGTAGCTGTAATTGTCTGGAGCGTGTTATGGGGACCTGATGTACAGCATCCTGACGTGAAAAGGATCTGTTGAAGATTACAGTGCAAATAGAAATATAGCTAAATGTTCCGGACAGCATTTATATGAAGTATCGTGTGGAATTACTGCAGCCAAGTACCTGACCACACACCAGTCAAGCTAATCACCCGTTATTGAACTCCCAACTGGTTCATGTTAGGTTTATTCCTCACATGCCATAGGTTGACAAATACTCTTCACTGGTTCTGTTAAGCTCGAGGAAAGCGTCCATTAAAGTTTATGTCAAACTTACAGCACGTATGTCCTTTTTGAAAGGAACCAGGTTTCACACGCTCCAAAACTCTCAGCACCACTAAATTAAAATTCAAAACTAACTAAATACGTTTTCACATATAACTTTAGATCACCTTTTTCTAATTAAAATAATATTCTTCCAATACCATGCATAATTTAAGCATAAGGGTTAATGGAAATTAAACACGCCATCAAAATTACAGAAATCAGAATCAGTATATAAAATACATATGTTGGCAAGAAATTAATGTTTCAGGTAAATTTGACATGATAATGAATAGAATTGGAAGAATCTGGAACTCACCTTTGCAGAGTTTCTTCTCGTAATCAAATTGTTTACTAGAATACCAACATTGACAGGTAGCCTCCATTCGCAGAGTATCGTACGCACACATAGCATCTTCGTCGATGCCACAAAAATTCTCGCTCTTGCATTTCGTAATTACAGAGCAAAAGTCTCCAGTGGTTCCTGGTAGGCATTCACAATATTTCGAATCTCCGTGTTCGGTGCAATTACCACCATTTTTGCACTCACCTTCTTGACACGGTTCTGAAAACATTGAAAATCGGAGATATAATAACATACTACATCGATATAAATACACAAGTTATGTATACATTTGTAGAGATGTTAGGTTATTTTAAGCAGGAGACATAAAAAATGTCCAGTGCCCTGGACAAGACTCGAATCTAGACCTCTCGCATACGCGCCGAGTGTGCTACCGTTACACCACGAAGGCATGCTGGAAGGAGGGAGAAAATACCTTATATGTTTTTAGAATAATAATACTTAGAATATAAAATAAATGTAGAGGGCGATAACTGGCAGGGCTGTTTAAATGATGTATAAAACTAAATGTTTATTATGCAAATTTCTTATACTTATTCTTTCTCAGAATTTGAAATGTGCATCGTGATTCCCACGAGATAAGAGCCGTTTGCAAAATTTCCAGCGGATATTGGATTTCATTGTCTTTGACTCTTTCTCTGAGTCCAGCAATCGCGGTAGATTCGCAGTTAAGAAAAGCTCTTTTCAGAGCGTTAAAGGCACAGCAACAGTTAGGTTTTAAAGGTATTTTATATTATTAAACAATTACTATTATTTAAAAACCTTTGCTATTTTGTTCTTCCTGTAAGCCTCACTCGAATGCAAATTATTTGTCTGAGGGCTTTAAATGTTTACTACCAATTTCGCAGTTCTCTTCTTGACATGTCTCTGAAAGCATTGCAAAATTGGAGATATATTTATATATAGTATATCAAATACAGTCAAATGACGCTTAGACTAGTGACACTTAAAATATGGAATAAATACAGAGGGTAATGGTGCATTTTTAAGACGGCTGAGATGCTGGTGGCATAAATTATAAAATCTAAATATTTATTGCACAAATGTTTGATCTAATCTTTTACAACTTATATTATGTACCGTAAAGCAGCAATACATCCATTCAACGCCGAATACCCTCTGCGCCAAACTAAATACGAAATTAACTGAAAAAACTATCGCCAGATTCTTAAAACGTATTACAAAATATCTAAACTTAGTGCGAAGGTTTATAATTTACAAAATCCTGATAATAAATAAGGTTTCTTAATAGGTATATCTATTTAAACGCTCACTTCCGGTCCAGAATATTGGAACTTCCGGTTTATTCCGTTACAGAAAAATGCTTATAACTTCAGTTCTAATTAACCTATCAACAAGCAGAAACTTGTATTTGATAGCCAAAGATGTATTCTTTAAGATAATGTAATAAAGTAAAAATCGAAATTTTGACCGAAAATCGTCTTTTGTACGAGGTCGGTTGGTTTGGCTGGTTTATTAGATTACGGCAAAGCACTCGAGGGCTATCTGCCTTAAGGGATTGATGCTTTCGTGGAGGACTTTTTAAGGGGAACTGGCTCGTATACACGTTACACATGGGGAAAACCACGAAAACACCCATGCAGCCAGCCCGTTCGCGGGATTCGAACCTCGGACCGTGTTCAGCGACGTTACCGCTCGGCCGCTGGTGGGCCCTGTACGAGGTCGGATAAATGTACCTTTGCAGATTTTCGCCTTCAAAAGTGTGGAATTAAATAAATACTCTGTCGCGTACGTGCGAGTTTGTAATACACTGAATGCACACGGATCCGATGACAGAGGTTAATAAAATTTATTTTAAAAAAAAAAAAAAAAAAAAAACTGTTCTGGAAGTTTCCTCAGAAATACTGGGACAGGTATTCGCGGTATCACAGAGTATAATTAGTATTTACACTTCAAACTACTAAGAACGTTAAACACAAACAATGCAAAGCGCATCCAAAGGAAAATCTAACCCAGAGAGAGCTCAATTCACCCTGAACTAACAACTCCTAATAAAAATAACTAAACAACTGAGCGCAGATGGTCTGTCTCCGGCCTTACATAGTTTTCAACCGGCCGCCGAGATATATCTAATACTTTCTGCTTCTCGAAATTACTAGAAAGCAATATGAGTGGAATTACGGTTACAGCTAACACAGTGGTCAATTACATTTATTCAATTTTAATACATACTGCGGTGATACAGGGACAGGATCAAAATGTCGCCAAATGGTGACCAAATGTGGCGACAAAGTTTTTGTCAACTTTGGCAATATCTCGCCAAATTACCGAGATACCCATTTAGTCAATGTTAAATGCACTTGCCCACTTTAAACAGAAAAATACAACAATTTCCCATATAACTGCACTAAAATCTATATACAATTTCGTAGCAACACCTTAGCAGATTTTGGAATTAAATAAATTTACCTTTGCAAATTTGATCCTTGTAATCAAATTTCTTAATAGGATTCGAACACCGACAGAAAGCTTTCATTTGAAGAGTGTCAAACGCACAGGTCGAGTGTTTGTCGGCAGCACAAACATTATCTTTTTTGCACTCCGTAATTTCAGAACAGTAGTCACCTGTTGTTCCTGGCAGGCATTCACAGAATTTGTAATCTCTATCTAAAGTGCAGTTACCACCATTTTCGCACTCAGTATCGTAACACGACTCTGAAAATATTGCGAAATTATAGATATAATAATTTCTGGAATATGAAACAAATACAGAAATTGTAAGACACTTTTTGAAGAACAGTAATAATTATAATACTAAATAAATATTAACACTATTGATTCATATTTAGATAGATATTTATATATTTTAACTAATATTTAAAATGTAAATATTTATTAAGCAAAAGTTTGAGTTTATGACCTTTTTTTATAACTAAAAATGTGAATGGCATTTACACGACATTTTTGCAAACTTTTTAACCATTTGCACTAAAAAGATGTGCCACGCACGTCGAGATGCTTTTGTCTCACACCGCGAGCGACGTGAACACCACGTCGATAGGCATTTATCGCACAAATGAAAATAGCGTGGTGCACACGTCGCCTAACAACGACATTCTTTATTTCCCGAGTTACAACTCTGGATTGCACTCGCAGACGCGGAGCGGCGTAAATGTTATATTGTAGCGCACGGCACCGCAACCGTGAAGTTTAGTCGTAGCGCAAGTGTCTGGGATATTTCCAGCCACTTCTGTTTAACACGTTGAGCGCCACGTCAGCCATCTGTGGCTAACACTAGACTTTCTGTTTAGGCCGCGTCAGCCATCTGTGGCCGACACTAGACTTTTCGTTTAGGCCGCATCAGCCATCTGTGGCCGACACTTGACTTTCCGTTTAGGCCGCGTCAGCCATCTGTGGCCGACACTAGACTTTCCGTTTAGGCCACGTCAGCCATCTGTGGCCGACACTAGACTTTCCGTTTAGGCCGCGTCAGCCGTCTGTGGCCGACACTTGACTTTCCGTTTAGGCCGCGTCAGCCATCTGTGGCCGACACTTGACTTTCCGTTTAGGCCACGTCAGCCATCTGTGGACGACACTAGACTTTCCGTTTAGGCCACGACAGCCATCTGTGGCCGACACTAGACTTTCCGTTTAGGCCGCGTCAGCCATCTGTGGCCGACACTAGACTTTCCGTTTAGGTCGCGTCAGCCATCTGTGGCCGACACTAGACTTTCCGTTTAGGCCGCGCCGACCGCCGCTGACTGACAGCGTGTATCATGATATATAACTATAAAATTTACACTTTACAGAAAATTTATTTAAAATTTACTTAATTTTGATTCAATACAGGACTAATGGATTTCATTGAAACACGGTAAATATAAAAACGGTTCTCCATTACTGCTAATACAAAATGTGACAACTCTCTTAGTCTTTTTTCTGACCATTACTCCTGACCTACAATACCAGGGCTTTTAAGCGGCGCGCGTGGCCTGAACGGGATTGCTTAAGAAATACGCGTGGCGCTCAATGTGTTAACTACTTTTCTGAATCCGTCAATCATGGTAGGTCCGCGTTTGGGAAGAATTCTTTTCAGCAGATTACAGGCACATTATAGGTCAAATGTTTTGGAGTTTCGACATTCGAAATATATACATAATAGAGTAATAACAGTCTTCATACTTTTTATGAATGCATAAACAGAGCTCAATATATACCGGTGGCTTTGTTTTCTTGCAATTAAAAAAATCTGATGTGCACACCACGACTTCCTTGTACGGAATATTAAATTATGCGCATTTTGTCTTGCATTTCATTTAAACTTATTGGATTGAATTAAATCAACTTCGTCGATAGCGCATAAGATGCAATAGAATAAATGCACTCTTTAAAATTCACTATATTTGTTTACCATAGCGACACTCTGGCGCTAGGTTCACTTAACAGCGTTATATTTCGTTCATATTATAACTCAGAATGCACAAAATTTATATCATTTGGAGAATTATCTTATCTTTGCCACATGTTCTATTCAAATACTATAATAAAGTTACAATGATGCATAAAAGAAATTAAGCAAATAAAACCAAAAAGAAACAGTTTTCCACAGACGATTCAGTATTTCTCATTCAATTAATTCAATTCTCACTTCGCGACCAGGCAAAAATACATAAAAACTCAAAATATCTATATTAAAATTTACGAAGTAAATCTTAAACACTTATTTCCTCGAAAAAATTCCAGAAAGGATTAAGCATGATTTAATTCGCAATAATAAATGAAGGCGTTATCTTTGTTGTTGCGAAGTTTAGTCTCTCTCGATTCGCCACAAATCTACTATTCTGATGTTTCAAATGTAAACAAACATGTCTGCCATGTTATTTAAAGATTAGGTTTAACCGCACTTAAACAGCTTTTAAATTGTTGATAATTCTACAAATATTGCTTGCAGATTTCCTAAAAGCATAAAAACGTTAACCGAAAGATAAGAACAACGTAGTTGAATCATTTTTAAAGCAAAAAATACACAATTTACAAACATATAAGGGTAAAGAAGCTGAGATCACTGAGCCGGGTGACAGAGTGGATATATATATATATATAAATATATTTATATACGTTTGGTGCGGCCGATTGCAACCAAAATACGAGGTGCATATCTCTATGTTGTAGCAGTCCTATATAAAAAATTTCAACGTTCTGAGTCTGCTCGTTTCTGAGTTATGCGAGATATATACGCACGTACAGACACCACAAAAAATTTTCTTCAGAATTCATTTTTAAGCAGTTTTATAATTTGTTTAGAGGAAAAGAGTCCTTTATTCTGTCCTTAGGAACAGAAGTCACGTTAAAATATCGTTCCGTTGCATTCGATAGCGGTCAAAATGGATATTTTCAATGAAATATGCTGCCTGAAACTTTTCGTGATTACAATACTTCCTTTTTACTTCGTACAAGGAAGTAAAAAAGATTTAATTTTTTCTGTTTTTTATTTTTTTCTATTTTTCGGTACAAACAGACACAAAACATTTTCATAATAATATCATGAGTTCGTACGAGCACTTTCTTTGTATTTAATTTATAATTATATGAATCGTTACAGCCAAGTACCTGAGCAAAACCAGTCAAGTTATTCAACTCCAACTGTTCATTTTTATACCTCACATGCCATAGGTTGACATATCCTCTTCACTGGTTTTGTTAAGCTCGAGGAAGGCACCCATTAAAGCTTCAACTTGCAGCCCGTAAGCTCTACACAACAGTAACGAACACCTTAATGAAATTTTCTTTGTAATATTGCACGCACGTTTGTACGTGCTTTTCTCCTCGCTTTCGAAATAAATTAATAAGATTTCCTTACTTTAATGTACGTACTTATTTAGTTGAACTAACTTAGTTGAACTTGTCTTGACTAATGTTTATAATTTCTCGACCCTCTGCTTTTTGAAACTATAATCTTTATTTATTATTTTGTCTATTGCTACTACAGAAATTTTTAAAGACTTTGCAGCCATTTGCGCCGGAAGATTTCAAGAAATTTTCCATCTGATACATTAAAAACAGTACTTATCTTTGTCGGGTTGGATCCTGTGGAGGCTTTCTTCGTTATAAATATAATGTTTGACGGTTTTCCATTTCCGATCAGAAACGCTGCTTATTTTGCATTCGTAAAATTTTACACAATGCGCTTTTAATGCAATCCGCGGCTTTTAAAGTATATTGCAAATGGCTCCTTCTCGCCATTTCTTAATTTATTAGTGAAAGTTATAGAGTCATTGGGTTATACCAGGGGTCTCCAAACTTTTCAGCCTTAGCGCCATACTGATTCCTCGCGTAATTTCCGATGGCCAAAACCCTTGTTCAGTGCGCGTCCCTAATTTTAAGGACATCTGGTGGTCAAAATCGGAAATAAGTGTACCCTCTATACGCTAACGGTTTAAGTTAGCATTCTATATAGATTTGACAAAACATATGAACGAGCTAAATTTAAGATTACATGGAGAAAAACAGCTTCTTCCTGATTTATACACTAATACCAAATCGATCCATCAGCAGAAAATAATGACAATTACGTAAAAAATGTTTCACACATTTTAAAACATCTGGAACATTGAGCCTCACTACTGAGACTGAATTTCCCGTCGATTTTGCAATCGAAGCTTTGAGTGCTTTGGAGATAAATTTTGATACTCGTTTTCTCAGATTTTGATATCATTGCGAATGAAATTAAGATTTTTTAAAATCCTTTTGATTCTGACCTTGAAGTCCAAGCCCTGGAAATTCAAATGCAAGTTATTGATTTACAGCGCAGTGATATAATTAAGAACAAATATCCAACTCATCTTTGATGGAGTTTTATGAGTCTTTAGATAATTTAAAATTTGATTTTACAATTTGGTCATTTTCATAAATTTGTTCGTGGGCTGTTTTCTGTTTTTGGCACTACTTACTTGTGTGAGAAAACATTCTCCAAAATGAAGTGCACAAAGAATGTTTACAGATCTAAATTAACCGATGATCATCTCAAATTTCCTTTAATAATTGGTTCACGAAATATTGGTCCACAAATACAAACTACTGTCAGTGAAAAATCACAATTACGTAAATCTCATTAATATTTTTTACAAATGGACACTTACTATATACTTGTTAAGCTTTGCCTAACAAGTATATAAAACCGAGTTATTATTCATGATTATGTTTTTCATTTATCGTCCTAATTCATATTACTGTGCAAGTGTCATTGTCAGAATATCATTGCTATCAATGCATAAGTGTATATCATTTCTAGTAGTTTATGTATAGCCATTCAGAATGATACACGATTACGTGTGATCATTATTTTTTTATCTTCTGCTTTTAATGCACAAGTAACATTATCAGTGTATCATTTCTATTAATGTATAGGTGTTTAGTATTTGCCTAGCTCATTAACTATTTAGGCCAATGTATATATGTATCCAATGTACCTATACCAAACAGTCTACCTATGCATGCAAATGATTATTAATTGTATGTTGAAGTATATATGCAAACGCCCTTGTTTGGCCACGTCAAAAACCTCATATTCTGCATTAATAAATTTCCGATGTAGCGCTCGCGGGCGCCGGGATAGATGCCCGCGAGGTTATTTTTGTTGTGTTTTGAGGCAGATGCCCTTAACACGACTCTCCCTCGAGGGCTGTGCTGCTCTAGATGGTGCGGGACCCGGACGACACCCAATTTGTCATACAAAGCCGTTCGAGTGTACGGCCCTGCATTCACCTGTCATCTGTCGTGGGCTGGATTATTGACACTTTTGGAGAGCCAGCCCGCGGGCCGTAGTTTGGAGACCCCTGGCTAATACGAAAGCTAGAACATGAAAAGATGTACAATGAACTCTCCGGGATTCAAACTCAAGACTTCCCGAGAGGGTGCATCCGGTTACACCCCAAAGACATGTGTAAAGGAGGGAGTAACTACCTCATATTGCTTCCCTTTCAAAGGAGACTTATTTACTTACCATCAGCTGAGTTGTTGTACCACCTGTTATATGAACTATCAGCATTGCACTCAATTGGTAGAGCAGTTTATTGTCTCTAGGCGTAGCCACAAATATATATGGAATATTAAAATTTGTAGCGGAATTTATAGAGTTTTTCCGGAAGATGGGTATTTGTGACCTGTTGTTACTAAAGAGACCCTGTCAAGATTTTGACTGTGCAGAATGAGGATTTTAGCAATGTTTTATGTATCGTGATTCTGAGTTTACAGAGAATGTTTACTCTGGAAGTCAGTGGTAACTTGGATATAAAAAGTTATTCTGATGTATTATACTGAGCAATATCAACTGGGTATATTAATGTACATCATATGTGCTGTTCACATATTTTCAGAGTTTAAAGGAGACTGGGGATTAGAGGACGCAGTAACTAAATCTTAGTGGTGAATGAATTATCATCCACAAACTTTTATTTTTCGGTGGCCATTTTTAGAGCCTTTTCAGAATTTTTCGATATCAGAAAATTGAAGAAAGGTTATTATTTTAAGGATAGTGGGCAAAACTCGTGATATTTTAAAACTGGCGGCGCAGTTAACTGTCGATGGACAGTGTAAAGAACGGGCACAAAATATTGGTTCATGAATATTTAGACAAGAAAGTTATTTATGAATTGTTTAACTTTAGCAGCATAAGAATATTATTTTTCCTTTTGAATTTTATGAAGTTTTTTTAGTTATATCTTTCTCATAAGCCACCGATTTTTTCCCATAAAAAGAATTTCTCCAGAGAAATTCCGAAAATTAAAATCTTAATGTAAATGACAATTATTAAGATGAAATTTACATTTTATGACAGACACTGTCAAACTCTATAATTCTAAGAAGCATTTGTAAATAATAATCTTACATGAACTATCTTTCTTCTCGAACGTTCAGTTCTTTAGTTGTATAAAACAGAACTCGAAGAATTTACCTTTGCAGATTTTCTCCTTGTAATTAAATTTTTTTTTTATATTCGAGCATTGACAGACAGCTTTCTTTTGGAAACTGTAATACAGGCACGTCGAATCGTTGTCGGAACCGCAAAAATTATCTATCTTGCAATCCGCAATTTCAGAACAGTAATCTCCTGATGTTCCTGGCAGGCAGTCACATAGTGTGGAGCTTCCGAATTCAGTACAATTTCCGCCATTTTTACAGTCATCATCATTGCAAGATGCTGAAAAAAAATCAGAGGTGAATGCGTAATAATAAATGAAATATTATACAAAAATAATAGCAACACATCGACATTTAAAGTTAAGACAATTAATTATAAATTAATTGACTAATGAATCAATTAATTACTCCTCAAATCATTAATAAAATTAATGGTTTGAGGAAGTAGTTATGTTTGTTATTGCCAGAGATTAAATTGCGACGGAGCCCACCTGAGCCCGGCTGCGGAACTTCTCAGATTTCTAGATAAATTATAATTTCAGCCGGAGCGCACCGGAGGCCTAAAAAGGCTTCGACACTTTTTTTATGTCAAGAAACCATTGTTTTAAGAGACAAATTTTGTTTTCATAGTAAACATGCTTTAAAAATCCCTTCTAAGTTCTGAATGCAGGTCTGTTTTTTCCTCGCACTCAAACCCTGCACGGAGTTTGAGACTTTTAAGGTAAGAAAAGCTCCTAATCATATTTCAAAGGCTTATTCTCCAGGATATGCAATGAATTTGTAAGAGCGGATAAATTTTATATTCCTGAAATTACTAAAAGTGATAGCCTGGTCTCGTGTACGTTCTACACTAGGGTCTTCCTACTGCAGAGCTCCTGTAGACTTTTCAAATGATGTAACGAAACGGGGGGGGGACCAATGATGTCACTTGTACAGAAAAGTATTACGTTTATTCTCATGTTGTTATTAGATCGTATTCAGGAAAAAGTTCTTGACGGTTAGAATTATATCGACAAAGCATCGGGATCAGAATGTCTCGAACTCTTCCCTTTTCATTTTTAAAGCTATACCTTTCCGTTAAAATTTTCTTGGTATGTGCCATCCCTTGAAATAGTGCTGCTACATAAGACGGAGCCAGCTTCTTCTTAGCTTCTGAGTAGAATTGTAATTTCAGCGAGAAGGCCCAGATAAGACGAAGTCCGATAATTTTTTATTTAACTATTTAAAATTAATTCAATAATTTTTTAGATTTCTCTTTATTTCTCTACATTTCTTTTAATTTAAATTTAATTATTCAATTATATTAATTTTTATTTATTTTTCTTTTGTTCCTCGCAGTTTTCTATAGTGCTGCGGCACTTTCAATTTTAGAAATTAAGCACTGGTTATTGCTTTCGATAGCTTGATGTCCATTGATATTCATTTTTAGGATAACAGTGCACATTGACGTTAGCCATGACATTTGACATTTACACTTCTGCCAATACCATCTCTTTCCGATCCAATGTAATATAATCCGGACATTGTAGGAATTTTGCTGACAGTTTGGGCCCCTATTTTTGTATTATAGCCTCATCAATCGGACTTTCATTGGAACAGGTTTAAATATCCGTAATCCATATACACACCAAACATAAAAAAATGGTCTTGTTTCATCACAGATTCGAAGATCCGAGTTCATTAATCATCTTACCAAGTGGGCAACGGCAGCCATATTTATTCAAAACCTGGTAGCCTACTCATGTAACCTATGCCCCAATATTTAGTTTTAAAATTTACCGTATTTTAAGAAACCTATTCTGTAATTAATGGCTCTTTGCGACTAGTTTTTTTACAGATACATTTTTCATCACATAATTATATACAACATATAGACAGATAACTGCAGCATCCTTTAAAATCATTAATAACGGATCCAACAGCCGCCCAGATGGTATAGTGATCAGGGAAGCTGACTGCGATACCGAAGGGCTTGGGTTCGAATCCCGGAGAAGGCATGGTTGTAACTGTCCGTCTCTTCATAGGAAAGGCTATGGTGGCCCACCTATTAGGTGTCTCTATAATAAAGAGACCACCACATCCGGCCTTGTGTAGATGAATGGAGTGGGTTACACTTGTAATTGTTTACAATCTGCCATTGAAAAAAAATAATGGATCCAATAAAATGATGGTTTCAAATTCTCTAGAATAAAGATGTAAACTCATCTTTCATTCACATACCATATTTTTAAAGGGAAAATGTTATAAAGCCTTACACATACTAAAGATTCCTCTGAAACCTTATGGAGTACTGATCTGTGTTTAATAATATACTTATATGGAGCTTTTGCTCACTTAAGATTATATGGGTGATTCAAAATGAATGTAGCGAACACAAATGACTATAACTATTTTATTAAAAAGAATTTATCGACAAGATTTGCACGGAGTGTAAAAGGAAGTTCAAGCTATTGCTTACATGCTTTATAAATGTTATAAATGACTCCTCTTGGTAACAAGGACAACATATAAGCGGTACGTCATCTCACGGCATATATTCTGAAGCATACCTGGAATCCTAAACGCATGTGCTTTAGATATGAGCATTTTGAGTTCTGGAATTGTTTCGGCAAAGTACGCATATACACGAGGTCTTTCACTGAACCCCACAAGAAAGAAATTGCAGTACATGGAAAACTTTGAAGTAGCAATACGCTTGAGGCGTGATTACTGATTTCAGTGTCAGGTTCCAACCTCCACATCCTGTTCATCTTCCCCTGATAGTCAAACTTATTATGCAGTATGCAAGTAATCACATGTGACTTATTAACTGCCCTCCAAAAGTTAAGTGATCGCATGCTTTTCAAAGCTCACCACTACAAAAATGTCAGTATTCACATTTTAATGCATGGCAGTAACGAATTCACAGTTATATGCATGACAGTAACAAAGTTAAAGAAAATATGTGTAAAAACAATAGCTATGACTTTTATTTTGTGGAAATTAATACTTATATAGGAGTTGGAGAAAATATGCAAAAATTGCAATTTTTGTTTACGAGTGTTGATCCTCAGTTTTTATTACAGTTTCATGGACAGTATCCAGAACAAGTCGCTTGCCCGATTCGTTGAGGTGGTAGGCGATCGGATGAATGGAAACGAGATTTCACAAGCTGGATTCTGCTAGACGTCTCGATGTCTCTCGTAGTGTGGTCCACAGACTATGGAATCAGTTTGAATCTGAGGATTCTGCGTCTAGAAGACATGTTCGAGGCAGACCTAGAGTTACAACATCTGCAGGAGAACGTTATTTAGCTCTTTCAGCCCAAAGAAGGAATACCATTACTGTGCCTCAGCTCATGGCAGATCATTTTGTGGCAACAGGGACAAGAATCTCAGCTACTACACTGCACTCTGTATCGAAGACGATCAGTTGTTGTGTGTTGTGTCCCCTTGACCAGAGGACACAGAGCTGCCAGTTTATGTTGGGCAAGAGAACACGTCTCTTGTACCAGTCAGCTATTGGTGACTGTTCTCTTCGCAGACTACTCCAGGTTGACTTTGGAGACTGATTCACGTCGTCATCTGATCTGGAGGGAACAACGCAACAGATGCAACCAATTCAACATTGTGGAAAGACACAATGCCGACCGCATAGGGTTTTGGTTGAAGAATATCTTGAGGGTCACGGTATGGAGCGGATGGAATGGCCAGCCCAATCCCCAGATCTGAATTCGGTAGAGTATCTTTGGGTCAGAGAACTATTTAGTGAACATGTCCTGTAAATTTCTTGCTTCTATGTTGCTTTATTCACAATATAGATACAAAAAACATGCTGTTTGTTAATTTTTGGAGGGCAGTGTGTTTAGTTTACATGGTCAGGGTTTAATAGTTGAGTTTGGTTTAAACAACATAAACGAGTTTGGTTTAAACAGCATAGCAATGAAAGGAATTTTAAAATGCCATCACGGTGGAATGCAGTAACAAAAGTGACAAATTTCCTACTCCTTCGGCGAGATTACAAATTTTTATAGAAGTAATTCAGTCATTTATTGATGCTTCTAATTGCTGCAATGATTTCAGATCAGATTTTGCCATGCTATTTCATGAATTTCGAGTCAACATAAAGGAGAATTAATGATAACCTTGTATTCATCCCAGTGACGGGATTGCACGGACATTCTCTTTAGATTATAAACCTCAAGTCTTCGTAGATTTATTAAAATAGCAAATTTTCTTTCTCGTAGTTTTATTTTCTGCTAAAACTGATATATGTTGGAGTTAAGTGTATATATATATTGCAGCTACATTAAGAAATAATATAGCATATCTAATATTTTATCTCATATTAATAACATTATTAGACAGAGAGTCCTTATTAAAAGGCAGGAAAAAATCGCAAAGAGGAAATCATCCTTTAGGCAGATTTTTAATTAAATATCAACACAAGAAACAGCAGAGAGAAAATCCTTTTGGCACAGAATCTTAATTAAATGGCAACAACAACAACAAAAAAAAAAAAAAAAAAAAAAAAAAAAAAAAAAAAAACCTGCTAGAAGGAAATAATTTTAGCTTGACTTCTAATCGGTCACTCTGGACTTACGCTCAGGCATATTTTCAAAATACAATATATATTTTGCTTTGTCACTTGTGATATTCAACTCAGCATCCTCCACATAATAACTGAATATTATAATTTGAATGCCTTTCACTATATTTATATAACACTACATTTGCGCAATATTTGCATTTCTCTAGCGGAATTCAAATTGTCTGACCTAATTGAAAACAAAAGCCTGATTTTTGCTTAACTTTTTAAAAAATACTAAAAACCTACTTTTTATTTAACTTTCTTAAAAATACTTACATTTATAATACTTTATCTATACTACTAAAATCTGTACACATCTGTCTGACAGTTTTTTTTTTAGCATTTGGTTTTGGAATGGCGGAGAGTTGAGCTTCGAGAGAGGTAAACGATTTCGACCATTTTCATTTTCTTCTTCGTACGACTTTAATTAGCCTCAATATTAATTAAAAGCTCGGAGAAACGCTAAGTTTCGAACACATTTTTCCGAGTGGCAGCAATTTTGTACGCTGGAACTGAAAATCTGCTTCATTGCGAAAAGTGTTGCCACTGCTGGCTTTCAAATCGTAGAGTTTCTTAATGAAAAATTATTAAGTTAAATATGAAATAAATATAGCGTTGCCCAACATTAAATATATTATTCCCAATTCCACAAATTCGTTGAAGGCATTTCGACCATTATCATCTTCGAACGACTTAAATTATCTGAGGTATTAATTAAAAACGCTAATTTTCTCACTCAGTTTTCCGAATGGCAACAGTCTTGCGCCGGAGATAAAAATCTGCTTTAGTTCGAAAAGTGTTGCCACTTTTTGAAATAAAGCACTTTCATTCACTCACTTTCAAATCTTTAATATATTATTGTTATTTCAAATCGTTAATATATTATTGTTATTATGTAATGTTATATTCTGACGTTGAATAAAGCACGCGATTACATGCGACGTCATTTTATGTCGGAGAAATTTTCACTAATGTCAGCATTTTAATTAAATGGCTGCTGTTGGCAACGTTTCGTTTCAGGTTAGTATAATTAACACGATATATTAATGCCAAGTTAATTCTTTTATTGATATTGAGAAAATGCTCATATTACATTAAATTTAAATGTTCTATTACATTAAATTTTGACTTCATACTTATTAATCTGATGTGTCAAAAGTCTTTGTTTCCTGGTTTGGAAATAAAACAATTATTTACGAACTCGTAGTTGCTTTTAAGGAATTAACTTATTTCATTCATACTGAAATGTTTCTATGCATTTGCTTTTCCATGATACATAGAACTTATAAATTGTGCTTTGGCTGCAACCCCCCTTATCTGGCGGGACTCTCACTAATTTTGCCTTATTTTTTGTCTAGATTTTAGCATATATTTCTGTCTTGTGGTATTAGGAAAAGAAAAATTTAATTTTTAAGTAATGTTTTGTATCAGTTTTAAGACTCTACCAGGTTTCCATATTATAGATTTTTATTATTTCAAATACTTCACAATCAATTTATTGTGCAACTACAGTGTTTCCAAAAAATTAAATTTTTGCCTGATTTGAGTTAGTTCTACAAATAATTTACCGCGTGTTTACTTTACAGAATTTTGAATTTAATTTATCCTTCTCTTTTGTACATGTAGGAATTTATTTTACAGTTTTCTAGTTTAATTCCTTTCCAAGATAAACTTAAGAGTATTTTAAAGCGCTGAATAAGCTTTTGGCATAAATAAAAGGTATTTGTTTTGTGACATTAACTTAATAAACGAAATAACTATATTATTAGTATTTCAAATTTTATAGTAGGTGTTGGGCTTAGGTAGAGTGTTTCTTAAACTTTTAATGCAGTGGCGCATATTTGTTCCCCGATACTTGCATTTTAGATATTTATTTGTATAGCTGTTGTACTAACTATTGAAACGCTGACTCCGGATTGTTTTCTATTATAGTAATTGTCTCACTGTTTTAAAGCTTGCTTGTTATGAAATAAATATCATCAAATATTTCTTGCAGTAAAATTATTTATTCAAAAATATTAGTCTGGAACTAACATAACAATTGGAACAGTAAAATATTTTGTGGAGATGTTTTGGCTGGTAAACTTTCTTGTCATATATTTTGTTTAAAATGAAAATACATCGCAAGAATTATCGTGTGAATCTTGAAATTAATGCTTGTTTAGTTAAATATAGTAACAGTTCTATTTATCTGAAGTGAGCCGGCAGGACGCTACGATCCTAACGGCAAGTCCTCAGAGAAAGTTTACTATTCATGATTTTAAGACGGTAAAAGTATTCAAAATATCCTTGATGTAAAGCGTTCAACTATGTCTGATGTTATAAAGTGATAGAAATTGCGTAGAACTGTTGAAAATACATTGACGTTTGGACAGCATTTAAAACTAGCAAGAAGCAGTTGGGGATTTGTATTATAAAAAATCAAATAAATCTCAACTGTTAATTCTGCGAAATTCACAGTGGATTTGGAAGAAGAGTGCGTAATAAAACGTAACCCTGAGGTTGTTAGAAGAATGATTAGAACATATCGTTATTACTGGCGATCAGCACAGAGGAAATTCTTCGACGATAAGAAAACGAAGAAGCTTAACTTTCGTAAAATCCATTGTTATGAATGTTTCTATATTAAAGCAACGTTATATTAGAAAACGAGCTAGAGTTACATATATTTAAGTTCGGTGAGAGTATGGATGGGGGGCAAAAGAGAAATAAAAATTTGAAGCCGAAAACCTTATTTTCTACAGTTAAGGAAGTGGGGGAGGCATAATGATTTGGATATGTTTCTATGCATCTGGAATGGAAAAAGTAGTTTTATGGCAATTAATATCGGTAAGTATAAATACACAAATATTCTTAATGTAAACCTGGAAGCTTGTGAAGGAAAACTTGGAACGCAAAAGAAATTTAATTTCTATCAATATAGCGACTGTTAATATACGCAGCTCTAAACGTTCACCCGTGTTTATTATAGAAACTGTCATGAAATTAAGAAACTCTTTTATATTCTGTAGACTAAAATCATTATCGAATATATATGAAGTGTGTTTGAGAATGAATCGGGAAATATGAAATTTCCATGAAAGATCTAAAGCTCTAATAAGCAGTTTCTACGGTGGTATTGAAAAAAATGCAGAAAAGAAAACTTTCGCAAAGAAATTCTTTCTTACGCAAAGAAACAATTACATGAATTCATGCCAAAGTGCATAGAAATGTAATTTTAGTTAAAGGATATCCAATAAAGTGTTGAATGTCGAGCATTTTCATGTTGTTATTGAATATAAACTGTTTATTTAAAGTGTCCAAAAACGTACGCCAGTACATTTTTTTTTAACGTTTTGGAAAAAGTATACATTTTATAAAAAACACTTTAAATAACTCTTCCCAAAACAGTTAGGTTTTAAAAAAGATAACTATTAGTATATATAAGAAATAAAAATCTTTCGCTAGCATTTAATAACTGATATTTGCAAATAAAACTTGGAAATACTAGCATCCAAACACCATTGTGACCCATCGTAGTTTAGGTAAAAATAAAAGAGAATGATGACTGTCTTGTAGTCTCAAATATTCTGGGTAGGTTCTACGTGATTAAAGGAAATAACACATCTCAGTCTAACCCATTCAGATACAAGAAGGACTGATTTTCAACAAAACAGTTTCAATAAAAATACTAAACACCCCTCGGGATTGAAAGATGACGGGTTGATATGGCGATGCATATATATGTCTTTCGCTTCGCTCGGTTTCAAATACGACCATCGTGATATAGTAGTTCGAAATAAAAGACAGTGTCATATCATTCATCCGTATCTGGTGTTCAATGCACCACTGAAGTTGCACTGTTGTGCCGTTAATGCTAAATACAGAAACACAAGCCTCCGAATGTTGCCCGACTCCGAATGTTACATGCTAACATGGGTTGTGGAACAGACCTGTGTTCTTCCGCTGGCGTTCTTGTTGCTGCAGTGTGCTCCGTCACTGACAACCATTCCATTGGTTGGATCTTTGATTTTGCGCGTACGAATTTCCTATATGCATTACTATATATACTATAATATATACCATATATATATAAATATACTATTATTCTAAACTCTTTACAAAACTTACATTCTCAGCCCCTACTATTCTCTTACATTATGTTGTTTTATTTTCAAAATTTGTAATGATCTTCTTAAGTACTTACTTACGTATTTATGTTTCATTTACTTACATATTTATTGAGGTATTATGTACACTCTTAGACAAAAAAAAAAAAAAAAAAAAAAAAACGACGCAAGGAGGAGTTATCCGAATGGGACGAAAATCGGTAGAAGTGATGATTAGAGTTTGAGAAAAATTGGATGATTTATTGAAGTGATAGAGCTTCACAAAGTGCAAAAGGTCGGTAACGCGTTTGTCCACCTCTGGCCCTTATGCAAGCAGTTATTCGGCTTGGCATCGATTGATAGAGGTTGCGGATGTTCTCCTGAGGGATATCGTGCCAAATTATGTCCAACTGACGCGTTAGATCGTAAACATCTAACGCGCTTTTGGAGGGCTCTGCCCATAATGCTCCAAACGTGCTCAATAGGAGAGAGATCCGGTGACCTTGCTGGCCAAGGTAATGTTCGGCAAGCACTAAATCAAGCAGTAGAAAAATGTGCAGTGGGGGGGGGCGCAGGCATTATCTTGCTGAAATGTAAGCCCAGGGTGGCGTGACATGAAGGGCAAACACAACGGACTTTAGAACTTCGTCGACGTACCGCTGTGCTGTAAGGTTGCGACCGATGATAACCAAAGGGGTCCTACTATGAAATGAAATGGTACCCCAGATCATCACTCCTAGTTGTCGGCCTGTCTTCCGGAAGACAGTTAGGTTGTTATCACACCGCTGTCCGGGGCGTCTCCAGACTCGCCTTCGCTGGTCATCGGGGCTCAGTTCAAAGCGGGACTCTTCACTGAAAGCTATTCTACTCCAGTCAGTGACATTCCAGTGCGAATGACACCGAAACCACTGCAAACGGGCTTGACGTTGTACAGAGGTCAATGGTAGTCGGCGCAAGGGGCGCCGTGACCTCAGACCCCTTTCTGTGAGCCGTCTATAAATGGTCCTTGCGGTCACTGAAGCACTAGTTGCACGTACAATCAATGATAATGATGCATGTGGGGCTGTGAGTGCCGCTCTAACGACTGCTCGGTTTTCACGTTCTGTCGTTTCTCTAGGACTACCGCTTCCTTCTTGACGCTGGATCACCCATTCCTGCCAATATCGTCTAATAGTGGCATCGCTTCTGCTCAAATGTCGAGTTACTCGCCGATAAGACCAACCGGCTTCTTTGAGCCCAACTACACGACCTCTCTCAAATTCTGACGTCTGCACATGTCGTTCGCGCACCTGCATGCGAGGTATAGTTACTGTCTACCAGAGTACACGGAATGAAATTTGTGAAGAATTTATGACCTGGAATCGTAATTCCTCCTCTTAAATATCCTGCCAGTTGCGCAGATTAGATGCGCTGTAGCGACAACCATTCATTCATAGGCAGCTAAAATGTAAAATTTTGCATTTTCCGTCGAAACCTGTATGCATATAATTTTTTATCCAATTTGCTTTATATCTTCTCGATGCGTCGTGGTGCGTCGTTTTCTTTTGTCTAAGAGTGTATTCATGTATTTAATTTTTTTAAATTTTTTTATTATATAATTCTCAAAATTCTAATGCTATATTGACTTCATATATATAACAACATTGCATTTACGCATTTATCTAATTCTAAATTTTTTATTTTTATTTATTGTATCTATTTAGGTATTTATATATTTATTTCATGATATTTAATTTTTATTAGGTAATTATCAAAATTCTAAAATTTTATTGTATTTTATGTATAACAACATAGTTGGTATTTGATTCCATCAGTTGAGCATAAAAGGTGAATGTCTTAAAGGCGGTGCAGCTGCTCATCTGATGGTAAATAAATAAATAAATATGCATTACTATAATTTAGTCAGAAACGAACGGCAATTTCTTCAGAAGAATATTTCGCAGTTTCTTGAATCCTAATTCTTGTTCTATGAAAATACTGCTCGAATTACTATCGTTTTCCATGACGAAGCATGTTGAAGTTTTCCACGGAAATGAACAATATTGTTATGAAGTGCCTAACTGCAGTACGAAAACTTAATCTTAGATCGTTACACTGCGAAACTTATATCGTTACACTGGAAAGACATCTACCAAGAGACTGTTTTATACTATAACAATATTGTTGCGAAATGCCCAGCTGCAGTAAGATAGCTTCCCCACAAAGCGGGGTCATGGTTACCAGAAACTAGAAAAGAAAGGCACGTTTGCCATATTTGGAAAGAAATCGCTCATTTGACCATATTTGGCGACAGAATTGGCTAATATAGCCAATCTGACTGAACGAGAACATTCTGGAATGAATTCTTACCGGTTTGTCACAGGATGTTCTCGAAAGCAGACCAAAAGCTATATATAAGGCTGTGTTGCTGAGTGTTTCAGGGTGCTTGTCATAGTTTTTCGACGACTATAAACTTGTTTTAGAAACTCTCCTGTGAAATACTGGCGAATAAACTGTGTTTGATTCCTCGTTAAGTTTTGTAGTCAAAAACTTGAAAACCGCGAACCCGTAAAACGTAACAATATCAAAATGAAAAATTGCAGTACTTAAAAGACCCTACTCTTCCCCTATATGCCCCACCTAATGGCCGAGCGATTAAAGACTGCTGGTTGTCCTAGATTCGAAATTCGGCGAACAGGATGGCTGCATATGTGGCTTCCTCTGTGTGTAATAAAATTCTGAAATAGTTTTTCGTACAGTACGCTCCACAGATGAATCTCATTAAGCAGATAGCTCTCGAGAGCTTTCCCATGTTCAAATACTAAATTTCTACTATTTTATAGCGTTTGAATGTGGCATAACTAAAACATATGATGTGTACATGCCGCAATTTTAATCCTTTGCATCATCTATCGAGACCTACGCATAGTATAATTTCAATGCATTGCATGCTTCATTCCTAGTGTAACGTTTTGAATGGCCAGCAGTGCCTATATACAGTGTTTCTCTTCAGTTAATTATTTAAGATAAATAATAGAAAGAAATATTACTACAGCTGCATTTTAAAGCACAAATACTGAAATGCAAATCTATAGACGAGCATCTTGGAACGTATCGTGTTATGCCATTTTGATAAATTTTGTGACATGTAATTTTAAACGTAATTTAGAACTCTTTATTGAATTATTAGTTTATCCTTTAATTTGGAAACTATTGTCTAACTATTTACCTAAATATTTAACACAAATAATAATAATAATATAACTTGGTATTCAGATAATAAAACAGTAAATCTGAAGCACGATTTTCACAGGAAATATTAGAATAGGAACGGGACAAAGAATACTCGAGAAGAGAAAGAAAACTGAACGAATGATTTTAAGTTTAATCCCACCCTCCTTTTAAATTTTGAAAGATTAGCCCGAAACGTTTTAATCTAGTAAACGCCCAAAATGTCAACAAATAGCAGTGGATTGCTTTTATGGCAACGAAGAATTTGGAATCCGTTGTGTTATTTGGTAATGGCAATAGGGCTGGCCAAAGAATAAATTTCATGAGCTCGGTGTGGTCAAGAAAAGTAGACAGAAAAGCGTGGGCAGACGAAACAGAGAAATGTAGAAGCATGAATAGTCGAAAGTCCAAAGTTGGGGATATCTCAGCTTGAGATTTAACGAAGGAAAGATTGAGAAGAGAAGTGTGCGAATTGTTACAGCAACTGAAAATCAACATTAGCAAAATAGCTTGTCCCGTAAAATAGTAACTTGACTGTAAGAACACAAACTACTGTAATGTAAGCTTATTACTATTCATCTAGCATATACTTGTTTAAAATGATGTTGTAAAGCAGTTAAAAATTCTAGTCAATGTGCAACTGAATTAAAAATTTACTATTATTATCTCAGTAACAGTATTGCGAATATGAAATCAGATAATGTTTAAACTGTGTTCAGATAATGTATAAACACATAACTGTCATGAATATATCTAAGTATCTCATATAACTGTATACAACACAATGTTTTTAATTAACATATTGCATGCTTATAAACAGGCCTTGTAAGCCCATGTAATATTTATATATGGATGAAATAATCCCTTCTGCCAGGATGACTATTAACATTGCAAGACTTTTACAACATAGTCAGGGTGTAATTACGGGGCGCAGCCCCCAGCCCACCTAACCAAGACATGCTTGGTCATATGACTCTTCATGGGAGCTAGCCCATCCAACAACAAACGACGAGCCAGCGATCCAGCCGTGCTCAAAACACTCAACAAGAGAACAAAAAACAAAAGAGATAAACTACAAGCCCCAGAAAACCAAATCATCAGGAACCGAGCAACAAAAAAGGTTAGTAAAAGGAAAACGAAACGAAATAATAAATACGACCAGGGAAAATCACTTTATCCCTGGACCTAATACATTCATACAAACGAACAGAAACAAATAATAATAACTGTTAGAAAACAAAAAATAAGACGACATAAAAACATATAAACACATATACATACATCATTCACACAAAAATTCCTATGGCTTCTTTAGACGAATTTAGAATCCTCATAATCTCTCTAGAATATTCTTCAAGATTCTTATAGTTTTTCTTAAAATCACTGTGAAATTGTTTTCGATATTTAACCCTTGCGCTCCCGGTAATAATACAGTCTTCAAAAAAGTGTTTCGAGTCTCCCAGAACATTACATAATTTGCATTTATCATTATCCTGTAATCCGAATCTCTTTAAATATGCTGGGAAACGACCGTGTCCTGTTAGGATCTGATTAACATCAATATCTATATACATTTCCATTTTCTTTCCTAAATTTATATTTTTTAACAAGCCATAATTTCTACTAGAGTGTTCCCAGCTAGTTTTCCACTCATACAAAACATGATTAAATAAAACGGAGGTGGCCCTTCTTTTAGAGTATGGGATGTGTTTAACAGTAACATTCTTATCTAATATCGCAGCTTTTGCCAATTCATCAGCCCTCTCATTCCCATCATAACTAGCATGAGCTTTCATCCAGTGAATTTTAATATTATGAATGTTTTTCAATTGTAAAAATAAATTTTTTATATCCAATACTAAACAATTTTTATTATCAGGGCCCGAGAGGGATTGCAGTACAGACAAGGCATCGGAGTAAATATTTATACAGTAACCAACTCTTAAAGTTCTTTTGATCCAATTTAAAGCTTCAAATATTGCGTACATCTCAGCTTGATATACAGAGTTCATAACATGTAGTTTAAATTTCCAGTTATGGATCTCAATGCCATAGAAAAAGACAACAAAGGCTCCTCCAATACCACCCTCGAGCCCCGAACCATCTGTATATATATCCAGTTCTTGATGTTTCAAGTAATTACAATCATAAAAAATCGAAATTCTATTAGCAGGATGTATATATGTATCATCAAAACCTCGGAAAGCATCGCTGTTAATAATGCAATCATCGGTACTTTTCCGTTTCGCCGGCGCAAATCTCGCCAAGCAGACTTTATTGGCGACAACATACAGTATACACATAAAACATCTTTAAAAATATGTTAGTTCTAAGAATTCTTTTTAAAAAAGAAGGCATAAACATTTTAATATCGCTTAAAATTTTATAGAAAGCCAATAAATAAAGACAACAAATTTGTAAAAAGACATTAATTTAAGAATTTACTATGCTTTCATGGTTCAACATCCTGATTCGCCGGTTCATATCACGTGACCCCAAGCGATCTCATGTCACGTAAACTACTCTACAAAAATCTAATGCTCTCAGTAATTATCTTCATTAATTTCATGTTAAATCTTAATTTGGAACACAAGTCTAAATGCAAGAAATATTTCAATTTCGTACGAATAACTTACTCAAAAATTATGTAAAACTGCAGTGCTTTACTTCGCTAATGCATTCTCATTAGAATTGATGAATTTAACACTTGACATTACCTTTTCTATATTTTCGGCTTCGGGTAAACGCTGTGATTGCATCCTAATTTACTTAATTGCCGAAAATTGCCTTAGACATAAAACTGAACTATCTGATAAAAATTCTATGTAATGATATGCCAGTATTGAAAGAAACAATCAATCTGATAAGAAAAAGCTGCGACTTGTTTTGAAAATGAGGCGTAAAAGGTTACCAGCGAGAACATTCCGTTTGGCATCGGTTGTACCATTATTGGCGACTTTATCGCTTGCGCCGGCAAAACGGAAAAGTACCCAATCATCAATATTTATTTCGTCAACCAAATCATTTAAGAGTAAAAACGTTTGAAAATAAAATTTGGGAAGAGAGGGGAGGAATTCCTGCGAGAATACAGACCACCTCCGTAGAAACAGTCCTGAAGACTCTAGTAATAGCCAGCATCCAGCCCCTCTGCAAAGAATTTAATTTATCTCTTAGTCTGATCAACTCCCCTGCCCTAACACCCCAAGCACCTATTCCATAAAATATTTTCGGTAAAATGACACAATTAAAAATCTTCTTCAATATTGGTGCTTTCTTTTGTAAAATTTCCACATTAAAAGTACTCCTATAAAAATGTAAAATCCTATCAGTGTCTCTGTGTAAAAGTTTAAAATGTTCAATAAAATTCAATTTTTCGTCAATAACTACACCAAGATACTTAATATTTTTCTCATCAAATTTCAATTTCGGTACTCTAGTCTTGGCACCTCCCCTAGGAAAAAAAAGACCAAAAGTTTTATCCACATTAAATTGAAAATTTTCACATCGACTCCATTTAAGCATCTGCTTTTCAACTTCAATAAAAGTATCTTGAATTTTCCCCAAAGAGGTGCCCTTGACAAGAAGCAAAATATCATCAGCGTAGCATATGATTTTTGCGTTAAGAACATCAAAACTAGTCAGGAGTGGGTTTACTATTAGGGCCCAGAACAGGGGAGCACTACATGATCCCTGCGGACATCCTTTATACAATTGCAAATTTATATCAATATTTTCTGATAAACCTTTAAAAACTATACTTCTATTATTAAAATAATCCTTAATAAGCAAATACAAATCTCTTGTCACATTTAACTCAATCAATTTATTCAACACGGAGGACCACCGTACAGAATCGAAGGCAGCTTTGACATCAAAAGAGACGATAGCAACATATTCAGTGCTTTTCAATTTTCGTATTTCGTCAACAACCTTAAAAAGTGCCAAATTAGCTGATCTTCGTTTTCTAAAACCATATTGGCTATTCGCAAGATGTTGATTACCATTCAAAACATATAAAAGTCTATTAACAATCAATTTGTCCAAAACTTTGGCAAATACTTTTAGCAAACATATAGGACGATATTTTTCTTCATTTTTTGGTAACAAAATAAGTTTACCAACTTTCCAAGTATCAGGAAAAACATGTAGAGACAAACACTTATTATAAAGTATAACGGAAAAAGAAGGGTAATTTACAAAGAGTCTTTTTACTATTCCTGCACGAATTTCGTCAAGTCCTGGAGCAGCTTTATCTCTGAGATTTAATATAACTTCTCTGATTTCTTCATACGTAAAATCTAATTCGTCCTCCAAACTTTCACTACTAAATTCATTCTCATTATTATCAAAACCATCCATTTCATCTTCCCCAATATTAAGTGTCTCTCTAACAATTCTTCGATATTCTTCTTTAACATCAATATCCGTTTTATTCTCATCATCTCATAAGCTAATCTGTCTCCTAATTTTATTTGTTGCGATTTTAAATATCCCTTCGTAATATTCTTTACTCTGAATAAAAACTTTATTTTTGAAATCGCCCTTTACTTTTTTAATTCTCTTTTTATAAGAAGCCAAGCACTTTTTATATTCTACTTTCCTCCTCGTTCTTGTATCTTCATCTAAACCTTTCACTTGACAACTCTTACGAATAGCACGAATTTTCCTTCTAAAAAGATCCAAATCTTGATTCCACCAAGTAGCACTTCCATGTTGTCGAACCCTACATCTTAAGTCTCTCCTCATCCGTCTTTCAATTTGTTTCTCCATGTAAATGATCAAGTCATTAAATTCCTTGATATCATTTATGTTAACAAGTCGATCTTCAATTTCCAAGATAAGTCTTCTCATTCTTATACAACATCTATCAATTCTTTTAAGACTGTTTGACAAAACAACTTTTTCTTCATCTTTATCACAAATATCCCTAATTTTTACCACAATATAATTGTGATCACTGAGTGAATTTTCCTCCAAAATCTTCATATCAAAATTCTCTATTAAAACTCTCGGAGAACACAATACTAGATCAGTATAACCATCTCCCCATGCAGAGGAAAAAGTAGGTTTTGACTCTTCTTTATTCAATAAAATCAAATCGTTTAAAATAATAAAATCCGAAGTTAAAATACCTCTCTCATCCAAACTTTTTGCCCCCATATAAAATTCTTTGAATTAAAATTCCCAATAATTATAAAATCACAATTAAAATTAGATAAGACTTCCTCCAAACTCAAAAGATAACTGTTCAAATCTTCAACTGGAGAAAAATAAACCGAGACCACTCCAAAATTCTTTCCTTCCTCTTGAATTTCTATAGCAACTATAATATCCGAAGTACATCTAGCAATAAACTCAATCTTGGAGTTCACTACTACAACAGCGGATCTTCCTCTATCTGCATAGATGGTCCTCCAACTATTTTTAGTATATGCCATTCTATTTCCAACATAATATGGTTCTTGTATAGTAATAATATCAGGTATGTCCTCAAAAATGTTATCTATTGCAGAGAGCCGGCATGCTGCAGCATTACAGTGATTAAGGTTACAATTTAAAATTTTCATAATTAAAAGAATCCAAGATAAAATCATTCAAATATAAGTATGTATAAAATAAAATCTAATATATACAATTTAAAATCAATATATACAATTAAAACAACTTAATAATTTCCTAAACTTACCTGGGAGGCAAGGGTGTAAGTCCTTCCAAGTCTTCCAATTGTCTATTTTCCTATAAATCTTCTTTTTTATAAATAAATCACACCAAAATTCAAAAGTCTTTATTTCACAGTGTATAGATGTTTTAAATCCAAAGCCACAGGAATAAAATATAAAATCAAATGAATAAATAACTCTCTCCACCGCAGCATCAAACACGAATCATACTTCCAAGTCTAAATGTTCCTCAATAAACTTCTTCTCCCTTAAAAGTGAGGGACAACCTCTCCAAAGAGAATCATGTTCATGATCAATATCAAGACCAAATTTGTCTAGAGCCTCTTTACAATTTATACATTCTTTCCTATCACTTTGGCAATTCTTCTTTTCATGTTTACCACTACATCCAGAACAAACTTTTTCAAATTTACAATTTTTCTTAACATGGCCAAAACGGAGACAATTCATACAACGCTTAGGTTGGATAAACAATTTCACCGTATAAGACTTCCACCCAATCATGACTCTATTATCATCTAAGATATCTTGTTGACATTTAGCAGATACTTCAAAAATCCTATGAGACACTCCGTATTCATTTGTCTTAATACGAAACAGGGATCTTACACATTTTCCGTCGCATACACAATATTCTCTAAGATTATTCATAACTAAATCATCTTCTACTGAATCACTAATATTGTACATGATAATCTTTGGTTTAATAAACCTACTTCTATGTGTTCGAATAAGTGTATTCAATTTCGGATTTTCTGAAATTGCCTTCTCTACAATAGAAACATCTGTCCTATCCTTTAAATTCACAATCATGTCTCCATTTTTCCTTCTATATGTACTAAAACTTTTAACTCCAATGTCCTGAGGCTGGATTTGTGCATTCAATTCATCATACACATCTACATTCCCTTCAACTGGCTTTATTATCAGTCTATTAGCTCTAGACCGTATCTCAGTATTCTTTTTCTTATCTTTGCCATTCAAATCATCAATTTCCCCATTTTTCCTACCATCAAGTCTATCATCAATTATTTGTTTGAGCTCCTCCTTAAATTCTAAGAGGGTCTTCTAATTACTCTTAACCATGTCCATCTCTAAAATTTTAAGAGAAGACGTGTGCGCCCATTTCGTAACTGCTTCAACCTGATTATTGAGTTCCATTATTAGATCTTTAGGCACACGCTTCGTCTTAAGTTCATCGATAATTCTATAGAACTCCTTAATAATATGAGACATTTCTCTATCTCTTTCATTCATTACTAAATATATAATAAACAATAGGAGCAATAATATAAATTTCAAAATAAACTGCGGCAAGGGAGATATTAAAAACACTAAAACATCTAAGTAAACATATAATTCCAATCAAAGCTTTCTTTAAAATCTCAATAAAAACACTAAAATTCAAAATTCTCCAATTTTACATTATAAAAAGGTTTAAACTGATCTTAATTAATTTTTATAATAAAAACCAAAGTTCTGGCATTAAAATTGAACAATTTGTCCAACGGACAGGAAGATCAAAAATTAGGTGCACCAAAAAGTTTTTACAATTTCTTTCCACCGGGCTTAAAGACTTCAAGAAGTGGTGCCCCAAAAGATTCTCTATATTCAACGAACATCTACATGGAGTGTAAACAAAGTCCTCCACGTTAGGCTTCGTACACTTGAAAATTTCAAAGTTCAAAAACTCAATTAATATGCAAGGTAGAGTTGTGCTTTTAAATACAGAGTAAAATACAAGTATTCAGAGCAAGAATCTTCAATCAAGTAAAATTTACATACAATATTTGAAGAGTAGTTAGTAAAAACTTACCCGACCAAGCCAGGTGGGCGTTTCCGCAAGGTCGAATATGAAAAACACTTGTAAAATCCTAAATATTCACTTTCCTGCCCAAAACTTGATATATTCTGAAAGCTGAGAGCACAACGAACACAAAAAACACACTTTGAACTTCACAAAATCAATATGCACGGATTTAGAAGCCTTTAAAAAGGGAACAACACACTTTCCACGCAACCATCACTCCGGCGTTGCCAGAAACCCATAGTCAGGGTATCCATTACCCAGACGACGCTCAGCTCTCAGGAGAGGCGGAGTGTAAATATATGCAGTCCTTGATTTAACTGAGCCATTTTGTTTCCGTTCAACCATTTTTTCATTAATCGCAAATCAAACTGCATGTAATTCATTTCTTGAACGGGCTAAGACAGTTGCTTTAAGGACACGCATGCTTTAGAACAACTTGAGTTATCATCTTTGACGACTTCAGAATAAATTCGGCTGCTCTCCGCTTCTTCGAATGAACAATCGGCAAAATACTTCGGATTTTAGTTTAATAGATCCTTCACATGGCATACGCCCATTAACAGTGCACCCAGAAAATCGATACTCTGTCATTCGCAAATTTTTCTCATTACTCTCAGATGACTCACACTCATTTCTGCTCGTAAGTTACGTCTTCATAAGACTATCATCCACACTAACTTTTCTTACGCGTCACTAGTCTGAGCAGGTGCTAAAGAAAATGAACTCAGGAAACTGCAAGTCCTGCGAAACAAGTTGTTGCGGATTATCACTGCTTCCGCTTACTTTATAAGGTATTTCTCCCGCCTTCTTGGAATGCCTTCGTAGTGTGGTGGTCTTCATGCTGGGCGGGTCCGTGGTTCGATTACCGGCGAAGGTGTGGCTCATTTGTCATCTTTCCTGCTTCCAAAATACCTAATGTCTCTGCAGTGGAGCCCGAACTAAAAGGGTGTTGGATGATGATTCTCCGCACCCAGGATTTGGCGATTGGGACCCCTAAACCCCCAGTTGCCCTTTAGAAAGGGGGAGTATATAAGGTATTTCTCCCGCCTTCTTCTTGGTATGCCTTCGTGGTGTGGTGGTCTGCACGCTGGGCGCGTATCCAGAGGTCCATGGTTGGATTCCCGGCAAAGCTAATACTCGTTTTTCCTTTTTCCTGCTTCCGAAATACCTAATGTTTCTACAACTTCATCCGAAATGAAAATTAGCATCATGCTTGAAAACTGACAGGATAAAAGAATACCTAATCAATCTTAATGTGAAATTCTGCAATAAGGCAGCAGCCAATATTACTGGGAAATTGGGCTTCGCTTCTAAATTATGAAGCTTTAGTAGATGATTTTTTTCATTCGTCCGCACGCTGCACATCTTCTAAGGCAAGAAGGATTTGTCACCTGACATTCGGTTTCATTCCTCACTTACACATAGCCAAACTACATGTTACTCTTTGTGAAGTAAAATTCTGTACATTTTCCTATCTCGTGTGTTGCCTGGATTGGATATCGCCACCTGGAAACTACCGCTACTTTTACAGTTGAGAACATTCACCTTACCCACCACCCACTTGGATTATTTCCTACTGCTATAGATGGCATCAAATGCATGACAACTCTAGCTGCTGCACACCATCAAAGACCTCCTAAGACGGACACGTTTCATGATGTACTATTCCTTCTCAGACTTCGTAAGGAAGTCAGTTGTCATTTGTTCTGGGAAGTACTGTAAGATCTAACCTCTTTAGGTAACATACAGTTAAAATGATCTTACGAGGAAACATGGTGACTTCTTGCGTAGGCGTAAAAGAATACCACACAGATGGAGGTTGAAATAACCCTTTATTATTCGTCAAACTGTTAACACAAATGCACGCACTTCATCCTTACAATAACATTGACGAATTGCGGTGGAACTTAAGAATAGTTACACGATAATTTCAAAAATAAAAGTTGTGCTGGACTAACAATTTAATTTTCGGCTAATTAGGCTGACGTAATAACCTACCCGCTGATGTACGTATTAAATGGCCACAAAGATGTATCAGAAACTCCGTAACAGCAAGGGCAACTAGTAACGTACGCTGTATAACGAAATCACGCTCTGAATAAACTACAAGATTCGTCTGTTTAAATGCTCACTTAACTTTAAATTTGCATCCTGGCGGGGAAATGCGAGGGGAAAAGGACAAGTTCAAAAAATAATTTGTTATGCAAAATAAGGGAAATCCTAAAATACTACTTAAGCAGTAGAGCCCAAGAATAATACAGAAGTATCGCAGTATCTTCGAATGAATTCGGAGGTCCATCTGATGTCGATGGATGTTTAGCTTCCCTCACCTTAATACTCTTAGCATATCTCCCCAAGAATCTCTTTGGATTGATTGTGATTAGTTAATTTTGACTAGGACTTGATCAAAGGATAACATACATAAATAATGTAAGCAGCTGCTACGCGTAAAATTTTTAAGAAGCCGATAGTCCGTGTAATGTTATGAGGAAATATTTAAAGATGTGTTCTTTTGAATTTTATTAACTCTAAAATTATGTTAATGCCCTCGGATAATTATTGTGAAATAAAAGTAAATTAGTGTACTCAGAAATAGCCTTTGATTTGAGAATTACCTGGTGTCACACATAGGATGTAAAGTTTGATTAACTTTTCTTAGAACAATTTAAACACTATATGATCGATGTTAATTTAAGGATAGGATAAGACATTTTTATTAACGTGGATAATTATAAAAAAAGTAAAATTTTTATTTTATGTTATAATTCTAAAATTACTTTTAATTTAGAAAAGAACTATAAATTTTTGTTAGTTTTACATTACAATGAATTTTCTTCCATAAGAGTTGTAAGGATAGCATATTTATATATTTAATTTTATAATTCCTTTGGTAGTGACGTTTTTTCAAACTACAAATATATTTTTATATTTTCGTAAAAATAACGCTATTACAAAAATACATAAAATTAAAACCGTGATATAAAATATATTTTTCATATATATGCACACTTCTATAAAAGTTTGAGGCTGTCGTGATGCTGAATAAAATGCGGTTTTATAAGGAACTTACGTTTGCAGATTTTCTCCTTGTAATCGAATTGCTTATTTGGATTCGAGCACTGGCATATCGCTTCTTTTTGAAGACTGTCATACGTACATATCGAAACATTGTGCGTACCACAAAAATTATCTTCCTTGCATTCCAGAACTTCAGAGCAAACTTCGCCTGCTGTACCAGGTAGGCATTCGGAGAATGCAAAACCTTCGGATAGTGTGCAATTAGCGCCATTTTCGCAATCACCTTCTTGACACGTCTCTGAAAATTTGAAGAAATTGGAAGTATAATAATATCTAGAATAGTAATATCTAGAATCTAGAATAGAAAGTAAATATAATGTGAACTATGTTTAAATTCATCAGAAAGGATACTTAATTGCCAATATATGTTTTATTCATAACATCAATCGGTTGTGTCTCATTCGTTGAAAAATAGTCCCACTAGTGGTCGATAGTGGAAGTTCAACCTGAGTTCGATCCCAGGCGAGCGATTTGACTGCTTGTTAGGTTTCCCATTGTGTAGGGTGAATACGAGTCAGTTTTCCTTAGAACGTTCACTAGGAAGGCATCCTTTCTTTTATGCAGATAGCCCTCTCGTGCTTTGCTGTATTCCAGTAATCTAACCAAAACTAGTCTTTGAAGATTATTGGCAGGTTCTTTTATATAGAATTCCTTAATAACCAAATTTTTATAGATTACGTATTATTTTAATTTCTGTCCGTAGCCATCCATTTCCACATAAGTACACTGCGCAAAAAAAAGGAGAGGCAGTTTATATCTCCCGTTCTGCTGTGCCGGCTAAAAATATCAAAATGCGGTTTTCATGTCTCGAAAGCGCGACTAAGGATATATGTTAGATTTATAAATACATTTATCTAATATAGGTATTTTAACATAAAATCGGACTTTTTCTGAAATAACTTGCCAATTTTTTCTATATCTCGATTCTGCTACTCAAATTATGCCTAAATATTAAATGTTGTAAAGTTTGGTTCGAATTTTACGGACAAATTGAAAATTTTTACTTTGGCCTATTTCCTTCACTTTGCGCCAAGATTAATTAACTCGGCGAAATTCTTAATTTTGTTGCAACATGTTTCCCTTTCCGTTACGAGCGGAAAATAGTCATCGTTCATACTTTCAAATAATTTTGACAAAGTGCGTAAAACATATTTAGCGTTGCTATCGCTTATAAGAAGTATGTCAAATTTCAAAACGTTCCAGTATGTAAATTCACGCATATCTTAAGACATTTTGAATAAAAAACTCTAATATTTTCCAGGTGTGCTTAGAAATACTTCTACTTTAAGATCATCGCAAAATTTTGATAGGTTACAGATCAAACGTTTAATGAAAAATTTATAAAAGTTTTTAAAAAATATATACCATAAAAAATGGGCGAATTTTATTTAGAAATAACCTGAATTACAAAATGAGAAAGGAAGAATCAAATAAGTTTAATAAAAAAGATATATTAATAAATATATACCAAATTCAATTAGTATGGAGGAGCTAAAAGTTTGAGAGCTAATTTTTTAAAAACTACTCGTGCGATTTTTACAACACTTGGCAGTTTGGCATACTTTGAGTTATAGAAACGAAATATGGAAAAACATTGGCATGTCTTTTCAGAAAAAGTCCGATTTTATATCAAAATACCTATATTAGAAATGCAAGTTAAATTTCATCAATCGGCGTAGTACAGCGGAAGATGTAGAACTCTAACATTTTTTTTTTTTTTTTTTTTTTTTTTTTGCAAAGTGTACATGAAAGGCTGAGTAAGTTTTCCTTATAGTCAGGACTCGCATAATCAGGGCTGTAGAGTAACTTACCAACAGATATCCATCATTATGCTTCATCACAAAACACACACACACACAAAAAAAAAAAATAATCATTGTTATTCTCGGGAATTGAATACGTCACTGTTGATGTTTTTGCATCCGCCAACATCCATACCAGTCTGGAGGCAAAAACATCTTCTACAAAAGAATAATATTTGAATCCTTTCCTTACGGAAGCATATACCAACGTTTTGCAAGCATACGTTACTTGTACTTCATTTCCGTTGGTAAAAGACATGCAGCCAAATGTTTCAACCTAAAATATTTTTTCACAAAATTTCATAAAATGTTAATGCATCGTTACCATTTCGTACTAATCTGTAACGACTTGCCATAGTAACTTGTCGGTAGTGAAATTATACAAACCATTTATAGAGTTTTCATAGGTTTCCGAAGGATGTCTAAAAGTCCGCAGAACTTTTCAGTGGACACAAATATCTGAACGCACTAGTCGACTACATTTTTTAGCAGCACGGTTCTGAATTCATGCCATTTTTCAGCACGATAAACATTCCCCGCTATTGCTGCCTAGACAGGTTGAATAATATTCCAAATACTTCCGCCAATTATTATGTGGCTTTCCAGGTAACGTGTATGTCAGTTCAACTAAGAATCTATGGGATGAATTGGAATGCCGCTTTCAAGCTCTTGCTTTACAGTCAATTTCTGTGAAGGGGGGTGTGAAATTAATTCATGGATTGAGGGTAAAAGTGCTCCAAAATTCTTCTTCTTTATTGAAATGAAGGAACTAATTTCGATTTCCATATGCCACCGAGGGATAAACTCCCATAATATTGCCAGTTCGATATAGGCTCAAATCTGCGAACGGGCAGCTACATGGAAGTTTTTGTGACTTTTCCTATGTGCAACGTGAAAAGAAGCTCAACCATCTAGCCCTCATGTGATTTACCGTACTCAAAAACCTAACCTAATCTCTTTCAAACACCTAGATGAAGCTCTGCCAAAGAACAAGTTTGCTCTTATTCTATTAAAGGTGTATGTGTCATGTATATTTTCGACAAACTTTGAATATTATCTGAAGAGAAATCAGTTGAAATACAGTGAAACAAAAAGCTACAAGAATTATAATTTAACGTCAAAGATTAAAAGAAGATATTTTTACCCAAATATATGATAGGATAACAAGGTAAAAATGCTTATTTTCTGATTTATCCATGTCATGAAAATGATTTCTTTTGAACTTTAGGTTAACTACATTAAAGTAATAGCGCTGTAAAATTATATTTTATATTAAAATAAAGACTAATTTTTACTAAGAAAATAAATAGCTTAGGGGACAAATAAAACAATTTTCAAAGCTCTGTGAAACATAAGTAAAATAGTACTATATATGAATTTTTTTTATTGACCGATCAGTTCTAATGTGATATAAAATACGCTGCTAACCACCGTAAATGCAACACCCTGAAGGAAGCATGCGAATAACATGAAATTTACAACATGCATTTGCCGAAATGAGATATGCAAATGATTAGAAACATCGCGCGCGCCTGTGGCGCCACTTCAAAGCGCTATTTAAGGCTTGAAGTTTTCGACGATTTCAAGTTCGGCAACTGTGTTTTTCTTGTGGTTTTTTTCAAAAAATCGATCAATTATGCCTTGTAGTAAACAGCGATCATCGTTTGATCAAGTATCCGAGTTCGACAGAGGAAGGATTGTGGCCTATCGAGAGTGTGAATTATCTTTCAGGGAAATAGTAGTCGTGTTGGACGAAACCGAACAACTGTAATGTGGATATGTGACCGTTGGAGCAGCAGGGTACGACGGACCGACGTGTTCGATCGCATCCACCTCAGTGCATCTCTTCACGTGATGACAGGAACATTGTGCGCATGGCAGTTACGGATCGCTTAGTCGTATCATGAACCATAGCACAGTACATTCAGTCTGTAACGCATCATAGTGTCTGCGCGTACCATTCGACACCGTTTACAGCAGAGTGGTCTGTTCGCAAGACGTCCATTGCTTCGTCTACCCTTGACGCAGAACCACAGACGTCTACGCCGCCACTTGTGCGATGAAAGAAGGATGTGAACGGCAGAAAGGATTGAAATTGTCTTTACTGACGAGTCACGCTTCTGTCTGCAACACCACAATTGTCGGATTCGAGTCCGGAGACGCCGTGGAGAGAGGATGCTGAACAGCTGCGTTATGCACCGCCACAACTGGTCCTGCACCGGGTATTATGGTATGGGCCGGTATTGGATATCACTCTCGCACTCCTCTAGTACGCATTGCTGATACTTTAAACAGCCAGCGCTACATCTCCGAGGTGTTGGAGCCAGTTGTCCTTCCTCACCTTCAGGGCTTGCCCACATCCATATTTCAACAGGATAATGCGCGACCACACATGGCACGCATTGTCCAAGTGTTCTTCGTCAATCGCCAGATTGAATTGCTTCCCTGGCCGGCTCGCTTTCCGGATCTTTTGCAGATAGAAAACATGTGGTCCATGGTTGCTGAACGATTGACCCAGATTACATCCCAAGCTGCCACTCCAGATCAACTTTGGCAACGCGTGGCAGCTGCTTGGTCTGCTGTACACCAAGAACACATCCAAAGTCTCTTTGAATCAATGCCGAGGCGTGTGGCAGAGGTGATATTTAACAATGGAGGCTACTCTGGCTACTGATTCTAGAAGGAACCACACTTTCCAGAAGTCTATAAATTTAATCAGTTGATACTTGGTCAACATGTTATCTACAAAATAAATTTTGTTATAATGTCTCTTGTTTTTCTTGGTGTTGCAATTTGGGTGGCCAGCAGTGTAGAACGATTTCTTTTGAACTTTAGGCTTACTCACTTAAAGTAATCGCGCAGCAAAATTATATATTATATTAAACTAAAGAATAATTTTTACTAAGAAAATAAACAGTTTAAGAGACAAATAAAACAATTTTCGATGCTCATTGAAACATTAATAAAACAGTAATATGTATGAGTTTTTTTTTTTTTTTTTTTTTTTTTTTTTTTTTTTTAACTGAACGACCAGTTCTAATGTGATACAAAATAGAAAAAGGAGAATGCAGAACATACTTCTGCAGACTTTTTCCTTGTAATCAAATTGCTTGCTAGAATCCAAACATTGGCACATAGCTTCTAGCCGAGTGCTATTATATATACACGTGGTATCGTTGCCTTCGCCACAAAAATCAGCTTCATTACAATCTGTCACTTCAGAGCACAGGTCGCCCGCTGTCCCTGGCAAGCATTCACAGAATTTGAAATCTCCTGGTCCGGTACATTTGCCGTCGTTTTCACAATCATTATCTCGACATGGCTCTGAAAATGTTATGAAATTGTACATTTATGAATGTGTGTAATATGTAATGAATATAATAGAAACGATCATATTAAAATGAATCATAATGAAGCGCTTTAATCTGAACATATATTTTTGATAGTTTGTCGAAATTTTTAGCACCCTCAGTTTCAAGTGCCCGTGTAAGATAAAAGTTATAAATTAGAACTTTTCCCTTGTTTTTTAAATCTGTAATAAATTAATTATCCGGTTTAATTGTAAAATACAGACTCACCCTTGTATAAGTAAATTAATTTTTGTAGGAGAGTAAAGGTTTTGTTTTGTATCATTTTACGTGTATACCCTGCTAGAAATATAAGTAATTAAAAGTATAGCATAGAACCCAATTCGTCTCAGACGTAAATGAAACATACATTTCAGAACAGTTTAGGATGAATTGGCGCACCTTGTCATTACCAGTAGTTAACAGGTATTGTCTCATAGTCATCGCTAACTAGATTAATTTTAATTTTAAATAATAATAACCAAATTAATTACATTTTTCGGTCCTTTTCCGTTTCGCCGGCGCAAATCTCGCCAAGCAGACTTTATTGGCGACAACATACAGTATATACATAAAACATTTTAACAAATGTAAGTTCTAAGGTTTTTTTTTTTTTTTATTTTGAAGTCATACAAATTTTAATATTGTTTAAAATTTTGTAAAAAAAAAAAAGAATAAATAAAGACAATAAATTTGTAAAAAGACATTAATTTAAGAATGTACTATGCTTTCATGGGCAACATCCTGATTCACCGGTTCATATCACGTGACCCCAAGTGATCTCATCTCACGTAAACTACGCTACAAAAATCTAATTCTCTCAGTTATTATCTACGTTAATTTCAAGTTAAATCTTAATTCGGAATACAAGTGTAAATGCAAGAATTATTTCAATTCGTACGAATAGCTTATTCAGAAATTATGTAAAACCACAGTGCTTTAATTCGTTAGTGTATTCTCATTAGAATTGATGAATTTAACCCTTGACTTTGCTTTTCCTATATTTTCGCCTTCGGGTGAACGGTGTGATTGCATCCTAATTAACTTAATTACCACGAGTGGCGTTAGAGCATAAAATTGAGCATAAAATTGTTCTGGGTAAATATTTTGTGTAATTTTATGCCAGTATTGAAAGAAACAATTGATCTGATAAGAAATGGCTGCGATTTGTTTTGAAAATGAGGTGTAAAAGGTTACCAGCGACGATATTCCGTTTGGCACCAGTTGCACCATTATTGGCGACTTCATCGCCTGCGCCGGCAAAACAGAAAAATAAGTATAAATTTTAAAACATATTTACATAAAATGGGAATGAAGAACTAAAAAATGAAATGCAGTTTCATTCAAAATAAAGTTTATAAAGTTTGCAGTTCATGGAGTACATAAAGTTCGATCAGACATTCATAAAATTGATCACACAGATAATCATAATGTGTGAATTCAGTCTTTATGCTCATTATATAAAGTTGCTGCGTGTCAGCTTATAAAACATAAAAATACTACCTGAGTTTAAAATAAAATATATATTAAAATATATATTAATATATATATTAATATATATATGATTACAAAACACTTAAAAACATAATATAATCATGCCTAGTATTTTCGCGCATTAAGATGCTGAAGAATTATCAGTAAAGACTTACAGTAAGAAATTTAGAACCAATTTTGCACAAAGACCAAACATTGAAATTCATAAGTAATAAATTTCATAAAATCCTATAAATGTAAAAAAGGATTTAATAAATGTTAAAACTAAAATACTTCAATCAATTAATATAATAATTCAAAAACATGAATAAAACTTAAAGAATAACAAACATAAAAGAAGAGGAATTCAATCAATTTCTATTCCACTTCGTGAGGAGGAGGTATATTGAAATCAATTAAAATCTCTCTTCCATAAAAATCCCTGCTTTTGCGCATCCAGAATTAGCCTATGAACCATTCAAGTGTATTTTAATTATAATAGTTCACCCGAAAATTCTGACCCTTCCTCAAAGCATGGAAATAACAAAGTTAATTCAAATCAAAATTTTACCTTTAAACAATGAGAACTTTATTCAAAGAATTGAAAACGTAAGTGAAATAATATAACTTTAGTGAACTAATATAACAACTTTAGTGAAAAAGTCAAATTAAAATTTTACTTTTAAACAAAAAGAATTTTATCCAAAGTTAGTTACGTTTTCAATTCTTTGAAAAGAGTTCTCTTTGTTATAACTTTTACATAATGATCTCCACGTAGCTAATTCGGAACTTTAATCAGAGAGAGAGAGAGAGATTTTGAGAATCGAAAACTTTCTCTTAACAAGTTGCCATATTGCATATAAATAACTGCACACTTTTTTTACCTCTGTTGCTGCTTAGAAGCTGCGAGGCTTTTGTTTTCTATCGTAACAATATCAAAAATGTAAATTTGCTTGGAGTGGCACGACTAATGTGCCAATTTGTTTGTGCCCATAAAATTTTTAATTTTATAATTTCATTTCCCATTTATCAAACAATACTTTAAGATATTGCAGACGTTCTTCAAAACTTTGTGAAATACTGTGATGTCATCAAAATAATTTAAAGCAAACTGAATTTGATAATTGCATTATTACATATATGTATATATATATATATAGAGAGAGAGAGAGAGATAAAGTGATTAAATAGATAGCTAGATAGGCAGATAGATATAGATAAACAGATATAGTAAATCTTCAGCCCTTTAAGGAAATATTCGTAAGATGTGAAACGCAGGCCTTTAGATTACTCAATTTATATTGCGGCAAAAAATTTGAATGTTTTTTATGAAATAAATAATCTTACCTCTGCATATTTTCAATCTATAATCAAACTGCTTACTGGAATTCGAACACTGACATCTCGCTTTCAGCTGAATAGAATCGTACTCACACGTAGTGTCATTCTTTATACCACAAGAATCTGGTTCATGGCAGTCCATCACGTGAGAGCAAAAGTTAACGGTTTCTCCTGGTATGCACTCACAAAACTTTGAAGCTTCATCTCCAATGCATTTGTGTCCAGTTTCACAGTCAGTATCATTTTTGCACAGCACTGAAAGTATTCCAAATCTGGATTTAAATAAAGCATTAAATAAATAACTAAAAAATACTACCGTCATATAAGAAGTGCAACGCCTCACGAGTACATCTGCAATTTTCAGCAATAAAAACAATCTATATGAAAATAACGTAATGTATATTTAGCAAAATAAGACACTTCATTTACGTGTGTGTGATTATGGCAAAGCCTCGAGGGCTATCTGAATAAGCGAAGGGATGCCTTCGTGGAGGACTTTCTAAGGAAAACTTGCTCGTATACACGTTACACATGGGACAAACCACGAAAACGCCCATGCAGCCAGCCCGTTCGCGAGATTCGAGCCTCGGACCGAACTACCAGTGTCCAGCGATAATACCGCTCGGCCACTGGTGGAAAACTTCATTCACGTGAATAATGAAATAACTGTAGTAGTTATCATAGTTATTAACTCCATCATAGTGTCCATCCAATTTCATCATGTCCATTGTAAGCATGAAATTACTAATATTCCAAATGTGAATAATGTCTTAAGTGTGCTGACAGTCATCTCGTGCCTTACGTTAACTGATTAAATTAGCAATTTGTTCATAAAACATTGGTCAAAAGGCAAAATGAATCAACTAAATATGTCTCTTGACTACAAGAAGGACAGGTTGTTTTTAGAAAAATTTCCCCGATGTATGAACACCTAGAGACCTATCCGCTCAACCCAACGAAATGAAATTTCAGATATTGTTTGAAAATTATGCTCTCGATACTACGATGATTTAAAATGATAGAGCTGTCATGTTTACTGTTATAGTAAAAATATTTCAAATGGCAACACCTACGTTTTCCCTGCGCAAATTGATCAGCGCATTGAAAAACTATAAATGGCGTTATACAAATGGCGAAATTTGCCGGCGAAAAATATTTGCAAAGAAGAACATTGTAAAAGACAAATGACAACACAACGAGAGGAGAGGGGGGAAAAAAACTTTTACTGGAGCTACGAGTTTTTAACGCGTACAACGTTTCAAGATAGAGTCCTCAAAGCTTTTTATGGCTTTCAATGCGCTGACAAATTTGCGCAGGGAAAAAGTTGGTGTCTAATCTGAATTACATTAATTTAAATCTGAAATTTTAAGTCTGACAATGAGTGAAATTTCATTTCGATTGGTTGAGCAGAGAAGCCGATAAAGGTTCATGCTTAATTTGTCCCTCAAGATTTCTACTATCATAAGTCTCAATCCGTTATCCAGTTTTTTTAAAATAATTCCTAATGTTGCCTAAGGATTTAAAAGTTAAATGAAAAAAAGTAAAAATTATAAGAGTTGAATAGAGGAGTAACATTGATAAAATAATTTTAATGATACCATAGCATTATGTGTTTTTCTGTTTACTTTTAAGAACGTATTAAGAAGAAAATTGCCAGACATGCAGTTTGCAATAAAATACAGAATTTTAAAAGCTTCAAATGATTACATGGGAAATACTTCTTATTTTGACTACCGTTTCTCTTGAAAATGTATGTTTATTTTGTGATTCGTTTGTAAGTGGATGTCCCTCGCTGGCTGTCTACTGTAAACAGAAATAAGAAGGTCTTAGTAAAACTTCATGGAAGATATGCATTGAAGGATCTTTGAAAATTTGAACATGAGGTATTCGTTAGGAAAATCAGTTTTAATAAGCAACATTGAACATATTTAAGCAAAAGATTATTCAAAAGTAATTTATGATTATGAATTTTAGTAAGAGTCACAAGTAATTTGAAGACGCGCAAATCAAAATAATCAATTCAAATATGACAGGAACTCATTTTCCATGGTATTTTTAATTTTCAAAACGCAACCTTTCTAAAATAGGAAACTGTATGACTCGTTATACCTGAAATTTAGTTCTTTGAAGTGTCATTCATCCAACGTAGAAGAATTCTAATACCTATAGTATATCAATTAATGTAAATATGTATAAGCAGCATAGAATAAAATACCATATTTACTCACATATTTTCCTCCTTCGCGTATTTTTGCCTTAGCATTTTTAGCACAAAGCTCTGAAAATTTGTGAAGGATTCATGTAATTTCCCCCTTTCATAAAGTGAACTTCCATAAATTTTAAAATCGATTCGTCTAAGTAGTGTTCATTTTTGTCGTACTAACTGATTTGGACGCTGATTTTGGGTATATGGCTCTGACTGATAAAGTAATAATAGGGCAGAACTTCATGAAAACTCTGCTCTATAAAGATAATTAGATTGTTTCAAGAAATCTACTAATGCTCTTGATAAGACTGAAGATCATTTTACGTGGGGAGACAATTCGAAAGGTGATGAAGTCGATGACGACAGCGACCACGGTGACAGACGACACAAACAGCAGTTCAAGCAGCATTAAATGATTTGGGACTTGGGAATAAAATTGGACAGCACGATAAAAGAGATATGATCTTGCTATGCGGTGGAGACTCAAGATAAAGGAAAATAGAAATGAAGCTATCTTATTGGATATTGTAATGATTATATTACTATGTCTTCTTATTGCAATGTTCACGATAGCTACCAGTAGTTTATGCATGAATGTTTCTTATTTGCTGCGTTCTTGCTGCAACCACGTTCTTCGAAATTGAATTAATTAGCTTAGGTGTTCCCACTTAGTGTTCCTATTTGCTACTGGAGATAAATAATTAATAATTTTTCATTTCTAAACTTTAGTCACCCTAATGTTTCAGATTATGAGAATTAACTCTTCTTTTTATCTTATAATTATTTTAGTGTTTTTGGTATCAAATTTTCCCATATGTTTCATTTATTGTTTCGTATGTTGGATTGATTCTTTTTACATGTTTTGTATTTTGCACTCAGTCTGCTTAGATAGCAAATAATTTTTATTATTTAAGCTTTTTTCTTGTTTAGGATTTTGACACACATTGCCTGTATTTGCGTGTTTTGTTTATAGGATTTGTTCTAGCCAAAATAAAATTTTTCAAAATTTTAAGTTTTCTTATTTATGGTTTTAATGCTATAATTTTGCAATTTTTTACTCTACTGCTGGTTGTAGGCTTTGAGTAATAAAAACAAAAGTTATATTGATTAATTTTCTGAGACTATTTTTAAGTATTAAACTTTAATTTGTGTCTTTGTTGGTTCAGAAACAGACTTATATTATATATCTCTTTCTTTGCACTTATTCCCGGATGATGACACAGCAAAAGATGTAAATTTCTTTTAAAAATTTTTTTGCTCCTTGCATGCAGTTTCCCACTCTGCTTCTGGTGTTTTTTTGCTTACGTATAGTTTCGTCCGAATTGAATATGGGGTGGATTTTAAACATTGTTGGATGTATATTTTTAACTTGCATTTCTTTTTTTTCTTTCTTTGCATATTTTACTTTCTCTCTGTTTAATTTTATGCTATGATTTTTACAATAATCTTGTTACTGGCAACATGCTTTATTATACTATTACGTTTGTGTGAATGGCAACAGTTTATGTTTCAGTAGAATAGCGTTCTTAGCCGCACTGCGCTGCAGGCAATTTTTCTGTTAAATATTTCATGTTTTAGAATAGCAATAAAGTTTTTATGCAAAGCTGATGCTTTTTAGTTCAAGGCAACTATTTGGTTTCCCAGGTGAGGCATTTAATGCTATTTAATATGTTGTAATTATATGCTTTAGAACTGTGTTTAACGAACTTTAAGTACTGGTACTGCGAATCGTCTGCGTGATGTTAGAAAGATAAGCGGAAATATTTTTTGCTGCTTAAGTATCTTGTTTAAGTTATTTGTACTTATTAATCATTATTTGTGGTAATAATGACAGAATTAAGTGAAGCTGATCTTAAAAGATTAAGAGGACGAACGAAATCTACCCTAACGCCGCTTCACAATAGTTTCAGTAATCAGTTAAGTTTAACGGAATTAAAAGCACGATTAGAAAGAATTGAACAAATATTTAAGGACTTTAATCAAGATGATGCTGCTTTACCCGAAGAAGCTTCTGAAATTGCTAAATTCGAAGCTAAATATTTTGAAACGAAAATAATGTATCAATTCGCCATTGAATCCGCAACGGCCAGAAATGTTTTGATTTCAAATCCCACTGCAGTTGAGGCTAGCTTTAAACTTCCTCGATTAAACATTCAGAGTTTCAATGGTAAATATACTGATTGGCTTAATTTTAAAGATCTGTACATGGCAACAGTTCATACCAATCAGTCATTAGCGAAAATTCAGAAATTCCAATATTTGATAGGACTTTTAACAGACGAACCCGCTGCTATTATTAAGCACATTCCGATTTCTGAAACTGCATACGATGAGGCTTGGGACAAATTGATGAATCGCTTTGATAGAAAAAATCAAATTGTCATGTCGCTTGTCATTTCTTGAGCAACCCAGAATTACTATCGCTGGTTCTGTTAATCTAAGAAAACTATCTGATATATCTGATGAAGTTATCCGTGGATTAAAATCTCTTAGCGAAAAGGCTTCGTCTAGAGATGTTTGGCTAATTTATTTCTTGTTAGAAAAGGTCTATCCGGAAACTCGTCATTTATGGTCACAAAAAATGGTGAAGAAGAATTTCCTACCTTAGAATGTTTTTTGGAATTCTTACACTCAAGATGTGTTTCACTCGAAATGTTAAACACTCATAATACTGAAAAGCGAGTATCGCATAAAAATCAGTGCTTTGTTTCTAAAAATGTTTCACATAATAATAAACATTCCGTTCTAAAATGTCAGCACTGCAATGGTTCTCATACTTTATCAAGGTGTTATAAATTTAAAGGTGCAGATATTACGACTAGAAGACATATCATCCGGAAGAATTTATTATGCTTCAATTGTTTTGGAAATCATCAAGTAAAATTCTGTTCATCGCAAACTTTATGTTCTATTTGTAAAGCAAAACACCATACTTTACTGCATGAAGATATTAAAAGTAATAACGTAGTGATGTCAAATTCATCTCCGTCTGATGAGGAAATATCTAATTCAGACGAACAAAATAACATTTCGAGTTTTTCTATTCAGGGTCAGAGTACTTCATTTTTACAAACTGCGGCAGTAATAATTTACGATTCTGCTGGTCAAGGTCACGAATGTATCATTCTTTCTGACAATGGCAGTGAAGCTTCCTTCACTGCCATTTATTGCCTTCACTGCCTTCAGTGAGTCATTTATTCGACTGTTAAATATACGCAGACAAAATGTCTGTATTTGCATAAAGGGACTTTGTGATTCTGAAGCAGCTTTGACTCGTGGTTATGTAAATGTAAAATTGTTTCCGAAATCTGAGTTGAAAAAAAGTGTGTTTTAATACAAGCATATATTCTTAAAAAATTAACTTCGCATTTGCCTTCAGTAAAGATTGACAGCAAAGACCTTGATTATTTAAATTCAATTAATCTTGCAGGTCCGAATTTCAGTACGCCGAAGCAAATAGACATGATAATTTCTACTGACTATTTCTTTTCTCTGCTAAGCCAGGGCAGATTGTTGGCTATAAAAAGGTGATTGCGCAAAATACTATTTTTGGTTGGTTGTCTCTGGCAGAATTAAAACAGAAGGCAATACTCCGCATCCCATTAGTGTTAATCGCATCAGTTTACATATTGAGGATAACGTCGATGCAACACTTAAACGTTTTTTTTGGAGTTGGAAGAATTAATGTTCCAAAATCAGAAGTCAACAGTTGAAGAAGAGTTTTGTGAGAATCATTTTAAAGAAATTTATCGAGTAAACGAAAACGGCAGATTTGCCGTCCGACTGCCCATTTTCAGTAAGTTAAGAAGAGTTAGGCTCCCAACCTTTGACTATTTCTCGTCTTCTATCCATAGAAAGAAAATTTGATTTAGATAAAGAACTTGGTAGGCAATACAAGGAGTTCATGCAAGAATACGAAACTTTAAATCATATTTTTCCAGTTGTTCAGACTGAAGAAAATAATCAAGTATATTATCTACCGCATCATGCTGCTGTTAAATCAAGTAGCTCTGCTTCTAAGCTTCGTGTAGTATTTGACAGATTATGCAAACCTAAAAATTCAGTTTCTTTGAACTCTGTTTTAGGGGTAGGTGCAGGTGACAGGTGACGCATGACAGGGACGCCTAGTGTTTAACAGAGGTAAAACAGGCATATGTCCCGCGCCCTCCCCTATCTACCGGGAGTTTTTTGAGATCTTAAAAGAATTATTACATTGCCATACAGGGGCAGATGAGAGATACATTGGCTATTTATGTTGTATTACAGATTTTAGGTTTGCAAGGTATACATTACATAACATACTGGTTACACATTAAAAAAACATTAACATAACACGTACATGACACATAAACGCTATTAATAAAGGAGGTACATGTGCTTAGCAGAAGGAAGATACACATAACTAGCATATTAAGCACACATTTGTGTATAGTTTAGGTACTTATGCTGAGGATCAATTTTGAATATGCATTGGATATACAGAATACATAATCCCAATGTAGATACATAATGTTAATGTAGAATACATAATGTTAATGTAGATATGTTACTCATAATACTAAATACACTGTTAATACTGCTTACGACTACTATATACAGAATAAACTTTGGATTACTATATACAGGATACATAATGCCAAGTACACTTAATGTAGATATGTTACTCATGATACTGAATACATTGATAATACTGCTTACACCCGCTGCAGATACCTGACTCATATTACAATGCTATGCATTTAAATATACATGTTGCAGATACAGATCATTTACGATATGCTAGAGATTGCTATATACACGCTTTAGACTACTATATACAAAGTACATACAGAATGCCATATACAGAATAAACTTTGGATTACTATATACAGAATACATAATGCTAAGTACACTTAATGTTGATATGTTACTCATAATACTGGATACACTGTAAATACTGCTTACGCACGCTGCAGATACCTGGCTAATATCACATTTCTGTGCATTTAACTATACATGTTGCAGATAAAGTACATTTTCGATATGATCGAGATTGCTATGTACACGCTTGAGACTACTATATAAACAATACGTACAGAATACCATATATAGAATGGACTTAAGATTTCTATATAAAGGAAACATAATACTAAGTACACTTATTATAAATGTGTTACTTATAATACTGGATACATTAAAGAGACTGCTTACACACGCTGCAGATACCTGACTGATATTACATTGCTATGCATTTAATATACATGTTGCAGATACAGTTCATTTACGATATGCTGGAGATTGCTGTATACACACTTGGGACTGCTATTTACAGAATACATACAGAATACCACATACAGAATAAACTTGGGATTACTATATACAGAATACATAATGCTAAGTACACATAATGTAGATACTGCTTACTCACGCTGCAGATGCATGACTTATATTATCTTTAAATATACATGTTGCAGATACAGTTCATTTACGATACGCTTAAGATTACTATATACAAGCTTGAGACACGAAGTGCCCGTACTGATGGTACACTTAATTATTACTAGGTATACACAGTCTGTGGTCGGTGTACAGATTTTATGACTTTACACATACTGTACATAGTCAACATTTGTTTTGTACTGTAGCGCTTTTCGGAATGTTCGTCGTCATGATAACACGTACATAGTACAGTTAGACTTTGTAATGTGCGCATTAGGAGGATACATTAGGAGTTAGTTCGTATACAGTCTCTGCGTACTTATTCAGAATTCTTGTACTGAGGGTACCACGTGGCAGTTCAAAGTTTGGTGACGTCTTATTGTTACTGAGAGATGATTAAAATTCTGCCTGAGGATGGCAGGTTAAAAGTTGTATTGCCTTAGATGCAGAAGAGTAATATATTCACTTAAGACCATGAATTAGTGGGGCTGGCATAGGTCTTGCCCCAGGGCGGTTATCTGGCTGATTATTCTGCAGATAGTATTCACTGTTCCTTTGTTATTAAACGATGAATCGTTTGAAGGCTATTTGGTTGTCCACTGGCAAGTGGAGGTGATTATCTTCCGTGAGCGGGCATTCAAAGATGTAATGGTCTGGGGTTCCGAGTGACCCACAGACGCACAAGCCTGTATCAGAGATACCGAATCGCTCAAAATACCTGGGAAAGGGCCCAAGGCCCCGAGATGTAATTAGTGATGGGATGTATGGAGTATTGGCGCTCCAATTTTCACTCTAGGCAGAAATATTTTGGTTCTGCGACCCGTATCACAGGTCTCCCATTCAGCTTGTCACTTCTGCAGACCTTTCTCCTTGAGAGTTCTCTTGATATACGAGGGTGACACTGGAATAGTCACCATCTGTTCAGCTATGCTGCTCGTTGCCTCCTTTGCCAGTTGGTCAGCTGTCTCGTTACCCTCGTTGTTAACGTGTGCCTTAGGTCCATATTAGATTTCCAATGAGTTGAGGGTGTGATTGTAGGATATTCTGGAGGTCCGCTATCAATGGGGAGGTGGGGTTATGGTTGACTAGGGCGAATAGCGTTGACATGCTATCTGTAAACAGTATTGCATCGGTGATCCCGCTGTCAATTGCATGCTGAATCGCAGTGATAATGGCTATGACTTCAGCCTGGAATGTACTGTTTACTGGTCGAAGATCCCCCTTCCACTCGATTTCCTTGTATCCTCGGTGGTACAGGACAAAGGCATTACCTGTACCCTCGTCGAGCTTGGATCCATCTGTTTGAAGGCTATTTGGTAGTACTGCATGGGGTACCGTGGATCCTGTATTGTAATTTGCTCGCCACTTCTGCTGACGTGAATCCTTATATTTCTTCCCTTGTGCACAGGGTGCGTCTCCAGGGGATTCCTTGGGTGCTCATACTGAACTGGACTATAAGTGTTTCCGCAGAAGGTAGCTTCCTTCTTTAAATGAATAACAGTAGCGTAAGCAGCTTCAGTATCCACGCGTATCTGCAGTGGCATTAGACCAGATAATACCACTGCTGCACTAGTGGCCGTTGTTCTGTAGGACCTACACAAGAGTAAGGCGTAAGGTCGTTGTATAATTCCCAGCTGTTTGACTTTTCTACCACCCATCGGATTGGCCCATATTGCTGAAGCGTAAAGGGCTATTTTATCTGAGACAGTGAGATAAAGAATTTTCTGTATGTAGGGGTTTTGACCCCAGTTTCGCCCCTGAAATAGGCGAGCTTTCTTTGCTATTTCGGAAGTTCGCTGTTTAATACTTTGGAGGTGATGGATCCATGTTAACTTGTTGTTCCACAGAAGGCCAAGGTACTTCAAGGTGTTGTTGATTTTAATGTTCCTCTGCATTAATTTGATGCATGGTTTTCGTCTCAGGTTGGCTGTTTGCTTCGGTATGATCAGAGCACAGGACTTTTCAGTAGATAGTTGAAGTTTAAGTTTGCCGCAGAGTTCTACAAAGAGTGCACAAGACTCGGTGCCATTCTTCTGAAGCTCGTCGCGGGTTCTTCCTTGTACTAACAATGCGGCATCGTCAGCATAGGCGACGATGGATGTATGTCTCGGCCATGTGGCCTCCAAGATGGCGTTGAAAGTAATCGTCCAAAGAATCGGTCCCGCGCACGAGCCTTGCGGGCCGCCTCTTTTTTGGTGTTTAGTAGTAACTCCGTTGTGATGAGTTATTAGTAGACTTCTGTCCTGCAGGTAGTGGCAGACGATGCTGTAGAGATTGTTGGGACATTGCGCTTTCCTGAGTGCCTGCTTGATTGCTGGCCACCAGAGTGTATCAAAGGCACTCTGGAGGTCCAGCGAGATGAAGGCGGTGTGCAGGTTGCCTGATCTATTCCTTTGTATTTCCTCCAAGATAGCGTGCAGAGCATGGGTGGTGGATTGTTCAACTCTAAAGCCGAATTGTCTATTGCTGAGGTAGCGGCTGCGATGAAGTTGAAATCTGAGTCTATTGACTATTAACTTCTCATATATCTTCCCTAGGGAGGATAGAAGGCATATTGGCCTGAAGGAGCGCGCATTTTCTGCATCTTTATTCTTTTTTGAGAAGTGAACGGCCTGTCCCTGTTTAAAGACGCGAGGGAAAACCCGATGGTGCCAGATCTGGTTGAAGAATTTGGTAAAGAAGGGTGGTCTTGCCTTGTAGGCTATTCTAAGGATGTTATAATCGATGCCATCGGGTCCCGGTGCCTTTTTTAGAGGGAGATGGCGGTAGATCTGTGTGATTTCTGGGTCACTGAAGGGCTCGTCGGCTGGAGTTGCTGGAGGTGTTGAGTCTGCACGTATCTCCCTTTGCTCTGTTGTGTCCTGTGTTGGATCATCATTCGGGAACAGTGCGTCTAAGTAGATGGCAGCTGTAGCTCCTGCGATGTCTGTTGTAAGAGAGGAGTGGGCGAAGATCTGTGATGGCTGGTAGACCTTATTAGTCGACAATTTATGGAGGACGCTGTATGGATTGTTATTCTGCGTGCAGAAAGTACTCCAACTTGTTATCTTTGCTGCGAGGATGTTCTTTTTGAATTATGCTCTCTCCTTACGGAAAGTGTAAAGGTAGTGCATTCTGGTGTCCTCCTCGGTTGCTGTTCTTATTCTGCGCCTTAAAGCACGACATTTCTGACGCTGTTGCCTGAGTTCTTTATCCACCAGGAAATGCTGTGCCGTTTCTTGGCAGCTCGCGTCGGAAGCAAATTTGAGCAGATTGTCTTAATATTATCCAGACGATGTTCTGTAAATTCTTCCATCTCGTCTTTGCCGTTGTAGGCTTCTAGTGTCTCCTCTTCTACTGTTAATAAATTGGAGAAGGTTGCTGTCAGAGGACGGATTTTGGCTTTTGGTAACTTAAAGCGTTTTAAAATACAGATGTTGGTGTCACAGTTGATTGTGAAGGTTATGTAACAGTGATCCGAGCAGCTTAGTTCGTCGCTAACTTTCCAGTCCTGTACTTGCGACAGAGCCGTTCCTGTTGCCAGGGTGACATCTGGCCAACCTTTGCAGTAAGTATTATCATAGGTAGTGGGCGCCGCTGGTATTGACCAAATGTAGGTCGTTTGCTGTTAAGTAGTCCTCTAGCGCTTGTCCCTTGGGAGTGATGTCTTGGTATCCCCAGTTTACATGATGCGCATTAAGATCACCCCCATAGACTTGTGGCGTTGAATGGCATTTAGACTGGACGTAAGTTGCATTACTACGAAATTGTCGATGAAGTCTGTTGGAGAGGAGTACGCAGATATAAGAATCATTTGTGCATTTTTGAGCACAATTAAAACGGCAACAAATTCTCTGTCCTGTTTAATTAGCAACGGATTCCAGGCTGGGTTACAACATATTAAACCCGCTCTGGGTGCTTGATCTTGATTCCTTGCTTTTGACTGAACGACCTGCCATGCTATAAGTGTGGTGTGGTGTATTTAATTATGGCAAAGCACACTAGGGCTATCTGCCTAAGGGGAGGAATGCCTTCGTGGAGGACTTTATAAGGGAAACTGGCTCGTATACACGTTACACATGGGGAAAACCACGAAAACGACCATGCAGCCAGCCTGTTCGCGGGATTCGAACCACGGACCAACTACCAGTGTTCAGCGACTTACCGCTCGGCCGCTGGTGGGCCGCCATGCTATAGGAAAACCTGAAATGCATCCATTCTGGCAGTACGGATCCTGGATCATCAGGAAGTCTACAGAATGCTCCGTTGCATGTTGTATCGCCTGTGCTGTAGCAACCTCTGCTCTTTGCAGGTTTATCTGTGTACTGCAGATTATCTGTGCTGTCGTAGGGTTATTTGATGCTGTGCGTAGCTGTTGATTATTACTTGTTCCGATTAGTTGGTTGTTAGTAAGCTGTGCTGCGTTGTTGCCGTTCAACATATAGTGCGTACGTCGGGCATGAGGCTGTATACGTTGCATGCTCGGTATTGGTTTTACCGCGTGTTCTGAAATTAAAATCGGCGCAGTTGATGCACGTTGGTCTGGTGGCTCTGCATTCCTTAACGCTATGACTTCCTGAGCAGAAGGCACAATGTTGCTGGAATTTACATTCACTTTGTAGGTGTCCGAATGCCTGACATCTATAGCACCGTCGCGTATTAAAATATTCTGACATTCTCTAGACTCTCCATCCGAAGCTGATCTTTTTGAGTTGCATAATCTTGTCGTATGTCGCAGGTTCGCATTGTATAATCCACTTTGTTCCATTTCGTCCTTCTTTTAGTCTGTACAGTCCCTTTGCTGTGGACTTTGTAGGAGCAAATTCTCAAGCTAGAGTCCTTTCGACCTCCTCCTTCTGTACGTCTGGCGGTACGGCGTGAATTGCAACTCTAGGATGCCTTTTTTTCGGGAGTTTCGTCTGTACAAGTTTTTGACCCTCTTCACTTCCCAATGTATTGGCTAGTTTAGAGAGGTCTTCTTTTTTGGGGCAATCTACTGCCAGTCCTCCTTTTTGGATTTTCCTTATTGTATTAACTCTAACTCCTAAGGTAGCAAGGGGGAATTTTTCAATCAAGGTGGCTCTTAGATATTTGCCTGTTCCTTTGGAGTCTTTTGCCGGATAGATCAGCAGAGTATGGGTGCTGGGCTTCTGAATCAGCTTTGCCGCCTCCGCAAAAGATCTTGGATGGGCACCTGGGGAATTACACCTGTTTCTACGTCAGTGAAAGGACTTAATATTACTGAATCACTAGGTCCTGCGTTATGTTGGAAGTGCGCTAAGCCGCAACAGACGAAGGTAGATGTGTTTGTGTCTGTCTCGTGTGTTGGCGGTTTTGGACTGAAATCTGGGCCTTCGAGTGCCAAGCCTTGTAGCACTTCCAGTGAATTTTTGAGCCTGTTCCTTAAGACTTGGGAAAGAACGTGTTTGCCTCCTCGATAAGTGTCGGCAATTAGACTGATGTCCTTTGCTAGAGCTGCAATTCGCTCTTCGCTTGTAAGCTCAGACGTCAATAAGGCCTCCGTATATAAGTTATCTTGTGAGGTAGTTCCTGCTTCGTCTGATAAAGTTGTTGGACGTGTCATGTCAGAGTGGAACACAGCACTGAGCAATTATGCGCCTAACACTAAAACACTAGCACTTAGCACTTCGAGATGACACTTGTGTCACACTTGGTGACCTTATAGACACTTGACACACTTTAACACACTGTTAGCACTATTGCACGATTACTTGTGCCTCTCTGGGTATCTTGGCAGTCAGACTTCTCTGTTCTTCATCTGTTATTAATTAGTTGTAATCTAATAATTGTAATCCACGGTAAAGGTATTTGTAACTTTGACACACACACTTGCACTATGTAAACATTGCAATGCACTGAATTCTGCTAAGTCCAATAAATAGAGGAAAAATTGTATCTCCAGATCTAATTATCGGAATGACACCAAATTTCGAAACTTCTGTCCGCGAAGGTGAAGTATGAGTAATGGCGTTGGTCCCAGATTGATGCGTCGAGTTGTTCTTTAATTACTACTTTGATTAAAAAAACCCATTTGATAAAAATTCGCCGTTGTGAATGGCCTTCGCGAACTTCCTGCTGCCAGTGGAGGGGGGGGGTACGATTTCCTTCAACGGTCGCTCCAACGGTAGAAAAGTGCTCGCTGAACGAAAATTCGCTAACTTATATTAGTAAATTAATTATAATTCATCATCCAGTTTACCGATTGAGATAAAACCAATATTAATAGTAAGCTGAAGTAATCCTCTTTCCAATGATACCAGTATTGGGCTGCTGCGACTTCAAATGGCTTTATGATGCAGTTGTGAAGATGGAATTCACGTCGAAAATGGCGTCAAGGAATGCTGATTAATGTTAAAAATTTGTAAAATCCATAATTAATGAACTAAACGTCGTATGCGCATATAACTGATATCCACGTACTCCTGAAGGTATACGTTATTACGTGACAACTACTTTTGCTTTCGTAGAACGATTATTACCACTGCTGTAGATCAAAACGAAGGAGCGCTATCCGAGCGTATAGCTTGAAAGCGTATTAGGGGTAGGTGCAACACTACAACGAGATATATTTTCAATATTGATCAACTTTCGTATACATAAAATAGCTTTTCCTGCTGACATAGAAAAAATGTACCGCCAGATTTTAGTAGATAATGAGGATCAACATTGTCGAAGAATTGTTTAGAGAGAATCTGTTATTTTAAAATTGCAGACATATAAATTATGTACAGTTACTTATGGCACTGCATCTGCATCATTTTTAGAGACACGCTGTGTTCCGTCTTTTCGGTAGATAGGTGGCGCTCTCGCTGCGCGCCGATAAAAAATTTTACTTGACGCTTGAACATGAAGAATGACGCATGTCATACATTTTTTATGCTTGATAATGTTTCATGGCCGCTATAGGCGGAAGTAATATACTATAAGAGGGAGTCAAATGAAAGTGAGCCAATGCGAATATATGACAAACAAAGTACTTTATTTAAAGGTAGTCTCCATGAACATTGAGACATTTATCCCATTGACAAATGAGCCGCGTGATCCCCGTCTCATAAAACTCCTTGGGCTGTCGATTCAAAAAGTCTGTAACCGACTCCTTCACGGCGTCGTCCGACACGAATCTGGTACCCTTGAGATGTTTTTTCAGTTTCCGAAAATGTGAAAGTCGCATGGCGACAAATCTGGGCTGTATGGAGGATGTTGCAGCGTGTCCCACTTGAACTTTGCCAGTTGTGTCTTAACCACATCAGCGACGTGGGGACGAGCATCGTCGTGTAGCAAGATCACACCATTCGTCAATCTTCCAGGTCGTTTGTTCTTGATTGCGACACGTAGCCGATCCAGCGTTGCACAATATCGCGAACTATTGATAGTCTCTCCACGTTTAGCAAATTCAATCAGTAATGGCCCCTGACGATCGAAAAAAAGTCAATAGCACCTTTCCCGAGGAAATGACAGCCTTTGCTTTCTTCGGGGGTGCTGAATTCAAATGTTTCCACTATAAGCTTTGCCGGCGTGTTTGAGGTTCATAGTGGTGGCACCATGATTCGTCTCCGGTCACAATTGCAGACAAGAAGTCGTCACCCTCATTGTGATACCGGATGAGATGAGTCAAAGCAGCGCCGAACCTCTCCTTCTTCTGGCGGTCGTTCAAAATCTTGGGCATCCATTGAGCACACAAAAGCCGATAACCGAGATGATCATGAATTATGGTGTGAACCGAACCGTGACTGATGTTCACACGTTCTGCCAGTTCATCGATGCTTATCCTCCGTTCTTGTCTAATCAGCTCATCAACCTGTGCAATTGTGTGGGGGGTGATTGCAAGGTGGCTTTGGCCCGGTCTTGGATCGTCTTTGCAACTTTCACGTCCTTCTCTGAACCGTTTGCTCCAACGCTTCACAGTGGCCAATGCGATACAATGTTCACCGTACACAGCAGTCATACGGCGACTAATTTCATGTTGGGAAACACCTTCAGCTGTCAAAAACCTGATCACACCACGCTGTTCCTCTTTTGGAGCGTCCATTATGTCACGCTACCGTCTTCAACCCAGTGTAAGAGCGCCTTAAAGAACTTTAACCTCACACTTTCGCGCCACTTTCGTAAATGAAGGCTGTCTCTGTGCTACGCGCATGCGCCGCAGATTATGGACCGAACCATTCTTGCTGAGGAGGGGTTGGCTCACTTTCATTTGACTCGCCCTTATATATAATTAAGTTTATCGTTAATAAATGTTATTTCTATGTTCTGTGAAATCTTGAAGTTTTGACTGCAATTTCTAATGCTCTCCCAACCTGACTCCTGAAAACGAAACAACTTAGAAATTATGACTCATGAACCACCATTCATTATGGTGTCTGAAACCCGTGAAAAGGGGAATTACCTTTTGAAAGGTAAGAATTTTGATTTGTATGTTCTTGGTATCGATCTTTGAAAACGAAACATAATGGATGATTTATCAAAAGAGAAAAAGAAACGTGCTATTGTACGTAGTAAAGTTACTACACTTCTAAATAAGCTTGAGAAATTATTATTGGAAGAATTAAGTAAAGATATCTAGAAGATCTAAATTCATCATATGAATTGTTAATTGAATACCATGAGAAACTTAAAAGTCTTGACTCAAAGATCGATGCTCTCATAATTGATGAAAAAGAATATGATAACGAACTACTTGCACGTGAAGAGTATGATGAAAAAATTTTAACGTTTAAAGCTAAGATTGTTAGTAAAGTAAAAAAAAAAAAAATAAATAAAATAATAACAGTAATGAAGTTGTTGAAAGAAGTATACTTAACTCTAATAATGTTATTAGTAGTACTCTGAATGGTAACAATTTGTTGTTACAAGTAGTGCTTCAGTAAAGTTACCTAAATTAAATATTGAAAAATTTGCTGGTGATCCCAGTAAATGGCTCGAATACTTTAATTCGTATGATAATGCTATTCATTCTAATCCAAGTTTATCTAAAATAGATAAGTTTACATATTTGAAAAGTTTATTATCTGGTTCCGCATATAATTGTGTATCTGGATATGCTTTATCTGAAGAATATGATATATGTATTAAAGAGAGGTTTGGTCGTAAAGATGTTATTATATCAAAATTTATGCAGATGTTGTTACACTTAGAACCAGTTAAAAGTTCTTCAAATGTTTTTGAGTTAAGAAAGCTCTATAATCAGTTACAAATCTGTGTTAGAAATTTAAGTAATTTAGATGTTACTAGCGGTTCATACGGACAGTTATTGAACACAATAATTCTTATATTGTTACCTGAAGATTTAGCTCTTGAATTCCATAGGAAAAGAACATCTAACCAAAATATAGAAGTAAGTGAATTAATAGAGTTCATTAAAATCGAAACTGAATGCCGAGAAGCAAGTATGTTGATTAATAGCTCAAAAGGTAATAAATACATAGGGGTTAATCCTAAACAAGTGTTCAAAAATTATAAAGTCAAATCATAAGCTACTGCTTTTAACACATCGGTAAAAATGTTTTGCATATTCTGCAAATCAAACGAACATACCTGCCGGATGTTTCAAATTTTCTGATGAACAAAAACGAAACAAATTAAAACGGGAACGTCGTTGTTACAGTTGCTTTCTAAATTCACTTTTGTCAGCGAATTGTAGGTCAAAAATACAACCATGCGAAAGTTGTAACGAGAAAAATCATAATAAATTTTTCTGCAGTTTGAAATCGAAAGAAATGGAAGATGTTAAATCCACAGATAGCAAAATAAAACTTTAGTATCTACTTCCCACTGTAATACTATAAAACCTGAAAATAGTGTGCTTTTACAGACATATTCTGTTATTGCTCAAAGCAAAAATAAATCGAGAATTTTAAGGTTATTAATTGATTCAGGTAGTGAACGAAACTTCATCACCCACAAGTTAGCGCGCGATTTAGAATTGCAAGTCATTAGAAAAGTATCTCTAACAATTTATTCGTTTGGAAATGAGCGCGGTAACTCGCAAGAATTTGATGTATATAGTCTAAAAATAAAAAATAAAAACGATGATCGCTGCCTTCTTGTAGAAGCTATTGGTATAAAATTAATATCATCAATAGAATTCCAGGCTCCATCCACATGTCAAAACATTAAAGAATTTATGACTATAAAGGGTTTGGAACTTTCGGATACAAGTCAAGCTAATGAGAACATAAATATTTTGCTTGGCGCTGAGCATTTCTGGAACAGGAAGTAATTCAATGATAAATTATGTAGTACCGACGATATTTGGATACACAATGATGGGTAAAGTAAAAAATAATAATACTCGAATAAATGCGTTGTTTTTATATACCGCTGAAGGAAACACATTTGACTTGCAGTCATTTTGGAAATTGGATTCGATAGGAATTGGAAATGAAAACAAAACATTTTCGGAAACTGATTTGGATACTATTAAGCATTTTAACGACAGTTTGAAATTTAATAACGGCAGGTACGAAACAAAACTCTTTTGGAAGGACAATAAATCACAACTCGCTGATAATTTTTTCGTTGTAAAACAACGATTTCTATGACTAAAGCATAAATTAAAGGGAAATGATTTCCTATATAATATGATAATATAATTAGAGAACAAATTGAAAAGGGGATGTTGAACAATGTAAGTTTGTTGAAAATGAACCTAACTGTTATTATATGCCTCATAGGCCCGTTATACGTGAAGGAAAAGTAACAACAAGAATAAGAATAGTTTATGATGCTTCCTCTAGGTCTGAAGGAGCTAAATCGTTAAATGAATGTTTGATATCAGGCCCTAATTTAAATCCTAACCTGTTGGATATAATTTTAAAATTTCGCGTACATAAATTTTTGTGCAGACATAGAGAAGGCTTTTCACCAAATTCAAATTGATAGTGAACATAGAAAATTTTAAGGTTCTTGTGATTTGATCATTCTTACGACGATAGTGACAATAGTTTAGGCTTTCAGGTTTTCCGAATGTGCCGAGTGCCGTTTGGGATGACAAGTCCGTTTATTTTGTCCACCACTATCAAACATCATATTAAGGGTTACAAAAAGAAATATAGCAAAGCTGTTGACATGTTAAATAAGTCCTTATATGTTGATGACCTTATCCATGGAGCAGACTCCGTTGAAGAAGTTTTCTCATTATCAACTGATGCAGTTAAAATTCTTCAAGACGCTGGTATGAACTTAAGAAAATTTGAAACAAATTCCGTATCTTTAAAAAATCATTGCAAGATATTGGTTTAATTAATAAGGACGATAGTTTGGATAAGAAAACGTTAAAGGCGCTGGGAATAATTTGGGATTTGGATGAGGACACATTGAAATTATATGTACAAGAACTTTTACAACCAGTTGATTGAAAACACGTTACAAAGCGAAAGGTATTACAGATTGTGGCAAAAATTTATGACCCAGTTGGCTTCATTGCAACTTTTGCTATCAGAATAAAATTCTTATTACAAGAGTTATGGGAATTGGGTATTGATTGGGACACAATTTTGCCCAGCTATTTGAGTGAAAAATTTAAAACTTGGTACTTTGAAACTGAAGTTATTCTCAACTTGTGTATTCCTAGAAAATATATATTAAATGATAAATGTGTAAATTTCGCTAAAATAGAGCTTTTTGTCTTTTGTGACGCCAGCCTCAAGGGATATGTAGCTGTTACATATTTTCGTGATCCTGATTCTTGCTGTATGCTTTCAAAGAGCCGTATATCCCCACTTAAAAAATTAACCTTGCCTCGTTTAGAACTTATGGGAGCCATTATTGCCGCAAGAATAGTTAAATATTTAAGGAAATTGTTTAATATCCAAGAAGATAATGTAATTTGTTTTAGTGGTTCTAAAATTGTTCTTCACTGGATCAGGAGTACCGCTAATAAATGGAAACCCTTTGTTGCTAATCTTGTACGTGAAATACAAGATCTTGTATCACCTTCGCAATGGAAATACTGTAAGGGAAATGACAGTCCGGCTGATATAGTTTCACGTGGATTAAGAGCTTCTGATCTAGTGGAAAATAAACTTTGGTTCAATGGACCAGTGTGGTTAAAAGAGAAAAATCTACCTTCATCATCTTTTGATCATTTGGGCGACCCTATGGTAGAAGAGGTACAGGTAGAACAGCGTCAAACTACTGTATATTCTGTTATTAGCCAAGAGGTTGAATTTGAATTGACATCCAGGTTTTCATGCTGCAAAAAATTGAAACGCGTAACTGCATGGTGTTTAAGATTCTGCCACAATATTAAACCTACATCTTTAAAACTCGAGGATTTTTTTAACAGTTCAAGAATTGGATAAGGCAAGCAATTTGATTTTTAAAATCATACAAAATTCCGAATTTAGAGAAGAAATTAGACTTTAGAAAGCAGGGAAGAAATTGAATCTCAGCAGTAAAATTCTGAAATTAAATCCTTTTCTTGGTAGAGAAGAAATTCTTAGAGTCGGTGGTAGACTCTGTAACTCGAATCTTTCAGAAAACACAAAGTATCCAATTATTCTTCCCAAAAGTCACCAAGTTACTGAATTAATAGTCAAACACTTTCACGAAGTGAACCATCACGGAGGACGAATTTAGAGAAGAAATTAGACTTTAGAAAGCAGGGAAGAAATTGAATCTCAGCAGTAAAATTCTGAAATTAAATCCTTTTCTTCGTAGAGAAGAAATTCTTAGAGTCGGTGGTAGACTCTGTAACTCGAATCTTTCAGAAAACACAAAGTATCCAATTATTCTTCCCAAAAGTCACCAAGTTACTGAATTAATAGTCAAACACTTTCACGAAGTGAACCATCACGGAGGAGCCACATTAACATTATCTACTCCGCGACAGAAATATTGGATCGTTAATGGCCGAGAAATTGTAAGAAAAATAATTTGGAAGTGTATAGAATGTTATATAAATCGAACAAGCACATCCAGTAAGATAATGGGCGACCTACCTGCTTCTCGCGTATTGCCGGATAGAACATTCTCGAATACAGGACTGAATTTTGCAGGCTCTTTTTTAATTAAAGCTAGGAAAGGGAGATGGGGAAAGAGATATAAATGTTATGTTTGCCTTTACATATGCTTCACCACAAAGGCAATTCACCTAGAAGTAGTCAGTGATCTAACAACTGAAGCATTCCTAGCATCTCTGAAAAGATTTGTGTCGCACAGAGGAAAACCCAAGAAAATCTTTTCAGATGGAGGAACCAACTTTGTTGGGGATGATCGAGAATTAAAAAGATATGTAGCTACACTTTCCTCTGAGGAAGCATTTCAAAGCTATCTGAGCGGTGAAAATATTCAATGGATCTTCAGTCCTCCTGCTGCCCCTCACACTGGAGGCCTTTGGGAGGCTGGAGTGAAACAAATGAAGATTCACTTAGAGCGGACTATTGTGACCCAGGTTCTAACATACGAAGAATTTCACACCTTAATTACACAAATAGAGGCGTGTTTGAATTCTAGGCCAATAAATTCCATCTCATCTGACCCTGAAGATTTTAATCCTTTAACACCTTCCTAATTGGGACTACATTAACATCAATTCCTGAACCTGATCTTACAAATACTAAGCTAACCCCTGCTGAAAGATGGAAATTGACACAACAAATTTTCCAGAGCTTTTGGAAACGTTGGTTTAGAGATTATCTTTCACAATTACAAGGGCGTACCAAATGGTTGAGGGATAAACCAAATTTAGCCCTCAATGACTTAGTCTTAATAAAGGACGAAATTTTGCCTCCATTAAAGTGGCGACTTGGACGAGTAATTGAACTATATCTGGTGCTGATGGAAAAGTTCGTGTTGTGAAACTAAAAGTTTTATTGGGCAAAATGAAGCGTCCTATACATAAACTTTCCCGCTTACCATTGAGTGAATAAGACTCTAAAAAACATTAATTGTATATTCATAATTTGTGTCTTTATTATTGTTATTAATTCAATTATGTTTCAGATTCAGAGAATGGACCACAATTGTGGATTATGGTAATTTAGAGTTTCATTATTTTGTTTTCCTTCTAGAGTTTGTATGTATGTTTTATTTGTAGATTTTGTGCTAAATTTAATGTTATTCAATTTAAATTTGTCATTATGTATTGCGATTTTATATGATGTTGAACGTTTGGGAAACTTGTTTAAATCTAAAATTGAAGATCTTTCTAATAATGTTGTAATGAACCAATATTCATCGGGTGGAGTATGTTCCGGCTTTTCGGTAGATAGGTGGCGCTCTTGCTGCGCGCCGATAAAAAATTTTACTTGACGCTTGAACATGAAGAATGACGCATGTCATACATTTTTTTATGCTTGATAATGTTTCATGGCCGCTATAGGCGGAAGTAATATACTATATCATTAAGTTTATCGTTAATAAATGTTATTTCTATGTTCTGTGAAATCTTGAAGTTTTGATTGCGATTTCTGATGCTCTCCCAACCTAACTCTTGAAAACGAAACAACTTAGAAATTATGACTCATGAACCACCATTCACGTTGTTTGTGGCAAATTGCTTCGGAATAGGATCATCCTCATGTATCTTCCGTTCTTAAAAATGATTTTTATGTAGATGATTGTTTATCTGGATCAAACAGTTTACAGGAAGCAGTTGACCTATGCTCTAAGCTTTCATAATTATTAGAGAAACGTAGATTTAATTTAAGGAAATGGAGATCAAACTGCTCTAAGCTTCTCGAAAATTTATCCATTGATAATCATGCAGAAGGTGACCTGGAATTTCCCTCAGATAAATGTGTCAAATCTTTACGGCTGTTTTGGAACTCTACAGAAGATGTATTTTTATTTAACATTTCTATGGATTTCGGGACTGAAATTACTAAAAGAAGGTTAATTTCTCAATCTTTTAAAATCTTTGATCCTCTTGGCTTGCTATCACCATGTGCAGTCAAGTTGAAAATATTTTATCAGCAGTTGTGGTTTTTAAAACTTGACTGGGATGCCCCACTGCCTAAAGAATGGGAAGAGAAGTTGCGGCCACTTCAAGAAAATATTAAGGTTCTCAGAAATGTTAAAATTTCGAGGTGGCTTCAAACTACGTCTAACGATATCTATCTGCATGGTTTTTATGACGCTTCAGAATCTGCTTACGCTGCTGTCATCTATTGTGTTCAACCAACATCTCACGACAGAAATGAAGTCAATTTGGTGGTTGCTAAAACCAAAGTTGTTTCCATTAAACGAGTGTCCATACCTAGACTGGAACTCCTAGGTGCATTGCTCCTTGCCAGATTAATCAAAGCTGTCCGTAAAGTCTTCTCCAGCACTGAAATTTCCTTTCATGCTTGAACTGACTCTAAGGTTGTTCTCTGTTGGTTAGCAGCTCATCCTCGAAAATGGAAGCCTTTTGTGGCACACAGGACTTCAGAAATATTAGATGCTGTTCCCTATCAACAGTGGAGCTATATTTCTTCGAAACAGAATCCTGCCGATCTTCCTTCTAAAGGAATCGATCCTAAACTTCTACCGAACATATCCCTATGGGGGCATCGGTCATCATTCTTAACGTTCGACAGTTTAAAGTGGCCTCTGCAATGAGACCAATAGTGATGCAACTGTCTTAGCTGAACAAAGGACAAAATCAATTTTTTACAACAGCTTATTTGACTAATGACACTCTGGACAATTTATTTCAGAACTGTTCTACTTTATCTAAAATAGTTAATGTAATTTCTTTTTGCTTAAGATTTATTTCTAGGTGCAAAGAACGGGTCATTGGTTCTGAAGATAATAGGTTAAAATATCCTGCAGTAGTATCTTCATCTAATGAAAGGCAAGAAGCTATGAAGTTAATCATTAAATGGATCCACTTTGTGCATTTCCATAAGGATATAAAAGAATCTAAAAATAATTCATTTTTAAGTCCTAAAAAGTGTTTTAAGCTCACTTTTTCCTTTCCTAGATGATGATGGTGTTTTACGGGTGGGAGGTCGGCTGCAAAATTCTGACTTATCATTCAATGCTAAACATCCCATAATTATCCCAGGTCAACACAAGATTGCCTTGTTAAACAATATCATGTATTATATGCATGCAGGACCCAGTTTACTAGCTAACATTTTAAAGCAAAACGATTGGATTGTAAATGGTAAGAAACTTATTCAGTCTTTTATCCATAAATGTATTGCTTGTCACAGATATAAATTGTCATCTAATAATCAATTAATGGGAAACTTGCCAAAACAAAGAGTAACTCTTGAGAGACCATTTTTAGCACAGGTATTGATTATGCTGGTCCTGTAATTTTGAAATGTTACAAAGGTCTTTGCTTTAAGACCCCTAGAGGTTACATAGATTTGTTTGTATGTCAGCTACCAAAGTTTACCATATTGAGGTAGTTAGCGACTTAACTGCAGATTCTTTCATTGCTGCTCTTAGGCTATTTGTATCAAGGCGTGGTACACCTCGATACTTATTTTCGGATAATGGTACGAACTTTGTTGGGGCAAAAAGAAAATTGTCCGAATTGCACACTCTGCTACTTTCACGTAACAGCAATGAATTGATTCTAAATTATTTGGCTCAAAATACTATGGAATGGAAAATGATTCCGCCTGCTTCTCCCCACTTTGGTGGTTTGTGGGAGTCAGGGATCAAATCCATAAAATTTCATTTGAAAAGATTGATAGGAGAGACAAAATTAACATTTGAGGAATTAACTACTTTACTAACTCAAATTGAAGCTGTGTTAAATTCCCGCCCCTTATCTAAAACTTTTACAGTTGCCATTGCATCGGGAATGATCTATTGTTAATGCAATGGCAAGGGTGGGAGTTAATGTTGGATGTTTTTATTGCACTATAACATGTGATGAAGAAATCTGCTGAACAAAACATCTGTAGGAGGAAAATTTTTACCATCATCATAAAGTAGTGTAGTTCTAAGCATACCTGCAAAAAATTAGAGTTTTATATTCAAAATTTTCTAATATATACACGAATTTACATATTTTCGCGTTTTGAAATTTGGCATATCTTTTTTTTTGAGCGATAATAACGCCAAATATGGCTTATGGACTTCTGTTACAGTGAATTGCCATACTGTTTTTAACCTTAAATTTCAAGTAAAATTTTACGGAGAATTCATTATATGAAATTTTTTCACTCAATGATGCGTAATAAATAGTTATTAATACTATATGAAAAGCTATTTCTTAAAATTATACATGATATTATTCAAATTTTGAAATCTTTTTAAAATTTCTTTCTTTCTTCCTTTTTTTTAAATATTTGTAAGAGTAAATTTTTACCTTCGAAATTTGAAGGGGAATTTGGCTGTCAGAAATACCAAGGTGTTTCGAAAAGTTGGATGCTTTTGAATATACAGAATACTTCAAGGAATTTGAGTGTTCAAAGAGAAAACACTTGGACGTGTACACCAGCAAATACCATCAATTGAGCTTGTGCTAACGGAGAAGACAAAAACGATATCATTGCAGATTAAAGTAAAGAGCGATTGGTTTTCGATTATATGTTTGTATTAATTTAAATTACGTTATAGCACATCATATCATCATAAACGGAGAATCCCATGATTTCTTAGTCGAATTATTTGAAGATTCAGGAACTTATCCAGTGATGTATGTGGGTGTCACCTAAAGACGTTTTCCCTCTTGATGGATCCAGTCCTTCCATTCAAATCATGTCTTCAAAATCAAAAAGGCACGCAGACTGGTGTTGGTGTATTGAGAATACGGCAAAGCACACTAGGGCTATCTGCCTAAGGGGAGGGATGCCTTTCGTGGAGGACTTTCTAAGGGAAACTGGCTCGTATACACGTTACACATGGGGAAAACCACGAAAACGCCCATGCAGCCAGCCCGTTCGCGTTCCACGCAGACTGATAAAGGCTTCTGACCGAATACTGATGAAATGGATTGCTTAAAAAAAAAAGAGGACCGTTTTTAGAAGAATTTTTTAAGGGAAACCAGTTGGCATATACGTTACAATGAGAAAAAACCACGAAAACGCCCATGCAACCAGCCCGTTCGCAGGGATTCGAACCCCAGAGAGAAATACCAGTATTCAGCGACTTTACCGCTCGGCCGTTTGCCGGCCTTTATGAAATGGAAGGCGATAACTTTATTTAAAAATGAATGTGAGAAATACCAAGATGTTTCGAAAAGTTGGATGCTTTTTAATATACTTGCAGAATGCCTGAAGAAAAAGAGAAAGCCATTAAGAAGAAAAAAAGTAATTTTTTGCATAAAATATAGTATTTTTTTAATTGAAACTTTTAAATTAATACAAACATATAGTCGAAAACCAATCGCTCTTCACTTTAATCTGCAATGATATCGTTTTTGTCTTGCGATTTCAAAAATAAAATATTTCACTAAAATATGAATAACATTTTAAGAAACTAAATGTAGGATGTATGCAAGTCATCCTAAGTTAAAATGACTGTTATACATCTTTCTCATTTATATATCTTTTCTGAACGGAATATTGAAAGGCGTGTTAACTGTGCTTTACAGTAGTTTCTCTTTCAACATATGCAGTTTTCAAATGCATCGTAGTCTGGGTCACAAAGTATTCTTCCGAAAGAAATGCAATTCAAATAAATAAAATAAAATTTCGAAAAATTAATTTTAATAAATATATTTAAAATGCTCAGCTCGAATGAATAAATAGAAAATTTTAAAACAATTATTTGAGGAGACAATGCAACACAAACAATTAAAACAAAAGTCTAAAAATTAAAAAAATACCTAAAATATACTGTGACAAAAAATAAATTATAAAGAAAACTATTTGAAAAAAAGATCGATGCACCTTTTATTTAAACTATGCAATTAGAATGGGTAAATAGAAATTTTTAAAAGAGTTTTTCGAAAGAAACCATGCAACATAAACAATTAAAATGAAATTCGAAAAAGGAAAATAAAATAATATCAATCATAATTAAAAATATAATATAAAGAACATTATTTGAAAAAAGGAACGATTGTCACTTTTTTTCCTCTTACGTGCGATGTAAAGGGGAAAGGAAAATAGGTTGCCAGATATTAAGAAGTTCGCCGAGTGAACTCTTTTTGGCGCTAACTGAAAAAAAAAAAAAAAAAAAAAAAGCGCCAACATAAATTTGTGAATTTCTCCGTAAATTTCGCACCAAATTTTACAAATTTTCATATTTCGGCATAATTTGAATCGTAGAACCGAAATATGGAAAAAAATGGTATGTTATTTCAGAAAAAGTCCGATTTCGTGTCAAAATACCTATGCTAGAATATAGATATATATAAATCTAATATGTATCCTATGTCGCGCTTTCGAGATATGAAGAACACAATTTGAATTTTTTCAATCGGCCCAGTAGAACGGGAGATATAGAACTGTACCTCCCTTTTTTTGCGCAGTGTATATATAGATAAAAAATATGCGACAACGTTTTAGTAAAATTCGTCCATATTTATCCCCATAAAAGGCTGTCTTCATTGGACCCAACGAAAAGGTTTATGAACATGTACGGCATTTTTGACTATAATGTTAAAGAAACTCTGGATTTTAAAATTAAACAGAAAAGCAACCTTATTTTGGCGTAGATTCTGAAATTAGTTTTCAGAGTAATCAGGCATAGATCTCTGTATTTCGGTTTGGTATATTTTATTATGATAAAGCACTTGAGGGCTATCTATCTAAGGGAAGGGGTATTTACCTATCGGATGCCTTCGTAGAAGACTTTCTAAGGAAAACTGGCTCATATACATTTTACGCATGGGAAAAGCCACGAAAGCGCCCATGCAACCAGCCCGTCCGCAAGGACTGGTACGCAGGACGGAACTACCAATGTTTAGTGACTTTACCGCTTGGCGGTTGGTGGGCTTGGTTTCTATATTTAAAAAATGGGATAGAAAATTGCAAACGAATTTATATTTAAAGAAACTCTTGGAGCAAAGCGAAAACAAAGATATCGTGGAAAATAATAATGAAACGCGAAAAACCTAAGATATTAGAATTTTGAAGCCTTGAAAAATTAATTTCATTTACTAAAGAAGAAAAGTTTTTGTCCGTGTGAAAGGGTTTAAAGAAATCCAATTCACGTTACATTTGCTTTCACTGTGCTCCAGTCATTCTTTCCATATAAAATCGTTTCACTCTTCCAGTTGCAAAAATTTTCTTTCCCACTTCTAAAATCGATGTCTGATAACTCTTGAAATTGATTTAAAAATCTACTCCAAAATAAGGGGTGTCCGCCGATAACATCGCGGCAAAAACATCGCGGACGAAAACGTCGCGGAGAAAACAACGCAAGGCGAAAACGTCGTGCTACAAAACATCGTGGGAGAAAACATCGCAAAGAGAAAACATCGCAGTTCTAAAACATCGTGGCACAAAACATCGTCGACGAAAATAAAGCGGTTCAAAAACTTCGCAGTTTAAAAACATCGTCGTCGAAAATATCGTGGTAAAAAATAAAGTATCTACAAATCATCGCATGACGATAACATCGCAGACATGCTTTTCTCAAATTTTAATAATTATAAATGGATATTCCCATAATGATTTGGGAGGGCAAGATGTAAAGAAGGATAATTTTTACCTTCACATTTTTTTATTAACTAATAAATTTTTGCTGAAAAAGTAAGAAGGAAACTTAAGCATAGAAAATTAAATGCACTTATAGATTATATTTCTCATGAAACATTACCAGTAAAAACTTTATAAAAAATGATTGGCTAATGGTCTTTGTTAGTTAACTATGTCAGTTTAAAATTCCATTAAGTGCTATAAGTTGCATTAATTTTCTATGCTTAAGTTTCCTTCTTATTTTCTCAGAAAAAAAATTATTAGTTAATAAAAAATATGAAAGTAAAAATGCCATGCTAAAGCCTGAATAAAGCATGTCTGCGATGTTATCGTCATGCGATGATTTGTAGATATTTTATTTTGTACCACGATATTTTCGACGACGATGATTTGTACCACGATGTTTTAGAACTGCGATGTCTTCTCTTTGCGATGTTTTCTCCCACGATGTTTTGTAGCACGACGTTTTCGCCTTGCGTTGTTTTCTCCGCGACGTTTTCGTCCGCGATGTTTTTGCCGCGATGTTTTCGGCTGTAACCAAATGAGGTTGCTTTTGTACCTAATTTCAAAATCCACAATTTAACATTAAATTATGTCAATAATATGATACTTGCTGTTAAACCTTTTCGTTAAATACCCTGAAATTAGCCTTCTTTCCAGTGTCAGCTAAACGTCTTGTCGGTGAAATGTCCTGCCAGCTAGACGTTTTGTCGGCTGAGTACCTGCCGGCAAAAGGTCCGTGTCAGTTAAATGTCCTGAAGGCTAAATGTCCATGTCGACTAAGTGTCTTGGCGGTCAACAATTAGCAGCATTTTTCAGATAAGAATTCGTAGATTTTAACGTTTCATGTTTTCATTACAAATGGCATTTTCTCTCCTCCTCTTAATTAATGTATTTATAAAAGTAAGCAGAAAACAGATATAGTATTATATTATTAAAAATATCTTCTGAAAGTTACATATCTGTTTAAATTCTTACTATTTACTTTTGTCCTATTTCAGCTTCTTTATACTTCATCCAGAAATTCTTTTACGAAGAAAAAAGGAGAAAGTTATCAATTACTTGAACGGATAAAGGATCGAGACTTAAGATAGTAGAAAACTAGAGGGTCAGATTTAGAATAAACCATATAAACGGATTATCAATACCAATATTGAACTATAAATAATTTATCGCGCTAGCGCAACGTTATCAGTTCTGTTGAAATACAGCCGTAACCGGCACATGATTATATGGCACATTACCATGATGGAGCTTTCCGCTGCGATTTTAAAACAGGAGGGAGCAACGAGAGAATCTGAAACTGGTAGGGTGAAAGGGCACATGAAACTGGTACCATCAATGAGAAGAGCGCTCAGAGGAAACTTGGGAGTTGGTCATGAGAGGTTATGTGACGCTGAAACGATTCGACGATGAGAAAAATGGCTTGCAGTTCAATCAAATGAAGGTAAAAATAAACAAAACGGGTACATAATGTAAAAATGACCAAAATGTAAAAGAATAAATGAATTCTGGGTTAATCTTTGGATTATGGTAACTAGGCGATTTTTTGGCGAAAATTTGGCGACCAACCCTGCTACAGCAACGTGCTAGTTTTTTTTTTTTTTTGGGGGGGGACGCCATTTTGTTTTCACGAAGTAAAGGCTTTTTTTTTTTTTTTACACTTTTTTACAACATTTTTTTACAACAATCTGCTAGCCGAATTATGCTTATGCTAGAACTTTTATGGAACAAAAGTACTTAATCATGACGAAGATTAGGTGCGAAATTGGGAGAAAGTTCAGAATCGCCCACTGCTTGCCGCGTTTTAAGAATTGCACATACACGTTATCCATGTACACGTCGACTTATTTTCACTTAAAAAACATCCCAGAATTGTACAAAAATGGCATTGTGCACAATCTTGACTTTATCCATATACACTGCTAAAGTCCTAGCTAGTAACCTTTATCGCCTTACCAAAATGTCGCTAAACTACCTGTTACCATATTCCAAAGATTAGCCGAATTCTGTTTAAATTTCAATTATTAAAATAAGAAATTTATACTTCAGTTAGTCAGTATAAAGATTATGTTTCCTTTTCTGAAAAGATATTCCTATATAATAAGTATTTAGTTTCACGAAATAATTATTACAAAGGAATAGTAGTCATGCAGCGTTAATGAGACAATATAAAATCATAATATAAAATGTAAATTAAAAAAAATTACTATTTGAAGGCGCAAAAAAATGAATTTCCAAAACTCAATGAAAGATTAGTAAAATATTAGTCTTGACGAGTTACATTCTAACTGATCTCTCTGTCTGCGCGCGATACTGAAACGAAAACTCAAAAATATGAAACTTACCTTTGCATATTTTCTCCTTGTAATCAAATTGTTCAGAAGTATCCAAACAGCTACATATAGCTTGCATCTGAGTATTGTCATATGTGCAAGTAGTTTTGTTGCTTGTTCCACAAAAATCGTTTTTCTTACATTCCGTAACTTCAGAGCAAAAGTCGCCTTCTGTACCTTGCAAGCATTGGCAAAATTTGAACGTGCCATGTCCGGTACATTTACCACCGTTTAAACAGTTATCGTCTTTTTCACATGGTTCTGAAAATATCATAAATTTGAGATCTAAAAATACGTGGGATTAGTAATGGAAATAATGGCAACAAAAATCATGGTGTAATCAATAACTGAAAATGGTTACATGCTAATTATCTTTTTTATTTTTGCGTTTCAAATACAAGAAGCCATTTAAGTTTCATCATTTGTGATAGAGGTGCCTAGTTTTTGTTTCTGATGGTATTAAGGGTGAAAATTTAATTTTTGTCAAACTTTCATATTCTTTAAAACACCGAAACAGTTAGAGAATTTTGAAGGTCTGTTTCTATAACCATTGTGTTCCAAAGCAATAGGTTTTGCATGCAACTTATTTGTGTATATATGAAAAATACGAATCTCTTTTCCCTATTCAAGTTTGCAAATCACTCTTGAAGACATCTGTCTATACTGCTCTTTTGTTTCGTTTCCGTTTTCTCCCAAATGAACGCGTGAGTTGAATTTGTCTGATTATGTAATTCGTCTGAAACAGCTGCATTCACACTCTGAAGACCTTTTACAGAGACGTACTGGCTTCACAAATGCAAGTTGCAGACCATTTTATGCCAGACGATGTAAGAAAGCAAACAAGAAATTTGTAGTTTCCTAGTGCGTGCTAATCTTCAATGCACTTAACCTTTCCGGGATCTGTTCTGCATGATATTAAACTATAATATTGAAAAGCTTTCGGAGCTCATCTGACGTACCTGGGCATTCCTGTGAATCGCTTTCTTCGAATATAAGATAGATTGCAGAATATAAGATAGATTGCTACAGTTATTAGCGGCCTTAATGTTTGCTGCAGAATTCGTCGACAGTAATTATTCTGTACAAGAACTTGAGATTTTTCTCATGCGTTGAAGAAATGCTTGCTTTCTCATGCGTTAAAGTACTAAATGCAGTGAAGCTTGTGTTCATCATTAGGCAACGAAACTCAGTATTAGCACAAGAAGTAATTTCAAGCGTCTTTTAATTATATTGTGATATTTTGCGACTACAACAATATATCTAGTTAACAACTCGAAAATAAGTAACTGCCTATCTTCTTTCTAGAAAGTCGCTATTTTCACGATGTGCTTGTTGTTCCCAGATCTGAATACACGCTCTCTTCTCATGTTTGAATAACTTGCCTCAAAACTCAGTGGTACACATTTGTCTGGTAATTTTAAATGGTAATTAAAGGTATTCCTTTCTCAAATCCCAATATAAAGCACCTTGAATTTCAAATTTTACAGGGGACAAAAAAAAAAAAAAAAAAAAAAAAAAAAAAGACATCAGCGGTTTGACTTTACTCACTATAATCGTTTTCATACAATCTGCAACGTTACCAGTCGAAGAATTTTTTTTTTTTGAAAGTTTTTGAAAATGATCTAACTTGTGAGGCTAACCTTGTGCTAGAGAATGTGGAGTTCGTTTTACTATTTCAATTATTATTTTAATATTACAAATATCATTTTAGTAAAGTTTTGAATAATATAAGATTTGTATTAAGGTTAAAAAGCGAATGATGCGCATGCTCATCTTAATGTGTAATCTTTTACAAACATAAGATTATTCTTCGCATAAAACGTAATTGGATATTTTCTTAACATAAACTAGACCACATAATTTTGTTTGTAATCAGAAAGATGGTTCCTTTCTGAATGCAATATCGAAGTTTCAATTGTAAAGTTTACATTTTAAGTAGGAGATCTCTTTACGGCATATCATAACCCACTGCCATTGATGCATATTTAAAAATAAAAATATTCTAAATCCTAATTCGTATTATTCTGTAAGCTAATTTGTTAGGAATTACTAATAAAATTAAATTACCGTACTTGTCACGATTCTTAGGATCTTTAAATTCAAAATGAGTCTATGGATATGTGATAAATATTTTGACAGGTACAGATTATATACACTTATTTAAATCATTTAATAGTCAGATAAGCAACTTTAATGTATAACATTTTGCATTTTTATTATTTATATGTAATTGTTGTGCTAGTAATCAAACGTATAAAATTTTGCACTTACCTGAGATTTCGAAAGTTATACTAGGATAATCATTTATTAGAATTAATAATATCAAAGAGATTGTACATAAAGAATTACAAGCACAACATCATCTACAAAACTGCTAATAGAAATAATCTACAAAGTTGCTAATAGAAATAATCTACAAGAAATAATCTACAAAGTTGCTAATAGAACTAACAGTACAAAGAAATGTCTTCAGTTTAATAAAATCTGGTCATATTCAAATTTAAAATTAACATGTCTTTTATTGAATACTTAGAAATTTGATACAAAGGTGAAGGGAAAGAATAGAACAGGAAATTTTACTTTTGCATATTTTCTCTCTGTAATCAAACTTTTTATCACTCGTCGAACACACGCATACAGCTTTCATCTCAGATACGTCATACTGACAAGCAGCTGTTTTGTCGTTACCACAAAGAGCATCTGTGGTCGTCTGGCAGGCAGTGATTTTAGAGCAACAATAACCAGATGTTCCTATCGGGCAAAGGCATCCAGAATCACAGTACATCGCACCGTTGTAGCATTCCCCACGGAAGCACCTTTTGTATTTGTAGTCTGAAATTTGTAGTAGAAATTAGAAGTGATATTATATAATACAAATACTAACATCCCATCATATTAAAAAGGAATTCTAAAGTTCTAATAAAAAATTTTTCATGTTTTCATATTAAGCATTCTTTGGCAAATAACTACTAAGACTTAATAACTTTCAGTTGAAGAAAGCGATCTTTCATCTTCTGAATAAGAAATTATACGGGAGTACGCATTTTATAACCTTTAATTATGAATACTATACATGTTGAACGTCTTATACGAGGGCCATCCAGGAAGTAGATTACGTTTCCGTCTGTGTCCGCTAGGGGCGGGGCTAGCGCGGCCATCTTGGGGTCAGAGCGTTGCGCAGCTTAGTCTGCATCTAGCCGTGCTAGTGAGAGGTTCGTGCTGTGCTCCGTTCAGATACTGTGACGGTTTGAAATGTCTGCGTTAATTGAAAATCCCGCGAGCTGCGAGGTGCGCTCAGTAATAAGGTTTCTGACTGCAAAAAACTGTAAACCGATAGAAATCTATCGGCAGCTTCGTGAAGTGTATGGGGACAACATTATCACTGAAGGTGGAGTGCGTCAGTGGGTCATAAGATTTCAAAATGGCCGAACCAATGTTCACGACGAAGATCGAAGTGGGAGACCCAGCATAGTGACCGCCGAACTTCTCGAAAAAGTCGATGCTAAAGTCCGTGAAAATCGAAATTTCACAATAACGGAACTTTCTTTGAGTTTTCCACAAATTTCGCGAAGTTTGTTGCACGAAATCATCAGCGAAAAGAAGAAGAGGTAACGAAGTGGTTGAAGGCGCAGGCGGCCGAATTTTTCGACGAAGGAATTTCCAAGCTCGTACATCGCTACGATAAATGCCTTAATTTGTATTGTGACTATGTAGAAAAGTAGTATTTGAGTGTGGCTTTCATCTGTATATAATAAAATTTGTTTCCTATACTTTGTTAATTTTTTATTCCAAAACGTAATCTACTTTCTGGATAGCCCTCGTATTAGAAAAGGCTAATTGTGTGCGCATTGGACGCAATGTTTACTTTTACAGAATGTAAACCGTTGCCTTGTTTTTTTTATACTCGCAAGATTACTTATAATTGGAACGTAAGTTTATAAGATTATCCGAATGATTTGCTCCGAACATCTTCATTTGTAAAAATTGTTACTGGAACTGTGGAAAATGTTCCAAACTTCTGGCATGTTTATTCAAAAGTTTATACGCACTGTTAATGCACAAAAATATTAATCCAGTATCTCAAAAGACAAAAATATCAAAATACATAATTTCATTATTCTTCGTTTTGAAGCAGTGGATGACAACGATTTGTAAAGAAATTTTGAATGGATTCCTGAGTTTAAAATTTTATTTTGGAAAAGAGGTACGGTGATATTTTATATATTTAAAATTATGAATTTTAATATTCCAATAATACACTCCATAGAATGTTTTAAGCCTTATTATTATGATTGAAATTATTTTATGGTTTGCATTCTGTGAATTATTTTGATATTAGTTTTAAGATATTATGAGATCAATGAGATATAAGGCATGAGTTGCCTACTTTAGTTATTATTCCAAGCATTGGCAGTGGCATCAGCATCTTGATGTTGAATAATCTTAAATTCAAAAAGACGTGGAGGACAAAATGTGGAGCAAAAGAACTTCAGCAATGCATTTTATTTTAAATGCTTTAGTTCTTTCCCCTTCCCTATTTTTTCCGTAGTTGATATTTTCACTCAGAACTTCTGAAACGTGGTTGTAATCTCGAGACCAGTTGAGATTACAAAAAATATTACAAACACAAAATATTGCTATGGTTTTTAGTATTTAAATAGCTAGTGTTAGTTGAATTATAAATTAAATTGTTTTATTTCCCTAGCAATGCAGCGCGTGACGAATATTAAAGGAAAGCTAAGCCGGAAAATTAAAAATATAAGAGCACGTGCATTTAACATTTAATAAATAAATATCTCTTTTTGATTTCGAGAAAGTTGCAGAAAATTCTCGCGCGCGATTTAAAATCTTATAAAAAGGAGGAAAACCTCTCAAGTCGATGATTTTAGTTAGTTTGTTGTTACTTTAAGAGTTTGTTTAGAAAACTGCTTATGTTGACAGTAGCGAATTCGCGGATTAGCTTTCTTTAGCTGTTTTGAATTAAGTTCTCTTGAACGTTTGAGTAGTTAAAAGATAACTAATGTGAGATATTGTAATACTGCACGAATATCTGAGGAAATTTAAGCATTTTTGTTGTGATAATAATAAATTTTCTTCATTTTTCATCGGACTTGTGCATTCATTTCATAACGAACCCGTACGCACGCAAAAATTTTTGGTGTCAGAAGTGGGATTTGAATGCCAATAACAAGAGCGATGGAAGAACAATTGAGGCTCAGTGCTTTTGCTGCATTCCAAGAAAAGATGGAAGCTGGGCAAGCATCATTTAAAGAAGAAATGAAAGAAAAGATGGATGCTGGTCAGGAAAAGATGAAAGATTCTGTTAAAGAGGAAATGAAAACAGTCAAAGGAAATGGATGCTAGTCAGGAAAAGATGGATGTGGGCCAAGAATTCGTTAAAGCGGAAATGAAAGCTGTACAAGTAAAGATTGAAGAAAGTCAATACGAAATGAAAATAGAAATTGCCAACATAATAGAAACCAAATTCGATGCTGTGGAAGGCAGAATATATGTGGTTGAAAATAAAGTAGAACAAATTGAAGAAAAAGTTTCTTCTGTCAAAGAAGAAATAGTAGAAGAGTTTCTTCCGTTCAAAAACAAATCGAACAACAAATTGATTACCGGGTTTCTGCAGTTGCCAGAGAAGTTGATAATTTAAAGAAATTCGTAGCGGCGGCAGGGAGCAATTCGGATGGTTTAAAATTTCTACCCATGCCTGCTCGTCCCTCTCTGAAGCTATAGACATATGATGGGAAGACCTCTTCGCAAGTATATAAGACACGGTTTTCTATAGTGGCGGAAGCAAATGGATGGGATCCCTGTCATCTTGCCACTTCTTTGAGAGCAGACGCAGCGAATATCCTGCAGAATCTTCCCGAAAACCAGAGCCCAACAGCGGCCGAGCGGTAAAGTCGTTAAACACTGATAGTTCGGTCTGAGGTTCTAATCCCGCGAACGGGCTGGCTGCACGGGCGTTTTCGTGGTTTTGACCCTTGTGTAACGTGTTTTGTTAGCCAGTTTCCCTTAGAAAGTCCTCCACGAAGGCATCCCTTCCCTTAGGCAGATAGCCCTCGAGGCTTTGCCATAATCACACACACACACACACACACTTCCCGAAAACCAAAGGATAGATTTCGAAGCTCTGTCCCGAGCATTGGAGCTGCAGTTTAAAGAGAAATGTTTGAAAGACTACAGTAGGCTTTACTTAAACTCCCGCCAACAGAAAACCACAGAAACACTCCAGGAGCTTGCCACAGATGTTGAAAGGCTGTCCCACCTCGCCTTTACGGAGTGCCCGAGAGAAACGAAGGAAGTCCTGTCCCTGCAGTACTTCATCGACGGCATACGGGATCCCGAAATACAGAAAGCTCTGCGAATGACGGATGTGAAGGACATAAAAAGCACTCTGTTGTACGCCGTGAAGTTCGAGGCACCCAGCAAGCTACTCGTAGAGATCGCTACCCAATCAGAGCTGTGCGAGTCCACGAGCCTGGGAATCAATTGATGGCTCGTTTAGATGATTTATCCAGACAAGTCGACGCTTTAATACTGAGTAAGAGTGAGAACAAAGTGGCTCTAAGGAGTTGGAGATGTGGTAGTGAAGGTCACCTTAGACGGAATTGATGAACACCCCAGGGTACGGAATATAAAACAGATGATTTTACCAGACAGGTCAGTGGTTTGAGACGGAACAGAAGTGAAAAGATACCAGTTCTAAAGTGCTGGAACTGCCGTGTTGAAGGCCACGTGCGAAGGAACTGCACAAAACCCCAGAGCACGGAAAATAAGAGAGCCTGGTTAAATAGACAATGAAATGCCATAGGACGCAAAAGTATTGACAAGAAACCAAAGTGCTAGAACTGTGGAGCTGAAGGTCACGTACGAAGGAACTGCAGAACACCCCAGAGCACGGAAATTGAGACCACTTCCCAGCAACGAAGGAGGAAACAAATGAATGACCATATCGAGGAACGGAGGTTGCCAGAGAATGAAAAACCTTGTTTTAAAGCGCTCAAGATTCCTGCAGTGAGTGGCAACAGTAACGGACTGTCCATCAAGGGGCATATCGATGGAGTTCCTTGCAATATGATCATTGACACAGAAGCTAATGTTACCATCATTCGGAGAGATTTAGCTCAACAGTTTAAAGATAAACTTATTTGGACGCCATCCTGTGTTACCCTTCAGACTGCATCTGGTGATAAGATCGACATAACTGGGAAGCTAAACGTGAGCATCATGTTTGGAAGTGCCGCCTACCATCACACGGCATATGTGGCGGATATTACAGATCCATGCATACTCGGATTGGACTTTTTAAGTAAAAACAATTTTTCCTGACTTCAAAAACAAAAAGCTGTTCTCAGCATCTGAGGACATGACTATCCATCCTCAGAAGGAATCCCCATCTGGAAACGCCGACGCCTTGTCTGAAAGACCCAACTCAGAAAGCTGGCGAAATCATACTAGGGTCGGAGAGGAACACCAGACTACCGGCTATTCTCCATCCCACACACTCTTCGGTCGAGACCTTTGTCAGCCTTGTGACCGCCTGTTTGGTTGCCCTTCGGATGCGCCTTCATCGCCTAAGAAATACATCCAAGATGTCCAGGGTTCGGTTTGAAGTGATGCACCGTTCCGCACGAGAGCGAGTTAACTTGGCGACGGAGAAGGTGAAGACCAGATACGACACAAGAGCTATCAGACATCACTTTTCGGGAAGGAGACAAGGTGTAGCTGTGGAACCCGATTCGACGAAAAAATCTCAAGCCTAAATTACAGTCACCTTGGGATGGTCCGTACACAGTCCTTAAGAGGTTGAATGACGTCGTGGTTCGGATTCGTAAGTCTTCGAACTCTAAACCTAAAGTCGTTCATTACGACAGGTTAGCTCATTACTATGGCCATAGTACGTAGTGTAAATAATTTAAGACCATGGTCCTTTTTTTTTCTAAACGTGTATTTGATTTGACTTGTATTTAGTATTTGATGTGACTTGTATTATGTATTTGATTTGCATTTAGTATTTGATAGCATTTGATTTGTTTAAGTTAGTTATTACATTTATTGTTCATGTTGTTTGTTATTCTAATGTAATGTTTATTATTGCATTTATGCCTTAGCTCTATGCTTGGCTTCCTGTCCAGGGATTGTATTGCTCGGGACGTGCAGTCCTTGGGAAGCGGGCAGTGTTACGGATTTAGTATTTAAATAGCTAATGTTAGTTGAATTATAAATTAAATTGTTTTATTCCTCGCGCAATGTAGCGCTGACGTATATTAAAGAAAATCTAAGCTGGAAAATTAAAAATACAAGAGCACGTGGAATTAACATTTAATAAATAAATATCTCTTTTTGATTTTGAGCAAGTTCCAGAAAATTCTCGCTCGCGATTTAAAACTTAAAAAAAGGAGGAAAACCTCTGAATTCGATGATTTTAGTTAGTTTGATGCTGTTTCAAGAGTTTGTTTAGAAAACTGCTCTTGTTGACTGTAGCGAATTCGCGGATTAGCTTTCTTTAGCTGTTTTGAATTAAGTTTTATTGAACGTTTGAGTAGTTAAAAGATATTTACTGTGAGATATGTAGCACGAATATCTGAGGAAATTTAAGCATTTTTGTTGTGATAACAATAAATTTTCTTCATTTTTCATCGGACTTGTGCATTCATTTCATAACGAACCCGTACGCACGCAACAATATGAATATGTAGGTAAGAAAATGAAAATAAATTGAAATTTTTATTCTAAACCACCACAGACGTATTCTGCTTATCACTGTTTATGTTTACAAATAAACAATGTTTTTGAAAATGAGAGTAATCAAAAATAATTTGAAAGACATTACTGAAAAATAAAAACATTTTAGTTCTTTCCCTGAATTCTACGAGTTAACACCAGCATTACGCAGACAAAAGCGTTTAGTTTTCTCCGCGGCGTGGACGAGTTCATATCAATATTAACATATGAAAAAAAATCATTTCAGATATATCACTGTATAAGGTATTTCTCCCGCCTTCTTAGCGTGCCTTCGTGGTGGGGTGGTCTGCACGCTGGGAGCGTATTGCAGAGGTCCGCGATTCTAACCCCGGAGAAGGCGTTGCTAATTTTTCATCTTTTCTGCTTCCAAAAATGCCTAATGTCTCTACAACTGGAGATTGGAAACAAGGGCTGAACGATGGGTAGGACACAGATACGTTGGTTGGTTGACCATTTTAATTTAAATCTTTATTCGATTTGTTAGAGAATCGCGGCTTTACTGATTTACTATAAAGCTCCCTATTTTTAAAAGAAAGAGCAAGCTAAATTGGGTGAATAGTCTTGTAAAATTATAGTTATTATATTACTAACGTCTAATTAAAATGACATCAAAATGATGAAATACTGCGCAGTATCAATAAAAATTTGACCCGAAGGTCTGCTCTTTCTGCTTATCTTGTGTTCACCTTAATAAAAAATACATAGCAATATAAATATACAGAAATAAGAAATACAGATAAATAAACATCGATATTCAGTGTATTTACACACAAACTAAAAAATTTAAAAATATTTTAGTAACAAATCGGTTTGCTAAGCGTTGCTGTACAAGAAATGATGAATTTTCGCCTGCAAAATGATTTTCAAGGTTCCCAAAATTAGAATAGGTGTAGACATGTTATTACTTGACAAAGCATTCTTGGTGAGACTTTATTACTTCAGCTTCGAAACCAGCTATAGCTTTGTAACACTTCTGTAGGTCAGGTATGTGAGACATTGTCTCACAACTTTTCTTTTGCCCCTCACCTTCAGAAACGCTTATTTCTTCATCTTTGTGCACTTGTTCTACTTATTCTTTAAGATCATCGTTGGAAAGAAGTTCACCAGCTGTAATGTGCAATAATTAATTCAGTATCCTGCATTTATGTTATCGAATGTTCCATTAGCTTGCTTGGCAATTCCTTCGATATAAACAATACATTTTCTCATCTCAAAATTCTTGCTTATCTCCGGGCGTACATTCTTCCAAACTCCTTTCAAATATATCTCGGTCACCCTATTCCAGGAAAGACTGATGCTATCTTCATGGCATTCATGACCTTGCAGTTTTTGTTTTAGAAATCTCTAATAAGTTGTTTATCTTATCTGTTGGTTTTATGTGTCAGTTGTTGGAAAGTCCACCGTAGATAAAAAAATTTAAAATTTGATATTACAGCATGATTCATTGGTTGGATCAACGAAGAAGTGTGTGGAGACAGGAAAACCACTTCTACTGGAATGCATGGCTACTAAGATGAAATGTCAGTGGAATTCTCCAGAATATATTGAAAAGTATGTAAATATATATAAATATATACGTAGGTCAGTCAGAAAGTTAGTTGCACTCCTTCGTAAAAAATCCGTCAAAGGATATTTTGATGAAACTGTCTGGCAACGTTTAAGACATTTAGCTGTATCGTGTGACTTAGCGGCTTTCACAAGACAATTTTAATTTGTTTGATAATCAATCGTAAACATATCTCGACAACTGCAGGTGGCGTCAAAATTGGAAATATGTACAGTGATTTTTTTTTTTTTTTTTTTTTTTTTTTTTTTTTGTGTGTGTGTGTGGGCGATATTGTGTAACTGCTGTGAAATTTATCGGCAGCTGCATGAAGTTTATGGTGAAAATGCGACAGTTATAAATCTTTTACGTACCTTGGCGGACAGTTCTGGATAATATCTGATCTGGATACATGAAGAAGCATGGTTCCTTAAACAAATACTAACGTTAAATCATCAGTGCAGAGGTTCAAGTGTTGTGGTCTCTATCGCATCATATTTAGTGTTCCGAGCTTCACATTTTCGATTATCTTTCAGCAGTAGCAATTTACTACTGTAGTGAGGTCATCCTTACGCAAGTGCGTAGGCAGTCGTTTATTGTACTTGGATTGGATCTATACCTTGGCAATCTCAGCATCGGGGATAAAAACGCGATCTCTGTGGCTCCAGTAGAGCCATGGGTGCCATCATGTGCTTGAAAATCCTTGTAATAAACGTGGCTCACAATAGTCACTCGCCGTAAATCCTTAGTGGGGTGATAGGCCAGATATTACTATTGGGAGCATTTGAACAACCATTCATATCTTCAGGCTTTTAAGTACCCGTACCCCATCGTGTTCTCTGCTCGCCGGGAGAGGTGACTGCGGCGGAACAGTTCAGCCATGGGTTAAAGAGAAAATTACTGTCTATAACCTATAACTCTGTGTCAAGCGGTAGCGACAGGAATGTGGTTACACTCTCGATGGTGGCTGATTTGCCTGAAATACCCACCTCCGAACCCAATATGGAGGCACTAAGTTGGTTGTGCGCATACCTGAATTCGTGGTACCAGTTATAACTAAAACTAGTTACCCTGATGGCAATGGTTCTAGCAATAGCAATGGTCGTGTATTCTAACTGCGATAACACCACAGTACATGATATATGGGCAGTGATGTACGTGAATGTTAATGAATTATATGAAGGTGATCTCTTTTTTTCTAGATTGGCCCACGAAATTCCGAAACCTCACTGCTAGAGAACAAATGAAAGATGTTGAATCGATACATCTTGCAGCACTCCCACATCAACTACACGGTGGAGGAACAGTTAATAGAGGAATGGGGGGGTGAATATGTTGCCCAACCGATTACCGTCCACATCGCGTTAAGCATAGGTTCAAATTGCATTGGAATTATTGTTGTCAAGGAACATCTTTTTCCCTGCTGAAAATTGAATCTTGTCATTATATCACCTAGTAAGGGCATGCATTCTTTACAATGAACTCGAGTTGTTTCATTAAACTCACTGTTTAAATTTCACATTCGTCTCTGTAAATGTATTTTTCGTTAATTAGGGAGGTGCAGACAGGAGGACTATAACTGAAATAACTAGTATTTTTACTAGTTCATTTTATCAGTGGTTCTCTATGTAAATATTACTACTATTATTTATACGCACTCACGCTTTGTGTGCACCCCTGCACATGGTATCGGAAATCATGGATATTTTAAGTACAGCAAGTTAATGCAAATTTCTTTTCATACTGTTTCTTTAAACCTAATGCATATTACTGTGCAAAAAATGAAAATATCTACATTCACTATAAACAAAAGTATTCTGGTATTTTCCTACTTCATGCTAATAATTATATTTCAGCCTAATCTCTAAACCTAGGTAAAAGGATACGTGCTTATATCATATTAACTGCCCCAAACTGAACGCATTTTGTAGAGCCAATATTTACATTTGTTCACTATTTCTTTTCTTTCTTGGGCGAAAAGAATTTCTTTCTTTTAAGCTTGTAATTTATTACTTCGTGATTATGCTTCATAACGTTTCTGGAATAAAATGCAGAGCGCTAAACTTTACGAATATTTTACATTGGCAGTTTTTTAAAATGTGACATGAATTAATATGCGGCGAGGGTTTACCGCGATTAGTTTAATATCGATTTAAGATATGATTGCTGTATTCCTTGCATTTTAAGAATCGATATATTTGAGACCTTTATTTCAGTACATTCTAGTAAATATCATTTTCAGTACATTCTAGTAAATATCATTTTAAGTAGCATGAAGGTCTCGCAGCTATCTTAACCCTTTCATAGCGAAGTCTCCCAGACTCTACTCATCGGATTCTACTTGGCAAGGGCGGAGAAAATCCATTCAAATAGAAATTTCGTATATAAGGCCGTTTCCGATGTTTGAGATTTTGGTTTCTACCGATGCGAAAGAGTTAAGAGGAAAATTTAAAAGTTTCTAAGCAAATGAGAGGAGAGCTTGAAATCTGACAGTGAATTTAAAGACTTTGAAAAAGGAAATTGGTAATCTAAAATCAGATGAAAAAGTCAAAGGATATATGTCAGAAATTTTTATGTGTTAACAGTAACAAAAGTGTAGTGCAAAAATAAAAGGCGTTGTAATAATACAACAGTTTTAATGCTTATATAATGTAAGTGGGAGAAATTAATATGTATGGAAGAACTGTTCATGTTCTTTAAACTTAAATTTATTATTATACAATACTTATTGGTTATCTCATTTTTCAAACTTATTTTGTAATAGAAAATTCTCATTTGCAATTTAATAGGTATAAAAATAAAAATTACATTTATAAAGTAATTTAACATTTGATTGGAAAACTTTCTTATTTCGATAGTATTACGAGCTAATTATTTAGATTCACATAATTTATGCCCACTGGTATAATGTGCAGATGAATTCGTTTACAGAAATATTAAAAATTGCAAGAGATAAAAATAGAAGTGTAGATATTATTTACTACTGATGAAACCAGATAAGTTCATTTGTCAAGAGGCTAGATATGTGCATAATTTAATGTGACAACCAATTAATTTATATTGGCAATCTGCAGTTACAATGAGAAATATTTGGAAAAAATTTCAATATATAGGAAAATTTTATTACCTCTTTCATTCAAACGCATAAAACATTCTAAGGATGATGAACTCCTAATATAGTCCTGTTGTCTCGTGTAATACCCTGTAAATACAGATGGTTGAAGAATGAGACCCTTGAAAAAAATAATAAATTTAAAAATTGAGGAAACAATAAAAATCTGAAATAATAATTTCCTTTCACAGTAGAAAATTCTTAGCGATATAGTGATGAGCGATGCTGCTTGCTGTGTCGATTGGCCTGAGTCTGAATCCCGAAGAAATTTTTTATCCCCAGTTTTAATAGAGAATACACCAGTGAAGGATTCTCCATCAAAACTGGGACGAGCTTCGCCCCAGTTTTCAGTAGCACTGTCATCTTTAAGGCTCCAAATGCACATGGCAACGACAAACTCAGTCATACGATTCTTGCCACGATATAATTAGTAGACTTGTTCTAATGTTACTTTTAGACAAGACAGATACACCACTAGCTTGTTTACGGTTGCGGAGAAACGTCCTTCCGGGTACTGAGTTATTCACAGAAAGATGTACAATAATAAAACAATAATATGATTACTATCTATAATCCAAAATGCATTATTCACAATATATGAAAATTATATACAGTATATTTTTGTATTAGCTTAACGCATTTTTGCATTTCTAAGTCGGGTGCATTCGTTAGCTTTAATGAATGCACCCGTCTAAGAAAATTCTAAGCATTTCTATGTTATCTCTCAAAATAGAATAATTTTGAAAAAATTCTTCTCAGCTGTTATTCCCCTGAACTTATGGATACGTGATCGATTCGTCTTACACTTTTTTTAGTCCCGACCCCTTTTTATCACTGAGATTTTTTCACGACCCGCAGGACCCCATAATATTAAAAAAATTCTGTGGGACCCCATAAGTATTTCGCAAATCCGACACACGCGTGAGTGAAACTGTCAATTTTTTCACTTGTACTGTAATATACTATTGCAGTTTTAGGTCATTAAGTTTAATTTCTAAATTCAAAACATAGAACAATGTGAAAATTTTAAATAAGTAACAGACGAAATGACAGCGTCACGTGCAAAGTAAGAAAAATGAAAGTTTATATTATAAAAAGAATGTATCGAAACGTTTTCGATTTTTTCTTTGTCTGAATTGTATTATCCTTATCTAATGTAAAAATATTTGGTAATTGTAAAATTATTATAATAAGTTAAAGAAATATTAAAACTGCTAAAATTTTTGGTGATATCCCTGCTGCAGGTCCAGCGACCCACAGTTTAAGAAACCCTGGTCTAAAGTCATGTTTTAGCCAGATTTCCTTCTCTTTTCTCATCTGAGGAGAAACATTCTTTTTTCCAGTTCGCTCACTGTTCTCCTAAGATGAGACCAGGTGCCAGATGGGAGTAAGTTTACTCATCTTTGTCTGCTGTTTCATTACTTATTTCATTAACCTCTAATTCCAGCCTTTGTTTTCAAACTACTAATTATATATTGATATCCTTATATTACTCATGTGAGTATTTTATTACTAAAAAACCCGGCGGTAATACGAAATGACCGCTTTTCTAGATATTACAAATTGTAATTAAAATGATTTGTGCAAAAGTGTCTGATAATTTAAACTGTATTAATTATTGAATGTAAACCCAGGGTATGTAATTATTGTATGTAAACCCAGGGTAAGCGGCGAAAAAGCCCCTTTGCTTACTACCCCACGGGTTTTCCCCTTCTACTTGCTTAATTGTTTAAAGAAGAGTGCGATGAAGGAAATCACTGGCGGTACATTTCTTAACAGCCACCGCTAAATAAATAAAGGTGATTTAAATACTAAAATGTTAATTCACATGTCAAAGATCTCTTTGTACACAACATTTTTTGTGTAGATCTTTCCATCATTTCTAAGCTTGCCTTCCAGAGGACCATAAATTATTTTAAATTTTACGTTAGTTTACGTTTAATTTAAAGTTCTTTCACGAACTCTTGAACAGGAAACATAAAGTTGACGGTGTCCAAATGCAGGCTCAGGTAAAAAAATGCCAACACGCTTAAGCGTTTAACCCTGAGACTTATTGATAGTCATAGCAAAGGCAAGTTTTACAGGAAATTGTCTACGTCTCAACTGAAACGGCAACACTGTGCAGTGGCAACTTCACTCCGTTGGCTAGTTAAGTTATGCAAGCAACCAATAAACTATCGGCGACAAACAGACACTTAAGCCACATGGTGTCACTTAAGCCACATCATCTCCTCCGATACGGCTGGCTCCCGGGCTTAGCGAAGCACACCGCTGGATTCCGCAGGTCCGCGGCACGCCATTTTGACCATTCGCGTCTTCTTGGGACTTTAATTAGCCGAAATATTAATTAAAAACTAATTTTCCCCTATGTTTTCCCAACATTTTCCACTTTATTTATTGGGTTTTCCCTATTAGAGGGATTTGGCTACGTGACAAATTCTTTCTTCTCGAATATTTACGGAACGGCGCCGAGTTGAAATTCGAGACGCGTATTCTCGGATTTCAAAAAAAATTCTCCGAATCCATCGATACCGTTCTCACCTTCGTACGACTTTAATCGGCCGAGATATTAATTAAAAACTGCGGAGACGTTAATTTCCGCGCTCATTTTTCCGAGTGGCAACAATAAACTATCGGCCACACACACTTTAGCCGCTTATATATATAAAGATTATTATTACATTTACTTATACTTCATTTTTAAAGAATTTTTAAATTCAAGACTGTTAAAGAGAATTTCAATTCATGGTTCTTAAGCCCTTCGTGAGAGTATGTTGCTGAACTGAAAACCCTCTGCAGACGGGTCAGTCCCAAATGTCACTAGCAGCGTGGTGATGCACTGGTACATTGATCATCCAGACGGGTATTTCATATATGCCCTTTCAAACATACATGTTCTTTTAGAATTGTTTTAAATCACTAGATGGCGTTCCGTTTCTACTACAGTTAACTTATTTGAGAATATATATTGTTGACATCGTGTCCGTAAAGTACTTTCTGATTCTGGTGATTCGTTTAGATCAGGGATGTCAAACTCATAGGTACACTTGGGCCAAACAAACAAGGTTTAACTTTAGGCGGGCCGGAAAAAAAAAAAAAAAAAAAAATCAATATTCATAGAAACGTAGATTTATTTCGAATAATACAATAATAAACATGATATATATATATTTATATAGAAAAGAACAAGAAAAATTTAATGTTTACGTCCTGATACTTGACATCTCTTCTCTGCTATTATCTTTCCTATTTCGGGAGAAATTTTGTTTGCAGTGATAACTTTCAACGCTGACCCAAGGTGAGCATCATTAATACGGTTTCTAATAGGAGACTTATTACCTTTCATGACTGAAAATAACTGCTCGCACCGATAAGTGCTACCAAACATGGAAATAATTTCATATGCGAATTTTCGAGTATTTTCAAACCTGGCTGGTAAATATTTATAAAATTCAGGCACGCCCACTTCAATGAATTTTGCTTTCAAATTTGAGTTGCATTGAATCTCGATCACCTCCATTTGCATATGGCTCGGTACTGAGTCAATACTTATTGAGAAAATCGAAGAAAACAAAAAACAAATTTGTCTTCGAGGGAACTAAAATCATTAAACCTCGTTTCAAATTCAGTTGTTAAATTTGCAATTTTTTTTGCGTATTTTTGATACGAAAAAGTATCATCTAAACTTGATTTGTTCATGCTGCACGTCGGGAAAGGCGTCAAATCTTTATTTTTAAGTTGTTTTTCCCAAAGAACTAGTTGACATTTAAATGCTTTACTTATGTCAAACATGTTCGTAATAAATATGATCTTTTCCTTGTAACGATAAATTTAAATCGGTTAAGTGTTTGGTTATATCAACCAAGAAAGATAAATCTTGTATCCATATTGGATCGTAAAACAAACTTACGTCTTGATTTTTCGTTTTTAAAAACTGACATATTTCTTCTTTCAAATCCCAGAATTGTTTGAGAATCTTGGAGCAAGATAACCAACGTACCTAGGTATAGTAGGACAAACCCGAATATTCACTATCTAACTCACTTAAGAAAGCAGTGAATTGACGCTGATTTAAACCTCGAGATCTTGTAAAATTTATAACTTTTTTTATATATGACAAAACATTCTCCATATTTATTACTTTCGCGCATAGAACTTCTTGATGTATAATACAATGCATATGATGAATGTTTGAACCGTGAATTTCACTAAGTTTTTTTCTTAGTAATGCTACGAAGCCCTTGTTTTTCCCGATCATTGATGGAGCGCCATCTGTAGCTAAAGAATTTAATTTTGCCAACGGTAGATTGTATTTCTGCAGAAGTCCAAAAACACAAGTAAATATATCTTCTCCTCTGGTAGTACCAGGCATCGGTATTAGTTCCAGTAATTCCTCAAAAATATTAAAATTCTTGTCACAAGAACGAAGAAACACTGCTAATTGAGCTTTGCCACTAATGTCCGTGCTCTCGTCACAGGCAATGGAGAAACTTTCGAAACTAGATGATTTTGCTTTGATCGCGTCAACTTAAATTCGCGGCTAAATCAGTAACTCTTTCTGCAACTGTATTTCGAGACAATGAAATTGATTGAAAAGCCTTCACATTTCCAGGACAAACAATTTCTCCAGCTTTCATTAGGCATTCCGTGATGCAATCACCGTCAGTAAAAGGCTTCGAATGTTTAGCTATCAACTCGGACAAGACGTAGCTTGCATGTACCGCCGCTTCACTTTCTTGCAATACTTTACTAAACATGGACTGTTGCTTTTTCACTCCTAACTTGAGCTCTTTCAACTTTTCTTCTCTCATTAATCCTTCGTAATTGTTATATTTCGATTTGTGTTGTTCGTAATGACGTTTAATATTATATAACTTTGGTACATTAATAGTATTATTACATATCAAGCAGATTATTTTATCTTTTATTTCACAGCAAAAATATTCTAATTCTCATTTTACTTGGAATATTCTATGTTCGTCAGCGATTTTTCGTTTAATTTTACTACCACTTGGTTTTGATATAGACATACTGAATACAAAGGGCTGGAATAAACACGATTAACGTTAAAAAGTTAACAAAAATTTATTCTTTCCACAAGAGATAAATCAAAATGCTGAAATATTTCTTCAAAAATATTCTAACAATATCACAAAATGTCAAACGCTTAGCAAAAATCAATTCAAAACAGAGAAACTAATTCTATCTCACAGCGAAATCGCTACAAATCAATCACAGCATTAAGTAACCAAACAGTTCGCTAGAACTACAGCTACTACTGAGATGAGTTGTTTATTCTCGGCTTTTATAAGCTTTATAATTAATTTCTCGAATATACTGGAAACATCTATAAATATCTGGATTTTTGTGGATGGCAACAGCAATTACGAGATATTTATTTATTAGGTATTAAATGCACGCGCTGTTCTATTTTTAACCTTCCAACGCAGCTGTCTTTTCAAAAATCGTCTGCGTTGCTAAGGCAACATGAAGCAAATCTAATTACAATTCTAAATAAAAAAAAACTAAATAAATAAATAACTATGAAATCCGTAACAATATGAATTAAGTAATAATTAATAATAAAGCAAAGTGCATGTACATGCATGCAGCAATATATCGTACAAAACTATGATTGGAAAACTGAGACCATGAGTTCGGCCAAATTCGGCTATCGGGGCATGCGTACGAGTTCTGAGTGCACGTGTCCCCCAAAAGCCGAAGGTAGCTGAACGCAAGCTACTCACACGCATTTTTAATTTAAGTAGTGTGTATGTCAACTCGCTGTGAGTAATCTAACAACACTGAATAAATTATAGTTAATTACTTAGCAGTAAACATTTCAATTTTTTCTTCGTCGATATGTTATTTTATTATTATATATTATTATTTGCCGATATATTGGCCGGGCCTCAAAAATATTTGTTGTAGGCCGCGAGTTTGACATCCTTGGTTTAGATTGTACGAGCAAAAGACGTGCAAAACACAGCTGACGTGCAGTTTGAGGCTTCACGTGATATAAATATTGAACAGTTTCCGATGCTTCAAATTTGTTTGTCTCCCCTATGTGAAGACTGGAGTGGACCTGTGGTTTTAGGAACTTCGATTTGTATTCAGTTTACATCTTTTTTAGATAGCAAACGTAAGTTACCGGTTAAGAGAATTAAACTAATAGTGCGATGTCTAAGAGAAAGAAGTTTTTGACGGAAGAAGAGTATATTCGAATTGTAAAGCCCACGAGTGCCCATTCAAGCCCATGAGTGACTATATTGTAAACTTAATTCAAAGTTATGTGAAAGAAATTGAGTCTTTTCCCCATTTTTTTTCGATAATGTACTGAACATAATTTCAACATATAGTTGAAGAAACTAATAATTTGTAGAAACAAATGACGAGTGAAAATCTACTTCATCCAAAATCAACATACTCCTGTACATGTGCCTAAATGACCGGATACTTAGAATTAATTCTTCTTCTGAGAATAATTAAGAAGATCAACCTGAAAATGTACTTCAGTACTAATAAAATGATAGCGACTAGATTATCTCACATTGTCTGCTTTCTGAATAATTTATGCCATAATATTTAATTATATATTTTATTATTTTTTACGTACGTTTAGATATAGATTTAAGTAAGTTTTACAACATTTCATCCAGATGAGTCAAATATTTTATTTTACATTTAGAGTTTAATTAAAAAATTTTCAGAATCTCTTAATATTCTCTATTTATGAGTATATTACTGTTAGATACTATTACAGAAAAATTCAAAACAATTAATAAAAAAAAGTATTTTAAAATTTTTTTATTTATTATTATTATTATTATTATTATTTTTTTTTTTTTTTTTTTTTTTTTTTTAAGTTAGGCTGAGCAGCGCGAAATACACCGTGTTGCGAGATCGTACTACTGCAGCAACACACCATCTGCAAGGCGACTTGCTCTAAGCGGCATGTCGACTCGTAAAAGGATTAGTACTGATGCGTATACGATACACTCGTCGTGAAGGGAAAAGCTCCGAAAATGTCAAAGTTGGAATATATTAAGCGGTTAAAATTTACATCAATATATTTAGCTAAAGTCTGCTGTAAATTTATTGTTTTAGTATGATGTTTTCGCGCATGCTTTGTTCCACTATACTTGATTTTGTGTATATGTTACAAATTTTGTACATAGATAGATAATTTAGGGAAATTATAGGTGAAACTGTATTACTTCTGTGTAATTTAATATGAAAATTTAGAGAGACGATGTTCTGCCACACCCACCAAAAAAAAAAAAAAAAAAAAAAAAAAGAGAATGCAGGAGCAAGTGGATTTAACATTGAGTAAACGGCTGTCTCGCTAATTTAGCGATAAATCACCAGAAGTCGACAAACGTGGCGACCCCTTGGCGACATTTTGGCCCATACCCTGCACCATACATATATACATTTACGTAGTAGCTATTGTAATTCAATAAATGTAATTCATCACTATATTATCTGTAACTGTAATTCGACTCTTATATGCCTTCCAGTAATTCCGAGGAGGAAAAATTACTAGAAATCTCTCGTCGGCCTGGAGAAAACTATATAAGACCGACAAGAGCATCAGTTTCTTACTTCTGGCTGTTGTTAGCTGTTTAGTTAAGCGTAAGTTCGGTGTAATGACATATCGCTGTGTAACCTTCCTCTTTAGATGCGTTTTGCATTGTTTTGCGTTTATAGTTCTTAGTTAGGCCCACCAGCGGCCGAGCGGTAAAGTCGCTGAACACTGGCAGTTCTGTCCGAGGTTCGAATCCCGCGAACGGGCTGGCTGCATGGGTGTTTTCGTGGTTTTCTCCATGTGTTACGTGTATACGAGCCAGTTTTCCTTAGAAAGTCCTCCACGAAGGCATCCCTCCCCTTAGGTAGATAGCCCTCGAGACTTTGCCGTAATTAAAAAAAAAAAAAAAAAAAAAACCTAACCTAACCTAGTTCTTAGTTGTTTGAAGCGTAACTACTGTCTGTACTCCGTGATACTGTGAAGATTTGTGCAACTATTTTTGTGAAAAATTCCAGAACTGTTAAGCGTTTCCTTTGGTGAAATAAATGTTAGCAACCTGTCATCAGACCCGTCTGCATTCAATCTATTACGAACCTTTACGCACGCAGCAATATATGTTATAAACATGAAAAACTTATTTTTGCGATACGCTTTTAATCAATCTTAACAATTTTAATATATACATTTACTTATTCCTTCTTTTATGCAATCATTTTCATCTATTCTCTTGTCAATCTCATGCACGATTAATGCATATTCATATGTTAAAATATTTTAGATACTCAGTGTATGAAAAATGAACTATTTGATGAACGCTGTGTCACGGTTTCGACTTCATTTTACGAAGTAAAGGAAGTATTGTAATCCGAATATAATATTCCGGGAATAATATTTCAACGAAAATATCTATTTTGATCACCAATGAATGCAATTTAACGATGTTTGTGCGTGACATCTGTACGTAAGGACAGACTAAAGAGATCTTTTCATTAAACGAATTATAAAACTGACTTAAAATGGATTCAAAAGAGATTTTTTTTCTTTGGATCTTTACGTACGTACGTACATACGTATGTACGTATCTCGCATAACTCAAAAACGAGTAGCCTCAGAACGTTGAAAGTTTGTATATGGGACTGGTATAACATGTAGTTTTGCACCTCCTATTTTATTCAATTTGCCAAGTAAGTAAAAGTTTTGTATATTTTATCATTAATTGTATTCACTTAGTGAGTTTGAATTCATTTTCGGTTTCTAATTCGGCTTTTATTTTACGTAAAATTTTAGTTTCCTCTTTGAGGACGCTGATGTTCGGCCGAACTATTTTTTACCATTCCACCTTTTGTGTTATGTTCCGGCGGAATATGTATAAATGTATAATAATGGGTTTTTTAATAGTTTCCTTCGTATTTGATTTTAAACATCAATCTATTATTATATTTACGTAATTAAAAAGTTTTTTATTTGTGTATTTTTTTTCTTTTAGATTTTTAAATATAAGGAAATGCTTTGGAATTATTTTTAAACTATTGAGGAAGCTCACGAGTACTTATTTTCTGAGCAAATTAAAGCGAATGTAATTGTAATCCCCCCAGATGTAGATGAGCTAACTGATGAAGAAAATTTTGACGATGATTCCACTGCCATAAGTACAGTGAATGACATCTCTGGTACTGCAGAAATAGAAATTCCTACAGAATTTCTTGAAGATGAGCAAGAAGAAATCATTCCTTCTCCAAAGAAAAAGTGTAAAATTCCTATAAAATGGGGAAAAGTAAGTCCAGAATATTCTACTTTTAAAAACGTTGCGTGCGTACGGGTTCGTTAGGAAATGAATGCACAAATCCGATGAAAAATGAACAAAAATTTATTATTATCACAACGAATATGATTAAATTTTCTCAAATTATCATGCAGTATTACAATATCTCACAGTAGTTATCTTTTAACTACTCAAATGTCCAATAGAATGTAATTCAAAACAGCTAAAGAAAGCTAATCCGCGAATTCGCTACAATCAACAAGAGCAGTTTTCTAAACAACAACAAACTAAGCAATTACTGCGAAGAGATGTTTTTCTCCATTTAAAAGATTTTAAAATCGCGAGCTAGAATTTTCTAGTACTTTTTCGAAAACAAAAAGAGATATTTATTAAATGTTAAAATGCACGCGCTCTTGTATTTTCAATTTTCCGGTTTAGCTTTCTTTTAATATTCGTCACGCGCTGCACTGCGCGAGAAATAAAACCATTTAATTTATAATTGAACTAACATTAGCTTTTTAAATATCAAAATCGTAACACTGCCCCCTTCCCAAGGACTGCACGTCCCGGGCAGTACAATCCCTGGATAGGAAGCCAAACTTGCAACTGGGGCATAAATGCAATTGAGGCATAAACATTACATTGCAATATCAAACAACATGAAAAATAAAGGTAATAGATAACTTAAACAAATAAAATACTAAATGCATTTCAAATAATAAACACAAATCAAATCAAATACTCATTTAAAAACAAAAAGGACCATGGTCTTATACTATTTACAATTATTTACATTACGTACTATGAATAGTAATGAGCTAACCTGTCGTAATGAACGACTTTAGGTTTAGAGTTCGAAGACTTACGAATCCGAACCACGACGTCATTCAGCCTGTTTAGGACCTTCGCCAAATTGACTCGCTCTCGTGCAAAGTTGTGCACCACTTCAAACCGGGCCTGGAGATCTTGAATATATTCCTCAGACGAAGAAGGAGCATCCGGAGGGCGGCCAAACGGTAGATCACAAGGCAGACGAAGATCACGACCGAAGAGCATCTGTGATGGAGAATAGCTGGTAGTTTCGTGGACAGCACTGCGGTAAGCCAGTAAAAAGAGTGGTAATTTCTTGTCCCAGTCCTGTTGGTTTCTGGAAACCACTAATGAGAGGTTATTAAGGATGGTTCGATTGAACCTCTCTACCATGCCATCCGACTGGGGATGCAATGGCGTCGTTTGAGTTTTGTCAATGCCGAGTAGTTTGCATATTTCTTTCATTACTGCCGAGGCAAAATTCCTTCCCTGATCGGAATGTAACTGAAGAGGCTCTCCGAACCTGGAAATCCAGTACAGTATCATTACCTCAGCTACTGTGACAGCCTCTTGATCAGGAATAGGATAAGCATCAGGCCACTTGGTGAAGTAATCAATGACAACGAGTATGTATTTGTTGCCATCAGTAGTTCGTGGCAGAGGTCCCAGGATGTCAAAGGCGATACGTTCAAAAGGCCAAGGTCTTCATTATTCCAAAGTGACCTCCTGTAGGGCTGCTATGTAATTCTTTAAAGAGATCAGGAATGCGGGATCTTGGAAGTATAAGTTGCCATCGGAACGTCTTCCCATCATCCGATTCGAATTTCCGGTATAAGACGCCGTTTCGAATGTGAAGTGAATCCCAGATTGCCCAATATTGTTTGATTGTAGGACTACAGATAGAAATGTCCTGCCAGGTAGGTTTTCTGTTTGATGACTCCATTACATCAATTATGGGTTTAATGTCGCGGTCTTCCAGCTGGTCTTTCCTGACTTCATCATCACTCCACTGTTCTCGATCAGCCGATGTTGATGTTGTAATTTGTCTTGCGACCGGAGTCAGCAGCTCGTATTTCGCTTCCACCCTGAAACATCCTGGGACCTCTGCCACGAACTACTGATGGCATATTCCACCCTGAAACAAATCGGCAGCTTTCTTGGCAAGGTCTTCTAGACAGGGCGTCGGCATTTCCGTGTGATGATCCCTTACGATGACGATAATGATGTCATATTCTTGGAGTCTCTGTATCCACCTGGCTATTTGACCCTCAGGATTCTTGAAATTTAAAAGTCAGGTCAATGATGCATGATCGGTGCGGGGCAGGAATTTTCTGCCGTATAGATAGTGATGGAACTGTTCTACAGCTTTGACTATGGCGAGCAACTCTTTCCTGGTGACACAATAATTCCGGTTTAAACAGGCACTTGCTCCAGTACGCCACTACAGGTTCTTGGCCGTCTATTTCTTGGGACAAAACAGCACCGACACTTTCATTGCTCGCGTCGGTGTCGAGAATAAATGGTCGGTCGAGCTGAGGATACGTCAGGATTGGAGCAGATGTTAAAGCCTCCTTTAAGTTGTTAAATGCATCGTCTCATTCTTTTGTCCACAAGCCATTTTGGTTGCTTTCTGTCAGCTTGTGAAGAGGTCTTGCGATGGAAGAAAAGTCCTTCACGAATCTCCTATAGTAGGGGAAAAGCCCTAGGAAGCTCCTCAGCTGATGGACATTTTCGGGACGTTTCCAGGGTTTAACCGCTGATACCTTTTCAGGATCCGTGCGCACACTTTTTGCAGAGATGACATGTCCCAGGTAAGTCACTTCCTTTCAGAACAATTTGCATTTAGCGGGAATCAGCTTCAAATTGGCTTCTTTCAGTTTCTGAAGCACCTTCCTAAGATTTTCTAAATGTTCAAAATTCTTCCCGACGATGATGATGTCGTCAAGGTATATCAGGCAGGCTTCGTAGGAAAGGCCTTTCAAAACAGTCTTCATAAGACGTTCGAATGTTGCCGGCGCATTACACAGTCCAAACGGCATCACCTTGAATTGCCAAAGTCCTTGTCCCGTAGTAAATGCTGTCTTTTCTCGGTCTTCAGGCTGTATTTCTACCTGCCAATACCCACACTTTAAATCAAGCGTTGAGAACCACTTGCTTCCAGAAAGAGTGTCTAGAATGTCGTCAATTCTGGGAAGAGGGTAACTGTCTTTCTTCGTAACCTCATTCAACCGGCGATAGTCAACGCAAAATCTTGTTGAGCCGTCTTTCTTTCTGACTAGAACGATGGAAGATGCCCATGGACTTGCTGAAGGCTCGATGACATCGCCTTCTTCCCTATCTTTTAACAGTGCTCGCACCTCTTCCTGTTTAGCAAACGGTAGACGTCTTGGATGTTGCTTGATCGGGGGATGATCGCCGGTATCTATTCTATGTTGTGTCAAACTAGTTCGACCCACGTCAGGAGACGAGCGGGAGAAAACAACTTGAAGATCTTGAAGATCTTCAATGACGCTATCGGCAGCATTCCTCTCTTTATCGTTTAATTGCGCATTCTGCAATAACTCCGATGTAATGCTCTCTGAGGACACGGATTCTGGGATGTTACTCTTTCTTTCAACGCTGGTTACTGGAGTACATGTTGTAACCACTTCACCTTTCTTAATAACTCTCGCCTTCTCAGTGACATTGGTGACTCTAACCGGGATTACCGTTCTGGATAGATCGACGAGTGTTGAGGCTTCTAGTACTCCTTTCGGGCTATTACAGTTATTGGGATATTCTATGATGGCGTACCGGAAATTTCTATTTTCGACTATGGATCCAGGAAGTAAAAACTCGGTTCTTGCGGATATTGTGATATCGTCTTGAGCTATAATTTTGTGGATAGATTTCACTCCATCATTAGTTCCGAATAGGGCTATGTCCTCAGATGTAGAATGTAATTCGTTATTTTTTAAGTCCAAGGAAAAATTGTATTTCCTTAGAAAGTCCAATCCGAGTATGCAAGAATCAGTGATCTCTGCTACATAGGCCGTGTGATGGTAAGCGGCACTTCCAAACGTGATGTTAACGTTCACTATTCCGCCGATGTCGATCTTCTCACCGGACACAGTCTGGAGGGTAACGCAGGACGGCGTCCAAATAAGTTTATCTTTAAACTGTTCAGCTAAATCTTTCCTAATGATGGTAACATTAGCTTCTGTGTCAATGATCATATTGCAAGGAACTCCATCGATATTCCCATTGATGGACAGTCCGTTATTGTTGCCACTCACTATAGAGATCTTAAGCGCTTTAAAACAGGGTTTTTCATTATCTGGCAACCTCCGTTCCTCGATATGGTCATTAATTTGTTTCCTGCGTCGTTGCTCAGAAATAGTCTCAATTTTAGTACCCTGGGGTGTTCTGCAATTCTTTCGTACGTGGCCTTCAGCTCCACAGTTCCAGCACTTTGGTTTCTTCTCAGTCCTTTTCCTTCCCGTGGCATTTAATTGCCTGTTTAAATCGTATGCCTTATTTTCCGTGCTCTGGGGTGTTCTGCAGTTTCTTCGTTAGGTGGCCTTCAACACCGCAATTCCAGCACTTTATGGTCGTTTTCTTTTCACCACTATTCCGTCTTAAAGCATTCACTGGTCTTGTCAACTCATCCGTTTTATTATCCGTGCCCTGGGCTGTTCTGCAATGCCGTCGTACGTGACCTTCAGAACCACATCTCTAACACCTTACAGCCACTTTGTTCTCACTGCTACTCCATATCAAAGCATCGACTTGTCTGGATAAATCATCTAAACGAGCTGTCAATTGGTCCCCTGGCTCGTGGACTCGCACAGCTCTGACTGGATAGCGATCTCTACGAGTTGCTTGCTGGACTGCCTCCAATTTCACGGCGTAAAACAGAGCGCTTTTCAAATCTTTAACATCCGCCATTCGCAGTGCTTTCTGTATTTCAGGATCCCGGATGCCATCGATGAAATATTGCAGCGACAGGATTTCCCTCATTTCTCTCGGGCACTCCGTAAAGGCGAGGTGGGACAGCCTTTCAACATCCGTGGCGAGCTCCTCAAGTGTTTCGGTAGGCTTCTGTTGACGAGATTTTAACTGGAGCCTGCTGTAGTCTTTTAAACACTTCTCCCCGAAATGCAGCTCCAATGCGCCGGACAGAGCTTCGAAATCTAATCTTTTGTTTTCGAGAAAAGTCTGAAGGATATCCGCTGCGTCGGCTCTTAAAGAAACGGCGAGATGACAGGCCTTAGCTTGGGAATCCCATCCATTCGCATCCGCCACGATAGAAAATTATACACCTGCCAGGAGGTCTTTCCATTATATTTATATGTCGATAGCTTCAGAGAGGGACGAGCAGGCATGCGTAGAAATTTTAAACCATCCGAAGTGCTCCCTGAAATCGCTACGAATTTCTTTATAGTGTCAACTTCTTTGGCGACGACAGCATAAATTCTGTCTTCGATTTGTTGTTCAATATGTCCTTGGACGGCAGAAACTATTTCTTCAATTTGTTGTTGGAAGGCCGAAACTCTTCCTTCGACTCGTTGCTCCACAGCCGATACTCTATCTTCTATTTCATCTTTGACAGAAGAAACCTTTTCTTCAATTTGCCCGACTTTATTTTCGACAGCTCCTATTCTGTCTTATATAGCCTCAAATTTACTTTCTATTACGGAGGTTATTTCTCTTTTCATTTCGTCTCGACCTGCTTCAATCTTTTCTTGAACGGCTTCTTGTCCCGCTTTAATCTCTTTCTTAACGGATGTCATCTCTGCTTTAACAGAATCCTGTCCCGATTTCATTTCTGCTTTAACGGAGTTGACTGCCCCTTCCATCTTTTCTTGGAAAGCAGCAAATGCAGTAATTAGCTGCCTCAATTGTTCCTTCATCGCTCTAGTAATTGGCATTCAAACCCCAGTTCTGACACCAACAATTGTTGCGTGCTTACGGGTTCGTTACGAAATGAATTCACAAATCCGATGAAAAATGAACAAAAGTTTATTATTATCACAACGAATATGATTAAATTTTCTCAAATTATCATGCAGTATTAAAATCTCTCACAGTAGTTATTTTTAACTACTCAAATGTCCAATAGAACGTAATTCAAAACAACTAAAGAACGCTAATCCGCGAATTCCCTACAATCAACAAGAGCAGTTTTCTAAACAAACTAAGCAACTACTCCGAACTGAGATGTTTTCCTCCTTTTATAAGATTTTAAAAATCACGCGCTAGAATTTTCCGGTACTTTCTCGAAATCAAAAAGACATACTTATTTATTTAATGCACGCGCTCTGGTATTTTCAATTTTCCGGCTTAGCTTTCTTTTAATATTCGTCACGCGCTGCACTGCGCGAGAAATAAAACCATTTAATTTATAATTGAACTAACATTAGCTTTTTAAATACCAAATTCGTAACAATATTTTATTCAATAAATCACTGCAAAATTTAAAAGATGAATTGTGTTGTTTGAATGAAATAGAGATATTTGAAAAACATTTTACTTTAGAAATTTTTTCTTATAAAAACTGAAACAATCCGATACCCAACTGAAATTAAGAATATTCCTAATTACACTTTGTCTCATGAGGATTTAAAAATTTTTGTTGGATTCTTAATTTTTAGTGGCTACCATATTTTGCCCAGTGAAAGGGATTATTGTTCTGATTGTGAAGATTTAGGTATTGCTTTAGTGAAAAACATCTACGCGTCGGAATTTCTACGCAAAATTAAAATCTGTAATTCATTTTACAAATAACAAAAAAGCTAAAGAAAATACGCATGACCGAGCGTTTAAAATTAGACCTTTGATGGATAAACTGAATGAAAATGTCCAGCGATGAGGAGTTCTTCAAACTAACTTTTCCATCGAAAAAATGATCGTGAATTATTTTGGACATCATTGCCTAAAGCAATTCATTCGTTGCTGACCAATAAGATTTGGTTATAAGTTATGGACTATGTGTTCAAGAGATGGATACTGGTATAAATTTAATGTCTATGGTGGAAAAGCCTCTTGAAAGGAAAATAATCAGCTGTCATTAGAAAGTAAAGTTGTACTTGAAATGTTGGAAGTTATTGAGAACCCATCTAATTATGTCATATTTTTGGGTAGCTTTTTTAATAGCTACGACCCTATTAACTATGCTGAAAAATTCTGGAATTTGGGCTTGCGGTACTATCAGAGACAATAGAACTGCAAAATGCCCGATAAAATCCACAAAAGAAGTGGAAAAAGAAGCTAGGGGATTTTACGACTATCGAAATTCAACAAAGAGAATGAAATTCTTGTAGTTAGATGGAATGAGAACAAAGCTGTAACCATAGGAACAAATTTTGAGAAAACAGATCCAATGGTTCAAGTGGCAGCGCTGGTGTAGAGGAAAGAAAAGAAAAACTTCCTGTTCCTCAACTTTCTCTATTGCATTATTACGTATAATATGTATCTGGGAGGAGTAGATTAGCATGACTGGTATGTAGAAAAACATTCAATATCAATTAGGGGCAAGAAATGATACTAGTGTCTTTTCACTAAAATGATTGACATGTCTTTTGTTAATTCATATCAGTTGTACAAATAAAGTCATGAAGATACTAAGAAAATTTCGATAAAAGAATTCCGCCGAAAAATTGCGGTCACCTATTTGAAAATGAAAAAAAGTATTTGTTCTAAAATAGGTCGCCCAATTGCTGTGTCGTCTTCAAAAAAGGTTTTGAAGGTGTATCCTATAATAAAAGTGGACATTTTGTTAGTAAAAGAGATAAACAAAGAAGATGTCAAATTAAAGGCTGTAATGGCAAACCATGTACCTATTGTGAAAAATGTAGTGTAACATTACGCATCCCTTGTTTTCCTGTATATCATGCCAAATAGACATGTTTATTATAAATACTTTTCATTAAATTTACGATTACTTGTCAAAATACATGTAGTTTATATTATTACTATATGCTTTTGCTATTATTATTGTACTTTATTGAAAATTTAGTAATCCAATATTTTCTTAGGTCAAACGCCCAGTGTCCTGAAATGACGACGGGCTGAAATTTGAAAACTAAACGACGGAATAATTAAATTTCGCATTTAACTTACTTAATACCATTTATATTCTAAGATATTTACCAGGCAATAAAATATTTCAACTAGAATTAATTTGGGCGTTAACCGGTTAATACAATCTTTTAGTTTTCTACTGAATGGAATGATATATTGCCTAACAGAGGCTAACTGTATTTATGTAAAAACTTAGACAACTTATTTCGTAAGGAGGGTATTATGTTTCACTTGTTCTAAATAAACTAGATTTAGTTTTAATTCTATTCCTGCGTTTTTATGTATAATATTAACTATTTCCCTTTAATTTCGGTTTGGTGAGAAAGTTGTCTTTAAACGTGTGGAGTGCAGAACGTAAATTACCACAGGAATGCACCAGCTCTTTAAAGTGTAATCCATTCAAATTTTTCTTCAGCAGTTTGGAATATTCTTGGAGAATGTGTTTCATCTCTTAATTATTTTGGGAGAAAATGTCGCATGTATTGATAACATGCATTTTTTGCGTAAACACATTTCAGTTTATTTTAACAAAACAGAAAACTCTTGTATATTAGTATTGTAAACCCCAATTTACTCGAATTAAATGTTGCGCGGTTCCATATTATCCCCTCCCGTTTTGCCCGCCACCTCGCAAATTATTTCGTTACTATGAAAGTTTTATTGAAATTCATTTGAATTAACTTATTTGGAATTTAAATCGCCAGAATTGCACCTTAGTCTGTTTGTCTACGTGTTATGGAATGAATATAGTTTGCTTTAATCGATAACTTTCTGTTCTGTTCTTTTTATGAGATAAAATCTTTTTAATGTAAATATTTATTTTATTTAACATATTATTTTTCTGATTTTCAAATATGCAAGCTGTGCTACTGAAATCACTGAAACGGTTAGCGCCGAAAAGAATGACGCCAAGATCTACTGCTTTGAGTATTCACTTGAAGAATCTGGCAACTTGTAGTCGGAAGAAAATGTGCTAAGCTGATCGCCACTGTTTGTGTGCTCTAGTTGTACTATTCTAATGAAGTTATGCTGATTATGCAATATCTGCTTTTAAGGTGCGAATGGCAGGAGTACACGTAAGTAAAGTACACAAGGGTTCTCATTTGTGTGTATAAATTCTGTTAACAGAAGTAATATATAAGATGATACAGCTTGCTATATTTGCATGTGAATCTGATGAATTATGTGTACGTGTGTTTGCTACGCTGATTTGATGTTCGAATAGAAACCATTTCTATCTCCTTTACTTTGTCGAAAGATAAAATTATTTTTAATATTGAAAGTAAGGACACTGATAATAGGCTGTTTTCTAAATTTCATCTGCAGTTCTATTTAGCACTTCTGTAAAGTGTCTGTAAATTTTACTAAAGTGCGCAAACATTCAGGAATTAAATAAATTACTTGACCTCTCGCGAATCTGAGAGAAATTCATGTGGAATTAAATAAAACTGCAGTGCTTTAATGTATCACAAAAACAAAGCCAGTTATTGAATGAAATTTGTCAAAGAGCCTTCAAATTACGGAGAATCAACTGCAAGGACTCCTGGCATTTCTGAATACTAGATCCGGTGACACTCGTTGAGTTATAATTCTCACGACAGCAATAATAGTAAACAAATGGGAAAAATCAGTGGTTGTGCAAGAATTACAGTTTGTAATACTTCTTTGGCGATATGAAGCAACTCCAATGATGGAACACAGCAATAACTTTTATTTAACACTCAAAAATGGCGACATACAAACAAGAAGAGAAAACATATTCTAAATACTTATTAAAAAAAAAATAATAATTACGTGCTTCGTGCGAGAAAATGCATGCAGCTCTCGAGCCTGCATTTCAATATTGCCAGTAATCTGTACATTATTTATTATTCATCTATTTCAAATGCACGAGAGATTAATAACGATATTAAAGCTGTTACAACCTCTCCCCCAACGGAGAAACTTTTTCCGAAGGGAAAAGTTCTGTAAAATTTGACAGTTTAATAAGCTCGGCTTGCTCATTTACTTAAAGAGAAAAGGTAACTTCTCTCATAAGTTTCCAAATTTCAGGTCAAAAATTTAAAGTTTTAAACAAATACTTTTACACCACATTTAAAAAGAAAAAAATGGAGAACGTTCAAATACATCAGTTGATCATACATTAAATAATAAAATAAATTCTGAACGTAGTTACATACACTAAGAGTTATTACATTACTTAATTCTACTCAGAACATCTACGTTCTTGTGAAAAGATCCTTTGCGATGAATGACCTTAAAATTATAAGGTTGTAATGAGAGTGCCCAGCGCATCAATCTAGAATTACATTTGGCGTTGGATTGTAGCCAGACCAAAGGATTGTGATCAGTTTGAATCAAGAATTCTTGCTGACCATCCAGATAAAAATGCAGTTTCTTGATAGCGTAGATGATAGCAGCGCACTCCTTTTCAGTAGTACAATAATTCTTTTCAAACTTAGTAAATTTTTTGCTTATATACAAGATAGGATGTTCACGTTGTTCATCATCTAATTGGCATAGTACTATACCCATGCCATTGTCTAAGGCATCGGTTTGTATAATAAACCTTTTATCAAAGTCGGGAGCATACAGCATTGGTTTCTTGCATAGCAACTCTTTTAAATTTTTAAAAGCTTTGTCACATATTTCAGACCATTGTATATTTCCTTTTTTTGTTACCCCCTTCAAAGCGTCCGTGAGGGGTGAAGCAATTTCCGAAAATCTCGGTATGTACTGGCGATAATACCCTACCAGTCCTAAGAAAGCACGTACTTCTGTTTTGGTTTTAGGTGTAGGATACTCCTTTACAGCCAGGATCTTTACTTCATCCGGGGTTCGTTGTCCTTGTCCCACAACATGGCCTAGGTATCTCACTTGATCTTGTGGAAATTTACATTTTGATGGTTTTAGTCGTAAATTTGCTTTCCGTATTCTCTCTAGAACAGAAGTTAAGTTTTTAAGGTGCTCTTCCCAGTTTTCTGAGTAAATGGCAATGTCATCCAGGTATGGTACAGCGAAACCTTCGCATCCAGCCAGGACTTTAGTCATAACTTTGCTAAAAAAATATGGGGCATTTTTTAATCCAAAAGGTCAACGTAGAGGCCTGAAACTTCCAAAACTAGTTACAAATGTTGCATATCTTTGGGCTCTTTCTGTTAACGGAATTTGCCAGTAGCCTCTAGATAAATCTAATAGGGTAATATATTTTGCTTTTCCTACAGTTTCGATACGTTCTTCAATATTAGGCAAAGGATAGTATTCAGTTTTATTAACAGCATTGAGTTTACGATAATCAATACAAGACCGAGGATCCTTTGATGAAGATTCTATCAAAATCATGGGAGATGTATAGTCCGATTCTCCCGGCTCTATAATTTTAAGATCGAGCATTTTCTGTATTTCCCTTTTGAGAATTTCAGTCTGTCGGGGTGACAGTCTGTATGGCTTTATTTGTATTGGTTCGTTATTTAATAGCTCAATATCGTGACAAACTAAGTTTGTTAGTCCAGGATTATTTGAAAAACAACCAGAATATTTCCATAAAATCTTTCGTAAATCTTCTATTTGCTCGGATTTCAACCTTTTCTCGAGTTCATTCTCCTCTATGATGTCCGAGAAATTTAATATACTTGGATTGGAAGGTAAACGAGGAATGTCCATTTCTAAGTCTCCTTCCACTTCAGCTATCATATTAATTATTTCTGGTCTTTTGTAATATGGTTTAAGCATGTTAATGTGATATACTTGATTTGGCTCATTTTGTTCCTCGAAACTTACAATATAATTGGTTTCTGAAAATTTCTGCTCTATTTTTCCAGGTCCTTTCCACTGTACTTCTAGTTTATTTTGACGATTCGTTGATAAAACAAGAACTAAATCTCCTCTAGTAAATTCTCTTTTCACTGCGTTTCGATCGTACCATGTTTTCCTCCGTTGTTGAGCTTCTTTCATGTTCTCCACGGCAAGTTCTTGGCATTTCTTCATTCGATTAATAAGTTCGAAAACGTAACTGACAACATTATTACTTTCTTCAATCGGTTCTAGCCACTGCTCATAAAGTAAAGTGACTGGCGTTCGTAGGTTTTTGCCATGAACTAATTCTGCTGGTGTAAAACCAGTGCTTTCGTGTGTGACTGTTCTGAGAGCAAAAAGAACTGATGGTAGATAATTCTCCCAATCCGAAGTCGCTCCTATACATACGACTCTTAACACCCTTTTTAGCGTTCTATGGAATCGCTCAACGGGATTACTCTGCGGATGATACACAGAGCTTCTTACATGTTTAATGCCGAAACGCTCCAAAAATTCCTCTGTCGAAGCACTGACGAAAGAGGTCCCCTGATCTGTTTGGATCACTTTTGGGAAACCCATACGACTGAAAATCTGTAAGAAAGCATCAATCACAGATGGCGAAGAAACGTCTGTCACCGCAACAGCATCTGGATATTTGGACGACATACACAGAGCTGTAATAATATATTTTTTTCCAGTCTTTGAAATAGGTAGCGGACCAACGGCATCGACATTTATTTTAGTGAATATTTCGGAAATTACTGGTACTAATGTCATTGGAGCCTTCTTTTTGTCATTTCCTTTTCCAGCGCGCTGACAAGCATCACAGGTTCTTACAAAATCTTCAGTTTCTTTGTAACACCTCGTCCAGTAAAAATATCTAGCAAGTCTGTCTTTGGTCTTTTTGACACCCAAATGACCAGAAGTTCCTTCGTGGCACATCTTTATAATTGACGGCTTGAGTTTTTCAGTTATAACGACAAGCTGTCTTTCAAAGCCCATTTTATCCGTCGTTTTTTTAACTAAAAGTTCTTTTCCTGTCAGACTATAGTTCTCATTTTTGCATGTACCTTCTTTAACTTCTTGGATGATTTTAGACAGTTCCTTATCAACAAGCTGAAGTTGTGCAATTTCTTCTGAGTCAATGTTTACCAGTTTCATGAGAGTTTCATCTTCCGAATTTAGTTCCGGTAAATTATCTTCTTCAAAAACATCTCTGGATGCTTTATTTTCTTCCTTCATCGGTTCCAAGATCTTCTCTTCGGCTATTTCTCTTTTCTTTTGAGCTCTAGTAGAGACAGCATTAACCTGGTGAGGACAACTATCAGGTTCCTTTCCTTGTTTATTCAACAGTGCAAAAGTTCGATTGCCTAATAAATACCTTCCTTTGTCGAGTTCATTTCTAATAATGGCAGCCTTAGTTATTACTCGCCCAAGATCGCAATTTAGTTCGATTTCAGCCAATGGTAAACAGGTTGGATTCAAGTCTAATGGCTGTTGCACCCACACATTTTCACCTGTCAGCATTTCCGGCGTGAGGTATTTGCGACAAACTATATCAATACTAGCACCTGAATCCCTTAATATAGGAATTTTATGACCATTTACGTAACCCATACTAGTATAAGGTAATAGAAATTTATCCTCTGGTTTTGCACTAATTCTGTTAAGATTAGCAGAAGATTCAGTACTATTCTTAAGTTTTGGACATTGGGGCCTTAAATGTTGATAGGACCCACACTGATAGCATTGTGGCGTCTTTAGTTTTTCATATTTATCATCTGGACGTGGACTTCTAGGTCTATGAAACTAGCTTTGCGTATTAAATCCTGATGACATTTTGTTTTCAGTTTTATTTTTATTATCTGAACTCAATTTACCTTGAGTTAGTGCATTGTATCTTTCTTTCTGCCTATCCACTACAGGCTTTTTTTAAAAGTTTCCGCAAACCTTTTCATAGGCATCAAGTTTTTCAGCTAATTTTTTAGATGAAATCATCTCTACCCACTCATCAAGAAAATGATCTCGAATTTCAGGAGGAACTCGACGCGTAAGTTGGTCAATCACTATCAAATCTAGCAACTGATCAAAAGTCTTAACTCCTAGACCAGTCACCCATTCCTTGCAATAATTTTCTATTTCATAATTGAAATCCACCCATGTGGATTCGGTACTCTTTTGATGTTTCATAAATCTCTGCCTAAACTTTTCCGGGCCTAGTTTAAACCGTCTTAACAATAAATTCTTCACGTGTTCATAGTCTTTAGCTTTATCGGAGGGTTCTCTAGCTATTAACTGGATTACTTCGTAAGGAAGTAGTCCTAGTAAATGAGATACAAATTCTTTTTTATCAATTTTAGCGCATTCTGCTTGCCTTTCAAACAATAGCAAATATAGACTGATATCTCCTTTCTTGTCATCGAATTTCTGCATAAGGTGACGCAGCTCCGTTTTCGGCCGGATCTGTCCGGTATTTTGAGACTTTGTCTCTGCTTCAAGTCTTAATCTCTCTAATTCATACTGTTCGTTCCTTCTCCGCTCTTCTGCTTCTTCCTGTCTCCTACGTTCTTTTCTTTCCCTTTCCTCCCTCTCTTTCCGTTCTTCTCTTTCCCTTTCCTCTTTCCGTTCTTCTCTTTCCCTTTCCTCTTTCCGTTCTTCTCTTTCCCTTTCCTCTTTCCGTTCTTCTCTTTCCTCTCTCTCTTTTTCTCTTTTCTCCCTCTCTTTCCGTTCTTCTATTATTGTGTCTAAGACTCCTTTGACGAATACTTCATCATAATCACTACTTTCAACAATTTTCTGTTTTAAATCGACTATTTTCATATCTGCAGTCACATGAACTCCCAGTTCAGCCACGTGATTTTGTAAATCTTCCTTACGAGCTCTTTCCAAATAGGACATTTTTTTATGTTTAAAATTAACGAACACTGTGTTCTTTATATTTCCTCAAAATAGCTCAATTCAATTACTTTAGTTAATTAATGCAGTCAGGAATCACGAAATTAAATGCACTTTGTTAAGTACGTATACCTCAAAAATGAAATATTTAAATTATATGAAGTTCATTCTGTGTACCACATTAATTGTGATTAAAATAAGAATAATAACATAGAGCAATATATATATCTACCGTCTGGACAACTAAAATGAATATTAAATATAATATCAAATACGGTAATAAAATAAGACAATTTATTATTAACAGGAAGTAATAATCTGGTATCACTAATATTGCGTTCAGTGATGAACTAATAACATAAAGCAATTCTATATAAACATTAAGTAATAATCTGGTATCACTAATATTATGTTCAGTGATGAACTAATAAAATAAAAATACACACGATTATTCGATCTCGGTCAGTGCCTCCAAAATAATTAAGACTGTAATACTTCTTTGGCGATATGAAGCAACTCCAATGATGGAACACAGCAATAACTTTTATTTAACACTCAAAAATGGCGACATACAAACAAGAAGAGAAAACATATTCTAAATACTTATTTAAAAAAAAATAATTACATGCTTCGTGCGAGAAAATGCATGCAGCTCTCGAGCCTGCATTTCAATATTGCCAGTAATCTGTACATTATTTATTATTCATCTATTTCAAATGCACGAGAGATTGATAACGATATTAAAGCTGTTACAAGTTGCTCGGATTAATACACATGCAGGATGCAAGGCTTTGAGTTATATCTGCAGTCTATGCCGAAAAAGCATGATTCACCTTTGTCAGACTGAGACAAATGAAATATATTTTTACCAAGTGAAATCTGAATTCATCTTTTATAAAATGGTGTTTAAAAATTAACTTCAGCACGTGGATTGAGCGTAGTCGTAGCAAATACTGTCGTAGCAGTTTCCACGTCAAGTAAGACTAACAAGTGTTGTTATTTTTCATAACTGTGTATATAAGCTAATGATTATGACGTTCAAGATTTTACATTTTACCTCTCTAAAGTTTCTTGGTGCTTTAATATTCACTTTCGAAAAAACAATGAAAGCAAATAATGACATTTCAAAATCCCTTCTTTAAAAATAAAGATGATTATAACTATTTGTCAGATTCTATTTTACAAAACTTCATAATTTTTGAAATATCAAATACTACACCACTGTCTAATACAAAACGTTTCGAACATTTTTTACACTTTTTATACTGAAATGCTTATCCTGTTACCTAGTTTCAACACTCTCACCCTTGTCATTCATGCACATGTCAAAGACTCTTCATTGCTGTAAATATTATTTTTGAATAAACTAAGAGTGTTGTTGTTGCTTATGCTCACTTGCCTGACGTTGTCAGCCCAAGCCCACGAAATTCCTCGTGACAAGGAGCGTTAGATTACGCTTGCTTTTGGCAACAGCCTTGAGCACATAACAGATGACAGTGCGATTTATCTCAGTTCCGCCGCTAATTTTGATGGACAGCACCCCAGGAAGGACGAAGGACGTGTCAGAGGGTCTTCTACCCCTCTGCCCTTCCACCAAACGACACGAGAGGGCTTTCGGCTCGCCGCATATTGAGAGTGCCGTCATGCCGCATCGACACTACATTTACAAACATCCATATGTGTGTGGGTGTTACATTCCATTATGTTGCCAAGGATTTTATCCTTCACATGTCCAATCTCGTGTCATTACATTTTGTGACATGAAAACTGAGAATGGAGAACTTGGCATTTCCATCTCACAGCCATCGAAAAGAGCCAGTAGCACATTTTAGCTCAAAAATAAAGAAGTGGAATAATTATCAATTGCATTATAATTATAATAATTATTTATTACCATAAAATTATTTATAATAATTAAATAATTATTATTCATTTTAATACTAATATAGTAATGAAAATCATAGAGTAAAATCTAAAGATTCAATAAATATAATTACAAATATAACACAAAAAATTTTACTTATTACATTTTATTATAAAATAATGTATTGTTGCGTGCGAACGGGTTCGTTACGAAATGAATGCACAAGTCCGATGAAAAATGAACAAAAAAAATTTATTATTATCACAAAATGCTTAAATTGCCTCAGATATTTTTTCAGTTTTACAATATCTCACAGTAGTTATCTTCTAACTACTCAAACGTTCAAAAGAACTTAATTCAAAACAGCTAGAGAAAGCTAATCCGCGAATTCGCTACAGTCAACAAGAGCAGTGTTCTAAACAACAACAAACTAAATAACGTCTCCGAACTGAGAGGTTTTCCTCCTTTTAAAGGATTTTAAAATCGCGCGCGAGAATTTTCTAGTACTTTCTCGAAATCAAAAAAAGGTATTTATTAAATGTTAAAATGCACGCGCTCTTGTATTTTCAATTTTCCGGCTTAGCTTTCTTTTAATGTTCGTCACGCGCTACACTGCGCGGGAAATAAAACCATTTAATTTACAAGTCTACTAACATTAGCTGTTTAAATACCAAACTCGTAACACTGCCCTCTTCCCAAGGACTGCACGTCCCGGGCAGTACAATCCCTGGACAGGAAGGCAAACTTAAACTGTGGCATAAATGCAATAATAAGCATTACAATAAACAACATGAACAATAAATGCAATAAATAAAACAACATGAACAATAAATGCAATAAATAAAACAAATCAAATGCTATCAAATACAAAATACAAATCAAATACAAAATACAAATCAAATACAAAATACAAATCAAATACTAAATACACATTTAGAAACAAAAAGAACCATGGTTTTACACTATTTACATTACGTACTATGGCCATAGTAATGAGCTAACCTGTCGTAATGAACGACTTTAGGTTTAGAGTTCGAAGACTTACGGATCCGAGCCACGACGTCGTTCAGCCTGTTCAGGACTGTGTACGGACCATCCCAAGGTGACTGTAATTTCGGACAGAGTCCCTTCCGTCGAGTCGGATTCCACAACCACACCTTGTCTCCTTCGTGGAATTGATGTTCAGTAGCTCTTGTGTCGTATGGCCCCGTTCAGACGAGGGCGTAAAGGGCATTAGTGGTTAAAGCCGAGCTCTGTTGCCAAGGCAACCAGTCACTGCTACGTCACAGAATCTGGTTTAGGGCTCGTGGCATAGGGTTCCAAGTTTTCAACTTTACACCGAGTTTGGGGATAAGCGTCGACCAATCAGAGCGAAGCGGCTTTCTTTAGACGATTTCGCTGTCACATTGAAGGCGACGTTTTTTTTAATATGGAACACGTCGTATCCGAACAAAATAATGAGTTGTAATCGTATCCGAACGAAATAAAAAGTTGATCTCGCAAGAAATCTACGATGATGACATGCATTTTTAATGAGTTTTTAATGCATTTTTAATGAGTTTTTAATGCATTTTTAATGAGATTTCAATTTATATTGAAAAATATGGATGAAACTCGTAAAGCGAAAGTTAAGCTCATGATTAGGGACGCTGTGTATGATCCTGTAGATGATTGATCCCATCCAATATTTTTAATTTTATTATGAAAATTCTTTAAAAAATGCATGCTTGCAAAAATTTTATTTTTTCTGTGTAAATTATTATTATTATTTTCTTTCTGTCTATAATTTTTTTTTTAAAATTATTACTATAATTTTTTCCTGTTTAATTATTTTTGTATTTAAGAAAAAATTTATTAAAAAAGCTGGAAATATTGTATTGCTTTTTGCTTCAAATGCTGATTTTCTTTCCAAAGAAACTTCATGAATTAATTTTACTAAAACATCAAATCAATATCAAGAATCTTCTGTTTTTTTTAACAGTAAAAAATTACTTTAAAAAAAGAAAAAATTATTTTCACTTATTTAAGAATAGTCACAATGGTCAATTCAATGCTGTAAGCTTTGTATAAGTAATGAAATATTAATCTTTTGAGAAAATGCTCTTATGAATTTCAAGAAAGAAAAAATGTAGTGAAATATCCTTAAAACAACAGTCAACAGTCTAGACAGTTTTGTCTCCTGTTGAAGTTCTGTTCTGTTTTTTAATTACGTTCTCCATGAAAGGAATTTTCGTTTAAAGAAACTAAATAGCACATTATTATCCACTGTTTAGTAGTATCATTTAAATGGAGTTTTGATCATTAAATTCATGCTATTTCTCTGGTAGAAATTCCTGGATAAGGTATGAATGTTTATAATTTTGATGTATTTGAAGACTTGGGTACCTAAAATTTGTCAATGTGAAATTACTTTTGAGATTTGGTCGTAAATAGAGATGACACCATATGTTGAAATTAAATTCAGGGGTGCGGCTTATACATGCAAATTATTAAAAATAGATGTATACAAACAGCTGGCAAGACAGCAAAATGTATTTAATGATTGAGCATAAAATACATTGTTGGGTGAACATTTCCTAGCATTCTACTAGTTGTGGTTGCTGGTCATTGTGACTAGTTGTGGGATACTAGTACTAGTGATAATTGATACTGGTAGTGCAGCAAACTACTATAGTGATCGACAGGGACAGTGAATAAGGAGTGCTAAGCACACATGTTTCACTGTCACAGAAACAGGTTCCTTTTGATTGAAAATTTAATAATAATAATAATAATAATAATAATGTATGGTAAGTACTGTTTTTAGCTTAACTGCTTTCACACCTGCAAAATGGAAAAATATTATATACAGGCTATCTGTTAGTTATCCTCAAGATTTTTTTTAATTAGGCATATTTAGAATATCGTATTTCTCCTAAGGGAAATTATATATAAAAATTGAAGAAGGTTTTATATAGTATATAAATATGCATGTGCATGTTTATAGTATAGAAAGTACTACAGTACACTGCAGAAATATTACATACTGCTTTGCACAGAAAGATATATGCCAACCAAGTATTGGTCTTTCAAAAAAATATCTCTAGACTATTTCGTTATTTTTCTTTTTTTTACCTTCTTCTGTTGCCTTTTGACTTATACGAAGAGCAGATAAAAGAGCATTCTGTTGAACCAGTAAAACTTTGTGTTGAGCTGAAAAAGCCATGACACAAAATAACGAAAACGAACAGAGCGAGCGCGAGAAATCAATTGAGCTAGAAAACAGCGCGCTAAAGGTGTAGACACATCCACGCATTCGTAAATTTAGCTTCTCTCATTGGCCACAGCTTAGACCCCCGTCTCGAAGGTGTGAACGGATGTTCCGTATTTTATGCCCTTATGACTATGCCTCTATGCGCTTTACGCTCACGTCTGAACGCAGCTTTACGGGTCTTCATCTTCTCCGTCGCCAAGTTAACTCGCTCTCGTGGAAAGTTGTGCATCACTTCAAACCGGGCCTGGCGATCTTGAATACATTCCTCAGGCGATGAAGGAGTGTATTTCTATCTGCCAATACCTACTCTTTAAATCAAGCGTTGAGAACCACTTGCTTCCAGAAATAGTGTCTAGAATGTCGTCAATTCTAGAAAGAGGGTAACTGTCTTTCTTCGTAACCTCATTCAACCGGCGATAGTCAACGCAAAATCTTGTTGAACCGTCTTTCTTTCTGACGAGAACGATGGCAGATGCCCATGGACTTGCTGAAGGCTCGATGACATCGCCTTCTTCCATATCTTTTAACAACAACAACAAATTTTAGGCTGCCCCGCCTCGTGAACTCAATCACATTACGGGTCCACTCCCCCTTTGGGCACTTCGTGGAGGTTCAACCTCAACTATTATCCTTCCAAGAGAGCAGCGCACCACCTGGATAAGACACCAGGCAGCACCGGTCGTCAAGTTGCTCCTACCAATCGCATGGGCGAGCCCGTCGCAGTGGGCCGTTACAAACCAAGGGGAACTAGCCCTCCGGCTACGGTTCCACACCGCTCAGGACATGCCAGTCTCCGAGGCGGGGAAATAAGTGACCTTTCCCAGGGGCTTCAGAACCACCAAGTTCATAAATTTTATCCCCCGTGGCCGAGACTGCCTAGGTACAGATCCTAGCCAGTAGCTTCGCAGAGTTCTTTACGTCGACCCCCGGGGGATCTCTTTTAACAGTGTTCGCACCTCTTCCTGTTTAGCAAACGGTAGACGTTGTAATATCTTGTTATTTAATAAATAAATATAATTATTGTTGAAGTGGCAACGCCGTATTTGTATTAAACCGTTACTCAGCAACGTGAGATATTGTTTTAAAAAGATTAGAATTCTGAAGATTTTACCAGCTAGGAGTAATATGAAAATTTTGCCACTTAATTATTGTATAAAATTTGTCTATCACCGTGAACTAGAAATAAAATTTATGTTCCACTAAGAAGATTGTCTGTTTTGTAAATTACTGCAAAATACATTACAGTCTTAATTAATTGGAGGTTCCACCGAGATCCTGGAAATTAGGAGTGCAATTATCAATTTCGATGGTGCTGGTCTCCTAATCCCAGAAATTTGCTGAATTTTTTAGAACAAGTTTGCTAATACCAATTGCCAAGTTTGTTTATTTCAAGGAGAAATGGATGTAAGAAGTCTGCCGTTTCAAAGCCAGATTTGAAGCAGATCATTCAAAGTTTATCTTCTGTGCTTCTGTAACTTGCGTCCGAGCAAAAATCTGTCAAAACATGATACTGCTGATCTCTGAAGATAAGATTAACTTTTGGTTTACTTAAAAAAGCTTTTATTGAATTTTAATACTTTGTTTCAGAATTATAGTTTATCGTGTAAGATTTTGTTTAAAATAACTGACACTAAAAATATTCAGCTTAAAGTATTGAACTTTTATATTGATAATATATATGTGTAAGCCATCCCGGCGTTTGTAAAAAAAAAAAAAAAAAAAAAAAAAAAAACTGCTAGTTGAATTTTGAATTTGTTGCCAAGCAGGCGCGTGGAAAATAAGTAGCAACGTCAAACTGATGTAGTGTGATTTGATTATACTGCAGAATTGGCAAAAGTTTTTTTCTTAGTTCTCGCCATCCAGGCGTGTGGTAGATAGTAACGTCATCCAGACGTATTACAGATTGTATATTCTAAAAGGTGAATTGCCAAATTGGCAAAAATTGTTTTCGTTATCGCCAACGAGGCGTGGAGATAGATAGTAAAATCGTCAAACTGACGTGGGTAATTGCCTAACTGACAAAGGTGATTATATAGTTATAGCTCACGAGGCTTGTGAATAGTGAGTTAAAAAGTCAACCCGACGTAGTATTATAGTATTTTGTGCCTACTGGCAAAGTTGTTTAAATAAATCTCTCCAATTGGTTGGTGTGAATTTCGTATTTGAGAAATTCTCTCCAAAAATTATATATTTTTAATACAAGTACGAACTTTTAAATTGTATTTCAAAAGGAAGCCTATTAAAGGTAACTTGTGTCAACATGTCATTCTTAGTTAGGAGTAAAAAACAGGATTTAAAAGTACTAGCAGAAGGGTTAGGTTTAACCGTGAAACCTGACTTTAAGATTGCTCAGTTGCATAAACTGATTACTGAAAGTTCCGATTATGATGAGGAGTTTACTCGAAAACTACTGACTGCAATTAGAGAAGAAAGGGAAAGAAAAGATGAATGCGAAAGAGAAGAAAGAGAAAAGAACGCGAAAGGGAAGAAAGAGAAAAGGAACGCGAGAGGGATGAAAGAGAAAGAAGAGAAGAACGCGAAAGGGAAGAAAGAGAAAAGGAACGCGAGAGGGATGAAAGAGAAAGAAGAGAAGAACGCGAAAGGGAAGAAAGAGAAAGGGAAAGCGAAAGAGAAGAACGCGAATGAGAAGAAAGGGAAAGAAAAGAAGAGCGTGAAAGAGCGAATTAGAGCCTTTGAGCTACAGAAACTTCAGTTGGAAGCAATATCTGCAACAGCACAGCCGGTAGAAACTACGCAGTTACCTGAGCAGCCTTTAATAATCAGAATTCACGATGTCATGCCACGTTTCAACCCTAAAGAAGATGAAATAAGTTTATTTCTGGTGTCATTTGAGCGTCAAGCTAAAATAATGAATATACCTGCTAAAAATCAAGTGACTCAACTTATTTCATTGCTGCCTCCTGAAATTGTTCAACTTATTGCTAGAGAACCAGAAGAGGACGCGAAAAAGTATGAATATGTAACAACTTTACTGTTACAACGATTTAAATTGAGTGCGGAAAAATTTCGACAACTATTTAATAAACACCAAAAATCTACTGAAAGTACTTGGTATGATTTCTACTATGAATTAAAGAATTATTTAGAAGGATGGCTTAACGGATTAAGATCTCATGCTGGTTGATCAAATAAAAAAGCGTACTTCTCCTGATTTCAAAGAACATTTTATGGATCAATGGACAACCATCCTTTCACCTACTGAAATGGTTAAGAAAATTGAAGATTTTGAGGATGTGAGAAAAGCAATAAAACCGAAATTTTCTGCCAATCCGACTGAGAAAATTAACAAAGGATCATTTAAACCGCGTTATGATAATTTTGTGAAAAAAACAGAGCATCCGCCTCATTTTAAGCATTTTGATAGATGGGATGATTCAAAATACAAGAAAGATCATCAGCAAAGGAATCAGTTCCAAAACAAAAACCAAGAAAATTTATATGACAAAAGATATCGACCACGTTGTTTCGACTGTGGATCATACGAACATTTTAAGCGTCAGTGTCCTCGCTTAAAACCAAATGAAAGGGTAAATTGCGTATCTTCGAATGATGATTTGTTAGAGACATATACAATTTAGTGAATGGGTGTGAAATGCCTATTCTTCGAGACACAGGAGCCACTGTTGATGTTATTTCTCGAAAATGCATTGATAACGCAAAAATGACTGGAGAACATGTCTGGGTACAACATTTTTTAAATGACCATTTAGTGTGTCTACCGTTAGCGGAAGTTGAAATTATTTGCGAACTTGGTCATATAAAGACAAAGGCAGCTGTTGTTACAAATGATCCCGGAAGATATGTATTGGGTAACAAAACTGCACAATTGTTCAAAAATAAATCATTCTTAAATTTAGAAAAAATAAATGCGGTTTTGACACGATCTCATGTAAAAAGATCTCATGAAGATGATCGAAGCAGAGAAATTGAAATGGAGAAACTAGAAGAACTGAAGTTTATTGAAACTGACGAAGATATTTTACCTCAAGCTGATGAGGAAGACAAGGATTAATGTTAATTCAAAGAAATAAAATTTATGTTCTACTAAGAAGATTGTCTGTTTTGTAAATTACTGCAAAATACATTAGAACGTCTCGGATGTTGCTTGATCGGGGGATGATCGCCGGTATCTATTCTATGTTGTGTTAAACTAGTTCGACCCATATCAAAAGAAGAGCGGGAGAAAACAACTTCAAGATCTTTAATGACGCGATCGGCAGCATTCCTCTCTTTATCGTTTAATTGCGCATTCTGCAATAACTCTGATGTAATGCTCCCTGATGACACGGAATCTGGGATATTACTTTTTCTTTCAACGCTGGTTACTGGAGTACATGTTGCAACCACTTCACCTTTCTTAATAACTCTCGCCTTCCCAGTTACATTGGCGACTCTCACCGGGATAACCGTTCTGGATAGGTCGACGAGTGTTGCGGCTACTAGTACTCCTTTCGGGCTATTACAGTTATTGGGATATTCTATGATGCCGTAGCGGAAATTTCTGTAAAAACTAGGTTCTTGCGGGTATTGTGATATCATCTTGAGCAATAATTTTGTGGATAGATTTCACGCCATCATTAATTCCGAATAGTGCTATGTTCTCAGATGTAGAATGCAATTCGTTATTTTTAAAGTTATTTCTAAAGTAAAGTTTACTTTTCCATCGATGTCGATCTTCTCACCGGACAGGGTAACGCAGGGCGGCGTCCAGATAAGTTTGTTTCCCAGTTGTTGAGCCAAATCTTTTCAGATGATGGCAACGTTGGCTCCTGTATCTATAGTCATGTCGCAGGGAACCCCATTAATATGTCCTATTATGAAAAGTCCCTTACTGCCACCTCTCACTGCAGAAATCTGAAGAGCTTTAAACTGGGGCTTTTCATTATCTGGCAACCTCCGCCCCGCGAGATGTCCGCTAATTAGTTTCCCTGCTGTTTGTTAGGAGCGGTCTGAACATCCGTACCCTGGGGTGTTCTGCAGTTTCGTCGTATGTGTCCTTCAGCACCGCAGTTCCAGCACTTAACGGTCTGTTTCTTCTCACCAATATTCCGTCTCAAGGCGTTCAGTTGTCTAGTTAAATCGTCTAGACGAGCGGTGATTTGATCCCCTGGCTCCTGCACTTCAGCAGCTCTGACTGGGTGGCGGTGTCGACGAGTGGCTTGCTGGGCTGTCTCGAATTTCATGCCATACACTAAAGAGCTTTTCAAATCTTTAACATCCGCCATTCGCAGTGCTTTCTGTATTCCAGGGTCCGGGATGCCATCGATGAAATATTGCAGCGACAGGATTTCCCTCGTTTCCCTCGGGCACTCCGTAAAGGCGAGGTGGGACAGCCTTTCAACATCCGTGGCGAGTTACTGGAGTGATTCGGTGGGCTTCTGTTGACGAGATTTTAATTGAAGCCTGCTGTAGTCCTTTAAACATTTCTCGCCAAAGCGCAGCTCTAATGCGCCGACTAGAGCGAGTCAAGTCTTTGGTTTTCGGGAAGCGTCTACAGGATATCCGCTACGTCTGCTCACAGAGAAGCGGCGAGATGACAGGCCTTAGTTTGGGAATCCTATCCATTCGCATCCGCCGCGATAGAAATTTGTGTCTTATACTCCTGCCAGGAGGTCTTCCCATCATATGTCGATAGCTTCAGAAAGGGAGAGCAAGCACTGGTAAAAATTTAAAACCATCCGAATTGCTCCCTGCCGTCGCTACGAATTTCTTTAAAATATCGACTTCTTTCGCAATGGCTGAAACCCTATCACCAGTTTGTTGCTCGACGGCAGAAACTCGCTCATCTAGATGTTCTTTTACAGAAGAAACTCTTTCTTCTATTTCTTCTTTCACCGAAGAAACGTTTTCTTCAATTTGCCCAACTTTATTTTCAATCACATCTATTTTGCCTTCCATAGCATCGAATTTGGTTTCTATTATGCAGGCAATTTCTCTTTTCATTTCGTATTGACTTTCTTCAATCTTTTCTTGAATTGCTTGCATCTCGCCTTTAACAGATTTCATCTCTTCCTTAACGGATTCTTGGCCCAATTTCATCTCTTCCTGTCCCGCTTCAATCTTTTCCTGATTGGTATTCATCTCTTCTTTCATTTCTTCTTTAAACGAGGCAAAGGCTGATATCAACTGCCTTAATTGCTCTTCCATCGCTCTTGTTATTGGCATTCAAATCCCACTTCTGACACCAAAACTTGTTGCGTGCGTACGGGTTCGTTACGAAATGAATGCACAAGTCCGATGAAAAATGAACAAACAAATTAATTATTATCACAAAATGCTTAAATTGCCTCAGATATTCTTTCAGTTTTACAATATCTCACAGTAGTTATCTTCTAACTACTCAAACGTTCAAAAGAACTTAATTCAAAACAGCTAGAGAAAGCTAATCCGCGAATTCGCTACAGTCAACAAGAGCAGTGTTCTAAACAACAACAAACTAAGTAACTTTTCCGAACTGAGAGGTTTTCCTCCTTTTATAAGATTTTAAAATCGCACGCGAGAATTTTCTAGTACTTTCTCGAAATCAAAAAGATATTGTTGCGTGCGTACGGGTTCGTTATGAAATGAATGCGCAAATCCGATGAAAAATGAACAAAAATTTATTATTATCACAACAGAAATGCTTAAATTTTCTCAAATTATCATGCAGTATCACAAAATCTCACAGTAGTTATCTTTTAACTACTTAAATGTACAATAGAACGTCATTCAAAACAGCTAAAGAACGCTAATCCGCGAATTCGCTATAATCAACAAGTTTTCTAAACAACAACAAACTAAGCAACTCCTACAAACTGAGATGTTTTCCTCCTTTTATAAGATTTTAAAATCACGCGCTAGAATTTTCCAGCACTTTCTCGAAATCAAAAAGAGATATTTATTTATTTAACGCACGCGCTCTTGTATTTTTAATTTTTCCGGCTTAGCTTTCTTTTAATATTCGTCACGCGCTGCACTGCGGCGGAAATAAAACCATTTAATTTACAAGTCTACTAACATTAGCTATTTAAATGCGAAATTCGTAACACTATATATAGCAAAACTAATTTGGAAAACATCTGCATTTTTATGAATGTATAAATAAATGCCCAAAATTAAACACAATGTAATAAAGCAACTAATCATAAATGATGATCAGCATATTAAATTACATTGCTTAAAAATATTTTTTTGCCTACTTAGAAAGCCGTGAAAATAAACAGAAAAAAAAATAAAAGAGGAAAAAATACATATGATTTCGTGTCCATCTAGCTCATTTTGAGAATAAATGTGTTCGCTCGTAGGTGTTTCCACGCAAGTTCGCAGCTTTGGCTCTCGAATGCCTGGCAAACAGCCAGATATAGAGATAATGAGATGTAAGACGTTATTTATACGTTTAATTAATACTATGCACTTCTTATTTAGCTAGTTAATTTAATGCAATAATCATATTTCCTGAAGATTTATATTCGATCTGACCTCTCCATGGATTATGCGCTTCTCATCTGTTACAGTATTTTAAAAAATATTTTTCCTACCTCCCTGGGGACCGTGATACCATCGCAAGAAGAAAAATAAACTCATAAAAAATGGATGAGCACTTTTCAACTTTGTATTTTAAAATCTTATTGACGTTGAATCGAACCAAACCTTAATGCCCGACGTGTCCGAATGTGTACGAATAAGGCCATTATAGTACATCGCGTATATCTATTGTGGCCGTAGATCTCAGAAGGAAAGATTCGTGTATGGAAAAAAAATGGGAACATAAAATGGTCAAGGAATCGCAAAGCAGAAAGGAAGGACTGGGACATGTGGAAAATCTCTCTCCCATCGAGCATGTCTGGGTTATGATGTAGGCCACTGCGTCTACTAAGGAATGTTGATTACCTAGCCCGACAATTGGAGTAGATTTGGCAAGAAATACCTCAGGAGACCATCCGTCAGCTTATCAGTCTATGTCACGCTGTGTGGCAGCTTGCAATCAGGCTAGAGATGGGTCAACACCTTATTGAGCTCATTACTTTGTAAATATGTAACTCTGAAATACATCATTCAATTCTTCTGAAATTTAAACCATTTTCTATTCTGCCCATAATCTTCCTATCCACCAACTTTTGTATCCATCGGAGAACTCCTTCTTGGTTTGTGGATATTTTTTTGTTATAGAGTGTATATAAAACTGAGCTTGTATATATATATATTGTTGCGTGCGTACGGGTTCATTTGAATTGAATGTACAAGTCGATAAAAAATGGACAAAATGTATTAGTACTATCACAACAAAAATTTCCTCAGGTATATTTTCAGTATTACAATATCTCACAGTAGTTATCTTAACTACTCAAACTTTCAACAGAAGTTAATTCAAAAAAGCTAAAGAAAGCTAATCCGCGAATTCGTTACAATCAACAAGAGCAGTTTTCTAAACAAACTCTTAAAACAACAACAAGCTAACTAAAATAACTGACTAACTAACTTGAGAGGTTTTCCTCCTTTTTATAAGATTTTTAAATCGCGCGCGATAACTTTTTGAAGCTTTCTCGAAATCAAAAAGAGATATTTATTAAATGTTACAGGCACGCGCTCTTGTACTTTGCATTTTCCAGCTTAGCTTTCTTTTAATATTCGTCACGCGCTGCACTGCGCGGGAAATAAAACAATTTAATTTACAATTCAATTAACATAAGCTTTTTAAATACCAAATCCGTAACACTGCCCCCTTCCCAAAGACTGCACGTCTCGGGCAGTACAATCACTGGACAGGAAGCCAAACTTACAACTGTGACATAAATGCAACAATAAGCATTACATTACAATAATAAACAATATGAACAATAAATGCAACAAATAAAACAAATCAAATGCTATCAAATACAAATCAAATACAAAATACAAATCAAATACTAAATACACATTTAGAAACAAAAAGGACCCTGGTCTTACATTATGTACAATTATTTACATTACGTACTATGAGCATAGTAATGAGCTAACCTGTCGTAATGAACGACTTTAGGTTTAGAGTTCGAAGACTTACGGATCCGAACCATGACGTCATTCAATCTGTTCAGCACTGTATATGGACCATCCGAAGGTGACTGTAATTTAGGACTGAGTCCTTTTCGTTGAATCGGGTTCCACAATCACACCTTGTCTCCTTCTTTGAATTTATGCCCAGTAGCTCTCGTGTCGTATGTGGTCTTCACCTTCTCCGTCGCCAAGTTGACTCGCTTTCGTGCAGAACGGTGCATCACCTCAAACCGGGCCTGGACATCTTGAATGTATTCCTCAGGCGATGAAGGAGCATCCGTAGGGCGACCAAACAGGCGTCACGAGGCTGGCGAAGGTCGCGACCGAAGAGCATCTCGGATGAAGAATAACCTGGTGTTTCTCTCCGACCCTAGTATGATTTCGGCAGCTTTCTGAACTGGGTCTTTCAGACAAGGCGTAGGTGTTTCCAGGTGAGGATTCCTTCTGACGATGGATAGTCGTGTCCTCAGATGTTGACAGCTGTTTGTTGTTTTTGAAGTCTAAGGAAAAATTTTATTTCCTTAAAAAGTCCAGTCCGAGTATGCATGGATCTGTAATATCCGCCATATATGCCGTGTGATGGTAGGCGGCACTTCCAAACATGATGTTCACATTTAACTTCCCAGCTGTGTAGATTTTATCACCAGACGCAGTCTGAAGGGTAACACAGGATGGCGTCCAAATGAGTTTTTATCTTTAAAGTGTTCAGCTAAATCTCTCCGAATGATGGTAACATTAGCTCCAGTGTCAATGATCATATTGCAAGGAACTCTATCGATATGCCATTGATGGACAGTCCGTTACTGCTGCCACTCACTGTAGAAATCTTGAGCGCTTTAAAACAAGATTTTCATTCTCTGGCAACCTCCGTTTTATTCATTTGTTTCCTCCGTCGTTGCTGGGAAATGGTCTCAATTTCCGTGCTCCGGGGTGTTCTGCAGTTCCTTTGCACGTGGCCTTCAGCTCCACAGTTCCAACACTTTGATTTCTTGTCACTCGTTTTCGTCCGATGGCATTTAATTGTCTGTTCAACTCGTTTGTCATATTTTTCGTGGTTTGGGGTGTTCTGTAGTTCCTTCGCACGTCGCCTTCAACACCGCAGTTCCGACACATTAGAACTGGTTTCTTTTTATTTCTGTTCCGTCTCAAGCCACTGACTTTGCCTGGTAAAATCATCTGTTTTCTTTCCCATACCCCGGGGTGTTCTGCAATTCCGTCGTAGGTGACCTTCAGAACTACATCTCCAACACCTTAGAGCCACTTTGTTCTCACTGCTACTCCGTATCAAAGCGTCGACTTGTCTGGATAAATCAACTAAACGAGCCATCAATTTATCCACTGTCTCGTGGACTCGCACAGCTCTGCCTGGGTAGCGACCATTACGAGTTGCTTGCTGGGCTGCCTCGAACTTCATGGCGTACACTAAAGCGCTTTTCAAATCTTTAACATCCACCATTCGCAGTGCTTTCTGTATTTCAGGGTCCCGGATGCCATCGATGAAATACTGCAGCGACAGGATTTCTCTTGATTCTGTCGGGCACTCGAAAAAGACGTGATGTGACAACCTTTCAACATCCGTGTTGAGCTCCTGAAGTGTTTCGGTGGGCTTCTGTTGACGGGATTTTAATTGAAGCCTGCTGTAGTCTTTTAAACATTTCTCGCCAAAGCGCAGCTTCAATGCGCCGGATAGAGCTTTAATTTACAATTCAACTAACATAAATTATTTAAATACCAAATCCGTAACAATATGAAATTTTGGAATTTACGTGGGAAAATTTTCGTTCATTCTCAGGTGTGCATCAAATGGTATAAGACCACAGCCCTTTTCTAAAATTTCTTAGTTAAAACGTTTGAATGAATTCAAATGTTCACAACAAAGTGCTTTGTCCTAAAATGTTTGGTTGTTTTATTCAGATGCATGCATTAGAGTCCACTTTAAATGCCTTCGTGTAGTGCTTGATTTCTAACGCAGCAATAAGCATTTGTAATAATAGTAAAATCGCGTTTTTGAATTTTCTGTAGTTTACTGAAATATATAACAACTGTTAAGTTAGAGTACTTCACCACCTATTGGATAGGGAGAGAAACGCTCCTTTGGCCATCTGGATTCGGCTAAGAAACATGCCAGAGCATGTATTAGAATTGAATTTAATTAATTACTGTCAATAAATTAGTTCTTTTGCTATACAGTCCACTCATTAGTTTAGAATCATAATACATGGTCAGCACAGCCGGGGAAATGAACAAAATGCTTGCATTAAATAGACTAGTTTCTGTAGTAGTTTCTGTACTTTCTAACTAGGTTAGAAAATGTAGTGAAGGAATATGATGATATTTCGAATAAGAACGAAATTCAAAGAAAGTAAAGATCTCTTCAAAGCATTCAGATGGATATCAGAAACTTAAGGAATAGATATTTCGAAAGCGTTGATGGAAAAGGTGTCACAGCCATCGATGAAGAAATCGCCACAACGGAAGAAAAACTGAAGTTCTATAGGTAAGAATTATGGAAATTCTATCATTTATCACTCATTCTGAAAATGAAAATGATTGTAATAAATTTGATTCTAAAGTACAAATACGTTTGCCAGAATTACCAATTCCTAAATTTTCTGGTAAATATACCGATGGAATAATTTTTAGCTTCAATTCGAAAACATCATAGCAACTGACAGAAGTTCAGAAACTCTACTATTTATGGCTGCATTAACTGATGAAGCAAAAAATCTTGAAACTGTTGATGATACTTTCAGTTCTCTATTTAAAGCTCTTCAAGATAGGTATGAAAATAAAAGGATATTAATTGAGACGCATATAAAGTCATTAATGGATTTACGTACATTCGAATCGTCTAAAGGAATAAGATATGTAATAGATAATGTTACTAAAATCGTTAGGGCTTTGAATGTTTTAAAGTATAAGAAAAATAATTTATCCGACATTCTGTTATTAAATATTGTACTTCAGAAACTAGATTTTGAAACGCGCAAACAATTTGAATTAAGCATTAATGCTACGGAAGTTCCTACGTTTGATGAATTAATTTCGTTTTTAGAGAAAAGATATCAGTTATTGGATAACATTAACCGTAGTACTAATAAAATGGAATATCCGTTAGAAGAAAATTCGAAATCAAAGGCTCTGATGGTTAAAACCGATAGTGTTTCGATTTGTGTAATATGTCAAAATAATAATCATCCACTGCCTAAATGTGATTCGTTTTTAAAACTTAATCCAAATCAAAGATATGAAATAGTTAAAAACCATAAACTGTGTTTAAACTGTCTCAGTAAGGAACATTTAATTGCAGAATGCAATTCTAAGTTCAGATGTTCGGAATGTCATAAAAAACATCATTCATTAATCCATCGCCTGCTCAGAAATGGCGCCATTGAACAAAAGTTAGACAAAACAAAAACGGAAGCAACGAGTGACGAAGTTATAAACAAGAATGCAGATGTATCTAATAAAAATCAGTCAAGTTGTTTTTTGACACGGAGAAAAAAAATGTGTTATTAGCGACAGCAATAGTATATATTTGCAATTCAGAAGGAAAAAGAATTCCAGTTCGCGCATCACTTGATAACGGCAGCATGAGTTATTTCCTGTGGGAAGGCGTTGCTAATTTGTTAAATATAAAGAAAGAAAGAATTTATGCATCTGCATCCGGAATAAAAGATAACGTTATAAATATTAATAATCAACTAGATGTACAGATTTCGAATAAGGATTTAACATATGTAAGATCAGTTAATTGCTTGGTTATTTCTAAAATAACCAATGTAACTCCATCAAGGAGTTTAGATGGGCAGTCATTAAATATTCTCATTGATACTGAATTAGCGGATCCGCAATTTGGAACACCTAACAAAATAGATATGTTACTAGGGGCCGCATTGTTCTTTGAGATTTTAAAACGAGGAAAATTTCAATTAGAAAAATCAACGGTTGATATTCCAAGAAACAGGTTTTGGATATATCGCTTCTGCTGCATGCAAGGGTAACTCAGAAATAAATTATTGTGGTTTAGTTCTAAGTAGTGAAGAAAGAGTTGAAGAAAGATTTTGGGAAGTTGAATCCATTGAGAATATCGAAGATGCTTTGAGAGTGAAGAAGAAAAATACTGCGAAGAACATTTCAAGCGTACTCACTATAGACAAAATGATGGAAGATATGTAGTTCAGTTACCCATAAGGGGAAGTATAGAATTAGGAGAATCGAAAACGCTGGCTGAGAAAAGATTGCATCAAGTGGGGAATCGACTAGAAAGCGATTCGAATATGAAAACATTATATAAGAATTTTGTCAAGGAATATAAGGATCTAAATCACATGGAAGAAGTTCAAGAAATTGAAACATCGACTTGCAATTATCTTAGTCATCATGGAGTTTATCGGATAGAGAAAAACCTCTACCAAGCTTCGCGTTGTGTTTAATGCATCAGCGGCTACTAGCAATGGAAAATCACTTAATTCAATATTAATGAAAGGGCGAATACCTCAAGAAGATTTATTTTCTGTTATTATCAGATTTAGAAAGTACAAATATGCATTACGAGGTGATGTTCAGAAGATGTACAAATACTTATTGAACCATCGCAACGAAACCTGCAGTTGATCTAGTGGAAAGAATCAGTTGGTAGTCCTGTGCAGACTTATGGTCTAAGGACTGTAACATACGGAACAGCAAGTGCACCGTTCCTTGCAACAAGGATCCTGAAGCAGTTAGCAATGGATGAAACAACTGACTTTCCTCATGCCTCAAGAGCCATACTGAAGGACTGTTACGTGACGACATTATCACTGGAGCTAATACGGTGCAAGAAGCCAAGGAGTTGCAGACACAGTTAACCTGTCTTCTAGAACGTGGTGGAATGCAGTTACACAAATTGTGTTCAAATAATCCAGAATTATTGAAGAATAAAGAAAGTGCAACTCAGGATTGCTCTTTTCAAGTTACGGATAAGCTTCAGATTACAAAGGCCTTAGGATTGTCATGGAATACGTGTACAGACTTTTTTTCTTGCGATTTAAAGATACTTGACATTGAAGAAACAGGAACGAAAAGAGATGTCTTATCAACAATAGGTCGCCTTTTTGGTACGTTAGGTTTAATTAGACCTGTTACGAGAAAAGCTAAAATATTTTTACAAAATCTTTGGCTTCTAAAATTAAATTGGAATACATCTCTTCCTAAAAATTACTTTGAAGAATGTAAGGAATTTCTGCATAGTCTAAAAATAGTCAACGATTATCGCATAGATTTGTTCTAACCAATGTATTACAGCACATAGAAATTATAGGATTCTGTGATGCTAGTCAGAAAGCCTATGGTGCTGCTAAATGTCTGCAATTTATATCATCTTCGAATGAATTTTCATCAAGACTTCTATGCAGCAAGTCTCGCGTGTCACCTCTGAAGTCAATTACCCTTCCTCGTTTGAAACTTTGTGGTGCAGTTCCGTTGGTAAAACTAATGAAAAGAATATTAGAGGCCGTTCAGCTGCCTATAGTCAAGATGTATTACTTCATTGATTCGTCAATAGTGTTAGCATGGATTAAGAAGGAATCCCATCAACTAAAGATATTTGTTGCTAATAGAGTGTCTGTTATTCGCAGCATGACTGCTGTTCACGGGTGGTACCATGTTAACACTCACAATAATCCAGCTGATTTGATATCACGTGAAGCTGAACCTAAAGATCTTTTTCATAATGATTTATGGTGGTATGGACTAACTTTCTTGCTAACTAAGGAGAGATTTTTGACTAATCCTTGTGAAGTAATTTCATCTGATATGGATGATGCGGAATACGTCAAAGAACTCAAACTTAAGGATAATGACTTAGTTTATCTAAATGTGAACTCCAATTCCCTTGTTTTAGATCATATTCTAAACATCAGTAATAACTATATTCGTATTATTCGTGTGTTAAGTTTTGTTTGTAGATTTATAGCCAATTGTAAGGGGAAAAAATAATAGGTTCTCTAACTGTTAAGGAATTGGATGACGCTGAAAAATCATGATCAGGTATGTACAGTTACAACATTTTAGCAAGGATATTCTATCCTTAAAAAATAAGAATTGTGTTTCTCCCAAAAGTAAGTTAAACTTTTTATGCCATTTCTTGATAATGATCCTCTTCTGAGAGTAGGAGGCAGACTTGCCAATAGTAATCTTAATTACAACGGAAAATTTTCTTATGTAAAGATCATGTATTTACTAGATTAATTTTTCAGTATTACCATGTTAAAGATTTACATCTTGGTGCTCAAGCACTATTGCATCAGGTTCGTAGTAAATTTTGGGTTATTAATGGTCGAGATATAGCTCGGAAGGTTGTATATGAATGTGTAACATGTTTTCAGGTTAAACCAATTGTATGTGAACAACTTATGGGAAATTTACTTGGTGAAAGATTTAACCCAGGGTTTGTATTTAATATTTATGGACTCGAGTTTTCTGGTCCATTCATCATCAAGTATAAAAATCAGAGAAAGGGTAATTATGCAAAAGTGTACGTTGCTATATTCATATATTTAGCTACTAAAGAAGTACATTTAGAGGTAGTAACTGATTTAACCACAGATTCATTACTTGCTACTATTAAAAGATTTATTGCTAGACGTGGAAAATGTAATACCATAATGTCAGATAACGGTACTAACATAGTTGGTGCAAAATCAGAACTGAAAAAATTGCATAGCTTAGTCCCTAAATCTAATTCTGACATAGCAGATGTCTTAAAATCTGCAGGTATAAATTGGAAACTGATTCCACCTAGAGCACCAAATTTCGGTAGTTTATGGGAAGCAGGTATTAAGTCATTTAAATATCATCTTCAGCGTACAATCGGAGAAGAATTTTGGACTGTTGTCATACAGATTGAAGGTGTTCTCAATTCTCGTCCAATTTTACCTTTATCAACAGATGCAAATGACTTAACGCTTTGACTTTTTTTAATTGGACGTTTCGTTACTTCATATCCTGAACCAGATTTGTCTTATCTTAAAGATCATAGACTTTCTAAATGGCAAGTTATTACCAAGTTAATTCAAGTTATTTGGAAACGTTGGCAAACTGATTAATTTAAATCATCTTCAACAACGCACCAAATGGTTTATTATTAAAGAAAATTTAAAGACAGGTATGTTAGTTGTGTTAAAGGAAGATAATCTTCCCCCATTTAAATGGTCTTTAGCTAGAACTCTAGAAGTTTTACCTGGTAAAGATAATAAGGCCAGAGTTGTTAAAGTGAAAACATCAAATGGTGTGTATATTCGATGTATTAGTAAAATTTGTTTATTACCTATCCAGGATAATATTGCTTAGTTTACATTTTTGTTCTTATTGAAAATTGTGCCTTACATTAAAATGGAACTGTTTAGATAATAAGTTCGATTGTAGCATAGTGAATGTTAATGTTCTTGAATGTTTATATTATTTTATATTATATTCATGATGAAAGATTATCTATTAGCTTTCGTATTGAACTGTAGAATTAGTTTTTCTTGAATTGTTAAATTGTATGTTTGTTTGTAATTAACATGTTGAAATTTGTAATTTCAAATTTCAACATGTTAATTACAAACAAACAATTTAATTTTAAAATTTGTAATTTCAACAGGCGGCGGCATGTTAAGTTAGAATACAGCGCCACCTATTGGATAGGGAGAGAAACGCTCACTTGGCTATCTGGATTCAGCTAAGCAACATGCCAGACCATGTATTAGAACAAAATTTAGTTAATTACTGTTAATAAATTAGTTAGTTCTTTTGCTATACAGTCCACTCATTAGTTTAGAATCATAGTACAACAACTGAGGGAAGTAGAACTATTAATAATTTTGCCCGGCTTTTATTCTTAACTTTATTTACATGATGAGTCTGTTTTAAGTTTGCATTAAATGTCATACGCAAGTATTTAGCTTTCTTACCCGTAGATACTTTTTCATTGAAAAATATAAGTGGTCGAATGGGTTTGGTGTCTTAGCCTTTTTCCTTCTAATAATTAACAATTGTCGTATTTTAGCACTAACTGCTATTCTCCAAGAAGGACACCAGTTCTCTACATTGGGTTGTTGAACTTGCATCGTCTTTTACGGCATGATTTACGTTAGTGTATTTTGCTGGAAAAAATTCAAAATTTTGCGCACCGTCAGATATATGCTTTGGATGCGAAAGGTTCCGTCATTTAAAGAATTTTTTATGTTGACATTTTAAGGATGATGCAGAATTTGAAAATTCATAGATTTGTGAAGCTTCTTTATTATGATTAACCAGTTGTTTTACTTTCTGAATTTATACTATTCCTTCTCCTTTTCCGTTTTCCTGTCAGAATGCAAATTTAGTTCGCGTTTTAAGGTGAGGTTTTTAAATTGTATGACAGAACGCCTTCTTCTTCTCGTCGTCACGTCAATGGGTTTCTGTCTTAGGTGTGAGTCCATGTCTTCGTCCCTGCATTATAATTGTCGATAGTTACGCCGGTTATGTTCTGAGCCAACTTCGAGTTAAATTGATTGTGCATCCAAATTTTACCTTTGAATTGCTGAAAGTTATCTCGCCACAAGTGGCTGGTTGAGTTGTGAGCACAATATGTGCCAGCCTTCTGTTTTTATTTCTTATGTTAATGTTTTTTTAATGTGTAACCAGTATGTTATGTAATATATACCTTGCAAACCTAAAATCTGTAATACAACATAAATAGCCAATGTACCTCTCATCTACCTGTATGGCAATGTAATAATGCTTTTAAGATCTGAATAAACTCCCGGTAGATAGGGAAGGGCGCGGGACATATGCCTGTTTACCTCGGTTAAACACCAGGCGTCCCCGTCATCCGTCACCTGTTCTTATTTCTTTATTTAGTTTTTATACAGGGAACTTATTTAGTTTCCATAAAGTTTGTAAATTTTACAAATTTCCCAAGTTTCAGTTGTTACTTTAGACTTTGCGATAATTCGCCAATATTTCAGACACCTTGGCTAAATAGGTTAAATTCTACAAGTATAGTTTTCTCAAATTTAATAATATAGAAACAAAACCTCTGTTATGGTTATTTGTTTTCTTTCATTTATAGGTTTTTTACTGCAGCTTGGTTAGTCGAGTAATGACCTATTTTAAGCTTAGCTCATCAGGAGTTTTTGATACACCCACTTTGATTTTGATGGTCCCTGTTAAGTGAGAGATCAAAATTATCCTAAGATAAATGCAGGAACTTACAGGGGAAGTGATTACATATACATTTCGAGTTCAAATAATATTATCTTTTCTTGCGAATAGAACGACATTGTATTTTTAGTTAAACTTAACAATTTTCCATTTGTTTAGCCTCTAATGAACAAATATGTATTCCAGTGATTTGAATGAAAGAACTAAAGCAGACATTTTATGTGGAGAATTTGTATGCCATGTATAAATATAGCTGTAGTAGTAGTCGTAACGGAGGACGTGGGCACCATCCGTCTAACATTACGGTTAATCGGTACTGCCCACGTCCGCCGTTGTCTAGTATTTAGTAATAATTATAAAATTTTTACATTGCCATATATTGTGGCTGACTTACAAATAAAGTTTATACAATAATTTATTCACGTTATTAATATAACTTATTACGTAAATTTTGATTGGAGAATTTTCTCTAATGAATTTCTTTCTTTTGTAATTTCTCTTTATTTTAAACAGTTTATATATTACTTCGTTATGATGATACAATTTCGTTTGATGATATGTTAAGAATTATTTATTTTGGTAGTGAAATTCTACAAAAATTTCAAATTTAAAAGTGATTTCCAATTAAAAATTAATAACAATTTTTTATTTAAAGTTAGAAAGAAAATGGCCTGTCAAAGTACGTAAAACACGTTATTGTAAAAGTGGTATAAATTTCATAATTTTATCCTTTGCCGTTTCTGAGAAAAAGGTACTGTGATAAGGTTACATAAAAGAAGAAGAGACTGAAGATTTATATGGACAAGGATGTCTCGTGAGCATAAGCTGAAAATTATTATTTTTTTTAACTTACAAATACGTTTTCAATAGTTATTAAAATAGACTTTATTAAAATAATTAAATCGTTGGCAATGTTAAAAACGCAAGCTCGAGAGCCACGAATTGCTCTCGCACGTAAAATGTATAGAATTTGATTTTTGAAAATAGTAAGTTTCTCTCTTGTCGAATTGTATGTAGCCATTATTTTGCGTTCAACAAAATTTTTATGCTGTGTTTTGTTTTGAACCTGATGTCACAACCCAGGGTTTGTATAGAGGTTTCGGCCACTACACCGCAGCAGTAAATATTAAAAGTTGGTGGCAGCTTTTAGGGATTGTTCCTGAGAGTAAATTTAGGAACGGACTTTTTCGCCTGTGAACTTGAGTTTTATGTGAACAGTAAAGACTTTCTTCTCAAGAACGATCTAATTTTGCGTGCAAGGACAGTTCGCGTGGTGAAGCCTCTTCAGTGACAAGTGACAGTGTGTCAGAAGGGAACTCCGGAGGAAACGTGATCTAGTGCCGCAAAATAGTGAAATTTCCCGGAAGAATATCCAAGTAGTGCCAGGAGAGTCAATCGAAGGCGTCTTCAAAATTGGTGAGTACCATTTTTGTGATTTTGGAGAAGTAATGCCAGTTATTCGAGACTAGGCTTATTTTGGATATAGAGCAAAAAAAGGTTGCTTCTTAATTAGCATTTTTCTATATACGCTTTGTTTGTAGGCATAGGTATTATCATTAAGTGTTGTAAGGCAATTTGTGTTCAGATTTGTTAGGAATTATTCAGTTTTGGAGAGATAGACCTTTTGTTGTTTTTGTGTTATTGATTTTCGGGGTAGGTTATTTTTCTTTAATTTTCCGTAATGGGTGAGTTTATGAGGAAATTTACTAAAGCTCTGCTATTGGCGTTAGCGGAGGAGTTTGAAACAAATCTGTCTCAGGCAAATAGAATAAGAGAAACTAGGTAGGCTATTCTAAATGCCGAGGACTATGAAGAAGAAGCTGCGAAAGAATACGCGGCAAGAATTTGGGCTGCGGCTGAGCAGAGAAAAGCAGAAGAAATAGCCGAACAAGAGAGAGCAGAACGTGAACAAGAGAGAGCAGAGCTGGAAAGTGAACAAGAGAGAGCAGAACGGGAACAAGAGAGAGCAGAGCGGGAACGTGAACAAGAGAGAGCGGAACACGAGCGGGAGCGAGTTTTTGAATTGGAAAGGTTAAAACTGATGAATGTAGTTCAGACTAATAGCCTAGCTTCCACGGTTTCGAAAGTTGAACAATCTAGAGAAAAAAAGGTTAATTTTAAAGATCTAGTACCGCGTTTTGAACCGAGTAATATAGATATTTCATTATTCTTTATGCTATTTGAGAAACAAGCTCAAAAAGAGAACGTTAATGAGATTGATTGGGCCTCGCAATTAATTCCTTTATTACCTCACGATGTAGCCCAGTTAATAGTGAAAGAACCAGCGGATAAAGGGGATGATTATCAGCATGTTAAGAAATTACTCATGCAGAGATTCAAACTTAGTTCTTAGGCACTAAAAAACAAAATTTGAAGAACATTCTAGAAAAAACGGAATGTTATGGGTGGATTTAGTGTATGAATTGAGAGTGTATTTAGAGAATTGGTTGGATTCAGTAGAAGTTCAAGATTTTGAAAGTCTTAAGGAACTTATGCACACTAAGCAAATTAAGCGGCGAGTCCCTCTAGAAATAAGAGAGCACTACTTAGACAATTGGGAAGAATTTAAAACAGCTTCCATTTTAGCAGAGAAATGCGACAAGTATGAGGCTTTGTGAAGAGATACGAGGAAGTTAGAACAGAGAGCGGGGTTAAAGAAACCATTTGAGAAAAGTAGAGAGCGGTATGTAAATTATAACTGTAGTTATAATCAGAAAAGTAGTGGTCATCAAAGAATTAAATCAGAGGAGCATAGAAAAGTGGAGGCTCCTAAAAAAAAGCAAGTTTTCAATGAAGCAGGTTTCGAGAAACAGCGGAAAATAAGGTGTTACAATGTGGAAAGGACGGACATATCCGACCTAACTGTCCATCGCTGGAAAAGAATAAGGCTAATCTGGTGAATAATCTAGGAACGGAGAGTTGAGGAAAATGTTTTGAGCCGTATTTCAAGAAAGCAGTGATTAGTGGGATAGAGAGAGAATATCTGAGAGATACTGGAGCTGGTATAGATCTGTGTAATAGTACTTGGATTAATACTAGTGACTTATTAGGGGAAACTTTATGGGTGAAACAGCCTTTGGACACAGAATGTAAATGTTTACCTATGGCGAAAGTCACCATTGAAGGTGATTTTGGTGTGGTCACCACAAAGGCAGCCGTTACTCCGGTAGAGTTAGATAAAGAGTACTATTTGTTAGGGAATAAAACTGCACAGTTGATTGAGGAAATTAGGGAACGACCGGTTCTCTTGAATGCTGTGGAGACTCGTAGTCAGGAGTTTAGAGAGAGCGAGTGCACAAGACTTAGATACCAGATCGGAAGAAAAGAAAGAGATAGAAAGTGAAAGGGCCGTCAATAATAAGCATTCGGAAGAAAGGAAGTTAACCAGTAATACGGAGGAGAACATTAAAATTCCAGACCTCAGTTTACAGGAAAGGGTATCCTTGCGGATGTTTCGCCAGCAGAATTCTCGGAAGCACAAGCAACAAAAAATCATGATTATGTTCAACACCAAACAAAATTTATTATATCGTATACTGAAGGAACACAAGATCTGCAGAATTCGATATTCGAAAAACCCACTTCTATCAAGACGTTTTCTTCTGAGAAATTGCTTCCGAATAACCTTGCTGTAAAAATGATTCTCAATTATAATGCTGAATCAAATGCATATGCTATATGGCGTGCAATTTATAAGGAGACATTACCAGCCATTGGCGAGTTTTCTTTGGATGAGCTGACAAATCATAAAGTCAGGAAAAAGAAATTGGGACCTCATCCAAATATAGTTGTAAATGTTGAAGAGTGTCCTATCTCAGTAACTGATTATTCGAGATCAGATCTACGGACAGCAGTAACTTTAGCATGTGAAGTATATGGAGGAGCCAATCCTTTTTGTTCTGTAAACTGTTATTTGAAAAATGATATTTGTAGCGTTTTGGAATTATATTTTTGTAGATTTAAATTTGTTTGCATAGTGTGTTTCATTTTCAAAATTGTTAGAATTAAATGTTTTATCTTAAGTATTAGCATTGTTTAAAATTTGAGGAATATGCTTTGTATAAGGCAGACATTAGGAGTAGTTTAAATTATTTTTGTTGTATTTATGCGGTTATGTTATCTAGAAATAAGTGCAGGGTAATGTAACTGGCTTCTCTATTATCACTTAAATGGTTACCACTTGTGTTTGGAAAGCAGTGAAATGTAATTAGAATTTTTCCTTCCATAGTCAAGAAAAATTTCTTTATGAGGGGAAGAGTTGTGATAAGGTTACATAAAAGAAAAAGAGACTGAAGATTTATATGAACAAGGATGTCTCGTGAGCATAAGCTAAAAATTATTATTTTTTTAACTTACAAATACGTTTTCAATAGTTATTAAAATTGTCTTTATTAAAATAAATAAATCGTTGGCAATGTTACAAACGCAAGCTCGAGAGCCACGAATTGCTCTCGCACGTAAAATGTATAGAATTTGATTTTTGAAAATAGTAAGTTTCTCTCTTGAATTGTATGTAGCCATTTTTTTGCGTTCAATAAAATTTTTATGCTGTGTTTTGTTTTGAACCTGATGTCACAACCCAGGGTTTGCATAGCGGTTTCGGCCACTACACCACAGTACATAAAATTGATGAATTTAATATGGTTGTGTTAGCAATTAATTATTTCCTTTATTAAAAACTTATTCCGTCAAATATTAATTGTTAAATACTTGCTTTATTCAGAAACATTACCGTCAACATTACTGCTCAAAAAACATTACAGTTCAAATTATTATCGTTCTGAAAAAAACTTTTGTTGCCAATCGGTAAAATACATTTTAAATAAAATTAATACGTTGCGTTTACATTCGGGCATCCGGACTTAGTTACGACCTCGGAACATTAAGAACTTATGTTTAAAAAAATTAAATCTGTAATATTAATGTTTATAGTTCGAAAGTTTTTAGCTGTCATATAGATTCACCGTCGTTTTCTATTGTTTTTCCGTGTCCTAGTTTTAGTAATATGCAGCGTGTTGTTATCGTTATCCCCAGTAACACTAATGTCATCACCATCATCATCGTCTTCTTCTGATTCAGCTTGACACTGCCATGAATTTAATTGGCTCACATGAGCTGTCGTACTAAAGAAATGTCCTTTCACCTTCTCTTCTAATTGAGTCACTCTATAGGTATCACTTGGTAAAACTTCTGTAACTACCAAAGGTCCTCGATACTTTTGTTGTGTTTTGGTTGATTCTCCAGTTGATTTAGGTACTCTTCTCATAACTACTATTTTCCCTCGTTCGAATGTTAAAGAATTACTTTTCTTCTTGTCATAATTTGCTTTCATTTTCATCTGCATATCTTCAATTCTCTTTCTAGCTTCATTCTGTAAGATTACTGGATTCTCCCATTCATTTGCGTCTTCATCTGTAATCATCCTCATCAATCCGTCGTTAAATTTTGGTGAATAACCGTGAAGCATTTCAAAAGGAGTTTTATTTTTAGTCTTATGTATCATATTGTTTAGATTTCTTTCGCATTCCTTAATCTTTTTGTCCCAGTCTCTCTGATTCGGATTTTCCATACTCGTTTTAATCGTAGCCAAAATTGTTCGATTTGCTCTTTCCACCATTCCATTACCACTTGGATGCTGAGTTGAATTGAGGGTATGACTGATTCCATTATTTTGACAGTACTCTCGAAATTCCTTCGCTGTGAAACATATTCCTCTATCGCTGATAATTTTTTCTGGTAACCCAAAATCATCTACAAAACTCTTCAATGCTACTAACACATACTTGGTTGCAGTACTTTTCATAGGATATAAGCGTGTAAATCTCGTAAAATTATCAATTATTACAAATAATTCTGTATTTCCTCTTGAACTTTTTACGAATGGTCCTAAATGATCTATATGTATAATTGCAAAAGGTCTTCTACCAGGTCTAATTGGATGCAGTACTCCTTGTTTCTTACCACTAGGCATTTTATTTACTAGGCATTCGAAACACATCGAAATGTGACGCATAACATACCGTTTCATTCCTTTAAACCAGTATGATTCCTTGATTTGGGCAACAGTTCTGTCTGCTGAAAAATGTCCCAAAAGATCGTGAAATTTTACAATACCTTTTCTCATCGATTTAGGTATGACATATAATTTCTCCTTTTCCTGATCTTTCACTTTACGAAACAATCGATTATTCTTCAAGACGTAATTTTCAGTTACATATTTCTCTGCATTCGTTCTATCATTTATCCTTTTCTTTAAAATGTCTATTAATTTGCGTAATTCTGGATCTGAATGCTGAATCATAAGAATTTGTTCCATCTATCGTTAGCGTTAAACAAACTTCCAAGTTGTTTTCAATTATAGAGTCTAAAGTTTCTTCTGGCTGATCAACTGGCGATCGGCTCAATGCATCTATGTGACTCATTCTTTTGCCTTGTCTGTGCTTTATTTCAAGATTGCATTCCTGGATCAGATTACTCCACCTTGCTATCTGAGGATTTGAAGTTTTCTTCGCGTTTAAATAAACTAAAGCTTGGCAGTCTGTAATTACCGTAAATCGGATTCTAATTAAAAATTGTCGAAGTCGTGTCAAAGTCCAAACTATAGCCATTAATTCTAATTTGCTTGAATGATAATTCTTTTCTGTTTCTGTTGTCCCTCTACTTACACAATAAACTAAATGCCACTTTCTATCTTCACCTTTTTGCAACAGCATTCCTGCCAGCCCTTTGTTGCTCGCGTCTGTGTGCACTTCAGTCTCTGCTTCGGGATTATATAATGCTAGTATTGGTTCATTAGTTAAATGATCCTTTAAAGTACTGAATGCTTCTTGCTGATCTTCGTTCCAACGAAATGTTTCATCCTTCCTCGTCAGTCTCGTTAGCGGCTCAGCTTTCTCTGCGTATTTCGGTACAAACCTTCTAAAGAAACTTGTAAGACCTAAAAATTATTTAACTTCATGTTCATTGGTTGGTTTAGGAAAGTTTAATATGGCTCGTACTTTTCTTGGTCCAGGTTGCATACCATTTGATTTTATTAGAAATCCCAAATACTCAACTTCATCTTTTCCAAATTCGCATTTTGTCAGTTTCAATGTCAGCATTGCTTCTCTCAATCTATCAAACACTTTCCTAAGTTTTTCCATCATTTCTTCCCAAGATTTAGCCGGAATTAATATGTCGTCCAAATAGCACAATACTTCTTTATTAAGCAATGGACCTAAAACTTGATTCATAAGTCTCTGAAATTCTGCAGGTGCATTAGCTAACCCAAAGATCATACGTTACAATTGACCAGTATCATCTGGAGTGATGAAAGCTGTTTTCAGTTTCGCTTCTTCAGTTAAAGGAATCTGCAAATATCCATGAGCTAAGTCCAATGTAGTGAAAACTTTACACTCACTAAGGCATTCAAGAAGATCATCTATCCTAGGGAGTGGAAATTTATCTTTAACAGTTTGCGAATTCAACTTTCTATAATCTATCACTAATCGTAATTCACCTGTTTTTTTTTTCTTTACAAGTAAAACTGGACTAGCATACGGAGATCTTGTTTCAGTAACAATTCCATATTTCTTCCATTCATTTATTATCTTCTTTATAGAAGCACGCTCTTCGGCATTGGTTTTATACGACTTCATGCAAATAGGCTTACTCCCTTCAATTTCTTTAATATCCATTTTTGTTAAGTTTGTACACCCTAATTCCTCCATATTTAATGCAAAACAATCTCGATACTCATTGATCAAATGTAAAACTTCCTGTTTTCTCTCTGGTGTAATATTGTTATTAAATTTAATTTCTTCTAAAGTAATCGGTCTCTTAAACTTCTTAATTTCTTTTATTATCAGTATTTCCTTTTGACTTGAATTTTCAGTTTTCTGATCTGAACTTGGTTCAACTAATTTTGCTAATTCCGCTCTACCGATACATTGATTCTCTTTCAAAATTAGTTTTCGATCGCTGTAGTTAGTGACTGGTATCACTGTTTCTCCCTGTATTACTTCCAATAATGAGCCTAACTCATCTTCCGATCCACTTATTAAAACATAACCGTTATTTATTTCATCAGTTTTAACTTACACGAAATTAACCGTATTACTTTCGATTTGAGTTTCTTGGGAAGCCTTCAGTTTAATTCGCGGAGTGTTGCTATCATTTTGCAACTGTGAAAATGGGCAGTCATTAGCATAGCGTATGTGCAAGGTATTACCTATCTTGGCGTATGCAATATGTGGTAAATCAATCCATGTTCGACCAACTAATAAGTCGTATGGTTGCGTTTCATCTCCTACAATGAGAACTGTAATGTCCTTTCCTTCCACATTATCAATCTCTAAGTTAACAGTTACTTTTCCCAATGTTCTAGCAGCTGGTTTATTCTGGTTCCCAAAGCCAAACAATTCTTCCACATCAGGTTTTATAATAAGATTCAGTCTCTTAGCCGCAGATTGTTTCAATAAACACGAACTAGAACCCGTATCTATGATTGCAGTAATTTCTTCTCCATTATTGATGCGAGCATACTTTAAATATACAGCTGGTGAAACACCTGAATTCTGGTCCACGGATAAATTATTTTTAACATTTGTCAAGTCTGGATTCTTAGACGTACACGTTTTAAAAGTATGACCCTTTTCATTACATTTCCTGCAAATAATTTCTTTTTTAGGTTGAGGACAATCCGTCGCTATATGTCCATAATCATTACAATTGAAGCATTTCTGCTCACCCTTTTCATTGCGGATGCCAGAATTATATTCCCTTTTCCTTTCGTCTGTTTTATAAAACTTATCTCTCATATTGTATTTATTATCAAAACTGTTTTTAAAACCCACTTTGAAATTACCATCTGTCTGCATGGAATCGTTAACATTTCTTTGTCTTGAATACTGATTATAGGATCCTTCCTAAAATTTAGAACCAGATTTGGGCTTAGAATTATGCCTAAAAGTTTTATTTTCTACTTGAAGTACTTTTATCCCTGCCCGAATATTTTCATATTCATCTAGTTTTTCAGCCAACTCTTCAGGATTAATGAATTTAGACCAATCATCAATGAAATGGTCTCGGATAGCAGCGGGGACCCTCTTCTTTAATTGATCAGTAATAATAAGTTGTTTTAAAGAGTCAAAATCTGTTACATTTAATCCAGCAAGCCACTCTTCAAAATAATTTTTTAATTCAAACGTGAATTCCTTCCACGTATTACGCAACGTTTTAATATGATCAACAAACTTTTGCCGAAACCGTTCAGGGCTTAAATTTTCTCAGTAGCAGTTGTTTAACGTGCTTATAGTCGTTAGCTTTCTCTTCTGATTCACGGGAAATTGAGTTATTTCATAAGGCAATAGACCCAACAGCTGAGAAACCCAGTTTTTTTCTTCTAACCCAATACGTCGTGCCTGTCTCTCAAATAAAACTAAATAAAAACTTGTATCACCTTCATTCAAATCATACTTATGCATTAATTTACTCATATCACAAATATTACTTCTACTAACAATAGAAGGAACAGAATCATTTACATTACTACTTCTGATTTCCGCTTCTATTTTCAATTTTTCAAGTTCAAATGTTCTTTGCTTATCTCTTTTTATAATTTCCATTTCAAGTGCTCTTTGCTTATCTTTTTCTTCCATTTCAAATGCTCTTTGCTTATCTTTTTCTAAAATTTCTAACTTTTCCCTGTCTGAACGATCATTTATAATTCTATCTAGCGTTTGTTTAGTAAAGTCTTCATTATAATTCTTACTATTCAAAATCATATCTCTTAAGCCTACAATTTTAATATCAGAAGGTACACCTACATAAAGTTCCAAAGCAAGTTCTTTTAAGTCACATTTCTTGCCTCTTGCCAAATAAGCCATCTTAGACTTCAATTTTCAAATAATAATACAATAATTATACTTAAGTTCTTTCCGTTTAATACTTAGACATAACATATACAGTTTATAAATTCACGTACCTTTCTACCTTCAGTTTTGGCGAGCTTCCACATTCAGTTTAGGCTTAGCGTACGTTAAAGCAATACGTTGTTAAATCTAGATAATAATTCTAGTTTATCCCACTTCTGAAATGTTAGCAATTAATTATTTCCTTTATTAAAAACACATTCCGTCAAACATTAATTGTTAAATACTTGCTTTATTCAGAAACTTTACCGTCAACATTACTGCTCAAAAAACATTACAGTTCAAATTATTATCGTTCTGAAAAAAACTGTTGTTGCCAATCGGGAAAATACATTTTAAATAAAATTAAAACGTTGCGTTTACGAGATAGGGCTTTCTCGGCTCCGTTAACTAAAAGAAGCAGTCACAACAAGCTAGCAGAAGACCGAAGTGAAGAATGAATATACACTGCTCGACATTGAAAATGCAACACCAAGAAGGAGTGGTCAGAAATTTATGCAAATTTTAGAGTAGACGCACGTCACTGAGTTATGCGAACGATGTGAAATGCGCAGCTTCCGACACACGTGAAGTAGGATATAAGGGAAGGAACGTGCAGAATGGGCAATATTCGTGTCATTAATTTCTCCCAGACGAATTATCGAAGAAAGTTGGTTTTTGTCCCGGAGAATACGTGTAATAGGAGAAAATGCCAGGCCGCCGTCAACGAAGGCACTCCAGCAGAGAGACGATTTTACGAGGGGTATGGTGATCGGACGTAGAAGGGCGGGTTGGTCCTTACGTCAAATCGCAACTGATACCCACATGGATGCGAGCACGGTGCATTGGCTATGACGAACATGGTTGGAACAATGAAATGTGGGAAGAAGGAGGGTTGCAGGTGCAGGAAGTGTGACGTCAGCAGGCGTGAATAGACGCATCCGCCAACAAGCTGTGGCGGTCCCGCAAGTCACTTGTACCGCGATCCTGCAACATGTGCAAGATACCCTGGATGTTCCCGTGTCGACCAGAACCATTTTCCGTCGATTGGTTGAACGTGGCCTGCACTCACGGCGTCCGTTAAGAAGACTGCCACAGCATAGACGATTCTAGACGAACGTCTAGAATGGTGCCGGATTGGAGCGATGTGGATGACATAATGGCGAAACGTCGTGTTCTCAGATGAGTCACGCTTCTGTTTATCCAGTGACAGTCGCCGCATACGTGTGTGGCGTCGACGGGGAGACAGATCCATTCCGGAAGTAACTGTGGAACGCCCGACTGCGCGACGGCGTGGCATGATGGTTTGGGGCGCTATTGCCTACGATTCCAGGTCACCTCTAGTTCGTATTCAGGGCACTATGACGACCCAACGATACTTGGATAATGTGCTGCGGCCGGTGGCAATCCCCTATATTCAGGGGCTGCCTAATGCAATTTTTCAGCAGGATAACGCCCGACCACACAGTGCTCGCATCTGCCAACATGCTCTGCAAGGTATACAGATACTTCCCTGGCCACCGTACTCTCCTGACCTGTCACCAATCGAACGTGTGTGGGTTGTGATTGGACGCCGTTTGCAGACTCTGCCCCTGCCTCGTTCAGAAGACGAACTGTGGCAAATGGTTGAAAGGGAATGGAAAGCCATCCCTCAGGACACCATCCTCACTCTTATTGACGCTATCCCTAGACATGTTTCTTCGTGCATCGCTTTCCGTGGTGGTCCTACATCCTACTGAGCCAACGCCGTTCTCGCTCTGTATTCTGACTATAATTTTGAAATAAAGATCACTTATTGCTGCTTGCTGTCTCTGTCTTTTTTCCAAATTTCATCACTTTCCGACCACTCCTTCTTGGTGTTGCATTTTCAATGTCGAGCAGTGTACTTATTTTCGCTCAAATGGTGGAAGCATCAGATTTGAACCTGCGTCAGCATTTTTGTATAAGGATTCTATGGCATGGATTACTTCTGAAATAATACAATTAACACACAGTTATTATAAGCAATTACTATTTTTAGGAAATTAAGACGAAAGAACAAAATTTGTGAAGGGAAGTTAAGGGAGGACTGCAGCAAGTTAATGCTAGAATTTTATCGTATATTTAATAATGAACTATGATTTTAACAATATTAGTTGTATTAAAAAGTAAATTATGAATTTGAAAATTAGAAAGTTATTCATTTATATAACTTGTTCTGTTATTAAGAAATATGTAACGATTATCTGAAATTTTATATTTGTAGTGTTCCGTTAAAAAAGCTTAAAAGACCTTCCCTAAAAAATCATATTAATCATATAAACTTTACAAAATGAAGGTCATTTTTAAATTGCCTTAAAGGAATGAACATTCGATTGGACTGTATGCATTGTGATTTATTTTAGAAAAAAGAACAAAAGCAAAATTTAAAAAAAGGGGGGGGGGGAATTATGGTTTTAAAAATATATATTCAAAAGCTATTAGCTAATTAAAAAATTTTGTTAGATGTATATGTATTTCCAAAACGCAATATTTTACTTCATTTTTTTTTTAATTTTTAGTGCTTTTGCCCTTAAAAAAATACTGTTCTGTTGTTAAGGTATTTTTCTGTTTCAATAGGGGGTTGAATAGATAAAATGCACATTAGATACTATTTGGAAGTGACTTTATTTTCAAACAACATTCAAAGTCTTCGCTTTCACAACAAGTTCTTAAAGTGGAAGAAATAAATCTGAAATACATTTTAAAACGCATTTTCTCCCACTTTATAGCCTGCCTTCGTGGTGTAGGATAACATGTCCGACTAGGGAGATCTAGTGTTCGAATCCTGGTGACAGCATTTCTCATTTTTCTATTCTCCTGCATCGATAACCCTAATAGCTCTACAGACGACGCCCAAACTAACTGGACGATAATTTATCCTCACCAGGATTTGGCGATTGTATCCCCTCCTCCCCAGTCGCCCTTTAGAAGGAAGAGTACATAAAGTGTTTTCTCCCTCCTTACAGCGTGTCTTCGTCGTGTAAATGGGTAACACATGTGCCTAGCAGTGGGAGGTTCGATGTTCTAATCTCGGTGAAGGCGCAGCTTAGATTTTATGCGTCATGTTTAAAAAATCTAATTACTCTACAAGTTTATCCAAATCTGAAGTGGTACCACAGGAAACAATCGAGACTGGATAATTTCTGCTCACAGAAAAATAAATTGATTCGAAGAAAACATTGAGTAAGACCCACCATAAGAGTACTGAAGAATCATTCCTGAATTGGTTCAGCATTAAAAAAGCACAGTCTGACAATATATGGCCAAATGTTAAAGGCTAGTGCGTTTACCAGACACATCTTAGAGTCTGCCTTTTTACTCAAATAGCTGTTTGAGAAAGTTTAACGAACGGAGTACAGAATCTTTTTCTGCCGTTCATGAGTAGTGTTTTTTTAACTTATGCATACAATTAGAGCATTCTACTTTGCATTCCTTCCTGAGGTTTAAGTCTCATAGTTTTATGATATGAAAATCTATTACATGCCTTTTAAGTTAAAAAAAACACGCACCTGTTTCCTGCAATCCTAACAGGAAAACTGCGGAGACAACAGTCAAGCAAGGCAAATAGTTGTTCTTGGAAATGGCTGTCTAACTGTTTACGAGGTTATATTTCTAGTACATATTTAATTAGACACTTTTATGTTTACCAATTACCTAAATGGTGACACTGTGTCAACAACAAAATGCTGTGAACGAAAAATCCCTGTGTCTAAAATTCGCTCATTGTTCTTCTCCCCCTCATTTTCCAGAGACGGAAAAAAAAAAAACAGAAAGGTAAATTTGTAACGTTCCAGATTCTAAACGTCTGTGTTTTTTTTTTTATTATTCTCCCTTGCAAACAAAAGTAGTTTGTTTCAACTGATAGGTCAAGAAAACATTTAAGGCTTGTTATCTGAAACGGTCAGTTTGCCTAACTGATTTAGCTCTGTGTGGCCTCTGTTAAAAACTTTAGACGCACTTGATTGTTTTAAATCCGTTACACTTCTCGTAGAATCCTAAACTGAAATTACGAAAACACTTTGAATGATACCTGAAACGAAATGAAATGTGTTCGTTCTTTTTCAGAAGCAAAATGAAAAGCGGTAGATAGCAGCAATTAATGGAGTCGCTTATGTAATAGAAGAAGTTATGAATTTTGCCAGACAATCAGATTTGGAAGTTGTTAATGAGGACATGAGTGAGCTCTTGAACTTGCATAGTAAAGGACTGACAGGAGATGAGTGTATAGAAATGCATGAGCAAATTGGTAATGAAAACTCGGACAACTCATGTACAGGCCCACCAGAAAAGCATATTACAATTGTAAGCTTGATAGAAAGTTTCGAGTCAATAGGAAAAAGATTATAAATTTTTGGAGAATATGGACTCTAGTGAAGAAAGCGTTCTAGCTGCAAGGCAAAGAATAAAGAATTTATTAACTTGATTAATTGCGTTGATGATTGCGTTTACGCAATAAAAATGTCATTACGCCCTTAGCCGTCAGATAAGTTTGTTAAATTTTGCGAAGCCGCCGGCATCGAGATAACCCCATTCTATGTAGCACCTTCATTTTAATCTTATTTTGTGCTGCTCAAAACTATGTTCTTTATGACATGTGTTTTTCTATCTAACTTTATACAAGTTTCTCAGGCTTTGGTGATATTTAATCAAAATTTGTGTGATATTTAATCACACAAATTTTGGTGATATTTAATCAAAATCCGGAATTACATATCAAAACAAGCGATACAAAGGGAAACTGCCCTGGAAACCAAATATGAAGACATTATTAGAAAATAACAAGCAGATAGCAATGGAAAGATTTTTGAGATTGAAATCATCTTTTAAAAATTATCCGTCCTTATTTTGTGAATATAACACTGTTCTAAAGAATTATCTTTCGGAGAATATTATTGAACCTCTTCCAGTTGATGAAGTAAATTTACGCCAAAATACATTTTATCTACCTCATCGAGCTGTAATACGTACGGATAAGACTACAAGCAAATTACGCATTGTGTTTGATGCTTCGGCGCATGCAAAAGGTCAATTATCTTTGAACGACTGCTTATACACGGGATTTAATTTTATGCCTAACCTATTTCTTCTTTTGATCAGATTTAGAACGAATCCGATAGCATTTGTTGCAGATATTAAGATGGCTTTTCTCCAGATTGAAATAGATGAAAGTGAACGAAACTACACCAGATTCTTCTTGGAAGAAGATCCAGGAACTGATGATGAAAACAAGAAACTGGAAATTTTTCGGATGACAAGGGTGTTATTTGGGGTGAGATCTAGCCCGTTCCTCCTTGCAGCCACAATCAAGCATCATTTGAAAAGGTACGTAGATATATTTCCTCTGACTTCTAAGCCTCTTATTGAGTCATTGTACGTCGACGATTTTATTTGTGGGCAAATCACTGTTTAACAGGCTCTAAAGACTTGTAAAGAGAGTGTAGACATTCTAAAGGAGGCAAGCATTGACCTTCGAAAGTGGAGAACCAATTCTCCTGAATTAAAGAATTTAAACCTCAATGTAGATCAGGGTGAAGAGTCTTTAGATACAAAATTGATAGCTTCAAAAGTATTGGGAATTGGTTGGGATGAACAAACTGACACGTTTTAACCCTTTAACTGCTTAAGACGTGTATAAACGTTTTCAGAGTTTCCTTTAAAAATGCTTTAGAAGTGTTTACACGAATTTCAAATCGCTCGAAAAATGTTTAAGACGCGTATCCACGAAGCTCAAATTTCGCCAAAATTGCTTAAGACGTGTTTAGACGATGCGATCTGGTCTTCTTTCCCTTACCTTTCTGCAGGCGGCTGTCAGTTAACACAAAGCTCTTAATAGGGTGTGAAGTCTGTTTGAAAAGAACACTTTACGGAAGAGTTCTGAGAGTTAAGTATCACTGTCAGACAGCAGGTGTGTGTTATCTTTCTCACGACTGCAGGCTTGTAAATGAAGATAAATTGTTTTACAACAGTTTGCTTTGTGGTTATTTACGCAAATGAAAGTCAAACAGAATCGCTCGTTGTTACAATACATTACCGAAATTTAGAAGAAACAGGAAAAAATAATAATTGTAACGTAAGACGTACTTTTGAATAAATCATAAATTATACAATTAAATATTTTATTTTAGCATTAAAATTGGATTACAATTTCTGATTCGTCAAGAATAGGAAAAAATATAAAATGCTGCAAACATCTATCTTGTTTGCCCTCGTATTTCAAGTGCCGGTGTTTTTAATGGTATATTCTTCCTTTTTTCACTTTGAAATTGGAAAACTGTGCTTTCAGCATACCTGATTTTTCTACTCGTATATGTGGCTGTGTGTTCCTTATAAAAGCGAACTAACATATAAAAATTTCTTGGATGTCGAAAGGAAGATATTCTACTCGAAAATTTCAATTAAATCGAACAAATTCATATGCTGCAGGAATTTCTAGAAATATTTGTTTTTAAAAATTTTATTAAGATTTGAAATACAAATTAGTTTTAAAATCTAGGGGAAAAGTATGCATTTCTTGGAACTTTTTTGGAAAGAAATCTACCGGTATAAAATCGCTTAAAATTAATGGAGTGTAAGTTAAGTAAAACAGTTAATATACTGAGCACAATTAGTCAGAAAAACAATTAGCTAACGAATTAAATTAATTACATTAAAAGAATTTCGTTAGAAAATAACCTCTCCAAATGTCAGGGACAGGGACAGGGAAAAGTGGACGGAGCACCAGAACTTCGTCAGTGACTTTTACAGGTGTTGCTCCGCCGCACTACTGTACCCCGCTAGGCTTTTAGTTGGCCCGCATCGGATGCTAGCCTACCAAGACATTTACATAATGTCAATGCCAAATGTCTCCAAATGTCAGTGCTGATAAAGTTATTAAATTCCTAACTTAACTAATCCGTTGGTACTCAATAATTGTGGCCTACCAGCGGCCGATCAATAAACGTCGCTGAACACTGGTAATTCGGTCTGAGGTTCGAATCCGCGAACGGGCTGACTGCAAGGGCGTTTTCGTGATTTTCCCCACATGTAACGTGTATACGAGCCAGTATCCCTTAAAAAGTCCTCCACGAAGGCATCCCTTCTCTTGGGCAGATAGCCCTCCAGGCTTTGCCGTAATCACATAAAACAAAACCAAATTAAAAACCAATAACTATCTGTTCGAGATGCTAGCTACATGGCAGTTTTCATGGATTTTTGCTGCCTATATTTAACGCGAATATAAGCCAATCTCATTTAACCTTCTAAAACGGGGCCAAAATTCTCATAATATAGCCTTCAGACCGGCGACATTTTCCTAATGAGAAAAGTCGTTAGTCCCCTCCATGGATGCAGTAAAATGTACATGTTTGTCGGACGCTTACGTCCCATAGTAGAGGGGTTGCTAGATTTGCGATTTTTCGATGATTATTTTGCTTTCATTTAAATGAAGTTCTAAATAAATAGTGCATAAATAAATATGCAGTACTGGATGCATATACAGTGCACTATTTATTTAGAACAAAATGTATGCAATGTGTATATTTCACTCACTATTTCTGATCAATCTCGTAAATAATTTGTGAATTTTTTAACTTTGTTTTCTCTCTTCATTTATATTCGCGTATTTTCGTATTAGAAATTAGAAAACGAGAACAAAATTTTACAAAATATAATAAATACGAACTAGCTTTGTAAGTCTGCAGGCTGGAATGCGATTTTTAATAACATATTTTCATTAACAAAATAATGGTAATGACTAATTTAATGAAATAATAACAATAATATTTATTACCATTAGATGATTAGAATGAGATTCAATACAATTAGGTTTTCAGATGAACTTACAGCAATAATAAAGCTTTACATAACAATAACAGAGCTTTAAATCTGCTTTTTTCGATAATTTTGTTATTATAATATAAAAAAGAAAATCCGAGATACATTGGTTGCGTTTCATCATTTAACTTTGACAAATATTACATTGGACTATCAGGCAAAGGAGGTATATCTTTAACGAGAATTTTTCTTTGTAAAATTGGCTTTTGTTTATGTTAGCAGAGAAAAAAAAAAAAAATCCTTGACCTATACATGCAATCATCAAAAGTATTTTTCAGAACAGTTTTAAATGTTTATGAAGAATTAATTATACGTCAATTTCTTTTCATAGGCAGAAATTTCGTCTAAAACCATTATTATATCCAAAGGTTGAAGTCTATTTCATTTTCAACGAATATTCTATTTGCAAGTAATATATTTTCTAAATTATTTTAGAAAGAGTAATCTTTCACGTTTTCAAAAGAATAAGGACATATTGGGTGTTGACACAATGTAGTAAATCTGTTTTTCATATTTCTTCCAGTAATGAAAACAATTACCCTGGAATATTTTCAAAGCCAAATTAAGAAAACCGTTTACGCCAAATTCTGCATAAAGTATCATCTCGTGCATTTTTTTAATTTAAAGTGTGAAATTTTCTCTTTGAAAATATAAAAAATCATGAAAAGGAGCAAAATTAATTCATGAGAAATAACTTTGAAATGCAATAATTCCATCGTAATATGAAATAGTGCAGAAAAGTGCAATACAGTTTATTTATTCACAAATAATCCCCTCATATGCGTAATTTATGTACTGTCGATTGAGAAATGTAGGTTAGTAAACTAAACCGGTTATTTCAATACTTTTTCTTTATAAATGTTTTTACGGGCCCTTCAGTAGAGCGGTAAAGGTAGCTGAACACTTGTAGCTCGCTCGGGTTTGAATCCCGGCTAAAGGGTTGGTTTCATGGTTTTTGTGTAACGTAAATGCAAGCCAGCTTCCCTTAGAAAGTCCTCCGCGAAGGCATCCCTTCCCTTATACAGGTAATTGTTGTGTGCTTTGATGTAATTCAGTAAGCGTACAAAATTAATCCAACCAAACCCGAAGAACGGGTTGATTACATGTGGAGTTTTCCACCAGGAACGTAAATGCGAGCAATTTGCTCTTAAAAAGGTTTACACGAAAGCATCCATCCACTTAAGCAGATAGCGTTCGCGTGCTTTTCCGTAATCCAATCCTAATTCTCATACATTTAATAGTAAGTTGACATACACCTTATTACAGACAAAATAATAACCCTTTTTAAAGATATTTTTTTATTAACTTGTCTGAATTCCCTTTATCTGTTGGGAAGTATAAGAATTTCAGCAAATAAAACTGGCCGAAATTTAATACAATGTAACTGATGTTTTGATTCAATTCAGAAGTAACGTGAGCTTTACTGATATTTAAATACTTTTTGGCAGATCTCATCCTAAAAGAGGGTTTAAGGATAAATTGATTTTATTTAATTTACAATCAATGAAAATCATTGAAAGCAATCACTGAATGAACGAAAATCACAAAAACTATTATGCATACAATTGTCTCTTATTTATCTCCTGATAAATCAGACAAAATTTCCTACATAATAGAAGCACTTTGAAAGACTTAATAGTTCTTAAAGGTTTTATGAACTCAAAAAAAAAGTCAAAATAAAATTTTATTATTCATAAGTATAAAAAGGAAGTAAACGATAAAAGCGGTTTTAGCTATTTTCTAGAAGGGCATTAAATCTAAAAAATGAATCTATTCTTATTTGCTACGATTAAAAAGCATTAAATCTGGTAAGCTTAAACAGCGTGCAAAATCGCTGACGTTTTAATCATAGCAAAAGTCAGTACTAAAAAAATTAGAAATGGCCTCTATTTGAATTAGAAATGGCCTCTATATTGGCGCGAGACGAAACCTGCGGTTTTTGCCAAAATGTAGCCGAACTGATAAGAAAAGGGAAATAATGCGTAGCCAGCGGCTATTCTGAGCAGCGACAATGGACTACCCCGAGATCTACAGATAAGCGATTCTCTAAAATAGGGAGGGAATGCTGGTACTATAGAAATAGGGAGGGAATGCTGGTACCTCTAACGCCGGCTGTTTTATGGTACAGCTGGTACTACAGCTGTACCATAAAACAGCCGGCGTTAGAGGAAGTCATTTTCCTGGTACAACTGCTGTACCAGCCGGCTTCAGAAAGTTCAAAAGACCTTCATGAAGACGTGCTCTGACTACGAGTCCTCGCTTGGAATTACGTTTGGACTGTTAGATTAATGACAAAGCTCGCAAAGGGCGATCTGTTTAAAGAGGGTATGCTTTCGTGAAAGACCTTCTAAGGGAAACTATCTCGTACCGGTGTTACAGACAGGTAAAATTCACGAAAACGCAGATGTGGTGAGCCAGTTCACAGAGGTTTCAATCCAGGTCAAACTACCAACTAGTCCTCGTATATTTGGTGATGAGCTAAATAAAATAAAATAAAATATCGCGAAAGTCACTTTATGCTATTGAAATGGCAATAACTTTGTATTATACAGGCTATCATTTTGCCTTAGTTATGAGATTTTGATCTTTTCCGTTATCCAAGCTAGCCCACAATGGAATACTGGTAGTTCTATCCGGGGTTCGAATCCCTGCGAAAGGAATGCTTTCGTGTCTTTCTCATGTGTAACGTGTACACAAGCCGACTCGCCTTAGAAAGTCCTTCACGAAGGCATCCTTCCCTTTATGTAAATAACTCTCGAGTGCTTTGCCATAATTAAATAAACCAAACGATTACAGCATAACATCCTTAAAATATTTTGTATTTAAAAGTTTATGCGTCAAAGTTGGTCCCCGTTAAATGAAATATGCTGTTCCTTTTTTTTTTTTTTTTTTTCTTTGCTTTTATAGCAATGTTCTTGTTTTCAGAATATGAAATGTCAATGAAACATTTTTAATAATGTCTCATTCTGTTCTGTTTTTTGTTTAATGAAAAAATTAATTTAAGTAACAAATTTCTTATGTTTAGAAAAATTTTACCATTATCAAAATGAGTTGCTGTCGAAGTGCATTTTCTTACTAGCGCATATATTTGTAAAGAGAAAATTGTTTCATGCGTGTTATCCTATAACTGAAAAGATCAAGAGAAATTTCTCTAGGGAAATAAAGTTATTAATCTTAAATAAAAAATAATGTGATTTGTAAATTAAATGTGTTTTGAGGTAAGAGTAAAAATACGAGATATGCAACGAATTTAAAATAACGATGTATATAATAAGGATTTTGCCGACAGACATTCCCCGCGAAATTTGCTAAAATTTTCTATATGTAGAATTAAATGTATATTCCACTTAGTATTAGAAATTCAGTAATATAACACTTCACTTTATCAGTGTAATTATGTGTTACATCGAGATTTAGTTATGTCCGATACAAGCATTTTATTTTTGTTTTATAAATCTGGTTCGTTTACTGATATTATGTTTATTAAATACGATTTATCAGGTTTTCAAATTCTATCAGAGCCCAATAATGGCCCACCTAACTAAGACCGCTGATTACTATTAATTCCACTCGCACTGAAACCAAAACGAACAAATTGGCTGCATGGTTGGGTTTCATAGTTTTTCCCATGGATATGAGTCACATGGATGTGAGTGAGTTTTACTTAGAAAGCCTACCACGGCGACTTGTCTATCCTTAGACAGACAGATCCCGTTTGCTTTGCCATATTCAAATAATCAGACAAAATTTGACAACAAAGGCTAATAAATGCATATGCCGAAATAAAATAAATTTAAACGCATATTACAAAAATAAAATAAATGCATATAACGTAAAAAGTGATATCATAACAAATTTTTAATTATTTTTAATACACTAATTCCTAAATTGCATTATTTTCAAATTTTATTTCATTTTTATGTATGTATTAATGTATATTTTATATGTTCGAAAATGCGATTGTTTAATAAATTAAGACAACTTCGTAAATTAGGCATTAAATAAATCTGATTGAAAATACATGCACTTAGGTGAGATTTTCGCAACATTACTCGCAAAATAATCTCTACGAAAATATTTCATCTTCCTACTTGATTCTGTGAAAAACAATTTAAATTAGCTTATTACTTTTCTTTTTCCTATATTGAAAACAACTTACTTTTTTTAAAAATTCTTGCTGTCAGAACGAAAGTATTTAGAAGTATAAAAGTGGTCTTTTTGAACACATGTTTCTGAAGTATTTCTTTACAGACGTAGATCAACAGATAAGAGGCCAACTCTTGATGTAGGCATTTACAGATTTCACCACCAAAAGGCCTTTCCTCTAACATAATGGACGCCACTTTTATCTTCTTTGTAATGTAGTATAACTAAACCCGTTGGCCCTGTTTGTTCGAATAGCTTCTAAGAACCGTTCGCATTTGAATGCGTCGGAGCTTGAGTCAAAGAATGTCTATGTAAAGAAGGAAAGGTTCCATAGACATAATGTAAACCAATTTGCCTACTGCGCCGCTAGAAAGAAGAGGGAACATTTGGCGACGGAACCTGTTGGCGAGAATTTTCCTCTCTCTAATGTACCCGATCTTACCGAGATTTTCCTCCTCCGCGACGTGGAGGAATACGGATTAAGATGATTTCTTCTTTGACAAAACGTTTCTTTGAATTTTCGCGATAATTTAAACTCGGATTTTCGTGCTTTTTTTTTTTTTTTTTTTGTTCAAAATAAATAATCCATTAATTAATTTAGGGCGAAAAAATATTTTATTTACCTTTACACAAAACGATATTCGGGTTAATAATATTGTAACTAAATGTACTTAGATAATTTCATATAAGAAAATCTTTTATATTAATTCAGATTATTTTATAAATTTATCAGTGTTTTTTAAATATACTGAAGGCGACTTTTTTTCACGATTCGCAAGGTTTCTTTAAATATTTCCAAGTTATAGAACATACCAAATTACCTCATATTAAGTAAATAATAAAACCTCCAAATTTTAGAGTAAATTAAGTTTTGATACAATTAAATATTATATATTATATATATTTCTTCAAATTCTGTGCATATTTATTTAATAAATCTATAACAACATCTTCCCTCGCTTTATATAACTCTACATAAATGTTTTCTCACAGATGTTACTTTTAACACTTCAGGCAGAGTTACAAAACTTTTAAGAAATTTCACAATTTTTTTTTAACAATACTGAAGTTATAGATGAAATACCAAAAACTATCATACCTTATCTAACATTCCCTTTTTTCTGTATGTATACATATATATATAAATTTATACATTAAGTTTTGAATGCCTCGTTTGAAATATTATGCAGACCTTAAAAAGGTTCTCAGAAATATTACTACTGCAACTATAAGTAATGTCAACCATTTATACTTCTAATATTTAATATAATCTGAAATTAATTGCAGAATTAATATTAGACATTGTGCCCACTCCTCCTTTTGATACTTTTGTACATATTTTCCACTCATGTCATATGTTTGACATATTCTGTAGCTGTGAATTAAAAAACTTTTCAGAAGCATATTTACTAACTTTAAACAATAGAAAAATTATCTACATAATTCAGCCAAATATAATTTTTAATATTTCAAGTAGTCTGAAATTAATAACAGAAATAATGACATACTTTACTCCCTTCCTTTACTTCTACATACTTTCTTATGCCTTTTGTTTAATATGTTATCAAGACTTTAAAGAAAGCCTTTCAGAAATATCATTACTGCTAGTAAACAACATTAAAAACTATCTATGTGATGTCAATTAATTAAAATTCATAATACTTAAAACAATCAGATATTTTAATTCAGATTAAAACAATCAGGAATACGACATATTTTATAATTCCACTCATTTAATATGTCTCTTAAATATTAAACAAAAAAAACAAAAAAAACCAGAATTTATTTTAATATATTTTCTATTTATTGATTTTCTCTAACCGCAGACATAAAAATTCATATACATTTAATTATCTAAATGAGCAACAAGCAATATTTTTAAACAAATTCTTAACTGATTTGTCAATGTCAGAAAATTTTTTCTTCTTATCAAAACATTTCATGTATAAACATTCTTGTTCATAAATTTTTTCTATTACAAACTCTTTGCAGGATTATTAAACCACATATTATTAACATAATTATAATAGCTAGCAGTTTTTGTTGTGCTTATCATAATGTTCTTTAATGTGTCCTAAACTTAAATGTTCTTTACTTAAAGTTTTCTATTGTTACCATGTTTTGCAATCCTTTCACAATATAATCCACATTGTTACTATTCAAAGCATATTTCAGCACTGAAAAGCCAAGACATTATGACCACTTACTCAATAGCACTATGTGTAACCTTTGGCCTACATAACAGCTTCAACTTGCCTTGGCATGGATAACACAAGTTCTTGGTAGATGACTGCAGACAGGTTGTAACAAATGTTTAAGTAGTGGTCACACACAGTTGAGATATTCCAACATGGTGGTGTCGAGCTCCGATCTGCCACTCCATGAAATTCTAAATATGCCATATCGCATTAAGATCTGATGAGTTAAGTGGCCAGGACCTTAATTGGTATTCATCGTTATGCTCCTCGTACTCGAACACAATTCGATCCTTGTGACATGGGGCAATTCCATTTCCAGTGGCTGTGTGGTGCCAATTTTGCTGTATCAAGAAGGACAGTCTCCAAAGTCCTTTTTCTTTGATGATCCGTGGGTGTGAACATCTTACCATCTACTGCTGGTTCCAGCGTCATTTATCCAATTTGCATAAATACTAACAATGGCAGACTGCGAAAACCTACCAGTTGTTCAGTTTCATAGAAACTTGTTTCGAGCCTTCATTCGAGTTCATTGAAAAATGTGTCCCACATTTTTCAGTGGTCATAATGTTTTGTCCCGTCAGTGTATATGCAAGAGTTATAATACTATAAAAGGAACATTTACACTCAAGGAATGTACATATTTTGCTGCATTATGATTGAAATATAAAGCAGAAGAACTAAATTTACAACCAAGAGGTTAAGAGTATTATTAAAATTAAAAAATCCTAAACTGCATTTAAAAAATTTAAATCTGTATAGGTTACTGAAGTCACTAACTGTATAATTTAGTACTTATTACGTGCAACATTGCGTAAATGAATATTTATACTGCGACTCAAATCCTAATCCTATTATTAAACATAAATAAACATAACATAAGTTGATGATTTTCTACACTATTAAATGAATTACTGAAAGAAACATTATTATGGAATTAATATATTACATTATTATGACAAATTGGTATGCATAATTGCAATTAATAACATTTGAAATATACTTGTTATTCCTCTTATTTTGCTTTTTTTAAAAACAAATCAGTGGTCACAGAATTTAGTTATGAATGATTATTCTTTATTCAATTTTATAAAAAAAATTCAGTGCATTCAGGATGATTCAACCAATATTGTATTTAGTTTCACAATACATAAATATATTTATCAAAGAATAAATTTTGCATCAAGAAATTTATCCTGAAATGCATAATATCTGCGTACTTAAAATTAAAGTATATAAAGACAACGTGTGTCAATTAAAAGCACCATTTCCAAATAAACTTAAAAATCATGAAGCATTTAAGTCTAAATTCATATGTAATTGGTTCACTATTATTCCCTCTTAAAAAAAATTAGCATTCATAATCAATAAATCACTTAGAATATGATATAAAAACTGATTATTAGCATAATAGAAAATAGACACAAAATTCCCCAGAAAAATTTAACAAATAAAAATAAAATCATTTTCTTAATTAATTAATTTTTTCCAATCAAACAATACATAACATACAATTTTGAATACACAACTTTAATACATATTTATATTTCAAGATACTGCTTCTCACACACACTAAATTTAAATAAAAAATAAACTGATTGAGGAGTTTCTTAATAATTTCATGAATTTTGGGATTATACATGTTATGAGAGATATAAAATTAATTATATTTTACTTATACAACAGATCAGATGAAAAAATTCCAAAATTATAGTATATTAAAATCCAAATTTGGAGAATGAATTATAAACATAATAGTATTAACAAATGTAAGGAGTACATTTTTAATTTGGTCCTCAGTTACATACGGCAGTTCTTGAGTCTCATCTGTTTTTTCTATTTGAGTCAGTGACATCGTTTCAGTATGTACTACGCCCACGGTCTTTCGACTTTCATCATCTAATAAGAATAAATATAAAAAATACATCATTTAAATATAACATAATACGTAATCCTTTACAGTACAAATTTGGAATTTAATAAGTTAACAATTTTACAGTATTGAGTATTTCTGGAAGACCTTTTCTGTTTATTCTTAAATTACTTATCATTACTGACACAGCTTGTATTTATTTGAGCTTTTTTTTTAATTTTATGAATAGCGTGATTCTTGTGATTTTCTTTATTAAGTTACTGTAGTGAAATATTAGTTTATAGATTTTTAAGTACAATGTGATAGACCCAGTGCAGATTCTAAACTGTTCGTCACTAACGTGCAAATTAAAACTGGCTGCCCTTTTTTACAGAGATATGTTTGATAATCATTTTGTTGCCCATAAATCTGGCCACCTACATGCTGTGCACCATCTTGCCGCAGCAAGATAATATAACCTGGTTATAACCCTACATAAAAAAATATCAGCCAATATTGTGCAAATAACAAAAAAAAAAAACCTTATTCTTTTTTACTGACAAAAGATTCTTTGTTATCCATCTTCTCATTTTTATCACAAAACGATATGATATTTATGCCTCTAGTTTTGGGTTAAACGTTTTCAATAAACATGTAGAATACTAAATGGCCACAAAAATTAGTTCACCAAGGAAAAATGCCAAAAATCAGAAGCAGCAATGCTCTTTAATGATTTTCATTTCCTTTTAAGTTGTGAACTTATACACAAGGTACTATAGTCAATTTTAAATAAGTAATCACCTGTGATCTCAGAATAACTTTGATTCCTCCAACTGATTTTTATGGGAAAAATAGTTTACTTTACAAACAAAAAAACAAACTGCTTACAAGCTTTTTCAATGATAAATGGTCATTAGGAAAAAATTAAATTTTCATTGTTAGGATTCATGAAAAGTATTTTTCTTTACTCAATGAACCTTCACATAAAAAATAAATGGTTTGCATCCAGGGCTACTGATGCATCACTAAACCATACAAAAATAACCGATTCATTGAACACGAAATGCACAGTTAAAAATTGAAATTATAAAACAAGATAAAAACTTACATTATCACAAGGAATAAAATTTATTTTTACATAAATGTATAAAGAATCATGTTTACCAGTTTGCCCTAACTTCTTCGGTACAGCACAGGAATGTAGGTAACGGAATTTGGTTGTACGGAAGTCACTTTCAGTGAAGTGTATAGAACACACTTTTCCTTTTCTGTATAATTCATCTGCAGATTTGCTGAGCAGATCTTTAGTGCAGGCAGCCCACTGTTTTGACCTGAAAAACAGAAAAGAGTAACTTCATTTTCTTTGATTTAATGAATTTATTGCTAGTGAAGATGTAGCATCGTTTAAATTAAGTAATTTTAATGAAAATTTGGCTACACATTAGAATGCTAATTCATTAATGTTTATTATTTACAATAATTTTTATTAAATAGTCAAAGTACCATCTGACTTAGGTGGTCGTAAAATTAAAATTAGAGCTAGTTTAGGTGGTCGTAAATTAAATTTGATTAGGTGGTCGTAAAATTAAAATTAGAGTTAGTTACTGCAAAATAAATTACTACCTGAAATTATTGATAATGTATATTTACTAGACAAAGATATGATAATGATATAATAATCAAATATTTATAAATTATGCGTGTATGTAAATATAGGTTACAAACTCTTACCTCACAGGATCCTTAGGGAATCCGAAGAATCTTCTCTCTGGATTTTTCCAAGATGTTGTACCACAACAAAAACATCGATATCATGTTTTGGTAGCTGCTTTCCTTTTCCTAAGCAAGAGATATACAATAAATTAGTCGATCACTCGACATCCCGAATGAAAAAAATAATATGCTATGAATTTGCATTTTTATAGAAACTGATAAAATTAAAAAACATCAGATAAAATGTGAAAATTGCTGCAAGTATATTTTAAGTGCCAATACATAAGGCTACATTTAAAATAATATTTACAGAGTTCCATAAAACTAATCATAAATTATTTTTTAAACATAAGAAAGGTTTTTAATTTACATTTAAGAGCTTCAATATTCTACATTTCATTAATTAAAATTATTAGTTCATAGATTCTAACATTTAGAAATTTGAAAAGTATTGGCAATAAAAATGTTATTACTGCAATGTGAGGTAGAAAACACTCTTTACAGAACTTGCATTATTCGTATATTTAGATAAAACTTTGCTTGGTCAACATGGAAATAAAAAGCTACCACTAAAATATGTTATTTACTACATTCAGCAATTTTTTAAGTTTAATGATAAAAAAGTTAGAAATAACGCTTACCTGAGAAATGATGAAATATTAGGTGAAGTTTCACTTTCACTGGCTGTTGAACTTGCACTATCCATATCGCAGATTGATTTATTGATGTCCGATTTGATCCGTCAATATGGAGAAAAAAAATGGTGTCACACAGCTTTAAACTCGTGAAAAAACGTGACCGTCAAACCTGTTGGAACTTTGGCGCTGTTTTTGGCGACACATAATTCATGCATGCGCAGCTGTTTCTTTTTTCGTTCGAAGGGAGCCACTTCTGCTTTTGCGAAGCTTTCTTTCTTAACATTCCCTTCCAACGAAAAGGGAAACAGCTGCGCATGCATGAATTATGTGTCGCCAAAAACAGCGCCAAAGTTCCAACAGGTTTGAAGGTCACGTTTTTTCACGAGTTTAAAGCTGTGTGACACCATTTTTTTTCTCCATATTGACGGATCAAATCGGACATCAATAAATCAATCTGCGATATGGATAGTGCAAGTTCAACAGCCAGTGAAAGTGAAACTTCACCTAATATTTCATCATTTCTCAGGTAAGCGTTATTTCTAACTTTTTTATCATTAAACTTAAAAAATTGCTGAATGTAGTAAATAACATATTTTAGTGGTAGCTTTTTATTTCCATGTTGACCAAGCAAAGTTTTATCTAAATATACGAATAATGCAAGTTCTGTAAAGAGTGTTTTCTACCTCACATTGCAGTAATAACATTTTTATTGCCAATACTTTTCAAATTTCTAAATGTTAGAATCTATGAACTAATAATTTTAATTAATGAAATGTAGAATATTGAAGCTCTTAAATGTAAATTAAAAACCTTTCTTATGTTTAAAAAATAATTTATGATTAGTTTTATGGAACTCTGTAAATATTATTTTAAATGTAGCCTTATGTATTGGCACTTAAAATATACTTGCAGCAATTTTCACATTTTATCTGATGTTTTTTAATTTTATCAGTTTCTATAAAAATGCAAATTCATAGCATATTATTTTTTTCATTCGGGATGTCGAGTGATCGACTAATTTATTGTATATCTCTTGCTTAGGAAAAGGAAAGCAGCTACCAAAACATGATATCGATGTTTTTGTTGTGGTACAACATCTTGGAAAAATCCAGAGAGAAGATTCTTCGGATTCCCTAAGGATCCTGTGAGGTAAGAGTTTGTAACCTATATTTACATACACGCATAATTTATAAATATTTGATTATTATATCATTATCATATCTTTGTCTAGTAAATATACATTATCAATAATTTCAGGTAGTAATTTATTTTGCAGTAACTAACTCTAATTTTAATTTTACGACCACCTAATCAAATTTAATTTACGACCACCTAAACTAGCTCTAATTTTAATTTTACGACCACCTAAGTCAGATGGTACTTTGACTATTTAATAAAAATTATTGTAAATAATAAACATTAATGAATTAGCATTCTAATGTGTAGCCAAATTTTCATTAAAATTACTTAATTTAAACGATGCTACATCTTCACTAGCAATAAATTCATTAAATCAAAGAAAATGAAGTTACTCTTTTCTGTTTTTCAGGTCAAAACAGTGGGCTGCCTGCACTAAAGATCTGCTCAGCAAATCTGCAGATGAATTATACAGAAAAGGAAAAGTGTGTTCTATACACTTCACTGAAAGTGACTTCCGTACAACCAAATTCCGTTACCTACATTCCTGTGCTGTACCGAAGAAGTTAGGGCAAACTGGTAAACATGATTCTTTATACATTTATGTAAAAATAAATTTTATTCCTTGTGATAATGTAAGTTTTTATCTTGTTTTATAATTTCAATTTTTAACTGTGCATTTCGTGTTCAATGAATCGGTTATTTTTGTATGGTTTAGTGATGCATCAGTAGCCCTGGATGCAAACCATTTATTTTTTATGTGAAGGTTCATTGAGTAAAGAAAAATACTTTTCATGAATCCTAACAATGAAAATTTAATTTTTTCCTAATGACCATTTATCATTGAAAAAGCTTGTAAGCAGTTTGTTTTTTTGTTTGTAAAGTAAACTATTTTTCCCATAAAAATCAGTTGGAGGAATCAAAGTCATTCTGAGATCACAGGTGATTACTTATTTAAAATTGACTATAGTACCTTGTGTATAAGTTCACAACTTAAAAGGAAATGAAAATCATTAAAGAGCATTGCTGCTTCTGATTTTTGGCATTTTTCCTTGGTGAACTAATTTTTGTGGCCATTTAGTATTCTACATGTTTATTGAAAACGTTTAACCCAAAACTAGAGGCATAAATATCATATCGTTTTGTGATAAAAATGAGAAGATGGATAACAAAGAATCTTTTGTCAGTAAAAAAGAATAAGGTTTTTTTTTTTTTTTTTTTTTTTTTTTTGTTATTTGCACAATATTGGCTGATATTTTTTTATGTAGGGTTATAACCAGGTTATATTATCTTGCTGCGGCAAGATGGTGCACAGCATGTAGGTGGCCAGATTTATGGGCAACAAAATGATTATCAAACATATCTCTGTAAAAAAGGGCAGCCAGTTTTAATTTGCACGTTAGTGACGAACAGTTTAGAATCTGCACTGGGTCTATCACATTGTACTTAAAAATCTATAAACTAATATTTCACTACAGTAACTTAATAAAGAAAATCACAAGAATCACGCTATTCATAAAATTAAAAAAAAAGCTCAAATAAATACAAGCTGTGTCAGTAATGATAAGTAATTTAAGAATAAACAGAAAAGGTCTTCCAGAAATACTCAATACTGTAAAATTGTTAACTTATTAAATTCCAAATTTGTACTGTAAAGGATTACGTATTATGTTATATTTAAATGAAGTATTTTTTATATTTATTCTTATTAGATGATGAAAGTCGAAAGATCGTGGGCGTAGTACATACTGAAACAATGTCACTGACTCAAATAGAAAAAACAGATGAGACTCAAGAACTGCCGTATGTAACTGAGGACCAAATTAAAAATGTACTCCTTACATTTGTTAATACTATTATGTTTATAATTCATTCTCCAAATTTGGATTTTAATATACTATAATTTTGGAATTTTTTCATCTGATCTGTTGTATAAGTAAAATATAATTAATTTTATATCTCTCATAACATGTATAATCCCAAAATTCATGAAATTATTAAGAAACTCCTCAATCAGTTTATTTTTTATTTAAATTTAGTGTGTGTGAGAAGCAGTATCTTGAAATATAAATATGTATTAAAGTTGTGTATTCAAAATTGTGTTATGTATTGTTTGATTGGAAAAAATTAATTAATTAAGAAAATGATTTTATTTTTATTTGTTAAATTTTTCTGGGGAATTTTGTGTCTATTTTCTATTATGCTAATAATCAGTTTTTATATCATATTCTAAGTGATTTATTGATTATGAATGCTAATTTTTTTAAGAGGGAATAATAGTGAACCAATTACGTATGAATTTAGACTTAAATGCTTCATGACTTTTAAGTTTATTTGGAAATGGTGCTTTTAATTGCCACATGTTGTCTTTATATACTGAATTTTAAGTATGCAGATATTATGCATTTCAGTATAAATTTCTTGATGCAAATTTTATTCTTTGATAAGTATATTTATGTATTGTGAAACTGAATACAATATTGGTTGAATCATCCTGAATGCAGTGATTTTTTTTTTATAAAATTGAATAAAGAATAATCATTCATAACTAAATTCTGTGACCACTGATTTGTTTTTAAAAAAAGTAAAATAAGAGGAATAACAAGTATATTTCAAATGTTATTAATTGCAATTATGCATACCAATTTGTCATAATAATGTAATATATTAATTCCATAATAATGTTTCTTTCAGTAATTCATTTAATAGTGTAGAAAATCATCAACTTATGTAATGTTTATTTATGTTTAATAATACGAATAGGATTTGAGTCGCAGTATAAATATTCATTTAGGCAATGTTGCACGTAATAAGTACTAAATTATACAGTTAGTGACTTCAGTAACCTATACAGATTTAAATTTTTTAAATGCAATTTAGGATTTTTTAATTTTAATAATACTCTTAACCTCTTGGTTGTAAATTTGGTTCTTCTGCTTTATATTTCAATCATAATGCAGCAAAATATGTACATTCCTTGAGTGTAAATGTTCCTTTTATATTATTATAACTCTTGCATATACACTGACGGGACAAAACATTATGACCACTGAAAAATGTGGGACACATTTTTCAATGAACTCAAATGAAGGCTCGAAACAAGTTTCTATGAAACTGAACAACTGGTAGGTTTTTCGCAGTCTGCCATTGTTAGTATTTATGCAAATTGGATAAATGACGCTGGAACCAGCAGTAGATGGTAAGATGTTCACACCCACGGATCATCAAAGAAAAAGGACTTTGGAGACTGTCCTTCTTGATACAGCAAAATCGGCACCACACAGCCACTGGAAATGGAATTGCCCCATGTCACAAGGATCGAATTGTGTTCGAGTACGAGGAGCATAACGATGAATACCAATTAAGGTCCTGGCCACTTAACTCATCAGATCTTGATGCGATATGGCATATTTAGAATTTCATGGAGTGGCAGATCGGAGCTCAACACCACCATGTTGGAATATCTCTCTGTGTGACCACTACTTAAACATTTGTTACAACCTGTCTGCAGTCATCTACCAAGAACTTGTGTTATCCATTGCAAGGCAAGTTGAAGCTGTTATGTAGGCCAAAGGTTACACATAGTGCTATTGAGTAAGTGGTCATAATGTCTTGGCTTTTCAGTGTTGAAATATGCTTTGAATAGTAACAATGTGGATTATATTGTGAAAGGATTGCAAAACATGGTAACAATAGAAAACTTTAAGTAAAGAACATTTAAGTTTAGGACACATTAAAGAACATTATGATAAGCACAACAAAAACTGCTAGCTATTATAATTATGTTAATAATATGTGGTTTAATAATCCTGCAAAGAGTTTGTAATAGAAAAAATTTATGAACAAGAATGTTTATACATGAAATGTTTTGATAAGAAGAAAAAATTTTCTGACATTGACAAATCAGTTAAGAATTTGTTTAAAAATATTGCTTGCTGCTCATTTAGATAATTAAATGTATATGAATTTTTATGTCTGCGGTTAGAGAAAATCAATAAATAGAAAATATATTAAAATAAATTCTGGTGTTTTTGTTTTTTTTTGTTTAATATTTAAGAGACATATTAAATGAGTGGAATTATAAAATATGTCGTATTCCTGATTGTTTTAATCTGAATTAAAATATCTGATTGTTTTAAGTATTATGAATTCTAATTAATTGACATCACATAGATAGTTTTTAATGTTGTTTACTAGCAGTAATGATATTTCTGAAAGGCTTTCTTTAAAGTCTTGATAACATATTAAACAAAAGGCATAAGAAAGTATGTAGAAGTAAAGGAAGGGAGTAAAGTATGTCATTATTTCTGTTATTAATTTCAGACTACTTGAAATATTAAAAATTATATTTGGCTGAATTATGTAGATAATTTTTCTATTGTTTAAAGTTAGTAAATATGCTTCTGAAAAGTTTTTTAATTCACACCTACAGAATATGTCAAACAAATGACATGAGGGGAAAATATGTACAAAAGTATCAAAAGGAGGAGTGGGCGCAAAGTCTAATATTAATTCTGCAATTAATTTCAGATTATATTAAATATTAGAAGTATAAATGGTTGACATTACTTATAGTTGCAGTAGTAATATTTCTGAGAACCTTTTTAAGGTCTGCATAATATTTCAAACGAGGCATTCAAAACTTAATGTATAAATTTATACATATATGTATACATACAGAAAAAAGGGAATGTTAAATAAGGTATGATAATTTTTGGTATTTCATCTATAACTTCAGTATTGTTAAAAAAAAATTGTGAAATTTCTTAAAAGTTTTGTAACTCTGCCTGAAGTGTTAAAAGTAACATCTGTGAGAAAACATTTATGTAGAGTTATATAAAGCGAGGGAAGATGTTGTTATAGATTTATTAAATAAATATGCACAGAATTATATAAATAAATATGCACAGAATTTGAAGAAATATATGTAATATATAATATTTAATTGTATCAAAACTTAATTTACTCTAAAATTTGGAGGTTTTATTATTTATTTAATATGAGGTAATTTGGTATGTTCTATAACTTGGAAATATTTAAAGAAACCGTGCGAATCGTGAAAAAAAGTCGCCTTCAGTATATTTAAAAAACACTGATAAATTTATAAAATAATCTGAATTAATATAAAAGACTTTCTTATATGAAATTATCTAAGTACGTTTAGTTACAATATTATTAACCCGAATATCGTTTTGTGTAAAGGTAAATAAAATATTTTTTCGCCCTAAATTAATTAATCAATTATTTATTTTGAGCAAAAAAAAAAAAAAAAAAAAAGCACGAAAATCCGAGTTTAAATTATCGCGAAAAGTCATAGAAACGTTTTAACAAAGAAGAAATCTTACTCGGTATTCCTCCACGTCGCGGAGGAGGAAAATCTCGGTAAGGTCCGGTACATTACAGAGGGTAAAATTCTCGCCAACAGGTTCCCTCGCCAAATGTTCCCTCTTCTTTCTAGCGGCGCAGTAGGCAAATTGGTTTACATTATGTCTATGGAACCTTTCCTTCTTTACATAGACATTCTTTGACTAAACGACTACTTATTCCCAAAACTATTAGTCAGACACCAATAAAAATCTGTTGTCCGTATTTCTACTCTCTCTCTCTGTGAGTTCTTCAAATCCAGGAAAGGGTAATGCGTGCATTTGGGTGCATGTGAGAAAAAAAAAATTTCTATGCTTCATTTTATATTACTTTCATAGTGAAACATTTCAAAAAAACAGCTTTATATGTGAAGTTTCTCTCTGATGAATGAACTCAGCTGAAAACACGTTACTATCTTCTGTAAATCCCCCCCAAAAGGATGCTCTTCTAAGTGAATTAAATTCTTATTGTGCTCTTATCACATTTTTCTAAATTTTTCTGTTCCCCTTTTCTTATAATACATAAGCAATTTTTTAAATATGCGTGACCCCTGAGCGCTAAAATCCGTAAGCTCGTTAAACGGTAATTTGAAGGAATTCAAATCTCGGTAAATGGGTTTATTGCAGGGGAGGTTTCTTCGTTTTTCCTCATGTGAACGAATACAAATTCTTTTCCTTTAAACGTCCTTTACGACACGCAACTCCTTTTAGGCATATAATCTTCAAATGCTGTGAACAATTCTAATCTGAATTTTTATGATATAAAATTTCATATAAATTTATTCTACTGCCACTTTTGTGTACATTATATTTATGAATACAAACCTAGGATTAATATTGAAAACTATTGACATAATTGGTGTTATGTTTAATACTGAAAATAATGTTTAAGCTAAAAACCAATTTGAACCCTTTTTTACTTCCTTGTACGAAGTAAAAAGGAAGTATTGTAATCGCGAAATGTTTCAGGCAGCATATTTCAACGAAAATATCCATTTTGACCGCTTTCGAATGCAACTTAACAATGTTTTTGCGTGATATCTGTACGTAAGGACAGAATAAAAGACTCTTTTCCTCCGAAAAAAATTATAAAACTGCTTTAAAATGAATTCTGAAGAGAATTTTTCGTGACGTCTGTATGTACGTATGTATCTCCATAACTCAAAAACGAGTAACCTCAGAACGTTGAAATTTTGTATATAGAACTACTATAACATGTAGATGTGCACCTCGTATTTTGGTTGCAAACGGCCGCACCAAACGTTTATAAATATATTTATATATATATCCACTCTGTTACCCGGCTCAGTGATCTCAGTTTCTTTACGCTTATATGTTTGTAAATTGTACATTTTTTGCTTTAAAAATGATTGACTTATGTTGTTATTATCTTCTGGTTAAGGTTTTTATGCATTTAGTAAATCTCTATGCAATGTTTTTAGAATTATCAACAAATTTAAATTTCTTTTAAGTGACGCTAAGCCTAATAATTTTTTTGATGGCGGCCATTGCTTGTTTACATTTGAAACAGCAGAGTAGTGGATTTGTTGCCAATCTAGAGAAACGTAGCCTCGCAACAACAAAGATAACGCCTTCATTTATTATTGCGAATTAAATCATGCTTAATCCTTTCTGGAATTTTTTCGAAGAAATAAGTAATTAAGAAGAAAATACAGATATTTTGAGTTTTTATGTATTTTTGCCTTGCTGCGAAGTGAGAACTGAATTAATTGAATGAGAAATACTCAATCGTCTGTGAAAAACTGTTTCTTTTTTGTTTTGTTTGCTTAATTGCTTTTATACATCGTTCTAGCTTTATTATAGAATTTGAATAGAACATGAGGCAACGATTAGATAATTCTTTAAATGATATAAATTTTGTGCTTTCTGTGTTATAATATGAACGAAATATAATACTGTCAAGTGAATCTAGCGCCAGAGTGTCGCTATGGTAAACAAATAGAGTGAATTTTAAAGAATGCATTTATTCTATTGTGGTTTATGCGCTGTCGGCGAAGTAGATTTAATTCAATTCCAATAAGTTTAAACGAAATGCAAGAAAAAATGCGTATAATTTAATATTCCGTACAAGGAAGTCATGTGGTGTACACATCAGATTTTTATAATAAGGTAACATGCGCTAAACAGTTTTGAATAGAAAGGAACCGCTCGCGCGCTATTGGGCTTTCTCAGCGTACGAAATATATATTTTAAGTTATTTATTTACATAAAAGAAGAACAAAATAAAATGACAGATTATAAATAGTGCATTTTACTGACAAAACTTTCTTTGAAAAAAAAAAAAATAAAAGTACTGCAAAGAATAAGAACGATATAGTTAACTTAACGGCGGCCGATAATCAGTGCTGGTGCATATGTTTTTACAGAGAAAATCATTTTGCTCGTGCTGTCGTATAACAAAAAATATCCATAGATTATTTTTTACAGTTGTTAAAATAGTCCTGGACTATCTGTTTTAAGAGAATACCTTCTTGGAAAATTTTCGAAATGAAATTGGCTTGAACTCGCATAACACATGGGGAAAATTATAAAGATACCAAGCCGCTAACTTGTTTGGTTGCTAGCGACAAATCCAGAACAAACATCAACATCCAGTACTCTTATTCACTCTAGTGAACGTTAATATTTGTTTGTATATTAGTAATAGTATTAAAATAAAAATATTTATTCTAATAAAAGCTGTTGTTCAAACATGTGAATAATTAATTCTGCGTTGAAGCAAGACAATTTCTTAGAACTTAATGCTTCAAACAATTGAATGCTGGGATTCCTAGGGAAGAAAATATCCTCAAAAAGTATATTCCACAAAAATATTGAATTATAATCTTATAATGACTTATTAAATAATTAATAATTGTTATAATTATTAAATATAAAGCTTACTTATTTTTTACAAAATGTACAATAATACCCTTTATTTACAAAAATACCATACTGAACTGCTATATTATAAGCTAATAAAATAACAACATTGTATTGTTTCGTATTAACTATATGTCATCTTTCCTTTTCAGCTTTCTGTTATAGGATAATGTTTTTAATCCTATTTCAGACAAAGTGTACTGGTGTTTCAAGGACGGGAAGGCAAGAATTTTTAAATTTAGTCAATAAATTTATGATCAACTGAAAATTCATAAAGAAAAACTATTTCAGGTTAAAATTCAATTTCAGAATATCTTGAACGTATATAAAAAAGTGAAATGCAAATTTGACACTGATATTATCACTGTTTCAGCCCTTAAATAACTCCTAAATGTTTTGTTTATTGCTCTTAAAAACAGATCAGGTGTTTAAAAGTTAATACCATAATTTTTGTATTAGAAAAAATCTCGAAATTACTGCTAAAGAAAAAGCAGAAACAAAAGCATTATTATTTATTTATACCTAGGGAAATTTTAATTTCTTTGAGATCGAGAAGATATTTAAAGCAAATGTTTACGCTATATCCTGAAATCACCTAATTTTTTGTTTTCATAAATCAGATGAAAAAGTCACATTTGAAACCCATCCCTTTTTCAAATCAGCTAGCTATCCAGGTATAATCATGAAAATCTTGTTCTGCTCTTGAAATTAAGATATTCAGTTACCAAATCTTAGCTCGCTGAATAATTAACTTTACTTAAAAGAACATATTTGGTATACATTAAATATATATTGTTCATTCAAAAAAACGAAATCTTTTCAGAAAATAACATCCGTTTTAAAAACTAAGTAAATTTCAGCATTAAATATGCTTGAAATCTCCTTAATATTTAACTAGAGTTTCTCTAAAAGCAAGTTTAAAAGTCACATCAAGTTAAGTTGATTAAATTTGGCAGAAATAATAAAACAGATATTTTTCACAGTAATTATTCAAATATTATGCTAAATATCTTAAATTATAGGTAATATTTAAGTAAAAAGAAATTTAAAATAATTATTATCTGCATGTAAATGCATTTCTAATTAATGACAAAAACATGGAAAATCGGAAATAATATCGAATGCAATCGAACTATAAACATTGCTTTTCAAATATTTCAGCCATCTCATAGAAGGAATGAATATTGCACCAGATATTTTTTAATATGGATTTTACTAATAGCAGTTTAACCAATCTGCATTGAAATTCTGATGATAGTCAATGACCCAGAGATTTAGGTAACTTAGATTAAACATGAAAAATAATGATAAAAGAAGAGCGGGTAAATTTTAAAATCAAGTTATTTCAAAATAAGAGTCTTTTAGGAAAGAAAAACCTTTAAGATAGTATTCGCACCCGTACCCTGCGGCATTCGGACGGTCATCACGGAGAAGATATTATAGTCATTTGCAACTTTCTTGACATCTTACATCTACAGGTACTAATATTTATGGTAGTAATCCATCTTACTTACAGTCGGAACCCTTGATATAGTATTCAGGGAGGGGAAAGAAATAACAATAGCAGTAGCTGGCATTTTTCAGAGGTATAGGGTTATTTTCCCGACATTTTAAGGGAAGCTCGGTCCAAAATTAGTGACAGTTTTAAAGGTATTTGTAGAAAATAACTCGACAGGCTAAGGGTTAATTCGATACCAGAAATCTGGAAACATTTCTTTTAAGACGAACTAACACAAAAAGATACTTACTACAAGCAGTAGGTTGACTTTTGGATCCAGTAGGTTTTATAGGACCATATATTGTACTATTAGAGCTAAGTACTTGATGCGAGAAATTTGGTGTTTAGGATTATACTGGGATGAAAAATTGCCCAAACAGTTAGAAATTGCTTGGAATAAATGGTTCGATGAGATCCAAGATGTAAAGGAATTAATTATTCCCCGATATTATTTTCAAAATTCTTTGCCCAGTCATGCAATCACTATTCAATTACACTGTTTTTCAGATGCATCTAAGAAAGCTTATGGTACTGTTGCGTACTTACGCATAGAATTAAAGAGTGGAAATATCATTTCTAGGTTTGTAGCATCAAAGAGCAGGGTAGCTCCGTTAAAAACCCTTTCCATTCCTAGATTGAAACTTATGGGTGCGCTTTTGTCTTCAAGATTGAGCAATAAAATTGTAACTGCACTAAGTTTTCCAGTTACTCGATATTTTTGGACGGATTCCTCAATAGCTTATTACTGGATCAAAGGTGATCGAAATAGACATAAGGTGTTCGTGAAGAAAAGAATAAAAGAAATGCAAAAATACAGCAATCAAGAAGAATGGCATCATTGTATAGGAAAGAATAATCCCGCCGATTTGATTTCTAGGGGTTTGTCCTTAAGCGAGCTCAAGAATAATCAGCTCTGGTGGCATGGACCCTGTTGGTTGACAGTGAATAATACAGCATGGCCATCCTCCTTAGACTCAATGGAAGAAACCGAAACAGATGTCGATAAGTTAGAGTTTAAGAAGTCAGTTGTTGTAAATGCAACTGTTGAAAATAGCCAAAATGAAAATGATTTGATCACACGATACTTCTCATTCAGTAAATTAATTAGGATAACTGCTTTATGTTTGAGATTTATAAATAACTGTAAAGCAAACCCAGAGTTGAAAACAGACTTCATATGTTCTTCTGAGTTAAGACATGCTACTGAAGTTTTAGTAAAACTCGTACAGTCAACTAAATTTCAAAGGGAATAAAGTGCTTGAAAAACGGACAATCTATTCCAGAAAATAGTAAAATATCATCTCTGAACGTATTTCTTGACAAAAATGAGGTACTGAGAGTAGGAGGAAGACTGGAGTATTCTGAGTTTTCTGAATTTTAGAAACATCAGACACTCTTACCAAAGGCTCATCATTTCACTAATTTAGTTATTGAATATTATCATAGAAAATCCTTACATTCTGGCATACAGACTACATTATCTTTAATAAGACAGTCATATTGGATACCGTCTGGTCAAGATCGAGTTAGAAGAGTAATAAATAAGTGCATGACTTGCTTTAGAACGAAGAATCAAACGGTAAGCCAGATGATGGGTAATCTACCTAGGGACAGAGTCGTGCCTTCTAGACCTTTCAAGAGTGACTTTAAAGTCTTATATTGCATTATTTATCTGTTTTTGCACTAAAGCAGTGCATTTAGAAGTCGTTTCTGAGTTAACAACAGAAGCTTTTCTAGCCTGTTTACGACGATTTATTGCCAGAAGATCCAAATCAGCCGTTATCTGGAACGATAACACCACGAATTTCAAAGGTGCAAGAAATATTCTTAATGCATATAATGATATTTGAAAATCTAACCCAATTCAAGGATTTAGTGCAGAAGAAGGCATCCAATGGAAATTTATCCCACCAGCTTCTCCTCACTTTGGCGGACTGTGGGAAGCAAACATAAAATCAGTGAAACGGATTTTGTTAAGGGTAGCAAAATCAGCTATTTTGAATTTTGAAGAGTTAACTACTTTAGTTATTCAGCTAGAAGCAGTTCTGAATTCCCGTCCATTATCACCGAATTCTTCCGATCCGAATGACTTACAGCCTTTAACTCCGGGACATTTTTTAAATGTTATCCTTTCCTGAACCACATACTGCTTCGGATTCTCTTTCTTTTCATTCCAGGGGGGAACTAGTTCAGAGACTCCAAGCTAAATTTTGGAAGCGGTGGCATTCCGAGTATCTAAATCAACTACAGAATCGTGCCAAATGGAGCAGTTCGCAGCCAAACATGCAGATTGGTCAACTAGTACTGCTGAAGGACTCCAACCCCAATCCTATGCATTGGCCATTGGGTCGCATCCAACAAGTGTATCCTGGTGCTGATGATCTGGTCAGAGTAGTTAAAGTTAAGACCTCTACAGGTGTTCTTCGGCGAGACATCAACAAAATTATTCTTCTACCATTTAAAGACTGAATGAACTTAAAAAACTTTTATTTTATATTTAACAGTTTACCAATTTAACATTTAGTTTAGTGTAAATTTAGTGATTTAAATTTATTTGAATATCTGGAAATTGAAATGTAAACTCCATGGGAGTTTAAGCGGGGAGAATGGTAAGACCCGCCTAACGCTAGAGGGCGCTGAGAGCGCCATTGAGAGTGCTGAGACTCAATGGAAGTTACTCGATGGATGATGTGCGATTTCTGAGATTGAGATATTATTATGTTTAATTAAATCAATTTATATTTTATTGATTGGTGATTATTGATTTTGATTTATTGATATGATATGTGATATTATGTTTTGCTGAACCACCACACTTTCGACAAACTTGGATTACCACTGAATTTCAAAACCACCGATGCCCAGTGTGTATTTATGAGTAAAGTTAAACACTGACATACGAGAATGCAACTTACTCGCTTTTCGCTTGTAACCACTTATCGCATAACCTCTCAGAATAATTGTACCGCGCCAAATCACTTGCCGGAAAGAGGAATTATCTTTGTATTTGGATAAACCAAACGCCTTTGAGAAATTATTTTAAAACAAAATGGGCATTCTTATGACTAAATGTAACTTCCTCCCAGAAGTATTTTCATTATATTCCGCTTACAATGTTTTAAGCATCATGGAAAGATGCATCATTTTTCATTAAAGTGTACAGCATATTTTTAATTATTATAACATACAACAAAAATATTGCACAGAAAGTGATAATGTAGTAAGTGATATAAGAAATAAAACAATACATTTCAATAAAAAAATTATTGGACTAATGATGTGCAATTATGGCGTGATTTAATTGAGTTCCAAGATTAAGTGTGCCATACGGACAGAAAATCGTAAAACTCATATAATGCATCTAGCATATTTGAGAACAAAGTATCTATTTTTTTTTTTTTTACAACAAAAATATTTCGAAATGGTATTACTCATTACTTCCATAGGCTTTATAGTCTCAGGGTAAATGTAAATTTATTATATATCTGTAACTGGAATATTGTATGAATTGTGCGATTTTTCGGAACGTGGATAAAATCAGATATGATTTTAAGTTTGATTACGGATTCCATACTTTACTGAAAATAATAAAACCGGATATGTAACAGTAGGAATTAGTAAACTTATGTTTAATACATGATTGGAGACTTAAAGCTCAACAGCTTTAAAGAAAAAGCAAGAACATCTTAAACATAAAAAAAGTCTTTAAGTAATGATTTAAAATTTTTTTTTAAAGAATGGCTGAAAATTATTAAAAGTTCGTAGAAATATCTTTCACAATTGACTCGATACCCACCAGCGGCCGAGCGGTCAAGTCGCTGAATACCTGTCGTTCAGTCCGAGGTTCGAATGCCTGCAAACGGGGTGTCTGTATGGGCATTTTCGTGGCTTTCCCATGTCTAACGTGTATACGAGCCAGCCAGTTTCTCTTAGAAAGTTCTCTACGAAGGCATCTTTATCTTTAGGGACAGAGTCTTTGTATGCTTTGCCGTAATTACGTAACCCAAACAAATTACAATTAATTCGTAAACTATAAAACAACTACGTAAGCTGAAGATTTTTCAGTTTTGGAAAATCCACTTTTTTATATTATTTTATTCCCTTCCGTAAAAACATAATTAATAAGCATTTGAAACGCTTTTACAGATATTGTTACAAATTTGAACCGTCACGGTCAATAAACTGGAAATATGTTCGTAGATTATTGCTGGAACCCTTTCAGAAAAACTAAAGGCACTCTGCATGTGAAAAATTCGAGGCAAATCTGCATGTGAAAAATGTTATACTCTAAATTTATTGAGATTCTCTTGGTAATATAATTATTAATTATTTTAAACTTATAAATATTATTCAGTAGCTAAGAGAATTTAATAATCATAATTTATATGCGAAAACAAACACCTATTAGAATGTTGATCTTTTAGAAGTTTTTATGTAATAAAATAAGTTTTTCTCGGTTGTCGAAAATATAAATCCTTAACTAATTTTAAAAGTAAAATGGCAGGTTCTCGTTTTTTCCAACAATACATTATTCTACTCATAATAATCTGCCACATAAGGATTTCCTTCTGAGCAAGGACATTTGGTTTCTTTTTCAATCGACAAACCATTATTTTTTACCACTTCAAATATCAACTTATTTAATAAAGTTGAATTTCTCCACTTTAAAATAATTTTATATAAATGTAGAAGATGATATGAGAAAAATTTAAACTTTAAAATAATCTCTGTAATATTTATACTTGCTTACCATAATCTTCAAAATAAGTTGCATTTGCCAAAAAAGATCCCGAGGTAATCAGAACTGTCACAAACAATAATATCTTCTTCATTCTTTCAGTAGACTTTAGTCTACAGTAGACCTCCCCTTCGGCAGATAGCCCTAGTGTGCTTTGCCATAATTAAATACACCACCACACCACAAACTAATTAACTCTGGCGGGAAGTATGTAAGGATCCTAAGTTTTACTAACGTTTATTTTATTTTAAATCTTTACTATCACTTTTTATTTTCTACTTCCGGCCAGAATTAAAAGCTTTTAACTTATTTATGCAAATTTGTCTTGCTAACGCCAAGTACTTAAGTTGTGGCTTTTTGCCAAGCAAGAGAGAGGAAGGAGTTATTAGAAGCAGGCCGCTTGCCACAGTAGTTTTACTCGGTTTCTGGTTGCCTTCAAGGCCAGAGGTTTAATCCTCGTGATAATTTTAAACGTATCGTAGTTTTAGCAGCTCTCTGTACTACATACGGCTTTTTGTTAATTAACGGCCAATCTTGGAGTTAGGTACTTGTTTATTAATCCAAAGTTAGTTTAGTTAGAGTTTTAGTTAATATTTTTATATTCTTACGTTCAGACCACAAGTGGTTGGTCTCTGTATTCCGAAGTCCGGAAATCTCTGTAAAGATAGAAAAAATAAAGGGTTTCGTATACCCTTCCTGTGTGTATTGTCTACTTCACAATTTATTGAACATAGCTTTAGTAAGCTCCCTGTTCCGAGTCAGGACAGTTAATGTTTCCAAAGCAAGTAAAGAGGAACACAAGTCCTGATAACGTTAATACTACGGACTTACGTAGAATAATTTATGTTTGGGGTTAAATTATTCAAAATTTTATGGCTCTAGTAGCGTTTTTCATCAGACTGCGACATACATACATATATTTATGCATATTCTTCATTGTTTAATTTCTTTAAATATAATACAGGGCGATAATATTTGGTGTCAACAATTTGAAAACTGATAAAGCCTTAATCCTGATATCCCTTGTACGGAATATTAAACTATACGCATTTTTTCCAACATTCCATTTAAACTTCTCGAATTGAATTAAATCTGCTTCGTCGATAGCGCATAAATCATAATAGAAAAAATGAGCGTTTTCAAATTCACTATATTTATTTACCATAGCGATAATCTGGAGATATATTCACTTAACAGCATTACATCCGATTCATTTTATAACTCAGAATGCAAAAAAATTATATCATCTGCAGAATTATTTAATCATTGCCAAATGCTCTATTCAAATACTATAATAAATCTAAAACGATGTATAAAAGAAATTAAAAAAAAAGTAAACAGTTTTTCACAGACGATTCCGCGCTGCTTACCTAATGCGTATGCGCTACTCATAATCATTGTGCCCTGGCGAAACAGATTGGCGACAGTATTTTCTGCTAATATGAAACACTTATTTCCTCGAGTTTCATTAGAGATGTATTTCCCATTTAATTAATTCAGTTCTCACTTCACGGCAAAGTAAATATTTAAAGATAATGAAAAACATAAAACACGAAATACCGTTAAAAAAAATTACCATTAAAATTACAGTTTTTACGCAATAACAAGCAATTCGGCCAGCAGGCAAGAAGGTAGATTTTTCGGGGCACAAAACTGAAAGTTTACTTTTGGTCTCATTCGACAAAAAGACACTGAAGGCTTAGAAACTGTTTTAATTTGTTGTGGACCATATACTGTGTTTGTCAGTATATGGGATAATTTACTAACGTAAATAATAACTCCAGAATGGATTAAGCATAATTTAATTCGCAATAATAAAATAAGACGTTACTTTGTTGTTGTGAAGCTTAATTTCTCTAGATAGGCAACCAATCCACTATTCTGCTGAGTTTCAAATGTAAACAAACCTGACTGCAATGATTAATTAGGCTTAGCCGCACTTGAACAACTTTTAAACTGTTGATAATTATACAACTATAACATTCGGGGTAACTAAAGGCATAAAAACCTTAACCAGAAGATAAGAACTACATAATTCTATATTTTTAAAACAAAAAGTGCACTATTTACAAACATATAAGAATAAAGAAACTGAGCTCACTGAGCCGAATAACAAAGTGGATATATATATGTGGCAGGGAGTTGAAGATGCTTTGCTAGAGGTCAAAAAACAATTCCAACGTTTTCCACACCACAGACGACATTTAATTAAAATAACAAAAAAGGTACAGATTAAATTAAATACAAGTGCTGTTGCGCCTTCTCGAGCTTGTTAGATATAAATACAGTTCTTTATCACTTTTAGAATTTAAATATCAGCTTAGGGCCTACTCGCGCTAGCTGTCGTATATGCAGTCAAGTTACCACCTTCCTCGTGGAAACATACAGTTCATTATTTAACCACCTTCACGTATAGACATATGTCTTACCACCTTAGAAAAGGGCTTTCGACCTCCGTCGCTGTCGGACGCACGTTTTTGAGCTCCACAGAATTCCGCTTACATCCGCGGAAATACCGCAGATTTTGAAAAATATTTTTATTTATGCAAGTGCGCGTATCATACACACATACCCAAATTTGTGATTTATTTTGATTTTTGTGCGAAATGTGAGTGTCTTAGTGGAAAATCATCATTCCGAAAATAGTTTTGTGCACCTCCACGCCGGACCACCGACGCAAGCCCTACCGCCCGTCACCACGTGGTTGCCGTACTAGGCTTGGATTTACCACTGAAATCGTCAGTGCCAAAAAATGCCATTCTTTTGAAAAATCGACAACTCTGGTTCTAAAAGGCCTACAATCACCTACGAAAGAGTTCCAAGGTTCTTTCTAACAGTGTACTCCAATAGTGTATAATCATATTTTTAAGGATTTTGGACTTTGACTATTTTTTCACCGATTTCAGCGAGTTTTCAGTAAAGTTCTAAGTTGCTATTTTGTTTAAAAATCATTATCTGAATATCTATTTTGTATATTTTTACCATTTGCAGTGCTCTAAACTCAGTATTTTATGCTCTATGTAATGATTTATTGTATTAATTACTAAGTTCATTAGTTTGTGTTTTGACTTTGTATGCATTGTTTACATAGGATTTTGTGAAATTTTTTCTAAGTCCTGTACTGTAATCGTATTGCTCGTACCCCATGTTAAAATTTTCTCAATAGCTCCACAGGGTCGGGCCACTCGGTTTCGTTATTTTTAATAGTTTTAATTAAGCACTGCCTTTATTGTGTAAAATATCTAAGATTTTTTCAAAGTCCACGACTTGATTATGTTATAACCTATGTATTATTGATAACAGACGCCCCTAAGCTAAATCTTTTTCCCCCTAAGCCCCCTAATTTGTTTTTTTTTATTCTTATCCTATACACATCAAAACCTAATAAAATACTTTACTTTCCCATTAATAATATGTAACCCCCTTACTTCTATCTTTAATAGTTCTCTAGTTATTTCCATTTTAATTCACTGTAATTGCTCTTAATTACTCTTTATTTCTAAACATTTCTCGATATCTATCTAACCCACCTTAATATAACCTACTTTTTCTTCACCTTCTAGCTCCCACCTTTCCAAAAACCTATCGTTTTATAGTCTTAAAAATACAAGCTCCCCCTCAATTTTTAATATAATTTTAATATCAAAAAATTTCTTTTCCTATTTTCTCTTCTCCTATTTAAGTTAACAACATAATTCTTTCGGTTTCTAGCTCATCTCTCCTCTCTCTTTAACTCTATACTACTTCTGGTCTCATAACCCCACTTCTTGTGTTTTCGCCTTTTTAATCAAATTTCTGGATTTTTATTCCTCACATAACACTTGCCCTATTTGACATACGTTCAAAATTCTTTCAGCCTCTTTATCCTCTTAATAACAGCTCTTTAACAACACCTTTCTCATTCACTTTGGGCAATTTTTAATTTTTCCCCCTTTTTAATCGAACTTTTATTTCACTGATTTTTCCTGTACCACTGAAGATTTCTCAACAGGACTAACGTTAATCTAACTTTCTACCTAATATCTTTCAGCTCCCCCTTTCTCACCCCTATAGCCTAATTAACAAAAAAATTATTTATCCTAATAAACTTTTATTTCCCCCTCTTCTCAACCCCTGTTTAACGCATTCACTCCGTTCATTTTCTATAGTGTCAACAACACCCTAACGCACCCTTTACTACCCTTTTGAGTTAATTTACACCTGTTTTACACACATTCTTCACTAATACCGCACATTCTCCCCCATTTTTGACCCTTCTTTACTACTTCTGTACTTCCCTCACCATTAATCCTTTCCGGGCCTCTTCTTGATAGCTTTTCAAGTATACTCCGCCATTTTTTACCCTGATTTTGCACTGACTGCTTGACCAGTTCATTTTCTGTGTTTACTTAAATTAAATTTACATATATTGCTTTTATCTGAATTTAATTATTTTTAGTACTGTTTCTGCATAAATGACAACAGTACAAGCATATCCTACTATTACCTGTACTGATGTAAATTGCATCTATCTGAATTTCTTTTTTTATGTATTAACGACTGTGCATTTGTGTGATTCTGCATTTTGTGATAGATGTTATTTGAGTGCAAATTCCCTCTACGTCTCATACAGAGTATTTTCAGTGATTGTTGCATATAGCGCATTATTTTAGTGTGATCTCAGTGTGTTACAGTGCATATCATCGTGCTCAAGGTCTCTACATAGTGCATATAAGACTGTGTCAAATATTACAGTGTTTAGATTATTTTCTCTGCAATACTTACAATGCATGACGCAGACAGATCTATCATTCCGATAGACCATCAAGCATTTATTGAATCCGACGCTTCCTACAGTCAAAAAATTGAACATTTGACGGAGCAAATTAAGAAAATAGCTCTCGTGGTAAGAGGAGGCAGAAACCTGCTGCCTCAAGACCTCCGATCAAACCTGCTTGACACAGTAGATATTTTCCGATCGCTGGCCTTGTGAGGACCGGATTACGTACCCTCTCCTGAGACAGCAGACAAGGCGGTCAATACACCGAGTCTCCTAACGTGTGAAATCACATCTTCTCACAAACACGTCGCTGACATCATCATCACATCAGCAACTAAAAGATCACCATCACTCACGTACGCGAGTGTTACAGCCAAGGCAGCAAAGCACACGCTTCTCGTATATCCAAAAGATCCTACCAACACCAAGCGAAAGGATTTAAAAGCAAAACTAAGTACCGACTTCCCCTTACCATCTTTAGGAGTCAGGGTAGCAGCTGTGCGCTACATTCCAAAGGAAGGTCTCGCAGTAAGCTGTTACTCTAAGGAAGACGTTGCAAAGCTCTTTACAGCGTTGCAAGGACCCAAAGGACAAGACTTCCTGCAAACTAAGCTTCCACAAACTAGATTGCCAAAGGTTGCCATACACAATATACCACCGGGAAATACAAAAGAAGTCGAAAAGGCAATAAAATCGGATTTCATCTTAACAGCACAGATGTCCAACTCCAATACCGCCTTACAGAAAGATAGTATGGAGTCAAGTGGATCGTGGAATGCTCCCCACATGCCTACAGAATGCTCACCGAAGCCCGCAAATTGTACCTGGGCTGGAGAAGCCACGGAATCACTGAATTCTACAACACCATACGCTGTTTCAGATGTCAGGCCTTCGGCCACACTCAACAAACATGCAAAAACAGGACCTACTGCGCTTATTGTTCCGGCAATCATAACATCAAAGACTGCCAAGCACGGCGCCCCACATGCATCAACTGCGCCGACAACAACTACAGGTCTCATGAAACAACAGCCTGCAACCACGCCGCCTATGAAGTTACCTGCCCAATGTACGCAAAGTATGTCCAACGCATCCAAAGAAGTCAGGATGCCCGAATGTAAACGCAACGTATTAATTTTATTTAAAATGTATTTTCCCGATTGGCAACAACAGTTTTTTTCAGAACGATAATAATTTGAACTGTAATGTTTTTTGAGCAGTAATGTTGACGGTAATATTTCTGAATAAAGCAAGTATTTAACAATTAATGTTGGCGGAATGTGATTTTAATAAAGGAACTAAATAATTGCTAACATACTCGAGTGCATCAACAAAAATAAAGAAGCCAATTTACACACGGCGTTCATTTCGATCGACCTGGCCAGCGCCTTTGACACCTTGTGGTGACCGGCGATTAAAGAAGCTCTGAGAAAAGCCAATTGCCCTCTGAACCTATTCCTCACCTTGTCCAACTATCTTCAAGATAGAGAACTACTAATCTCAACTGAAGCGGGCACCGTCACCAAAGCACAAATGCGTGGCTGCCCACAAGGCTCCTGCGCCGACGACGCTTGTTTATTGGTCCAAGCCCGCACCAGTGAGGAAATAGAACATCGCGGCACTGAAGCGTGTGAAATTTTCATATCCAAATGTAAAAAACTCAAACTGAATATCTCAAAAGAAAAATCATGTGCTTTACTAATACCAAAGCCCAGGAAAAACCCTTCCAGAAAACCTTGTATAAAGATAGGAGAAGGCAACTTAAAATTTGTCAATCAATTGAAGTACTTTGGAGTTGTGTGGGATCCAGGTCTAACCTGGGTACCACATATACAAGCACAGCGAGTTAAAACGGCCCAAATTTCAAAAACAGCAAGACAATTCCAAGGTAGGAACTGGGGTCAAAACCCGCATATTACCAAATTGCTGTACTCCACAGTCGTCGAAAAAATAGCGCTCTACGCAGCGCCAATTTGGGCAAACACCATAGGAAGCAGATTAACGAGACAGCTAGCAGCACTGCAGTGCCCTTTCTTAATTAACATATGCAAATCATATAGGACCACGGCAACGAGCTCCACTCAGTTGCTAAGTGGCATACTACCTCTCCACATCAAGGCACAAATGGAGGCCACGTACGCTCAGGTTATACACCTGAAGCGCGAAGTCACATTTGAAGGCACTCTCTATAGTCCTGCTCAATATGAGCATCGCGGAGATGTTCTGCACACACATCCAGCTATAAAAGGTGCTGGCATTAGAACCATCAAGAACAACGGATTCCACTCGGACACTCGTACTAAAATCTTTACGGACGGCTCCAAACATGAACTCGGCGTCGGCTGTGCCTTCATTCATCTGGAGGAACAAGCCACGGAATACGTCTGGAGGGGACATCTCAGTCTTCACAGCAGCGTATTTCAAGCTGAAGTCACACCTATTACAGCAGCTGTACAACACGCTAATAACCTTAACTTGAAAAGAGCCACAATTTTCACAGATAGCCTGTTGGCGCTTTATGCCATAGATAACCACAGCCATACTTCTCCAAATGTAATCAAACTTCAGTCGCTGCTTCAGCAATACCCAGACACCTACATCCAACTTGTCTGGGTAAAAGCTCACGCCGGCAACAGCGGCAATGAAGCAGCAGACTCCTTAGCTAAAGAGGCAGCCAGTAACATTAATGCCCAACCTCTGACCATACCAGCACCTCCCTCCTATCTTAAGGGCCAACTTACCCGTATGGCAATCCGTAAATGGCAGACAGAATGGGATGCTGCAGATACTGGAAGAAGAACATACAAATATCTTCCTAAAGTAACCACAAATTGGCTTATAGCCATCCCACCACTAGTTAATTTTATCACAGGGCATGGTCCGTTCCCGTCATATTTCCACCGTCACCGTATCACAAACACGGATATATGTGTCTGTGATGAAGACGGGACACCGGATCACTACATTTTTACTTGCCCGCTTACAGTCAATCACCATCTGCCAATATCTGTAAGCAATTCCGAGCCATATCATTGGTTCATAATACAACACAAGCCTTCCATCAATAAGATCTGCCCTCTCCTGAGACAGCAGATCAAATAACGGCATTGGGTCAAGACATATGTCAGGCCACTTAATAGATAAGTACTTACTTATCTCCTTCCGTACCAAATCTTACGTACTCAACTAAAAGTATTTCTTCACATTAGCAATCTATGGATCAGCTGTGTACCAAATTGCAAATTTCTATGCATCTGCAACATATGTGACTCAAATGTATATCGAATTTGTAATACATGCAATAGTACAAATATACATATCCTATATGCCAATCACTATCTGCACTACAAAGTGAGCGTATTACTTCTATAACAATATGTATTAAGTATTATATATATAATCTCCAATCAGTAATATGTATTACGTACCAGAACTATGCGTAATTCAAGTGCCTGTACTGTATTATGTATAATCTGTATTGTGTACAACAATCTGCATTACGTGTCGTGTATTATCAGCAACCTGCACTACATATTACGTACATGTATTATGTACCAGTACGCCTTATATACATGTATTATGTACTTGAAATCCGTATTGTGTATTTTGTACCAATCGCGTCTCATATTGCAAATCTCTTTGCAACTGCAACATATGTGACTCAAATGTACAATCTGAAGTACATGCATTAGATGAAATACACGTATCATATGTGTCAACAACTATCTACATTTCAAATTAAGCAAATTAATTCCATCACAATCTGTATTATGTATTATGTATAATCTCCAATTTGTATTATGTACCTGTGCTATATGTAATTCAATTGCCTATAATGTATTGTGTATAATCTGCAAACTGTATTAAGTATAAACTATTATGTCTAAACTGTAATATGTACGACAACCTGCCTTGTGTATTATGTATCTGTACTATGTACCAGTAAGTACCTGTATTATGTACTTGCAATCTGTATTTTATATACTATATTTTATGCATAATCTGCAATCTATATTATGTAATATGTACTGTATTGTGTGTCATTCAAATGCCCGTAATGTATTATGTATAATTTGCAATTTGTATTATGTTTTATGTATGATCTGTACTATGTACCTGTATGCATTATGTACCAGTATTATGTACTTGCAATCTGTATTTTATGTACTATATTTTATGTATAGTCTGCAACCTATATTATGTTATATGTACCCGTATGCATTATGTACCAGTATTATGTACTTGCAATCTGTATTTTATGTATAATCTGCAATCTATATTATGTAATATGTACCTGTACTGTGTGTGATTCAGGTGCCTGTAATGTATTGTATATAATCTGTACTCTGTTTCATGTATAATCTGTACTACGTACTTGTATGCATTATGTACCTGTATTATGTACTTGCAATCTGTATTATGTATAATGTACCAATTGCGTATCAAGTTGCAACTGCAATATTTGCGACCCAAACGTATATCCAATTTGTAGTACATGCAATTGATCCCATATACATACCATATAAGTCAATCAATATCTGCATTTCAAATTAAGCATATTAATTCTATAACAATCTGTATTATGTAACGCGCATAACCCGCAATTTGTATTATGAAGTATGTACCTGTATCACACACAGTGTAGGTGACTATAATGTATCTGAGATTTGTATCATGTATTTATTTTGTCCTTACGTACAGATGTCACGCAAAAACATCGTTAAATTACATTCGATAACGGTCAAAATGGATATTTTCGTTGAAATAATGACACCGAAATTTTTCGCGATTACCATATTTCCTTTTTGCTTCCTACAAGGAAGTAACAACAAACACAACTCTAATGTTGGAGGAATAATTCTGTAAAGTCTTTGACGATTCTGTGAGCTTTCTTAGAAATTCAAAGCTTAGTAATGTATATAGTTTGGTAATGATCCGTAATTTTAATGTAAATAGTTAAGTTTTTTAATTGATAACAAACAGATTAAATATGAAAGAATAACATCTTACGTTTTCCCAATTTGCAACAGACTCGAATAAAAAGTGAAACAATGTAAAATCGTGTTTCGAGACTAATAGCTCTAATAATAAAAAGACAAAGTTTTTTACGTCATCTTGTTAAGAAACCTAAACATATTATGAACGGAGAAAAGACTGTGTTCAAATTTTAACGACAGCCCAAAAGATTTCTTTCAAAGTTTAATACGATTTATCAGCAAAGATTATCAATACAGATGGCCCAGGGGGAATAGCGAAATATGTTAAATATGCATTTAGACTCACATGAGAACGTTACTTATTTTCTGTATATTGAAAATTAAAAAACATATGTAATGTAATGTAAGATGGCAACGTTTACAACAATCACATGTTTCTAAAAGCTGTATGAAAGAACTCTCTTTTTTCTTGCTCGTGATAGAATTCAGACGATTCCGCCATTAAGACGATGACTCGATTAAGATGATAGAAGCTTGCATGTAAAAGAAACATGTAAAAGTTTGCATGTACAGGTAACTTTTCTACATCTGTAAATAATATCATATTTTCATCTACGAATGTAATATTTCATAGTGTGCAGTGTTTTCACTAAATATTCAAGTTATCTATAAAATCGGACTAGTTTATTAGCCCCTAGACCGTCATCTCTGAAGCAAATTCACAGACTTCAAGGTACTAAGTACCGATTCCGTAGATTATATGGGCGTTCAGGTCGCGATGAACCTAGGAAGAATTACGTCGAAAATTACAACGAGAAAACGAGTAAGTTTGTTTTGACTATTTCTATATTGTTACTTCTAAGAATAGTGTTCTACTGTACTGTTAATCAAGATCACTACAGCGATCCCGATAAGGATGATGATTCTAATTCTGTTCAGTCAGAATCACTTCCCATAAATAATTCAGTAGATCAAAACATTATGACGCCTTGTAATATTTCATTGCATTTTTTCGACATTTTAGAAACTGTTTCCGAATTTAATGGTACTGATACATATTCCGCTTGAATCATTCATTTGTGATTTGGAAGAATCTTTTAATTTATTTAAGTTATCAATGATTACAAAAGATTGTGTTTACTAAAACATTGCTTTCTGATTATGCTAAAGTTTTTATTCGGTCTCTTAAAGGGACCGTCATGGAACAAGTTAAAAGAAAATCTTTTTATCTGAATTTGATTCTAAAATTAACCGTGCACAAGTTCATAAATGGTTACAGAAACGACATTTAAAACCTGGTGAATCCCTTTCCGGGTATTTAATTGCAAAGAACCAAGATGTTATAAATGTGAAAATATAGATGAAGTAATGGAACTCATATAACAATAAGAGTAAAGGATTTAAATGCTTTAAATATATGCACAAAATTGTTAATTTAGGTAGTTTGCAAATCGGTGCTTTAATAGATACTGGTAATCAAGTAACGTTAATTTGAGAAGATCTCCTGAACTTAAGCTGGCAAATCTACAGTTAACGGGATTAGGCAATGGCAAAATTAAGCCTATAGGAAGATTTGAAGCTGAATTCGAAATTGATGGTTCTTCATTTTGATCAAATATTTGTGTTACTGCAGAAAACGAAATATTTTATAAGCTATTATTGGTATCGATTTATAAGGCAAGGGCAGTCAAATGTAAATAAAAACGTAGTCGAAACTAAAAAATTGCAGCCAGAAAACTATGTGACGTGCATTCGTGATATTTATAATGACGAGGAAATCGATTTAAATCCTATTAAAGACGGTGTACATCGAGAAGATATATTAAAATTAGTGATGAATAAGCGAATAAAATAAAAACATTTGCCCTGAAGATGAGAATAGTGTTGACAGATGAATGTTTTTTACCTTGCTGCTGATAGAATTCAGAGGATTCCGCCATTAAGACGACGACTCGATTAAGATGAAAGACCCTTGTGTGTAAAAGAAAAAGTTAGCGATCCCGATAAATTAAATTAAATTTTAAATTAAATGCAGTTTTATATAAATCAATCAGATTCAAAAGTAAAAAAATAATATATTTCAGAACTGCCCTTATTACGTTTAAACAGTTTAGATTGTTAATTGACAGATAAAATGCAAAAGAATAATATCTTACGTTTTTCTGAATGTCAACAGACTCGAATGAAAAGGGAAACAACGTAAACTAGCGTTTCGAGACTAATAGCCCTTCTGGGCAAAAATAGAAAAATGTATACAACATTTAACGTTGCATCGGAAATCCTAAACATATGCCGTTATCCTGCTGTTAAAACTTTTGTGATTTTGCTATTGAATAGTATGTGGCGCAAATGCGAAGAAAGCGATGTTTAATAATAAAGCTAAAAAGACAATTCTTGTTAGCTGGAGCAAGTATAAGAGCAGATTGATTACCTGAGATATATTTTAATTCTTTTATTTAGAATATTTTTGTATAATTATTTCTCAGAAATATATTTTCTTTCAACAATTATGCTAATGGAACTAAGACCACAGTTAGGTAGTTAATGCTAAAACTAAATATAATATCCAAATGAGTCTGTGAGGTCACTTCTTGTGAAAATAACAAATAAAAACAAAAATGAGATCCAGTAACAGACTAACTATATTACCAGAAACCATTAAAACTTAAATCCATCAAATATGCAGCTAGACCACATTTATATTAATAGCAGATCTATTTCGTTTCATTTTGAAAGAGATGCGTCGAATGCATAACCAAATGTCTCCAAATTACCGAAAGGAGAGGACAAACTTAATGAGAGCCATTTAGCAGATTTACTGAACGGATTTTCCTTTGTTATAAAAACATGTAATTTTAAAAGCCTTTTATAGGTATTTTAGTGTTCCTGTCAACTCTAAACGAGTAATAGTTTTTGCTGATTTTTTTTTTGTTTGTTTGTGAATCATAGTATTTATAAAAATTCTTGTTCCATGTCCGATGATAATTACAATTTAAGAAAAAGGGATTTCAGAATTGATGTATTGATAAAAAAATGAAAAGAATTAGCGAATTATAAAAATAATCCTTCTTAGAAAAAAAGTAAACTAATGCCCGACTGAAACTGAAGTTCATTTTGTGTGGAAAGTTCAGTAAAAGTCAGTGTACACTGTAAAAAAAATTCCGTAACGTTACTAAAAATACTCATGGAAACTGGGATGGCATGGGTTATTTGAGTAACAGTAACAGGTGCATTCTTTGTAACATTACAAAGATTATGCCTGTAAAGGTTACAGATCTCTTCTTCTGGCCTTCTGGGCTACAAATATCTGAATTGATGATGTGTAACTAAAGCTCGACGCTCTGATTAAGTTCGCGGTCTGTAGCATTTACATCTGTCAGAGGACGTATTCAGCATTTCATTAAGCATGTTCCCCAAGGCGGTATTAAATTCACGTTTTGAATGAGTTAAGCCTTAATTTCAAGTAATATATATTTAAAGAGATATGACTGCTGAATAGCGAAAAAATTGGATGGGAATTTTCTGTTTTTATTTAGAAGACTAAATCTGTGTAACAGTGTGAAAATGTGTTTTAAATATTATAATATAAAGTTCAAAATTTTAAATAAGGAGTGGAGAAACATTTTTAATATTTATTTACAAGCGAAATTCTTTATATACAGGAAAAAGTCCATGAACGGTAACTAATTTTTTTGATGATTTCTCACTCAATTCGGCAGTTACATTGAACCTCGGATCACGAACGTATCCTTTCCCTACGAGTACGAATAAATTATGCACGATGAGTACACATGAATAAATTATTTGAACAAAAGACGTCTAAGATGACAATGGTGTCTCGAGTTATGAAGCGCAAGTTGGAAGCAAATGATTTCCAAAGGTGTTATCATCTACTATGCCGCCCAGAATTAACTTAAAGTAAGTTTGAAATCATCATTTTTCCTTCCTTATTTGTCTTGACAAAATTCGATTTCAAGTGACTTATTGGATCATGAATTTGCCTCGGGGAAAATTATGCCCAGAATTTGTTGCAGGTCGGTACTTTGAGGGCTTTCACCGTGACGGTCTTAAAAATTAATAAGCTGAGGAATTACTAGAGTACCATAAAAATGAGCTCAGCTATAAAGAACAGCAACAGCTTCAGAAGCCGCAATAAAAGATGACTATGAAGGAAATGCTTTCAGAGAAATGAAGAAAAAGATGATCCTATTTCTTTAATCCTCCAAAATTGTTGGAAATGGGAGTAAGGTGCAAAGTTTTGATGCAGCAATACCACCCCGATAAAGCAGTAAATGTACCATAAGCCCTTTCAGAGACAACGCCATGTATCACTTTAGAAACATTTTGAACAACCTAATAACAACCAAACACAATGCCCAAATTTTCAGTGAGAGGGAAGCGCAGTCTGAAGCGGAACCGAGAGGCATTAAGAAATGAGAAAATGTTTCGGAAAGAGAGTATCTTATTTATCAATAGATATGGAGAGCTGACGTTCCTGTATATTAGTAGGAGACTCCTCACTAAAACAATAATGTTTCTTGCCTTTCGTTTGCTCTTCATTTTCCCCTTACGTCGTCTGCTTGTCCTTCGTACACGTACGATAAAATCAAACTGAGTGTTTGTTTATTTTGTCTGCTTAATATCGTGTTTATCTTTTTTTTTTTTTTTTTTTTTTTTTCTTTTCTTAGAATTGTTGATTTTTACTGGTTCTGCGTTACGATTTTGTGCTCAAAGTAGTGTTGTAAAGTATAGATAAGCATTCATTTGTGGTCCAGAAATGGATTTTCCTATGAGAAAAATAATTTTGGTTTGAGAGTATTTCGGATGATGAATGAATAGTCTTCAGGAAAGAATTAAGTCCGTGAACCGAGGTTTCACTAATTGGAAGAGAGATCATTTCAGTAACTGTTCAAATGAATTCAGCAACGAATTTCAGTAACCGTTCAGATTTTGGCACTTCAGATGAATTTTCCCTGTAAAAAAATGTTTTATTAATGCATATCTTATTTTTCTTTATTCATATGAAAGATAATATCTTGAATTTAAAAAAAAAATTAAAGAAAGAAAATTTCGATATCAACAGCATTTCCTACGAAATGTAGGATATAAATTACAAATATTTTATGAAAGTATATAAAGAAATGAAAGTAGAAATCGCAACAACGTAACTAAATCGCATTTTTTGGAATCAGTGCTGAAGTTAAAAGAAATCGTTTTTAAATTTGTAAAGTATTAAACTCATATCTCATTCTCTTCATGTGAGAGGTAAAACAAGTATTAATTATCATAAATTCATTCAAATCTTTGCTGATATGAAAGAAAAAATAAAAAACAAAAGGGATATATTTGAAAGTTTTCAGTAAAATTTCTCATTTCTTCTTCAGCATGAATTTCATTTTTTGAGTGCCAGTCTACCACCCGGAATTTCGTAGTGCTTACGTTTTCCTACAAATGTTTGTGGAATATGTACTCTAAAAAAATGTACTTAAGTCGCAAAATTAGGTAAGAAGCATAATATTATTGACTAACAGTTAGTAAAATTTTGTTCGGGGTTTGTTGTCATATATTGTAGGACATAAAATATATTTCTTGCTCCACGAATTCATTATTTCTATAATTTTTCTTTTCTGCGTAATCCTGTTTCTATAAATGCTTTGAATGAACAATTAAATGAAATTAAATTAATCTAAATTTTAATAACCATTAAAAAGTTTAGTTTAAATAAATAATATAAAATGTTTAAAGAAGTGTATATTACATAGGACTTCTTTGTGCCAAAAACAAAATATACGATGCCAGTTACGGAACTTTTTTGCTGAGAAATGTACACAGCAAAATCAGTAGAAAACGTGTGTGAAAACTGTGTTGATTTAAACATGATGCCATAAAGTTGACATTTTTATAGCAGGGAAAGAAAGTATCTTCAGAAAATAAATTTCTTCACTTCAAATACGCAATCAGCCGAAAACTGAGATAGCTAAATTATATTTACTGAAATGCTTTAATATAAATATTATTCAATTTCATTAGTTGCAATAAAATGAACTTTCATGAAAGCATTCCTGTACAAAAATCTTTTGTATCAATTGACAGCATAATAAAGGATTTTCCCATAACGAACATGCTGGCCTAAGGGACTAACTACACAACAAGATGTAACACAATTTACTTCCTTGTTACTTCAATTACTTGAGTATTTTCTCGAAACTGTGAATTGATTTAGACGATTACAAAAACAGGTAAACTTTCCACTGATTAAGACAATGCTGTTTACAACAAAATCACTGAAAGATTATTTCCTATCTTAAACATGGAGATAGAGCGCAAATCACTGCACAAAAATACATACGTGTGCAAAATTAAGAAATTGGCTCATTATATTGAATTCGGTACAAATAATTGACAGATTTCAATGAAATAGTATATGAATATAAGTTTAACGCAGAAAGAGATGTAACGTTCAAAAGTCATTTTATGTACGCATGAATATAGTAAAGCTCATAATGCAGGTATGTCAAAAGTCCAAGTTATGATATTGAACTGAAAATGAGTCTCATATGGGGTGTGGTCCGCTCTCAAAGACAGACAAGTCGCGCAGCGTGACGGCATACTGGACAAGAGGCGATTGAGGTGTTCTTGTGCAGTCGATCCGACACCTGTAGCATGGCCGTTTTCACCTTCGGGAGCTGGTTTTTGGAGGGGGATGGCGAGAGGAAATTGCCCTTCCAGAGAGCGTATTAGACATGCTGTATAGGGTTAAAATATGCTCGATGGGGTTAATTACCAGACATGCTCTATAGGTGATCTGGCTGGAGAAACCATGCGAGGAATATCTTCACTTTCCAGTTAATCCTTGACCAGCTGAGCCTTATATGGATGAACGTTGTTGCCCATTAACAGGAACTCAGAACCAACTGCACCCTTGAAAGGTCGAAAATAGGGCTGTAAGATATCTTTTCTATACTTCACTGCCGACAGTGAGCCTTTGACAAAGATATCGATATTCTGCTGCCAACCCACGTATAGCTTGCTCAAACTATTACTCCTCCACCACCGTCATGATCCTTTTCTCTGATGAGGGAGAGATGAAATTGTGCTCCAAGCTCTCTCCAGAACAGGTACGCCGAGAATCAGTGTCCAGGCTAAATTTCGACTAATTTGTAAAAAGCATGGTTCTCTGCATCATACTAGACGCTTTCGTTTGTGTATTGGCCCACCAGCGGCCGAGCGGTAAAGACGCTGAACACTGGTAGTTCGGTTTGAGGTTCGAATCCCGCGAACGGGCTGGCTGCATGGGCGTTTTCGTGGTTTTCCCCATGTGTAACGTGTATACGAGCCAGTTTCCCTTAGAAAGTCCTCCACGAAAGGCACCCCTCCCTTTAGGCAGATAGCCCTCGTGTGCTTTGCCATAATTAATTAATTAAATACACCGTTTGTGTATTGTAGTGATCGGGACGCAAACAGTGGTTCTTCTGGGATACAGCCCCACCTCCTGAAGCCTTCGAGGAACTGTGAACTGTGAAAATCGCGTCTCAGTAGCAGTATACTGGACATGAAAGCTGTGAAACTCTAGATGGCCTGTGTCGCCGTGATGAAAATGCCATGACCAAATTCATCCATATTCAAAAGACCATATCAGGCCTTTTGGATATAAGTCCAGTACCCTGAAACTTTTACCACAAATTATAGATGACACTGGGCACACACACGTCTTAAACCACCTACGCTTGTGAATGCAATTCCTACACCTCGGTGACAATTCTCTGTCACCGATTTCGTTCGTGGCTGCTTATTTAATGTAATACCTCAAGAAAGTTTCCTCTACTTTTGAGAGAAACTCGGCGAATTTCGTGAAGAAGTACCAGCACACTTGGCGAAAAGCTCTCGTGTGCTTATATCCCTCCGCAATCACATCTTTGCAGATACGCAGGTGTACACTCACATATTCAACTCCGAATAGTTGCATAATTCTTCGCCGGCCTAATTAGTAACTTTTATTCAATATTTTTCTTAAATTAGATCTACTTTGCAAACTTTCTTAATTTTGCTTATGCGTGTATACAAACAGAGGCTGCCCAGAAGCTGTCTGTATGCGAGAGTATCCATGCTTAGTAAAGTTCTGGTTTTGATCGCGAACCAGAACCGTCTTAAATCGAAGTCAGAAACATGGAATGTCCTTTTGCGTATGGGCTTCAGCTATATATATTGAGTAATTCTAAAAGAAACATTTCTCTGGATAGTGATAAAAATATCTCCAACAGTATTAGAATTAGAATGATTGTTTGGGATAGCTGTGCGCTCGGAAATAAAATCAAGTTCTAAAAATAATTCTCATATGTGGTTTGGGCTTTTATAATAAAATTCTCAGCCATTTTAAAATATGTGTTTTCCTTTCTATCATTTTTGTATGTTATATTTATTCGATTTCACATGTTTGGCTTTCTTGTAATAAGCATTAGAAATAATTTCAAAAATACGCAATGCTTTTTATCATCTCCCAAATATCTTATTGCTTTGAGATAGAGAACTTGTACATTATAAATAAAGATTAATGCTCTGCAAATACGCAATTGCTAGTCAAAACGGTGAATAAAATCTCTTATTTATGTTTTGTATTGTAAAAATGCTTAGAGAATTATTTTAAATTATTAGAGAATTATTTAAAATGAGTTACTTAAAAAGGTTTTGTGTGTGCTATTTAAAGATATTCTACAAGTGACTTTTCATAAATCTTTTGTATGAAAACTAATGTGAATTTTAATATCTTATAGCATACCAATTGTAAAATCTCTAATTACTATCCACTCATTTACATTAATAAGGTATTGAATGATGATATGCGTTTTAGAAGCTTACAAACTACAATCTTTTACATATAAATTATCTTTATAGATTTCATTTGAAAGGTAAAACACATTTTCTATTTACTTTAGATTTTTATGTTTAAAATACTTGCGTTTGAAAACTAGAGACAATAACAAACACCGAATCTTTTAAAATAAAAATGTTTAGAAGTTTTTCCGCATTTTTCAGCAGTAAATTTTCCCTTTAATCTTCTTTTATATTGACAAATGTAGATAATATTTATATACATTAAGAAGTGAAGCAAAATATTTACAAAAGTAAATAGGATTTTAAAAATGTTCAGTAATAAGAGCCTTGGCCATCACTTATTCTCCTAGTGATCGTTCTAGTGTATTTCTCTCCAACTTGAGTCATTATTTCTCTTCCCAAATACATGTTTTTGCAAATGCTATTGTGACCTTAGGCTAAATAACTAAAGCTTTTTAAACATAACGTAATTCGGGTATAGTAATAGAATTAGATATTATACTGGTCATCAGTAAACAATTGCAATATTATTAATAATATATATATATATTATACTAGTCATCAGTAAACGATTGCAGCTAGTGCAATCGTTTACTGATGACCACTTGGATGTAATAATGTTTCACTTACCTTTAATGTTAATGTACTTATGTAGCTAATCATATCCTACCTGATCTGATATGTAAGTTAAATTATGGCACTCGTAATGTACAGCATTTATTTTAAGTACACCTTTTGTTCATATTCTTCGCCAACGGTTTCCTTTAGTTTCTTGAAACGAAAAGCAAGACCCATTTTCTAAAGAGAAGAAAAAAAAAAAAAACACCATTTAAAATCTTATTTATTTACACAATTGATTAAAACAACTGACGCAGGAGTAGTTGTACACGGATCTAAAATATGCAATAAATTTTGTAACATGTATGTTTATGTTTTACTCAGAGACTAATGTAAATTGCAGAACAAGATAAAGAATTTATATATCTACAACAATTACATTCAGATAAAAACATTAAAATATTTCAACATTGCTATTTGTCGATATTTGAATGCAAGTGGATTTTAAGATATGATGAAATTTTCGGAATGTTGCTTAGAATAAGTTGATAAATGAGTTTAACTTTGGACATATTAAGTCTGTTTCATAATAATATATCTCAGGCTATTAGGTTTATTCTGAACAGGAAAAGACAAAAACTAATCGTGGCTTTGACGAGAATCGAATATTTCCAATTATTTGACACTTGAATATGGCGATTCTATTACTTGAATATGGTGTTATTTATTAGTACGTGATTATGGTGACCACTATATCGAGCATGCGGGAGAGGAATATTTTTCTTCTATTCTGCTGAGAAGATGACTTGAACGTAATAGGCGAGACATTAGCAGGCTAAATCCAGACGGTAATAATTTTTTTAAAATTAGGAGGGCATATTTTAGAAATTTAGAAATCCATGAGTTCGCGGGGCATGGTTATGATAAAATGTATCTCCATGTTATATTTTTAGCAGTTGTTGCCGTTAAATTACACAATAAACATATACGCTTTTCTTTATAATAAATAAAAGAAAATTTGTCTTCCTACTCATCATTAAAATAATTTGTGTTGCTTGTTATTTCTTTTTTTTTATGGTGGCATTCTGCTTAAAACTCGAAATACAAATTCATGAAATGACATATTTACGTTACAGAAATATAAACAGAAGATACAGAATTCTTTACAGAAATATAAACAGAAGTTGATGATGTACGTAGCATGCCGTGGTGGACAGAGTATAATAGGAACAGGTAGTTCACTTGCATGTGTAATCAGATGCTTTTAGCAGCCGAAAATTGATTTACCTAGTCATCTCGAGTCTCTATGATTTAGCGCTTGTCAAACGTTTAACTGCACAGTTCCTACAAATATTAAAATGTGCAAGATAAAATGCTTCGTTACAATTAGGAATGTTTGTTCTCCATATAACCTAAAATTTAGAATTTGAATATTTAAAAGACGAGCAGTTTAAATTTTCTTCGAGGGCACAGCATTGCCGACCCCTGCTATAGAGTCATTAAAATTCCTAAGTGGAGAAACTTCGAAAAATTAAACTCATCCTCTCTAGGAAGCATTCTTCAAAGTTTGATGCTCTGCAAGTGATATTAATTCAGTGAGCTAGATAACTTGCATATAGTTCATATTTATAACTTCGACTCCAGCTTCTGATACCATTCACTATATTATTTTAGTGTGTGCTGGCGGAGTAGATTAAATGCTTTTCTTTTGTATTTTAACTACTCTTTTGTTATTTTCCATTAAAGAAACTGTGGAATTCCTTTAATGCAAAACACAGTTATTACTCAGACTTAAGTATTACATTAAATGTTAGATATATTTTTACTTCCGCTGAATTGTTCATTTTGTGGCATCTGTAGAGTCTTGCCACTGTTACCAGCCCAGAGTTTGTCTGCTGGTAGCAGGACAGACAGTGTGGCTAGCCACACCAGAGTCCATGGCTGCAAGGACAATCTAGTAACATGGGCAGTTAATATGCATGCAACATGAAAAGCGTGTATTGAAAAGTAGAAGGGCCTTTGGTTGAAGGACTTCATCATGACGTTGTGCTGTCAAAGTGCCCGCAATGAAAATCAACTGTGATAGAACATTCCATGAAATTGCACACCTTACCATAAGCCTCCTTCGTTTGGACGTTTTACAAAATGTTCATTTGCAGCTTATCATATTCTTTTCTCACGTAGATGTCAACCGCACCAAGAAAAAGTGAGAATCACCAATAAAGATTAATTGCTGCCGTTCAATGTGGTTAGATGATATACTTACGGAGGGTTATCTCCTTTTATATTGATAGTCCTGTGCTGTCACGGGCAGTTGCCTTAATGGTCTGTGTACATGTAAATCCTGCAGCGGGCAACCGTGTGTTAATAGTACTGGCATTTAAAGGATTCTGCAGGGAAGCGATCACTGTTTGCTGCATATCCGCTGCATGACAGGTTGGGGTGTTTTCCTCATGTCGGTTTCGTTTGGTTCATTTGATTTTGGAGAAACACTCGAGGACTATGCCCAAGGACATGGATGCTTTCGTGGAGGACTTTCAAGGGGAACCTGGCTCAATACACTTTACACATGGGAAAAGCCTCGAAAGAGCCCATACAGTCAACCCTTTCGCTGAGATTCGACCCCCGAACCGAACTTTCAATGATTAGCGACTTCAAACCTCGACCGCTTCCCTCTTGTCGGATGACCCTTTATTCTTCTACACTTATATACGGAGGTCTCCTGTTTACATGTCCTGAAATCCAATGCTTCTTATAGTCTTCGACAGTTAAATGCTGCGTGACATTAAGAAGAGCAGATGTATGAAATGACGGTCCACCTTTCATGCATTCGTATCATCCGACACTCCTTGAGTGCATCAACTGCTTAAATGGTCCCCCTGCTTGAAAATAGTTTATGTAGTAGTGCATCACGATTGTACCTAAATATGAACAACCGCCGTCCTATCCACTTACTCCTGTTCTGAATTTTCCTTTAAGTCAAAATATGCTTTAAACGCTACAATACTAATCAAACCAAAATTGTACACATCGGGTAGATCTTTTAAGATGTTCCAGGTATGGTGATCAACTTAGCTCTTTCTGATGTCCTTTGTGTGGATGAATGTGAAATCTGGATCCTCTACACATCGAACAAGTCTAGAGCTTAAGAGAATTTTAATATTTTTCAGCTATTTTGTGTAAACATGTTTGAAAACATTCACAGACTATGTTTCCAAACAAAAATTTCAAAACTTTAAAAATGGAAGCGTATGCTTATGTGTGGATGGGATAATAAAAGAAAGGCTCTCTAAAAAACACGTGGGATGTTCTGCCCTTTGTTCTGTTGCACATCGTGGCGGCTTCCGAATTGTTTTTTTTCTGGGGAAGGGAAGAGGGTAAATCTTCGGTTAAATTTGGAGGCACACAGTTAAAATATGTGATCACTAAAATTTAAATGATGGAATGAATAGAGCTAGAAAACCGGAAGCAGGGGCCAAGTATCTTGAATATAACACGAGAAACATATGGAAATAAAGGGTATCAAATCCATTGGAGAAAGCTTGAGAAAAGTTATTTAGAAAGAACAAAGGCAAATGAAAACAAATGCTTGTCCATTTCAATGAGGCTATGGTGGCGTGGTGGTTACGTGCTTGGTGTATATCCTTGAATTGACATGACTCCTTTTCTTTAACTTTTATTCACACACACCATAACTTTAAACACATCTGAAATAACAGAACGAATAAAACAAACCACTAAACTAAAATTCAAACATTCCATGCTGCAGCTAAGGGCGAAGTGAGTGAGTTCACTGCCGCGCTAGCAGTTTTTACATAAACTACATGACGTGGATTGGGTGCGCACGCAGTCGAACATTAGATTGCCACGGAGTATTTCCCAGTGACACAGTCGTGACACAAAATGGGTTGGCTGTAAATTTCCAATTTAAGATATGCACATTCAAATAACAGTTATACTTTAAAATTGTACGTACAAAAAGAAATACAAATATATGAATAGTGTTTACGTTCCTCGTATTAGAATGGCGCCGATATGGATGACGCAGTTTCGACTTTAAACATACTTAATAAATTCAGTCACTCTCGTCTATTTAAACCAAACTGAATACATTTAATAATAAAACATTCACACGTAAACATTTAGTAATAATTCAGCAGTACAGATAAGCATAAAATAATAATTACAACAGTTACAGGTCAGCTACGCTTTTAGCGACCGAATTCTACTAACGACAAATCTCAAAAGCGTGTTGCCAAAGCAGGGCAACGAAAAAGTAGAAATTAATTCGATAGGCGTGGAAGTGAACAAATAGTAATAATACATTTACAATTCTGATTGGAATATATACCCATACAATGCATAACTTAGTTAAACAGAAATAATGAAAAGTTAATAAGCATTTTATGTAACTCAATACGTATGCAAAAAAATTATTCCAAGTATCTATACATTGTAACATTTGCAGCAAACCACAAGAGAAAACTTTAATCATATTACAGTAATTAGTTTTTTTAGGAAAATGAACACGACGTCCACTTCGGGTAACTACTTGTTTTGGAACAATTTTTGAGTCTTCGCGGACTTCTTGTGAAAACTGAGGAATTACAGGTGAATTTATACATTCTGACAACATATATGCTGGTTTTAAACGATCGATTGTAACTGTAATCTTTTTGTTATTTACCTCAATGATAACATTTGTATCCATTCGTTTAACCACGGTATGAGGACCAGTGTAAAATGGAGTTAGAGGTGGTTTAACAGAATCGATACGCAGAAATACATGAGAAAAGGTTTGAAGTGCTGGATGTACATAAATTGGTGATTGAATATGCCTAGAGGTTGGAATAGGTCTAAACAAATGCATGACTGATCGAAGTTGTGACACATAAGATTCAGTAGGCGATACAATATTTGTAGCATTCAGCATATCTGAAGGTAATCTAAGTGTAGTACCATAGACAAGTTCAGCGCAAGTAGCATTTTTATCTTTCTTAATGGCAGATCTAATACCCAACAGAACAATAGGCAGAATTTCAGTCCATTTTGGGTTGTTATGAGCCATTATTGAACTTTTAAGTTGCCTATGAAATCTCTTAATTAGTCCATTGGACTGAGGATGATAAGCAGTAGTTCTAATGCGATGTGTACCCAAAGTTTTCATTAAACCCTTAAATAAGTGAGATTCAAAATTTCGGCCTTGATAAGTTGTTATTGATACCGGGTAGCCAAATCTTGCTATCCAGTTATGCACTAACACTTTGCAAGTCGTCTGAGCTGACATGTCGACAGTAGGTATGACTTCTGGCCATCTAGTAAACCTGTCAATAATTGTCATGCAGTAACGGTTACATTCAGACGGTGGAAGAGGACCTATGAAATCAATATGGATATGTGGAAATCTTGCATCAGGCAAGGAAAAGGTACCCAACGGTGATTTCGTATGCCTATGAATTTTAGAACGTTGGCACTGTAGACATGATTGAACTGCAGTTTTAATAAATTTCTTCATATTAGGCCAAAAATAGCGCTTAGTAATTAATTTTGTTGAAGTTGAAATACCAGCATGAGAAAGACAGTGAATCTTCTGAAATATTTTAGAGCGAAAAGATTCAGTACGAATGGTCGAGGCATACCTGTGTCCATAAAGAGTAACATCTTCTAAAGGAAAGTAATGTTTTTCAAGTTTAAAAACTGGTGAAGATTGAGATAAGTAATTTTGAATTTCAGAGTCCTGAATTTGTGCTACGGATAACTTTTTATAATCAATGTGTTCATTATCAGATACTGCATCTATTTCTACCCTAGATAAGGCATCAGCAACGATATTGTCACTACCTTTTATGTATCGTATGTCAGTGGAAAATTGGCCAATAAAATCAAGATAACGAAGTTGTGGAGAACACTTTCGGGCTTCTGCTTAAAAGCATATATTAAGGGCTTTTGGTCAGTGTAGATTGTAAAGACCCTGCCTTCAAGCATGTGCCGAAACTTCCTAATAGACAAATAAATTGCCAATAGTTGTCGATCATAAGTTGACCATTTCCTTTGACTTTTGCTGAGTTTAACGGATAGAAACGCAATGGGTTCCCAAACTGAATTATGCAGTTGCATTAATGAGCTACCAACTGCAACGTCCGATGCATCAGTACAAAGTTTCAAAGTCGCACTAGGAATTGGGTGTTTGAGAAGGGTTGCCTCAGCAATTGGCCTTTTTGCATTTTCGAATGCTTTCTCGGCTTCGTCGTCCCATTCGAATAGATATTCTTTTGTTGTGCTTGGTTGTGAAGGTTTCCTTTTATTAATGTGGCCTTCCAGTAACCTATTCAAGGGAGCTAAAACATGTGAAGCTCTTGGGACAAAACGTCTGTAAAAATTAAATATGCCAAGAAATTTCCTTAACTGAGTTAATGTGTTTGGTTTAGGAAATTTTTTAACAGCTTCTACCCTCTCGGGTAAAGGTTTTAAACCCTGTTCAGATACATGAAAACCCCAAAATTCCAAAAAAGTTCAACCAAAATTGTATTTAATACATTAAGTCTTAACCCATAATTACTTAATCTTTAAAAAGGGCTTTTAGGTGTATCAAATGCTCATTTCCGTCATTTGACGCTTTCAATATATCGTCAACAAAAGCAAATACACCTGGCAGCTCGCGAGTTACTTCCTCAATAAAGCGTTGAAAGGTTTCAGCTGCATTGCATAACCCAAATTACATTCTTGTGCCCTCGAAAAGTCCAAAAGGAGTGGCAATAGCCGTTTTATTGATATCAGAGGGATTAATTGGAATTTGGTGATATGCTTTAACCAAATCTAATCGAGAAAATACCTTTGTTCCATGGAACTCCGCTGCAAAATCGCAAATATTGGGAATAGGATACTTATCCTTCACTGTCTGAGCGTTTAACCTCCGAAAATCTCCCACAGGTCTCAATTCGTTTGTGCCCTTTTTTGATACCATATGAAGAGGAGAGGAGTAATTACTTTTGGAGGGTCTCATGTGACCTAAATTGATCATTTTCTGAATTTCATGCTTAGCAATTTTTAATCTATCTGGAGCTAATCTCCTTGGCTTACATGAAACAGGAGGACCAATGGTTTCAATGAAATGCATAGTATTATGCTTAACAGTCTCATTGAGATCAGGAAGATTTGACAGTGAAGGATAGGTAGACAGTAATTTATCATAAATACAATTTGTAATAATATTTTTAACAGAATATAAATGTGTGTTAATTGCACTGCAGTTAATTTTTAAATGTGTTTTGAAATCAACAAGTTTTTTGTTCCTTAAATCTGGCAATAAATCAAGGTAATGCAAAAAATCAGATCCAATAATATTTGTTGACTCTTTACACACATAAAAAGTAAAATTAAAATTACGACGAAGTCCAAGGTCAATACTTAACGCTTTTTGTCCGTAAACTGGAATAGGTGTACCATTTGCTGCAGAAAACGTCATAATAGGTGTTTGACGCGCTTCCTGTCTGGTTGCTGAGAGAAGACTGACGTCTGAGCCAGTGTCGCACAAAAATATTCTATTCGATTTCCTGTCTCTAATGAAAAGGCGACGAGACTCGCAGGGTAAAGCGCATGTCGCCACTACACTTTCCCTGGTATGTACATGATGGAGCACACTTTTTAGCTTTGTCATATTTATGATGATACCAACAATAGGAACAGTTCGAAGCAGCTTTAGCTGAAGGGCTTCGCTTCCTGTTATAGCGATTTTTGGAAACCCTGCGTGATCGTCGTCGAGATAAAACCTCGCTACGCAATTTGCACACTTCCTCCAGTAGGGAATCCAATTTAAAATTCTCAGAGACATTGAGAGCTACACGAGAAGAAACTTCGCTTACCTGAGCGGGTGTAACTTCCAATATTCTATCCGCGATACTGGCAGCTTTCGATGAATCGAGCGGCTCAACCGACGCTAGAATAGACTGAACATTTGGCGGCATCTGGTGCATGAATAATTCCAGTAAAAAAGAGTCAGACACATTGTATTTTTCAGCCCGCCTAAATTCTTTCTTCTTAGTCAGTTTTCACTTTTTGACTAAGCTTCCTATTTTAATAATAAGTTAGCAGAAATTCACTTTTTCGCGAAGAATTAGATTTTCTTGAATCTTTACATTTTAAACATTTCCTTATTTTTTATTGAGCTCCTTTTGAATAGCAGAAAATTAAGTTTCGTCGAATAATCCTTTTGAGCATTTAACCTTCAGACGTATATATAACGCTGAATGTTACATAGTAATTTATTCCATTCGTTTCATTATTTATTTACCAGATGTCTACTTGTTTGTTTTCCTGTTCGGGGCTCTTTTGAATTTGATTATTTGATTAAAATGAAATATAGAAGGAGTTTTTCCCAATGAAAGAGACGCCTATTCGAGAATTTGCTTCGGAAAACTAGCTTGCATTCTCGCTATGCTTAAGAAAAGCCATTCGCCAGGACTTAAATCGAAGTCAAATTACCGTTGTTCAACGATCTAAAATATTTGACAACTGGTAGACTCTGTTTTCTAGGTCGATGTTAAACATTCAATGCTGCAAAACACAGGTTAGGTTATACTTCTGACCAACGGTCGAACAGTAAAAACGTTGAACGCTGGTAAATTGGACCTGGGTTCGATTCCAGGGGAATGGGCTAGCTGGAAGGGCGTTTCCCTGGATTTCTGTTTGTGTAAAGTGTATTTTTTCTTCGAAAGGTCTCCACGAAGACGTCCCTTTTCTTAGGCAGATAGCCCTAATGTGCCTTGCAGTAATCTGAATAAACCAAAACCGAACTGCACCCTTGCTTATTTTCATTTCCGTAAATGCCCCTTGTCTTTTATATGCACGTTGTATTTTTATGTTCGGTTGATGAAACTAGCATAAGACGATGCTTAACAGCTTAAATCGCATACACAAGAGTGACTCTAGTGACTTTAAAATCTCTTCTACGAAAATGCGCTTGAACTATTCGAAACGGTGCTAAGCATTTTCATAAAATAACCAAAACTATTGGAAATATTCGAATTTTACCTTACAAAGTAAGAAATATCTAAGTGCTAATTTTTTCAATTAAAATAATTATTACTAAAAAATGTTGCATGAACCATTAAAAGAATTAGAAAGATAATATTTCCAACAATTTTTTTTTTTTTTTGGGAAATTTTTTTAATGAAATTTGCGCAGATTTAGATCTTAACAGAATTTTCTTTCAGATCTCACCACAACACTGGAAGACAAAAATCGATAAATATGGTTTGGTTTATTTTGAGTACCTAAGGGCATCTGTCCTTTTAAAGGGATGCCTTCGTGGGGGTCTATCTAAAAGAAGCTGGCTCTTATCCTCCTTACACATGGAAACAAACCCAAAAATGCCCACCGTTCGCCTGGAATGGAACTCAGGTTGAACTATCAGTGTTCAGCGATTTTACCACTCAGTCGTTGGTGCCCTTAAGGATTATGAATCCCCGCTTTATGATTAAATACAGCTTTTACGTGTGGAGGAATTCTTTACCCAATAAGAAAGCGCAGTTTTTGAACAAAGGTTTCAGAAATCATCTTGTTTTAAAATGGAAGCTTCAGATACTTCTGTTTTTTTATTTCTGCATTATCTTTATGACATTTAAGACATATATTGTCCTTGCGTGCCAAAATGCACGTACGTATGTCTCTAGTTTGCGAACGAAATTAATTGAAGTTCATCCAATGCAGTAACTGAGTTCAGTATGAATGCAAATATCATTATACTATATAAGTAAGCGTAAATGTTCATAAAGCTGCCATTGTCTTCTTTCGATTTTTTTATTTGCTTCTTTTTCAACATCTTGGGATAAATACGTCGGAGAGCTTTCAGATGTTTAAAACACAGAATGTGCGTAGGATAACTTTCTTTCACTGAAGAAAGATAATTGATTGTTTTTCTAAAAATTCCTTTTCATTTGCAGTTAACGATAAAGTTTAAAGGAATTTTTGTTCTTGAATGGCAACTGATAATTATATAATTCATTATGGTTTTCCCAAATTACAGTTATAAGAAATAAAAGGCGCTCAAAAATGGAACAGAGATTTAAGAGATTTAAAAATTTACGTACTTGCTTCCTCCAACGTGAGTAAAACAAACCAGAGAATGCTATTATGAGAAAAGCAAATAAACTTCCAACAAGTGCAGAAAATGTGCTTCCTTTCCCTGTGAAACCGAAACGGGCAATAATTAGTTAATTCATACAGAGTATGTAAATTATTAACATATGTAACTCACAATAGGAAGCAAAACTTACTAACATTTAAAGTAGCATTAGAAATGAGCTTAATCCTAAATGATTCAAGAACTAGAAAATTAGTACAGTCGTCATGTAAGTAAACCGGGTAGGCTACTAGATTTGAAGATTAACGAGTATAGTTTTGACTTTAAAAAAATAGTATTTCAAGTTTACTGATATTACCCTAATTCCTGGTGCTAATTTTTGAGCATTTTTGGATTATATTCAATGCTGTCTTCTATCTTATTCAAAGCCTGAGATTTTGATTAAAATCAAATTATTTCGATAAGAAAAAATGAAGAAAATCTAAAAGCTTTCAGATTTTATTACGCCTGTAGGGGCGGTTTTCTCATTTGCACACACATACACGTTTCGAGAGCAGTTGGATTAACGAGCTGCCTTGACTAAAAATATTTAAAACCAGCATATATTTACAATTTCCGTTAGGCAGTTTCGCGCGCTGAAGATAACAATATTTAAATCCGTACAGTGTTGCCAATGCTCTCTTTGAAACCGTTGCTTTTTTTAATCGAAAATTCGTCAACATTTTAAAAAATATGAACTAGATAATAAAACAAATTCGAAATTCAAAAGTTGGTCTTTCAGATGCTCATATCCTACATTATTCCACGATGCGAGAAATATACTTATATTAATGCAGATTATTTATTATTAGTCGAAAAGTGAAATTTGCCCGGAAGAACTATTAATTTCGTTTTGGCATTTTGCGTGATTCACTACAAGCGTTGTTTCACTTTTCAAATTGTTGCCACCAAATATTATTGCCTTGAATTATATTTAAAGAAATTAAATAATGAAGAATATGCATAAATGTATGTACGTATGTTTCTCGCATCGTGATAAAACAACGGCACTTAGAGCCATCAAATTTTGAATATTGCCCACCCGAATATGGGCATCTGGAAGCCCACATGTAAAATTTCGAATTTGTTTTATTATCAATTTCATATTTTCTAAAACTGTAACTAACTTTTGATTAACAAACTCAAGGATTTCAAAGCGAGCAATGTCAACGTTGTACAGAAAAAGCATTTTTATCTCCAGTGCGCGAGACTATATATCGGAAATTCTAAACGTATACTCATTTTAAATTATTTTGCGATGTTGCTCTTGAACTGAATTTTATGGTTTAAATAGGTAAAAAACGCTCCTTTGGACGCAATTTAGAAATCTGAAACCTTTCAGATATTTTTATTATTTTATTAATTTAACTAATTATTTAATTTCTTTAAATATAATACAGAGCGATAATGTTTGGCGGCAGCAATTTGAAAAGTGATTCAACGCTTTTAGTGATTCGACGTAAAATGTCGTTTCGAGAGTAATAACCCTTCTGAGCAAATATACCTTTGGGCTAATAAATAAGGGATAAGAAAGTAACAACTTTTTGTCTCTCCTCTACTCTTTTATCGTGTAACTTAGTTACTGAAGTACAAACTGTAATATAATATTCATTTATAAAATGATATTTGAATCTATAATATCATTTTCATTTAGGAAAATATTTTGCTTGTTTGATAGAAACAGAAATTAGGATACTACAGTAAAAATTCTACAATTATATATATATATATTTTTTGATTTTTTGAATTTTGGAAGCACTGTGAAGTTATGTTCAAGAAGAAATAAATTATGCGAAACCCAGTTTGCATTAAACGGAAAAGAGATTCACTGAGGAAATTTACGTATAACATGTTATTTCATTAATACTGCTTTTTCAGGTTCTTGTACAGTTCTGTAGCAAATGCATGGCGTGGAAGAACCCGATCAGAAAACTTCAAGCATGCATCTCATTTACGGAGATGTTTGTAATTGTGAAATATCTGCCTCCGTGTATTCATAAATGTTTTTAAGTGGAAGTAGCAGATGTTAGTCATCTGAGTGTCTGTTTCAACAAAGCAGTCAACATTTGCGTGAAAAAGCTGTTCAAGTGCAATTCTAAGAATGCAAACGTGGAGTTTAAAAATTCTGAATGTTCTGATTAGCAATCCTTCGACACGGGAGTTATAGATCATCAAGCGAAAATTATTAAAATTAAAAAAAATAATAAATATTCACAAAATACGCCTTCAAAATGAGCTGTTAATGCTTTCAATATCGGTATATTATAAGGCGAGAGTAAAGTCTGAGCTTGCTAACATTTTACATAAAAGGGATGTTTTGCTAGATGGACTACATAATACGTGCTTTACATAAAATGGACTTTTCTAGATGGGAATACTCCACCTTTCTATACCGAGAGACGAATTCCATAGTACGAGTGCAACAATTATCGACATCGCTTTAGAATGATAGGCTGTAATGTACATAGGCTCATACCGTTTATAAGAAATTTATATTGATAAATCCTTTTCACAATAATCGGCTTAGGAATGCTAGTCACTTAATCTCTTAATATCAGGATGCTTTTCCAAAATTAATGTTTTAATTTTAGTGAAGTACACAAGAAAACATTTTTCTTTTTAATTTGTTTACAGCCCTTAAATATGATGCTGAAATTTAATATCAAATATTTCGGTCAATTTTTATCGCATGGGACTCAAATATTTCCTGTTTCATATTTTATAACGAATACAAATTTTCTTAAATATAAGTAAAGCGATCGGAGAAACGTATGAAGAGTTAAATTTCGTATTTTATACAAAATTATTTTTTTAAAAAAAATATTAAAACAGGAAAGCTTGTATTATTTAAAACAATTTATGTTCTTGGAATTATATGTTTACGACGAACGGTTGCGAAAATAAAGGCCAGGTAAAGACAGTTACTGTTATAAGACATTCGAAAACAACATCAACGAATTTATAGTTAAAGCAAGCTATCAACTGAATTTACCTATAGATACCTTTTTAAAATGGAAAGATGAAATTCTTCAACGAATATCTACCGAAATCAATCACCTCAAGTTTAAAAGTACATTGAATTGGTCGCAACTTACATCAGATATAAAAAATTAAAAAAAAAACTCTTTACTATTACAAAAATAGATAAAGCAAATAATAACTTTAGCATTATATGAAAACAAATCAACGCAGAAATTATTCATAAAGAAATTTTCAACGCAACTACTTATCAATTAGCAAACCTTACAGAAACATCTGTAATAAACAGAATTAAAACTTTTCATAAAAAACTAAATATTACTTTAAATCCAAGCTACAACAGATTTACTAACCTCTATGCACTTCCCAAATTCCATAAAACACCATTAAAATTCAGATTTATAGCAAATGGAACTAATAATTACAAGAAATGTAGACTATTATTTTTCAATTCAACTTAAAAAAAATCTGTAAATTTATTTTCAACGATTGTAACACTAATCATAACTATTGCTGGATCATCCATAATAACACTCCTGTCATTAATGCCATTCAAACAATTAACATACAGAACATTAACTGCTATGACTTTGAAAACTTATATACCTCACTTCCCTTTAGAAGAAATTTATACTAGTCTACTAGATCTGCCTAAACTCTTCCCTGATATATGCTCACGATTATGAATCTTAATAAATGGAAAAACTACCTAAAATGCACACTTTTTCATAACTACATTAAATTTCAAAATCAACTTTTTAAACAAGTCAGAGGTCTTTCAATGGGGTCCCATTCCAGTACCTCGCTCTGTAATATCTTTTTATTTATCAAAGAATTTAACTTCCAAAAAAAAGCTACAACCACAAGAATTAAATTACTACAAGCACACTTACAGATATATAGATGATATTATTATAATTAATAATTTTAATAAGATTGAATACTCCGAGATTTATCCAAATTGCCTTACACTTAATAAAACTAATAATTCACAAAATAGCATAGACTATCTCGATGTTCAAATCATTAATTACAAAAAAAATTTTACTTTTTGACAAAACAAGAAACTTGAGTTTCAATACTAACAAATTAAGAAATTGGAATTCCAACATATCCAAAAAAGTAATTAACAATACAATAATAAATCAAATACAACGTATAAAAATATCTGCACAGATACTATTGATCTACAATGCGAAATTTTGCTCCTTATTAAAATTCTCAAAAATAATCTAATACCTAATTCATTTATTTACCATTGCCTCAAAAGAAGCAGACGTTAAATACTCACTCTAAATCATTTACCTGATAGGGATATGATAATTTGTTCCTAAACCTGAGAAGGCGATATAAGTTGGATGACTATCAGTTGAAGGATTTGTACACTGCTCAAAAAAAAAAAAAAAAATGGGACAGTTCTATATCTCCCGTTCTACTGAGCCGATTGACAAAATTCAAATTGCGTTCTTCATGTCTCGAAAGTGCGACTTAGGATATATATTAGATTTATATATAGCACTATTCTAACATAGGTATTTTGACACAAAATCGGACTTTTTCTGAAATAACATACCAATTTTTTTACATATTTCGATTCTACGACTCAAATTACGCCTAAATATGAAATTTTGTAAAATTTGGAGCGAAATTTACGGAGAAATTCACAAATTTATGTTGGCACTTTTTTTTCAGTTAGCGCCAAGAATAGTTCACTTGGCGAACTTCTTAATATATGGCAACCTAGTTTCCTTTCCCGTGAGAGGAAAAAAAGTCTCCATCTTTCCTTTTTTCCAAATAATATTCTTTATATTATATTTTTAATTGTAACTTATTATTTTAAGTAATTTTTTCTTTTTCGAATTTCATTTTAATTGTTTAAGTTGCTTGTTTTTTTTTTTTTTTTTTTTTTGTTTGTTTGTTTAAAATAACTGTTTTAAAAATTTCTATTTACCTATTCGAACTGCGTAAATAAAGGTGCAGCGTTTATTTGTTTCAAATAGTTTTCTTTACATATATTTTTTGTATATATATTATTTTAGGTAATTTTTAAATTTTTAGACTTTTATTTTAATTGTTTGTGTTGCATTGTCTCTTCAGATAATTGTTTTAAAATTTTCTATTTATTCCTTCGAACTGAGCATTTTAAATATATTTATTAATATAAATTTTCCAGAATTGGATTTTATTTATTTGAATTGCGTTTCTTTCGGAAGAATATTTTGTAACTCAGAGTACGATGCGTTTGAAAACTGCATATATTAAAAGAGAAAACACAGTAAAGCACAGTTAACACGCCTTTCAATGTTCCGTTCAGAAAAGATATATATAAATAAGAGAGATGTATAACCGACATTTTAACTTAGGATGACGTGCATACACTGCTTTAAACAGTTTTATCATTGTGCCCATTGCTTTACACAATTTTATCCTACATTTGGTTTCTTAAAATGTTATTCATATTTTAGTCAAATATTTTATTTTGAAATCGCAAGAATCAAATATCATAAGATTAAAAGGTTTTAAATTAGAAAAAAAATACTAGTACTAAATTTTACGCAAAAATTTATTTTTTCTTCTCTTTTTCTTCAGGCATTCTACTTTATTCTTGCTCTTTTTCTTTAGGCATTCTGCAAGTATATTAAAAAGTATCCAACTTTTCGAAATAATCTTGATATTTCTGACAATAATTTTAAATAAAGTTATCGCCTTCCATTTCATAAAGGCCCACAAACGGCCGAGCGGTAAAGTCGCTGAACACTGGTAGTTCACTCCGGGGTTAGAATCCCGGTAAACGGGCTGGTTGCATGGGCGTTTTCGTGGATTTTCTCATGTGTACTATGTATGACAGCTGGTTTCCCTTAGAGAGTTCTTCACGAAGTATTTCGTCAGACCCTTTATCAGTCTTTAGAGGCTAAACATTTTGAAGGTATGAGATGAAAGGGAAGACTGGTTTCATCAAGAGGTCTTGGTTTATTTAATTATGACAAAGCACACTAGGGCTATCTGCCTAAGGGGAGGGATGCCTTCGTGGAGGACTTTCTAAGGGAAATTGGCTTGCATACACGTTACACATGGGGAAAACCACGAAAACGCCCATGCAGCCAGCCCGTTCGCGGGATTCGAACCTCGAACTATCAGTGCTCAGCGACTTTACCGCTCGGTCGCTATTTCATCAGGAGGGAAAAAAACGCCTTTAGGTGACATCCACATACAATACTGGATAACCTCCGGAATCTTCAAATAATTCGACTGAGAAAATCATGGGATTCTCCATTTATGATACGATATGATGTTCTATAACGTAATTTAAATTTATACAACCATATAGTCTAAAACCAGTCGCTCTTCACTTGATATCGTTTTTGTCTTTTCTGATAACACAAGCTCAACTGATGGTATTTGCTGGTGTACACGTCCAAGTGTTTTCTCTTTGAACGCCTAAATTCTTTGAAGTATCCTGAAAGTATATTCAAAAGCGTCCAACTTTTTGAAACATCTTGGTATGTCTGACAGCCAAATTTCCCTGCAAATGTTTGCTTACTTTTCTCCCTAATTTACTTCTTTCCTTCTACAGTTATTTTCAGTGCTCAGATAAGAAAATTAAGATTTTTCGATTGCTAGACTTCCATAAATTGTGCATCCTTGTCAATTTTTTAAAATATCAATTACATGAATTGCGTTTCAGTTGAAGACAGCCTTTCATTTTCTAGTCATTTTAACTATAAATAAAGTTTAAGGCGAAGTCCAAAGGATAAATATTTTCATTAAAAGATTTTTGCTAAATGACAAAGAAATAAAACAGTCCAGCAGGGTTTATTCTGTACTACCGAGTGACCCGATTCTTATATCGGCTGAAACAATCTAAATCATATTAAAGATCATTTTTTTTATACAATCTATAACGCGAGAGAAAAATTAGCTTCTTAAAACATTCTTTCTAAGAGGATTAATGTAAAAGATTACATTTATATATATATTTTTTTAAAGCTGGGACTTGAACCAAATTGTCAAACTTTTAAAGTTTAACTTACATGGTGGTTATAATTAAAGCTCCACTTTGAAATGGTCATAAAAGGAAAACTACCGGACCAAATGTTATCAAACTTGGGAATCGTGTAAAGGAGGTTATGGGAACTTATTTTCCGCGGGAAAAAAAAAAAAGAGTTCAAAAACTCACCACCAGGGGAAAAATGGCGCTGTATACAATATTGTTAAATGAAATAAGACACGAAAACATCTGTTTAAAATGTGTTTAATATTTTCCGAAACGTGTTACAAAGCATGTTCAATGTAGCGTCCAGCATTTTCCGAAAGCAAGTTAAATCCTGTTACTACATTCTCAACAGTAGCTCTTAGCATATCAGGAGGAATGTTACGGACATGTCAGTGTATTACATTTTTCATTTCTGCCAAATTGTTTAGATTATCACCATAAACAGTGCTTTTGAGATAACCCCATAGCCAAAAGTCACAGAGGTTGAGGTCTGGTGGAAAGAGGTGAAGTGTTGGCCTATAAGACGTTCATTCGTGAAATGTTGCCTAGGTAATTGGGCGACACACGTCAGGTGGGGCACAGCCCTGCATAAAAATCGTAGTATCTAAAATGCCACGTTACTGCAGTTCATGTATCACGAAACATTTTAACATTGACTCTAAGTGAGCTGTAATCACAGTGGTCCAGCTGTCGACTGCTCTTCAGAGCAAAATGGTTCAGTTATAAAACTAGCTGTCATTCAACACTAAACGGTGTGGAATGACTGCTATGCAATTCAATGCAGTAGGAGAAGGCAATGGAACTAGGCAGATAACACGAGGGATTTCTTTGGACCAAATCGTTTAAAAGCGTTTTGAATCAGTATCTTCATGTTTTAGTGCCGAATTCAGGCTTCAAAAATTACAAATTAACGATCTGTCAGAAAACGATTTCCAGATTGTACGCACTTGTGCGAGTGATTTGCGATCTCACATTTTCTAATCGCTAATTCGTGGTTTTCACGGACGAATTTCTCACTTACACGGATGGCGCACTCGACTTTTATCGAATTTAACGCTTTTAAATGATAATTTGCCTACTTCAAAGTTTATTAAGGGTATACAACACATTAAACCCGTCTAACAAAAGGTTAAGTTAGATTCCGACCCATATTTCGTTTAAAAATATTGCATACAGCGCCATTTCCCCCTGGTGGTGAGGTTTCGAACTTCCTTTATTTCGCGAAAAATAAATTCCCATGACATCCTTTACACGATTACCAAGTTTGATAACATTTGATCCAGTAGTTTTCCTTTTATGACCGTTTCAATGTGGAACTTTAATTATAACCACTCTGTATATTATTAAATTTTAATTTGAAGCTATGCGTTATATGTATAACATGCGTAAATTTTTCGCTTTTTTGGAAAATAAAGAATCGAAGCAAATATACTTAGGATAATGGACCAAAACTGAAAAAAACTTTCCTTCACTCCGAAAATAAAATATTGAAACTTTGACCTTGAATTTATTGGGTTATTGAAATATTTAATTTGACTTATCTTCTAAGTCCTAGTTCCGACAACAATTCCGTCAAAAATTCCGAATTACTTAAGCTGAAGTAAAAGATTTAGTATATATTCACTGTATGTTAATAAAATAATCTGAGTGTAATAAAAATAGATTATAGAAATTACGCTGATACAAACTTTTTGTCTGACTGCACAACATGTAATGGAAGAGAAGGCTTGCAGAGATTTGTTTTTGACATGCCTCTAAAAGTAGACGTCATACTCCTTTTGTCTCTTCAATGTCAAAAATCTTTCTTTTGAGAGGCAACTTTAGTTTTTCGGAAAGAAAAAAAATCACAAGAAGACAAATTTGAGGAACATGCAGGACGATTGAGTACACATACTTATTTTCGGAACACAAGCGGTTCTCCGACTTGTTATTGAATAATGAAAAGATGCACTGTCATGCAATACAAAACATTTGGAATACGTTTTCTGACTGAAAACGTAAGATTAAAAGTCATCTGCTTAATTCACAGCCATTTGCAAGTCAACTACTCGGGCAAATGCAGAATCGTTTTGATCCTGAGCTTGTAAGACAAACCTAATATCACTGGATCTAAACACTTCTTTAATGTTCCGAGAACGTTCTTGCTTCTTTAGCCCATATTCCCAGAATATTAAGTGAATACAATTATTGCAAAAGAAATTGAATATTAATTTGCACTACGGCTTGGTAGTTTACTAACGGATTAACAAAACTTAAATTCTGCTTTTTGTGTCTAAGAATACAACAATATTTTAAATATTTACAAATAAAATATTAAATTGGAGATTTAATTGGAGCCTCACCAGTTGCCTAGCATTTGAAGATTGTTAAATGCTAATTGTTTGTTGCGAAGTCTAACCTAGGCTGCATGGTTGGTTTTCGTAGTTTTCTAGGTTCTCTTTACAAAGGTTCTCTATGAAAGCATCTTAATCAAATAGCTCCCATGTTCTTTCTATGTTCAAATAACCAACTAACCTAGTTTAAGCGCGATTTCCAAGTGAAGTTACTAGCAAAACCCGAATCTCATTAAAAATCATGTAGCTTGCCAATCGGGAGTAACATGAAAGATACGGCGCCAATAATTGTATTGCTGTTACAGTACGCTGTTTCAAACTTAGATGGTCATTCCTGAATTAAATAGCCCACCAGCGGCCGAGCGGTAAAAACGCTGAATACTGGTAGTTCGGTCCGAGTTTCGAATCCCGCGAACGGGCTGGCCGCATGGGCGTTTTCGTGGTTTTCCCCATGTGTAACGTGTATACGAGCCAGTTTTCCTTAGAAAGTCCTCCACGAAGGTGTCCCTCCCTTTAGGCAGATAGCGCTCGTGTGCTTTGCCATAATTAAATAATCCAATCCAATCAACTCCTTAATTAAATATAATACATTTGTAACTTCTACTAGAGCTGACGGTAAGAATTGAAGTCCAAATAAATAATATCGTGTGCAATCTTGATTAATATAAAATTAAAAAATATTTGAACAGAAAAATATTTGCATTCATACAGAAAGTTTTTTGAGATATTTGCAATAACTTTATAAGAAGGATTTATTAATAACCGTAATAATTACTTATTATATTACTGATGATTAGGATTCAGTTCTTGACAATTACATTCTAAATTAGAATTTTAAGGATATAATGAAAATACGCTACGCACAAAAATATATTTTAGGATAAAAAATGAGTTGATTTTTTATGTTTTAAAACTTATTAAATTCATTTAATAAACATCGTATCCTCGTCGTTAATTGAATCCAGAATGTTGGGTGTCGTTTATATAATTATTCTTACTTGTCCACAGAATCTGCTGACTTATCCAGCCATTAAGTAGCTGCAGATCATTTCTACATAACCATTGAACTTCCATTAATTCAGTCTCTAGAGGGTTGTATGTTTATATCATAATTTGACTTCCATAAAAATGATTATTCTAAATCTTATGTTTCTATAAAAATATACTGTGTTTAAAAATGTGCTTTAAAAATGTGCATTTTTAAGTGCTTTAAAAATGTGGATGATAATATCAGCCGCTCTTTCAGAAACTTCAAAAGCAACAGTTTGTTTAGAAATAAATTATGCAGTTAATGTCATAAAATTTAAATAAACATCAAACGAAAATTCTCAGTTTTAGACAATTCGATTTAAACGAAGTTAAAGTAAAGTAGCAGACGATAAAACGCCGAAGGTAAAAATTTGCTCTTACAAAAGTTTACACTTATTTTTTTTAAAAAAAGGAAGAAAGAGAGAAATTTAAAAAAAAATAGTTAAAAATTTGAATAATATCATCTATAATTTAAAAAAATAGCTTTTTATATAGTATTAATAAATATTCATTACGCATCATTGAGGGAAAATATTTCATATAATTAATTTTCCGCAAAATTTTACTTGAAATTTAAGGTTAAAAATAGCTATGGCAATTCACTGTAACAAAAATCCATTAACCACATTTGGCGTTATTATGGCTCAAAAAAATGATGCCAAATTTCAAAACGCGAAAATATGTAAACTCGTGTATATCTTAGAAAATTTTGAATAAAAAAGTCTAATTTTTTGCAGATATGCTTAAAAATACACCTACTTTAAGATGATGGTAAAAATTTTATAGGTTATAATTCAAAATTTTTTTCGAAAAATTTATAAAAATTATTTAAAATAGAAATAAAAAAATAAAACACAAAAAATGGGTAAATTTTATTTGGAATGAACTTAAATTTCGAAATGTGAGAGAAAAATAAAAAAAGTTTAATAAAAAAAGAGATATTAATAAATATTTGCCAAATTCAATTAACATTGAGGAGCTAAAATTTTGAAAGCTAATATTTTAAAAACTACTCGTACAATTTTTACAAAACTTGGCATTCTGGCATAATTTGAGTCGTAGAATCGAAATATGTAAAAAAATTGGTATGTTATTTCAGAAAAAGTCCGATTTTGTGTCAAAATACCTATGTTAGAATAGTGCTATATATAAATCTAATATATATCCTAAGTCGCGCTTTCGAGACATGAAAAACGCAGTTTGAATTTTGTCAATCGGCCCAGTAGAACGGGAGATATAGCACTGTCCCCCCTTTTTTTTTTTTTTTTTTTTTTTTTTTTGAGCAGTGTACATAGTGTAATTACAATGCTGTATATAATGTAAAAAGCTAATTGTCTTCAGACTTATGCTGTTACTAAAAAAATGGGCCTATTTCTTAATCTTTAGTCTGTCAAATAACTCTTTGACAGTGAAAATTCATTTTTTCCTTTTCTTAATTTCTTCCTCTTTACGACACGACAATTAGCCAGAAATTAATTAATTTCCATTCACTAGTATATTCAAAATTTTAACAGATGGTTTCACTCACATAAGAACTCCACAACATACGTCCCTCAAGCATTCCTAGTCACTCCCTCTCCCAAAAATTACTTCACACATGTTTCGCCGACTGAAATAATTCAAAGCTAATAAAGAATTTCCGACACAACCCTTCTGAGTAAGACGCGAAGATAACACTTTGCCCACTTCCCACTAGAAAGAACGTAAGTTAATTAATGCTTTTTCTGGCCTTTTATATCTTTATGTACATTCACTTTTCGTATTATATATATTTTTTAAAGTTCAATTTTTATTTTTTGATTTGCTTTTGCAAAGATTGCATTATATTTCTTATATTTCGTAATTTTCTAATGTTTACTTCAATAACTTTGAGTTCTATTTCATAACGGCAATTTCCAATGTTTAATTTTTTACAAATAGTTTTGAATTAAAATGTATAAACACGAAGGTGTCGAGGGACAATTACTCAAGTAATTTATCAATTTTACTGCATAAATTGCTTTTCACTCAAAATTGAATTAGCGAAAATGCTTAATCAGAATGAGTTCTTTGGGGCTCTGCATTGGTTTTTGATCCCTTCAATTCATGTAATTATTACTTGATTAAAGGACGAAACACCTTCGTATTTATTTCTTAATTATTGTTTGTTGAACGGAAGTTGGTTTGTTCCCTTTGAAAAGTCAACTAATTTCCGATCAATGGCAGTGATTACTTGATTTTAATTTAATTACTTGCTTTTAACTTAATTTCATTTTACAATTGGAATTTTTGTTATTAATGATTTAATTCTAGTCTCCGTTAAACATTTTTAACGATTTACATTCAAGTTACTTTAAAACAATTTTCGGAATTAAACTTACTAACTATGGATTCACTCTTTTTAGATAATTCTACTAAAATTAATCTCAGGAGATAATATAATCACTATTTCTTTAGTATTTTATCTTACATATATATATATCAGTAAAATACAGTAGTTGAGTAATCTTATTATCAAGTTCAATGAATTATTAATGCAATAAAATTATTAAAAAATAATATTACGTAGTATTTCTTTAAACTGGTTAAATTAATAAAAGCAAAATATTTAATATTTTGTACTCACCTAATAGTATTCTTTCGCAGTTTCCATGAAGGTCTCTAAACCCTGTATTGCATGCGCACATCTTTCGTCCGTAACTGTCGAAAGAGCAATTTCCACCTCGTCCACAACTACATTCTATGAACAGTATACGAATAGGTAAAAGTGGAATGATTATAAATAATATAGAAAGAGAAAGGTACAACAAATTTTTACGTATTATATTATTTAAGCGGGTGCGTTAAATCTAATGCACAGGATATGATAATCGACTTTTTAAGTCAACTTAAGTCACCACATAGAAAAATATTGTTTTATGAACTGAGATCTGGTAACGAAAACATTCTACAATCACGTCCTTTAGGAAATTCTGTAAATAAATCTTTTAGGAAAGATTTTTTGAATAAATTAAAATTTCTTTGAATGTATTGTCGAATGCTCTTGTTAAAGCTATAACTTTTATTTCAAATGCTCCGTTGATTATTTGGGGACGACATAGCTTATTGTCGATACCAAGAATCCTAAAGTTAGTATATTTGTCCAAGAAATACATGGTGTTTTCATCAGTATCCTCATTTATGTATACATATATTGTAACTGAAAATTCGGTAAAAAATAAAGTGTTTAATTAAGCAAGTTGTACTTCAGTGAAGTAAATGATTTATGCCAAAATGAAGATGCAAACGACATACAGTTTCAAGAAAATTAAAGACAAGCTATTATAACTAATATTTACTTAATTTCAGACATCAGAAGCAGCATATTAAATCAGTTTCAGAATGCTTCTCAAAAGGACTGACTATATTGAAACTCATGTGGGGTAGTTCCTGCTCCACTCTCAGTATTACTTACGAAAACTCTACATCGCCACTTTCAACTTACTATTGGGAACCATTTATAATAACAGTCGCAAATTCTTTGCGTATAAACTAGAAGGTCTACAGGACCAAGCGTGAAGGCTTATTATTGAGGCAGTAAAATTCACGTCTATTGATACAATGTTGTTTTGGGCAAATAAAATAATTAAAAATATTATTCAAGAAAGAATTTCAGTACCTTATAAAAAAACATATCAGACTTGAAGATACTTTCTGATCGGATTATCAACTTGAAAATAGAAACATTAAGACCCAGAATTCCCATGGAACTGATGGGTCTACAAGAAAAGTTAACTCAATTCATATCAAAAAAGGATACTTCGCCGGCTGCACTAAAATGTATCGCTTTGGGAACTTTTGAGACAAAACGTCTTGAAAGTGAGTGGCTAAGTGTTTATACAGATGAACTACAGCTTTATGAGAACGTTCGAGCCAGTTTTTTCTTGAAAGTTATTTTCCTTCTATACACTAGTTGGAAAGTATGGTACTGCCTTAGTATACTGTGAAGTAGAGGCGATCTATATCGCACTAAATCAGTTAACTTTGATCAGTTGAGTAGAATTAGAAATGCAGTACTGTCAGATTCACAGACTACCATTCAGTCTAGCCGTTCTCTTCAGGCTCCACTATCATGCGAGAATTTCCAATATCAGAGACTGATTTCCTTGAGATCTTAGCATAAACGCATTGTTTTGCAGTGGATCCCTGGCCATTGTAGCTTACTTAAAACTAAGACTTGACAAAATCATATTATATATCTTATTTGACAATATTTTAAATGTTTACAGAATAATTTTCGGATGGTTTTAAAGTAAATCCGGCTTCTCTAGGTAGCTTTCAACCACTCAAAAAAGAACTGCTGCTTAAACTATAGCAAGAATTTGATTCACACTAAACTTGGAAAGAGAGACTTTTTATCCATAACCTTGGGAAATTAATAGATATTAATTTGTATACTTTTTAATGGACTGAGGATTTTTTTCCATAACTGTATGTATTTGTGGGCAGACTGTAATCTAAACGAGTTAGAATGCGTTATTAGAAAATAGCACTTGATTTGATCGATAAGTCGTAAGGTAAAATGTATTTATTTATTAAACATTTAGAGATACTTATTGATTCAAAATCTACAAGAAAAGAAAATTGCTTTATGGCTTGATTTTGATTTTTATCTGTTTCTAAGGAGGGAAAGTTTACCTCCTTTTCACTTAAACAATTTTCGTTACCATAACTCATTACATGTTATGGAATTAATTTGTCCTTTATAACGTATTATTACAAATTCACCAGAGGCGCTTTTCGACTCCATGATCCTTTAACACTTTTAAGCGTTCAACATGTTAAAACGTTTTCTTTTATCTTGTATACTTACCCGCGCACCATCCACTAAATTGTGCAAATCCTTCATTGCAGGAACACTCCTTTTCTTCGAGAGCGTCTAAAGCGCATTTTCCATTGTGCCCACAGTCACATTCTGTAAAAGGAAGCGAAATTGATAAACAGTAATACCAGTAATACAGAAACGTTTTAACATATGGTATAAAATATTGCCATGTACATTGTTATTATGTTTTAATATTTTATATAAAATATTGTCATAAACTGCCATAAAGAATGAATTGAAAAAGTCTCATGTTCATGAATAGAGTTCATGCTTATTTATGATAAATTAAATATTTGACAGTAAAAAAACTGTAAGAACCATTTCAAAATTACTCTTTTTGCCATTTCAAAACAGTCATGTACAATAATTTGAAAACGCTTTTAAACACATTGCAGTGCTATTAGGGTTTTTTTTGGGGGGGGCGTTTTTATGCCCTTGCCGAGACTCGAACCTCTTGAATACATACGCGCCGCGTGTGCTACCGTTACACCCCGAAGGAAGGTTAGAGAAACTACCTTATAACATTTAAGCACAGTATTTCTTAAATGAGTTCACAACAGTTCATAACTATTAATATGATTTGCAATAATTCATTTATTAAAAAGTAAATGTATTGTTAATTGCTTTTATATACGCACATTATTTTTTCATACTATGGAATATTCATATCATTATGGAATATTCATATCATTTATAGTGCATAATTTCTTACTTTAGCTAAACCACCTGTCAAATAGTAATGCAATGTGCTATACGAGTGTGCAGCAACCCTCCTGGCCGAAAATAATCGGCCTCAGGTACACAGATTAAAACAAAAGTACAGTTAAGAATATGAAACCAAAATTCCCAATATTGTCGTATTGCCATTTATAAAGTTCGTCAAATCCTTTGTAAATCTAAATTCTTTCCTGGGGGGGGGCAATATAATTCCTTTATCAAATAGAGGCAAATGACAGTAGCAGCCTTTCAAATAGCGGTCAATGTAAATTTGCACATTCAAGACTTTTATCACGAAGTGCCATCAAGGCATATCCTGCATTTCGAACCAAATTTACGAAAAATATTTTGAAATCCTGTTTCCTCAATAACCCGGACAGTAATAGTAATGCACTTTTTTTAATTATTTAACCCTTTAAATAAGTGTCCACTATTTACGATGGTGCATTTAAATCTATTTTGATTAAATTCATTCGCTTATCCAAAGTCTATACTTCACTTCATTTTTCAAACAAAGACATTCTGATTAAATTGGGGTTGTCAAAGAAGTTTTCAAACCCAGATTGTAGAGTCATTAGGTTATTTTGAAGCAGAAGACATGAAAATGAGCAATGCTCTCATTAGGACTCGAACCCGGCTCTCTCGAATATGTGCCGAGTATGCTACCGTTACGCCACGAAGGCATGCTGTAAAAAGAGAGAGAATACCTTATATACTCCCCCTTTAAAAGAGCGACAGGGTATTAAGGGACCTGGTCACCAAATCCTGGTGGTGACGAATCATTGTTCACCATCTCCTAGTTCGGGCGCCATTTGTAGAGGCTTTTTAGAATTTTTCGGAGTCAAGAGAGTGAAGGAATTCTCAATGCCCAAAATGAACTCGAATACGCGCCGAGTGTCCTGCTGTTACACCACGAAGGCACCGGAAGGAGCGAGAAAGTACCTTATGAGTTAAATTTAGAGATTTGCTTCCCGCTTTTTTAAAAGAGATCATAAATAGAAATAAAGATCAAAGGAGATTAGTGAGAGTTTTTGTTTCGGCAATTAATCCAGCTACATTTTGCAGTGTGCGTGCGTATCAATCGCATGTTCAAATTTTTTTACATAAATATACATGTGCAAACTTTGATTATTGACATTTTTTATATAAACATACATGTGTCAGCTTTGACTATTAAATGTGTAAATGAAATTATTCCGAATAAATAATAAAAAAAATTATGTTACGTCATTGTGCTTTGTTCGTTGCTTAAATAACTATCTTAAGAGAAATACGTACTTCCTATGTTTAGGAAAATTTTAACTCAGTCGAAATCAGTTAATGATGAAAGTACACTTTTCTTTCAAAGTATCAAGTTGGAAGGAACATAAGCGAATCTTAAAAATATTGGAGCAAAATATGTTTTCAAGTAGTTTTTGAAAGAATAATCAAATATTTAACTTAAGAGAAATGTTTTTCTTATATGTCATATCTTAGGGCTAGATGAAACCGAAAGTTATTAATATTAAGTTATTCTAATATTAAGTAAATATTAAATTATACACATCTTGTGTACAAACGATAAAGTAACTCTTAAAAAGTTGCTGGAGCTTGCCAACATATTTTTTAAGTACGTAAGGATATTGAACGCCTTTTAAAAGTACTTGAATAATATACTGTATTTCTTTCGCTTTTATAGATTCAAAATTTGAGTTTTTTAGGCATTATTTTACAGGATTTTGATAGCGATTTACTCATTTTCTCCCACTGCAAAATTCGCTTCTGATGGAAGTTTTTAATTTATTAATTTTGTATTTAATCTTATTATTTAATTATGCAAATTATATTTATTAAGTCTGCAAGTTAAGTTATGCTTTTTTTATGTCCTGTACTATTGAATTTAGAAATATAATCGAATTTCAACAATCTGCGGGCTTTTTAATCTGGGTTTTTGCGAAATGAGATCTTGTCCTTCGATTAACTTTGTACAGAAGTGGTTTTCTTCTAGTTGTTCAACCATGAAAATTACATTTTCTTAGGACATTTCTAATTAATAACATTTATTAGTAGACCTGCTAGATATTTGTTGGGCTTCTAAAAACGATTTATCTGCGCTGGATTTAAAATTACGAATAATATTTCTAAGACCCAATTTCTTTTTGCTATCAGTGAAACAGCCTGGACACCCTGTTCATAATTTATCATCTACCAAATCTGTTTTACAGTAATTTGAAATTATACTATTAACAGTAAGTCTGCTTATATTCAATAGTTCACTTGATTTTTCCCGTAATTTTTCACAATTCCAATGAAAGGAAATTTAAGTTTTCTGACATAAAAATTATCATATAGTGTTTTTGTCCCGTGTTAACAAATAATTCCTCAATCTTTAACTTTTTTAAGTTTAAAATCCTTCTTTAATGCGTTTCACTCGAGAAATCTGCCAAAATCGCTTCTTTTATCTTGTTTATTATTTTATTGCTTCAATATTTTTTTACTTTAATTTCTTATTTAATGTCGACATATTTAGGACACTTCATTCATACATACGTTTTACTTAATGTTTTCATAAAAACAAAATTAACACGATATTTAGACAGAGAAGACACGTAAAAATGCTTAGAGTTTGAATAATTGAATGTCTGAAAGTTTCTTACGCCCTAGTACGTTTTCGAGTCAATGTATATCGTTTAAGCGAAGCGTTTTATTTAACGCAAGATAACCTTAAATGAGAAACACCTGTTTATAAAACATTATACTAATGGAATTTAAAAGCGATCTCTGCGTTTGAAGAAGCACAAAACATATTTAATCTACAGGAAGCTTAATTTCCGTCTAGTGGAGAACTTTCGAAGTAAACCAAGCTCGTTGTTTCCACGTTACGAAAACACATATGCAGCGAGCGCGTTTGCACGGGTTCGAATCCAGGCTGAACAATCTACTCTTAGACATCTTAATCCTACGGACACTGAAACACCCAAGCCAATTCCAAATACCAAGAACACCACTTATCAGTAATTCTCGTTTTGAATTTCAGGTCTCATAAAACTCTTTGTAAATTTATTTGTTTTTTAATTTCGTTTCTTTTATATTAATTATTTACTGAAATTAAAATTAAAATATAGATATGAACACAGAATTTTGCCAAGCAAAATATTCCGATTTAAACTACCCGTTATCTGTTTCTGAATTATGTAATGAAAGCTTATATTTCACACTTTATTGAAAGAACTAAGTACAAAGGAATACTTACGGCATGTTTTCGTGAGGTAGTTGAAGTCTGTATTGGACTTCAAGCACTCACAGGAAGCTTTCTGTTTAAATTTTTCATAAACACATTGCACATCAGAACCATAACCACATAAAACCTTATCTCTACAAGCAGAAATTTCGGTATAAAAGTCACCAGTAGTTCCTGGTAAGCATTCGCAGAATTTGAAATTCCGTATTCCATGGCAAATACCACCATTTTCACACTGTTCTGTCTCACAACGTACTAAAAATAAACAGAAACCAGATAAAAACATAATATTATTGAAAGAGTATTTCGATGATTGTTAAATTTAATTTCCTTTCCTTAACATTGGCCAAGTAATTTTATCTTTCAATTTTAACTATGAGAAAGAATTGCGTTTTCTTCAGCCAGGATAAAATGAATGACAGAATTAAGAGCGTCATGCAAGTTTTATGTTTTTTGCTGAAGACTAAAGACTTTTCTTAAACAGAAAATAACCATGTAAAGTATATGAGCATGCTGTAAACTTAGTGAAATCATTTAGACTGCAAACTTCTTGGGGTACTCCCATCGACCGTTACCGAAGATTTCAACGACGGTCACCAATGGGCAATCATTACTGAGAAATTCTAAACGACATGGTCATTTACAACTGGTGCTAATTCGCGCTAATTATGACTGTCAACGGGATAAATTAGCCGCTTGATGGGATAATACGTAAGTACTCTTTTGTATAAAAATGATATATTTACTGGGGTTATTTCTAAAGAGTATATCCTTTGTTTAAATAATAATCAAAGATTAATTTAGAAGTCAAGCAACAAAAATCAGCTTCATGTTTTCAAATTTCCACTGTGAAAATTTGAAAACATAACCCTGATTTTTGTTGCTTGACTTCTAAATTGATACTTGTTCGACGTGTTACTGTACCTTAATCAAAATCAAAGATCTTATTAATTAATAAATTTAATATTTAAACCTTAATGGCATTTAAAATGTTCTATATTATTATGAATAATATCGTAATACATTATAAATTAGCGATATAAACTACGTGTAATGTTGCATTTTAACTTTCGTTTTACGTGTTACAAATTGACAACTACTGACTGAAGTCTTAATTCTGACATGACTTGAAAATACCGCAGGATCAAAAGCATGCATATCGACCAATAATCTCTTAATGTTGTAAATTAGGATTAGGAGTATTTGGATCATAGCAACACAGTTGACAAGTAACTGCGTTAACAAATGGATGCCTTCATTGAGGGCATTTAAGGGAAACTAATTCATATTCAAGAAGACATGCGATGTAATAATTGAACATATCCGTTTGTTATATTTTAAATCCTATTTTAGTAACTAGGAAGTCACAATGAGTTCCTAAGAAATATCTCCGAAAACTTACTTAAAATGTTTTGCACTGCAATTAACTTTCACCTATGAGTATTGAGGTGTATGTACTTTGTAAGCAAAAGGCTTGGGTAATATTGTAAGAACTACTTCTCCTCCTTTAATTCTATAGATGAACAGGTATTTTCATTAGGTATACGAAAAATTCAATTTGCAGTTTTGAATGTAATTCTCTCATTAGAAACTTAAATCATTAAGCTATGGATCCTGGGGGGGGTCTGATTTTGTACCATATTAACTGAACAGTTTGAAAGCTGGAACTTGCATCCGCACATTTCCTGCTTGCGATCAAAGTACTTCCTAGATTTCAAGTACTCACATTCACATTCACTTCGAGCACTATCATAAAAATACGCTGAATCTTTACTACAAAAGTTATGTTCCTTACATTTCGTAATTTAGGAGCAAAGGTCGCCTGATGTTGTTAGTAAACACTCGTAAAATTTGTAATCCCCATGCCTGGTGGAATTTCCATCATTATCATAGTTACCTTCTTGACATGGTTCTGAAAAAATAACACGAAATAGGAGTTATACGGTATCTGGGATAACTGGAGCCGTAATCACATCGTATAATCGAAAACGAGGTATTTTTAAACACAGTAAATTAAATTTTTAATTTTAAACCAAGTAAGTTTTTCATTAGACACGATCTTCTGAATTTGGTTATTTGAAGTTCTAAAAATAAAAATACAATTATTATTATTTTTACGGAATGTTTCATTCCTAGGTAAAATTTGCTTCCTTCAGTTAGCAAATATTTCATAGATAACTTCACTTCGGAGCAAAAATATTCATGGGGAAAAAACTGGAATAAACAAAATCCATCAAAATTTATGCAAATTGTGAAATTTCTTACATGCCTTTTTATGAGGCTTCCCCCTTCCTGAAAGAATGTTAAGGTTTTTGCGATAGTATTAGAATTTTATCAGCTAGCGCATGATCATGACAGTTTTTTTATCAAACAATATCCACAGTAGAAGCATCAGAACGTTGCTTTAAATAATAAAGCTGGCTTTAAATCCTATTTGCCGCTGAGCTGTAAAACCACTGGACATTGGTAGTTCAACCTAAACACAAATTCAGGTGAAAAGGCTGGTTACAGGGCACTTTTCGTGATTTTCGCAAATGAAACGTTCCATTTGACATTAAAACGTGCTCAACGAAGACCTTTAAGCAGAGAACCCTTCTGCATTTTGCTATAATCATAATAAACAGTAACTCAGTTTCATCATAATTAATTTTAAGATGTCCGTTTCGTGGTCGTTCTCAGCATTATGACGGCAATTTTTATTTTTCTCTATATCCACGCAAAGCATGATTTCACTATAACTCAAAACTTGAAAATTTGGTTTCGTACTTTTTTATATTTACCCATAAAATTATCCTTTTACCCTTTCAAACATGTCGATGAATTAATATTCAATTAGAGCTTTCTTACATCTTTTAGCATGATGCACAATAGGACAGTCATTATATTATTCATAACTGCACCCAAAGTATATAAAGCGCCAAAAGATTTAATGTCTTGCAGATATTATTGTTCGTTTATTTTATTGTTTCATCGAAATGTTATTCACATTTTAGTTTAAACAACTATTTTTATTTAAAATAATATGCATAATTTTAAAGATAACAATTAATGGATCATTAATGGACACATGTTGTTATTAAATTGGTGGCGCAAACCAAGAAAGAGAGCACCGTAAAGTAATTGTGTTAGAAAAAAAAAACTAATTTTTAAATACTGAAACAAGAATTTTGTTGATTAGAAACGTAAAAATTTTACATATTTGAAAATTTTAAGGAAGGTTTAAAAATGACCTTTTTCAAGCTTATGGCTTATTTTCGTCAACCCATAAATATTTCAAAAATTAACACAAAACTAGTATTAGTGTAACAGTTTTAACAGTAAATATTGCAACAGTAATCAGTATTAGTATTTTTAACAAAAACTACTAACACTAAAGCACAAACTATAAATTCCTCATAGCTTAATAAAATATTGTCTAATATTAATCATCCATACGTAGCACGAATTTACATCGTATTGAATAGAACAGAAAGACAACGTAATTTACCTTTGCAGATTTTTTCCTTGTAATCAAACTGTTTACTAGAATTTGAGCATTGACATATAGCTTCCATTCGAAACCTATCGTAAGTACATTTAACATCGTTATCCGTACCGCAAAAATTATCTTGTTTGCATTGAATAATTTCAGAGCAATGGTCGCCTCTTGTTCCTCGCAGGCATTCACAAAATTTGAAATCCCCGTGTCCAGTGCAATTCCCGCCATTTCTACAGTCACTTTCTTGACACGGCTCTGAAAAATTTGCGAAACTGTAGATACAATAATTAGAATATGAAATAAATGTTGAGGTGATGAGACACTTTTAGAATAATAATATCTCGAAAACAAAAAACGTAAGAGCCGTTTAATTAATGTTTACAATGTAATTAGATCTATTATCGCAGTCTATAGTTTTGAAAATAGTACTATGCAGGTGTAATAATAATATGTAAATTATAAAGTAAAAGTAGCATTAAATAATTAAAATTTTGCAGAAGATAATACTGACAAAGAAAGCTGTTGGACCTCCTTATGATAATCGCCTTAGACTTTAACAGATAAATAAATATGGGAATAAAATAATAAATGTAGCTTTTAGTGAATGCTCTCAACCACAGAACATGGAGTATAGAGTGTCGCGTGTCTAAAATATTTGTTGGCATAACCTGGTAAATGAAAGTATCTGAGTATTACTGAATCATTGGGTGTTAAGAAGCATTTCTGTCAAGTGGTATGAGTGTCGTATGGGAGCGAATATTTCTTCATCAATGTGGTGCAGAGCTTTATTGGCTGCTAAAACGTTGTGTCTCTGAGTAAAATATAGATTATAAAATTTGCCATAATTGATTATAATTATGACTCATCATAAACTGGGATGTAATTCTAAAATCGTGGTACAAATATTATTCATAAAGATGAGATTTAGAACATAGTTCCTACAGATCGTCGCAATCTACTTTGCAGATCCCTTTACAGATCGTCGCAATCTACTTTGTACCATGTGCACAAATAATACCGTAAGTTAGAAATTTATACAATTAGAGGTCTGTGGCCTATGGAAATGTCATCCAACATTCCACAGTTTTATACTTATAGTAGCATTGGGGATTTGTTGCTCCAGGGCAGAAATGAAGGAAGGTTAGAGAGACAGTAGAAAATACATGAAAGAAGTACTAAAGGAAAACATTAAACAAATATTAATAGATGGTATATATATACCATAGATAGACATAGATAGATAGATAGATAGATAGAATTAGTGTCCTGAATAAGAAAATGAAGTAATTCATGTACCAAACCACTTGTTTATGAGAATAGATTAGATATCAGGAAAAATTTGACCCCAATATTTCTTCCTAAAAGCACGCTAAATTGGTATCTTTAAAATTTCTAGTTCGCATGTTCTTTAAAGCATGATTAAGCTTTTCTTGAAACAGAATTTGAGGAAATCTAAATTGAATATCAAAAGCATTTCCAGCTAAGCATGGCAGATTTTAAAATTCTCAATATTTAATTGCAAACGATGCCATCTCAATTATTTTGATATGATATGAAACTAAATGGAAAACAGAGCGTGTTATAATGTTATTGAAACTGTGCTGTATACATTTATATATTTTTTATCTAAATAAATATGTTTTTAACATTTAAGTGACCTTGTATCGTTCCTCAGTACTTTGTCTATGATATAATGTCGCGGAACCTAGTGAACTATGTAGCGAATTATCGCTGAGTTCAAGTAGTTACTACAGAGCGTTCCTAGGCACGCTGTCTCTCGAAGTCATAGGTCATCACTTTAGTAAGTGGTGTACGACCAAGCGGTCTTCACCACTCTAGATTTGTCCCTTTCGGGTTATCCTGAATAAGAAAATAAGAATTCAAAATTTTGGAACTCCAAGGTATTTTACACATTTTAATTTGGTAACAGTAGCGTTATCCAGTGTGATACTTCTGACGTTTTTAGGTTTTATCTTAAAAATATTACTTGGGGCTTAGCTGTATTAATCTTTATTTTACACGCGATAAACCACTTAGAAAGGATATCTGCAGCAATTTGTAATTTCTCTTTAGCACGATTTGGATTGAGGGAGTTACACATAATAGCGGTATCATCCGCATAGCAGACAAAAATCGTGTTTAGGATATTAGGCATATCATTGATGTATAAACTGAATAAAATAGGAGAAATTAAACATCCTTGCGGTAGTCCTGCGAGGATAAATTTTTTAGCTTAAAGAGTATTCTTAATCTTCACTTGGAAGGATCTGCTGTCCAGATAATTTGCTATGAGGATGATCATTTCTGGAAGAAGCGGTTAAATTAGGAGTTTGAGAAGGAAGCCTGCATGCCAAATCTGGTCAAACGCTTTATGAATGTCCAAAAATAGGGCAGCTACAATTTATTGTTTATTGAGATGACACCCGATGTGGTCTGTGATTCTAGCAATCAGCTGCATCGTGGAAATGACTACATTAACTATGGCGTATTTCCAAATAGAAATTAAAACTATTTCCTTCCTGTTTAAATTTTGGATAGCTTTAGTTCCGATGCCGTCAAATCCAGCCGCTTTTCTCTCTCGAAGTAAGTTGAACTTTCCTTAAATACTAACTCGTTTACATAAAACGCGATACTAAAAACTCAATCTGGTAAGGAATAGTAAATGGAAGAAAAGAACAGACAGTAAAGCATGTTTAAACTTAAAATAACTGTCAGAAACTTAATATAATTTCTACAACAATTTCCGAATTCAGATAACATTGTGCTATACCATGCTTAATTTCAAAGTTAAGATGCAATGGAACATAACACATGATATAATAAAACGTGTATCGCAAATCAGTTAAAGTGAAAAACATTTAAAAATATTACTAGGATAAAGCACTATACAAACTGAAACAAAAAATGTGTTCATATGTAGTTAGTTTAATTAGAACATAAGAATATATTTCTTTTTAAATTTCATTGCAGTTTTAAAAATGATCCCCATATAAGCCTACCGCTTATTTTCACTTAAGTCATCATAACATAAAAATTCGAGAAACCGGAGTCATTTTATAAAATACAGAAGTTAACAAATAAATTACTATTTAAATCACAAACTAGCAAATTAGTAAACATAAATGATTTACTTTTTTTTCTGAACGTTTATCTTTGACATGATCTTGAATAGAATTAGTAAAATATGGAATTTACCTTTGCAGATTTTCTTCTCGTAATCAAATTGCTTACTAGGATTCGAACATCGACAGATAGCTTCCATTCGAGCCATACCGTAGGTACACGTCGAATCTTTATCGTTACCACAAAAATTCCCTTTCCTGCATTTCGTAATTTCAGAGCAGTGGTCGCCAACTGTTCCTGGTGGGCACTCACAAAATTTGAAATCTCCGTGTTCTGTGCAATTACCACCATTTTTGCAGTCACCTTCTTGACACGGCTCTGAAAAAATTTCGAAATCGAAGATATGATGACATACATTATCGATATAAGTACAGATGTTATGGAAACACTTTTAGAATAATAATGCCTAAAATACTGTTATAAATTGTGGATATATGTAAACACTTTTAGTGAAATTACATGTAAATTGTAGTATCCTTTATATAATATAAAATAAAGGGCCTAAGAATGTAAAGCATCAGTGAACAAACAAGGTTATAGTCCTGGAAAATTACAGTTAACAGACAAGGTTATAGTCCTGGAAGATTATAGGTAAAAAACAAGATTATAGTCGCTGGAAAACAAGGTTAATCCCATTTAATATTGGGGAAAATTAGCGAGATAGCATCAAGCCCGCGATGGTTTCGGAGACTAATTTTTGACGCCAAATTTTATGAGAAACTGTCAAACTTGGTGGCCATTTTGCTATATTTTGTTTTGATTCCTGTGTATCGGTAACTGATCCGACCCGTATATAACTGTAACTGCATCCGATCCTACATAACTGTAACTGTGTATCCCTTTCAGCAGTTTCAAGAAATCGAAGGTACTGGAAATTTCACGACTAATGGGTGAAAATTATATTTTGTTTTGATTCCTGTGTATCGGTAACTGATCCGACCCGTATATAACTGTAACTGCATCCGATCCTACATAACTGTAACTGTGTATCCCTTTCAGCAGTTTCAAGAAATCGAAGGTACTGGAAATTTCACGACTAATGGGTGAAAATTATATAACAATATAGATGCATCAATTTTCAGTTTAGTTTAGAGATGAGTTCAGACTATCAAGAGATAACTGTGCGAGCTTACACACTCGAGCCTTATTATTGCCTGTTCACTGTTAATAGCATTTGAAGTCGTTACTACTCTTTGTGCTCTGTCATGGTAAGAAAAGCTGCATAAATACTTTTGTGTGAAAGGTTCCAGAAATGTAAAACATTTTGGGAAAAAAAATCATCAAGCTATGTTCCGTTCTGTGTCCATGTAATTTATTACGAACCTGTAACAATATGAAATAAATGCAGAGGGTAGTAGATCACAGTGCTCTTTGTATGAGCTTTAAATTTAAATATTTTTGTGCAAATGTTTTATCTTTATGCATTTCTCAGAACTGCAAACGTGCATTGTGTTTTCACTACCTAAGAGCTTTTGGCAAATTTTCCAGGGATATTGGCTTTCATTTTTCTTTTACTGCTTGTGGAAGTCTATTAATCAGGAGAGATTCGCGGTAAAAAACTCTTTTCAGCTGGTTAAAGGCACAACACTTCATACGTTCATAAGGCATTTTTATGTTAATTAAACGATTATTATGATATAAGTCCATTGTTATAATTTCTCCTTTTTGTACTCCTCACAATTAGCAAATTAGGAAATTGAGTGTTTGAGTGAGAGGTTTTAAATATTTTAATGTTAAAGCATATTTCAAATTACATCTTATCGCCCTGCTCTGCCAGTGATTCTTCAGGCTGTAGCCGATATAACAAATACACCACTAAAAATATACAGCCAGCTTAAGTAGACCATCTTGTGTTCAACTAAGACTGCGTTACTTAAATATGAAATTTCTTCTTATGCTACTTCACTACCCCAAAGTGGCAGAGTTTTGACCGAAAGCACGAGTTGTGCTTTGTGTTTCAATTCAACATTAAATAAAAGAGTTACAAGACATTTGTCATAACATTCTAGACAGCGATAACTCGCTAGTCAGTCTTACACAGTCAGAAGGGCTTTGATTTAATTTCTACGCAATTATGATCTTAAAGGGTAAGTGTTATGACGTTTCGTAGGAAAAGTGTCCATGCTATAGCTGTAACCAGCTGTAGCAATATTTCACGTAGTGCAGCAGTAAACTTCGAAGTACAGCTGGTTTCTTTCTCATTGTGCAGTTTTAAGATCAGAAACCGCTGGAATCGCAAAATCAATTTTTTCTAATATCGGATGCGAAACATTTCCCTTATAATACGACGAGTTCAAAAGAATACTTTTCCTCTCTTTCTACTTCATTGTAAGTAAAGGAATATTGTGATAGCGAAAAATTTAGGGTATCGTATTTCAACGAAAATATCCATTTTCATTGCTGTTGAACCCACTTGAACGATTTTGCGTGAGAACTGTACGCGCCGACAGAATAAAGGATTTTTAAAATGGATTCAGAAGAGATTTTTCGTGACGCTTCTGCCTACGTATATATCTCGCATGACTCAAAAAGGGTAGTCGTACAACACTGGAGTTTTGTATACGAGACTGCTATAATATGTAGTTGTGCACCTACATTTTTGGTCACAGTTGGCCTCACAGAACGTACATAAATATATAAATATATCTCTACCTATCCATATATATATATATATATATCATAATAAAAGCAAAAGAAAAGACGAACACTGTAGATGCATGATGAGACGCATATTGAAAAAGATTTTGATTGCGTAGTATGCTAGTAATGCTAACTTGGTAATAGCTACAGAACTTAGCAGTCGAGGCAGTTTTAATTCCATTTTTATTTGCAACTGATATTTGTGGCCACAATCACTTGGCACTCTAGTCGTGCCTTTCCACAGAAGATTTACATCTTTGATATTGTTGAGATAGAAAGCAAGCCATCGAAATTATATCCTACCATCGTAGAGAGCAAAAGCTGAAGTGCGTAGTTATGAAAGATGGAAGCACGGCGAAGAGAAAAGTTTTGGTTTACAATGGCAGTTTCAGTTCCCAATTATTACGTCATCAGAGCTGCGCGGGCCATATAGTGATCTAGAAATGACGCAATGCACAGAAGTTATTACGATTTTAGAATAAAGAGGAAGAATTAATGTTTATAGTTTAAACTGTAATTTTGATTCATATATTTTTATCTTACATCTATATATATATATATATATATATATATATATATATATATGCAGGGTGTTTCATAGATCATGGGACAGACTTGGATGGGTGGTGGAGCGTACTAAAACATGCATTTTTTGTATAGGAATGTTGGGTCTAAAGAGACGAGATAATGCAGGAACTCAATTAAACGACACGAGAGGAAACTGTGTTTATGTACAAAATCGACGCAAAGTGCTTCTTTACAGCAATGCAGTATTCACAATAAATGTTCAAAAAGGGAACAGTAATAGGAACTACAGCTGTGATTGGCTGGCAAGAGCGCGGTAGTGAGCCGGACAAACCACGACCGATGCATCAGAGGATCATTCGTAAATCTGATATCCAGCGTGATGGGTGAGTTTACGCACAGGGAAAAAGCTTATATGCATCTCATGTAAGATGCTGCTAATGGAAACGGCAGAGCAGCGCTACGGTTGTACCAGGAACGTATTCTGAGTAGGTGTATACCGAAGCACACAATGTTCGAGAGGTTGTAGCGGTCTCTGTGTGAAAACGGGTCATTTGAAGCCACCTCTAACACTAGGAGTGGAAGAAGAAGTCAACGACAACCTCGCATTGAAGAATCCGTCTTAAACATTGTGCACAAATCACCTCTGACAAGTACAAGAGCTATTGCACGTCGTCTGCAGCTGAGTCATACAAGCGTTTTTAGAGTATTGCATGAAAGTGCTTTGCACCCATAGCATTTGCAGAGTCCAAGCCTTGCAAGACACAGGTTACCCTCTTCGAGTTCATTTCTGTCATTGGTTCTTGCAGCAGTGTGCGGGGCAGGCGGATTTTCCATCAAATGTACTATTCACGGACGAGGCAACTTTCTCACGGGACGGCATCTTCAATACCCACAACGTGCACGTGTGGGCAACTCAAAATCCACACGGCAAACGTCCACGTGCATTCCAAACCCGCTTCTCTGTGAATATGTAGGCGGGTATTGTTAACGACTATCTCATAGGCCCATAGCTCTTACCTGCACGCACAAATGGCTTATGTTATCATATTTTTCTGCAAGAGGTGCTACCGCAATTGCTGCAGGATGTTCCGGCTGTCGTTCGTGATCGATGTGGTTCCAGCGTGATGGTGCACCATCTCATAACCACGTGCGGGTCCGCAATTACTTGGATGGGACATTTCCGGGCCGATGAATTGGCCGTGTTGGACCAGTTCGACGGCCACCCCTTTCGCCAGATTTACTCAGATTGGATTTTTTTATGGGGCAATTTGAAGAGCATCATTTACGAGACTCCCGTTGACTCACTGGAGGACCTCCATGACTATCCATTGCGGCTGCAAGCGTGCGCGAAATGCCTGTCGTTTTTCAGAATGTTCGTCAATCCCTTCTGCGACGTTACCAAGCATGTATTATTGCTGGGGTGGTCGCAATTTTCAACATTTATTGTGAGTATTGTATTGCTACAAAGAAGCATTTTGCATTGATTTTGTACATAAACACATTTTCCTCTCGTGTCGTTTTTATGCGTTTCTGCCTTAACCCGTCACTTTAGATCCTACATTCCTATAAAATATTCATGTTTTAGTACGCTCCACCCCTCGAAGTTTGTCCCATGATTTATGAAACACCCTGTATATATCCCTCTGTTACCGGGCTCGTTGAGCTTAGTTTTTTCTTTATTGTTATTTGTATTTTTTGCTTTAAAAAGAATTGTATTATGTTGTTCTTGTTACGGTTAAGGCTTTTATCCCTTTAGTTAATCTGTATGCAATAGCTGTAGAATTATCAGCAATTTAAAAGTTTTTTAAGTAACACTAAGCCTAACGAAGCCGCATTTGTTTACATTTGAAACTCTTAGTAGAATATGGAATTAATTCAGTTGACGCACCAACATCACCAACTTCAGTGTCTTTCTGCAGGACCAAATGTAAACGTTCAGTTTTGTTCCATTAAAAATTCGTCTTCCTTGGCGCCGGTCGAGCTTCTTGGTTTCACGTAGAAACTATTTTTATTTGACAAAAAATTAACTGTATTTATCATGTGTTTTTGAATTTTATAATTTTCATGGAGATGTTTTGAGTTTTTATGTATTTTTGCTTTTCCGGGATGTGAGAACTGAGTTGATTAAATAAGAAATTTATATCTAATGAAGTTCGGAAAAATAAATTTAAATGAAATACAGTAAAAATATTTATAAATTAACAAGCCGTGCGAGGTAGTCCTGTTTTACCCACATGAGATTTTTTTTCCTTTTTAATTAACTACTGCAGAAGAAATGTACAACAATCACGAATCCTTTATTGAAATTTTCTTTGCATTATCTGGGCAAGTATTTACAAGCTTTTTGCCTCATTTTCAGAATGAAATAAATAGAGGTCTTTGCTTTAATGCAATTAATATTTCAAATAAGCTAACTCTTCATCAATGATATTAATACATTTCCACTTATCTTCTCTAATTCATATTCACGAATTTTTCTGTGCTCAACCGTTTTGTCTACTGGCGGTGAATATTCCATTTTCAGCTCTTCTAAGCTGGAAAATCCATATTTATTATTTTCTTTATTGTTCTACAGATGCGTTCAAAGACTATGCAACTCCTTTCTGTGAAGGCAGTTTTTCAATTATTTCTGAAGACTTTCACCTTTAATACATCAGAAATTCTAGCTATCTTTTCCAAGTTTTAGAAGTCTTCTTTACACGTAAATTTAATAAAGAATGACTCTTCATTTGCAATCAATAATTTTAATTATACAGCTTTTAGATATTTTACTACAATGCGCTTTTAATGACTCATGTTTTGAAATTATCTGTATTTCTGTTCCAAATGACAACTTCCCGCCAGTTCTTGATGGTTTATTAAATGTAAACCGTAAGAAGAGTGAGTTATAATATTAACGTTACTCGTGCATTTTTCCCTGAAACGAAACAGTGTATCCTAAATTATTTTGGTGTATTATCCAGTTTTACTATCCGTGCGGGTCTGTGCCCAGGCACGCACACTCGAGAGTGTGTAAAATGCTCGAGAATGTGTAAAATTCAAACACGTGCAAATTCTAGCATACTATCAAAACCGCTGAAGTGCGTCTTTAGATGTAGTTTCAGCCAGAGCTATGGAGTCGGTATGTAAAATGATCGACTCCGACTCTGACTCCATCTCTTGGAATTTTAATGATTTCGACTCCCTCATATATATATATATATATATGTCACATATACACATGGGTTACAATTTCTTTTTTTAATATAAAAGAAGTAATAGATGCTACAGAAAAAATTAATGGCATAGCAAATTATTTATATTAATTAGCATTTATTATAAAATGGAAAAACTGGCATTCGTTATTTCTAAGAAACAGTATAGCTTCGGGAGGATTTTCTATTTTGGAGGGCCATAGATCCGATTTGATAAACTTCAAAGCTGAGAAGAATCTTTCCACACTAACGTGAGTAAGAGGAAGAGCTCTTACTGTTAGGGCCACTTAGTTTAACTTTTCAGAATAGATTTTTATAAATTCTAAAAGATGTGTCTTGCAAGAGACAATCATATTTCTCTATTTTTTCAAAGGCCGTATAGAAATCTTGTTTGTATTTTTTCATTTTTATATCTAAAGGCTCTTGTTTTTTATTTTCTTTCGCTTTGCTTTAGCTTTTCAATATTATCCAAAAATATTTCTCAAAATTTAATTCATCAACGAAAAAGAATGATAAAGACTGAATTGCAATGTCTGCAGTTTGACTGTCCAGATTCGAATTTTCCAAGTGTTCTGAGAATAATTTCATTCTTAAAGAAAGTTCATAGATGACTTTCTTTGCCTTCTTAATTTGTTAGTCATTCAAGAAAATTCGGTGTTTCGGATCTCCATATATTAAACGCAGCAAGATCTCATTGTCTAGCCAACTAGTTTCTCGTTTCTCTTTTCTTCATTGAAGAAATGATTCCTTCTGCATTAACCCCTTCATTTCAGAAAGAACAAGCATCCCATTCTTACCTCCTGTCAATTCTTCAGATTGCAGCTTTTTTGTGGCAATATACGGCATGGAAAGAAGAGTTTCCAATTCTGCAAGATCATTCCACAGTCTTTTTGTTAGTGAATCATTAGAGTTATCTACATCTCCTAAAATGTTCTTAGTTCTAAAAACCTCTTTATCATCAAATATGTACTTCCTTATTGCATTGCTTGACCAATAATTGCTTCTTTTCCTACTCGCTTTCAAAGCATGGCATCAATTTTAGGAGTTCTTGCTGCTATTGCTTACCTAAATTTACCAGTAAGATTTGTAACTAAATGAATCTGTTTAATCATGAATGGCAAATATCACATCCATCCTCCTCCCTTATACTTATTTATTAATAGAAATAGAAAATAACTATTTATTAATGCATACAGTCCACAAATAAAAATAATAACTCAGCTTGCCATTAAATGTTTTCGTTCATGTCATTAATTAATTGTCATTTCAATTAATCATTTTAATTTCATTTCAAATTTAAACTGTCCAACGAAAACTGGAGTCGACCTGTTTTAATAACTCCAGCCCCGAGTCCTTTTACCCCAAAATTTGCCCGACTCCATGACTCCGACTCCACAGCCGTGGTTTCAACGATTACCTCGTCTTCTCTCTTGCTGAGGAAGATGATGATTTAATGAAGATCTGGAAAATGCGTAATGTAGTGCCATATAAGGAGCAACAAAATCTTCGTAGGAAGTAAAACCGATAAAACTTGTTCTATCATCGGGAAAGATTCTTCCTAATATAGAAATCTAAAGTTTACCTAATTTGAAAATTCGAGACAATAACTGAAGATGTATACCAAAAAAAAAAAAAAAAATCAAAATAGAAAAATCTGCTGGAACGTCGTTCGGAAAAACGTCAAGGAATGATTTCATAATTGTTCTACTAAGCTGCTGATTCAGTGCTTGAGTGACTTGGACATTGTTTCAAATGTGAAAAGAGCAGAAGAGACAGGGATTGATGCTGGAAATTCAAGCTTAGAAAGATATTTGTAGTTACACTAGTCCCGCGAGAGCAATGAATTTGTAGAAACACTGTTGAACTTCGTTGACCAAACGGGATTGGAATACAATAATAAAATAGCACTTAAAAATATGCAGCCAATGACTTTTTTAAGGAAATAAACAATAAGCATGAAAATTAATTTTGGTTATCCGCATTTGTTAGTTACCCGTGATCTGCTTTGCCGGCATTACCCCGGATAATCGAGAGTACACTGTACTTCATTTAATTATTAGCTTAAACGCCTTTTTAGAATCTAACTAATATTACTACAATACTATAAATGATTTTAAGGTAACAAACAGGTAATGGACCAAAACTCATCATATAGATTGTCTCACTCGAAAGGGGCCGCGGGAAAAATGCGATAAAATTTTTATAACAAGAGAAAATGAAACCAAGGTTTTACATGATATGTCTTGATGTGTGAGAAATGAAAATACATTACAAGAGTGAATTCCACCATATGTATACACAGTTCAAAATCATATTTCATATTGATGCCAGAGTACAAGTGATATAGCGATGAAGCATTGTTCAATTTCTCAGGATATGTGAACTAACAAAACACGCGTTTATGGAGTAGTGTCAACCAGTAGTCAGTCGTCGAGGAACCACTTCACTCACGTATTAAGATAAGCGTATTCTGTACATTATCATAGCAGCGCATCATTGGACCAATTTTTTTTTTTTTTACACTGGTCAACAGTGAAGCGTACCTGCACTCTTTCATGAATTTGTGAACAGCTGGTTGATGATGAGCTGACACTTGGCTGGTACCAGGAAGATGGGGCAAGATGGCACACGTCTATACCCAGTATGACTGCGGTGGAAATATTTTTCCAAAATTGACTCCCCTTGGAATTTTTATAGGGTCTCTTAAAAGGTAACGCGCGTATAAGCACAAACACGCCCCTTCGACATGTTGCCTCAAAACATCAGCCGTGAAATTTTGCCAGTGGCGTGCAATATTCTGACAGAAACATATGGAAACATGCAGTGCTATGTTGAACTGTGTGTAAAGATGGGAAGAGATCACTTCCAGCGCCTCTCGTAATACACTTTCATTTCTCAAACATAAAGGTATGTCACGTAAACATTTGGTTCCATTTCTTCTTGTTATAAGACTTTATAACATTTTTCTCAGGACCCCTTTTGAGTGGGACACACTGTATTATAAAATCGAGAGCAAAAATATCAGTTAGAGTGAACAGTAACGCCAGGATTAAATACTAACTCATATAAATTTGACGGGAAGTTTGTTCATGAGTAATTTTACAGAAAATGTAAGATTATCATATTTCTTGTTGGCTTTTACGAAGTTTTTAATGAAAACTTTGCTTTAAGTCACCCACTTATTTCCGAGAAAATAATCATGAAATAGAAATTTCAAACATTAAAAACTTCATGTGAAATAAATTTTTCAATGCAAGAGTTACTATTTTAAGGACTAAACTATAAATCATTTTTCGATAAGGAGCATTTGTAACTTTACATGAAGTACTTTTTTCACTAAAAGTTCTGTTATGTCTTGTTGTCAAATAGAACGGGGAGAATGTGGAGTTTACCTCTGCAGATTCCCTCCTCGTAATCAAATTTCTTACGAGGATACAGGCATTGACACACAGCTTCCATTCGAAGAGTATCATACGTACACGTCGAGTATATATCGGTACCACAATATTTCGTTGTCTTGCATTCCGTAATTTCAGAACAATGATCGCCAGCTGTTCCTGGCAGACATTCACAGAATTTGAAATCCCCGTGTCCTGTGCAATTTCCGCCATTCTGACAGTCATTTTCTTGACATGGTTCTGAAAAGTTTACTAAATTATACAATAATCTCTAGGATTGAAATAAAGTTTATTTATCTCTAGGATATGAAATAAATAAACGGGCACTGAGACATTTTTAGAATAATAATGCCTGCAATATTAAATAAACACTAATGATATCAACTTATATTTAGAACAACTTCAGAGCAGTTTGATTAATGTTTACAATGTAATTGCCGCCATTATCGCAGTTCATGAACTTTAAAAACAGGAAAAAAAAAACTTTAAAAACAGGAATTATAATAATATGGAAATTATAAAATAAAAATAACATTACGTAAACTGTAATTAAAATTGATCAGAACACAGTACTGACATACAAAGCTCTTAGAATACAAAGCTCTTAGACCTCCTTATGATAACCGCCTAAAAGTTTCAGAGATACCTTCCAGGTGGCATAAGTGTTATACAGGAGTGAATATTTCGTAAGCAATTTGGTGCAGAGCATGGATGGGATTGCCTAATAACAAGTTGTGTCTCTGAGTATTATATAGTATATAGAATGAAGCATTTTTTGGTAACATAAACTGGTATCCAAACTTCTAACAGACATGGAACGAATTACAGCTACTCTGAAGATAACGGCAGAGACTCGAGAAGAATACAAAATAATCTTTTTATCAACCAAAGAACACTGAACATAAAGTGCACGTCTCGGGTTTAATAAGATCAGCCAACCACTTCTTTTAATGTAACTTAAAATAACTGTAAGTTTTAATTTGAAACTGATTAATCAATTAGCGTACTTATTGGTAGTCAATAAGTACGCTAATTGATTTAACACGAACTTGGCTCAAACCTTCTCACCGAAGTAATAGTTTTAAACGATGGCTGCTATAACACAAAGCCGAAAATTTAAATCATATCAGAGCTGGTTAAACCCAGTAAATTGGCCTGAAACCCGCCGTGTCTTACAATTCTAAAACCAAACTAACTCAAACTAAACTCAAACTCTCAAACTAAACTGATTTGCATTCTGGTAGGGAAACAGAAGTAAAGATCTAATTCATGATAATTAGTTATATTAAAATAATGCAGGTGTAACATCAGGATATTTTCTGTATTATATGGTTACAAAGAAGCACTGAGGTGTGCGGTGGGTAAAGATTGCGTGAAGGAGGAGAATGAGCGAGAAGCCTCGAAGTTTACGACCTGTTCGGAACATTGAGTGAACTGCAATTCTCACTGTGGTAAGTAGCGATATCTGCATCTGTCGGGAACAAAGAATTCCCAATCATTGCACTTTCTCATGCATCTTAACTGAGAATATTCACATAAAACCCCCACAAACTGATCTCATTGCATTCCAAAAATTTCTAATTAAAGATAAACATCAGTATCCGAAGTTTCAAAAAATTATGCAACGACTCTCTTTCTACGGCCTAGATCTTTCTCAAGTACGAGTTCTTATGCTGCACAAATTTAGTGAATTTTGAGTTCTGTGAATATATACAAAATAACTGAACTTGTAAACTTAATAAAATGCAATAACCTATTATCACTGAAATAAATGCATGGACAAGTACCCCCTTATTATTACAGTTAAGAGGCTATCATAACTTTATGCTCACAATATTGATTATAATTATCGCATTATGTTTATCTGTACACTAATTGTGTTTACCTGTTATTTATGTTACAACAAAACAGTTGTTCAATTTAATTTGTGCATTTCAAATTGTAATGAGACTATATTGTAATCTCTCTATGTCCTAGATCATTATTTTTAATAAATACTGGATGCGGGGCGTACGGTGGGATTGAACGATGTACCGTAATAGGTAAACACTATATCTATTGCGAAAGGTGGTTCTAATTCTAAATGAAGTGAAATACTTCAACAATCTACAAAAATAATCATTTTATTTACATAGCAACTTTGATTGCATCGAAGGTTCACTGCTAACTAACTACGTCGCAAAACTAAAAACTAACATTCTTTTCTCAGAAGCGAAGCGCCCTCTAACGGCGATACATAAATCATTTGGGGGATTTTTCCACACTCCCCACCTGATAATTTTTGCAAAAATTATCACTATATCAGCATACAAATAATAAAATATAAGAAAGCAACTTTCATATCAAATACATTCAACTGATGTAAATATAAACTGCAAAAGGTAATTCTATAAAATAAACAAATATAGTTAACTGCATCAACTCAAATGTTACTCAATACGTAAATATTAATTCAAATTACAAACAGTAAATTATTAGTAATAACTAAACTAATTATCTGAAATTAATTTTAGTGAATATGAAATACAAGAAGTAAAATTAAAAGGTTACAGAATTAGTTCATTTTCAGTCTGATAGTTCAAGGGGGTATATCAATTGCACAGGTCTCTTAAGGTCCCCTTTTTTAGTTTTTACCACACATGATCGTACAAGACCATCACGTCCTTTGAAGACTTGAATTACTCGACCTAAATCCCAGAGGAACTTAGATTTAGTTGTTCTTTCAAGTAAAACTATATCACCAATTTTAAGATTTTTCTTGGCTTCTGGTGTACCGAAGAAGTGAGCATTTCTTAACTCAAGAAGATACTGATTTTTCCATTTTTTCCAGAACTGTTTTATAAGCGTTGTCTGATATTCTTTTCGTTTTATTAGACTCCTTCTTGTTGGAGAGTTATTCAGGATCTTAGCAAAGTTGTATGGATATTCATCCTTATGTCCGATCAATAGAAAATCAGCCGGTGCAAGCGGTTCAGGTTCATGTAAATCTTTGTAAACGTAGGTCAAAGGACGTCTATTCACAATATTTTCGACCTCTGTCAACACAGTCATAAATTCTTCGAAATTCAGTTGAGCTCTGCCTAATATCTTTTTCAACGGTTCCTTTATGGTTTTCATAAGGCGTTCATAAAAAGCTCGCCACCATGGAGCAAGCTCGACGATAAATTTCGAAGTCAAGCCTTCATTTGCTAGAAAATTTTGAAAGTTTGTACCTTTAATTATGCTGTAAAAATAGTGCAAATCTTTGGCAGCATATTTGAAAGTTTTCGCGTTATCTGAATAAAAGGTGCGACAGTTTCCTCTTCTCGAAATGAAACGTCTGAGAGCCAAAATGAATTTGTTTGCAGACATATTGGAAATGAGTTCTAGATGTAATGCTCGTGTAACAGCGCACGTAAACAATACGATGTATGATTTCTGAATGTCGTTTCCAGACCTGATGTAAACTGGACCTGTGAAATCCACGCCTGTAACATAGAAAGGTGGAGTTTCAACAATTCGATCTTTAGGTAACTGAGCTGTCATTTGTTTCGCTGGTTTTACTGCGTATTTCCAACAAATTAAACAGTTCCCTAAGACTTTCTCTACCAACTGACGGCCTTTAGGAATCCAAAATTTCTGTCTTAGTTTGGCTAAAGTTGCTGCAACTCCCGCATGCAGAACGTTATTATGTTCCCTTTTTACAATTAATTCAGTAAATTTGGAATCTTTAGGAAGAAGAACTGGATGCTTCTCGTCAACTGTATATTCGGTTTCTTCTAATCTTCCCTTAATTCGGAGAATTTTATTTTCATCAAGAAACGGTGCCAAGCTGAATATATCAGAGCTTGGAGAAATTGACTTGTTAGATTTAAGAGCCTTAATTTCAGGTGTGAAGAAATCCATCTGGGATTTACGAACACAAAAAATTTCAGTGTCCTGAATTTCAAAGGCACTAAATGTTCCACTATTAGCAGGCAGGTTTCTTGCCTTAGCAACGAAACGTCTAACCCATGCCATAATTCTGAGATATTTCAGCACATTACTGAATTTTGTTATATCCAATAGTTGATCATCTCTTTTCACAACAACGTCATAAACAGATATCTTACTACGGAGTTCTAGTTGCTTATCGTTTCCCACGTCAAACTTCGGTTGAACTGGCCAGTCTATATATACGTTTGTTTTGCAACCATTCTGGTCCAAACCACCAAAGTGAACAATTTCTTAAATTAGCAACAGTAGTTCCTCGTGATACGAGGTCGGAGGGGTTATCTTTCCCACGGCAATAATTAATTATTGCTTTCAGTTAGTTTCTGAATTTCATAAACTCTGTTTTTGATGAAAGATTTAAATCTTTCGGGAGATCCCTGAATCCAAAAATTCGTTATTTGAGAATCAGTCCAGTGGAAGGGGATTACTTCGTATTTTAAAGATTTTGCTATTTTATCACTCAATCTAGCGGATAAAAGCGCACCCAAAAGCTCCAATCTAGGAAGTGTAATTGATTTCAGAGGTGCAACTCTACTCTTGGAAGCAACAAAAACTGTTTGAAAAGTTCCATTGTTCAAAACTATTCTCAGATATACCACGCATCCATAAGCTTTCAAACTAGCATCAGAAAAGCTATGGAGTTCTATTTGTTTCACATCTGCATCTAATATTCCTTCTAAATAGTAGCGGGGAATTCTGAGGTGGTTCAGTTCTTCAATTTCTTCGTACCAGGCTTTCCATTTATAACTAAGATCAGGTGGAAGTTCATCGTCCCAATCAATTTTGGCAGACCAGATTTCCTGAATCAGACATTTTATTCTTATAGTGAAAGGGCCATAAAATCCGACAGGATCAAAAATACGGCCTGCGGTTTGCAATAGAAAACGTTTTGAGTTGATTGACGAGGAAATGAAATTTGTCAAGTGCTGAGTGTCAAAATAAAAATTATCATTATCCGTATCCCAGTTAATTCCTAACACTTTGATCGGGACAACTTCAGGATATTCTTGCATCGAAAATTCTTTGTGATGCCAAATATCTTTGAGGTCTTTGGAATTAGTATGCCACTTATGTAGTGACATGCTAGCTTCATTAAAAATGTTCACAATTTCTAAACTTGTTTTCAGGGCTTGTTCTAAATTTTGGTGACCACCAATAATGTCATCAACATACAGGTAGTTGTTTAAGAGTTCTACTGTTTCAGGATATATTTCTGAATATTTTTTAAGGTGATGCTTAATAGTAGCAGCTAGAAAAAAGGGACTAGATTTTACTCCAAACAAAACTCTTGTAAATCTAAAGGTTTTCAAACTCTCATTGTTATCATTAGGATCATCTTTCCAAAGAATCGTGTAACGTCCCTGTCTTCTTCATTTAACTCTATCTGTAAGAATGCTTGTGTAATGTCCGCTGTAAAGGCTATCGAATTTTGTCTAAATGTGATCAATAAATCAAAAATATCAGGATATAGGTTCGGACCAGTGTATAAACAGTCATTTCGAGAGAGTGTTTTTGGTTTATGGGCTGAAGCATCATAAACTATTCTTAGTTTGCTTGTTGCTCTATCATTTCTAATGACTGCTCTATGAGGTAAATAAAATAGGGTTTTATCATTTTGATTCTCTTCTTGAACTGGTTCAATAATATGTTTTAACTCGTAATCCTTTAAAACCTCTGTGTATTGAACAAACAAAGAGTTATCAATTTTAAATTTGTTACTCAATTTCTTAAATCTTTCAAGTGCTATATCCCTATTATCTTCCATTAAATGTTTTGAATTCGGTTTCCAAGGTAATTTTACTTGGTATCTGCAGTTCTTATACCTGATATCAGATTCGAAAGATTTCATAATTTCTAAATCAACAGTTTTGTCGTTTTGAGTATCACTTTCCAAACCCAAGTTTTCTAGCTTCCAAAACTGTTGTAACTGATCTGATATCAAGTTTTCATTTACAATTACTTTCATAGTTAATAATTCACTATGATCATTATTTACTTTACCCTGCAAACACCACCCAAATAAAGATTCTGTGGCTACTACATTTCTTTAAATTCTTTTAATTTTACCAGTAATTATAGAATAGTAGAAATCTACCCCTATGAGAATATCAATTTTGTCACTTTTTCTACAACAATCTGCTAATTGTAAATTTTGTAAAATTTTATTTTTCTTAGCAAAGTTCAAATCTGGAGGAGAGATAACAGTATTGGATATATTTTCGGTTTCAAGAAGCTCAATATATATATTAAGATTAGGATCGTTTACATTTTCTAGTTTTGCTCTAGCAACATTAAAGGTTTTTTCTAACGCACTTTTATCACCAAAGGAATAAACAGAAAGTGATTCTTTTCTAACAATCGGAAGTTCCATTTTAGTAGATACATCTTTAGTTATGTAAGATCTCATTGAGCCATTATCAAAAAGAATTCTGACATTTTCAGATTTATCATTATTTCGGATCAATGCAGAAGCCGTTTGTAATAATATTTTATTAGATCTATTTTCATCGGAATTATATGACGAAACAGCGGAAATAACGCTCGAATCCGACGTCTTCTTTTCAGGTTTTTCATTATCTTCTTTCTGATGGAATGAATAACAAATGGCTTTCGAGTGTTTATTAAAGCAGAAGGCACAGTTTATTTTTTGTTTACAATTTTGAATCCGGTGAAACCGACCTAAACATAAAAAACACCGCGATTCACTTTTTAAGATCTCCTTTTTCTTTTCTACACTTAAAACTTCGCAATCCGCAGATTTATGTTCCCGCAGAACAGACACTGCGATTCGGATGGCGCCGCTAATAATTCAACTGTAGACGGCTTGCTCGTTATGGCTGGAGAATGTTTATATTTGAAGGGCAAATGCTTTTCCAATCGCGAATATTTTTCTCTAGAATTATAATTAACAGAAGCCGCGCGTTCTCTACTGAATACTTCGTTCCTCAAAAAGGCTAACAAACCGTTTAAATCCCAATTTTCGTCTTTAATTTTTCGGCTATAATCAAGAACGAATTCATTAGGAAGTAATTTCAAAATTAAAGGCGTTAAGAGATTTCCGTAGGTATCAGAGTCTATTTTTAATGCTTCAAGATTTCTTATCTGTACTTCGGCGTGATCTAAAAGTTTTCTTAATCCGTTTATATCATTAGGATTTCTAACAGGTGAAGTACTTAAGAGTTGTCCTAAATGCGAATTAATTAAGATGTTCTTTTGACCAAATCTGGAACGTAACAGTTCAAGAGCAGCTTCGTAATTATTTTCGATGAGAGCGAAACCAGAAATAGCTTTGGCGGCTGAGCCACCAAGAAAGCTTTTTAAGTAAATTAATTTTTCTATTTTTGATAAATTCGGATTTTTATCAATCGCATTTTCGAACTGACCTATAAATTCTAACCAATCCGAAGAATCACCATAAAATTTAGAGATCGTTAATTTTGGAAGACGAGTGAATTTGTGACTTTCGTTTTGGGATTCTGTAACGGTTTCATTAGAAATGTCTCTATTTGCATTGTCCGAATTTTCCAACTTATTCAACTCTTTCAACTTTTTCTTTCCTCTAAACTGCCACACTTGAATTTTCTCTTCATATTCCAAAGCGGATGAGATTTCAAGTTCAAATTCGTCTTCTTCGACTTTTAATTCTCGTTCTATTTCAGCGTCTAAATTGCTCAAGGATTTTGATTTTTCGTTTAACTGGTCTAAAATTTCTTCTAATACATTTACATTTATACTACTATCATCTTTATTCAGTTCGGTTTCAATTTTCTTTAATATCTTGGACACTCCAGTCCTCAATACCTTTCGTTTCGATTTCAGTTTAGCAATAAGATCTTCCATATTATATAAAAATAGAAAATACAGGCTTACCTTGGCTGTCTTCGCATAAAATGATATCCAAAATTAAAAAACACTAACTTCTAAATTGGCCAAAGGTTCTCGGCACCGATGCGCCATATTGCGAAAGGTGGTTCTAATTCTAAATGAAGTGAAATACTTCAACAATCTACAAAAATAATCATTTTATTTACATAGAAACTTTGATTGCATCGAAGGTTCACTGCTAACTAACTACGTCGCAAAACTAAAAACTAACATTCTTTTTTTCAGAAGCGAAGCGCCCTCTAACGGCGATACATAAATCATTTGGGGGATTTTTCCACAATATCATTTAGAAAGCTTCAGCTGCCCATTTCATCAAACATTCTTCTTAAACTCTCATTAAGCAAGCATTTAGTTATTTAAGAATTAATTAGTAACAGAAGGCATTATCAGCTGACCCATGGTACGTTGCCGGTGTCCCCTATACTTTTATCAGTACCTGTAGTAAGTAACTGTTACAGAGAATGTAAAGTGTCAGGAAGAGAACCTACGTAACCTAGAGTCTTCTAGCAGAAAAAAAGGATCATAGTTTTGCTCAACTTCTTGCAATTTTACTTTTTAGAACCAGTGCATGCAAAGAGACACCAGAAGCTTTACACATCTATTACACGACTTGCCATCGCGATCATAAAATGGTCTGTAAATCTGATGTTACGGTTCATTTTAAGGTTTAAGTATTCATCAAACGAGACGGCTCCAACATATCATGACAAGTGCACAGTGCCTGTACCCTTTGCATAGTAAAGCAATAAAATCCATATTAAATACACGAAACTTTAAAACAACAAAAGTTAGGAAAATGTTCAAGTTTCTTGAATTAGGGAGTATAATGAATCTAAAATAGCCCGAGGTTTCCAGTATGAATATACGCATTTAATACAAGAATTGTTAACGATAGAATGAATCAATCAACGCACTCACATTACATTTCGCACAGGTTACATTTGCTATATGAGAGTGCGGCCATCCACAGCTTTATGTTTCCTTTGCTTGGGTATTCAGGCAGTTTTAAGCTATGCTATACTTACTCTCTCCCGTATTTGTGTTTGCTTGGTAATTCCACAAATTTTCGTGGTGATTGTAACAGTGGTGTGGTGGTGTATTTAATTTTGGCAAAGCACACTAGGGCTATCTGCCTAAGGAGAGGGATGCCTTGGTGGAGGACTTTCTAAGGGAAACTGATTCGTATACACGTTACACATGGGGAAAACCACGAAAACACCCATGCAGCGAGCCCGTTCGCGGGATTCGAACCTCGGACCGAACTAGCAGTGTTCAGCGACTTTACCGCTCGGCCGCTGGTGGGCCGGTGATTGTTATAGAAAAATAGAATAGCTTTCCATGTAAGTATAATTAGCAAAAATTGAGAATAAAAAAATAAATGATTACACTGTAATCAGATATTTATATCCCTGGAGGTATTACTTTGCTGTTTCATAATCATGCAGTTTTGTCATTGCAAAAATTAAGCTTTATTTGTTGCTAATGCCAAGCGTTTTATATTTACCTTCTAAAATGTTTCCAAATATTACAAAATAACATTCATTACCTCCTGTTAACCTTCTCGCATGTGCATTTATATCATCCTTTAAAACAGCTGAATTATCAATAGATGATGTTTCATCTCATCTATTACCTGAAACATAAGTAGATGGTATAGATATAATTCTTGTCCTGAATAGAAAATGAATTACATTTAAGTAGCAAAGTTTTTGTCTATGAGAATGAATTAGATTTCAAACAAATTTTGACCGATTATGCCTTCCAAAGACACGTTAATTGTTGTCTCGAAAATATCTGGTTTGTATGCCCCTTAAAGCGTGATTAAACTCTTCTTCAAACAGAATTTGAAGAAATTTGTGTCGAACATCAAGAGTATCTTGAATTAAACGTGGCAAGTTTTGAAATTCTTTGTATTTTATTGCAAACGATGCCGTTTCAAAATTTCTACCTTAATATGACATAAAATTAAATAGAAAACCTAGTGTGTTATAATATCAATGAAACTGTGTTATGTATATTATTTTTATAATTTACTATATAAATGTTGAAAAATTTGCATTTTTCCCTTGCGGCTTCCCAGTGCTGAAGGTGTATAAATTTCATCGGTCCCGCGGTAGAAGCAAAAAGGTGTCTCCGTTGTGTCCTTTCAACGTTCTGGTCATCGACGTAGCCAGTGGCTGAAATTCTCTTTAGCGCGGTATGGGGATCTGATGTACAGCATCCTGACGTGAATAGTATCTGTTGAAGATTACAGTGCAAATACAAGTACAGCTGAATGTTCCGGAGAGCATTTATATGAAGTATCGTGTGGAATTACTGCAGCCAAGTATCTGACCACACACCAGTCAAACTCATCATCCGTTATTCAACTCCTAACTGGTTCACATGTTAGGTTTATTCCTTACATGCCATTGGCTGATATATCCTCTTCGTTGGTTTTGTTAAGCTCGAGAAAAGAGCCCATTGAAGCTTCTGTTAAACTTACAGCACGTATTCTCTTTTTGTAAGGAATCAGGTTTCACATTTCGACAAAACTCCTTTCATCACTAAATTAAAATTCAACACTAATTACATACGTTTTCACATATTACTTACCTTTTCCTCGATTACCTTTTCAAATTAAAATAATATTGTTTCAATTACATGCATAAAATAAACATGTGAGGTAATGGAAATTAAACATACCATCAAAATTCCAGAAATCAGAATCATTATATAAAATACATATGTTGGCAAGAAATTAATATTTCAGGTAAATTTGACATGATAATGAATAGAACTGGAAAAATCTGGAACTGACCTTTACAGAATTTCTTCTCGTAATCAAATTGCTTACTAGAATACAAACATTGACAGGTAGCCTCCATTCGAAGAGTATCGTACGTACACATCGCATCTTCATCGATGCCACAAAAATTCTCGCTCTTGCATTTCGTAATTTCAGAGCAAAAGTCGCCAGTGGTTCCTGGTAGGCATTCACAAAATTTGAAATCTCCGTGTTCGGTGCAATTACCACCATTTTTGCACTCACCTGCTTGACACGGTTCTGAAAACATTGAAAATTGGAGATATAATAACATATAACATCGATATAAATACAGTAGTTATGGATACATTTGTAGAGACATTCGGTTATTTTAAGCAGGAGACATGAAAAATGTCCAGTGCCCTGGCCAAGACTCGAATCTAGACTTCTCGCATACGCGCCGAGTATGCTACCGTTAAACGACGAAGGCATGCTGGGAGAAAATACCTTATACGTTTTTAGAATAATAATACTTAGAACATGAAATAAATATGCAGGGTGTTAACTCACAGGGCTGTTTAAATGATGTATAAAACTAAATGTTTATTATGCAAATTTCTTGTATTTATTCTTTCTCAGAACTTCAAATGTGCATAGTGATTTCCACGAGATAAGAGCCGTTTGTAAAATTTCCAGCGGATATTGGATTTCATTTTCTTTGACTATTTCTCTGAGTCCATCAATCGAGGTAGATTCGCGGTTAAGTAAAGCTCTTTTCAGAGGGTTAAAGGCACAACAGCCCTTAGGTTTTAAAGATATTTTACACTATTAAGCACTTATTATTTAAAAACCTTTGCTATTATCTCCTTCTTTCCGTAAGCTTCACCAGAATGCAAATTAGTTGTCTGAGTACTTCAGTCCAAGGTTTTAAATGTTAACTACCATTTTCGCAGCTCCCGTTCTTGACAAGTATCTGAAAACATTGCGAAATTGGAGATAAAATACAGTGAATGACATGGTCATATGCTTAGAATAGTGACACTTAAAATATGGAATAAATACAGAGGGTAATAGTGCATTTTTAAGACGGCTGAGGGGCTGGTTGCATAAATTATAAAATCTAAATATTTATTGCATAAATGGTTGATCTAATCTTTTACGACTTTGTCTGTGGACGCTTCCTGTGGACGTCCAGTAATATACCAATTTATGTAAGGATTAACGCTATTGTTTTTCGCTTTGATGCTTGGGATAAATCTAATGGCCTTATTGTGTGTTTTGCTACCAGTATTCCCATCTTTTAATCATTTTCTCATTTAATGATTTTTTTTTTATTTGGGATTTAGGGAATGGGACGGTAGTTGGAATTGTTTGCTGCTTCATTAGCATATTTTTAGTCTTCCTCATTCCCTCAGGTCTGCTTTCAGCCATACAATAATAATTGATAATTTTGTATAAATATAATAATTGATAATTTTTACATTTTCTAACCAATGGTGTTTATTTTTCATTTAAAAATTTGAATACGATTCTCTTTCAATTTTTTTAGCTTTCGAAATTTTCTGTGCTCTTTTATTGCAAATGGCGTCTTTTCGCCATTTCTTGATACGGTAGTAAATACAAACTAAAAATAAGCCGCTTTACAATATCATTGAGTGTATTACTCCTACAGCCGCCCAGACGGTAAAGATATTAAGGGGATTACTGCCGTACGGAAAGGCCCGAATTCGAATCCCGGGAAAAACAAGTTTGTAACTATCCGTGTCTTCATAGGTCGGTATAGGTATAGGTAAAAGTAGGAGGGACACCAGATATTTAGCAACACGGTGTTTCAGGTGTTGCCCCTTCCTACTAACTTTCCTGAATAGCTTAGCTTGGAACAGAAAGATGCCCGCCTTACGCTACACCGCGGGCTGGCAGCAGTGCATTAGGGGCTCGTCTGCATGTCCTGAGTGCTTCGTATATACATTTGTATCTAAGAAAAGTTACATTATGCGGGGTGGTGCATGAATATTAATTCAACAAGGTGATACAACTCATTTTAAAAGGTAGTTAAAAATTTGTTTCATATTGTTAAATCATATGGAATATGGTTCTTCACTCATTATTTTATGGGTTGTAGTTCTTCAGTTGTTTCAGTCAGTTCCATGATGCTTACATTTCTTGCAAGGAATTCCTTTTACATATAGCATATAATTACTTAGAGTTCGTATTAGCATTCATTTTGTTGCAATCTCATAGTTTGCCAAAGCCCATTTTATAAAAATTCTACCAAATTAATTCTATTTAACATATCACTGTTATGAATATAGCTCCTGTAGTGCAGTTACATCAATTTGAACTTTAATTTATTTTATGATAGAATAAGTACTTAATTATCACATACAAAGTTCTGTGTGCTATCGTACGTTTCGCCAGTTATAGTGTAACTAGTTGTGGGAAGGACTGCGTTACATGGGAGCACATTAACTCTTGTACCTTAGCTGCTAAGAACTCGATTATATTTTGTATTTTTATTCGAAGGTGCTTATTTGCTGTTCCATACCTTAAAAACGGATCCAAGCACTGAGTTGGTTTTTTTAAGATGTAGCTCCTCTGTTAAGGGACAATCAAAAATGTATCAAAAATGTAATGCTCTGGATCGCATCTATCTCCACATACACATGTGTCACTTTCAGATATGTTTCTTTCATAGAAATATGTAGGGAAGGCGTCATGTCCAGTAATATACCAATTTATGTAAGGATTAACGCTATTGTTTTTCTCTTTGATGCTTTTGATAAATCTAATGGCCTTATTGTGTGTTTTGCTACCAGTATTCCCATCTTTTAATCATTATCTCATTTAATGATTTTTTTTTTAATTTGGGATTTAGGGAATGAGATGGTAGTTGGAATTGTTTGCTGCTTCGTTAGCATATTTGTAGCCTTCCTCATTCCCTCGGGTGGGCTTTCAGCCATACAATAATAATTTTTGTATTGGGGTTTCTTAATGAAGAGTTGATTATTTGTCTGATAATAGGTGATTTGTATGCCTTGTTTGCAGTTGCATGCATGCTTGATAAGGATAAGGCTAATAAGGTGCCTCCACCACTTCTTTGGCGTTCCCGCCATTAGATTAAAAAAAAGTATTACTAGAACATTTTATTCCCGTAGCGAAATTACCTTAAACACTCTTTTCGAACTGAATTTTTATTTAGAAATAATATGTATTGTTTAAAATATTAAGTCATAAATGTTTTGACAAGATATTTTATCATGAATAGTTTAACTGGAAACGTTAGAATATTTTAGCTGCTGCTTCAGTTTTACTTAATTCATAATGAGGCTTTTCTTTAAGCCCCTGACTTATTTTTGTTAAACTAATCTTGCTGCAGAAATTTGCGAAATTAAAATCATTAGTTAATTTTTTTAATTCAAAAATTAATATTTTAAAGAATAAATTGTAACTTATCTGTACTGAACTCCAAGTAGTGTTCGTAAAGCAATAACCTTACATGAACTACGTTTTTCAAAGAAAATCAATTCTGTCGTTTTGTTAAGCAAACCGGGAAGAATGTGATATTAAATAAATATACTTTTGCAGATTTCCTCTTTGAAAAATGTAGAATTAAATAAATATACCTTTGCAAATTTTCTTCTTGAAAAAAATGTAATTAAATAAATGTACCCTTGCAGATTTTCACCTTCAAAAGTATGGAACTGAATAAATATACTGTTGCGTACGCACGAATTTGTAATAGACTGAATTCACACGGATCCGATGACAGGTTAATAACAGTTATTTAATAAAAAAAAAAGCACTGTTCTGGATTTTTCCACAGAAATACTCGTACAGATGTTCACAGTATCACAGTTTATAATCAGTATTTACACTTCAAAGTATTAAGAACGTTGAACACAAAACAATGCAAAGTGCATCTAAGGAGAACTCTAACCCAGAGACAGCTCAAATCACACTGAGCTAACAACTCGTAATAAAAGTAACTAAACAACTGAGCGCAGATGGTCTGTCTCCGACCTTATATAGTTTTCAACCGGCCACCGAGATATATCTAATACTTTCTGCTTCTCGGAATTACGGGAAAGCAAGATGAGTGTAAAATTACGGTTACACCTAACATAGTGGTCAATTACATTTACTCAATTTTAATACATATTGCGGTGATACAGCGACAGGAGCAAAATGTCTCCAAATGGGGACCCAATTTGGCGACAAAATAAGTCGCCAAAGATTTTGTCAGCTTGGCAATATCTCGCCAAATTCCCGAGATACCCTTTTAGTCAATGTTAAATGCATTTGCCCCTGTATTGCTACTTTTTCAGCACAGCCTTCTCTTAAAATTTGTTTCGCGTTACATTGCACAGAAAAATTACAACAATTTCACATATAGCTGCACCAAAATTCGTAGCAATACCTCTTTTTTTAATTAAATAAATTTTTATTTTGGAATGAAATAAATTTACCTTTGCAGATTTTATCCTTGTAATCAAATTTCTTAATAGGGTTCGAACACCAACAGAAAGCTTTGATTTGAAGAATGTCAAATGCACAGGTCGAATGTTTGTCGGCAACACATACATTATCGTTTTTGCATTCCGTAATTTCAGAACAGTAGTCACCTGTTGTTCCTGGCAGGCATTCGCAGAATCTGAAATCTCTATCTGCAGTGCAATTACCACCATTTTTGCACTCAGTATCATAACAAGGCTCTGAAAATATTGCGAAATTATAAATACAATTATTTCTATAATACGAAATAAATACAGAAGTACTGAGACACTTTTAGAGGAATAAAAATAATTAGAATACTAAATAAATATTAATATTATTGATTCATATTTAGAATGACTTTAAGGGCTGTTTAATTAATGTATAAACTGCAAATATTTATTAAGCAAAGTTTGAGCTTATGACCTTTTTTTAGACCTAAAATTTTGAATGGCATTTGCACGACATTGCAGATTTTTTGCCAAATTTCTAGGAATATTTCCTGCCACTTCTGTTTAACTCTTTTCATGAATCCGTCAACGGTGGCAGATGGGCGCTTACAAATAATTCTTTTCATCAGATTATTCGAAACATATACATGATGTAGTCCGAAACAGTCTTCTTGCTTTCTAGGAATGCATAGATAGCTCACGATGTACACTAGTGGTTTTGTTTTGTTGCAATTTTACTCTAAGATAAACAACGGCTTGAATTTCTCTACCATATAACAGACAGAAAAATCTTTCGTAATAATATTATGAATTCGTATGGACACTGTCTTGTATTTAATTTATAATTATAGGACAAGTTTACAACAGTCACGAACACTTTAGTGAAATTTTCTTTGCAATATTGCATGCAAGTTTGTACGAGCTTTTCTCCTCGGTTTGGAAATAAAATAATAATGATTTCCTTGCTTTAATGTACTTATTCAGTTGAACAAACTTAGTTGAACTTGTATTGACTAATGTTTATAATTTCTGCACCCTCTGCATTTTGAAACTATCGTCTTTATTAATTATTTGTCTAGTGCTACTACAGAAACATTTAAAGACTTTACAATCATTTGCGCCGGAAGTTAAAAACTTCCCTTCTGATACATTAAAAACAGTACGTATCTTTAGCGGATTATCCTGTGGAGGTTTTCTTCCATACAAATATAATTTTCTATTTCTACAAATACAGTTTTCTATTTCGGATCAAAACGTTGCTTATTTTGCATTCATAAATTTTTATACAACGGGCTATTAATGCCATCTGCTGCTTTTAAAGTAATCTGTGTTTCTATTGCAAATCGCACCTTCTCGCCATTTCTTGATATATTAGTGAAAGCTGTAGAGTCATTAGGTTATACCAGGGGTCTCCAAACTTTCCAGCCTTAAACCCATACTGATTCCTCGAGTAATTTCCGAGAGGCAAAACCCTTGTTCAGTGCACGTCCCTAATTTTCTGAACATCTGGTGGTCAAAAGCGGAAATAGGTAGTACCCTCTATACGCTAACTGCTAACAGAAAGCGCTAGTAGACCTTTGAAAGCGAGATTAAACAATTAAACATTCTCATTACAAAATAGCCAACGGCTGTTTAAGTTAGCATTCTACGTAAATTTGACAAAACGTGTGAACGAAGGGAATTTGAGATTGCAAGGAGAAAACTAGCTTCTCCCTGATTTATACACTAATATCAAATTGATCCTGAAGAAAATAATACTATTTCAATCACAATTGCGCAAAAAAAATTTTTCACGCATTTTAAAACATGTGAAACATTGAGCCTCACTATTGAGACTTAATTTCTTGTCGATTTTACAATCGAAGTTTTGAGTGCTTTGGAGATAAATTTTGATACTCGTTTCTCATACTTTCATATCATTGCGAATGAAATTAAGATTTTTCAAAATCCTTTTGATACTAACATTAAAACCTAATCCTCGGAACTTCAGATGGAACTCATTGATTTACAGCGCAGTGATATAATTAAGCACGAATATCCAAACTCATCTTTCTTGCAATTTTATAAGTCTTCCACTGGTACAATTTAATAATTTTCATAAATTTGCTCATGAGCTGTTTTTGGTACTACTTACTTGTGTGAGAAAACATTCTCTAAAATGTTTATGGATTAACTTCTAAAATGCTCATGGATTAACTTATATCTGTAAACAAAGAAAGTTTACAGATATAAGTTAATCCATGAGCGTCTCAAATATGTTTTAATAATTGGCATAAAAAATTGGTTCGCAACTGCAAACTATTGTCAGTGGAAAATCACAATTACATAAATCTCATTCATATTTTCTACAAGTGAACGATTGTCATTAAGCTTTGCTTAACATGTAAATAAAACCGAGTTATTATTCCGCGTTTATTATCTAACTTATCACAGCAACAATAACAACAATAAGTCATTAAGCTGTCTCGGGTCGGATTGATGAGACTGCTGGCGGTTCGGCCGCGGGTCGACCCTTGGGTTATACGAAAGCTGGAACGTGAAAAATGAGCAATGATCTCTCCGGGATTCGAACTCAAGACATCCCGAATACGAGCTGAGGGTGCTTCCGGCTACACCCCTAAGGCATGTGGAAAATAGGGAGGAACTACCTAATATAAGTTCCCTTTTAAAGCAGACATATTTACTTGCTTACCACCAACTGAGTTTTTGCACCGTCTGTTATACCACTATCAGCATTTGTACTCAATTGATAGAGCATTTTATTGTCGCTAGGACTATCCAGAAAGCTCTACAGAATATTAAAATGTGTAGTGGAATTTATAAAGTTACATCGGAAGATGGGTATTTGTGACTTGCGGTTGTTTGTTTTATGTTTTAACTTGTTCCTTGATTTGATTTTCATATGTTTCAATTTTTCAAGTGTCACATCCATAGGTATTTTACTGTATTTTTGCCATTACTAGTTTCCAACGCTAAGTATTTTACTGTGTTTATTTTCTTTTTTCGTGTAGCAAAATTTCTCACCCTTCAATGACATTGTTTTTTAAAATGTGTTGAACTTTTTGGAGCCACAGCTCCTGGTAACTTTTAGGCGAGCTTACTACAATTTCTAATTTACTTATTTTGCAGCATATTGCGCAAAATGTTTTCTAGACCAAATTGGTCATACAGTATTGTACTAACTACCTTGCTTGTTAAATTTATATAGTATACCTCTATTCTAACATAGTTATTTTGACACAAAATCGAACTTTTTCTGAAATAACATACCAATTTTTTTATATATTTCGATTCTACGACTCACATTATGCCTAAATATGAAATTTTGTAACATTTGGTGCGAAATTTACGGAGAAATTCACAAATTTATGTTGGCGCTTTTTTTTTTTTTTTTTTATTTATTTATTTTTTATTTTTTTTTTTTTTTGGTTTGCGCCAAGAATAGTTCACTTGGCGAATTTCTTTATATGGCAACTTGGCGAATTTCTTTATATTTCTTTATATTTTATTTATTTGAATTGCGGTTCTTTCGGAAGAATACTTTGTGTCCCAGACTATGGGGCGCTGAAAACTGAATATATTAAAAGAGAAAATACAGTAAAGCACAGATAACACGCCTTTCAATGTTCCATTCAGAAAAGATATATAAATGAGAAATATGTGTAACCGACATTTTAGCTTAGGATGACTTACATATATTGCTTTAAATAGCTTTAACATTGTGCTCATTGTTTTACACAATTTTATCGTCCTACATTTAGTTTCTTAAAATATTATTCATGTTTTAGTCAAATATTTTATTTCTAAAGAAGCAAAAATAAAATATCATAAGATTAAAAAGGTTTAAGTTAAAAAAAAATACTAAATTTTGTGTACTTTTTTTTTTTTTTTTTTCCTTAATGGCTTGCTCTTTTTCTTCAGGCATTCTGAAAGTATATTAAAAAACATCCAACTTTTCGAAACATCTTGGTATTTCTGACATTCATTTTAAATAAATTTCTCGCCTTCCATTTCATAAAGGCCCACATACGGCCGAGCGGTAACGTCGCTGAACACTAGTAGTTCGCTCTGGGGTTAGAATCCCGACGAACGGGCTGGTTGCATGGGCGTTTTCGTGGTTTTTCTCGTTGTAACATGTATGCCAGCTGGTTTCCCTTAGAAAGTTCTTCACGAAGGCATATTTCGTTTTAGACAAATAGCCCTGCTTTGCCGTAACTTAATAATCCAATTCAGTCCATTTCATCGGTATTTGGTCACAGCCTTCAATGTTTAGAGGCTAAGCATTTTGTTTGATAATGAGTGTTTAGAAGCTAAGCATTTTGAAGACATAAGATGAAAGGAAAGACTCGTTTCATCAAGAGGGAAAACGTCTTTAGGAGATATCCACATACATCACTGCGGATAAATTCCTGAATATTCAAATAATTCAACTAAGAAATCATGGGATTCTCCGGTTATGATGATATGATGTTCGATAACGTAATTTAAATTTATATAATTATATAGTTGAAAACCAGCCGCTCTTCGCTTTAATCTGCAATGATATCGTTTTTGTCTTTGGCGTTAGCACAAGCTCAATTGATAGTATTTGCTGGTGTACGCGTCGAAGTGTACTGCGTTTCATTTGAAGACAGCCTTTCAATTTCTAGGCATTTTAACTAAAGTTTAAAGCAATGTCCAAAGGATACATATTTTAATTAAAAGATTTTTTGCTAAATGACAAAGACATAAAACAGTCCAGCACTGTTTATTTTGCACCACTGAGTGACCCGATTTTTATATCGGCTACAAACAATCTAAATCATATTAAAGATCATGTTTTTTATACTGTCTATAACACGAGAGGAAATTAGCTATTTAAAATATTCCTTCGAAGAGAATTAATGTAAAAATTTATATATATATATATATATATTTTAAAGCTGGGACATGACCAAAAATGTCAACGTCCTGTTTGCTTAAAAGCATTGTGAAAAGAAACATCAAACGGATTTTCTCAGTTTAGACAATTCAGTTTAAGCGCAGTCAAAGTAAAGTAGCAGACGATAACAAGGCGAAGGTAACAATTTACTCTTACAAGTATTTAAAAAAAAAAAAAAAAGAAAGAAAGAAAGAAATTTAAAAAAGTTAAAAACTTGAATAATATCATCTATAATTAGAAAAAATAGTTTTTCATATAGTATGAATAAATATTTATTCCATGTCATTGCGAGAAAAAATTTCATTTAATTAATTCTCCGTAAAAATTTATTTGAAATGTGTTATATAGAGAGTTTCGACACCAAGGTTAAATAGCTTTACTTCAAGGTACCATTTTTAAATAAGAAACTCCTATATGTTAAATGTTAAATATGAACCTACTTGCCGTGAAAGGTTTCTACTTCCTTATCTAAGGAAACTAAACTCTTAAGAATTTTTGCTAATTACCCAAACCTTTAGTGATCGTATAATGAAACGGTAAAGCATTTTGCGTTGTGAAAAAATGCATCCCGGGACCGCGCCGTGAGAGGATCGAAAACATAAGAAAAGCATATACAAGATATAGAGGAAAAACATATTAAATATATAAAGAAAACATACTGTAATAGGTTTCCAGATTAAATAACAGTTTCTTCAGTTACATCACAATAAAAAAAATCTTAACCTCATCTGAGAGTCTAAAGAGAAGTCATCAAGTTGTCATTTACCCTTTTTTTTCATTTAAATTCATATAAAAAAAACTTAAGGTTTGTCTGGTAATTTAAAAAGAGGAAAGGGAAAACAATTGATAGCCTGAGAATTAATTTTAAGATTCGACGCTGTTTTTACTTCTAAGGACGTTTTTGAAAAACTTGCTTAAAGTTCAAACACAAAAAAATTAAACTTAACTTGGTTGGACATCTTGAAGTGGAGGACTCGTATCTTAATAAGCGTTGACGTCGGCCGGGCTCATCTTTACACTGGTTCTCATAATGTCGACGCCACTTCACCACTGTAGAACAGAAACAGGAGCACTGCTGCCCAGGACGGCTATCCGCTTGGTCCTGAAAGTCCTAAGTCAACATGCAGGTAACTCGTTCAAATTTCGCCTCTTTACCAGAACGCGGCAAGGGAGCGTGTTTGCAGCTTCCGGCCAGAAACGTTTTTTCTAGGCAATTACGGCTCGCCTGTTCTTACTCATCCCAAGAGCAAGCTTCACGAGTAACGTCCCAAGTAAGTTCCACCCGCCAGTCAGTAAGAGAGTCCTCTTAACCAAAACGCGGCCGGGAAGCATATTTGCCGCTCCCCGTCGGGAAACATCTCTCTTCGTAATTACATCTGGTCTCTCCCTTTCCAGCAAGTTTCCAGAGTAACGTCCAAAAGTCCAGCAAGCCCGTAAGTAAGAGAGTCCAACTCGAATTTCCTTCGTCTCCTTCACAAACGCGGGCTCCCACTATGGCTTCACTTATCGCCCCCTTAATTTAGACAAAATTTGCGTTTTCAACCCCTGAATGCGGAAATAAGGCTGATCGCGCATGCGCGCCCTTCTTCACTTAGCCAACAAACGGACCCTCAATCGCCAAAAACCTGAATGACTTACATTGAAAGACAAGTAGCAACCTTTGACCTTTTGGTCACGTACTTCCTCTCTTAAGGTCAACTCCACAATGAAAATTCCTTCTCGAACATTCTAAAGGACAAAGCGCGCGAAATCATGACTTGGCAAAAAATTGCTTCCCTTTCCCTGCTTCTTTCACAATGAATCAAAGTTTGTACAAGATTTGCAAATAGAGGAAAATAAATAATATTCTTTTAAACTAAATAATATTCCCAGAAGCATCTGTTTTTCCCCAAAATTAAAGCCTTAAAATAAATAATTCAGAATCAAATAAAATTAAAATTTCTATAAATCAGAAAATCATTCACCTAGTTTTTATACCGTTATCAGACAAATTCTCTACACAACATTTCCTTTCCCCTAAGGAATTAAATTTTGGTGTGCCAAAATTTAGAAGACAGACACTTCTTGAAATACCATGACTCATACCGTGCAATAAGGCTAAAGGATAACATAACAATATTTCACACGACTCCTTGGTACAGTGACGTTACTGACACATTAGATTTCAAGTCCAAAATGTGCAAGTAAAACAACAAGGTTAATCAAAGCAATTACTAATTAAAATACTCAAGGAAGATCATCAAAAACAATTAATCAAAAACATCAATTAAATCACTTAATTAATTAAACCTAGAAAAATTCAGAACACATACAAAAATAAAAAGTAAGGCGTTAATCACAAACAAAATATGTCTAAGATCAATCAATAATTTTATGACAAAAAGAATTTCTCCTTTTTTTTTCCCAGTTCATTACATCACACTAGTGTTGCAGTCTCTGTGTGGCCACATTTTTGAACGTTTATTTATCTATTCATTCTTTTTCAGTCCACTAATGTAAACAATTTCACCTGAAGTCGAGCACATTCTACTATTGTGACAATTTCTGCTGAGCACAATATGGAGTACAATAAATGAGTACGGAGTTGTCAATGCAAGCGAGGAAAAACCCTGTAGTTAGAAATCATTGTGTTAGCAACTCCCCCCTGCAGCCTTCAACCCGAGAAAGTGAAAGCAACAATCCCGTAATGTGAACTCAGCACCACAATAGCTTTAGTAGAGAAACTTGACCTTAAAAGAAACCAGATTTCCCCCTCCTACGTCTCACCTTCGACCAAGGAAGAACAATCACTCTTTCAAAGTTGAAGAAGACTTTATCTGTCAATTTTTCCCTTACGATAGATAAGCCACTGAATGTGTTCGGATACTCACACCCGAAGAAAGAAATAATCTAATCCAATCGTTCACACCAAAAAAAATAAATAAATAAATAAATAAATAAATAAAAATAAGATAATTAACGCGCCGCAGATACATAAAATACATTCCTGAGAAAATAAACACACTAATAATTCAAATAATTCCAAATAAAATATGTCACATGAACGTATTCAAACAAAGACTAAAGACCCCCCTAAGTACTACGAAATTGAATAACTTCCAGGAATGAATCCCAAACAATCACGTCTAAGAACAAGAAGCGGCCTGATCAGGGCCAGGCATTAGAAAAGAAAAGAACGTTACAACACAAGGAACGTCGGAACCAGCCGAAAATACCCCACACAAAAAAATCAGAAAGAAAGAAAGAAAACGTGATTGTCCAAAAATTCAATCCAACCAAAATCAATTCCGAAAATAGCATAACGAATACGCTGTGCAAATACCAATTAGAATTTTATCCAAGACACACAAAAATAATACTAATACCTAATGCATGTACAAAATAACGTTTGGCCAAAAATTTACAAACAGATACTACCAAGATACACATATACACATAAAATGAAAATACAATTAAACTGTAAAAATTTCGTACATAATTCAAATGAGCAATGAGATCAGTGATACTTAAAAAAATTTAAACTGCAATACCTAAACAAATACACGAATAATCATTACGTTAAACCATATCAAGTCAAAAATATTTCACTGTAATTCAAATCAATCCAAAAAATAAAATCAACCAGCAAGAGTGAAGTGTCGCTAAAAATTTCAAACCTCAAAGTAAACACTAGTGAGTAACAACACCAAACTTAAGTCCCCTTAGTAAGACAACACCCAAAAAATTCAGTAATTTTAAAAATCCATTAGGTCCACCAAAAAAAATTTCAACTAGTCAAAGAAATCAATCAAAGCTGGACTGAAGCACGTTACTAGAACACTAAATAAAATATCACAAATCAAAAAAAGTGTTCAAAACAAAACCCCAATTTTAGGCAAAAACTGAGATCTATTCTGCATCAGACTCTTCCAAAACGTTGTATAGTAACCTAAGTAGCAGCCTTCAGCAACACCTCCACCCAAACAAAAGAAACAAAGTAACTCTTTACCGCGTCCATGTAAGCTGAGAAAAGCGCTGTATTATAAATGACAGACTCAAACTTTTACGTATCAAGCAAACCTCCAGACACGTTGAAAGAGAACATAAGATCTCTAATCTCGGAAAGAAAAGTGCGCTGACTGAAACGTTACAATTCTGAACCAACACAATGAAAGAGATACAACAATAGATTTCTCAGATAACAAGTTCCTGTTTGCCCCGGTGTAAGAGGTCAAGTGCCACCATGAAGTGCAAGTATTTACAAAAAAACGAGCTTTCAGGACATTACAACTTCACGCAAGACCTAACTGCAAGCAACAAATGCAAAGTTCTCAAAAGTGCTAAACTAAAAAAAAAATACTCATAACTCGTAACTCAAAAATCCCTAAAAATCACACAAATGAAATTAATAACTCAGATTCTACTATTTTCCTATGACCACAGAAATCTCAATTCTTCCACAGAAACTAAACATCAGAGAACTTACATTTTTCGGACCTTGGCAGAAACCACCAGAAAACAAAACAAAAACCTGATACAACCAACTTGACACTAACAAGTCAAATACAAAACTTATGTCAAGACAAAAATTAACCCCAAATTCAGCAACAAGTCCAACCAAGAAAGAAAATTCAATAAGTCAAATAAAATCTATTACGATTCACTAGCAAATTCAAGACAAACTACTTGTAATCAACAGAAAATTCCCACACATGAGTACAGAGCAAAAGTAACTAATCTTCTCAACTTATTTCAAAAATTTCATAAAACCAATTCCCGTTGTCACCAAAATTCTCATTAAAATTCACTTTCTACAATTCACAAGACTAACTCAATTTCTACTGTTTAAACAATTCTCACATGACAACTCTTCACAAACTTAAAACTCAGAAGATAACTAATCTCAATTACTCTGACTCATTAAACTAATTAGAACTTCACTCAAGCTGATGAATTCAATCCAAAAAAAAATTAAATAACCAAACATCACTATTGCTGATCTCAGGCAAAAATCCAAATCTAACCCATGTTAACTTTAAAACAGAATTTTTTCAATTAAAAAAAAATCTACAATTTTTACTCATTCATTTGTATCATTATGCCTTCAGAACTTATAAATTCATTGCTCAATACTAAATTAAATTTTCTAACTTTTCTAACACATTACACAATATACTGGAATCATATCAAAACATTGTAAATCAAAAAGCAATAATATACCACGCTAGAGAATCATGAAAACATTACATACATTTCACAAAATATTTTTCAATTAAGTCAAAAAAATCAAAATTTCTCTAACGTTACCCCTCACAATTACACATTTCACAAGATTCTAGGTTAAATAAGTAGCAAAAACACACACAAAAAAATTCTAGCTACGCATAGCTATGGCTTGTCTCGTTCAGTAAAATAATTAGAGTCTTTAATCTCTTTCTCTTAGAAGTGCTCATAAAATGAGTCCAGTTTTTAAAGACAAGCACTCGAAACTTTATACAAGGATACACAAACAGCATAGGATTATCGTGAAATAATTCATTTTCCATCTTGTATCAGAAATCAGAAATCAAAAATATACATCCAGAAAACACTCAAGGACTTTCAACAGTAAAAATGTACAGTACCTATTCTGCTACATTAAAATATATATTTTTCCTAATTTTAAAGTTCAATTCTGTTTGCCTAACGTTAAAGTCCAAACTTCCTGAAATTCACACAAATTCTCAAAATTTATCCTCTAGTATTAACAAATAAGCAAACACAAATCAAAACTAATTAATCCTAGCACATAGACTGAACCCCTTCATTAAAGCAGTAAATTACTAAAAATAGGTAAATTCAAAATTCAAGTTCAATTCTCGATCCGATCCCCCACTAAGCAGAGGTCACGGCACCAAATGTTATATAGATGCTTACTACACGTGAGAGGATCGAATAAACACAAAAAAATATATACAACTTACCTTGTGTAGGACATCTTGAAGTGGAGGACTCGTATCTTAATAAGCGTTGACGTCGGCCGGCCTTATCTTTACACTGGTTCTCATAATGTCGACGCCACTTCACCACTGTAGAACAGAAACAGGAGCACTGCTGCCCAGGACGGCTATCCGCTTGGTCCTGAAAGTCCTAAGTCAACATGCAGGTAACTCGTTCAAATTTCGCCTCTTTAGCAGAATGCGGCAAGGGAGCGTGTTTGCAGCTTCCGGCCAGAAACGTTTTTTCTACGCAATTACGGCTCGCCTGTTCTTACTCATCCCAAGAGCAAGCTTCACGAGTAACGTCCCAAGTAAGTTCCACCCGCCAGTCAGTAAGAGAGTCCTCTTAACCAAAACGCGGCCGGGGAGCATATTTGCCGCTCCCCGTCGGGAAACATCTCTCTTCGTAATTACATCTGGTCTCTCCCTTTCCAGCAAGTTTCCAGAGTAACGTCCAAAATTCCAGCAAGCCCGTAAGTAAGAGAGTCCAACTCGAATTTCCTTTGTCTCCTTCACAAACGCGGGCTCCCACTATGGCTTCACTTATCGCCCCCTTAATTTAGACAAAATTTGCGTTTTCAACCCCTGAATGCGGAAATAAGGGTGATCCCGCATGCGCGCCCTTCTTCGCTTAGCCAACAACCGGACCCTCAATCGCCAAAAACCTGAATGACTTACATTGAAAGACAAGTAGCAACCTTTGACCTTTTGGTCACGTACTTCCTCTCTTAAGGTCAACTCCACAATGAAAATTCCTTCTCGAACATTCTAAAGGACAAAGCGCGCGAAATCATGACTTGGCAAAAAATTGCTTCCCTTTCCCTGCTTCTTTCACAATGAATCAAAGTTTGTACAAGATTTGCAAATAGAGGAAAATAAATAATATTCTTTTAAACTAAATAATATTCCCAGAAGCATCTGTTTTTCCCCAAAATTAAAGCCTTAAAATAAATAATTCAGAATCAAATAAAATTAAAATTTCTATAAATCAGAAAATCATTCACCTAGTTTTTATACCGTTATCAGACAAATTCTCTACACAACAAATTTAAGGTTAAAAATAGCTGTGGCATTTCACTGTAACAAAAAAATCCATAAACCACATTTGGCACTATTATCGCTGAAAAAAATATGCCAAATTTCAGTACGCGAAAATATGTAAGTTCGTGTATATCTTAGAGAATTGTGAATAAAAATCTCTAATTTTTTGCAGGTATGCTTAGAACTATACTTACTTTAAGAGTGTGGTAAAACATTTATAGTTATAATTCAAAATGTTTTTCGAAAAATTTATAAAAATTATTTAATAATAAAACACCAAAAATGGCTGAATTTTATTTGGAATGAACCTAAATTTCGAAATATGAAAGGAAGAATAAAAAAAGTTTAATAAAAAAAGAAATATTAAAATATTGAGGAGCTAAAATTTTGAGACTTTTTATGAGACAAAATTTTTTGGACAAAATTTTAGCTCCTCAATTAACATTTAACATTGAGGAGCTAAAAGTTTGAGAGCTAATTTTTTAAAAGCTACTCATACGATTTTTACAAAACTTGGCAATCTGACATAATTTGAGTCGTAAAATCGAAATATGTAAAAATATTGGTATGTTATTTCAGAAAAAGTCGGATGTTGAGTCAAAATACCTATGTTAGAATAGTGCTATATATAAATCTAATACATATCGTAAGTCGCGCTTTCGAGACATGAAAAACGCAGTTTGAATTTTGTCAATCGGCCCAGTAGAACGGGAGATGTCCCATCTTTTTTTCGCAGTGTACATCATATGTGAGGTTCACATATTTGCAGAGTTTGAAGGAGATTGGGAATTAGAGTACCCGGTAGCCAAATCTTAGTGGTGAATGAATTATCATCCACCCCATTTTTTTTTTTTTTTTTTTTTTTTTTTTTTTTTTTTTAATTCGATGGCCATTTATGGCCTTTTGAAAATTTTTGATATCAGGAAATTGAAGAAGGCACTCACCGGGACTTGAATTTCAGGTCTTCCGAATCCTCGTCCAGCAGTTACACCTCGATGGCATGCCGAAAGGAGCGAGAAAACATATTATGAAGTAAACCGGGAACAGAACGCGTTATAATGCTATTAAAAATGTTTTTCATTCTTTTTATCCTTATAGCTAAATACTTCTTTAATCTAATAGCTTAAACGGTCGTTGAAGAATTAAAATGATATTAGCACAACAATATACTGTTTTAATGACAATAGACAAAACCCGTGATATTTTAAAATTGGCAGCATAGTTAACTGTCGATGGACAGCGTAAGGATATTCCACAGGCACAAAATATTGGCTCAGAAATATATTATATATATTTTATTATTTATAAATAATGCCAGAAATGTATTCATAAAATCTTTAACATAAGAATATTTTGTTTTCTTTTGAATTTTATGAAGTTTTTTTTAATAATAACTTGCCCATAAGCCACCGATGTCTTTGCATAAAAAGAATCTTGCCAGAGAAATTCTGAAAATTAAAATCTTTATGTAAATGACAAGTATTAACACGAAATTTACATTTTATGACATGCATTATCAATCTTTATAATTATAAGAAACACTTGTAAAATAATAATCTTATATGAGCTATCTTTCATCTTGAACGTTCATTTCTTTAGTTGTATGAAAAAGAACTCGAAAAATTTGGAATTTACCTTTGCAGATTTTCTCCTTGTAATTAAATTCTTTCCTTGTATTCGAGCATTGACAGACAGCTTCCATTCGAAAACTGCCGTACAGGCACGTCGAATCGTTATCGGAACCACAAAAATTATCTATCTTGCAATCCGCAATTTCAGAACAGTAATCTCCTGATGTTCCTGGCAGGCAGTCACATAATGTGGAACCTCTGAATTCAGTACAATTTCCGCCGTTTTTGCAGTCACCTTCTTCGCAAGATGCTGAAAAAGATCAGAGGTGAAGGCGTAATAATAAAGGGAACATTAAATAAAAATAATAGCAACACAACCATATTAAAATTAATACAATTAATGATAAATAATTGAATAATGAATTAATTAATGATTCCTCAAATCGTTAATAAAATTAAGGATTTGAGGAAGAATATGCAGGATGTTTCATAGATCATGGTACAAATTTGGAGGGGTGGTGGAGCGTACTAAAACATGCATTTTTTTATAGGAATGTAGGTTTTAAAGTGACGGGTTAAGGCAGGAACGCAAAAAAAAAAAAAAAACTACACGAGATGTAAATGTGTTTATGCACAAAATTAACGCAATATGCTTCTTTGTTTCAATACAGTATTCACAAATAAATGTTATAAAAAAAAACCCGGAGGCCTAAAAGGGCTTCGACACATTTGTTATGTAAATGAAGCACAATTTTAACAGATAAATTTTGTTTTAATAATAAACATGCTTTAAAAATCCCTTCTAATGCATCTCTTCTGATTGCAGGCCTATCGTTTCCTCGCACTCAAACCTTGCACAGAGTTTAACACTTTTAAGGTAAGAAAAGCTCCCAATTATATATTAAAGGCTTATTTTCGAAGATATGCAATGAATTTAAAACAGCGAGTAAATTTTATATTCCTGAAAGTACTAGAAGTGATAGCCTGGTCGTGCACGTTCCACACTAGGGTCTTCCTCCTGCAGAGCTCCTGTAGACTGTTTAAATGATGTAACCAAACGGGAGGACCATTGCTGTCATTTGTACAGAGAAATATTACGTTTATTCTCGCGTTGTTATTGGATCGTATTCAGAGAAAATTTCTTCTTGATGGTTAGAACTATATCGACAGAGCATCGGAATCAGAAAATCTTGAACTCTTCATTTTTAAAGCTACACTTTTCCGTTCAAAGTTCCTTCCATCTCTTCATTATGCTTCTAGAACTATCAATATTATATTTAGTGATGCTGTAGTTTTATGTTTTTTTCATTATGTGCTGCAAAAAAAGAGATGGCTTTTGTATCTGGCATCTCTTGAAATAGTGCTTCTGCATAAGACGGTGCCAGCTGCTTCTGAGTAAAAATGTAATTCCAGCAAGAAGACCCAAACAAGACGAGGTCCGATGACTTTTTGTTTAACTATTTAAAACTAATTTAATAATTTATTAGATTTGTCTTTATTTCTTTGCATTTCTTTTAATTTAAATTATTCAAATATTTTTATTTTTACTTATTTTATTTATTTATTTTTTCTTTTATTCCTCACCGATTTTCTGTAGGGCTCCGGTACTTCTAATTTTAGAAATTAAGCCCTGTTTATTGTTTTCGATAGCTAGAAGTCTATTAATATTCATTCTTAGGATAACAGTGCACATTTGCATTTGACATTGACACTTCTGCCAATACCATCTCTTACCGATCTAATATAATTGGGATATTGTAGGAATATTGTTGACAACTTGGGCCCCTATTTTTGTATTATAGCTTCATCAATAGGGCTTTCATTGGAACGGGTTTAAATACCCGTTATCCATACACACACCAAACATAATAAACAGTCTATCTTTATCACCGATTCGAAGCGACGAGTTCATTAACCAAGTGGGCAACGACCGCCATATTTATTCAACCTCTGGTATCTTTCTCATGTATCCTGTGTGTCGCAGTATTTAGTTTTAAAATTTATCGTATTTTAATAAACCTCTTCTGTAATTAAGGGCTCTTTGCGAATAAATGTTTTCCAGATACATTCTTCGTCACATAATTATATACAACATATAGACAGACAACTACAGCTTCCTTTAAAATCATTATTAATGAAACTAACAAAAAGGCGGTTTCAAATTTTCTAGAAAAAAGATGTAAACTCATCTTTCATTCACATACTAGATTTTTAAAGGGAAAGTGTTATAAAGCTGTAAACATACTATAAGGTATTTCTCCCGCCTTCTTAGCTTGCCTTCGTGGTGTACTGCTCAGCACAATGAGCCGGTATTTCAGAGGTCCGCGGTTCGATTCCCGGAGAAGGCGTTGCTAATTTTTCATCTTGCCTGCTTCCAAAAAAATACCTTATGTCTCTAAAGTGACGCCCGAAGTAAAAGGGTGTTGGATGAAGATTCTCCACACTCAGGATTTGGCGATTGGTTCCCCTAAAAACCCCAGTCGCTGTTAAAAGAGGAAGTATATAAGGTATATATCCCTCCTTCCTAGCGTGCCTTCGTGGTATAGTGATTCTGCACGGTGGGCCGGTATTCCAGACGTTCGTGGTTCGATTCCCGGCGAAGGCGGTTGCTAATCTTTCATCTCTCCGACTTTTCTAAATAACCTAATGTTTCTATACTACTAAAGATTCCTCTGAAACCTCATTGCAGTATTGATCTGTGTTGGGTGATTCGAAATGAATATAGCGAACATAAATGACTATAACTATTTTATTAAAAAGAATCTATCGACAAGATTTGCAGAGAGTGTGAAAGGAAGCTCAAACTATTGTTTACATGCTTTATAAATATTATAGATGACTCCCCTTGGTAACAAGGACAACATATAAGCGGTACTTCATCTCACGGCATACATTATGAAGCATATCTGGAGTCCTTAACGTAGGGGCATTAGAAATGAGCATTTTAGAGTTCTGGAATTATTTCGGCAAAGTACGCACATACACAAGAATAAATTTCATGGGCTGGGTGTTGTCAAGGAAAGTAGTCTGAAGATTGGGCAGACGAAACTGAAAAACGTAGAAGCAATGACGTATCAAAAGATCAAAGTTAGGGATATCTCAGCTTACGATTTAACGGAGGAAAGCTGGAGAAGTGTGTCAATATTACAGCAATTGAAAATCAACATTAGCAAAGTAGCTCGCCCCGTAGAATAGTAACTGGACTGTAAGAACTCAAACTATTGTAGTGTAAGCTTATTACTATTCATATTGTATATACTTGTTTAATGTAATGTTGTAAACCGGTTAAAATTCCAGTCAATGTGTAACTGAAATACAAATTTATTGTGATTATCTCAGTAACAGTATTGTAAATATGAAATGAGATAATGTTTAAACGTACACATAACTGTCATGAATATATATGTTAGTATCTCATGTAACTTTATACAAGACAATGTTTATAATTAACATATGCATGTTTATACACAAGCCTTGTAAGCCCATGTAATATTTATATATGGATGAAATAATCCTTTCTGCCAGGATGACTATTAACACTGTAAGACAGCACAGTCAGGTCTATGAATATCCCAGGCGACGCTCAGCGCTCAGGAGAGACGGAGTCCAAATGCATGCAGCCCTTGATTCAATTGTGCCATTTTGTTTAATATCAACCATTTCCCTTCATCGCAAATCAAATTGATTCATTTCAATTCATTGAAATATTATTCATTTCTTGAAGGGGCTTAAGACAGTTGCTTTATGGACACGCATCCTTTAGAACAGACAACTTGAGATATCATCTCTGACAACTTCAAAATAAATCCGGCTGCTCTCCGCTTCTTCGAATGAACAATTGGCAAAATACTTAGGATTTTAGTTGAATCAATCCTTCGCATGGCATACGCACATAAACAGCGCACGCAGAAAATCCATACTCTGTCATTCGAAAATTTTTTTCATTACTTGATTCAGACTCATATTTGCCCGTTAGTTACGTGTACACATCCATATGATCTTTTTTTACGCGTCACTAGAATGAACAAGTGCTAAAGAAAATGAACTAAAGAAATTGCAAGTCTTGCGAAACAAGTTTTTGTGGATTATCACTGGTGCCGCTTACTTCATCCGCAATGAAAATTTGCATCATACTTGAAAACTGAATAAAAGAATACCTAACAATCTTAATGCGAAATTTTGCAATAAGACAGAGGCCAATATTACTGGAAAATTGCGCTTCGCTTCTAAATTATGAAATTTTTGTGGAGGATTTTTTTCATTCGTCCATACGCTGCAAATCTTCTACGGCAAGAAGGATATGTCACCTGACATGTGGTTTCCTTCCTTACCTTTACATAGTCAAACTACATGTTACGCTTCACGAAGTAAATTCTGTATATTTTTGCGTGCGTACGGGTCGTTACGAAAAGAATGCACAAGTCCGATGAAAAATGAACAAAAATTTATTATTATCACAACAAAAATGCTTAAATTTTCTCAAACTATCGTGCAATATTACAATATCTCACAGTAGTTATCTTTTAACTACTCAAATGTCCAATAGAACGTAATTCAAAACAGCTAAAGAAACCTAATCCGCGAATTCGCTACAATCAACAAGAGCAGTTTTCTAAACAACAACAAACTAAGCAACTACACGAACTGAGATGTTTTCCTCCTTTTATAAGATTTTAAAATCACGCGCTAGAATTTTCGAGTACTTTCTCGAAATCAAAAAGAGAGATTTATTTATTTAATGCACGCGCTCTTGTATTTTCAATTTTCCGGCTTAGCTTTCTTTTAATATTCGTCAAGCGCTGCACTGCGCGAGAAATAAAACCATTTAATTTATAATTAAACTAACATTAGCTTTTTAAATACCAAATTCGTAACAATATTTACGTATATCGTGTGTTGCCTGGATTGGATATCGCTACCTGGGAACTAACGCTACTTTCACCGTTAAGAACACTCATCTTATACACACCTACCTGGATTATAACCTACTGCTGTAGATCGCACCACCAAATGCATGACGACTCTAGCTGCTACAAAGGCAAAGACCCTCTTCTCTTCTTTTCACCATCCAAGGCCTCCTAAGACGAACAGTTTTCGTGTACTATTCCTTTTCAGACTCCGGAAGAAACTCTGTTGTAATTGCTCTGGGAAGTACTGTAAGATCTAAACCTTTTAGCTAACATGCAGTTAAAATGATCATACGAGGAAACCTGCTGACTTCTCGCGTAGGCGTAAAAGAATACCACACAGATGGAAGTTAAAATAACCCTTTACTATTCGTCAAACTGTTAACACAAATGCACGCACTTCATCCTTACAATAACATTGACGAATTGCGGTGGAACTTAAGAATAATTACACGATAATTTCAAAATCAAAAGTTGCGCTGGACTAACAATTTAATTTAAGGCTAATTAGGTTGACGCAGCAAGCTACCCGCCGATGCACTTATTAAATGGCCAGAAAGACGTATCAGAAACTCAGCGTAACAGCAAGGACAGCTAGTAACGTGCGCTGTCTAGCGAAATCATGCTCTGAATAAACTACAAGATTCGTCCGTTTAAATACTCACTACACCTAACTTTAAATTTGCATCCTAGCGAGGAATTGCAAGGGGAAAACGAGAGGTTCAAGAAAGGAACAAAAAGTTTCTTATACAAAATAAGGGAAACCCTACAGTACTACTTAAAAAGCAGATACCAAGAATAACACAGAAGCATTGCGGCATCTTCGAATAAATTCCGAGGTTCTTCTAATGTCGTTACATGTTTAGCTTCATCTTGAATATCCTCACCTTAATACTCTTAGCATACCTCCCCAAGAATTTCTTTGAATTGTTAATTTTGACCAGGACATAATCAAAGGATAACTTGGATAAAATATATAAATAATGTAAGCAGCTGCTACGTGTAAAAGTTTTATGAAGGCGATAGTTCGGGTAATGTTATAAGGAAATATTTAAAAATGTGTTATTTTGACTTAATAACTAACTCTAAAAATTATAATTATTAACTAACTCTCTAAAATTATGTCAATGCACTCGAATAATTATTGCGAAATAAACACAAATTAGGTGTATTCAGAAATCGCCTTTGATTTAAGAGTTATCTAGTCTCACAAATAGGTTGCAAAGTTAGTTTAACTTTTCCTAGAACAATTTAAACGCTATATGATCAATGTTAATTTAAGGATAGGATAAGACATTTTTAATAACGTGAATTATAAATAAAAATAAGGATAGCATCGTAAGGATAGCATATTTACAGATTTAATTTTATAATTCCTTTGGTATTGACTTTTATTCAAACTACGGATATATTTTTATATTTCCGTGAAAATAACGATATCACAAAAATATATAAAATTAAAATCGTGAGATAAAATATAATTTTAATACCAAATTTTACATTAACGAAAAAAGGGAAATATGCACATATCTAACAAAACTTTAATGCTGTCTTAATACTGAATAAAATGCAGCTTTATAAGGAACTTACGTTTGCAGATTTTCTCCTTGTAATCGAATTTCTTATTTGGATTCGAGCACTGGCATATCCCTTCTTTTCCAAGACTGTCAAACGTACATATCGAATCATTGTGCGCACCACAAAAATTATCCTTCTTGCATTCCAGAATTTCAGAGCAAACGTCGCCTACTGTTCCTGGTAGGCATTCGAAGAATGCAAAACCTTCGGATAGTGTGCAATTAGCACCATTTTTGCAGTCACCTTCTTGACACGTCTCTGAAAATTTGAAGAAATTGGAAGTATAATAATATCTAGAATAAAAAGTAAATATAAAGTGAACTATGTTTAAATTCATCAGAAAGGATACTTAATTTTTAATATATGTTTTATTCATAACATCAATCGGTTGTGTCTCATTCTTTGAAAAATAGTCCCACTAGTGGTCGATAGTGGAAGTTCAACCTGAGTTCGATCCCAGGCGAGCGATTTGACTGCATGTTAGGTTTCCCATTGTGTAGGGTAAATTACGAGTCAGTTTTCCTTAGAACTTCCACTAGGAAGGCATCCTTTCTTTTATGCAGATAGCCCTGTCGTGCTTTGCTGTATTCCAGTAATTTAACCTAACCTAATCTTTGAAGAATATTGGCAGGTTCGTTTTCATAGAACTCCTTAATAACCGAATTTTTATAGATTACGTATTATTTTAATTTCTGTCCGTACCCATCCATTCCCATATAAGTACACTGCGCATAAAAAAAGGGGGACAGTTCTATATCACCCGTTCTACTGGGCCGACTAACTATATTCAAACTGCGGTTTTCATGTCTCGAAAGCGCGACTTAGTATATATGTTAGATTTATATAGATCATTGTTCTAATATAATAATATAGGTATTTTGGCAACCTATATAATAATAACAAGCTATAAATTAGAAAACCGACTTTTTATGCTTGTGATTATACTAACGTGATTATATTTTTGTTTATATTTTCACTTTAATATATAGATTGTCAAATACAATATAGGTATTACAATATAGGTGACACAAATATATTGTTGGCTATATTTATGTAGAAATTATAAAATTAATATGTAAATATGCTATCCCTAAGACTCCTATGAAAGAAAATTAATTGCTATGTAAAACGAACAAAAATGTTCCTTTCTAAGTTATGAGTAATTTTAGAATTATACCATAAAAGAAAATTTTGATTTTTGTTTGTATATGTACGTTAATATAATATAGATTGTCAAATAAACCCCCATAACACAAAACATCCTCAGGATATCCTATTTAAGTCGCAATGTCCCGGGAAGCAGTTAGGATATCCTGAGGATGTTGATTCTCAGATATCCTGAGGATGCTTGTGATTATACTAACGTGATTATATTTTTGTTTATATTTTCACTTTACTATAATATATATATTGTCAAATACAATATAGGTATTACAATATAGGTGACACAAATATATTGTTGGCTATATTTATGCAGGAATTATAAAATTAATATGTAAATATGCTATCCTTACGACTCCTATGAAAGAAAATTAATTGTTATGTGAAACGAACAAAAATGTTCCTTTCTAAGTTATGAGTAATTTTAGAATTATACCATAAAAGAAAATTTTGATTTTTGTTTATATATGTACGTTAATATAATATAGATTGTCAAATAAACCCCCATAACACAAAACATCCTCAGGATATCCTATTTAAGTCGCAATGTCCCGGGAAGCAGTTAGGATATCCTGAGGATGTTGATTCTCAGATATCCTGAGGACTTCTTAAGTCAACATTCTGAGGATATCCTATTCAAGTCTCAATGTCCCGGGATATTTGAAGATCTCCTCAATGTTGATTTTCAGATATCCCGAGGACTTCGTAAATCAACATCTTAAGGATGTCCTGTTCAAGTCGTAATGTCCCGGGATATATGAAGATCTCCTGAGGATGTTTCTCAGATATCTTCAGTACTTACTTTTTAAGGATGCTCATAACCGAAAATATTAAAGTAAAGTAACCTTATACCACACGCAAGTCATGTTATAAGAATCGAAATCTTACTCTATGGATTACCTATTCTGCATATGAAAATTTAATTGTTATGCTTACACACTTATTTTTGTCTTGTATATGTTGGCTGTAAGTATTAAGTAATAATATTTTCAAATTTTTGTTGTTGTTTCACAGTGCCTAGTGATCAGAGCACTTTCTTACAAATTATAGGCACGTGTTTTCAGCCGTTTTGAGTTTCATATTGAAAGTGTGTTTACGATTAAATTCTAATTGCTACATAATATATTTTGTAAACATTATTTTAGATACTTTTCTAATATCTTTGAACACAAATATTATTTACGTTACAGGTTAGCTCAGAAAATCTTTCACGGAGACATTTATCCTATGAACAGATGGGCATGATGTGCATTCATGCCATATATGGCATTCGAACTTGAGCCCTTCTGTACGGCAATCAGTCACTATAATCACTTACCCGTCTCTGAGGCACTAATCAGAAATATCAAGTTATAAAAAAGTATTCTATTAAATTCATCGATAGTTCTTAGCATAGAAATAACTATACTTTGAAACTGCAAAAGAAAAAAATACTTTTTGAGCTGTTACACTATTATATTAGTAATGTATGATGTTTAGTGCTGTGCAGTAATAAGTAACATTTTTTTTTTTTTTTAACAAACGAAATTTTAGTTTACAGACGCAGTTAAAATCTAGTCTGTACGAGGTTTAACCTCCTTTAATTTGAATTTATAAACAGAAGAATAATTTTATTGGGCTAAAACATTCATTGCAGTTTCTTCGTTCATTTCCTGGTAAGTTCTTTAATAATGAGAATTAGTCTTTCAAAGCGACTGAGGTAAGAAGTAACTTATTTTTTACCTCTCTGTAATAGGAAAATAAGGTCTGAGAATGGGAAGAACTAACATTAAGTTCTTACTCTCCTCAAACCTCATTTTGCTACCTCTTTAACCATACAAATATTCGGTCTTTGCTAAACAAAGCGCGAAAAAAATATATCCAGCGCTCTGCAGTCTTATACGTTATGCCGACAATGCTACATGACTCCTCATAATTAACAATAATTGCTGCTTTATTAATTTATTTGTAACATCCAGAAAATGCAGTAAACCCGTTTCTTCAGGGTATATAACACAAAGTTAAATGTTGTTATGAAAACTCAAAATTAGATAACGGATTAAATAGATGTTCAAACTTTAAATTAAAATTATTTAATTTTTAAATTAAACGCGTTCTTTAAACTCAACAGTTTTATTACTTTATTTTATACTATAAATAACAATTGAAGTTGAAAATCTTAAAGTTTCGTTTCCATCATTATCATTGTTCGTAAAACTGCTTCTCAAAATTTCTCTGCTTTTGAGAAACCGAGCTCCGCTCAGAATGTAACACCTCTGAGCACTTTTCCGGTTGTAGGAAAAACTGTAACTCGGAAAAAAGGGAAACGGAAAGAATGTCCCCGGAAAATAAGGAACGGAAAAAATGTCACAATTCGTTTGCAATGGGAAATATAAGGCATGTTTAGAAAGATCGCCAAGCTGGGTGATAAAAGTTTTATCTCAACAACCGTAACTTCGGATTACCGGAAACATGTGCGAGTATAAGCAAGAAGATGTGTTGGCTGGTGGTAAGAATCATGGAGGTAGGAAAGGGAGGAGGGGCCAACCCGCGCTAAAAGTGAAGCACTGCTTTGAAGCTTGGGTCACCAGATGGGGTGTTCTTTGTTTACATTCAGAAGCTCGCTTGACAAGATTCTGATAGTATTTCGACGCACGACAGTTCTATATAAATCGAAAAAGGGACACTTTCGCATGAAAGAGTGTATGTGTATGTGTGATTATGGCAAAGCCTCGAGGGCTATCTGCCTAAGAGGAGGGATGCCTTCGTGGAGGACTTTCTAAGGGGAACTGGCTCGTATACACGTTACACATGGGGAAAACCACGAAAACGCCCATGCAGCCAGCCCGTTCGCGGGATTCGAACCTCGGACCGAACTACCAGTGTTCAGCGTCTTTACCGCTCGGCCGCTGGTTGGCCCTCCTTTCGCATGAAAGAAACATTCATAGTGTGATGGATAATAGCAATTTGTATAGTTTAGTGACATTTACGCAAAAATCACATCTTGGTTATTTTTCGATAACTAACAACAGCGATTTTGATTATAAATTTGTTTTATAAAATTCTAAGCTGTTGCACTACAAAAATATAGATTTTAAGAAAAATGTTATGCTTAAAGAATGAAAAATACCTTACGGTACATTTAAAATTGTATACGTCTTTCGATACCCTTGATAGAGTATTCGCTACTTTTATTTTATTTTCCAAACGTCAAAATGTTTTAAATAAAACAAATTTTTTCACATCCATATATTATTGTAACATGTACCTTTTAAAATTTTTTAGAGGAGAGGCTTTACTGCTGCTCATTTTAAACCCATCGTTTTAATTTTATATATCTGAAAAATAATAACTTTGGGCTTACACGTTTTACTTATTTGGGTTAATTAAAAATAAAATTACCTTCAAATGCTGCAATCCTCGTCAAAATTAATAAATATACACACAGATATGCCAACAAGTTAGCTTTCCCTTGATTTGGAACGACACATTTGTTTAAAATTATGTACAGTTTTACACAAATGTGTGGAACAGAAGAGGAATACATTTGCGAATTTGGCGGAAGTACCATGTGCGGTCAAGATGATGTGACCATGTGAACGTGCTACATCATCAAGACAGCTTATTAAGAATTTGAAAATAGGGTAATCGACGCAGGTGAAAACATCGTATATCCTGCCAAAGGAGGTCCGATCATGAATGGTCCGATCAGAACGTAATAAAGAGTTTTGGAATATGTATTGTTGAAATGAAGGGTAAAAATAATCTGATAAGTATAATTAAAAGAATTATTCCCCTTACATTTTATAATAACTCAGTTACAAGTTTTAAATAATACTTTAAAAAAAAAAAACTTATTTTATTTCCTTTCAGAAATGATCAGAAAAAGTCAAGTACTATTTAAAGTATTTCGCTAATTCCTAATAATTCTCTAATTTAAAATGAACCGAATAGAGCATTAATTATAAATTGACTTACATTTTTCGATTTAAAAGATGCCTCAGAAGCCAAAAAATCATGTCATATGTAAGAAAGTATTTTAGGAAGAAGCTCTATAAATAGAAAAGAAATAATGCATAATTTTAATATTAATAATAAAATAAACTTTGATCTTAATTTTTGTACCTTAACCGAATAAAATCGAAATACCTTAATTTTTTTTTCTAATGTAATTAACGAAAACTTGTGAAAATATTTCATTCAAATTAAACCATTCTGAGAAAACTGTCCTGTGAAAAGTATAGCATTTAATTCCGTTCAGAATGAAATGTTGTTTAAAAATATGTTGTTTTCACATACTTAGGACTCTGAAGTGTTGTAGAAAAAGAAAATATATACATTTATATGTATATTTACGACGTAATTACAAAATATTTACATCCGAACGCATCAAATCCCATTAAACTCAATGGTAAATGGCCCAATGTTTTGGTCACCACGTAGGGATCGCCGGTGCTTCAGAGCAGGGTACGGGAGAAACTTGTTTAGGGCGACTCCATCTTACTTCCTACTTCCATGGTAAGAATAGAGGGGTGTTTAGCGGGGAAAGCTTTCGCAATGGAAGCCAGCGGGGAAGGCGGGCTGTCCAGCGTCAGTCATTGTCAGGTCTTTAGTAATTGCGCACCGCATGTAGTTATAGCCTTAAGCTGCGGTTTAGTGAAACACTTATTGACACACAACAGAAAACTAATTCATCCTGATCTTTGGTATAAGAAACAGTTGTAGGTGCAAATTAAAGTTACGGTTTGCGATAAGAATAGTACTAAATTTTTAGCTAATTAATTTTCGCATAATTTTTTTTCTCATTTGATTTTAATTAAAAGTAACGTATCTGCACAGGAAACAGTTGTTTAATTTTGCACTTAAGTTTGAAAACAAGAATACCACAGTTATTAAAATTAAGAGGTTTATTTCACAATTATTAGTCCCTGAGGGACTATTGTTTTCATCTTGCGATTTTGCGTCGAATGTGAATGTCCGTTTCACTTTTCAAACTGTTGCCACCAAATATTGTGATAAAACAACGGTACCTAGAGCCATCGAGTTTGGAATGACGTAATCCTACTGCTAATATGGGCAACTAAAAGCCTAAATTTGAAATTTGTTTTGTTATCGATTTTATATTTTGCAAAACGTTAACGAATTTTTGATTAACAAACTCAAGAATTTCAAAGCGAGCCATGGCAACGTTGTACAGAAAAAACATTTTTATCTCCAGCGCGTGAGACTGTGAATAGGAAATTCTAAAAATGTGCTCAATTTAAAATTATTTTGCGATACTGCTCTTGAACTGAATTTTATGGTTTAAGTGCAAAAAATATGATATTTAAAAAATAAAGGTAACACACAAAATGTTAAAAAAAGGCCCCTTTGGACGTAATTTAAAATCTGAAACCTTTCAAATTTTTTATTTTACTAGAATTATAAAATCCAATGAAAATGGATCCTATAACCACGTGATCTGGATTTAAACATTTAATATGCAATGAACCCTCTTATGGCGACCTCTTCCAAAATAATTTCCCAGAGTAGAAATTAATACTTGTACCGAGCATTATCTCTTTAAGACGATCACTTCCACCAAAGACCTAAATAATTAGAAACGGTGATGATCGTCTTAGAGAGGATTTAATGCATTTTACAATGCACTAATTCGCAACCTACTCAGAGCCGGACCATCTAGTAGCCCATAAACGATTGGCGACCATCTCCTTAAGACGATCTTTTCCAAAAGTGATAGGCATTTCTATAGGTATAAACAAACACTTGCACTGAATATCATCTTTCTAGGGTGATGATCTTCACAGAATACCAAAAATCAACTAGAAACGTGGATGGATTAGGATTATTCAATTATGGCAAAGCGCACGAGGGCTATTCACCGAAAGCGAGGGATGCCATCGTGGAGAACTTTCTAAGGGAAACTGGCTCGTATACATATTACACATGGTATATTGGTAGTTCGACTGGCGTTCAAATCATGGCGGATGTGCTGCTTACCAGGAAATTTTCGTAGTTTTCTCCATGTGTAACATAAATACGAGTCAGTTTCTATCAGACGTATGAAACAATTTTTGTATCAACGCCTCGGTATAAACAGTCCTCCATGAAAGCATGCATATCCACTTCGGCAGATAATCTTATGGTACTTTGCCATAACCTAAATAATCTGATTTGATGATCATGCTAAACTTTTCTCATACTGAATATTGTGATGCTTTAATTAATGTTTTATTTATCATAAACTGTGTTAACTGCTTTAAATTAACCAAATCAGAATTTTTTTCTGTTAGATTTCCTTTTTTAAATTTTTGACATCATTTTAGAAGCCTAAATATGTCAGATCGTTTTAGCAAGACGTATTATTTGTAACTGTTCTACATATAAGTACAGAGAATCTCATGACGGCGAACTCTAAAAGTGTTTCATACAACATAAATAAATAGGCTTTTATACATTTGCTTTTCTAATGCAACCATCTATATAAGTGGCCTAAATCGCTTGAAGCCGCCGTTAGTGGTCGCATTAGAAAAGTCTCATTATATTTGCATTTTTGCTGCATTTAATAATTTCAGTTACATGTCTCCCTTATAAATTATAATATTGATTTTTCAAGGTCGTGTAACAACTTTGAATATAAATTAGAATAGTAATAATCTTTTACATTCCATTCGGATTATTGTATTCGTATGAAAGCCTTGAATCGATTGTTGATCATTATTTTGTACGTATGCTATTGCAAAAATTTAAAAATTCTTAATTATGATATTTTCCAATATTCGGGCTTTAAATGCCCAAGTTATTTAATTTTATGCCAAGATTTAAACTTTGTGCATTTACAATAAGATCTTAATTCTGGAACTTTTTATTTTTTATTCTGGAATGCTCTTCTACATCCATTATTAATTGTTCTATCCCTTGAATAGCTAGTATCGACTGCATTTTCTCCTCATTTCTTCTTTGGTTATTTGAATCATGGCAAAGCACGTGAACTGTCTGTCTAAGAGAAGGGATGCCTTCGTGGGGGTTTTCACGAAGTATGAGAAAAGGAAACTTGATTTATCTTACACATGAAGAAATAACTAAATTATCTTGCAACCAGCTTGTTTGCTGGGATTTGAGCTCCTGTCGAACTATCAGTGTTAAGCTACCGCTGGAGTGCTGATGAGCAGCATTATGTATTCTGCTTAAGAATATAGAACACTGTAAGGATCTTAAGTTTTACTAACGTTTATTTTATTTTAAATCTTTACTATCACTTCTTATTTTCTACTTCCGGCCAGAATTATAAGCGTGAAGGAGTTTATGCAAAGTTGTCTGGCGAACGCCAAGTATTTAAGTGTGGCCTTTTTGCCAAGCAGAAGAGAGGAAGCCGTGAGTTCGAAGCAGGCCGCTTACCTTAGAAGTTACGCAGTTGCTACTTTGCCTTCCAGGCCAGAGGTTTTAATCCTCTTGATAAATTAAACGTATTGTAGTGTTCACAGTCTCTGTGCTACATACGCTTCCTGTTATTATAAGGCCAATCTTATTCTAAAGTTAAATTAGAGTTTAGTTTTATTTTGATATCTTTTAAGTTAGACCCCGAGTGGAGGGTCATTGTATTCCGAAGTACGGAAGTCATTGTATATAAAGAAAAAAATAAAGGGTTTTGTATACCCTTCGTCTGTATCCTGTCTACTTACTACAATTAGTGAACATAGCTTTAGTAAGCTCTCTGTTCTAGTCAGGTCATTGTATGTTTCCGAAGAAGGTTAGAAGAAACATTGAACCTGATAGTGGCGCCCGACGAAGAATAACCATGGCCGAGTTTCAAGAAGAACCTGTGCTGCCTGCAGAAACAGCTCAGAATCCAGAAATGCCAGCTGCCGCCCTGGAAGGATTTGGGTATATTGTCCAGACCATGCGCGCTTCGATGAAACCAGAAGCAACGTTTACTGGAAACTCACAGGTAACCAGTTTTTTGGAAAAATTGGATGACCACTTCATGCTCTACCCCGTGCACGAGTTTCAAAAAGTTACCTTAGCTACCAGCGCTTTGAGGGGCCAAGCGCTTAACTGGTTCAAATGTATCGGCAGAAGTCTCTTGGGTCAAGCAGGAAGTCCCACCTATACCTACGAAAATTTCAAGACTGCCCTACTAAAAGCCTTCCCTGTCGTAAGTGATCGTGCGAAATTAGAAACAGAACTTTTCAGTATATATCAACAAAGAATGGAAAACCTCTCCAGTTTTATTTTAAGAAAAATTCACGTTTTCAAGCTCTTGTATGGAAACCGTCCGGATCCTGAAATAATTCAAGTGATTTTGCCGAGGCTACTACCCCAAGTGCAAGACTTTATTGAATTGAGAAATCCGACTACACTGGATAAATTATTTGAGCTAGCAATCCAGTTTGAAAGTAGAAGAACGGCGGACGTCGAAAGAAGACGCCAATATCAACAGCGAAACCAATTGGTACGCCAAGACTACAGCAAACTCAAGCACATGGCTACGGAGAAAAAGCGAATCAGTGGGCAAGGAAACCCGAGCATTCAAAAACAGCCGGCGAACGTCGACAGTTCAATAGCAACCCAGGAAAAAAGTCTCAAGGCCAGTGGAGAAAGAAGGAAAGCACCGAAAGAAAAAATAATTTAAACTAAAACGGATTTCTGCTGACGAGAGGGTGCGAAAATCCGAAGGCCACGAAAACCCCTCTTCCTACAAGTTAAATACAGTAATGGTGAAAAATTTAACTCTTCCGAAGATTGAAGTCTTGGTAAATAATATCCGGGCCACCGCACTCCTGGATACCGGCGCGCAGTGTTCCTGTGTGGCAGAAGTCTTTTTTAGAAAGTATTTTCGCAAATACCGCATATATAATGCGGATAATACAACAGTATTAGCGGCGCAAGGAGAACAATGTAAGTGCGTAGGTAAAGTACCTTTATACATCCGTATCAAGGACGAACAAGTAAAGGTGATGTTTTTTATAGTAAAGAATTTGCAAGTACACTTAATACTAGGAATAGACTTTCTTTCAGACGCACAAGCTACACTGGATTTTAATGAAGCGTCTCTTAAGCTGACGATGAAACCAGTGCGTGTAGAAAAGGTTGAACCGCCGAGGTTAAATCTTGACCACCTGCCTAATGACGAGCAAGATAGAATCCGACAAGTGGTAAGTGAATTTGCTTCCTTATTTAGTGATATTCCAGGATTTACCCAGGTTACTAACCATAGTATTGACACCGGAGATGCATTGCCGGTTCGTCAAAAACCATACCGGTATGATAAGAATAAGGAAAAAATTATAGAATGGCATATTACCGATATGCTACGTAAAAAGATCGTAACGCCTATCTCAAGTAGTTATGCTAGTCCGGTGGTTTTATGTAAGAAAAATAATGATTATCCTTTGGAGCATCCAAAAAGGTGGAGATTCGCTATTGATTACCGTAAATTAAATTCCATAACGAAATATCCGGTATATCCGTTACCGATTATAGAAGAAATTTTAAGGAACATAAAATCAACCAAATTTATGACAACTTTAGACTTAACGAATGGTTATTTTCAAATAGGGATCAGGCCTGAGGACGTGCCTAAGACTGCTTTTATAACCAAGTCTGGCACTTATGCATTTTTGCGAATGCCGTTTGGCCTTTCAGGCGCCCCAGCAACATTTCAGCGATGCATGGACATTGTGTTAAGACCTGTTCTCGGAAAGTCCACATTTATCTATTTAGACGATATCATTATTACTAGTGATAATCTAGACCAACATGTACAGGATTTAAGACAGGTGTTTTCTTTATTAAATGAGGCCGGTCTAAAAGTTAATGTCGAAAAGTGCAAATTTGCAGCCCCTGAATTAAAATATTTAGGTTACAAAATATCGCAAAAAGGGATCGAGACAGATGAATCAAAAATAATCGCTGTACAAAAGTATCCGACTCCAAACACGGCAAAGAAGCTCTCTTCTTTTCTAGGACTTTGTGAATATTATAGGTCCTTTATAAAAGATTTTGCGGCTATCGCTGAGCCATTGTTAAAATTAAAAAGGAAAAAGGCAAGATTCTCGTGGACGGCCGAAGCCAATAGTGCTTTCAAAAAATTAAAACAAGCATTAACGCAAGCCCCTGTGTTGAAATTTCCTGAAAAGGATGAAAATTTAGAAATTTCAGCGGATGCTTCGGATTATGCGGTAGGAGCGGTACTTTCGCAAAATCAGCAGCCAGTGGCATTTTTTAGCCGAACTTTAAATCAAACACAAAGAAACTATTCCGCGACCGAGAGAGAGGCACTTGCAGTTCTGTTAGCAGTGCAAAAGTTCCGAGTCTATTTTGGAAAGGCGCCGATAACAGTATATTCTGATCATGCGGCGGTAACTAGATTGTACTCTGGAAAAAATTTATCCCCAAGGTTAATAAGATGGGCACTCAAGCTGCAAGAATATAATCTGGTAATCAAGCATACCCCCGCAAAGGAAAATATCGTAGCAGATGCCCTGTCACGAATTAAATTAGACGAACAGGGTAATACCGTAAAAGTTGCAATGCTGACAGCGTGTACAATAAATTCCCGAGAAACTGTAATAACCGAACTGGGTAAGGATCCTGAGTTTGGAAGTATTTATGAGTATTTGAAGGATCCTGAAAATTTTAGCCACCAAGATATTGTGGCGATAAGAAATGGGGCGGCCCATTACGAACTAATAGATGGTCTATTATTTTATACAAAAACTACGAATTCCAACAACGAATTTCGACCTGTTATCCCAGCTAGTCTTAGATTAAATATCCTGCAAGAGCTCCATGACAGCCCTTTAGCTTCTCATGCTGGTATTCGAAAAACTACTCAACGCGTACGCGAGGCAGTCTACATTCCTGAACTGCAAAAGTTAACAAGGGCGTATGTCCAGTCCTGCCCAACATGTCAAGCCGTTAATTATATTAATTTCCGCCCGGCCGGGTTTCTAAATAGTATTAAATCCGAATTTCCAAATGAAATAATCGGCATCGATTTATTGGGCCCTTTCCCAAAAAGTCAGTTAAACAAAAGTCGCTATCTCCTTGTTATAGTTGATCATTTTAGTAAATGGACCGAAATTGTTCCCTTAAAACGAGCCTCCGCGAAATTAGTTACCGATTCTATTTTAAATAAATATATTTTAAAATACGGGGCGCCCCTAAAAGTTATATCGGATAATGGTCCTCAATTTGTAAGTAATATATTTGAAGACATGTGCCAAAAACTGGGCATACGTCATTTAAAAATGGTCCCGTATCGGCCGCAATCAAATATAGCGGAACGGGTCAACAGAAATATAGTGAAAATTATCCGTAGTTATGTTAAAAATTTTCATAAAAGCTGGGATAACTATGTCAATGAATTTGCTTTCGCCCTTAGGACCGCAAAACATGATACAACGGGCAAAACTCCTGCTGAGTTATTTCTAGGCAGAAAGGTTATAACACCGTTAGATAAGCTATTTTACGTGCAACAAAGAGCCCCAGAATTTAAAATGGGTGATATAGAAAAACTAATAAAAGAAGCAAAAAAGAATACGGAAGTAGCACAAAGAAAACAAAAATTGTATTATGACTTGAAACGACGGGGAGTAACTTATAAAGTAGGGGATGAAGTACTAAAAATTAAGCATTCACTTTCTTCAGCACCAGAAGATAAAACTGCCAAATTTTTTCCACGCTTTGAAGGACCATATGTTATAGAAAAAATAACTCACGCTGTTGTAGTGTTAAAGGCAAGAAATGGTGAAACCTGTTCCGCAAACATTGACCAGATAAAACCATTCTATGACCGTAATAAAATGCAAATCTTTTCAGATCTTTTGCAGGATCCGGTACGGCAGACACCGCAGGTACAAGTTCCAGAGGTGGGAAAACGACAAGTACAAGGGCAAGCCAATGAGAGACAGAAGCAAGTGAAAAGAAAATTGCCCCGCGGAAAAATTGAAGGTACAAAGAAAAAGAAGCCGTTCCACCGTCCAAAAAACAGAGTTCACGAACACCCCCAGAATGAAGAAGGGAGAAGGACGACGTATGTGGAAAAGACCGGGAGAAAGGACGGCAACTATAACCCGGCTGTGAAACGGAAGATTGACTCATCCGACAGAACTCTCCGCAGCAAAAGTCGCCGAACTGCGGAAGGGCCATCAGCGGCGGAGGAAAAAGTACAAGAAAAATTTGAACGGCCAACAACGAGGTCCAAGCAGGATCACGACAGAAGTTTCCCGGTTCCACCAAGACCAGCTGCCTTCAAACGGCCAAGACCACAAGCAGAGGACAGAAGGAAGATGTTCAAGGGTGGCCGTAGTGGTGAAAAACGGAAGCTTCCAGAGGAAAGCACTGAAGGGCGAGCCCGTACAAGAAGGAGGATCAACCAAGCTACGGTCTGCAGCACCTTTAAAGATTGGGCCCAGAAAAGGATGTCTGAATATTACAAAGATAAGTAAAATTTTATGTTACTTTACAAACTTAAGTTAATCTTTCATTCTTACTGCAAGTGGCAGATTTCAAGAAGTTTTACCTCATGCGAGGTCTACCTTTATCGCCAAAAGGGCGAGAAATGAGTTGTGACCGATTTTCTTATTATGTTTTTCAATTACTCGCGCGTAAAACTAAAGTTGATGTATAATAGCGTTGTATAAAGACTTAAATATTGTAAAAAGTTATTGTATAAATTTTATTTAAAACATTCTAACAAGAAAGAAGTTTTAGTCTGAAAGACTTTTTGAAATGTAGTATTATTTCAATGTAGAAAGAATTGGCACTTGCTTTGAAAAGAATAGAAGTTAACAATGTACTACTAATGTATGTTTTCAAATGTGTAAAATTAACGGCATCTTGATATGTTCTTGTATACATGTGAACTGTTATTTTGAATGTTTAGAAATACCGTGATATGGTAAAAGTGAAAGTAATGTTAAAAATTTGTTATTCGTGTGACTGTAAAGATTAAATCATGGTGAATATGTGTTAAAGGTTGAATGATGTAGTTAGGCTCTCTGACGCTACACTTTAGAGTTAGCCACTTTCAGAATAGTACCTCAGGGTCTAGAGTTGAAATTAGGGTGTGTTAAGAGGTCTCGTATGTTGAGTTTTAACACGTTAGTGTTTATTTGTAGGAGGAAGTGTTGAACACATAGACAGAAACACATTCGTGTTTGGTGTTTTTACAACACATGTGAGAGCACGGGGAGAGATAATTAAAATAGTCATGAATGAAATAAGAATGTTAAGAAAAGTATATTCTATATGTTATTTTCAATGTCATTCTGTAACATTTCATTAAACTAGTTTTCCTTCCAGATCTCTGGAAGGAACCATAATTGAATAAAGCTCCTGTTTAGATGCAGTACAGATGAAAAAGAAAAAAGATTGTTGTATATTCCGGGAGCTGCTATTGTAACAAATTTCTTTCTTTTAAAATTTTCTAGTTTCTAGCTAAGTTATGATTGTTAAAGGTTGGCCTCGCGTTAGTTTCTAGAGCTAAAAGTTTTCAACAAGGTCGTTTTAGACCTCAGTTTCAAACTAATTAACTCTGGCGGGAAGTATGTAAGGATCTTAAGTTTTACTAACGTTTATTTTATTTTAAATCTTTACTATCACTTCTTATTTTCTACTTCCGGCCAGAATTATAAGCGTGAAGGAGTTTATGCAAAGTTGTCTGGCGAACGCCAAGTATTTAAGTGTGGCCTTTTTGCCAAGCAGAAGAGAGGAAGCCGTGAGTTCGAAGCAGGCCGCTTACCTTAGAAGTTACGCAGTTGCTACTTTGCCTTCCAGGCCAGAGGTTTTAATCCTCTTGATAAATTAAACATATTGTAGTGTTCACAGTCTCTGTGCTACATACGCTTCCTGTTATTATAAGGCCAATCTTATTCTAAAGTTAAATTAGAGTTTAGTTTTATTTTGATATCTTTTAAGTTACACCCCGAGTGGAGGGTCATTGTATTCCGAAGTACGGAAGTCATTGTATATAAAGAAAAAAATAAAGGGTTTTGTATACCCTTCGTCTGTATCCTGTCTACTTACTACAATTAGTGAACATAGCTTTAGTAAGCTCTCTGTTCTAGTCAGGTCATTGTATGTTTCCGAAGAAGGTTAGAAGAAACATTGAACCTGATAACACAAATGACTGTCAATCTTATTATATTATCAGTGTTTGATAACTTTCCCTATGGAAGTAAAATTTCTAGAAATATGAGTGAAAGGACAAGTAAATATTTTGAATTTGGATTCAATTTAATCCCCTTCATGTAACATAATGCTGTAATTTATGTAATAGCACTTTAAATTTTGGAATATATTAACATAAAAGGATCGCAAAAAATGCGATAATGGGAACATCGTATAAATAAACGGACACTGTGCTACGGCAGTACTGTAACGGCATTCGACAAAATATGTCTCGTTTATATACCAATCTCTGCAGAAGGAAGAAAATTATAACCAATGCAGAAAATTTATAAATTCAATTTCGCCAGATAAATTTTACATAAAATTAAAAAACAATTTTCAGTACACATAAATAATTAATTGAATGAATGTAAATTTTTACTTCAGAGTACATAAACGTATTTCCAGCTCAATGTAAAACTGTTCCAACGCAAAATTTATATTATAAGAAAACGTTAAATGTAGTTTATGTCGAATATTTCTTTACTTACATTGTAGAGACATTCGATATTTTATGGAAGCAGGAGACATGAAAAATTCGCCGGGAATCGAACCGCGGAGCTCTGGAATACGCGCCCAGCGTACAGACCACTACACCACGAAAGCATCACGTCAAGAAGGCTCCCACCTTCTTGACGTGAATATTATGTTATAAGTGTCCTTGATCTTATAACATAATTAAAATAAAATCAAGTCTAAAATGTATGCATAGTACTAATTCTATATTTTGCATATTAACATTTAAAAAAAATACCTGACTAAATTACTCCTGGACGGTTGTGTATAAGCCTATGGTTTGTTTCATCAAGTGCGACTCATTTGAAAAGTATTGAATGGTGTACTCGCTTGCAAAACCTTGTGAATTTTGTGTTTCTTGAAAAATCGGCAATACTAAGTATGATTGCTAAATATTACATTCTTTTTAAGAGAACATTATATAATAATATGAATATTTTCTCCTGGGATATACTTTTATCAATGATATGTTACTGTAGCGTAGTTTTGCTAAATTCATATAAATCAGTTCTAATTATAAGGAGTGTATTCCATAATAATTTTTGCCAGTGTGACTCTTTTCATTGCTTATTTTCCCTCTCTAGTGGTCTCCCGTTCTCTGACCAAGTTTTATGGCAATCACTGAATATTTGTCAAAAAGTCTAAAGTCAGTTTTGTTAATATTACAGTTTATATTTGGATAATATTAATATTACAGTTTATATTTGTCAAAAAGTCAGTTTTGTTAATATTACAGTTTATAATTGATGAAAAGAGAGAGAGAGAGAGAATAAAGTAAAATCTGAAAGCTTTATATTATATATTACGCCCATATAATATTTTATATTACGCCTAAAAGGATGTTTTTTCAACATTTTGTGTGGTACTTTTATTGATTAAATATAATGTTCACCTCTCTTAACCATAAAATTCAATTCAATAGCAATATCACAAAATATTTAAAAAGAGCATAATTTAAGAATTTCCGATACACAGTTTCGAGCGCTGGAAATACATTTTTTTTTTCGTACAGTGTTCCCACTGCACGCTTATAAATCGATGAGTTTGTTAATAAAAAAATTCGCTTAAGTTTTACAAAATTGGAAATAGCTAATAAAACAAATTCCAAATTCGGGATTCCAAGTGCTCATGTTCGGTTGGAGGACTACGTTATTCAAAACTGGATGGCTCTCGTTACCGTTGTTTTTGGAAAATGCGAGAAACATTCGTGCATTCATGCAGAATCTTCATTATTTAGTTTCTTTAAATATAATGCATGGCAATATTTTGTAGCAACAGTTTGAAAAGTGAATCAACGCAGAAAGTGAAACCACGCAAAGTGTCGTTTTGAGACTAATAGCCCTTTGGGTCTAACGCCCCTTTGGGCTAAAAATAAATAAATAAATAAATAAATAAATGTTAAATTAGCAAGTTAGAAATCGGAAATAGCAACATTTAACCGATAAGAAAGTCAGAACTCCTTATTACCTCGCTCGAAAAATGCAATTTTGAATACAATGATAATTTTGCTTCTTTATTAAATTATTCTTATGACAGGGCTCGCATGAATGGATTATATTCTACTACACGAAATGTTTTCATACCAATAAATTGCTACAGTTAGAGTCGGAAAGTACAGTAAACCCTTTCTAAGATGATTAACACAGGTTCATAAGATTTTGGGATTTTGCGAATTAAAGAAATAGCTCTCGGCACCGATGTCCAAGTTCTCAAAAATACTGATCATCATAAGAAGATAATCAGAAGAAGAAAGTTCACTGTTCACATTCTGAAGTGCATTATTCTATAAATGAAAATACATTAAGCCTATTCGATTGCGTGTACGCCCGTATCTATATTTATATAAAGGAAAAATTATAATATAAAATAAATATAGTGTAAAATATATGTTACCGTTAAAGCGTTTAATTCAGTTATTTCCTCGAATAAGTAAGTATTTGACGAGGAAAAAACTAGCCAAGCCGGTCTAGGTAATTATTTTATAATAACTATATTAATTAGTTAATTAGTTTATAATAACTATATTAATTATAATTATAATTTTATAATAACTATATTAATTTCTCTGTATTCGATGGTTCTATTAAATCTTTGTCTATTCATTCAAAAATGAAATCCATGTTTCTTGTTTTAATTTGCGCGAAAAGATCAATAATTTTCTCCTTCATCTCTGGATGACAACTGAGGAAATTTTTCCTTATTGAAATCAATGCAAGCGCATTTAGTCTTTCCGAATTCCTAGAGCTTCTTAGAAAAGTTTTTATTCTTTTCAATGTTGAAAAGCAGCGTTCTGCCTCTGATGTAATCATGGGAACTCTCAAGAGAATTTTTATCTGTTTCGTAATTTCACTAAGAACATCATCTAGATTATTTTCGAAGATAAATTTCAGTAGCTCAATTAATTTTCAGTATTCATGGACATCAGACCTACAATAGAATACTTTTTGTTCAGTTTCAAGCTTTTTTTTGTCAATCATTAAATATGCTTTAGTGGTCAGTACTATTTCTTCTGTAGAATGTTCATTCCTAAAACTAGCGAAGCATTTTTTGTTTAACAATTTAGCAGCTGCTAAGTGTTTAGTGGAAGAATATCTGTGCATTTATATCAATACATAGTTATAAAGTCACATATTTCCTTAGTTTCTGCCATCAGTGTCTTTGAAGAATTCTTACAGAACTTTGAGTTTCTTAATTCTAAAATAGCAGTTTTGAAATTTGTTATATATTCGTTAACTTTAAACAACACACTAATTTCTCTGGATTGCATTTAGTTGTATATTATTTCAACATGAGACATCTGATAAAAAAGCTCTAACCAAAACTTAAAATTATCATCATATACGTTTTTTTTTTTTTTTTTTTTTTAATTTCCTGTTGCTTTTGCAATTTGATGTTGATTGAATTTCAGTAAGGCAATTTTTTAAAGGTTGCAAATTTTCATAAACTATGTTTATGGTCCGTGTGATGAAGTTCCACCTTGTGAAGGAATACCGCACGCGCGAAGTAAAAAGAAATCATGTTTCCAACAACATGCCAGAATTTCGGCACTGCAAGAGCGACAGTGCTCTTCTCGCTACCCGGCTCGCGTGCTGTTTTCTGTGCGCGCATGCGCAGAACAGCCAAACACCCCGTCGCTGGAACTGTGAAGTGCGCAGTTCCAAACAAAGAATTTCGTACCTTTTTCACAAAGTAGGGGATGGCTTCTGACATAAATCTTAAAGATTATGTATTGTAAAAGTATAAAGAAAGAATTAAAGACAAAAAGGCACACTATATTAAATATTAAAAATAATAATAAGTGGAAATAGGGGGTGCTGCAGTTCCGCAGTGCTTATTACGAGCCGCCACTGGTTTCAAGGCCGGCAATCATTGGTATTTAACAGAAGAGAAACATTTGCTCCCCGTGAATTCTTGCCTTCCGGGTGACGTGGGTCGGTTTCCTAAAGGAAACGGGTGAAGCAAACGCGGGGGAGAACATACGATTTTCCCGCAGGCAAGTTGGAAAAACCTTCTATCGAAATGACCTTGCTCAGCTGCAGCTAGCTCAATGTCTTACCCTTAAAACCTCCCTCAAGAGATCCCGCTATAATCCTGCTCGTTAAATTAGAATTTAGCAGGTTTCCCCAACTCCAAACGGCGACATTATTTGGCGAGATTTTAGAGTTCCTTTTTTTCCGTTCCTTATTTTCCGAGTGACATTTTTTCCGTTCCTTATTTTCCGAGTGACATTTTTTCCGTTCCTTATTTTCCGAGGACATTCTTTCCGTTTCCCTTTTTTCCAGGTGACATTTTTTCCGCACACCCACTTTTTCTGTAGCCGATGCCCCAAGAAGATTTCTCTTTTGTTAACGTGGCAGATTTATGTGTCAGACCTTCCCTTCTTTTGTATCCCCCTACAAGGGAAACATCCCTTCACAACAAAGGACGCAGAACGCCCCCAACGGTTTTAATTGCTCCGTAATAGTGATATCCTTGAAGAACCCCACAAAGTGGAAAGTACACGTACTTACTTTCTGATTTCCAGAATTCTGCTATTCTGTTAAACGTTAATAGCCGTCGTTCCAAATTCTCTTTCAGTTACGAACTGACTTGCTGACGCTTGCAAGCGTTACATTGACAGAGTGTGAAAAGTAAGTTTCTAAATGTTTCCTTTATTATACAAAAATGATCAGTCAAAATGTTTCCTTTATTATACAAAAATTATTATACAAAAATGATTCTCAGATATCTAAAAGACGGATTTACAGCAGAATAAATCAACGTATATTATCGGATTCGTCAGAAGATGAAGTAGTATTTAATTATGAAAAAGGACTGTGTCGAATTTTCGCGCTAGCAAATATTCTTTAAGTTCCATTTCAAGCTGTGATTCGAAATATGAACTTTTATGTCTCAAGAACTGACTGATGGCGATTACCAAAACGATTATCCTATTTTAAGGAATATTCCAAGTATAGGACTAATAAACATTCCGTTAGACTTTATATCCCTTGTGTGCTTAGGAGTAGTACAAAAAATGATTACTATTAGGATAGGCGGAGGCACCTTACAAGCACGATTACCACATAAAAATGTTGAACTAATTTTTTTTTAAATGACCAGTTTTTAAAGCCTTATGAACCAATTGAATTTTCAAGAAAACCAAGGAACCAACTCTAAAAGAATTGAAACACTGGAAAGCTACAGAATACCGTCAATTTTTACTGTACACTAGCCCACTTATTTATTTATTTATTTTTTTTTTTAAATTTAACAAAAAGCTACATGATCATTTTTTACTACTTCATATTTCGATTAGACTCTTATGCAAAATACAGAATCAGACGGCAATTGATGAATACGCACAGTCTCTATTAAAACTCTTCGTAATAAATTTTGGGCTTTATTATGAAAACAGTATATTGCTCATAATGTTCACGGCCTACTGCATATTTGCGAAGATGTAAAAATGTTTGAGCCGTTAGATAATTACAGTGCATTTAAATTTGAAAGCTATATATCTTCTATAAAAAAATTGATTAGAAAATCTTCCGCTCCATTACAGCAAATAGCAAGACGAACTCATGAACTGTTTAATCATATTGTAGCCATGAATAATGATTCAATCAACGTAACCGACTTAAGTTCAGAATTTCAAAATTTACACACATCTGGTCCACTACTTAAAGGTTATTAAATGCTTAATTTTATTATTGAATTTTGAATACAAATTAACTGAAATCAGAACTGAATTTGTAGAATAATTTAATTATGAATATATCGAAGAATTCAGTTTTGGGCTATTGAATGGTTAAAAATGATCGAAAGATTTTTAATATTTTAAAGCAAAATTTTCTCTTATAATATTTTGTATTAATAATTCATTTCAAGTCTCTTGCTCAGTTTTAGATATATTTACAAATTATTAAATAAATTGAAATTCAAATTAGAAAATAAATTGTATAATATTCTTAAAATTTCTTATTTTTACATAGTAACCACAGATGGAGGACCTGAGACTGTCTGTGGAAAATAAGCAAGTTTCAGGTTATCACAACACCTTCACACACTTTCACTGGAATATAAAGAAGATTTCTGGGGATATACTGGGATGTAACATTAAGCAGTTGAGAGTATGTATTTAAGAGGTTAAAGGGATATTGTGTAACTAGTATTTCAAATCCTGATAACATCCCATACGCTGTCGGTGGGACCTAGATAGGATGTCCTAAGGATATACTGAAATGTGACATTAAGCACTCGGGACGATGAGTTTAGGAGGAAACTGGGTTATTACGGGATGTCCTGAGGATTAAGTAAGTAGGACTTTAAATCCTAATAACATCCCATACGCTGTCGATGGGACATAGATAGGATGTTTTTAGGATATAATGGGTTGTGTTTAGGAGGTTAGTGGGATATCCCGGGATGTCCTGAGGATGTAGTAAGTAGGAGTTCATATCTAATAACATCCCGCACGCTGTCAATGGGACTTCGTTAGGATGTCCTGAGGATATCCCGGGATGTGACATTAAGCACTCGGGAGGAGGTGTTTAGGAGGTTCGCGGGATATTCCGGGATGTCCTGAGGATGTGCGGATATCCCGTGAGCAACATCCTCGGGATATCCCAAGGATATTTTTGTGCTATGTGGGAATATATGTATTTTGACACAAATATATTGTAGGCTAATGTAATATAGGTATTTTGAAACAAAATCGAACTTTTTCTGAAATGACGTGCGTATTGTTTTCATTATTTTGATTCTAAGACTCAAATTATGCCTAAATATTAAATTTTAGAAAATTTGGTGCCGAATTTACGGAGAAATTATAAAATTTATCTTTGCGCCACTTGACGATCTTTTAAATTTATAGCAACCTAATTTTTTCATTGTACACGAGCGGAAAAATGATCATTGTTCATACTTTCAAATAAATTTGATAAAGTGCGTAAAACACATTTGGCGTTATTATCGCTTATAGCAAATATGCCAAATTTCAAAACGTCGCAATATGTAAATTCACGTATATCTTAGGAGATTTTTAATAAAAACTCTCATTTTTTGCAGGTATGCTTAGAAATACGTCTACTTTAATATCATTATAAAATGTTTATAGGTTATAGATCAAACGTTTTCGAAAAATTATTTAAAAATACAAATTTAAAAAATAAATCTTAAAAAAAATGGACGAATTTTATTAGGAATGAACCTAAATTTCTAAATGTGAAAGAAAGAATCAAATTAGTTTAGTAAAAAATAGAGATATTAATAAATATATAACAAATTCACTTAACATGGAGGAGCTAAAATTTTGAGAGCTAATTTTTTAAAGAGTACTCGTGCGATTTTTTCAAACTTGACAGTTTGGCATAATTTGAGTCATAGAAATATGGAAAAACTGGCATGGCATTTCAGAAAAAGTCCGATTTTGTGTCCAAGTACCAATATTAAAACAATGCTATGTATAAATCTAATAAATATCCTAAGTCATGCTTTCAAGACATGAAAAACGCAAGTTGAATTTCGTCAATCGGCCCAGTAGAACGGGAGATGTAGAACTTTCCCCTCACCTTCCCTTTTTTTTTTGGCGAAGTGTACATGAATAGGTTTATAGGTATGAAAGGCTGAGAATTTTTTCCTTATAGTCAGTAACTCAACAACAGACTTTACATTTATCATTATGCTTCGTCACAAAACAACGTACAAACCAAAAAAAAAAAAAAAAAAAAAAACATTAAAAACACTCTGTTATACTCGGAGCTTCACTGTCGATGCTGTTCTGCTTCTGCCAACATGCATACGAGTCTGGAGGTAGAAAGATCTTCCACTAAAGAATAATATTTGAATCCTTTCCCTACAGAAGCATATACCAAAGTTTTGCAAGCATGCGTTTCTTGTACGTCATTTCCGTTTGTAAAAGACATGCAGCCAAATGTCTCAACCGAAAATATTTTTTCACAAAATATCATAAAAAAGTTAATGCTTCGTTACCATTTCGTACTAATCTGTAACGACTTGCCATAGTAACTTGTCGGTAGTAAAATTATACAAACCGTTTATATAATTTTGATAGGTTTCCGAAAGATGTCTAAAACCCCGCAAAACTTATTAATGGGCACAAATATGTGGATGTACTAGTCTGCTAGATTTTTTAAGAGCTATTTTCTGAATTTGTGCCATTTTTCAGCGCGATAAATACTCCACGCTATTGCTGTCTAGACGGGTTGAAGAACATTCCAATTACTTGCGCAATTATTGTGGGTTGCCAGGTTACTTATATATTAATTCCACTAAGAATCTATGGGTCGAATTAGAATGCCCCTTCCAAGCTCTTAATTTACAGTCACTTTCTGTGAAGGATTTGTGAAATTAATTCATGGAATGAGGTTAAAAGTGCCCAAAAATGATTCTTCTCCGTTGAAATGGAAAATCCAATTTCGTTTTCTAAATGCTGCCGAGGGGTGAACGCCCATAATACTGTCAGTTCGATGTAGGTTCTAATCTCGGAAAACGGACAGCTACATGAGAGTTTTCGTGACCTTTTCCTCTGTGCAATGTGAATAGAAGTTCAACCAGCTAGCCCTCATTGTGATTTGCCGTACTCAAAAACCTAACCTAATCTCTTTCAAACACCTAGATGAAACTCTGACAAAGAACAAGTTTGCTCTTATTCGACTAACGGTATATGTATCATATATATTTTCGACAAACTTTGAATATTATCTTAAGAGAAATGAGTTAAAAATAACGGTGAAACGGAAAGCTACAAGAATTATAATTTAACTTCAAAGATTAAAAGAAGATATTTTTACCCAGATATGTTAGATAGAGTCATAAGCATAAAATGTCGATATTCTAATTTATCCATGTCTTGAAACTGATTGTTTACTTCCTTAAAGTAATAGCGCTGGAAAATTTTATTTTATATTCAATTAAAGAATAATTTTTAGAAAAAAAAATAAACATGGAGAAAAAAGGAAAAATAAACTTCAAAGCTCAATGAAACATTAGTAAAATAGTAATGAGCTTTTTTTTCACTGACCAGTCAGTGCTAATGTTATATAGAATAGAATGATTTCTTTTGAACTTTAGGCTTACTCACTTAAAGTAATCTCGCTGCAAAATTATATTTTATATTAAACTAAAGAACAATTTTTACTAAGAAAATAAACAGTTTAAGAGACAAATAAAACAATTTTCGAAGCTCATTGAAACATTAGTAAAAATGTAATATGTATGAGTTTTTTTTAACAGAACAATCAGTTCTAATGTGATACAAAATAGAAAAAGGAGAACGTAGAACATACTTCTGCAGACTTTTTCCGTGTAATCAAATTGCTTGCTAGAATCCAAACATTGGCACATAGCTTCTAGACGAGTGCTATTATATATACACGTGGTATCGTTGCCTTCGGCACAGAAATCAGCTTCATTACAATCTGTCACTTCAGAGCACAGGTCGCCCGCTGTCCCCGGCAAGCATTCACAGAATTTGAAATCTCCGATACCGGTACATTTGCCGTCGTTTTCGCAATCATTATCTCGACATGGCTCTGAAAATGTTATGAAATTGTATATTTATGAATATGTGTAATATGTAATGAATATAATAGAAAAGGTCATATCAAAATAAATCATAACGAAGCGCTTTAATCTGAGCATATATTTTTGATAGTTTGTTTCCTAACACCCTCAGTTTAGAGTGTCCGGGTTAGAAAGAAGGTATAAATTGGAACGTTTTCCTTTTTTCCCTATATCTTTATTAAACTGTATGTTTTAATTGTAAAATAAAAACGTTTCTTTGTGTACACATAAGTTTATTTATGTAGAAGAGTAGGATTTTCGTTTTGCATTATTTTATGTGTATTATTTCAGGTGTATTTTATAAGTGTATTTTAGCTGTATCATTATAGGTGTATTTTATAGGTAATTAGAAGTATAGCTTAGAAACTAAGTAAGCTTAGAAACTTAGTAAATGACATTTATGAAACACACATTTCAGTACAGTTCAGGATGAATTGGCGCACCTTCTCATTACCAAGAGTTACAGGTATTGTCTCATAGTCATTGTTAACTAGATTTATTTTAATTTTAAACAATAATAGCCAAATTAATTAAACTTTTTATATTACAAAACATAATTTATAGGTATAAATTTTGAAACATGAAAACGGAATGAAAAACCGATTAGACATTCATAAAAGTGATCGCACCAATAATCATAATGTATGAATTAGGGCTTCATGCTCATAAAACAAAGTTCCTGTGTGTAAGCTTATAAATAATAAAATTACTGTGTGAGCTTATAAATAAAATAATATAAGACATATATATATATGATATTTTCCAACAGTTGTAAGGAAGCTTGGCATCAAAGTTCAGGCATGGCTTTTGCAGAGTGGTAAGGCGAAATTCAGATGACGAAACCTGATAATTTAGCTTTTAACTGCACATTTTTACTTAATTAGCAGATAATTTTTCTTTTAGATGAAAACTCTCTAAATTATATATCCATAGTGATTTTAACTAAGTATGATTGATTTTAAACTTTCTGCGTCCTTTTAAACTTTCTGTGAATTTATTTCTAACAAAGGAAAAAAAGATGAACAGAGCAGCTCACAATCTTGTAGCAGCGATATTAGGAAGCAGCCTGAATAACAAAATGGCGCATACACGGTATTTATAGTAGCGGTTTCGCAATAGGCTAGCATATTCTAGAAGGTACTGGTCTAGGGCAAAGATACAATCGTAGAAAGTTAATTGGAGGTTGCGTGTTCGCGTAGAGCAAAGCCATCGTATTTTTTTATATTTTACATCTCCCTCCCCCCCCCAAAAAAAAAAACAAGAGGCCGGATGAGCAAAGCATTAGTAGATTAGTGAAGCAGGAAATATGAGGAAAGGCATGAACAAACATCCAGGACATAGCTTACAGGCTTTACCTATGTCCTATCATAAATCATGATCTTTTCTTATATAAGTATAAAGTTTTTGAATTATATAGTTTTACAATGATTTATAAATAAATATATAACTAAATTTTATATGGAAGAATAATAATAAATAAATTACAAGCATAAAAGTCCTCAGATTTTCTTAAAAGGTCTATTTATTTCGTTTTAAAGTCCTTTTCCGAAAAATAGTTGAATGAAATTATTGGTTGAAGTCTCTTGAAGCCAATAAGTCAGCTTATTTTTATCCTGTGGACTAATAAGTTCACAAATATTATGCGCTTTTTCCAATAAATATGATTCAATAATAATTTTTGAATAGAAGATATTTAAAATTTTCTTTTCATATAAAACTTAGAAGATATACAATTTATACTATTTCTAAATAATGTATTATGTGCATTCATTCTTCTCATCGTAGGTAATTAACAATACATAGATATATTTTAAAATAATGTAAAAATTCAATAGAAAACATTGCGATACAATTCAATATAAATAATGATATGATACAATAAGACATTAACACTTTGAATCAAAATTTTGGCACGTCCTCGCCAACAGATCATCGTGACTAGCTTGCTGATGGTTGGGGGGAGGGTGCTAGATACAAGATATCAAGTATATATATGTATATATATAAAGATAGAAATAAGTAAATTTAGTATAATTTAAATTCGCTATAGCTCCTTAATTCCTCATTTTTATTTGGGCGTTCCGAACTGCGACATGTCTAGATTAATCCTATCATATGACTTTTTCATAACTATCATGACGTCGCTAATTCGGAACTTTAATCAGAATTTTGAGAAACGTAAAATTTCCCTTAATAAGCTGCCATATTGGATAACAGCATACTTTGCTTTTACCTCTGTTGCCGCTTAGAAGCTGAGACGCTGTTTTTTCCTATCGTAACAATATAAAAAATTTTTATTTTCTTGGAAAGGCACGATTAATGTGCCAAAATGTTTTCATTTTATATTTTCATTACATATATATCAAATTATATTTTAAGATGTTCCAGATGTTTTTCAAAATTTCGAAAAAATACCATGATGTCATCAAATTATTTTAAGGAGAACTGAATATGACAGTTGCATTATTACATATATATAGAGAGAGAAAGAGATTAAATAGATAGATAAACAGACAGATATAGTAAATCTTCAGTTCTTCAATTAAATATTCGCAAGATGCGAAATGTAGGCGTTTAGGTTACTCAATTGATACTGCAACAAAAAATTTGAATGTTTTGTATGAAATAAATAATCTTACCTTGGCATATTTTCTCTCTATAATTAAACTGCTTATTGGAATTCAAGCACTGACATTTAGCTTTTCGCTGAACAGTATAGTATTCACACGTAGTGTCATTCCCTATACCACAAGAATCGGGTTCATGACAGTCCTTCACGTGAGAACAAGAGTTAACGGTTTTTCCTGGTTCGCACTCACAAAACTTCGAAGCTTTATCTCCGATGCATTTGTGTCCAGTTTCACAGTCAGTATCATTTTTGCACGGCCCTGAAAATATTCCAAAACTGGATTTAAATAAAGCATGAAATAAAGAACTTGAAAATACCATGGTCGTATAAAAATAGCAACATGTCACAAGTGCATCTACAATTTTCAGCAATAAAACTAATCCACATAAAAATAACTTAATATATATCTAGCAAAATAAGAGTATAGTTCGCGCAACTTCATTTTTGTGAATAATGGAATAAGTGTATAACTCTGGTTTCGTCATAGTGTGTGCACTGGAAGCATCAAATTACCGACATTCGAAAAGTGACTAATGGCTTAAGTGTGCTAACAGGCTTCTTGTGCTTTGATTGAATTAAATTAGCAACTGATTAAATTACCAATTTGTTCATAAAAAATTAGTCAAAAGGCAAAACAGATCAACTAAACTTAATACGTCTGTTGAATACGCGAAGTACAGGTTGTTCATAGAAAAACTTCCTCGATATATAAACACCTATGAAATTTCAAATATTGTTGTTTGAAAATGATGCGCACTCGAGACTGTGATGATTTAAAATAATAGAGCTCTTCCGGTTACGGTTACAGTGAAAACATTTGAATTTCTCGAAAGGCATCATCTACATTTTTCTTGCCCAAATTTATCAGCGTATTGAAAAACCATAAATGGTGATCGAACGATACAAGCATGATGAAAATGGCCGCTTAAAACATTTGCAAAGAAAAACATGATAACACAAGACCAATGATAACACAAGGGGGGATATGGGATTCATTTAATGAATTTAGCATGGGTACGTTTATTGCTTAGAATGATTTTTAAATTACAGTTAAAAAGTCATGTGAATACCATATAAGAAAAATAACGATTTCTCAGTTTATTTCAATGAAACAGCACAGCCACAAGTCCCAAAAATGTCAATACACGGTGGAAACAATGACAGAAGTTTTTCGCCAATCGGTATTTGTATAGAAAAATGTGAAATAACATTCTTGGAATTGGAGACTGTAACGAAGTTGATTCTTCTAATAACAATTACATGCATTCTGAACGCAGAGAAATTGGAGTCACCAGTTTTAACATGTACAACGTTTCAAGATAGAGTCATCAACGTTATGTAGGGTTTTTTCACGCTTTGACTAATTTGCGCAGAAAAAAAGTTGGTGTCTAATCTGAATTACATTAAATTAAATGAGAAATTAAATCTGACATATTTGAAATTTCCTTTCGATTGGTTGAGCAGATAAGCCGCTAAGGGTACATATATCGAGAATTTCTTTTATGAACATTCTGTATATTGCTAGGGAATGGCGAAAAACATATCGTGATATTTCTTAGAAGAACCGCCTACATTTCGAAGATTATTGCGGCAGGTTGTCGTCTTAAACAACAATAGTATTTTTTATGTTCAGTTTCGATATAATGCACTCATAACTAATGGTCTGTTTGAGAGATAATCGTCTTGGATAATAAGAGTAATTTGCTGCTGAATTTATCCTTCAAGATGTCTACTGTCATAAGGAAAAAAGTAAATAGTTATAAGAGTTCAACACAGTAACATTGAAAAAATATTTGTAATGATAGCATAGCATTATGTATTTTTCTATTTACGTTTAAAAACATATTAACGTCTAGACTACGAATTAAAAAAAAAAATTACCCCGTTTTCTATCCAAATGAACAAAATATGTCGTAAATAAAATTTAGCATTTGGGATTTTTTTGACAAACACTTTTCTAGCCAAAGGCTGAGACACATCTCTCCCAGCCGTAGTTAATGATAAAATATAAATGTCGCACTTAGCTATCGACTTATTATAAGCATACCTTTGTATGAAATAGATTTACATTATATCTTGAAGGTTAAAGCATTCTTTCCATAACCCAGCATTATGTATTGGGCAATTCATATTTATTCTTTTCTTTATGTTCATTTGTGTACAACGAGCACAGCGGCGTCTTAATTTGAAGAACCATTAGGTATTTTTTGAAAGTAAGGAGAGATGAAAAATGAGTAATGCCCTCCCCGGGACTTGAACCACGGACCTCTCGAATACGCGCCGAGTGTGCTGACCACTACACCAAAAAGGCATGATAAGAAAGCGGGAGATATACCTTATAGAATTTCCAACTATTTGAAGACGATCCCCAACCTTCAGGAGATTTTCCTTTCTTTCCTTCTTCTTAATGAAAAACACTACATGGAAGAATTACATGTCAAAAGTAATAAAGGTAACATAAAGCAATTACTCTTGGATAAGAGGAAAAGTTATGTCCATGCAAAAATCTGTCGAATCTCTTTAACTAACAGTTCAGATGTCAGATGTTTCAAAATTTTTTTGACTATTGCCATTTAGCGTTAGGTTATAGACTCCCCCTCGGGCTCTGATGACGTCTCGACGAAGAGTCCGCAAGATATTTCACATTCATCTCTATAAAGCGAAAACCGGGAATCTTTTGATGACGAGTTTGAATTGATTGATTTAACTGCACAGAATCAGGATAATTCTCCAAACCATTAATGAATCGGGATGATTCATTTAACATGGAATCAGAGTTATTCCACTCAAACTTCACAGAATCGTTATGATTCATTTAACATGGAATCAGGATGATTCCCTAAAACTTTACTGAATCGAGATGATTCATTTAACATGGAATCGGGATGATTCCCTGAAACATCACTGAATCGGAATGCTTCACTTAAGATAGAATCAGTTCTTGAAAAGTTCATTATATGGGGTTGGATCTCCCCCTGTTTGAAGCGAGTCTCGAATTCTAAAAGCCAAATCACAATATCAGATCCATCCTACTATAAAAGGAACTTTTAAAGTAAAAATTTTGAAAATGTCAGAATAGTTCGAAGGCAACTTTGACAGCTCCTGTGGAATTACTATTTTGTTTATCTTCATTACTTTTGCTAGACGACTGCACTTAATGCAACACATTTTTGAGCCACTTATTTTCCTTTTCTAAATTTGAATTTCGTTTCTTATGATAATATAAAAAAGTTTACTAGAACAATCATCTGTTGTAGAACTAGAGCCTTTCAGTTTTTAAACCGTTTCCTCCACTTCATCATCAAGGTCTTATTTTTTTTTCTTCCAAGCCTCTGATGAGTTGCTCCATTTTTTCGCAGGTTTTTCAAATAGACTTCAAGATTTCTTTTCTAATCAATGATAACTGAGACTAATAAGATTGAATTTAGGATCTGGAGAATTTCCACATTTATTCTTTGGTACATCCGTTCCAGTAACTTTGAGTTTTAATGACATATTTTCAATTATTTCCTTCTGTTGATTCATTTCTTTTTGATTCTCAAATATTATTTCTTTTTATTTACAAAATTAAACATGCTTTTGCTCTATGTTAAACTATCATAATCAATTTAACTTTGTATAAAATACAATTCCTACTTACTGCATGATTGCTTTACGATAAACGCAAGGACACTGGATTAATCCTTCACTCCTAGGATGGTTGTTAATTTCCAGATCGTCAAAAATCAAAATTTTCCATATCATCAGGGTGGTAATTTTCTTCTTTTAACGCAGGAAGAGATCGAAGAAAAAAATTGCGCTCCGCTTTCGGTAATAAGTTTTAAATTTTTTAGGCTTCGGGCCCACTGTTGGGCTGCCAGTTTATGACCAGAGGGCCATGCAAACTTTACATTTAACCAAGCAAATAAGAAAGAATTATAATTATAAAGAAAAACACTACACGGAAGAATTACATGTCAAAAGTAATAAAGGTAACATAAAGCAATTACTCTTGAATAAGAGGAAAAGTTATGTCCATCAAAAATCTGTCGAATCTCTTTAACTAACGGTTCAGATGTCAGATGTTTCAAAATGTTTTTGACTGCTGCCATTTAGCGTTAGGTTATACATGTTTGTTTATAGTATTTGTTCTAGCCAAAATCAATTTTTTTATATTTTTAACTTTTCTTTTTTATGGTTTTGATGCTATAATCTCTACTACTGCCTGTAGGGCCTTAACTGATAAAGACACAAGTCACTTTGATTAAATTTCAGAGATTAGTTTTAAGTAGTAAACTTGAATTTGTGTCTTTGTTGGTTCAGAAACAGGCTGATGTATATACCTCTTTCGTTGCACCAACTCCCTGATGATGACGCAGCAAGAGATGTAAATTTCGTTTTTTTTTTTTTTTTTTTTTTTTTTTTAATTTTTTGTATTTCTGACTCCTTGCATGCAGTTTACCATTGTGCTTCTGTTGTCTTTTGCTTACGTAGAGTTTGGTCCGAATTGAATATGGGGTGGATTTTAAACGTAATACTTTATTTTCCATTATTGTATGTATACCTGCATATAATGTATTTACATGCCGGTGTGCAATAAAGTGTTTCACGTCAATTGCGACAACTGGATCATTACAGTAATGATGACAATATGGCTGGTTGATACGTGTTTTGTTATTCCTGGCAAAACATATTTAAAGCTCTAAAGACATAAATAAATATTAGTAAGACGAGTCTCTTATATTCAACAGTTATAAGCATATAATCACGTTTGTATTGCATTATAACATGTGATGAAGAAAAATGCAGGACGAAACATTTGTAGGTGGAAAGATATTATTTGAGTCCAGAGAAGATTACGCTGTTCTCAAAGAATTGTTATAATATGATATTATTTGTAATAATATAATGTTGATTAATAACATAATCATTTTGTATTTGTCTATTTGTATTTGTCTACCTGCAAAATTTATATCTGTCTATCAAAACTATCGAAGCTACGATTTTACTTTATTTCTAGGGATATTTGCAGTAATATAAGTATCTCTATTACTGACATTATGTAATAGTCTCGTGAGAATCATAATCATGTATTAATTTTAAAATGATGAGTTTTAGAAAGATTTATTACACACCTATTGCTATTTTTAGCACAGATAATTGGAAAGTAAAGATGATTTAAAGAAGCCGTCTAAATTAAATATTTTTTATTAAATATCTGATGAAAAATGCAGTTTTGATATTAAATGTATATCTTCTTTAAGCCGCCCAAACGAGACAGTGCTTAGGTCCCGTGTTCGAATCGGGGAGAAGGAACGGATGTTTGTAAATGTATAATTCCTTTGCGTCATGGGAGCACTCTAAATATATGGCAAGTTGGATGTGCTCTTGTACGGTTTGGTGGTAGGGAATGAGGGGTAGAAAAACCTTCCGATACCCGGGATACCTTGCCTCAGAATGGGGGTGAAACTAGGCAAAATCGTATTGCCACCTTATAAGATATTTTCTACCTCCTTCCAGCATGCTTTCGTGGTATAACGATAGCAAACTCGGCAAGTATTTGAGAAGTCCAGCCTCGAGTGCCGGAGAGGACACTGCTCATTTTTTATGTTCTTGTTTCAAATTAAACTAGTGACTCTACAATGCGCCCGAACTGAAAGGGTGGTGGAGAATAATTCGTCACCACGAGGTTTTTAGATAAGATATAGTGATTAGATGAGAAAAGAGAAGGAAGAACGGACAAGCGTCAAGCTACTGGCACCATCTGTTGGTGAAACCAGAACTAAAACATAATTTCTTTAAAGGCTGAAATTTGAATGATTTTAATTCCTGGGCTATTTACAGGATTCCTTGCCAGTGTTTTTTAATTTACATTGGTCAAACTAAGAGAGCCTTTAAATTCCGCGTTAAGGAACATAAGGCATATGTTAGAAAAAAGGAAACGCAGAAGTCTTCTGTTGACCAGCATTGTTGGTCCGAAAATCACGCTTTCAATTTTTTTTTTTTTTTTCAGCCAAAATTATTCAAAAAACAGCTTTCATTGGTGAATTGGATTTTCTAGAGGCATTTCACATTAATAAAATCTTTCTGGTATAGATAACGACCCTAATTCGAATCCATCTTTGCCTTCCGCCTTTAAAGAAATTATGTTTTAGTTCTGGTTTCACCAACAAATGGCGCCAGTAGCTTGACGCTTGTCCGTTCTTTCTTATCCTTTCTCATCTAATCACTATATTGTTTCTTGTTCATTTGCGCTTTTGCAGCTGAGGAGGGTGGTTCGGTAAATCTATCGAAACTAGTGTTGTGAAAATTTGTAAATATAACGCTGATTTTTGTTGTTTGACTTCTAAATTAGTATCTTCTCAGTATTTATTCATCTGTTTAATTCTTATTAGTCTAAAGGGGTAATTTGCCCAGAAGGGTTATTAACTTCGTTTTAGCATTTTGAGTTTGTTTATTATAAACGGAGTTTCATTCTTGAAATTGTCGCCACCAAATATTAGAGCCCTGCATTGTATTTAAAGAAATTAAATAATGAAAAATCTGCATGAATGCACTTTGAAAGAACAACGGTACTTAGAGACATCAAATTTTGAAATATCAGATTTCAAATATTGAAACAAGAAATTTATACTTGAATTAGTCAGTATAAAGACTATCTTTGCTTTTTATTTTACAGAAATTCTGAAAAGGCATTGCTTTATAATAAGGATTTATTTTCATGAAAATTATCATGCAAGGCTAACGAGAAAATTTAAAATCATAATAAAAATGTAAATTAAAAAGAAAATTACTATTTGAAGGCGCAGAGAATTGAATTTTCAAAATTCAGTGAAACATTAGTAAAATTTTACTCTTGACGAGTTAATTTCTTGATCTTTATGTCTACGTGTGATACTGAAAAGAAAACTGAAAAACATAAAACCTTACCTTTGCATATTTTCTCCTTGTAATCAATTTGTTTAGAAGGATCCAAACATTTACATGTAGCTTGCATCTGAGTATTGTCATACGTGCAAATAGTTTCCCTGCTTGTTCCACAAATATTGTTTTTCTTACATTCCGTAACTTCAGAGCAAAAGTCGCCTTCTGTACCTGGCAAGCATTGGCAAAATTTGAACTTGCCATGTCCGGTACATTTACCACTGTTTAAGCAGTCATCGTCTTTTTCACATGATTCTGAAAATATCATAGAATTCGAGATCTAAAAATATATGGGATTAGTGATGGAAATAATGGCAACAAAATTCCCGGTGCAATCAATAAAACTGAAAATGGTTACTTACTTATTATCTTTTTATTTTTGCATTAAAATACAAGAAGCCATTTAAGTTTCATTGTTCGTTAAAGAGATACCTAGTTTTTGTTTCTGGTGATGTTAGAGGTGACAATTGGATTTTTGTCAAACTTCATATTCTTTGGAACTCCCACGTTGTTAGATTACGCTGTTTGACTCTGAAAACATGTTTCTGTACTACTGAGTTAAAACCACTAGGTTTTGCCTTACACTGATTTGCGTCTGTGTAAAACATACGAAGCTCTTTGCCTTATTCAAGTTTGCAAATCACTCTTCTAACATTTATCTATATTGTTCTTCTATTTTGTTGCCGTTTTCTTCAAATGAACAAAATATTCTTTCTTTACAAAAGGACATATCAGATGAACTTAATATTATACAAATGAGAAATTAATAATCAAAATTGGAACTTTTCTTTCTCCAGAAATCAGATATCTGAGACATTGTTTGTTTCGTTCGGAACGTTTCCATAACTATAAATGCAAAAATAATATTTTTCCAAATTTGCAGCTGAAGGTCTGATTTTCGAAACTAAGCGTTCGAACGCTTATGATGCACTAATTTATACTGCTAATTTACGGATTCAATTACGCAATAATTTGTTCCATAACATAAAATTTTTCGTTCATTATTCACTTATTCAGGAGGATAATGAAGGCCTAAGGCTAACGACGAGTGCATTAGCTTTCCTTTTCGATGACAAGTTGTATGGGATCTGAATATCTGTATATAAGAATCTCGAGTTCAAACTTTATGAACTTTATTTGTGGTTGGGTCATGCTTCAATTTTTTCCAGGCTTTCTACTTTTATGTCGGGGTATATCATATGTACTCGTTAATTTTCTTTATTTATATTTGCTTAATTTAAAACTTCTGTTTATTTAATGGCGTATAAATGAAAGTTTAGAAACATAGCTAATGAAATTGAAAACCTACATCCTTTCTAAGAAAAATGTACACGTGTGATTGAAATTGCAACACCAAGAACGAGTGGTCAGAAAGTGATGAAATTTGAAAAAAAAGACAGAGACAGCAAGCAGCAATAAGTGATTTTTATCTCAAAATGATAGTCAGAATATAGAGTGAGAACGGTGTCGGCTCAGTAGGATAAGCGATAAGCAACGGAGGACGTGGGCACTGTCCCTTTACCAAAAGGTTAATCGGTATAGCACCACGTCCACCTATATCTAGAGCCTAAAGAGGAATCACAAGACGCCACGCACCGGGCGCCCAAACCCAGAGCCAAATTCAACCCGGGGGCAGTCCAACAGACCAAATGCCCACGAAAGACAGTCCCAACAACCGCCCAGGCCCCACATTTATTAAATAAAATAACAAAAGCATGCAGGGCCAAAAAGGGCGAGTTTTGACAATAAGCAAAAATTTTACAAAGGTGTAATACATACAAATATAGAATACAAATAAGCTAAAGTACAGTCTGATGTTGGGCAGCCCAATAATATACAATGAGTAAAATATAGACAGTAGAATTAGACTTAATGACAATATAACATAAAAATAGAGAACATAGTGAAATAATGAATGTAAATGATTACAGCAATACACAGAGGATATACCAAAAGAAATAAAAATAAAAGAATACAATGTAACAGAATGCAATAGCGGTACAATACAATTGATCACGTGGTATTGTGGGAAAAACATGCAATAAGGCTAATTATACGATTATGAGGAATAAAAATAACATATTTAGCCTACATAAAAGTTAACGAATATAAGATACCATACAATACTATACAATATTACAATACAATACAATACAAAAAAAATTAACATATTTAACCTGTACTAAAAGCCAACTGATATAAGATACTATACAATACTATACAATACCACAATACAATACAATACAGTAGATACCACAATATAATACGATACAGTAGATGCTATACAATACTATACAATGAAAATACAAAATACATTCAGTGTTGGTGACACAAAAATACATTTAAAATTGTCATGACACCAGTGATCCTAATGCAGCAAATAAATTGATGCAGTTACCTGCATAAAAGATAACTTATATAAGATACCATACAATACTATACAATACTACAATACAATACAATACAAAGCTAATTAAACGATTATAATGAAAAAAATTAACATATTTAACCTGTATAAAGCCAACTGATATAAGATACTATACAATACAAAACAATACCATAATACGATACGATACAAGAACCACCGCAGACAGCGATGCACGAAGAAACACGTCTAGGCATAGAGTCAATAAGACTACGGATGGTGTCCTGAGGGATGGCTCTCCATTCCCTTTCAACCATTTGCCACAGTTCGTCTTCTGAACGAGGCAGGAGCAGAGTCTGCAAACGGCGTCCAATCACATCCCAAACATGTTCGATTGGTGACAGGTCAGGAGAGTACGGTAACCAGGGAAGCATCTGTATACCTTGCAGAGCATGTTGCCAGATGCGAGCACTGAGTGGTCGGGCATTATCCTGCTGAAAAATTGCATTAGGCAGCTCTTGAAGGTAGGGGATTGCCACCGGCCGCAGTACGTTATCCAAGTATCGTTGGGCCGTCATAGTGCCCTGAATACGAAATAGAGGTGACCTGGAATCGTAGGCAATAACTCCCCAAACCATTATGCCACGTTGTCGCGCGGTGGAGCTTTCCACAATTACTGCCGGATTAGATCTGTCTCCACGTCGACGCCACACACATATGCGGCGACTGTCACTGGATAAACAAAAGCGTGACTCATCTGAAAACACGACGTTTCGCCATTCTGTCATCCACATCGCTCCAGTATGGCACCATTCTAAACGTTGGCGTCTATGCTGTGGGGTCAATGGCAGTCTTCTTAACGGACGCCGTGAGTGCAGGCCACGTTCAACCAATCGACGGGAATGGTTCTGGTCGACACAGGAACATCCATGGTCTCTTGCACATGCTGCAGAATTACGCTCCAAGTGACTTGCGAGACCGCCACAGCTTGTCGGCGGATGCGTCGATCCACGCGTGCTGACGTCACTCTGGCTGCACTGCACCCCTCCTTCTTCCCACATTTCCTTCTTCCAATCATGTTCGCCATAGCCGATGCACCGTGCTCGCATCCATGTGGGTATCAGCTGCGATTTGACGTAAGGACCAACCCGCCCTTCTCAGTCCGATCACCATACCCCTCGTAAAATCGTCTATCTGCAGGAAGTGTCTTCGTTGACGGCGGCCTGGCATTCTCTTCTATTACATGTATCCTCCGGGACAAAAACTAACATTCTTCGATAATTCGTCTGGCAGAAATAACGACACGAATATTGCCCATTCTGCACGTTCCTTTCCTTATATCTTACTTCACGTGCATCGGAGAGCTGCGCATTTCACATCATTAGCATAACTCATGGGCGTGCGTCTATTCTAAAATTTGCATAAATTTCTGACCACTCCTTCTTGGTGTTGCATTTTCAATGTTGAGCAGTGTCCGTTCTCTAGGTTATAAAGTAATATCTAGTTTATGCGTTAGGTGGTTGTATTTTGGATTCATTTGGTTTTCCTTTCAGGGGACTATTTATGGGCTTATACTTGATCTTTAACTTCACTTTTATTTAATTCGTGTTGTTTAGATCACCAACGTATTTTTACTGTACTGTAAAATGTTTTACATGAAAACTGTGTTGTTTTTTATGCCACATTCATTTCTTTATTTCTCGATTCTTTTAAATTTCTTTTACCAATTATAGACAGATTTTCTACCAACAGTTTCAACCAATTATCTTTTCTAAATTTATAGAACCTTCGAGCTGCAAACAACTCGATTCCGTCATTGGTAACAAACACCTTGCAAATGCGGGGGGAGCCGATGTCTTACGACGACTCCTTCTTTTATTTCACGTGTACGGAATCCTCTCTCGTGCTTTCAGTAGCAGTTCAAAACTCACTACGTCCTCCTCCACGTAATCAACACAGGTAGGTGAGACTTCGTGGGCATCGAGAGGCTTTATAGCGTGGGACGCGGATACAAAAAAAAAAAAAAAAAAAAAAAAAAAAAAAACACGTGTTTCAGTTTTTTGTTATGTCTTTGCAGGTCGCCGCAATGGCACAAAAGCCGAATTGCTAGCAGATGTGCTGAGGAAACCTTCGATTGTCAACCTAGCTTTGAGAAAAGAGGGGTGGACTAGGGACAAGCGAACTAACACGCAAGGTCCTTCTTATTTTATTTGTGTCGAATTTTTATTTTTTAGCATTTGTACAAACTGAACATTCTGCTCGTTCTAGATATGGGAGCATCTTCGCATTCATCAATTTAACTTCCACTAGTTCAACAAACTGTCTTTGTATGCGGATTAAACTGCTTCAATCTCAATGCGAGCTAAATGTCTTGTTTAAATTTTAATATTTTTGAATGATTTTTCTTTACATATATGCATATAATAACTAAAAATTTAAAACGTTAATGCAGCAATTAAAGAATTTAATATTGTTAATGGAGATGCCAACTGTAAATGACTGCTGAACCAACACTGATGAATTCACGATAGCAGCAGAAGTAAGCTAAAGGAAACAATAAAACCAATCCCTACTAAGATTACATTTAGAACTCATAATTATTAAAAATAATACATGCGCTCGTGAATTGTTCAGCTAGCAACATAAGTTATATTTTAGGTTGTTAGCAATTTAAATTAAGCCTTATATTATTGATTAACGTTTAATTCGATTTTATAAGTTTTCCGAAATTTGGTTAAGCTGTTTTGAATGCTTTCATTGTATAAGCGGACGCATGAGTTTAATTTGTCTGATCATTTAATTCGTGTGCAACAGCTGCATTCACATTCTGCAGACCATTTACAGAGACGTACTGGCTTTACAAATCCATGTAGCAGGCCATTTTATGCCAGCCGATGTATGAAAGTGAACAAGAAATTTATAGTTTCCTAGTACGTGCTAATCTTTAATGCACATAACCCTTCCGGGATCTGTTCTGCATTATATTAAACTATAATACTGAAAAGCTTTCGTAGCTCATCTGACGTACCTGGGCATTTCCGTGAGTTGCTTTCTTGGAATCACTTTGCAGAACATAAGCTAGATTGCTTCAACGATTAGTGACCTTACTGTCTAATCCACAATTCGTCGATAATAATTATTTTGTGAGAAAACTTGAGATTTTTTATCACGCGTTGAAAAAATGCTTAATAGTGCTGAATGCAGCGATGCTTGTATTCATCATTAGACAACGAAACTCGGTATTAGCGTAAGAAGCATTTTCAAGCGTCTTTTGATTATATTATCATATTTTGCGACTACAACAATATGTTTAGTTGGCAACACAAAAATAAAGAATTGCCTGTCTTCTTTACAGGATATTTCTGTTTTCACAATGTTCTTATCCTTCGCAGATCTAAATAGACGTTCTCTTCTCGGCTCCACCTATACGCAGTGTTTGCCATCTTAAACCACAGTCAAACCAGTCGTTTTCCAAAGTTCACTATTTTCATTATCTCAAATTTTTACTATTTTTTTAACTTGCCGCAAAACTCAGAGGCACAGTTTTGTTTGGTAATTTATTGCACGCCTTTAAATTCCACTATAAAGCACGTTAAATTTCGACTTTTACAGGGGAAAAATGACAGTAGCGATTTCACTTTACTCACGATAAGAAAGCATAGCATGAATTACTTTCATAGACGACATCGGAATCGTTTCCATACCATCTGCAATGGTGCCAGTAAACGAAGTTTGGCAACCGGATTTGAGTGTTTGTGAAAATGATCTAACTTGAGAGAATAACCTTCTGCGTTTTACTAAACTCTTAAATAACATAAGATTTATATTTGGAGGTTAAACGGCGAATGGTACATATGTTGTTCTCAATATGTGTGCTTTTAAAAGTATAAGATTGTTCTTTGCATAAAAAGTAATTGGATGTTTTCTTACCATAAACTGAACCAAATAATTTTGTATGTAATAAGAAGGATTGTACCTTTTTTAATGCAATATCGAAGTTTCAATTGTAAAGTTTACGTTTAAAGTGAGAGATCTCTTTACCACATATCACAACATTCTGCTATCGATGCATGTTTAAAAATAAAAACATTATAAATCATATTTCGTATTATTATATAAGATAATTTGCTAGAAATTACTAATAAAATTAAGTTACCGTACTTCTCACGATTCTTAGGTTCTTTAAATACAAAATGCGTCTACAGATAGGTTATAAATATTTTCACAGGTACACATCATATGCACTTATTTAGGCAACCATAAATAATTTAACAGTGAGATGAACAACTTTAATGTATAACATTTTGCATTTTTTCTCCTTTTTATTTTTTATATGTAATTGTTGTGCTAGTAATCAAACGTATAAAATTTTGCACTTAACCTGAGATTTCAAAAATTGTACTAAGATAATCATTTATTTTCTTGACATTAATAATATCAAATAGATTGTACATAAGAAATTACAAATACATCATCATCAACAAAACTGCTAATAAAAATGATCATCTAAGTAGAAATAATATTACAAGGAAATATCTTCAGTTTAATAAAATTTGGGCATAAGATAAAATTCAAATTTGAAATGAGCATGTCTTTTATTGAATACTCAGAGATCTGATACCAAGGTGAATGGAAAGAATAAAAGAACTTTACTTCTGCATATCTGCTGTGTGTAATCAAACTTTACATCACTCGCCGAACACACGCATTCAGGTAACTTCTCGGTTACGTCAAACTGACAAGTAGCAGCTATTTTGTTGTGACCACAAAGAGCATCTCTGCAGCCAGCGATTACAGAGCAACAATCACCAGATGTTCCTTGCAGACAAATGCATACGCCCAGATCAGGATGACTGTGACTATAAGTACAGTACAACCCACCATTCTCGCATGGCCCACCTTGGCATCGTTCGGCGTTAAAGTCTGCAGAAATTAGAAGTGAGCATTATATAATAATAATAATAACAACCCATCATATTAAAAAGGAATTCTAAAATTCTAATAAAAATGGTTTCATGTTTTCATATTAAGCATTCTTTGGCAAATAACTACGACGATTCAATAACCTTCAACTGAAGAAAACGATTATTCATCATCTGAATAAGAAATTATGCTGCACGAGTACGCATTTTATAATCTTTAATTATGAAGACTACACATGTCAAACGTCTTATATTAGAAAAGGCTAATGTGTGCGCAGTAGACGCAAATTTCACTTTTACAGAATGTAAATCGTCGCCATACTTTTTTATATTCGCAATGTTACTTATATTTGGAATGTAAATTTATAAAGTTATTCGAATGATTTGCTTCCGACGTCTTCACCTGCAAATATTATTACTGGGGCTGTGGAAAAGGTTCCAAACTTTTGGCTATTTTTTTTTTAGTCCAAAGGGATTTGAATCCCGAAGGACTATTAGTTTCGTTTTGGCATTTTGCGTCGGACTCATAAATGTCGGTTCACTTTTCAAACTGTTGCCACAAAATGTTAGAGTCCTGCATTATATTTGAAGAAATTAAATAATGAAAAATCTGCATAAATGTATGTATATTTCTCGTATTGTGATAAAACAACGGTACATAGAGTCATCGAATTTTGAATAACGTAATCCTCCAACGAATATGAGCATGTGGAAGACCAAATTTGAAATTTAAAATTTGTTTTATGATCGATTTCCTATTTTTTAAAACTTTGACGAATTTTCGATTAACAAACTCAAGGATTTCAAAGTGAGCAATGGCAACGTTGTGCAGAAAAAACATTTTTATCTCCAGCGCGTGAGTCTCTGTATCGGAAATTCTAAAGATATGCTCGTTTTAAAACTATTTTGCGATATTGCTGTTGCACTGGATCTTATGGTTTAAGTGCGAGGAACATGATATTTAATAAAGAAAGGTAACACACAAAATGTTAAAAAACGCCCCTTTGGACGTAATTTAAAATCTGAAACATTTCAGATTTTTTTTTTTTTTTTTCTCTTCTGGCATGTATATTCAAACATTTATACGCACTGTTAACCCACAAAACTATTGATTCAATATCTGAAAAAAGACTTAAATATCAAAATACTTAATTTAATTATTCTTTGTTTTGAAACTATGGATGGCAACGATTTGAAAAGAAATTTAAAATGGAATCCTGAGTTTAAGATTTTATTTTGAAAAGTGTAAGGTGATATTTTTATGAACTTAAAATTGTGAATTTTAAGATTCAAATAATATATTCTGTTATGTCATTAGCTACACTTATGCACCACAGCCCTCTAGCGGCATCTTTTGTATATACTTGGGAGAATAAAATTATTCACTATCGGTATACACTCCGTAGAGAGTCCGTCGAGCCGGATGTAGATCAGTACCTGTCGCTGCTCAGCACGAACTGAAGTAAATTGAGTGAACCTCACGAACTGAAATGAACTGAGGACTAAAATAAAACGAGAGAGACACTTATCAAGTTAAACTTCTTCGATCATTGTATTATACTTATTGTTTCCTATCTCCAAGACAGAATCTTTGCAGCGAAAATTGGTAGTTCTGTTTCTTCCACGAGAAATCTTTTCGCTGGAGTGCCCCAAGGATCTGTAATTTCACCATATTTATATAACATTTACATTTACGATATTCCTAAGACCCCCTAAATTACAATTGCTCTTTTCGCTCATGATACTGCAATTATGGCCCAAGCTTCTACTGTTACTGTTGTCCGGCTCCTTCTTCAACATTACCTCAATCATCTAGAAAATTGGCTCACTCTTTGGAGGATTGCAGTTAATACCAAAAAATCAAAAGCAATAATTTTTCGCAAAGGCCAAACAAATTTCACGCCACCTAGACTTCTTCTGTTTGATGAAGAAATTGACTGGTTTGGCGAAGTTAAATATCTAGGAGCCATTCTTGATAAACAATTGACTTTTCAGAAACATCTCAGGGAAACTGTGAAAAAAATTAATATCACGCCTGCAACTATGCGCCCACTTCTTGGCAGAAGAAGTCATATGCCCGCTTTTAATAAATTCCTCTTATATAAATCTATACTTCGACCAGCATTACTCTATGCTAGTCTTGTCTGTGGCCACGCAGCCAAAACTCACCTTCAACATCAAGTTCTTCAAAAGAAAGCACTCAGAGTGATAATCAACACGCCATGGTTCACTGCAAATTCGTATATCCACCGTGATCTCAAAGTATATACAATTCAAGATTATATCCAAAACTTGCCAGAAATTTCTTTTATTCAGTTCTCACTCATCCTCACAACTGTAGCAACTCTCTTAGATGTTCTCCATTTCCCAGAGAAAAGCACAAATATCCATCTGACATTCTCCATCCTTAACATTTTTTTTACTCATACTAGATTCTTCAGCTCACTGATTTGGACCTTCGACCATAAACTCACCTTTTTCGTCGACTGATGGCGGCCACCTGACTTTTATTTTCGTCTTTTTGTTTTACCGATGTTCTTCACCTGATACAGAGTGAAAGGAGGTGCTGCTTTCTGAAACTCAAATTTACTATATGCTCTTAGAGTACGAATGAGAGCAAAGAGGAAGCAGCCATGATTGCTTGCTGCTTACGTGTTTTTAATTTAATGTGCTTCTATCATTTAAGTTCTTTTTGTAACTACTAATAAAGTAAGTTTGTGGTGTGAAATGAAGCCTCCCATTTTTCGACTGGATTACTGCCCATTTTAGAGGAGTTCTTCAAGCCGTCCACCGTGAAGAAGACAAAAGAGTAAGTTTACCTTTCGACATATTTTATTGATGTTCTAAAATATTTAATTGCGCCCTCGGGTGGGAGGGCTTGAAGAATTTATTCTCTGTATTATTGTATGATTATTTATAAGTTCTAAATATGGAGGGTCTAAAGAAATTACATACTCCTTTAAGAAGCGTTTTTACAGGAATACGTAATAAATTAGATTCTATGTTAAACTGGAAGACTGTTTAGGAAAAGAAGTGTGTGATATAGAAGAAATCGAAATCCTAATGATACAGTTAGACGAAAAGCTGTCGGAACTTGATTTGGTAGAAAAACAAATTACAAAAGTGTGATCTGATGATCCTAAATTTTCTCAAAGTGGTTTTGATAAAGAGTACGAGGTAGTACAATGTACAGTGAAAGATATGTGAGGCTTAGAACTAAGGTGCTAAAAATAAGGAGAAATATTAATTCGGGGAATAACAGCACTATTATGTTAATAACAGCACTATTAACAGCACTATGCTACAGTTCAAAACAGGAGGTTTAACCTGTCAAAAATCGAATTTAAGAAATTCAGTGGTGGTGTTAAGGAATGGTTGGGCTTCTGGGGTCAATTTAAAAAAATTTACGTTGATCTAGAAATTCCACCTGAAGATAAATTTCAATCTTTAATTCAAGCCATTATTAAAGGTTCGCGTTCAAGAGATATCGTTGATTCTTTTCCCCCGTCAGCTGACAATTATTACCAAGTAATTGAATGTCTTAAAGCTCGATTCGGCAAAGAGGATCTCCTCATAGAAGTACATGTGAAATAATTGTTGAGCTTAATTTTGAATAATTCATACAGTCGAAACAAAGCAATACGACTCGCGAAGCTGTACGATAAAATTGAAACTCATTTGAGAGCACTCGAGACATTAAACGTCACGTCTGACAAATATGCATGTGTGTTATACCCTCTCGTTGAGTCTTGTTTGCCGGAAGATGTTATTAGAGTATGGGAAAGAAGCGTAGGTTTATGTGAAACTAGTAAATCATCAAATAAACTTACTGCTTTAATGAACTTTCTAAAATCCGAAGTAGAGGGTAAAGATAGAAAATCCCTGGTAAAGCAAGGTTTCGGTTTCGAAAGTAAGGCAAAATACTCTACCTTCCCACCATGTACTAATGAAACGCAAAACAAGATTCTTTTATTTATGAAGAATATAATATAATGTTTTACGATACTGAAAGTCTTATAAATTCACGAACTTTGACCTGCTTGTCTGAAGATGTTAACTACTCAATTTCTCTCTCTCCTTCGAGGTTCTTACAGAAGAACAAAGAAAGTGGTGTGCCAGACATTTATAAAATTGATGCTACTTATATTCGTAAAAGACATCTTTACTTGCAGAAGACACATGGAGATCTACGAAAAAGATTTCGACTAGAATATCTTGGACATCTAAAACATGCTAATCTTTCTAAAAAAATATCCAAACCAATTTCTATTGGAGATATAGAACTCATAGTTTCTGGCACCCTGAAGCGTTTGCAATGGCCAATAGCACCAGTTGTCGAAGTCATACCTTGTCATATGGAAAAGATGGCACTGTTAGAATTGTAAAATTGAAAACAAATTCCGGAATCGTCGCAAGACCTTTACAACAAGCCCTTACTGATTGTAAGACAATGACAAAAATTCAAAAGTCAAAGACTCCAAAAGGTCATGTTCCACTAGAATAACAATCAGAATCCTCACCTGAAATCACAGTCACTCATAGTGGACGAACAGAGAAACCTGTTCATAGAGTACAATTGTAACATCTGCAACAATAAGTTGAGTTCCTCCAGAACTCAAGGTGGAAGGACGTCGTGTTCACCACGAACTAAAGTAAACTGAGTGAACCTCACGAGCTGAAATGAACTGAGGACTAGAATAAAACCAGAGAGACTTAGAGTCAGAGTGCAATCAAGAACGAAGGGGAAGCAGCCATGATTGCTTGCGTCATAGTGTTACATGTTTCTAATTTTATGTGTATCATTTCAATTTTTTTGTAACTACTAATAAAGTAAGTTTGTGGCCTGAAATGAAGCCTCCCATTTTCGACAGGATTATATCATTTTAAACTGGAGTATTTCCCATTTTTAGGGGACCTTTTCAAGCCACCCACCGCAAAGAAGGCAAAAGGGTAAGTTTATCTTTCGACATATTTTATTGATCTTCTAAAAGTTCCCGGTGAAGCGGCAGAAATAAAATGGGTAAATTAATGCAACTTAATCGCCAAAGAGGCATTATAGAAAGCAAAATTACAAAACTGGAGAAGTTCGTGAATAACTTCAAAGAATCCGAAGGAAGTCCAGTTGAGCGGCAAATAAATTACAAAACGTCAAGGAACTAAACTTGGCGTGACTCACCTCTCCAACGACTAATGCAACATTGACGAAAAGCTAGATGTTGATAAAGGCTTCAAAAATATGTAAGAGCTGGCTTTATCACTGGATAATGCGGAGGTGAGTATTAAATACCTTCTTTCAACACTTAAATTAAATAATGCTTCAAAAGTTACAGGCGGTGGTGTATCAGAGCTTAATGAAAGTAAAACTTTCTGTTATGTAAAGTTACCTGAAGTTCCACTGCCAATATTTAAGGGAAATGGTGAAGACTTTAGTAGCTTTAAACAGCAATTTATTTCTTTAATTGGCGATAAACGTAGCTAGTTACAAAAGCTCAATTATTTAAGGGCTAAATTATTTAAACCAAACAGATAGAAACAAATCATAGCTCACTTCTAAAGCTGTTGAAGCTCGTTTTGAAAATAAGAGAGCAATTGCTTATTCACACATACAAAATGTCTTAAATCGTGAAAAAGATCAACAATGAAATACCTAGGAAAGTAAGCCATTTATTATTATTTATTTATAAAAACAGGAGCCCAGTGACGCCGTGGGTAGAAGGTCATGGGCCTGAAATGACTTATAATAAGGGGCTCACAGTAATCACTCGATGTAAATCCTTATTGCGGGTTTAGGCTGTGTAGCACTAGTGGGATCAGTCATATCTTCAGGCTTACAATAGCCGTACCCCATGGCGTTCACTGCTTGTCAGGAGAGGGGACCCTGGTTGAACAGTTTAGCCATGGGTTAGAGAGACAATTACAGTCTGTCACCTATAACTATGGGACAAGCGGTAGCAACATGAATACGGTTACATTCTCGACGGTGGCAGATTTGCCTGAAATACCCACCTTCTGCCTAATATGGAGGTCCTAAGTTGGAGCCAGGCCTGGTTGTGCGTATACCAGTTATAACCAGTTCGTAGTACCAGTTATAACTAAAACTAGTTACCCTGATGGCAATGGTTCTAACGACTGCGATGGTCTTATACCCTAAGGGCGATAATACCACAGCGATGATGTGCGTGCAGTTATGCATGTGAATGTAATTGAATTATAGGAAAGTGGGGATCTCTTTCTTCTGTATTGGCCCACAAAATTCCGAAACCTAACGCCTAAAGAACAAATGTCACCACACTGTATCCATACATCCTACAGCACTCCAACATCGACTACACAGAGATAAAGAAGCAGTTAATGGAGGAATGGACTATGCTATCCAACCAGATTACTCTCCACATCGTGTTAAGCGTAGGTACAAATTGCATTACAATTATTGTTGTCGAGGAACATCTTATTCCCTGCTGAAAATTTAATCCTGTTTATATTCCATCTAGTGAACGTATGCATTCTTTACAATGAACACAAGTTGTTTCGTTAAACTGTCTGTTTAAATTTCACATTTATCTCTGTAAATGTATTTTACCTTAATCAGCGGGATACAGACAGGAGGACTTTGAAATATAACTGAAATAACTAACGTTTTTTACTCGTTTATTTTATCAGCGAATCAGTATATAAATATAACAACCATTATTTATTCGTACGTGTGCTTTGTGTGCACCCTTGCGTATGGTGTAAGAAGTTATGGATATTTTAAGTACAGCAAGTTAATGCAAATTTCTTTTTATACTGTTGCTTACCTTACTATTACTATTATTATTGTAAGAATTGGAAGCTCCCTTCAGCCCACCTGGACGCAAGTGTCCCCATAGCTCAAAAGAAGGGGCCCCGTATCTCCACAAACGAGGGCAGCCAGTAGCCCAGCCGATGTAGCCCCAAACAACAAACAAAATATTAAATCAAAAATAAGTAAGCACATCTAACGCAAAATTACAGACCAACAAACAAACAAAAAAAAAATTCCATAAACACAAATTCACAACGTAGAACACCACAGACATCCAAAACCCATATAAATACAAAATTCAATTTTAACATAAGATTCCTACCAGCGCCCTATTTTCATTGATAAACTTCATTAGAGCAATAGAATATTATTTAAAAACTTTAAAATTAATGACAGTTACATTAAAATCAGTAATGTTAAAAATCTGTCTAATAGGGGCTGTTAACACAATCAACCACAAAATGCCTAGCATCACCATCAACCTGACAACTATTACATAGTTTATTTTCCTGCAAATTAAATCGGTTGAAATAAAACGGAAACCTACCATGTCCAGTTAAAACCTGATTAACATGAATATTGTTCATACAATTCATTTTATTCGTGATTTTAATTAGTTCCATAAATCCTTTTTTTTTAGGTGAAGAGAACCACTGTATTTTCCATTTGTTAGCGTAAAATTTTTTCATTCTTCGAATAGCAATTCTCTTCGAACCTGTTACTTCAGTATCCATTGCACTGACATTTGAGACCGCCTGCTTGGCCAGGCTGTAGGCCCTCTCATTACCGATAAAGCCTATATGGGCTTTAACCCGATGTAGCCTTATATTTAAATATGAACTCAAAGTTTCTAAATGACTCTTAATTTCGACAATTAATGGATTGAAATTGTCTGGGCGGGAGAGCGCATGGAGAAGCGACAGGCAGTCAGTGTAAATATTTACAGACGTGGGTATAAACAAGGTATTTTTAATCCATAATAAGGCTTGTTTGAACGCTTCACTTTCTGCTTGAAAAACTGAATTATATATGTTAAACTTAAACATTCTAGAATCCACCTCAATTCCATAGTAAACAACAACAAAGGTACGCCTACACGCCCTCCAACCCCAGAACCATCTGTATAGATATCAAACACATCAACAGTTGGATTACTTTTATCAAAAACAAAATAAAATCTATTGAAAGGACGTATTAAATGAATATTAAATTTTTCTAAAACATTCTTTGTAACTAAATAATCTTCATACATTTTCAATTCCATTCGTCCAGTTCTAAACAAAAATTTCTCATAATAAAATTCGTATAAAACTGAGAGAGGAGGCAACCCAGCCAACACAAAGACGACCTCGGTAGGCACCGTTATAAAACATCGGGTTAACGCTAAACCCCAAGCTCTCTGAATACTGTCTAACTTCATCCGTAATCTAACCAGTTCCCCTTCCCTGGATCCCCAGGCTCGAATTCCATACATGATGATTGGAAGCACTACATTTAAGTAAATCTTCAGAATGGAGGATTTCAAGGCTAAAATCTCAGCTGAAAAAGTTCTTCAATAATTTAATAAAATCAGATCAGTTCGTCTTTGTACCAACTTAATATGTTCTATAAAATTTAATTTGTTATCAATCATAACGCCAAGCTATTTCATATTATCTACAAATTTGATTCTTTTGCCTTGATATTTCAAATTTGGTGGTCTAGTCTTTTTACCTCCTCTAGGAAAAAAATGCACATGTTTTTTCAATATTAAATTGTAATTTTTCTTTCTTTAGCCAATCACTTAGTATTAGAGCAGTTTCATCAAAAACTTTTCCCATTTTTTTAAGAGAATCTTGTCTCATAATAATCATAATATCATCAGCATATGCAATTAATTCCACATTTTGAGAAAACTTCTGCTTCAGCTAGTTATCCACAATAATGTTCCAGAGCAGGGGAGCACTGCAGGAGCCCTGAAGGCATCCGTTATATATTCCTTACTAAGTCTTTACTCTTATTCTTAAAACAATTAAAAACAATTTTTCGATTACTAAAATAACTTTTAAATAAATAAAACAAATTTCTAGGTATTTTTAAATCAATTAAAGTGCAACAAGGAAGACCAAGCAACAGAACCAAATGCAGCCGAAATGTCTAGAGAAATCAATGCTACGTGTTGTTCACCCCTAAAACGTCTGACATATCCAACAACCCGGTAAAGTGCATCCTCCGTACCTCTTCCAAAGGTAAATCCATATTGAAACTCACTAAGTGAACATTTATTAACCATAAAGTGCAAAATTCTATTAGTTACCAATTTGTCTAGCATCTTACCCAAAATATTAAAAAGTGTAATGGGTCTTTGCTTTCCATTAGGCTTAGGGATCAAAATAATTCGACCAATTTTACAACAATCTGGAAAAAGAGCAAACTTAAGACAGGCATTATATAGGGTAACAAAAAATACGGGTAATAAAAGAATAATCTTTTAATCAAAACAGAATGTATGCGATCCAGACCTGCAGCAGCCATATTCCTCAAACCCAATATAATACTCTTTTAACTTCATCATATGTGAATGGTGAGTCATTTTCACTACATTTCAAAACATCATCTTCTAAAATATGTATATCTTCTGGTTCACCCAAATCAAGTACCTCTTTAACATACACACTATTAATATCTTGCTTCTTACCCATACCATCAGGTCTCTTCACCTTCAGATTTAAATTTCGCCTTCCAAATGCCGTCTTATAAAAACTATCATAATAAACAACGCTTCTTAATAATTCTCTTTACATACTCTCTTGGTCTTCCTAATCAAACGTTTATAAATAGCCAATTCTCTTTTGTACTTTATCTTACGTAAAATTCTAGTATTATCATCCAATCCAATCGCCTGTAAGCTTCTTCTATATGCAAGGATACGTCTTTTAAACTTTTTTCCGATTCGGGCGTTCACCATGAGATTACATTTCGAGTCTTCCTCTGTATCAGCAGATCGCAATCTATTCTCGCCTCTGAAGCAACATTCGAAAATCGTTTACTACACCAATCAATTGTTTACTGTCATTTACAACACTAATTCTCTCACCAAGCCTCATCATATCGACTTTAATTTTCTTATACACAGCCTGTTGACTTTTAGAATATTTCTCGATACCAAGGCCCCTCTTCCATACTGAAAACAAGAATCTGTCATTTCGAAGACTATATAGCGATGATCGCTCAGTGAATCAACAGTATTGATTTCAAGTTTGCATTTGTTACTATCCAGGCTGCTGGATCCTATAGCCAAATCTGTCCAGCCTTGTCCAACAGGAGAATTAACGGTTGCAATATAATTAAAGTCATTAAACAAAATTAAATTATTAGATACAATAAAATCAAACACCAGCGTTTCTCTTGCATCGATCAGTTTCGCCCCCCAACTAAAATGCTTTGAATTAAAATCCCCCAAATTATAAACCTTTTATATATAAATAAACCCTTTTCCAATTTATGAAGATTCACAGCAATGTCATCTGCAGGAGAAAAGTATGCTGATATGAAACTCAATTCCTAGTCTCCCATTAATATAGTAATAGCTGTTATTTCATTCATTTCATAATCCACTATAAAATCTATTTCCTCTTTTAAAACAAGAATTGCAGTTCGTTCTCCAACTTCAGCTGCAATTCTCCATCCATTTTCAATAAATGCCAATTTTCCATTAACCCAATAGTTCTTCTGCAGTAAGATCAGATCAGGACTAACACCAATAACATTTTGGAGAACAGAGAGCTGGGTAGCAGCTAAGGCGCAGTGGTTTAGGTTGATACTTAAAATAATCATACAAATAAATTTATACAGTAAAATCATGTGAAAATAGAACAAATACACATAAAAACACAGTTGCTAAAATCTAATCATATAAAATACTAGAAGCAATGCGTACATACATGCTAAAATTCATAAAAATTAAATCATAGTGGTCATTCTTTAAAATTAAAGTCCATGTGACCTCTAATAAATTCAATTTCTCTCTTTAAAGAGGGGTAGTTCTTATCAAATGCACTGTCATCATGTTTCAACTCTATACCATATTTATGATTAGAACACACACAGTTTACACATTTTCTACCTTTGTCTTTATTTTAATAAACAGTCGCAAGATGATTTCCAGCACATTCAGCATAATGGACTTGATCTTTACAAAATCTCTTAGAATGACCGTATGCCAAGCATTGTGTACACTGTCTTGGTCTCAAAAATAATCTCGCAGAGAAAGCAAGCCATCCAATTGCCAGACGTTGCTCTTCCAGCATTTCCCTTTGACAAACAGAATCAACAGAAAAAAACAGAATGGAGTGTCCTACCCAGTCCTTTCGTAGGAATATCAAACAAATGTCTAGCACATTCGGCCTTACATGCACAGTTACGTTTCAAGACATCTACAAGCTCTTCCATTTCTAAAGCTATCCCCCACACCATAAACAATAATTTTCGGTTTAATACACCATAAACAATAATTTTCGGTTTAATAAATCTAAGCCTCCTTGATTTAATATACTTCCTCAAATTTTCTTTTTCTTTAATGGCACTTTCAAGCCTAACTAATTCATCTTTACTACCTAGTTTCAACAAAAATTCTCCATTTTCACTTCTAATGGACCTTTTAATCCTAACCTTGATATCGTGGCTTGATCATGCTGCTAAGTTCATCGAATATATCAACACCATCAGAGGTAGGCTTTATCATTATCTCATCATGACTTCTTTTCGAGTTGGACATCTTATTTTCACTTAGGCAATCCATTCGTTCCAGTAGGGAGACCTTAAGATCAGAAATTTCGTGTTTAATGCCATTTGTTCATAATGTTCATTTCTATTACCGGGTATAATATCAGCTTCTGCCATAAGGCAATCTGTTTTAGAGCAAGCTGAAAATTTTATCTAATCCCTCAATTAACTGCAGCAAATCCGGCAATGTACTGGCAATTTTCTTTTGGATTTTAATCTTTCCCACAATCTTAAGTGATTCTCTAGCCAAAGTAACAATATCATTGGCTTCATTCATAGCTAAATCAAAACCATTATCTTCGCCAGTGACTGTACTATCAGGTGTAAACATCCTTCCAATATACTCCTACAATCAAAAGTATTACTACTTGTATGAATGTACTCAAGATCACTCTCAAAATTTCAATATACTAATAAAAAATCTAAAATTTCATATTTACAACTAAAATTCATAAAACCAATTTAAAATTCATTATGTACAATAACATATTTTGCATTTAAAATCATATTAATTCGAAACATCTTTTATAGTACCCGTATCAGGGTCAATGTTCCTTCTTACCTTCTTCGGGAACATGCAAGGACCTGACTCGGAACAGAGAGCTTACTAAAGCTATGTTCACTAATTGTGGGAAGTAGACAGGATACACAGGAAGGGTATACAAAACCCTTTATTTTTCTCTATATACAATAACTTCCGTACTTCGGAATACACAGACCCGCTACTCGGGGTCTAACGTAAAAATATAAAAAATAGAACTAAACTCTAATTTAACTTTAAAATGATAAACATGGAAGATTGGCCTTATATTAACAGGAAGCGTATGTAGTACAGAGAACTGTGAACACTACAATACGTTTAAAATTTATCAAGAGGATTAAAACCTCTGGCCTGGAAGGCAACCAGCAACTGCGTAACTTCTAAGGTAAGCGGCCTGCTTCGACTCACTGCTTCCTCTCTCTCGCTTGGCAAAAAGCCACAACTTAAATACTTGGCGTTCGCCAGACAAACTTTGCATAAAAACCTTAACGCTTATAATTCTGGCCGGAAGTAGAAAATAAGAAGTGATAGTAAAGATTTAAAATAAAATAAACGTTAGTAAAACTTAAGATCCTTACAGCCGGTTTTCATAAAAACACACAAAATTACATCACCGCATTTAACAAAAACACACAATAATGCCAATAATTATATTTTGATAATAAAATCTTATTAAAAACACTTCAGAATAATAAGTTAAAATCTAAGTTCTAGCACAAAAATTGAATAACCTGTCCAATGGGCAAGAAACCACCACAGTGATTTACTACAGTTAGGCACTCATTGATTCAAATGTAAACATTAATCCAGTGTTTCCCAACCTTTTTTGTGCTATGCCCCACCTAATCCTCTCTAAAATGTTTAAGCTCCCCTAGCATATACATAATTTTTAATACTTAAAAATTGAAATATTCACGAAATAAACTTGAATGATAACTTTTAGGAAGAAATGACTACGACATTTTGTGAGCAAACACAGTAAGTGAACTTTCAAAACATGGAGAACTGAAATTCAAGGAAAAACTCATTTTAGTGAAAGTTTTTTTGTTTTAAGTATTAGTAATTTTTATTATTTAAATTTAGCGAGTTCCTTGCGCTTGAAAGAAATTTTATGTCAGTTTCCAATTTAGATAACTTGACTCTCAAGTTTCCCGGTTTCATTATATCCAACCGATTTCTTTTTTTTCTTTTTTTTAGCAGCAAATCATTTATAGCACTAAATCCGCATTCAGCAAAATATGAAGATAGAAACGGTAACAATAGTTCTCTTTTGCCAATTTTGTTGCATTTGGATATCTGATTCTGGTTTCCTCACAAAGCTATGTCATCGCTCCTTTTATATTAAATTAAGTTTTGATTGACTCATCATTCTGCATTTCTGCGAGTTCTTCTTTTTACTGCATATTTGAAATATCAGCCAAATCCACTAACATTGGCTGCATCATCCAAGTTTGAAAATCAAATTGTTTTAAGTTAAATCTTTTAAATCAGTCGATAAAATTTTCAGTTGATCGACAATAACAAGTATAGCGGTATCAATAACAAGTATAGCGGTATCAATAACAAGTATAACGGTATCAATAACAAGTAGAGCGGTATCAATAACAAGTAGAGCGGTATCAATAACAAGTAGAGCGGTATCAATAACAAGTAGAGCGGTATCAATAACAAGTATAACGGTATCAATAACAAGTATAACGGTATCAATAACAAGTAGAGCGGTAGTCACGTCACATTTTTGGAGCCAATGAGACTTTTCAAACTTTTTGTGGTAAATAGTAAATGCCTGACATAATTCAACAAAGATAATGAAACCAAATATCTTCCTTTTGCATCATAAGTTTTATTTGCTCCTCGAAGTTGTTTATTTAATATATTTAATTTTTCAAAGATATCCGCTAAATAACTCACAATTGCCTTGTTATCATCTGTTAAAGGATTTTTCATTTCAGGTTTGTCGCTTAAAAAATAACTAAGAGTATCAAATAGTTCCATAAATCTTTCCAAGCAGTTCCCTTTCGACAGCCTTTTTACGTCAGTGTGAAGTACAAGTCTCATATAGTCTTCATTTTGTTCTTCATAAAATAACTTGAAAAGATGTTCACATTTGGCCCTAGCTTAATAGCATTGATACACTTTATAACTGAATTTAGTACTTCATTTAGAGCAGGCGAATTGTTTTTAGCTACCAGGTTTTCTCTGTGAATAACACAATGCACAAGAAGCATTTCTGGTTCTCATCTTTTATCAATTTTAAGCAACCCTTTTTCTTATTCCGTGCATTATTTTATTTTTCAACCATCATATTAGGAGCACCATCTGCAGTACAAGATGTATTATATTTTTATTCGTATATTTTTTATATCTAAGTAACTTAGCTTACTATAAATATCTTTGGAGGTAGTGGTGCTTTGTAATGATTTACAGAACATTTCTTCGGCAAAATTCCCTTTATTAATATATCTTACATAAGTTACAAGTAAGGCCTCACTGTCTCTCAAAGTTGGTTCATCCATTTGGACCGAAAGGTTTCTTTTTTTCAGCTTTTCAACAAGTTGTATTTCAATATCCTTACTCATTTAATCTTTTTTTTTTTTTTTTTTTTTTTTTTTTTCCAAACAGTATTGTTATTTAGTGGCATAGCTTTAATGTCTTTGTCTAGAACAGTTTTAAATGCTGATATTGATGGCTTGATTAAATTCTTCCCTATAGTACGGCTTTTCCCAGATTAAGCGATCAGTAATGAAATTTGATAAATAGCCTTAAGAGCACGATTAACAGTTGCATTATGAGCAGTAAATAGACACTTTAATATTACTTTATTTTCAAAAATTTCCTTAAAGTGTGAAAATAATTCGAATCTGAATTAATATCAGCATTATCTTTCGCCTTCAAATGTGCCTCAAGACGACCTAGTTTCATTGATTTGTTGGTCAGGCATTATTGGCATAAAAAGACAAAAGTTGACCGTTTATGGACCGGGTATGAAACCAAATTTTAAATATGCCTCCGAATACCGACGAACGTTTTTTCTTGCTTACACCCCTCATTTCACTAAGGGCTGAAATAAATAAATATACTGGTGTGCAAAAATTAAGGACGAAGTCGAAAAATTAGCATATCAGCTGAACGAAGAGGCAGAGCGGACAGAAAGACCAATCAGGAGATTAAGTAAGGTGATGTACGGTAGCACATGCGCAGATATGCAGGTAGACGTAATGGGGGAGTGTCTGAGTATTATAAAACATGTTGTCGGTGTAAGATCAGTATTTCTGGCAAAGAGATTGCACGCTGTATAGCAGTTAAAATCACACCGAGTTGCTGCCTCAGTGAGAAATGGCGAATAATCAATCTGTTAGACGACATCTGGATGCTTTTACCCGAGGTCGAATCATTGGGAAGTTGGAGGAAGGCCGCAATGTGACAAGTGTGGCTGCAGAGTTCGGAATTGCTCACATCATCGTTTCACGACTTTGGAGACAATTTCAAACTACACGAACAGCTATCCGGGGGTTTAGTAGTGGTCGTCTACGAGGAACCACACCCGCAGATGACCGGTATATTGCCTTACAGGCCAGAAGAAACAGGCGGCAGACAGCGGGAGAAATCGCTAGACACACGAATCAGGCGACTGGACGACCGATATCGCGTTTTACCGTCGCCAGAAGACTGCACGGTGGTGGCCTGTTTGCACGACGCCTTGTACGGTGTGTAACTCTAACGCCTGCCCATCGGAGAAGGCGTTCTCTGTGGTGCCGGGAACACCGGAATTGGAGAGAGAATGAATGGGGACGAGTACTCTTTACAGATGAGAGCAGATTCAGTCTGAGTAGCGATTCTCATCGCATACTTATCTGGAGAGAGCGGGGAAGCCGCAATCATCCCTCGAACATCATTGAAAGGGACAGGTATGGAGGTGGCGGTGTTCTCGTTTGAGGAGGCATCATGCTTGGTAGTCGTACAGATCTTCACATCTTCGACGCAAGTTCAGTCAACGGGACCCGTTATTGTAACGAGATTCTTCTTCCATATGTGCGTCTTTTTAGAGGCGCTATGGGTCCGCAGTTCCTTTTCATGGACGACAATGCACCATGTCATCGCACAGTAGCTGCCGAACAGCTCTTAGAGAGTGAGGATATTGAACGTATGGATTGGCCGGCACGATCTCCGGATCTCAGTCCCATCGAGCATGTATGGGATTTTCTAGGCAGACGCTTGGCAGCTCGTACTTTACCGCCAGTAACGATTCCGGAGCTTCGATTGGCGCTGCAAGACGAATGGGCAGCAATGCCTCAACAACTCATTGACACCCTCATTCTCAGCATAGGCAGACGCTGTGAAACCTGCCTAGCAGTCAGGGGAGATCATATCCCCTATTAAAGAGCGGATGTTTCTTGCTGGACTCCCATCACAGGGATGTTTCGGCCTTCAGTCGCATTGCGCTCCATGCTACTTTTTCAATAAAGCTTCTTTTTATAAAGCTTCTTTCTCTTTTAGTAAGTGTTGCTTACATTACTCATGTCCTTACGTATTGGGGATCTTACGGTATTAAATGTGTTGATTTGGAAAGCTTTTGTACAAAGTTATATTGAAAAAAACCGTCTGGTCCTTAATTTTTGCACACCAGTGTAAATATAAAATCAATATAAACAAAGCTGAAAGCAGCTGCTTTTGCCATTCAAGGAAAGAATAATATACCAGTTGCCATTCCTACAGTAAAAAATAAAATTAATTTGTTGGCTGAAATGTACGCGAAACGTTTGGAAAGCATAATGTGAATGACAGACATGGATATTTAAATGCCTTTAAAAGCATTTAAGTGTCTGTGTCTACAGCGAGAATTCTTTATAAAATATTTAAAATGCAACGCAATTTAAAAACTTTTTTACGTATACATAACTTACATTTTTCTTTATTTTGGGGAATAAAAAATGAGATTTTGAAAAATTTTGACTTCATGAAACATATTTAGAACATTCTTTGTCCCGTTTGAACGTCCATTGTCTCCATAAACTCCATTTTCGAATTGCCCCCCTTAACAGTCGCATTGTCCCCTTGTGGGGCGTGGGTCCTACGTTGGGAAACACGGGCATTAATCCGTCTGGTTAGGCTTAAGTGCCTGCAGTAATAAAAATGGTCCTAATACATTAGATGTACCGTGAAAATGCACAATAAGGATTAAATTCAAAACCGGATAAAGAATTAACTTAAATACTTATACTTTAGAGCATAAATACAGTGAATAAATAGTAAATCCCAAGCACAACGGTCTCCGATCTTCAACAAATCGCGTCCATGTTGGCTTCTCTCACTTGAAGATTTAAGATGATCACCAATCCTTAAATTTGGTGTGTAAAATCAAACTAATCACTGAACTAAGTATACGAACGAAGAAATAACACGAATCAATCGCACTCTTGCACTTTCACAAACCAATCACCGCAAAAATAAGCAAAATAATGCAGCTGACCGAAAGGCACACAGTAATGGTGCAAGCATGCGCAGAGCCTATTATTACTGTATTTACATAAAAGCTAAAGCATATTACTGCGCAAGAAATGGAAATATCTACATTCACTATTAAACGAAAGATTTTTGTTATTTTCCTACTTCACACTAATGGTTATATTTCAGCCTAATGCCTAAACCTGGGTAAAATGATACGTGCTTATATCATATTAACTATCTTAAACTGAAAACCTTTTGTACAGCCATTATTTATGTTTCTTAAACTTCTTATTTCTTTTCTATTCTGAAACGAACCGAATTTCTTTCTTTTAACCCTGTAATTTATTACTTCGTGATTATTATCCATAACGTTTCTGGAATAAAAAGCAGAGCATTAAATTTTACGAATATTTTACATGAGCAATTTTTTTAAAATATGACATGAATTAATATTTAACGAGGGTTTACCGCGATTTGTTTTATATTGGCCCAAAATATATTTGCTGTATTCCTTGCAATTTAAGAAGCGATAGATTTGAGACCTTTATTTCAACACATTCACAGTCTTTTATTCTAAACAAATGAATCACTAAAAGATTTATTTAGCAAACGCTTTTTGAAATGGATTTGTTTATTAAAAATAGTAGCATATCTTAGTAATTTCTAACTGCTTGTGTGTAATTAATAGGTCAGTAAAACTTGAAATCCTACCCTAAGGTTTTATTGTGGAAAATAATACATCTTAATGGCTAATAAATATCATAATGAAATAACATGGGGGTCCCGAAGCTATCTTAACCTTTTCATAGCGAAGTCGTTCGGACTTTATTCGTCGGATTCGACTAGGCAAGGGGGCAGAAAATCCATTCCACAAGAATTTCGTACATACGGACGATTCACGTGTTTTAGATGAACAGATTTTGGTCTCTATCGAAGCAAAAGAGTTAAAAGGAAATTTTAAATGTTCTAATCAAATGAGAGGTATTTTGAAATCTGACAGTGAAATTAAAGTCTCTGAAAAAAGAAAATTGGTAATCTAGAAGATCTTCAAAATCAGATGAAAAAGTCAAAGGATATATGTCAGAAATTTTTAAATGTTAACAGCAACAAAAGTGCAGTGCAAAAATAAAAGGCGTTGTAACGCAACAGTTTTAATGCTTATGCAATGTAAGTGTGAGAAATTAATATGTATGGAAGTACACAAATTCTTAACGAAAATTGTGCAAATATGGGCTTGAAAATTTCAAAATAATCCCTAAACATACCAATATTTGAAACAGTACATTTTAAACCTATAATTGTTCATGTTCTTTTAATTCAAGTTTATTATTATACAATACTTATTGGTTATCACATTTGACAAACTTCTTTTGTAACAGGAAGTTCCCGTTTGCAATTTAACCGGTACAATAATAAGAAGTACGTTTATAAGGCTATTTAAAATTTAATTGGAAAACCTTTTTGTTTCGGTATTATTACTAGCTATTTATTTATGTTCACATAATTTATGGCTTTTGGTACACAGCGCAGATGAACTCGTCTGCCGATATATTAAAAACTGCAAGAGATAAGCATAAGCGTAGACATTATTTACTTTTAATGAAACCAGATAAGTTCATTTGTCAAGAGGCTAGATATGGGCATAATTTAATGTGACAACCAATTAATTTATATTGGCAATCTGCAATTACAATGAGAAATATTTGGACAAAATTTGAATATATAGAGAACTTTCCTTACCGCTTTCAATAAAATGTTTAAAACAGTTGAAGTTTAAAACCCCTCCAGGCGGGATAACGACACCCCGACTCATCTGAAACCCTGTAAATAGAGATGGTCAAAGAATGAGATGGTTGAAAAAGATATACAAATTAAAAACCGACGAAACAATAAAAATCTTTAATAATAATTTTCTTTTAAAATAGAGAAATCTGGTCGATATAGTGATGAGAGATGCTGGTTGCTGTATCGGCTGGCCGGGTCTGAATCCCGAAGAAAATTTTGTGACCAGTTTTGATAGAGAATACACCAGTGGATTCTTCATCAAAACTGGGACGGAGCTTCGTCACAGTTTTGAGGCGCCAAATGCACGTGGCAGCGAAAGATTCAATAATGCCATTCGTGGCCCGATGTAATTAGTAGACTTGTTCTAATGTTACTTTCAGACAAGACAGATACGCCACTGGCTTGTTTACGGTTGTGGAGAAACGTCCTTTCGAATACTGAGTTATTCACAGAAAGATATACAATAGTAAAACAATAATATGATTACTATCCATAATCCAAAATGCATTATTCGCAATATATAAAAAGTAGCTACAGTATATTTTTTGCATTGGCTATAATGAATGCACCCGTCTTAGAAAGTTCTAAGCATTTCTATGTTATCTCTAAAAATAGAATAATCTTGAAAAAAGTCTTCTCACCGGTTACTCCCCTGAACTTATGGATACGTAGTCTATTCGTACAAAGTGATGTTTTAGACAAATTGCCTACCCTTTCTCATCTGCAGAGAATTGTTCTCTTCCCCACTATTCTTCTAATATCAGAACAGGTGCCAGATAGGGGGTAAGTTTACTCATCTGTATCTGCTGTTTCATTACTTATTTCATTAACCTCTAACTCCAAGCTCTGTTTTCAAACTACTAATTATATATTGATATCTTTATATTACTCATGTAATTATTTTATTATTATTACTATTATTACTGTATTTACTTTATACTTCATTTTTTAGGAATTTTTAAATTCCAGACTGTCAAAGAGAATTTCAATTTATGGCTCTTAACCCCTTCGTGACAGTATGTTGCTGAATTGAAAACTCTCTGCACACGGGTGTGTCATAAATGCTTCAGTCCCAAATGTCACTAGCAGCGGGATGTTGCACTGGTTTGCACTGGTGCATTGATCTTCCAGACGGGTGTTTCATATATGTACGAGGGGTGATCCAAAAAAAAGTTTACAAGGCAAATGAAAAAGTATTTATTAATAATAGAAACAAGATACAAATGGAAATCAAGAGACACATCTGGCCTTCACTTTTCCACACAGACGCCAAACCTGTTTAGGCATTTGTCAGAACGTTCGACCAACTTGTTTATCCCGTCTTGTTAGTAATCAGGGCCCTGCTCATCGAGCCATTTCTCGGCAGCTGTTTTCACTACATCGTATGAGGTAAACCGTGTTCCGGATGAGTACCGCTTCAACGCCGGAAAAATGATATAGTTACTTGGAGCCAAATCGGGGCTGTATGGGGGTTATTCCAGACCTCCCACTTGAACCTTTGCAGCAATTCCTGAGTCTGGCGAGCTGTATGGGGCCTGACATTGTCATGCAGAAGAATGACGCCTTTGCTCAGTAATCCAGGCTGTTTGCGTCGGATGGCTTTACGCAATTTCGTTAAGGTGGCACAATAACGATCGGCCTTAATGGCATGGCCACGTTTCAAATACTCGATTAGGATAACACCAGTCGTATCCCAGAAAACGGTTGCCATCACTTTACTGGCAGAGGGTGCCAGTAAAGTGATGGCCTTACTGGTTACCTTAAACTTCTTCCTCGTCGGTGATCTAGCGTGTTTCCACTCCATCGTGCCTCTTTTGGATGTGGGGATGAAGTGATGAAGTCATGTTTCATCACCGGTAACGATGCGATCAATGAAGTGTTGGCCGTCTAAATGGTATCGCTGAAGAAATGTGAGGCTGCACGTCATTCGAGTGGCCTTATGCTCCGCGGACAACGCACGTGGAACCCAGCGGGCACAAACTTTGGGAATATCGCAACTCATCGGTTACGATACGCTCAACGTTACCATAACTCAGGTCCAACTCTGAGGCAATCTCACGCACGGTTACTCGTCGATCCCTTTGGATGATTTCTTCAACACGTGCCATGTTGATATCCGTCCTTGAAGAACTTGGACGGCCGCTCACTTCCATATTGTGGTTTTCCACATGTTCCTTGCCCGCTTGATAAGAACGACACCATTTCGCTACCTGTTATCTACTCATTGCTTTGTCCCCGTATACATCAAAAATTTGTCTGTAAATTTCGGATGCGGCCACATTCTTGGCCCATAAGAATCGAATTACGGCTCGCACCTCTATGCGAGACCATTTTCTAGACGTCCTGCCATTACTGTCGCTTTTAAGTGTCTGCGTACTGACTCTACTTACTCGTAGAAACGCTGTAGGACAACAAGCGCCATCTGTTAACCAACCTGGGTGGAAATATTCGCTCCACAATTATTACGTTTCAAATGCTTCTGCTTGTAAACTTTTTTTTGGATCAACCTACGTACTTTCAAACATACACGTTCTTTTAGAACTATTTAAATCATTAGATGGCGTTCCGTGCGTCCACTACACTTAGCTTATTTGAACATATACATTGTTGGACTTCTGTCCGTGAAGTACTTTCTAATTCTGGTGATTCGTTTAGGTATACGAGCAGATGACGTACAAAACCCAGCTGACGTGCAGCTTGAGGCTTCGCATGATATAAACGTTGAATATTTTCCTATGCTACAAATTTGTTTTTTCCCACCGTGTGAATATTGGAGTGAAGCTGTGGTTTTAGGAACTCGGATTTGTATTCAGTTTGTATCTTCTGTAGATAGCAAACGTAAGTTACAGGTTAAAAGAATTAAACTAATAGTGCGATGTCTAAGAGGAAGAATTTTTCAACGGAAGAAGAGTATATTCGAATTGTAATTGTTATGCTATAATACTTAATCATGTATTTTATTATTTTTTACATATGTTTAGATATAGATTTAAGTAAGTTTTTTACATTTCATCAAGATGAGTCAAATATTTTATTTTGCATTGAGATTTTAATTCAAATTTTTTCAGAACCTCTTGATATTCTTTATTTATGATTATATTACTGTTAGATACCATTACAGAAAAAATCAAAACAATTGATTAAAAAAATAGTTTTAGTGATTTTATAATATTTTTAAGTTAGGCCTAGAAACGCGAAATACTCCGCCTTGCGAGATCGTACCTACTGCAACAACGGCGATTTGCTCTAAGCGGCATGCCGTCGAGTAAGAGAATTAAGTACTGATGCATTTACAATACACCCGTCTTGAAAGGGAAGGCCCGAAAAAATCAAATTTGGAATATATTAAGTGTTGAAATGTAATAAAGTTTACATCAATATGTTTAATTATAGTTGCAGATTTCTTGTTTAAATACGTCTTCGCATATGCTTTGTTCAGTTATACTTGATTTTGTGTATATGTTACGAATTTTGTACAATAGGTAGAAAATTTTAGTGAAATTATAGGTGAAACTGTATTTTTACTGTGTAATGTAATGTAACATGAAAATCTAGAGCGCGACAATGTTTAGCTGGAACAAAAAAAAAAAAAAAAAAAAAAAAGAGGAAAGGAGCAAATTGACTTAACATTGAGTAAACGGCTGTCTCGCTAATTTGGCGATAAATCATCAGAAGTCGACAAAGTTGGCGCCCATTCGGCGACAATTCTAGCTCCGCAATACCTATTGTAATTGAATAAATGTAATTAATCACTATATTAGCTGTGACCTTAAATCGAAACTTTATATGCCTTCCAGTAATTTCGAGACGCAGAAACTACTAGAAATCTCTCGGCTGCTGGGAAAATACTCTAAAGCGTAACTACTGTCTGTTCTCTATGATACTGTGAAGAACTGTACGACTATTTTTGTGGAAAGTTCCAGAACTGTTAAGTGTTTCCTTTGTTAAATAAATTTTAGCAACCTGTCATCGGACCTGTCTGCATTCAATCTATTACGAACCTTTACGAACGCAACAATATATGTTATAAACATGAAACGCTTATTTTTGCGATACCTACTTAATCAATCTTAACAATTTTAATATATATATATATATATACTTATTCACACATTATGTACAATTTTAGGCTATCAGCAATACTTAAGAAGCATCTACTCCTTATTATGGTTAAAGAAGTGTAACTATTTTCATAAACGAAATTTCCAGACGCATAAAATAATGCCTTCTTTTATGCAGTCATTCTCATCTGTTCTGTTTTTCAATGTCAGAGTCGATTAATGCATTTTCATATTTCTATATTGAAATCTTTTAGATACTCACTGTACGAAAAATGAACCGTTTGATTAACGCTCTGTCAAGTTTTTTTAATAATTTATGAGTTTTATATGAACATTGCACATTCTATTGCTTTCTTTCAAAGGTAAGGTAAAAAAAAAATCATGGAACTATGTTCATTAGCGGATGTATTCCTTTTGTAGTAAAAAAAGGTGGTGTTGGTGTATTTAATTAGGGCAAAGCACACTAGGGCTATCTGCCTAAGGGGCGGTATGCCTTCGTGGAGGACTTTCTAAGGGAAATTGGCTCGTATACACGTTACACATGGGGAAAACCACGAAAACGCCAATGCAGTGAGCGCGTTCGCGGGATTCGAATTTCGGACCGAACTACCAGTGTTCAGCGACTTTACCGCTCGGCCGCTGGTGGGCCAGTAAAGAAATAGGGTCAATAGGTCAATAGGGTTCCACTCCATTTGCACGGGATCCTTTGCTATTACCTAGATCATAGTTGATTTTAACATGTCGTTTTCCAATATATTAGTCTTCTCTGTAAATATTAAGGATAGCGTTTTTTCATCGTTAAAATGAGTTCAGTTGATAAATAGAAGGCATTTCATAGTAGTGCTAAGAAATTGCTAAGTAATATCTTTCCATTTTTGTGACATGGAAACTGAGAATGGAGAACTTAGCATTCCCATCTCAGAGCTCTCGAAAAGAGCCAATAGTACATTTTAACTCAAAAATAAAAAAGTGGAATAATTATCAGTTGCAGTATAATTTTTAAAAAATCTGGAAGCTTTTAGATTTTACATTACGTTTAAAGGGGCGTTTTCTAACGTTTTGTATGCTACCTTTATTTATTAAATATCATGTTCTTTGCACTTAAACCATAAAATTCAATTCAACAGCAATATCTCATGAGTATATCTTTAGAATTTCCGATACACAGTCTCACGCGCTAGAGATAAAAATGCTTTTTTTTTCCGCACAGTATTGACATTGCTCGCTTTGAAATCGTTGAGTTTGTTAGCGAAAAATTCGTTAAAGTGCTACAAATATGTAATTGATAATAAAACAAATTTCAAATTCCAAATTCGGACCTCCAGATGCCCATATTCAGTGGAAGAATCCCGACGAGAGCATTTCGGATTTTTCCCGTCTGCTGCATCGATAAACCTAATTACTTTACAAGTGGCGCCCGAACTAACTGGACTATAATTCATCACTATCAGGATTTGGCGATTGCATCCCCTCCTTCCCAGTCACTTTTTAAAAAAGAACAGTATATAAGGTGTTTTCTCCCTCCTTGCAATTTGATTTCGTGATGTAAATGCATAGCACGTCTGACTAGCAGTCGGGAGGTCCGGTGTTCTAAACACAGTTTTCATGTTACCTGTTAAAAAAACTATGATTCTACAAGTTTATCCAAATCAAAAATGAACCGCGTGAAACTCGGTAATTTCTGCTCATGGAAAAAAAGTTTGATTCGAAGAAAATGCCGAGTAAGGCCGACCATAAGAACATTGAAAAAACATTACTGAATTATTTGGTATTAAAAAAAAACACAGTTTGTCAATGTGTAAACAAATGTTTAGTGCAAAGGCTAGTGAAATTACCAGACCGTTTGGAAAGACTACAGCCTGTTCTACTCAAAAAGCTGTATGAAAAGGTTTAACGTGCGGAGTTTTACAGAAAACATTGTTTGCTGGATATTTCTGCCATTCATGAGTAAATCTTTTGAACTGATGCGTACAATTAGAGCATTCTCATTCGCATTCTTTCCTCAGCTTTAAGTCCCATAGTTCTGTGGTATAATAATCTGTTAAATGTCTTTTAAGTTAAAAAACATGCACCTGTTTCTTGCAATCATAACAGGAAAGTCGTGGGGACAACTGTCAAGTTTCCGATTCGAGGCAAATATTTCGTCCTGGAAATGGCTGTTTAACTGTTTCTGAGACCATATTCCTAGTACATATTTAATTAGATACTTTTATGTTTACCATTTACTTAAATGGTCACACAGTATCAACAATAAAATGCTGTGAACTAAAATTCTCTGCGTCCAAAATCACCCATTGTTCTTCTCCTTTTCATTTTCCAGAGACGGGAATAAACCGCAAGGAAAATTTGTAGCTTTCCATATTCTAAATGTCTGTGTCTTTTTATTCTCCCTTGCAAACAAAATTAGTTTGTTTCGACTGATAGATCAAGAAACCATTTAAGGCATATTATACGAAACGTTCATTTTGCCTAACTGATTAACTCTGTGCGGCCTCTGTCTGTTAAAACGCCTCAGAGGCACTTGATTGTTTCAAATTCGTTAAAACTCTTCAAGAATCTTATACTAAAATTCTGAAAATACCTTCAATGGTGCCTGTAGCAAAATGTGTTCGTTAGTTTTCAAGAGCAAAATGAAAAGACAGTAGAAACTAATGGAATCGCTTATGTAATAGAAGAATTTATCGATTTTGACAGACAAATCAGACTCGGAAGTTATTAATAATGACATGAGCGAGCTCTTTAACTTGCATAGCAAAAAGCTGACAGATGATGAGCTTATGGAAATGTATGAGCAAATCGGTAACGAAGAATCCGACAACTCATGTCCAAACCCACCAGAAAAGCATATTACAGTTACAAGCTTGATTTTAGGTTCCGAGTCAAAAGGAGAAATTTTATAAATTTTGGAAAACATGGACGGAAAATCGTTCTAGCTGGAAGGCAAAGAATAGCGAATTTATTACCTTGAAGAATAAAAAAAGTCATTAGCCGTTTAGCTGTCAGACAAGTTTGTTAAATTTTAGGAAGCCACCGACATCGAGATAATTTCATTCTATGTAGCACCTTTATTTTAATATTATTTTGTACTCATATGTATGAAAACTATGTTCTTTATGACATAGTTTCTTTTATCTAAATTTATCCAAGTTTTTTTAGGCCTTGGTGATATTTAACAAAAATTCGCATGTATTTATGGGCAAAGTTAAATTCCGACATACGCCAATGCAACTTAACATGCTGTCGCTGGTACCAATTAACTTAATCATTGTATTTCGCAGAATTGTAACTTCGCAGTAATTAACTTCGCAGAATCGTTGTACTGCGCCAAATTACTCGCGAATAGATGAATTATCTTTTTATTTGGATAAATAAGAAAACACATTTAAGAAATTATTTTAAAACAAAATGTGCGTTCTGATGACAAAATGTAACTTTCTTCTAGAAGCATTTTCACTGTATTCCGCGAATGAAGATAAGCATCAGGGAATGTCATATCGAGTTCTATCATTTGTAATTAAACTGTACAGCATATTTTTAATTTTAATAACATGCAACAAAAATCTTTTGAAACGGTATTACTGAATACTTCTGTAAGCCTCACAGTCTCGAGGTATAAATTGATTATATGTCTGTAACTAGGATATTGTATGAACTGTGCGATTGCTCGAACGTGGATAAATCTGGACACGATTTTAAGTTTAATTAAAAATGCCCTATTTTACTGAAAGCAATATAAAAGGATATCTAACGGTAGGAATTAATCAATTTACGTTTAGCACATGTATTGAAGAGTTAAAGCTCAGCGTGTTTAAAGACGTTGAGCTTTCAGTATGATGTATTAAGACTGATGTGGACACCACATGGGTTCCGCGTGTAGCGAATGGTTTATCCAACAGATGGCAGTATCTGCCAAGCTCCTTTGGTAATTGTCAATGCGCATGCGCAAGCGGAGTGAAAAAAGAAGTAGGTTATTAGGAGAATGAGCTTTCGTTAATAATGTTGCTGCGCGTTTTCGCTGTGTAAATAAACGTATATTTTTATATCATAGATGTTCTTTACTCTCTAATGCGAAGCACTAGGTTAGTGCACGAATCTCTTCTGATTCAGAAACCATTTTCAAACCGTGGATCACCACAACAAAAGTGGCGTCCGTCTAACAGGACGCATTAGTTAGGTAAAGGACACTTTTGATGGTTTAACAGCAGAAATGGAAGCCTTGAAAGTAAGAAGAATACCACTGCGTGCAGCCTTCACGAAAGCATATAATAGCCTACATGGACATTTGAATGAGTCAGAATTGAACAGTGATGTTCTATTATCGTCCCTGGAAATTCTGGAAGATAAAGGAATTCGACTACAACAGTTGGATGAAGAAATATTGGATCTCCTATCAAAATCGAAAGAAGTCTCGCAAGAAGAATATACTAAAGAATTTGAGTCATGTGAGACTTACAAGGAGAAATTAATAGCAGCCAGGATGAAAGTGAAGCAAATCACTGTGAAACTAGAGAAAAATTTGCTGACTCATGCATCGGTAAATGAAACCAGAACTGTTGATTCAAGAACAACGGCAACGAATTTGAAGCTTCCGAAAATAAATTTGATTGAATTTACAGGTGATCCACGACAATGGTTGAATTTCTGGAATACCTTTAGTAAGAAACACGAAGATCCAGTGCTAGATGATCATTTGAAATTCGTATATCTGATCCAGGCTACTGCTGCCAAATCGAAAGCACGGGAAATTGTGCAGAGTTTCCCGACAACTAAGGAAAATTATCCGAAAGTCATCGAACATTTAAAGAATCGTTTTGGACGTGAAGATATTCTTATACAAGTGTACGTTCGGGATTTATTGAATCTTGTGTTGATAAATAATAATGCAACCAAAAAGGACTTTGCGCTATCATCGTTGTACGACAGTTTAGAAACAAAACTGCGTGCTCTGGAATCTCTCGGTGTGACTGAAGATAAATACGCTAGTGTTATTTTTCCGTTAGTTGAATCTTGCCTGCCCCCTGACATCTTACGCGTGTGGGAGAGGGAACGGGAGAGCTCGTCACAACAAGGTAAGAGCGATCTTGAATCTATTCTTCTGTTTTTGAAAAATGAAATGATATTTGAAGAGAGAATTAAATTAGCGCGTTTTTCTTTTGATAAAAGTAGAAAATCTAAAAGTTACATTAATGATGAGTCTAATATTCCTACTTGTAATGATTTGTATACAGGAGACAAATTTAAAGAAAATGCTCCTATTAAGAAAGTTGAGGAATCGTGTTTATTTTGTGATAAGCCACATTTAACAGAAAAATGTTTTAAAGCTAGTACGCTTACATATCAGGATAAAAATGATTTAATATTTAAGAAGGGTTTATGTCTATTATGCTTGAAGAAAAACCATATTTCTCGTAACTGTAAGTCCAAGGTTAAGTGTTTAATTTGCCGGAAAAGGCATTTGGCAGTAATGTGTCAACAAGTTCCTTCTCAATTGAAAGAGACTAAACAAGTAGAGCCTGTGGCGAAAAATGAGGTCAATGTTTTGGCTAGCAGATCCGCGAGCTCCGATGTGTTACTACAAACATTAATCGTAAGGGTAAAAAATGGCAACAGGGAAAGGATAGTCAGAGGGATTATAGATACGGATTGCGAGAGAAGTTATTTAACGAAAGATATTACAGATTCTTTGAAATGTAACAGTGTTGGTGAAGTGAAATTAGTTCATAAATTATTCGGAGGTGTAGAAACAAAAGAAAAATTGCATTCTAAATATATAGTTAGTTTGAGTAGCCTTGATAATAAATATGTATGTAGTGTGCATTGTTTAAGTGAATCTGTTATCTGTTCTGATGTTAAGAAAATACCTAAAGGTCCTTGGTTGAAAGAACTTCGTAAATTAAATATTCAAGTGTCAGATGTAGAGGGTAATGCTCCCGAAAACGAAAGTGACATTAAATTGTTGATAGGTTCTGATATTGCTGGAAAATTATTCACCGGAAATATTAAATGTTTACAAAATGGTCCGGTCGCGATGGAAACAAGTTTGGGATGGATTTTAATGGGTAAAATTCCAGCGAAAGAATCTTCGGGTATAAATGATTCTCTTGCATGTGTTTCTTTATTGCTAAACGAAAGATCAGCAGAAAACTTGTGGAAGTTAGACGTTATTGGTATAAATGACCCAGTTGAGTCTAAAAAGAAAGCTGAAATTCATGAGGAGACCATGCAATATTTTGAGGAAAATTTGAATTTGGATTCAGACGGGAGATATGAAACTGCATTACCTTGGGTACTGGACCCCTCTCGCTTGTCTAATAATAAAACGTTGGCAGAAAAACGCCTGACTAATACGCGAAGGAAATTATTAGATTCGAATCAAATTAAAGTTTATCAGGAAGTATTTGATACTTGGTTGAAGGAACGAATTATTGAAGAGGTAAATGAAGGCGAAGTAGATAGAGAGCACTATTTGCCTCATAGGCCGGTTTTTAAAGAATCTAGCCAAACTACGCGAGTAAGGCCAGTTTTTGATGCTTCGGCACACGCCAAAGGAGAACTTTCCTTAAATGATTGTCTTGAGAAAGGTCCCAACCTAATAGAAATAATTCCAACATTGTTGAATCGTTTTCGGAAATATCCTCTTGCAGTAATTTCAGACATTGAGAAAGCCTTCTTGCAGATTGGTATAAGAGAGAAGGATAGAGATTATTTGCGTTTCTTTTGGAAAGGTGCAGAAGAAGAGAATACTAAAATTTACAGACATAGTCGCATGGTTTTTGGGCTTAACTGTAATCCATTTTTGTTAGCCGCTACGTTGAACTATCATTTAAATCGTGCCCCAGATCAGTTTGCAGTCACAGCCAACATTTTGAAGGAGTCCTTCTATGTTGATAATTGCCTGACTAGTTTTAAGAATGTTGAAGAATTGAATAGATTTGTACTAGAATCGAGAATGTTATTGTCATTGGGAAAGTTTAATCTTATAGGATGGCAGTCGAATTGTGAAACCGAAATAATTCCCAACTCTAAATTAGATACATTCGTTTGCGTTTTAGGGTTAAACTGGGATTTGAAGGATGATACTCTTTCCTGTAAAATTGAGTCACTAAAGAAAGAGGAGATTGTCGCGAGTAAACGAACACTCCTTTCTTGCGCGCATAAGTTATTTGACCCAGTAGGCTTCCTTTCTCCCGTTACCCTGTTCCCAAAGGTGATATTGCAAGAGTGTTGGAAATTACGATTAAATTGGGATCAAAAATTGCCAGAACATTTAGAAAAGAAGTCCATGCAATGGGTAAAGGAAATGAAACTGCTGTCTGATGTCAAAATTCCTAGATGGCTTAATATTGACAGATTGGTTAACGGAGATGTAAGTCTTCATGTTTTCAGCGATGCCAGCACACATGCCTATGCTACCTGTATTTTCTTAAAAGTGAAGACCGAAAATAAGATTTATTTAAATTTTGTGCAAGCACGCACTAGTGTGTGTATGTGTGTATTGAGAATACGGCAAAGCACACTAGGGCTATCTGCCTAAGAGGAGGGATGCCTTCGTGGAGGACTTTCTAAGGGGAACTGGCTCGTATACACGTTACACATGGGGAAAACCACGAAAACGCCCATGCAGCCAGCCCGTTCGCGGGATTCGAACCTCGGACCGAACTACCAGTGTTCAACGATTTTACCGCTCGGCCGCTAAGCACGCACTAGAGTTAAGCCTTTAAAGAGTATATCCATTCCTCGTTTGGAATTATTATTCTGCTTAATCGGAGCACGCTTGGGACGTATGGTCTTTTCAGATTTGAACATGCCAAATTTAAGAACATTCTTCTGGACTGACTCAACAACCGCTTTGTGCTGGATCCAGCGAGACGTACGGTGGGGAACTTTCGTTTGGAATTGTGTCCAAGAAATCAGAACACTTACAAAACTAGAAGATTGGCATTACATCCCTTCGGAGCTGAATGCCGCCGATCTCCCTTCTAGAGGCTGTTCAGTTAAACAGTTTTTGCTGTCGAAATGGTAGGAGGGCCCATCATGGCTGTTAGAACCAGAATCGTCATGGTCAAGAGGCACCGATTTGCCGGACGAAGAGATCATAAATTCAGAAAGGCGTAAATCAGTATTGACAACTCTTAACAAAGATTCTAAACCTGACAATTGGTATTACAGGTACTTTTCATCCATAAAGAAAATTGTACGCATGTTAGGTTGGATTCTTAGGTTTTACTTTAAATTACGAAGAATTACAAACGAAACCTCCAAAATTTTGTCAGTTTCGTAAATTGAAAGAGCTGAGATAACTCTTATGTTATTGGTTCAAAGAGAATCATTTAAGAGTGTGAACAATGATAAAATTAAAGACCACAGACCTATAGTTGATCGTGATGGTTTGATCAGAGCTAAAACAAATATTTCTTATCGCGACGATACTGATGACTTTAAGTTTCCTGTCATTTTGCCATCTGATCATGCAGTAGTAAACTTACTAATAATGAATGCACATAATGAGCTGCTGCATGCTGGTACTTCTATGGTGATGTCTCATTTGCGGGAAAAGTATTGGATCCTCAAAACTCGTAAGACAGTACGAAACTGCATTAGAAAATGTGTTAAATGTCAAAGATTTAAATCCAAAAGTTGTGATGTAACTCCAGGAATTTTGCCGAAAGATAGAGTACGTGATGCAAATGTTTTTGAGATAGTGGGTGTCGATCTGGCAGGACCCCTCTACCTTAAAGATGGTCGAAAAGCTTATATTGGTCTTTACACATGTGCGGTCTATAGGGCCATTCATCTGGAGTCAGTAATATCCTTGACAACTGAAGCTTTTTTCCAGTCATTGAGACGTTTCATTTCTCGTCGAGGAAGACCATCTATAATATACTCAGACAATGGCAGTAATTTTAAAGGAGCGGAGAGCCTTCTGCATACAATTGATTGGGAGAGTCTGCGATCAAAGGCCGCTGAGCAAAGAATTCAGTGGAAATTTATTCCTCCTTCCGCACCTTGGTCGGGCGGTTGGTGGGAACGTTTAGTTCAAATGGTGAAACAGATTCTGAGAAAAGTTCTAGGTCGTGCTGCCCTGGATTACGAGGAGTTGCTTACAGTACTATGCGACTGTGAGAGAGTAATCAATACTAAGCCACTTACCTACGTGTCGGAAGACGTTGAAGATTCATCCCCATTAACTCCAGAAATGTTCCTGCGGGAGATTTCCAAATCAGGAGTACCTGATATCGATACAGAGGATAAGGAAAAACTGAGTAAACGAGCTAAGTATCTACAAAAGGTGAGAGAACACCTTCGAGCAAGATTCCGTGTGGAATATCTAGGACAGTTACGTCAGCAGTCCATTAAAAACTCTATAGCTAAACCTCTCCAGGTTGGTGAAATTGTTCTACTTGAAGATAACAACAAGAAACGTGCTTTTTGGAACCTGGCGCGTGTCATAAAGCTGCTACCTGGTCGTGATGGACAAATAAGACTTGCTGTCATAAAAACAGCGACTTTTGAGTTTCTGAGACCAGTGCAAAGACTGTACAGACTTGAGCTGGATAACCCAGTCCAAAAGGATATGACTGAAAATATTCCTATGACTACCAGCAGTGGTAGAACTGTGAAACCAGTGATACGTCTGTGAAATGTTTTGTACTTGTTTGAATACTTTGTAATAATTTGATTTATTTTTATTTTTCTAGGTTTAGTATTATCTGTTAATATGTCTAGAAAATTATGGAATGCTGCATCTCCAGGTAAATTTGTATTTCAATTTAATTAGAACATCTTGGTAGGCATAATTTTATACTTCAATATTGTATACTGTACTATTATGCATATATTATACTTAACAGATGTGTGAATTTACCTCCCAGTAAATTCAGGTGGGAGGAATATGTAGCGAATAGTTTATCCAACAGATGGCAGTATCTGCCAAGCTCCTTTGGTAATTGTCAATGCGCATGCGCAAGCGGAGTGGAAAAAAGAAGTAGGTTATTAGGAGAATGAGCTTTCGTTAATAATGTTGCTGCGCGTTTTCACTGTGTAAATAAAAGTATATTTTTATATCATAGATGTTCTTTACTCTCTAATGCGAAGCACTAGGTTAGTGCACGAATCTCTTCTGATTCAGAAACCATTTTCAAACCGTGGATCACCACACCGTGTATGGCCTATTAAATTATACATCTTTCTTGCTGCATTTCATTTAAACTTATTTCCTCGAAGTTCATTATAGATATATTTCTCATTCAATTCATTCTATTCTCACTTTTCGGCAAAGCAAGAATAAATAAAAGCTCAAAAAATCTTCAATCAAAATTGTAAAATACAGAAAACATAAAGCACCAAATATAGTTAAAACTGTTTAAAAAAAGAATTTTACAGTTAAAATTGGAGTTTCTAGTCTTACTCTTCCACGCAGATTAACTAAAGGCATAAAAATCTTAACCGTAACATAAAACGCACATAATTCAATCACTTTTAAAGCAAAACATGCACAATTTACTGGCATATAAGAATAAAAAACCAAGCTCAACGAGCCGGGTAATAGAGTGGAAATATATGATTATAATGATTGGTGAAGCCGATTGCAACGAAAAAGGGAGGTGGACAACTAGATACTACATGTTATAGCTGTAACATATACAAAATTTCAACGGCTATTAGGTCTTGAGTTATGCAAGATACATACATATATACCTATGTACATACATAGGTATATACGTACAGACATAAAAAAAAAATCTCTTCTGAATCCATTTTAAATCCAATTCACAATCCTTTTTGAAAAAACTGTCTTTTTTGTCCGTACGTACAGATGTCAGGCGGAAACATCGTTCAAATGGTTTTAAGAGCGGTTGAAATATGATACCCGAAATTTTTCGTGATTACAATACTTCCTTTACTTTTGTACAAGAACGTCGTAAAGAATAGAAGAGAAACGTCTTTAAAGAATGGCTTAGAACGTCTTTAAAAAATGCCTAAACATTATAAAAGCTCGTAGAACTATATATTCTCAGTTAATTCTTAAATTATAAAAGAGAACTATGAAAGTTGAAGATGGTCACAGTTTTAGAAACTCTACTTTTTTATATCATTTTATTATTTTCCGTAGGAACTTTATTAAAAATGATAAGCATTTGAAATACTTTTACATATATTGATACAAGTTTGAACCGTGCATTCACAGTCAACAAACTCCAAATTTGTTCATAGATTATTGCTGGAGCCCTTTAAGAAAAACTAGACATTGTCTGCGAGGCAAAATCTGCGTGTGAAAAAATTACAATTTAAATTTATTGAGATTCTCCTGGTAATGTAGTTATTTTAAACTCGCAAATATTATTCAGCAGCTAAGAGAATTTAATAATCATAATTTATATGCGAAAACAAACATCTCTTAGAATGTTTTTAATGAGTGATGTTTTAGAACATTTTATGTAATAACATAAGGTTTTCTTTGGTTTACTTTCCAAATCAGAATTATTAACTCATTGTTACAGTAAAATGGAAAATTCTCTTTTTCTTTTGTACTCATAATAATCTGCCACGCAAGGATTTCTGCCTGAGCAAGGAAATTTGGTTTCTTCTTCAGTCGGCAAACCATTATTTTTTAACACTTCAATTATCAGCTTCATTAAGTAAGTTGAATTTCTCCAAATATTACTTCAAAATAATTTTATATAAGTGTACAAGATGATATGAGAAAAATTTGAATTTTAAAATAACTCTGTAGTATTTATACGTACTTACCATGAACATTTGCCAAAGATCCCGAGGTAATCAGAACTGTTACAAACAATAATATCTTCTTCATTCTTTCAGTAGACCTTAGTTTCTTATTAAATTAGAAAATTTCTAAATAAAAACCAGTTTTACATTCATAAATCCATAACTGATACTTTCTATCGGTGCTTTCTTTAAGAGAATGTAACTTGGCTTAAGACTAGCGAAAGGAAACTGCTGTTTATAATTAGCGGGCAGCGGAAATAATTAAGAGATAAGAACGGTGGCAAGAAATGTCACGTAAGTACTATAAATAACGATGCATTCCCAGAATTCTACTTCACTGCGAGAAACAACTGCTGCAGATTATGAATAATATTTTGCTGTTAGGTAAAATTTAAGATGAAACATGCTTTTTATATACAGCTTGATTGAGTAATTTATTGTTTTCATTGTTAATTTTCGTCATTTGCGAATATTAAAAGGTTATGTTTTACGCACACTTTCTTTCCATCTTATGCACAGGAACTTAGCTGCTCTATCTTCATTACTTCAGTATTTTGCCCACCTTTCGTACTTGCATGCGTGCATCCCAAAGTTGAGCTGTTTCTATTTATCTGATTTAGACTGTGAACACAAGGTGCTTTCTCCAGTGACATTCACATGGTCACTTCCTAATGATTCACCTCCACAACAGCAAAATAAAATAAAAAACAGTATAAAAATTTAAATTTAATTGACAGGGTTTTGTATTACGTCCAAAGGGGCCTTTTTTTAACGTTTTGTGTATTATGTTTATTTATTAAATGTCGTGTTCTTTGCACTTAAGCCATAAAATTCAATTCAATAGCAATATCCCAAAATAATTTTAAAATGAGTATATCTTCAGAATTTTTTATGCAAAGTCTCGCGCCCTGGCGATAAAAATGTTTTTTTCCGTACAGTGTTGCCATTGCTCCCTTTGAAATCGTTGACTTTGTTAATCAAAAATTCGTAAACGTATTACAAAATATGAAATCAATAATAAAACGAATTCCAAATTAGGGCTTCCAGATGGTCGTAATCTGTGGAGGATTATGTTATTAAAACTTTTATGCATCTAGGTACCGTTGTTGTATCACAATGCGAGAAACATACATGCATTTATGCAGATTCTTTATTATTCAATATCTTTAAATATAACGCCGGGCTCTAATATTTGGTGGCAACCATTTGAAAAGTGAAACGCACATTTAAAGTTTTCATCACAAAGTGCTAGAACGAAATTAATAATCCTTCTGGGCTAACGCCTTTTGAGCTAAAATTTAAAAAACTTAATGAAGTTCTGCATTATATACAATAAAATGCATTTCAGTATCTGACTTACAATTTGTGTCATAAATATTTTAATTTGTAAAGATGTGTTTTAGATATCCTGTATAACAATGAAATAAGCTTTGAAAATGAATCAAGTGATCTGATATAGAAACCTTTTCCTCAGCATAAATTTGCCTATAATGAATCTCGAAATTTTAATGTAATAATTGAAATCACAAAATTAGAGATGAAGGCTAATTTAACTAGACTTGTACTCATTTCAAAATAAAATAATTAACTTATATGATGTTTGATATTCATAAACAGATTCATAAACAGTGAGCACTTTGTTATTTAAAGTCAAAGACTACAACAGACCTCCTTTTAGAAAGACTGCAGTGAAGTGTCAGAGAAGTCAGCTTAACATATGTAAAAAATATATTTAATATTAGATCTAAGCTTAACTTAATTAAGATCTAAGCTTATCTTTCAAACAGTAAAATTAAAAATGAAAAGAATTTTAGAAATTTAAGCATATTTTAAAACAATTTCAAAAATCCTATAAATTTATATTGTGAGGATATAAACACATGTAAGCAAAAAAGGCCTCCATACACTATTAATAATTAACTAGAATTTAATTACAATAGCATACAAAGAATTAAAAAGCATTCAAACTCTTTATGCAGCCTTTTCCTATTTCAGGTTGCCGTCAGCCTGTTGGAACAATGAGCGCGTACGTCTAGATGACGCTACAAGATTTACAATTAGAGCTAGAGTTACAGCTTTGGCGTTTTCTACATAATTTGGCTATCTCACATGATCATCTACCTTCAAACGATATCAGCAAGTGGCTTTTATTCACGCTGCAGATACAGAAAATCATAAAACCGCATGCACCCAACCAATCTTCGAGAACGGAAATTGGTGTAAATCGCCAAATTTATCATTTGGGAAAATAAATACTTTAATTTCAAACAGTAAAAACATTTTTTTGCTGTTAAAAAAAAACTATATACACAGAGCGTTTTGCTTTTGTAACTAAAAACATACGAATAAATAATAAAAGAGTCTATAATACGTTATATAGACCATGGAGAACAGAAATCTGCAATGAAAATTAATTGTTCAAATTTAGATCGACAGATGGCGCTTTTGCCGCATTTTAGGAAAGTCAGAACGGACGTTAGGAAAAATTTCGATCATTCTAAAAATCCAGTAGTCAATACCGTAAAATCATTCTTCACCCGAGCCTTTAGCGAAGAAAGGTTGAGTTTTATTGATCACGTTATTTTATCAGAATTGCACAAATTTTTCAATTGCAGTCCGAGAATTTTGATGCTTGAAAGGCTTACAAAAATGCTTATGTCGAGGCAGGGTCTAAAAAGGATGATTACCTAAATTTGAAGAAGCTGAAGATTTGTGTGTGCCGCGAGGAGGTGGACGGATTTCAAATTAAACTATGGAACATCGCCCTATCCGTGGTCGAAAGCGCGTCCGATTCCCAATATTCTTCAACGAATGCTCAAGCGGTGTCGCACGATATGTCTCTGCCTTGGTCAACAGTACGAAAGGTTCTGTGATCCTCAATCAAAATCGTAAAAACAACCTTGTATTTAGCGTAGGTATAATGAAACAATCGATTTCGAGGGCAGCTAAAGGTCCCTCCTCATCAGGAGAAAGAAATACATAGAAAGAAGAAAATAAGGGAGAAGGAGTCATAGAAACACGTGGTCCTTATCAGCAAGTGCTGATAAGGACCACGTGTTTCTGTGACTCCTTCTCCTTTATTTTCTTCTTTCTGCTGATAAGGACCACGTGTTTCTGTGACTCCTTCTCCTTTATTTTCTTCTTTCTATGTATTTCTTTCTCCTGATGAGGAGGGACCTTTAGCTGCCCTCGAAATCGATTGAGTGTTTCATTATACCTACGCTAAATACAAGGTTGTTTTTACGATTTTGATTGTCACATTAGCGTGTTTCTCTTCTAGTCTAGTTCTGTGATCCATTGTAATATAGTATCCATACAAGATCCATGTTCAGTAAGACATGCATCTTGCAAACCCGGAAAAACGTCCTGATTTTTCTAGTCTTCTTTCGACCAGAATAGCCATTCACAATACATGGCCTTACAATATTGTTACGAATTTGGTATTTAAAAAGCTAATGTTAGTTCAATTATAAATTAAATGGTTTTATTTCCCGCGCAGTGCAGCGCGTGACGAATATTAAAAGAAAGCTAAGCCGAAAAAATTGAAAATACAAGAGCACGTGCATTTAACATTAAATAAATAAATATGTCTTTTTGATTTCGAGAAAGTACCAGAAAATTCTCGCACGCGATTTAAAAATCTTATAAAAGGAGGAAAACCTCCCAATTCGAGTAGTTGCTTAGTTTGTTGTTGTTTAGAAAACTGCTCTTGTTGATTGTAGCGAATTCGCGGATTAGCTTTCTTTAGCTGTTTTGAATTACGTTCTATTGGACATTTGAGTAGTTAAAAGATAACTACTGTGAGATATTGTAATACTGCATGATAATTTGAGAAAATTTAAGCATTTTTGTTGTGATAATAATAAATTTTTGTTCATTTTTCATCGGACTTGTGCATTGATTTCATAACGAACCCGTTCGCACGCAACAATATTATGTGGCGAGAAGAATGACATTTTACCCTAGAACGGAACAGTTAATACTCAAAACTGTCGCAGAGGTACTGCAAGTACTAATGTTGTGCAGGAATGCTTTATGCACTCTGATTAACGTATTGTATGGTTATGTTAGACATAAGTGCAACAGCCACCTATTATTTACCCTGAGTAAGTAAATAAAGTCCCCTTACACTAGCCTTGTTGGAGCCCACGGCGCCATTCGGTTGCCGAGCTGTTACTGCGTCTCGTATCAATTGTGCATATGAGTACAGCATAATATGTGTTTATTATTGCACTTTGTATTATTGTATATTGTATTACCTCTATTGCAAATTGTATTACCTCTGCAGCCACATTGATTGTACACTACTATCGCTACTGCATTGCGCGCGTTAACATGTTAATATCTCAGATTATCACTCATGTGTCCTGCGTAATGTGTACTGTGTACATATGCACTGCGTTACGTATCTTCTGAGCATGTGAGTATTGCATTATATGCGTTTATTATTGCATATTGTCACTGTACATTGTATTACCTCAATTGCATATTGTATTGTGTATTGTATTAATTGTTTAGTTGTTTTTGTGTACCTTCTCAAGTGTCTTTAAGTGTTTAGGTGTCTACGTGTCTGAAGCGTCTTAGGTGTTTGAAAGTTATAGATGTTTTTAGTATTCATGTATTCTTTTTATTTATTTATGTGCACATTTCATGTGTGTTTATGCTCTGTTTAATGTACAAACAAGACTGCCCCACCCACAAATGTACATCAAATTTCAATGTAGCACAATGTCGCCCTTGTATGGCCATGTTTAATCTGAATGGAATATCAATAAGCTCCAGGTGCGGCCTTGTGCGGCTCCAGGGAGTTGTTGCATCTGGTTAGTGGAGGGCGTGGGACATATGCCTGCTTACCCCTGTTAAACACCAGGCGTCCCCGTCCTCCGTCACCTGTCACCTGTTACTGTTGTCTGGTGAACTGACACCAAAAGTTCTGCCACCGCTGGCAATGTCACAGATTGTTCCATTTTATGTACTTGAGCTGGAGGGGTATTTAATTGCAAATGATACGATTGCATGGTCATCACATCTGGCCATTCGTTACTTGGAGAGACAATGCGTGTACTTAGTTCATCATTAATGAATACTCACAAGAAGGTCCATTGGGACTGCGTTTGCTAAAGTTTAGATTTGTATCAACCAACTATGTATTTTAACCGATGGATTTATTAATGTATGTTTTCTGGTTTGTTCAGAAATGTTCTATTACACACTTTGGTTGTTGTTGAGATATTTTAGAGCATTTGTGATTTGAACCCAGGGTCATATTTGTTTACATTTGGAAAAGTGGATTTGTTGCCAATTTAGAGTAACTATGGTTTGCAACAGCAAAGTAACGTCTTCTTTTATTATTGCGAATTAAATGATGCTCAATCTATTCTGGAATTATCATTTAAGTTATTAAATTATCCCATATATTGAATCAACATAGACTCCACAACAAATTAAATCAGTTTCTACGCTTTCAGTGTCTTTTTGCCGAGTCAGACTAAAATTAACCTTTCAGTTTTGTGCACCGAAAAATCTGCCTTCTTGCCTGCTGGCCGAATTTCTTGTTTTTGAGTAGAAACTGTAATTTTAATTGTAAATGTTCTTTTTTAAATTGTTTTAACTGTATTAATGTTTTGTTTTTCAATTTTTAATAAAAAGATTTTGAGGTTTTATGTATTTTTGCCTTGTTGAGAAGTGAGAACTGAATTAATTGAATGAGAAATATATCTCTAATGAAACTGGAGGAAATAGATTTAAATTAAATGTAAGAAAAAATGCGTATAATTTAATATTACGTACAAGGAGGTCATGTAGTGTACACATAAGATTTTTTTAGTATAGCAGCCACATTTGTTTACATTTGAAACTTAGCAGAATAGCGGATTTGTTGCCAATCTAGAAAAACTACGATTCATAACAACAAAGTAACGTCTTCTTTTATTATTGGGAATTAAATTATGCTTAATCCCTCTGGATTAATCCAAAAGTAAATTTTCAGTTTTGTGCACCGAAAAATCTGCTTTCTTGCCCGCTAGCAGGCTTGTTTTTGAGCAGATACTATAATCTTAACTGAAAACAAAATTTTAATTGTTTTAACTGCATTCGGTGTTTTACATTTTTCTATATCTTTCAATTTTTTATATAGATATATTGAGTTTTTACGTATTGTTGCTTTGTCGCGAAGTGAGGAATGAATTAATTGAATGAGAAATATATCTGTAATGAAATTCGAGTGAAAAAATTTAAATAAAATGCAGGAAAAAATGCGTATAATTTGATATTCCGTACAAGGAAGTCATTTGGTGTGCACATCAGATTTTCTTAAATATTATCCGTACATATTTTTAAACAAGAGTCCAGTCATTTTCATTACATAATTTACATCTATGTATGCAATTATTTATACTCACACCTCTTGGACATATTCCTCGTACTACGATGCATCACGAAAAAAACTGATCACATATATAGAATGGGCAGTTTTAATTTTATTTATATTTTTTAGTATAAAATTATTTTCTGAATATGATGTTGAACATAAATTACCTCATAAATGTTAATAAATATCAAGAAGTTCAGCTGCCGCGGATTGTAAACTCTGTCCCTTATCTCTACTGTGATTAGTGTAAAGCTCCTCAAAATCTTACTCACCCAAACGAACATCATCAACGAACTAAACGGATCTGATGGTTCGAGGAATGAATAGCATAACATAGCTTTCTGAGTAATGTTGGAAACGATGGAAGAAAACGTGTTTTCTCTTGTCTTTATTTGCTTCTATAAAAGTTCATGAGATCCAGTTATCATTGAATATTCACGAATGAATCCATGGCTCAGTGGAGGAGTTTACATAGGGCTGCCACGTGTTTTGCAAGTTTCGGAAAAACACTTTTCTAGGGCTTTCAAAGTGCGCCTTAAAAAGTTTCTATAGTTGGAAAGTTGGCATAAAATGGTCAAGTATGATAAAAATTTCTTAACAATGCTTAGTGACAAAAACTGCCGCCAAGGCTCACCAAAAATGTTTCTGTCTTGGTTTCTAATCGAGATATTTGTCACAACTTAAATGTTTATCGATCCGGAATTAGAAATGAACGCTTACAAATAAAATACGTTCCACAAATTTGACTACGCATAAATACATTATAAAATTATTACATAAAATGCAGTAATGAACACACAAATATATGAAAACATAACCTAGAACAATACAGAAAGCATGATACTATTAAATCAAAATAAATATTGATAAATGTTTACAGTTATATTATGTAAGATTTTTTATTAGTAGGTGAATTATACCAAGTTTCTTTGTTCCTTGGGCATGGTTTGCTTTGGTTGATTTGATTATGGCAGAGCACTATTTACCCGAGGCAAGCCTTTATGTCGACTTTCTAAGGGAAACTGGCACGTATACACGTTATACATGGGGAAAATCACGAAAACACCTATACAACCAACCCGTTAGCTAGATTTGAACCTCCTACTGACCACCAGTGTTCAGCGACTTTAACGTTTGGCTGCTGGTGGGCCTCTCCAGCATGCAATATTAGAGTAAAAAGCTAACATTATGAGTACACCTTCTTCTACACTGCCCTTCAAAAATTAAGGAAGAGCATGGATTTTGTGTCTAATTTGAGAATGAAGCAACATAGATACAAGTAGTTTGCAGGAATGTTCACTAAACAGTTCTTTAATGAGTGCGATACAGAATGTTTCTAAAGTTTAACACAAACATGAATTATAACAAAACTTGCACTATTGGCAGAGAAATCCAGTGTTGCAGACACAGTATACAACAGTTTGAGAGGAAACATGGGGTTTTGTGAGGAAACATGTGGTAACATTATAAAAAATAGGTTCTAATAAAGAATGTTTAAACCCCTAGCTGCAATACATTAGCAGCAGCGACGTTCCATGCTGTCAATTAAGTTGTCGGTCAGTGAAATCAGAAGCAACGACAAGATATGGAGTAATCCTTGTTCAAGCTCATAACGAAATTGGAGGAGAGCTTAAAGCAGCAACCTGTCTCCCAAGGTAGTCCCAAAGATGCTCTATCGGATTCAAATCTGGGAATTGAGCTGGCCATTTCATCCCCTCCATACCGTGACCCTCAATATATTCTTCAGCAACACGAGCTCGGTGCGGTAACGCATTGTCGTTCATCAGAAGAAATCCAGCACCAATAGCAGCGGCATATGGGGAGATCTATTGATTATTATCTCATCTCGATATCTCACACCGGTCAAAGTTCCTCCATGGAACACATACAGGCCATTGTGCCCCCCCCCCGAGAGTGATCCCAGCCCAAACCATTATTCTACAACCTCTGTAACTGTGTCTTTCCACAATGTAGGATTGGTTGTATCTGGTGCATTATTCCCTCCAGATTAGCTGATGACTTAAATCACTCCCCAACTTGAGCCTGAATTTGTCTGTGAAGAGAACAGACGCCTATTGCTGACTGGTCCAGGAGACGTGTTCTCTTGCCCGACATAAACGGGCACTCTGTGTCCTCGGGTTAAGGGGGCACAAACAACTGGTCGTCTTGCATACAGACCTGTGTATTGTGCAGGCTTCTGCGCAATGTAGTAACTCAGATTCTTGTTCCTGTTGCCACTAAATGATCTGCTATGAGCTGAGGCATAGTAATGTTACTACTCTTTAGGACCGAAAGAGCTAAATTACGGTCTCTTGCAGGTTTTGTAACTCCAGGTGTGCCTGGAACATGTCTTCTAGACACAGAATCCTCGGATTCAAACCGATTCCATAGTCGGTGGACTACACTACGAGAGACATTGAGACGTCTAGCAACATCACCTTTTGAAATCCCCATTTCCATCTATTCGATCGCGCGCGACCTCAACGAATCGGACAAACGACCTGTCATGGACACTGATAGACTCTTCTGGATATTGTCAACGAAATTGCTAATAACAATTGAAGATCCAAGCCCAAACCATTATTCTCTCTAAACAAAAATTATAATTTTTGCATTTTTTTCTCCAACTTCTATATAAGTATCATTTCTATAAAATAAAAGTGGTAGCTATTGTTTTTGCATATATTTTCTTAAACGTGGTTACAACCATGCATATGAACTGTGAATTTAAACGTTACTGACATTTTTGTAATGGTGAGCTTTGAAAATTATGCTGTTCCTTAACATGTAGAGGGCAGTGTATTATGAAACCTTCTTCAATCTGACAAAAGAACATTTTACGAACGTGCTTTATAAAAGACTTGATAGCAAAGAGAAATGCTACTGCCACCATATTTACCAAAAAAAATGGTAGCTTACAAAATAATTTGTTAAAGCAAATAAAGTGAAAAACACGTAACTTCAGTTAGCATCTCTGGGAAGTGCAGTTTGATATTTCCTCTGCTGTTAGAAAACAAATTAAAGGAAGATGTTTTCTGTTGAACCGGACGTTGAAAAGTAATGTTAGATTAACTTGTCGCATATGAAGTTTAGAACTGAATTTTCCTTAATTGCCTTAAAATATGCCATGGCTAAATTTGGGGGTAATCATAAGGACCATGACCCTCTGGTAATGTTTGATGACATGGTAGACATGGTAAAAATATTCATATGTTCAGTCTGAATATGAAACTTTACTTTTTTAATTTAAGCAGGGTTTTCTTTTACACAGAAAACTTTGGTGGAGTTAGTGAGGAACAGGAAGAATAACCTTGGAAACCTAATAAAGAAGATGTAAGAAAAAATAAAGTTGGTTGGAATGAGAATAGGATTATTATTGTGATGATTACATATCGAAAATCCAGAGCTTTATCCCATAAGAGATAAAATAACAAGCGCGACTCTAATATTAAAAGAATAAAGCAATGCAAAGTAGTTGACTATTTTGAGAGCTTTTCTTAGTATTTCAATGCTTAATAATGTATATAATTTCGTAATAATTTGTAATTTTAATGTAATAGTTTAGTTTTTTGCTTGATAACAGACAGATTAAGTATAAAAAAAAACATATCACTATTTTACAATTTACAATAGGCTCGAATGAAAAGTGAAACAACGTAAAATCGTGTTTAGAGACTAATAGCTGTCTTGGGCTAATAATAAAAAGAAAAAGAGAATTTTTTTTTTATGTCATCTTGGTAAGAAAACTAAACATTGATATTATGAACCGAGGAAAAACTGAATTCAAATTTTAATGATAGCCCAAAATATGATTTATCAGCAAAGGTTATCAATACAGAGGACCGAGAACGGAGAAATATTTTTAATTTGTAATTAGATTATCATATAACTGTATATTTGAAAAGCAAAACAATATGTACTTTAGTGTAAGATGGCATCGTCTACAACAATCATATGGTTCTTCAAGCTGTGGGAAAGAACTTTTTTTTCTTGCTGGTGATAGAATTCAGACGATACCGGCACTAAGGCTATGACTCGATTAAGATGAAAGACGCTTCCATGTAAAAAATGGTAACCTCTCTACATCTGCAAATAATCTCTTTAATTACCATCTGCGAATGCAATCATTTCACATTGTGTAATAACTGTTCGTGTTTTCATTCAATATTCAAGTTATCTATAAATCGGACTAGTTTATTATCCACTAGACAGCCATCTCTTGAAGTAAATTCACAGACTTCAAGATAGTAAGTACCGATCCCATACTAATTCCATAAAAATATTGAATGTTTTTAATTCGATGTATCATAAATTAAACGCAGGTTTATTTAAAGGAATTAGATTTAAAAGCAAAACATAATGTGTTTCAGTACTGCACCTATTTCTTTTAAATAGTTTAGTTTGTTAATGACTAACAGATAAAATGTGAAAGAATAATGTCTTACATTTTTCTGGATATCAACAGACTCGAACGAAAAGTGAAACAGCGCATAATTGCATTTCGAGACGAATCACCCTCTTCAGCAAAAATAGGGAAATGCATGTCAGCGTTTAGCATTCATCTGAAATTCTAAATATTAATCCTGATTTTAAAACTTTTGTGATTTTGTTGTTGAATGAAACGTGGCGCAAATGCAAAGAAAGCGATGTTTAATAATATAGCTAAAGAGACAAAAAATTCTTGTTAGCGGTAGTTTTTTGAAAACATGCGATATATCTTAATTCTTTTATTTATATTAATCTTTTATTTTTTTATTTTTGTGTAATTATTTCTCCGAAATACATTTTCTTTCAACAATCATGTTAATGGAACGGGGACCACAGTTAGGCAGTTGATGTTGAAACTAAATAGAATATCCAAATGAGTCTCTGAGGTCACTCACTCTCTGTGAAAATAACAAATAAAAACAAAATGAGACCCAGTAACAGACTTTAACTAAATTACCAGAAATAATTAAAACATAACTCCATCCAATATGCAGCTAGAACACATTAATTTTAATAACAGATCTATTTCGCTTCATTTTGAAAGAGATGCGTCGGATGCATGACCAAATGTCTCCAAATGACCGAAGGGAGAGGACAAACTTGATGAGAGAAATTGATCAGATTGACTGAAGACCCTTTAAAGCAAAATAATAGTAGGTAAGGTTATTTTGCTCTTTTGCTTGAAAATTGAAGCTTTGACTCAGTTTTCACTTACAGGGTTCCTTTGATTTAGTTTCTCCGTTTATTTGGGTCAAATTTTGATATTAATTTCTAACTTCATTTTAACGATCCGATATTCGTGAAATATATAACACATATTTGCGATGACAATATTGCTTTCTGCAGACAGGTTTGCAGATTTCGCAAGCAGTTTTCCAAGAAGATATTTTTTAGTGTTGAATCTTTTCACAAATCCTTCTTTAACAGACAAATAAATCCTGGCAGGGTTTTGATTTTTATATAGTCGAATAAATAAAAAAAAAGTCATCTTTTCAGAATGTATTTATTTCAGAATTTCTAATATAAATTCTGAATTTTCGGCGATTTAAAAATTTTCTGGCTCTTTCAGCTCCGAGAACCGATATTTAAATTAAAAGATCTAATCTTTCATAATTAGCAAACTCATTATTTTGGATTGGATATCTAAATAAAGTACAAATTTTTAAAAAAATAGCATGAAGTCTTAAGTCAGACTGGAAAGAATGAATTTCTTACGTTCAATAAGCAATAACTTTATTCTTTGCTTGTTTACATTGTATATATTAAAAGTACAAAATAAAATATAAGAATCTTTTTAAATTATAAGGTTTTAATCAAACCCGCTAAAAAGGAAATATATTTTTAGTAGTAAAATATATTCTAATATATATAGTTCTCGATTATATGTGACTAAATATAAAAACGTGGAGCTCCCATGTACGACTTGTAAAAGCACATTAAAGGAATTTCAAGAAATAATAGTATAGTTGCAATAACTATTTCCAATTCGTTTAAATTTCTTTGATAGTTATCACTAAATTGTTATCAGCTCTATAATTTTGCTTTTAATTACATGATTAAAAATATTAAGCGATGATTAAAAAATTATATTTTGCTTTTTTGTGCATTTTATTAAAAGAAAAAAGAAAAAAAAAAAAAAGAAAAGGAAATGTGAAAGCTTTCAGATTTTATATCACGCTCAAAAGGGCATTTTTTAAAGATGTGTTACTTTTATATATGGAATGTCATGTTAGATGTACTAAATGTCACTTAAACCACATAAAACTCAATTCAACAGCAATATCACAAAATATTTAAAAATAGCACATGTTTAGAATTTCCGATACTGGAGATAAAAATGTCTTTTCTCTACAGTGTTGTTGTTCGCTTTGAAATCGTTGAGTTTGTTAATCATAAATTCGTTACGGTTTTACAAAATATGAAATAGAGAATAAAACTAATTCGAAATTCAAAATTCGAGGGTCCAGGTGCCCTTGTTCTGGTGGAGGATTACGTTATTCAAAATTTGATAGCTCTAGGTACCGTCGTTTTTTCCCAATGCGACAAACATACTTTCATGCAGATTCTTCATTATTTAATTTCTTTAAATATAATACAGGGAGATAATAATTGGTGGCAACAATTTAAAAAGCGAATCGTCGTTTATAGTGAAACGCCACAAAATGCCGTTTTGAAACTAATAGCCCTTCTGAGCTAAAAACATGTACTTTTATTTTTATTTATTTATTTATTTTTTTATTTTTATTATTATTATTATTATTATTATTTTGAATCATAGGATTTATAAAAATTCTTGTTTCATGTCCGATGATGATTAGAATTAAAGATAAAGCGATTTCATAATAGATGTATTGATAAAAAATTAAAACAAAATTATAAAAATAATCCTTTTAAAAAAAGTAACCTGAATTTACCTACTTATTTAAGTTAACCTGACTTACTTGAGTTATTTGCGACTTACTTGAGTTAACCTGACTTTAATATTCCTAAGTTAATTTTATGTGGAAAGTTCAGAGTAAAAATCTTTTTACAAAATTTCGTAAAGAATTTCCAAAAGAAATTAATTTTGGATTTTTACTAGTATTAAATATTAAGGTTGAAATTTCATACAATTGAAAAATTTAATGAAAAAACTATGAACTTTTGAAATTTGATACCAAAGGAGTAAAGTTTTGAATCTATATACAATGCCTGAAAAAATAATTAATGTAAACAATGCAATTGAATACATGTTTTTTCTTACTATGATAATTTTCACTTACTGTTTACTCACTTATTGGCTTGATTTTGTTTAGTTTATTATGACAAAGCATGCTAGGGATCTCTAGCTGCTTAAGAGGAAGGATGCCTTCGTGGAAGATTTTCTGAGAGAAATTGGTTCGTATATAATCGTTATACATGGGGTAAACCACGAAACCGACAATGCAGCCAGCCCGGTCGGCTGGATTTGAACCCAGGTCGGAGCTACTTGCGTTCAGTTGTTTTTACCACTCAGCCGCTGGAGGGTTCTTACTCACCTCCTCAAAAAGATTTCGATTGAAATGCACAATAATAGGTTCAGATGTTAGGACATCATTAATTCTTTCCCATTTTCAAGTAAATGAATCCTATAAGGTTCATTTATTCTAAAGCAAAATCTGCAAAAAATTATTTTGATATCATAATTTTGAAAAATATCAGCCATGTAAAATTTTCTCAATTCCGAATCTTAGAAGCTACTGAAATCTCGAAGTTCTCGCATACTTTCATATGAAAATAAATAAATAAAAAATAATATAACTGAATACTAAGATTTTTAAATGAAACAAAATATAAAATCTGCGTTTAGTAAAAAACAAATTTAAGAATGCAGTTTTCTTCACAACAGTATTTATTATTAAGAAGGTGTTGGAGAAGTTCTGTAAATAAAAAAATTATATCTTTAAAAAGATACTGAGGTTTTTTTTTTTTTTTTTTTTTTTTTTTTTTTCGAAATTCAGACAAAATATATTTGAGAAACAGCTTACATTTCAGTTCAAATTTTAAAATTCAGTAATTATGGTTAAGTAACTCAACAGGAAAAGGCATCTTTTGCTTCTTATGGCACAGATGAATCGCTATTTTGTATATACGGTCGTATTAAAAGAAAATTATTAAGAGTAAAACAACAGGAAATAAAAGGAATCTTCATGTAATATACTTAAAAACAGTTTAACACATTCATAACTAATTGGACAAACATTTTTGTATTAGTCCAAAGAGGGCGTTACTCCCGAATGAGATATTAGTCTCGAAATGGCATTTTTTGTTGAAACACGTTAAACGGCGTATCTCTTTTCAGATTGTTGCCATCAAATATAATCGCCTTGTGTTATATTTAAAGAAATTAAATAATGAAGAATCTGCATGATTGTATTCATGTTGCTCTCATTATGAAAAAACAACAGTACATATAGAGCCATCCAATTGTAAATAACGTAGAACATGAGCACGTGGAAGATTAAGTATATTTTGGAAAACTTTAACGACTTTTTGCTTAACAATTTCAAAAATTTCAAATCGAGCAGTGGCAACACTGTAAAAAAAATAAATAATAAAAAAAAAAAAGCACTTATCGTCAGCACTCGAGTCTTTCTATAGGAAATTTTAAAGATATGCGTTTTTCAAATATTTTGTGATTTGGATGTTTATGGGGCGTAAGCGACAAGAACGTTGTAAGAATTATGTTAATTTTATTAACAGTTAAATTTTGAGTTAAACTTCCTCTCCTATCGATTCTTACTTCAACTTACCACTTCCGGCCAGAACGTAGTTTTAGAAGCACGTCTGAGTGCTAATGAGGAAGCGCGGTATATAAATGCGAAGTTCTACAGTCTTTGTGAGAGAGGTACCAGATATTCTGGCTGCAAGCGTCCGCCCCTTTTAGGCTATTCTCTCGTAAGGTATTATTACTCTCGGCCGTACTTGAGGCCCTTGATAGCTTCACAATCAGTTAGCGTTAAGGGGCCAACTCTGTTAGAATTTAGATAGCTTTGGCTATATCTCTTTAGTTAAGATTAGTTTAGTCTAATATTAGAAGTCTTATGCAATAACATATATGACTTCGTATTTACATTGTATTATGTTAAATGTATCGTAATCTGTTATTTATACAAATGCAACAAATCTTTATTGCCAAGGTATGCTACAACTGTTTAAATTGTATCATGTCATATGCACATCTATTTTTAACTGGCATAATATTTTCAATGTAGTTTACCGCAAACATATTAGTCCATACCTTTGTATTCATCATTACTGTAATCTGCTGTAAACTACTGTATTTTTGTCATCCTATACTGGATTTTTATCATACTGAACCGTATTTTTATCATATTATAATTTCTCTATAGTTATATATTTGACTACTTCTCAGGAGTTTATCCTCGCGCTGTGTCATGTATTAAGTATAATGATATATCACTTATTAGAAGTGAGAAGAAAATGATGGTAACACATATCATTTCTTAACTACATCGTATTATGTTATGTTAAATGTATCGTAACTTGTTATTTAAAATTTTTAAGATTAATAAATTTTTGGAATTATATATTTATTCATGAATTTTGATACTTGCACTTGATTTACATATGCTCTCAGAATTTAAATGATATTGTAGATTAGTTCGCAGCAATAATTAATCATTTCTAATTTAAATTTAATTCACTTTAAATTTGCTTTTTACGAATAGAGAATGTTTGTTAAATTCAAATATATATGTACAAGGACATGCTTTAAATTAGTATTATATAATTTTCAAACTTTTTTGCGGGAAAAATTTTAAATAAGAGCATAAATAAAACAATATATTTAATGCATATAATAGAAATAAATTATAAAACACGAATATAGATCAAATTGGAATAAAAAGGTAAGAAAGTTGCAGACAGGGTGCAAAAAGCGTATGGGATTCGAACTCACGACTCCAAAAAAAAAAAATGAACATCCTTACCATCAGCTTTACCACTAAGCTAGGATTGCACGTAAGCTGCCTGCATATTTTGGCTTATATGCATCATCAAGTAAATCAATTTTTAAAACTAAATTTTTTGGTCCTATTTTAGTGTGCTATCGTCTGAAAAATTCACCAGAGTTTTGTTCTTCAGCTTCTAGTACATTTTTTACAAAAATCATTATCTTTTAAAGTGGCGTTCGGATTGAAGTTAAACGGGCTGCTAAAGTTATATTTCATGTGCTTACACATATATGTTATCCAAAAAGATATATTTATAAAGGGAAATACAAACTTAACATACTCTTCAATGAACTGGAGTATTTAAAAGGCTATCAAATTTAATTTATAATTAACGTTTTTAGTTTTTACCTGTTTCAAAAGAAAAAAATAGCAAATCTTTCAATCATATCTAATTTGCTATAGCAGTTTGATATAGTCAGACATTCATTTTCATTAAAGCTAAATAAGTATGCAGAACTAAAATATGATTATCAGAACAAATTTTACTATTTCATGGACTTGGAATTATAATTTTTGCCGCTGATTTTCTTGAACTGAATTTCTTGAACGAACAAGTACTGTAGTTGCAGTTATCTTGTTTTTCTTATCTTTTTTTAACTAAATTCAGCTGATTGCTGTCTTTTTCAGCACGCAGATTTCTCGCTATAATGTTAATTCAGAAATAAGTATTTTTTAGCAAAACATTCTTTCCCTATTAGCGAGCGTTCATCGCTACTTCTGCCGCCATTAATTTTTAGTGACTGCACCTGATTGCTCCTTTTTTACCACGTGACCCCAACGCATCCGCAGACATACGGATAGAAGTTGAACATTGTTGAACTCCATCCGTATGCCATCCGTCACCGCACACCGACCGGATTGCAGATGTCAATCAAAGTGAATTCGTTCGCTGATTGGAGAAACGCATACGCACCGCAACGCATACGCAGCAGTGGAAACGGGCCTTTAGTCTCTGGTTCATCAGAAGAGCTGCTTGCCACATTTCTAAATCTAGACTATTCATCTGATGATGTTATCTCCAAAGGATACAAACGCTTGGTTGGTCGCAAAACTTCTCCAAGCTCAGTCTTGACCTTAACTAAACGTACACGTCCATCCCGAGATTTGAAAATATCGGTTACTTTCGCCAATAACCAGTCTGTTCGCTTCTTATTATCATCGGACACTAAAACAAGATCTCCTATTTTCAAAGGTTGTGAAGCTTTTACATGTTCATAATTTTGCCGTAACTGTCCGAGATATTCGATTCGAAATCTTTTACGTAGATCTTGTAAAAGTTTTTGTCGGTAAATAAGCCTTTTGTTTAAAGATTTCGCATCTATATTATCCAGATCAGGAACTCCAATTTCTCATGGAGAAACATGGAAGGTGTGATCGGAGATAAATCTTCAACATCTTCCGAGACATACGTCAATGGACGATTATTCATTACTGCTTCACAGTCACACAAAATTGTTATCATTTCTTCATGATTCAGAGATGATCGTCCTAAAACTTTTCGAAGGATTCTTTTCAGGACTCGTATTAATCGCTCCCACCATCCTCCCCACCAGGGAGCTGATGGCGGAAGAAATTTCCATGTGATCCTGTGGATACTAGCTTGTTCTAAGATTTTATCCCAATTTAAGCTTTGGAATAATCTATCACTTCCTTTGAAATTCGTTCCATTGTCGGAATAGATGGTGTGGGGTCTTCCACGTCGAGCAATGAAACGTCTCAGCGCTTGCAGAAAACTTTCAGTTGATAGCGAGAAAATCAATTCCAAATGTACTGCGCGAAAAACAGCACAGGTAAAAATCACTATCCATGATTTTTGATTTCCGTTCGATATCAACGGTCCAGTCAAGTCAACACCTACAATCTCAAAGACTGCTGCTTCTCTTACTCGGTCTTCAGGAAGAGGAGCAATGGGTGTTTTCGAAGAACTAGTATCGAACCTCTGACATACAACACAGCTTCTTATGACTTTCTTGACAGTCTTTCGTGTTTTCAAAATCCAATATTGTTCTCGTAAAGCGGATATTACAAATTGTACTCCTGCATGATTGTTCATTTCATGTTTAGCTCTAATTAATTTTACTACAATAGGATGATCTGAAGGAAGAATAATAGGAAATCGAAAATTTTCTGTATCATCTCTTCTCAAATTCTGGTTTTAACCCTAAGGATTCCGTTAGAATCAATAATTGGTTGAAGTACACGTAATCTTTTGTTATCTAATCCAGAAAATCATTCACTCTGCACTAATCTCAAAAGAGTTAATTCGGCTCCTTTAATTTTTTCCGCTGTAATTGTTCCAAAAGTTCTTTCATTAGGACTTAGTCTGACACTTTTAACAAAACGGAAGATCCAAGATATTATCTTTAGAATGGCACTGTACGAAGAAATCTTAACAAAATTAACTTCAGTCATAGCATTCGAATTAACTGCAGAAATTATTGTCTTCTTTCTTTCAGCATTTATAATGTCAAAATTCGGTACAATTTCAGAGGCAGGCCATTTTTCTGAATCATTTCTCAGCCAATCGGGACCCTCCCACCATTTCTATTTGACTAAGGTTTCCAGACTGCATCCTCGGGAAGGGAGGTCCGCTGGATTTAGCGTTCCAGGAATATAATTCCAGTCGTTGGGATTACTTAGAGTACGGATTTCTTTCACTCTATTGTGAACGAAAACGGCCCAGTTTTCATTCTTTTTTATCCAAAATAATGCATCCATAGAATCACTCCAATAATAAATAGGCAAGCTTTCTAGTTTCAAATCTTCCTTAACACGATGTGCCAGTCTAGCACCAATCGTACAAGCTAAGAGCTCTAGTCGAGGTATGGAAATCGGCTTGATAGGTGCCACTCTAGATCGAGCTGAGATGAGCTGACATGTAACGGAATTTTCATTACAGCTTCGCATAAATATGCATGTGGCATAAGCAGATTTACTCGCGTCACAAAACACGTGTAAAGATAAATCGGAAATTCTTTCGGAGTCAGCAAAAATTCTTCTGGGTATAGCTATTTTTTCCAAATTGTGCAATTTATTTTTCCAACTTTCGAATTTGTCAGAAATGCTTTTAGGTAAATTTTTATCCCATGAAATCTTCTGTTTCCAGCATTCGTGAAGCATTAGCTTAGGAATCAGAGTAACAGGAGCTGTAAACCCAATCGAGTCAAAAATCCTGTGTACTATTGACAATATATTCCTTTTGCTGACAGGCTGTTTCACAGAACTATCTTTAAAGTCACAAGACAAAGTGTCATTTGATAAATTCCATTTCAACCCCAGAACTGATACGGTTTTATCGATGTCTTCATTGCAAGGATTTCCTTTTAAAGTTTCACCGCTAGGTTCATTGTAATACCATCCCCTTAAATCAAATTTAGCAGTCGACATAATTTCCTTCGACACATTAATGAAAGTGTTTAGTTCTTCAATAGTATCAACGCTGGCCACACAATTGTCGACGTACATTGATTCACTTAATTTCTTAGCTACCTCTTGTTGATGTCCAGGAACATTCTCGAGATGATAATTCAGTGTTGCGGCGAGAAGAAAAGGACTGGCATTAACGCCAAACACAACGCGCTTATGTCGATATATTTTCAATTTGTCGGAATCTCCTTCTTCCCACCAGAGAAATCTAAGAAAGTCTCTATCTCGAGGACAGACACCTATTTGCAAAAAGGCCTTACGTATATCTGAGATAACCCCGTATTTACCTAGGCGAAATCTGTTTAAAATACTCGGTATTAATTCCAAATAATTTGGGCCCTTTTCTAAACAGTCATTTAAGGACACACCATTCCTTTCCTTCGCTGAGGCATCGAACACAGGTCTAATCTTTGTGGTTGAACTTTCCTTAATTACAGCCCTATGTGGTAGGTAATGACAATTTTCGGTTTTCTTATCTTCAACAGATTCTATAATACCTTCTTCAGCCCATTCGTTAAAAATATTTTCATACTCTTTCAGACAGTTTTTTGACTGAAGATTTTTGACGCAGGATTTTAACCTTTTCTCTGCTAATAATCTGTTGTCAGGTAAAACCTCATGCCCTTCTAACCAAGGAAGAGAGACCTGATATCTACCCTCACTATCTCTCTTTAATGACTGGCGAAAATATGTTTTAGCAATTTCATCAATTTCCTTTCTTGTGTGGGTTGTAGCAGGATCCGTTATTCCTAACGACTCAAGACACCATAAATCCGAAATTTTAGCATCATTAACATGAAGTGACAATACAGTTGTCGTACTGTTAGAGAACTCACGCTTTTCAGTTTTCCCCGTCATTGTCCATCCTAATCTAGTGTATACGCATGATAACCCACATTTTAGTTGTCTAACCTTCCCCGTTTGAAGCTTTCCTGCCACATCTGCACCTAAAAGAACATGAATTTCTAAAGGTGATTTTTCATATATCAAATCCACAGATTTATTCTGCATGTCAGTTAAATAAATTCCATGTTTTCGCAGTTCAATAAGATATGTATCTATACGAATTTGAGGAATGTCAGTACATATTTTATCCTGATTCAAAACCTGAAAATTACAGTGATAATCACCTTTAAGACTACTCAATCTAATTAAATATTTACTATGAGTTTCTTTCTTTTCACTTCCTCCGAACAAACCATGGATTAATTCTTCTTTACCACTTGTTTTATAATTCATTATACTAACTGCATACTTCGAAATGTAGGATCGCTGGGAACCACTATTTATTAAAATTCTCACATATCTTTCGATCCCATCCTCACGAAATTTTACTACTAAAGTTTGCAAATTTACTAACTGCATGCAAGATTTATTTGTCAAAACACAGTCCTTTTTATTATTTTCATCCCCAATAATGTCTGTAGAATTATTTCCGTGAGAGTTACACATTATTGATAAATGAGCTTTACCGCATATGGAACATTTAACTTTGGTCTTGCAAAAGCGGGAGATATGGTACCGGTACATGCATTTAAAACATAATCCGTGATTCTGCAATTTTTGCTTTTTTTAATCTAAGGTTAAATGACTCGCATTCCGACATTCAGAACTTTCATGATCTGAATCGCAAAATATGCAGTTCGAATGTTTATAATTTTGATTCTCATTTGTAGACAACTGCGAGGCAGACGATTCATCTGGTACCCGTTTATCATGCCAAGTCGACAGCTTGCTTCCGCGTTTTGTTTGTCGGGGGGGGAGGAGAAATTGACGCCGCTTCTTTCGACTGCAAAACTGTTTTTTCCCGAGCAATTAATTGCTGAGAAATTAATTCCACTACGTGATTCAAATTGTAATTTGATTTTCGAAATGTTTTATTATATTCCAAAACCAAATCTGTGGGCAATGTTTTAAGCAAAATAGGTGTTAATAAAGCTCCATATGTTTCTGAGGTCATATTTAATGATTCAAGACATCGAATATGTTTTTGTATGTAATTGAATAACTTACGGAAATTTTGAATGTCATTAGAATCCTTTAGAGGTCTTATTTTCAGTAATTTATCTATATGGGCGTTTATCAGTACATCTTTATTTCCAAATCTTTCTGTGAGTAGTTTAACTGAAGTTTCGTAATTTTCTTCGGTTAAATCGAAACCGTCAATGGTGTTATAAGCAGTACCTCCCAAAAAAGGATTTCAAATAATTGCATTTGCTTATAGCGTCAAGCGTTTTATTTTGGTGTATGGCTGATGAAAAAGTGTTCCAAAATGTCAGCCATTCGCAGCTCTCGCCATAAAACTTCGGAATCGTAAGTTTAGGAAGCTTCACATTATGACTTTCGATTTTAACGTTTTCTATAATACTTTCACTTAACTGTTCAGTGCTTCTTAACACACAAAATTTTGGTTGTTCTATATTAATTTCTTTCAATTTTTTGTTAGCTTTGTATTTAAATGAAGTTATTCTTTTACGATATTCGTCAACACCGTTTAATTCCTGGTCTAGTTCCTTTATGTCTATTAATTTTTCTATATCGGCATCTATTTGTTTTAACTCGTTCGATTTTTCATTTAAGAGTTCTAAGGAAATTTCTAGTTCCTCTGCATTCACTTCTGTTTTTGGTAATTCAGTTTCGATTCGGCCAATTAATTTTGTAACGGCAGCCTTTATGTGGCCGCGTTTCCTTTTCAATGTATCGATGAATTCCGTCATTATTTAATATTCAATAATTCAACAAGTATCAACAATTCGCTTTCATTCGCGGCACGGGGTGCCAAAAAATGTAATTTTCATGATATGATTAAACTATAATCATTCTTATAAAATAAAAGGTAAAAGGACTTACCTTTTAATCGATCTTCTTTCTAATCCAAAGGCATATCCGGGAATGTTTATTTCATTCATCGATGCACTACTCACAGAAAGAGAGAGGCTTCTAAGATAATAAGATATTTAATTTACAATCACATCTCTAAACTAAAATATATATGTATAACACAGAAGATAAGGATTACATGTTTCACTCAAACGTCCATCACGAGTTCTCAAAGTTCAGTTAAAAAGTTCTGTTTTTAGTTTTTGCTGCGCGCATGCGCAAATCACGTGGTTGCCGGTGAGAGTTTCAACAAGCACTGTGGGTGGGCCCATGCATTATTGTGAGGCAAATTCTGTCAGTTATCTCATCAAAATTCAGACGTTTTCAGTGAACTACTTCATGCAAACGCCGCTACATACTAAAAAAATATTCCTTGTTAAGAGACTGGTAAGTTCAAATTATGATACCTTGACAATCAGTAAAAACCACTAATCAGTTTCTTCATTTTTGGCCGAATTTCACGTGATATTGTAGGTCTTCACTTTTCGACAGCCATTTTGAGCTGCTTAAAAAAGCAGAATGGTTTATCATCGCCAATAATGCGTTTCAAGTTTCTACTGAAGAAAAAAAATCCCCTGAATTGCTAGAACACATTGTTTTTGAGAAAAATGCACCTTTTGTAGCAACCCAACGCGACGCGTAGCAAGTCCAAATTTAACTCAAATTGCTAGATAGGATCCAAATGATATAGGAATTCGTTAGATGTTATCTGTGATTGTTTAATGACGCTTGCTAAGCGTCACATTTCTGACACGATTGATCTATGTCTGGCACGACCGATCTATGATTAGATGAAGTTGGTGATCTGTTAGAGCATGATTCGGCTTTGAAGCCTTCTCTGCCTTTATATTAATCATCTAAACCACTCGAAAGCTCTTGTTATGGGTAAAGGTGCTGTGCTCAAAGGCCTTTGAAAGATTTTAAATGGTTTTACAGCAGAAACTCCATTGCGAAAACATCCAAAAATTTAAATGCATGTTCTTCACTCAGTTACATTCGCCATTTTAGGGGGGGGGAGAATAATAAATTTATTTATAAACGATAAGAGGAAATGATATACAGATTGTTGTCAGGTATAGACGAAAATCATAACACCTTCTGAAAAAACTTGGCAAGCAATTCTTTACTCATAAATATTCTAAATCGGGTTTCTCAAACTGTGGATAGCGACCCCTTTGGGGGTCGCGGGAACTGCAACAAATATTTTAGAAGTTTATTAACAAACAAATATTTTAGAAGTTTTGATATTTCTTTAACTTATTATAATAATTTTACAATTGCCAAATATTTTTACACAATATATTTGAAAATACACTGGTTATCATAAATTAAGGAAAAATCACAAAAATCACGATTACTGAAAAAGTTACATGTAGAATTTCATGAAACTTACCCACAATACACAACACATAGTAAGGCATAAAATAACATAAAAATAAATTACCAAACAATTATGGTATAGAAATTAGCACTTGTATAAAATGAACAAATCGAAAGTATCAGTTTGCTATAGGAAAAGTACCTTCAATAGGTCGCCTCTAGAAGCAATACAGCACATACAGTGATGCGTGACGCTTTCAATCATGCGGTCTATCAGTTCCATAGGAAGCGAGAGCCATTGCTCTTGCAAAGCAGTTGCAAGCGCAGCAAGGGTCTGAGGGGACAGACTGAGAGCAGCTAGACGTCTCTCTAAAGCATCGCAAACGTGCTCGATAGGATTCAAGTCCGGGAATTGAGCTGGCCACTCCATGCGCATAATTGTTTCCTGTTGAAGATAATCATCTACGATGCGAGCCGTGTGTGATCTTAAGTTATCGTCCTGTAACAGGAAAGCATCACCTATTGCCCCTGCACATGGGCGCACATAAGGATCAAGGATGTCATCTCTATAAACCGGAGCATTCACGGTTTCCGTTGGAAAGCCATAGAGGTCTGTGCGTCCACCCAAAGAGATGCCACCCCAAACACAGACACTGCCTCTTCCGTATGCATCTCTTTAACGGATGTTTGACGGATGATAACGGGTTCCAGGTTCTCTCCATATCAAATAACGCCTACTATCGCTTTCTAGACTAAACCTGGACTCCTCCGTAAAGAGAACAGCCCTCCACTGGTCAAGCGTTCAGTGGACATGTTGTCATGCCTACTGCAAACGGTCCCTCCTATGGCGTGACGTGAGCGGCACGCAAATGGCTGGTCGTCTCGCATACAGACCACCTTCGTGAAGCCTTCTACGCACAATTGACGTTGACACCAACCTTCCGGTGGCTGCAGCAAAGGAGGATCTAAGAAGAGTCGGAGTAGCGGTTCTATTCCTGCCAAATATCGGTCACCAGCGCTCGTCGTAGCAGTTGGCCGTCCTTGGCTGAACCTCCTAGAGACCGAATCTGGGGTTTGAAATCGCCTCCAAAGTCTATGAACCACAGAAGGACTCACATTTAGCCATCTGGCCACTTCTGTTTGACTTTATCCTGCCTCTAGTCTCCCAGTGGCTCTACATCGTAGTTCTGCAGGCAAATGATGCCTGGAGGTCATTGTTACAAATTGGCTATCTCAGATTTCTGATGTCACTATCACAGTGAAATATGTGGGCTTCTCTCAAGCATGGACTTTTATTCTCCTCGCAGATGACGTATTCCGAGTGCAACACCACTAATTTGCATATTGCAGTTTTACTCAGCTACTCTTACTTGGCAACATATTCAAATTTTACACGGTTTGGCTTATTTTTGAGGGTGTTATCGCTATTTTTGTGATTTTTCCTTAATTTATGATAACCAGTGTAGATAAAGATAAGACAATACACACAAAGAAAAAAACGAAAACGTTTCGATGCATTCTTTTTATTATATAAATATTCATTTTCCTTGCTTTGTACGTGACCCTGTCATTTCGTCTGTTACTTATTTAAACATTTCACATTGTTCTGTGTCTTAAAATTAGAAATTAAAGTTAATTACCTAAAACTGCAATAGTATATTACAAGTGAAAAAAAATGACAGTTTCATTCACACGTATGTTGGATTTGTGCGATACTTATGGGGTCTCACAAAGTTTTTGTAAATATTATGGGATCCGCGAAAAAAATCTCAGTGATAAAAAGGGGTCGCGACTGAAACAAGTTTAAGAAACCCTGTTTTAAATGAATCATTCCGGATGCTGTTTGATCATGGTAGTGTTGCTTTGGCTGCATTAAGTAGAGACATTTAAGTAGAGACATTTAACTCTAAGAAAACAATTTTATGAAGCAGTAGGAAAAAGAAAAAAACTATGGCAACTGCATTTTTTTAAAAAGCATGATATGTAAATAATACTACGGCCGATCAGATTACGAAATTAACTAGCAATTCCTTATTGCTTTATAGTTTTGGTCATTTCCGTTAACGTTTTATTCGCCACAATGCATCCTGTAACACACTTCGTATGCCAGTAACACAATAAGTATTCCTATAAGCAGGTGACATGTGACAGGTGACGGAGGACGGGGACGCCTGGTGTTTAACAGAGGTAAACAGGCATATGTCCCGCGCCCTCCCCTATCTACCGGGGGTTTATTGAGATCTTAAAAGATTTATTACATTGCCATACAAGGGCAGATGAGAGATACATTGGCTATTTATATTGTATTACAGATTTTAGGTTTGCAAGGTATACGTTACATAATATACTGGTTACACATTTAAGAAAAAGAAAAAAAAGAAAGAAAAAAGAAAAAGAAAAAAAAATATTAACATAACACATACATGACATGACACATAAATACTATTACTAAAGAAGGTACATGCGCTTAGCAGAAGGAAGATACTGTATTTCCTTAGATGCAGAGGAGTACTTACATTCACTTAAGACCCTGAATTAGTGGGGTTGGCATAGGTCTTGCCCCAGGGCGGTTATCTGGCTGATTATTCTGCAGATGGTATTCACTGTGCCTTTGTTATTAACGATGAATCGTTTGAAGGCTATTTGGTTGTCCACTGGCAAGTGGAGGTGATTATCCTCCGTGAGCGGGCATTCAAAGATGTAATGGTCTGGAGTTCCGAGCGACCCACAGACGCACAAGCCTGTATTAGAGATACCAAATCGCTCAAAATAGGTGGGAAAGGGCCCGTGCCCCGAGATGTAATTAGTGATGGGAGGTATGGAGTATTGGCGCTCCATTTTCACTCTAGGCAGAAATAAATTGGTTCTGCGACCCGTATCACAGGTCTCCCATTCAGCTTGCCACTTCTGCAGACCTTTTTCCTTAAGAGTTCTCTTGAGATACGAGGGTGGCGCTGGAATAGTTACCATCTGTGCAGCTATGTTGCTTGCTGCCTCCTTTGCCAGTTGGTCAGCTGTCTCGTTACCCTCGTTGTTAACGTGTGCCTTAGTCCATATTAAATTTACAATTAGTTGAGGATGTGATTGTAGAATATTCTGGAGGTCCGCTACCAATGGGGAGGTGTGGTTATGGTTGACTAGGGCGAATAGCGTTGACATGCTATCTGTAAGCAGCATTGCATCGGTGATCCCGCTGTCAATTGCATGCTGAATCGCAGTGGTAATGGCTATGACTTCAGCCTGGAATGTACTGTTTATTGGTTGAAGATGCCCCTTCCACTCGATTTCCTTGCATCCTCCGTGGTACAGGACGAAGGCACTACCTGTACCCTCGTCGAGCTTGGATCCATCTGTATAGTACTGCATTGGGTACCGTGGATCCTGTATTGTAATTTGCTCGCCACTTCTGCTGACGTTAATCCTTATATTTCTTCCCTTGTGCGCAGGGTGCGTCTCCAGGGTATTCCTTGGATGCTCATACTGAACTGGACTATAAGTGTTTCCGCAGAAGGTAGCTTTCTTCTTTAAATGGATAACAGTAGCGTAAGCAGCTTCAGTTTCTGCGCGTATGTGCAGTGGCATTAGACCAGATAATACCACTGCTGCACTAGTGGCCGTTGTTCTGTAGGCCTTACACAAGAGTAAGGCGTAAGGTCGTTGTATAATTCCCAGCTGTTTGACTTTTCTACCACTCATCGGATTGGCCCATATTGCTGAAGCGTAAAGGGCTATTTTCTCTGAGACTGTGAGATAAAGAATTTTCTGTATGTGGGGATTTTGACCCCAGTTTCGCCCCTGAAATAGGCGGGCTTTTCTTGCTATTTCGGAAGTTCGCTGTTTAATACTTTGGAGGTGGGGGATCCATGTTAATTTGTTGTCCCACAGAAGGCCAAGGTACTTCAAGGTGTTATTGATTTTAATGTTCCTCTGCATTAACTTGATGCATGGTTTGCGTCTCAGGTTGGCTCTTTGCTTCGGTATGATCAGGGCACAGGACTTTTCAGCAGATAGTTGAAGTTTAAGTTTGCCGCAGAGTTCTGCAAATAGTGCACAAGACTCGGTGCCATTCTTCTCAAGCTCGTCGCGGGTTCTTCCTTGTACTAACAATGCGGCATCGTCAGCGTAGGCGACGATGGACGTATGTCTTGGCCATGTGGCCTCCAGGATGGCATTGAAAGTAATCGTCCAAAGAATCGGTCCCGCACACGAGCCTTGCGGACAGCCCCTTTCTTGGTGTTTAGTAGTAACTCCGTTGTTATGAGTTATTAGTAGACTTCTGTCCTGCAGGTAGTGGCAGAGGACGCTGTAGAGATTGATGGGGCATTGCGCTTTCCTGAGTGCCTGCTTGATTGCTGGCCACCAGAGTGTATCAAAGGCACTCTGGAGGTCCAGCGAGATGAAGGCGGTGTGCAGGTTGCCTGATCTATTCCTTTGTATTTCCTCCAAGATAGCATGCAGAGCATGAGTGGTGGATTGTCCAACTCTAAAGCCGAATTGTCTATTACTGAGATAGCGGCTGCGATGAAGGTGAAATCTGAGTCTATTGACTATTAACTTCTCATATATCTTCCCTAGGGAGGATAGAAGGCATATTGGCCTGAAGGAGCGCGGATTTTCTGCATCTTTATTCTTTTATTTATTCTAGCAGCAAGGAAATGCTCCAGTAGCTAAAATAAAAGTGATAACGCATCATCAAAGCTAAATAATATAAAATTATGCTCACAAAAATTTGCCCAATTTTTTTAACGAAATAACTTGAACACAAAATTACAAAACATGAAATTTTGTTCTGATTTATATTTTTAGGTTTAAAGATGAAACAATAGATATTTCACGTAATTTCTGAAACCGTGCATTAATACTCCTAAATTCAATACAATTTATTATTTTAAACAGTTATGCAAGGGTCTATATTAATTAAACCAGTTACAGTATTATTATTTTGACTTTACTTCTATTTTCGTGAACTCCTACAAGGATGCAAATTAGTTAAGAGCGTTTAATACCCCTTTCTCATGTCGATTTTTAATAACAGATGGCGCTACGAACGTTGAGCGATAAAGACTCAAATCTGTAAGACTACCTACAGCCCGGTTACTATGGCAACGACGCTTCCCTTTCTCTGTACTCGTTTGGCGGGAAAGTGAGTAAGCCATAAAACACTTAAACACATCCCCTCAGTTGAACAAAAGGACCTGCTGTCATTTCTTCCGTCTGTGACTCAGACTGCAGGGTATGTTTTGAACAGGAATAGAACTTTTCCACTTTTGTGTTGAATGAAAGATATCTATGAGATACGTGCAGCAGTCGCTATTTCTTTTCGCAAAATTTGTTCATCACGCTTTTCAATGTTGCGTAATATTTCATAATTTGCCGTTATTCTGCGGAAGAAAACAGTTTTTAAAAATAAGTAGATTTTTAAGCATTTCGGTAATTTCATCGCGACATAAAAATTATATATAAATGAATTTATACTTGATGACATGTGTATACATATATAGCATGCACATAATATTCCATTTACTTATCCATCCATAATATTTCATAAATTACCATCCATAATATTCCATAAATATGTGTTAGCATTTTCCAGAGCTTTATATATATTTTTTACTTGTATTATAAAATCGTATGACACTCCTAACTATTATTTTTTTATTTCAAAAGTGGATAAATCATTATCAAATTTTTCTAGTACAAGGCACATTATCTGAGATCCGCTTTGAATGAAAACTACATAAAGTGTTATAATGAACAATCAGTTTCAAGATTTCACTTCATACTGAAATGCATAAAATCAAATTGCGTTTCTATGTTTCAGGTTTATAAAATACAGCTGATAATTGAAGGGGTAAAGTACAAGCTGATAATACATGATAAGGGGGAAGAAATTCCTAAATTACAAAATTGAATATTATATTTTACTAAAGTAAAATGATACATATTATAGATACATCCTAAAAAACGATAATATTTATATATATATATTGTATATCGTATATATATATATATATTGTATATCGTATATATATATATATTATATATTTATATGTATATGTACTCTTTTCCGGATGCAACTGTAATTACGTACTGAGCTGGTTTATCATCTTCCTGTAGCGACGCATTTGGATTTGCTGTGAATGAATTTGTTTCATTGAACAGGAACAAATAGGAAACAGAATATTGAAAATTGAATTTGTTTTAAGCATTAGTAATTTATATATGTTAGATTGACTAAAAAGAGTATATTCATGCATAACGTATAAATAAACGAAGTGAATACTTTTTGGCAATCACCTTTATAGGATGATCATTTTGGAAAATAACCAGTACTGTTGATAACATAAACACCGGTACGATCTATCTGCCTAAGGAAAAGGATGCCTTCGTGGAAGACTTTCTAAGGGGAATTGACTCCTATACACGTTACACAGGGTAAAACCACGAAAGCGCAGCCAGTCGGACCGAGCTACTGGTGTTCAGCTACTTTACTGCTTCGTGCCTCATTTCAGAGCGGATTCGCTATATATGAAACAGAGCAATGTGCTGTTACCGTATTTAGCAGCCTGCCTTTTTCCTTGACCTACCATAAAAATATAAAATAGCAAAATTATAGCATACAATTATATAGCAAATAAAATAGCATACAATAGTGGAATTCTCATGTTCGAAAAGGAAAGCTTTAGCAGCTATCGTTAGCGAGTTATTCTAAGACAGTTTCCTACCATTTACCAGAATTGCTTAACTATTTATCCGAATTGCTTAACTGGTTTTTATCTTCAAGTAACCGTAAACGCTTCATGAAAATTTCGAGTCCTGAGCAAAAGTTATTTTAGGTGTGTTCTACTTTGTATTTAGTATTTTAGTTTGAATTGAATTTGCATTGAATTTCTTACAAGCTGGGAAATTTTGAATTTCTATTGGTGTTATCAGGGTTGTATAACCATCATACTAAGGGGTTAATAATAATAATTTTATTGCAAACCTTCATTTGAGTTAATTATTTTTTAATAGAAATTACCACGGGACGATTAGCGTAACTCTCTTTGCTGTTCTAGACGTTGACACTCTAAGTAATGTGGTAGCATAATAGCTATATTTTATTTTAAATATTAAAAATATGTAATTTAAATATGTTAGTTAAGTTTATGACTTATTTTATTTTTACAATACTGTGTCTGTTTTTGGAGAAACTTTAAAACATTTAAATAACCTTGCTAACATAATTTACATTTAAAACAGAAAATCTTGCTAGCGTAATTTACATTTAAAATAGAAAATAAACAAAATAATATAAAAGTTTCAAAAAGCGTAGAGAAGGGCAAATAGCACGTCTGAAGCTACACATATAAGCTGGAAAACTAATAACGTCATACAGCAAGATAGCCTTTTCTTTTAATTATTTTTCCTGCTTGATTATTACTCTATTTATTCTTCGGGGGGGGGGACATTTTATGCACTTTAAAAAGAGCACCATCACCTCATGACATTTTTGTTGTGAGTGTTCAAGTTCGCATCTTTGAGAAATTTTTAAACTTCTTCATTAAAGTTTACTAAAAGAAAAATGAATAACAGATTTCTTTGGACGATGAAATTCAAAATAGAAGCAACAAATACAGTAACTTATAGGTCACTAATAATAACATATAGGCCAGCCAAAATTCCATTCTAAAGTTTACTTAAGGTTTATTACACGGTCACAAAATATAATGCAAGTAAACAATGTAAATAAATGCGACAAAACACAAGTAAACAGGGTAAATACATGTAAACAGTGTAACTAACACAGTGTAAATAAATACAACACTGATTTTAAAAATATGAAAACGTAGAATTTAGCACAAAGAATGAAAAAAAATCTAGAACTTAATTACAAAGAGTATAAATAATGCAAAAACATATGAATGGTTAAAAAAAACGAATTTTTCTCTCACGAGCTTTCCCGTTTTATCCGCTGTTTGAAAAATAGGTGTTTACTTTAGGATAAGACGAACGTCTGTTTACTTCAATTAAAATGGTTTAGAAGAGATGACTGTTTCTACTTCCACTTAGCTTTTGATTTCTAATACTATTTATTATTTTATACAGACGAATTATGCTGAGCAGAATGAATTTCAGACGTGTTCAGAAGGTGTTGTATCTGAATATAATAACATTTTTGTTATGTAGTATCCATTTTTTTAATTTCACACATTTCTAAAGCAACAGAACCACGGTATCACTATTTTGGCACACGCACACCAAAAAACATGTATAATTAACATTAATGTTACATTCTTTATTAAAAGTAATGGGTCCTCTTAAAATACAAACATTCATGCTTTTTAGAGGATTTTACATGTCGTGGTCTTAAAAAGGTGATGTTCACTACCAATGTTTGTTTATGTTCTCAAAAATACAGATTTCTTAGAAAGTGACCTCTTAGAGATGTCGTAATTAGATGATTTGCTATAATTATTTTCTAATAGATAACGGAATTAATGTAATTTAATGTCAATAACTAGAAGAAGCAAGTTTGAATACGGTGCAACAAAAATACAGAAGTATTTTAAATGACGAAAATATTCATATTTTGTCAATGTCAAATTTTAAAAAGAATTAATTTTGGACAAATTATGAAATCCAACTTTTAATGTTGTCTTCTGGTTCCTATATTTATAGCTGGCAAAGTTTTATACTCGTTATGAAAAAATAAAAATACAAGAAGTTTGTGTCCCGTAGGACAAGATTGACATTGACCGGGAAATTTAGTTTCAAAATTTGCAATGTTTGATGCCATTTGTAACTTGCCTTCGGGTATCGCTTAATTAAGTTAGAATAATTCGAGGAAACAAGTTTAAATGAAATGCAGCAAAAATAAGCGTAATTTAAATAGTCGTAGAAGGAAGTCATGTGGTATCCATATCGAATTTTTCACTTTTTCATAATAACCATAGGGGCCCACCAGCGGCCGAGCGGTAAAGTCGCTGAACACTGGTAGTTCGGTCCGAGGTTCGAATCCCGCCAACGGGCTGGCTGCATGGGCGTTTTCGTGGTTTTCCCCATGTGTAACGTGTATACGAGCCAGTTTCCCTTAGAAAGTCCTCCACGAAGGCATTCCTCCCCTTAGGCAGATAGCCCTCGAGGCTTTGCCATAATCACACACACACACATAATAACCATAAAACTTTCCCAAATACAAATACAGAAACTGTGAGACTGCATTAAAGATTAGCTTTCGTTATTTGTCCGTTATTCGTTATTTCGTTCGCTGCTTCCCCCCCCCAGGGTGAATTTTCCCCGATTCATCCCCTTTCCAAAAACTCCTTGTTGAGAGTGTTATTTGTTAATACAAGGAATGCTACATTATAAATGTCAACTTGCTTTTTTACACTTAACCATATGATCGATAAAAACATCTGCACATGTATAGGTTAAGTACGAATTAAGAAAGAACTTGAAAGAAATTTAGAAATTTATAAAAGGTAAGGAAATTTTTATGTTACTTTATTAGAGATAATAGTGAAGCACTAAATATTTCAATCAGTGTTATTTCATAATATTATGAGTATAGCTTTATTCATTTAAGAAATGGCCCACCAGTGTCGAACGGTAAAATCGCTGAACACTGGTAGTTCCGACCTGAGTTCGATCTCAGGCGAACGGGCTGGCTTCATGGACGTTTTCGTGGTTTTTTCCACGTGCAAGCTTACAAGACAGCTTACCACGTACCATAGGAGCCAGCTTTCCTAAGAAAGTGCTCTACGAAGGCATTCTTCTTCTTAGGCACATAGCCCCAGTGTGTTTTTGCATAATCAACTAAACCAAATCATTTAAGAAATATATCAGTTGATCACTGCTCAGTGTACATCTGCTGTTTGCTTACAAAAACACTTTGTAAAGACATTTCCACTATTTTGCTAATAATTCTGGAAGGCTCATAAAATCCGAAATTATGTTACACTAGCTAACAGAGAACTTAAGTCTGTTTAATACAACAAAAATCTGCTTAACTTGCTTTCGTGTCTTTGGGAAACGTAAGTATATGCAGAGATAAATATTAAAATCTATCACGTATATTTGTAAGGATGTAAAGCATGCTCACGATAATGATAAATATGCATTATGTTACGACAGTTTTAAAAGATTACAAATAACTATACATATGCTAGACTTCTAACAAAATTTCTGTTACAATATGAATATGCATTTATTATTATATGAGTCGTAAAATTCAGTATTCGTCATTTTTAGATTCTAGGTATATGACAATTTTTTTTTTAAATTTTCGTTTTGTTTTTAAAAATTAATTCACTTTATAGCTTTTCTTCAATTTATTGTAAAGGAATAGGAGTTTAAATTTTGATTTACATATAATATGATATAAATTCATCATTCATTAATAATATTTTATGTATAACAGAAAAATTATTATTAATGTTTGAAATTTTAATTTTTTAAATGCTTGGTCTTACATTTGTTGTATATTTGTTGAATGCGTAGCTAAATATTTCAATTATACACAATAAAGATTATGCAAAAAACAATTCAGCTGGCATAACAGCTAATTGCGAAAGAAAAATTAGAGTCTTATTGCTCTTAACTCTTAGTACAAGCAGCCATTTTTAAATTGACGTTAAAATAAATTTATTCTATTATCTATTAGAAAATAACTACACTGAACCATTTATTGATGACTTCTAAGTGGTCGCTCTTTGAAAGAGACCTGTATTTTTGAGAACATAAACATACGTTGATATTGAACATCACTTTTTTAAGATGCCAGAGCAAATGCACAGAGCTCCAAAATCCTCTAATAGCATAGACGGTCACGTTTAAAAAGGCTGACTACTTTTCATAAAGCATGTATATTAATGTTCATTATACATTTGTCACATTTTTACTTTCTTTCAAAACAGCGATACTATGGTTCATTTGCTTTAGAAATATGTGAAACTAATAAAATGGGCCCTATGTTATAAAAACCTAATTATATTCAGATACACAACATGATACTTTTGAACATGTTTGAAATCCGTTATTCTAATAAGAATATTTTGTCTACAGAAAATATGAATCAATACTAGAAATCAAAAGCTAAGTGAGAGTGAAGTAGTAAGAGTCATATCATCTAACCCATTTTAATTGAAGTAAACTGGTGCTTGCTTTATCGCAAAGTGAACACTTGTTTTTGAAACAGCGAATGAAACGAAAATAGAGCCCACCAGAGCTCGAGCGGTAAAGTCGCTGAACACTAATAGTTCGATCCGGGGTTCAATTCCCGGCTAACGGCTGGCTGCACGGGCGTTTTCGTGGTTTTTCCCATGTGTAACTTGCATATGATTCAGTTTCCTTTAAAAAATCCTCCCCGAAGGCATCCCTCCCCGTAAGCAATAGCCCTAGTGTGCTTTGCCGTAACCGAATAAACCGAAACCGAAAAAAAAAAAAAAAAACGGAATTCATGGTGGAAGGCAGCGACGAAACGTCGTTTTAGAAGAATGGGCTACATAACCAAATTTCTATCCATACTGTGGTAAACAGTACATTATTTGCTCATCAAAAAGCCTACATTTAGCTAATGCTTGCCACCTTTCAGGAAATTTCAGCCACAGCTCCCAAACAAGACGATGTCTGGTATTTTATTTCATTACTTAGTTAATCATCATTAATTTAAGAATTAATTAAATTTTCATTTGTCTTTAAATTTTTATTGAATTATAATAATAGTAATTTAATATTCTAGTTGCTAATTATTTTATTATTGTAATAGTTATTTTATTTATTTTTTATTTTTATTTATTTATTTATTCATTCATCTTTCCTGATGGCCTTCCATAGAGCTCCAGCACTTCTAATTTTAAAAATTAAGTCCTGACTACAACCAACGATTGCGAAAATAAAAGTCAAGTAACTTACTTGGCTTTTATTTTATATATATATATATATAAATGTACTTTACATTTAATTTAGCTAGTAATAGATCCAATTTACCCACTACAACTTTTCTTGAATGGAAAGCTGCACTTATTAAAGAATTTCAACGTTTGCTGTTCAAGGCACCTTGTTTCAACTCTTTACACAATAAAAAACGCCTGGAGGATCTAATTCAAAAATTGCAAAATCACTTTATCATCACGAAGATTGACAAAGCAAGCAACAATTTTAGTATTATTTGACAACAATTCTACTACAACCTTCTGCATAAAGAGTTAAATAACACCTGCACTTACCAAAAAATAACTACCAGTACTCAGATTCTTCTCAATAAATTTAAAGCACTCCATAAGACTAAAAATACAACCCCAGAAATATAACAACAGGTTTGCCAATCTCTATGCCTTACCGAAATTTCATAAGTCTCCAATTAAATTCAGGTTCATAGCGAATAGTACCAAAAGTTATCTCAAAGAAATAGATTATCTCTTTACACAAAAACTTCGTATGATACGTGACCTAATAAATAACTATGATTTTGAGGGTTTGCATTGAAACTGGATGATCTCTAGTAACGAACTAGTTCTTAAAACTATGAATTCACTTAAAATAGACCATATCCAATGCTACGACTTTGAAAACCTCTATACATCTCTACCGCTCGAAGAAATTTTTACAAGTTTACTTGCTCTTCCAGATTTATTTCCGCAAATTTCTACCATTCTCAGCAACGAAAAATGGCAACTATTCCTTACCAGCGTGCTCTTCAATAATTTTATTCAATTTGACAATAACGTCTATAAACAAGTACAGGGTATCCCTATGGGCGGTAATTTTTCAACCTCTGTCTGTGAATTATTCCTGTTTACTAAAGAATTGACCTATGTCCGTTCACTCAGTACAGGAGAACGTATCTTTTACCAACACATCTATAGATATATTGATGATGTCATTGCATTTAATAACTACAACAAAATAGAAATAGCTAATATCTACCCTGCATGCTTAAAACTAAATAAAACAAATACAGAACAACATAATGTAGTCTACCTTGATTTACATATTATAGATTACAATTTTATTAAAGTTTACGACAAAAGAAGAGAATTTAATTTTTCCACACTTAAATTAACTAACTGGAATTCAAATATTTCCAAAAGAGTCATACTCAACACAATTTATTCACAGCAATAAAAAGAATATGCAATACTGCGAAACACTTACAAGAAGAAATACTATACTTCGTAACTATTTTAAAAAATAACCTAATTCCTCATAAAATAATTAAAAATACCCTTACAAAAGCTGGCATTAGCCTTACCTATTTTTAGATTTTTTTGAATTAGATAATGATATTTTATACCTAAAGCCACGGACGGTTTAAGATGGATGACTAATTCAGAGAATCTAATGTAAAAATGTACAGATAATTCTAATTTATTCATTCTCTTTCCTCCAAAATTTTGGCACTTAACTTTTAAATACTATTGTGTACATAGTTTTAAATTACTATAATGGCCAATTTTACTGCTTTTATTAACAAATTGGGCCTTTTCGTTTTTCATAGTAGTTTGATCGCCCGCTAGCTTGAAGAATTACGACTTTTTTTAACAAATGACTGTTTTTTCCTTTTACTCTTGCTTTAATGGCCAAGTTTTTGTAGTTTTAGCTGAATAGCCATTTTCACTTCGAGAAAAAAAATTTTTCCATCCAACTACATGCCAGGCGCCATTTTTGAGATCTTTTCACGTTTTTCCGAGGTTTCCGTCCCCCTTCGATAATAGGAGACGAGTTGCAGATAACTGACAATCTCTTCGTATTGGCTAATGCCCACAGAACTTCGCTCCCCCCTACATACGTCATTCGGATGAAGTACACAGAAAGGAATTACATCCACTTTTCAACTAGTTTTAAGAGGGAGAGCTTTGCATCGCCACAGGTCAGTTTTTTGTTTCTTTTGTTACAACTTTTTCTTGGTCTTAGCAAGACCCACTTAGTTTGTTATCATCTTAATTTTCTTTTATTTTAATTACAGTTTTTCATTACAGATTTCTAAAATATATAAAAAATTAAATTGTTAATCTTTAAGCTTGCAGGCCCAGCCCGTATTTTTTTTTTTTTTTTTTTTTTTTTTTTTTTTTTGTATATTTAGGACTAATAGCTGACCGCTATTTATTTTCGTTTTATTTTGATTTTAATTTTGATTTTAGTCTAGATTTAAGATGTTTAGGTATAGTTTAACATATTTTAACACCTTAATGTGTCATTTTGTGCGGACGCGTCGGGAAATTGGAACAGAGAATTGAGACTATTAAAATTTCCAAGACACTTTGTCTAAATTTAAAATATTTTTGTAGCGAAAAAGTTTCAATTGTCTGTTTCGGCGAAACGCGTAATGGGGTTAGCTTGATTCGACGTTCAAATAAATTAAATTTCCCTTGAAAAGCCAGTTTGGAAGTCGAGTTGAACTAATTTACCATTTTCCGCTTACTTTTTTATCTGATTCTGTTTTTTTAATGTTTTACATGTTTAATGGTTTGATTTTCATATGTATTAATTTTTTTAAAACGTGTTGAACTTTTTGGAGCAGCAGCTCTTGGTAACTTTTAGGCGAGCTTACTACATTTTTTATATTTTACTTATTTTGCAGCATATTGCGCAAGATGTTTTCTAGACCAAAATTAGTTTTTCAAAATTGTAATTACTACCTTGCTTGATATATATATATATGTATATGTACTTTACATTTAATTTTAATTTATTTAATATATATATATATATATACATATTTACGTTTGGTAGTATTACCGATTGCAATAAAAAGAGAGGCGCACATCTAGATGTTATAACGGACCCATATACAAAATTTCAACGTTCTACAACTAATCGTTTTTGAGTTATACGAAATGCATGCATACATGCTTATACATCACGAAAACATCCTTTTCAAGTATCAACTTAGAGTCATGTCAGCCAAAAATATAATTCACATGCATTCCATAATCGTCAAAAATGGATATTTCCGTTAAAATATGATACCCAAAAGTTTTCTCGATTACAATACTTACTACCTTTTCATTTCGTACAAGGAAATAAAGAACCTATATTAACCTACATATTCTTATATAAATAATACCTAAGTGCAGTATATAAATATTTCGAATCAATAAAATCTCACTATGGCACGCTCAAGAAAAAAAATCAATAATCATCTAAATTTTCAAATTACAAACATAAATCTTAATGTAAAAAGCAAATACAAAATAACGCTTCACGTTATCAAAATTGCTCATCTTCTTAAATATCAACAACTAAATAATATTTCAACTAAAACACATAATGTAAACAAGAGTTTGCCCGATGCCCCAAAAAATTTAAAAATTATCTATGAAAAATATGAGCGCATTGTGACGCAACTGTATCATTCGTATTCGCATAGAAACCGCATCATTCGCACTCGAATAAACCGCATCGCGAGTAACGAAATGAATTTGTGAGTACCGAATCGGTACTTCGAGTCAACCGATGTACCCGTTACTCAGTAACGAATACATGCGGTTTACTCCAGCTCTACTATTTCGTTAATAATGCTGGTATTCGCACAGTATGCAGAAAAACCACAGCGCACAGTTGATTTTGTTTTAAATTTCTGATTCTAAATAAAATCTATGATTCAATGAAAAGCCGTGTATTTAAAGTATTTAAGCCGTGTATTTGAAGGACTTTATTATACGATTGAGTTAAAAAATAATAATTCCTTTTGGGGGGGGCTATTTCAAATTTATAGGCATGCTCTGCATACATCGCATGCCCTAAGGCCCTCTCATCATGTACAATTCATTTGACGCTTTGGCCCAAGCAAACTTTTCTCGCAATCAAATCGTATTTTCTAATAAAACATTTCACAAGTGTGAAAAAAAATATAATGATAGTGTCTCATTCTTAATAGTTGCATATCTCATATTTAGGGAACTTCTCCCTTTGGTTTTAGGGAATAAATACCTAAATATGAGACACTGTCAACTCATACTGAATTATTTTCAATATTCTGAGTGGTGAACTCTATAATTTATTAAAGAATATATTTTATATTCTTTAATAGATCATAGAGTACTTTGAATAATACTTTGAATATATGAAGGGCTACTTATAGCCCTTCATATATTCAAAGTATACCAAAGTCTTTGAAAAGGTTTTCGTTCTTACGTTGATTGTCTTTATTTTCTGTGGCACTCATAATGATCTTTACCAATATCTTTAATGGCTGTGTTTTTAAATTGTGCTAAGTACTTATTTAATGTAATAAAATACAGTTTGACTTGTATGAAATTAATAAACTGAATCACTTTCCGGAAAATTTTCCTCATGTAGCATACTTCATTCCTTTAGAATATTTTTCATAAGAACATGATCAGTGAATCAGAAGCGAGCACTCAAACATCATTTAGGGGAATCGCCGGAGAAGTGCTCCAAGATTCTCTGGTCACTGGCATACCGAATGAAGTCAGAGAACCTCACAGATTCAAGAAAATCCTGAAGATGCTTTACTTATGCGTGTGTGTTCTTGGATTCTCCTTTCAAGTAACAAGCTTTTACGATCTTTATTCAACTTATCCAGCAATGATCGAAATGAGTTTTCCGAGGAATTTACCTATCATGAGGCCAGCCATAACAATTTGTAACAACAGCCCGTAAGCCCATTTCTGCTATTATTGGTTCAATTTCAATATTTGTGAGACGCCTAAGTTTATGAACTACATCAAATCTAATCTAATACATATATCAAATACACCCTTTTAAAAAAAAAACGAAATGCACCCTTTAAAATGAATCCCATCATCTTGAAACTTTTTATGCGAATTCCTTCATACCAAATATTAAATTTTCAATACAAATGAGCGTTAACTTCAGTCATAACGCGCATTCCTAGTGCGCAACTAGCATCGTATAAACAGGTAAACAATTCCTCACAGTTTAACTTTTCTTATTGTCGACGTTGCAGTTCCCTATAGGCAAAGGTGCGTCCAACACGTTCCTTTCAAATTTCAGTTGAATATTTTAATCAATTATATCTGGAAAACACGATCAAAGAAAAGCATTAATTTCTACAAACTATGAAGCAAACTCTTGCCTTTGCCTACCAATTTTCTAGTGTCTTTAGCAGATATGAACATTGAAATTTTTTTTTGCTATTACCAATGAAATCTTCTAATGTAGCATAGTTTATATATAACATTGTCTCTTTGAGACTAGCGGTGGTTTATAAAAATGAGAACATTAGTTCAGCATGCATATATGCTAATTATAAGTTTTATGATTTCCAGTGTTTGTCGTTGCTTTGTTTGGTTTCTCGAATATGGTTTCGCTGTGTTTGGCTTGCTGGATTATGGTAAAGCACGCGAGGGATGTCTGCCTGAGGAAAGGAAGGCCTTCGTGGAGGACATTCTAAGGGACCTGTATGTATGCGTGTTACACATGCTTGTATGCATGTTACAACCATGAAGACTCCCAGCAGCTAGCTGTTGGTGGGCCATTTCTCGAGTATGATCTCTAGCCTCATCCATCATAAAGTTTTCCAGTAACTTAAGTTTAGAGCATTTAAGTACAGTGAACCGTTGCCGAACGTGGGGGTTAGATCATTAACAGAATTCGCCTACAGTGAAACTGCGTTCCGCAAAGTTAACTTTCTTTGGAAAAATGGGTTATGCATAGCTCAGATTAAGAAAGTATTCAAAATTTTTATGAAACTAAATGTTATTGTGATTGTAAAGGAAACGTGAGACAAATGTTAATTGAAAGGATTTCTGTTACTTCTTAAAAAGTAGGTACATGATGCAGTTTTTTTTAAGTAGTTTGATTTTTGTTTGGCCGATATCTGACCCAACTCATTAAACGTTTCGCAGTAAGGAGTGCAAAACAGTACCTCTCATAATATGCCCTCATTTTTCTTCATTTGGATCAATCATCGTAACAAAATCAGACAGTTTCTACGCACGTTTTTAATAATTGGTTTAATTTCTTATATGTTAAAGGCTTTTTATCTTTTTCTTTACCACTGCTTTTACCGTCGACTCGTGTTATAAGATCATCCAATTCTTGATATTTTATTTCATGATCATTATTCTCCACTAATTCTTTGATTTCTTCTTCCATACCTGAAAATTCTCTGCTCCTGATTGTTTTTGAAATTTGCACGAATTTTTTGGCTTCATTTTTAATCGATGGAAATAATTTAAAACTGCTGAGAGCTTGTGACCAGCGCTGATGTCAACATGCATTCGTTATTGATGATTCCTCTTGTTCTCACGCTGGTTTAATCATTCTTATGCAGTGTCCTATGTTGAATTACTTCTAGAATGGCTTTAGTTCGTTCTTTCCTTTATCTAGTGCCTTATTTGCAGAGATGTAATCATTTTTTATGTATGTATGTAATGTAAAATGTAGGCTTTTAATTTTTTATGATTCCTTGGCTGGATTAAGGAAAAAACCTCCACATTTAGATGCAATGTTTTGAGAGCTGGCTTCAGTCGTGGCCTTCGAGATAACATCTCGAAGTTATCTCGAAGGCCACGGCGTCGTCGTCGGAAAGAGACAGAAAATCCGTCTCGTTCCGTTTTGCTGTTGCGCCGCGTCTAACTTGCAAAGCTGCAAGCTGTATACCGGCTATCTTCATTTGGTTGTTTTATGTAGCGATGCAGGGACAGAAATGCCTAAGTGATTCCTGGAGACAAGATATAATGCATAAAATACAAATTTTTCTCATTAACTGGAAGATTATATACACAATATTTACAACCCTTTGCTTTGCATTAAATGAGTGATGAGGATGAAGTCAAAATCATGCTATAAACACAAGAGAGAGAAAAACCGGTTCGCCGAGAATTTATTCTCTCGGTGCAACTATTCGAATATGATTCAACGTACGATCGGCTAAATGACGATAAACTTCGTGGTGCGAGAAAATTGCATTCTCAAAGGAAATATGGGTAAAGAGAAGATATTTCATATTTCAAAATTGCTGATAAAATATATTCCTGATAACATATGGAGTTGACTTTAACATTTTTCTGAATTTCCTTTAATTTTCATTTGTAATTGTATCAAAAACCAGCAAAATCACAAATCCCTTTAAAAAATCGTCTTTAGGTTCTTCGAACGATATTCTAAGATTTTTTTCTCTTCGAAGATAATAAATGGATCTCTTTTTATTTCGGTCATTTAAATATACCCAAGCTCCATCTAATATGACAACATTTTTCCATTTTTGTACGAATAATTGTTTCTCACAGATAATTTTTCAGCGCGTTCTGCTGTCGGCTAAATGCCGTGGAGAAAGACTTTGCACATTACTTTTTCTCGTCTTTTAAAGATTAAAATCAGCATTAATCACTTTGTTTATTGTTGACACTGAGCATTTTAACGATTATACAACTGTCCTTTTACTTCGAAAATTTTCTTTTAAAGTTCTTACTTTTGCTCCATTAGAAACATTTCGTTTTTTCTAGAAACGTATTTTGTACAATTTTTCTTTTTGAAGCCAAACTTCGACGTTTTTTCCCTTTCTTATCGGCAATATTATCTATTGTTCCTTTAAATACCGAAACATCATGGCTTTGACAGCACATTTTAATAACTAAATGCGAATAATTTTCTTCAGAAAGAGCTCAAACATAGCCTTCTTCCATTACTTCTTTAAAAGCGCCATTTTGCATGAAAGCAGAATTTTCAAATAGCAGACGATAATTTACACTTTCAAAAATATAATTGCAGTAAAACAACGTGTGCGAACAGCCTCTGTAGCATATTACGAAAATGGCCACTTTGTGAATCATCTCAACATTACTCACAAACTCGTCCACAATTACGTAATTTGTTGTTCAAAATCCATTTACATGTTGTATTTCTTGTACATCCCACTGTTACAAAAAAAAAAAAGCACTCTGTTAGAATATTTGTAATTGATGCAGACGTAGAATACGTCTGAGTCTTCCCTTCAACTTTCTTTGATTCGAATATGTTAAAAATTCGGTGTTCAAATTACATTTATTTTCTGATGATAACAGGTAATTCATAAAATACTTCTTTTACATAATTATTTGCCTACATATTTTTTCTCTTTTTAATGTGTCTTACCGATAATTATATCTTGCGTTTACAAAATCATGCAATTATCACTAAAATGGTAAGACTGATATTTACTTCAATCTGTGGATTTCAAAATCATTAGGAAAATCTTTTATCAATTTCCATTGCTCTGTAAAATTTTTGATATAATGTTTTGAAAGGGTTAAATAGTCTGTGACCTTTGTGATTCGTTCCTAAAATTTCCTGAGCTGTGGATTTCTCTAAGGAATTCTCGTTATATCCGCAATCCCTGTAGGAATCCAACTTCAAGTTAAGTTTCGAATGATTAGTCTATCTCGAATAATTTATAGAAAATAATTCTTGATGAAAGGAACATTGAATTAAGAAAGGATTGTTTTCCAATGTACTGTGAAGAATTGCATGAATAAATCTACATTTCTTAGAATGAGAGCTTGATCAATTTTTTCTGATTCATCAAGAAATATCTTGTACATGAGAATACGGCAGGAATTTCAGTATTTTGTGAATTAAAGGAAATAAAAATTCAGCTCTTACAATGATAGATAATTCATAGGCTGAAAGTTTTGATAACAACAGGAAACCACAGATTGAGCAGCTGTTCCGTCTCAACTTTTTCTGCTCATTCAGCGGCTTTCATTTTTAAAAAAATTCTTTGGATACAAAATTTCGATATAATTGCAATATAAATGTTATAGAGAATTTTTACATATTTACAAAGAATGTTACATTTGACAGAGATTTTGCTGTGAAGTATAAAACTGGATGACAGGTATAAGTTAAATGTTATAAAGAACATCGCAAAAGTTTCGACAAATTAAAGCTATATTATAGAATATTTCACAGTGAGTAAATTGATGAGCAGAGTTGTTAGTGGATACTTTTGCCATAAGTTCTAAGACTCTGAGAAGATTTTACAATTCTGAGAAAATTAAACAATTTAGAGAAATTATTTAACAAAATCAAATAATTTTACAAAAGTAAAAATGAAACTAATGAAATGACAAACTAAATAATAAACTAATAAAATAAAAATAAAAGTAATAAAATAACATTACAAAAGTAAAACTATTATCATTAAAATAATAAGCCACTTTTCGGGCTGCTACTTACATTAATAACATTAATACTTACATTAATAAATTTATTTTAATTAATGTAAATATTTACATTTAATTTTTATTAATAAATTTATAACAATTTTATTTTATAATGTTTACTACTTATATTAATAAACATTATAAATAAAAATGAGAATTATACTGCTTTGAGATTGTCGCTGTTCATAATGAGATAGTTCATTATAGTATGAAGCTTCTGGCAAAGAGATTTATTTCTGAGAATCTGCTGAAACCATTTGTTATGCAGGGCAAAAATGTAGATCTTTGGTTATTTGACACTGAAAGAAGTAGTGTTGTGGTCTAATGTATCTTTCTATCTATCTATCTGGTAAGCCATAAATGCAGCTGTCTGTTATGTACCTCAAAGATCTATGAGCTGTCAGATGATAAGTCACTGCACTATTTGTAGAAGCTAATTTACTTCAGGGGATGGGTAAGATAGTAAATGTTCTTCTTTCAGTCACTTTTGTGACCATAAAAATTTCCATTGTGACATCAGATCTTTTTCTAAACATGATTTTAAGAAAGAAATAATTGATGATAAAATATTATTTGCAGCCTCTTCGTGCTAGCTGATCAGCGATCTCATTGTCGACAGTGCCTACATGGGCACGTGTCTAATATAATTTTGATTTGACCTGTTGGAAAGAGCGTTAATAGATATTGATTATCTCTCATTAATGGAGAGCAACTTTACCCTACTATAGCTTGAAGACTCGAAGCACTGTCAGATACTATTATATTTTGACAACAACAGGAAAATTAAGGTTGTCCTTGTAAGGTTGCTGCTGGAAAAGAGTTAGGAGACCATTGTATCTGTCTCATGGATTGTTCTTTATCGAAGCTGAGACAAAGTTCAGCAAATTCATACTGTCTGCATTACTATTCGATGTTATATAATGCTCAAAGCCTTGGTAAACAGCAGATGCTTTCTCTTCCAGGATGATTCCGTTTACTTGATCTGAATTATGACCAGATCGATGAGTCGATAAGATAATTAATTACGACATTAAACAGGAAACGTAGCCGGTAGTTGGTTCAAGATTAACGGAATAACGTTTGAAACTGGAGTTCATTTAATTTATTATCTTTATAAGCCATAGTTACACAAAACATACACAGTAGGATTTCTCTTAGTTTGCATAATAAATTATTTTAACTTTGGTATCTTTCCTGAACCTTTCATTTTCCCCTTGCATATCATCGCTAGGATGCAAATTTAAAGTTAAGTGAGGTGAGTACTTAAACAGACGAATCTTTTAGTTTATTCAGAGTGTGATTTCGCTAACCAGCGCACGTTACTAATTTGTCTTTGCTGTTACGCGGAGTTTCTGATACGCCTTTTTGGCCACTTAATAACAATATCACCGGGTAGGTTGTTAGTCAGCCTCATTAACCTTAAATTAAATTGTTAGTCCAGCACTGTTCTTTATCTTTGAATTTATTCAGTGTAATGTGAACGAAGTGTTCATAGTTTGACGAATATTAAAGGGTTATGTTACTCTTTTTGTCTGATGGTATTCTTTTACGCCTGTGCGAGAAGTTGCAAGGTTCCTTAGTAAGATCTAGTGGTATTTATGTTAGCGAAAAGAGTGAGATCATACAACACACTAGCTTTCAGAAAAATAATCCAGTTGCATCATATTCCACGAGCACTCGCTTTGGGAGATTTTATATTAGCACTAGCGGGCAAGCCCGCCAGCTGAGCGGGCTGAAGCCCGCTAGTATAAGGGCTGTGATGCCTTTGTGGAGGACATTTTAAGAGCAACTGGCTTAATTTCGCCGGTATTCGAAAGTTGAACCCAACTACCAGTGTTCAGCGATTCTACACGGGCTGTGCCCGGTTTATTCACTTACGGATGCATGTAACACATGCGAAAAATCACGAAAACACCCATGCAATCATCCCGCTCACCGGGATTCAAAAGTTGGACCGAACTACCAGTGTTCAGCGGATTTGCGCGGGCTGCGCCCACTTTATTCACGTATGCGACCGAAATATACTGCATACATGATATATATGCCTAAAATCACGAAACCACCCATGCAGCCAGTCCTTTCGCGGGTGTTCGAAAGTTAGAACGAACTACCAGTGTTCAGCGGGCTGCACCCGCTTTATTTACCTATGTATCCAGAAATCAGCTGGCGGGCAAGCCCGCTTATCATTATTCGTTTTTAAAAGATTTCCCATTTTGAATTTTGCCAGTATTCGAAAGTTGGACTGAACTACCAGTGTTCAGCGATTTTGCGCGTGCTGCGCCCGCTTTGTTCACGTTTGCATGGAGACGATACTGCATAAACGATACGCATGCGTAAGATCAAGAAAACGCACATGTAGCCAGCCAGTTCGCCGGGATCAAAAGTTGGACCGAACTACAATTGTTCATTGATTTTGCGCGGGCCGTGCCCGCTTTATTCGCATATGCATTGAAGACACTGCATACACGATACACATGCGGAAAATCACGAAAACACCCATTCAGCCAGCCAGCTCGCCGAGATTCGAAATTTGGACCGAACTACCTGTGTTCAGTGGTTTTGCGCGGGCTGCGCCCGCTTTATTTGCGTATGCATGCACAGGATACTGCATACGGAAAATAACGAAAACAACCACGCAGCCAGCCCGTTCGCCGGGATTCGAAAGTTGACCGAACTACCAGTGTTCAGTGACTTTATCGCTCAGCCGCTAATGGGCCGTTGTAGAAAGTGTAATCGCGAAAATTTTCGCATTTATTATTCAAACAGTAAATTAGTTATTAAAATTCCTTTTATTTTATAAACTTCAATATAATCACACACAAAATTGTATCAATATATATATATTAATAATTCATAATTATTTATAATAAGAAACGTTTCCATATACCATGTCCAAGGAACACATATTCAATTTAAATCCCTGAACGAAAGGAAATTTTTAGTGAAAATTTAAATTAGTAGTTTAAATAGTAATTTCAACTTCTTGTTTAAATATCTGCATAGAAAACCTTTAATCTAAAAAAAAAATCTAGTAATTTCAAATTCTTGTTTAAATATCTGCATAGAAAATGTTTAATTTTAAAAGAATTCAAAAGTAAATTTTAAATATTGAAAAAAAAAGTAGCTATTTTCATTTATTGCAGTTTAATCCACTTATCAATGGGATAAGCCTATCTGCAATCAATTAACAACAACTAAATGAAGAGAGTGTTTCTATTTATTGTTTTATTTTATCACACACAAAATTGAAAGTGTATAAAATGTGAATGCAATTTTTAAAGTAACAGTAACAGAAATATATAACACGAATGAATAGATCTTTAAAAAAATAGGAAGCAAAGCATTAAATATATCGCAAAAATCTAAAAATTGATACTTGTTATTAAGGAAATATTTTCAAAATACAGTGAGGTAACATGCAATCGCGTGCTTTATTTAACTTCAGAATATTACCTTGATTTTTATCTTCGGCGATTAAAGAAACTGTTGCAATCGGAAAAAGGAGCGCGAAAATTAGCGTTTTCAGTTTTTAATTAATATCTCAGCTGATTAAAGTCGTACGAAGATGAGAATGGTATCAATGGATTCGGAGAATTTTTTGGAATCCGCAGACACATGTCTCGAATTCCAACTCAACGCCGTTCCATAGATATTTGAGGAAAAATAATTTGGCCCGTGACCTTTTCGCCAACAAAATGCTAGAGCAGAAGCCAGCTGTTTGCCCCTCCCCCATCGCTTTCGAGAAAGTATTTTTATCTCAGCTAATTCCGAAACTGTTGCCACTCCGAAAAATGAATTAAAGTTTTCGCAGTTTTTAATTAATAGCTCCGCCGATTAACGTCGTACAAAGATGAGACCGGCGTCGATGGATTTGTTGATTTTTTTGGAATCCGAGGATATGCGTCTCGAATTTCAACTCTGCGCCGTTCTGTAGATATTCGAGAAAACAAAATTTGGCACTCAGCCAAATCCCTAAAATAGGGGAAACCCGAGAAAGAGAGTGCAAAACGTAGGGAAAGTAGGAAGAAAATTAGTTTTTAATTAATATCTCGGCTAATTAAAGTCGCACGAAGACGCCGATGGTCCATATGGCGAGCTACGGACCTGACGATTCCAACAGTATGCTTCGCTAAGCTCTGGGCCCAGCCGTTTCGGAGGAGATGATGTTACAAACAAACAAACACACAGACAGAGGCACACAGATTTTAATATTGTTGCGTGCGTACGGGTTCGTTATGAAATGAATGCACAAGTCCGATGAAAAATAAACAAAAATTTATTATTATCACAACAATAATGCTTAAATTTTCTCAAATTATCATGCAATATTACAATATCTCACAGTAGTAATCTTTTAACTACTCAAATGTCCAATAGAACGTAATTCAAAACAGCTAAAGAAAGCTAATCCGTGAATTCGCTACAATCAACAAGAACAATTTTCTAAACAACAACAAACTAAGCAACTACTACAAACTGAGATGTTTTCCTCCTTTTATAAGATTTTAAAATCACGCGCTAGAATTTTCCAGTACTTTCTCGAAATCAAAAAGAGATATTTATTTATTTAATGCACGCGCTCTTGTATTTTCAATTTTCCGGCTTAGCTTTCTTTTAATATTCGTCACGCACTGCACTGCGCGAGAAATAAAACCATTTAATTTATAATTGAACTAACATTAGCTGTTTAAATACCAAATTCGTTACACTGCCCCCTTCCCAAGGACTGCATAGTACAATCCCTGGACAGGAAGCTAAACTTACAACTGTGGCATAAATGCATTAATAAGCATTACATTACAATAATAAACAACATGCACAATAAATGCAATAAATAAAACAAATCAAATGCTATCAAATACAAATCAAATACTAAATGCAAATCAAATACTAAATACAAATCAAATCAAATACACATTTAAAAACAAAATGGACCATGGTCTTATACTATTTACAATTATTTACATTATGTACTACGGCCATACTAATGAGCTAACTTGTCGTAATGAACGACTTTAGGTTTAGAGTTCGAAGACTTACTAATCCGAACCACGACGTCATTCAGCCTGTTTAGGACTGTGTACGGGCCATCCCAAGGTGACTGTAATTTCGGACAAAGTCCTTTCCGTCGAGTCGGATTCCACAACCACACCTTGTCTCCTTCGTGGAATTGATGTTCAGTAGCTCTTGTGGCGTAGTGGGTCTTCATCTTCTCCGTCGCCAAATTGACTCGCTCTCGTGCAAAGTTGTGCATCACTTCAAACCGGGCCTGGAGATCTTGAATATATTCCTCAGACGAAGAAGGAGCATCCGGAGGGCGGCCAAACGGTAGATCACAAGGCAGGCGAAGATCACGACCGAAGAGCATCTGTGATGGAGAATAGCCGGTAGTTTCGTGGACAGCACTGCGGTAAGCCAGTAAAAAGAGTGGTAATTTCTTGTCCCAGTCCTGTTGGTTTCTGGAAACCACTAATGAGAGGTTATTAAGGATGGTTCGATTGAACCTCTCTAGCATGCCGTCCGAATGGCGTCGTTTGAGTTTTGTCAATGCCGAGTAGTTTGCATAGTTCTTTGATTACTGCCGAGGCAAAATTCCTTCCCTGATCGGAATGTAACTGAAGAGGCACTTCGAACCTGGAAATCCAGTGCTGTATCATTACCTCAGCTACTGTGACAGCCTCTTGATCAGGAACAGGGTACGCTTCAGGCAACTTGGTGAAGTAATCAATGACAACGAGTATGTATTTGTTGCCATCAGCAGTTCGTGGCAGAGGTCCCAAGATGTCAAAGGCGATACGTTCAAAAGGCGCCCCTACGTTGTAACGTTGCAGCTTGCCTCGGCTGCGTCTCTTCGGTCCTTTCCGACCTGCACAGGCATCGCAGGATCGGCACCACTTTTGCACGTCATCCTTTGCATCATTCCAGTAAAAGCGCTCACGAACTCTCTGTAAGGTCTTCATTATTCCAAAATGACCTCCCGTAGGGCTGTTATGTAGTTCTTTAAGGACATCAGGAATGCGGGATCTTGGAAGTATCAGCTGCCATCGGAACGTCTTCCCATCATCCGATTCGAATTTCCCTTATAAGACGCCGTTTCGAATGTGAAGTGAATCCCAGAGTGCCCAATACTGTTTGGTTGTAGGACTACAGATAGAAATGTCTTGCCAGGTAGGTTTTTCTGGTTGATTACTCCATTAAATCAATTATGGGTTTAATGGCGCGGTCTTCCAGCTGGTCTTTCCTGACTTCATCATCACTCCACGGTTCTCGATCAGCCGATGTTGATGTTGTAATTTGTCTTGCGACCGGAGGCGTATTTCCAAACCCTACCCCACTTTTCGAATTTTTGACGTCATGGACAAATCGACTTGTTTCTCCTGGATGGTAATTCTTGAGCATGCGGTGAAGGGCGAGAAGTAACATAAACAGAACTTTGGCCTGCGCTTCTAAACAGTATTAAGTTTATTGTCTGAAAGTGTATTCGTTTATGTAATTGCATAATTTTACTGTTTCTGTAATAAGAAAACTTCATTCAGATAAAATTTATTTTAATATTATTATTATCTGGTTATAGGATTATACGAAATGCTGAATACTCTAGGTACTATCGTAATCTTCGCATAACCTTTTAAATTGGATTTTGCCGTATCATTTTAAAATATATTGTATAATAAAGATTAAATCAAAGCAAATTACTTTGTTAGAGATGTGAATGTTCTATCTCAATTTTCTTTTTATCACTTATTATTTATTTCCTCTTTGGAAACATATTCATATTTGGCAAATAATTATCTCCGCTGAAAATTTTTTGATCGTTTAAAAACTATACTTGTCAATAATGTAATAAAAACTCACTAATCTAGTGCTTCATAGATCAATATGACAACGAATTCAAAATGTTTTAAAAACCATTCTTTAATCTTTATTTTGTAGTAGATGCAACTAATGTCGCGGAGAAAAAATATTTCAATAAAAAAGTTCTCCATGTTAATTCAATAGCAAAATTATTTCTATTTCAGTGAGAAATCCACTTTCAATGCTTAAATAACAGATAAATGTAAGATAAGCATTTTAGAAGTTTTAAATATAAGCTAAAGGTTTACTGTACAACTGTAAGAAACGTAATAATTTACTTTCATTCCTTTTAAATCGGCATATTAATTTCCAAACAACTAAAATTTTTGGCAATTTAGAGACTTAACACACAGTATTCCGTCACTTAAAATATCAATTAATTGTTCTTTTTCATTTAGAGATACATTGGAATTGAAAATACCAAAGGCAAAATGGGTCACAGATCCAACCTAATTCCTTATTTGGAAATTTTTCAAAAAAATTTCTGTCAATTTTTTCCTATGTTGTTTTAAACAAGAAATCTGTATTATTTTCTTTAGTAAATTGTGAAAAAGCATGTTTCTGTTTTATTTTTTTTTTTTTCTTTTGGGGGGGGGGGTTCAATTCTCCTTGCCATAGTATTGGCTTAGTTTTAAAAGCTTACATTAATACAAACTGCGACACAGTGTGTCTAGGTAAGATTATTTGTTTCAAAATGTTTGTTAATAATTTCAAAAATTTTCTCTCCAGTTGTTTTTCCTTCCCAAATATTACAACATAAAAAATATTCTACTGCGTCGTTTTCAAAAACATATCTCACATAAACGATGAAATGAAACATTTTAGTAATGTCGGCAGTGGCGTAGCTAGGGTGGGGCAAGGGGGGACATCTGTCCCCGGGCGCAGCATTCAGGGGGCGCCAAACTGATGTTATGAAATTTTAGAATGAAATGTTTTCCATTCTTGGCACAGAGAAAGGGGCGCAAAATCGTCACTTGTTCCCGGGCGCCGAAAACCCTAGCTACGCCTCTGAATGTCGGTAGTTTCATCGAGTTTTATAGTAAAGACTGGATTTTGTATTCTATGGTGTCTGATATGACAAAAATTTCGTAAGAAACAGTATCTTTTTTTTATGCTATTGTTTTTAAATCGTTACTATATTTTTCTGCATGCATAAATGCTGTCATTTTAATTGCTGAAGCGATAATGAGCGATTCTCCAATTGTATGAGGTTTTAAATTTTTTGCAATTAAATATGAAACTTTTAAGGATGCCTGTAAATCCTTCTCAGGAACTATTGTATATTTTTTCAAAAATACATTTTAATTTTTCATGCTCTCAGCTTATTCCTTAAAAAAATTCTTCAGATTTATTTACTTAATCTTTATGTTTAGTTTCTGAGGTACTTTTCAGTTTTACTGGCGCAAATCTCGCCAAGCAGACTTTGTTGACGACAACACACAATATACACATAAAAAATGTTAACAAACGTTAGTTCTAAGAATTTTTATTTTGAAGGCACAAACATATTAATATCTTTTAAAATTTTGTAAAAAGCCAATAAATAAAGATAATAAATTTGTAAAAAGACATTAAGAATTTACTATGTTTTCATGGTTCAACATCCTGATTCGCAGGTTCGTATCACGTAACACCACGTGATCTCATCTCACGTAAACTACGCTAAAAAAATCTAATTCTCTCAGTAATTATCTACATTAATTTCAAGTTAAATCTTAATTTGGAATACAAGTTTAAATGCAAGAATTATTTCAATTCGTACAAATAGCTTACTCAGAAATTATGTAAAACCGCAGTGCTTTACTTCGCTACTGCATTCTCATTAGAATTGATGAATTTAACCCTTCATTTTGCCTTCGGGTGAGTGGTGTGATTGCAGTCTAATTGTCTTAATTACCGGAATGGTCTTGGGGCATAAATTTTAATTATCTTGTAAAAATTCTATGTAGTTGTATGCCAGTATTGAAAGAAACAATCAATCTGATAAGAAATGGCTGCGACTTGTTTCGAAAATGAGGCGGAAAACGTTGGCAGCGAAGATATTCCGTTTGGCATCAGTAGTACCGTTGTTGGCGACTTTATTGTTTGCGGCGGCAAAACGGAAAAAGTACCGTTTCTAAATGTATTTTTAATTTCGCAGGTTTCATGCTTTCCATGTGCCACGTTTTCACTGCATTTAACACACAATGGATATTTTTTTCCATTAATAATGCAACATGTAAAACAGTATAAAATAAACTCTTCTTGATATTTACTCAATTTTTTTTTTTTTTTTAAGTAGAAAGAAAGCCAATGGTTTAATTTTTGTTTGCATTTTCATTAATAGTTTTTCTCTAAGTTTATTTGATGTTGGTGCATCCATCCCATTTCTCTTACAAAAGATTTTGGGCCATTTAACCATCATGAACAAAACTGCAACGAAAACAAAATTGTTTTTATTATCCTTTGAGACACTACTGAATTTTCCAATGCTTAGGAAATGTTTTGCGCTTACTTGACAAAAAATTTGATTAGAAATAAGAAACATAGTTTATAAATGATGCGTATTACAATTACAAATTGCATGCAAGACATTACTAAGATAGACAAAAAAACTAAATCTTAGCTGCGCGTATGCAGTTGCTTTGAAATTTGATTCGAGCTGTTTGGAAATCATCAAACATAACACATAAATCAAGTGAAAAGCAATAAAATCAGAATTAAAATATGGAAATGTTTAATTTAAAATTCCTGGCAAATGTTAAAAAACATCCTAAATTCTCTTCAAATTCCGTATATCTTTTATTGTCAAATAAATTTCTTTGAATTTGGTGACCCCCCACAAATTTGTTCATGACTCCCAGGTTAAAATTTTGTAAAAAAAACAAGTTATCAATTGCATTTTGAAAAAAAAAAAATGATTTCAGGCTTGTCTTCAACAGAACAGCATACAATAGAGTATTTTCAAATTTACGGGAAAGTACGACTTGTGTGAAAATTGATAAACATTGGCTGTCCAATGTGAAAAGTGAATTACGGTTTAATATGTTATGTTCATAGCTTGTGTATTTTTATTATCTAACTAAATACAGAATGATCCATTCTTGCAAACTTCTGCTGGAATAACTGCTAGAATATCTATCCCATTTCAGATGAACAGAAAGCAAGTGTTGTATTCTTATGCAACAATTAGAATACTCTTGCATAATACTTACAAGAAATGAAATTGGTTATTTAACTAAAGTGCAGTCAATTTTATTTCTTATTTACATGAATGATGTATCACACAATGCTGTGTAGGCTGGTGACCTAGCGATGATGACTCAAAATGCATCTTTGCATTCAGGCATACACTCCTTATAAGAATATAACCATGCACTGGAGTCTTAGCTTCAGCAGGTACATTTTGTTGTGCTATGCAATCTCTGTGGGTCCTAAATTCTAAAAACTTTTCCACTCCTAAATTCCAAAAATTTTGCTACTTGATATTTCTGTAAATTCCAAAATTTGCACACCTGCCATAACCGCACTGGCTGTGGCCTCAGTTATCCAATGTTCCAACAAAATCAAATATTGTAACGTTATTTTAGACCAGACTTTCTTAAACTGTACATCGCAACCCCCATCTACAGCAAGGGGTAGCAAAAAATTTTAGTAGTTTTGGTATTTCTTAAACTTAATATAATTTTACAATTACCCAATATTTTTACACAATGTATCTGAAAATAGATAAAGATAAGACAATACAGACAAAGAGAAAAACAAAAATGTTTCAATGCATTCTGTTTATAATATAAATGTTCATTTTACTTGCTTTGCACGTGACGCTGTCATTTCGTCTGTTACTTAATTAAAATTTTCACATTGTTCTATGTCTTAAAATGAGAAATTAAAGATACTGACCTAAAACTGCAATACTATCTTACAATACAAATGGGAAAATTGACAGTTTCACTCACGCGTGTGTCAGATTTTTGCAATGCTTATGGGGTCCCATAAAATTTTCACAAATATTTTGGGGTCGTGGAAAAAAATCAATGATAAAAAAAGGGTCATGACTGAAAAAAAGTTTAAGAAGCTCTGTTTTAGACCAATCAGTTTCCTGACGCCAACCCATTTTTTTTCTCAGCCGAATTGTTTCTGTGGGAATTTTTCTACATTTTTACTGTTTCAGCTGAATGGAAAAACACGCTAAAATGTTTCAAATGACTATTAGGAAAAGAGAATCAAATATCCCACATTATTATTATCTCTATTTATCTCCTGTTTTGATTCCGAGTTATGTTTTTTGATAGAATTTTTCCATATTACATATTTCAGTTCAACAAAATATCAACTTTTAAAATATTGAGGAAAAGCATGTACTAAAATATTTCAAAAAGAAAATTTGGGATAAATAAATATATAAATTAATTTTTTCTAGGAGTGTAGGAGTTCTTATATATAGTATATAAAGAAATTTAGAAACAACTTTTCACAAAGACTAAAAAATTGAAGTTCAAATGATCTTCATAAAATCCTATAAATGTGGAACAAGAATAATTTAAAATGTAAAAATTAACACGTTGACTGCCACGTGCATTTTACGTGATTTGCGCATGACGCCAACTTGAAATTTTTATTATGTGATATATATTATGTTGAAATATTATCTACAGAACATAATGTTATATAATTGTGCTTCACGCTGGGGGTCACCAGCGACCTCCAAACATCTGTAGACCATTTTTGCGATTTATAATTTAAATTTTTACGATTTATTATTCTTCAAACCATTATAGTAACAATGGTACTATTTAAAAATTTATCAGTATCAATATTTATTTTAATTATGTATTTTACTATTGGTCGCGTTGCCAGTGGCACCCACGGCGCTGTAGCCAAGTCGAGTGCAGGTCACCGGTGACCCCCCACGGCAGTCAACATGTTAAAATAAACCATCACAAGAAAAATCAAAAAGTAGTATAAAAGAACAAGAAAGGTGAGGAATCCAACCAACTTTAACATAATATCGTCAAAAGGAGGTAAGTCGAATTTAATTACACTTCCCCTTCTAAAACAAAATCCTTGCTTTTCTGTATCCAGAATCAGCTGATGAACCATTTCAATATATTTTTTATCTTAATAGTTCACCAAAAAATTCTAGTCCTCCTCAAAGCGAAGGAAAATCATTGAAAATATCTTCCGATTTAAAAATATTTTTCTAATCTAAAAAGAATCTTAAAAAAGAAAGAAAGAAAGAAAACATGCCCTTAAAAATGTAGAAAAAATTAAAATCCTGCAGTGGAAAATCTTTGAAAGTTCAAAATAATTTTAACACAAAACTTCACAAGAACCTCTTATCAAACAGAAGTAGCAAAGGAAAATGGGGGGGGAGGAAGTAAAATCATTAAAAATATCTTACAATTTTAAAAGATTTTACTAGTCTAAACAGGATTTTATCAAGTTAGAATAAAAATTTAAATTCAAATTTTCTGAAAAATTGGTTCTAAATTTCTTTTTTTATATATTTACTGATCAATTTTTAGCAGCATAATGCACAAAAATTTTTGGAAGGATTATAAATTTTCCTTTTAAAAAATTATTTGTATATGCATAGTCCAAACACATCTGTATACAGTGGAACACGTTTAACGTGAAAATGCTTAAGGCGAAATATCGGTTAACACGAAATAATGCAACGGTCCTGACAAACTACTATGTATTTTCATGCATTTTGTTTCTCTTAACACGAAACAAAAATCGCTTAACACGAAAAGATATCCTTTCTGGAGATGAACAAAGTACAGAAAACACTGGCATCGCTGGCGAGATTTAAGCGGGTTGTGAAATGAAAGAAAGGTGATTTCACATGTTTCGTAGAAAAGAGGCTAATTTGGCTTTGAAATACCCTCGGAATAGCCTGTGACACGAGCCAGTTTTGTTTATCTACGGTACTTTCGCCTTCCACATCTACAAACGCCACACAAACATCTCATCTCTCATCAGTTAGCTTTGAAATTCAGTGATGAGTACATATGTGTGTGAGTAAAAATTAGTGAGTTTGGCTCAAATGTTGCACTGCATAGAATTCAGCAACTCCAAGGATGAATGAAAATTATTTTCATTACACACGATTCTCAAAAGTATCAGATTCTTCGGCGCCGAAAGAAATGGAGAAGTAGGATATTGAAACTGACCTGACACTTGATGAAATGTTTGAGAAGGTTTATTAATGAACTGCTCTACTGTACTATCGGAAGAATTCGTTGCAGTAGTTTATGATAATGTGTGTACAGCCCCAATTATGGCAAAGTTATTTTGGAGTTTGTTCAAAGCTAAAAAGGTATCATTGATGCAGATTCTGATGACGAAAATAAAATGAATGCAGTTCCTGTTCCCACGTCATCCGAAATGAGGAATATCATAAAAAGTATGGACAGTTACTTAGAAGCACATTCCAATGGTGAAATGAATAACAAAATGTTTGACATTGAACAATTTGATGCTAAACAAAGACAATGCAAAGGAAAATATCAGATTATTTTCCCAAAACTCAATAAATGTTTTGTTTTTCAAAAACTTGAGAAAATTTTGTATTAAATTCCATTAAGTTCTTGTGGATGTTTTTGTTTTATTGGTTTTTATTAAATACATGCATATATACATATCTATGTAAATAAAATGTACTCTAATAAGCTTAATTTTATTGAATATATGTTTTTTTTATTATTTTTTTCTTTTCAATATTCTTTAACACGAAAAAATATTTCAGTCCCCTCAGTTTTGTGTTAAATGATTTTCACTGTATATCTGTTGCATATCACTGTATATCTGTAAATCCCTTTCTTACATAAAACATAAATGGATGTATAGAATAACTAAATAAATTGTAAAGGAAGTTTAATTAGCAACTATGAAATCTTAAAAAAGTACATAGTATGAAATTTATAATGGCAAACATTAAAAATAGATGAAGGTAAATAAAATTTAAACTATATAATGTACTTTATAAAATTAATAATAAGTGGTTAAAAATATTTTTTAATTACTTCAAACATGGAAGTTATTTGGCAGAAATTGTGGGATATAAAATTACTACTTCAAATTTTCAGATTACTATTGTCCATATTTAAAGTCTCGACTTGCAGTCTTAATCCACATAACAACCATTGTAAAAATCACCTGTTATCATATTCCAAAGATCAGCAGCATACATTTTTTACAAAATCGTGCATAATATTAAATATTGGCTTTTGATAGTCAAGTTGATACAAATAAGATGAACTGTTTTTATGATTTTAGACTAGTAGTTTATTCTTCCATTCACTTATTACAATATATATATATTTTTTTTTGTTGAGTTTTTACTATACATACATTTCAGCATTTACATCGTCAAAATTGCACAGACACATACTTGAAGTGAATTTACTTTTACAGCTAAACACAGGAACTGGAAAACAAAAAAGTATTTATTCGGAGATTGTATTTCTTTTTCGTTCATGAAAATCAAAGTTCATTACACAAACATGCAATCACACTGCACAAGCATGTATGGAAATTCTTAATACATTTAGTAATCCTGATAATTGATTACGCATTTAGTAAATAAATCAGAAAATATTTTAATGTATAACAAATGAATAAAGTAGTTAAGCTTTTATAAAACAGAGCATAATACCACAATTACGAAGATATTTAATGTTATAAAGTTAGGTAATTTAGTAAATTTCTGTTGTTCACCAAAGCAATGAATTATGAAGTTCCTTGTATATCTTTATAAATGAACTTTACTGCTGTTTTAAGCAATTAAACAACTGTTCAAGTTATTTTAAAAATTTTGAAATATATACACTAAAAGAAACAACAAAATGTATTAATGTATTTGTCAACCTAGATTTTGGCACAAAAGTCTGCACAATGCTTGGTAGTTTTTAAGCACATAAAGGCACTGCAATTCTTTCTTATTCCTTGATCTGAAGTTTTCTGCAATTTTTTTTTTTTTTTTTTTACATTGCTGTATTGGCCACACATACAATTTTTGTATAGTGGCTTCAGATGTGGATAAGTTTTTCGAACACTTTCGTTTGTTTTACTGGCGTCGCTGAATTTTGCGATGAAATGCAGCACAATTCTTGCCGAGTGTCACCTTCCAGATTTTTCATACTGTTAATGTATACATCAGCAGTGAATTATTCTCCTCTTTCCTCAAATACACTACGGCGATAAACAATAACCATTCACTAAAGATTTTGCGTAAATTGCACCTCATAATAATTTAAATTGCGAAAATCTCACAATTAGTACCTAAACGCACTATTCAGGAGCACAATTCTTTCGAAAGCGCGCCGTAGTAGTCAAAAGTGGGGTAGGCGTCTTGCCAGGTGAAACTAGTCGATATTTCCGTGACGTCAAAAATTCGAAAAGTGGGGTAGGGTTTGGAAATACGCCGACCGGAGTCAGCAGCTCGTATTTCACTTCCACCCTGGAACAATATCGGCAGCTTTCTTGGCAAGGTCTTCTAGACAGGGCGTTGGCGTTTCCGTGTGATGATCCCTTACGATGACGGATAGTGATGTCATATTCTTTGAGTCTCTGTATCCACCTGGCTATTTGACCTTCAGGATTCTTGAAATTTAAAAGTCAGGTCAATGACGCATGATCGGTGCCGAGCAGAAATTTTCTGCCGTATAGATACTGATGGAACTGTTCTACAGCTTTAACTATGGCGAGCAACTCTTTTCTTGTGACACAATAATTCCTCTCCGGTTTAGACAGGCACTTGCTCCAGTACGCCACTACAGGTTCTTGGCCGTCTATTTCTTGGGACAAAACAGCACCGACACTTTCATTGCTCGCGTCGGTGTCGAGAATAAATGGTCGGTCGAGCTGAAGATACGTCAGGATTGGAGCAGATGTTAAAGCCTCTTTCAAGTTGTTAAATGCATCCTCGCATTCTTTTGTCCACAAGAACTTTTGGTTGCTCTCTGTCAGCTTGTGAAGGGGTCTTGCGATGGCAGAAAAGTCCTTCACAAATCTCCTATAGTAGGTGCAAAGCCCTAGGAAGCTTCTCAGCTGATGGACATTTTCGGGACGTTTCCAGGATTTAACCGCTGATACCTTTTCAGAATCCGTGCAACACCTTCTGCAGAGATGACATGTCCCAGGTAAGTCACTTCCTTTCGGAACAGTTTGCATTTAGCGGGACTCAGCTTCAGATTGGCTTCTTTCAGTTTCTGAAGCACCTTCCTAAGATTTTCTAAATGTTCTTCAAAACTCTTTCCGACGATGATGATGTCGTCCAGGTATATCAGGCAGGCTTCGTAGGAAAGGCCTTTCAAAACAGTCTCCATAAGACGTTCGAATGTTGCCGGCGCATTACACAGTCCAAACGGCATCACCTTGAATTTCCAAAGCCCTTGTCCCGTAGTAAATGCCGTCTTTTCTCGGTCTTCAGGCTGTATTTCTACCTGCCAATACCCACTCTTTAAATCAAGTGTTGAGAACCACTTGCTTCCAGAAAGAGTGTCTAGAATGTCGTCAATTCTAGGAAGAGGGTAACTATCTTTCTTCGTAACCTCATTCAACCGGCGATAGTCGACGCAAAATCTTGTTGAGCCGTCTTTCTTTCTGACTAGGACGATGGGAGATGCCCATGGACTTCCTGAAGGCTCGATGACACCGCCTTCTTCCATATCTTTTAACAGCGTTCGCACCTCTTCCTGTTTAGCAAACGGTAGACGTCTTGGATGTTGCTTGATCGGGGGATGATCGCCGTTATCTATTCTGTGTTGTGTCAAACTAGTTCAACCCACGTCAGAAGACGAGCGGGAGAAAACAACTTGAAGATCTTTAATGATGCGATCGGCAGCATTCCTCTCTTTATCGTTTAATTGCGCATTCTGCAATAACTCCGATGTAATGCTCTCTGAGGACACGGATTCTTGGATGTTACTCTTTTTTTCAACGCTGGTTACTGTAGTACATGCTGCAACCACTTCACCTTTCTTAATAATTCTCCCCTTCTCAGTTACATTGGCAACTCTTACCGGGATAACCGTTCTGAATAGGTCGGCGAGTGTTGAGGCTAATAGTACTCCTTTTGGGCTGTTACAGTTATTGGGATATTCTATGATATGTAGCGGAAATTTCTGTTTTCGGCTATGGATCCAGGAAGTAAAATTTCTGTTCTTGCCGGTATTGTGATATTGTGCCGGTATTGTAATATATATGTGCTATGATTTTATGAACAGATTTAACTTCTTCATCATTAACTCCAAATAACGCTATGTCCTCAGATGTAGAATGCAATTCGTTATTTTTAAAATCCAAGGAAAAATTGTATTTCCTTAGAAAGTCCAATCCGAGTATGCAAGAATCAGTGATCTCTGCTACATATGCCGTGTGATGGTAATCGGCACTTCCAAACGTGATGTTACATTTACTTTTCCATCAATGTCGATCTTCTCACCGGACACAGTCTGTAGGGTAACGCAGGGCGGCGTCCAGATAAGTTTGCTTCCCAGTTGTTCAGCCAAATCTTTTCGGATGATGGTAACGTTGGCTCTTGTATCTATCGTCATATTGCAGGGAACTCTATTAATCTGTCCTATTATGAAAAGTCCATTACTGCCGCCTCTCACTGCAGAAATCTGAAGCGCTTTAAACTGGGGTTTTTCATTATCTGGCAACCTCCGCCCCGCGAGATGGCCACTAATTAGTTTCCCTGCTGTTTGTTAGGAGCGGTTTTAACATCCGTACCCTGGGGTGTTCTGCAGTTTCGTCGTATGTGTCCTTCAGCACCGCAGTTCCAGCACTTTACGGTCGGTTTCTTCTCACCAATATTCCGTCTCAAGGCGTTCAGTTGTCTAGTTAAATCGTCTAGACGAGCAGTGGCTCCTGGACCTGAGCAGCTCTGACTGGATGGCGGTCTCGACGGGTGGCTTGCTGGGCTGCCTCGAATTTCATGGCGTACACTAAAGCGCTTTTCAGATATTTAACATCCGCCATTCGCACTGCTTTCTGTATTTCAGGGTCCCGGATGCCATCGATGAAATATTGCAGGGACAGGATTTCCCTTGTTTCTGTCGGGCACTCCGAAAAAGCGTGATGTGACAGCCTTTCAACATCCGTGGCGAGCTCCTGAAGTGTTTCGGTGAGCTTCTGTTGACGGGATTGTAATTGGAGCCTGCTGTAGTCTTTTAAACATTTCTCCCCGAAGCGCAGCTCCAAGGCGCCGGACAGAACTTCGAAATCTAACCTTTTGTTTTCGGGAAGAGTCTGAAGGATATCCGCTGCGTCGGCTCTTAAAGAAGCGGCGAGATGACAGGCCTTAGCTTGGGAATCCCATTCATTCGCATCCGCCACGATAGAAAATTGTGTCTTAAAAACCTGCCAGGAGGTCTTCCCATCATATGTCGATAGCTTCAGAGAGGGACGAGCAGGCATGGGTGGAAATTTTAAACCAACCGAAGTGCTCCCTGCCGTCGCTACGAATTTCTTTAAAGTGTCAACTTCCTTGGCGATGACAGCAGAAATTCTGTCTTCGATTTGTTGTTCAATATGTCCTTGGACGGCAGAAACTCTGTCTTCGATTTGTTGTTCAATATGTCCTTGGACGGCAGAAACTCTTCCTTCAATTTGTTGTTGGAAGGCCGAAACTCTTCCTTCGACTCGTCGCTCCACAGCCGACACTCTATGTTCTATTTCATCTTTGACAGAAGAAACCTTTTCTTCAATTTGCCCGACTTTATTTTCGACAGCTCCTATTCTGTCTTCCATAGCCCCAAATTTACTTTCTATTACGCAGGTTATTTCTCTTTTCATTTCGTCTTGACCTGCTTCAATCTTTTCTTGTACAGCTTTTATGTCTTCTTTAAAAGTTATTTGACTAGCTTCCAACTTTTCGTGAACGGCTTCGATTTCCTTTTTAACGGATTCTTCCATCTTTTCCTGACCAGATTTAATCTCATCTTTCATTTCTTCTTGTCCCGCTTTCATTTCTTGCTGGCCCGTTTTTATGTCCTCTTTAAATGCAGCAAAGGCTGATATCAGCTGTCTTAACTGCTCTTCCATCGCTCTTGTTATTGGCATTCAAATCCCACTTCTGACACCAAAAATTGTTGCGTGCGTACGGGTTCGTTATGAAATGAATGCACAAGTCCGAAGAAAAATGAACAAAAATTTATTATTATCACAACAACAATGCAAAATTTTCTCAAATTATCATGCAGTATTACAATATCTCACAGTAGTAATCTTTTAACTACTCAAATGTCCAATAGAACGTAATTCAAAACAGCTAAAGAAAGCTAATCCGCGAATTCGCTACAATCAACAAGAGCAATTTTCTAAACAACGACAAACTAAGCAACTATTACAAACTGAGATGTTTTCCTCCTTTTATAAGATTTTAAAATCACGCGCTAGAATTTTCCAGTACTTTCTCGAAATCAAAAAGAGATATTTATTTATTTAATGCACACGCTCTTGTATTTTCAATTTTCCTGCTTAGCTTTCTTTTAATATTCGTCACGCGCTGCACTGCGCGAGAAATAAAACCATTTAATTTATAATTGAACTAACATTAGCTTTTTAAATACCAAATTCGTAACAATATAGCGGCCGAGCGGTAAAAACGCTGAACACTGGTAGTTCGGTCCGAGGTTCGAATCCCGCGAACGGGCTGGCTGCATGGGCGTTTTCGTGGTTTTCCCCATGTGTAACATGTATACGAGCCAGTTTCCCTTAGAAAGTCCTCCACGAAAGGCATCCCTCCCCTCAGGCAGATAGCCTTAGCGTGCTTTGCCATAATTAAATACGCCAAATACACCAACGTAACAATATATTAGCATTAAATATACCGTTTTAAAAAAATTAAACAACTATAATCTACTTATATATGTAAAGAAGAAAGTTTGTGTGTTTATTCGCTACTATAGCTTTCGTCACCAAACTTTCTACAATTCTTTTCTGGATCCTGGAAAAGGTCGATGTCCACTTTTTTCCAAAAAAAAAAAAAAAAAAAAGTAGCTAAAATTAACTATTAATTAAAAACTGGGAAAAACGATACTTTTCAGCCTCATTTTTCCGAGTTGCAACAGTCTCGCAAGCTGGAGATGAAAAATCTGCTTTATTTCGAACGTTGTGCTTGTTGCCACTGTTCGCTTTCAAATCTTATAGTTTGTTAATAAAAAATTTCTAAGTTTCACAATGAAATAAAAATAACATTGTCAAACATTAAATACATAGCAAACATTAAAAACTTTAAAATAGCAGTTGTTGAAGTTTTTTTTTCAACTTAACGGTTCATAAAAGTCTAATGCTGCAATCAAAATTAAATTTTATATAGCATTCACAATTACTTTTCGGGTGCTTCCGCTAGTTACTAAATAAATCAAAAATTTCATATTTGTTTGTTAATAATGGCAGTTGTTGAGAGTTTTTTCAACTTAACGGTTCATAAAAGTCTAATGCTGCAATTAAAATTCAGTTTTATATAGCATTCACAATTTTTAATGCTGAAATTAAAATTCAGTTTTATATAGCATTCATAATTACCTTTTGGAATTAATGTCCTTAACGCCGTTTCTCAAGAGCTGAAGCTAAAAAGCAAGCTTAGAATTGCAGTATAGATTTTCATACTTCCTTGACTCTGTCCAAGACCTTCGAATGCCATTATTACGTGTATATTATGTTTTCAGTGTTATTTTCATTGAAAATTTTAAAATATTTTCACGTATCATAGTAGAAATATTTACCTTTTGTCTAAATATTGTTACTGAACCGATTGAAATGTGATTGTGGAAAAGTCTTCTCTCATCGCAGGAGAAAAATGTAACAAATAATTCTATTTAAACGTTTGCCTAACTTTTTTATTAATCCAATCTAATTCAAAATTCATAGTTCAGAGTTAGGGAAACACATTCCTTTCAGTTTCAAGAAATGCTTTCTACTTTAAATTTTCTCTTTTTTACTTTCATGTTTTGTGATATATTGGCGTTCAGTAGGATTATATCCTCTTGCTCTTACCAGTTCTATCAGTGATCCCATATAAGGCCTGGCTTATATGAACTCCGCAATGAGGTGATCTCCAGATAACATGATAGTGAGTGAACAGTTTCGTCTTCTTAAGTTGTGAGTAATATATATTTAAACCATTAATAATTCTCGGACGCACTACCTTTATATAAATTTGATTTTGCGTACTAAGCAGTATAATAATATTTTATTTTTAAATGAGAATTTTAGAATAGAATATTTATTCGAATTTCATATTCTCTATATTTTTTAATTTTAATTAAGTACAAACTATAAAACATGATTTCTTTCTTTCCTTTCCTTCAAAGTTCATGGGATATTTAACCAATTTAAAAGTTCACTATAAAATCTAACTTGTTAAAGATTCTAATTTTTCTTCGTTTCTACCAAAGTTTTAATAATTTGCAATAAACAGTCATATTATTGTTAATTCCTCTTTCAGAGTAAGAAGAAGCTTATATTGCAGGAGATACTCAAGATGGTGCATGAAACCATTTAATTTTACTTTATTTTGTAAACATTCCCACATTACTGCATATACGGCCACGATGAAATGGACAATTTTATGGTAAGTAATAGTAATAAAAGGTGAGTTATTTAAAACCGAAATTGGGAAAAATCTTTTCATGGAAAATTTTTATCTTTATCGCAAAATTTATTGCAGTTATGAAATTTTAATGAGATGTATTTATTAATTACATTTAATACAGTCCCAATTAACTCTCATTCGGTAAAGAAAGATTTGTTTCTAATCCTAAGAAAAGGGGTAAATTTATGATAATTTTTCTGAAACTCGATTTTATATATATAAGCGACATAATGGATAAGGCTGTAGAACTTCGATAATACATACTCAGATAGATTCGTTTAATTTAATATGGCAAGACACTCGAGAGTTATTTGCCTAAGAGAAGTTATGCCTTGAATAGAAGTTTTTCTAGGGGAAACTAGTCCTTTAGGCTGAATTCAGACGAAGGTATAAATGTAATTACTGGTTTAAGCTGAGTTTTGCTAGATACCCAGACCTTGCTACGTCACAAAAACTGATTTAGGGTCTTTGGCATCAATCAATCAATCAATGCAAGTATTTCCGGGATACAGCTAATGTTAAACATTATGTTACTTAAGAAATTTACTGGCATCATCAATAAATGTAAAAACTACTCATTAAACATAACCAGAGTTTATGATTAATGTTAATCAGATTAAATGATATATATACTGAACAAGTAGTGTAAAGTGTAGACACAGATATCATTTCAAACATAGAAGTAACCTAAATTAACAATAACTAAGAAATCATTTTCATAATTTTTCATTGTAAATCTAAGAGCAACATAAACCAGTATAGAAGTTACAATTAGTCCAGTGTCTTAAATGTAAATAATTAAAACAAACAGGTAAAGTTAAAGTAAAATATATAACATTTATTGTGAGTAAAATATTAATGTGGTTAAAAAAGTTAATTTTTTGGAGTTTGCTACATAAGGTGTCTTGACTAAGTTTTAGAAAAGAAGAACAGTGCCAGAAAAACATACCTTTCAAAATTATTTCTAATTCAACTAAAAAGGGGCCCCAGACAAATTACTTGAGCTTTAGATTTCCCAATTATAACAACGGTCTAGTAGCAAACAGGTCTAGTAGACATTCTTTTTCAGGGGGGAAAAACACATTTCATCCCTCCAGGTTTCAAGAACACCCATTATCTATAAAAATAAAAAGAAATGTTTAAGTAAATTAATTCGACAAAGGAGAGGAATCAGTGATGAAGTAAGCTTCTCCGCACAATTTTCCGCCCTGGACAGTCTTTCTCTGGCTAGTATGAGGAGGGCACCAAACTTCCATGATTCCATTGGCCATTCTCAGTTGTTCGAATATAGGGTTTTTTTTTTTTTTTTTTTTTTTTTTTTTTAAGATGTCCGTCGTCACAGTCAAAAGAAGCGAGTCTCCAACTTTCCGTCTCCGCGGCTCTCTGTCTCTCTCTCCGTCAAACAAGTCATGCAGTCGCTTTTTCTTCAGTTGGCGGGAAGCTTGAACTTGATGCTCTGGTGTTTTTCCTAGCAATTCAGCTGGATAATTTGTTCCTGCTCTTGCCAGTATCCTCAAAGAATCCCGGTTGGGGCTGATATATGTTGAAGTCCGAAGATGAGAGTTCTCCATACGAGGCAGAATTGAAGAGGTGGAACTTGGCGAAGAGTGAGGAAGAAAAGTTCTCCCAAATTCAGCAACCATAAGGGATACGAACCTGAGATCGGCGCCTAGAAATTGGCTTTCGCCTCTTTAATTCAAATGAAATACTTCAAGGCTATTCTGAGAGGTCAAACACCCCTTCGTCAAATAGCGACGTTCACAAGAGCTAGCCTCGCCTGAAAAACAGCAGGGTCCAACTTTAATGCAAGGATACGCTGCTTGGCCACGAATTCTCAAACTCCCGGAACACCCTGCGAGTAAGGTACCCTGCGAGTGAAGAATGCAGAATAAGCAAATTCTTCCAAATGGCCAAAGTTTGGCAAAAGAAGTCACCTTCAAAAGGAAGGGACTTTATTTATTAGAGATAAGAGGAAATGGTTTTAACAAATTCTGCGAAATAGGAATGAGGAATGTTTTTCCATTCCAACAACTTGTCGAAAACATTAGTGTTAACACAAGCGCTGAATTAATTCTATTACATAACTTCCATTACAATTATACAAATTATAGAAACTGAATATTAAATCTAGTACTTGAAGTTTCATTTCAACCAAATAGTAAAATGTTTTTCTTTACACAGTTGAAACCTATAGTTACACAATTATTCGGATGAGTAATCATTTCTAAAAATTACGTTTCTTCGACACCTTAGTCGAAATTACCACCAGAGTCAGAAAATATGGATTCATAACTTTACCAGAAAGATGGGTACTAGTTCTGCTAGAGTTCTAACATCTAAGGGTACCAACGGCGGGTTATACATTGCACAGAAATAAACCGTGCCATATTTTGGAATCACAATGGAGACTGTAACCGATCCACGCCCATTTCTGCGATCGTCTTGAATAAAACATGATTGCAGGGAGTTACGTACGTAAATTGCAGCTAACCCACCCCTATGACTTAATCTGTCACACCTATAGCATTTGTAATTTGTAATTGTAATGCTACTGCTGGTCGTAGCAAATGTCTCAGTAATTAAAGCTATATCAATCTCATAGTTTAGAAGGAAATTGTGTAGCTCATGAATTTTGTTGAGAACTCTGCGCACGTTCCAAACCATTAATGTGATCGGCGCCTTTTTAATGTTGTGTTTTTCCATTAACAGTATTTACAACCCGGGGTTTTGTCTTGAGTTAGTTAATTCATTTGTTTAATTTGTTCTTGTAGAAAATGCCAGCGCTCTTAATAGTTGAAACTAATTCTCCTAAATCATGGAAAACTTTCTTCGCTTCGCTAAGCTTGTCTGAATATAAGCCCGTCGAGATTGCGTGGGAAAACGATTTGTTCTCGACCAGCCGGCTAGGGTATATTTTGATTATGCCATTTTTATTTTTAAGAAACTTCTCACCCCCCCCCTAAAACTGGCAGTGTGAGAAGAACCGTAATTTGCACAATAGAGTATCAGGTCTTTATAATTTTTATGTGGGCATTCACTAGAAAAGTGTTCTTTGGGCGCATCTAACACATTTAGGGGTATAATTACATCCCGTCTGCGTGCGACGAAAGCCCTTTGTAGCATTGAATCGGGCCTTGGCGTCCTTTTATTCAACTTTAATAGCGAGATCACATAGGTGCTTTTCATGAAAGATGCCTTTATTAGCTTCGTTTTTGGGAGTGATATCAAGAAAAGTGGTAATTTAATAACTTCACCATTGTTTAACATCATCAATAGTGTAACCCAGGTCTCAATTTCAGTCCTATTATTTAGACCTCGTATAATAACTTTTACATTTTTGTCTTGAGGTAAAACATATGAATGGTGTTCTACGCTAAGTTCTTTGAGTAGCGTAACAATAGATTTGTAACTATCAGCATTTTGTGCATACACTTTTATAGAGTTCATGGTGTATTGACCTCGAAACTTAATATTTTTCTGGTGAAAAACTTTTTTCCATGTATATTTATTTTCCATAAGTGTGATTAGGGGAATTCTAGAGTCATTTTGGATGTTATCCTCACTTTCAATAGCATTTCCAGTGTTTGTATTTTGTTCATCAATAACAATATTAGTGTCCATGTCCTCAGTTACATTTTGGGAATCAGTCTGTTTTTCATTATTATTACTAGTTAATTCTTCATTAGTGACTACTAGAGAAATAGTTGGGGTAGGAGTGTCAAGTTTAACCATTTTGGCAGTATTGCGATAAGTCTTAGTTCGCACTGTTTGATCGCCTCTCCGTTTTCCTGGGGGCTCATCATCCAAGGCTAGTATCTTTGTCTAACGGTGTTCCAACAATTTCACTAATCGAATCGTCATATAATATAATAGGGCTTCTCGCTCTACCATTTTTATCAAGAGATTTACTATTGCTTTTAGTCCAGTTCCCATGATTTCGTTTTGCGGCAGATGTGGTTTGTGAATTCTCCGAATTGTGAGTGTTTATAGCCTTAATCATAGCCATTAAGCTTAATAAAAAGATGTGCATCTTTTCCTCACTAACTGTAAATTCGCCATTTTTAACGCGCAGCCGATCTAAATCTTCAATCTATAATTGCTTAATTTGGATAACCCTGTATATATATATAAAAAAAAGGCAGATTTTTATGTTCGCAATGTTTATCGTTTTACTGAACAGTTGGAATAGTTTAAATGACTGGTTTGGGGAGGGGAGTTGGGACAAAATCTTGTTTAAATTTTTTGGACTACATGATACAAAGCTGTGTCTTGCACAATCAAGACTTTGATTCATTCCTCTTTCAAAATTGTCTGAGAAAAGATAATAAAAATTAGACAGAGGATTTCTGTGTAGAAAATTTAGACATGAAATAAGTTAAAAGCGATTAAATCACCTATTAAATTAAGAATTAATCATATAATACTGGTTATTAACAATTTTGTACGCCAGTTTATTTTTTTAGTGGAAATACTTGGCATTTTCAGGACAGTACTTTAAAGAACTTTGAAATATTAGTACAAACACATTAATAAATTAAATTGAAATAAATAATGGGATGTAATTTAAAAGGCAGAAATAATTTAATGTAAGTGAGTTAGATTTAAAAATTTGCACTTACAAATGACTTATCAGATTTTATAAGGTTTTATTTGATAAATAACTTGTATTTAAGTATGGCATTTGAACCTATAAACATGTGTGGATACTGAAAAAGTGATTAATATATAAGAATATTAGAATTTTCAGTAAATTTTCTTATTGAATAATAAATTCTGACAGTCCTATGATATAAGACTAGGGTCTAAGTTTGCATGAAAATTCCTCTGTTAAATAAAATAATTTAAGTAATTTCTGTAGCATTTTTGTCAATACATTAAAGATATTTGAACTAATTACACGTCCTCGCTTGCAATTAGAACCATTATTAAATCCCTATTTTATCTAATCATTTCCTGAGCATTATCATGTATATAGATTGACCTCGTCTTTGTAACTGATAATTAATACTTGCAATTTATTCTCTTGCTGGTGAACTATTAACAACCCGTTCACCAGCAAGAGTTAGGGTTAACAACCTTCGCTCTGGCTACCGCCTGCTTTACGAAAATCGGCGTAAAATGTTAGTAGCTGGGCTGATTGTGCGCATGCGCGAACGTAGGTTGTGTGAATAGCATCTTAGCTATTCGCACTGTCGGCGCAATTAGCCGCTGCGCTTATGCTCAGCGTCCAGCAAGCAATCCTTCTCAGTAATAAATGAGTTGGCTTAAAGTTCCAAGTTCCTGTTTTGCCGTGATTATCAAGCAAAATGCGTGATTTGTTCCGGCTGTCATCAAGTGATTGCAGAAAAGGCGCAGAAGGTAGACTGAGTTTGAACCGTAGGTGCAAGAAGGTAGGAGCTGATGGTGAAAGGGATGTGACAGCTTGTCACATGAGCTGTAAGCAGCCATGGCATTGGTTGCGGGATTCCCAGCTCACACTTCATAGCGTTAGCGAAAAATCCCTTATTGAGCTTTTTTAGATCTTCGATCGTGTCCAGTTTCATGTCTCTGAAGTGTAACATTGCTCACATAGAAGTGTGCATCTGTAAACAGTCGAAGTAACTTATTCTGGGTGGCCTGTAACATGTTCAAGTCCTTGTAAGAGGCTGCCGCCCAGGCCGGCGATGCATAAGTGATGGGGCGGATGGTCGTAATGTGCATAAGTCTTTTGTCGCGCAGATCAATATGTGAGTATTTTCCCAGCAGCGGGAATACACTATTGATGATCACTCCAAACGTTTTTCTTTTAATGTTCATGATGTGGCCATTCCAACTAAGTTTTTCATTAAACATGATTCCCAGGTATTTAGCTTTACTGACCTGGGGAATCTCTTCGTTAAAGAGATATAACTTATTTCTAAGAGGAGTCTGTAAGCGTCTTCGGCGAATAATAAGTAGCTGGAACTCGCTCGCATTTATTGAGATACGCCAACTGGTACACCATTTCTAGATACAAGGCATAATATCCTGGAGTTTGCTTATTGCGTGGTTCGCATTTGCGGCCTCTACAGCCATAGCTGTATCGTCCGCGTAGCATCCTAAGAAGTGATTTGAGTTGATATGCGTCCTAGGAAAATCTGCCACATAAAACAGAGGACGGGTCCCAAAATTGATCCCTGTGGGACAGGAAAGTAAACAAGACTTAATGATAGAGAGTCCGTGGGTCACGTAAATGGTCACCCACCCAAAGTTGGTATTGATTTTTGGATGAATTTATCCAGAGGATCAATTTTAAAATCATTATGCAACACTTGTTTCCAAACAAAATAGTGTGCATTCGTCATGATTCTGAGCAATTTATTTTGCACTATCTGAAGCTTTTGTATATCCTTTGCTGTTGCAACAGTCCAAACAGGTTCAGCGTATGTCATTATCGGTCTTACTACTGAAAGATATATCAGGCTCTTTTTCTGGAGGTTCAATTTGGAGTACTTCCCAATGATTGTGAAATGTTCCCAATGATTGTGTTCCGATTGAGGCATTTCATAACTCTCAATGCTTGGTTTCGAACGTTTTGGATATGGGTATTCCAAGTTAGTCGGCTGTTAATTGTCACACTAAGGTATTTAGCTATTCGGCACAGGTTCGTTAAAAAGGTACAAGTCCTTCTTTAGGGGGCATTTCTCATTTTCTTTTTCACAATGAAGAGCTGCGATTTTTGTGCGTTAATTCGCGTTTTCCAGCTCTTGCACCAATCTTCAATGAAAGGAACATTGTCTTGCAGTTTTTTAATTTCATGATTAATATTTGCTGACCTAACTGCAAGAGCAGTGTCGTCAGTACAGCAGGCTATAATTGCACTATTATTGTAGTGAATTTTCGAGAAGTTAGCAACATAATATGAATAAAGAATCAGCCCAAGGACAGAACCCTGTGGAATACCGCTTTGCATATATCTCACGGTGTAGAGCGTGTCTCCTACAGAGACTCTACAAATTCTGCTGGAAATAAATGAAACAAGCACAAGGATAATTTCTCTTTCAAAATTATGATCGATCAGCTTAGAAATTAGTCCCTCATGCCAGACGGGGTCGAACGCTTTCGCCACATTTAGCATAAGGATAGCTGCATTTAAATTCAAGTGGAGTGCTTGGCCTACAAATTTTGTAATTCTCACTAATTGCTTTGTTGTAGATAGCTGCTACACTGATTGTTTTGTTATAGATAGTTGTAGATAGCTGCATGTATTTAATTTTCTCTTTTGTACTATGCATTTCGCATAAACTATGTACTTGCATACTGCAGAACCTTTAACATAAGTAACCCGTACTATATGCATATCAATTTGTTACATATCACTTAAACGCATTCCCGTATTGCATTATGCACAGCGCATTATGTATATTGAATTTTTAATGGTCTTTGTTTATATGTGATAATATTTTTTTTCTCTCTCTTTGTGTTTATTTATTTATTTATTATTTTTTTTTGTGTGTGTGTGTGTAATTTGTGCATTATGTGTACCATGTCATATTTTTAATTAATTTTAATGTGTATATTAATGTGTTTTATGTAACTGCTGTTTGTAACTTTTATATATAACATATGTACTACGTTTCCACACAGTGTCTTACATCAGTTATAACCTCTGTATGGCCATATAACAAATTATTATTACTCCCGGTGCAGCCTCCTGGGGCTAAAGGGAGTTGTTGTTTCTAGATAGTGGAGGGCGCGGGACATACGCCTGTTTACCTATGTTAAAGACCAGGCGTCCCCGTCCTCCGTAACCTGTAACCTGTAGATAGCTGCTCACGGAAGCCAAATTGCTCAGGCGGAAGCTGTCTAAAGTGAGATTTCATCCTCGCTAGTAAAATACTTTCATATATTTTAGCAAATCCAGGCAATAGGCTAATGGGTCGTATTCCGTCTGGTTGCGTATGATCCTTTCCGGGCTTAGGGATCATGATAATTTTCGCAACCTTCCACTGTTCAGAAAAGTACAAATTCGTCATACAGGCATTAAGGATGGACGTAATTCTGCATATAACATTAATTGGGAGATTCTTGATTGCAGTGTTCGTAATACCATCAAGTCCTGAGGCCTTTTTAGTTCTCAATTGTTTGATAATATTCATGATTTCTGAAGGGGTAGTTAATTCCATTAAATTGTTAGCAGTGGGGGAGTTTAACCAATCCTTCACTTTAAACAGTGTTTTCTTTTCAAATTCAGTATCCACTGGCCAATCATTTGACGAGAATTGTTCCTCCAAATGTGAAGCGAATACAGCAGCTTTTTCGCGATTTTGAGTAGGAATATTGTTCTTAAAGTGCAGGTGCTGATTACTAGAGTACGTAGTGTTTAAGTTTTTGATAAAGTTGCAAAATTTTCCGTCCTTTGTATCTAAGCCCACCAGAGGCCGAGCGGTAAAGTCGCTGAACACTGGTAGTTTGGTCCGAGGTTCGAATCCCGCGAACGGGCTGGCTGCATGGGCGTTTTCGTGGTTTTCCCCATGTGTAACGTGTATACGAGCCAGTTTCCCTTAGAAAGTCCTCCATGAAGGCATCCCTCCTCTTAGGCAGATAGCCCTCGAGGCTTTGCCATAATCACACACACACACACACCTTTGTATCTAAATTAAGCGTTTTTTCTTGCCACAAATCCTCTTTATGTTGCTTGATTAATTTCTGTATTTCTTTGCAGAGTTGGTTAATCTCACGTTTGATTTCAGGAGACCAAGTCAGGTGATATCTTTTTGGAAGCCTATTCCGTTGCCTCATAAGAGAACGAATCGGAGTTGGCAGTTTATAGAGTTGTTCTCTTTCGGTGATTACTTCACTAGCCTCAGTAGTAGCATTTTTAATTTTGTTAGTTAAAGTCGAGATTTCTTTGTGTATATCAGTCACTAAGTTACTTTGGGCGAAAGTCCAATCTTTAAGTTCTCAAATAGCTGCCAGTCAGTGTAAGTTCTGGTCATGCTAGTAGAGACTTTGGGAATTCCAAGAGTTGCAATGACAGGTAGGTGGTCAGAATTTAATTCATGAACCACGTCTAATGCAACTCGAATTGTAGTAGTCGAAAGAGCAATATTAAGAATGTCTGACCTCTCAAGTGGATCCAGACTGTACGTATTCTCGCTAGGAGCATATAAGACCACAGGGTGGTTTATGACATAATCGTGTAAAACTTTTCCATTAGCATTACCCCTTCTACAGCTCCAAGACAAATGTTTTTAATTAAAGTCCCCTGTTGCGTGTGTGTGTGTATGTGTGTGTGTGTGTATTTAATTATGGCAAAGCACACTAGGGCTATCTGCCTAAGGGGAGGGATGCCTTCGTGGAGGACTTTCTAAGGGAAACTGGCTCGTATACACGTTACACATGGGGAAAACCACGAAAACACCCATGCAGCCAGCCCGTTCGCGGGAATCGAACCTCGGACCGAACTACCAGTGTTCAGCGACTTTACCGCTCGGCCGCTGGTGGGCCCAGTCCCCTGTTGCAATTGTAGGAATGTTCTCAGGTAAGATAGAGTCAAGAAAAGCTTCACTAATTTTGTTTTTAGGCGGGTTGTACACAGCACAAAAGTCAATGTCACCAAACACAACATAATTTTCCCAGTAACAATTTCACAGTTATTATCCGTGCTTGAATTAATAAGACAACATGGGTAACTTCGTTTGACAAAAATCATAACTTCCCCTCCTCTTTGGGTAGTGCAATCACAATTATATGCCACATAATTTAGAATTTTTAAACGATGGCATCGTTTTGCGTGAGTCTCTGTAATCATGCCTACATCAATATAATGATCTATGCAAAATGTTTGAATCTCGCTGATTCGGTTATGGAGGCCATTGGCATTTCAGATTACGAAGCGTATAGTAGTCGGCGTTTTAGCGTACTTATCCATGAATGCTGGGGCACGTAGTAAGTTCCTGAGATGTAGTTGTAAATTCATCTGTTATTTTCTTGCATAGAAGAGGAATCCCTGCCTCTTTGATAAAGAAAACCAACATATTGAGCTGTTGAAACACTTGTTTGGCCTCATTAATCATTTTCATGGATTCCGGAGTAAATCCGCTAGATAATGCTTGCACATAGGATTTATTAGTCACAATTCGTTCTGTAAACTTTTAGGCAAAAGGAGCCGCTTTCTGCTTGGGAAATTTCTCACAACCTCTAAAATTGGCTGTGTGGCCGAGCTGCGAACAGTTAGCCCATTTTGGGGGCTCAGATTTATCTTTCTTGCATTGGAAAGTTTCATAAGCTTCAGCTAAACGAACACAGCGTGGCTCATGATTACAATTTGCTTGTGAGCGGTGAAACCCTTGACAGCGATAACACTGCAAGGGTCCCGCTCTTCCTTTGTAATCTTCTACCTTAATTTTCATTCCTAGAAGAAAAGCTTCATGGTATATTCGTTTGTTTTTCTCTTTTCTTGCAAGCGTAATCAGAAAGAGTATAGCAGGTTAACGACGTCACCGTTTCGTTGACGTTTTAATTGGTTCACTCTTATAATTTCAAATCCTTTTGCAGTTAATTCCTCAGAGATCTCATCAACTTTGATACAGGCAGGTAAATGTCTAATTACTACTTTCAAGTTCTTTTTTCCGGTAATTCACAGCAATGAAAACTCACATTTCTGTCTTTAAGGATTTGTTGCACTTGTTTGAAACTAGACGGTAACTTTACATGTATTTTAAATCCACCCTGTATTTGTTGTCCGAAGTAGTACTTTCCGAGTATAGGTTGTGCTTCTTGAGAAGTGCTCTTGCTTGATTCCAATTGAATAGAGGGTCTTTAATTGTAAATGGAGGTAGCCTTCCTTCATTTATAATTCCTTTCGTGCTGGGAGTTGCAACTTTTGAAGAGGTTTCGTCATCTTTCGGAAGGGTAATATCCATATTTTCGGAATGGGTAGCTGTAGCAGCAGGAAGCTCCGCCGTGGGCTGACTGGTGGGCGTGGCTATGCTCGGGTGAAAAGGTTCATTTTGCGCAGAGTCTCTGATTGGTTGCGGCATCTTAGCACGGATCACCGTCGGCGAATCAGAAGTCATCTGGTTGCTTTTGTCGGCATTGAGTTTCCAAGTAGCTGGAGCAAAGAATGTCTATGTACATACTGTCTGTCTACGGTAAGAACAGCTCCCGCCACGGTGTCTGGCGAGTGGCGGTCACTATAGCAACAGGGCTAGTATATTTCAAATAGGGACGAACCAAGGGTTGCTTTATTGTTATTTTGTTTTTGGCGACTGTTGGCTTAAGGGAAGTTTATCATTCGTCTTCTCGGCTTCATTCCAGCTGCACGCATCTTTTCTTAAGCCTTATATTATTACTATTAGCTATTTTTATTCTCATTGTTATATCTTTTGTGCTAGCATTTGCTCAAATTCGCTTCTATTTAGCTTGATTTTCGTAGTGCTTTGTTAATCGCCAATTTTTTAAAATGCCCTTCCAGTTTAAGAAAGGTCAACCTTTAAAGTCTCAGTCACGTCAAATCGTGTATAATGTTGCAGAATTTTACGCTTCTGAAGCTTCGGCGAACTCTTTAGTAGTTCCTCTTCCTTAAGTTTTGAAGAGCGAAGTATCAACAATGGGTGAAAATAAACTTCTGAATACACTTGGAAAGAAATGTAAAAGCCCTGCTAATCATAAGTGTGAAATTGACGATTTTGACAAATGCATTCTACGGCAGACAATACAAGACTTTTACACCAAAGAAAAGAAAGTGCCATCTGTGCGGAAATTACTCCCTGTCTTGAGGCAAAAAATAGACTTCCCCTGGCAAAAAGACTCTTTGTGCAAAGTTTTGTGTTCAATGAATTTTCGTTGGAATGCGTAGGAAAAAAAAAATTCTTATCGAAAGACCTCACATTGTATTTTGGAGGAACAATTATTTACGCGAAATGAGAAAACTCAGAGCAAGTGAACGCCACATCGTTTACATCGATGAAACATGGATTGACAGCAATTTAGCTTTTAAGAAATGTTGGCAACATGATACGGTTTTGGGCGCACAGCCAGTTTCCCTTAGCAAGCCCTCTATGAAGTCATCCCTCCTCTTAGGCATTTAGCCCTGGGGGCTTTCCGTAATCATATAAACCAACCCAAACCACTGGTAATTAAGGAAAAAGCAGTTTTGATTTTAATTCACCTTCGCTTCCTTCCGCCATTAAATTAACCAGCTTTTGGTTTAGTTTAAAGGTATGGGAGAAGAAGAAATGTTCGCAAAAAGTATTTATTGAGAGCATGGGTATGTAAAAAAACGCTTTTACTTTCAAGATGATTCCATATACATTTAATGATGAAATTTATAGTCATTATTAAAGGACAAGCAATAAATTAACAGAAAATTTTGAAATAAAAACATAGCAGAACGTCATTTAAAGACCGAAGAAATTGCTTTGAATGTTCACGGTAGATCAGTTAGAGGGGAGAACTATAAAAATTAAATTTATTTTATATTTATGAAGTGCGTTTATACTATATTACAGAGAATGGTGCAATCAAGTAGATTTCTAAGATGTCATCTATGATTTTGCAAGCAAACAAATAAACAAAAAAGAAGCAAAATAATAGCATGATTTTTTTAAATGTCAAAATTAAAATTTTTCTTCAAAAATAAACACGGATTTTTAAATTTATTTCCCTACAAGTTTATTTTTACTCATTGTACATCTAGAGGGATTACATATACAAATTCAGCGACTTGTACCTCACACGGCAAAATCAAAGACCGTTTCTTGATTGCAAAAGCTTTATCTACGCCATCGAATTTTTATTTTCGGAAATTGGATGTCGGGGTCGACGCAAAGGGTCAATGATAATTTTACTTGAAACTAAAACAAAATGTGAATATCGCCAAATCATCTTTAAATGCGCCAAGGTGGCAAACTCAGAAGTAAGTCTTCAAGACACCCCTATGAAAAATGGGTTAGGGCTCGTTTCTACGGCAACAGACAGCTGCAGACAAACTGGCGAGAGCTGTTTTTACCATAGACAGGCAGTACATTGGCTGGAGTTCTCCCTCTGAAGCGGTGATGCCTGGGTTTCCGGTTGAAGCGGTGATGCGAGGTTGTAGCCACAATCCACAGTTTTCTTAGTTTAAAAAGACCGTAAACAGTTAAAAATTCTGGAATAGCACGAAAAATAGAATCTCAATGTTGCGTTTACGCATTATATATTGGAAATTAAATACTAAGGAAATGTAATGAAAGCTTGATAAATTTATAGTAGTCGGAAATTTACTATATGTAAATAAAGCTTACTATTAGAGATTTAATGTTGCCCTAACGAAAAATGTATTATTACGGAAAATGCACTTGCAGTAGAATGTCGAGTACTTTATATTAACTTTTTATCATGTCATCTTTCATACGTTTGCATTTACTTTTGTGTTGTTTGTTTGTTTTTATGCTGAAAGATGTATTTCATTATTCTTCTGCACACTTTAATTGCTTTAATACGACATTAATGTATGCTGTTGCATCGATATCTCACATAGGTATTGCGGGATATGTTTTCGAAAAATTTAAAAACAACTGATAAAGCAGATTTGATACAAATGAATCACAAGCCAGACGTCATCCTTGGGCCTCGGTAAGTCATTCTTTAAGAGAATTTCAGTGATTAAGAATGCGTCCTTGCTCTTAATGTGATATTTTGAGTGTACAATTGTAGTTTAACTAAAATCAAATTATTATTACTTCGGTAATAATAATGAAGCATAGGACTAATTGCAACAATCGCTTTATATATATCCTTCATAACTAAACTCAGGAAAGTACAAAAACAGATAGGAAATAACAAACATGAAATATTGATAAACGGTGACGAAACTGGAATATATCCTACCTCTTAGCTTTTAAATTCGCTTTAAAATTAATACTGTGTTTTAAGTACCGAAAATAATTACATATTAGAGACTGAAATGTTAGTATATTGCTCAAGCGTTAACTAAGGTGCCGAACTAATTATTTAACTGGAAAATGATATCTCCATATTGTAATTTTTACATGAAAACTGTTTGGTATTTTTGGTAACTTCGCCAGGATTTCAAATAAAATCTATTGCTTATATATGGATTAAATCTGCTTTAAGACGACGTGTTATAAAGGTGACACATTTTTTGTAAATAATAAATTAAGCAGTTTTTACTAGTAGCATGTTTTGCTGTAAAACCTTTCTTGCTGTGTACTGAAAATTGATGCACGATAAATTTTGGGGGCAGAATTCATTTAACTATGAATAAGCCAGGCTTTCCTTTTACTAAATAATAATTTCGTTGAATTACTCTAATTTAATTAACCAACTCCTCGAGGCAGATTAAAAATTTAAATATCTCGGTGAATTTTTGTGGTACGTGAATGACACTTCTTATATTTTTTTTTTTTATAACGAGTATAAAACATTCCTAAACCTAAGTGTAAGAATTCAAAGACTGCTTTAAAAACTAAATTTCGCTATTTATAAAAAATTGCTTTTTTAAATTTTGAAATTGCCAAATCATTAATATTTGTAGAAGTATTTAAACTTCTATAATTGGAAGTGTATGTCTAAGCCCAATGAGTGCAGAAATACAAAGGCTGTTGGCACATTTTTTAGGTAGTTTTGCTTTGCTATAAAAAAACAAATTGCCTGCTTTAAAATATATTTTTAACTGTAAACACATTTTTGAAAATATAAAATATCGTCTGTTTTATCCAAACATTTATCCGGACAAAAATGGAAAAGTATTGTCACAATAGATAAAACTCGGATGTATTTAAATCATCAAAGAGGAGGCAAAAATCCTAAAACATAAGCGAAAAAATCTAAAGAAAGTTTTTCAAACGGATTTATGAGTGCTGCTCCTTTCTATATAACGTCATATTAAAAATGAAGACAGTGGAGAAAAATGTTAAGAACCATTTCACACATTATCCAGGAGCTTATTTTATACCCAACTGTCAAATATGAAATACCATGTATTTACCCATAGTGCCATCAATCAGTACAGTTATAAGGTATTATATTTTTCTTCTTAGCGTGCCTTGGTGGTGTAGTGGTCTGCACGCTCGACGCGTACTTGAGAGGTCCGTGGTTCGATTCTCGGAGTAGTATTGCTCATTTTTCAAGTCTCCTGTTTCCAAAAATTCCTAACGTCTCTACAGTGGTGCCCGAACTAAAAACGGTGGTGGATGACGATTCTCCACCACCAGGATTTGGCGACTGGGTACCCTAATCTCCAGTCGCTCTTTAAAAGGTGGAATATATAAGGTATTTCTCCCGCCTTTTTAGCGTGCCTTAGTAATGTAGTGGTGGCACGCTCGGTGAGTATTCGAAAAGTCCATGGTTCGATTTTCGGGGAGAGCATTGCTTATTTTTCAGGCCTCCTGCATTCAAAAAATCCTAATGTCTCTACACAGTTGCATAAAAAAAAGCAAGCAGGCGCACATCAAAATGCACCGTTAATTTCGTGGAAAAAATGGAACATGAAACGGGTATCAAAGCCATAATCTATACACATATACCTACTCAATATCCTGATAAATAGATTTTTTGCGCTTTCGGAGATTTAAAAATGTAGAGTTGTCCAAATTATAAAGCTCCTTGGCTTTGGCAAGCTGTGCAGGAGGAATGGTACAAAATATATCTTGCAAATTTTGTAGGAAAGATATGGGAAGGCCATATCTTTCCTACAAAATTATGGAAGTATGGGAAGGTATGGTATATGTGTATATACTTACTTGGAAATCCTTAACTATTTTTTACTTAATTCACGAAAATCCATGCGTATCTGCCATTTTCTTCCTACACAACAACTGACGAAGCATATTCTGAACAAGACAGCTTTATAATCTCATCCCTGAACCACCACTGAATTTGGTCATCAACATTTTTTTGGTCAGTAAAAGGAATTCTCCTCCGACGGTGAGAAACTGGAGTTCCATCTTTTAGTATTACTTTCGTTTTTAAATCTGTACTAGGTGGCTTTTCACATGGGTTACACTCTTTAATAAGAGTGGAAACAGTATTGCGTAATTCTTTGTCCGTAGCGTGCGTTTTACAAACATCGCGGATGTGTTCAATAAAGAGCATTCTGTTGATTAGTATACATTTCTTTTGGTTCCTGAAAATGTGACATAATAAGCGGCTAAGTTTATTAACCAGTGAGTTTAGTAAGCGGCGGGCACTGATTATATAATTCAAATAGTTTTTAAATTACTACACAAGCAGGAATTACATGTTTAAAACAAGTATTCGAGGAGTAATAAATATATTATTGTTTGAAGCGACGAAACTTAAGCTAATTTACACTTTCACGCAAGCTTTTAGCTTGTCTCTTCAATGTGACATTGAGAAAGGAAATAAAAATAGAGAATTTCTCTTTAAAATAAAATAAATAGAGAATTTTTCTAAAATGAGAGGAATTTTTGTGAATGCCGATTAATTATTTCTTTCATCATTTTTTAATATTGGCATCTAATTTGATTTAAAAATAATAAGAATAAAATAAAGGGAATTCTTTTTTTTTTTTTTTTAGTTAGCGTAACTACGAGCATATTCTCTACATTGTAGTTCATGAAATAAGAGACTTCAAAATATTCCTTTATAACTATAAAAATAATTTATTCTGTTTTTTGATTAAACAATGTCCTCCAAATTTTTTATTGAAACATACGTATAATTATTCTTAGCCGTATAACCTTAAAAATAGCTTCTGAGGAGCTTAACAATAATATTTGTCTTTTTCACACGCACAAATAAGTAAATAGATGAAAACAAGAAAACAAATATATAAATCAATAAATAAATGTTCTAGATTTGTCATCGAAACATAATAGCTAACTACTTAACCGAAAAGTAGAAAATATTGTTTTCGACTTACTAAAATATACAAATAAAATAAGTAATAAAGTATGCAAAGACGTATTTTTGAAAAATCAAAACTCACACTTGAATACTCCATTTATTATAATTACAATCATAAATATATTACATATTCATAAAAATCATGTGTCTTTTCATTCATGTGGGCTTTCGTCATTCACAGTGATAAACTGTGGGCTTTTGTGCGTTTTTCATCTGTAGGAGTATTTGTCTCATGGGCAACTACCACAGAGAGGTTGTTTTAGTGGGCTTTTGTGGCGGGCTTTTTCGTTCAGTGGGATTTTATTTGGGAACTGTGACAACATGTAACTCTTTTCATCTTGTCCATAACGTTGTTAACCGCAGTTTGAGGATTTAAGTTCCACTCTTCCAGGAATGCGATCTTTAGGACATCATCTAGGAGAAGACGTATCAGTGCAACTGCTTCCCAAGATAGTTCTCTACCGGGTAAAGATCAGGAGATTTGCTGGCTACAGTTCTCGCTCAATGTATTCAATTTCAATGAATTCGTCAACGAGGTTTGCTCGATGTGCGCGAGCATTATCGTATATAAATAAAAGGCCAAATCCATATGTATCTCTAAAACGTCTACATAGGATTCTAAAAACCCCCATCCTAATATCTCTTGCCAGTCACAGATCCTCTGTTCAAAACGTGATGAAGCATATCTCCAGCTATCATTATTCTTTCCCGTACGATCACACCTGCGTCACTCAAACCCTCCATAAATGTTGGACGTAAACTTTTGCTTTTCTGACTCCCTCTAGATGTATATAAGTTTAGAATAACGTGACAGACAAAACCTAAACTCATCAATGAAGTAAATATGTAACCTCTAGTTCTGATGCTCTTTACTCCGATTAAAATAGTCCCTCTTTTATTGTGAAGACATAAAGGCGTCCTGGCATAAAGGCGTTTTTATTAAGCTACTGTATATAGTTTACTGTGACACAACAGTGGCAGTGGTGGCTGCAAGCTTTGAACTTAACTGTTGGGTAGTATATTTTCTGTTACGATGCGCAATTATTACCAGAAATCGATCTTGAGAAACAATTGCTAGTTGTTTACAACATTGTCCTGGCCTCCTTACAAAGTTACAGAGCTTTAAAATTGTTCCCGTAGGGAAAAGAATGTCCGTGTTGAAATATTCACTAGATCTTAGTGCTTCCGTGATTATCCACCCTGCCCCTAAACGGCTGATGATTCGCCACTTCCCAGTTTCTTCAAAATGATACTTTGGGGTCATAATAAATCTTACATATTGAAATCAAAGGCTATATCGCAGAAATTCTCTCAGTTGTTCATTTTCTACGAAGCTTTTAGTTCATCCACACATGACTGACTGACTTGTTTTGCATATCAGAAACCGTCTGATTTCTTTTAATCAGCTAATACTAAATAGGAGTGTCTTTCACACATTTCCTGAAAAATGGATTAGACCGGTTGGGTATTTCATGGACTATCATTATTTTTAGGTATGTAAAGATAAATTTGGACGTGAGTGTAGAAACGACTAGGCACAGGGTACGTGTCGGAACACTAATGGCGCCGGCATCCAACAGACAGTTTTATAGCTTAGATAAGGTTATAATTATGATCGAATCATAATGAAGAGCTATAAAATTTAATTCACTTTGTATATTTTGGGATACTTGTAAAAGCTCGACCCTGCTTTCATCTGTTCTGTCAGCAGATAAGATACCAATCTTGAACAGTCTCGATCCTGTGCCATATTCCCCCAAACAGGTACATCGAAATAAATCGGAAAAATTATTTATGCGATTGATATAATCTTTTTGAAAAGTTGATTCTACTTCAGAAGGAAAATAAATAACTCTAATATTTTTAATTGAACGCAGACAATCTTTTCTTAAATATTTACACATAGCATATATAAATTTATGCACATATATTTTTAATTTGATTACAACTTATAATATTACTTTGTTTACCTTTTGCAATTACCCAGCCATTTCTTTACCCGAGTTTTAAGGTATGGCTTATATAGCTCGATTACTATGGAATCTCTTATGAAGATTAAGATTTCTCCGCTTAAATTTAGCGTGCGGCTATAATTTTGACTCGATTTATTAAATTTCCAATTCTGGAATAAATATATTTTCTAAAAGAATTCTATTCCTTATTTTACAGACATAAAGAATTTTTGGAAGATGCTTATTTGACTATGGTATACAAAAGTGTTCGCTATTACGCAACGTGCTACAGGACCAATTACGGAGCAGATAATGATCTTCTTCCCAGCACATTAGGTATAACATAAGAGAAATAGTATACATGAGGTATTTTACGTATGTGATGTTTTTCTTTAATTACATCCACAGAAAATTTTTTCTTGTTGTAAGAGATTGATTTTGCTTTATAATGATGTGATTATTTGCTCTAAGCCTGTTACGTGTACATTAGCTAATAGCAAAGACGTTTCGTAATTTCGCTTTTATTTTTGTAATTTTATTAAAATTAGAATCAACAGATCTAAAGACTGACAGAATACTTTCAAATCGAAAGACAAGAACTTTGATGGACCGGTACTTGATTTATATGATATCTCATGAAATGGTGACAAAGATGATTGCACCAGGAGCTATGCTTGCCATTCATGATCCCTTCGATCCATCTTTCGATCCACATATCCTGGAACCAGGAAAACATTACAGGATTTTCATTAGAATGGTAAGTATGTTTTCCATTTTGATTTAATCAATAAGAAAATATACAGTTTTGTGAATGAATAAATTCCTGACAAAAACTTTGTATAATAAACTTTATATATGGACTTTAAATACGAAAGTCTGAAATTTTTTAGATACTCGCAAATGATAAGGGACATAAGAAACGGTTAGATTTGAAATATGAGCTATTTTAGCATAGATGACAATTTTTTATTGGTCATTTGCGTGTAATAAATTTTATGCAGCAAGAAAAATGAAGTTGATACGAGAAACATTATTGCGCGATGATTTCAAAGAGGTATTAAATAAAGAAGATTGCACTCAACTACTACAATTATCTTTTTGGAAATTAAGGTCCATCTAGTGTTACTGGATTCAGATGGTTTACAGAATTTCACAAAGGTCGCAACTCTTTTCAGGGTAAGGAACACGCAGGAAGGCCACTGTCAGCAGTAATCTCGGATAATGTGTCTGCCATAAGGAAAATGTTAATCAATGATAACCGTGCACCTACCAAATGATGCAGAAGGAACTTAACATTGGATCTGTCGCCCATTAAATTATTCATGAAGTATTGCATTTGAAAAATTAGGTTGCTGTAGTGTTCATCGTAATTTAACTAAGCACCAAAAAGAGCGTGTCAGAATCAGTGAAAACCATCAAGCTGGAAGGGTAGATGATAGTTACAGTTAACTATTACACCACTGTCTTCCAGAAATTCTTCAAGAAGTGAATGTTAGAGTCATGGACTCATGCTTCACCATGGCAATGCATCTTCTCATTTAGCAAGACTGACAACTGAGTTTCTTAGACAAAAGCAGAGATAGTGCATTCAATCTATTCACACGATCTAGCTATGTGTGACTTTTGACTATTTTTAATTTAAAAAGGAACTTACGTGAACGTCGTTTTAATTCCGAAGAGATTACTGATGAGGCTATAAGTGCATATCTTTCTTCGATTCCAAGAAATTAAAAGCTTGAGGCATTTAATCGTTAGAAAATTAGCCTACAGAAATGTATTGATGCTGGAGAAGACTACTTTGAGCACTCCTGAAATTCTGCAAGTATAAATTTAAAAACCTATGTGTATCTCAAACATTTGAAAGTGTAGAAACATTAATGTTTCTAGAAGACATAGAATAAAGCTAATAACAGAGGAATCTCAAGCACCAATGTTTAAAGACTTTCAGATAAAATATTTTAAGTCCAAGCACTAAATTTTTGCTCTAGAATTTCAAAACTGACAACATCTCTTTTGTTTTATATTTTTCTACAAAGAGTGTTCTCGATCAAATCTGGAAGAGAATTTACTCTGTAGCCTTTTCATACCTTGTCTCCATATCTCATATGCTACTACTCGATATAATATACTTTGAAGAACTTTACACAGCAGTTAAAGATCAAATGTGGTAATGAATCACTTGTACAATACTACAACAAATTCATTATCACTTTTAACTGATCGTATCACTTATATTCACAAGAGAGCAAGATATTATACAAGCGTTATTTCCGTTAATATTAAATATTATATCCCGCCTAATTGACATTTTAGATTTTGTATATAGAGTCGAATTTCACGTATATTCTGAATAAATATTGTGCAGCAGTGTGGAGAATCGACCAACTTAAATTGCTAAGCCATTTCTAAACAACCTCGACGGTTACTAACATTCTACAGATACGCAGTCATGTTTTTAATTATGTCTCGCTATTTATCATCTCATGTTTTGTGTTGTATATAAAATTTTAAGCGCTACGTTTATGACCCACTTTTTAAAGTCTCTGTTATCAAATTTAAAATCTTATACTTTTATCTCCCTAACATAATAATAGCCCTTTGTGTTCAGAATTATTCTATCTTTGAGCTAACACATAGCACCTTTAATGCTATCACAAAAATTGTAACTGGAATTTGCGACAAGAAATGAGCATGTGTAAGTTTTTAAAGGCGCTGCTATCAAATTTAAAATCTTGTTTTTTCACCCAAACATTGCGGTAGTTTAGAGTTACCATTGTGGTCAGAGTTATTCTATCTTCAAGCTAATATTTTGTACATTTGATGCTGGCACAAAAATTGTAACTGTAATATGTGGCAAGAAATAAGTATATGTAAGTTTCCTTGTTTAAATTTATTCTTTCTTACTACGGATATACATTTTTCTTATAGCTTCTCAACACTGATGTTGAGTAATTTCAAAAACTGATTTATTAGAAACAGTTATAAGGTATTTCTCCCGCCTTCTTAGCATGCCTTCGTGGTGTAGTGGTCTGCACACTCAGCGCATATTCGAGAGTGCCGTGGTTCGAGTCCCGGCGAAAGACATTGGTCATTTCTCCTCTCTCCTGCTTCGAGATAACTTAATGTCTCTACAGTGGTGCCCAAACTAAAAACGGTGGTGGAGGATGATTCTCCACTACCAGGACTTGACGAATAGGTCCCCTAACCTCCAGTCGCTCCTTAAAAGGGGAGTATATAAGGTATTTCTCCCGCTTTTTTAGCATTCTTTCTTCGTGGTGTAGGGGTCAGCACACTCGCCGTGTATTCGAGAGATCCGTGGTTCGAGCCCTGGCGAGGGCTTTGCTCATTTTTCATGTCTCTTGCTTTTAAAAAATCCTAATGTCCCTACACAGTACACTGCGTCCAATTTTGCGATGATTTGTGCTAATGATGCGGTCAAGAAATATATCTGCACAATTTTTCAAGTTGCTGGTAGATTTATTTCCGTGATGTAGAACGTTAGAGCTTTTTTTCTAAAGCAGGACACATGAAAAACATACAATGCCTCTCCGGGATGCGTAATGGCAAACTGCACATTCAGTTGATCAATGTTAAATTAATTTCGCGTACTGCGTATGCCCAGAAGAGAATTTGGCGCAATTAGACTTTCGTATAATTTTAAAAGAAGATAAATATGGTGTGTGGTTGATATTCTGTTATCTGGGCATAAACAGTTCGAGATTTTGAATCTTATTATGTTGTAAGTTGCTTCATTACTTAGAGTGTAAATATCGATTGTAAGATACGCAAATTTTCGTTTAAGAATGATTACAACAGAGGGAACATTACAAGATATATTAGCTGAATCTTTATTGATTATACTTCTGAGGAATATAAGCAGTTGCGTATTTACCATACGTTCCATTCGTATATACTTTAACAAATTAAAAGAATAATTCCAGTTTAAATTACTGAATTAAAGTCAAGGAAATTATTATAAATAATCGATACTAAACATAACGTTTATGAACAAAATACAACAAAATCAAATGAAACAGAAGTAAATGCATTAAGCACAAACAAGTTTCGGTAGTATTGCAATTGTAAACAGTCGATAAGACCTACATGACGCGCAGGCTTTTGTAGAGTTGCTTATGCTTAATCGCCAGTATTTCCTTCCATGCCAACGGTAAACCACTGAGCATGCGCAGGATGCGAAATTCGTTAACATTGATCAACTCAATGTGCGATTTGCCATTACGCCTCCGGGATGGGAACACCGGACCTTCCGTTTCCTAACTGGATGTGCTTCAATTACACCGCAAAAGCACACCGTAAGGAGGGATAACAAATCTTTACAAAGAAAAGAAAAAAGTTAATGAAACGTAAAAAAGGCTTTGAGCATCATTTTCTACATCTTAGACTTGACATTCTGGCTTTTTTAAATGAAGTAATCAATGCAGACACGGTTGATGTGCAGCAGAACACTGGAGACGAACTGCTGCCCTGGCTTTAACCTTTCAGGATTATCACTCGATCTCCAGGAGACCATTCAAGTGGGTACAGTCCCCACGATCCCCTCCGGGCTATATACATAACATTTGACGAAAAACTAACGATTAGACAATAAAGAGTACGAAGACATCTGTTCTCCTGGGTACCACTCGGGTGGCAACAAATAATTCGATTAAGTGTTCCGTCCGCACAGTCACTCCCCTATCAGCGGATCAAATAGGGCAAACTCCCAAGGAAAGCCTCAATATTTAACTATGTTGCGACCCCACAACCAAGGGGCAGACAAGACAGTACCACTACGTTCCCTCCAAATGAACGGAGGTTCTAGTCCTGTGAAGAATGATTATATACCCCCGTAGTTGAGACTGCCTAAGTACGGATCCTAGCCAGTAGCTCCATCGGACCTCCGGGAGGGTTGGGCTGTAAGAGAAATTTTCGACCATAGATAATGATAGAAATATTCTCCTATTTTTAGTAGAACCAGTTTACTCAGATAACAGCTTTATTGGTCGTCAATTTATTGGCAAAGAACTGCTTAAATTCCTTCATCGCTGGCATGCTTATTCAGAATAAATTCATTTTTAGAGTGGGAACATGAAGCATTGAAATTGCATTTTACTGGAGTAGTTGTCTAGTCTACTAAAATTTTCCAGCCCATATGGGGATAAAAACCCGTTTTAGTTGCAGATATCAATGCATTCTTTCACTGCCTTAAAACAGTGGTAACTAAATGAAAACTCGCGTACCGCGTGAGGATCTAAGCTCTTTCTTGTGATTTACATGAAAGTTAGCACTGTTTTGCAACAAAATCTTTCTTGTAATATGTGATGGCTATTCTAAGTAATTTGGATGAAATATACTTAAAAAGCACCATAACATCCTTCTTTTTGAGAATAAGGAGTATGTTATGGAAAAATAGTATTTTAAGAAGGAAACGCTTTGTTACTAAAGAATAAGTTTTTATCATAGGCGACTGACAAATCCATTATTATATTAGTTACAAAAGCATCACGAATCCGATACTCAAGTCAAGTAAACAAATGGAGCTTTAAAACCGTGAATGAAATACAAGGTGTAAATCATTGTAATTACAGAATCAGTTCTTCATGGCCTTATCAACTTCAAAACAGTTCCTTTCAGCATTCACACACTTCTGCATTCGGTACTGCCATTGCTGATAACACTTCTGGAACGAGGTTTTTTGAAGACCCTTCAGGAGATTTTCCGTTTTTGCCTGATCCTCTTCAGCTGAGGTAAAATGGGTTTTACCTCAGCTGAAGAGCGAGCTTCCCTTTACGTAAGCTTTAACTTAAGAAATAAAAACGTTGCATTAAGACAAATCAGAAGAATAAGGAGGATGTCCCATCACAGTAGTGTTTTTGCTGGTTAGAAACTGCTTGACAGATAGGGCCGTGTGAGCGTGTGCATTGTCCTAGTGCAACAGCCATCCATCACTCCAGAACTGTGACCTTTTTGTTTCCTAATTTTTTCACGAAGTATTTTTATTACTTCAATTTAGTAGTGTTGATTAACAGTCTGACCACTGGGAACCCATTCAATCATGATGAACTTGCTGGGCGGCCCAAGCACACATGCATGAGACAAAGTTTCATTTCCATAAGCCTCGGTTAACATTTGAGATGTTTCCTCCATGGCTGATTTCTTGCGAATTAACATCAAGTTTCACAAGGAACTTGATGTTGATTCGCTGTTCGGTTTCTTACATTAGACAATTTTTCGGGCAGAATGCACGTGTTCACTCAATGTCGCACTGGCGTGGTCGGTTAAGTCCAAACTGCCCGCATGGATAGAGGAGGTGTGTGGCATGACGACACCAAAACAGTTGTTGCCAACTCCACACTGTCTTCAAGCTACACACTTAGTCTCGTTTTTGTGTCACACCTTGTATACTGTTTTCAACATGGTCGCGATTTGACGATTGAACTGACTTTGGCACATATTTCAGGAAAACTAAAAATTCTGCAAAATAATTGTTAAGAAAATTTCACTTTTTAACTGCATGAATAATCAATTCATTCCCGTTTATTAAGCCGCAAACATAAAGGGGAGATTAATACCTGAATAATCCATCTATTCCCGTTGATTATGCTGCAAACATAAAAGATATTATTGCGAAGTCTGAGATTACTTCAGTATATATAATTGAGACCTAGAACAGAATATCTGTACACTGGTCTAAAAAATTTGGCACTACTAGTATTTGATGCAAATAGTTTTACCAAAAACATTTCTTTACCTTGTAATGTTTCTAACTATTTTGTCTATAATTAAGACACAATAACACGCCGAATAAATACTAATTCAGAAGTCAAACAACAAAAATCAGCGTTATATTTACAAAATTTTCACAGGACTAGTTTCGATGGTTTTACCGAACCACCATCTTCAGCTGCAAAACCGCAAATGAACAAGATAGGAAATAATGATAAGATAAGAAAGCCTGGACAAGAATAAGCAAGTGGCGCCATCTGTTGGTGAAACCAGAACTAAAACATAATTTCTTTAAAGGCCGAAGGCAAATTTGGATTGGAATTAGGATCGTTAACTAGAACAGAAAGATTTTTATGAATGTGAAATGCCTCTAGAAAATCCAGTTCTCCAATGGAAGATGTTTTTTGAATAATTTTGGCAGCAGAAAAACTGAAAGTGTGGTTTTCGGATCAACAATGTTGAGCAACAGAAGACTTCTGTGTTTCCTTTTTTCTAACATATGCCTCATGTTCTTTGACGCGAAATTTTAAGGCTCTCTTAGTTTGACCAATGTAAATTAAACCACACTGGCAAGGAATCCTATAAATACCCCAGGAATTCATATCCGGAATGGGGTCCTTGAGTATGGAACTCGGAATTTTATTGATGGGAGAATAAACAACCCGAAAGTTAAATTTCTGTAAAATATGTGCAACTTTATAGCTAATTGATGGAAAGAAAGGAATGACAACAGAATTTTTATAATCTCCTAAAACAAGAGTGTGCCTTTTAGTGTGTTGAGATGAGAATTTTTTAACTGCTTGATTACTAATGTTGGGTGGAAAGCCCCTGTCAATAGCTATTGCTTTTAAATAATTTAGTTCTTCATCAAGGGCTGGTTTGGAGGAGCAAACTTGAAGAACACGGAAAACATAGGAATAAAATGAAGCTAACTTTTGTTAAGTCGGATGACATGATTTAAAGGAACTTGAGACTTGTAATTCTCTTCCGTTTCTCGACATTCTGGTCACACGTAACACACCCAACTTCAGTACTACAGTTTACCGTAAACCTTCATCGGTTTGCCTTCCACCACACTTTAAATCATGTCATCCGACTAAACAAAAGTTAGCTTCATTTTATTCCTATGTTTTCCGTTTGCTCCTCCAAACCAGCCCTTGATGAAGAACTAAATTATTTAAAAGCAATAGCTATTGACAGGGGCTTTCCACCCAACATTAGTAATCAAGCAGTTAAAAAATTCTCATCTCAACACACTAAAAGGCACACTCTTGTTTTAGGAGATTATAAAAATTCTGTTGTCATTCCTTTCTTTCCATCAATTAGCTATAAAGTTGCACATATTTTACAGAAATTTAACTTTCGGGTTGTTTATTCTCCCATCAATAAAATTCCGAGTTCCATACTCAAGGACCCCATTCCGGATATGAATTTCTGGGGTATTTATAGGATTCCTTGCCAGTGTGGTTTAATTTACATTGACCAAACTAAGAGAGCCTTAAAATTTCGCGTCAAAGAACATGAGGCATATGTTAGAAAAAAGGAAACACAGAAGTCTTCTGTTGCTCAACATTGTTGGTCCGAAAACCACACTTTCAGTTTTTCTGCTGCCAAAATTATTCAAAAAACATCTTCCATTGGAGAACTGGATTTTCTAGAGGCATTTCACATTCATAAAAATCTTTCTGTTTTTCTGTTCTAGTTAACGATCCTAATTCCAATCCAAATTTGCCTTCGGCCTTTAAAGAAATTATGTTTTAGTTCTGGTTTCACCAACAGATGGCGCCACTTGCTTATTCTTGTCCAGGCTTTCTTATCTTATCTAATCATTATTTCCTATCTTGTTCATTTGCGGTTTTGCAGCTGAAGATGGTGGTTCGGTAAAACCATCGAAACTAGTCCTGTGAAAATTCTGTAAATATAACGCTGATTTTTGTTGTTTGACTTCTGAATTAGTATTTTGTCTATGTTTAACTTAGTAGAAACCTTGTTCAACTATACAACGACTTATCTCTGAGTCCAAGTGTGTAAATGAAAAGTTCATAGAAGGGTTAAACTCACTCTTTATTATCTCAAATTAAGAACACAGATGGCCCCTTTCTCGGCCTTACAGAAAAGCGTATATTAGTTCCTTATTTTTTTTTTTAACTCAAGAAAATAAGGAACTAATATAATGCTAAGGTAAACTTAATTTAGCCGAAGCCGTACGCAATTATCTAATGTAGTTGGCCCCTAATTAAACTGACCGGCGAAAATCAGCAAGCGCGTTCATTACAGCTGAGCGTAGTTAGCTTTAAACAACAAAGTAGGCTCATGGCAAACATGCGCCGCTAAGAACCCCTTCTGCTGTAGTAAGTAAACCTTCCTCTTTTTAACCTCATTTACATGCAAAACGATATTGAAACTTATTCTGGTAGGGAACAGTAGGTTGAAAACGAGCATAGACAGTAAAGCACGTTCAAAAATTAAAGTAACTGTTAGAAGCTTAAATTAACCTCTACAGCCTTATTTTAAAAAAAACTTGTTTGCCTTAGCTTAACCCTCTGACTGCTAAATTTATAGACCGAAATCGCTTATGTTTTTTTTTTTTTTTTTTTTTTTTTTTTTTTTTTTTTTTTTTGCATATTTTAAATCTATATATATTGGAGAATTGAAAAATGCACTTTTTCTTTCTAGAAAATATTTTTTATATGGATTTTTATCATGAGAAACTAAGTTGCCAGAAAAACCAATTTCAGATGTTGTCACCCCCCAAAAAAAAATTTTTTTTAAATAAATTTCAGTCGAATTACAGTTAATTTCTATTTATTGCATAATATAAAAAACTAAAATGTATAAAATTTAGGAAAATACAAAGCCCTGAGGGAAAAATACCTTAGAAAGGCATTTTAGTATAATAAGCTCCGTTCACATGCAACGCTCTTTCGCACAGCCACCGTTTATATTAGAGAGAAACGGGGATATGAAGCAGTTTCGCCTTCAGGACCGGTTTAGATGCACATCGTCTTTAGTCCCTTAACCCATAAGCCACTGCAAGCAATGAATGATGTCACAAACGCGAATCAGATTTGGCGGATTTCTAACGTTTACTTACATCTTTTTTGACATTGTTTACTATTGCTACAGAAAGCTATAAGGTATTTCTCCCACTTCCTTAGCGTGCCTTCGTGGTGTAACGGTAGCACGCTGGGCCGGTATTCCAGAGGTCCGTGTTTCGATTCCCGGCGAAGGCGGTTGCATATTTTTCATCTTTTCTGCTTCCAATTAACCTAATGACTCTACAACGCCATCGGAGTTTAACTCTTTAATTAATTAAAATACACCTAAATTAATTTTAAATGCTATTCATATACGAGACCAAAAGATTAAAAGAAGAAAAGAAACCACATATGCTGCTGAGCGGTTTTAAATAAAATGTTTTCTGGCTGCTAAAATTCCAAACTTTGCTTTTTGAAAAAACGAATGAAACGATAAATTAATGGTATTATTAATTATAAATGTTTTAATAGTGATTATAAACGTTTTAGAGAATATATAAAAATTAATTCATCTGTTAAAATTGTTTTGAACGTGTTTTATGAAGATTTTAAATAAAAGCTTGTAATTTATGTTTATATTAATCAATTGAATAGCAATGGGTTTTACTTTATATCTGTGTAATGGAATTCAGTAATAAAATTTTTAAACAATTTTAAATGATTTAATGACCGCATAGACAGCTTATATTCTTTAAAATGCGTTTTCTCAGTTTACATTTTTTCGATAAATTCTTTTATTTAAAGTCGTAAAACTCATATAGATATGGCTTAAATTATTTAATATTTTTACCGCTTAGTTAAAATTATATACTTTATAGAAATAAGAATGGGTTTTGCAAAATACTGAAAAGAAAAATTATTTGAAGTGGAAATGTAATTGAGATAATATTTGTTTCAAAGTTTTTGCATAAAAATGTGTTTTTATTTTTTCTCAGAAACTAATTCATTAATTGCAAAATCTGTCCTTATTGAGAAATTCCTAGTAAACAGAATAAGAAAATTGGGGGAAAATCATTGAAAATTGTGAGAGAAGAATGACATTTTAATTGTTAAATTTTTCTTCCAAAAATTTAAATTAAAAAAAAATACTAGCAAACACTTTTTTCTCCGCTTAAAATTATTTTGTCTTACAAAACCATTTAAAAACATTCTAGATGAAATATGATATAAAACTAGATGAAAGTTCTTAAAAAAAATCATTCAAAAGGTATTAAGTCCTCTAGTCGAGTTGAAGCCGATATGCGCATAGTTTTATTTTAACGGTATTTCTGGAATACCAGTATCAGATAGCATTGTCCGTACTTGTTTACAAATTTCCGTATTTCGTGCGGTTCTATGTAACTTTTATGGATGATATCGCGTCCTCAAATATCTACCAACGCGATTGTTTCGCTGACAGTCCAGCGAGCAGTCATTAAGTGAACCGCGCAATCACGCAGTACAGTATGGGAAGTCTCCCCATTTGTCCTGCTCCCGAGAGGTAGGAACGCTCTACCTCCAATTCGGAGAAGCAGTTAATGCTTGTCGCCGTGTGAACGAGACACATTGAAAAAACGAGTTTTCGCTACCGGCCGAATCTGCTCTTGTGAACAGGGCTATAGAGTTCAAAACAGGGTTCAAGGCAAAGTTCAACTTTACAGTCTTTGCACCAGATTCAATAAATTTAATTATTAATCTAATCAATAAATCTAATTAATAATTCAATAATTTAATTAAATAATCAAGATAATCGCTGAACGTTTTCTAGCAGCCATCTGTAAGAAAAAAGCGGCAAAAAGTGAAGTTTGAGCGCTAATACCACGTGCCTTCAAATGCCGAAATTGAGTGAACAACTAACGATATCTGTTGGCCACAACGTAACCTAAACGCCTAATACTGTATATAATTTATTTCAATGGTTAAAGGCGAAAAAACGGGATGCGCTCCTCAGTACAGGAAGAAAAACATATGCCCGCGGAAATTACAGGATGAGCAAATTTTGCTACATTTGAGTTGCCCGTGGAAATCGCGGGATGATCAGCCAGAGGGTTAATCTAAGATTGGTTACTAAAGCTATAGATAAAAAGCACGGGAATTCTAAGAGCAGTTTTCTGGCATATGACAATGTAATTATCGGTTATTTTGAACTGATGAGTAGTCGTGAAAAATATTGTCATACTTCCATTCAGAAACGTCCATACAAACCTTTTAAAAAAGGAAAAGTTACAGGAAAGAAAGGAAAGATCTTTCAATGGAAAACCGTGTTAACTGCGTAAATAGATAGGCATAAAGGAAAAAGCATAATATCTTTAGTTATCAAATTGAAAATATTAAAAATGCAGCGAGTAAGAAAAACTTACTCACATAGAAAAACTGCTAAATACTGAGAAAATGTTCAGTGCCTATAAAATGCTAATATTTAGCTGAAGGTAATCGAGTTCAAAAAGACTTCTTGGCGTGTTCACAAACTCCTTCTAATACTCATTTTATCTTCAGGACGCAATTTAGGAGAGAGAAAGCAGAAAGAGAAGCAGAGAACATATTTACCAGTAACAGCAAAAATAGCCTAAAGGACTTCTCACTGAAGGGGAAGAAGAATGGAAGAAAAATTACTGATTTCACGAAGAAAGATATTCAACAATTAGAAGAACTGCCTCGAAACCCATTCAGCTTATTTTTATAACAAATTATCCACGATTCCCATCAACTGTACTCTTACTCTGTCATCTCTTCTATCTCAATGTTTGCCGCCTCAACTTCGAGAAACATCAGCTCTAATCCCTGCAATCATTGATCGCGACACTATTAATTTCTGTAGTGACTTCATTACACGTTTGGGCTCACTCTAATTGCATGCTCTCTGAATGCACGATCTGAAGCCAGCTAAAGGAAGTTTGTTTTTTGTTGATGTTCTTGAGAGTTAATTAAGGAAATGTGGTAGCCAATGAAACGACCAAACGGGATGTAAGTTAAATATACGTTGTAATGGTTTCTTTTCTTATGATTTACAAAATAGATGAGCAAGTTACATCAACTTATGATATTTTAGAGAAACCATAAGATAAATCATAATGTACTTTCTCCTTCGTGGTGTTACGGTAGCACATTCGGCGCGTATTCAAGAGGTCCAAGTTCGAGTCCCGGCGAGGTCATTCGTCATTTGCCATTTTTTTGTGTTTCCTACTACAGAAATCCTAATAATTCTACAGTGGCGGCTGAACTAAAAGGTGTTAAATGATGATTCTTCACCACCAGGATTCGATTTTCACTCGAATTTGCCAAAAATGTATGACCAAATAAGAAGGAAGTGCTGCTGGCTGCGGCTGCGAGGGTAGCTAGGGCTGCACAACGAGATATATACTGGTAGAGAGCGTATCTGCAACCTCCAGCCGGTTCCAGCATTAGTGTCACGTGACTTATGGCCGAATTCCGAAAGTCCGGAAATACTTTACATTCATTTCTGTGGGACGAAAGACGACTGTTCTGCTTTATTACATAAAATTTTAAGAAAAAATTGTTATCCTCTGCTGCGTCTATGGATGTAAAGAAAGTTTTGTAAAAGGAAGACCTGTAACCTTTCATATTAAAGTTAAAACTGCATGATATATTATTTTATTTTCAGTATTTTTGTCATTTTACTATTTCTGTCGAATTGGTTCGAAAGTTTCGCCCATATTGTATACGAAAATTGCCGCTGTATATGACATTTTAAGCATGTATTATTATCATCAAAATGTATTAAATACTGTGACTCTATTTTCTGGAATCACTCTTTATAAATAATTGAATTTATACTCTTTTCCGTGTACTCCGTTGATAAAGAAAGCTGCGCCAATTGGCCCTAACCTTTTTTCGCCAAGTCATACGTGTTTTGGTTTCGTAAACAAGTACTGCCTGAGATAAGAAAAAGAAAAATGCTATTATTATTATTAAATTATTGAGAAGAGCTTGTGCGATATGTTTACTTTGTAAAAAAAATCTGATGTGTACACCTTGTACAGAATCTGATGTGGACTTCCTTGTACGGAATATTAAACTTTATGCATTTTTTCTTGCATTTCATTTAAACTTATGAGATTGAATTAAACCTACTTCGCCGACAGTGCATAAACCACAAAAGAATAAATGCATTCTTTAAAATTCACTCTATTTGTTTACCATAGCGACACTCTGGCGCTAGGTTTACTTAACAGTATTATATTTCGTTCATATTATAACACAGAATGTACAAAATTTATATCATTTAAAGAATTGTCTAATCGTTGCCATATGTTCTATTCAACTACTATAATAAAGCTAGAACTATGTATAAAAGAAATTAAGCAAACAAAACAAAAAAGAAACAGTTTTTCACAGCCGATTGAGTATTTCTCATTCAATTAATTCAGTTTTTACTTCGCAACAAGGCAAAATACATAACTCAAAATAGCTGTATTAAAAATTACGAAGTAAATCTTAAACGCTTATTTCCTCGAAAAAATTCTAGAAAGGATTAAGCATGATTTAAATAATAAATGAAGGAGTTATCTTTTGTTGTTGCGAAGCTACGTTTCTCCAGATTGGCAACAAATCCGCTACTCAGCTGTTTCAAATGTAAACAAGAGCTATCGCCGCCATCAAATTAGGCTTAGCGGCATTTAAACAATTTTAAAATTGTTGATAATTCTAAAAATATTGCATACAGATTTACTAAAGGCATAAAACCCTTAACCGGAAGACAAAAACAACATAATTTAATAATTTTTAAACCAAAAAATGTACAATTTACAAACATATAAGAGTAAAGAAACTGAGATCACTGAGCCGGTAACAGAGTGGATATATTTATAAATATATTTATATACGTTTGGCGAGGCCGACTTAAACCAAAATACGAGGTGCACATCTACATGTTAAAGTAGTCTTACATATAAAATTTCAACGTTGTGAGGCTACTCGTTTTTGAGTTATGCGAGATACGTTCGTACGCACGTACGTACATACGTTCGTACAGAAGCCACGAAAAATTCTCTTCATTCATTTTAATTTTAAAGCAGTTTGTTAGTTTTTTTGGAGGAAAAGAGTCTTTTATTCTGTCCTTACGTACAGGTGTCACGCAAAAACATCGTTAAATTACATTCGAAAGCGGTCAAAGTGGATATTTTCGTTGAAATATGCTGCATGAAGCTATTCGCGATTACAATACTTCCTTTTTACTTCGTACAAGGAAGTAAAAAAAAAGGTGAAAATCTTGATTCATGAATATTAAACATAAACATTTAAACAGCATTATTTTAAAAATCCTATTACTTTTATAAAGCTCAGTGCTTTATCATTATTTTCTATGAAATCAATTAAAATAAAAATAATCTGGACTATAATTCTGTCACATCTACGATGCTGTTGGAAATTTATCCTAAATGAAGAAATATGATGTGAAAATTTAAATTTAAAAAAATCAATGAAAATAGTTCTTAACTTTAATTAAACTAACTAAGTTTAATTAACTAAGTTTAATTAAAGTAGAATTATTTTAAAAGTGTGCATCCATACTGGTAAGTTATATTTTGAAAGATGTTTTGAAGTAATTTGAAAGCAAAATGTTAATAATGTTTTAACGGGGATTGGAGTTAAATCATCACGAAGAATAATATTTCAGTTGTAAAAGGAAATATATATATATAATTTAAAGTTAAGTTGTAAGAACAAACGAAAAAAGACCTATGTGGTCAAAAATTTTGCGCATTGTGCTGCAAAATTAAGGAAATTAGAAGATAAATTTTAGTACGCACGCTAAAAAGTTACCAAAAACTGTGGCTCCGTGATAACTTCAACATATATATGTTAACGTGAAAGACTGAAATTGGAGAATGTTGACTTTCACCGGAGAATGTCAACATTCACCAAATACGTCGGTGAAAGATCGAATATTTCTTTACATTCTTGTACATTCGGACCCTCACCGGTGTATGTCGACAATCACAGATATGCTCTGGTGTAGGTCGAAAAGAGAGGTGTATATGTACACGCTGCCATTCCAAAAGGAAGTGTTCCACAAATAAATGCAGTTGTAAAAGCAAGGGCCTCTTGTGCAATTCAAAGTGTGATAATAGCAATAAATAAGATATGAATCACATAATTTAGTAAGTTTATAACTTCTATTATTTTCCTTTCTCATTTTGAATGTACTGTGTGTTTTAAGTTCTTAAGTTCTTATTCTGAGTCTCAAGTGCGTTTTTTTGCGAATGAATTACGGAGAAAGAAATATAATCTTCTTATATGTTGAACATTCACCATTAGTATATGGTGAATGTCGACCTTCACCGGTGTAAGTCAGAAATAAGAGTATTTGGAAAATATTTCGGACATACACCAAGCGACTATGTGAATGTTGACATTCACCGGTGAAAGTCGACGTTCTCTAGATTTCGGTGTTTCACCGTAACATATATATATATATAGAGAGAGAGAGAGAGTTTGTCAAAGAAAACCATCAAAACTACATCTGAGTGAACTTTTGCAGCTTTGAATGAGGCTGTCATTATTATATCTTTACTAGTTTTCACTTTCTATTCACAAAAGCTTTTTTTTTTTTTTTTTTTTCCTCTGAAACAGTCAATTTTATCCAAGCCATGTATTTATGGTTTTACAAGCTAATTTTTTTTTAATTTATATCATCTGAAAAAAAAAAGTATTTGATAAGTGAAATTTCCCATATCAGAGTCGTATATAGGGTATTGTATTTCATAAAGTTATTCATGTAGTATATAACAATACCTAGTTTCTATATTTCGGCCAACTTGTGTGTTTTTGTTTTCAAAAACTCATTACTTATTCACAAATCAAAAACAGGAAATTTGGAATATTTGGAAATTTTGACTCTATTTTGAGTAGGTGATTTTTGGTACTTTTTCCTGATATACTTTAGTAAAAATAATTTAAATAAATAAAAAAGTATTAATCTACTTAAAATAAAAATATACTACTTTGTATTAACAGCAAAATTTTAAACATGAGCAGGACATGCTTTTCAAACGAAAAGCTTTCTTTCTTCATCAGATGCAAGCTGGCTCCTTTGTAGCTGGTGAAGAACGAAAGCTTTTTGTTCAAAATGTGCGTCCTGCTCGTATTTAAAAGATTGGCATTCATACATATATAGTATATTTTTATTTTATTTTACTTAACACCAGTTGTTTATTTGTAATTAACCCACTTTATAGTAAATACTATATTTAAATGCACATTTTCATAATGCATTTATTTAATTGGGATACAGGAACAAAACAGAATATGTATTCTCACGTTTGAATTTATAATTCAAAACATTTTACAGCTGATGTGCAAAATATGAAATCTTACTAAATTTAATGTATAGCGGCATACAGTTAAGGCAGTAGCTTCCAAGTTTGCATGAAATTATTTCTGGACATTGCTAATTTTATGAGCACTTTGATATGCAAGTAACTGAATAAAATAGGCGTTTAAAATCAGTGAAATATCTTTTTAATGATAAAAAATTCTTCACTATCGTACATTTCCAGAGAGCAAGTACTATGGTAACAGAGGTCAGAAGTAAATGATATTCTTCCAAAAACTGTTTCTGACTTTAAATTAAGTAAAATTATTTTACTAAAATATAAGTAAGTAAAATATTTTTCAATAATAAGATTTCAGTATAATTTATCTTTTTGTAACATAAACTATAAATTAAGTTTGGACAGTAATAGTTTATGGTTCCAGCTGAAAGTCAACAGTTTGTAAGTATATGTTTCATCAATTGCATAAGTACATATATTACAATGTGATTTTCTTTTTCTCTTTAGGATAGCATTAAAAATAAACGAGATTTTTTTTACCCCCTCAAATATTAACAGTATTGCAATTAATTTTTACTATTTTAATTTTTAGATATTATTCAAAAAATAAAGCTTCCGTCTCAATTTTTATTATTTATTTTAGATTTTCTTCCTAAAATTATTTAACTAAACATCTTAATCAACAATGCAAATAATTTAAAGCGATTAGTAAAAATATATATAACATATTCAGGAAAAAAAGCATTAAGTTATATCTAAACAAATTGTAAAAAACATGAATGATCTAATTACAGGTAGTTATCTGCCGACTGCCAGCAGACGGAAATAAAAAATCACTCCCTGCCATATCAAAAGCGCGCCAAACCTGCGATGAACAGCCTAAGCTATCATTCCCCAAGAGCGCCAAGGCCATAAATCATGTGGTATATGCTGGGGTTCGGCTAGCATACGAATTCCCTTTGGAATGAGCCGTCTACCTGTTATATGAAGTCGTTGGGGCTGCATGACGGTAAGCATCACACTGTCGAGAAAGCTAAAGACGGAAATAATCATCGAAAATTCCATCAGGACACCTTCACCTGACATGCTGTTTGCCAAAACTGGAATAGGTCTCCTTGAACGCTTTCCCGTTACCCGAAATGGTAACCGGTGGATTTTTTTTTTTTTTTTTTCCTGCAGATTATCTTACTCCTTGTTGCTTTTCGGATTATCCAAAAAGCTCCTAAGACGTTGCTATCGACGGTACCGAATAACACAACAACTATCTCACGTGACGCACGACGCAGATCGGGAACAAAATAGGAGACGAAGGAGTTCAAAAGACATCGTTTACCAACTGAGACTGAAGCCCCATCTTGATTCAATGGAACAAGTACGCAATAGAAGAACACCTATTATTTCCCGGAAACCTCTTAACAGGAAGCCAGACCAGATGTCTGCAGGACGTTGCTTCATCCTGAGCATGGAGGTAGGAAAGGGAGGAGGGGCCATTCCGCGCTAGAAGCGAAGCACTGCTTTGAAGCTTGGGTCACCAGACGGGGTGTTTTTTGTTTACATTCAGAAGCTCGCTTGACAAGATTCTGATAGTATTTCGACACACGACAGTTCCATAGAAATCGAAAAAGGGACACTCTCGCATGAAAGAAACATTCATAGTGTGATGGATAATAGCAATTTGTATAGTTTACTGACATTTACGCAAAAATCACATCTTGGTTATTTTTCGATAACTAACAACAGCGATTTTGATTATGAATTTGTTTTATAAAATTCTAAACTGTTGCACTACAAAAATATAGATTTTTAAGAAAATTACTAAAAGAGATCTGCCGAAATTTATTTTCTAGAAGATTTGAAAAGTTTGAAACTTGATGGCTAAATGTAAATATAAAATTATGTATGTTAAAATATTTGTAATTAGGCACATAGGTCAGATTAAGTTTTTATTAAATAGAGGAATAAAAATAAAATTCATTTATAAATAATTTAATGAATATTTAAGTATTCATTAAATTATTTATAAATGCAAGGGCTATCTGCCTAAAGAGAGAGATGCCGTCGTGGAGGAATTTTGAAGAAAAACTGACCTTTGAGTGTCTATTAAAAATAATACTTATAATTTTCATTCAAATTATATTCATATATATTTTTTATATAAAACTTTCGGGTGTATGCTAAATTAGTGTAAATTACTTTACACGAAAAATATAGTGAATGCACAGAAATTAAAGATTTGCACATGCCGGAAATGATAAATAGGAAATATGTATGGGTATTTATGCATGTGCTTGCAAAAAGCATGTATCTGCCTTTGACAAAATACTTAAATATTCATTAAATTATTTATAAATGTATTTGAAATGAAGAATTTATTCACTTATAAACAACTCTGAAAGTACTGTGAAGAAATTTAATGATTAAATGCATCTAATTTATAATGATTATAAATGTTATCTAAATATATAATAACCTTAATATTGAGTTGTAAACATAAATTGAAATCCTGTTGACAAATACGTTATAAAACTATTTAAGCAAGAATTGTTCGTATTGGAAAGCAATCTGTTAAAAGGTATTGTAAAGCAAATGCTATGAGATGCGCACTTAAGAACGTAATAAAGAGTTTTGGAATATGTATTGTTGAAATGAAGGGTAAGAAAAAAATCTGATAAGTATAATTAAAAGAATTATTCTCCTTACATTTTATAATATCTCAGTTACAAGTTTTAAATAATGCTTTAAAAAAAAAAAAACTTGTTTTATTCCCTCTCAGAAATGTTCAGAGAAAGTCAAGTACTATTTAAAGTATTTCGCTAATTCCTAATAATACTCTAATTTAAAATGAACCGAATAGAGCATTAATTATAAATTGACTTACATTTTTCGATTTAAAAGAAGCCAAAAAATCATGTCATATTTAATTTTATATTTTTATTTGTATTTTAGGAATTTTATATTTAATTTTGTATTTTAGGAAGAAGCTCTATAAATAGAAAAGAAATAATGCATAATTTTAATATTAATAATACAATAAACCTTGATCTTTATTTTTGTACCTTAACCGAATAAAATCGAATTACCTTAATTTTTTTTTCTAATGTAATTAACGAAAACTTGTGAAAATATTTCATTCAAATTAAACCATTCTGAGAAAACTGTCCTGTGAAAAGTATAGCATTTAATTCCGTTCAGAATGAAATGTTGTTTAAAAATATGTTGTTTTCACATACTTAGGATTCTGAAGTGTTGTAGAAAAAGAAAATATATACATTTATATGTATATTTGCGACGTAATTACAAAATATTTACACCCGAACGCGTCAAATCCCATAGAACTCAATGGTAAATGACCCAATGTTTTGGTCACCACGTAGGGATCGCCGGTGCTTCAGAGCAGGGTACGGAGAAACTTGTTTAGGGCGACTCCATCTTACTTCCTACCTCCATGATCCTGAGAAGGGGAAAATGTAGATCAATTACTTCTTTCGACCGAGCACATCGTAGCTCAGTTGGGTGAGATATCAGATTCAGAAAATGAAGGTCCCGATTTCGAAACCAATCAAAAAAGATCCCCCTACAAATTGACTTTTGTTTAAATTTCCTTGATATTAATTTATTTCCCTTATATTCCATTTCTTGGGGAATGTTCACCATTTTCTACAACATGCCAAATCTAAAATGTTCCAGTTCGTTTATCAAGTGTGCGTAACCTGTTACATGTTAAATTCAATTATCATAATACCATCACTTTATATAAAATGGCAGAATACTACTGCACTTTTCACCTTTTTCAGCACTCCGCAGACACAGAGGTAAATGCAGATTTTCCAACAACCTCGTCTGCAAAGCTTAAAAGGAAATAAAATATAAAAAGCATTCATGAATTAAAGTTTAAGATCTAATATATTCGTACATTTTATATATTTGTCTTGCTCAGATTCTTCTTTAAAATGTTGGCGGGCATTTCTGCTGTATACACATGTTTAAAGTCAACTCTCTTTTCGCCGTACAAGTCTCTAATATAATGAAAACGAGTATTAATGTGTTTTGTTTGATAGTGATGAACTGTAGTTTTCACCAAATACTGTGCACTTTGGTTGTCGTTAGATCTCGTAATAGCAAACGCATGTGCATCTCTTCTTTGAAACTCCAGTTAACGCTATGTATATTTTAATTTGATAGCGCTACAGCTTTTTCTTTTCGTTATTCTCATTAAATAGGGCTTTCTGCTAATATGAGACTATAACCCCTAAATGATTTTCTGCCGAGAGTATTTCTATGCCGAGAGTAGTGCTAAATTGACTAAATCTACTAACAGAATTCGCAATGTCATGTCGTGCAGATACAGCTAAGTAAATTAAAAATCCGATTAAGAGATTGATACTTATTTTTGTCTGAACTTTCATTTTCTTTAACGACGTTGGAAGTTTCGCATAACTTAATGTTAGGATCTAACGGTATCGATATAAGCTTACATTCTTGCATATGTTACTTAGAGTTCTTTTATGTACTGAATTTGGCTAATTGATACATTTTTATTTTGTTCAACCTTAATATTTAAACACTTTTTTTTTTACTTTACCCAGGTTTCACCACTTTTTTTTTTTTTTTTTTTCCTTTTCACCTCATTTCAAAATTTTTGCTGGGAGTTATCTTAATGTGCACCTTAAAAGAATCGCTTTTAGTTAGAATTGACAAATCATCTACATAAGTAGCTATTATGATTTCATCATTTGTTACATTTTGTACGTAAATACGATCATTCGACATTAATTTTTTCGAATCTTAGTTTCGGCAGAGTTCTATTTGATTTTTGAATTCCCATTCATCCTGCTTGCTTAAATCCATAAATTGACCTTTTGAGCTTGCAAACTTTGCCTTCAGGAGTTATTAAATCTTCTGGTTGGGACATAAATATGTCGTCATCAATTTTCCCATTCAGATAGGCAGTCTGAACATCCATCTGATGTATTTTCGGATCGCATTCCTGAAATGTCCCTTGTCCGTCACAGTGTTCAAAGTTGAGTCCCCCATAGTTCATAAGAAGAACATAGAAAAAGTATTCCCCTCATGCATCTCCAAGCCTAATTACTTTTCCAAATCGAAGAAGGTGGATACTCCAATGCTAATAATTTTTTCCAATCAAAGATATTAATTTCTCAGCTTTCCTTCTTTCCTTTTCTCTTACTTTTACTCTGAGACAACTAGGAAATTTTAGATTGGTTAAAAGTTCTGTTATTTTTATTAACTTAGAAGAAATTTACATAAGTAAATTTACTTAGCATTATCACCCAAACCATTAAAAAAAGTAATTTTTATAATTTTTGACATAAATAAATGTGCTTTTTGGGATTAAACTCTTAATAGATCTTTATATGTTTCTTTTAGGAACAAGAGAAATTGCTTCCCTATCCATACGCTACAGACTGCAGAAATTACACAGAAGAATGGATTTCAAATAACAAGACAGGCCCAAAGTCTAAAGAAGTAATTAATTCTGATTATTAAACGAAATCTTAGCTAAAGGCGCTATGTTTTCTGTAATCTTAGATATACGGAAAATAAAGATTTTCCGTATAAAGTAAAATTTAGTTGTTCAATTTACAGATGTTATGTGCGATACAGCATTGTTATGTGCGAGGCGAAAATTGAGATTAATGATTGTGATTGCAAACCTTTTTATCTGTACGAAGGCGATGCTTTTCTTCTGAAAGACTTTTGCAACAGTATGTATACTAATTTTGTCCTATAAATTCACTAAATTAATTAAATTATTTTTGTCCATTTTCTCAATCTAGTTTTTTGAAGCGACTATTGGTATGGTAGTTTAACATTCTAGTATTTCGTCCTAGTAATCAAGACAAGTTCCAGATTTGGCAGCTAAAAAAAGTAGTCCTTCCTAATTATTAGAAATTAGCAGAGTTATGTCCAGGAACATATTGCGCATTTTTTTTTTTTTTTTTTTTTTTTTTTTTTTTTTTTTTTTTAGTGTAACTTTCTTATCTTTATGATGGCATAATATTTTTCCTTAACTCCATACCAATTTTTCATAATATTTTTTCGTACGTACGGGTTCGTATTACATTGAATGCACACAGGTTGGTCCAATGATAAGTTAATAAAATTTATTATATCCAAATAAACACTTCAGAATTCTGGGACTTTCCAGAGAAATATTCGTACAGGCGTTCAGAGTATCGCAGAGTACAATCAGTAGTTACACTTCAAACTACTGAGAACTTTAAACACAATGCGATGCAAAGTGCATCTAAAGAGCAAAGGTATTCCGAACATAATATACTGAACTAACGTCTAACAACAACTGAGGGACTGTTGCTTACTCCGATCTTATATAGCAAGGATGGCCAAGCTTTAAGACGGTGGGAGCCCCTTGATAGATTTTACGAAAATTCGACTGCCGCAAGTCCAAATTTACATCGTTTCAAAAATAATGAGTCAGGTTTTGAATATAAACTTCTGAAGTAAATTAATGAATATGTGATTCAGATGATTACATATAAATATGAATAAATACATCTTATATTTATTGTTTTTGCGTTTAGGAAAGATAAGTTTCAAGAAAATAAAATTTTGCAATTCTTGTAATGGGGAACTGAGCGTTTTTTCTTCAGACAGAGAAATTAAATACTTTCTTCTGATTTCCTTTATACCTTTCCGTTTATAATTATTGTTGTTTTATTTTAGTAGAAGTAAAATGAATCGAAAGCATATTCATTGGTCTATAGTTAAATGAAAAATGTTATAATAAATTACAAATCATTATTTAAAAGAAAAACTGAGTGTTTTTGTAACTCATGAGCAGTCTTTTAGAAAAGATAAATTAAATGATACATGCCAACGTGTACTGCAAAGAAACTGTTATTCGAGAAAAATTATTTATTCAAAAATAAGCTATCAATTTATTCATGCTTCTGCTTAAAAAGTAATTTTGTTTCTCCACACAATTAACATAAGGACCAACATACTGAGATCATTCGAATCTTTGGATCCTAACCTAAGAAATCGTTAAACAGTTTCTTGCAAAACTTTGGAATAACTACTTTTACTCATGCCCAGTATACAAGAATTCACCAAAAAAAGAATGTGCTTGCAGTTTCAGTAGTATTTGATTAATCAGTACCTCTCATGACGGCCCTGACTGATTGAGTATTTCAGCGTGGTATCCAACGGGAATATGCCAGAAATTTTTAGTAATTAGCACACTGCGCATCATTAAAAACTCTGAAAACTATCTCCCGAATCGTCTCAATAATTTTGGACACAGATAACGAAGTTCATCCAAATCATTGAAAATTCCCGAAACTACCTCTCGAACCATGCTGATAATTTTGGATATAGATAACGAAGTTCATGCGCATCATTAAAAATTCTCGAAACCACCTCTTGAATCGTTACAATAATTTTAGACATACATAACCTATTGCTAATAAATCTACTAGTTCATGCAGGACTATATAAACGCTTCGTCGAGCACATATTCCATCTGTCTAACCAGGCGAATTCTTCAAACTAACTGTTTAGTTTCGCGCTGTTCTTCTACTGCGTGGCAAATCAAAACTAACGTTACAGAAAGAAAACACACCTGTGAGTGATATAACTAATTTATATCCCAAATGCAGATATAACATGAACACGTAAATCTTTATATTTTTATGGACACGCACAGATGTTCAATGTGGAGGGCTTTTGTAAGACTGCAGACGTCTTTCCGTTTATGCACGGATTTCCACTCTTGCCAAAAAGATGCACGGATCCATCATATTCTAAATGTTGGACCCATAAAAGCGGTCCAGTAACTTATCGTCTCGTCTTGAATTTCTAAATAAAACAACTCAGAATAAAATTTAAAATAATTTCTTGTCAGCCTAACGGTTACATACTACAACTTTCCAATGGGTTACTTAATCTGTAAGCAGAAAATAAATCTCAAATTGAGTTTGAAATGGAGTCTGTAAGCAAGGGATATTTTAGAAAATAAAGGATCAGACTTTAAACGTTTATGGGAGAAAACTTTCTCATTTGCCCGGTATTTATAGTGGTCAAGCGGTGGATTATTGTACAATTTTTCGTTTGGCTGTAAGATTTGTCTCTGCTATTCCACATAAACTAAATTAGACCCTACAGTGAACCAGGAGAATTCTCGTACATGCGTGAATGAAATACCAGCACTGGAGAAGGGTGAACATAACCCTTTATTTAATTCAAATAATCAACAGAAAGGTATGTTCTTCGTTCTTTACAATGGCGCCGTCAGCTTGCGGTGAAGCTGAAACGTAGAATATAATTCAAGTCAAATCTAAAATAAAATAGCGCAGCATAAGTCTAAACTTAGGTTGACTCTACAAAGCCTAACAGGCGAGACGATAATCCGAAATGGCCAAGAGGCTTGCTAGCGTAACAGCGAGGTAGCAACGAAACGTGCGCTGGCTAGCAAAAACGCGCTCTGAATAATCTTAGAGATTCACCCATTTAAATACTCATTTAACTTAAATTAATTTACATTTAAATAACATTAAATTTACATTCTGGCGAGAAAAGGAGAGGGGGAAATTTAGGAGTTCAGTAAAGTTGAGGAGTTCAGCTTAAAATAATTTGTTATTCAAAATAAGGGAAACCCTACATGGATATTAAGCTTTCCTGAATGACGTGTCATTCCTGCATGATGATCGAAAATTAAGAAGACAAAAATATCAACAGATTGAAAGACATGTAACTCTGACATAAGAGCCGGGGCAGCTGCAGAGCGGCAGTACTAAAGGATGAAAAATTTTAGATAGGCGGACAGCAAAATGAGTGCAAAAAAAAAATGCCTGTAACTTAGTGCGAGGTAGAAAGAAAGGTCATCAATACAAGAAATCGAAAAATGCAAGAAAATATCAGAAGCTAGAAATTTCACTAATATCAATATGTCGATTTTGACCGGAACTTTGGAGAAACTTTTGTGTTCTGTTGATCCTTCATTGCTTGATGCAAAATTATTGATATGAAGATTTGATGATTAAGGTGAAAGATCTTTGTCTGGAATAACAATATTTGATAAAATGGGAATTAAACATTTTGACTAAAATTTAAATCGTTGTCAAACCAGTGAGTCTTCCCACGACTCCAAATATTTCGGCATCCACAACCATTGGTGAAATAAATTATGACCTCTGCCTAGGATTACCAAGGAATTTTTACGAAAGATAGAGTTTCATGTGAGAAATGTGTACATTAAGCATATTAATGTGAATGGTTGCGAAATCTGTGAAGCGATTGCATAGAAATGACTGACTTGCTTAGGAAATTAATTTTGAAGGAGTTCTGCAGAAAAGTAACCAAGTAAGAGGCTGAAGGTTCACGAAACCAGAAATAAAATCTTTATAAAAGACTTCCACAGATTAAAAGAGCTCTATATAGATTGGAAGGCAAAACAGGTTTCTTCAGCAGTCACTCACGCCATTCAAGGACTGAATAAAAATAGTATCTTACAATGAATAGCAAATCTTCCAGGTGGATCACAACTGTTGTGAACAATAGGATCACACAGAAATGTAAGAAGAAACTGCCTGAGGTAAAAAAAGAAAAAAAATGTTAGGAAGAATAATTAAACAAAATTATTAGCATTGCGTTTTAGATTAACTTCGTATGTCTATTACCTGTTCAGAAAGTAACATAACCGGAATAGCAATTACCAGAAATGGAATTATTTGTAGTTTTACGTATTTGTTGCTCTGACGATAGCCAGCAGTGGGCAGTTTGAAATCTGTCACATTTTTACATACATAATATCAGAAATTAAATCAGCGATTAATAAAGAAACGTAGCACTGCATGATTTCTATTCCAAATTCCATTTGTATTAAAAAATTAAACTATATTTATTCAAAATCATTCGCAAAGGATTGCAAGTAGCTCGCAAGTGGCAGTTAAGGTGTCGGAGAGCTGCAGTGGTCGTGTTTGTTATATAGTATTAATCTCGCAGGGGAGACTTTTCTAGTACTTTCTGCTTCTCGAAGTTACTGGAAGGCATATGAGGGCCGAATACAGTTACAGTTACACAAAACATGAGTTACAATTAATCAGTTACGATACCTATTAACGCCGGACCAGATGTCGCCAAATTTGGTGACTTTTGGCGATTTCTCGCCAAATTTGGCGACATAGTTACCAAAACTGTTGCCAGCTTGGCAGTATCTCGCCAAATTAACGAGATAGCGATTTACTCAATGCCAATAGACTTTATTTATTATTATAACTTCTCCGGCATGCTTCGCTTCTTTAGATTTTCACGTTACGTTATGCAACAGAATACTAAAATTTCACTAAAATTATTCATATACGTACAAAATTCGTAGCAATATTGTTGCCAGTTACGTATTCGCGGAGATCTATCCAAATTATTACTCCAGATGAGCAGGAAGAAATTGACTTTTTGTGTAATAATCATAACTCTCAGCAAAACTAACAACTTTAACTAACAGAAGGGAATGAAGAAATTAGGCAAATTATCTTTAACACACTTGAATTATCACAAAATACCAATATTGCTCACACTTTAAAATGTAATTCATGCTTTGGACTTCAGTCTGTTTGAAGCAATTGAGAAGTAAAGCTGATTTTGGCTGCTCAAACACAGGCCATATCTGCTCAGTCCTCTGGAAGCTTCAGAAAATATCGATTCTACAGTGATGCTTTTGCTCGAAACGTCGGAAAGACGGTCAAAAAATCTCCAGTTTCGGTAACGTGGCTATGAATTTATCACCAAATCTGACCAGAAGAATTTCTGCCTCTCTAGTGTTCTAGTGGCAGTATTTTTATAATTCAAACATTGGTGGATTCAGAATCATAACATCTAAAATTCTACAAGAAATAAACACTTATATATAAAATACGTTGGCACAAATTCAGTTACAAAAAGGTATAATCTAAACATATTTCCTAAACTATACCAATAACAACTTAAAAAAATAAATGAAAACGATACAAAACATTATAACAGAAAACATACACACAATAAGCAAAACAAAACGACAACAAAAAAATGTAAGAAAAACCTTATCATAAAACGGACTCAAATATTTACAGAAATTTACCACCAACCTCAAGTTAAACTATTATGGAGGGACACTTCAGTTCTAAGTCAAAACACTGTACAGGTACACTTGAGTTCTTAGCTAGGAAAACAAAGCTGGAAAAATAAAATGGTCAATAACTAGTCAAATAACAATAGACATGTGCCACAATGAGTATTCATACTGACAACGATTTGATTTGAATAATTGAATTGACATCGTATGTTATAAAGTAAGGAATGGCGAGGGAGATAGAGATCGAATAGTCACCAGGTATTGCAAAAGGTAGCGTAATTACCTAATAATAAAACATGTACGAATTCCATAGCCATTTCGAAAAATCTCAGTGTAGCTTTATTCATGATACAAAAGCATCCTAAAGAAATAAACAAGATCCGAGTGTTGGCACCGGCGGCGGAGCGGTAAAAGCCGCTGAACATTCATATTCGGTCCACGGTTCCGCTCCCCATGTGTAACATGGATACGAGCAAATTTCTCTCAAAACGTCCTTCACATGGATTCTCTCCATTTCCGTGTACATCCATGATATGGCGGAGCGTGTAACAAATAAAAAAAAGAACCCGAATATAAGCTAACTTCTCTTAAATTCCTTTAAGGAACTACCACTCTTAGAGCTTCAACGCTTGTCTGGTCCACCAGCGGCTGAACGGTAAAAACGTTGAATACTGGTAGTTCGGTCTTAGGTTCGAATCCCGCGAACGGGTGAGCTGCATGGGCGTTTTTCACATGTGTCACGTGTATACGTCTTCCGCAAAGGTATCCCTCTCCTTAGGCAGATAACCCTCGAGACTTTGCCGTAAACACATAAACTAAACCCAACCAATGCTTGATTCCTTTTCCCACGCTAAATTATACATTTTTAGTTGCAAGACACATGTTGTTTTTTCCTGTATGATGTACGCCATGGCTTAAGCTTAATGTAATCTATCAACTTTTTCTCAGGCAATAACATATCGTGTCAATTGTATTAACCGAAAACAAAAACTTTGCCAACAGCAGCTAGTTATTTAAAATGCTGACATGTTTAATTACTTACTACCTAGTACGAAGTAAAGGAACTATTGTAATCACGAAAAATTTCGGGTATCATATTTCAATGAAAATATCCATTTTGACCATTATCGAATATAATTTGACGATGGTTTTGTGTAACATCTGTACTTAAACAACAGAATAAAGGATTCTTTCCCCAAAACGAATTATAAAATAGATTTTAAATAGAAGAGATTTTTTTCGTGACATCAGTACATACGTATGTATGTATCTCGCGTAACTCAAAAATGAGTAACCTCAGAATGTTAAATTTTGTATATAGGACTGCTATAACATGTAGTTGTGCACCTCCTATTTTGGTTGCAATCGGCCGCACCAAAAGTATATTATACACCCACTTTGTAACTCGGCACGGTGAGCTCAGTTTTTCTTTTACTCTTATATGTTGGTAAATTGTACATTTTTTGCTTTAAAAGTTATTGAACTATATTGTTCTTATGTTTCGGTTAATTAAGCTCTAGTTATTCTGCATACATTAGTTGTATAATTATCAACAATTTAAAAGTTATTTAAGTGCGACAAAGCCAAATAGAGTAGCTATGTTTCTTACATTTAAAGCTTAGCATAATAGTGAATTAATACAGCTTCTGTAACTTCAATGTCTTTTTGCCAAGTGGGACCAAAAGTAAACTTTCAGCTTTGTGCACTGAAAAATCTACCTTCTTGCCTCTGGCTGAATTGCTTGTTTTTGCGCAACAACTGTAATTTTAATTGTAAAAAAAATATGTTTTTAATTGTTTTAATTGTCTTTTATGTTTTTCTGTATTTTGTGTGAAGATGTTTTGAGTTTTCATATATTTTTGCCTTGCCGTAAAGTGAGAACTGAAATAATTAAATGAGAAATATATCTCTAATGAAATTCGAGGAAACACGTTTAAATAAAATGCAGCAAACAAATTATATAATTTAATAGGCCGTACAAAGAAGTCATGTGATGTCCACATCAGATATTTTATATAATCTATTATTGTTTGCTCATGAATATTAATGACAGTGCACACAAGCATACTCTTATTTAATGATTAAGATATGAAATTATTTTACGTGGTATTCCCATGGCATCAACATGGAATTTTATTATGCGATGTATATATTATGCTGAAATATTTCAGGGAAATCGCAAGGAACAATGAGCATTCGTAGCAGTTTAATTTGCAACTTTCTTAATATGGATACACATTATGAAGTTGCTTATGTGGCCCCTGAAGGGGTGTTACTGAGTTAGATAAGAAAATTAAGCGTCTGAGGGCACATGACTTCGACGAACTGGTAATTGTCGCCTGTAGTGCACATGCGTCAATCGGACTGAAATTGAAGAGAGGCAAAAGTCACGTAGCTCAAAAAAAACAAGTAAATGTCAGCAGTCAAAGATAGGTTACGAAGCTCTGGTCTTTAAGCATGTGAGAAGCAAATGATCCGATCACATGATCTTCTGAAATAATTTGGTAACTACTAAAAAAAATTTCAGCATCACAGATAACTCCAGTTTTGAAGAAATGCTTATTCAGTAATATGGTGCTCTAAAGGGTCGATTTTCAAGTTATCACGTGTCCGTTTCTTTCTCAACAAAAATAACTGCATGCTACTGAGCGCCCAGACGTAATTTTTAGACGTAATTTAATCAGGAGAACGGATTTTCCTCAGCGTTAGCTCCATGGAAGGATTTAGTAAAATGCATCGCTGAATGATGCAGTTTCAAAATTAAATATTCATACAGTTTCTTATGAATGTAAACGGTTACTCAAATCAGTTTAGACTTTTCCTTTTAATTTTTCAGTTGCATTTTTTAAAAATAAGTTTCAATATAAATAGTATCATGTTGCTTAAATTTGCAATGCTAGTATAATATACTTGATACATATTTTGCCATTCCTTTAGTATGATTGCTGTTTATAACAGAATACTTTAATTTTTAGAAGTATAAAAAGATTATTATACCAAATTCAAAATATTTAATGAAATTTTTTTAATCAGACATGATCAAGCACTTTAGGGTTACCGACTTGAAGAAATGGATGCTTTCGTGAAACAATGTTTCATGGAAATTGGTCCGTATTCATGGGGGCGTTAAGAACCCGAAAATATACAAATGACTTCCCCATTCTCTGTAATTCGAATCCTGTAGAATTATTAGCTAGATTCACTTAAATATCAGTTGTTTATAACAGAAACAAACAGTGTAACTGAATGATATATTTTGTATAGCTATCTCAAATCATTTTCGGGAGTTATTTTACAATAAACTTTAGGTCAACTGTCGATATAAGATAGTTGAAACTGAAATTTAAATCAAATTAGCCGTAATCCAAATTAGCTGAAGATAAGCAAACGTTAAGAGATTTTTAACAAGTAAACTATAGTTAAATACTGTAATCAATAACTTCGATTAACGAGATTTTATTTCTTGACTGAAAGAGCTTTCTTTCCAAGCATGCTTAAAACATTGCTGTGAAATTGCGGCATCGAAGAAGAAACGAAACTGAACGCACAGTCAATGAACAAAATATAATGAGAGTCTGAAATTTAAATTTTTAAAAATAAATTCAGAAAATCTGATGTGGACACCACATAGCTTTCCTGAACGACCTATTAAGTTATGCAAATTTTTTGCTGCATTTCATTTAGACTTATTTCCCCGAATTTCATTAGAGATATATTTCTCCTTTAATCAATTCAGTTTTCACTTCAGGACAAAGAAAAAAATACATAAAAACTCAAAACATCTTCATTAAAAGTGGTAAAATGCAGAAAAATCTTAAACACCAAATAGAGTTAAAAGCCGTCAAAAAAACAATTTTTACAATTAAACTTAGAATTTAAATTAATTAAAACTAGGCAGAACGAGATTTTTCGGTGCACAAAACTTTTGGCCCCACTCCTCAGAAAGACACTGAAGTTGGTGCAGAAGTTGACTTAATTCACTATGCTACTAAATTTCAAATGTAAACAAATGGCGGCGTCGTTAGGCTTAGTGGAACTTGAACAACTTTTAAATTGTTTAAAAGTTCCAAAACATCTTCATTAAAAGTGGTAAAATGCAGAAAAATCTTAAACACCAAATAGAGTTAAAAGCCGTCAAAAAAACAATTTTTACAATTAAACTTAGAATTTAAATTAATTAAAACTAGGCAGAACGAGATTTTTCGGTGCACAAAACTTTTGGCCCCACTCCTCAGAAAGACACTGAAGTTGGTGCAGAAGTTGACTTAATTCACTATGCTACTAAATTTCAAATGTAAACAAATGGCGGCGTCGTTAGGCTTAGTGGAACTTGAACAACTTTTAAATTGTTTAAAAGTTCCAAACCTATTGCATGCTAATTAACTAAAGCTATAAAAACCTTAATCGGAACATAAGAACAATATAATTCAATCACTTTTATAGCAAAAAATGCACGATTAACCAACATGTAAGAATAAAAATCTATGCTCACCGGGCCGGTTACCAGAGTGGGTGTGTATATATAAGTAGCGTCTAGCCGTAGCATGGTTTATGCTTCATGCATGCGCAATGACAGGCTTTGTTGGTGTTATTGGCTGACGTCCGTTATACGGAATTGGCGATGTGTCATGAGATTGGCAACCAAAGACATATTGTTCTTCCACTAAATTTTGCCACGTTGCAGAAGTTAAGCCTGGATTTGAAGCGTTGAAGTCAAACTGCTACTGATTTCTCATATTTAGTGTGATTAGTATGGAAGGTAACTTTGCATGTTTGTAATGTTCGGAAACCTACTTTGGAAAACCCCTGAGGTAAGATAATGTAATTAAGTATACGAAAAGAAAGGACCAAAGTATGTCATTTTGCTGAATGCCTGTTAAAAGATGAATTTTTATGATAACTGTAAATATGAAATAAAAACAAATTTGTAAAATGAGGTTAAATTAATTCATTATGTTAAGCTCTCAAGCATTATTTGCCTAGGATGAGGCATGCCTTTGTGGAAAGCATGCATGTGAAATGAAATTTTATGATAACAGTAAATATAAGATGAAATATCAAACAAAAATACATTTGGAAACAAATGTAAAATACGATTAAGTTGATTGATTATTACAGTTACAAAAACCTACAGCATTAATTTAAACAGCTCATAACTATCAACACGATGAAAAAAGAATAACATATATTTTCCCATATACTTTTTCCAAGTCCCCAGTAAATAAATTCTCGCATATTTGGGCACAAAGCTCACCCCATACGCATTTTTAAACCCCCTGCATATAATTGCTCGCATACTTGGGCACAAAGTAAACAAATTTCACACATTCCGCAGCACTTTCCTAATGCATCGCTTAAGTCTGAATTGTGAGTTCATCTCCAAGCTAAACATACATACATGTTTTTTGGCCAAGCGACGAAAGTTACCATGATTAAATTATGCCTATCGCGCATGCGTGAAGCATAAACCATGCTCGGGCTAGACGCTACTGTATATATATATATTTATATATAGAAAGTGATTCGCTACCAGACCGACAAACTTGCAGTTACTTTCAGTTACAAACTTCACCCCTTTGGATGTTTCTCGGTCTGTCGCTAACATTGGCCACTCTCACAGGGATGAAATCTTTCGAAAGGTCTACTAATGAAGAAGACATTAATACCTCTCTTAAGCTATTTTCAGGGTATTCAATTAGTCCAAATCTGAAGCTATTTTTTTCTATAGATCCGGCTATTAATAATTCTGTCATCGGAGGGATGGTGACATCTGTTTTTGTTGTTACTTGGTGAGCTGAGGGAATGTCGCTCTTCATTTCAAACGCAGTTATATCTTCTTTTGGAAAGCGCATTTCGTTACGTTTAAAGTCCAACGTAAAGTCGTACTTCAGCAAAAAGTCCAATCCGAGTATTAGTTCGTCCGCGATGTTAGCGATGAAAGCTAAGTGCTGATAGGTCTCATTTCCGAAGGTAATGATGATGTTAATTTTACCTTCAATGGGAATCTTATCACCTGTCACTGTTTGCAAAGTCACACAGGGCGGAGTCCAGCGCAACGTTTCGCTCAATTCTCGAGCTACATCTGTTCTTACGATAGTTACATTTGCTCCCGTATCTATGCTCATATTACTAGTATGCTTATTGACTTATCCTTCGACGAACAGTCCATTATCTCCGCCGCTCATTGAAGAGATTTGAAGAACTTTCAGAAGGGCTGCATCTTTGCCTGGCAATCTCCGCCCCGTGAGACTGCTGCATTTTAGTTTCCCTGGTTTTGTTTCGCGGGAGCTTTCTTCCAGTCTTGATTCACGTGACAGTTCCTGCTGAGATGTCCTTCCAATCCGCAGTTCCAGCACTTGACGATTTTCTTCCCAGTATTGTTTTTATTAGGTCTTCTTAACGCCTCCCGAATTTCTCTTATTTCATTTTTTAGTTTCGAGATATCAAAATTTGGATCTTCAAATTGAGCCGCTCTAATAGGATGGCGATCTCTTCGAGTCGCTTGTTGAGCCGACTCGAACTTCATAGCGTAAACCAAGGCAGATTTCAGGTCTTTCAGATCCGCCAATCTGAGAGCTTTCTGAATTTACGCATCCTTAACGGCATCGATGAAATGCATCAAGGACAGATTTTCTCGGACATCGGGTGGACAGTCCGGATATGCTCGATGCGCCAACCTCTCGATGTCAGTCGCCAGTTCCTGAAGGCTTTCTGTGATTTTCTGCTGGCGATATTTCAAATGCAGACGGCTACAGTCCTTTGCGCACTTTTCTCCGAATCTCATTTCCAGCGCATTCGAGAGGGCGCTGAAGTTTAAAATCTGGTCTTCGGAGAGGACCCCTAAGATGTCTGCAGCATCTCCTCGGAGTGACGCAGCCAACTGCGAAGCCTTCATGTGGGAGTCCCATATACACTCCATGATGATTTTTCATCGTATGTGCTTGGTTCGATTACCGTATGAGAGTACATTGGGGGAACCTTGAATCTTCAGCTTCGTTCTTGGGCCCAGTCCGGTTTTCTTTCGAAATATCTACTTCTTTTCGGAATTCTCTCAATTTTTCTTCAAATCGTTCTTCCACAGCTGCTATTTTCGCTCCAGTATCCTCTCTAAGCTCCATAATCTCGCTTTTAATCTTTTCTTGTTCCATCTGTTCGAATTTCTCTTGCATGGCTTTTATTTCGCTCTTGATCTCAGCCTTTATCTCCTCCTGTCCGTCTTTCATTTCAGCTTTCATCTCTTCCTGTCCGGCTTTCATCTCTTCCTGTCCGGCTTTCATTTCAGCTTTCATCTCGGCTAGGAAGTCTATCAAAGTCTTCGTTTCATCCGCCATGGCTTTCCTCTGCAGGCGGGTCACTGGCATGCACTCGCAAATCCCACTTCTGACACCAGTTGTTACGTTATTTTCTTCCTTCACGTTCGTACGGGGTTCGTAGATTTGGAGTGAATAACGACGACACTTGATTAAGTATCGAAACACACTTTATTTAGCCAATATTAATCAGGACAGCTCCAATAACACTTACTTTTTACAGTCGTCGAAAATCTACTATAAACACGCTGGAACAATCAGCGACGCAGCCTTCACACTGTCAGGCAATAACGGTGGAGATAGCTTCACTGCAAAGCACCAGAGTACAGCTTCCAACTCTGTTTGGTCGCTCTCGGAACTCCACGTACTCTCGAGACTCTACACGCGATGCACTCGACGATACACAAGAGTACAGCTTTCGACTCAGCACAGTCTAAGACAAAACTCGACGATGCACTAATTCGCGATGCACTAAAAGACTCTCGATGCACTGGACGACCAACTCGGTGCTAGACTTCGCGACACTCGCTCAGTGACTGACTATCAGCTCGCTAGACGAGGCACACACACTCTCGATGACAGACACACACTTCCTGACTGCACACCAGCACGATTTATATAGCTTTCGGTTTGTGTTCGGGAACATTCTGGACTAAACCGGTAAGAATTCGTTCCAGAAGGTTCTCCAACCGTCCATGGTATATCGCCAATTGTGTCGCCAAATGAGCGATTTCTCGCCAAATGTGGCAACTCTGCCTTCCTTTGCCATTTTATGGCAACCCTAAAACTGCTTTGCGGGGAAGCCATCTTACCGCGCCTTTACATTTCGTAACAATATGTTACGAGCTGGTAAAATCTATGTTCCTAACACAGGCTTGAGATTACAAAATAGTGTGTTTGGATATATAGTTAGTGAAAATATAAATGATTCACCGAGAAATAATTTATCGTATTGTGGGTTAATAAATGATAATTCAGAGAGTAGATTGAATATGTTTTTCGAACTAGAATCATTAGGAATTAAAGATGATCCTTATTGTTATGAGGAAGACAAAGCATTCGAAATATTTAATAAGACAGTTTGTTTTAATGCTGGTCGCTACGAGGTTACTTTACCTTGGAAAAGGGCCTGGAGTGAATTAGCTGATAATTACCGAGTAGCGGAAAGAAGATTCAAAATTCTTACAAAGGGAATGAATTATGACAAAACACTGTTTTCTACATATAATGAGGTATTAGATGATGTCAGATGGAAATATACCTATCGGTAAACCAGTATTTTACCCACCACACCAACCGGTATTTAGAGAAACCAGTGCTTCAACGAAGACTAGAATAGTGTTGATGTCAGCTCACATGAGTTCGAGCAGCTATCACTGAGCGATTGTCTATGGACAGGGACAAATTTAAATCCTAATATGTTCCATCTGCTAATTAATTTCCGATTAAATAAAGTTGCAATTTCAGCGGACGTAGAAAAAGCATTTTTGCAGATTGCTTTGGCAGAAAAGGATCAAGACGCAGTCCTGTTTGTGGAAAACATACAATTAAATGATCTAAAACTAGCGACATATAGATTCAAGCCGTAAATTTTGGAATTAAGTCAAGTCCGTTTCTGTTGGCTGCAACAATTAAAGAACACATTAGAAAATATCGAGATGAGCAGCCAGATGTATTTGAAATATTGAATTCTTGTGTTTATGTTGATGATTTTATTACTGGACAGGACAGTATAGATGAGGCTCTAAGCTTATCGCGTAAAGCTAAACAAATTATGAGTGCAGCAAATATGAACTTGCGTAAATGGGTATACAATGATCCTGAGCTGATGAGAAAATGGTAAAAAGAGAGATCCATCTACATAAAATCAATGACTCAGACGAGACACTTAAGATCTTGGGAATATCTTGGGATACTAATGAAGACAGTCTGAGTATAGACACAGACAGTTTGATGGAATTCCTTAAGAATAAGCGTAATACGAAACGGTTCATCTTGAAAACTGCCGGGAAGATTTTTGATCCCTTTGGTTTAATTACTCCATTTATTAGACTTAAATTCTTGCTACAAGAACTTTGGGTTCGAAAATTGACATGGGATGATGAACTACCTACAGATATATTTCAAGAGTGGGCAAAGTGGTGCTGTGAGTGTCATCATCTAAGTAAAATTGTAGTTCCAAGATTCATTTTGAATCCCGAAGCCGATTCCATAGAGATCCATTGCTTTTCAGATGCTAGTCAGAGGGCATACGGTACTGTTGTCTACGTAAAATGGCGTAAGCAAGAAGAAATTTCTGCGAGTTTTGTCGCATCAAAATGTCGTGTTGCACCTGTGAAAAGAATTACGTTACCTCGTCTTAAATTACTTGGTGCATTACTAGCAGCGCGTTTAGGTTCTGGAGCGAAAAAATTGCTCGATCAAAAGTAATCCTCGAGATTATTTTATTGGACTGATGCCAAAATAGTGCTATGCTGGATTAAAGGTACCAGTACCAAATGGAAATCTTTCATCGCCAGCAGAGTTAACGAGATTAGGAAGTTAACACAGCCGACAGAGGGGTTCTATTGTTCAACAAAAGAGAACCCAGCAGATGTTATGGCGCGTGGTGTTCAAATTTACTTTCTTGTGAACTGTTCCAAATGATGGTCATGCTGTGACTTTCTAACATGCTCAGAGATTCCTCATCAGGACTTATCAATTGAGGTAGTCCAATTGAACTTAAAAAGGACAATGAACTGCATAACGATTTTAACTTAGTTTTAATTGCATGTAATGAACCAAACCTCTTTAATGATATTCTTAATTTGTGTTCTAATTATACTAAACTTATTCGTATTGTAAGTTTCATTTTCAGGTTTATCCATAATCTTAAGAACCCTCAGATAAGGAGGTACGGAGTATTTACTTTAGAAGAGATAAAGGATGCTGAGGTGTATATTTTATTAGAGGTTCAAAAAAGTGAGTTTAGATACGAAATAAATCAATTAAAAAGAGGTAAGTGTGTAAACCTCAAAAGTAAATTAGCATCACTGAATGTGTTTCTTGATAACATGGGGCTAATTAGAGTGGGCGGACGATTGTCCTATTCGGACCTACCCGCTAATAGTAAACACCCTATAGTTTCACCTAGTTAAACATCGTTTAACTACTATTATTTTTAGAGCATTTTCATTTGAAGTACTTTCATTTAGAATCACAATCACTGTTACATCAGGTAAGACAAAGGTTCTGGCCACTCAATGGCAGAAATAATTGTTTAAGAACAAACCCATCACAGTTCAACAAATAATAGCCGAGTTGCGTGTCACACCATCATACCCATTTAACATAACTGATGTTGATTTCTGCGACCCATTTGCAATAAAGTTTAAGAATCAACGTAAGGGAGTTTTGAACAACATTTATGTCGTAGTATATGTATGTATAAGTACAAAAGCCATACACTTTGTGACAGACCAAACTAGCCAATCTTTTATTTCGAGCTTAAAACGTATTTTTCTCTAGAAGGGGAAAATGTACTGGAATCATGACTGATAATTCTAAAACCTTTGTTGGTACTAGTGTAGAACTCAATAAATTGCAAAAATTGGGTGAGTGTCCAGATGAGAATTTAGCGAGTTTTTATACCACTGAGGTATAGAGTGGAAATTTACTCCTCCAAAGTCGCCAAATTTCGGCGGAATTTGGGAGGCCGGGGTTAAATCATTTAAGAGTCATTTGAAGAGAGTTATTGGTAATCAGTGTTTAACTTTAGAAGAATTTTTAACTCTTTTAACTGAAATTGAAGGAGTATTGAACTCAAGACCTCTTACTCCAATTTCAGCTGATTACAATAATTTTGAAACTTTGACCCCAGGTCACTTTTTGGTTGGTAGACCTATCGCAACTCTAGCGTAGCCAGATTTATCCAACATAAATGAAAACAGTTTTTCTAAATGGCAAAGAATCACTAAGTGTACACAAAAAATTTGGAAATTATGGAAACGTGATTATCTTATTAATTTACAAGAACGTCACAAAGTGGAACTTTTTAAAGGATGACGTTCAGTTGGGAACTCTTGTATTAATAAAAGATGAAAATTTGCCTTCAACCAAATGGTTAGTGGGGAGAATAGCTGAGGTTTTTCATGGTAGGGATAACAAAATAAGAGTAGTAACTGTAAGATTGCCTAATCAGCATTTGCTGAAACGAAATGTTCGAGATATATGTACACTTCCTGTAGAATGATGGTTTATTTCTATTATAAACTGGTATTTGTTGTAATAATTTGAATGTATATTTTTCAATATTGTGATTTGTTATTGTGAAGTAATTTATTGTAGTGCCTTTATATTTACATTTATTGAAATAATAGTTTTGAAATAGTTAATTTCAACGCCGGGAGTGTTTTGTATTAGCTGAGAAATACTTAGCGCCAGAGCAGAATCTTGGCTAATGGCGCATGCGCCCCCAGAATCTTGATTTTGTGGTACATTCGAAGTTGCGATTGATATGTTACGCTATAATGTGAAACCTAGCGCCAGAGAGTCGCTATGGAAAATAAATGTATTGAAAGTGTGTAATGCGTGTGGTGTTATTTTATTATGATATATAACTATCCACGGAAAATAGAATAAGTCAATTCAGCTAGGAATGTTCCAGAACGCAAAGAATTTCACGCAGCACCACTGTCAGGCCTGCCAAACGATTTCTGGTCGTAATTTCTAACACCTGTTGTAGTACAACCTTCCAAATGTTTTCTGTCCCATTAATGTGTTGCTCTTCCTGTTGTTTCTCTCAAAAGCATACCGGGACGCTGAATGTGCATGAATTTCGCTCCCGCATTTTGCTTCATTGTGTGCGGAATATTCAGGCTTACAAGAGTATTTTTCCACCTGCAGCTACAAAAAAGCACTAGGAGTTCAGTCGTGTAAGTTTCTTCCTTATTTACTATTTAGTAATTACTTTTCTAAGTGATAATGTTTTGATTCGAGTTCCTGACCGTCGGGCTTTAACCAAGGCCATCTTGAAGAGAAGGCCGGAGCTAACGTTTGATGACGTCACAGCCAGGGATGGTCAGCCAAGATGATCTTCGATCAGCGTGCTTTCTTTTTCCTGATAGTATATAAGAAAAAATATATTTTTCTCTTTCTATAAGCATTAGTAACAAAAAATGCTGAAGAACTGAGTACTAATCTTTTACACTTAGACGACAGGGGTGCATGTAAAGGTAGTTTCTCAAATAATATTAATTTTTGCTTGCTAATAGTGACATTTTTTACAATACTATACTTTTGTTACATAACATTATGTGCAGTTTAATAGCATTAAATACTGCAAAATCAAATAGTTCTACACCGGTTAAAATGGAAAATTATACCAAATTTTTAACCGCAGTGTGAATTGCATTCAAAATTAAATCATAACTAAATATTTTCACTTATTTCCAAGCAATACAAAAAAACTATGTTTTTGCTGTCTCATTTAAAAAAATTACCCATAAATTCGAAAGCTTCAAGAATTTATGTTTCAGATTTACTCAAAGGATTGACATTCAACAGAAAGTTATGCTTCTCAGATAAGTTTTCTCATTATTTACATATATTTGTTTATATCATATAATTTTAAGATGAAAACATGTTAATTTTTAATTAATTTGGAAACATAGCAAAATAAATGCATTCCGTTTCTTCATTATTTAATTTACACATAGATTTTCATTCATATAAAATGAATACAAAATCTGAGGCCATTCTTTTAGATGTGACTTCATAATATACAATACACATTATTCTCATTTCTTCAGATTTTGGCATTCACAAATGCATGCAGAAATATGCACACACACACACATATATATAATGTTTTCCAGAATAGTAAATATACGTATATTATTAAATAAATTAAAATCTAATATACTTATTACTTCATACTGAATATCAAAATAAAAACACACACCAGTTATTTATCCTTGAATAATTTCACTAAATACAAAAATTTAAAGCTTATTTACACGTGCTCAATAACTATTAAAAACATATTGATTCTTTTTGCATTTGTTATTGATAGACACATATAGAAAGATATTCAATGTAAAAATTTCCAGCAATTAAGAAATACTCATTTGAATAACAAAACATTTGTTTCATAAATTTCAGATATTACATTTAACTGAAGTTAATATAAAGGAATAATAATTTGCCTAACATAATTAATATTTTTATTGTAATAGGTTATGAAAAAAACGTTGCAACTATAGTAATATCAGGTTCAATGTTTCTTCTAACCTTCTTCGGAAACATACAATGACCTGACTAGGAACAGAGAGCTTACTAAAGCTATGTTCACTAATTGTAGTAAGTAGACAGGATACAGACGAAGGGTATACAAGCCCCTTTATTTTTCTTTATATACAATGACTTCCGTACTTCGGAATACAATGACCCTCCACTCGGGGTCTAACGTAAAAGGTATAAAAATAAAACTAAACTCTAATTTAACTTTAGAATAAGATTGGCCTTATAATAACAGGAAGCGTATGTAGCACAGAGACTGTGAACACTACAATACGTTTAATTTATCAAGAGGATTAAAACCTCTGGCCTGGAAGGCAAATAGCAACTGCGTAACTTCTAAGGTAAGCGGCCTGCTTCGAACTCACTGCTTCCTCTCTCCTGCTTGGCAAAAAGGCCACACTTAAATACTTGGCGTTCGCCAGACAACTTTGCATAAAATCCTTCACGCTTATAATTCTGGCCGGAAGTAGAAAATAAGAAGTGATAGTAAAGATTTAAAATAAAATAAACGTTAGTAAAACTTAAGATCCTTACATACTTCCCGCCAGAGTTAATTTGTTTGAAACTGAGGTCTAAAACAACCTTGTTGAAAACTTTTAGCTCTAAAAACTAACGCGAGGCCAACCTTTTACAATCATAACTTAGCTAGAAACTAGAAAATTTAAAAGAAAGAAATTTGTTACAATAGCAGCTCCCGGGATATACAACAATCTTTTTTTTTTTTTTTTTTTTTCTTTTTCATCTGTACTGCATCTAAACAGGAGCTTTATTCAATTCTGGTTCCTTCCAGAGATCTGGAAGGAAAACTAGTTTAATGAAATGTTACAGAATGACATTGCAATTAACATATAGAATATACTTCTCTTAACATTCTTATTTCATTCATGACTATTTTAATTATCTCTCCCCGTGCTCTCTGACATGTGTTGTAAAAGAACACCAAACACGTATGTGTTTCTGTCTACGTGTGCCACACTTCCTCCTACAATCAAAACACTAACGTGTTAAAATTCAACATACGAGACTTCTTAACACACCCTACTTTCAACTCTAAACCCTGAGGTACTATTCTGAAAGTGGCTAACTCTAAAGTGTAGCGTCAGAGAGCCTAACTACATCATTCAACCTTTAACACATATTCACCATGATTTAATCTTTACAGTCACACGAATAACAAATTTTTAACATTACTTTCACTTTTACCATATCACGGTATTTCTTAACATTCAAAATAACAGTTCACATGTATACAAGAACATATCAACATGCCGTTAATTTTACACATTTGAAAACATACATTAGTAGTACATTGTTAACTTCTATTCTTTTCAAAGCAAGTGCCAATTCTTTCTACATTGAAATAATACTACATTTCAAAAAGTCTTTCAGACTAAAACTTCTTTCTTGCTAGAATGTTTTAAATAAAATTTATACAATAACTTTTTACAATATTTAAGTCTTTACACAACGCTATTATACATCAACTTTAGTTTTACGCGCGAGTAATTGAAAAACATATTAAGAAAATCGGTCACAACTCATTTCTCGCCCTTTTGGCGATAAAGGTAGACCTCGCATGAGGTAAAACTTCCTGAAATCTGCCACTTGCAGTAAGAATGAAAGATTAACTTAAGTTTGTAAAGTAACATAAAATTTTACTTATCTTTGTAATATTCAGACATCCTTTTCTGGCCCCAGTCTTTAAAGGTATAGCTGATAGTAGCTTGGTTGATCCTCCTTCTTGTACGGGCTCGCCCTTCAGTGCTTTCCTCTGGAAGCTTCCGTTTTTCACCAGTACGGCCACCCTTGAACACCTTCCTTTTGTGCTCTGCTTGTGGTCTTGGCCGTTTGAAGGCAGCTGGTCTTGGTGGAACCGGGAAACTTCTGTCGTGATCCTGCTTGGACCTCGTTGTTGGCCGTTCAAATTTTTCTTGTACTTTTTCCTCCCCCGCTGATGGCCCTTTCGCAGTTCGGCGACTTTTGCTGCGGAGAGTTCTGTCGGATGAGTCAATCTTCCGTTTCACAGCCGGGTTATAGTTGCCGTCCTTTCTCCCGGTCCTTTCCACATACGTCGTCCTTCTCCCTTCTTCATTCTGGGGGTGTTCGTGCACTCTGTTTTCTGGACGGTGGAACGGCTTCTTTTTCTTTTTACCTTCAGTTTTTCCGCGGGGCAATTTTCTTTTCACTTGCTTCTGTCTCTCATTGGCTTGCCCTTGTACTTGTCGTTTTCCCACCTCTGGAACTTGTACCTGCGGTGTCTGCCGTACCGGATCCTGCAAAAGATCTGAAAAGATTTTCATTTTATTACGATCGAAGTAGGGTTTAATTTGATCAATATTTGCGGAACAGGTTTCACCATTTCTTGCCTTTAACACTACAACAGCGTGAGTTATTTTTTCTATAACATATGGTCCTTCAAAGCGTGGAAAAAATTTGGCAGTTTTATCTTCTGGTGCTGAAGATAGTGAATGCTTGATTTTTAAAACTTCATCCCCTACTTTATAAGTTACTCCCCGTCGTTTCAGATCATAGTATAACTTCTGTTTTCTTTGTGCTACTTCCGTATTCTTTTTTGCTTCTTTTATTAGTTTTTCTATATCACCCATTTTAAATTCTGGGGCTCTTTGTTGCACATAAAATAGTTTATCTAACGGTGTTATAACCTTTCTGCCTAGAAATAACTCAGCAGGAGTTTTGCCCGTTGTATCATGTTTTGCGGTCCTAAGGGCGAAAGCAAATTCATTGACATAGTTATCCCAGCTTTTATGAAAATTTTTAACATAACTACGGATAATTTTCACTATATTTCTGTTGACCCGTTCCGCTATATTTGATTGCGGCCGATACGGGACCATTTTTAAATGACGTATGCCCAGTTTTTGGCACATGTCTTCAAATATATTACTTACAAATTGAGGACCATTATTCGATATAACTTTTAGGGGCGCCTCGTATTTTAAAATATATTTATTTAAAATAGAATCAGTAACTAATTTCGCGGAGGCTCGTTTTAAGGGAACAATTTCGGTCCATTTACTAAAATGATCAACCATAACAAGGAGATAGCGACTTTTGTATAACTGACTTTTTGGGAAAGGGCCCAATAAATCGATGCCGATTATTTCATTTGGAAATTCGGATTTAATACTATTTAGAAACCCGGCCGGGCGGAAATTAATATAATTAACGGCTTGACATGTTGGGCAGGACTGGACATACGCCCTTGTTAACTTTTGCAGTTCAGGAAAGTAGACTGCCTCGCGTACGCGTTGGATAGTTTTTCGAATACCAGCATGAGAAGCTAAAGGGCTGTCATGGAGCTCTTGCAGGATATTTAATCTAAGACTAGCTGGGATAACAGGTCGAAATTCGTTGTTGGAATTCGTAGTTTTTGTGTAGAATAATAGACCATCTATTAGTTCGTAATGGGCCGCCCTATTTCTTATCGCCACAATATCTTGGTGGCTAAAATTTTCAGGATCCTTCAAATACTCATAAATACTTCCAAACTCAGGATCCTTACCCAGTTCGGTTATTACAGTTTCTCGGGAATTTATTGTACACGCTGTCAGCATTGCAACTTTTACGGTATTACCCTGTTCGTCTAATTTAATTCGTGATAGGGCATCTGTTACGATATTTTCCTTTCCGGGGGTATGCTTGATTACCAGATTATATTCTTGCAGCTTGAGTGCCCATCTTATTAACCTTGGGGATAAATTTTTCCCTGAGTACAATCTAGTTACCGCCGCATGATCAGAATATACTGTTATCGGCGCCTTTCCAAAATAGACTCGGAACATTTGCACTGCTAACAGAACTGCAAGTGCCTCTCTCTCGGTCGCGGAATAGTTTCTTTGTGTTTGATTTAAAGTTCGGCTAAAAAATGCCACGGGCTGCTGATTTTGCGAAAGTACCGCTCCTACCGCATAATCCGAAGCATCCGCTGAAATTTCTAAATTTTCATCCTTTTCAGGAAATTTCAACACAGGGGCTTGCGTTAATGCTTGTTTTAATTTTTCGAAAGCACTATTGGCTTCAGCCGTCCACGAGAATCTTGCCTTTTTCCTTTTTAATTTTAACAATGGCTCAGCGATAGCCGCAAAATCTTTTATAAAGGACCTATAATATGAACAAAGTCCTAGAAAAGAAGAGAGCTTCTTTGCCGTGTTTGGAGTCGGATACTTTTGTACAGCGATTATTTTTGATTCATCTGTCTCGATCCCTTCTTGCGATATTTTGTAACCTAAATATTTTAATTCAGGGGCTGCAAATTTGCACTTTTCGACATTAACTTTTAGACCGGCCTCATTTAATAAAGAAAACACCTGTCTTAAATCCTGTATATGTTGGTCGAGATTATCACTAGTAATAATGATATCGTCTAAATAGATAAATGTGGACTTTCCAAGAACAGGTCTTAACACAATGTCCATGCATCGCTGAAATGTTGCTGGGGCGCCTGAAAGGCCAAACGGCATACGCAAAAATGCATAAGTGCCAGACTTGGTTATAAAAGCAGTCTTAGGCACGTCCTCAGGCCTGACCCCTATTTGAAAATAACCATTCGTTAAGTCTAAAGTCGTCATAAATTTGGTTGATTTTATGTTCCTTAAAATTTCTTCTATGATCGGTAACGGATATACCGGATATTTCGTTATGGAATTTAATTTACGGTAATCAATAGCGAATCTCCACCTTTTTGGATGCTCCAAAGGATAATCATTATTTTTCTTACATAAAACCACCGGACTAGCATAACTACTTGAGATAGGCGTTATGATCTTTTTACGTAGCATATCGGTAATATGCCATTCTATAATTTTTTCCTTATTCTTATCATACCGGTATGGTTTTTGACGAACCGGCAATGCATCTCCGGTGTCAATACTATGGTTAGTAACCTGAGTAAATCCTGGAATATCACTAAATAAGGAAGCAAATTCACTTACCACTTGTCGGATTCTATCTTGCTCGTCATTAGGCAGGTGGTCAAGATTTAACCTTGGCGGTTCAACCTTTTCTACACGCACTGGTTTCATCGTCAGCTTAAGGGACGCTGCATTAAAATCCAGTGTAGCTTGTGCGTCTGAAAGAAAGTCTATTCCTAGGATTAAATTTGCTTGCAAATTCTTTACTATAAAAAACATCACCTTTACTTGTTCGTCCTTGATACGGATGTACAAAGGTACTTTACCTACGCACTTACATTGTTCTCCTTGCGCCGCTAATACTGTTGTATTATCCGCATTATATATGCGGTATTTGCGAAAATACTTTCTAAAAAAGACTTCTGCCACACAGGAACACTGCGCGCCGGTATCCAGGAGTGCGGTGGCCGGGATATTATTTACCAAGACTTCAATCTTCGGAAGAGTTAAATTTTTCACCATTACTGTATTTAACTTGTAGGAAGAGGGGTTTTCGTGGCCTTCAGATTTCCGCACCCTCTCGTCACCAGAAATCCGTTTTAGTTTAAATTATTTTTCCTTTCGGTGCTTTCCTTCTTTCTCCACTGGCCTTGAGACTTTTTTCCTGGGTTGCTATTGAACTGTCGACGTTCGCCGGCTGTTTTTGAATGCTCGGGTTTCCTTGCCCACTGATTCGCTTTTTCTCCGTAGCCATGTGCTTGAGTTTGCTGTAGTCTTGGCGTACCAAATTGGTTTCGCTGTTGATATTGGCGTCTTCTTTCGACGTCCGCCGTTCTTCTACTTTCAAACTGCATTGCTAGCTCAAATAACTTTTCCAGTGTAGTCGGATTTCGTAATTCAATAAAGTGTTGCACTTGGGGTAGTAACCTCGGCAAAATCACTTGAATTATTTCAGGATCCGGACGGTTTCCATACAAGAGCTTGAAAACGTGAATTTTTCTTAAAATAAAGCTCGAGAGGTTTTCCATTCTTTGTTGATATATACTGAAAAGTTCTGTTTCTAATTTCGCACGATCCCTTACAACAGGGAAGGCTTTTAGTAGGGCAGTCTTGAAATTTTCGTAAGTATAGGTGGGACTTCCTGCTTGACCCAAGAGACTTCTGCCGATACATTTGAACCAGTTAAGCGCTTGGCCCCTCAAAGCCCTGGTAGCTAAGGTAACTTTTTGAAACTCGTGCACGGGGTAGAGCATGAAGTGGTCATCCAATTTTTCCAAAAAACTGGTTACCTGTGAGTTTCCATTAAACGTTGCTTCTGATTTCATCGAAGCGCGCATGGTCTGGACGATGTACCCAAATCCTTCCAGAGCGGCAGCTGGCATTTCTGGATTCTGAGCCGTTTCTGCAGGCAGCACAGGTTCTTCTTGAAATTCGGCCATGGTTATTCTTCGTCGGGCGCCACTATCAGGTTCAATGTTTCTTCTAACCTTCGGAAACATACAATGACCTGACTAGGAACAGAGAGCTTACTAAAGCTATGTTCACTAATTGTAGTAAGTAGACAGGATACAGACGAAGGGTATACAAGCCCCTTTATTTTTCTTTATATACAATGACTTCCGTACTTCGGAATACAATGACCCTCCACTCGGGGTCTAACGTAAAAGGTATAAAAATAAAACTAAACTCTAATTTAATTTTAGAATAAGATTGGCCTTATAATAACAGGAAGCGTATGTAGCACAGAGACTGTGAACACTACAATACGTTTAATTTATCAAGAGGATTAAAACCTTTGGCCTGGAAGGCAAATAGCAACTGCGTAACTTCTAAGGTAAGCGGCCTGCTTCGAACTCACTGCTTCCTCTCTCCTGCTTGGCAAAAAGGCCACACTTAAATACTTGGCGTTCGCCAGACAACTTTGCATAAAATCCTTCACGCTTATAATTCTGGCCGGAAGTAGAAAATAAGAAGTGATAGTAAAGATTTAAAATAAAATAAACGTTAGTAAAACTTAAGATCCTTACAGTATTAACCTTATTAATGTATACTCACCGAAGCATGTTAAACAAGTGACTCCAGATTGCTGATATTAAATTACTGTATTAATAAGGATTGGTTTTTCCTTTTCTGGGGTTTTGCTTGCCTATTAAAACGATCATTACGAACTTTCGTATAATTATTCAATAAAATATTTGAAATTGAGGATAAACATAACCGTCGTAATTTACCAATTTCCATTTTACATGAACATATTAACTGCATAGATCCAATATTCATGAGATCTAGTTTTTCTTCAGAAAGCTGTATCAATAAAAATTTTTGGTTGTTGGCACATAAAAAGTCAGTTTCATAATGTTCTTAAATAAGTCCCTGAAATATCTGAAATGTAACTGCAATAATATATACAACAAATTCAGTAGGCCACAATAACCCCCCCCTCTATCGATGCACTCCAAATAATCTGAAAGATTATTTTCACATTCTAAAACCTTATCAGAATGTAGAATATTTTTGCATTTTGAACAATTTGTTTTATTAGAGACTTTTCGAGCCACATATCCACCTATATAAATTAATACTCTCATATCTTTTTCCGTTATTTTGAATGTTTGTGAAAAGGAAATAATTTCATTAAACTTTTCAGTGCTACATTCAGTACTGTTGTCTGAATCATCATTATCCGTTTGTAATGTTTTTATTGTGAACTCTCCGTTTTTTGAAGAATTCAATTTCATCCAGCTAATTAACTGGAGTTTCTTTTCAGATTCTAAAGCCTGAGTCAGTGAAATATGGTAATTTGCACCACTCATTTGGCGATATTGTCCAAATCTTGCCTCCAAATTGTCTGTTTGAAATTTTCCATACAGCACATACTGGAATTTTAAGTTCTTTAATAAATAATCCGAAAGCTGGATAAAAGTTTTGGTTGTATGTTTCAGTGCATGATATGTTTCTCTGGTGAGTCGGCCAACAGTTTTTACGGACTTTTTCTTGTCATCACCATTCCATTTTATCAACCACGTACAAAAATTTTCGAGAAATTTAATTTTATCATCATTAATTGAAAATACTGGTTCACGATTCGGATCTGCTAAATGTAGTCCTTTGCGTGGATGTTTAACATTGACAATACTCCACCATTTCAAAATTATTTCTATGAAATATTTTGTTCCTCTAACAGTTTCTCCATATCCTGTTTTGTTTTCTTTTAATTCGACATGTAATGCTGCAACAGTATTTTCATCAAAATGTTTAACGGCAGTAGAAACATTCTGCCGTTCTAAAGAAATTGGATATAGAACTTTTTTCGAAAGAGCTGGAGCTATTTTTATAGAATGCTGTTGCTCTATGTTATATAATTTTTTCAGATGCAATAGACTTGCACAGTACAACTTATTATCTGTATCATCAAAAGATTGAATATTAAAGGTTTGATTGGTTTCAGCTCGGTTTAACCAATTATACATTATCCATTTCAGTAAATGAACTGAATCAAATAATAAAAAAATCTTTTCCCAAACGAAATTCATTTTCAATAGCAGACACCATATGACCATTGCATAGCATTTCAAACACTTTTCGGTTAATATAGTTGTTGTCGGAAATTATGGAAACAACCTCGAAGCCACAATCATGAACAAATTTTAACACCTGTAAAGTTTGAATTTTTAAATCGTTTGGCTTGAGATTATGGACAGGAAATATTGCAACAACTTCTTTATTTGAAGATAAGATTGAAGAAATCATAAAGGTTTGAATTGTAGAAGCTTCTTGAGACATATCTGTACCTGACAAGCCTTCAATTTTACCATTCTTATATGCAACAGTAGGTTTAATATAAATCTCATCAAGTAAAAGCTTCATAGCCTTTTCATGATTTTGTAGTTGTGAAGATTTATGAGATAAATACTTCGCATTTAACCCCGTTGTCGACCCAACATTTAATGCTAACTTTTTTAAGTAGGAAGGATGTGGTAAAATCAAGGACGAGTTTCTCGTATTCGAGAATAACACGTAGGGCTGCTATAAAATAATGTGCAAGCCCATATCATCTTTTCAGCTGTGTAGGTTAGGCGTTTAGCTTTCAGTAATGATATCTGTTCCCTAAAAAAATTTAATCGGTAAATCATAATCTGTTCTGATATATTTTTAGAACACTTCTGAAGAGTTTCAGTTACCAAATCCAGCATTTCTTCGACTGTTTTTGAGGTTTTCTCATAACTGTACAGATGATTTGAAAGGATTTCAAATTTTAACCATTTATTACATAATAGATCTTTTCCCAAAAGCCAATCAAACATACTTGTTATGTTTAAACCTTCACGAAAAACTGAAACATTTAATTAAGCTCGACTTTAAATGACACAGTGACTGATGGACAATCTCCATCTCAATACGCAAAAAAAAGTATATAATCACATGCTTTCATTATTGCCCATGTATTTGGTAATTTATTGCTGTAAAGTTTCAAAAATTCTGAAAAGGAGGCTATGTTGTCTGCAGTACACATTTTTTTTTTAAATTATTTTCACGCCGTTCGTTTATTTCTCTTGTCCTGTCTTCTGGTGTCTTTCGCTTTTGTGGTAAAGGACAAGATAAGTATTTTGGTTGACCGTAAAAAATAGTAGGATATGCATCTTTCGATAAAACTGGCACTTTTCTTTGAACTGTTAATACTGTCCCATCAGGTCGTGTTGCTCTATCGTCTCTTATGATGACACGTTCATCAAAATGCAAAATGCATACACAAGCACATGATCCCGGTACAAAGTCTTTCCTATTAATTTTACTAATCCATGTTTTACACAGCATATCATCCTTGGGGAACTTAAAAGTTGTAATATGATCTTCGTTTGCATAGTAATTTGACTTGCATCTCGGAACGCTACATTTTCGCGGCATCTGTAAAAATTCAATTAACACTGTATGATGCATCTTAATTAAATAATAACTAAAGGGAAAGGAATTACAGTGAATTGTTTAATGATATATAATAAATATACTGTAGATTATAATTATTAATACACTCCTATTAAAGCTTATTGACTGTACAAAATATATGTACAAACTCGAACTCAATATTTTTTAACTTTCAAGAATTTTTTTTAATACTATTATTCTTGTCTAATTTAGAAGAAGGAATCATTCCAATAAAGCATTACGAGATTCGTGTTTGATGCATAGTTTGAAAATGAAAAATACAAAAGAAATTTACTAGATTGTTATAATATTTAACATGAGTGTTATGGCGTATGTAATAAATATGTATTAGATCATGAATAAAAATTGGGGGGATCTCTTTAGCTTTCATTTATCATAAAGTGTTTATTTTGAATCATTACCTAACTTTAAAAATACAGGTCAAACAGAATTAATTAAAAGAAAACATTAAAGTAAGTTAGTAAATATACTTAACTTTCGATACATCTTGCTAAAAGTTAAATTTACTACAGTTAAGGAATAGTTAATGCTACATACCTTCTAGATTTTAATAGTACCTACGCTCTGCTTACACTCACACTGCTTTGGAGATGGCCTTACTACGATTGTCCTCACTCGTGACGTCACAGCAGGGGAGAACCCCTTTGGATTGGGCCTTCTCCTCAAGATGGCCTTGCTTTAACACAGTAAATGGTCACGCGACCCTCCTTTCTTGGTGTGCGGAAAAAAAGGAAACGGAAAGAATGTCCCCGGAAAATAAGGAACGGAAAAAATGTCACTAGGAAAATAGGGAACGGAAAAAAAGAAACTCTAAAATCTCGCCAAATAATGTCGCCAAACGGAGTTGGGGAAAACTGCCAAATTCTAATTTAACCGGCAGGGTTATAGCGGGCTTTCTTGAGGGAGTTGTTAAGGGTAAGCGTTGAGTTGGCTGCAGCCGAGCAAGGTCATTTCGATAGCAGGTTTTTCCAACTTGCCTGCGGGAAAATCGTATGTTCTCCCCCGAGTTTGCTTCACCCGCTTCATTTAAGAAACCGGTCCACGTCACCCGGAAGGAAAGAATTCATGGGAAGCAAATGTTTTTCCTCTGTTGATACCAATGATTGCCGGTCTTTAAACTAAATTTCATCTATTTCTAACTGGAAGCTAACAGCTTGTTCACATTAAAGTGTTGATATATGACGACTTGTCAGTAAAGACGGCACGCGAAAGCTGCTTGTTTGCAGGACTAAATAGCTTAATAATTTGATAAGCTGTAAAAATTTAAACAGAACTATTGGCGTAGTATAGTCTGTTATTTTTTATTACGGTTTAACGAATCTAGCAATAATATTATATTATGCATTCCGTTATTATTTAATCTATCCGTAATATGAAATATAATTTTCTAAACATTAACGGTTTATCATCAATTAATTTATAAAACGACAGGTATTTTATAGTGTCATTTTTTTCCCACTTTAACGGTTTATCATTAGTTTTTTTTTTTTTTTTTTTTTTTTTTTTTTAAAAGCCCAAAGAGACTTTATCCTGGAGGACTATTCTTTTCGTTTTGCGATTTTGCGTTGAATCGCTATAAACGGCGAATCACTTTTCAAACTGTTGCCACCAAATGTTAGAGTCCTGCATTATATTCGAAGAAATTAAATAATGAAAAATCTGCATAAATATATGCATATTTCTCGCATGTTGATAAAACAACGGACATAGAACCATCGAATTTTGAATGACGTAATCCTCTTGCGAATATGGGCATCTGGAAGCCCAAATTTGAAATTTGTTTTATTATCTATTTCATATTTTGTAAAACTTCAACGAATTTTTGATTAACAAACTCAAAGATTTAAAAGCGAGGAATGGCAACACTATACGAAAAAAAAATTATCTCCAGCGCGCGGAACTGTGTATCGGAAATTCTTCTAAAGATATGCTCTTTTTTAAACTCTTTTGCGACATTGCTATTTAAATGAATTTTATGGTTTAAGTGCAAAGAACATGATATTTAATAAATAAAGGTAGCACACAAAACGTTAAAAAAAACGCCCCCTTTGGACGTAGTTTAAAACCTGAAACCTTTGAGATTTTTTGTTTGTTATTAATTTTTTTTTTTTTTTTTTTTTTTTTTTTTTTTTTTTTTAATATGAATGATGGTCCCTCAGCCGACTTCGACTTGACCAGAAGCAGTTGTCACTTTATTATGCAGTCACCTAATAGGTGGGCCACCTTCGCCTCCTATGAAGGGACGGACAATTAGAACTATGCATTCCCCTGGATTCGAACCCAAGCAGTAACGTATCGCAATTGGCTCCCCCAATCACTACACCGTCTGGGCGGCATTTATCATTAGTTAGTTTATAGAATATGATATTCTATACTAATTAATATAGTTATTTTAAAATAATTAGCTAAACCGGCTTGGTTAGTCCCCCCCCCCCGCCAAATACTTATTTATTTGAGGAAATAACTGAATTATACGCTTTAACGGTAACATATATTTTACACTATATTTATTTTATATTAAAATTTTTCATATATATAAATAAATACGGGCATACACGCAATTGAATCGGCTTAATATACTTTCATTTATAGATTAATGCACTTCAGAATGTGAACAGTTAACTTTCTTCTGGTGATTATCTTCCTATGATGATCAGTATTTCTGAGAATTTGGACATCGGTGCTGAGAGCTATTTCTCTAATTCGCAAAAGCCCAAAATCTTATGAACCTGTGGTCATCGTAGAAAGGGTTTACTGTACTTTCTGTCTCTAACTGTGGCAATTTATTGGTATGAAAAAATTTCTTGTAGAATATAATCCATTCATGCAAGCCCTGTTATAAGAATAATTTAATAAAAGAAGCAAAATTATCATTTTATTCAAAATTGCATTTTTCGACCGAGGTAGTAAGGAGTTCTATCGGTTAAATGTTGCTATTTCCGATTTTTAACTTGCTAATTTAACATTTATTTATTTATTTATTTATTTATTTATTTTGAACCCAAAGGGCCGTTAGTCGCAAAGGGCTATTAGTCTCAAAACGAGATTTTGCGTGGTTTCACTTTCTGCGTTGATTCATTTTTCAAACTGTTGCTAAAAAATATTATTGCCATGCATTATATTTAAAGAAACTAAATAATGAAGATTCTGCATAAATGCATGAATGTTTCCGCATTTTCAAAAAACAACAGTACCTAGAGCCATCCAATTTTGAATAACGTAGTACTCCAACCAAACATGAGCACTTGAAATTCCGAATTTGGAATTTGTTTTATTAGCTATTCCCAATTCTGTAAAACTTTAACGAATTTTTTAATTAACAAACTCATCGATTTAAAAGCGTGCAACGGGAACACTGTACGAAAAAAGAAATGTATCTCCAGCGCCCGAAACTGTGTATCGGAAATTCTTATATTTTGCGCTTTTTAAATATTTTGTGATATTGCTGTGGAATTGAATTTTATGGTAAAGTGCGAAGAACATTATATTTAATAAGTAAAGGTACCACACAAAACGTTAAAAAAAAATCCTTTTGGGCGCAATATGAAATATGAAAGCTTTCAGATTTTCCTTTAAATAATGAAAAATCTGCATAAATGTATGTATATTTCTCGCATTGTGATAAAACAACGGTACATAGAGCCATCGAATTTTGAATGACGTAATCCTCCTACGAATATGGGCATGTGGAAGACCAAATTTGAAATTTTGGAATTTGATTTATTATCGATTTTATATTTTGCAAAACTTTGACAAATTTTTGAGTAACAAACTCAGCGATTTAAAAGGGAGCAATGGCGACACTCTACGGGTGGGAAAAACCTTTTTGTCTCCAGCGCGCGGAACTGTGTATCGGAAATTCTAAAAATATGCTGCGGCATTGCTATTGAATTGAATTTTATGGTTTAAGTGCAAAGAACATGATATTTAATAAATAAAGGTAACACACAAAACATTAAAAAAACGCCCTTTGGACGTAATTGAAAATCTGAAAACACAGATATTTTTTTTTTTCCTCCAGTGGCGTGGTAAAATGAATCATTAAAAACGAAGCTGAGCTTCTTAATTACATTTTGCAGCTTTAGAATGATACCGCTAATTTGATTATCCAGAACTCGAAGTATTGAATAAATCTGAGTTAAATAAAATTCAAAATTAATGCGAAAGAATTTGTTTTAGCAAATTTGGTGAGATAGATTATGTTCTGCTGTTCTGTACTTTTTAATTAGGACCGTAAAAGAAATGTTTCTTGACGAAGAGGTGAAAACTGTTGAAAACAGTCAATTTCCTATTTATGAGAAAACTTTATTATAACTTTGGAGATTAAAAAGTACATATAAATATTATAGTTCTAATTTTTCATGTTTAAATAATTAGTAAGAAATATGGATTCTAACGCAGCAATTGTAGTGTAATTCTAAATGAACTATTTATAACATTGTTATCAAGGAAGCAACAATCGTATAATTAAAAAAATGAATGCAAAATTCTATTATTATTGTTTTGAGCTCAAGTTCTATGTTTCAAGAGCTTTCAAGTCTGAATTAATTACTTTTCAGACTTAAAATTGCAGTATAACTTTTGTATTTAAAATTTTGTTAACAGTTTCTTAGCAGTTCTAAAACAAATATCATGCAGAATTTTAGCAGTATTAGAAAAGGACTCAAAAAGAGCTGACAAGGAAACTTCCTATCTTTTGGCTTTTTTAATTGTTGAAGTGTATGGAGTCAAAATTAAAGCTACTAACCAGTTTTTAAGGTTGTTATTAATTAAAACATCTGTAATTTTTAATAAGCATCATGTTTATGAGGAAATGGCAATTCAGATAATATTATCTGAATTATCGTTTCCTAGTCATTCCTAGTATTATCAGGGCCGGTGCCAGAGCATATGCAATCGGCGCGGCCGCACCGGGCGGCAGAATTGAGAGACCGCAAAATTTTTAGAACTTTGGAAAGAGCTGGGCGGCAGAATTTTGAAGTTCTAAAGCAGGCACCGTGCGGCAAAACGTCTAGCGCAGGCCTTGAGCATCATTCCAAGTCTTAGTAAATCAGCTTAGAAACTTAGTAAATCAGAACTTACTAAAATAGTCGATTTGTATAATTCCGCTAAGAGCGAGTATTGCTTAACTTAAAACAGTATAAAACTTGTTCTTTTCCTGCAGTGATAATTTTAAAAGTATAAATTAATTATTTTGTACACTTAAATAGAATTGGTGCTCGTTGATTGAACACGTTAACTTATTTTGTTATTACACATTGTACTGTAATTAATTTAAACTTTTGTTACCATCAATGCTTAAGTTAATTATAATGTTACTGTACTGAAATTAATTGCTTTTTCGTAGTCTGTTGTTGCATCTGCACTGCATTGTTAATATAATTAAATAATTTATTGTGTCTTTCTTTCTTAAATGAAATCTAATTCCATTGCATTATATTTTTTCTACGTGAATTCCTTTGCATTTCAAAAGCCTTATATTTTATTTCTTTCTGTAATAGACAGAGTTTTATGGATTTTTTATGGTAAGCCTGACTGGCTCTAAATCTCAGCGTGTGATGAATTTTGTAAGAAAAATGCTACTTTAAAAACAGGCAAAACTTAAACGTGAAAGGTCTGAGTTTAGTAGTAAAATTGTATGCATTTCAAAGAAATATAGAGTAACTGTTGTAATATAGAGTACATAATATAGAGTACATAAAGTTATTGGATTCTACACTTTAACTGGTAATTTTATAGAATAACGATTTCCTAATCGTTAAAGAATTAGAAAAGACCCTTCGTCAAATTGTTAGTAAATGCCTAATCGTAAGTAAAGATGGTGTTAAAGCGTTAGTAAATGACGAATTATTAATAAAGATGGCACGGGAAAGCCGCTAACTAATGTAGCAATAATATTATATGTTCTGTTTTTCTTTATTATTTATAAATTATTCTATCCGTAATATGAAATATATTTTTGGAGAGAATTTTCAGCTTACCATTAGTTAATTTATCAAATAACGAACTTATTTTAATCTCAAATTGTTTATTTTTCACTTTAACGGTCTATCATTTGTTAGTTATAGTATAACTAATTAAAGTGTGAAATTATTTATCAATTACATACTTTAACCGATTGACTAGTTATTTCATTAAAAATCAAGTTTTTCTATGAAACAACTGAATTATACGCTTTAAGGGTAACATATATTTGTAAAGTTGCATCATTAATAACGTCCACTGGTAGGACAAGATTCATGATACGAAACTTAGTTGAAAATATCCTAGTCCTATCTATTTTCATGGTTTAAAATTTTAGCCATTTATGGTGGAATATTTTCAATTATAATGTATTCTTGGCAGTTATTAATTATGAATGAAATAAATCCTAATAAGCAGATTTCGTAGCATTGTTTTCTACAACAAAATTTACTTGACAGAGCCATCGCATAAATGCTGCTTATTATTATTAAATCGTCATTTTAAGGAGCTGGATTAGAATTTCATACTTCTTTTCATCAGTGGCATTTTGTTGTTCACTTTATGTCATTTGGTAATCAAAATATTTAGACCGAGTTTAGACTTTTCGGCAAATATTCAGTGATTGCTATAAAACCTGGCCAGAGAACGGGAGACCACTATAGAGGAAAAAATAAGCAATGAAAAGAGTCACACTGGCAAAAATTATTATGGAATACAACCCTTAGAATCATTAGAACTGATTTATAGGAATTTAGCAAAACTGCGCTACAGTAACATATCATTGATAAAAGTATATCCCAGGAGAAAATATTCTTATTATTATACTATAATGTTCCCTTAAAAAGAATGCAATTTAGCAATCATATATAGTATTGCCGATTTTTCAAGAAACACAAAATTCACAAGGTTTTGCAAGCGAGTACACCATTCAATACTTTACAAATGAGTCGCACTTGATCAAACAAACCATAGGCTTATACACAACCGTCCAGGAGTAATTTAGTCAGGTATTTTTTTAAATATTAATATGCAAAATATAGAATTAATACTAAATATGTATAAATTTTAGACTTGAGCCTTCTTGACGTGCTTTCGCGGTGTAGTGGTCTGCACGCTGGGCGCGTATTCCAGAGATCCGCGGTTCGATTCCCGGAGAGGAGGTTGCTCATTTTTCAAGTCTCCCGCTTCCATAAAATATCCAATGTGTCTGCAATCTAAGTGAAGAAATATTCGACATAACAGACATTTAACTTTTTCTTATAATATAAATTTTGCGTGGGAACAGTTTTACATTGAGCTGAAAATAAGTTTATGTATTCTGCAGTAAAAATTTACATTCATTCAATTAATTATTTATGTGTACTGAAAATTGTTTTTTCAATTTATGTAAAATTTATCTGGCGAAATTGAATTTAGAAATTTTCTGCATTGGCTAGAATTTTCTTCCTTCTGCAGAGATTGGTATGTAAACGAGACATATTTTGTCGAATGCCGTTACAGCATTGCCGTATCCTTTTGTGTGAATATATTCAAAAATTTTAAATGCTATTACGTAAATTGTAGCATTATATGTTACATGAAGGGGATTAAATTGAATCCAAATTCAAAATATTTACATGTCTTTTCACTCATATTTCTAACAATTTTATTTTCATAGGGAAAGTTACCAAACACTAATGATATAATAAAATTGACAGTAATTTGTGTTCTATATTCTTAAGCAGAATACATAATGCAGCTCATCAGCGCTCCAGCGGTCGCCAGGGCCGTAGCTAGAAGGGGGCAAGGGGGCATCTGTCCTCGGGCGCAGAATCCAAGGGGCGCCAAACTGATGTTACGACATTGTAAAATTAAATGTTTTCCATCCTTGGCAAGCAGTAAGGGGCGCGAAATCTTCAATTGTCCCTGGGCGCTGAAAACCCTAGCTACGACTCTGGCGGTCGCTTAACACTGATAGTTCGACAGGGGCTCAAATCCCAGCAAACAAGCTGGTTGCAAGATAATTTAGTTATTTCTTCATGTGTAAGGTAAATACAATCAAGTTTTCCTTTCTCATACTTCGTTAACTCCTACACGAAGGCATGCCTTCTCTTAGACAGACAGTTCCCGTGCTTTGCCATGATTAAAATAACCACCAAAGAAGAAATGAGGAGAAAATGCAGTAGGTACTAGCTATTCAAGGGATAGAACAATTATTAATAGATGTAGAAGAGCATTTTTGAAATCATTTCTTGAGTACAAATTCCGGGGAGTTCTAAATCACCGAGAGTTCTTAAATGTTAAATAACTTCAGTGCCTTTAATTGAGTCTGAAAATTGGATAGATGGAGTTGAATTTTTTGAATTTTAAAATTTGCAATTTGCTAGAAAAGACGAATTTTCTGCTCAAGTGCTTGCAACAATATTGAAAATTCTAAATTTTATAATCTATGGACCACGTAGATCATTAATTGTATCAAATGCTTTAATAATTCTTCTAATAGCTATTTTAGAGTTTAACATAAAAACTCTAAAATTGCAGGGACTGTAAATAATCTAAAGATATTTAGAAATACAACAAAATTTGACAGTTGAGGAAAATTGAAAAATACACTAATTATCATAAAAGATGAACTGAAAATAATTATAATGTAAGAAAGAAAAATTTTCTCTTTTATTTTTGTTTATTTTCACAATCTTAAAAAAATGATATAAATCTAAAATTTGGTTACTTAGGGAAATTGCTATAAATTAAGCATAAAACAAATCAGTGCGAGAATGGTTTTGCACACGAACTGCGACTGCAACACATTTCAACCAGTTTTAACCAGCCTCAGATGTTAAAAAGTTCCAGAATTAAGATCTTATTGTAAATGCACAAAGTTTAAATCTTGGCACAAAATTAAATAACTTGGGCATTTAAAGCTCGAATATTGGAAAATATCATAATTAAGAATTTTTAAATTTTTGCAATAGCATACGTACAAAATAATGATCAACAATCGATTCAAGGCTTTCATACGAATACAATAATCCGAATGGAATGTAAAAGATTATTACTATTCTAATTTATATTGAAAGTTGTTACACGACCTTGAAAAATCAATATTATAATTTATAAGGCAGACATGTAACGGAAATTATTAAATGCCACAAAAATGCAAATATAATGAGACTTTTCTAATGCGACCACTAACGGCGGCGTCAAGCGATTTTTAGGCCACTTATATAGATGGTTGCATTAGAGAAGCAAATGTATAAAACCCTGTTTATTTATGTTGTAGGAAACACTTTTAGAGTTCGCCGTCATGAGATTGTCTGTACTTATATGTAAAACAGTTACAAATAATACGTCTTACTAAAACGATCTGACATATTTAGGCTTCTAAAATGATGTCAAAAATTTCGAAAAGGAAATCTAACAGAAAAAAATCCTGATTTGGTTAATTTAAAGCAGTTAACACAGTTTATGATAAATAAAACATTAATTAAAGCATCACAGGCTTCAGTATGAGAAAAAATTAGCATCATCATCAAATCAGATTATTTAGGTTATGGCAAAGTACCATAAGATTATCTGCCGAAGTGAATATGGATGCCTTCCTGGAGAACTGTTTATAGCGAGTAGTTGACAAAAATTATTTCATACGTCTGATAGAAACTGACTCGTATTTATGTTACACATGAAGAAAAACACGAAAATTTCCTGGTAAGCAGCACATCCGCCATGGTTTGAGCGCCAGTCGAACTACCAATATTCAACAATTTTTACCTCTCGGCTGCTAGTGGTCAAAGGTCATTTAAGTTATTCTCTGAATTTCAAAGTTATCTGTCTATGCTTTATTACACAATTATTTATGCTCAGATTTTTGGAAAGAAGAGATAAATTAAAAACTGGAATTCTAGATAACCAAGTTAAATAATTAAATTTATTTAATTTTCCGTTTTGATACGTTTTACGTTATGAATGCGAAAAGCTCCCACGTATGACTTATTTGGAGCTCAATTTAGAGAGTAGAATGAATAAGCTTCTTTAATTTGGTTTGGTTTACTTGACTATAACAAAGCGCACGAAAGGCCTAAGAGAAGGGTTGCCTTCGTGGAGGGCTTCCTAAGGAAAACTAGCTCGTAACCACGTTATATAGGGGAAAAACCACGAAAAGCTGCTTTGCTAGGAATCGAACCCAGATCTAACAACCAGGGTATTCAGCAACTTAACCGCTCGGCCGCTTTTAAGTTTCCATAAGCTCTACACGTAATTGTAATTAATATAACTACTATAAGTAAAAATCCTTTCTAAGATATCCATCAGCCATCCATCAGATTTCAGCTTATCAGCGGCCGAGCGGTAAAGACGCTGAACACTGGTAGTTCGGTCCGAGATTCCAATCCCGCGAACGGGCTGGCTGCATGGGCACTTTCGTGGTTTTCCCCATGTGTAATATGTATACGAGCCAGTTTCCCTTAGAAAGTTCTCCACGAAGGCATCCCTCCCTTTATCTAGATAGCCCTCGTGCGCTTTGCCATAATTGAATAATCCTAATCCATCCATGTTTCTAGCTGATTTTTGGTATTCTGTGAAGATCACCACCCTAGAAAGATGATATTCAGTGCAAGTGTTTGTTTATACCTATAGAAATGCCTGTCACTTTTGGAAGTGATCGTCTTAAGGAGATGGTCGCCAATCGTTTATGGGCTACTAGATGGTCCGGCTCTGAGTAGGTTACGCATTGGTGCATTGTAAAATTCCCTTTTCATTGTTCAATTCCCACTTTCCCTTTTCGTTGTTCAATATTCCCGCTTTCCCTTTTCATTGTTCAATGTTCATGAGTTCCCATTGTAATTTCGCCGGTATTCGAAAGTTGGACCGAACTACCAGTATTCAGCGGTTTTGCGCGGGCTGCTTCCGCTTTCTTCGTATATGCATGGAGAAGATACTCCATAAACGATACACATACGTAAAAGCAAGAAAACACCTATGGAGCCAGCCCGTTCGACGGAATTAGAAAGTTGGACCGAACTACCAGTGTTCAGCGGATTTGAGCTGCGCCCGCTTTATTCACATATGCACGGAGAAGACTGCGTACTCGATACACATGTGTAAAATCACGAAAACACCCATGCAGCCAGCCTATTTGACGGTTTTCGAAATTTGGATCGAACTACCAGTGTTCTGCGCCGGCTTATTCACGTATGCATCCACAGGATACTTCATAAACGTTAGAAATGCAGAAAATCTCGAAAACACACATGTAGTCAGCCCGTTCGCCGTTATTCGAAAGTTGGACCGAACTACCAGTTTTCAGCATTTTGCGCGGGCTGCGCCCGCTATATTCACATATTCATCCAGAAGATACTCCATACACGATACACTTGCGTAAAATCACGAAAACACCCATGCTGCCAGCCCGCTCGCCGGGATTCGAAAGTTGGTCCAGTGTCTACCAGTGTTCAGTGACTAACTACCAGTGTTCAGTGCTACCAGTGTTCAGGGAAACTACCAGTGTTCAGTGCTTTTGCGCTGGCTGCGCCCGCTTTATAAACGTATGCGTCCCCAATATCCTGCATACGCGATACACGTGTGGAAAAGCACGAAAACACCCATGCAGGCAGTCCATGGGCCTGGATTCGAAAGTTGAACCGAACTACCAGTGCAGCCGCTAATGGGCCATTGTACGAAATATAATCACGAATATTTTCTGGTTTATTATTCCAAGAGGAAATCGCCGGGATCGAACTACCAGTGTTCTGCGGTTTTGCGCGCGCTGCGCCCGCTTTATTCACATATGCATCCTGAAGACGCTGCATACACGATACACATGCGGAAAATCACGAAAACACCCATGCAATCATCCCGCTCACCGGGATTCAAAAGTTGGACCGAACTACCAGTGTTCAGCGGATTTGGGTGGGCTGCGCCCGCTTTATTCACGTATGCGACCAAAATATACTGCATACGCGATACGTATGCCTAAAATTACGAAACCACCCATGCAGCCAGCCCATTCGCGGGTATACGAAAGTTAGACCGAACTACCAGTGTTCAGCGGGCTGCGCCCGCTTTATTCACCTATGAATCCAGAAAATACTGCATGCACTATACACATGCGGAAAATCCGCAAAACATCCATGCAGCCAGGCCGTTCACCGGGATTTGAAAGTTTGACCGAACTACCGGTTTACATCGATTTTACCTGAATTGATCCCGCTTTATTTTGGTATGAAGGCATAAGATACTGCATACACGTTACACATGCGTAAAATCAAAAATACACCCTTCCAGCCAGCCTGCCGTCCGGGATTCGAAAGTTGGACCGAATTACCATTTTTCAGCGGTTTTGCGCGTGCTGTGCCCGCTTTATTCACGTATGCATGCAGAAGATAGTGCATGAACGATACACATGCGTAAAATGAAGAAAACACCCATGGAGTCAGCCCGTTCGCCGGGATCGAAAGTTGAACCGAACTACCAGTGTTCATCGGTTTTGCGCGGGCTGCGACCGCTTTATTCACATATGCATCCAGAAGTCACTGCATACACGATACACATGCAGAAAATCACGAAAACACCCATGCATTCAGCCCGCTCGCAGGGGCTTCGAAAGTTGGACCCAACTACCAGTGTTCAGCGGTTTTGCGCGGACTGCGCCCGCTATATTCAAGTATGCATCCAGGAGATACTGCATACATTATGCACATGCGGAAAATCACGAAAACACTCATGCAGCCAGCCCGCTCGCCGGGATTCGAAAGTTGGACCGAACTACCAGTGTTCAGCGGTTTTGCGCCCGCTTTATTCACGTATGCACGCAGAAGATACTGCATACGCGTTACACAGACAGAAAATAACGAAAACACCCATACAGCCAGACCGTTCGCCGGGAATCAAAAGTTTGACCGAACTACCAGTGTTCCGTGACTTTACCGCTCAGCCGCTAATGTGCCGTTGTATAAAGTGCAATCGCGAAAATTTTCGCATTTATTATTCAAACAGTAGATTCGTTATTAAAATTCCTATATTTTTTATAAACTTCAATATAATCACACACAAAATTATATCAATATATATATTAATGCAATTAATAATTCATAATTATTTATAATAAGAAAAGTTTCCATATACCATCTCCAAGGAACATATATTCAATTTAAAACCCTGAACGGAACTACCAGTGTTCAGTGACTTAACCGCTCAGCCGCTAATGGGCCGTTGTAGAAAGTGTAATCGCGAAAATTTTCGGGTTTGTTTATTAAAACACTATATTCGTTATTAAAATTCCTTTACTTTTTATAACTTCAACAGAATCACACACAATATTATATTAATGCAATTAATAATTCGTAATTATTTCTAATAAAAGTTTCCATATACCATCTCCAAGGAACACATATTCAATTTAAAACCCTAAACGAAAAAAAAGTTTTTTAGTCAAAAATTAAATTAGTATTTTAAGTAGTAATTTCAGTTTCTCCTTTAAAAATCTGTAAAGAAAATATGTAATCTAACAAAGAAACAAATCAAAAGTAAATTTTAAATATTGAAAAAAATGCAGTTTTATCATTGATTGCAGTTTAATCCACTTATCAATGGGTATAAACCCATATACAATCAATTAACAACAACTAAATGAAGACAGTGTTTCTATTTACTATTTTATTTTATCGCACACAAAATCACACACAAAATTGTATCAATATATATATTAATGCAATTAATAATTCATAATTATTTCTAATAAGAAAAGTTTCCATATACCATCTCCAAGGAACATATATTCAATTTAAAACCCTGAACGGAACTACCAGTGTTCAGTGACTTTACCGCTCAGCCGCTAATGGGCCGTTGTAGAAAGTGTAATCGCGAAAATTTTCGGGTTTGTTTATTAAAACACTACATTCGTTATTAAAATTCCTTTACTTTTTATAACTTCAACAGAATCACACACAATATTATATTAATGCAATTAATAATTTGTAATTATTTCTAATAAGAAAAGTTTCCATATATCGCGTGGTTATAGGATCCATTTTAATTAGATTTTAAAATTTTAGTAAAATAAAAAATCTGAAAGGTTTCAGATTTTGAATTACGTCCAAAGGGGCCTTTTTTTTAACATTTTGTGTGTTACCTTTATTTATTAAATATCATATTCTTCGCAAACCATAAAATTCATTTCAAGAGCAGTATCGCAAAATAATTTTAAATTGAGCACATTTTTAGAATTTCCGATTCACAGTCTCACGCGCTGGAGATAAAAATGTTTTTTCTGTACAACGTTGCCATGGCTCGCTTTGAAATTCTTGAGTTTGTTAATCAAAAATTCGTTACAAAATATAAAATCGATAATAAAACAAATTCCAAATTTCAAATTTGGGCTTCCAGTTGCTCATATTCGCAGTAGGATTACGTCATTCGAAACTCGATGGCTCTAGGTACCGTTGTTTTATCACAATATTTGGTGGCAACAGTTTGAAAAGTGAAACGGACTTTCAGAGTGATTCGACGCAAAATCGCAAAATGAAAACAATAGTCCCTCGGGGACTAATAATTTTGAAATAAACCTCTTAATTTTAATAACTGTGGTATTCTTGTTTTCAAACTTAAGTGCAAAATTAAACAATTGTTTCCTGTGCAGATACGTTACTTTTAATTAAAATCAAATGAGAAAAAAAATTATGCGAAAATTAATTAGTTAAAAAATTTAGTACTATTCTTATCGCAAACCGTAACTTGAAATTGCATTTACAACTGTTTCTTATACCAAAGCTCAGGATGAATTCGTTTTCTGTTGTGCGTCAATAAATGTTTCACTAAACCGCAGCTTAAGGCTATAACTACATGCGGTGCCAGGAGAGTAATTACTAAAGACCTGACAATGACCGACGCTGGACAACCCGCCTTCCCCCTGGCTTCCATCGCGAAAGCTTTCCGCTCTTAAACAACCCTCTATTTTTAACCTTAACGAAGAAACCATGGAGGTAGGCTCCATGGAAGAAACAAGCAGCCAACACAACTTCTTGCTTCTACTCGCACATGTTTCCGTTCATCCGAAGTTACGGTTGTTGAGATAAAACTTTTATCACCCAGCTTGGCGATCTTTCTAAACATGCCTTATATTTCCCATTGCAAACGAAGGGGGACATTTTTTCCATTCCTTATTTTCCGGGGACATTCTTTCCGTTTCCCTTTTTTCTGGGTGACATTTTTTCCTACAACCTCCTTTCTTCTACCTTTAAGATAAAGGAATTTCAGCATTCTCCCTTCTTCTCCCTTTCGACAAAGGCGGACAGCGGGTGTGCTTGTTACCGAATACTACCCTAATCCTCCCCCCTCCCAAGTCACTTTTAGTGTCCTTTCCGCTGCAGCGAAATGGAAGAAGAGAATAGCCGCTTCCCCCCCCCCCCAGCGATTGAAGAGACTACAGCATCAGTCTACGATCCCCCAGGCAGTTTAACATCAGTTGCTTCAGACAACGTGTCTGCTTTCCCCTCCCTGCAAGACCCTGAAGGAAATGTGAATCTTCACATTAGAGTAAGTCAGCTGTACAATACTTGTATTGATATTGCGAGCACTAGAAGAGGGGGAAGTACACTTATTCCCCAAAGCCTCTTTACACTTTGTAAGATTTGAGAACAGTCAGATTTTTATTTTGGGTAGCGTAAATAAAATATTTATTTAACTGAAGGATATGTGCTAAATTACACAAGTTGAATTTTAAGGTAAGTTCAACTGCTTATCATAACAAAGTAGTTTGCTTAGCAAAATAGTCCGTTTACATAGGAAACGAATATCACTTGAGTTCAAACAAAGTCCAAACAAAGGTAGCGGAGAAAAGGTCCGGCTACGCTTCTTTGAGAGTTTCTTTTTCCGTTCTTGACAGAGCTTAGTAGCGACTCGGGACGAGCCGTAAAATACACAAGAGAGGAAGGGCTCTCTAAAGCTTACTAGCGACTCGGGACGAGCCGTAAAATACAAGAGAAAGGCTCTCTCTTCTCTATGTAACGACTGCGTATTCTTCAGACTAATAAACTCTCTAATTATTTTCACTCACTATTTTTATGTCCAGGTTTTCTGGGCGTGTCTTGTGCGTCTGCTGCAGTGATTCGCTAAACGTCTTTTTCGGAGCATCTCTCCATTGGTTAACAGGCGCTGATTTGTTCTCAGATACTGTCTTGACAGCCTGAGAAACTGAAATTTTCCGTGGGAAAATTCAGAACGTCTTTTTGGGAGGTCTATCTAAATTATTTCGAGAAACAGGCAGTTGGCGACAGTCTGTCGCATACACACAATGGACACTCCACAACCCGTGAGAACTTGTATGAAAGTTTTCTCCTTTCGTAAAAACAATATGCTTTCCGCACTTTGTTGGGGGTCACGTTCGACCTCAAGAATTCGTAAGTGTCATCAGGGTGGTCATCTGGCGCCCATTTGAAGTCTCCTTTTCCCAGACTTCGTGGGAATCAGTGGGAAAATAGCTGACGACATTACAACTGCTTAAAAACATTTAGATGAATTAAAATTACTTGCCTTGAGAAACGCAAAGGTTATCCAAATGACTGTTCCTCTCACAGAAACATCCTCAGTTCCTACCCAAGGTAATCCTCCTCTACATGACATCGCAACATGCAAAGGAAATTACAGTGACGGACACGCAAACGCAGACCGCTGTTATTGCAATGGAAAAGAAACCTTTGCCGAAATCGTGGCCAAACCACCGAAGGAACGCAACCCGACTATCCTGGTATACCCTAAAAATGATACCATAGGTCTCATTAATGATGAACTCAATGAACTCATCCTCTCAACCCCCCCCCCCCGAGCGTTACGGGTTTTTTCAGGAAACGACGTAAAAAATAATCGTGTTTTCTTACCAGGTCTGTCGCAAAAACAGCAAGCATTTTTACTCAAACTACTCCAAAAGCGGGCCCCCCTTACCATGTGGATATAATTAAGCTAATTCTCTCCTCCGTTGAATTTAGCGAGTGAAATTAGTTTTTCTCCTTATGGTATCTTCGTTACGAGACTGCTTGCTAAAATAGTATTTTATCCCCTATTTGGCTACTTTATAATTTGCACACTAACACATATGCTGTATATTACTCGTACCTTAAATCAAGATATGTGCCGAATACAGAAAGTTGGTCAATATACATCAGTAAGAGGAACTACGGAAAATGCTTTAAATTTCCAGTTTCTTTAAGGAATTGCTTCGATAATGGTGAAAAATTAATCTTGCATTTTTTTTTATCCTTTTTTTCTGAGGAAATACTTTTTAATATATAAAGGGAATTTGTGAGAATTTTTTTTCTCTCGTGTTCCAATTTTTCGAATACAAATTATTCGGAACTTATTTTAGTATTATGTTTATATTTAATTTTCAAATATTATAAGCTTATTCCAGTTTAAAGTGTTAGATTTAAATAATTCTTAAATTGCATCATAAATTTATTAGTAGTTAGTTATTTATGACACCGTTTTTGACTTGTGAGAAATAAATAAAGTATTGTAATCGCGAAACATTTCGATTTTCATATTTCAAAGGAAATTTCCATTTTGAATAGTTCCATCATGACGTTATACGTACGTATGGCGCATAACTTAACATAAAATGTTGAAATTTTATATTTGGACTTATGACTAGTTTTAGCGCGACGTATGTCCGTACGTATGTATGCATGTATATCGCATAACTCAACAGCAGAATAGATGAAGTGGCTGATGAATGAGATCAGGCAATTCGTCTTTTATAGAGTAAAATCACTTTGGGGGTAGAAAACAAGTAAATAGCTTGGTCAAAGGAGCTTCTTGAGAAAATTAATGTATTTTCGAGTTACAATGCAATTTCCTTGTAATTAGCTATATATGAGTTACAATGCAAGTATTTATATACTACGTGCATTATTGAGATGTAAATAGAAACCAAAAAAAATTTTTTTTTGTAGCAAAATTGTTAACGATATTATTTCTCCAAGACATTTACTCAGGTGTGTATTCTTTTCATGAATGATGAAAAATAAGTTAACAGTTTTCCGAGCAGATGCTCCAAATTATACAGCTTTGAAGATTAAGTAATGAAAACATAAACTCTTATTTCTGATTATGTGCTGAAAAAGACCCTTTTCAAAGAAATTACCCTTTTCAAAGAAAACACCTAATAGCGGAATCTCCAAGTTGACTTCAACATAAATATACCTCCAATGGGTACTGAACTAAAAGCTTATCACCTTTGTACATTTTCTACTTTATATGGGAGACCATTACATTTGTGCAAGGACAAAAAAGCATCCGCTATCTATAACTCTGATCTTTCTCAGTTCTTTCATTTTGTTAACTATGACGAGAAAGGGAGCTGCCGTAAATTCTAAATTTATTGCTTCTTCCAAAGACTCTGATTTCAAGTTGTGTATTTGCCGTCTGTTAGTAATTTAAACTACCCTGGCTTTAAATTCAGAAACATCCTTTCATCAGTAATTACAGTACATATAAACACAATATCATTATTTAAATTCAGACTTTAAAAACTTCATCTATGTTAAACTACGGAAAGCGCAATATATATATATATATATATATGTCATAATATAATCACAAGAAAAAGCCGGAGCAGTGTCGATGCGTGATTAGACCCATACTGAAGAAGACTTTGATTGCGTAGTATACTAGTAATGCTAACTTGGTAATATCTAAAGAACTTGGCAGTCGAGGCAGTTTTAATTCCATTTTTATTTGCAACTGATATTTGTGGCCACAATCACTTGGCACCCTAGTCGTGCCTTTCCACAGAAGATTTTCATTTTTGATATTGTTGAGATAGAAAGCAAGCCAGCGTAATTACATCATAGCACAGCAGAGAGCAAAAGGTGAAGTGCGTAGTTATGAAAGATGGAAGCACGCAAAGAGAAAAATTTTGGTTTACAATTCGGTGATTGGTCGTCAAGAGGCATCTGGTATTAACGGTTACATAAGATCGCATGATTAATTTGAATGACGCAATGCAGATAAGTTATTACGATTTTAGAATAGAGAGGAAGAATTAATGTTTATAGTTATAATTTTGATTCATACAATTTATCTTACATATATATATATATATATATATAAATTTAAGCAGTTTATTTCGTGAAAATTTATCACATTTTTCGTAGGAATTAATAAAACTGTTTTGTATGTAAATTATATATATATATATATAACAAACATACAAAACACTGTGTATACATATGGTGATGTATGTTTGTGAGCATATGTGCGCGTGTATGTTATATTTCCCTATTATATATCAGTATTTTATTGAAAGTAGTTGTAGACGACATTTAATAAAAAAAAAACTGAAAAGTATAGTAAATCTCAAAATGATAGTGCAATTATGAAACTGAATATTACATGAAATTAAAAATTTATGTGAAGCAACTATGCAATGAAAATAAATTCTAGTTAGGTTTCACAGCATACAAAATAACACTTTGATCTAACCACTTGAGTAAAACGAATGCCAAGAAAATATCCTGAAAATGTATATCGGGAAAAAAAATCTCCGGAAAATGCCTTACGGAAAATATGCACCTGGTTAAAAATATCGCTAGAATAATAAACAATGTAAATGTTTTTATCAGGTACATATACACATGCACCTTGAAAAATATTTGTAATTTTTATACTTTGTAGAGATATATAGGGGATTCTTTAATATTAAATATATTTTTCATTTATTTATTACAAAATATTCTTTCTTACTAAAACTATGCTTAATGATTGCATCGTTTATATATTCTAATTAATTATGAATATTCTTTTAGTTTCTTGTTATTTGTGTTTCGTTTCTGAGAATTATTAAAATTCAAGCAATCTGAATTTTACACAAAAATAAATTCTTTCCTTAGTAACAAGTATAACTTTTGCATTAGAAATTATTCACAATAAATGCAATCTTGCTTTTCCGCTAACAGAATGATTTGGCTTATTTGACTACATCAAAGCATGCTAGAACTGTCTGCCTAAGAGGAGGGTCTCTTCGTGGAGGACTTTTTAAAGGTTAGGTTATTTACGAGTAATTACGGCAAAGCCTCGAGGGCTATCTGCCTAAGGGGAGGGATAGCTTCGTGGAGGACTTTCTAATGGAAACTGCCTCGTATACACGTTACACGTGGTGAAAACCACGAAAACACCCATGCAGCCAGCCCGTTCGCGGGATTCGAACCTCGGACCGAACTACCAGTGTTCAGCGACTTTACCGCTCGGCCGCTGGTGGGCCCCAGGACTTTTTAAAGAAACTGCTCATATATATGTTATATATGCGGAAAACTATGAAAACGCCCATGCAGCCAGCCCGTTCTCCTAGAATCGAACTTAAGTCAGAACTCGGTATTCTGCGACTAATCAGCGACTTTACCGCTCGGCTGACAGTTACAGAATGTCTGCTACCTATACATTTATCTACTACAGAGGTAGATTGGTTTCCGAGAAAGAGATGCGAAACAGAAAAGAGATGCGAATCATATCCATCTCACTGAGATGAATATGATCATTTTCAATGTGCCATTTGGTAGTGCTTTATTTAAATGGTCAACGTGTAAGTTAAGTGGGTGGCCAAATTAAGTAAATGTTTTAATGATATATCTAGCATCTAGATATGATTCGAAATTTTTTTTAATTGGAAAGGCAACGATCAGTTTGAAAACAAACTTAAAAATAATTGAACATAATATTCATTTTCAAATACTATTCTATCTAATTTTCGAAGTTAAAATGCCTAGCAATTCATATAATGCTGTCGTGCTAGTACATTTATAAAGACTTACTGGTTTACCTTGCGTCCTGTGGTGGTGCAAGTAGTAGAGAATATAAGGAATGATTTTTTTTGGGGGGGGGTGCCCTTGTAAGGTAAATTGACAGCACGTCTAGATGAATAAGTTTGAAGATTCATGATTGTTATCCAAGCCTCAGCAGTGGTTAAGATACACCTCTGAATACTGGCAGTTCGACATGGTTTGGGTTCGATGACAAACGAACTGACCGGCTGCATGGTTGGTTCTTGTAATTTTCCCCCTGTATAATATGCTAGTTTCCCTCAGAATGTCCTCCACGAAGGCATCCTTCCTCATAGGCACGTAGCCCTCGCAGCTTTGCGTTATTTAAATAACTGAATCGATCATGATTTTGATCCTTCCAAGGACGTTTTGAGTTTACCTGTTTCATGGCTTTACATATTACTATTATTAATGAATTCCTCTCAGGATGTTATCCAAAAATATATTAACAACTCAGATTTTTCGAGAATTTTTTTTTCTATCCGAATACCCAGTAAAACACCTTTGTTATGCATAAAACTCTTATTCATCACTTTCGACTGAGGGATGGTAATTGAAAGAAATATGATTATTTTCTAAAGCTTAAATGTGAGCTTTAGTATGGGAGAAGAAAGATACTAGGATGCTGAAACAGTGAAATTTTTATTAATTACATAAGAATAAACTGGCGGTTCTAGCTTCATTAATTGTTCACATTATGCTATTTGTAATTATTCAACTTAGAGTGGATCACTTAGTTTTAAAAAACAAGTGATTTATGCATTTACAATTACCAGACAAGGCATTTTTTAAAGCATAAAGATAATTAAATGTATTTTAAAAATTGAGTTTGTAATCAAGCTTCGCTACCTAGGAATAAGATATAGCTTGCAGTTAAGTTATATTCTTTCTTAAAAAAAAATATTTCTTTTGTTCACCTATTAAAAATAACAAACAGCAGCGTGTGTTTTTGAAAATATCCCTAAATGCAACATAAATACAAGGCAGATTTCTTTAGGGAATCCTTTACGAAGACATTTTACCACTTAGGTGGAAAACGTTTTGCAAAATTAAACTCTAAATTTACAAAGGCGATTTTATGAGAAAACAGAAGGAGGACTCTACATTGCACTAATAATTAGCAAGTTGCTCATCAGTGAAACATAATGCCAATCTTGGATAAAATGAAAGAACGATATTATTGCAAATTCTTCAATAAAGCATCTAACATATTCTTTATTTTGTGAGTTTATTTGTGAAACTATCTGAGAAATAACCTCATTTTATCTTGTAATATTGCAAAATGTTTTCAGCTGTCATTATCTATCACAAATTAAATACTTTAAAAGTGGATTCATTTTAAGCTGTTTAAAATATTATTTGTGTTCGTGCTTAGGGTGAAGAAATGTTTGTGTGCTGTGTTCATTCATAAGTATATGTATTTCGCCAGGAGTTTGATTTTGCACTCCCAGTTTTTATCAAATAACATAAAACTAGCATTTCGTGGGAAAAAAAAAAAAGAAAAAAAGAAAAAAAGCATTTTTTGTTTATCTTTAATTTAAACAACAAAGAGGTTAGAATTTTTGTTACTTTGCAAAAAGTACTTAGCAAAAAGATGGATTTCGAACTTAAAAAGTTTTTGCTATTTGGTTAGTAAATTAATTAATATAATGTAGTATACTACTTAGTTATGCGATAGTATATTTTACTATGTTTTTATTGGGAATCATTTAAGGACATATTATAACGGTGAAAATTACTTTTGTTCTTTTTGAAGTTCCTCTATACATTATAAAATTAACCAATTGATCAAAATTTGCATTATACAATAAAATAAGTACTATAACACAACAACAACGATAAATAGCCTTCTTATATAACAGCCACAATTAAAATTACTAACTAAAAACAAAGAACGTGGAGACATTATGTAGTAAAGTAAGCTTTAAAATATTTTGGAAGAACTGGTCAGAAATTATGTGAAAGAAAGTGAATCCAATTTTCATTTAAAAAAATTTTCTTATAATGTGTCAGCTTATTTTAAGCCATTTTATCTAGTAATAACAACTTGATATTGTTTCAGATTAAAAATAATGAATGCAATATCATCCATATTTCGAAATGGGCTTATTTAGTTATGCTGTTATAACTACTAATAACTGTTGATGAAACATTTTCACAGCAACATAATTTTGATCTGCTATGCAAGTTTATTTATGTGTTTATTTTTTAAACAAATATTGAATCATCGAATGTAAAAAAAAAAAAAAAAAAAAAAAAAAAAAACCTTAATATAATCTTTAAATGCCTGTCTTTGAATTTGAGTTCGAACACAGCATATTTAAAACAAGAGACTATTACAAGACTTTGCTAGGATCCTGCTAGCCGCGCAAGATGCTTTGTTAGAAGGAAACAACTAATTGAAAGCATGTGTTCAAATTATCACATCTGTCATTTATCTGTCGAAGAAAAGGTAGGACTTTTGTATGAGTATGTTTCAAAGCTTGTTTTTCCGTTCCGTAAGTACGCCAATCCCCAGGGGTGTAATTACTCTTTTACGATAAATCTGAACTACTGCAGTTCTTCCGAAACGTGAAGAGAATATACTTACGGTGACATTACTGAATGATCTCAAAGCCATCTGCTATTCTGAACTATTTTGTACTTTCTTTAAAAATACAGAAGGTTATAAGTACAGGTTTTTTGCACATCTACAGTTATTGTTTTCTAATTACTGTCATGTAACATAAATGCAAAAGCATTTAATATTTATTTAGTCTTTCGCATAATATGTCAAAACAAATTTCTCTTAAGTCATCTGTTTATGGCTGAAGTTGCTATGTGTATTTCCTTAATTTATGCTATGGAAGTTAAAAATACAGCGATCAATAAAAAATATAAAAATTCTGCACATGTGAAAATAAAATTATAGTAAAATGCTTGAACACCATCTCCAAAACAAGAGACTAAATTGAAAAAAAAGTCATGTTTGAGCTAAAATATTAATGTCTTGCAAAATCTTTTCTAACATACGTGACAATTTTCGATAGAGGGACAAGCTTTTTTTTACTGCTTAGACCTAGAGTACTTTTTTTTTTTACTTCTTACTAAACAATCATAAATCCTTTCCCAGATTTTACTAATCAGGTCTTGTTGGCCTAAGATGTAATACTTTGATAAAGAAATTCTAAAAAGTTTAGCTTTTTTTATTTCAGTAATTCTGAATACTTATAAAAATTCGGACTGCTACAAATTTTATTAAAACTCATCCTATGATTCAAAAAGATGCTTCAGACCGCTGACGAAGTTTTTAAATTAAAAAGAAACTGCATTTGATATTGTAATGAAGTTAAAATATCATCGCACCTGCTTAGACAATATTCAATCTATAGTAGCATTCTTATGGTACTATTTACTTTTGGTTTTGACTTTTATCCTTGCCTGCATGAATGACGAAACACGAATTGAATGATTGGAGAGTTAGGTTTGGAGGCAACTTCCCCTTGATAAGTCTGTCTCCTGCCTACTCAACGGTCATTCACATATGCATTTTTTTTATAAATTATTTAATTTAATTTTAATTTATTAAATTAGTAAATTTATTTTCATACATTGATTTTGCACTTGATTTGCTTATGCTTCTGAATTTAAATGATATTGTAGATTAGTTCGAGAATTAAATCTTTAACATGTTTGCACATTTTTTTTAAAAATTATTTTGGCTTTTTTCCTTTTTTAGAATTTAAATTTGCTTTTTTACTTTTATACGTATTTGTTAAAAATTAAATTTAAATTTGTTTAAATTTAAATTTCATTCCTTGCAGCAATGGCGCAAAGAATATTTAATTAAATATGTATTTAAATTTCATTTTTTTAATTTTTTTAATTAAATTCAATTTATTCTTATAAAACTATTTTAGAGAAGTGTATGCACTTCAAATAAAAAATAGCACAAATAATTATTATATATTCAGATTATACACGACTACTGCGTCATTCGCTAACAACATACATTCAAAAAAAATAAAAATTATTAAAAAAAATCTGACAGGTTTCAGATTTTAAATTACGTCCAAAACGACATTTCTTTAACGTTTTGTGTGGTACTTTTATTTATTAAATATCATGTTCTTTGCACGTACACCATAAAATTCAGTTCAATAGCAATGTCGATAATTAATTTTAAAATGAGCATATATTTAGAATTTCCGGTACACAATTCCGCGCGCTGGAGATAAAAAGGTTTCCACCCCCCGTAGAGTATTGCTATTGCTTGCTTTGAAATCGTTGAGTTTGTTACTCAAAAATTCGTTAAAGTTTCACAAAATATGAAATAGATAATAAAACAAATTTCAAATTTGGTCTTCCACATGCCCGTATTCGTAGGAGGATTACGTCATTCAAACTTGGATGGCCTTTTTTCAAACCTTTTTTTTATCAGAATGCGAGAAATATACACACATTTACGCAGATTTTCATTATTTAATTACTTCAAATGTAATGCGGGACTCTGACATTTGGTGGCAACAGTCTGAAAAGTGATTCGTCGTTTATAGTGATTCAACGCAAAATCGCAAAAACGAAAAGAGTATTAGTATTTAAAACAATAGTCTCTCAAAGATTATTGTTTTAAATACTAATACGCCCCTTTGGACTAATAAATAAAAATATGAAAGGTTTCAGATTTTTAAACTACGTCCAAAGGAGCGTTTTTAACGTTTTGTGTGTTACCTCATTAAATATCATGTTCTACGTACTCAAACCATAAAGTTCAGTTCAACAGCAATATCTCAAAATTATTTTAAAATGAGCGTATCTTAGAGTCTCTCGCGCTGGAGATAAAAATGGGATTTTTTTCGTACGGTGTTGACATTACTCGCTTTGAAATCGTTTAGTTTTTTAATCAAAAATTCGTTGAAGTGTTATAAAATTTGAAATCGATAATAAAACAAATTTCAAATTCAAATTAGGGCTTCCACATGCCCACATTGCATGGAAGATTACGTTATTTAAATTTTGATAGCTCTAGGTACCGTTGTTTTATTACAATGCGAGAAACATACGTACATTCATGCAGATTTTTCATTATTTAATTTCTTTAAGCATAATACAGAGCGATAATATTTAGTGGCAACAATTTGAAAAGTGATTCGCCGTTTATAGTTTTCAATGAAAAATGCCAAAGCGAAATTAAAAGTCCTTCAGGGCAAATTGCCCCTTTGGACTAAAAGTAAGCAAACATATAAAAGTAAATTTTTGTGCTTCTTTTCTTAAAAGTATTTCGTTTTATTTATTTACTGCGGTTTTTTTAAACTGAAATTTGTTACTTTTAGAAAAGTTGCGGGTTATATTTCGGACATTGAGTTGTTAGGCTGTAGGTTGGCTATTTTAATAACTGATATAGCAAAATACAGAAATTTTAACACACCTTCGCCTTTCTGCTTGTAGTTATTTTGCGTTGAACAATGTAATTACAATTATGTAAGAAAATCAAACTCATTGAATTTTTTTAAATAAAAATCTCATTGAAATCAATGTACATAAAAAGATTTGGAATATTTGAAATGAATTTGAACAGAACTTCATCAAACCAGTATAAGCGACGAATATTGTTCCAAAATGTATAAATAATTCGCCATTATTATTTTTACTATCAAATTAGATTATGCTTCATAAACCCGTTCAAAATACGCTTATTATAAATTACTATTGATGGCTAATTTTTATTTGAATTATTGCTTAATTATGTTATTCTTTACATGTAATTATATATAACTCATTAAATGCAGTATTAAATTAAATGCAGTAATTAAATGCGCTATTCGTTTCGCTCGAATAATTAAAACTTATAACTTGTCGGTTTTAATTATGTATCTATATATACATAAGTAATTTGTTTAAATATTTCCTAATGCTATTTTTTAATTGAATTCCCGAGCATTTCGCATATTTCTGAACATTCAATTTAAAAACTAAATGATATTTTATGAAAATGTTATCTGTTTAAAGAGAGTATTGAAGAAACATGCTTACATGCTACTTTTTTATTTCGCGAAGAATGTCCACGTTTGTTTGTTGTTTATAAACCACTACATGTTCAAGCGTTTTCTTCGCGATTAGACATAGCGGTCTAAAACGGAAAAGAGCAACCCTCTTTGTCTCCTACTGAGAACTGTCATTTAGAGATCTCCAGGGTTCCAGAAATAAGGGGGGCAGGAGACATCTGCACGGCCGCTTTAAGGCGGTAATAACGCTTTCGAGGTCTTCACCACTGACCGCCTAGAACCGTCAGGAACGCTTTCGAACACTTTTCCAGTGACCGCCTAGAAGCGTCCGTAACGCTTTCGAGGTAGGCAGTCTTGACCGCTTAAACCCGGTCGTAACGCTCAGAGGGTTAAACAACATTAAAGCAAAAATAAACAAGATTGCTCCGATTAAAAATGGAGGAATTGCCATCTGTTGTAATTCTAAAGAGGAGCTAATGAAGGTGTCAGATGCACTGTACGATACAGCGGATATTAAATCCCTCTTTGATATTAAGACTCCAAATTCAAGATCGCCCAAAGTATCTATTAAAAATATTCCTAAAGATACTGCAACAGAACTCATAATAGAAGAACTTGTTGATCAGATCAACATTGAAAAAGAAGGGATCTCCGCTCTCTTTAAGGTAAAAAGAAGACTTCCTAATACTGTAAAATGGATTTTTGAATGTAATTTTTCAACCTTTAAGACATGCACGGAACACAGGAATATTACTTATAACTGGAATTTTCTTCCTATTGCAGAGTTCTTTGGCGTCATACGATGCTTCCACTGTCAAGACTTTACACATTCTCAGTACAAGTGCAAATTTAAATCTTATTGTGCTTTCTGTGGAGGCAATCACTCATTAAAAGAATGCAGAGCCGAGATACCTAACTGCATAAACTGCAGATTGTACAACAACGCAAATGGCACAAACATTAATTACAAGCATGCAGCATATGCACCTCAATTTCCTCTGTACAAAAGAGAAACCGAAAAAATTAAAGCTATCACGAATTATCAAATAGTCTAAATTATACTTCATTTCGATTCATCAACGCAATTTAGCCTTTGATTTACTTAGTTACTCTTCTCTTTTTCTCATTTTTCAAATTGCAAAGTATTTTTATGGATGCCTCATTTACCACAAATCTTTCAATGCTAATCAAAACTTCACAGATTCTCAAGAACCTTAATTACCTTCAGTGTTATCTTAGGAGATGCAAGGAAGCCACATCTTCACTTGTGCAGTTCGTCTCAGAATCCAATTAAGATATCTTATTAATTCAGGAGCGATACAGCGTGAAAGGAGAGATAAGAGGGTTTCCATTATCATGGAATATTTTATGTAAAAACGTAAGCAAAGATTTTCCAGTCCAGAAAAAAGAATTCAGAGCATGCATTGTCGTAACGAGCAAACAACTATACCCTACTGTATGCAAAATTGATAGAGACATTATATCTATCTCAATTAATTCAGGTACAGTACAACTATGCATTTCTTCTTGCTACTGTTCGCCTGCAGAAGAAATTGAAAGAAATCTTATACACCTTGACAATATAATTCAGAGTGCTCCGACTGCATATAACTTTATCGATGGGGATATGAATGCCCACTGCGTGCAATGGGGATATCCAAAATCAGATTCTAGAGGCGAACAAGTAGAAGATTTCATAGCTGCCAACTCTCTCGTCCTTCACAACGACCCCGTACAAGGGCCTACCTTCGAAACATACTCAGGTAAAGGATGGCCTGACCTGAACCTTTCAAGCACAAATGCCAGCACCTTTCTCAAAAACTGGAAGATACTGGACGAGAAAATAATTCGGATCATACGTTTGAGATTGATCTCACATTTTCTAGTACCAACACGAAACGTTTTCACATAACTGAATCTAGCATCAAGAAATTTTAAAACCTCCTTGCTAAAGAAAAAAACTTCCATTTTGAACGGCATAAACTACTGCAGGGATCGCAACCAATTAAATGAAATCTCCATTAACTCTTTCTCAATCATACAAAGAATATCCCATCAGAGCTTTAAAATTAGAGCTCCAAGAAAATAAATTCACTGCAAATTGGTGGACAAAAGAGTTGAGAGCAGAGAGGAACAAAACTAAAGCCTTAAGGAGGAAAATAAAATCTGCACAGGACGACAATTCTAGGAATGCTGCATGCGTAAGATACAACGAGCAAAAAGGATTTACAAAAAGAAAATTATGGAAGCCAAATTAATCTCGTGGAAAAAATTTTGTTCTCAAAATAAAGATACGTATGGCATCCTCCATAAATTGGCAACTAGGAAATTCTTCGTTCCCACAAAAATTACGCTTCCTAACAAAGATCACGCAAGCAACAACAATAGTATTCCTGATTTCCAGATTCTATCGCAAGAAGCAGCAACCAAAATCCTTGACGCTATCTTCATGGATAACAATTCAGAAGCCCACCCGAGCAGAGAGAGATTAGACTTTCCAATTTCTCACAGAATGGCTCAAAAGACTTCCCCTTCACTCTACAAGAAATTAATAATATTATCAAGCACCTCAACAATAAGAAAGTCCCGGGCCCCGACTCTATAAACAACAAAATTCTAAAAATTATGCACAATCATGACCCAAGAATCATCTTAATTTCTTCAATAATTGCTTAGAATTGTCGACTTTTCCCGATAACATGAAGAAAGGACAAATTATACTTTTCGAGAAGAAGGATAGGGACCCCGAAGATCCTTCTGTATTTCGGCCAACAAATTTGCTGCCCGCTATAGGAAAAGTTCTAGAAAGACTTAATTGCCAGTCGGTTGAGATATCACTTTATCAAAAATCAAACAATCAATACGGATTCAAAGACAACACAAGCACTATTCATGCAATTGATAAAATACTGAAGCAAATCCAACAGAATAAATCAAAGGGTGAACATAGTGCACTTATTTGTGCTGATTTAAAAAGTGCTTTCGACTCAATATGGTGGCCTTCAGTATTACATGCACTTAATAAAGCCAACTGTCCCTCTAATCTCAATATTCTCATACATTACTTTTATAATAGAGAAAGCATATTCATTCATAACAACATGATAACCAGCAAAAAATTTACTAGAGGATGTCCTTAAGGATCCTGCTTGAGTGCTGATTTCTGGGCCCTTACCTTTAATGACGTCTTAAAATATGAATTTCCCGATCATACGAAGATCTTCGCGTTTGCAGATGACACTGCGTTAGTTGTTAGTGGTACAAGAAAGGAATGTGGACGGTTCTCTCAAACAGCTTAACATAGAATGCCAAAGGTTGAAACTCTGCATTTCGCAAGTGAAGTCCAAGGCTATACTTTTTAACAAACTAGGCCAAAAGCTCTTAAAAAAGCCCTCTTTCACCCTAGACGGAAAGAAAATTAAGATTACCCAAGTCCTGAAGTTTCTGGGTATCCACATATATAACCAACTTAATTTTATGTACCATCTCACATAAACTGAGAAAAAGACAAATCAAATCGCTAATAATTTCAAAAAAAATGCAAGGCAGTAACTGGGGACTTCGTCCTCACATTCAAAAAATTTTATTTACAACAGTAATTTCAAGTATAGTTAATTATGGGGCTGCAATCTGGGCGGAGACTATGACAGAAAGGAAGAAAAGGAAACTTTTCGCCATTCAGAGACCTTTTCTCCTGAGCATTTGCAAAGCCTATAGAACGACAGCTAAGTCCTCTCAATGCATTCTCACTGGGATTCCTCCCCTTCATTTAATTGCGACGAAGGATTCAATAAAAGCCAAAGTACTCCAGTTGAAAGAAGATGCTTACCTGAACGGCACCACCTTTTATGCCTCAAAGTATGAGTCTCCAGCCATACCATTGACTTACCATCCTGCAAAGTATTGTAATTTAATAGTCAATACGGACGCTTCAGCAATCAGTAGTAAAGAATGTTCAAGAGCATTTACAGACGGCTCTAAAATTCATGGAAAAGTGGGCCCAGCATCAATAATCTATTCTTCTTCCGCAGTTCCAAAAATATGGCAAGGAAAATTATCTCCAGAAAATTCTGTTTATCAAGCTGAGCTGTCAGCAATTCAATCTGCAGTAAATAAAGCTATATCAAATAATTTCAGGACAATAGCTTTCTATTCAGATAGTCAATCTGCATTATATGCCCTGAAGGACAGAAAGAATAAGAACCAACTAGTTCAGGATATTCAAAATACAATAAGTGCCCACCCAGAAATCCGGTTTATCCTCAATTGGGTGAAAGCCCACAACGGAAGCGACGGCAACGAGGCAGCTGACCTCCTTGAAAAGGATGCAACGACTAACATCAACAGTGAGGAAATTCATGTCCCGTGGCCCAAGTCTCATTTAAAATTTACACTGAATGCAATTGTCGACTCAAAGTGGCAAGAAGAGTGGTATTCTGCATTGCAAGGCAGAAGAGTCCACAATTTTTTCTCAAAAACTGACAAAGAGGCACTACACTATGACCATGTTCTGAATCAGTATATCACAGGGCACGGTCCTTTTCCCACCTACTTCCATGACAGAGGCATGTGCCCCACGGATCTCTGCATATGTGGCGAAAGGGGTGACCCTGATCATTACATTTTTGACTGTAATCTAACAGACGGCAAACATCTGATTAAGCCTAACAACAATCTAATACCGTTTAAGAAATATGCAATATTTCTTAAACTTTCTACTCTTCTTGCCACTTTGAGCAGACACCTTAGGTCCAAAATCAGAGAAGTTCTTATACATATCCAAAGGCTCGGACTGGATATTTGTCATATCTAATGCTTATTTATCTCCATATGTTACTAAACTATATTTTTCTTTTTTTAAATTTCATTTTAATGTTCCAACAATTTCATTTATCTACGCAATGCTGATGAACGGGAGCTCCAAAGACTTGCTCATTACACCTTACGCCTTAGAAAAGACATTCGTTCTTACAGTTAGCTTTTGGAAGCATCAGTTGTTGAACTTTTCAAGGACAGTCTTTTCTCAATATGATTTGTGTACACTATTAATACCTGAACTCAGTTATCTCAGAAAGTCCTCTCAAGTGATTGATGGTAAAAAAAGAGGGGCGGGAGAACCTCGGACCACCCCCTGGGATGTTCTCCCTTAAAATTGGGGTGGAAGGTTTAACAGTTAGTTAGGTTCAGCAATACCTCAATTACCTGTGGTACTACGGAGGTGCTGGCCTAGCTTCTACCTGTACCTGTTGTTTCTCTCTGCTTCATTGCACCATAGCTCGTAACTACGTCATTTGCGACCTTGCATTCCTACGTGATTCCGAGTTGTCTCTGTACCTCCTACACACTCTGCAAGATTGTCGGTCTGGTAGCGAATCACCTTGTATATATATATATATGTACTTTTGGTGCCATAGATTGCAACCGAAAAGGGAGGTGCACATATGCATCTTATAGCAGACCCATGCACAAAATTTTAACGTTCTGAGGCTACGCGTCTTTTGAGTTATGCGAAACTACACGTACGTACAGACGTCAAAAAAATCTCTTCTGAATATATTTTAAATCCATTTTGCAATCCGTTTTTGGAAAAAGAGTCCTTTGTTTAGTCCTACATACAGGTGTAACGCAAAAACATCGGAAAACAATTCGAATCGAGAGCAGTCAAAATGAATATTTTCGTTTAAATACGATGCCCGAAATTTTTTGCGATCGCAATACTTCCTTTACTTCGTACAAGGAAGTAAAAAGAATCCTTTTTCATAGATTATAACAAAATTACGATTAATCCAAATAGATGGTAAAGAAAATTATTTAATAAAAGATTAATATGAAATATTAATTAAATTACATAAATTGCCAATTCATTAAAAAAAAATTTTAATTTTATTTTTTTAAATATTCACTTCATCCGATTTTTAAAAAATTCTCAATTTTGGTAAATAATTATAGATACTCAGTCAAATTACTGTAAAATGTCGGCCTATCATTTCTGATAAGCTGATCTGAAATGTTTATCTGTATCCCTTTTATATCAAAAATCATTCTGTTAACAAAGGGCTTTAGGCAAAATTAATGCATATATTAAATCGTTTATTTAAGGTTTAAAAAATCATTCTTTTAATTTTGTATATAGTGCAAACAAAATGAGAGATAGAGGGCAGTGCTTTCCGACTTTCCTTGTCACCGGCGTATGTTGTTATCAAATTTAAAATGTTTCCAAAAATTTCAGATATATAATCTACTACTAAGCTTTGTTGTTTTGTATTTTCATTCTAGCAACTGTTAAAATGAAGCACAGAAAGCATACTTTCATCGCAGTAATAGAAAATGTTACCCACTTCAAGGAATTCCTGAAATAATAATGCATAGAATTCATGCACCGTGTGGCAAAAGTCCTTAGCCGGCCTTTCGTTTCACAACCGTTGGTCGTAGACGTATACTTAAAACTTTATTGCTTTAAATGAAGCAAATATTTATGCTTTGGCATTTTTTAGTTTAAAGAAATAAATTTTGCGAAAATTAGAAAATCTAATTTTTATATGTTCTTCTCAGCCTATACATATATTTAAAAACATTTTGTGTTCGTTATCAAAAAAGAAAAAAAAAAATCTGTGGCTTCCGTGAGACAAAAATTGATTGATATATTTTATATTCAAGTTTAAAAATATATTCAGAGGCTGCCCGCAAATTAAAGAGCAAAATGATTTCATTTGTACGTAACTGAAAATAAAATAGCAGTTTAGAAGAAGGTTTCAGATGTTAAAAGATTAAATGACAAGTATTTCTATGCAGACTGTTATGAAAAGTATTGATAATTATAATTTCCTTTTCATAATGAAGATCTTACTGAAATAATCTAAAGGAATTCGTTTTGTAGAAGACACTTGCAGGCTTCAGTACTGCCATGCAGCCAACTCGTAAAATTATTTGCATTAATTAAAGAGGAAAAAGGTTTGTACTTTAATGGGTAATTTTTTTTTTTTTTTTTTTTTTTTTTTTTTTTTGGTACAATATAATAAAACTTTGTGAGAATGTCGTTAAAGCAATTTTAGAGATTGAAAATTATAAATGACTTGTGCGAAAATTTTTTTTTTTTTTTTTTTTTTTTTTTTTTTTTTTTGTTTCATTTTAATGTTCCAACAATTTCATTTATCTACGCAATGCTGATGAGCGGGAGCTCCAAAGACTTGCTCATTACACCTTACGCCTTAGAAAAGACATTCGTTCTTACAGTTAGCTTTTGGAAGCATCAGTTGTTGAACTTTTCAAGGACAGTCTTTTCTCAATATGATTTGTGTACACTATTAATACCTGAACACAGTTATCTCAGAAAGTCCTCTCAAGTGGTTGATGGTAAAAAAAGAGGGGCGGGAGAACCTCAGACCACCCCCTGGGATGTTCTCCCACAAAAGTGGGGTGGAAAGTTTAACAGTTTTAGCTAGGTTCAGCAATACCTCAATTACCTGTGGTACTACGGAGGTGCTGGCCTAGCTTCTACCTGTACCTGTTGTTTCTCTCTGCTTCATTGCACCATAGCTCGTAACTACGTCATTTGCGACCTTGCATTCCTACGTGATTCCGAGTTGTCTCTGTACCTCCTACACACACTGCAAGATTGTCGGTCTGGTAGCGAATCACCTTGTATATATATGTACTTTTGGTGCCATAGATTGCAACCGAAAAGGGAGGTGCACATGTGCATCTTATAGCAGACCCATGCACAAAATTTTAATGTAACAAAATTATAAATCTAAAACACTAAATAAATCGCAAAAAAGAGTATCATTTAATAACATTAAAGAAGAAAAGTTAACTTCGAATTATTTTGATTTATTTATTAACCGACCCCTCAAACTCAGAGTGACGTCCAAAATCTCAAATTCTGAAATTAAATGTTAAGTCAAATTTTTATCATATTACAGTCAAATTTTTGAATATATATGTTACCGGCAAAGTTTGAATTACAACACTGTATAGAATGCCTAGGCATTCTATACAGTGAATTTTAGAATTTTTTAGAATGCCTAGGCATTCTATACAATGCCTAAAACTATCCGGCAATGTATGAAACGATTCGCACATTCCCTAGGCATTCTATAGAATGCCAAATGATAACCCGGCAAAGTATGAATACATTTCTGATCCGTTTAGAAGAACTAAATTACTTACCAGAAGTTAATAAATGACGTAAAAAGGCCAAAATGACTAGTAAGAAGCAACCACGGGACTACTGGCTACTGAATCGCTAGGATGTGATGTTTGTGAAAAATAAAATTACATTCATTTATACTGTTTAAAGAAAGCGTCAGTACTATACAGTATTACGTCACGGACGCTGAGTTATTTCCCGTACATTATGAAAACTCATTTGAGTACTGGATACGGACGACATGATAGAATGTTGAAAGAACTTTCAACCACATACAAAAACGTTACACGTAATGATATTGAACCGTACAATTAATTACCTTGGTGTGTCCTGTCAGAAAAAAACAAAAAGCTATTAAAAAGAGAATTATTGTGAAAACTATGAATGTTTCTGAATTTAAATTTCTGTTGTCGGGTAGATCTTATTTATTCCCAGTCTCATCCAGATAGGACATAGATAGACAATAAATACAAATTTATTGTCTTATATCAAGATCATATCACTATCATATCTTTTTTTTACATATTTCGAATAACAGTTTTTAATGGCACTCTTTCATAAATGTTTCAAAATAGCATTTGTATTTTTGAGAAGTGAACGTCTTTTAAATAACAACCTTATTATAACCTTTTTTCATGCTTCAGTATAAATTACTTTTAAATTCTTAAAGTGCATTTATCATTCTATAGAATACGCAGGAATTATATACGATGCCTAGGAAAAGTATGTAATAATCCTCGTAATTCATACTCATCTTAAAATCGTCGGGTGTTATATACAATACTTAGGCATTCTTTAGAATGCTGGCGTCTCATACTTTGCCGGTAACATATATATACAATGATTACTGAGTTCTCGAAATACAAATATAGTAAAAAGTTTTAAAAAGTTAAATAATTTTAAAAGTTAGATTTCGGATAAAAATTTAGGTTTCGTAATTTTCTCAAAATTTATTTCTTTAAATTTTTAGACATGAATATTAAGAATATACGTTTAATTTAATTGTAATTGTTTTAAATTTTGTCATAGTTTGCGACATTTAAAACAATTTTGTAACTGAAAGTATATGTTGCCGATAAAGACCAACGGTTGCAAGAACAAAGCACAGGTAACGAACGACACAGGTAACGGTGTATGATAATTATTTAGTTATACTTTATTACATTGTTTTTAATTTTAGTGTAATGTAGATGGCGTGATGTCAATTTTCTTAAACATGTTCGATGATAATTTTCAGTCTCTTGCGACAGGACGCGAAAACTTAGAGAACACTATGACAAAGGTGAATGCCTGAAAACTTGTAAAGAAAATTGCGAGTAAGTTTTCATTAAATAAATAAAAATTGAGAAGTGTTTATTATATTTTTCATTTGTACAGCTAACTGGACGGCTCACATGATATTTTGCTTCAAGCCAGGTCAGAAGTGGGAAGTTATTTACTACCTAGCCAACCGCAGCCTATGGGCAGGGTCGGCAGACAGGACAATCTTGTATTTATTGCTATGTATTATTAGAATTACAATAATAGTTGGCAGATGTACTTCTGCTTACATTACGGTAACTGGAACTTATAGACAATGGAATTTTACAATCTCTTAGAAACAGAATTTTACAGATATTTACAATGATGTTTTAATAGTTGTAGTTCCAGAAGAGAAAATTTGAAGCTGTGTCTATACGAATTTTGAACAAAACTCGTAATTGTGTTATTACGTCTTACAGTTATTGAAATGCATTGCCTTTATTACAGAATTGGTGTTTACAGTATTTCCATCGTTAATGTTTACGGCCTTTTCAGTCTCGAAAGGTGTTACAACTCATCAGATTTATCATTACTGTATTTAATTATCTGTATCGCTCTATTTAGAGCTCTGTGATTGCCTGGTACCACCTTGCATCACTTTCGTTCATTATTTATAGATGGTTTTGGCACATATACTTGGTCATGTGATCATATGACTTGAAGTCGTATGACAGGTGTATAGGTAGTAGCTGAGATCGCTTTTAATGCCACGGCAGAACATGTCCGTTTTGCTTTTGCCAAATCTGTATAGATATGCAGGGATGGGGCAATGACCTGCATATAGCTGTGTAGCATAGCTGCAGTTAGTCTTGATTTCGGGGAAGACCTTCGAAAAATATTTATAAATCTCTCGCCCTTCATCCGTGTTGTCCGAATTCTCTTGTCATTCTGATATGGCCAGAACATTGGTCTTGCTCTTGAAGTGCGAAACTGCAAATGCAGATGTGATGCGTACTGGGATCTGCTATTGCGGCTTTCGCTAGTTTATCTGCGAGTTCATTTCCTTCTATTCCGATGTGGACTTTGATCCATTTCACTTTAATCTTTTCTTTGCTGCTTGCAGTGAGATAGTGGATGTCATGTATAATTCTGGTTTTGCATTTGGTACCTGTTATTGCCAAAATACTAGAGAAACTGTCTGAGCTGATTATAGTTTGTGTTCGATGTGCTAGTGCCCAGTTAGCTGCTCACCTAATAGTCATCAACTCTGACTGAAATACAGAGTTAATAGGAAGTAATTTAACACTCCAATTAAATTAAATTGGATTACAAAATTATTTCCGCACTGTCTGATTATTTTGACAAACATAAAATGCGCAGCTTGTGCCTATGTCCATTTTGGAATTATCTATGCAGATATTTATTAGATATTACGCACATGCGTTTATGGTGAAGATCTCTGCAAATCGTACAGCTGAAAGAATGCTGTCAAACATTGACTTTGTTCTCATAATCTGAGCTGATAAAATGATTCTGCTATAAGAAGTGCTGATACCTTATAATATTTTATAACGTAAATTTAAGCTTTAATTTCAATGTTAAATCAAACCTTTAATTAAACATTAAAAAATATCTCCTCTTTTTTCATTTAGGAAATGGAGATATATTTATACCATTAAGGAAAGCGACATTTCAGTAAGTATTTTATATTCAGTATTAAATTGTATACATCATTGAGTATAGTACATTATACAGTATCATTCAGTATTTGTTATGCATCACAGTCACATATTTTTAGTCACATAATTTCTCGAAAACAAAGAAGAAAATTAAATCATTTAAAAAATTATGTAACTGTGGTTTCTGGAGCTCCAGCCCTTTGATGTTACTATTAATCTTTCCCTTAAAATTTCATTTCGAAGGCTTTATAATAATTGAAGGACTATGGAACACAATGAGCTTACACCAGAAAGAACAATGAAACACTTGAGTGTGCAATGTGCGTATGAATTGATTCTGGAACACCAGAAAAATGTTAAGCCTGAAACAATAGTTAAATGATCTTTACGATGTGGAATATCCAAAGCTCTATATGACTCTGAAAATGACAAGCTCTGGTATACCGTTACCAGCGATAGCGACAAAGGTACTGACAGTGACAGTGAATAAGAGGTACTAAACACAGAAAATTGTTTCTTTTCGTCGACAATAAACACATTTGATCAATGTTTGGTAAGTACTGTTTTCATTTTAGCTACTTTTACACTCCCAAAATGAAAAAATATTATAGATAATAGACAGTCTAGTCGTGGTTTATCCTTGTTTATTTTGTTTTTGAAATAAGAGGCAAAAAATAAGGGTGATTCTTATACACGAGAGAATACGGTAAGCTATCGTTGCAGAACTAGGAGGGTCTGGAACCAATATCTTTCTTTATAAGGAGTTGGCTCCATCTCTTCCCCTCAACAAAAGTAGAAAGTTTCATCGTAAGTTCACTCTTCTTTTGCGTAACAGGCAGAATTATAACGTAGAGAATTAATGGTAGCAACCCTTTTTGTTAAGATCACAGTTATTTTTATATGATTATTTTTTCTAAAGCAGAAAACTTATATACTAATGCGACAAGTTCAAATAAACTTTCAAGGGTTCATTGAAGATGTGCCCCGAAGTCAGCAGGAATATTTCGAATAGTCTGTGAAATAATTTAGCTCAGTGTAAAGTATTTCTTCACAAAGTAAATTTGAATCTGATTTATTATTCACTTATTTTTATAACAATGTTAGAGTTTCGAACTAATATCATTTTTTCAGTTATGACATTTTAGCACATTACGATATTATTAACTTTATCAAATATTTCTGGAATAAAAAATTCTTCAAATATTTTTCTTGATCAGTAGTATCCGTTTATTTCTTTAAATTCGTAACCAACGGAATAGTTTGCTAAAATATATAGCTATATTTAAACTGATTATGTATATTTCCTTTCGCGATCAGGTTCATAATTTAACAACAATTCATAATTTAGCAGATCATAATTAGGTTCATAATTTAGTAGTTATCAAATAAAAATAATATTCTTGCACGTTTGTTCGAATTCTTTTTGAGAGTTCCAGTCAATTATGAACAAATCGTATCGACTAATTAATAAAGCTAGTTTTCAAAAGTATTCAGCTGATACTTCATCACTCCATTCTTGTTAATTAATTTGATGATGGCTTGCATTAGTACCCACACGCAAGTTCTGCTATCTTAACTTAAATCGTGCACGTTTGATCATCTTGGTCGATCTGCCTTTCCTCTGCTCAGTGAACGTGAACTGTCTGCTTTATTCTCTGTTGACCTATTTTCTCGTGAGAACTTTTCTAGGGTTCCTGAACTTTTCTTTCTTTGCGCCAAGGTGCAATATCAGACGACCTAAAAGAGGCAATAATCCTTACTGCCCCAGAAATACCCAGGAAATTCTCAAGATTATCTCCGTAAGCAAAAAAAAAAAAAAAAGATAAGTTAAACGCACACTACTTTTGTTTACCCTTAACAAATATTTTCTCCAAGGGAATGCATAATTAATAACTCATGAATGCTTCGAACACATAATAGTGTAAAACTAGCTCTAAATATCAACAGCTAATGATGGGTTAGATCATTCGCAAAGCACTTTTAAAAGTTTATCAAGAGGTGAGTTATTTTCAGTATTTCTAATACACTATTTTCCTACTGTTAAGACTGACATATTACTAAGCATTACAAGTTTATTCACTCAGAAAATAAATATTAGTGAAAAGGGGAAAAGACATTTATTTAATATACAGAGTTTGATCTTCATACACTAGACCAAAACCCTGAAAGACAAGTGTCGATTTATCTCTATATTTTGTAACAGCGAAAGGGACAGCGAAAGGGTGCAAAGGATCTTTTTATTAATCCCAATAAAATTTAACAGATGGCACCAACTTGTGCTTAAAGAAGCCAACACTTTTGGCTTTAAATCAAAGATAATGGATAAACTTAAGTTAATGGAATTTAAGTCTAGTCCAACGGCTTCATAGTATTTCGGTGGTAGTTTAACTACCGTGCGAGTACCTAACTATCGCACGGTAGTTTAAACTACCGTGCGAGTTGGCTGTTGCCGAAGTCAGCAGAACAAGCGTAATGGCAAGAATAACTCAATTTCGCCGAATTCTATTCGCTAGAGATTCAAAGTAAGCAACGTGGCTTTCAAGCAGTCAAACCACGCTCTGATTTCACTCTCCAAAACCTTCCTTTAAATACTTTCTTCTTTCTACCTAATTTGAATATCACGAGCGCTTTAAATTTGCATTGTGACAGAGAAAGAAAGGAGGAGGCTTGAAAGGTAAGGGAATTAAAATAACAGGTTACAAAATTAAAATGGTCCTTAAACCTAATACCATATAAAACTCTTAAAAATTCTGAAAAACAGAAAAATTGTCAATTTTTCCCTCACAGGTTAATTAATGTAATATATGTATTCCATTTCACTATAACACTTGTGGTGTTTATGTGCAAGTTTTACTAATGGAATGTCATTTTAATTCTCTTCTTACCTTTCTGCTTTTTTAGCTACGAGGTTGACTCCAAAATTTAATTGCCGGCAAGCAATTTTACTTTGAAAATTAGAGATTTATGAATAAAAATATGAAATTTTAGCCTCCATTCCGTCGCCTTGCCGACTGAAGCAAACAGTCTGTTGGCTACTCTAATACTGATCTTGCTAGGAAAAGATTAGGAGGTCAGGTTCTGTTTTGATAAGCATGTGTTTGATATTCTGTCGAGGTCTAGACAATTCTTGCGAAATTAGATTTAATTTGTTGAATTTATATCCTTTGTGAAATGGAAGTTTTGAGTTATAAATCAAATGCAGGTTGGCTGGTAAATTTGCGTTTGTACATTTTCATTGAAGTGCTCACCAGTGATGATGGGGAATGAGCGTAAAGTGTTTTAACTCTGTGTCTGTCTGTTTGATGGTTTGAAAATCTGGTGTGATGATTGACTTCACAAGACAGATGTAACACCTTACTGACACTGTATTGTAATACCCACAACAGGTGTTACAACACACCCAGCTTGTCGCAATTTTAGTAAAAAAATGTATTCGCCCTTTTTATATGATGCAGGTTTTATTCTATAATGCATAAAAACGGCTTATTTCCTTTTGTGTTGTTACTCATACAATTTTCCCACATTTTTTATTCTGAAATGAATTAGGCTGACTTGGAGAAAAGAAATTTCTTACGAATATTTAGAAAAATATTTATGAAAAGAATTTGAAGTTCATAAAGGTTTTGAATTACCGGTTTTCCAGAATGATAATGTTATGATTCATACAAAAACTAAAATAGGAATAAATAAATTCGATTGAAGTTTATATCGCACTTGTTAAGGCGAAACACTTGCTGCAAATTAAATTGTTTTTAATCGGTTTGTACTCAAAACATGCCATTTCAAATCAGGGATAACAGGCGACCAATCTCATTGAAAGTTTAGTTGCATAGGATTTACGGGGTTTTCTCCTATGTGTGTTGTGAATACGAGTCGGTTCTGTTCGGAAATTCCTTTACAAAGCTATACGATCTCGTACACAATAGATCCTGGCTTAGACAGTTCTGTTTAGAAATTCCTTCTCAAAGATATGAGAACCCGTACGCAGCGATCTCTGGCTTCTTTTGCCATCATCGATTAAGGAAACAAACATACCAAACATTCGAAAACTTCATTTCATGTTGCATTTCGAGAGTCTTGTAACTTCGATTGATCTAATAGTTTTACTAATGAACTTCGAAAAGAAGGCTCAAAATAAAGACAGAAATCACTGTTATTTACTGTGTATTACTTTAAATGTAAAATTATCTCAAGCATTCATGCAAACATTAGTTGTAATAATGTATAGTATTTTTGCGTTCTATGGTTTCGTGGATTTGGACTGATTGATTGATGACAACGCTTGATGAAGGATCAAAACGCAATTTATTCGACAGTCTTACACAGCTACAAAGAGCATTACAGTCGTAGAAAAACTACGATAAAAAAGCTGAAACAATCCGCAACGCAGCCTTCAGCCTACAATGGTGAAGACAGTTTCATGGCAAAGCACTAAAGTACAGCTCCCGACTCGGTCGATCGCTCTCAAGCTAATCTCAGAAATCAAAGCACTACTGCTGAACTCAACACACTTGAGATACTCTTCCCAATAAACTGTTACTCCGCGTACAGACAGGGTATTTATAGCTTTTGCACTGCCTTCGAGAACATTCTCAGGAAAACCTGTAAGAATTTCTTCTAGAATGTTCTCGCTTCGTCTGTGGCATATCGCCATTTTTGTCGCCAAATTGCGATTTCACGCCAAATCTGGTAACCCTGTTTCCTTGCCATTTTTTGGCAGCCCTAAGCCCGCTTTGCGTGGAAGATATCTTACCGCAGCTAGGCATTTCGCAGCAGTTTGTTGTACTATATGTAACACGTAGGTATAATATAATTGTTTGAACCGTTAGTATTGTAAAGACTGTTAAATTTTCTAGGTGGAGTGTTTGGAAATGTTATCTATGCTAGCGTCAGGAACCTATCCATGGATTCAGATAGTAGATGGATGTTCCATTATGTCAGAGAGGAAACAATGCATTAGTTTCTTAAAACCTCAATCTGGTTTTCCTTCTATAATGTTTAGAAAAAATGTAGTAATGCATCTGGAAATTGTGATACCCATTTTCGTTAGCAGCTACAATACTGAGTCTTTATTTAACATTTACCATTTAACATTTGCAAAGGTTACGTCAGATTATTTGAAGATGACAGGCGAAAGTTAAATTTAGTAATCAATCATAAAATTTACATAAAAAAAAATCTGAAAGTTTTCAGATTACACGTTTCGAGAGCATTTGTGCTAAACATATTTAAAAACAGCATGTCTTCAGAATTTCCGATAGACAGTTTCTCGCGCTGGAAATAAAAATATTTTTTTCCGCACAGTGCGTTGCCACTGTTTCCTTTCAAATCATTGAGTTTCTTAATAAGAAATTTGTTAAAAGTTTTAAAAAATATGAAGTGGGTAGTAAAACAAATTCGAAATTCTAGTTTCGGGCTTCCAGGTGCCTATATCGGGTGCAGAGCTACGTTATTTGACGGCTCTAGGTGCCATTGTTTTTTTACAATGCGAGAAACATACATACATTCCCGCAGATTCTTCATCATTTAATTTCTTTAATACAGAGCGATAATGTTCGGTGGCAACAATTTGAAAGTGATATAGCAGTTTATAGTCATTCCACGCAAAATCGGGTTTCGAGACTAATAGCCCTTCCAGGCTAACGCCCCTTTGGGTTAAAAATTGAAAAGAAATTGTAGTCTGATCTCGGTATGCGATTCAGTTTAAAAATTAAGATAAACCTATAAGAATTTTTCTCTTTGAAATAAAGAAATGAAGAATATAAAATGTTATATGGGCTATGCAAAACCTTATATTAAAGCTATGCAAAACTGCGAAATAGTTGAGTTAAATAGAATGATGGATTGGATTGTGATAAAATGGACGAGAGCTGTCTGTTTAAGAATCGGGATGTCTTCTTTGGAGATTTTTTAAGGAAAATTGGTTCGCATTCACGTTAAACTTTGGAAAATCTACGAAACCTTCCTGTAACCAGCCCGTTCGTTTTGTTTCGAACACAGGTCATATAATCAGCTTTTAGTTAACCTTAACAACTCGGCCTCTGGTAAGGCATCATCTACAAACGTATAAGAATAAGGTTTAATTTACACGGTAATGTGTCAGCCACGTTCAGAATACATGAAAAAGAAAACAGCCAGACACCGGTCATGTGTATCTTACATGAACCATTTAGAGCTACTTTCGACCCCCCCCCCAATTACTCAAAAACTATTAGATCTACGAACTTCCAATTTTGTATGTCTAATAGAACTCCCTTGAACACCTAGAACCCCAAATTTCATCAATCTTGTAATTATGGAATATTATAGTCTGAAAAATGCCATTTTTATCACTCACGAATTGACTTACTCATCAGACACCTGGACCATTTCTAAATGACTTAGATACTTGAAATTTGGTATCAAGGTAGATTGTTAGAGGGGCAAATACAAAGGAAAAAATCCAAAACGTCAAAAAAATAGTTGAGATCTAACGGATGATGGTTCCACAGTATTTCCTTTAATCATAGCTGTAGGAATGTACAACGTTCTTCGATTCATTTAAGAAAGATTGTCTTTTAAATAAATTAAAGAACGTTGGACATTCCTACAGCTATGATTAAAGGAACTGCTATGGAATTTGCCGTCCATTGTGATAGCGACTACACAGAACGTCATTTCTTCCGAACTTGGATCCTTTTTCAAATTTATATTGTTGTTATGATATCTATTACTGTTACGTATTAATTGTTTAATACTAAAAATACTTATTATTACTTTATTTTTTACAGTATCCAGAGGATAAGCCAGATTACTTTATTATCAAAGAGTAAGTATTTTTCATTCTATATTTTGCACTTGAAACATTCACTTCAGTTATTATATTCCAAAGTGCCTTGAAAAAATTTAGAAATAAATTTAAAACTTGACAATAATATTAAATTTTTAAACATGTTAACTTAAAAATTTTCCGCTATCCGAAAAGTACTATCAATTTCAGAATCAGGATTTAAAAATAATAATAAGATATATTGTGAAAATAAGCATTTATGAATAATAAGCATGGTAAATTTGCTTTTGACTTAATTGACAAATGAGAATTTCTATAAATCAAAACTGATTGCTTTAAAGGCTAGCTAGGATTTGCAAATTTTGTTCAAAATTAAATTGGATGGAAATACTTAGCAGAAAATATAGAACAGACGTGCCACACTAATATTATTGCATACATAGGAAAGTGCGAAAATATCCTGCCATGCTACTATACAGAATATTTTCCTTTATAAAAATGGAAACACTTAATAATTGAGCTTTTAAATGTTGATTTAAATTAGCCTCTATTTATTTAAACTTTTCCTTGATTTTCAAAGACAGTTACTTGATAGGAACTGCTTTATGTCATAAAGTTTATACTTGAATCAAAGAGACAAAATTTTAGTTTTTAATTTAAGAATAAAAGCGTTATTGAAAAAAATAAATAAATAAATAGCAGTGTTTGATATAATCCTGAAACATTGTCACTCAACTTTAATCGTACAACAAATATGAACTCTTCTAATGTTTTTCGGATTTTTATATTATATATTACTGTTTTAGTTCTGCATTTGTGGAGCTGTATTTGCAGGACCCCCCTCTAACAGTTATTTCACATAAGCCACGTATTGAAGTAAGTAACACTTGTTATGCATTTGTAGGATATTTATTCCTCGTTAGGAAATGTAGGAGTTTTAAAATTATGCCGGCATATAGTGAACCGCATTCAACTGAAATTTTTGCTGAAAGTAGTAAGGAATAAGCTCCCAAAACTAGTGTTTTTAATACGGGGTGTTTATTAATGAATGGTGCCATTTAAAAAATTAATAATAAATCATTGTATTACTTATCCCGTGGTAAAACCTATACCGTAAGCATTGGTAATTGTCTAAGTTTCTCATGTGATATTTGATGTTTGCTTTTCAGGCTTACTCTGCAACCGCAGCATGTTTCCAAGATGGCGCAGCAGCAGGAAAAGACTTCTGTGTGATCCATTTTAAAGTGTCCAGATCTATGGTTTCAGTGCAGCGTGAGTTTCGTGCACATTTTCTGTGCACAGCCCATTTTTTTTTTCCAACAAGAAACTATAATCGGTGGACATACTGGAAACCTGACTGTTACCCAAGCTGAACACCAATTTTGATGGTCATATTTGGCAACTGTACGTGCTTCGCCCCTTTTCCACAGGAATGTACGAAAGCTTCTTACTCGTTTTCTTCACTAATGCTGTATTGGGTGAGCTGCAGTAGCAGACAACAGTCTCCGTTTCTTAAGTTCTCCGTTCCAACAGCGGTTTCTTAAGAACAAAGTTTATGTACCGCTAGTGTCCGTGTACTTTGAAGACGTTTGTAATCGGACAAAGCATGTACTGCAGACCGTCACAGCGCACATGCTATACCGATTATGGAAAGAATTTGATTACTATGTAGATGTGTGCCGTGTGACCAAGGGTGCACATATTGAAGGGCTGTGATTTAAATGTCATCAAAAACTTGGACAGTTGCGCTGCTTATTTTGCCCATCTAAAGTAATGCATCGAATTATTATGAATATTTAAAACCGCACCATTGATTTTATAAATACCCTGTATTTTGTAATATATCTCAAGTGGTTTCCAGTATATCTTAAAATACTATTTTTCTGTATACATCAAGCGAATTTTGTTTCACATTTGTGAAGAAATTTCGCAATGATCAACCTCTGTCATCTTTTCACAACTCATATGATTTTTTCAAAATAGCACTTTATAGTAATATCTTTAGAAGCACAAAGTATGTAATTATTAAGAAACACATTTTGCATAAGCGTAAATAATGCAGTACGTCATTACATTAGCTATGCGTTTACTAAATTTTATACGTTAAATAATATTTTAATTCTATACCACGTTCTTATTAAGAGTTATGATCTAAACCATATTTATTCTATAACTTTTGTAGATTAGTGTAATTTATGATGCATAAATATTCTGCTGCAATCAAAGATCGAAAATAAACATTTAAAAAAATTACGTAATTAATATAAATAATCTAAAGTACGAAAACGTTTTACATTACGCCCAAAGGAGCTATTTTCAACATTTTGTGTGTTACCTTTATTTATTACATATCATGTTCTTTGCACTTAAACCACATAAAATTCAGTTCAACAGCAATATCGCAATCGCAAAATAATTTTAAAATGAGCATATCTTTAGAATTTCCGATACGGTCTCGCACTCTAAAGATAATTTTTTTTTTTTTTTTTTTTTTTTTTTTTTGAAATTGTTGAGTTTCTTAATCAAAAATCAGTTAATGTGTTACAAAATATAAAATTGATAATAAAACAAATTCCAAATTCGACCTTCTAGATGCCCATATTAGCAGGAGGATTACGTTATTCAAAATTGGATGGCTCTAGGTACCGTTGTCACAATGCGAAAAACAAACATTTATGCAGATTCTTCATTATTTAATTTCTTTAAATATAACACAGGACGATAATGTTTCGTGGCAACAGTTTGAAAAGCTAATCAACGCAGGCAGTGAATCGATGCAATACGCCAAAACGAAATTTATAGCCCTTCTAAGCTACCGCTCCTTTGGGCTAAAAATTCCAAAGTCCATCATTATTTCTAGTAACATGGGTATGCAAATAAATCAAGAAACGCTTTTGAGGCTGTATTGTACATTTTTTTTTTTTACATAACACTGTTATACATATTATACACTTAATTTTCTGAAATTGTTACTCATGGGCTACATCTGAAACATGAATCTAGAGAATTGCCTGCGTGAGCGCGACTCAGCTATAACATCATTCGGAGAGAAAACGGTGTAGCACTAGGGTGCTTGGGTTAACATGAACCCTACCCCTTACAGAATAAGTAAGTTGTTTTGAATAATATTAACAAATAACTAAACGAAAAGCTCAAAATTAGATAAATTAAAATTAAAGAAAACTAAGTTAAATAATTAAGCCAGAACAATTTTAAAAAAAGCATTATCGTTAAACAGAAAAATTCTGAATAGTGAGGTAACTAAAAGAACGGGAAGACTGTTAGCCTGAACGCCGCTGAGCTGGCGAGTGACAATAAATAATCGTGTTTAGCCCCTTGCCGCACATTCTATCAAGTTCTGGATGGCTTGCAGACTGGATTTCGCTTTATCCATAAAGTTTGCACTCTGCAAAAATCTGAAAATTTCAGAAATAATTTTTAAGAGTTCTTGAACTTTGGGACCAAATATCCACGAGAGTATCTCCTCTATAGTACTGTGGGTTTCCCTTTGACTTTATTACTATATCACAGTCCGCTTGGTTTTTGCATAGGCCGATGTTTTGCTTCAGAGAGTTCCGGGAAATTTTCAAGTGACGCTTTTCTGGGGCTGGTAATCGCTGTGGCTTCTGTTGATTCCTCTGCTCATACCTTGCTTTGTAAACCTCACAACCACGGAAGCTACTAACATGTTCCCCACTGGAAAAATTACAGCAGGGCTTGTCCTTTGGTTTCTCGTGGCACATATTACTGCGATGCGGGCCTCCGCACTTAACACAACGTTCTGGAATATTACACAGGAGCTATAACATCATTGCACCACTGAACATCCACAGCGAGCTTAGGGTACCAATATGATTTATTTCTCAGAATAAATCATACTAGCAATTTTATGAAATATTTTTTCCCAAAAAGTTTTGAAGTTTTTCCCCTTATTTCTGGTACCTTCATGATTCCGCGTTTATAGAACTTCCGGGCTTTATCAGTAAAAACCTCCACCAAATGCGATTTGAGGTCATCGTTCTTACCGAAATTTTTGCCATTTAAGAAGTTTTATTAGTTTTGAAGCAAATGATCATCCGATGGTGCAAAGTTGGGGTAATGTGGGGGATACGACTTCACTTCCCAAACAAGTTCCAATAATTTAGTACCTGTTGCTAAAGTTGTGTGAGGCCTCGCATTGCCGTGGTTTAACGCGATTCCTTTGCGATTTGCATATTCTAACCTATTCTCTTTGACTGCTTCCGGCCCACCAGCGGCCGAGCGGTAAAGTCGCTGAACACTGGTAGTTCGGTCCGAGGTTCGAATCCCGCGAACATGCTGCGTGGGAGTTTTCGTGGTCTTTCCCATGTGTAACGTGTGTATACGAGCCAGTTTCCCTTAGAAAGTCCTCCACGAAGGCATCCTTCCTCTTAGGCAGATAGCCCTCGAGGCTTTGCCATAATCTCACACACACGCTTTGACTGCTTCCTCCAGTGTCAAACGTTGTGGGCAGTAAATATTTGATTTTATCGTCTGGTTTCTTGGAAGCAGCTCAAAATGCACAGCACCTTTGTAATTCCATCAAATTGACAGCATGGTCTTTTTCTACGACAATTTATATTTCGATAAGATTTGGGTTGATTTATCATGCTTGGGCCGTTATCCCTTCCGATTAATGTTATTGTAAATAAGCCATTTTTCATCACCAGTAATAATTCGTTTAAAAAAATGATCGATTGCATAACGTTCGAAATGCGTATTTCAAATATTGATTCATTGTGTTAAGATAATTTCCTTCAATTCATGCGGAGTCGAAATCGTGCTTAACGACTCCAAGACATCTTATGTGATTTTCAATTATTACATGTGATACATTTAACCTTTCTAAAATCTCTCGCGCAGTTATATTACGATTCGATTCAAGTATGGCTTTAATTGTGTCAGCATCAACTTTAAAATGTTGGGCAGAACACTGATCACTTTTAAGGAAAAAATCTCCAGAATGAAAGATTCTAAACAAATTCTGGCACATGCGTGCTGGCATGGACATGCGTGCTGGCATTTAGCCGACATGGACACTTAGCCGACAGGACATTTAGCCGACACAAAGATTTAATGTCAGGACATTTAGCTACGGGACACTTAACTGTCAAGACATTTAGTCAACAGGACAGTGAGCCGACAGTGACGTTTAGCTGACAGGTAGCCAATAATTATTTAAACTTACTATCAATTGCAAAATTTCTCGACTTACCCATAAGTTCAATATTTAAGTTACTTTTTTTCCTTCTATCAGTAAAATTCATGTTTCGATTCTTAAAGGTCTCCATATGTGCGTTTAATTCTTCTGTAATTTAGCATTGTTTGATATGTATCGTGCTATTTGGTGTATATTGGCCAAATTGAAAAAGCGCTGAAATTTATCGGCAGGGAATATGAATTAAATTTCGAAAGGAATTTTTTTTTTTTTTTTTTCCTAAGTACGGCGGTCCCTTAATTACATTTTAATCTGATCTGAAAAATTATCCGTAAAGTCTCTTCATTTAACCAACTGGGTTCTTTTGAACCCCTTCACATCATTAATAATTTTTCTTGTTTACTTAATGACATTAATTTTCCAATCTCGCTCTTCCAAATGCTTTCATATTTCTAATACCTTTACGTTTCATTACTATTTCACTCATCACATCACGTTACATTCTTTCCCTTACAAAAGCGTTTGGCTTCTCCCACGAATAAAGTTTCCTTTCCCTGTCATGAAAAATCTGAATAAACCAATAAAAATTATTGTTATTCTTGAGTAATACTTTTTATAGAAACATAGGTGTGGGTTACTTTAGCAAATATACTTTATTTTGTTATTAAAAACAATTAAAAAAAGAGAATTTTTTAGACAAGCAAGAGTATAAATATTTTGTGACCTCTATAATTTGCTGTTTCATGCTACCATTCTTGAGATAGGAATTCTGTAACATTTTATTGCCTCTCGCTTAAAATACTTACTTAGGTTAATGTTTACAGCTCTAAATTGGTGCATAATGTTTAATTTAGAAGTAAAATGTTCTTTAAGGTTTTGTTTTATTCATAACTGAAGCTACAGAAGGAGGGACCACAAACCAAGTAGGCGGAGCAAAGCGTCACATCCTGAAAAGTCATCATAATGTGATGCCATCTATCAATGCTGGATTTAACTAGATCAGTCATGTAAATGCATAATATTATGTACTTTGTTCTGAAAGTCGCGATGTGTAATTTTCAATATAATATCTTATATTAATGTTGTTCTTATAAAATATAACTTTTATCAATATCTGTTAAAAATGTATAAATTTTCATTTCATTTTTCATTAATTTTATTTTTTCCTCCTCTTTCTTTCCTTTTCTTTCTCATTTTCGGTTTAGCTACATGGTAATGGAAAAATTTTTGGTGCCCATTTTTATGAATGCATTTACAAAGTTCTAGCCTAAAAAGGCAATTTTCATTCGAAGAGACTCGTTATACAGGGTGTTCGGGATAAATTTCCCACATTTATAATTGATTACATTTTCCCGTAGGTTGGAGGTACTGACACACACTACTCGTCATTTAAAAGTTTGAACCCTTCTTCATTCATATACAAGATGTCAGAAAGGATGGATGACTGGAACCCACCTGAATCATGGAAGAGAATAACTTGCATCATGATGATTCGTGCCGGCCATCAAAATAAGGATATTATGACTGCTGCTCAATGCTCCCTGAACACAGTAAAAATAATCAGGCAGGAACTAGAGACTTGCAATGGTGACTATGAGGATGTAGCAAGAAGAAAGATCCCTAGCAGACGATCTGATTGCGTTCGTACAGCAGAATTCCTCGCAAATCTGCAGGAACAGGTGTTGAAGAACCCTGGCATTGGAATTCGGGCTTTGTCACGTGAAATGAATGTGAAATGAATGTTACAGCCTCTACTATGAATCTTGTACTCAATGAAGACCTTCGCTACTACTCATATAAAGGGATTCTCTTTTTCCTTACGAAACTGTCAAATTTATCCCGAACACTCTGTATATTAAGTAAAACGGTCACCTTATTTCTTTTAGGCTCAGCAGAGGCCGAGCTTTAAAGTCATGAAACCTGGCAGTTCGGTCCGAATTTTGAATCCCGCTAACAGACAGGCTGCATGGGTGTTTTCGTGGTTTTCCCCATGTGTAACATGTATACGAGCCAGTTTTCATTAGAACGCCCTCCACGATGGCATCCCTCCCTTTGGCCAGATAGCTCTTTGTCTTTGCTGTAATTACAAAAACCAAACCTACTTCTATTAGGTGACCGCAGATTTAGTTTCTGGCCCTCTGGTTCTGCAGCTTCAGTTATGATGACTATGCAGCAACGATTCCAACTGTAGCATTTTCAGTTAACATTATATTAATTTAGTGAACGTGTTACAGGTACAGAAAGCTGCACTAATCTTATTGCTAATTGATTGTTTTCTTTTCTAGACCATTGAAGCGTTCAGTTACATCGGAGGTTACCTGGGCTTATGGCTGGGACTTTCAGCATTCGCTTTCATTGACTTTCTTCATTCATTGATTGAATTACTCTACCACTTTGTTCAAAAAACGTTTCGAAAGCTTGAAGTGTTTTAAATTTTTGCAACCTAATCCCACAATCTTACTTACATCTATTAAAATGCAAAACTTAAATTGTTTTGAAACTATTGATAACATATTTCTTAAACAGAATGTACTTTAAGCTTAAAAACCTAATTTCAGTGAGGAAGTGATTCAAACTCACTGTGACAGTGTAGTGATTCGCACAACAAATGCAAACCATCCCAATAATGCAGGACAATAACTGAAACAATTTACGGTGGGAACAATTTTAATCCATTCAAGCATGACATCAATCTGAAACTACCAGACATCTTAAAAATAGATCAACAACCATTAAAAATATTAAATTAATGTTGAAAATGTTAAGAATTTGCTAATTTGTAGTTGCAAAATTATACATGTAAACTATTATATGTACCCTGTTCCACAATTCTCCAGTTTAATTTAGTATGTGTCCCCTTTGTTGACTGTAAGAGGCAGAATGTGCGTTTTCAGCCTTTGTTCCCCTTTCGTTCTGTTTGCAGATTTCAGGAAGTTGATTATAGAGGTTTTTAGATGCCTATAGTTTCTTTAGAAATTTAAGAAATTGTTTACAGTTAGAGAAACTGTTTCTGTTTCTCCAGGATAGTTCTGAGGTAGAACAGGGCATTTACTTTAAACAGATATGTCGCTCTGCTCACCTCAGCTTGATTTGTATGCTATTCTTGACTGCGGACTAGACAGATGCCCACTTCTTCAGACAGTTCAAAATTATTGTAGAAGGTATGGATCTTTTATACTCTCTTTCTCAACAGAAGAAATATCCCTCAGGTGTTCCCCAGCTTTATGAGCTTTATACAGAGTATCTCAACAAAAGCGTTAAATATACTCGTAGTATACTTCCCAAAATACTTTATTTTTAGAAAATGGAAAATATTTTTACATGCTTACAAGAGGTATATCTGATTTAAGGATGCCGCGTTTGATTTAACGTAACACTGGAATTTTATCACTGTCAGCTCATTACATCCCCTCGTTGCTGCATAGTCGATATGGAGTTTTACACAAAGGCGCAGTAAGTTTTGATTGCGAGAACTCATTACAAGAATGGCTAGAGTTATAAGCAGACTGTTGAGAAGCTTCTTGCAATCTTTGCACAATGACGTAACGAAATAACAATTCACAGACTTGTGAAGACATTTGAGGACACAGGGTCAAAAATAGACATGCTGTCAGTCACTACGCTCTTGATCCAGCTACTCTGTTGAAAGCATCTCTGTTCTGCATGACGAGTATTACTACAAGTCTTAAGAAGTCGAAAAAAAAAAAGCTTGAAGAAGAACAAGAACAAAACTAGAATAGGAAATTGAACGTGTATTAAATCTCTAGCTAGGTAGATATATGAAACAGTGATTACGAATTTCATCGAAAGAGTGTGGTGCTGCAGAGCAAGTTGTCGGGGACGTATGCCAGACGTACCTTCTCAAATCGGAACAGTTACCTGTTGTAAATGTATAAAACTGTTTTCCACTTTCTAATATTAAATCATGCGATTTTTTTGAGACGCTTATTATTTAGGGAGCGTTTGCAGGCTTCAATGTCAATAATATCCTTTGTCCTTTCTCTGCTCGTTATAATTTTTAAAACACATAAATACATTGCCTGTACTTATACATCACCTAAATAGAACATAAAAAACTAGGCATTTGATACATCCAGGGGTGTTTGTGGGACCCCAAAAAATCCCCTGAAACTTTTACGGACTTACTTACCGACATTTTGGAGTTTCGAGAAGAGGGGGGAAGAGAAATGAAAAAGTACAATTATGAAGTATTGAATGACCTAATTATAAAAGTTCAATGAATTACTTTTTTTGCAAAATTAATAACCATAAATTTTCAAACATATAAACTACTACATTTTATGTAAATATTTTAAATTACCTGAATTAATTCTTTAAAAAGAATTATCTAATTTCTGCTGCTTTTTTTTATTTTCTGATGTTTGTGGGCTTGTTCTTTTGTGGTGAACTTCATAATTGCAGGAAGGTTGACTTTTATTTTCCTCATTTACAGTTGAAGAAATTTCCTCGAGAACTGCACATGCAGAGGTAGAAGCAGTTTGCTTTTCTGCTAATGTAGAAGGTTTTTCAGAGACTTTTATAGGTGACTCATCTGAAATACATGTTTTTAAGTCCTCTTGATATGTTTTCCAACTTCTGTTCATATTCAGTAAGAGATCTTTGTGAATTGGATCAGTCATTGGATTTTTTGAGCCATATTTTTCACATGAGGTTTCTTTAGAAGCCATTAAATCATATTTAATAGTCTGCACTGCATCTAGGGAATCAATCTTAAGAGAGGTGCTATAGTCAGTGATAAGTGTATCCATTAAGTTGAATGCACTTTCCACTAATGGGCCATGGAAGCAGCTAAGGCAGGCTTTGACCAATTTAGCCAATGTAGGATATTTATAATCATTTGTGAAATCATCTTTTAAATTAAAAACTTTAGACCAATATTTATCAATTGTACACTTGACTTGATTTCCACTTTCATCAGATGTGTAGAGCATTTCGTTGGTGGTATCAATATCACTCTGGTATAACCTTATTTCAGCTTCTACTTTTGACTTTTCATTATCACTAAAAATATGGGACATAAAAGATGATCATTTTTCAAAAGCTAATATTGTACTGGTTTTACCTCATAGCTCTGGATCTAATGCTGTAAAACTAATTAGATATGAATTTTTAAGGGGTAATTTCTGTTTCATATGCTGTGCTGTATTAGTATAAGCGTTCATGAGAGAAATTTGAATTCTTTTGCTATTGGATGATTTTTTGATAATTTCTTCAGGAGAGTGGAAGCTTCTGCACCAGTAAATATTACTTTGATAGGTAGATGGAATTCTGGATTTGTGACATCAACCTTTAATAAATCATAAGATGTGCACTCTATATTTTCTGGCTTCATAAAAAAAAAAGAGAAAAATTTTATCAATTTATAAATACTGGAATGTATTAAATAAAGCATTGTTTTTTTTTTTTTTTTTTTTTTTTTTTTTTTTTTTTGTTTTGTTTGTTTGTTTCAAATAATTTAATATATGAGTTGAACTCTGGTAATACTGCTGAATATAATGCCATATGCAATAAAGTTTTGTTTTGCATAACAAATAACCCATTTAGTATTCTTTTTTTCCGAGTTAAAGCATCCTTTGTGAGTTGTTGGGAATGCAAGCAAGAATACACCCCTTCAACAATTTTTTTCTGAGCTGCAGAAATATTTCTTTTATTGTATACAGTTTCAACATAAGAAAAATAATCCCCTTTATCAGTTTTATCCAAGTAGTGAAAATAAAATGCAATAAGAGCATCCCACAGATCTTTGATTCTTTCTAAAACACATAAAATGTACCTATGGTACCTATGGTCTGGTCTCTTCAAGGGCTTAAGTTTTTTAATGGCAAGGGATTCACAGATTTTGAAAAAATTTTCTCTTTTACTGCAGCTTTTCATATCAAAATAGATGTCATCAAACAAATCTTCTAAGTATCTATCAAAACATGAAGCAAATTTTTTTGCACAGTTATTAGCTGTGTGACATGTGTCACCATCAATATCTAATAAGTGGGGTGCTTTGTTTGATCGTAGTCTGGTTTCAACACCCTTTTTTTTCCACGCATGGTGTTACATGAGTCCATTAATACACTAATTAAGTTTGCCCATGGAATATTATTATCTTCAATAGTACTAACAACTGCTTTGAAAACAGCTTCTGAATTGCAAGATTCCATCTTTAGAGATGCAAAATGATGAACTAAAATTTCATTTTGATTGTTGTCATAAAACTGCACCAATATTGCCAGTATACTTTCTTGAGCATTGCTAGTACTTTCATCCAAATTTAGAGAAAATGGAGTCACCTTTAAAGTTTTAATGATATTTTCCTTAATAGTTTTTGCGAGCATATATTTCATCTTGTAACATGCAGTAGTCCTGGACATTTCCAACGAGTTTAGTGCCGTCTGATCGCGGCTCAACTGTTTGCAGAGTTCAATTAAATTGGGAGCTACATTGAAAGAAAGAGAATTCTCGGCGATAAACGAAGTTATTAATACCTCTTGGCGTGCTTTTCTTGTCACTATATCCAATGGCCGAGCATCAGTCTCCAGTAAGTCATCAGTATTTTTTGAATTAGCATAATTACTTAAAGTCATTGAATGTCTAATGCACTTTGAATATTTAATGTGCGTCACAGTTTTAGAATGATTTGTGAAAGCCTTGAATCCTTCCCCACCATACTTCAGCAGTGAGTTACAAGAAACACAATATGCTTGTCCAGCAACATTTATTTTCTTGCACCATGTGCCGATGGTATCCCCATTACCATCTCTCCGTTCAATCCAATTCCACCTAAATGCATTCCGGACACCTTCTTCTAATTGTATAATATCCCTATTTATATCGAGAAACTTCATAGTGAAATTCTCTTGCGTACATAAATAAAAAAATATTTCAATAAACGAAACGAAAAATTTACACGTTCATCAATAAATGAAACGAAAATTTTACACAGCGGAGAAAAAAAATGTTGAGAAGCGATCAATGGCAAATAGCTAACACGGCGAAAATTCCCCCTTCTCTACTTATTGGCGCCACGTCAGGAGAGATAAGACCTTTGAACCCAGAGTCACGTGATCGTACATCTGGTCGAACGAAGTTTCTCCCTTTTTTTTTCTGTCGCGCCTACTTGCCGAAAAGAATCCAGAAGAGAATGTCCGAGAACCGGGGCAATGAGTCATAACTCGCAATAAGGAAAGAACAAAAAAGAAGTTTTCCCCCCTTTTCACGCATTATCACTGCCTTTGGAGAAAGAAAGGAAAAGTTTTCACCACACACACTGACCTTGCGTTTTCTGCTTTCAAAGAAAACAAAATTACGCAGATCAAAATAAATAATTCATTATTATTCCTACTTCCTTTTGAACGACGATCAGTTCAAAACCCCCGGAATTCCGGGGTTTCCCCGGAGCACAAGCACCCCTGTACATCTAAATTTGAGACAATATTTGCTTATGTTTCTTAATGTGGAACATATTTCGGCCCATGAACATTTCTTTAAATTGACATTCGAGGCACCACTGCATATGAATGCTTAGTATGCATCTATGAAAAAGAACAATTAATTTACGTAACATTGCTGTCCATAATCATGCACCTTACGTTCCACTAAATCCGCAGTGATGGTATTATTTTTTGACCAGCATTGTACTGATTGTATGTTACTGCTTGATTGTGACTGGACCTGTGACTACTACTTGAGATAGTATTAAACTGTTGCAGTGGTTATGCTGGAACTGTTCTTAAAGACAAAAGCCTTTGATGAAGCATTATACTTACAGTAGATGCTGTGATAGCCAAGACTAATTTATGCAAAATTGTAGTAGTGTCGCCGGCCAAACTCTGTGGCCCCTTTTTTAGAATCGGTAATGTCTCATTGCGGCTTACAACCACTTTTACTAACAAAAATCAAGGCTTCACACTGATACCCATTCGAGAATCCACTCTAACTTTCTTATTCCTTTCGTTCGTAGGAGTGAGTTGTGTGGCAAAAACTTGCGCCTACGCTGTAGATTCACAGTACCTGCTTATTTCATAATATTTTGTCTGAAGTGGTTATGATGTTAGCGTGTAATTTTAAATAATTATCAAATAAAGATGCTAGTTGCACTATTTTCTATTCTCAAACTGTAGTCAGATTTATTTTTACTAAATGATAGCATTACAGTTCATTACAGATGTTTTAAGACGAGTTCATTTCGATCTCTGGAACTAACCAGTTAAAGCTATGGTATTAATTCGAAGTTTTAATATCGACGGCAAGCAACCATAGTCCATCTGCCTGTTGCCACACATGTTACATGAACATCTAGTGATGACCCATTTGCAATTTTACCAACAGACTAGTTGCAAAATCAAATAACCCATTTGGCATGATTCCTTGGAGAATCACCTATGTTATGTTGAAACATTAACATGCTTGGAATGCTGTTTTTTGAGAAAGAAGAACAAATTTAATTCTTTACAGAAATAAGCTTAAGAAATTTGCAGGAATGGGAGGAACTGCGTTAAAATTACTGTAAGGATGCAGAATTTTGCTGAAAATTTTCAAAAGGGAACAACGAGGTAATCCGTTTCCTCGATAGCCCCTATTGCCGAAGATTGCACAAATTTTCCGCAATTTTCTGATTTTTTTTAAGAGAAAGCGGTTTACTTCCGCAGACGATTAAGCAAAAGAATTGCAGAAAGATTTGAAGAAAAATGTGTTTTATTTTTTAATGTATCACGTAATCCTTATTTAATAATTCAAATTTATATTTTAAATTGCTGAAGTATGTTTTCCTTCCATACGTTGATAATGTTTATCGACTTACGACAAATATTTATAGTTTGGAAATCTTTCTACAAAAAAAAGGCATGATAACCACCAGCTTGCACCCAATAAGCAACTCTTACCTTTTCATCTGTAAAAAATTGGCAAATTGCGCCATGTTAGTTGCGTTAATTTGTTTTTAATGCCCATTTGTTGAGCAATTATTTTTGCTTGAAGGCGAATTCTAATACTCTAATAATCCCTTTTCTTTCTACTCTACTGCCAATTTCTCTACATTGTCTTCCCAAACAAGCCAGGCTATGATGCCAATTTAACAGGATCTTTTATTCTAAGGCATTTACTCTAATTCTTCTTGTTCGAACTTCCATTACCGAATGCATTTCTCATAAACTCGAAATTCTCTAGCCGCAGCCCGATTTCCAATTTCTGTCACGTGCTTCACTACTTAACGCTTAAAAGCAGCTGTACTTTTTTTTTTTTTTTTTTTTTTTTTTTTTTGAGTAGGAATAAATAACAATTTTAAAAATTCAACAAATGTGAACGGTATAATAAACTCTGCGACCAGTAAGCGATAAGCAAACCACAAAGTATTGAGGCACATATAAGAATAAACACAGAATTTGACGAAATAAAAGCTTCCGTGGCCGTTAAAAAGAACATGGTCATCAGATGCAGACAAAACCACAGAGTTCAGTAGAAAGTGCATTAGCAAGATTCACGCGAGTTCCAAATTATCGCAATGCTTTAGTGCAACGTGAACGCTCATATCAGGGTAAAATATGTCGCAGTGAATTCCACTTTAACCGTTTCGCTTGTGCATAACTTATGATCTGAAGTCGTACGTTCTAAAGACAGAGGGACAATAAAGTTCCTTCAGATATGCCCCAGATCTAAATTTCGAACTTCTAAACACATATAAGCTACTGCTTATCTAACCAAAATCATGTTATTTGCATTTCAGCATGTTAGATAAACATAAGCCTAAAAATGGGGGAAAATACATTACCTTATATTCCATTTGGTATAAAAATTTGAAAATAAATTTTAATATTTTTGGAAAATAATCAAACTTTTTGCAATTTGACTCCATTCACAATCAATACAGTTACAGTGGCTCACATCTGTTTTCGGGCACTTGCATTTTTTAAATTTATTTGCTCAGAGCTTGAACTAAATATTGAAACAAACTCCATAATTTTTCCTAGTATATATCATGAAAACATTCCTTGTAATAAAATACTTAATTTAAAATGTATTAATCACATTAACTCACATAATAAATTGAAAACACTCAAAACTATTGCCAAGATGTTTTGGTAGATGAAGTTTGTTGTCATATTTTTTTTATTTTAAATACATCACAAGAACTACAATTTGCATATTGAAATTATTATTTGTTTAGGAAAATATTTTAGCAGATCCATATCTGACGTGAACTTGGCAACACGCTAAGAGCAATTATGATCTAAAAGGTATCAAAATTTACAAAAAAAAAAAAAAAAAAAAAAAAAAAAAGCTTTATATTTATTTGTTTGTTTACTTTATTAAACATTTCTTTCAACGCGCGCATAAGTAAAGCATACATTACGCATAGTCGAAATTAGAAAATTGCAACCAGAAAACTATTTGATGTGTATTCGTGATATTTATAATGACGAGGAATTTGATTTAAATCACATCAAAAACGGAGTACATCGAGATGAAATACTACATTTAGTAAGGAATTATAAGGCGAATAAAATAAAAACATCTGCCCCAAAAATAAGGATAATGCTGACAGATCAACTTCCAGTTAATCGTGCGCCGCGTCGTTCCCCCCCGCAAAGGAGCGTGAAATAATAAACATATTTCGGAATGATTAGGGAATCAAAGGATATGCCTTTATCCATTTTTTGCAGCAATTCCACTTTTTGTTTGATGGACATCAAAACATGCTTTCGCTTTATAGATACTTTAGTAGCTCCAGAATCGGAAATTCATTTTGACATAATCAAAAGTTCAAGCTTACTTTTATAAAATTGCTCTAACAGACTGCACAAAATAATAAGCTGGATCCAATTCGAAGATTAAGGAACGAAGCAATTTGCAACATTAATAGATAATTAGATAATTTTAGCTTAGCTTACACCGTCCGTTATACATTAAACGCGCATGCGTAAACATATTATGCGCATGCGTTAACACATGTAGCTTTGAGGTCCGGATTAAAGGTCATTCCGGATTATATACGTCCTGATTAAAGACTTTTGATTGTATATAATACATTTTGTCTGAATTCGGCTTTTTAAAAATTTGAGTGGAAAGTGCAGAATCGCCCACTGCTTGGTGCATTTTTCAAAATCGGTAACTTGGCGTGTTCTCGCGTCTTGTCTCCTGGATTTGCAACCCCTCCAGAAGACACTATGCAAGACGCGACATCTACAATGGCGAACAGGTAAAATAAATACAAAATAAAAGTTGAAGCAAAATTTTGAAAACTGAAAATCCTTTAAAACCAGCTTAATAATTTTAAAAAACAAACATGGTTAAGAAAACATTGTAAGCTTCAAAAACTTAAAATCGTTACAAAACACTGAAGAATTAAAATCTACTTACCTATAAAAAAATCGGGGAATGTGCAGAATAACCCATTGCTTGACGCATTTTTAAGAATTGCACAAACTCGGTATCCATGTAAACATTGACCTATTTTCACTTAAAAAAACATCCCGGAATCGTACAAAAATGGCATTGCGCACTCTCTTGACTTTATCCATGTACAAATCGACCTATTTTCACTCAAAAAGTGAAAGAAAATTGACAAAAATCCAATTCTTCTTAGTCTTGTAAAAAGCACCAAACAGATAAGTGGGAAATTTTTAAAACTGGAAATCCTTTAAAAAGAACCTAATAACTTTAAGTTTAAAAAACATAAAATCCTTACAAAACCCTGAAAAATTAATACTTTCACTTCCAAAAAATTTTAAAATATGAAAATCCAGTCCTTACCAAAAACATAATGTTAAAAACTAAAATCAGTACTTTTCTGTTTTGCCGGCGCAAGTCTCGCCAAGCAGACTTTATTGGCGACAACACACAGTATACACATAAAAAATATTAACAAATGTTAGTTCTAATTTTTTATTTTTATTTTTGAAGGCATAAACTATTTAATATCGTTTAAAATTTTGTGAAAAGACCATAAATTTGTAAAAAGAAATTAATTTAAGAATTACTATGCTTTAATGGTACAACATCCTGATTCGCCGTTTCATATCACGTAATCCCAAGTGATTTCATCTCACATAAACTACTCTACAAAAATCTAATTTTGACAGTATTTATCTATATTAATTTCAAGTTAAATCTTGATTTGGAATACAAGTTTAAATGCAAGAATTATTTCAATTCGTACGAATAGCTTACTCAGAAATTATGTAAAACTGCAGTGCTTTACTTCAATAGTGCATTCTCATTAGAATCGATGAATTTAACCCTTGACTTTGCCTTTTTTATATTTTCTACTTTGGATGAGCAGTGTGATGTCGTCCTAATTGAATTAATTACCGTGAATGGTCTTAGCATAAAATTAAGCTGTCTGATAAAAATTCTATGTAATTGTATGCCAGTATTGAAAGAAACAATCTGATAAGAAATGGCTGCGATTTGTTTTGAAAATGAGGCGTATAAGGTTACCAGCGAGGTATTCGGTTTGGCATCAGTTGTACCATTTTTGGCGACTTTATCGCTTGAGCCGGCAAAATGGGATTAGGGATTGGGATTATTCAATTATAGCAAAGCACACAAGGGCTATCTGCCTAAAGGGAGGGATGCCTTCGTGGAGGATATTCTAAGGAAAACTGGCTCGTATAAACATTACACATGGGGAAAACCACGAAAACGCCCATGCAGCCAGCCCGTTCGCAGGATTTGAACCTCGGACCGAACTACCATTGTTTAGCGTCTTTACCGCTCGGCCGCTAGTGGGCCTGGCAAAAAAAAAAAAAAAGTACCTAAAATCATTTCAAAAACAACAAACACTTAAAATCGTTACAAAACACTGGAAAATAAAAATATTTCCACTTACCCGAAAAGGGGTTATCCACTCCGCTCAGCTGAAGAACGAAATGTAAGGAATTCTCGAATTATTGTTTAAAATAACTGTACCTCTATCATCTATTATTGTCTACACGAATCAGAAATTCTCAATTTTAAAATACATACTGAGTATGCGAGAAAATGCTCCGAATTTTGCGCTCAAAAGAAATTCTCAATACAAAATACATACTGGTCATGCGCAAAAATGCGCCTTCCAGAGCGGCAAAATCGACTTGCATACCATTTGGCGCATTTATCAATCTCGTAAAAAGCGCCAAATAAGTGGGTTATTCTGCACTTTACCCAAATTTGATCCCTTTGTAAGTGTGGGTAAGATTACCGTGTCAAATGTATCTTATTTTTGCAAAATATCACTTAAACATTTATTTTAATTTTCTTTCTTCTTAAATCATACTTTTAAGATTTTTTATATTCCTTTACCAAAATCAACAATCATCAATTTTTAGAACATATTTTAATAATTTTTATTAGATTTGATGTGTCAATAATATTTTATGTTAACATGTTTAGTTTTATGCATAATTTATAAAGTTATCGGAATGGGCTTTCGTGTATCTGATACTTTAGTAAGGTTACTGAATCAAATACAGTCAAAAGTCGTTAATCCAGACTCGTCGGGACTTCGGCGATTCCGGATTATAGATCATCAGTTTAAATCTGGTAAGATGGCATGCAGAAATTATAAAATTAAAAACATGAAACCTTAATTTATGAAATAAAGAACAATTATGATCAAAATTTAATTACATAAATATCAAATTTAATTTTGTAAATTTGTATCAAAATTTACAAAAAAAAAGCTTAATATTTATTTGTTTAGTTTACTTTCTTCGCTATCGGAAGCGAATTATAATGACGAAGAATTTGATTTAAATCATATCAAAGGCAGGGTACATCGAGATGAAACACTACATTTAGTAAGGAATTTTAAGCCAAATAAAATAAAAACATCTGTCCTGAAGATAAGGATAGTGCTGACAGATCAACTTCCAATTAATTGCGCTCCGCAGCGTCCCCCCGCCACAGAGCAGCGTAAAATTGAAAAACAGCTTTTGGAATGGTTAGATAAACAAAGGGATATGCCTTTATCCATTTTTTGCAGCAATTCCACTTTTTGTTTAATGGACTTCGAAACATACTTTCGCTTTGTAGATCCTTTACATATTAGTAAATATATATCGGAAATTCTATTTGACATACTTGAAAGTTCAAGCTTAATTTTATAAAATTGCTCTAACAGTCTGCGAAAAATAATAAGCCGGATCCTGTTCGAAGATTAAGGAACAACGCAATCTGCAACATTAACTGAATTAGGTAATTTTAGCTTAGCTTATACCGTTCGTTATACATTAAACGCGCATGCGTAAACGTATTTTGAGCCTACGCAAACGCATATTCGCAGCCGTAAAGGTTCCGTCAACGCGACGCATGCGCAGAAAGTTTGTAGCTTTGAGGTCCGGATTATAAATCATTCCGGATTATGGGTGTCCGAATTAACGACTTTTGACTGTATACTTTTTCCTTCATAAAGTCTCATTTATATATTCATTGTAACGTTTATTTCTCCTTAACACCAATTTTCAAAAAATGGCCTGAATTTATTTTACGTATTAAAAACCCACAAAAATATTATGCAGCCAGCTTTTTAAATCACCACAAAAAGACCACCCCCCAAAAAAAAAGCCTTTGGCCCAAAAATATGCAACACTATGCTGGAAGTTCTTTTATCACATTTATATGCATATTTATGTTAATTTTATTTTTCATTTGACAAATTATGACATTTTCCAAATTTCTCTCATATAAGAACAATTTTTCTTCAATAATTCTTACAGACAGACTAAGTCCACTATTACTTTAAAAGCGTTAAATCTGTTATTTCAATTTAACAACGCTCCAATCATGGAGCGAATAGAACCGTTGCACACTGCAGGGCTGTGGAGTCGGTAGGAAAAATTACAGACTCCTGGAATTTTAATAACTCTGACTCCCTCATATATATATGTAAACATATACACATGGGTTACAGCTTATTTTTTTAATATAAAAGAAGTAATAGATGCTAAAGAAAAAATTGATGGCATAGCAAATGTATCTATACAGTACAAAGTCCGTAATCCGGACTCGTCGGGACTTTGGTGATTTCGGATTAGGGTTTTTTCCGGATTATAGATCATCAATTTAAATCTGGTAAGATGGCATGCAGAAATTATACAATTAAAAATATGAAACCGTAATTTATGAAATAAAGAGTAATTATGATCTAAAGGGTATCAAAATTTACAAAAAAAAAAAGCTTAATATTTATTTGTTTACATTATTAAACATTTCTTTCAATGTAAGTTGTTTAAGTTGCTTCGTTTTTTGTGCTAATACTTTCTCTTTATAAACAGACATAATTTCTTGTTCAAAGTTCCACCTGTCGGAAGCGGTATTTTCTGGATCTACAACCATACTACGGATATCGCCGTCCGTTAACTGATTGATGATTGGAGCATTGTCGTCGCAATGAAAAACTTCTGTTATACCATCTTCATTTATTACTGCTTCTCCCCATTTCTTTACAAAATCCAATAACCGGAAAATTTCACCTTTAGTTTACGATGTCCGAAAACCTTCAAATTCGCGGCTATCATCTTCATCGTCCTCACCATGAAATATTGTAGCTGGCATAAATTATGCCAAGCATTTTTTAACGTATCTGGAGACACATCCTCCCAATGCGCATGTGTAAAGCATAGAGAAAAAGAAAGTTTGTGGCTTTGAGGTACGGATAATGGATGTCTGGATTACAGACTTTGTAATGTATTAATTAGCATTTATTATGAAATGGAAAAACTGGCATTTGTTATTTCTAAGAAACAGTATTGGTTCCGCAAGATTTTCTTTGTTGGCAGGCCATATATCCGATTTGATAAACCTCAGAGCTGAGAAGAGTCTTTCCACACTAACTTGAGTAGGAGGAAGAGCTGTTACTGTTAGGGCTACTTTTTGTAACTTTTCAGAATAGATTTTTAGAAGTTATAAAAGAGTTGTCTTGCAAGCACAATCATATTTCTCTATTTCTTCAAAGGCTGTGTAGAAATCTTGTTTATATTTTTTCATTTTTATATCTAAATGCTCGTTTTTTATTTTCATTCGCTTTCCCTTAGCCTTTTCAATATCATCCAAAAATATTTCTCAAAATCTAATTCATGAATGGAAAAGGATGATAGATACTCAGTTGCAATGTCTGCAGTTTGACTGTCCTGATTCGAATTCTCCAATTGTTCTGAGAATAATTTCATTCTTAATGAAAGTTCATAGATAACGTTTTAATTTGTTTGTCATCCAAGAAAATTCACAGGTTCAGATCTCCATATATTAAACCCAGCAAGATCTCATTATCTAGCAAACTAGTTTCTCTTTTCTTTATTGAAGAATGATTCCTTCTGCAATAAACCCTCCATTTCAGAAAAAACAAACATCCAATTCTCGCCTCTCGTCAATTCTTCAGATTGCAGCCTTTTTGTGGCTATGTATGGTATAGAAAGAAGAGTTTCCAATTCTGCAAGATCATTCCACAGTCTTACATCTCCTAAAAAAGTTCTTAATTCTAAAAAACCTCTTTATCATCAAATATGTACTTCCTTATTGCATTGCTTGATCAAAATTTGCTCCTTTTCCTGCTCGCTTCCTAAGAATGGCATCAATTTTAGAAGTTCTTGCTGCTATTGCTGCTTACCTAAATTTATCAGCGAGATTAGTAACTAAATGAATCAGTTTAATCACTAATGGCAAATATCCCATCCATCCTCTTCCCTTCTATTTATTTATTAATAGGTTAATAAAATAGAAAATAACTATTTATTAATGTATACAGTCCATAAATAAAAAATAATAACTCAGCTTGTCATTAATTTTTCTCAGTTCATTATAATTTCATTTCAAATTCAAACTGTCTAACGAAAACTGGAGTCGGAGTCGACCTGCTTTTAGTGACTCCAGCTCCGACTCCTTTTACCCCAAAATATGCACGACTCCGATTCTGACTCCACAGCCCTGGTACACTAGTATAATTTATTTGTCCAGGGTCCATATCTCGGCAAACAGAAACCACGTTATCCAGAAAACGAAGAATCACAAGCAGGAAATACTTAACAATAATTTAAAATTTCTTACATTGTACGTGAGCATTTCTTTACCATTTTAAGTTAGCATTTTTCCAGTTTTTATTTTAAAAAGAGGAATACAATTTTGATTCTTATTTTGCTAATTTTAATAAAAGCAAATTAAGAAATAACATTATAGTATTTCTTTTCAAGAATGTGAAAAGTTCTTCATTCTTGTGATGGAAAAAAGTGACATGAGAAACAGAACTGAATATTTTCCTTTAATTCTGAAATCTACAACAAATAAGATAGAAAAGAGCGCTTTTCGGAGGAGCTGTATTCAGTATATGAAATTTATTTAAAATAAGCTGTAAGCTTTTAGTACAGTTTTTGTACAAGCAAATAGTAGTTTAGCTATGCTAAGTGCCCCAGTGGATCGGCTGCCTCACTGTCGGTGGAAAAAAAAGTAAGTAGTTTAGCTTTGAAATGTAACTAATATGCTGACCACAATCAGAGCTCACCCTGTATCATTCTCTATTAATTCATTAAAGATTGGATCATCAGATATATTTTGCTTCTTCCAGTGCCAGTTACAAATCATACAGCTGTTCAATAACATTTGAACTATATGTCATTAGCGCTGCCTATTGCTAAAGTGTACTTGTTCTTTAAAGTCCTTGATCTCTTCTAAAAACAGTACTGCCGAAGTTTCAGAAATGAACCACAATTTGAAACTACTTAACATTTCTATGCATATAAAAAGTAAAACTGTTTAAAATGCATATCGTTTAACGCTTCCTGTTTTATTTGGAATAATACTTCAAAAATAAAACTTGTGTTGGTTATGACCCAAGCAATACTTAACGGGATAAAGAGCCGCAGTTTGATAATGCTAGGATCATGCATTCAGTTTTCGTCGTTTTATTAAAATCCATTATGATACTTATGCCGGTAATTATAAACTGCAATTACGTATACAGAAGCATGATTAATAAACTAATATCACAGAATATACGCTTTTTATGCTCTGACAAGTTTTGTCAAGATACCAGTTTTCAGTTCACATACAAGTCGTAAATTCTTTAGCCAGATTCCACTTTTATATAAATAGATGCATAAAGGACAAAATGGAACAGTTAATTTCATTGTTATTCTTTTTCAAAATTTAATTCCTTTAGAGGAAGCCCTTCCGCGAAAAAAACGGTAAATGTAAACATCGCCAACTTTGGCAATAATAGTTCAAATCTGGTTACTCAGTGGATTCATCCTATTCGCTTGTTTGAAGGTTGCAACCATTCCTCTTGCATTCATTCTGTTGAACTATCACTGTCGTTGTTCGCATTTGCAGATTTATATTATTCTTCTCTTATTTATTATTTTCTACATTATTTTTTCTGAATTTTTTAACAACGAATAGAAAGAAATATTTTCGTATAATTAAAGAAGTTTTCGTACATAGATGCCGGTTCTCGGTTCGGGATGAAAGGAAGAAAATATGGCGGGAGGGGTGAATGCTAATTTGTAACATGTGCATGTGAAATAATTAAGTAATGCTTTTATTTTAATTATTGGTTACTGTCATCTAAAATTATGAGAATAAATCAATTTTTATGGCAATATAAGATTTTAACAAGATAATACGTTAATGCTTTTCTAACAATAACCTTTCAGAGGATGGCAGGTGTGACATAAATAGATGATTAAATTGATATAAAAATATTATTGATTATGTAAGATGACAGAATAGTTCGATGCATCCCCATGGTCATCAAAATTAGCAAACCACTGCTGGTGTAAGGAATATATTGTTTTCTGTGCTAACTGGAATTTAAGACAAATTTATTTTCGTATATCACGTTTAACCAGTTACTTTTACATCTACATGCTTATTATATGTGAATTTTTACTACCATATGCTTAATATATTGTTTTGTCTGCTAACTTGAATTTACATGCAATAAAAATCATGTTTACAATGAGCCGCGAGCTTGGCGAGTAAACAACAACATATATTGTTGTTAATTAAAATTTTATGCCATAAAATTTTATTTACTCTCATAATTTTAGATGACAATAACCAATAATAAAAATAAAAGCATTACTTAATTATTTAAAATGCACATGCAAATTCCGTGTTACAAATTAGCATTCACCCCTCCCGCAATATTTTCTTCCTTTCATCCCGAACTGACGAACCGGCATCTATCTACAAAAACTTCATTAATTATACGAAAATATTTCTATCTATTTGTTGTTAAAAAATTCAGAAAAAATAACGTTTACGATTAGCCACGAGCTTGGCGAGTAAAAATGGAACGGCGCCAACGGGTTCTTTCCTAAAGAGCCAATGGGTTCTTGAGATGAAAACCCGGTTTAGGAATAATTTTTAACGGTAAACAATATTCTGCTAAGTTATAAAAATATAAAAAATATTTCTAATATTTATATCCTAATCTATATCATTTAAAACAGAATTGGAAAACTCACTCAAATCACATTTAATCAAAACATTTTACGCAATTTTGGGGTTTGTTTGATTTTTAACAGTGATTTCAATCATTAAAACACTTTTACCATGTTTCCTCATTCATATAAAATTAGTAAATTAATTTATTAAATAATTTTTAGATGTAATAGTATTCTTGTTTATCTTTTGTTACATGACTAAAAATAAATAAAAAAAAGCAGCTGGTATTCAATTATAAATTTTATTTAATTAATTTAATTATAAATACTCTTTATTTAATTATAAATACTTGGCTATTGTACTTAAGACATAGTCTTTCCATATTATCACTTTTCTATTAGTCCTTGAAATTATGTTAAAGACCTAATAGAATTCGGGAAATCCTACGAGTACATAAAACTGTGGGAGGTGCTAATAATGGAAAATTTTAAATGAAAATAGAAATTTATTTTAATAGACTACAATAGAATAGAAATTAATTTAAATTGACTATAATTATTCTTATATTCTATGTCATTTCAGTATTATAATTTCAGTTATTACCTTAAAATACTGCAATGTAGTCATAAAATTTTTAAGTGTGAATCGCACAATTTTAAATTTTTGCATATACGAGCAAAAATATTTTGAAAGTTTAAAAAAATATACATTTTACAATTCATTTAACTGAAACTGTAAGAATCAAACGGGACTTTTGTGCATGTCTGTTTTATGCATTTAATCTATAAAATGCGGAAAAGTGAGAAAATCCATCCAACACAGAGAAATAATTCTTTCTAGTTTGTAGTAAGATTGTATCAAATTCATTTAAACTTCCGTTTAAATTCGAAATGCGATCTCTCGAATCAATGAAGGAATACATTTTTGGTTTTTAATTCCACATTACTAGCAACTGTATAATAGCTAAACTTACCAAAATATTTTTAGAAAACCGCCAAAATTCTAGAAATTGTTTTAAAATCTAGAAAACATTTTTGCTTGCCAATTCCATGCTGAAAAGATCAAGCATTTAACAAGGATGAGCTCAACTGTTAACAAACAACTTGTGGGGAAAATTCAACGCTAAATATAAATATGTATGCCAAATTTTCCAAAAATTCTCGAGAAATATTGTACTCTTATCATAAATATATACGGACTTATAATGTGAAGAAAACAGCGTTGATAAAAAAATGGATTAAAATTTAATTTCCCAAAATAAATTGGCCTACTAAAACTAAATAAAATAGATAAGTAAATGCAGTACAAAGTCGTAATCCGGACTCGTCAGGAATATGGCGATTCCAGATTAGGGTTTTTTCAGGATTATAGATCATGAATTTAAATCTGGTAAGATGGCATGCAGAAATTATACAATTAAAAATATAAAGGTTAATCTTTGGATTATGGTAACTTGGCGATTTTTTGGCAACCAACCCTGCTACATTAACCTGCTAGTTTTGTTTTGGATGCCATTTTGTTTTCACGAAGTAAAGGCATTTTTTTTTTTACTCAAAATTTTTTTCCAACAATCTGCTAGCCGAATTATGCTTATGCTAGAACTTTTATGGAACAAAAATGTTTAATCACGATGAAGATTAGGTGCGAAATTGGAAGAAAGTGCAGAATCTCCCACTGCTTGCCGCGTTTTTAAAAATTGCACATACATGGCATCCATGTACACATCGACCTATTTTCACTTTAAAAAAAAATCTCAGAATTGCACAAAAATCGCATTGCGCACACTCTTGACTTTATCCATATACACTGCTAAAGTCCTAGCTAGTAAGCTTTATCGCCTTACCAAAATGTCGCCAAACTACCTGTTACCATATTCCAAAGATTAGCCAATATAAAACCATAATTTATGAAATAAAGATCAATTATGATCTAAGGGGTAACAAAATTTAAAAAAAAAAAAAGCTTAATATTTATTTGTTTACTTTATTAAACATTTCTTTCAATGTAAGTTGTTTAAGTTGCTGCTTTTTTTGTGCTAATACTTTCTCTTTAATTCTATAAACAAACATAATTTCTTGTTCAGTTACAAAGTTCCACTGTTCAAGTCCTGTGATTGCTGTGTTGCGAATACCGAATGACTTGTCAATAGAAATTTTTTCGTTTTTAATAACCTCTGTTACTTTCTTCACTATCGGAAGCACGTATGTGTAAACGCTTTACGCGCATGCATAAGTTTCTGGCTTTATGGTCCGGATTATAGATCATTCCGAATAATGGACGTCCGAATTACGGACTTTGTATTGTAGCAAAAAAAAAATTGTGTAACAAAATGAATAATGATCTTTCTTAAAATACTACCCAATAAAACATATCGAATAATTGAAAATTTACAAGATTGGAAGATAAAATTCTAAAAAGATTTCAGAAAATTTGGATGTCACATATTAAAGAAACAAGTCTACAAGCTACAAGTACAAAGAAAGAGGAGAGACAAAACTAAAGAACAAGTACTTCTTGCCATTCATTAGCGGAGAGGCAATTTTATAGCTTATCCATCACACTAAGGGCAAGCGGCTAATCTTTGGAATATGGTAATAGGTAGTTTGGCGACATTTTGGTAAGGCGATAAAGGTTACTAGCTAGGACTTTAGCAGTGTACATGGATAAAGTCAAGAGTGTGCGCAATGCCATTTTTGTGCAATTCTGAGATGCTTTTTTAAGTGAAAATAGTTCAACGTGTACATGGACGATACCATGTATGTGCAATTCTTAAAAACGCGGCAAGCAGTGGGTGATTCTGCACTTTCTCCCAATTTCGCACCTAATCTTCGTCATGATTAAGCACTTTTGTTCCATAAAGGTTCTAGCTTAAGCGTAATTCGGCTAGCAGATTGTTGGAAAAAAATGTTGAGTTAAAAAAAAAAAAAAAATGCCTTTACTTCGTGAAAACAAAATGGCGTCCGAAAAAAAAATAGCAGGTTGCTATAGCAGGGTTGGTCGCCAAAAAATCGCCAAGTTACCATAATCCGAAGATTAACCAGGGAAGCAAACGTACTGCCCCTAGGCTGGGCCGTCTTAGAGATTTCAGAAAACGAAAGCGATTCTTTTTTGGAGGGGTTTGTTAACTGACAACATGGCCATTTTCAAAGCATTTCGTTCAGAGGGACGGGCTTATTAATGGGTTCAATTACTGTTTCTTACAATATCAAATATACAAGGTTTCTCTTTTATGCAGTGGCGGCTCGTAATAAGCACTATGGAACTGCAGCACCCCCTTTTTCCACTTATTTTTAATATTTAATACAGCATGCCCTTTAGTCTTCAATTCTTTCTATACTTTTACAATACATAATTCCTTAAGCTTAATGTCAGTAGCCATCCCCCACTTTGTTAAAAAGGTACTAAAGTTTTTGTTTGAAACTGCGCGCTTCGCAGTTTCAGCGATGTGGTGTTTGGCTGTTCTGCACATGCGCTAATAACACAAAGCAGCACACGAGCTGGGTAGAGAGTAGAGCACTGTCGCTCTTGCAGTGCCGAAATTCTGGCATGTTATTGAAAACGCGATTTCTTTTTACTCCACAAGGTGGAACTTCACCATACGGACCATAACCAGAGTTCATGAAAATTTGCAACTTTTAAAAAATATCCTTACTGAAATTCAGTCAACATCAAATGCAGATCAAACTATTGCAAAAACAACAGGAATTTTAAAATATCTAAATGATGATAACTTCAAGTTTTGGTTACAGCTTTCTTATCAGATGCCTCGTGTTGAAATAAAATACAACTAAATGCAGTACAGAGAAATTAGTGTGCTTAAAGTTAATGAATATATAACAAATTTCAAACTGCTATTTTAGAATTAAGAAACTCAAAGTACAGTGAGAATTTTTCAAAGACACTGATGGCAGAAGCTAAGGAAGTATGTGACTTAAAACTATGTATACTCAATACTATGATCAATACATAGTATTGAGTAGTTATATTCAAAACTACTCAGTACTATGTAGTGATACAATGCACAGATATTCTTCAACTAAACACTTAGCAGCTGCTAAATTGTTTAACAAGAAATGCTTAGTTTTAGGAATGAACATTCTACAGAATAAATAGTATTGAATACTGAAGCATATCCAATGACTGACAAAGAAAAGCTTGAAACTGAACTAAAAGTATTCTATTGTAGGTCTGATATCCATAAATACTGTAAATTAATTGAGCTACTGAAATTTATCTTCGAAAATAATCTAGATGATGTTCTTAATGAAATTACGAAACTGATAAAAATTCTTTTGAGAGTTTGTATCACTACATCAGAGGCAGAACACTGCTTTTACAACATTGAAAAGAATGAAAACTTTTCTAAGAAGCACTAGGAATTCAAAGAGACTAAATGCGCTTGCATTGCTTTCAATAAAGAAAAATTTCCTCACTTGTCATTCAGAGATCAAGGAGAAAATTATTGATCTTTTCGTGCAAATTAAAACAAGAAGAATGGATTTCATTTTGAAATAAATAGACAAAGATTGAACTATAACAATTTTGGTTAAAGTAATTAAGAAATGTTTAATTTTTTTTCTTGTAAGATTTTATGAAGTTTCAAAATAATTTTCTTTTTATACATGCTTGTTTCCTTTTACACAATTTTAAAACAAAGGTTAAATTTTTTTGGAACAGCACCCCCATTAATTTTAGGCACAAGGCGCCACTGCTTTTATACCTTCTTCTAAGCAGATGCATATTTAAACTATACATTCTTGCCCTGCATGTAAATAATTTTTTACATGACCTCAGACATGACGTTTATCTACTGTGCAAAAAAGTTTGTTTGAATTTGTCTTGGGTGCAAATAATATCTTGCACTTATTAGACACATTTCACTTCACAGATACATGTGTGTTCTCTTAAATTATTCCTTTTTTTAATGACTTTTTACACATATCATATAAACGAAATTTTTCACTTATTATACACATTTCACTGCACAGATACATGCATGTTTTTAAATTATTTCTTTTTTGAATGACTTTTTACACATATATAAGTGAAATTTTTATCAATTACAATACATAGATGTAAATTTAGGTTACTCCTTTGGACTAAATGCCATGTTATATACTCCACAAATAAGATGTTCATCTCTTTGGCGAATAAGAAAATGGAGGTTTTTCTCCTGTATGTATACGCATATGTACATTTAAGCAATACCTGTCAATAAATGACTTGTTACATACTTCACACACATAAGGCTTTTCTCCTGTGTGAATACGCATATGCTTATTTAGGCTATAGTTTTGAACAAATGATTTCTTACATACTTCACACACATAAGGCTTTTCTCCTGTGTGAACACGCATATGCCTATTTACATCAGCCTGTCGAATAAATGACTTCTTACATACCTCACATAGATAATGCTTTTCTCCTGTATGAATATGCATATGCCTATTTAAGTCAGAGTTACGAATAAATGACTTCTTACATACTTCACATACATGATGCTTTTCTCCTGTATGAAAATGCATATGCTTATTTAAGTCAGAGTTATGAATAAATGATTTCTTACATACTTCACATACATGATGCTTTTCTCCTGTGTGAATAAGCATATGGTAATTTAAGCGAGTTTTTCGAACAAATGACTTGTTACATATCTCACATACATGAGGCTTTTCTCCTGTGTGAATAAGCATATGGCAATTTAAGTGAGTCTTTTGAATAAATGACTTGTTACATATCTCACATACATGAGGCCTTTCTCCTGTGTGAATAAGCAGATGCTTATTTAAATGACTCTTATGACGAAATGATATCTGACATACTTCACAGATATAAGGTTTCACTTTTGTATGAATATGCATATGATTAGTTAAGTACCACTTTCGATTAAATGACTTGTTGCATACCTCACACACATGAGGCTTTTCTCCTGTGTGAACAAGCATATGCTTCATTAATTTACCTTTTATAGAAAATGACTTATCACATACCTCACAAACATGATGCTTTTCTCCTGTGTGAATAAGCAAATGCTTATTTAAATGACTCTTCTTAGGATATGATGCCTTGCATACTTCACAGATATGATGTTTCACTTTTGTATGACTATGCATATGACTCGTTAAGTACGACTTTCGATTAAATGACTTGTTGCATACCTCACACACATGAGGCTTTTCTCCTGCGTGAACAAGCATGTGCACAGTTAAGTACCACTTTTGACTAAATGACTTGTTGCACACCTTACACATATGGTGCTTTTCTCTTGTGCGAGTAAGAATATACCTATTTAAGTTTTCCTTTTGGGTCTTGTTAGATATCTCACACATATGAGGTTTTTGTCCTGAGTGAACAAATATATGTGTATTCAAAGTACTCTTCAATGACTTAACTCTTAACTAAATGATGAATTACAAACTTCACACATAGAAAGTTTGTCACTTGTGTTAGTAAGCATATTTACGAAAGTGACCCTTTAAAAAAAAATGTCTAGTTACATACCTCCCATACACGAGGTTTTTTCGCTCTGTGAATAAAGATATGCTGATTTGAAACAGCCTTTATTCTACATGAATTTTTTCCATACCTCACATACATATGATTTCTCTCCTGTGTGAATAAGCTTGTGTACATTTAACGCACTCTTTCAAGAAAATAATTTTTTATATACAGTACATAGATGAGCTATTTTTCCTGTATGAAATGTAGCACTCATATTAAAACATCGGCTTAATCCTAGTATACGGTGCACATGAGATTTGGCGAAATTCGGGTTTAAGAGACTAATAAGCGTGCCAATTGTGGTAACCACGCCGATTTTGTACGGTCTGGAGGAGAGTGCATTTGGGAGCATTTTCGCGCATGCTCAATATATATTTTAAATTGAGAAGTTTTGATTGGTGCAGATGGAGGAGAAGAATTATTTCAAACCATCGTTTGAAGTTCTGTTAATCTTCGGTCTTCGGCTGAACTGAATGAGAATGGATAACGTATGTTCAGGTAAAATTTATTTAGCTTTTATTTTTTGTATTTTTTAAAATAACAGTAGTGGTTCCGCCGAGTTTCTGATTGGTTAATATTTTTTAATTAATTGGTTTTTGGTCAGATACTGAATATGATTTGAGTTTGATAACGTCTTTTATTCTACAGTTCGAGTTAACGTATTTTGTTCTAGAGCTCTATTTATTAACGTATTTTATTCTACAGTTGGATAACGTGGTTTAATCCTAGTATCCGGTGCACACGGGATTTGGTGACACGTATATATTATGTATTTGGCTCTAGTGTAGAATTGGGTGCCCCTTCGATTAGCGACAATTTTTTGTAAAATTTTAGCGATGAAATCGTATTTCTGGTTACCATGATAGTGTAACTTTGCTTTAGCATCCTGATTTTTTTTTAAATAAAAATAGATTGATGTGTACATGGACAAATTTAAACAGTGCGCAATGCCTAGTTTGTGCAATTCTGGGATGTTTTTTTAAGTGAAAACAGATCGATGTGTACATGGACACACAGTTTATGCAATTCTTTGACTTTTTATTTTGGTTTTGTGTAGCGGCCATCTTGAAATTGTGTCTTCCTGACGCCGATCTTGCCGTCATGGCATTTGAGAAATTTAATTTATTATATTTGATATTTGTTGGGATGCAAGTTGAAAATTATATTATTATTTGTTAAAAATTATTTAATTTATTATATTTGATATGTGAATGTTTTGTATTTGTTGTGCATGTTGAAAATTATATTTTTATTTGTTATAAAGTCTGTTAAAAATTATTTTCAATTCTTAAATGCTTGCTTTTTTTTCTTGTGTCTCACCGTATGCTTAGGATTTATTATCTTATAATTATTATTTTGTTTATTATTTTTTTTTTTTTTTTTTTTTTTTTTTTGTCTACTCAAACTTGTGGCGACGCTTTACTTTGAGGTTGCCGAAGATTTGGCGACAAACGTAAACGCGTCATTTTGGTGTTGGCGACAATTTTCAAAATCGCGCCAAGGCCGCACCGTATACTAGGATTTTACCAAAACATCCTTTTACTTTAAATGCTTGGTAATATATCTCTGATTAGTAAAGAAACTGCAGCACATTTCACCAGAAATGAATTTGTGTTAAAAATAGTAATAAACCAGTCAGCTGGACAATACCGCTTTTCACATTTTAAAATCAAACATGGCGGCAACATACGTTTACTGTGGTCAGCGCTGCATGTTCCTAAAACGTACTCGCTGTACCTCCTGCTGTGAGAGCTGCTTCGCTGCTATTGGCTAGAAGAATTTAGACGTAACATAGAGCTTTCGACGTCATTTGTTTTGTCACGTGGTAAAGCTTCTCGTACTCCAGCCATACTTGTTCGGATTAGAGCGGTTATGTTTTAATCCTTTAAAAAAAATCAGTTAAGTCAGAGCTGATTTTATGTACAACTGAATTAATTCATATGTTAATATATATTCTCACTTTATGCAATACACACTTGAGAAATACCGGATCATTACAAAGGAAGGAAAATGGGTTATTTGCTTGAGAGGGTTATATCCATATAGCATTTTGCTAATGGAATGTTGGAAAAACAATATTTAACATAGTTTATTAATCTTTTATCGTGATACAACCACATTTTTAAGAACAAGATTACAAAGTTTACAATTATACACCTAAATTTATCTCAGTTTTCACTCTGAGATGGAATCCCAGGAAAAATATTGTTAATGATGGACTAGATCAAAGTAGTTATATAGAGAAAGCACACGTGGGATCTTTGCCTTTACTGAATAACATTTGCCAGTCAATTTACAGCAAAATATATATGCCTACATTGCCTACTGTCCATTAAATTAAATATAACCTTTGAATCGCTCTTAATATTCTTGTTTTAAAAGTAACTTGTCAGTTAATTTTATCAGTAACTTTTAGTATGCATTAGGTAGTAAGGAATATACTTTTTAGACACATAAACATTGCTTGGATTATCCTAAATTTTCATTTATATTTTAAAATACACAGTGTCATTTCCATTATCTATTTCTACTTCATTACCTTTTTTTTTTTTTTTTTTTTTTTTTGAAGATGGGGATGATCTAGTGTGACAAATTGCATTTTGAATGTATTTTAAATTTACCATTAATATTTTAAACTACATTTTGCACCAATATTTATGTTTGCTCTCCCATTAAGGGAAACAAATATAATAATATAAGTTATTAAATTAAAATTCCTGTGTTTAATTCCATCTTTAACAACAGCCATAAAATATATGGAATTTGCATTCTTACCACAGATGTGGTAAGTCATGAACTCATTGGCACTGAAAAGTCATGAACTCATTGGCAACTTTGAAGAGCATTTGCAAACTTGTTGGTGAGTTAGGAGAGGGATGTTTGTTTGCATATCTTTAAATTTATTTCAACGATGCATCCACCACCACCTATTGTTTTACATTTTTCTTCTTCAATACAAGACACACACAATTCTAGGCTTTTTTTCACCGTTGTTTTCCCTATAAATCTTTTTAATAATAATAAAAAAAAAGAAAGAAAAAACACAGAAAATTGCAAAATTTTGGCACCAGAATTCTAAAATGAGAAAGGAAAGAGAGGCATGTGATGCCTGTTATGTTGTATGCATGCAGAAAGCAACATCGCCAAAGATTTTACCAGAGACAACAGAAACTGCGGTATGTGGTCCACCTGAATGCTGAAGTACTGAAATTCCCATAGGAGGGATCATAATCTGCAATCACACTGGTGAAAATATCTGGAGAAGTGCTGTCTGGGAGAATGCTATGTGTATACTTGGGTTGCCATATAAATGATTTTTAGTGACATGTGTAGCCACATAAATTTTTCTTCGCATCATGGTTTAGACCATCAATACTTTTTCACAGCATTCTGGTGAGGTTCAGAAAATTAGAAAGTACCAAAATTCATCATTTTAGAATTATTTTGAGTAAGTTATACACTTTGTGAACTATGATGAACAAAAATTAATAAGCTGTGCTTCCCTCAAACCAATTTCCTTTCTTCCACATAATTATTTTTTTGCACATATCAGAACTTTACTATTGCAATATGCTTTTGGAATGATTATTATTTCAATCTATGAGATTTTTATTTTACCACCAAAGAAAACGCACAGACATCATTGCTGGGAAATAACTACCTCTAAAAATCTTACATGTATTAATAATAAATAGATACCTTTGTCACAATTTGAATTATCATTTTTAAAGCATATATGCTTTATACTTTATATTTAATTATGTTTAAAAAAAAAAAAAAAGCACTATCCTACTTGATCTGGTTTTCCTACCCGAGTTGGTGAATGAACTCACTAGTTTGACTCATTGATTAAGATAACATAATCTGTATGTATGGCTGTTACAGTTATATTATTCTTCAGTTCAGAACTAAGTAAGTGCTACATAGCAAAAAGTTAAAGTAGTTTTTTTTTAAAGTGACCATTGTTTCAGCTAACTTTGGTAGAAAAAATAAGCAGCCCTTAGATGCTTTGCCATGTTCAAGTAACCTAACCAAACCCTCGTTAGAACATTATAAGTGACTACAGCTATAGTTGTGCATAGAACTTTGCAAATAGAAGGATAAATAATATAAATGAATTTTTTCCAGATGAATCTTAATACATCAACACCACCAAGGATCACATCCATGGTCTGCATCAAAAAAATGCCACGTTATGTCATGCATTATGCATCCCCATACAGGTCTGAAACCAAGTGTAATCGTATGGTCCATTACATTCCAGTTGCCTTCACGTTTAATGCTCATCGGTGGCCAGGGCAACCTGTATGAGTGCAATGGGCAGCAAGACATAGGAGTGTCAAAATTTTTAGAATTTTGGCAGGAACTGGAAGGCATAATTTGCAAGCAGCAGTTATTCTATTTAGGTGATAAAATATCTAGCTCTGGCTTCGCTAGCAGCCAAGCAGTAAAGTAATTGAATACTGATAATTCGACCTGGGTTTACATTCTAGCGAACAGGTTGGCTGCACGTGTGTTTTCATAGTTTTCTGCATATATGAAATATGTATAAGCTAACTTCTCTTTGAAAGTACCTCTAACCTTAGCCAAGTTACTATACTGTAATCAAATAGATTAAACACCCCCCCCAAAAAAAAACAGCCTCCACGTTTAATGTGCAGTTGAACAGGCGCCATTGTTTAGGGCTACTGTAAATGATTTATCAGATTTAAAAATTCTAATATCGAAAATATTATGCATATTATAATGATTGAATTCAAGTAAAGAATGAGAAATTATCCAAATTTTCTTTACGTACAACAAATGTTTTGCTGTGTATGTTATGTGAGCACCAGCTACATTGTGTACAAAAATACCATGTGAGCACCAGGTGCATTTTGTACATAACATATTAACAGTACATTATGTACAAAAATGCACTCCTTAATGTTTGCCCAATAGAAGACTTCAAATGTGATAGATGATGCAGTATGGAAACTCGTACAAAAAATGTGAAATCAATAGCCATTTGGAAGTGTGCTATGTGATCAATGTTCATAAAATGTATGTAGCATGCGAGGTAATTTTTTAGTTTCTAGTTCATTTCCAAAAATTGATTATTGTATGTATACCATTTATGAAAAGGCAGTGTTTTTAAAATCTGATGAATCATTTATTATTACTATGAGGTTTTCGAAGCTCACTGCTGTCTATCTTTAAAGGTTGTCTAGAACTAGTGATCAACAAGGAATGTATGGCACATAACAGAGAACAAATCCTAAATTCCCACCATTTTTTTTATTGATCTATTAATCCCTTGATCTATGATTTCATCAGATCTGAATATATCAGGCCTATGATTATAAAAAAACTAACATACCACAGTCTACCCATGGCTACATAAGCTGAAAACTGGTAATAACTGAAATCTACTTTTCTCACATATTCTAGGTGCACATCCAGTATCTGTTTATCTTCATGCAATGGCTGTACGAGGTGGTATACTCCAAGTTTAACTGTTTTTTAAACCATGTACTTTAAGTCTAACTGATTTGCTTACACATGTACAGTTAAACCATGTATTAAAATTTATTTGTATAATAAATATGGCTTTATCTCCCGTTTTCAATAATGTTATGCTTTAAAGGGCCATCAGTGTTTTAAGATTACAACAGTTATTTATATTAATGTTAACCCCCCAAAATATTAAATCATTGTGGAAATCTACAAATTAGACAAACTGCAATTATCATTTTCTTCTAATATTTAATCTAAAGCAACGGTTCTCAACCTTTTGACTAACGCGTACCATCTAAACAAAAATTGAAAACCTTTAATATCACCACCACTCCTGAACAAAGCTCAAATCACATAAATTCACGAGTGTTAGAAAAAAAAAACTCAATCAGGATGTTGGGTTTTAATTTTTTAATTTAATAGTTAAAAATACTTTGCTTCTTTGTATCCCACCAGTTGAGAACCCCTCCACACTCATTCTGCAAATAAATTGGAAAATTTTTATATTTTTGTCTATTAACAGTCAAATGGTAACTGTGTTAAGTGATAATATCAGTAGAACATATTCTCTGTACTGATGATTTTCATACTCTTTCTCAAATGTACACATAACTACTAGTAATTTATTCATAGTAAATCATTAATAGAAGATTTTACTCTTTGATGAAACACGTTTTACTTAACTTATCTTTTATGCACTTTTGTAACATACATGTTAAATGTCAGTTTATATATTTTCTAATTAATATTTCTTTCACTTAAATCATCATTTCCTAGAAACTGGTATTGCTGTTTGTTATTAATTTTTCATTAAAATGTATAAGTTTTTTTTTTCTTCTCAGAATTTTACTTCATGTGATGAATAAGCATTATTTCCATTAAGTTGGAAAATTTGGATCTAGGAAAATATAAAGTTTGTCCAGTTTTGTCTGACATCATTCTAAATCTCAAAACAAATCTATAGCACATTACTTTAGAGACAATTTTGATTAAAAAATCTGTGCAAAATAACATTAACAAGAGAAGTTATCCTAGCTGTATCTAAGCAAATGTTCTGTGATACATATTTATGTAGGTATAATATATTTATGATATATTTTATTATAAAGATTAAGAGTTTTACTAAACATACATCACTTAACCTAGCTTCATATTTAAAGACACAAAACATTTGTACACTGATCTCAGGCAGGTCATGGCTGGCTTGGTCTTTCATGTATTTTCTAATCAGAAAAGCAGGTATGAGACAAATATCATTTAGTAGCTTCCATGAGAGCATCTCTCAAGCAAAATACTTGTCAAAATTAATTAATTAGCTTTTAAAGGTACATTAAAAGCATGATGTTATGAAGAAGAGAAAAGTTTCACAAAGCAGAAAAAAAAAATCTAAATTACAAATTAGCAGGAAATCCAGCCTTAGTCCTACGAAGCTTTATTATAGCACTATTATATTTATTGTTTTAAACTCTAATTCATTTACTCAGAAAAACCATTCTATTAAGAAATTTTATATAACCATCATTAAGAAAAATATATTGTTTTTATATGACTACTTCATTTTAGACAACATATTACTTTATGAAGCCAAATAATAGATATACAAGACTTAGTTGAATATCAATTGTGTAGATCTTTTGAAATTTTAATATATAATTAGGTGCTTTATTAGTGTTGGAAACATGATTTTGTAAGTAATTATTTTCTTCTCAGAAGACATGCTGTATTTTTGTCTTAAATCTGGCTGGTATTTTCTAGGGAAGATAATCTTTTAGAAGACTTTTGCTTACATTTTTGTTTGATTTATCCCTTAGAAAATTTCATGAATATCATGATGTTGACTGAGCAATGCTACTAAGGCATTAGTTTTATATCATTATGCACAATGGCAAATGGTATGAGAGAGACTAAATGGCTAGTCAATAAGACAGTGATTATTTCTGGTGTTTTTTAATAAACACGATCTGTAGCTTTCATAAGTATAATAAAATCCGAGATAGAGTTAGTAATTCATCATGAATCAACTTGACTGCTTTATGTAATCTTAAACAATGCCTAAGACCTATGGAAAAGCCACTTTAATAAGGGAGTGTACCAAGTGTCTTTCTAAATTTACAGCTGATATCACTCAAAACAGTTTTATGTATCTTATCATGCACATAAATTATGTCATGATGCAAAATATATTCCCAACATGATGATAATGTAAGTCGAGCCTCCAGCAATGCACATTTCACATTATCAGATACACCCCATTAAATAGAGAGTTCCTGATTTCGAAGCAGAGAACCACTGTACACATATATAGCAATCATGTAACTGTCTAGTAGTGGGTGGTTTTACTATACTTTACCTTGTTGTAATGATGCTATTAATTATATCTTCAAAGATATCCCTAATTAATATATATTCAAATATTAATTTGATCCAAGACACTCTGATATTTATTAGTAACAAAGTGTCATACACATATTATGTGAATATAATTATTTTGGCTTTGTATATATTGTTAATGTTTACTTCAGGACAGTTTGGCTATGTTGTAATTGTAAGTCACTTTGTTTTTTATTTTCAATCTACTGGTGGTTGGGAAAAGTATAAAAGAAAATCATCTAATATGAATGTGTTGTCAACTCCATTGATGGCTGCATGAAGTCTTTAGGCGCTATCTATCCTGCATCAATAATTTTTTATACAGAAATATGCAATAGTTTTATAAACTATGTAAAGTACTTACTCTTGAAGTCTCTTAGATAACTGTTAATCAATATTACACTAATAGCCATTAAAATTGCTATAGCATGAAGGAAAGCAAATAAAAAAAATATTTGTTGTGCATAAATAGTATGGCATGAAGATAAAATGATTAAATTTGTAAGCAGCTTGAAGGTTTACAAGGGTGCGAAATCAGTCGAAACAACTGCTCCACCTGGCAGCTAAAAACGGCCCTTATCCAGTTAGGCACTGAGTAGAATTTCACTTGAATGACAGAAATCGGCATCTCATTCCATTCTGCTTCAAGTCCATGCCACACTTCATCAACCGTATTAGATGGAGAGGGTTGCTAGGCCAGTCCTCAGCAAACCACGAGCAGGTATTTTCAATGGGTGACAGATCTGGAGACCGTACAGGCCAGGGCAGCAATCAAATGCACTGCATACTGAGGAAGGTCAGAACACAATGTGCAACATGTGGTCTTGAATTATCCTGTTGGAAGATTGCATTTGGCAGGCCTCAAAGATAGAGCCCAATCTCTGGATGTAAGATGTCACAAATGTACCGATCTGGCATTCAAATTACCATCGATCCGAACTAAAGATGTGTGTGCCATGTGCTCAGTGGCTGCCTATACCATCACATTAGGGTTTCTATGCTGATACTGAATGCAACCAGGCGATGTGCAGTCTCCTTGGAGCCTCTAGACACTTATACAACCATCAGAATAATGCACACAGAAACGGGACTCATCTGAAAAGACGACATTGTACCCCTCCTATATCCAGCTTTGTTGTTGGACACACCACAGTAGCCATCTTTCTCTGTGCTGCATTGTTAAGGAAAGCTAAAGTAATGGACACTGTGCTGATAGTCCATGCTGATGCAAACGTTGACACACCGTACGAGCAGATACTGGGCATGCTGCAAATATGCCCGTTTTCTGACTAATGGTCTGTGATGTGGTTGTAAATTTGGAGGACTGACCTCACAATATGCCTGTCCTTTCGGGTATTAATCATGGGACGGCAATGAGATCCTGCATGCCGTTCAGTATAATCCTCAGCATTCCATACATGCCGTATTCGCTTAACAGTGGTTGGATGTCGACTAGTGGAACGCGCGATATCACAGAACGATAATCCACACACTCTATAGGCAACAATCCTGGCTCTAATGAATTCTGACCCTTGCTGGTAAGCATTTCTTCTTATTATTCAAGGCATACCATGATATTTTGAGCACATTCCAACCTTGCAAAGTGCTTTCCGAATGACAAATCCACTACAAAACATTTTGAAATTATTAATTCACCGTGCCAAACTTTGCCTAGAAATACCATAATGACTGTTTCCAAGTTTTTGAATGCTTATTTTTTTCCTGTGATTCACATAAATTAGTATGCAACTGAATACCCACATCCAAAACTGAAACAATGTTTTTTGATACATTACTTGTGACAAAATAGTGTTCTAGTTTGCCTTTTTGTACCTTTTTAAAAGACAGACGTCATCAGAAGTTGCTCTATATTTTTAAATAATCGAAAACAATATTCTTTTTCAGAATATCGATTATTACTGCAAATATTAACAGTCCTCCATTTTTTAATTTTAGTTCCAGAAAATATTAACATACCAATGAAATATTAAAATATTAAACTGTTCTTCTGTCAAAAATTTTCAAAAATACAAAACCAATCTTGTTTTATTAAAAAATAAATAAAAAATCCCTTCATGCCAAGCTCCAACTCCCTCAAAATTGAATCTCTAATGTTAAATCAAAATTCTCTTACATTATATCACAACCTCTGATATTTGAAAATATAAAGTACAATAATAAATACTTTTATGCTCCGGTAACGAAATTTCTTTTGCATAATTATATATTTTGTTTGCCGAAATTTGTCTTCCTAGTAAACATATCTTATGCCGTCCAAATAAAATACTTCAAGCGTTATGTCTGAAAAGATTTGTGTTCTATATTCTTTACCAGCTGTACCTTTTAGCGGTTTATTATTAATTCAGAATTGGATATGCATACAAAATTTATTACGTCTTATACAGCAAACTACAAATTACACTTTCACAACAGTTCAGAATCCATGCAATCGGCTTGTCACGTGACCAAACAAGTGACTTTTTTACGTAGCAAGTCGGTCAGCCGATAGTGATTCAGCATTGTCACAGCAGGGGGTACGGCGAGTACGTTTTAGGAACATGCGTCAGCTCTAAATCAGAGATTCTTTTGCTAAATCCCCGAACGCGCAGGGAGGTCACGTGATCGCCGACGTCACATCGAAGCTCCGCCCAGAACCAACAACTTTGCTCGATGTAAACATAGTTCGCAACCACGTGCGTACGACAAATGCGAGTTATTAAATGAATTTGTGAGTACCGAATTGGTACTTCGAGTCAACTAATATATCCGTTACTTGGTAACAAACACATACAGTTTGCTCCAGCTCTATTAACAAATCATGTGCCTATACGAACCCGGACACCAAGTAACTTGGTGGCGAAATTATTGGTAAATATTCAAACAACCCAGAAAAACTGTACTTTCTTTTTCTGCGCTGTATTATATTGCAGTCCAAATTTGGAAATCTTGCTATTTCTTTTCATGTAAACTATGAAAATATTAGTATAAAGCATTCTCCAAGCAAGGTTATTGAAATGTTTGCGTAAAGAACTTCACAGAACTTAACTTCGCTGTTTGCTTAAAGAACCAGAACTTCACAATGATGGTACATATGAAATGCACTTCAAAAGGTTGTAATTGAAATATTTGTATGCGTCATATAACATTTTGAGATTGTGATGCACAGCGTAACAAATGCAAAAAATTCGAAACTTCACGTAGTGTATGTAATACGTAGAATATCACTAAATAAATTCATGTTCAAGGAGAATAGATGTACATTGTGTGCACTTGTGCGCTGATCGTACACAGCGGTAATTCAGTAACCGTAAAAGGCATTTTGGCTTTTATATCACTGCAGCAAATCTAATATAAACCATCTAAGAGCTAATTTGAGTAAAATTGGACTTAATTTTCTCCTTGTATTTAATGCAGAACACGAAAATCATTGTGCAGTTTCTAGAAAGTTTTATCAAGGCTCTAAGTTTACGTTTAATGAATATCATGGCAAACACACTGTAAGAAAGAAATCATATTTGTGTGAAACATACCAGGCTAATTTTATGTGAACTGTACCTGGAAATCATAGCATATAAATTGGGAAAGAAGTCTTATTTGTGTGAAATATATCAGATTATTTTTTAATTAATTGTTCCTGTAAATCAAGGCATCAAAATAAGCCTCATGGGTGACATACAGTAATATTTTTTGACTACTTGTGTATCTGCATAGTATAGGAAAATATAGTATGAATCATCTAAAGGCTAATTTAAGTAAAATTGAATTTAATGTTCTACTTGTATTTGATGGAGATAGCGAAAATCATTTTGTCGCGTGTAGAAAGTTGTATCAAAGCTGTCGGCTTACACTTATATAGATCGTGAAGAAACTGCATGTAACATGTAACAAGTGATTTGGAAAAACATGTGTTATGAATATACATATGCTTGTCTGCAGAGAAAAGATACGACACATGTGGTATGTCCTAAGTAAATTAAACGTACATATGCTTCTTCATGTAGGGCATAAATATCATGTGAGATGAGTAATTTTGAAAACAGACTGTTGTAATAAAGGTTTTGCATATACATTTAAGATAAAACAATCGGTAAAGTATGTTCCAAGCCTTTGGATTGCGAAGGATTTTTAGATGGAACATATTTATATACATAACCATACCTGCCAACTTTTACGAATTTTTCGTAATTTTTACAAAAATGCGTTTGTTTTTACTATTTTACGATCGTAATCCATTTTTTTACAATTTTTTTCCTTTTTCAAGTGTTTTTAGTGATTTTTGTCGAAATTTTAGCCAATTCAGCGATTTTCGCCAATCGCATCGTGTTTTACCGCCAAATACCGACTACTTCGAATCCATTAACCTGCGGTTTCTCCCAACTCGTCGCTTAACCAGCTAATCCAATGCGCTGAACTTGTTCCTCCTATTCTTTTCTTTGTGGGCGCCAGATTATTTTCGCGTTCGCTTCAGCAGCAAGGGAATTACTCAGCTCGGACTCAGCGAGCGTGGATTGTCGCAATCAAGGAGGTTAGAATAGAAGGAGGGAGGGTTCGCGGTTTCCTCCACAATCGGGGAATGAAACTTCGCCGAACAAGCGGCGTCCATGTTTGTGACTTCAAAACATTGCATTACGGCAGTGACATGTACGTGTTTCTAACCTGTTCCGTGCATTTATTTTCCAGTAAAAATATGTTAAATTTATAATGAAATCCCTCGCTATTGTTGAATTTTTGTTTTAAAGTAATAAAGATGATATCCATAATTTACTATGTACAGCAAATTATTAAGAAATAGTTCGAAATCTAAATGCATGCGCATAACATTAAAGCCTTTAAAAAATGATGTTTCTGCATATTTCACGGATTTGCTTAGGTTAGAAAATAAATCTGAATAAAATAAAACAGATTTATGTGAATTCATTGATTTCAGTTTATGCGTATTTCATATTTATTAATCTCGAAACTGCCTTTAATTAAGTTGAATTACAGAAATACACAGAAATATAAGTTTTTGGATACATCTTTCCACATGTTTAATTGTGTAAATATTTTACTTAATTTTATCACTATACTGCTCGGAAATTTGTAAGTTTATGCAAAAAATTTTTAACAACAGAACAGTTTATCTTAACTTAAAAAAATGAATAATAATTAATATATAAAGAAAAGCATTGCTTTATTTAACACCTTTACAATTAATAAAAATAGTAACAATTGATTTCTAAAGTTAGTTATAAAATGAATTAACTAAAACGTTCAAATTATAAAATTTAAATCCTACCATATAGCATTGTATCTTAAGGAACGAAGATACCAGCTATAAACAGAAACATTAAAATGTATTTAATATATTTTGATTATAGTTATATTAAATAACCTATTTTAAGTCCTTTTTTTCACATCTGGAAAGAAAACCACATGACATCGTGATATTTTTTGACATAGTTGTCATATTACATAAAAAAAGAAAATTAATACTTACGTGTGAAAAATAATGCCCGGAATTTTTTTCGAGAATCTAAATGTGCATCCATATGCAATACAAGCTGACATGCTTCAAAAAGAAAAGAAAAAAATGTTGCAATGAAAGACTTCCTTGCACGAGTCACGGTGATAACAGGAAGATGGCCGCCAAGCTTCACCGTTTGAGTTGAACCTTCCCTCCTTCTATTCTACTAACCTCCTTGGTCGCAATCGAGTTTTACAGAATTCCGCAAATCGGAACCCGGAAGTGTGTTCTACGTCATCACCGGATATGTACCTTTGATATCTCCGTTGGCAACAAAGCTTGGCGAGCATTTGGCGTTATTTTTATCCCGTAAATTTTTCCGCGAGGTCAAGAATTCGCGCTAATTTAGGTCACGTGTTAATTAGCGAGTGTGAGGTGTGTATTTTTTGCGCCATTTTTCTCGCTTTCCTTCAGCTATTTATCTTCTTTTTTTCTATTAATAATTATTTGTATTTTGTTATATTTATGATTAGTGTTTGATTTTCATTTAATTTATAGTTGCATTTTATTTACAGCATATATAATTATTGATCTGTGTTTCGATTTGTAGTTGTTTGTTTTGCCGATATGCAACCAAAAAAGATGAAATTACTTATAATTGGAGATTCAATGGTTAAATATTTGGATGAATATTTACCGGCGAATCTTCTGAATTATGAAGTAGATTTACATTCTTTTCCTGGTGCAACGATAGAAAGGTTAAGACGTAAGATATCCTTTTTGGACAATCGATACCATTTGATTTTGGTACATGTTGGTACCAACAATTCGAATGACAGTGTTGAAGATATTCTTAAAAAGTATGATTGCCTCTTTAAGGATATTAAACGTTTGAACCCGAATATCAATGTTATCATTTCAGATATCCTACCACGTGGTGAAGATTTTTTCACAACTTTAAATCAGCGAATAGCAGCTTTGAACCGTTTACAGGTAATTAATAGAAAGATTGTAGAAATTAATTCTCAACTTGAAAAGTACTGCCAAAATCGAGAAGCGTTTTTTATTTGCAGGTCGTCTCATCATCTTGGAGCTAAGTTATTGACTAGGGATGGATTACATCTAAACCGTCTGGGGAACAAGAAACTTGCGGCAGTTTTCCTGGATAATATCAAGATTGTTTTGACTTCAAAGCCAGTTTCTACAAAGGTAAGTCCTTTTGTATTGCCTTGTGTTTCATTTACTACATTGGATTTTCCACCTCTGAATGATTCTTTTGTTTCTGCAAGCCCTTCTTATCCTCACTATTCAACTGTTTTAAAGCATGGTTGTGCTGTAGATGCTACTAAGAAGGCTAATTCTGATTTGAGAAATGCTGCTAAAGTTGCTTCTAGCTCTCGGCTGAAGAGGGTTGCTATTTCTGGTGCTGGATCTCGTTTTAAATGTGTTGTCCATGGTGGTGACTCTCATTCGAAGAATGCTGTTAACCACACAGATGGTTTTAGTTTGCATCTGCAAAATGATACCACCCCTGGCTCACATCCGAAAAACGTTGCCAACCCAGATGCTAGCTCTCGGTCTCTTTGCATTGCTGGCCATGGTGGTGGATCTCGCCCAAGGAACGCTTCTGTCCATAGAACTGGTTCTGGTTTGCATGTAAGGAATGGGACTAAACCTAGATGTCATCCTAGAAATGTTGCCATATGTAGTGTTGGCTCTCATTTTAAGTATGTCAATGGTTTTAGTTCACGTCCAAGGAATGCTGCCGTCCCTCGTTCTGGTTCTAATTTGCGTCCAAGGGAACGTTGCTACCCCAGGCCTAAGTCCTGAGAATGTTGTCATTCCTGGTGTTGGCTGTCATTCAAGACTTGTTGGTGTCCGTGATACTGGCTGTCATCCGAAGAATGCTGCTTCTGGTTTGCATTCAAGGAATAACGTCACTCCCAGAATGGAAGAATAGAAATGATATCCTTGCTAATGTTGACTCCTCCAGGCGTGTTGCAGTCCATGGTTCTGGCCGTTTTCTGAGGAGCAGTGCTAGTTCCACTGTTAATTCTTCTACGAACACTACTGTTTCAATTGCTAATTTTCAGAAGAAACCAATTCGTGCTTTTGGTGATGGTTTGTGTCCAAGGAGGGATTTGACTGTTAGTGGCAGTTTGCATCTGAAGAATGCTGCTTCAGCTGTTTTGCGCCTAAGAAGTGTAATGGCCTACATGGGATCATCACTAAAGAATGCAGTCACTGCTGCTGGTTGTAGTGTACAGCAGGCAAGTGCTGTTTCTTTCAGTGATTGTTATCCATTGTATTGTGCTTCTGTTAGTGGCAAAGGGAGTTTAAAAAATGATTCAACAAATTTTGATATTTCACAACCTAAATTGTATACAACAAAAGATGATTTTTACTCTGACTTTGCCTCTAGTCATGTTTTGCAGCAAAAGAACATTTCTATGACCAGAAAAAGCACTTCTTGTAGTTCAGGCCTAAGTTTCTTTCACTTTAATAAATTTTGTTTACTAAAAGATCATGTAGAAAGCAGTGAAATTAATTGTCAAGTGAGGAAAAATAAGTCTATGTGTCCTATTCTGACTGGAGGGGGGTCCGAAATTGACTGTAATGCACCATCGCTTTATCCTAGAAAATGTGATATTTGTAAAAAAAAACTATAAAACTAAAAATTCTTTTAATAATCATAAAAAAAATTGCAAAGAAAAACTTGAAACTGAAAATTTTTTTTGAAAAATTTAATAAATTTTGTTTACTAAAAGATCATGTAGAAAGCAGTGAAATTAATTGTCAAGTGAGGAAAAATAAGTCTATGTGTCCTATTCTGACTGGAGGGGGGTCCGAAATTGACTGTAATGCACCATCGCTTTATCCTAGAAAATGTGATATTTGTAAAAAAAACTATAAAACTAAAAATTCTTTTAATAATCATAAAAAAAAATTGCAAAGAAAAACTTGAAACTGAAAATTTTAAACTTTCAATAACTTCTCCTCAGAGTAATATTCTTATAAACATTGATAATGTATTGAGTGCTAAAAAATTAGAAACCAAAGAATGTATTAGTGATAAAATAGAAATGGCTTATCTTCGTAAATGTGAAATATGCTTGAAAACTTATAAATCGAAGAATTCATTTTATAACCACAAAAAAAAAAAAAAAAAAAAAAAAAAAAAATGTTCAAATAAACAAGTACCTGATTTAAAACAAAATTTTTCATCTGTTTACCCTCGGAAATGTCTAAATTGTAATAAATGTTATCCTTGCAAATTATCATTTTTTTAAAAAAAAAAAATTTTGTACAGAAGTTAATAAATTGTATGTATGCTTCATACCTGATTGCCATAAGTCTTTTACATATGTTTTAAATTTTAATAAGCATTTAGCAGATGAACATAATTTAAATAACTTAAAAGAATATTCATTTGAAACAATGAGTTATTTTCAAGATTGGCTAGAACTGGAAGGAACCTCGGCATTTACTTCATTCAAAAAGTTTTCTAAAGTAACGAAAAATTCTAAAACTTATCATTATTATTGTTGTCAGTTTACCACGCAAGGTTATTCTGATTTTGAAAAAAAAACTAGTCGGAAAAATGAAAAAGGTACAGTTTCAAAAAGTGTATGTTGTCCGGTCAGAATATGGGCTTGTGAAGAAATGAATAAAATCTCTGTTTTTTACTTTCCTAAACATAATCATGAGCAAAAGTTTGAAAATTGTAAATATCAGCCATTGAAACAAAGTACGCTGTGTTTGATAAAAGCAAATTTACGTTTGTCTGTGCCTCCACAAAAAATAAGGGATATCTTACAAGATGGATCAGGAAATCGCGAGAATAGAAATAATTTCCCTGTAAAGGAAAGCTTTGTCTCCCGTAAAACTATTTCTGCTTATTCTAGATATTTAAACAATTCATTGCATCCAAGTAGTGATGCAGTTTCTGTTAATTCAATCATTGAAACTTTAAAATGTGAAGCATACAATCCTGTGTTATTATATAAGCCTCAGAATAATTCAACTTTGTACGGTCCAACTGATCTAGATAATCTTCCAAATCATAAAGTATCGTTTGCTCTTGGTCTTCAGACGCGTGAACAGAAAGAAATGATAAAAGGTTGTACAGAGATTTTATGTATCGAATCTACACATAAGACTAACCAGTATGATTTTTACCTTCTTAATCTTATAGTACCTGATGAATTTGGTTGTGGCTATCCAGTTGCTAATTTTATTACTAATTTTCTAGATGCTGACACTCTTTATTGTTTATTTAATAGTTTAAAGTGTCGTGTACCAAATTTATATGTAAACTGTGTAATGACAGATGATGACAAAGTTACATATCCTGCATTTTCAAAGGTTTTTGGTCAAGATGTTAAGCATCTTTTATGTTCGTGTCACATACGCCAAAGTTGGTTCCGGCAACTAAATTCTAAAGTGGTAGATAAGGAAGTGCGACAAAAAATGCTAGGAGAATTAACAAATATATTACATGAAAGAAACCAGATCACTTTTCATGATCAAATAAGTAAGTTTTTGAATGACTATTCTAGGAAAAGTAGAGATTTTATTGAATATTTTTCTGAAAATTATAAAAATAGATTAGAGGAATGGGCTTTGTGTTATCAGAACTTTCCACATGCATTTACTGATACTAACATGTACTGTGAATCTTTTCACAATCAGTTGAAAACTGTTTATTTTAAGCGGAGTCATAATATACGATTAGATATTTTAATTTCTACACTTCTGACAATTGAGAAAGATAAATATTTAAATCATACCTATAAATTATACACTAATGTATCTCCCAGAAATTCCATTTCTTGTTTAAGTAGGCATCAGAGAGGACTAACAATTAGGGACAGTGATATAAATAAATGCTCTGATACTTCTTGGACTGTTTGTTCTCAGACAAAAAATAAAATATATACTGTGCAGCGTCTTTTTGAAATTTGTCCGTGTCAGGATTTTTGCTTTTATAGATGCCCTAAAGTATCATGTGTCTCATTGTGTAGTCACTTGTATCACTGCAATTGCTTAGATAAATTGCTGTGCAAACATATACATAAAGTGCATTCATTCCTTAATAAACAAAATGATTGGGTGTTTAATCCCTCGGGGATTAATCTTGAATCGAATCAGAAATGCAATGAAAGTATGAAATCAATAAATGTGTATTCTGTTAATCATTACAATCCACAAAGTATTGAACAGAGAGTAAATGCATGTGAAAAGCTTGTAGAAGAATTACTGCAATTAATAAGACAACCAAAAGTCCAAAATGTCATGTTAAAGTGTGTTCATACAACATTAAATTCATAAGTTTCAGAATGTAGAGGAATTTTAAACTCGAATGAAAATTCAAGAGCAGTTTCAAGTGCATCATGTCCAGTTTCACCAAATCAAAAACTTAACCCACAATTGTTTAAAACTTCTAAAAAGAGAAAATTACAGAAATGTCAGCAGAATAAGAATCAAGATTTTAATGATAATGTAGATGACCCAGAAATAAATGAATGTGTGGAAAAGAAAATTAAATTTAAAGCCGTAGCATTTGATTTAAATGACAGTGATAAATATCTATGTGATTTAACCAGTGTTGATCAAAATAAATCATTTTCCCTTCCATTAAAATCTAGCGAAGATATTTCTGGAAGAATTTTACAAATTGGCTGCTATAGTATCAATCGTATTGCTTTAAAGTCTTTAGATTCTTATATCAGTAAAAGTGAAGAATTTTTTATAAAATCGGTTTGTACAGATTCTGTTAGGGCGTGGTTATTTGATGTAATCAAAAATGCATTTTTATACAAAATTTTAGAAAGTGATGATCAATATACTTTTGCTGATTCCTCGATTACCCAGCTTATCTTATCTGATGCATTATCACTTGGAAATGTTTTTCCTGTTTCTTTGAAATCTTTCAAATATTTATTGATTCCTGCTTGCATTGATTCTCATTGGGTTCTGATCATAGCAGATTTAAAGAAAAATACCTTTTATTTATATGACTCGTTAATAAATTCATGTAATCCAAAATACATAAACTTAACTAATAAATGGTCTAATGTAATTAACAGTGAGTTACAAATTAACGGTTCATGGGATATTCAGTGTCTACCGCATGCTTTACAAAATGATGAAAGCAGTTGTGGGGTCTTCATCTGTTATTATGCATTTCAACATGTAAATAAATTAGCCTTAAATCTTCCTTTAAATACCCTTCAATTTAGAAAATATATTTATAATATTTTAACCGAGAATGTTCCACCTTGTACACAGGAAAAGATAAATTTATCTTCAGCAGAGCAAAACTTTCCAGTAAGTGTTAGAATGAATAAAGATTTGACCAAATCATGTTTAAAAATACATGATATTGAAATTACACCATATATGTTAAAATCTATAGATCCTTTTATAAGTAATGAAGAACACTTGTTTAAATCTGTATCTTCATGTTTTCGAAAAGGATGGCTCTATAATAGTATAATTGATGCTTTTTTTATTTAAAATATTAAACAGTTATGAAGATTTTGCCTTTGTTAAGTCTAATTTACAAATTCCTAAACCAAATTTTTGTATTAAAGATCCATTACTAACAAGATTGAAATCAGCGAAATTATTTTTTATCCCTGCAAATTTAAATTGTCATTGGATATTAATAATAGTAAATATTCCAGATATGGTTTTTGAATTTTATGATCCACAAAATAAATCATGTGGGCAAGAGTATCAAATTTTAATTCATACATGGTGTGAGGTTTTAGCTAAAATATTTGCTACTAGCACTAAATGGAAAATGATTTGTCCTTCACATATTTTGCAAACTGATAATATGAGCTGTGGTGTTTTAGTATGCTACTATGCTTATCAGAGGATTAAAAATCAAAGTTTAAATACGCCAGTTAATATAACTGAATTCCGGAAATTGATATACAAGCATATAATTTTAAGTGATTGATATATTTAAAGAAATTTAAATTAAGAAATGTTTTTCAGGACAGCATTCCATTCCTTTGGTGATGCTTGAAAAATGTAAAGTATAATGGACAAATATTTTGCAATTCATCTGTTGCCATACAGTTTCTATAAAAACACTTTTTTTTTTAGTTTGCTTTATTTTGTAATGATGTTATATGGCCAATAAACAAATAAAAATGCTTATGTTTGTATGTAACTTGGTAGTATAAGAGAAAATTGTTAAAGTAGGCAACAATGAACCCTTTTGGCCAGGGTGATACCCCCAATTGTGGATAATAGAGAATAGTTCATTTTATGTTAACAATGCATTCTCGGGGACCTACATGCCAAAATTTTCTCTTATTTTTAAAGAGGAATAAGAGAATTTGTACTTAACACTTCATCCCATTGACTGTGAAGGATTTCCTCAGGAATGATTAGTGGTTCTGCACCAATTTTCATGGCCAATGGGATAGTATGCAAGTACTGCAAATTTTTCTGTTCATAAATAATCTCATATCTGATCTCAATCTGATCATTTTTAATATTTCAGGCTTATGTTTGCAAAATGAATAGTGCATTGTTTTCAGTGATCTTGGCTGTTTCACAATTGAATTTAGTCTTCTTTATTTTTCAGTAAACGATTGGCAGGAATCTGGTATGTATTTAAAAGTCAAGAGCAAGCTCTGCCAGGAAAATTTTCTGAAACTGAAACTCATAAATTTTTTAGTAATATGGTTCAATAATAATATTTATGCTCTAGTCAAGGAATTTTATCTGATATGTCTTTATTTTCAGAAATAAAATATGAATAAAGTCTGGGGAAAAAATTATCCATTGTTGAATTATTTTTTACTGAAAATTACTCCACATATTAGGAATTAGTCATATCTATGAAGCATAATATAAGTAGTGTTTCTTACAAGACATTGACTAATACATTATCCCAATTTCTTCTTAAATAAAATATATTTTCATTCTTTATTTCATCACCATGATATCAATTGATTTTCATTGATTAAGATTAAAAAACACTATAGTCACTTAAAAATGTGGACACTTTTTTATTTCGCTGGTTAATAAGAGTACTTGCATATTTGTTAAGTTTCAGTATGTAAAGCTGTATACAAATTAAACTTTCACACATTCCAATATCAAAAGAGCTACCAATAATTAGATATTTTAATTTTTCAACATTCAAAAACAAAGAAATAGGAGTGAACTTGCTGCTAATCAAAAAGATGAATATACTGGTCTTATAATAATTATGAAAAATGAGTGCTAAAGTTACAGCCCATTTTTTAATTTTTAACTATTTATTGCAAAATAAGGAGGCTTAAAAGTTTGTGTGTCAGGCAAAGGGCTTGTGGTCTTTCACACAGAAGAGTGTAGCCAGACTTATATTAAAGCATTCAGGAAATTAAATAATTTTAATTCTAGAATAAGTCTTATCGTTACTTAATAGTTAGATAATGCCTATTTTTATTTCCTGTCATTACAGAAGTACTTGCTGAAATTTCTTTGTTTCCCATTTGCATGGATGGTTTCAAAGAGTTGAATTTTCTGCAGAACTCTTAATATCCATAAATTGTTTGACACATTAAAAATAAGTGAATATTTGCTCTAAGCATATACATGTATTTCATTTAAATTTAATAATAATAGCATATACATAAAATCCAGATTTGATTTAAACATTCATAACTAAAAGAACAAACACTGCTTTTACAAAGACCATGTTTTCTCCCATTTTGCATCAGTTACAGTTATTTTCATGCACATGAGTATATTTTGAAGTGTTAAATTATCATTTCTATTCTTGGATGCTCTATGACTCAGAAAATAAAACTTAATGCTAATCTGATACAGTCAAAAGTCGTTAATTCGGACACCCGTAATCCGGAATGATCTATAATCCGGACCTCAAAGCTAAAATCTTTCTGCGCATAGGCGTTTTACTCGTGCGCGCAAGACATTTACGACTGGCATATGCATCTGCGCAAGTGCAGAATACGTTTTCGCGTGCGCCTTTAATGTATAACGGACGGTAAAAGCTAAAATTATCTATTTCAGTTATTGTTGATAATTGCGTTGTTCCTTAATCTTCAAATTGGATCGGGCTTATTATTTTTTGCAGACTGTAAGAGCAATTTTCTAAAAGTAAGCTTGAACTTTCGATTATGTCAAATAGAATTTCCGATGCTGGAGCTCCCAAAGGATCTAGAAAACGAAAGTATGTTTCGATGTCCATCAAACAAAAAACGAATTGCTACAAAAAATGGATAAAAGCATATCCTTTGTTTATCTAACCGTTCCGAAATTTGTTTATCAATTTCACACTGCTCTGCGCAGGGGGGGGGGGGCACATCGCGGCGCGCAATGAACTGGAAGTTGATCTGTCAACACTATCGTTATCTTCAGGGCAGATGATTTTATTTTAGTCGGCTTATAATTCCTTACTAAATGTAGTATTTAATTTCGATGTACTCCGTCTTTGATATGATTTAAATCAAATTCCTCGTCATTATAAATATCACGAATACAAATCACATAGTTTTCTGGTTGCAATTTTCTAATTTCGGCTATGAGTAAGGTATGCTTTACGCATCCGCGCGTTAAAAGAAATGTTTAATAAAGTAAACAAATAAATATTAGGCTTCTTTTTTGGTAAATTTGGATACCCTTTAGATCATAATTGCTCATTATTTTATAAATTACGGTTTCATATTTTTAATTTTATAATTTCTGCATGCCATCTTACCAGATTTAAACTGATGATCTATAATCCGGAATCGCCGAAGTCCCGACGAGTCCGGATTAAAGACTTTTGACTGTATCTAATTATTAATCTACTAAACCAAAATAATGAGGTTCTATAGTGCATGAATTGGGCAAAAGTGTGCAGTTAAATTCAAACTTGTAATATTCTGTAGCAACCATTTGAAGTCACATTTCCTAATGTTTTCATTAAACGGAAAACTTTACAATTCTAACACATTCATAAATCTTTTAAATTTGTATCATAATATAGTAGGAATGGTTCTTGGAATTAAGTGTTAATTATTTCATCAATGTTGAACTGTGCTGTTTTTCTCTCACAGCATGAATAAATGTGACTGATTATAACAGCAACTAATATTGTGATATGCAGAATAGGGGTGTAAAAAGCCTACAACAAGCAATTTTAAATATTGGGTCTAGTTGAGCACTATTACAGATGGAAAACGTCAAAGTGTCAAAAGTATATGGAATAAAACCTGCATTTTTAGAAAATGAGAGGTTTCATAAATGAATACTGTAATGATATACGTAAGGAACCAAAAAATATTTTTTAGATACGAGATACTGTTCTGTATTGGTGTGTATGATTTATACTGAGAAACATGACACAAAAATTCAGATCATTTCAGATAGGATTTCACCAGAATATTTTGTGTTATGGTATATCATTTGTGTATGTGGAAGTGATCTGTTCAAGATATAACTGTATTTTCATGCCAAAGATTACACCTGCAAAACATGAAACATATCCTATGAACTTTGCAAGGTATTAGCGAAACAAAAATAAGAATTGGTTTTGTTGGTGCAAATTAAATGCATTATACAGTATCAAGTATATACCAAACATTTTCTAGATTTTCTAAACTGGTAAGTAAAGACAAGAATACGTCCAAGTACAGTTTTAAAATACTACTACATATAAATAAAATTGTTGTGAACTGTTGAAAAAACTACAAATAAAAAAAATTTAGATTTTACTGTGTTAAACCATGTTGTGTTTATGGAGTATAAAAATTAACCGTGGCTTCATCACAAACTTAATATATCTATAAAAAAGATTTTGTACTTTTTAAAAACGTTACCATAGGTTCAATGCCATATAAGGTATTTAAAGTAGTGTTGTATTATACATAACAGCCAAACAGATGTGATTAGGGAACCTAGAAACATTTGTATAGATATAATTATTATATTCTTGTCTGTATTCATAAAAATGCTACAGTTAAGAACATGACTGTTATCTTTAATCAAATTCTGAAATAATTTAAAAGTTACATATGTGCAGAGGGATATTTCTAGATCATCTATTCAGGCATAATAATAGTTGTGTTACCTTTTGGACGTGAGATCCGAAGGCAGGAGTGCAGAATGGATGCATTTTGTACCAAGAATGGTTACTAAGCACTGGACGATCAGATTTCTAAAAAATTTTGAAATCAAAGAGAACTTTTTGTACCTTAGGTGCAGTGACTGCTAGAAGCAAACCACGTAGTCTGTGAATAGATGTTCCAAATCTTCAGTTAATGTGAGGCTGTTTCCATGAGAAAGGTAGCCCCTACATAATTTATAACATCCGATCCAAAAAAAAGTTAAAGCTTGGTTGTCACTTGTTAACAAACAGATTCACTAGTACAGAGTAGTGCACTAAATTTAAATAGCATTTTTAATTAAAATTATATTGAAGAACATGGATGCCTGCCAATTTTGTTCATCGCCAGAGACCTACAAGTTAAAGATCCCTGATATGTGATATTGCAGTAAATTTAGATACTTTTTTTAATTAAATCCAAGAATACTTGTACCCATGAAGATCACTACTGGCCTATGAATTGGCAGCCAGTGGAGATGAACGCCTACCTAGTTTACCCCGCGAACGGGCTGGCTGCATGGGCGTTTTCGTGGTTTTCCCCATGTGTAACGTGTATACGAGCCAGTTTCCCTTAGAAAGTCCTCCACGAAGGCATCCCTCCCCTTAGCCAGATAGCCCTCGAGGCTTTGCCATAATCACATACACTACCTAGTTTACCGGTGTAAGACAGTGAAAAAAGGACTGAACAGATTTTAAAACTAAACTAAAGAACAGCAGTGCCCATTAAAAATATTGATGGTTATTGGCAGTCAGCCAAAAGGTTTCAGATACTGCAGATAATTTAATAACCTACATAACATAACACTCCAAAAATTTTGGAAAGAGTTAATGACTTAAAACAACAAAGTACCAGTTTTTATGAGAAACAACCAGTTCTTTGAGAAATTTTTGTTTAAAAATTGGAAGGTCTCTGCAAACAACAATGAAGAGATTTTAGAAAACTCTAATTCATACACATTTTTCTTTGTCACAAAAATATTGACATCAAGTGATTCCTCTTAAAAAAAGCAGAAAATATAGCTCTGAACAGAAGTACATTTTCAGTATTGATCTCCTTTTCTAGAAAACCATTGTGATTAGGAAAGGTATTATCATTTTCTTCTAAATAATGATCAAGGCTGCAGTATGCCATCCTCCCCCAGAAATTTGCGTAGGTGATTTGTTAGTGCAAAATTCTGGCGATTTCGTTCGTTTTGTTTTATTGCAGCTAAACATTCAAGGGCTATCTGACAAGGGAGGGATGCCTTCTTGGAGGACTCTTTAAAGGGAACTGCCACGTATATACGTTACACATGGGGAAAATCAAGAAAACACCCATGCAGCCAGCCCATTCTCCGAGATTCGAACCACGGGCCGAACTATCAGTGTTCAGTGATTTTACCGCTCGGCTGCTGATGGGCAAATATAGTAAAAAGCATTTTTTAATATATAACGGAACATTATTGAAATTCTGACTTTTCCAAGTTTTATTTTTTGGATTTCTCAATGCCAAACATTAAATGCCCTGCTACAACCTCTATAAGAAAGGACCTCTGTAAGAAGGGAAACTAATAAAAGACTTAGTCAACGAATGCTTCAGCATGGAATTGCTAATATTCTGAGACTAGGGTTTCCCTTATATGTCTTAACTAAAGTTCTCTTCATAGGGTTCTGTTATGATTTTAGATATGTATCTAGGAAGTCTGTCTGATGACGTAGGAATACAGATTTGTGGTTTCTGAACGCCTGGACAACAGATCAGTAACGGCCTTCACAGTATCATCTATTTTTACACACCTTACTTTTTCATTCGTAAGAAAAGCTAGAGAGGGAAACAAGTTTAAGTCTCTCACTCTTTAAGAAACCTTGGAACTCTAAATATGTCCAACATTCATATTCCTTTAAAAGACGCAAATATTGGGAATGGATCACTCTAGATTCTAAATGTATAAAATGATAGATGTAATGGCGTACATATAACCAGATCAGTGCTGTGAAGTAGCCTTTTAAGTTTGTAGATATGGGTTTGCTATCTATCATTATGGAGGCATACGCAGTGACATACTTAGTAGCTGTTTATATATTTAAGTTCTTATCCTTACTTCCTCAAAGAGTCATTAAAATCATCGGTTAGAACGAATGATGCAGATAAGTGCTATCTTAAGCGTTTTCGGTTGATATTATCTATGAGTCCATTAGAAGGCAAGTAAAATCGATACCAGATATATAATATCAGTCTGTACAGGTTGAAGACAGTAGTGAGCCAAACACATAGATGTTCCAGAAGGAAAGCATTTTTCGTCGGACATCGAAATGCACAATGTACTGGCAGTCAGCCTGTCCAGTTCTGCAAGAATTGATAGGTAGTGTATCTGTGGAGCCTGCCTTAGCAACCATACAGAATATAGTAAATTAAATAATTCGGGAATTTACAATGAATAAAATTCATTTATTTTTCAAATAATTCTTATACGTGAGTAGTACCGTCTTCGCGAGATGTCAGAAGACAGAGAGGGACGGTGAGGATGTCAAAAGGATTTGGAGTAGACATCTCATCTCGGAAACTGCACCACTATGAAAAGGAAAGCAAAGGCGATGAACATAGGTCAATGAGAAAAAGGGAGCAGGCAAAGAGGTAATTAGGATACGTGTAATTCCTAGACTGATCCGTTCTACCTTTTGAAAAGCGACTTGCTGTGTCACACAATCACATGTGATGTTTATGCAGTTCAACTACCTGAGCAGTTTAAGATAGATAAATACAGATTTCGGAAGCTTTTTGTAGGTCTTATAAGATAGTCCATAAGAATCGCATGCAAAACCACATTAAAACCTATATCTTGGATGATTGGCCAGAAATGACTTCTAGCTTCTAAAACTTAAATTATGGCTGATTCTAAATTGTTAAGGACTAATTTGTCTCTTTATGAAAACAAGAGGCATAAAGAAATAATATCAGACGAAACATGTTACTAAGAATTTCACTAAAACAGAGGGCTGAAATTCGGATGAGGCGACAAAGGTGCTCAGTTCTTTCCACCTATACTTTGGAGGTTTTATGAGGCTTTCACAGGCTGAATGATTAAGACTACTGAATACTAGTAGTATCACCCAAGTTCGAACCCATGCGAACGCTGGTTGCATGATAGGTTTTCACAGTATTTACATCTGAAACATGAATTTGATCTTAGAAAGTCCTCATTTCCCCTCAGCAGATAAGACTAGTATGCTTTCCCGTATTCAAATAAGCTATCTTGTTCCTCAGGAGGTCTGTCATTTCTTTTACATTATATAGATGGATCAGTGAATGCTCATGAATATTTCTGAATACACACAAGTATTTTTCTGTAAGTACATGACCGGACAGACATGTTTATAAGATTACATTTCTGTGGTAGGTAAATAAATATTAATTGTTGCAAATTTCTATAAATATTTAAATTCATTTTATTCTTATATAGATATATTTCTTACATGCACTTGTAGATATTTCAATTCTGAGTTCAAAAATATTTAAACTGTAAAAATAGCTTAAATAATACGTTAAGTATGAACAAGTACGCTTCTAACGCGTCTTGCTGCTGACTTGCTTTTGAAGTCCTAAGACCAATTTTGTTACAGAACTCGTGCTGCACCATATACACTGGTTATCAAAATTAAAGGATAATGAGGAAAAAATATGCTTACTAAGTTAATGTTGCAACCAATGCCCGATGCTATAATTATTTACGTTAATTAACAGTGGCGTAGCTAGGGTGGGGCAAGGGGGACATCCGTCCCCGGGCGCAGCATCCAGGGGGCGGCAAATTGATGATATACATTTCAGAATGAAATGTTTTCCATTCTTGGAATACAGAAAGGGGCGCAAAATCTTTAGGCGTCCCCGGGCGCTGAAAACCTTAGCTACGCCTCTATTAATTATATACAATTGAACACAAAATTGCATTTCCGCGCATACGTTAACGCCAGAAATATGCAAATTCGGTGACTGACAATGTGGTGCGCAATGGATGCATGTTGGAATTCCGGTCTGTTGTACTGTTTAAATGGAATATGGTTTCTGAGAGTGATCAGTATTCTATAGTTATGGCTCAAAGCATCATTTAAGTGAAGGTCAAAAGTGGCGAAAAATTGGTATAATCGAGAGAAGTCAAATACAAATGGAAGTCGCAAAAGATTTGAATCTGGACCTGCTTTTTTAAGCAATGAATCGGTTGACAGACAGCCTTGGTCAACGGCGACCAAGAGCAACAAGTGCATCAGAAGAGCGTTTTATATCCTTGTTCACGCGAAGAAACTGCAAGGGATTTGGTTTTAGAGCTTCATGCTGCGATAGGAACTCGAATTAGCCGTTCTGCTGCTGCACGAAGGCTTAACGAGGTTGGACTGTATGCAAGAAAACCAATGGTTTGTGTCCCATTCACTCCATCTTCCAGAGGGGCCCGTTTAAACTGGTACCGTCGTCATGTTCAGTGGAGCCAAAACGACTGATCCCGAGTATTGTTTACTGAGAAGTCCACACGTAGTATAAACAATGATTCTAGACGTGTGTTGATCTGGAAAGAGAAAGGAACACACAACTTCCCTTCTCTTGTCCGTGAAATATACCGTTTCCGCGGTTTAATGCGTACGACCAATGGCCGCATCGGAATCTTTCAAGCATATCTTTCAAGGAGGTTCTGTAACCGTTCGTAGATATGTTGACGAGCTACTGGAACCCCAAGTTAGACTGTTTAGGAGTGCTATTGGCCCAGAAGTTTTGCTAATGGATGAAAATTTGTGGCCTGGTCGAGTATATGTGGTGTAAGAATACTTGTAAACAGAAGATATCACTCAAATGTATTGACCACTTTACTCACCCGACTTGAGCATGTGTGGGATGCCTTAGCACGCCGAATTCGTCCACGGACCTGCCAAGAGCTGACAAATCCACTTTTAGATCATTGGCGTACAATTCTACAAGACTTCATCAACACTTTGGTAAAGTCTATGAAATCAAGATGTCAGATGTGCAAACTTGCCTTAGGTGACCATACACCATATTAATGAAAAAATTTTTCTGCAAGAGGGGCTTAATTTTCCCATCAATTTGCTTTTAATTTAAATATTTTGCGAATAATCAACTGCCAAATATTGTAATTTATGTTAACTAATGCTTTTGTACAAATTTCTATTAATAATTTTTAAGTATCAGCTACTTTTATTTCTGTCATTATCCTAAAATTTTGATGACAGTGTAAATACGGCTCTGAAAGACGAGACGAATTAGTTGTTAATCAGCTGTAAGACTTTGAGGTTTAAAATAATGTTAGCGTTTTATAGTTGATTCATGAGTGATTTGGGAATATGTAATATTTCTTATGCACTAAGGGGGATAGCTTAACGTCCACATTCTCTTTCAACTATTTAATTTCTTGCTGCTCATCTGAAGTTACTGTTTAAAGAGACAACCATATGTATTCATATGTATATGACAAATGAGATTCTCGTATGTATTATGGCATATGAGACAGATGAGTATTGCCATATGTATATGACAAAGATCAGTTTCTTACAGTTGTTTATAGACCAGAAGACTGGCCTGACAAGTAGTTAAAGCCACAAACACTTGTAATTTTTCCTGAGGTTTATTCTGGTAGCTGGAAGAAACTGCTTGCATGCATTTCTGTATATTTTATCTTGTGTAATGATGTATCAGCTAGTTTTTCTTAGGAAAATCTTCACAAAGCCATTCTGCTTGATAAACAAATAACAGTATATTTTGTCATACTAAAAAAAAAAAAATTAGTTTAATCAGTTCTTTCCTTTCGGACCCAGAAGTAAAAGCTGGGATCATAGTGTTTCCTACATACAACATGAATATGAGACAGTTTCTTTTAGAAATTCCTCCACGAAGGCATCCCTTCATTTAAGCAGATAGCTGTAATGTAATTTGCTATATTCGAACAAATAAAACAAACAATTTAATGACTTCTGTTTCTACAGCATCTAGTCCCTCTCCATAGTTAGAATTTGCTGAATATTTTTTTCATGATGCATTCAACAGTGTCTCTAGTTTCCTTACAAAGGTCATTTCAAAAATAGACATTGCGCATAGTACCTTTCAGCAATTCGCAGAAAACCATTTAGTTTTTTTTTTTTTTTTTCCTCCATATTAATGATGAATTCTGAGATTTTTAGCACATTTTTGCATTAGTCTGAATGAAGCAGGTGGATAGATAATTTATTGTGACAAATTATATAAAAGATATGCCTTTATGAGAAATTTTTTAAAGACAGTTAGCCTAAATTTCTCTAGGAATAAATGCAGCTTTTTTGAAGTTAAGTAATTTGTATTTTTATGGGAAAGCCTTGAAAACCATGTGTTTCCAATCTATTTATCTACTGGTTATTGAATCTGGAACAAACTAATAGCATTCCATGGCTTTAGACAACATTCTACCCATGATGAGCCTTTTTTTCTAATACAGTAAAACATGGGTAATTTTTTATTAATGGGTAATGATAAATGATGACCTTTCAGAAAATTTATGAAAATTAATACACGTATGTGTACAGTTGGTTGAATACAAAATGAAGAGCAAAATATTAATGTAATTTACTGTATACCATACACAAAATGTTATAGCTATTTCACAATAAAAAGGAATGGAAAAATTTATTTGAATAAACATTTTAATTTTAAAAATGCATAAGCCAGGCTATTTTCCATATAAACATTCATAGTATTGAGCAACTAATTGAAGTGGGAGACAAGAGTTCATATCTACTTTGTAACATACTTCTGTCACCAGTCTATTGATTGAACAATAAGCAAGTGACAATCAAAATCATCCATTATCAGTCAATGATGTGTGCTAATTTAAGTTCTTATTTATATGAAGTGACACCTGCTTGATTTTTACTCGCTAGAAATACTCTTTCATGTGAAATTAAATATCAAATTACGGAAGTTTATGAAGTTGACCTGTTAAAAATTCAAAATTGAGTCAGTGACATGGAAAGTTCTTGGGTGAAAGAGATGACATGCATTTCTAAGGGAAACTCGCTCGTATACACATTACACATGGGGAAAACCACAAAAACACCTATGCAGCCAGCCTGTTTGCCTTTAATATAAGGTTAGGTACTTTTAATATAAAAAGATTTTACTACACTAACAGTCTCTATCTTTTTCTTTTAAATATTTTATTCCTAAATGGATACTGCTTTTTGGATTTTTTCATGTATTCATGAATAAATATTTTTATGCTTCAGTTTTGCATGCTTGGATACTGAGCTGCCATTTTTCAAAGTTAATTAACTAAACTATAATTTTTTATCTTTAGGTATCTGACACATAAAATTCTAGTAAATTAAAAAAAAAAAAAACTCAACTTTTATAATTACAAGAAACGCATAGTGAACTTTACGAGAATCTGTGGTTATATCTAATCTAATATTATTATAGATTTGTTTAATTTAAAGTCATGAACAGGTTTAAGAAATAATTATGTCTATACTTCTCATAGTATATAAAAAAAATAAAAATCTATTAATCAGACCTTAATATAGAAAATGCATAATTTTTGTAAACATACCAAAGGTTCTTCACTAGTTGTTAAACAAATAAAATCTGTTCAGAATTTTAATTCAAAATTCAGAAAGAAAATTAAATTTTGTGTGGTTTCTGCATATATGTGATTCATGCATATTAATGATTTTAACTAAAACTTAAGAAAAGCCTCCATTAAAAATAATAATGATGAACTTTATCTCTTACAAGAATCTCAAAGATAAATTTTACTATTTTATTACAAAAGTGTTACTTTATAACAGCTGCACATTTAAATAACCCCTATGTTCTCAACAATTTTAGTACAGAAATTATCTTTAAAGTAAGAACCCCGAAATTAATCTCTAAGAATTGGTAATTCAATCCAGGTTAGACTATTGGCGCACAATTTGTCTTCATAATTTTTCCTATGTGCACAGTGAATATGAATGTTACATAATCTTTCACGAAGGAAAAGATTCCTCTTAAGCAGATAGCCTTTGTGTGCTTTGCCATAAATTGACTAAAAAATACAGCTTCATAAAATAAGTAATTAGGGAAATATGAATAAAATAGCCATCAGTAAATTTTTTAATGAAGTTTTTCTTAAAAAATAATTATATTTTCAATTTTAGGACAAGTACATTTCTGAAAATATTGAATGAACTGAATATTGTAATGAAGGTTCATTGTGTTCTCGATGAAATTAAATAATGCAGAATTTTTAATGTAATACTACTATATTGAATGATTTAAACTCTTTAATTAAGTTAGCATAAAAATATTCAAATTAATTGCATTTTTACTTGAAATTCCAACAAGCAAACTTAAAACTGTTGTTACTTAAACTGTTTTTAAGTATTTTAAAATTTTAAATGCATTTATTTGCAACAAATATTTTAATTGTAGTAATTAGCTTTATAAAATTGAATTTTGATTCTTGTTTTTAATGGAAAATCAAAATCCTTAAATAAGTATAGAAACAGACAGCTATGTATAAATATTTACAGCACTAGAGAAAAGTACTCAAAGAAACTCTGTTTCAAATTAAATTTACTGGGAGTTAATAAACAATAACTAAACTTTGACAAAACAAATAAATTTCCATTAATTGATGTAATAAATAAACAGAATATCAGAATGAAATGAGTACCAATGCAAAATTTACGAAAATATGCATATCAATACATGCAAATTATAAAAATAATGGGTAAAAGTTTACAATTGGGTGCCCTTTGTTTTTTGGGGATTCTTTTTTGACGCCAAGATCGGTGCCAGGAAGGCATAATTTCAAGATGGCCGCTACACAAAACCAAAATAAGAAGTCAAAAAATTGCACAAACTCTGTGTCCATGTACACATCAATCTGTTTTCACTTAAAAAAAACATCTTAGAATTGCACAAACTAGGCATTACACACTGCCTTAAATTTGTCCATGTACACATCAATCTATTTTCATTTAAATAAATTCAGGAAGCTAAAACACAGTTAAAACTATCATGGTAACCAGAAGTGAGGTTTCATCGGCAAAATTTTTTAAAAAATTGTCGCTAATCCATAGCTAGGGTTTTCAGCGCCCAGGGACAACTGAAGATTTCGCGCCCCCTACTGCTTGCCAAGGATGGAAAACATTTAATTCTAACATGTCGTAACATCAGTTTGGAGCCCCTTGGATTCTGCGCCCGGGGATAGATGCCCCCCTCTAGCTACGCCCCTGCGCTAATCGAAGGGGCACCCAATTCTACAATAGAGCCAAATAATGAACAGTCAACGAGAAATATATACACTGCATGAATTAAAAAAGAGGGACAAGAAGAAGATGCATGAAATATGCTTTAGTTTCTTCCTTTATTTACCTTTAGTATTACAGCTTTTCAGTTATACAATGAATATTTAAACAATGTCTGGAAAGAATTAAAAAAGTCTAATTATCTGAGCCAAAACTGTTAGTATTGTGACAAGTAATATAAAATTATATAATCAAATTAATAAATCTGAATCAAGATAAGACAAATTATAATAAAAGAATATATAGAATTACAGGAAAATTAGTTTATTTGAAATATGAAAACAGCCTACAGTATAGCATCAGATTAAAACATTAGAAGGGTACCTTGGATTGTAAGAAGTTATTAATATAAATTAGAATATAGAGGAAAGGATGAAATGACAAGACTGGAATTTTAGAAAATTTGTTATTCAGTGACAGATTACATTCTTTTGATAAGATGGACAGAAAGCTATTTTGAAGTAAGATCTTATTTGTTCAAAATGTTTTCTAAATCTGGAACACTGCACCACTAGGTAAGGTTTGAGACTGTATATCCCAGAATGAAAATATTAATTAAAATGTAACTGAAATAATAATACAGTAATTTTATTATAATTCAATAAATGCACAAAATTGTGAGATAATTACTTCAAAGTACATCAAATTTAGAACTACAGTATACAAAAGTTTGGAATACAAAAGATCCCGGTTGATCTTTACAATATGGTAACTGGTAGTTTGGCGACATTTTGGAGGCGATAAAGGTTACTACCTGGGACTTTGGTAATAATGTGAGCAGTACTCAGTTCCGATTACGCATTATTTTGTGTGAGGGAAATGAGAGATCATGGGATATGTCATGTGATATTAATGGACGAATTACGGTTCTTTAATCGGAAAAGGGAATTCGAGAAAAAATCTGGGAAATCGAGAAAAAATCTGGAAATTTTGTATTTGGCTTTATTCTGTGTTGTGTGAAACAGTGTTCGTGAATTTTTGGATCCCATGGCCGTAACTAAAGTGAATTCGAAATGGGTATTTATGTATGTATTAATTTAATGTATGTGCTCATTTATATTTTAAGTAGTGTTTTTGAATTTAATTATATTTTAATTAAATGATAGTTATTTTGTGAATTTTATGTTTGTAGGAATTTGGTATACGTTTAAGTTGAAGTAAACGTGCATGGAAATAATTTAAATATCTGACACAAGTATTTAAATATCTGACACAAGTATTTTTGACACAAGTATTACAAGTATTTGTAATGGTTGCGGTATGAATTCGTTGGTGATGTGTATAATGTAATAGATGATTTAGAGGTAAAAGTTTTTGGATATTTTATTTATTTTATATGTGGAAATGTTCATATTTGGAAAGGGTAAATACTTTTTCGCGATCAGGTAATTTCATATATGTTCTTTTTACCGGGTTTAAAGATTGAGAAAATTGTCATGTATTTTCGTGAAATTTTTCTAATTTATGAGAAAAAAGCAGTGTACATGGATATAGTGAAGAGTGTGCGCAATGCCATTTTTGTGCAATTCTGGGATTTTTTTTAAGTAAAAATAAGTCGGCGTGTACATGGTTTATGTGCATGTGTTATTTTGAAAAACGCGTAAGGAGTATGGTATTGTGCACTTTTTCCCAATTTTGCAGTGAATATTTGTCATGATTAAGCAGTTTTGTTAGATAAAATTTCTAGCATAAGTGTAATTCGGCTAGTAGATTGTTGGAAGAAGTGTTCAGTAGATAAAAAGAAAAGAAACATGTCTTTACTTCGTGAAGACACAAAATGGCGGCGGGAAAAAAAAATAGAAGGTTGCTGTAGGAGAGTTGGTCGCCAAATTTTCGCCAAAAAAAACGCCAAGTTACCATAATGACCAACCATGATTTCTTATTATATACAGATAATATTAAGTTTTGGTCATTGTTCATACTGTCAATAAATCAATATGAAGAATACATTTGTGATTTAAATTGAAAACGATTAGTTCAGTGTTTATAGATTCATGTGATGTAATGAAAGTTTATAATAAAATTAAAAATATTCTGTGGTTTATTTTCTTAAATGAAACTTTGTTTTTCCTCTGGAAAAAAATCCAAATAGCTTTATGTAAGAATCATTAAAGAGATCTTCATCAATAACAATGTGTTAATTAATGGAAACTATATACTTGTGTATATATCAATAATATTTTCCTTTGAAATCTGTGTATAAGCCTTAGTAATCTCAAGGTGTGAGATTTATAATGTTGTAATATTCTGAAAAGTCACTTGACTTTAATATGTATGCAAGTTTCATGAAAAATTAAAAGCTGTGTAATTTGCATCCATACATAAAAGCAAGAACTATGTATACATAAATTCTACAGTTTTACTGTGTGGAGCAAATCAACAAAAGCATTATCAAAGCATCACTATCAACAGTTTCATCACAAAACAACTACATTGCAGAGCATGTTTCCAAAGTATATCAATTTTTTAAAGTACTGATTCTACTGAAAATGTATTGTTTACAAGATAAATAAATAGCTCTTGCATGCTTCGCCACTTTATAAAATTTTTAAAGATTTTATTTTTATTTCTGTTATTGGTTGTCATATATCTGCAAACTTTTGCAGCCCAATGATTTATTTACTGTATGAAATGTATTAATCAATTCTCTTGGAATAATTTTAGTTTTCACTATTCATAAATTGTTATTGTAATCACTAGCGATTCAAAAATGCTCAATAACAAAATACAGTAGCATTTTCAAAAACACTAAGATTTACACTTATATGAATTTAAGAATTTTAAAGCACTTATTATATTTTTGTGGTATTTTTAATCATTTATTTAGAGAAATACCAGCACACTCTGATTTGTCAGCAGATACTGAATTATGATTTTCCTTTGTAATAATCAAGTGCAATTGTTATTCCTATTATGTTCTCTATCTGTATATGATGTTACTATCTATATTTGACTGAATCTGTAACTGCATATTTCATGCTGAAACTTTTAGTTCTTTTGCACATGTTGTTGTGATACGTCCTAATAAACACATTATATGTCGATGTTTCGTAAAATGATGTTGCTAACTGTACTGTATGTGTACCATCAACTGGAGAACTTTACACTAATAATTTAGTAGTGAAATACTGCGACAGAATATGCAGATCAAAAACTGATTAATAAATTACTTGTATAACTAGCAAGGATGAAGTAGTGAGAAGATTAAGAGCATTTTAAATTTATATACTGTTTTTAATTCATCATATTTTAATTTATAAACTATTTAGAGATTATTTTATATACAATATATTTACATGATGAGATATCAATATACATGATCAAAAGAATCATGAATTATAAGAGTTTCATTATTTCCAATGGCATCTATAGCAGTTTTCTTGTATGAAGTTGTTGCAATATTTTCAGTACTGCATGGACTGTTTCTTTTCTTTCTCGTAGAAAAGAAATTCTTTTATTTCTCTGCTTTTTTATTTGTAGGTTCATAGTTCACCATTTTCAATTTCGGCTTTTCGTTCTTTAATTTTGTAATCACTTTATTCAGTGTTTTCAATATCTCCTAAAGTTATATTATTTACTGTTGTTGATGTTACAAGTTTTGATATGATACTCAGTTGATCTATAATATGGTGCTTGGTTCCTGATTTTTTAAATTTTTGTGCTGATAGATCAAGAAAGGATTTTACATCATTTGATTCTTTAGTTTTAGCTGGCTGTTCTCTATTAGGTAATCTTGTCTTTAAAATTATTGCATGTATATGTTTACAGACACTTCCTTTAATCGTGGCATCTGTGCATGTGCATACAAATGCATCATTACAAATTTTGCACCATTTACAAACAATGTTACAATTAATGCATTGTGTATGTATTTGAGTAACAGTATATTCAAGAGTAGGGTCACTTTCTGAAATCACATGCCAAGAAAACTCATTGATTTCTGTGATATTATTAGCTGGAAAATTTATTGCTCTGTTGTGTCATAGATTTGTTTGGTTGATCTTTGATGTGTTTGCCCCTTTAGTTGTTTTGATAAATCTCTGGAACCATTTATCTTGCACCATATTAATAAGCTTCGCAATGCACCTATCAACCCTCTTGTTTTTCAATCCATCAAGATAAGAATATTTTAAAACTCGATGCAGTGCTTCAAGATGATTGTTAGCTGTGATGTTACATCTTTTTCTATAACATTTAGCCCACAACTCACATCTGTTTGCATAATTTGAAGCAAAATAATTAGCAAACTTGTCTATATCTCTATCAGCAAAGAGTTTGCTGAGGAAATCAGATATCAGTGCTTCAAATTCTTTTATATCATGACATTCAGATACTACATTTAAAAATTTCAAAACTTCCTTTCACTTTGAGGGGATAATTGAATTTGCTGCTTGCAGCCATGCCTTTTTAACGTGCCAGGTGCATAGAATCCTAAATTTGGCATCACACATTACTGATGTCCATGCAGTATAATATACTGGTGCATCATCACTCATAAAGCAGTTTACAGACAGCAGTCCAACTTCGTCTCTAATACACTGAAAATATTTTTGCATTGAACCTAAATTTACTCTATTGCTTAGGCAAAATGCAGCAGGAAATCCTGAATTAAACTCGTCTATGACTAAAACTGTCGATAATTGAAAATCGTAAGCATTAGTCCCATGTGTGCTATCGATGCATATGCTATCGGATCCAAACTTTAAAAGCATATGCTTTTGAACATTTGTCATTATGATGATGCGGAAGTCACTAATTTCCGAGTGCTGATCTGCTGCTTCTCCTTGGAATTTTACAAAAAGAACTGGATTATCATCTAAACATTTCATTTTTTCTATCCAGATCCTTAAACTGACAGCATCAGTTGGATGATATTGTTCATCATTACCAATACAGTAAGAATTAGAAATGTTACGTATGTCATTTTTTGTCAATAAATGCTCCCTGTAAATGTCTTCTTTAATACTATTCCTTGTGGAATCTAATATTTTCTGTGGTGGAATGCCTTCATTTAACTTACCTGAAAATATTGCATTTATATGATAATGTTGTATAATAATGTCTGTTTTATATTGAATTTCACAATCAAGTTCATAAAGAAATTTACCTGCAATCACTTCTTGCAAATCTTTTGTTAATGGCAAATGTTCTAGATCTACTGTGTGTCCCACGTGTGTTTGGAAATATAAAATCTTAATAATGCCATTACTGGTAACTTCAATAGTAGATGGACAGTGCCCCTCTATTTTGCAGGTACCTTGTGATTTTATAGCTCTTACACCTTTACTTTTAGAATTATAAAATTCAGATCGATTACAAAGGAAGTAACTCTTTTTCCCACCTTCTTTAAGAGTTATTGTACTTATCAAAAAGTAAGAAATTTTTTCCCTTCATTCTTCCTCACTTTTCCATTGTAAAAAATCTAAATTTGAAGGGTAAACATTAGCCTATATATAATATAAAAGCCCATTATAATGGTGAACTAGTGAATCTTTAAAACAAAATTACTAATTTAAAACTAACCAAAATCTTATTTTGGCACTGATTGTAAATAGATACTGGTCACTTTAGCAGAACTTTTTTTCTCTTCAAGAAGAGAGACCTGTGTCTAATTGCTCTCAAAACTGATAGTTTTATTTAAAATCTACACTGAAATAAAGTTGTCTAATTTTAAGTCAGGGGCGTAGCTAGAGGGGGGCATCTGTCCCCGGGCGCAGAATCCAAGGGGCACCAAACTGATGTTACAACATTTTAGAATTACATGTTTTCCATCCTTGGCAAGCAGTAGAGGGCCGAAACCTTCAGTTGTCCCTGGGCGCTGAAAACCCTAGCTACGACTCTGTTTTAAGTTGTACATTGGCATATTTTTCTTCCTATTTGACAGTTACTAGTACTCGTGTTCCAGCTAAACAAGACTTAAAACATATCCCCCAAAGTTGTATAATAATGCAAGAAATTTATTCTTAAGAGACAAATTGTCATCAGACATTTTCCATAACATGAGTGTCATCTAGCCTATGTCTAAAGTAAAAAAACATTGTAGCCTGTTTCTTGATAACTGATACAATGTGTATAGGTTATTAAAATTTTAAGACATCAAATAAATTTCTTTAAGTAGTTTTAAAATAACATATAATAAATTTTAAGCCTCATTTACATATAATAAAATAAGTGTCTTTCATTATGATACTAAACTTACGATTGAAGGTTGCCACTTTAATAAAGATTTTAACAATTTTTTTATTAGGTCCACATTATTTTTGATATCTTCATCATACATATGCATTAAGAGATCCGTTTGTGTAATAACAGGATAGTCTTTTTTTTTTAATGAAGCACTGAATTACATGTATAAATAATTATGTAGCAGTACATCTCTATATATGTTTTTATTATTTAGAAAATGTTTACTTCATATTTCAAATAGTTGAGGAAGAGAAATATTACTTTGAAATATTTTTACTGAAGAATAATGGGGGTTTATCAGGGTAACAGAAAAAAGCAAGATGTTAAGGAAATTATTCTGTTATCAATTATACTCACAAAAATAGATGTATTTTATTCCCCAGCTTGATGAATGAATTTGCAAAAATAGTAATTTGCACTCAGTTTGGGGCTATTCAAATTAAAAACGTTTATCGCAGAAAATGCAAATTTACCTTCATATGTATTAAATGTCATTTCAACGGAGTTAAGAGTGTATCCATGTTGATCTCTTGCGTGATTTCTTAACTCTTCAAACGTTCTACATGAAAAATTGCAGGCATTAATAGGACATTTCAAATTTCCTTCAGCCACAACAGGTACTTTGTGTACTTCCCGAATGTGTTCATATAAAACCTTTTTCTTTTTGTACTTTTTGCAGCAATACATACATTCAAATACTGCTATCTTTTCATATTCCATTGTTATTATGTACCATAACGGTAAAATCCTAGTATACGGTGCAGCCTTGAAGCGATTTTGAAAATTATCGCCAACACCAAAAAATTACCCAAAGAACGTCTATGTATATATTACACACTATATACTATATATATTCTTTGAATCACCCGTTTACTGATCATCGTATCGCCAGAAGTAGCCAAATCCCGTGTGCACCGGATACTAGGATTAAACCGCTATAACAAAAAGTTATGTACTACAATAGAAAATAAAAAACTTATTTTGTCATCAGAAATATTAAAAAATGAATAAAAACTGGTAGCATATGATATTAAAATATTTAATGTTTGACACAAAAAAATGGTAGCATATGATATTAAAATATTTAATGTTTGACACAAACAAATGGTAGCATATGATATTAAAATATTTAATGTTTGACTGAAACTAACACGGCTTGCTATTCTGAAACATTTTTCATTTTCCTTTGTTCAACAAAGGAAATTTCCGCTAAATTTATCTGTTCTCAAAAGGCAATATATGAAAAATAAATAGATTACAAAAAGTTTGTCTCAAAAATAAATACTTTACAATAATTTGTAATCACGTGTTTAATTACAAGCAAACAATACTTAAATTACCAATTAAAATATTTTATCAAAAAACACTTTTAGCTCGCCAAAAAATGTCACTGCAGAGTTCAGAAAACAAGCAACCGAAAATTGCTTAAATACTAATTGCTTATTAGCCCAGTTGGCCCAGTTGCCCAGTTGGGCTTTAATAAGCTATATTGATCTGATCCCCTAAGGACAATCAGAATGTCAACTATCAGCTAGTTCCCAGCCGGTAAATCGGAGCGGGTAAGGGAAAGAGGCCAGTGACATTGTCCAGTGACAAGAAGTCCAATCATCAAAGTAACTTAACTCTTACCCCTGAGACAAGAGTAATAGTCACGTGTATGGAGCTATGAAGATGCAAAAGAAATGAAAATACATGAAATGTGCATAGGATACATTGTTGAACATGTAATAAACAAATGAAAGTGAAGTAATGTACGCATAAAAATGTGTTATTTACATATTTGAAAACGAGTGGGCTAAGTGACAAAATTGTGATCCCTCATTCTGTGAGCCGTGAAAGGCCTGCTATTGTAGTCCTCAGGAATGCAGACATAGTTCAGTACAGCATTAAAGTTTCCTTTACTGCAATTCAAGCCTTTGTCAAAGAACTTGCTGTTAAGTTTTTGCAGATATTTGTCAATATATTCAACTTGTAAATCATCGTGCAGGAGTTTGTTACGGATGTAAAAATGCGCTCCTGTCATGGTGCCTAAGATTGTGTTTTGAGTCACCTGCAATTTGTTGATATCTGAGCTCGTAGCAGTCGCCCAGACAGGGGACGCATAACACATAATTGGTCTTAAAATGGAAATATCAATCTGTCTTTTCCTTCTCAGATCTAACTGCGAGCTGCGCCCTAGCAGTACTTGTAATTGTTGAGCAATTCCTCTGGTCTTGTTTGCAATGTAATTGACATGCGTACTCCACGTGAGTCTTCAATTCAAGTAAACACCTAAATACTTGGCCTTGTTTACCATCGGGACACGTTGGCTGAATAGGTAAAGTGGCTGAACTGAGACCAGTATTTTATTCCTTCTAACAAGAAGTAGCTGTGATTTAGTCGCATTGATGGAAATCTTCCACCTGGAGCACCACTCCTCAATGTTCATAATTATATCCTGCATAACAGAAATTGCCCTGTTAGGCTGAATAGATCTGACCGCTACAGCGGTGTCATCCGCATAGCAGGCCAGCAATGTATTTCTGTTGAGTTTATCCCGCGGGAAATCAGCCGCATAGAAAAGATAGAGTACTGGGCCAAGACAGGACCCCTGGGGGACGCCTGCAGCGATAGTTTTGTATCCAGAATGACTTTGCTTGCAGCTAACAGTAAAGTAACGATTTGCAATATAAGATCTGGTGAGTAAGATCAGTTCTCTAGGCAAATTCATCATTATCAATTTATATATTAAGCCCTCATGCCAGACACGGTCAAATGCTTTGGCCACGTCCAGCATGAGCACTGCAGTACAACTCTTATGATGCACAGCAGAGCCGATAAATTCCACAAGCCTAATCAGTTGTTTAGATGTGCAAAGTTCGCTCCTAAATCCGTACTGATCTTCCGGAAGTACCTGTAAATAAGGCTGGAATTTCCTTAAAATTATTCGTTCAAAGATCTTGCCTATATTAGAGAGCTAGCTTATGGGCCTGTGATTCTCCGCCTTAGTGATGTCTTTTGCAGGCTTCGGTAGTAGGAAAACTTTTGCGTACTTCCAGCAGTCCGGGAATTAGCATAACGTAATGCATATATTAAAAATGCTGGAAAGTCTTGTGATTCCACCTCGCGGGAGGTTCCTGATCATTAAATTTGTAACTCCATCAATACCTGGGGCTTTCTTGGGGTTCAATTTGGAGATAATATCTGTAACTTCTCTTGGATTTGTTAAACCATCGGCATTTAGAACCGTGGGAGCACCTAGCCGTTCTTCTACTTTCATTCTGACTTAAGTCTCAAAGTGAATATTACGAGGTGTCTGATTGGGAGAAAACTGCTTTTCAAGATGTGAAGCGAAAATCTGACATTTGTCAGTATCTGAATAAGCAGTCACGCCGTAGGCAATAATTGGCCTATCACACTGATGCTTCCTCTTTAACATTTTTGTAAACTTCCAGAAGGCATCACTGCCTAAGTTTAACTCCTCCATTTTATCATTCCAAGCCTCACACTTTAATTTATGCATTTCAAGCTTAATATGCTTACTGATCCTATTTAACTCCGTTTTAATAATTGGGTCCCAGGTGATATTATGCCTCCTTCGCATCCTGTTTCTTTCGGCTATGAGAGATTTGATGTACCTTGGAATCTTAGCGATTTTACAAGACCTTTGAGTAACCTTGGTGGCCTCATAGTAAGAGTCATTAAGACATGTAGTAAACTTATCAATCTCCTTGTCAATATCAGAAGGGCTTTTCATAGCACCTAATTTAGGAAGCCTCACTTTCACAACATTGTGGTACATTCTCCAGTCGGTATGGGTCTTAACATTCGTATAATTAATACTGGTGACCCCTAGTGTAGCAATCACAGGAGTATGATCAGAGCTTAAGTCGTCTCGAACCTCCAGCACCATATTAATTCCTGTATTAGTCAAGATGATATCTAGAATATCAGGAGTGTACCTGATGTTGCTGGGCCTTAACGTCGGCACGTCAGGCGCAAATATACCAACTGGGTGGTTACTGATATACTCTCTCAGTACTTTACCATTGTGATTGGTGCTGCGGCAGCCCCAATCTTTATGCTTACTATTGAGGTCGCCACCAACAATCATTATTGAGGAATCCGGAATAACATTTTGTAACATTTCCTCAGTTAGCCTATTAGTAGAGGGGTTGTAGATTGCCGCAAATAAGGTATCTCCAATCTTAGGCAAACTAATAGAGGCAATCACAATTTCATAGCCCTTGTCTCTTTCAGTCGAAATTAAACAAGATGAATATTTACAATGAACGTAGATGAGTGCTCCACCTCCTCTGTGATGTAACCTATCACATCGGTAGGTTCTATAATTTTTGATGCTAACACTGTCTCCTGGGGTGATGTGCGTCTCGGAGATCAGGCAAATATCAATGTCGTTTTCATACATAAAGTCCTCCAACTCATCTTTCTTTCCTCTCATGTTGTTAGCATTCCACACTAACATCTTGATTGGCCTAAAATTATTATCTTTCCTATCCATGATTGGGTTCATTATTGACCGCGTTGAAACTACTAGCATTTGCGCTAGGAGCTAAATTTACTTGTAGAATGCCGGAAGCCTTAATAGCCTCAACAAGGTTTTTAAGCCCTTCAAAAATACTTCTAGCTTCATCTAGAGTATTCATTGTTTGCTCGCCAACAGCGGCAGCATAAGATTTATTGACTGAAATTCTTCAAAGGCGGATTTTGAGTATTTATTTTGGGAAAATTCGGGCAACCCCTGTAGTTGCTTGTATGATCTAATTGGCAATTTATACACTTAGGTTTATCTTCTCTTGGCTTGGGGCAGTCTTTTGAATAATGATCGCCAGCGCATTTCATGCATTTCGGGTCATGCATACATCCTGCCTCCGAAAATGGCAGGTAATCCTGTGGGGTAAATCTAAAACACCCCGCTTTTGACGTCACATGTGACGTGTACCGTTGACCAATCAAATTTTCCTGCCGAGTTGAAATTTAGTCGCTCCCTCATATTCACAAAGCCTACAGACCATTTCTCTAAGGTCTGCTCTCATTGGATGAAACATCTGCTTGGCGGTCATATTTTGAATGGCGAGTTATCGCCCTGTAGGCGTGGTAATTAACGCCAAACAAACGGAAACAGCGTTCATTTCATTCGATAATTTTTTATTTTATGAATGAAAGCTAAGAGGAATTGTGTGGAATATGTTTTAAATAACCTACTAATCTTATTAATAGTTTATTTGTATTTGAATTTAAACTATTTAAAAAACGATAATTGTTTTGCAAGAAAAGGTTTTTACATGGAAATGGCACGTGTACTTTTTCGTCATTTCTGTTAGAAAGAATCTATTGTGTAAATTTCCATAGCGCATTAATTTATACAAATAAAGGAATATTAAAAAATAAACCAAATGAAAACATTTAAGGGCATCGGATACCTATTCTTTTTTACCTAAATTATGAAAAGTAAGTACAACTAAAATTATATTTTATTCCATTATGCACTATTTCTATTGAAACGCTTTTCGGGATCTTGGATCGTAATCTTGGTACTGGTACCTACTACAAAGAGTACAAACCAGTAAATAAAAATAAGAAAAATTAACAAAAATAGAGAAAATAAAGGCGCTTAGTTTTTAACACCGTACCCAAACAAATAATGACGAAGTCGTTCAATAAAGTTGAAATTAAAAAAAATCCGTGTAGAGTAGAGTTTATGAAAGCTACGAACGGCATAGAACCGGCGATCTAGAAGTATGAGAACTTTTTCCGCGCTCTTTACCGCTGAGCTGCCGTTTCGCCGGTCAGTTATGCTCAATTTTTGATACACCACGCTTAAATCCAAATTCTAAAGGAGATGAACCGAAAGTCGCCAAGCACTAGGTTCTGTAATCCTACGTTTCCTGTTTCAACCAATCGGAGCAAACAGCAGTAGAAACGGTCTGTAGGCTTTGTGAATTTGTCGCATTCTGTTTTTTTTTTTTTTTTTTTTTTTTTTTTTTTTTTTTTTTTTTGTTGTTTGCACGTGCTACGAATTTTCTTAATACGTCGTTGTTACGAAATGAGTTCAAAAAAACCGCATTCTCAATATTTTCGGCCTGCCTGCAAAGCCGAATTTCCAACAATTAAAGAATCCTTCAAAGGAAATAACTATGCATTTTGCAACGTGTGCGTGTGTGACTTCATAATAAGTCACGGTGGAAGAAGCGACATTGTGAAGCATGTTAAGTCTAAAAAGCATGAAGTTAATGCTTCGGCTTCGACAACGTCAAAGAAAGTGGATGATTTTTTTTTCAAATTCGGTTACGAATTCGGATGCCGATGTCATTTTGGCAGAGTGTTTGTTTACTGCATTACTCATCGAACACAACGTGCCGCTAAGCGCTGCCGATCACGCCGGTCAACTTTTCAGACGGATATCTCCCTACTCCAAGATTGCTCAGAAATATGCTTGTGCTCACACGAAAACATTTTCTATTGTGAACGAAATTGCTTGTTCAGTGTGTTAGAAAGTACTTTTCCTCAGCCTGTGATTACATTAAAAGGAGGTTTCCTTTGCAAAATGAAGTTCTTTTAAATGCTGAAGTGGCAAATTTGAAACAAATTGAAAATTAATCTTTTGAAAAGATTCGTTTTTTTTATTGATAAATTTCCATTTTTGTTAACAATTAAAGAAAATGAATGCCATAATGATGCTTTAGATGAACTACAGAACCAATTTTCTCCTGCACAGTTTGAAGACTTTGCCAGTTCTGGAGAAGATAGACTTGATGTCCTCGTTGGTACCTTAAAAAGAATAAAAAGAGCTGATGGAACAGCAAAATATGATAGACTAGCAAGAGTTTTATGTGCTATTCTCGTAATTCCACACAGTAATGCTGAGTACACAGTAATGCTGAATACACACAGTAATGCTGAGTCTTCAGTGTTGTGAAGAAAAATAAAACTATGTTTCGTTCTTCAATTTCACCAAAAATTCTAGAAAACATTTTAATTGCTAAATGTTATGAGGAAACTAATTGTTATGACAGGAAATATTCCAAAGAATTTTTGGCTAAAGCCAAAAAATGAACTCTAAATTCATTGCAATAATTTTTTTGTGTAACATTAAGTTCTTGTTTTATGTTTCCTAATAAATTTTTTAGTTACTACTTAATTGAGATTTACTAATGTAAGTACAATTTTCTTTTTTCTATTTGTATAAATTGTTATTTTTTTAATATCAAAGCATGATATTAATTCTTCGTGTTCTGAATTTTGGAGAAATCTTCTGAATTTGGGGGAGAAATCTTCTGAATTTTTATCTTTAGAGGTTGGCAGGTATGATCTACACACTTATTATCTGTGAATTTTTACTACCATTATCTGCTAACTTGAATTTACATACACTAAAAACCACGTTTACGGCTCGGCTCATCGGAGCTTGGCGAGTAAAAATGCAACGGCGCCAACGGGTTCTTTCCCGAAGCGCCAACGGGTTCTCTGCGGATGAAAACCCCAATGCCCTGTTGTGTTAATCAATTAAACATTTCAACTTTTGCAAAGTTCGAACATCAACTTTTGCAAAATTCGAACATAGATAGAATTTTTTTCACCAGATCAGTGCATATTTTGCTGATTGGAGATTTTTTCTCTGGGAGCTATAGAAAAAGTTATTTTTTTAAATCAAAATCCTTAATGTCTTGGAGTCAGTCTTCATCTTATTTTGAAAAATTCCATAAGTGGAAGAATATATATTGGATCAGTTTTTAAGCTAATAAATCAGTTCATGTATACATAGGGTATGAAGAAATATGCTCTGTGTAAGTAAACTGAAAGCATTTTCCAAAATAACTATAAAATAAGAATTGCAAAAAAAAAAACGCTTCTTGAAGTGTTACATAGCAATAGCTAATAAAGAAGAAATATTAAGAATTATTTCCTTCAAGATTGAGCCAACTTGAATAAAATGTAAAATTATTTACTTCCAGGCATTCTTCCTTTCAAAATAAATCTAAGCATGTAACTTAAGTGAAGATTGAAATATAAAAAAATTCAGTACATAAATGAAATAAAATTTGTATATTCAGTAAGCATCAGGGATGCAATTTTTAAGCTTTCTCTTTTATTTAGGCAACAAAAAATATCTATCCCTAACTAAAGGAATATGTGAAAATAATTAAATTTCAATGAAATGGTAAAAATTGGTTCAACTGTAGTAATTAAGTTTGTATGATTTTATTGCTATTTCATTAGCACATTTACTACTATAATAATACATATTTTGACTCTCGTATATATTGCACAGTAAGAGATGGACTATAAAATGCTTGGGATATGCAAATTCCTGATAAGTAAAATTTCCGGATAATAATATGTACAATGCAATTGGCAGAAAAGTCTTGTTAATGGAGAAAGAAATTTCAGGTCTAATACTATAAAAACTGTCTTCTTATTTGTTATCAGCTTCTAATCAAAACCCTACAATTAATTATGTAATGTTTAAAAAAACTTCAGACATAAAATTGTATGTATTTGCTAGGCTTTTGGCATATGAAATTAAAATATCTTCTTATTAAATGTCATCATGAAAATTAAAGGAGATGTTGCCAAATTTGCACCATTCATTCCAGTGGGAGCTTAAAGAAAATGGCCAATTTTCATTTAATATCATGATTCAAGTTAAGGATATAGCATATCAAAAACTTAAATTTTGTATGATAATTTTGCACTTTGTATCACCATTGTTCGTTCATTTTTTCCCAGTTTAATGTCATAAAATGTAGTTAATCCGATGCTAAAGTCTTTCATTAAATTTTGCTTGTTTTCACCTTTTACAAAACTTAATTATTTTGTTTTTTATATGTTGAAGAATCTTCCATTTTTGAAGTCAAGTTTTGGCAAAGATTTTCAGTCAGTAGATGGATAATTAATCAAAATAGATACAATATTAATTTCCTGTCACTAAAAGATGTTTAGAAATTGTTACCTATAGCCTATTCAACTTGAGGACCAATTTAATGAAAAATCTGTTAGTAAAACAGGTGAAAACAATTTCTGATAGAACACCTGTGTTCAAGGGCACTTCCAAATTCCACTCTATGCAGTGACCTTGGTCCTGTTTGCTCACATGTTCCCCTCTAGTAGTAACAAAGGACTTCTAATGGGAACTGAACTGTGTAACTTCCCACAACTGGTGAGAAGAAACAGAGCCAACAATAAGGACTATTATAGTTACTGTTGGCCTTGGTTGATGCTTATTCTCTGGAGGAATTCTTAAAACAGTATGATGGATACAACAGCGGGGGAGAGGAAATGTAAGCAAGGTTGTTTGAAAGAAAGGTGTGTAAATGTAAATCTGTTTACAATTTAGAAGTTATCAGCAGGGTTTCTGGAGGCCTGTCCCTGCTTTATATGTCACTTAAATTTTCTGAAATAAAAAATTTTCCAGTTAGTTTATAGTTCAGCTTTTACTGTATTTTAACATTTAAATATTATGGATATATAATACTGCTGTATTTAATAATTATTTAAGTAAATTATATTCATAAGTGTGTCGCTGGCTGCTACCCACATAGGTATTTGTTGCACAGGCAAGTATCACAATGGGATTTGTCCAGTGGGCTTTTATCCGGGAACCTATTTTAACTTGTTCTGGAATTTTCAAATATATTTTAGGAAATGACTGAAAAGAATTAAGCATGATTTCCTGCTTTTTATATGAAAACCAGATTTCTATTTTTTGGTAACTTATTGGGAATTTCTTCTTGTATGACTGGTTTCATAAAGGCATGCAAAATATACAGATGATTGATGAATTAGATATTAATGAAGTTTTTAATTTGGTTTCATAAAGGCTGATTACATACACATACCTGCCAACTTTTACGAATTTTTCGTAATTTTTACGAAAATGCGTTTGTCTTTATGATTTTACGATCGTAATCCATTTTTTACGATTTTTTTTCCTTTTTTCAAGTGTTTTTAGTGATTTTTGTCGAAATTTTAGAATTTTTCGCCAAGTCAGCGATTTTTGCCATTTGCATCGTGTTTTACCGCCAACTACCGACTACTTCGAATCCAGTAACCTGCGGTTTCTCTCAACTCGCCGATTAACCAGCCAATCCAATGCGCTGAACTTGTTTCTCCCACTCTTTTCTTTGTGGGCGCCAGATTATTTTTTTCGCGTTCGCTTCAGCATTCAGCAGCAAGAGAATTACTCAGCGAGCGTGGATTGTCGCATTCTGTTTTTTTTTTTTTTGTTTGTTTGTTTGTTTGCACGTGCTACGAATTTTCTTAATACATCGTTGTTACGAAATGAGTTCAAAAAAACGTATTCTCAATATTTTCGGCCTGCAAAGCCAAATTTCCAACAATTAAAGAATCCTTCAAAGGAAATAACTATGCATTTTGCAACGTGTGCGTGTGTGACTTCATAATAAGTCACGGTGGAGGAAGCGACATTGTGAAGCATGTTAAGTCTAAAAAGCATGAAGTTAATGCTTCGGCTTCGACAACGTCAAAGAAAGTGGATGTTTTTTTTTTTTTTTTTTTTTTTTTTTTTTTTTTTTTTTTTTTTTTTTTTCAAATTCGGCTACGAATTCGGATGCCGATGTCATTTTGGCAGAATGTTTGTTTACACAGTTTGAAGACTTTGCCAGTTCTGGAGAAGATAAACTTGATGTCCTCGTTGGTACCTTAAAAAGAATAAAAAGAGCTGATGGAACACCAAAATATGATAGACTAGCAAGAGTTTTATGTGCTATTCTCGTAATTCCACACAGTAATGCTGAGTACAAGAGAGTCTTCAGTGTTGTGAAGAAAAATAAAACTATGTTTCGTTCTTCAATTTCACCAAAAATTCTAGAAAACATTTTAATTGCTAAATGTTATGAGGAAACTAATTGTTATGACAGGAAATTTTCCAAAGAATTTTGGCTAAAGCCAAAAAATGCACTCTAAATTCATTGCAATAATTTTTTTTGTGTCACATTAAGTTCTTGTTTTATGCTTCCTAATAAATTTTTTAGTTACTACTTAATTGAGATTTACTAATGTAAGTACAATTTTCTTTTTTCTATTTGTATAAATTGTTATTTTTTTAATATCCCTTTAAGCGGTCAATTTTTTTACCAGAATTGCTCCCAAAAAAAGTATATTTTTTATTGCATATAATTAAGTACCATACTTAATAGAATAAGAATAATAAGAGTTTTTAATGTTTTTTTTCACTTTTAATGGTTTTACAACATTTTTTATTTTAAAATTTTGGAAAACAAAGACCCCTAAATGTTTGCTTTTTTCAAGTACATTAGGCGTGCAGTGAAGAATGGTTTACAATTTCTATAAAAATTTCTCTCATACTTACTGTGAATTTTGAAGTTTATATTTTTCCAAAAAGTTCAGAAGTCTTTTTGTGTATGGTATAATTTGAAGTATGGTGTAATGCAGAGTCCTACGTCGCAATCAGGGCAGAAATATCTTGTTTCTTTTCGCATTCTTTTTCCATTCTCATTTCTTTTAGAACAGCACACTGCGCATTGTCTTGCAGGTCTCATTTTCTTATCTGTGGGAGCAATTATTTCCAAAAAATGTCTCTCTGTCAATCTCAGAGGATTAGGCTCCGAACCTGGTCGTCCACGTCGGAAATTTTGTCCCAAATGATATGTTTCAATTATACGGTCAACGAGATCAAGTCTAAATTCCAGTTGCGTACGTTTTCCTCCGTTTTTACGGTAGACAACATATGAGTTCCATACAGCAATATCAAAAATGTGGAAAAAATCTTTCTGTAACATTTTTTACCCCTTTTCTTGATAATTTCAAAACTCTTCAAATTTTGGTCTATGCGGTCTACTCCTCCCATAGTATTATTATAGTCCATAATAATTTTCGGTTTTTCTTTCATATCAGAGCGGACTTGAATTTGTTCCATTTCAGTATTGTGAATTGTGGAAAGTAATGAAACTTTTTTTTTATCCATCCACTTCATCACAGTAACTTTTCCTCTCTGAAAACCTATAATCTCTCCTTTTTTTCAATTTTCTTTTCTGCATTTCTTTTGGGACTTCTTTTCTCTTGAGGTTTAGTGTGCCCTATGTGTCCGTTCGACATGAAACTAGTTTGTCTGCTAATTCTGGCGAAGAATAATAATTGTCTATTGTAAGACAGTATCCTTTATGAAGCAAAGGCTCCATCATAGTCAGGACAATTTGTGATGAAAAGCAAAGTCTAGAATATTCAGGTTTCAGAATTGTGTCTTTACCTGTATATATTATTATTGACCAGACATAACCAGAATTGGATTCGCACAACATAAAACATTTTACTCCAAATCTAGCTCTTTTGAGTGGAATAAATTGTTTCCATCCTAGTCGTCCTTTGAATAGCATAAGGCTCTCATCTATTGTTACATCTCGCTCTGGTGTCACCGTTTCACTAAATTTCTTATTGAGATGTTTTACAACTGGCCAAACTTTAACTAATTTTGGGCATTCGTGATTTTCTTTGTCAAATGCTGCATTATCAGAAAAATGCAAGTAACGTTGCAAAAGACAGAATCGACGATTAGACATTATTTTAGAGAAAAAAGGTGTATTAGTCGAATATCTTTTGCTCCAATAATGATCAATTCCAGGTTTCTTTACAATTCCTTGAAGTATATTCAGAGCGAAAAATACATGCAACTCGTTCACAGTTGTCTCTTCCCAAAATTTACTCTTTGAGAATTGTTTTGCAACACTCGATTGGATGCACTGTTTAGCATATTTATTTGTCTCTTCCACAATTTTACTCATGAGTGAAGAATCAATGAGTGTTTGATAAAATTCTAAAACATCAGAAGTGTCGTCAAATTGTGCGTGCACAGAAGGAATACCAGTAAATTTAAATCGAGGACACGGAACAGGTGGATTTTTCACATCAACCTCGGTAAAAATCCTTGCAGAACACAAATCTTCATCAGAGCTGAGCTCACTGCATGATTCATCTGAGGAATAATCCAAATAATTAGATGAAATATCTGTATCTGTATCAGAATGTAGTTCATCATCTAACAAGAAAGTATTTTCGTCGTTTATTCCATCCATAACTTCCATAAGAAAAGACAAGGTTTTAAATTCACAAGCGTTGAGTACAGTAGAACAAAAATTTCAAAGAAAAATCCCCCCTTTCCCGCTACAAAGAAAAACCCGGATGAAAAGCATTTCAGTTACATGGACAAGTCACGCCATCTGTCGAAAAATATTAATACTAAATAGTATCTTTACATTATTGTTATTGAAAAATACGGGCAAACCAGAAAAGGAAAGGAGAAAATATCGTACGCCGTACGGGCAAACCGGTTGAGGCCAATTTCGGGTAGCACGTACACCGTACGGGCAAACTGCTTAAGGGGTTAATATCAAAGCATGATATTAATTCTTCGTGTTCTTCAGAATTTTGAAGAAATCTTCTGAATTTGGGGGAGAAATCTGCTGAATTTTTATCTTTAGAGGTATGCATACAAAATATACAGATGATTGATGAATTAGATATTAATGAAGTTTATAATGTAACAGGATATTTAATCTTGATTGTGCTGTTATTAAGGATCGAAATTTTGTGTAACATTAAAAGTGAAATTATAAATTTAAGTTTTATTGTCTTTATGCAACATATTTTTTTATGCTTTAATTTTTTTTTACTGGAAAGGCAAGCTTTTTTTTTTTTTTTTTAGTTGCATGGTAGCTGAATGATCTCTTATATGGATGGATGCCATGCCAGTATAAGAAGAGATTAAGTCCCAATGGCAATTGTTTTTGTGATTGACTGTGCAATATATTTGTAAAGCTTTCAGAAAATAATTGCTTTTAGGACATATAAAAATATGTTCCCCATATAGAATTTAAAGAACATATGGTAAAGTTACATTTGAATTCTTGTTAATTTTTAAAAAAGCAGATGGTTTATTTCACAGAAGATGGATGATATGTTTCACTTGTTTTTATTCCAGATTTCTGTTATTTTCAAATATTGCAACTAAATATTCCTCAGATTTAAGAAATGTGGCCAGCACATCTCTAAACATTTTGAGACGTGGAATTGACAGAATAGTAACGAGGTTTAAGTGAACTATCAGCACCTAATTGATCATTTATAAATGAAATCTAATTAATTTGTTAACTTTATGGCTCAGTCTTAATGATACATGAAGTCATCCTGTGCTCATATATGGTTTTGTATTCAAAAATCAATGACTTAATAATATATTTTTTTTAAATCTTTAGAATTCTCAATATAGTGTTAACTATGTCAGTCCATTTCTTTGTATAGTTGCTAAATTGTATCCTTAAAAATAACACATAACAGTAACATTTGGTGACAGCATTCTTTTATTGGAAAAGTGAAATGAATATGAAATTGTGGACTAAGGCTAATACATTTAATTGCTTCATAATGAATTTATTCTCATAGCATTTAGCACAATTCCAAAATACATTTAACGTTTATAAATATAATATGTTGTTCTCAATCACGTTCCTATTTTAAATACCAAATTTCAGAAGTTTCTCTTGTCTTTTTACAAAAGCCTGTTCCAAGTGTTAAAAGCATCACTTCCAGTGCATTAATATTTAAAAAAAATCTAGTTGTTCCCATTGATATAAAAGTTTTAAATGCCAAAACTGGAAAGTAAGAAGATGAAGATTTGATATAGTATGTAGAAAAACTATAAAATTAAAAAAGATATGAATGGGTGCATTAAATACAAAGTAATGCACCCATTCATATCTTTTTTACTTTATATCTTTTTTATACTAAGTTCCAATACAGCTTGCAAAAGAATTTTTTTCCATTAAAAGAAAAAAAGATAAGACTGGATTTTAACCATATTTAGGCATGAAACTCTTGAAGCAGTTCTAATTGAAAAGTTAAATATACAGGGAAAAGAAACTTTATTAAAAAAATTCCATAATTCAGAGCTTAAATTTACTAAGCATGCTACCTATAAATATTTATATTCATTATTTGTAAAGAAATTATAAGTAATTTTATGATCATTATATGTACTATTCTTCTGTATCTAAAATTCAATTTTTTTTTAAATTTTATTTTCCTGTAGAAATCAGAATTCAGAAACTTAAATATATATGATTTGTGGATTCTTAGTTTCTCTATGATTATTTGTGATTTAAAATATTTGCATCAACGTTTTAGTAAATTTTGATATTTCTGCTTTAATAAAAGGAAAATTTCTAATAAAATATGCATATAATTTATAAGATTTTTATTTATTCAATTTTATATATAGAGAGATTTTAAGCTAATCTAATTAAATGGATTACATTAATGATTTAATTAAAAATTAATAAATGGGTAATAAAAATATGCTTTATATACACATTTTCTAATTTGTAAAAATGTCATTCACACATTGACTGCTGACAAGTTTTGCTCTACGTTGGAGTATATGTAGTGTAAACAGGCCTTATGAGCTTCAAGCAAAGTACCACTTCTAGTTGTCCAATTTTGCCCAAAATCTAATCAACTCTTTATGTACGAATGTAGAAAGCTTAAATATGGAAAATGAGAATTTTTGGAAGTTCCAGTAACAGTTATTGTGGATGAAAAAATTTTCACTCGCAGACAGACATCATTCTAAAAACAGCTGAAACATGTTGTTGAGTTCCCTAATTCGCGCTTTTTCGTGGAACACATCCTTTAGAACAGCGAAAAAAAGGTTGTAAAGCCCTTTAGAAAGGCACGATCCAAATCACTTTTCTGCTTTCCTTTATTACTGTTCCCTAATGAGAAGAGTCATTATAGGGGCCCACCAGCGGCCGAGCGGTAACGTCGCTGAACACTGGTCCGAGGTTCGAATCCTGCGAACGGGCTGGCTGCATGGGCGTTTTCGTGGTTTTCCCCATGTGTAACGTGTATACGAGCTAGTTTCCCTTAAAAAACGTCCTCCACGAAGGCATCCCTCCCTTAGGCAGATAGCCCTCAAGTGCCGTAATCTAATAAACCAAACCATTATAGTGGTTGTTTGTGCCCTCCCCATGAAAGTAGTAAAATTTACAGAATGAAAAACATTCTAAAATTTCGTAACATCAGTTTGACACCTGAAGAGAAATGTAGCTAGCCACTGCTCAGAAAAATGAAATGTAAGCGAAATATAAACGCATAAGCATGGGGCCCGTACGCACTTGGGGCTATAGGGCGTATGCACTTGAGGCTACGCATGTGTTCCTCAGCGGACACATGCGTTAAGACGGCCTTGGCATAACTACACTGAAGTGCAAAATTAAGAAAATTTGCAAATTATGTCTATTTTTACAAAAAGTATTGAACCAAAGATACTAATTATGGCTCTGAAGAATTATGATGAAACATGTCGAATATGAAACGTACGCATATCTGAGGAGGGGATCTAGGCCGCACGAGGGGTTTACGGCGATTTGTGTACTTGTACTTCTTCACAACATTTGCTGTATTTCTCGCAAAAGTGGGGGTAAATTTTATGACGTATCACGTAAAATTAGTAGCCAGGAATGTATAGATGATGGAATAAGGGGGTTGTAATATCTTGTTATTTAATAAATAAGTATAATTATTGTTGAAGTGGCAACGCCATATTTGTATCAAACCGTTACTCAGCAACGAGAGATATTGTTTAAAAAAAGATTAGTATTCTGAAGATTTTAACAGCTAGGAGTAGTATTAAAATTCTGCCACTTAAGAATTGTATAAAATTTGTCTATCACCGAGAACTAGAAATAAAATTTATGTTCTACTAAGAAGATTGTCTGTTTTGTAAATTACTGCAAAATACATTACAGTCTTAATAAATTGGAGGTTCCACCGAGATACTGGAAATTAGGAGTGCAATTATCAATTTCGATGGTGCTGGTCTCCTAATCCCAGAAATTTACTGAAGTTTTTAGAAAAAGTTTGCTAATACCAATTGCCAAGTTTTTTTTTATTTCAAGGAGAAATGGATGTAAGAAGTCTGCCGTTATAAAGCCAGATTTGAAGCGGATCATTCAAAGGTTATCTTCTGTGCTTCTGTAACTTGCGTCCGAGCAAAAACTGTCAAAAATAGGATACTGCTGATCTCTGAAGATAAGATTAACTTTTGGTTTTCTTAAAAAGCTTTTATTGAATTTTAATACTTTATTTCAGAATATCGTGTAAGATTTTGTTTAAAATAACTGACCCCAAAATTATTCAGCTTAACTTTATAATTGATATTCGTGGTAAAGAAGTATTTTGAAATTATTATTTATGCTTTACTTTTATTTGTATTGAAATTTTATGTTGATAATTGATATGTGTAAGCCATCCCGGCATTTATATTTAAAAAAAAAACTGCTAGCTGAGTTTTTGAATTTGTTGCCAAGCAGGCGCGTGAAAATAAGTAATAACGTCAAACTGACGTAGAGTGAATTGATTATACTGCAGAATTGGCAAAGTCTAAGTTCTCGCCATCCAGGCGTGTGGTATATAGTAACGTCATCCCGACGTATTACAGATTGTATATTCTAAAAGTTGTATTGCGAGACTGGCAAAAATTGTTTTTGTTATCGCCAACCAGGCGTGGAGATAGATAGTAAAATCGTCAAACTGACGTTGGTAAAATTCCATTGTATTGCCTAACTGGCAAAGGTGTTTCTATAGTTATAGCTAACGAGGCTTGTGAATAGTGAGTAAAACGTCAACCCGACGTAGTATTAAATTATTTTGTGCCAACCTGGCAAAGTTGTTTAAATAATTCTCTCCAATTGGTTAGTGTGAATTTCGTATTCGAGAAATTAAATCTCACCAGAAATTATATATTTTTAATACAAGTACGAGCTTTTAGATTGAATTTCAAAAGGAAGTCTATTAAAAGTAACTTGTGTCAACATGTCATTCTTAGCTAGGAGTAAAAAACAGGATTTAAAAGTACTAGCAGAAGAGTTAGGTTTAACCGTGAAACCTGAATTTAAGATTGCTCAGTTGCATAAACTGATTACTGAAAGTCCCGATTATAATGAGGAGTTTACTCGAGAACTACTGGCTGCAATTAGAGAAGAAAGGGAACGAAAAGAAGAATGCGAAAGAGAAGAAAGAGAAAGAGAAAAGGAACGCGAAAGGGAAGAAAGAGAAAGAAGAGAAGAACGCGAAAGAGAAGAAAGAGAAAAAGAACGCGAAAGGGAAGAAAGAGAAAAGGAACGCGAAAGAGAAGAAAGAAAAGAAGAGCTTGAAAGAGAAGAGCGAATTAGAGCCTTTGAGCTACAGAAACTTCAGCTGGAAGCAATGACTGCCACAGCACAGCCGGCAGAAACTACGCAGTTACCTGAGCAGCCTTTAAAAATCAAAATTCACGATGTCATGCAACGTTTCAACCCTAAAGAAGATGAAATAAGTTTGTTCCTGGTGTTATTTGAGCATCAAGCTAAAATAATGAATATACCTGCTGAAAATCAAGTGACTCAATTTATTTCATTACTGCCTCCTGACATTGTTCAGCTTATTGCTAGAGAACCAGAAGAGGAAGCGAAAAAGTATGAATATGTAAAAACTTTACTGTTACAACGATTTAAATTGACTGTGGAAAAATTTCGACAACTATTTAATAAACACCAAAAATCTACTGAAAGTATTTGGTATGATTTCTACTATGAATTAAAGAATTATTTAGAAGGATGGCTTAACGGATTAAACATTAAAACTTTTGAACAGCTAAAAGATCTCATGCTGGTTGATCAAATAAAAAAGCGTACCTCTCCTGATTTCAAAGAACATTTTATGGATCAATGGACAACCATCATTTCACCTACTGAAATAGTTAAGAAAATTGAAGATTTTGAAGACATGAGGAAAACAATAAAACCGAAATTTTCTGTCAATCAGACTGAGAAAATTAACAAAGGATCATTTAAACCGCGTTACGATAGTTTTGTAAAAAAAATAGAGCATCCGCCTCATTTTAAGCATTCTGATAGATGGGATGATTCAAAATACAAGAAAGATCATCAGCAAAGGAATCAGTTCCAAAACAAAAACGAAGAAAATTTATATGACAAAAGATATCGACCAAGTTGTTTCGAGTGTGGATCATATGAACATTTTAAGCCTCAGTGTCCTCGCTTAAAACCAAATGAAAAGGTAAATTGCGTATCTTCAAATGATGATTTGTTAGAGACATATACAATTAACGGTTTAGTGAATGGGTATTAAATGCCTATTCTTCGAGACACAGGAGCCACTGTTGATGTTATTTCTCGGAAATACATAGATAACGCAAAAATGACTGGAGAACATGTCTGGGTACAATATCTTTTAAATGACCATTTAGTGTGTCTACCGTTAGCGGAAGTTGAAATTAATTGCGAACTTGGTAATATAAAGACAAAGGCAGCTGTTGTTACAAATGATCCCGGAAGATATGTATTGGGTAACAAAACTGCACAATTGTTCAAAAATAAATCATTCTTAAATTTAGAAAAAATAAATGCGCTTTTGACACGATCTCAAGTAAAAGGATCTCCTGAAGATGATCAAAGCAGAGAAATTGAAATGGAGAAACTAGAAGAATTGACGTTTATTGACACTGACGAAGATATTTTACCGCAAGCTGATGAGGAAGACAAGGAAATTAAGAAAGCGATTAATGTAAATTCAAAGGAATTAATTGAATCTCAGCTTCAAAGCAGAGATCTAGCGTCATTGCTTAACGAAGCTAAAAATGAAAATTCCAGCAAGACAAATGATTTCGAGGTAAAAGAAAACGGATTGTTGGTGAAAAGGAAAATAGATAAAAACGGAAATGAAAGGGAATTAATTGTTATTCCTGAAAAATATAGGGATCAAATAAAGTCATTATGTCATGATAGCACATCTGGACATTTAGGCGTCGTGAAAACTAAAGATAGATTAAAAAGATACTTTTACTGCCTAATTGCTATAAAGAAATAGAAGAGTATGTTAAAACTTGCGATCCATGTCAAAGAGTGGGAAAATCTAATGATAAAGCCAAAGCACCTTTGACTTTAGTACCAATTATTGCAGAAGTATTTTCAAAAACTAACTTTGACGCATGCGGTCCTTTACCAATAACACCGAATGGCAATAGATATTTAATTACAGCTATTTGTTTAGCTTCAAAACATCCGGATGCTGTACCTGTTCCTAATATTGGCACAACGTCAGTAATTGAAGCCATGTTACAAATATTTAGTAGAATGGGTTTCCCGAAAGAAATACAAACTGATCAAGGTACCTCCTTTATGAGCAATCTAGCCATAGAATTTGTAGAAAAATTTGGAATAAAATTAACTAGAAGCTCAGTACACCATCCGCAGAGCAACCCTGTTGAAAGATTTCACCGAACAATCAAACGAATTTTAAAAGTTTTATGTATCGAAACAGCCTCTGAGTGGGAGAAGCAAGTTCCCGCAGCTTAAGAACAATAACGCACGAGAGTACGGGATTTACACCTGCAGAATTAGTATATGGTCGAAATCTTAGAACACCTGTAACATTATCATATGAACAATGGATGAATCCTGAAGACGAAGGAAATAATGTTGTTGAATACGTTTTTCAATTGATAAATCAGTTAAAAAGATGCAAAGAGCTGGCTACAGATAAAATGCTGGAAATGCAAACCAAAAGAAAGGTGTGGTACGATCGTAAAGCTATAAAAAGAGAATTCTCTGAAGGGGATTTAGTATTAGTTGTATCAACGAATAAACCAAACAGACTAGCAGTTGAATGGAAAGGTCCTGGGAAGGTTGAGAAGAAATTATCCGAAACTAATTATGTTGTGAGTTTCGAAGAAAAAAATGACTTTAACCAAGTCTACCACGTTAACATGCTAAAACCCTATCATAGACGAGCAGAATCGGTTAACCTTATGATTACAGAAGATCAATCTGAAATTGATGATATGGAGGAAAATTTCCCAACAATTGACTCTGAACCAACATTGTTCGATTTTGAGGACATCAAAGAAAACAGCTCCTTAAGTGATAAGCTAAATGAACAACAGATTCAAGAATTGCATGATATGCTGCTGAAGTTTTCAAAAATCTTTTCTAATAAACCTGGAAAAACTCATTTAATAACGCATGATATTCAATTGACAGAAAACACCCCAATCCACTGTAAACCATACAGAATGTCTCCTAGACAAACCGATATATTAAAAACAGAAATTGATAAAATGCTTCAGCATAAAATAATTGAAATAGGAGATTCATATTACACTTCTCCTATGATTTTAGTAGAAGTAGCAGGGAGGGATCCAAGACGTTGTATCGACTATACAAAATTGAATAAATTGACTAAAACACAATTCTTCCCCTTGCCTAACATCGAACAACGAGTAGAAACGGTAGCAGGCGCAAAATATATAACTCTTTTGGATTTAACAAAGGGATACTGGCAAATACCTTTAACACCTAATGCTCAAAGATTAGCCACTTTTGTTACAAGTTTTGGCACATTTAGACCTCTACGGATGCCTTTCGGACTTAAAAATGCACCATTTTCATTTAGTAAAATGATGGCCGAAATCCTTCACGGTTGTGAAAACTTTGCTGTTCCATATTTAGATGACGTGGCAATCTTTTCAAACGCCTGGGAAGGACATCTAAGTCACCTGAAAGCCGTTTTGTCCAAAATGAAGGACGCTGGTTTAACTATTAAACCAATAAAATGTAAATTTGCTCAAGATAGAGTAAAATATCTAGGACATATTGTAGGTCGTGGTATCAGAATGCCAAGTGAAGTGAAAGTAAAAGCTATTCTTGATTTTCCAGTGCCATCCACAAAAAGTCAAGTCAGAGCATTTTTAGGATTAGCGGGATATTATAATCATCACATTCCCATGTTCTCATCTATCGCAGCACCTTTAACAGAAACTTTGAAAGGAAACTTAAAGAAAGGAAAAATAAATTGGACAGAAGAGTGCACAAAAGCATTTGAAGAGCTAAAGGAGAAACTGTCTCAAAGGCCTATACTACATGCATCTGATTTCAATAAGGAGTTTATTTTGCAAACTGATGCTTCAAACTCTGGTATGGGTGTCATTTTAGCTCAAAAAGATGAACGAGACAATGAACATCCAGTATTATACCTCAGTAAGAAGTTTACAGAAACTGAAAAAAAGTACTGTACCACAGAAAAGGAATGCGCCGCCATAATATTTGCTGTAAAGAAACTTCAATGTTATTTAGACGGGCATACTAAATTCCTCATCATGACCGATCATAATCCCTTAGTTTGGCTCAAAAATAATGTGAGTCTAAATCCACGACTTATGAGATGGGCACTGGTACTACAACCCTACAATTACACGATCGTTCTTCGAAGTGGTAAAAATCATAAAAATGTAGACGCATTAAGTCGTACTCCCTGGCCTGATTAAATAATTTGTTTCTCTATATAGATAAAAAAATATTTTGTTCCTTCCTCTCTTCTTCAGTGTATGTTATTATGTTATTTCTTGTTTAATTCTCCTTTAAATGCTTGTATTTTAATTCTGTGTTGTGCTGATATTACTGTTTTAACCCATCAACGAGCCCGCCTCTCGGAACGAAATGCTTCGAAAACGGTCGCGTTGTCAGACAACAAACCCCTCCAAAAAAAATCGCTTTCGTTTTCTGAAATCTCTCTAAGATGGCCCAGCCTAAGGCAGTATGTTTGCTTCCCCTTAGTGTGATGGATAAGCCATAAAATTGCCTCCCCGCTATTGAATGCCAAGAAGTAGTTGTTCCGTTTAGTTTCGTCTCCCTCCTCTTTCTTTGTACTAGTAGCCTGTAGGTAGACTTGTTTCTTTTAGCATGTGACTGCCGAATTTTCCGAAATCTTTTTAGAATTTTAGCTTCCAAGCTTGTGAACATTCAATTATTCGACATGTTTTATTGGGCAGTATTTTAAGAAAGATCATTATTTATTTTGTTACACAATTTTTTTACTATTTACTTATCTATTTTATTTAGTTTTAGTAAACCAATTTATTTTGGGAAATTAAATTTTAATCCATTCTTTTACCGACTCAGTTTTCATCACATTATAAGTCCATACATATTTACGATGAGAGTACAATATTTATCAGAAATTTTTGGAAAATTTCGCATATGCATTTATATTTTAGCGTTGAATTTTTTTCACAAGTTGTTCGTTTACTGTCGAGCTCATCTTCGTCTTTTCAGCGTGGAATTGGCAAGCATAATCTTCCTAATATTTTTCGGGATTTTATAGCAATTTCTAGAATTTTGGCGGTTTTCTACAAATATTTTGGTAAGTTTAGCTATTATACAGTTGCTACTAATGTAGAATTTAAAGCCAAAAATGTATTCCTTCGTTGATTTGAGAGATCGCATTTCGAATTTAAACGGAAGTTTAAATGAATTTGATACAATCTTACCACAGACTAGAAAGAATTATTTCTCTGTGTTGGATGGATTTTTCTCACTTTTCTGCATTTGATACATTAAATGCATAAAGCAGACACTCACAAATAGAATTTAAATAAATTTCTATTTTCATTTAAAATTTGTCATTATTAGCACCTCCCGCAGTTTTATGCAATCATAGAATTTTCCGAATTCTATTAGGTCGTTAACATAATTTCAAGGCCTAATAGAAAAGTGATAATATGGAAAGACTATGTCTTGAGTACCAATAGCCAAGTATTTGTAATTAAATAAAATAATATTGAATACCAGCCGCTTTTTTATTTATTTTTAGTCATATAACAAAAGATAAACAAGAATACTATTACATCTAAGAATTATTTAGTAAATTATTTTGCTAATGTTTTATGAATGAGGAAACACGGTAAAAATGTTTTAATGATTGAATTCACCGTTAAAAATCAAACAAACCCCAAAATTCCTTTTTCCCATAACTTCGTAAAATGTTTTGATTAAATATGATTTGAATGAGTTTTCCAATTCTGTTTTGAGTGATATAAATATTATTAAATTAGGATATAAATATTAGGATATAAATTATTATTAGTAATAATTTTTGTATTATAACTTAGCAGAATATCGTTTATCGTTAAAAATTATATCTAAAAGAATTAAATTTTGAAAAAGAATAAAAAATATAATTAACTGTTCCATTTTCTCCTCTATGCATCTATTTATATAAAAAAGGAATCTGGCTAGGAAATTTACGACTTGTATATGAACTAAAAATTGGTATCTTGACAAAACTTGTCAGAGCATAAAAAGCTTACATTCTGTGATATTAGTGTATTAATCATACTTCTGTATCCGTAAATGCAGTTTATAATTACCAGCATAAGTATCATATGGATTTTATTAAAACGACGAAAACTGAATGCATGATCCTAGCATTATCAAAGTACGGCTTTTTATCCCGTTAAGAATTGCTTGGTTCGTAACCAACACGAGTTTTATTTTTGAAATGTTATTCCAAATAAAACAGGAAGCGTTAAACTATATGCATTTTAAACAGTTTTACTTTTTTTTTGGAAGGGAACCTGACTTCCGCAGGCTAACTGACACTAAGGTCTCGAAAGACTATTTCTAGTCAATAGAGTTTTTTCATTCTAGAAATACTCATTATCTAGAGCTATCTTTTTTTTTCTAGCCATTGTAAACTACAGATATAGTGGGAAAAAATTCTCATTTTACATAATTTTCGGATAATTACATTTTACGTTAAATAATTTTAGATTTTGATTAACGCAATCGATGAATATGGCAGAATAATAGTTTGTTGTAAACATTGTAAATTTCAACGTTCTTTAAGTAAAGTTTTCAAGTAAACCAAACCAAAGATTATTAAATTAGTCTTATAATGTTTACTGTTTGGTTTTCAGTGTTCTGAATTTGCATTTTAAAAAACATAATTTAAATAATCTTTCTTTACGCTAGTCGCTTTTAAAATGTTTACCTATGTAAACACTTACTAATGTTTAATGTAGCAACTTTGTATGTACTTAACGAAAGACTTAAAGGAATTTATAAAGAAAACTAGTTCACATGGAAAAAATCACGAAATCTTCCCTACAGCCAACGTATTGACCAGAAACCAAAACCAGTCAAAATACTTATGATCATCTCTTTTATCTACATAGCCATTGGTAAACTTTTCAAACTTATACTTGTTCTTATTGCAGTTATAAACAGAAATGTGAACACTCAGATACTGCCGCTTGTTAAAGTTAGTACAGTCTGCGGCTGATTCTATATCTGCCGAGGTGTTTTCGAAAAAACTTGAAAGATAATAAATCATGTTACCTGCTGAGTCATCGAAATATTATATATTTGTTTATTGAAACTGAAAATTTTATAATTTTCTATAAAACTGCAATGGAATTATTGCATTGAGTAATCTTCAGTGTGATGTAATTAGTGTCCTAAATATAAAAGTATGCAAAAATCAAATTGGAAATTACAGCAAATCAGTCCCTAGAAATATGCTATGCCTGTATTAATCTAGTAGCAATCAATTATTCATGAACATTATAGTATGCATGCCATATAACAATTTGTCAGCAGTACAGGAAACAATTTCGATATGCGTGCCTTTTCTTTTAACATAGTTTTTCTCTCGTTACTTTTAAGATAAACATATAACTTGAAATAGTTTTTCTTCCTCCAGCTTTCACTTATTTATTTCTTAAAATATCTCCACTAAAATTAGAGTGATATTATTAACGATTTTTCTTTATTATATAAATATAAAATTTATCCTTTATTATATAAATAATTGAAATGCTTAAATTTGACATTCTAATAAATATTTTATAGTAACTCTCTGAAAAATTTAACTTCTTTTAAAATGTATGAAAATGAATTAAATCGTGTATTTTTTCCAGTCTTAATGATAATAGAATTTTAGAATCATCAGTTATATATCCGTATTGATTATGAGAAATTATCTCATTCTTCTTTGAGCTGGAAATTGCTCAATGGAGCTTCTTCCAGCTAGAATTTGAACTCGGGGTGTAAGTGATAGTAGATCGGACTATCAGACGGAATGCCTGTGGTTCGTATTCCGCTGATAGGATAACGGATTTTTCGTGTTTTTTTTTTTTTTTTTTTTTTTTTCATAAAAACGCTATGTCTCTTCAATGGCACCCCAACGAAAACATGTCAGACGATAATTCGTTAACACATGAATTATTCCGACAGTGCCTCGTGCTTCTTCTCTCTCGCCCTTTAAATGAAAACAAATAATAAGGAATTATGCCATTCTCACTATCTTGTTATAAATGGAAGTCCTTCCAGCTAGAATTTGGAAGACCTCCTTATTAGAAGCACAAAAAGGGCACTGCTGAATTTTCGCATTTCTTGCTTCGAAAAAAATCCAATGTATCTGCATGGTATCTTTCTATTTGTGCAGCATTTGAAATTATTCCGCTTTCGCAAATTTTTCAAATTTACTTTTTCTTGTATCGTTATTCCATTTGTCGTATATTGATAGGTGAAACAATGCAGATTTCTGTCTATTTTCTTAAGTTTTCGTATCGGCAGGAAAATATACTGTCGCACTTAAAATTGGTTTTAATGCTGAAAATGATTTGATTGTTTGGTTCTATTTTTCCTTTTTCTTCCTTTAAAGATTTATTTTTCTTCCATATACTTATTTATTTATTACATTTTAATCTAATAGTCTCCCAAAAACTAAAGCGATAAAAAAGTTCTTTGATTCCAAGATAAAAGAAACTTTCATTATGCTTTGAATTTCTTCAGCAATCTTTCACCAGTAGGATTTATTTTCTTCTTTCACCTACTGATACTATGTGATTCTATATATGTAATATATCTGATTATGTATGTGTGTGAGTGTGTCTAAAGGTTTAATTGATATATATATGTCATCAATGATATATATATATATATATATATATAATCAATGATATATATATATATATGCATTCATATTTTAGCATATGTATATATTATAATGCATATATATATATATATATTGCATTTTATAATTTCATTACACAAAAATTTTATACCTTAGGGAGTATATCTTTTATAGTAGATTTTGGGAATGCTTGAATTTTGAGTGAAAAGGAAAGTCAAGATTTCTACTACTTTACCCCGTTCAGTGGCTCTCTCTTTTACTGAGGAATTAACATCATAGGAGGGCTGTTTTTGCCCAAAGGTTCGGCCTTTGTGGGAACGGTTAGGGGAAACCGAAAAAGCAAGAAATAATTTTTCATTCATGAATTGACATCTTCAAGAAGCATTGACTCTCAGTGAGTAAAAGACAAACATCTGGAAATATGTATTTAAGCATAAAATGGTTTTCGATTCCAAATAACATTAATTTAGAGAAATTTTTGTGGATGCAATATATAATATTGAGATAAAAGTATAAAAGTAAGTAAAAGAGGGCGATGTAGGGTGATTTCATTGTTCGACTGTTCGATACACTATTCGACTATGTTAGAGAAAGGCCTCAAACATAGTACTGTTGGCCCTGTGTTTAGATTTGCTAAATTTACTAAAGCACACAATATCTATCTACCAAGATAAAGGTATTCTACTTCCGACGAGCTTTCTAAGAAACACTTACACGCATTTAGTTTACATGTTGAGAAAAATCATAAAAATTCCATGCAGTTGATCTATTTCGTCGCTGAAAATAGAAGCCAAGAAGAATCGATAGTGTTCTCTGGCTTCAGGCACCTAGATTTCTCACTTTGAATTTGGAACTAGAAATATAATTACAAATGTCTCTACTAGGGAAGATCAAAATTCATTATTTTTTCACACATGTAAAATCTGGATAAATACGTTTTCTCGTTTATAAATTACAGAAGATTTTTCAATAATTCCTGATATTTTAAAGGAAACTTTTGATGTATTTGTTTCCTGTAACAGGTCTAAATAATCATTCATTAAAGCCACACTCATTTTAACGATCTGAAAATTAACAAATGAGTTGAACTCTTTCATAATTATAATAAAAAACTTAATTTGGGTTTAAGATTACCTCAGAAGTGATTTTTTTTTATTTCTTAATTTAGATGCCTTACAATCCAACAGTTATTTCCCCTATTCAACTACGGCCATATTAGTGGCCGGTAAATACTGGTAGTTCGATTTACACCCTGACGAACGAATACGATGGCTGAATGGTATTTTTCCATGTTTTTCCCTATATATAACATGAATATGAGACTTTTCTCGTTAAAAAGTCCTCTACGAAGGCATCTCTTTCCTTAAAAGCAGATAGTCCTCGTGTGTTTTGCTGTATTCAAGTAATCCTTACCTTCAAACTACGGCACCTGTCACACTAAATCAAGATTAAAGGTTTCTAAACAAGATTTTTAATCGGCCTGCGGTGGCCAAGCGCTAAAACCGCTGAGTACTGGTAATCCTACATAAGTTCAAATCCTGGTGAACACGCTTGTTCGGTGAAAGTTTTCTACGTTCAATGTGAAGGAAATCTAGTTTTCCTTAGAAAGTCCTCCCTGATAGTTTACGTCCTCTTGCGCAGATGCCAATTCCATTAAATTTTCTGCATTAAACACAATTGTAATTCTTTCTTTTTAAAGAAATCTCAGGGGAAATAATTGTAAACATCAGATTCAGTGCGATTATAATTATTATTTTAAAGTAGTTAATATTTTGAGTGGGAAAAGCATTTTTAATACGCTCATAAACAACCCCTCCTCTAAACTGGCATCAAACTGTGTCGATTTCTAAAACAATCTATATAAATACGTTTCCAAAAAATTCTGCTAAAATATTAAAAGTTGTATTTGTAGAGCATTTATTAGTTAGATTTGTGACTACCTACTGAACTTTTGGTTTTCGTAACCTATAAGGTATTTTCTCCCGCCTTCTTAGCATACCTTCGTGGTGTAATGGTCAGCACGCACGGCGTGTATTCGAGAGGTTGGTGGTTCGAGTGCCGGCGAAGGCATTGCTCCTATTTCACATGTCCTGCTTCGAAATAACCTAATGTTTCTATAGTGGCACCCAAACCAAAAAAGGTGGTGGATGATGATTCTCCGCCGCAAGGATTTGGCGATTTGGTCCCCTAATCCCCAGTCGCCCTTTACAAGGGGGAGTATATACGATATTTTCTCCCGCCCTTTTAGCATGCATTCGTGGTCTCAGTACGCTCGGCGCGCATTCGAGAAGTCCGTGGTTTGCGTCCCGGGTAAGGCATTGCTCATTTTTCATGTCTCTTGCTGTTAAAAAAAATGTAATGTCTCTAAAAACCTTCCATTCATCAGAATAGTAATAAAGTCATGAAGCATAGGGGGTAGGGGGAAAAAGGAATTTTAAAGAAAAGATTATTTTTACAAAATGACTCAAAATTTCTTGAGACAGTATAAGTAGTTATATAACTCAAATAATTAAATATTTGACCTCTTAATTTTACCAGTATTTCTGTATAGAAATAAAACATTATTATATAGCTTTAATGAGTATCATAGATAGTGGAGCACATCGAGTGAGCTTCACAATATTTTCAAAAGCAGCCACTTTGACAAATGAACAGAACTGTCGGGAATCGCTTATGAATGTCACTTACACGTTTCATAATGCCAAGAATGTTATAAAAATAACGGTTATGCTATATCAACAACTTACCGATCTTTCCAAAGTGCTTAAAAATAGAGCTGTTCCAAAAATTGTATTCAGTTCATTCACGGTGTTTAATCAAAAGCTCGTCGTCGATTTTTGAACTGCTTATCGATAAGCTATTGAATTCAGATTTTGTACAATTACGTTTACGGATGATAATAATTCGATTTAGAGTTTTTAAAATTTAATGTCGAAGAAATTTTTTGCGCATATTTCCATTTATGAATAAACTAAAAATCTTAAATTTTTAAGTTTGCATCATTTTACAGAGCGTAAAATAGCTTTTGAAATAAAATTTGCATGAAATTTGTAACCTAATTTCTGATTTGGGGCCGAATTTTGTTTTAAATTTATATATTTTTTCGATTATTTGAGGTAAAAGGATACTTGGAAGTAAAAGACTGAACCAAAAGTAATAATAATAATAATAATAATTTATCGCATAGATTAATGGTAATAAGAGATTACTTAATAGCTTCTTTGCTAAATTCCTGTACAGTTTTACAAGAAGAATCATAGGCTCTTAACTACGAAATCAAATAATTGAATCGCATTGTCAGATGTATAATATTTATAAATTTATCAAGACAGCCTCACGTTTTTATTATTCGTGATATAAATTTGTAGAAGAATTTTTTAAAGAGAATTATTTAATCTCGTATTCCCATTAAATTACACGATACATTATTTTTAAAACAAAGGGCGTTAGCCGAGAAGGTCTATTAACTTCATTTTTTCATTTTCCGTTGAAAACTATGTCAGTTCACTTTTCAAACTGTTGCTACCACATATTACAGCCCTGTATTATATTTAAAGAAATTAAATAATGGTTTTGGTTTATTAGATTACGGCAGAGCATAATCGAGGGCTATCTGCCTTGAAATTAAATAATGAATAATCTGCATAAATATATGTATGTTTCTCGCATTGTGATAAAACAACGGCACCTAGACCCATCCAATTTTGAATAACGTACATTTCCATCCGAATATGGGCATCTCAAAGCCGAGATTTGGAATTTGTTTTATTATATGTTTCCTATTTCGTAAAACTTCAATGAATTTTTTATTAAGAAACTCAACGATTTTAAAGCGAGCAAAGGCAACACTGTATGAAAATAATAATATAAAAAATTATCTTCAACGGGCGAGACTGTGTATCGGAAATTCTAAAGATATGCTCATTTAAAATTTATTTTGCGGTATTGATGTTTAACTGAAGTTTTATGGTTTAAGTGCGAAGAACATGATATTTAAAAATAAAGGTAACCCACAAACCGTTAAAAAAACGCCCTTTGGGCGTAATGTAAAATCTGAAAGATTTGCATTCTCAGATTTTTATGTTTGCATTTATTACTTTTATTTTTCTCGTTTTAATTCATTAATGCTCTTATAGGTAAACGTTCATTTTGTAAAAAATTCTATTTTTTATTCAATAACTGCTCTAAGACGGAAATTCTTAAATGCCTTTATATATGCATCCACTTTGTAACTGGTAATAAATTTGTTTCTTTAGAGTCAGTGTAAGGCGTTTATCCCAAAACATCAAGGAGATTTCTCCCCACGCTAATGACAGCCATTACCCATTGTCGTCAGGATTGCATGGACCCTTGTCCCCTTAGGCATTGGGGGTTGGAAGACATACAAAAATACGGGCTAGTCCTTTTTGGCGTGTTTTTTCGATAATACAAAAACACGGGACTGTCCGTTTTCGAGGGTACATTTAAACTAACAATAATCCGTAACGAACCGTTAAGAGACCTGCATAAAAGAACGAGAAAATCCGGGTGAAACCGTTAATGGGTTAAAAACTGTAAACTTTAATTTATAAAAATATAAATTAAAGTTTATCTGGAGGGGGGAGAGGTTGTAATATCTTGTTATTTAATAAATAAGTATAATTATTGTTGAAGTGGCAACGCCATATTTGTATCAAACCGTTACTCAGCAACGAGAGATATTGTTTAAAAAAAGATTAGTATTCTGAAGATTTTAACAGCTAGCAGTAGTATTAAAATTTTGCCACTTAAGAATTGTATAAAATTTGTCTATCACCGAGAACTAGAAATAAAATTTATGTTCTACTAAGAAGATTGTCTGTTTTGTAAATTACTGCAAAATACATTACAGGGGTTGTTAGTAGATTGGAGATAGGACAGTCACAAGCGCAGATGGCTGCAATGTAAAGTCCAGTGTCATCTGCAATTTCCGGAAGTAGTTTCAGTACAATGGATCTGTATCAAGAAGACCTGAACAAGGTCAATCAACATTTAAAACGATGAATGAGAATCATAATTTAGTACTTTCAGGGTGGCGACACAGGACCGCTACAGCTGTTATGTGAGATGTGTGCTGTCAATGGAACTCCAGTTCTACGGTCTACAGTTGCCTCAAAGCTTCATGAGATAGGGCTGTATGCCAGGAAAACCTCTGGTTGCGTTCTGTTCACTGCAGCACGGAAGAGAGCATGTTTAGCATAGTATAGATGACACGTGCCTTGAGCCAGACTTCAGCGGAGCAGGTGAGCCGCGATTCATCCTGGAGCAGTGATTCTTAGCGTATCTTTATCTGGAGAGAGTATGCAACAAGATACCACCCCCTCTTCATCAGAAAAAAGATCATTATGGTTGTGGAAGTGTAATGGTTTAGCCACACACCCTGCATGTGTTTGACAAAGGCTTCCAGACTATTACAAGGTATAGAGAGATCTTAGAGCCCTCTTTTCGACTTTTCAGGAGCGCAGTTGGTGGTGGGTTCCTGTTAATGGACGATAAACGGTCTTCTATAAAGGGCTCAGCTAGTCAACCATTACTTGTAAAGTAAGTATATTTGTCAACATGGACTGGCCAGCTAGATGTCCTCACCTTAATCCTATAAAACATGTCTAGGACGACCCTTTTGGGAGAGCAGTTTAATCTTGTCATTTCCCCCTCCAAGAACTATAGCAAAGTTGAAAACTGCCTTGCCGCAGAAGTGGGATCGCCTGACACAGGGATTCCTTAACTGCCTCATGTCCAGTATGCCGTCACCTTGCGCGACCTGTCTGGCTGTGAGAGGGAGACATATCCCATATTACACTTGTTTTTAGTTCGAATATCACAACGTGGATTTTTGACATCTTTGCATCGTGAACTTCACTCACAATCACGCATATATAAAATGTTTTTTTTATAGTACATCTCTTTCTCTGTTATAAATGTATATTCATAGCAAATTTTGTTAAAATCTGCCCATTAGTTTTCAGAAGTTTATTGCTAGTTGCCTAAAATAGGGATACTTTGTGGAGGAACCCACCAGCGAAAGAGTGGTAAGATCGCTGAACACTGGTAGGTCAACCCAGGTTAAAATTCAGGCGAACAGGAAAGGTTTCATGGCTTTCTTCATATAAAACGTGAATTATGTGCCTGCTTTCCTTAGGAAGTCTTCTACGACGGCAGCTCTTCCCACACAAATAGTCCTGGAATTTCTTTAATTAATTAATTTAAGTTCGTCGAAGACTTGGGAAGAAAGCGGCTTATAAATCACGTTAGACACGAGGGAAAAGCAACACGCTGCAAATTCGGATTTTGACTTCTCAGCAGCTATAACCACTAGATTATGAATCATCATTAAAACGTCAAGCTTATTTTTCCAGCGTAAAGTTGCCATCGCATTTGTGAAACGCACTGTTGTTTCTCCTCTATTCAGATATTTTTTCCCTTATATCATTTGGGATATGCTTCCCATACAGACTACTAGTTCAATATGCATTTGTTTTATTTTCATTTAATAAATAAAAAAAAGTTTGGGTGACGAAAAGAAATTACCCATCAATAATTTATGGCCTTTGTTTTTAAGTGCCACTCCTTTCTTTCACGACATTATAAGATACCAACAAAATGCTTCGTAACTTGCCCAGAAATATTATCAGTAAATTTGCCAGCATAACTTAACGCCTGTGTCACACTAAATTATTTTCCTGATCTCTGGAAGCAAGCAAAGATCTTTCTTCTCCCCAAACCTGACGGATATCGACTTATCAGTCTATTATCCAGCCTGGAAAAAATTTACGAACGACTTATACTTACAAGAATCGAGCCATATTTTCATCTTTTACCTAACGATCAATAAGGCTTCAGAAAATATCTTAGCACGACTCGCCAACTCTTGAGAATTGTTGAATTTGTCGGATCTGCACTTTACAATAAGTGTTGCGCTACTTATGCTGGACGTGGCCAAAGCATATGACCGCCTCTGCCACGAGGGGCTCATCTTCAAGCTTATCAAACTAGGACTTCCTAGAAAACTTATTCTTCTGATCTTGTCCTTTTTGCAAAACCGTACATTCTTCGTTGCACAAGGAAATGAAATGTCAGCTCCAAGACCTATAAGATCCAGTATCCCACAAGGCAGTATCCTTGTTTCTGTGCTTTACCTTTTCTACATCTCGTACTTTCGCCACCCTGGTTTGGACAACTACTCTTTTCTAGAATGCTATGCTGATGATACGGCAATTGCCATTAAATCAATCAAAGCAAATCGTGCTATCGATAAAATGCAGAATTATCTTTATTCAGTTGAAGATTGGTGCAGATCGGTTATTTGTCTTTAAACCTGCATTGTATTAGGATCCTCATGGAATTCTCTTCACTCTGGTCACTTCTGAGAACTTATCACATATCTTGGCTTTGTTCCTTTTCGGTACTTCTCTCCTTTTCTCTTCAGAGAAAGAACCGGCAACGTTGCGTAGTGCAATAGCTCGGTTATATTATCTAAGTCATTAGACTCAAATTAGTTACAGCAGCCAATATGGACAGATGACACGAACTTGGAGAAGCGGAAAGTGGGATGATCATTAGAGCCCACAGGTTTGGGCATTCAACTTGTAGGATTTCAAGCAAATTTCAGATACCCCGATCGATAGTGAGCTATGTTATCGTGAAGTGGAAGCGGGAGAGGGTCATGACATGCCGACCCAGACCAACTAAATCGAAAATATTGACAGATCGTGACCATCGAAGCTTGAAACATGTGGTGAAGTCAAATAGGAAAGCGTCTCTACAGATGGTGGCACAGGAGTTTCGATCGGCTTCCAGTTGTGTTGCAAGTGATCGTACTGGTCACCGGGAGATCATTGCACTTGGTTTCCGTGGTCGTGCAGCAGTTTACAAGCCGTTTATCACAGCCCGTAATGCGAGCAGTCGTATACAGTGTTGCAAGGAACGCCACCATTGGATTCTTGAGCAATGGAAATCCGTCCTATGGAGTGATGAATCGCGCTACCAGCTGTGGCGGTCCTGTGGATGTGTGTAGGTGTGACGTATACCCGGAGAAAGACGTTTACAAGCGTGTATCGTACCCATATTGAAATTCGACTGATGTGGCATCATGGTGTGGTCGTGCTTCTCATGGTATGGTCTTGATCCTCCGGTTTTAGTGTCGGGGGAAAATGAATGCCGATGCATACCAAACGGTTCTGGACTATTATGCGCTACCAACATTGTGGGCACAATTCGATTTTGATCAATATCTGTTTCAGCAAGACAATGCTCCATGTCATACTGCAACAGGGGCGTAGCTAGAGGGGGGCAAGTGGGGGCATCTGTCCTCGGGCGCAGAATCCAAGGGGCGCCAAACTGATGTTGCGACATTTTAAAATTAAATGTTTTCCATCCTTGGCAAGCAGTAGGGGGCGCGAAATCTTCAGTTGTCCCTGGACGCTGAAAGCCCTAGCTACGACTCTGTACTGCAGGTGTTATAAAAACGTGGTTCGAAGACATGGGTGTTCAAAAACTTGATTTGCCAGCCCGAAGTCCTGATATCAACCATATTGAGCATTTTTGGGACAAGTTGGAGCACCGCTTGAGAACCAGAACATGTCACCCAAAAAACACTAGAGAGTTGTTCACCGCTTTGCAAGAGGAATGGAGCAAGATTCCCGTCGAAACCTATCGCAAGTTGGTGGAAAGTCTTCCTCCTCAAAAGGCTGCGGACGTAATTGCGGGGAAAGGTAGCCCCACACGATACTGATGAACTGCTGAAACCGAATTAACGTACTAGTTAGGGGTATTCGGTGACGCACGGCCAGATAGTGTACATTTTATCTTCGTAGCTGCGGGCAGAGATCAAGTTACTGCTCAAAGGAGGTAATCGGGAATCTTTCTCTGTACTTTCTTTAAACAGCTACTCCATTTCAGGCACAGCTTCATGAATAAAATGCATATCGCCGAATTTCGTGTTTGTTTAGGGATGCATGCCGATCTAAATCTGCAAGAGTAACGATGATTTTCGACAGCTAAACGCTTTTACTTACCGCTCAATAACGGCCTGTGTCCCCTCAAAGCGCACATACATTCCATTACAAAATCTCCTTATTTCATCCCCTCTATCTGCCTTTCATTTTTGGCTGATATCTTTTAATCGCTTTATATATGTGTATGTTTGTATAAGATATAAATAAAAATTCCATTTTTATTTCAGACCCTTTAATTTTTTATATGGAAATTCTTCCTTTTTGAATTGCGTTATATACTAGGCTCTGTTTTATTTCAAATAAAATTTAAGGAGTAAACATTATTTGCCGATCGTTTTGAGGGAACGCTTTGTTGATTAAAAATGTCTTATTGCAACATAATCTGTCTTCGAAAAATTCAAAATATTTTAAAACGCGGCAAACTCTTCCAAGCCCACATCTGTTAACATAATTAATAGCTAATTGAAATACACGCTGAAATTTACATTTTTGTGCAAATTAAATGCCCATCACTTGAAACTGTAAGTTGCTAAAAACGAAAGATCAAATATTTCGAGTCTTAAATTCGTCACAATTAACAATAACGCCATAATAAAAAAAAAATAAATAAATAAAAAAACTGAATGATTTTTTAAAAAAACAGTCAAAATTTGTTAAATTACTTTAGAAGTTCCAAAGAACTCTTAATTTGGAATATTATTTTTCGTCCTATCTAACGGTACAAAAATCGAAATTCTGCACTTTTTAAAACAAGGATATGAGAAAAAATACACTACCCAACATTGGAAAATGCAACACCAAGCAGGACAGGACCAAAAATTACGCAAATTTCAGGGTAGACGCACTTCACCGAATTATGCGAATGAGAGATGTGCAGTTCTCCAACGCACGTTGGATTATTCAATTATGGCAAATCACACGAGGGCTATCTGCCTAAAGAAAGGGATGCCTTCGTGGAGGACTTTCTAAGCGAACTGGCTCGTATACACGTTACACATGGGGAAAACCACGAAAACATCCATGCAGCCAGCCCGTTCGCGGGATTCGAACCTCGGGCCGAACTACCAGTGTTCAGCATCTTTAGCGCTCGGCCGCTGGTGGGCCCAACTCACGTTGAAAAAGATATAAGGGAGGGAACCTGCAGAATGTTAAATTTTCGTGCCGTTATTTCTGATAGGGAAATCATCGTAGAAAATCTGTTCTTGTCTTAGAGGACGCGTCTAATAGCAGAGAATGCCAGGCCGTCAACAGAGGCAGTTACAGCAGATTTTGAGAGGCGCATGGTGATCGGACTGAGAAAGGCAGGTTGGTCCATACGGCAAATCTCAGCTGACACTCACCTTGACGCGTCCACAGTACACCAGCTGTGGTAACGATGGTTGGAACAAGGAAATGTGCCAAGTTCGACGGGTGCCGGTGCAGCCAGAGTGACGTCAGCACTTATGGATCGAGGTATCCGGCGACCACTCGCAAATCAATTCTACCTCCATTTGGCAGCATGTTCAAGACACCCTGTATGCTCCAATATTGACCGGAGCTATTTGCCGTCGATTGGTGGCTAGTGGCCTGCATTCGTGGCGCCCGCTAAGAAGACTGCAATTCACCCCACATCATAGACTCCAACGTCTGCAATGGTGCCGTGCTCGAGCGATGTGGACGCCGGAATGCCACATAGGTCGTGTTCTCAAATGAGTCAAGCTTCTGTTGCGGAAGACAGTCGTATGCGGAGACTATCATTGGATTTCTCCAATGATAGTCTCCGCATACGACTGTGGCGTCGATGTGGAGAAAGGTACAATCCGGCAGCAAACGCCCCACTGCGCGACATCATGGTTCGGGGCGCAATTGCTTACTATTCCAGGTCACATCTAGTTCAAATTCAGGGCACTATGACGACCTAATGATACGTGGATCATGTACTGCGGCTGGTGACACTTCCCTACCTTCAATGCCCTCTATCAGCAGTATAACGCCCGACCACACACTGCTCTCATGAGCCAACCTATTCTGGAAGGTCTCTTTTTGTTAGTCAAATTGCGCTTTGAGACGCTGCCAATGGGCTCACAGGGCACAGAGCAACCCTATTTTCGTCCTGTGTTATTGAAGTAAATACACTTTTCATCACAAGTGACGATCCGGTCCAGAATTTTGTCCTTGCGTTGATATTCGAGCAGATTAGTGCAGGCATGGACACGTATCTCCTTATCTTTTTGAGACAGTTCATGAGCACACAGTGACTGAACTTATACGTCAAGTTTATGCGATGTATAGCGCGACTAATGGATATGGAACTAATGTCTAACTCCTTAGCAAGCTCTCGATTGGTTGTATACTAATTTTCTTCTACAAGTTCTCGCAAGCGGGATTCATCAACATCAGTAAGCCTGCCAGAGCGCTCTGCTTTTTGAACTTTCGGTTCCAAACCTTCACAGTGTCATATGTTATGACATTAGAACCTAAAGTTGTAGCACATGATTTGGTGACATTTTGTAGCTGACTTTTTGCAACAGAATTGGAAGTAAATGATGGTTCTAATCTGGCAACATGATAGTTCTATTTCAGACACCTTGTAATTAATAGTAACGATATTTTTTTACAAATTTCACAACACAGTGTGTAAGCTAGTTCTCCCGCCTTCTTAGCATGCCTTCGCAGTGTAGTGGTCAGCACGCTGGGTGCGTATTCCAGAGGTCTGTGGTTCGATTCCCTGCCAAGCTGTTGCTAATTTTTGACTTCTTCTGCTTCCAAAAAATACCTAATATCTCTGTGAGTGTTCTAAAACAAATCTCTCTTTTTTTTTTTTTTTCAAATTACAAAAACCATTTGAAAAAAATATGATTAAACACGCCAACATATTATGTTTGCAAAGACGATATTTGCGGTGGCGGGAAAGTTTCGTTAAAACCCGACATATATGCATATTATTATGATTCCCATTAAAAAGACGGGATCTTTTCATGGAATCAGCAATAATTCTGCTTTACTCTACTATTTAGTTTTTTATTTACACTGCTGTACCTTTACTTATTATCTGGTAGCTTATATTCAAAATGCTTATATTCAAATCTGAAAATGCTTTTCATATTACCTTTCTAAAATGCTTTCTTAATTGCCAATTATTACCACAAAAGCCCACTTTTGCATTCTAAATTTAATTTCGAATTTCCCAGGAGAAAATTTCCTTTATTTTTCTCTGTTATTCTCCCTCCTTTCAGCATGCCTTCGTGATGTAACGGTTAGCACACTCGTCGCGTATTCGAAAGGTCGAGGTTCGAGTCCTGACGTGGGTATTTCTCATTTCCCATATCCACTTGTTCGAAAATAACCTAATGACTCTACAGTGGCCCCCGACCTAAAAGGTGGTGGATGATGATTCTTCACCAATAGGATTTGGCGATTGGGTCCCCTAAGGTATTTTCTCCATCCTTTCTGCATGCTTTTGTGGTGTAATGGTAGTACACTCGGTGCGTATTCGAGAGGTCTAGGTTCGAGTCCCGGCGAAGGCATTGCTAATTTTTCACATCTCCCATATCAAAGAAATCCTGACAATCTACAACTGAATTGAATTATTTATATATATATATAAAACAGAGGGATTGTCATTGATTAGAACGAAGACATAAAATTTTTTCTGAAAATATTTTTTAGAAATTTGAAATTTAGCTTTAAATATAAGTAACCTAATCTAAATAATAAATAAAAATAATAAACTGAAAGGTGAAAAAATAATAAATTGATAAAAGAACTAATTTTTAGGGGGGAGAATTCTCGTAGTAGAAATGAAAGAAGTAATAGTATACGTTTTAATCTTACAAAAAAAAAAAAAAAAAAAAAAAACTGAGATATGTAAATTTAAGGAGTTATCTGACTTTCATTTTCTAATCAGTGAAAAATTAACATTATTAAATTTAAACAATCCAAATGAAGAAGTTTATAATATAGCATTTAAATACTTAAATTATATACAAATAAAAATTTCATCACAACTTTCTAGCTTTAAAACCCAGTTATTTGAACAGTAAAACTGCTTTAAATCTTTTGAAGATAATTCTCTAATTACAGCCTAGTTCAATCATAATGAAATTTGAAGCTGAAATAAGGCTAATATTCCCAGTTACTGTTGCTGATGGTAAGAGAAGCTTCTATAATCTTAAAATAATAAAATATTATGAAACATCTTCATTTGGTCACAAAAAACTATCTATTCTCTGTATAGAATATGAATTAAGCTATCAAATTCCTTCTGGAAAAAATATTGATGATTTTGTTTTATAAAGGTAAGGAGAATTAAATTATATATATAAAAATTACATAATTAGTACAGCATTTTTTACATTGCTATCTATTCTGTTTTTTTTTTTGTTATTTGCTATTTTTCAAAAAATTAAATATAAGATCATTATTTGTAACATAATTTTTCTGAATATATAAAGCTATGATTAAAAATATTATAAGTGTTAGAATGTTGTGATTTGAAATATTTACCTTCAATGAATATGAAAGCGTATAAATATCATTAATTTCAATAAACATAGGGGTATGCCTCTGCCTCAGGCAAAAAAATATCTATGTAAGGCTCTACTTAGAATCAGCATTGCAATATATGTTTTAAAAATTCCTCAGTGTAACCTCAAAAATATGTATCTATATTTATAATCATAAAAACACATAATTTCTAGACCTTTCACCAGAAAACGTTGAGGCATTAATTCCAATTCAATCAGTTCTTATAATACAGAGAATGCAAAGAGATAATATAAAAATCAGCTCTGTGCTTCAAATCCCTAATGTATTATTTATTGAACTTCTTAAATGTATTCTTTTCATGTGGTATCTATTGGTATGACTTTGAGCACACATGTTTGGGACAAGAATATTTACATCTGATAAATGTTTGTTAATATAAATATTCAGTTTAAATTGAATTTTCAGAATATATTTTCATATGTGAAATTTTCAGAAATTTTTATACATGGAACATACTTTCATCCACATTAAGAAACCTTAAAATGAATTTTGTTTATATGATTTAATGACTATTATCTAAAAATATGTCACATTACTTAGCATTCCTGACTGCATAAGTTTTCTTCTGTTTTATCTTCCCAGAAACAAAATAAATCATTATGTTTTAATGTTTTTCTGCATAAATTGTTTTCCTTTATTTAGTCCCAGAAATAAAATAAATCAACTTACTTTAATGTTTTTTTTAAATAATTTAAAGTAGTCTTTTAGATATTTTCAGTAACAATTTGGACACAAAAGTTCAGCTGAACTTTGGGCAGTGGCCATTACCTGTTTTGCTATGCTTTTGTACACTAATCTACTGCCATCGAATCTACGGTCTCTAATTTCACGACATTTCAATAAATGATCCGAATCTATTGCAAAGTATTCACTCTGATAAAAAATATAACTGTGAAAGAAAATCATAACTTTTTAAAATAAAATTTTAAATTAATTAAACAGTATTCAAATTATAGTTTTTTACAAATATTTTTATAGCTACCAATAGTTAATAATAAATATATTTTTGTATATTTATAGACAAGTATATGAATGTATACAATAAAATATATTTTTTTGAATTATTGGTCTGCTTTCATAACTAAATTACAATTCTCATTTCATTCTATTTGTCCCGCTTTCTCTCGATGAAAATGTGGTCACTTTATACTAGGATCAAAGTCAGAAATAATTGTCATGAACTCAGGATTTTTACCTCCAGCCTTTTCAGTTATTTCTTTTTGAACTATATTAATTTAGTTTATTTTAGTTATTTATGCAAAATCTCACAATTTTTTCCTCAATATTACATACTTTACACAAATTTCCCAGCCAATGTTGAGCTTTTAATAGCTCTTCTTCTTAATTGAAGTTACTTTGGTACTTTTCCATTATGCATCTGCCACACATCTTATAGGTATTATTGTAATAGTATGTGGGTATTTAATTATTCTGGTTCACACACACAGTCTACCAATAATGTTATCATTAGGTCTCAACATGTGTTTAGCTTCTCTTTCACAGGTGTCAAAAAGGGTGGCAGGCACATAATGGAAAATTGTTACTTTAAATGCTAAATCCAGATAACTGAATAAAAAAGCATTATTTACAAACATTGTAAAGTTGTATTTATGTAAGCTGAGGGGGGAAAAACAGTTATTGCATCACTTCTAATGTTGTACTATGAACTCATTGAATTCTTCTGCACAAATAAGAAACAATAAAAACCGCACATAGAAGTGAAAATAATAACAATTGAACACATAAAATTAATAACATAGGACATGTCAAATAAATTCAAACTACCAAAATTTTATCTGCCACCTTACAATTATGTTTTCATTAAAAGTGTACTATTTTGGGCCTGGGTTCAAATTCCAGAGAGGCATGGATGTTTGTTAGTGTAGAGTATGTGTGTGATATGCGGCCATTTAAAAGACTAGTAAGCCAAAAGTCCTCTTGAGTGGTTTGGTGGCAGGGAACGAGAAATGGGAGACATTCAGATGTATTCTCAGGGGTGTTCTCTATCAAAATTTGGATGGCTGCAGCATTAACACAGTGGAATTATACCTGTATGACCAACAGTTTAATTCTCATATTCCACCACATGATGAAATGATGCTTGGTACTGAATTTGGATAGAAATGAAGGACAGAAGATATGCTTCTAGTTCCATATAATTTGATATTAGTCTAACAGTGACATACAGTGTGTTCATTTTAAAGCAGGTAGGAAACAAAATCATTATTTCAGTCTTGTATCACTATTATTGTTATATCCATGGTTACATTTGTTTTAAAGGTAATAGAAATCATAGAGAATCAAGTAATAGAAAATAAAATAAAACAATAGAAATGCAAAACTCAAATAATGACTTTTTAAAATGATCTGTCTTATAATAAATGCACTGTGTTGTGAATAACACAACATGTTGCATTACACTCTACTCATATCTCGTCACAAGCAACTTCAGTCCAGTCTTCCCTAGGATATTATGTTCAGCTGTTGCTTTTGTAATATACATGTCAACAATCTTATATTTATGTTAGAAGATAGGAATGTGAATGTATTGATGTATGTTGAAAATATGGGGATATGGTCTTCCATCTTCAAAAAAGGTACACAGGAATAGTTAACTAAATGATGTCATGAAGACTTCGAGTACTTGGTGCCAATTAAATAGCATGCATATAAACAATGAAAAGCCTGCCTGTATAACTTTCGTATTGTGTCACAAAGCTTTTGAATTGGAGTTTTATATAATAATATCCATATGCCTCAATACTAAACTTTTAACTAAATGGGAATTGTCTTAAATAGAAATTTGTCTTGGAATTAATGGGAGGAATTAACATTGAAATAATTGTTTCTAAACTTTTAACTATATGGTAATTGTCTTAGATAGAAATTGGTCTTGGAATTAATGGGTCAAGGAACTAACGTTAAGGATAAATAATTGTTTCAATGTACTTAAACAACAGTAGTAAGGTGGGGATATGTGACTTTATTTACAACTTACAAACTTACTTACTGTTATGAAATATTCCAGCACTCAATAACTGCCTTTGAGGATTTGAAGAACAAATTTGAACAAATGCAAAATCAGATTCTTCGCCTAACTGCATTGAAAAAAACAACCCTAACAGTTACTTTTATACTGAACTGGACAACTGTGCATGTCTCATGAGATACAAATTTTCAACTCAAGTTCCAATAACATTCTTAGACTTTCATAGATGTCTCAGATAAACTTTGAGCCACGAAGGCTTAAAATTCAGCAGGGTTTTGTTTAATTTACATTGAGGGATAAACTCAAGGATTTTGATGATTTACTAGACTGGTGCCCTTGTGAAGACACAATAGTTGTGTTTTGATTAGCAGTGGAATATCATTGCTGGGCTGGCCATACGAGCAAGATTAGAATTTTCAATAGTCTTGATTGTCTCTGCCATTCTGGCTTTATGAATAGTGATCACTTCCTTCTTTGTCCTGCTCTAACAAAGAATTCTCTACTTACACATTATTGGGAAGATTGAAATAACATGAGACTTTCTTCATACTATTTTAAACTTTAATTTAGCATTTTAAATTTTAGTAATTTAAATTTTGGCTTGGCTATTGAATTCTAATTTTATGCTTTTATGCTATATTCTATTATTGTTTTATCACCTAAAGACAAATTTTCAAAGGTTTTCTTTTTAAGTATATAGTTTAAAAAATTTAACTCATAATATCCTAAAGTATGATTTCAACTATCAAGGAATAAATAACATGTTTATGACTTGAGTCTCAAGTATAATATCTGAAATTCAAATATTTCTTATTTGTAATATATTTTACTTGTACTATTCACTATCAAAAATGCAAAACATGAATCTTGAAGGATCTTAATATCCAGTACTGTAAGCCTGAATACAGATGATACTGTAAACAGCTTCTGTTTTATTACTTCATAAAAACAAAGTTCTAAGATTGAAAACAAATATACACAGACAGGAAAAAAAAGATTAAAAATTTAGGAATTGAAATACCACAACATATAAAGCAGAATTAAATAAACACGTAACTTGTAAATGGCTAGGGTTATTAGTTTAGAAGTCAAACAACACATCCTAGCTAAGATACAAAGGGTTGTATCTTAGCTAGGGTTATATTTAGCTCTAAGAGAAATGCAGACTATTTGCAAGATCAGTATACATTCATCTACCTTTATAATTGTTAATTCTATTCAAACTTATTAGAAAAGCAGTACAGCTGAATTAAAATGCTAAAGCATTTAACGCTATATGATTGTAAAATACATTTATATGATTGTAATTAACTTTTATATTTATACATGTGTGTAATCATGATATATATACATAATCTCTATGATATACATGTTATGGTAAAAATCCTAAGTCTGGTAAATCCTAAGTTTTGCCAGTAAAACCTATCTTTTACCAAAGTAGCTTGATAAAAATCCGAAGTGTGCTTTAATATCATTCCATTTCCCCCTTTTACCAAGTCTTTGCCGTAAAACCTAGAAGTTACCAACACCTTTAGGTAAAAGCCAGAAACAAGGGATTACTTATGACAGCATCTGCCGTTCACAGATGTATTTTTTACAGCATGTTCGAGAAAGGTTGAAACACACTTTAATTTTTTAATTGATAAAATAAATTGCAAAAGTGACCAAAATAAGGTATGATTTAAGATTATGTTGATGGAAATGCTGTACAATTATTTTTTAAAGAGTCACAAGAAATTTTAAAAAAAAAAAGAAAAAGAAAAAGAAAATGCCATGTTTATGCCATTTTACATATACGATCTCATGTGAAAAAGCTGAACTAATGAACAGTTCTCTTGATAACTACTGAAGAGATTTCAATAATTTTTAAAAATAATTTTCGGAATAGGGTAATAGTTAAAAAAATTTAATTGATAGCTCAGGAAAAAAAAAAAAAAAAATTGGTATTTAAAAAAATAAGAAAAATATAGCATCTTTTTTTTACTTTAATACATTTTACTACCTGTTAAAAGAAGTTTTATTGTTATGGCATTTGGATTTACAAAGTAAATCAGCTGATTTGCACAAACACATCTTCGTAGTACACTTTTTTTAACAGCTGCACTTTCTAAGTCCTTGTCCCCCAACTAAAGAAAGAAATTTTTTTTACTATTTCACATACACTTATTTCTTCTATACCAACTTCTTCAATGTTCAAAAAAATTTTCTTTGCAAAAAATAAATCGCTTTCCTGTTTACAACGATTTTAATTTACCAAACTTACTATCAAAAACATAAAAACTCATCATCTTAAATATCTCTAATAACGGCTATCACTGATTTTGGATCCATTTTTGATCTATCCATATCAGGTACTTTTATTTTAACATTTTTCTAAAAGTAGGTTTCGGAAAGTTTTTAGTAGACACAGTCTTCATCTTCTTTGCCTACTTCTGAAGTCCTTCCTTAACTGTCTCTCGAAACACTTTCACATTTTGAGTTTTTTTTTATAATTGCACCCGTTGTGTCAGAGCATATATCTGGTTCTTTCTTTTCAATTCAAATTTCTTTTCATTCAGTATCTGCTTTCATCGTTATGCATGATTATTTTTCATATGCATTATTATTATCTTGCGATTCTAAATCAACTGTTGATTCGAAATTAGTGCCCCCATTTTCTGTATTAACCACACATTCATTAGTAATACATACATTCTTATAACATTTTTCTAAATCCTGTTCAGTGGTCATGTTACTAATCATATTATGTGGCAAAACTGAGTTAGCAAGTCCTAGCTTCATAGGACAACTTTGCAGGACATCACAGGATAGCTTTGTTAAGATGAACATTTGATTCCCTCCTGATATGCTTTACTTTTTATTGTTTGAACAAATTTTAATCCTTCTGACCAATTTCCTATCTTATTTGTTTCCAACATCTTGGTTCCCCCGTTCGACAGAACTTTGCAACTGACTGTGTTTCGGTTTTCAGTGAGCTATTTTTATATCACCCCATATTTCACATTAACTGTTTATGATTTGGTTGTGAAATTCAACTCCCATTGTCAGAATGGAGAATGTTCAGGGCTCCAAAAGCTATGAACATATCCAGAAAGTGATATGCTACTTCATCAATTCTTTTACTGCGTAAACTTCGGAGTAGGACAAATTGTGTAAGATGACCTTGCTACACTCAAATGAATTTCATATCATGATCGGTATTGAACTGCATCTCTATTAGGTTGACTCGGCATCGAGAATTCATTTCACTATACACAACTGGTTTAATTACAATCCCCTCTTTCACAGTTTTTTGTTTCTTCTGACATGATTCGCATAGTCTTAAATATGTGAAGATAGGTTCTACTGTTACATTCTTGTACTTAACGATTCAGTTCCTTAATCATGTGAGTTCTTTCACCATGGCCAATTGCGATATGAGTGCTGTGTTGAAGACTTCATCAGTTGTAACATAATATAGGATTTCTGCAGTTCCTCCAATTTTGAATATGACAGCGTTTCAACCTTCTGTAATGAACTGTTTGTTTCTCCTTCACAGATTTTGCTTCTTTCACTTCATTTATTACTTATTTCTCACTTGTTAAATAAAAACAGTTATCAAGCTTATTTTTTACAGATTCAGACAAAATGTCATAAAACTTTTTCCGCATAACATCACTCATTTCCCATCAGCAAAATAAAAAAGGCAAAATATGTTAAAATGGAAATAAACTTCGAGAAAAGAGCAGAATCATCCACTGCTTCGTGCATTTCTCAAAATCGCCAACTTGAAAATAACAAGTCTAAGAATTGCACAAACTCAGTGTCCATGTACACAACAACCTATTTTCGCTTAAAAAATATCAGAGAATTACACAAACTTGGCACTATGCACTCCCTTGACTTTGTCCATGTGCACCTCGATAAGTGAGCGATTCTGCACTTGAGCCCAAATTTCTTCTTTTTTAAATCATAGCTGCTTACACTTGTTTAAATTATGTCCAAGTTAGACTGCAAATGGTGCAAATAAGGAGGGGCAGGAACAGAAAAGTGTCATGACGGAATTTGTGTGCGGAGGCTTATTCAAGGTTGATTTAAATCCCTCGTTTCAGGATTTTACCAGAAGGCATTGTAACTCCTAGGTTTTACCTCAAAGGCTGAAGTGCAATCATATTAAAGCATACTTCGAACTTTTAACAAGCTACTTTGATAAAAGCTAGGTTTTACTGGTAACACCTAGGATTTACCAGACTTTAGGATCTTACAGTAACATATATACATTCATACTGCGTATAATATTTTACTTGTAAAACGTATACGATTCTCTTATATTCTTATATATATTGATTCAAATAATGAATAAAACTTAAATGCAATAATAAAAAACAAGTGCAAAATTTTTTTTAAAAAAAAGTATGTGGCTTTTTCATAATATTTATTAAATTATAAAATGAACAAATATCATTTTTCACAATTTTTATTTATTAAATTATAAATTGAACAAATATCATTATTTTGCAATTCACAAAATTATACATATATACAATAGTTAAAATTAATATAAATTACTAGTAATCTTGCTTTTACTTGCTGTTTATCCCTAACCTACTTTTTTTTTTTTTCTTTATTACAGACAGTTTAATAATCCCATTAAAATATTCTTGTGCTTTTATGAAAAGCAGTATTCAGCAGAGTTACTAGATTTTATTTTAACACCAACGAAAGTTCTTAATGTTATCAAAAACAGCAGTATACCACTCTAATTAAAGAATATGAAGATTTAAAAATGTATGATAACACTGCTCGTATTTTGTTATATTTGTAACTTGGAAAAAAAAAAAAAGTTTAGGTTATAGAAAATCCTTAATACCATGATGTAAACAAACACAGATTGCATAAAATTATTTGGTAACTACATCCATTACGTATTGATAAATTTTTCGACAAATTCTGAAGTTCCTTACATGCTCCATAATACAACGCATTTGTAATCTAAGTTTGTTTTATTTGGTTATTAATGCAGTTATATGTAATTATGTCGAAAAATTTATCAATACGTAATGGATGTAGTTACCAAATAATTTTATGCAATCTGTGTTTGTTTACATTATGGTATTAAGGATTTTCTATAACCTAAACTTTTCGAAATTCACATAAAAAAGTGAAAAAAAGCCAAAACCGTCAGCGTTTGTAGTCGCATAATTGTAACGGACTTGAATTATCATTTATCCCATGAACTGAAAAGTACCGGAGCCGGCACAATTTAAGCTCTGACTACACTACATATTTTCCAGTTCTTGTGAAATGTGGGTTTTCAGTCTGTTGAAGCTAAAATGAGTAACGGTATAAACAGCTGAATCTTGAATAGCAAATTCTGTAAGGAAGTTTGGAAGATTTTTGGTGAAACAATAAATTACTGGAGGGAACTTTTCGTAATTAAAACTTATTCTATATAATAAATAATATTTTAGGTAGTTAAGTTTCAACTCCAAATATTAGAATTTTTACTTTTCCGATGAAAAACAGAAAATATTTGAAAAGGAAATACGAAACTACTATTAGGAGATGCTACAGCGAACTTCAGTGACGTCACAGTCGAACGAGTCGCTGGCTTTTCGTTTGTTTACTCCAAGTGAGCTAACCTGTTCTTTCTACGGACCTTGTTTGCCTACTTCCTGGTCTAAGGCTCATCTTGTCCAAGATATGGTCTAAGGTATATAGGAGCCTTAACAGCCTTAACCTGGTCCTGACATTACACAGTCATGCGCCCTTTGGGATAGTGTCAAGAGCCGGACAGGTTGCGTAACAACAGCAATATTCCGACAATAGCGATAATGAATGAATGAATGCGGACAGAAAGACGCAGCAGACTTCCTACAACAGAGAAAATGTCAAACTTTCGTCTTTTATGATATTGCAATCCAAATTTGGAAATAATGGGGGGGCTAAATCGCAGAATAGGCTGCATCAGTCGATGCTGTGTTTACTTCTCTTATGCTTGGACACGCCTTTTTATGACGTAATATTGGTTACGCCTCTTCTTCAAAACAAGTTATAAGTATGCTATAGCTTCGTATTTAAAGAAAACTTAAATTATATTTTAACTGAGTTGAAATGGTAGGTTTATAATGTTCTGTGCGAGATTTTTTAAATTATAAATCTACTTTTGTGTGTTGTGTGGTATTGTTAGCATTTAACGCAACGAATTATCTCTCACAAATGTATTATTAAGATACCAAACGATTGAAAACGATCATTAGCAAACGATTGAAAATATTGAATGCATGAATTAAAAATTATAACCGTAACTTCTGAAAATACAGAAAAGAATTCGCTGTTCTCTATACAATATATGTTTCTCTATCACTAGAGTGCAATTAAATTTTTTTATTTATTATTTTTCATAAGATTCTAGCATTATACAATAGCTAGTAATAGTAGCAAAGTCATGTGGTTGTTTTCTTCGTAACTATTCCGTACAGACACCACATTCCTTATCAGTAGTCTGTTCTTATCAGCAATTCACACCCTTCGGAGGCCCCCCTCTTCGTGCTTAGGAATTTCTTGAGAGGGAAAAAATGGGGATCTCTTGACCAACGATGAGTATAGATTGTGATTTTTGTAACTAAGATCCCCGACTTTTTTTTTTTCAGGTCTCAAACTTAGAATTATGAGCAAATAAAAATACAGTGTGACGGAATTTGTTAAGGTTGTACTATAATAAATTACAATGGTTAAATTAATAAATTAATTTTATATTTAACTAATATTTAAGAAAAATAAACTGTGTAATTTATTTTTGCTGAAATGCTCTCACACTGTGTGTTCTATTAAACTTAATATGTTTCACAAACTATAATCAATCAACAAATGAACTGTATTCCTACACTTTTATTAAATTACACTTGTCAGCGATGCGAAATAATTGATACAAAATAAGCGAGCCATTTTACATGGCTGTCACAAACACAATTCTATCAATCAATTATCTTGTTGGCACACATAAAGTTCAAAACTAAAGGAAGAAAAGCAAAAGGAATTTACGCTGTTTGCAACAATAAAATGAAGCAAACGATACTCACATAAACATCCTGGCCCTCGTTGAAATCCCAGGGCATTTCAACAGTTGGAGCATTTTTAAACTTCTTAGTCTGTAATAAAGATAAACATAAGAAAAAATAATACAAAATATTATATGCGAAGCGGTTCATAGTTTTTTAGTCTGAATAGGAAGAGGACACAATTTCACGACTGGTCGTTTAATGACACCATGACCAGTTTTAATACTAGCAACTCTGACTCTTTGATCTGAGCCCGGATGAACAGCAATTATTCTCCCTAACCTCCATTTAAGAGGCGGAAGGTTGTCTTCTTTGATGAGGACTAAGTCATTGACTTCTAAATTGTTTTGACTTTTTTGCCATTTAGGTATTTGTTGAAGCTGAGACAGGTATTCTCGACTCCATCTTTTCCAGAAGTGCTGAAAAATAAACTGTCTCACATGCCATCTGTCAATGTGATTGAAGGAACTATAATTTAGGACTGGTTCAGGTATGGCAGTTAAAGACGTTCCTATCCGCGATTCAATTCACCTATAGATGGCGCTTTCACACATTAGTATGGCGGATAAAACTCGGTATTTTGATTTGTGATCTGACTTGATTTCGATTCGCGTCATGGACGCCAATAGTGATGGACGTGCGAGCTCTGAGCTCCGCAACGGAAATGTGGAAACCACGAATACGGCGCCGCCAGCAGGCAACCTCTCTAATCCTCAATCTCTTCAAGTACTCACAGATATGGACACCCATTCAACTCCGCCAGCTTCTCCTTCAGCTCTAGAATTATCCAAAAGCGCTCTCCAAATCTATGCTCTCAAAACCAGACATACCGATCTATTATTTGACATCCAGCGTCTCCAAAGATCGGACACTCCGAATAAGGACTTGATGTTGAAACAACTCCAGGATGAGGGTGAGAAAATTTTATTTTCTTTACATTCCTTATGCACCAGACTCAACATAAATCTTTTTACATTACCTGCTACTGAGGAAGAATTCATTCGAGAATTCCAAAAATCTACCACAATATCTGAACCTGAAACCAAAAGTCCTAACACTAACTCACCCTCATCCTCTGACCTACCCAAAGACAGCACTAAGCCTGACAATAAGAAACGATCTAGACCTGTAGACAGTGACGGCTTTGTAATCCCCCCCAAACATTTGATTGCAAAGAAATTACTCAACACCAATGATAAATCTGACAACATTTCAGTTACAAATTCCTACGCAAACATTCAAAATATTACAGAAAGTACAGATAATACAGCGCAGCAGCCGGCAGAAAATCCAACACCAAAGATTCAAACACCACCACCCATCTTCATTAAACCGCGTGCTGATTGGTTCTTTTTACTGAATCAGTTACGCAGACACGCACCGACTGTCCAATCCAAACAAGACATCGAATTTCTACGCCTCAACACCACTAACGAATCAGATTACAGGACAGTCATTAGATTTCTTACCGACAACAACATTCAATTCAAGTCACATACACTAAAATCAGACAGACCACTCAAAGTGGTCATTAGGGGCTTACCCTCCAACACACCCATCAACGTTGTGCAGACTGCGGTGGAAGTGCTTGGCTACAAAATCCACAAAATATCACAACTCAAGAAATTCAAAACCAAGATGCCCATGCCTTTATTCTACGTGCAGATCCATAATAGCCTAAAAGCTTCCGACATCTACTCTGTCACTGAGCTCCTTGGAACAGAAGTGGCAATGGAGCACTTCAAAGGCCAGAAAGGTCCCTCTCAATGCTGGCGTTGCCAGGGATTCTTCCACTCTTCTGAAGTATGCACACTACCCCAACGGTGTGTAAGATGCGCTGGTCCGCATCAAGCTAAAGACTGCAAAAAGCCCTTCGAAGAGCCGAATAAATGTGCCAACTGTTCCGGGAGCCATGCAGCAAACTGGAGATCCTGCCCAAGATTCCCAGGATCAAAGAATCGGCAGCCACCAAAACCAAGCACCAAGCCCAGTCAGACCGTTGACAACACTAACAAATTTAATCTACAACAGAACACTTTCCCAACACTGCCTGCTGCACACTTTCCCAGTGCAAATAATACTCGCCCTGGAGTTTCATACTCTGCTGCCCTTACGGGTATGCAACAGGCAGCACCTCCAACTATTCCAAATTTATCGGTCCCCATAGGAGCAAATTCGACTCTAAATTGTACCGAAATTCTTATGGCTATTATCCAAATTTCAAACCAGCCTGGTATTGACCAGAGCAAATTACTTTTGGCATTCAAAAACGCCTTACCGCAGCTCAGAGTGGCTCCATCTGGTGCTGACGCGGCCTACTACATCTTTGAGAGCTATGTCACTCTCCAATTCTCTGATTCCCACATCCATTAAAATTCAATACTTTGAAAGGGTTGAAAAATCTTAAACTATGCACCTGGAATGCAAATGGCATTCTTTCCAAATTTCATGAGTTTAGAGACTATGTAGAAGAGAAGGATTTTGATATCATTTTTGTCCAAGAGACCAAACTCCAGCCAGGAACAGCTCCCAAGCTTGTGAATTATACACTTTATAAAAATGACAGGCAAGCTTCGAATACACGTGATGTTTATCATGGTGGCACTTGTATTTACATAAAAAATTCAATCCCGCATCGCAGAATTGACACTCCAAATATGAGCAAACTTGAAGCAACAATTATTGAAATTTTTATTCAAAATTCGGCATCCCTAGTCATGATCTCTGCCTATCTTCTACCAGGTGGAAATTTTCCTGTGGTTGATTTTAATAAACTGCTCAATTTTTCAAATAATCTTATCATAGCTGGTGATTTAAATTGTCACAATTTAAATTGGCGTTGTCATAGATCAAACCCTGCTGGTCGTGGCCTCCTAAAATGGGCTCAGTGCGCCCAAATTAAAATCATTGCGCCGGATTCCCCCACTACATATGGTTCACGGGGTGCCCCCTCTTATATTGACTTGGCACTCTTTAGAAACATCCCTTTTGGATATCAAGTGACTGTTGAAAATTGTTTATCATCAGATCACAACCCCGTAACCATCGACCTTAGCTGTACTATTTTTACTCAAAATTTTCCGGCACTCGTCTCTACAAATTGGGACAATTTTCGCTTTAAATTAAATTCTAAAAGCATACCCTCCCTCGAAATTAAATCCAGCCATGACATTGACAAGGCAGTAGATCAATTAACAAACACCCTAACTGATACTTATAAGGAAGTATCAAAACCCACCCTCAGACCCAATTTTCGTAAAATACCTCAAGAAATTAAACTCAAAATTAAAGAAAAGAATAAAGTACGGAGACTTTGGCAAAGAAATAGAAATCCTGGCTTAAAAATTCAACTCCGTACTCTCCAAAATGAGATCAAGGCATCATGTGACCAGTTCTTCCAATCACAGTACACAAATTACATTCAGTCCTTAACGACCAATGATAACAGTCTTTGGCGCGCATCATCCCGCCTACGCAAACACAAATCTAACATTCCGTCCTTAGCTACGGACGCAGCGGTTGCTCACACAGACGCTGAGAAATCCGAATTAATTGCGGATTCTCTTCAAACTCAACTTACACCACATAATGAAGGAATTTTTGCGAACAGCGCAAGTTCTTTCCCACAAGATGTTGAACGTTTCCTCTCCTCGCCCTTCGCGAGAGACATACACTATACATCCATGAGCGAGCTAAGTGAATACATTACCAAGCTCAAACCCAAAAAAGCCCCTGGTATGGACGCTATTTCTAATCACACTTCACATTCGGAGCTGAGACAGCAAGCGAGTAGCACGCACTGCAGTTTTTCTCCTGATCGAAGTGCTGACCCAGTACCTTAGGCGGTCAGTGATTGCATTCGATACTTGATATCTTAACTACGGTCTTCTGACGCATCGACTCTATGTTGATCGTGTTACTGCTGTATCATGTCAGAGTATATACCGCAGTAAAAGTAGGCCGGTATAACGTTGCTCTGATCTACGCTGCCTCATTTTCTGTTTTGAAAGTCTTAACATGGACCGCATCATAGAATTTATTGCTGCAGAAATCACCAACCTAGAATGTATCGAAAAAGCTGATGGCTTGCTTTCTGAAAAGGATGCAAGTGATCTGAAGTTTTTCCGGCGACTTAAAATCTTCGTTGAAAGAGAGATCCACAACGAAAGAACATCAGCGTTACCCAAACCCAACATCCTTCCTGTTATACCACAAGGTAAACCTGTGCAAGGGTTTAAGCAGAACGTCAGACGAGCTTCAAGCCCGGCTAGATCTGATGAGGAAGCTTCAAAAAAGTATAAAGCTCTAGATGAAGACACCTCGGATTCAGATTCTGGACCAAGAGGAGACATTACGAAACGACCAAAAAAGCAGAAGAAGCCCGCTCTAACGGAGCCCGCTGATTCGTCAGTAGTAGAGACACCGGAGCAACCAGTTACGGAAACCATGGAAGTAACCGAGGATCAACCGGCGGCCAATCAGGATATTCCAGCATCGAAACGTACCCCTCCGATCATTGTGAAGGACTTATCCTTTCACTTTATTAAGTTGCAAGGCATTTTGGCTGGTTATAATCTATCCCCATGTAAGGACTATCATGGGCAACAAATAAAGGGAGGATTTAAAATTCAGGCGTACAACCCGACAATTTATAAACAACTAGTGAAAGTTTTGAAAGATGAAAAAATATCCTTCCACTGCTTTGAACTCCCGGAGTCAAAGTTAGTGAAAGTAGTAATCCGACATTTGCCATCATATGTTACCTGCGCCGAAATAGCGGAACAACTAACAGATCGTGGATACAAAATTGAACGAGTCGACCAGCTAAAGAGACGACGAGACGGAGAAATAATTAATTTGCCGTTATTTCTAGTCACGCTGGAAAAGAAAGAGAAAAGCAAAGAAATTTATCACGAAAAATTCATGCTCGGTATGAAGGTTGAAGTGGAAAGATATAAAGGAAGAGCAGGCCCCCTGCAGTACTTCCGCTGTCAGGGCTTCCACCATGCTCAAAGTCACTGTAATCACGACGCTCGCTGTGTTAAATGCGACGAAAAACATCAATCCTCTATGTGCACAAAATCCAAGGATACTCCTCCTAAGTGTGCCAATTGTAATGAAGTCGGGCACACTGCGAACTACAGAGGGTGCGTTAAGTTTCCCAAGCCTAAAACTGCTGTGCAAAAATCTTACGCGGATAGATTTGTTACCAACAAATCATACTCAAGTGCACTCACTGCAGGACTGGCTCCCGAAAGTGTCACGGAAGCTAAGCAAGTGCTTCATGAACTTAAAACTTTCGTTGCACTTATTAAGGACTCGGGGTTACCCCTACTTTTTAAACAACTAGCACATGATAAAAACACAACTGAAGATAGCACCGAAGAGGCAGCCAAATAATGGACAATCGGCCCACAAGTGTTACCCCAATTAAACTCTGCATCTGGAATGCAAATGGACTTAATACCAAATTTTTAGAATTTCAACATTTCATTCAAGAACATGATGTGGACATTGCATTAGTTACAGAAACTCATGCACAAATGTGTCACCGGCTCAAAATTGCAAACTTTAGAGACTACAGATGTGATAGGACTAGTCATCGTGGTGGTGGTGTATGTATATATGTTAAAAATATCTTTTCTTCATGTTTAATTAGTGTATCAAGAAACTTTAATATGGAAGTTGTCACCGTATGTGTAGTACTACCTACTTTCAACAAATTGTATTTTACTGCGTGCTACAATCCTCCTAATAATAAACTTACAGATTTAATTTTAAATAACCTCTTACCTTCCAACTTACCTACAATTCTAGCTGGAGATTTGAACGCTAAAAATGTTGCTTGGAACTGTCGAAGATCCAACTTAAATGGCAAAGTTTTACATAACTTTATTATCAATAATCCAGTTTCCATTTATGTGCCGGATGACTTCACCTATCGTCCGGAACGCATCGAATTTTCAGACATACTGGATATTGCACTTTCCACAACGACACTTCCTATGGTCTTAGACGTGAAAAATGAACTTTCCTCTGACCATCTTCCTGTACTGGCATATTTAGGAATCACAAAGACAATTAATGGAAAGTATCGCACCAAAGTTGATTGGACTCTTTTCCATAACGTTTTAGTGACAAGCAATTTGGCTCTAGGTAATCTTAATGACACAAATGGCATCGATAAAGCAATCAGTGACGTAACGCAGTCCATCCAGGTGGCGATCACGGAGGCTACTGAACATCTGAGCGCTAAGGAAAATGCTTTTCGCCTCCCCCGGAGCACACGTGAAAAGATGCGGCAACGCAATAGGCTCTGCAAAGAGTATCACCTGACATGGGACCCGCAAATCAAAAGCGCGATTAATCGACTTGGCAAAGAAATTAAATACGAAATTAACAACTTCAAAAATGAGATCTGGGCTGAAAAAATCTCTAATCTCAATACTCAGGATGGCTCTCTTTGGAAAATTGTCAAAAATTTTAAAAATACTTACGCAACGAACAGACCCATTATGCACAATGGAAACCCAGCCATTACGAATGAAGAAAAAGCGAACTCCTTCGCTACACATTTGGAAGAACAATTCTCGCCTAACTTAACCCCTTGTGATGCAAAATTTGAACATGATACTCTCATTAAAATTCAAGAATGGCTTAACTCCCCTACTGTTAATAACTTAATCCCGCTCACTACTCCGGCAGAAGTATCTACAATAATGAAGAAACTCAAGCCCAGAAAAGCTCCAGGAATTAATGGAATTACTAATCAATCTATTAAATTACTGCCTCTTAACTTCATCTGCAAAATCACCAGTATCTTTAATGCAGCACTGACTAACTGTTATTTTCCTACCGCATGGAAAACTGCAAAAATTGTCATGATCCCAAAGCCGGGAAAAAATCACACCCAGACCGATGGTTACAGGCCAATTAGCCTCCTGCCGGTCCTCAGTAAAATTTTCGAGCGCATCATACTCTCCAGAATCCAACACCACCTGGATGCACTTCCTCCGGAGCAATTCGGATTTAGAAGAAATCTCTCTACTACTAAACAACTGGTACGCATTATCGAATTCGCAGGCTCGGCTCTGCATAACAGACAAAATGTGGCTATCCTCATGTTGGACGTGGCGAAAGCCTTCGACCGCGTCTGGCATGAGGGATTAATTATCAAACTAATGAGCTACAACTTTGAACCCGAACTACTTCGCATCCTTCACTCGTTCATCACTGAGAGGAACTTTAAAGTCTGTGTCAACGATGATCTCTCCACTGAAAGGAAAATTAAAAGCGGCATCCCTCAAGGCAGTGTTTTGGGACCTGTAATGTATATTTTCTACGCTGCTGATTTTCCCAAAATTAGCTCTACCAACTCCATTCTTGCCTGCTATGCCGACGACACGGCTATTGCCGTGAAATCAGCTAACCTCAACCACGCCATCAAAGTCCTACAGAACTTCACCCCATCCATCGAAAACTGGTGTAGTAAATGGAAGATCAAAATTAATGCAAGTAAATCACAACTATTGCTCATCAGAAGAAGAAAACGAAACCGCCCTGTAAATAACAACCTTTTCCTGTTTAATGAAATTGTTCCCATAGTTCGCCAGGCCAAATACCTCGGGGTCACTATTAATGATTAGCTTACCTGGACACCGCACATTAACAATGTCAGGAATCAAGCCCTGAAAGTCATTAATTGTCTCCTACCCATCTTAGGAAAATACTCCAATCTTGATCTACGCAAGAAACGACTTATCTACTTAACTGCTGTGAGACCCATCCTCACATATGCATCTCCTGCATGGACTGCGGCAAAACCTGCCGACATTAATAAACTGCAAATTGTGCAAAATAAATTCTTGAGAATCGCTACAAACGCCCCTTACTATGTGAGGAACTCTGTGTTGCATAGTGATCTACGTATTGACACCTTAAAAGATTTCCTGCACAAGAGCAACGAAAACTTTCTTCAAAAAGCATTTAACTGCAGTCAGTTAAACTTTTTTCAAACCTTAAACTATGAAATCCTTGCAGAAGACCAATTTCTACGTCCGTTTGCTGCATTTTCATTAAATGCCGACGATAATCATCCTACTTAATCTCCCAAAACCAAGCAGCATCCTTCGAAGCCACAGTTCGGGAGGGTGGCCCCTCACGTAACCTAGGACTTAGAAAATTTCTATCTCTGCTTTGGATCACTCAGTGCTACTGAAATGTCTGCACATATCTGTACATATTTTACTGATTCTTTTACTTATAACCTTATTTTTATTCTATCCAATGTGTATATATTCCTCAATAAGCTATACTTATTGACTTACTTTTACTATAGCTTAACTGCATATTTTCTGTCAACTGAGTGGTGGTTTACTATAGCTTAACTGCATAGTTTCTGTCAACTGGTGAACAACTTCTGTCAACTACTTTACTATAGCTTAACTGCATATTTTCTGTCAACTGAGCGCTACTGAGACTGATGAACTCTGTGCTATGCCACGCCCAGTGCTCATAAATTCTGGACTTTGCAGCAATTTCACGAACTGTTAGTGAAAAACTCTTGTGAAATCCATTGACTGGAACTCTTGCCCTTCAGAGAAAAATATGTTTTCATTATTTGAATGACAAATATTTAAAAAAAAAAAAAAAAAAGTTTTCTTAGCCATCACATGACATGGCTCCACTTTTGACTTTCTACGCTAACATTGTATATTTGTAAATACTCATATTTAACCAAGATTCAATTATGGAACTTCATTCTGAATAATTTTATTTTATTTTTGACTTTCATCATTTCAACTTTTTTGCATATTTGTATCTGATTTGTATTTTACACCACCCCACGATGTTACACTCTTTAGTGGCAAAGTGCTACACTTTCCCTTATTTTCACATCTTGTCTCTGCGACACCTTTGTTCTGTTTTTAGTACTTCCAGGAACCCTTATTAAACGACAACTGGCAAAAAGCCTGCAATCCACGCAGGCTAAGTCCAGTATAACAGCGGAAAATGGAAAAAAATCTCAACTTCAGTTCCAGCCCCCGCGCCATGAAGGAAGGACGTCTCTTCAGCGAGCTGCCATATAATTGCTTATTACATCCTCTGCTACTACTATCAAGATCTTCAAGCAAAGTTATCAATCTGTTTACTTAAGAATCACATCTCCCGCAGATTTTAAATCTGCCTAAGAATATTTTCATCGCGATCTCAGTAATTATTTGCACTCTCCAACACAAGCCACATGCCAATGAGCCTATTAATCGTAAACTCTTTCCTATCCACTTTTTGCTTTAGTGTTTGTACTGTGTATAAAAATTATAAAAAACCAAAAAAAGTATAAAATATAAAATACAAAAAAATTTTAAAAAAACCTAAAAACTTATAAAAAAATTATGAAACTTAAGTTTTTATTTCTCATCTCTATCCCTAAACTTTCTCGAGCCTGTGGCTCCCTCTAGTGTGCATCAAGTAAATCACTTATGCCAAATTTTTCCTATTTCTGCTCGCTTTTAGTAATTCTGATGTGGAGGTAGATGGTTTTGAACCATAGGAACACCGAAATTTTTAAATCATTGGCATTGGGTGATCTGACTTCGTACGTTCAAAAATGGAGTTACTTAGCTCTTCCGAAATGTTTGATTTTGTTCAAGGAGGCGTAAATTCTCGCTGTATTACTGAAGCAGAGAGCATTTTAAAAAGCTGATCATTTGGTAATGCACGAATTTTACTTGAAATCCAATGTACAAGTTTTGGCTTTCTATTTAAGGATAAGTTCTATAGCGTCCTGATCGCATGAAATCGAAGGACATTTCATTGTTCAAAAAGGACAAATAAAAATTTTTAAAAAAAATTCTTGTTCATGTAAAGGAGGAACTGCTGGCTGTTGTAGGAAATTGTGTCGCTGTTTTATTGTATTGTGACAGGTAGCTGATTTTAACGTTCACTGATTGTAAACAAATGATTTCATATGTGTTTTACTTGGGATTTCTAGAAAATCTGTGCAGTCAAAAGTGTCTTTTTTTCCCATAAAAATGATATTGAATCATTGTATGTATACTAAAAATATATTGATCTATTATATGCATCTATTGTATTTATTATACACATGATAGCACTAATCATCAAATGCAATTTTGAGAATATCAACAAGCAAAGCACTTAAAAATGAAAAAAAGACACTTGTTATAGAACTATTAATATTCTGTATGTATTATAGAAAATACATGCAATGAATAATACCATGACCAAACATTTCAAAAGAAAAAAAAAAAAAAAGCAGATTAAGTATTACCTACCTCAGTATTTGAGAAAGCAATTGTGGCATATAACATGCAGTTAACTTTTGATTACATGATATTACAACATTTTCTTTAGTTTTGTCCTACAAGTGGTTTAAACAACTCAATACTGGTAGTTTAATCTCAGCTCAAATCCTGGTGAACAAGCTGGCTGTGCAGTTTTTATTTTTTTGCATGTGTTTTGTGAATACGAACCAGTTTTCCCTATAAAGTTCTTCATAAAAGCATTCTTCTTCAGGCTGATAACCAATGTGCTTAGCCATATTCAAATAGCCTAATCTAACCTTACCTTTTCTTTAGATTCTATATTCACATGTTATATCTTTATCTGTTAAGATTTGTTCATAACAGGATCACCAGGCTTCTACCAATCTGGCAGGAGCATACTCAAAACATGTCAAAACCATGTGATTTATAACAAAATCGATCATGTTGTCCTTGCAAACCTTTATAAGTGTTCCAAATTTTCTTAATAATCTTATTATTTAGAAATGTGTTTATTGTTGTTTTTATATGAACAAAAGCATTTAAATATATCAATTTTAAAAATAATGGAAGTGTTCTTTTAATCAGTTTTGCTTTTCTAATGCTGTTTTTAATTAATAACTTTATATCTGAGCCAAAAATTCAAGAATAAGTCTATTAAAAATGTCTGTGTGATAAGTCTATTAATTAATTACATTGTATGAACTTCAACATCTTTGAATATGAAACACCGAACTAACACTTTGAATATGAAACATTCTATATGAAAACACAGAGTCCATTCCAATCTAATAGAAGAATAAAGTATACTTACGAATTCACAGTACGAGTTTCTCTGTATTATATTACACAAAGATTAGAAACCAGGTCTCCACATAGGAAATCTTACACTGATATGATGGTCTTGTATTGAAACAGAATTGTAGCAACATAGATGATATGAATCACATTATGCCAAAGAATTATTTCATCCTAAATAAATTATAGCATTTAGTTTAACCAAAGACTCACAAAACAAAATTTCAGATTTGGGTTAATCTTTGGATTATGGTAACTTAACGATTTTTTGGCTAAAATTTGGCGACCAACCCTGCTACAGCAACCTGCTAGTTTTTGTTCAGACGCCATTTTTTTTTTCAAGAAGTAAAGGCATGTTTTTTTTTTACTCAACATTTCCAACATTTTTTTCCAACAATCTGCTAGCCGAATTACGCTTATGCTAGAACTTTTATGGAATAAAAGTGCTTAATCATGACAAAGATTAGGTGCGAAATTGGGACAAAGGGCAGAATCGCCCACTGCTTGCCACGTTTTTACGAATTGCACATACACGGTATCATCCATGTACACGTCGACCTATTTTCACTTAAAAAACATCCTAGAATTGCACAAAAATGGCATTGCGCACACACTTGACTGTATCCATATTCCAAAGATTAGCCCAGATTTGTTGTAAAATTGGTGTCATGTTTTTCCCTATGCTATAATAACTCCACACATTATCTACATATTTTCTTGTCGGTCAAGAATATTGATGGAAATATAGTCCTTTCAAAAATTATTGTAACAGATATTTCTTTTTAAGTTACATGATCAACAGAAACTATAGAGATATAGCATATAAAAAAACCTTGAAAAATTATTTGTGGAAATTTGGGAGGAACAGATGCTATTTATTTGGTTAGATAATCAACAGATAAAAGTGGTTTATTAAGTATTTCTCAGTGTTATATGAAACTACCGAGAATTTATGAGTATGTTTTGATATCATGCTTATCCATTATTGGGGCTAATGTACATTGTTATCAGTTTTTGTTAGCCAAAAATGGTCGAAAGTAGAGTAAAAATATTAGGAGTTTGACGATAATCATCAGTATACCATAATGTATTTGCATAGAAATATAATACCCAGCAGCCAAAAATAAATTAAACTTATCAAATGAATTTTAGTATGCCATAATGGTTTCATGGGAAAATATAGCATACCTCTTAAACAACTGCAATCATTATATACAAGAGCCGTTTCATTATAAAAAAAGCATAAATTATATTAATCAGATAAAATTTTTTGTAAGAGCTTCACTATCTGGTTATAATTCTTAAGCAAACAAGAAGCCATTTCCAGTACCATAATATAATTTTCAAAAGAACTATCCCATTCCATCGCAGAATATTAAAAGCGTTTTGGTAGAAACAAGAAATTTTATGGTAATTTTCCAACCATATTCTAATATTCAGATTGTAGATTTTAAAATTTTATCATTTAAAAAGTACAATTTCATAGAATGCAAATTTTGGTACTTTTCCGTTTCGCCAGCACAAATCACGCCAAGCAGACTTTATTAGCTTTATTAGCGACAACACACAGTATACACATAAAAATATAGACAAATATTAGTTCTAAGAATTTTTTACTTTAAAGGTATAAACATTTAAATGTCATTTAAAATTTTGTAAAAAAGCCAATAAATTTTCAAAAAGACATTAATTTAAGAATTTACTATGCTTTCATGGTAAAACATCCTAATTCGCCGGTTCACATCACGTGACCCAAGTGATCTCATTTCACGTAAAGTACACTACAAAAATTCAATTCTCTCAGTAATTATCTACATTAATTTCTAGTTAAATCTTAATTTGGAATACAAGTTTAAATGAAAGAATTATTTCAGTTTGTACGATTTCAATAGCTTAATCAGAAATTATGTAAAACCACAGTGCTTTACTTTGCTAGTGCATACTGATTAGAATTAATGAATTTAACCTTTGACTTTGCCTTTTCTATATTTTTGCCATCGGGTGAGCGGTATGATAGCATCCTAATTCACATAATTACCGCCTGCGAAGACCACCAGCGGCCGAGCGGTAACGCCGCTGAACACTGGTAGTTCGGTCCGAGGTTCGAATCCTGCGAACGGGTTGGCTGCATGGGTGTTTTCGTGGTTTTCCCCATGTGTAACTTGTATACGAGCCAGTTTCCCTTATAAAGTCCTCCACAAAGGCATATAGCCTCCAACTAAGTTCTTAGAATGAAGATCTTCATTTTTTTGAGATAAAATGTTTGTCATTTTTTGATTATTAATTTCTTAAAAATAAAGTTTCACTACATTTAAAAAATATTTTATATAATTTTGTTACAAATAGATTATAGGTCTTATTATTAAAGTCTCCTCCAGAAAGTTTACTTTTAATTAATGGATAGAGCCCTATTTCAATGAAAATCATAAGTGTACGAACACTTTGGGAACCACTGTAGTTCTATTAGCAACTCGAAATATATATTGTGATATATTCTAAAAGCAAAATCATGTAAAACATAATGATATAAATTAAATGAATAATGATCATAACCGTAAAATAAATGTGAACACACGTTATATCACGGTAAATAACACTGCTGTGAAATGAAGAATATTTCATTAGAAATTTAGCTTTTATATATATTTGATAACAAAATGTTATGAAAACAGGTTATGCAACTTAAGAAACAAGTTATATGAAATGCCCGTTAAGTTACTGCAATATCATGACACCGTAAATAAGCATATCATAAGACATATTACCAAGATAAATATAATTTGTTCCTTCTTTTACATCAATAATAAGTTTTTCTTTAAAAATTTTAGCACTAAATGCCAAAACAAATTTATTATCGGTGCCTTTGATGCAAGGTCACACGAAGATAAACTTGATTTAGCAAATTTCTGAAAACATTAAAATCAAAAGTGTTAAATTACAGCAACATCTATTAAACTATTTTTTTAAGCAATTGCCTGGTAAATTTTAACTTTAATATAAAAACTGAATTAAATTACAAATAAGTGACTAAGCTTGTACAGTATTCATGTTCATACATTGGAAATAAATTGCACTTAAATGAAAGAGCTGGAAATATAGTCTGCATGATGCATAAAATACGATCAAATCTATTTGTTAAATATTTGAATGAATGCTTAATTTCAGGGATGTAGCTAGAGAGGGACAGTTTTATATATCACTAACGGGCAAGCCCGCTACATGAGGGAAGGGATGCTTTCGTGGAGCGCCCGCTTTATTCACGTTAGGTCGCTTGATTTACGTATGCAATCACAAGATATACGCTAGCTCGCATGATTGCTAGCGGGTAAGCCCACCATTTGAGCGGCCTGAAGCCTACTTTCATTGGCCTTTATTCGAAAGTTGGACCAAACTACCAGTGAAGCCCGCTTTCATTCAACGGGATTTAAAATTTGAAGCAAACTACCAGTGTTCAGCGATTTTTTTCCTGGGCTGTGCCCGCTGTATTCACATATGCGTCCACAATTTCTGGACAGTACGCCGAGATTCGAAAGTTGGACCGAACTACCAGTATTCGGCGATTTTACCCAGGCTGCACCCGCTTTATTGACGTTATGCATTCACAAGATACTGCCAACATGTTACACATGCGGAAAATCACGAAAACACCTATGCAGTCAGCCCGCTTGCTGGGATTCGAAAATGGACCGAACTACCAGAGTTAGCGCTTTATTCACGTACGCATACAGAAGATAGTGCTTAAACGATATACATGTGTAAAATCAAGAAAACAGCCATGGAGTCAGTCCGTTTGCCGGGATTGAAAGTTGGACCGAACTACCAGTGTTCATCAGTTTTGCACGAATATGCATCCAGAAGACACTGCATACACAATACACATGCGGATTTTTATATATCATTCTAAAACATAACTTAAGATTGATTTGCAACACTTGATATAAATGATTTAATGTATTTTTACTCCTCCGAACTATTTTAATGACAAATTTATTCATTCATTTACAATGTTTATCAGATAATATCAAATCAATATGTATATCTGGTGTCACCAAAGGTTTTATTATCTTTAGCATTTTTTATATGTATTATAATTTTCTTAGTAAAAGTGCTGTATGCAAACAATTACATACTGGCAATGAAAATTTTGAGATTGTGCCAGTAAAAAAAAAAAAAAAAAAAAAAAAAAAAAAAAATCGCTAAATCTTCTTAGCACTGATGAGGCATCCAATATGCATATATTTTCGATGAGGCTCATAGTTACAGGTATCAACACCGCATAGAATCGACACCAATTCTAGTTACGAACATATAAGCAACACGATAATATCAAATTTTTATAATGACAAGAGGTAAGAGAATTAATGCATATTTGCCCCAGAAATACAATTAAGATAGAATATGTTTGAGATAATAAATATGGTTGCATCTTTAAATAACTATGCAAAATCTTATTTCTTGCAACTAAAAGGCTGTGTATTCACGTATTATTCTTATTCTACTAAATGTTCTACACATTCTTATTCTACTAAATAAAAGCTTGTTATAAATAAAACAGGAATACATAAACAATCTAATAAATTACTGAACTGATCCAAATCCACTGTCCTTGCTTTTATTTGCTAACCTGTATATCTGTATACACACGTCTGTGTATGCTGTTCAATTTACTCCAAAGTTATTTAGTTATATGCAATCATATTTTGAATAATGGCTGAGAAATGAAATTAATTAAAAGTCTCTCCCCTATCAATATTTATTACTGAACAAATACTTGGGTGTTTTACATTACAGAACAACAGATTTTCTCGAAAAAGATACATGTGCCCGTTTGATACTCAAGTGAGAAAAAATACTTTCATCATTAGCTAATTTTCACCATGGATAAATTTTTTTAAGCTACTTTACAAACTTTTTATTACTAATACTTACTTCAAAACGAACACTGTTATAAAAGATAAGAAAAAACATTTAACTGTGCTCAGTGAGTAACAACGGTATGTATATCATTTTATAAAAAATTGTTTGGTGCATGCTATTCTATAGTGGAAAAGATTTGATATCTGTAATACTTTTTATACTATTACTCATACTAGATCATCATACCTATTTTCTGAACTGGAAATTTTTTATGCTATCTATCCTGAACCACTGTAAACAGTTCTTAATAGTTTAACAGGAAATGACTCACACACAGAAGTTTCAACATTACTAGAATATGAAATTCAAAGTTCATCATTAACGTTAAAATAATTAACTTTTACTTTTATATGTGTCATTCTATAAATTTTCATTTAAATCATTGCTAACATAAACTGAAACACAATTTAAATTTCTGCAAAAATATGCATGAAAGCATAATTGTATATGTATATGTATATTAATAATATTTAAGAGATTAATGAGCTATAATGATTTATACTTCAATACACTAATATGCATGTTTACTTTCGAAGAATACACATATACGTTTATATGTATGATACACGAGAAAGAAATTTTGCATATATAAAGAAAACTTTTCTTACGAGAAAAAATGTAATCAGTTTTTTTTTTTTTTTTTTTTTTTTATGCTTAGAACGCACGTTCATATAATGTCCCACTTTCTTTCCAATTCGAAATACGCGAATCCACCCTCTTCGTTTTGCTATCTCGTTCGATATTTTTCGAACCAAGAATGCGATAGAAGCATAACTCAGGTTCCTTGCAAGCTCGTGATTTACACTGATGTACACAACAAAACATGCGGTCTGTACTTCTTTTTAAGTTATACATATGCCCACAACAATAAAAAATAAAACGTTTAATTACTTTTCGATCACAACACGCTTCACAAACTAGACAGCATTGTCAAACGTAAATACCGAGCTTTAATGTTTCCACCTTTTAGCCACTAGATGGTGTATCAGAGCGCTGGAATCGCGGATTAGGAAATGACCAGGTGTTAATGCAGTTAAATCATTTGGATCAGCCGATGTTGGACGCAATGTCCTAGAGTTGAGACAAGCCTCAACCTGCGCTATCAAGGTCTGAAATTCCGGATAGGTCAGCACAGTATCACCAACAGTCCTTTTTAGATGTAATTTCATTGACTTTACTGCTGATTCCCATAGTCCACCAAAATGGGGAGATGATGGCGGGTTGAATATCCATTTTATTTCCTCTAAAGACAAAAAATTGTGAATTTCTTGATTTTGCTTAGATTGCAAAAAACATTTTCTGATTTCTTTGTCTGCACCTTTAAAGTTAGTACCGCAGTCACTATAAATCTCAAATGGTTTCCCTCTTCTTGCAATAAATCGTTTCAATGCACTTAAAAATGCCTTTGTTGACAAATCTTCTACCACTTCAAGATGTACTGCCTTGATTACAAAACACACAAATAAGCATACGTAATATTTAAATGATTTTTGTCCACGTCCTGCATGATGTTTAATCATGAACGGTCCAGAAAAATCTATTCCAGTTCGATGAAATGGTCGTGATTGTGTTACTCTAGATTCCGGTAGATCAGCCATTATTTGACTTGCAGTTTTAGCTCTAAGTTTACAACACGTGATACAAGATTTTACTACTTTTCGGATAGCAGATCTAGCAGCTATGATCCAAAATTGCTGTCTAATTAAAGATAGAAGAAGTTCCGGTGCTGCATGCAGATATTTGACATGAAAGTGTCTAATTATGATTTCTGTCAGATTGTGTTTTGAAGGTAATAAGATTGGATGTTTTTCATTTTCTGATAGTTGCGCATTTTTCAGTCTTCCTCCTACACGTAACACTTTGTTGTCATCTAAAATTGGACACAAGCTAAGGAGGTTGCTGTTTGTAGGTAAGTCCTTTCCCAACTCCAAACATTGAATTTTCTTTAAAAAAGTGAAATCGCTGTATTATTCGGACAATACAGAAAGTTGCAGCTCGAATTTCATTACTAGATAAAAAAGACGTATTTCTTTCTAGATATGCTACTTTAGAATTCGATATGAATCTTAATATCCAAGCAAATATGCGTTGTAACTTTGGAAATGAAGATATATTTGATATAATAGCAAGTTCCTGTACAGGTTCAGAAACTACAAATGAGACTGTTTTACGTGCATCTGGTAATGCCTCTTCATCTATAAGAATATTTTTAGATAAGGCAATCTCACTGCACTTTAATCAAGAAGGACCATTCCACCACAATTGATGAGATAATAGTTCTGCAGGAAATAATCCACGTGAAGCACAATCAGCTGGATTTTCCTTTCCATCAACATGACTCCAGTTCTCAGGTGGTAAGATGGATTGTTTTTCAGAAACTCTATTGGATACGAATACTTGCCATTTTTTAGGATCTGACCTTAGCCATGACAACACGATTTGTGAATCACTCCAAGCTTGCACTAAATCAAAATTTATAACTAATGCAGCTTTTACAGACTGAATTAAGCGTGCCAATAACACTGCTGCACATAATTCCAGTCTTGGAATCGTAATAGATTTTAATGGTGCTACACGAGTTTTAGCTGTTACGAGTTTAACATTAATGTCAGAGTTATTGCAAGTTTTGATATAAATAACTGCTGCATAACCTCTTTCAGACGCATCACAAAATCCGTGAAGTTCACATCGAAAATAATTAGGTAGCAGAATTTTCCTAGGTATATTTATAGTATTCAAAAGTTTAACTTCTCTACATAGATTTCTCCAATTTCGATCAATCTCTTCTGTTACAGGATCATTCCATGATAACTGTAATTTCTATAATTGCTGAAGGATCATTTTAGCAAGAATTACAAACGGAGCTATCCACCCCAATGGATCGAATAGTTTTGCTACGAATGACAAAATAATTCTTTTAGTCGGAACACTTTGATACTCTATTACACCGACATTACATTTGAATTCATCATTGTCCGGATGCCATTCCAATCCAGAACTTTCAATGGTTTGTCTTCTATTACACGGTGAATATTGTCACTATCTGTGTTTGTTAAGCCAGAGGTTTTTAACAATGACGGTTCACTTGTCGACCATTTGTGAAGCTCAAAGCCACCACTTTTTAGCAGATGTTGCAATTCGTCTATCAATGCAATACCTTCCGAACTATCTTTTACACCAGTTAACATATCATCAACATAAAAATCTCTTAAAACTATATTCTTTGCCTTTGGAAAGTTCAATCCTTCATAAATCGCTAACTGACTCAAAACTTTGGTTGCAAGATATGGAGCAGCTGCAGTTCCATATGTAACTGTTTTCAAACGACAAACTTGTATTTGCTTATATGGGCTATCTCTCCATAATATTCTCTGAAAATCTCTATCTTTTTCATGAACCTTTATCTGTCTGTACATCATTTTAATATCAGCGGTTATTGCAATGTTATGAAGTCTAAATCTTAGTAAAATACAAATTAAGTCATCTGGTATTTTTGGGCCTATCAGTAGTGTATCATTTAAAGAAACACCTGTGGTTGTTTTAGCGCTCGCATCGAAAACAACTCTCAATTTTGTTGTTAAGCTAGAGTCCTTCAACACAAAGTGATGTGGGATATAATAGTGTTTATTCTCTAATTCATAATCTGTGTCTGGCACTAATTCTACGTGTTCTAGTGAAAAGTACTCTTTCATAAACTGAATATACTGGTTGTAAATTTCTTTCATAGATAACAGCCTCTTCTCCAAGTATTGAAATCTTCTGTACGCCACTTCACGGGAGTCACCTAGAATATCTATATTATGTATGAATGGTAATGCAACTGAATAATGACCTGATGTGTCTCTAAAATGTGAGTTTTTAAAATGTTCTTCACAAAGTTTTTCTTCATTTGTTAAAGGTTGTACATTTGGAAACTTTTCTAACTCCCAGAAAGAATTTACTAACTCATCTGTGTTTGTATTCAAATGATTTACATATACTGGCTCAAAATTTGTAGTACCCGAAATTATCCATCCCAACCTCGAATTTAGAGCAAATGGTAGATCAGGACCACGTTTGACAATTTCTCCCGTCATTAAATGCAGAAATACATTTACTCCAAATAAAATGTCAACTGGTTGTGACTTGTAAAATAATGGATCAGCTAATTGTAAATCACTGAAGTTATCGAAGATGATTGATGGCAAAGATACATAGGGAATGTTATCTGTCACCTTGTCCAGTACAAATGCTGATGTTGATACACGAATATCACTTTTAAAATGAGAAGTGAATACTAAATCGACTTCCCCATTACTTATAGTATTAAATTCTCCTAAACATGATACAGAAATGGAATTATCTTTCACTCGTAATCCTAATTTCTTCACACAATCCCTTGAAATAAATGATCTCTGAGATCCAGTGTCACATAAACATCTACACTTCACAAATTGTTGCTTAGAATTTTGAACTTTTATTAAAGCAGTACACAATAAAATGTGACTGGTTTGATTATCTTTTGCATTCGAATCATAATGAGAGGCACAAACTGTGGCTGAAACGTCCTTAGGACTGGTTAATTCATCTCTTTTAATGATAGATTGCGTAGGCGGAGATATACTGTTTAACTGAGTTTTATTCTTTGAATTATTTACTATATGCAAAATACTGTGATGCTTCTTAAAGCAATGTTGACATGTATTTAAACTCTTGAATTTTTTGAGCAAGTGCATATTAGATAAACAATTAAAACAGTAACGATTAGATTTTACAAAATCTATTCTTTGCTGAACCGATAAATTTAGAAATTTCGAACATTTGGCTAAACTATTATCTGCTTTACAATAACCACAACCCAAAGTAGCAACCAGAACATTATTCTTATTTTGAAACACAGATTTAGGTACCTTATTACTTGTTGATTTGCTATTTTGAAGTGTTCTTGCATAGTTTTTTAGGAATTCAATTAAAGTCGTAAGTTTTGGAATTTCATTAGATTTTAACTGACGTTCCCACCATAATTTTGTAGCAGGGTCTAATTTTTGCAAAATTAAATAAGTCATTAAAGTTTCACCAAAATTATCAATGGTTTGATTCAATACTTCTAAAGAACGAATTACTTCATTAATATTGTCAACTAAATTTAAAATAGCAAATGCTGATTCATTTTGAATAGTTGGTAAACTTAAATGCATATATTAAAGTTTAATATATGCAAAAATTTGTTCTCTCTTATTTGAATATCTTTCGTCTAACAGATTCCATGCTATTTCAAAATTACAATCCGAAATTTGAATGGTTTGAATAATGCGATATGCTTCACCTTTCAACGAAGCCTTCAAATACTGCAATTTTTGAGCATTAGATAAATTTGTATTATTTCTTACACAAGCACTAAAAAGATCTTTAAAAGCTATCCATTCTGTAATATTACCACCAAAAGTCGGTAATGTTAACTTGGGTAATTTAATATTGTCAAGAACCTGTTCTGAAATTACACTATTAGAATTATTTTTATTATTTAATATTTTTTCACCTTTAAATTTCCACAAATAAATTTTATCTGTGTACTCCTGAACATTATCTATTTCGTTTTCTAATTCTTTAGTATCTGTAATTAAACTTTCGATTTCAGAATCAAGCTTCCTTAACTCAGTTTCTTTTTGTTTCAATAATTCGACACATTCCTCTAGTTCTATTAAATTAATTCATCTGCAGTTAAAATAGTTTCAATTTTCTTTACATAATTAGTAACACTCCTGCGTAAGACCGCTCTTTTTGTTTTAAAAGTTATAAGTTCACTCATAATTGATCAATTCAAAAACAGAAATTGTTCTTAAATCACTTAACACTATTATTAAAATGAAATCGAATTCTATGTTGTATTACAACATTGTTCTTAAAATTTAACAACAAATTAAACGAATTTTTGTTCAAAATCCACTTACCTCACGAAGTGGATAATTTTCACAAACCATATGCATATTTGTGTTGTTAGAATACACTTAGAACAGTCACTATCTTCACTAGCTCTCCGGCTAGACTTTTGACCAACAGTATGTTTTCTATTAAACTTAATATGTTTCACAAACTATAATCAATCAACAAATGGACTGTATTCCTACACTTTTATTAAATTACACTTGTCAGCGATGCGAAATAATTGATACAAAATAAGCGAGCCATTTTACATGGCTGTCACAAACACAATTCTATCAATCAATTATCTTGTTGGCACACATAAAGTTCAAAACTAAAGGAAGAAAAGCAAAAGGAATTTACGCTGTTTGCAACAATAAAATGAAGCAAACGATACTCACATAAACACTGTGTATGGATTTATGATTTTGTCAATTACTGTTTTTATGAAATATACATGAATTTTTTGGGAACGGTAATACTTAATGTTACTTTAGTTAAAATATTATGTACATCTCTGTGATGATATATGTCTTTTCTAGTTAGGTCTCAAGATAACGGCATACACATTACCATGTAGGAATTCATTCATTCATTCATTAATTTTTTTTTAACTTAGCTAAAGTTTGCTTCTTAAAGACACGAATTTTTGCAGATGAACTCCTTAACTACGCACATGGACACAATCGTATTTTAGGGTATTTTCTACTTCTTTTCCTTTTCTTTCTATAGGCCCTTTTTTTTCCCTCTATTATTTTTGGGCCATTTAATTTAAATTTTATTTTGTCCCATCTTTTCCTTCTGGCCTTTTGAACTCGTACAAAATGTACGAAGTTCCTTTTTACTCTCCTCAAATACGAAATTGCCCCTCTTTCTATATACCTTTCCTTCGCACCTATGCTTGATTTTTCGCCCATCGGTTCAGAAAGACTTAGCGGGTGCAAAACTAGACATCTGTCTACTTTGTCTGTCTGTCGGCTTTGGGCACTGCGATCACGAAAGCTGGAGGCAGTGTCTAAACATAGCTCCGAAATTTTTTAAATAACTGTTTCAGTAAATATTTTCAACCCTCTAAAAAAGTTTAATTCACCTTTCCTATGCAATGTCTCATTCATCAAATTGAAAAAGGAAACTTCGCTTCTTCGAAACTTCAGATGTTTTGACGGGCGGCTAAAACCCGCCGGGAACTGAAGAAATTCAACCAATCAGAATAAGCTACCGCCGGAGACTGTTTTTGGCGACCAATTTTTATGCCAGCTATTGAAGGGTTTGTTTTGGATTTATTTTCCGCTCGTATTCCTCTTTTCGTATCTTTTGATTACGTCTTTTTCGCATCAATTTATAATACTAGTTTTCTAACTTTTATTGCTATAAAAGACAATGTAGTGAATACGGAAAATTTGGTGCATTATCACGTGAAATGTGTAATAAAATTTCCAGCCTGTTCCCGCAAAAGGTGTACGGTGTTGTATCGCAAAAGTTTTATGCTAAATTGTACATTTCACTTTATTTTGTGGCACTGAAAATTACAGAAAGAATTTATTTTTTGATCATCAAGAAAAAAATGCACATGAAAAAGGCTTATTAATTTGGCCTGTGCAGAAGATGTGTTGCTTTTTTCTTTCTTAATATATATATATAAGTATTTATTAGGTACTCAAATTTAGCCAACAAAGCCACATGCAGAACATATATATATATATATGTATTAGAAGATTCCTAAATAATAATAAATAATTTGATTGAACGTTTTCTAAAATGCATTACGTTTTTGTGTGATATTTGATTTTTAAGAAATGTAGCATGTTGAATAAATTGATAGTAAAAATCTCAAATGTACTGTATTTTTGAAAAGGTTAATATGAAATTTTATTAAATTGTTTTGTTTATCTAATAAAATCTGGAATTCTTTCCCAATTTCAAAAGAAGGATGTGTGAAGGATTAATGCATGTAACAAATAGATTTTTAGAAAAATTGTCATTAGCATAACATGAGGAGTGTAAAATGGGAAGATCTTTATAATGTAATATAATGCAGTTGATAATCATCTGAAAAAGAGCCCATGAATGGTAAGACTGCTGAACACTGATAGTTAGGCTTATATCCTAACTATATATTTGGACACTTTTTGCTTAGCTTATCTGGTCTGATGATCTGTATAAAATGGTAAATGAAAAACAAAGTATTTGTACCCAATATTAAGTCTGATCTGCAAACAAGATTACTGTGGCTGCGGAAACCGACATGCCAGTGAAATATATGTGTCATGTAGATATTACACAAAATACATCAGCTAGAGTACTCTTATCAAGCAGTATGGGGACAGGTACCATATAACCAAATATGTACATATCAAACATTTGTAATTATGTATTTTAAAGTTATAGGCTTCCAATACAATTAGAATTTATATTTCTGTAATACTTACGAGTCTTCTCTGAAACATACTTATTTTGCTTAAATCTACTTCCGAAGTACTTTATTGTGATACAACCCATGGTTTAGAAAAATTAATGTTTCTGACATTCAAGAGCAGATAAAAGTCATACTTAACTGACAAAAACATATAAAATTAAAGTAAGGCAAAAATAGCAGCTTAACATAAAATCTTGTGTCAGTTTTAAGAAATAACTGACGTAGGTCCCTCTTCTTCAATAAAAATGAAAAAAGGTTTTTATTCCTGGCCTTTTGAAGAACAGATATCAGATAACACTCAAAATTAATAAGAATTATGCAAATTCTGCATCATTCTAAGCCTTCTTGATTTATTTTAATCTTGAAATTCATGACCTGACAAATTTTGTGACAACTATATATTTTTGAGAAACTGGGACAGGTGGATTTGTTCGAACAGCATTCCATGTTCTTCGATTACATGCTCGAAATGACTCTGCATGAAAAATTTACAAATTAAATTCGTCAAAAGTGAAATCTAATGCACTCAGTAAATTTGTTTTTTCTGTGTGAGGAAATCAGCTTTTTCATTACCATCAGTTCTACAATGGAAATGAGCCTGCTTGGCAATTAGTCTGAGTTGAAAGTGTCTTGAAATTTCTAAAGATGTCTGCAAATATAGCTTTGATATATATATACAAGTGAAATCTATTTAGCCTATTCTTAGTATCAGTAATATTAGGTGTTTTCAACATTAAATGAGGTACAAAAAGTCCATTATGATATCGTCAGTGATGAGATGTACGAAGTTTGCACGCATCCTTTGCTCAATTTGTCCTTTGTTCTTTTTGTTTGCTTATTACTTATTCCAGGGAAAAACGTCTTGCATGTTGTAACCGTACTTTAACATACGTTAAATTTTACATTAAAACATGAAATATAAATAAATTATTTTAGGATTTCTATCGAGATGGTTTTAACATGAAAACTGCATAATGGAATTTCTAATAGTGTAAAGGAAGGTATAGTTATTATAAAGACTATTAGCATTAATAGAGGTGAAGCTAAGCAGGCTTTAAGCTTAACGAAAAGTGTTTCCACAATAAGACCTTCTTTGACTCACATGAAGTTTTAGATTTAAAGACAATGCTAAATGGGGAAACCTTTAGCAGAATAGAAAATTTTTGAAAAATCTCTGCTGGTTCTTAAAACCTTACAAATGATCAACTGATGTGAGAAGAAAAGTGAGGAGCAACTTCTGGCACAAATTGTGCACATCATGAAATTTATTTGCTATTTTATGTAATTTCCATGATATTTCTTATTTAATTTTTTTTCATGCACAGTTACTATTTGTTTTCTGTTTTTGTAAAAATTAAAACATTTAAAAATTAAACATAATTTGGTATTTTGAATTTTATAAAATAAAGTGTGTGCTCTTTGTTAATATTTTAATAGCTCACCACTAGATATTTTAATCAAAATTTTATCTAGGTTGATAAATTACAATTTAATATATATTGCTCAAAATATCAGATTATGTAGCATAATATGAATATTTTTTAATAAATTTTTAAACTCTGTAAATTTTCTTTTTTAATACTATATTTTAAAATATTTTTTGCGCATGGATCATATGGATAACCACAAAATATAACTTGAAGTTCAAAATTTCAAGTGTTTGTTTTCTATGTATAAGTAAGTTGTTTTTATCAATTTAACACTTCATCAGTCATTTCTTAACATATTAAATATAGCATTGGTCCCTAGGAAAAAACCTTAAACCAAGCAAAATAGAATTGTTATTTAACATGTTAGATATTAGGAAAACATAGCATTAATGCAAACCATTGTAAAACAACAAATGATTATTACTAATTATTGTAACTAAATGCACACTTATACTCAGATACCACTCATTTGTCTTAAAGTCGTTTTTGAGTCTTATACAACACTGGTATAATAAACTGAATGATGTTAATTTATTAAATCTGCTTGGAGAATAACAATTATAAACAGAGTCCTTTGTGTGCAGTTATTCTGCTACTAAGAACAATTATTCCAGATGAAAAAAAAAAGTTCCCCAATCAGTTTCAATATAAAGAATAAATTATGATATATCATGTAATGATAACTTCATCCGAAGATTCTGGAGCAGACTACAGTGAGAAATTTTCTATAAAATGGTCACAAAATTTTCACACTGAGAAAAATTATTACTATCTTCCATAATTTATTTCCTAAACCGTATTGATTAATTGATTATATTATCTCCTAAGTTTAATTAAAGTAGAATTATTTTAAAAGTGTGCATCCATACTGGTAAGTTATATTTTGAAAGATGTTTTGAAGTAATTTGAAAGCAAAATGTTAATAATGTTTTAACGGGGACTGGAGTTAAATCATCACGAAGAATAATATTACAATTGTAAAAGTAAAAATTAAAACATGTAATTATTGTCATTGATCGGAAATTAGTTGACTTTTCAAGGGGAACAAACCAACTCCCGTTCAATGATCAATAATTGATAGAAATACGTAAATATGAAAGTGTTTCGTCTTTACTCGAGTTATAAATTAAAGCCAAACCGGCAATTCTAGTCAGGCCAAATATTTCCGCGAATAGTTGTTACTCAAAGAACTGATTCTCATGAAGCATTTTAGTCAATTCAATTTGGAGTAAAAATCAATTACTGTAGAGAAATCTTGTAAAACTCGAGTAATCGTCCCCGACACTATCATCTTTATGTATTTGAGCACTATATTATTTGTAGAAATTAAACATTGGAAATTGTCATTATGAAATCGAAATCAAAGTAAAGTTGAAATAAACATAGAAGATTATAAAAAAGATAAATAATGCAAACTTTGCAAAAACAAATCAAAGAGAACATAAAAATAATATAAAAATAAAATAGAAAATAATATAAATAAGATCAGTGAATGTACATGAAGATATAAAGGCCAGAAAGGTATTAAGTAACTTACATTCTTTCTAGTGGGGGAGTTGGCAGTGTGTTCTCTTCGTGTCTGACTCAGAAGTGTAGGGTGTCCGAAAATTCTTAGCGGCAGTAGGGGCTTTGAATTATATCAGTCGGCAAGACTTGGGTGAAGAAATTTATGGTAGTGGGTGGGACTTGGAATTCTTGAGGGATGTATTTTGTGGAGTTCTTATCTGAGAGAGACCGTCTGTTAAGATTTTTTTAAAAATACTAGTGAATGGAAATTAATTAATTTCTGGCTAATTGTCGTGTCGCAATGATTAAGAATTTAAGAAAGGAAAAAGGCATTTTCGCTATCCAAGAGCTAGTAGACAGTCTAAAGGCAGGAAATAGGCCCATTTTTTTAGTAACAGTATAGTAACAGTATATGTCTGAAGACAATTAGCTTTTTACAATATATACAATTGAGCAATTACACTATATACAAATCTTTCAACTGACAGTCATCCAACTTATACCGCCTTCTCAGGTTTAGGAATAAATTATCATATCCCTATCAGTTAAATGATTTAGAGTGAGTATTTAACGCCTGCTCTTTTAAGGCAATGGTTGATAAATTGAAAGGGAATTAGATTATTTTTGAGAATTTTGATAAGGATCAAAATTTCGCGTTGTGAATCTATTGTATCTGTGCATATAGTTTTAATTCGTTGTATTTGATTAATTATAGTATTGTTAATTACTTTTTTGGATATGTTGGAGTTCCAATTTATTAATTTGTTAGTATTGAAATTGAAGTTTCTTGTTTTGTCAAAAAGTAAAATTTTTTTGTAGTTAATGATTTGAAGATCTAGAAAGTCTATGCTATTTTGTGAATTATTAGTTTTATTAAGTTTAAGACAATTCGGATAAATGTCGGAGTTTTCAATTTTACCAAAATTATTAATTGTAATAAGGTCATCAATAAATCTGTAGGTGTGTTTGTAGTAATTTAACTCTTGTGGTTGTAGATTTTTTTGGAAGTTAAATTCTTTGACAAATAAAAAGATATTACAGATCGAGGTGCTGGAATGTAAGCCCATTGGCAATCCTCTGACTTGTTTAAAAAGTTGATTTTGAAACTTGATGTAGTTATGAAAAAGTGTGCATTTTAGGTAGGTTTTCCATTTGTCAAGAGTCATGATATTGAGTATATTAGGGAAAGTATTCATCAGCAGTCGAGTGGATAAGACTAAGAAGCACTAATCGTTTGAACAGGCTAGTGGACAGGCTAGCTGCATGGGATATTTCTCTTGTGCCGCATGAACAGAAGTCATATTCTTTTAAACATATACTTCATGAAAGTCTTCTACCATTAAGAAGATACTGTTTTCCTGCTTTGCAATAATGAATTAAATAAATTACTACCATTGATACAGAACTTTTTTAAAAAAAGAAAGAAAACACTTATACAATCTCTTACCAATTGAAATATTTTTATGCGTGCTCTAATATGCATAATACAGAATTGTGAAAATTCACCACAATTCCACAATCAGAAATGATAGCAAATTATAGGAACACAGGCAGCAGATGTGTAGACTACAATATACAATTTGTTGCTCTTTACAAAATAAAAATTAGAAGCATCCAATGGTGATAGCTGTTGTTGGAATATTTTATTTGTACAGAAAAAGAAAATGCTTTGGATTTCAAGAAAACTTATACAGAATTTCTGCTAGGGATTAATACATGACATCTGAAATCATAAGCAAGTGGAATTAAAATTGCAGCTTAAAGACTGTGTGATTTCCTAAAATATAATTACAAACTCTGGAAACTAATGAAGGTGATAAATTACTGCGTATTATTCAGAAAAGTCTTGGCAATGAAAGAAAATAATGTACATAGTAAAACATACGGTGTAATATAAAGTGTAAAATACCCCACAGATTCATCATGAATAAAAATTACTTGATTGTGCTAATGTTCGAAGACTTTAAAAATTACATCCTTATTTTTACATAACACAATGAAATGAAACAGAATTATTTCGATGGAGAATAATGCATAAACAAGTTTCATGTTAATTTTTTCAATTTTTTTTTTTTTCTTTTGGGAGTTACTGGGTTACCTGGGTTATTTTATGAGTTATCCCACATCAGCATTTTAATATACAGATTCTCTGAATAATCATTGTATTTTCTATATTTCAGTAGGAGCTTTTATTAATGTGATTTTTGCCTACGGAAAAATATACAAAAGAGAAATTTCTAAAAGTTTTAAAAGTAGTTAAAAAAAAAAAAAAAAAAAGACACATTCTTAAAATATTTTTCTTTATTGAATTTCACGATGTTTAGAGTACGTGAAATAATATGAACCTGGATATCAACAAGCATTTTCAAATACACAAAGAGCCCAGAAATTTCACAGTAAGTAATTTTTATCAATTATTATTTTCACCCTTTATTTAAAAGTAAAGAAAAGTTATTGGGTATCGAGTTAGCCAATTGAGTGGAATATAAAGTTGTATTTGTTTTCGAAATTGAGATTTACATACTTCACTTATCGCTTCTACAGTAAATTAAATATTAAATCATATCAGGGCAACACAAAATAACCAAAACCAATGAACTACTTCTACCCAAGAAATACGAACAAGTTACCATAACATTAACAACTGCTTTCTTGTATACCAGTTTTGCACAAAAATTGCGTTTGGCGATCGGAAAATGACGCCAAAAGTTCCTGGCGCAACGGTTGTCTCTGATTGGTTGAATTTCTCCAGTTCCCGGCGGGTTTTAGCCGCCCGTGATGTTTTGTTAGCTGTTTACTATCAACACGAGAAATCCAAAAGAGGCCCTGACACGGAATATTCAGATAAGTAACATTCTGTTCTTTATACAATATATGTTTCTCTATCACTAGAGTGCAATTAAATTTCTTTATTTATTATTTTTCATAAGATTCTAGCATTATACAATAGTTAGTAATAGTAGCAAGTCATGTGGTTCTTTGTTTCGTGACTATTCCGTAGAGATGCCACATTCCTTATCAGTAGTCCGTTCTTATCAGCAATTCACACCCTTCGGAGGCCACCCTCTTCGTGCTTAGGAATTTCTTGAGAGGGAAAAAATGGGGATCTCTTGACCATCGATGAGTATAGATTGTGATTTTTGTAACTAAGATCCCCGACCTTTTTTTTTCAGGTATCAAACTTGAAATTATGATTAAATATAAATACAGGGTGACGGAATTTATTAAACTTGTACTATAATAAATTACAACTGTTAAATTAATAAATTAATTTTATATTTAACTAATATTTAAGAAAAATAAACTGTATAATTTATTTTTGTTGATATGCTCTCACACTGTGTATGGATTTATGATTTTGTCAATTACTGTTTTTCTGAAATATACATGAATTTTTTGGGAACGGCAATAGTTAATGTTACTTTAGTTAAAATATTATGTACATCTCTGTTTAGGTCTCAAGATAAGGGCATACACATTACCATGTAGGAATTCATTCATTTATTTTTTTTTTTTATTAAACTTAGCTAAAGTTTGCTTCTTAAAGACACTAATTTTTGCAGATGAACTCCTTAACTACACTCATGGACACAATCGTATTTTAGGATATTTTCTACTTCTTTTCCTTTCCTTTCTTTAGGCCCTTTCTTTTTTTTCCCCTCTATTATTTTTGGGTCATTTATTTTAAATTTTATTTTGTCCCATCTTTTCTTTCTGGCCTTTTGAACTCGTAAAAAATGTACGAAGTTCCTTTTTACTCTCCTCAAATACGAAATTGCCCCCCTTTCTATATACCTTTCCTTCGCACCTATGCTTGATTTTTCGCCCATCGGTGCAGAAAGACTTAGCGGGTGCAAAACAAGACATCTGTCTACTTTGTCTGTCTGTCTGTCTTTTGCTTAAAGAATGTTTTGATTATTCATGAGTGAATCTAATTCAGTGCTTACTGCAGAATGGATGAGTATCTGAATCTGGATTTCTTTTATCAGTTGGAGCGAAGAGATAAAAAATGCGTTATTGAGTGGTGTATGGAGAAAGGTTTGATTGCAATATCGTATAAGTGCCGGATTTGTGGAACAAATATGAAACTAGTAGAGCGAAAAAAACGGATAGACGGTTTTGAGTGGATGTGCAGAGTTACTGGAGGCGAATGTAGGCATCGAATTTCATGGTCAGTTCGAAAGAACTACTGGTTTGCGAAGAGTAAATGGAGCATGTGTGATGTTTTGCGAGTTACCTATATGTGGATGGGCAAGTGCGGGAATGATTTTATACGAACGGAATTACGTATTGCTAAAAATACGGTGACAGATTGGAAAAGTTTTTGTAGAGAAGTATGCATGGAGTTATGTGTGAAGGAGAATGTTAAGTTGGGTGGGGAAGGTGTCATTGTCGAAATCGACGAAAGCAAGTTTGGCAAGCAAAAGTATCATAGAGGGAAAAGAGTCGAAGGAAAATGGGGTTTTGATTTGGTTGAGAGAGGAACAGATAAATGCGTCTTTAGAGTTGTTGAAAACAGAGGTGCCGAAACATTGCTAGAAATCATTAAAGAGAATGTTCTACCAGGATCGATTATTATATCCGATTGTTGGAAAGCGTACGACTGTCTCGAGTTCGAAGGGTATGCGCACTTGAAAGTCAATCATAGCTTGAGTTTTAAAGATCCAGAAACAGGTGCACATACCAATAGTATTGAAGGAACTTAAGCGGCAATCAAAAGAAATTTCCGTGGCTCTAGTAAGGCAAAAGGACAGTTTGATTCCTATCTTGCGGAATATATTTGGAGAAGGAAACACAAGAAATCCGACGCCAGCCAACTGATGCGTACATTTCTCAGTGAGATCGCAGCCACATATTCTGCAAAAGGAGAGGACTGAAGGTAAGTTTCATTTATTATTATTGACTTAAGTAAAATATTGGGTGCTTTTCTAATATGGCAGTTTGGATGTTTGGTAGTTGCTTTATTCTGGCAGCTTTATTTTTGTCTTATATCATTTTTCTGGACACATTTTTTGCAACTCGAATCAATGTAGTTGGTTCCGCGCGAGTTTCTGCAGTTCTCTGATTTCTTTAAGTGAAAGCAAATTTCTGAGTATATGAGCAATGGAGAATTTATTTAATGTCTAACTTTTTTAAGTAAAATAGATCGATGTTCACATGGGCAAAGCCAATGTGGTGCGCAATGCCGAGTTTGTGCAATTCTGGGATTTTTTTTAAGTGAAAATAGATCGATGTGCACATGGGCAAAGCCAATGTGGTGCGCAATGCCGAGTTTGTGCAATTCTGGGATGTTTTTTTAAGTGAAAATAGGTCGATGTGCACATGGGCAAAGCCAATGTGGTGCGCAATGCCGAGTTTGTGCAACTCTGGGATTTTTTTAAGTGAAAATAGATCGATGTGCACATGGGCAAAAACAGTGTGGTGCGCAATGCCGAGTTTGTGCAATTTTGGGATGTTTTTTTAAGGGAAAATAGGTCGATGTGCAAATGGGCAAAGCCAATGTGGTGTGCAATGCCGAGTTTGTGCAATTCTGGGATTTTTTTTAAGTGAAAATAGATCGATGTGCACATGGGAAAAGCCAATGTGGTGCGCAATGCCGAGTTTGTGCAATTCTGGAATGTTTTTTTAAGTGAAAATAGATCGATGTGCAAATGGGCAAAGCCAATGTGGTGCGCAATGCCGAGTTTGTGCAATTGTGGGATGTATTTTTAAGTGAAAATACGTCGATGAGCACATGGGCAAAGCCAATGTGGTGCGCAATGCCGAGTTTGTGCAATTCGGGGATGTTTTTTTAAGTGAAAATAGATCGATGTGCACATGGGCAAAGCCAATGTGGTGCGCAATGCCGAGTTTGTGCAATTCTGGAATGTTTTTTTTAAGTGAAAATAGATCGATGTGCACATGGGCGAAGCCAATGTGGTGCGCTATGCCGAGTTTGAGCAATTCTCAGATTTTACTTTAAGTGAAAATACATAAATGAGCACATGGACACCGAGTTTGTGGAATTCTTTGATGTTTTTCGAGCGAATACTGATTGTTGTGTAAAAGGGAAAACGAGGTTGTGCGTGATGTCGAGGAGTAATGTAACTTTATTTATGTGCAATGTTTAACATATCGTTTGTGTATTTTAAATTTGTATTGTTGTTTTAATTGTGAATTATATTTAAGACATAATTTCCCATTTAAATTGTATTTTTAATTTTTTGTTTTTTGATATGTTTATAACGCTTTCCGACTTACGATATATATGGATAGTCCGACGATCGACTCAACAGTAGCAAAACTGTAAACTTTAACCCTTGAAGTAACGTTTACCTCATATTTTAATACGTAGTGTTTGGTATCGTAATTGCACTTGATAATATGAGTTCATTGATAATATGTGTGTGTGTGCGTATGTGAAGCACTGCTTAGTGTTCCAAGTTTGTAGTATTTATTTTATTATATTATTTTCTTTCATTCTGAGAGATTAGATTTTTTTATTTATTAATGCGTAGAATTCTAGAATGCCTACACAGAATATGGCGTTATTTAGGAATTTTAGAAACTGATATGAAAGCTGTGTAATGATGTTAATATGCAATAAAAAATATTCTTTTTTTTATTAATGTAAAGTTTAAAATTTTTAGAAATAATTAAAATTGTCTAATTATTGTTATGTCGTTACGTAGCAAGAAGGTAATTTGTAAAAATGATAAAATTGAAATGTTCCACAATATGAATTTAAATTTAAAAAAATAGTTTATTTGTATAAATAAAAAAAATTAATAAAAAATAATAATAATTTAATAAAAATCTTTGAAAACATTGAAGCTCTACAACTATTAGAGACTGCAACTTTGTTTATCGTTTTAATAATTGGTAGAATTCGCTCACTGTATCATGGTAATTTTAAATATAAACAATTTATTATACTTATTATCAGTAACGCCTAAGCTTAAATGTTATAAATGTAAATTAAAAGTAAAGAATTTGATATTAATTTACAATAAAAAACAATTTATTATTGTTATTTTTAAGAGAAAATAGAAAGTACACCAACGAGATAGTATACTGGTAGAGAGCGTATTGCAACCTTCAACCGGTTCCAACATTAGTGTCACTTGACTGCTGCGCGAATTCCGAAAGTCCGGAAATACTTTACATTGCTTTCTATGGGACGAAAGACTGCTGCTCTGCTTGGTCACATAAAATTTAAGTAAAAATGGTTATTCGCTGCAGCGCCTACGGATGTAAAGAAAGTTTCGTGAAAGGAGGACTTGTAACCTTTATAGGTAAGTTAAAACTGCATGATTTATTATTTTATTTTCAGTATTTTTGTCATTTTACTATCTCTGTTGAATTGGTTGGAAAGTTTCAGCCATATTGTATAAGAAAATTGCCGCCGTATATGACATTTTCAGCATGTATTATTAGCATCAAAATGTATTAAATACTGTGACACAATTTACTGGAATCACCCTTTACAAATAATTGAATTTTATATGTTTTTTCCGTGCATTCCGTTGAAATAGAATGCTGCGCCAATTGGCGTTAACCTTTTTTCGCCAAGTCGTACGCGTTTTGATTTCATAAACAATTACTGCCTGCAATGAAAAAAGAAAAATGCTATTATTAGCATTAAATTATTGAGAAAAGATTGTACGATATGTTTACTTTGTTAAAAAAAAAGCTGAAGATCTTGATTCATGCAACATTGAACATAAACAGTTAAACAGCATTATTTTAAAAATCAGATTACTTTTATAAAGCTCAATGCTTTCCTTATTTTCTATAAAATCAATTAAAATAATCTGGATTATAATTCTGTCTCATCTACGATGCTGTTAGAAATTTATTGTAATTGAAAAAATGTGATGTGAAAAACTTACCATATTTTAAATAGTATTTAAAAAAAAAAAAAAAAAAAGGAGAGTGAGAGAATTTTTAACTGTAATATCGTTTTGATCCTAATAATAAATACTGAGTTGAAGTTTGTTACCGTTTGATACATATTGAATATAAAATATTTGTTATAGTTAATAAATTTAAACAAATTTAAATTTAATTTTTAACATATATGTATAAAAGTAAAAAAGCAAATTTAAATCCTAAAAAAAGCCAAAATAGTTTTTAAAAAAATGTGCAAACATATAAAAGATTTAATACTGGAACTAATCTACAATATCATTTAAATTCAGAAGCATAATCAAGCAAATCAAGTGAAAAATAAATCCATTATTTGTTAAAAATTTATTAATTATTTGTTAAATTAATTAATTATTTGTTAAAATCATCATTATTTGTTAAAAATTAAATTTAAATTTGTTTAAATTTAAATTTCATTCCTTGCAGCAATGGCGCAAAGAATATTTAATTAAATTTGTATTTAAATTTAATTTTTTAATTAAATTCAATTTATTCTTATGAAACAATGTTATAGTTAATAAGATGTATTGATCTCCGCCATGACATGAGTGTGGAAATCAGTAATTAAGATTGCATTATTTTGTCCCAGTAATATAATCTCAAGAAAAGAGAGTGCATTATTTTGTTCCAGTAATATAATCTCAAGAAAAGAGAGGCAATCAATGGCATAAATACATATAATACAATGTGATTTTCTTTTTCTCTTTAGGATGCAATGCATTAAAATTAAACGAGATTTTTTTACCTTCTCAAATATTATAACAGTAGTGCAATTAATTTTTTAACGTTATTCAAAATTAAAGTTTTCATCTCAATTTTTTATTATTTACTTTAGATTTTCTCCCTAAAATTATTTAACCTAAACATCTTAAACAATGGTGCAAATAATTTAAAGCGATTATTAAAAATATAGATAAAATATTCAGGAAAAAAGGGGTTAAGTTATATCTAAATATAATTGTAAAAAATCGAACAACCTAATTCGAGGCCGTTGTCTGCTGACTGCTAGCAGACGGAAATAAAAAGCACTCAAAAGCGGGCCAAACTGGCGATGAACAGCCTAAGCTATCACTCCCCAAGAGCGCCAAGAGCAAGTCACGTGGTATATGTTGGAGACACCCTAGCAGACGAATTCTCTGTGGGTGAGCCGTCTACCTGTTATATGAAGTCGTTGAAGTACACCTAGTGTAAATGCGAGACTACAATGTCACGTCATAAGTTTAGTCCCACCCATTTAATGACGTCACGCAGTTCTTCCTACTGAACTTTGTTGATGCAGCCTATTCTGCGCTCTGCCAAATAATGTTATAATTGATCCATTGTAAACCATGACTATATAATTGTAAAACATTCTCCAAGAAAGGATGTTCAAATATTTGCTTACAGCCCAGAACTTCACATTAATGGTGCATATGAAAAGTACTTCAAAAGGTTATAATTTAAATATTTGTATGCATACGTACTTTGCAAATTTATATGTACATAATATCAATAAATAACACTTTGTGATTGTGATGCACTGCCTAACAAATGTAAAAAGTTGAAACTTCTCCTAGTGCAATGCGTAGAATATCGCTATATGAATTCATCGTTAAGCACTCTAAATGTACATTGTGTTCACTTGTGTGCTGACCATTCACAGCGTCAATTCAGTGACCATAAAAAATACTCTGGCTTTTTTTATCATTACTACAAAGAGGCATGACATTTACTGAAATGTGCTAAGATGTAAGAAAGAAAGAGATATTTGTGTTATATACCAGACTAATTTAAGGTAAAGTGTGGCTGTATATCATAGCATATAAACTGGGGAGGAAGTCCTATTTGTGTGAAATATATGATTATTTTTTAATCAACTGCTTCTTGAAATCAAGGCATGGAAATGAGCTTCATGGTGATGTACAATATTTTTATGATTACTTGTAATAGGATAGGAAAGGCTGGTGTGAAGCATCTAAGAGCTAATTTGAGTAAAATTTGATTTAATTAACTTCTTATATTTAATCCAGAATACCAAACTCATCATGCAGTGTGTAGAAAGTTATATAAAAATTGTGAACTGACACTTATGTATATAGTGAAAAACCTGCATGTAACAAGTGATTTGGAAAAAACAGTGTTATGAATATTTGAATACTTGTCTGCAGAGAAAGAATACGACATGCATAAGTAAGTTAAATGTGCATATGCTTCGGCTCTGGTGCAGAATTGGGTGCCCCTTTGATTCGTGACAATTTTTTTAAAATTTTGGTGATAAAACCTCACTTCTGGGTACCGTGATAGTTTTAACTTTGTTTTAGCTTCCTGATTTTATTTAAATGAAAATAGACTTATGTATACATGGAAAAATGTAAGGCAGTGCGCAATGCCTAGTTTGTGCAATTCTAGGATATTTTTCTTAGGTGAAAATAGATCGATGTGTACATGGACACAGAGTTTCTACAATTCTTTGACCTCTTATTTTGGTTTTGTGTAGCGGCCATCATGAAATTGTGCCTTCCTGGTGCCGATCTTTGCGTCAAAAAAGAATCGCCAAAAGACAAGGGGCACCCAATTGTAAACTTTTATATAAGGCGGCAATATCATGTGAGGGAGTCTTTTTGTAGAGGACTGCTGTAGCGAAGTTCATGCATAAGCAAAAATAATCTGCGAGGTATGCAACTAGGCATTTGGAATAAGGAAGTTTTTTAAATGGAACACATCTATTTTCACATCTATCACATAAATTTTGGTTTCACATTTAAATGCCAAGCTGTCTTGAATTGAAAAAAATCCAGAATATTTAAATTAAGTGATTTTAAAATAGGATAAGAAGTTTTTAAGTGTAAAACAAGAGGGTAATTTTGTGGAACTTTTAAAATGTTTTTATTGACTAGTATTTTTGAATAAAATGAAGAATCTTGATCTGTTACCATGGTTTAGTTTCATCTACCTGTGCACAGTAAATCTACTGCATAATATATGCAATTTTAATTTTCAACTTTGCATTGATAGAATTCATTTAAATCCCATTTCCTTTATTTCTTCAGGCCAATATTTGTTACGTGTGTAGAAAGCAGTATTGCATAACTAACTTTTTTACTACTATTTTTAATGCTTAAATTTTGGAAAATTACCCTGAATTTTCCTTACTTCATAGATAGTAATGATAGGTATATTACCAAACATTTAAAGTAAGGGGATATAAGTGTTGAATTTCATACAGGAAATGAAACTCATCTGTGTCATGTATATAAAAATATTATTTTCTTGAAAGACTACTTTAAATATGCACATGCTTATTCACATAGAAAAGAAATCATTTGTATTTCAGGTATGTAACAAATCATTTAGAATAAAGTGTCTTTTAAACCAGCATATGCTTATTCACGCAGGAGAAGAAGCACGTATATGTGAGGTATGAAATGACACTTTCTTAAAAGGTTCATTTATTATATATGCTTATTAGTACAAGAGAGAAACCTTATATATGCGACGTCTGTAAGGCATCCATGAGTCATAAGAGTACTTTAAATATGCATATCCTTATTCACACAGAAGAAACACCTCATGAATGTGAGTTATGCAACAAATCATTTACTTACAAAAGTCAATTAAATAGGCATGTGCTTATTCACACGGGAGAAAACCCTTATGTATGTAAAGTATGTAACACATCATTTAGTCGTAAGAGTACTTTAAATAGGCATATGCTTATTCATTCAGCAGAAAAGCATCATTTATGTGAGATGTGTAAAAAGTCATTTAGTCGGAAGGATGACTTGAATAAGCATATGCTTATTCACACAGGAGAAAAGCCTTATGTATGCGAGGTATGTAAGAAGTCATTTATTCAAAAGGTTCACTTCAATATGCATATGCTTATTCACACGGGAGAAAAACCTCATGTGTGTGAGGTATGTAAAAAATCATTTATTCAAAAGGGTGACTTGAATAAGCATATGCTTATTCACACGGGAGAAAAACCTCATGTGTGTGAGGTATGCAGCAAATCATTTATTCAAAAAAGTCACTTAAATAGGCATGCACTTATTCACACAAGAGAAGAACCTTACATATGTCAAGTATGTAAGACATTATTTACTTATAAGAGTAATTTAGATGCACATATGCTTATTCACACTGGAGAAAACTTTTATATATGTGAAGTATGTAACACATCATTTAGTCGTAAGAGTGCTTTAAATAGGCATATGCTTATTCACTCAGCAGAAAGGCATCATTTGTGTGAGATATGCAAAAGATCATTTAGTCGTAAGGATGACTTAAATATGCATATGCTTATTCACACAGGAGAAAAGCCTCATGTATGTGAGATATGCAAGAAGTCATTTATTCAAAAGGTTCACTTCAAAATGCATATGCTTGTTCACACAGGAGAAAAACCTCATGTGTGTGAGGTATGTAGAAAATCATTTATTCAAAAGGGTGACTTAAATAAGCATATGCTTATTCACACAGGAGAAAAACCTCATGTGTGTGAGGTATGCAACAAATCATTTATCCAGAAAAGTCACTTAAACAGGCATGTGCTTATTCACACAAGAGACGAACCTTACATTTATCAAGTAGGTAAAATATTATTTACTCACCAGAGGAATTTAAATGTAGATATGCTAATTCACAGTGGAGAAAACCCTTATATATGTGAAGTATGTAAGACATCATTTAGATGTAAGAATACTTTAAATAAGCATATGCTTCTTCACATAGCAGGAAAGCATCATTTGTGTGAGATATGCAAAATGTCATTCACTTGGAAGGATGACTTAAATAAGCATACGTGTATTCACACAGCAGAAAAAGCTCATGTGTGTGAGGTATGTAACAAGTCATTTATTCGAAAATGTTACTTAAATAAACATATGCTTATTCACACAGTAGAAAAATCGTATGTGTGTGAGGTATGTAAGAAGTCATTTATTCAAGAGGATCTTTTAAATATGCACATGCTTATACATACAAGAGAGAGACCTTATATATGTGAAGTATGTAAGACATCGTTTAGACACAAGTGTAATTTAAATGCACATAAACGTATTCATACAGGAGAAAAGCCTCATTTGTGCGAGCTGTGTGAAAAGTCATTTAGTCGAAAGGATGATTTGAATAGGCATATGCGTATACACACAGGAGAGAAGCCTCATGTGTGTAAGTTATGTAACAGGGCATTTATTCAAAAGGTTCACTTAAATATGCATATGCGTTCACGCAGGTGCATGTTAACAGACGGGTTGAGAACCTGATGTGCCTGAGGTATGCAAAATATCATTTATTCAAAAGGCTCACTTAAACTGTACATATTGAATTAGTTATCTTTAAATTTTAAAGTATAATTTTAAGAAATGTTTTACTTTTATATGTCTTATAGAAAGAAGAAAGAATTATAGACTATAACAGAATGTAGACTTCATAACATTTGGCAAATAATTGTATTATTTACTTTTAACAAACATGTTAAAGTTTGACACAGGTCCATGTCATTTTCCTTTGAAAGGTATTGTTTTTCTGTAAAATGAAGGAAAAAAAAAAACCCTTATTCATAAATTTAAGCATTGATTTATATTCATTTTGTTAGTTACAAAAACACCACTGAAAATTTTTGTAGTGCTACAGTCAAAAGTCGTTAATCCGGACTCGTCGGGACTTCCGAATTATCGATTTTTCCGGATTGTAGATCATCCGTTTAAATCTGGTAAGATGGCATGCAGAAATTGCAAAATTAAAAATATGAAACCGTAATTTATGAAATAAAATACAATTATGATCTAAAGGGTATCAAAATTTACAAAAAGGAAAAGCTTAATATTTATTTGTTTACTTTATTAAGCATTTCTTTCAATGTAAGTTGTTTAAATTGCTTCGTTTCATGTGATAATACTTTCTCTTTAATTCTGCTAAACAGACATAATTTCTTGTTTAGTTACAAAGTTCCGCTGTTCAAGTCCTATAATTGCTGTGTAGAGAATACCGACCAATTTGTCAATAGAAATATTTTCGTTTTCAATAATCTCTGGGTCACTTTCTTCACTATTGGAAGCGAATTATAATGACAAGGAACTTGATTTAAATCATATCAAAGACGGAGTACATCGAGATGAAATACTACATTTTGTAAAGAATTATAAGCCAAATAAAATAAAAACATCTGTCCTGAACATAAGGATAGTGCTGACTGATCAGCTTCCAATTTATTGCGTGCTGCGTCGTTTCCCTCCCCCTGCAGAGCAGCGTGAAATTGATAAACATATTTCGGAATGATTAGATAATCAAAGGATATACCTTTATCCTTTTTTTTTTTTGGATTTCGAAACATACTTTCGCTTTCTAGATCCTTTACATATTAGTAAATATATATCGAAAATTCTATTTGACATAATCGAAAGTTCAAGCTTACTTTTACAAAATTGCTCTAACAGTCTGCAAAAAATAATAAGCCGGATCCTATTCGAAGATTAAGGAACAACGCAATCTGCAACATTAACTGAATTAGATAATTTTAGCTTAGCTTATACCGTCCGTTACACATTAAACGCGCATGTGCACACTCATATTCGCAGCTGTAAAGGTCTTACTCGCACTCATAAACGCCTGTGCGCATGCATGAACGCGACACATGCGCAGAAAGTTTGTAGCTTTGAGGTCCGGATTATAGATCATTCCGGATTATGGGTGTCCGAATTAACGACTTCTGACTGTATTATACTCTGCTACTAGGAATTTCAATTAAGTATCATCTAAAACTTTGCTAAGTAGTAACTTGCAGGAGATTTTTGAAAATATGAAGTATAAGGTTTATTAAATTTATTCTGGGGGCTTTAATTTCATGTTATTTTTCTGTCTGAACTATATTAGCTAAATATCTTTCTACATTTATCTAATATAGCTCATGTTCTCATAGAAGATCTCATTAACAAAATTCCAGAAATATATTTTCCTGGTAGTTTTAAATATTGGTGTCATCATAATGAGAAAATACTCTGTATTATGTTCAATCTTTAAACTGTGTCTGAAAATTAACCTAATTTCTATTGTACAAACTATTTTCTCCAAATTACTCATGAATGATTTGATTACTAATGTATTAAAGTTGTTAATCCGCAGTTTCGTATTGTAAGTTGGTCTAGTTTTTTTTTTCATGTAAAAACGTCCTTCACAATGCATGTCTCCCAAGAGGAGTACTTCTGAATTGCTTTGCCATGATCAATTAATCTAGGGATATTGTTGATCAGATTTATACCCAGTCTTCTATAAAATTTGTGAAGTCTGTGGCTGAAATTAACATATAGCTAGAAATATGTACACAGGTATATTTCTTTTAAATCAAGAATTTACCTGCTTTTATACATATGCTTTAGCTAAAAAAATTTTTTTCACTCATAATCAACCTCTAACTCTCTATTGTTTACAATATAGAGAGTTAGAATTTTTATAGTAGCAAAATTCTTTGTACCAAAACTATAAATTTACATTGCATTTAGTCTGAATTTTATACTCCCAAAAACAAAAAGAAGAAAACAAATATTAATTTAAGTACTGCAGATTGTTATAAGAAATGTTTCTTTGTGTGAAATCGGTATGCATTATTTACACAAAGTTTTTTTTATTAAAGATTAGTAGCATTTCAAGTTTACAAAGTGAATCTGAAAAGAAATGTTACACTAAGATAATAATAATAATGTTCACCATTTGTTAGATGCAACAATTGGAGAAAGATATGACCTATAACAGTAAAAAAGTTATTCACATGTGGAGGAATCGGGCAAGATGTACTGCCTTAAAAAAAAAAAAAAAAAAAAAAAAAAAAGTACCATAAAATAAACATATCAGTTTCAGAAATCAAAAATGCTGCTGTATTTCAAACTTCCATATCAGTCAGAGGTGGCAGCAAATCTTTGGGACAGATAGGTAAACTACCTGTAGACATAATTAATCTGGTAATAAAAATGGAATTTCTTTCCTCTGTATACTATACTTTAGCCTTCTAACATATTCATCTATATTAACTCATCATAATGTATTTTCAGCAGCGCCAAAAATTCTGTACCTTTTATTGCACTAGCTAGATTCAATTTGTAAGACAAAACTACACTACATGTGTTATTTCTATTTAATTGGTTGTTTTTTTGCTATATTTATCTTGTTTTTTATATTATTTGAGTTTTTACACACTGTTTAATATAACTGATTTAGTTTTTATGACTCGAAGACAGTCAGTTTTGAATTAAAATTTTGAGTTCTCATCAGTGGCAGCTCGTGTCTGAAATTAGGTAGGGTGCTGTTCCAAAAGATTTAACACTTGTTTTAAAATTGTCTAAAAGGAAACAAACATTTATTAAAAAAAATAAATAAACATTTCTTAATTACTTTAACCAAAATTGTTACAGTTCAATGTTTGTCTGTTCATTTAAAAATTCCATTCTTCTTGCTTTAATTTGCACGAAAAGATCAATAATTTTCTCTTTGATCTGTGGATGACAACTGAGAAATTTTTTCTTTTTTGAAAGCCATGCAAGCACATTTAGTCTTTTCGAATTCCTAGTGCTTCTTAGAAAAGTTTTTATTCTTTTCAATGTTGAAAAGCAGTGTTCTGCCTCTTATGTAGTCATGGGAACTCTCAAGAGAATTTTTATCAGTTTTGTAATTTCACTAAGAACATCATCTAGGTTATTTTCAAAGATAAATTTCAGTAGCTCAATTAATTTGCAGTATTCATGCATATCAGACCTACAAGAGAATACTTTTAGTTCAGTTTCAAGCTTTTTTTTTGTCAATCATTGAATATGCTTCAGCGGTCAGTACTATTTCTTCTGTAGAATGTTCATTCCTAAAACTAGCAAAGCATTTCTTGTTTAACAATTTAGCAGCTGCTAAGTGTTTAGTGGAAGAATATCTGTGCATTATATCAATACATGGTATAAAGTCACATATTTCCTTAGCTTATGCTTTTGAGAAATTCTCACAGTACTTTGAGTTTCTTAATTCTGAAATAGCAGTTTCGAAATTTGTTATATATTCGTTAACTTTAAACACACTAATTTCTCTGGATTGGATTTAGTTGTATATTATTTCAACATGAGGCATCTGATAAAAAAGATCTATTCAAAACTTTAAAATTATCACCATTTAGATATTTTAAAATTCTTGCTTTTGCATAGGAGCAATTGTTTCATTTGTTGTTGTTGTTTTGCATTTGATGTTGATTGAATTTCAGTAAGACAATTTTTTAAAGGTTGCAAATTTTCATAAACTCTGTTTATGGTCCGTATGATGAAGTTCCACTTTGTGGAGGAATACCACACGCGTGGAGTAAAAAGAAATCACGTTTCCAACAACATGCCAGAATTTCGACACTACAAGAGCGACAATGCTATTCTCTCTGCCCTGCTTGTGTGCTCCTTTCTGTGTGTGCATGCGCAGAATAGCCAAACACCATGTCGCTGAAACTCTGAAGTGCGCAGTTCCAAAGACTTTCATACCTTTTTCACAATGTGGGGGATGGCTACTGACATTAAGCTTAAGGATTACGTATTGTAAAAGTATAAAGAAAGAATTAAAGACTAAAGGGCACACTATATTAAATATTAAAAATAATAATAACTGGAAATAGGGGGTGCTTCAGTTCCACAGTGCTTATTACGAGTCGCCACTGGTTCTCCTATAGTACTTTTAGTCGTTATGAGGTCCTATAGTACCTTGTATTTATTGAACGGTTTAGAACACAGGCTTTTCTTCTGGCTAAGGCCATATTAAATATGCACACTTTAGATTTGTGCAATGTACTTTCAATTCAGCTTTGTACAATTACCTAAATTTATTTTCTAGCTTTTTAAGAAACAATTTTTCCATTTGAATAATATAAACTGTTATTGTTTCCAATAATTGTTGTTTCAGACATGGATGATATATGCCTTGAGATATCCTCAATGTTTATTTTTACTAACTTAAAACTAAAATTTTAGAAATGAATCAATCATATGTAATGAGTTTCTACCTTTGGTACTACTCTTATATGCACCCTCAGGTCGCCAAATGGGGTGATATGTGTTCTGCGCTGGTTTTTTGGTGCGATTGTGTGTTCTGTGTTGGTTTAAGGGACAATGTTGTTTGTATGCAACCCTTTTGAAATTGAAACTTACTCTTTCACTGCAGTGGTTTTATTTGCTCGTTGGTTCATGTCGTACGCATTTTGAAATGGAATGTTGCAATGACAGATGTGGTCAGAAAATTTCAGTCTGTATTTTAGATTGTGTGCAAAGTAAATTTAGTATTAAAAGGTACGTTGGAGTTGTTAAGGAGTCTTTTGTTCATGAGTGTATTTATGTGGATCGAAGTGTATTTTTGGAATTTTTGTAGGAGTCAGGACTTCTGAAGCGGAGTTTGGCGTGTCCGAAATGCAGGGCACTTCAAGAAGATTAGTGATGGGCAACTTCGGTACTTTCTTGTACCCGGTACGAGAGTCAAGTTTACAGACAAGTACCCGGTACAAAATACCCGTTACTTTGAAAAGTACCGAAAACCGATTTCAAGTACCGAGTACCCAAGTAACGATTTGGAGTACCGATGTAACGAAATACCGGATTGCTGTACCGTAGTAAAATTGCTGTACCGTAGCAAAATTGCTGTACCGGAGTACCCTAGTAACGATTTGGAGAAAGAAAGTACCCTAGTAACGGTTTGGAGTACCGAAGTGTCCTAGTAACGATTCGGAGTACCAAAATATGCAGCTAACGATTTTGCGCGCTGATGGAACTCTGCCACGTCACCACGTGTTTGATTTTATCTGTACGGAGTAAGATTTTGAATATCAGAAAACGTCAACTACGTAAGTGTCTGAGGAGCAGGCCATTCATGGACACAAGGAGCGCATATCACCATTTCGCAAATACAACCAGATACTACTGTCCTCGTACCAAAACTGAAGTGAGCTGAACCCTCATCGATCCTCCAGTAACGAATACCGAAATACCAAGAAGAGACGCATATTTTCGTTACAAAGTAGCGAATACCAAAAAGCACCTGTTTCAGTACAGAAGTAACGAATACCGAAAAGTACCCGTTTCGGTACAGAATTAACGAATACCGAAAAGTACCCGTTTCGGTACAGAAGTAAGGAATACCGAAAAGTACCCGTTTCGGAACAGAAGTAACGAATACCGAAAAGTACCCGTTTCGGTACAGAAGTAACGAATACCGAAAAGTACCGATTTCGGTACTGAAGTAACGGGTACTTGGATGTACCGATGTTCAGTACCTGTTACAACTAAGCACCCGTTACAAAATACCCGGTTCGGTAGTACCGACTCATAACTAAAGAAGATTAATGAAGAAGAGAAGTTGTATGAAGAAGGGCATTTCTGATAGACTTGTGTGGGTTTGCAGGCAAATGGTTGTTGATAAAGTATGCGGCTATCAGCAGAGTTCTGGATCATGGTTTTCATGTAGTTAGTTAACTTTGAAGTAAGTTTTTATCGTTACCTTCGGAATTTTGAATCGCAGAAAGACGTGTGATATTGCAAAATCATAGCACTTTTGTTCACAGATTTTGTGTGGCTGGCGAAATTTTATTCACAAATGTATGTTGGATTTTGTATGCTCTTGACATTTCTGCTGTTCGAAAAAGCATTCATTATGGTAAGTTCATTTTATTTTGGAGAATGTTATGTCATTTTTTTTAGTATGAATTTCTGTTGTTATTGTTGTTTTTTGAATTGTTTGTGATTGATTTTAGTTTATTTTGTTGATTAGTGTGCAATGCCTAGATTGTGCAGTTCGTAGATTTTTTTAAAGTTTAAACAGAATGCTGTGTACATGGTATTCTTTGAAATTTATTGTTGTTATGTTAATTTATTTAAGTGAGGTGTACGTAGCTTGTGGATTCCTTTGCTGCATAGATTGTGGAATTCTATGATGTTTTTTTAAGTTAAAACATATCGCTGTGTACATGCATTCTTGTCAAATATTTTTGGTTAGAAACATTACGTTTTTGCTATCTAAATTTTTTTGTTTCGGCAAAAACCACATTTCTGGAGACATTTTAGGCTTAAAGTTCGAAATGTAGACAAAAAATTTAGATAGTAATATGACATGGAGTTTCTCGCCAAGCGAGGGCATATATAAGAGTAGTGCCCTACCTTTTTCTAGCTGTAATTGTGGATATAATTACCATGATCAATATTTTTGTTTTCATAATCATTATATATATTTATCCTATTATAACAGGCATTCTATAATTAAACTTAGAATTTTTGTTTTATGAGATTGGCTTCATGCTGTCTTTAATCTAACTTATTGTTTATTATTTATTTAATGTTTCGTTTACATAATTAATTTCTTACCTGTAATATTTATACAGTTACAGAAGTTTTTAATGAAGAAATTTAAATAGCCAGAGAATTTAGGATTATATTAAACACCATGCAAATGTATTGTGCCCAAGGCTGAATTTTTTTAACTGCATTTAGATGACGATATAAAGGCCATAAGGGATTTAAGCCGAGCTGCATTGTTAGGCAACCAGTCTGTGCTACGTCACAAAATGTGGTGTATGGCTCTTGGCATAAAGTTCGAAGTTTTCATCTTTATGCCGACTTGGGATAAACATCGACCTATCAGAGTGAACATGTGAAACCTGACTGCGAAATCAAAGCAGGAAAGCTGTAAACACATCCAACACATGCACAAATTTAGCTTCTTTAATCGGGTGTGGCTTAGACTGTTTTGCAGATGTGAATGGAACTCGCGCATTTTATTCCTTGTGACTATGCCTCTATGACATTTATGTTGCCATCTGAATGCAGCTTTAGAGGCCCTAAGAGCTTGAAAGATTTTGATGCCTCCCACATATGTTTATGCAAGTTTTTTCTTAAAATTCTTTTGTGCCGTTTTTCTTGAATACCTTAGAACCTTTTTGTAGTTCCCCTTTTCCTGATGCCTAAGCACATTTTTATATTGCTTGCTCCCTGCCTGTGCCTTCAAACATTCATTGATAACGAAATGGACATGTAATATAATAATTTAATATTAAGCCAAAATACATATTTAGTTTGACACACATTTTTGACAAAACTTTTTTTGATTTTAAGGACAATTAGACACAGAAACAAAAATACTGTAATGAATTTTGTATAATGTAATGTGACTGGCCTAATTAAATACAAAGCTTTGCCATAGAAACATGATTACAAGAGCAAGTCTCTTTATGATTGAGGTAAATGGCCATCTTGGTAAATTGACGAGATATTGCCAAACGTCACCAAACTTAGCCACCATTTTGGTCCATGCCCTGTATAACTATAATTGGCCTAAATGCCTATGAAATTATACTTGTATTCTGACCTTTATATGTAAGTTTGTTTGTCTCCAATTTAACCTAAATTCTCTAATTCTGCAATGCCATTGGCTGTTTAGAAATGTTAGGATATTGCTTGGGTTACCGTATTTTGTCTTTTAACACTTACTTGGCATTTAAAAAAATTGAGGGGAAAGAAATCATATACTACTGCCAAATATTAGCCAAGTAAATGATTAAGTGTAATATAAAAATAAATAAGTTTTAAGTAAGTAAAAGAGGGAAATTTGCTTTCACACAGCATTAATTTTCAAAAATTTTATGTTAAACAAATATGGGAGTTGCATTTAGAAGAGAATACAAGCTTTCGAAGAAAACAAGAAATACATGTAATACGATATTAAATTAGAAACTCTTTTATCCAAAATTACTTTAACCAATTCGTATAAAACATTTTTCCAACTAAGCAATTCGTATAAAACATTTTTCCAACTAAGCAATTCGTATAAAACATTTTTCCAGATAAGCTATCGTTAATATCTTTAAAAGAAAGGGGATAAATATTTAATGCATTATTTTCAAATTCACTTGATATTTTGAATAGTTTTTTTTTTTTTTTTTTTTTTTTTTTTTTTTTTTGTGTAAATTACACTTAAAAATTTTCTTTTTAAGCTTTACATTATCTTGCAGAATTATCTTGAAAACATTGTAGAAAGTTTCAGTTTTTATTATTATTTCAGTCTACCATACCAAAATCTTCCGCAGCTGGATTTTAGATTAAATGTAATAGAAAATTAAACAAAATAGACAGCACTGTATGTGGAAGTCCAAAAACTATTTACCAATATTACGCTTGACAGAAAGGCATTTCCCATCTGAAATACCGCCAACAGAAAAAAAGGCAAGACCTTGTGTATAGTTTGTTCCACTAAATTAAATGAAAATGGCAAGAGAGTGAGGAAAGAATCTAGGTATTACTGCCAAAACTGTGATGTGGCTTTATGTGTAACTCCTGATTTTGAAATTTATCACGTAATGGAAAGCTTTTCATAAAGCTATGCATAAAGTGTAAAGCTTTTGATTTCCTTCATTTATGCAAATCTGTTTCCAGATTTCCATTTATTTCAACTGCAGAAGTTCAGTGAATTATCTCTTCGAGGGAAAAAGTGACTTATCCTTGATAATAAGAGAGTGCGAAATTCAACTTTCAAAATGTATCAAACTTTTACATTTCAAACTGACGCCATTTGGAAATATTACTTTGCTTCATTTAAAATTAGGCTTGCATGAATTTAGGTGTCATGTTATGTATTTAGGCGTCATATTATGTATTTAGGTGTCATGTTACCTACATATTGTATTCCACACAAATGTTTTCTTTTGTGTTTTGATATATCATTTTAGTTATAATTTTGAACTGTATTTGTACTTCAATGAATTTCTGTACCATACGTATTTCATGATTCTCATTAGTACTTACAGTTTAACTGGAATGTATATGCTCTGTCCTCATTTATGAAATTTAAACAATATTTTAATATGTCTATTTAGGTATTACAGTACAAAGTCTGTAATCCGGACTCGTCGGGACTTCGGCGATTCCGGATTAGGGTTTTTTCCGGATTATAGATCATAAATCTAAATCTGGTAAGATGGCATGCAGAAATTATACAGTTAAAAATATGAAACCTTAATTTATGAAATAAAGAGCAGTTATGATCTAAAGGGTATCAAATTTTACAAAAAAAAAAAAAAAAGCTTAATATTTATTTGTTTACTTTATTAAACATTTCTTTCAACGCGCGCATGCGTAATATATACGCATTCTTTACGCGCATGCGTAAAGTTTGTAGTTTTGAGGTCCGGATTATAGATCATTCCGGATAATGGACGTCCGGATCTTTGTACTGTATCTTGAATTGTATTTGTAATGGAATAAATTTGTGCATCATACATACTTCGTGATTCTCACGATTATTTAAATCTGAACTCTTCTCTCATTTATTTATTATAGTATGTATATAGTATTTTGATGTGTCTTTTTTATTTATAATTTTTAACTGTATTTGTACTGAAATGAATTTGTGCCTCATGGATATTTTGTGATTCCAGTATTATTTAAAGCTGAACTGTAATATATATGCTCTTCCCCCACTTATTTATGAAACTGAAAATATCTTTTGCTACATCCTTTTAGTTTTAATTCTGAATTGTATTTGTACATAAAGGAATTTGTATATCGTAAGTATTTCGTGACTATTATTTAAAGTTCACTATCATTTAAAATTCAACTAGTATGTATATGATCTTCGCCCATTTGTTTATGAAATTAAAATCATATTCTTTTTTAACTTTCTTGTTATTACTTCCTAGACAAAACGAATATAAGCCTAAATATTCAAATGCAATTTAAGTTGTCTTACTTTTCTTTTCTGTTTAAAGAAAATTTAGAAAACAAGTTTCAGAAAATACATCTTTTATACTTGCTTGAATTGTTTGATAAATTTTTGAATTGTTTTATAGTTTGAAAACTACCGCTTGAATAAATGTGTACGAAATAGAGTGATATTTTATAAATTTGTTTCTCTTTTGCTCCCATTATACTTGTGTGTACTTTATTAAAGGGAAAACAGAAATAAATGCCCTAAATTCTAAAGTACATTTTAATATATTTTATTTGCCGCATTACGCTAAGATGCTTCTGTATGTTCAAATTAATAATTTTAGTTATTTTAATTTAAATTAATTTATTATTCATATTGTTAACACATCCGCGCAATATGTACGTCCCGTGTGTAACACATATGCACACATGTAAAAACAATAAATGTATTAATAGTGGAACTGAAAAAAAAAAAAAAAAAAACCGTTTATTTCCTCTTAATGGAAAATTTTCACCTTCGCTTTTTATGCCTGTATTTGGCATATAAGTATATAAAACTCGGATTGAGAGCATTTCAACAAATCTTTGAAAATAGAAAATAGTAATTATGATGTCAGACATAGCCCGCCCCTGATAACAAAGGCAAAGAGTGCACAACTGAAATTAAAAAGCTTATTCAGCGCAGAAATGCAGCTAGAAAAAAATGGCAAAGGTCAAGGTATCCACCTGATAGAGTACTGCTCAACCAACTCAACCGCCAAGTCAGGGCCCTTACACGTAAACAAACAGACCACTACTGAGCCGTCTACCTCTCCTCTCTCTCTGCAGAGGAAAATACCATCTGGAAGGAAACTAATAAATACTGAGATGCTACACAAATATTACGCCCCTTAATGGCTCCCAAGGAATTGTTTACACCGAAACTGAGAAAGCTGAGTCACTAGCTGATAACTATGCTACTCAGTTTTGCATAAACAACATACCTCACTCACATACAGAACACCTTGTGTCATAATCACTTACAAACTTCCTCTCAAAACCACACACAAACAACATTCCTCCTGTCAGGCGATCAGAGCTCTATGACTATATCTCTAAGCTCAAAATCAAGAAAAGCCTGGGACTGGATCTCGTCAGCAATAAGATGCTAAAGAACATGGGAATCCTGATGACACTTAGGCTTACTAGAATTATCAATGATATGCTCTACCTAGGCCACTTTCCCTGGAAAACTTCAGTAATCTCGCCCATCCTGAAACCCGGGAAACCACCAACAGATCCTGCCTCGTAAAGACCAATTAGCCTGCTCTCTTCTACTAGCAAGGTGGCATGTTATTTCTATAATCCATAGTTCTATTTGGGAGAGCTTTCGATTTGTATATTCGATTCAAATCACTACTTTAATTAAGTCTTAATGACTTTTATTTACACACACATCTTTTATATTACAATATATATATAATTCGAGATTAATTTCAAAACAAAAGATGGGGATTATCCCCCTTCGTATCAAATTCTATCAAAAGAAACCGAGTGAGCGACTGCTCTCTTCTAAGTTCGTTTTTCGACTCCTCGTTGCCACTGGCAGAAGAGAAACTTTCGCTCATTTCGCGCTCGAGTTGTAACATTTCTCCCACCTTTTGATTTTTGACAAAGTATGAAAAAATCAAAACAATTTTGAAATAAAAATTGAAATGCGAATATAAGATGAGTAATTTAAATCTTACCAAAATCAACAATGTTTCGATCACACGACCTTTTCCTTTTATCGTCCTCTACAAACACTAGATCACCTTTCTTGATGGTTCGCGAATGTACAGTCTTTGGTCGATATACTAACAGACCAAGATATTCATCTCTAAATCTTTTACGAAATTCCACACGTAACTTTTGGTGGTATCGCGATCTTTTCGATAAGTTGATTTTGTCCAAACTCTCCAGGACGGTTATTCTACGCTACGAGAGTCGACAGCAAGTTGTGGGCCGCCAGATGTCGCTGCTAGTAAAAAACAGGTCTGCTCGACATCCTATATTCTCTGAGTACGGAAGTTGTCGAAAGCGCGTGAAAAAGTGTTGCCGCGCCGTCAATCAGGGTTGTGCAGTTGACGTACTAAGTAGACAATGGCTTTGTATGTGTTTTCGCTGCTGATTTTTTCATATTTAAACGAAGAATACGGTCGTAGATCTCTGAATCGGTGGCGAATTTATAGAAAATATATTGATGCTTTTGCTTTGCCAAAAGATGTTTTCATTGCGTATTTCAGATTGCCAAAATTTATAGTTATTTTAATTTGCGATGAACTGAGAGAGTATTTGGAGCCACATTCAGAAAACAAGAACGCAATTTCTACTGAAAGAAAAGTTATACTATTCCAGAAATTATAGATATAAATTGTAATTGTATGCTTTAAAAATGTAGAAGATGATAAGTTTATCAAGCACATAAACTTTCTTTATTTAACACAAATATAGACATCCGATAAGCTTCTACTCGATTTATGTACAGCAAGAATTACGTTTACTTTAAAATCTAACAGTTGACCACCTTACCAATAATACTGTGAACACAAAAAGGAATGTCGTTCATTATTACGCGAAATTCACACTACTGTAAAATAAAAATTAAAAAAAAATTATAAAACTATAAAATAGCTTTATAATATCTTTTTCAGTAGCTGTACTACTACTAATGTGATACTTTCAAAAATAAGTTTTAGCTCAGAGGGGCTATTAATTATTAATTTCGTTTTGCCATTTTGTGGCGTTTCACTTTTCAAATCGTTGCCACCAAGTATTATCGCACTCTATTATATTTAAAGAAATTAAATAATGAGGAATCTGTAGAATGTTTGAATGTTTCTCGCACAGTGATAAAACAACGCTACCTAGAGCCATGAAATTCTGAATAACGTAATCCTCCATCCTAATATAGGCATCTGGAGGCCCAAATTTGGAACTGAGAATTTGTTTTATTATCTATTTCATATTTTGTAAAGCATTTATGAGTTTTTGATTAAGAAACCCAACGATTTCAAAGCGAGCAATAGCAACATTGTACAGAAAACAACATTTTCATCTCTAGCGCGGGAGATTATGTATCGGAAATTCTAAAGATATGCTTTTTTTAAATTATATGATATTGCTGTTGAATTGAATTTTATGGTTTAAGTGCGGAATACATGATATTTAATAAATAAAGATAACACGCAAAACGTTAAATAATGGCCCTTTGGAAGTAATATAAAATCTGAAGGCTTTCAGATTTATTTATTTATTTATTTGTTATTATTATTTTGTGTGTAATTTTATTACGTTTTAAAACTGGTTTCTAAGTGAGGACTTTCTAAGGGAAACTGGCTCGTATACAAGTTACACATGTGGAAAGCTACAAAATAGCCGGCTAGCTCGTTCCCGGGATTCAAACCTCGGACCAAACTACCTGCGTTCAGCGACTCTACCGCTCGGCAGCTGGTGGGCTTGTTAGTAGAATTATACTGCATTATTATTGTATTATGCTATAAAGTAACAATGCTATAAGACTGAGGGTTTATTCATGGAATAGTACTTTTGTAACCTATTATAGTATTAAAAAATCATTGTTTCTTTGCAAATTTAACAACAAAAACAACAACAACAACAACAAAAAAAAATACTGTTCATAGCATTCTCATTTTTATATTGTAAAAGAGATATTGATTATTATTAGTTTTCTATTTAAAATGTGTCGAAACGCTTGTTTGACAAGGACTTCAACTGCAAGAGACCTACACTGATTATTTTTACTTTAGTACTTACACTGTGAAAATATTACTATATTTTAATTATTTTCACAGAATAAAATCTTTTGAGAAGGAAGAATATTTAAACTGAGCAGTTCTTATATATATAAAAAATTCAAGTAACAGCAATGTAATATTAAAAAAAAAAAGGTGTTAGTAATTGTGTGACAAAAATTGCAAAACGAATTAATCACACATACAGGATAGATTAGTTTAATTTTGGTTATATATTTTATATTGAAAAAATATTTTCTTTCATGTTAATTATAGAATAAATTATTTAAAATAAAGCATTTTGATGCGTGTGTGATAGTTGAATGCAGCAGCAATCGGCCATACTGTAATAGCGAATGAATTTTATTTCTTTTCCTGAAAGAAATAATTTTCATAGTAAAAGAAAATAAAAATAAATCGAAATTTAAATTATCGAAAATGTTTTCTTAGAAAAGCATACCTTAAAGCAAATGGAATAACTGCTTTAAACTGTTTCGTAACAGGAAATATCCCCTCTATCAAGTGTTAAGCCGTGTTAACTATATATTATTTACAGCCTTTTAGATTTTAATTTCATTAAACTATTTTAACAAAGAGTTTTATTTCACGCTTTTGTTTTGTATGGAAAAAGAAAACTGATATCCTAACACAAAAATTAAAAAATTATTGAGGTTTCTGTTTTGTGCGTTTATATGAAGAGAAGGTTGTTCGTTTATATCAGAAATTCTCATTATTCATTGCGCGCAATAAATTATGATGGTTGAGTACACTAAATTAATTTTATAAAAACATCTGAAAACTTTTGCATAAAACCTGATTAATAGGTTATAAATAAGAATTAAATATTTTTTACTTCTGAATTTTTTTAAATTCGTATTTTTTACTGTAATTTTGTTTTATATTTACAACATTAATAAAAGCTGTCAAGTGGTGCGCATGTTGGTAGAATTATTTGCCATTTTTTCATTTATACGAAAAAAATATTTACAACTGATAAGTCTCAGAGATTCAACTATAAAATGTAGGGGGAAAACTATAGAATGTTGAGAATAAAAAAAGGAATTAAACTTATCTCTTTGTGTTTTTCCTCCTTCTTTTACAGAACTGTAATAAAAATGCGCAGAAAGGTTTAATGATTCATAACAAAGTAGAAAAACTATTTTTCTTCGAATGTTTAAAAAAGCTTTAACAATTATTATGAACTCTTAAGTTTCCAAATTGATAAATTTGAATACTTCTAAGTTTTTTAAAGAATTAGAGCAAAGTGTTCCTTACAAAAGAAAACTTGTTATAAATAAGAAATTAAAATGCTTGTATAATTCCTAAAAACAATCGTCATAAAGAATACATATAAAAATTCCTATTATGAAATTTATTTTCATTAAATTAATTAGCCGCCTGAAATAGTTGTTACAAAAAGATGTATAATGATTTTAATGAAGCTAGCCTGTGTAAATTCACAAGTCTAGCTAGTAATTAATAATAATAGAGATAATGTATATAGTTTTTAAATCTTTATTTTGTCAATCAGTAATAAATAGATTAAGTTTCAAAGGAAAATTAAATATGTTGCGCTTCGCCGAATGGCAACAAACTGGAGCGTGTAAGAAAAAGGTATTTTATATTGGGTGGTGGCAACACATTTATTTTCAAATGTTGAGTTTTTTATTAAATCTGAAGCAAAAATAGCTTACATTTTACTGAATGGCAATAAATTTCTTCTAAGTCACTGAGTTTTCTGATTAAATTTGAAATCTTAAGATTTTACGCTTCGAAGAATAGCAGCATGTTACTTCTACATTTTTGAGTTCATATATCAAATTATCACATTCATTAAATGCGCGAATTCGCGCGTTCATTAAATTTCCACAAAATATTAAAAAAATAAACAAAAATAAATAAATAAATAAATAAAAATCTGAAATGTTTCAGATTTTAAATTACGTTCAAAGGGGCGTTTTTTTAACGTTTTGAGTGTTACCTTTATTTATTAAATATCATGTTCTTTGCACTTAAACCATAAAATTCAGTTCAAGAGCAATATCGCAAAATAATGTTAAATTAAGCATATCTTTAGAATTTCCGATATACACAGTCTCGCGAGCTGGAGATAAAAGTATTTTTTTTTCTATATAACGTTGCCATTTCTCGCTTTTAAAGCATTGAGTTTGTAAATCAAATATTCGTTAAAGTTTTACAAAATATAAAATCTATAATAAAACAAATTCCAAATTTGGGATTTCAGATGCCCATATTCGCAGTAGGATTTCGTCATTCAAAATTCGATGGCTCTATGTACCATTGTTTTATCACAATGCGAGAAATAGACAATCATTTATGTAGATTTTTCATTATTTAATTTCTTCAAATATAATGCAGGACTCTAACATTTTGTGGCAACAGTTTGAAAAGTGAACCGACGTTTATGAGTCCGTCGCAAAACGAAAACAATAGTCCTTCAGGGACAAAGCCCCTTTGGACTAAAAAGGGAAGAAATATTAAGAAAGAAATATTTTCTTTCTAATTTATTATGTAAAGAAATATTTTTACAATAGTAACTGTAAAATAAATTGCGGGGAAACAGTTTTAATGTAAGTATGGAAAAAAAAAAAAAAAAACTTAGTTTGCTATTAGATTGTAATGCAAATTAATCATATAAATTTAAATGATTAAAATTGTTTATTTCTAAAAGGATTTGAAGTAAGCTTAATTCATTTACTTTTATCTATTTACCATTGCTTTCGTGGTATCCCATATCACTCTTTATTTCTTAGCTCTAAATTCCTGAGTTAAGTTTCCCCTTAAAAAACGGAATTTTCCTTCACATAACACAGCAGCATATTCCGCTGCGTGTTCCGCTGCGTGTTGGTCATAATACTGTTTTGTGCAATTTTTTTCGAACTACAAATGCAGCGCAGCGTGTGAGTTAGTGAAATAATGGGAGAATATTCCTAGAACTTCAGCCAGCGCGCGCTATAAATTTCGTCACTCGTCTGTACTGCGATTGGTCTAAAGCTCCTTGAAGCCTTGTCCCCTTTCAGTAAAGTTAAATGATCCAGATCTTTTCCAGAGATCTGGAAGGAAAACTAGTTTAATGAAATGTTACACAATTAAATGGCAAGTAACATGAATATTTATATTTCTCTTAACATTCTTATTTCATTCATGACTTAAATTTAATTATCTCTCCCCGTGCTCTCTGACATGTGTTGTAAAAGAAAACACCAAACACGAATGTGTTTATGTGCAAGTGTTCAACACTGCCTCCTACAATCAAAACACTAACGTGTTAAAATTCAACATAACAAGACCTCGTAACACACCTTATCTTCATCTCTAAACCCTGAGGTACTATTCTGAAAGTGGCTAACTCTGAAGTGTAGCGTCAGAGAGCCTAACTACATTCATTCAACCTTTAACACATATTCACAATACTTTTCTCTTTTTTTTTTCAGTCACACGAATAAGTTTAAAATTTTTGGCATAACTTTCACTTTTAACATATCACAGTATTTCTTAACTTTTAAAATAACAGTTCACATTGTATATAAGGACATATTAACATGCCGTTAATTTTACGCATTTTAAAACATACATTAGTAGTACATTGTTAACTTCTATTCTTTTCCAAGCAAGTGCCAATTCTTCTACATTGAAATACTACATTTCAAAAGTCTTTCAGACTAAAACTTCTTTCTTGCCAGAATCTTTTAAATAAAATTTTATACAATAATTTTTTACAATTTCCTTAAGGCACCTTTCTCAAAGATTATCAATGCTTTTACAATATTCAAGTATTTACACATTGCTATTATACATTAATTTTAGTTTTACTCGCGAGTAATTGAAAAACAATATCAAAATAGTTTAATTTACGATAATGGAGTTTAATTTACGATAATGGAGTTTAATTTACGATAGTCAATCGCGAAACGCCACCTTTTTGGATATGTTATTGGATAGTCATTGTTTTTCTTACATAAAACCACCGGGCTAGCATAACTACTTGAGATGGGCGTTATGATCTTTTTACGTAGCATATCGCTAATGTCCCATTCTATAATTTTTTCTTTATTCTTATCATACCGGTATGCTTTGTGGCGAACTGGCATTGAATCTGCGGTATCGATACTATGGTTAGTAACTTGAGTAAATCCTGGAATGTCACTAAATAACGAAGCAAATTCACTTACCACTTGTCGGATTCTTTGTTGGTCTTCCTTAGGCAGGTGGTCAAGGTTTAAAATTGGCGGTTCCGTTTTTTCTTCTCGAACTGGTTTCATCGTCAGCTTAAGGGACGCTTCATTAAAATCCAGCGTTGCTTCTGCCTCTGAAAGAAAATCTATTCCTAAGATAATATGTGCTTGCAGATTCTTTACTATAAAAAACATAACCTTTACTTGTTCGTCCTTGATACGAACGTATAGCGGTAATTTACCTATGCACTTACATCTTTCTCCTTGCGCAGCTAACACTGTCGTATTATCCGAATTATATATGCGATATTTACGAAAATACTTCCTAAAAAAATCTTCTGCCACACAGGAACACTGCGCGCCTGTATCCAGGAGTGCGGTGGCTGGGATGTTATTCACAAACACTTCAATCTTCGGAAGAGTCAAATTTTTCACCATTACTGTATTTAACTTGAAGGAAGAGGGGTTTTCTTGGCCTTCGGATTTCCGCACCCTCCCGTCAGCAGAAATATCCGTTTTAGTTTAAATCTTTTTTTCTTTCCATGCTTTCCTTCTTTTTCCACTGGCCTTGAGACTTTTCCTGGATTGCTATTGAACTGTCGACGTTCGCCGGCTGTTTTTGGATGCTCGGGTTTCCTTGCCCACTGATTCACTTTGCTTCCGTAGCCGCGTGCTTGACTTTGCTGTGGTCTTGGCTCACCAAATTGGTTTCGTTGTTGATATTGGCGTCTTCTTTCAATGTCCGCCTTTCAAATTCGACTTTCAAATTGGATTGCTAGCTCAAATAACTTTTCCAGTGTAGTCGGATTCCTTAATTCAATAAAGTCTTGTACTTGGGGAAGTAACCTCGGCAAAATGACTTGAATTATCTCAGGATCCGGACGGTTTCCATACAAGAGTTTGAAGACGTGAATTTTTCTTAAAATAGAGGTGGAAAGATTTTCGATTCTTTGCTGATATATGCTGAAAAGTTCCGTTTCTAATTTCGCACGATCCCTTACGACAGAAAAGGCTTTAACTAGGGCAGTCTTGAAATTTTCGTAAGTATAGGTGGGACTTCCCGCTTGACCCAAGAGACTTCTGCCTATGCATTTGAACCAATTAAGCGCTTGGCCCCTCAAAGCGCTGGTAGCTAAGGTGACTTTTTGGAACTCGTGCACGGGATACATCATGAAGTGGTCATCTAGTTTTCCCAAAAAACTGGTTACCGGTGAGTTTCCATTAAATGTTGCTTCTGGTTTCATCGCTGCGCTCATGGTCTGGACGATGTAACCAAATCCTTCCAGGGCGGCAGCTGGCATTTCTGGATTCTGAGCCGCTTCTGCAGGCAGCACAGGTTCTTCTTGAAACTCGGCCATGGTTATTCTTCTTCGTTAGGCGCCACTATCAGGTTCAATGTTCCGTCTTACTTTCTTTGGGAACATTCAAAGACCTGACTCGGAACAGGGAGCTTACTAAAGCTACGTTCAATAAATGTGGGAAGTAGACAAGATACACAGGAAGGGTATACGAAACCCTTTATTTTTCACTCTTTACAATAATTTCCGGACTTCGGAATACAGAGACCAACCACTTGTGGTCTGAACGTAAGAATATAAAAATATTAACTAAACTCTAAGTTAAGTTTGGAATAACAAACAAGGGCCTCCGAGAAGATTGGCCGTATATTAACAGGAAGCCGTATGTAGTACAGAGAACTGTTAACACTACAATACGTTTAAAATTATTAAGAGGATTAAACCTCTGCCCTGGAAGGCAACCAGCAACCGAGTAAAACTGCTAAGGCAAGCGGCCTGCTTCTACTAACTCCTTCCTCTCTCTTGCTTGGCAAAAAGCCACAACTTAAGTACTTGGCGTTCGCCAGACAAATTTGAATAAATAAGTTAAAGCTTTTAATTCTGGTCGGAAGTAGAAAATAAGAAGTGATAGTAAAGATTTAAAATAAAATAAACGTTAGTAAAACTTAAGATCCTTACAAATGGTCTGGAGTTGGTATTTGTTTCTGCATCACTAGTTGATATTTCTTCATATGAAAGTAATGCTTTTCCCAGGACACTTCTCAATAATTTCTTGATCATCTGAACCAGTCTCTCCCACCAGCCGCCCCACCATGCTGCGGTTGGTGGATTTAACTCCCACTGAATTTTCATTATCGAAGAACTTCTGATAATTTGGTTCCAGTCAACAGATCGGAGCGAATTCTTTTCCCCTACAAAATTTGTGCCATTATCGCTGTATACTACTCTAGGCTGTCCTCTTCGTGGTATGAATTTTCTAAATACGAAAAAAAATCCATTAGTCTATAAGCTTTCAATTAATTCTAAATGAACCGCACGATAAACTCCACAAGTAAAAAGCAAGATCCAAGCTTTTCTATTTCCTTTTAAATAAAGTGGTCTTGCTACATCAACACCTGTCACCTGAAATGCATAAGCATCTCTGACTCAATCTGCTGGGAGAGGACAAGGCAATGTATCAAGAGCCGAGTGTCTCTTGCACCGAACGCATTTCGATATGACTCCTTGTACTGTTTTTCTTCCTTTTATTATCCAAACGTTTTGACGAATATTGATCAAAAGAACTTGAGTACCAGCATGTAAAAGTTGTAAATGGTAGTCTTGTATCATTCTTTCTACTAATTCATGTTTTGCTGGAAGTACAATGGGGCACCGGAAGTTTTCATCATCGTGCCTTCTCAAAATCTTCGTTTTCAATCTTATAATCCCTTCTTCATCTCTGAAAGTAAAATGTCCCTTCAACTGTTCTTCGCTAGAGAATGCTTCTTATTGAACGAACTTCACTAATTTCTTCTCAGCAATGTCCAATTCTTCAACACTCAGGGTTTTGCCATAATTTCTTCCTCCATGTCTACAATTATTTATGAATTTTAGAATCCAAGAAATCATTCTCACAATTTTAAAGTAACTTGAAAAGTAAATCAGATACCATATTTCAGCGGTGATATTAGCCAAAGTCGAAATAATGTTCTTTCGCTTTTCTTTCATAATTTCTTCTTTGTTAGTAATCACTTCACTAGTTTGTCACTCTTCATCGTTCTTCATAAGCCATTCTGGCTCTTGCCACCAGCGAGATTTCACAAAACTCTTAATTGAACACCCTCGTGATGGTATATCTGCTGGATTCGAATTTCCTGGAATGTGACGCCATTCAGATTCCGATGACAATTTTCGTATCTCTTTTACTCTATTTGCAACAAATGGCGCCCAATGGTCATCTCTTTGGATTTAAGAAAGTGCAGTACTCAAATCTGTCCAATAGTTCCTTGGAACGTTGTCTAATTTGAGTGTTTGTAAAGCAAGATCTGCGAGTCTGACTCCTATACAGCAGGCTAATAATTCTAGACGCCCCCTAGTCCTGCTATGCTGCCTAAACGTGGCGGGGGTGTCACTGGGCGGAACGAGCGAAGTACGTCGGAAACATCGCTCCTGGTAGGGCCAACTTAGGCGTGAAGGCCGTTCCAACATGCCCAGCTAAAGCATAGCAGGTGAAGATCCTTATGGGGATTACCGTCTCGGTGATCGAGTGTCACAGTCCTGTAGCCCAGTGATCTCTCCTCCTTTCTGCCTCCTCTCCTCTTCAGTGCAACTCTTCCCGTTTTCCTTCTCCCATGTGGTTTCCTCTTCCGAGGTTCAGGCTCGTCATAAGAAACTGGAACAGCCTTGTCCCTAGTTCTTCGAGTGGCGAGAAAACCGCCCACGTGTTTGCCGCGCGTGGAGACCCGTGCCACTGGAAAGGAGGGTCCTGGTAGTTGAGGGGCGAGGTACTATCCGCAACACACTGCTTTGGCCTCTGCTTCAGTTAAACGGGAGGCACCTTGTCGTCCTCACGGGTGTCAATCGGCTGGTCACTAGTCCTTGTGTCAGTGGCTTGGGGACAAGCTCTCGGGAGTACCTGCTTTTGGGAAAGCCGACTGTGGGACTTCAGATTGCGTATAGGTCCGGCTAGCCCTGGCGTAGGAATCTGCGTCCCCTTGTTGGGCTCCATGGTGGGTGGGGCGGTCGGATCCGAATCTTTTCAATTTAAATATGAATACTATAATACCTTCCTGCTCCAACAATGTACCCGATACTCCGATTGTGACTAAAAGACTAAGAAGCGACATAGAAAGCACTGCATCAGATGTACTTTATCCACGTTTCTTAATTATAACCAGCTCTGAAGAATTGAAAAAAAAATGTCACCCTTTCTAGTAAACAAACATCTTTTGTGTTCTGTAGGAGAACTGAAAAATATTAAGAGACTTCGATCTGGAGACCTTTTGATAGAAACTGTGTCCGGAAAGCAAACTACTAATCTTTTGAAATTAACTAAATTAGACAAGCAGACATTGCAGTTAAGCCACATAACACTCTAAATTCGTCCCGAGGAGTAATATCTGAAATAGACTTACTGTCAGTAATTGAATAGGAATTTGTTAAAGAGTTGACAGATCAAAACGTGTGCGGTGCTCGTAGGATCAAAATACGGAAAGAAGGTCAACTCATTCAACCTTCAAATTTTTAATACTTTTATTTCTTATCATTGCAATATAGGGAGTCAGCATACTTTTAAATAATATTTTAAAAATTCTTAATATCAGTGAGAATGTTAATAGAAAATATGCCACTCAGTTTTTTTCTTTTTGAGTGTGTGTGGAGGGGCCTGTGTGGGGGACGGGCTTGTGTGTTATTTCTAAGCGTATTATTGTTAATTCTTAAAATGCTTTTGCATAAAAATTAAGAACTGAAATCATACTTCGCTCAGATATGTGGATTACACTCTCTTTGTATATGCGCTTGTAGGCTAGTTTTTTTTTTTTAGTTAAATAAAATGCTGTGGTAGTGTGAGGTCAGTATCAGGAATCATTTTCTATTTTTCTCCTTCTTGAAGGGAACTATCTAAAATTAGCTACAGAAAATATTGTAATAATCAAAGAATTAGCTCTTAACGGAACCAAGCAAAATTTTGTGAATTTACTCTCATTGGCTTGCACTTTTCATTGTCTTTTTTTATAATCCGCAATGGATTCCACCCCCCCCCGAGATTATATTTATGACGATTAGAGAATATATATTATTATATTTTTTGATTATATTGATTTGAATGTAATAATCAAATTTTTCATCATAATGCAAGCAGACTGTTATCGGGAGAAAGAAAACAGATATAAATAACAACATGCATTTTGCGTTCCACAGTGCCATGTAATTGCTAATGAATTGTATTTTTCCATTAACAGTTGCTAGTACTATCTATTAAACCAATGATTTTAGTAATGTTATGAGGATACCGTAACTTTTAAGCATCCATGTAAACTGTGTCAGTTAGGAAATAAAATCTAAGACGAAATGGCGACGAATAGTTGATGAATAATATTCGTCGACAAATAATCTAATATTTGACAAATAATTTAAGACGAATATTTGTTAACGATGTATTTCAGAAGTTGGATAAGTGAGAATCTAAATGACATTTAGAGAAAGTTTCCATAGGAACGCTTTTATGTCCTTTACCTTCTTTCTTTCTTTTTTTTTTTTTTTTTTCGTTTTAAATATTTACTTTAAAATTAGTTATTGTTAGGTAAAACGCAGTTAAAATTCATTAATTGTTTACGTAGCACAATAAAAAGCATAACTGTGATTATGGCATAAAAGCAAGATTTTGTCTGACATATAGTAGTTTATTGACAAAGGCTCGCAAGGCAGAAATTTTGGTACTGCAAAAACTGAGTGATGAATCATTAGAATTACTTTAAAAGAAACAACATAAAAATATGAAACATAATGCTGTTTTCAAAATATTTGTAAAAGCAGAAATTTTCGTTTAACAATATTTGTGTATACATATTTTTACTTCCTTGTACGAAGTCAAAAGAAAGTATTGTAATCGCGAAAAGTTTCAGGCAGCATATTTCAACGAAAATATCCATTTTGACCGCTATCGAATGCAATTTAACGATGTTTTTGCGTGATATCTGTACGTAAGGACAGAATAAAATACTCTTTTCCTCCAAAAAAATTATAAAACTGCTCTAAAATGAATTCTGAAGAGAATTTTTCGTGGCGTCTGTACGAACGTACGTACGTATCTCGTATAACTCAAAAACGAGTAGCCTCAGAACGTTGAAATTTTGTACATAGGACTGCTATAACATGTAGATATGCGCCTCGCATTTTGGTTGCAATCGGCCGCACCAAACGTATATAAATAGATTTATATATATATATCCACTCTTTTACCCCGCTCAGCGATCTTAGTTTCTTTACTCTTATATGTAAATTGTACATTTTTTGCTTTAAAAAATGATTGAATTATGTTGTTCTTATCTTCCGGTTAAGGTTTTTATGCCTTTAGTAAATCTGTATGCAATATTTTTAGAATTATCAACAATTTTAAAGTTAATTAAGTGCCGCTAAGCCTAATAATTTTTTTTTATGGCGGCCATTGCTTGTTTACATTTGAAACAGCAGGATAGCGGATTTGTTGCCAATCTAGAGAAACTTAGCTTCGCAACAACAAAGATAACGGCTTCATTTATTATTGCGAATTAAATCATGCTTAATCCTTTCTGGAATTTTTTCGAGAAAATAAGTGTTTAAGATTTACTTCGTAATTTTTAATACAGATATTTTGACTTTTTATGTATTTTTGCCTTGTCGCGAAGTGAGAACTGAATTAATTGAATGAGAAATACTCAGTCGTCTGTGAAAAACTGTTTCGTTTTTGTTTTGTTTGCTTAATTTCTTTTATACATCGTTCTAGCTTTATTATAGTATTTGAATAGAATATGTGGCAACGATTAGATAATTCTTTAAATGATATAAATTTTGTGCATTCTGAGTTATAATATGAACGAAATATAATACTGTTAAGTAAACCTAGCGCCAGAGTGTCGCTATGGTAAACAAATAGTGTGAATTTTAAAGAATGCATTTATTCTGTTGTGGTTTATACGCTGTCGGCGAAGTAGATTTAATTCAATCCAATAAGTTTAAATGAAATGCAAGAAAAAAATGCGTATAATTTAATATTCCGTACAAGGAAGTCTTGTAATAATAAAAATCTGATGTCATGTACACATCAGATTTTTATTATTACAAGTCGACTACCGATGCATAAAATATAAAATTCCATAAAATACACTGTATTAAATGTGCTCTTTTCTAAAATTAAATTAAAAGGAATTAAAAATTACTATAGTTAGAAGAGAAGCATGAGATTTAAAATTCCAATCTGGGTAAAATTCGCGACCGGCAAAATAGATTTACATGAACAGTATGTTTTTGCTACTTCCTCGGTGAACCGAAGGTTCAGTGAAATAGGCACCTGGTTAAAAACCTATCCCAGTAGATCAGCATTTTCTATTTTTCGAACATTATCGAGCATAGTTCTGGGAAAAGAAGATGCAAGTCCAGATTTAATTTGAACAGTAAGTCGATGTTGTTGACAGAGTTTCTACGTTGAGCACCGATGAACATCCTGTTGATTATAATTTTAAGTAATTATTTTATGCATCGGTAATCGACTATAGGATGACCAGCATAACTGGCGCCATCTATTGACCGTTCCAGAAAATCTTGAGACTGGGGAGGAGTCAGGGTAGTCTTGGGCCAGGGAAAAGGACATTGATACATGGAGGTACGAAAGGGAGGAGGGGCCATTCCGCGCTAGAAGTGAAGCACTGCTTTGAAGCTTGGGTCACCAGACGGGGTGTTCTTTGTTTACATTCAGAAGCTCGCTTGACAAGATTCTGATAGTATTTCGACACACGACAGTTCCATAGAAATCGAAAAAGGGACACTCTCGCATGAAAGAAACATTCATAGTGTAATGGATAATAGCAATTTGTATAGTTTACTGACATTTACGCAAAAATCACATCTTGGTTATTTTTCGATAACTAACAACAGCGATTTTAATTATGAATTTGTTTTATAAAATTCTAAACTGTTGCACTACAAAAGTATAGATTTTAAGAAAATTGCTAAAAGAGATCTGCCAAAATTTATTTTCTAGAAGATTTGAAAAGTTTGAAACTTGACGGCTAAATGTAAATATAAAATTATGTATGTTAAAATATTTGTAATTAGGCACATAGGTCAGATTAAGTTTTTATTAAATAGAGTAACGCATGCAAGGGCTATCTGCCTAAAGAGAGAGATGCCATCGTGGAGGAATTTTGAAGAAAAACTGACCTTTGAGTGGGTATTAAAAATAATACTTATAATTTTCATTCAAATTATATTCATATATATTTTTTATGTAAAACTTTCGGGTGTATGCTAAATTAGTGTAAATTACACAAAAAATATAGTGAAATATAGTGCACAGAAATTAAAGATTTGCACATGTCGGAAATGATAAATAGGAAATATGTATGGGTATTTATGCATGTGCTTGCAAAAAGCATGTATCTGCCTTTGACAAAATACTTAAATATTCATTAAATTTTTTATAAATGTATTTGAAATGAAGAATTTATTCACTTATAAACAACTGTGAAAGTACTGTGAAGAAATCTAATGATTAAATGCATCTAATTTATAATGATTATAAATGTTATCTAAATATATAATAACCTTAATATTGAATTGTAAACATAAATTGAAATCCTGTTGACAAATACGTTATAAAACTATTTAAGCAAGAATTGTTCGTATTGGAAAGCAATCTGTTAAAAGGTATTGTAAAGCAAATGCTATGAGATGCGCACTTAAGAACGTAATAAAGAGTTTTGGAATATGTATTGTTGAAATGAAGGGTAAAAAAAAAAAAAAAAAAAAAAAAAAAAAAAAAGTCTGATACGTATAATTAAAAGAATTATTCCCTTTACATTTTATAATAACTCAGTTACAAGTTTTAAATAATACTTAAAAAAAAAAAAAACTTATTTTATTCCCTTTCAGAAATGTTCAGAGAAAGTCAAATACTATTTAATACCTATTTAATTATTAATACTTTAAATAAGTATTTCGCTAATTCCTAATAATTCTCTAATTTAAAATGAACCGAATAGAGCATTAATTATAAATTGACTTACATTTTTCGATTTAAAAGAAGCCAAAAAATCATGTCATATTTAAGAAAGTATTTTAGGAAGAAGCTCTATAAATAGAAAAGAAATAATGCATAATTTTAATATTAATAATACAATAAACTTTGATCTTAATTTTTGTACCTTAACCGAATAAAATCGAATTACCTTAATTTTTTTTTCTAATGTAATTAACGAAAACTTGTGAAAATATTTCATTCAAATTAAACCATTCTGAGAAAACTGTCCTGTGAAAAGTATAGCATTTAATTCCGTTCAGAATGAAATGTTGTTTAAAAATATGTTGTTTTCACATACTTAGGACTCTCAAGTGTTGTAGAAAAAGAAAATATATACATTTATATGTATATTTGCGACGTAATTACAAAATATTTACACTCGAACGCGTCAAATCCCATAGAACTCAATGGTAAATGACCCAATGTTTTGGTCACCACGTAGGGATCGCCGGTGCTTCAGAGCAGGGTACGGAGAAACTTGTTTAGGGCGACTCCATCTTACTTCCTACCTCCATGCATTGATAGGTGGGCGAGGAATACTCAGTGTGCAGAGGGGGGGGACTCTTTTTATTGCCATACAATTTTGAAAGATAGCCGAAAGAAAGGGGAGGGGAGGCGTAATGGCGGTGGTGTGGTGGTGTATTTAATTATGGCAAAGCACACTAGGGCTATCTGCCTAAGGGGAAGGAAGCCTTCGTGGAGGACTTTCTACGGAAAACTGGCTCGTATACACGTTACACAAGCGGAAAACCACGAAAACACCCATGCAGCCAGCCCGTTCGTGGGATTCGAACCTCGGACCGAACTACCAGTGTTCAGCGACTTTACCGCTCGGCCGCTGGTGGGCCTGAGGCGTAGTGGCAGACCGCACATTGAGTTGAACAATGTTAAGCAAATTTCGCTTAGTGCGCATACTTGATGGTGTACCTTTGGCGCGGGGAGAAATATTGGCGACTAAGCAACGCTACGCTAGCTTATTCGTGATCACCTTGGCTGTCGAGTGTGTTCGAGTGATGTTTACAACTTTGCTTATTAATTATTTTAACGTCCATACCGATTGCACTTGCTTATTTTTCTAATATATATTTCATTGTAATTTGTCAATAACAGTGCATTTAATATTTGTTAACATATGTTCGTAATAATTCGTTACTTAAATGTAATTTGTTTACATGTTATATTTCAGTAATTGTAAACTGGAGTATCTCGCTTAGTTTGTTAGCGTATATTCGCGCTTTTATTTTATCATTTCAAAGAATTTAATAACTAGCATTAAGGAATTGTAAAATTTCTTCAGTGTTTTTTGCAAGCACTTGTTATATCCCTCAGTGTTTCTTTATGTATTTACGAATGGAACGTATGGTAAATCCTGAATTGTTTTTATTGTTGCTTAAAAGTATAATGAATAAATTTTCAACTAATATATCCTAAATTTCAGTCTTTTTCTGAACGAAAATTTGTACAGTTCCAAAGGAATGTGCAGAATTTCATAGGTATTTCATAGGTATAATTTTAAATTTTGAATGCAAACACTGCTTCACATTACTTCGTAATAATTTCAGCTTTCTAGTTGTTTGAGCAGTACAGCAAAAAATAGTATTTTAACACAGTAATTAATTTACATTTACATTATACTCTACGAAGATTTAAACGCCAGATTTGTTTACAATCAGATGGCGGTACATCTACCATATACCGTATTTATCTTCTTTTCAAATCGCGACAACATAGTAATTACGCCAAATTGTTTTCTGGGCCTGCGCAGTATGCGACATTCGTTTAACACTGTTCAACTCAATGTGCGGTCTGCCATTACGCGGAGGGGAGAGGGAGGAATTGGCCTGAGAAGGTGGAGTGTATTAAGTTTAAGTTAATTAAGAAGGAGTTACAATTAAGAGATATTTGTTAATAAACTATTTGTTGGAATTATTTAGAATTTGAGTTACTTGCTACTTCGAGGATTAGAAAAATGATATAGATTTTCTCCATGATTGTTTTTGCATTTCTTATTTCCTTTAGTTTCTGATTGATGAGCAGTGATAATTTGGATAGCTGAATGCCGAAAATAACTTCAAGTACTTTTATTGCATTAAAAAATTCCAGAAAGGCTGAAGGGGAGTTGTTTGAAAATTTTTTAGTAGGATTAGGCTTGGATGTAGTGGGAATACTGCTAAACTGATTTAAGTTAGTTTCTGACTGCTCAAACTTATCATTTTGTGGTAAATTTTGAACTATTTCCGAGTAGGATTTTTTGTGCTGAATAGTGCTTGCATTTTTAGGTTTGGGGAACTTTAAACAACCACTATAAGACGCGGGGTGAGAATTACTGAAGTTTACACATATGGGATTTTCTAGAAAACCTTTTTTGGGGCAGAGTGAAGTTTTGTGCTCTCCTGCGCATTTAACGCAGCGTGGTGCAAGAAAACAATTCTCAGAGGAGTGATGCCATTTTTGGCTGTTGTGGCATTGTGGAATGAGATTTTTGTTGATGTACCTTTGAATTTTGTCTATGAATAATGAGAAAGGAGTGATGTTATATATAGAGTCAATGTTGGGTGTGGGTAGAAGTTGTGCTTGGAATAAAGGCATGGGTTGTCGTGTACGTAATCGTGTCATCTGAACTACTTTATGTACTTTGAATCCTAGCTCTGTTAGAATGTCGCTAATTTCTGCGGTGTCCATGTCGATTGGTAATCCTCGAATTACAATTTTGATAGGGTTTTTATGTTGTGCATTAATGAGATAATGTTCGACTGAGTGATTTTTGAGATATGTGGTGAGTGTTCTATGGTCATCTGAGGTGTTTGGAAAAACTTTAAAAATTCACCGCTAACTTTACTGTAGAATTTGGAGGATGTCTGGGTGGCGAGCTGTTTTAAGTCATTTTGCTTAATGTTGCCTGGAGGCTTAATCATGAATGCGGGTACAGATTTTTCCCTAGGTAGCGGTGGAGTTTGTTCTTCAGGGTCTGCGGGTTGACTGTTTAGAATATTTTGATTATCAGAATTATATTTAGAACATTAAATTTGTTACTTGTGGTTATAGGATTTTTTGCTACATGATATCTTTTTTACCAATTTTTGCTACATGAGTAGGTTTAAGGAACCCATCATTTTGGGTTGAATTATCGTCCGAGAGATCAGAATTATCCTGTTGTTTTCTTTTTAATTGATGCAAGTTAACATTCCTATCCAATTTAAAACAGGAGGGTTTAGCACACTAAGAAATTAAAAGATCTCGATTACCTATGAGATAATCTTTCTGCAAGGTGTCTTCTCGAAGCATATTTGCCATAACTTCGGTGTAAGTATCCGGCGCGGTGACTGGCTTGGCGGCATCGAATTGCTTTTTCGTGTCCTTGGTCGTTTTGATCTTCGATTCCAATATCATGATTTGCATATTAAGTTGAGCAGGTTGTGCTTCATAGTCGAGTCCGTTATCATCAGAGGGTCCATATTCCGTAGCGGTCATTCACCCATAGGCGCACTCCAATCGGAAAAGCTTTTATTCAGCGGAAAAACATCATGGTTCGGCTTAGGATCGTGACTCGCCATGAGAGCAGCAGAAGAGCGACCTTCACCCACGGAGGCTGAAGGCAGAATTGTTTTGCTACATGAAGAAGAGAGCAACATGCCAGTTTCTCTAATTACAGTAGTACCTCGATAGTCTGAGTTTTGATTAACCAAAGTTCCGTGTTATCCGAGCCCAAATTAATAAAAAGGAAGTCTTTAAAATAACCTCACTCAATAGGTAAATGATATGTAGACTTGGGTTTTAGCAATAATTTAAGCCTAAAATGAAACTTCCAACTCAAGCTCTTGAGGTATTTACTAGAAGATCTAGAAAATAACAAAACAGTTGTTGAGGTCACCAGTCATTATGATGATATATGGGGCAAGGACATAAAGTAGCATAATGAAGTAGAAGGTTGTTACTGATTTCTTATAAAATAATGTGATACGTTTTCTGTACTATAGTCTTATCTATGTCTAATTTATATTAGAGGTCTAATTCATATTTAGTACTACGTGTATAGCTGTACATTAGAACGTATGTATGGTTTATATGGCTTTGTACATCTATGAATCCTGTATGTTAGTAATAAAATTTTCTTTCCATAAAGCATAGAAGAAATGGCAAAATACGTTTCCTTGCCTTATAAGGTGGATTTAAGTTGATAGAAAAAGTATATAATCTAACAATGAATTAGTTAAGCATGTTTTCAGGTGCAATTGTGAACTAACTATACTGCAGCTGTTGCGTTTGTAGTTGTTAGTTTTCAATCATTATTACATTTATATATTACAAAAATTATAGCCAGTGCAAAAATTTATGATAAATGATTTTTCAATCTAATTTTAAATGCAGTTGACTGGAATATTTATTAGTCAAACTACTACATATGCAATAAATCTGAAATATCAAACTTAAATTTGTAGCTTAATTCTGGATTGGGAATTAATACCTAGACTCGAATTTCCTGAATATCTGTGAATACAAAGAACTCAAAACGTTAAATCTCCTATTTTCATTTGAAGTTTAGACAATTTTACTTATTTTCTTTTGCTTCTTTAAAAATTTCTTAAACTTTATAACGATTTCTCATCATAATCATATTCGCATGGATTTTTTTCCCATTTTTAGAGCGATAATTTCAAGTATCTTTTAATTTCATTTTTTCCAACATCAGACTCTTCGTCTGCTGTATCTTTTCGCTTTCGTCATGCCATGGCCTCAGTAGAAAATAACATTCTAAACCCAGGAAATGTATGTTTGGCTTCATTTCTTAGGCAAAGTGCTGATTAAAATATGAAAGGATTGGATTGGATTATTTAATTATGGCAAAGCACACGAGAACTATCTGCCTAAAGGGAGGGATGGATTTGTGGAGGACTTTCTAAGGGTAACTGGCTCGTATACACGTTACACATGGGAAAAACCACGAAAACGCCCATGCAGCTAGCCCGTTCGCTGGATTCGAACCCCGGACCGAACTACCAGTGTTCAGCGTCTTTACCGCTTGGTCGCTGGTGGGCCTAAAGTATTAAAGGAAAAACTGATGTTCAGTGCACAAACGAAAATTGTAAATTTTCAGTAAAAGAGAACAGCGTGTTAATGCTTGAAAAATTCTTAAGGTATGTGCCTACATAGGAAGCACTTTTTTTTTAAATACATAAAATTTTAATTAAACACACATGTTTTTGAGTAAGATGGGATATAAAACTATGAATTTAAGTGGGATTTTATAAAACGCTTCATTAATTTTTTAAATATAGGCAATATTTAGTAAAATTTTAGTGAAAATTTTCATTTACGCCAGATCTCCTATAATATATTCTATTGAATATACTTCAATAATCTTTACACAATATATAAATAACATACTTACCTGTGTTCTGTAGCAAAAGATTTACTGTACTTATAAAAACTTAGTACAAAAACTCAAAATTAAAACAAAAAATAATCATCTCTTCTTCAAAATACTGTCAATAAAATCAATAAATAAATACAAAGAGGTCAGATTTTGCTACAGAACACAGCTAAAGATGAATAAAACATTTTGGGAAAATTTCATTTCAATATTCTAAATACATTTTTAGAAATTAACGTAATCGCAATCAAAAGTAACGAAAAACACAATATCTCAGAAAATGCATTTAAAGATTTTAATACAGTACAAAAAATTTTGTAGCCACTTTAGACCTTTGAAACTCGCCCTATTTGTATGTTAGGCCCTTTTTTACTTCATTCTTAACTAATTTTGACTTTCTTTTAGCATTTTTCTGCATAACTTTGTTCCTAGTAGAGATTGGCGTTTCGATTTCTGAATTCGCTGTTTGTTTATTGCCATGTAGCTTTCAAGCATAATGGGATTAATTTCTATTTCTATATACCTAAAAATAGGTAAAAGTCCTAAACATCTTGAATTAAATAATAATACAGCAATATGTGCACCTAAAAGCAATATTTTAATTTGGACAAAAGTTTCTTTAGGTAAAATAGTCCTCAAAAAGTTTTTAAAACACTCATTATTGTTTTGAGTCTTCCCATGTAGGCATTTTATCATCAAAGTGTCACACAGTGAAAGATGTGTTGCTTTTACAGCTTTTATATTGTTTAATAATTAGAAAATAGTTGTTTAAACTTATTGATTACATTTTTACGACCATTTAAATACCAACTTCCGGCATCCAAAAATTCACTTCCGGTTTATTTTTTATACTATAACTTTTCTTCTAGTTATCGTAAAAACAAAAATAAAGCATATTTGGAAGCCTAAATATATGGCCTATAAAATGAATAAATAAAAAAAATTTCAAAAATTTTCACCAAAATGACGAATTTAGTAGGGTAGGCACATACTTTAAATGCTTAAAACTCAAAGACAAATGAAAGACAGTTCGGCACGAGACGTTTATAATCGTGGTCTCTATTACATTAGTTCTAAAATTTAAATTAATTATAACAGAAATAATAAATAAATATGTATAGTTCCTCCATTGATCAACGTCTTTCACAGCCATTCAAATTAAAATTTTTCCCTTTAATAAAACAATCGTTTCAACATCATTTGTTGATAATTAAAGAATACAAAATTGTGAATTATGTCCGTAAAACTCTCCGAAATGTCATGCCAATTATTCGTAAAACTGATATCGTATTAAAACATTTTTTTAAGTAAAGGAGATTCATGTCTAATCTGCTCTCAGGGGCGCACTTTTGTGAGTACGGGTGGGCGTATTTCCAAACCCTCCCCCACTTTTCGAATTTTTGACGTCACGGAAATATCGACTAGTTTCACCTAGCAAGACGGCGTACCCCACTTTTTACTACTACGGCGCGCTTTCGAAAGAATTGTGGTGCTGAATAGTGTGTTTAGGTGCTAATTGTGAGATTTTCGCAATTTAAATTATTATGAGTGGGAATTTACGCAAAATCTTTAGTGAATAGTTATTGTTTATCGCCGTAATGTATTTGAGGAAAGAGGAGAATAATTCACTGCTGATGTATACATTAACAGTATGAAAAATTTGGAAGGTGATACTCGGCAATAAATGTGCTGCAGTGCTGCATTTCATCGTGTTCGAAAAACTTATCCATATCTGAAGCCACTATACAAAAATTGTATGTGTGCCAATACAGCAATTTAAATTAAAAAAAAAAAAAAAAAAATGCAGAAAACTTCAGGTCAAGGAATAAGAATTGCAGTGACTCTATGTGCTTAAAAACTACGAAGCATACTGCAGACTTTCGTGCCAAACTCAAGGTTGACAAATAGATTAATACATTTTATTGTTTCTTTTAGTGTATATATTTCAAAATTATTAAAATAACTTGAACAGTTGTTTAATTGCTTAAAACAGCAATAAAGTTCATTTATAAAGATATAGAAGGAACTTCATTATTCATTGCTTTGGTGAACAACTGAAATTTTCTAAATTACCTAACTTTATACATTAAATATCTTCGTAATGCTCTGTTTTATAAAAGCTTAACTACTTCTAAAAGCTAACTACTAACTAAAAGCTTAGCTACTTACTATTCATTTGTTATACATTAAAATATTTTCTGATTTATTTACTAAATGCGTAATCAATCATCAGGATTATTAAATGTATTAAGAATTTCATATCTGCTTGTGCAGTGTGAATGCATGTTTGTGTAATGAACTTTAATTTTCATGAACGAAAAAGAAATACAATCTCCGAATAAGTACTTTTTTGTTTTCCAGTTCCTGTGTTTAGCTGTAAAAGTAAATTCACTTCAAGTATGTGTCTGTGTAATTTTGACGATGTAAATGCTGAAATGTATGTATAGTAAAAACTCAACAAAAAAATATCCAGAAAGCTCTTGAAATTTTGGATAGCTGAGCATATAAAAAGTGAAATATTGTAATAAGTGAATGGAAGAATAAACTACTAGTCTAAAATCATAAAAACAGTTCATCTTATTTGTATCAACTTGATTATTAAAAGCCAGTATTTAATATTATGCACGATTTTGAAAAAAAAATTATGCTGCTGATCTTTGGAATATGATAACGGGTGATTTTTACAATGGTTGTTATGTGGATTAAGACTGCAAGTTGAGACTAAATATGAGCAATAGTAATCTGAAAATTTGAAGTAGTAATTTTATATCCAACAATCTCTGCCAAATAACTTCCATGTTTTAAGTAATTAAAAAATATATTTTTAACCACTTATTATTAATTTTATAAAGTACATTCTATAATTTAAATTTTATTTACTTTCATCTATTTTTAATGTTTGTCATTATAAATTTCATACTATGTACTTTTTTTAAGATTTCATAGTTATTTTATGTAAGAAAGGGATTTATGTGCAACAGATATTCAGTGAAAATCATTTAACACAAAACTGAGGGGACTGAAATATTTTTTCGTGTTATTGAATATTGAAAAAAAAAAAAAAAAAAAAAAAAAAAAAACATATATTCAACAAAATCAAGCTTATTAGAGTACATTTTATTTACATAGATATGTATATATGCATGTATTTAATAAAAAACAATGAAACAAAAACATCCACAAGAACTTAATGGAATTCAATACAAAATTTTCAAGTTTTTGAAAAACAAAACATTTTTTGAGTTTTGGGAAAATAATCTGATATTTTTCTTTGCATTGTCTTTTTTAGCATTTTCGCTTAGCACGGGTTTCATCCCTATATCGGGCTCAAGAGGGAAATTTTGTAAAGCCTCTTTTCACGTCATTTCCCTCTTGGCGTCAAAAAAATCCTTCCGAGGATTTGGCGATTTTCGCCGATTCAAGATGGCGGAAAAAATTGCGCCAAGTGCCGGTTATCTGAGTCTTCCCAACTACTGTAACGAATTCTTCCGATAGTACAGTAAGACAGTTCATTAATACAGAAACTTTCTCAAACATTTCATTAAGTGTCAGCTCAGTTTCAATATCCTACTTCTCCATTTCTTTCGGCGCTGAAGAATCTGATACTTTTGAGAATCGTGTGTAATGAAAATAATTTTCATTCATGCTTGGAGTCGCTGAATTCTATGCAGTGCAACATATGAGCCAAACTCACTAATTTTTACTGACACTGCCATATACTCATCACTGAATTCCAAAGCTAACTGATGAGATGTTTGTGTGGCGTTTGTAGGCGTGGAAGGCGAAAGTACCGTAGATAAACAAAACTGGCTCGTGTCACAGGCTATTCCGAGGGTATTTCAAAACCAAATTAGCCTCTTTTCTACGAAACATGTGAAACCACCTCCCTTTCATTTCACATCCCGTTTAAATCTCGCCAGCGATACCAGTGTTTTCTGTATTTTGTTCATTTCCAGAAAAGATATCTTTTCATGTTAAGCGATTTTTGTTTCGTGTTAAGAGAAACAAAATGCATGAAAATACATAGTAGTTTGTCGGGACCGTTGCATTATTTCGTATTCCACTGTATACAGATGTGTTTGGACTATGTATATACAAATAATGTTTTAAAAGGAAAATTTATAATTCTTCCAAAAATTTTTGTGCATTATGCTGCTAAAAATTGATCAGTAAATATATAAAAAAAGAAATTTAGAACCAATTTTTCAGAAAGAATAAAAATTGAAATTAAAATTAACTTGATAAAATCCTGTTTAGACTAGCAAAATCTTTTTAAATTGGAAGATATTTTTAACTTTTGATTTTACCCCCCCCCCATTTTCCTTTGCTACTGCTGTTTGATAAGAGGTTCTAGTAAAGTTTTGTGTTAAAATTATTTTGAACTTCCAAAGATTTTCCACTGCAGGATTTTAATTTTTTCTACATTTTTAAGGGCATGTTTTCTTTCTTTCTTTCTTTCTTTTTTTTCTTTTCTTTCTTTCTTTTTTTTTTTTGGTGAACTATTAAGATAAAAAAAATATATTGAAATGGTTCATCAGCTGATTCTGGATACAGAGAAGCAAGGATTTTGTTTTAGAAGGGTAAATATAATTAAATTCGACATACCTCCTCTTGATGATCTTATGTTAAAGTTGGTTGGATTCCTCACCTTTCTTGTTCTTTTATACTACTTTTTTGGTTTTTCTTGTGATGGTTTATTTTAACATGTTGACTGCCATGGGGGTCACCGGTGACCTGCACTTGACTTGGCTACAGCGCCGTGGGTGCCACTGGCAAAGCGACCAATAGTAAAATACATAACTAGAATAAATATTGATACTAATAAATTTTTAAATAGTACCATTGTTAATGGTTTGAAGAATAATAAATCGTAAAAATTTAAATTATAAATCACAAAAATGGTCTACAGATGTTTGGAGGTCCCTGTTGACCCCCAGCATGAAGCACAATTATATAACATTATTTTCTGTAGATAATATTTCGACATAATATATATCGCATAATAAAAATTTCAAGTTGCCGTCATGGGCAAATCACGTAAAATGCGCGCGGCAGTCAACATGTTAATTTTTACATTTTAAAGTATTCTTGTTCTACATTTATAAGATTTTATGAAGATAATTTGAACTTCAATTTTTAAGTCTTTGTGAAAAGTTGGTTCCAAATTTCTTTATATACTATATATAAGAACTCCTACACTCCTAGAAAAAACTGATTTATAAATTTATTTATCCCACATTTTCATTTTGAAACATTTTAGTACATGCTTTTCCTCAATGTTTTAAAAGTTGATTTTTTGTTGAACTGAAATATGTAATATGGAAAAATTCTATCAAAAAACATAACTCAGAATCAAAACAGGAGATAAATAGAGATAATAATAATGTGGGGTATTTGATTCTCTTCCCCTAATAGTCATTTGAAACATTTTAGCGTGTTTTTCCATTCAGCTGAAACAGTAAAAATATAGAAAAATTCCCATAGAAACATAATTCGGCTGAGAAACAAAACAGGCAAAAAATTGCATTGGTGTCAGGAAACCGATTGGTCTAAAACAGAGCTTCTTAAACGTTTTTTCAGTCGTGAGCCTTTTTTATCATAGATTTTTTTCACGACCCCAAAATATTTATGAAAATTTTGTGGGACCCCATAAGCATTGCGAAAATCTGACACACGTATGAGTGAAACTGTAAATTTTTTCACTTGTATTGTAAGATAGTATTGCAGTTTTAGGTCATATTTTTAATTTCTCATTTTAAGACATAGAACAATGTGAAAATTTTAATTAATTAACAGACAAAATGACAGCGTCACGTGCAAAGCAAGTAAAGTGAACGTTTATATTATAAACAGAATGCGTTGAAACATTTTTGTTTTTCTCTTTGTCTGTATGGTCTTATCTTTATCTATTTTCAGATACATTGTGTAAAAATATTGGATAATTGTAAAATTATTCTATTAAGTTTAAGAAATACCAAAACTACTGAAATTTTTTGCGACCCCCTGCTGTAGATGGGGTTTGCGATCTACAGTTTAAGAAAGTCTTGTCTAAAATAACGTTACAATATTTGATTTTGTTGGAACATTGGATAACTGAGGCCACAGCCAGTGCGGTTATGGCAGGTGTGCAAATTTTGGAATTTACAGAAATATCAAGTAGCAAAATTTTTGGAATTTAGGAGTGGAAAAGATTTTAGAATTTAGGACCCACAGAGATTGCATAGGACAACAAAATGTATCTGCTGAAGCTAGGACTCCAGTGCATGGTTATATTCTTATAAAGAGTGTATGCCTGAATGCAAAGATGCATTTTGAGTCATCATCGCTAGCTGACCAGCCTACACAGCATTGTGTGACACATCCCTCATGTAAATAAGAAATAAAATTGACAGCACTTTAGTTAAATAACCTAACTCATTCCTTGTAAGTATTATGTAAGAGTATTGTAATTGTTGAATAAGAATAACAACACTTGCTTTCTGTTCATCTGAAATGGGATAGATATTCTAGCAGTTATTCCAGCAGAAGTTTGCAAGAACGAATCATTCTTTATTTAGATAATAAAATACACAAGCTATGAACATAGCATATTAAACCGTAATTCACTTTTCACATTGGACAGCCAATGTTTATCAATTTTCACACAAGTCGTACTTTCCCGTAAATTTGAAAATACTCTATTGTATGCTGTTCTGTTGAAGACAAGCCTGAAATCATTTTTTTTTTTTCAAAATGCAATTGATAACTTGTTTTTTTTACAAAATTTTAACCTGGGAGTCATGAACAAATTTGTGGGGGGTCACCAAATTCAAAGAAATTTATTTGACAATAAAAGATATACGGAATTTGAAGAGAATTTAGGATGTTTTTTAACATTTGCCAGGAATTTTAAATTAAACATTTCCATATTTTAATTCTGATTTTATTGCTTTTCACTTGATTTATGTGTTATGTTTGATGATTTCCAAACAGCTCGAATCAAATTTCAAAGCAACTGCATACGCGCAGCTAAGATTTAGTTTTTTTGTCTATCTTAGTAATGTCTTGCATGCAATTTGTAATTGTAATACGCATCATTTATAAACTATGTTTCTTATTTCTAATCAAATTTTTTGTCAAGTAAGCGCAAAACATTTCCTAAGCATTGGAAAATTCAGTAGTGTCTCAAAGGATAATAAAAACAATTTTGTTTTCGTTGCAGTTTTGTTCATGATGGTTAAATGGCCCAAAATCTTTTGTAAGAGAAATGGGATGGATGCACCAACATCAAATAAACTTAGAGAAAAACTATTAATGAAAATGCAAACAAAAATTAAACCATTGGCTTTCTTTCTACTTAAAAAAAAAAAAAAAAAATTGAGTAAATATCAAGAAGAGTTTATTTTATACTGTTTTACATGTTGCATTATCAATGGAAAATGAATACCCATTGTGTGTTAAATGCAGTGAAAACTTGGCACATGGAAAGCATGAAACCTGCGAAATTAAAAACACATTTAGAAACGGTACTTTTCCCATTTTGCCGCCGCAAGCAATAAAGTCACCAACAACGGTACTACTGATGCCAAACGGAATATCTTCACTGCCAACGTTTTCCGCCTCATTTTCGAAACAAGTCGCAGCCATTTCTTATCAGATTGATTGTTTCTTTCATTACTGGCATACAACTACATAGAATTTTTACAAGATAATTAAAATTTATGCCCCAAGACCATTCACGGTAATTAAGACAATTAGACTGCAATCACACCACTCACCCGAACGCAAAATGAAGGGTTAAATTCATCAATTCTAATGAGAATGCAGTAGCGAAGTAAAGCACTGCGGTTTTACATAATTTCTCAGTAAGCTATTTGTACGAATTGAAATAATTCTTGCATTTAAACTTGTATTCCAAATTAAGATTTAACTTGAAATTAATGTAGATAATTACTGAGAGAATTAGATTTTTGTAGCGTAGTTTACGTGAGATGAGATCACGTGGTGTTACGTGATACGAACCGGGAAATCAGGATGTTGAACCATGAAAACATAGTAAATTCTTAATGTCTTTTTACAAATTTATTATCTTTATTTATTGGCTTTTTACAAAATTTTAAAAGATATTAAAATGTTTGTGCCTTCAAAATAAAAAATTCTTAGAACTAACGTTTGTTAACATTTTTTATGTGTATATTGTGTGTTGTCGTCAACAAAGTCTGCTTGGCGAGATTTGCGCCACTGAAACTGAAAAGTACCTCAGAAACTAAACATAAAGATTAAATAAATAAATCTGAAGAATTTTTTTAAGGAATGAGCTGAGAGCATGAAAAATTAAAATGTGTTTTTGAAAAAATATACAACAGTTCCTGAGAAGGATTTACAATCTTCGCATAACCTTTCACATTGGATTTTGCCTTATCATTTTAAAATATATTGTATTAAAAAGATTAAATCAAAGCAAATTACTTTGTTAGAGATGTGAATGTTCTGACTGAATTTTCTTTTTATCACTTATTATTTAATTGCAGTATTTAAGTTTCATATTTAATTGCAAAAAATTTAACACCTCATACAATTGGAGAATCGCTCATTCTTCCTTCAGCAATTAAAATGACATCATTTATGCATGCAGAAAAATATAGTAACGATTTAAAAACAATAGCATTAAAAAAGATACCGTTTCTCACCAAATTTTTGTAATATCAGACACTATAGAATACAAAATCGAGTCTTTACTATAGGGTGGCCCAGAAGTCACTTTACATTTTGAAAATTAAATAACTTTTTCTTAAATGACTGTATTTAATTAATTCTTTTTTATTTTTTGCTTATTCACATGTCCATTCAAATGGAAATGAGCTTCATCTCCCATGATCAACTTGTGAATAAACTCATTGTCATTTCTTGCAGTTCTCTGAAACCTGACAGCATAATTTACTCGTTTCTGAATGTCTGCTGGTTTTAAAGATTGCACTAATTGAACCTTGAAAACGCGTCACTAAGTTCCTTATTGCAGGCCTACTAGGGGGATGTCGAACATTAAAATGGCGCATATAACGAACTTTGCGTTGCAACAATTGACCGTCCATTTTCAAAGTAAAATTCAATTATCTTCACTCATTGTTCTGTTGTAAACTTATCCATGCCAAAAATTTCCAGGGATTATATTTTTTAATTCTGAAAAGAGAAAAAGAAATATATTAATAGAAAAAAAGTTATTTAATTTTCAAAATGTAAAGTGACTTCTGGGCCACCCTATATAAAACTTGAAACTACCGACATTACTAAAATGTTTCAATTTATCGTTTATGTGAGATATGTTTTTGAAAACGATGCAGTAGAATATATATCTCTAAATGAAAAAGAACAATTAATTGATATTTTAAGTGACGGAATACTTTGTGTTAAGTCTCTAACTTGCCAAAAATTTTAGTTGATTGGAAACTAATATGCCGATTTAAAAGGAATGAAAGTAAATTATTACGTTTCTTACATAAAATTGTACAGTAAACCTTTAGCTTCTATTTAAAACTTCTAAAATGCTTATGTTACATTTTTCTGTTATATAAGCATTGGAGTGGATTTCTCACTGAAATAGAAATAATTTTGCTATTGAATTAACATGGAGAACCTTTTTATTGAAATATTTTTTTCTCTGTGACATTAGTTGCATCTACTACAAAATAAAGATTAAAGAACTGTTTTTAAAACATTTTGAATTCGTTGTAATATTGATCTATGAAGCACTAGATTAGTGAGTTTTTATTACATTATTGACAAATATAGTTTTTAAACAATAAAAAAATTTAAAGCGGAGATAATTATTTGTCAAATATGAATGTGTTTTCAAAGAGGAAATAAATAATAATAAGGAAATTCAGTCATCCCACATCTCTAACAAAGTAATTTGCTTTGATTTAATCTTTATAATACAATATATTTTAAAATGATAAGGCAAAATCCAACGTGAAAGGTTATGCGAAGATTACGATAGTAACTAGAGTATTCAGCATTTCGTATAATCCTATAACCAAATAATAATAATATTAAAATAAATTTTATCTGAATGAAGTTTTCTTATTACAGAAACAGTAAAATTATGCAATTACATTAACGAATACACTTTCAGACAATATACTTAATATCGTTTACAAGCGCAAGCCAAAGTTCTGTTTATGTTACATCTCGCCCTTCAGCGCATGCTCAAGAATTACCATCCAGGCGAAACTAGTCGATTTGTCCATGACGTCAAAAACTCGAAAAGTGGGGTAGGGTTTGGAAATACGCGTACGGGTGTGGCAATCTCGAGGTACCCTAGCCCTTCAGGGGATCATCTTCTTGGTGAGACGGGTGTCACGATCCTGGAGCCCCAGTGATCTATCCTCTTTTCTGTCTCCTCTCCTCTACGCTGATACTTTCTCCTTCCTTTCTCCCTTGTGGTTTTCCTCTTCGGAGGTTGGGAATCGTCATAAGAAACTGGAACAGCTCTTGTCTCAAGCTTTCGAGTGGCGAGAAAACTGCCCACGTGTTTGCCGTGCGTGGAGACCCGTGTCGCTGGAAAGGAGGGTCCTGGTAGTTGAGGGGTGAGGTACTGTTCCCAACACACTGCTTTGGCCTCTGCTTCAGCTAAACGGGAGGCACCTCAGGGGTGTCAATCGAATGGTCACTAGTCCTTGTGTCAGTGGCTTGGGGATAAGCTCTCGGGAGTACCTGCTTTCGGGAAAGCCGACTGTGGGGCTTCAGTTTGCGTATAGACCCGGCTAGCCCTAACACAGGAATCTGTGTTCCCTTGTTGGGCTCGGTGGTGGGTAGGGCTGCCGGGTCCGAATCTTATTTTTCGATTCAATATGGCTCAAACAACTTTAATAAATACAAATGAGCATAATTATGCATCAAAACGCGTAAAAATAAATGTAAATGCAAATCCAGATATGAATCCAAGAAGCCCACCAAAAAGAGGTTCTTGTCGTAAATGATATCACAGGCAATATTAAAAAGCTGTCACCATTCGTAATTCGAAAGGACATCCAATCGTCAATTGGAGAATCAAAGAATATCAAACGGTTGCGCTCTGGAGATCTTCTTGTTGAAACTTTATTAGCTACTCAGTCTGCAACACTCCTTGGATTGAATAAACTTTGACAAATCGATGTTAAAGTGTCAGCACATAAAACACTCAATGTCTCTCGTGGTGTTATCTCAGAGATCGACCTTCTCTACGTTTCAGAAGAGGAAATTGTCTCTGAGTTGTCGGACCAGAATTTGAATCTCTGAGTTGTCTGACAAATTTGATAGATTTACATCATCCTTTGCGCATGGCAGTTCAAGAGACTTTAATAAAACCCGTTCAGCAAGCTATGTTTCGGAGGCACTGTTTCACGAGGAAAGCTAATCTTGCAGGTGAGCATGTGAGCGGGGGCATAGGCCTCCTAACCTCACTTAATTATCCCTCCAGTCCAATATCTTTAAGCACAGGCCTCTAAGCTGTTGCCATCCAAGTAAATATACGGAGTTTACTTTCAGTCTGTTCTGTTTATTTGCCCCCAAAACATCATATCGCTCAACGAGAATTAGATGACCTAATTGTACAGCTTCCTAAGCCCTTTATCATCATGGGGGACTTAAATGGACATAGTCCACTCTGGGGAAGTAGAGATAGAACCCCCGCGTCAGACAAATTGAGCAAATGATTGAAGACTATTGTCTTTGTCTACTCAATAACGGTCAGAACACCTACTTCCATGAGCCTACTAGGACATTTCACGCTCTAGATCTGGCTATCTGTTCATCATCTTTCCTGCCTTTTTGTACGTTTAGTGTCGGAAATGACCTTTATGATAGTGATCATTTTCTCATTTTTGTATCTATAACGCGAGATGTAGTAAATCCCATATCATGATCTCCCCGTTTTATTCTTACTAGGGCAGACTGGGAACTCTTCTCGTCTCTCGCAGAGATTACAGAAGAGATGTTGAAAGACGTGCCAATCAACGTAGCTGTGAAAGCAATCACAGATGTCATCATTCAAGCAGCTACGGTCTCTATTCCAAAAACATCAACAAAGCTCCCTAAGTACGCAAAACCAAGGTGGAACCGTGAATGTACACTGAAACACTGAAACAACAAAGGAAAGCTTGGCAAGTTTTTCATAAACACCCCACTTTGTCAAACCGTATTACCTTCAAGAAAGCTAAAGCAAATGCAAGAAGAGTGAGGCATAAAAGGCAGAGGGATTCGTGGATGTCCTATGTGTCTGGAATATCAACCTCTACGTCTAGTAAACGAGTATGGGAAAGAGTTAAAAAAGCATGCGGACTGTACAAAGACCACTCACTTTCTTTTCTGGTAAAAGATGGCCGAGTGATTAGCACAACAGAAGAAATTGCAAACGCGATTGGTGAGAATTTTGCTGCCGTTTCTAATGGCAGCAACTACCCACCGGCATTTCTTTCTGTTAAGCGACGCTATGAAAAAGCTCCCATTCGTTTCAACTCTCCCATCTGCGAGACATATAATAGTGAATTTTCCATGTTTGAGCTAAGTAGAGAATTGATGCAGACACGCAGATCAAGCCCGGGTCTGGATGGTATCAGTTATGATATGCTGAAGCATCTGTCGTATAAATCATTGGATGCCCTTCTTACCCTTTTTAATCGAGTGTGGAAGGAGCACTCCTTTCCCAGTGCATGGCAGAGAGCTGTTGTCATCCCGATAGCTAAACCTGGGAAAGACTCGAAAAATTCCTCCAATTACCGACCAATCGCTCTTACAAGTTGCGTTTGCAAATTATTTGAAAAAATGGTACACCGCCGCCTAGTCTATTATTTAGAAAAATACAAAGTAATCTCACTATATCAGAGTGGTTTCCGTAAAGGTAGAACAACTATGGATAAATATGCTCATGTTGGAAACCCCCATCCGTAAAGCCTTTGTCAAAAGGAACCATTTAGTGTCAATATTTTTTTATATTCAAAAAGCTTATGACAAAGCATGGAGATATGGCATATTATGTGATCTTTACAACAGTGGCTTGCGTGGCAACCTGCCAATTTTCATAAGGAATTTCTTGAAGGCTAGATTTTTTTCAAGTAAGAAATGGCTCAGTGTTATCAGATCTGTTTTGTCAAGAAGAGGGTGTGCGTCAAGGCTGCGTTCTTAGTGCTACTCTTGTTTCTTCTTAGTGCTACTCTTGTTTCCCCCCCGGGGGTTGACTCAGGAGAATACCTAGGAAGTACTGGTTAGGATTTGTACGGGTATACAAACAACCACGGGGTATACAAACAGTCTTCACAGGACTAGAACCCGAGTATTGTACTTAGGTTGGTTCAGGCTTGGCAGGGACCGTACTGGTACTGTCGTGTCTGTTCCTCTTGCTGTGGTGGAGCTATATTGTAGATTTTAGTGGGCCTTCTCGATGGAGGTTCAGCCCTCAGAGTTCATTTTCCCAGTGACGGGGACTGACAGAGTAAGGCAGGGCACCAATTTGACGAACGATGCCGAGGGAGTGGTGCCCCGAAGCAAAGATGTCTCAGAGTATTTCTTAGTCACAGTGATCTTCTTCTTCGTCCTACTGGGGCTGTGTATAAAGCCGGGCAGGGACTGTGGGGCCTGCGCCGTCACTGAGGGGTCCGTCATGACCCAGATATATACATCCTCGAAAGGCTAACCAGGACGAGGGTCTTGGTCATGGAGCTCTGCTACTCTTGTTAGCTTAAGAATAAACTCTGTTGTAAAAGAACTTCCTCCTTTCATTTCAGGGTCACTATATGTTGATGACCTGCAGATAAGTTGTCAAGGGACAGATGTGAGATACGTGGAGAGACAGTTGCAGATCGTTCTGAGTAGAATTCAAAAGTCGTCAGATGGTGAGGGCTTTATATTTTTAAAAGAGAAGATAGTATGCCTTACATTTTTGTGAAAACGGAACCTTCATCCTGAGCCTGAGCTTCACCTTAACGGCTCGTTGATTCCAGTTCTGTCTGACGTAAAATATTTAGGTGTAGTTTAGTTTTGTTTTGCTAGAACGCCCCAACCCGCCTGATCACAAAGTGATCTTATGGTCCAAAAAGGGGGCGTCCCATTCACACCACATTCCGAGTAACTAAAAATGTTAGTATAATCAACTAAAGAAAATAATAATTATACATCCAGCAAGGTTGCCATACGACTATATAATTTTATTTTTTATTTATTTATTAATTTTTTTTAAATGGCTGGATTAACGACACAACAGGAAAGAAGAAAACCAAAAATAACTAAATCAAGAAAACTGTATTAGTAAAAATGATAGCATAAAATAAGGAAGGAAAACACACATAAAACACACAACGAAAATATGACATACAGTCACACATATCATCAAAACACGACGAAAAAGACATCCTAAAATAAACACATTGAAAATAAAATGAACTTAGTTAAAAACCCCAATCGCATGTCTATTGCCATTAATAAAGGCCATCAATTCTCTTGCATATAATTTCAAATGTTTAAAATCAAAATTCAATAAATCAAAATGTATATCACAGAAATTTCTATACTATTAAAATCAGTCAATTGGCAGTCCACCACGAAGTGTTTGGCATCACCCAAAACACTACAATTTGGACATAGATCATTATCTTGTACATGAAATCTTTTTAAATAATGAGGAAACCTACCATGTCCGGTGATAATCTGATTCATATCAATGTCATGATAGATTAAAACTTCATCTGTAATTTCAATAGTAATCAACAAATTATTTTTCTTTGTTGAACTTTTCCACACATCTTTCCATATATTTATATAATATTTCTTCATACCCGTAATGGCAATTTGTCTAGAACCAGAAATTTCCACAATGGGTGCATTAGTTGAAATACATGCCTCCTTGGCCAGACTTTCAGCCCTCTCATTAACAAACTCCACATGGGCTTTAATCCAATGAAAAGAAATCGTAGAACTGATAGATTGCAACAGAAATTTAATATCCATAATAATACAGTTAACATTATCGGGGCAAGAGAGCGACTGGAGCAAAGAAAGACAATCAGTATACAAATTTATAGTAACACATGTTTTAATATTCATTTTAATCCATTTCAAGGCCTTCAAAACAGCAATACATTCCGCTTGAAATACTGAATTATAAGAATTCAATCTATATAAACCATAATCAATTTCAAAATCATAGAAATATACAACAAAAGCAGCTCCAGTACACCCTCCTAACCCCGAACCATCCGTATAAATATCATATATTCCAATTTTTGGAATTTCTCTATCAAACCCATAACTGATTCTATTTACAGGGTGTAATAAATGCACATTAAATTTTTCAAAAACATATTTAGTAATAATATTAGAATCAAAAGAAATCATATCAATATTTCCAGAACGTAAAAGATATTTCTTGTAATAAAATTCGTAATAAACTGAGAGGGGAGGCAGTCTGGCCAATACACAAACCACCTCCGTGGGGACTGTCCTAAAGCAGCGAGTAATTGCAAGACCCCAAGCTCTCTGTATAGAATCCAACTTCATCCGGAGCCTCACCAGCTCCCCCGCTCTGGATCCCCAGGCGCCAATTCCATACATCACAATAGGTAATACAACGGCTTTATATAGAACCAATAGTATACCAGATCTCTTAGCAAAAATATCGCCCGCAAAGTTCCTTCTGTAGGCAAGTAAAAGCTGATCTGTTCTTCGCTGCACGTTCTTAAAGTGTTCAACAAAAGTGAGCTTACAGTCCAACACAACACCTAAATATTTCATATTTTCTGTAAATCTAATTCTCCTATTATGATACCGAATTCGAGGAGGTCTCACCACACGTCCTCCCCTCGGGAAAAACATAGCTTGTGTCTTTCCATATTAAAATTCAATTTTCCCCATTACTCCAATTATCAAAAATTGCACAGGTCTCATCAAACAATTTTTCCAGTTTTTCAAGTGAGTCCCCCCTAAACAATGCAACGACGTCATCAGCATAAGCAACAAGTTCCACATTGCCAGAAAATTCACATTGAAGCAATTTATTCATAATCACGTTCCAGAACGGAGGAGCGCTGTAGGAACCCTGCAGGCAGCCTTTACCAATTTTAAAAGTGGACCCATATTTACTTTCCGAAAAGCAATTAAAATACACTCTTCTACTCTTAAAATAATCCAAAATCAAATAAAAAAATATTTCTGGGTATATACAAATCTTGAAGAGTCCTCAATAAAGAGACCCAATCCACGTTATCAAATGCAGAAGCGATGTCAAAAGAGACAAGAAGAACGTGCTGGTTAACCCTATGTTCTCTAATATATGAGATAACTCGAAAAAGAGCATCATCGGTACTTCGACCAGGAACAAAACCATATTGACTATCATGGAAAGAATTATATCTAAAATTATAATGCATCATCCTATTAGTTATCAATTTATCAAGAACCTTTCCAAATATCTTTAATAAAGCAATTGGCCTTGATTTTCCTTCGGTCTTAGGAATCAATATGATTTTATTTATCTTCCATGTGCCTGGAAAAATGGCATATTTTAAACATGCATTATACAGAGTATTAAAAAATCAGGATATAAATCAAATAAAGTCTTAACAATCACAGAATGAATGCCGTCAATTCCAGGTGCAGCTTTGTCTCTAAGACGTCGAACACTCCAGCAATTTCATCACGAGTAAAACAAAAATCATCATCTTTTAACTTGGAATCATCAATATTCGAAATATCAAACAAAAAATCATAATCTAAATCAAAATAAACTTTAGCATGAGCTTTATTCACTTCTTCAAAATTTCCAGCAACGCCCTCCGGTCTCTTGACAATAACTTTATGTCTACTCTTTCCAGCTGCAATCTTATAGAAACCATCAAAATGATTCACACAATCCAAAAAATATTTAATCTTACTATTCTTTCTTGCTTCTCTAATAGAACGTTTATAAATAGCTAGTTCTTTCTTATATCTAATTTTCCTTCTTAATCTTTCCTTCTCAATATTCTTTACCTGAAAACTCTTCCTAAAAGCCCGTACTCTTCTCTTTTGTCTTTCAAGACCAACGTTTCACCAAATAATTTTATTACCAACTTTTCTTTTAACCCTTAATTTAGTAACAGTCTTTTTAACCAAATAAGTCTCAGTTTCAGAGACTATACAATCAATTTCTTCGTAACAACCAGCATTTCTTTATTTCTGAATAAAATCCTCAATGACAACATTTACTTTTTTACACAATTTGTAAACTTTAGGAACACTTCTACTTATAAAGTTTCCACTCCCATGCTGGAGACAAACACCTTCCATGTCAAAGAGAATATATCTGTGGTCGCTGAGAGATTCTTCTTGACAAACCTTATACTTATAATCATTAATATCCAATGATCTTGAACCTAACACAAGGTAGGTCCAACCCTGTCCAACTGAAGATGAAAAAGTTGGGGTAAAATCTTGAATATTAAAAAGCACCAAATTCTTAGATGTAATAAAATCAAATAATAAAATCCCACGTGCATCTGTATAACCAGCCCCCCAACTAAAATACTTACAATTAAAATCACCCAAAACTAAAAATTTATCATAAGTATCTAAAACATTTTCCATTTTATACAAATTAATAGAAATATCTTCAGCTGGAGAGAAATAAATAGACACCAATCCATATTCTTGATCACCCAGCACAGCAGAAATACTGCTATCAACGTCAGTCTCGAAATCTACAACAAAATCTATATCTTGATTGACGACAATAATGGCAGTCCTTCCTCCATAACAAGCAACGACTCTCCAATTTTTATTAACATAGGCCACTCTTCCCCTAATGAAATATGGCTCCTGCAGCAAGATGACATCAGGCAAGACTCCCACAACTTCCTGGATAACAGAGAGCTGGGCAGCAGCGATGGCACAATGATTCAAATTAATACTAATCACATGCATTAAGATAAATACTTCAATAAACAATTTCAGTATAAAAACTATAAATATTAAAAGCAAGAGATAAGACACACAAAGACAAAAACAGAACCGCAAATCACAAGATAAAATAAGCCTATTTACAAAAACACATAGATCCAAGTTAAAAACAATTTAAAATCAAATACAATTACTATAATCAATATCCAAATGATTCTTAATAAAGTTCACTTCTCTGATATATGTTGGACAGTTTTTATCCATTGCATGATGCGAGACATTAAGATCTAAACAAAATTTTTTATTACAAGAAAAACAGTTAATACATTTGAATCCCTCACTCTTTCTATCACAAGAAACTGCTAAATGATTTCTAGTGTATATTGCACAGCATACTTTCGAGTTACAAAACTTTCTTGAAGGACCATAGGATAAACACAAAGGACATTGTCTAGGTCACAAAAATAATTTCACTGAGTACGATTTCCAACCCAAAGAAAGTCTCTGTTCCTCCAAAAATTCTCCCTGACACAACGAATTGATGGAGAAAACTCTATGTGAAGATCCCTTAGATCCTTTAACAGGAATATCAAATAAAGACTTAACACATTCATTATTACAATTACAATCGCGTTTAAAAGCATCTATTATACTTTCATTCGTTACCGAAGAGCCAACACCATAAACAATTACACGTGGTTTAATAAAACGTCTTCGTCTCGGCTTAATAAATTTTCTAAGACTCTCTTTTTTCTCAATAGCACACTCAAGTCTCTGCACCTCTTCACGACTACCCAATTTAAGTAAAAAATCGCCATTTTCTCTCCTGATAGACTTTTTAATCTTGATTTTAAGATCTTCCGGTCTAATCATACTGCTAATTTCGTTGAAGGCATCAATGTTTTCATCAATTGGTTTTAAAATAATTTCATCCAGACCATCAACTTTCGCAATCGGTTCCGTAACACGATCAGAGACAAAATTATTTCTATTATAGCAAGATCTTTTCACAATCATATTTTTAAGATCAGCAATTTCCTCTCTAACGTACTTAAGCTCTTGTCTGTTATTACGAAGAATATCAGCCTCGACTAAATGAACCACCTGAGCAGTCAAAAGAATTCTGTCTAACCCGGCAGTAAGTCTATCAGGCAACGTAAGCGCGATCTTCTTTTGACTTCTAATTTTATCCACTATTCCATGTAACTCTCGCACAATAGTCATAATATCATTGGCTCCATCTATAACAATTTCTGATACATCCTCTTCTCGAGGATAAGCACCAACAGAACTAGGAACAGATTCTGATTCATGCATCCTACAACGGTATCAATTCTTTAACATACAAACAAAATTCTTCCAAAACAATTCACCAAATATACCAGAGTTATAATACTTACAAAATTATCCAAAATACATTAAAATATCAATACATGCGGTCTGTTTTCATACAAATACTTAATTACACATAATAAGAACACAAAATATTTACAATAACATATCTTAAAATTCAATAAGAACAGTTAAAATAGATATTTACAAAAGTTCTGCACAATACCAGCAAAATAAAATTAAAAGTCACCCCAAAAACTTTCAAAAATTTCTATGAAGTCAAATAAACACAATATCACAAAACAAGCCAGCCAAATAGTCTTAAAAACGCTTAAAATAATTTTTAAAGTTTTTCCCACAATTTTATCCGGGAAATTGAACAATTTGTCCAAGGTGCGCAAGATGAAAATTCTGATGCACCAAAAAATTTTCACACATCCTCCTTTCGGCGGGCAGAAAGATAAAAAAGGTGCACCACATGACTTAAGTCACTTTAACACTAAGATGTTCAATCATCAACAAATATCCGCCTCGTTAGGCCTATCTACACTCAAAAAGTTTAAGTTCAAATAGCTAATAAAATATGCATCCAAACACTATGCTTTTAAATATACAGGTAAAACAAGTTATAAAGAGTCAAAATATATCATCAAAAGTAATTTGCACAATATATGTATAACGATAGAGACCAAAAAGTATTTATCGTATGCAAATGAGGTAGCAATTCAACATCAAACTTTAAAATCTTCACATCTTGCAAAATAAAGCGTCAAATTAAAAAATAATCACTAAAACACAAACTGGAACACACATAGATCAGAAATAAAGCATCTTCGTTCACTAATCTCACAAATTAACCAAGATATAAGCGCTTTATTAGCGAGCTCACCAAACACCACACAACATGGATGCCAGCCACACACACAACCCCAGGCCAGGGGGTGTAGTAGTGTTTGGCCGTAAGCTTACCTTTCTTTCTCATGTGTTTTATTTAAGGAAGAAGTGTTTCAAAACAGTAAATCTACTGGCGTAACAGTAAAAGTACTGGCAGTAAAACAGTAAAAGTACTGGCGAACACCTACTGGGGTGGGGAACGTGGCTCTTTACTTCGTATTCACAGATCGCTTGTACTCGCCAGATTAGACTACGGTTCAATTGTATATGGATCTGCACGGCCTTCTGTATTAGCGAAACTTGATTCCATACATCATCAGGCCCTGGGGATTAGTTCGGGAGCTTTCAGAACGTCTCCTGTCCAGAGCCTATATGTTGATTGTTATGAGCCGGCGCTTCAACTACGGTGTGAGCAATTTTCTCTAGTTCCAGTATTTCAATATTACCAGTATTTCAATATTACGTCACAATCTGATCGTCCCCTGCAGGTCGACAGGCTTGATGTCTGTCATAAACTTCTATTTTCTGCACGACCTCTCAACGTACTTCCTTTCTTAGAAAGAACAGAAATACTGATAGAAAAATTTTGGTTGTCTGATATCAAGGTCCAGGCAGTAAAGTATTTAGAATTCTCACCTTGGTATAATCCTAAAATTGAGCTACTGAATGTTTTTCAAGATCTTAATAAGAGTGACACTAATGAGTTTTTCTTAAGCATAGAGATGATTACAACACTTTTACTCCCATCTATACAGACGGTTCAAAATCTGCCGGTCATGTAGGAGCGTCTTTTGTATCTCAGAACCACACTGAAAGCAAACGATTGCAAAATGCATGATCTGTATTTATTGCTGAATTAACTGCTGTGTATATCGCTCTTACATTCATCTCTAAACAAGTCCAGAAAAAGTTTATAATTTGCACAAACTCTTCAAGTACTCTAAAAGCTTTAAGTAATTTTTCTGAGACTCGAAATCCTCTGCTAGTAGACATTCTAATAATGCATAAAAAACTAAAGAGCCAATGGTATGATATTCTTTACTGCTGGGTCCCTGAACACGTCAGCATAACAAACCTAAATTAGAGTACTGGGAGACAAACAGAAACCGGAGGAAGGAGGTAATTTTAACCCGCCTTTGTATCGGTCACACTCGAGCCACGAACGGTTATCTCTTGAAGGCCGAGATTCAACCTTGTATTTTCAAATTGTAATGATGTTTTAACTGTTCGTCACTTTTTAATAGAATGTCCACATTTTAACAGACTTCGAATGAAATACTTTGATGACTCTGACTTGCCTCTGGACCTCATAATCGGAAACGAAGCCAATGCAAATTTATTTGAGTACCTGAAAGAGACTCTTTATAATTTAATTTGATTTTATCTTGCTGTTACACCTTAGTACTTTAATAAAATCTATTTTAAATTATTTCGTATTTTAGAATTTTACACCCAACTTTATCTGAGCATTGCTCATTTCCTTGTAGGGTTTATATTTATTTTAACTAACATTTATTTTAAGTTTAAGCTATCTTTCCTGTCAAGTCTTTACTTTCCCTTAGAATTGCCAATGCCAGAGTATGTAAATTAGTAGAACGCGCAGAGTATTCAAATTTTAGCAGAAGTAAATTGAGTTTAAATAGAAGGGAAACGAGATTGTAAGTGTGCTTCTTGAATCGCGAGCGTGAAGGTTGCGAGGTAGAAATTTAAGAACGCGTTTCGGCCTGTGTGCCTATTTCGGCAGTTCGTTGAATCTTTCAACTTCTTAATCAGTAAGTTTGCTGAATCTCAGCTGTATCTTAGAACGCGGTTAAGTTAGTTACGATTATAGAGCCTCGTAGGTAGTGATCTCGTTATTTATTCATCCTGTCATTTATTTTTAGTTGTACTTTTCTATTTTGCTAAACCGCCGGGTTGGCGTAGTTTGTGAGCGTCAAGTGAACGCAGCTGTGATTTCTAAAGTGGAATAAAAAAAGATTTAAACCCTTCTTACGAGTTTGTGTAATTTACAGTTCAAAGCAGTCACTACCACTTTGCTGACAGGTTGGGGAAACGCAACATTATATTGGCGCCCGAACACCTTACGAACTGAGATGGCCGAAAACTGGATAAAAGCTCCTGTACAACTCCAACAACAAGAAATGGCGAACCAGTTAGAAGGATATGGATACCTGGTCCAAACGATGAGAGCATCTATCAAGCCAAACGTCAATTTTGACGGGAAAAATTCGGTGGCGATATTTTTAGAAGGCCTCGAAAATCACTTTCAGTTATACTCTGTGCCTGAAAGACAAAAAGTTGCCATTGCCACGTCTGCACTAAGAGGACAGGCCTCACTATGGTGGAAGAGTATAGGGAAATTTTTATTAGGAGAATTCGGAGGCTAAACATATACCTTTGAAAATTTCAAAATATCATTATTAAAGGCCTTCCCCATAGTGAAAGACCGAGCAAAGCTAGAAGCCGAGCTGTATAGTTTTTATCAACGTAATATAAAAGAGTTGACGGCCTTTATTCTGCGAAACGTTAAGCAGACGGATATGCTGTATGGAAAGAAACCAGACGCGGAGATAATTGAAATAATCTTACCAAGATTGCTACCTGCTGTCCAAGATTACTTAGAAATCCGAAATCCAAGCACCTTGCAGGAACTCTTCGAGTTGCCGGTCAAGTTCAAAACCGAAGAATAGCGGAAACATCTAGAGGGGCATCGTATTCTCAAGGTCTCTGAAGGCAATCCTCAAATCAACAGACCGGAAACACAAATCGCTCTTATGGGGGAAAGAGCTATCAAGCCAACTCATCGAAGCTCAAAGGTCAAGGCGCAAAAAGGAAATTTGAAAACAACCGTCCGCGTACCCAGAAGACTGAAGTTGAAAGGAAAGCTTTAAACGAGTAGAGGGGCCTGTAAAAGCGAGGGTCCAGACCCCGGAAGTTTCGAAAAAACCCTCAAGAAGATACCTAAATACGGTCGTGGTAAAGAATTCACAGTTACCAATTATACAAGTCTTGGTTGGCGATGTACCAGTGGAAGCTCTCATTGATACAGGGGCAGAAGGTAATTTTATGAGTGATACATTTTTCAAAAAGAACTTTAATAGGTTACGATTATTTAAAAATTACATTTTTCAAAAAGAACTTTAATAGGTTACGATTATTTAAAAATTACATTTTTCAAAAAGAACTTTAATAGGTTACGATTATTTAAAAATAAAAACACAGAAATTATAGCGGCTCAAGGAAAAACCTGTCAATGTATCGGGAAATTATCATTAAAAATACAGGTAAAAGATGAAAGACTTAAAGTATTAATTTTTGTGGTGAAAAATTTACAGAGTCCAGTCATCTTAGGCATGGAGTTTTTAAAGGCCGCGAAAGCCAAACAAAATTTTCAGGAGAATTCGATTATGCTGGAAATGGATCGGAGGGTGGTGGAGCCAGTGAAACAACAGCAGGTAGACCTTAGCCATTTAAATGATCATGAAAGCCAAGCCATCCAGCAAGTGGTGAGTACTTTTTCGAACTTGTTTTCAGAACGGCCTTGTAATTGTCAAATTGTTACGCATGATATACAGTTAACTGCCGACAAACCCTGTAGGACTAAACCCTACCGGTATGATAAACAGAAAGAGCAAATTATCGAAGAACACATTCAGGAAATGTTAAAGAACAAAATAATAACGCCCATCAATAGTGAGTACGCGAGTCCAGTCGTACTATGTAGGAAAAAGAATGATTTCCCTCCTTCGGATAAAAGGGCTTGGAGGTTTGCTATCGATTACAGAAAGCTTAATAGTATTACTAAGTTCCCGGTTTACCCTTTGCCGGTAATAGAGGAAATTATTTGAAAGATTAAGTCTACGAGATACATGACTACGTTGGACTTAACGTCTGGCTACTATCAAATAGCGATGAGACCTAAAGATATACATAAAACCGCGTTTATCACAAAATCGGGCACTTATGCATTTTTACGCATGTCCTTTGGGTTGTGTGGGGCCCCGTCAACATTCCAGAGAGCTATGGACATTGTTCTAAAGCCTCTCCTAGGAAAATCGACTTTAATCTATCTAGATGATATAATTATAACGAGTAGTACGTTTGAACAGCATATTAAAGATTTGGAAGAGGTTTTTAAATTATTAAAAGAGGCCGGTCTTACAATTAACGCATCAAAATGCAAGTTCGCGACTAAAGAACTTAAATATCTGGGTTATAAAATTTCGCAAAAGGGTATAGAAACTCAGTATTCAAAAATAAAAGCCATCAAGAATTTCCCACCTCCCAATACCGCCAAGAAACTTTCTTCTTTCCTTGTTTTATGTTCTTATTATCGGTCGTTCATAAAAGATTTCGCGAACATTGTTGAACCATTGCTAGTAATTAAAAGAAAAAAAAAGTAAGTTTACGTGGACAGCAGAAGCAAATACAGCATTTGAAAGGTTAAAAGAAGCACTCATCAATGCCCCTGTTTTGATATTCCCGGAAGGGGACGAAAACCTGGAAATTGCAGCAGATGCGTCGGACTATGCCGTAGGTGCAGTTCTCATGCAGAATGGCCATCCTCTGGCATTTTTTAGTAAAACTTTAAACTCTACGCAAAGGAATTATACAGCTACAGAGAGAGAAACATTAGCCGTATTAATGGCTGCACACAAATTTCGAGTTTATTTCGGCAAAGCGCCAGTAACAGTCTTTTCGGATCATGCAGCTGTTGGTAGACTTTACTCGGGGAAAAACATAACGCCCAGGTTAATAAGATGGGCTTTAAAACTTCAGGAATATAGCCTAATAATTAAATATAAACCAGGGAAAGAAAATAATGTAGCTGATGCACTATCCCGAATAAAACTGGACGATTAAGGGAATGAACTCAAATGCGCTGTGTTGACTTATAAAATTTTAGATTCTAGAGAAACAATTATTGCTGAATTGAAAGCTGATCCTGAATTTGGAAGTATTTATGCTTATTTAAAAGACCCCGAAATCTTTGAACATACAGATATTGCCACAATAAGAAGTAGAGCAGAAAACTATGAAATAATGGATAATTTATTGTTTTATACGAAATCAACAAACGAAAATTTTGAGTATAGACCAGTCATCCCAGCCTCTCTTCGATTGAGCATTTTGAAAGAATTACACGACGCGCCAACATCGGGTCATTTAGGGGTCAGAAAGACTATAAAAAGGGTACGCGAGACGGTATATTTCCCGCAATTATAGAAAATAGTAACTGCGTATGTCAGGTCCTGCAATCAATGTCAATTAATAAATGATATTAATTACATCCCGGCCGGGTACTTAAATAGCATTCGCGCTACATTTCCGAATGAAATTTTAGGCATAGATCTTCTTGGTCCTTTTCCCCAGAGTGAGTTAAATAAAAAAGCGTTTTCTTTTAGTAATTGTAGATTATTTTTCTAAGTGGACAGAAATTGTTGCACTTACACGCGCGTCAGCCAAAACAGTTGCAGATGCATTCTTACACAGGTACATTTTAAAATACGGTGCACCGATAAAAGTCATTAGCGATAACGGTAAACAATTCGTTAGCTAAATTTTTGAAAACATTTGCTCTGGACTTGGCATACGCCATATCAAAATGGTTCCGTATAGACCACAGGCAAATATCGCAGAAAGAGTTAATAAAAATATTGTAAAAATAATTCGAAGCTATGTTAGCACACATCACAAGCGCTGGGATGGCTACATAAATGAGTTAGCCTATGCTTTAAGAACAGCAAATCATGATACTACTGGAAAAACTCCAGCAGAATTATTTTTAGGACGTAAGTTAATTACGCCACTAGATAAATTATTCTTTGTGCAACAAAAAGAAGAAGAATTCAAACAAAAAGATATACAGAAACTTATTGATCAGGCGGTTAAAAGTTCGGATACGGCAAGAAATAGACAGAAACTTTACTATGATCGAAAACGCCGTGAAGCAGATTTTAAAGTAGGTGATAAAATGTTAAAGCGGAAATTTTGTTTATCAAGTGCCCCAGATAATTTCGCAAAATTGGCTCCAAAGTTTGAAGGCCCCTATGTAATACAGGAAATCAAGGGAGTCGTATTGTACCTTAAGAGCGAGAGAGGGGAAATCTGTAAAGCAAGTCCTGACCAGGTGAAAAAATATTATAATCAAAATGATTTTAAAATTCTTAAAAGTTTCTTGCAGGACGCAAGCGCAGTAGAAGTGGAAATTCCAGAATTAACGCCACCCGCTCCACCACCCAAAAGGCAGAGAACAGAAGAGGAACCTAGCCCTTCTACGAGTTATTCTAGGACCCCAAAAAGAAGGGAGGAAAATGGTCACACTACAGCATTCAAGAAGTGCAGGAAATCAACGCCGCCGCGTAAAGAATCTTTGGTAAATAGGAAAAGACCAGTTACAACTTCCCACAGTAGAAAATCTGAGTCGAAGAAACCACTTCCAGGGCCAGACAGTCAGGAGCAAACAAGGCCCCGTTCACGAGAAGAAAAAGACATGCGACGGAGGACGTGGGCACCACCCCTCTACCAATACGGTTAATCGGTATAGCGCCACGTCCACCTTTATCTAGATAACCATACGTGTTCATTGGGCTAATATACTAATATATGAACATACATACAAATTTGGTACTTCATACAGAGGCGTTAAAGCTAATTAAGACACTGGATAATACATTGCCATGTTACAAGGTGTATGCAAAAGCATGGATACAGTAGCATATATACATAACGTGTGTACTCATATGTTGAAATATGTACTCATATGTACTCATATATACACTATGATCCTTTGAAGCATTATCATTAGATTACAGAAGACATATGTACACAGCTTAAAAAAAAAAAAAAAAAAAAAAAAAAAATGGGACAGTCATATATCTCCCGATCTACTGGGCTGATTGACAAAATTCAAATTGCGTTCTTCATGTCTCGAAAGCGCGACTTAGGATTTATATGTAGCACTATTCTAACATAGGTATTTTGACAAAATCGAACTTTTTCTGAAATAATATACCAATTTTTTTACATATTTCGATTCTACGACTCAAATTACGCCTAAATATGAAATTTTGTAAAATTTGGAGCGAAATTTACGGAGAAATTCACAAATTTATGTTGGCACTTTTTTGTCAGTTTGCGCCAAGAATAGTTCACTTGGCGAACTTCTTAATATATGACAACCTAGTTTCCTTTCTCGTAAGAGGAAAAAAAGTCACCATCGTTCCTTTTTTCCAAATAATATTCTTTACATTATATTTTTAATTATAACTTATTATTTTAAGTAATTTTTTCTTTTTCGAATTTCATTTTAATTGTTTAAGTTGCATGGATTTTTCGAATAAACTTATTTAAAAACTTCTGTTTACCTATTCGAACTGCGTAAATAAAGGTGCAGCGTTTATTTATTTTTTTTTTCAAATAGTTTTCTTTATATATATATTTTTGTCATAGTTATTATTTTAAGTAATTTTTAAATTTTTATACTTTTATTTTAATTGTTTGTGTTGCATTGTCTCTTCAGATAATTATTTTAAAAGTTTCTATTTATTCCTTCGAACTGAGCATTTTAAATATATTTATTAATATAAATTTTCCAGAATTTGATTTTATTTATTTGAATTGCGTTTCTTTCGGAAGAATACTTTGCAACCCAGACTACGATGCGTTTGAAAACTGTATATATTAAAAGAGAAAATACAGTAAAGCACAGTTAACACGCCTTTCTATGTTCCGTTCAGAAAAGATATATACGAGTATAAATAAGAGAGATGTATAACCGACATTTTAACTTAAGAAGACTTGCATACACTGCTTAAAACAGTTTTATCATTGTGCCCATTGCTTTACACAATTTTATCCTACATTTGGTTTCTTAAAATGTTATTCATATTTTGGGAAAATATTTTATTTTTGAAATCCCAAGAATCAAATATCATAAGATTAAAAGATTTTAAATTAAAAAAAAATACAAATACTAAATTTTAAGCAAAAATTTATTTTTTCTTCTCTTTTTTTTCAGGCATTCTACTTTATTCTTGTTTTTTTTCTTTAGGCATTCTGCAAGTATATTAAAAAGTATCCAACTTTTCGAAATATCTTGGTATTTCTGACAATCAATTTAAATAAAGTTATCGCCTTCCATTTCATAAAGGACCACAAACGGCCGAGCCGTAAAGTCGCTGAACACTGGTAGTTCACTCCGGGGTTCGAATCCCAGTAAACGGGCTGGTTGCATGGGCGTTTTCGTGGATTTTCTCATATGTACCGTGTATGCCAGCTGGTTTCCCTTAGAAAGTTCTTCACGAAGTATTTCGTCAGAGCCTTCATCATTCTTTAGAGCCTAAACATTTTGAAGGTACGAGATGAAAGGAAAGACTGGTTTCATCAAGAGGTTTTGGTTTATTTAATTATAACAAAGCACACTAAGGCTATCTGTCTAAGGGGAGGGATGCCTTCGGGGAGGACTTTCTAAGGGCAACTGGCTCTCATACATGTTACACATGGGGAAAACCATGAAAACGCCCATGCAGCCAGCACGTTGGCGGGATTGGAACCTCGGACCGAACTACCAGTATTCAGCGACTTTACCGCTCGGCCGCTGTTTCATCAGGAGAAACCGCAAGTGGACCTTAGCCATCTGAATGACCATGAAAGGCAAGCCATCCAGCAAGTGGTGAGTAATTTTTCTAACTTGTTTTCAGAAAAGCCGGGTAGTTGTCAGATAGTTACGCATAAGATACAATTAACTGCCGAAAAACCTTGTAGGACTAAACCTTATCGTTACGACAAACAAAAAGACGTAATCATCGAAGAACATATTCAGGAGATGTTCAAGAATAAAATAATAACGCACATAAATAGTGAGTACGCGAGTCCAGTCGTACTATGTAGGAAAAAGAACGAGTTTCCTCCTTCGGATAAAAGGGCTTGGAGGTTTGCTATCGATTACAGAAAACTAAATAGTATTACTAAATTCCCAGTTTACCCTTTGCCGGTTGTAGAGGAAATTATTAGACAGATCAAATCGACAAGATACATGTCTACTTTGGACTTAACGTCTGGCTACTATCAAATAGCTATGAGACCCGAAGACATACATAAAACCGCGTTTATAACAAAATCGGGCACTTATGCATTTTTACGCATGCACTTTGGGTTGTGTGGGGCCCCATCAACATTCCAGAGAGCTATGGACATTGTTCTAAAGCCTGTCCTAGGAAAATCAACTTTAATTTATCTAGATGATATAATTATAACGAGTAGTACGTTGGAACAACACATTAATGATCTAGAACAAGTTTTTAAATTATTAAAAGAGGCCGGTCTTACAATTAACGCCTCAAAATGCAAGTTCGCAACTAAAGAACTTAAATATCTCGGTTATAAAATTTCGCAAAAGGGTATAGAAACGCAAGATTCAAAAATAAAAGCCATCAAGAATTTCCCACCGCCCAACACCGCCAAGAAACTTTCTTCTTTCCTTGGGTTATGTTCTTACTATCGGTCTTTCATAAAAGATTTCGCTAATATTGTTGAACCACTCTTAGTAATCAAAAGAAAGAGAGGTAAATTTACGTGGACAGCGGAAGCAAATACAGCATTTGAAAGATTAAAAGAAGCGCTCATCAATGCCCCTGTTTTAAAATTCCCGGAGGGGGACGAAAACCTGGAAATTGCAGCAGATGCGTCAGACTATGCGGTGGGGGCGGTTCTTATGCAAAATAGCCATCCTCTGACATTTTTTAGTAAAACGTTGAATCAGACACAAAGGAATTATACAGCTACAGAGAGAGAAACATTAGCCGTATTAATGGCTGTACACAAATTCCGAGTTTATTTCGGCAAAGCGCCAGTAACAGTCTTTTCGGATCATGCGGCTGTTGGTAGACTTTACTCGGGGAAAAACCTTACGCCCAGGTTAATAAGATGGGCTTTAAAACTCCAAGAATATAATTTCAGAATAAAATATAAACCGGGTAAGGAAAACAATGTAGCTGTGTTCTATTAAACTTAATATGTTTCACAAACTATAATCAATCAACAAATGGACTGTATTCCTACACTTTTATTAAATTACACTTGTCAGCGATGCAAAATAATTGATACAAAATAAGCGAGCCATTCTACATGGCTGTCACAAACACAATTCTATTAATCAATTATCTTGTTGGCACACATAAAGTTCAAAACTAAAGGAAGAAAAGCAAAAGGAATTTACGCTGTTTGCAACAATAAAATGAAGCAAACGATACTCACATAAACATCCTGGCCCTCGTTGAAATCCCAGGGGATTTCAACAGTTGGAACATTTTGAAACTTCTTAGTCTGTAATAAAGATAAACATAAGAAAAAATAATACAAAATATTATATGCGAAGCAGTTCATAGTTTTTTAGTCTGAATAGGAAGAGGACACAATTTCACGACTGGTCGTTTTATGACACCATAACCAGTTTTAATACTAGCAACTCTGACTCTTTGATCTGAGCCCGGATGAACAGCAATTATTCTCCCTAACCTCCATTTAAGAGGCGGAAGGTTGTCTTCTTTGATGAGGACTAAGTAATTGACTTCTAAATTGTTTTGACTTTTTTGCCATTTAGGTCTTTGTTGAAGCTGAGACAGGTATTCTTGACTCCATTTTTTCCAGAAGTACTGAAAAATAAACTGTCTCACATGCCATCTGTCAATGTGATTGAAGGAACTATAATTTAGGACTGGTTCAGGTATGGCAGTTAAAGACGTTCCTATTAGGAAATGACCAGGTGTTAATGCAGTTAAATCATTTGGATCAGCCGATGTCGGACACAATGGCCTAGAGTTGAGACAAGCCTCAACCTGCGCTATCAAGGTCTAAAATTCCGGATAGGTCAGCACAGTATCACCAACAGTCCTTTTTAGATGTAATTTCATTGACTTTACTGCCGATTCCCATAGTCCACCAAAATGGGGAGATGATGGCAGGTTGAATATCCATTTTATTTCCTCTAAAGACAAAAATCTGTGAATTTCTTGATTTTGCTTACATTGCAAAAAACATTTTCTGATTTCTTTGTCTGCACCTTTAAAGTTAGTACCGCATTCACTATAAATCTCAAATGGTTTCCCTCTTCTTGCAATAAATCGTTTCAATGCACTTAAAAATGCCTTTGTTGACAAATCTTCTACCACTTCAAGATGTACTGCCTTGATTACAAAACACACAAATAAGCATACGTAATATTTAAATGATTTTTGTCCACGTCCTGCACGATGTTTAATCATGAACGGTCCAGAAAAATCTATTCCAGTTCGATGAAATGGTCGTGATTGTGTTACTCTAGATTCCGGTAGATGAGCCATTATTTGACTTGCAGTTTTAGCTCTAAGTTTGCAACACGTGATACAAGATCTTACTACTTTTCGGATAGCAGATCTAGCAGCCATGATCCAAAATTGCTGTCTAATTAAAGATAGAAGAAGTTCCGGTGCTGCATGCAGATATTTGACATGAAAGTGTCTAACTATGATTTCTGTCAGATTGTGTTTTGAAGGTAATAAGATTGGATGTTTTTCATTTTCTGACAGTTGCGCATTTTTCAGTCTTCCTCCTACACGTAACACTTTGTTGTCATCTAAAATTGGACACAAGCTAAGGAGGTTGCTGTTTGTAGGTAAGTCCTTCCCCAACTCCAAACATTGAATTTCTTTAAAAAAGTGAAATCGCTGTATTATTCGGACAATACAGAAAGTTGCAGCTCGAATTTCATTACTAGATAAAAAAGACGTATTTCTTTCTAGATATGCTACTTTAGAATTCGATATGAATCTTAATATCCAAGCAAATATGCGTTGTAACTTTGGAAATGAAGATATATTTGATATAATAGCAAGTTCCTGTACAGGTTCTGAAACTACAAATGAGACTGTTTTACGTGCATCTGGTAATGCTTCTTCATCTATAAGAATATTTTTAGACAAGGCAATCTCACTGCACTTTAACAAAGAAGGACCATTCCACCACAATTCATGAGATAATAGTTCTGCAGGAAATAATCCACGTGAAGCACAATCAGCTGGATTTTCCTTTCCATCAACATGACTCCAGTTCTCAGGTGGTAAGATGGATTGTATTTCAGAAACTCTATTGGTTACGAATACTTGCCATTTTTTAGGATCTGACCTTAGCCATGACAACACGATTTGTGAATCACTCCAAGCTTGCACTAAATCAAAATTTATAACTAATGCAGCTTTTACAGACTGAATTAAGCGTGCCAATAACACTGCTGCACATAATTCCAGTCTTGGAATCGTAATAGATTTTAATGGTGCTACACGAGTTTTAGCTGTTACGAGTTTAACATTAATGTCAGAGTTATTGCAAGTTTTGATATAAATAACTGCTGCATAACCTCTTTCAGACGCATCACAAAATCCGTGAAGTTCACATCGAAAATAATTAGGTAGCAGAATTTTCCTAGGTATATTTATAGAATTCAAAATAAATTCAAAAATCATTTATTAATCATTTATTTTGAATTCTATAAATTCAAAAATTTTTAGAATTCAAAATAAATTCAAAAATCTTCTCTACATAGATTTCTCCAATTTCGATCAATCTCTTCTGTTACAGGATCATCCCATGATAACTGTAATTTCCACAATTGCTGAAGGATCATTTTAGCGAGAATTACAAACGGAGTTATCCACCCCAATGGATCGAATAGTTTTGCTACGAATGACAAAATAATTCTTTTAGTCGGAACACTTTGATACTCTATTACACCGACATTACATTTGAATTCATCATTGTCCGGATGCCATTCCAATCCCAGAACTTTCAATGTTTTGTCTTCTATTACACGATGAATATTGTCACTATCTGTGTTTGTTAAGCCAGAGGTTTTTAACAATGACGGTTCACTTGTCGACCATTTGTGAAGCTCAAAGCCACCACTTTTTAGCAGATGTTGCAATTCGTCTATCAATGCAATACCTTCCGAACTATCTTTTACACCAGTTAACATATCATCAACATAAAAATCTCTTAAAACTATATTCTTTGCCTTTGGAAAGTTCAATCCTTCATAAATCGCTAACTGACTCAAAACTTTGGTTGCAAGATATGGAGCAGCTGCAGTTCCATATGTAACTGTTTTCAAACGACAAACTTGTATTTGCTTATATGGGCTATCTCTCCATAATATTCTCTGAAAATCTCTATCTTTTTCATGAACCTTTATCTGTCTGTACATCATTTTAATATCAGCGGTTATTGCAATGTTATGAAGTCTAAATCTTAGTAAAATACAAATTAAGTCATCTGGTATTTTTGGGCCTATCAGTAGTGTATCATTTAAAGAAACACCTGTGGTTGTTTTAGCGCTCGCATCGAAAACAACTCTCAATTTTGTTGTTAAGCTAGAGTCCTTCAACACAAAGTGATGTGGGATATAATAGTGTTTATTCTCTAATTCATAATCTGTGTCTGGCACTAATTCTACGTGTTCTAGTGAAAAGTACTCTTTCATAAACTGAATATACTGGTTGTAAATTTCTTTCATAGATAACAGTCTCTTCTCCAAGTATTGAAATCTTCTGTACGCCATTTCACGGGAGTCACCTAGAATATCTCTATTATGTTTGAATGGTAATGCAACTGAATAATGACCTGATGTGTCTCTAAAATGCGAGTTTTTAAAATGTTCTTCACAAAGTTTTCTTCATTTGTTAAAGGTTGTACATTTGGAAACTTTTCTAGCTCCCAGAAAGAATTTACTAACTCATCTGTGTTTGTATTCAAATGATTTACATATACTGGCTCAAAATTTGTATATTCAAAATTTGTAGTACCCGAAATTATCCATCCCAACCTCGAATTTAGAGCAAATGGTAGATCAGGACCACGTTTGACAATTTCTCCCGTCATTAAATTCAGAAATACATTTACTCCAAATAAAATGTCAACTGGTTGTGACTTGTAAAATAATGGATCAGCTAATTGTAAATCACTGAAGTTATCGAAGATGACTGATGGCAAAGATATATAGGGAATGTTATCTGTCACCTTGTCCAGTACAAACGCTGATGTTGATACACGAATATCACTTTTAAAATGAGAAGTGAATACTAAATCGACTTCCCCATTACTTATAGTATTAAATTCTCCTAAACATGATACAGAAATGGAATTATCTTTCACTCGTAATCCTAATTTCTTCACACAATCCCTTGAAATAAATGATCTCTGAGATCCAGTGTCACATAAACATCTACACTTCACAAATTGTTGCTTAGAATTTTGAACTTTTATTAAAGCAGTACACAATAAAATGTGACTGGTTTGATTATCTTTTGCATTCGAATCATAATGAGAGGCACAAACTGTGGCTGAAACGTCCTTAGGACTGGTTAATTCATCTCTTTTAATGATAGATTGCGTAGGCGGAGATATACTGTTTAACTGAGTTTTATTCTTTGAATTACTTACTATATGCAAAATACTGTGATGCTTCTTAAAGCAATGTTGACATGTATTTAAACTCTTGAATTTTTTGAGCAAGTGCATATTAGATAAACAATTAAAACAGTAACGATTAGATTTTACAAAATCTATTCTTTGCTGAACCGATAAATTTAGAAATTTCGAACATTTGGCTAAACTATTATCTTCTTTACAATAACCACAACCCAAAGTAGCAACCAGAACATTATTCTTATTTTGAAACACAGATTTAGGTACCTTACTACTTGTTGATTTGCTATTTTGAAGTGTTCTTGCATAGTTTTTTAGGAATTCAATTAAAGTCGTAAGTTTTGGAATTTCATTAGATTTTAACTGACGTTCCCACCATAATTTTGTAGCAGGGTCTAATTTTTGCAAAATTAAATAAGTCATTAAAGTGTCACCAAAATTATCAATGGTTTGATTCAATACTTCTAAAGAACGAATTACTTCATTAATATTGTCAACTAAATTTAAAATAGCAAATGCTGATTCATTTTGAATAGTTGGTAAACTTAAAAAACGTTTAATATATGCAAAAATTTGTTCTCTCTTATTTGAATATCTTTCGTCTAACAGATTCCATGCTATTTCAAAATTACAATCCGAAATTTGAATGGTTTGAATAATGCGATATGCTTCACCTTTCAACGAAGCCTTCAAATACTGCAATTTTTTAGCATTAGATAAATTTGTATTATTTCTTACACAAGCACTGAAAAGATCTTTAAAAGCTATCCATTCTGTAATATTACCACCAAAAGTCGGTAATGTTAACTTGGGTAATTTAATATTGTCAAGAACCTGTTATGAAATTACACTATTAGAATTATTTTTACTATTATGACTTTTTAATATTTTTTCACCTTTAAATTTCCACAAATAAATTTTATCTGTGTACTCCTGAACATTACCTATTTCATTTTCTAATTCTTTAGTATCTGTAATTAAACTTTCGATTTCAGAATCAAGCTTCCTTAACTCAGTTTCTTTTTGTGTCAATAATTCGACACATTCCTCTAGTTCTATTAAATTAATTTCATCTGCAGTTAAAATAGTTTCAATTTTCTTTACATAATTAGTAACACTCCTGCGTAAGACCGCTCGTTTTGTTTTAAAAGTTATAAGTTCACTCATAATTGATCAATTCAAAAACAGAAATTGTTCTTAAATCACTTAACACTATTATTAAAATGAAATCGAATTCTATGTTCTATTACAACATTGTTCTTAAAATATAACAACAAATTAAACGAATTTTTGTTCAAAATCCACTTACCTCACAAAGTGGATAATTTTCACAAACCATATGCAAATTTGCGTTGTTAGAATACACTTAGAACAGTCACTATCTTCACTAGCTCTCCGGCTAGACTTTTGACCAACAATATGTGTTCTATTAAACTTAATATGTTTCACAAACTATAATCAATCAACAAATGGACTGTATTCCTACACTTTTATTAAATTACACTTGTCAGCGATGCAAAATAATTGATACAAAATAAGCGAGCCATTCTACATGGCTGTCACAAACACAATTCTATCAATCAATTATCTTGTTGCCACACATAAAGTTCAAAACTAAAGGAAGAAAAGCAAAAGGAATTTACGCTGTTTGCAACAATAAAATGAAGCAAACGATACTCACATAAACAGTAGCTGATGCACTTTCTCGTATAAAACTGGACGATGAAGGAAATGAACTTAAATGCGCAGTGTTGACTTCAAAAATTTTAGATTCTAGAGATACGATTATCACTGAACTGAAAGCTGATCCTGAATTTGGAAATATCTATGCATATTTGAAAGACCCCGAAAGCTTTGAGCACACAGATATCGATGCGATAAGAAATAGAGCAGAAAACTATGAAATAATAGATAATTTATTATTTTATACGAAAACAACAAACGAAAATCTTGAGTACAAACCAGTCATCCCAGCCTCGCTTCGATTAAGCATTTTGAGGAATTACACGACGCGAAAACAGCGGGTCATTTAGGGGTGAGAAAGACTTTAAAAAGGGTACGCGAGGCGGTATATTTCCCGCAATTATAGAAAATAGTAACTGTGTATGTCAGGTCCTGCAATCAATGTCAGTTAATAAATGATATTAATTACAGCCCGGCCGGGTACTTAAATAGCATTCGCGCTACATTTCCGAATGAAATTTTAGGCATAGATCTTCTTGGTCCCTTCCCCCAGAGCGAGTTAAATAAAAATCGTTTTCTTTTAGTAATAGTAGATCATTTTTCAAAATGGACAGAAATTGTTCCACTTAAACGCGCGTCAGCCAAAACAGTAGCAGATGCATTCTTACACAGATACATTTTAAAATACGGTGCACCGATAAAAGTCATTAGCGATAACGGAAAACAATTCATTAGTCAAATATTTGAAAACATATGCAATGGACTTGGCATACGCCATATCAAAATGGTTCCGTATAGACCACAGGCAAACATAGCAGAAAGAGTGAATAAAAACATAGTAAAAATAATTCGCAGTTACGTGAGCACACATCACAAGCGCTGGGATGGCTACATAAATGAATTAGCTTATGCTTTAAGAACGGCAAATCACGATACTACGGGAAAAAGGCCCCAGCAGAATTATTTTTAGGCCGAAAGTTAATTACGCCTTTAGATAAATTATTCTTTGTGCAACAAAGAGAGCAAGAGTTTAAACAGAAAGATGTGCAAAAACTTATTGATCAGGCGCTTAAAAGCTCGGATACGGCAAGAAATAAGAGAAAAGCGTATTATGATAGAAAACGCCGTGAAGCAGATTTTAAAGTTGGGGATAAAGTATTGAAGCGGAAATTTTCTTTATCAAGTGCCCCAGACAATTTTACGGCAAAGCTAGCTCCAAAATTTGAAGGCCCTTATGTAATTCAGGAAATCAAAGGAGTCGTATTATACCTTAAGAACGAGAGAGGGGAGATCTGTAAAGCAAGTCCCGACCAGGTGAAAAAATACTATAATCCAAATGATTTTGAAATCCTTAAAAGTTTCTTCCAGGACTCAAGCCTAAACGAAGTAGAAGGTCCAGAAATAACAACTCTTCCACCACCCAAGAAGCAGAGAACTGAAGACAGACCTAGCCCTTCTACAACCCGGACGACGGTACCAAAAAGAAAAAAGGAAAACTTTCAAACTCCAGCATTTAAGAAAAACAAGCATGCAGATGCACCGCGTAAAGAAACCGTGGTAAAGAGGAAAACACCACCTACAAAGTACCGCAGGAGAAATTATACATCAAGAAGAACGCTCCCAGGGCCAGAGAGTCAGGTGCAAGCAAGGCCGCCGTTCCGGAAACTGAAACGGCAACAGGAGGAACGAAAATACCAGGAACAACAGAAGAAATTCAAGAAGGACTCCAGACCGGAGGACGTCAAGACCAGCCGTCCAATGGAAAAACGGAAACGACAACAACCCGACGATTACTCCGCCAAGAGGCCAGCATGCAGAGGACGCAAAAGAAAAACTAATGTGGACGACACTCGGAGGTCAGTAAGGAAAAGATTGACGTCCATGAAACCTATAACTTGGGAACAATATTGCCACAAAAGAATGACGGAGTTTCAAGCATCGAAAACTCAAAGATAAGTTAAAATCTTCTATAAATTTTTTTTTCTCATTTGTTCCGAAATGTTATGCATAAGTACGAAGTTCTATGTTTTGACGAAAGTCAATATGTCTCGGTTGAGACTTAGTTTTGTTTTACTTTATTTAGCTAAGGCAAAAGTATTATTTTCTTTTAGTATAAAATCTAAGAACAAGCAGTTTCTGTTGGTCGAAAGACTAATTCTGTTATGTTAAAGCCAAAATTTGGCCGAAGATAAAAATAACTTCGTATTCTTGCATTAATAAGAATTTTAGTTTCAGTGCCGCCAGCTTGGCAAAGAATGAGTAAAGTAAAAATTTATTTTCTCTTATTCATTTTATGGTAAATTGTAAAAATCATATGTATTAAAATTTTGTAAATGTACGTAAATACTTGAATGTTATGTAAAAGTAGAATTTAGTCTAGAAGCATAAAATTTTAGATGCTAAAAGTAAAATGCTCAAAAGCAATGAATTCAAAATTTAAGTATTAAACTGTAGATAAAGTCATGCTTTAGAGCGAAAGCCTGCATGGTTAAAGTTGAATGAGGGGGAAGTTAGAATGAATGTGTTTTGTAGGGTTCTCCACCTACACTTGAATTTTTAAGAATGTTAAAGTAGCTCATCGAGTTGTAGAATGTCGAGTAAGGTGTGTCCATTTGGTCGTTGAATTCTAACAAATCATGGTGGTTAGGGGAAGTGTTGTAAGACTAAAACACGAATATTCCCGTTTGACACCACACATGGTGGAGAGCCAGGGTAAAGTTAAATTAATGCTTGAAAAATTGAATGAATTTGAATTAAGCAATAACTAAGGAAAACGAATCGTTTAAAAACAAAAATTTATTCAGTGTCAAGAAAGTGTAAATTATAATGTATTTAGAAAGATACTGATACTTATTCCTTCCAGATGCTGGAAGGAAAAGAACAAGATTGATTGATGAAGTCCAGGAAAAGTTGCTGTAAGAAGAGAGATTTATAAGTATCAACAGAAATTTAGTATACAAGTTGTTACATAAGATTTTTTTTGTGTGTGAACGAGGCTGTCGGGAGTTAGTTCAGAATTATAGAAACTTACAACAGGTCGTTTGTAGGACCTGCTTCCAAGTTTTCCAAATTCTGGCAGCGGCAAATGTAGGGTTTATATTTATTTTAACTAACACTTATTTTAAGTTTAAACTATCTTTCCTGTCAAGCCTTACTTTCCCCTGGACCTGCCAATGCCAGAGTATGTAAATTTTAGTTGAACGCGCAAGGATTCAAATTACCAGCGGAAGTATTCTGAGTTAAATAGAAAGGAAACGAGTTCGAGGTGTGCTGTTCTTACTTCACGAGCGCGGAGGTAGTTAGCCAGAAATTGAAGAACCCCGCGTTTCGGCCTGTGTGCTTGCCTTGAAGAATTGTTAATCGTTCAACGTGATCTTCAAGTTTGCTGAATTAGCAGCGGTATTGTAAAACGCGGTGAGGTTAGTTACTTTTAGAGAGCCTCGGAATTAGAGTCTTGTTATTAGTTTCTTTTCAGGTTCTTATTTTTATTTTACCGCCGAGTTGGCGTAGTTTGTGAGCGTCAAGAGCACGCACTTGTAATTTATTACGTTGAATAAAAAGGGACTTAAACCCTTAGCAAGACTCTGTCATTTATCCAGTTTCAACAGTCACCTCTTGGTTGCGTGCAAGTTGGAGGCGCGCAACTCTACAAGTTTGCTAAATGAAACGAGAAAAACTTAGGCACAGATTTTATATAAAAATTTAAAACATTAGTATGTAAAACTTCTTGGATTTTATAGGCTTTTTTACTTTTCTTAATGCTATACTTTACGTCGACACGTTTCTTTTTTTATATAGACTTATTCATTTATTATCAGTATGTATCTCAGTGAAAGGAGAGAAAAATCAGACTCTCGCACTCGCACACAAAAAGTCTTAAATAACTGAATTAAAATCATCTGACGTCAAATACCCAGACTAAAGCAAATATGCATTTCACCAGTTGGCGAAGGGAAAATATTTTCCTTTTTATTCGTTCTTCATATTACGTACTTTTCAACAAGTTCACTAAGAACGTGCTTTTATTTTTTAACAATGTGATAAAAATTATGAAAACATAGGCTGCTGGAAACCTTGATTTTTTTTAACTTTTCACTTTTTAAAAAATCTTTTTTAATTTTATTTTTTATTTTTAAGCACATTAAATTTATTGGGATAGATACCCAGGAAATGTTTTTGCATAGGGGCCCAAGAATTCTAGTTACGCCACTGGTTACCAAATATAGATATGCTGCAATGTTTTACTCTCTTGTTGAGTCGGCTCTTCCAGATGAAACTTTAAAAACATGGGAAGAGTATAAAACAAAGTAAAATAGGAGGATTCACAGTTTCCATCACTACCTGAAAATGAAACAATACCCAACAAGTGGTTGTCATGTTCGTAAACTCAAAACATTGCTTTATGGCAGTGAGCCATATATGTTTCAACGCTGTTCTTACATATTTTTTCCAGCAAAAATATATTAAATTTATAACGAAATCCCTCCCTATTGTTAAGTTTTTGTTTAAAATTAATACAGATGATATCTATAATTTACTATACGCAAAAAATTATCACGAAATTATTCAAAATCTAAATGCATGTGTATACTATTAAAGACCTTAAAAATGATGTTTCTGCATATTTCAAAGATTTGCTTAGATTTAATTAGCTACCAGTTGGGTGTACTTTACAAATGTTTCTTTAAAAAGAGATATTTCTAATTTATTCACAATTTATTACAGTAATATGTGTAGTATTTTAGAGATATTAATTAAAAAATTAACTGTTATTTTTGAAAATTCTACCCACCCCCAAAGAAGGGAGAGAGAGTTTATTAATATAAAATGTAAAGTGTAAAACCATTTTGTCTACTTTGAAAATGTGTTTCAAATTCCTTGGTATTAGAATTTTAGAACTGCAATAATTATGGATTACAATAATTAGCATTATTGGTATTTATTACTCGTATTTCCTTTTATCTAGTGCTACTTATTCAGCATACCCTCCATAAATATATGCACATATCTATAGTTTCTGATATTTAGGATATATGTACACTCAGTGCTGATCCTAGACCCTCGGACAACCACCTGCAAATTAAAATTCGCTGTCATTTCTTAAAGAAATACAGTACAAAGTCTTTAATCCGCACTCGTCGGGACTTCGGCGATTCCGGATTAGAGGTTTTTCCGGATTATACACTGGTGTGCAAAAATTAAGGACGAAGTCGAAAAATTAGCATATCAGCTGAACGAAGAGGCAGAGCGGACAGAAAGACGAATCAGGAGATTAAGTAAGGTGATGTACGGTAGCACATGCGCAGATATGCAGGTAGACGTAATGGGGGAGTGTCTGAGTGGTATAAAACATGTTGTCGGTGTAAGATCAGTATTTCTGGCAAAGAGATTGCACGCCGTATAGCAGTTAAAATCACACCGAGTTGCTTCCTCAGCGAGAAATAGCGAATAATCAATCTGTTAGACGACATCTGGATGCTTTTACCCGAGGGGGATCATTGGGAAGTTGGAGGAAGGCTGCAATGTGACAAGTGTGGCTGCAGAGTTCGGAATTGCTCACAGCATCGTTTCACGACTTTGGAGACAATTTCAAACTACAGGAACAGCTATCCGGGGGTTTAGCAGTGTAAGTCCACGAGGAACCACACCCACAGATGACCGGTATATTGCCTTACAGGCCAGAAGAAACAGGCGGCAGACAGCGGGAGAAATCGCTAGACACACGACACAGGCGATTGGGCGACCGATATCGCGTTTTACCGTGGCCAGAAGACTGCACGGTGGTGGTCTGTTTGCACGACGCCCTGTACGGTGTGTACGTCTAACGCCTGCCCATCGGAGAAGGCGTTCTCTGTGGTGCCGGGAACACCGGAATTGGAGAGACAATGAATGGGGACGATTACTCTTTACAGATGAGAGCAGAATCAGTCTGAGTAGCGATTCTCATCGCATACTCATCTGGAGAGAGCGGGGAAGCCGCAATCATCCCTCGAACATCATTGAAAGAGACAGGTATGGAGGTGGCGGTGTTCTCGTTTGGGGAGGCATCATGCTTGGTAGTCGTACAGACCTTCACATCTTCGACACAGGTTCAGTCAACGGGACCCGTTATTGTAGCGAGATTCTTCTTCCATATGTGCGTCTTTTTAGAGGCGCTATGGGTCCGCAGTTCCTTTTCATGCACGACAATGCACCATGTCATCGCACAGTAGCTGCCGAACAGCTCTTAGAGAGTGAGGATATTGAACGTATGGATTGGCCGGCACGATCTCCGGATCTCAATCCCATCGAGTATGTATGGGATTTTCTAGGCAGACGCTTGGCAGCTCGTACCTTACCACCAGTAACGATTCCGGAGCTTCGATTGGCGCTGCAAGACGAATGGGCAGCAATGCCTCAACAACTCATTGACACCCTCATTCTCAGCATGGGCAGACGCTGTGAAACCTGCCTAGCAGTCAGGGGAGATCATATCCCCTATTAAAGACCGGATGTTTTTTGCTGGACACCCATCACAGGGATGTTTCGGCCTTTAGTCGCATTGCGCTCCATGCTACTTTTTCAATAAAGCTTCTTTTTATCCCTCTGATTTCTCTTTTAGTAAGTGTTGCTTACATTACTCATGTCCTTACGTATTGGGGATCTTACGGTATTAAATGTGTTGATTTGGAAAGCTTTTGTACAAAGTTATATTGAGAAAACCGTCTCGTCCTTATTTTTTGCACACCAGGGTAGATCATCAATTTAAATCTGGTAAAATGGCATAAATAAATTATAAAATTAAAAATAAGAAACCATAATTTATGAAATAAAGGGCAATTATGATCTAAAGGGTATCAAAATTTACAAAAAAAAAAGGCTTAATATTTATTTGTTTACTTTATTAAACATTTCTTTCAATGTAAGTTGTTTAAGTTGCTTCATTTTATGTGCTAATACTTTCTCTTTAATTCTATAAACAGACATAATTTCTTGTTCAGTTACAAAGTTCCGCTGTTCAAGTCCTGTAACTGCTGTGCCGAGAACACCGACTAACTTGTCAATCGAAATTTTTTCGTTTTCACTAACCTCTGTCACTTTCTTCATGCCTTCATCCATTTTTTGGAGCAATTCCACTTTTTGTTTGATTGACATCGAAACATGCTTTCGCTTTGTAGATCCTTTGGCAGCTCCAGAATCGGAAACTCCTTTTGACATAATCGATAGTTCAAGCTTACTTTTTATAAAATTGCTCTTATAGTCTGGAAAAAATAATAAGCCGGATCCAATTAGAAGATTAAAGAACAGCGCAATCTGCAACATTAACTGAAATAGATAATTTTACCCTAGCTTATACCGTCCGTTATACATTAAACGCCCGTGCGTAAACGTATATCCGCATGCGTGAACTCATTATGCGTTGACGCATGCGCAGAAAGTTTGTAACTTTGAGGTCCGGATTATAGATCATTCTGGATTATGGGCGTCCGGATTAACAACTTTTGAATGTATAATGTTTTAAAATCATTTTGCCAATCATGTGTTATGCACCATCTTGGCCCTGCATACACTTTGATGGTAACTTCATTTAATTAATATATTATATAAAATAATAAACTTCAACAAAAGCAACAAATCAATAATAATTTGAATAATGCATTCAATAATTTGCCATATATGTTCAACATATTTATTTTTTCCCTCTTTGGTAACAATATTTAATGGAATCACTTTAAAAGAATGCAATATATTATCAGAACTTAGAAAGTCAGACAACTATACATAAGCAGACCTCAGGAAACTACAAGCAAAATAAGTCTTCAGTTGTAGCAGGAAGCATCCGTGAAATTTATTCTCATATTTTTTGTTATATTCGAAGTACCCATACCTTTTCTAGATAAATCTTGAACAAGAAATCATAAAATAGTATTTACCCTGTTTTTTTAACATTTCATAAATGCTGCAAAAGACAGAATAAGAAACATCAAATTTATAGGAAATTAAGGACCACAGAGTCCTCCTATAAGCTAATCAGTCTCAAAGTTATTCAATCTCGGATTGAGCTGCTTAAAGCTTGTTTTTTAGCAGCAGACTTCCCCTTTATATCAGGGAAAAGGAAACATTGCTTTCAATCACTCTTTATTTCAAATAGTTTGTGAATTCTTCCATATATATATAACATTTTTCGCCTCTGTGAGCACATAAATATCTTATGAATAATTAAGACAAACTGCCATGTTATGGTAACTTTCTGTTATCGGGAACGGGTTAAAAAATGTATGCATGCATATACTGTATATGTGTGTACATGCAAGTTAAGCGAGATTACAGGCCAGACGGCAAGTTAAGTGAAATAGTGCCAAATCTGGCAACCCTAATTTTTTTGTCCCAATGAAAATCGTTAGGGTTTAGGCAATTACAGTTTATATTATTTAACTAGTCTCTTTGAATATTCAGCATTTAAATGTGCTTCTCATGAATAGTGTGAACAAAATGGCTGGTGTCCAAAGAGTTGAAATGTGTGTATTTTGCTTATTTGATTCAGTTGCAAGACAAGGGCGAAAGATGTGTGATAGAGTGGTGCATGAATTATGGCTTGATTTTAAATGTATACGAATGTACTAAGTGTAAAAATAGTATGAAATTAGTTGAAAGAAGCGACAGATACGTACGAATGGAGGTGTTGCGTGTCCAGTCCTTTGAAGTGTATGGTCCTTTTTGTCAAAAGGAGTGTCAGAAAGGGCTCTTGGTTTTTCGAGGGAAGAATACCTGCGAGTATGATCCTTCAGCTAGCATATTTGTGGGGTCAGAAATGCACGAATCAATTTATTATGGATGACTGATCAATACCGTTGAATTGGGAATACAGGTTTTGATTTATATATAAATGACAATAAAAGTAATTCTCATTATATGTGATTAAACACGTTGCTGAAATGAGTGCACAATTTTGAATTTTATCTGCATTGCATTGTTACATTTCAGTATAGATATAAAAAAATGTGGTTTTCTACTGTTTAAAAATAAAATTTATTGTAAAAATATAAATTATGTAGTTAAAATTTTTAAACCACTCTCTGTTATTTTACTATACTATGGCTCATGCATGTTTCAGTCGACAGAAATTCTGAAATTTACCTTCATTTTTCTTCTGCATTTTTTAAAAATTTTAGCTTAAACATGAATCAATATTTTCCTATTACTTTTTGCTCATATACAGCTTATTACAATTTCTTAAATTTTGAGATAAAATGTTTTACATTCTTTTGCTACTCTTCTAAAAATGGTATATGATATTATGAAGTCTTAATATTGTTGATCCCATAAAATACAGATTTATGAACCTCCAAATTTTTTTTCGTTGTTTTTCTTAAACTTCTGCTTTAGATATGAATTCTTTGCAGGTTTATAGGATTCACAGTGGTGTAGCTAGGGTGGGGCAAGGGGGGACATCTGTCCCCGAGCGCAGTATCCAAGGGGCGCCAAATTGATGCTACGGAATTTTTTAATGAAATTTTTTCCATTCTTGGCACATAGAAAGGCGCGCAAATTCTTCAGTTGTCCCCGGGCGCATATAAGCAAAATGTACACTGCTAGGACAACGGCTTAAGTTTGGCCAATGACAATCCAGATAAGGATCAGCCTGACGTTTGTTTACATTCTGCTATTCGGCGTTAGGAAGTGCGTTCTTTGAATGAAAAACATTTTTACTTTGCAACGTAAATTTGTTCTAGTGATACTATTTTTTAAATTTTCCTTTAAAGTATTATTTCCTTACTGTTCCAGAAGGAATATAAATTTGTGTCTCAAACATTACAAAATTTCTCACTATATGCGTGAGTGTGTATACACACGCATGCTCACATACATATATTTTCAATATGTAATTAATCATATGTCAATTATATCTATCAATATGTGTGTGTTTTATGCATATAAATATGAGTGAGTGTGTGTGTATGCGTGTATTCATTTTTCAGAATGTCAGATTTCTAGGAAATAATCTACAAATCTTTTTTTCTCTTAATTTTTCCCATCTTCACATTCAGTTTTTTTTAAATAATTAAGCTGAATGTATTCATATTTAATATTTCTGCACAACTTGATTTATCACTTAAAAATGCATTTATTTAATTTTGGATAAAGTGGGATGTTAATTCCAGTAGTATATGATTTTTAATAGTAGAATAATTTCTTTAAAGAAGCTCTTGTTTGTTTTTATTTTTTAATTCCTTTATAAGAAAATTACGTAATAATATTACAAATAATTAATTTGTTACTCCTTACACATGTCTGAAACAGGTTAACAGAAAATTTTCATTCAATAGCTTTATAAATTTATTTTAAGCAGTATTTTAATTTAATAAGAACTAGTGTTGATAAGTGAATTTCCATTGCTTTCTTTATACATTTAGTTTAGAATTCAGTTTTCAGTGCATGTAATTATTCTCCTTCATGGCCCTCGAGCCCATCAGCGGCCGAGCGGTAAAGTCGCTGAAAATTGGTAGTTCGGTTCGAGGTTCGAATCCCGTTAATGGGCTGGCTGCGTGAGTGTTTTCGTGGTTTTCCTCATGTGTAATATGTATACGAGCCAGTTTCCCTTACAAAGTCCTCCAGAAAGGCATCCTTCTCCAAGGGAAACTAGCTTGTATACACATTACACATGGGGAAAACGATGAAAACGTCCATGCAGCCAGCCTGTTCACGGGATTCGAACCTCAGACCGAACTACCAGTGTTCAGCGACTTAACCGCTTGATGCTGGTGGGCTTCTTTTTTTGCAGGGAAGGAAGTGTAGGACATAACATATCTAAATAGTCCATGTTAAGATTTAATCTAGGAAATGAATAATGTTGAAGCTGAAATTAAAATTATATAAATTTGAATATCATGTAATGTTAATCTCAAATTTCGTTTCCTGTGATGTGATTTTTTTTTAATGTAAAGATCAGGCTCTGATATATTGATATATATATAAACTTTAAATATAGTATGAAGTCTTATATTTGAGTATAATACTGAAAAAGGTTCGACATATGAGAAAATAAATATATGTTTTCTTCACATGTTATGGAATATTCATCCTTGACTTAAGGGAGCGTGAAGTTACACAGTTTTAAATTTAAAGTTTACAGAAAAATGTATGATAGTCACAAGCTTGACAAAAGATCCATTGCTCAAATGATAAAAGGCTTTGGGGAACATAGATGCTAATTAGAAATGTGTGCTAAATACGAGGCAATTGGCATCCACAAAAATGCAGAGTATTAATTTTAATACTGTTTTAGGTTCTTACATATTATCCCTTTGACCGGCCAAATAGCATGATTTAGTGCCCTTGGTTTAGTGATTTTTTTGCCCTCGGTTTGGTTTGGTTTATTTAATTATGCAAAGCACTCAAGTGCTATCTGCTTAACAGGAGGGATGCTTTTATGCAAGACTTTCAAAGGAAAACTGGCTCTTAAACACATTACCCTTGAGGAAAACCATGAAAGCGCCCATGCAGCCAGCACATTCGGCAAAATTGGAACCCTGGGCTAAATATCTAGTATTCAGCGATTTTACCACTCAGGTGCTGGTGGTCTGGCCCTCGGTCCTATTAAACTAAAATTCATCTATATTTATAAACGGCCTATCAAAAAAAAATGCACACACTTTAATAATAAAAGAAAATTTGGTTAATCTTCAGATTATGTTAACTTGGCAATTTTTGGATGAAAATTTGGGGACCAAAACTGCTAGTTTTTTTTTTGGACGCCATTTTGTTTTCACATAGTAAAGGCTTTTTTTTTAACTCAATATTTTTTTCCAACAATCTGCTAGCCGAATTACGCTTATGCTAGAACTTTTATGGAACAAAAGTGCTTAATCATAATGAAGATTAGGTTTGAAATTGGGACAAAGTGCAGAATCGCCCACTGCTTGCCGCGTTTTTAAGAATTGCACATACAACACCGTATCCATGTACACGTCGACCTATTTTCACTTAAAAAAACATCCCAGAATTGCACAAATATGGCATTGCGCACACTCTTGACTTTATCCATGTACACTGCTAAAGTCCTAGCTAGTAACCTTTATCACCTTACCAAAATGTCGCCAAACTACTTGTTACCATATTCCAAAGATTATTCGTAAATTCTTGTGCTTTAGTATTGAACTTAATTATAATTAAATCATACGTATCAGAGGCTATGCTAGGTTTAATAATAATATTTATGAATATGTACAGTAACTTAGATTGCTCAGTCACAGCGGTAGCCATTGACAGCTAGAGTTATAGCACAATACTGAGCAGTTATTTGAACAATGTTTAGTCAAAGTGTCTGAGGCGACTGCTGCACATTCTGCCATAATTTTTTGATGAAGGACCTCTAGCCTAACCGATTTCTTGTACTACACAACATCGCTCAGAGTCCTCCAAATCCATTTTGGTTTACTGTCATGTGTTACATATATGCGAGAGTACGAACATGTTAAGGAAATATTCTACATATTATAAAGATAATTCAACTTAGAAGCCAATATATAGATATCATCTATTAAAGTTTCTATGTATTTTTCTGACAGATCCTGTATGTGAAGTTGTACTTTTGATTAGTCCCACCTATTAATTAACTTAGGGGTTTTATTGTACGGAATATCTATGAAACTGAACTGATAAATTTTCATATCTGTTCATTTGTTTGCTTTTCATATATTTTTTATGTTGCTTTACATGATGTCAATTTAAACATAAGAAAGCAGAGAACAAAAGAAATTCACACTGAAACTAAATTTAAAATTAGTCTGAAGATTACTGCTGTAAAATAAATAGTGTATAATTTATCAAAATCACATAAGAGGGCAAATAAATAATTAGCATATTCAGATATTTATTATAAGCAAAAATTTTATATTCTTAACAGTAAAAATGCACATATTACAATGCAATTACTTTATTACTTGCAACTACCTCAGTAGAACTCGTCAAATTTTTAAAATGTGTCAAACTCTAGCAACCATGCTCATAACAATCCTTTAATAGGACAATGTCGCCATTTTCGTATACATTCTTTGTGTTGTATTTCAAGTTTCAACTTTTTTATGAACAAATTGTGATATTTTTTGCCTTAATTTTAAAATATGCTCTTTGGAATTTATCAACAATGGAAAAAACTACAGTGGAAACTCTACAGGAATACAAAATTTCTAAAAGAGAGAAAAAGGAAATGCATTTGGTAGATAGCCGATGCTGCTGAAGTTTGTGTGATGTCGAGGGTCTGAAATTATTTAATTTTTTTCCAAGCAAAAACAAACCGCTTGGGGAAAAGAATAGGGCAAAACAATTACAGAACGATATGGAGATGAACGTGCTTTATTTCCTTATTTAATAATTAAAATTTATATTTCAAATTCTAAAGTATGTTTTCTTTTTATAATTCGATAATGTTAGCCAACTTATGATAGATATCAATAATTTGGGTATCTATTTAAGAAAAATTGTGCAAAGCATCAACTGGCACCCAATGAATAATTTTTACCTTTTCATGTGTTAAATCCAAATTGAGCTAAGGTGGTTGTGTTAATATGTAAGTATCATTAATTTTACAGGCAATACACTGTATTCTTTTATATACTGTAATATTTAGTTTGTGCTGAAATTATGTAGTGGCAATTTTACTTAAGACAGAAATTTTTCAATATTACAAGTTTACCTTTTGGTTAATTTTTTTATGTGATAAAAAGCAGCATGTTAAAAGTTGGATTTCTTAAATTTTGTAATAGTACTAAGTATTATATTTTAAATTACTCGATGACTAATCCAGAAATAAATAATTGGTTGATCTTTACATTATGGTAACTTGGCGATTTTTTGGCGAAAATTTGGCAACCAACTCTCCTACAGCAACCCTCTATTTTTTTTCCCCCGCCGCCATTTTGTCTTCACGAAGTAAAGACATGTTTCTTTTCTTCTTATCTACTGAACACTTCTTCCAACAATCTACTAGCCGAATTACACTTATGCTAGAAATTTTATCAAACAAAACTGCTTAATCATGACAAATATTCACTGCAAAATTGGGAAAAAGTGCACAATACCATACACCTTACGCGTTTTTCAAAATAACACATACACATAAACCATGTACACGCCGACTTATTTTTACTTAAAAAAACATCCCAGAATTGCACAGAAATGGCATTGCGCACACTCTTCACTATATCCATGTACACTGCTTTTTTCTCATAAATTAGAAAAATTTCACGAAAATACATGACAATTTTCTCAATCTTTAAACCCGGTAAAAAGAACATGTATGAAATTACCTGATTGCGAAAAAGTATTTACCCTTTACAAATATGAACATTTCCACATATAAAATAAATAAAATATCCAAAAACTTTTACCTCTAAATCATCTATTACATTATACACGTCACCAACGAATTCATACCGCAAGTATTACAAATACTTAGTATCAAATATTTAAATTATTTCCATGCACGTTTATTTCAACTTAAACGTATACCAAATTCCTACAAACATAAAATTCACAAAATAACTATCATTTCATTAAAATATAATTAAATTCAAAAACACTACTTAAAATATAAATAAGCACATACATTAAATTAATAAAAATTACCTTACAATCCTAATTACTTTAAACTAAATCATTGCTAATAACAATTTTCCCAATAATACCAAATTCCTTTCCACCTTACATTTAGAACAATGCATAAAAATAATATCCTCAAATAATTAAAAATACTATCATACCTAATCTTCTTCAGAATCTTGATTACGTGGCGGATACACTTTTCTAATCCATTCAATAAAATTTTTCAAAGATGTTTTCTGCGAATTTTTCCTCCATACTTCCTCCGCTAAATAAAAAGCAAACTTCTCTTTATCACAATGCCTAAATACCCATTTCGAATCACTTTAGTTAGGGCCATGGGATCCAAAATTTACACAACACTGTTTCACAAAACACAAAATAAAGCTAAATACAAAATTTCCACATTTTTTCCCGATTTCCCCCCTTTTCCGATTAAAGAACCGTAATTCGTCCATTAATATCACATGACATATCCCATGATCTCTCATTTCCCTCACGCAAAATAATGCGTAATCGGAACTGAGTACTGCTCACATTATTACCAGAGTCCCAGGTAGTAACCTTTATCGCCTCCAAAATGTCGCCAAACTACCAGTTACCATATTGTAAAGATCAACCAAATAATTTAATTCTGTATACTCGAAGAAAATCATTTCTGACTGGCATAAAAATCAGATTTTTGAAACAGTAGTAGAAGAATCATTAAAAATACCTAGTTTTAAAACTTGAATGCAATAAAAACAGGTTAGCATGAAATGTCTGAGTAAAAGCTAACTTGTGATCATTATGTATATACAGTCATTTTTATGTAAAATAAATGTTACACGATTTCTTAGACCTCTGCTTTTCAAACTCTATCTATTAATCTGAGAATTTGATTATTTCAGTGTAGTAAATAAATGTATTATAGACGTCAATGTTTGTTTTTTGTAACATATACTTTGAACATTTTAATTAAATAATTTTTCTTCAATAATGTGTGCATATATTTTACTTATGATGAAGAGAAATTAACATTTAAAAAAGGAATTATGGACTGAAAATATTTTGTAAAAGAAGATATTGGAAAAGGAAATTATTGCAATTCATAGAACTTGTAAATAAATAAATGTAATAATTAGTATCATATTGTTCTTATTTATTAAGAATGGATATTAAATTATTGATAATAGAATGGACTTCTAAATGTGAAGCACTTATGCGAACAATAATACTAATTCATAACATTCTGATCTTGATTTTAGTACTTAATGTAAAGCATTATTGACAGCTTAGTGGAACTCATATTAAATAGTTACAGTGCAATCTTAAGTCCAATGTATTTATTACAAGATAATGAAATTATAGTGTGGATTTTAATTCAAAAGTCTTTTCACATATCTTTAAAAGCCCAATTTTAAACGGTACTTTTCTGTTATCAGGACAGGATTCAGACAAATAATGTATGTATCAACGAGTGGTTTGGGTTTCATTTTAGTTTAGTATGGCAAAGTACACTAGGTCTATATGCCTGTGGGAAGGGATGCCTTTGTGGAGGACTTTCTAAAGGAAACTGGCTGGCTGGTATACACTTTACAAATGGGAAAAACTACAAAAACGCCCATGAAGCCAAAGAATTTGCCTGGATTCGAATTCAGTGTTCAAAGATTTTACCACTCTGCCACTGGTGGGCCTATGCACGTGTGTATAAGTGTGTGTGCATACATACACACACGTAACATGAATACATACAAAATCTGGTTCCGAAAATAGAATAGTACCTTTTAACTGTATATCTTACAGTTTTGATTAATTTTATGTACTGTCATCAATAATACATCTTATTAGATACATCAATGCATCTTATTATCATTAATTTCTTACTAACAATTCAATTTCAATTGCCATGAGTTGATGCATGACTCAATAAGTTGGTTCAATATAAAGATCACAATATAAGTTACATAGCATATTTACAATAATTATTTATTACTCATACATATAATGTATAAAATCAGGAGTAAATTGTAAAAAAATACTTTTAATGAAATTGGAAATAAATGAAAATATAATAATCTACATGTCATTACAATTTTTAAATGCACAAACTTCACAGTTAAAAATACATACTGATGTAAGAAAATCAATATTAAATGCTTTTTCTCAAAAAAAAAAAAAAAAAAAAAAAAAAAAATGCCTGTTCAAGACATATTTTATCAAGTGCAACCATCAGTGGAAACCCAGGTAATCAGTCTTTAATAGGACAAAATGTAAAATTTGAAATACAACTTTTAAGTTATTTTTTTTAATCCATTCAGTTTTGGCTTATGTAAGTTTCACTGCATTTAACTAGATGTAAAGAACTATAAACACACATTCACTTGAAGGTATGTTTCCAGGAAATAAAAGTATACTTGTCGGATTCAATTCAACATTACACCTTAGAACACGTAATGATACCTCATTGTTAGGCATTTTCGATAGTCTTGAAATAGCATAACTGGTAACATATATTTCTAAATTCAGTTCTTGTTAAATTATGTTAAGCATCATTTAGCATTTGCAGTTTTATAACTAAATTAGGTTTCAGTAGGCAGTGGCATAGCTAGGGTGGAGCAGAAGGGGCGGCATCTGTCCCTAGGCGCAGCATCCAGTGGGCGCCAAAATGATGGTACAAAATTTTAGAATGAAGTGTTTTCCATTCGTGGCACACATAAAGGGCAGAAAATCTTCAGTTGTCCTCGGGCGCTGAAAAATGACGCTACGCCTCTGTCAGTAATTCTATTACTCTAAGCACTTACAGTTATTCACTATTATTTTCTTAACATTTTAACTAAACAATGAGCTTCCTTTCTAAGAATGCATACTGAACAATGAAAATTCCAAATATTGTAGTATGTGCTTTACCAGAACTATAATGTCAGTTAATAGTGATTTTTTAAAATTGAATTTGATTAAGATACCTCATTGTTAGGCATTTTCGATAGTCTTGAAATATCATTACTGGTAACATATCTTACTAAATTCAGTTCTTGCTAAATTTTGTTCTTTAGCATTTGCAGTTTTATAGCTAAATTAGATTTCAGTAGGTCTATTACACTAAGCACTTACAATTATTCAGTATTATTTTCTTTACATTTCAGAAAAATAATGAACTTCCTTTCTACGATTCCAAATATGATATATGCTTTACCAGAACCATAATTTGTCAGTTAATAGTGATTTAATCTTCATAGATAAGCTTATCCAACAGTCTTGAAATATCAGAGCTGGTAGCATATCTTAAATATATTCAGTTCTTATTAAATAACATGTTCATCATTTAACTTCAGTAGTTTCACAGCTAAATTACATTTCAATATGTTCATTAGAGTGGACACACTTTTTCATCTTTTATACTCTTTACGTTCTAATAATGAAATGAAGTTTATTTCTAAGAAAGCATATTGAATCCTGTAAATCATATTGATTTCTTAATCAAAGCACAATTAATGTTGTAAATATTCAAATAGATATATATGAAATTTTCTTGACACACAGTATGTCAACAGTTACTGGTGGCAATTTGATTCAAAATATTTACTGCATTAATTACTGACACAAAATAGCACTTGGATTCATTAACTTAACATAACCTTCACTTGGTTTAATTCCCGCAAGTACATTTTATATAGTAGATGATTTAAGTCATTGTCACTTAAAAGTTTCTGATTATCAATATGCAGAATAATTTGTAAACCACACTTTACATTGTATCTTCCAGCCATCAGTAACTTCCATCTGACTAGACCTAATTTTGTTTGGAACAGAAGAATAATCCTTAATATTCGAAACAAACATTAAATCGTTATATACAGATATATACGCATATATATACACTTTTATTCGGAAAAACTAAATGTACATTCAACAAACGCACTTCGTAACTCCGAACCACGGAGTATAATGAAGGAGGTGAAACTGCCTAGTAGAAAAACGGTCCTAAAATGTCGCGTTCACTAGATGGCGCTGTTGTTTCATCTTAGTAAGCTTACTACCGAATGAAAAAATTTTTATGTTTTTAATGCCATGGATTGCGTTATTATCAACGTTATAATATTCTGCTCACTAATGATTGTATTTTATTCCTCAAATTATAAAATTAATTTACAGCTTTCATGCTGTAAGGCTTGTAGTACTTTTTATGAATGATTAATTTAATGATTATTTTTCAGTCCCTCCCCCTTAGAAAAATAATCATATTACTAGTAATAATACTTGCTGTATATATGTTAAATTTAATTAGAATAGTTTCTTCGCGTCTCTCATTTTGTAAAATGCTTAGATACACAGCTTGATATAAACTGTGGCGAAATTTTAATGAAGCTTATAGAATTTTTTGCTTCAGTCAGTAAATTTTCTGTACTATCATAATAAGTTATTCTTTTTTATGAATCAGATGTCAGTTTTGATTTTGATGTTTTTATCGTTTTCTGTTAAAAATTTCCATATCTTTGTTATTTGAGAAGTATATTTCAAATTGATTTCAAAAGATTTTAAAATAGAATTCGGATTTGAATTCAGTTAAGTATTCTGAACGCTTGGCTATGCTGAACTATATTATTCATAATTAAATATAAAGAGTAAAAAATATTGACTAATTCAATCTATTTTTAATTTTGGCCTGCTTGAACTAACTTCTAACCAATAAATGCAGTATTTTAACTAGAAATATAATGCAGATCTTTTTGATTTTAAAAGTACACGTCCTCTTTTCTTTCCAAAGGAGGGAAATTCTATCCCATTCAATAGCCTAAAAGATGAATTTCTTATGTTCAGAAAAATTTTATCACAGTTATAATGTTATGATATTTTCTTGCTGTTAAGTTTCAGATTGGTTTTTGAAAAACATGCTTTGCCTGTGTTATGTTTTACTGCCCCTATTTTTTCTTTTCATTTTTTGAACTGATCATTTACTAATAGAGTCTAATTACATTTGTTGCAAAACTACCCGTTTAATATCAGAATACCTAATGTATGCTTGCTGTGGTATTTAAAAAAATATCATTAACTATATAAAACTAAAGTCTGTTTTCTCTTGCAGTAATTATTTACTTTTTTCATTCTCAGTTTAATATCTCTTTTTCAACGATTAAAGACTCGCAATGAATGAAACAAGTTCAATTATATAACAAAAATTTTTAAAAAATTTAACAGTAATTATGTAATCCCAAAACAATCTTAGCAGTATTGTTTTATATTGTTACACAATGGTGAGCTATAGGAGGGTAGAGTGATTCATTAAATTTGTGTTCAATTTGCAAGCACCTTGTTCTTTCCCACCAGCAGTTGAGCAGCAAAAGTCACCAAATACTGCTAGTTTGGTCCTGGGTTCGAATCCCGCCTGAATGGCCTTGGATCAAGATTAAACATATTAAAAGGTAATGATAATTTTCTTCCAAAATGCAGAATATTAGGAGAATAACCAGTTGAAGGATGAACAGTACCATTGTAAATATTTTGATGGATAAGCAATGCATTTTCAAATGGAATACCTTTTTCATGAAGTATAAGCAAAGAGCTCTTGATGCAGGTATTAATATGTTCATTTTGTTCATTATACTCAGGTCTCTGAGGAATACAGTGAGATAATTTAATATCCAAGCATTTGGTAATCGATTCAAACACCAGTGAAGGATATTGTGTCTAAATCAAGATCATTACTGGTCTTCCAGGTACATATATTGTAATAAATGTGCTGTAATAGTTTCAGCAGTGAGATTTTTGAGAAGTCATAAAACAAGATGTTTAGAAAAATGATCTAGAATAATGAGATCATGTCCACAATTTCGTACAGGACAACCAATATACACGGAAAAAAGTCATTTGGATATTAAAGTACTCTGATAGCTTTAAATGGAGCCTGTTTAGGAGTGAAAGATTTGTATTTGTTACGTAAATGATACGGGAGAACAAAATTCTTTGTGTCATTATACATACTCTTCTAAAAGAATCTTTCAATAAGATTTTGTATGTTTTCTGAACTCCAAGATGGGATATATGAGAAATTTCTCATTTTCACAGGATTTCAGTGCTAGTGGGACAACAACTAATTCAGCATTATTTCATTTATTCAAAACAAACATAAGAAGCTTATTGAATCATTTATGAAGAAATTATGTACTTTTGCTGAATTAAGCAAGGCAGGATTTTTCAAAATGTTGGTAATTTCTGAAGTACATCTGAAATTCATCTGAAAATTGATGATCTGAAATTTGCTGAGCAAGATTGCTGATTCACCTGGATCTAAAGTGAATTTGTGTTTTAAACAAGCATTGCAATCTAATGATTAGTATAACAATTAGCATTTGCATAACATTAGCCACATTAATTAAAGGTACATAAAAATTATTAAATTCAGCTATTGCATCTTTAGTACATATTAACACATCATGTTTGGATAAAAACAAACAAAACAGCAAGACAAACAATATACACTGGCTGAAAAATTAAAACTGGACCAGTTAGCACCCAATTATTTAGACATGGGAACAAAATACCATTATTAAATCAAAACAATGAGAAAGCAAGAAATATTATCTATAAAATAATATACAATTAATATCATTGCTTATAAGGTATTATACACACTGACCAATGAATTAGAAATGCAAGATCAATATTTTATTGGATCACAGTGCATATTACCCTACGAGGAAATTGACAGATGCATATTACCTTACGAGGAGAAAATTTTTAATAGCGATTTAATCAATGGATCTTGGCCATTACACTTAACTTAATGTCGAAACAGGTATTCAGTAGGTGATTAGCTAATTCTACTTTTCAAGACCACAATTTTGTTCTCATTAATTTCAGAGGCAGCAGGATTTTATAGACTAAGTGCATCAGTTGCAACTTAATAAAATTTGCGAGATAATTAACAATCTTATGCACATAATACCCATACCTGCCATTCGTCAGTCATAATAATTGGTTCCTCTGCCATGTGCTTCTTAACCAGACACTTGTTTGTTTCTTTATTAAGGCATGAAACCAATGACAAAGAAATATGCCTAATCCATTTCCCTTGAAACATAATTTCATGTTATGTCTCTCAGAACATGTTTTTGATTGAAAAATAATCCTTCTAAGACACTACAGACAAGTATCATCTCTGACAATTTCCTTAATTAAAAAAAAATCCATCTATTCATAGCTCAAAAATTCAGAAAAGATAACGTACAAATCTGAAAAAATAACAATAAATAAGTGAAGAATAAATTACACATGAAAAAAAAAAGCAATGAATGTGTAGCACAATAGTACTAAGTGCAGTTTGACGCGCAATACTGAAATTATAAAAATGTCAAAACAAAACTAACCTTTACAGTCATATCTTTATCAATTATAACCCTTTTTTCACACATGTAATTAGTTGCTCATCGAGCTCATACAATGAATTCAACTGCAGAATTTACAGTTCACAAACAATGCGGTTTGGAAATCTTCTGCAGATTTTCAGTCAACAGTGGAAATGTAAAATCCTTTTTAGTAGCGGCAACATTATCTGCAACCAATGGAGCATTCTTTTCACAGGAACATTTCTTGCAGCAGGTACTTTTCTTTTATGTGACGGTTTGGATAAATATGAAGGCAGATTTGGAAAGATTGAGGGTATTGCTCCTTCTTGGAGTCTAGGGTGGGACATTTCCAACTTGAATATTGTCCCATCGAACAACTTCGTCTCGTAAAATCGTTTTAGATCACTTTCTGCAAAATGATGCTCGCATACAACATCCTTCTCTGAAAGTATTCGGTCAGCCCGAGGAATTGCATGTCTCCATTTGTCTAGCAGCACAGGATCCTGTAAAATATATTTCAACAAGTATGTATAAATATCAGAACTCAGTTACATACAAAATTAAAATACTCTTGTATGCAATTTTTTTTTAACGTGACATTGATGCAAATTTAATATTTAATGATCAAAATTTAATTTGAAAATAGTAATGGCAAATTAAAATTTAATTGCAGCACTAACACTTGAATAGTTTTACACATTCAAATTTAAAATCCTTGTGCATAATGGTTCTCACTGTGCAATGTATCAAGATTTAAATCTTAATCTTATACTCCGTGCTCCGAACAGTAGAATGTAAACAAACGTCAGAAATATGACGTCACTAATGTGGGCGGAGTTAATGGGACCCTCATCTGGACTGTCATTGGCCAAATTCAAGCCTAGCAGTGTACATTTTGCTTATATGCTCCCCGGGCGCTGGAAACTGTAGCTACGCCCCTGAGGATTCATTCAAAATCGCAACCATTTAATATGGTGATTTGATGAGTTAGTGATTTTCTAAAATGTGTGAAAATAACCCATTTGGTGAATTGGTGACTTTTTCAAAAAGGTGCAAACTAGCCCATAATATCCAGCTTTACCGAACATACATATGTATGTGTGTGCACGCACATGCACAAATATACACTTACAAAAACATATATATTTCTGAATCTACTCCTATTTAACAGCTGCATAGACAAATCCTTACCTGCAGGTATATGCAAATATTTTAATATATCTTAATTTCCTCCCAAAAGATATCAGGCAAAAGGTTTCTTTTTAATGTGGATTAGCACACGGTTATAAGCTGCTTTTTGTCTACATTTTTATCATATCAAAAACATGAAAGGTTTCTGCACTAAATGAGTTTTCTTATTTAGAAATGAACATACTTTTTTAATAAGTTGATGTGAATTCTTACATATTCATGCACATAAGATTCCTCTTCTATACAAAAAAGCATATTTACACTATCCATTTCATTAAATGATTTAACACATACCTTACAAACTAGGGTTTTTCTCTATGTGAATAAGCATACACTTGTATAAATTGGTTTGTGACGGATTTCTTACGTTATCAAATATACGAGGTTCTCTCTTATGTCTCCTCCTACTAAGCTGATGCATTTTTAATCTACACTTCCTTGTAAATGACTTAATATATATCTCATTCATATTAGGTTTCTCTGAGAGCATTCTTATTCAAACCTGGCTTGTGTGTAAATACTTTCTTACATACCTCACATTCCACATTCAATTTTTTACATGCCATACATTCCTGTGTGAATAAACATATGTACATGAGGTCTACCTTCTGTGCAAAAAAGAATATGTTTGTTTAAATTTGTTTTGCATGCTAATATTGTGCATTTACTATACATATTTCTCTCCTGTGTGTACATATGTGTACTCTTTGAAATTATTCCTTTTTTTTTTTAAAAGACGTTTTGCATATACAGTCAAAAGTCATTAATCCGGACTCGTCGGGACTTCGGCGATTCTGGATTATCGGTTTTTCAGGATTATAGATCATCAGTTTAAATCTGGTAAGATGGCATGCAGAAATTATAAAATTAAAAATATGAAACCATAATTTATGAAATAAAGAGCAATTATGATCTAAAGGGTATCAAAATTTCCAAAAAAAAAGCTTAATATTTATTTGTTTACTTCATTAAACATTTCTTTCAACGCGCACATGTATAAAGCATACATTACGCATAGTCGAAATTAGAAAATTGCAACCAGAAAACTATTTGTTGTGTATTCGTGATATTTATAATGACGAGGAATTTGATTTAAATCATATCAAAGACGGAGTACATCGAGATGAAGTACTACATTTAGTAAGGAATTGTAAGCCGAATAAAATAAAAACATCTGCCCTGAAGATAAGGATAGTGCTGACAGATCAAGTTCTAGTTCATTGCGGGCCGCGTCTTCCCCCCCCCCCCCCCGGCACAACAACGTGAAATTGATAAACATATTTCGGAATGGTTAAAGAATCAAAGGATATGCCTTTATCCATTTTTTGAAGCAATTCCACTTTTTGTTTGATGGACATCGAAACATGCTTTCGCTTTGTAGATCCTTTGGTAGCTCCAGAATCGGAAATTCGTTTTGACATAATCGAAAGTTCAAGCTTACTTTTATAAAATTCCTCTAACAGTCTGCAAAAAATAATAAGCCGAATCCATTTCGAAGATTAAGGAACAACGCAATTTGCAACATTAACTGAAATAGACAATTACATAATTTTAGCTTAGCTTATACCGTCCGTTATACATTAAACGCACATGCGTAAAGGTATTATGCGCATGCGTTAACGCGTTATGCGTTGACGCATGCGCAGAAAGTTTGTAGCTTTGAGGTCCGGATTATAGATCATTCCGGATTATGGACGTCCGGATTAAAGACTTTTGACTGCATCATAGATATGCGATTTCTCATCTCTACAAATAAACAGATGCAAATTTAAATTACTACTTTGGACTAAATGATGTATTATCAGGGGTGTTTGTGGGACCCCAAAAAATCCCCTTTCAAACTTTTACGGACTTACTACCGACATTTTGGAATTTCGGGAAGGGGGTGGAGAGAAATGAAAAATTACAATTATGAAGTATTTGATGACCTAATTATAAAAGTTCAATGAATTACTTTTTTTGCTAAATTAATAACCATAAATTTTCAAACATATAAACTACTACATTTTATATAAATATTTTCATTTACCTGAATTAATTCTTTAGAAAAAAATTATCTAATTTCTGCTGCTTTTTTTTATTTTCTGATGTTTGTGGGCTTGTTCTTTTGTGGTGAACTTCATAATTGCAGGAAGGTTGACTTTTATTTTCCTCATTTACAGTTGAAGAAATTTCGTCGAGAACTGCACATGCAGAGGTAGAAGCAATTTGCTTTTCTGCTAATGTAGAAGGTTTTTCAGAGACTTTTATAGGTGACTCATCTGAAATACATGTTTTTAAGTCCTCTTGATATGTTTTCCAACTTCTGTTCATATTCAGTAAGAGATCTTTGTGAATTGGATCAGTCATTGGATTTTTTGAGCCATATTTTTCACATGAGGTTGTAGGGTTTATATTTATTTTAACTAACATTTATTTTAAGTTTAAACTATCTTTCCTGTCAATCCTTACTTTCCCCTGGAACTGCCAATGCCAGAATATGTAAATTTGAGTAGAACGCGCAAGCATTCAAATTATCAGCGGAAGTAGTATGATTTAAATAGAAGGAAACAAGTTCGGTGAGAGAGAGTTATTCTTACTTAGCGAGCGCGGAGGTAGTTATAGAGATTTGAAAAACCCCGCGTTGCGGCCTATGTGCTTGGCGGGAAGTAGTTGCAATTGTTCCAGTGAGCTTCAAGTCTGCTGAATTAGCAGCCGTATTGTAAAACGCGGTGAGTTAGTTATTTTAGAGAGCCTCGTAGTTAGAATATTGTCTTTAATTTCTTTTCAGGTTTTTATTTTTATTTTGACTGCCGAGTTGGCACCGTTTGTAAGCGTCAAGAGAACGCAATTGTAAATTAGTACGTTGAATAAAAAGGGACTTAAACCCTTTATAAGACTCTGTGGTTTATACAAGCTTTCACAATCACCTCTTGGTTGCGTGCTAGTTAGAGGCGCGCAACGTTATATTGGCGCCCGAACACTTATCGAACTGAAATGGCCGAAAACTGGATGGAAGCCGCTGGACAACACCAAGAAATGACAACGCAGTTAGAAGGATTTGGATACCTGGTCCAGACATTGAGAGCATCAATCAAGCCAAACGTCTATTTCGACGGAAAAAATTCGGTGTCCGTATTTTTAGAAGGTATAGAAAATCACTTTCAGCTCTACCCTGTGCCTGAAAGACAAAAAGTTGCCATCGCCACATCAGCACTAAGAGGACAGGCCGCGCTATGGTGGAAAAATATAGGCAAATTTTTATTAGGGGAATTTGGGAGCCAGACATATACATTTGAAAATTTCAAAAATCGTTAGTAAAGGCCTTCCCCATAGTGAAAGATCGAGCAAGGCTGGAAGCCGAACTATATAGTTTCTATCAACGGGATATAGAAGAACTGACGGACTTTATTCTACGAAAAATTAAGCTGACGGATATGCTGTATGGCAAGAAACCCGATGCGGAGATCATTGAAATAATATTACCAAGATTGTTACCCGCTGTCCAAGACTACTTTGAAATTAGAAACCCAAGAACATTGCAGGAACTCTTCGAATTGGCGGTGAAGTTTCAAAATCGCAGAATCGCGGAAAGAGCGAGAGGGGAAACATATTTTCAACATACCCGAAGGAAGGAGGAAACCAGAAATGGAAATCGCTCATATGGGGGAAAGAAATATCAAGCTAACGCATCGAAACTCGAAGGTCAAGGCCCAAAAAGAAAATTTGAAAATAAGCATCCGCGTACCCAGAAGACACAGATTGAAAGGAAAGCTTTAAACGACTAGAGGGGCCTGTGAAAGGGAGGGTCCAGACCCCGGAAGTTTTAGAAAAACCCTCAAATAGACATCTAAATACAGTCATCGTAAAAAACTCACAGCTACCAATTATACAAGTCCTGGTTGGCGATGTACCAGTAGAAGCCCTCATCGATACAGGGGCAGAAGGAAATTTCATGAGTGAAAAGTTCTTCAAAAAGAATTTTTATAGGGTACGACTCTTTAAAACCAGAAATACGGAAATTATAGCGGCGCAAGGAAAAACATGTCACTGCATCGGGAAAGTATCATTGAACTTACAGATAAAAGAGGAAAATCTCAAAGTATTAATTTTTGTGGTGAAACACCTCCAACACTCTCTTATTTTAGGTATGGACTTTTTAAGGGCCGCGAGGGCCAAATTAAATTTTCAAGATAGTTCCGTGGTGCTGGAGATGGACTAGAGGGTGGTGGAACCTGCAGAGACACCTGAATTGGACCTTAGCCATTTGAATGACCAGGAAAGTAAAGCAATACAGCAAGTGGTGAGTAATTTTTCTCATTTGTTTTCAGAAAAACCGGGAAGCTGTCAGATCGTGACTCACAAGATTCAATTAAATGCCGAAAAACCTTGTAGGACTAAACCTTACCGCTATGACAAACAAAAAGACGTAATCATCGAAGAACATATTCAGGAGATGTTAAAGAATAAAATAATAACGCCCATAAATAGTGAATACGCGATTCCAGTCGTATTATGTAGGAAAAAGAACGAGTTTCCTCCTTCGGATAAAAGGGCTTGGAGGTTTGCTATCGATTATAGAAAACTAAATAGCATAACTAAATTCCCAGTTTACCCTTTGCCGGTTATAGACGAGATCATTAGACAGATCAAATCGACAAGATATATGTCTACTTTGGACTTAACGTCTGGCTACTATCAAATAGCTATGAGACCCGAAGATATACATAAAACCGCGTTTATAACAAAATCGGGCACTTATGCATTTTTACGCATGCCTTTTGGGTTGTGTGGGGCCCCGTCAACATTCCAGAGAGCTATGGACATTGTTCTAAAGCCTGTCCTAGGAAAATCAACTTTAATTTATCTAGATGATATAATTATAACGAGTAGTACGTTGGAACAACACATTAGTGATCTCGAACAAGTTTTTAAATTATTAAAAGAGGCCGGTCTTACAATTAACGCCTCAAAATGCAAGTTCGCAACTAAAGAACTTAAATATCTCGGTTATAAAATTTCGCAAAAGGGTATAGAAACGCAAGATTCAAAAATAAAAGCTATTAAGAATTTTCCACCGCCCAACACCACCAAGAAACTTTCATCTTTCCTTGGACTATGTTCTTACTATCGATCTTTCATAAAAGATTTCGCTAATATTGTTGAACCACTCTTAGTAATCAAAAGAAAAAAGAGTAAATTTACGTGGACAGCTGAAGCTAACACAGCTTTTGAAAGATTAAAAGAAGCGCTTATTAATGCCCCTGTTTTAAAATTTCCTGAGGGGGACGAAAACCTGGAAATTGCGGCAGATGCATCAGACTATGCGGTGGGGGCGGTTCTTATGCAAAATAGCCATCCTTTGGCATTTTTTAGTAAAACGTTGAATCATACACAAAGGAATTATACAGCTACAGAAAGAGAAACATTAGCCGTATTAATGGCTGTACACAAATTTCGAGTTTATTTCGGCAAATCGCCAGTAACTGTCTTTTCGGATCATGCGGCTGTTGGTAGACTTTACTCGGGAAAAAACCTAACGCCCAGGTTAATAAGATGGGCTTTAAAACTCCAAGAATATAATATCACAATAAAATATAAACCGGGTAAGGAAAACAATGTAGCTGACGCACTTTCTCGTATAAAACTGGACGAGGAAGGTAATGAACTTAAATGCGCTGTGTTGACTTCAAAAATTTTAGATTCTAGAGATACGGTTATTACTGAACTGAAAGCTGATCCTGAATTTGGAAATATCTATGCTTATTTGAAAGACCCCGAAGGCTTTGAGCATATAGATATCGATGCGATAAGAAATAGAGCAAAAAACTATGAAATAATAGATAATTTATTATTCTATACGAAAACAACGAACGAAAATCTTGAGTATAAGCCAGTCATCCCAGCCTCGCTTCGATTAAGCATTTTGAGGGAGTTGCACGAAAAAAAAACAGCGGGCCACCTCGGGGTCAGAAAGACTTTAAAAAGGGTACGCGAGGCGGTATATTTCCCGCAATTATACAAAATAGTAACGGCGTATGTCAGGTCCTGGAATCAATGTCAGTTAATAAATGATATTAACTACAGCCCGGCCGGGTACTTAAATAGCATTCGCGCTACATTTCCGAATGAAATTTTAGGCATAGATCTCCTTGGTCCCTTCCCCCAGAGCGAGTTAAATAAAAATAGTTTTCTTTTAGTAATAGTAGATCATTTTTCAAAATGGATAGAAATTGTTCCACTTAAACGCGCGTCAGCCAAAACAGTCGCAGATGCATTCTTACACAGATACATTTTAAAATACGGTGCACCGATAAAAGTCATTAGCGATAACGGAAAACAATTCATTAGTCAAATATTTGAAAACATATGCAATGGACTTGATATACGCCATATCAAAATGGTTCCGTATAGACCACAGGCTAACATAGCAGAAAGAGTTAATAAAAACATTGTAAAAATAATTCGCAGTTACGTTAGCACACATCACAAGCGCTGGGATGGCTACATAAATGAATTAGCTTATGCTTTAAGAACGGCACATCATGATACTACGGGAAAAACTCCAGCAGAATTATTTTTAGGCAGAAAGTTAATTACGCCTTTAGATAAATTATTCTTTGTGCAACAAAGAGAGCAGGAATTCAAACAAAGGACGTGCAAAAACTAATTGATCAGGCGCTTAAAACCTCGGATACGGCAAGAAATAGGCAGAAAATTTATTGCGATAAAAAACGCCGTGAAGCAGATTTTAAAGTTGGTGATAAAGTATTGAAACGGAAATTTTCTTTATCAAGTGCCCCAGACAATTTTATGGCAAAGCTAGCTCCAAAGTTTGAAGGCCCCTATGTAATTCAGGAAATCAAAGGAGTAGTTTTATATCTTAAAAACGAGAGAGGGGAAATCTGTAAAGCAAGTCCCGACCAGGTGAAAAAATACTATAATCCCAATGATTTTGAAATCCTTAAAAGTTTCTTGCAGGACTCAAATCTAAACGAAATAGAAGGGCCAGAGACTGCAACAACTATTCCACCACCCAAGAAACGGAGAACTGAAGAGAGACCTAGCACTTCTACAACCCGGACGTCGGTATCAAAAAGAAAAAATGATTATCAAACTCCGGCGTTTAAGAAAAACAAAAGTACAGATGAACCGGGTAAAGAAACCGTGGTAAAAAGAAAAACACCACCTACAAAGGATGGCAGGAGGAATTACACATCAAGAATTACGCGCACACGGCCACAGAGTCAGGTGCCAGCAAGGCCGCCGTTCCGGAAACTGAAACGCCAACAGGAGGCACAGAAGTACGAGGAACAGAAGAAATTCAAGGACTCCAGACCGGAGGACGTCAAGACCAGCCGTCCCAGGCAGAAACGCAAAAGCCAACAACCAGACGATTACTCCGTCAAGAGGCCAGCATGTAGAGGACGCAAAAGAAAGATCAACGGGGACGACAATTGGAGATCAACAAGGAGAAGATTGACATCCATGACACCTCTAACTTGGGATCAATTTTGTCAAAAACGGATGACGGAGTTTCAAGCATCGAAAACTCAAAGATAAGTTAAAACCTTCTATAAATATTTTTCTCTTTTGTTCCGAAATGTTATGCATAAGTACGAAGTTCTATGTTTTGACGAAAGTCAATATGTCTCGGTTGAGACTTAGTTTTGTTTTACTTTATTTAGCTAAGGCAAAAGTATTATTTTCTTTAAGTGTAAAAGCTAAAAACAAGCATTTTCTGTTGGTCGAAAGACTAATTCTGTTATGTTAAAGCCAAAATTTGGCCGGAGATAAAAATAACTTCGTATTCTTGTATGTACTAATAAGAATTTTAGTTTCAGTGCCGCCAGCTTGGCGAAGGATGAGTAAAGTAAAAATTTATTTTCTCTTATTCATTTTATGGTAAATTGTAAAAAGCATATGTATTAAACTTTTGTAAATGTATGTAAATACTTGCATGTTATGTAAAAGTAGAATTTAGTCTAGAATCATAAAATTGTAGATGCTAAAAGTGAATGCTTAAAAGCAATGAAGTCAAAATTTAAGTATTAAACTGTAAAGTCATGCTTTAGATCGAAAGCCTGCATGTTTAAAAGATGAATGAGGGGGAAGTTAGAATGAATGTGTTTTGTAGGGTTCTCCACCTACATTTGAATTTTAAGAATATTAAAGTAGCTCATTGAGTTGTAGAATGTCGAGTAAGGTGTGTCTATTTGGTTGTTGAATTCTAACAAATCATGGTGGTTAGGGGAAGTGTTGTAAGACTAAAACACGAATATTCCCGTTTGACACCACACACGGTGGAGAGCCAGGGTAAAGTTAAATTAATGCTTGAAAAATTGAATGAATGTGAAGTAAGCAATAAATAAGAAAAACGAAACGTTAAAAACAAAAATTTATTGTGTCAAGAAAGTGTAAATTATAATGTATGTAGAAAGATACTGATACTTATTCCTTCCAGATGCTGGAAGGAAAGACCAAGATTGATTGATGAAGTCCAGGAAAAGTTGCTGTAAGAAGAAACCTTTGTAAAGAGTAACAGAATTTTAATTGTTACATAAGATTATTTTTGTGTAAACGAGGCTTTCGCCAGTTAGTTCAGAATTAGATAAACTTACAACAGGTCGTTTGTAGGACCTGCTTCCAAGTTTTCCAAATTCTGGCAGCGGCAAATGTAGGGTTTATATTTATTTTAACTAACATTTATTTTAAGTTTAAACTATCTTTCCTGTCAATCCTTACTTTCCCCTGGAACTGCCAATGCCAGAATATGTAAATTTGAGTAGAACGCGCAAGCATTCAAATTATCAGCGGAAGTAGTATGATTTAAATAGAAGGAAACAAGTTCGGTGAGAGAGAGTTATTCTTACTTAGCGAGCGCGGAGGTAGTTATAGAGATTTGAAAAACCCCGCGTTGCGGCCTATGTGCTTGGCGGGAAGTAGTTGCAATTGTTCCAGTGAGCTTCAAGTCTGCTGAATTAGCAGCCGTATTGTAAAACGCGGTGAGTTAGTTATTTTAGAGAGCCTCGTAGTTAGAATATTGTCTTTAATTTCTTTTCAGGTTTTTATTTTTATTTTGACTGCCTAGTTGGCACCGTTTGTAAGCGTCAAGAGAACGCAATTGTAAATTAGTACGTTGAATAAAAAGGGACTTAAACCCTTTATAAGACTCTGTGGTTTATACAAGCTTTCACATTCACCTCTTGGTTGCGTGCTAGTTAGAGGCGCGCAACGTTATAAGGTTTCTTTAGAAGCCATTAAATCATATTTAATAGTCTGCACTGCATCTAGGGAATCAATCTTAAGAGAGGTGCTATAGTCAGTGACAAGTGTATCCATTAAGTTGAATGCACTTTCCACTAATGGGCCATGGAAGCAGCTAAGGCAGGCTTTGACCAATTTAGCCAATGTAGGATATTTATAATCATTTGTGAAATCATCTTTTAAATTAAAAACTTTAGACCAATATTTATCAATTGTACACTTGACTTGATTTCCACTTTCATCAGATGTGTAGAGCATTTCGTTGGTGGTATCAATATCACTCTGGTATAGACAAACCTATAACTGTGTCAGCACACAAAACACTTAACTTCTGTAAAGGTGTGATCTCGGAAATCGACCTTATGCTTGTTTCAGAAGAAGAGTTGGTTTCTGAGTTAGCTGACCAAAAGGTTTGTGCTGCTAAGCGGATCAAGATGCGTAAGGAAGGTCAGTTGATCGACACAAAACACGTGATCCTGACCTTCAAATCGCCTGATCTGCCAAAGAATATAAAGGCTGGGTATCTAAACTGCCCCGTAAGACCGTATATTCCCAACCCAATGCGATGCTTCCAATGCCAGCGGTTTGGTCACTCTAAAACATCCTGTCGTGGCAGCCTGACGTGTGCTCGATGCTCGTCGGTTGGTCACGATAGTGAAAATTGCACTGCTGCGGCATTGTGTGTAAATTGCAAAGGCGATCATCCGGCATTTTTTCGTTCTTGTCTAAAATGGAAAATAGAAAAGGAAGTACAGACGACAAAAGTCACTAGAAACATCTCCTACGCAGAAGCCAGAAGGCTGGTTCAAAGCACACAGCTTCAACCAAATAGATCATATGCTAGTGCCGTTAAAGCAACACGGACCGTTGCAACTCAAACATTGATAAATGCACAGATTCCTCCAAATAAAACCCAGAAGCATGCAAGCCAGAAAAAGGAAACTCCGACTCATGTAGTACAAAAACAAGAAATAGCAATCCAAAGCAAATCCAAAAATGAGCCTTCAAATATAGAAACAAAAAACAGAAGCAATAGTAATAGTTCATTTGAGGATATGGTATCTGAATCTTTAGATTCAGATAGTATGGAAGTAGAAGAGGGGCTAGATCTTCCCGAGCATCTACTTCCACGAAAAGCAAAATAGCAGCACAGAAAAAACAAACATGAATTATAATGGCTACCCTGATCTCTTGGAACTGTCGCGGATTCCACCAAAATTTTCTCGACATCAAAAGTATAGTCAATGTTCATCACCCTGTGTGCTTGGCAGTACAGGAAACAAATCTGAAACCATATCAACCAGCAAAACTTCGGAGGTTTTCTTTCGTCAGGAAAGATAACCTTGCAGGTGAACATGCCTGTGGAGGTGTAGGTCTTCTCACCTCACTCGACTATCCCTCAAGTTTCCTTCCTTTGACGACATCCCTCCAAGTTGTCGCTATACAAGTAAATTTTCATATTGTAGTTTCAGTTGTTTCTCTTTATTTGCCTCCTAATGAGCAAATTGATCAGGAAGATTTAAATTGTCTTATAGAGCAGCTGCCTGAGCCTTTCATCATAATAGGAGATTTTAACGGCCATAATCCGCTCTGGGGTAGTAAAGATACAAATTGCCGAGGAAGACAAATTGAGCGAATGATTGAAGATCATAGCCTTTGTCTCCTGAATAATGGGCAGGATACTTACTTCCATGAGCCTTCAAGGACATTCCACGCTCTCGACCTTGCCATCTGTTCACCATCTCTGTTGCCATTTTGCACCTTTAGTGTCGGTAATGATCTTTACAACAGCGATCATTATCCCATTTTTGTGTCTCTTGCACGAAGAGGAGCAAACCCCATGTCGAGACTCCCTCGGTTTATACTGGACAGGGCAGACTGGAAACTCTTCTCTTCCATTGCAGAGCTCACAGGTGAAATGGTAGAAGATGCGCATATCGATGATGAGGTTAAGCTGTTACAAATACTATTATTGAGGCAGCTATGCTTTCCATTCCTAGAACATCAGGAAAAATACTGAAATATTTGAAACCATGGTGGAATCACGACTGTCATGATGCACTGAAAAAACAGAAAAAGGCATGGGGTATTTTTCGTAGATATCCTACTCGAACCTCATTGCATTTAAAAGAGCCAAAGCAAATGCACGAAAAGTAAGGAGGCAGAGCCAAAGGAATTCTTGGATTTCCTATGTGTCATCAATTACATCCTGTACGCCTAGTAAGCGGGTTTGGGAAAGAGTTCGAAAAGCATGCGGAATATATAAAGACCACTCACTTTCCTTTTTGGAAAAAGATGGCCGAGTGATTAGCTCCATAGAAGAAATTGCGAATACTATCGGTGAGACATTTGCTGCCGTTTCTTCCAGCAGAAACTATTCACCTGCATTTCTCTCTATCAAGCAGCACTCTGAAATAAATCCCATTGCATTCAACTCGTCCAAATCTGAGCCTTACAATAGAGCATTTACTATGCTGGAATTAAAGAGAGCTTTATTGCAGACACATAGGTCTTCTCCGGGTCTTGATGGCGTGAATTACGAAATGCTAAAACATCTGTCCTATAAGTTACTGACTGCCCTCCTCATTCTTTACAATAGAGTGTGGAAGGAGCGTATTTTTCCAAGTGCGTGGAGGAGAGCTGTTGTAATTCCTATTGCTAAGCCAGGGAAAGATCCAAGGAATCCATCGAACTATCGGCCAATTGCCCTTACGAGTTGCGTATGCAAACTGTTTGAAAAGATGGTAAACAGCCGCCTAGTGTACTTCTTGGAAAAGAATGATATTATATCGCCTTATCAGAGCGGTTTTCGAAAGGGAAGAAGAACTGTAGATAACATGCTCCTCTTAGAGACATCTATTCGAAAAGCATTTGTAAGAAGAAGCCACCTTGTCTCGATATTCTTCGACATTGAAAAAGCTTATGATAAGGCATGGAGATACGGTATACTCCGGCATCTTCACGAGAGTGGCTTGCGCGGCAACCTACCAATTTTCATTCAAAATTTCTTGAACACTAGAACTTTTCAAGTAAGAATTGGCTCTGTTTTTTCGGATGTTTTTGAACAGGAAGAGGGTGTGCCTCAAGGCTGTGTGCTCAGTGTAACCCTGTTTAGTTTAAAAATAAACTCTGTACTAAAAGAACTTCCTCCCACCATCTTGGGATCTCTATATGTTGATGATCTGCAGATTAGCTGTCGAGGAGCAGACATGAGATACGTACAGAGGCAATTGCAGATGGCTCTGAATAAGATCCAAGAATGGTCAAACAAACAGGGATTTACTTTTTCCAAACAGAAAACTGTGTGTGTTCACTTTTGTAGGAAGCGAGGTGTCCATCCTGAGCCTGAGTTATATCTGAATGGTACAATTATTCCAGTTACGCCTGAAGTAAAATTTTTAGGAGTGACGTTCGACCGAAAATTGAGTTTCCTTTCTCATGTTTTAAACCTGAGAAAGAAGTGTCTAAGAACACTAAATATTTTAAAAGTGTTGGCGAACACCTCCTGGGGTGCAGAGCGTTGCTCCATGCTTCGCATTTACAGAGCGCTCGTCCGCTCTAAACTGGACTATGGTCAGTTGTTTATGGATCCGCTCGGCCATCAGTATTGTTAAAACTGGATCCTGTTCACCATCAAGCTCTGCGCATTTGTTCAGGAGCTTTCAGGATCTCTCCCGTCCAGAGCCTGTACGTTGACTGTAACGAACCGTCCCTTTATCTGAGGCGTAAGCAAATGTCCCTCTTGCAATATTTTAATATTCTATCCCAACCTGAACATCCCAATAAGCTGTGCTTACTCGATGATGCGTGTAACGTTTTATTTGAAACGCGTCCATCCTGCGTTCCTACCTTTCCTTTAAGAGTTCGCCCTGTCATTGAGGAACATTCCCTCTCTGATATGCGCCCCCAAGCAGTACAGAATTTCGAAATTCCACCTTGGGAAAATTCACGGATTCAGCTTCTTGATGTTTTCAAACATCACGTGAAGGCGAGCACTAACGGGATCGTTTACAGACAACTCTTTGCTGAGCACAGGCAAAAATATAGCAATTATTATCCGATATACACAGATGGATCAAAGTCAAATGATCATGTCGGGATGGCTTTTGTATTTGAAGATTACATTGAGGGCAGATGCCTGCACCATACTTGCTCAGTCATAACATCTGAATTAACTGCAATATATTATGGTCTTTTGTACATCTCGAAGCTCTGCCACAAAAAGTTCATAGTTTATACAGACTCGTATAGTGCTCTGAAATCTTTGGAAGCTTTTCCCAACACTCAGAATCCTGTGGTAGTGGATGTTCTCAAAATTCATATAAACTTAACGATTCGAGGATATGAAGTCCTGTACTGCTGGGTTCCTGGACATGCTGGAATAAAGGGAAGTGAGCTTGCAGATATCGCAGCCAAATCTACTGTTCAACTGTCTAGTCGCCTTATCCCTTTTAGAGATATCTGCTGTGTCATCAAGGGAAAGGTCCGAAAAAAATGGCAACAAATTTGGGATGTTCAGCTTCAAAACAAGTTAAGACAAGTAAAACCTAGAATTGAGCATTGGGAATCTACCAAAAATCGTAAGGAGGAAGTTCTTTTGACTCGCCTCAGAATTGGTCACACAAGAGTGACACATAGCTACCTTTTAAAAGCTGAGAATGAGCCTGTTTGTTCAATTTGTAATGTTTGTCTATCTGTCCGTCATATTTTAATTGAGTGTCCATATTTTAATAATCTTCGTCAGAAATGTTTTAATGGCTGTGACTTACCTCTCGACTGTTTAATCGGAAGAGAGGTCAATTGTAATTTATTTTATTATTTAAAAAAGACTGGCTTTTATTACCAAATGTAATTTGTTTTGAAGACTGTGTCTTGAATTTTAATGTGTGCTTTTAACTTGTGTTTATATGACTTCATCCTCTGGATTTGGTACATTTGTCTACTTGTTTTTATTTATTGAATTTTAATGTCATCAATTGTAATCATCCCATCTTGTGTTTGGAGCGGTATAATCATTTTTGGTTTTCTCGCCATAATCACTCACTCACTCACTCACTCACTTATTCTTCGTCAAGCTGGCGGCACTGAAACTAAAGTTCTTATTAATACAAGAATACGAAGTTATTTTTATCTTCGGCCAAATTTTGGCTTTAACATAACAGAATTAGTCTTTCGACCAACAGAAACTGCTTGTTCTTAGATTTTATACTAAAAGAAAATAATACTTTTGCCTTAGCTAAATAAAGTAAAACAAAACTAAGTCTCAACCGAGACACATTGACTTTCGTCAAAACATAGAACTTCGTATTTACGCATAACATTTTGGAACAAAAGAAAAATTTTATAGAAGATTTTAACTTATCTTTGAGTTTTCGATGATTGGAACTCCGTCATTCTTTTCTGGCAGAACTGTTCCCACGTTATAGGTTTCATGGACGTCAATCTTCTCCTTAATGACCTCCGAGTGTCGTCCACATTAATCTTTCGTTTTCGTCCTCTGCATGCTGGCCTCTTGGCGTAGTAGTCGTCGGGTTGCTGTCTTTTTCGTTTTTCCCCTGGACGGCTGGTCTTGGCGTCCTCCGGTCTCGAGTCATTCTTGAATTTCTTCTGTTGTTGCTGGTCTTTTCGTTCCTCCTGCTGTCTTTTTATTTTCCGGAACGGCGGCCTTGTTTGCACCTGACTCTCTGACCCTGGGAGCGTTCTCCTTGATGTATAATTTCTACTGCGATACGTTGTAGGTGGTGTTTTCCTCTTTACCAAGGTTTCTTTACGCGGTGGCTTTGCGTTCTTGTTTTTCTTAAATGCTAGAGTCTGAAAGTTTTCGTTTTTTCTTTTCGGTACCGTCACCTGGCTTGTAGAAGGGCTAGGTCTCTCTTCAGTTCTCTGCTTGTTGGGTGGTGGAACGGGTGACGTTATTTCTGGACCTTCTACTTCTTTTACGCTTGAGTCCTGCAAGAAACTTTTAAGGATTTCAAAATCATTTTGATTATAGTATTTTTTCACCTGGTCTGGACTTGCTTTACAGATTTCCCCTCTCTCGTTCTTAAGGTACAATACGACTCCTTTGAATTCCTGAATTACATAGGGGCCTTCAAATTTTGGAGCTAACTTTGCAGTAAAATTATCTGGGGCACTTGATAAAGAAAATTTCCGCTTCAATACTTTATCCCCAACTTTAAAATCTGCTTCAAGGCGTTTTCTATCGTAATATATTTTTTTGCCTATTTCTTGTCGTATCCGAGCTTTTAAGCGCCTGGTCAATAAGTTTTTGCACATCTTTCTGTTTAAATTCTTGCTCTCTTTGTTGCACAAAGAATAATTTATCTAAAGGCGTAATTAACTTTCGGCCTAAAAATAATTCTGCTGTGGTTTTTCCCGTTGTATCGTGATTTGCCGTTCTTAAAGCGTAAGCTAACTCATTTATGTAGCCATCCCAGCGCTTGTGATGTGTGCTAACGTAACTGCGAATTATTTTTAGAATGTTTTTATTAACTCTTTCTGCTATGTTTGCCTGTGGTCTTTACGGAACCATTTTGATATGGCGTATGCCAAGTCCAGTGCATTTGTTTTCAAATATTTGACTAATGAGTTGTTTACCGTTATCGCTAATGACTTTTATCGGTGCACCGTATTTTAAAATGTATCTGTGTAAGAATGCATCACCGACTGTTTTGGCTGACGCGCGTTTAAGTGGAACAATTTCTGTCCATTTTGAAAAATGATCTACAATTACTAAAAGAAAACGATTTTTATTTAACTCACTCTGGGGGAAAGGAACAAGAAGATCTATGCCTAAAATTTCATTCGGAAATGTAGCGCGAATGCTATTTAAGTACCCGGCCGGGCTGTAATTAATATCATTTATTAACTGACATTGATTGCAGGACCTGACATACGCAGGTACTATTTTGTATAATTGCGGGTAGTATACCGCCTCGCGTACCCTATTTAAAGTCTTTCTGACCCCTAAATGACCCGCTGTTTTCGCGTCGTGTAATTCCTCAAAATGCTTAATCGAAGCGAGGCTGGGATGACTGGTTTGTACTCGAGATTTTCGTTTGTTGTTTTCGTATAAAATAATAAATTATCTATTATTTCATAGTTTTCTGCTCTATTTCTTATCGCATCGATATCTGTGTGCTCAAAGCTTTCGGGGTCTTTCAAATATGCATAGATACTTCCAAATTCAGGATCAGCTTTCAGTTAAGCGATAATTCTATCTCTAGAATCTAAAATGTTTGAAGTCAACACAGCGCATTTAAGTTCATTACCTTCATCGTCCAGTTTTATACGAGAAAGTGCGTCAGCTACATTGTTTTCCTTACCCGGTTTATATTTTATTATTAGATTATATTCTTGGAGTTTTAAAGCCTATCATATTAACCTGGGCGTTAGGGTTTTCCCCGAGTAAAGTCTACCAACAGCCGCATGATCCGAAAAGACAGTTACTGGCGCTTTGCCGAAATAAACTCGAAATTTGTGTACAGCCATTAATACGGCTAATGTTTCTCTTTCTGTAGCTGTATAATTCCTTTGTGTATGATTCAACGTTTTACTAAAAAATGCCAAAGGATGGCTATTTTGCATAAGAACCGCACCCACCGCATAGTCCGACGCATCTGCTGCAATTTCCAGGTTTTCGTCCCCCTCCGGGAATTTCAAAACAGGGGCATTGATGAGCGCTTCTTTTAATCTTTCAAATGCGGTATTTGTTTCCGCTGTCCACGTAAATTTACTTTTCTTTCTTTTGATTACTAACAGTGGTTCAACAATATTAGCGAAATATTTTATGAATCACCGATAGTAAGAACATAACCCAAGGAAAGAAGAAAGTTTCTTGGCGGTGTTGGGAGGTAGTAAATTCTTGATTGCTTTTATTTTTCAATTTTGAGTTTCTATACCCTTTTGCGAAATTTTATAACCCAGATATTTAAGTTCTTTAGTTGCGAACTTGCATTTTGAGGCGTTAATTGTAAGACCGGCCTGTTTTAATAATTTAAACACTTCTTCTAGATCTTTAATATGTTGTTCCAACATACTACTCGTTATAATTATATCATCTAGATAAATTAAAGTTGATTTTCCTAGGACAGGCTTTAGAACAATGTCCATAGCTCTCTGGAATGTTGATGGGCCCCACACAACCCAAAGGCCATGCGTAAAAATGCATAAGTGCCCGATTTTGTTATAAACGCGGTTTTATGTATGTCTTCGGGTCTCATAGCTATTTGATAGTAGCCAGACGTTAAGTCCAAAGTAGACATGTATCTTGTCGATTTGATCTGTCTAATAATTTCCTCTATAACCGGCAAAGGGTAAACTGGGAATTTAGTAATATTATTCAGTTTTCTGTAATCGATAGCAAACCTCCAAGCCCTTTTATCCGAAAGAGGAAACTCGTTCTTTTTCCTACATAGTACGACTGGACTCGCGTATTCACTATTGATGGGCGTTATTATTTTGTTCTTTAACATTTCCTGAATATGTTCTTCGATGATTAGGTCTTTTTGTTTATCATAACAATACGGTTTAGTCCTACAAGGTTTTTCGGCAGTTAGCTGTATCTTATGCGTAACTATTTGACAATTTCCCGGCTTTTCTGAAAACAAGTTAGAAAAATACTCACCACTTGCTGTATTGCTTGCCTTTCATAGTCATTCAGATGGCTAAGGTCCACTTGCGGTTTCTCCACAGGTTCCACCACCCTCTGGTCCATCTCCAGCACCACGGAACTGTCTTGAAAATTCAATTTGGCCCTCGCGGCCCTTAAAAACTCCATACCTAAAATAAGAGGATTTTGCAAATGTTTTACTACAAAAATTAATACTTTGAGGCTTTCCTCTTTTACCTGTATGTGTAATGGTAATTTCCCGATGCAGTGACAGGTTTTTCCTTGCGCCGCTATAATTTCTGTGTTTTTGTTTTTAAATAATCGTAACCTATAAAAATTCTTTTGAAAAATGTCTCACTCATAAAATTACCTTCTGCTCCTGTATCGATGAGGGCTTCTACTGGTACATCGCCAACCAGGACTTGTATAATTGGTAGATGTGAGTTCTTTACGATGACCGTATTTAAGTGTCTTTTTGAGGTTTTTTTTAAAACTTCCGGGGTCTGGATCCTCGCTTTCACAGGCCCCTCTACTCGTTTAAAGCTTTCCTTTCAACTTCTGCCTTCTGGGTACGCGGACGTTTGTTTTCGAATTTCCTTTTTGGGCCTTGACCTTCGAGGTTCGATGAGTTAGCTTGATAGGTCTTTCCCCCATAAGAGCGGTTTGCATTTCTGGTCTGCTCATTTGAATATTGCCTTCGGGTACTTTGAGAATACGATGCCTCTGTAGCTTTTTCCGCTATTCTGCGATTTTAAAACTTCACCGCCAATTCGAAGAGCTCCTGCAATGTGCTTGGGAATCTAATTTCGAAGTAGTCTTGAACAGCAGGTAACAATCTTGGTAAGATTATTTCAATAATCTCCGCGTCGGGTTTCTTCCCATACAGCTTATCCGTCAGCTTAGTTTTTCGCAGAATAAAGTCCGTCAACTCTTCTATATCCCGTTGATAGAAACTATATAGTTCGGCTTCTGCCTTGCTCGATCTTTCACTATGGGGAAGGCCTTCAGTAACGATTTTTTGAAATTTTCAAATGTATATGTCTGGCCTCCAAATTCCCCTAATAAAAATTTGCCTGTATTCTTCCACCATAGCGCGGCCTGTCCTCTTAGTGCAGATGTGGCGATGGCAACTTTTTGTCTTTCAGGCACAGGGTAGAGCTGAAGGTGATTGTCGAGGTTTTCTAGAAATATCGCCACCGAATTTTTTTCCTTCGAAATTGACGTTTGGCTTGATTGACGCTCTCAACGTCTGGACCAGGTATCCAAATCCTTCCAATTGGCTTGACATTTCTTGTTGTTGTCCCGCGGCTTCCATCCGATTTTCGGCCATTTCAGTTCGACAAGTGTTCGGGCGCCAATGTACAGTTGCGCGCTTCCAACCTGTGGAAAAATCCCCCAAATGATTTATATATCGCCGTTAGAGGGCGCTTCGCTTCTGAAAAGGAATGTTAGTTTTTAGTTTGCGACGTAGTTAATTAGCAGTGAACCTTCGATGCAATCAAAGTTGCTTTGTAAATAAAATGATTATTTTTGTAGATTGTTGAAGTATTTCACTTCATTTAGAATTATTATTTAACTTCATTTAGTATTTCACTTCATTTAGAATTAGAACCACCTTTCGCAATATGGCGCATCGGTGCCGAGAACCTTTGGCCAATTTAGAAGTTTGTGTTTTTTAATTTTGGATATCATTTTATGCGAAGACAGCCAAGGTAAGCCTGTATTTTCTATTTTTATATAATATGGAAGATCTTATTGCTAAACTGAAATCGAAACGAAAGGTATTGAGGACCGGAGTGTCCAAGATATTAAAGAAAATTGAAACCGAACTGAATAAAGATGATAGTAGTATAAATGTAAATGTATTAAAAGAAATTTTAGACCAGTTAAACGAAAAATCAAAATCCTTGAGCAATTTAGACGCTGAAATAGAACGAGAATTAAAAGTCGAAGAAGACGAATTTGAACTTGAAATCTCATCCGCTTTAGAATATGAAGAGAAAATTCAAGTGTGGCAGTTTAGAGGAAAGAAAAAGTTGAAAGAGTTGAATAAGTTGGAAAATTCGGACAATGCAAATAGAGAGATTTCTAATGAAACCATTACAGAATCCCAAAACGAAAGTATCAAATTCACTCGTCTTCCAAAATTAACGATCTCTAAATTTTATGGTGATTCTTCGGATTGGTTAGAATTCATAGGTCAGTTCGAAAATGCGATTGATAAAAATCCGAATTTATCAAAAATAGAAAAATTAATTTACTTAAAAAGCTTTCTTGGTGGCTCAGCCGCCAAAGCTATTTCTGGTTTCGCTCTCATCGAAAATAATTACGAAGCTGCTCTTGAACTGTTACGTTCCAGATTTGGTCAAAGGAACATCTTAATTAATTCGCATTTAGGACAACTCTTAAGTACTTCACCTGTTAGAAATCCTAATGATATAAACGGATTAAGAAAACTTCTAGATCACGCCGAAGTACAGATAAGAAATCTTGAAGCATTAAAAATAGACTCTGATACCTACGGAAATCTCTTAACGCCTTTAATTTTGAAATTACTTCCTAATGAATTTGTTCTTGATTATAGCCGAAAAATTAAAGACGAAAATTGGGATTTAAAAGGTTTGTTAGCCTTTTTGAGGAACGAAGTATTCAGTAGAGAACGCGCGGCTTCTGTTAATTATAATTCTAGAGAAAAATATTCGCGATTGGAAAAGCATTTGCCCTTCAAACATAAACATTCTCCAGCCATAACGAGCAAGCCGTCTACAGTTGAGTTATTAGCGGCGTCATCCGAATCGCAGTGTCTGTTCTGCGGGAACACAAATCATAAATCTGCGGATTGCGAAATTTTAAGTGTAGAAAAGAAAAAGAAGATCTTAAAAAGTGAATCGCGGTGTTTTTTATGTTTGGGTCGATTTCACCGGATCCAAAATTGTAAACAAAAAATAAACTGTGCCTTCTGCTTTAATAAACACTCGAAAGCCATTTGTTATTCATTCCATCAGAAAAAAGATAATGAAAAACCTGAAAAGAAAACGTCGGATTCGAGCGTTATTTCCGCTGTTTCGTCATATAATTCCGATGAAAATAGATCTAATAAAATATTATTACAAACGGCTTCTGCATTGATCCGAAATAATGATAAATCTGAAAATGTCAGAATTCTTTTTGATAATGGCTCAATGAGATCTTTCATAACTAAAGATGTATCTACTAAAATGGAACTTCCGATTGTTAGAAAAGAATCACTTTCTCTTTATTCCTTTGGTGATAAAAGTGCGTTAGAAAAAACCTTTAATGTTGTTAGAGCAAAACTAGAAAATGTAAACGATCCTAATCTTAATATATATATTGAGCTTCTTGAAACCGAAAATATATCCAATACTGTTATCTCTCCTCCAGATTTTAACTTTGCTAAGAAAAATAAAATTTTACAAAATCTACAATTAGCAGATTGTTGTAGAAAAAGTGACAAAATTGATATTCTCATAGGGGTAGATTTCTACTATTCTATAATTACTGGTAAAATTAAAAGAATTTCAAGAAATGTAGTAGCCACAGAATCTTTATTTGGGTGGTGTTTGCAGGGTAAAGTAAATAATGATCATAGTGAATTATTAACTATGAAAGTAATTGTAAATGAAAACTTGATATCAGATCAGTTACAACAGTTTTGGAAGCTAGAAAACTTGGGTTTGGAAAGTGATACTCAAAATGACAAAACTGTTGATTTAGAAATTATGAAATCTTTCGAATCTGATATCAGGTATAAGAACTGCAGATACCAAGTAAAATTACCTTGGAAACCGAATTCAAAACATTTAATGGAAGATAATAGGGATATAGCACTTGAAAGATTTAAGAAATTGAGTAACAAATTTAAAATTGATAACTCTTTGTTTGTTCAATACAGAGAGGTTTTAAAGGATTACGAGTTAAAACATATTATTGAACCAGTTCAAGAAGACAATCAAAATGATAAAACCCTATTTTATTTACCTCATAGAGCAGTCATCAGGAATGATAGAGCAACAAGCAAATTAAGAATAGTTTATGATGCTTCAGCCCATAAACCAAAAACACTCTCTCTAAATGACTGTTTATACACTGGTCCGAACCTATATCCTGATATTTTTGATTTATTGATAAAATTTAGACAAAATTCGATAGCCTTTACAGCGGACATTACACAAGCATTCTTACAGATAGAGTTAAATGAAGAAGACAGGGACGTTACACGATTATTTTGGAAAGATGATCCTAATGATAACAATGAGAGTTTGAAAACCTTTAGATTTACAAGAGTTTTGTTTGGAGTAAAATCTAGTCCCTTTCTCCTAGCTGCTACTATTAAGCATCACCTTAAAAAATATTCAGAAATATATCCTGAAACAGTAGAACTCTTAAACAACTACCTGTATGTTGATGACATTATTGGTGGTCACCAAAATTTAGAACAAGCCCTGAAAACAAGTTTAGAAATTGTGAACATTTTTAATGAAGCTAGCATGTCACTACATAAGTGGCATACTAATTCCAAAGAACTCAAAGATATTTGGCATCGCAAAGAATTTTCGATGCAAGAATCTCCTGAAGTTGTCCCGATCAAAGTGTTAGGAATTAACTGGGATACGGATAATGATAATTTTTATTTTGACACTCAGCACTTGACAAATTTCATTTCCTCGTCAATCAACTCAAAACGTTTTCTATTGCAAACCGCAGGCCGTATTTTTGATCCTGTCGGATTTTATGGCCCTTTCACTATAAGAATAAAGTGTCTGATTCAGGAAATCTGGTCTGCCAAAATTGATTGGGACGATGAACTTCCACCTGATCTTAGTTATAAATGGAAAGCCTGGTACGAAGAAATTGAAGAACTGAACCACCTCAGAATTCCCCGCTACTATTTAGAAGGAATATTAGATGCAGATGTGAAACAAATAGAACTCCATAGCTTTTCTGATGCTAGTTTGAAAGCTTATGGATGCGTGGTATATCTGAGAATAGTTTTGAACAATGGAACTTTTCAAACAGTTTTTGTTGCTTCCAAGAGTAGAGTTGCACCTCTGAAATCCCTTACACTTCCTAGATTGGAGCTTTTGGGTGCGCTTTTATCCGCTAGATTGAGTGATAAAATAGCAAAATCTTTAAAATACGAAGTAATCCCCTTCCACTGGACTGATTCTCAAATAACATATTTTTGGATTCAGGGATCTCCCGAAAGATTTAAATCTTTCATCAAAAACAGAGTTTATGAAATTCAGAAACTAACTGAAAGCAATAATTGGCATTATTGCCGTGGGAAAGATAACCCCTCCGACCTCATATCACGAGGAACTACTGTTGCTAATTTAAGAAATTGTTCACTTTGGTGGTTTGGACCAGAATGGTTGCAAAACAAACGTATAGACTGGCCAGTTCAACCGAAGTTTGACGTGGGAAACGATAAGCAACTAGAACTCCGTAGTAAGATATCTGTTTATGACGTTGTTGTGAATAGAGATGATCAACTATTGGATATAACAAAATTCAGTAATGTGCTGAAATATCTCAGAATTATGGCATGGGTTAGACGTTTCGTTGCTAAGGCAAGAAAACTGCCTGCTAATAGTGGAACATTAAGTGCTTTTGAAATTCAGGACACTGAAATTTTTTGTGTTCGTAAATCCCAGATGGATTTCTTCACACCTGAAATTAAGGCTCTTCAATCTAACAAGTCAATTTCTCTAAGCTCTGATATATTCAGCTTGGCACCGTTTCTTGATGAAAATAAAATTCTTCGAATTAAGGGAAGATTAGAAGAAACCGAATATACAGTTGACGAGAAGCATCCAGTTCTTCTTCCTAAAGATTCCAAATTTACTGAATTAATTGTAAAAAGGGAACATAATAACGTTCTGCATGCGGGAGTTGCAGCAACTTTAGCCAAACTAAGAAAAGTCTTAGGGAACTATTTAATTTGTCGGAAATACGCAGTAAAACCAGCGAAATAAATGACAGCTCAGTTACCTAAAGATCGAATTGTTGAAACTCCACCTTTCTATGTTACAGGCGTGGATTTCACAGGTCCAGTTTACATCAGGTCTGGAAACGAAATTCAGAAATCATACATCGTATTGTTTACGTGCGCTGTTACACGAGCGTTACATCTAGAACTCATTTCCAATATGTCTGCAAACAAATTCATTTTGGCTCTCAGACGTTTCATTTCGAGAAGAGGAAACTGTCGCACCTTTTATTCAGATAACGCGAAAACTTTCAAATATGCTGCCAAAGATTTACAGTATTTTTACAGCATAATTAAAGGTACAGAGTTTCAAAATTTTCTAGCAAATGAAGGCTTGACTTGGAAATTTATCGTCGAGCTTGCTCCATGGTGGGGAGCTTTTTATGAACGCCTTATGAAAACCATAAAGGAACCGTTGAAAAAGATATTAGGCAGAGCTCAATTGAATTTTGAAGAATTTATGACTGTGTTGACAGAGGTCGAAAATATTGTGAATAGACGTCCTTTGACCTACGTTTACAACGATTTACATGAACCTGAACCGCTTGCACCGGCTGATTTTCTATTGATCGGACATAAGGATGAATATCCATACAACTTTGCTGAGAGCCTGAATAACTCTCCAACAAGAAAGAGTCTAATAAAACGAAAAGAATATCAGACAACGCTTATAAAACAGTTCTGGAAAAAATGGAAAAATCAGTATCTTCTTGAGTTAAGAAATGCTCACTTCTTTGGTACACCAGAAGCCAAGAAAAATCTTAAAATTGGTGATATAGTTTTACTTGAAGGAACAACTAAATCTAAGTTCCTCTGGGATTTAGGTCGAGTAATTCAAGTCTTCAAAGGACGTGATGGTCTTGTACGATCATGTGTGGTAAAAACTAAAAAGGGGGACTTTAAGAGACCTGTGCAATTAATATACCCCCTTGAAACTATCAGACTGAAAATGAACTAATTTTGTAACCTTTTAATTTTACTTCTTATATTTCATATTCACTAACATTAATTTTAGATAATTAGTTTAGTTATTACTAATAATTTACTGTTTGTAATTTGAATTAATATTTACGTATTGAGTAACATTTGAGTTGATGCAGTTAACTATATTTGTTTATTTTATAGAATTTCCTTTTGCAGTTTATATTTACATCAGTTGAATGTATTTGATATGTAAGTTGCTTTCTTATATTTTATTATTTGTATGTTGAAATAGTGATAATTTTTGCAAAAATTATCAGGTGGGGAGTGTGGAAAAATCCCCCAAATGATTTATATATCGCCGTTAGAGGGCGCTTCGCTTCTGAAAAGGAATGTTAGTTTTTAGTTTGCGACGTAGTTAGTTAGCAGTGAACTTTCGATGCAATCAAAGTTGCTTTGTAAATAAAATGATTATTTTTGTAGATTGTTGAAGTATTTCACTTCATTTAGAATTATTATTTAACTTCATTTAGTATTTCACTTCATTTAGAATTAGAACCACCTTTCGCAATACAACCTGCACGCAACAAAGTGGTGACTGCTGAAACTGGAAATTAGACAGAGTCTTGTGAAGGGTTTAAGTCCCTTTTTATTCAACTTTAGAAGTTACAAATGCGTGCTCTTGACGCTCACAAACTATGCCGACCCGGCGGTAAAATAAAAATAAGAAACTAAAAAGAGATAATAACAAGAGAATAACTACGAGGCTCTCTAAACGTAACTAACCTCACCGCGTTCTAAAGTACCGCTGATAATTCAGCAAACTCTGAATATTACGTTAAAAGATTAACAATTTGCCGAGGCAAGCACACAAACCGAAACGCGTGGTTATTCAATTTCTAACTAGCCACCACCACACTCGTGAAGCAAGAAAGCACACTTCGAACTCGTTTCCTTTCTATTTAACTCAGAATACTTCCGCTGATAATTTGAACCCTTGCGCGTTCTACTAAAAATTTACATAGTCTGGCATTGGTAGTTCCAGGGGAAAGTAAGGCTTGACAGGAAAGATAGTTTAAACTTAAAATAAATGTTAGTTAAAATAAATATAAACCCTACAGTCTTAGTAGTACTGGAAGATGCTTCACAAACAAAAAGATGATGACTTTGTTGTGCAGATAAATAGGTTGCTCTTAAAAATTCTCTTTATTCCAAAGGCGTAGAACACACTTCAGATTGTTTTATCTTATATGTTTACCCTTTTTCAAAATGACTCGCCTCACATGATATTTATGTTCTGTATGTAGAAGCATATGTACACTGCTCAGAAAAAAAAAAAAAAAAAAAAAAAAAAGGGGGGGACAGTTCTATATCTCTCGTTCTACTGGGACGATTGACCAAATTCAAATTGCTTTCTTCATGTCTGGAAAGCGCGACTTGGGATATATATTAGATTTATATATAGCACTATTCTAGCTTAGGTATTTTGACACAAAATCGGACTTTTTCTGAAATAACATACCAATTCTTTTACATATTTCGATTCTACAGCTCAAATTACGCCTAAATATGAAATTTTGTAAAATTTTGGATCGAAATTTACGGAGAAATTCACAAATTTATGTTGGCACTTTTTTTCAGTTTGCGCCAAGAATAGTTCACTTGGCGAACTTCTTAATATATGGCAACCTAGTTTCCTTTCCAGTGAGAGGAAAAAAAGTCCCCATCATTCCTTTTTTCCAAATAATATTCTTTATATTATATTTTTTATTATAACTGTTATTATTTTAAGTATTTTTTTTTCTTTTTCGAATTTCATTTTAATTGTCTTTTTTTTTTGAATAACTGTTTTAAAAATTTCTATTTACATATTCGAACTGCGTAAATAAAGGTGCTGCGTTTATTTTTTTTTTCAAATAGTTTTCTTTATATATATTATTTTTGTCATAGTTATTATTTTAGGAGATTTTTAAATTTTTATACTTTTATTTTAATTCTTTGTGTTGCATTGTCTCTTCAGATTATTGTTTTAAAATTTTCTATTTATTCCTTCGAAGAGCATTTTAAATGTATTTATTATTATAAATTTTCCAGAATTTGATTTCATTTATTTGAATTCCGTTTCTTTTGGAATAATACTTTGTAACTCAGACTATGATGCATTTGAAAACTGCATATATTAAAAGAGAATATACAGTAAAGCACAGTTAACACGCCGTTCAATGTTCCGTCCAGAAAAGATATGTATAACGACATTTTAACTTAGGATTACTTGCATACACTGCTTTAAACATTTTTAGCATTGTGCCCATTGCTTTACCCAATTTTATCCTACATTGGGTTTCTTAAAATGTTATTGATATTTTAGTCAAATATTTTATTTTTGAAATCGCAAGATTCAAATATCATAAGATTAAAAGGTTTTAAATTAAAAAAATATACAAATGCTAAATTTTAGGCAAAAATTTATTTTTTCTTCTCTTTTTCTTCAGGCATTCTACTTTATTCTTGCTCTTTTTCTTTAAGCATTCTGCAAGTATATTAAAAAGCATCCAACTTTTCGAAATATCTTGATATTTCTGACAATCATTTTAAATAAAGTTATCGTCTTCCATTTCATAAAGGCCCACAAACGGCCTAACAGTAAAGTCGCTGAACGCTGGTAGTTCACTCCGTTGTTCGAATCCCGGTAAACGGGCTGGTTGCATGGGCGTTTTGGTGGATTTTCTCATGTGTACCGTGTATGACAGCTGGTCTCCCTTAGAAAGTTCTTCACGAAGTATTTCGTCAGAGCCTTTATCAGTCTTTAGAGGCTAAACATTTTGAAGGCATGAGATGAAAGGAAAGACTGGTTTCATCAAGAGGTTTTGGTTTATTTAATTATGACAAAGCACACTAGGGCTGTCTGCCTAAGGATAGAGATAACTTCGTGGAGGCCTTTCTAAGGGAAACTGGCTCGCATACACGTTACATATGAGGAAAACAAAGAAAACGCCCATGCAGCCAGCCCGTTCGCGAGATTCGAAGCTCAGACCAAACTACCAGTATTCAGCGACTTTACCGCTCGCCGGTGTTTCATCAGGAGGAAGAAAAAACGTCTTTAGGTGACATCCAAATACATCACTGGATAAACTCCTGAATCTTCAAATAATTCGACTGAGAAAATCATGGGATTCTCCATTTATGATACGATATGATGTTCTATAACGTAATTTAAATTTATACAACCATATAGTCTACAACCAGTCGCTCTTCACTTTTATCTGTAATGATATCGTTTTTGTCTTTTCTGTTAACAAAAGCTCAATTGATGGTATTTGGTGGTGGTGGTGTACACGTCCAAGTGTTTTCTCTTTGAACACCTAAATTCTTTGAAGTATCCTGAAGGTATATTCAAAACCGTCCAACTTTTTTAAAAATCTTGGTATGTCTGACAGCCAAATTTCCCTGCAAATTTTGCTTACTTTTCTCCCTAAATTTCTTATTTGCTTCTACAGTTATTTTAAGTGCTCACACAAGAAAATTAAGATTTTTCGATTGCTAGACTTCCATAAATTTTGCATTCTTGTCAATTTTTAAAATATCAATTACATGAATTGCGTTTCAGCTGAAGACAGCTTTTCATTTTCTAGTCATTTTAACTACAAATAAAGTTTAAAGCGAAGCCCACAGGATAAATATTTTAATTAAAAGGTTTTTACTAAATGACAAAGGAATAAAACAGTCCAGCAGGGTTTATTCTGTACCACCGAGTGACCCGATTCTTATATCGGCTGAAACAATCTAAATCCTATTAAAGATCATGTTTTATTATAGAATCTATAACGCGAGAGAAAAATTAGCTTCTTAAAACATTCTTTCTAAGAGGATTAATATAAAAGATTACATTTATATATGTATTTTTAAAGTTGGGACTTGAACCAAACTGTAAAATTTTTAAAGTTTAATTTACATGGTGGTTATAATTAAAGTTCCAATTTGAAATGGTCATAAAAGGAAAACTACCGTACCAAATGTTATCAAACTTGGGAATCTTGTAAAGGAGGTTATGGGAATTTATTTTCAGCAGAAAAAAAAAAAAAAAAAAAAAAAAAAAGAAAAGAGAGAGTTCAAAAACTAACCAACAGGGGGAAAATGGTGCTGTATGCAATATTGGTAAATGCAATAAGACATGAAAACATATGTTTAAAATGTGTTTAATAGTTTCCGAAACGTGTTACAAAGCATGTTCAATGTAGCGTCCAGCATTTTCCGAGAGCAAGTTAAATCCTGTTACTGCATTCTCAATAGCAGTTCTTAGCATATCAGGAGGAATGTTACGGACATTTTTCATTTCTGCCAAATTATTTAGATTATCACCATAAACAGTGCTTTTGAGATAACCCCATAGTCAAAAGTCACAGAGATTGAGGTCTAGTGAGAAGAGGGGAAGTGTCAGCCTATAAGACGTTCATTCGTGAAATGTTGCCTAAGTAACTGTACGACACACGTGAGGAGGGGCCCAGCCCTGCATAAAAATCGTAGTATCTAAAATGCCATGTTACTGCAGTTCATGTATCACGAAACATTTTAACATTGACTCTAAGTGAGCTGCAATCACAGGGGTCCAGCTGTCTCCTGCTCTTCAGAGAAAAATGGTTCAGTAACTAGCTGTCATTCAACACTAAACGGTGTGGAATGTGTTACAACTCGAACGCTAAATGAGCGAAAGTTTGTCTTCAGGCAGTGGCAACGGGGAGTCGAAAAACGAACTTGGAAGTGAGCGGTCGCTCAGTCTTTTTCTCTGGATAGAATCTGATACGAAGGGGGAATAATCCCCATCTTTTGATTTGAAATTAATCTCGAATATGTATATATTGTAATATAAAAGTTGTGTGTAAATAAAAGTCGTTAAGACTTAATTGAAGTAGTGGTTTGAATCGAATATAGAGATCGAAAGCTCTCCCAAACAGAACTATGGATTTTAGAAATGACATATTTTAGTGGTGCCTTCACCAAGGGACTTTTGGATTAGAATTTCGAAGATTAGCAGATGGATTACCTGCAAACAGGTAAGCAATTCCTTTTTCTTTGAATTTGGAAAGAACTGAGTTTCAATATTGTGATTAGTCAATTTTAAACATGGAAGCTTTAGACAAACTGAAGCAGAAACGTACGAATGAACGCAGTAGCGTTACGAAATGAATTACAAAAATAGAATCTTTATTATCAGAAAATATCGAAAACACAAACAATGAGGAATTTCAGGAGATGAATAAAACTATTTTCGAAAGAGAAAACATGTTGAAAATGTTGAATTCACAAATCGAAACTCAGTTAAAAGATGCTAAAGAATTTGAAAAAGATATTTCTGCAAGTGATAAATACAATGAACAAATTATGTCTGCAAAGTTTAGAATTAAATAAGATTAAATAAATGTAATGAAAATTTGTCTGTAAAAAATGCATCAGATGCAAATTCTTTGAACACTTCTGTTTCTGAAATAAATGTATCGTCATCGGCTATGAAATTGCCAAAGTTAAATATACCAAAATTCTCAGGAGATGCAGGAAAATGGTTAGAATTTTTTAACAGTTTTCAAGCTGCGATTGTTCAGAACAAAGCGTTTAGCAAGATTGAAAAATTCGTATACTTGAAATCATTATTGATAGGGCAAGCATATAATGTCGTTGAAGGATTTCAATTAACCGAACACAATTACGATTCGTGCTTAGAACTTTTAAAAGAACGCTTTGGAAAATCAGAGAAAATTATAAAATCACATATGAATAATCTTTTGGACATAGAAACAGTTAAATATTCTTCTAACTTAAATGCACTAAGAAGATTACACGACGCTTGTGAAATAAACATTCGAAGCTTAAGTAATTTAGGAGTAACTTCAGGTTCGTAGGGACACATATTAAATCCGATATTATTGAAATTATTGCCTCACGATTTGATTCTCGAATATCACCGAAAGCGTGATCCAAAAGAGGAATCTGATGTTACAGGTTTAATTGCTTTTTGAAAAACGAAATTGAATGCCGCCAACAAACGTACGCAGTTAACAAACCGGAACCGAAACTCGTTCCATCGAATGGAAAGAATAAACACTTCGACAAACACAAAAGTAATTATAAATACACAAACAATAAGTTTAAAGTTAACCCCTCGTCGTCGGCAGAATTATTAGCTCCTGTAAAAGAAGAAACTGTATTTTTTGCAAAAATAACACACATAATAGTGAAAAGTGTAATATGAATGTAAATGAAAAACGAAATATACTGAGATTACAAGGTCGATGTTATCCAGTTCACCGTTTGCCCCGAGAGAAATACGTTCACAGAAAAGACATCGTCATCCGTTAGCGTCGGCAGACTCTCGTCGGGGTGAAATTTGGTCTGAACCGTAATCCCCGAGACACATACGACGCAGCGACGTTTTACCAACCCCCACAGAATGAGTCGAAAATCAAAAGGGGTGATTGATGGGTTACTTATCTTCTCAGCGGTGTTGCATTAGGATCACAGCGGGGATGTTTCAGGAAAGTAAAGGATGGGGACACTTTCTTCGACAAGCTACCCCCTTAACATATCTTATGGGATCCACAACGGCTTTCTCCTTTTCTATTAACGGACAAAGGGATTTGAATGCTATCCTTTCAATTCTTAACGATTCAATTCTTCTCTTTTGTTACAGGCCATCAAGAAAACAATAAAACAAAATTCAAGGATATTTCAAATACTAGCTAATGCCCTTATTTTTACGTTATATAAAGCTTTTTCTTGACAATTAAAAATTACATTTACATTGCAATAGATTTGGGGTTAGGTGCAGGAAATGGAAGTGGGGTGGGTGCAAAGGGAAAAATATCTGCTCTAAGGATTACACCAGTCTTTGTGTTTTATGTTGCTTCTTAGGGGGTCGTTATTCACCATCCGTCAGTGTGACAGGTACGCTGTTCAATCTGATTTGAACAGAACTTCTAAATAGGCTTTCACAGGTGGTGAAAGGGGGAAAGAAATATTCTGAACCCAGTTTTAGACACAAAAGGTTTACCTTTGGATGCGAAAAATGGCACGAAATGTTTACGATTTTCCTAACGGCGAACTGGTTAAGTTTGTGTGGCTCAAGGTCATCGATCTTCCGACTGCTCTGAGAAAGCCTCTTGTGTATACTGCCACAAAAAACATAATGCAATCCTTTGTTACAAAAATGAGAAAAAAACCCGAAGCATCGCAATCAAAAGGAGTAGAAAATTCAGCGTGCAATCACATTAGCATCGGTAGGAATAAAATATTATTACAGACGGCGACAGTAGAACTTAAAAGTAGGTCACGCAATAAATTAGTTCATTCTTTATTTGACAGCGCTAGTCAACGCTCGTATATTCAGAAACGTCTGTCTAAACAACTGGGATTAAAAGTCGTGGGAAGGGAAGAAATAATGATTCATACTTTCGGATCTGAAGTGCCTACCAAACAGAACTGTGCGCGAGTAGAAGTAAAAATAAAAAACATTTTCGATAACCAGGAATTAATTATTCAGGTTTTAGAGACTGATGAAATATCGAGTGATGAGCTAGACTATCCTTCGAAAAATATTAAAGAGTTGTTAAAAGATAGGGGAATAATTTTAGCGGATGTTGATCACGAATTCTTAGATAACAACAACGTATCTTTACTCATGGGAGCTAATAATTATTGGAAATTAGTAAAAGACAAAATTGAACGTTTGAACTCATCATTAGTTACAATGGAAACCAAAATGGGTTGGATTTTAATGGGAAAATTGTCCGATCATATCGACAATAAAGAAAATGTAACTAATGCTGTCGCAGTGACTTTGTAAGGATCTTAAGTTTTACTAACGTTTATTTTATTTTAAATATTTACTATCACTTCTTATTTTCTACTTCCGGCCAGAATTAAAAGCTTTAACTTATTTATGCAAATTTGTCTTGCGAACGCCAAGTACTTAAGTTGTGGCTTTTTGCCAAGCAAGAGATAGGAAGAAGTTATTAGAAGCAGGCCGCTTGCCATAGCAGTTTTACTCGGTTGCTGGTTGCCTTCAAGGCCAGAGGTTTAATCCTCTTGATAATTTTAAACGTATCGTAGTGTTAACAGTTCTCTGTACTACATACGGCCTTTCTGTTAATATACGGCCAATCTTCAAGTAGGCACTTGTTTATTAATCCAAAGTTAGTTTAGTTAGAGTTTAGTTAATATTTTTATATTCTTACGTTCAGACCACAAGTGGTTGATCTCTGTATTCCGAAATCCGGAAATCATTGTAAAGAGAGAAAAATAAAGGGTTTCGTATACCCTTCCTGTGTATCTTGTCTACTTCCCACATTTATTGAACTTAGCTTTAGTAAGCTCCCTGTTCCGAGTCAGGTCATTTAATGTTCCTAAAGCAAGTAAGGAGGAACATAGAACCTGATAGTGGCGTCCGACGAAGAAGAATAACCATGGCCGAGTTTCAAGAAGAAGCCTGCAGAAGCGGCTCAGAATCCAGAAATGCCAGCTGCCGCCCTGGAAGGATTTGGTTACATCGTCCAGACCATGCGCGCATCGATGAAACCAGAAGCAACATTTAATGGAAACTCACCGGTAACCAGTCTTTTGGAAAAATTGGATGACCACTTCATGATGTATCCCGTGCATGAGTTCCAGAAAGTCACCTTAGCTACCAGCGCTTTGAGGGGCCAAGCGCTTAATTGGTTCAAATGTATCGGCAGAAGCCTCTTGGGTCAAGCGGGAAGTCCCACCTATAGTTACGAAAATTTCAAGACTGCCTTAGTAAAAGCCTTCCCTGTCGTAAGAGATCGTGCAATATTAGAAGCGGAACTTTTCAGCATATACCAGAAACGAATTGAAAATCTCTCAAGCTTTATTTTAAGAAAAATTCACGTCTTCAAACTCTTGTATGGAAACCGTCCGGATCCTGAGATAATTCAAGTGATTTTGCCGAGGTTACTTCCCCAAGTACAAGACTTTATTGAATTAAGTAATCCGACTACACTGGAAAAGTTATTTGAGCTAGCAATCCAGTTTGAAAGTAGAAGAACGGCGGACATTGAAAGAAGACGCCAGTATGAACAACGAAACCACTTTGGTGCGCCAAGACCACAGCAAAGTCAAGAACACGACTACGGAAGCAAAGCGAATCAGTGGGCAAGGAAACCCGAGTATCCGAAAACAACCGGCGAACGTCGACAGTTCAATAGTAATCCAGGAAAAACGTCTGAAGGCCAGTGGAAAAAAAAAGGAAAGCATGGAAAGGAAAAAACAAGATTTAAACTAAAACGGATTTCTGCTGACGGGAGGTTGCGGAAATCCGAAGGCCAAAAAAACCCCTCTTCCTTCAAGTTAAATACAGTGATGGTAAAAAATTTGACTCTTCCAAAGATTGAAGTGTTGGTGAATAACATCCCAGCCACCGCACTCCTGGATACAGGCGCGCAGTGTTCCTGTGTGGCAGAAGATTTTTTAGGAAGTATTTTCGTAAATACCGCATATATAATTCGGATAATACGACAGTGTTAGTTGCGCAGGGAGAAAGATGCAAGTGCATAGGTAAATTACCGCTATACGTTCGTATCAAGGACGAACAAGTAAAGATTATGTTTTTTATAGTAAAGAATTTGCAAGCACATATCATCTTAGGGATAGATTTTCTTTCAGAGGCAGAAGTAACGCTGGATTTTAACGAAGCGTTCCTTAAGCTGACGATGAAACCAGTTCGAGAAGAAAAAACAGAACCACCAATGTTAAACTTGACCACCTGCCTAAGGAAGAGCAAAAAAAATCCGACAAGTGGTAAGTGAATTTGCTTCGTTATTTAGTGATATTCCAGGATTTACTCAAGTTACTAACCATAGTATCGACATCGGAGATTCACTGCCGGTTCGCCAAAAACCATACCGATATGATAAGAATAAAGAAAAAATTATAGAGTGGCACATTCGAGATATGTTACGTAAAAAGATCATAACGCCCATCTCAAGTAGTTATGCTAGCCCTTTTGTTTTATGTAAGAAAAACAATGACTATCCAGTAACACATCTAAAAAGGTGGCGTTTTGCGATTGACTATCGTAAATTAAACTCCATGACTAAATGTCCGGTATATCCGTTACCTATTATTGAAGAAATTCTAAGGAACATAACTTCTACCAAATACATGACGACTTTAGACTTAACGACTTGTTATTTTCAAATAGGTTTTAGACCGGAAGATGTGCCTAAGACTGCTTTTATAACCAAGTCTGGCACTTATGCATTCCTGCGTATGCCGTTTGGCCTTTCAGGGGCACTGGCAACATTTCAGCGATGTATGGACATTGTGCTAAGGCCTGTTCTTGGAAAGTCCACATTTATCTATTTAGACGATATCATTATTACTAGTGATAATCTGGACAAACATGTACAGGATTTAAGACAGGTGTTTTCATTATTAAATGAGGCCGGTCTAAAAGTTAATGTCGAATAGTGCAAATTTGCAGCCCCTGAATTAAAATACTTAGGTTACAAAATATCTCAGAAAGGAATCGAGACAGACGAATCAAAAATAATCGCTGTGCAAAGGTATCCGCCGCCAAATACGGCTAAGAAGCTCTCTTCTTTTCTAGGACTTTGTTCATATTATAGGTCCTTTATAAAAGATTTTGCAGCTATTGCTGAACCATTGTTAAAATTAAAAAGGAAAAAGGCAAGATTCTCGTGGACGGCCGAAGCCAATAGTGCTTTCGAAAAATTAAAGCAAGCATTAACGCAAGCCCCTGTTTTGAAATTTCCTGAAAAGGATGAGAATTTAGAAATTTCAGCGGATGCTTCGGATTATGCGGTAGGAGCGGTACTTTCGCAAAATCAGCAGCCCGTGGCATTTTTTAGTCGAACTTTAAATCAAACACAAAGAAATTATTCCGCGACCGAGAGAGAGGCACTTGCAGTTCTGTTAGCAGTGTAAAAGTTCCGAGTCTATTTTGGAAGGGCGCCAATAACAGTGTATTCTGATCATGCGGCGGTAACTAGATTGTACTCAGGGAAAAACTTATCCCCAAGGTTAATAAGATGGGCACTCAAGTTACAAGAGTACAATCTGGTAATCAAGCACACCCCCCGAAAGGAAAATATCGTAGCAGATGCCCTATCCAGAATAAAAATAGATGAAGAAGGTAACACTGTAAAGGTGGCAATGCTCACAGCATGTACAATAAATTCCCGAGAAACTGTAATAACCGAACTGGGAAAGGATCCTGAATTTAGAAACATTTATGAGTATTTAAAGGATCCTGAAAATTTTAGCCACCAAGATATTGTGGCGATAAGAAATAGGGCGGCCCATTACGAACTAATAGATGGTCTATTATTTTATACAAAAACTACAAATTCCAACAACGAATTTCGACCTGTTATCCCAGCTAGTCTTAGATTAAATATCCTGCAGGAGTTACACGACTGCCCTTTAGCTTCTCCTGCTGGTTTTCGAAAAACTATCCAACGCGTACGCGAGGCAGTCTATTTTCCTGAACTGCAAAAGTTAACAAGGGCGTATGTCCAGTCCTGCCCAACATGTCAAGCAGTTAATTATATTAATTTCCGCCCGGCCGGGTTTCTAAATAGCATTAAATCCGAATTTCTAAATGAAATAATTGGCATCGATTTATTGGGCCCTTTCCCAAAAAGTCAGTTAAATAAAAGTCGGTATCTCCTTGTTATGGTTGATATTTTTAGTAAGTGGACCGAAATTGTTCCCTTAAAACGAGCCTCCGCGAAATTAGTTACTGATTCTATTTTAAATAAATATATTTTAAAATACGGGGCGCTCCTAAAAGTTATATCGGATAATGGTCCTCAATTTGTAAGTAATATATTTGAAGACATGTGCCAAAAACTGGGCATACGTCATTTAAAAATGGTCCCGTATCGGCCGCAATCAAATATAGCGTAACGGGTCAATAGAAATATAGTGAAAATTATCCGTAGTTATGTTAAAAATTTTCATAAAAGCTGGGATAACTATGTCAATGAATTAGCTTTCGCCCTTAGGACCGCAAAACATGATACAACGGGCAAAACTCCTGCTGAGTTATTTTTAGGCAGAAAGATTATAACGCCGTTAGATAAATTATTTTATGTTCAACAAAGAGCCCCAGAATTTAAAATGGGTGATATAGAAAAACTAATAAAAGAAGCAAAAAAGAATACGGAAATAGCACAAAGAAAACAGAAGTTATACTATGATCTGAAACGACGGGGAGTAACTTATAAAGTAGGAGATGAAGTATTAAAAATTAAGCATTCACTTTCTTCAGCACCAGAAGATAAAACCGCCAAATTTTTTTCACGATTTGAAGGACCATATGTCATGGAAAAAATAACTCAGGCTGTAGTGGTGTTAAAAGCCAGGAATGGTGAAACATGCTCCGCAAACATTGACCAGATAAAACCATTCTATGGCCGTAATAAAATGCAAATATTTAAAGATCTTTTGCAGGATCCGGCACGGCAGGCACTGCAGGCACAAGCTCCAGAGGTGGAACAACGACAATCACAAGGACAAGCCATTAGGAGGCAGGAGCAATTGAAAAGAAATTTTCTCCGTTGGAAAATTGAAGGTCACAAGAAAAAGAAGCCGTTCCACCGACCAGAAAAGAATTAACGGCTTGTTAATATGTTCTTATATACAATGTGAACTGTTATTTTAAGCGTTAAGAAATACTGTGATATGTTAAAAGTGAAAGTAATGCCAAAAAATTTTAACTTATTTGTGTGACTGTAAAAAGAGCCAAATTGTTGTGAATATGTGTTAAAGGTTGAATGAATGTATTAGGCTCTCTGACGCTACACTTCAGAGTTAGCCACTTTCAGAATAGTACCTCAGGGTTTAGAGATGAATATAAGGTGTGTTATGAGGTCTTGTTATGTTGAATTTTAACACGTTAGTGTTTTGATTGCAGGCGGTAGTGTTGAACACTTGTACATAAACACGTTCGTGTTTGGTGTTTTCTTTTACAACACATGTCAGAGAGCACGGGGAGAGAATTAAATTACGTCATGAATGAAATAAGAATGTTAAGAGAAATATAAATATTCATGTTACTTGCCATTTAATTGTGTAACATTTCATTAAACTAGTTTTCCTTCTAGATCTCTGGAAGGAACCAGATTTCAACTAAGAGCTCCTGTTTAGATGCAGTACAGATGAAAAGTAATTGTCCATGAAGTTGATAATGTAAAAAACGATTTTTTTTTTAATTTCTAGTTTCTAGTGAGAAATGTTTGTAAAAGATTGGCCTCGCGTTAGATTCTAGAGCTAAAAGTCTTCAACAAGGTCGTTTTAGACCTCAGTTTCAAACTAATTAACTCTGGCGGGAAGTATGTAAGGATCTTAAGTTTTACTAACGTTTATTTTATTTTAAATCTTTACTATCACTTCCTATTTTCTACTTCCGGCCAGAATTAAAAGCTTTAACTTATTTATGCAAATTTGTCTTGCGAACGCCAAGTACTAAAATTTGTGGCTTTTTGCCAAGCAAGAGAGAGGAAGGAGTGATTAGGAGCAGGCCGCTTGCCATAGCAGTTTTACTCGGTTGCTAGTTGCCTTCAAGGCCAGAGGTTTAATCCTCTTGATAATTTTAAACATATCGTAGTGTTAACAGTTCTCTGTACTATATACGGCCAATCTTCAAGTAGGCACTTGTTTATTAATCCAAAGTTAGTTTAGTTAGAGTTTAGTTAATATTTTTATATTCTTACGTTCAGACCACAAGTGGTTGGTCTCTGTATTCCGAAGTCCGGAAATTATTGTAAAGAGAGAAAAATAAAGGGTTTCGTATACCCTTCCTGTGTATCTTGTCTACTTCCCACATTTATTGAACATAGCTTTAGTAAGCTCCCTGTTCCGAGTCAGGTCATTTAATGTTCCCAAAGCAAGTGAGGAGGAACAGTGAACCTGATAACTTCTTTATTAATTCACACATCGAAGATTGAAAATTTGTGGAAATTAGATTTATTGGGCATTCGAGATCCTGTTGAAACAAAATGCAAAAAGGAAATCGAAATTGCAGCATTGAATCATTTTAACAAAACTGTTACCTTTAAAGAGGGAAGATATGAGGTTCAGTTGCCTTGGGTAATAGAAAAGAACTGTTTAAGTCAAAATTTCGATATTGCTAGACAGCGTTTAAACAGTACGACACACCGGTTGATACAAAAAGGCAAATTCCAGGATTACGAAAATATTTTCACAAACTGGTTAAACGAAGGAATTATAGAAGAAGTCCCTGAACACGAAATGAATAATCAGTGTCACTATTTACTACATAAAGGGGTATTCAAAGAAACTTCGACCACGAAATTGCGACCGGTTTTTGATGCTTCCTGTAAAGACAAAAATTCGCGGTCACTTAATGATTGCCTAGAAAAGGGTCCAAATTCGCTGGAACAAATTATTCCTATAATTTTAAGATTTCGCAATAATAGAATAGGAGTTATTTCAGATATAAGAAAGGCTTTTTTGCAAATGTCAGTGAATAAGAGTGATCGAGATTTCTTACGATTTTTATGGTGGAAAGACTTTGACAAGAAGGAACTTAGAGTTTTTAGACATAAACGCGTTGTTTTTGGATTGAATTGCAGACCCTTTTTTATTGGCTGCTGTATTAATCCATCACATTGATCTAAAATCGTCTAAATACCCTGAAACAGCGGAAAATTTAAAATCATCATTCTACGTAGATAATTGCATTACATCAGTTCCTGATGAAGAGACACTTACGCGATTCATCGAGGAATCGAAACAGATATTAGATTCTGCGTCATTCGATTTGAGAGGGTGGGAGCACACTCCTCTTTTGAAATCTGAGGACAGTATAGAACCTATTCCTGTATTGGGAATTTTATGGGATAAGGAAGATGATAGCCTTTTCTGTGAGGTGAAGACTGCTACTGAGAAACCAGTGAATCTTACTAGAAGAAATATATTGTCTGCGGTAGATCGCATTTTCGACCCCATGGGTTTTCTCTGCCCTATAAAGCTAACACCTAAACTACTCATACAAAAGACATGGTTGTTAAAAATTGGTTGGGATAGAAATATACCCGAAGACTCAGGAAAAGAGTTCTATTCGTGGATTGATGATTTGTCATTTTTATCCAGTATTAGAATTCCAAGGGCTTTAGATATAAACGGAAATGAAAGTCTTAGTCTTCATATGTTCTGTGACGCAAGGAAACAAACCTATGGATGTGTGATTTATTTAAGAAAAGAAACAAGTGAAAATGTATCGGTGTATTTTCTTCTAGCTAAAAGTAGAGTGAGTCCATTAAGAAAAATGACCATAGATCGTCTAGAATTATTATCCTGCTGTATAGGAATCAGACTCGCAGCTCTTGCTTTACAAACACACAAATTAGACAACGTTCCAAGGAACTATTGGACAGATTTGAGTACTGCTTTTTCTTGGATACAAAGAGATGACCATTGGGCGCCATTTGTCGCAAATAGAGTAAAAGAGATACGAAAATTGTCATCGGAATCTGAATGGCGTCACATTACAGGAAATTCGAATCCAGCAGATATACCATCACGAGAGTGTTCGATTAAGAGTTTTGTGAAATCTCGCTGGTGGCAAGAGCCAGAATGGCTTATGAAGAACGAGGAAGTGTGGCCAACTAGTAAAGTGATTACTAAGGAAGAAGAAATTATGAAAGAAAAGCGAAAGAACATTATTTCGACTTTGGCTAATTGCTGAGAAGAAATTAGTGAAGATTGTTCAACAAGAAGCATTCTCTAGTGAAGAACAGTTGAAGGGACATTTTACTTTTAGAGATGAAGAAAGGATTATAAGATTGAAAACGAAGATTTTGAGAAGACATGATGATGAAAACTTCCGGTGCCCCATTGTACTTCCATCCAAACATGAATTAGTAGAAAGAATGATACAAGACTACCATTTACAACTTTTACATGCTGGTACTCAAGTTCTTTTGACCAATATTCGTCAAAAAATTTGGATAATAAAAGGAAGAAAAACAGTACAAGGAGTCATATCGAAGTGCGTTCGGTGCAAGAGACACTCGGCGAAAGCTCTTGATACAGTGCCTTGTCCTCTCCCAGAAGATCGAGTCAGAGATGCTTATGCATTTGAGGTGACAGGTGTTGATGTAGCAGGACCACTTTATTTAAAAGAAAATAGAAAAGCTTGGATGTTGCTTTTTACTTGTGGAGTTTATCGTGCAGTTCATTTAGAATTAATTGAAAGCTTATCGACTAACGGATTTAGAAGATTCATAGCACGAAGAGGACGGCCTAGAGTAGTATACAGCGATAATGGCACAAATTTTGTAGGGGCAAGGAATTTGCTCCGATCTGTTGACTGGAACCAAATTATCAGAAGTTCTTCGATAATGAAAATTCAGTGGAAGTTAAATCCACCAACCGCAGCATGGTGGGGCGGCTGGTGGGAGAGACTGGTTCAGATGATCAAAAAATTATTTAGAAGAGTCGTGGGAAAAGCATTACTTTCATATGAAGAAATGTTAACTATCCTATGTGATGCAGAAGCAAATATCAACTCCAGACCATTAACATACGAGTCAGAAGATTCCACCGATTTATGTGCACTCACTCCATCTATGTTTATTCAGGATGTGCAAACTGAAGGTGTTCCGGATCTGGACAGTTTGGATAAAATCAACTTATCAAAGAGAGGGCGTTTCCACCAAAAGTTACGTGAGGAATTTCGTAAAAGATTTAGAGAGGAATATCTTGGTATGTTAGTACATCGACCAAAGACCGTATCTTCGCGAACCATCAAGAAAGGTGATTTAGTGTTTGTAGAGGACGATAAAAGGAAAAGAACAGACTGGCCTATGGGTCGTGTGATCGATGCATACCCAGGAAAAGACAACAACATCAGAGTGGTGAAAGTAAAAACATCTAATGGTGAACTGTTAAGACCAGTACAAAGAGTATTTCCAATGGAGATAGACAATAAAGAATCTATCTTCGAGTTTAAAACTACTCAGTCATCCAAATCTTTGAGAAATACTGGTAAAATGAATGATTTAGTAATTGATACCGAAGACTGTGAATTTGAAAATTCTGATAAAAACATTTCAGTTTAGTAGATATGGCAGAAAAATTGTGAAACCAAAGAACTTTAATTAGTTTAATTTTGTTTTCAGTACCACTATTATTTGTTTTCTTTGTTCTTTCTTTGAATTTAAATTTTGTATACAATTTGGTTTTCCAGTTTAGAGAATTAATCTCTTTGCTAGTATTTTTCAGAAAAGAATTTTTTGCCTGTTGTTTTAAGAATGTAAGTTTGTAGAATATTAAGTAAGTTTAAAATATTCAAGATATTTGTTACGCCTAGATGAAATTGTTGATTTTGGTAAGATTTAAATTACTCATCTTATATTCGTATTTCAATTTTCATTGCACAATTGTTTTGATTTTTTCATACTTTATCAAAAATCAAAACGTGGGAGAAATGTTACAACTCGAACGCGAAATGAGCGAAAGTTTCTCTTCAGCCAGTGGCAACGGGGAGTCGAAAAATGAACTTGGAAGAGAGCGGTCGCTCAGTTTTTCTCTTGATAGAATTTGATACGAAGGGGGAATGATCCCCATCTTTTGATTTGAAATTAATCTCGAATATGAATATATTGTAATATAAAAGATGTGTGTAAATAAAAGTCATTAAGACTTAATTGAAGTAGTGATTTGAATCGAATATAGAGATCGAAAGCTCTCCCAAACAGAACTATGGATTTTAGAAATGACAGAATGACTGCTATGCAATCGAATGCAGTAGGAGAATGCAATGGAACTAGATAGATAACACGAGGGATTCCTTTGGCCCAAATCGACTAAAAGCGTTTTGAATCAGTATCTTCATGTTTTAGAGCCGAATCAGGCTTCAAAAATTACAAATTAGCGATCTGTAAGAAAACGATTCCCGGATTGTACTCACTTGCGCGAGTGATTTGCGATCTTATATTTTCTAATCGCTAATTCCTGGTTTTCACGGACGAATTTCTCACTTACACGGATGGCGCACTCGACGTTTTTCGAATTTAACGCCTTTAAATGGTAATTTGCTTATGTCAAATTTTCTTAAGGGTATACAACATATTAAACCCGTGTAACAAAAGCTTAAGTTAGATTCCGACCCATATTTCGTTTAACAATATTGCATACAGCGCCATTTCCCCCTTGGTGGTGAAGTTTCGAACTTTTTTGACGGAAAATAAATTCCCATGACCTCCTTTACACGGTTACCAAGTTTGATAACATTTGATTCAGTAGTTTTCCTTTTATGACAGTTTCAAAGTGGAGCTTTAATTATAACCACCCTGTATATTATTAAATTTTAATTTGAAGCTATGCGTTATATGTATACCATGCGTAAATTTTTTGCTTTTATGGAAAAATAAAGAATCGAAGCAAATATACTTAGGATAATGGACCAAAACTGAAAAAATTTCCTCTCCCTCCGAAAATCAAATATTGAAACTTCGACCTTGAATTTATTGGGTTATCGAAATATTTACTTTGACTTATCTTCTAAGTCCTAGTTCTGACAAAAATTCCGTCAAAAACTCCGAATTACTGAAGCTGAAGTAAAAGGTTTAGTATATATTCACTGTATGTTATAAAGTAATCAGAGTGTAATAAAAATAGATTATAGAATTTACGCTGATGCAACTTTTTGTCTGACTGCACAACATGTAATGGAAGAGAAGGCTTGTAGAGATCTGTTTTTGACATGCCTCTAAAAGTAGATGTCATACTCATTTTGTCTCTTCAGTGTCAAAAAACATTCCTTTAAGAGGCAACTTTAGTTATTGGGAAAGAAAAAAAATCACAAGAAGACAAATTTGAAGAACATGCAGGACGATTGAGTACACATACTTATTTTCAGAACACAAGCGGTTCTCTGACTGGTTATTGAATAATGTAAAGATGCATTCTCATGCAATACAAAACATTTGGAATATGTTTTCTGACTGAAAACGTAAGATTAAAAGTCATCTGCTTAATTCACAGCCATTTACAAGTCAACTACTCGGGCAATTCCAGAATCCTTTTGATCCTGAGCTTGTAAGACAAACCTAATATCACTGGATTTAAACACTTCTTTAATCTTTCGAGAACGTTTCTTCTTTAGCTCATATTCCAAGAATATTAAGTGAATACAATTATTGCAAAAGAAATTGAATACTTATTTGCACTACGGCTTGTAGTTTACTAACGAGTTAAAAAAACTTAAATTCTGCTTTTCGTGTATAAGAATACAACAATATTTTAAATATTTACAAATAAAATATTAAACTAGAGATTTAATTGGAGCCTCACCAGTTGCCTAGCATTTGAAAATTGTTAAATACTAATCGTTTGTTGCGAAGTCTAACCCAGGCTGCATGGTTTGTTTTCTTAGTTTTCTAGGTTCTCTTTAGAAAGGTTCTCTATGAAAGCATCTTAATCAAATAGCTCCCATGTTCTTTCTTTGTTCAAATAACCAACTACCCTAGTTTAAGCGCGAATTCCAAGTAAAGTTACAAGCAAAACCCGAATACTCATTAAAAATCATGTAGCTTGCCCATCGGGAGTAACATGAAACATACGGAGCCAATATTTGAATCGCTGTTTCTAAACTTAGATGGTCATTCCTTAATTAAATAGCCCACCAGCGGCAGAGCGATAAAGACGCTGAATACTGGTAGTTCGTTCTGAGTTTCGAATCCTGCTAAAGGACAGGCTGCATGGGCGTTTTCGTGGTTTTTCCCATGTGTAACGTATATACGAGCCACTATCTCTTAGAAAGTCCTCCACGAAGGCATTCCTCCCTTTAGGCAGATAGCCCTCGTGTGCTTTGCGATAGTTAAATAATCTACTCCAATCCAATCCTTAATTAAATATAATTGATTTGTAACTTCTACTAGAGCTGACGGTAAGAATTGAAGTGTAAATAAATAATATCGTGTGCAATCTTGATTAATATAAAATTTAAAATATTTTCATAGAAAAATATTTTCATTCAGAGAGAAAGTTTTTTGAAATATTTGCAATTACTTTATAAAAAGGATTTATTAATAACCGTAATAATTACTTATTATATTACTGATGATTAGGATTCAGTTCTTGACAATTACATTCTAAATTAGAATTTTAAGGATATAATGAAAATGCGCTACGCACAAAAATACACTTTAGAATAAAAAATGAGTTGATATCCTCGTTGTTAATTGAATCCAGAATGTTGGGTGTCGTTTATATAATTATTCTTACTTGTCCACAGAATCTGCTGACTTATCCAGCCATTAAGTAGCTGCAGATCATTTCTACATAACCATTGAACTTCCATTAATTCAGTCTCTAGAGGGTTGTATGTTTATATCATAATTTGACTTTTATAAAAATGATTATTCTAAATCTTATGTTTCTATAAAAATATACTGTGCTTTAAAAATATGGATGATAGTATCAGCCGCTCTTTCAGCCACTTCAAAAGCAGCAGTTTGTTTAGAAATAAATTATGTAGTTAATGTCATAAAATTCAAATAAACATCAAACGAAAATTCTCAGTTTTAGACAATTCGATTTATACGAAGTAAAGTAGCAGACGATAAAACGCCGAGGGCAAAAATTTACTCTTATTTTTTTTTAAAAAGATAGAGAGAAATTTAAAAAAAAAAGTAGGTAAAAATTTGAATAATATTATTTATAATTTAAAATAAATAGCTTTTCATATAGTATTAATAAATATTTATTACGCATCATTGAGAGAAAAAATGTCATATAATTAATTCTCTGTAAAATTTTACTTGAAATTTAAGGTTAAAAATAGTTGAGGCAATTCACTGTAACAAAAATCCATAGATCACATTTGGCGTTATTATCGCTCAAAAAAAAGATGCCAAATTTCAAAACACGAAAATATGTAAATTCGTGTATATCTTAGAAAATTTTGAATAAAAAAGTCTAATTTTTTGCAGATATGCTTAAAACTACACCTACGTTAAGATGATGGTAAAAATTTTATAGGTTATAATTCAAAATGTTTTTCGAAAAATTTGTAAAAATTATTTAAAAATAGAAATTTAAAAAATAAAACAAAAAATGGGTAAATTTTATTTGGAATGAACCTAAATTTCGAAAGGTGAAAGGAAAAATAATAAAAGTTTAATAAAAAAAAGAGATATTAATAAATATTTACCAAATTCAATTAACATTGAGGAGCTAAAATTTTGAGAGCTAATATTTTAAAAACTACTCGTACGATTTTTACAAAACTTGGTATTCTGGCATAATTTGAGTCGTAGAATTGAAATATGGAAAAATATTGATATGTTATTTCAGAAAAAGTCCGATTTTGTGTCAAAATACCTATGTTAGAATAGTGCTATATATAAATTTAATATATATCCTAAGTCGCGATTTCGAGAGATGAAAAACGCAGTTTGAATTTTGTCAATCGGCCCAGTAGAACGGGAGATATAGCACTGTCCCATTTTTCTTTTCTTTTTTTTTTTTTTGGAGCAGTGTACGTTTAATTTACTTACGACATACCACACATGTGTGGTACATTTTCTATGCAGACAAGCATATATACTCATAACACACTTTTTTCCAAATCACTTGTTACATGCAGTTCCGGATATACATCAAGTTCACACCTCTGATATAAATTTCTACATACTGCAAAATGAATTTCGTGTTTCCTATTAAATATAAGGAGGAAATTAAATTCAATTTTACTCAAATTAGTTTTTAAATGGTTCATACTAGATTTTCCTATCCTATGCAAATATACAAGTAACCATAAAAATATCATTGTACGTCACCCATGAGGCTTATGCCTTATTTCCAGGAACAATTGATCAAAAAATAAGCTGATACATTTCACACAAATATGACTTCTTGTTCAAACAAACATTTAGACTCCTTGATCATGAATTAATATAGTGATATTTTACGTACTGCACTAGGTCAAGTTTCGCCTTTTTTGCATTTCTTAGGCAGTGAATCACAATCTCACAATGTTATATACTGACATTATGTAAACATAAAAATTTTCACAGAAGATATGCATTCAAATATTTAAATTGCACGTTCCTCAAACACACTCGCTATTCGGCCTGCTGAGAAAATGCTGAATCACTATTGGGCGGGAATAGCGGGCGGAAACGAAACTGCTCAAAACCGGGACAAAATTTAAACCTGCCCGTCAATTACAGACCCATCAGTCTGTTATCTTCTCTCTCTAAGATCTATGAATTTGTCTTACTTAATCGCCTGAATGAATTCTGTCGGGATCAAAATTTACTAATCCCGGAACAATTCGGCTTCCGACCTAAACACTCCACGGTACACCAGTTACTCCGTGTAGTGGAATTCATTCATGAAGGCTTTCGTAAGCGAGAGAGAACTGGAATTGTCTATCTAGACGTTGCCAAAGCGTTTGACAGGACTTGGCATGACGGGATTATTTACAAGCTCATGCGGCTTGGTTTTTCGGCTCATCTCATTAAAATTATTAACTCGTACTTGACCGGACGCAGTTTCCGCGTGCGAGTTAACCACGAATTCTCCTCTCCCCGCCCAATCTATGCTGGGGTGGCTCAAGGAAGTCTCCTCGCCCCCGCAATCTTTAACCTTTATGTAAATGACATTCCTAAGGCCCCAAATATCGATCTTGCATTATACGCAGACGATACAGCCATCATTTCTCAACACTCCAACACCCTCCAGGTAATCTCACAATTGCAGAGTTACCTTTCGACCTTAGAACTCTGGCTCGGTCTGTATAAAATCAAAATTAATGTCGCAAAATGTGCTGCCACCATGTTCATCCGAAGAAATATCCCAAATTTACCTAACTTAATGCTCTTCGGTGAACCCATTCCCTGGGTCTCTTCTTACAAATATCTAGGTGTTTTACTAGACTCAAAATTAACTTGGCAGCCTCACATCCGCAAAATCATAGCGGGTGCGACAGCTGTCAAAACCGCCCTACGCCCCCTCTTAGCTAGTCATAGCGACCTGTCAACTGATAACAAAATCTTGCTCTACAAATCAATGATTAGGCCGGTTCTTACGTATGCGTGTCCCGTATGGGGCCCATGAGCACTGACTAACAGAAAACATGTCCAAATTTTTCAATCTAAAATGCTTGGGCAAATTCTAAAAGCTCCGTGGTTTGTACGGAACGAAGAGATTTATAACGACCTCAAAATTATGCCCATTAATCGCTATATACAGCGACTTTCGGAAAAATTTTTCAAAAATATTCAACGTGTTGCAAATCCTGTGCTTCATATGCTACCCGTATACGATCCTGCTGTTGCTTCTTCCCGAAAAAGACCCAGAGCGGTTCTTAATAGGGAATATTCAGCTCTGCCATTTAAACGGGCTAGATATGAGCACACTGATAGCCACGTGAATAACTACCTCTCGTTCCTTAACCCCCCCGCCTCTAAAGTTCTTTAATGCACACGGCATTAACTCGAGGAACCTCCTTAACGTTTCTTTAATAAGAAACATCACAGTCAAATAGGACTGATTTAACTTACTATAATCTTTCAATTAAAATAAAACTGAAAAAGTTCTCTCCTAAACTGAAAAATATTCTTTAAACTTTAACTTCTCTCTTCCTTTAAGAAGGAACTTTCTTAGGCGCTTAACAGCGTCCTTTTTGGCTTTTAAAAACCGCAATGAATAGCGGTCGAAAAAATGAAACTTCTCCCTCCCAGCTGATCACTGACAGAACTACTTTTTCGACCTGTAAACAGGTTCCCCCCTCCCCCCCCACCTCGAAGAACGCGCATCGGAATTCCCCTGCGTGTCCTTCATCTGACGTATGCAAAGAAAATGAAAATCAAGGTTCAAGGAAACTTCACCTTTTATTTTTCTAGTCAAAATTTTTCTGGCTGCCCCTATCTAAATTATTCTGGCCCTTTTTCGGCGCAAAATTAAGACCTTCTGAGTTTTTTGCCTTTTTTTGACTCAGTATGAAGGCACTTACTCCAAGTCATTCGGCTTATCAAAATTTTTACCTTATTTGACAATACCCTCTTTCGGATGATTTAATTTCCTTTGAAGATGTGGAGGTAAAGGCGTAATTGCCTATGAACTCCGTAAATTGCACTTCCTTGATCCTTGATCCGAAACTGCTCCTTCCCAGCTGACCAACTGACACAGCAACTTTTTCGACGCGTAAGAGCGTCCCCCCCGTCCTTTCCCCTCCGCGAAGTTGACGTTCGCAAAGAAAGATCAAGCATGGCCAACTACAGGATCGGCCACGGAAGCTCAGAAGTCATGTGATCTGACGTCACGAACTCCGTCTGAGGAAAGAACGTTTGAGTGTGAGAATGGATGTGTGCCGTTGGAGTAGCGTACATATTTAGTGTTTCTCGTTAATAACGAATATTTTAAACCGTTTTATTTTATATTATTTATAATGCCAGATCGATGCTGTGTCCCAGGATGCCAGTCAAATTATGACAAAGCTGGAACGTACGTTTCTGTTTTTAAATTTCCAAAAGACGTTGAAAAAAAAAAGTATCCGCGATTCAATTCACCTATAGATGGCGCTTTCACACATTAGTATGGCGGATAAAACTCGGTATTTTGATTTGTGATCTGGCTTCGTACATTCAAAAATGGAGTTACTTAGCTCTTCCGAAATGTTTGATTTTGTTCAAGGAGGCGTAAATTCTCGCTGTATTACTGAAGCAGAGAGCATTTTAAAAAGCTGATCATTTGGTAATGCTCGGAATTTTACTTGAAATCCAATGTACAAGTTTTGGCTATCTATTTAAGGATAAGTTCTATAGCGTCCTGATCGCATGAAATCGAAGGACATTTCATTGTTCAAAAAGGACAAATAAAAATTTAAAAAAAAAATTCTTGTTCATGTAAAGGAGGAACTGCTGGCTGTTGTAGGAAATTGTGTCGCTGTTTTATTGTATTGTGACATGTAGCTGATTTTAACGTCCACTGATTGTAAACAAATGATTTCATATGTGTTTTACTTGGGATTTCCAGAAAATCTGTGCAGTCAAAAGTGTCTTTTTTTCCCATAAAAATGATATTGAATCATTATATGTATACTAAAAATATATTGATCTATTATATGCATCTATTGTACTTATACACATGATAGCACTAATCATCAAATGCAGTTTTGAGAATATCAACAAGCAAAGCACTTAAAAATGAAAAAAAGACACTTATTATAGAACTATTAATATTCTGTATGTATTATAGAAAATACATGCAATGAATAATACCATGACCAAACATTTCAAAAAAAAAAAAAAAAAAAAAAAAAAAAAAGGAGAAGATTAAGTATTACCTACCTCAGTACTTGAGAAAGCAATCCTGGCATATAACATGTAGTTAACTTTTGATTACATGATATTACAAGCATTTTCTTTAGATTTGCCCTACAAGTGGTTTAAGCAACTCAATACTGGTAGTTTAATCTCAGCTCAAATCCTGGTGAACAAGCTGGCTGTGCAGTTTTTATTTTTTTGCATGTGTTTTATGAATACGAGCCAGTTTTCCGTATAAAGTTCTTCATAAAGGCATTCTTCTTCAGGTTGATAACCAATGTGCTTAGCCATATTCAAATAGCATAATCTAACCTTACCTTTTCTTTAGATTCTGTATTCACATGTTATATTTTTATCTGTTAAGATTTGTTCATAACAGGATCACCAGGCTTCTACCAATCTGGCAGGAGCATACTCAAAACCATGTGATTTATAACAAAATCGATCATGTTGTCCTTGCAAACCTTTATAAATGTTCCAAATTTTCTTAATAATTCTTAATAATCTTATTATTTAGAAATGTGTTTATTGTTGTTTTTATATGAACAAAAGCATTTAAATATATCAATTTTAAAAATAACTGAAGTGTTCTTTTAATCAGTTTTGCTTTTCTAATGCTGTTTTTAATTAATAACTTTATATCTGAGCAAAAAATTCAAGAATAAGTCTATTAAAAATGTCTGTGTGATAAGTCTATTAATTAATTACATTGTATGAACTTCAACATCTTTGAATATGAAACACCGAATTTCATATAGAATATAAAACATTCTATATGAAAACACCGAGTCCATTCCAATCTAATAGAAGAATAAATTATACTTACGAATTCACAGTACGAGCTTCTCTGTATTATATTACACAAAGATTAGAAACAAAGTCTCCACATAGGAAATATTACACTGATATGATGGTCTTGTATTGAAACAGAATTGTAGCAACATAGATGATATGAATTACATTATGCCAAAGAATTATTTCATCCTAAATAAATTATAGCTTTTAGTTTAACTCACACTCACAAACTCAAAGACTCACAAAACAAAATTTCAGAATTGTTGTAAAATTGGTGTCATGTTTTTCCCTATGCTATAATAACTCCACACATTATCTACATATTTTTCTTGTCAGTCAAGAAGATTGATGGAAATATTGTCCTTTCAAAAATTATTGTAACAGATATTTCTTTTTAAGTTACATGATCAACAGAAACTATAGAGATATAGCATATAAAAGAAAACTTGAAAAATTATATGTGGAAATTTGGGAGGAACAGATGCTATTTATTTGGTTAGATAATCAACAGATAAAAGTGGTTTATTAAGTATTTCTCAGTGTTATATGAAACCACCAAGAATTTATGAGTACGTTTTGATATCATGCTTATCCATTATTGGGGCTAATGTACATTGATATCAGTTTTTGTTAGCCAAAAATGGTCGAAAGTAGAGTAAAAATATTAGGAGTTTGACGATAATCACCAATATACCATAATGTATTTGCATAGAAATATAATATCCAACAACCAAAAATAAATTAAACTTATCAAATGAATTTTAATATGCCATAATGGTTTCATGGGAAAATATAACATACCTCTTAAACAACTACAATCATTATATACAACAGCCATTTCATTATAAAAAAGGCATAAATTATATTAATCAGATAAAATTTCTTGTAAGAGCTTCACTATCTGGTTATAATTCTTAAGCAAACAAGAAGCCATTTCCAGTACCATAATATAATTTTCATAAGAACTATCCCATTCCATCGCAGAATATTAAAAGCATTTTGGTAGAAACAGGAAATTTTATGGTAATTTTCCAACAATATTTTAATATTCAGATTGTAGATTTTAAAATTTTATCATTTAAAAAGTTCAATTTCACAGAATGTAAATTTTGGTACTTTTCCGTTTCGCCAGCGCAAATCTCGTCAAGCAGACTTTATTGGCGAGAACACACAGTATATACATAAAAAATATAGACAAATGTTAGTTATAAGAATTTTTTATTTTAAAGGTATAAACATTTAAATGTCATTTAAAATTTTGTAAAAAAGCCAATAAATTTCCAAAAAGACATTAATTTAAGAATTTACTATGCTTTCGTGGTAAAACATCCTGATTCGCCGGTTCACATCACATGACCCCAAGTGATCTCATTTCACGTAAAGTACACTACAAAAATTCAATTCTCTCAGTAATTATCTTCATTAATTTCAAGTTAAATCTTAATTTGGAATACAAGTTTAAATGCAAGAATTATTTCAGTTTGTACGATTTCAATAGCTTAATCAGAAATTATGTAAAACCACAGTGCTTTACTTTGCTAGTGCATTCTGATTAGAATTAATGAATTTAACCTTTGACTTTCCTATATTTTTGCCATCAGGTGAGCGGTATGATAGCATCCGAATTCACATAATTACCACCTGTGAACACCACCAGCGGCCAAGCGGTAATGCCGCTGAACACTGGTAGTTATGTCCGAGGTTCGAATCCTGTGAACGGGCTGGCTGCATGGGTGTTTTCGTGGTTTTCCCCATGTGTAACTTGTATACGAGCCAGTTTCCCTTATAAAGTCCTCCACAAAGGCATATAGCCCTCGAGTGCTTTGCCGTAATCTAATAAACCAAACCAAATGCTCGCGAATCACCTTAGGGCATAAAATTGAACTATCTGGTAAAAATTCTACGTAATTGTATGCCAGTATTGAAAGGAACAATCAATCTGATAAGAAATGCTGTGACTTCTTTTGAAAATGAGATGTAAAAGGTTACCAGTAAGGATATTCCATTTGGCATTAGTTGTACTTTTACTGGCGACCTTATCGCCAGCGCCGGCAAAACGGAAAAGTACCCAAATTTTTTATTCTTTGTTCTTAAGGAAAACATTGTATTTGTAAAGAAATCCAATGCTTTCTTTCTTATAAGTACATAGACTCTAGAATTCTATTGTAATTCATTATGATAAAAAAAGTATTTCTCAGTGAAATGACGTTTAACTATAAAATATGTAAATCCATTTGTATATGCTGCCTTTGGTCGCATTTGTTCCCAAAATGCATAAAAATATATATATATATATATATATATATATAAAATAAATAAATAAAATAAAAAAAAAGAAAAACCTGCCACTTTTATAAAATGCTGAAACTAGGGGTTGGATAATCAGAGAATACTTAAATATTTAGTATTTGAATGAGGTTGATTATGTATGCTTCATATAGCTTTGTCCAAAAACAATGTACCATTCATATGTAACACAAAATAAAGTATATTAAATTACTGTTGACAATTTCAGTTTCTTGGTGCATATTTCATAGCTGAGTATACACATGTAATATGAATATGTGCCAGTTTTCAATGGAAAGTACTACGCAAGGACATCATCTATACCCTTAGGTAGATAGCTTGAGCGGGCTTGACCGTAATCAAATAAACCAGAACCATTCTACCTTACACTATTCATTTAACAAATGTGGCAAAATTTGGTACACTTCTGTTATCAGGACCGAATTCAGAAATGTGTGTATGGATGAATGCATTCACATATGTATGTATGGCATGTATGTTTGTGTATAAACACACATATAAAAGTGCATACACGTATTTCCGAATCGCCCGCTTTATTCACGTTAGGTCACTTGATTTACGTATGCAATCACAAGATATACGCTAACTCGCATGATTGCTAGCGGAGAAGCCCGCCATTTGAGCGGGAAGAAGCCTGCTTTCACTGGCCTTTATTCGAAATTTGGACCAAACTACCAGTGAAGCCCGCTTTCATTCGACAGGATTTGAAATTCGGAGCAAACTACCAGCGTTCAGCGATTTTTTTCCCGGGCTGCGCCCGCTGTATTCACATATGCATCCACAATTTCTGAACAGTACACCGGGAATCGAAAGTTGGACCGAACTACCAGTATTCAGCGATTTTACCCTGGCTGCGCCCGCTTTATTGACGTTATTCACAAAATACTGCCAACATGTTACACATGCGGAAAATCACGAAAACACCTATGCAGTCAGCCTGCTTGCCGGGATTCGAAAATGGACCGAACTACCAGATTTAGCACTTTATTCACATATGCATACAGAAGATAGTGCATAAACGATACACATGTGTAAAATCAAGAAAACACACATGGAGTCAGCCCGTTTGCCGGGATCGAAAGTTGGACCGAACTACCAGTGTTCATCGGTTTTACACGAATATGCATCCAGAAGACACTGTATACACGATACACATGCGGATTTTTATATATCATTCTAAAACATAACTTAAGATTGATTTGCAACACTTGATATAAATGATTTAATGTATTTTTACTCCTCCGAACTATTTTAATGACAAATTTATTCATTCATTTACAATGTTTATCAGATAATATCAAATCAATATGTATATCTGGTGTTACCAAAGGTTTTATTATCCTTAGCATTTTTTATATGTACTATAATTTTCTTAGTAAAAGTGCTGTACGCAAACAATGACATACTGGCAATGAAAATTTTGAGATTGTGCCAGGAAAAAAAAAAAAAAAAAAAAAAAAAAAAAAAAAAAATCGCTAAATCTTCTTAGCACTGATGAGGCTTATAGTTACGGGTATCAACACTGCATAGAATCGACACCAATTCTAGTTACGAACATATAAGCAACACCATAAAATCGAATTTTTATGACGACATAATAATAGGTAAGAGAATTAATGCATATTTGCCCCAGAAATACAACTAAGATAATGTTTGAGATAATAAATATGGTTGCATCATTAAATAACTATGCAAAATCTTTTTTCTTGCAACTAAAAGGCAGTGTATTCATGTATTTTTCTTATTCTACTAAATATTCTACACGTTCTTATTCTACTAAATTAAAGCTTGTTATAAATAAAACAGGAATACATAAACAATCTAATAAATTACTGAACTGATCCAAGTCCTTGCTTTCAATTGCTAACCTGTATACACATGTCTGTGCACGCTGTTTAATTTACTCCAAAGTTATTTAGTTATATGCAATCATATTTTGAATAATGGCTGAGAAATGAAATTACTTAAAAGTCTCTCCCCTATCAATATTTATCACTGAACAAATACTTGGGTGTTTTACATTACAGAACAACAGATTTTCTCGAAAAAGATACATGTGCCCGTTTGATACTTCAAGTGAGGAAAAATACTTTCATCATTAGCTAATTTTCACCATGGAGAAAATTTTTTTAAGCTACTTTAAAAACTTTTTATTACTAATACTTACTTCAAAACGAACACTGCTATAAAAGATAAGAAAAAACATTTAACTGTGCTCAGCGAGTAACAATGGTATGTATATCATTTTATAAGAAATTGTTTGGTGCATGCTATTCTATAGTGGAAAAGATTTGATATCTGTAATACTTTTTATACTCATACTACATCATCATAACTATTTTCTGAACTGGAAATTTTTTATGCTAACTATCCTGAACCACTGTAAACAGTTCTATATAGTTTAACAGGAAATGACTCACACACAGAAATTTCAACATTACTAGAATATGAAATTCAAAGTTCATCATTAACGTTAAAATAATTAACTTTTACTTTTATATGTGTCATTCTATAAATTTTCATTTAAATCATTGCTAACATAAACTGAAACACAATTTAAATTTCTGCAGGTAAAATATGCATAAAAGCATAATTGTATATGTATGTGTATTAATAATATTTAAGAGATTAATGAGCTATAATGATTTATACTTCAATACACAAATATGCATGTTTACTTTCGAAGAACACACATACACATTTATATGTATGATACACGAGAAAGAAAACTTTTCTTACGAGAAAAAATGTAATCAGTTTTTTTTTTTTTTTTTTTTTTTTTTTTTTTTTTTTTTTTTAATGCTTAGAACGCACGTTCATATAATGTCCAACTTTCTTTCCAATTCGAAATACGCGAATCCACCCTCTTTTTTGCTATCTCGTTCGATATTTTTCGAACCAAGAATGCGATAGAAGCATAACTCAGGTTCCTTGCAAGGTCGTGATTTAGACTAGTGTATGCAACAAAACGTGTGGTCTGTACTTCTTTTTAAGTTATACATATGCCCACAACAATAAAAAATAAAACGTTTAATTACTTTTCGATCACAACACGCTTCACAAACTAGGTAGCATTGTCAAACGTAAATACCGCGCTTTAATGTTTCCACCTTTTAGCCACTAGATGGCGTATCAGAGCGCTGGAATCGCGGATTCTTTGTCTCCAGGGGGGGCCCAAGAGCGATGCGCAGTGCAGGGAGAAAGTTATGCCACATACGCATGACGTCATGTGGGTGACAGCGTTAGCTCTTGGCGTTTGTTTACTTTCGTTGCATCAACAGTTTGATATGATTTGTGTTGTTAATTTGCTATTATACCTAGGCGGAAGTGTCAAATTGTGCTATAGCGTTGTGTCAGAATTATACACGTTAATACGTTTCTTGGCGGAAAACACTCTTTACAACCAGATAAAATAACTATTTTTTTAATGAATTTATGTAGTTTTCATGCATAACTGTGATGTAATTTTACATTTATTTTTCATTTTACTGCTATTTTACCTTTAAATTGAAAAATTTCTCATTTTAAATAATTTTTTATCATAATCTTCATTTTGTGTATGAGACATCGTAGTGAGATATTTAAACTCAGTGTCATGTTTACCAATACTGAGTACCTGAATGATTAGTTAATAAATTCGAGTATCCAACTTCATTCACATGTTTTGGTTACTTTCTTTACATCCCAAACGTAATTCTATGTATTGAAGCAGCGTCTGGGTTAAGCTTTGCGAACTAAGTAAACTGATACATGCCTCACCGTGAGGAAAGAACAATTTCTCGACCACACTATGATGCAAACATCGAATGAGTGAGTGACATATTTCCTTCAGTGTTATTTAACTGATGCATACAGGTATGTGTGATGTAATTTAATTGATATAACTTACACATGCTTGAATCTGAAGGAAAACAAATCTGTGTATAATGCTAGCGAAAAAATAGCGAAAGTGTAAGTAAGATATTCTGTTCAGTGTTATTTAACTGCTGCATATGTTTTAATTTTGATTTCATATAACTTGTTTTTAATTATAAGAGAAAGAAAAATAATTCAATATTGAACACATACTTCGAGTATAACAAAAATATTTTAAGAAACAACCTGATAAAAATACATTAGTAATTAAAAATATTTAATTTGTGTACAGGCTGAATTGAAATTAAGATGTGGTGGTGTATTTAATTATGGCAAAGCACACTAGGGCTATCTGCGCAATAGGTGTGATGCCTTCGTGGAGGACTTTCTCAGGGAAACTGGCTCGTATACACGTTACACATGAGGAAAACCACGAAAACGCCCATGCAGCTAGTCCGTTCGCGGGATTCGAACCGAACTACCAGTGTTCAGCGACTTTACCGCTCGGCCGCTGGTGGGCCGAAACTAAGATGTAGGGCAAGTTTATTATTATTATTATTGTGCGTATATGTGTAAGAAAATGTATTTTAATTGTTCCATTTTTAATGTATGGAAGGAAGAATAGGATGCCAATATCGAAGATTATTTACTATAGCAAATAATCACGTCAGGATAAATGTTATATAGAAATCTTGGGAGTGTAAGGGATTATAAGAGTACTTTTAGATTATACTGAAAATATATGCACTTCTGCTAAAATCTGAAGTGAATCAGTATGAAGTGACTTTTCGCTTTAAAAAGAATGTGATAAGTATACTATTTAAAAGTATAATGACGGATATTAAGAAATTTGTAGAATTTTATGGTATTTAAATATGAATTTGTTAAGTCAAATCTTTTTATATATATTTTTGCTTTAGATATGTAAACTTAAAATCACGATCATATATTTCTCATGGAATGTCAAAGTTCATTTGTGTTAAAAAAAGTGCATGAGCAATGAAAATAAATAGAATAATACTTTTTGATTATGTTTTTACCATGGTCTTAGCAGTTATGCCATCATGTGTTCTGTTCAACAAGATTTATTTAGTGCAAACAATACTACGAAAAAATATTGAAAAATACCTTGTTTTACAATATTTATTTCCCTTAATTAACTTAAATATCGTTTTTCATTTTCTAATGCTTTCCTTTACGAAAAGAATTTAATGTTTACAATTATTTTCAGCATTCGTACGAATTCTGTGCATAAAATAAACATTTTCTTTAACAAAATACTTAATCGGAAAGTATATACCCGGTATTTCTGGTGTATCTACCACATATAAAATGATCATTTTGCTTTAGTTTACATTTTTTTCCATTACCAAAATCATGTAGCAGACGCGTCGGCCGATGCGTCTTGTCTCCCGGGTGACGTCACTACCAGCAACCAATGGCACGCTTTTTCCGTTCCTGGCCTAACCTTAGTATATTAAAGAACCTTGCTTTGTCGCGGATATGGTGCAAGAAGATTCCACGAAGAAACTGGTCGCCATCTGCAAGAAGTGTTGTGTGTGAAAAACATTTTATTCAATCGGATATTATAAGAATTGACGAAATATCGGACAGAGATGGTACTATCTTAAAAGTGCCAAGAAAATGTCCAAAACTGAAGGAAGATGCTTATCCCTCTATATTTCCTATTTGCCCAAAATACCTGACGGAAAACAAACCTACTCCAAGAACAAGTAGATCTGAAAAACTTGCAAAATCAGATGAAATTGCATTTCAGCAATTTTTAGATGAAGACCGAATCAAAAGTTTTATTGATTTTTGTGAACAATTGGATCTACGGGTAAATTCGTTCAAGTTAATTTCAAAACCAATTGTAATAAAAAACAGTGATCATGTATTTTTAATTAATTTAAATTTATTGTCAGCACCAAGGGTACTTTCAAGCATAAAATTCAATAATGATATGAGTTTAAATGTTTTTCTTGGTGATATTTCTGTTCCTGTATCTCACTTCAAAATTATTCTAAATAACCCAGATAATCTTTTACGATGGAGTGAACTGGAAAATATTTTAAGTTTCATTAAAAATATGCAGAAAGATGACTTAAATGAAGTGCTTCCTAGTGAAAAAGAAAAGTCTGTGTATCATTGGAAAAAATGCATTTCTCCTGATGAAGATGTGTATGACAATAAAAAATTCGGTACTTTTCCGTTTCGCCGTCGCAAATCTCGCCAAGCAGACATTTTATGGGCGACAACGCACACACAACACATAAAAAAATGTTAACAAATGTTTAGTTATAAGAAATTTTTATTTTGAACGCATAAATATTTCAATATTGTTTAAAATTTTATAAAAAGACAATAAATAAAGACGATAAATTTGTAAAAAGACATTAATTTAAGAATTTACTATGCTTTCATGTTACAACATCTTGATTCGCCGTTTCACATCACGTGACCTCAAGTGATCTCATCACACGTAAACTACGCAACAAAAATCTAATTCTCTCAGTAATTATCTACATTAATTTCAAATTAAATCTTAATTTGGAATACAAGTTTAAATGCAAGAATTATTTAAATTCGTACGAGTAGCTTACTCAGAAATTATGTAAAATTGCAGTGCTTTACTTCGCTAGTGCATTTTCATTAGAATGGATGAATTTAACCCTTGATTTTGCCTTTTCTATATTTTCGGCTTCGGGTGAGCAGTGTCATTGCATCCTAATTGACTTAATTACCGCGAATGGCCTTAGGGCATAAAATTGAACTACCTGGTAAAAATTCTATGTAATTGTATGCCAGTATTGAAAGAAACAATCAATATAATAAGAAATGGCTGCGATTTGTTTTGAAAATGAGGCGTAAAAGGTTACCAGCGAAGATTCCGTTTGGCATCAGTTGTACCATTTTTGGCGACTTTATCGCTTGCGCCGGCAAAATGGAAAAGTACCAAAAATTCATATTAGAGCAAATGAACTTGTGTGATAAATCTAAAATGGCTCGAAGGTACAGCAGTGAACTTTTAATTTTTGCATATTCTTTATACATGAAGTCCTCATCATGTTATTCTTCGTTGTACGACAGCGGTTTATTGTCAATGCCATCAACCGATCATTTAGGTAGAATTACAAGCATTCTGAATCTCGAAAATTCGTTACAAAATGAGAATACAAAAAAATACATGAGTGAAAAATTCAACAAATTGAACGATGAAAATAGAATTGTAAATCTACTAATTGATGAAATCTATGTAAAGAAATCAATCGCTTATAAAGGGAAATCAATATCAGGTTTTGCAGAAAATAAATCCGATACTGAAGCTACAACTGTACAAGCTTTCATGATAAGCTCTATTTATTCATCTTATAAAGAAACTGTTGCCTTAGTTCCTGTTAATAATATGAATGCAGATTATTTATGCTGCCCGACCCGCAAAGCTCTTCATATTCTGAATGAAGCAGGATTTTCAGTTGTTTCGATGATTTCTGATAACAACAGAATAAACAGGAACATGTTTCAGAAGTTAGGTCATAAACAAATGTCAACTCATGTCTGCAACCCTGCAAATAACGAGAAAAAATTATTCTTACTTTTTGATTCAGTACACCTTTTGAAATCAATAAGAAATAATTGGATTAATCAGTTAGACACCTAAAAAACATTTTGTTGTCCTGATTTTGATGATCCATCAAAATGTATAATTCCTAAATTTTCGCATCTAAAGAATATATATCATAAGGAGAAGACCTCAATTGTGAAAATGGGCCATAAACTTTCATTCAAAAGTTTATATCCTTCAAGTTTAGAAAAACAAAATGTGAAGTTTGCTGTAAATATTTTTCATGAGAGTAATGATGCTGCTCTTCAATTTTTGGGAAAAAAGCACTGCATTGATAATTGGCAGGATACGGTAAAATTTTTGCAAATTATCAGAAAATGGTGGAACATTATGAATGTGAGCCACCTAAACAAAAGCCTTTATATAAAATGTGAAGACAGCAAAGCATTTACTGCACCTGATGATAAAAGATTTAGGTTTTTGGAAAAATTCTGTTGTTGGCTTGAGCAGTGGAAAAACATGAAGCAACAGTCTCGTTGCGGATGTTTAAGCGAGGAAACTTATTTTGCTCTTTATCAGACAACAAATGCAATCATCGATGTAATTAAAGAGCTTTTAGTAAATAGCTCAAAATTTATTTTAACTTCCAAATTTCCGACTGATAAATTGGAATACAGATTTTCGCAATATCGTCAGATGTCTGGAGGAAATTACCATGTTTCAGTTCAGCAAATTCTGGAGTCTGAAAGAAAAATTAAATTGAAGTCCATTCTTCATCTTCATTCTAATTCATATGGTAACATCTCTTTAAAACAGTTTGTTACAGAATTTTCAGACATTAAAGAAATGAGTAAAGATGTTGATCTTACACCTTTTAATGAAATTATTTGCAATGGTGTAGAATTGGCTGCAGTTTCGGACACTGATGCAGAAGTTCTCACATACATTGCTGGTTACTGCACAAGAAATATTAAAACTAACTGCAGTGCTTGCATAGATTTCTGCGTCTTGGACAAAGAATTATTAGTCAAACTTGTGATGGTACATTAGCGGAAACAAATTATCCATATATTGATATTGTAAATCGAGGAGGTTTAAAATACCCGACAGAAAATATGGTGTTGTTGATATCAACTGCATATTTACTTTTCCAAACTATTATATCTGAAAAATATGAGAAGCATTTTATCCACAACAATGGAAAACAACACCAGCTTCTTACAAAAATAACTGAGGCTCATCTCAAAATGAATGATGTAGTGTGTTTTAGTGAGAGATGCTGTGAATGTCATTTGCCATATGAAATAATAATCATGAGTGTCGTCAAGACTTTTCTTAATATTTGTTTGAACAATTATGTAAAAAACATTTCTTTAAAGTCTCTTGAAAGAAATGAGGAAAGAAAACTGAAAAAGTTCAAGAATCGGTGAAAAGCAATTTTTATTATCATAGCAATTTATAATCAATATTTAAGAATTATTTTACCATCTTGTTATTTGTCTTATAAAATAAAACATCATAATTCAAATAAAAAATCAGGGTATTTAAGGGCATCACAAGGAAAAAGTACTTAATTGCAGATGTTTGCTTAAACCCTTTTCAATTTTATTTATCTAACTTTAAATTAATTGTTATTGCCAACTTAATCATATATATAATTATTATGTAATCCTTATGTTTAAAACACTTTTCACTACTCCAAAGAGTCCTTTTGTTACAACTTTATGGTATTAAAATCTCCCAAAATAGTATATTTGTAGGTTAAAATGTTTATTAATAAGAATTTTATTTATTTGCATAAGAGTGAAGTAAAAAATTATTGCTTACTTATTTATATTCATTAAGATGTATTTCTAATATAGGTAATAAGAACTTTTGAAGGTTAATAGAATTAACGTAAAAAAATTGTTTTGCGATTTTGGTAAAATTTGGATATTTAAGGCCTTTGTTGTAAAACACTGCTGCAGATATTCTCTTAAATTAATTAGGTTATTTTCATGCTGTGTGTGTTATATTTAAATGTATGATTTATGTGAATTCAATCATAAATTTGATGAGTGTTTCATGGTTTTTGCTGTACTGAAGAAAATGCTTTGTAAATTGGTTATTGGAATTAACATTCTTTAAAGTAATGTGCTTATTGTTAAGATTCTGAAAATAAAAAAGGCTTACTATGCTTCTTATTTATAAACATAATAGTATATTTCTAATGTAGGTAATAATAGAATTATCATAAAAAAGTGTTTTATGATTCTGAAAAAATTGGTATAAAAGGCATTTAAAGACGCTGCTAATGGTTAGTTACTTAAATCAAACAGGTTCTTTTAAAATTGTATTGTGCTATGTTCAAATGGAAGATTTATGTGAATTTAATAATAAATTTGATTCTGATTTGATGAGTGTTTCATGGTTTTTGCTGTATTGAAGAAAATCTTTTGGAAATTTTTTAATGCCATTCATGCTGTTTCAAATAATGTAGTTATTGTTAAAATTTGGTCTATATGAGTCTAATCATAACAATTACAGTTCTGAAAATAAATTCAGAAAACTAATATTCTGCTTATTTATGATCATGATGGTATATTTTTGACATAGGTAATAAGATACTTTGGATGTAAATAGAATTATTATAAAATGTTTTTTATGATTTTTGTAAAATTTGGATATTTAATCCCTTTATAGCATTTAAAACAATGATACGGTTATTTGTTTAAATCAACAAAGTTCTTTTCGAATATATTTTACATGTTCAAGTATATGATTTATGTAAATTTTATCACAGTTTCAATCTGATATATTCTGGGAGTTCTGTAGTTTTGTTTTGGATATTCATTAATGGCATTAAGTTTAGTTTATGTGAATCTACCCTTGCATATTGTTTCTGAAAAGGACATCAGAAAAGAAAATACCTACCTATTTATAATCTTCTAACCTAGATGCTTGTATGTTACAAATGTGTGTATAGGTAATGTAAAAAATGTTTGTGTTTGTGGTAAATGTTGGATGTTTGAAACTTTTGCCTTGAAATTGTTTCAAACCATAAAAATAATGTTGGGGTTTCTGATTTAAATTAGAATATTTTAAAACTCAGTGTTTAATATTAAAATGTTTGGTTTATATGAGTGTTGTCGTATAATTTAATTGTTTTATGCTGTTGGCAGCATTTAAAATATAGTTACATATCAAAGGCATGAGAATATCTTCAGGCAGTGTGTCTAACATTCAGATGTTTGGCTTAAGTTAGTTTATTGGAAAATGAAACCAGGAAATTGATTACTTGCTTATTTTTTATTATGAAGGTAAATTACTTATATAATAATAGCATGCTATAACTAAAACTAAGTAAAAAACATTTTATTATAAAATCAATGTATCTGAAGCTGCAAGATAATTTTTTTTCCTGTTGTGTAATTTATTATACACTTTCCTTTATATCATTCTATTATTTTTTTTTTTTTTTTTCTGAATTCTTATATTTCCTAATTTTTAAACTCTTCCAATACTATTATGAAATTCTTCTGCAAGATAATTGATCTTTTGATTAAAATAAAAAATTCTCCTTTTTATTTGTGTTTTGTTAATTTGTGAAATTTTCTTGCTCCATGAAAGGATCATTTCTGCGCATGTTATGCAAAGCTCATTTAAGAACATATTATTACAAATAATTTTTTTAATTATTTTTTAATATTTAATCCTTTGAAAATATAAATTTATAAATGATGAAAGCATACATGAAGGAGTGCGCGATATTTAATTAATCACACTATGTAAGAGAAACTTCTACGAAAGTCGATAAATATGTATTTACACTATTTGGTCAATTATTTTTTGCATTTTAAATTGTAATTTTTTTTAATTTTCTAAATTAGGCATAAATAATATGATCACAAAGGTAAAATAACTGCATATTAGGTATATAAGGCATTTCAAATGTGATATAAGAAAGCATATTTTATTATGTTTTGCGACGATGGAAGTTCGATCATCGGGTTGAAATTGTCGAGTATAGACGGAGGTTGTGACGTCACGCCAGAGCTTCCGTGGCCGTTCCTGTAGTCGGCCATGGATCAAGTATCAAGGAAACACCTGCTTTTATTTTCTAGTCTTTAGCAAAAATTTTGTCTAAGATGACTGCCCCTATCTAATTTATCCTGGCTCTTATTTTGGCGCAAAATTAGACTTCTGAGTTTTTATATTGGTTTTCAGTGTGAAGGCACTTATTCTTAAAAGCTTTTTTCGGCATAACAAAATTTTTACCGTATTAGAAAATTCCCTCTTTTGATGATGACATTTTATTCTTCAGATGATGTGGAGGTAAAGGCTTTTATGCCTAAGAACACCGTAACACGAACTTCCTTGATCCTTGATCCTTGAATCACTATTGGCTAATCGGATTGCAAAGTATTAACGTCGTTTGCTATCGACTCTGACGGGTTTATCACCCCCGCGGCTTGAAAGCAGGGGAAGGCGCCTATTGTGGATCTCACAACAGATGATTTGGCACATAACATTAAAGAATCAAATTCTACTCTTCCAAATTCTAAATTATCAAATAGTTCAAAAAATGCTACTCCTAAAAAGGAGAGGAATACAAATAAGTATGAAAGAATTAGGAACTCCATCATTAATGATGAAACCAACGAAACTGAAATGGCTACTGAGAGCGCCACTGAGGGAGAAAATTCCGAGCAGGCACGGAACGAACCCCCCCCCACACCGCAGCCAGAGATTCCGGCTATTCATCTCAAGAGCAGCAAAAACTGGAAGACGCAATTGTCTTTCATGAGAGAAATTGCCCCAAATTTACGGAGCATCCTGACTGGACCTTATTTAAAAATATTTGTTCAGACAGAGCTGGAGTTCAGGGAGGTCACCCGCTGGATGAAACAAGCCGGCATCCAGTTCAAAACTTTCGATTTAAAGCAAGACCGGCCAGTCAAAATTGTTATCAGAGGCCTCCCTGTTGAAACTGACATAGGGGACATCAAAGAGGAAGTTGAGGCGATAGGATTTAAAGTGCATCGCATCGTTCGGCTAACTCAGTCTGGCTCCAGACACCCTATGCTACTTGTATATTTACAAATCATCCCTCACCCTTTCCTCGATCATCTGTTCTCCGTCACTGACATGTGGGGCACAGAGATCAGCACTGAACGTTACCGCGGCCGCAAGGGCACTTCTCAATGCTTTCGGTGCCAGGGCTTTTTCCATTCTTCGGCCGATGGCGCACAGATGGCCTACACTGACTCAGAAAAGGCTGAAGTCGTATCTGACAGCCTTGCAACTCAATTCACACCAAATCACGACTCCTAGTGTAACCGCCCGGTTACACAGGGGCGCATACAAGCACGGGTTAAAGATTTTTTAACACAACCCATCTCAACTGAACTCCGACCAACGGACCCTACTGAAGTTATGGTTTTCATAGACAAATTGAAACCTAACAAGGCACCTGGCATAGATTCTATTTCGAATCGCATGATCAAAAACTTCCCCCCAATGTTTATCGTCTGGATCACGGTACTTATAAATTTAATGCTCAGGAGAAGCTAATTCCCTGACTGTTGGAAAATTGCAGCAGTCGTCCGCATTCCAAAACCGGGACAAAATTTAAACTTACTTTCAGTTACAGACCCATAAGTCTGTTATCCTCTCTCTCAAAGATCTATGAGTTTGTCTTACATAATCGCCTGAATGAATTCTGTCGGGATCAAAATTTATTAATCTCGGAACGATTCGGCTTCCGACCTAAACACTCCACAGTACGCCAGTTACTACGTGTAGTGGAATTCATTCATGAAGGCTTTCGTAAGCGAAAGAAAACTGGTATTGTCTATTTAGACGTTGCCAAAGCCTTTGACAGGACTTTGCATGACGGAATTATTTACAAGTTCATGCGGCTTGGTTTTTCGTCTCATCTCATTAAAATTATTAACTCGTACTTGACCGGACGCAGTTTCCGCGTGCGAGTTAACCACGAATTCTCCTCTCCCCGCCCAATCTATGCTGGGGTGGCTCAAGGAAGTCTCCTCGCCCCCGCAATCTTTAACCTTTATGTAAATGACATTCCTAAGGCCCCAAATATCGATCTTGCATTATACGCAGACGATACAGCCATCATTTCACAACATTCCAAGACCCTCCAGGTAATCTCCCAATTGCAGAGTTACCTTTCGGCCTTAGAACTCTGGCTCGGTCTGTATAAAATCAAAATTAATGTCGCAAAATGTGCTGCCACTATGTTCGTCCGAAGAAATATCCCAAGTTTACCTAATTTAATCCTCTTCGGTGAACCCATTCCCTGGGTTTCTTCTTATAAATATCTAGGTGTTTTACTAGATTCAAAATTAACTTGGCAGCCTCACATTCGCAAAATCATAGCGAGTGCAACAGCTGTCAAAACCGCCTTACGCTCCTTTTTTGCTACAAATAGCGACCTGTCACTTGATAACAAAATCCTGCTCTACAAATCTATGATAAGGCCTGTTCTTACATATGCGTGTCCCATCTGGGGCCCATCTGCACTGACTAACAGGAAACATGTTAAAAGTTTTCAATCCAAATTGCTTCGGCAAATACTAAAAGCTCCGTGGTTCGTACGGAACGAAGAGATTCATAATGACCTGAAAATTATGCCCATTAATCGCTTTATACAGCGACTTTCGGAAAAAGTTTTCAAAAATATTCAACATGTTGCTAATCCTGTGCTTCATATGCTACCCGTATAAGATCCTGCTGTTGCTTCTTCCCGGAAAAGATCCCGAGCGGTTCTTAACCCAGAATACTCAGCTCTCTCATTTAAACGGGCTAGGTATAAACACACTGACGGCCATGTGAATAACTACCTCTCGTTCCATAATCTCCCCCCGCCTCTAAAGTTCTTTAATGCACACAGCATTAACCTGAGGAACCCTACTTAACGTTTCTTTAATAAGAAACATCACAGTCTAAAAGGACTGAATTAAATTTCTTTAACTTTCCTGAAAAGCTTTTAACTGATAAAGATTTCAAAATACAGCTCTTTTCTTCCTTTAAGAAGTGTAACAGCTTTAAATAGATGAACATTAAGTGATTTCTGAATGGCAATATTTGAAACCAGACTCGAGTGCCTCGTGCGACTCTCGCACGAAGAATGTAATTTTTTTTAAAAATGTTAGAATATGTTTTCTCTTCTTGTTTGTATGTCGCCATTTTTAGTGTTAAATAAAAGTTATTGCTGTGTTCCATCATTGGAGTTGCTTATTATCGCCAAAGAAGCATCACAGTCTTAATTATTTTGGAGGCACCGACGAGATTGAATAATCGTGCGTATTTTTATTTTATTAGTTCATCACTGAACATAATATTAGTGATACCAGATTATTACTTAAAGTTTATATAGAATTGCTTTATTAGTTCATCACTGAACGCAATATTAGTGATACCAGATTATTACTTCCTGTTAATAATAAATTGTCTTATTTTATTACCGCATTTGATATTATATTTAATATTCATTTTAGTTGTGCAGACGGTAGATATATATATTGCTCTATGTTATTATTCTTATTTTAATCACAATTAATGTGGTAGAGAGAATGAACTTCATATAATTTAAATATTTCATTTTTGAGGTATACGTACAGTCGGTCACAAAAGTATTCGAACACCGGTACCCTATCAGAAAATGACAAGATGGCGTTTTTTTTTCTCTTTCTCTCTGTGTGTCGTGTTATTCCATCCTAGGTTTTCTTCTCCCCCCATCTTGGAAAAAATTGGTTACGATCTCTTTTTGAATGGGGAGATGCCATTTTGAGAAAAAGCTGACGACCCTATCTTGGAGAATGAACATGATCGCTCTACCACCCTTTTACTCTCTCTCTCTCTCTTTGAATTGGGAAGCCATTTTGGGAAAAAGCAGACGACCCTATCTTGGAGAATGGAAATGAACGCCTCTCCCTCTCTCTTTGAAATGGGAAGCCATTTTGGGACCCTCTATTCTTGGGGAGGGAGAAAACTGAAGTCTACATTTCGCTGTCTCTGAATACGGAAAGCCCTTTTGGGAAAAGCGGACCCTCTTCTTCTAATCTTGGAGAACTGGAAATGAACGCTCTACACGATCTCTTTTTGAATTCAGAAGGTATTTTGGGACCTTCTAATGTTGGAAAACTGAAATGAACGCTCTACACCTCTCTCTCTCTCTTTGAGATGAGTAGCCATTTTGGAGGATTCTCCACCACCATCCTAACCTTGGAAAACTGAAATGAACGCTCTATACCTTCTCTCTCTCTCTCTCTCTTTCTTTCTTTCTTTCTCTGAAATGGGTAGCCATTTGAAAACTCCCTAACTTTGGAAAAAAACAGAAATGAACGCTCTACACCATCTCTCTTTGAAAATGGGGGGGTGTCATTTTGAGACCTCCCTCCCCTAAACTTGGAAAAAAAACTGAAATGAACGCTCTACACTTTCTCTCTTTGGACATGGGTAACCCTTTGGGGACCCTCTCCTCTTGGTAGGAAAAAAAAGAACTGAAGTGAAGGCTCTACACAATCTCTCTTGGAATGGGATCCATATTTCGGGAAACGTGGATCACCTCATGCCGGAAAACTGAAGTGAACCACCAAGATTGGACTCTATATAATATTTTTTTTAATTGACATCATGACCCTCCTCCCATTTGTTATTAAAAAAATTGTTTTTTTTTTGTTTTGGTTTTTATCCCATTTCCGATGTGATTTCAGAAATGCAATTCCATAACAGTTCAATTTCATACGAGGTTAAATGATCTAAACAGTCTTTGACCCACCCATCCGTATGATTATTTTCTTCTCCTTCCTGTTGCACCAAATTTTGTAAGTCCATATAATCATTCCATACGGGAAGGGCTGGATCCTCACAAGGCTGTCTTGAAACACTTGGAGTCTCTTTGGGATGAGTGGAGGGATCTAGGATGTCTGGACCCGGCTGCGATTCTACCTCCATGATTTCTGGACCCGTTGGAACTTGTTTACCCGGCTGAAATTCTGCCTCTACGATTTCTGGACCCGTTGGAACTTGTGAACCCGGCTGTGATTCTGTCTCCATGATTTCTGGACCTGTTGGAACTTGTGGACCCGGCTGACATTCTACCTCTACGATGTCGGGACTTTTTGAAGCTTGTGGACCCGTCTGACATTCTACCTCTACGATGTCGGGACAGGTTGGAGAAGAAGAAGAAGAGGATACTAGAAGAGGTTCTGTCTGTGAGGAGTCCGAAAGAGGTTGCCTGTTTGAACAAGTCGGGGAAGAAGAAGAAGAAGAAGAAGCTTCTGGATTCTGAAGCGGATCTTGCACGCCAGGTAGGTTCCGGTAAGTCGACCGTTTTTTAAGAGGTAATTTTTTTTCTTCCTCCTCATCTTCAATTGTGATGACTTCAATTTCATTCCGTTGCCGGGTCGATTTTGTTTCGGGAAATAACGGTTTGGTCCAGCTCCTCTTATCATCTAAGGAAGGGATGGGTAAAGGTGGCGGAGGGTTTTCTTCTTCTTTTTCTTGAAACATCATCGGCGATTGGAAAGAAATCTCCTCTTTCAATTGTTTCCAAAGCGAGTACGAGCACCGATCGACGAGAAAGAGACTCTTCTGGGTTGTGACGATGAGATAGTGCGTTTTCGGGGGAACGACATAGTTTTGAAAAGGTCTTAGAATATATTTCTTATATTTCATCCTGTCGCTGACATTAAAACTTCTTTCCTTCAGATTGGGGGACGATGATTCGTAATAGGCGAGAGGAGCGGCTGTAGTTTGAACAATATGAACTTCGTCCTCAGCCGTCGTTCTCACTCCAAACGTAAAATATCGTTTCGTGAGAAAAATATTCTTCCACCGAAAACTCGTGCGCGGATCTGTATATCGCCGGTCTGTTTGAATGGGCCGTCTCAAAGCTCGATCCATCCGATTCCAAGAGAAGGGAGATTCCTCTTTCGTTTGTTGCGATTCGAATAAATTTCTGTATATATTCTGAACGAGCAGGTTGGAGGATTCGACATCTTGGTTGAAAGAAACGATCGCTTGATGAGGTGGTAAATGCGGAATAAATGTCGCACAATGACACGCCAAAAAATTTTTCAAGTTGGAGATTTGCTTTAGCGTCTTCAAATCCTCCCCGTTCGAAATCCGTTGAGTTGGAAAAACGTCTAATAGCGACATGGCTCCCAATGGAAAAGAAATGATCTCGCCCAGTACTCTCGTCTTTTTATATATCTATATAGACACACACAGACACATGTAGAGGCTCTATGACGTCCGTTTTATTTGTTTTTTTTTTTTTGTTTCTCTCTCTCTTCTTTCCAAGAAATCTTATCTCCATGACCTCTTTTTCTTTTCTTAAAAAGATGAATGTGTGTGGGAATGAGGAAGTGAAAGTAATAATTTAATAAACAAAAAATTATCCAACCATGAGCTTTTTTTTTTTTTTTTTTCCAAAGTCAACCTTTCCAATCCAAGGACGTCCAGAGATAGAGGAAGCAGGGAGAGAGGAGGAGGAGGAGGGAAGGGAAGGTCACACTCTCTTTCTCACTATAAATAAAAGGGGAGAGCCCCAAAGTCGTATTTTTGTCCAAGTGGATCATGAGGAGGCATCCCCAGCTCACTACGTGTATTCCTTTCAAATATAAATATGTTGATCTTTCCTTTTATATCATCCAAGGAGTCGTTTACCTGAAAGCCTCCGATTTTTCAAAATGTGCGGGTTATTATACCGTGGGGAGTTATCAAAAGATGCGGGACGAATTTTTATCCGACGAAAACGTGTTGATGGCTCGTGACATTCCACCTTTGGATGCACAAATTTTGTTAATGAAACGAGCCAAATATTTTTACACGTCCCACTTTCTAACCGTCTCGCAAATGAATAGGATTATGGATCGTCTTGAGAACACAAAAGGGATTCTCGTTCATTTTAGTGAATGGTTGCACAAATGTTTGCACGAACCTCTCTCGATCGAGAAGACTGGGAAGAATACCTATTATATTCTTCTCGAGGACTCTCCTTCTTCGTCTCATCATAGAGAGGCCACGACGTTTGAAAAAATCCTCGAGCAAGAAAAAATAGAATGGTGGAACAACTACCCCATCCCTCTCCCCGAGCATCAAGAGGAGCCTGTTCAGAAGAAAAAGAAAAAACCTTTCCAAAAGCCTATCCTCATCCTCCTCGATAATGATGGGGATGAGGAGAAGCCTGTTCAGATTCCTCTCAGTTTGTCAAAACCCGTCGAGGATGAAAAACCTCTCCCTTCCTCAAAACCCCTTGAGGAAGAGAGACCCCTCGAGAAGGAGAGATCTCTCCCATTGTCAAACCTCCTCGAAGATGAAAAACCTCTCCATTTATCAAGACCCCTCGAGAAGGAGGGACCTCTTCCTTTATCAAACCCCCTCGAAGATGAAAAACCTCTCCATTTATCAAGACCCCTCGAAAATGAGGGACCTCTCGATTTGTCAAAACCCCTCGAGGATAAGGGAACCAAAACTTCTCTCTCTTTCGAAGAGGAGGGACCTCTCAATTTGTCTAGACCCCTCAAGAATAAGGGAACCGAAAATCCTTTCCCTTTCTCAAGACTTCTCGAGGAGGAGGAGGAGGAGAGACCGCTCCATGTCTCAAGACAGGACCCCCCTCTATCTCTTGAGGATCCGAGGGAAACGATTCCTATTGAAAAACCATCTATCGACGATCCCCAGAAAAGGTCTTCGGAGGAGATTAGACTTCCATGTAGAAAACGAATCTGCCACAATCATCATCATCATCATCATCATAATAATAATAATAATATACCCCCTTCTCAACAACAGAATCCTACAACATTTTCAGATAAATGCATTCAAACCAATCCCTTTATAGTAACCCTTTTGATTGGAGAACCCGTGCATTAGCCTCGAAAAATAAAATGAGATTCTAGACTGTTTCTATGACCAGAATGTTAAGCCAATAGATAGGTCTAGCTCAGAATTTTTCTTTTTAAAAGAAAAGAAATAAATAATCCAAAGACTATTCGTAAATATAAATGGTAATTTCTTGAGTCGGCTGGAAAAAAATTTTCAGAGCTGAGAAAAATTTTCCAACTCAAAAAAAAAAAAAAAAAAAAAAAAAACTTTTTGTTAATTTTTATCATGTCTTAGACATGATAAAAATTAACGACCCTCTTCCCTTTTCGTCTGGGAATGTTGTCTCACTCTTTTGAAAAACAAATCGTGATTCATTCATGGAATAATTGCCATTAGAGAAAGGATGAGTCATGGTCTATTTTTAGAAAGGGTGAGACATCCTTCCCAGACAAAAAGGGAGGGTCATTAATTTTTATCATGTCTAAGACATGATAAAAATTAACCAAAAGTTTTTTTTTTTTTCTTTTTTTTTCATTAGAGAATTTTTATCTCAGCTCTGAGAAATTTTTTTTTCTCCCAGCCGATTCGAGACTTTACCATTTGTTTTTAAGAATGATTTCTCCCTGATCTATTATTTCAAAATTCCAAGTTTCGCTTCAGAACCATCTGTGCTGTTGAAGAAGTAACATGATATATGTATTTTTTAATGAGTTCTGTCAAGATTGAATTGTGCGTGATCGACCTTGCGAATTTCTTCTCTGTGTCTTTAAATAATAATGATACCGAACTGCTTTTTGTAGAGCGCAATGGAAAAAACCTTTTGTATGGTTAGGACAATTCATGTGTTCGATCCCATTGTATTTGAGAATCTCTTGCGTCGATCCCGAAATGCAATAAATGGATCTTTGCAACCATTTCTCTAAAAACCGCCGTTTCATTTCTCCTCGCACCCAAATCATGGAAAAAGGTTCCGTCAACATCGTTAACACCCATGGAAAATAACTGTACGGAATTTCTCCTTCGTACCACGACAAGCCGTGATAATAATCACTCGCCCACACAGCGGTTCGTTTTTCTTTTTCGGTGAGCATTTGCCATGGAAACGGGGGTTTAAAAACAAATACCCCTCGAGAAGTACCGTCCAATGTGACGTAAGCCAATTCTTTCACAATAAAGGCTCCTTGAGAATCGTAGAAACCTTCAAAGTCGAGCACGAGTTCCATGTTTTTTATATCTTTTTCTTTCCAAGGTGACCTTTATTACTATTATGATGATGGATGTGTATTGAGATACGCACGATATTATTCAAAAAACAAATATATATACGAATGTGACCTTTCCCAGAATTCATACGACCTGTCACGTGCAACCTTCTCTCTCTCTATATATATAAAAGAGGAGACGGCGAGAGAACGCTATCCATTTTTTCCTTCAGGACACACAGCGAGAGAGAGAGAGAATTTTGTTTTCTTTTTTTCCTCAATTGAAGAAGATGGACATTTTGAGTGCCAAACCTCTCAAAGAATCCTACATTGTTCTGGACACGGAATACTTTCACTGTTATGATCCAAAGACGGGAGATATATGTTTCATCTTGAAAGAACTGGGCTACATCACTTGCGATTTAACCTTATGCGGATCCATGATTTTTCTCCCTCCTGTCCATTACGATGACTTATCGTCCCGCTATCAAGCTGTGGTCAACCAGACTACAAATAATCGACACGGCCTGCAATGGACCGAGGGTCGTCTTTCCTACGAGCATCTTCCTACGATCCTGAAAATACTGACCGAAAATGTGGAGGTGATCTACGTCAATGGATACGATAAAGCCGAATTTTTCAGCAAGCTCTGCCAGCGATCCGTTTATGAGTTTTACATCCCAGGGAAAACCGAGTGGCGGAACAAGTCGAAATGCACGCGACACCAATATTTCCAAAAGATGATTCATTGTGCCGAGAACAAGGTGAGAAATTTTCGATATCATTTGATGGAGGGTAGTTACGTTTTCCGGAAATTACATTGTTACCCCTCCGAAAGCAAAGCTGTCGAAGACGAAGAGGAGGCGGAAGAATCTCCCCAGGAGAACTCGTGCGACGATGAGGAGGAGGAGGAGGATGAACTTTCTAATAATAATAATAAATGTCTAAGTTGGGATGCTTTAGAGACCCAAGAATATTGGTCTCAACACTTATCTCACCTAGACCTGAAAGAGGATCCTCAAGTGTACTCTTTGTGGTCCTCTTCTAAAATTTGGTCTTGGAGAGAACCCTTGAATGTTCATGAATGAAATAGTATGTAAATCCCTAGAGAAAAAAAAATAGAAAAAAAAAGTTCCTTTTTTTGTAATATAGTGATTTCTTTCCATTCCCATTTCTTTTCTATAACTCCACCCCCAATCGACGAGAAGAAGAAGAATTTTCCAAGTTACACAAGACGAATCTTCCAAGTTACACAAGGATTTATAAATCACACGCTCCCACATGATATATGTATAGAGAGAAAAAGACCCTCTGTTCTCTAGCCAATACGTCAAGACTTCCCTAAACTAAGAGAGATCATGAGTACCGAGGAAACCTTAGCAGAGCAAGTGGAAAGACTTTCAAAGAGATTAGAAGAGTTAAGACGGGATAGATTTACAGTTCCGCCGACTAAAGAGGAAACTATCATCGATTTCAACAAACCGCTGTACTTTCATCCTCTACCCCAAAGAATGAGACGAATGGACTCGCCGTTGAACAGTTCCAATGAGAAACAAAATGTCACTTATTTGAATAGTCAATTTCAACACATGAATATTTCATAAGTTATTTTTTCCCTAAAGCGTAGGGAGATCGGATCAGTAGTTTTTCCCTTTTCATCGTCGAAAAAGATTGGGAGGAAAAATCTTTCTCAGCTCTCTCAGAAAAATTTTTTAGCCTTAAAAAAAAAAAATTTTGTTAATTTTTATCATGTCTTAGACATGATAAAAATTAACTCTACCCCCCCTTTTGTCTGGGAATGTTGTCTCACACTTTCTAAAAATAGACCATCACTCCTCCTTTCCTAAAGAATAGAATTCCAAGAATGGGATCTGGTCTATTTTTAGAAACGGTGAGACCCTATTCCCAGACAAAAGGCGGGTAGAGTTAATTTTTATCATATCTAAAGTTCAGGGTCCATCCATCTTCTTATGTGAAACGGTGACCCTGACAAGATCGAGATAAACAAGTCCTGTGAGTTGTTTTGTAATCTTGACGCGATCCAAGAAAGACTTTTTATTATTTTTTTTGGAAATAGGCGGGGGGTGGGGAGAGAGAAAATGTTCTCACGACCCTCAGATATCTTTTCATAAATATATTTTTTATCAAAGTGTTTCTTTCATTCCGATCCTTTTAAGAGGTTGGAATGACCCTGACATTTAGATGGGGTCGCGATCCCGACAGATGTTGCGCGAGTATAAAAGTGTGTGTCCTCCGCGAGATTTCTTCATAGAACAGAAGAAGACGTGAACTGAGCTGGTAAGTCCCTTTGGTCCTATGAATATGGTTTAATCATAACTTCATTTAAAAAGACCTTTGAAACTTTGAAACTTCTTAACCCTTTGAAAAGAAAAATGTCTCTTTCAAGACGACGACTCTAAAACGTTTTATTGTTTTTTTCCCTTTCTAGATCTTCCCTGTTATACATATATACCTTTTCGATTCTCTTTTTTTGCTCCTGTTTGTGGAAGACATCACCGTATTCATCGCCATGGCGTGTTCAGAAAACTTTATCGTGCTCGATCTAGAGGGTTTCCAGTCCTACAACCACAAGAAGGGTGAATTTACCTACGTTTTAAAAGAATTGGGCTATGCGACAAAAGATTTTTTGACCGTGGGATCGTTGACGTTTGCTCCTCCTCACCCCTTCCACCAACTGAATGAAAAAAAACCAAAAGACGAATGCCTGGCTGACGAGAAACCGGCACGGACTTCGTTGGAACGAGGGTCATATTCCCTACAACCATTTAGGACGCATTCTCCAATCGCTCACTCACAGCTTCTCCACGATTTATGTGGTGGGATGCCAGAAAACTAAATTCTTTGCTAAAGCCTTGGATTATCAAAAACCCGTGACGGAAATTTATGTGCCAGATGGAATCATTTGGAAGTATCGGGAAAAATGTGCCCGACATCATCAAAGGATGAAATATTTCCATTGTGCCGAAAACAAAGTGCGCAACTATCGATGGCATATTACGGAAGGAGATTTTCATATCAATCACGTCTATCCAGACGGAACGGAGAAAGAGGAGAGGATTCAGGAGGAAGCAGACAATCCTCTGCAAGCTTTTGATAAGGCCTACGAACAGTTAGAGAAGGATCCGTCCCCAAAAGCGTACGATAACCTCATCCAGAAATGGGATAATCTGTCCTGTTTCCAAGTGATGTAACATCCGGATGAGCATATGCCTTTCCACTTGATGGGCTCTTCTACTTCGTCAACTTCCTCCAATAACTCGAGGAAGACGGAGGGTTGGGGAGACATACCTGAAAATATTCCCCATTACGATCCAGCAGCCTGTTGGGACGAACCTTCCAAAGAATCTCATGAGACCCCCAAAATATCTTCAGAGGATCCAAAGACAAAATCCACTGAGTGTTGGGACAATGAACGGACGACTCATGAACCAAAATCCACTAAGACTATGTCCACTGAGTGTTGGGACAATGAACAGACCACTCATGCTCCAAAATCGACTGAGACTATGTTCACTGAGTGTTGCGACAATGAAACCGAAAAGACGACAGAGAATTGGGATGACCGTTCTCAAAAGTATTTGAATTGATATATACATAAACTCAGGAGAAAAAACTAAAGAAAAGATTTTTAGAAATAAGTAGGGAAAGGTTCTCCGCTTTCCCTATATTTATGGAAATGGACTGAGAAGAGAGAGAGAGAGAGACGAATCAGGAGACCAAAAAAAATGGGTCTTGGAAGGAATGAGTGCAAATGCATTCGATTCCTTCCGAGACCCATTTTTTTTGGGTCCCTCTCTCATCCAATCTTGGAAAAGAACTTTGTCCTATTTTTCTAGGTCCATTTAAAAAGAAATGAATCTATCCATAAATTTTCTTAAAAGAAAAAAAACAAAAAGATCCATTACCTCTTGACGGTCCAAAGTCGAGAATCTTGGAAAAAGTTATCCACTCTCTCCATCCAGTCAAGCTTCTCTGTAGAAAATCTAGTAGGTGCATCTGCACTCTTGAACACCTGGCAATTATTATTGGACGCCAAACGTCGAATGCTGAAATAGTTAACAGTGAGCCCATTCTTAAAGAAACGGGGATGTTTTATTCATCCAGTCGAGAGCCGAAAAATTTCTGAGAGCCGGAAAAAAATTTCTCTAGCTGGAAAAAAAAAAAAAAAAAAAAAAAAAAAATACCCCCCCTTTTACTCTGAAAATCTGAAAATTGATGTCTTCAATTTTTCAAAAAGTGAAGACATCAATTTTCAGATTTTCAGAGTAAAAGGGGGGGGTAATTTATTTTTCAGAAACTTTTCCCAGCCGACTCGATGTGAATAAAACTTTACTGTTTGTTAAGAATGTTATTTAATGGATCGATTTCAACCTATCGAGTTTCACTTGAGTTCCGGCCGTGCTGTGGGCCCACCTGGATACAAGTTTTGCCCTTTTGGAATAGAATAAAACTTTACTGTTTTTTAAGAATGTTATTTAATGGATCGATTTCAACCTATCGAGTTTCGCTTGAGTTCCGGCCGTGCTGTGGGCCCACCTGGATACAAGTTTTTCCCTTTTGGAATAGAGTTTCCGTCAAGGTAGGCAGGCTACTTTTCCTCTTTTTGCATTTTTCATGTCATTTCATTTGTATTACAATATACTGAAAACGGGCGTTCGAACTGATTTCTAGGCTATTTCTATACAAATGGAGCTCGATCCAAGAAAGAAATGATGTCTTTTTTTTATTTTGTGGACTGCCTATTTGTATTGGAATATACTGAAAACGGGTGTTTGAGTCGATTTTCAGTATATTTCAATACAAATAGAGCTCGGTCCAAGAAAGAAATGATGTCTTTTTTTTTATTTTGTGAACTGCCAATTTGTATTAGAATATACTGAAAACGGGTGTTTGAGTCGGTTTTCAGTATATTTCAATACAAATAGAGCTCGATCCAAGAAAGAAATGATATCTTTTTTTTTTATTTTGTGGACTGCCAATTTGTATTGGAATATATTGAAAACGGGTGTTTGTGTCGGTTTTCAGTATATTTCAATACAAGTGGAGCTCGATCCAAGAAAAAAATGATGTCTTTTTTTTATTTTGTGGACAGCCAATTTTGTATTGGAATATACTGAAAACGGGCGTTCACGTTGGTTTTCAGTATATTACAATACAAATGGAGCTCGATCCAAGAAAAAAATGATGTCTTTTTTTTATTTTGTGGACAGCGAATTTTGTATTGGAATATACTGGAAACGGGCGTTCACGGTGGTTTTCAGTATATTCCAATACAAATGGAGCTTCATCCAAGAAAAAAATGATGTCTTTTTTTTATTTTGTGGACAGCCAATTTTGTATTGGAATATACTGAAAACGAGCGTTAACGTTGTTTTTCAGTATATTTCAATACAAATGGAGCTCGATCCAAGAAAAAAAATGATGTCTTTTTTTTATTTTTTGTGGACAACCAATTTTGTATTGGAATATACTGAAAACGGGCATTCACGTTGTTTTCAGTATATTCCAATACAAGGGGAGCTCGATCCAAGAAAAAAATGATGTCTTTTTTTTATTTTGTGGACAGCCAATTTTGTATTGGAATATACTGAAAACGGGCGTTCACGTTGGTTTTCAGTATATTTCAATACAAATGGAGCTCCATCCAAGAAAAAAATGATGTCTTTTTTTTATGTTGTGGACAGCCAATTTTGTATTGGAATATACTGAAAACGGGCGTTCACGTTGGTTTTCAGTATATTCCAATACAAATGGAGCTCCATCCAAGAAAAAAAATGATGTCTTTTTTTATGTTGTGGACAGCCAATTTTGTATTGGAATATACTGAAACCGGGCGTTCGAGTCGGTTTTCAGTATATTCTAATACAAATGGAGCTTCATCCAAGAAAAAAATGATGTCTTTTTTTATGTTGTGGACAATCAATTTTGTATTGGAATATACTGAAAACGGTCGTTCGAGTCCTTTTTCCGACTATTTCTATACACATTCCACTATATTAAAATGACGTCATGGTTGAGTCCAAACAGAGTCGTCCCCGGATAGAGTCGTCTCCGGACAAAGTTGTCCCCGGACAATTTTATACCGAATTTGTATAGAAATATACTTAAAATGGGCTTGGAGGGGGGGCGGAGTCCAAACAAAGTCGTCCCCGGACCATCTTGATGACCAGACATATTGCCTTTTCAACAGCCCGTATTATTCTGAACAAAAACGTGGAATACTTTTATAGAAAAGAGAAGAATTGAAAGTGAAAGTCAAAAAGCAAAATGGGATCGGCTGGGAAAAATTTCTGAGAGCCGAGAAAAAATTCTGAGTCAGAAAAAAAAAAGAAAAAATATATAATATATATATTATATAATATATATATTATATAATATATATATTATATAATATATATTATAAATACTTTTTGTTAATTTTTATCATGTCTTCTAGACATGATAAAAATTAACTCATCCCCCTTTTGTCTGGGTATGTTGTCTCACTCTTTTGAAAAACAAATCGTGATTCATTCATGGAATAATTGCCATTAGAGAAAGGATGAGTCATGGTCTATTTTTAGAAAGGGTGAGACATCCTTCCCAGACAAAAAGGGAGGTCATTAATTTTTATCATGTCTAAGACATAATAAAAATTAACCAAAAGTTTTTTTTTTTTTTTTTTTTTTTTTTTCATTAGAGAATTTTTATCTCAGCTCTGAGAAATTTTTTTTTCTCCCAGCCGATTCGAGAATTTACCATTTGTTTTTAAGAATGATTTCTCACTGATCTATTATTTCAAAATTCCAAGTTTCGCTTCAGAACCATCTGTGCTGTTGAAGAAGTAACATGATATATGTATTTTTTTTAATGAGTTCTGTCAAGATTGAATTGTGCAGGATCGACCTTGCGAATTTCTTCTCTGTGTCTTTAAATAATAATGATACCGAACTGCTTTTTGTAGAGCGCAATGGAAAAAACCTTTTGTATGGTTAGGACAATTCATGTGTTCGATCCCATTGTATTTGAGAATCTCTTGCGTCGATCCCGAAATGCAATAAATGGATCTTTGCAACCATTTCTCTAAAAACCGCCGTTTCATTTCTCCTCGCACCCAAATCATGGAAAAAGGTTCCGTCAACATCGTTAACACCCATGGAAAATAACTGTACGGAATTTCTCCTTCGTACCACGACAAGCCGTGATAATAATCACTCGCCCACACAGCGGTTCGTTTTTCTTTTTCGGTGAGCATTTGCCATGGAAACGGGGGTTTAAAAACAAATACCCCTCGAGAAGTACCGTCCAATGTGACGTAAGCCAATTCTTTCACAATAAAGGCTCCTTGAGAATCGTAGAAACCTTCAAAGTCGAGCACGAGTTCCATGTTTTTTATATCTTTTTCTTTCCAAGGTGACCTTTATTACTATTATGATGATGGATGTGTATTGAGATACGCACGATATTATTCAAAAAACAAATATATATACGAATGTGACCTTTCCCAGAATTCATACGACCTGTCACGTGCAACCTTCTCTCTCTCTATATATATAAAAGAGGAGACGGCGAGAGAACGCTATCCATTTTTTCCTTCAGCACACACAGCGAGAGAGAGAGAGAATTTTGTTTTCTTTTTTTCCTCAATTGAAGAAGATGGACATTTTGAGTGCCAAACCTCTCAAAGATTCCTACATTGTTCTGGACACGGAATACTTTCACTGTTATGATCCAAAGACGGGAGATATATGTTTCATCTTGAAAGAACTGGGCTACATCACTTGCGATTTAACCTTATGCGGATCCATGATTTTTCTCCCTCCTGTCCATTACGATGACTTATCGTCCCGCAATCAAGCTGTGGTCAACCAGACTACAAATAATCGACACGGCCTGCAATGGACCGAGGGTCGTCTTTCCTACGAGCATCTTCCTACGATCCTGAAAATACTGACCGAAAATGTGGAGGTGATCTACGTCAATGGATACGATAAAGCCGAATTTTTCAGCAAGCTCTGCCAGCGATCCGTTTATGAGTTTTACATCCCAGGGAAAACCGAGTGGCGGAACAAGTCGAAATGCACGCGACACCAATATTTCCAAAAGATGATTCATTGTGCCGAGAACAAGGTGAGAAATTTTCGATATCATTTGATGGAGGGTAGTTACGTTTTCCGGAAATTACATTGTTACCCCTCCGAAAGCAAAGCTGTCGAAGACGAAGAGGAGGCGGAAGAATCTCCCCAGGAGAACTCGTGCGAAGATGAGGAGGAGGAGGAGGATGAACTTTCTAATAATAATAATAAATGTCTAAGTTGGGATGCTTTAGAGACCCAAGAATATTGGTCTCAACACTTATCTCACCTAGACCTGAAAGAGGATCCTCAAGTGTACTCTTTGTGGTCCTCTTCTAAAATTTGGTCTTGGAGAGAACCCTTGAATGTTCATAAATGAAATGGTATGTAAATCCCTAGAGAAAAAAAATAGAAAAAAAAGTTCCTTTTTTTGTAATATGTTGATTTCTTTCCATTCCCATTTCTTTTCTATAACTCCACCCCCAATCGACGAGAAGAAGAAGAATTTTCCAAGTTACACAAGACGAATCTTCCAAGTTACACAAGGATTTATAAATCACACGCTCCCACATGATATATGTATAGAGAGAAAAAGACCCTCTGTTCTCTAGCCAATACGTCAAGACTTCCCTAAACTAAGAGAGATCATGAGTACCGAGGAAACCTTAGCAGAGCAAGTGGAAAGACTTTCAAAGAGATTAGAAGAGTTAAGACGGGATAGATTTACAGTTCCGCCGACTAAAGAGGAAACTATCATCGATTTCAACAAACCGCTGTACTTTCATCCTCTACCCCAAAGAATGAGACGAATGGACTCGCCGTTGAACAGTTCCAATGAGAAACAAAATGTCACTTATTTGAATAGTCAATTTCAACACATGAATATTTCATAAGTATTTTTTTCCCTAAAGCGTAGGGAGATCGGATCAGTAGTTTTTCCCTTTTCATCGTCGAAAAAGATTGGGAGGAAAAATCTTTCTCAGCTCTCTCAGAAAAATTTTTTAGCCTTAAAAAAAAAAAAAAAATTTTGTTAATTTTTATCATGTCTTAGACATGATAAAAATTAACTCTACCCCCCCTTTTGTCTGGGAATGTTGTCTCACACTTTCTAAAAATAGACCATCACTCCTCCTTTCCTAAAGAATAGAATTCCAAGAATGGGATCTGGTCTATTTTTAGAAACGGTGAGACCCTATTCCCAGACAAAAGGCGGGTAGAGTTAATTTTTATCATATCTAAAGTTCAGGGTCCATCCATCTTCTTATGTGAAACGGTGACCCTGACAAGATCGAGATAAACAAGTCCTGTGAGTTGTTTTGTAATCTTGACGCGATCCAAGAAAGACTTTTTATTATTTTTTTTGGAAATAGGCGGGGGGTGGGGAGAGAGAAAATGTTCTCACGACCCTCAGATATCTTTTCATAAATATATTTTTTATCAAAGTGTTTCTTTCATTCCGATCCTTTTAAGAGGTTGGAATGACCCTGACATTTAGATGGGGTCGACAGATGTCGACAGATGTCGACAGATTTAGATCCCGACAGATGTCGCGCGAGTATAAAAGTGTGTGTCCTCCGCGAGATTTCTTCATAGAACAGAAGAAGACGTGAACTGAGCTGGTAAGTCCCTTTGGTCCTATGAATATGGTTTAATCATAACTTCATTTAAAAAGACCTTTGAAACTTTGAAACTTCTTAACCCTTTGAAAAGAAAAATGTCTCTTTCAAGACGACGACTCTAAAACGTTTTATTGTTTTTTTTCCCTTTCTAGATCTTCCCTGTTATACATATATACCTTTTCGATTCTCTTTTTTTGCTCCTGTTTGTGGAAGACATCACCGTATTCATCGCCATGGCGTGTTCAGAAAACTTTATCGTGCTCGATCTAGAGGGTTTCCAGTCCTACAACCACAAGAAGGGTGAATTTACCTACGTTTTAAAAGAATTGGGCTATGCGACAAAAGATTTTTTGACCGTGGGATCGTTGACGTTTGCTCCTCCTCACCCCTTCCACCAACTGAATGAAAAAAAACCAAAAGACGAATGCCTGGCTGACGAGAAACCGGCACGGACTTCGTTGGAACGATGGTCATATTCCCTACAACCATTTAGGACGCATTCTCCAATCGCTCACTCACAGCTTCTCCACGATTTATGTGGTGGGATGCCAGAAAACTAAATTCTTTGCTAAAGCCTTGGATTATCAAAAACCCGTGACGGAAATTTATGTGCCAGATGGAATCATTTGGAAGTATCGGGAAAAATGTGCCCGACATCATCAAAGGATGAAATATTTCCATTGTGCCGAAAACAAAGTGCGCAACTATCGATGGCATATTACGGAAGGAGACTTTCATATCAATCACGTCTATCCAGACGGAACGGAGAAAGAGGAGAGGATTCAGGAGGAAGCAGACAATCCTCTGCAAGCTTTTGATAAGGCCTACGATCAGTTAGAGAAGGATCCGTCCCCAAAAGCGTACGATAACCTCATCCAGAAATGGGATAATCTGTCCTGTTTCCAAGTGATGGAACATCCGGATGAGCATACGCCTTTCCACTTGATGGGCTCTTCTACTTCGTCAACTTCCTCCAATAACTCGAGGAAGACGGAGGGTTGGGGAGACATACCTGAAAATATTCCCCATTACGATCCAGCAGCCTGTTGGGACGAACCTTCCAAAGAATCTCATGAGACCCCCAAAATATCTTCAGAGGATCCAAAGACAAAATCCACTGAGTGTTGGGACAATGAACGGACGACTCATGAACCAAAATCCACTAAGACTATGTCCACTGAGTGTTGGGACAATGAACAGACCACTCATGCTCCAAAATCGACTGAGACTATGTTCACTGAGTGTTGCGACAATGAAACCGAAAAGACGACAGAGAATTGGGATGACCGTTCTCAAAAGTATTTGAATTGATATATACATAAACTCAGGAGAAAAAAACTAAAGAAAAGATTTTTAGAAATAAGTAGGGAAAGGTTCTCCGCTTTCCCTATATTTATGGAAATGGACTGAGAAGAGAGAGAGAGAGAGACGAATCAGGAGACCAAAAAAAATGGGTCTTGGAAGGAATGAGTGCAAATGCATTCGATTCCTTCCGAGACCCATTTTTTTTGGGTCCCTCTCTCATCCAATCTTGGAAAAGAACTTTGTGCTATTTTTCTAGGTCCATTTAAAAAGAAATGAATCTATCCATAAATTTTCTTAAAAGAAAAAAAACAAAAAGATCCATTACCTCTTGACGGTCCAAAGTCGAGAATCTTGGAAAAAGTTATCCACTCTCTCCATCCAGTCAAGCTTCTCTGTAGAAAATCTAGTAGGTGCATCTGCACTCTTGAACACCTGGCAATTATTATTGGACGCGAAACGTCGAATGCTGAAATAGTTAACAGTGAGCCCATTCTTAAAGAAACGGGGATGTTTTATTCATCCAGTCGAGAGCCGAAAAATTTCTGAGAGCCGGAGAAAAATTTCTCTAGCTGGAAAAAAAAAAAAAAAAAAAAAAAAAAAAATACCCCCCCTTTTACTCTGAAAATCTGAAAATTGATGTCTTCAATTTTTCAAAAATTGAAGACATCAATTTTCAGATTTTCAGAGTAAAAGGGGGGGGGTAATTTATTTTTCAGAAACTTTTCCCAGCCGACTCGATGTGAATAAAACTTTACTGTTTGTTAAGAATGTTATTTAATGGATCGATTTCAACCTATCGAGTTTCACTTGAGTTCCGGCCCTGCTGTGGGCCCACCTGGATACAAGTTTTGCCCTTTTGGAATAGAATAAAACTTTACTGTTTTTTAAGAATGTTATTTAATGGATCAATTTCAACCTATCGAGTTTCGCTTGAGTTCCGGCCGTGCTGTGGGCCCACCTGGATACAAGTTTTTCCCTTTTGGAATAGAGTTTCCGTCAAGGTAGGCAGGCTACTTTTCCTCTTTTTGCATTTTTCATGTCATTTCATTTGTATTACAATATACTGAAAACGGGCGTTCGAACTGATTTCTAGGCTATTTCTATACAAATGGAGCTCGATCCAAGAAAGAAATGATGTCTTTTTTTTATTTTGTGGACTGCCAATTTGTATTGGAATATACTGAAAACGGGTGTTTGAGTCGATTTTCAGTATATTTCAATACAAATAGAGCTCGGTCCAAGAAAGAAATGATGTCTTTTTTTTTATTTTGTGAACTGCCAATTTGTATTGGAATATACTGAAAACGGGTGTTTGAGTCGGTTTTCAGTATATTTCAATACAAATAGAGCTCGATCCAAGAAAGAAATGATATCTTTTTTTTTATTTTGTGGACTGCCAATTTGTATTGGAATATATTGAAAACGGGTGTTTGTGTCGGTTTTCAGTATATTTCAATACAAGTGGAGCTCGATCCAAGAAAAAAATGATGTCTTTTTTTTATTTTGTGGACAGCCAATTTTGTATTGGAATATACTGAAAACGGGCGTTCACGTTGGTTTTCAGTATATTACAATACAAATGGAGCTCGATCCAAGAAAAAAATGATGTCTTTTTTTTATTTTGTGGACAGCCAATTTTGTATTGGAATATACTGGAAACGGGCGTTCACGGTGGTTTTCAGTATATTCCAATACAAATGGAGCTTCATCCAAGAAAAAAATGATGTCTTTTTTTTATTTTGTGGACAGCCAATTTTGTATTGGAATATACTGAAAACGAGCGTTAACGTTGTTTTTCAGTATATTTCAATACAAATGGAGCTCGATCCAAGAAAAAAAATGATGTCTTTTTTTTATTTTTTGTGGACAACCAATTTTGTATTGGAATATACTGAAAACGGGCATTCACGTTGTTTTCAGTATATTCCAATACAAGGGGAGCTCGATCCAAGAAAAAAATGATGTCTTTTTTTTTATTTTGTGGACAGCCAATTTTGTATTGGAATATACTGAAAACGGGCGTTCACGTTGGTTTTCAGTATATTTCAATACAAATGGAGCTCCATCCAAGAAAAAAATGATGTCTTTTTTTTATGTTGTGGACAGCCAATTTTGTATTGGAATATACTGAAAACGGGCGTTCACGTTGGTTTTCAGTATATTCCAATACAAATGGAGCTTCATCCAAGAAAAAAATGATGTCTTTTTTTATGTTGTGGACAATCAATTTTGTATTGGAATATACTGAAAACGGTCGTTCGAGTCCTTTTTCCGACTATTTCTATACACATTCCACTATATTAAAATGACGTCATGGTTGAGTCCAAACAGAGTCGTCCCCGGATAGAGTCGTCTCCGGACAAAGTTGTCCCCGGACAATTTTATACCGAATTTGTATAGAAATATACTTAAAATGGGCTTGGAGGGGGGGGGCGGAGTCCAAACAAAGTCGTCCCCGGACCATCTTGATGACCAGACATATTGCCTTTTCAACAGCCCGTATTATTCTGAACAAAAACGTGGAATACTTTTATAGAAAAGAGAAGAATTGAAAGTGAAAGTCAAAAAGCAAAATGGGATCGGCTGGGAAAAATTTCTGAGAGCCGAGAAAAAATTCTGAGTCAGAAAAAAAAAAGAAAAAATATATAATATATATATTATATAATATATATATTATATAATATATATTATAAATACTTTTTGTTAATTTTTATCATGTCTTCTAGACATGATAAAAATTAACTCATCCCCCTTTTTTCTGGGTATGTTGTCTCACTCTTTTGAAAAACAAATCGTGATTCATTCATGGAATAATTGCCATTAGAGAAAGGATGAGTCATGGTCTATTTTTAGAAAGGGTGAGACATCCTTCCCAGACAAAAAGGGAGGTCATTAATTTTTATCATGTCTAAGACATAATAAAAATTAACCAAAAGTTTTTTTTTTTTTTTTTTTTTTTTTTTTTTTTTTTTTTCATTAGAGAATTTTTATCTCAGCTCTGAGAAATTTTTTTTTCTCCCAGCCGATTCGAGAATTTACCATTTGTTTTTAAGAATGATTTCTCCCTGATCTATTATTTCAAAATTCCAAGTTTCGCTTCAGAACCATCTGTGCTGTTGAAGAAGTAACATGATATATGTATTTTTTTTAATGAGTTCTGTCAAGATTGAATTGTGCAGGATCGACCTTGCGAATTTCTTCTCTGTGTCTTTAAATAATAATGATACCGAACTGCTTTTTGTAGAGCGCAATGGAAAAAACCTTTTGTATGGTTAGGACAATTCATGTGTTCGATCCCATTGTATTTGAGAATCTCTTGCGTCGATCCCGAAATGCAATAAATGGATCTTTGCAACCATTTCTCTAAAAACCGCCGTTTCATTTCTCCTCGCACCCAAATCATGGAAAAAGTTTCCGTCAACATCGTTAACACCCATGGAAAATAACTGTACGGAATTTCTCCTTCGTACCACGACAAGCCGTGATAATAATCACTCGCCCACACAGCGGTTCGTTTTTCTTTTTCGGTGAGCATTTGCCATGGAAACGGGGGTTTAAAAACAAATACCCCTCGAGAAGTACCGTCCAATGTGACGTAAGCCAATTCTTTCACAATAAAGGCTCCTTGAGAATCGTAGAAACCTTCAAAGTCGAGCACGAGTTCCATGTTTTTTATATCTTTTTCTTTCCAAGGTGACCTTTATTACTATTATGATGATGGATGTGTATTGAGATACGCACGATATTATTCAAAAAACAAATATATATACGAATGTGACCTTTCCCAGAATTCATACGACCTGTCACGTGCAACCTTCTCTCTCTCTATATATATAAAAGAGGAGACGGCGAGAGAACGCTATCCATTTTTTCCTTCAGGACACACAGCGAGAGAGAGAGAGAATTTTGTTTTCTTTTTTTCCTCAATTGAAGAAGATGGACATTTTGAGTGCCAAACCTCTCAAAGATTCCTACATTGTTCTGGACACGGAATACTTTCACTGTTATGATCCAAAGACGGGAGATATATGTTTCATCTTGAAAGAACTGGGCTACATCACTTGCGATTTAACCTTATGCGGATCCATGATTTTTCTCCCTCCTGTCCATTACGATGACTTATCGTCCCGCAATCAAGCTGTGGTCAACCAGACTACAAATAATCGACACGGCCTGCAATGGACCGAGGGTCGTCTTTCCTACGAGCATCTTCCTACGATCCTGAAAATACTGACCGAAAATGTGGAGGTGATCTACGTCAATGGATACGATAAAGCCGAATTTTTCAGCAAGCTCTGCCAGCGATCCGTTTATGAGTTTTACATCCCAGGGAAAACCGAGTGGCGGAACAAGTCGAAATGCACGCGACACCAATATTTCCAAAAGATGATTCATTGTGCCGAGAACAAGGTGAGAAATTTTCGATATCATTTGATGGAGGGTAGTTACGTTTTCCGGAAATTACATTGTTACCCCTCCGAAAGCAAAGCTGTCGAAGACGAAGAGGAGGCGGAAGAATCTCCCCAGGAGAACTCGTGCGAAGATGAGGAGGAGGAGGAGGATGAACTTTCTAATAATAATAATAAATGTCTAAGTTGGGATGCTTTAGAGACCCAAGAATATTGGTCTCAACACTTATCTCACCTAGACCTGAAAGAGGATCCTCAAGTGTACTCTTTGTGGTCCTCTTCTAAAATTTGGTCTTGGAGAGAACCCTTGAATGTTCATAAATGAAATGGTATGTAAATCCCTAGAGAAAAAAAAATAGAAAAAAAAGTTCCTTTTTTTGTAATATGTTGATTTCTTTCCATTCCCATTTCTTTTCTATAACTCCACCCCCAATCGACGAGAAGAAGAAGAATTTTCCAAGTTACACAAGACGAATCTTCCAAGTTACACAAGGATTTATAAATCACACGCTCCCACATGATATATGTATAGAGAGAAAAAGACCCTCTGTTCTCTAGCCAATACGTCAAGACTTCCCTAAACTAAGAGAGATCATGAGTACCGAGGAAACCTTAGCAGAGCAAGTGGAAAGACTTTCAAAGAGATTAGAAGAGTTAAGACGGGATAGATTTACAGTTCCGCCGACTAAAGAGGAAACTATCATCGATTTCAACAAACCGCTGTACTTTCATCCTCTACCCCAAAGAATGAGACGAATGGACTCGCCGTTGAACAGTTCCAATGAGAAACAAAATGTCACTTATTTGAATAGTCAATTTCAACACATGAATATTTCATAAGTATTTTTTTCCCTAAAGCGTAGGGAGATCGGATCAGTAGTTTTTCCCTTTTCATCGTCGAAAAAGATTGGGAGGAAAAATCTTTCTCAGCTCTCTCAGAAAAATTTTTTAGCCTTAAAAAAAAAAAAAAAATTTGTTAATTTTTATCATGTCTTAGACATGATAAAAATTAACTCTACCCCCCCTTTTGTCTGGGAATGTTGTCTCACACTTTCTAAAAATAGACCATCACTCCTCCTTTCCTAAAGAATAGAATTCCAAGAATGGGATCTGGTCTATTTTTAGAAACGGTGAGACCCTATTCCCAGACAAAAGGCGGGTAGAGTTAATTTTTATCATATCTAAAGTTCAGGGTCCATCCATCTTCTTATGTGAAACGGTGACCCTGACAAGATCGAGATAAACAAGTCCTGTGAGTTGTTTTGTAATCTTGACGCGATCCAAGAAAGACTTTTTATTATTTTTTTTGGAAATAGGCGGGGGGTGGGGAGAGAGAAAATGTTCTCACGACCCTCAGATATCTTTTCATAAATATATTTTTTATCAAAGTGTTTCTTTCATTCCGATCCTTTTAAGAGGTTGGAATGACCCTGACATTTAGATGGGGTCGCGATCCCGACAGATGTCGCGCGAGTATAAAAGTGTGTGTCCTCCGCGAGATTTCTTCAAAGAACAGAAGAAGACGTGAACTGAGCTGGTAAGTCCCTTTGGTCCTACGAATATGGTTTAATCATAACTTCATTTAAAAAGACCTTTGAAACTTCTTAACCCTTTGAAAAGAAAAATGTCTCTTTCAAGACGACGACTCTAAAACGTTTTATTGTTTTTTTTCCCTTTCTAGATCTTCCCTGTTATACATATATACCTTTTCGATTCTCTTTTTTTGCTCCTGTTTGTGGAAGACATCACCGTATTCATCGCCATGGCGTGTTCAGAAAACTTTATCGTGCTCGATCTAGAGGGTTTCCAGTCCTACAACCACAAGAAGGGTGAATTTACCTACGTTTTAAAAGAATTGGGCTATGCGACAAAAGATTTTTTGACCGTGGGATCGTTGACGTTTGCTCCTCCTCACCCCTTCCACCAACTGAATGAAAAAAAACCAAAAGACGAATGCCTGGCTGACGAGAAACCGGCACGGACTTCGTTGGAACGATGGTCATATTCCCTACAACCATTTAGGACGCATTCTCCAATCGCTCACTCACAGCTTCTCCACGATTTATGTGGTGGGATGCCAGAAAACTAAATTCTTTGCTAAAGCCTTGGATTATCAAAAACCCGTGACGGAAATTTATGTGCCAGATGGAATCATTTGGAAGTATCGGGAAAAATGTGCCCGACATCATCAAAGGATGAAATATTTCCATTGTGCCGAAAACAAAGTGCGCAACTATCGATGGCATATTACGGAAGGAGACTTTCATATCAATCACGTCTATCCAGACGGAACGGAGAAAGAGGAGAGGATTCAGGAGGAAGCAGACAATCCTCTGCAAGCTTTTGATAAGGCCTACGATCAGTTAGAGAAGGATCCGTCCCCAAAAGCGTACGATAACCTCATCCAGAAATGGGATAATCTGTCCTGTTTCCAAGTGATGGAACATCCGGATGAGCATACGCCTTTCCACTTGATGGGCTCTTCTACTTCGTCAACTTCCTCCAATAACTCGAGGAAGACGGAGGGTTGGGGAGACATACCTGAAAATATTCCCCATTACGATCCAGCAGCCTGTTGGGACGAACCTTCCAAAGAATCTCATGAGACCCCCAAAATATCTTCAGAGGATCCAAAGACAAAATCCACTGAGTGTTGGGACAATGAACGGACGACTCATGAACCAAAATCCACTAAGACTATGTCCACTGAGTGTTGGGACAATGAACAGACCACTCATGCTCCAAAATCGACTGAGACTATGTTCACTGAGTGTTGCGACAATGAAACCGAAAAGACGACAGAGAATTGGGATGACCGTTCTCAAAAGTATTTGAATTGATATATACATAAACTCAGGAGAAAAAAACTAAAGAAAAGATTTTTAGAAATAAGTAGGGAAAGGTTCTCCGCTTTCCCTATATTTATGGAAATGGACTGAGAAGAGAGAGAGAGAGAGACGAATCAGGAGACCAAAAAAAATGGGTCTTGGAAGGAATGAGTGCAAATGCATTCGATTCCTTCCGAGACCCATTTTTTTTGGGTCCCTCTCTCATCCAATCTTGGAAAAGAACTTTGTCCTATTTTTCTAGGTCCATTTAAAAAGAAATGAATCTATCCATAAATTTTCTTAAAAGAAAAAAAACAAAAAGATCCATTACCTCTTGACGGTCCAAAGTCGAGAATCTTGGAAAAAGTTATCCACTCTCTCCATCCAGTCAAGCTTCTCTGTAGAAAATCTAGTAGGTGCATCTGCACTCTTGAACACCTGGCAATTATTATTGGACGCGAAACGTCGAATGCTGAAATAGTTAACAGTGAGCCCATTCTTAAAGAAACGGGGATGTTTTATTCATCCAGTCGAGAGCCGAAAAATTTCTGAGAGCCGGAGAAAAATTTCTCTAGCTGGAAAAAAAAAAAAAAAAAAAAAAAAAATACCCCCCCTTTTACTCTGAAAATCTGAAAATTGATGTCTTCAATTTTTCAAAAATTGAAGACATCAATTTTCAGATTTTCAGAGTAAAAGGGGGGGGGTAATTTATTTTTCAGAAACTTTTCCCAGCCGACTCGATGTGAATAAAACTTTACTGTTTGTTAAGAATGTTATTTAATGGATCGATTTCAACCTATCGAGTTTCACTTGAGTTCCGGCCGTGCTGTGGGCCCACCTGGATACAAGTTTTGCCCTTTTGGAATAGAATAAAACTTTACTGTTTTTTAAGAATGTTATTTAATGGATCGATTTCAACCTATCGAGTTTCGCTTGAGTTCCGGCCGTGCTGTGGGCCCACCTGGATACAAGTTTTTCCCTTTTGGAATAGAGTTTCCGTCAAGGTAGGCAGGCTACTTTTCCTCTTTTTGCATTTTTCATGTCATTTCATTTGTACTACAATATACTGAAAACGGGCGTTCGAACTGATTTCTAGGCTATTTCTATACAAATGGAGCTCGATCCAAGAAAGAAATGATGTCTTTTTTTTATTTTGTGGACTGCCAATTTGTATTGGAATATACTGAAAACGGGTGTTTGAGTCGATTTTCAGTATATTTCAATACAAATAGAGCTCGGTCCAAGAAAGAAATGATGTCTTTTTTTTATTTTGTGAACTGCCAATTTGTATTGGAATATACTGAAAACGGGTGTTTGAGTCGGTTTTCAGTATATTTCAATACAAATAGAGCTCGATCCAAGAAAGAAATGATATCTTTTTTTTTATTTTGTGTACTGCCAATTTGTATTGGAATATATTGAAAACGGGTGTTTGTGTCGGTTTTCAGTATATTTCAATACAAGTGGAGCTCGATCCAAGAAAAAAATGATGTCTTTTTTTTATTTTGTGGACAGCCAATTTTGTATTGGAATATACTGAAAACGGGCGTTCACGTTGGTTTTCAGTATATTACAATACAAATGGAGCTCGATCCAAGAAAAAAATGATGTCTTTTTTTTATTTTGTGGACAGCCAATTTTGTATTGGAATATACTGAAAACGAGCGTTAACGTTGGTTTTCAGTATATTTCAATACAAATGGAGCTCGATCCAAGAAAAAAAATGATGTCTTTTTTTTATTTTTTGTGGACAACCAATTTTGTATTGGAATATACTGAAAACGGGCATTCACGTTGTTTTCAGTATATTCCAATACAAGGGGAGCTCCATCCAAGAAAAAAATGATGTCTTTTTTTATGTTGTGGACAATCAATTTTGTATTGGAATATACTGAAAACGGTCGTTCGAGTCCTTTTTCCGACTATTTCTATACACATTCCACTATATTAAAATGACGTCATGGTTGAGTCCAAACAGAGTCGTCCCCGGATAGAGTCGTCTCCGGACAAAGTTGTGCCCGGACAATTTTATACCGAATTTGTATAGAAATATACTTAAAATGGGCTTGGAGGGGGGGCGGAGTCCAAACAAAGTCGTCCCCGGACCATCTTGATGACCAGACATATTGCCTTTTCAACAGCCCGTATTATTCTGAACAAAAACGTGGAATACTTTTATAGAAAAGAGAAGAATTGAAAGTGAAAGTCAAAAAGCAAAATGGGATCGGCTGGGAAAAATTTCTGAGAGCCGAGAAAAAATTCTGAGTCAGAAAAAAAAAGAAAAAATATATAATATATATATTATATAATATATATATTATATAATATATATATTATATAATATATATATTATATAATATATATATTATATAATATATATTATAAATACTTTTTGTTAATTTTTATCATGTCTTCTAGACATGATAAAAATTAACTCATCCCCCTTTTGTCTGGGTATGTTGTCTCACCGTTTCTAAAAATAGACCAGAACCCAGTCTTTTCTTGGAATTCTATTCTTTAAAAGGATGAGTCATGGTCTATTTTTAGAAAGTGGGAGACAACATTCCCAGACAAAAGGGGGGGTGAGTTAATTTTTATCATGTCTAGAAGACATGATAAAAATTAACAAAAAGTTTTTTTTTTTTTAGTCCAAAGGGGCATTGTCCCCGAAGGACTATTACTTTCGTTTGGGCGTTTTGCGTTGACAACCGTAGAATGTCCGATTCACTTTTCAAAATAACGCACTTACCCAGATCCACCCTCACCTCCTCCTCGCTATCTTATCCTCCTCCTCTCTCTTATCCTCCTCGCTCTCCCATCCTCCTCCACTCTCTAATCGTCCTCCTCTCTCTACTCATCCACACTCTCTCATCCTCCTCTCTCTTGTCCTCCATTTCCATATTGTTACCATTTCCCCTTTGTATGAAACAATAGAATAGTAATCATTCTCAATAAAACGGTAGTCAAGCAACCGCAGTAAAAGGAAATCTTTGAAATAGATCTTAGTAAAAAAACTATTGTAAAAATCATTTGTATTGAAAAACGATTATCATATCATTAATCACAATCAAGGTCCTTCGGGGACAATGCCCCTTTGGACGTAATCTAAAATCTGAATTCTTTCAGATTTTTTTTTTTTTTTTTTTTTTTTACATCTCAGAATTTTTTTCTGAGCTCTGAAAAATTTTTCCTAGCCGATCCCATTTCGTTTTTCGACTTTCACTTTCAACTCTTCACTTTTCCTATCCACTGTCGTTGGAATTGTGTTCACTGGAGGCTATTTCTTTTTTTGCAATCTCGCTTTTAGTTTTCTCTGAGATTCTTTAGAAATGGCTATACAAATTTCACCATCTATATAGAAATGATGTCCAAACAAAGTCGTCCCCGGACCATCTTGATGACCGAATATGTATAGAAATAGTCTGAAAATGGGCTTGAGGGCCGGTTTCTGCACGATTCCTCTACAAATTCGGCCGCATCCAGAAAAACAAAAATACATCATTTCTTTTTGGGTGGCCAGGAGATGATAAATTTCTTTTCTCTCTCTCTCTCTCCCAATATTGGAGGAGAGAGTGGCCCAAAAAAATGGGTCTCGGAAGGAATCGAATGCATTTTGAAATGCACTCATTCCTTCCAAGACCCATTTTTTTGGTCTCCTGATTCAACTCTCCAGTCTATGGAATAGGGAAAGCGGAGAACGTTTCCCCTTCTTTAAGCGACTGGAGACCATATCGCATCATCATCATCATCATCATCATCACCACCATCATCCTCTTTCTGATACTTTTCAACGAAGGTTTGATGTCTCTGGATGATTTTGGGGAGATGATGGATCCCGAATTGAGTGATGAAAAAGAGAGGACTCTTTTTCCTTTCTTGTTCGTCTTGCACAGTCTCTCGGAGGGTGATATACGTTTCCCCGTCCTCCTCAATTTTCGTCAGAGGTCTCATGAATATTTTACACATCCAAGGGAAGAGCGACTTGTTATGCAGGGATTTCGAAGCGACGAAAGCCGCTTCATTCGAAATGAGGACAATCTGGTTCGGTTGACCCCATTCTTTGGAGTAGTTGTCCAAATCGCCTAGTCGAAGAAAATGGTGTCGATTAGGAAAAAAGACTTGGAGAACACTCGTCGTATGCGAGACGTTTGTAGGCAAGAGAGTCAAGATATCTTTGGCATTCCAGTACAGGAATCCTAGATCCACATACGCGTGCACGTAATAGTCATCGTTATATTCCAGTTTGAGCAGCATGGCTTTTGTATTTTTTTTTCCGCTCTCAAGGCGAAACACTCGTCTGATATGAACAAGAGCTCGCTGGCGATCCGTTTATATAGACTCCTCAGAGAGAGAGAGGGAGAGAGGAGGAGGAGGAACAAGGTTGATGAATTCTAAAATAAAAAAAAATGATAAAACATGAGTGTTTGTGAAGGTCATAGAGAGATGATTATAGAGTTGTTTTATTTTTTATTTTCTCGAAAGAAAAAACCAAAAGGGTCCCATTCCATACGACATGGCCTTTGAGAAGGTGACGGGGTCATGTGTCTACAAAGTTGATAAACTTTAGAATAAAAAAAAGCTTTCATCACGTAGCTCTCGAGAAGAAAATGACAGGGGTCTCTAGGAGAAGGTCATAGGTAGTATACAAAGGATGGTTGTTTTTTTTTTCTTTCGTTCCTCTCAATCCCATGACCTTTGAAAAGGTGACGGGGTGTCCTTTAGGAAAAAAATAGAAGGTCATAGAGAGAGAGAGATAGACAAAGTTGATTTTTTTTTTCTAGAAGTCAACCGTCACGTCGCCCGTCACGTGGTCTTCTCGTATATATAGAGAGGCGAGTGGAAGACAGACTCTATTTCCCAGAGAGAGAGAGAGAGACTGCTGTGCGTATCCATATTTCTACTCAAGATGATGATCCGCGTCTTATATAATGAGTTTGTGAGCATTCGCTGTTATGTGGATGACGGAAGATTGTTTTGGAACGCTACGGACATTTTGCCTCTGATTCATACTTCCAGTAAAAGAACCTGGGACATTCTCTCCGTGTTTTTCGACGAACACCACGTCTTCAGGAAAATAAAAGATCTTGAGAGTCTCGGCAGTTCTCAAGAGGGATATGTCCTCTCCAGCGAAGAAATGTTACATCTGGCCGAAAATAATCCTAAAAATAATCAGCTTCTGGCCTGGGTGTATAGCATTTTAACTCAGCCGCTGGTTCGAGTTGTACCCAATGAACCCGTTTACCGACTGCTCTATCCGTGGGAGAAATTTCCCTTCATCACGCTCTTTAATCTGGGAGTGCGCTACATACCGCCTCATCCAGGCATGACGGATTCTTCTACTTACCCTAAACAATATGCCAGCGCTTATTGCCAGACAGACCCCCGTCAAGAAAAGGTCGTCGAGACTCAAACGGATCCTCTGGTGGTCTCTTTAAATGTCACTAAAATTATCACCTTCTAAAAAAAACAACCACCACCACCCAAAAAAAAATTTGCTCCTCCTCCAAATTTTTTTTTATCTTCTCGAAAGAAAAAAAAAGAAACTTTTCCATCTAGCCTCTTTCTTTCAATCCCTCTTAAGAGAGAGAGGGAGGAGAAAAGAAAGAGAGTTCTGAGGAGGCAAAAGAAATGGGTCTGGAAGGAAACGGGTGCATTGCGAGAAAAAGAGGGTCCTCTTTTCTTTTCTCGAAATGCACTCTTTTCCTTCCAGACCCATTTTTTTTGATCACTTCTTCAAACCAATCTTGGAAAGGTGGGGATACAATAAATTGTGCGTAAAGTCCATTTCGATCAAGACTGGATTTTTTTTTTGAAAAGAAAACATAATGTTATATATAGATAGCTAAATCTTTATCATGATATTCTTTAAGAATTTCTTAGCCATTTGTCAAAGAAGGGGACTATAATTGAAGAATTTATGAATTTGGGAACATGTCACCCATGACAAATCTAAAATCTTGGAAGTGGATACTGGAAAGCCCCGCTCTGATTACAATTCTGAGTTCTAGCATGGGACATATTTTAGATCAATAAGCTAAACTATTTTTCTAGTCTCATATTCTCTCGTGACTAGGGTTTCAGATTTGGGTAGAGAGAGACAATGTTCTGAACAGAAACGTGGAATGCTTTTATAGAAAAGTGAAGAGTTGAAAGTGAAAGTCGAAAAACGAAATGAGATCGGCTAGGAAAAATTTCTCAGAGCTCAGAAAAAAATTCTGAAATGTAAAAAAAAAAAAAAAAAAAAAAAAAAAAAAAAAAACTTTTTGTTAATTTTTATCATGTCTTCTAGACATGATAAAAATTAACTCACCCCCCCTTTTGTCTGGGAATGTTGTCTCCCACTTTCTAAAAATAGACCATGACTCATCCTTTTAAAGAATAGAATCCAAGAAAAGACTGGGTTCTGGTCTATTTTTAGAAACGGTGAGACAACATACCCAGACTAAAGGGGGGTGAGTTAATTTTTATCATGTCTAGAAGACATGATAAAAATTAACAAAAAGTTTTTTTTTTTTTTTTTGACATCTCAGAATTTTTTTCTGAGCTCTGAAAATATTTTGCCAGCCGATCTCATTTCGTTATCATTTTTTTTATTTTAGAATTCATCAACCTTGTTCCTCCCCTCTCCCTCTCTCTCTCTCTGAGGAGTCTATATAAACGGATCGCCAGCGAGCTCTTGTTCATATCAGACGAGTGTTTCGCTTTGAGAACGGAAAAAAAAATACAAAAGCCATGCTGCTCAAACTGGAATATAACGATGACTATTACGTGCACGCGTATGTGGATCTAGGATTCCTGTACTGGAATGTCAAAGATATCTTGACTCTCTTGCCTACAAACGTCTCGCATAGGACGAGTGTTCTCCAAGTCTTTTTTCCTAATCGACACCATTTTCTTCGAATAGGCGATTTGGACAACTACTCCAAAGAATGGGGTCAACCGAACCAGATTGTCCTCACTTCGAATGAAGCGGCTTTCGTCACTTCGAAATCCCTGCATAACAATTCACTCTTCCCTTGGATGTGTAAAATATTCATGAGACCTCTGACGAAAATTGAGGAGGACGGGGAAACGTATATCACCCTCCGAGAGACTGTGCAAGACGAACAAGAAAGGAAAAAGAGTCCTCTCTTTTTCATCACTCAATTCGGGATCCATCATCTCCCCAAAATCATCCAGAGACATCAAGGCTTCGTTGAAAAGTATCAGAAAGAGGATGATGGTGGTGATGATGATGATGATGATGATGATGCGATATGGTCTCCAGTCGCTTAAAGAAGGGGAAACGTTCTCCGCTTTCCCTATTCCATAGACTGGAGAGTTGAATCAGGAGACCAAAAAAATGGGTCTTGGAAGAAATGAGTGCATTTCAAAATGCATTCGATTCCTTCCGAGACCCATTTTTTTGGGCCACTCTCTCCTCCAATATTGGGAGAGAGAGAGAGAGAGAGAGAGAGAAAAGAAATTTATCATCTCCTGTCCACCCAAAAAGAAACGATGTATTTTTGTTTTTCTGGATGCGGCCGAATTTGTAGAGGAATCGTCCAGAAACCGGCCCTCAAGCCCATTTTCAGACTATTTCTATACATATTCGGTCATCAAGATGGTCCGGGGACGACTTTGTTTGGACATCATTTCTATATAGATGGTGAAATTTGTATAGCCATTTCTAAAGAATCTCAGAGAAAACTAAAAGCGAGATTGCAAAATAAGAAATAGCCTCCAGTGAACACAATTCCAACGACAGTGGATAGGAAAAGTGAAGAGTTGAAAGTCAAAGTCGAAAAACGAAATGGGATCGGCTAGGAAAAATTTTTCAGAGCTCAGAAAAAAATTCTGAGATGTAAAAAAAAAAAAAAAAAAAAAAAAAAAAAAAACTTTTTGTTAATTTTTATCATGTCTTCTAGACATGATAAAAATTAACTCACCCCCCCCTTTTGTCTGGGAATGTTGTCTCCCACTTTCTAAAAATAGACCATGACTCATCCTTTTAAAGAATAGAATTCCAAGAAAAGACTGGGTTCTGGTCTATTTTTAGAAACGGTGAGACAACATACCCAGACAAAAGGGGGATGAGTTAATTTTTATCATGTCTAGAAGACATGATAAAAATTAACAAAAAGTATTTATAATATATATTATATAATATATATTATATAATATATATATTATATATTTTTTCTTTTTTTTTCTGACTCAGAATTTTTTCTCGGCTCTCAGAAATTTTTCCTAGCCGATCCCATTTTGCTTTTTGACTTTCACTTTCAATTCTTCTCTTTTCTATAAAAGTATTCCACGTTTTTGTTCAGAATAATACGGGCTGTTGAAAAGGCAATATGTCTGGTCATCAAGATGGTCCGGGGACGACTTTGTTTGGACTCCGCCCCCCATCCAAGCCAATTTTAAGTATATTTCTATACAAATTCGGTATAAAATTGTCCGGGGACAACTTTGTCCGGAGACGACTCTATCCGGGGACGACTCTGTTTGGACTCAACCATGACGTCATTTTAATATAGTGGAATGTGTATAGAAATAGTCGGAAAAAGGACTCGAACGCCCGTTTTCAGTATATTCCAATACAAAATTGATTGTCCACAACATAAAAAAAGACATCATTTTTTTTCTTGGATGGAGCTCCATTTGTATTAGTATATACTGAAAACCGACTCGAACGCCCGTTTTCAGTATATTCCAATACAAAATTGGCTGTCCACAACATAAAAAAAAGAAATCATTTTTTTTCTTGGATGGACCTCCATTTGTATTGGAATATACTGAAAACCAACGTGAACGCCCGCTTTGAGTATATTCCAATACAAAATTGGCTGTCCACAACATAAAAAAAAGACATCATTTTTTTCTTGGATGGAGCTCCATTTGTATTGAAATATACTGAAAACCAACGTGAACGCCCGTTTTCAGTATATTCCAATACAAAATTGGTTGTCCACAAAAAATAAAAAAAAGACATCATTTTTTTTCTTGGATCGAGCTCCATTTCTATTGAAATATACTGAAAACCAACGTTAACGCCCGTTTTCAGTATATTCCAATACAAAATTGGCTGTCCACAAAATAAAAAAAAGACATCATTTTTTTCTTCGATGAAGCTCCATTTGTATTGGAATATACTGAAAACCAACGTGAATGCCCGTTTTCAGTATATTCCAATACAAAATTGGCTGACAACAAAATAAAAAAAAGACATCATTTTTTTTCTTGGATCGAGCTCCATTTGTATTGTAATATAGTGAAAACCGACGTGAACGCCCGTTTTCAGTATATTCCAATACAAAATTGGCTGTCCACAAAAAAAAAAAAAAAAAAAAAAAAAAAAAAAAAAAAAAAAAGACATCATTTTTTTCTTGGATCGAGCTCCATTTGTATTGAAATATACTGAAAACCAACGTTAACGCCCATTTTCAGTATATTCCAATACAAAATTGGCTGTCCACAAAATAAAAAAAAGACATCATTTTTTTCTTGGATGAAGCTCCATTTGTATTGGAATATACTGAAAACCAACGTGAATGCCCGTTTTCAGTATATTCCAATACAAAATTGGCTGTCAACAAAATAAAATAAAGACATCATTTTTTTCTTGGATGGAGCTCCATTTGTATTAAAATATACTGAAAACCAACGTGAACGCCCGTTTTCAGTATATTCCAATACAAAATTGGCTGTCCAGAAAATAAAAAAAAGACATCATTTTTTTCTTGGATCGAGCTCCCCTTGTATTGGAATATACTGAAAACAACGTGAATGCCCGTTTTCAGTATATTCCAATGCAAAATTGGTTGTCCACAAAAAATAAAAAAAAGACATCATTTTTTTTCTTGGATCGAGCTCCATTTGTATTGAAATATACTGAAAACCAACGTTAACGCCCGTTTTCAGTATATTCCAATACAAAATTGGCTGTCCACAAAATAAAAAAAAGACATCATTTTTTTCTTGGATGAAGCTCCATTTGTATTGGAATATACTGAAAACCAACGTGAATGCCCGTTTTCAGTATAGTCCAAAACAAATTTGGCTGTCAACAAAATAAAAAAAAGACATCATTTTTTTCTTGGATCGAGCTCCATTTGTATTGTAATATAGTGAAAACCGACGTGAACGCCCGTTTTCAGTATATTCCAATACAAAATTGGCTGTCCACAAAATAAAAAAAGACATCATTTTTTTCTTGGATCCAGCTCCACTTGTATTGTAATATACTGAAAACCAATGTGAACGTCCGTTTTCAGTATATTCCAATACAAAATTGGCTGTCCACAAAATCAAAAAAGACATCATTTTTTTCTTTGATCGAGCTCCACTTGTATTGTAATATACTGAAAACCAACGTGAACGCCCGTTTTCAGTATATTCCAATACAAAATTGGCTGTCCACAAAATAAAAAAAAGACATCATTTTTTTCTTGGATGGAGCTCCATTTCTATTAAAATATACTGAAAACCAACGTGAACGCCCGTTTTCAGTATATTCCAATACAAAATTGGCTGTCCACAAAATAAAAAAAGACATCATTTTTTTCTTGGATCCAGCTCCACTTGTATTGTAATATACTGAAAACCAACGTGAACGTCCGTTTTCAGTATATTCCAATACAAAATTGGCTGTCCACAAAATCAAAAAAGACATCATTTTTTTCTTGGATCGAGCTCCACTTGTATTGTAATATACTGAAAACCAACGTGAACGCCCGTTTTCAGTATATTCCAATACAAAATTGGCTGTCCACAAAATAAAAAAAAGACATCATTTTTTTCTTGGATGGAGCTCCATTTGTATTAAAATATACTGAAAACCAACGTGAACGCCCGTTTTCAGTATATTCCAATACAAAATTGGCTGTCCAGAAAATAAAAAAAAGACATCATTTTTTTCTTGGATCGAGCTCCCCTTGTATTGGAATATACTGAAAACAACGTGAATGCCCGTTTTCAGTATATTCCAATGCAAAATTGGTTGTCCACAAAAAATAAAAAAAAGACATTATTTTTTTCTTGGATCGAGCTCCATTTGTATTGTAATATAGTGAAAACCGACGTGAACGCCCGTTTTCAGTATATTCCAATACAAAATTGGCTGTCCACAAAATCAAAAAAGACATCATTTTTTTCTTGGATCGAGCTCCACTTGTATTGTAATATACTGAAAACCAACGTGAACGCCCGTTTTCAGTATATTACAATACAAAATTGGCTGTCCACAAAATAAAAAAAGACATCATTTTTTTCTTGGATGGAGCTCCATTTGTATTAAAATATACTGAAAACCAACGTGAACGCCCGTCTTCAGTATATTCCAATACAAAATTGGCTGTCCAGAAAATAAAAAAAAGACATCATTTTTTTCTTGGATGGAGCTCCATTTGTATTGAAATATACTGAAAACCAACGTGAACGCCCGTTTTCAGTATATTCCAATACAAAATTGGCTGTCCACAAAATAAAAAAAAAAGACATCATTTTTTTCTTGGATCGAGCTCCCCTTGTATTGGAATATACTGAAAACCAACGTGAACGCCCGTTTTCAGTATATTCCAATACAAAATTGGCTGTCCACAAAATAAAAAAAAGACATCATTTTTTTCTTGGATCGAGCTCCCCTTGTATTGGAATATACTGAAAACAACGTGAATGCCCGTTTTCAGTATATTCCAATACAAAATTGGTTGTCCACAAAAAATAAAAAAAAGACATCATTTTTTTTCTTGGATCGAGCTCCATTTCTATTGAAATATACTGAAAACCAACGTTAACGCCCGTTTTCAGTATATTCCAATACAAAATTGGCTGTCCACAAAATAAAAAAAAGACATCATTTTTTTCTTGGATGAAGCTCCATTTGTATTGTAATATACTGAAAACCGACGTGAACGCCCGTTTTCAGTATATTCCAATACAAAATTGGCTGTCCACAAAATAAAAAAAGACATCATTTTTTTCTTGGATCGAGCTCCATTTGTATTGAAATATACTGAAAACCAACGTTAACGCCCGTTTTCAGTATATTCCAATACAAAATTGGCTGTCCACAAAATAAAAAAAAGACATCATTTTTTTCTTGGATGAAGCTCCATTTGTATTGGAATATACTGAAAACGTGAATGCCCGTTTTCAGTATATTCCAATACAAAATTGGCTGTCAACAAAATAAAAAAAAGACATCATTTTTTTCTTGGATGGAGCTCCATTTGTATTAAAATATACTGAAAACCAACGTGAACGCCCGTTTTCAGTATATTCCAATACAAAATTGGCTGTCCAGAAAATAAAAAAAAAGACATAATTTTTTTCTTGGATCCAGCTCCACTTGTATTGTAATATACTGAAAACCAACGTGAACGTCCGTTTTCAGTATATTCCAATACAAAATTGGCTGTCCACAAAATCAAAAAAGACATCATTTTTTTCTTGGATCGAGCTCCACTTGTATTGTAATATACTGAAAACCAACGTGAACGCCCGTTTTCAGTATATTCCAATACAAAATTGGCTGTCCACAAAATAAAAAAAAGACATCATTTTTTTCTTGGATCCAGCTCCACTTGTATTGTAATATACTGAAAACCAACGTGAATGCCCGTTTTCAGTATATTCCAATACAAAATTGGTTGTCCACAACATAAAAAAAAGACATAATTTTTTCTTGGATCCAGCTCCATTTGTATTGAAATATACTGAAAACCGACGTGAATGCCCGTTTTCAGTATATTCCAATACAAAATTGGTTGTCCACAACATAAAAAAAAAGACATCATTTCATTCTTGGATCGAGCTCCATTTGTATTGAAATATACTGAAAACCGACGTGAACGCCCGTTTTCAGTATATTCCAATACGAAATTGGCAGTCCACAAAATAAAAAAAAGACATCATTTTTTCCTTGGATCGAGCTCCACTTGTATTGAAATATACTGAAAACCGACTCAAACGCCCGTTTTCAGTATATTCCAATACAAATTGGCAGTCCACAAAATAAAAAAATGACATCATTTTTTTCTTGGATCGAGCTCTATTTATATTCAAATATACTGAAAACCGACACAAACACCCGTTTTCAATATATTCCAATACAAATTGGCAGTCCACAAAATAAAAAAAAGATATCATTTCTTTCTTGGATCGAGCTCTATTTGTATTGAAATATACTGAAAACCGACTCAAACACCCGTTTTCAGTATATTCCAATACAAATTGGCAGTTCACAAAATAAAAAAAAAGACATCATTTCTTTCTTGGACCGAGCTCTATTTGTGTTGAAATATACTGAAAATCGACTCAAACACCCGTTTTCAGTATATTCCAATACAAATTGGCAGTCCACAAAATAAAAAAAAGACATCATTTCTTTCTTGGATCGAGCTCCATTTGTATAGAAATAGCCTAGAAATCAGTTCGAACGCCCGTTTTCAGTATATTGTAATACAAATGAAATGACATGAAAAATGCAAAAAGAGGAAAAGTAGCCTGCCTACCTTGACGGAAACTCTATTCCAAAAGGGAAAAACTTGTATCCAGGTGGGCCCACAGCACGGCCGGAACTCAAGCGAAACTCGATAGGTTGAAATCGATCCATTAAATAACATTCTTAAAAAACAGTAAAGTTTTATTCTATTCCAAAAGGGCAAAACTTGTATCCAGGTGGGCCCACAGCACGGCCGGAACTCAAGTGAAACTCGATAGGTTGAAATCGATCCATTAAATAACATTCTTAACAAACAGTAAAGTTTTATTCACATCGAGTCGGCTGGGAAAAGTTTCTGAAAAATAAATTACCCCCCCCCCCCTTTTACTCTGAAAATCTGAAAATTGATGTCTTCAATTTTTGAAAAATTGAAGACATCAATTTTCAGATTTTCAGAGTAAAAGGGGGGGTATTTTTTTTTTTTTTTCCAGCTAGAGAAATTTTTCTCCGGCTCTCAGAAATTTTTCGGCACTCGACTGGATGAATAAACCATCCCCGTTTCTTTAAGAATGGGCTCACTGTTAACTTTTTCAGCATTCGACGTTTCGCGTCCAATAATAACTGCCAGGTGTTCAAGAGTGCAGATGCACCTACTAGATTTTCTACAGAGAAGCTTGACTGGATGGAGAGAGTGGATAACTTTTTCCAAGAAAGATTCTCGACTTTGGACCGTCAAGAGGTAATGGATCTTTTTGTTTTTTTTCTTTTAAGAAAATTTATGGAAGAAAAATAGGACAAAGTTCTTTTCCAAGATTGGATGAGAGAGGGACCCAAAAAAAATGGGTCTCGGAAGGAATCGAATGCATTTGCACTCATTCCTTCCAAGACCCATTTTTTTGGTCTCCTGATTCGTCTCTCTCTCTTCTCAGTCCATTTCCATAAATATAGGGAAAGCGGAGAACCTTTCCCTACTTATTTCTAAAAATCTTTTCTTTATTTTTTTTTCTCCTGAGTTTATGTATATATCAATTCAAATACTTTTGAGAACGGTCATCCCAATTCTCTGTCGTCTTTTCGGTTTCATTGTCGCAACACTCAGTGAACATAGTCTCAGTCGATTTTGGAGCATGAGTCGTCTGTTCATTGTCCCAACACTCAGTGGACATAGTCTTAGTGGATTTTGGATCATGAGTCGTCCGTTCATTGTCCCAACACTCAGTGGATTTTGTCTTTGGATCCTCTGAAGATATTTTGGGGGTCTCATGAGATTCTTTGGAAGGTTCGTCCCAACAGGCTGCTGGATCGTAATGGGGAATATTTTCAGGTATGTCTCCCCAACCCTCCGTCTTCCTCGAGTTATTGGAGGAAGTTGACGAAGTAGAAGAGCCCATCAAGTGGAAAGGCGTATGCTCATCCGGATGTTCCATCACTTGGAAACAGGACAGATTATCCCATTTCTGGATGAGGTTATCGTACGCTTTTGGGGACGGATCCTTCTCTAACTGATCGTAGGCCTTATCAAAAGCTTGCAGAGGATTGTCTGCTTCCTCCTGAATCCTCTCCTCTTTCTCCGTTCCGTCTGGATAGACGTGATTGATATGAAAATCTCCTTCCGTAATATGCCATCGATAGTTGCGCACTTTGTTTTCGGCACAATGGAAATATTTCATCCTTTGATGATGTCGGGCACATTTTTCCCGATACTTCCAAATGATTCCATCTGGCACATAAATTTCCGTCACGGGTTTTTGATAATCCAAGGCTTCAGCAAAGAATTTAGCTTTCTGGCATCCCACCACATAAATCGTGGAGAAGCTGTGAGTGAGCGATTGGAGAATGCGTCCTAAATGGTTGTAGGGAATATGACCCTCGTTCCAACGAAGTCCGTGCCGGTTTCTCGTCAGCCAGGCATTCGTCTTTTGGTTTTTTTTCATTCAGTTGGTGGAAGGGGTGAGGAGGAGCAAACGTCAACGATCCCACGGTCAAAAAATCTTTTGTCGCATAGCCCAATTCTTTTAAAACGTAGGTAAATTCACCCTTCTTGTGGTTGTAGGACTGGAAACCCTCTAGATCGAGCACGATAAAGTTTTCTGAACACGCCATGGCGATGAATACGGTGATGTCTTCCACAAACAGGAGCAAAAAAAGAGAATCGAAAAGGTATATATGTATAACAGGGAAGATCTAGAAAGGGAAAAAAAACAATAAAACGTTTTAGAGTCGTCGTCTTGAAAGAGACATTTTTCTTTTCAAAGGGTTAAGAAGTTTCAAAGGTCTTTTTAAATGAAGTTATGATTAAACCATATTCGTAGGACCAAAGGGACTTACCAGCTCAGTTCACGTCTTCTTCTGTTCTTTGAAGAAATCTCGCGGAGGACACACACTTTTATACTCGCGCGACATCTGTCGGGATCGCGACCCCATCTAAATGTCAGGGTCATTCCAACCTCTTAAAAGGATCGGAATGAAAGAAACACTTTGATAAAAAATATATTTATGAAAAGATATCTGAGGGTCGTGAGAACATTTTCTCTCTCCCCACCCCCCGCCTATTTCCAAAAAAAATAATAAAAAGTCTTTCTTGGATCGCGTCAAGATTACAAAACAACTCACAGGACTTGTTTATCTCGATCTTGTCAGGGTCACCGTTTCACATAAGAAGATGGATGGACCCTGAACTTTAGATATGATAAAAATTAACTCTACCCGCCTTTTGTCTGGGAATAGGGTCTCACCGTTTCTAAAAATAGACCAGATCCCATTCTTGGAATTCTATTCTTTAGGAAAGGAGGAGTGATGGTCTATTTTTAGAAAGTGTGAGACAACATTCCCAGACAAAAGGGGGGGTAGAGTTAATTTTTATCATGTCTAAGACATGATAAAAATTAACAAAATTTTTTTTTTTTTTTTTTTTTAAGGCTAAAAAATTTTTCTGAGAGAGCTGAGAAAGATTTTTCCTCCCAATCTTTTTCGACGATGAAAAGGGAAAAACTACTGATCCGATCTCCCTACGCTTTAGGGAAAAAAATACTTATGAAATATTCATGTGTTGAAATTGACTATTCAAATAAGTGACATTTTGTTTCTCATTGGAACTGTTCAACGGCGAGTCCATTCGTCTCATTCTTTGGGGTAGAGGATGAAAGTACAGCGGTTTGTTGAAATCGATGATAGTTTCCTCTTTAGTCGGCGGAACTGTAAATCTATCCCGTCTTAACTCTTCTAATCTCTTTGAAAGTCTTTCCACTTGCTCTGCTAAGGTTTCCTCGGTACTCATGATCTCTCTTAGTTTAGGGAAGTCTTGACGTATTGGCTAGAGAACAGAGGGTCTTTTTCTCTCTATACATATATCATGTGGGATCGTGTGATTTATAAATGCTTGTGTAACTTGGAAAATTCGTCTTGTGTAACTTGGAAAATTCTTCTTCTTCTCGTCGATTGGGGGTGGAGTTATAGAAAAGAAATGGGAATGGAAAGAAATCAACATATTACAAAAAAAGGAACTTTTTTTTTCTATTTTTTTTTTCTCTAGGGATTTACATACCATTTCATTCATGAACATTCAAGGGTTCTCTCCAAGACCAAATTTTAGAAGAGGACCACAAAGAGTACACTTGAGGATCCTCTTTCAGGTCTAGGTGAGATAAGTGTTGAGACCAATATTCTTGGGTCTCTAAAGCATCCCAACTTAGACATTTATTATTATTATTAGAAAGTTCATCCTCCTCCTCCTCCTCATCGTCGCACGAGTTCTCCTGGGGAGATTCTTCCGCCTCCTCTTCGTCTTCGACAGCTTTGCTTTCGGAGGGGTAACAATGTAATTTCCGGAAAACGTAATTACCCTCCATCAAATGATATCGAAAATTTCTCACCTTGTTCTCGGCACAATGAATCATCTTTTGGAAATATTGGTGTCGCGTGCATTTCGACTTGTTCCGCCACTCGGTTTTCCCTGGGATGTAAAACTCATAAACGGATCGCTGGCAGAGCTTGCTGAAAAATTCGGCTTTATCGTATCCATTGACGTAGATCACCTCCACATTTTCGGTCAGTATTTTCAGGATCGTAGGAAGATGCTCGTAGGAAAGACGACCCTCGGTCCATTGCAGGCCGTGTCGATTATTTGTAGTCTGGTTGACCACAGCTTGATTGCGGGACGATAAGTCATCGTAATGGACAGGAGGGAGAAAAATCATGGATCCGCATAAGGTTAAATCGCAAGTGATGTAGCCCAGTTCTTTCAAGATGAAACATATATCTCCCGTCTTTGGATCATAACAGTGAAAGTATTCCATGTCCAGAACAATGTAGGAATCTTTGAGAGGTTTGGCACTCAAAATGTCCATCTTCTTCAATTGAGGAAAAAAAGAAAACAAAATTCTCTCTCTCTCTCTCGCTGTGTGTCCTGAAGGAAAAAATGGATAGCGTTCTCTCGCCGTCTCCTCTTTTATATATATAGAGAGAGAAGGTTGCACGTGACAGGTCGTATGAATTCTGGGAAAGGTCACATTCGTATATATATTTGTTTTTTGAATAATATCGTGCGTATCTCAATACACATCCATCATCATAATAATAATAAAGGTCACCTTGGAAAGAAAAAGAAATAAAAAACATGGAACTCGTGCTCGACTTTGAAGGTTTCTACGATTCTCAAGGAGCCTTTATTGTGAAAGAATTGGCTTACGTCACATTGGACGGTACTTCTCGAGGGGTATTTGTTTTTAAACCCCCGTTTCCATGGCAAATGCTCACCGAAAAAGAAAAACGAACCGCTGTGTGGGCGAGTGATTATTATCACGGCTTGTCGTGGTACGAAGGAGAAATTCCGTACAGTTATTTTCCATGGGTGTTAACGATGTTGACGGAACCTTTTTCCATGATTTGGGTGCGAGGAGAAATGAAACGGCGGTTTTTAGAGAAATGGTTGCAAAGATCCATTTATTGCATTTCGGGATCGACGCAAGAGATTCTCAAATACAATGGGATCGAACACATGAATTGTCCTAACCATACAAAAGGTTTTTTCCATTGCGCTCTACAAAAAGCAGTTCGGTATCATTATTATTTAAAGACACAGAGAAGAAATTCGCAAGGTCGATCACGCACAATTCAATCTTGACAGAACTCATTAAAAATACATATATCATGTTACTTCTTCAACAGCACAGATGGTTCTGAAGCGAAACTTGGAATTTTGAAATAATAGATCAGGGAGAAATCATTCTTAAAAACAAATGGTAAAGTCTCGAATCGGCTGGGAGAAAAAAAAATTTCTCAGAGCTGAGATAAAAATTCTCTAATGAAAAAAAAAAGAAAAAAAAAAAACTTTTGGTTAATTTTTATCATGTCTTAGACATGATAAAAATTAATGACCCTCCCTTTTTGTCTGGGAAGGATGTCTCACCCTTTCTAAAAATAGACCATGACTCATCCTTTCTCTAATGGCAATTATTCCATGAATGAATCACGATTTGTTTTTCAAAAGAGTGAGACAACATTCCCAGACGAAAAGGGAAGAGGGTCGTTAATTTTTATCATGTCTAAGACATGATAAAAATTAACAAAAAGTTTTTTTTTTTTTTTTTTTTTTTTTTTTTGAGTTGGAAAATTTTTCTCAGCTCTGAAAATTTTTTTCCAGCCGACTCAAGAAATTATCATTTATATTTACGAATAGTCTTTGGATTATTTATTTCTTTTCTTTTAAAAAGAAAAATTCTGAGCTAGACCTATCTATTGGCTTAACATTCTGGTCATAGAAACAGTCTAGAATCTCATTTTATTTTTCGAGGCTAATGCACGGGTTCTCCAATCAAAAGGGTTACTATAAAGGGATTGGTTTGAATGCATTTATCTGAAAATGTTGTAGGATTCTGTTTTTGAGAAGGGGGTATATTATTATTATTATGATGATGATGATGATGATGATGATGATTGTGGCAGATTCGTTTTCTACATGGAAGTCTAATCTCCTCCGAAGACCTTTTCTGGGGATCGTCGATAGATGGTTTTTCAATAGGAATCGTTTCCCTCGGATCCTCAAGAGATAGAGGGGGGTCCTGTCTTGAGACATGGAGCGGTCTCTCCTCCTCCTCCTCCTCGAGAAGTCTTGAGAAAGGGAAAGGATTTTCGGTTCCCTTATTCTTGAGGGGTCTTGACAAATTGAGAGGTCCCTCCTCTTCGAAAGAGAGAGAAGTTTTGGTTCCCTTATCCTCGAGGGGTTTTGACAAATCGAGAGGTCCCTCATTTTCGAGGGGTCTTGATAAATGGAGAGGTTTTTCATCTTCGAGGGGGTTTGATAAAGGAAGAGGTCCCTCCTTCTCGAGGGGTCTTGATAAATGGAGAGGTTTTTCATCTTCGAGGAGGTTTGACAATGGGAGAGATCTCTCCTTCTCGAGGGGTCTCTCTTCCTCAAGGGGTTTTGAGGAAGGGAGAGGTTTTTCATCCTCGACGGGTTTTGACAAACTGAGAGGAATCTGAACAGGCTTCTCCTCATCCCCATCATTATCGAGGAGGATGAGGATAGGCTTTTGGAAAGGTTTTTTCTTTTTCTTCTGAACAGGCTCCTCTTGATGCTCGGGGAGAGGGATGGGGTAGTTGTTCCACCATTCTATTTTTTCTTGCTCGAGGATTTTTTCAAACGTCGTGGCCTCTCTATGATGAGACGAAGAAGGAGAGTCCTCGAGAAGAATATAATAGGTATTCTTCCCAGTCTTCTCGATCGAGAGAGGTTCGTGCAAACATTTGTGCAACCATTCACTAAAATGTACGAGAATCCCTTTTGTCTTCTCAAAACGATCCATAATCCTATTCATTTGCGAGACGGTTAGAAAGTGGGACGTGTAAAAATATTTGGCTCGTTTCATTAACAAAATTTGTGCATCCAAAGGTGGAATGTCACGAGCCATCAACACGTTTTCGTCGGATAAAAATTCGTCCCGCATCTTTTTATAACTCCCCACGGTATAATAACCCGCACATTTTGAAAAATCGGAGGCTTTCAGGTAAACGACTCCTTGGATGATATAAAAGGAAAGATCAACATATTTATATTTGAAAGGAATACACGTAGTGAGCTGGGGATGCCTCCTCATGATCCACTTGGACAAAAATACGACTTTGGGGCTCTCCCCTTTTATTTATAGAGAGAAAGAGAGTGTGACCTTCCCTTCCCTCCTCCTCCTCCTCTCTCCCTGCTTCCTCTATCTCTGGACGTCCTTGGATTGGAAAGGTTGACTTTGGAAAAAAAAAAAAAAGCTCATGGTTGGATAATTTTTTGTTTATTAAATTATTACTTTCACTTCCTCATTCCCACACACATTCATCTTTTTAAAAAAAGAAAAAGAGGTCATGGAGATAAGATTTCTTGGAAAGAAGAGAGAGAGAAACAAAAAAAAACAAATAAAACGGACGTCATAGAGCCTCTACATGTGTCTGTGTGTGTCTATATAGATATATAAAAAGACGAGAGTACTGGGCGAGATCATTTCTTTTCCATTGGGAGCCATGTCGCTATTAGACGTTTTTCCAACTCAACGGATTTCGAACGGGGAGGATTTGAAGACGCTAAAGCAAATCTCCAACTTGAAAAATTTTTTGGCGTGTCATTGTGCGACATTTATTCCGCATTTACCACCTCATCAAGCGATCGTTTCTTTCAACCAAGATGTCGAATCCTCCAACCAGCTCGTTCAGAATATATACAGAAATTTATTCGAATCGCAACAAACGAAAGAGGAATCTCCCTTCTCTTGGAATCGGATGGATCGAGTTTTGAGACGGCCCATTCAAACAGACCGGCGATATACAGATCCACGCACGAGTTTTCGGTGGAAGATTATTTTTCTCACGAAACGATATTTTACGTTTGGAGTGAGAACGACGGCTGAGGACGAAGTTCATATTGTTCAAACTACAGCCGCTCCTCTCGCCTATTACGAATCATCGTCCCCCAATCTGAAGGAAAGAAGTTTTAAAGTCAGCGACAGGATGAAATATAAGAAATATATTCTAAGACCTTTTCAAAACTATGTCGTTCCCCCGAAAACGCACTATCTCATCGTCACAACCCAGAAGAGTCTCTTTCTCGTCGATCGGTGCTCGTACTCGCTTTGGAAACAATTGAAAGAGGAGATTTCTTTCCAATCGCCGATGATGTTTCAAGAAAAAGAAGAAGAAAACCCTCCGCCACCTTTACCCATCCCTTCCTTAGATGATAAGAGGAGCTGGACCAAACCGTTATTTCCCGAAACAAAATCGACCTGGCAACGGAATGAAATTGAAGTCATCACAATTGAAGATGAGGAGGAAGAAAAAAAATTACCTCTTAAAAAACGGTCGACTTACCGGAACCTACCTGGCGTGCAAGATCCGCTTCAGAATCCAGAAGCTTCTTCTTCTTCTTCTTTTTCCCCGACTTGTTCAAACAGGCAACCTCTTTCGGACTCCTCACAGACAGAACCTCTTCTAGTATCCTCTTCTTCTTCTTCTCCAACCTGTCCCGACATCGTAGAGGTAGAATGTCAGACGGGTCCACAAGCTTCAAAAAGTCCCGACATCGTAGAGGTAGAATGTCAGCCGGGTCCACAAGTTCCAACAGGTCCAGAAATCATGGAGACAGAATCACAGCCGGGTTCACAAGTTCCAACGGGTCCAGAAATTGTAGAGGCAGAATTTCAGCCGGGTAAACAAGTTCCAACGGGTCCAGAAATCATGGAGGTAGAATCGCAGCCGGGTCCAGACATCCTAGATCCCTCCACTCATCCCAAAGAGACTCCAAGTGTTTCAAGACAGCCTTGTGAGGATCCAGCCCTTCCCGTATGGAATGATTATATGGACTTACAAAATTTGGTGCAACAGGAAGGAGAAGAAAATAATCATACGGATGGGTGGGTCAAAGACTGTTTAGATCATTTAACCTCGAATGAAATTGAACTGTTATGGAATTGCATTTCTGAAATCACATCGGAAATGGGATAAAAACCAAAACAAAAAAAAAACAATTTTTTTAATAACAAATGGGAGGAGGGTCATGATGTCAATTAAAAAAAAATATTATATAGAGTCCAATCTTGGTGGTTCACTTCAGTTTTCCGGCATGAGGTGATCCACGTTTCCCGAAATATGGATCCCATTCCAAGAGAGATTGTGTAGAGCCTTCACTTCAGTTCTTTTTTTTCCTACCAAGAGGAGAGGGTCCCCAAAGGGTTACCCATGTCCAAAGAGAGAAAGTGTAGAGCGTTCATTTCAGTTTTTTTTCCAAGTTTAGGGGAGGGAGGTCTCAAAATGACACCCCCCCATTTTCAAAGAGAGATGGTGTAGAGCGTTCATTTCTGTTTTTTTCCAAAGTTAGGGAGTTTTCAAATGGCTACCCATTTCAGAGAAAGAAAGAAAGAAAGAGAGAGAGAGAGAGAGAGAAGGTATAGAGCGTTCATTTCAGTTTTCCAAGGTTAGGATGGTGGTGGAGAATCCTCCAAAATGGCTACTCATCTCAAAGAGAGAGAGAGAGAGAGAGGTGTAGAGCGTTCATTTCAGTTTTCCAACATTAGAAGGTCCCAAAATAGCTTCTGAATTCAAAAAGAGATCGTGTAGAGCGTTCATTTCCAGTTCTCCAAGATTAGAAGAAGAGGGTCCGCTTTTCCCAAAAGGGCTTTCCGTATTCAGAGACAGCGAAATGTAGACTTCAGTTTTCTCCCTCCCCAAGAATAGAGGGTCCCAAAATGGCTTCCCATTTCAAAGAGAGAGGGAGAGGCGTTCATTTCCATTCTCCAAGATAGGGTCGTCTGCTTTTTCCCAAAATGGCTTCCCAATTCAAAGAGAGAGAGAGAGAGTAAAAGGGTGTGTAGAGCGGTCATGTTCATTCTCCAAGATAGGGTCGTCAGCTTTTTCTCAAAATGGCATCTCCCCATTCAAAAAGAGATCGTAACCAATTTTTTCCAGTTTTTTCCCAAGATGGGGGGAGAAGAAAACCTAGGATGGAATAACACGACACACAGAGAGAAAGAGAAAAAAACGCCATCTTGTCATTTTCTGATAGGGTACCGGTGTTCGAATACTTTTGTGACTGACTGTCTGATTATACTGGGAGAACCATAAAATCGGAAAAGCGATGGGTTTCACAGTTAACGAGGCAATCGAAGACAGACTGGGAAAGAGAGATCCTTTTTTTTTAGCTGAGAAGCAGATTGCCCTGGAAATCCGTGACTCTGACCATATAATTTCTCCATAGACTCTTTGAACGGTATTCAGGAGACATCCTCCATGAGGGAAAAAAAATCTCCCCTTCCCCTTCTAAATCGACTGGAAAGAGAATGAGGTGGAAGAGATCCATCCACGAGAGATCATACTCTTGAACGTCAGACAAATATGAAGTCGAATAGGTTAAACAAAAAATGCTTGAAAAGTCATCGAGTCTCGAAAATCTAGGTCTCTCTCTCTCTCTGAAGGAAATGAGAAAATGGGAATCTGCGTTTTTCTTCCTAAACGGCTGACATTCATCTGAAGTGACACTCGAAATGTTTAAATAGATAAACGAGAGTCCATTCTTAAAAAAAATGACGCTGTGTCGTCAATTGGAGAATCGAGTCGGCTGGGAAAATATTTTTGAGAGCCAGGAAAAAAAATTTTCTAACTCTTAAAAAAAAAAAAAAAAAAAAAAAACTTTTTGTTAATTTTTATCATGTCTTTAGACATGATAAAAATTAACTACCTTCCCCTTTTGTCTGGGAATGTTGTCTCACCGTTTCTAAAAATAGACCATCACTCATCCTTTCTAAAAAGAATAAAATTCCAAGAATGGGTTCTGGTCTATTTTTAAAAACGGAGAGACAACATTCCCAGACAAAAGGAGGGTAGAGTTAATTTTTATCATGTCTAGAAGACATGATAAAAATTAACCAAAAGTTTTTCTTTTTTTTTTTTTTTAGAGTTAGAAATTTTTTTTTCCCGGCTCTGAAAATTTTTTCCCAGCCGACTCGATTCTCCATTGACAAGACAGCGCCATTTTTTTTAAGAATAAACTCTCGCTTATCTATTTAAGCATTCCCAGTTTGGCTTTAGATGAGTGTCAGCCGTTGAAGAAGAAGCATCCTGTCACTTGGGAGAGACATATTTTGAGGAGTCAACATGTTGTGTGGACCGTTGAGATCGATTTTTCTCTTCCCATTGTGTGGACATTATTGAGCGTTTTGTGAAGCTTTGAAAGAATGGAGGGGTTTTGATGGAGAATATTTCTTTTTATTGAATTTTTAAAAAAAGATTTAAGATTGACATTTTATAACAGGTTTTACATGGAAAGAAGGTTTTTCTTCTAGTTTGACGACTTCTTTTTCTTGGGAGATGTTTCTATTGGAAAGATGGAAGGAAAGACGATTCCCACATTGAAGAAGGTTCATGAGAAACTCGTACGGATCTTGGTTCTCTTCTCGAGCCGATATATCATACGGAATCCGGGACATGTTTTGCAATCGCTCCAGTTCCTCCTCGTATTTTTGCTTGCTCGCCAATTTCATGCGGGGACGAAACTGGTCCAGAATATACAATCCCTGGGGTTGAGTCACTCGAGAAAAAGCGACATATTGTTGAAATCGATTAAAAGGTCCGTGCATGTAAATTGCGATCGACGGAAAGGTGGCTCCTTGGGCTTTATGAGCCGTGATCGCTTCGGCTAACATCAAAGGAAACTGTTCGCGATAAAATGCGAGTGTTTTTGTCGAACAGGTGTCAATACGAATGGAGACGCGATCGATAGGAGCTAGACTATTCGAAAATTGCAGCCAGACACGCGTCACAACTCCGTCTTCATCCTGGTCTATTTGGTGTAGTGTTCCAATCGCTCCATTCATCCATCCTTTGGATCTGTCGAGCGTTTTAGTCAATTGATATCGCGCTCCTCTGTAAATGGAGGACGGATTCGAGATTCGCCATCTGAGATCGATGTAAATGTTGACTCCGTTTCATCATCCTCTTCCGCAATTTTTCGCTCTCGGAATAAATCACGTCTCGAGCCAGACACGAACAGTACGTCCCTCGGGATTGGAGACGTTTCATATTATATTTCTCTGCATCCTTGCTCGAAAAACAGAGAATAATAGCTTCGCGAGGAATTTCGTCGAAACTGCGAACGCGGGACTGGAAAAATGCCACATCGTCCGGTTCTAAAAAGTGATTTCTCGTTAAACGATCGAGTCTCTCCTCGTAATCCAGAGAGAATCGCATACATTCGACTAGTTCATAGTAGAGCGTGGATTGAGGCGTCCACCACCCTTCAGAATAAAAAATGGGCGTGTCGCGAATCGGTTGGAGCTGCTGCAAATCTCCAAATTTAATCATATGCACATTCCCAAACGGCTTATCCGGCACATGACACAATTGTCGAAGTTGCTGGTCGAGGCGCGAAAATAAATTGGATCCGATCGTGGAAACGTCATCCAAAATCACCATCCGTAAAGGAGCATACAGGGGTCTGTAATAGTTTAAAGTCTCTTGGGTCAGAGGTCGAACAAAAGTCCCGTTCATTTGAAGACGCAGGGCATGATGCAAAGTATCTCCCGTAATGTAAACCGCTCCTTGAGCACTGAGTGCGAGTTTGAGAACCGAGCACGCTTCGCTAAAAAGTGGCGTTCGAATCAGAGTTTGGTATAAAGCTTAGATCAGGAAAGATTTACCCGTTCCGGCAGATCCTTACACAATAATATCCAGAGGAGGGGGACGTTTCGATTCAGATAACGCGTAATAGGTGTACAAACGGACGAGAACGTAGATCAGGAAATTGTATTGCTCTTAGACTCATCTAAAACGAAACTCGGAATGCTTACACAAATAAACAAGAATCCATTCTTAAATAAAAAATGGGGACGTCTTGTCGATCGAGTGGGCTGGAAAAAATTTCTGTTACTCTGAAAAAAAAAACTTTTGGTTAATTTTTATCATGTCTTCTAGACATGATAAAAATTAATGAACCCCCTTTTTGTCTGGGAAGGATGTCTCACTCTTTCTAAAAATAGACCATCACTCACCCTTTCTAATAGCAACAATTCCAAGAATGAGTCATGGTTTGTTTTTTTCGAATGGGTGAGACATCCTTCCCAGACCAAAAAGAGTGGACAGTTAATTTTTATCATGTCTATAAGACATGATAAAAATTAACCAAAAGTTTTTTTTTTTTTTTAACTCAGAAATTTTTTTCCCAGTCAACTTGGCTGGACAAGACATCTCCGGATTCTTTCCGGAATGGACTCTATGATCTATTTAAACATTTCGAGTTCCGAGTTTCGCTTCAGTTGAGTGTGAGCCGTTCTAGAAGAAGAAACCATCCTGTGAGTGGAGAGAGAGAACTATTCTTTTTTCCATTCACCCGTTGTGTTGAACCGTTCAAATATTTGCTTTTATTAATATTTTTTTTCCTAACCCACCCGTCTTTAAACAATAGAATAGTTTGAAAGGGTCAACCCATTTTATAGATATCAACCTCATACCTTCATCTCAACGGGTCTCGAGTGGGAGGAAGGAAGGAGCAGGCGACGAGAACTAAGCATGTCTGTTTATCGAGTAGACGCATCGGGGAAAGAATGATACCCGACCGACCCCCAACATCCTCATTACGAATTATACGTTACGGATCCTGAAGGAAATCCTATCTTGGCTCGAGACGAAAACGGTCATGAGTATTACGCGGTAGATTTAAACGGAAACCAATACATTTTAGCTCCTCGACGGTATGCCCGAACGGCTTTTGGACGAGAATACTACCCGAAATTTCAAAATGGGGACGAGTATTCGCTTTATACGTCTGTTTTATTCCCTTATGCCAAAGACGAATCGGGGCATGAAATGTATCCTAAAAAGGCGGATGGAGTCGAATATTGTTTAACGGCCAGCGATCGAATTCGTTATGCTCGCGATTCTTGGGGAAACGAGTTTTATCCTCGAAGAGCGGATCAGCAAACGGAATACCTCTGTGAAGAAGTGGGGTATGCGAAAAGAGCCGACGGATCCGAAACGTATCCTAAATTTTATATCTACACTTCTGGTTAAGATTTCTCTCTCTCTCTCAAAAGAGAAGAAAATAATAAAGAGTGTGTTACTGCAATGGAGCATTCTGACGCGGAACCTATTTCTTATTCCATTTGGTGTGTGAAATGCCGAACCAAGACCGATACGGTCGACGTCCACTATCGCATGTCGAAAAATCGACGGCCGATGGTCACGGGAAAATGTCAGGCGTGTGGAACCAAGAAAAACAGTTTATTACAAATGCTTCCGTTCCACCTGGAATTCAGTTCCTGGATGAGGAGGAAGAAAAAGGAAAATGTTCCGAGTAAGAAGAAACAAGTATATTCAAATCAAAAATTGGAAAAAGATGGATCTTACTATTATATGCTCTCCTAAAGCGGGTGGTTCTCCTTTACAGTTTGGCATACAGACGGATTCGCATAATCCGATTCCAAGACTCGTGAATTTTCCTCAACCGGCAACTCCACCCTTAGATACTTCTTCTTTGAATGAGTTTTCTAGCATTCTGAAAGAATATCTAAACGTCGTGAGAGAATTGATTCTTCCCCTGCATCGAAATGTTGAAGAAAAGAGCTCTGAATGTGGAAGCAAGGACACGGATCCAAAGCCAAATTCGGAGGGTTGAAAGGGATAGGTGAAAGTCCATTATTAAAAAAAAGAAACAATGGTCATGTCATGTCTTGTCGATCGAGTCGGCTAGAAAAAATTCTCTAAATGAGATTAAAAAAAAAAAAACTTTTGGTTAATTTTTATCATGTCTTACAGACATTAACTCTCTCTTCTTTTTTGTTCGGGAAGGATGTCTCACCCTTTCTAAAAATAGACCATCACTCACCCTTTCTCAAGGCAATTATTCCAAGAATGAGTCATGATCTATTTTTAGAAACGGTGAGACAACCTTCCTAGACAAAAAGGAGGGACAGTTAATTTTTATCATGTCTATAAGACATGATAAAAATTAACCAAAAGTGTTTTTTTTTTTTTATCACTCAGAAAATATTTTCCAGAGCTCTGAGAATTTTTTTTCCCAGTCAACTCGATGATCCAAACAACAAGACATCCAAAATTGTTTCTAGAAGGAACTCTCCCTTCTCTATTTAAACCACTCGTGTTTCCAACTTCAGATCCGTGTGTGCTGTGCACTCAACCTAGAATTGCGCTTCTCCTCCCTCCTGGAAAGAGCCTTTTTTTTCCTGAGCTCTTAGCATTTTTTCTCAGCTTCATTTCCATTCTCCAGGTTTCTGTCTCCTCCTTTCCGTTAACACTGCAAAATTTCTAAATTTCTCATCACTCGGAGCTTGGAAATCTGTCATAAAAAAAAAAAAAAAAAAACATGACATAGCTCTGTTTTCAAGGAGTCGGTTTAGATTCGTCAGGATCATGGCTGATTTTCCATGACGGCTCTCCAACCTCAATATTAGAGTTTGAAAGAAATAAGGTAAAAAAGTTCGTCCTAGATATTCAACGAAACGTAAAAAGAGCGACGAGGATCTAAAAAAGCTACGACTCTTTCCAGAAGGGGAGGGAGCAATGGATATTCAGGTGAGTCCACAGCATGAACTGCACTAAAATGAAACGGCTTCCGCAGATAACAGAATGTTCGAAATGTCTCTCGTCGATCAAGTCAGCTGGTAAAATTTTCTAAGAGCTGAGAAAAATGTTCGCATACCTTCACAGAAATTCTTTCCAGGAGGGAGAAGTGTGTATCCAGGTCGAATTTACAGCACAGACTGAACTGAAGTTGGAAACACGAGTGGTTTAAATAGAGAAGGGAGAGTTCCTTCTAGAAACAATTTGGATCTGTCTTGTTTGGATCATCGAGTCGGCTGGGAAAAAATTCTGAGAGCTTTGGAAAAAATTTCTGAGTGATAAAGAAAAAAAAAAACTTTTGGTTAATTTTTATCATGTCTTCTAGACATGATAAAAATTAACTCTCTCTTCTTTTTGTCTGGGAAGGATGTCTCACCGTTTCGAAAAACAAACCGTGACTCATTCTTGGAATAATTGCCATGAGAAGAATGAGTTTTGGTTTCGTTTTCGAAACGGTGAGACATCCTTCCTTGACAAAAAGAGGGGACAGTTAATCTTTATCATGTCTATAAGACATGATAAAAATTAACAAAAAGTTTTTTTTTTTTTTTTTTTTTTTTTTTTTACTCAGAAATTTTTTCTTTTCCTTCAACCAACTCAATGGACTAGACGATGAGTTTTTAAGAATGGACGTTTTGTTATTTATGCAGATATTCCGAGTTTCGCGTCAGGTAAATGCGCGCTCACCTTAGATTGGATTCCCTTCAGACAGGTCTAGAGATTGGATAACCCATCAAGAATTCTTCAACAGGTTTTTGGAAAAAAGAAATCGTCAAGAAGTGAGTATTGATTTTGATATTTTCTTTTCAACCTTGGGTCAGTTTCTAGTACATTCCTATACTAATTCCATTGTATTTAAAAAAAAATAATGTCAGCACGGACTGATCTGACCCGAAACGCTTGCCCATCCAGTTGGCTGCTGGAGGGAGGGGGAAAAAAGAAATTTGTTTTGAAGGATATGTCAATTCTTTTCTAAAAATAGATTTCTAAGAAAAGAATGAACCTTTGTTGGAAATCTATTTTTAGAAACATGTCTAGACAACATGTTGACAAGAAAAAAAATTCTTTTTTTTTCCTGAGAGTGAAATGATTTTTTTTTCTTTCCACCCACTTTTCTTATTCTTTGGGAGGAAGGAAGAACTTCCCTTCCCCCCGCCTTTTTTCCTCTAGTATTTATATAGATCCGAGTTTTTCTGCTTACAGGGTTCATTCTCGTTCTTCCTTCTCAACTGAGCAAAACTAAAATGTCGACCGATGCCGTTGCAGTTCTACCTACCCTGGTGGAAATCACGCCCGTCTGTCATCTCGATGTAGCTGGTCAATGGGAACCGCTCTCCCGTTTCGAAGAATGGTTTCGGGACCCGGAGCGTATGGAACTAATCGTCCAAGAAACCATGTGCTATTTATCCTGTTACGATGGAAAAATCCTGCATTATTTTTCGTCCATCGAAATTTTCAAGCATTTTGCTTTCCAATCGATGATGGAGGCAGGAACCTTTCGCTTACACGCTTATCTGCGATGGGAAAATGTGATCGCCGTCGATGCTGGAACTTTTTTAAAACTGTTTTACGTTTCACCCGAGTGGGTTCATATTCTTCAAACCGGAGAAGCTTCTATCCGTCTTTATGGATGGGAAATGGAATCAGAAGCCGACGAGTATCGTATGATTCCTTATCGACTGCGAGCTCGCTCCGTGTACATTATTCACGGACCTCTTTACTACCAACTCCAATTTCATGACAAGACGGTGTTTGCCGTAGACGCCCTCTCCAGGAAGCAAATGGAGTCTTTACGAGCGTTGCATCCTGAACAGCATTTTCAATTCCCTGCTCGCGAGGAAGAGAGGAGAAGGAAAAGATCCAGAAGGAGGAGACACCTAAAGAGGTACTAAAAAAGAAGTCGGAAGGTAGAAGCATATTTGTTTTTTCATTAACGGAAAAAAAAACTGTGGATCATTCTTTGTATATTTCTTGGAAAAAAAAGACTAATAGTCATAATAGAGGGAGTTAGGAGGGACCCTATCTATATATAACTCTCTATATAAATCGGAAGCGTCAACAGGACGGTCCACCCAAAACAATCTACCTTATCTTTCTCAGAGCAGAGTGGAAGAAAGGCCGAGATGCGTGGACTCATTGGAAGCAAAAAAATTCGAATGGTTTAAATAGATAAGTGAGAAAAGATTTTGAGAGGTGTTGTTTTATGGATGGAGCTGGCTGGGAAAAAAATTGGCAAAGCTCAGAGAAAAATTTCCTGAATTGAAAAAAAAAAAAAAAAAAAAAAAAAAAAAAAAAAAAACTTTTTGTTAATTTTTATCATGTCTTATAGACATGATAAAAATTAACTCTCTCTTCTTTTTGTCTGGGAATGATGTCTCACCGTTTCAAAAAATAGACCATCACTCATCATCCTTTCTAAAATAATAGAATTTCAAGAATGGGATATGTTCTATTTTTCGAAACGGTGAGACATCATTCCCAGACAAAAAGAAGAGAGAGTTAATTTTTATCATGTCTAGAAGACATGATAAAAATTAACCAAAAGTTTTTTTTTTTTTTTTTTTTTTTTTTTAACACGAAATTTTTTCCACAGCGCTGAGAAATTTTTCCCAGTCGACTCACTCATCCAAACAAGTCATCTAAAATTGTTTCTAGAAGGAGCTGTCATTTTTTTCTATTTAAGAAACTCGAGTTTCGGCTTCCCATCAGTCTGTACTGTTCATTCAACCTGGATACCCATTTTTTGGAGATAGGGGGAAACTTTCGCAATTTTTTTTCCTGAAACCCTCTATGGATCAGAGAATCTCACACATATCCTCCTCCGTGGATCGAAATGGACTGACTGCCATATCTGTTTTAGATAATAGTTTTGAATTTTCCACCTCCTCCCCAAGATTGGACTATCTCAATATTTTTTTAAAGAAAAACAAAATGATTTTTATGATTATTCTACAATTTTTAGTTTATCTTTCCCCCCCGACTCTTTAAGAAGAATAAAAACATAATGCACATTGAAACAGTTCCGATAAATTTTGAAACTGAAAGTCCATCACCTTGTTCTCCACGGGACTAAAATAAGTTTCCCCGGTCTGAGAATCTTCTTGGATTTGAAGAGGTTCTCTCATCACACTCTGAAGCCAGGTCGAAAAGAGGAGAGCGTCTGGACCCAAATCGTTGAGCAGTCTTTCAAGGGAATCGAAGGTGATAAAAGGGGTATAGTGGAGAGTCCGACTGGGGCGGACCGACGTATCGATCCAGAGATCCGTCGTTAAGGATCGGTAAGGGCGAAAAGGGGCTCGAGAGATCCATTGCTGAATAGTCCGTTGACTTTTCGAACTCATCCAAGTCCCTTGCTGGGAAAGGCAAGTTACGAGTTCCGATCCTCGAAAATAGAGCGTGCCCGACCCCAAGTAAAACGTGAGGGGAATTGTCTTGGCGAAACGGAAACGAATCGCGAGGGAAAAAGACTCTCGCCGTAACCACTCCATGGCGTTTGGTTTTCTCTCTCTTTCTCCTGAGGATGAGATGGAAAAAAAAAGAAAAGAGAACTTTTTTCTCAGCTTCTTTTATATATAGGAAGAGAGAGGGGGAAAGGGTTCTCGAAAAGACTCATGGGAAATTTCCTCTTCTTCTTCTTCTTTTTGGGGTAGGTGGGAGAAACTTGTTTTTTTTTGGTGGAGAGAATGCGTCGGATGACATCCCGAGACATTTAAAAAAAGAATAGATAGGATGGATTCTTCAAGTGGGAAATGCGGTGTGGTTAAGGGATCTTATTTTAAAGAATATTATTACCATTCTTCGAGGGTGAGACGTCTTACCATTAAGTCAGGTAATCCGAAATGATGAGCATTCCTTTTGACATGCCTCATATGTTTTCTAATAGTTATGTAACATAAATTTTCCAGGCTAAGAATACGTGGTTCAACAGCATAATTGAGTAACCGCATATTTTCCTCTTCCAATTTTCCATTTTTTCGCCAGCGTTCTAAAACGGTTTTGGGATCGCAACACCGGACATTTGCACCAGCAAGCAACAACATATCCACGATGAGTTTGCATCGTAATTGACAGGCATAGTGTAAAGGGGTAAAACCAAAAATATCATGTTTGTTCATGTCGCATCCAAGAAGAATCAGTTGCCGAACGATATCATCCATTGAGAACAAAATAGCGAAATGTAAAGCATTTCTTTTCGTTAATCTGTGTTTATAAAAAACGGGTGGTTCCGCGTTTATTATTAATTTTGTGAATATCCATTGATGAAAAATGTTAGAAAAACTCATATTGAATTCAACTCTATTGAATTTACGCGTAGCTTCTTTGATAGATAGGTAGGAGATATCCTTAAATTCTTCACTGGACGGGGTTCTTGAGAAGAGAGGGTAGAACCATGTTGGAGAGCACACACTCATTCTAAAAGGAAACACGGATTGAACTAAAGCGAAACTCGGAATGCTTAAATAGATGAGCGATAGTCCGTTCTTAAAAAATTGGATAGTTTTGTCCATCGAGTTCGCTGGGAAAATTTCTGAAAGCCAAGAAAAAAATTTCTAAACTTGAAAAAAAAAAAAAAAAAAAAAAAAAAAAAAAAAAAACTTTTGGTTAATTTTTATCATGTCTTAAGACATGATAAAAATTAACTGTCTCTTCTTTTTGTCTGAGAATGATGTCTCATCCTTTCGAATATGTTTCTAAAAATAAATTTCCAAGAAAGAAATGAGTCATGTTCTATTTTTAGAAGCATATTGAGACAACAGGTTAACATCATTTGAAAAAGAGGGTATAGTTAATTTTTATCATGTCTAAAGACATGATAAAAATTAACAAAAAGTTTTTTTTTTTTTTTTTTTTTTTTTTTAAGGTTAAAAATTTTTCTGAGAGAAATATTTTTCCCAACGACTTATCTTTTTTACTCCTACCTACTTTCATTCCCCCCTCTCACTCTTTCTCTATATAAACGATTGTAGAAGGAATCGCGGCTCATTTTTTTGAGCAGATAGGTCGAGAACAGATGGCTACGGGAGACTTAATCATGACGTGTGAAGACGATAATGAACCCTGTTTGGACTTGCAACCTTCTTCGCCTTTATATGAATGTGTTTCTTCGGAGAATGAGTATATCACGTCGTGGTCTGATATATCGCCAACTCCTTCTCCTCCACCTGTCCGCCGTAGGATCAAAAAGAAGAAACCTAATCCAATTCGTGATACTCCTTCTCTGAATTTCAATCCGCCGTTATCGCCCATTTCGTCTTCTTCCTCTCATTATTCAGAAATAATGGACCAATCCTCTCCACCACACATGCGTTCTACAATCGAAGAAGATCTTCCCTCCTCATCTCATTCTACTTCTTCTACTAAAAAAAAAGAAATATCGAACTGAAATTCATCCGAGTGTCATAGGTGTGCTGGCCATCACGTCTGATGGATACACTCTGACAAACAGTGTCCGGTTTGCCTCTAGAGACCTGAAAACGTATCGACCGCATACCAAATGGATGCAGCAATTGAATGAGGATCTGCGAAAACTTCATATTCAGAGATTGTATGTCGCGAATGAACATTGTCGAAAAAAAATTTATCAATTGCTCCGTGTTGAATCTGTATGGACAGTAAGCTATAAACCTTCTCGTCGTCCACAGAAATGTGAGTATTGTGGAACGAAATATTGTCATCGATTTATGGCTATGATCGCCCTGCAACAAATAGTGAAATATGGTGTCAATAAATATATTCATTGAAGAACCAAATGAAGTGTCTTTTTTTTATAGATGATGATTAGTATTTTGTCCAACCTCCTCTGTGTTCTATGACAGATGCAATTCGTCGAGGCATGGACGCGATTAATGTTTCAAAATAAGTTTCTTCCAAACTACAAAAAGCATCGCGGTCTAAGTCCCATAATTCCAATCGGTTTCGAGCTACCCGATTCGCTAATCGACGTTCTAATTCCGCCCAAACATTTTCGACGGGATTCAAATCAGCTCCTTTAGGAGGCCAGTCTTCGACCATAGGAATTTCATGTTCTCGAATCCATTGTGTGACGCGTAAACTCGTATGGATCGGAGAGAGATCGTGCATGAACAAGAGACGGTGTTCGGTGATCAAAGGGTTTAAAGAAACATCGGGAGGTTGACTATGATCGAGAAGCACCGGCTCTAAAATATTAGAGAGGTAATAGTCGGCATTTAAATGCTGGATCCCGATTCGACGGATTTGGTTGGGAAATTTTCCGCTCATGCACATCCAGACACTGAGATTAAAACGACCGGAACGTTGACGGCCTTCTAACGCAGAAGAAAAATAACGTTCGTCTTGATAACGCAGGACCTGTCGAGGCCGCCATACGCGAATACGACCGTACCCGATCGAACTGAATACTTTCTCATCGGAAAATATAATCCGGGACCAATCGTCGACCGTCCATTCCGCACGTTGAGAAGCAAAGTCGTAGCGTCGTTGACGATGAATCTCCCGCAAATAATCTTTTCGGACGGGGATGCGCGACACTAATCCTTTTTCTTTTAATCGTCGACGAACCGTTTGAGCGGTGCAAGGCACTTGTAATCGACGACCAATATCCGTCGCGGGTAAAAAGGGATCACCCGTCGACATTTCAAAAATACGTTGATCCATTTCTTGGGTCGTGGCTCGAGGTCGGCCGGATTTGTGTTTGGTTTGATAGTTCTCCTCATTTTCCGAGGAGCGGGAGATCCAATATTGAACGGTGGAAGGAGCGACATTCAAGTGTCGAGCAATTTGACGAACCGTTTGCCCTCGTTCATAATACGAACGACGAATTTCCCGTCTTATTTCAATAGGTGTATACGGCATGATAAGAATAAGAATAATACAAGTAGGATCTTGGTTACCATGTTCCTTGATTTCATTTCAACGTGTCACGGTCCCGATAAAATCGTAGCAGGTGTCAATGGTCAATTGCAGTGCACGGAATGTGATCAAATTCAAGATGCGTATGCTTTTATTTTACAAGCGTCCTTTCCTGATAACAGTGATCCGTTCTTATCAGCTCGTCTAGCTCGAGAATATGCGAATTGGACGGGAGATTTGAACGTACCCTGCACATTTCCTCTCATAGGGATTCCTGGTATTTTACCGATCCGTAATGTTTCCGTCACGTTACGTATTTTATTAAACGGGATTCGATTATTACAATGCGTGAATGCCCCTTTTCAATCCCAGGCCGAACCTTTTGAATCGTATGAATCGCTCGAACGGTTCATGATCGAATACATGGACGAATACGCCCAGCATATTGAAAAAATCGCCAATGAAGAGAATCACTCCCAAGTCGATAAAGCGGCTCTGCACGCTCTTTTCACCAACATGAAATCGCTCATGGAAAATGTCCATCAAGACGAGGACCAACCTTTCAATTTCTTAAGTTATTATCACAAAGTCCTAGCTCCTTATGTAAAAATATGTGACGGCGACGATGCTTCGTTCCTTCTACCTCCTACTTCCAAGGATGTTGAAAAGGATCCCGCTTATCAATTATGTTTGGAAATGAAAGCCTCGAATCAAATTCGGGCTCGTTATTCTCCTTACACGACCCTATTTGATCTTGTGCACGTCATGATTTATTGCAATTTATGCCGGAACGAACTCAACGTGGTGGCGAATTTCGTGTTTGAGTTTGGAGTTCGCATTTGTCGTCGCCCCTTCTTCTTCAAAGAATCGTTCTTGACCCAGCAATTGCGAAAACTGGTCACTTCTCAAATTACGTACCATCGGAATACAGAATTCTACTACCTCCTTCGAGAGATTCAACAAGGCGGCACGTGCGATGCCTTATCACTAGAATTTATTGAAAAAATGAGTCGAATCGAAACCTTTTTAGCGAAAGTGTTCCTAGGAAAAGCGGATGATCGAATAAAGCAGTTTGCGTTCAAACAAAATTTCCCCTACGTCCTGTTTGTTCCGAAAGAAGACGAAGAGACGACGAAAAAAGCCACCCAAATTGATGAGTACCTCGGATATCTTTTCGGGACCGGGTTTATTATTTCCAAGCTCAAAGGTAAAGGATTAGTGAAAGGTTCGATCGCGACGGGTAAGAAATTTTACCGTCTTGTACAGAAAGTGGCCTTGAAAATACGCGAATTTGAAAAATCCGACGAAGAAATTTTCTGGACGATGGAAATGGTGAAACTGTTCTTATGTTCCGACGGGTATATGGAAAAAGAATTGAGAATGTTACTCAATGTAGCGACGAAGGAATCTCAAGTTCCCTCTCGTCAAGAAATATGTCAAGGAGGAGGAGGAAGAAGAAACGAAGATGGCGAAGAGATGTATATGTCATAATCAAGTAAATCATTGGGAAAAATGGCAGACGCAGAGGAAGAAATCTGTGGAATTTGCCTGAAGGCCTTCAAAGAAACGAAAAGCCACAAAGTCTACAATCTCGATTGTGAGCATTCCTTTCATATTAAATGTATAAAGAAATGGATTCGAGAGTATGGTAAAAAGAAATGCCCGACCTGTCGGACTCGTATCAGCCAGGATGATATGCTCTATTTTACCAGCGGAACATTGCAAATGGAACATTTAAGAATAGATTCGGATGAAGAGGAAGAGGAGGAAGAACCAGAGGTGGAAGAACCGTCAAGGCAACGACGAAGACGAAGACCCGAAGAAGAATTAGTCGATCTGGGAGGCCATGGTCTCATTTTTTCAGGGCCTAGTACCAGTCAGACGAGACCCAGAAGACAGAGAAGAGAAGATTTAGTGGGAGATTATGCTTATATAGATACACCTAGACAAAGTTCACCTACCTCAGATGATGAAGAACGGGAAGTCAATCCTTATTTTGGTCGACCGAATGCATTTTGGAGAGAAATGAGACGACAAAGACGAAGTAGAAGGAATTAGATGATTCTTAAAATAAAAATAAATACAGTACGCAAAAATGGAAAAGTAATACTCACGATTGGTGTATAATATTTCATTATCAACAGATCCATCTCCTATACATCGTTATATCAACAGATCTATTTCCAAATGGAAAAGTAAAACCGACCGACTGTTGAAAAATATTTCTCAAAAAAATTTGATAGTAAAAAAAAAAAAAAAAAAAAAAAAAAAAAAAACCTTTTTGTTAATTTTTATCATGTCTTTTAGACATGATAAAAATTAACTGTACCTTCTTTTTTATTTTGAATGATGTCACCTTTTCTAAAAATAGATTTCTAAGAATGAATCATGCTTTTCTTGGAAATTTATACTTAGAAACATGTCTAGACAACATGTTGACATCATTCCAAACAAAAAGGAGGGTAGAGTTAATTTTTATCATGTCTAAGACATGATAAAAATTAACAAAAAGTTTTTTTTTTTTTTTTTTACCACATTAGATTTTTTTGAGAAATATTTTCCACCAGTCGGTCGGTTTTACTTTCTTTTTTTTGGAGATGTTGATAACGATATATAAGTCGATATATAAGTTTCACTCACTGGGTTCTGATTCATTCGTTTTCGCTTCAGCATTTCGAAGGAAGCTCCTTTGATGTTATACTGTTTCTTCAATCGTCGCTTTAGATTAAATAAATACTGGTAATGATTTTTTCCAAATAGTTTGGATGGAGTAGCATTGAAAAGAAACTGGAATAACTTTATCTGATTTGGATCCTTATAGACTTCTAAAGATTTAGACGCAAACGCTTTTCGTTTCTCTGGATCATCGTTTAGATAGCCCAAGATGTGAATCATCCTCAATTCCGTTTCTAAAAGTAATAAGACTATCAGCGACAGTTCATCTGTTTCATAATTGGAGAGACAGTGATTACGGATTTGATTCATCTGCTCTGCTGTAAAAAGTTGGTGTTTTCGACGACGAGGTTTCTTGACCACCACCTCATCTGCAGAAGGTAAGAACCATTTTCGTCGAATAGCATTTAAAGCATTTGAAATATATTTCGCGGAACGTTGTTTTTGATCGATAAGATATTGGTGATATTCTTGAAGTGTTTCGGTATGATTTAGATCTTTATGCATTTGTAAACACCAAGTTTCATATTGATTTTCATAAATAGAGTAGACTAATTTACTAGTTTTTGAGGGAGACATGATGCTTCTTTTATTTTTGGTATAATGAAGAACTCTTACTTATTTATAATTTTTTTAATAGGTTTTTGAATCAAAAAAATATTTATAATAAGAAGAAGAAACAGTAGAAACAAAATGGCCGAATGTTGTCCAATTTGCTTAGACGAACTCATCGCCGAAGATGTAGAAACCATTTCTACTTTAACGTGCCAACATCAGTTCCACACGAAATGTATTGACATTTGGAGAGAAAAAGCATTGACGTGTCCTGTCTGCCGAGAACCGTTTGAAGATGCCCTGCAGAAATTAATTTCTATGTTTCTCCCTTTGCGACGTTCTTTTTTATATGATGTAATTTACGATTATGAAAACCGCATCAGGTTTTCAGACGATGAGGCTGATTTAGATGATTTACTCATGTATGAATTATTGGGACCTTGGGAAACTTCTGAGGAGGAAGAGGAGGAGGAAACAGAATCAATCGAACCTGAGGAAGAAAACCAGAGTGAGGAAACTAATTGAGACTGGAAAAGGAATAGAGACCATAGATGGGTTTGAGTAAATTAGCCGATGACGGATGTAAGGATTGGACTCGAACCGATGGAATGGATTGGGACTGATATTCATCCCATTTCTTTAATCCCATCCGAAGATTTAAAGCCAATGACTTTTTCATATATTCGGAAAGAAGGAATCGCCAGGTTTTGGGACGATACTTTCCAACAATCTCGAGAGCGTTTAACATGCTGAGATAGCATTTTTGAGCTGTACGACACAGTTTCAAATGAAAGACAACATCCATTTCATTCTCGACTTGCTTCCACCATCTCCCAGTTTGATATTTCCTTGGGTACAGCACTTCATTGTGTGGATATATTTCAGCCTCATCTTCGATCCACGGTTTCATGGTACTGGAAGGAAGGTCGTAGGGATCGCCTAAATGATAATTCAGTAACTGACAATTAGATAAATTGAGATGAAGATGGCTCGTGAAAACAATGAGACGATCGGCATAGGCTGGTTTGACCACCGAGTCTCCAAAATTCGGTTCGATCCAGATGAGAAGATCGCAATGCGTGCCGTCGCATTCGTAAGACGGATCTAACCCGCTGACGAACCAATCGTTGGAATCGTCGAGAAGAATATGGACCGTTTTATGATGTCGAACAAAAAGGGTTTCCAAATGATAGGATAAGAGGGAAGGATGCCTTCCTAAATTACCTAATACAACGGTCACGGGTGCGTCTTGACATTTCTTGAAAAGATCTTGAATGGAACCCATGCTGGTTGTTCCGCATACTTGATTCCCGAGACGAGTCAGAAAAGATCCCATGCTTCTTTATTTTTTTAACGCAGCTCGCATATATTCTTGATCTTTCTGGAATTCCGATTCAGGATAAGGTGGCTTTTGAAGACTGGCATTCACTTCATTATGAAATTGAAACCAGACGTGGGCAAAGTGTTCGCCTAAAAACCGTTCTTTATACGTTTTGAGTTTGGATAAGTAATGATACACACAAATCCCGGATCGGAGAGTTCGATATAAGGATTCTGTCACAAAGTCTCTCCAAAGAGTTTTTGCGAGACGAATATCCTCGTCCTGCTCGTCCTGAACTGAAAACGCTTCGGCCATCCAATGTAAAAGCCGCCAGTAATAAGGACCAAAGACCAACGTGTTGTGGTAATTGATGTAATGAAAATAATCTTCGGCTGAAAAAGGTTGTGGGGATACGGAAATGCCGATCCGGGTCATCAAGTCTCGAATCGCCTGACTTTTCCCCTGGAGTAATTCAATCACCGCTTCGTCTAAAAAGAAAAAGTATTCGCTTTTCCATCGAATGCGGTACAGGAGCGTTAAGACGCAGTACGTAGTCAATTTAAAGAATTGAATCCAACTGTATTCGCCTACCCAAGCTCCAGGTCGTAGAAACGTCCGTCCCCATTTATCTTGGTTCATTAAATTGGCCATGAATAATAAATAGGTGACGACGACTTCATCTAATCGTTGTTGGGGCTCTTCTTCTCGGAAAGCGGTCGTAAAGTGGGTGACGTCAATACCCGGAGGAGGAGGTGGAGAAGAAGGGGTTTTGAAGTGTAAAAGTTCATGAATTTTATGAGCCACGAACGGTGAAACACGAGCCTGGCTTTCTTGGAGTTCGTTCGAAACGATCGGTTCATCTTCTAAATAAGTTCGTTTTAAACGTTTAAAGGTTTGAGCATCCATTCTCTTTACTTAAACCACCATTGACGAAAACGGCAATACCAATCTCCCACGTCTTTATTTTGCACCAAACTGCCGAGCAATTCGCCGAAAGTTGTAAAAATCGTCAGCTTGCGAATGTATCCAAAAGCCAGAAAGAGAAAAATGAGTCCGTTGATGAGGAGGAAAAGGAGAAAGAACCAGCTTTGTGTTAAAATGAGACAAAACAGGATCACGAAGGACGTATACGCTCCAGCGACTAAAAGCGTTCCTAATGTTAAGGAATCCATTTGTTTTGTTTTCTTCTTCTTCTCTATTCTTGACCTAATGTCTCGTAATAAAGGGTCCGATACGTAATATTCTGGTAAGCATTATAAACGGGATGGTGGATAAAGAGAAATAATAAAATCCATAAGAGGATCGATACCATATTTTTGTTTTCTTTGTTCTGAGTCAGAAGAGAAGAGATAATAATAAAGTAACTCATATTAATTAAAAAAAAATGGTTCGAAGGGATAAATCCAAATCTGATAAAGCGGAACGAAAATTGCTTCGAATGGAAGCAGCTCCTCCTAATCATGTAGGAGACCCAGTCGTTGACAACCCCCTTAACAATCACCCTCCAAGCAATCCATCTAACCATCCTCCTCCAATCCATGACAATCCTCCTAATAATGATAATGTAGGCAATATTCCCATGGACGTGGATGAGGAAATAATTCGTCGGCATAGGCGAGATCTCCTGAATTACGAAGAATACTACCCCGATCGAATGAAATCAGATAAGCGCTATGCCAAATTGGCTGACGGAAATGAGATTTATGCTAAGAATCGACAAGGAGATGAATTTTATATGCTGGATCCCGATGGAAATATTGTGTTTACGAAACAAATCTCTCCCATCACCGGTAAAATAACCCCTGTCTATGCCGTCGATCATCTGAACCGTTCTATTTTACCCGTCGACGCCCAAAACCGTCCCGTGTATGGATTTGATAGTGATGGGGAACCCATGTTTCCCATAGAAAACGGAAAAATGGTGTATCTGTTCTACGGAGGAAAAGAATGGTATCCGGAAAATCCTCAGACCAAAGAACAAATCTATGCTTTAGACGAGTACCATCGACCCTATTTTGCCAAAGACGAGCATCAAAAGCCTTACTATGCTCGAAAACTCGATGTCAATCAATTCCCTATCGAATATGCCCCTCTCGATTCCAATGGTCAACGGATCTATATTCCCTTAGAGAACAATAAATTCCAATACCCGTTTAATCTCGTCACAAAACGACCGCTGTTTGAACTCTCTCCGGATCAAGACGAAATGTATTTCCGAAACAATACGCTAGGTGAATATTATCCCGTCAATGAATTCAACGATGAAATTTACGCTCGAGATCGTTTGCACAATGAAATGCCGGCTAGGAACATCGATGGAACCCCTTATTACGCGAAGAGAGCGAGTGGGGACGAATACTATCCCAAGCAACTCAACGGTCTCGAAACGTATATTCGAATTGGAAATAGGGACGAACCGGCCTTAGATGCTTTAGGAGGAGGCATTTATGCGAAAGATGAAAACTTGGACGAATATTATCCGAGAATTTACCACGACGACAATGACGAATAAAGCAAAACGATTACCAAAGGATCTTCGATGGCAAAAGATGAGTATTATGCAGTCGACAATCTTGGAAATCAACGATATAGAAAGGATCGAAGGGAATTTGAAACATATATTACCACTGACGATCCCAGTCTACTGTATGCCCTAGACAAATATAAAGTTCCCCGTTATGCTAAAAAACCCGTGTATATCGGTGGAGAAAAAAAATTTGAGGAGTATTATGGAAAAATCAATAACTTGCCCGTCTTTCTAAAATACCAGGGTCGAGAAATTTATGCCAAAGAGCATTCCGGGGCCGAAATGTATCCCAAAGATTTGTTTGGGAACGACATGATTGCTCGAGATGCCGACGGGCGGTATTATTATGCTAAAGATGAGACAGGAAATGAAAAATATCCCTTGTTGGCCGACGATACGGAACACAAGCCCGAATACATGTCTTACGCCCTCGATAAAAACGGTATTCCGTTCTATCCTATCAATTCTCAGGGTAAACCCATCTATCCTAAAAATGCTACAGGCGATGAATTTTATCAAATCCTTCACCCTTTCACTCAGCAAGTCATCTTTGGAAGAGATACCGATCAGAACCAAGTGTATGCGCGGAAAGCGGATGGAGGCGAAATTTACCCGGATAGCGGTCAATTTGCCATGACGAGGCTGAAAGAATTCTTTTATGCTCATGATAAGAACGGGGTCATTATTTACCCGGTCGATCAACACGGTAACGAACGATATTTAGTGACGGACAAAGGATCGTACGATCAATTGATGAAAGATCCGGCCGTGAAACGATACGCCAAAGATGCAGACAATAATGAAATCTATCCGGAAATTATTCATGCCGATAAGCGCATTACCCAAAAACCTTTAGGAAACCGGTACGCTCAAAATAAATTGGGTGAATATTACTACCCGGTCGATCGATACAATAACGAGTACATTGTTCAGTTCAAGAAAGTGAGTGAGGAACAAATCTTTGCGAGTGGATACCCCATCACGTGTGATCAAATCATCATTGTTCCCAATTTAAATGACAAGCCCTGGATGCCTGCGTTTATACGAGACCCTAGAATTGAACCCGAAAATTTGATAGGCTACTTGTACCGATCGCATTCGAAACCGATGGATTATTTGACCAATTTGAGATCTAAACGCGCTTCTCGACACGGGTTCCAACCCTATAAAGTTATATATAATAACTCGGAGGGTAAAGTGGTCGAGAAAGTGCAAAGCGGTCTTCCAGGACAGGGAGATCCAGTGGAAGAGGAAGAGAAAAAGAAGAAAAGAAAAAAGAAAATATATGCCAACCCGATACAGTCTGACGAAAATAATCATCAATCCACCACCAACTGGACTAAAATCATTCTTTCTATGATAGGTATCTTGGCCATACTTGCGTTCCTAATCTGCATTAATATACTGTTTAAAAACTAAAGTCGTGAGAGAAAGAAAAATATCTGAGACAATCCATTCTTAAAAAGATTAGGATGTCTTTTCAATCCAGTCGGTTGGAAAAAATTTTTCAGAACTAAAAAAAAAAAAAAAAAAAAAAAAAAAAAAAAAAAAAAAACACTTTTTGTTAATTTTTATCATGTCTTCTAGACATGATAAAAATTAACTATCTACTTTTTTTGTCTAGGAATGATGTCTCACCCTTTCGAAAATTAGACCATGACTCACCTTTCTAAAAATAAAATTCCAAGAAATAAATGAGTCATGGTGTATTTTTAGAAACATGGTGACACATCATTGAAAACAAAAGGGGATAGTTAATTTTTATCATGTCTAGAAGACATGATAAAAATTAACAAAAAGTTTTTTTTTTTTTTTTTCATTACAGAATTTTTTCTTAGCTCTGAGAAATTTTTTACAGCCGACTGGATTAACAAGTCATCACCATTTTTTTAGGAATGAACTCTTTCTTATCTATTTAAGCATTTCGAGTTTCGCTTCAAATATGTACGTGCTGTTGAAGAGGGACCCACCTAGATCCTAGTTGACTCATTCATGGGGAAGGAAAAAAAAGTATTCTATAACGTGTTGGATAATGTTGGAGGTAAGTCTCTTTCTTTTTCATTTTTTTCTAAAGATTTATGAATGACAAACGGAAAGGTTTCTTTCTTGTACTCTTGAAGGCGATGAAAATAAAACAAAGCTTCTTGGAAAGCACAATATTTGGTCCGACCTATATGTTTCGGACAAAACGATGAATATTCATAGTTCATTGGTATGGGCGCGGTATGAAACGCCTCCTTGTTCTTGGAGACGAAATTGAAATAAATAGGACGGGCCAGTATCTGGTACAAAACATTAATTTTCCAATAATGAGGGCAGTAAATGTTTTTATATCCTGCCGTTAGAGCTACGAGAAACGGTTTTAATTGATCGTACGGCAAATGACCCTCATTCCATGAAAAGCCATGCGTTATATCCGCTAACGGTAAATGAACACTCGATACACTTTGTTTGGCGGAATAGGATAATTCAGACCACGGTATGGGTGGTTCCACGTAGATAATAATGCCTTGGGAACGATCATGGGTGATATAAGCCACTTCTTTAATAATATAGTCGGAAAAGTCATCATTATAAGAAAGATTGAGTTCTTTGGCGAGAGGATCACCATTCAATTCGAAACCTTCGAAATTGAGAACGATATAGGATTCCATGTTTTATTTTTATCGGTCATCTTGTTTCAGGAGAACATTGAATCTAAAATCCTCTACGGTTATCATATGAAAATCTCTCAATTTGCCTTTTAGATAGGTGGCTCCAACTAAGTGGATGGATTGAGTTCCATATTTTTTCTTTAATTGTTGGAAACAAATCCGCTCTGATACTTGTACTGCAATAGGTCCTAGACGTATCTTATCCTTGCGAGTGAACAGAGTTATATATTCTATACCCACTCGATGTTGACGAAACTTTTGTAGAAATTGTATTAAGGACCAAGATTGAAGACCCAAGGTCGATTTTAAATCTCTTTCCAAATTAAACGTGGCAGTATGGGAAATAAGAACAATATATCGAAAGGAGGGACCTATTTGTCGATTGAACCGTTCGGTGATTTGCCATGGAAGAAAGGTTGAATGATTCATTTTTTTTCAATTTAATTTAATTTTTTTTTCTTCTTCTTCTTCGGTTCGAAGGATTAAACAAGCATGGCAGAGTATTACGATATTTCTGTTTTGAAAACTATTCAATTACCGATTGATCGACTCATCCGATTCGTGATTGGGCAAAATCCTCAACTTGAAAACTATCAAGCGACGTACCGGTTTCTGAATTTATTTTTTGAGATTACGCCTCGACTCGTTCGAGATTTTCAATTACAGGCCGTTGCTCATATCCGTCACGTGTTAGATAATTGTCGCAATATGGACACCTATATCTTTTAATCGATCAGCAGCCCCTGTTTAATGCCCTGGAATGGAATGATGAAGAATTTATTTTATCGAATGAAGAAGTCTTAGACCCTATTCGCAAAATGGCCAGTCAGTTTTTTCCTAAAGATTCTGCTCATTACCATATCACTTGCATCTATCTCTTATATTTTTACGCACTGCTCGCGAATCCGAAATATACTTGGATCACAATGGATTATTTAATGCACGGCAATAAATATCATCAATATTTATTAGCTAAACATGCTCATGAAGAAAAGTAAAAAATAAAATCATTAGACGAGAAATTTATTTTTGAAAAGATAAAGCAATATAATGGAATTTTATCCGAATCGATATGGTAGCGAATATTACAAATATCGAAAAAAAGATCCAGTCTTTGTGAAAAGTGAATATGGTCATGAAAGGTATGCCATTCACTCCCAAAAAGGGGAAATCTATCCCGACAAAGGTGATCCTTTCGCTAAAACCCGAGACGGCCTTCCATATTATGCCAAAGATCGGAAAGGAAATGAAAAATATCCTCTACAACGTAAAAAATCCCTCGTTATTCAAATTCAAAACGAATTCGTTCTGGCCAAATACGCGGACGGAAAAGAACGATACCCGGTGGATTTTAGAGGGAACGAATATTATTTAGTGAAAAATGAAGAACCTTACGTCCTGAAAGATGCCCAAGGTGAAATCTACTTTGCTAAAACATGTAGTGGAAAAGTCCTCATTCCCTGGAATTATTTTGAACAGTACAAGTATCTTCTCTCAGAACATTATAAACGCACATGCGATGCTGCAGGAAACTGTGTTTATCAATCCACGGTACCCGTTGAAGAAATTCTTAAAAAGTTGTTTCCATGCCTCTGTTTGTGCTTAGCTGAAATACCTACAATGGCTTTTATTCTAGCAGCTACGTTAATGTCAATACCAGGACTGTAAGAACAACATTCTTATATATAGTCAGTGAGAAGAGAAAGAATGACTCGAAGCTGGCTGAGAAAAAATTCTATTAAAAAAAAAAAAAAAAAAACTTTTTGTTTATTTTTATCATGTCTTTAGACATAATAAAAATTAACTCTACCCCCCTTTTTTCTTTTTGTTGTGAATGATGTCTCACCCTTTCTAAAACTAAATTTCTAAACAAAAGAATGAGTCATATCGTTCTTGGAAATTTATTTTAGAAACATGTTAACACCTGATTCAAACCAAAATAGGGGTGAGGGGTGGTAAAGTTAATTTTTATCATGTCTAAAGACATGATAAAAATTAACAAAAAGTTTTTTTTTTTTTTTTTTTTTTTTTTTTTTTTTTAATCTAGAATTTTTTCTCAGCTGTTAAGAAATTTTTCCAACCCGACTCGATCGACCGGACATCACCATGTTTTAAGAATGGACTCTCACTTATATATTTCAGCATTGCGAGTTTCACTTCACATGATTCTGTGTTTTTGAAGAAGAAACATCTTGAAATCTGGCTTTCTTCAGTCAACTTTTGTTTTTTCCAAGTCATTACACAATGAAATGTTGGGAACCTACCTCATGCATATGTAAAAAGGTTAGTAATTTTTGTCTTTTTTCAGATTTTTGATGATAACATTATCGTAATAAATAACTTGTCTTTTATGCTGAGGCAGATCAATGGGTTCATCGTCCACTTTTAAATGTTTCGTGGTTAAGTGTTCTCCCTCTTCGTCGTCATGCTTTCGTTTGAGAGACGAATTCAATTCGGCATTTTCAAACTGAAGGGGTTCTACTATATCCAAAGACGAGGAAATATTATTTTCGGCTGAAAAGGAACTGAAATCCATTTCGGTCCGTTTCAAATGTCCAAATTCATCATTGAAACGCATAATGAGTTCCGTTTCGTGGATGGAGGTGTCGCGCATCGTTTTCAAAAATTGTCGAATGGCCGATTTCAGTTCGTTAAAGGTCGTAACAGAACCGGGAATGATTTGTACATCGGCATACTGTTTGAATTGTGTAAAAATATCGGTCGAAGATAGAAATTCTTTTTTGAATTCTACTAATATTTCAGGTTCGGAACGGTAACGGATCATGCCGTCCTCCATGTTAATATTGTGGGCCAGATGCAGATAAATCATTAAAAAGAAACCTTTATAGGAATCTTAGACGATAGAATCTTTGGTTTCGAGTAAATATTGATCCTGCATCACTTGTTCTGAGGTGAGGGATGGAGCATTTTTCGTAAACACGGCGTCAAAAGGAATTGCTACCACGCGATCATTAAATGCCTCTGTGGCCGTACACACTGGGAACGTATTGGTAGAAGCCATGAGTTTGGCACTGGGAATCGCTCCTACATTTTGCTCGTATAAATTCCGAAAACTGGTGGTCGAATTACCCGTGATTTCTTTCACGAGGTTTTCGTTTAATTTTCCCGACATTTCTTCAACAGTCACTACCCGACAACAAAATAACGAAGAGGCCAGTTCGGGTTGGGCTGATAGTCCTTGACCACTCGTCGTTTGTAAATTGACAGCTCGAATACCATGACTATAGCCTCCAAAGACCTTCGAGATCATTTGAAAGAATTTACTTTTTCCATTGCGCGTGTTGCCTTTCAAAATAAAAAATTTGCGACCGTAATTGGTCGAAATGAGAAGACTGGCCAGGACATCTAAAAGGTACATGAACAGATCGTATTCGAAACACGTATATTTACACATGTGCACATAAAAATGAAGCATGCTTTGAATGAGCGGGTTGGTTTCTAGTTTGTCATGAAACTCGCGCACTTTTTCCCGCAGCGTATCCAGTAAATCGTCCGTGAGGTCGAGAAAACAGCTTTTCAGGTATTGTAGAAAAAATTTCCGGTCGGTTAATAAACGATAGACGGCTATCAAATCCGGATCGTGACGAAATTGTATCAACTCGTGTCGACTAAAATTGATGCCCAGACGTCGATCCGATAGGTAAAATTCCGGAACCGTCCCTCCTACATGACCCGTCAAGAGATTCAGAACCCCATCGTGGGTTCGAATATGCCATTTATGTCGATCCATTTGAATGATTTTACGATCAATGTTGGTTCGACTCAGAATGGACGAGACTACATAATTAATGTTGACCTGTTTCATAATGTCTGTGAAAGGATACATGTTTTTAGTTTTATCGGCAAACTGATTCCGAGCATAGGCCTGAATGGAGGACCAGATGGCATTCATCAGGTTTAGAATTTCTATCTGGTGGGGCACTTCTTGCCAGTACTCGTGGATATTATTCCACATATAGCGTTGAGGTTTCTTACAGGAATTGTGCATGGTAATGACGAGAATCGGAAAATATCGCTCTTGAATTCGATGAATTTGTTCCACGAGCTGATCTCCAGACACCGAATATAAAATAACGCCTTTCATGGTTTTGATAATAGCTTCCAGTTTATCTTTAAATTTGTAAATTTTAGGATTGAGATTCGAACCACAAAAGAGGATCGTGTCGAGAGTAAAATCTTGGGAAATGATATCTATAATTTTACTGTTGATTTTTTCCACAGAATCTATGAGTTCGTGAGATTCTAATATCGTACGCAAATGGGATGCGAGTGTATGGGAGGACATTCGTAAATGTTGACACAAGGCACAAAAGACAGGTAAAAAATAGTAACCTTGATTGTACTGCATAATCGTACGAAGGGGATTGGGATCGGAATGCAAACTAGGATTGTCTAACTTGAGAGCTTGATTCACCGTCTGGAATACATCGTTTTCGATGACGATAGAATTTTGACTTTCCCGGTACCATCGTTTTAGAGCCCGGTTATTCGATTCAAAGTCTGAAATCACAAACCCGTTAAACTTGATAAAGTAAAACGTTTTTAACCAATGATGACCTTCGGTTCCAAAATCCTTCCCTTTGTAAATATACATCGGGGTTTTTAGTTTATACACAAATGTAGCCACTTTTTCATCGTCGGGTCCAGCTTCCTCATCTTTGCTAATAAGCGTGGGATACGATACTCGATACAAAGGATCGTACAGTGTCACCACAGGCATCATATATTCATAAAGTTGTTTTTGAATATCCATTGGCTGGAGGTGGAGCAGTTTACGAAAAAAGGAATTGGTATTATCCTTGCGACGTTTAAATTTTGATTGAATGCCTAACAATCGCATGCTGAAAGCATTAGGATTGGTCAAATCTAAACGCCAGGTGGTTTGTTCGTCTACATAAATAATCAGCATGGGTTCGTATTTATTCGTATAGGGCTTGGAGGAATTCAAAAGCGTCGCATTCGCTAAAACGTCCAACTGGAAAATAAATTCAGATGTTTCGTGATAGACCCGGGGTTGAAGTTGGTTGCAGAATTGAATATAATCATCATGAGCGATCGAGATTTCCGGCAAATGGACATGAATACCACCTCCTGGACGAACAGCCACAATAAAAGTAAAATGCTTAAGGGATAAAAAGTAAAATTTTAAGGTTGAGAGAATAACAGAATCTACATAATCGTAGAGCATAGATGAAGGAAGGGATGCATCGCATTCGGTTTTAATATCAATATCTAGGATAAGGGAATGATGGGTCGTCGAGCAAAGATCCATCGTTAAAAAAAGATTTTCGGCAGACGTTCGAGTATAAAATCGAGAAAATTGTGCGTAGTCTTTTCGGTTACAGTAAAAGATTCCTCCCGACATCTGGTAGAAAATGTAAGCATCGTTGGGTGCATCTCCAACCGAATTAATCCTTGTTAAATAATGGAGGCTCTGCGACATGATTATATATCTTTAACTTGATTAATATTTCTTAAAAAAAATACAAGCAATGCTTTGTAAGTAAATATCCTATAAAATCTCCACGTGCTCCTCTAAAGAATAAATAAACTGAGCACTTTTACCTTCATAAAGTCTGTTCCTATATACTGTTGAATTCACGGCACAGAATGATTTAAAGTGAAATTCGTTTCGCACGTCTTAAATAGATAAACCAGAGTTCTTTCTAGCCAGAACTCAGAAAAATATTCTAAAGTAGATATTAAAAAAAAAAAAAAAAAAAAAAAAAAAAAAAAAATTTTGTTAATTTTTATCATGTCTTTAGACATGATAAAAATTAACTACCTTCCCCTTTTGTCTGGGAATGTTGTTTCACACTTTCGGAAAATAGAACATGACTCATCCTTTCTAAAAATAGAACTCCAATAAAAGAATGGGTCAAGGTATATTTTTTAGAGAGTGAAACATCCTTCCCTGACAAAAAGAGGGGACAGTTAATTTTTATGATGCCTAAAAGACATGATAAAAATTAACAAAAAGTTTTTTTTTTTTTTTTTTAATATACAATTCAGATTATCTGAGAAATTTTTCCCAGCCAGCTTTTACTTTTCTAGACATAAACGTCCTTGTTTATGTCCTTGAATGACGTCATCTCTCCTGTATATATAAAGCGTGTAAGTTGGCTCTGTAGACTTATTCCTTTCGAGGAAGAAGGCGAGATAAAGTAAGCTCTGTCATGGATAATGAAAAGTACTACAATGTTTCGGATTATGTGGAAGCGTATGGAAATGTCTATAGACAATATTATTTTATAGCTGTTCGTTTCAAACTACCCATCTTCCATGTCGATACTTTGAAACATTTTAGCCCGGGTCTCGTTCGAGCACCTTGCATTCTCGTGGTCAGTGAAAATCGACTCATTTTCCAAGGAGAAAATTTAGACAAAGACTATCCGTTTCCTCGTGGGTCTTTAGTCTTTTGCGTGCATGGAACAAAAGAGGATCCTCGTTGGATTAACGTCTCTAGAGATACGACCGATCAGTTTTTACAAAGTTTATTTCCCTCTCGAGATTTTATCAAGGTCTCCTATGAAAATAATACCTTATTTGTTTGTTCGACCATCAATCCGTTTTCCTTGTTCTGGAAAGTACTTCCTCGCAATATGGCTTTTCGCGCCTTAAGCGATATGACGATGACCTACATAAAAAGAGAACCTTTCCAGTTAGAGCATTGCATGCGCCTCCGATTTTTCAAACGAAATACGCACGTCTGGGAATCGTGGTCCAACTGGTATCACTATTTACATCCCATGCTTATCCTCCACTTCATACATTTAACGGGACAAGCTGCGAGTGCTCAATTGGCTGCCAAACTTCATAAATTGTTTAAACGCTCCCTTCCACCTTACCTGCATACGGATTCTATTCCATCGGACTTTTATACTTGTGAAATTACTTTTGACGACACGAAATTAACCGGTGTTTGGTTTGTCGTTTTGAATATGTCTTTAGTGATGTATGTTTCGCCCATGATTGCGTCATTCCATCATGAAACGTTCCTCGACGTGAATCGTGAACAATGTAATTATTGGCTACCGTTTTACCGAAATAATGAATTATGGACCCGAGAAGGATTTAAAATATACGTTTCCCACTTTAGAAAGAATCGTCGCTACTTGAAAGAAGTCATGATTTGGTTATCGTCCCGCTCCGAAGAAAAATATCAATATATGTTGCTCGATTTGAACAAAGTAGCCTACCTTTTAATGATTTAAAAAAAAGCAAAAAGAAAAGAATGTTACGAGAACTGGTTCGATGTCTTATTCAATACCAGTCCGACCCCACTTTTATATCTTTAAATGTTGTCGATGGTCTCAAACAAAATCTTCGAGACGACGTGATCGATGCTTTTCTCCTGAGTCGACCTTTACTCCATCTCTATCCTCAACTGTATAAAAAGAGTTCGAGCATCATCGATTTCTTGTTTTGCATTTCGGGCTTGCATTTGGAAGAGATTGTTCCGATGGAATCGCAGGACCTGGAAAACAAAATCGCTTCTTTGGAAACTCAATTGGAGGCAGATCGGAAAGCATTTGAGAAACAAATCGAGACGCTCCAACAAGAGCACAGGAACGAAATGCGTTATTTTCTAGCGGAAAAAGAACAATATGTGAATACCGCTCGATTCGGAAAAGAGCATTCAGTCGTGGATTTGCAACGACAATTGGAACGCCTTACATGGGAGAAAGAAACCCTGCAGACTGAGTTGGAGCAGCTGAAACGGAATCACGAAACCTTACAAACTCAGTGGGAGCAATTGAAACGAGATCACGAAACCTTACAGACACAAATTCGAACGCACGAGTCTGAAAAAATACAATGGCAGAGGCAAATAGTAGAACAACAACAACAACAACAACAACAACAATTGAATAATAATAATAATAATAATAATATCGAGTTTCCAAACCGTTTGATGAACGAATGGCAAATGCTCCACCAACGCTACGAAACAGGACTTGAAGAATGGATGCAACGAACGGAAAGTTTAATCCGCCCTTTGCAAATGGCTTTACAAGAAACGATCGAGCAACTGAAACTTCCTCCTTCTTCTACGACTACGGTCATTGAAACTTTACCGCTCGAATCGCCTCCTTCTCAGCAGCTCATGATCGAGTCGTCGCGATCTAAATTAGAGCAATTACAAGAAACCCTCGACCAGTTTTTAACATCGTATCAATCGGAACAAAAACAGCACGTCCAGCAATTGAACGAGGAACTGAAAGGACAATTGACCCTTTGTCAAAACGAAAAACGGATGTTGGAAAAGCAGTTGGAGCAGGGTCAGAAAGAACGAACCGACCTCCTGCAAAAATGGAAAATCGAGTCCGAAACACATTTCCAGGAAGGTATTCAACGCGTTCTTGACACGCTGCAAAAGAAAAATCCTCATATCGAGACGATTCTTCGAGACGAAATGGCTAAACAAATGAAGGAGTTCCACGAAACGCAGTTTATGACGTTTTTACAGACGATCCTTCCCCCCTCATTTTGGAAACCTTTAGGTGCGAACCAAGATTGGAAAACGTTTTTCTTCCAACAAATTCAAACGTATATCCAGTATTTACAAAATTGGCAAACCTAGCTTTTGAACCAATTAACACTTCTCGGGAATGCTTTAAATCAATCGCTAACGCCCGACAATTTAGCTCATACCATTCTTCACAGTCTCTCTTCTTCCTCTAAAAGCATGATGGAAGACACGACCCTCTTGCAACGATTGCACGATCTTCAACAATCGATTGAGAACCAGAACGAAGCGAAGGAGGTCCTACAACAAATTCAAGCTCAACTCCATCGGGATCGTAGCCAAGAACATAAAAAAATTACAGCAGAGTCTAGAACATGAAAAACGGCAACGCGTCGCTTTGGAAAAGAAACTGGAGGTCCTGAAAACGAATTTGGTAACTCTGATACGGACTAAATGGAATGCGTATTTTGGGGCCACGGATCACGATCAGATTCTCTCGGAACTCGAAAAAGTATTCCAATTCAAAGAAAATCTAGAGAGGACCCTCGAAACGCAATTGGCGCAACTGAAAGGTCATTTTCCCGAAGTACCGGTCGTTCAATTCGATAATTTGGCGTCGAGCATGATCGAATGGGCTCGACAGGTCGAGAATCGCAACGATTGTGAAGTCGAGCTCCGTAAAACCAAAGAACAACTTTTCGAATTGAAACAGAAATTCGATCAAGTCGAAAGTAATTATACGAAATGTAATGAGTACCTTCTCTACGCCAAAACGAAATTGACCACGTTCCTAAAAACGATCCTTCAGAATGACCCTAGTGATCAAAGAGAAGATTGGCCGCAAGCCGTTGTCCATCAACTTCAAAACGTGATTCACGAGCATCGACAATTTCAAGATCTCGTTTATAAACAAATTGTCACGCTTCGAGCCCAGTTTCCGAACATACCGGATCCCATTGAAGAATTGGCGAATTCGGTGATTTTATATTTCGAGCAGGAACGAGACCTATATCGACGGCAGTTGGAGGAACGTCCTCACATCACCGAAGTGAAAGAACCCACTACTGTACCGGCCATTACGTATCCTACGGATCAAGTGGAGGAATTACAGCGAGAAGTGAAAGATTTACAAAACCAACTGGAAGTGTCTCGGTCTCGAAACCAAACTTTAGAAAACCAACTGGCTAAAGCTCTCGTAGCTCCGCAGGATGTAGAAATGTCCGATACTTCGAAATATAAACGAAAGCACGTATCGACGGTCGACGAAGACTATGTAAGAGGTCTGTCATTGGATTTACAAGAGGCCAAACACGCTTTAGATCGATGTCTGGACGAAAAAGCCCACTTGCAAAGGGAATTGGAACACATTAAAACCAAACCAACCCCTTCTCCCTCCGTATCGTCCGATTTCAAAATGCTCAGCGACCTGTTTTATCAATTATACGTGTCCTATTTTCGATTACGATTTGATGTCGTGTACGGAAAAACCGTTTTTTCGTCGGAGGAATATATTAGATCCGTGCTGAATAAATTGGATTTCGTGGATCGAAGCATTCGATCCAATATGACGGTGAAAGAATGGACCGATGTTTTATTGCAATACATCAAGTGGGACGTACAAACTCTGACAGGAGGGTTAGATTGGCAGGGGTCGCATACAGCCTACATTAAAGATGAATTCTTAACCTATTGCATGAATCAAACGATTGAAATCATTGACCGGTACGCGAAAGAATTGAGGAAACAGACCGAGATGTTTAGAAGTCCATAAAATAATAATAAAGGGGAACTATGGAATATTCAGAGTTAATCGATCGTATTCTTGCGCACCCGATTTTAAAAGCGGGGCTTGACGAAATCGTTGAAAATAACCCGAGAACGTTAAACCTCGTGAGCCGGGAATGGAAAAATATATTAGCCAACAATCCTCAGTTTCAAGAGTTTCAAGCTAAAGCGATCCCGTTCCAGCATCCCGTAGAAAAAGGTTATATTCAGATTGAAAATATTAAAGATTTCAATCATCATTATAATATTCTCGTAGCGGGGTATTGGGTTCTCTGCGCTACTAATTATAAGAGGAATCTGAATGCCCATTCTTTCATATGTAAACTCTGTCCTCCTCTGGTGGACATTACCAAAGCCGTGGCCGCCGATCATTCCCAAATGCTGATTTCAGAACAATGTCGGTTCTTCATTGAAAAATGTAGACCTTCTCTCTGTAAAGCGTGTCGGCAAATGAGTCAACGAAATGATCTGAATTCTCAGATGTCTCAAAATCAATGGTGTTTACGCAAAACCAAAGTGTTTGATGGAACGACCCTTTTAAACGTGTTTCAAGAAACCCTGGACCAAGAATTTGTGAATAACGATATGTTTATTGGTATTTTAAATATTAAAATTAATTCGCGGTACTTTTACGAAACGGACGCTTTGTATTGTAGAGTAGGAGGCATTTGTAGAGATATGATTCTCTTTCAAGAAGATGCTCTGAATATGATCAAAAAACCCGTGTTTCAGTTAAATATTTTAGAACCTTCTTCGAGAAATATTATTAACGAAACCATTTCCACTACCTTCGATAAAGAGAAAATCAAAACTGAAAAGGTGGATCCAGACCAGGTTCCCATCAAAAGCAAGATCAATCCAGATCTGTGCAAACCATTCAAGAAAGAGAAGCCTAAGAAGGAGGCTGAGGATGTAAAAGGCAATGAGGATCCAGTCTATTTAGGTGAGGTTTCTGCCAGTTCTATAAAGAACAAGTTTAGTAAATTTGCGTATAAACCGTACGCTCTCAGGTCTCGTCGTGATCTGGATGATCTGGATTAAAAGTTAAAAAAAAAAAAAAAAAAAAAAAAAAAAAAAAAAAAAAAAAAACTTTTTGTTAATTTTTATCATGTCTTTAGACATGATAAAAATTAACTACCCTCCCCTTTTTGTCTGGGAATGTTGTCTCACTCTTTTGAAAAATAAACCGTGACTCATTCTTGGAATGATTGCCATTAGAAAGGATGAGTTATAGTCTATTTTTAGAAAGTGTGAGACAACATTCCCAGACAAAAAGGGAAGGGGGTTGTTAATTTTTATCATGTCTAAAGACATGATAAAAATTAACACAAAAAGTTTTTTTTTTTTTTTAGATCTCAAAAATTTTTTCCAGCCGACTCGATCAACAAGACCATCATTTTTTTTTCAAGAATGTGTTCTCACTTATCTATTTAAGCCATTCGAGTTTCATTTCAGATCGTTTGATGCTGTGGCCTGTGTACAAGCTTCTACATGATGAAAACAGATTCTGTGTCAAGGTATATTACCATTTTGTTTTTTTTTTCCTTTTTTACATAATAGAAATTTTTCTGTACTGACTTTTTAACCCCCCAACCAAATCAATTTTTTTCTCCAAACCTTTTCGCATTTAGCAAGTTAGGAACCGCGTATCAGAAAACTGCATGGCATTTTTCATAATGAGATTATCGGGCAAATCCTTTCTCGTCAATTGTTTATTTAAAGCCGTTTCTTTGGGATACGTGATGCATTTGGATTGATAGAGATACGAAGATCCTGTTTCTTCTCCCATCACAACAATCGGTTCAGGGTGACAAATATCTTCTAACGTATAAAACCCAATTCCTTTCTTGTACGCGACATTCGAAATAACGGTTTCGAGAACGAGGTCTAAATTGGGTAGTTTATGAAAATCGAATAAATAATGCGCCAGCAGGAAATTGTAAAAAGGAGAGATTCCGTTTTAGGGTCGACAAAGAGACCTCCATTCGCCATGTCGCATACCTTTATCTTGTCGAAAAGCGTCGCTACATTTGAATTATTAATATAGTGGTATAAACCGCAAAGACGTTGCTGAAGCGTGCTCTTGAAATGAACCATCATTTCTTCTTGCATCTTCGTGGTATTGTTCACGCCTAAACCAATTTCGTTCGTGTTGCCAACACTTAAATTCCGTAGCAGTTCGTAATGGAAACGCCGATCAAACACATCCATGGCGTTATTGCGTTTCAAGTCGGTCGGGTCTTGAGAATACAGGTGGTTGATATAGTGCTCGATGCACGGGTTGAGTTTAAATGTGAGATCGTCCAACTGGACGTCGTGTAAATCGGGTCGGAAATGTTTATCCAGGAACTCGCGCGTCGGTAAAATGACAGTATTTTTCGGAAACGAGAAATTTTCCTTCACAATCAGGAAAGGTCCAACGACCTTGGTATGCGATTCCGATTCCATTCGATGATAATAAATTTGTAATCCATAAGGATTTCGAAGATGGTTCAGGCAGAGAATATTCCGAAACGCCGAAATATTGTCCGACCCACAAGGAATTTTTCGATTACTAAAAATACAATTGGATTCGTTCATTGTCTTGGTTTCTGAAAATCCGGCAAGGGTCAAGAGACATGCGATTTTTTAACAAGTCTGGAGGCAAAGTCGCTAAACAATTTAAACAATTCGACATTCCTGTCAAACGAGCAGGGGAGGTCGCTAAAGTCGTCGCGAAGAATAAACCCCTTCAAAAAGCTTTTGATAAAGTGTTTAGTAAGAAAGCTCTTCTGACCGCAGGAGGGGTGACGGCCGTCGCGCTCGGTTCTCAATATGTCAACCAATACATTCGGGACAATTCGGGCTGTTTTCTCTACAACGGAGGGGACATGGTTTGTAAACTTAAAGAATTGAGTTGTTGTCAACCCGAACCTGTTCACGGGATCGAATCGTGCACCGGATTTCCTATTCAGCAATGGAATGCGTGTGAAGGGTACGACAACGAGAAAGAGGATACGTGTTGTCGATTATGTGATTGTCAATATCACGATTGTACACCGACGCAAGAATTGAAATGCCGTCGACCCACGATCGGAGAAGCTTTAAAGCATTTCAGTCAAGACGTGACGGGTTCCATCACGAGTGGTATTTTAGATGTTTTGGGTAATATACCGTACCTAAAACCAATCTTGTTGGGAATCGTTCTTGTCATCATCGGCCTTATTATTTGGAAATTCGTATAAGAAAAGATGGATATCGTTACACTTCAATCCTTAACGACTCCTATCGATCACCTTCTTGAACATAAATATCGTCCTCGACTGAATACCGTGGTACCTCAATATATCAAATTTCATAAATTTCCGCCCTTCACGAGCCTCGTCACGCTCGAACTGGTGCGCGATCCAGAAGTACGGGAAGCGGTGCGAGACTATATTCAAACGCTGTTTCGAGAAAAAGAGAAATACGGCTATTTGTATTTTTTGAGTGAACAAAACCTCGTACTTCCATTTACAATTCAATGGAATACAGAATTGGTCGTGGATCCATTGAACTTTTTTACTATCATTACGGAAATAGATCAGATAGCCGACCAGTTCGTTCAACGGGGAGATATGACGTACGAAATAACTCGCGTTGAAATACTCTATTTCTTAGTGTTGATTGTGAATATTCAACTCAATTGGATCACGGTCGATTATTTGCTACGATGTAATCAGATGTATGATTACTTGATTGCTGCTCCTAATCGAATCTTGACCAATTCCGAAATGGAAAAGAATACAATATGATCTCCAAGTTACGAAATGCTTCTTCTTCAACCCTCCTGAGCGATCTGAAGTAAAACTTGAAATGTTTAAATAGATAAGCGAGAGTCCATTCTAGAAAGAATTTTGAGATGTCTTGCCAATCGAGTCGGCTAGGAAAAATTTCTGAGAGCCCAGAAAAATTTCTGTAGATGAAAAAAAAAAAAAAAAAAAAAAAAAAAAAAAACTTTTTGTTAATTTTTATCATGTCTTAAGACATGATAAAAATTAACTCTCTCTTCTTTTTGTCTGGGAAGGATGCCTCACCGTTTGAAAAAAACAAATCATAACTCATCCTTTCTCATGGCAATCATTGCAAGAATGAGTCACGGTTTGTTTTTCGAAACGGTGAGACATCCTTCCCAGCCAAAAAGAAGAGAGAGTTAATTTTTATCATGTCTTAAAGACATGATAAAAATTAACAAAAAGTTTTTTTTTTTTTTTTTTTTTTTAATAGCTCTTAGAAATTTTTTCCAGCCGACTCGATTCACAAGACATTTCAAGATGACGTGATCGTTTCAAGAATTGTGTATATCAGTGGATAACTTTCGCACTTCTTGTGAGTTGAGTTCCTAGCTGAGCTAAGGGAATCACCATTTCTCAATCTACAGATATTTGTTTCGTTTTTTTTCTCTTTACAACAGAACACATGGAGAGGAAACTGGTCGTTCCATAAATTCAATTCTTAACCGGACAATATCGAGAAATTTTCGAGCTTCCCGACTTAAGCGAATGACGATCGGGGACGATGAATTTCTTGGTATAATGATACCTTCTTCTTCTTCGGTTTCGACCGTTTCGGCCGAAAAGCATATTTTATGTCGAGCCAAAGTTAGAGCCAATTGAAAGAGTTTCAGATTGCCGTACCTGATTTCTGGATCCGTGGAACGATTCTGATGATAAAACTCCAGCCATGATTGAACCAGGTAAGGTAGATGAGCATAGAGTTTAGCAAGTGGAACTGGTTTTTCTTCTTCGATTTTGGTCAGACACCATAAATCATGAGGAATGGAAGCATATCGAACTCGGTGAAGCGCATGCTGACAATCGTATTCGTAACTCTCGAGAAACGTCAATTCGCTCACATCTGTGACGGGATGGAACAGACACGCTGTGTTTCTATTAGCAGGTTGTTTCGGATGAGATTCGAGCATGACATAACTTAAACATAAGAAAGCCTTTTTGTATTCAAACCCGATGATCGTCGAACAGAGTACGACCGGTTGAAGTGGATACGTGGTTTCTGGTTCGTAAAGAATAGGAATCCAGTGCACGGTCGTGGGGATGGCTTGATATTCCATGTACCGCTGATACGGTGATCGAACATATAAAATCGTTTCCGGTTCAGAACCGTTGACGACGAGTCCAATGCATTTCCCGTTAGGATTCGATCGAGTAGCATTTTCGAACCCGATTTGAAACGGGTATTCGATCAAGAGTCCGACCTTCTCAAGCGAATTTCTCTGATCGTACGTATTCAAAATATCTTGGACAATATATTGAGGATGGTGCTGATACGTCCATTGTTTTTGAATGAGCGCCGTACTCTTATTGTACTCAATGGGAAACGGGATGGGTTTCTCAGGATTCACGAACGGTAAAAATTCAATAAAGGAAGACGGAAAAGCCGTTCGCGTTTTCAGAGGATCGTAATAAACGTCCGGTCGATCTTTCCATTCGTTGATGAAATTATGGACGAGGTCGTTCTCGTGATGGACCTGGTTGGACAAAAAACAAAGACGATACCTTTTCCCTCCGTCATCTTCTGGTAAATGTAATCTGGGCCCGTTATCGTCATCAAAGTAATGTCCTCCTGGATACGGTATATCCCATTCGTCTAAATAGAGAATTGTATGATTATTTTGGGAGCGGTACACGTTTTCGAACACGGGATTTTGTAAATACCGTTCGATCGTTTTAGGATCTTTCACAAAAAATGGTGTGGCGAAAAGTTTGAAAAGATTGTGGGAGGATTCCGATGAATTCGGGATCGTGGGGAAAATGACCCGTTCGTTTTCTAAAAGAAGGATCCATGATGCATTGCGTTGAAGAAAAACGGTACACGACAAGGCCGACATTTTACAATAGGCGGCTAGGGCGAGAACGAGTGGTTTCTGACTCGGGACGACTTTATCGAAATGAACGAGTTTTCGAATCACAGAAGGTTGAAGCCGCATATGGGCTAAGGGAAAAAAATCGTATCTTGAATCACATTGAATCCTCCTAAATGCAAGCCATGAAATTGGCTGTAAAGTGTAGCGTATTTATGAATATTCATTATCCTTTGTTTTTGAGAGGGTCGGATTAAAAAAAGAAGAAAATAGACATCTGAGAAAGTATCCGCAAGTGGAAAAGCTTACGATGAGCCGATTTTATAGTTGGCGTAGTATCCGAACTGACATTCGCTAAGGGGTCTAATAAAATCTAAAATCCATGGCTAGAGAATAGATGGGGAAAATCTTTTATGCTTCTGATAAAAACCGCTCGTTGTAAATCCAGAATCCATTGGTTAGAACAGATGCGGGAAATGTATTTGGAATTCTAATAAATAGACCAAACTGCCTTGAGTATCTGCAAGTAAAAAATCTTACGATGAGTCAATTTTATAGTTGAAGTAGAATCTTGGATCCATTAAGGATATTGATAGAACTTGTATGTAATTAGAGAGAAAGGAATGAACAAGATAAAATGAGTTATGAATCATTTCTCCGATCCGTTTTTGGATCTAATTATAAGACATTTATGCCTTTTATTCATACTATTCAGCTTTACTGTTTATTTGTCATTACATTAGTAATTTGTCTGACCATCTACATGATTTATGAAACACAGCAAGATAAACATTAGGAAAACTATGTTCCCCTTCATGGTATTTGTTTTTCAGACATATATATTATGGATTAAGTTATTTCTTTATCAATAGCGTCAGATCCTGGCACCCATTCAAAAAATCATTAATAATAATTTAATATCATTAATAAAATTTTGAAACCTTCTAGTATAAACCTTTTTATCAAATTTTTAGTAAAATAACAAAGATCCTAAAATCCTTACCTTTTAAATCTAGTGTGTCCCATAGGACAAACCGGTTTGTCCTATGGGACACACTACATTTAAAAGGTAAGGATTTTAGGATCTTTGTTATTTTACGGTCAACGAAAATTTAAAAGTTTTATGGAATCCTTATATTTTTTTAATCAATTTACTTTTTAGGTACCAAAAAAGGATTAGATTAAAAAATATAAGACGAAGTGAAAAATAATAGATAATAATTAATAATGAAGGGTAGGAGTCAAGATGGATGCTGAGGAACCTACAATTTTATCTGAAAGGAAAAGAAAAAGAAAAGCATATTTGAAACATTATTGGTCACTGGAACGAGTAAAAGAAGCAAATCGATGGAGAAAACGAGAAAGGCGAAAAGATCCAAAAGTTCGATTCAAAGAAAAAGAATACCAACGAATGAGACGATGGAAATGTTGGGATAACGCTCTTCCTAAACATAGACATAAGCCTGACAATACAGTATTCAAACAATGTCCGTCGATGGAGGAATGTCAAAATATTATTAAACGTATGAATATTTCGGAAGGAACACGAGCTAAGTATGAATTTTATTTTAATGAATTCTATGATTGGTATCAAAAACATGGTGACGGTATAAAATATCATTATAAAAGAGCACTAGAGATATATGAAACGTATCTGACTGAAGAAAAGAGGAAATCGTATAATAAAATAAAAAATAAAATTCTGTTTTTATACCGTTTGCTCGGTGAAAAAAGGGAGCGCTCGAAACAAATTCATATTAAAAGATGTCAAGGTCCTTTTCTTACATTAAATGATCTCAAAAAACTTAGAAAAATAGTTATAGATCGCTATGAATATGAAGAGATGGCTTTATTTATTCTTGTCATTCTTGAAACTGACTTGAAAGCAAACGAAATTTTAAAACTTCTGAACGAAACAGATCTTCGACGACATTATGCAGAAAAGAAATTGGCATCGTCCAATATATGGGATCAACGTAATCGGTTTTTGTATGAATTTTTAGCTTGGGTTATTGCCGGCCCACTTTTCCCTCGATCATTAGATGGTTGCTTAAGAAAATTAAAACGATTCTTTCAAAAGTATTATCCGAATCGATCCTTTAGTCCTTCCTTTACCATCATTAAACGTTCTATGAAAATTGCAGGTTATCGTAAATATATACAAGAAGAAGCTAAAAAGGAGATGGAATCAGTAACACAAGAGTCTATTCTTTAAAAAACTTTCAAAAAATATAGGGATCATTGCTTTTATGGATTGAAAAAGATAACCAGATTGGATCTTCAAAAGCACTTCGTAATCTGAAGTAGAACTCAAAACACTTAGATAGGTTAAAAAAAAATAGGATAATCATTTCTTTCTAGTAAAACGAAAAATAATTAAGAAGGAAAAATCTCTTACCTTTATTGAAGCATTTGTCGTAACGTAGAAGCTGCGTTGAAAGATGTTACCTCTTCAGCAGTACAGACTGATCTGTAGGGAATGTCGGATTGTTTAAATAGATAAGTGAGAGTCTGGATAATTAAAAAACCATAAGGATCAAGTTGATTGAATTGAAAAAAAAAAAAAAAAATTCTCTCTTTTCGTCCGAAATTGATGTCTTCAATTTTTCGAAATTGTGAGACATCATTTTCGGACGAAAAGAGGGGTAATTTCTAATTGCACCCAATGTAAGATAGAGTCACGGTTTGTTTTTTCAAAAAATTTGAGACATTTTCAGACGTGCATTTTTTAATGATCCAGTTCATTACGGATCCCGATAAAACCGAGCTATATTCCTATGTACACACTGAGGTTTTCCTTGAATCATAGCCTTTACTTGTGGAAATTGACACATGCATTCATGCTGATTGAACCCCCTATAGATAAATGTACCATTTTGACAAACGTCTTTCGCCAATTCTCCACAATCCGGTCCATTGTAAAAAGCTGGATCCGTACAGTAACACGACCACTGATAGAATCCATTTTTTTCGGTAAGAATAATCATACCCCCTTTTTCAGTTTGACACGGGTAAGGATTCAGTTTGGGCATACAGAGTCCTCGAACACATTGCATTTCTTCCCCGTTTGTGAAAGAAAATCACATGTATCCACTCACCAGACTTTTTCTCGTCGACAATTTTTAAGCGGTATAGATTCGTTCATGGGGATGGAATCCGATTCTATGACAGAAGTAGGAAAGAAAAATAGAAAGAGACCAAACATCATCAAGAATATATACATTTCAGCCATTTTTTTTTCTTTGGAAAAAAAACAAAGGATAAGGATATGGAAAGACGAGTTGATCAACACGAAGAACGTCGATCTTGTCGTCAAACGGCTCTTCAGTCTAAAATTAATACTTGGCGAGATGCTTGTACGGCATGCTTTAAAATCATGGATGATTGGGCCACGATCGATTTTAAAAAATTCCATTTCATATTTGAACGATGGGTCTCGATTCTCAATCGTATCTTGGAAAATCCAATTCGTCGATTGGACCGTTACGAAATGTCCATGTATTATTGTGAAGAGCCAGGAGGACCCAAAGAGGTTATTCAGTTATATATTAATGAAACCGAAACCGAGGAAGGAAAAATTCCCGTCTACGTTATTTTTAATCTTTTCGAGTTTATTAAAATTCATCGCAATTACTGCTTAAACTATTCCACTTCGAACAAGATGCTAGTAGATCAAAACAGGGGCACGATCAATATGAACACCTATTATGCTAATCAGGTCAATGTAGATCAAACTCGATTTTATCGTAATGAAACGACATGGCAATTATTATTCATTTTTACTTTACATGCCTTGGCTCATTTAGATGTGTTTGATTTATACGATCACGCTTACTATGATACACACCAGCACGTTCGAGATTCAGTTTTCTTCCGATTATATTTCTATGGACAAGTCATTTGGGGAATATAAAGCAAAAAAAAAAAAAAAAAAAAAAAAAAAATGTCTTATCCTTCCAAAGTTCCTATTGAGTATGTTCAAAAAGTGTTAGAAGAGAAATTAAATCGAAACGTGCATCGTTCTGAATTGACAGGGACATGTTCGTTGGGGCACGTTTTATTCGACTTGTCTCATTTACAAAAATTTTTTCCCCGCTATAGTCCAGAAGAGTTTATAAAGTTTCGAGACGATAAATTTATAATCATTCCGGGAAATTACTGGTATGACGCTATGAGTGAAGAACCTCGTGTCCAAGACTATGTAAAACGTTTCTTAAACCGTAATAAAGTAGAAATAAATCCAAATATGCGGCGTCGATCTCAACGTCAACGTTCTAGAACTCAATCGAGAAGTCGATCTCAAAGTCTAACGAGAGTCCGAACACGATCTCAAAGTCCAACAAGAGTCCGAAGTCGATCTCCAAGTCCAACAAGAGTCCGAAATCGATCCCGAAGTCGCTCTTCGAGTATAGATATACCCATTCGGCATTACTTGGCTCCTCTACCCAAAAAAAGAGGGAGAAAGAGAAAGTCCAAACTCAAAGCTCGTGTTGGCTACGATCAAAAGTTTATAAAAGCCCTCGAGACAAACGAATCGGGTTTGATTCTAAAACCGACTCGAGGAATGGATCGAGATTTAAATTTTCCGGGATCTATTTGTCGGGGTATTCGCCAAGTCTGTCGCTACAAGGATCCTCAAACGAAACGTTACATCAATTTTGTTCGTGACGGGAGTGAAGACGATGAGTACGTGCTGCAACTGGAATATTAACAAATGATGGGATTTTCTAACGGATTAAAAGCCAGCGGGACAAGAGCCTTCCAGTGATCCGAATAATATAAATTATAAGGATCGTAATCATATACATAAGACGGTAAAATGGCTTTATCGGTATGATTCTTCCAAGCATAATCATCTCGAAGGGACAATAATACTGATTTAGAAGTGCATGGTGATAATAAACCTTGAATCATGCGTGTTTCCAGTAAAAGAGATGAACGAGGTCCAAAATATTCGGGATCCATAATTTGATGAGTGATCTTGGCCGTTTTATAGTTATACACCCATAGTCGTATGGACTGGGGTAAATATCGAGTACTTTCGTCGTGAGTTAAGTTCAAAAATTCTCGAATGGCAGGAATGTTACTATTCAGATACATTATGAAATTATAAATTTGTTCTTCGAACATCTTGTATTTAAACATATCAAATTCAGCAAGATGGTGACTGGACAGTTTAACACGAAAACATTTTTCTGGATATTGATTTATATTAAAATCTTTAGGATCGATTTGTCGTCGAATAACCAATTTACTACTCTCGTCCGAAGTGATAAATTCCAGTTTATATGGATTGGGTTCTTCTAAATATCTTTGATTCAACTCGAAACATGGGGAGTCAAATCGTTTTACTTTCCCGTCTGATTTATAAACCTCTTTGTAATAAATATCCATGACCACATAACCCACTAAAATGGGATATTTTTTCTGTTTCAATAAATCGAGGACGAGTTGTTTATAATCCATCTTCTTGTTTATCTCACAGAAAGCCACGTTCGAATGAGTTGACGAATAGGCTCATGGGGCATGAGTTCTTGAAAAGTATCTAAAACCTCGGCCAGACTGCGTTGTCGACTTTTACAAATCAGTTGATGCGTTACATCGTTGAAGACGACTTTCTCGGAGAGAATGCATTGACCGCGACATTTCTTCTTAAAATAATCCGGATGCATGAGTTTCACGTACCGAATAATGTCTCGAGTCGTTCGTCGTTTCAAGAACCGATGCCATTTCTTCTCGTTTAAAAATTCTCGATGACCGATGCGTTCTCTCTTTTCCACATTCAGAGCTCCAATATCCACGAGCACGGGATGATGGTCCGTGTACACAAAAGAACATAATTTTAAAACGGGAGCCGTTCCTCCGAGTCGATAACAAATACTACACAAGAAAACAATGAACGTGTAAAACGTTTCTGCTAAATATTCCGGTTGAAGAATGCGAGCACTATAAAGTCCAGGATTCATTTCAAAGAGACCTATTGTATATCCCGAACGTTCTCGGAAATGCGTTGCAAAAGGCAACACATACTCCGAACTCAATTGTCGATGAAGAAGGATCAAATCGAAAAAATGTTCGGGTAAGTCACAAGAGCTGCTGGCACTGTAAGATCTCCATTGCATCGAGTGGGAAGTAAACAGGCAGTGGAATCGTCTTTGATTGAAATTATTTAAAATGAGGAAACAGGCATAATCAAAATGCCAAGGACATTTGGAAGGAGCATAATAAACAATTTCTTTCACGTGTTCAATAATAGTATGAGTGGTGGATCGACTCATCTTCTTTTTTCTTTAAAAAAGAAAGATGGTGGTGGTCTGTGTCTTAGATATGGATGAGACGCTTGGATACTTTGAAGGAGAAACATTTCAAATTCGACCCAAAACCAATTTCCTGATCCAGTTTTTACGTCTTTGCAATATCGATATCATTTTGTGGAGTAAAGGTTCGGATGATTATGTCGAGCGAGTGATCAACAGTTCATTGTACGATATTGCACGATATGCGTATCGGATATTTGGCCGCACGCAATGTGAAAAGTCGTGCCGAAAGTATAATATTTCAAAATGTTCGGAACATATCAGAGTCTTGTACGATTACGACATTCTTTTAATTGGGGTCGATGATAACGTCAATGAAAATATGGACGAGCGCTATGATTTAAGAATTCACGTGAAGCCGTACAAGCAGATAGATCCCCGTGATCAAGAACTGTATAAAGTCGTGGAAAAAATTACCCAATTTTGTATAGATCATCAACGAGAGTTGTAGATCAAGCAAGATAGGGTTTTTGCTATGTCAGCTGGGAACCCCATTCCGTATAAAGAATTGAGTACGAGAAAGTTATGTGTATATAGTTCTTGAAGCAATGACGTCATTTTTAAACAAACCAATAGCGAGCCAGTTTTAAAAAATGATGATTGGGAAAAGGTCGGTTGAAAATCTGGCTGGAAAAATTTACAACTAAAAAAAAAAAAAAAAAAAAAAAAAGAAACTTTTTGTTAATTTTTATCATGTCTTCTAGACATGATAAAAAGTAATGACCCCCCTTTTTTGTTTTCAATGATGTCTCAGCACCATGTTTCTAAAATACACCATGACTCACCATTTCTAAAAATAAAATTCCAAGAAAAGAATGAGTCATAGTTTATTTTTAGAAATGGTAAGACATCATTCAGAGACAAAAGGGTGGTAGTGTTAATTTTTATCATGTCTTAAGACATGATAAAAATTAACAAAAAGTTTTTTTTTTTTTTTTTTTTTTTTTTTTTTTTTTACTCTCCAGATATTTTTGTTCCAGCTCTCACAAAATTTTTTTTTCCACTCGACTTCATCAACCAAACAAGACATTGCAAAATTCCTTCTAGAATGAATTCTCGCTTATCTATTTAAGTCATCCCATTTTCGCTTCAAATCAGTTTGTGCTGCTAAAGAGGTAACATCTCCTAAGGCCAGTAGTCTAATAACCAAGATACTACATTCTACTTTGTTCGAAAAGAAGAAATCTATTGAGTAAGAATGGATTATTCGTTGATTATCAAGAATATTCTTTCTTCTCCCATCCTTGAGAAAGCTATCGACGAATTAAAAGAACGTCAAGGTGCTCTCAACTTAATATGTCTCAACTGGGAAGATGTTTTAAATCACGATCCGCTGTACGAGACACATTGTCAACAAAAAGTTCAATTTTCCAAAGGAACTCGAAAAGATACTGTTCACATCCGAAACATTATTGGTTTACAAAATTGCTATAATGTTCTCGTGGCTGGTTATTGGTATTTGAAACCGGGGGAGAATAATAAAATAGGAACTTCGTTCATGACTCGACTGTGTGCTCCTTTAACTAAAATTGGCGAAAGCATGAAAGAGAATCCGCAACACAAATTTGCGGAGAATTGTCGTTTTTTCATGGACCGGTGCGATCCCGCGTTTTGCTCTGCTTGTAAAGGAGCCCAAGATAAATTTCAAATTCATAGAAATATGTGGTGTATACGAAAGAGTCGGATCTTTAATGGAGAGGGTTTAAAAAATACTTTTCAGTGTTCGATTGAAAATATGTTTGGTACGACGACTTCTTTTATAGGTATTCTAAACCTTCAAATTTCTAACCGGTACACTTTCGGAGAAAATTCGTACAAGATAGGAAGTTTAGTTCGCGAATTTATCTTATTTAAAGAATCTGTCCTGTTCTCGACCGATCTGGATATTGAAACTCCTCTTTCCCTCCCTGTAGTCGAAGAGATGGAAGAAGGGGAAGAGAAGTGTCCCGAAATTATCGGCATTCCCAATTACTTCAAACCCGTTACTCATTTTTAAATAAGAAGAAAGCATTTAGAAATGGATTTATGGAAAATCCATCGTCGACATTTATTATCCAAACGACGTTACCGATTTTTTGCCAAGATGGCTCAAAAAGAAATGGATCAACTTCCTTATCTCACCCCTCATAATATGTTTATTCATCGAGGTTTATCGGAATCGCTGTTGAGTAACAGTTTTGTGATTACCGATCATATGCTTTCCAGCATTATACACCGAAAAGATAATATTGATCCTCAGTACAGTCAATATTTGAACAAAATCGTTCCTTGCCGCAATTTTAATCAACCTCTCCTCCTTCAGTTAATAGCCACCTCGATCGCGGAAAAGGTGAAAACGGAACAGAAAGAATTACCGATGGACACAAGAGGACTTCCTAAAGACCCAATAGAGGATCCAAATGCTAGAAAAGTAAGTGTTATTAAGGGGGGTCCAGGAACCTCCACGGAGGATGCACTGAATCAAATGTTTGGCGTAAACAAGTAATTTAAAAAATAATGGACGACCCTGTCAAAATGGTGAAGGCTCAACGAAACGATATGGTCTACAGTGTTCGAAAGTATTTATTATCGATCCAGAATTTACAAACCAAATATAAACTTTTGCAATATTTTGAACAAATAGGGGCTCAACGAGATAATGCCGGTCTGGTGCATGAAGATCGAGGCGATAAAATAAAAGTTGTGAACCTCTATTGAAAAAAAGAAGATGACGCTTTGGATATTTCTTCCGTCTTTTATCTTTACCTGATCATGATCTACCTGTTTCGAAACGAGTCCCAAACAACTACAACCCCTCCTTGGCAATCCATTTCCTACCACCCTCCTCAGCGGACGACGCTTTATTCGACTTGCATTCACGCAACCGATTGTGACGACGATCAAATATGTTTTCGGGATGAATGTCTTCCCAAACTCCTTCCCCATGCTACTTGTTCTTCAGCTACGGGAGAGTGGGTTCTGGTGAATCAAAAAGGATTAAAATTCGCGACCTGTTTTTGTAAATACCCTCATCTCGTCACGCAAAAAGAACGCGGGGGGGGAATTGTGACGTAGACATTGCTTGCGGACCTCACGGCCGATTAGAAAGTTTAGACAAAGATCCTTTGAAAGAAGGTAAATGTGTTTGCGATTTTGGATACAAGCCGCTTTTGCAAGGTTTCGGGTGTGAAGAAATGACCGCTCACGAACGATTAGCGTTTTCGAAGGAAGAAGAAAAAAACAACGTATGGGATCCGACCGTATTTTCCGAAAAGTATCTCGCGTCTTTCCAAAAACCCGGTTACTTCCAGCAGCCCTGTTCCTTCGATGCTTTTACAGGTCAGCCTTTAAAACATACTTTTTATCATGCAGAATTTGGAAGTTGTGTGTGTGATCCGAGGTATGGGAATATTGGGGTACGACTCGATCATCCCTATTATTTGAAAAATAACGATAAGGGCTATAATGCTTGCGCGAATATTTTTAAAAGCGAACCCGATTCCCCGATCCATCATGTGAAACTGTTTGCCTATTTTTACATGTTTGATTATTCGCCGGTCGCGTTCATCGAATTTGAAAATTTAGACCCGACTCAATTATCCTATCCTTTCAATTATTACGTGGTCCAATCCAAGAAACACCATCTACAAATCGAAGAAACGTGGCCTTTTGACTACATGCAATATGTTTTTAAGTACCTTCCCTTTACGGTGCATACGCGTCACTGCCACGAAGATCCTATTTTTCATGTTAAAACGTGCTACGAAACCATTATTCGACAAAACCAGCTCACGCGTTGCCAGTTGATCGAGCAAGAACTGGATGGAAAATTAAGTCAACACGCGAACGCCTATACGCTCCTGTATCGATATCCCGTATGTCTTTTTTCAGAGGAGGATCGACGCGTTCCCGAAATTTATCAAGGCCATGTCGTTCTCAATCCTTTCCATTTACTGTTGAAAACCCTCCCAAACCTTCTTAGATTGAACGGTATTCAGATGAAACCGAATGAGGAAGGCATGTGGCACGTCACGTTTGCTCGAGCTCCTTATGTAGAAACATATGCGGCGACGTTAGATCCAGCCGTCTTTCCCGATATTAAAGGAGAACCCACGAAAGCGTTGGAAAAAGGTGATTTCTTTTAAAGAGAAAGAGAGAGAAAAATCAAAATAAAAGAAAGGGAGACATATAATCAAAATAAAAATGAAACGCGCTCATGAAGAATCCGAAAAGGAAATGGACCATGAAGAGGGGGAAAAGGAGGAAGAAGAACCTACCCATAAACGAATTAAAGAGTCGGACGTGTCTCTATTATTAGAGCTTCAAAATAAACACACAGATCCCGGTCAACAAATGAATCGAGAATTGGAAACGGCTCGCGAAAAATATCTCGTTTCTTATCTACGGAAAGTCATTGAAAAACTGCCCATGAGTAAACACGTTCTAGATTCAACGACCGAAATTCCAGAAGGCTACGAAGGATTTTTAAAAATGTACAGTATCGCTAAAACATGCGTCCATTCGGAAATTCAGTGAAAAAAATTGATGGCATTTAATTCCATCTTTGACATGTTGAATGGCGTGATCGGGAAAGTCATTCATGATAAATATATTGCTCCATATTTAACGAAACTCGTCACCGATCATGATTTGAATCGGGCTTTTGCCGTATTCCAAGAAACTCTGCAAGCAGACGATACGAACGTATCCACGGAACTCCATTGCGTTTCGTTTTTGATTCAAGACGAATTGTCAAAGAAGGAACCTCTCAAAGTCCCCAATCCTTTGTATAATCGTTTCACACAGCAAATGTATGCCGTCAGTAAATACGTGACAAGTATATTAATGGCGATCGCAGCGAATCATGCAACTGCATCTACGCCTGACTTTGAAATGATCGGAACACCTAGAAAAGGAGAAAAATAACCAATGAAAAAAAAAAGCTTAGGAATATGAAAAGTCCATTAGTAACAAAACATGACAATGTCAGTTGGAAAAATTTTCTAAGAGCTGAAAAAAAAAAAAAAAAAAAAAAAAAAAAAAAAAAAACTTTTTGTTAATTTTTATCATGTCTTTAGACATGATAAAAATTAACTCTACCCCCTTTTTCTTTTTTGTTGTGAATGATGTCTCACACTTTCTAAAACTATATTTCTAAGCAAAAGAATGAGTCATATCGTTCTTGGAAATTTATTTTAGAAACATGTTGACACCTGATTCAAACCAAAATAAGGGGTGAGGGGTAGTAAAGTTAATTTTTATCATGTCTAAAGACATGATAAAAATTAACAAAAAGTTTTTTTTTTTTTTTTTTTTTTTTAATAGTCAATTCGATGTGGACAAGAAGTTACCCTTTTTTAACCAGAATAAACTTTCACTTAACTATTTAAATCGTCAGTCAGTGCTGTGGACTGGATCCAAGCTTATACTCCATCATAGGAAAAAAACCTTCTTATTTGGGTCCATATTCTTAAAAGAATTTCTTTTTTGAATGTCTATTCTCCATTCGATAAACCACGCAACCAACACCAGAAACACGATCCATCGAAACTGAAATATATAGAAGAGTTTAGGAAAGAAATGAAATCCATGGAATATAGTTTCGGCCGCTTCATGGTATCGTAAACGCCGATCAAGGTTGACGAGCTGTTTAACCGGTTCAGGAGCGATTAATAATTGTCTGTCTTGATTCACCAGAAACACGGAATGAGCATAATCCACCTCATTTAAAGAATCCACGTTGAATTTTTCTGCCGAGGGGTAATTGGAATAAACATGTTCCGTTACATATCGTAAATGCGCGTCTAAGAGTTGAGCTGTAAAAATAATATTTTTGGGATACGTCAATAACAATTGACTTCTTAGAAATTCTTCCTGATAAGGAATCCAAGCTGATGAACGATCAAGAATCGTTTCCATCATGATATTATTTCATCTACTCTGTTTTTTTCTTCTTTACCTATTCCAATGTTTCATGTACCGAAATTTACTCGTCTATTATTCGGGACAATCGATCCCTTTTCATTTCAATCTTCTTCAATGGTATCGACAAGTCCATCAAGAAATCACATAATAAAGGAATCATTAGTGGATAAAACAATGTTTGGTTTTAATCTTCGTTCGACTCTCGCCATAACCATTTTAATATGTCTGGTGACAACACTGGTCATCATGGCCCTCATCGTATATCGTCTCTCCTACGGCAGTGTGGCTTTCGTTTACGATGCTGCTGATCCGAATAAAGTCACGACCAAAGGAACGACAGCGAGCGATTTCTGGGCCAACAATAAAATGTTGCTCATTGCTCCAACAGTTGTCAATGTGATCAATATACTAATGGTCGGTTTATTACTTTACGTGTAACCGAAAAGAGAATAAAGACTAGATTCAAAAATACATCACGATGGATACAAAGGCTATCATGGTAATTATCTTATTAGGAATTGTATTTGTCTCGTTACTCAATTTCGGCTACCTGGCAACAGCTATTTACAGTGATGCGACACCCAAAACAGGAGCCGAACATTTTAATCAACGCAACTGGATGTTTTACGGAAGTATAATGCTACATATTATTGCTCTGATGCTAGGTGGAGGCATTTTTATGAAAAAGTAATGATTTAATTAAAAAAAATATGACAAGACCTACCCAAGATGAATCCAAAATCTTTCAGAGAAATACTTTCATAGATAACGATGAGTCACTCGTATTCATAAACACGTTCAAGGTGATGGACGGGCGTAACTTCAATCCAAGAAGAAATATACCAACAACTGCTTTTATTGACATCTTGCCCACTCAAGAAGGAAGAACAAGAATGATCAGAGTCAGCTAGAAAAATTTCCTAAGAGCTGGGAAAAAAAAAAAAAAAAAAAAAAAAAAAAAAAAAAAAAAACTTTTTGTTAATTTTTATCATGTCTTCTAGACATGATAAAAATTCACTCTACCCTCCTTTTCGTTTTGAATGATGTCAACATGTTTCTAAAAATAGATCTCTAAGAATGAATCATACTTTTCTTGGAAATCTATTTTTAGACACATGTTGACATCATTCAAAACGAAAAGGAGGGTAGAGTTAATTTTTATCATGTCTAGAAGACATGATAAAAATTAACAAAAAGTTTTTTTTTTTTTTTTTTTACTACTAGAAAATATTTTTCTCAGCTCTCAGAAATTTTCCCAGCCAACTCGATTGACCAGACATCACCATTTTCTTACAATAATGAACTTTCACTTATTTATTTAAACCATCCCAGTTTCACTTCAAATCAGTTTGTGCTTGAATACAAGCTTCTGTTCAGGTATGTTAATAATATATTTTTTGTTTCTTTGGCTTTTCGCGTTTAGTTTATGTGATTCGTCTTTCGCTATAGAGATCCAATATTTTATAATGGCAATTTTGATTTAAGATGGTCACCATTTTCGCCATTTTCCGTAGCGCTTGATCTGCTCGAGTGTCCATGTTGCGTCTATCTTCATAAGACATATCTAAATACAGCTCATTGGCGTTCGGTTCAATATTTAGGTGATACACTTCATGATTGCGTTCTTTGTCCATGAGAAACTTGAACACATCAAATTCATTTGGCCGGTGATCTGATTTGAACGGTTTCAGGACTCTCGACTGTAAAGTCGTTTCCCCTTCGGATCAAAGACGAAACCCGGACAAGGTCCACCTTTTTGAGAACGAACTTCCACCTCGTCCGGTTCGACATCTTCTTCGACCTGTCGGCCATTGTCGGAACGATACTGTAATTTAAACCGTCGCCAATTGTCAATAAACGCGTCGAGAGTATCCTCCGATTCTGGAAAATATTGTCGGTAAAGCGTTTCGGCTTGAGTTTGTTCTTCGGGTAATAAATTGGCATACTCCACATATTCAGTGAACAATTTCCGGAAAATAGGATCTTTCTCACTTAAATAAGTGGCCATTTCATCCAACGTCATTTCGTATAACTGTTCGACAAAATTCATGATGGAAGTGCTTTCTTCTTCTTATTATTATTATTGAATTTTCAAAGCGGACATTATATCTTCCATTCTCTCACATTGATAGCGGTATTTTAAATATTTGAAAGATGTGATGGCCATGAGCGCTAGAAAAATGACGAGCGTTAAGACCGTGAAATGAAATTTAAAGTGAGTTTCTTCCTCATGCACAATCAACACGCAAATGGAATAGAGTAATCCGCCCGCTAAAGCAAAGATACCGAACGGTTCTAGCTTCGAAATATTCATGGGGATCCTAAAAGCGACTGGGCAACTCTCAAGTTAGTAAATACTTTATTCCAAAATTCTTCGTGAATAACGAGCGAATTTTCTAAAGAGGCCTGGAACGTTTCGTACTGAGGCAGAGTTTGAGCAAACGATAAAATACAGTCTTTGGGATTCTGCATCGGCGTATGAACTAACCATTCGCGTAACCGGTTCCACGTCTCGGGCCAACATTGAATTTCTTGGTTGAACCGATCGGCAATTGAGGGACCGAACGTTTCATTCAAAAACCAAGAAATGCAAGCTACAGTTTGTTTCATAATCGTTTCTGAATTCATGGTTCCTTATTTTTAAATATTTTTTTTCATTTATTTCAGAAAAAGAAAAAGAAGAGCAAAGAATGAATCATTTAGACGAATTGTTTCAGTACCTTCTCCAACACAAGAAAACAATTGTGTTTGGGAACCTGAGTCGATTACCTTATGTGATCAACGATTACATTTCCAAACATTTATCCCACCTCACCATTTTTGTCATTTGTCCCTTTTATACGTACCCGTCTTCCCCTCATGTGCGTGTAATTAAACCGGAAGAATTGAGCACGAACACGTGCGATTTATTATTCTACATTGAACCTTTTCCGCATGCCGTTTTACACCACGACATTAAAACGGCTCAACACCTCGTCATTTTAACGAGCCACATGATTTTTATCGATCGATACCATACGTGTTCCTATTTATCCTATTTTCATTTCCCGGGAAGTTTAGAAAGGTATATGGAAAAAACCAAACAGCTGATGGATTTGGAACAGACGTTCCTTTACAAAACGGATCTACCCGAAGTTAAAGAGTCCAAGAAAGCTCTTTCGATCGGTCCTAGTCCTACCCTGGATCGATGGATCAGTCTCGAGAATCCCGATCCGACTCCCTTAGAAAACATGTCATGGATTTTAATCGATCTCACGTCCTTCCGGAATACGTCGTCACTGTTATTTCATTTTTGGACAGCTTTTGATTACATGCTGAATCATATCGATCGCATTGAAGGCTGGCAATTGTGTTTTAAAACGTCCGCGGAAGCTCGTGCTTATAAGAAACTCGTTCAGAAATGGATCGATTATCTCTGTTGTAGGGAATTCCAGCACGGGAACGTGTTACAATTGAATGAAATTCTCTCCCTCACGCCTTTTTATCGAGCAGGGACGATCGATCTTCCCATTATTTTAGAAAAGAAACGATTCGGACCTTTGGAATATATTCTTTGCACATCGGTTCAAGATGCGTATCGAGCTTCTATTCGATATAACTTAGATCCTGTCGTCGGATCCGTGTTTCGATTGAAATAAAGTCAGAATGAATGATCCTAACGAGGATGATGTTTCGAAGGAAATTCCACCTCTTGGAACACCCGAAGTTATTTATTATGACGATATTCTACCTTCACAAATTCAAAACCAAGTCGACCTTCCCGACGATTTCGAACTTCAATTTCCTCTCCACACGTATGCCAAATTCGATGTAACCACTAGCCCTTACATTATTCGACCGTCCGTTTCTCCTTCTTCTCGAAGTTCGAGTCCAAGTTCAAGAAGAAGTCCAAGAAAACGCAGTCCGAGTCCAAGAAGGAGCAGAAGTCCAAGTCTAAGCAGGAGCAGAAGTCCAAGTCCAAGAAGAAGAAAAAGTCAGAGAAATCGTAGTCGTAGTTTAGAAATACGTCATTCTAGAAGAAGAAGTCCTGTAAGAAGAAGTCGTTCGGCTTCCTTTTCATCGTCTGCATCTTCTTCTTCCTCTCCTTCCAATATGAATCGTAGAGGAACACAAAGACCCATTCGTAGAAGACCTATGAGAAAACGTCGAGGATACGTTCTTGGATCTCGAACCGTTCGTGTGGGTCCTAATCGATTGCTTCATAAATATGGTAACCATTCCATTACGTTTGTAACCGAAGGTGGGGCCCACATACGAAATAAGAAAATTCCCAATAAAGCTTGTCGATATCTATTAAGTCATTGCTCACGACGGCATCCAACAGCTCGAGATCGATTGCCACGACAAGCTCGTATTGTTTTGAGAAAGAAAAGAGCTTAAACACAACGAGTTGAAAAAGAAACAATATCCAAGCAATTCACAAAAGCCAAAAAACAATTCAACAAAATAATAAAGTTCACTTACCAAAATGTGTATATAATAGACTTTAACTGAAGATCTTTCGAGGCTGGTATCCAAAGCACAAACTGATCTGAAACCGAAACTCGAGTAATTTAAATAGTTAAGTCCTTTTTCTGGTTTTATCGATCGAACCAACTGGGAAAAATTTCCAAAGCCATATTTAAAAAAAAAAAAAAAAAAAAAAAAAAAAAAAAAAAACTTTTTGTTAATTTTTATCATGTCTTTAGACATGATAAAAATTAACTCTCTTCTTTTTGTCTGGGAATGATGTCTCACCTTTTCGAACATATTTCTAAAAATAAATTTCCAAGATAGAAATGAGTCATGTTCTATTTTTAGAAACATATCGAGACAACAGATTAACATCATTTGAACAAAAGGGGGATAGTTAATTTTAATCATGTCTGAAGACATGATTAAAATTAACAAAAAGTTTTTTTTTTTTTTTTTTTTTTCCGAAGCTAAATTTTTTCCTACTACCCAACTTTTGCTTCTCCTTTCTACCCCCCCCTTTCGTTTCACAGTATATAAACAGCTGGAGCTGAGACGATTTTCTCATTTCATACTGAGGACAAGATGGATCAGGAAAACACTGTAACCCTGGAGCCTTTGACATTACCCTTGAAGGACCGTCTCAAGTACGTGTTGGATGAAGTCGTGCTGGAAGAATTTAATCAATCTAATTTGTTTACGACTAAAACCACCGTTCAGTTGAGAGTTTTAAAAAGAATAGCTAATATGATGATGTTTCCGTGGACCTTGATTCAAGATTTAAAACCTCTTGTACCCGTCCATCGATACTGTTTAAATACCATTTGGCGTTTATGGATGGATGTGCAACAGCAGTTGGTACAAAATAAAACCATCTCCACGCCAGATGAATGGAATATGCTCGAGAAAGTTTTATCTAAAGACTATTCTAGATTGACCGATCTAATAAGACTTTCCAACATCTTATTCAAACGACAGGAAATACCTAAGATAGAAGTGTATAAATTATTTGCCGTAGACGGATTGCTGGGCGAGGATCTGCAAAAGTATGTTTTTAATCTACAGTACGGAGGAGATGAAAAAACACCTTTAAACGAACAAGAAGCACTAGATTTTAAAGCAGTTCATGCTCGAATCGTCCGTTGTTTATATCACGAAGTTTCCAAACGATCGGAATCTCTTCTCTACGTGGATGTGATTTGACGTACTATAGAAGAAATAATAAACACTACACCTTCTACCAGTGATGAAGTAAGCGAATGGGGTGCATTGTATTTAAAGTATCTTGGAGAGGATCTATTTTCAAATATATTTTACGAAATTAAAGTCTGGAAGACGAAAGAATTGGAACAATACCAGGCGAAAAAGAATCAACAAGAAAATAATTCTCAAAAGAGAAAGAATGTGAGAGAGGATCCTAGAATCAAGAAGAAAAACAGAAATAATATGTCGGACCTTACTTTAGCTTCGAGTGATTATTTCGACCCTTCGATTGTCGATTTGCAACCTGTTCGTTATCCTTCTCCCAAGAGTCCACCTCCATCGGAAAAGGGGGAAGAAGATCCTATTTCTCCCGAGAGTCCACCTCCATCGGAAAGGGGAGGAGAAGATCCTGTAGAAGTTTCCTTCGAAAGACTAGAGTGTCAAGACGAAAATGTAGAAACTACAAGTAGTGAACAAGGCAAAATGAACCCCTAGAGACTCGGAACATTTTTTCCATGGCTCTTTAATGGAATATAAAGAGTGGACAGTCCAATAATACATTGAAGGTATGTGGGAGACTATATATATATTTTTTGGAATAGATTTAAATACTTTAGATGCACAAATATTAGACGAAATGAACTTGTTTTTGTCCTTTACAAGAAGAACTACTAACCATGATAAAATGTTTTTCGAATAGCATCCTTTCCAAAATATTTTTTCATCAGGTTCCATCCTCAACTGTAAAATCTGATTTTGACAAGATTTTATAGATAAGATAGTTCATTAAAAAAATTTTTGAGAACTGGTTTTTATCGCTATTCCATACGCAACTGTAAAAACTAAAATTTATAGGATTTTATAGTTGAGACAATTTATTTTGTAATTAAAAAAACTTTTTTTCGAACTGGTTTTTGTATATGTTCCATACGCAACTGTAAATACTGAATTGAATCTCATTTTATACTTGTTACTATATAAAAAAAGAATCCTTTTATTTTTGTTGTTAAAAAAGCAACAACATCGAACATTTTTTCAATATATAGGAACAAAGCCCTCCTTCAAGATGAAATGGGATTCGTTTCAAAATAGAAATGAATATACTGTCACTTCTTACGATCTCGATCACGCTATTCGGTATGCTCAAGAAGCGACTCAACTCTATATTTACGAACAAGCTCTTCAAAGTCGGTACGCTTTTATTTTTAAACATACCACCTTCCAAATAAGAAAAGCCGACTCCAAACGGGATTACTACATACCTAAAACCCTCGATCCGGAACAATGTCACGTCGTCGAAAAATTTGTTTTTACGCAAACGGGATGTGACATGATTGCCTGCTTCCCTTTCCAAGAAAATTTAGAATCGTGTTCCCCGGAAGATGAACCGCGATGGATTCGACTCGGAACGGGTTTCAGTTTAGCTTGCCAACCCGCCTGCGATCGTTTATATTCCAACACGCAGCAGAGTATGGACACGGAATATCGAAATGGAAAATGTGTAGCCGTAAATCTCGCCAAGAAATTATTAGCTCTCTTGTCCGAACAAGTTTTCTTTCAATCAAATCATCCTTCTCTTCCTCGTCATCATGCCGGCCTCAATCTCGTCGAGGGTCATTTACGACTCAACCAGCCTTATTGTGAAGCGTACGGTCTTGTTTTCAACGGGTCTGATTGTGTGACGACGACGGGGCAAGATATTGGCGAATTTTTCTTGGGAAGCAGTATCTATCGATCTATTTCCACTCTGCAAAAAAATTATACGTTACCACCATATCCTCCTCATCTTCCCGACTTTGTACAAAACTGGCCCAAGAAACATGTGAAACGGTCCTTGGTTCATGAATTGGCGATTGATGTAGGGATCGATATCGGATTAGAAGCCGCGCAAAAAATCCTTGAAAAACGGATGCCTAAACTCTTAACCAAATTGAGTATGCAGTCTCTTCCCATTCAATCGGCCATCCTTCAAGCTGTCGTTCGGACCCAATTAAGTACGCTCGCAACACTTTCCAGAATCGCCGCGACAGGATTCTCGGTTACTTCCAATGTGCTGACGGGTATAAGTATTCTGTCCGCCGTACTTGATATATTGGATCCGTTTCATTTCAATAAAGTGCTGACCGCTCGAACTCTTTACGATATCGACTGGCGATTAGACGTTCAGTTTTATCAATCGGAAACGGACCATGTTCTAGAAATCACACCCGATCTTCTATGGGACGTGTTAGAAGAAGATGCGAGCGATCGATACCTCTTCTTTGCCGAGAAAGTGCAAGAATATTTAGATGCTATCCATAAAGTGCCCATAACCGATCGACCCCAAACGCGAATGTCATTTCTCCAAAAATCACGAACAGACGAAAGAGCCCCGAAAAATTGGATTTATTTCACGATAATTGTTTATTTGTTAACAGGATTCACCTTCCTATTTCAACCCTACATGCATTACTTATGCGTGACCATCTTTTTCCTATTTGTGTTTTATTTTTATCGTCATTCTAAATAAAAGCTGAAGATTTTTGGAGGGGAAAAAAACGAATGACTTGGAGGGGGAGTAACTAACCAGTGAATAAACTAAAAATCAGTTAGTACTTACAAATTACAAGAAGATGTTTCTTCTTTCACAGCACAGAGTGATCTGAAGTGAAACTTGGAGTTTAAATAGATAAGCAAGAGTCTCTTCCAGAAACAATTTTGACATGTCTGGTTTTGTGGATCAAGTCGGCTGGAGAAAAAGTGTAAGAGCTGAAAAAAAATTTCGAGATTAAAAAAAAATTTTGAAAAAAAAAAAAAAAAAAACTTTTTGTTAATTTTTATCATGTCTTATAGACATGATAAAAATTAATTACCTCCCCCTTTTGTCTGGGAATGTTGTCTCACACTTTCTAAAAATAGACCATGACTCCTTTCTAAAGAATAGAATTCCAAGAATGAGTCCTGGTTTGTTTTTTCGAATGGGTGAGACATCCTTCCCAGACAAACAGAGGGGACAGTTAATTTTTATCATGTCTATAAGACATAATAAAAATTAACAAAAAGTTTTTTTTTTTTTTTTTTTTTTTTTTTTTTCAGCTGTAAGAAATTTTTTCCCAGCCGACTCGATGGACAAGATACCATTTTTTAATAATGGACTCTCATTACCTATTTAAGCTTTTCAAGTTTCGTTTCAGATGAGTCCGTGCTGCGAATACTGTTTTCCTGAAGATCTTTCAATAATACCACTTTCTCGGATAAAATTCATCATCATTCGCTTTTTTAGCATAACTTAGATAGATATAGAGAAATTCCTCGTTTTTATGATCTTTCGGGTAATACTCATTTCCATTTTCGTCTCGTGCATATCGGATGTAATTCGTCTCTGGCTTTTCCCGAATTCTATCCTGTATATAATATTCTTTTCCAATGCTGGATTTAGGATAAATCTCTCCTCCCCTCGCATTGACAGCATACGTTTTCACATTTACATCCAATGAATTTAACGGGTATTCTCCTCCATTGTTTAATTTAGGATAAAATTCGTCTCCGGAATTGGATTTGGCGTACCGACGAGGAAGCGCGATATATTCATGACCCCTATATTCCACAGCGTAATATTCATTTCCATGCTCGTCTTTGGCAAAAATAGGTCAATTGTCATTATCGAAATAATATAGCTCCTGTTTAGGTTTTTTAGGATCTTTTGCATATCGTTCTTTTCCAAATTCATCTATGGTGTAAACCGAAACCATGTTTTTTTCCTTTACCGATCTTGATATTTACATGAGTCACCTCTGATTATCCAGTTATCTTTTGATACATCTTTCGAATCCAGTCTTCAATCGATTGGCCCGTCGTTTTGAGATGTTCGGAATTATGAACGGTCAAATAAGCCATGTAAGCGGCTAGACCAAACGTGAGGACTAATAAAAATAAAAAGATGAGCCGGTTCGTTAAGAGGGTGACTGCGACTAGGATGATGCTGATATAAACCGTAGAGTAAAACAATATGCCTTGACCTAAATAACGATCCATTTTTTTTCTACTTTATTCCATTTGAATCAACGAGTCAGCCGAGACCGGATAGTCATCGGTCGTGACGGGATTTTCGGTCATTTCACCCGTGTACAACAACGTCATGTCAGGATCGGGGAGGGCTTTTAATTTTCGGTCTTCCCAGTAAGCTGAACGAGGATGCGTGACGAGAATTCTAAAAAACAATTTCATGTCGCGCTCGGTCCAAATTTCATAGACTGAGGTAAGGAGGGGGATACCTTCGGGATGCTGCGTCGCATCAAAAACAGCTTCTCGTCCATCTATTTTATATCGCGCTCCATGTTCCGGTATAATACGACTCAGCTCTTGAACTTCAAGTCGAAGGGTTAATCCAGCCGGTAAAATCCCTTCATAGGCTTCTTCTTTGGGTACGCATACGTGATACCCGTACGGAGTGGCTCGAATTCCTTCTGTGGAGGAAGAAGGACAAAAGACAAAAGGTTGACGCCAATTACAAGTGGCATATAATACGGAATCGGGAATAAATCGTCCCGATCGTATGCGATGGCCTTCACGACACGTTTCGGGAACGCTATAAGTCGAAGCCTGTTTCACGAATCGCTGCGACCAAAATTTCAAACCTTGCCGTCGAACGCGTTTCTTTCGAATTTTTCCCTTTTCGAAAAGACACATGTGAGGAGAAGTGGGTAAATAAATAGCTGTTTTCAATTGTTTGAGGAATGGGTACGGCGTGCAGTCGGGATGAGAACAAATATTATAGCCGGGAATATAAACTTCGTTGATTTCGTCACAAGAGGCACGAGGTTCATGATCAAGAGTCGTCCAGGGCCGAATCCAATTCGCAACGATCGATAAATGATCGAATTTAAACACATCGAGATGCCGATACTGAAACGCGCCGGGGATGCGCGGTCGACATTCATTTCCGTCAAAAAATGTTTGAGGAGGACACGTTTGAATTTCCCTCCGAGCGCAATCAAAATATCGATCGCTCGTATCGCCTATCGCGAGTTTTAACGACTTATCCTCACAAGCCCATTCAACCGTATATTGATCCGACACTCGATAGCCTGGTTCTAGAACCGTACGTTTTCGGGTTGGATCACACGTGTAAGCTACAGCTCGATCCAAGGATGTTGAAAATTGATAGGACGGGAGATGTTTCGTATACTCGTGAGCGGGAACGACAATTTCTTTTGAGCTCGGTTGAACATTTTCACAGAAAAGAGGCGGTTGACATGTTTGGGACGTTTCGTCGTACACCATCGGTAAATGGAATAAGGCATCGCCGATCCATGTGTCCCAGGAAAGAGGACAGGATATAGTGTCGCGAACCATTCCGTTTTCACAAATCGCGTAACCCGGAGAGTACAGAAAAGATCCTTTTTGGACGATGGGGAGAGGTCGTTGCGTATTATCCGGAAATCCGTCGCAGAGATCAGACACGCATCGCCGATAATGTGTCGAATATTTTTCTCCGGGCGAACATCGAATCATTTTCGGTCGATGGCCACGACACTCGATATACGTCACCTCGTCAATCGGAAAATGTTGACCGTCTTCACAGTAAGATACGAAATGTTTTCGCGAAGTGCAAGCGTCGTAGTAGAAAAATGTCTTGGGCGGACAGGCGATTCGAATCGGTTGTTCGTTCTGGCATTCGTAATAAAAACGTCGATTGGTTGGATCGGGTAAAACCGATCCGTCATGCTGATCGATGCAGGGATTGACAGGAATGCAGGTAGAAGGAGAATGTTCTTCTTGACACATGAGCACGTCTAGAACACGACCGTGCCGACATCGATAATAATAATACATCATGGACTTTTCGCGGGGTACAAAACTCTGCGATCGTAATAAAAACAGGTAGAGGTTTTTCCCCGTTGCGGGGAGCTGAGTATCATCGGGCTGTCCAAAACATTCATCTTTTTCCCAAATCCGTCCTTCCGCGAAATAATATTCGAGTGGGAGAGGAAACGTCCATGTTTTTCCCGTGGAGGTGTGAAACGAAACCTCGTTGTCGTTTGAGGTCTCGATCTGATATTGGAAACGCGTCGTTGTCGTCCGAGGAGAAGAAGGAACTTTCGGGGACGGGACCGAAAAATTATAGAAATACAAGTAGCAGTAGTATAAACCCAAAACGAATAAAAGTATGGCGAGCATCCAGCCTTTATTCATAAACGAGATGTGCCAATTATGGAAAGAGCAAAAAATTCCGAAAAAGGACGCAGCAGCGTGTTGTTCCCAACCGAATTATCGACATTTTTTAAAACAAGATCGCGCGTTGGATGAAATGCCGGCTCTGTATCGTGAATGTTTATCCTGTCAACAAAAAAGAAAGATAAAAAAGTAAGTCAGAATGGATTCGTATCGTCTAACCCGACGTTATTTTCGTCAATTGCAACGGCTTCACTTCCTCTCGCAAATGCGGCAACGCGATTGGTATCATCATATCGTCATCCAATACGTGATGGATCCCCAAAAAGGACGCCATTTCACACTTTTTCATCCGGCTATGGATACCCATACAGAAGAGTCGCTGGTTTTCTTTGGAAAACGTCGCTTGTTTCTTACGTTTATGTTGAAACGGATCGTTCACCAAGGTTTGAATGCCGAACAACGGTTACAACCGAACGCGTTATTACCTCTCAAATCGCTCGACGATCCCGTCTATGAAACACAACGCAAGGCTATTCAAAATATTTGGGAGATCGATGCTCATTGGTATACTACGGAGAATAAAAACGATATTGCCGTGAAGAATACGGCTCCTTTCATCAAAACCGAACCTCAAGCTCTGTAATTTAAAATATCCATCGGATGGGTGAGATGATTCGGATACGACACGATTTCAATCGTATGAGACCATTTTAGCATGTATTTATAATGTAAAAGATCGTGCCGCTTCAGCGTATCGAGCCGGATAGCTGAAATATAGGTTTTTTCTTCGTTGGTTTTCTCGTACAAATAACAAATACCTTGATCGACGAACACGTAAACGTCTTGAGGAAACAGTTGCAGAAGCGACTTGTCCTTGGAAAAGTGTCGAATCACAGTATAATGAGAACTCGTAGGGATCGGAACCGGTTCTAATTTATAAAGGAGGAAAGAAAGAAAAATGATACACCCGAGCGCGATCATTCTATGCATTGTATTTCTAGTGACTCTCTTGAATCTTTTTTATAAACCCGATCTCCGGATGCCTTCTATTCCTCCCTCATCATCATTAGCCTTACCAGAAATTTCAACCGAGACTTATTGCCCTTTCCAAATCTTTCAGTGTCCCGATAGCCATTGCGATTGTTCTCAGCTCTGTGAAACAAATCCCACGTTTTACGAAAAACTCACTCTTTCTGATAAAACATGGAATCATCTCGAACCGGGTACTTATTGTATTCCCCAAGGAATTTGGACCGCTTGTCTTTCTTCCTCGGAAATTCCTATTTTTTCGGCCTCGGGATGGCTCTGTGCTCCTCGTTCCTCTTTCACCCATCCCTGTCAACATCCAGAAGCCCGTGATCCTTCTCTCAATGTTTTAATAGATCGTCGAACCCAACAACCCGCTCAAGAAGTAGCCGATTATTACGAAACGTTAGAAGATGGATCGTTCCGATACCAATGTCAATGCCATTCTTTAGATCGACGAGGTAATCGAATGATTCAAACATCTCCGTGGGTCTGTTCTGTCGATTACTGCGTTCGAGATTTGTGGAACGTGCCCGGACTAGGATGGGACGCCGAACGACACGTCTGTGAATGTGGACCCTACGTGCATCGAGTCCTGGGCGATCTATCTTCCCCCTGTGTTTTGGAATATACACACATAGACGAAAAGCATAGGTTAACGGGAAAACGAGAATGTATGACCAACCAATCTGTTGAATTCCGACCGATTTATTGTCCAGAGAATCAGTCGGTTTTACGGTTCACAAAACGGGTCTTGCGAGGCAACACAGCGTACGATTATGTCATTGTACATGGAACAAGTGTTCCTAAAATTTCGAGAGGTCAAGAATGACATCTCATTTCAAACGAATCGAGAAAAACTTTCAAACGGACCAAGAATTGAGTCGGTTTGAAAAGGAAGACGAAAGCCCCAAAGAGGAAGGATGGTCGAAGAGACAAACGTTCGCCATTCATTTACTACTGGTAACGGCAGGTCCTACGATTCTTTTCGCTTTACTGGGCAACGTATTGAAGATTCATTATTATGTCGTCTGTTTAATTCTATTATTTTACTTTGGAGCTCTGGCCTACTTGATACGATACCGATTTCAGTGGCTATTGCAAGCTTTTAAAGAAAGCCAGAAATATATTCGTTGAATATGGGACTTGAAGAGTGGATTATATAAAAAAAACTTTGAAAAAAAAATGAAGAGGGAGAAGAGGAATAAAAAAGGAAGAAGCAATAATTTAACCATGGCGATGGATCCTGTACTTATTCATCTATCTCCCAAAAATTCTGAAGGTAAAGAGTTAGATTTGGAAATATGGATAAACCCCGATGATACGGATGACAAGATTATAGAAATACATCGTCATGATCGCAAAGACAAAACGAAAGAATTTGAACCCTGTTGTCAAAATCCTTTTTTAACTCCCGCTATCCTCCAACGTAGAGACAATGAAAAGAATAAAACGATAGATAAAACATTAGAATTGACCAAAGAAGCCATCCACATGTTGAAAGAAGTCTTTTCGGGAAATGGAGAATTCAGTACAATGGAATTTGATGCATCGTCCACTGAGGTAAGAGCTGATTTTAGACAGCCGACCAAAGAACCTGAAGTTGAGAAAGCAACAAGTTGTCAAGGTCGTAAACATAAGAAAAGAGTTAATAAAAAGAAATAGTACATTTAAAAAGACCTCCCCATCTTTCCATGAATTTCTTGAACAATGAACTGTTTTCACGAGACTCAATCCACATCTTTGCTGGATCTAAAGAGAATCTTGAGAGAAGACATGGCTTAAACTGTTTCCAGGAGAGTTGAAGTGCAGGCTTTTTCAACAGCACAGAGGGATCTGAAGCAAAACTTGAAATGCTGAAATATATAGAACAGAAATTCCATTCTTAAAAAAAAACTGGGATGTCTTGTCAATCGAATCGGGTAGAAAAAATTCTTGGCTGAAAAAAAAAAAAAAAAAAAAAAAAAAAACTTTTTGTTAATTTTTATCATGTCTTTAGACATGATAAGACCCTCCTTTTTGTTTTGAATGATGTCTCACCTTTCCTAAAAATAGATTTCTAAGAATGATCATGTTTTTCTTGGAAGTCTATTGTTTACAAACATGTCTAGACAACATGTTGACATCATTCAAAACGAAAAGGAGGGTAGAGTTAATTTTTATCATGTCTAAAAGACATGATAAAAATTAACAAAAAGGTTTTTTTTTTTTTTTTAACTGAAGAATTTTTTCTCCCAGTTCTTAAAAATATTTTTCAACGATATCTCGATACCTCTACCTATTTTATTCCCCCCTCTCTTAGTATATAAATGGTTGAAAAAGAAATCGGAGTTCATTCTGTTTCGTAAAAAGATAGCGAACACATGGCAACGGATAACTTAGTCATATCATGTGAAGAAGATCCCTTTGAGGATATTCCAGATACGGAACCCACTTTTTATGGACCATTTTCACCCGTTTTTAGAGTACCGAAAAAGTCTTCTCCTTCTCCAACTCATTCTTTGGAAATACTGTCTTCTCCTCCCTCGTTATCCACTCATCAGTGCTCTAGAAAGAAGAAGTCCTCACAGACCAAGCTCCACCAAAAAATTGTTGGTGTGTTGGCTGTCACCTCTGATGGATATACTCTTACGAACTGCGTCCGGTTTATAGCCAGAGACCTGAAAACACATACGAAGGAATTTATTCAGCAATTGAATGCGGATCTGGAACGACTTCATATTGAAAAACTCTACGTGGCGAATGAACCCACTCGAGAAAAAATTCATCAAAAGGTACATCTCAAGTTTTTATGGACTGTTATTTACAAACCTCAACATCGTCAGCCACAGCAATGTCCATCTTGTCGATCGAAATCTTGTCATCGATTTATGGCCATGCTAGCGCTCCAACAATTAGTGAAATTTGCTGTTCATAAATGTATTCATTGAGTGGATAGGTAATCAAGGAATTTTTCTCTCTTTTTCCTTTTTTCAGATGATCCAGAGAAACAAATACTCTACTTCATATGGTTTAGTGGTAAAGACCTCATCAGGACAGGTGGTGATGATTCATCGAAAAATGCCATACTGTTTTCAAAATTATTTAATTCAGCTTTTAAAAAATAAACGTATCGAACCACCCTTCGATTTGGAAAAAATATCGGTGCTTCAAGATGAATTTGAAAACCATATTTATCCGACTCTCCATCCCAATTTACAAGACGATTATGATCGGTACAAGGCTAAATTAGCTTATGAAGATGAATGGGATTTCCCGCATGGACAAATGGATAAAAGACGCTTCAAGAAAGACGACGACCCTCGATTCAAATGGTTCAGAGTCGCGTATCAGGAATTTGAAGAAGAGTCCGGCTACCGATTCGCCTACCAACCCTCGGACGTGGCTCAGTATCCCTTAATCAAACTAGAATTTACGGGATTAGATCAATGCATTTATACACAATATTTTTTTATAGTCGAACATCCTAAACATTTACGCCGTAATACCTACTTTGATAATTATTCTCCTTTCCAATCTCAAGCTGCTTATAGAATGGCTCTCGAACGCAATATCGGGAGTATTGATGATCGGATGGTCTATCGGGGTTACTTAATTAAAATCGAAGAGGCTCTAAAGTACCTAACACGTCAACAGGAAATGAAAAAGGACGGGAAGGATCAAGTGTTGCTATATTTTTTAGAAGGAGATAAACGGAATGCACCCGATTCTATTTGTTATTTAGAAAAGTAAAAAAAAAATGGAATAAAATCCCTTAACCACCCCGCATTTCCCATTTGAAGAATCCATCCTATCTATTCTTTTTTTTAATGTCTCGGGATGTCATCCGACGCATTCTCTCCGCCAAAAAAAAAACGAGTTCCTCCCACCTACCCCAAAAAGAAGAAGAAGAGGAAATTTCCCATGAGTCTTTTCGAGAACCCTCCTTCCCCTCTCTCTTCCTATATATAAAAGAAACCGAGAGAAAAGTTGTCTTTTTTTTTTTTTTTTCATCTCATCCTCAGGAGAAAGAGAGAGAGAGAGAGAAAACCAAATGCCATGGAGTGGTTACGGCGAGAGTCTTTTTCCCTCGCGATTCGTTTCCGTTTCGCCAAGACAATTCCCCTCACGTTTTACTTGGGGTCGGGCACGCTCTATTTTCGAGGATCGGAACTTGTGACTTGCCTTTCCCAGCAAGGGACATGGATGAGTTCGAAAAGTCAACGGACTATTCAGCAATGGATCTCTCAAGCCCCTTTTCGCCCTTACCGATCCTTAACGACGGATCTCTGGATCGATACGTCGGACCGCCCCAGTCGGACTCTCCGCTATACCCCTTTTATCACCTTCGATTCCCTGGAAAGACTGCTCAACGATTTGGGTCCAGACGCTCTCCTCTTTTCGACCTGGCTTCAGAGTGTGATGAGAGAACCTCTTCAAATCCAAGAAGATTCTCAGACCGGGGAAACTTATTTTAGTCCCGTGGAGAACAAGGTGATGGACTTTCAGTTTCAAAATTTATCGGAACTGTTTCAATGTGCATTATGTTTTTATTCTTCTTAAAGAGTCGGGGGGGAAAGATAAACTAAAAATTGTAGAGTAATCATAAAAAATCATTTTGTTTTTCTTTAAAAAAATATTGAGATAGTCCAATCTTGGGGAGGAGGTGGAAAATTCAAAACTATTATCTAAAACAGATATGGCAGTCAGTCCATTTCGATCCACGGAGGAGGATATGTGTGAGATTCTCTGATCCATAGAGGGTTTCAGGAAAAAAAATTGCGAAAGTTTCCCCCCTATCTCCAAAAAATGGGTATCCAGGTTGAATGAACAGTACAGACAGACTGATGGGAAGCCGAAACTCGAGTTTCTTAAATAGAAAAAAATGAGAGCTCCTTCTAGAAACAATTTTAGATGACTTGTTTGGATGAGTGAGTCGACTGGGAAAAATTTCTCAGCGCTGTGGAAAAAATTTCGTGTTAAAAAAAAAAAAAAAAAAAAAATTTTATCATGTCTTCTAGACATGATAAAAATTAACTCTCTCTTCTTTTTGTCTGGGAATGATGTCTCACCGTTTCGAAAAATAGAACATATCCCATTCTTGAAATTCTATTATTTTAGAAAGGATGATGAGTGATGGTCTATTTTTCGAAACGGTGAGACATCATTCCCAGACAAAAAGAAGAGAGAGTTAATTTTTATCATGTCTATAAAACATGATAAAAATTAACAAAAAGTTTTTTTTTTTTTTTTTTTTTTTCAATTCAGGAAATTTTTCTCTGAGCTTTGCCAATTTTTTTTCCCAGCCAGCTCCATCCATAAAACAACACCTCTCAAAATCTTTTCTCACTTATCTATTTAAACCACTCGAATTTTTTTTGCTTCCAATGAGTCCACGCATCTTGGCCTTTCTTCCACTCTGCTCTGAGAAAGATAAGGTAGATTGTTTTGGGTGGACCGTCCTGTTGACGCTTCCGATTTATACAGAGAGTTATATATAGATAGGGTCCCTCCTAACTCCCTCTATTATGACTATTAGTCTTTTTTTTCCAAGAAATATACAAAGAATGATCGACAGTTTTTTTTCCGTTAATGAAAAAACAAATATGCTTCTACCTTCCGACTTCTTTTTAGTACCTCTTTAGGTGTCTCCTCCTTCTGGATCTTTTCCTTCTCCTCTCTTCCTCGCGAGCAGGGAATTGAAAATGCTGTTCAGGATGCAACGCTCATAAAGACTCCATTTTCTTCCTGGAGAGGGCGTCTACGGCAAACACCGTCTTGTCATGAAATTGGAGTTGGTAGTAAAGAGGTCCGCGAATAATGTACACGGAGCGAGCTCGCAGTCGATAGGGAATCATACGATACCCGTCGGCTTCTGATTCCATTTCCCATACATAAAGACGGATAGAAGCTTCTCCGGTTTGAAGAATATGAACCCACTCGGGTGAAACGTAAAACAGTTTTAAAAAAGTTCCAGCATCGACGGCGATCATATTTTCCCATCGCAGATAAGCGTGTAAGCGAAAGGTTCCTGCTCCATCATCGATTGGAAAGCAAAATGCTTGAAAACTTCGATGGACGAAAAATAATGCAGGATTTTTCCATCGTAACAGGATAAATAGCACATGGTTTCTTGGACGATTAGTTCCATACGCTCCGGGTCCCGAAACCATTCTTCGAAACGGGAGAGCGGTTCCCATTGATCAGCTACATCGAGATGACAGACGGGCGTGATTTCCACCAGGGTAGGTAGAACTGCAACGGCATCGGTCGACATTTTAGTTTTGCTCAGTTGAGAAGGAAGAACGAGAATGAACCCTGTAAGCAGAAAAACTCGGATCTATATAAATACTAGAGGAAAAAAGGCGGGGGGAAGGGAAGTTCTTCCTTCCTCCCAAAGAATAAGAAAAGTGGGTGGAAAGAAAAAAAAATCATTTCACTCTCAGGAAAAAAAAAGAATTTTTTTCTTGTCAACATGTTGTCTAGACATGTTTCTAAAAATAGATTTCCAACAAAGGTTCATTCTTTTCTTAGAAATCTATTTTTAGAAAAGAATTGACATATCCTTCAAAACAAATTTCTTTTTTTTTCCCCCTCCCTCCAGCAGCCAACTGGATGGGCAAGCGTTTCGGGTCAGATCAGTCCGTGCTGACATTATTTTTTTTATATACAGTGGAATTAGTATAGGAATGTACTAGAAACTGACCCAAGGTTGAAAAGAAAATATCAAAATCAATACTCACTTCTTGACGATTTCTTTTTTCCAAAAACCTGTTGAAGAATTCTTGATGGGTTATCCAATCTCTAGACCTGTCTGAAAGGAATCCAATCTAAGGTGAGCGCGCATTTACCTGACGCGAAACTCGGAATATCTGCATAAATAACAAAACGTCCATTCTTAAAAACTCATCGTCTAGTCCATTGAGTTGGTTGGAGGAAAAGAAAAAATTTCTGAGTAAAAAAAAAAAAAAAAAAAAAAAACTTTTTGTTAATTTTTATCATGTCTTATAGACATGATAAAAATTAACTGTCCCCTCTTTTTGTCAAGGAAGGATGTCTCACCGTTTCGAAAACGAAACCAAAACTCATCCTTCTCATGGCAATTATTCCAAGAATGAGTCACGGTTTGTTTTTCGAAACGGTGAGACATCCTTCCCAGACAAAAAGAAGAGAGAGTTAATTTTTATCATGTCTAGAAGACATGATAAAAATTAACCAAAAGTTTTTTTTTTTCTTTATCACTCAGAAATTTTTTCCAAAGCTCTCAGAATTTTTTCCCAGCCGACTCGATGATCCAAACAAGACAGATCCAAATTGTTTCTAGAAGGAACTCTTCCTTCTCTATTTAAACCACTCGTGTTTCCAACTTCAGTTCAGTCTGTGCTGTAAATTCGACCTGGATACACACTTCTCCCTCCTGGAAAGAATTTCTGTGAAGGTATGCGAACATTTTTCTCAGCTCTTAGAAAATTTTACCAGCTGACTTGATCGACGAGAGACATTTCGAACATTCTGTTATCTGCGGAAGCCGTTTCATTTTCGTGCAGTTCATGCTGTGGACTCACCTGAATATCCATTGCTCCCTCCCCTTCTGGAAAGAGTCGTAGCTTTTTTAGATCCTCGTCGCTCTTTTTACGTTTCGTTGAATATCTAGGACGAACTTTTTTACCTTATTCCTTTCAAACTCTAATATTGAGGTTGGAGAGCCGTCTTGGAAAATCAGCCATGATCCTGACGAATCTAAACCGACTCCTTGAAAACAGAGCTATGTCATGTTTTCTTTTTTGATGACAGATTTCCAAGCTCCGAGTGATGAGAAATTTAGAAATTTTGCAGTGTTAACGGAAAGGAGGAGACAGAAACCTGGAGAATGGAAATGAAGCTGAGAAAAAATGCTAAGAGCTCAGGAAAAAAAAGGCTCTTTCCAGGAGGGAGGAGAAGCGCAATTCTAGGTTGAGTGCACAGCACACACGGATCTGAAGTTGGAAACACGAGTGGTTTAAATAGAGAAGGGAGAGTTCCTTCTAGAAACAATTTTGGATGTCTTGTTGTTTGGATCATCGAGTTGACTGGGAAAAAAAATTCTCAGAGCTCTGGAAAATATTTTCTGAGTGATAAAAAAAAAAAAAACACTTTTGGTTAATTTTTATCATGTCTTATAGACATGATAAAAATTAACTGTCCCTCCTTTTTGTCTAGGAAGGTTGTCTCACCGTTTCTAAAAATAGATCATGACTCATTCTTGGAATAATTGCCTTGAGAAAGAGTGAGTGATGGTCTATTTTTAGAAAGGGTGAGACATCCTTCCCAGACAAAAAAGAAGAGAGAGTTAATTTTTATCATGTCTTACAGACATGATAAAAATTAACCAAAAGTTTTTTTTTTTTTAAATCTCATTTAGAGAATTTTTTCTAGCCGACTCGATCGACAAGACATGACATGACCATTGTTTCTTTTTTTTAATAATGGACTTTCACCTATCCCTTTCAACCCTCCGAATTTGGCTTTGGATCCGTGTCCTTGCTTCCACATTCAGAGCTCTTTTCTTCAACATTTCGATGCAGGGGAAGAATCAATTCTCTCACGACGTTTAGATATTCTTTCAGAATGCTAGAAAACTCATTCAAAGAAGAAGTATCTAAGGGTGGAGTTGCCGGTTGAGGAAAATTCACGAGTCTTGGAATCGGATTATGCGAATCCGTCTGTATGCCAAACTGTAAAGGAGAACTACCCGCTTTAGGAGAGCATATAACAGTAAGATCCATCTTTTTCCAATTTTTGATTTGAATATACTTGTTTCTTCTTACTCGGAACATTTTCCTTTTTCTTCCTCCTCATCCAGGAACTGAATTCCAGGTGGAACGGAAGCATTTGTAATAAACTGTTGTTTCTTGGTTCCACACGCCTGACATTTTCCCGTGACCATCGGCCGTCGATTTTTCGACATGCGATAGTGGACGTCGACCGTATCGGTCTTGGTTCGGCATTTCACACACCAAATGGAATAAGAAATAGGTTCCGCGTCAGAATGCTCCATTGCAGTAACACACTCTTTATTATTTTCTTCTCTTTTGAGAGAGAGAGAGAGAGAAATCTTAACCAGAAGTGTAGATATAAAATTTAGGATACGTTTCGGATCCGTCGGCTCTTTTCGCATACCCCACTTCTTCACAGAGGTATTCCGTTTGCTGATCCGCTCTTCGAGGATAAAACTCGTTTCCCCAAGAATCGCGAGCATAACGAATTCGATCGCCGGCCGTTAAACAATATTCGACTCCATCCGCCTTTTTAGGATACATTTCATGCCCCGATTCGTCTTTGGCATAAGGGAATAAAACAGACGTATAAAGCGAATACTCGTCCCCATTTTGAAATTTCGGGTAGTATTCTCGTCCAAAAGCCGTTCGGGCATACCGTCGAGGAGCTAAAATGTATTGGTTTCCGTTTAAATCTACCGCGTAATACTCATGACCGTTTTCGTCTCGAGCCAAGATAGGATTTCCTTCAGGATCCGTAACGTATAATTCGTAATGAGGATGTTGGGGGTCGGTCGGGTATCATTCTTTCCCCGATGCGTCTACTCGATAAACAGACATGCTTAGTTCTCGTCGCCTGCTCCTTCCTTCCTCCCACTCGAGACCCGTTGAGATGAAGGTATGAGGTTGATATCTATAAAATGGGTTGACCCTTTCAAACTATTCTATTGTTTAAAGACGGGTGGGTTAGGAAAAAAAAAATATTAATAAAAGCAAATATTTGAACGGTTCAACACAACGGGTGAATGGAAAAAAGAATAGTTCTCTCTCTCCACTCACAGGATGGTTTCTTCTTCTAGAACGGCTCACACTCAACTGAAGCGAAACTCGGAACTCGAAATGTTTAAATAGATCATAGAGTCCATTCCGGAAAGAATCCGGAGATGTCTTGTCCAGCCAAGTTGACTGGGAAAAAAATTTCTGAGTTAAAAAAAAAACTTTTGGTTAATTTTTATCATGTCTTATAGACATGATAAAAATTAACTGTCCACTCTTTTTGGTCTGGGAAGGATGTCTCACCCATTCGAAAAAAACAAACCATGACTCATTCTTGGAATTGTTGCTATTAGAAAGGGTGAGTGATGGTCTATTTTTAGAAAGAGTGAGACATCCTTCCCAGACAAAAAGGGGGTTCATTAATTTTTATCATGTCTAGAAGACATGATAAAAATTAACCAAAAGTTTTTTTTTTTTTTCAGAGTAACAGAAATTTTTTCCAGCCCACTCGATCGACAAGACGTCCCCATTTTTTATTTAAGAATGGATTCTTGTTTATTTGTGTAAGCATTCCGAGTTTCGTTTTAGATGAGTCTATGTTGTTGAAGAGGAAACATGGGTACCCTCATTTTTTTTCCTATCTGATTTCTAAGATGAATTCAGTGAGTTCACCTTGACCTTTTCAAATTTTGTTTGTTTACTTTTAGCCCAGAGGTCGACGGATAAATCATTCTGATTTTTTATATATTTTTTTGTGTCGCTCTCTCTCTCTCTCTCTAAGAAACCTATCTCGTTCCAAGTCTTCTCGAAGTGCTATTGGTTCGTTTCGAGACGAGGTCATTTCACATCCCCCCCTCCTCAAAACGTATATGTATATAAATTAAAGGAAGTGATTTTCTATACACACACTTCACCTTTTTGAGTGGTGTCACGATGAGCTTATCCAGTAGAGAACGTCTTAGGGAAAGAATGCGTGAACAGAAACGACGCTGGCGAAGCAATTCAGCTAATCGAGAGCGAGAACGAATACTTCAAAGGGAACGTTATGCTGTTCTTAAAAAGAACTCCCGACCGCGAAAGAAATATCTTCCTCCCAAGCAGTGGGAAAGCTATACGAATTTGCAGTATAAGGATATGTGGTCCGAAGAAGCCTATCAAAAATGTATTCGACAATGTAATAAAGAGCAATACAATTTCCTGATCTACGTTCTCGTCCGTTTGTACACCTATTACGCGTTACCTGAATCGAAACGTCCCCCTCCTCTGGATATTATTGTGTAAGGATCTGCCGGAACGGGTAAATCTTTCCTGATCTAAGCTTTATACCAAACTCTGATTCGAACGCCACTTTTTAGCGAAGCGTGCTCGGTTCTCAAACTCGCACTCAGTGCTCAAGGAGCGGTTTACATTACGGGAGATACTTTGCATCATGCCCTGCGTCTTCAAATGAACGGGACTTTTGTTCGACCTCTGACCCAAGAGACTTTAAACTATTACAGACCCCTGTATGCTCCTTTACGGAAGGTGATTTTGGATGACGTTTCCACGATCGGATCCAATTTATTTTCGTGCCTCGACCAGCAACTTCGACAATTGTGTCATGTGCCGGATAAGCCGTTTGGGAATGTGCATATGATTAAATTTGGAGATTTGCAGCAGCTCCAACCGATTCGCGACACGCCCATTTTTTATTCTGAAGGGTGGTGGACGCCTCAATCCACGCTCTACTATGAACTAGTCGAATGTATGCGATTCTCTCTGGATTACGAGGAGAGACTCGATCGTTTAACGAGAAATCACTTTTTAGAACCGGACGATGTGGCATTTTTCCAGTCCCGCGTTCGCAGTTTCGACGAAATTCCTCGCGAAGCTATTATTCTATGTTTTTCGAGCAAGGATGCAGAGAAATATAATATGAAACGTCTCCAATCCCGAGGGACGTACTGTTCGTGTCTGGCTCGAGACGTGATTTATTCCGAGAGCGAAAAATTGCGGAAGAGGATGATGAAACGGAGTCAACATTTACATCGATCTCAGATGGCGAATCTCGAATCCGTCCTCCATTTACAAAGAGGAGCGCGATATCAATTGACTAAAACGCTCGACAGATCCAAAGGATGGATGAATGGAGCGATTGGAACACTACACCAAATAGACCAGGATGAAGACGGAGTTGTGACGCGTGTCTGGCTGCAATTTTCGAATAGTCTAGCTCCTATCGATCGCGTCTCCATTCGTATTGACACCTGTTCGACAAAAACACTCGCATTTTATCGCGAACAGTTTCCTTTGATGTTAGCCGAAGCGATCACGGCTCATAAAGCCCAAGGAGCCACCTTTCCGTCGATCGCAATTTACATGCACGGACCTTTTAATCGATTTCAACAATATGTCGCTTTTTCTCGAGTGACTCAACCCCAGGGATTGTATATTCTGGACCAGTTTCGTCCCCGCATGAAATTGGCGAGCAAGCAAAAATACGAGGAGGAACTGGAGCGATTGCAAAACATGTCCCGGATTCCGTATGATATATCGGCTCGAGAAGAGAACCAAGATCCGTACGAGTTTCTCATGAACCTTCTTCAATGTGGGAATCGTCTTTCCTTCCATCTTTCCAATAGAAACATCTCCCAAGAAAAAGAAGTCGTCAAACTAGAAGAAAAACCTTCTTTCCATGTAAAACCTGTTATAAAATGTCAATCTTAAATCTTTTTTTAAAAATTCAATAAAAAGAAATATTCTCCATCAAAACCCCTCCATTCTTTCAAAGCTTCACAAAACGCTCAATAATGTCCACACAATGGGAAGAAAAAAATCGATCTCAACGGTCCACACAACATGTTGACTCCTCAAAATATGTCTCTCCCAAGTGACAGGATGCTTCTTCTTCAACGGCTGACACTCATCTAAAGCCAAACTGGGAATGCTTAAATAGATAAGCGAGAGTTTATTCTTAAAAAAAATGGCGCTGTCTTGTCAATGGAGAATCGAGTCGGCTGGGAAAAAATTTTCAGAGCCGGGAAAAAAAAATTTCTAACTCTAAAAAAAAAAAAAAAAGAAAAACTTTTGGTTAATTTTTATCATGTCTTCTAGACATGATAAAAATTAACTCTACCCTCCTTTTGTCTGGGAATGTTGTCTCTCCGTTTCTAAAAATAGACCAGAACCCATTCTTGGAATTTTATTCTTTTTAGAAAGGATGAGTGATGGTCTATTTTTAGAAACGGTGAGACAACATTCCCAGACAAAAGGGGAAGGTAGTTAATTTTTATCATGTCTAAAGACATGATAAAAATCAACAAAAAGTTTTTTTTTTTTTTTTTTTTTTTTTTTTAAGAGTTAGAAAATTTTTTTCCTGGCTCTCAAAAATATTTTCCCAGCCGACTCGATTCTCCAATTGACGACACAGCGTCATTTTTTTTAAGAATGGACTCTCGTTTATCTATTTAAACATTTCGAGTGTCACTTCAGATGAATGTCAGCCGTTTAGGAAGAAAAACGCAGATTCCCATTTTCTCATTTCCTTCAGAGAGAGAGAGAGACCTAGATTTTCGAGACTCGATGACTTTTCAAGCATTTTTTGTTTAACCTATTCGACTTCATATTTGTCTGACGTTCAAGAGTATGATCTCTCGTGGATGGATCTCTTCCACCTCATTTTCTTTCCAGTCGATTTAGAAGGGGAAGGGGAGATGTTTTTTCCCTCATGGAGGATGTCTCCTGAATACCGTTCAAAGAGTCTATGGAGAAATTATATGGTCAGAGTCACGGATTTCCAGGGCAATCTGCTTCTCAGCTAAAAAAAAAAGGATCTCTCTTTCCCAGTCTGTCTTCGATTGCCTCGTTAACTGTGAAACCCATCGCTTTTCCGATTTTATGGTTCTCCCAGTATAATCAGACAGTCAGTCACAAAAGTATTCGAACACCGGTACCCTATCAGAAAATGACAAGATGGCGTTTTTTCTCTTTCTCTCTGTGTGTCGTGTTATTCCATCCTAGGTTTTCTTCTCCCCCCATCTTGGGAAAAAACTGGAAAAAATTGGTTACGATCTCTTTTTGAATGGGGAGATGCCATTTTGAGAAAAAGCTGACGACCCTATCTTGGAGAATGAACATGACCGCTCTACACACCCTTTTACTCTCTCTCTCTCTCTTTGAATTGGGAAGCCATTTTGGGAAAAAGCAGACGACCCTATCTTGGAGAATGGAAATGAACGCCTCTCCCTCTCTCTTTGAAATGGGAAGCCATTTTGGGACCCTCTATTCTTGGAGAGGGAGAAAACTGAAGTCTACATTTCGCTGTCTCTGAATACGGAAAGCCCTTTTGGGAAAAGCGGACCCTCTTCTTCTAATCTTGGAGAACTGGAAATGAACGCTCTACACGATCTCTTTTTGAATTCAGAAGGTATTTTGGGACCTTCTAATGTTGGAAAACTGAAATGAACGCTCTACACCTCTCTCTCTCTCTCTCTCTCTCTCTTTGAGATGAGTAGCCATTTTGGAGGATTCTCCACCACCATCCTAACCTTGGAAAACTGAAATGAACGCTCTATACCTTCTCTCTCTCTCTCTCTCTCTCTTTCTTTCTTTCTTTCTCTGAAATGGGTAGCCATTTGAAAACTCCCTAACTTTGGAAAAAAACAGAAATGAACGCTCTACACCATCTCTCTTTGAAAATGGGGGGGTGTCATTTTGAGACCTCCCTTCCCTAAACTTGGAAAAAAAACTGAAATGAACGCTCTACACTTTCTCTCTTTGGACATGGGTAATCCTTTGGGGACCCTCTCCTCTTGGTAGGAAAAAAAAGAACTGAAGTGAAGGCTCTACACAATCTCTCTTGGAATGGGATCCATATTTCGGGAAACGTGGATCACCTCATGCCGGAAAACTGAAGTGAACCACCAAGATTGGACTCTATATAATATTTTTTTTTTAATTGACATCATGACCCTCCTCCCATTTGTTATTAAAAAAATTGTTTTTTTTTTGTTTTGGTTTTTATCCCATTTCCGATGTGATTTCAGAAATGCAATTCCATAACAGTTCAATTTCATTCGAGGTTAAATGATCTAAACAGTCTTTGACCCACCCATCCGTATGATTATTTTCTTCTCCTTCCTGTTGCACCAAATTTTGTAAGTCCATATAATCATTCCATACGGGAAGGGCTGGATCCTCACAAGGCTGTCTTGAAACACTTGGAGTCTCTTTGGGATGAGTGGAGGGATCTAGGATGTCTGGACCCGGCTGCGATTCTACCTCCATGATTTCTGGACCCGTTGGAACTTGTTTACCCGGCTGAAATTCTGCCTCTACAATTTCTGGACCCGTTGGAACTTGTGAACCCGGCTGTGATTCTGTCTCCATGATTTCTGGACCTGTTGGAACTTGTGGACCCGGCTGACATTCTACCTCTACGATGTCGGAACTTTTTGAAGCTTGTGGACCCGTCTGACATTCTACCTCTACGATGTCGGGACAGGTTGGAGAAGAAGAAGAAGAGGATACTAGAAGAGGTTCTGTCTGTGAGGAGTCCGAAAGAGGTTGCCTGTTTGAACAAGTCGGGGAAAAAGAAGAAGAAGAAGAAGCTTCTGGATTCTGAAGCGGATCTTGCACGCCAGGTAGGTTCCGGTAAGTCGACCGTTTTTTAAGAGGTAATTTTTTTTCTTCCTCCTCATCTTCAATTGTGATGACTTCAATTTCATTCCGTTGCCAGGTCGATTTTGTTTCGGGAAATAACGGTTTGGTCCAGCTCCTCTTATCATCTAAGGAAGGGATGGGTAAAGGTGGCGGAGGGTTTTCTTCTTCTTTTTCTTGAAACATCATCGGCGATTGGAAAGAAATCTCCTCTTTCAATTGTTTCCAAAGCGAGTACGAGCACCGATCGACGAGAAAGAGACTCTTCTGGGTTGTGACGATGAGATAGTGCGTTTTCGGGGGAACGACATAGTTTTGAAAAGGTCTTAGAATATATTTCTTATATTTCATCCTGTCGCTGACTTTAAAACTTCTTTCCTTCAGATTGGGGGACGATGATTCGTAATAGGCGAGAGGAGCGGCTGTAGTTTGAACAATATGAACTTCGTCCTCAGCCGTCGTTCTCACTCCAAACGTAAAATATCGTTTCGTGAGAAAAATAATCTTCCACCGAAAACTCGTGCGTGGATCTGTATATCGCCGGTCTGTTTGAATGGGCCGTCTCAAAACTCGATCCATCCGATTCCAAGAGAAGGGAGATTCCTCTTTCGTTTGTTGCGATTCGAATAAATTTCTGTATATATTCTGAACGAGCTGGTTGGAGGATTCGACATCTTGGTTGAAAGAAACGATCGCTTGATGAGGTGGTAAATGCGGAATAAATGTCGCACAATGACACGCCAAAAAATTTTTCAAGTTGGAGATTTGCTTTAGCGTCTTCAAATCCTCCCCGTTCGAAATCCGTTGAGTTGGAAAAACGTCTAATAGCGACATGGCTCCCAATGGAAAAGAAATGATCTCGCCCAGTACTCTCGTCTTTTTATATATCTATATAGACACACACAGACACATGTAGAGGCTCTATGACGTCCGTTTTATTTGTTTTTTTTTGTTTCTCTCTCTCTTCTTTCCAAGAAATCTTATCTCCATGACCTCTTTTTCTTTTCTTAAAAAGATGAATGTGTGTGGGAATGAGGAAGTGAAAGTAATAATTTAATAAACAAAAAATTATCCAACCATGAGCTTTTTTTTTTTTTTCCAAAGTCAACCTTTCCAATCCAAGGACGTCCAGAGATAGAGGAAGCAGGGAGAGAGGAGGAGGAGGAGGGAAGGGAAGGTCACACTCTCTTTCTCTCTATAAATAAAAGGGGAGAGCCCCAAAGTCGTATTTTTGTCCAAGTGGATCATGAGGAGGCATCCCCAGCTCACTACGTGTATTCCTTTCAAATATAAATATGTTGATCTTTCCTTTTATATCATCCAAGGAGTCGTTTACCTGAAAGCCTCCGATTTTTCAAAATGTGCGGGTTATTATACCGTGGGGAGTTATAAAAAGATGCGGGACGAATTTTTATCCGACGAAAACGTGTTGATGGCTCGTGACATTCCACCTTTGGATGCACAAATTTTGTTAATGAAACGAGCCAAATATTTTTACACGTCCCACTTTCTAACCGTCTCGCAAATGAATAGGATTATGGATCGTTTTGAGAAGACAAAAGGGATTCTCGTACATTTTAGTGAATGGTTGCACAAATGTTTGCACGAACCTCTCTCGATCGAGAAGACTGGGAAGAATACCTATTATATTCTTCTCGAGGACTCTCCTTCTTCGTCTCATCATAGAGAGGCCACGACTTTTGAAAAAATCCTCGAGCAAGAAAAAATAGAATGGTGGAACAACTACCCCATCCCTCTCCCCGAGCATCAAGAGGAGCCTGTTCAGAAGAAAAAGAAAAAACCTTTCCAAAAGCCTATCCTCATCCTCCTCGATAATGATGGGGATGAGGAGAAGCCTGTTCAGATTCCTCTCAGTTTGTCAAAACCCGTCGAGGATGAAAAACCTCTCCCTTCCTCAAAACCCCTTGAGGAAGAGAGACCCCTCGAGAAGGAGAGATCTCTCCCATTGTCAAACCTCCTCGAAGATGAAAAACCTCTCCATTTATCAAGACCCCTCGAGAAGGAGGGACCTCTTCCTTTATCAAACCCCCTCGAAGATGAAAAACCTCTCCATTTATCAAGACCCCTCGAAAATGAGGGACCTCTCGATTTGTCAAAACCCCTCGAGGATAAGGGAACCAAAACTTCTCTCTCTTTCGAAGAGGAGGGACCTCTCAATTTGTCAAGACCCCTCAAGAATAAGGGAACCGAAAATCCTTTCCCTTTCTCAAGACTTCTCGAGGAGGAGGAGGAGGAGAGACCGCTCCATGTCTCAAGACAGGACCCCCCTCTATCTCTTGAGGATCCGAGGGAAACGATTCCTATTGAAAAACCATCTATCGACGATCCCCAGAAAAGGTCTTCGGAGGAGATTAGACTTCCATGTAGAAAACGAATCTGCCACAATCATAATAATAATAATAATAATAATATACCCCCTTCTCAACAACAGAACCTTTCTTAGACCTTTCCCAGAATTCATACGACCAGTCACGTGCAACCTTCTCTCTCTATATATATAAAAGAGGAGACGGCGAGAGAACGCTATCCATTTTTTCCTTCAGGACACACAGCGAGGGAGAGAGAGAATTTTGTTTTATTTTTTTCCTCAATTGAAGAAGATGGACATTTTGAGTGCCAAACCTCTCAAAGATTCCTACATTGTTCTGGACATGGAATACTTTCACTGTTATGATCCAAAGACGGGAGATATATGTTTCATCTTGAAAGAACTGGGCTACATCACTTGCGATTTAACCTTATGCGGATCCATGATTTTTCTCCCTCCTGTCCATTACGATGACTTATCGTCCCGCAATCAAGCTGTGGTCAACCAGACTTCAAATAATCGACACGGCCTGCAATGGACCGAGGGTCGTCTTTCCTACGAGCATCTTCCTACGATCCTGAAAATACTGACCGAAAATGTATAGGTGATCTACGTCAATGGATACGATAAAGCCGAATTTTTCAGCAAGCTCTGCCAGCGATCCGTTTATGAGTTTTACATCCCAGGGAAAACCGAGTGGCGGAACAAGTCGAAATGCACGCGACACCAATATTTCCAAAAGATGATTCATTGTGCCGAGAACAAGGTGAGAAATTTTCGATATCATTTGATGGAGGGTAGTTACGTTTTCCGGAAATTACATTGTTACCCCTCCGAAAGCAAAGCTGTCGAAGACGAAGAGGAGGCGGAAGAATCTCCCCAGGAGAACTCGTGCGACGATGAGGAGGAGGAGGAGGAGGAGGAGGATGAACTTTCTAATAATAATAATAAATGTCTAAGTTGGGATGCTTTAGAGACCCAAGAATATTGGTCTCAACCCTTATCTCACCTAGACCTGAAAGAGCATCCTCAAGTGTACTCTTTGTAGTCCTCTTCTAAAATTTGGTCTTGGAGAGAACCCTTGAATGTTCATGAATGAAATGGTATGTAAATCCCTAGAGAAAAAAAAATAGAAAAAAAAAAGTTCCTTTTTTTGTAATATGTTGATTTCTTTCCATTCCCATTTCTTTTCTATAACTCCACCCCCAATCGACGAGAAGAAGAAGAATTTTCCAAGTTACACAACACGAATCTTCCAAGTTACACAAGGATTTATAAATCACACGCTCCCACATGATATATGTATAGAGAGAAAAAGACCCTCTGTTCTCTAGCCAAAACGTCAAGACTTCCCTAAACTAAGAGAGATCATGAGTACCGAGGAAACCTTAGCAGAGCAAGTGGAAAGACTTTCAAAGAGATTAGAAGAGTTAAGACGGGATAGATTTACAGTTCCGCCGACTAAAGAGGAAACTATCATCGATTTCAACAAACCGCTGTACTTTCATCCTCTACCCCAAAGAATGAGACGAATGGACTCGCCGTTGAACAGTTCCAATGAGAAACAAAATGTCACTTATTTGAATAGTCAATTTCAACACATGAATATTTCATAAGTATTTTTTTCCCTAAAGCGTAGGGAGATCGGATCAGTAGTTTTTCCCTTTTCATCGTCGAAAAAGATTGGGAGGAAAAATCTTTCTCAGCTCTCTCAGAAAAATTTTTTAGCCTTAAAAAAAAAAAAAAAAAAAAAAAAATTGTTAATTTTTATCATGTCTTAGACATGATAAAAATTAACTCTACCCCCCCTTTTGTCTGGGAATGTTGTCTCACACTTTCTAAAAATAGACCATCACTCCTCCTTTCCTAAAGAATAGAATTCCAAGAATGGGATCTGGTCTATTTTTAGAAACGGTGAGACCCTATTCCCAGACAAAAGGCGGGTAGAGTTAATTTTTATCATATCTAAAGTTCAGGGTCCATCCATCTTCTTATGTGAAACGGTGACCCTGACAAAATCGAGATAAACAAGTCCTGTGAGTTGTTTTGTAATCTTGACGCGATCCAAGAAAGACTTTTTATTATTTTTTTTGGAAATAGGCGGGGGGTGGGGAGAGAGAAAATGTTCTCACGACCCTCAGATATCTTTTCATAAATATATTTTTTATCAAAGTGTTTCTTTCATTCCGATCCTTTTAAGAGGTTGGAATGACCCTGACATTTAGATGGGGTCGCGATCCCGACAGATGTCGCGCGAGTATAAAAGTGTGTGTCCTCCGCGAGATTTCTTCATAGAACAGAAGAAGACGTGAACTGAGCTGGTAAGTCCCTTTGGTCCTATGAATATGGTTTAATCATAACTTCATTTAAAAAGACCTTTGAAACTTCTTAACCCTTTGAAAAGAAAAATGTCTCTTTCAAGACGACGACTCTAAAACGTTTTATTGTTTTTTTTCCCTTTCTAGATCTTCCCTGTTATACATATATACCTTTTCGATTCTCTTTTTTTGCTCCTGTTTGTGGAAGACATCACCGTATTCATCGCCATGGCGTGTTCAGAAAACTTTATCGTGCTCGATCTAGAGGGTTTCCAGTCCTACAACCACAAGAAGGGTGAATTTACCTACGTTTTAAAAGAATTGGGCTATGCGACAAAAGATTTTTTGACCGTGGGATCGTTGACGTTTGCTCCTCCTCACCCCTTCCACCAACTGAATGAAAAAAACCAAAAGACGAATGCCTGGCTGACGAGAAACCGGCACGGACTTCGTTGGAACGAGGGTCATATTCCCTACAACCATTTAGGACGCATTCTCCAATCGCTCACTCACAGCTTCTCCACGATTTATGTGGTGGGATGCCAGAAAGCTAAATTCTTTGCTAAAGCCTTGGATTATGGAGCCTTGGATTATGAAACCCGTGACGGAAATTTATGTGCCAGATGGAATCATTTGGAAGTATCGGGAAAAATGTGCCCGACATCATCAAAGGATGAAATATTTCCTATGTGCCGAAAACAAAGTGCGCAACTATCGATGGCATATTACGGAAGGAGATTTTCATATCAATCACGTCTATCCAAACGGAACGGAGAAACAGGAGAGGATTCAGGAGGAAGCAGACAATCCTCTGCAAGCTTTTGATAAGGCCTACGATCAGTTAGAGAAGGATCCGTCCCCAAAAGCGTACGATAACCTCATCCAGAAATGGGATAATCTGTCCTGTTTCCAAGTGATGGAACATCCGGATGAGCATAGGCCTTTCCACTTGATGGGCTCTTCTACTTCGTCAACTTCCTCCAATAACTCGAGGAAGACGGAGGGTTGCGGAGACATACCTGAAAATATTCCCCATTACGATCCAGCAGCCTGTTGGGACGAACCTTCCAAAGAATCTCATGAGACCCCCAAAATATCTTCAGAGGATCCAAAGACAAAATCCACTGAGTGTTGGGACAATGAACGGACGACTCATGATCCAAAATCCACTAAGACTATGTCCACTGAGTGTTGGGACAATGAACAGACGACTCATGCTCCAAAATCGACTGAGACTATGTTCACTGAGTGTTGCGACAATGAGACCGAAAAGACGACAGAGAATTGGGATGACCGTTCTCAAAAGTATTTGAATTGATATATACATAAACTCAGGAGAAAAAAAAATAAAGAAAAGATTTTTAGAAATAAGTAGGGGAAGGTTCTCCGCTTTCCCTATATTTATGGAAATGGACTGAGAAGAGAGAGAGAGAGAGACGAATCAGGAGACCAAAAAAAATGGGTCTTGGAAGGAATGAGTGCAAATGCATTCGATTCCTTCCGAGACCCATTTTTTTGGGGTCCCTCTCTCATCCAATCTTGGAAAAGAACTTTGTCCTATTTTTCTAGGTCCATTTAAAAAGAAATGAATCTATCCATAAATTTTCTTAAAAGAAAAAAAAAACAAAAAGATCCATTACCTCTTGACGGTCCAACGTCGAGAATCTTGGAAAAAGTTATCCACTCTCTCCATCCAGTCAAGCTTCTCTGTAGAAAACATAGTAGGTGCATCTGCACTCTTGAACACCTGGCAGTTATTATTGGACGCGAAACGTCGAATGCTGAAATAGTTAACAGTGAGCCCATTCTTAAAGAAACGGGGATGTTTTATTCATCCAGTCGAGTGCCGAAAAATTTCTGAGAGCCGGAGAAAAATTTCTCTAGCTGGAAAAAAAAAAAAAAAAAAATACCCCCCCTTTTACTCTGAAAATCTGAAAATTGATGTCTTCAATTTTTCAAAAATTGAAGACATCAATTTTCAGATTTTCAGAGTAAAAGGGGGGGGTAATTTATTTTTCAGAAACTTTTCCCAGCCGACTCGATGTGAATAAAACTTTACTGTTTGTTAAGAATGTTATTTAATGGATCGATTTCAACCTATCGAGTTTCACTTGAGTTCCGGCCGTGCTGTGGGCCCACCTGGATACAAGTTTTGCCCTTTTGGAATAGAATAAAACTTTACTGTTTTTTAAGAATGTTATTTAATGGATCGATTTCAACCTATCGAGTTTCGCTTGAGTTCCGGCCGTGCTGTGGGCCCACCTGGATACAAGTTTTCCCCTTTTGGAATAGAATTTCCGTCAAGGTAGGCAGGCTACTTTTCCTCTTTTTGCATTTTTCATGTCATTTCATTTGTATTACAATATACTGAAAACGGGCGTTCGAACTGATTTCTAGGCTATTTCTATACAAATGGAGCTCGATCCAAGAAAGAAATGATGTCTTTTTTTATTTTGTGGACTGCCAATTTGTATTGGAATATACTGAAAACGGGTGTTTGCGTCGATTTTCAGTATATTTCAATACAAATAGAGCTCGGTCCAAGAAAGAAATGATGTCTTTTTTTTATTTTGTGAACTGCCAATTTGTATTGGAATATACTGAAAACGGGTGTTTGAGTCGGTTTTCAGTATATTTCAATACAAATAGAGCTCGATCCAGGAAAGAAATGATATCTTTTTTTTATTTTGTGGACTGCCAATATGTATTGGAATATATTGAAAACGGGTGTTTGTGTCGGTTTTCAGTATATTTCAATACAAATAGAGCTCGATCCAAGAAAAAAATGATGTCTTTTTTTTATTTTGTGGACTGCCAATTTTGTATTGGAATATACTGAAAACGGGCGTTCACGTCGGTTTTCAGTATATTTCAATACAAATGGAGCTCGATCCAAGAATGAAATGATGTCTTTTTTTTATGTTGTGGACAACCAATTTTGTATTGGAATATACTGAAAACGGGCATTCACGTTGGTTTTCAGTATACTTCAAGACAAATGGAGCTGGATCCAAGAAAAAAATGATGTCTTTTTTTATGTTGTGGACAACCAATTTTGTATTGGAATATACTGAAAGCGGGCATTCACGTTGGTTTTCAGTATATTACAATACAAGTGGAGCTGGATCCAAGAAAAAAATGATGTCTTTTTTTTATTTTGTGGACAGCCAATTTTGTATTGGAATATACTGAAAACGGGCGTTCACGTTGGTTTTCAGTATATTACAATACAAGTGGAGCTCGATCCAAGAAAAAATGATGTCTTTTTTTATTTTGTGGACAGCCAATTTTGTATTGGAATATATTGAAAACGGGCGTTCACGTTGGTTTTCAGTATATTACAATACAGGTGGAGCTTCATCCAAGAAAAAAATGATGTCTTTTTTTATTTTGTGGACAGCCAATTTTGTATTGGAATATACTGAAAACGGGCGTTCACGTCGGTTTTCAGTATATTACAATACAAATGGAGCTCGATCCAAGAAAAAAATGATGTCTTTTTTTATTTTGTGGACAGCCAATTTTGTATTGGAATATACTGAAAACGGGCGTTCACGTTGGTTTTCAGTATATTCCAATACAAATGGAGCTTCATCCAAGAAAAAAATGATGTCTTTTTTTTATTTTGTGGACAACCAATTTTGTATTGGAATATACTGAAAACGGGCATTCACGTTGATTGCAGTATATTCCAATACACGGGGAGCTCGATCCAAGAAATAAATGATGTCTTTTTTTTTATTTTGTGGACAGCCAAATTTGTATTGGAATATACTGAAAACGGGCGTTCACGTTGGTTTTCAGTATATTTCAATACAAATGGAGCTCCATCCAAGAAAAAAAATGATGTCTTTTTTTTATGCTGTGGACAGCCAATTTTGTATTGGAATATACTGAAAACGGGCGTTCACGTTGGTTTTCAGTATATTCCAATACAAATGGAGCTCCATCCAAGAAAAAAAATGATGTCTTTTTTTTATGTTGTGGACAGCCAATTTTGTATTGGAATATACTGAAAACGGGCGTTCGAGTCGGTTTTCAGTATATTCTAATACAAATGGAGCTCCATCCAAGAAAAAAATGATGTCTTTTTTTATGTTGTGGACAATCAATTTTGTATTGGAATATACTGAAAACGGGCGTTCGAGTCCTTTTTCCGACTATTTCTATACACATTCCACTGTATTAAAATGACGTCATGGTTGAGTCCGAACAGAGTCGTCCCCGGATAGAGTCGTCTCCGGACAAAGTTGTCCCCGGACAATTTTATACCGAATTTGCATAGAAATATACTTAAAATGGGCTTGGAGGGGGGGGCGGAGTCCAAACAAAGTCGTCCCCGGACCATCTTGATGACCAGACATATTGCCTTTTAAACAGCCCGTATTATTCTGAACAAAAACGTGGAATACTTTTATAGAAAAGTGAAGAATTGAAAGTGAAAGTCAAAAAGCAAAATGGGATCGGCTGGGAAAAATTTCTGAGAGCCGAGAAAAAATTCTGAGTCAGAAAAAAAAAAGAAAAAATATATAATATATATATTATATAATATATATTATATAATATATATATTATATAATATATATTATAAATACTTTTTGTTAATTTTTATCATGTCTTCTAGACATGATAAAAATTAACTCATCCCCCTTTTGTCTGGGTATGTTGTCTCACCGTTTCTAAAAATAGACCAGAACCCAGTCTTTTCTTGGAATTCTATTCTTTAAAAGGATGAGTCATGGTCTATTTTTAGAAAGTGGGAGACAACATTCCCAGACAAAAGGGGGGGGTGAGTTAATTTTTATCATGTCTAGAAGACATGATAAAAATTAACAAAAAGTTTTTTTTTTTTTTTTTTTTTTTTTTTTTTTTACATCTCAGAATTTTTTTCTGAGCTCTGAAAAATTTTTCCTAGCCGATCCCATTTCGTTTTTCGACTTTCACTTTCAACTCTTCACTTTTCCTATCCACTGTCGTTGGAATTGTGTTCACTGGAGGCTATTTCTTTTTTTGCAATCTCGCTTTTAGTTTTCTCTGAGATTCTTTAGAAATGGCTATACAAATTTCACCATCTATATAGAAATGATGTCCAAACAAAGTCGTCCCCGGACCATCTTGATGACCGAATATGTATAGAAATAGTCTGAAAATGGGCTTGAGGGCCGGTTTCTGGACGATTCCTCTACAAATTCGGCCGCATCCAGAAAAACAAAAATACATCGTTTCTTTTTGGGTGGACAGGAGATGATAAAATTTCTTTTCTCTCTCTCTCTCTCTCCCAATATTGGAGGAGAGAGTGGCCCAAAAAAATGGGTCTCGGAAGGAATCGAATGCATTTTGAAATGCACTCATTCCTTCCAAGACCCATTTTTTTGGTCTCCTGATTCAACTCTCCAGTCTATGGAATAGGGAAAGCGGAGAACGTTTCCCCTTCTTTAAGCGACTGGAGACCATATCGCATCATCATCATCACCACCATCATCCTCTTTCTGATACTTTTCAACGAAGGCTTGATGTCTCTGGATGATTTTGGGGAGATGATGGATCCCGAAATGAGTGATGAAAAAGAGAGGACTCTTTTTCCTTTCTTGTTCGTCTTGCACAGTCTCTCGGAGGGTGATATACGTTTCCCCGTCCTCCTCAATTTTCGTCAGAGGTCTCATGAATATTTTACACATCCAAGGGAAGAGCGACTTGTTATGCAGGGATTTCGAAGCGACGAAAGCCGCTTCATTCGAAGTGAGGACATTCTTTGGAGTAGTTGTCCAAATCGCCTAGTCGAAGAAAATGGTGTCGATTAGGAAAAAAGACTTGGAGAACACTCGTCGTATGCGAGACGTTTGTAGGCAAGAGAGTCAAGATATCTTTGGCATTCCAGTACAGGAATCCTAGATCCACATACGCGTGCACGTAATAGTCATCGTTATATTCCAGTTTGAGCAGCATGGCTTTTGTATTTTTTTTTCCGTTCTCAAGGCGAAACACTCGTCTGATATGAACAAGAGCTCACTGGCGATCCGTTTATATAGACTCCTCAGAGAGAGAGAGGGAGAGAGAGAGAGAGAGGGAGAGAGAGAGAGAGAGAGGGGAGGAACAAGGTTGATGAATTCTAAAATAAAAAAAATGATAACGAAATGAGATCGGCTGGCAAAATATTTTCAGAGCTCAGAAAAAAATTCTGAGATGTCAAAAAAAAAAAAAAACTTTTTGTTAATTTTTATCATGTCTTCTAGACATGATAAAAATTAACTCACCCCCCTTTAGTCTGGGTACGTTGTCTCACCGTTTCTAAAAATAGACCAGAACCCAGTCTTTTCTTGGATTCTATTCTTTAAAAGGATGAGTCATGGTCTATTTTTAGAAAGTGGGAGACAACATTCCCAGACAAAAGGGGGGGTGAGTTAATTTTTATCATGTCTAGAAGACATGATAAAAATTAACAAAAAGTTTTTTTTTTTTTTTTTTTTACATTTCAGAATTTTTTTCTGAGCTCTGAGAAATTTTTCCTAGCCGATCTCATTTCGTTTTTCGACTTTCACTTTCAACTCTTCACTTTTCTATAAAAGCATTCCACGTTTCTGTTCAGAACAATGTCTCTCTCTACCCAAATCTGAAACCCTAGTCACGAGAGAATATGAGACTAGAAAAATAGTTTAGCTTATTGATCTAAAATATGTCCCATGCTAGAACTCAGAATTATAATCAGAGCGGGGCTTTCCAGTATCCACTTCAAAGATTTTAGATTTGTCATGGGTGACATGTTCCCAAATTCATAAATTCTTCAATTATAGTCCCCTTCTTTGACAAATGGCTAAGAAATTCTTAAAGAATATCATGATAAAGATTTAGCTATCTATATATAACATTATGTTTTCTTTTCAAAAAAAAAAATCCAGTCTTGATCGAAATGGACTTTACGCACAATTTATTGTATCCCCACCTTTCCAAGATTGGTTTGAAGAAGTGATAAAAAAAATGGGTCTGGAAGGAAAAGAGTGCATTTCGAGAAAAGAAAAGAGGACCCTCTTTTTCTCGCAATGCACCCGTTTCCTTCCAGACCCATTTCTTTTGCCTCCTCAGAACTCTCTTTCTTTTCTCCTCCCTCTCTCTCTTAAGAGGGATTGAAAGAAAGAGGCTAGATGGAAAAGTTTCTTTTTTTTTCTTTCGAAAAGATAAAAAAAAATTTGGAGGAGGAGCAAATTTTTTTTTGGGTGGTGGTGGTTGTTTTTTTTTAGAAGGTGATAACTTTAGTGAAATTTAAAGAGACCACCAGAGGATCCGTTTGAGTCTCGACGACCTTTTCTTGACGGGGGTCTGTCTGGCAATAAGCGCTGGCATATTGTTTAGGGTAAGTAGAAGAATCCGTCATGCCTGGATAAGGTGGTATGTAGCGCACTCCCAGATTAAAGAGCGTGATGAAGGAAAATTTCTCCCCCGGATAGAGCAGTCGGTAAACGGGTTCATTGGGTACAACTCGAACCAGCGGCTGAGTTAAAATGCTATACACCCAGGCCAGAAGCTGATTATTTTTAGGATTATTTTCGGCCAGATGTAACATTTCTTCGCTGGAGAGGACATATCCCTCTTGAGAACTGCCGAGACTCTCAAGATCTTTTATTTTCCTGAAGACGTGGTGTTCGTCGAAAAACACGGAGAGAATGTCCCAGGTTCTTTTACAGGAAGTATGAATCAGAGGCAAAATGTCCGTAGCGTTCCAAAACAATCTTCCCTCATCCACATAACAGCGAATGCTCACAAACTCATTATATAAGACGCGGATCATCATCTTGAGTAGAAATATGGATACGCACAGCAGTCTCTCTCTCTCTCTGGGAAATAGAGTCTGTCTTCCACTCGCCTCTCTATATATACGAGAAGACCACGTCATGGGCGACGTGACGATTGACTTCTAGAAAAAAAAATCAACTTTGTCTATCTCTCTCTCTCTATGACCTTCTATTTTTTTCCTAAAGGACACCCCGTCACCTTTTCAAAGGTCATGGGATTGAGAGGAACGAAAGAAAAAAAAAACAACCATCCTTTGTATACTACCTATGACCTTCTCCTAGAGACCCCTGTCATTTTCTTCTCGAGAGCTACGTGATGAAAGCTTTTTTTTTATTCTAAAGTTTATCAACTTTGTAGACACATGACCCCGTCATCTTCTCAAAGGCCATGTCGTATGGAATGGGACCCTTTTGGTTTTTTCTTTCGAGAAAATAAAAATAAAACAACTCTATAATCATCTCTCTATGACCTTCACAAACACTCATGTTTTATCATTTTTTTTTATTTTAGAATTCATCAACCTTGTTCCTCCTCCTCCCCTCTCCCTCTCTCTCTCTGAGGAGTCTATATAAACGGATCGCCAGCGAGCTCTTGTACATATCAGACGAGTGTTTCGCCTTGAGAACGGAAAAAAAAATACAAAAGCCATGCTGCTCAAACTGGAATATAACGATGACTATTACGTGCACGCGTATGTGGATCAAGGATTCCTGTACTGGAATGCCAAAGATATCTTGACTCTCTTGCCTACAAACGTCTCGCATACGACGAGTGTTCTCCAAGTCTTTTTTCCTAATCGACACCATTTTCTTCGACTAGGCGATTTGGACAACTACTCCAAAGAATGGGGTCAACCGAACCAGATTGTCCTCACTTCGAATGAAGCGGCTTTCGTCGCTTCGAAATCCCTGCATAACAAGTCGCTCTTCCCTTGGATGTGTAAAATATTCATGAGACCTCTGACGAAAATTGAGGAGGACGGGGAAACGTATATCACCCTCCGAGAGACTGTGCAAGACGAACAAGAAAGGAAAAAGAGTCCTCTCTTTTTCATCACTCAATTCGGGATCCATCATCTCCCCAAAATCATCCAGAGACATCAAGCCTTCGTTGAAAAGTATCAGAAAGAGGATGATGGTGGTGATGATGATGATGATGATGATGATGCGATATGGTCTCCAGTCGCTTAAAGAAGGGGAAACGTTCTCCGCTTTCCCTATTCCATAAACTGGAGAGTTGAATCAGGAGACCAAAAAAATGGGTCTTGGAAGGAATGAGTGCATTTCAAAATGCATTCGATTCCTTCCGAGACCCATTTTTTTGGGCCACTCTCTCCTCCAATATTGGGAGAGAGAGAGAGAGAGAGAGAAAAGAAATTTATCATCTCCTGTCCACCCAAAAAGAAACGATGTATTTTTGTTTTTCTGGATGCGGCCGAATTTGTAGAGGAATCGTCCAGAAACCGGCCCTCAAGCCCATTTTCAGACTATTTCTATACATATTCGGTCATCAAGATGGTCCGAGGACGACTTTGTTTGGACATCATTTCTATATAGATGGTGAAATTTGTATAGCCATTTCTAAAGAATCTCAGAGAAAACTAAAAGCGAGATTGCAAAAAAAGAAATAGCCTCCAGTGAACACAATTCCAACGACAGTGGATAGGAAAAGTGAAGAGTTGAAAGTGAAAGTCGAAAAACGAAATGGGATCGGCTAGGAAAAATTTTTCAGAGCTCAGAAAAAAATTCTGAGATGTAAAAAAAAAAAAAAAACTTTTTGTTAATTTTTATCATGTCTTCTAGACATGATAAAAATTAACTCACCCCCCCTTTTGTCTGGGAATGTTGTCTCCCACTTTCTAAAAATAGACCATGACTCATCCTTTTAAAGAATAGAATTCCAAGAAAAGACTGGGTTCTGGTCTATTTTTAGAAACGGTGAGACAACATACCCAGACAAAAGGGGGATGAGTTAATTTTTATCATGTCTAGAAGACATGATAAAAATTAACAAAAAGTATTTATAATATATATTATATAATATATATATTATATAATATATATTATATAATATATATATTATATATTTTTTCTTTTTTTTTTCTGACTCAGAATTTTTTCTCGGCTCTCAGAAATTTTTCCCAGCCGATCCCATTTTGCTTTTTGACTTTCACTTTCAATTCTTCTCTTTTCTATAAAAGTTTCCACGTTTTTGTTCAGAATAATACGGGCTGTTGAAAAGGCAATGTGTCTGGTCATCAAGATGGTCCGGTGACGACTTTGTTTGGACTCCGCCCCCCTCCAACCCCATTTTAAGTATATTTCTATACAAATTCGGTATAAAATTGTCCGGGGACAACTTTGTCCGGAGACGACTCTATCCGGGGACGACTCTGTTTGGACTCAACCATGACGTCATTTTAATACAGTGGAATGTGTATAGAAATAGTCGGAAAAAGGACTCGAACGCCCGTTTTCAGTATATTCCAATACAAAATTGATTGTCCACAACATAAAAAAAGACATCATTTTTTTCTTGGATGGAGCTCCATTTGTATTAGAATATACTGAAAACCGACTCGAACGCCCGTTTTCAGTATATTCCAATACAAAATTGGCTGTCCACAACATAAAAAAAGACATCATTTTTTTTTCTTGGATGGAGCTCCATTTGTATTGGAATATACTGAAAACCAACGTGAACGCCCGTTTTCAGTATATTCCAATACAAAATTGGCTGTCCACAACATAAAAAAAAGACATCATTTTTTTCTTGGATGGAGCTCCATTTGTATTGAAATATACTGAAAACCAACGTGAACGCCCGTTTTCAGTATATTCCAATACAAAATTTGCTGTCCACAAAATAAAAAGAAAGACATCATTTTTTTCTTGGATCGAGCTCCCCTTGTATTGGAATATACTGAAAACAACGTGAATGCCCGTTTTCAGTATATTCCAATACAAAATTGGTTGTCCACAAAAAATAAAAAAAAGACATCATTTTTTTTCTTGGATCGAGCTCCATTTGTATTGAAATATACTGAAAACCAACGTTAACGCCCGTTTTCAGTATATTCCAATACAAAATTGGCTGTCCACAAAATAAAAAAAAGACATCATTTTTTCTTGGATGAAGCTCCATTTGTATTGGAATATACTGAAAACCAACGTGAACGCCCGTTTTCAGTATATTCCAATACAAAATTGGCTGTCCACAAAATAAAAAAAAGACATCATTTTTTTCTTGGATCAAGCTCCATTTGTATTGTAATATACTGAAAACCGACGTGAACGCCCGTTTTCAGTATATTCCAATACAAAATTGGCTGTCCACAAAATAAAAAAAAGACATCATTTTTTTCTTGGATGAAGCTCCATTTGTATTGGAATATACTGAAAACCAACGTGAACGCCCGTTTTCAGTATATTCCAATACAAAATTGGCTGTCCACAAAATAAAAAAAAGACATCATTTTTTTCTTGGATCGAGCTCCATTTGTATTGTAATATACTGAAAACCGACGTGAACGCCCGTTTTCAGTATATTCCAATACAAAATTGGCTGTCCACAAAATAAAAAAAGACATCATTCTTTTCTTGGATCGAGCTCCACTTGTATTGTAATATACTGAAAACCGACGTGAACGCCCGTTTTCAGTATATTCCAATACAAAATTGGCTGTCCACAAAATAAAAAAAAGACATCATTTTTTTCTTCGATCCAGCTCCACTTGTATTGTAATATACTGAAAACCAACGTGAATGCCCGTTTTCAGTATATTCCAATACAAAATTGGTTGTCCACAACATAAAAAAAGACATCATTTTTTTCTTGGATCGAGCTCCACTTGTATTGAAATATACTGAAAGCCGATTCAAACGCCCGTTTTCAGTATATTCCAATACAAAATTGGCAGTCCACAAAATAAAAAAAAGACATCATTTTTTTCCTGGATCGAGCTCCCCTTGTATTGAAATATACTGAAAACCGACTCAAACACCCGTTTTCAGTATATTCCAATACAAATTGGCAGTCCACAAAATAAAAAAAAGACATGATTTTCTTCTTGGATCGAGCTCCACTTGTATTGAAATATACTGAAAACCGACTCAAACTCCCGTTTTCAGTATATTCCAATACAAAATAGGCAGTCCACAAAATAAAAAAAAGACATCATTTTTTTCTTGGATCGAGCTCTATTTGTATTGAAATATACTGAAAACCGACACAAACACCCGTTTTCAATATATTCCAATACAAATTGGCAGTCCACAAAATAAAAAAAAGATATCATTTCTTTCTTGGATCGAGCTCTATTTGTATTGAAATATACTGAAAACCGACTCAAACACCCATTTTCAGTATATTCCAATACAAATTGGCAGTTCACAAAATAAAAAAAAAGACATCATTTCTTTCTTGGACCGAGCTCTATTTGTATTGAAATATACTGAAAATCGACTCAAACACGCGTTTTCAGTATATTCCAATACAAATTGGCAGTCCACAAAATAAAAAAAGACATCATTTCTTTCTTGGATCGAGCTCCATTTGTATAGAAATAGCCTAGAAATCAGTTCGAACGCCCGTTTTCAGTATATTGTAATACAAATGAAATGACATGAAAAATGCAAAAAGAGGAAAATTAGCCTGCCTACCTTGACGGAAATTGTATTCCAAAAGGGGAAAACTTGTATCCAGGTGGGCCCACAGCACGGCCGGAACTCAAGCGAAACTCGATAGGTTGAAATCGATCCATTAAATAACATTCTTAAAAAACAGTAAAGTTTTATTCTATTCCAAAAGGGCAAAACTTGTATCCAGGTGGGCCCACAGCACGGCCGGAACTCAAGTGAAACTCGATAGGTTGAAATCGATCCATTAAATAACATTCTTAACAAACAGTAAAGTTTTATTCACATCGAGTCGGCTGGGAAAAGTTTCTGAAAAATAAATTACCCCCCTTTTACTCTGAAAATCTGAAAATTGATGTCTTCAATTTTTGAAAAATTGAAGACATCAATTTTCAGATTTTCAGAGTAAAAGGGTTTTTTTTTTTTTTTTTTTTTTTTCCAGCTAGAGAAATTTTTCTCCGGCTCTCAGAAATTTTTCGGCACTCGACTGGATGAATAAAACATCCCCGTTTCTTTAAGAATGGGCTCACTCTTAACTATTTCAGCATTCGACGTTTCGCGTCCAATAATAACTGCCAGGTGTTCAAGAGTGCAGATGCACCTACTATGTTTTCTACAGAGAAGCTTGACTGGATGGAGAGAGTGGATAACTTTTTCCAAGATTCTCGACGTTGGACCGTCAAGAGGTAATGGATCTTTTTGTTTTTTTTTTCTTTTAAGAAAATTTATGGATAGATTCATTTCTTTTTAAATGGACCTAGAAAAATAGGACAAAGTTCTTTTCCAAGATTGGATGAGAGAGGGACCCAAAAAAAAATGGGTCTCGGAAGGAATCGAATGCATTTGCACTCATTCCTTCCAAGACCCATTTTTTTTGGTCTCCTGATTCGTCTCTCTCTCTCTCTCTTCTCAGTCCATTTCCATAAATATAGGGAAAGCGGAGAACCTTCCCCTACTTATTTCTAAAAATCTTTTCTTTATTTTTTTTTCTCCTGAGTTTATGTATATATCAATTCAAATACTTTTGAGAACGGTCATCCCAATTCTCTGTCGTCTTTTCGGTCTCATTGTCGCAACACTCAGTGAACATAGTCTCAGTCGATTTTGGAGCATGAGTCGTCTGTTCATTGTCCCAACACTCAGTGGACATAGTCTTAGTGGATTTTGGATCATGAGTCGTCCGTTCATTGTCCCAACACTCAGTGGATTTTGTCTTTGGATCCTCTGAAGATATTTTGGGGGTCTCATGAGATTCTTTGGAAGGTTCGTTCCAACAGGCTGCTGGATCGTAATGGGGAATATTTTCAGGTATGTCTCCCCAACCCTCCGTCTTCCTCGAGTTATTGGAGGAAGTTGACGAAGTAGAAGAGCCCATCAAGTGGAAAGGCGTATGCTCATCCGGATGTTCCATCACTTGGAAACAGGACAGATTATCCCATTTCTGGATGAGGTTATCGTACGCTTTTGGGGACGGATCCTTTTCTAACTGATCGTAGGCCTTATCAAAAGCTTGCAGAGGATTGTCTGCTTCCTCCTGAATCCTCTCCTCTTTCTCCGTTCCGTCTGGATAGACGTGATTGATATGAAACTCTCCTTCCGTAATATGCCATCGATAGTTGCGCACTTTGTTTTCGGCACAATGGAAATATTTCATCCTTTGATGATGTCGGGCACATTTTTCCCGATACTTCCAAATGATTCCATCTGGCACATAAATTTCCGTCACGGGTTTTTGATAATCCAAGGCTTTAGCAAAGAATTTAGTTTTCTGGCATCCCACCACATAAATCGTGGAGAAGCTGTGAGTGAGCGATTGGAGAATGCGTCCTAAATGGTTGTAGGGAATATGACCCTCGTTCCAACGAAGTCCGTGCCGGTTTCTCGTCAGCCAGGCATTCGTCTTTTGGTTTTTTTTCATTCAGTTGGTGGAAGGGGTGAGGAGGAGCAAACGTCAACGATCCCACGGTCAAAAAATCTTTTGTCGCATAGCCCAATTCTTTTAAAACGTAGGTAAATTCACCCTTCTTGTGGTTGTAGGACTGGAAACCCTCTAGATCGAGCACGATAAAGTTTTCTGAACACGCCATGGCGATGAATACGGTGATGTCTTCCACAAACAGGAGCAAAAAAAGAGAATCGAAAAGGTATATATGTATAACAGGGAAGATCTAGAAAGGGAAAAAAAACAATAAAACGTTTTAGAGTCGTCGTCTTGAAAGAGACATTTTTCTTTTCAAAGGGTTAAGAAGTTTCAAAGTTTCAAAGGTCTTTTTAAATGAAGTTATGATTAAACCATATTCATAGGACCAAAGGGACTTACCAGCTCAGTTCACGTCTTCTTCTGTTCTATGAAGAAATCTCGCGGAGGACACACACTTTTATACTCGCGCGACATCTGTCGGGATCGCGACCCCATCTAAATGTCAGGGTCATTCCAACCTCTTAAAAGGATCGGAATGAAAGAAACACTTTGATAAAAAATATATTTATGAAAAGATATCTGAGGGTCGTGAGAACATTTTCTCTCTCCCCACCCCCCGCCTATTTCCAAAAAAAATAATAAAAAGTCTTTCTTGGATCGCGTCAAGATTACAAAACAACTCACAGGACTTGTTTATCTCGATCTTGTCAGGGTCACCGTTTCACATAAGAAGATGGATGGACCCTGAACTTTAGATATGATAAAAATTAACTCTACCCGCCTTTTGTCTGGGAATAGGGTCTCACCGTTTCTAAAAATAGACCAGATCCCATTCTTGGAATTCTATTCTTTAGGAAAGGAGGAAAGATGGTCTATTTTTAGAAAGTGTGAGACAACATTCCCAGACAAAAGGGGGGGTAGAGTTAATTTTTATCATGTCTAAGACATGATAAAAATTAACATGTCTAAGACATGATAAAAATTAACAAAAAGTTTTTTTTTTTTTTTTTTTTTTTAAGGCTAAAAAATTATTCTGAGAGAGCTGAGAAAGATTTTTCCTCCCAATCTTTTTCGACGACTAAAAGGGAAAAACTACTGATCCGATCTCCCTACGCTTTAGGGAAAGAAATACTTATGAAATATTCATGTGTTGAAATTGACTATTCAAATAAGTGACATTTTGTTTCTCATTGGAACTGTTCAACGGCGAGTCCATTCGTCTCATTCTTTGGGGTAGAGGATGAAAGTACAGCGGTTTGTTGAAATCGATGATAGTTTCCTCTTTAGTCGGCGGAACTGTAAATCTATCCCGTCTTAACTCTTCTAATCTCTTTGAAAGTCTTTCCACTTGCTCTGCTAAGGTTTCCTCGGTACTCATGATCTCTCTTAGTTTAGGGAAGTCTTGACGTATTGGCTAGAGAACAGAGGGTCTTTTTCTCTCTATACATATATCATGTGGGAGCGTGTGATTTATAAATCCTTGTGTAACTTGGAAGATTCGTCTTGTGTAACTTGGAAAATTCTTCTTCTTCTCGTCGATTGGGGGTGGAATTATAGAAAAGAAATGGGAATGGAAAGAAATCAACATATTACAAAAAAAGAACTTTTTTTTCTATTTTTTTTCTCTAGGGATTTACATACCATTTCATTCATGAACATTCAAGGGTTCTCTCCAAGACCAAATTTTAGAAGAGGACCACAAAGAGTACACTTGAGGATCCTCTTTCAGGTCTAGGTGACATAAGGGTTGAGACCAATATTCTTGGGTCTCTAAAGCATCCCAACTTAGACATTTATTATTATTATTAGAAAGTTCATCCTCCTCCTCCTCCTCCTCCTCATCGTCGCACGAGTTCTCCTGGGGAGATTCTTCCGCCTCCTCTTCGTCTTCGACAGCTTTGCTTTCGGAGGGGTAACAATGTAATTTCCGGAAAACGTAACTACCCTCCATCAAATGATATCGAAAATTTCTCACCTTGTTCTCGGCGCAATGAATCATCTTTTGGAAATATTGGTGTCGCGTGCATTTCGACTTGTTCCGCCACTCGGTTTTCCCTGGGATGTAAAACTCATAAACGGATCGCTGGCAGAGCTTGCTGAAAAATTCGGCTTTATCGTATCCATTGACGTAGATCACCTCCACATTTTCGGTCAGTATTTTCAGGATCGTAGGAAGATGCTCGTAGGAAAGACGACCCTCGGTCCATTGCAGGCCGTGTCGATTATTTGTAGTCTGGTTGACCACAGCTTGATTGCGGGACGATAAGTCATCGTAATGGACAGGAGGGAGAAAAATCATGGATCCGCATAAGGTTAAATCGCAAGTGATGTAGCCCAGTTCTTTCAAGATGAAACATATATCTCCCGTCTTTGGATCATAACAGTGAAAGTATTCCATGTCCAGAACAATGTAGGAATCTTTGAGAGGTTTGGCACTCAAAATGTCCATCTTCTTCAATTGAGGAAAAAAAGAAAACAAAATTCTCTCTCTCTCTCGCTGTGTGTCCTGAAGGAAAAAATGGATAGCGTTCTCTCGCCGTCTCCTCTTTTATATATATAGAGAGAGAAGGTTGCACGTGACAGGTCGTATGAATTCTGGGAAAGGTCACATTCGTATATATATTTGTTTTTTGAATAATATCGTGCGTATCTCAATACACATCCATCATCATAATAATAATAAAGGTCACCTTGGAAAGAAAAAGAAATAAAAAACATGGAACTTGTGCTCGACTTTGAAGGTTTCTACGATTCTGAAGGAGCCTTTATTGTGAAAGAATTGGCTTACGTCACATTGGACGGTACTTCTCGAGGGGTATTTGTTTTTAAACCCCCGTTTCCATGGCAAATGCTCACCGAAAAAGAAAAACGAACCGCTGTGTGGGCGAGTGATTATTATCACGGCTTGTCGTGGTACGAAGGAGAAATTCCGTACAGTTATTTTCCATGGGTGTTAACGATGTTGACGGAACCTTTTTCCATGATTTGGGTGCGAGGAGAAATGAAACGGCGGTTTTTAGAGAAATGGTTGCAAAGATCCATTTATTGCATTTCGGGATCGACGCAAGAGATTCTCAAATACAATGGGATCGAACACATGAATTGTCCTAACCATACAAAAGGTTTTTTCCATTGCGCTCTACAAAAAGCAGTTCGGTATCATTATTATTTAAAGACACAGAGAAGAAATTCGCAAGGTCGATCCTGCACAATTCAATCTTGACAGAACTCATTAAAAAAATACATATATCATGTTACTTCTTCAACAGCACAGATGGTTCTGAAGCGAAACTTGGAATTTTGAAATAATAGATCAGGGAGAAATCATTCTTAAAAACAAATGGTAAAGTCTCGAATCGGCTGGGAGAAAAAAAAATTTCTCAGAGCTGAGATAAAAATTCTCTAATGAAAAAAAAAAGAAAAAAAAAAAACTTTTGGTTATTTTTTATCATGTCTTAGACATGATAAAAATTAATGACCCTCCCTTTTTGTCTGGGAAGGATGTCTCACCCTTTCTAAAAATAGACCATGACTCATCCTTTCTCTAATGGCAATTATTCCATGAATGAATCACGATTTGTTTTTCAAAAGAGTGAGACAACATTCCCAGACGAAAAGGGAAGAGGGTCGTTAATTTTTATCATGTCTAAGACATGATAAAAATTAACAAAAAGTTTTTTTTTTCCAGCCGACTCAAGACTTTACCATTTATATTTACGAATAGTCTTTGGATTATTTATTTCTTTTCTTTTAAAAAGAAAAATTCTGAGCTAGACCTATCTATTGGCTTAACATTCTGGTCATAGAAACAGTCTAGAATCTCATTTTATTTTTCGAGGCTAATGCACGGGTTCTCCAATCAAAAGGGTTACTATAAAGGGATTGGTTTGAATGCATTTATCTGAAAATGTTGTAGGATTCTGTTGTTGAGAAGGGGGTATATTATTATTATTATTATTATGATGATGATGATGATGATTGTGGCAGATTCGTTTTCTACATGGAAGTCTAATCTCCTCCGAAGACCTTTTCTGGGGATCGTCGATAGATGGTTTTTCAATAGGAATCGTTTCCCTCGGATCCTCAAGAGATAGAGGGGGGTCCTGTCTTGAGACATGGAGCGGTCTCTCCTCCTCCTCCTCCTCGAGAAGTCTTGAGAAAGGGAAAGGATTTTCGGTTCCCTTATTCTTGAGGGGTCTTGACAAATTGAGAGGTCCCTCCTCTTCGAAAGAGAGAGAAGTTTTGGTTCCCTTATCCTCGAGGGGTTTTGACAAATCGAGAGGTCCCTCATTTTCGAGGGGTCTTGATAAATGGAGAGGTTTTTCATCTTCGAGGGGGTTTGATAAAGGAAGAGGTCCCTCCTTCTCGAGGGGTCTTGATAAATGGAGAGGTTTTTCATCTTCGAGGAGGTTTGACAATGGGAGAGATCTCTCCTTCTCGAGGGGTCTCTCTTCCTCAAGGGGTTTTGAGGAAGGGAGAGGTTTTTCATCCTCGACGGGTTTTGACAAACTGAGAGGAATCTGAACAGGCTTCTCCTCATCCCCATCATTATCGAGGAGGATGAGGATAGGCTTTTGGAAAGGTTTTTTCTTTTTCTTCTGAACAGGCTCCTCTTGATGCTCGGGGAGAGGGATGGGGTAGTTGTTCCACCATTCTATTTTTTCTTGCTCGAGGATTTTTTCAAAAGTCGTGGCCTCTCTATGATGAGACGAAGAAGGAGAGTCCTCGAGAAGAATATAATAGGTATTCTTCCCAGTCTTCTCGATCGAGAGAGGTTCGTGCAAACATTTGTGCAACCATTCACTAAAATTAACGAGAATCCCTTTTGTCTTCTCAAGACGATCCATAATCCTATTCATTTGCGAGACGGTTAGAAAGTGGGACGTGTAAAAATATTTGGCTCGTTTCATTAACAAAATTTGTGCATCCAAAGGTGGAATGTCACGAGCCATCAACACGTTTTCGTCGGATAAAAATTCGTCCCGCATCTTTTGATAACTCCCCACGGTATAATAACCCGCACATTTTGAAAAATCGGAGGCTTTCAGGTAAACGACTCCTTGGATGATATAAAAGGAAAGATCAACATATTTATATTTGAAAGGAATACACGTAGTGAGCTGGGGATGCCTCCTCATGATCCACTTGGACAAAAATACGACTTTGGGGCTCTCCCCTTTTATTTATAGAGAGAAAGAGAGTGTGACCTTCACTTCCCTCCTCCTCCTCCTCTCTCCCTGCTTCCTCTATCTCTGGACGTCCTTGGATTGGAAAGGTTGACTTTGGAAAAATAAAATAAAAAAAAAAAGGTCATGGTTGGATAATTTTTTGTTTATTAAAGTATTACTTTCACTTCCTCATTCCCACACACATTCATCTTTTTAAGAAAAGAAAAAGAGGTCATGGAGATAAGATTTCTTGGAAAGAAGAGAGAGAGAAACAAAAAAAACAAATAAAACGGACGTCATAGAGCCTCTACATGTGTCTGTGTGTGTCTATATAGATATATAAAAAGACGAGAGTACTGGGCGAGATCATTTCTTTTCCATTGGGAGCCATGTCGCTATTAGACGTTTTTCCAACTCAACGGATTTCGAACGGGGAGGATTTGAAGACGCTAAAGCAAATCTCCAACTTGAAAATTTTTTGGCGTGTCATTGTGCGACATTTATTCCGCATTTACCACCTCATCAAGCGATCGTTTCTTTCAACCAAGATGTCGAATCCTCCAACCTGCTCGTTCAGAATATATACAGAAATTTATTCGAATCGCAACAAACGAAAGAGGAATCTCCCTTCTCTTGGAATCGGATGGATCGAGCTTTGAGACGGCCCATTCAAACAGACCGGCGATATACAGATCCGCGCACGAGTTTTCGGTGGAAGATTATTTTTCTCACGAAACGATATTTTACGTTTGAAGTGAGAACGGCGGCTGAGGACGAAGTTCATATTGTTCAAACTACAGCCGCTCCTCTCGCCTATTACGAATCATCGTCCCCCAATCTGAAGGAAAAATGTTGTAAAGTCAGCGACGGGATGAAATATAAGAAATATATTCTAAGACCTTTTCAAAACTATGTCGTTCCCCCGAAAACGCAATATCTCATCGTCACAACCCAGAAGAGTCTCTTTCTCGTCAATCGGTGCTCGTACTCGCTTTGGAAACAATTGAAAGAGGAGATTTCTTTCCAATCGCCGATGATGTTTCAAGAAAAAGAAGAAGAAAACCCTCCGCCACCTTTACCCATCCCTTCCTTAGATGATAAGAGGAGCTGGACCAAACCGTTATTTCCCGAAACAAAATCGACCCGGCAACGGAATGAAATTGAAGTCATCACAATTGAAGATGAGGAGGAAGAAAAAAATTTACCTCTTAAAAAACGGTCGACTTACCGGAACCTACCTGGCGTGCAAGATCCGCTTCAGAATCCAGAAGCTTCTTCTTCTTCTTCTTCTTCCCCGACTTTTTCAAACAGGCCACCTCTTTCGGACTCCTCACAGACAGAACCTCTTCTAGTATCCTCTTCTTCTTCTTCTCCAACCTGTCCCGACATCGTAGAGGTAGAATGTCAGCCGAGTCCACAAGTTCCAACAGGTCCAGAAATCATGGAGACAGAATTACAGCCGGGTTCACAAGTTCCAACGGGTCCAGAAATCGTAGAGGGAGAATTTCAGCCGGGTAAACAAGTTCCAACGGGTCCAGAAATCATGGAGGTAGAATCGCAGCCGGGTCCAGACATCCTAGATCCCTCCACTCATCCCAAAGAGACTCCAAGTGTTTCAAGACAGCCTTGTGAGGATCCAGCCCTTCCCGTATGGAATGATTATATGGACTTACAAAATTTGGTGCAACAGGAAGGAGAAGAAAATAATCATACGGATGGGTGGGTCAAAGACTGTTTAGATCATTTAACCTCGAATGAAATTGAACTGTTATGGAATCGCATTTCTGAAATCACATCGGAAATGGGATAAAAACCAAAAAAAAAAACAATTTTTTTAATAACAAATGGGAGGAGGGTCATGATGTCAATTAAAAAAAATATTATATAGAGTCCAATCTTGGTGGTTCACTTCAGTTTTCCAGCATGAGGTGATCCACGTTTCCCGAAATATGGATCCCATTCCAAGAGAGATTGTGTAGAGCCTTCACTTCAGTTCTTTTTTTTTCCTACCAAGAGGAGAGGGTCCCCAAAGGGTTACGCATGTCCAAAGAGAGAAAATGTAGAGCGTTCATTTCAGTTTTTTTTTTCAAGTTTAGGGGAGGGAGGTCTCAAAATGACAGCCCCCCATTTTCAAAGAGAGATGGTGTAGAGCGTTCATTTCTGTTTTTTTCCAAAGTTAGGGAGTTTTCAAATGGCTACCCATTTCAGAGAAAGAAAGAAAGAAAGAGAGAGAGAGAGAGAGAGAAGGTATAGAGCGTTCATTTCAGTTTTCCAAGGTTAGGATGGTGGTGGAGAATCCTCCAAAATGGCTACTCATCTCAAAGAGAGAGAGAGAGAGGTGTAGAGCGTTCATTTCAGTTTTCCAACATTAGAAGGTCCCAAAATACCTTCTGAATTCAAAAAGAGATCGTGTAGAGCGTTCATTTCCAGTTCTCCAAGATTAGAAGAAGAGGGTCCGCTTTTCCCAAAAGGGCTTTCCGTATTCAGAGACAGCGAAATGTAGGCTTCAGTTTTCTCCCTCCCCAAGAATAGAGGGTCCCAAAATGGCTTCCCATTTCAAAGAGAGAGGGAGAGGCGTTCATTTCCATTCTCCAAGATAGGGTCGTCTGCTTTTTCCCAAAATGGCTTCCCAATTCAAAGAGAGAGAGAGAGAGTAAAAGGGTGTGTAGAGCGGTCATGTTCATTCTCCAAGATAGGGTCGTCAGCTTTTTCTCAAAATGGCATCTCCCCATTCAAAAAGAGATCGTAACCAATTTTTTCCAGTTTTTTCCAAGATGGGGGGAGAAGAAAACCTAGGATGGAATAACACGACACACAGAGAGAAAGAGAAAAAAACGCCATCTTGTCATTTTCTGATAGGGTACCGGTGTTCGAATACTTTTGTGACCGACTGTACTTAACAAAGTGCATTTAATTTCGTGATTCCTGACTGCATTAATTAATTAAAGTAATTGAATTGAGCTATTTTGAGGAACTATAAAGAAAACAGTGTTCGTTAATTTTAAACATAGAAACAATGTCTTACTTAGGAAGAGCTCGTAAGGAAGATTTGCAAAATCTCGCGGCTGAACTGGGAGTTCATGTGACTGCAGATTTGAAAATAGTCGATTTAAAACAGAAAATTGTTGAAAGTAGAGATTATGATGAAGTATTCGTCAAAGGAGTCTTAGACACAATAATAGAAGAACGGAAAGTGAGGGAGGAAAGGGAAGAACGGAAAGAGAGGGAGGAAAGAGAAGAACGGAAAGAGAGGGAGGAAAGGGAAAGAGAAGAACGTAGGAGACAGGAAGAAGCGGAAGCGCGGAGAAGGAGAGAACAGTGTGAATTAGAGAGATTAAGACTTGAAGCAGAGACAAATTCTCAAAATACCGGACAGATCCGGCCGAAAACGGAGCTGCGTCACCTTACGCAGAAATTCGATGACAAGAAAGGAGATATCAGTCTATATTTGCTATTGTTTGAAAGGCAAGCAGAATGGGCTAAAATTGATAAAGAAGAATTTGTATCTCATTTACTAGGACTACTTCCTTACGAAGTAACCCAGTTAATAGCTAGAGAACCCTCCGATAAAGCTAAAGATTATGAACACGTGAAAAATTTATTGTTAAGACGGTTTAAACTAAGCCCGGAAAAGTTTAGGCAGAAATTTATGAAACATCAAAAAAGTACCGAATCCACATGGGTGGATTTCAATTATGAAATAGAAAATTATTGCAAGGAATGGATGACTGGTCTAGGAGTTAAGACTTTTGATCAGTTGCTAGATTTGATGGTGATTGACCAACTTAAGCGTCGAGTTCCTCCTGAAATTCGAGATCATTTTCTTGATGAGTGGGTAGAGATGATTTCATCTAAAAAATTAGCTGAAAAACTTGATGCCTATGAAAACGTTTGCGGAAACTTTAAAAAAAAGCCTGTAGTGGATAGGCAGAAAGAAAGATACAATGTACTAACTCAAGGTAAATTGAGTTCAGATAATAAAAATAAAACTGAAAACAAAATGTCATCAGGATTTAATACGCAAAGCTTGTTTCATAGACCTAGAAGTCCACGTCCATATGATAAATATGAAAAACGAAAGACGCCACAATGCTATCAGTGTGGGTCCTATCAACATTTAAGGCCCCATTGTCCAAAACTTAAGAATAGTACTGAATCTCCTGCTAATATTAACAGAATTAGTGCAAAACCAGAGGATAAATTTCTATTACCTTATACTAGTATGGGTTACGTAAATGGTCATAAAATTCCTATATTAAGGGATTCAGGTGCTAGTATTGATATAGTTTGTCGCAAATACATCACGCCGGAAATGCTGACAGGTGAAAATGTGTGGGTGCAACAGCCATTTGATTTGAATCCAACCTGTTTACCATTGGCTGAGATCGAACTAAATTGCGATCTTGGGAGAGTAATAACTAAGGCTGCCATTATTAGAAATGAACTCGACAAGGGAAGGTATTTATTAGGCAATCGAACTTTTGCACTATTGAATAAACAAAGAAAGAAACCTAATAGGCATCCTCACCAGGTTAATGCCGTCTCTACTAGAGCTCAAAGGAAAAGAAAAATAGCTGAAGAGCAGATCTTGGAACCGATGAAGAAAGAAAATAAAGCATCCAGAGATGTATTTGAAGAGGAAGTTAAATCACCGGAATTAAACGTGGAAGATTTTCACGAAAATTTGAAAAACGATGAAGAAATTAATACTGAGAATCATTTTGCAATGCAGCGTTATCATCATCTTTCGGCTTTTGATTTAATATCAAAGCCGCTACTAATAGACGAAGAAAACAATTGTCGAAAGCAAATGACAAATGAATATTATCCAAAAGGCACAGATGAACCGAGGAAATGCTTTGCTGTGAATTATAGCCGAGGAACTGGTCCACCATGGAAAAAATCTAGGCGCCGTCAAGGAAAAAAGGAAGACTAATTTGATCATTTTGCATCTTTTTCTACTTAAATGTGGTATAAAAATATTTGTTTAAAACTTAAAAATTTTGGCCTGAAATTTGGAAATTTATAAGAGAAATAACCTTTGCTCTTTAAGCAAATGAGCAAGCCGAGCTTATTAAACTGTCAAATTTTACAGAACTTTTCCCTTCGGAAAAAGTCTCTCCGTTGGGGGAGAGGTTGTAACAGCTTTAAATAGATGAACATTAAGTTATTTCTGAATGGTAATATTTGAAACCAGACTCGAGTGCCTCGTGCGACTCTCGCACGAAGAATGTAATTTTTTTTTAAATGTTAGAATATGTTTTCTCTTCTTGTTTGTATGTCGCCATTTTTAGTGTTAAATAAAAGTTATTGTTGTGTTCCATCATTGGAGTTGCTTATTATCGCCAAAGAAGCATCACAGAAGGAACTCTTTCAGGCGTTTAACAACGTCATTTTCGGCCTTTAAATACTGCATTGAATAGCGGTCAAAAACGAAACTTCTCCCTCCCAGCTGATCACTGGCAAAACTACTTTTTCGACCTGTAACCAGGCCCCCGTCCCTCCCACCCCTGAAGAACGCGCATCGGAAGCGATTTCTCCTCCCTGCGTATTCTTCGCTTCTGACGTATGCAAAACACGATTATCAAGGTTCAAGGAAACTTCACCTTTTATTTATCTGGTTAAAATTTTATGACGACTGCCCCTATCTAAATTATTCTGGCTCTTTTTCGGCACAAAATTAAGACTTTCTGAGTTTTTTGCCTTTTTTGTCTCAGTGTGAAGGCACTTATTCCAAGTCATTCGGCTTCTCAAAATTTTTGCCCTATTAGACAATCCCCTCTTTTTGATGATCTAAATTCCTATGACGATGTGGAGGTAAAGGCGTAATTGCCTATGAACTCCGTAAATTGCACTTCCTTGATCCTTGATCCTAACGTCGTTTGCTTGGTCACGTGACAATCCGATTCCGACTGTTGTGTGGGGGGGGGCTAAACGTTTGTTATTTTGTAAAGTCGCGTCGTTTGCGAAAGGAAATCGAAGTAAAGCATTTCCTGTAGATTCGAAGTAATTTTATCTCTGTAATATTCGCCATCAAACTCAGAACGAAAAATTAATGTGTTTTTTTGGGATTTCAGCATAATATTTCATAGATTGAGTTCGGTCTGTTAAAACTTATTAAGTTAATTCATCTTCATATGATCATAATGTAGCATTATTGCTTACAGTTATATTTGAAGTATAATGTGTGAAGTGTAATAAATAAACTTTTCATAAAGTGCTTTGAGGCGCTGTGATCACGTACGATGGAGGCAGGATCTTGGAAGAGCTCCTGAATTTTCAAAGGTGTTTTCCAGAAAATCTTCATTTATTTAAGAAAATTTTCGCGAATATCCTCTGCATTGTCTCGTTCTCAAGGCCGGGAGTTCTCCTGTACCTGGGGGGTCTTGTCTTCCTTGCAATCTTTTGCAGCACTAAGACGAAGCGTTCAGATAAGTAGAACTTCTTTTCTCTAAGCTAAATCAAATATCTGTCACTGAAGTACCTTTAAATTCATTTATATATTATGATCATTATTATTATTATGCTCATTTTATTATGTTCTGGCATTAAATACTTAGTAATTGCTTTAAATCCTGTGGTTCTTTTTTGGTTACCATCTCGTAGGGACGCTATCCTTATCAGTAGCCCTTATCAGTAGTGTTAGCACTACCCATTGGGGCTCCTTTGAGGAATTTCTCGAGAGGGAAAAACACGATCTCGGGCCTCAATGAATGTATAGAGTTGTAGTTTTTGCTCCTTTAATCTATATTTCCTATCTATTTAAATTAAAAGCATCTATTAATACAGTGTGCCTCCAATTGATAAAATAGTATACATATAATAAATTATGACCATTAACTTAATAAATAAATAAAATGCTTATTTTTTAAAAAAATAAATTAATATTAAAATAAAAAATAATAAATAAAAACTCCGTAATTTATTTACTTATTTATTTTTGCTGATATGTTCTCGCCTTGTTTTGGATTTATGATTTTATCTGATGGTGTTTTCTGAGTATATAAATATGTTGGAAACCGCAATAGATGATGTTACTTAGTTTTAATGTTTTTTTTTTTTAAACACAATTCTCCTACTTCCTTTCCTTTTCTTTCTATAGGCCCTTTTTTTTTTTTTTTTTTAATTATAAATGAAAATTTTTTTTTTCCCTCTCCATTACTTTTGGGCCATTTATTTTTTTACTTTATTTTGTCCCATCGTTTCTTCCTGGCCTTTCGAACTCGTATAAAATATACGAAGTTCCTTTTTACTTTCCTCTGAAATACGAAATTGCCCCCCTTTCTATATACCTTTCCTTCGCACCTATGCTTGATTTTTCGCCCATCGGTGCAGAAAGACTTAGCGGGTGCAACAAAAGACATCTGTCTACTTTGTCTGTCTTTTCATAAAGTGTTCCTGAAAAATCAAGCCATGGTTATGTCAGATAATAACGCGCGTCTCATTCAAAGTATGAATTAATATTTTTAGAAAGATAATCAAATATGCATTTGTGCCAGATAGTGAGAACTAGTGAAAGCATCCAAGAACTATTTTGTGTAAAATTTTTGTTAAGCAACTGCTTTTACATCCATGCAGAATTTTGTGAAAATCATTGTGATGTATGTAGCAGGTTATGTGATGCAAGTGTTTTCAGCATATAATTTTTCTATGTAGCGCAGGAACTTTATGCCTAGAAGGTATATTATGAGGCATTTGGGAAAAACATTGTATTAAAAGAGTTTATTATATCAATACAAGAGAGAAAGTTTGTGGAGTTCATAATTAATTTTAAACAGTGCTTTAAAGAAGAAAATTCTTATTCTCAGGTTAAATAAAGCTCACATGTGTGAAGCATCTGACAAGTCATTCGGATAAACAGGTGATTGGAACAAGCATATGTTGATTCTCCCTCAAATGAATCCTCATGTGTGTGAGATATGTAACAGGCGTTTCTCTCGGAAAATTAATTTAAGCAATCATATGCTTATTCACACAGGAGAGAAACCTCATGTGTGTGAGTTGTGTAACAAATCATTTAGAGTGAAGCATACTTTAAACGAGCATATGATTATTCACACAGTAGAGAAACCTTATGTGTGTGAAGTATGTAACAAGTCATTCAGGCAAAAGGATCATTTAAACAAGCATAAGCTTACTCATACAGCGGAGAAACCTCATGTGTGTGAGCTATGTAACAAATCATTCAGACAAAAGCATCATTTGAATGATCATATGCTTATTCACTCAGGAGAGAGACCTCATGTGTGTGAGATATGTAATAAAGCATTCAGAAAAAAGAGTGATTTAAAGAAGCATTTGCGTATTCATACAGGAGAGAAACCCCATGTGTGTGAGATGTGTAACAAAGCATTTAGAAAAAGAACTGATTTAAATAAGCACTTGCTTATTCACTCAGGAGAGAAACCTTATATGTGTGAAGTGTGTGAGAAGTCATTCCGACAAAAATTTTGTTTAAACCAGCATATGCGTATTCACACTGGAGAAAAACCTCATGTGTGTGAGGTATGTAATAAGTCATTCATACAAAAATTTCATTTAAACCAACATATGCCTATTCACACAGGAGAGAAACCTAATTTGTGTGATGTATGTAACAAATCATTTAGACAAATAAGTACTTTAAACATTCATATGCGTATTCACACAGGAGTGAAACCTTATGTGTGTAAGTCATGTAATAAGTCATTTAGGCAAAAGCGTGATTTAAAAAATCATATGCGTATTCATGCAGGAGAAGAGGAACAAAACACAACAAAATCTTGAATAAAAGAATAAATTAGAGGACGGTATCTACAGAGAACAGAAGCCTCTTGTCTGAACTGAAAAATTTAGGTGAGAACCTTTACTTGTCTGTACAATAACAACTTGTCCATACTAGAAAGAAATCTCATTGTAAGAGTTGTGTAACATGTCATTTTATCCTTGTTCTTAATAAAAGTTTTATTTATTTATTTCCTGAAAGTGAAGGACCATGTTTATAAGATAAATCACAAGTGATTTTATAGGAATACTGACTTGTAAAAATGCTTGGTATATAAGAACTTCTGTTATGAAAGAAAGATTTACCACAGCATATATCTAGACTAATTAAAAACTTTTGAGACCGAACCTCTTATTATATTCAGGAATTTTTATGTGCCTTGCATTCTTTCCTTCTCTAAATTTGAACTTCCCTTTTCATAATGTTTCATGAAAACTATAAATATATAAAATATATAGTTTTGTGACATAGCTGCAGGCTGACAATTCTCACATATCAAAACTTAACCTCTGATATAATTACTCCTTGAATGTCATGAATGCACAAAAATTTATTATCACAAAGTCAATGGGCTCTAGTGTAGAACTGGGTGCCCCTTCGATTGGCGTCATTTTTTTAAAAATTGTGACGATGAAGCCTCACTTCTGGTTACCACGATAGTTTTAACTTTGTTTTAGCTTCCCGATTTTATTTAAATGAAAATAGATTGATGTGTACATGGACATATTTAAAGCAGTGCGCAATGCCTAGTTTGCCCAATTCTAGGATGTTTTTTTAAGTAAAAACAGATCGCTGTGTACATGGACATATCTTGTGCAATTCTTTGACTTCTTTTTTTGGTTTTGTGTAGTGGACATCTTGAAATTGTGCATTCCTGGTGTCGATCTTGGCGTGAAAAAAGAATTTCCAATAAACAAGGGCAACCCAATTGTAAACTTTTACCAGTCAATGTTATGTGCACAATACTCTACGTTTAAAAGATCAGTTTAGGACTGCGCTGCCAATTCCACTTGTGTTGTCTGAACAAAACCAAAACTCCTTGTGTAACTAAGGTTTTTCTTCTTCTTGTGGCTACATGTATATATTTAAAATATGCTTTCACATAATAGTCACTATTATTTGGCTTATCTCTGTGTGTTCTCTGGAGATAAGCCAAAGAATAGTGACAACATAACCTTGTGCGAGAATGTGTTAAATGTATAACTTTTGTTTTACCACTTTGAAATGTTTGTACTTTTAAAATTCCAAAGCATTGTTATATATTTCATCGCAGTGTGCATTCATTAACTTGTAACTGCTTTATGTTAAAATTTGATATTTTTGAGTATGATAACAAATTCTGTCACAGTTTTGTGATTAGTTATGGCCATGCATTCGTCATCTTGCATAGCTGAATGACGTACTCCCAAATATTGAAGATCATGCCTACCTAACTCCAAGTTCAAACATGTCATTATACAACATTTGAAAAAGAAGTATGCATCTAATATCGAGAAAGAAAAATATAGGGCCGTCTCAAATTAAATCAATTATTACATGCATCCATACTGTAGAAGAATCCCCTTTGTGTACAGTAGACAAGAAGTCATCTGAAAAATGAATCACTTGGGAAACATCTTTTCCATCCAGGTAAGAAATCCGTATATACTAAATCTTTATTCAAAAATCATTCTATATTTTTTTATCCAGCATGTGAAGGAACATGATTTTTAACTCGCAAGGACACATACTTGTTTTAAATACATCAGTGCTTGCATTCTAAAAAAGAATGTAAAATATAACATACAACTAGTTTTATTTGCAAGCATTGAAGCAAATTAACATTAAAAGAATCAGGAGAATAAAATTTTATTTAATAAATGGGAATATTTTTCATAAAAGAATTAAAAATAAATTCTTTTACAGTCTTAAATGCCAAATAAGTAAAAATATTATAAAAATAGTTAATTATCAGAATTCTCTCTCTGTCTTTTTTTTTTTTTTTTTTTTTTAAAGATTATGAGTTCTTTAAATTACGTACTATGAATGATTTACTTGGAAAGGATATTGAGATCTTGAGGAAATATTAACTAATATAATATAAGTAAAATGCAGCTTATGGAATCAGTTTTTCAAGTGTCATTTAATATAGTAAGTTCTTTAGAAAATATAAATAAATAGCTGTAAGTTTCTTTATTTATTAATATTATTATTATATTCTTGCGTATAACATGCACTTTTAATACCAAAAAGAGATTGAAATTTACAGGTGAGTGTTATATACGGGATATAAAAAAGATAGCTTCAAAGTAAAGAAAAAAAATAAGCATAAAAAATGACGGCTGTACTCTTATATAATGTAATAAATATGATTATCTTTAATATCACCAAATGTGGGGATATGTGTTCTGCGCTGGTTTTTGGTACGATGGTTTTGGGGACGATGTTTGAATGGCAACCCTTTTGATGTTGAAACTTAACTCTTTTGATGCAGTATTTTAATTGCTCATTGGTTCATGTTGTGTGTATTTTGAAATAGTCTATTTTGCAATGAGAGACGTGGTGGCAAGATATCAGTCACATATTTTGTATGTAGGATTGTGTGCAAAGTAAAATCCTACAAGGATTTAGAAAAAGAAGGTTTTGAACATTTATTCGTGAACCATAGTATCAATTTTTTGGATATCGAGTCTGGCTGTCATATAAATTTCATACGGGGTGGCACGTTTTAAAGCTACGTTCTGCTGTCTGAAGAAACTTCCATTATGGTAAGTGCAATTTATTTTATCCTTTTTATTTTGTAGAATGTTATGTTCATTGTTTTTTTACTATGAATTTCTGTTGTTATTGTTGTTTTTTGAATTCCTTATAATTTATTTTAGTTTATTTTGTTGATTTGTGCTCAATGCCTAGATTGTGCAGTTCGTAGATTTTTTTACTTCCTTGTACAAAGTAAAAAGGAAGTATTGTAATCACGAAAAGATTCAGGCAGCATATTTCAATGAAAATATCCATTCTGACCGCTTTCGAATGCAATTTACCGATGTTTTTGCATGATATCTGTACGTAAGGACATAATAAAAGACTCTTTTTCTCCAAAAAATTATAAAACTGCTTTAAAATTAATTCTGAAGAGAATTTTTCGTGGCGTCTGTACGAACGTCTATACGTACGTACGTATCTTGCATAACTCAAAAACGAGTAGCCTCGGAACTGCTATAACATCTAGATGTGCACCTCGTATTTTGGTTGCAATCGGCTGCACCAAACGTATACAAATATATATATCTATATATCCACTCTGTTACCTGGCTCAGTAATCTCAGTTTCTTTACTCTTATATGTTTGTAAATTGTACATTTTTTGCTTTAAAAATGATTGAATTATGTTGTTTTTATCTTCCACTTAAGGGTTTTATGTCTTTAGTAAATCTGTACGCAATATTTTTAGAATTATCAACAATTTTTAAGTTGTTTAAGTGTCGCTAAGCCTAATAATTTTTTTGATGCCGGACATTGCTTGTTTACATTTGAAACAGCAGAATAGTGGATTTGTTGCCAATCTAGAGAAACTTAGCTTCACAACAACGAAGATAACGCCTTCATTTATTATTGTGAATTAAATCATGCTTAATCCTTTCTGAAATTTTTTAGAGGAAATAAGTGTTTAAAATTTACTTCGTAATTTGTTATACAGATCTTTTGAGTTTTTATGTATTTTTGCCTTGTCACGAAGTAAGAACTGAATTAATTGAATGAGAAGTACTCAATCGTCTGTGAAAAACTGTTTCTTTTTTGTTTTGTTTGCTTAATTTCTTTTATACATCGTTCTAGCTTTATTATAGTATTTGAATAGAATATGTGGAAACGATTATATAATTCTTTAAATGATATAAATTTTGTGCATTCTGAGTTATAATATGAACGAAATGAACCTCGTGCCAGAGTGTCGCTATGGTAAACAAATAGAGTGAATTTTAAAGAATGCATTTATTCTATTGTGGTTTATGCGCTGTCAGCGAAGTAGATTTAATTCAATCCAATAAGTTTAAATGAAATGCAAGAAAAAATGCGTATAATTTAATGTTCCGTACAAGGAAGTCGTGGTGTACACATCAGATTTTTTTTTAAGTTAAAACATCTCGCTGTGTGCATGGATTCTTGTCAAATATTTTTGGTTAGAAACTACGTTTTTGCTATCTAAATTTTTTGTTTTTGTTTCATATTTTTAGCTTAAAATGTGTGTTTAAAACGTGGTTTTTGGAGACATTTTAGGCAGTTTAAAGTTTGAATGTAGACAAAAAATTTAGATTGTAATATGGCACCGTGGAGAAATTTGTCCCCAAGGGAGGGCGTATATAAGAGTAGTTCCAAAATTACATTTTCCACACATACCTAAATGCTGCTTATTTAAGAAAAGTGACATACTTATGAACTTAAAAATTTTCATTATCGGATAAAATGAAAAGTTTGTCATGTTCATCTTCAGGCAAATCATCGAAACTTTTTTCATGTTCACCATTATTTTTACTCTGGTCCATAAATAATCATCATCCATTCCATCTGTGGGGAAAGTGCAGAATCGCGCACTGCTTGGCGCATTTTTAAGAGTTGCAAATACTTGGCATCCATGTATTCATCGACCTATTTTCACTTAAAAAAACATCCCAGAATTGCACAAAATTGGCATTGCGCGCTCCCTTGACTTTATCCATGTACACATCGACCTATTTTCACTTAAAAAGTTAAAGAAAATTGACAAAAATCCAATTATTCTTAGTCTTGTAAAACGCGCCAAAGAAATAAGTAGGAGATTCTGCACTTTACCGCCATTTTTCACCAACAAACATTAATAAACATCCCTGTTGGAGCATGATTTCCATTTTTTTTTGCAAACCGAGTGACTTTGCATTTGAAACCAGCACTCTATTGTATTGTTAGGCAGGAGCCATATTTACTATTGAAAGGAACACCAGATCAACTGTATTTCAAATAAAGCTAAATGATTTACTAAAGACCTCGATTTTCACTTCAAAGTCTTGGCTTCAAATGACTGCAGAAACAGAAAACATCTAATTCCTACTAATTCAGAAGTCAAACAACAAAAATCAGCATTATATTTTCAAAATTTTCACAGGACTAGTTTCAATGGTATGCATTATTATGAATCAAAATTGTTTGAAACTTTAAACTTCCCGGCATGGTTCCGCTACGTAGACGATACTTTTACCCTGTTTGAGGGTAATAAAGATGATTTAAATAAAGTTCTTTCAACAATGAATATTATTGATCCTGCTATTCAGTTCACTTTTGAACTTGAGACTTGCAATTCTCTTCCGTTTCTCGACATTCTGGTCACACATAACACATCCAACTTCAGTACTACGGTTTACCATAAACCTTCATCAATTTGCCTTCCACCACACTTTAAATCATGTCATCCGACTAAACAAAAGTTAGCTTCATTTTATTCCTATGTTTTCCGTGCTCTTCAAGTTTGCTCCTCCAAACTAGCACTTGATGAAGAACTAAATTATTTAAAAGCAATAGCTATTGACAGGGGCTTTTCACCCAACATTGTTAATCAAGCAGTTAAAAAATTCTCATCTCAGCACACTAAAAGGCACACTCTTGTTTTAGGAGATTATAAAAATTCTGTTGTCATTCCCTTCTTTCCATCAATTAGCTATAAAGTTGCACATATTTTTCAGAAATTTAACTTTCGGGTTGTGTATTCTCCCATCAATAAAATTAAGAGTTCCATATTCAAGGACCCCATTCCAGATATGAATTCCTGGGGTATTTATAGGATTCTTTGCCAGTGTGGTTTAATTTACATTGGCCAAACTAAGCGAGCCTTAAAATTTCGCGTCGAGGAACATGAGGCATATGTTAGAAAAAAGGAAACACAACAGTCTTCTGTTGCTCAACATTGTTGGTCCGAAAATCACACTTTGAATTTTTCTACTGCCAAAATTATTCAAAAAACATCTTCTATTGGAGAATTCGATTTTCTAGACATTTAAAAAAATCTGTCTGTTCTAGTTAACGATCCTAATTCCAATCCGTCTTTGCCTTCGGCCTTTAAAGAAATTATGCTTTAGTTCTGGTTTCATCAACAGATGGCGCCACTTGCTTATTCGTTGCCAGGCTTTCTTATCTTATCTAGTCATTATTTTCTATCTTGTTCATTTGCAGTTTTGCAGCTGAGGATGGTGGTTCGGTAAAAACCATTGAAACTAGTCCTGCGAAAATTTTGAAAATATAACGCTGATTTTTGTTGTTTGACTTCTGAATTAGTATTTATTCGGTGTGTTATTGTGTCTTAATCTAATTCCATGAATTCATTCTGTTTGGAAATGCATTCTTACTCCAAATTATATCCTCCTTTTCTTGAAACCCTAAAATAGCATTCTTTTGTAAACTTGCATTGAATACAATCCAGCCTCTTTGCAGTAATATTTACTCGCTCAATCATTTAACCCACACACATAATGTGAATTCAGTGTACCGTTGTTTGAAAGGCTAGGACAAATCGTCAAATAAGTGACCTCAGAAGATAGCATTGCACATATATCTTTTAGGTTTCTTCATGAAGAATTGGATGCACCTTATATGGCAAATATATGTAATAATTTTAAAATGTAACTTGAAATTATAGATGCGCGTTATGTATGCGAGAAAATACGGTACAATAATTAGTGCATCAAGCATAAATAATGTAGATTTAAAAAATGTAAATTTTACTCGCACATAATGCATATTACATAATTTTCAACTGAATCAAATCTAAAATAGATGCTTGAAATAAGACTACTTTAGAATGCTGCGTAGCTTTACATGCACAAATTAAGATATACCAAAGTTTCTCATGTATTTTTTCATCTAGTTTCTTAGCACCAGATTCATAAAATTTTTAAATATTTGGATTAATTTCCTTAGAGCATTCAGAAAATGTTCTCCTAAATGTTAGAATAAATTTGTCCAGATAGTAATTGTTTGGGTTTTAATAATAAACAGAATCCTCACAAATTCCTGCGAAGGTTATGTTGAACTTTTCCTTTATAACTGTTGAACCTTTATGCTAGCCTAATGAAAAAAAATCAACTTATCACAGTGAAGGAAACACAAACTGACATTCAGTCTATGATTTCATCAAATCAGATATACACTCACCTAATTGTTTATGAGGAGGCCTAAAGAGCAGCGAAAACAATAAGAAGAATAGGTAAGATTTCAGTTGCAAGGGAGTATAAGACTTGGGTGCAATTTCACTTATTTTGGGATCCTGGGTGTAAGCCTCATCCTGAGTATAGCAATGTAGTGCTGCGCATAACTTTTTATATGGTATAACGTAAAAAATTTCTTGGCTGAGAATAAATATTCTCAGCATGTGTAGGAAAAAGAGGGCGCTGCGCCGCCCGTATGTTTAGCTAATTAAGAGTTTCGGCAGAGAGGGTTGAGAGGTTGATGAGAGTGGTTGAGAGTGACATAAACTAGATACTCTGTAATCTGTATATAATATTTGTACATAGTCTTCTCTTCATTAAATAGATTTAGTTAAAGGAAAGTGTCTTTGTTTGGCCAATAGAACACAAGAACCACCGATAAAGAAGATGTAAGTAAGTTATTACATACATCAAGTTTTGGTAGCATCAGGCCAGAAGGTGAGTCATTTCATTTTATCTGCATGCAATTTATCTTTGATAATGAGTTTTGAAGAAACTGTCGAGAGAAATAGAAAAATTAGAGGTTCGGTTCGTACCAGTGTAACAAAATTAATAAGGAAATTAGATGAGGAATTGCAAAGCGAGAATCCGAACCTAGAAGTGTTGCAAGAATCACTTTCAGTGTTAATCGAGAGAGAAACTAGCTTGTTAAAATATGATGAAGTTATTAATGCTCAAAGCACTGTTCAGGAATTAGAGACAGAAGTAGAACATTGATTAGAATACAGCGAATCCATCATTAGATGTAAATCTAAAGTCAATAGATATATTCAAAATGTGGGTAAAACCGGAACAACTTCACAAGTTTCGGAAATCAAAACTAATTATAATACTAAATTGCCTCGCATTACCTTAGAAACTTTCAGCGGCGATTTATGTAAATTTACTGAATTTTGGGCTCAGTATAAAGCTGCCATTCACGAAAACAATACGCTTCAAGATGTTGAGAAGTTTAACTATTTAAGATCTTTACTCACCGGTTCAGCTGCAAAAGCTATAAGCGGATTGCCATTAATAGGAGAAAACTATATAAAGGCCATCGAAATCTTAACTGACAGATTTGGGAAAAAAGAAATATTAGTTAGCGCGCATATGAACGTTCTACTAGCTTTAGAGCCAGTACGCCGTTCAAGTGATGTATCCAGTTTAAGAAAACTATATGATGAAATAACAGTTCAAACAAGAAGTTTAGAGACATTAGATATTAATTTTAATTCTTATGGCAATCTATTACTTCCTATTTTATATAAGTGTATACCGCAAGATTTAGTGTTACAGTTTAGTAGGGAGCAAAAGGTCGACACAGAGTCAACAGTGTCAGATTTATTGTTGTTTCTAAAGAGAGAAGTAGAAGCGCGCGAAAAGTCACTAACTCTGGGTCTTAAACAACAAACACTTTCGATAACCAGTGAAAGAAATACCGACAACTATCGTAAGAGTGTTGCTCCAATTAAAAAGAAAATGGTATCAGCGGCGACGCTTAATACATCAGTCGAAAATTATATGTGCGACTTTTGTCTTAAATCTCACCTTTCTAAAGACTGCGACTTAAGTATTTCAGAGAAACACAAAGCATTATACGATCAATTTAAGTGCAAGCGCTGTTTAAAAAAGGGTCACAAAAAACCATTTTGTAAGGCAAAATGGGTTAAATGTAATATTTGCAAATCTTTGTCGCATTTAGAGAGCCTGTGTGATGCAGAAGGGCAAGAAAATAAATCCATTAAAAATACTGCGAGCGCAGCAAAAGAGACAAACGTTAGTTCACTATTCCTCGAAACACTGAGCAAGCAAATTCCTAATGACGTGATTTATTATCAAACATTGAGAGGTCAACTGGTAGGAAATAATTCCACATTTAACGTTAGGTTGTTATGCGATTCAGCTTCCGAAAGATCTTATGTTTGTCAGTCTATTTCCAGAAAAGCAAGTTTACCAACTGTTGGTAAAGAAAGATTAAGAATTCATACATTTGCATCTTCGAATCCTCCAGTGCGAGAATTTAAAAGAAAAAGACTTTCTCTAAAAAATAAGACAGGGTTCACTCTAATCATCGAAGCACTCGAAGTAAAAACCATATGTTCCAATGCATTACCCAGGCCATCTGCAGAAATTATAAACAATCTTCGCCAACAAGGATTTCACTTATCTGACAGCTGCGATAGTGAAGTGGCAGAGGTACAGATTTTAATTGGGAATGATTACTTGAACTGCATCTTAACGGGGAAAACACATCGGTTAACAGACTATTTAGTACTGCATGAAAGCATATTCGGTTGGACATTGAGTGGTAGAGTGGGGGGGGGGGGAGAGTAAGAAGTTAAGTTCAGGGTCAGACTCCACCGGCTTGTTTATACACATCGATTCGGAAGAGGAATTAAAAATATCGGAACAGATTCGTCAGCTTTGGGAGATTGAAAGTCTAGGAATCTCTGAGTGCGCGTCGGAAAGGGGTTCTGGCGATGAACGAATAATTAAACAATTTGAAGAGGATTTGAAATATGTAGACGGGAGGTATGAGGCTCGCTTGTTGTGGAATAGGAGTCCAGAGCATTTGGAAAATAATTTTGGTTTAGCGAAAAGGCAGTTCGAAAGGGTGCAGCGAGAGTTAAAAGGTAACAGCTTTGTGAGGGAACAGTTTATGGAAATAATTAAATTTCAGACACAAAACAACATTATTCAAGAGTGTGAGGATTCGAGAGAGGGGTACTTTATGCCATTCCGAGCAGTGGTCCGTAAAGATAAAAAAAAGCACTCAAGTTCGAATGGTATTTAATTGCAGCAGTTGCGAAAGAGGAAAGCTATCGTTAAACGATTGCTTAGAAAAGGGCCCAAACCTAAACCGAATATTTTGGATATCATTCTTTCCTTTCGAAAATTTAAAATTGGATTCTGCGGTGACATAGAAAAGGCGTTTTTGATGATTGGGATAGCAAGGGAAGATAGGCAATATTTAAAATTTCTCTGGTATCCTGATAATGACAGTGAGGACTTTAAAATTATGCAAATGAACAGAGTATTATTTGGATGTAATTGTTCACCGTTTTTATTGAGTGCAACGATCAAACATCATTTAAAGAAATATGCGGAAACAAACAAAAACTGTGTCGAGATGCTAAATAGCTCACTGTATGCAGACGATTTGTGTTATGGAGGGGAAAGTGTAGAATCAGCTTTCAGTCTTTCATCAGAGGCGGTATCTATTTTGAGAGACGCGAGTTTTAATTTGAGAAAGCTAAACACTAACTCTAAAGAGCTGTGTGACTTGTGGGTTCAGGAAGGGTTGTGTGAAGAAAGTAGGTCTGAGACAGATAGTAAGTTGAAAGTGTTAGGCTTGGTGTGGAACTTAGAAGAGGATGGTTTGAAAGTAGACGTTACATCATTGTTGAGTAGTTTAGAATCGTTGAGAAATAGTAAAAGATCGGTGTTAAGCACAGCAGTTAAGGCGTTTGACCCAGTCGGATTTATTTCTCCATTTGTGGTGCGAGTTAAGAGGCTGATGCAGGAAATATGGGAGAGAGGTTTGGAGTGGGATGCAGAGTTGCCAAAGGAGTTACGGTGCAAATGGATAAAGTGGTGCGCTGAAATTGAGGAATTAAACGCGTTGAAAATAGAGAGGTACTACTTTACAGAAGTTCTAAGTAAAGGTCAGTCGGTTTGAAATTCATATTTTCAGTGATGCGTCAGTAGTGGCATATGGAGCGGTGGCATATTTTAGATATAAGAATGAGAGAGGAGAGGTATGTACGTCGTTTATAATGTCGAAGAGTAGGATAGCTCCGTTAAAAAAGTTGTCCCTCCCTAGGTTGGAATTGATGGGGGCTGTAATTGCAGCTAGGTTAGGAAAATATTTATTAAAAATATTTCAGGATTTGGTAGGTAGGTTAGTTCTGTGGACGGACTCCGAAATTTGCTTGTGGTGGATAAAGGGGTCAGCGCGTGAGTGGAAGCAGTTCGTGTCGAATAGAGTTGAAGAAATACAAGACTGTACCTCGCCTGATAAGTGGAAATATTGTCCAGGGTCGAAAAACCCAGCAGATAAATTAACTCGTGGTGAAACAGCAAATGCATTGGTGAAAGATAATAACTGGTGGCATGGTCCATCATGGTTGAAAGATTCTGAAGATCAATGGCCTGAGCAGAAGTTTAAAGTAGAAACTGATACTCAAAATTTGGAACGTTTAAGCACTTATGTTCAAGTGACTATTCCAGAAGAAGAAAATGCGTTAGACATTACCAAATTCAGTAGTCTCGAAATATTGTTGAGAGTTACAGCTTGGGTAAAGCGGTTTGTCGCCAAGCTAAGAAAACGTGTCTGTGAAGGTCCTCTTACTGTATTGGAGATCCAAGAAGCTGAGGAGTACTGGATAAAACAAGTACAGAGAGCGAATTACTTTTCGGATATTCAACAACTAGAGAGGAATAATCTAATAACACCAGATTCTAAGCTTTACAGTTTAGCACCATATCTGGACAGTAGAGGTATTTTGCGTGTCAGAGGTCGTTTGGAACAATCAGAATTAATAGATGACGAAAAACATCCCATTATTCTGCCCAAAACGAAGTTCACCGAACTAGTGATATTTAGTGAACACATAAAAGTATTCCATTCAGGAGTCATGGCAACATTGTCCAAAGTCAGGAATAAATTTTGGATACCTAAAGGAAGACAAGTAGTAAAGAAAGTTATTAACAAGTAGTAAAGACAAGTAGTAAAGAAAGTATTGCCTGGTGTGTAAAACGTTTGCAGTGAAGCCCGCCAAACAGTTAACGGGTCAGTTACCCAGAGATCGTGTAGTCCAAAGTAATCCTTTCACAGTTGTAGGCATCGACTTAACGGGAGCAGTTACTATTAGAGAAAAAGCAGGTAACCACAAAAAGGTGTACATAGCCTTATTTACATGTGCCGTCACTCGTGCTGTACACATTGAAGTGGTTTCAGATATGTCAGCAAAAAGTTTCATTTTTTCATTACGACGTTTTTTAGCAAGAAGAGGGAGCTGCAAAGTGATTTATTCAGATAATGCGAAGAATTTCCGCAGCACATGTGAAATAATTAAAGGATTTAAAAGAATCAAAGCAGATCCAAGTGTGAGTGATTTCTTGACATCCAAAGAGGTAACATGGAAATTCATACCTGAGCGTTCCCCATGGTGGGGAGGGTTCTGGGAGCGTTTGATGAGAAGCATCAAGGAACCTCTGAAGAAAATCTTAGGGAGAGCATTACTGACTTTCGAAGAGCTCTCTACAATATTAACTGAACTCGAGTGTGTGCTAAATAATAGACCTCTAACATACGAGAGCAACGAGCTGGGTGAACCTCGCCCGCTCACACCTTCACAGTTTTTATTGCCAGGACGTGGTACATTTAACTTTCCCGAGCATTTCTTGGAAATTTTTAACAAGGTATCCGACAAAGAGACTTTAACCAGGAGGAAGCTTTACCAATCCAAGCTCTTAAAATTAACATGGATCAAGTGGAAAGAGCAATATTTACTCCATCTTAGAAATGCGCATAACTTTGCTAATCCTAAAACTGAGCGGAACCTTAAGACTGGAGACGTTGTGTTGGTAGAAGGACCAAAACAATCCAAACTACTTTGGGACATGGGTGTAATTAAAAACGTGATTATAGGAAGAGATGGACATGTTCGAGCGTGCTTCGTTCGCACGCCCAAAGGACAATTCAGAAGATCGATCCAGATGTTATATCCTTTCGAGATTTAATTTAGAACTTTTGATATTATTGAGTTTATTATATTATTAATTATTATGTTCATTTGTGGCTTTGATATATACTAGTATAGATTATTCTTTTGTATTATTCATTTATATATGTCATACCATTTAGTATTAATCCATTATTAATTAATGTTGATATTGTTATGCAAGTAAGTTTGTGTACTCTTGTTAAAGAGTACAGGTGGGGAGTGATGTAGGAAAAAGAGATAGAGGGCGCTGCGCCGCCCGTATGTTTAGCTAATTAAGAGTTTCGGCAGAGAGGGTTGAGAGGTTGATGAGAGTGGTTGAGAGTGACATAAACTAGATACTCTGTAATCTGTATATAATATTTGTACATAGTCTTCTGTTCATTAAATAGATTTAGTTAAAGGAAAGTGTCTTTGTTTGGCCAATAGAACACAAGAACCACCGATAAAGAAGATGTAAGTAAGTTATTACAGCATGCATAGATAAGCCTTCGCATAAACCTTCAAAGTTAATCGATGTCGTAGATGTAAGTATGTGAGAAGCTACTGCTTAGCAATTATTGGCATAGGTGGTGAGATGCGGACATACTGCTCGGCGTCAGAAGTCCAAGTGGTCGAAGAAATGCATAATCGTAGGAAGGCAGATCGAAGAGGTGGGCTAACTTGTCCAAACTTTGTGCAGCCAATGAGAAACCTAGAAGGCAAGTACAAAACTTAGCAAGTCAGGCATTGGTAGGTGGGAGGGTCTTAGGATACTTAACTTTATTGTGAATATTGAGGGAGACGATCTGCTTCTTAGTCACTTCATATTTTCCCCATTCGGTCCTGATCCCTCGTGGATGTAGGTTGCTTGAATATGTCAGAGCCAACCAACGCAACTATGCCTAACAGCAATGATAGTTATCCTAACGTGGACGAGAGTGGCCTTTTTTACTGCAGCTCAACCACGCGAAAGCTGTGTTAGATTACCGCCTGATAATTTAGGATTACCTACGGAAAATGATAATTTAGATTCTGAAATGGATATAAGACGAGAAAGACTCATGGACTTGGAGAAAGAGATCAAAAGTATGCAAATCTCAATCATGATTTATCAGAAACGTCGTTCTGCTATGAAAGAGGACACGGTTACTGCCCCAGCGATAAAGCTACTTCAAAAGTTGAAAGCCGAAGCAGAGTAATTAAGAGGTAAGTGCAACTTTCCTAGTTCGTCAGGCATTAACCCACCCCCTAAACCAAAAAAAAAAAAAAAAAAACAGAGGAAAAACTGAAAATAGTAGTAAATGTAAACTAAATACTAACACTAAAAATATCAATAATGATGGATTTCTAATTTCAGCTACTAAAACTGTTAAGCTGCAAAAAATTGAAAAAGTTATTGAAAATATTGAAACCACAAATCAATTTAGTGTGTTAAATGAAAATATGATTATTGATAGCAATAATACTTATACTCCAGTATCTCAGGCTGTGCAACAGCAGACGATCCCCAGCCCTCTAGCTGTCCCTCTGATAAAGGAGATCTTGCGCACGAGGATTTTTTGAAAGAACTTGCTAATACCACAGATACTAAGCTCCTAGGAAAGGTTAATGGTGAATTGCTCAAAATTCTCCATCATAGCCCCTGCGCAAGGATGACACGCAAAATCGTGAAGTGTTCCACATTTTCCCCGGAGTCTTGGTTGGGAGTCCTGGGGTTCACAGGAGGTCTCAGGACTGTCGGTGTGAGGTGAGACAGTTGTTTCCAGCCACAACAGCTCGGTGAGCCCTATGATCTATTGGGTTTTCTCTGGATTGAAGTGTGGTTGGACTATACCTGCATAACTTATAGTAAACATTGGGTGTCCCAATACATTTCTACCAGAATCAGCATAGCCCAGAAGATCACAGAATACTTACTACCTTATTTAAAGATAAACATATTGAGCATTATGTTATCAATGTCAAGTATGATCAATCAATCAAAGTTGTCATTAGAGGAATTACTTCTTCAAACAAAAAAGAAAATATCATCAATTCTGCCAGAGGTTTCCCAATAGCTAAAGTTACCCAGCTAACTAGGAGAAGAACAAGAGCTCCAGTGCCATTACAAGTAATTAAGAATGGTACAAGTAATTCATGGTACAAGTAGTTAAGAATGAAAACTGACAAAATATTCCATCTTAAGGAACTTCTGCTATTCTCTGTCAAAAAGTTTGTCTCTAGAAACCAAGTACCCCAATGTTATAACTGTCAGCGGTGGCACTATTCCTCTGAAAACTGCTTCTTTACACCACGCTGTGTAAAATGCTCCTTCAAACACAAAACCATGGATTGCCCGATGTCTGGATGCACAGAAAATCCAAGTTGCAACAACTGTTCTCATAATCATACAGCATCATATTGTGGATGTCCTTGATTTCCAAAAAACAAGCCTTCCCAATCAAAACAGATAACCATGTAAAAATGTTTTTTCTTTCGCATAACTACTCAGCATCCTCTCTCATCTATGGCACTATCTATTAGAACCTGGCTAAACACCAAAGTGAGGATAAACACTTAAAACCGACTGAAAAAGTACACCAGTCGTCTTCTGCTGCACAGAATGGTAATAATCAAGATGAAATTATCTCCTCCAAAACAAAATTTTTAATAATTTTACATCCCCCCCTTTGCTACTGGTGTTTGATAAGAGGTTCTAGCAAAGTTCTGTGTTAAAATTATTTTGAACTTTCAAAGATTTTTCACTGTAGCATTTTAATTTTTTCTAAATTTTTAAGGGCATGTTTACATTTTTTTCAAGATTCTTTTTAGATTAGAAAAATATTCTTAAATTGGAAGATATTTTTTAATGATCTTATTTTGTATTTTTGTCATTTTCCTTAGCTTTGAGGAGGACCAGAATTTTTGGGTGAACTACTGTATTTACGCGAATCTAATGCGCATCGTTTTTGGCCAAATGTAGTATTCAAAATTGGGGTGCGCATTAGATTCGATGGCGCATTAGATTCGAGTGCAAAGTTCGCCGATGACCGTGAATTGACCCCGACAGGAAAAATTAAGCGTGCTGCACCGCACATTGTTGCACCTGGAAAAGCATCGAAGCACCAAAGATTGTGAAATCTTTCAAGAAATGCTGCATTTCAAATTCATTGAATGGCAATGAAGATGACGAGCTCTAGAACGCCGAGATTGATGATGATGAGGAAAGAAGAAATGAATCTGCGTCTGACGAAAAGAGCTGCGAGGATTCCAGTGATGAAAACAGTGAATAAAGACGTTTACTATTAATCACTAATTGTAGAAACTGTTAGCTAGATAGAAATGTTACGATTTATTTAATGTTCATATTTTACGATAGATACCGTATATACGGTAGTGGTAACTAACAGTGATTGTTTCACATAACAATTGCCCACTAATAGGTTAATTCTATGTTCTACTACTTTATGTATAAATCCATTGTTGTATAAAATAAGATTCAATAAATTCCTCATATCATTGATGCGCATTACATTCGCCGAAAAACAATTTTTTTATTATTTAAAGTTTTAAAATGGGTATGCGCATTAGATTCGATGGTGCATTAGATTCGCATAAATACGGTATTAAGATTAAAAAATATATTGAAATGGTTCATCAGCTGATTCTGGACACATCAAAGCAAGAATTTTGTTTTAGAAGGGGAAATGTAATTAAGTTCGACATACCTCCTCTTGACGATGTTAAAGTTGGTTGGATTCCTCTACTTTCTTGTTCTTTTACACTCTTTTTTTTTCTTTTTTTGTGATAGTTTATTTTAATTTTTAAATTTTAAAATATTCTAATTCTACATTTATAGGATTTTATGAAGTTCATTCGAATTTCAATTTTTAGAGTTTGTGAAAAGTTAGTTCTAAATTTCTTTCTTTATATATATATATAATAAGAACTCCTCCTAGAAAAAACTAATTTATTTATTTATTTATCCCACATTTTCATTTTGAAACATTTTAGTACATGCTTTTCCTCAATATTTTAAAAGTTGATTTTTTGTTTTTAGATTTAAACATTTGAGTATATAAAAAAATATTGTTCAAGAGAATGTTCTTTTTCCCAACTTTAAAAATATTCAAAGTACATAAAACTTGGCACAGATAATTACTGACATCAGGAAAACTCTCTCAACTTTCTAAATAAGATACAAACTGACTTGAACTCTATACACTATGATGTAAAATTATCTAATGGGAAAAGGTGTGTATACAGCCAAAGACATTTCTGTGAATGATATGAATAAGCAAGGGGACAAGAGATGTTAAAATAAAAAATTGGTTCAGATTTTAAGATATTTTATAATTATATGTATTATACATATTTATACTCAATAAAATTTCATAATGATAGTGCTATTACTTTTCAGAAAATAAAATTATCAATGATGCGTTCGAATTGAGAGCTTGTGAAAATATTCCAAAATTTTTCATGGATGAAACCAGGCTATCGAGAAATATGAAATTCCTGAATTTCTTCTAATTGCAGATCCTCCTAGATAATTTAGGTCAAGACACAATTTCTTATCCTAAATTTATTAGTGACGTGTTAAAAGGATCTATTTGTATAGAGAAAGACCCAGTCACAGGACAAACGTATTTTTCCACAAGGGAAACACAGCTGGACTTTAAAGATGTATGTGATCTTCATGAAAGTGTTTGTGTATATTGAGTTTATTTATGTAAACAAAAATAGCTCTACCGAAAACATTTTCATAACAGCACAAAGCGAGAAGTTTGTATATGTTATGGTCACAACAGAATATATAAAAGTAAAATTTAATAAACTTATTTATTTAAATAAATGTCCTGTTTTTTTTCCCACACGTATCTTCCTATCACAAGTTAAAGAAAAATACTATTCCAAAAATCTCATTTTTGAACACATAACATTTTAAACTCACAAGTGAAAAGAAAAATGCCCTCTGAAGACATAAGTCAAAAGAATAAAGACAATCCAGACAGATTCATCTTTCAAGACCAATTTTTACCTTAGGTACAAATTTCTTTAAGAATTTTGTCTAATTAAAGGAATCTCATGAGTAGTTTTCTGTCAAGTTTAATGGCTTCTCCAAGTTACATTAACACTCAAAAATAATTCTAAACAAAATTTTGTAATATGACAAGACAAAAGGAGAACCTACCATAAAACATTTCTACAACCAAATAATGTACAAATGGTTCAATTTCTTTCTCTCACGTTTCGTTGAGGTGAAAACTCAAGATTATCCCTTTGGAAGGTAAGCAAAAGTAGAATTTAAGAAACTCATTTATTTAAATAAATGTCCTGTTTTTTTTTTTTTTTTTTCACTTGTCTTCCTGTCCCAAGTTAAAAAAAAAATACTGTTCCAAAATCTCATTTTTAGCTCACAAGTGAAAAGAAAAATCCCTTCTGAACACACAAATCATAAGTAAAAAAGAATAAAGACAATCTTGACAGACTCATTTCTCAAGACCAATTTTTACCTTAGATACAAATTTCTTTAAGAACTTTTCCTAATTAAAGGAATCTCACGAGTAGTTTTGTGTCAAGTTTAATCGCTTCTTCCAAGTTACATTAACACTAAAAAAGGATTCTAAACAAAATTTTGTAATATAATAAAACAAAATAATAACCTACTATAAAACACATTTCCTCAACCGAATGATGTACAGATAGTTCAATTTCTTTCTCATCAATACTTGATAATACCATTAAGATTCCTTAATTATTATTAATCCAGGAGATCCAAAATTTGTTTCTTATTTATGTTAGAAACGTGGTAAACGAATCAACGTTTTTAATTCTCTTTTTCCATGTTATTTTATGGATGACCAAGACAAGAAAACGGCCGTTTGGGCAAGCAATTACTATCACGGTTTATCTTGGGACGAACGAGAAATACCTTATTGTCATTTACAATTTACTTTACACATGTTGAATCTGACATTTAAAAAATTTCCAATTTATTGTCGAGGAGAAGGAAAACTGTCATTCTTGGAAAAATGGCTTGGAAGACCCGTTTATAATATTTCGGGATCGAAAAAAGAAATTGAAAACAATGTCCAATGCGAAGGTTGTCAAAACCCAATTACTGCCTTTTTTCGCTAGACATAGCGAACTGTCCACGAAAAACAGGATTTTGCTCTATGAATCAATGATAAGGCCAATTCTGACATATGCTAGCCCGGTTTGGGGCGCAGCAGCAATTACTAACAGGAAACATATCCAAATTTTTCAGAACATTATGCTACGACGAATTTATAAAGCTCCTTGGTTTGTTACGAACGAGGACATTCATAATACAGCCAAAATTCTCTCCATAAATCGCTTTATACAGCGACTTTCGGCTAACTTTTTACAAACGATTCCTTCGATCGGAAACCCCGTACTTCACAGCCTCCCTGTTTATCATCCGGGAATTGCATCGTCAAAAATGAGACCCAGAGCTATTCTGGAGAACGCATATAATGCGCTTCCTTTTCCCAAGAGGCGTTGCTATGGAGACGAGGCGCCTCGAAGGTTTCAATACACTCGATTTCCGAGTATGGACGCGGACGAGGGCGGTTGCTCGCTTTGCGAGCTCCCGCCGACAGAGCCTTCATCCATGGAATTTTGTGATTCTTCGAAAACAAATGCTTTACCTTTGGATACTCCAAACGTGCAATCATGTACAGAGAGCAATCCATCTGATGATAATAGCCAAGACGACCGATCTAATCTTATCACTGAATTGTTGTAGATCTCTGAATCGATGGCGAATTTATAGGAAATATGTTGATGCTTTTGCTCTGCCAAAAGATGTTTTCATTGCGTATTTCAGATTGCCAAAATTTATAGTTATTTTAATTTGCGATGAACTGAGAGAGTATTTGGAGCCACATTCAGAAAACAAGAACGCAATTTCTACTGAAAGAAAGGTTATACTATTCCTGAAATTATAAATATAAATTGTAATTGTATGCTTTAAAAATGGAGACGATAATAAGTTTATCAAGCACATTAACCTTCTTGATTTAACACAAATGTAGACATCCGATAAGCTTCTACTCGATGTATGTACAGCAAGAATTACGTTTACTTTAAAATCTAACAGTTGAATACCTTACCAATAATACTGTGAACACAAAAAGGAATGTCGTTCATTATTACGCGAAATTCACACTACTGTAAAATAAAAATTAATATATATATATATATATATATATATATATATATAAAACTATAAAATAGCTTTATAATATCTTTTTCAGTAGCTGTACTACTACTAGTGTGATACTTTCAAAAATAAGTTTTAGCTCAGAGGGGCTATTAATTTCGTTTGGCCATTTTGTGGCGTTTCACTTTTCAAATCGCTGCCACCAAGCATTATCGCACTCTATTATATTTAAAGAAATTAAATAATGAGGAATATTCAGAATGTATGAATGTTTCTCGCACTGTGATAAAACAATGGTACCTTGAACCATGAAATTCTGAATAACGTAATCCTCTATCCTAATATAGGCATCTGGAGGCCCAAATTTGGAACTGGGAATTTGTTTTATTATCTATTTCATATTTTGTAAAGCATTTGTGAGTTTTTGATTAAGAAACCCAACGATTTCAAAGCGAGCAATGGCAACATTGAAAGAAAAAAAAAATTTTTTTCATCTATAGCGCGCGAGACTGTGTATCGGAAATTCTAAAGCTATGCTTTTTTTAAATTATATGATATTGCTGTTGAATTGAATTTTATGGTTTAAGTGCGAAAAACATGATATTTAATAAATAAAGGTAACAAGCAAAACGTTAAAAAAATGGCGCTTTGGGAGTAATATAAATTCTGAAGGCTTTCAGATTTGTGTGTGTGTGTGTGTGTGGTGCAATTTTATTACGTTTTAAAACTGGTTTCTAAGTGAGGACTTTCTAAGCGAAACTGGCTCGTATACAAGTTACACACGGGGAAAGCCACGAAAACGCCGGCCACCTCGTTCGCGGGATTCGAACCTCGGACCAAACTACCTGCGTTCAGCGACTCTACCGCTCGGCGGCTGGTGGGCTTGTTAGCAGAATTATACTGCATTATTATTGTATTATGCTATAAAGTAACAACGCTATAAGACTGAGGGTTTGTTCATGGAACTTTTGTAACTTAATATAGTATTAAAAAATAATTGTTTCTTTGCAAATTAAAAAAAAAAAAAAATCTGAAATGTTTCAGATTTTAAATTACGTCCAAAGGGGCGTTTTTTAACATTTTGTGTGTTACCTTTCTTTATTAAATATCACGTTCCTCGCACTTAAACCATAAGATCCAGTGCAACAGCAATATCGCAAAATAGTTTTAAAACGAGCATATCTTTAGAATTTCCGATACAGAGACTCATGCGCTGGTGATAAAAATGTTTTTTCTGCACAACGTTGCCATTGCTCGCTTTGAAATCCTTGAGTTTGTTAATCAAAAATTCGTCAAAGTTTTAAAAAATAGGAAATCGATCATAAAACAAATTTCAAATTTCAAATTTGGTCTTTCACATGCTCATATTCGTTGGAGGATTACGTTATTCAAAATTCGATGACTCTATGTACCGTTGTTTTATCACAATACGAGAAATATACATACATTTATGCAGATTTTTCATTATTTAATTTCTTCAAATATAATGCAGGACTCTAACATTTTGTGGCAACAGTTTGAAAAGTGAACCGACATTTATGAGTCCGACGCAAAATGCCAAAACGAAACTAATAGTCCTTCGGGATTCAAATCCCTTTGGACTAAAAAAATACTGTTCATAGCATTCTCATTTTTATATTGTAAAAGAGATATTGATTATTATTAGTTTTCTATTTAAAATGTGTCGAAACGCTGGTTTGACAAGGACTTCAACTGCAGGAGACCTACGCTGATTATTTTTACTTTAGTACTTGCGTTGTGGAAATATTACTATCTTTTAATTGTTTTCACAGAATAAAATCTTTTGAGAAGGAAGAGTATTTAAACTGAGCAGTTCTTAGATATATAAAAAATTCAAATAACAGCAATGTAATATTAAAAAGAAAGGTATTAGTAATTGTGTGACAAAAATTGCAAAACGAATTAATCACACATACAGGATAGATTAGTTCAGTTTTGGTTATATATTTTATATTGAAAAAATATTTTCTTTCATGTTAATTATAGAATAAATTGTTTAAAATAAAGCATTTTGATGCGTATGTGATAGATGAATGCAGCAGCAATCAGCCATACTGTAATAGCGAATGAATTTTATTTCTTTGCCTGAAAGAAATAATTTTCATAGAAAAAGAAAGTAAAAAAAGGGAAGAAATAATAAGAAAGAAATATTTTCTTTCTAATTTCTTATTTAAAGGTAAGCATGGAAAAAAAAAAAAAAAAAAAAAAAAAAAAAACTTAGTTTGCTATTAGATTGTATTGCAAATTAATCATATTATAAATTTAAATGATTAAAATTGTTTATTTCTAAAATGATCTGAAGTAAGCTTAATTCATTTACTCTTATCTATTTACCATTGCTTTCGTGGTATCCCATATCACTCTTTATTTCTTTGCTCTAAATATTCCTGCTTTAATTTTCCCCTTAACGGGATTTTCCTTCACATAACACAGCAGCATATTCTGCTGCGTGTTGGTCGTAATACTGTTTTGTACAATTTTTTTCGAACTACAAATGCAGCGTGTGAGTTAGTGAAATAATAGGAGAATATTCCTAGAACTTCAGCCAGCGCGCGCTATAAATTTCGTCACTCGTCTGTACTGCGATTGGTCTAAAGCTCCTTGAAGCCTTGTCCCCTTTCAGTAAAGTTAAATGGACTCACCTGCCCACCAACTGAGGACCACAGAATGGCTTTCACCGATAAGTTGTGATGGCTGTCTATACCGGTTTTTTTAGTCGATATTGTTCGCTCAAGTTGTAGACAGATCCAGTGATCATAGAATAGGCGTCCAGTTTCGACTCCCTCGGCTCAAGATACCATTACTGCCTCCAGCAGAAAAAGAAAGACTGCGAGCGTAGATTCAGAGGGCTTTATTACCCCCGCATCACGCAAACAGGGAAAAACTCCAGAAATCATTACAATTGATGATAGTAACCCCACTGAAGTAATTGCAAATTCAAAATATTGTTTCTAAAAACAAATATGAAAGAATTAAAGAAAGCCTCTCGGACAGCGGTCGCAGTCCTGCCAAGGGAAGCTCGATAATCACCCCCCCCTGTTAACGGGGAAACTTCAGGAGGAGAAACTAGTACGGCGCAGTCACAGAGCGCTCCCCCCCCTCCACAGCAACCCTCCATTCCGGCTATTCACTTAAGAGCAGCAAACAGTGGAGAACGCAGATGACTTCCTGCGAGAAATTTTACCTAATATCAAGTGCATTCTCACTGGACCTCTTTTAAAATTATTTGTTCAAACGGAACTAGAATTTAGAGAGGTTACACGATGGATGCGGCAGGCCAGCATCCAATTTAAGACTTTTGATCTAAAGCAGGATAGGCCTATCAAAATTGTTATCAGAGGCTTCCCAAACGAACTGAAATCGAGGACGTCAAAAATGAAGTGGAATCATGGGGTTTCGAAGTGCATAGGAGCGCCCGGTTGACTAAACCGCGCACTAGACACCCTATGCCACTTGTTTACATACAAGTCCGACCTCATCCCTTCATACACCAACTGTACAGTGTCACCGATGTGTGGGGCGCTGAGGTCAAATTTGAGGCTTACAGAGGCGGTAAAGGCCCTACTGAATGCTTTAGGTGCCAAGGATTTTTTCATTCTTCTGAAATTGCACCCTTAACATCCGTTGTGTGAGATGCGCTGGCCCGCACTGGGCAAAAGATTGCACATTAAGTGACGATCAACCTGCTTGCTGCTGCAACTGTGGAGGTAGTCACCCAGCGTCCTTTAAATCTTGTCCTCGTTACCCAGGTAATAACAAAAAGAGCTCAAAAAAGAATGCTCCTAGGGCAGCTGCTCCTGCAGCCCCCCCCCTCAGGGAACTACAAACACCCCAGCAAAAGCTGAACAACCAGCCACTGTGACTGCACCTAAAAGCACAAGCTCGCTGTCTTATGCAGCGACCCTAGGTAAAGGACCTACAGAGCCCCTACCCAAAAATCAGGGTCCAAATCCGGCGGCTATGGCGAATGTGCCTCAAATAGCTCCCCCGGTTACTCAAGTAGAAAGTGGAGCCTCCGAGGATGTTTTCTCCTCTACTTTAAAATGCCTAATTGAAATCTCCCGCGATCCTGCGGTAGATAGGCATATTCTACTACAAGCCTTCCAAAGGGTCTCCAAAGCTTAGGCAGGCAGACGCTCTTACGAGGGCCTTCCTAATTTATGAAAGCTATATTATGCTTTCAAATTAGGATTTCTCGGCTATTTTAGACCCATGTCTTAAGTTTTTCAGAGCTGTAACCTTTTACCACGGCCTTAAATTCAACTGTTTAAGACAAAATTCAATTACCAACAGAGAACTTACCATGTGCACATGGAATGCAAACGGCCTCACGAATAAGATCGATGAGGTCAAAGATTTTATTGTAGTGCACGATCTTGACATGTTATTAGTCCAAGAGACTCATCTTACCCCAGGGAGAACTCCCAAAATTGGGAATTATGACATGTACTCGACTGACAGGGTGTCATTAGCCAGGCGTGCAAGTGGTGGCACCTGAATCTACGTGAATCGTTCGATTAAGCATCACATGATACCCCCTCCTGATTTAAGTATTTTGGAATCAAAATTTTCCTCCAAAATTCTCCCCCACTAACAGTCATCTCGGCGTACCTGCCTCCACTATCAACTGCACGTGGAAGAGGTACTTTTCCTGTCAGTGATTTTGATAAACTTTTATCATTATCAAATCACCTAATTATTGCTGGTGACCTAAATTCACGTCATACCGCATGGTTTTGCCCTAACAGGAACAGGTATGGCATTAGTCTAAATTCATGGTGCCAGAGAAACCATATACAGATCATAGCTCCTACCCTCCCGACTTACTACCCTGTTAGAGGGACCCCTGCAGTTCTTGATCTGGCTGCCTTTTATAATGTCAATTTTAGACACGAAATAAAAGTGATTCAAGACCTTGACTCTGATCACTATCCAGTTTTGATCACCCTAGATATCCAAAATCGTTACTCAAAATTACAGGAGCAAGTCTCTACAAATTGGAACGATTTTAGATTTATTTTGGAACGTACTGCTATCCCCCCTATCAAAATTACCAGCAATTCGGATTTTGACAGGTGTTTACTAAATTTGGAGTCCATTCTCAAAGAAGCGAGAGCTGCGGCTTCAAAACCAATTTTCTATCCGGGTGTCAGACTCCCACCTGAGACTAAATCCAAAATTAAGCAGCGGAACTTTTTGCGAAAACTTTGGCAAAGGTCGCGTGATCCCAGTATTCGCGCCCAATTTCGCAAAATACAGAACGAGATAAGGACTGAAACCAGTCTCTTCAAACAGACGGAGTGGAAACACTACATTGAGTCCCTAACGATTGAAGACAATTCGGTTTGGCGGGCTGCCGCTCGAATACGCAAACAATCCAGACACATTCCGCCGCTCCAAACGGCCGATGACGCACAGATGGCTTACACAGACACTGAAAAGGCAGAAGTCTTAGCCGACAGCCTTGCTACTCAATTCGCTCCTAATAACGACGCCTGCTGTAACCGCCCGGTTACTCAAGGGCGCATACATTCACGTGTTGAAGAGTTTTTAACACAACCTTTCACGCCTGAACTTAGGCCCACTGATCCTAAAGAGGTGATGGAATACATCAATAGACTGAAACCCAACAAGGCTCCAGGCATGGATTCTATTTCTAATCGCATGATTAAAAATTTCCCTGTAATGTTTATTGTTTGGATTACGGTCCTTATTAATTTTATGCTAAGGAGAAGCTACTTCCCCAACCGCTGGAAAATTGCAACGGTCGTCCCCATTCCAAAACCGGGGCAAAACCTAAACTTACCCGTCAACTACAGACCAATTAGTCTGCTTTCCTCACTCTCAAAAGTATATGAATATGTCTTACTTAATCGCCTGAATGAATTTTGTCGAGATCAAAACTTAATCATCCCGGAACAATTCGGCTTCCGACCTAAACACTCCACGGTACACCAGTTACTACGTGTAGTGGAATTCATTCATGAAGGCTTTCGTAAGCGAGAGAATACTGGAATTGTCTATCTTGACATAGCTAAAGCCTTTGACAGGGTTTGGCATGACGGACTTATTTACAAGCTCATGCGACTTGGATTTCCGGCTCACATCATTAAAATTATTAGCTCGTACTTAGCCGGACGAAGCTTCCGCGTACGAGTTAACCACGAACTCTCCTCTCCCCGCCCGATCCATGCTGGATGTCCTCAGGGCAGTCTTGTCTCACCTCTGCTCTTCAATATCTATATCAACGACGTGCCTAAGGCACCTAGTATCGATTTAGCTTTATATGCAGACGATACGGCCATCCTAACTCAACATACCAACATCACCACAGTAATCTCTACATTACAGAGTTACCTTTCAGCCTTAGAACTCTGGCTCGGACTGTATAAAATCAAAATTAATGTCGCTAAATGTGCTGCCACTTTATTCATCCGAAGAAACATCCCTCGTTTAGATAATCTAATTTTCTTCGGTGAACCTATTCCCTGGGTTACTACTTACAAATACCTTGGTGTTCTACCAGACTCAAAATTAACTTGGCAACTCCACATTCAAAAAATTATTGCGAATGCGGAAGCTGTCAAAGCCAACCTGCGCCCCTTTTTCGCTAAAAATAGCGACCTGTCACTTGATAACAAGATCTTGCTTTATAAATCTATCATAAGGCCTATTCTCACTTACGCGAGTCCCATCTGGGGCTCAGCTGCTGTGACTAACCGTAAACACGTCCAAATTTTTCAATCAAAATTTTTACGGCAGATATTAAACGCTCCATGGTTCATAAGGAACGATGACATTCATAACGACGTCAAAATTATGCCCATTAATCGCTTTATACAGCGACTTTCGGAAAGATTTTTCAAAAACATCCATCTTGTTGGAAATCCAGTATTACATACCCTGCCGGTATATGATCCTGCGGTTGCCTCTTCTAAAAAGCGACCCAGAGCAATCTTACAACCTGATTATGCTCAACTACCTTTTAAACGGCGTCGGTATTGGAATACAGACGCCCAAGTGGATGCTTACCTCTCGTTCCTAAACCCCAACCGCCCCCGCGTTAACATTGCGTAAGGGCATTGACCGGAGGAACCCTGTTCTTTAACTCTTTAAGAAGAGTCTTCTAACATGGAGGTAGGAAGTAAGAAGGAGTCGCCCTAAACAAGTTTCTCCGTACCCTGCTCTGAAGCACCGGCGATCCCAACGTGGTGACCAAAACATTGGGTCATTTACCATTGAGTTCTATGGGATTTGACGCGTTCGGGTGTAAATATTTTGTAATTACGTCGCACATATACATATAAATGTATATATTTTCTTTTTCTACAACACTTCAGAGTCCTAAGTATGTGAAAACAACATATTTTTAAACAACATTTCATTCTGAACGGAATTAAATGCTATACTTTTCACAGGACAGTTTTCTCAGAATGGTTTAATTTGAATGAAATATTTTCACAAGTTTTCGTTAATTACATTAGAAAAAAAATTAAGGTGATTCGATTTTATTCGGTTAAGGTACAAAAGTTAAGATCAAAGTTTATTGTATTATTAATATTAAAATTATGCATTATTTCTTTTCTATTTATAGAGCTTCTTCCTAAAATACTTTCTTAAATATGACATGATTTTTTGGCTTCTTTTAAATCGAAAAATGTAAGTCAATTTATAATTAATGCTCTATTCTGTTCATTTTAAATTAGAGAATTATTAGGAATTAGCGAAATACTTTAAATAAGTATTTCGCTAATTCCTAATAATTAAATATGTATTAAATAGTATTTGACTTTCTCTGAACATTTCTGAAAGGGAATAAAATAAGTTTTTTTTTTTTTTTTAAGTATTATTTAAAACTTGTAACTGAGTTATTATAAAATGTAAAGGGAATAATTCTTTTAATTATACTTATCAGATTTTTTTTTTACCCTTCATTTCAACAATACATATTCCAAAACTCCTTATTACGTTAAATGCGCATCTCATAGCATTTGCTTTACAATACCTTTTAACAGATTGCTTTCCAATACGAACAATTCTTGCTTAAATAGTTTTATAACGTATTTGTCAACAGGATTTCAATTTATGTTTACAATTCAATATTAAGGTTATTATATATTTAGATAATATTTATAATCATTATAAATTAGATACATTTAATCATTAGATTTCTTCACAGTACTTTCACAGTTTTTTATAAGTGAATAAATTCTTCATTTCAAATACATTTATAAATAATTTAATGAATATTTAAGTATTTTGTCAAAGGCAGATACATGCTTTTTGCAAGCACATGCATAAATACCCATACACATTTCCTATTTATCATTTCCGGCATGTGCAAATCTTTAATTTCTGTGCATTCACTATATTTTTCGTGTAAAGTAATTTACACTAATTTAGCATACACCCGAAAGTTTTACATAAAAAATATATATGAATATAATTTGAATGAAAATTATAAGTATTATTTTTAATACCCACTCAAAGGTCAGTTTTTCTTCAAAATTCCTCCACGACGGCATCTCTCTCTTTAGGCAGATAGCCCTTGCATGCGTTACTCTATTTAATAAAATCTTAATCTGACCTATGTGCCTAATTACAAATATTTTAACATACATAATTTTATATGTACATTTAGTCATCAAGTTTCAAACTTTTCAAATCTTCTAGAAAATAAATTTTGGCAGATCTCTTTTAGCAATTTTCTTAAAATCTATATTTTTGTAGTGCAACAGCTTAGAATTTTATAAAACAAATTCATAATCAAAATCGCTGTTGTTAGTTATCGAAAAATAACCAAGATGTGATTTTTGCGTAAATGTCAGTAAACTATACAAATTGCTATTATCCATCCCACTATGAATGTTTCTTTCATGCGAGAGTGTCCCTTTTTCGATTTCTATGGAACTGTCGTGTGTCGAAATACTATCAGAATCTTGTCAAGCGAGCTTCTGAATGTAAACAAATAACACCCTGTCTGGTGACCCAAGCTTCAAAGCAGTGCTTCACTTCTAGCGCGGAATGGCCCCTCCTCCCTTTCCTACCTCCATGTCTTCTAAAGTTTCTTTAACAAGGGACAACTTATCTCCGCAGCCGCACGCGACTGCACTTAATTTCTCAATAGCTTCTTAAAAGCTTCTTTTCCACCCGCTAAACGGGTTGCTTTCGACCCCCTAAACGGGTTGCTTTCGACCTTTTAACGTCGCACTAAATAGCGACCAATAATTTTCTTCTCCTCCTTCAGTGTATCACACTGAACTGCTACTAGAACCCGCCCAACGAGTTTCGCCCCCAGCCCTTTTGCCCAACTCTCCGGACTGCTTGTCCTAAGGATTTTATTTTGCTGTTGATATCAAGAATCAAGGAAATGTATTGCACCTTTTTATTCTTTTCAAAACTTTTTGAATGTTGACTCCTCTCTCAAAATTTATTCCTGGCCCTTTTTAAACACAAAATTTAATTTAAAGACTTTCTAAGAGTTTTCCTTTTTTCTCATGCGGAAGGCATTATCTGAAAAGCTTTTATTTTTATAATTAGGCTTCAAAATTTTCCCTTATTAGATGAACCCCTCTTTTGATGTAATTATTCTATCTCTGATGATGTGGAGTTAAAGGCCTAGCCTAGCGCACTCCGTAAATTAACTTCCTTGATCCTTGATCAATACACTCGTTCGCTTCCCTTCCCCCCCGCCTGAGTGAATTCGCTGATCTTCCCTCAGGGTCACTCTCTCTTTGTCCCGTAATCGAGCAATCTTACTTCTTTCAACCGTAAGCGGTTGTTATCAGGCTCTAAGCACATCTTTGTTCCCTTCTTAAAAGGGCTCTAGTGCAAGGATTACTCAATTTAATCTCTTTAAGAGAACTTAATGCTTTTTCATTAGTTATCATAACACTTAAAGTTAAAACAAAAAAAAACTGATTCTTTTTGGTAAATAATTTTATATCTACACTTTCTTGACTTTGGAATGGAAAATATATTTTTAGAATACCAAGGTCAAAAAGTGTACACAAAAAAGCAAAGGGCCTTGAAAGATTCTTCCAGCTCTCAACTGTTCATAATAAAAAGAAAAAAAAATACGCTTTCCTTTTGGTTAATTATTTGATGTCTACACTTTTTTGACTTAAGTGTAGACATCAAATTATTAACCAAAAGGAAAGAGTTTTTTTTTTTTTTTTTTTTTTTTTTTTTTTTTTTTTTTTCAAATTCTGAAGAGTTGAGATCTGAAAGAATTCTCCAAGACGTAAGCTGAGCTCGAAGTGGTGAACTAGATACACAAAAATTTATTACACTTATGCCTTTAAAAGTTCTTTTATTGGGATTGAATGCTCAACTTGTTGCTGTGGATTCCTTCATTGTTCTCAATATATAAGGTTTTAACTTGGTCCAACACAATAATGAAAATTATCGTGAAATGATGAATGAGTGAGAATAAGATTATTGGTGCAAAACCAAAAATGATTATAATGCGCTAAACACGAGGTAGATGAAATCATGAATAAATGATGCTTTGAAATTGCTTACCAAATCCAGAGGATGAAGTCATAAAAACAAGGTAAAAGCACACATTAACATAAAATACACAAGCTTCAAAACATATTACATTAGATAATAAAAGCCAGTCTCTTTTAAATAATAAACTAAATTACAATTGACCTCTCTTCCTATTAAACGGTCGAGAGGCAAGTCACAGCTATTAAAATATTTCTGACGACGATTTTCAAAGCTTGGTCACTCAATTAAAATATGACGGACAGATACGTAAACATTACAATTTGAACAAATAGGCTCATTTTCAACTGTTCAGAAGATAGTTATGTGTCACTCTAGTGTGACCAATCCTGAGGCGAGCCAAAAGAACTTCCTCCTTTCGATTTCTATTAAAATCCCAACGCTCAATTCTAGGCTTTACACTTCTCAGCTTCTTTTCACCTTGAACGTCCCAAAGTTGCTGCCATTTTTTTTCGGATGTTTTCTTTGATGACATAGCAGATATCTCTGAAACGGATGAGGCGACTGGACGGTTCAACACCAGATTTCGCTGTGACATCCGCCAGTTCATTTCCCTTTATTCCTGCATGTCCGGGAACCCAGCAGTACAGAATTTCATATTCACGTCTCGTTAAGTTTATATGTATCTTCAGAACATCCACTATTACAACATTCTGAGTGTCAGAAAAAGCTTCTAACGCTTATAGCGCATTATACGATTCTGCCTACAGTATGAACTTCTTGTGGCAGAGCTTTTGAGATGTACAAAAGACCATAATAGATTGCAGTTAGAGTCAGATGTTAAGACTGCGAAAGCGTTGTGAAAACATCTGCCCTCTATGTGATCTTCAATTACAAACGCCATCCCAACATGAACATTTGACTTGGATCCATCTGTATATACTGAAAGGTAACTGTTATATTTCTGCCTGTGTTCAGTAAAGAGTTGTCTGTAAACGATGTCGTTAGTGCTTCCCTTTACGTGATGGTTGAAAACATCAAGAAGCTGAATCCGTGCATTTTTCCAAGGTGGGATTTCAAAATTCTGCGCTGCTTGGGTGCACATATCAGAGAGGGAAAATTCCTCGCTGACAGGGCGAACTCTTAAAGGAAAGGTAGGCACACAGGATGGACGTGTTTCAAATAAAGTGTTACACACATTATCAAATAAGCACAGCTTATTAGGATGTTCAGGTTGCGAAAGAAGATTAAAATGCTGCGAAAGAAACAACTGCTCACGCCTCAGATAAAGTGATGGTTCATTAAAGTCGACATACAGGCTTTGAACAGAAGTCCTGAAGGCTCCAGAACAAATCCGCAGAGTCTGATGGTGAACAGGATCTAGTTTTAACAATACGGATGACCGAGCGGATCCGTAAACAACTGAGTCATAGTCCAGTCTAGAGCGGACAAGCGCTCTGTAAATGCGAAGCACAGTGCAACGCTCTGCACCCTAGGAGGTGTTCGCCAACACTTAAAATATTTAGTGTTTTTAAACATTTCTTTTCAGATTTAAAACATGAGAAAGGAAAGTCAATTTTCGGTCGAACGGTCACTCCTAAAAATCTTACTTCAGGCGCAACTGGAATAATTGTACCATTCAGATATAACTCAGGCTTAGGATGGAGAACTCGCTTTCTACAAAAATGCACGCCCAAAGTATTCCGTTTCGAAAATGTAAATCCCTGGTTGTCTGGCCATTCTTGGATTTTATTCACAGCCATTAGCAATTCCCTCTCTACGTATCTCATGTCTGCCTCTCGACAGCCAATCTGTAGATCATCAACATTATAGAGATCCCAAGATGGCGGGAGGAAGTTCTTTTAATACAGAGTTTATTTTTAAGCTGAACAGGGTTACACTAAACACACAGCCTTGAGGCACACCCTCAGGCCCGCGCCGACAATAGGTGCAAGGTCATGCGGCGCACGGCGGCGATGAGTCAAAAAGGCTCCGGGCAATCGTTAAAACACACACGCACACACAGATCGTATTTTATTCCTGAGTGTCAAGGTGTTGAAACATCTTTTTACTCGACTTCTGATAAGAATCTGGGAGGAGGAGAAAGAGCAGTGTGGAAGGCGGAAAAGAGAGTCAGGTCCGCGCTAGCGGCGGCGAAGAAGGGGGCGGTAAGTTCAGTGTCGTTAAAAGATGTAGCCGCGGGTGGCAGACCGCAGAGTCAGTTAAGCGTGAATGAGTAAATTAAGGTTGTAATTCTTATGTTGGTAGGATGTCACTTGGGTTCCAATGTTTTTCACTGGGATGCGGGGAGTGTCTGAGAGTGCTGATAAGACTATTACTGTGGGTTTGTACTGAATAAAAGATGTTGACCGCTAATCGTTTAATATACTCCTGAATAAGTTCGATTTGAAGGTCTCTGTGAATGTTGATGTTTGGAATTTACCAAGGAGCATTGATAATTTCTCATAGAATTTGTAATTATTTAATATTGGTTTTAGCTGCATGTCTCCAGATCGAAGCTGCATAAAGAAGGGCTGGACGAAGTATGGAGCGATATAAAATTCATTTGTTTGTAGTAGTTGCTTTTTCTACCAAGAAGAGGTCACATAGTAGCAGTGGTGATTTTAAATTTTTGTACTACGGAGCGGAAGTGGGTTCTGAAGGTAAGTTTTTGATCAAGGGTGACTCCGAGGTATTTGGTTTCATTAATCCAGTCTATTTATTCGTCAAATATTTCAGGGGGTGGAGGATAGTATTTCAAGTTTGCCTTACGGAAAATTATTGCCTTGGTTTTATCAGTGTTAGTTTTAATCCTCCAAAGGGTGAGCCGTTTTTCCAGTTTTATGAGATAGTTTTGGAGTTGGTTTCTTACGGCGATAACTGTGCAGGCTTTAGTAAGTATGGCGGTGTCATCGGCAAAGAGTGCAAGATAAACAGAAGGGTCTTTAGGGATGACTCGTGTATAAATATTAAAGAGGTACGGCGAAAGTGCCTGTGGGACACCAGCTTTGATTACTCTGGTGGTTCAGTAAGCAGTACCGATTTTGATTCTGAATGTTCTGTTACTGAGGAAAGAGGTTATTAAGCCAATAAAATGATCTGGAAAATTGAGAGTGAATTGAGATTTTAATTGATTAAATTGAGAGTTTGTAAATAAGGCCTCGATCCCATTACCTGTCAAAAGCTTTCGCGATCTCGAGGAATATGGCAGCGGTCGGAAGTTTGCAGTTGTAGCCTTCAGTGATAATGTTGATAACTCTAAGAAGTTGGTGGCAAGTGCTATGATGATTACGAAAACCGAATTGTTCTTCTGGGAGAAAATTCATGGAAGGGTGAATTTTTTGGATGTGGAAAAGTAGAATTTTCTCAGTAACTTTAGACAGGTGGCTAAGTAAACTGATAGGGAGATAGTTCTGTGGGATGGTTGGATTTTATTGCGGTTTAGCAAAAACAATTATTGTAGCTTTCTTCTATGAGTTAGGAAAATGAGCGAATTTGATAATGTTGTTGATTATCTTAGGCAGGTAAAAGCGTTGATCGGAATATGTTTCAGTGCTTTGGTCGAGATGCCATCGTGCCCTGGGGCTTTCTTCGTTTGTAAGGAGCTGATGGTGTTGGCAACGATTGTTGGGGTAGTCAGGAAAGTGAAGTTGTACGGAGCAGGGATATGAAGGAAGTTATTGACCACCAGGCTGATCCTTTGAATATGGTTATTGTCGTACGGAGTGGGATTAAGAGTGAATGTATCTTCCATATAGTCCGCAAAAGATTCACCTTTATCTTCTGTATATGAAATTCCACTACGTCCATGGATAGGTGGGATAGGTTTACAAGGTTTCTTGAATTTGCGGGAAACGTTAAATAGGGAATTGTCCTCTATAGCTAGGTTATTTAGGAAATTGGTCCATTTTTGGTTTTTGAAGTTCTTGATTTTTCTGTTGATTTCTTTTTGCATAGAGTTTAGTTCGCGTTTGAGTTGTGGATCCCTGGTGGTTTGCCATCTTTTACGGATCCGGTTTTTCTCTTTAATACTATTTCTTATACCGGCAGGCAGGGAGAGGAAAGGCTTGTTCACATAAAAAGTATTGTTGGCTTCCTTTAAAGCAGAATTGATGCAGTTGTTAAATTTTGAGACTTCGTGTTCTAAATATTCTTTGTTGTTGATGCATGGGTTTCCTTGTATGGAGTTATTCAGAATTTCGGAGTATTTGATCCAATTTGTAACTCCTATACTTCTGTCAAGTGAGGGGAGGTATTTATTAATGGGGATTTCAAATACAATTGGGTTGTGGTCGGAAGAGAGGGCTGGAATTACAGAGATATTGCATCTGTTAATAATATTATTTGAGATGAAGAAGTCAATTGTGGTGGCGCTATTGTACCCGTAATGGGTGAGCTCATCTTGGGCATGAATGTTATAATTATTTGATAGAATGAGTTTAAATATGTCATTTCCTTTTTTGTTAGCTGGTCCTCGGTTCCAACAGGGAGGTTTGGCATTGAAGTCCCCTCCGACATTGGTAGAAGTATTAGAATTAAGCAGGTGAATCAATTCTTGTGCGCTGGGATTATTATTTGGTTGGATGTATATATTAAAAATTTTGAATTTTTTGTGTTCTATTGCAATTTCTATTGTCTTACTTTCGAAAGTGGTGCTGGGATTAGGAATTTGAGAGTGCTTTATGCTCCTTTTAACAAATGTGATGATGCCGCCGCCTGTTCCTGTCTCACGATCCGTACAGTAGGTGTTATAATTAGCATAAAGTACTTTGAGTGCTGGTCTAAGGTGAATCTCTTGTATGAGTATTACGTCAGGTTTAATTTCAATAATGAGGTTGGATAATTCATCTTTTTTTTATGGTAAAGACCGTTTGCGTTCCAAGAGAGGATTTTTATGTTGCACCTATTCTTGAATTTATTAGAATTAAAGATGATTTACTATTTTTTTCAATGATTTCGACTACTGCGACTATTTTATCTAGAGGTTTTAATGTTTTTGAGTCCTTGTATCACTATTGTCCAGATTGATTTTAGCGAAGAGAAGTCGAAGAGGTCTGGTCAGCGGAGGAAAGTCTTGTCTTCTGTTAATCCAGGGATTGATTGCTGGTGGAGGGCTGGGTTGGAATTGAACTTGTTTGTTTTTTGGTCTGGCCGGACAATTTGAAAAGTTGGCTGGGGTTTATGATTGCCTCCGCAAAGGACACATACCCATTCTCTAGTGCAGAGCATGGAACTGTGAAAAATTCCTTGCCATCTATAGCATTGTGGAGGGCCAGGTTTCTTGTGTAATGATTCTATTGATACGTTCATATAACCTATGCGTTTGATTTTGAATACTTCTTTATTTTCTTCTGATTTTGGTATATGTACTAAGAAAAGCGGCATTGGTTTATTTTCTCTTCTGTTTCTTAATAGTGTAATAAGTTAACCTTGAATCCTTTGTCAAGTAGTTCTTGAGTAATGGTTTGGGGATCTGTGCTGATGGGTAAGCCTCTTATTATGACTTTTAAAGCTTTCTCTTCGGGCAATAAGTAGGTGTGGGCAATAAGTAGCTTTGTTTCTTCAACTATTTTGCGAGTGAATCGATGTGAGTCAGAGTCTGCAGGCTGTATTTCAAGGCGGCGTCCTTTTAAGTTGCCAGTTATCTCATTTCAGATTTGCTTGTTTAAGTTTTTTAAGAATTCATCCGCTTTTGGTCCGTCATCTACGACAATAATGGGCACTTTGTCAATTCTGCTTGTTATCGGGCTGGAGTTTGGTCTTCTATTTGCGGGAATGGTGTCACTCTTGTTTGGTTGGTTTTTTGGAGTGGTAGTGAGCTGAGTGGCTGATTCATCTTCGTTGTCCAAATGCATGTCGTCTATTTGGTTCTCTAATTGTTTATATCGATTGCTGGTTTTGAGGGAAGGCTCCTCATCGGAGTCAGAATCCGTTTGTCTATGGCGCAGTTTTCTTTTTCTTTGAAACCACTCGTGTATTGAAGTATGTCGCAGAAGTTTCTAATCTCTTCAAACTGTTTAGCGAGTTGTCGTTAGAGGTTTGTAATTCGTTTACTTTTGCATTGGCCATCTCATTTTCCTGCATACGCAGTTGATTAATTGCTTTTACAAGGAGAAAGTTTAGTTCTTTTTTTATCACTAGCGGACATAATCACATTTGGGTCGTTACGGATATTTTGGATAACTTCCACCAAGAATCTGGTAGTTCGACGTCATTGGATGAAGTAATTTTGTGACTTAATATTTGGAGAACGTTGGGTTCATCATTGAGATGTCTCGTGTGAGGATTTTCTGAGTTTGGAGGTGAATTTTCCATGTTTGTGTTATTATTAGTTACATTTGTGTTTGTTGTGTCATATTGATTAATCATGTGAGGCAAAAAGGTTGGAAAAAAGGCCTAACTAGAGGCCGCACCCAAAGGTACCCTTATCAGCACGGTGAATAAAGAGAATCAGAAGAAAGAATAAAATAGACATGTTTTATCCAGCGAAGGATGCAGCAGTGGAGGTAAGGCGACGCTTCTGCGAGGCGAGAGCCAATGAAGAAAACAACCTAGAGCCCGTGAGGCGAGTTCGATGAACTCGGTTCAGTAGCGGGATGGCAGCAACGCCAAGGACACGGAGAGCGAAGCAATAAGACGTCCAGCTCGAACGCTGTCCCACCTCGGAATGGTGTCGTTAAAACAAGCAGTTCGTCTCGCTGCCTGTCCGAACAGGAAAATTCTTGTCTTATTTGAACGCACCTACGGGGGTCGACTCAGGTAAAACCTGGGAAGCTACTGATTGAAATCTGTACCTGGGCAGTCTCGGCGTATTTAAAATCAGTCTCCACAGGACTGGAGTCATCGCCGGCGATGGCTATTTAAGGCTCGGCAGAAGCCGTATGGTACTATCTTGTCCCTTCCGTTGGTTGTGGTGGAGCTATACAGTCAGATATTCATGATTGTCTGGGGCGAAACAACTCCGTCGATGGAGTTGGCGTATTCAGCGAGCCTTTAAACTCGAGGTTTCCAGTGCGCCTGGAACCTCAAAACTGCATATTCATATCCTTCTTTGGTTTCCCCCTTTGGGAGCCTAAAGCCGACATCTGTACATCATGACGCAGTGTTAGCAGGACGGATTGGTGGCCCGGTTTGTCTGACAGTGTTTAAGTGACTTTGTTCTGCTGTCCCAGGTTTGGGGCCCCTGTTGATGGCAAATGTTTTTACCATCCCTCCAGAACAGAATGTGAGTTGCTGAGTATTCCTGTCGACTCAGCTTAGTCTTAGCTCGTCGGCTGGACAGATAGCTTAGCGGCCTCTTGGATCGACTCTAGGGGTTGGGGCGTTTAACTCTGTTAAGGCAGCCTCGAGCTTCCCACGTCTGAGTACCCCCTTCCTCCTAGCACACTGTCTTATTTAACCAAATGTTATAATCAGGACAGGAGTTCGTCTCTGGTGTTCTCTTCTGTCTTATTTGAACGTGAAACTACTTGATGCCAATGCATATGTAAGGGTAGACTCATTCGACAAATTGCTTAATCCTTATTTTGTGTCTACTGTAGCAATCGTAGTAATTTGAGCAACATTTATCTTTTTTGTGATTGTTGTTATTGTTTTTCTACATAAGAAAAGATAAATGTAGTTACATATTATTATGTTAAACTTGGGTAAACTTTTTAATTCGGAGAAGCAACGATTTGAGCATACTTACTCGAAAACTTTTTACCTCACATGTTTGAACCATTGTCGTGTTCTAGGCCGCGTAAATTACTAATATCTAAACCATTTTCCTCTAAAGTCTTTAATAAGAATGTTGTTCGTCTTCCACCGTTTGTATCTGTTGTAATACAAAATACTAAAAACCTTTCTTCAATACTCATGTCTGTATTTTCTAAATTAAGATACCTCATGCAAATTGATATCTGGTTTAGATGGCTGGCATCAGGGATACAATCAAGTAAATAGAAAAATGCTTTGCCTGTTTGATCTTATTTAAAATAATTTGCTTTATATTATCTCTTAATAAGCTAATTACTTTATTTTGAATTTTATCTCCAAGGTAATGAAGCACATTTTTTTAGTTTGAATTTTATTAATATATACAGACATGATAGAGTCAAATATTGTGATCATTTCTATACACTTTAAAAAATTATTATTTCTTTCTAATAACTTGTTACTGGAACTACGGAAAAATTTGGCTAAGGCTTCTTTGGCTAAAAACTGAATGGCATAGATAATTCATTCAATAACATCGCGCCAATACGTAGTCTCGTTTTTTTTTAAATAAAATTTGAAATTCCGAATGAATAGTTTTATTCTTTCGTAATCGTTCTAAGAATTCAGATTAACTCTTTCGTTGTTTGGCAAGATTAGGCAAAAGTACATCTAAAAACGTTTTCTTCCATTTTTGTCTTTTGGGAAACTGAAGGTCGAAACCAGGTTTGGGTAACATCCAGGACCATTTTCTATTAAAGCTTGAACTTGGGATGGCAATAATGGATTTGGGCAAAATCCAGAATCATCAAGTAAAGGCAAATGCGCATCTACTGTAGAAACTGTAGATTTGAATAGTATTTCTTCTGTTTTTTTTTTTTTTTTTTTGCAGGCTACAATGAAGTTAAAGGTAATTCCCGGGTGAAAACACTTTCTAAATTATTTCTGATTATTAGGTTCTTTTGGTAATTTCAATGGTACCTGAAACATTGATGGACAACTAGTGCTAGTAGCCTCAGCTCGGGCATTCTTTGGGTTTTGGAAAAACTGAGTAATTTTAAAATCCTGACTTATTAAGTCAGATCTGGCTTATAAAGTCTGGCTTGTTAAGTCTTACGTCTCACCTTATTTTCTTCATTACATTCTGATACTCAAACAGTTTTTGCTGTTCTTCTTCCGACATCTGGGGAGAAATGAAAACTGAAAAAGTGGAAGTAAAAGTAGAAAATAACTATTATAAGAATTATTGCGTAAAAACACTTCTTAAAAACACTCGGAGAGTCACTGTTTGAAATATTTTACTTTCTTTGTAGAGACATTAGGTTAACTAGAAGCAGACAAGATGAAAAATTAGCAACGCCTTCGTTGGGAGTCGAACCGCGAACCTCTGGAATACGCGTCCAGCGTGCAGACCACCACACCACGAAGGCATGCTAAGAAGGTGGGAGAAATACCTTATATACTCCCCCTTTTAAAGGGCGCCTGCGAATTTTAGGAGACCCAGTCGCCAAATCCCGGGTGTGGAGAATCATCATCCAACACCTTTTTAATTTGGGCGCCACTGTAGAAATATTAAGGTAATTGGAAGTAGACAAGATGAAAAATTTGCAACGCCTTCGCCCGGAGTCGAACCGCGGACCTCTGGAATACGCGCCCAGCGTGCAGACCACCACACCATGAAGGTAGGCCAAGAAGGAGGCAGAAGTAACTTATAACTTCAGAAAAGGTGAGTATATCTTAAATTGGGTATATTGCTTGGAAAATATAGGAATTATTAGATCAATACCAAATAATTTAAATACATGGTGGTATTCTTTGGTTTATTTGAGTAAATAAATCAAGTTTAAAGTACGTATTTAAGACGTAATGAAAATAACAGAACATTTCTCCTTCGGTTTTCCTATAGCTAAAAATCGGAAGATGGCCAATTTTTGATTTCAGAATACCTTGTATATTTTTACTTCACTTCAAATTTCAAATAGGTATGTTTTAAATTCAGTAGTACTCTGTAAATATTTGGAATTCTGTAAATATATACTCTGTATCCTTCCTTCTCGAAAGATAATAATTTTTAGTTGAATAAATAAATGGTTCACGTAAAAAAAAAATAAAAAAATAAAAATTCGAGTAATTATGCTCAGATCGTAGCTTTTCTGAATTAAAAAGCTAACGTAAGCTTAACATAATATATAACTGCACTTACCTTTTTACCTCCTTGTACGAAGTAAAAAGGAAGTATTGTAATCGCGAAAAGTTTCAGGCAGCATATTTCAACGAAAATATTCATTTTGACCGCTATCGAATGAAATTTAATGATGTTGAAATTTTGAAATTTTGTATATAGGACTGCTAATACATGTAGATGTGCGCCTCGTATCTTGGTTGCAATCAGCCGCACCAAACCTCAGCTCAGATCGAAAACCAATTATGCAATTATTAATTATCAGAAAACCAATTATGCTCAGATCGTAGCTTTTCTGAATTAAAAAGCTAACCTAAGTTTAACATAATATGTAACTGCACTTACCTTTTTACCTCCTTGTACGAAGTAAAAAGGGAGTATTGTAATCGCAAAAAGTTTCAGGCAGCATATTTCAACGAAAATATTCATTTTGACCGCTATCGAATGAAATTTAATGATGTTGAAATTTTGAAATTTTGTATATAGGACTGCTAATACATGTAGATGTGCGCCTCGTATCTTGGTTGCAATCAGCCGCACCAAACTTATATAAATATATTTATATATATATCCACTCTGTTACCCGGCTCAGTGATCTCAGTTTCTTTACTCTATATTTGTAAATTGTACACGGCTCAAAAAAAAAAAAAAAAAAAAAAAAAAAAAAAAAAAAAAAAAAAGGGGGACAGTTCTGTATCTCACGTTCTACTGGGACGATTGACAAAATTCAAATTGCGTTCTTCATGTCTCGAAAGCGCGACTTAGGATGTATATTAGATTTATATATAGCACTATTCTAACATAGGTATTTTGACAAAAAATCGGACTTTTTCCGAAATAACATACCATTTTTTTTACATATTTCGATTCTACAACTCAAATTACGCCTAAATATGAAATTTTTGTAAAATTTGGAGCGAAATTTATGGAGAAATTCACAAATTTATAGGGCACTTTTTTTCAGTTTGCGCCAAGAATAGTTCACTTGGCGAACTTCTTAATATATGGCAACCTAGTTTCCTTTTCCGTAAGACGAAAAAAAATCACCATCGTTCCTTTTTTCCAAATAATATTCTTTATATTATATTTTTTATTATAACTGTTATTATTTTAAGTAATTTTTTCTTTTTCGAATTTCATTTTAATTGTTTTCTTTTAATAACTGTTTTAAGAATTTCTATTTACATATTCGAACTGCGTAAATAAAGGTGCTGCGTTTATTTTTTTTTTTTTTTCAAATAGTTTTCTTTATATATATTATTTTTGTCATAGTTATTATTTTAGGAGATTTTTAAATTTTTATACTTTTATTTTAATTGTTTGTGTTGCATTGTCTCTTCAGATTATTGTTCTAAAATTTTCTATTTATTTCTTCGAACTGAGCATTTTAAATATATTTATTAATATAAATTTTCCAGCATTTGATTTTATTTATTTGAATTGCGTTTCTTTCGGAAGAATATTTTGCAACCCAGACTACGATGCGTTTGAAAACTGTATATATTAAAAGAGAAAATACAGTAAAGCACAGTTAACACGCCTTTCAATGTTCCGTTCAGAAAAGATATATACGAGTATAAATAAGAGAGATGTATAACCGACATTTTAACTTTAGATGACTTGAATACACTGCTTTAAACAGTTTTATCATTGTGCCCATTGCTTTGCACAATTTTATCCTACATTTGGTTTCTTAAAATGTTATTGATATTTTAGTCAAATATTTTATTTTTGAAATCGCAAGAATCAAATATCATAAGATTAAAAGGTTTTAAATTAAAAAAATATACTAATACTAAATTTTACAAAAAAATTTATTTTTTATTCTCTTTTTCTTGAGGCATTCTCCTTTATTCTTGCTCTTTTTCTTTAGGCATTCTGCAAGTATATTAAAAAGCATCCAACTTTTCGAAATATCTTGATATTTCTGACAATCATTTTAAATAAAGTTATCGTCTTCCATTTCATAAAGGCCCACAAACGGCCTAACAGTAAAGTCGCTGAACACTGGTAGTTCACTCCGGGTTTCGAATCCCGGTAAACGGGCTGGTTGCATGGGCGTTTTTGTGGATTTTCTCATGTGTACCGTGTATGACAGCTGGCTTCCCTTAGAAAGTTCTGTTCTGTAAAGTATTTCGTCAGAGCCTTTATCAGTCTTTAGAGGCTAAACATTTTGAAGGTATGAGATGAAAGGAAAAACTGGTTTCATCAAGAGGTTTTGGTTTATTTAATTATGACAAAGCACACTAGGGCTGTCTGCCTAAGGGGAGAGATAACATCGTGGAGGCCTTTCTAAGGGAAACTGGCTCGCATACACGCTACATATGGGAAAACAAAGAAAACGCCCATGCAGTCAGCCCGTTCGCGAGATTCGAAGCTCAGACCGAACTACCAGTGTTCAGCGACTTTACCGCTCGGCTGCTGTTTCATCAGGAGGGAAGAAAAACGCCTTTAGGTAACATCCTCATACAATACTGGATAAACTCCTGAATCTTCAAATAATTCGACTGAGAAAATCATGGGATTCACCATTTATGATACGATATGATGTTCTATAACGTAATTTAAATTTATACAACCATATAGTCTAAAACCAGTCGCTCTTCACTTTAATCTGCAATGATATCGTTTTTCTCTTTTCTGCTAACACAAGCTCAATTGATGGTATTTGATGGTGTACACGTCCAAGTGTTTTCTCTTTGAACGTCTAAATTCTTTGAAGTATCCTGAAAGTATATTCAAAAGCGTCCAACTTTTGGAAACGTCTTGGTATGTCTGACAGCCAAATTTACCTGCAAATGTTTGCTTACTTTTTCTTCCTAATTTTCTTCTTTCCTTCTACAGTTATTTTCAGTGCTCACACAAGAAAATTAAGATTTTTCGACTGCTAGACTTCCATAAATTTTGCATTCTTGTCAATTTTTTAAAATATCAATTACATGAATTGCGTTTCAGCTAAAGACAGCTTTTCATTTTCTAGTCATTTTAACTATAAATAAAGTTTAAAGCGAAGTCCAAAGGATAAATATTTTAATTAAAAGGTGTTTGCTAAATGACAAAGGAATAAAACAGTCCAGCAGGGTTTATTCTGTACCACCGAGTGACCCGATTCTTATATTGGCTGAAACAATGTAAATCATATTAAAGATCATGTTTTTTAATACAATCTATAACGCGAGAGAAAAGTTAGCTTCTTAAAACATTCTTTCTAAGAGGATTAATAAAAAAGATTATATTTATATACATATTTTTAAAGCTGGGACTTGAACCAAACTGTGAAACTTTTAAAGTTTAATTTACATGGTGGTTATAATTAAAGTTTCAATTTGAAATGGTCATAAAATTAAAACTACCGGACCAAATGTTATCAAACTTGGGAATCGTGTAAAGGAGGTTATGGAAATTTATTTTCCGCGGAAAAAGAGGAGTTCAGAAACTCACCACCAGGGGGAAAAGGGCGCTGTATACAATATTGTTAAATGAAATAAGACACGAAAACAACTGTTTAAAATGTGTTTAATATTTTCCGAAACGTGTTACAAAGCATGTTCAATGTAGCGTCCAGCATTTTCCGAAAGCAAGTTAAATCCTGTTACTACATTCTCAACAGCAGCTCTTAGCATATCAGGAGGAATGTTGTAAGGATCTTAAGTTTTACTAACGTTTATTTTATTTTAAATCTTTACTATCACTTCTTATTTTCTACTTCCGGCCAGAATTATAAGCGTGAAGGAGTTTATGCAAAGTTGTCTGGCGAACGCCAAGTATTTAAGTGTGGCCTTTTTGCCAAGAGGGAGAGAGGAAGCAGTGAGTTCGAAGCAGGCTGCTTACCTTAGAAGTTACGCAGTTGCTACTTTGCCTTCCAGGCCAGAGGTTTTAATCCTCTTGATAAATTAAACGTATTGTAGTGTTCACAGTCTCTGTGCTACATACGCTTCCTGTTATTATAAGGCCAATCTTATTCTAAAGTTAAATTAGAGTTTAGTTTTATTTCTATATCTTTTACGTTAGACCCCGAGTGGAGGGTCATTGTATTCCGAAGTACGGAAGTCATTGTATATAAAGAAAAATAAAGGGTTTTGTATACCCTTCGTCTGTATCCTGTCTACTTACTACAATTAGTGAACATAGCTTTAGTAAGCTCTCTGTTCTAGTCAGGTCATTGTATGTTTCCGAAGAAGGTTAGAAGAAACATTGAACCTGATAGTGGCGCCCGACGAAGAATAACCATGGCCGAGTTTCAAGAAGAACCTGTGCTGCCTGCAGAAACGGCTCAGAATCCAGAAATGCCAGCTGCCGCCCTGGAAGGATTTGGGTACATCGTCCAGACCATGCGCGCTTCGATGAAACCAGAAGCAACGTTTAATGGAAACTCACAGGTAACCAGTTTTTTGGAAAAATTGGAGGACCACTTCATGCTCTACCCCGTGCACGAGTTTCAAAAAGTTACCTTAGCTACCAGCGCTTTGAGGGGCCAAGCGCTTAACTGGTTCAAATGTATCGGCAGAAGTCTCTTGGGTCAAGCAGGAAGTCCCACCTATACTTACGAAAATTTCAAGACTGCCCTACTAAAAGCCTTCCCTGTTGTAAGGAATCGTGCGAAATTAGAAACAGAACTTTTCAGTATATATCAACAAAGAATGGAAAACCTCTCGAGCTCTATTTTAAGAAAAATTCACGTTTTCAAGCTCTTGTATGGAAACCGTCCGGATCCTGAAATAATTCAAGTGATTTTGCCGAGGTTACTACCCCAAGTGCAAGACTTTATTGAATTACGAAATCCGACTACACTGGAAAAGTTATTTGAGCTAGCAATCCAGTTTGAAAGTAGAAGAACGGCGGACGTCGAAAGAAGACGCCAATATCAACAGCGAAACCAATTTGGTACGCCAAGACTACAGCAAACTCAAGCACATGGCTACGGAGAAAAAGCGAATCAGTGGGCAAGGAAACCCGAGCATTCAAAAACAGCCGGCGAACGTCGACAGTTCAATAGCAACCCAGGAAAAAAGTCTCAAGGCCAGTGGAGAAAGAAGGAAAGCACCGAAAGGAAAAATAATTTAAACTAAAACGGATTTCTGCTGAAGAGAGGGTGCGGAAATCCGAAGGCCACGAAAACCCCTCTTCCTACAAGTTAAATACAGTAATGGTGAAAAATTTAACTCTTCCGAAGATTGAAGTCTTGGTAAATAATATCCCGGCCACCGCACTCCTGGATACCGGCGCGCAGTGTTCCTGTGTGGCAGAAGTCTTTTTTAGAAAGTATTTTCGCAAATACCGCATATATAATGCGGATAATACAACAGTATTAGCGGCGCAAGGAGAACAATGTAAGTGCGTAGGTAAAGTACCTTTGTACATCCGTATCAAGGACGAACAAGTAAAGGTGATGTTTTTTATAGTAAAGAATTTGCAAGCACACTTAATCCTAGGAATAGACTTTCTTTCAGACGCACAAGCTACACTGGATTTTAATGAAGCGTCCCTTAAGCTGACGATGAAACCAGTGCGTGTAGAAAAGGTTGAACCGCCAAGGTTAAATCTTGACCACCTGCCTAATGACGAGCAAGATAGAATCCGACAAGTGGTAAGTGAATTTGCTTCCTTATTTAGTGATATTCCAGGATTTACCCAGGTTACTAACCATAGTATTCACACCGGAGATGCATTGCCGGTTCGTCAAAAACCATACCGGTATGATAAGAATAAGGAAAAAATTATAGAATGGCATATTACCGATATGCTACGTAAAAAGATCATAACGCCTATCTCAAGTAGTTATGCTAGTCCGGTGGTTTTATGTAAGAAAAATAATGATTATCCTTTGGAGCATCCAAAAAGGTGGAGATTCGCTATTGATTACCGTAAATTAAATTCCATAACGAAATATCCGGTATATCCGTTACCGATTATAGAAGAAATTTTAAGGAACATAAAATCAACCAAATTTATGACGACTTTAGACTTAACGAATGGTTATTTTCAAATAGGGGTCAGGCCTGAGGACGTGCCTAAGACTGCTTTTATAACCAAGTCTGGCACTTATGCATTTTTACGTATGCCGTTTGGCCTTTCAGGCGCCCCAGCAACATTTCAGCGATGCATGGACATTGTGTTAAGACCTGTTCTTAAAAAGTCCACATTTATCTATTTAGACGATATCATTATTACTAGTGATAATCTCGACCAACATATACAGGATTTAAGACAGGTGTTTTCTTTATTAAATGAGGCCGGTCTAAAAGTTAATGTCGAAAAGTGCAAATTTGCAGCCCCTGAATTAAAATATTTAGGTTACAAAATATCGCAAAAAGGGATCGAGACAGATGAATCAAAAATAATCGCTGTACAAAAGTATCCGACTCCAAACACGGCAAAGAAGCTCTCTTCTTTTCTAGGACTTTGTTCATATTATAGGTCCTTTATAAAAGATTTTGCGGCTATCGCTGAGCCATTGTTAAAATTAAAAAGGAAAAAGGCAAGATTCTCGTGGACGGCCGAAGCCAATAGTGCTTTCGAAAAATTAAAACAAGCATTAACGCAAGCCCCTGTGTTGAAATTTCCTGAAAAGGATGAAAATTTAGAAATTTCAGCGGATGCTTCGGATTATGCGGTAGGAGCGGTACTTTCGCAAAATGAGCAGCCCGTGGCATTTTTTAGCCGAACTTTAAATCAAACACAAAGAAACTATTCCGCGACCGAGAGAGAGGCACTTGCAGTTCTGTTAGCAGTGCAAAAGTTCCGAGTCTATTTTGGAAAGGCGCCGATAACAGTATATTCTGATCATGCGGCGGTAACTAGATTGTACTCAGGGAAAAATTTATCCCCAAGGTTAATAAGATGGGCACTCAAGCTGCAAGAATATAATCTGGTAATCAAGCATACCCCCGGAAAGGAAAATATCGTAGCAGATGCCCTATCACGAATTAAATTAGACGAACAGGGTAATACCGTAAAAGTTGCAATGCTGACAGCGTGTACAATAAATTCCCGAGAAACTGTAATAACCGAACTGGGTAAGGATCCTGAGTTTGGAAGTATTTATGAGTATTTGAAGGATCCTGAAAATTTTAGCCACCAAGATATTGTGGCGATAAGAAATAGGGCGGCCCATTACGAACTAATAGATGGTCTATTATTCTACACAAAAACTACGAATTCCAACAACGAATTTCGACCTGTTATCCCAGCTAGTCTTAGATTAAATATCCTGCAAGAGCTCCATGACAGCCCTTTAGCTTCTCATGCTGGTATTCGAAAAACTACTCAACGCGTACGCGAGGCAGTCTACTTTCCTGAACTGCAAAAGTTAACAAGGGCGTATGTCCAGTCCTGCCCAACATGTCAAGCCGTTAATTATATTAATTTCCGCCCGGCCGGGTTTCTAAATAGTATTAAATCCGAATTTCCCAATGAAATAATTGGCATCGATTTATTGGGCCCTTTCCCAAAAAATCAGTTAAACAAAAGTCGCTATCTCCTTGTTATGGTTGATCATTTTAGTAAATGGACCGAAATTGTTCCCTTAAAACGAGCCTCCGCGAAATTAGTTACCGATTCTATTTTAAATAAATATATTTTAAAATACGGGGCGCCCCTAAAAGTTATATCGGATAATGGTCCTCAATTTGTAAGTAATATATTTGAAGACATGTGCCAAAAACTGGGCATACGTCATTTAAAAGTGGTCCCGTATCGGCCGCAATCAAATATAGCGGAACGGGTCAATAGAAATATAGTGAAAATTATTCGTAGTTATGTTAAAAATTTTCATAAAAGCTGGGATAACTATGTCAATGAATTTGCTTTCGCCCTTAGGACCGCAAAACATGATACAACGGGCAAAACTCCTGCTGAGTTATTTTTAGGCAGAAAGATTATAACGCCGTTAGATAAATTATTTTATGTTCAACAAAGAGCCCCATAATTTAAAATGGGTGATATAGAAAAATTAATTAAAGAAGCAAAAAAGAACACTGAAGTAGCACAAAGAAAACAGAAGCTCTATTATGATATGAAACGACGGGGAGTATTAAAAATTAAGCATTCACTTTCTTCAGCACCAGAAGATAAAACCGCCAAATTGTTTCCACGATTTGAAGGAGCATATGTCATAGAAAAAATAACTCACGCTGTAGTGGTGTTAAAAGCCAGGAATGGTGAAACATGCTCCGCAAACATTGACCAAATAAAACCATACTATGACCGTAATAGAATGCAAATATTTAAAGATCTTTTGCAGGATCCGGCACGGCAGGCACCGCAGGTACAAGTTCCAGAGGTGGGAAAACGACAAGTACAAGGGCAAGCCAATGAGAGACAGAAGCAAGTGAAAAGAAAATTGCCCCGCGGAAAAATTGAAGGTAAAAAGAAAAAGAAGCCGTTCCACCGTCCAGAAAACAGAGTTCACGAACACCCCCAGAATGAAGAAGGGAGAAGGACGACGTATGTGGAAAGGACCGGGAGAAAGGACGGCAACTATTACCCGACTTTAAAACGGAAGATCGACTCATCCGACAGAACTCTCCGCAGCAAAAGTCGCCGAATTGCGGAAGGGCCATCAGCGGCGGAGGAAAAAGTACAAGAAAAATTTGAACGGCCAACAACGAGGTCCAAGCAGGATCACGACAGAAGTTTCCCGGTTCCACCAAGACCAGCTGCCTTCAAACGGCCAAGACCACAAGCAGAGCACAAAAGGAAGATGTTCAAGGGTGGCCGTAGTGGTGAAAAACGGAAGCTTCCAGAGGAAAGCACTGAAGGGCGAGCCCGTACAAGAAGGAGGATCAACCAAGCTACTGTCTGCTATACCTTTAAAGACTGGGCCCAGAAAAGGATGTCTGAATATTACAAAGATAAGTAAAATTTTATGTTACTTTGCAAACTTGAGTTAATCTTTCATTCTTACTGCAAGTGGCAGATTTCAAGAAGTTTTACCTCATGCGAGGTCTACCTTTATCGCCGAAAGGGCGAGAAATGAGTTGTGACCGATTTTCTTATTATGTTTTTCAATTACTCGCGCGTAAAACTAAAGTTAATGTATAATAGCGTTGTGTAAGAACTTAAATATTGTAAAAAAAGTTATTGTATAAATTTTATTTAAAACATTCTAGCAAGAAAGAAGTTTTAGTCTGAAAGACTTTTTGAAATGTAGTATTATTTCAATGTAGAAAGAATTGGCACTTGCTTTGAAAAGAATAGAAGTTAACAATGTACTACTAATGTATGTTTTCAAATGTGTAAAATTAACGGCATGTTGATATGTTCTTATATACATGTGAACTGTTATTTTAAATGTTAAGAAATACCATGATATGGTAAAAGTGAAAGTAATGTTAAAAATTTGTTATTCGTGTGACTGTAAAGATTAAATCATGACGAATATATGTTAAAGGTTGAATGATGTAGTTAGGCTCTCTGACGCTACACTTTAGAGTTAGCCACTTTTAGAATAGTACCTCAGGGTTTAGAGTTGAAAGTAGGGTGTGTTAAGAGGTCTCGTATGTTGAATTTTAACACGTTAGTGTTTTGATTGTAGGAGGAAGTGTGGCACACGTAGACAGAAACACATACGTGTTTGGTGTTCTTTTACAACACATGTCAGAGAGCACGGGGAGAGATAATTAAAATAGTCATGAATGAAATAAGAATGTTAAGAAAAGTATATTCTATATGTTATTTGCAATGTCATTCTGTAATATTTCATTAAACTAGTTTTCCTTCCAGATCTCTGGAAGGAACCAGAATTGAATAAAGCTCCTGTTTAGATGCAGTACAGATGAAAAAAAAAAAAAAGATTGTTGTATATTCCGGGAGCTGCTATTGTAACAAATTTCTTTCTTTTAAATTTTCTAGTTTCTTGCTATGTTATGATTGTAAAAGGTTGGCCTCGCGTTAGTTTCTAGAGCTAAAAGTTTTCAACAAGGTCGTTTTAGACCTCAGTTTCAAACTAATTAACTCTGGCGGGAAGTATATAAGGATCTTAAGTTTTACTAACGTTTATTTTATTTTAAATCTTTACTATCACTTCTTATTTTCTACTTCCGGCCAGAATTATAAGCGTGAAGGAGTTTATGCAAAGTTGTCTGGCGAACGCCAAGTATTTAAGTGTGGCCTTTTTGCCAAGAGGGAGAGAGGAAGCAGCGAGTTCGAAGCAGGCCGCTTACCTTAGAAGTTACGCAGTTGCTACTTTGCCTTCCAGGCCAGAGGTTTTAATCCTCTTGATAAATTAAACGTATTGTAGTGTTCACAGTCTCTGTGCTACATACGCTTCCTGTTATTATAAGGCCAATTTTATTCTAAAGTTAAATTAGAGTTTAGTTTTATTTCTATATCTTTTACGTTAGACCCCGAGTGGAGGGTCATTGTATTCCGAAGTACGGAAGTCATTGTATATAAAGAAAAATAAAGGGTTTTGTATACCCTTCGTCTGTATCCTGTCTACTTACTACAATTAGTGAACATAGCTTTAGTAAGCTCTCTGTTCTAGTCAGGTCATTGTATGTTTCCGAAGAAGGTTAGAAGAAACATTGAACCTGATAATGTTACGGAAATGTCAGTATATCACATTTTTCATATCTGCCAAATTGTTTAGATTATCACCATAAACAGTGCTTTTGAGATAACCTCATAGACAAAAGTCACAGAGGTTGAGGTCTGGTGGGAAGAGGGGAAGTGTTGGCCTATAAGACGTTCATTTGTGAAATGTTGCCTAAGTAACTATGCGACACTCTTGAGGTGGTGCCCAGCCCTGCATAAAAATCGTAGTATCTAAAATGCCACGTTACTGCAGTTCATGTATCACGAAACATTTTAATATTGGCTCTAAGGAACTGCAATCGCACTGGTCCAGCTGTCGACTGCTCTTCAGAAAAAAATGGTTCAGTTATAAAACTAGCTGTCATTCAACAGTAAACGGTGTGAAATGACTGTTGTGCAATCGAATGCAGTAGGAGAATGCAATGGAACTAGATAGATAACATGAGAGATTTCTTTGGCTCAATTCGATTAAAAGCGTTTTAAATCAGTATCTTCATGTTTTAGTGCCGAATTCAGGCTTAAAAAATTACAAATTAGCGATCTGTAAGAAAACGATTTCCAGATTGTACGTACTTGTGAGAGTGATTTGCGATCTCACATTTTCTAATCGCTAATTCGTGGTTTTCACGGACGAAATTCTCACTTACAGGGATGGCGCACTCGACATTTATCGAATTTAACGTCTTTAAATAATAATTTGCCTACTTCAAAGTTTCTTAAGGGTATATAACATATCAAACCCGTTTAACAAAAGGTTAAGTTAGATTCCGACCCATATTTCGTTTAACAATATTGCATACAGCGCCATTTCTCCCCTGGTGGTGAGGTTTCGAACTTCCTTTTTTTTCGCGGAAAATAAATTCCCATGACCTCCTTTACATGATTACCAAGTTTGAAAGCATTTGATCCAGTAGTTTTTCTTTTATGACCGTTTCAGTGTGGAACTTTAATCATAACCACTCTGTATATTATTAAATTTCAATTCAAAGCTATGCGTTATATGTATACCATGCATAAATTTTTCGCTTTTATGGAAAAATAAAGAATCGAAGCAAATAAACTCAGGATAATGGACCAAAACTGAAAAAATTTTCCCTCCCTCCGAAAATAAAATATTGAAACTTCGACCTTGAATTTATTGGGTTATCGAAATATTTAATTTGACTTATCTTCTAAATCCTAGTTCCGATAACAATTCCGTCAAAAATTCCGAATTACTTAAGCTGAAGTAAAAGATTTAGTATATATTCACTGTATGTTAATAAAGTAATCAGAGTGTAATAAAAATAGATTATAGAATTTACGCTGATGCAACTTTTTGTCTGACTGCACAACATGTAATGGAAGAGAAGGCTTGTAGAGATCTGTTTTTGACATGCCTCTAAAAGTAGATGTCATACTCCTTTTGTCTCTTCAATATCAAAAACCTTTTCTTTGAGAGGCAACTTTAGTTTTGGGGAAAGAAAAAAAACCACAAGAAGACAAATTTGAAAAACGTGCAGGACGATTGAGTACACATACTTATTTTCAGAACACAAGCGGTTCTCTGACTGGTTATTGAATAATGTAAAGATGCATTCTCATGCAATACAAAACATTTGGAATATGTTTTCTGACTGAAAACGTAAGATTAAAAGTCATCTGCTTAATTCACAGCCATTTACAAGTCAACTACTCGGGCAATTCCAGAATCGTTTTGATCCTGAGCTTGTAAGACAAACGTAATATCACTGGATTTAAACACTTCTTTAATCTTCCGAGAACGTTCCTTCTTTAGCTCATATTCCAAGAATATTAAGTGAATACAATTATTGCAAAAGAAATTGAATATTCATTTGCACTGCGGCTTGGTAATTTATTAACGAGTTAACAAAACTTAAATTCTGCTTTTTGTGTCTAAGAATACAACAATATTTTAAATATTTACAAATAAAATATTAAATTGGAGATTTAATTGAAGCCTCACCAGTTGCCTGGCATTTGAAGATTGTTAAATACTAATTGTTTGTTGCGAAGTCTAACCCAGGCTGCATGGTTGGTTTTCGTAGTTTTCTAGGTTCTCTTTACAAAGGTTCTATATGAAAGCATCTTAATCAAATAGCTCCCATGTTCTTTCTATGTTCAAATAACCAACTAGCCTAGTTTAAGCGCGAATTCCAAGTGAAGTTACTAGTAAAACCCGAATGCTCATTAAAAATCATGTAGCTTGGCAATCGGGAGTAACATGAAAGATACGGCGCCAATAATTGAATTGCTGTTACGGTACGCTGTTTCTAAACTCAGATGGTCATTCCTTAATTAAAAAGCCCACCATCGGCTTCATTAAAATCGCTCCTGATGAAACAGCGGCCGAGCGGTAAAGTCGCTGAACACTGGTAGTTCGGTCTGAGGTTCGAATCCCGCGAACGGGCTGGCTGCATGGGCGTTTCCTTTGTTTTCAACATATGTAACGTGTATGCGAGCCAGTTTCCCTTAGAAAGTCCTCCACGAAGGCATCCCTCCCTTTAGGCAGATAGCCCTCGTGTGCTTTGCCATAATTAAATAATCCAATCCAATCCATTATAACCTTAAAATTCTAATTTAGAATGTTATTGTCAAGAACTGAATTCTAATTATCAGTAACATAATAAGTCCTTAATTACATATAATTGATTTGTAACTTCTACTAGAACTGACGGTAAGAATTAAAGTGCAAATAAATAATATCATGTGCAATCTTGATTAATATAAAATTAAAAATATTTGCACAGAAAAATATTTGCATTCAGACAGGAAGTTTTTTGAAATATTTGCAATTACTTTTAAAGAAGGTTTTATTAATAACCGTAATAATTACTTATTATATTACTGATGATTAGGATTCAGTTCTTGACAATTACATTCTACGGATAAAAATACATTTTAGGATAAAAAATGAGTGGATTTTTTATGTTTAAAAACTTCTTAAATTCATTTAATAAACATCGTACCCTCGTTCTTAATTGAATCCAGAAGGTTGAGTGTCGTTTATATAATTATTCTCACTTGTCCACAGAACCTGCTGACTTATCCAGCGATTAAGTAGCTGCAGATCATTTCTTCTACATAACCATTGAACTTCAATTAATTCGGTATATAGAAGGTAGTTTATTTATATCATAATTTGACTTTTATAAAAATGATTATTTTAAATCTTATGCTTCTATAAAAATATACTGTGCTTTAAAATATGGATGATAGTATCAGCCGCTGTTTCAGCCACTTCATAAGCAACAACAACAACAAAAAAAGATGCCAAATTTCTAACCGCGAAAATATGTAAATTCGTGTATATCTTAGAAAATTTTGAATAAAAACGTCTAATTTTTTGCAGATATGCTTAAAAATACACCTACTTTAAGATGATGGTAAAAATTTTATAGGTTATATCTCAAAATGCTTTTCGAAAAATGTATAAAAATTATTGAAAAATAGAAATTTTAAAAATAAAACACAAAAATTGGGTAAATTTTATTCGGAATGAACCTAAATTTCGAAAGGTGAAAGAAAAAATAAAAAAAAGTTTAATAAAAAAGAGATATTAATAAATATTTGCCAAATTCAATTAACATTGAGGAGCTAAAATTTTGAGAGCTAATATTTTAAAAACTACTCGTACGATTTTACAAAACTTGGTATTCTGGCGTAATTTGAGTCGTAGAATCAAAATATGGAAAAAAATTGGTATGTTATTTCAGAAAAAGTCCGATTTTGTGTCAAAATGCCTATGTTAGAATAGTGCTATATATAAATCTAATATATATCCTAAGTTGGGCTTTTCGAGGCATGAAAAACGCAGTTTGAATTTTGTCAATCGGCCCAGTAGAACGGGAGATATAGCACTGTCCCATTTTTTTTTTTTTTTTTTTTTTTGAGCAGTGTACATTTTTTGCTTTAAAAAGATTGAATTATGTTGTTCTTATCTTCCGGTTAAGGTTTTTATGCTTTTAGTATATCTATATGCAATACTTTTTGAATTATCAACAATTTTAATGTTGTTTAAGTGCCGCTAAGCCTAATAATTTTTTTGATGGCGGCCATTGCTTGTTTACATTTGAAACAGCAGAATAGTGGATTTGACGCCAATCTAGAGAAACTTAGCTTCGCAACAACAAAGATAACGCCTTCATTTATTATTGCGAATTAAATCAAGCGTAATCCTTTCTGGAATTTTTTCGAAGAAAATAAGTGTTTAAGATTTACTTCGTAATTTTTAATACAGATATTTTGACTTTTTATGTATTTTTGCCTTGTCGCGAAGTGAGAACTGAATTAATTGAATGAGAAGTACTCAATCGTCTGTGAAAAACTGTTTTTTTTTTTTTTTTTTTTTTTTGTTTTGTTTGCTTAATTTCTTTTATACATCGTTCTAGCTTTATTATAGTATTTGAATAGAACACGTGGCAACGATTAGATAATTTTTTAAATGATATAAATTTTGTGCATTCTGAGTTATAATATGAACGAAATATAATACTGTTAAGTGAACCGAGCGCCAGAGTGTCGCTATGGTAAACAAATAGAGTGAATTTTAAAGAATGCATTTATTCTATTGTTGTGGTTTATGCGCTGTCGGCGAAGTAGATTTAATTCAATCCCATAAGTTTAAATGAAATGCAAGAAAAAATGCTGATAATTTAATATTCCGTACAAGGAAGTCATGTGGTGTACACATCAGATTTTTTTACGTAGAATAACAATAACAAGAAGCAATCATTTAAAGAAATCACAAAAAGATAAATGTTTCACAAATTACTACGATTGCAACAGTAGACACAAAATAAGGACTAAGCAATTTGTCGAACGCATCTACGATGCCCCACGTACCCTTACATACGCATCGGCATCACGTATGTTCATTCACACATATTTACAAGATCAGCTCAACTTATGTCAAAAACAGCAAAAAGCATTAACTGATAAAAATCAAAGCTATATAAATAGCATAGATCTTATGCATGAACTGCAACTTTACAAACGTTTGGAGGAAATGTAGCATCGCCGGTTGAAACTCTGAGCTATATCGTTGTGAACAACATAGCGGTGTGTAGAAAAGGATTTTGGATATATCTCTAGATAACACCCATACAGCTGCCCTGTTGTAATCACAGTTTCAACCTTGTCATAAACTACGCTGTGAACAACAATTTGTTCAGTGCAAACTTACTAGATATGTATATTATTTTTTTTTTTTTTCAATTTTAAGATAATAAATAAATAGTGTTCAGCAATATATTTGGTAACCAGTGCGTTTAGTATATTATTTCGCTTCACTTGCAGTGTTACTTTTTTATAACATGTTATTGTTGTTGAGCAATGCTTACCTGTCATGCCGCACAGACACATTTACAAGCATCCATGGCTTCTCGGGGATTCGAACCCGGGCCCTTCGGCAGTCAGCAACGCTAACCTCTATACCGGTTCGGCGGCTTTTTTATAACAAAAAAATATGTATAATTCTTCAATAAATATATTTGAGTGTGGTTTTGAACAAATCACGAAATGTTTGCATATTTAGACAAAAGATAAAATATATTTTTCTCCTTATTATTATGTTAATAATGCTTCATTTCAAATGTTAACCATAAGCAATGTCTCTTCAATATCATCATTACAGAAAGGCGCTCGATAGACATTTGCATGCCGCCACCGATTAGGCTTGGCGCAGGCCTGCACACCCTCTTTCTGTTCAAAAGCATCCGACAAAATAGAACCAATCCTTACTTGAAAAGTTCTAGGGTTCAAGAAATTCTGAATGAAAATTGGTAGGTTGCCCTGCAAGCCACTGTCGTGAAGATCCCGAAGTATACCGTATCTCCATGCCTTACATAAGCTTTCTCAATGTCAAAGAGTACTGAGACAAGGTGACTTCTTCTTACTAAAGCTTTTCGCATGGATGTCTCTAAAAGAAGCATGTTATCCACGGTTGTTCCCCCCTTTCGAAAACCGCTTTGATAAGGCGATATAATATTCTTTTCCAAGAAGTAGACTAGGTGGCTGTTTACAATTTTTTCAAACAACTCGTAAGGCCAATTGGCCTGATAGTTGGAGGGATTCCTTGGATTTTTCCCTAGTTTAGCAATAAGAATTACAACAGCTCTCCTCCATGCAGTGGGAAAAGAACGCTCCTTCCCCACTCTATTGTAAAGAGTAGAAGAGCAGTCAGTGACTTATAGGACAGATGCCTCAGCATTTCGTAATTCACGCCATCAAGACACGGAGAAGATCTATGTGTCTGCAACAAAGCTCTTCTTAATTCAAGCACAGTAAAGTCTCTATTATAAGGCTTAGATTTGGAAGAGTTGAATGCGATGGGATTTATTTCAGAGCGCTGCTTGATAGAGAGAAATGCGGGTGAATAGTTTCTGCTGGAAAAAATGGCAGCAAATGTCTCAACAATAGTATTTGCAATTTCTTCTATGAAGCTAATCACTCGGTCATCTTTTTCCAAAAAGGAAAGTGAATCTTTATATATTCCGTGGGCTTTTCTAACTCTTTCTCAAACCCGCTTACTAGGCGTAGAGGATGTTATTGGCGACACATAATGAAATCCAAGAATTCCTTTGGCTCTGCCTTCTTACTTTTCGTGCATTTGCTTTAAATCTTTTAAATGCTATGAGGTTTCGCAGAGTAGGATATCTACGAAAAATTCCCCATGCTTTTTTCTGTTTTTTCATTGTTTCATGACAGTCACGATTCACCATGGTTACGAATATTTTAGTATTTTTCCTGATGTTCTAGGGATGGAGAGCATTGCTGCCTGAGTAATAGCAGTTGTAACTGCTTCCACTGCATCATAAGCGCATCTTCTACCATATTCTCTGTGAACTCTGCAGAGAAAGAGAAGAGTTCCCAGTCTGCCCTATCCAGTATAAACCGAAGAAACCTCGACATGGGGTTTGTGCAAGAGATAAAACAATGGGATAATGATCGCTGTTATAAAAATAACTTCCAACACTAAAATTGCAATAGAGATGGTGAACAGACTAGATCAAGAGCATGGAATGTACTTGTAGGTTCATGGATGTATGTGTCCAGCCCATTATTCAGGATACAAAGGCAATGAACTTCAATTATTTGGAAGAATTTTCAAATTTGAAATAAAATGAGATCGAAAGCAAAGAAAAGCACATTCTGAGCTAAATGAACGATAAATGCTGACCATGACAAACAAGATCTTTCACATTGGCAATGTTTTTCATCTATTAAGTAGGACATTGATAATCTGCCGTGATATGTTGCCACTTTCAACAGCATTTATGTTACCTGATAAAGGTATTTCTAATTATTTTAATTTTATTTGCCACGAACATCATCGATCTATGTATACTTCTGATTCATCTGCTTCTAACTCAATCGATTTTTGATAAACAGCTTCAGAAAAATTATTTAATTTTTTCCTTGCCGTCAACCATAATTAAAGCCTTTTCTTCAATTAATTTTAATTTTGCTATGTTAGCAGAGCGATCCAATGCATATCCCTCATAATACAATTCGTTATATGGTTTTGTAGATAACCTTTGATGCTGCGTTCTCACATTTTTTGAACTAATTAAAAGATTCCTATGAGATTTTATAATAAACACAAAACTAACACAATATGCAATGAACTCAGAAAGCAAATTTCACTTACTCAATTTAAAAATGCAGACAAATCCCGTTGCCGAATGAGAGATGTCCGGTTTGAAGATATCTTATCAGAAGAAACATTTCATTCACGAAATTAACAAACCTTTATTTGAAGATCACAAATGAGAATCATTTACATCCACTGAGATGAATATATAACATTTCTCAAAACTTTCATAAAATCATATAATTCAATACACAAATCTGTAATATTTTTCTAGTCTACATTCTGTACAGTGCATCTCAAAAATTACGATAAAAATAAAACTCTCTTGTGTTCTCTACAAATATAAGTCGCTCAACTCTTAACCAAAAACATAACATTGTTTAAAATTCTTTGAACTGATGGAAGAGAATTTGACGTGTTGCCACTAAAACACAAAAGACGAATAATTAAAACTGCAAGATTAAGTTTATACTGTCAGTCACATATTAGATGGGGAAATGTAAATTTGTAGTTTTGTGCAAGGAGTGATAATATAATTTTATGAAAGTTTTGTGAAATGTTACATATTTGCCTGAAGAGATGTAAATGATTCTTGTCAGTGATAGTCTTCAAATAAAGTTTAGTGAAGGAAATGTTTCTTCCGATGAAATGTCTTTACAGCAACATTGGCCAGGTCATGGACTGAGTAAAGCCAATGAAAATAAAGTTGCTAAAAGTTAATTACAGTCCCATGTGCACATCAGGAGATGAAGCCCTATGGATTAACTGCGTCACCTACAATCAACGGGTAAATGGGCAGTTTTGATTTCAAAATTAAGCACTGTTTTGTTATTCAGATACTGGATCACAGTTTTAAGAAGAATTTATACTAATATTTATGTACTGTGTTAAGAGTATTTTGAGAACAATTTCTAATTTACTGTTGCCTTGTAATATTTTATTAAGTATACGTGATGATTATGTTGATTAAACGTGCACTGAAAGAAGCAAGTAGCACTTAAAGGTGCTTGCTTTAGAACTAAATACAGAAGTAAGTGAAAAGCTAACAGTTGTCGATTTAAATCCAAGGATTAAGAGTAGTGAAGCCTTTAAATTTTATCCAGATTCGGTCATAGAGTTGGGTAATTCAATATTAGATCATCATAAATCTGAAGTAGCTAAAGTCACAGTTAGAACAAATTAAATTGAAGAGATGCAGAACAGACCTGAATATTGTTCATTTACGAGTTGAAATCAAAACTGATAATTATGGTCAAAACAAAACAAAATGAGAAAATTCCAATTCCTTAGGTTTCCTTATTAAAAGTATAAGATTACAAGAAAACTTGACAATTGGATTTATATTTTCTCTTCTTTAGAAAGAACTTTCACGACAAAAAATGTGCCTGAGAAATCTAAAGTGGAAATATTATTAAACTTGTTAGGGAAACGTACTTCTAATATCACCATTTATGTAAGAGATGAGAATATAAGTGATTATGAAAAAGTTAAAGATATTGTTCTAAAAAAACTGAAACTTAACCACAAATTGCTATATTGACAAGTGGAGAGTTTTAGAGACTAAACTAAAGAATCCCATTAATGAAAAAAAAAGTCGACATTCTGGGGCAAGCTCTAAGTAGTGCATGTAATAATTTATTACATTACCCTAAAATTAATTTACTTACTTTTGATGAAAATATCAAGAACCAGGTATGTTTTGAAGAAAAATTCAGAAAACTGATAGAGACTCAAACCATGATAAACATGTCTATGAGAAGGTTCATCCACTGATGAGTTAATTAAAACGTTTTCCCTTGGTAATGAAAATTATGAAACAGCGGTGAAACAGTTACAGTTATGCTATGGCAGGGAGTTACTCATCGAAGTTACGTCTGAAATCAGTTATCCATTGTGTTGCTAAAACATGTCACCAAAAGCTTTTCTTCAAAAATTGCATGATCAGTGAGAAATTAAACTTACAGCTTTAGAGACTTTGGGAGTTACCAAAGATAATATGCAGCAGTGTTTTACCCTCTTGTTGAGTCAGCTCTTCTAGATGCAACTTTAAAAGCATGGGAACAGTATAAAACCATGAAGTAGAATAGGAGGAAGAAGGGTTCAGAGTTTCCTTCACTATTTGAAAATGAAACAATACCTAACAAATTGTTGCCATGTTGGTAAACTCAAAACATTCCTTTATGGCAGTGAAAATGTGCATGTTTCTACGCTGTTCCGTACATGTATTTTCCATAAAAATGTTACATTTATAACGAAATGTCTCACTATTGTTAAATTATTGTTTTAAAGTAAAAAAGATGATGTCTATAATTTACTATGCACAAGAAATTATCAAGAAATAATTCAAAATCTAAATGCAAATGTATAACAAGCCTTTAAGAATTATGTTTCTGTATATTTCAAGGATTTGTTCAGATTAATTAGCTACCAGTTAATTAATTTAATCAGCTAGTAAATTAATTAGCTAATTAAATTAATTAGTTCAGTTAATTAGCTACTAGTCCTTTCCAAATGTTCCTTTAAAAACAGATATTTCTAATTTATTCACAATATTATTGCAAATTTATTAAAGTAATATGCATAGCATTTTAGGGATATTATTAAAAAAATGCTATCAAAAAAAGGAGAGAGAGGTTATTAATATAAAATTTTAAAACTAAAACTTGGCTATATTGAAAATGTGTTTAAATTTCTCGATATTAGAATTTTAAAACTGCAATAATTACGGATAACAAGACTTAGTACTAGGTGCCATTTATTAACCATACCTCCTTTTATCTAATGCTACTTATTGAGCATATCCTCCATAAATATATTCACATATCTATAGTTTCTGCTATTTAGGATATATGTACACTCGGTGCCAATCATAGACCATCAGACGCCCACTTGCAAATTAAAACTGGCTGTCCTTTCTTACAGAAATATCTTTTATAATCATTTCGCCGATCATGTGCTATGCACCATCTTGGTCCTTCATACACTATAATGGTAACTTCATTTAATTAATATATTATCTAAAATTATAAACTTCAACAAAAGCAACAAATCAATAAAACTAAAAAAAAATTTCCCTTGGTAACAATATTTAGTGGAATCACTTTAATAGAACGCAACATATTTTCAGAACTTACCAAGTTCAGCCATCTTCATATATAAGTAGACCTCAGGAAACTACAAGCAAAACAAGTCTTCAGTTGTAACAGGAAGAATCGGTGAAATTTACTCTCATATTTTTTGTTATATTCAAAGTTCCAATACCTTTTATAGATAAATCTTGAACAAGAAGAAATCATAAAATAGTATTTACCCTATTTTTTAACAGTTCGTAAATGCAGCAAAAGACAGAATAATAAAAAACATGAAATTAATGGAAAAGGAAATTAAGAACCACAGAGTCCTTTAATGAGCTAATCAGTTTCAAAGTTGTTCAATCTACCTAGGATTGTGCTGCTTAAAGCTTCTTTTTTAGCAAAAGACTTCCTATATATATCAGGGAAAAGAAAACATCGCTTTCAATCACTTTTTATTTTATACAGATTGTGAATTTTGCCATATATATATCATTTTTTGCCTCTGTGAGCAGATAAATATCTTATCAATAATTACGCCAAGCTGCCATGTTACGGCGGTAACTTTCTGTTATCTGGAACGGGTTAAAATATATGCATGGATACACTGTATGTGTGTGTACATACATGCACATGCAAAATATATAAGTAGATGTATGCATGTAAGTATGAACATACAGGCTAGACTGGAGTTTACGGGCCAGTCACCAAGCTGAGGAAAATCGTGCCAAATCTGGTAACCACCATTTTTTCCATCATAATGAAAATCATTAGGGTTTAGGCAATTACAGTTTATATTATTTAACCGGGCTTTTTGAATATTCATCAGTTTACTGTGCTTCTCGTGAACAGCATAAGCAAAATGGCTGGTGTCCAAGGAGTTGAAAGTGTTGATTTTGCTTATTCGATTTGGTTGCAAGATAAGGGTGAAAGATGTGTGATAGAATGGTGCATGAATTGTGGTTTGATTTTGAATGTGTATGAATGTCCTAAGTGTAAAAATAGTATGAAATTTGTTGAAAGACGAGACGGATATGTGTGAATGGAGGTGTTGTGTATCCAGTGCTTCGAAAAACGAGGTCTAAAAGAGTGTGAGAAAGGGTCTTGGCTTTCCGAGGGATGAATACCTGCAAGTCTGATCTTTGAACTAGCATATTTGTGGGGTCAGAAATGGATGACTGATTAATACAGTTGAATTAGTGATATAGGAATTGATTAATGCAGATTTTGATTTAAATATAAATCATAATAAAAGAAATTCTCATTAGATGTAAGTACGTTATATACAATTAAGCGCTTTGTTGAAATGAGTGAGCCATTTTTTAATTCTATCTGCGTTGTTTTGTTACATCTTAGTATAGATATAAATAAATGTGGTTATATTATAACTATGCTTTATCATAAATTAAAATTTATTTTAAAAATATAAATTACATAGTTAAAACTGTTAAACACTCTTTTTTTACTATACTATGGCTCATGCATGTTTCAGAAGACAGAAATTCTGAATTTTACCTTCGTTTTTCTTTTGCATTTTTTTAAAGTTTTAGCTTAAATCTGAATCAATATTTTCCTATTACTCGTTGCTCATATACAGCTTATTACAATTCCTTAAATTTTGTAATAAAACGTTTTGCATTCTTTTGCTAATGTCCTACAAATGGTATATGATACTATGAAAAGTCTTAATATTGTTGATTCCATAAAATACACATTTATTAACCTTCAATTTTTTTCCTTACACTTCTGTTTTAAATAAGAATTCTTTACACGTTTATAGGATTCATTCAAAATCACAACCATCTAATATGGCGATTTGATGAGTTAACGATTTTCTAAAATGTCAGAAAATAAACCATTTGGTGAATTGGTGACTTTTTGAAGAAGCATCAAACTGGCCCATAATATCCAGCTTTACTGAACATACATATGTATGTGTGTGTACACACATACACAAATATACACACACAAAAAACATATATATTTTTGAATCTATTCCTGGTAACAGAAAATAATAAGATTTCACAGCTGCATGGACAAATCCTTACCTGCAGGTAAATGCAAATATTTTAATTAATCTAAATTTCCCTCCAAAAGATATCAGGCAAAAGGTTTCTTTTTGATGTGAAGTAACACATGGTTACAAGCCGCTTTTTGTCTAAATTTTATCATATCAAAAACATGCAAGGTTTCTGTACTGAATGAGTTTGCTTCTAGCAAGGTTTCTCTACTGAATGAGTTTGCTTGTTTAGAAATGAACATACTTATTTAATAAGTTGATGTGAACTCTTACATATTCATGCACATAAGATTCCTCTTCTATATGGAAAAGCATATTTACAATATCCATTTCATTAAATGATTTAATACAGACCTCACAAATTAAGGTTTCCTCTACAACGTGAATAAGCATACGTTTGTTTAAAATATTGTTTGTGACAGATTTCTTACATTATCAAATATATGAGGTTCTCTCCTATGCCTCTTCCTACTAAGCTGATGCATTTTTAATCTACATTTCCTTGTAAACGACCTAATATATAGCTCATTCATATTAGGTTTCTTATTCAAACTTGGCTTGTGTGTAAAATTTTTTACATACCTCACACATGAGGTCTACCTCCTGTGCAAAAAAAGAATATGTTTGTTTAAATTTGTCTTGCATGCTAACATTGTGCATTCATTATACACAATTCTCTCCTGTGTAGATAAATGTGTGCTCTTTGAAATTATTCCTTTTTTTTAAAGACATTTTTAATATATGATACATATGAGATTTCTCTTCTCTACAAATAAGCAGATGCAAATTTAAATTACTACTTTGGACTAAATAACGTGTTATATACTTCACAAACATGATGTTTCTATCTTTGGTGAATAAGAAAATGCTCATTTAAATTAGTCTTGTCTATAAATGACAATTCACAGGCATATCACACACAAATAACATTATTCGCCCGTGTGAAAAAGAATATGCTTGTTCAAATTACCTTTGTTCTAAATGATTCCTTACATATCAGATTTCTCTTCTGTGTGAATAGTCATACGTGAATTTAAATTTTTCTTTCGACTAAATGATTTATTACACATTCCCACAAATGAAGTTTTTCTCCTGTATTAATAAGCATATGCAAATTTAAACTAGTCTTTTAATTAAACAAAGTTGTTACATACCTCACACTCATTAGGTATTTCACCTGTGCGAGTGAGGACATGCACATTTAAATTTCTCTTTCAACTAAATGACATATTACATACCTCATGCTCAAAGTATTTCTCTTGAGTGAAAAAGCAGATGCAAATTTAAACCATGCTTAGATTAAATAACTTGTTATCTCACACACATAATGTTTCTCTCCTCTGTGAATAAACATACATTAACTTAAATTATCCTTCTGTGTATATGGCTCGTAACATGTCTGACCTACATGAGGTTATTCTTCTGTGTGAATAAACATATGCACATTGCAACTGTTCTTTTGACTAAATGACTTATTACATACTTCACACACATAATGTAGTTTTTCCTGTGTGAGTAAGCAGATGCTCCTTTGAATCACTCTTTTTTTATAAATGATTTGTTACATATCCCTCACAGATCAGATTTTCTTTCTGCATGAATAAGCATATCCTATTTAAATTACACTTCAGATTACCTCACTTGTTACATATCTCATTTATATGAGGGTTCTTCTGCACCGTGAATACGCATATGAATATTAACTCATTCAACTAAATGATCTGTCACATACTTCGCACACAAGGCTTTTCTGCTCCCTGTGAATAAACATACATGTACTTACTTTTATGACTAAGTGACATCTTACATACTTTAGACAGACAAGCTTTCTCTCTTGTGTGAATAAGTATAGGTTTATCTAACTAATCCTTTCTACTTCACACATACGAGGTTTGTTTTATAGTTTGAATACGCATAAGCATATTTAATTTGTCATTTCAATTAAATGACTTATTAGATACCTCATACACATGAGACTTATCTCCTGTGTGAAAAAGCATGCATATGTGTATTTAAAGTACACTTTTGACTAAAAGGTGTCCTACACACTCCACAAACATAAGGTTTCTCTCTTTCGTGAATAAGCATATGATTTTTTAATTGACCCTTTCGAAGAAATGACTTCGTACATATCTCGCACACATAAAGTTTTTCTCCTGTATGAATAAGCATATGCTGATTTAACTGATCCTTTCGACTAAATGACTTGTTACATACCTCACACATATGAGGCTTTTCTCCTGTGTGAATTAGCATATGCATATTCAAATGAAATTTCTGAATAAATGATTTGTTACATACCTCACATACATGAGGTTTTTCTCCTATGTGAATAGGCATATGCATAGTTAACTGAACCTTTTGTGCAAATGATTTGTAGCATACCTCACACACATGAGGTTTTTCTCCTGTGTGAATTAGCAGATGCTTATTTAAATCACCCTTTTTAATAAATGATTTGTTACATACCTCACATACATGAGGCTTTTCTCCTGTGTGAATAAGCATATGCGTACTTAAATTTTTCCTATGACTAAATGACTTTTCATATACCTGACACATATGAGGCTTTTCTCCTGAGTGAATGAGCATATGCGTACTTAAAGTACTGTTATGACTAAATGTTAGCTTACATACTTCACGTATATAAGGTTTCTCTTTTGTGTTAATAGTTAGTGTAATTTCTCTTGCGTGGATTAGCATATGCATATTTAAGTGGCCCTTTCGAATAAATGACTTCTTACATACCTCACACATATGAGGTTTTTCTCCTGTGTGAATAAGCATATGCATATTTAAGTGACCCTTTTGAATAAAGGACTTCTTACATACCTTGCATACATGAGGCCTTTCTCCTGTGTGAATACGAATATGCGTACTTAAGTTATCCTTTTTAATGAATGACATCTTACATATCTCACATACATGAGGCTTTTCTCCAGTGTGAATACACACATGCAGATTTAAATCCACCTTTCGACCAAATGACTTGTTACATTCCTTGCATACATGAGGCTTTTCACCAGTGTGAATAAACATATGCGGATTTAAAGTACTCTTATTGCTAAATGATGTCTTGCAGACTTCATACATATAAGGTTCCTCTCTTGCATTAATAAGCTTATGTATATTTAACTGACCCTTTCAAAAAATGTCTTGTTAAATACCTCCCACACATGAATATTTTCTCCTGAGTGAATCAAGATATGTTGGTTTAAAAGTCACTTTATTCTTCATGATTTGTTACATACCTTGCACACATATGATTCCTCTCGTGAATAAGCATGTGCATATTTAAAATAATCTTTCTAGAAAATTATTTTTTTATAGATACTATACATAAGTTTCTTTTCCTGTATGAAATGCAACATCTGTATTCAAATAACATTACCATATTTCAAGCAAAGAAATTTTAGAGCATTTTACCAAAAATTAATTTCAGTTTTAAAAACAGTAATAAATAAGTCAGCTATGCAATACTGCTTTCTACATCTGAAACAAATACTCGCTTGAAAAAGTAAATGAAATAGCATTTCAAGGAATTCTATCAACGAAAAGTTGAAAATTAAATTGCACATTTTTGCTTCAGGTTTACTGTGCACACACAGATAAAGCTTAACCATGCTAACAGAATTCCTCATCGAGATTCTTCATTTTACCCAAAAATAACAATCAACAAAAACATTTTTAAAGTTCCACAAAATTATTCTTCCTTTCTGTAAATTAAAAACTTGTTTTAATTTTAAAACCACTTACTTAAAAGTCCTGGAGTTTTTTCAACCCAAAAGATAGCTTCACATTTAAATGTGAAATCAAAATTGTCCAAGTTAATCTTAGTAATACCGGAACATGCTTAATAAACAAAAAGATGAGGATTTTGTTACTTAGATAAATATGTTCCATTTAAAAATCCTCCTGATTCCTAAGGCCTGGAACATACCCCACACAGATTGTTGTATCTTATATGTTTAGGCAAGACCTTCATTAAAGCAGCCCCTTTTCCAAAATAACTCACCTCACATGATATTTATGCCCTATATGAAGAAGCATATGTACACTTAATTTACTTATGACATACTACATATGTTCCAAACCTTTTTTCTGCAGACATATATTCATAACACACTTTTTTCCAAATCAGTAGTTACATGCAGTTCCTTGCCAACATACATTAAGCTCACACGTTTATAACTTTCTGTACACCGTGCAATAATTTTTGTGTTCCGCATTAAATACAAGGACTAAATTAAATCCAATTGTACTCAAGTTAGCTCTTGGATGGTTCATACTATATTCTCCAATCTTATGTAGATATACAAGTAATCATAATAATATAACTGTATGTCACCCATGAGGCTTATTTTTATGCCTTGATTTCCAGGAACAACTGATTAAAAATAATCTGATACATTTCACACAGATATGACTTCGTTTCCATTTTATATGCCATGATTTCCAGGGACACTTTAGTCTGGTATGTTCCACACAGTGTCTTTGCTGCAGTGATATAAAAGCCAGCAAGTTCCTACGGTAACTGAATTGCCGCTGTGACAGATCAGAGCACAAGTGCAAACAAACATTTAGTCTCCTTGATCATGAATTAATATAGTGATGTTCTACGTAATGGACTCTCGACATTTTTGCATTTGTTAGTGCAAAAATGTCGACTTGTTTATTTACGACATTTTGCATTTGTCAGTGAATTACAATCTCAAAATGTTATATACTGACATTATGTACACATAAATTTTCAAAGAACGTATGCATACAAATATTTAATTTATAAGCTTTTGAAGTATTTCCATAAGCACTATCGATATGAAGAAAGCTGTAAGCAAACATTTCAGTATCCCATCTTGGAGAATGCTTTATACTGATACATTCATGGTTTAGATGAAAAGAAATATAGTATTATTTCCAAATTTAGATTGCAGTATAATACACTGCAGAAAACGAAAGTCGAGATTTTCTGGGTTTTTTGAATATTTATCAATAATAGAGCTGGAGCAAACCGTATGTATTCGTTACTGAGTAACGGGTACATGGGTTGACTCGAAGTACCGATTCGGTACTCACAAATTCATTTCGTTACTCGCATCTGTTCGTTACTCGCGATGCGGTTTATTCGAGTACGAATGATGCGATTGCTATGCGAATACGAATGATGCGGTTTCTATGCGAATATGAATGATGCGGTTGCTATGCGAATACGAATGGTACAGTTGCGTCACAATGCGCTCATATTTTTCATAGATAATTTTTTAATTTTTGGGGGCATCGGGCAAACTCTTGTTTACATTATGTGTCTTAGTTGAAATATTATTTAGTTGTTGATATTTAAGAAGATGAGCAATTTTGATAGCGTGAAGCATTATTTTGTATTTGCTTTTTACATTAAGATTTATGTTTGTAATTTGAAAATTTAGATGATTATTTATTTTTTTTCTTGAGCGTGCCATAGTGAGATTTTATTGATTCGAAATATTTATATACTGCACTTAGGTATTCTTTATATAAGAATATGTAGGTTAATATAGGTTCTTTACTTCCTTGTACGAAATGAAAAGGTAGTAAGTATTGTAATCGAGAAAACTTTTGGGTATCATATTTTAACGGAAATATCCATTTTTGACGATTACGGAATGCATGTGAATTATATTTTTGGCTGACATGACTCTAAGTTGATACTTGAAAGGGATGTTTTCGTGATGTATAAGTATGTATGCATGCATTTCGTATAACTCAAAAACGATTAGTTGGATTAGTTGTAGAACGTTGAAATTTTGTATATGGGTCCGTTATAACATCTAGATGTGCACCTCTCTTTTTATTGCAATCGGTAATACTACCAAACGTAAATATGTATATATATATATATTAAATAAATTATAATTAAATGTAAAGTACATATATATATATATATATATATATTAAATAAATTATAAATAAATGTAGTCAGGACTTAATTTTTAAAATTAGAAGTCCTGGAGCTCTATGGAAGGCCATCAGGAAAGATGAATGAATAAATAAATAAATAAAAATAAAAAATAAATAAAATAACTATTACAATAATAAAATAATTAGCAACTAGAATATTAAATGATTATTATTATAATTCAATAAAAATTTAAAGACAAATGAAAATTTAATTAATTCTTAAATTAATGATGAATAACTAAGAATGAAATAAAATACCAGACATCGTCTTGTTTGGGAGCTGTGGCTGAAATTTCCTGAAAGGTGGCAAGCATTAGCTAAATGTAGGCTTTTGATGAGCAAATAATGTACTGTTTACCAGAGTATGGATAGAAATTTGGTTATGTAGCCCATTCTTCTAAAACGACGTTTCGTCGCTGCCTTCCACCATCAATTCCGTTTTTTTTTTTTTTTTTTTTTTTTTTTTTTTTTTTTTTTTCGGTTTATTCGGTTACGGCAAAGCACACTAGGGCTATTGCCCTACGGGAAGGGTTGCCTTCGTGGAGGATTTTTTAAAGGAAACTGACTCATATACAAGTTACACATGGGGAAAACCACGAAAACGCCCGTGCAGCCAGCCGTTAGCCGGGAATTGAACCCCGGATCGAACTATTAGTGTTCAGCGACTTTACCGCTCGAGCTCTGGTGGGCTCTTTTTTCGTTTCATTCGCTGTTTGAAAAACAAGTGTTCACTTTGCGATAAAGCAAGCACCTGTTTACTTCAATTAAAATGGGTTAGACGATATGACTCTTACTACTTTACTCTCACTTAGCTTTTGATTTCTATTATTGATTCATATTTTCTGTAGACAAAGTATTCTTATTAGAATAACGGATTTCAAACATGTTCAAAAGTATCATGTTGTGTATCTGAATATAATTAGGTTTTTATAACATAGGGCCCATTTTATTAGTTTCACATATTTCTAAAGCAAATGAACCACAGTATCGCTGTTTTGAAAGAAAGTAAAAATGTGACAAATGTATAATGAACATTAATATACATGCTTTATTAAAAGTAGTCAGCCTTTTTAAACGTGACCGTTTTTGCTATTAGAGGATTTTGGAGCTCTGTGCATTTGCTCTGGCATCTTAAAAAAGTGATGTTCAATATCAAGGTATGTTTATGTTCTCAAAAATACAGGTCTCTTTCAAAGAGCGACCACTTAGAAGTCATCAATAAATGGTTCAGTGTAGTTATTTTCTAATAGATAATAGAATAAATTTATTTTAACGTCAATTTAAAAATGGCTGCTTGTACTAAGAGTTAAGAGCAATAAGACTCTAATTTTTCTTTCGCAATTAGCTGTTATGCCAGCTGAATTGTTTTTTGCATAATCTTTATTGTGTATAATTGAAATATTTAGCTACGCATTCAACAAATATACAACAAATGTAAGACCAAGCATTTAAAAAATTAAAATTTCAAACATTAATAATAATTTTTCTGTTATACATAAAATATTATTAATGAATGATGAATTTATATCATATTATATGTAAATCAAAATTTAAACTCCTATTCCTTTACAATAAATTGAAGAAAAGCTATAAAGTGAATTAATTTTTAAAAACAAAACGAAAATTTAAAAAAAAATTGTCATATACCTAGAATCTAAAAATGACGAATACTGAATTTTTCGACTCATATAATAATAAATGCATATTCATATTGTAACAGAAATTTTGGTAGAAGTCTAGCATATGTATAGTTATTTGTAATCTTTTAAAACTGTCGTAACATAATGCATATTTATCATTATCGTGAGCATGCTTTACATCCTTACAAATATACGTGATAGATTTTAATATTTATTTCTGCATATACTTACGTTTCCCAAAGACACGAAAGCAAGTTAAGCAGATTTTTGTTGTATTAAACAGACTTAAGTTCTCTGTTAGCTAGTGTAACATAATTTCGGATTTTATGAGCCTTCCAGAATTATTAGCAAAATAGTGGAAATGTCTTTACAAAGTGTTTTTGTAAGCAAACAGCAGATGTACACTGAGCAGTGATCAACTGATATATTTCTTAAATGATTTGGTTTAGTTGATTATGCAAAAACACACTGGGGCTATGTGCCTAAGAAGAAGAATGCCTTCGTAGAGCACTTTCTTAGGAAAGCTGGCTCGTATGGTACGTGGTAAGCTGTCTTGTAAGCTGGCACGTGGAAAAAACCACGAAAACGTCCATGAAGCCAGCCCGTTCGCCTGAGATCGAACTGAGGTCGGAACTACCAGTGTTCAGCGATTTTACCGTTCGACCGCTGGTGGGCCATTTCTTAAATGAATAAAGCTATACTCATAATATTATGAAATAACACTGATTGAAATATTTACTGCTTCACTATTATCTCTAATAAAGTAACATATAAATTTCTAAATTTCTTTCAAGTTCTTTCTTAATTCGTACTTAACCTATACATGTGCTGATGTTTTTATCGATCATATTGTTAAGTGTAAAAAAGCAAGTTGACATTTGTAATATAGCATTCCTTGTATTAACAAATAACACTCTCAACAAGGAGTTTTTGGAAAGGGGATGAATCGGGGAAAATTCACCCTGGGGGGAAGCAGCGAACGAAATAACGAATAACAGACAAATAACGAAAGCTAATCTTTAATGGGGTCTCCCAGTTTCTGTATTTGTATTTGGGAAAGTTTTATGGTTATTATGAAAAAGTGAAAATTTGATATGGATACCACATGACTTCCTTCTACGACTATTTAAATTACGCTTATTTTTGCTGCACTTCATTTAATCTTATTTCCCCGAATTATTCTAACTTAATTAAGCGATACCCGAAGGCAAGTTACAAATGGCATCAAACATTGCAAATTTTGAAACTAAATTTCCCGGTCAATGTCAATCTTATCCTACGGGACACAAACTTCATGTATTTTTATTTTTTCATAACGAGTATTAAACTTTGCCAGCTATAAATATAGGAACCAGAAGACAACATTAAAAGTTGGATTTCATAATTTGTCCAAAATTAATTCTTTTTAAAATTTGACATTGACAAAATATGAATATTTTCGTCATTTAAAATACTTCTGTATTTTTGTTGCACCGTATTTAAACTTGCTTCTTCTAGTTATTGACATTAAATTACATTAATTCCGTTATCTATTAGAAAATAATTATAGCAAATCATCTAATTATGCCATCTCTAAGAGGTCACTTTCTAAGAGATCTGTATTTGTGAGAACATAAACAAACATTGGTAGTGAACATCACCTTTTTAAGACCACGACATGTAAAATCCTCTAAAAAGCATGAATGGTTGCATTTAAAGAGGACCCATTACTTTTAATAAAGAATGTAACATTAATGTTAATTATACATGTTTTTTGGTGTGCGTGTGCCAAAATAGTGATACCGTGGTTCTGTTGCTTTAGAAATGTGTGAAATTAAAAAAATGGATACTACATAAGAAAAATGTTATTATATTCAGATACAACACCTTCTGAACACGTCTGAAATTCATTCTTCTGCTCAGCATAATTCGTCTGCATAAAATAATAAATAGTATTAGAAATCAAAAGCTAAGTGGAAGTAGAAACAGTCATCTCTTCTAAACCACTTTAATTGAAGTAAACAGACGTTCGTCTTATCCTAAAGTAAACACCTATTTTTCAAACAGCGGATAAAACGGGAAAGAGGGAATTGGTGGAGGAAGGCAGCGAACGAAATGACACTTTTTGGAGCTCGGATGAAATGAGAAAGGACGAAAAGTTACTAAGCCAATAAGACAAGGTCTGGTATTTTACTTTATAATTTAACTGTTCATCATAAATTTAAGAATTATTTTAATTTTTATTTGTCTTTACATTTTTGTTAAATTTTACTTATAAGTATTTTATATTTTAGTTGCTAATTATTATGTTACTTTAATTATTCATTATTTTAATCACTATTTTTTATTATTAAGTTTTTTAATAACTACTTTTTTATTATTTTAATTACTAATTAATGTTATTATTATAATATTTATTTTATTTTTTTATTTATTTTTTATTTTATTTTTTCCTATTTTCCTGACGGCCTTTCGTAGGCTTTCGTAGGCGCTTCTGACTTCTGACTTTTGTGACACCACAAAAGGAGGTGAATTATTTCTATCCAAAAATACGACGCAAAACTCCCTATCGCGTAGGACCGTATACCGATCCCTAGGGCGGCATCGCTAGGGCCGTATACCGATAAAATAGGTTCAGGATACGAATACCGATCGATTTTACCGAAAGTAACGAGTAACGATACGATAGTAACGAGTACTGGTTCACTGAGTAACGAATACATACGGGTACACAATTTCTCGTTACTTCTACAGCACTAGTTTGCGAACTGCGTTCGCCTGACACTTGAGTCGACAGAACACACTGAGTCGACAGAACAAACGTGGACGCCGCTTGTTAGGTAAGGTTTCATTCCCCGATTAGTGGAGGAAACTGCGAACCCCTCTTCTTCTGTTCTAACTTCTTTGATTTATTCAAGAAGTATACAGATACAATAGAAGTAGCCTGATTATGAGATGCATTATTATAGATTAAACTCTTATTATCGTGATTCTTCTGTTACGAATTTTGTATATATGTAAATAATTTTAGCAAAATTATATGTGAAGTTGTGGTTACTTTTTGTATAACGTAACATGCAATGCTTGAAAGAGACGAATCTTTTCCGGAAATATATGAATACAGGGACAAGTCTATTTAACATTGAGGTAAACAGCTAATTCGTTAAATTGGGAGATATCGCCAAGTTAACGAGGGTTTGGGTGACTAATTTTTACTGCCGAATTTGGCGACATTTTGGTCCGGTCCCTGTACAACTGTAATTGTTACTTCAATTGAATAACAGTAACTGATTCCTATATGTAATTGTAATCGTATCCGGCTCTTAGATGAAACTTTTACCAAGAAGGTTAGAATAGAAGTAGGGAGGTTTCGCAGTTTCCTTCACTATCGCTTAATGAAACTCCACCAAACAAGCAGCGTCCATGTTTGTAACTTCAAAACATTGCAATATATAGCAGTGAAATGTACGTGTTAAGCTGTTCCGTGCATGTATTTTCCAGTAAAAATATGTTAAATGAAATGCTTCGTGATTGTTAGTTTCTTGTTTTAAAGTTATAAAGATGATATCCGTAATTTACAGAAAATCATTAAGAAATAGTTCGAAATCTAAATGCATGTGCATAACATTAAAGACTTTAAAAATGATGTTTCTGAATAACTCAAGAATTTGTTTAGGTTTTATTAGCAACCTGCTGGGTGTACTTTCCAATTTTTTCTTTAAGAAGTGATATTTCTGATATATTGACAATATTATCATAATTTATTAAAGATAATTTAAAATCATTTAGAATCACTTAACCTGAAATTAATAGCAGATAATTATCTAAAAAAATAGTCACAGGTTGCATTTTTTTTTAAATGAAAGTCTTAAATAGATTCATTTCACAACCAACAACCATATAACAAGAAAATAAATATTAATAAAATAAAACAGATTTATGTGAATTTGATGATTTCAGTTTAAGCGCGTTTCATATTTATGAATCTCAAAGAAATTGCTTGAATTAAGCTGAATTACAGAAATATACCTCTATAAATTTTTAGATACATCTTTCCACACGTTCAATTGTTTAAATACTTTACTTACTTTTATCGTTACACTGCCCAGAAATTTGTAATTTTATGCAAAAAAATTTTAACAACAGAGTAGTTTATCTTGATCAAATGCACAAATTATATTCGTAACAGTTTACAAAACTTAAAAATGAATAATAATTAATGCATAAAGAAAAGCATTGCTTTATTTAACACCTTTAAAATTCATAAAGATAGTAACGATTGATTTCTTAGTTTTCATGAAAATTATAAAACGAATTACCTAAAACGATCAAATTATACAGTTTAAATCCTAGCATATATCATTGTATGTTAAGGAGCGAAGATACCAGTTATAAACAGACGCATTAAAATGTGTTTAACATATTGTGATTATTATTAAGTTTTTTTTTTTTTTTATTTCACATCTGGAAAGAAAATAACACGACATTGTGATATTTTTCAATTTGCATAAAAAAAAATCAATACTTAAGCTTGAAAAGTAATTCCAGGAATCTTTTTTGAAAATCGATTTGTGCATTTATATGCAACACGAGATGACATGCTAGAAAAAGGAAAAAGAAATGTTGCAATGACAGACTTTGCACAAGTCACAGCGATAATAGTAACATGGCCGCCAAGCTTCACCCTTTGTGTTGAACCTTCTCTCCTTCTATTCTAACCTCCTTAACTTTTACCGTATATGCCTTCCAGTAATTTTGAGAAATGTCTAATACCAGGCCGGGTGAAAACTATATAAGATCGGAAAAAGCATTTGCTCTCCGTACAGTAAGCAGGTAAAATTTCACTCATACCAGCTGGCCGCTAATAAAAATATCAAGGTGGTAAGTACTTCGCAGTCTCCCCATCCCAAGTAGCACGGCAACGTCGTAACGGCGTTGCCGCCAAAATTTTCGCGGATGCCGTTCCAAAAACGTTATCCGTGAAACTCCACTGTTTTGCAACCGTTGCAAAGACGTCTTTATTACGTCTTTGCAGATGAGATTTGTGTTGAATAAACGTCGTTATTGCATCTTTCTTAGGTTATATTTCGGTTGTGAAAGCATGGTACCACAACGTCTTAACGACGTCTAAATGTTCGAAGAATTCGACCTTTCTGCAACAGTTGTGAAAACGCCGTTATTATGTCCTTGTGTTACATATTGATTTATGCAGAAAAATAAGCCTAATAATTAATGTATTTTTATTCTTTTTTTAAAATTTTGTATACCTTGTATTTTTCTAAAGTTTGAATATGTTATCATTTCTTGAAAACCAGAAGATAATACAGTTTTTTCTCTTTAGAATAATTATGCATAATTAATAATAGCATTAATTATTTTCAGTACTTTATACTGTATTTTTTAAATAACTTAAATTCCAAGTTACGTTTATTTAAGATTTCATAATTTTTTCCCTTAATCCTTTAGTATGTATGTGAGAGTAACTGTTAAAGTGGTTATTATAAATCTATAACCTTAACAGTAGGTTTTAAGTAAATAAAACTCAATCAGACATAAATAAAAGCTATATATGTGGGTTAAAAAAGGAGCGTTTCTGATTATAACAGCATTATGACATTTATTTCTGTTAAATCTGAGACGATGAAAATTACCCCTGTCATGATAAATAAGGAAGCTGGTCTTACGGTAACATAATAAGTATTTTACCTGAACTCAAGTATAAATTTATTCGCGTTTTATAGTAAAAAATATAACCATTAACTTCTATATCTCCAACATATGCAAATGAAAGACTGTATAAAGTAGTTAATAAATGTGATCAAAAATATTTCATACAAGAATATACCTAATTCTAATAACCAAAAAAAATTCTCATATTCATATCTAAAATGAAATAATAACCTAAAAAACAACATACATGACAGCACTATTTAAGAAAAAACATGAACTAGCAGTGTTTCAAAGTATAAATAGCAGAAGGAAGGTAAAAGAACTAAAATTTCCAAGTAATAAAAAATTATTTGTGTTTTTTAAATAGTAAGCAATTAAAAGTGCAATACATGGATTGCAGCATTTACTAGTAATGCTGATGATCCTTAACACCATTCCTTTCGGTCATATGTTAATGTATTTACTTATTTTTAGTTTCTACATTTTAGAATAGTGGTAGATTGCAATGATTATTTCATGCCCTCTTTATAACACTGTAATTTAAATGAAAAAATTTAAATAATAACCGATAGTGAGCTAAATACGTTAAAGTAAGCTCTTGGTTAAATAGTGCACGATGAAACTTTTTTTTTTATTTATTATGAATTTCTTTGTTATCACAAGCGAATAAAAAGTAAGCGAAGAAAATAGAATATACTTAAATTTAATAAAAAATAAAACCTAATTTCCGACATTCATTTATTGAGATAATTTAATAAACATACATAACGGCAATAGAATATACTTAAATTTAATAAAAAAAAGCCTGATTTCCAACATTCATTTATTTAGATAATCTTATAAACATACATAACGGCAATGTTTAAAAAAACGCGAATTACACGGTGTTTGGAAGAATAGATACCAAACGAAAAGTAATAAAACTACAATTTGCAATCAATAAAAAATATTTAGTGTTTTTTAATATTACACAATTAAATATCTCATAATTATAAATTACAATATATCATAGTAATGTTAATGTATTCTTAACACTATTTTTTCGATCATACATTTTATACACTTTAAAATCATTAACCTTTTCTGCATAACATACAAAAGAAAACATATTATAGAATGTGCATTATTATTAATTTTAATGTATTGGTTCTTGTTATTACATATATCTAATTCATCTTCAGCAGTCATATTAAGTACTGGTACCAGTAAAATAATTTGTTTGTATTTTGAAACTAATGAATATACCATAACAGACTGAATTGTTGTTGCTTCTACATTGATTGCATTTTCAGTAAAACCAGAAAATATCTTAGCGTTGTATGTTATTTTTGGTTTTACATGAATTAATTCTGAGCACCAACACAATAATCGATTAATATGAATGATATACGATATATAGTACTTAGGACGTTATAACGCTAATCCGTGTATCCAAATATTATATTGCACTTGCACCGCTGAAACCAATGAAGATGGGAAAACACGGAAACACGTAAAACACCAAAACCTATTTCACGAACACTACATTCAGAATTAGCAATGTAGCACGCTGCATTTGATATTTTCTAAATGATTTATCCAAATTTTCGGTGTCTTCTTGTAGAGCAGGTATTCACAAACAAAATAAGCGCAATTTCGGCATTTCTACGATGATTTCTCCTCAATTCAGAGGCTTCCAAACAGGAGCTCACAGCAATGCAAATTCACTCACTGAAGGCAGTTGAAGTAAGTAGATAGGGACAGAACAATGATAAGATTCACAGTGCGTTCTTTGATTGACAGTGCATTATATTAACTTTTAATATAAGCAATATTATTTATATCAGCAATATTATTTATCATTGATTGATTCAATTTCAAACATGAAGTCAGTCTTTTCAAATGCCTTATAGATGGCATCTTTACCAAATTACTTGAAAAAAACTGCTGGAATCTCTATTAATTACGCAGTTACTTGTTTGAATTTGGCAACTAGCAAAAGCGCGCAAGCATCGAGCTCGGATGTTCGTTTATACAATCATCCAGTAAATAAAATACATGGAATGTCAATCGGTCGAACAGCATTCAGTGTAACTTTTCAGCGATTTATACGATTGCATTAAACCTTTCGACGGTTCTTCTGATAATTTAATAGAGTATTTTTTGAATGGCCTAGAAGAATTATTTGAACTGAATAGAATTACGAACAAGTTCACAAGATTATATTTACGAAAAAATATTTATCAGGCTTGCTTAAACCATGTGTAATGTCAATGTCGCCAAATCCCGAATGTACCGTATAATAGGATTAAACCAAGCATTTTTGAATGCGGAAAAACATAACAAACAGTTCATCAGTATTTTTATGGGTAATGAATTTCGTATTTTTGTTCACAGCTTGTCTAATTTTGATGTCAACATTTATTAGTAATTTATCAAAGCCATTAATTTTGTCGTTTTCCATGAAAAGTGTTAATATTTCTTTCTCTTTTTCCATTAATTTTTCCGCTTTGCTTCTCGTAACTGTCGGCTATTTTTCCGTCATATATATTGGACACCCGTTAAAGATCCGTGGTTATGCATCGTCTTTTAACATTGAACGTTTTCTCGCTATTCTTAAAATCGCCCCAATTTTCTCCGTGAATACATCTTCACGCACAATCATATCTTCACGAAAATTGTACTTTTTGCTCTCTATGCGGTAAAATGTTTCATATTATGTCAGTATATTAATTGAAATAAATTCGTCCTTACTTCAAAAATAATAAATAAAGTCATATTTCAACAGTGAAATAATTGCTAACATGTGATTTGCATTGATTTTGAAAATATGATTTTTTTAAATACATAAAATGCATAACTTAATAACTTACTTTATAGATAAGTTTGATTTTTAAATATTTTGCTATAATATTTATAAAAAATATTTTAAGTATTAATTATTTTAACAAAATTTTAAACAATAATTTAGCACGTATTTTAGTACTAATTAAATTTAATAAATCAAAAGTATATATATTCAATTTATATTTCATTAGATGAATCTAACTTAGAGTAATATATTTAGATGAATTAAAGTAATGAAACGTTGCAAAATAAATCTTATGCGGACTTCAGATTCTTGAAAGGGCAGATTTGTCTCTTTTCATTCTAAAAGTAACGCTGCTGACTGTGAAAAAAAAATTGCTAAAACGACTACGTCAAAAAACGGTCTTATCATGATGTTTCAGGTACGTCGACAACTTGCCAAGATGCAACGGTAAATATTTTGCGTCTTCGCAACGTTGTAACGACGTCATAAAAGTTACCACGACCACTTTGCAACCTCTCGGACCAGTTTGCCACGTCGTGTGCTACTTGGGATAGACACCGCCGTCATGGATATTGCCGATGCTCTGACGGAAGAAGGCTTACACGTCATCAAAGTCATCCAAATGAGGAGAAAAAAGGGACCGGAAATCATCAAGATGCCGTTGTTCCTGATTATCTTACTAAAAACAGACAAATTAAGGGATATTCACCACATCAACTATCTTATGCGTCTTCGCATTAAAGTTGAAAGCTAGAAAGGAGTTGCAGTGTTTCCGCTACCAGGCCTTCTTCCACGCACAGAGCCAGTGCAGGCACTCACCTCGTTACGTGAAATGCGGTTCAGACTACGAATCGAAGGACTTTACAAAACCAAAAGATGAGCCTCCCCGCTGCCGCCACCGCGGTTTGACACACAGAGAAAGCTTCCGGTGTAGTTCATTCTTCCCGAAATAACGCTCCTAGGCCGTTCATCCCTTTATTCACTTCTCGGCGGGTATTCGAGAGGTCCGTGGTTCGATTCCAGGCGAAGGTTTTGGCGGCATTTTTCATCTCTCCTGCCTCCGAAGTAACTTAATGGCTCTACAGTGGTGTCCGAACTAAAAAACCAGGATTTGGCGATTGGGTCTCCTAATCCCTAGTCGCCCTTTAAAGGGGGAGTGTATAAGGTATTTCTCCCACCTTCTTAGCGTGCCTTCGCAGTGCAGTGGTCAGCACGCACGGCGCGTATTCGAGAGGTCCGTGGTTTGAGTTCCTGAGGGCATTGCACATTTTTCGTGTCTCCTGTTTCAGTAATACCTAATGGCTCTACAGAACAGTTTTTGCAAATAAAGTTATTTACTACGCAAAAACCGGCAATTCGGCCAGCGAACAAGAAAGCAGACTTTTCGGGGCACAAAGCTGAAAGTTTACTTCTGGTCCCACTCGGCATAAGACACTGCAGGTGCAGAAACTGACTGAATTCACTGTTGTATTTTGAGTTTTCAAATGTAAACAAATGGGGGTTTCGTTAGGCTTAGTGGCATTTAAACAACTTTTAAATTGTTGATAATTCTACAAGTATTGAATGCAGATTAATTAAAGACAAAAACCTTAACCGAAACATAAGAACAACATAATTCAATCACTTTTAAATCACAAAAAAGCACAATTTATCAAAATATAAGAATAAAAAACTGAGCTTTCCAAGACGGGTAACAGAGTGGGTATATATGTATGTAATAAATTCAGGAGCAGGAAGCAATGAACAGGAAATTGGAGGCGAATGCAGATTAAATCTTCAGTTTTATTTTCCGTAATATGTTGCGGCTACACAGAAGTCGGCAGATTAACACATTAACCGCCAAAACTGCAAGGAATGTTTCTTTTCTAATGAAAATAATAACAAATATTAAATTAAGCATTTATAACATAAATTTACATTGAAAATAAAAAAAAAAATGCTCTTACCTGTGGAAAAAGCGAGTGTTGCGTTCGCGCAACTTCAGCGGAATAAGACTACGGATGTTTAAGTGAGTAGGATTGTACTCGTGTGATGTTTCTTTTGAGTGGAACGCAGGATTACTTTTTAGCTGTATAACGTTTTATAAATCTACAAATCACTTTACTTGTAATTAATTTAATATTAAAATATACAATTTATTTCTTTTACAAATACAGATTATTTCATTTGAAAGATTCAAGCATGAAAAGCTTGATTACAAACATGATGTAAATCTACATTACATACTTTGCATCTACTATAAACAGTCTGGCTATGGTACTATTTACAAAAAAGTCTTTTGTTATCAACGGACTTTACGATAAAATGTCTACCATCTCGATGCAATGGTTTTTGAATGCTGAATTTACTAGGTCTTCCTGTTGCTGATCTATTTCTGGCTAATTCTACACTCTCAATAGGAGTTTGCAAAAGTAATAATGCATTCTCGCGTCTGGAATCTAAAAGAGACTTTACATTTTCAATAGTAAAAAGTGGTGATATTTAGTAAGTTTAGATACGGTCTCACCTCATCTAATTTATCAGTATCGTCAATTTGACTATTGTCAAATGCAAATTCTGCTTCATATTCCTGTACTGCAAACGTGATATCCATTCTCGTACAACAGGAACAGAAATGTCCTTATCAATAGACTAATAAATTTTTTCTTGGGGTAAAGCATGATATCCTGTAAGCAATAATATTCCAATAAATCTTCTCATATAGGCTTTAGATGCAATAAATTCTGGCCATTTTTTTTCTGAGCGTATATATTTGTCTGTTCAACGAGAAGAGAGTAAATGTCTAGACCAAAAAGAAAATCGAAAATCTGTGCACTAGTTTTACCTTTTGTTTTGTCTTTTATAATTTCTCTTCTATCTCTTTCTTCGTGTTCTTCCTGAGACATAACTAACAGTTCCTTTTTTATCCATTTCAAGATCTCAGTCTTCTGCTTTTAAACTTTTTAGTATGACTATAACTGCTTTTAGAAGGCTGAAACTTACTTCTTACGTGAATTTCAACTTCCCCAGCAGTATAATTTGGTAAAATATCATTATCATTATTTAAAACATTGCCATTCCTTTCTTTTTCGTCACTAGCCTCTGCAATTTCTGGGAGAACAACAACAATATCAATTTCATTCTGGTCATTATTAACATTATCATCATCTGTTTCTTCATCAAAAAATCTTTGAAGGGCTTCTTCTAATGTAAGATACCTCGTTCTAGACATTTTTAAACAACCAGAACATGAACCAGAACATCGAAAGGAATGAGTGAAAAAGGAGATTGACTATCTGTTTCCCGCTGACGTTGCGTCAACGCAACACCTGTTTTCCATTCCTTCCCAACACAAATACAAACATCTGACTGATGTAATGTTCTGATAAGCAGTGACCTTGACTAAAAATAGATCACTCATAAAGACGGCAATTCTTTCGTTAAGTATTTTCAGCAAAAATACCCGGTCGAAAATTTTGCTTAAATTTTGCTTAAAGTATGAGATTAATTATTATAAACAAAATGATTGTTGAAGGCAAACATTTTTTTACAGAAATAATCTTCATAATATTCCCTACACAAAATCATCTGCTGGTATAAAATATATTAGGTAGTTATATTTATATACGCATTTATTTTGATCGTTGCGTCAACGCAACACCAGCGGCTAATGGGTTAAATGTGCCTGTTCCAAAAGCCTTACATTTTTGATAACTTTGTAGCAAGAAAGCAGCAGCAGACAGACTACAGTATAGCTATGCCAAAGCGTATAAAGCAAGTGCGTGATGTTCAGAATTAAATCTCAAGTCAGACTGAGTTAGTTTTGGTTTTCAAAGCATTTTGATTGGACAGTTAATATTGCTGTAAAATTACTATTGGCTTGTTGAGTTTTAGTTCAGTTTATAATATCAGAATTATAACAGTCATATGACATACATTTTAGTCGAAATGACGCAGTGCAAATAGATGTTGCTATTTTTAGAATAGAGAAAGGAAATTAATTTAATCTAATGCTAATTTAATCTTTCACATATTCTTTTTCTTACACATATATATATATATATACAGGGAGATCTTTTTTAAAGTGACAGTGTTTGGAGCGCCCTGTAGCGCGATATAATAGCCGAAATGGCACCAAACTTGGTATTTAGATTAATCAAGACATACAATCGTACAGTTCAATTATTAATGTTCAGGGGCGTAGCTAGAGGGGGCAAAGGGGGCATCTGTCCCCGGGCGCAGAATCCAAGGGGTGCCAAACTGATGTTAAGACATTTTAGAATGAAATGTTTTCCATCCTTGGCAAGCAGTAAGGGGGGGGCGAAATCTTCAGTTGTCCCTGGGCGCTGAAAACCCTAGCTACGACTCTGTTAATGTTTATTTACTACATTAACTTCCCCGGAGAGGAATTAGACCACATTCAATGTGAGCACCTTTCTCAGAAATAACACCGTGCATTCTGTGCACAACATTCTTCACAGCCGTATGTAACATATCATGAGGAATATTCCGCACTGTCTTTGTTATGTTGTCCTTTATAATAGACAAATTTGATACTCCACCAACATAAACTTGAGATTTCAAATAACCCCACAGCCAAAAATCGCGTGGTGTGAGGTCAGGGAGATGATGTGGCCATGCAACTGGAAAACTGCGACTTATGACTCTATCATCAGTAAAGTTTTGACGCAACAGCTACTTTACCTTATTACTAATGTGTGGGAGCACCACCCTGCATAAAGATTGTCTGTTGGAGACGGTTTCTTTGCTGAAGTTATGGAATAAGAAACATTTGCAGCATTTCGTGGTACCTTTCTGCGTTTATGGTGCACGTTTGGGGTCCTGTCGGAGGGATGGTCTCAAAAAAGAATGACCCAATTACGAATTCGGCTGTGAAACCACACCCAAACAGTGACTTTTTGGGGTATTTAATGGGATTTAACGGTGTGGGGCTGCTCAGAAGCCCAAATTCGGCTATTTTGTGTGTTTACGGACCCATTGAGATAAAAATGCCACTCATCTTCCCACAGCATGTGACATAGCATAGCATCATCAATTTCTACCCTGGCAAACAAACGATAGAACGAATGTCACTCGCTTATCATAATCACTTGGTTTCAGTTCGTGTAAGCGGCTGAATTTGTAGGGGTAAGATCCAATAACGCGCCGCAAACTCTCCATACCGTGAAATAATTCATGTCCAATTGTCGAGCTACACCCCGGGCGCTGCTCGTACCAGCAATGGTTCCCTGCGATCCTGCGACGATTGCAGTTGCTACATCAGTTATTGCATCTTCTGATACTGGTTTACGTGCTCTCCTAGCGCGAATGGTCAGTGACCCCGTTTCCTCGAACTTCTTAATCATTTTCTTAAGACCATTCAGCGATAAAAGCCCCTTTCGTTTTTTTTTTTTTTTTTTTTTTTTTTTCCTGGTTCGAAATTTTCGAAGAGCTGCGGAAGCATTACATTGATTCATGTAATACAGCTTCGCCAGTAACGCACGTTCCGGTAACGTGAGAGGCATATCCACTGGAGCTCGTTTACTTTAGCTAAGATTATTTGTCGGAGCTGTCTACTACTTGCTTTTATTGCCCCTGTCATCGCATTGGCACTGTAATCGCACAACATTTGCATTTTTCTTTGATACCCATGTTATATGCTAATTCTCGTTATTGTAAGCTACAGTAGCGCCAAAAAATGCCCTAGCGGCGATTTTTTAACTAAATTTTTTTTCACGGAATCCTTTTTCCCATGTCTTGATTAGTCTAAATATCAAGTTTGGTGCCATTTGAGCTATTAGATCGCGCTACATGGCGCTCCAAACGCTGTCACTTTAAAAAAGATCACCCTGTATATATATGTAAGAAAAAGAATATGTAAAAGATTAAATTAGCAGCGTAAATTAATTTCCTTCTCTCTCTCTCTCTCTCTCTATATATATATATATATACATTTATATACCCCTTCTTTTACTTGCCTCAGTGAGCTCCGTGAGCTTATATATAATATATATTACCAAACCAACGGAATTCTTTTCGATTCAGTATCGTTATAAGTAAGTCAGCTTTATAGCGAAAGAGGAAGATTCTAGCTTCAATGAAGTTGATGTCTCTTCTTTGGTGTTTTTGTGGATTTGAACAATGAATATATATCAACCAAGTATAATTTTTTAAACTTTTATTATAATATTTTTAATTATTTTTACTTTTTGTTCATTCTTCGCTAAATAACGCTCCTAGACCGTTCATCCCTTTATTCATTTATTCAGTATTCGGGAGGTCCGTGGTTCGATTCCAGGCGAAGGTGTTGCACATTTTTTATCTCCCCTGCTTCCGAAATAACCTGATGTCTCTACAATGGCCCCCGAACTAAAAAAAATGTGGTGGGTGATGATTCTCCACCATCAGGATTTGGCTATTGAGTCCCCTAATCCCTAGTCGCCCTTTAAAAGGGGGAGTATATAAGGTATTTCTCCCTCCTTCTTAGCATGCTTTCGTAGTGTAGTGGTCAGCGCGCTCGGCGCGTTTTCGAGAGGTCCGTGGTTCGATTCCCGACGAAGGTGTTGCATATTTTTAATCTCTCCTGCTTCCCAAATAACTTAGTGTCTCTACAACTAATCATCGGAGATACAATCACCCCGGAAAGAAAAGGTAGGCTGAATTGTAATATCTCATTTGAAATGAAAACCTTAAAAAATAAAAAATATTAAGTTAATTTTTTAACACCTGATGTGAGTGTTACAGGAGCAGTCGGCATCATTTTAGCAACTTTCTGAAAACATGGCGAGAGCAACAGCCAGTTTACTAATGACTGCGTTGGCCTCGTCTAGCAACAAAAAACTTCCTAATATTATATGAACTAGAATCTTATATTCGAGTCACCACATAAATTCACAAAAATAAGAGTACACAATAAGAATTCGCTGCGTAGACCCACAACCACGTAAAAATTAAAATATCAATCATACGGTTTTTCCCAAACCACGTTCCCTTTCTGATCGAACGCTTTATATGGAGACCATTTAAATCTTTCTTTCACAAACCCATCTGAACGATGTTTACGTTCGACCGTACTCATTTCCTTCCTACAAACAGGACACTTATAATGGCTACCATTTACACACCAGTCAATTAATGCACTTTTCCCATTTAGTCCCAACTTGTACAGAAACTTCAAATTAATCTTACCACATACAGCCATTCTACCATCTAAATCACAAAACAAGCAATGTACTTCCTAACCAATACACACCACAGGCCCTTACAAATCTTTTCCCATCATTCAAAATCTACTGCAATCACGCAACCAATTATGTCATAATAAGGTTTCCATAACATTCAACTACTCAGGTTATCATAAATGAAACAACAATTTGGCGATAAATGAAGCAACAACTTCGCGATAATACAAGCGGCATCCTTCAATCTACTCTAATCCCCTTGGTTTACAAGAAGTTCTCCTTCTAACATAACATTCTCCACATTCGCGACGTGGTTCTCACCATCCAGTTCTAAAGGACACAGCATTTTGATGGTCCTGCTTCAGTTTTAATTTTGGCGGTTCTAGCTACTCCATCTTTACTGGTGTCAAGTCTTATATGCATACCTCCACAACAGCAATGTAAATCCCGACAACGTCATCTATCGGCACATTTTGGAACTATTTTTTTCCTTCATCAAACAAAATTCCATTGCCTCACGATTGTTCTGGTCATTCTGACCGGTAGTTCCGGTCAGAATGACCAGTTCCGGTCAGTAGATTTTGAATGATGGGAAAAGATTTGTAAGTTTTAAAGGTTAGAGCGTTTTGGAATCGCAGCTTTAATTATAACGATATATATACAATATATCATTAAAGATATAAAGTAAGAAATTTAGAACTGACATTTCATTGATATTTATTTAGATCAGAAATTGAAATTTATAATTAATAAATTTTAAATAACCATATAAGTGCAACAACGAACTTTAAGATGTTACTAAAATATTTAAACAAGCAAAATTCTACGTCAAAAATTTTTTGAAATTTAATGAAAAATGAACAAAAACAGAAAAGGAATTCAATCAACCCCAATGTCACTTCATCAGGCGGGAGGAATTTTGACATTAATTGAAATCTCTCTTCTACAAAAATTCTTGTTTTTTCTGTATTCAGAATTAGCCGATGAACCATTTCAATATATTTTAATTATAATTATAATAGTTCACCCGAAAATCTGGCCCTTCCCCAAAGCAAGGGAAAAACAATGTAAATTCTATTTAAACAGATAATCTTGTAGAGTCATTAGGTTAATAAAAAGGCCGGATAGATGAAAAATTAGCAAACACCTTCGCCGAGAATCGAACCACGGACCTCTGGAATACCGGTCCAGGGTGCAGAACCACTACACCACGAAGGCACGCTAGGAAAGCAGGAGAAATACATTATAATCCAATGAATTAAGATGTAATTGAAAAAACCCATTAAGAACATACATAAAGTAATTACGAACTTCCAACACTCTCATTAGACTTCATTCTAAATATTTGAGAGTCGAAACAGAATGGTGCCTACAGGTCTGCTATCTTGGCTAGAAAGTAATCGCTCAACAGGTTAAAATCTTGTACGTAAAATGTAATTTTGAAACCAAAAGAAAAACTTTTAAATATTTCAAGGAAAATTTATTTTTATTTATAGTCAAAGAGGAAGATTACCTATGAATTGAACGAAATTAAAAAAAATCCTACTCTTGTAAAACGAAAATGGGAATAAATAATATTATTTAGTGCAAAATTTTAATTAAATTTTAAAATCAATTAATTCTTAGAAATCTCAAAAAGTTGTCCAAAAATAGTTTTTAATAATTTTTAGTAGATATGAGTAATATATCCATAAAGTTGAATTTTAGTGTTTAAATTTTTGTACTTTAAAATTACAGGAGTTGAAAAAGGAATTACAGGAACTAGGTTAGAAAAGTAAAAAATCTTCACGTCATGGGCTTCTCATGAGGACTTTGAAAATATATAAGGCCATGTTAGTAATAGAATAGTAATTAAATGCTTAAAATCATTAAAATGTCCTTCTTTATCCTTCTCTTTTGAAGCTTTCAGGTAAAAAATTCATACTTTTAAAAAGTATTATAGGGTGTAGACTACTCCAGATTTCTTTAACACACTATTAATGAATTTTAAAGGGATTTAATTACCTTTTAAAATATTGACGAGAAGTTTATTAGTAGAAAAATTTTAATCCTTTTCTTTTACTAAAAAGTTTAATTTCCTTTAGTTTATGAATACTTAGATCAAGATAAACTATTTCTATTTGGTTTTCATTCGTTTTATTTAGTTTCAGACAATTTGGGTAGAAGTTTCCTGTTTTCGATGAGATTAAAATTGTTGAAAGTAATAATGTCATCAATGTGTCTATAAGTGTGTTCAAATTTACTGAAATCGTCATCAGAAAGACTTTCCTTAGAAAATTATTCCTTAGAAAAATATTAAATTCCTTAGAAAATAGAAATAGATTACAAATATGAGTGGAATATGAACTTCCCATTGGAATTCCTTGTGTTTGCAGGTAGAGAAAGTTTGAATGTTTAATATAGTTATTGTACAGTGAAAAATGCAGAAATTCTTTCCACTTTTGTAAATCCAGTATATTAAGTATTTCAGGAAAAAAAAGTCTGTCATTTCTATAAGACTTTCGTAGATTTCTTGGAGTGGCAGGGTCGTGCAGAGGTTTTTAAAGTCATAGCAGTTAATATTGTAAATTTTAAGATTTTTAACTTCTTCAATGATTTTCAAGTTGTCTTAAATATTCCAGCAGAAGTTTTCGTCTTCTTTAGCTTGTTCAGCTTGTAGCTACTTTACAAACAGTCTTAAGTAAATTGGTAAAAATATTATCAAAATTCTTTTTGAAGTTTCTTGTGCTATTAGCGATAAATCTGAATTTTACAGAATTTTTATGAAATTTTGGTAAGGCATAAAGTTTAACAAATCTGTTATTTGTAGTGAAGAGAGAAATTCTCCATTTTTTGTGAAAGTCAGAAATTTTGTTATTAACAGTTCTTTATTTATGTTTACAGATACTTTAGGTAGTAGAAATTGTAAGTTCATTTTTAATTATATCACTGTAGAATTTTTTTCAGAAAATATTGAAATTATTGTTTGCTTTATCAATTTTAGTTACGGTACATTGCTTTTTTTAATTGTGTTTCCAGTTTTTATTTCCTTTAAATCCTTGAATTTTCTCAATTTTCTTTTTGCTCTGTGTAATAATTTCAGTTTTCCATTCCTTAAATAGATGTGAAGACAAACTAAGTTGAGAACTAGCTTTTAAGATGAAATTATCACTATTAGCAGAAATACTTTCTATGCGGTGTAATTTAGGAAGGAATTTAATAGGTCTAAACTTTGTTCCTTTGTTCAACAATAGATTACTTCTTTTTTTTTTTTTTAATTAAATTTACTCAATTCCTTCTTTCGCAATTCAAAATTTATTTTCAATCGAAATAAAACTTGCAGACATTTTCTAATTTATTTCTAAATTTGTATTTTTTAGCAATTTTTATAAATTCTTCGAAACAATTTTTGACTATTTTGACCTATAAAATTTTTGCCATAACCTTAAAGTAGAAGTATTTCTAGGCATATTTCTAAAAGATTAGTTTAGCATCCGCCGCCCAGATGGTATAATGGTTAGGGAAGCCTGACAACATTCGAATCCTGGAGAAAGCATGGATGTAAATTGTCTGTTCCTTTAGAGGAGGTGAAGGGGGCCACCTATTAGGTACTTCCTTAATAAAGAGACTACCGCATCTGGCCTTAGGAGTGGCCAATGACGGCATAAGCAAGCGCCCGCCACTGAAAAGAAAAAAAAAAAAAAAAAAGTTTTCTGTTCAAAATTTCCCCAAGATGTACATGAATTTATATATTGGTTATATTGAAATTTAGCATATTTATTACGAATTTACGCGAAATGAGTTTACGTATTTTGTTAAAATTTTTTGAAAGAATGAATAATTCATATTTTTTTCCGTCGTACGCTATGAAAGGGAAAGGAAAATGGGTTACGCGCAAACCAGTTATTTTAGCCGCAAACTAAAAAAAAAGTGTACTAAGATAAATTTTGAAATAAAATTTTTCTCTAAGCTTCTTAACAAATTTTACAAAATTCAATATTTAGGCATAATTGTGTCGTAGAATCAAAATATGGAAAAAACTCGATACATCATTCCAGAAAATGTCCAATTCTGTGTCAAAATACCTATAGTAGAATAAATGCTGTAAATAAATCTAATAAGTGGAGCTAAGTCGAGCTTTCGAGACGTAAAAATTGCAAATTAAATTTCGTCAAGTGGTGCAGTAAAATGGGATAAAAACAATATTTTTTTTTTTTTTTTAAAAGACCAAAGAGTGTTAAACCAGAAGGCCTATTAATTTCGTTTTGGCATTTTGTGTTGATTCACGATAAATGTCGGTTTACTTTTCAAACTATTGCCATCAAATCTTACAGCTCTGCATTATATTTAAAGAAATTAAATAATGAAAAATCTGCATGAATTCGCATTCGTATATTTCTCGCATTGTGATAAAACAACGGTACCTAGAGCCATCCAGTTTTGAATAACGTATGTTTCCACCAGAATAGGGACGTCTGAAAGCCCAAATTTGGAATTTGTTTTATTATCTATTTCATATTTTGTCAGACATTAAAGAGTTTTAGATTAAAAATCTCAACGATTTCAAAGAAAAGAATGGCAACATTGGACCCCCCCCCCCAAAAAAAAAAAAAAATGTCCAGCGCGCGAGAGTGTGTATTGGAAATTCTAAAGATATGCTCATTTAAAAATTATTTTGCCATATTGCTGTTGAATAGAATTTTATGATTTAAGTGCGGAGAACATGATATTTAATAAATAAAGGTAGCACACAAGACGTTAAAAAAGCCCTTTGGGCGTAATATAAAATCTGAAAGCTTTCAGATTTTTTTTATTTATTTATTGTTCCAATGAATTTCGAAGCCATTGGAAACATGCGTCAGCTGCTGTTCGGCAACTTTTCGAGTTACTCGTGTGAAGATTCTGAGTCGATCTAAAGCGTGTAATTTTTTTGTGGGGATAGTACATATAAGTTGGCTGGAGGTAAAAAAGTTCTCGACCTTTAGATGGTATTGTTTCTTTTCTCCTATCATCAGAATGCAACTAGTGGGAATGGACGAAATTAGAAGTGATACTCTAAGCCAGGGATGGGCAAATTTTTTCGGTCGCGGCCCAAAAATCGAAAGAAAAAAGTTTGGCGGGCCAAGGTAAGTTTCTTTAAAATTTTAAAAACAATATACAAGTATTACAAATTAAATGTGTTAATGAGATGAATGAAAATGCGATTTCATTTTAAAAATTTCCTTATTGTGAGATATACGGATTCTAAAGAACGAGGCTAAATGCTCAATTGTCAGTCTCCTTCTGAAATAATTCTTTATAAGGCCTATGATAGTTGAAAACAATTGTTCACATATATAAGATGAAGCAAACATAGCACTGATTTTCTGGGCGTGAAATATTGAATTGGGAAATCTTACTTTCGATAATGATTTGTAAAACTCTAACTTTGGCACATTTACAAGTAACCGCTTGAGATGATTGTTAGATGGCAAATAAATTAATTAAAGCTGCAAATATGCTCTCAGTGCTTCCCAATTTACGTTGAATGCCATGGTAAAAATATCCAGTTCTGTTTGAATGGCACTGCAATCTGCGTTCGAACTCAAAATGCAGTATTTTCAAGCCACCTTCATAATTCCTAAGCTTCTCTTCATTTACTGAGGGTACTGAATTTAACCACGGGAAATGAGACAAATCGTTCTTAGCTAACAGCCCAGCAAACAGATTAAGTTTTAAGTTATGTTTTTTCTAAGAGGTCTAATTCACCTATATTGAATTCCCATATATCTGCTCGAGAAAGAGATAACGCTTGTTGGCGCCAATCTACAACTATAACTAACAAAAAACTTCCGCTTTTTAACACTTAACCGACTGAAAGCTGTCTGTGCTCCCTCGATTTATGTTTTGTAGAACAAAAATAGAGAAACTGAAAAGATCATCAGTCCTTTGGAAAAAAGAACGAAAAAAATATTTAAACAAAGTAGAAAATGAGATGGATATATAATATATAAATATATACTTCTTTTAATTTGCCTCGGACCGGTAAATTAAAATTCTGTCCGCGGGCCGGATAGAACCTTCCGGCGGGCTGGAGATGGCCTATTTCTGCTCTAGGCAAATTGATAAGAAAACTCGGTTAATTATCATAAAGCTCTACGTAAATTATCATAAAGCTCTACGTAGATTATCATAAAGCTCTACGTAAATTATCATAAAGCTCTACGTAAATTATCATAAAGCTCTACGTAAATTATCATAAAGCTCTACGTAAATTATCATAAAGCTCTACGTAAATTATCATAAAGCTCTACGTAAATTATCATAAAGCTCTACGTAAATTTTCAGTGAATATTGTTTGACAAAAATTCAACTTAAAAGTAAGTACTAGGGGAAAAGCGATGACATATCTGATTGTTGGCTCACATTTCTTTGCTTGCGTTGGGAATCTTTCCTTAATCGTTACCCTCCTCTACAAACAAATTAAAACACAGCGGCGTAAATAACCGGGCAGTATTATAGTGATCTAAGGGAAGTTATGCTTTCTGTTAGATTAGATGTGGATGTTTAAACATTACGTTAAGATCGCCTGATACTAGTGTCGGATTTACATGATCGTGGTAAGAGCTATTACGAAGGCCAACCCAACAGTTTAGTAGATATTATTAATGCAAATCATGTTCTTTTTTAAACCATCTCATGCTTTATAAAAAACACTTTTTAATCCAAAGCTATTTAAAAACACAAAAATACAATGCATTTTTTTTTTTTTTTTTTTTGTTGATTTTGTTAGTGGTTTCTGTTTAGTTCGTGTTACGTAAAACATAAAACTATGTATTTTAATATTTAAAACAGGATTTTATTTTTCCTTAAACAAGCTAGAAAATAAATAAATAGAAAAAAAAAAAAGAAAGAAAGAAAGAAAGAAAGATAAATACATAAGAAAAACTAAGAGCTTTCAGATTTTATATTACGCCTAAAAGGGTGTGTTTTTGAAGTTTTGCGTGTTACCTTTATTTAAAAACTTATCAGTAGAATTTCAGATACACAGTCTCGCGGCGCTGGAGATTTTTTTTTTTTTTCACATAACGTAAGAAACATGCATACATTCATGTAGATTCTTCATTTTTTAATTTCTTTAAATATTATAATACAGGGCGATAATATTTGGTGGCAACAATTTAAAAAGTGTTATTAATTTTATGGTGAACGGATGCAAAATGCCGTTTGTAGACTAATAGCCTTTCTGGGCTAACGCTCCTTTGAGATAAAATAAGAACTTAGAGAGGTTAAAAAAGATTTAGATCTTAAAATAATTCGTGGCTTTTCTACAGTAAATTGAGCTATAGAGGTATAGCATAAATTAATGCAAGTAAATTATTTATAATTCAGTAATTCAAGTATATAGATAAAATGCAGAACTATACATATATGCAGACAGAAAGACAGACAAATTCTTCATTAATTAATAATGCAGATGATTGTTGTGAAATGATTATTGTGTTCCTCCTAAAAAAATAAATTTAAGAAAAAGTTGCTGATATTGTACCAACTTTAATATTGCCATTATGCATTTACAAATAAAATATACCTAAAACAACTACCAAAGAGAGGGAAAGTTGGCAGTATTAAATTTTAAATAATGAGAAGTTATACTGATGTTATACAAAAGTTATGGGGAATATTTCATTTAAAATACACACTTGCACCAAAATCGCTTGCAAAGTTTATTCAGCAGTTTTTACAGTTTTCATCGACATTAGCAATTTTCGTATTTCATGTCCTTTTATTTGTAATTAAAGTGCTTTTCATTGATTTAAGAATGTTCATTTTAATAATTTTCCTAAATGGCGAGTGTAATTTAGCAATGAATAAGCAATTTTTTTTTTTTTTTTTTCGCAATGGAATTTTTGTTACAAAAATGTCTGAAGCATTTTTCTGTTACAAAAAAGTATTTGAGGAGGGCAACATTTTGTCAAAAACAAGAATTTCGAGAAATGTAAAATGTTAAGAAAGGTAGCACTTTAATTAAAGTGCAAGATATCGATTATTTCGGAGATCTGATACTTAGCGATTGTCATATAACAATTAAGGATAATTAATGTAGGAAGGGAAAATTTTATTTTAGCACTGTTTGAATCCAATTCGGGGGGTGGAATCCAATTGACCCAATTTTTCTAATAACCAAATGCCTGTTCATTTGGAATGTTTGGAAATGCATTCTATGTAATACACTCGTTTTAAACTCTGCTTGTGTAAAGAATGTTGTCCATTTTGTGTAAATCGCATCTGCACCTCCCCCTTCCAAGGACTGTTTCTTTTCACACCTGGCGCATTACGTGTTTCATTTCATTCCTCCTGCCACCAACGGGGAGGCCTTCCCCCCTGCCACTGGAAGTTGAAGAAAGGAATCATGGGATAGGAGTAGGAGATCGATGATGGTGATTCGGCGGGCTCACAATGAAACGTTCTGCTCGCCGGCGTCCTCTTCGGCCGCAGTGCTCCTACTCGAGCGATGAATGCCGCAGACGACTCTTCCTGAAATGGTAAGCTGTAGCATCATTTTTGAAGATATTATTCCCTTATTGTTTGTTGCGTGATGACGTCATATTGTAGAATTCCATATCTTCAGTAACTTAACCGTGAGCAATTTAGAAATTTAGAACATTCTTTTAAACAATGAATAAAAGAAAAATCACCAAAATAAAATTGCATGCATGCGTTTATAAGGAGTTCAAGCATTAATATTAGTGATTTATTTTATAAGATTAGTGATTTATTTTGCAATCGATTTGGCATTTATATTAGTGATTACATAAATACATTTATGTAATTACTTTTATTTATAACATTGTAATGTTATATAAGACCTTAATTTACTTTCTAATCTTGTGTTTATATAAAATCAAAGATTCTTAGTATATACGTAATACGCAGGGGCTATTATTGGTTTTCGGATATTTACATTGTTGAATTTTATTTGAGCAGATCTTGTACTAAATATTGAAAGGTAGATTTTCAAATTTTTTTCCTAATGCAAATTTCCCCCTCCCCTCTACTTTAACTTTGCTTTTTGCAAAATAAACTTCATAAAAATATTCCTTGTAATAAAAGAATTTAATCGAAAAGTTTTAAGTAATAACTCTCATAATTCACAGACTCAAAAGTTTTGTTCTAGTATTTTTGGAGACGATATTTCTTGTCATAATTTATTGCTTTAAATGACAATACTTCACAAGAGTTAATTTAACAATTTGCAGATCATTACTTGTTTAGGATAATACATTCGTATTTCCATATCTGAAGGAAACATGACCAGTCGTTAGAAATTAACAAATATTCTATCCGAACATTCATCATTTTATAGTTGGTAAAAAGTATTTGAAGTATCAAAAAATACCTGACGTAAAGCATTCAACCATTTTTATGTTATAAAACGATGGTAATTGCGTCGAACTGTTGAAAGTGCACTGAAATCAAGAGCATTGTCCAAGCTAACATTAAAGAACCAGAGATTTATCATGCGAAAAAACAAATAAGAACGTTAAAATTAATACTATAAAACTAACAGCGGATTTAGGGAAAGTTTGCAATAAATGTTAGCACTGAAACTATTAGAAGAGTCATTAGGCTTACATGGATATAATAGGAAACGGAAAGGAATTCGGCCCACCAACGGCCTTTCGGCAAAGTCGCTGAACACTAGTAGTTTGGTTCGGAGCTCGAATTCTGACGAACGAGAGTTATCTTAATTATGGTGCATGGTTGCATGGGCGTTTTCGTGGATCTCCTTCATGTGTAACGTGTATACGAGTCAGTTTCCTTTAGAAAGTTCTCCACGAAGGGATCCATTACCGTAGGCAGATAGCCCTCGATTGCTTTGCTGTTATTAAATAAACCAATTAAGAAGGAAATTCTTCAATGCAAATACAAGGTAAACACGACTGGCGTTCTGAAAATTATTGGTGAGAAAACAGAACAATGTTACAATTAGATTAGAACAATTTACATTGTTCATGTCACATTGTCATTTGCAAACAAGTCAAAATTTAATATATTTCGATGTGGTGGACGAAATTATTATGTGGCGAAAACGAATATAGAACGAATTCAAAAAGCCTATTGACAGCTGTTAAGCACAGGGGTAGAGGCGCAGTGGTTTGGGGATGTTTCGCTTCCTCTGGAATGGAAAGTTTAATTTTTGTAGAAAATAATATAAATTGGTGTAAATATATATATATATTCTTAAGGGAAGCATAAAAAGGCTTCCGAATATATATATATATATATATATAATTTAAGAAAGGAGGACAAGCTAAAAAAGACCTATGCGGTTAAGAATTTTGCGCATTGAGCTGCAAAATTAGAAAACAAGGTAAAAAGGAAATTCTTCATGCTATTGCTTTAAAGCAAATGTGATACTGTGGTTCCCGTGAATAATTATTAGCACTAAGTTAAAATAAATTGCAATTAAAAGTTTAAATACAAGAAAAATGAAATTATAACAAGAAAACTGACAAATAAAAAGTGAATGTAAAACTCAAATCAAATTTGAATGTTAAAAAATGTTTATTAAAGTTTCAACAATCCTAAAACATTTTAACATAAACACAAAAGTTATTTAAGACACAAGCAAAAATACAAAGAAGCGGTAAATGGTAAATTAGCCTAATTCGAATCTCCTTACGGATTCTTCAGGGAAAATGCACAATGATCTTCGAATCCAGCTATTTCCATATCACGTTTCATCAAAACAGAAGAACTGAGACTGAACTCGAAATAACTTTTTGACTATTAAACCGACAAAATAACGTATTAAGTCTCAATTTCTCTGCTTCATTTCCCGACGCATCCGCTGGTTAAAAGTAAATGAGAAACACATAAATGGTGCAAGGAAAAAACTATACAGACTAGCCTGGTTAGGCAAATGTACAGAATAAAATAAATAGTGAATTGCTATTAGTTCACCTATACGAGATTTTTAGTGAGGACCTACTAGCTTAAAGAGTTAAAACTTTATAAAAGAAAGAAAAACTTTTCAATTTATACTAACATACTTTTAAATATATACTTTAGGTCTTGCTGTGAGCAAAATTAAAACAAGGGAAAGAAAAAATCTTAAACAAATCTTAATCTGCGACTTCTTCTGTGAAAAGCTATGAGCTGAAAATTGTCGTCATTTGCCTCCAGAAACGATAAGAATTAAGCTCACCAATAAAGTGGGACGAAGTAAAAGGGAAAGAAACGTCATAAAGCTATGCCCAATGAAACGTAACAGACAGTTGGCACAAATTGACTCAGAAAGCGGGGAGGGGGGGGTTAACGGTCGAAGATGGTAGAAATTTGTTCTAAATGGCGTCTTGCTCGAAGTAAATTCTAGAAAGTTGAAAGGAGGTGAATTCAAAATGGCTAACTCCAAAAAAAATGGTAAAAAATTGCCTGAAAACAGTAGAAATTGGAAAAACACAGCAATTTGTTAATTAAAGTCGTAATTCTTCAAGCTAGAAGGCTTTTAAGCTACTTGAAACGAAAAAGGCCCTAAAAATAAATAAAAGGATAGGATTGGCCAGAAAAAACTTAAGTTTTCTATTCAAGAATTATTCAAGAATAGAATTTGTGTTGAAGGTATTCGTGGTTCATTTTTGTTTACTGTTACAACTTCGCTAAATCGAGGCGAGCAGATGAATAAAACAGAATTAAAGTTCTTACCTTAATAAAGTGTAATCCAAGCTGCGGAGGTAAGGAACATGATCATTATTTTAGCAAACGCAAAAATAACATATTTATTAGGTATTAGAAGAAAAAAATATAGCGATGATTACAAGCGTTGTTTACTGTCCATTGCATAACGCGAGAAGTGAGTCATACAAGGAGAGAATGTTTCTTCTTCCTTTTTTGGATCAAGTCCAATCACAGTTAGCGGGGGTGTGGGGGGTGAATTAATGTCGGAGTAGTACAGCCTCATCGCCTCCGTTATGAATTGCTCCACAATCTCCCACTCGATGAGCTGTTTTGTCCACAGTAAGCCCGATTCCTTTTATTAAAAACTCCAGCTGTTGTCTGGGCAAAGGTTTTGTGAACATGTCTGCATACATCATTTTACTGTTGCAGTGTATTAATTTTACAATCCCTTGATTTTGTAGATCACATACGTAGTGGTATTTCACATCGATGTGTTTGGTGTAACTGCTTCCTTTCTCTTTTCTGGAAAGATTTATGCATGATATATTGTCCTCGAATACGATGTTAGCTTCCTGTTGAGCGAAGCCTAAATCTCCCATCAGTTGTCTAATCCATTGTAGCTCCTGCAATGTTAAGGCTAGAGCGATGTATTCGGCTTCTGTCGAAGATAGGGCGACACAATTTTGTTTCTTGCTTCCCCATGATACAGTACTGTTTCCTATTTGAAATAGATATCCGGATGTGGATTTTCTGTCAGAGGTATCTCCTGCCCAATCAGCGTCACTGTAAGCTTTGATGACTGGTGCACCATTGGATTTTAGATGTAATTTGTAATTAATTGTCGCTCTCAACTATCGTATGATTTTAATGATACCGTTCCAGTCCGATGTTGATGGATTTTCTACTTTTCTACTAAGTATTCGAACAGAATTTGCTATGTCAGGTCTTGATACTGTTGCTAAATATAAAAGTGCTCCCACTGCTTCCGTATACTTCCGATTATCGGGAAAAACGTCATCCTGGTTGTTTTGGTTCTTCGTAAAATTCGTAGTCATGGGTGTATAGCTTAGTTTCTTTGGTGACGGACGTTTTTCCATTAAGTATCGATTTTTTCTTTCTGCTCTACCGTTCTGTTGCGGTGAATATGCTACGGAGGTTTGATGTTCGATTCCCTTTTCCTTTAGATAGTCTTCAATCTCTTTGCTTGTATATTCTCCTCCATTGTCTGTTCTTAAGACTTTTGGCTTCTTTCCAAATTTGTTCTTCGTCATGGTTACGAATTGTTTTAATTTGGAGATAGCTTCATCTTTTGTAGCTAGCAGATAGATCGTTGTGTATCTCGAATGATCGTCGATGAATGTTATGAAGTATTTCTTTCCTCCTAATGATGTTGTACCGATTGGTCCACAAATATCTGAGTGTATCAAGTCTAGAACTGATTTCGCTTTATAGTTGTTTAGCTTGGGATACGGCAATTCAGTCATTTTGCCTCTGATACAGCATTCGCATTCTTTTTCCTTTTTGGCTTCTCCGTCAATTCTTATTCCGGTTGCCAGGTCGTCGTTCTTTAACCTCTTGATTGCTTCATAATTTCTATGTCCTAGCCTTCTATGCCAAAGATCTATACTATTTTCTCTTCTTTCTGCAGTTGAAATTTCCTTCTGCTTTAGCAATTCCTATGGTTTTATTTTTCTTCTTTATTCTGCAAATATCTTCTTCAAATTCAACTGTGAATCCTTTCTTTGTAAATTTTTTTACGGATATCAATCCTCCTTCTAAGTCAGGAACGTACAGAACATCTACGAGTCTCACTTCTATTTCGTTATCTTCGTCGTCTGTACAATATAAGTATCCTTCTCCTATACCTTCGGACTTCATCTGCTTGCCGTTAGCAATTATTATCTGCTCAGTTTTGCTTCTATCCAATTTGGTGAAAAAGTTTATGTTATCGGTCATATGACAAGTAGCACCTGAGTCAACTCACCAGTTTGAGTTTTGAGATTTTCTTTCTCTGGTGACTTCGAACGTGTAATTCTCAGTCTTCTCACGATTCTTATTTTCGTTTTCATCTTCATGTGTATCCTCGTTTACAGCAACTTTCGTTTTCTGTTTATTTCCATAATTTCCTTTATTTTCGTTCGCTTTTCATTCTTGAAAAATGAGTTACTTTCGTTTTTATCTTTTTCTTTGTGGTTATTTAAAAATCTGCATTCTTTTTCTAAGTGTCCTATTTTTTTGCAATAATTGCATCTTCGTTGATTTAAATGCTTGAATTTTGTGCTAAAATTCGTTTTGAAGGCAGTCGTTTCTTCTGCTCGCGTGACTTCTTTTCTTCTCAGACATTCGTCGATGAGTTTCGTTTTTACGTATTCCAGCGTTAGTTCTTCTTCTGGGCGTGCTTCTAAAGCTGTAATGAGATTTTCGTAGCTCTTTGGTAAGCCTCTTAGTAAGAGCGCTGCAATGTGACTGTCCTTTATTTCTTCACCGATTCCTCGCAGTTCGTCTAGGATTTCGAGCATTTTGTTGACGTGTTCTTCGAGTTTGTATTCGTTTTCTGCTTTTAACGTATACAGCTTTCTCAGAAGGTAAAGTTTACTGGAAAGATTCTTTCTTTCATGCATTTTCTTTAATTCATTCCATATTTCTTTGGCTGTCGTTTTATTTCTTACGTGTACGATTTGGTTGTCTTCTACGAGTAAACTAATGGTAGCTTGTGCTTGTTCATCTCGTTTTCTCCATTCGACGTTTATTTCTTTTGGTGTATCATCTGCTATTAAATCCCATAAATTTTCCTTTTTCAGGATCATTTCAAGTTTATATTAACTATCAAGTATTTCCATACTTGATAGTTGTTATTGTTTAGTTTCATGATCGAATATTTATTTTCGCAGCTAGTAGCCATTTCTGCTTCTGTATTTCGAATGCGCAGTACGCAACTATGCAGTTTTGTTTCGCTTTTGAAGACAGGCTTGGCTTTTCCTTTTTCGGATTATCCAGCGATAATTTATGGTAAAGTATCTCTTATGTTTTTTTTAATGGCTTATCTCGATATATTTTATGCGTTTAGTTGAAGTAAACATATTTTCAGTCTCATAATCTTTTGTTGAAGGTATTCGTGGTTCATTTTTGTTTACTGTTACAACTTCACTAAATCGAGGCGAGCAGATGAATAAAACAGAATTAAAGTTCTTACCTTAATAAAGTGTAATCCAAGCTGCGGAGGTAAGAAACACGATCATTATTTTAGCAAACGCAAAAATAACATATTTATTAGGTATTAGAAGAAAAAAATATAGCGATGATTACAAGCGTTGTTTACTGTCCATTGCATAACGAGAGAAGTGAGTCATACAAGGAGAGAATGTTTCTCCTTCCTTTTTTTTTTTTTTGGATCAAGTCCAATCACAGTTAGCGGGGGTGTGGGGGTGAATTAATGTCGGAGTAGTACAACCTCATCGCCTCCGTTATGAATTGCTCCACAATTTGAAGTACTGAGCCAAACGTGGAAAGTAAAATTGAAGTTGTGAGAGGAATTAACTTTACATTTTTACATTAGATCATCTGAATTAGCCATCCATTAATCACCTTCCCTATGGGATTTGAGTAAAAAATTTCATTATCTAACTCAAAAAATCTAAAAAGACAAGTAAATGCCAGCTTTTTTAAATAAGTTTTTAATGACTGTTTTTGGAATAAGATTGCTATGTAAGATTTTAACAAAGTAGAGTACTTCTTCTTGGAGGTGTTTTGTATTATTACAGATTCTTTTAATTCTAAGAAGTTGTGCATTAATTGGGTTGATAATGAGTCTTTTAGAAATATTAGAATTCCAGTTAGTTAATTTAAGTATAGGAAAGTTGAAATCTCTGCGTTTGTCGATGATTTTTAAAAGAATGTAATCCAGAATATGTAAATCAAGGTAAACTATATCATTTTGATCTGTATTAGTGGTATTAAGCTTGAGACAAGTAGGGTAAATATTAGCTTTATCTATTTTGTTGAAGTTGTTAAAAGCAATAACATCATCTATATAACGAAAGATGTGTTGGAAATACTTTTGATCTTCAATTTTAAGTGAAAGTACAAATTCTTCGGTGAAAAGGAATAGTTCACAGATTGAGGCTGAAAAGTTTCCGCCCATAGATATACCTTGTACTTGTTTAAAAATGTTGTTATTAAATTGAATATAATTGTTAAAAAGTACACTTTTAAGGAAAAGTTGCCAATCTTCAGTTGATAATATTGTAGTGATCTTTGGAAATAAATTATGGAGAGTAAGCAAGCATGAATTAATTTCTTCTAGTGGTAAAGTAGCATAACGGTTCTCAAAATCGTAGCATTGGACACGCTCTAATTTAAGTGAATTTAAAGTCTTAAGAATTTGTTCGTTGCTTGAAATCATACAGTTGCAATGTTGATCTTTAAAACCAAAATTATTGATAACATCTCGAATGAGCTTAAGTTTCTGTCCAAAGAGATAATCTATTTCCTTTAAATAACTTCTGGTACTGTTAGCTATGTATCTGAATTTGACTGGAGTTTTATGAAACTTTAGAAGTGCATTGAGATTTGCAAACCTATTATTAAATTCGTTGGGAGGGATTTTAATTCTTTTATGAAGTGCTTTAAATTTACTGAAAAGTATTTTAGTGCCGGTAGAGACTTGTTGATAGGTGCAGGTGCTATGTAATTTCTTATGCAGAATGTCGTAATAAAATCTTTTCATATGACACTGAAATTATTACTCGCTTTGTCGATTTTGGTGATGATAAAACTTTCTTGCAGCATATTAATTTGAGATTCTAGATGCCTCTTACTGTGGACTTGACTGAAACTAGGTAGCTTGAAAAGCATAAGTTTAAAATCTTTAATTAAAGTTGCTTTCTGTTCAAGAAATGTTGCCGTCGGTAAGTTATTGCGATTACTAGCCAAAAAATGAACTTATTAAGATCGTTGCTGAACTGTTTTAAGCAATAGTGTTTATTAAGACCGAAAGTAGTATCAGGACTTGTGTTCCTCTTTACTTGCCTCGGAAACATGAACTGTCCTGACTCGGAACAGGGAGCTTACTCAAGCTATGTTCAATAAATTGTGAAGTAGACAATACACACAGGAAGGGTATACGAAACCCTTTATTTTTCTATCTTTACAGAGATTTCCGGAACTTCGGAATACAGAGACCAACCACTTGTGGTCTGAACGTAAGAATATAAAACTACTAACTAAAACTCTAACTAAAACTAACTTTGGATTAATATACAAGTGCCTAACTTTAAGATTGGCCGTTATTTAACAAAATCCGTATGTAGTACAGAGAGCTGCTAACACTACGATACGTTTAAAATTATCACGAGGATTAAACCTCTGGCCTTGAAGGCAACCAGCAACCGAGTAAAAAACTACTATGGCAAGCGACCTGCTTCTAATAACTTCTTCCTCTCTCTTGCTTGGCAAAAAGCCACAACTTAAGTACTTGGCGTTCGCAAGACAAATTTGCATAAATAAGTTAAAGCTTTTAATTCTGGCCAGAAGTAGAAAATAAGAAGTGATAGTAAAGATTTAAAATAAAATAAACGTTAGTAAAACTTAGGATCCTTACAGTAGGACGAAATTTGGTACCTAGTTGCATGAGTTGTCGTAGTTGCTCATCTTGAATGATGCTAAGATCTCCTGTGATTATATGTTGGTGAAAAAAATCTATAAATTGATAAATTGATTGTAATCAGGAAGCTGGCAGTTTCAAATGCTGTTAGCTACTACATCGTAGTGGCTAATTACCACGCTAAAGCTAATTACCAGCTAAAGTTTTTTTCAAATTTAAAACAGGGTGTAACTTGTATATATATATATAATTTAAATAGAAATTGAAAAGCTAATAAGTAAATTGTGGTAAGACTTATTTGGTCTTAAAAATTTTGCGCAAAATGCTGCAAAAATATGAAATAATAGGAAGAAATATTGTAGAGAGCTCGCTAAAAAGTTACCAGGAGTTGTGGCTCCAAGAAATAGTTCAACGCAGTATTTTTAAAAAAATATTAACATGGAAGTAATTTTTAAAATATTAACATGGAAAGGTGAAAAAACAGCCTACACGCGAAATAAAATACAGAACAAAAAACTGTTAAAATCAATTGTTGGAAACATGTGAATGCACAAAAAAAAAAAAAAAAAAAAAAAAAAAAAGAGCAAAACCTATCGAAGTGATATGTGTAAAGTTAACACTTATAAAAAACTGTTCGACGGAGCGAGTTAAAACAAAATGAAATTAAAACATAATAATAAAACATAAATTGCAAAAACTATAAAATTATAAAAATTACAAAGCGGAAAATGGTAAATTAGCCCAATTGGACCTCCAACCAGGCTTTTCAAGGGAAAATTGGTTGAATGTTGACTCAAACTAACACCATTACGCGTTTCGCCGAAACAGACAATTGAAGCTGTTGTTTGACGAAAAAAAATTTTTAAATAATATGAATTGTCCTGAAAAAGTCTTTTTGGAGCTTCAATTCTCTGTTCCTTTTTCCCGACACGTCCGCAGAAAAAACACATTAAGATGTAAGAAAAAGTAAATGCAACACCGAGCAAAACAAAAAAATAATAATAATAATAATAAAATAAAATAAATAGCGGTCTGCTATTAGTCAAATTATACAATAACGTACGAGCTGGTCCTGCTAGCTTAAAGAATAAAACCTTTATAAATATTATGGTACAGAAATCAAAATCTAAAGAAATAAAATTCTAATGAAAACAAACGTCGTGGGTCTTGCTAAGACCAAGAAAAAGATTTTAAAAAACACACACACACACAAAAAAAAATTATAAAAAACAGACCTGTGGCTGAGACGTCCTCTTGATCGCGAAACATATTTGACGTGTATTTATTGAGGAAAAAAAAGAATAAGGAAACTTGATATTTGTTTGAAAGCTCTAGTAATAGTAAATTAACGAAACTACATGCAATCACTACCTACTGAGCTGCAAAAACGCAGTAACCTGGAACAGCTTTCATCACAGTCATTCCCCAAATAGCTAAATTACTGTTTCAGCTCCTGTAATATAAGTATTTATAATATAAGTATCTAACTTTCGTAATATAAGTGTTCATTCCAATATAGTAAATATGCATCTAACAAATGAATTACCAATAACAATGTTGCATAATGCCTATATATTTCTGTAGTGTAAAAATCTTTCTTCCACATTGATTGTCATCACTTAAATGTATCACATTTGACTTATTTATACACCAAATGTAGTACTCATTTAATGCACTGCCAAATGCATATATGTGTATACATACAATATAATTTCACTTATATATAGTATTGATTTATGTTGCAAGAGTGTTCATATGTAATACTGTGCTATTCAAAATATCTTGTAACAAAAGAAAATAATATGTACTGAACAACAGGCCTTGTATGCCAGTGTAACTGATTTCCGCAGAAATGACGTTCAATTCCGTAAGGTGCGAACTAGGACGGATGTCATCTTCGCGGTGTATAGTAAATCTTACGAAGTAATAATGAATCTTAGGAACAGAACAAATAAAATGCTCTTAAATGAAAAAACTTAATAGAATCCATTGCAAAGCGCAAGAAGAATGTTTTAGCTAAAGGATATCTAACGAAATATTGAATTTCTTTTTCTTTTTATGCTTTTATTAAATACTACCTGGACTCATTAAAATCATTATATATATTTTTTTCATGATAACTGTTTTAGGCGGCTAACTTTTAAGAAATAATATAGCAATCGCAAAAATATGTAGGGCAAACTCTACCACTCTATCGCGAATTCTAGTGATTTGCTGTTTTTAAATATTTTGTGATTTCACTGTCAAATTAAATTTTATATGGTATAAGTGAGATGAACTTCCTTTTTTATAGATAAACAAACAACAAATTAATAACGAAAAAACAGAAAACAAGCCCCGCCCCCCGAAAAAAAATAAATCTGAAAGGTTTCAGATTTTAAATTACGTCCAAAGGAGCATTTTTTTTTTTTTTAAACTTTTTGTGTGTTACCTTTATTTATTAAATATCACGTTGTTGCACTTAAACCATAAAATTCAGTTCAGTAGCAATGTCGCAAAATAATTTTAAAATGAGCATATCTTTAGAATTTCCGATACACAGTTCCGCGCCCGCTAGAGATAAAAAGGTCCCCCTCCCCACCGTAGAGTGTTGCCATTGCTCACTTTTAAATCTTCGAGTTTGTTACTCGAAAATTCGTTAATGTTTTACAAAATATGAAATCGGCAATAAAACAAATTCCAAATTTCAAATTTGGTCTTCCACTTGCCCATATTCGTAGGAGGATTACTTCATTCAAAATTCGATGGCTCTATGTACCGTTGTTTTATCACAATGCCAGAAATAAACATACATTTATGCAGATTTTTCATTATTTAATTTCTTGAAATATAATGCAGGACTCTAACGTTTGGTAGTAACATTTTGAAATGTGAACTGGACATTTACAGTGATTCAACGCAAAATCGCAAAACGAGAACAATAGTCCTTCAGGAACAAAGCTCCTTTGGACTAAGAAAAATTTTTTGGCCATCATTCTTAGAAAACTGAATATTGATATAATAAACTGTTAAGACTGAAAAAATATTAAAATGTATGCCAATATTTAACACTTCATTGGGAATTTTAAACATATTCTGTTATTAAGCCTAAAAGTTTTAGTTACGCCACTGGTCAAAATAAGAACATTGCGAAGTGCGTGTTGCGTGCTCAAAAATCAAAAGAAAATAAGCAGCTTGAAATGAGCAATATCCCTTAACACAAATATTAATTATCATAATAAATAAGTTAACCAACTTCCCGCTGAAAACAAAAATCATGCTAAACTTTTCAGTATCTTAAAAACAGTGAAATAAGCAATATGAAACTATTCAAAATGATGCGATTTCATAAAAAAGTAATTAAAAAAATATGATTCGAATTTTGAAAAAAATCGAGGTGCACTGGCTCTTATCTAGAAGCACCTATGTATCAAATTTCGTAGCCCTGGGTCTATTAGCTTACGCGCATACAAACGAAAGACACAAATACACACACAGACAGATTCTTTCTTTCATTATATGTAGAGATAAACTGTTTCTTGTTGTTCTTATTTAATGCAAACTGTTTATTTATTAAATGTAAACTGTTAATTGTTATTTTTATTAAATAAAAAGTATTTCATTATATACGCTGTATTATTTGCACTGAAATCGGAAGTATCCGAATACTTAGGCGAGTTTATTTTAACAGCTTTTTGAATAAATTTATTTATTTTCCCAAAACGGCGTGAATAATTTTTTTCAAAAGAAGCAGGCTTTTGATAAAGATGATTAATAGTCTAATATGAGCCACTAAATGTCAGAAGCATTTTATTTATTATAAATATGTTGCTAATGTTCATTAATATTATCATTTGGATATTTTGTAAGGATTATGTTAATTTTATTTAACAGTTAAATTTTGGTTAAAGTTTCTTTCCTATCAATTCTTAACTTCAACTTACCACTTCCGGCCAGAACGTAGTTTTAGAATCACGTCTGAATACATAATGATGAAGAGCGGTATATATGAAGAAAGGAAGAGGAAGGAAATGAATGAGGAAGAGGAAGAGCGGCAGAGAGAGACCAATATTAGTCTCAAAAAGTCGTTTCTCGTCGAAACACTTAAATGCTTTGTATCACTTTTCAAATTGCTGCCACCAAATATTATCGCCATGTATTTGCATTTAAAGAAATTAAACATTAAAGAATCTGTATGAATGTATGTATATTTCTAGCATTGGGAAGAAACAAACCTATAGCCATCACATTTTGAATAATGTTGTCATCGAATTTTATATTTCATCTTTCAGAAAACTTTAAAGCGCCCTTTAAAATATGAAAACTTTCAGATTATTATTATTATTATTATTATTGTTTTCTACATTTTAATGTTTGTGGTGAAAATTATTGTTGAATTATATTTTAACAAGGAGTTATGATTAAAATTCTGATGAAAAATATGATCAAAGTGCTAAATTTAAAATTATTTTTAAAAACTACATTTTTCAAAATTCACTACTACTTTTTTAAATATTAATTACTTTGTCTCTACATATTTTTATACTACACAAAATTATGCACGAAATTTTAATGCTTTAATTTATTAGTTTAATTTACTTATTTAATTAATTTAATTTATGATAATTTTAATGCTTTTATTTAAGATTTAATAAAAATAATTTTAACACATTTTTAACTGAAATTTCTCACATGGACGTCACATATAGGCAAAACCAAAAAAACTACTCAATCTTGTGTTTTATCGAAAGGATCGATTTTAAAGCTCGGCCACTGAGGCACCTAAATTAAGAAATTATATTTTTACAACCAGTTCCTACAGTGTTGTCTTTCGATAAAACACAAGATTTTTAGTTTTTCATTCATATTCAGTTAATCTACAATCGTTCAACAAATTGAGCGATTTTAAAATGAATTAATTTCACTTAAATCACTCAGTTTATCAAGAAATTCTAAATCGAAAAATGAAATACAGATCTCATGATGTAAGGAATTTTGTCCTTCATTGTCCCATACCTTCATGGTGTAATTGAAAGCACATAAAAAATCCAGTGTTTTATATATATATATATATATATATAATTTATTTCCTAAACAGTATTGATTAATTGATTATATTATCTCCTAAGTTTAATTAAAGTAGAATTATTTTAAAAGTGTGCATCCATACTGGTAAGTTATATTTTGAAAGATGTTTTGAAGTAATTTGAAAGCAAAATGTTAATAATGTTTTAATGGGGACTGGAGTTAAATCATCACGAAGAATAATATTACAATTGTAAAAGTAAAAATTAAAACATGTAATTATTGTCATTGATCGGAAATTAGTTGACTTTTCAAGGGGAACAAACCAACTCCCGTTCAATGATCAATAATTGATAAAAATACGTAAATATGAAAATGTTTCGTCTTTACTCGAGTTATAAGTTAAAGCCAAACCGGCAATTCTAGTCAGGCCAAATATTTCCGCGAATAGTTGCTACTCAAAGAACTTATTCTCATGAAGTATTTTAGTCAATTCAATTTGGAGTAAAAATCAATTACTGTAGAGAAATCCTGTAAAACTCGAGTAACTGTCCCCGACACTATCATCTTTATGTATTTGAGTACTATATTATTTGTAGAAATTAAACATTGGAAATTGTCATTATGAAATCGAAATCAAAGTAAAGTTGAAATAAACATAGAAGATTATAAAAAAGATAAATAATGCAAACTTTGTAAAAACAAATCAAAGAGAACATAAAAATAATATAGAAAATAATATAGAAAATAATATAAATAAGATCAGTGAATGTACATGAAGATATAAAGGCCAGAAAGGTATTAAGTAACTTACATTCTTTCTAGTGGGGGAGTTGGCAATGTGTTCTCTTCGTGTCTGACTCAGAAGTGTAGGGTGTCCGAAAATTCTTAGCGGCAGTAGGGGCTTTGAATAATATCAGTCGGTAAGACTTGGGTGAAGTAATTTATGGTAGTGGGTGGGACTTGGAATTCTTGAGGGATGTATTTTGTGGAGTTCTTATCTGAGAGAGACCGTCTGTTAAGATTTTTTTAAAACTACTAGTGAATGGAAATTAATTAATTTCTGGCTAATTGTCGTGTCGCAATGATTAAGAATTTAAGAAAGGGAAAAGGCATTTTCGCTGTCCAAGAGCTAGTAGACAGTCTAAAGGCAGGAAATAGGCCCAATTTTTAGTAACAGTATAGTAACAGTATATGTCTGAAGACAATTAGCTTTTTACAATATATACAATTGAGTAATTACACTATATACAAATCTTTCAACTGACAGTCATCCAACTTATACCGCCTTCTCAGGTTTAGGAATAAATTATCATATCCCTATCAGTTAAATGATTTAGAGTGAGTATTTAACGCCTGTTATATATATATAATTTATATAAAACAAAGTCTCCGAAATATATCTACTAACTACTGCATTCACGTGAAATGGCAGCGTTCTGGAAATGGTGCATCAATCAGGCGAATTCGGAGAAATATCAGAATCTGAACTTTAATTCTTTGGCAACGGTATTGTCAGGTAATGGATGCCAAAATTCGGGAGAACTTAGCGCCACTCCTATGTCTGAGAACTGCAAAATTCTATCTATTTTTAGTAACAGGGTTGAAAAGTAGGAAGCTTCTCCGATCAATATAAAATAATATGCGATGCCCATATTTCACGTTCGATTTTCTTTTGCTAGGATGGCGGTTGCAGTGATGTATAATTATTTAGATGATCATAAAAGGTTGTCTGCATTACAAGCAATTTTTTGTTTGGAAGAAGAACAGTTGATTTTGGCTGTTAAAGAGAAATTTAAAAGTACAGGAAAATAATTATTATAATTTTTTGTTTGTAAAATAAACTTTTATTTAAAATTCACAAAATAATAATTAATGAACTAAGAGGAGAAATATAATTATTATATAGTTTCATTTGAATAAAGGATTAAATAATTCTCTTTACAAAATTCATTTATAATTTTACATAACAAATAATAAGAGTCTTGAGCCTTTGATGAATTCATACAAATAGTGACTTGTAATTTCATGTCTTAAAACTTCATGACTTCTAATTTTGACAAATTTCATTCATACATTTCGTTTTTTGGGCCTATACAAAACCAAATATTTACCTTTTGATGCACTGTATGGGACAGAGAAGAGCAAAATTACGTACGTTTTATGTTTTATTTATAAAGTTGAATCATTTTTGAAAGGCCTATTTTATTCTAAAGATGTTTTTTAGCTTCTAAACTTATGATAGCATCATATGCAATTATTGTACATTATTGCTTATATAATATAAACAATAAATTTTGTAAAAACGCAAAAACAATATAATTTCATAGCAATAGTTCTCAAACTCTTATTCCCCATGCACCCCTTTCAGCACGGCTAGAAAATGATTCCGCCCCTCCTTCCAAAACTAAAAATATACATACATACTATTACGAATTTTGTTTTTAAATAGCTAATCTTAGTAGAGTTATAATTAAAATTGTTTTATTTCCTCGTGCAATGCAGCGCGTGATTTAAGAGAAAGCTACGCGGAAAAATTAAAAATATTAGAGCACGTGTGTTATGTACGAAAAAAATTATGTTGGAGTTTTTATACCTTATTCCTTTATAACTTAAACTTAACTGACTGACTATGGTGCCGGATAAATTAACAAAAAAAAAAAAAAAAAAAAAAAAAAAAAAAAAATCAAATATCAAATAATTCACATTCAAATCTAATTCATAATATTCATATATCATTTCGACATTCTTATAAACATTCCTATAGTGGTAGTACTATTTAACTTTTTAGGTTTGCTTTGTGAGTAACCTATGTAAAAGGAAATATCAATAACTCCAAATTCAATTAAATTCCATGTTTCTTAAAAGCCTCTCGGCTCAAACAAATGGAGGGACATGACAGACCACAGAAACTACACTAAATTAAACAAATGATACACATACATATAAAATCATACATATAAATACATATCAAACACATTTACTAATTTCTAGAATATTCAAACATATGATAACTAGGTAAACTGATCAGTCCACTACAAATTAACCTTAAGAGGTAAATTAACATATATATCATTTTAAATCTTATACTCATGTTAGGTGTACTAATTTTTTTTAACATTACATAACTCACAATTTAGGCGGTTGTACCACACGTATATTAATATAGTATCATTACTCGGTTACAATTTAAATACAAAAGACAGAAAAAAAAATTCACTCACAGTGTGAAGTTCATACATTAAACTCCTATGCCATCATCGACTGATTAATATGGAGTGCTGATAGTTCAATAGATCGTCCTACTCATTTCGTTGACCATTCGAAGAGATCGAGAATGCCATCATCGACGGATTAATACGGAGTTTTAGATAGTTCAACAGATCGTCCTACTCATTTCGTTGACCATTCGAAGAGATCGAGAATGCCATCATCGACAGATTAATACGGAGTTTTAGATAGTTCAACAGCTAGTCCAACTGCTTTTAAATCAGAAACGCTAACGCCTTCAACAAATCAAGACCCAAGGAAGACACAGGAATCAGGATGCGGAATTAATTAGGGAGCAGTCTTTATCAGGAACGTTAACGCTTCAACAAAATCAAGACTCGAGGAAGACACAGGTATCAGGATGCTTCTCTTAAATTAGGGAGCAGTCTTTATCAGGAACGCTAACGCTACAACAAAATCTGTATCAAGGTAACCTCGAGAATGTCAAATTAAAGTTCTTGGGAAAATATAACGGAGCAGCAGCAAAGCTATATTTTGCATAAGCACTTAGTCTCAACTCGAGCAAAATTCTCATCAGCTGAAAGCCGACAGAAATTCAAGACAGCCGCCCGCTGGTACACGGCATTCGCGAGAGCAAGACCCACAAGGGGGTCAAGCCCCCGCCACTCGTTTTCTTCTTACTCTTAGCTTGAAAGAATCAGGAAACAGAATGATCTCTAGCCTGGTGCAAGCACCCAGGAAAACTCGATTTCTCCGCCTCTGTGAGTTCATAGGCTTTCAAAAAAAAAAAAAAAAAATCATAAAATTAAATCTTACCAATCCCGGAATTTTATATTATCTAAATTGAGAAAATGACACACCCATGACGAATCAAACACCAGAAAATCTGACAATGCAATCCGAAAAACATCTGTACTCACAACGTGAGAAAAAAAATAGACCCCCTAACTAACAAGCGAAACTAACTTTATGAGCATCCAATTACCTAACCCCCCACTGTCTTGAAGTTCACAAAACTGCAAACTTTAACAAAGCGACAAGACGAACGATTTCCGTTTCACACGCATTAGCTAAAAAAGGGCGACACACATACCCTACTGCCTCCATTGTTAAAAGGCCATAAACCAGATGGCTCCCGCAACCGTTTCCCGCCTTAGTTACAAATCCTACTCAAGAACAACAAGTTAAACAACACCTTAAGAGCCTAAGAATACTTTTTCCCAGATTAAAATACACATGAATACAAACAAAAATAGTAGAATAATAATTGAAAATCGCGACATAACACGTGCATTTAACATTGAGTAAAAGTTTATCCTTGTAATTGATATTTAATTTAAATAAATGCAATTGACTACTATGTTAGCTGTAACTGTAATTCTACTCTTTTTGTTTTCCAGAAATTGCTAGAACCGTCCCGCGCCGGCCGATTTAAAAAGTTTTAAAAGTCGGAAGGAAACATCTCAACTCAATTGTTTTAGTGAGCTATTGTTGTTTACTTAGTTGATGTAATTTTGATCGGATTAGCTTTCTTTGCGCTTTGGATTGCTTTCTACTTAACGTTTTAGAAGTTTAAAATATAGCTACTGATTATATTGCGCGATGTTGTGAGAATATCATTCAGGAAAAATCAGCCCAGTCTTTTGTTATATTTCTTGTGATAAGAATAAATTTTATTAACTTTTTATCGGAATTGTACATTCAATCTATTACGAAACCGTATGCACGCAACTATGCATTTACTAGATTTAGATTACTTTTAACGTGATCTGTAACTCAAATAACAAAATGTTTATAAAATGTTAATAAATACCAAAACTTGAATAAAATAGGTTTTATATTCATAAACTAAAACTAAATACTTGACAGCTAAATAAAAGACTGACTCCGTCTTTCCCTGAAGCTATGAAATTCCTCCCTGATGAGAATCCCTGTTCTATAGGCTTCTTGATTTTAAATTAAAGCAAGAAAACATGTTTAAAATTCTATAGAACAATAGCTTAATTTTCTATAAACTGTTTTGATATTTTCAGTAGAAGTCTATTAGTTGATTTTACATACATTGTGTTAGATTTTATGCCTGGGAATTTTAGAAACTGTAAACATTTTCATGAAATCTCTGCACAAATCTCTGTAGCAGCATATAGTATTCATGCGCGTGAGTATAATTATTTAGAAGGCTCAGTAAAAACATGCTTGAAATTACGTGTACGGCCTTGCCGATTGGGGGGTTTAAGCGCGACTTCTAAACGTAACTATGAGCGACAGCCAAAACTCGCCGAAATGTCACCAAGGCTGATGAATTTTTAGAGTTAGCAGCGCCAATAACTTACATTTTTACTTGTTATTTAAAACCCATTTAATCTGCATATATTGTTGCGTTTTTTTCTTTTCTGCTTCTGACACCAGTTGTTACGTCGTTTTCTTCCTTCACGTTCGTACGGGGTTCGTAGATTTGGAGTGGATAACGACGACACTTGATGAAGTATCGAAACACACTTTATTTAGCCAGTACTACTACGAAGAACTACTATAAACACGCTGACACAATCAGCGACACGGCCTTCAGGTTATCAGGCTATCACGGTGGAGACAGCTTCACTGCAAAGCACCAGAGTACAGCTTCCGACTCTGTTCCGTCGTTCTCGGAACTCCACGTACTCTCGAGACTCTTCCCGCTACAACTCGCGATGCACTCGACGACACACGAGCACAGCTCCCGACTCAGTCGGTTCAGTCGTTCAGTCGTTCCCGGAGCTCAACAGCAAGCTCTCTCGACGATGCACTAACAGCGATACTCTACGAAACTCTTTCGGTGCATTCGACGATCCAATCGGCACTCGCTGGCCGGCTGTCAACGCGATCGTCTCCGCAGGGATTGACTCGGTAGACGAGACACACTGTTTATGTGAGTATCGTTTGCTTCATTTTATTGTTGCAAACAGCGTAAATTCCTTTTGTTTTTCTTCATTTAGTTTTGAACTTTATGTGTGGCAACAAGATAATTGATTGATAGAATTGTGTTTGTAACAGCCATGTAGAATGGCTCGCTTATTTTGTATCAATTATTTCGCATCGCTGACATATTATTTATAATTAGTGTAATGAAATAAAAGTGTAGGAATACAGTCCATTTGTTGATTGATTATAGTTTGTGAAACATATTAAGTTTAAGAACATTTATGTGTTGGTCAAAAGTCTAGCCGGAAAGCTAGTGAAGATAGTGACTGTTCTAAGTGTATTCTAACAACGCAAATATGCATATTGTTGGTGAAAATATTCCTCCACTTTGTGAGGTAAGTGGATTTTGAACAAAAATTCGTTTAATTTGTTGTTAAATTTTAAGAACAATGTTGTAATACAGCATAGAATTCGATTTCATTTTAATAATAGTGTTAAGTGATTTAAGAACAATTTCTGTTTTTGAATTGATCAATTATGAGTGAACTTATAACTTTTAAAACAAAAAGAGCGGTCTTACGCAGGAGTGTTACTAATTATGTAAAGAAAATTGAAACTATTTTAACTGCAGATGAAATTAATTTAATAGAACTAGAGGAATGTGTCGAATTATTGACACAAAAAGAAACTGAGTTAAGGAAGCTTGATTCTGAAATCGAAAGTTTAATTACAGATACTAAAGAATTAGAAAACGAAATAGATAATGTTCAGGAGTACACAGATAAAATTTATTTGTGGAAATTTAAAGGTAAAAAAATATTAAAAAATCAAAATAGTAAAAATAATTCTAATGGTGTAGTTTCAGAACAGGTTCTTGACAATATTAAATTACCCAAGTTAACATTACCGACTTTTGGTGGTAATATTACAGAATGGATAGCTTTTAAAGATCTTTTCAGTGCTTGTGTAAGAAATAATACAAATTTATCTAATGCTCAAAAATTGCAGTATTTGTAGGCTTCGTTGAAAGGTGAAGCATATCGCATTATTCAACCCATTCAAATTTCGGATTGTAATTTTGAAATAGCATGGAATCTGTTAGACGAAAGATATTCAAATAAGAGAGAATAAATTTTTGCATATATTAAACGTTTTCTAAGCTTACCAACTATTCAAAATGAATCAGCATTTGCTATTTTAAATTTAGTTGACAATATTAATGAAGTAATTCGTTCTTTAGAAGTATTGAATCAAACCATTGATAATTTTGGTGACACTTTAATGACTTATTTAATTTTGCAAAAATTATACCCTTCTACAAAATTATGGTGGGAACGTCAGTTAAAATCTAATGAAATTCCAAAACTTACGACTTTAATTGAATTCCTAAAAAACTATGCTAGAACACTTCAAAATAGCAAATCAACAAGTAATAAGGTACCTAAATCTGTGTTTCAAAATAAGAATAATTTTATGGTTGCTACTTTGGGTTGTGGTTATTGTAAAGAAGATCATAGTTTAGCCAAATATTCGAAATTTCTAAATTTATCGGTTCAGCAAAGGATAGAATTTGTAAAATCTATTCGTTACTGTTTTAATTGTTTATCTAATATGCACTTGCTCAAAAAATGCAAGAGTTTAAATACATGTCAACATTGCTTTAAGAAGCATCACAGTATTTTGCACATTGTAAATAATTCAAAGAATAAAACTCAGTTAAACAGTATATCTCCGCCTACGCAATCTATCCCTAAAAGAGATGAATTAACGAGTCTTGAGGACGTTTCAGCCACAGTTTGTGCCTCTCATTATGATTCGAATGCAAAAGGTAATCAAACCAGTCACATTTTATTGTGTACTGCTTTAATAAAAGTTCAAAATTCTAAGCAACAATTTGTGAAGTGTAGATGTTTATGTGACACTGGATCTCAGAAATCATTTATTTCAAGGGATTGTGTGAAGAAATTAGGATTACGAGTGAAAAATAATTCCATTTCTGTATCATGTTTAGGAGAATTTAATACTATAAGTAATGGGGAAGTCGATTTAGTATTCACTTCTCATTTTAAAGGTGATATTCGTATATCAACATCAGCGTTTGTACTGGACAAGGTGACAGATAACATTCCCTATGTATCTTTGCCATCAATCATCTTCGATAATTTCAGTGATTTACAATTAGCTGATCCATTATTTTACAAGTCACAACCAGTTGACGTTTTATTTGGAGTAAATGTATTTCTGCATTTAATGACGGGAGAAATTGTCAAATGTGGTCCTGATCTACCATTTGCTCTAAATTCGAGGTTGGGATGGATAATTTCGTGTACTACAAATTTTGAATCTACAAATTTTGAGCCAGTATATGTAAATCATTTGAATACAAACACAGATGAGTTAGTAAATTCTTTCTGGGAGTTAGAAAAGTTTCCAAATGTACAACCTTTAACAAATGAAGAAAAGTTTGTGAAGAACATTTTAAAAACTCACATTTTAGAGACACAGCAGGTCGTTATTCAGTTGCATTACCATTCAAACATAATAGAGATATTCTAGGTGACTCTCGTGAAGTGGCGTACAGAAGATTTCAATACTTGGAGAAGAGGCTGTTATCTATGAAAGAAATTTACAACCAGTATATTCAGTTTATGAAAGAGTACTTTTCACTAGAACACGTAGAATTAGTGCCAGACACAGATTATGAATTAGAGAATAAACACTATTATATCCCACATCACTTCGTGTTGAAGGACTCTAGCTTAACAACAAAATTGAGAGTTGTTTTCGATGCGAGCGCTAAAACAACCACAGGTGTTTCTTTTGATACGTTAATGATAGGCCCAAAAATACAAGATGACTTAATTTGTATTTTACTAAGATTTAAACTTCATAACATTGCAATAACCGCTGATATTAAAATGATGTACAGACAGATAAAGTTTCATGAAAAAGATAGAGATTTTCAGAGAATATTCTGGAGAGATAGCCCGTATAAACAAATACAAGTTTGTCGTTTGAAAACAGTTACATATGGAACTGCAGCTGCTCCATATCTTGCAACCAAAGTTTTGAGTCAGTTAGCGATTGATGAAGGATTGAACTTTCCAAAGGCAAAGAATATAGTTTTAAGAGATTTTTATGTTGATGATATGTTAACTGGTGTAAAAGATAGTTCGGAAGGTATTGCATTGATAGACGAATTGCAACAACTGCTAAAAAGGGGTGGCTTTGAGCTTCACAAATGGTCTACAAGTGAACCGTCATTGTTAAAAGCCTCTGGCTTAACAAACACAGATAGTGACAATATTCATCGTGTAATAGAAGACAAAACATTGAAAGTTCTGGGATTGGAATGGCATCCGGACAATGATGAATTCAAATGTAATGTCGGTGTAATAGAGTATCAAAGTGTTCCGACTAAAAGAATTATTTTGTCATTCGTAGCAAAACTATTCGATCCATTGGGGTGGATAACTCCGTTTGTAATTCTCGCTAAAATGATCCTTCAGCAATTGTGGAAATTACAATTATCATGGGATGATCCTGTAACAGAAGAGATTGATCGAAATTGGAGAAATCTATGTAGAGAAGTTAAACTTTTGAATTCTATAAATATACCTAGGAAAATTCTGCTACCTGATTATTTTCGATGTGAACTTTACGGATTTTGTGATGCGTCTGAAAGAGGTTATGCAGCAGTTATTTATATAAAAACTTGCAATAACTCTGACATTAATGTTAAACTCGTAACAGCTAAAACTCGTGTAGCACCATTAAAATCTATTACGATTCCAAGACTGGAATTATGTGCAGCAGTGTTATTGGCACGCTTGATTCAGTCTGTAAAAGCTGCATTAGTTATAAATTTTGATTTAGTGCAAGCTTGGAGTGATTCACAAATGGTGTTGTCATGGCTAAGGTCAGATCCTAAAAAATGGCAAGTATTCGTATCCAATAGAGTTTCTGAAATACAATCCATCTTATCACCTGAGAACTGGAGTCATGTTGATGGAAAGGAAAATCCAGCTGATTGTGCTTCACGTGGGTTATTTCCTGCAGAACTATTATCTCATAAATTGTGGTGGAATGATCCTTCTTGGTTAAAGTGCAGTGAGATTGCCTTGTCTAAAAATATTCTTATAGATGAAGAGGCATTACCAGATGCACGTAAAACAGTCTCATTTGTAGTTTCTGAACCTGTACAGGAACTTGCTATTATATCAAATATATCTTCATTTCCAAAGTTACAACGCACATTTGCTTGGATATTAAGATTCATATCGAATTCTAAAGTAGCATATCTAGAAAGAAATACGTCTTTTTTATCTAGTAATGAAATTCGAGCTGCAACTTTCTGTATTGTCCGAATAATACAGCGATTTCACTTTTTTAAAGAAATTCAATGTTTGGGGTTGGGAAAGGACTTACCTACAAACAGCACTCTACTTAGCTTGTGTCCAATTTTAGATGACAACAAAGTGTTACGTGTAGGAGGAAGACTGAAAAATGCGCAACTATCAGAAAATGAAAAACATCCAATCTTATTACCTTCAAAATACAATCTGACAGAAATCATAATTAGACACTTTCATGTCAAATATCTGCATGCAGCACCGGAACTTCTTCTATCTTTAATTGGACAGCAATTTTGGATCATAGCTGCTAGATCTGCTATCCGAAAAGTAGTAAGATCTTGTATCACGTGTTGCAAACTTACAGCTAAAACTGCAAGTCAAATAATGGCTGATCTACCGGAATCTAGAGTAACACAATCGCGACCATTTCATCGAACTAGAATAGATTTTTCTGGACCGTTCATGATTAAACATCGTGCAAGACGTGGACAAAAATCATTTAAATATTACGTATGCTTATTTGTGTGTTTTGTAATCAAGGCAGTACATCTTGAAGTGGTAGAAGATTTGTCAACAAAGGCATTTTTAAATGCATTGAAACGATTTATTGCAAGAAGAGGAAAACCATTTGAGATTTATAGTGACTGCGGTACTAACTTTAAAGGTGCAGACAAAGAAATCAGAAAATGTTTTTTGCAATGTAAGCAAAATCAAGAAATTCACAAATTTTTGTCTTTAGAGGAAATAAAATGGATATTCAACCCGCCATCATCTCCCCATTTTCGTGGACTATGGGAATCGGCAGTAAAGTCAATGAAATTACATCTAAAAAGGACTGTTGGTGATACTGTGCTGACCTATCCGGAATTTCAGACCTTGATAGCGCAGGTTGAGGCTTGTCTCAACTCTAGGCCATTGTGTCCAACATCGGCTGATCCAAATGATTTAACTGCATTAACACCTGGTCATTTCCTAATAGGAACGTCTTTAACTGCCATACCTGAGCCAGACCTAAATTATAGTTCCTTCAATCACCTTGACAGATGGCATGTGAGACAGTTTATTTTTCAGCACTTCTGGAAAAGATGGAGTCGAGAATACCTGTCTCAGCTTCAACAAAGACCTAAATGGCAAAAAAGTCAAAACAATTTAGAAGTCAATGACTTAGTCCTCATCAAAGAAGACAACCTTCCGCCTCTTAAATGGAGGTTAGGGAGAATAATTGCTGTTCATCCGGGCTCAGATCAAAGAGTCAGAGTTGCTAGTATTAAAACTGGTCATGGTGTCATAAAACGACCAGTCGTGAAATTGTGTCCTCTTCCTATTCAGACTAAAAACTATGAACTGCTTCGCATAACTACTCTAGCTTAACAACAAAATTGAGAGTTGTTTTCGATGCGAGCGCTAAAACAACCACAGGTGTTTCTTTAAATGATACGTTAATTATAGGCCCAAAAACACACACACTCAATCGATGAGTGATGCACACTGACTGACTGCGGACCAGCAGGGTTTATATAGCTTTCGGCTTGTGTTCGGGAACATTCTGGACTAAACCGGTAAGAATTCGTTCCAGAAGGTTCTCTTCTCCAATCGTCCATGGTATATCGACAATTTTGTCTCCAAATAAGCGATTTCTCGCCAAATGTGGAACCCTGCTTTTTCTTGCCATTTTTATGGCAACCAAAAACTGCTTTGCGGGGAAGCTATCTCACCGCGCTTGTACACTTCGTAACAATATATTAGAGCTGGGAAAGAAGAAGAAGTTAGTTGCAGAGTTAACATAAGATAAAATACGTTAACTGAAAATAAACCTTGCTTACGTCAATTTGTTTACGTTGTTTCGAACTCACAGTAACCCTTTTTTCATCTGTTACCATCTGTCTTTGCAGGTGACCTGATGGATTATGCGTGCAGAGAATGCGACGTTTCCGTCTTCCTCGTGCTCTGTCTACCGTCTTGCTGGCGCTCTGTTGCCTCTTACTCACTATCAATGGTTTCCTAAGGGTTAGCCTTAGACTGGGCATCGAGACCAGCCTCTTCCGATCTCCACCTTTTCCATCCACGCAGCACGGCCTCAACACTCCCCCGAGGACCCATCCGGAGCGCCCTTGGTTCATGAAGGGTGGTACCATCCGCCCCATCGAAACCAGAATCGGAGGTAAGGCGAAGTGTTGTAGTTTATACAATTCACGTTCAGAGAGTGTCAGGATTTTCCGCCATGTTCTTTAAATTCGATTTCCAAGTTCCAAGTTCCTCTTTTGCCGTAATTATCAAGCAAAATGCAAGATATGTTCCGGCTGTTATCAAGTGATTGCACAATGGGAGCAGAAGGTAGACCGAATCCAAATCGTAGGTCCAAGAGAGCAGAAGCTGATGGTGAAAGAGGCGAGACAGCTTGTCACACTAGCTGTAAGCAGACACGGCATTGGCTGTGGGATTCTCAGGGAAATTCTGCTAAAATAACATATTTACAAAACTCAAAGCAAGTAACAAACAAAAAATAATTCAAATAGGTGCAATTAACAATCTTGTGTGCTATTTACAACTATACAAATGCCGAAGTTCAACAGGAAAGTTAACAAGTCCGTACCATGTGACCTACGGACCAAGGCTCAGACGTATGCTGCTTGAGTTTTGTAACTTCGCAGGAAATTGACAGCAGTAAAGTAATCTAAGTGGGAAAGCTATGATTTTTCTTTAATAAATATGCAGCGTAGGGACGGAGAAATCTATCCTCATCTAAAATCTCATAATTGAATAGTGAAAAGTCTTTGAGATGATCGCAGTTAACTGCTCAGTTAAAGAAGTTGGTATTGATTTTTTGAAAGAATTTTTACAGAGGATCAATTTTCAAATCAATATGCAACACTTGACACCGAACAAAATCGTGTGCATTCGTCATGATTCTGAGGAATTTATTTTGAACTGTCTGAAGCTTTTGTATATCCTTTGTTGTTGCAGCGGTCCAAGCAGATGCAGCGTATGTCATTATCGGTCTTACTTATTGAAAGATATATCAGTCTCTTTTTCTGTATCTTCAGTTTAGAGTACTCAGTGATTGGATAGAGACATTTCATAACTCTCAATGCTTGGTTTCGGACGTTTTGGATATCAGCATTCCAAGTTAGCTGGCTGTTAATTGTGACACCAAGGTATTTAGCTTTACTAACGATCGGCACAGGTTCGTTAAAAAAGTACAAGTCCTTCTTTAGAGGACATTTCTCTCTCTTTTTTTTAACAATGAGAAACTGCGATTTTTGTGCGTTAATTCGCACTTTCAGCGCTTGCACCAATCTTCAATGAAAGAAACATTGTCTTACAGGTTTTTGATTGCATGATTAATATTTGCTGACCTAACTGCAAGAGCAGTGTCATCAGCTTAGCGTGCTAGAATTGCACTATTACTGTAGTGAATTTTCGGGAAGTCAGAAACGTAATATAAATAAAGAATTGGCCCAAGAACAGAATCCTATGGAATACTGCTTTGCGTATATCTAACGGTAAAGAGCATGTACCCTGCAGAGACTCTAAAAGTTCTGCTGGAAATAAATCAAGGTATTCTCTTTCAAACTTTTGATCGATCAGCTCGGAAATAAATCCCTCATGCCAGACGCTGTCGAAAGTTTTCATACAAGGACATACAAGGGCAAAATATAGATTTTTCTGCATGCGAAATTAAACATTTTCCTGGCTACATCGCATGTTAACACACTGCTACACATAGTCTACACATAGTCGCTACAATATACATTTCATAATATGCATTGCGTTGATCATTGCACTGTACTTAAGGCACATTTACAACTCAATGCTACACTTAATACACTACATATTCTTTGCAACATATTACGCTGAACATTATTCTTGACAATTCAACATAGATTCTGAACAATGTAATTGCTTAAATAAGACATAACTAGATTATATAGTACATAACTTCGTTATATAACACAGACTTAAATAAATAACTTAATACAATAGATAAATAAATTAAGAGCTCTTAAATAAAGAGCAAAATTGCACATTACAAACAAATTACATATTTGCACACAGAAATACTCGTTGTTTACTTTGTGCTGTACTTATAATATACAAAATACAGATTTAAGGACACAGCACAGCCCATATTACTTTTGATTAAATAGCATGTTAAAAGTTAACTGTAGCATACATTTTTCTGTATTCTTAAAACATACCAAAATGCACATCTAGCATGAGAACAGCTGTATTTAAATTCAAGTGGAGTGCTGGGCCCATAAATTCAGTGATTCTCACTAATTGCTATGGTTTTAATTTAATTACTATGCTTATTTACATAACCCATTCCCAGTATCCTGTCAAATTATCTTTTTGTGCACAAGTACCATGAGCTCACAAATGAAATGTAGCCTTATGTAACTATTGTAATATTCTGCAAACTGCAGCCTTTTAATAGTATATAAAAAAGACCCAAATCTTGGCACCAATGTGCCCATCGGGGTGCAGTTCTCTAGTTAGTTAGTATACGCGGGCTATACCATTTCTGTCAATCACGATGTGGTGGTGACCCATATACTAGTAGCAATTATTATAGTAGTTATATGTATGTAAATATTATTGCATTCTGTAAATTTTAGTGTATTGAGTGATTTATATATAGCAGTGTGTTAACGCGTATATTATGAAATGTATAGTGCATGGTAAATACGGTATTTAATGTATCTAGCACATGTAATTTTTTAACTGCAATTAATTTAATCTGTAATTTCCCCCCCTCAATGTGTATTTCTAACTATGTTTTTATAAGCTTTTTGTATTAAGAATTTTGTTGTATATAACAAAGAGTTACTACCACTGCCTATATTATTTAATGAAGAGTAATGTTCAATGTAATATGTAGCCAATACACACAGTGCATTAAGTGTAGAAATGAGTTTTGTAAGGTGTCCTAAATATAGTGCAGTGTTCAATGTAATATGTATTATAAAAAGTTTAGTGTTTTATATATAGCAGTATGTTAAGGTGCAACGTAAACAGTAGAATGTTTAATAACAAAGTTATTTTTGGTATGTTTTAAGAATACAGAAAAATGTATGCTACAGTTAACTTTTAACATGCTATTTAATCAAAAGTAATATGGGCTGTGCTGTGTCCTTAAATCTGTATTTTGTATATTATAAGTACAGAACAAAGTAAACAACGAGTATTTCTGTGTGCAAATGTGTAATTTGTTTGTAATGTGCAATTTTGCTCTTTATTTAAGAGCTCTTAATTTATTTATCTATTGTATTAAGTTATTTATTTAAGCCTGTGTTATATAACGAAGTTATGTACTATATAATCTAGTTATGTCTTATTTAAGCAATTACATTGTTCAGAATCTATGTTGAATTGTCAAGAATAATGTTCAGCGTAATATGTTGCAAAGAATATGTAGTGTATTAAGTGTAGCATTGAGTTGTAAATGTGCCTTAAGTACAGTGCAATGATCAACGCAATGCATATTATGAAATGTATATTGTAGCGACTATGTGTAGCAGTGTGTTAACATGCGATGTAGCCAGGAAAATGTTTAATTTCGCATGCAGAAAAATCTATATTTTGCCCTTGTATGTCCATGTACTTTGCCCTTGTATTGTTTTCGACGTGTAGCTTCAGATAGTTGCGGGATCCGGACGATACCCGATTAGTCTATGTAAGCCGTCCGGGTGTCCGGATCTGCTCTCACCTGTCACCTGTTACTGTAACTGCAGATAGCTGGTCACAGAAGCCAATTGCTCCGACGGAAGTTGGCTAAGGTGAGATTTCATCCTTGCTAGTAAAATTCATTCATATACTTTAGCCAATCCAGGTAATATGCTAATACGTCGAAATCGGTCTAGTTGCGTATGATCCCTTCCGGGCTTAATGGATCACGATCATTTTTGCAATCTTCCATTGTTGAGGAAAGTACAAATTCGTCATACAGGCACTAAAGATGGACGTGGTTCTGCATATAACATTCATTGGACGATAATTGTTTATAAATTCGATTATTGTTATAGTCATCTTTTATAGTCTAGTATGATTGTTTACACTTAGCTAAGAAAGTTTAGGAGCCATTTACAGTTACCTACCAGTGTTATTTTGCTCGCGCGAGATACCTTTTCTTTTCCAATAGCGGGCTTTAGCCGTTTATAGGCGTTGGCCACTACTGCGGTCGAAGTGGCTGTCATTTTATTATGGAGACACCTAATAGGCTGGCTACCATTGCCTCTTATGAGGGGTTGGATAAATTACATCCATACCTTCTCTGCGATTGGAATTCGAGTCACTAAACACTTTCCCGTCTGCCAGCTTGTATATAATACGTCATCAAGGTCATTCACACTTGCAAAACCTCTGAGAATTAGCATGTAAGCCGAAGTTATTTCCCATGCGCACTTGATACCTATCCATCAACGATGTACTTCCTTCGTATAGTATAACTATTTCTATTATTAGTAGTATTAATAGAAGAGGCATCACGAGATGGAGGAGTCTGTCTTATTCGTTAACAATAAATAAATAAATAAACTGTTTCGTATTTCTACCAAAATATCATTATATTTAATACTGAATAAACATTATTCGTATATATTTAAATGCACATGCTATGAAATCTATAATGTTGGCCACCTCCGGAAATGAACAGTGCTCTAAAAACACGAATAAGCATTTTGTTGGACTTTCCAAGGCGACCAGTTGATTAAAAGACCAAAGAGATTTGGTTCCTACAAATTTGTATACAAATTCTAAGGACTTTTGACTTTTTCATCCTTCATGAGTGGAATTCTGTTGGATATAATCTTTTCAAGGCGATCACTTGATTAGAAGTCAAAGCAAAGAGACTACATATATGTAAGGACTTTTTATCCTTCATATTGCAAATCTAGAAAGAAAAAGACAAAAAGAAAAGAAAATCCCATTTATATAATTGATAAAGAAAGAAAGAAATTGATTGATTATGAAACAATCCAGTTCTTCACATGAGGGAGATCACATTATGATCCTATTGGAATTTCTTATGTTTCCATTTGATGCATATTTCCCTCTCCACAAAAGTCATTACTGATCCTTTCGCAACTTTTGATCGCAGACGTATATTTTCAATTACAAAAATATTTTAAATGTGCAAGCATTCATGTTTTAGAGATTAAAAAAGAATTTTATGAAAATTACTAAATTTAACACTTTATGAGGTTCCCAGGTCTTCATATCAAAACATATTAATAATTTATATTTATAAGGGGAATTTCATACTCATTAAAAAATTAAAAATAAAAGGTTTAGTCTTTCGCATGACAAAATTGATCTCAAAATTTAATTTCAAAATTTTAGACGTCTGACGTTATTCTCGAATTTCATTGAGAGTTCGGTTTAAAAATAACTTAGAATGATTCGAGTTTCGTTATTTTGTTTTTTAATACCATTCAGTCATGTTCTTTTGTGACTCATTATTGTGTGACATTCTTTAATTTGTAATTTTCTTATAACGAGGAATTCTAAAAAATAATTTATGTTTTCAAACTCTAAAACTATGTTACACTCATGGACAAAAAAATTAGCGCACCAAGAAGGAGTCGTCAAAATGAAACGAAATTTTACATACGTAATGACTACTTTGATATAATTAAATGATAAGAAAATCAAAGAAAAATGATAATTTATTTCAGAGAAAAAGGCAAAAGAACGGAGGAGTTAATACTCCGTTGGACCCTCTCTAGCGCGAATGCACGATGCGATACGATCGGGCATTGAGTCATACAAGTTCTGTATGATGTCTTGAGACATTTCGTTCCATATTTGCTGTAACCTTGCCTCTAGTTCGTTCAAACTCGTGGGATGCCCAACTCGTCGTCCCAAATGATCCCAGATATGCTCGATTGGAGACAAATCTGGGGATCAAGCAAGCCAAGGAAAGGTAGTAACAGTGCGGAGACAGTCTTGTGACCCTTTTGCCGTATGAGGCCGAGCACTGTCTTGTTGAAAAATGGCTTCTGGGAGCCGTTGCATGAGTGGCAACACAGTTGGTTGCATGATTTCATGAACATACCGCTGGGCTGTCATGGTGCCACGGAACAATACTAGGGCTGACAGTGTATTTTAGGCAATGGCACCCCATACCATCACACCAGCTGTGGGAGCGATGTGTCGCTCCCACAGCTAGCAAAGGCAGGATTGAGCAAAAGTAGGATTGAGGCGTTCACCACAGGCTCTCCACACACGAACACGATTGTTCATCACTGCCGAGATTGAATCTGGATTCGTCGCTAAAGACGACCTGGTTCCATTCCGCTGCAGTCCAGTTTCCTCATGCTCGACACCACTCCAGACGGAGGCGTCGATGGGTGGGCATCAATGGCAGCACACGTAATGGGCGCCGCGATACCAACTGTCCTTCAGCCAGGCGCTTTCGTATGGTTCGAGAAGACACAGGGGCCCCTAGTGAAGGTGCTACCTGTGCCTGAATGGCGGCCGATGAAGCAGTTGTCTGTACGCGTGCATTTCTTATGATGTGGCGGCCTTCTCGACGACTGGTCTGTCGAGGGCATCCTGAACCTGTCTTCGTGTACATGACATCTTTTGGGTCCACTGGTCCCAACACTTCCTCACAACACAATCAGAGCGGCCTAATGACGAGCTACTCGCCTAGCTGACCACCCAGCTTCCATCATCACGATGATTCTCCCCCTCTCAAACTGCGACAACTTCTCATATTGTCTTCGAACACGGCGTAATGGCATGTCTACCTCAGCTCTTCCTTTGTAAATGATTCAGCTCACTCAAACAAGCTTTTGGTACCTGTTTTATACTCCACAGAGTACGACGTTCAGCGCGCTCTACCGGTTATACTTAATGCGCAATCACGCTGCATTTCTAATCATTTGCATATCTCCCCGACATGTACCTTCATTGCAAGTTTCGTTACGATCCCGCAATTATTTCTTGGTGCGCTAATTTTTTTTGTCCATGAGTGTATTATTATTCTCCTGAAGGTTTGGGTTCTAGAGCACGAATTCTTTAAGTTTGTAGATAAGATCTCTTTTTAAGGAAAACTTACGTTAGTCGATATTTTTCAAGACTTTTAAGATCTTGTCCTCTTTGCTATCATCAAGTTAAATGATCGTACTGGGAAGCCGAGCGACTTCTCAACACAGACGACTTGCGGTGGAACTTAAGAATAATTGAAGAATAAATTCAAAGATAAATAGTAGTGCTGGGCTAGCAATTTAGTTTAAGGCGATATACTTATTAAATGGTCAAAAAGGTGTATTAGCAAGTCAGCGTAACAACAGCGAGGACAAACTAGTAATGTGAGCTGGCTAGCGAAATCATTCTCCGAATAAACCATTCATTTCGTTTGATTTTATACTCACTTCACTTGACCTTTAAATTTACATCCTGGCAAGGAAATGCGAGGGAAAAATAAGAGGTTCAGGAAAAATACCAAACTTAAAATAATTTGTTAGGCACACTAAGGGAAACCCTACAAGACTATCTACACAGAAATGCTCGTCACTTAAGTTGTTAACATAATTAATCGTTTTTTAATCGGATATTTTATTTTTAGTTAAGTACAAATGCTAATATTCCTCTTTTCATTTTGTGTACGTCTCATGCAGAGGACTTCCAGCTTTGAAATTAAATACCTCTCAGTTTTCGTCTACATGATTTATTTGTTTCTTATTTTATTTTTTTATAATGAATATGACATTTTTTTAAAGTGTGAGGACCAGGAAACGTATAAAAAGTTAAATTTTGATTTTTTTTAAATTTTAAAATGCAAAAGCATGAATATTTATCATATTGAAAGCAATTTTGTAATTCAAATTGTATCTATCTGTCTATGACCAACGGTTAAAATAAAGTCCGGTTAATGACTTTTGTGAATACGGTGTATACAGACAGCCCCTATATATTTATTAATTCCATGTAATTATTTTTTATCTGAGCGTAATTGTTTACGATTAACTACATATATTAGACTTAAGCGCGAAATTTGACAGAGCAGCTTGAAAACATTTCCTGTTTTATTTTATTTATTTATTTTTTCATTTTAATTGCAGTGAATATGAAATTGCTCAATTTTTAGCTGTTGTAACAAAGCATGTCTTCCCTGCAAATAGCCACTGGTGAGGGGATTTAAAAATTCTCCTGGAAGACATCCCTCAGGAACTTAAGCGCATTTCAGATATGCAAAAGGCTATCGGTCCAAAATCGGGTTGGCTTAAATCGCGAATTCCCAGAGCTTTTATTAGCATGAACGGTCTCACGATCATGACATTAGTAATATCTAAGCTGCGTGAACGTATTATTACGTCACAATCCATAACCCCTATTGATGGTAGTCGTTATAACACTATGTTGTTGCCCAGAGTAATATAGATCTGCTTATAATAGCACGAACGGTCTTGCGGTAATGACAATAGTGATATTTAAGCTATGTGAACGTAGTATTACGCCTAAATTCCTTAATCCCTATTGATGATGGAACACTATGTCGTTGCCCAGTAGTCTAGATCTGCTTTTGTTACCATGAACTGTCTTACGATTATGAATTTAGTAATTAATATGTAAGCTATTTGAACGTAGTATTACGCCACAATACTTAAACCCTATTGATGGTAGAACACTATGTCGTTGCCCAGTAGTCTAGATCTACTTTTAATAGCAAGAACGGTCTTATGATTATGACATTAGTGATATGTAAGCTATGTGAACATAGTATTATGCCACAATCCTTATCCGCTATTAGTGGTAGAACACTATGTAGTTACCCAGTAGACTAGATCTGCTTATAATACTTAAATTCGTGAAATTTCTATAAATTAAATCCGTCAAATGGCTATAAATTATCTTTTCTTTCCTAATTTAAATATTCTTTACAGGTGCGTCTCCCCTTTTGTGGCCTCACGAGGCTGGAAGTGACCGCATCGTCAATCAACTGATGTATCTGCCTCCAGGCTACGCTGCTTTTCGTAATGCCACTCGACCTCCCCTGAAACGTATACTTCTCTACTTCGGGCGCAAGGGGTGGAGTGATCTCCCCATGGGTCGCGAAGTCTTCGTCAGAGACCAGTGCCCAGTCGATACATGTGAAATCACTGTCGGCCTAAAGAAAGCTGTCACTGCCGACCTTATACTCTTCAAAGACAAATTCATTTCACCTACGCACCATAGGTCTCCCCGACAGGTGAGTAAAGGATACTGTCAGGCATTTGCACTGCTTATCCCACTTAATTTTTCGTTTGTTAGTAAATGACCTTATAAGCACCACAATGCTACGAATAAAATGTCGGCCACTCTTCGCTCTCGAAGCGACAGCATTACTCGAATGTCTAACTTGCGTGTTTTTTTGCCACTTCTCGGTTTTGATCTGTAGGAGCTGTTTGGAAAGCTCGAAGTTTAAAGATAAGGCAATTCTTAATTATGTGCTTTTAGAAAGGTTACACAGACTACTTTGAACTGTCACCAAGTAAGCTGATCCACTAAGGTAATAGCTTATCAACCAGCAAATCCTACTGACGACATTCATCTTTTTTCACAACCGACTGAGTTCATGCCGGCTGGAATCATTGTCACAACGGCAGAAGTCATAAAGGTGAAGAGTCATCTGAATAGAAAGTGACTGGAAAATCACGAGGGTACGTGCTAATGTGAAGTCCATACTACTATGCAGTTAGTGTTTCTACGCTGAGTATTAATATGATGGAAGTCAATGGTCTGCGAATCATAGGTGGTGACAGGTGAAAGCGGGTCCAGACACCCGGGCAGCTTATATAGACTAAGTGGATATTGTCCGGATCCCGCAATTGCTTAGTGCAACACCCCCGGCGCCCCACAAGGAACTCATGGGGAGTTCATTAAGACGCTACATATGCTGATGAAGACATTAGACTATACATTTTACACATTGCTACACAGATATTAAATAACTAAAAAATAGATACTAAGTAAATGAAATTTCACGGAAAAATACGAATGCTGAAACAGATATTAAATACTAATGCAGACGTTATACAGATGCTTAGATGCTAAATACTTTGTTACATACTACACAGATATTAAAAACGAATGTTGACACAGCTTCGAAATAGTACTAGTGCGAGTCGTTACACAGATCCACAGATAATAAATACACTACTATATACAGATTCGAAATACTAATGCAAGGCATTACTCAGATATACGGATACGCAGATATGATAAGATGCGAAAGAACTCAGATATACAGATACACAGATATGATAAGATGCGAAAGAACTCAGATATACGGATACTAAATGCAATATTACGAAGATATTAAGTATGAATGCACTAATACAAGTCTTTACAAAAATCCACAGATACTAAGTACATTACTCCATATTACACAGGGTCTGCGAATCTCAGTAGAAGCGATGTACTGATTTCTGGGATCAAGTTAATATTATCCGCTGGGAAGATGTAGTCGAAAGTAAAGTATAAAAATCAACTGCCATATGAGAGAATACAGCAAACAGATATTAAATACGGTCATATACAATGACTTTTAAAGAGGTCTTTTAAACTTTCTGCGGTGATTAAAATATGTAAAGTTTTAAATACACATTTTTAATGTAAAATTTTAAAAATATAAAATTAGAATGTAAAATCTGGAATATCGTATTAAGTTTTCATACAGTTTCTCTCAAAAATTTGAAATTAAACCGTTGTCTTGTCTTGTCATTGATAACTAATATCGCTTTGCAAGGCTTTTCAATGTGTAAACTGATGCTTACTTCTATAGCTGATCTCTGTTACTGCACGACCACTAGATTAGAGCCTTTTAATTTTATATGAATATGTGGTTCTTTTGATTGTCGTAGGCATTATCAAATGCTTGATATATATCCATAAATAATTTAGTGTCATTAATTTGGTCTCATCTCTATAATTTAATTACCTAGCCTTTAAATTAATCTACGTTTACTACATTGATATCGTTTTGTTTGTTAATTAAAAACAGAATAAATTTTAAAGAAAAACTAAATGCTAGCTCATGGTTTCATGAAGCACGGCACACAGCCGCATGGAAGACAAAAATACCTTAATTAGGTCAGTAGTAATATATTTTTTTAGATCGCTGAGTTTGTTGATTAAATTCGAAGTCAAATATATTGCAATTTGCAGAGAGGCAACACAAAGCTTTTAAATCAGAGCTCTTAATTAAAAGTTCCCGAAATTTGAAGGAAATAAGAAATAAATGAATTAAAAAAACAGTCGAAAATACGGGCTTCGAGCGACCAATTTTGAACTTAAGTGAGGCCATTCAAGAAACACATTCATACGTACATAAATAATTAACTAACAGTAGATAAATATTAAGGTTTCGAATAAAATCAGTAAAAATTTTTTAGAATTTTCTCTTAGTTTTTCCTAGGAAAAAGGACAACCCTCGTGTTTAAAATGTATTAGATTACAGTATTTGACTCCCTCATCGTAAGTTCAAACATGTATAAATGTGAAATGTAGTTTTTATTTCAATAACTTTAAAAGAAAAAGTAATAAATTATTAGGTTTATCCATAATATACTTCATGTAATTCGCATCAATGATACTTTCAGCAGGAGTTTGAAAAGGGAGAGGCTTCCCGTAAGAAGTTACCCTTCGAGTTTAATTTTATGCTACAATACGCAGTATTATTTGCAGCATACACTTGCTGACGATTAATGTAGGTAGATTTCGTAATTAAGTAAGATTTAATGGAACATAAAGCATGGAGCAATCGTTTACCATCCTTTTAGAAAGAGTTCGCATCATGTGCTTTAATGGACTTCTGTGTACTTGAATATTGTATTTCTTGACTAGAGGCACATTCCCAGCGTTGAACTATACCTAACACTGCTGGTCAGGATCAACGAAATCATTAATCAGGATTGATGGAAAAAATGAATAATGCATTTATTTAATGGAAAGAGAAACTCATCCACCTAAATTATGAAAAGCAGTTTTATGACGGGCGTGCACTTTGCTTAAAATTTTATAGAATTTGAAAAATATGAGACATAGTCTCCCTTCTTTCGCAGTATGGAAAAAAATTGATAAGATGTAAGAAGCGACAACCATTCTATATGCACATTGATAGACAAGGCAAAGTGGAAAGGAACGTAACGCCGTCTGTCCAGGAAAATTGAAATAAAGCAGTAAAAGTTAAAATTTTAGAATTATAAAAGGGTTAGGAAGAACTGGATTGAAAGTTTCTTCATATTTCTTTATCGTTTTCCTCACAGAATTGAGTACCACCAAAAAACTGACAATTATAATTCCAAAGATACATTCACTGAATTCTGAATATTTATTGCGAATTTGGAACTAGATTCAAGGCTGATTAAATAAGATTACGGTTAATCCTAGAACAGTTAAAAAACAAAGAAAAGAGGAATAACCTGTACTATAGCTAAAATAAAACTATTATTATCACTTTATTTAAATTTCCAAGTAGTATAAATAAGTTTATTTGCTTATGTCAATTAAAGCACTCTTCAAAACAAAAGAAAGGCATTGTAAATAAGGGAAGAATAAACATCACAAAAAATAAGGAAACTAACTAATAAATTGGCATAGCACTTTAGCTGTATTTCCAAGTAGTATAAATAAGTTTATTTGCTTATGTCAATTAAAGCACTCTTCAAAACAAAAGAAAGGCATTGTAAATAAGGGAAGAATAAACATCATAGAAAATAAGGAAACTAACTAAGAAATTGGCATAGCACTTTAGCTGTATTTCCAAGTAGTATAAATAAGTTTATTTGCTTATGTCAATTAAAGCACTCTTCAAAACAAAAGAAAGGCATTGTAAATAAGGGAAGAATAAACATCATAGAAAATAAGGAAACTAACTAATAAATTGGCATAGCACTTTAGCTGTATTTCCAAGTAGTATAAATAAGTTTATTTGCTTATGTCAATTAAAGCACTCTTCAAAACAAAAGAAAGGCATTGTAAATAAGGGAAGAATAAACATAATAGAAAATAAGGAAACTAACTAATAAATTGGCATAGCACTTTAGCTGTATTTCCAAGTAGTATAAATAAGTTTATTTATGTCAATTAAAGCACTCTTCAAAACAAAAGAAAGGCATTGTAAATAAGGGAAGAATAAACATCATAGAAAATAAGGAAACTAACTAAGAAATTGGCATAGCACTTTAGCTGTATTTCCAAGTAGTATAAATAAGTTTATTTGCTTATGTCAATTAAAGCACTCTTCAAAACAAAAGAAAGGCATTGTAAATAAGGGAAGAATAAACATCATAGAAAATAAGGAAACTAACTAAGAAATTGGCATAGCACTTTAGCTGTATTTCCAAGTAGTATAAATAAGTTTATTTGCTTATGTCAATTAAAGCACTCTTCAAAACAAAAGAAAGGCATTGTAAATAAGGGAAGAATAAACATCATAGAAAATAAGGAAACTAACTAATAAATTGGCATAGCACTTTAGCTGTATTTCCAAGTAGTATAAATAAGTTTATTTATGTCAATTAAAGCACTCTTCAAAACAAAAGAAAGGCATTGTAAATAAGGGAAGAATAAACATCATAGAAAATAAGGAAACTAACTAAGAAATTGGCATAGCACTTTAGCTGTATTTCCAAGTAGTATAAATAAGTTTATTTGCTTATGTCAATTAAAGCACTCTTCAAAACAAAAGAAAGGCATTGTAAATAAGGGAAGAATAAACATCATAGAAAATAAGGAAACTAACTAATAAATTGACATAGCACTTTAGCTGTATTTCCAAGTAGTATAAATAAGTTTATTTGCTTATGTCAATTAAAGCACTCTTCAAAACAAAAGAAAGGCATTGTAAATAAGGGAAGAATAAACATCATAGAAAATAAGGAAACTAACTAATAAATTGGCATAGCACTTTAGCTGTATTTCCAAGTAGTATAAATAAGTTTATTTGCTTATGTCAATTAAAGCACTCTTTAAAACAAAAGAAAGGCATTGTAAATAAGGGAAGAATAAACATCATAGAAAATAAGGAAACTAACTAATAAATTGGCATAGCACTTTAGCTGTATTTCCAAGTAGTATAAATAAGTTTATTTGCTTATGTCAATTAAAGCAGTATTCAAAATAAAAACAACATACTGTAAATAATTGAGAAATAAACATCACGAAGAATAATGAAATTGGCTTTTAATAAACTGGCGCACTTTATTGATATTTCCAAGTAGTATAAATAAGTTTATTTGCTTATATAAATTAAATCAGTATTCAAAACAGAAGCAAGACATTGTAAATATGGAAGAATAGACATCATATAAAATGAAGAAGCTATTAAATTGGCACAACACATTATCTTTATTTCCAAGTAGTATGAATAAGTTTATTTGTTTATGTCAATTAAAATCAGTTTTCTAAATAAAAACAGTATATTGCAAATAATGCCATAATAAAGCAATAATAATGCATACATCATGAAATAATAATGCAATAATAATGCATACATCATGAAATAATAATGCAATAATAATGCATACATCATGAAATAATAATGCAAATATTGCAATAATAATTCATACATCATGAAAAATAAAGAAACTACTTTTTAATAAACTGGCATCAAGTATAATGTTACAGAATGAAGCATCGAAGACACTCATTAATCACCATGAGTCACCGAGTAACGTCTCCATATATTTATACAAAGAAGGGGCACCATCCGACACATTTCGGTACAGGACTGGATCCTCGCTGACACATCCAACTATGCAAATTTCAGCCGGATTGCTAATAATATATTATTTTACAATATTTCAGATATTTGGTAGGAATTACATATTTAGTACTGTTGGTCACATCAAATATTTTGCAAGATTTCACCTGTTGTTCATAACTGTGGTTTATTATTTACACTATTTGAGTACATTCCGTTATCTGATAATTGCTAAAAATCAATCACAAAAAATTAATCAAAGGAAATTACACTGCATATCAATCATTGAAAATCGATCACACGAAATATTTTGCGTAATACTAATAACATATTAATCACATAGTATGCATAATATTTTGCATAATACATCATTGTGGTTTAAAAAAGGGAAATGGACATAAAAGCAACCCTAACAACCACATTTAGTGATTCTTATAATAATCCCATTAATCATTTTATAAATATTTAAATATTCCCTATAATTATATAAAGCATTATTTACAGTTATATCAAATAGAAATTTCATAATAATAGCATGTTCACACTCCAAACTTTGGTATACATCAATCTAAATAATCATATGTAATATAAACTGAACAAATAATAAAAATTTTGCGCTAAAAGTTGCATATGATGACACTTAGAACCGTTAGGAACAATAAGATTTCCTAGAATGTAAAACAAAATCCTAACTGTCGCATACGAACTTAGTTTCATATACTTTAAATATAATATCTCTTACATTAGTTTGACGTATTGATTTATATTTTCGATATTTGCTTATGAAAATATTGTGTATAATTTAAGATGCATTTCTAATTATAGTTTATTCATATTTGTTATTTGAATATTATTACTAATATAATTATTGTATTATATATTTCATCACATCTTAATAACATCTAAACACACATTACTTAAACATAAAAACTAGGAAATAAATAAATGGCATCAAGGAGCAATTTTCTCTTTCTTTTCTTATCTGAATTTTCCGCGGCTATTTTTTTCACACTGATAATGTGCGACAGTTATTTTTGCATTACACCTCAATAAAAAAAAATTAATTTATTTTTGGACGAGATCAAGTTAATCTGCACCGGATAACTGGGAGTTGTTAATATATGCTTATATACTAAATGTCAAGTTGATTATATACGTAGCGTATTCGGAAACTAAGTACCGTTTCATTCTAGCGCCGTCGCAGCGCTGTGGTAAGCGTTCCGCGCATGCGCACTAGTCTTTCTTGTTCACTGACCTTCAATTGTCGCCATTTTGGTTGCTCTATGTTGTGTTTTCAGTTTGCTGTGCACATTCAAAATGTTTAAGACCATTAGTTCTCCTGTTGACTGTGAGATTCGTGCCGTGATTAAATTTTTGAACGCGAGGAATGTTAAACCGGCCGAAATTTATCGTCAAGTGACAGAAGTTTACGGTGAATACGCGATAACTGATGGAATGGTGAGAAAGTGGGTAAGAATGTTTAATGCAGATCGAACAAATGTCCACGCCGAGGTTCGAAGTGGTCGGCCTTCTGTTGTCACCGATGATTTGGTAAGGAAAGTTGATGAAGCAATTCATGAAAACAGACGCTTCACAATGACAACTCTTTCAGAGGCATTTCCACAAATTTCACATACTGTTTTGTTCGAAATTGTGTTTGACCGCTTGAATTATCGCAAACTGTGTTCCCGATGGGTTCCAAAATGCTCACTGATGTTCACAAAACAAAGCGACTTGGTAGTGCCCTGACATTTCTCACGCGGTGCAGTGATGAGAGAGAAAACTTTTTAAACCAAATTGTGACAGGTGATGAAACTTGGGTGTGTCATTTCACACCAGAATCGAAACAACAATCGATGGAGTGGAGACACACTCATTCTCCGAAAAAACAAAAGTTCAAAGTGCAATGTCATCACAAAAAATCATGTGCTCTGTCTTCTGGGATAGGAAAGGCGTTTTGCTTCCTGAATTTCTTCCCAGAGGTGAAACCATTAATGCGGCACGATATTGTGAGACTTTAACAAAACTAAGGCGTGCCATTCAAAACAAACGAAGAGGAATGCTCAGTAAAGGAATTGTGTTGCTCCATGACAATGCTCGGCCCCATACTGCTGGTGTCACTCAATCGTTAATTCGACAGTTTCATTGGGAGCAGTTCGATCACCCGCCGTACAGCCCGGACTTGGCGCCGTCCGACTATCACTTGTTCCTGCACATGAAGCGCGAGCTTGGTGGCAAGCGCTTTGGATCTGACGATGACACGAAAAATGCTGTAGAGTCGTGGTTATCGAAACTGGCGGGAAGTTTCTTTGACGATGGTATACAAAAACTGGTCACCCGCTATGACAAGTGTTTGATCATAGGCGGAAACTATGTTGAAAAATAGTTTAAGACATACATTTTCATGTAAAAATAAAATTGGATTCGAAAAAATTGTTTTACTATTTTTTTTTTTTTTTTTTTTTTTTTTTTTTCAAAACGGTATTTAGTTTCCGAATACGCCTCGTAATATTATAACGATTCTTTGAAAGTGGTGTAAATCCACTGTATATTATATGGAGATATTTAAGGGTTTGTGTTTGAATGGTTAGAAAAATATTAGTATGTGTTAATACTCTCATTTTATGTTTTTAAAATATGAAATTGATTTAAATTTATAATGTGATCTTTTTTAAAGTATTATTTAAAAGAAATTTATGCTTTTGATAACCTCAAATGGACTTACAACACTTTTAAATCAACAAAATGTGGAAAATCATACATTTATGAAATATTAAAAATGAAATTTTAATTGATTCAAACAAATATTTTATGAAATTTTAATTAAATATGTATTGTTTTCATCAGAGTTTGTTTCTAAAATTCGTCTTTTCTTTCTGTTTATTGGGATGAGTTCTGTAAAATAATACTAATAAAATATTAAAATTAATTAAAATATAGAAGGAAATGAATCGAATTAAGAAATTAATTACTTATAAATACCTACTGAATCACTCTCCGATTCTAAGATGACATTATCTATTTCGAATATTATATAATATAAAATGCGCCCTTGTTATAAAATTAACAACTAGTAATTTTAGAGGTAATCGATCGTACTTATTTACTTAAAGTTATATGAACAAAGAGAACAAACACATTACTAAGTTTCATACTTAAACGGATTAAGTTTTATACAATAAACGGGCGAAGTACTAAAATTCCAGTTACGAACGAAAGTTTTTATGTCATTAACAGCGTTGCCACACATATATAAAATGAAGTAGAGAAATTATGTAGTAAAATTTTTGAAGTAAATGTTGTCTTTGCAGTTGAAAGTGGACTCGCACCACTTTCAAGATAATTATCAAGATTCAATAATTCAAGATAATTATTGAAGGATTTTCTTAGGAATTGTTTGTAGATAAAAGGTCATAGCAGATTGCATTCATTGTTATCATTAATTAACCTTTTGTCAAAAATGGGCTTAATCAATTTCAAAGAAAACGGCTCATATATTAATATAACTGAGTATAGAATCATTTTGCTGTCATGGAACCTAACTTTCCTATTCCAGATATGGCTACTGTTCCTTCTGGAGTGCCCGCTCCACACACAGTCCTTCGCAGACATGTCCGGCCTCTTTAACTGGACAGCGTCATACAGGCACGATTCAGACGTAGTGGCGCCCTACGAGAAATTCGTGCCCTACGACGAGGACGATAACAGCGACTCTGTGCCGCTACGCAACTACGCTGCTGGCAAGACACGGAAGATTGCATGGTTCGTCTCTAACTGCGCAGCTCGCAATCGCCGTCTTCAATATGTGCGGGAACTTGCACAATACATCCAAGTGGACATGTTCGGCAAATGCGGTCCCCGGCGGTGTCCGCGATCGACTGCCGCTCGCTGCTTCCGCATGTTGAACAGAGAATACAAATTCTACTTGGCTTTCGAGAACTCCAATTGCAGAGATTACATCACAGAGAAGTTCTTTATTAACGGTTTAGGGTAAGTCTCACAATTTTGTCTATTCCAACTCGTCATAGGCCTAGCGGCTAGTTCCGCTAAACACAACATTTGTAAGACACATCATGTAAACACTATCAGAAACACTGCTGAGGTGCAATTGTGCGAATATGTTTATATGTTTATATATGTATGATGGTGTCTGAAAAATTTGTAACTGTGGAGTTTTTTTTTTTTTTTTTTTGGCGCATTTGGATGCGTTTGTGTACGTTTCATATGAGTATTAAATTATTTAATTTACATCAAAGCACATGAGGGACTATTTGCCTAAGAGATGGCATGCCTTCATAAGACGTTGTAGGGTAGACTCTTTAAGTACTTTCATGACCACACGGAAAAAGAACGAGAATTCCCATCCATCCGGTATCTCAACCCAGACTGAATCACAAGTTTTGAACGATTTTACCTCGCGGTAACTGGTGGACAGGTTTTTCTTACAAGAATGATTAACTGCCTACATGTGTATGTATGCGTTCATGTATGCACGTCAACATGTATGTGTACACTTATATGCTTGCTTTGTCCTTGGGAGTTAGAAAGTGTAGGTGAATATACATATGAATGCGCTTACATTTTTGAATGATTGTAAATGTATATTTGTATGTGTTCGTTTGAGCATGTGTTTGTATGAGTGCGTTTGTAGGGGTGTCCCCAAAATAAAAGTACATCCAGATCGAGTTTCATCACAATACTGCTTTTATTCGTGTATGTGTAACGGGGATGTAACATGGTGCATTGTGGCTCGCGTAAATTCGATTTCCCTACAGAAGGTCTTATAGCGAAATTCTTGTCTTTCGTAAACACGTGTCAATTATTTTTAGTCTGAAGACACTTTAAACACATTTTTATATAGCGAGCTTAATTGGTGATGAATCTTTAACTTGAACTTCGGTTTGACAAATTTAAATGAGGTATGCTTTGCATACGATTACCCGAAAATAACATATTTTTACGTATGTCCCCCGAAAAAGACATAAGAAATACTACCGTAGAATTTATTGCAGTAATTAGTACGGTAATTAATTCTACTACCGTAAGTTTCTGCACCGTCTAATGTTCTACCGTAAAATTAATGTTGTCGTTGTTGCTAATGCTCACTAGTCTGACCTATAGTCAACTAGATCCCATGAAAATCCTCGTGGCAAGGAGTGCAACAGCCTCATGTTGTTGGCAACTGCCAACGACAGGAACTTTGCGCCTGTCGAGATGGCAAAAATACCAAAATACAACGAAAAGCCCTTATAGCAACACCAGTTACAGTGCGATGTCGTTTGGAGGTGAGTGATGCAAAAGGTAAGAAAACATTTTGCAGTCAAGTGATATCCTAAGAAGATAAATATTTTATTTAGTTGGGATTTAATTTTTTAAATGTTCTAACATAAAATTTTTATGAGAATATTTACAAAATAAAATTACTAACCCACAAATTATTACACTTATGTAAAATATTACAATAGTTAATATTTTTTAGGAAAATAAAAGGTTTTATACTCATGTAAAATGGTTAATAAAAGTATTCTTAATTAATTTACCACTCATTCATAAGTAATTTGGAAGTAAGCAGTAGTAAGTACTTATTTATCTAATTAGTTATGCTGAATATTTTGTTTAACTATTTACTTACGTCAGTTTTTAAATTGATAATATTTAAATCTATAAAATAACGCTGTAGGTACACTGTCTCATCGATCATCGGTAAAGCTTTGTTTTGTCACTCTGCGAAGCTTAAGATATTTATGTTTCAAATTTAATTAAAAAACTCAGAAATTTAAAAAAAGTGTATTGCCACTAGGCAAAATGCAATCTTTCGATTTTAATAAACAAATTCTGAAATTTAATAGAAATGTATTGCCACTGCCCGAATTCAATTATTTTTATCTTCCAGGCGATAGTCTGTTGTCGTTCACTAAAGCGTAAGATATTTTAGTTTTCTTTCGAATTTATTCTGTAATTAATTAACAAACTAAGCAGTTTAAAAGCTATAAACGCAAATTTATTTCAATTATCATTAACTAGAGGAAGTACCCAATGCCAGTTAAATTAGATTGAGAGTAATGTATCTAACAAAAGAGAGAACGAAACCGCTGTAATCCTTCTGTAATAACGATGCAAAAAATACGATTCAAAGTTAATTTTCAGTCTGATGCGATATGAAACCCAAGTAAAAAAATTCGATAAAAAAAATAAGCTAATTCCGTCTCATTATATCAGCAACAGTGCCACGCAGTTTTTAATGATTTTTGTCTTTTTATCAAACTGTCGGAAAGGCTCAAGTTCCATCCAATATTTCACCTATATTCGTCGATTAAATGGGCAAAAATTTATCATAATTAATCAGAAATCAATAACGCAAAAAAAAAAAAAAAAAAAAAAAAAAAAACCACACACACACACAAGCAGACATTCTTCTTTATGTGTGTAGACTTACTATAACATTTAGAAATTTTTGATTTACAAACTCTAACGAGCAGTAGCACCACTTTTCGAAATAAAGCATTTTTATCTCCAACGCGCGACACTGTTGCCACTCGGAGAAATGAGGGCGAAAATTATTCGTTTTTCCGAGTTCTTAATTAATATCTCTGATTTTAGCTTTGAAAAGCAAAAAATGGACATCGACCTTTTCCAGGAGCCAGAAAAGAATTGTTGAAAGTTTGGTGACGATAGCTATAGTAGTGACTGGGTTATTTTTATTTATTTATTTATTTATTTTTTTAAGAGGACAAAACACACAGACTTTCTTCTTTATATATATAGATTTACTAACTGAATTCGTGAAAGTATTCACGAAAACTGGATTCATTAAAACCATTTGTATTTATAAAGAGGAGTGGTCGTTTGTTGTGTGCGTAACTCATACAAATCTACAGCTTTATTCCGATCTTGATGAAACTTTGCACACTTGATCTTCAGTACAAGAGGAAGGTCACTGTCTAAATAAGATTTCAGAAAAAAAAAAAAAAAAAAAAACACAATTACGGATTTAACATTCAGAGCATTTGCCGAGTTTACTTGTGTAATTGTGTAATAGTCGAACTTTTTTTTTTTGTTTTGTTTTTTTTTTTGTTTGCCAATTTTTTATTGTGAAAGTCTAGTGAGACTCTTATGCGGGAAAATCTACTGCACCATAGTATACACTTTCGGCGATTTTTCTCTACTTCAAAACGGGGGGGAGGGGGGAAGTGTGACTATTAAGCGAGTAAACACGGTATATTAGAAATCTGAACTCATGTCACGCATCTTAGGTTCACTTCGCTGTTATTGAGTTTCCGCTATCAGTGGAAATCCTATGTGCCAATGAAGGAATATTTAAATTTTAACAAAAAATAAATATTAATGTTTCAGTTCTGAAATCACTTCGCCCATCTTAGGTTCACGTTGCCGTTGTTGCTTTCCAGCTAACAGTTCTTATTAAAACCTGTGGAATACCATGTTCCTTGCTCTTTAGAACAGTGTAAAACGCTGTAAATGATTGTTATTAAGAGGTTATTTTATTTTTATTAATATATCACATTTATTAAAAATAATAATATTTTTATTCTTAAATAATTCAAAATTATCTTTAACTTATTCTTCTTACTATTCAAACACTCTTTTGATATTTTTGAAAACACATAAAAGAACAACTACAGCTGTTAAATATGAGGCTCTATCATGCATCTACGATAATGGAGTTGGCACCGTGAACTGCAGAACATAGCTCAGCTTCCAAAATCATAACTTTTCAAATATGCGGTGCTAGGTATTGTATTCGTTAAGGATAATAAAGTGCTAATGCATGCAATAATGAGAGATAACTGTAAACTGCTTTTTATTTTAATATTAAACATATAAGAAGAATGGAAATAAGTCATCTAACTGAGTATAGTGCTGCCATCTATTAGCAGTTAACTTCACTGTGTATGGTGCTGCCATCTATTAGCATTAAATGAAGCTGAAAAATGTATCTAGTTTGAGTTAAAATATTACACTTTAGCAAAATTAATACTACAGTTCAGGCAAAACTTGTATGTTTGCAAACTAGAAAGCTAAATTGATTTTTGTCGTTAGATTTACATTTTAAAATATAAAATTTCATGCTGTTAATCTTGATTACTTTTAGAAATATCACACTAAGATTGACGTAATCGACGATTGCGATTATACGGGGGGAGTGTTACTCAAATCAAATTAAGCAGTTTTATTTATAAGTCGTTAATTTTATTTAAGTGCAAATTTTGAGCTAAAACCTGTTCTTAGGTTCACATAAAATTTTTAAATTTCATATTTCATTTTTAAACAAAATGTGAATATTATATGTCTTCGTAAGTTTGAACAGAAGAGTAATATGCGCTTGAAGAAGTTATGTGTGCATAAAATATAATTATCGATTGAATATACTTTTAAATTAACATGAATCTGAGAATTTGTTCCAGGAAAACAGGCAGTCTTCCTAATTTGTCTTAATTAATTATTATCTTGAACAATTAATTTTTTTTTTCTGTGTTCTTCTTTCTGGCGTAGACGTGTTCAGTTGATCAACGTTTATTAATGTTTAACAATGTTTTTGCCCAAAACATTTTAAAGCGACGTTTTCAATTAATTTCGGGAGTCTGTTTTTATTTGAATATACTTAAGTGTTTTATTTTATTTGTCTAGAATCAAAGTTTTTCTTTTCTTTTTGTTTTATTTCTTTTTTCCTTTGCTCTTTTCTTTTTTTTTTCTTTTTGTTTTACTTGTGGTATTGAAATCAATGAGTGCAAACATTTTTCTCGATTTTGATAAATTATTCCAAAATAATTAAATTTTTTCTGAACTATTGACTTAAATAGGTTATAGTAGTTATCGATAATTAAAAGCCAAAATTTAAAATCTAACTTTTTAATTCAAAAAAATGTTAGCTAGATGTATTCGTTTTAGTTTTATTTCATTTATATTATCTGCCTAGAATCAAAGCCTTTCCCCCCCTTTTCTTAAAGTGGTAGTAAAATTAAGAGGTCTTAAACTTTTATTTATTCCGAAGTCATTAATTTTCAAAGTTAAATACGAGTATTTAATTAGATGTGCAACAGTTATTCATAATTAAAAGTCGAATACTTTTTTAAACAGTGTTAACTTAATGCATTTTAGTGCATTGTTACATTTGTAACAGGGTCGTTATTGACCCCTGTATCTCGATAAAACTTTAAAGGAGGTGACTGATACAAGTTTTTAAAAGTTTCACGGTAAGGAACACTAAGTTTTCAATACTTGTCATAAAGTGTCTTCTTGTTTTTTTATTTGGGTCAATGTCCTCTGCAAAATCAGTGCCTTTCTCGTGCCTTTCTAACCATTCGTTTGACATCTTGTAAGTTAAAGGCGGTTTACTTTCTCCTTCATTATCGCTGCTTTCACTGTCGGTTGGCGTAATAAAGATCATCTAATTCTTCTTCCGTCATTCTCGGTTAACTTTTTGACTTCTCATTCTTCCATAACTGGAGATCCTTTACTGCCAGCTGACGTAGTATTGAATTTTTTAAATTTAAAGAAAGAGAATCACAAAAGGAGAAGAAGATAAACACTGGTAAAAAAGTGTAACAGCTCTGCTAGTATGAATGAAATGATCATAACTCGGCCTAGTTGACTCATCTGTCTGGCAGCGCCAAGTACGAGTACGTGGTTTCTTGTAAAGACTACGCTGCTATAGCAAACTGGCCTCTGCACCGCACTGCGCAGGATTGAAATTTTAGCGTTTGAGAAATTAAATAGAAACAGTTAAGATAATGCTATGCTTTGCGCATACGCGCAAATTCACGCTCCGGAAAGGTTGACTGTTTCTTTTCAAAGCATAGAAGCATTAGAAGTGTGCGAAGATGAAGGTTTTGATACTAGATTAAAATTAGTGAAGTTATGCTTCCGTTTTGTTAATATCGGTTAGCTAAAAACAAAACTTTTAACAAGCCCATAGTTAAAATAAATATGTCATTATTATCATTTATTGAAAATTTGTCATTAATATTGTATAAAATATTTCAATATCCCTTTCGCGGTTATGTAAGTATGTGCGTTTTTAACATTGTATAAGAACCACATGACGAAGATCCATTTACAACTGGAGTATTAAAGAACGATACTACTTTTGAGACAGAAATGAGAAGTAACACATTGAAAGGAGATTTAATGGACGATTACTAATCAATGTTAGAATTTTATTTTGCTGTTTTCTTATTTTACCGACATTAATATATCTAATTGATATTTTGTGTGTAAAATTGATAATTACATACGGGTGATATCATCCATCTTTCTCTTTCCAGCCACGACGTCATTCCCATAGTCATGGGAGCCCGTCCAGAGGACTATGCAAGGGCCTCTCCCCCCAACTCCTACATACACGTGGAGGAGTTCGCTGGTCCCGCAGAGTTAGCCCATTACCTGCATCTCTTGGACAGCAACGACACCCTCTATAACTCCTACTTCCAATGGAAGAACCGGGGGGAGTTCATCAACACTCGATTCTGGTGCCGCCTCTGCGCCCTCCTCCACGCCCCTGTCGTCCCTAAGGTCTATACGGACATCCACACGTGGTGGGCTGGCAAGGGCACGTGCACGAAAAACGAGTGGAGAAGGCCAGAAACATCTTCGATCCCCTCCCCGTCGCCCGCTTAGTGGGCGTTTGCCAACCAGTAAGGTTTTTCTAGGGCTTCCGAAGTCGTTCATCCGGGTCTCGAACCCTGTATACCTCAATTACACACTTGTTAGAATGGAATAAAATCTTGATTTAGTTAATTGGCGTGGTGTGGTTTATTTCCTTTTAGGAGGGAAAAGAACACCTGGAAAAATGTGTGTTAAGTACCTAAAACTGAACTCTTAATCAACTGCAGTAATTTCAGGATGACTCTCCCGGTTAGCCCAAAACTGCTTAATCCGAAAGAAAAGAAACACAGGAAACCTACAACAGTGGTCTAAACTTTCAAACTGCTTGCTCAGAATGCACAATCTAAAAGCAGCTGTCGGACGGGAATTAGGTGGAAACAAATAATGAATAAGAATAAAAATAAAATAATTTTTTAAATAAAATAAAGCTTTTAACAAAATTATTTTTTTTCTATTACACATTTATTAAAACAGACATAAAAAGTAAAAATAATGATGAAAAAATAAATAAAAGATATAAAAATCTGAAAGCTTTCAGATATATACGCCAGAATATATATTTCATATATATATATATATATATATATATATATATATTTCAGATATATACACATATATATATCTGAAAGCTTTCAGATATACTTTAATATATACGCCAAACGGGCTGTTTTTTAACGTTTTGTGTGTTACCTTTATTACCTCGAAATAGTTTTAAAATGAGCATATCTTTATAATTTCCGATACACAGTCTCGCGCGCTGGAGATAAAAATGTTTTTTTATTTCATACAGTGTTGCTATTGCTCGCTTTGAAATCTTTGAGTTTGCTAATCAAAAATTCGTTAAAGTTTTACAAAATATGAATAGATAATGAAACAAATTCCAAATTTGGGCTTCTAGCTGCTCGTATTCAGTGGAAAATTGCAAAACTGGATGACTCTAGATACCGTTGTTTTATCACAATCTAGAAACATGCATACATTTATGCAGATTCTTCATTATTTAGTTTCTTTAAATATAATACAGGGCGATAATATTTGATGGGAACAATTTGAAAAGTAAACCGACATTTATAGTGAACCAACGCAAAATGCCAAAACGAAATTAATAGTCATTCTGGGCAAATTGCCCCTCTGGACTATAAAAAATCGAGGTTATATTTAAAGGATGGAATATGCAAGAAATTTCTGTATTTCAGTCATTAAGGCACTCTTTATATTTCAAATGTACTGCTAGCTGCATGTTAAATTTCCAGACAAAAATTTATTAAAATATTTCTAACATACTGAGGTAATCACTAAATAACTTACTTAAATTAAAAATAAACAAATTACGAAAAACATCCGAGAGGAACAAAACTTGAGAGTAAGTAATGCCAATGTATTCGCTTTCTTTTATTTATTGCTTTTTTTCTGGGACTCGAACAGAAATATTTGTATCTGTATATCATGACGAGTTGTAAATACTCATCGGTAATCTGGTTCTTATTAAGTTTCAAATACGGAAAAAAAAAAAAAAAAAAAAAAAAAACTGGTTTCAATCTAAATGCACTTCCACATGTGTTTTTGAGTTTTTTCTTATTGAAAAATTCTCAGCTGAGGGTATTTATTTTTGAAAAGTATGTACAAAAGTTAATCAAATCTATATCATTAAATCTTTAAATAAGATTTATATCACAATGTACATTTTTGAATTGCATTTGTATATTTTCTGAGGCATTTTTCAGATTCATTTTCTTCAAATTTTTGTCATAATAATACTAATTAATTTACGCGAAATACGTAGGGAGATAAATGGAAACCTTAAAAATGTAATAAACATACCGTTTCCAGCGCCATTGATATGTAATTTGACAGTACAGTTACCAATGTTTTAAAGAATGCCCAGCAGGGGGCAGAATACTGTAGACAAGAGAAAAGCGGTCAGAATATGCTTAAAATAGCTGCCCCGCTTGCAACATGCACCAGTGAAAAACAGTGTTCTGTCATAAGTTTTCTGAGAAGTGAAGGTACGATACCTATTAAAATCCATCGGTGAGTGAAAGTCAATATGGTGAGGCATTTTTACTACTGTAGCAAGTGTACGAATGGAATAAAAAGTTTTAAAATGGCCTGACTTTTGTGGCAGACGTTTCTAAACAGTGTCAGAAACGGCGTGAATTCTGTGGTCCCTTCCCAGATCAAGCATACCGCACTGTGATACCAGAGTGTATTGCAAAAGCTAAAGCTATCGTGATGGACAATTGTCGTGTAATGGTGGATGAAACAGCCGCAGATCTGATCATTAGTCATAGCTTAGCGCAACACATTATTCATGACATGCTTTAGTTTCGCAAAGCGTCTGTAAGGCGGGTGCATCCCAGCATTTTACTTCAGAACTGAAAGAACGATGCGTTGGAGCCTGCGAAGAACTATTGCAGCGCTTTGAAACAGAAGTTTATGGCTTCCTTGCGAGAATCATTACATGGGACGAAACCTGGGTCCACTACCACCCACCCGAAACCAAGACAGCAAGCAGGGCATGGCGCCATTCCTCATTACCCAAACCCAAGGTGGTGCTGACGATCTTTTGGATGAACGAGGCGTTATTTTGAAATACTACACGCTTAGGGAAAACACCATGACCAGCGCGTAATATTCCGATATGTTGAAAAATCATTTCGGCCTGCAATCAGGTCAAACCGACTTGGAAGTGTGACTACAGATGTAATTTTGGAACGCGACAAGGCTCGACATACAGCTTGTGCAACAGTTGAAACCATCACTGACCTTTACTTTGATACTTATCCACATTTGTCAAACTTACCAGACCTTGCCCCCAAGTGATTAACACGCGTTTGGACTACTCAAGGAGGTGATGGGAGGAAATTTCGTTCCGATGAAGAGGTTCATAAAGCGGTGCACGAGTTGCTGCACACACGACAACAAGAATGTTTTTGCAGACGAATCCGTTCACTTCCTGTGCGCTGAAGGAAGTTTATTGAATGTCAGAGAGACCAATTTGAAGAATGGTACTTTTTTTTGTACTTTTATTCAATAAATCCCACGTAAAAATGTATTTAAGGTTTTCATTTGACTCATCTTCATATACTGACCGGCTGTGTAAAACTGCTTCTTAGGTCAAATGCGGTCCGTGGACCTCTAGTTTGAGGCCACTGATCTACAACGAAAAACTAAGATAATTTCATTTTCAATTGAAGCAGTCCATTTTAATAATTTCCTTCTTGAAATAGTTTTAGTATAATTCAACAGTATATAAAATCATATGTAATTATGAAAGCTGCCCGAAATGTCATCCAAGACCTGCCAGTCCAAAACAGTCATTCCAGAGACACTTTTAGCTAGAATTAGGTCAATCCAGCTTCATTCCCTGCTACGAGAATAGGTTGGTCGCATTGGATCATTTTCTATCACAAGATTGTGCATAATAAAAAATTCGCGCATATCGACACCTCGGGAGTCTTCAAATGGGGAGATCCATGCCATACCTTTTGCATATAAGTCTCCGGTGATTATGATATTGCTGTCATATTTATTTATTAATCTCCATAAAACATGAAAGAGGACAGTCAGGTTCTCAGATGGCGGGAAATAACAGTTTATAATATGGACTTAACTTGTGGAAAGTTTACTTAAAATGACCACTATATCACGAGAAATATAAGTCTGAATAAAGAAAAGACTGTGGTTTTGCGCTACAATAAGACTACGTAGGATCAAGTAGTGATCCCAAAACAATTTGCTCGTAGGATGAACATTTATTGGAAAGCCTTTAAAGCAATGAAGGTCTTGAATACATGCAACATCATAAAGAACAATTTTTTCCTTTAATTGTGTAGCTGCAGCTTGGCAGCGTGCTAACATAATTTGTAACGCTTTTATCTAGGAGCAAGTAGACAATTAACCACAATTAATACGGTTTAGGTTAAAATAACAGGCAGAATAATGATTATGGGAGAAGTCAAAGAACAAGAAACAGCGTAATATTTGTAAATTTTGCAGTACTAGTTTTGATGGTTTAACTACAAAACTGTCTTCCTCAGTTGCCTAAATGCAAATGAACGAGATAAGATATGATGATAAGATAAGAATGGCTGGACAGAAATTAAGCTACTGGCCCCATCTATTGATGAAATAAGGACACTAAAACATAATTTCCTTAAAGTCTGAAGGTAAACATGGATTGGAATTAGGGTCGTTAATTAGAAAAGAAAGATTTATTTGAATGTGAAACGGGATGAACAAGGCATAGATTCAACAGTGACACGGGATCAGAAGGGCATAAGTTCGATAGCAAAAGATTGACACCGTCTAAAATTGACTGAGCATAGAAACACCACTGGATAATATCGGTTTTGCATAGGTTCGACACCGACATATAACAGACGTTAGGGTAGCATAGATAAGGCTTATCATTAGCAAAGCCAATCAATTAGGAAGAATTTGATTAAATTACTATAGTTTAGTGTACCTGCGTGGAATCAATACCGGGAAATTATCGATAGATAGATGGGATAGATAGACAGATAGATGGTAGATAAATGTAGGGAGGACACTTAATATCACCACCTCCAGCTAATAGAAATAGCAAACAGATATCATCTGGCTGTACTATTTCCTTAAGACGAAACACAAGATAACGAGTTATGACTACTCTTCTTCTGATGTGCATTTTTATCTTGCACATATTTACCCCAACACAGCAACATTTAAAACTATTTTTACGTTTATTGTTCATTTTACAAAGCTGCTATTGTGATATTAAATATTATATTAATAAAATCTAAGGAATGCGCCGTAGTTTGAAGAAGAAAGAGCTGTTTGGATGATGTGTGAGTGATGCAGTTCAGTATATAAAGAAAAGTCATTCTTTTAATTACTGTGAAATTCCTCTGGTTGGTTTTTATTGTGTACTTCTTGAAAGATAATGTGTCTGCCGCTGGGAGCTTGCTGTGATGTGAAGCCGTTAATGGTTATTTGAAAATTTAATAATAAGGATCCCCTTTTTTCCCACATATTCAGTTGTCAGTAGGAAGAGATTCCTTTTGTAAAATATGTCGGGAACTGACCGTGTCCTGCCAAGTACTGATTCAAAAAGACAAATGACCCATTTGATAATAAAAATAATTTGAGATGGGAAATAATGTGTAAGAAGATTACTGCAATCCGCAGGTTCGACGCCGACATGCTTTCTACATATCGTAGAACTGAGAATTCTACATTTGATACTGTGTACAATTGACTGTATCATAGGATCAATGCTGAGATAAGATCGACATCACCATATAATAAGCCACACTTAGGATTAATGTCGGTGCGCCAATGAAAGGATAATTGATTTACGATGTCTCTTGAATTCAAAAAATGTAATGTTATCTGCAGTGGCAACCTAACTCAAATGTAGTGAATGATAATTCTGTATCGTTCGGATTAGTCAGCAGGGTCTCATATCTCTTCCCAGCCAGTCGTCCATCAAATAGAGGGAATGGGAGGAATATTGCATTTCCCTATGTGTGCTATCATGGTATAAGTCGTTAGCAAGTATATTTGGCAACTGGAAGGTACATTTACATAAAGAGCATTAAATCAACTGTACTCTAAAAGCTGACATTGATCTCTAATCACATAAAGAGCATTAAATCATCGAATCCATCGAAGTTTAACACTATTTACAGTTTTTTGTTCATTCACTGTAGATTTCCTTTAATCTAGAATTTTTAGCCACTTTCTGTCGTTGAATGTATCTATTCTACGCATCTGCTGCACTTATCTGTGGTGTAAATGTGAATCTGCACTGAACACGAATCAGTTTTGTTCAAAGTATTATTAAAATTTTTGCTGTGTGAATGGTTTTGTGATTTACGATATTTATGACTTTATGTTATGTAATATTTATTTATTTTATAGCGATTAGCTAAATTTTCGATACCGGGCAGCAGAAATCGAGTATACCGCATACCGATTTATGTTGTGCAAAACAAAGTAATCTCTGTCGGAGAAACTGTTTGGGCTACCGGAAGAAGAAAATGATGGTGAAAAACTATTTATACTTTAGCCAAAGTTATGCATTGTACAAATGAAATAAGTAGGATTTGATATGAAATGTGTATAAATGTTTACCTGTATAAATGAGAACGATATAAAACGGCATTTTGTATATTTAAAGTAGCAAAATAATTTTCTGTCCCTCGTTTCTTTTACGCTGCTTCATTTAACATCCGCTTAAACAAGAGCAAAATCTTTAAACATTTAAAAAAAAACTTTAAGAAAAATGTTCACCTAGCGAACTTACATCTTCGGGGGAACTCAAAGTGAACCTTTTATCTTTTTTTTATCTTCTTTTCCCAAAGTCCCAGGAGCCAGGCTTTCCCGGCTAATTGAATCGAACCCCGCTTAATAAAAATTGCACGGCGGTCCTTTTTGAAAACACGCGTCTTTTGATTCTTCCCTAAATGCAGCTAAAGTGATGCCCGAGCACAGACAAGAAAATGCCCTCCTTCCGGCCGAGGTTCTCTAATTGATGCAAGTCGGAAGGACACGAAAAGGAACTAGGGAAATAATTAATGCACGTGTTTTTCCCCTCCGTTGTTCGGAAGGAGTGAGGCAGGAGTCTTTTAAATGCCGTTTAATTTCCTTAATTCTACACCGGTCTTCAATCGAGGTTAGAGAACCAGGAGTGGCATCGTTTTCTTGTTCGACGCTATAGAATAACTTGACCTGCAGGTGGCGTAGTGGGTAGGACAGAAAAGGAGAAAAAAAGAAGGAATTTCTAACTTAAGACTTGTGGCGTTCAGCTTTCCAAATTTTTAATGTTAAAAAATTCATTTATGGAGTCTTTTCAAATTTTTAGGAGAGGCATTATGCGACATTAAAAAAACTTAAGAGTCATAGTGTCTTTAGTAAATGATTAACATGATAGCTTAAAACTCAGTTTCGATCTTACATCGATATCAATTCTATTGCCCGTTCGCCTGAAATCGAAGCCAGGTTGGAACTACCAGTGTTCAGCTGCTTTACCGCTCGGCCGCTGGGGAGGTAAAACACGAAACGTGTTAGATAAGTAATGTTATACTATGCTAAAGATTATAAAATTTATTTGAAGTGCCTTACCTTTAGCGGATTTGAAGTCATTAGACCCCACCGACCTACCATTGCTTTAACCAACAGAATCTAGAGCTATTATAATTAAGCAGACTACCCCCTTCCTAAAATCGTCAAACTATCTAGTTTTTTTTTTTTTTCCTATTGGCTCAAATACCTGCTGCAACAGTTATAAATATGTAATGAAAATCTTAAAAGTTGTGTCATCTATAGTTCAAGAACTATTTATATTTTTACACTGAATATGGTAATGGAATATTAATTTTTTTATTCAACAGAAACAACTGAGTGAAGTAAAAACATCTTTCAAGAGGAGTCAATATAAACAAGTTTGCTATATACATTAAGATTACGATTTTATTGCCCAAGTAAATAGAGACGGATTCCCGCTTAAAATGATTAAGCCTACTGAAATCTGCACTTCAAGATACTTGGAGACGAAATAACCTGCGCTTTTGACAGGAAGAAAGCAAAGGTCAAGCGAGCTATTGAAAAACCACCTGCTATTGACAAAAATCAAGTCCATCGCTAGTTACCGAGGCATCAATCCACAGCACAGAGAGCTTCAAACCATTTTCTTTTCTATGGAATCATCTTCTATTCAGTCTTTTCAGACTGAGTCTGCGTAAGATACTTCTGAATTTGCAAATGGCGAACTCCGATATTCAAGCAATTGCTCTTTCAGATGAGGAACATTTCTAGAAACTGAACCGGGGACAGGAAAGGTTGGAGTACTCCTAACAAAATTGAGAGATGAAGCTCGACTTTTTCTCAGGTTCCAAATATCTCCCAGATAAAGGCCCGATTCTCTTCACATAATGAACAGAAACTAGAAGATTCTACAGTGAACGTAGATTAAATTCAAGACAGTTCAAAAAGAAATAACGTTGCTTCAGTTTTCTCTCCAGAGCCGATGCAAGGTAGAATCTGCTACGACGTTTGTTTCAAAAGCATGAAGTAAAGGATCGTCCATTCTGCCTCAATCAAACTACATGTTTATCTCCTGCAGGCAAGAAAAAATGATATTTTCAGCCTTTAGGAAAAAGAAATCTAATACAACACCTTCTGCTTGCGAAAGGATACCCCTATAAGGGGAGTTTTACCTGGACTAATTGTGCTGATTATTCCGAGAAGCAAACTTAAAGAACTGCAGATTCCCGTTATTCACTTAAGCAGTTTACTTAAGAAAATGGATAATGAAATTGAACAACTCTCGATCTACTTTCCAGAAGTACCCCGCACAGATCGAGGCAAAGCAGTCTTCAACTTCTGGTTTTCGGGCTACATCCAACAAAACCAGAACATGCCATATACAGTACTTCCGATCAGAGTGCTATGGATATGAACAGCTGAGCTGCATCAATTCTCCCCTGTGGATTTATTGTGAAACAGATCATCTTTTTTATATTTGTCTTCTTGACAAGAGTGTTAAACCTAACTGTGTGAGATTTTTCAGGAAGCCATGCGGCTCCCTGGAAATCATGTTCTATGTTAACCAAACTCGCGCTGTTGTAAGAAAAGAAGGAAATGCGTCTAGGTAAAGACCTAATGCAACAAAAAGATAAGCATGTAACTGCTCCGTGACATGGCGAAGAAGCTCTGTCGGATATCCTGGATCTTCTGAACCTAGGGCTCCGAAGTTATTTACAAGATTTAGGTTAAAATAACACGCGGAACAACGATTATTTTAGCAGTCAAACAACAAATGTCAGCGTTATATTTGCAATTTTCCAGAACTAGTTTCGATGGCTTAACTACTGAACCATCTTTCTCAGCTACCAAAGTACTTGCAAAATTGTGCAAACAAGCAAGCTCCACTCTGAAATTAAAACTCGGGCACAAAGTCGTTGATGTGGTGGAGAAAACTGATTGAAACAGGGCAAGAAATTAAGATTTTTCCTTAGCGTCAGATGCACATCTCATGCATAAGATGCTTCATATCCTATATGACCGGAAGAATCAACTTCTAGATACTACGCTCTCCTCCTGTTGGAGGATTACTCGCCATTTCGATCCTGGATCCTATCATCTCCCTCTCTACCTAATTTCTATCTTCCGATAGGAATGCTTACTTTAGAGACATTTCACTATGGACTCATTTTCTGCCCTCAAGAGTCCTTTTTTATTATTTATCCTATATCAGCCCTGCAGGGCAATAAATAAGCAATAAGACGTGATGTACTAATGGGTTTGGTAATTTTTACAAATGAAAACTGAATAATTTTTCTTCAATGTTCATTTTTTGTTGCCAGCCATGCTTTAAAAATGTTAAGGCATTTTTTAAATTAAGCTAGCGGTTTTAGAATTTGCATCTTGGTTTGTTATGTTTTGCCTAAAGTGTGCATGGAACAAACATTATTATTCGTAGTTACTTTTTAAAAAATATTTTAACAACAAATTTACATTTTTTTTTCTTTTTTTCCCGCTGGACCCAACAGCAAAAATTTGTTATTAAATTCGATATCAAATATTATGCACAGATTTTTGTGCAGCCTGTCTCAAAGAACACACAAAAATTACAGAGTAAAAGAACACTATTGACAAATGTAGGGGTAAATTTAAAGAAAGGGAGCTTTTAAAAATAATTTAACTAAGCAAGCAGTGAAATAATAATTTATTAAAAACTAGCAGCTTCGCTGCCAGCCTTTGTCTGGCTTTTAAATGTACCGGAAAAAATGGCTGAAGGGAACACCAAACGTTAAATTTAAAAACTGCGTAGAATTTTACTCTGCAGAACAACTTCATATAAAAAAAGTTATTACGTATAACAAAATTACAATGAAATAAGCAATATCCCTTAATACAAATATTAATTATCCTAATAAATAAATTAGCCAACTTCCCTTTGCAAAATCTTAAGAACTCAAATGGTATAAGGAGGTTAAGAACTTTGTTTCCTAAAAAATCCCTCAAAACTTTTCAATATCTTAAAAACAGTGAAATGAGCAATACATAAAACATAAAAGAATACAAAAAAACAAAAAAATTCTGAAAAGCAAAGTAATATTTTATCTTATATTTTCAAGAGAAAAAAATTACAATGAAATAAACTATATCCCTGAATACAAATATTAATTATCCCAATAAAATAAATTAACCAACGTTCCGAAGAAGAAAAAAAAATCATGCAAAACTTTTCAATATCTTACAAACAGTGAAATAAGCAAAAAATAACATGAAAGTAACTCAAAAAAACATAAAATTCCGCGCAGAATTTTACTCTGCAGAAAAACTTTATCAAAAAAAAATCAGTAAAAATGTATTATATATATATAAATATGACGATGGAATATGCCAATCTCTTAAAACAGTGACATAAGAAATACGATGAAGAATTGTTGCCAAACCCATATTTCTAAAAGAATGAAACTATTCAAAATGATGCGATTTTATCAAAAATCTATCAACAACAATAAGACAGGAAAATTGTTGCCAAAATCGCATTTTTAAAGATGTAAGATGTGAGAAGTGTACTCGGAAGCTTCATTTAAAAAAATTTAAAAATTTAAAAATATTATCATTTTTCCAAAATTTGTTTTGTAAAAGCAGTCTCAAGGATGAAAGTTTAACGTGTCCAAAAATCAGCGAAAAATAAACTGTACATTTTTAAAAATAAACTTTTCTAGAAAAAATTCCGTTGAAAAGGTGTTAAGCTCACTTTCTTAAATAAATTCGTATGTAATCGATTTATTGAAATGCGAAATTTATTTTAAGTTCATAAAATAGCAAAGTGCCTGCATTTCATGCCGATGTGAAAATGGAGTGTGTAGAGTAAATTCTCGCTTTCCTATAGCACATTATGTCTCAAAATGACGCGATTTCGTCACAAAACACGAAATAAAATAAAAATTTGAATTCGAATTTCGAAAAAATCGCTTCGAGGTGCACTGGCTCTTGTCTAGATGCACCTATGTACCAAATTTCGTAGCCGTAAGTCTATTAGCTTACGCGCTGCGCAAACGAAAGTTACCCCCCCCCCACACACAGACTCTTTCTTTTATTATATGTAGAGATTCTATTTGTAATTTCTTTTTGAAATACAATACAACTACAGTTTTCGTTATGAACTTGAAAATGAAAAAAAAAAAAAAAATGAAAGGAATTATCGTATCACCATAAAGTGAACACATTCTTTTTAAATCTTAGCTTATATGTCAATTTCACTCACGTTAATCACTATATGTTTTAATTAGTTTCGATAACTTCAGTTCAGAAGTTCAAATTTACAATTAACGATTTGAAAATATCTTCTTCAACTCAAATATCACTACTTTTTGCTCGGTTTGTCTTTCTGCAGGAGACTATTCCATGTGCATGCGCAGTATTTCTTTTCCTCAATATTAAGCTAGGAGTCTTTTTAAGCCTAATGAGGTACATTCCAATGGCTTCAGAGATCGCGTGACTTAATGTATAGCAAATGTAAACAAGCAAGGTAGATGACCTCAGAGATCATGTGATTTATGTATGACTAAAGTAAACAAACAAATTAATTCTTCTTCTCTTGTGAAATGTATCTCATAAGTCAGCATTAAATGACTAAATAAAACGTACGATTGCAGAACAATGAAAGAATGTGCAGACAAAAATTATAATCAAAAACAAAACCAATTATAAACAAAAATATTTACATCAATTACAACAATATTTTGAAGACTTCAGTCATTGATATGCAAAGTGAATCAAAAGCTCGGAAAAGAAATTCATAGTAAAAAGAAAACTTATCATTCTACTTGAAGCTCTGTTATTCTTTACGTATTCATGACAGTACCTGTTTTACATACCGACATACACCTGCGAGTTTAAACGAAATCATCCATTTCTAGGAAAAATGGAATACGTTCGCATATATCTCACGGTTTCCTTTGTTCTTTTTTGCACCGTGAAAGAATTTCTGAAATTCGAATATTCTAGAGAAAATGGGCTTCAATTGCATTTCGAAGAAATCCTTTCCACGAGGTACTAAAAAACGTTTCTCTTTACTTTTTTCTGTCTTCTAAAAGTTGGAAAAAGGCGACTTTGAAAGCTTTTTCTAGCGGGATAAACATTCGAAAGGGGTCAGCGTGGAGAATATTCGAATGTCATAGTTGCATCTGCAAAAAGGCGGCAAGTCATTGGGATCACTATGCATGAGTGTCGTATTTTTTCTCATATTATTCGGCAACAGTGGTCTCGTTGAAGCTTGTTTGCTGAGTTCCTTTTCGCAAACGATGTAGTCCACAGAATTGAAATGAGTATCAGTTTTAGCTGAATATGGCATTACATGCTTTTCCAAACGGGAAAAACTGACTCTGTTTCATTTTGCTTTGTTTCTTAAATCTTCAAGTTTTACTTGCATTCTTCCCCCCACCCCCTCGTACGTTTTCAAGGGTTGCGTTTTAGTCAGAGAAAGCTTTCAGGGATTTTCTCCTATACTTTTGATGACAACACATTAATTGCTAGACGGCGCTTAAACAATTATCGTCACATACTGCATTAGAAAAGTTTATGAGCTAACCGCCATTAAAGAAATTATCTTTAAAAAGAAGAAATATATAATGATTTTAACGAGTCCAGCTAGTGTAATTTGATAAAAAAAATTCTGAAAACTTCCAGATTTTAAATTACGCCCCAAAGGGCGTTTTTTTTAAATGTTTGTGTTACCTTTATTTTGTAAACATCATGTTCTTGGCAATCATAAAATTCAATGCAACAGCAATATCGCAAAGTATTTAAAAGAGCATATCTTTAGAATTTCAAATACACAGTCTCGATCTCTAGAGATAATATACCCCTCCCGTACAGTGTTGTCATTGCTCGCTTTGAAATCTTTGAATTTCTTAATCAGAAACTCATATATGCTTTACAGAATGTGAAATAGATAGTAAACCAAATTCCAGATTCCAAATTTGGGCTTCAAGATGCCCATATTCGCGTGGAGACGTACGTTATTAAAATTAGATGGCTATAGGTACCGTTGTTTTATCAAAATGCGAGAAAAATACATACATTCATGCAGATTCTTCATTATTTAGTTTCTTTAAGACAGGGCGATAATATTCGGTGATAATTATTTGAAAAGTGATTCGCCATTTATGGGGAATCGACGCAAAATGCCAAAACGAAATCAATAGCCCTTCCCTTGGGCTAAAAATATGTAATGTTTTTAAATCATGATATGTTTAATATCATGATTTAAATGCAATTTATTTAAGTCAATCAGATTAAAAAATACAAGAACGGCGTTTCAATCGCTTAGTTTGTTAATTAAAAACACCAGAAACAGATTAAATTTGAAAGTTAAATATATTACCTTTCGCCCCATGGCAGCACAAAAGCGACAGCTAAAAGCATTTTATTTCTTGCAGTGATAACATGCTGCATTTAAATGACCGAGTTTGAGTTGATAAAATTTGAAAGATAAGCTTTAAATGGGAACAAACTGGTGCGCCGAACATAAAAGTGTTTTATTTCGAACCATGGCGACATATTGTTTTTCAATCGTTCAGTTAATTTATAAAAAAATCATTAAACTAGCACAAACTATGAGACAAAATTTTTAAAAAATCGGGATTCAAATTTCGGATTTATCTAGATACACATGTTTGGATAGAGGAATTTATTCAAAATTTGGCATCTCTAGCTGTCGCTGTTTTTTCAAAATGCTCGGAATATACTTAAAGACTTTTACTTCCTTATACGAATTTAAGGAAGTATTGTAATCGCGAAAAGCTTGGTATCATACTTCAACGAAAATATCCATTCTGACCGCTCTCGAATCCATTCAGACGATTTTTTTTTGTGTGTGACATCTCTACAAACGAACAGAATAAAGGAGTATTATTTTCAAAACGGATTGTAAAATAGATTTGAAATAGATTCAGAAGGGATTTTTTTATGTATTTCTGGACTCGGTGATCTTTGTTTTCATTCTTATACATTAGTCTACTGTGCACTTCTTGCTTAAAAAGTAATTGAATTAAATTGTTCTTATATTCGGTTTAAGGTTTTATGCCTTTACTTAATCTGAATGCAATAGTTGTAGAATTGTCAGCAGTTTAAAAGTGGTGCTAGGAATAACGAGGCCGACATTAGTTCAGATTTGGAACTCTTAGTAGAATAGTGAATTAAATCGATTGGCGCACTAACATCAGTGTCTTTTTGCCCAGTGTGATTAAAAATTAACTTAAATTAACGAAGAGCATGATATTTAATAAGTAAAGGTAACACACAAAATAATAATAATAATAATAATAAAAACGCTCATTTGGGTGTAATGTAAAATCTGAAAGCTCCGTTTATAAGGTCTTTCTCCCACTTCCCTAGCGCGCCTTCGTGGTGTAAAGGTAGCACGCTGGGCCGGTATTCCAGAGGTCCGTGGTTCGATTCCCGGCGAAGGCGGTTGCATATTTTTCATCTTTTCTGCTTTAAATTAACTTAATGACTCTACACTTTCTCTATCTGTTTCTTCGACATGGCGATAGGTCGCTTGCATTCAGACTCGAGTCTAAAGTTTAGTTTATGCTTTCAAAAAAGGTGAGCCACTACAATTTGAATGGCAAAGTGTAATCCATAAAACTTTTTGCAGGTGCTGAACTTTAAATTTCAAATAGAAGATTAATATAAATATGAATTGTTTTGGATGATGTTATTGTAGCTCATGTCTGTGTTTGATGAATACTTAGTAAATATTAATTTAATTTAAAGTTTATTTATTTATTTTTTTATTTTAAAACACAAAAATTTTCATTTTGTTAAAAAAAGTTTGGGCCTTCACCTCTTATCAGATTGTACAGTTGATCCGCACACAGTTTGAGACCACTGCTTTAGGAGATTCTGTTGTGTCACGTATTGAGCCAAAAAAAGCTGACCAACTGAACCAAATAATTTGAATCTCTTTTTTTTTCAATTGCATTCAAAATCTTTTGCTTTGTAATGCTTTGTTTAAAGTTGGTGCTATGATGAGAACTTTGAAAATTTTACTTTTGAGGGAAAGAGAAAATAATGAATAGATTCTTAATAGCTTGAGGCTATACAGGATATTCTTCTCTCAGAAATGGGCATATTTTATCCTCATCGGTTTACTTGTATCTTGTAAAATTATTGAATCTAAAGAGAAAAGCAACGAAAAGGAGATTTAGCAATTGCACGTAATTTTAATGGTAAGTCATTCTTAATGTGAATTTTAAAATTAGAGTTATCATTAAGATGGAGCGATGCCAATCACTCTTCTGTGTATTTCGTAAATAAATTTTACGATTATTTTATGAAACTGTTCATTTTTTATCAGATACGGTATAGAGAACCACTTTTATGGTTCAAACCAACCGAAATTATCCCTCGAAGCTCGTCACAGCAAGGTTCAAGTGATGTATGACTGAATTGTAGAAAGAACAAAAGAGTAAATGGCCGCAATTTTTCATTCATACAGAAATCTTTCATAATATTAATTTCATTTACTAAAAATGACAGAGATGGAACATAAATAAATGCCTAATCAACAGAAGGGTAGATGGCGCATTTTTTTTATTCGTACGGGAAAATTTTAGAATATTAAGTGCATTTGCCAAAAATGTCATAGGTGGAACTTAAATGAATTGGAGCGTGAGCAAAGTTTTAAATACCAGCAATATTTTATTCGCACGGAAAAACTTTCACAATATTAACTTCATTTGCCAAAAATGGCAGAGATGAAACATAAATGCACAATCAACAGAAGTGTAAATGACGCATTTTTTCGTTTCATTTGCAAAACAAGCAATATAAATTTTTTTTTTTTTTTTTTTGAAGTCAACTCCTACTTAGGTCAACAAAGAAAATTAAAATTTTTTTAAATAAAAAAATAGTCAAAATAATACAAAAGAATTGTAAAAAACTGTAGTAACATCAAGTGTTATAAACTGCAAGTTTAAAAAATGTATTTGAACTTGAGTGGATGAATAAAAAGTATTTTATTAACGACTGAAAATTTGAACAATATATAGGGAGAGTGTGAGCTAATAGTACGAATTTAAAAAAAGCAGAGGTAGAACTTAAAAGAATTGGACTCTGAGCAAAGATTTAAATGCCCGCAATTTTTTATTCATACGGAAACCTTTCAGTAGATTAATGTCATTTGCCAAAAATAGCAGAGATGGAATTTAAGTGAATTATACAATAAAAGTATGAGTGGCAGAAATTTTTTATTCACATGGAGAAATGGAACGAGCGCTCAGGCGCAAAGCCAATATTACGAACACTCAAGTGATTTGCGAGCAATTATGTGAAACTGTAAAATTCCATAAACAGAACATTTTTATATGCAGTTCTAGTAAAGAAAATTTCTACGTGAGAACAGTTGCACCCTTTATGAGTTTTTAAAATTTATACCTAGCGGGGAGAAAAATTCACTTTTAGGATTTCTCGATACAGAGTACGTATATAATTACCATTTCCACAAAAGAAAACAAAAGTGCTGTTTGTTTTGTGCAAAAAATAAAATAAAATAAATAAAAAATAAAAAAAAAAAAAACCTGAAAGGTTTCAAATTTTAAATAACGCCCAAAGGGGCGTTTTCTTAACGTTTTGTGTGTTACCTTTATTTATTAAATATCACGTTCTTTGCACTTAAACCATGAAATTCAGTTCAACAGCAATGCCGCAAAATAATTTTAAAATAAGCATATCTTTAAAACTTCCGATACACAGTTCCGCGCGCTGGAGATAAAAAGGTTTTTTCTCCCCGCAGAGTGGTCGGTTTTAAATCGTTGGGTTTGTTAATCAAAATTCGTTGAAATATAATATCGATAATAAAACAAATTCCAAAATTTGTTTTATTATCGATATAATATTTATACAAAATATAATATCGATAATAAAACAAATTCTAAATTTCAAATTTGGCTTTCACATGCCCATACTCGCAGCTGGATTACATCATTCAAAATTGGATGGCTATAAGTACCGTTGTTTTATCACAATGCGAGAAACATACATACGTTTAACGCAGATTCTTCATTATTTAATTTCTTCAAATATAACACAGGGCAATAGTATTTGCTGGCAACGATTTGGAAAGTGATACGCCGTGCCAGGGGCGTAGCTAGAGTTTCTAGCGCCCGGGGACAACCGAAGAATTGGCGCCCCTTCCTGTGTGCCAAAAATGGAAAATATTTCATTAAAAAATTTCGTAGCATCAATTTGGCGCCCCTTGGATTCTGCGCCCGGGTACAGATGTCCCCCCTTGCCCCACCCTAGCTACGCCACTGCGCCGTGCATAGGATTCTGACGGAAAATCCCAAAACGAAAACGATAGTCCTTCAGGGACAAAGCCTCTTTGGACTAAAAAAAAAAAAAAAAAAAAAAATTGTTTTGTTTTGTTATCATGATTATCTATAGTTCATGAAGGTGGAATACTAGAGGTGAAATAAATACTTTGATTCCAAATAAAATTTCTAAAATAATAACAGAAACATTTGCCGCGAAACAGGTAACTGACAGATATTAAATTTCTATCCCGTCTCCAAAAGCAACGTTTCGCAAATATTGCTGACGAAAACAAGATATCCCGCCTCAGATGACGGACTGATGTCATCAGGTGTTCACATGTTACATCCTTCTGTTCTCCGATAGCTTGGCAAAAGGAGGGGGCGGGGAGGTTGATCTGAATCGATCTACCATTAACCCCCCTAACAATGTGCGACGCCTGGCGGATCGCCGTGCGGCCCGGATAACAAGGGCGCTAAAAGCGAGGCACTCCGCGACGGCGCCCCGGCTAACGAGCGGCTTTTTTGGAGAAGGGTGCTTGCAAATCAAAGTCACGTGCAGAAGCTTTTTCTTTCCTTCCGAGTATCTGTTAAAATCGTATGATCCTGCCCTAATATGAAAGGAATATTCTTTTCTATTCTGTTCTTGCCTAGACCAGGTATTTCCAACGTTTTTTTTTTTTTTTTTTTGCAGCCATCTTTTTTTAAAAGAATGGTTTTTCTTCACCGACATTTTGCATTTTTCTCGATACCTTACAGCACGCATAATAAAAACAACTAAGAAAATTAAACTAAGAAGAAGAACAAAAGTTTCGAAAAATGTAGTTCATCAGAATTCTGTTTTATCCTTAATTTTAAATTTACAGGTATAAAAATATTTCCAGTCACAAAATCACAGACTCTTAAAGGGCCGTTCCCACTGGAGTTTATCTCAGCTAACGGAGTCAGTTCCATGCGTCGACTAGCTCAACTATGCCTGCAGTTCAGATTTTTCAACTTGCTGCCCTATGGAAAGAAACTAGTTTTGGAGATGGGTCAGCTACGTCAGTTGTCTCCATTAGCTCAAATAAACCAAAGTGGGAACGGCCCTTAACAACTTAAAAGTTCGATTCTAAGTAACGTGATGAACAGATGCAATTTGTTTTTAAACATTTGGCACAAATGTGTTTACCTTAAGTCTTCAAACACATCACTCAGAAATATTCAGCCCGTTTGTTGACTTGACTTAACTAAATTTTACTGACTTCACTAAAACTAAACCAAATTTTACTGACTAGACTAAAGCTAAACTACAGTTTATTGACTTGACTTAGACTAAATTAAATTGATTTGACTAAACCCGCCTCTACTAGGTAAAAGAACTCTACTAGGTAAAAAGAGAAAAAAGTAAAAAATGTTGGTTCCGTATCGATTCTTATTTCGGGATGTTTCTTCTGGAAAGATTTTAAATTTCAAAACCCAGCGCACCCATGTGTTTTGAATAAGACTTGCGATTGAAGATCTTCCTTCAGTGCACCCGAATTTTCTTGAGTCATATTATCAAGATCAAAATTAATCGCCCTTCAGTGGTTTCATTTCATTGGCACATTCAAACTGTAGATATCTTGGAAGCAAATACTGAAATCTTCTTCCAAATTTTGCACGTGACTTGTAGATAACAATACATCTGAAGACATAATACAATCCTTTTCAATAAAGGACAGTTGCATTAAGTTATCAAATTAATGGAATTATTTTTGCTTCAGTATCATCGATGTAAAAAATCTGATGTGCACTCCACATGACTTCCTTGTAAGGCCTATTAAAGGATACACATTTTTAATGTATTTCGTTTAAAATTATTTCCTCGAATTTCATTATAGCTATATTTCTCACTCAATTAATTCAGTTCTGACTTCGAAGCAACGCAAAACTCAAGATATTTTTGTTAAAAATTGTAAAACACAGAAAAATATAAAACACTAACAGTCAGAAAAGCAATTTTTGCAATTGAAATTAGTTTTTACGCAAAAACCGGCAATTCGACCAGTGCAGGCAGATTTTTCGGCGCACAAAACTGAAAGTTTACTTTTGGTCCCTCTCGGCAAAAAAAAAAAAAAAAAAAAAAAACACTGAAGGTGCAGAAACTGACTTATTTCACTATTGTAGTTATAGTTTTCAAATCTAAATAAATGGCGGTTTCGTTAGGCTTAGTGGCACTTAAAAAACTTTAACCATAGGCCGAGTGATAAAATCGCTGAACACTGGTAATTCTGACTTGGTTTCGATCCCAGGCGAACGGGCTGGCTGCATGGGCGTTTTCGTGTTTTCCCCATGTGTAACGTATATACGAGCCAGTTTTCCTTAGAACGTCCTCCACGAAGTCATCCCTCCCATCAAGCAGATGGCCTGAGTTTGTTTTGCCATAATTTACTGTATCTAACTACGGAGAATTAGCACAAGGAAATAATTTGAGTAAATTATTACTTTTAAGCTACCTGCTCGAATCAGCACAGGTGCAGGATCAACACAACTGTATTATCGACACCAACATAGGCTTGGAACATGTGTTTTATTTACCTTGTCTATAGTGTGTTAAGCTCATAATCAGCCAAGTGGATAAGTGGTTTTTCTTAAGTGTAATGTGAATATGAACCTGGTGTTGGTGTATTTAATTATGGCAAAGCACACTAGGGCTATCTGCCTAAGGGAAGGGATGCCTTCGTGGAGGACTTTCTAAGGAAAACTGGCTCATATACAGGTGACGGAGGACGGGGACGCCTGGTGTTTAACGGAGGTAAACAGGTATATGTCCTACGCCCTCCCCTATATAGATACAATAACTCCCTGGGGTCCCACAAGGGCGCACCGGGAGTTACTGAGCCTTCATGAAAAAGTTTACATGGCCATACAGGGGCTATTCCAGTTTGACATTGGTTCTGTACAGATTCTTATGTTAATGGTTGACCTGGGTGTTCATAGGCCATAATGCATACATGAAACATGACATTACATACATGATATATGACATGACATTAAACTTATACATAATACTTGCATGAATTAGTACATACATACTTTACACTTCACATGACATTAGACTACACATACATAATGCATGACATTAATCTACACTTATTAGAGTTATAACCTGACTGTATACTACGTTAAGCTAATTGTATTGCGAACTTGCTAAGTTACTTTATAACTGGATTACTTATAGTTTACATTATTGCTATTACTTCTTAAATGACATTATGCTATATAACAAGATAGGCACACATACTTTGCCTTATAATCATATATGCGTTACTTAAAATAATACACATGGGGCACGCGTTACACGCGCTAATGACTACATTACTAATTACGTTATGTTAAAAGTACACATAGTACGACGTATTACACTCATTGATTAAATTACTTACATTACACTATTACTTACATTACTTACATTACACATTTACTTATACACTTACATTACTTACATTACACATTTACTTATACACTTACATATTTACAATTTTAGACATAACACCTGCTAAATTACAATAAAGACATAGAATTATTGCGCTGTGTATGCTATTATTCCTATGTTGGTTGGCAGACATCCTGCCCTAGGGCGCTCAGCTGCTGTATAATTTTACATGTATTTCTTATCGCGGGTGCGTGTTTGATGATGAACCTCTTGTAAGGTACTATATCCGTAGTAGGATATGGTAGGTGATGGCTCGTCGTGAGGCTACAGTTGAACACGTAGTGGTCGGAGAAGCCAATTTCCCCCCCCCCAGACGCTTCTGTCATGGAGATAGCACGCCTATAAAAGAAGGTGGGAAAAGGGCCATGCCCCGTGATATAGTTTACTAAAGGGGGTATGGCTTGTAAGCGTTCTTTATCTACTACAGGGTAGAATTCGAAAGTCCTTCTGCCGGTATCTCCATTCTCCCATTCGTGTTGCCATTGTTTATTCCCTATGTCTCTTAGTTGTCTTTTTAAAAATGACGGCGGGATTAGTGCTGAGACAGCCTGTGCATTATTGTTGGTTGCTGCCTCATTGGCCAGTTGATCTGCCATCTCATTGCCTGCGATCCCAGAGTGGCATCTTACCCATTTTAGCTTGATGTTAGATTGCTGGTTGCTATGCAATGTCTGTTGGATTTGCAGGATTATGGGAGATGTGTGATGATGATTCTTTAATGCCTGCAGCACTGACATGCTGTCTGTGCAGATTTCTGTTCGTGCAAGTTGTATGTCATGTGCGTACTGTATTGCCGCTTCAATTGCTATGGCCTCCGCCTGGAAGATACTATTGTGAGCTGCAAGATGACCTTTCCATTGACTGTGAAGTGTACCATGCTCATAATAAGCATAAGCACAACCCACTCCGTTATCATGTTTGGAGCCATCTGTGTAGAATTGCGAGGCGACTGGTACATCCTCCATTCGCGGCGTAGATCTCTTTGCTATTTTGACGTGTATGCCCGAGTTTTTCTGTGCTGGGTGCACGTGCTGTGTGCACGTGCTGTGTGCTGCCTGGTGTTTCGTGCTGCAGCGTGCTGAAGACTGTGGTGCCGAGTGCAGCATTCTCCTTTAATCTTATTACCCGCTCATATATTGCTTCTAACTTGGCCCTGATGTGAAGGGGTGTGAGCCCGGTAAGCACAAGTGCTGCATTTGTCGCGGTTGTTCTATATGCCTTGCTAATGTTGAGAGCAAAAGGTCTTTGTATTGTTGACAGGGCTTTTATTTTACGGCTGCCCATTGGTAGTGCCCAAACAGCTGAGGCATAGAGTACAATCCTTTCTGCAACCGTCAAGTAGAGCAGTTTTTGAATGTAAGGGTTCTGCCCCCAGGTTTGTCCCCGAAACTGCCTGGCTTTCTTTGCAATGTTGGCTGTTCTGACTTTGACTTCTTGTAGATGTGGTAGCCAGGTCAAGCCTTGGTCCCACGTGACTCCAAGGTATTTCAACGTTTTGGTGATTTTCAAGTTTCTGCCCATTAGCTTAATACAAGGTCGTCTCGTGGGGGTTGTACCTGGACGCGGTATGACCATGGCCGTAGATTTCTGGGCTGAGATAACGAGTTTCAGCTTTTGGCACGTGTCATAGAATTTGGAGCAAGTGGCGGAGCCGTTCCTCTCCAGTTCGTCTCGCGTACGGCCAGTAACTAGCAGTGCCGCATCATCGGCATACGCCACTACTTTGGTGTGGTCAGGCCAATTGAGTTGCAGTAGCGCATTGAACGTAATTATCCAAAGCAGAGGCCCCGCGCAAGAGCCTTGTGGGCAGCCCCTCTTCTGCTTCTTTGTATAGACACCACTACTGTTTGTGATTGAGACTTCTTGAGTCCAGATAATCGTTGAAGATGTTATATAGATTCCTGGGGCACTTTGCCTCCCTGAGGGCCTGCTTGATTGCAGACCACCAGAGAGAGTCAAAGGCACTCTGAAGATCTAGTGATATAAATGCCGTGTGCCGGTTATTGGCTCTATTATCGTTAATGTGGCTTCTGATCTTATCTAGGGCGTGTACTGTAGAGAGGCCAGTTCTGAACCCATATTGGTTATTGCTAAGGAATTTGGTACGGTGAAGGTGGTACTTTAGCCTATTCACCAGAAGTTTCTCGTAAACCTTCCCCAGCGCAGACAATAAACATATCGGTCTGTAGGAGCTGGGGTCTTCTGGTGATTTATTCTTTTTAAGAAAGAATACGACTTGGCCCTTTTTGAAGGCCGATGGAAATATCTGCTGTCTTAGCAATTTATTAAAGAAGGCCTTGAAGTATGTTGGGCAGGCAGTGTATGCGACCCTTATGATTGCATAGTCCAGTCCGTCAAGGCCTGGCGCTTTCTTGAGCGGAAGATATTTGAAGACTTGCTTAATCTCCTCCGTTTCGAAAGGGATATCATCCGGGATATCTGGGACGACTTGACAGTCTCTTGTTAGTCTTTGTTGTGGCGTGTCATCCTCTGGGTTATCTTCCCTGAAGGCTGCATTCAGATATGTGGTAGCAGTATCTTCTGCTATGTTGCCGGTGGAGGGTGAATTTGTGGTCTCGGCGTACAGATGATCCGGCTTGAAGACTTTGGAGGTTGCTAGTTTGTGCAGTATTCCATATGGATTTGAGTTCTCCGTACAGAACTTCCGCCAGCTGGCGATCTTCGCCTTTAGGAGGTTAATCTTGTACGCTGCTCTTTCCTTTCTGAATGCTGCGAGGACTATAATCTTTGCTTCCTGTCGTAGAGCGTAGACGGCTTCTTAACGCCCTGCACTTCTGCCGTTGTTGGCGCAGTTCTTTCGTCCACCACGCAATACCCTGTAGTCGTTTTGCAGTCCTGGTGGGCAGGTATTGATCACATATGCATCGGATGGTGTCCAGTAGTTGTTCTGTATGGTCATTAAGGTCATTCTGATTATTGCATAAATCCAACGCTTGCTCCTTTTGTTGAAGCGCCTGCGAAAAGGCCCTTGTGAGTGCCTGTATTCTATTCTTTGGTAACTTAAATCTTCTGAGTATGCTAATGCTCGTATCACCTTCTATATTGAAGTAAATATATCGGTGGTCCGAACAACTTTCGTCTTCGGCCACCTGCCAGTCATGGACATTGTTGGCGATGTCCTGGGTAGTGATAGTGATATACGGCCAGCCCTGATGGTAGGTATTATCAAAGGTTGGCTGTGCATGAGGTGCATTGATAATTTGAAGGCCGTTAGAATTCAGGAAATCTTCTAGCAGTTGCCCTTTAGGGGTGGTGGTGGGATACCCCCATATGGTACTATGGGCATTGAAATCACCACCGAGTAAGTGCGGGATTGATGTTGATCAGGCGGTTGCGGCTCAGTCATATTTTGTGCCTCTTCTGATTGTAGCGACGTACCTGCCGTACGACGGGCAGTTGACATCGTAGGCAGGGTGGTTACAAGAGATGCTTCTGCCAGTCCTGTAGTTGTAGTCTGCGCAGTTAATGCAAGCAGGTCGTTGTGCACGGCAGTTTCGCACTTCGTGGTCGTCTGTACAGAACGCGCAGTAGTTTCTATTTTTGCAGTCTTTCTGGACGTGGCCAAATTCCTGACACTTATAACACCGCTTGGTGTTGAAAAACTCCGAGATTCTATAGACTCGCCAGCCAATGTAAAGTCTTGGGGTCTGCAGGAGGCGTTTGAAGATAGATGGTTGACACTCAATGACCCACTTGACAGTGTTCTATCTGTCCCGGAGTTTGTAGAGGATTCTGGCTGTCGCTTTGGTGGCATTGAATTCTGATGCTAAAGTACGTTCCAATTCTGTCTCCTGTATATCAACTCAGACTCCGTGTATGGCAATTCTTGGTAGGCGTGTGGCCGGAACTTTTGTGTCCACTAACTCTTGGCCTTTATCACTTGTCAGTGAGCTTTGCAGCTTATTAAGATCGTTCTCTGAGTGGCAGTCAACTGCCAGTCCTCCTTTTTGTATGTTTCTTATAGCCGCGACCTTTACTCCTAGCTTTGACAGTGGGAACACCTCGCTGAGTTTAGTTTTGAGTTCCTGGCTCGTAGAGCAAGTGGCCTCCTTCGGATATATTAGTAGCGTGTGACTTGGCGCTGCCACTTGGTGTTGACTTTTTATCTTCGCTGTAACTGCCGCGTAGGTTTTCTGCTGCTGTACGTGCGGTTGCTGCGACTCCTCGTGTATGCTGTTGTCCTGTTGCACTGTGCTCGGACTGCTGCCGTGTGCGAGATCACAACACAGCACTGTTGAAGTGTTTGTACTTGCTTCGGTTGTTGGTGGCTTGAGTATAGGGGTTGGACCCTCAAGGGCTAACTTTCGCAGAGCTTCTAACGCCTGTAGTAAGTCGCCTGTACTAAGATTGGTGGGCAGACAGTACTTACCACCTCTATACGTAAGTACTCCGCTTTTGATATGTTCGTGAACTGTATCCACTTTACTCTCGTAGGTAAGGTCAGAGGTCAGTAACACTGTTAAATTTGTGCAGCTGGGAGTTACGTCCCCGTCAATTGGTAGTACAGCTTGACGTGGCATGATGCATTTAATTGGCCTGTATTCACTGGCGTTGTCTCTCAGGTAGTCTCTGTTGCCACTTAGAGACACTGAGTACGTGATAATATAGCACTTAGTACTGAAATACACTATACACGTAACACACAAAAACACTGGTTCATTCAATTGCACTTATCACTGATGCACTGGATTATGTTACTGATGCACAGCACTAATACGCTTAGCATTAATATGCACTATACATGGGAACACACAGAATATGCTGTTTCACATATGAAGCACAATGCACGGTAGCACGCACCTGTAGAAATATTAAGGCACTATGCACAGAACACAAAAATGGTGGTTCACGGAAACCACTATGCACAGTAGCACTTTAGATGTTAGAAATTCACTTCACTATCGCTTAAAAAGCCTTTAACATAATTGCACTATTCACTTCAAAACTCAATCACTATGTGCACTTCACAAAGGCAAATTTGCACATTTCGCGACTAATTTTAACTTTCACAATAACGCTTATGCGCTTTTTGCACTTATCACTTGCACTAGTAGCACTCACTATATCACTTATGTACTATTTGCATTTAACATAATTTGTACAATTCACTTAAAGGCTTATTCACTATGCGCAATTCACAAAGGCAGATTGCACACTTCGCGATTCGCGATTAACTTCCACTTCACTATATCACGTAAGCACTTGTTGCACTTCACTGACTGCACTTCATTTGTGCATTATTTGCTCGTACACTTATTGCACTTCTCTTATTAGCACCTCACAATAACATAATACAGACTTAAAATACAAATAATTGTGCTGAACCCTGAATAATGGATATACACTGAGTAGTTGAACCAAACAAGAGCACATTAACACTGAGAAGTATCACCATGAAGAATTATTGCAAATACAGAGTAAGTATACAAAGGAATCCACAGAAATTAAAACATAATGTAAGCATACTATACATTCAATAAAATATAAGCATTCAATAACAACAGAACCTGTGTTCAATAAGAATCGCATCTGTAATTAATCTAATTAATTTACAAATTGGCTCATATACACGTTACACATGGGGAAAACCACGAAAACACCCATGCAACCATCCCGTTTGCGGATTCGAACCTCGAACCGAACTATCAGTGTTCAGCGACCGTTCGGCCGCTGGTGGGCCGAATATGAACCTGTTTCTCTTGGAAAGTCCTCCCCGAAGACACCCCTCCCCTCAGGCAGGTATATTTTGCCATTATCAATTAAGTAACCTATTGACACTGAGGTTGTTGATTCAAAATCGATTCTTTCTCTCGAAGGAAGACATCGTTGCAAAAAAAGAAAATCAATCCCCTCTGAACTTTACTCGTGAACAACACGCCATTTTCTTAAAAACTGAAGCAGGAAAACAGGTAGGGAAAGATTTCACTGAATTCGTTCTAATGACACCGCGGAGGAGTTGTAAGACATAGTCTCCGGTCTTCTCCTCTTACGATGAAAATAATCACGTCTCAGTGGAACGGGAGTGCGAAATTCAAGAAGTGCGCAGGCGTGTGTTTTTCGCTGCTCGCCCAAAATGCGTCCCTTCTCCGCGCGTAATTGCACCTTCTCGAGAAACTTTAGGCGATCGCCGGACATAGAAGAAATATCGTAGAAATATCGGGCACATAATTATGAAAGACATCCGAGACGGGGTCAGAGAAAAGTGAAGCACAGTGGTTGAAAAATAAAGAGCAAGATAATTTTCCGGCGGATGTGTAGCTGGTCACGTTGCGAAACGGTTGCAGAGCCGGAAGTGAGACTTATTTGATTGAGTTGATGCAGAATTCATCAATAAAGTTTCCTGTTTAATCGGACACAGAATTGAAATTTGAAGAAAAGAAGATTTTTGCTTCTTAGCTATTTCTGTACAATACTTGCTAATTTGTTACACGGACAAAGAACTGCTTGATTGCTTTGTAGAACCGTTGGCACAATTTGCATGTCCCCCAACTGCACGTTGTTATCGGAAACATGTGGGAAGGGTTTCCCACACTGAACAATAATTGTCTTTGAGAGTCAGCTACTTTTTTTTTTTTTAAACCAATGGTGGATTCCCAGCCGACTTTGGTTTGGCCACTACCAAGGCCAGAAGTGGTAGTCACTTTATTATGGTGGCAACTAATAGGTGGTCCTCCCTTGCCTCCTATGAAGGTACGGACAGTTACAACCATACTTTCTCCGGGATTCGAACCCGGGACCTTTTGTATCGTAGTCGGCTTGCCTAACCACTATACCGTCTGGGCGGCTAAGAGTACGCTGTCTAATTAAGTTATTTCGTGAGAATTTTGCCGCCGATTAGGATCTGACGAAAACACTTTGCTGTTTAATATTATTTGCGAAATATTTAAAGTGATTTACACAAAAATTTCAGCATCTGACTAATAGAGTTTTAAAGAACATCAGTAGATGTCCTTCACAGAATTTAAGAAAATAAATATTTGTTTCCTTTTTACCATCAAACATTATGTGAATCATTTTGGAGTCGAAGGCGGTGGGTCCAATTTAAAAGCCACTCCCGAGTTGCGATATCGGTGTGCACTTAGGAAAATCATTTATAAATTTTTTAATCTTTGCAGTTTTATTAAAATAAAGAACTTTTGAAAAAGGGACCCTTACTAGAATGATGTGAAAGTAGTCTACAGGTGCCAAATCTGGTGAATGAAAGGGATGGCTGAGAATTGTGAACCTTTCTTTTCATGCAAGCTGCCTGAAGAGAAATGAATTGTGTAGCGGCTCGTTGCCAAGCAGTAGAAACCGCTTATTCGATTGAAACGTTTTAAGATTAATGAGTTGAGTTCTCTTCAAAAACCTACCATTAGTTCTTCATAAAGCATAGAGCTTTCTGTAAGCATCTTCTAAACTTCATACTTTTAAGTCAATTTTAATTTGAACACTTGTAGAGACATTAGGTATTTTTGGAAAGCAGGAGTGATAAAAAATTAGCAATGCCCTCACCGGGACTCGAACCACGGACCTCTTGAATTACGTGCTGAGCGTGCTCAGCACTACACCACTAAGGCATGCTAACAAGGCGGGAGAAATACTTTATATATTCCCCCTTTTAAAGGGCGACTGGAGATTAGGGGACCCAATCGCCAAATCCTGGTGTGGAGAATCATCACCCACCACCGTTTTTAGTTTCGGTTCCACTGTAGAGACATAAGGTACTTTTTGAAAACAGGAGAGATGAAAAATGAGCAACGCCCTCACCCGGAATCTTTCCGCGGAACTCTCGAATAAGCGCCGAGCGTCCTGACCACTACATTTCTACATTTCCTAACCACTACTACATTTCTTCCCACGTGAGGGCGACAGAGGAGAGGCACGAGACCTAGCAGCATAATTCAGCTGGTTACGAGTAGTTTTGCAGAAAGTTTTCAGCTAAAATAGAAGGCAAGAATCGAAAATAACAAAAGGTCAGATACCGCGTAATTTTTTATTGACTTCATACACTGAAGTGACAAAAGTCATGGGATACCTCCTAATATTTTGTCGGTCCTCCTTTTGCCCGGCGTAGTGCAGCAACTCGACCTGGCATGGACTCAACAAGTCGTTGGAAGTCCCCTGCAGGAATATTGAGCCATGCTGCCTCTATAGACGTCCATAATTGTGAACGTGTTGACTGTGCAGGGTTTTGGGCACGAACTGACCTCTCGATGATGTCCCATAAATGTTCGATGTGATTCATGTCGGGCGATCTAGGTGGCCAGATCATTCGCTGGAATTGTCCAGAATGTTCTTCTAACCAATCGCGAACAATTGTGGCCCGGTGACATGGCGCATTGTCATCCATAAAAATCTCATCCTTGTTTGAGTGCGTGAAGTCCATGAATGGCTGTAAGTGATCTCCAAGTTGCTGAAGGTATCCATTTCCAGTCAATGACCGGTTCAGTTGCACCAGAGGACCGAGTCCATGCCATGTAAAAGCAGCCCAGACCATTATGGAACCACCACCAGCTTGAACTGTGCCTTGTTGACAACTTGAGTCCATGGCTTTGTGGGGTCTGCGCCACACTCGAACCTTACCATCAGCTCTTACCAACTGAAATCGTGACTCATCTGACTAAGCCACGGTTTTCCATTCGTTTAGGGACCAACCGACATGCTCACGAGCCCACGAGAGTCGCTGCAGGCGATGTCGTGCTGTCAGTAAAGGCACTCGAGTCGGTCTTCTGCTGGCATAGCCCAAGGAAGACAAATTTCGCCGCACTGTCCTATCGGACACGTCCCTCGTACGTCCCACATTGATTTCTGCGGTTATTTGACGCAGTGTTGTTTGTCTGTGAACATTGACAACTCTACGCAGACATCGTTGGTCTCGGTCGTTAAGTGCAGGTGGTCGGCCACTGCGCTGTCCATGGTGGGATGTTATGCCTGAAATTAGATACTCTCGGCACAATCTTGACACTGTGGATCTCGGAATGTTGAATTTCCTAACCATATCCGAAATGAAATGACCCATGCGTCTAGCTCCAACTACCATTCCGCGTTCAAAGTCTGTTAATTCTTTCTCGTCGTGCGGCCATAATCACGTCAAAGCCTCTTCACATGAATAACTTGAACACAAATGAAAGCCCTGCCAAAGCACTTCGCATTTATACATTTTCTACGCGATGCTACTGCCATCTGTATATTTGCATATTGCTATCCCATAACTTTTGTCACTTCAGTGTATAAATGTGAACTCACCTCTGACGACATCACAAATTCAGTTTCCTTTCATTCTGGTGGTAATTCTGTTCTGATCGTTTTATTATGAATATTTTCATAAAATATTAAAATGTTATTCTTAATGTTTCATTGGTTCCATTTATATTTTTTCTTTTAATTCTCGGGGAATTTTGTTATTATTAGCCCAAAATGGACGTTAGTCCGCAAACGGCAACACTTAAATACGTTGTATGACTTTTCAAGTTGTTGACACCAAATATTATCTCCCGATATTATATTTAAAGAAATTAAATAATGAAAAATCTGCATGAATCTATGCATGTTTCTCTCATTGTGAAAATACAACGGTCCCCAGAGCCATTAAAGTTTGAATAACGTAGTCCTCCACCCGCATATGAGTACCTGGAAGCACAATTATGGAACTTGGTTTATTATCAGTTTCATATTCTGTAAACCTTTAATATTTTATTTATTTATTTATTTATTTTTATTAACAAACTTCACGATTTCAAAGCGAGCAGTGGCCGCACTAGGTATGCCGCTCTGCTGCTGTTAAAATTTTTGTAATTTTACTATCGAATTGTGTATGGCTTAAATGTGCAGAAAAGGAAGTTCATTCTGTTACCCCTTTTCATAAGCTCATTCTTTTATTCTTATATGTTGTTAAATTGTGCTTTTTTAGCTTTAATAAATGAATTATGTTGCTCTTAAGTTCCGGTTAAGCTTTTTAATGTCTTAAATTAATGTGCATACAATAGAGTTAGAATTACCATTAATAATAAAGCTGAAGAGAAAAAAAAATTAGTAGGATTGAGTGTAACAGCAAACTGGGAAAACTGCGAACTCAGTGAGAGCGTAAAAATTCTTAACAAACCCTTTTAGGCGACCCTTAAAATCTGAAAACTTTCAGATATTTTTCATTTATAAGTTCAGTTGCTCATATACATTGTTAGGTGCTTCCTTACGTTCGCATTGTTAATAATCATGTAGAGTCATTAGGATTTTTTGAAGCAAGAGACATGAAAAATGAGCAGTACCCTCGCCGGGACTCGAACCTGGACCTCTGGAATACGCACTGAGTGTACTACCGTTACACCATAAGTATTTTCTCCCTCTATTCTGCATGCCGTCGTGGTGTAACGTTAGCGCACTCGGCGCGTATTCGAGAGGTCCAGATTTGATTCCCGGAGAGGGAATTGCTCATTTTTCACACTTGGAAAAAAAAAAAAAAAACTCTAATATCTCTACAGTGGCGCCCGAATTAAAAAGTGGTGGATGATGATTTTTCCCCACTGGGATTTGGCAATAGGGCCCCCTAATCCCCAGCCGCCCTTTAAAAAGGGAATTATATGAGATATTTTCTTCCTTCTTTCTGCGTGCCTTCGTGGTGTCACGGTAGCACACTTGGTGAGCATTCGAGAGGTCCAGGTTCGAGTCCATTGCACATTTCTAACATCTCCTGCATCAAAATAACCTAATGACTCCCCACGAAGGCACGCAGAAAGGAGGCAGAAAATACCTAATAAGCCTGCTGTAAGGTCTTTTCCTTGTCTATTTTCATTCTTTGCAACCAGTTCTCAAACATAGGTATTTTAAGCTATTGATCTGGAATTCCAATTGCATGCGGGGTGGCTAAAACTTTTTTTTTAGGTCAAAGTGGAAATTTTTTTAAACAAAACAAAAATTTTAAACAGAACTTCAGATTTCATTTACTAAATATTTATCAAAACGTACATAAACAGTAATAATAAAGACGTAAAAAAATATTCCAGTTGATATTCATTTTTTCCCTGAAATCTAAAAGTGTATCTGCTAGGAATTTTTGTTGGTTAAACTTTATAGTTCAAACGTATGAAGAATAACCCTATTTGTTTGCTTTAGCTATGCATAAGTCACGTGATCACCGACGTCATCTACTCTGTTTATTTACATTAGCCATACATAAGTCCCATGACCTCAAAATTCATGAATCATTATAATCAATAATGAATCCCATTAAAATTAGAGTTTCTATGCAAAAACAAGCAATTCGGTCAGCGGATAGGAAAAGAAAATGTTTGGTGGACAAAACTGAAACTCTTTTTGGTCCCAGTTGGCAAAAAGACGCTCAAACTTGTCGGCCAACTAACTTAATTCTAAGAGTTTGAAATGCAAACAAATGGCGGCCTCATTAGGCCTAGCGCCCGTTAAACTTTTAAATTGTTGGTAATTCTAGATCTGTTGTATGCATATTAACTAAAGACATTAAAAAGCTTAACTAGAACTTAAGAGCAACATAATTCATTTATTAAAGTTAAAAAAGCACAATTTAACAACATATAAGAATAAAAATGATCTTATGAAGCGGAGTAACAGAATGAATTTATATACATATATAAAGAAAAACAAAGTAACATGCCAAATGGGTTTATTCTACTGAATTCTTTCATTAGTTTTGATTTTGTTTCCTACCATGTTACCTCTTTTATTCATGGTTGCATTTTTAATATTATTAGGGTTTCCTTGTTTTGATTGCAATTAATTTTAATTTTTAACGCTTTATCTTTAAGTTATAAGTATAGATAGATATAAATAGACAGACAGCTATTATATATATGTTTAGTGTGGCCGATTGCAATGAAAAATGGAGGTGAGAGATATATTCATACGCATGTGAGTACATACGTACAGACGTCAAGGAAAAAAACTCTTCTGAATCTATTTTAAATTCATTTTACAATCCGTTTTGTAAAAAAGTGTCCTTTATTCTGTTCGTACGTACAGATGTCCCTCAAAAAGGTATTCGAGAGCTGTCAAAATGGATGTTTTCGTTGAAATATGAGGCCCGAAATATTTCGCGATTACAATACTTCCTTTTCTTCATGCAAGGAAGTAATAACCGTTAATCACATCAATTTTTGAACAAGATTTACATCACAGTGTAAACTAATTAGGCTGTACTTGTACATTTTTAGGAGGTTACTCACTTTTGGTTTTAATAGTAATGAAAACAATTTAAATTAGTCTCTAAGCCATTAAAACCTTAAAATCTTTCTTCATAATTTCCGCATTATAATTAATGTGACAATCATGTAATTAATTGCCAGAAAATGTATTCGATGGACATGCAAATTTCCTTTTTGGACCGTTAGTTTGAGACCACTGCTGTGAGCCAAGCATTTTGAAAAGTAATACTGATTTTTCTCACGTTACTTAAAAAACACACTTTAGTTAACATAGATCTTATAGTTTTACTAGCGGGCTAGCCCCCATGAGAGCGGACTACGCCGTTCATCAGAACCAAGATTTATAAGTTTTGTGTAGCCTGAAAAGAAAATATATGGAAACCTTTCTGTCTGAAAGAAATAAGTTCATTCTTTCCAACCAACTGCTAATTCGTAAATAATTTTTTTTTCCCGAACCAGCAAACAAAATCTTTTGACACTTCAGGTTAATACGTATGATGTCATGAGTTATATTTAATGTAATATAACAACACTTTCTCAATATTAATAAAAGAACTAACGCGGTAATAATATATCGTGTCAATTATACGAACCTGAAGCAAAAGAGTGCTCAACAACCAGCTGTTTATTTAAAATTGCTGATATTAACGAACAATTTTCGACATACGGGGACGTCACATGCCAATCGCGTGCTTTCTTCAACATCAGAATATGACCTTATATAATAATAATATGTTTCATGTTTAGCAATGGTATTTTTATTTCATATTTTGTAAAACTTATAAATTTTTTATTAAAGAACTCTATGGTTTGAAGGCGAGCAGTTGCAACACTTTTCGAAGTAAAGCATAATTTTATCTCCAGTTAGCGAGATTGCTGCCACTCGGAAAAATGAGTACGAAAATTGGTGTTTTCAGAATTTGTAATTAATACCTCGGTTGATGAAAGCCGTACGAAGATGGGAATACTCGAAATAGTTTCCCACCAATTTTTGGAATAAGAAATAAAATATTTAATATTTGTAATGGTATTTTTATTTCACACTTTGCTAAACTTCGAAATTTTTTGTTAACAAACTTACGATTTGAAAACGAGCAGTGGCAACACTTCTCGAAATAAAGCAGATTTTTATCTCCAGCATGCGAGACTGTTGCCACTTGGAAAAATGAGGACAAAAATTAGCGTTTTCGGAGTTTTTAATTAATATCTTCGCTAATTAAAGTCGCATGAAGATGAGAAGGATCGAAATGGCTTCCCATGCATTTTTGGAATGCGGGGGTACCTCTCTCGAAATTCAACTTCCCGCCGTTCCAGGAGATAACGCCACAAGAAAACAGACACAAATTTTAATAATGCAGATGTGTGAACTTTACAAAATTATTTATTCTCAGATCGCCGTAGATAAAACAAAAACAATCAATCCAGCATGTGAAAACTATAGCTGCCAGCACCGAAAACTGACTGCACGAATACTCATGTGCTGCGATCGCGACATCGTCAGTCGCCAACTTTTAATATTTATGCATAATTAAATTATTTTTATTCTAAAATATTTATTTGTATTGTAAGTTAGTTATTTGTAACTGTAAACTATTTATTTTAGGATACATTAAAAAAATTTAAAGAACAAAAAAGTAGCGCAAAGTAATGCTGGAATTTCACAAATTTTGCAAAAAACCATGTAAACATAAGTTTTATTGTCAAAAGTAGCAAACTTGTGAGAAACTGCAAGAAGCAGAAAATTCGTAAAATCGCATAGACATAAATTTTAGTATCACCGGTTTGCCAAATGTAGCTAATTTGCAGAAATTTGATGGTAGCAGAAAATTTGGAAAATAGCTGGAAATTCTCAAAATGACATAGATATAAATTTTAATATCACAGCAGCGTCCCTCCCCCAAAAAAATTAAAAAATAAAATTTGAAAGCTTTCTGATTTTATGTTAGGCCCAAAGAGGCTTTTTTTTTTTTTTTTTTTTTTTTTTTTTTTTTTTTAACGTTTTGTGTGTTAACTTTATTTATTAACTATCATGTTTTTCGCACTCAAACCATAAAATTCAATTCAACAGCAAATACCGCAAAATAATTTTAAAATTAGCGTATCTTTAGAATTTCCGATACATAGACTCTCGCGCTGGAGATATAAAATGTTCATTTTTCCGTGTTGCCATTGCTCGCTTTAAAATCGTAGAGTTTGTTAATCAAAAATTCGCTAAATTGTTACAATATATAAAATCGATAATAAAACAAATTTTAAATTCCAAATTCGGGCTTCCAGATGCCCATATTCCGTGGAAGATTACGTTATTCAAAATTGATGGTACTAGGCACCTTTTTTTATCACAATGCGAGAAACATACGTACGTTTATGCAGATTGTTCATTATTTAATTTCTTTAAATATAACGCAGGGTTCTAATATTTGGTGTCAGCAATTGGAAAAGTGAACTGACCTTCATAGTTAACCAGCACAAATGCCAAAACGAAATTAATAGCCTTACTGGGCTTACGCCCTTTGGGCTTAAAAAAAAAAAAAAAAAAAAAAAAAAAAAGATTTACGAAAAATCGTGCGAAGTAGAAAACTTTGTGAAAAATCACACGGAGCCGAAAATTCCCCACATCGTACAGACATAAATTTTAATATCACAGCTTTGTCAAAATTAGTAAATTTGCGAAAACACCACGAGACTGAAAATTCACAAAACAGTAAAGCAAACATAATTCTCTAAAATGCATAGACATAGATTTTTAATACGACGGTATTCTCAAAAGTAGCAAATCCGCAAAAAAATAGCACGATCTACATCATAATTTATAATACTAGTTAGCGTATTTTAGTTAGGGTGCTAGGACATGAAATTTCCGAAAACAAAATACAAATAATCATATCTGTTAGTTCATCATCGAGGCTCGAGCCGCGGATCCACCCCTGGTAAGAGAATTTTCTAACCACTTACACCCCAACAAGGCGCAAAGGGATAATTCGGTAATACTCTTTACTGCGAGAGTCCAAAAGAATTTGGAAGAATGCGGTTTACGATGTATGTTTATATGGCTGAAAGATTCCCCCAGGGAAAATACTAGCTTAAATACTTCATAACAGCTTTGGTGTTTAAATCCGTATTCTTTACAATAATAAAGGTGATGGGGAATTTACCATTGGCAGCACCTTTATTACCGGCAGTATTTTCTCATGTTATTAGCTTACCCATTGCCCCAGATACACCAATAAATATCTGTCAGTTTTAAAATGAATCTCAATGAATACTCATAATAGATTTCATTTTCCTATCCGCCCCCATGTAGATTCGAACTGGAGAGGAAAAAAAAATTTCTTCCCTACGGCGTTCTATTGCGCAGTGGGGGGATATCATTCTGAGGGGGCAGACATGTTACAAGCAGATGGCTCAGAAACTGTCTCGTGCACAGCTGTTTTTGAGGTGCATTCACTTTAACCGAATGGTTCGGGTATACCAGCGGGGGCGAGAACTTGGATAGTGTGTCGCCCGCGAGGAAATGTCCGAAACGAAAAATTCCTTTCTTCGTCTTGTGAATGGCCCTTCAAGGACATTATTTTCCTATTCACCATATTATGTCAGCAGGAAATGTTTATTGTAGGCGTATATATCAGTCTTCAAAGCCAGTGGAGAAGTTAGTAGATATTATCGAAGAAGCAACGAGTGGGATCTACCTCATACGGGGATTAAAATGGCTGAGAAAGTATTTTACAAAGTACCAAATGATTATATGCAAGCTATATAATACAAAGTGATAGAAACACTTTTTTAAGAGTAAAATATTACTGCAAATATTCACAAAAATTATCAGATCAATTTTATTTTAAATATATTAATTAGGTAAGTTCTTTAAATAATCCATTCTTCATTCTAGGTACACTGGGAAAAGAAACAAAAACAAAAAAAAAAAAAAAAAAAAAAGGTGGGAGACTGTTTTATATCTCCCGATTAGTGAAATTCAAATTGCGTTTTTCATGATATTTTGACACAAAACCGGATTTTTTCTGAAATAACATGCCAGTTGTTTTCCATATTTTGATTCTACGACTCCAATTATACCTAAATATTAAATTTTGTAAAATTTGGTGAGAAATTTGCGGAGAAATTCAAAAATTTATTTTTGCGTATTTTTTTCAGTTTGCGCCAGGAATAATTCACTTGGCAAACTTCTTAATTTACGGCAACCTATTTTCCTTTCTCTTTTGATATTGTGCACGAGAAGAAAAAAAAAACTTTCCTACTTTCAAATAATTTTATTTAACAAAGTACGTAAAATCACATTAGATATTATTATCGCTTTCAACAAATATGCCAAATTTCAAAACGCACCAATATATAAATTCACGTATATCTTCGAAATTTTTGAATGAAAACTGTAAAGTTTTACAGGTATGCTTAGAAATACACCTACTTTAAGATGATGGTAAAAATTTTGTAGGTTATAATTCAAAATTTTTATAAAAATTATTTAAAAATACAATTTAAAAGTAAGTCATAAAAATGGGCGAATTTTATTTGGAATGAATCTGAATTTCAAACTGTGAAAGTAGGAATCAAGTAAATTCAATAAAAAAAAAGGAATCAAGTAAATTCAATAAAAGAAAAGGAATCAAGTAAATTCAATAAAAAAAAGAGATATTAATAAATACATACCAAATTGAATTAACATTGAGGAGCTAAAATTTTGAGAGCTAATTTTTTAAAAATTACTTTTGCGATTTTTGCAAAACTTGGCAGTTTGGCATAATTTGAGTCGTAGAAGAATCGAAATATGGGAAAAAAAATTGGCATATGATTTCAGAGATAATTTTGTTTCAAAATACCTATATTTTAGAACAATGCTATATACGAGGGCCATCCAGGAAGTAGATTACGTTTCCGTCTGTGTCCGCTAGGGGCGGGGCTAGCGCGGCCATCTTGGGGTCAGAGCGTTGCGCAGCTCAGTCTGCATCTAGCCGTGCTAGTGAGAGGTTCGTGCTGTGCTCCGTTCAGATACTGTGACGGTTTGAAATGTCTGCGTTAATTGAAAATCCCGCGAGCTGCGAGGTGCGCTCAGTAATAAGGTTTCTGACTGCAAAAAACTGTAAACCGATAGAAATCTATCGGCAGCTTCGTGAAGTGTATGGGGACAACATTATCACTGAAGGTGAAGTGCGTCAGTGGGTCATAAGATTTCAAAATGGCCGAACCAATGTTCACGACGAAGATCGAAGTGGGAGACCCAGCATAGTGACCGCCGAACTTCTCGAAAAAGTCGATGCTAAAGTCCGTGAAAATCGAAATTTCACAATAACGGAATTTTCTTTGAGTTTTCCACAAATTTCGCGAAGTTTGTTGCACGAAATCATCAGCGAAAAGCTTGGTTACCACAAGTTTTGTGCAAGATGGATTCCAAAAATCTTGACAGAGGACCACAAAAATCAGCGAATGGCTGCAGCGTTGAACTTTTTGGACGCTTACCATAAGGATGGTGACTCTTTACTCGATCGCATCGTTACTGGTGACGAAACATGGGTGAAACATGTGAACTGTGAAACGAAATTGCAATCAATGCAGTGGGGGCACACAAGTTCTCCCCAAAAACCCAAGAAATGCATGCAAACAATGTCGGCAAGGAAGATGATGGCGACTGTTTTTTGGGACAGAAAAGGTGTAATTTTGGTGGACTTCCTGGAAAGAGGCACTACAATAAACTCTCAAAGGTATTGCCAAACTCTCCAAAAACTCAGAAGAGCAATTCAAAACAAGCGCAGAGGAATGTTGAGCTCTAAGATCTTGTTGATTCACGACAACGCCCGGCCCCACACGGCAAATGTCACTCGTAAAGTTCTTGAATCTTTTAAGTGGGAGTTGTTTCCTCATCCGCCGTACAGTCCCGACCTGGCACCGAGCGACTTCCACCTATTCCCAGCAATGAAGAAGTGGCTGGCTATGCAGCGTTTTGATGACGACGCACAGCTGCAAGAAGAGGTAACGAAGTGGTTGAAGGCGCAGGCGGCCGAATTTTTCGACGAAGGAATTTCCAAGCTCGTACATCGCTACGATAAATGCCTTAATTTGTATGGTGACTATGTAGAAAAGTAGTATTTGAGTGTGGCTTTCATCTGTATATAATAAAATTTGTTTCCTATACTTTGTTTATTTTTTTATTCCAAAACGTAATCTACTTTCTGGATAGCCCTCATATAAATCTAATACATATCCTAAGTCGCGCTTTCAAGACTTAAAAACGCAATTTGAATTTTATCAATCGGTCCAGTAAAAACGGGAGACATACTGTCCCATTTTTCCCGGGCTTGGCAGTGTACATAATTGATAATGCGAAACATATACACTTCGATAATAGTGAACAAAACTGACGGTAGGCTCTCTCTTAGTTTAAAAGTCAGTTTAAGTTTAAAGTTAGTTTAAAAGAGTTGCTGCTGTTAATGGTAGGCTTGCTAATGGAAGTGTGAGGATATTATAGAACAAATAAAACAAACAAAAGTTTTAAACACACATATATTTTATTTTATTTTATTTTTCTTTATAACATTTATTCATTCAAAATGATCCTATATAAAATTGGTCGATGATATCATAAGTAAGATAGTATATTAAGATATATAATTTAAGATGTCTGCAGATTTTTAATTGAATTGCCAAGTATACTTGAATAGCTACTTCGCGCCGTATTCAAATTAGAATGATTCTTCATTAAATCAAATAGCTTTTCGTTTCATTTGACGTCTACATTGAAATCTACCGCAATAATAATAGGAACATCTGTAGCTACAGTAAACTCTTCGTCGATCCGTAAACATTTCATCCATGCAGTAAACAAGAACGTCTTTAAATCTCCCAATTAACAGTTTGACGGATATATATATATACGGATGCTGAAATAAATCTTGACTCTCCATCAACAATTACATCCAACATACAAATATCGCCTACTTCTGAATCCTGTTTTCTCTTACGCTGCTTAACAGTAAATTCGGTTGGTACGCAATCCGCTACGCTCGTCAAATTTCTATACATCGCAAAACCACTAGCTTGGCGAAGTAAAATAAATACGGCAAACACCACTCGAACACACTGACTGTCTACAAGACGACATTGCCACTCACACGCGGTGGCGCACGTGTATGGAGCTTTGATTTGATCAGGACTCTAAATCCCTCAGAGTGGGATTTGCAGAGTGACACCAGCTTTTGTTCCATTTCGCGTTAAACAACGCAGGTTTACTGTTTCGCCAACTGCAATTATGACAATGGAGAAGGGAGTCAGTTGAGAGAGAGAATGACCCCCTGTCGAGACATCTGAAGCTCGCCATTTCAAGCGAGGACAGTCCTAACAATGGATACACCTCCTTTGCCAAAAGTAAGTTCGCTAACATATATACAGTTATTTCTTAATAGAAATATCTTAAGCATTATAAATTATAGTCTTATAGTTAGATTTATGTGTCAAAAATTGAAGGATGTAATAAAAAGTAGTTTTAGTTTTCTCTTTTTTTTTTAAGGTATCAGTAAATTTTGCTTTAGAGTGCAATCCTGTAACATAGTTTTATTTATTACATACTGTTAACACGATAAAAGCTATATGCATGGATGGTATCTTTTGTAAACACTTCTTAAAGTTATTTTTATTTTTGTACAATTTACACAACGCTATCGATTTTAATTATTTAAATTCAGTTTTGCATGCATTTTTAATTCAAATGGGCAGAGCAGAGGTGAAAAAGAAATTCATACTATAGTTTTGATTTTTTATAACACAAGTGGTAGAGACATTAGGATTTTTTGGAAGCCAGCGAGACGAAAAATTAGCAACCGCCTTCGCTAGGAATCGAACCACGGACCTCTAGAATACCGGCGCAGCGTACTACCGTTACACCACGAAGGCACGCTAGGGAAGTGGAAGAAATACCTTATAAAGTGAGAATTGTTTGATAGAATTGCAGCATGTCAGCAAGAAATAAAAATCGTATACTTTACTGAATTCTATGGTGAAGTCGTATCGTTTTCAACTATTATAGTACTTTTTAATAGATTCTTTTAATTTTTAGATTTTTAATGTCATTTTATTGCCATATTTTTAGTGTCATATTGTCCATTTATATATGTATGTATACATATATTTCGTAATAAAAAGTTTTTCATGCATTGCTTGTTATCATTTATATTTAAATTACTTTGTTCATGGAAATTATTATAATTCTGCAGTTATGCTAATGATTTCTACTTACATTTAATCAATAAATAAAATACATAAGAATTTTCGGCAGAATTATGAAAAATGAATTTTTAATCTTACACATGTGTGCTAATCCTTATTAGTTAAATTTATTTTATTCTTTGCATATTAGACTTGAAATTAAAATTAGCATATGTAAAAATAAGTTATAGTCTAAAAATATATGTAAACATTTATTCACCTGTAATGATTAAGGTACTGGAATTTGTATGCATATAACTTCTCAAAAGTAAAAAGCGTTATAAGCTAACTGAAGACTTCAAGCTTTATTCATAATTTGGCGTAATAGGTTAATTAATTTTAAGCTTTTCATAATTTTGTAATAAGAAATAGAAACATTTCTTTCTTAACATTTTGTGCAATGTTTGAAGTTAAAAGCAATAGCATGAGAGTACTTTATGGTTACTTATTTTCTGAATCTCATACATTGAAAATAAAGCTGAATAATTTTCATGTAAGACAAAGTAAATTCACATTTTTTTCTTATTTCAATGTATATTAAAATTTATTATTCGATTTTTATGCATATTATGCTCAAGTAGACAAACTACCAGTAACATCAATTCGCAAACTGTATTAAAATATTCATTTATAAGTAACATTTTAGGAAGTTAAATCTAGAAGATTATAATAAAGGGTTACTGAGACATATATATATATATATAGATATAGATATAGATATATATAGATATATGATCAGCTGTTTTAACATATTCAAATTTTCATGATTTTCAAGAAATATTTTTAATAAATTAATTTTCGACTATTATGATTATTTAATGGAAAATTTAGCTTATATAATTGCATGTTCAAATCTTGTGAATGAAAGCTATAAATAATCATAATTTTTTTAAAATTAAAATATGTGTCCAAAATTCAGAATGTATATCAATATATATAATTTTTAAATTTCTTTTATGAAACTTGTAGAGACATTAGGTATTTTTTGGAAGGAGGCAAGATGAAAAATATGCAACCGCCTTCGGCGAGAATCGAACCGCAAACCTCTGGAATACGCGCCCAGCGTACAGACCACCACACCACAAAAGCAGGCGGAAGAAATACCTAATAAACTAAGCATTTTTGATTTCTCACATCAAATTTTGAAAATTTCTGGAATATTTATTCAAATTTTTAAGTTCCTGAAAGACCTTATTTTTTTATTCAAAAACCAAGTTTTCAGTCTGTATTTCTTGCTATTCCACTTTTTATGTATAAGTTGCATTGATTTCCTTATTTTTATTACTTACTACACATAGATGAAGGCAAAAAGCCATGTTTCTGTAAAATACGATATATTATATGTATTCAAAGTAATTTCATATCAGAAGTACTGTGAGATAGTGCTAGTGTTAAGTATTTCAGAATGTTAAATATTGTAACATGACACCGAATTTCCAATATTTTAATGTAAATGTAATTTTTTAAATATGTAGATCTTTAGATTTGTTAAGAAAAACTATATGTCCAAACAATGAAGGTATTATTATCTTTAAACTGTACTTTTTATTTCAGTGATGGCTTCTTTGATTCATAATCTTCTTCATCATCAGTAAATGTTTTTGTAAGTACATAGGTAGCAAATCTAAACAGATGTATATGTCAGATATTTAAAATCACAATAGCATGTTAAAAAGTAGTGTAAAACATTTTTTCAAGAGATAATATTAACCAGAAATCTAAAACTTTACCTCAGCCATAAACTTTACATATAGCAAATACCAATTTTCAGTTTGCAAATAAAATAAATATAAAATAAGTATATAAAAATCGTACCATCAAGGAGTGAGAAGAGTATTATAACTCCTTGTAATGTTTGTGGTTTCACCCGAATATCGGGGATATCTCGCTATCGAGAAGAGCGAACGAAGAAGGAGTCACTCCCTTTTTTGTGTGAGAAGGGACCGCTTTTTACTAGAGCGAAAAGTCGCTCCTTCGAGGTTGGTATCATTTTGGCATTACAGGGAGGTGGAATATCACTCCTATGGAGTCGGGTACTACTCTTTGGAATTTAGAGTGAAACTTTTACTATTTTTAAAGGGTTATTATGAGTATATCGTTTGCCCAATTTTTAAAAATTTTGTGTAGAAAAGGGTGACACTGATCATAACTTTTTTGACTGTGATCCGACAGATGGAATGCATCTGATAAAGATTCGCGATAATTTTTATTCCCTTTAGAAAATACGCCATAAAGAATTGTCATACTAGGACCAAGATTAGAAACATTCTTCTACATATCCAGAGGCTGTATCTGTCAAGTCTAACTGCTTCGCTATAACTTTAGTAATATGACTTAATTTCACTCTCCCAATTTATTGTTTTAATTTAATGTTAATGTTGAGTTCTTTCGAAGAGGGCAATTGTGTCCAATTTAAACCCTGTAATTTGGTCTTAAGGGATCATTTCCTGTAAATTACAAACTCCATAGTGCAATGCTGATGGGCGGAACTTCCAAGAACTATTCACCCGTCTTAGAAAGGACATTTAAACGAACATTTTGTCTTTTGGTTGCCTCAATTGTCTAAGATTTCATAATAAATTACATAAACATGATCAAGATAAATTGCATATACATGATCAAGATAAATAACATAAACACGATAGATTATATAAAGATAAATTATATAAACATGATCGAAATAAGTTACGTAAACATGATCAAGCTAAATTACATAAACATGATCAGGGATAAATTACATAAACTTAATCAAAATAAATTGCATAAACATGATCAAGATAAATTACATAAACATACGGAGACGATTTTGCACTCTAAATATATAGCAATACCTTTTATTAATTGTAATAATGTTGAAAAGGTTAACAGACGTTATTAATTAGGTAAAGGATAAATAACACGACAAATTAAACCCATTAAATACTTATTTTGTTAAAAGTTAAAAATTAAATTAAATCATTTGCAGACTGAGATTCTGAGGGCAGAACATTAAAAATGTCTCACAACAATGAGTTACGTTGTTAACTTTTAACCAGTTATTTTATGCTAATGAACTTTCCTACCCTCCTCATTTCTATTTTCCTGCCAGAATGTAAATTTCTAGCTCGCGCGACATCCAAATGAGGTAGAAAGAAGGGAGTATTAAAAAGAAGGTTTTGGAGGATAGAATAATAGATTAATAGATAATAGGTAATTAGATAATAATAGATTCTGCTCCATGAAGGCTATGGTGCTGTAATTTCGATTCTTTTAAGAGTAGTATTCTTCGGCGTTGTGTTATTCTCGCCATTAGGCTTGTCATGCCGACCTTCAAGAGCCAGCTTGCGCGTTACTTGAATTATGTGCCCGATAGACTCATTTACTTACTTAGTTTGTAGAGACATTAGGTATTTTTTGAAGCAAGCATGATCAACAATCAGGAACGCCTTCGTCGGGAATCGAACCATGGACCTCTGGAATACCGGTCCAGCGTGCAAAACCACTACACCACGAAGGCACGCTGGGAAAGTGGGAGAACTATCTTATATACTTCCGCTTTTAAAGGGCGACTTGGGTTTTTAGGGGACCCAATCGCCAAATCCTGGGTGGGGAGAAATCATCATCCAACACCCTTTTAGTTCGGGCGCCACTGTAGAGACATTAGGTATTTTTTGGAGCGGGCATGATGAAAAATCAGGAACGCCTTCGCCGGGAATCGAACCACGGACCTCTGGAATATCGGCTCAGAATATATCATCTCAGAATATATAATCGGAATATCAGAACCACTACACCACGAAGGCAAGCTAGGAAAATGGGAGAACTACCTTATAAGTTAAGTCAAATTTAATATCTGTGATCTAAGTCGTAACTAATAGATACATATTTTGCAATTACGAGTGGTGTTTTCTGACAATTTTTATTTGAGTTAAATAACGTGTCCTTTATGTTATTATTAGTCTCTGTGGTACCTAGCAAGACGTAATGATAATTCACGTCTAATCTTTGAAACGTTTCGTTCATTTTATGTTTCCAAAGAATACAAAACATTATAAATGTTGCAAATGTTCATAAATATTATCATTTAAATGGGTTAAACATCAAAAGCTTTATACTTCCTCAAATAGCAACAACTGAAACTTATAGAGTGGTACTTGCGATCAGGGATGCCTCAATTTACGAATAATTCAGTACACGAACATTTTTTTCAGAAGGAGACACGTCTCAGGTCACGAACACACAAGTCGGCAACATATGATCTTTCATTGTCACATAATTAACACTCAAAGCCTTCTGGAAAAGTCGTTTTAATATTTTCCTTTGCTTAACTCTCTTCAAAAATGCCTCTAGCAAGTGGCTTACAGGACCATGAATTCGGCCTGGAGTATATTATGGCCAGAATGAGCAGTAAGCAGAGAACTTTGAAACTTAGGCATTTTGTGTTATCTTCTGATATCGTAATAGTATATTAAGTGAACAACTGTGAACGCAAGCATTCACATATGAATTTCGATTATTTACTTGTTATCGATGTCGCTGAAGTTAGTACATAATTTTTCGTCTTGCGCCGATGTCTGAGATCCAGTCCTTTCCTTAGCTAAAAACTTTACTTCCTACGCTTGAAAATAATCGGCAAGATTTCAAAACATCATCATCAAATCACTGATAAAGATTCAAAAGAAATTTAGGTAATTCAAAATTTTTTTCTTTCTCTCCAAGTGGAGGGCTGTAGCTGTTTATAGGGGTTGGCCAGTTCTAAGGCGGGAAGCGGTAGTGTCTTTATTATAAAGCCACCTAATAGATGGGGCATCGTTACTTCCTATGAAGAGGCAGACAAATTAAGAGGACTCATATACCTTAAAACCCATAAGATCTTAGAATATGTGACTGTTGCAAGAATTGGAATAACTTATTTATTTTAAAAGATATTACTTCCAACTTTTATAGCTGACTATATATTATAGTTGCTTTCTGAAATAGTAATCAGAAAGCTTGTGTTGCCACAAATATTTTTATAATTTAATCCGCTTTGTGACAAAATCTTTCGTCAAGTTTCCACCTTGCACGCACAGTTTAAAACATTCTGTTGCATAATTTAATTCCATATTTAAAACATAGATTTTATAACATTTGGAAACTAGTGTGAACCTAAAATTCTAAGAATTTCATGTTAAATTTTTATCTAATTTGGAATTGAGTTTATAAAATGTATTTTATTAAAAAAATCTGTAATGGTTTCGTTCATAATTTTTTTTAATACTAAAATGTTCATCAAATTTTTGGTTCAGTTAGAAAATAGTGCCCATATAAAGAATTCTATGAAATTTCAAGTACGTACCATTAGCCATTTTTAAAATTATCATGCACGCAAGGTGGAAACATGACGAAATATTTTGTCACAAAGCGGATTAAATTACAAAAATATTTGTGGCAACACAAACTATCTGGTTACTGGTTTCTAAAGCAGCTATATTATGTAGTCAGCTGTAAAAAGTTGAAAGTAATTGCTCTTAAAGTAAATAATATATCCCAATTCTTGCAACAGTCACATATTTGAAGATCATAAGGGGTTTAAGGTGGATGAGCTCCCTTAAATCCCTCCCAACCCCAAGTTTCGAACCCGAACCCTTCGGTAAGGCAGTCAGATTCACAGGAACATTCCAGTTTAGGCAGTTAATTCAAAATAGTTCTGATATTAAGCTAATATATGTTACCCATGACAAAAACCGACAGACTGAGGAACAGAATCTGTCGATATAAAATATAATTGAAAGGAAAATATTAATTAAAGATCTTAATAAACGCCGAATAACAGCAACTCTAGAAACTAGCAGCAGTTTTTAAGTGCACGTTGATGCCCAATGAATGATAAGTTCTTGCATTTTGTACAAAGGCAGTGTATTCCTGTCCACGTGAATATTAATAAAATGAGGAAGAAACGAAAAGACTAAGACATGAACGTTCCTAACGACAAAATTAAGCAACCGTAAAGGAGTACCGTGTTCAGCAGTTGGCTTACTTTCGCACGTTCTTTATTTTTTCTTCCGCGTTCTAAATCAAATTACATTTAAGTGGATACGTAGATGGAGACATAAGCTGTAAAAGAATTCACCACCACAAGTAGCGTCATTCGCAATCCAGAACGAAAAGGGGTCGGTTTGAACGTTCTAACGAACGATCGGAGATTTAAATTTAATTAAGCGGGATTAGAATATCAGCGCGGAGTGCAAACAAAGATGCGCAACCAGCTTTTTCCTCTTTTCTAAGGATATTTCTCAAACGATTTTTTTCTTCTCACAACCTCCCAGCTTGCAGCATGAAAGATGATAAATACAGCCTGCAAGAAACGATAATTTCGAAACCTTTTCGATTCGTTCAGTTTGTTTCAAAATATTTTCCTCATTAGAAGGTAAGAAATGCTGCATAATCAATCCTTTATTATTATAACAATGCTACTTCAGAATCGTTTGATGAAACAATAGATTAAAGCAATTTTATTTTTGAAATGAGCCAATGCAACTAATGCATTAACTTAAGTGAAAACTCTTCAAGTTTTGCTGACAAGAATTCACGCTAGAAACATTCTCAGGATCGTCTTTTTAAAATTATTAGAGGTAGTTGTGAAATTTTGTTTACAATTTGAAAAAAGCAAATTGAAGATTTGCCAACGACTAGCTTTATGTTAATTTCTTTCTTTATGTTCCTTATCTCGCAACTGTACTCGCTTAGACCTGATGTTTATGCAAATTGTAGAGTGAGTAGTATTGTTAAACTAGAATGTGTAAAGAAAGGATGAAGCTTTTAGAGACCACAGTAAAGGAGGAGTTTGAACCATAGTTTCTTAATATGATGCCTCAGCATAATCCTCCTTAAATCAATGCACTTGTGCATATTGTGCTGCATTTTGTTTACATTCCTCTTATGGAATGATATTTCCTATGTCTCATGCCAATAAACGACCTTATCAACGTCTTTGTTAAAGTGATGTCCTTGAAGTGAATTCTTCAAACAAGTGCAGGTAAAAGCTAGGCCAACACCTCTGCAGAGCCATAGGTGATTGAGGTATTACTGAACCTAACTAACTCTTAAGCTTCCACCCCAGACAGAATCCAAAGAAGAACACGCCACTGAACAGTTCGAGGATCTCTCATCTCTCTTCTCATAATTTGTTTCGGTATATTTTTGTTTATGAAAAGTTCTTGTTGGATAATGTGTTGCACACGTTTGTTCGAAATCTGCAAGCATTCATACATGGTTTCATAGTCATTCGACACTTGCTCTTAATCATATACAACACGCCATTGATGTTTTCCTATGTTGATCCATCTCTGAATGTTCTGTGATTCATTCAAAATGCTTTCGAAATCGACGATTGCTATTTAACAGTTTCGAAGGATGGCACTTCATTTCCCAAGTAATCTGAAGTATGTCCTTGCGACGTTCTGTTGCAATGAAGGAAGCAAGAAGGAAGCATGTCCATTTAATAAAAATTTCGAACAGTAAGTCAAAATGTTCCATCTTAACATTCTACAAAATTTTAACTAAACGAAATTTCTTCTTTATGGGGCTCAAATATTTTGACCCTTCTCATATAATCTTCATCAGGCGTTCACTGGAACTTCTTTCGAAACACTGCCAAGAAACACCGCAGAAAAATAACTAGATTTGGCAAAAGTTTTCAGGAGCTCGGTAAGTCTTAAAGGCGTAAGCAGTTTCCGTTCCATTTCAAGGTATTGTAGATTTGCATAGGATTTGCCGTCGTATCCACTTTTCACTTTTAGAATATCGGCAAATAGCTGCTCATTCAAATTGACGAGAAGGCACGAAGTTTAGCTTGTTTCCATTGTAGTGATACTGTCCACAAGTTAGGTTTTTATCTTTGAGCCATCGGACATGGCTATAACTAATTGCCAATCTCTGTTCATAACTTTTATAATCAGCTGTTAGTAACGTGGGAAAGTTGTCGAAGTTAGTTAACGATAATTATTCCAGTCGGATTTTAACGTTTTCAGAATACTACTAACTTAGTTTTCCACGTTTTATTGCCCATTTTCTCAATATAGGGCGTTACGTTCATTTTCGCTTCACTCCATTGTTTGCTTTCAATATAAAATGGTTGTGCTTCTGCCATTTGTACAAAAATTTTTCGTTAAGTCTTCTTAATTGCGAAACTACGGAAAACTTACTTAAGTAAACCATGAACATAAATTAAAACTGTCAGCCCCCCTCAAAAAAAAAAAAAAAAAAAAAAAAAAAAAAAAAAAAAAAAAAAGAGGAAAAGGAAACTTAAGGAAGTTTAACTCAAGTTTGAACTGAATAGCATTACTCAAGTTCTTTTGTAAGTATTGCCAGTCATAACTTATTTTCTTCATTTTTAGTGATGTTTATTCTTCCATTATTGACAATAGTTTCTTCACATAAATACTAATATAATTACACTAACCAATAGAACTTATTCCCCATATTTAACTACATGAATATGCAAATTAATTGTAAAAACACTTTTTTGTTAATTATAATATAGACTATTCATCTGTGTTTTTCTTTAACTTACCTCGGATATATCATGATTTGAATTAACCATAAATCACTTCTCTGTTTTTACTACAATAGATCAGAGGTAGACTGTCCCAATCTACCCCTCTCAATCAATCTATCGAATGTACTAAAGTAGTTAACAAAATAAAATGTACGGCAAATGTTACAGTGAACGATGTGGTCTGTCCTAACCCAAGTCACATAAGTTAGATGTACAAATTATAAATCAAATGTACAGCACATAGAAGAAGATAAAAAATAACGATATCGATAACAGAGAATAGGTACCAGAGGTATACTCTGCGGATAAAAAGGGGGAGGAACATTCCTGTATCTCCCGTTCTACTGGGCCGATTCACGAAGTGCAATTTGCATTTTACGTGTCTCGAAAGCGCAGCGTAGGATATGTACTAGATTTATATATAGCATTGTTCTAACATAAGTGTTTTGATACAAAATCGGACTTTTTCTAAAATGACGTACTCTTCTTTTGCATATTTCCATTTTACGACTCGAGTTACGTCTAAATATTAAGTTTTGTAAAATTTGTTGAGATACTTGCCGAGAAATTTAAAAGTTTAGCTTGGCGCCCTTTTTACAGTTTGCGCCAAGAATAATTCACTTGGCGTAATTCTTAATTTATAACAACCTATTTTCCTTTCCCTTTTTTCTGAATACCACACATCCAGGTCATCAAAATTAGAACAGTGACAATAGCGAAGCAAATGCGATTATTTCATGGCCACAAATGGGGCCTCAATCCTCATATTCAGAAGGTCCTCTTCACCACAGTGGTCGAAAAGATAGTCACTTATGCAGCAGCAGTATGGGTTCACCCAATGCAAAGCAGGAGAATTAAACACCTTTCTACCATTCAAAGACCCTTTGCATTGGGTATCACCAGAGCCTACCGCACGACCTCTTCAGATGCGATCAAAGTGCTGGCTGGCCTCCTTCCCCTACACATCCGTGTCGAAGAGGAGGCAGCAAGACAAATCGTTCTGAAGCTTAAAAGACCTGTCACCTTTGACGAAGAATATTTTAATCTAGAGGACTATGAAGCTAAATGGTGCCCTCTGAATATCGATTCAGCAGCCAAAGGCACCAGAATAAGCATAATTACCAATCCAACTACGGCCCACCGTCCAGCACAGATTACCATCTTCACTGACGGGTCGAAGATAGACGAAAACGTGGGAAGTGCCTATGTGGTCATGCTGCAAGATACAGTCATAGATCAATGGAAGGGTCAACTAAGGCAATTTAATAGCGTTTTTCAGGAAGAAGCAGTGGCAATTGCGCAAGCAATCCGCTACCTGCAATCCCACCACTCCCGCAACGCTACAATAAAGACAGACAGTCTTTCTTCGCTATACGCAATAGGAAACCCTGACCACCCATCCGATATTATTCAGGGAATACAGGAAGATTTGCGAAAAAATTTCCAACTCCATACAAGACTTGAATGGATCAAAGCGCACGCCGGCCACCACGGCAATGAGTTGGCTGACCATCTAGCCAAAGAAGCTGCCACAGGAGCAACATCTCAACAAATCAACATCCCATGGCCAGTGTCTTACCTGAAAAGAACATTGCGCTTAAAGACAATCGGGAAATGGCAGCAGACATGGGATAACAGCGATACCGGCCGACGGACTTATTACCATGTCAGCTACGTGGATACTACCAAAAATTTTGCAAACATGCAATTGGTAAGATACATTACGGGTCACGGACCATTTCCCGAGTACTTTAACAAACGCGGGATAAGTAACACTAGCCAGTGCACCTGTGGACAGACTGGCTCTCCGGAGCATATCTGACCTCCTGTCCCCTTACAGAAGGGCGACATATCAACCTTCCGTCGACCAATCGACAAGCTTTCTATAAGTTTTTGATAAAACAGAGGCACTTGGTTAGAAAAATAGGGCTTTTAATGGATAAACTGGCCGACCTTGACACAGACCTATACCATACTTAGTCAGCCATATAGACGAGTAGTAATTCAGTGTCTAGCACCAACGACCAACACCACAAAATAACTGTGAATTATCGTAAGGAGTATCCAACACTCCTAGTAATATAGCAAGAATCAACTATTTAATCAATTTGCATTATGCCAACCAAACGAATTATGTCTATTATCTGTACCGCAATATGTAAATAAGGACCATCTGTACCTGTTTATAAGTGTATCTTAAGTACCATCACCATGTAGTCATGTTTTATGTATGTATATGTATAATGCACCCAATGATTCTATACTCAATGTAATTATCCGCCTTGTATTTGTATATATATGTTCTAGTATAAATGTTACTGTATTGATCATTAACTGTATTAATCATTGTTGCATTATTGTATTAATATTAGAGCATCATCAAATTAATAGCACCAATTGAACCTTATTACGTAATTTCAAGTCTACGAGACTAAGGTACTATGTGCATTAAGATTGTGAGCCCAATGATTACTATGTGCCTAATACTATGTATATATATCCTCGTATGTATGATAATGTAACCATGCATCCGAATATAACATCACGCAACATGACACTTTACCGCATAGTGTTAATCTAAAGTCTTAATTCTAAAAAATCCATTGCATTAACTAACTTCTATAGCATTATTATTATATATATATTTGTTTATATATTATGTATCGTCTGTATATGTACCATGTATATAATGCTTATAAATCCAATGATTACTGCGTGCCTAATAATTGTGTATACGTGTTTTAGTATGTATATAACTGAATCCATGGCTCCGCGCATATCATCCTGTAGCATGGCATTGTACCACACAGCGTTAAACTAGGATCTTACACTAAAACTAACAGCACCAATGAATTGTTCCAGCATTGTACTAATCTTATGTATTATGTACGAATATGCATAGTGCATCTAATAATTATGTATCCTATGTTAATTATGCACATAAATATTTGTATATTTTTATATATATAGTATTAACAAGTAGAAATATTACTGTATTCATGCGTCAGTATTTAACACTGTGTAACAAGAAGCCGTTTCGCAAAGTGTTAAACTAGAATCTTACTATAAAATTAATTGCATTTATTACTTTCTATAGCACTGTATTATGAACCATCTGTTTATATATGTATATGTATACCATGTACCTAATGTATGAGAATTTAGCGATTATTATGTGCCTAAAAGTTGTGTATATGTATATTAGTATATATATTAGTTTATCCATCCAATCGCCTACAGCATCATGTTACATGTAAAAATAACAGCATCAATTACTTGCCCTAGCATTGTATTAAGAAACTAATATATGAATATGTATATGTATTATGCGCCTAATGTATACGTACCCAATGACAATTATGCACCTTATAATTGCGTATAATTGCATTATTTTTAAAATACTATAAAATTAATTGCATTAATTATCCTCAACGGCACTCTACAATGTACCATCTGCTCATGTATATAAATGTGCCATGTACCTATTGATTATGAAATCGAATGATATAAGCATTATAAATAGGTATAGCATTGTAAATAGGAAAACAGTATAGAATTGTAAATAGGAAGCTGTACCCATGCACCCGCATACATTTCTACGTAACGTGACACAGTAAGGCAAAATATCAACCTAGTGTCCTATTATGAAATTAATAAGCACCTATTACTAGTTATAACATTATTTTATGGATCTAGAGTTTACGTATGTGAAGAAGTACCAAATGTTTATGTCACCAATGACTATTATGTACCAAATATAAGCGTATATACGCTTTTGTCTATATGTAATTGTGTATGTCCTTGTTTATATGTAATTGTACCCATGTATCTACTAGTGTTATCACATATTTATCACATATCTTAGCACTGTATAGTTAATATACATCTATTACGCACTGAATAATCATGTACCTAATGTGTCTGTACACAAAATGTCTGTATATATGTATATGAATTTATGTTCTCTATATATTGTAAGGATCTTAAGTTTTACTAAAGTTTATTCTATTTTAAATCTTTACTATCACTTCTTATTTTCTACTTCCGGCCAGAATTAAAAGCTTTAACTTATTTATGCAAATTTGTCTTGCGAACGCCAAGTACTTAAGTTGTGGCTTTTTGCCAAGCAAGAGAGAGGAAGGAGTGATTAGGAGCGGGCCGCTTGCCATTGCAGTTTTACTCGGTTGCTGGTTGCCTTCAAGGCCAGAGGTTTAATCCTCTTGATAATTTTAAACGTATCGTAGTGTTAACAGTTCTCTGTACTACATACGGTCTTTCTGTTAATATACGGCCAATCTTCAGGTAGACAGTTGTTTATTAATCCAAAGGTAGTTTAGTTAGAATTTAGTTAATATTTTTATATTCTTACGTTCAGACCACAAGTGGTTGGTCTCTGTATTCCGAAGTCCGGAAATCATTGTAAAGAGAGAAAATAGGTAACGTAGTAGAAGAGGTGTATCTTGTCTACTTCCCACATTTATTGAATATAGCTTTAGTAAGCTCCCTGTTCCGAGTCAGGTCATCTAATGTTCCCTAAGCAAAGAAGGAGGAACACTGAACCTGATAGTGGCGCCCGACGAAGAAGAATAACTATGGCCGAGTTTCAAGAAGAACCTGTGCTGCCTGCAGAAGCGGCTCAGAATCCAGAAATGCCAGCTGCCGCCCTGGAGGGATTTGGTTACATCGTCCAGACCATGCGTGCATCGATGAAACCAGAAGCAACATTTAATGGAAACTCACCGGTAACCAGTTTTTGGAAAAATTGGAGGACCACTTCATGATGTATCCCGTGCATGAGTTCCAGAAAGTCACCTTAGCTACCAGCGCTTTGAGGGGCCAAGCGCTTAATTGGTTCAAAAGTATAGGCAGAAGTCTCTTGGGCCAAGCGGGAAGTCCCACCTATACTTACGAAAATTTCAAGACTGCCCTAGTAAAAGCCTTCCCTGTCGTAAGGGATCGTGCAAAATTAGAAGCGGAACTTTTCAGCATATACTAGAAACGAATTGAAAATCTCTCAAGCTTTATTTTAAGAAATATTCACGTCTTCAAACTCTTGTATGGAAACCGTCCGGATCCTGAGATAATTCAAGTGATTTTGCCGAGGTTACTTCCCCAAGTACAAGACTTTATTGAATTAAGGAATCCGACTACACAGGTAAAGTTATTTGAGCTAGCAATCCAGTTTGAAAGTAGAAGAACGGCGGACATTGAAAGAAGACGCCAATATGAGCAACGAAACCAATTTGGTGCGCCAAGACCACAGCAAAGTCAAGCACACGGCTATGGAAGCAAAGCAAATCAGTGGGCAAGGAAACCCGAGTATCCAAAAACAGCCGGCGAACGTCGATAGTTCAATAGCAATCCAGGAAAAAAGTCTGAAGGCGAGTGGAAAAAGAAGGAAAGCATGGAAAGGAAAAAACAAGATTTAAACTAAAACGGATTTCTGCTGATGGGAGGGTGCGGAAATCCGAAGGCCAAGAAAACCCCTCTTCCTTCAAGTTAAATACAGTGATGGTGAAAAATTTGATTCCAAAGATTAAGGTGTTGGTGAATAACATCCCAGCCACCGCACTCCTGGATACAGGCGCGCAGTGTTCCTGTGGGGCAGAAGATTTTTTTAGGAAGTATTTTCGTAAATACCGCATATATAATTCGGATAATACGACAGTGTTAGCTGCGCAGGGTGAAAGATGCAAGTGCATAGGTAAATTACCGCTATACGTTCGTATCAAGGACGAACAAGTAAAGATTATGTTTTTTATAGTAAAGAATCTGCAAGCACATATAATCTTAGGGATAGATTTTCCTTCAGAGGCAGAAGCAACACTGGATTTGAACGAAGCGTCCCTTAAGCTGACGATGAAACCAGTTCGAGAAGAGAAAACAGAACCACCTATGTTAAACCTTGACCACCTGCCTAAGGAAGAGCAACAAAAAATCCGACAAGTGGTAAGTGAATTTGCTTCGTTATTTAGTGATATTCCAGGATTTACTCAAGTTACTAACCATAGTATCGACACCGGAGATTCACTGCCAGTTCGCTACAAACCATACCGGTATGATAAGAATAAAGAAAAAATTATAGAGTGGCACATTAGAGATATGTTACGTAAAAAGATCATAACGCCCATCTCAAGTAGTTATGCTAGCCCGTTTGTTTTATGTAAGAAAAACAATGACTATCCAGTAACACATCCAAAAAGGTGGCGTTTTGCGATTGACTATCGTAAATTAAACTCCATGTCTAAATATCCGGTATATCCGTTACCTATTATTGAAGAAATTCTAAGGAACATAACATCTAACAAATATATGACGACTTTAGACTTAACGACTGGTTATTTTCAAATAGGGATTAGACCGGAAGACGTGCCTAAGACTGCTTTTATAACCAAGTCCGGCACTTATGCATTCCTGCTTATGCCGTTTGGCCTTTCAGGGGCACCAGCAACATTTCAGCGATGTATGGACATTGTGCTGAGGCCTGTTCTTGGAAAGTCCACATTTATCTATTTAGACGATATCATTATTACTAGTGATAATCTGGACCAACATGTACAGCATTTAAGACAGGTGTTTTCATTATTAAATGAAGCCGGTCTAAAAGTTAATGTCGAAAAGTGCAAATTTGCAGCCCCTGAATTAAAATATTTAGGTTACAAAATATCGCAAAAAGGGATCGAGACAGATGAATCAAAAATAATCGCTGTACAAAAGTATCCGACTCCAAACACGGCAAAGAAGCTCTCTTCTTTTCTAGGACTTTGTTCATATTATAGGTCCTTTATAAAAGATTTTGCAGCTATTGCTGAACCATTGTTAAAATTAAAAAGGAAAAAGGAAAGATTCTCGTGGATAGCCGAAGCCAATAGTGCTTTCGAAAAATTAAAGCAAGCATTAACGCAAGCCCCGGTTTTGAAATTTCCTGAAAAGGATGAAAATTTAGAAATTTCAGCGGATGCTTCGGATTATGCGGTAGGAGCGGTACTTTCGCAAAATCAGCAGCCCGTGGCATTTTTTAGTCGAACTTTAAATCAAACACAAAGAAATTATTCCGCGACCGAGAGAGAGGCACTTGCAGTTCTGTTAGCAGGGCAAACGTTCCGAGTCTATTTTGGAAGGGCGCCAATAACAGTATATTCTGATCATGCGGCGGTAACTAGATTGTACTCAGGTAAAAACTTATCCCCAAGGTTAATAAGATGGGCACTCAAATTACAAGAGTATAATCTGGTAATCAAGCACACCCCCGGAAAGGAAAATATCGTAGCAGATGCCCTATCCAGAATAAAAATAGATGAAGAAGGTAATACTGCAAAGTTGGCAATGCTCACAGCATGTACAATGAATTCCCGAGAAACTGTAATAACCGAACTGGGTAAGGATCCTGAGTTTAGAAACATTTATGAGTTTTTAAAGGATCCTGAAAATTTTAGCCACCAAGATATTGTGGCGATAAGAAATAGGGCGGCCCATTACGAACTAATAGATGGTCTATTATTTTATACAAAAACTACGAATTCCAACAACGAATTTCGACCTGTTATCCCAGCTAGTCTTAGATTAAATATTCTGCAGGAGTTACACGACAGCCCTTTAGCTTCTCATGCTGGTATTCGAAAAACTATCTAACGCGTACGCGAAGCAGTGTATTTTCCTGAACTGCAAAAGTTAACAAGGGCGTATGTCCAGTCCTGCCCAACATGTCAAGCAGTTAATTATATTAATTTCCGCCCGGCCGGGTTTCTAAATAGTATTAAATCCAAATTTCCAAATGAAATAATTGGCATCGATTTATTGGGCCCTTTCCCAAAAAGTCAGTTAAATAAAAGTCGGTATCTCCTTGTTATGGTTGATCATTTTAGTAAGTGGACCGAAATTGTTCCCTTAAAACGAGCCTCCGCGAAATTAGTTACTGATTCTATTTTAAATAAATATATTTTAAAATACGGGGCGCCCCTAAAAGTTATATCGGATAATGGTCCTCAATTTGTAAGTAATATATTTGAAGACATGTGCCAAAAACTGGGCATACGTCATTTAAAAATGGTCCCGCATCGGCCGCAATCAAATATATCGGAACGGGTCAATAGAAATATAGTGAAAATTATCCGTAGTTATGTTAAAAATTTTCATAAAAGCTGGGATAACTATGTCAATGAATTAGCTTTCGCCCTTAGGACCGCAAAACATGATACAACGGGCAAAACTCCTGCTGAGTTATTTTTAGGCAGAAAGATTATAACGCCGTTAGATAAATTATTTTATGTTCAACAAAGAGCCATAGAATTTAAAATGGGCGATATAGAAAAATTAATTAAAGAAGCAAAAAGGAACACTGAAGTAGCACAAAGAAAACAGAAGCTCTATTATGATATGAAACGACGGGGAGTAACTTATAAAGTAGGAGATGAAGTATTAAAAATTAAGCATTCACTTTCTTCAGCACCAGAAGATAAAACCGCCAAACTTTTCCCACGATTTGAAGGACCAATTGTCATAGAAAAAATACCTCAGGCTGTAGTGGTGTTAAAAGCCAAGAATGGTGAAACATGCTCCGCAATCATTGACCAGATAAAACCATTCTATGACCGTAATAAAATGCAAATATTTAAAGATCTTTTGTATGATCCGGCACAGCAGGCACGGCAGGCATGGCAGGCACTGCAGGCACAAGCTCCAGAGGTGGAACAACGAGAAGCACAAGGGCAAGCCATTAGGAGCTGAAGGGCGAGCCCGCACAAGAAGGAAGATAAACCAAACGCTAATCTTCGCTACCTTCCAGGACTGGGCAGAAAAAAGAATGTCCGAATATCACAAAGATAAGTAAAACTTTATGTTACTTTGCAACCTCAAGTTAATCTTTCATTCTTACTGCAAGTGGCAGAATTCAAGACGTTTTACCTCATGTGAGGTCTTCCTTTATCGCCAAAAAGGCGAGAAATGAGTTGTTACCTATTTTGGTATTATGTTTTTCAATTACTCGCGAGTAAAACTAAAATTAATATATAATAGGAATGTGTAAATACTTGAATATTGTAAAAGTTATTGTAGAAAATTTTATTTAAAATATTCTGGCAAGAAAGAAGTTTTAGTCTGAAAGCCTTTTGAAATGTAGTATTTCAATGGAGAAGAATCGGTACTTGCTTGGAAAAGAATAGAAGTTAACAATGTACTACTAATGTATGTTTTAAAATGCGTAAAATTAACGGCATGTTAATATGTTCTTATATACAATGTGAACTGTTATGTTAAACGTTAAGAAATACTGTGATATATTAAGAGTGAAAGTAATGCCAAAAATTTTTAACTTATTCGTGTGACTGTAAAAGGAGAAAATTATTGTGAATATGTGTTAAAGGTTGAATGAATGTAGTTAGGCTCTCTGACGCTACACTTCAGAGTTAGCCACTTTCAGAATAGTACCTCAGTGTTTAGAGATGAATATAAGGTGTGTTATGAGGTCTTGTTATGTTGAATTTTAACACGTTAGTGTTTTGATTGCAGGCTGTAGTGTTGAACACTTGTACATAAACACATTCGTGTTTGGTGTTTTCTTTTACAACACATGTCAGAGAGCACGGGGGGAGAATTAAATAACGTCATGAATGAAATAAGAATGTTAAGAGAAATATAAATATTCATGTTACTTGCCATTTAATTGTGTAACATTTCATTAAACTAGTTTTCCTTCCAGATCTCTGGAAGGAACCAGATTTCAACTAGAAACTCCTGTTTAGATGCAGTACAGATGAAAAGTAATTGTCCATGGAATTGATAATATAAAAACGATTTTTTTTTAAATTTCTAGTTTCTAGTGAGAAATGTTTGTAAAAGATTGGCCTCGCGTTAGATTCTAGAGCTAAAAGTTTTCAACAAGGTCGTTTTAGACCTCAGTTTCAAACTAATTAACTCTGGCGGGAAGTATGTAAGGATCTTAAGTTTTACTAACGTTTATTTTATTTTAAATCTTTACTATCACTTCTTATTTTCTACTTCCGGCCAGAATTAAAAGCTTTAACTTATTTATGCAAATTTGTCTTGCGAACGCCAAGTACTTAAGTTGTGGCTTTTTGCCAAGCAAGAGAGAGGAAGGAGTGATTAGGAGCGGGCCGCTTGCCATTGCAGTTTTACTCGGTTGCTGGTTGCCTTCAAGGCCAGAGGTTTAATCCTCTTGATAATTTTAAACGTATCGTAGTGTTAACAGTTCTCTGTACTACATACGGTCTTTCTGTTAATATACGGCCAATCTTCAGGTAGACAGTTGTTTATTAATCCAAAGTTAGTTTAGTTAGAATTTATTTAATATTTTTATATTCTTACGTTCAGACCACAAGTGGTTGGTCTCTGTATTCCGAAGTCCGGAAATTATTGTAAAGAGAGAAAAATAAAGGGTTTCGTATACCCTTCCTGTGTATCTTGTCTACTTCCCACATTTATTGAACATAGCTTTAGTAAGCTCCCTGTTCCGAGTCAGGTCATTTAATGTTCCCCAAGCAAGTAAGGAGGAACACTGAACCTGATAATATGATAATGTAACTATGCATTTGCACATTTTATCCTGTAACACGGACCGTATCGCAAAGAACTAACTAGAGCCCCACTCTAAAATTAATTGCACCAATTATCTGTTGAGCATTGTATTACGTACCTATTGTTAATGTATGTTAAAGTAGCACTTACCTAACACTTGGGTATCCACTATTTACTGTGTACCTAATACACGTGTTTTAATATCTTTGTACATTGGTTAATGTACTTAGGAAACAGTACAAATATTTCAGTAGCAAGACATTGTACCACACAGTACTAATCTGGGGTCTAACTTTTAATTCACTGTACTAATTACTTATTCCAGCATAACATTGCGCACCTAATATTTCAGTATGTACATGTCTTCTGTAATCTAATGATAAGGCTTCAAAGGATCATAGCTATGTATATATGCTACCGTATCCATACTTTTGCATACACCTTGTAACATGGCAATGTATTATCCAGTGTCTAACATTAATTAGCCTTAACGCCACTGTATGAAGTACCAAATTTGTATGTATGCATATGTATTAGTATATTAGCACAATCAACACGTATGGTTGTCTAGATAAAGGTGGACGTGGCGCTATACCGATTAACCGTATTGGTAGAGGGGTGGTGCCCATGTTCTCCGTCGCATGTCGCATGTGAATAAAAGTGAATAAAAGGGGTGAAAAGTACACTGTTCATTTTTTCAAATAATTTTAACAAACTGCGTAAACTACATTTGGCGTTATGATAGCTTATAATAAATATGCCAGATTTCAGAAAGCGCCAATATATATTCATATACATCTTTCAAAACTTTGAATAAAGAGGTCTAATTTTTTGCAGGTGTGCCTAGAAATACACGTAATTTAAAGTTATTGTAAACATTTTATGTTTATATAAACTCCTGTGCTTGAACAACGGAATATATAGATCTAATAAATGTGTTAAATCGTGCTTTTGGGGCATGAAAAACACGGCCAAGTAGAACGGTAAAACGGCCAAGTAGAACGAAAAGTATAGAACTGCTCCATTTTATTTGTGGAAGGTGTTGTCGTTGTTGTCTCTCATCCCCGTGACCAGCAGAGCTAGATCAAGTCCATGAGCCCATTCACCCTGAAAGAGTCCAGTACAAAAAGGAGGTTCTGAACGAGGTCCTGTCTGGTAAGCACCAGACAAGATAAGATGTGATCAGGAGAGGCCTGTGCGGTAGACCACCGACAAAAGTCATTGATAACGGATGGCCACTATATAACCTAGTAAGTGCAGTTTGATCTCGTCTATTGCTACGCTTAACCAAGGAGTCACCAGGGCACTTACTCTGATACCATGGGTGCACTGGTGGGACCATCCAAACGACCTTATTCTTTGCCTTACATTTAGAAAAATAGTTTCCATATAAGTAAGAGGAGCGGCAGGCGCTGTGGTCTCGCCAGCTCTAGCCAAGCTGTCCGCAATTTCATTTCCAGCAACGTTGATATGAGGCGGAATCCACTGAAAGTGGATCCGATGAGACAGGGAAAGTTGTTTTAGTTTCCTGAGGATGTCTGCACTTGTATTATCCCTCACATTATGCCAATCAGCCAAGTGCCGGATGGCACTTCTACTATCCGAAAACATCCAGATATCTTTTAACTGAGGAAGCTACATGATGGAGTCCAGACCCTCCAGAATTGCAATAAGCTCGCTTCGAAATACCGAGCAGTAGTCTGGATTTCTTCTTTCTTCTTTTAGTTTTGGAATTCTTATTTCTTGATCCCGAAATCTAATATAAATGCCACTGCCACTTGAATAGTTAGTGCAAGGTGTTACATTGTGCTACTGAAATAAACAACAATAATATTCATTTTATAGTCGGAAAAATTCTGTAATTACGTAAGGGACAAACAGCATGCTTACATATTAAAGCGTGTGTACAGTAAAAAGTCTAGGCGAAAAGGCAGCAAAATTGACAATGCAAATATAACATAATGATCTATGATAATGATAGTTGCTCTTCGAAAGAAATTATATACTGCCATAATTGCTTTTCAAAGTCAGCTAAGCATGCACTTTACAAACAGAAAATGCAACACTAACGGAAAATGTGGAGAGAAAACGTTAAATCTAAACAGAATATGTACTGAAAAATCAAAATGCAGTGCTATAGTGTGGTGTGCAACTATAATATATCCGATGTATAGATATGGATTATAATGGGTAGAAAGACAATGCATAGATAATTAGTGCGTAAATATTGTGGATAATAGATGAGGTAAGCATATTTATTTGGAGCTAGATTTACCATTAATGGATTTAGCATTATTAGAAATCAAGCGGTAAGTATGATCCATATTTATGGAATCGAAAAACCCTGGGGAATGCAACTCAAGTGATTTCTGGCCCTTTACTTCTACCATCAGCCTTTCGAGAAGACATTCGTCTCGACAGATTTTTACCGTAATATAAAATACATTTACAAGCACCAATACCTTTTCTTGGTTTCAAGCTTAGTACGAAAAATATTAAAGCTGGCTTTAATAACCTCCGAAATCAAAAGGGCGCCGTGGACTTAAAGAAGCATTTGTATCCGCTTCTTAAGATAACCACTTGCCGAGAATATATGTAAATATATGTAACCATGAGTGTTTATTTTACAGAGGGTTTACTCTATTTTAATAATCTGTGTGATGATTTATACATTTTCTATATAAAGAAAAGAATAATGATATTTTTTTGTACTTACGTACATTTAAAAGTAAAACTATAAATGGCTTGGTAGCGTTCAGTAAAGAAAATAACGTATAGACAAAGAAAAGCGGAAAAATATTAAAACCGAGATATTTCTAAATGTCAAAAAATAGGACTTCTGACGTTTGGTCACAGTTTGCGCAGGAAAAAGCAAAAAACTTCCATCGCAGCCGTAGTAGCAGTGGCTGGGAGAAAAATAAATTCTCCCACGTAAAAAAAAAAAAAAAAAAAAAAAAAAAAAAAAAAAAAAAAAATTGGTGTAAATTACCAGTTTCCAGTAGAAGTGCTAACACCTATCACTTAAGAAGAAGTAGGGGAAAAAATACAAGCACAAAATAAAAAAAGGAAGAAAGGGAAAATATTTCCTCCAAGAAGCGAATTTGTCAGTTGGCAATCCCTAAGGTTTTCTGTACATTTAGAGGAGCGAAGCGAAGACGAGCCGTGTGTGTGTGCGGAAGAGAACGTTCTCTTAACTGCAACCTCGGTTGTCTCCGATTGCCGTAATTAGGAAAGAAACGGTGAAAAACGTGCTCGTTTTGGGCTTCAAAATGGAAGAGAGAGGATCCCAAGAGGCAATCGGAGAATCCGAGGTTTCGCCGGTGTTCGGGGGGGCGACGGAAGGGAGTGAGAAAACTGTAAGGTTTTCTCGAATTTAATTTATTAATTTCCCATCCACCTAATGCGAAGACGAAGACATGCATAAAGGGTTTTTTTAGGTGGGAAGGGGAATAATTCGGAATGCATTCTCGTGCATTCGTTAGCAGTTCGCGATTTGTCTTTCCCTCGATTATCAAGGGATCGCTCGCAAAAGGAGGAGATGACAACTTCGAAAATACGAAAATTGGCAAAAAGAACACCTGTTGGAAGGGAGGAGAAGCGCGCATAATTTCTAACGAACGTCCTAAGAGGGCTTTTGAGGTAAAATAGCATAAAGTTAACATTTCTCAAACTTTTTTAGATCTACGAAATCGTAATTTTAAAGTCTGTCTGCAGCTAAAGTTTAAGATATTAATTTTGAAGTTGCGAATTGTCGTTACCGTAACTTTTTCAATTTTTGTTTATAGTACGCCATACTTTACGTTAGCATGCAGGACATCATTTACTATAAGGCAAATGAAACATTTATTTAGAACCTTAACTTTCAAACGGCTTTCAAGGCGACTGGTACTTAAGATATAACAGGGATACTTAGTTCTTTGAAATCGACTGCATCCAGTTTTCTCAGAAACTTAATTACGAGTTTCCTTCCGGTAGACAGGCCCGGTAGATAAGTTCCTAGAAAATACTGTATTGTGTAAAATCGTCTCATACGAGACTAAGAACCAATACAAAATTAATGGGGTACGTTCCGGTAGTAACATTTAAAAACAAAATATATTCTAATGGTTCTCACTGTTACCTCACTGAAAGTTAGATTTTTTGCAAAGCCAGACACCTTTTCTCCTTTTAACAAAACATTCAAAATTTCTATTTTCCCCTCCAAAGAAATAAACTTTCTTTTAAATTTTTTCTTTTTTAATTTCAGGCATATATGGAAGCTGAAATACAATTTAGCAATAGTGAATCTTAATAACGGCATAGCTAGTTATACCCAAAAATGTTTTTAAAAGGTTTTATTCAAAAACCACAGTTACGTAGTTTAAACAGTCAGCCGATATGCTCTTCGAGTGTGAGATAGATATGATATAAATTTTACTCCGTTTTAACATTAGCGTTTTGGTGAGCGCATTTGTATATTGTGCAGTAAAGGTGAACGCTGCCACTGACTGCAACGGAGATTTCCGCCATAGTAGTAACGCTAAAATGAAAAGGATTAGCAGAAGTGAATGCAGTAGCAGACTGGTGGACTGCGACCTTAGTTATAGAGTAAAAAACATCCACCTCCTAGTGACGGGCACTAGCCTTTTAAACATTGGCCACTATTAAGGCCGAAAGCGATGGTCCCTTTATTTTGTTGGCACCTATCAGGTGGACCCCCCTTTGCCTCCTAGGAAGTTTACTGAAGATATATTTTTATTTATTTATTTTATGTATAGCGCTGTTCTGACATAGGTGTCAATATACGTATGTTAGAACAATGCTATGCAGAGTGCCTCTGAACAAGTGGGCAAAACTTTAGGGGTGGTAGAAGGCATCCATACGAGCAATATTCGGCATAGAATGTATGGTCGGAACGCTAACGGCGCTAGATGGCATTGTAAATGGTACACTGACTACTAATAAGTCTTTGGACACCTATGAAAATGACGATATCTGTGGTCCCAGGGTACGCCACGGACTCCGCCGGTATATATCGTGTAGGAAACAGCATCGGCTTTAGTCGCATGCAAGATGCCTCGCAGTTCGGAGCACTCTGATTTCGAGAAAGGTATAATTATCGGGTATCACAAATGTGGCCGATCCTTAAGAGACATATCTAGCGATCTGAAGTACCCAATATCGACAGTGGCCTATTTGATTAAGAAGTGAAAGGTGAGGGGGGATTGTCGGAATGTGTCCCGAGTCGGCAGACCAACGAAACTGGGGAATAGAGACCGACTAGTGCTGTCCAGAGAAATTCGGAAGAACCGCACCCAACCGATAGCCCTCAACCGCGAGGAGTTTCAACAGGCAACCTGGAGTATTGTTTCAATGAATACCATCCGTAAGGAAGCACATCTGCTTGGTTTTCATGGTCGTGCTGCTGCCCATAAGCCTTTGATCCCAAAGTCCAACCGTGCTGCTCGGTTAATGTGGTGCAAAGCACATCGAAATTGGACCGTAGACCAGTGGAAACGGATTCTTTGGAGTGACGAATCAAGGTTCGCCCTTTACCGTTAAGATGGCAGGGTCTGGGTCTGGCGTCTACCTGGAGAACGTCTCCTGCCAGAATGCATTGTGCCAACAGTCAAGTTCGGCAAAGGTGGAATTATGGTCTGGGTGTGTTTCTCCTGGTATGGCTGGGATTGGTCCCCATTCATGGTAAGCTCAACTCCGATGCCTACTGCACTATTTTGGATGACAATGTGCTTTCTACGTTGTGACAGTTTTACGGGTTGGATCCCTGTTACTTTCAGGACGACAATGCCAGTTGTCATGTTTCGACGTTAACCAAGGCTTGGTATGGTGCCAATGGAGTTCATCGAATGGACTGGCCTGCCCAGAGTCCAGACCTGAACCCTATCGAGAACCTCTGGGACTAGTTGCATCGCCGAATTCAGGGGTGCACTACTCGTGCAAAATTGGTGAAGGAACTTCCATGTCTTCTCCAAGCCGAGTGGAAGAAAATACCACTAGCTGTCATACAAAGACTTGTGGAAAGTATGCCCCAGAGGGTCCACGCTGTAAATACCTCTCGTGGAGGCTCTACCAACTATTGATTTTGAATAAAGTTAGTTTTTCTTTTCTATCACAGGTGTCCAAATACTTATTGGTAGTCAGTGTATAAAAGGGTCGCCATTGTAAATGGTATAAAGGATAATTTTGTATCGGTTCAATCCACGGCTCTTTTATGCCGTGGATTGCAGAGAGAATGGTTGTTTATACAAGCCACAAAATGGATTGATGGAGGTGGTCTCACAGCTTGGCCAACAAGATCACGGGATCTCTCGTGTTTGGGCGCCTTTTCCTGTGGGGCCATATGAAAAACCTAATTTGCCAGTGCCCGTTGAAGCCGATATGGATCTAGTCGCCAGGATTGCCATTCTCGCCGGCGATATTCGAGAAATGCCTGGTATCTTTGTGTTTACGAATATATCTAACTGCTGACAGTATCTTTAAATCAAGAGCTGTAGAGTATACATTTAATTTTATTAAGCACTTATTTTATGTTAATTAGCTTTTCTGTCTTTATAGCAAATGAAATTGTTTATAGCAAACGAAATCGAGATTTCAGGCTTTAAATTACATTCTTACATTTAAAGAGAAGTACTTTTTTATTATTTATTTCTATTCGCTCTTGTTACATATCGTGATACCTCGGTATATATGCTGAATGAGTTTCAAATCTTTGAACCCTATGGACAGATTGGACCTATTTCAAACGAGCTTCCCTAATAAGAAGTACAGTAGGCGCGGCTGTGTATGATCCCGTTTGTCCATGGGTATTTTGATAACATTAATCAAAGGACAACATTAAAATACGAGGAAAATAATCCTTCAGAATAGCGATAGATTTTAACTAATTTCATATATATCTAGAAAGATAGAAATGGGCCTTCTAGCAGCATTTTGATTTAACAAATGCAAAGGTTCATAGACTGTTGACAGTATCTTTAACGCAAAAGCTGTAGAGTATACATTTAGTTTTATTAAACAGTTATTTAATGTTAATTAACTTTTCTATCTTTTTCGCTTTCCATTTTCTTACCAGAATACTAATTTCTAGTTCGCTCGATTCAGATGAGGTAGAAAAGGACAGTATTTAAAGGAAGATTTTACATGGTAGAATCAAAGCGTGCTGCACCTGTTAAAGGCCACGTTTGTCACTTGATTCTCTTGAGATCAGTTGATCTGTTGTGTTACATTATTCTCTGTTAGTTTGGTCACGGAGAGACGTATTAGCTTTTTGAGCAAACTTGCGAGGATTTCGTTTGTGTAGCCTTTTGGCTAACTTACGATTAAATTAGTTTAATTTTAATTCTCGTACATTTTGAGTTAAGTCATAAATGCTGGCTGGTTCTGTAAGCACAAGTCATGCCTTCTGTTAACTTTTATCTGAGTTAAACAATAGGGTCTTTTACAGGTTCTGTTGTAATTTCCAAGACATACAGAGATAAATCGCTTTTGTCTTAGGTAGAGTTCTCATAGTTTATGCTACGAAGAAAACGATAATCTGTAAGTTCATGTATGTTCATAACTTTTCTAGACAATTTTTGATAACTTTTCTAGACATATGTAACTTTTCTAGACAATTTTTGGCCGGTATTGTACCTGCAATCTTAATATTCCGAAAGCGTCGCTGATTGGAAGAGAATATGCGAATCTAGAATTTTAAATTAAACAGAAAAGCAGCCTCAGTTTGTAGATAGTATCAGGGAGTTTTGCTTTTTAGCACGGTTCTGCAGAACTTTACGTTTTTTATTTGGTTCTGATTGCCCTGAAAATCGATACTTATTTATCGATAACGATCGTTAATCTACTTCATACTAAGGTTGCTTTATTGCCTAATTGTAAATGTTTAACTTGAATCGAAACCAAGCTGTTTGGCGAGTTAAGGCCTGACTTGCTGATGTTTCGCTAACACTTGGCAATTTTTATAATCTATTTTGACCTTTTTTGGCGAACTCATCTGTCATTTGGTTACATTATTTTAATTTTAAAACTTATTTTCTGATATTTTTAACATATTAACCGAACTGTTGATCACAATGAGCGATGTAGTTTCGCTGTTTCCGTATATTTCGAGTGGCACTTCGGCGAATAGATAAAAACATGCGAATGATAACATTAACCATGATCAAACTGAGCATCATCTAAAACTAAAATAATCAATCCGCGCTTATATAAAACCCTGTAGTTATTATTATATATTTCACTGCTTTTTGAGAAACTGATGAGAATTGGGATTCCTTTCTGGAACTGTTACAGAAACGACCACAGGAATCTAAAAACTCGAGATGGGTTCCTCCAGAAGGTGATGAAACATAGAACAGACCTTGAACTGGAAAATGAGACTTTTCAGAAATTCCGTAGATGTTTTTACTTTATTTTGGGAAATATCAGCTTATATGTTATTCAAAGTAGTTTAAAAAATCAAACACCTCAAGATACTTTAGAAGTTTTGGATTTTTAGATTGTACATACACATTATCATGAACCGGACTGGTTTCATATCTGTACGGAAGCTTCACTAAATGCCGGGAATTTTTTTCCTCCCAGTTTTCGTTCTAGATACCCGTGGGTGAACTGTAAGGACATCAGATTATTTCGAAGGAGGAGACATGAAAAATCAGCAATGCCCTCGGCGGGTCTTGAAACATCGACCTCTCGAATATGCGCCGAGTGTGCACTACTAGAGCACTACACGACAAAGGCATGCTAAAAAGACGGGTTTGGTTTGGTTTGGTTTATTGAGATTACGGCAAAGCACACTAGAGCTCTCTGCGTAAGGGGAGGAATGCCTTCGTGGGGAACTTTCTAAGAGAACCTGGCTCGTATACACGTTACACATGCGGAAAACCAAGAAAACTCCCATGCAGCCAACCCGTTCGAGGGATTAAAACCTCGGACCGAACTACCAATGTTCAGCGACTTTACCGCTCGGCCGCTGGTAGGTCGCTAAGAAGGCGGGAGAAATACCTTATATATTACCCTCTTTTAAAGGACGACTGGGGATTAGGGGACCTAATCGCCAAATCCTGGTGGTGGAGAATCATCATCTACCACCCTTTCTTAGTTCGGACGCCACTGTAGAGACATTAGGATATTTTTGGAAGCAAAAGATATTAAAAATGAGAAACACTCTCGCCAGGACTCGAACCACGGACCTCTCGAATACATGCCGAGTGTGCAGACTACTACACCATGAAGGCATGCTAAGACGACAGAAGAAATACTACCAAGAACTGTTTTCTACGACGAGCTAATGGTTGTGTGACTTTAAGACATATTAATGCATCGAATTTCAGTTACAATAAATTGGGCATCCTCTCGGACTTCAGGGCGGCAGGATAGGCAATTGGATAAGGAGCCTGTACACTCTCCGAAGAAATCCTTGAATGCAAAATTCTTTTGAAGAAACTGAAATTAGGGCTAAAGAGACTGAAACTAGACTTGGTTGTATTATGGATTCTCGGTCATTGTGGCCTTTATGATAACGATCAGGCCTTTTTAATAACTCGCAGAAAAAGGGGTACTGAAATTGTTCAAAGGATATCTACAAATTCTTCTTACCATTCTGCAAAACTACACGTTCGTAAAGTTTTGTAACAAAAAATGGAGAGATGAGCTTATGACGCCTGGCTCAACCAACAGCTAGAGAAACATCTTGGAAAGAATATTTTCAGGCAAATCACTGGGAATATCTGCAGCCATCTTAGCTTTCTGAATTTTCCGTAAACATCCATGGATCAGTTCTTCTTTGTGTCTCTCTACTAGCTCCTCCACATCGTAATTCCTCACATTCAGACCTGTGGGCATACCCAGAGGAATAGTACCTTCAATTATAGACAGAGCCCCAAAGTTCATCTGAGGCTTGTTGATCATTTCCAAATCTTTAAAAAATGTATTGGAAACCAGCATGCTCTAATTAATATATCTGAGCTTATAAGGTATTTCTCCCGCCTTCTTAGCATGCCTTCGTAGTGTGGTGGTCTGCACGCTAGGCGCGTATTCTATATATCCGTGGTTCGATTACCGGCGAGGGAATTGTTCATTTTTCACTTCTCTTGCTTCCAAAAAATACCTAATGTCTTTACAAGCTAAGTTTGCTAATCGATTTAATTCCCTTCACGACGTTATCTCATTTAATAGCGTCTGTGTTTTTCACAATCATGGATATCGTCGTTCTACCAACGACATGGATACCGTCATCAATCATTTCACAATCATGGATACCGTCGTAAAGTATGCAGCAGCCAAGACCCGGATACATATCTCATCTTCATATTTTCCGGTAATCTCTTTTTTTACCTCTTTGGTAATGAGAACCTAACCATTTCCTTTGGTACTTGCCTTTTCTAATTAATTTTCTTAAAACTCATTGTTAGGAATTTCCAAAACCTTTATTTGAAATTACGCAAAATCATATGAAAATTCAAAATTGAAAGGCGAATTATTTATTGAATTGTAGCAACTGAACCTCAAGTTCGGTAGAAGAAATTAAGGATAGTGACTGCAATCATAATCCGTGAGAACTCGAGTTATATCACAACAAATATCGCATATTAAACGAAATTTTCCGGTTGAAATAGGATGTATGTCAAGATGGCCGTATTTTAAAGCGAACATACACCGAGGTACCACTGTCTTTACATCTACAATAACATAGTTTCGTACATCTACAACGATGGCTCATATTTTCGCATATTTTGAAAACAACATCACTTTTATTATTTATTTACTTATGCTTTTGTTGCTTATTTGCATCTGTAATCATAATATCGGTATATTTACTGCAATATGAAAAAAAAACTATACTTTTAATACGTGTTTGCTTCTATAATAATAACATGTTTATGGCAACGTTTTTTGGTATATTTAAAAAGCAATATCGCTAATTTACAGCTTAATTGCAATTACTTTTATTATATTTACATCTATAACGACAATAGTTAAACGTTTGCATCAATGTTTTTAAAAGTTCTCGGATTGGAAAACGTATATCTCAGTCACATTTCTTTCTGCCAATAAGAACAAAAAAAATCGTCTGCTTTCAGGGCGGAAATGAATGGATTCCAATCGATGGGACTGAGATAAGAGAAAAGGAATTCAGAAAATCCCCTTCAAACGTAACAAAACAAGTCATCGGCAAACAGACGTTGCAAATGAGAAATTAGGCGAGGGAGTGTCTCCTCCCCCTCCGGGGGTTGTGGCAGAGGGTGGAATGTAATTGACAGGCAACAAACGACGTCTCTTTCTCGATCCCGGAAAATATCTCGTTCCGCAATTAAAGCAAAACCGAAACAAACAAGACCCCATTCTTCTTTCCTTTTTGAGGGAGAGAAAAGACGCCCGCGTGGCAGACGATTACCCCGCTCAGTAGGATCTCTAGTTCCCCACTATGTGAACAAGATTAGTTTGTCGACCCCCTTCACGAAATTGCTAATTCACAAATTCATTCCTTGCAAAGTGTTATTTGTATTTCATGTTACTAGCTCAAAGAATATACGAATGTAACAGAGAAAAAAGATGTATAATATATTTATCTACTCATACGTATACACAAAAATACACTCGTAAATATAAAATACATACGTAAAGTTTACGTATACTCAAAAGCATAGGAAAATGACGTATAATACCCAAAATATAATTTACCAAAAAAATATGTTACAGGGGAAAATAATATATCTTTTTAAATGTATTTCTTTATCCACTCCAAAAATATAACTATAGGGGAAAATGACGCCCATTATTATGTTATACCAAAATATACGTATATCCAAAAATATGCATGTGTTTATATGACCAAGAATCCCGAGAAGATATCTATTCAATTAGGTCTTCCGGGAAATTTTGAGAACTTTCTTTAGATTATGCTATGCTACTTTACTATGTTATTTAGCAAATATCTCCCTTATGAAAGACAAGATTTTTTTTTTAATCCATATCCCAAGCGGACTGACAAACAGCTACTTTTGAGGGTGTTGCTATTCAGGATAAAATCTTGAATTAATCTATCAAATTACATCTGCATTGCTTAAATAGTTGAGGGTTTTAAACACAATAAACTCATTTTTAATAGTTTAACTAGAAACATAGGCAGTGGTGTCTTTCTGGAAGTTTTAAGCCGTTGCATTAGATTTCGATGCGTTTTGCTTATATGCATTAAAGATTCACGCCACCTGAAGGTAGTAGTACCATTGTGTGAAATATAATACGTATTATCCACGCGGTTTTGTGAATATCTAGTTGTCAGAATGTTTCCATTACGTAAAGCTTTCACGCCACCTGAAGTTAGTAGTAACATTCATTCCACCTGAAGCGTGAATTACAGATGGCGTAACATTTACGCCACCTGAAGCGTCAATTACAGGTGGCGTAGCATTTACACAGTGGTACTACTACCTTCAGGTTGCGTTGTAAGGATCTTAAGTTTTACTAACGTTTATTTTATTTTAAATCTTTACTATCACTTCTTATTTTCTACTTCCGGCCAGAATTATAAGCGTGAAGGAGTTTATGCAAAGTTGTCTGGCGAACGCCAAGTATTTAAGTGTGGCCTTTTTGCCAAGCAGAAGAGAGGAAGCCGTGAGTTCGAAGCAGGCCGCTTACCTTAGAAGTTACGCAGTTGCTACTTTGCCTTCCAGGCCAGAGGTTTTAATCCTCTTGATAAATTAAACGTATTGTAGTGTTCACAGTCTCTGTGCTACATACGCTTTCTGTTATTATAAGGCCAATCTTATTCTAAAGTTAAATTAGAGTTTAGTTTTATTTTGATATCTTTTAAGTTAGACCCCGAGTGGAGGGTCATTGTATTCCGAAGTACGGAAGTCATTGTATATAAAGAAAAAAATAAAGGGTTTTGTATACCCTTCGTCTGTATCCTGTCTACTTACTACAATTAGTGAACATAGCTTTAGTAAGCTCTCTGTTCTAGTCAGGTCATTGTATGTTTCCGAAGAAGGTTAGAAGAAACATTGAACCTGATAGTGGCGCCCGACGAAGAATAACCATGGCCGAGTTTCAAGAAGAACCTGTGCTGCCTGCAGAAACAGCTCAGAATCCAGAAATGCCAGCTGCCGCCCTGGAAGGATTTGGGTATATTGTCCAGACCATGCGCGCTTCGATGAAACCAGAAGCAACGTTTAATGGAAACTCACAGGTAACCAGTTTTTTGGAAAAATTGGATGACCACTTCATGCTCTACCCCGTGCACGAGTTTCAAAAAGTTACCTTAGCTACCAGCGCTTTGAGGGGCCAAGCGCTTAACTGGTTCAAATGTATCGGCAGAAGTCTCTTGGGTCAAGCAGGAAGTCCCACCTATACCTACGAAAATTTCAAGACTGCCCTACTAAAAGCCTTCCCTGTTGTAAGGGATCGTGCGAAATTAGAAACAGAACTTTTCAGTATATATCAACAAAGAATGGAAAACCTCTCCAGGTTTATTTTAAGAAAAATTCACGTTTTCAAGCTCTTGTATGGAAACCGTCCGGATCCTGAAATAATTCAAGTGATTTTGCCGAGGTTACTACCCCAAGTGCAAGACTTTATTGAATTGAGAAATCCGACTACACTGGAAAAATTATTTGAGCTAGCAATCCAGTTTGAAAGTAGAAGAACGGCGGACGTCGAAAGAAGACGCCAATATCAACAGCGAAACCAATTTGGTACGCCAAGACTACAGCAAACTCAAGCACATGGCTACGGAGAAAAAGCGAATCAGTGGGCAAGGAAACCCGAGCATTCAAAAACAGCCGGCGAACGTCGACAGTTCAATAGCAACCCAGAAAAAAAGTCTCAAGGCCAGTGGAGAAAGAAGGAAAGCACCGAAAGAAAAAATAATTTAAACTAAAACGGATTTCTGCTGACGAGAGGGTGCGGAAATCCGAAGGCCACGAAAACCCCTCTTCCTACAAGTTAAATACAGTAATGGTGAAAAATTTAACTCTTCCGAAGATTGAAGTCTTGGTAAATAATATCCCGGCCACCGCACTCCTGGATACCGGCGCGCAGTGTTCCTGTGTGGCAGAAGTCTTTTTTAGAAAGTATTTTCGCAAATACCGCATATATAATGCGGATAATACAACAGTATTAGCGTCGCAAGGAGAACAATGTAAGTGCGTAGGTAAAGTACCTTTGTACATCCGTATCAAGGACGAACAAGTAAAGGTGATGTTTTTTATAGTAAAGAATTTGCAAGCACACTTAATACTAGGAATAGACTTTCTTTCAGACGCACAAGCTACACTGGATTTTAATGAAGCGTCTCTTAAGCTGACGATGAAACCAGTGCGTGTAGAAAAGGTTGAACCGCCAAGGGTAAATCTCGACCACCTGCCTAATGACGAGCAAGATAGAATCCGACAAGTGGTAAGTGAATTTGCTTCCTTATTTAGTGATATTCCAGGATTTACCCAGGTTACTAACCATAGTATTGACACCGGAGATGCATTGCCGGTTCGTCAAAAACCATACCGGTATGATAAGAATAAGGAAAAAATTATAGAATGGCATATTACCGATATGCTACGTAAAAAGATCGTAACGCCTATCTCAAGTAGTTATGCTAGTCCGGTGGTTTTATGTAAGAAAAATAATGATTATCCTTTGGAGCATCCAAAAAGGTGGAGATTCGCTATTGATTACCGTAAATTAAATTCCATAACGAAATATCCGGTATATCCGTTACCGATTATAGAAGAAATTTTAAGGAACATAAAATCAACCAAATTTATGACAACTTTAGACTTAACGAATGGTTATTTTCAAATAGGGATCAGGCCTGAGGACGTGCCTAAGACTGCTTTTATAACCAAGTCTGGCACTTATGCATTTTTGCGAATGCCGTTTGGCCTTTCAGGCGCCCCAGCAACATTTCAGCGATGCATGGACATTGTGTTAAGACCTGTTCTCGGAAAGTCCACATTTATCTATTTAGACGATATCATTATTACTAGTGATAATCTAGACCAACATGTACAGGATTTAAGACAGGTGTTTTCTTTATTAAATGAGGCCGGTCTAAAAGTTAATGTCGAAAAATGCAAATTTGCAGCCCCTGAATTAAAATATTTAGGTTACAAAATATCGCAAAAAGGGATCGAGACAGATGAATCAAAAATAATCGCTGTACAAAAGTATCCGACTCCAAACACGGCAAAGAAGCTCTCTTCTTTTCTAGGACTTTGTTCATATTATAGGTCCTTTATAAAAGATTTTGCGGCTATCGCTGAGCCATTGTTAAAATTAAAAAGGAAAAAGGCAAGATTCTCGTGGACGGCCGAAGCCAATAGTGCTTTCGAAAAATTAAAACAAGCATTAACGCAAGCCCCTGTGTTGAAATTTCCTGAAAAGGATGAAAATTTAGAAATTTCAGCGGATGCTTCGGATTATGCGGTAGGAGCGGTACTTTCGCAAAATCAGCAGCCAGTAGCATTTTTTAGCCGAACTTTAAATCAAACACAAAGAAACTATTCCGCGACCGAGAGAGAGGCACTTGCAGTTCTGTTAGCAGTGCAAAAGTTCCGAGTCTATTTTGGAAAGGCGCCGATAACAGTATATTCTGATCATGCGGCGGTAACTAGATTGTACTCTGGAAAAAATTTATCCCCAAGGTTAATAAGATGGGCACTCAAGCTGCAAGAATATAATCTGGTAATCAAGCATACCCCCGGAAAGGAAAATATTGTAGCAGATGCCCTGTCACGAATTAAATTAGACGAACAGGGTAATACCGTAAAAGTTGCAATGCTGACAGCGTGTACAATAAATTCCCGAGAAACTGTAATAACCGAACTGGGTAAGGATCCTGAGTTTGGAAGTATTTATGAGTATTTGAAGGATCCTGAAAATTTTAGCCACCAAGATATTGTGGCGATAAGAAATAGGGCGGCCCATTACGAACTAATAGATGGTCTATTATTTTATACAAAAACTACGAATTCCAACAACGAATTTCGACCTGTTATCCCAGCTAGTCTTAGATTAAATATCCTGCAAGAGCTCCATGACAGCCCTTTAGCTTCTCATGCTGGTATTCGAAAAACTACTCAACGCGTACGCGAGGCAGTCTACTTTCCTGAACTGCAAAAGTTAACAAGGGCGTATGTCCAGTCCTGCCCAACATGTCAAGCCGTTAATTATATTAATTTCCGCCCGGCCGGGTTTCTAAATAGTATTAAATCCGAATTTCCAAATGAAATAATCGGTATCGATTTATTGGGCCCTTTCCCAAAAAGTCAGTTAAACAAAAGTCGCTATCTCCTTGTTATAGTTGATCATTTTAGTAAATGGACCGAAATTGTTCCCTTAAAACGAGCCTCCGCGAAATTAGTTACCGATTCTATTTTAAATAAATATATTTTAAAATACGGGGCGCCCCTAAAAGTTATATCGGATAATGGTCCTCAATTTGTAAGTAATATATTTGAAGACATGTGCCAAAAACTGGGCATACGTCATTTAAAAATGGTCCCGTATCGGCCGCAATCAAATATAGCGGAACGGGTCAACAGAAATATAGTGAAAATTATCCGTAGTTATGTTAAAAATTTTCATAAAAGCTGGGATAACTATGTCAATGAATTTGCTTTCGCCCTTAGGACCGCAAAACATGATACAACGGGAAAAACTCCTGCTGAGTTATTTCTAGGCAGAAAGATTATAACACCGTTAGATAAACTATTTTATGTGCAACAAAGAGCCCCAGAATTTAAAATGGGTGATATAGAAAAACTAATAAAAGAAGCAAAAAAGAATACAGAAGTAGCACAAAGAAAACAAAAATTGTATTATGACTTGAAACGACGGGGAGTAACTTATAAAGTAGGGGATGAAGTACTAAAAATTAAGCATTCACTTTCTTCAGCACCAGAAGATAAAACTGCCAAATTTTTCCCACGCTTTGAAGGACCATATGTTATAGAAAAAATAACTCACGCTGTTGTAGTATTAAAGGCAAGAAATGGTGAAACCTGTTCCGCAAACATTGACCAGATAAAACCATTCTATGACCGTAATAAAATGCAAATCTTTTCAGATCTTTTGCAGGATCCGGTACGGCAGACACCGCAGGTACAAGTTCCAGAGGTGGGAAAACGACAAGTACAAGGGCAAGCCAATGAGAGACAGAAGCAAGTGAAAAGAAAATTGCCCCGCGGAAAAATTGAAGGTACAAAGAAAAAGAAGTCGTTCCACCGTCCAAAAAACAGAGTTCACGAACACCCCCAGAATGAAGAAGGGAGAAGGACGACGTATGTGGAAAAGACCGGGAGAAAGGACGGCAACTATAACCCGGCTGTGAAACGGAAGATTGACTCATCCGACAGAACTCTCCGCAGCAAAAGTCGCCGAACTGCGGAAGGGCCATCAGCGGCGGAGGAAAAAGTACAAGAAAAATTTGAACGGCCAACAACGAGGTCCAAGCAGGATCACGACAGAAGTTTCCCGGTTCCACCAAGACCAGCTGCCTTCAAACGGCCAAGACCACAAGCAGAGGACAGAAGGAAGATGTTCAAGGGTGGCCGTAGTGGTGAAAAACGGAAGCTTCCAGAGGAAAGCACTGAAGGGCGAGCCCGTACAAGAAGGAGGATCAACCAAGCTACGGTCTGCAGCACCTTTAAAGACTGGGCCCAGAAAAGGATGTCTGAATATTACAAAGATAAGTAAAATTTTGTGTTACTTTACAAACTTAAGTTAATCTTTCATTCTTACTGCAAGTGGCAGATTTGAAGAAGTTTTACATCATGTGAGGTCTACCTTTATCGCCAAAAGGGCGAGAAATGAGTTGTGACCGATTTTCTTATTATGTTTTTCAATTACTCGCGCGTAAAACTAAAGTTGATGTATAATAGCGTTGTATAAAGACTTAAATATTGTAAAAAGTTATTGTATAAATTTTATTTAAAACATTCTAACGAGAAAGACGTTTTAGTCTGAAGGACTTTTTGAAATGTAGTATTATTTCAATGTAGAAAGAATTGGCACTTGCTTTGAAAAGAATAGAAGTTAACAATGTACTACTAATGTATGTTTTCAAATGTGTAAAATTAACGGCATCCTGATATGTTCTTGTATACATGTGAACTGTTATTTTGAATGTTTAGAAATACCGTGATATGGTAAAAGTGAAAGTAATGTTAAAAAATTTGTTATTCGTGTGACTGTAAAGATTAAATCATGCTGAATATGTGTTAAAGGTTGAATGATGTAGTTAGGCTCTCTGACGCTACACTTTAGAGTTAGCCACTTTCAGAATAGTACCTCAGGGTCTAGAGTTGAAATTAGGGTGTGTTAAGAGGTCTCGTATGTTGAATTTTAACACGTTAGTGTTTTGATTGTAGGAGGAAGTGTTGAACACATAGACAGAAACACATTCGTGTTTGGTGTTTTTACAACACATGTCAGAGAGCACGGGGAGAGATAATTAAAATAGTCATGAATGAAATAAGAATGTTAAGAAAAGTATATTCTATATGTTATTTGCAATGTCATTCTGTAATATTTCATTAAACTAGTTTTCCTTCCAGATCTCTGGAAGGAACCAGAATTGAATAAAGCTCCTGTTTTGATGCAGTACAGATGAAAAAGAAAAAAGATTGTTGTATATTCCGGGAGCTGCTATTGTAACAAATTTCTTTCTTTTAAAATTTTCTAGTTTCTAGCTAAGTTATGTTTGTAAAAGTTTGGCCTCGCGTTAGTTTCTAGAGCTAAAAGTTTTCAACAAGGTCGTTTTAGACCTCAGTTTCAAACTAATTAACTCTGGCGGGAAGTATGTAAGGATCTTAAGTTTTACTAACGTTTATTTTATTTTAAATCTTTACTATCACTTCTTATTTTCTACTTCCGGCCAGAATTATAAGCGTGAAGGAGTTTATGCAAAGTTGTCTGGCGAACGCCAAGTATTTAAGTGTGGCCTTTTTGCCAAGAGGGAGAGAGGAAGCAGTGAGTTCGAAGCAGGCTGCTTACCTTAGAAGTTACGCAGTTGCTACTTTGCCTTCCAGGCCAGAGGTTTTAATCCTCTTGATAAATTAAACGTATTGTAGTGTTCACAGTCTCTGTGCTACATACGCTTCCTGTTATTATAAGGCCAATCTTATTCTAAAGTTAAATTAGAGTTTAGTTTTATTTCTATATCTTTTACGTTAGACCCCGAGTGGAGGGTCATTGTATTCCGAAGTACGGAAGTCATTGTATATAAAGAAAAAAATAAAGGGTTTTGTATACCCTTCGTCTGTATCCTGTCTACTTACTACAATTAGTGAACATAGCTTTAGTAAGCTCTCTGTTCTAGTCAGGTCAAAGTATGTTTCCGAAGAAGGTTAGAAGAAACATTGAACCTGATAGCGTAACATTCACGCCATCTGAAGGTAGTAGTATCATTGTGTGAAATATAATATGTATCATAAATGCAATTTTGTGAATATCTAGTTGTCAGAATGTTTTCATTACGTAACGCGTTCATGCCACTTAAAGGTAGTTGTAGCATTCACGCCACTTAAAGGTAGTTGTAGCATTCACGCCACTTAAAGGTAGTTGTAGCATTCACGCCACCTGAAGCGGGAATTGCAGGTGGCGTAACATTCACACAATGGTACTACTACTTTCACTACGTAACATTCACGCCACCTGAAGGTAGTAGTACCATTGTGTGGAATATGTATCGTCCATGCGCTTTTGTAAATATCCAGTAAATTTTGGCCAAATACCTATGTTAGAACAATGCTATAAATGCGATATATATCCTAAGACGCGCTTTCGAGATATGAAAAACGCAAATTAAATTTCATGAATCTTCCCAATAGAATGCGAGATATAGAACAATCATTCCCTTTTAATATTTACCTTTCAGATTGAACCAGTTCGTGTATTACATATCTTTCAAACTGAATCAGTATGTATTCTTATTTTCAAATTTAATAAATCTCTTAATGACAACAAACTGAGCATTTTATTCTCTAACAAGAGCATTAATAACTTAAACCCTAATTTTATTTTGTTAATAATTTCCTAACTAATTCAATATAAAATAAAGTTTATCTAATAATTTTTATGCATATTTAGAGCATAACAGTAGATAATAGAAGACGTTAATAACTTTGTGTATTACACATCAGAACCACTATTAATGATTTTTCTAACTGATATAATTTAACATAAAATTGTGACGATTTATTTTTGTCTTTTGACTAATAGTTAATTTTTAGTTAAAGTAACTTTCCTTTCATCGTCATTTTCACCCACGCTTTTCTGCCAGAATTCTAGTTCGATAGCTCGCGTTTATTCAGATTAAGGGCGAAAGCAGTGCCATTTAAGCGAAGACATCCGAAGGTGTTTTTAGAGCGTGTTATGCCTGCTTTGAAGACTACGCTGTTACTAGCGATTTGGTTCTGTGGCGTTGATTGAGCGTCTAGCCGTTAAGCTTGTTTTCTCCGGTTTCTACGAGTCAGAGTCTTCCTGCGCGTTTAAATTATTCTGTGAACCGTTAGGTTAGTTTAATTACATTTTGTTTTAATTTAAACATTACCTGTTTGAGTTAAGCCGGAAGTGCTGGCTTGTGTAAGCCCAAGTGGGGCCGACTGTGCAATTATATGGGACTAAATTAAAGGTTTCTTTTCCCCTTTAATTTTCTGACTTTGTCTATTGTCCTAAGACCTAAGGATAATTCCTCATACAGTCTTTCTAGAGCTCGCTAGTTTATGCTACCTAAGAATATGAGACTCTAAAGTTTACGTAATTATTGTTATGTATATTTTCATTATTATAGTAGTTAATTAAAGACCTTTTTAACGGCAAGTATTACACATCAGGGATTATTTGTAAATGTATACAAGTTGTGCAGTCGTGCATGTGTAAAATTATGCATTATAGAGTCATTAGGTTGTTTTGAAACAAGAAACTTGAAAAATGTGCAATGCCATCGCTGGGACTCGAACCTGTACCTATCGAATACGCGCCGAGTGTACTACTCTTACACTACAAAGCTCTGCAGAAAGAAAGGAGAAAATACCTTATACTCTTTTATTATTTTTTTCAAAATAACATTTGTGTTTTTGAGGAATGAACGTCATTTAAATAATAGCTTTTTTTTTCATACTTTACCTAAACAGAATTTGTGATTCTACAGAATGCCTGGGTATTATATACAATGCCTAGATAAAGTATGTAATTATTCTCGTATTTCATACTTTGCCTAAAAACGTCAGACATTCTATGAAGTGCCTAGGTATTCTATAAAATGCCGCCGTTTCACGCTTTACCGGTAACCTATGAACACAAATTCGAAATTCGGGTTCGTGCACATGTTCGAGAGAAGGACTAATGTGTGTTTAAAATTTAGTGGCTCTAGGTGTCGCTGTTTTTACACAATGAAACTAACATACGTACTTACAGTAAATATCCTTCATTACATAATATTAGCTGCTTTTGCGCCCAGCCACATAAGATAGTTATTATAAAAAAGAAAAAGTATATAAAGAACTTAATGAGCAGAATTAATTAATTAATAATAATAACAGAGATGAAGAACTGCATTTATTGCTTTTAAATCGATCACATTGTTAATCCATAACAGGCAGATTAAAGGTGGAACACAAATATCTTACGCTCTATCGAATGCAAATTCTCCTGCGTGGAAGATAAAAGTATTCGTTATCAAGGAATGGCATCAGATTTCGTTTGAGTCTGCCAATTCATTAATTAAAGACTTTGAAAGTGTTTCTCTTTGTGAAATTCTTTGAATTTGCCTCTCTCTTTGCCAAGAAAAGATTCGAAAGACAAATGTCTTTATCCTTGCCGAGAGGCAACAAATTGCCTTTAAATCACCGAGTTTATTAATCAAAATTTCATTAAGCTCGCGCGAAACTTGAAATAAATAAAGCACAAATTCGGAATTCAAAATTAGGGCTTTAAGGTATTTACATGATTGGATAGAGACCTAAGTGTATTCAAAATGAGGTGGCTCTACGTGCCGTTGTTTTCCCACGATGCCAGAAATATACATACATTCACATTCTTCATTACGAAAACTGAAATTATTAAAAATGAAACTGGGGGTCTTTCAGTGATTACTTGGCAATTGTGTCATTTTTTTGGAACGAGCAGTCAGACTTCCTAGCAAAAAGCGTCTTGAGGCTACTACAAACGAAATTTTCGACATCCCCTTTCCATTCTATCAGGCTTTATATCAAGCAAATAATGTAAAAAAGTCATACATTGCAAATTCAAGATAGGATATAACGTTGAAAATCTGAAGATCTCTTAGCAATCCTCAGCAGTCCACGACGTTTGGATTGAAGGACGACTAGGTCCCCCTTGCCAGTGAAGACCTTATGACCAATACAGGTCTTCTCGATCATACCAAGCTTGTAAGAAACATACAAAAATGAAGCACAAACGTACAGGTACACCACTGAGCAGGCCGCCGACCTAAGGTAAGAACAGAGTAATGCCTGATCAGTGGAAGAAATCTACTACTAGCTGCCACCCCAGCTACCTGAACCGACTGGCAGTCAGACGGGCATTTATTATGCAAAACTCAATTGTTACAGAAGTTAAGTACTATTTTTGTTCACAGACATCTATTTACATATGATGATTTTCGTAACACTTGCGGAATATGAAACTAAGTATAATTAAGTCCACTTTGCAAGATATAACACATACATGCAAGTATTAGAGACTCTGATATAGTTACATAGTTCATGTGCTGACGTACACATACATGTCTGATATACACAGCTGACATAGTTCATAATTCTAGTCTGATATACATAGCTGTGTGATACACATAGCTGACATAGTTCATGTGCACTATAAGAAGTCCTGATGCATTGTTCACTGATTGAACAGGAAGAATTCACTACATATTGCGTAGCAGTTACTTAATGAAAAGTAAGAGTACACACAAGTCACAATAAATATAATTAAAGAACATTAACATAAACTGTTCAAGTTAAGCCTAATATGTCAATAATGGTATATGATTAACACGACGTATATGATATACACTACATATGACGAGAGAAATGCTAATAAAGATCCAGATTAGACAGTTAGGTACTGAACATTTATATAATACAGTAATATATAATGAAGAAGAGACAATTCTACAGAATACTCAACACATTCTACATACATAACACGTAATACAGAATACATAATACATTCTACAGAATACATAATACAGAAGATACAATTCTATAGTAATGCAGTTACAATTAAAGTTAAACATTAACTAAACTGTGCAAAAGTAAGTAAAATATGTCAATAAAGGTATATGATGTACACGACATATGCTATAGAGAAATGCTAATAATAAGTGCGGATTATACCGTTTGGTGCCATACATTACCTACATAATACAATAAATACAATAATACGTATACATAAGATACAATTCTACTAAATATTTAATACATTCTACATAATACATTCTAACTCTTTTCTATCTGTCGAAAGGCTAGCTGGAGTTCTTGTTTGTATGAAGGACATGACTTAAAATTTGCTGGATGTCGACAATCAAAATCTTTTCCCTTTTTGATGTTGTTCGTAACGTAATTATGATAGTTGGGCTGCGCGGTACATTTGCTGTTAGTATGTTCGAGAGTTTCTGCACAATTTATGCACACTAGTATTCTGGCAGAATTTACTGGTATGTTCACGACCCTGGCAATTAAAGCACTTAATGATCCTATGGTATTTCCTGAACGAGCAGGAATAGAATCCTATGTAAATGCGTCCACTGGTGCCAAGTTTTTGTGAGTACTCTTTCTCGAGACTAATAACCCAATTATTTTTGACGTCCGAGCGATGCAATGATGTACGAGGGCTAATGGCACCTTCTTGATCCGATGGGAGATGTGTCTCTAGTGCTGCTGTAAGATCCTGCGCGCTTAACTCCTTTGGAACGCCAAAAAGTATTATGGACTCCTTTTGTGGCCTTATTGCACTTTTAAGGTGTTGCTCCAGATTTAACGATTCTTTAAGCTTGTTCAAGCGTTCCTTGGTATGGCAACGTATAAGTAATTCCTGGGATCTTGTGCTGCGAATTCGCTGGATAGGGATACCTAGTTTTGTCAGTTTGAGCTTCGAAGCCAACTGATGTTGCAATGCAAACATACAAAACTATAATACAAACAAGACACTACAGGAAGCTCTTTCCCAGTTCCGATTCGTGGGCATGGCTGTTTAGGAGAGTACCTCCATCGCATTGGAACCTTTTCGAACCCCGGCTGCCATCTCTGTAATTCAGCAGATCCAATGAATACAGACCACCTCCGTCTATGCGCGTTACTTCCTGGCGACTCTGAAACGGGGCTTGACTGGCGTGCTAGAGGACTTTTAAGACAATGACTTAGGTCATCCTTTTCGCACACCTTTTATTGTTTGTTTGTACTTTTGTAATTTTCTATTTGCTTTGTCAATGGAAATAAAAAAGTTCTTCATTGTTTATTAAGAGAGAATGACTGAACAGCTGAAAAACTTTAAATGCCTTCTTAATAATTTGAATTTTTATTTTTCCTTTTAAATAATAATTTTTTTAATTAATCTAATTTTCTTATTTTTTTAATATTTTTCATTTCTAATAAATGATCTTACAGGTATTAAATGGCAACGAATTGTCGCGTGGAAGGCAAAAATGTATTATTTGCAGCAGTAGCAACACATCGCAGTTCAGTTGTTGTGCTTTTTGACGAAAAAACTCATAAAATTAACGCAGCATATGAAATATATCTGTTACCAGCAAATATGAAATTTGGCATTCTAAAGAATACCTAGGCATTTTATAGAATGCCGAAAACTGGCGGGCAATATATGAAACGATTAAATATTTCACACATTTCCTAGGCATTCGATAGGTTGACAAATGGTTTTATATAAATTTAATTTATAATACGTTTCTATGATTATATGCAGAAACTAATAAAAATGTGTCTAACACCGCAAATTATGCATTTGGAAAAAGAATTAGTTTTGCTTTAATTTTAATCTTGAATAGTCTTAAAAATAAAGCTATGTCTATCGTAAAAAATATAAGAAGGAACTGATATAAATGCTTCGATTCTGACATTCTGAACATGATTTTGCGCAGAACAATGTAGTTTGCATTGAGTATTCTTTCTTTATTAGTCCAAAGGTGCCCTAAAGGACTATTATTTTCGTTTTAGCGTTTTGCGTTGGTTCACTATAAATGTCCGATTCACTTTTCAAATTGTTACCACTAAATATTGTCGAGCTATATTACATTTAAATAAATTAAATAATACAGAATCCGCATAAATGTATGTATGTTTCTCGCATTATGATAATCTAGCGGTACATAGAGCCATCCCGTTTTTAATAACGTACTTTTCCACTCGAAGATGGGCATCTGGAAGCCCAAATTTGTAATTTGGAATTTGCTTTATTATATATTTAATATTTTGTAAAACTTAAAAAAATTTTTGATTAAAAAAAACTCAAAGATTTAAAAGCGAGCAATGGCAACACGCTACGGGAGGGGGACCTTTTTATCTCCAGCACGGAATTGTGTATCGGAAATTCTAAAGATATACTCATTTAAAAATTATTTTGGGATATTGCTGTTGAAATGAATTTTATGGTTTAAGTGCGAAGAACATGATATTTAATGAATAAAGGTAACACACAAAACGTTAAAAAACGCCCCTTCGGACGTAATTTAAAATCTGAAACCTTTCAAATTTTATTTTATTTTTCTTTTAGTTTTACAATTACAGATATTTAATAAATTAAAGCATTTAAATTGATATTTTTACTATTTTATTCTGTATGTATCTAAAATAACAACATTTTATCCTCAAATGATGCCAGCAGAAATGAGCAAATTATGTACATTTTTAAACAGAAAAAAAAAGTAGCTTCAGAAATTATTCAACTCCAATTTTTTAATTGTAGTTCTGGAATTCTCTTACTACATACAGTTCGCAAATTTCTTGGCGAGAGGTACACTAAGGTCGACTGAGTTAGCCTACATTACAAAAATCAAATAAGGGTAAGGCTACCTCAAGTTCGGATGAAATAGGATATCACAATATATGAAACTTGCTCAGCAAAAGGCTCTGTTGCTACTTCCTCATTTTATTGCGCCCCTTTTCCTGCCACCAATAAGCCGGGGCGGCGGCCAATAAAAGTGGCGCCGCCGTCTCACAGCGTCCGTTCTCTTGCAAGAGATACGACCTTCTAATTGCCAATTCTCGGATCGTAAAGACAACTCGCAGAGATCCACTTTTTTTCCTACAAACCGTACTCTATTCCCATCTAGCTTTTTCCGACCCTGCCTGTTGCCATTCTCAACTAACATAATATTAAGCCAAGTGCAAAATCCCGATCTTTACTTAAAACACATGATGTTTCCAGCGTCTGATTTTCGCACCGCAAAATGGCTTATGGTTCCTGATTTCCACCTTTCAAGATGATCTAAACTTCTTGCAGGGTTTAAAACATGTAAAATGTTTTTGAATTTTGTTTTAATATTATGTTTCAAAAATATACAGAAGCATAGGAAATAAATTATTCACAGAATTTTAAGTCAACTTTTTATTCCAACATTTGATTATTGAATGAATGAAGAATTTAATTGCATTAATAGTGTCACAGCCCTATAAATTAATTAAGTTTTTTGTTTAAGAATGTAAGCACTATGTTAATTTTATTAATAGTTAAATTTTGTGTTAAACTTCCTTTCCTGTCGCTTCTTAATTTCAACTTACCACTTCCGACCAGAACGTAGTTTTAGAATCACGTTTGAATGCGAATTGAGGAAGAGCGATGTTTAACCACGAAGTTCTACTGTCTTAGTCAGAGGCAACCAGAGAGTCTGGCTAGCACGCGTCCGCCTTTTTAGGCTACTCTCTCTTAAGCTATTATTACGCTCGGCAGTACTTTAGGCTCTTAACAGCTTCGTAGTCAGTTAGAGTTAAGGGTCCAAGTCCGTTAGAATCTTGATAGCTTCAGCTATATCTTTTTGTTAAGATTAGTTAAGTTTTAATTCTTAGTTTCCTAAGTTCAAGCCCGAGAGTCGGCTTTATCATAAAACTCCAAGACGGAGTTCTGTTAAATCTTATTTGAATAATAAAGGGTCTTTTAACCTTTTCCAAGTTTAATTACTGTCTCACGAACTCAAGCGATTATTCGCTTATTAGTTCGTAAGGTTCTTCTCATTCAACTGTAACTTAAAGCACACAATAGAGAATCTTACAAGAAAACAAACAAAAAAATTCTAGTGTTCCACAAGATATGTCACAAGGCTTACATAAATTAACTAAATCAGTAAGAAATGGATATCTAATAACAATACAATAACAATACAATACAATAATATAGAATATCTGAGTCTTAGGAAAATAAGAAATGCATATATGTTACCGTGAAAGACCGAAATTGGAGAATGTCGACTTTCACCGGAGAATGTAAACATTCACCAAATACGTCGGTGAAAGATCGAATATTTCTTTACATTCTTGTACATTCGGACCCTCACCGGTGTATGTCGACAATCACAGATATGCTCTGGTGTAGGTCGAAAAGAGAGGAGTATATGTACACGCTGCCATTCCAAAAGGAAGTGTTCCACAAATAAATGCAGTTGTAAAAGCAAGGGCCTCTTGTGCAATTCAAAGTGTTATAATAGTTTAAGTTGTTGCAATAAATAAGATTTGAATCACATAATTTGGTAAGTTTATAACTTCTATTATTTTCCTTTCTCATTTTGAATGTATTGTGTGTTTTAAGTTCTTATTGTCTTAAGTGCGTTTTTTCGCGAATGAATTACGGAGAAGGAAATATAATATTCTTATATGTTCAACATTCACCATTAGTACATAGTGAATGTCGACATTCACCGGTGTAAGTCAGAAATAAGAGTATTTGGAAAATATTTCGGACATACACCAAGCGACAATGTGAATGTTGACATTCACCGGTGAAAGTCGACATTCTCCAGATTTCGGTGTTTCACCGTAACATATATATATATAATACGAATAAGAAAGCTAAAATATAATACTGTAAGTAATATTATTATAAGAAATATAATAATAATAATAATAATAATAATAATAATAATAATAATAATATCATTATAAAATAATGCGTAAGAAAATAGTAATAATACAAAAGCGATATGATACTGTTGCGTACGTACAGGCTCGTGATAGATTGAGTGCATATAATCCGATAGTAGGTTAAAATAAATAATAATATAGTCCGATAATAGGTTAAAATAAAGTCCGATAATAAGCTAATAAAATTTATTCTTATCAAAAGAAATATATCGAAACTCTGGAAGTTTCCTCAGATATATTCGTACAAGTGTCCACAATATCACGCAATATAATCAGTAGTTATACTTCAATCTACTAAATACGGGTCCACCAGCGGCCGAGCGGTAAAGTCGCTGAACACTGGAAGTTCGGTCCGAGGTTCGAATCCCGCGAACGGGCTGGCTGCATGGGCGTTTTCGTGGTTTTCCCCATGTGTAACGTGTATACAAGCCAGTTTCCCTTAGAACGTCCTCCACGAAGGCATCTCTTCCCTTAGGCAGATAGCCCTAGTGTGCTTTGTCATAATTAAATAAACCAAACCAAACCTACTAAATATGTTAAATAGAACGCAATGCACAGCGCATTTAAAGAGAAAGCTAATCCGATCTCCCGCTGAATTCGCAACTACAACAGCAGCTAACTAAACAACTAAAGCGAGATGTTCTCTCTCTGCTTTTCATAGTCTTCAACCGTTCGCGAGAAATCTCTAGTAATTTCAGGTTCTCGAGATTTCAAGAAAGCAATAAGAGGATGGAATTACGGTTAGAGCTAACATAGTAGTCAATTACACTTATTTGATTTAAATACGAATTAGCGGGTATCCATTTACTCAATGTTAAATGCACCTGCCCCTGTATTCCTACTTTTCCGGCATAGCTCTCTCTTAAACTTTGTCTCGCGCTACATTGCACGGGGAAATACAACAATTTTAATTATAGTTCGACTATAATTAGCTATCTAAATACAAAATTCGTAACAATACTACAATAATGCAAAACATAACTACATTGTAAAGATTAATTTTGTTTTTAGCTAATCAGTTTTGTTCAGTTATACAACCTTTTCAATTTTATCTCATTTCCATTTCCTCCCAGAATGATATTACAGTTTCGTGCGTTATGCAGAGTAGTGTAGAAAGATAGTATATAAGCTGGAGCTTCAGACAGAGCGTGTTCTGCTGTTCAATCCCGTTGTTTCGCTGATATTTAAGTTTGCTATTTTACCACCGGGTTGTCTACGTTGTCTAATTGCCGGTTTGTCTATGTCTGTGGTAGGAGCCAGCTCGAGTTAATTTTCTTTGTGCAGCTTCAGCTAATTATTCAGTTTTATTTTGATATTTCTATTCTGAGTTACTGCTAAAAGGATTGGCTCAGTTTGTCCACATCAGGAGTTTCGGCTGTAAATCTTTTCTTGAACTGAATAAAAAGTTCTTTTCATCCTTCGTTTCACCTTTCATCCTTGTCGTTGATACAGTTGTACTTACGGATTAGTCGAAGCAAATAACGGAGATTTAGCTAGCGAAAGTAAATTTTGCTAGAATTTTACAACATAAAATAACAATGCAAATGAGCTTGCTAATGCCAAAACAAAAGTTATGAGTTGTAGGTATACATGAAAACAAAAGGTATAAAAACATTTCAATATGAATGAAATATACGTTCTATATACATCTGAAAAAAATTAATATGAATGAAATACGTTCTATATACATCTGAAAAAAATTAATATGAATGAAATAAATTCTATATTCTGAAACTATTTCAGCTTCATATTAATACACTTTCGTTTATACTAACCTTGCAAATATCTCAAATTGTTTCATCTTTACATTGGCTTGCTCAGCCTTTTTACGAAAATTTCGTAAGAAACATTATTGTCAAAAGGCAGAGAAAAGGTGACTGAGGAATAAACTGGTACCATAAGAAAATATTACTCTACTCTGCAGTCAACCGTTTGCCGTCCTTTAGAAAGGAAGAAAGGTAATTTTTAAATTCCACCTCGTTCGCGCTTCGACGCAATACGCCGAACAGCAATGAATTAAAAAAAAAATAAAATAAAAAAAGCAGCTTTCATTGTGCGAAAATTTATGTTTTCATAATTTTTAATTAATATGTCGGCTGATTAAAGTCGTACGAAGATGAGAATGATCCAGATGGCTTCCCAGGAATTTTTGAAATCCAAGGGCATGGCTCTGAAAACTTAACTCCCGCCGTTCCGGAGGAGATGATGTTACAAACAAACAAACGAACAGCCTGCACAGATTTTGTTAGTATTAATAGATAGAATACAATATTATAATAATGCATAAAAAGTATATCAATGGAATAATACACCAAAAAATACTAAAAGCTTAAACAGCAAATAAAGTTATGCAATGCAGCAAAGCCTCACAAATCTCGACAAATTCGAAGATCAGAGGAGGCAAGCAAACAGAGAGGTGCTTTAAACTCGACTTAAATGCAAATTTGGCAATAGCATATAACAATGCAACGTGATATGCTGTCCACTGCAAAAACAAATGAGACAGTTCTATATCTCCCGTTCTACAGGGCCGATTGACGAAATTAAGCTCGCGTTTTTCATGTCTCGAAAGCGCGACTTAAGATATATATTAGATTTATATATGTATATTTTTTGTAATATAGATATTTTGACATAAAATCGGACTTTGTCTGAAATGACGTGCCCATTTGTTTCCATAATTCGATTCTACGACTCAAAATATGCGAAACTGCCAAGTTTTGTAAAAGTCGCACGAGTAGTTTTTAAAAATTTAGCTCTCAAAATTTTAGCTGCTCAACGTTAATTCAATTTGTTATATATTTAATACGTCTTTTTTTTTTATAAAACTTATTTCGTTCTTCCTTTCACATTTCGAAATTTAGGTTCATTCCAAATAAAATTCACCCATTTTTTATGATTTATTTTTAAAATTTGTAATTTAATATAATGTTTAGAAACTTTTCGAAAAACATTTTGAATTATAACCTATAAAATTTTTACCATCATCTTAAAGCAAATGTATTTCTAAGTATACCTTCAAACAGTTAGAACTTTTTATTCAAAATTTCCTAGGATATTCGTCAATTTACAGATTGGCGCGTATATTTACATATTATTTAGCACAATTTTATTAAAGAATCATAAGTTAGAGTAACTCTGAAATCTTTATTTAATAAATTTGAGAGTTTGCTTATCTCAGATAGAACACAAATAGAATTAAAATCAAACTTAATTGTCTTTACAAACATTTAAATCGAAATGTTGAAGAAAATGAGTTTACAAGAGATTCATTTACAAGTTTTAAATAGCTTCAGGCTTACCGGTTAGGCAATATTATCAGGAGTATATTCCATAAAAGAAGGTAACATGCTGAAAAGAATGAAGCCCAATACAATGCAATTACAAAACCTTTTTAAGACTTCTACGTCTAAAAACGTATAAGTGGAATTCTTTCTCGCCAGTATATCATTTGGTGCTCGTTTGGTTTTGATGTTGCCGAGTTTCACTATTCAAAAGTGACAGTAATTTATTCTAACGACTTATATGCGTTTGCATGAAAAATATTGAACCATGGGAGTGTTTTACGAAATATTTTATGTGAAATATAATTTGTACTATTTTCATCCACTTCGTCGAATCGTAGGGATCCTTCGTAACATTCTTTGCATCCTAGATTACGGTTTTGTAAATCGGACATTGGGTGTTTTCTGAAACTTTATACGATTAAGTAATGAACAATGTTACTTGCACGCTTGGTTTTAATTTAGGAAATGAATGGAATTAGGTAAGTTTTCAGCCAACAGCAATTTTACTTGTATGGCGATAGCTTTCAGTAAAAATAGAAAGAACGTAAAAACTTAAATTTCAGCGCGGAAAGTTGCAGTTAATAAACTTGAAAAATTTGGCTCAAGTTATATTCTTCGGATTAATTATCCTCTTTGTAACTAATTAAATGTATGTATTGAGCTTCAGTTGACCAAAACCGAGATAAAACTCAAATAAAACTTAGTTTCTATACATAGACTTAAAAATTCGAAATTAACAGCAAAAATCCACCATAACTTGCGGAGTTCAGATTAACATAAAGTTGTCACAGCTCGGTGATATGCGAAATTAAGGAAAAGAAACGCACAGAGGAAAGTATTCAAAATTGTACGACCACTCCTTCTAATATGCAGATTTTTAAACTTGTGAACAATTTTGTTGAGAACCTAGAAAATATAATATACATTGTCAAGTCTGCACTCGCTAACTGAAACAAAGCCAATGCATGGAATAAGGTCTTTTTTAATAATACCATGGCTTGAAATACCGTAAACAGGGATAAATGATGAAATAAAATATCTCAAAGCCCTGCTTCGAAATTAGGCGCACCATTAAACAAGAAATTCATGATTTTGGACGAGAAACGTTGTGAAATGGATAATTTCAAAAGATCCAGAGAACAAAAAATAAAAGTAAAATATTTGGTAGAAAATCTTCGCAAAATTTGTTAGGAATTTCATAATTCAATTCAAGAAAAATCGGATGTCACGGATGGAGCCAAATGAACAAACGTTGGCACTAAGTGTTGATGGCATCCGTGCAGATCTAAGTGCTTCTATAAGTAATGAATTCGAAGCACTTCCTATGGAAAATATACCAAGAGACACTGACAATAAACCCAAACGGGACAACATTAATGAATTCCAGTAAAGCACTCGTTCGTCGAAGTTTTCGGTGATTGTCATCGAGGAATGAAAACTCATCTTCACCTCAGAGGTGCAGAGATAAGGTGCTTAAGATGTTGGACTGACAGAGTGTTGGATACCACGCTTGCCTTCTCTCAGAGAAGCTGATATTAAAGTAGTCATGCGCAGCCTACTTTCAGACATTCCAGTAGGAACATACAAGATAAAACGTGTTCTTGAAGTATTTAACGTCAACAGAAACTGTCACTTTCCGAAAAGAAAATATAGCAAGTTTTAGAGGCGAAGATGGCAAACAAGTTCCCCTATCTTTCTTCTTGAGAAACGCAATAAAGGTCTGGTATATAATATCCAATACCGGATACATTTGAGCAGTGGCGTAGCTAGGGAGGGCAAGGGAGGACATCTGTCCCCGGGCGCAGCATCCAAGGGGCGCCAAATTGATGCTACGAAATTTTTTAATGAAATGTTTTCCATTCTTGGCAAACAGAAAGGGGCGAAAATTCTTCAGTTGTACCCTGGCGCTGGAAACTCTAACTACGCCCCTGCATTTGAGAATCAAAGAGGAGTAGAACTGGGAAGGTGGGAATCCCCCCAATGGTACCTTCGTCAGGGCTTTCACCACGCTCAACACACTTGTAAACATTCTTCCCGTTGTTTTCGATGCGAAAAGGATCGGGAATAGAGAGACTACCCCCCCCCCAAAAAAAAGTAGAACAGAAATGTGTTAATTGCTAGGGACCTAGCATGTCTATTTACAGATTTTGTCTTGGAAACCAAGCTGGGTGAAATTATTACTTAGACATCTAATGGGCATCCTGAAAGAACCATCACCAGCAATACGTACATGGAAGTTGATAAAACCTTAGACTCTAAACTCTTTAGACGAAAAAGCGATGCAAAACCCTATATCTGCTCCTCTGGCCATGATCAAGGACCTTGAATCAAAATCGATAAAGCTAACTGAAGAACTGGCAGGAATAGCTATGAATATTCAGGCTGAACAGGAATAGAAACTGTTCTTATAACTGCTTTGCAATTAAGCTTTCTCAGTGAAAGGAGAGAGTAAAAGACATGAACTGCAAGAGTAAAAAGCATGAATTGCACTATCCAGATCCCGCTGGATAGTGCAACTCACTTTGATTTCAGATTTCAGAGATAAAGATTCTTTCTCCCTTTTGTGCTATTATGCTAAGTTTATTATTATATGCTTATAATGTAACATTGTACGATCTGTCTCTGCTATTCCACATAAAGTAAATTAGATCCTACAATGAACCTGGCGAATTCTCGCACAGGCGTGGATAAATTACCAGCAAAGAAGAAGGGTGAAAATAATCCTTTATTTAATTCAAATGATTAACAGAAAGGCACGATCTTTGTGCTTTACAATGCAATCGTCAACTTGCGGTGAAACTGAAACATAGAATATAATTCAAGTCAAAGTCTAAAATAAAATAATTTTGGATTAGCACGTTAAGTTACGCTTACCAAGTTAACTAACAGGCCGATAATTCGAAATGGCCAAGAGGCTTACTATAGTAACAGCGAGATAGCAACGAAACGTACGCTGGCTAGCGAAAGCACTCTCTGAATAAACTCAGAGATTCACCCTTTTAACAGAGTTAAAGGAGAACGGTATTATAGCGAAGCCAGAAACACAAAAATACTCAAACGCCGTCGCCAAAAAGGTACAAGCGGCGGCGATTTGCGTCCGCCGACGGCGGAAATGATGCGCTTTCCGAGCCGACGGAGATGATCCGGCTGTAATCCGTAGTACAGCGCATTACGTCGAGGGAGAACATCGTGCGCGCTGCCGGATTATTAATCGATGTGCCAGCTAATTGAATTTTTCGGGGGTAGTCCTGCCAGACGGTATTAGTCCGTGCTAATGGCCTGCCCCCGCTAATAGCTATATTTCTCAACATTTTGGTTCGCTGCAGCATCGATGAAGGAAAATGTCTGCTACTTTTCCTTCTTTCTGACCTTTTGGAAGAGTTCTGAAAATATTTATACCAAGCATACGCCAACCATGATTATATGACTCGCATTTACCTCATAGGGGTATGATTTTGAAAGTATATAACCATTTACCGATAAACCAGACTCGGATTCATGGGGTATTGTTTGAAATGGAAAAATAAACAGGTCTTCGAAAACTAATTATACATTTAACTGACAGCAAATTATAATACAGATAACCGACGGGTTGCGGATAACCAAGCCTTCTCTAAAGTAATTAAGCTTGTTTATAGAGAACGATGGAAAAATTATTATTGCAAACCATCAGTATAAAACAAAACTGTCTTCAGGAATGCAGAAACATAAAGAAATGTGCCTCTGATATAATAGCAGTAATAACCGGTCATATCTATCCTCTGACCTCTGCGAAGGAAAATGATGAAGTTCTGAGTAACGTTTAAAACGAGGTTAAATTCATTTGCACTCTTCCACACCTAAATAGGATTCTTTAATAAAGACATTTTTAACTTATTTTTAAAGACTCATTAGGGTTTTTATTTAACCCAAAGAAGCGTAAGCTCAGAAGAGCTATTACTTTCGAAACGAAATTTTGCGTTAAATCACTGTAAAAAGCTGAATCACTTTTCAAATTATTCTCATCAAATAGTATCGCCTTGTATTATTTAAAAAAAAAGTTAAATAAAGGAGAATGTGCATTAATGTAAGTATCTTTCTGGCTTTGTGAAAAACCGACGACACCAAGAGACATCCAATTCTTAAAAGCTCAGTCCTCCACTCGGATATGGACATCTGGAAGCCCAAATTTGGAATATGGAATTAGTTTTAATATCTATTTCATATTTTGTAAAACTTTAACGAATTTTTGATTTACAAACTCAACGATTTCAACGCAAACAATGGTAATACTAAACGAAAAAAATCATCTCCACCGCGCGAGAGTGTGTATCGGAAATTCTAAAGATATGCTCTTTTAAATCTTTTGTGATATTGCTATTGAATTGAATTTCATGGTTTAAGGCAGAAGAAAATGTAAAGGTAACCTACAAACGTTAAAAAAGCCCTTTTGGGCGTAATATAAAATCTGAAAGCCTTCAGATTCTTTTATAATTTATTTTAGTCTTTACCATAATTTCTCCTTTCCGTTTCTTCACCAGAATACAAATTAATTAGATAGTATTTAAACTGAGGTTTTGGGATTATAAGACGGAGCGTGATCCTGGCCTTCACGGGCATGCTACATTTGGTTTCTGAGGAGAATTGGGATGTTATATTCTTCGTTCAGGGGACATTGCTAATCGTGTCCAGTCAAAAGACGGAATGATGGTTACGGTTATTATTACTTAAATTAACCAGTTATTTATGAGTTCGGTCTTTGCCATAACTTCTTTATGGTTCCTCACCAGAATGCTAATTGGTTAGATATTGTAAGTGAGGGTTTTGATTTTTAAAACAACGCTTTTCTGGACTGCACGGGACTTTCTGCCAGCTTTGATAAGTTGTAATTATTCGGTTTTGCGTCATCGCTGCCGAAATTTGAATTTGGTTCGTCGGAAGAGGTGCCGAGCCAGCTTCGTGTATGTTTAAATTGTGGAGTCGTTGACAGCTATCTACGTTTTAAATACTCGGCAAATTCGTGCTGTCACCCAAGTGCCCAAGGCTGTTGCCAACGACAGGCGTATTCTTGTACTCCTTACTACGATGAATTTCATGGACTTGTTATGAGGACGTCAGGAAAATAAGATTAGTCACAACAATAACAACAGCGTTTTAAATTTAATTTAGTTTTCTCATTACGAGCTGTGAATTATTTTAATAGCAACAAGAATGTGCGTTTATGTTCTAATTATCTGTTTAAATTTTAAAAATGTTTATTTTAATCTTTATCTGGCATTGTAATTACTTTTAGACATAATGATAATTCGCTTCACAACTGTTAAGGGTTTGGGACTCATTACATTTTACCAGATTAAGCAAAACCCCATAATGTCACAGCTGTTGCAACAGGAGAGTCTGAGGTATTATACTCTTTGTCCAGAAAGCACTGCCAAGGACTTTACGCCTAATGTTGGGCCTAATGTTGGGACTCATTACATTTTACCAGATTAAGCAAAACCCCATAATGTCACAGCTGTTGCAAGAGGAGAGTCTGAGGTATTATACTCTTTGTCCAGAGAGCACTGCCAAGGACTTTACGCCTAATGTTGGGTCATGAATCTTGTTAACGTCCGTATTAATCAGTCTCTTAGCAGAATGAATAGTTGTTAAATTTCTGGAGCATTGGTCTGTTCTTATTTTTTCATAAAATCTGCATTCTCATTTCTCTCTACTCGATAATGATCCGGCAACCATACCGATGCTGCTGAGTATTCAAGACGTCGACACTCCTAAATAAGATTCGCATTGCAAGTTCGGGGATTGTCAAGAACCTGAAGGACAGATCTAAAGTTCGAGAGGTTGACAGCTTGGGAAAAGGAGGTTTTACCAGAGGTTGTAGAGACATTAAATATTTTTTTAAAGCAGGAGAGATGAAAAATGCGCAATGCCCTGGCGCGGACTCGAACCACGGACTTCTCGAATATGCGCCGAGTGTGCTGACCACTACACCACGAAAGAATACTAAGAATGCGGGAGAAGTACCTTATAAGGTTAAGCTGTTAGACTGCTTCCTAATCGCCATCAAATTAATTTTTATTAACCCCAACTGTTTAATTACAGAAAAATCTAGAAAAGAAAAATAAAGATATTTCTACGGATAATAATAAAATAAAGAAGCAAATTACCGTGGTACCTTGAATCACAAACGACTGCCATCACAAATAATTAGGTTAAACTTATAACGTTGCGCGCCTCCAACTTGCACGCAACCAAGAGGTGACTGTGAAAACTTGTATAAAAGATAAAAGCTTGTGAAGGGTTTAAGTCCCTTTTTATTCAACGTAATAAATTACAATTGCGTTCTCTTGACGCTTACAGACGGTGCCAACTTGGCACTCAAATAAAAATAATAACCTGAAAAGAAAATAAAGACAAGATTCTAACTACGAGGCTCTCTAAAATAACTAACTCACCGCGTTTTACAATACCGCTGCTAATTCAGCAGACTTGAAGCTCACTGGAACGATGACCACTACTTCCCGCCAAGCACATAGGCCGCAACGCGGGGTTCTTCAATTCTCGCTAACTACCTCCGCGCTCGCTAAGTAAGAGAATCTCTCACACCGAACTTGTTTCCTTCTATTTAAATCAGAATACTTCCGCTGATAATTTGAATCCTTGCGCGTTCTACTCAAATTTACATATTCTGGCATTGGCAGTGTTAGGGGAAAGTAAGGCTTGACAGGAAAGATAGTTTAAACTTAAAATAAATGTTAGTTAAAATAAATATAAACCCTACATTTGCCGTTGCCAGAATTTGGAAAACTTGGAAGCAGGTCCTACAAACGACCTGTTGTAAGTTTATCTAATTCTGAACTAACTGGCGAGAACCTCGTTTACACAAAAAAAAAATCTTATGTAACAATTATATATTAAAATTCTGTTACTCGTTACAAAGCTTTCTTCTTACAGCAACTTTTCCTGGACTTCATCAATCAATCTTGGTCTTTCCTTCCAGCATCTGGAAGGAATAAGTATCAGTATCTTTCTACATACATTATAATTTACACTTTCATGACACAATAAATTTTTGATTTAACGATTCGTTTTTCTTAGTTATTGCTTACTTCACATTCATTCAATTTTTCAAGCATTAATTTAACTTTACCCTGGCTCTCCACCGTGTGTGGTGTCAAACGGGAATATTCGTGTCTTAGTCTTACAACACTTCCCCTAACCACCATGATTTGTTAGAATTCAACGACCAAATAGACACACCTTACTCGACATTCTGCAACTCAATGAGCTACTTTAATATTCTTAAAAATTCAAATGTAGGTGGAGAACCCTACAAAACACATTCATTCTAACTTCCCCCTCATTCATCTTAAAACATGCAGGCTTTCGCTCTAAAGCATGACTTTACAGTTTAATACTTAAATTTTGACTTCATTGCTTTTAAGCATTCAGTTTTAGCATCTACAATTTTACGCTTCTAGATTAAATTCTACTTTTACATAACCTTCGAGAATTTACGTACATTTACAAAATTTTAATACATATGCTTTTTACAATTTACCATAAAATGAATAAGAGAAAATAAAATTTTTACTTTACTCATTCTTCGCCAAGCTGGCGGCACTGAAACTAAAATTCTTATTAATACAAGAATACGAAGTTATTTTTATCTCCGGCCAAATTTTGGCTTTAACATAACAGAATTAGTCTTTCGACCAACAGAAAATGCTTGTTTTTAGCTTTTACACTTAAAGAAAATAATGCTTTTGCCTTAGCTAAATAAGGTAAAACAAAACTAAGTCTCAACCGAGACATATTGACTTTCGTCAAAACATAGAACTTCGTACTTATGCATAAAATTTCGGAACAAAACAGAAAGAAAAATTTATAGAAGGTTTTAACTTATCTTTGAGTTTTCGATGCTTGAAACTCCGTCATCCGTTTTTGGCAGAATTGATCCCAAGTTAGAGGTTTCATGGATGTCAATCTTCTCCTTATTGATCTCCGAGTGTCGTCCACGTTGCTCTTTCTTTTGCGTCCTCTACATGCTGGCCTCTTGACGGAGTAATCGTCTGGTTGTTGGCCTTTGCGTTTCTGCCTGGGACGGCTGGTCTTGACGTCCTCCGGTCTGGAGTCCTTCTTGAATTTCTTCTGTTCCTCGTATTTTTGTGCCTCCTGCTGGCGTTTCAGTTTCCGGAACGGCGGCCTTGCTAGCACCTGACTCTGTGGCCGTGTGCGCGTTCTCCTTGATGTGTAATTTCTCCTGCCATCCTTTGTACATGGTGTTTTCGTCTTTACCACGGTTTCTTTACCCGGTTCATCTGTCTTTTTGTTTTTCTTAAACGCCGGAGTTTGAAAATCATTTTTTCTTTTTGATACCGACGTCCGGGTTGTAGAAGTGCTAGGTCTCTCTTCAGTTCTCCGTTTCTTGGGTGGTGGAATAGTTGTTGCAGTCTCTGGCCCTTCTATTTCGTTTAGACTTGAGTCCTGCAAGAAACTTTTAAGGATTTCAAAATCATTTGGATTATAGTACTTTTTCACCTGGTCGGGACTTGCTTTACAGATTTCCCCTCTGTCGTTTTTAAGATATAATACTACGCCTTTGATTTCCTGAATTACATAGGGTCCTTCAAACTTTGGAGCTAGCTTTGCCATAAAATTATCTGGGGCACTTGATAAAGAAAATTTCCGCTTCAATACTTTATCCCCAACTTTAAAATCTACTTCACGGCGTTTTCTATCATAATATAACTTTTGTCTATTTCTTGCCGTATCCGAGGTTTTAAGCGCCTGATCAATCAACTTTTGCACATCTTGTTGTTTAAACTCCTGCTCTCTTTGTTGCACAAAGAATAATTTATCTAAAGGCGTAATTAACTTTCTGCCTAAAAATAATTCTGCTGGAGTTTTCCCCGTAGTATCATGATGTGCCGTTCTTACAGCATAAGCTAATTCATTTATGTAGCCATCCCAGCGCTTGTGATGTGTGCTCACGTAACTGCGAATTATTTTTACTATGTTTTTATTAACTCTTTCTGCTATGTTAGCCTGTGGTCTATACGGAACCATTTTGATATGGCGTATGCCAAGTCCATTGCATATGTTTTCAAATACTTGACTAATGAATTGTTTTCCGTTATCGCTAATGACTTTTATCGGTGCACCGTATTTTAAAATGTATCTGTGTAAGAATGCATCTGCGACTGTTTTGGCTGACGCGCGTTTAAGAGGAACAATTTCTATCCATTTTGAAAAATGATCTACTATTACTAAAAGAAAACGATTTTTATTTAACTCGCTCTGGGGGAAGGGACCAAGGAGATCTATTCCTAAAATTTCATTCGGAAATGTAGCGCGAATGCTATTTAAGTACCCGGCCGGGCTGTAATTAATATCATTTATTAACTGACATTGATTGCAGGACCTGACATACGCCGTTACTATTTTGTATAATTGCGGGAAATATACCGCCTCGCGTACCCTTTTTATAGTCTTTCTGACCCCGAGGTGGCCCGCTGTTTTTTTTTTTTTTTTTCGTGCAACTCCCTCAAAATGCTTAATCGAAGCGAGGCTGGGATGACTGGCTTATACTCAAGATTTTCGTTTGTTGTTTTCGTATAGAATAATAAATTATCTATTATTTCATTGTTTTTTGCTCTATTACTTATCGCATCGATATCTGTATGCTCAAAGCTTTCGGGGTCTTTCAAATAAGCATAGATATTTCCAAATTCAGGATCAGCTTTCAGTTCAGTAATAACCGTATCTCTAGAATCTAAAATTTTTGAAGTCAACACAGCGCATTTAAGTTCATTTCCTTCATCGTCCAGTTTTATACGAGAAAGTGCGTCAGCTACATTGTTTTCCTTACCCGGTTTATATTTTATTGTGATATTATATTCTTGGAGTTTTAAAGCCCATCTTATTAACCTGGGCGTTAGGTTTTTTCCCGAGTAAAGTCTACCAACAGCCGCATGATCCGAAAAGACTGTTACTGGCGATTTGCCGAAATAAACTCGAAATTTGTGTACAGCCATTAATACGGCTAATGTTTCTCTTTCTGTAGCTGTATAATTCCTTTGTGTCTGATTCAATGTTTTACTAAAAAATGCCAGCGGATGGTTATTTTGCATAAGAACCGCACCCACCGCATAGTCTGACGCATCTGCTGCAATTTCCAGGTTTTCGTCCCCCTCAGGGAATTTTAAAACAGGGGCATTAATAAGCGCTTCTTTTAATCTTTCAAAAGCTGTGTTAGCTTCCGCTGTCCACGTAAATTTACTCTTTTTTCTTTTGATTACTAAGAGTGGTTCAACAATATTAGCGAAATCTTTTATGAAAGATCGATAGTAAGAACATAATCCAAGGAAAGACGAAAGTTTCTTGGCAGTGTTGGGCGGTGGGAAATTCTTAATAGCTTTTATTTTTGAATCTTGCGTTTCTATACCCTTTTGCGAAATTTTATAACCGAGATATTTAAGTTCTTTAGTTGCGAACTTGCATTTTGAGGCGTTAATTGTAAGACCGGCCTCTTTTAATAATTTAAAAACTTGTTCGAGGTCATTAATGTGTTGTTCCAACGTACTACTCGTTATAATTATATCATCTAGATAAATTAAAGTTGATTTTCCTAGGACAGGCTTTAGAACAATGTCCGTAGCTCTCTGGAATGTTGATGGGGCCCCACACAACCCAAAGGGCATGCGTAAAAATGCATAAGTGCCCGATTTTGTTATAAACGCGGTTTTGTGTATATCTTCGGGTCTCATAGCTATTTGATAGTAGCCAGACGTTAAGTCCAAAGTAGACATATATCTTGTCGATTTGATCTGTCTAATGATCTCGTCTATAACCGGCAAAGGGTAAACTGGAAATTTAGTAATGCTATTCAGTTTTCTGTAATCAATAGCAAACCTCCAAGCCCTTTTATCCGAAGGAGGAAACTCGTTCTTTTTCCTACATAGTACGACTGGACTCGCGTACTCACTATTTATGGGCGTTATTATTTTATTCTTTAACATCTCCTGAATATGTTCTTCGATGATTAAGTCTTTTTGTTTATCATAGCGATACGGTTTAGTCCTACAAGGTTTTTCGGCATTTAATTGAATCTTGTGAGTCACGATTTGACAGTTTCCTGGTTTTTCTGAAAACAAATGAGAAAAATTACTCACCACTTGCTGTATTGCTTTACTTTCCTGGTCATTCAAATGGCTAAGGTCCAATTCAGGTGTCTCCACAGGTTCCACCACCCTCTGGTCCATCTCCAGCACCACGGAACTATCTTGAAAATTTAATTTGGCCCTCGCGGCCCTTAAAAAGTCCATACCTAAAATAAGAGAGTGTTGCAGGTGTTTCACCACAAAAATTAATACTTTGAGATTTTCCTCTTTTACCTGTACGTTTAATGATACTTTCCCGATGCAGTGACATGTTTTTCCTTGCGCCGCTATAATTTCCGTATTTCTGGTTTTAAATAGTCGTATCCTATAAAAATTCTTTTTGAAGAACTTTTCACTCATGAAATTTCCCTCTGCTCCTGTATCGATGAGGGCTTCTACTGGTACATCGCCAACCAGGACTTGTATAATTGGTAGCTGTGAGTTTTTTACGATGACTGTATTTAAATGTCTATTTGAGGGTTTTTTTAAAACTTCCGGGGTCTGGACCCTCCCTTTCACAGGCCCCTCTAGTCGTTTAAAGCTTTCCTTTTAATCTGTGTCTTCTGGGTACGCGGATGCTTATTTTCAAATTTTCTTTTTGGGCCTTGACCTTCGAGTTTCGATGCGTTAGCTTGATAGTTCTTTCCCCCATATGAGCGATTTCCATTTCTGGTTTCCTCCTTCCTTCGGGTATGTTGAGAATATGTTTCCCCTCTCGCTTTTTCCACTATTCTGCGATTTTGAAACTTCACCGCCAATTCGAAAAGTTCCTGCAATGTGTTTGGGTTTCTAATTTCAAAGTAGTCTTGGACAGCGGGTAACAATCTTGGTAATATTATTTCAATAATCTCCGCATCGGGTTTTTTCCCATACAGCATATCCGTTAGCTTGATTTTTCGTAAAATAAAGTCCGTCAAATCTGCTGTATCCCGTTGATAGAAACTATATAGCTCGGCTTCCAGCCGTGCGCGATCTTTCACTATGGGGAAGGCCTTTACTAACGATTTTTTGAAATTTTCAAATGTATACGTCGGGCTTCCAAATTCACCTAGAAGAAATTTGCCTATATTTTTCCACCATAGCACGGCCTGTCCTCTTAGTGCTGATGTGGCGATGGCAACTTTTTGTCTTTCAGGCACAGGGTAGAGATGAAAGTGGTTTTCTATACCTTCTAAAAATACGGACACCGAATTTTTTCCGTCGAAATAGACGTTTGGCTTGATTGATGCTCTCAAAGTCTGGACCAGGTATCCAAATCCTTCTAACTGCGTTGTCATTTCTTGGTGTTGTCCAGCGGCTTCCATCCAGTTTTCGGCCATTTCAGTTCGATAAGTGTTCGGGCGCCAATATAACGTTGCGCGCCTCCAACTTGCACGCAACCAAGAGGTGACTGTGAAAACTTGTATAAAAGATAGAAGCTTGTGAAGGGTTTAAGTCCCTTTTTATTTAACGTAATAAATTACAATTGCGTTCTCTTGACGCTTACAGACGGTGCCAACTTGGCACTCAAATAAAAATAATAACCTGAAAAGAAAATAAAGACAAAATTCTAACTACGAGGCTCTCTAAAATAACTAACTCACCGCGTTTTACAATACCGCTGCTAATTCAGCAGACTTGAAGCTCACTGGAACGATGACCACTACTTCCCGCCAAGCACATAGGCCGCAACGCGGGGTTCTTCAATTCTCGCTAACTACCTCCGCGCTCGCTAAGTAAGAGAATCTCTCACACCGAACTTGTTTCCTTCTATTTAAATCAGAATACTTCCGCTGATAATTTGAATCCTTGCGCGTTCTACTCAAATTTACATATTCTGGCATTGGCAGTTCCAGGGGAAAGTAAGGCTTGACAGGAAAGATAGTTTAAACTTAAAATAAATGTTAGTTAAAATAAATATAAACGCTACAAACTAAATTACCAAAATGAAAATAAATAAATAAATAAAAACTTCTCGTGTGGCGAAAGGCGCTCCCATTTATAAACACTCCAGAATGCGCTGAACTCGACTCAACCTGCTTCCTTTCGTGCTGTTACAAAATATCTAAATATAAATAAATGTGCATATTTTTTTTTTTTCAGCTTTGGAAAGTAGGAATAATGATCTTCTAGCAATGGTAAAGGGGATTCAAAGGACAAAAAAGTTTGAGGGCACTGTATTAGAGTACGTTCCACCCCTTAACTCTTGTTAACAAAATCTGGCAGCAAGTGGCTTAAAAAACAGGGCCCACAAATTGAAATTACAGACTGGCGGAATGTATTGTCTTAAAGCCGTACTTTTAATTCTTTGTACGAAGCCGTATTTTAACTTCCTCTACTTCCTTATATACATATATATATATACAAGGTTTTATATGTATGTATATATATATTTCCACTCTCTTACCTGGCTCTGCGAGCTTAGTTTTTTATTTTTGTATGTGGTAAATTGCACATTTTTTGCTTTAAAAAAAGTGGTTGAATTATGTGTTTTTATTTTCCGGTTAAGGTTTTTGTGTCTTTAGTTATTCTGCACACAATAGATGTAGAATTATTAACAATTTAAAAGTTTAAAATTGGCGAGTTATATTAAGTTAAGCCTTACGAACCGTCATTTGCCTACATTTGAAACTCTTAGTAGAAACATAAATTAAGTTAGTTGTTGAACCAACTTCAGTGCCTTTTTGCACAGTAGGAAATTTTGTCTTCCTGCCCTCTAGCCGAACTGCTTGTTTTCGCATAGAAATTCTAATATTAATTGCAAAAATTGTTTAATTGTTTTCAACTGTTTTTCATGTTTTAGGTTTTTCCATATTCGACAATTTTTAATGAAGATGCTTTCAGTTTTTATGTATTTTTTTACCTTGCCGCCAAGTGAGAACTGAATTGATTGAATGAGAAACATATCGTTACTGAAATTCGATGAAATACTTTCAAATCAAGTGTATCAAATTGCGTATAGTTTAATAGGCCCTATAAGGAAGTCATGCTGTCTCCATATCAAATTTTTCTTCAAATGAACATTTTTTAAATTTCTTAACAAATTAATTTTTAAATTTTATTTACTAAATATTTATTAAAGCATACATAAACAGTGATAACAATTTTATCACTGAAATGTAATTTTCAATATAATTTCATTAATGAAATCTAAATTTTCAGTTAACCCAACGGGTACACAGAAAGAATGCGCACAAGTTGGCTCACACTTAATACAGGAGTGATAAGTGATAAGCCTAATGGTTAGAATAATGCAATGGCGCAGATAAACTACTATCAAGAGATTAAACGAGTCATGTGACCTTCAGCAAGCGGAACACGCTCTGATTCTACAATCTAAAAAAAAACCTTCCTTTATCTTATCTCTTTCTAACAAATTTGAATATGTGCGAACTAGAAATTAGCATTCCGGCAGGAAAAAGGCGAGCGGGAAAGACAGTGAAGATAATTAACATAAAATGACTGATTAGTAAAGCTAAATCAATGCTTGTAATTAACACTGAGAAGTTTGATGAATACGTATTAGAATTAAATGAAACAAAACTATTATTTCTTCAATTAATTTCAGTTATTAGTTTTCCATAAGTATTCATCTTTGTAATCAAAATACTAGTATGTTTCTCTTAAAGTTAAATAAGTCGAGTAAAACACATCAATAGCAAAAACGATTCTGCTTTTACAGAATAATACTTAAATATTGCATTAATTGAAATGTATCTAATATCGTAATCTCAGCGTAAAACAACGCTCGAAAATACTTGCTAGGATTTCGCTGAGAATGGTTCTAAAGTTTATATGTTTAAAAATGTTCTTTCGAGTGGAAACTAAAAATTTAAAACAGTATAAAAATGTCACCAATGGACAAAACTTGTTATCATCTTATTATTTCCTGCAATACGGAGGCACAATTTCTCCCATTCTTAACAGCAGCTCATGAAAATGCTTACCACTCGTCCAATAAATAACTTTAAAATGTAGTAGATCGGTTTGAAATAAGTAGTCTAACCCTAATCAGATTAAGGGCTAATGCCCGGGTATCAGCCGCCCGTCTCCTATACACAGCGGCGGACTTAATTCCTTGCGGGAATTCTTCACTGCCCCGAGTACCTTTTTTCAAGGCATAATGATTAACGGATTAGAGATCATTTTATGCCGGATCTTTCCTTCTGTACGAGTCTTTTCCGTTAGATACAGCAAAAGCTGTTATTTCGTTTCATTTTGCCATCAGTTTCTTAACATGTATCTAAATTTTGTGCACTCGGCACATCGAAATAGCTTGTTGTGTGTTCGAAGAATCAGATTTTGCTGTTGATGGAAAGCAGGGTAAATCGGGTGCATCATTGTGCAAACAGGGTAAACTCATCGGTTTGTGTTAGCCTCTTAATTTGTCAATTTGCAAAGACCGTAAATTTATCAGTTTTCATAAGCTTCGTTAGTTTATCAGTTTATATCAGCATAACCCGTGTAAGGTAACTGTAATCGTTACCAAAAGGATTCTTTTTTTTAGTCCAAAGGGGCTTTGTACCTGAATGACTATTGTTTTCGTTTTGCGATTTTGCGTTCAATCTCTATAAATGTTCGTTTCACTTTTCAAACTGTTGCCACCCAATGTCAGAGTCCTGCATTGAATTTGAAAAAATGAAATAAGGAAAAATCTGCATAAATGTATGTCTATTTCTCGCATTGTGATAAAACAACGATACATAGAGCCATCGAATTTTGAATGACGTAATCCTCCTATGAATATTGGCATGCGAAAGACCAAATTTGAAATTTGGAATTTATTTTATTATTGATTTCATATTTTGTAAAACTTTAACGAATTTTTGAGTAACAAACTCAACGATTTAAAAGCCTGCAAAGGCAGCACTCTACGGCGAGGGAAAAAAACTTTTTATCTCCAGCGGAACTGTGTATCGGAAATTCTAAAGATAGGCTCTTTTTAAAATTATTTTGCGACATTGCTACTGAACTGAATTTTATGATTTAAGTGCAAAGAACAGGATATTTAATAAATAAAGGTAACACATAAAACGTTAATAAAACGCCCCTTTGGACGTAATTTAAAATCTGAAACCTTTCAGATTTTTTTTGAGGGTGGCCTTTTCTTTTCTTTTTTTATTTTTTGACTGCAAACAACTGAACAACTATTTTCCAATACTATTAGAAAATAGCATAAATCCTATTAACTAGGTTGTACACAATCAGTTTATACAGCTTTATCAAATTATATTAGCGTATGTGGCGTGTTGCAACTTATGATCTTTTTTCTTATTCTTATTATTTACATTTTTAACAACATCGATAAGTGAAATTTTGCTTACCTTTCTTAATAAATATCCACAGGAACGCTTGGAATTCCTTTTCATTTTTATCACACAGAAGCTTTATTTACATCTATGTACAAGAATTGTATGCTTACATTAGAACATTCATCATGTTTTTTTGGTTGCCACTACATCTATCTCAAAAATCCGCAATGCGGTAAGAAAAATATAACAAGCTAAAAGTAAAAAACGCTGCGCCCTTTCGTGCCCAGCTACATAAACTGTAACATCCTCCCCCTCGATGAACTCTTGGTTCATCAAAGGATTGGATTCTGAAGTTATCTTAAACACTGAATGTTTTTAATGTTCTACAAGTTTAAGTGTTCATAGATGCAGTGTTCGCAATTTAAGTTCATTGTATTCAGTTAAAAGAGTTCAAGGTCATTTCTAATGGGTACAATAACTGCACAGGACGACGATGAGTTCCATTAGCTAAACGGACAGTGCAAGCCCTTATTTTCCCATCTCGTCCTGGATGACACTCCTGTACAACTCCCATCTTCCATAATAGAGCCTTTCAAAAGATCTGTTACGGCATTACCTCTCTGAATTTGTTTTACGTTTCTAATTTCAAGTAAGTACTCTCTTTTCCATCTTTTCCAAAACTCTTCTAATAACCTTAGCCGGTATTTATATCGCCTTGTTAAATTTTCTTTAGTTGAATCAGGTTCAAGAATTTTGCCAGATGGTAAGGATGTCAGTCTTCGTCCAACTAGAAAATGAGCTGGCGTCAGCGGTTCTGGTTCTCTAACTTCACTATAAACATAAGTCAGTGGACGCGAATTCAATATCGCCTCAATTTCAATTAAAACTGTTTCCAGCTCTTCAAATTTAAGTGAAGCCTTCATGAGTATTTTCTTCAAACATGACTTGATAGATCTAACAAGCCTTTCCCAGAAACCGCCCCACCAAGCCGCCTTCTCCACATTGAATTTCCACTCAATACCTTTATTACCAAAATAATTTTGAACTTCTGCGTCTTTGATGGTATTCCATAGTTTTTGTAAATCCTTGTGTGCTCTTTTGAAGGTTTTTGCATTGTCTGAATATATTATTCGACATACTCCTCTTCTTGAAATAAATCTTCTAAAGGACAGAAGAAAATTGTTTGCTGTTTGGCTAGACACAAGTTCCAGATGCACTGCTCTGGTTACAGCGCATGTATTCAGAGCAATATAAGCGTTCCCAGTTTCATCCTTTGTACTCATAGGACCAGCAAAATCAAGTCCTACAACTTCGAAGGGATTTGCCTCTGTTATTCTTTCGATTGGTAAAGGAGCGATATCCTGACTTAGTGGCTTAGCTTTAGATCTGTAGCAAATCACACACTTGTTAATATTACTCTTTACGCGCTGTCGAGCCTTAAGTATCCAAAATTTTTCCCTAATTTGAGTTAAAGTTTCAGCTACACCAGCGTGTGCTTGCATTTCGTGACAATCTTTAATGATACGATCTGTGAAATGAGACTTCTCAGGTAGTATTGCTGGGTATGTTTGATTATAGCTTAACCCAGCATTTTGAAGCCTTCCTCTTACTCTCAGTATTCCATTTGAGTCTACAAATGGATTTAATGTAAATATTTTCGAACTATGTATGCTTTGTTTCATCTTTAATTTCCTTATTTCTTCTCTAAAATTTTCTTCCTGAGTTTTCTTGATCCAGAAATTCTCTGCTTCATTCATCTCTTCAGCCTTAACAGGTCCAATGCTTCTTAGTTTTGGGTTTTTCAAATTATTGATAAATCTGAATACATAAGATGTTATTCTATATACCTTTTTTATGTCACTAAAGTTCTCGATAGGAATGATATTTTCAACAATACAGTTTGCTGTTAAAATTTCTTGCTTCTTTCCTTTTCGTTTCTTAGAATTTGTTATTTTATCATCTTCCTTAAAATTTATCGAAGATCTGGTCCAAGCGCTGTTATCTTTGACAAGCCAAGGTGGGCCACCACAGTTCATTTTTTGAAAGGGTTTCTACCTTTTGTCCTCCCGTCAATAAGTCCGAAGGATTCTCATGGCTGGGACAATAATTCCACCAATCTGGATCAGTTTTCTCTTGGATTTCTAGACACCTATTTCGTACAAATTGTTTCCATTTTGTCGGATCAGCCTTGACCCAATGTAATACAATTTCTGAATCTGTCCACATATAAATCTTCATTTCTATGTTTTTCAACGAATGTCGGATGTATGTGATGAGTCGAGCTCCTATGACTGATCCTAAAAGCTCCAGTCGAGGTAACGTAACCCTTTTTATGGGAGCAACTCTTGTTTTGGACATAACAAATGATGTTTTTGTTAACTCATTTTCATTGTATCTCAAATATACAACGGTACCATATCCCTTTTGGCTACTATCTGTAAAACAGTGCAATTGAATATTCCACAGGTTTCCTTTTGACAGATTGTTGAAATAATGTCTAGTAATTCATCTTTGATTCGAAATTTCAGTTTATCTGCTTCATGATTCCAAATATATCCTAACAAAGTGCTATTCATTCCGTCTCCATTAAACTTCGTATTTTCAGCTGCATTCCAAATCGCATGTAATTGGGCGTTATTGCTCCTCCACTTTCTCATATTGAAACTAGCAAGCATCATAATTTTTTTCACATCTTCATAAATTTCTGCAGCTTCTTCATCATCATCTGTACCATGAATCAAATCATCTACGTAAAAATTTTCTTCAAGAAGCTGACAGATCTTCGAATATTATGCTTTCAACTTTCTTGCGTGATGCTTTATAGTTGCTGCTAGTAAAAAGGGGCTACAGGTTGCTCCGAATATTACACGCGTCATTCTTAAAATCGTTGGTTGCTCCTTTTCCTTTGAAGTCCAAAGAAATCTTACTGCATTTCTGTCCTCAGGCTTCAACAGAATTTGTAGAAAAGCAGCTTCGATATCTGCAGCAAATGCTACTTTGTGTTGACGAAATTTAATTAGCAAATGTAATAATTCAGGGTTTAAATTTGGTCCTGAATGTAAGCAATCATTTAAAGATAGACTGTCATGACTATGCGAGGAAGCATCAAATACGACCCTTAATTTCGTAGAATCGTGATCTTCTCTGATTACACAATGGTGTGGCAAATAATAGATGTTTTCTTCAGAATTCTTCGGAGCCTTTTCAGCTATTCCTTTATTTAGATAATCTTCAATTACCCTTGAATACTTGTCATAAATTTCAGGATTTTTCTTAAACCTTCTAAGTAAACTGTTCCATCTGTTTAAGGCGATGTTATAATTACTACCTATTTTGTTCATATTGTCCTTCCAAGGTAATGAAACTTCATAACGATTGGTTTTATATTCAATAGTTTCTTCAAATCTACGCATAACTTCAGTGTCATTTTCATTTGCTGAATAGTCATGTATTCCAATTGCATCTAAATCCCATAGCCTTTTTAGAGTTGCACTAATTTCCAAATCATGTGGATGTGAAGTATTCTCAACAACATTCATTACCGTAATTCCGGAATGAAGTGTAGAAACATTACTTAATGCTTCAGTTCCGCTTATAGTGTAACCAAATAAGGTTTCAGAGGCAACAAGACCCTTTAATAATCTTTTCACTTTCCCAGTGACTATTTTCCAGTAATAATCATTACCAATTAATACTGATATTTGAGAGTTATGGACATCTATATCTGTAGCATCAGCAAATCTTATCGAATTTTCCTTACAATAATTAAGTATTTCCTTTCCTGGCATATCAATAACAGCTTGATTAATTTCTGGAGTTTCAAGAGCTTCAATTATTATTTTCCCAGGTCCACATATATCTTTAAGAATAACCTTAACCTTTTTTAGCCTTTTAACTGTAAGCTCAGTAGAGCCGAAGGTGTAAATCTGAAGTTCTTCTTCCCCCACAACACTTAATTTTAATTGTTTTGATACTTCTGTCAGGATGAAAGATTTATCAGAGGCAGAATCGAAAATGAGTCTTACATTTTTTCTTCTATTCTGACCTAAAGCTATTGCATTTGCAGTTTGTAAATAAACCCTATTTTTGTTATCTCTTTCCGAAATTGACGCCACCACTGTGTCTGTTTTAAGCTCACCTTTATTTTCCCGTTTATTTTGAAATTTATTATCATGTAAAATAGTATTATGCCTTAATGAACATAAATCACAGCGTATATCCGAGCTGCAACGGGCAGATGTATGAGACTTACGAAAGCATAAATAGCATCTGTTAGCCAATTTTAATTTTTTTCTTTTTTCCTCAATTGGAATTGCGCAATTTGAAGTAGAATGTTTCAAAGATTCATTTTCTATCTTCCCACAAACTATACAATCGGCTGTTGATGTATTCGTATTCAACGACGCAACTGCTGGAACAAAATGTTTGTTTTTGAAGGCAGTATGATATTTCTCACTTTTAATAAGGTCTCGCGATTGATGTTTATGTTGTTCGGTTCTAATGTTAAACTCGGAATAGTTTGGCGATGTTTGGGAAAACGTACGCTCTCTGCTTTCAACTTCCTTCTTCAGAAATTCCAAAATGTTAGTCACTGTGGTTTCTGTGTCAGGGGTTAAAGATCGATTAAACTCTAAAACCAATTCGCTAGGAAGTATCCTCATTAACAGTGGGCATAACAAATAGCTGTAAGAATTCGAAGTAACGTTAAGGGAATCAAGGCTTCTAATTTCAATTTCTAAGCTATCATATAAGTTACGTAATGTTTTAATATCATCTATTTTTTTAACTGGCTTTAAATTCAGCAGACGATTCATATGTGCATTTATTAAAATGTCCTTTCTACCAAACCTTTCTTTCAGAATATTTATTGCCTTAGCATAATTTTCGGCAACTAACGGTAATCCGTTTATTGACATTAAAGCTGCGTCCGTTAGTAAAGATGTGAGGTAATTAAATTTGTCTACATCCTTTAAAGCAGAGTTATTATGTATAGCAGATTCGTATTGAGCCCAAAAACTTTGAAATTCACATATTTCGCCTTTAAATTTATTTATGGTTAGTTTCGGAAGTTTAGCGCCATTTGTATATGTGTTCTCTACCGTATCTATAGTAGCAGAATTAGATGGCAACTCATTTAATTTAACACATTTTCTATTTCTAAATATTCTACTGATCTTCGATTTACACAAGGTAATTTTATTTTTATATTCCAAGCTATCCTGTATTTCAGTTTCGTACTCTTTTTCATCTGTTAGGATAGATTCGATTTCAGTGTTCAATATTAGTATATCGTTTTCATTTTCATTTAAGATGGATAAATCATCTTCTAATAAATCAAATTTAATATTATCCGATTCTATTTCCTTTTCCATTTTAGCTATCAGTCTTGTTACTGATGCTCTTAACATTCCTCGCTTCTTTTTTAGTGCTTTTAACTTATCCATCTTAATAATCAATATTCAATCACTAATCGAACAATAATAAATACTTAAATCACAATATATCTAAAGATCACTGTTATCTCGGAATTTCGGCACCATGTTGCAACTTATGATCTTTTTACTTATTATTATTATTTACATTTTTAACAACATCGATAAGTGAAATTTTGCTTACCTTTCTTAATAAATATCCACAGGAACGCTTGGAATTCCTTTTCATTTTTATCACACAGAAGCTTTATTTACATCTATGTACAAGAATTGTATGCTTACACTAGAACATTCATCATGTTTTTTTGGTTGCCACTACATCTATCTCAAAAATCCGCAATGCGGTAAGAAAAATATAACAAGCTAAAAGTAAGAAACGCTGCGCCCTCTCGTGGCCAGCTACATAAACTGTAACATGGCGTAAATTCTCAGCCTCAGAAACCGGAATATCTTGTGAGTGCAGCAAATTCTGTTCCGTTACTGCCAGAAAGTATGAAAAATAGCATGTATAGGCTCGTAAAGAGTATAAATTCATTTTGTTATTTTGTATAGCTATTAGGTTTTTTGGAAGAAAAATACAGGGCCTTCGTCCTGACTCGAACCCTCGATTTCTTCAATACGCTTCGAGCATGCTTCCAATTACAAAACGAAGTAATGCGGAAAGGAGGAAGAACATACCTTACATAGTCCCCTTTTTAAAGGATGACTGGGGATGAGGGGACCCAGTCGCCAAATCCTGAGGATGGCGAATTATCGTCTACCACCTTTAAAGTCGGGTGCTACTTGTAGAGTCATTTGGTTTTTATTGAAGTAGGAGACGTGAAAAATGCATTACCCGAATAACATGTGGTGGATGAAGATTTTTCACCACTAGGAGTTGGCTACTGGGTCCCCTTATCGACAGTCACCCTTTAAAAGGAAGTATATAAAGCATTTTCTCCCTCCTTTCTGCATGTCTTCGTGGTAGCACACTCGGCGCATATTCGACAGATCCAGATGGTTCGAGTCCCGTGAGGGCATTGCTCATTTTTCACGCCTCCAGTATCAAAATAACCTAATGACTCTACAGTATGATCATAAACAACTTTTATCAGTTTGTAAATTCACGTTTTACCGATTCCTCTTGCCTAATGTTAGCAACTTAATCAGTTTAGATTTTAAGTTAATCAGTAGACACAGTGCTCAGGACACTAGAAATTAAGCAGATATTCTCCATGTCTCTCTAAGGAATAATCCACAGATCGACAAAGTGCTTCAAACTGAATGTTAATGGCCAAGTATTGCTCAGAACATCTGGTAATTTTTCAGAAGTCATCCAATTTTTACTCCCTCGTAATGGAAATATTCTATCGCCAAAAGTTTTGGATATCACACTTCAATGGTAATACCTATTCTGACCGTTTCCGAATCCATTTGGATGATTTTTGTGTGGCTTGACGTCTGTACTTACGCACCTTCCATGAGTAGCTGTCCTGCTTATGCGGTTAATTGGACCTGATACGTCCCAGCTGGTCACTCGTAACGTCCGTACTTTGGGAGTAAGGGGGAGATTAGCTGTCTTTAGAGGACTAGAGCCATCAATTCTACGGCGGTACGTTCAGGCTCAATAGGAACTGTAAGGATGCTGCCAAGTCAAGCTGAGGCTGTGTGATCGCTAGATATTATATATGATCTTGAGATTATATAGGACCTTGATTATTATATATGACCTTGAGATTATATATATGACGCTGAATTATATATGACCATGAGATTATACCTGATCTCAAGGTCATCAGATTATACATGATGTTGATTTATATATGACCTTGAGATTATACCTGATCTTCATTGTTATATATGACCTTGAGATTATATCTGACCTTGATTATTGTATATGACCTTGAGATTATATCTGACTTTTATTACTATATATGACCTTAACATTACATATGACCTCGATTATTATATATGACCTTGAGGGTTTCGGCCTCCCGGATCGCCTCTAGCAAGAAGACCATAAAAAACTGTATCATTGGCTGCTAGATGGCCTGGGTCTCGGTAGATGTCAATGATGGAGTGATGAAAGTACGCATAGAATAAAGAACTCGTTTTTGCAAAAACAGATTATAAAATCTATTTAACATCCATTAAAAATGGGTATTTTCGATACGTCTGTCGTGTCTATGTATGTGTGTATGTATGTATCTCGCATACTCAAAAGCGATCAACCGTCGAACATTTAAATTTTGTATATGGGACTGCTATAAAATATAGTTATGCACCTCCCATTTTTATTGCAATCGGCAATACCAAACGTACACACACACACATATATATACATATTTTTGCACCCTTCTTTATCCGCCTTGAAATAAAGGCCTTACCCAACCTTTCACTATTTTCGCAATAGTGAATCGTAATCATATACTTCCAATAGCAGAAGTGTTTCAAACGACAAAAATATTCATGTTTTGACAATGTTTTAATTTTCGACAAATAACGAAATCTAACTTTTAATGCGGTCTCCAAATTCCTGTACTTATATTTGGGAAAGTTTTATACTCGTTATGAAAATGTAAAATAGAAAGGAGTTTGACTCCATACGGCAAAAATTGAACAGGTTAGTTAATTTCAAAATCTGTAGTTTGTTATGTCATTTTCAGCTTGCCTTCAGAGATCAGTTATTCAAGTTAGAATAATTACAGGAAATAAATTTAAACAAAGTGCAGCATGTACATAATTTAACATGCCGAAGAATGAAGTCATGTGGTATTAGATTTTTAAATAAGACATTGCTATGCAAAGACACTCCGCTTACATTGCGCTTATAAAGATTTCACACGAACTAAAAGTACTTGATATTTACATGGACACTGCGGAAAAAAAGAGGAGGGGTGGGACAGCTCTATATCTCCCGTTCTAATGGGCCAATTGACGAAATTCCACTTACGATTTTCATGTCTCGAAAGCGTGACTTAGGATATGTGTTAAATTTATATATAGCACGGTTCTAATACACGTATTTTGACACAAAATCGGAATTTTTCTGAAATAACATGCCAATTGTTTTCTATATTTCCATTCTAAGACTCTAATTACGCCTAAATATTAAATTTTGCAAAATTTGGTGTGAAATTTATCTTAGTTCATTTTTTTCAGTTTGCGCTAAAAATAATTCATTTGGCGAACTTCTTAATTTATAGCAACCTATTTTCCTTTCCTTTCTTTCATTGTAAACGAGCGGAAAAAATCCATCTTTCATTATTTCAAATAATTTTAACAAAGTGCGTAAACTACATTTGACGTTATTGTCGCTTATAAAAAATATGCCAAATTTGAAAACGCGTCCATATGTAAATTCACGTATATCCTAGGAAAGTTTGAATACAACTCTACTTTTCTGCAGGTATGCATAGAAATGCATCTACTTTAAAACGATGGTAAATGCTTCAAAATATTTTCGGAAAGTTTATAAACATTATATAAAAATACAAATTTAAAAAATAAATTATAAAAAATGGGTGAATTTTATTTGGAATGAACCTAAATTTCAAATTTTGGAAGAAAGAATCAAGTGAGGTTATAAGGTATTTCTCCCGCCTTCCTAGCGTGCCTTCGGGGTGTAGCGGTTCTGCACGCTGGGCCGGTATTCCAGAGGTCCGTGGTTCGATTCCCGGCGAAGGCGTTGCTAATTTTTCATCTTGCCTGCTTCCAAAAAATACCTAATGTCTCTAAACGTTTATTGAAGCGATATTAATAAATATATACCGAAAATACTAATAAATATGGAGGAGCTAAAATTTTGAGAGCTAATATTTTAAAAGCTATTCGTGCCAGTTTTACAAAACTTGGCACCATTTGAGTCGTAGAATCGAAATATGAAAGAAACAATTGTATGTTATTTCTGAGAAATTCCGATTTGTGTCAAAATATCTATATTAGAACAAAGCTAAATATAAATCTAATGCATAACTTAAGTCGCGCTTTCGAGACGGGAAAAACGCAAGTTGAACGTCGTCAATCGGCCCAGCAGAACGGGAGATATTGAACTGTCCTTTTTTTTCCGCAGTGTATAAATAATGAAGACCTTCTATAAATTTCATTGCAAAAAACTGAAAATTCTGCTTCTGTAAATCTACCTTTTAATGTATATATATCCTAACTGAGGATCCTTTTGTACAGCGCTTTAGAGAAATTTGGAAAAGTAAATAATAATTTCTACTACAACATTTCTAGACGGACCTGGTGTATTTTCGTGGAAATTGTTATAAATCCTGCCTTTGTAATTTTACTTTTTTGATACGTTTATCTATGCGTGCGCAAAAGATCATATCGCACATCTATTATAAAGAACTTACGAGTTTAAACAGTAGTAAATTCAGAAACTGAAATCTGAAGGTAATTTTAACTGGTCGGTAAAACTTAGACCGGAAAATTTAGACATTTTACTATCGCTAAATATTTAGAAGTTGTTTCAATTGTTATCAGATTTGGAACTACTTACGACAGAAATGCTTATTAATGTCATCACGACACAAACGACACCCTTTTAAAGTACCCTAAAAGTACTCTTGTACTTTTCTAAAAACATGTTAAATATTCTAAAAGGCACCTTCTACATAATGGTTATAAAATTCTTGTGAAAATTTAGACATCAGTAACATTAAACGTGCAGATGATGAATCCACTCGAAAACATTTACTACTAAGGTTAGAAACTTTATCAATGCGAATCTTTTTTCCTAGTATATATGAAAAGCATACCAAACGGACCCAATTGCATAAGTTTCATTCATATATTTCATCGAAATGGTTAAAACTGCGCTCCTATAAATCAGCTTTGTTAACAATATGCTAAATATGCGAAAAAAATACCTTTACTTGGCTTTAATAAAAACCTTACTCATACCTTAAATGCCTGGCAAATTTGGATGTACGTGTAAACATGTTCACCTCTAAGTTTCATTAGATGGTTAGAAGTTCCTCCCATGCAAATCTAACTTCGCAAGCATACTAGATAGGTGATGAACTCAAAGATTTTTGTCGAGTTTGAAGGCTAGTAACTTTAGATGAACTCACTATGAGGATGCTTTGTAATGAGAAATTGTACCTGTTGTCAGTAAGCACATTCAGTATGTGAAAAAGGCCTTGTTCAGATTTAAATAGTTGTAATTTCCGATGTATATATAGCGAAAATATTCTTCTAGTTTCATCGGAAAGCTTAGAAAGGTCCGTTCCTGTAAATATATTTTGTTAGCAAACATATTAATCGAACATGAAAACTCTTTTTCCATGGAATTTATAAAGGCCTCCATTTGATTTAAACGTTAGTGATGTCGAATGCAGGTTCATTAAAAGTACTATATACATTTATTGTACTCGATGAAATATTTCCCTCTGTAAAGCTACTTTGTCAGCAAACACAATAATTTTGCAGGAACGTATAGGTTCGTAATAGATTACATGCTCACAGGTCCGACGATAGGTTCGTGAAAATTTACTTTATCAAAGTAAACGCTTCAAAGTTCTGTCATTTTTCTCAGAAATCCTTGTACAGGTGTCACACTATCACACAGTACGCTCAGTAGTTACGATTCAAACTACCTAAAACGTTAAACACAATGCAATGCAAAGCTCATCTAAAGAGAAAGCTAATTTGGATATTTCATTTCGCGCGGAACTAAACAACTTGTAATAACAATAACTCAGCTAAATGAGCTAAGATGCTCTCTCTCCGACCTTAAATACCTTTCAACCGGTCGCCTAGGTATTTCTAGTGCTTTCTGCTTCTCGAAATTCCTGGAAAGCAGTAAGAGTATGGGATTACGGTTACAGCTAACATAGTGGTCAATTACGTTTTTTGAATTTCAATACATATTACGACGATACAGGGATCGGACAGAAATGTCACCAAACGGTCGCTTTCTTGGCCATTTTTTGCCAAATTTGGAAACAAGATAAGTCATCAAAAACGTTGTCAGTTTGGTGATATCTCGCCAAATTACCCAGATATCCATTTACTCAATGTTAAATTCACTTGCCCCTGTATTGTTACTTTTCCGGCATAGCCTTCTATTAAAATTTACCTCGCGCTACGTTACACAGAAATATACGATTTTACTTATAATTCCACTAAAACTACCAAGTAAAAAATTCGTAACAATATGATTTCAATGTTAATGACTCAAGGGGGGAATTTTATTAAAAATATTACATTAATTTTAGTGGAATAGTTAGAAAGTATGAATCAGCAAGAATACTATGAGGGCAAGGCTACTTTTTATATGGATCAGAAAAAGTGTACATTAGATTTAAAAGTACATTTGTTTTAAATTCACATTTGTTTGAATTGATAAGTAAATTTCATTAGAATGGTTTCGAGATCCACACATGTAACTATGTTTTGTCAGAAAGCATAGTAATTATGAGAGCTTTTTTAAGCGGCGCTTATTAATACTTTAGCAGGTTTTTAAACCTCCTAAAGTATTAGTACTGGATGCACTTTAGCTGAGAGTGTTAAAATTTATTGAAATGGTTTAGTAGTCTATCCTGTAAATCTACTTTAATAGCAAGCAAACAAACTGCGCGGGAAAGTTCATTTCACACAGTTCTTATTAAGATCTTCGGGTTTAAATTCTAGTAGTAATTCTGGTTGCCCTTTTGTTAAAAGTATTATTAGCCCACAGGAAAATTTGTCAAGAAGGGCTATTAATTTCGTTTTGGAATTTTCGTTGGTTCACTATAAGCGGCGTTTCACTTTTCAAATTGTTGCCACCAATATTAGAACCCTGCATTATATTTAAACAAATTAAATATTGAAGAATCTGCATGAATATACGCATATTTCTCGCACTGTGAAAAAACGACGGTACCTAGAGCCATCAAATTTTTAATAACGTAGTCATCCACCCGAAGATTGGCACCTGGAAGCCCGAATTTTATTTCGAATTTGTTCTATTATCACATATTTTGTAAAACGTTAACGAATTTTTGATTAACAAACTCAACGATTCAAAGCGAGCAATGGCAACACTGTACAAAAAAACATATATATCCAGCCGCGAGGCTGTGTATCGGAAATTCTAAAGATATTATCTTTTTAAATTACTTTGCAATATTGCTGTTGAAGTGAATTTTAGGGTTCAAGTGCCAAGAACATTATATTTAATAAATAAAGGTAAGACATAAAACGTTAAAACACTCTCCTTTGGGCGTAATTTAGAATATGAAACTTTTCAGATTTTTGTTTTATAAATTTTATTGGAATGTCCAGCACTATAAGTCTAAATTATCATGTGGGAAAGTTCTTTCTACACAGCGCTTGTTAAAACTTCCCGTAAGTTTAAATATTAGAAATATTTTTGGCGCAGATGGGGAAGATATTCTGTAATATTCATTGGAATGGATACACTTTCTGGTTCTTTAAATCTATTTCTTTTGCAGTTGTACTGTATGGGAAATAATACTATTTTCTCGACTTTTATACGATCTTTGCAAGAGTTAAAATGATAATTGTGCTCTATAAATTTTAACAAAATGATTAGAAAGTTGGCTCTATAAATTTGTTTGTCAGCAAATGTATTATTCAAGCAGCAGTTTTGAATTTACAGTGCAATTATACTAACTTTGTGTAGGTTAAATGTGAATTACTGAAACACATATTATAAAGTGTTTGCATAAATTTCGTGGCATGTTTAGAAATAAATATGGACAGGAAATATGCAGTAAAGCTTAGTTTACTGCCTAATTACTTGCAAAGACTTTGCGCGTGTTTAAACATTACTAAATTTAGATATATACTGTATTTCGTAAGAGAATTTCCAGAAATTTCTGGAATAGGAAGAGAAAAATCTGAAATTTCTGAAATAGCAAGAGAAGAATCGAGAAGTTGTAAAATGTAACACGTGACGTCAAAGACCATCTGATTTCTTACGTCAGAGATTCGTGAACTTATATGACTTTTGACGTCATCATAATTTTTGTTTCCGAGTGTTACGTACGTTACGGATTGAATTCAATCCCTGGCTTTTATATTATGTATATCAGTTTGAACGAAATTCTTAATATCAGATTACTAGTTTTACGCTGTTTTTCTTTTAATTCCTTCACAGTTATTTTAGGCTATTATTTTTTGTTTGATTGGTTTACATCCATTGTTAAACTGATTTCTCATTTGTTTGGATTGTTAACATTGTTGTACTAATTCTTCGGAGTTGACGGCTTACGTTTTTTGCTTTACTTTAATTATTAATGCTTTTCTTTTAATATTTCATTTCTATTGTTGAACTTACTTCACTTCATCAGATTCTGATTGCTGATAAAAAGATTCTTCCAATCTTAAATTTATTTGTATCGTTAATATTTCAGTTGTGAACACACATTCATGTCTTGGCTTCTAAAAGTTGCACTAAACAAAACAAACTAGTCTCTTTTGTTTAGCCTGTATATAGAAATTATTCAAAATTTTTTTTTTCATTTCAAAATTAATCAAGTAGTAACGCAGTAAATACTTTCTGTCTCTGGTGAAGTCTCTAGTTTGAGTGCACACGTGCAACTGCATTCCGCCGGGAAAATGCCTAATTTAAAAACCGAACAGCGAATCAACATCAAGTTTCTTGTGAAACTTAGGAAATCAGCCACGGAGGAAACATTTCAAATGTTAATCGAGGATCATGGAGATGAAACTTTGTCTGATGCACATGTGATTGAATGGCATAAGCGGTTTTTAGGGGGAAGGGACAGTTTGGAAGAGGATGAACGTGCTGAGCGCCCAAAGCACGTTTATCATGATTGAATGGGTTCCCAGTGATCAGACTGTTAATCAATACTACTATACTGAAGTACTAAAAAGAACTGGAGAAAAAAGGCCATAGTTGTGGAGTGATGGATGGCTATTGCACTAGAACAATGCACTCACTCAGATGGCCCTATCTGTCAAATCTGACCAGAAAAAATATTACTGTGATCGGGCATCCTCCTGATTCACCTGATTTTGCTCCATGCGACTTCCTTTTATTTTTTAAAGTTACATCTTGCTTAAAGGGAACCCATTGTACCTCAGTTGAATAGGTTCAGGCAAAAACGGAGAATCTCTTGAAGGGCCTTCCAAAAACCTCGTTCCAGAATTCCAGAACTGTTACCAGCAATGGCAGCACCGAATGCAGAAGTGTGTGAATGCTGAATAGAACTACATGAAGGTGATAATGTCACGAGAATACTGTACGAAAAAAAAAAACATTTTTATATACAGCGCGCGAGACAGTGTATCGGAAATTCTAAAGATATTGTTGCGTTTTTCTTTCTTCTGACACCAGTTGTTATGTTATTTTCTTTTCCTTCACGTTTGTACGGGGTTCGTATGGATTTGCAGTGAATAATGACGACACTACTTGATGAAGTATCGAAACACACTTTATTTACCAATATTAATCAGGACAGCTCCAAAACACTTTTACAGTCGTCGAAGATCTACTATACACTCGCTGGAACAATCAGCGACACAGCCTCCAGGTTATCAGCCTATCACGGTGGAGAGAGCGTCACGGCAAAGACTAGAGTACAGCTCCGACTCTGCTCGGTCGTTCTCGGAACTCCACGTACTCTCGAGACTCTCCACGCTACAACTCGCGATGCACTCGACGATACACAGAGCACAGCTCCCGATTCTTCGGTTCAGTCGTTCCCGGAGCTCAACACGCTCTCTCGACGATGCACTAACCGCGATACACTACGAGACTCTTTTGGTGCACTCGACGACCCACTCGGCACTCGCTGCCCGGCTGTCAACTCGATTGACTCCGCATGGATTGACTCGATACTAACTCGACACCAACTCGATACTAACTCCCCAAGTACCAGCAGGTTTTATATAGCTTTTGGCTGGTGTTCGAGGACATTCTTGGCTAAACCGGTAAGAATTCTTTCCAGAAGGTTCTCCAACCGTCCATGGTATATCGCCAATTTTGTCGCCAAATATCGCCAAATAAGCGATTTCTCGCCAAATATGACGATTTTGCCTTTTCTTGTTATTTTATGGCAACCCTAAAACTGCTTTGCGGGGAAGCTATCTCACCGCGCCTGGACATTTCGTAACAATATGCTCATGCGATATTGTTGATGAATGGAATTTATGGTTTACGTGCGAAGAACATGATATTTAATAAATAAAGGTAGCTCACAAAACGTTAAAAAACGTTCCTTTGGACGCAATGTAAAATCTGAGAACTCTGAGATTTTACTGTTTATTTTCTCGTTTTACATTTAATGATATCTTTTGTTTTTTAAGTTACGACGTGTGGAACAAGTATTACTGTAGAGGTTAAGTAAGGAATCACATTGTTACAAATTGCGTACTTAGATAAGTAATTTTAGTGGAATTATAATTAAAACTGTAGTATTTCTTTTGTAACATGAAAACTCTAAACAAAAGATATGCGGGAAAAGTAACAATACATGGAAAAGTGTGACTAAATGGGTATCTCGGTAATTTAGCGAGATATGGTCAAGCTGAAAACGATTTTTATAACTTTTTGTCGCCAAATTGGGTGACCGGATAACAACATTTTGGTCTGGTCACTGTGTCGCCGTAATATGTATTGAAATTGAATAAATATTTGATCATTATGTTATCGGTAACCGTAATTCCTCCCTCGTATTGCTATCCGGTAATTTCGAGAAGCAGAAAGTACTAGAAATATCTCGGTGGCCGGTTTAAAACTATTTAAGTCCGAAGAGAGAGAATCTTCTCTCAGTTGCTTAGACTTTGTTGTTGCGAATTGTTAGTTCTGCGTGAACTGAGATATCCGAGTTGTCTTTCTCTTTAAATGCGTTTTGCATTGCGTTGTATTTATCGTTCTTAGTAGTTTGAAGTGTAACTACTGATTGTACTGTGTGATACTGTTAACTGCTGTACGAGTATTTATGCGGAAAACTGAAAGTGTTTATTTTAATAAAATAAATTTTTACTAACCTATCATCTGACCTGCATGCATTCAATCTACTGCGAACCAGCAACAATATGTGGTTCAAGAACAAATGATATTGTATATAATTCCTACTAGAAAAATTGTTTCAGTTTATAACCATTATAAAGTATTTCTCGTACCTTCGTGGTGTAGTAGTTTTGCACGCTAGGCCGGTATTCCAGAAATCTGTGGTTCGATTCCCGGCGAAGGCGTTTGCTAATTTTTAATTTTGCCTGCTTCCAAAAGAAAAAAATCCTAATGTCTCTACACCATTTCGGTTGACGAATGGCTTCAGGAACGAACTGAATTCGTGAGTCAAGGTTCCATTGAATAACGAAGTGTTAAGTACTTCGAGAAGAATTTTCTAGTTTTATTTTTGTGCATGAGCAAAACTTTTTTTTTTTCTTTTCTTGTTAAACACATTAAATCTCGAGCACACTGCGTCTCAGGCACACTGTTGCATTTTCCCCGCATGCAGTCCGCTTCTGATCATGCGCTGTATTTGGCATTTCCGAAATTCATCATGCGACAACTGCAGGTACGATCATTGCAAATCTGACTTCATAACTTATTCATTTTCAATTGAAAACAATTAATCGCAAGCCACATGAGACTCATTAAAAATTCACGTTCTAATTTCTCTAAGATGCCGATTCATGTATACGCGATACACCGACTCGACATCGGAGCAAAAAGGTTTTAATTATTCATGCGATATTGGCAACGAGGTATCCGAAGAAATGCGATGCTACCATTTTTTCCCCTAAACCTTTTGACTCTTGTTGTCTTCCAATGATTGCCGATCTTGGGGTTGTTGCTGTTTTTTGTTTCGTCCGTTTTCCAATTATGAACGATGATTTTAGAAAAAAAGGAAATTATGAATTATGCAGGCGAATGGTCGTGCATTCGCTAATATGAGAAATTGAAATTGGTTGCTTGGATCTTTCATAAGTTTGGACTCATTTTTCCAATAGAGTATGTACTTAGTATGTACTTCTACTCTTGCATTAAAAATATGGTATCTCCTGTGTTTGGTGTGCATTCCGGTAGACGTCGCTCAGTGTGATCAATTTTCTCCGCAACTATTTTGATAGCATTAAGCAATGAGAAAATATCTCTGAAATTTATTTAATTTAATGAAAAGATAATTGCAGTATAAATACTTACTTTCCCAACGTGTTTATTAGGAAAACGATCATAAATTGTTGTTTATTTAGAACTGTTACAGAAGAGATCATACATGAATTGGTCATCTTTATAATGTTACAGGAAATTATTTGTTCGATCTATTCTTAATACTTAGAGGACATACTTGTATTTTGCATGCCTTCATATACAAATAGGTAGAATTTGAACAGTTCCACAATAATATCCGAATGATAGCATTAACCTCGATCCCATCAAGGGACGCCTACTATTGTTATTTTCAGGAAGACATATAAGAATTAAGGCAAGTCCAATAACAAATGAAATTTGTCTTTATGAAAAGGGTTTATACTGGATTGTATGGATATTTAAATAATCGAAATTATATAATGTGTCTACTCACCTTGTAAAGACATTAGGTTATATCGAAGCAGGAGAGATGAAAAATGTGCAATGCCCTCGCCGGGACTCGAACTTCGGACCTCTGGAATACGCACCGAGCGTACTGACCATTACACCAAGAAGGCGTACTAACAAGGCGCGAGAAATACCTTATATACTCACCCTTTTAAAGGGCGACTGTGAGTTAGGGAACCCATTCGCCAAATCCTGATGATGGAGAATCATCATCCACCACTTTTTTTAGTTCGGGCTCCATTGTAGAGACATTAATTTATTTCGAAGCAGGAGAGATAAAAAATTAGCAGTGCCCTCACCGGGACTCGAACCTCGGACCTTTCGAATGCGCGCCGAGCGTGCTGACCATTATACCACGAAGGAGCGCTAAGGACCATTATACCACGAAGGAATGTTTGAAAAATACCTTATAACCTTTAGACTTTTTTGAAAAGAAATCTACTAAATCTTCCAAAATTTATTGACAGCCTCAACTGCAACAGAATCTCAATTTGCTAGTCCCAAAATATCATTTGCTTACGCTTAGAAGTTTCTACTACCTTAAACGGTTAGTTTAATCTTGTTAACATTTGTGGTCATGAATTCGAAATCTGAACAACGGACCGCAGTTTGCGAGAGCTAATCCCGATTTTGTTCGAGAAATTTGGCTGGAGATGAAACTTAGGCCTTTATTTATACTCTTGACACAAAACAGGAATTTTGACCTATGAATTAAGAACCGAATATTGACTCTTAATTGGAAAGGAATAATTTTCAGGGAATTGAATTCTGAGGAACAGATAATCATTTCACTGATGGTATGTTGAAATAGAAAATATTTATGCAAATAAATGTTTGTAGAAGTCCACAAAAAATACGGTTTCAAAACTTTTGAGTCAAGACAATGGTAGATATGGTAAACCTTTCTAGTTGGAAAAAAATATTCAAGTATAACATGTTCAAGAGAAATAGACACTGAACTTCGCATATCATAAAGAAATTATAGTCAGACTTATGCAGACATCGGGAAGACAGACAATGATCTCCTAACCATGAAAACGTAATGGATAGACTTCTGAAGTCTACGTCAAAATAGCTCCGTTTTATGTAAAGACATAATGGACAGACATTTGAAGATCCCGGAATGAAAGACAATGATTTCCGCACTTTATAAAGATGTAATGAACAGGTTTCTGAAGATTGTGGAATGTCAGACAGTGATCTCCGTTTTCTATAAAGATATGATGAACAGACCTGTGAAGATCCTGGAAGAACAGACATTGAATTTCGTACTTCATAAAGACGGAATAAGCAGACTTCTGAAGACTGCAGAAAGACAGATAGTGAATCCAGATTTTCACTAAGACATGATGGACAGACCTCTGACGATTCCGGAATGACAGGCAATGAAATTTTTACTTGATAAAGACGGAATGAACAGACTTCTGAAGACTGCGAAAGAATTCCGTTTTCAGTAAAACCATGACGGACAGACCGGTGATAATTCCGAAATGACAGACAATAAAACTTGTACTTCATAAAGACGAAATTAACAGACTTCTGAAGAATGCGAAGGGACAGACAATTAACTCCGTTTTTAATAAAGATATAAGGGACGACCTTTGAAGATCCCGGAAAAACAAACAGTAAATTACATGCTTCATAAAGGCAAATAAAACAACAAACTTCTGACGATTGCAGAAGGATAGACAATGAAGTCTATTTTTAATAAAGATATAATGCACAGACATCTGAAGATCTCTTGTGAACAGACAATGAGCTTCGTATTTCATAAAGACGTAACAGACAGGCTTCTGAACTGATAATAAAACATTTTCGACAGCGTTGCGACGTATTAATGAAGTTAACTTTGCAGAGTCCAGTGAATGAACTTCTGTCTGTATACTGGAGTAACAGGAAACTACAAAGGAGAAGGGTTAAAGTACCATTTATTAAATCTTTTGAAAAGTTACAATGCGTCAACTCGACGCTAACAAACTTCGCCTCTGCTTGGGCGGTAACTGAAAGTCAGATAATTGAAACTTAAAGTTGAAATATTAACAAGTGATAGAATTAGCCTACAGGGCTTAGCGAGATCCCGTAACTTGAACCCCTTTCGAAGCTAGTGGCAGCAGATAAATGCACTTGAGCCACTTGAACCAGCAATAAGCAAACGTACCTATAGCAGAGACGGCAGCTAGAGTCTAACTCTTTCTCTTACCGAAACTCGGCTTTTAAATACTTCCTTCAAAGTAGAAAATTTGCATTCATTTACGCGCGCTACAACATTTAACTATTCTGGCACTGACAATTAGGAGAATGAATGCTTACAGGAAAGGTCTAAACACAAATTTTAAATTGTTAGTTAAAATAAATATAAACCCCTACAGTTTACCGATGAAAAAAATAGTACTTTGCACCAATATATTGTGCGTAATATGAAACCTTTAATGTAACGTTTCACGTGTCTTAAAGTAGAGCGATTCTCAAAGTATTGCCATTCGACAAAACGTAATAACTTTAATTAGACTTCCTATTTGTCTAAATCCGTGAAAGGTATTTTAAAAAAATACTTTTTAAAATGCGAAATGAATTTCTCCTGAAATAATTCTGAGACTTTCTCAAAGTGTTGCCAACTGACAAAACTTAATGTTTTTAATTCAACATTGTAGTTGCATAATTCTGGGAATGAGTGATTTAAAAAAAAATATTTTTAAAATGAGAAATTAATAGCCAGCTAGGTAACAGGAAATATGATAAAATCCTTACTTTCGATACCGGTATACAATATACTGTGTATAGCTAAGAAAAACACAAATGCAGTATGACTTATCGACAAACATAAATGTTTTATTTTATTCTAATAAAACATCTTTTACAGTTCAAATTTAGTCACATTTTATGGTTACTGTGTAAAACCACGCACTGGTAAAATGAAATTCTTAGGCACGATCATGCCTTGAAACTTGACGGTTAAGAACGAAACAAATCTAAAAATAGTGCTAAGCAATTTTTAACTTTGCACAAAATGTAAACTTTTAATGTAACCTTCTACGCAGTATCGTGCTTATTCGATTCTCTGAGTGTTTCTATTCTTCTAAGGATAACATCGTTAATTTATCTTTTGAATTCGCATTAGCTTGTTAGTTATCAGCAAACTGAGTGATTTAGAAGTCCAAACTGCATATCTTTTACTGTCGAATGTTTTTGCTGCTACGGCTGAATGTTTTTGGCTTTAGTTACGCTACCTCGACATTTATCACACATTCACTTCACGAGACATAAGACAATTAAACTTTATTCTACGCAACCATTGCAAATAGCTAGTTTTAAGTTGTTTTTCTACGATATAATGTTACATCTTTACATTACTTATTATTATATTACCAAACTATAGCTATGTACCGTAGATAACCGACCGATTCAAGAGCAATAATTGCTCTTAGTAAATTAAATCCTTATTGTTTTCATTATTAATATGACTTAAAATATATTTAACTTGAAATGTGACTATGATAATAACAATGGATAAATTTTTGAACTAATAATTTTTTAACCTTCTCTGCATTGTTGTAACTAACAAAAGGTGTTAGTTACCTTATTATAATATAACTTATAATTAATATGTTAGTATATTTTCGTTCTTTTATCGGCATAAAAGCCATATTAATTAATATTATTTGCTAGAAATGATGGAATAATTTTTTACATTCTTTTTTCTCAAATAATTATAAATAAGCACATTTTAATCGCTAAATAATCATTTTCATGAAGAATTTAAATCCTTTTTTGCTCTTATAACTTACACAGCAGGTAATCGAGATCCTTCGAGCATGCGCACATGGCGGCGAGGATAGCAGAGGGAAGGAAGGAGGGGATCAAGCGCTCCTGAAAATTGGCGAAAAGGGCGAAAGGAAGGGGGAGGAGAATAGGAGAAACGTAATAGAACATCTCTTTTCTTCTGTTGAAGAAGAACTGTTTAATCCAATTACTTGGAAGGAGAATATATTCGAAGAATGAAAAGGGGATTTAGAACACAGCGAGAAGAGATCGAGCAGAATCTTTTTTTCACCACTTAAGTTAATTCAAAGGGGCAATTGAGAGGGCGTCTGAGATATCCGCAATCAATACAAAAGATCACCTGTTGAAAGGATTTTGCTAGGATTTTTTCCCACTTATCTTCGAAAGGTAAAGAGGCAGATTGTTCTCAAATGAGTGAAAAAGGAATTAATATTTACAGTCATGAAGGCATTTTTAGGAATATGAATGTCAGCGCAATGTTATACATGTAGCATTCAAAATCAGATACATTAGGAAACTCGTTCGTTACAAAACGAAATCCTGAGCAAGAAATGCTCAGGATTTCGTTTTGTAACGAACGAAAATTAATACATGACACCAAAAACTTTTGAATAATTAATTGACACCAAATTAACACTAATTGATATAGAATTGTGTTTTTAGTGCATTTTTGATAAAAATAAAGCAAAAGTAGCAATAGAAAAAAATTAAACCACGTAAAGCATTTTGAAATTTTAAAAATTAAAAATAAATTAAAAAATTTTATTTTCCAATGAACCAGTAATTTTTTTCAAAAGTAGTTGGTATAATTATGGTAAAATATACATGTATGTAAAATTTCATATCTCTATTACAATAATGTAAAAAAAACGATTTGAATGTCCACTGTCTCCTTAAATAATAAGGAAATCTGTACACATGTTTTTATGTATATTCCTCTCATTGTGGAAAAATGGTAACACTTTTGAGCCACAAAATTATAAAAATATATGATCTCCCACCTGCACTGATCTGTCGAAGTTGGAATAATGAATTTAAAATTTTTTTAAAATTTATTTCCTATTTTCATTGAAATTTTGGTTAACAAACTCGGCAATTTTAAAAGCAGTATGTTCCCATTCTAGTAGGCGTAAGATATTTATGTTTCAAATTTAATCAGCAAACTCAGGTGTTTAAAAGAAACGTTGCTATTGCCCGAAAGAAAGTAACTTTATTTTTCCTGCGCGAGTATGTTGCTCTTCAGCAAATCTGTTTTAGCCCAAAAGGAGCATTAGCCCAGCAGGGATATTAGTCTCGAAACGGCATTTTGCGTTGAAAAGTGTGAATCACTTTTCAAAATGTTCCAACAAAATATTATCGTTCTGTATTATACTTAAAGAAATTAAACAATAGAAAGTCTACAAGAATGTATGTATGTTTTTCGCATTGTGAAAACACGATGGTAGCTAGAGCCATCAAATTTTGAATAACGTAGTTCTCTACTCGAACATTGACACCTGGAAGACTGAATTTTGAATTTCGAATTGTTTTATTATGTATTTCATATTTTAAGAATTTCAAAGCGAACAATGGCAACAATGCGCGGAAAAAAAAAACATTTTTATCTCTAGCGCGCGAGATTGTTTATCGGAAATTCTAAAGATGTGCTGCTTTTAAATATTTTGGGATATTGCCTAGCAGTAAAGGTTCAACCAGTATACGGTCTGGGCGGCTTCAGCAAAGCGGAAGATATTTAATTTTTTTAATATTTCTTACAAATTTAATCTGCCCGTTACTGATATATAAAATAAGTTTTAGAGACATCAGGTAATTTTGGAAGCAGGCAAGATGAAAAATATGCAACGACTTCGCCGGGAATTGAACCACGGACCTCTGGAATACCGGCCCAGCGTGCAGAACCGCTACACCCCGAAGGCACGCTAGGAAGGCGGGAGAAATACCTTATATACTGCCCTTTTAAAGGGAGATTGGGGTTTTGGGGGACTCATTCGCCAAATCTTGGGTGTGGCGATTCATCATAAGCAACCGTTTTAATTCAGCGCCACTGTAGAGACATTAGTTAATTTTTGGAAGCAGAAGAGGTGAAAAAGTAGCAATCGTCTTCGCCGGGAAACGAACCAAGAAACTCTGGAATACCGGCTGCCCACTACACCACGAAGGCACGCTAGGAAGGCGGGCCGTTGATGAATCAACAAAATTAAATGTGAGTAGTATCCAACCTTTTGAAGCTCGTCTGTTTTATAGGCTCACCAGCATTCTGAATATATTGCCGATATCCTTCTACTTCGTGGACTACAATAGTAGATAATAATCTGGACTACAATCTTTGTTAGTAACGTGGACTACAATCGTAGATAATAGTCCACGTAGTGGACTTACTTCTCGATTTGTAACCTGAAAAGAATGCACTTTCTCGGCATACTGCGCCAAATATCCACTGTTGTGGAGGTACCCTATCAGCACTACTTTTTTGCCGCACGAACAGACTGTTCTCAATTTCGACTATTCTTCCATGACCTCCGATTGGTCCTTTAGGTTATCGAAGTAAATCTAGCAAACAAACTTCCGTCATAAAATTGTTCTACTCAATTGTGGTACTTTGACACATGTTGAGCTGTTTATCGCACCACTTCAGCGACATTATTCCTCTGCCCAACAGTGATGAAACGCAACGCTGTTAGGAATGGTATTCTGGAACCACTAATGCAGTTTTTGATTCAAATGCTGTTTTTTTGTTTATAGCTTTTCACTTTACCACCTGCACAAACTTTCATTTACATACAGTTTCATTTCGTGGTCATTTACGCATACCCGACTGCGAGGTAACAAATCTGTTTCCAGGGAAAACAGAAAGGAACTTTTCTCACTCCTCGGTAAATCAAAAATCATCAATATTTTTTGACAATGATTAAATTGAAAAAACACGATTACGATATCATGCGGTTCAATGTCCAAATTGGGCAAATAATTTCTAAGTCAAAAGTGAAAGTACCGTTTCTACTTGATTTGGCGTCATTGTTATACAATGCCATTTGTTACCGTGTCGCGCAGTTCGGCAAATTCGTGAAAGCATTGTTTTTAACTTAATTTGTCATTTTGCCGGCGATTCTGTGAAAATCTAGTAGTACCAAATCATTATACTATTACGAATTTTGAGAAGACAGATGATTTTAGTGCAATTACATAGGAAATTGTTGTTTTTTTTTTCCTTTGTAATGTAACATGAAAAACCTAGAGAGAAGCTATGTCAGAAACGTAAGAATACAGGGGCTAGTGCATTTAACATTGAGTAAATGGTTATCTCGGTAATATGACGAGATATCGCCAATCTGACCCCGTATTTTGGCAACTTATTTTGTCACCAAATTTAGCGAGAAATCGCGAAAAGTCGCCGAACTTGACGACCATTTGGTGACATTTTGGTCCGGTTCCAGTTTCATAATACTAATATGCATTGAATTGAATAAATGTAATTGATCACTGTATTAGCTGCAACCGTAATTCCACCCTCATAGAGCTTTCCAGTAACTTCGAGATGCAGAAAAGAATAAAAATATCTCGGGGGCCGGTGGAAAACTATATAAGGCAGAAGAGTGCACCTGCTCTCAGTTGCTTAGTTACTGTTGTAGCGAATTCTTACTTCAGCGTGAAACGACATATATCCGAGTTAGCTTTCTCTTTAGTTGTGCTTTGCATTGCATTGTGTTTAACATTCTTAATAGTTTGAAGTGTAACTGCTGATTGTACTCAGGATACTGCTAACACCTGTACAAGGATTTCTGTGGAAAATTCCAGAGCTTTGAGGCGTTTCTTTTGATAAAAATTAATTTTATCATCCTACCATTGGACCTGTGTGCATTCAGTCTATTACGAACCCGTACGCACGCAACAATATATATTTAAAATTTTTTATAATAACTATTTTAGGCGGGTGGCCGAGTAAAAAGCTAAACATCGAAACATTTTCCTGATATCAAATGGCAACATCTCTGCGAACTGGTGATTTTTGTCAGCTGCATGATTGATCAACGAAACATCTTGCTCCTCGGATAATGGCAATGCTTGACGAGAAAGGCGGATATTAAATAGCATGTTAGCGTAACGTAACGTAGCACTTTAGACACTGTGTGAGTTTTCGAAGCAAGCGTAAGGTTGTAAATGAGCTGCGTTTGAATCTGAGTCCTACATCCCTACGAGGCAACTAGCAAGGTATCGATATGTCTAAAAATAGTATGACAGAACAAGGTGTGAATATTTAAACAACGGTTTTATTAAACTCAATTTGAACAGGAAAGTGGCGTGACTTTTTGTAAAAATAAATCATTACTTGTGGGGATGTAATTTCTCCAATAACAGATACTTTACATTCAAACATTGATAAAAAGTAGTCTAAGACTTCTCAGTCAAATGAATAAGCTGCAAGCTGGCTCAATTTACTTTTAACGAGGCGTAAGCTTAAAGCTGCGAGAGAAGGCAAAGGGCGTGATAAAAGCTTCCAGATAGAGTTGGCAAAAATCTAACAGAGCTATAGGAGGGCTAGAAGCTTTCTCCCTTAATATCCAGAACCTTGATGCCCGGATGTGTGAACCCATTGTAACTCGAAAGCACCCACGGGGGAACTACGATAACGATTTAGAACGCGACATGGAAAATAGAAGTAATAAATTTCCATTTTCACTTTTTCCTTTTCTAATTTCTAGATAACACACCTATCAAAGAACTGCAACAACTTCTGGTCGGCATAATAATTTGGAAAACTTTTCGCAACGATACAAATTCTCGCTAAATGTCAGAAAGGCTGCTCTTTGTTGCGGGAACAAACCACCACTCCAGTGTGGTGTGAGCTTAGTTAAAACGGCTGCAAGAAAAAACGATAAAAAATAGAATAGGAAGAATAGAGATGTACAAGCGGAAAAAGAGAGGCAGTTAGTTATATTGAAGGGGATCTGTGAATAATTCAGCTTCTCTCTCTGCGGTATCCATGGCAACCTGAATTATGCAAAACGTCTTCTTTCCCTTTAATCAGCTGAATTCGGAACCTGTCGACGCCACTGCTGAAAGGGTACCCGCACTTGGGGGCCCCGCCACGCCCTGCCCTCTGGAGGCAATGGGCGGAAAGTAATAATTAAAAATAAAAAAATACAATCAGTCTGTCCCGCGGTACGAAATATATTTGTTAAAAATAGCTTTTATTAAATACGATAATTAAAACCGTAAAAGAAAAAGGTTACATACTTTTGTACACTGTGTATGACGTTAAAATTATCTTTTGTTTTTGACAATAATGCTGCAAATGTTTATAAAATTTGTTTTGTTTATGTTACAGATTAGAGCCATTGTTCTTATCTGTTGAAATTACTAATTTCGTACATTAGAAACTACAGCCATTGTTCGTTAAAATTAGTAATTGTATGCATTATGAATTACCGCAATTATTAACAAAAACTATCAATGGGATATACTAGAGCTAAAGCTCATAAAAATTACTGGTATTACCTGGGTGTGTTATAAATTAGAATCATTGCTCATACAAATAATTAAATGTATATGTTATGCATTATTGAGCCAGTCTTCATGAAAGTTATTAATTGGATCGTTATACATTAGAATCATTGTTCGTAAAAATTATCAATTGAATGTTATAATTTAGCATAATTTTTCATAAATATTATCAACTACATTTGTTATAAATCCAAAACATTTTTCATTATAAATTAGAGTCATTGTTCATAAAAATAATTAGTTGTATATATTATGAATTATAGCAATTTTTCATAGAAATTACCGATTGATATGCTATTTATTAGAGTTAATGGTCATAGAAAAAAATAACTGGGAGTATTATAAATTAAATTCAGCACTCCTAAAAGTTTTTGATTGCGCATGCTTATGACATAATAATTATAGACATGAAGTCATTGTTCATAAAGTTAACGGATGTGTTATAAATTATAATAATTTTTCGCACAAATTAACAATTAAATGTTTTATAAGTTAGAATTAATTGTTCATAAATATTATTTCCTACATACATTTTAAATAAGAGTTATTTTTCGTAAGAGTTGCTTTATAATTTAGAGCCATTGTTCATAAAAATTATTAATCGGGTAAGTTACAAATTAATGCCACTGAGCAATTGCTTATAAAATTATTAATCGTATATGCTTTAAATTAGAGTGATTTTTCATAAAAATATCAGTTTGATGTTGTATAAATTATATTACTTGTTCACAAAATTTATAATTGCATATGTTATAAATTAGATCTATTTTTCATAAAAAATAGTAATTGCATATGTTGTAAATTATATTTACTGTTCATAAAAATATTAATTAAATATGTTATAAATTAAAGCACATTCACGAGAATTATCATTGGACGAATTATGAATTAAAGTGGTTTTTCATAAAGGTATTAATTCGCTGTGTTATTAAAAAGAACCTCTCTTCGTAAAAAATGTTAGTTCGACGTGATATAAATTAAAGCCAGCCAAAGATGCTTTATAAACATCTTATATAACGCATCGCAGCACAAATTTTAGTTGACTATGTTATAAATTATGTTTTGTTGTTCATACAAATTATTAATTGCATGTTTTAAATTAAAGTACGTTCATGAGTATTATTATTGGATCAATTATAAATTAAAGTGGTTTTTCATAAAAAATATTAATTTGATGTGTAATTAAAACGAACCACTCTTCATATAAAATGTAAATTTCACGCGACATAAATTAAAACCAACAAAAGATATTTTTTAAAACGTATAACGTATCGCAGAACAAATTTTGTTTATTAACTAGATGTGACATTCAAAAACCAAGTGAAATATTGAGGTACATTGCATTCTATGAACTGATACAAACCGCAAAAACATTTTGTAAAAAACAAAGTTCGCAAATTAGAGTGCCATCAAAAATTGGAGATATATAGTTTGCTTTAGTTTTCATTTTGTGAAGATTATAAAACTTCATTTCTACATGATTAAGATTTAATACGAGAACTAATTTTTGTTTACAAATTCTGTATAGCTGCATCGTTGCATGAAAACTGATTTTTATATCTTAGAATAATGCTGGAAGTGTTCATAAAATTATAAATCTGATATATTTTAAATTAAAAACATTAGCCGTTGGACTGGCTTAAATTAGTAGCTGCAAAAAAGAAAAAAATATATAAAGATTTCAATGACTCTAGCAAGTGTCATTTTACGGGTCTAGCTAGTAGTTAATAAAGAATACATAAAGATCTGCGTTTATTGCCTTTAAATAATTTAGTTTATCAATCAATAACAGAAAGATTCAATTTAAAAGTAAACTTAAATATCGTAAGCTTCGATAAATGACGCGTGGAAGATAAAAATACTTTATATCGGGCAGTGGTAGCACATTGCGCTGAGTTTGCTGACCAAATCTGAAGCAGAAATGTCTTACCTTTTGCTGAATGGCAACACATTTCTTTAAAACAAATGAGTTTTTTCCATAAATTTGAAATATAAACAGTTTGCGCTTGAGTAGCAACACCTTGTTTTTAAATCAATGAGCTTGTTACTCGGAATTTCATTAAATTCATACAAAATATTCTAGAGTCTTCTTTAGGTTCCAGTTACACCACGAACGCATGTGGAAAGGATACAAAAAGTACCTCATATGCTCCCCCCTTTTAAAGGCGACTAAAGATTAGGAGACACAGTTGACTAATTCTGGTTAATCCCTAGTCGACTAAGAATTATAATCCGTCACCTTTCGGTCCTTGCGCTAACTGTAGACTTTTTAGAATTTTTTCATGTCAGGAAATTCAAGAAATCTGCAGTGCCCCTTTTCGAGATTCGAACTCCTGACCTTCCGAATATTCGTCGAGCGTGTTTCTAGTTTCCACATGAAGGTACGTGGAAAGGCTGGCGAAAATTTCTTATGTAACCCCAATCTTAAAGGGCGACTGGAAATTACAGGATCCAATTATAGGATCAATCACCAAATCCTGGCGAATTATCGTCCACCATCTTTTAGTTCGGGTGCCACTTATAGACTCTTTTAGAGTTTTTCGATGGAAGAAAACTCAACAAATCCATAATGCCCTTGCCAGGATTCTTACGCTGGACCTCCCGCATACGCATCAAGTGTACTTTCAGTTACACAGCGAAGGCATGAGGAAAGAAGAAACTACCTTATATCATGAATTAAAAAAAATTAAATTCGGGCTTTGATGAGTCATAAGGATTCTGTTTCAGAGCGGTAGGCGTGAAAAATGTATAGTGTTCCTACCGGGATTGGAACGCTGGACCCTCCAATTGCTAGCCGAAAGTATTTTCATTTTACACCCTGAAGGTATGCGGTGAGGACGAAGAAAATACCTTACAAATTCGCGGGTGGAGGACTAAGGGTGCTTAAAATTTGGTTTCTCTGGGTGTCGTTATTTTTCTACAATGCCAGAAATGCCTACACATATACCTACGTACACCTTACACAAAACGAATGGGACTGTTCTATATCTCCCGTTCTTACTCGGTCGATTGACGAAATTTAAATTGCGTTTTTCATATCTCAAAAGCTCGACGACGTATATTAGATTTATATGCAGCATTGTTATAACATAGGTATCTTGACACAAAATCGGACTTTTCCTGAAATAAGATAGTAATGTTTTTGCATGTTTCCATTTTACGATTTAAATTGTGCTTAAATATTAAATTTTGTAAAATTTGGCGAGAAACTTCCAGAGAAATAAAAAACATTATCTCGGCGCAATTTTTTCAGTTTGCACACCAAGAATCCACTTGGCAAAATTCTGAATTTACGGTAACCTACCTTCCTATCCCTTCATTGTGCACAAGTGGAAAAGAGGTGCATCATTTATTCTTCCTAATAATTTTAATTAAGTCCGTGAAACCTATTTCGCACTATTATCGCTTATAATAAATATGCTAAATTTCAAAACGCTCGAATATAAAAATTCATGTATATCTTGGAAATTTTTGAATAAAAACTAATTTTTTGTAGATGTGCCTAGAAATACATCTACTTTAAGGTGACGGCAAAAACTTCATAGATTATAATTCAAAACATTTTTCAAAAATTGATAAAAATTACTAAAAAATATAAACTTAAAAAATAAATCAGAAAATATCTGCAAATTTTATTTGGCTTGAATCTAAATTTCGAACTGGGTAAAAAGGAATCAATTAAGTTTAATTAAAAAAATTAATAAACACATAGCAAATTCATTTAACATTGAGAAGCTAATTTTTCAGAAACTACTCGTGCGGTTTTTACAACATTTTTTTTTTTTTTCCATTTCCGAAATTTGGCATAATTTGAGTTGTATATCGAAATGTCAAAATAAATGTATTTATGTATATAACTTGAATATTATTTATGCTTATCTGCTTATCTAGAATTCGTATTACATGGTAACCTATATATTATACAAAAATGCTTGGAGTTGAACTTCTTTTTTCTGCATGTGTATTTGTAATTCGTAGTAAAAGTGTTTAGCTATTTAAATATCTTGAATATTATACATACTTATCTTGCATTTGTATTACTTGGTAACCCTTGTATATTTATGTTCGTAATATGTACATCCTGTATTTATTATATTTAGTAGTCGCATATTTCATTGCGTCATTGACACTTTATTCGGATTTTAATCTGGGTATATGTAATCTGTATATAGGGTTTAATATGAGCTTATTTAATAAATGCCTTGTGATTCGTCGGCTTGCCCCGATACTATGATCTAGCAGATAGTGATTGACATCTACTGGATTGGTAACCTATGCCGCAAAGATGTAGATAATATACATGAGTTTAGAGCCAACTCAGTGGTTTACGTCACTAACCACTATCCGGTCTGAGACGCTACGACTTTGTAAGAACTTATTTAACCAGTTATTTAATATTCAATACCTTTACTGCCATTCTAGCCGCCCAACCGGTACAGTGGCTAGCGTCTCTGACTTCCGTGCCGAAAGGCCTGGGTTCGAATTCCGGAGAAGGCATGGATGTTTGTAAATGCATAGTGGCGGTGCGGCATGGCGGCACTCTTAATACGCGGCGAGGCGAAAGTCCTCTCGTGTGGTTTGGTAGAAGGGGTAAGAGGTGGAAGACCCTCTCATCCGTGCCCCCCGGGGTGCTCTCCATCAAAATTGGGGGCGGAACTGAGCCAAATCGCACTGTCACCTGTTAGGTGCTTTAGGCTGTTGCCAACGACAGGCGTAATCTTGCGCCCCTTGCCACGAAAAATTCTGTGTGCTTGGGCTGACTACGTCCGACAAGCATAAGCAACGACAACAACTATCATTCTCGATTTCCGTTTCCTCCTTTCCATTCATTGGATTGTGTTTAACGTTCTTAGTAGTTTGAAGCGTAACTACTGATTGTCCTCTGTGATATTTTGAACATCTCTGTGAATATTTTTGTGGAAGTGCGAAGTGTTTCTTTGGATAAAATAAATTTCATCATGCCATCATCGGTTCTGTGTGAATTCAATCTATTAGGAACCCGTATGGGCGCAGCAGTATTATACTTGAAAACTATTTAGACAGCGTCATAAAATCAAGTACATTTCTGCGACTTTTAGGCATGTTTGGATCTTGCAAATAAGGCTAGACAGACCATTTGCTAGACAAGTCACATTTTGAGATACTAGCAAGCATTCCTTTATTCATCGGATCATAACATATATATCACATAGCACATACAGCTCCTATGTTCCTTATAAATTATCCTCATCTGCGACAAATCTCTTTTGCGGTATATCACTTTAAATAACTCTTAAAACGCTTGCAACTCATTTTCCCTTTTGCTGTGTGTTATTTATTTTTATGATGTTAACGGACTTTTTTTTAATAATGCTTATAAAAATTGGACGTTTGTAATAATTAAAAATATCATATTTTCGAAAGTTTGCTTTTTGAACGATAATATATAAGGTTTATAATGTATACAGCACTTCGAACCCACCCTCATTTTGGGGTTGAATATCTTCCACGATGTATTGCTTTTCAAATAACGCTTGTATCCACAAAACGTTTATAAATTATTCTCACTTTTGCATCGAATCGCTTTTGCGGTGTACCACATTTCAAATAGAGCATAATGGCTTATAACACTAAAACATATCCTGTTGTCGAATGTTTGCTATTCAAACGGTAACGTATATGGCTTACAACGATTATAACTTACTTTTATAATGCTTAAATATATGTATTAGAGAGCTTAGATATATGTATTATCTTTAATAGATATATTTATTTATCTTTAATACATATATTTATCTTTAATACATATATTTATAATGCTTAAATATATATGTATTAAATATAAATATATGTGTTAGAGAGAGTCAAAGCAGGAGGGTTTCATGTTCCCTGGTGTGACTTTCTATAACTTGATCCATCGCAGTTCTATATCTTGATAAATGTTTTACTTTAGAAGGAGAGACACAACTTATTTCCGATTTTGTATGAAAATTCATGTTAAGGCCTTTCATATTAAGCGTATTTTCAGAAAGAATTATGGAAATTTCGATGAAGCAAAAGTCTTAGAAGGCACGGTCGATCTGCCGACAGATTCTGAAATCCAAAAGCGCTGCCAAATTAAGTTAATTAATTTGCGTTAAATTGCGCGTAAACGACATTTTAACGCGCACCTGGAATGGAGGCACAAATGAACGAAACGGGGAGAAGAGAAAAACGGAAAAAAAGAGCATGCTGCGAGGAATTCGAGCAAAATGGGACAATGGAATTCACAGTAATTTAATCCTAATAGGTCGAAAGCGTGAAACCATGTATCGCTTGCATCGTCGAATGTCCCCGAAGATTCCAATTGAAAACAGAGCTGCACGACTCTGAAAAATCATTTTTCCTCCGGAAAATAAACATTTCGAGTTTTTTTTTTTCAGCAGAGAGAGAAGTATTTCGGCGCATGCACACATCTCTCTTGTTTTAAATGTCGCCACGTAAAAGGCGCGACGATGACGTCATACGTAATCCTCCGGGGAAACTGGGGGTTGGAATGATAAATTCCCCCTTTTCTCTCTGTCTTCCATTAGCGCAACGCATGACCGAAACGCTCTAGAGCGTTTTCTTTGTTTCATATTTTAATCTTATTTTGCGCGGAATCAGTTTCCCCCTCTCTCTATTAAAAGAGCAGCAACTTGTTGAAGGCAGAGAAAAATGCGCGCGAGTCCGCCATCTTTGGTTTCCTTCCCTATCAGCAGTCGACGTTGCCATTCTTAAAAACTAAAACTTCATAGTTTAAAAAGTACAATGGTAATTTCTATAAAACCTAAATAAGTTATGGCATGCCAGTGTCAATTTTTACATGTAAAAAAAGAGGTATAATTTTTCAGTTGGCATTAAAAACATGTTGTGGCAAAATAAAATGTGTAATTTTGATCACACCCTTCTTATTTGATCGGTATATTGATCTCTGCACGATGCATCGATGTATTCGTATACTATATCGACACATGCACTTTACACTATACGGAAATATAGAAAGAAGCAATGTACAGTATACTTCACATTATACCGATAATACGCGTAGAAAGCAATGCATATATTACAGGAAGATATGGGTTAAACGTTTTTGAAGTATCTCATGGTAAAAATCAAATATAATATAATCAAATATAAATAATTTTCAAGGCATAAAATCTATTTTTAAAATAGAGTCAAAACCAAGTACAGCGAAATAATCTTATTCTATTATTACACTTCTATGCTTGCAGCATTCTTACACAATTAATGAGTGTGTAGAGTTCCTCACTTTGTAATTCTAAGTTAATGTTGGAAGTGAAGAATCTTAAGAACTGATTAGCGAATAATCTCTCAAGTTCGGGTGACAAGAAACAACAAGACAGAAATGTAACTAACCCTTTATTATTCCAATAAGATTTAACAAAACTCCGCCTGGGAGTGTACAAACAAAGTCCTCACTTGGCCTTGAACTTAAGAGACTAAGAATTAAACTAAAACTAAGATTAACTAAAGAAATATAGCCGAAGGTATCAAGATTCAATAGTAGTCAGATAAGTTGGACCCTTAACTTATTTGACTACGAAGCTTAGCAAGGGCCTGAGTACGGCCGAGCGTAATAACAAGTTTGAGAGAGAGAGAGTGGCCAAAAAGGCAGACGCGCGTAAATCAGAAACGGGAAAAGAAATTGAGATATGCAAATGATTAGTATTTGTTTGCATTTAGACGACGCAGGAGGGAGAAACGACATGTAAAGAGCACTGCATAAAAGAAAAGATGGGGAGTGCATTTGTCATTCAGAAAGCACTTTGTAAGGTCAAGGTTTGCTCAGAGTATCGTGTTATGCCTTGAATAAAATCAAAAATGCTTGCTAGCAACTGTCGGAACTCGACAGAGGCAGGATCAATGCTTATAGGTTCTGCTTGCAGTATTCTAATGGCCGTAATGCAATCCGGAGTCTCTGAGGAGACCGCACGTCGCCTGCTTGCATTCGATATCGGCCTAGAGGCCTTGCACTTCGTGTGATGGTTTGAGAAGTCATTGGGTGCACGACACGCACATCTCTAGCTCGGATCGACGATAATTTGAACTCAGGATCGGTACATTTCTTACGTCTTACGTCCAGTGGTTGTGCCCTATCTTCGAGGCAGGCCTGCCAAATTTTATCTTCTAACAAGATAATGCAAGACTCCATGTTGCAGGTCGTGTTCTGACCTTCCTCGATACACAGCGCATTTGATTGCTGCCCTGTCCTGCACAGTCTCCAGATCTGTCACCAATTGAAAACATCTGGCCGTGGGTTTCTGAGAGACTAGCTCGCCACCCCTATCCAGCTAATACGGTTGATAAAGTGTGATATAGATTTAAAGCAGCATGGAATGAGTTGCTCGTTTCTATCATCCAAGCCAGTTCGACTCAATGCCTAACCGGATAAGGGCCGTTTTAGCTGCCAGGGGTGGCAGAAGTTTCTACTAATTTCACCCTCCTGTAAACCCTCAAACTCTTCACAAATTTAATAATTTTGTCTTCATCCATACTGTTTACGTACAGTAAATATCTTTTTCGTATTTGCTTTGTTTCATAGTGTTGCAATTTTAATGACCAGTAGTGTATATATATATATATATTATCATGTACGTATGTATATATACTTATACAGATATATATATATATATATATATATATATATCATGTACGTATGTATATATACTTATACAGATATATATATATATATATATATATATATATATCATGTACGTATGTATACAGATATATATATAGATATGTATAATATACAGATATATGTATATATTTCTTACTTTATGTCTTTAATGATAATTTTTCTGCAGCTTAATGCGCGAAAATCTGGGCATGTTTGTGTTTTGTTTTCAAAAGAATTGTTTTGTAATTATACAATATATGTAAGATAAAAAAATATGAAAGCAAAATTCTAAATTTAATTGAACCTCTTTTATTTTCTATTTCATTCGGAAACTTCATCTATCTCTCCTAAAATTAGCGCTTAAGTCTAAACTGCGTCATTCAAATTAATCATGCGATCTTACGTAACTCTTAATGCAGATACCTCTTGACCAATCCCCAAATTGCAAACCAAAACTTTTCTCTTCGCGTGCTTCCATCTTGCATAACTACGCACTTCAGCTTTGCTCTCTACTGTGCTAAGATGTAATTTAGCTGGCTTGCTTTCTATCTGAACAATATCATAAATGTAAATCTTTTGTGGAAAGGCACGACTAGAGTACCAAGTGATGGGGGCCACACATATCAGTTGCAAATAAAAATGGAATTAAAACTGCCTCGACTGCCAAGTTCTTTAGATATTACCACGTTAACATTATTAGCATACTGCTCAATCCAAATTCTTCTTCAGTATGGATCTAAGCACGCATCGACACTGTCCGGCTTTTCCTTGTACTTTTATTATGAAATATATATACATATAAAAGTTTTAGTTCAAAAAGAAATTACTTTTAAAAGATTATTCTCTCTGAGGAAAAATACGTAAGACGAGTAAATGGTGTCTGTAAATAATAAGTGGAAGAAAGTTCTTAAGTCTAAGTTGGAAACCAAATTTTTCCTATGAAAGCTGAATGTGAGAAGGGGTGTAAACAGTTTGTAACGTTCTTGTTAATTTAAGTGTTCTTAGCTACTTGAACTTTAGGGAAGTATCTAGCGTCTATTCGCTGGTCTTCTTGCAACTATGAAATATAAGTCTAAAGAAGGGTTAAAATACCCTTTTATTCACGCAAAGAAATACTAAAAGACGTCCGCCTCGGGCTTATATGAGAAGCTTCACTTAGGATTTAACGTAAGATACAAAATAAGAAACTAAACTAGTTCTAGCTAGCTAAACGTACGCCGAAGCTGTGCAAAGATACTAACCGAATTGGCCCGTAATTAAACCTCACCGGCGAATACTAACAGGCACGTAAGTCTATGGCTGTACGTAGAACGACAGACTTAAAGAAACAACGTGGCCCGAAGGCAGAGCACGCTCTACTGAGTACTTCTAAGCTCTTCCACGGAAGTGACTGAAACTTCCCATTAAATACTGATTCTACTTGATTTACATAAAACGCGATACTGAAATCTCATTCTGGCAGATGACTGTAGGTCATAGTTTATACAGACTCGTATAGTGCTCTTAAATCGTTGGAAGCTTTTCCCAAAACTCAGAATCCTGTGGTAGTGGATGTTATCAAGATTCATATAAACTAAACGATTCGATGATATGAACTCCTATACTGCTCGGTTTCTGGGCATGCGGGAATAAAGGGAAATGACCTTGCAGATATCGCAGCAAAATCTGATGTTGAATTGTCCAGTCGCTTCTTCCCTTTTAGAGACATCTGCTGCGTCATTAAGGGGAAGATCCGAACAAAATGGCAGCAAATATGGGACGTTCAGCTTCACAACAAGTTGAGAAATGTAAAGCCTAGAATTGAGCATTGGGATTTTGCTGGAAATCGTAAGGAGGAAGTTCTTTTGACTCGGCTCAGAATTGGTCACACTAGAGTAACACTTTAACTATCTTTTGAAGGCTGAGAATGAGCCTGTTTGTTTGAATTGTCCGCATTTCTGTATTGAACTAGTGTACTATTTTTATATGTCACATAATATGTGAACGCATTTTTAGTATGCGTATGTATATGTACCTCTGGTATAGCATTACTTGTGAAGGTAGTGTGGACGCACAACAATCCATATGTTATATAGTTTATATCCTATTCTTCTAGATGTAATTACTCCTTCTATGTACATCGTACCATGCTTTATTTGTAATACTAGTTACATATGTTAATGCTGTTCTTTAAATAATGGTGGGCATGGTGCTGTACTGATTAACTACCATGGTAAAGGGACAGTGCCCACGTCCCCCGTCACTTATCACTTATCAGTACGTCATATTTTAATTGAGTGTCCAAACTTTAGTAGTCTCCGTCAGAAATATTTTAATAGCCGTGACTTACCTCTCGACCGTTTAATCGGAAGAGAGGTCAATTGTAATTTATTTTATTATTTAAAAGAGACTGGCTTTTATTACTTAACCTAATCTGTTTTGAAAGATTCTATACGATATTTTAATGTGCGCTTTTATGACTTCATCCTCTGGATTTGGTACATTTGTCCATTTTTTTTACTAAGAAATTGTTTTTATTTCATCAAATTAAATCATCCTACCTCATGTTTGGTTTTTGCGCCAAAACTCTCACTCAGATAACTGTAGGTGGAAAACAAGGTAAAAATGTAAAGTAATCATTAAAAAATTAAACTAATCCCTACCAGTTAAATTAAAGAATGATATAAAAAACATACAAATAAAATACCAATCACCCTTTCTTTAATGTTTCAAATAGAACTTTTCAAGGGTTTGGTATTTCAAATATTTAACTCGGACGATTAATACGTACCAAACAGCATGCTTCGTTCTTCCCGACATTATATAACTCAAAGGCGTAGTAAATTAATTTCTTAGTTGCAAAATTATTCTTCGAATAGTCTTCTAATATCAAAGAACTACCCCTAAATTTCGTCCCTCAACCTATGCATCAAAAGCACAGAAGAAATAACAAATTTAAAAACAACCCAAATTAAGTTATGAAAATACCATATTACAAAACCAAAATATACTGAAAGAAACATAGAAAAACTGTGCTTCTGAGTAGTCAACTTTACAATTAAAACCAGTTGACTCGTCAATGTGAAGGTCTAAAGTGTTATGTTTTAAAATTATTTACAGTCGAAAAAGGGAAGTTAAATCATTTTACCTGTTGGTAATTTAAAACTAAGCTCACCTAAAATGAAAAAAGGCAAGAAAATTATAAAAATACAAAATTAAAACTTACGCATGCAGTCCGTATATATATATTGTTGCGTGCGTACGGGTTCGTTATGAAATGAATGCACAAGTCCGATGAAAAATGAACAAAAATTTATTATTATCACAACAAAAATGCTTAAATTTTCTCAAATTATCATGCAGAATTACAATATCTCACAGTAGTTATCTTTTAACTACTCAAATATTCAATAGAACGTAATTCAAAACAGCTAAAGAACGCTATTCCGTGAATTCGCTACAATCAACAAGAGCAGTTTTCTAAGCAACAACAAACACAAGAAACTGCTACAAACTGAGATGTTTTCCTCCTTTTATAAGATTTTAAAATCACGCGCTAGAATTTTCCAGTACTTTCTCGAAATCAAAAAGAGATATTTATTTATTTAATGCACGCGCTCTTGTATTTTCCATTTTCCGGCTTAGCTTTCTTTTAATATTCGTCACGCGCTGCACTGCGCGAGAAATAAAACCATTTAATTTATAATTGAACTAACATTAGCTTTTTAAATACTAAATTCGTAACACTGCCCCCTTCCCAAGGACTGCACGTCCCGGGCAGTACAATCCCTGGACAGGAAGATAAACTTACGACTGTGGCATAAATGCAACTGAGGCATAAACATTACATTACACTATCAAACAACATGAACAATAAATGCAATAACTAACTTAAACAAATCAAATACTATCAAATACTAAATACAAAACAAATCAAATACACATTTAAAAACAAAAAAGGACCATGGTCTGATACTATTTACAATTATTTACATTACGTACTATGGCCATAGTAATAAGCTAACCTGTCGTAAGAGTTCGAAGACTCACGGATCCGAACCACGACGTCATTCGTGTTCAGTACTGTATATGGACCATCCGAAGGTGACTGTAATTTAGGACTCAGTCCTTTTCGTTGAATCGGGTTCCACAACCTTACCTTGTCTCCTTGTTTGAATTTATGTCCTGTAGCTCTCGTGTAGTATGTGGTCTTCACCTTCTCCGTCGCCAAGTTCACTCGCTTTCGTGCGGAACGGTGCATCACTTCAAAACGGGCCTGGACATCTTGGATGTGTTCCTCAGGCGATGAAGGAGCATCCGTACGGCGATCAAACAGGCGGTCACAAGGGAGACGAAGGTCTCGACCGAAAAGCATCTGTGATGGAGAATAGCTGGTAGTCTTGCGTTTCTTTTTGGCCCTAGCACGATTTCGGCAGCTTCCTGAGCTGGGTCTTTCGGACAAGGCGTTGGCATTTCCAAGTGAGGATCCCTTTTGAGGATGGATAGTCATGTCATCAGATGCTGAAAGCAGTTTGTTGTTTCTCAAGTCTAAGGAAAAACTGTATTTCCTTAAAAAGTCCAATCCGAGTATGCATGGATCTGTGATATCCGCTACATAAGCCGTGTGATGGTAGGCGGCATTTCCAAACGTGATGCTTACGTTTAACTTCCCAGTTATGTCGATTTTATCACCAGACGCAGTCTGAAGGGTAACACAGGATGGCGTCCAAATAAGTTTATCTTTAAACTGTTCGGCTAAATCTTTCCTAATGATGGTAACATTAGCTCCTGTGTCAATGATCATATTGCAAGGAACTCCATCGATATTCAAATTAATGGACATTCCGTTACTGTTGCCACTCACTGTATAAATTTTAAGCGCTTTAAAACAAGGCTTTTCCCTATCTGGCAACCTCCGTTCCTCGATATGGTCATTAATTTGTTTCCTGCGTCGTTGCTCAGAAATTGTCTCAATTTTCGTACCCTGGGGTGTTCTGCAATTCTTTCGTACGTGGCCTTCAGCTCCACAGTTCCAACATTTTAAGGTCGGTTTCTTTTCACTGATATTTCTTCTTAAGTCATTGAGTTGTCTGGTTATATCGTCTAGACGAACAGTAACTTGATCCCTTGGTTCCTGGACATGAGCAGCTGTGATTGGGTGGTGGTCTCTACGAGTGGCTTACTGGGCTGCCTTAAATTTCATGGCGTACACTAAAGCGCTTTTCAGATCTTTAACATCCGCCATTCGCAGTGCTTTCTGTATTTCATGGTCCCGGATGCCATCGATGAAATATTGCAGCGACAGAATTTCCCTCGTTTCTCTCGGGCACTCCGTAAATGCGAGGTGGGACAGCCTTTCAACATCCGTGGCGAGTTCCTGGAGTGATTCGGTGGGCTTCTGTTGACAGGATTTTAATTGAAGCCTGCTGTAGTTCTTTAAACATTTCTCGCCAAAGCGCAGCTCCAATGCGCCGGACAGAGCTTCGAAATCTGACCTTTTGTTTTCGGGAAGAGTCTGAAGGATATCCGCTGCGTCTGCTCTCAAAGAAGCGGCGAGATGACAGGCCTTAGCTTGGGAATCCCATCCATTCGCATCCGCAACGATAGAAAACTGGGTCTTATACACTTGCCAGGATGTCTTCCCATCATATGTGGATAGCTTCAGAGATGGACGAGCAGGCATCGGTAAGAATTTAAAATCATCACTCGCGTTCCCTGCCGACGCTACGAATTTCTTTAAAGTATCCATTTCTTTGGCAACTGCAGAAACTCTGTCATCAATTTGTTGTTCGATTTGTTGTTTAACGGAACAAACTCTTCCTGCTATTTCTTCTTTGACTGAATCAACTCTGTAACCTATTTGTTGTTCCACGGCCGAAACTCTGTCTTCTATTTGCGCTTTCACAGAAGAAACGTTTTCTTCAATTTGTCCAACTTTAATTTCAACCGTGTCTATTCTGCCTTCCATAGCCTCAAATTTATTTTCTATTGCGTAGGTAATTTCTCTTTTCATTTCGCCCTGACCTGCTTTCATCTCGTCTTTAAGGGATTTCATTTCTTCCTTAACGGATATTTGACCAGCATCCATTTTCTCTTTAATTTCTTCTTTAAATGATGTTTGGCCAGCTTCCATCTTTTCTTGTACAGCTTTTATATCTTTTTTAACGGAGTTGACGGCTCCTTCCATCTTTTCTTGGAAAGCAGCAAATGCAGTCATCATTTGCCTGAATTGTTCTTCCATCGCTCTTGTTATTGGCATTCAATACCCCACTCCTGACACCAAAAATTGTTGCGTGCGTACGGGTTCGTTATGAAATCAATGCACAAGTCCGATGAAAAATGAACAAAAATTTATTATTATCACAACAAAAATGCTTAAATTTTCTCAAATTATCATGCAAAATTACAATATCTCACAGTAGTTATCTTTTAACTACTCAAATATCCAATAGAACGTAATTCAAAACAGCTAAAGAACGCTATTCCGCGAATTCGCTACAATCAACAAGAGCAGTTTTCTAAGCAACAACAAACTAAGCAACTGCTACAAACTGAGATGTTTTCCTCCTTTTATAAGATTTTAAAATCACGCGCTAGAATTTTCCAGTACTTTCTCGAAATCAAAAAGAGATATTTATTTATTTAATGCACGCGCTCTTGTATTTTCAATTTTCCGGCTTAGCTTTCTTTTAATATTCGTCACGCGCTGCACTGCGCGAGAAATAAAACCATTTAATTTATAATTGAACTAACATTAGCTTTTTAAATACTAAATTCGTAACAATATATATATATAGAGAGAGAGAGACAGACAATTTATCATTAACAAACTTTTTAATACCATCTCCAATGAACAGAAAAATTTTGTTAAACTTTAATTTAAAAGCTTATTTAAATTTTGATCTTTTGATTTTGATTTAACTTTTTTAATATTAAAGAATGCATCACTTTTTTTTTTTTTACTTTTAATTTTGAGTTTGAAGTTGAGAGTGTCGGGAATGCTTCTTCTAAAGTGAGGATCCCGTTTCGTTTTGTTTTTAATGAAATTAATTTAAAAGTTCATCTTATTAGTTTTATTTTGTTTATGAAAGATGTTTTGGGTAAAAGCTATTAATGTCCTTCTATTGATTTTATTTTCACTTGAATTGTGATCTGGCTCTGCAGAACTTCCTTACTTGGAAGGATGACGAAACGTTCTCGCTTATTTTAGTTGTTATTAATTGATAGCAGATTGGTTTGTTCATCTTGACAAGTCAATTAAGCTGCAGTCAATGACAATAAGTACATTTTAACACTTAAAATGTTAACTTTTGATTCTTGTATTTTTGCGATTCAGAATTTTTCCTTTTACATTTTTATGGTTTTTACTGCAATAGAAGTCTAGAAATACTAATTTAAAATACTAATTAAAATACTGTATAAAAACTTTTAATAATTTATGGTTTAACTGAATTTCTGTTCCTTGGAGACTGTATTAAAAAGGTTTCTAACGATAAATTATATGTTTATTACTTTGCAGCTTTAGCGCAAGTTATGGGCTTATTAATTTACTCTTAATTACTTTATTTAGAATAGGTATATATATATAGATATAGGTATAGCAATATAGAGAGAGACAGAGAGTTTACGAGTGTGAACCAAGATTCAGAATGCTATCGAACGTCGGTATACTGAACTCCGGGATATAACGAACTAACTTCTCGGTACATTCTAGTTTCTTATACACTTGATGTTATATTATCTTGGCAGAGAGAACCTTTAAAGTTATGATAATCGGATATAATAAATTGTACGGATATCTCAGGATAAAGTTTTTTTGTCTTTTCATATTTTGTCTAGAATTTCTGCAAATGTTAACAAATAATAATAATAATAATAATAATAATTCACCCTTAAAAATCATCCACATTTAGAACTTAAAGATCCGTATTTCATCCATTAAGAAAGACGCTCTTAGATTAATTTTCTTTTATATTCACCTAGACATTTATCTGTGTTCTAAGCAAAGGCCTTTTAAGACAGGTGGGAATTCAGTTCTAGGAAAACGAGAGGGGAAGAGACTTAGGACTAGAAACGAGGGGGGGCACTAGACTTCTAAGACTAACTTCCACCTTAAGACAACATATAATGTCAGTTACCATTGAACTAAACAATATGAATGGACTCTTTTGTTTCATTCAAATTTTTTTACTGAAGTGTCAGACAGAGATCTGTTCAAATCTGATGCTAGGATGGCTCTGATAAAAATTTGAAATTTTTTCTATTTAAGGAGAGGAAAAGCAATTAATCATATGAGCTTTCGTGTATACAGTTGGTTTGTCTTTTAGGAATGTTTGCATAAATGCTCTCCAAGTTATGTCTTTTGAATAAACGTCTTACGTTTATATTTTCCAATACATAGGATATTTTTTATAAAAGTTACTGACTCTTTGCAACTATGGATAAATCTTCCTGCAAATCTGTCTCACTTACGCAGAACATCATAGACTATTTCGCACTCCGAAGTGTTATATAGAAACCCATGGCACCAATTTACGTAGAAAATTTAGTTGCCGTTTCAAATATTAAAATTATAATTCATTTAATTAAGTAATGATTAATAACTACTTGGTATAGAGGTTAGTTCAACTGTATCACTATAACTATAAGTGAATTCAAAGTAAAAATATCTGAATAAAAAGTGAGCTTAACCGAAAATAAAACCAAACGACCCATCAGTGGGTGCATGAAATAAATACTATACTTGAATAGTATAAGGTTATTTTATTTAAATGTCTTAGATAGGGATAAATGCTAACAGTATAAGTTACATCTATATATATCAAGAAAAAAGTCTGTGTGTTTGTCTTCTAATAACTCAGTCTCTGCTACAGCTATCGTCGCCAAGCTTTCTACCATTCTTTTCTGGGCCCTGGAAAAGATCGACGTTCACTTTTTTTCCAAACGAAAGTAGCTATAATCAGAGATATTAATTAAAAACTCGGAAAAACGATCATTTTCGCCTTCATTTCATTTCATTTTTCCCAGTGACATCAGTCTCGCAAGCTGGAGATGAAAATCTGCTATATTTCGAAAGTTGTTGCCACTGTTGGATTTCAAAACAATGTAGTTTGTATTTTGTATTTAATTTTATACTTATAATTTTACAATACTTATTACTTTTACTTTTTGGCCACTAATAATTGTTGCTAGTTTGGTTTCGTGAGAGTGGCAGCAGGGCAATTCATAGAATTTGAAAAATATGTTTCTGTAGTTAGTTAGGCTTATTGAAAATTAGTTGTATGTTATATACCTGAGTGATGTTTTTTTAAATAAATGAATACTTTAGAATATAGTAGTCTCTTTAGAGTCCTTGATACGCTGGTAGCGTAATAATTTGACACGTAAGCGAACGTTTTAGTGGTACCCTAGGCGGGACATAGGAGACATTAGTTGGGAATTCTAAAGTATAAAAATGGATGATAAAGAAGCTATTAAACTTGAAAAGAAGATTCACAGAGCTGCTTTTACAAAATCCTTCAATGTTTTAGAAGAAATTTTAAAGAAAAGCGAGATAAATTCTTCTGAATTATAGTTGGAGCTAAATGTTTTTGTTTCAAAGGCTCAACGTTTGGAAGATACGCACGTACGTTATCTTAGTACACTGTCCGGAAACGAAATTGAAGCAGAATTCGATGTTATTGAAGATTATCGTGACAAGGCCTTTAGAATCGAAACTAAAGTGAAAGATATTCTTCAGAATCTACAAAATGTAAGTGCTTCAAATTTAATTTTGAATGAATCTGTTAATGAGAATGTATGTGAACGTACATTTAAACTTCCAAAGCTTGAATTACGAAAATTTGATGGTGAAATTAAGGAATGGTTATTTTTTTATTTTATTTTTTATTTTATTTTTTATTTTATTTTATTTATTTATTTATTTATTTATTTATTTATTTTTGAGTCAATTTCAAAAAATTGACAAAGATACTACGGTTTCTGATAGTGATAAATTTCAATATTTATTACAAGCGACTGTTGAGGGTTCGCGTGCAAGGGAGGTTATAGAAAGTTTTCCCCCTACATCTGCTAATTATCCCAAGGCCATAAAATGTTTGAAGGCTCATTTTGGTCGAAATGACTTGCAAGTGGAAGTTTATGAGAGAGAATTGTTGAAATTGGTCCTGAAAAATGCAAATTCTAGTAATCCCTATAATAACTTATGTGCATTATATGATAATTTGGAACAACAAATTCGAACCCTTGGCGTCACTACAAATAAAAGTGCTGGGTGCTACTTTGGTAGACGGTTGAACGGATTTTGGCGATTTTTTGGCGATTTTTCTTTTGGCGAGAAATACAACTTATGGTAAACCCATTGCTGAATAAGTTATTTATGGTAACCGATACTTTGTTGTCATTTTATTAAAAAAATAATGCGTTTTATTATGCATAACTTCCGTATTTTAAATATTATTTATGGCTTCTAAATATTAAAAATCAAGGTGCTACTTTGGTAGACGGTTGCACGGATTTTCGGCGATTTACGTTGGTTGAATTGTTGGCGCGATTTTTACAAACGTCAGCCATCTTGAAAAACGCTGTTTTTACGCATAGTAAAGTATTCGAAACTTAAAAAATAAATAAATAAATATCGTTAAAAGTAATGGATTAATTTTTTATTGAAAATGTCATTTTTTAAGATGGCAGGCAAGTGTAAATAAATACATTTACTATGAGTATAAAATACTAAAGTAAGGTTATTATTACTTTCATATAGCAAAGAAGAGAATAAAAACACCGCTATAAAAACATTGGGCCAACGTTTAATTAGATTAAAATATTACTGAAATTGAATATAGAATTAAAAACCATCATACCAACATTTAAAAGAATTAGAGCATTATTAAATTCAAATACTTTAAAATACGTTATATAGAATATAATTAACATTAAAACATATGGACAATAATTATCTCAGCAATTTCTGAAAATAGTGTATTAATTTTTTTAAGAAAAATTGAAGTATACAATTATAAAATAAAAGAAAAATATGTACTTACATTTTTTTGAGTGTTTAACCTGTTGTTTATTGATAAGTCCCAGAATAAAAAATCAGAATCATAATTTAGATAACATCTTTGAAGGAATTCGAAGATATAAATTAAATTTTAAAACGGCGCGGAAATGCACAAATTGTCAGTAACCAATGAGGGAGCTGATTACAGCTCGTTAATGCACAAATATTCTATAACCAATCAGAGAGCTTATTACATCACGGCTAGAATTAAAATTATTTAAAAATTCATACATAATAAAATAATTTTTTTAAAAAAATGCAAAATTAAATTGTATTTTAATATTTAAGAGCCATAAATAATGTTTAAAACATTAGATTAAATTTATACATATTAAAATGAATTACTTTTAAAATAAGGTGACGTCATTGATTACATCATCCACAACATAAAATTTCATAAAATATGATAAACAATAAAACTTTTATTTCAAATAAAAATGCAAAATTAAATTAATTTTTAATATTTAAAAGCCATAAATAATATTTTAAGCACGGAATTTATGCACAATAAAACGCACTATTTTTTAAATAAAATGACAACAAAGTATCGGTTACCATAAATAACTTATCCAGCAATGGGTTTACCATAAGTTGTATTACTCGCCAAAGGAAAATCGCCAAAAAATCGCCAAAATCCGTGCAACCGTCTACCAAAGTAGCACCTTTCTATGGCTTCTAAATATTAAAAATCAATTTAATTTTACATTTTTATTTGAAATAAAAATTTTGTTGTTTATAATATTTTATATAATTTTATGTTGTGGATGATGTAATCAATGACGTCACCTTACTTAAAAAGTAATTGGTTTTATTAATATCTATAAATTTAATCTAATGTTTTAAACATTATTTATGGCTGTTAAATATTAAAATACAATTTAATTTTGCATTTGTTTTAAAAGTGATTTTATTATGCATGATTATTTAAATAATTTTAATTCTATGCGTGATGTAATCAGCACCCTGATTGGTACTGAATATTTGTGCATTACCGCGCCATTTTAAAATTTTATTATTCATCTCTTCGAATTCCTCAGATTTCAAATGGAATGGATATCTCCGTTTTGAAGATAAATGTTCCTATTGGTAATTACCAAGAATTACTGCTATTGGAATAAAAAAAAATTGCCCTTTGAGACCTTATTTTGGCCAACCTGTCTTTCCTAATCAAAGATTTATGGTACTTTTCCGTTTTGCCGGCGCAAGCGATAAAGTCGCCAATAATGGTACAACCGATGCCAAACGGAATATTCTCGCTGGTAATCTTTTACGCTTCATTTTCAAAACAAGTCGCAGCTTTCTCTTATCAGATTGATTGTTTCTTTCAATAGTGGCATATAATTACATAGAATTTTTATCAGATAGTTCAGTTTTATGTCTAAGGCCATTTTCGGTAATTAAGTCGATTAGGATGCAATCACAGCGCTTACCCGAAGCCGAAAATATAGAAAAAAATGTAAGTCAAGGGTTAAATTCATCAATTCTAATGAGAATGCATTAGCGAAGTAAAGCACTGCAGCTTTACATAATTTCTGAGTAAGCTATTCGTACGCATTGAAATATTTCTTGCATTTAAACTTGTGTTCCAAATTAAGATTTAACTTGAAATTAATGTAGATAATTACTGCGAGCATTAGATTTTTGTACAGTAGTTTACGTGAGATGAGATCGCTTGGGGTCACGTGATATGAACCGGCGAATCAAGATGTTGAACTATGAAAGCATAGTAAATTCTTAAATTAATGTCTTTTTACAAATTTACTGTCTTTATTTATTGGCTTTTTATAAAATTTTAAGCGATATTAAAATGTTTATGCCTTCAAAAAAAAAGAATTCTTAGAACTAACATTTTTTTAAATATTTTTTATGTGTATACTGTATGTTGTCGCCAATAAAGTCTGCTTGGCGAGATTTGCGCCGGCCAAACGGAAAAGTACCAGATTTATTTATAAATTGTTAATAGCGTCAGAGGAAAATTTATTTTAAATTTTTGGAGGAAACCTCGCTAATTGCTTCTTCAATGAAGTGCGAGATATGTGGATAACAGATGAAGATGGTTAAAAGAGCCGATTCAATTATAATTTTGATTATTTTTGTGGTACTTATCAATAAACAAGAGGTTAAATTACTCAAAAAATGTAAGTACATATTCTTCTTTTATTTTAAAATTGTATACTAATCAATTTTTGTTAAAAAATTAATACACTATTTTCAAAAATTGCTGAGATAATTATTGTCACATATGTTTTAATGTTATTTATATTTTATATAACGTATTTTAAAGTATTTGAATTTAATAATATTCTAATTCTTTTAAATGTTGGTAGGATGGTTTTTAATTCGATGTTCAATTTCAGTAATATTTTAATCTAATTAAACGTTGGCCCAATGTTTTTATAGCGGTGTTTTTATTCTCTTTTTTGCTATATGAAAGTAATAATAACCTTACTTTAGTATTTTATGCTCATAGTAAATGTATTTATTCACACTTGCCTGCCATCTTAAAAAACGACATTTTCAACAAAAAATTAATCCATTACTTTTAACGATATTTATTTTTTTTTGTCAAGTTTCGAAAACTTTACTATACGTAAAAACAGCGTTTTTCAAGATGACGATTGTAAAAATCGCGCTAACAATTGCGCCAACATAAATCTCCAAAAATCCGTGCTACCGTCTACCAAAGTAGCACCAAGTGCTGCATTACTTTATCCTTTAGTTGAACCTTGCTTGCCTGAGGATTTTTTTAAGAGTCTATCAAAGAAGTGCAAATACTGAATATGGTCCAGAACTTAAATGTAGACTGGACAGTTTATTAAAATTTTTGAAATCAGGAGTAGAATCCGAAGAAAGCATAAGTTTAGCTATGGCTGGTTTTGGTTTGAAGAACGAAGTGACCTGGGGTATTAAATATATGAAAACTGTTCACGATCGACCATCAACGGCAGCAAGTTTGTTGAGTACTGATTCTTCCGCTAAGAAGTGCGTGTTTTGCTGCCGAAAACGTGATTCATTTAATTGTTTTAAGGCTAAATAATGCCATTTTCAGAAAGGCAAAAACTCTTAAAAGATAAAGGGCATTGCTTTCGCTGTTCAAAAGCTGGTCACTGTGCAAATAAATGCAGGAGTTCTATTAAATGTGTTTGCCATAAAAATCACAGCGTAATTATGTGTTTAGAATTGCTTAAAAATAAAACAAATGTTAAGAAGCCTATGTTAAACAGCAATGAAAAAGAAACTAGCAAGGAAGAAAGTTCTGTAAATCTTTCTAGCGTTAGCAAAACACCACAAGTACTTTTGCAAACCCTGAAAGTAAAAATAATTGGAAATAATTGTATACTTTGTGTTCGATCATTATATGACACAGGATCTCAAAAATCGTATTTAAGGAAGGATTTAATTTCTACTCTAGGCCTGATACCTTCTAGACAACAAATTTTAAGACACGCCTTTTTTGGAGGAAAACGAACACCTGAAAATATGCATAATGTCTACAAAATTAAGCTAAAGAGTTTAGAGGATAACATTACTTGTACTTTTGATATTTATGAGCAAGATACAATTTGTGATGCTGTACATTCTGCCTTAAATGGGCCATGGATTAAAGAGCTTTAGTCTGTGAATATACCATTTTATGACACTGAAGATTCATCAGGGCCTATTGATCTTTTAATTGGTGCAGATGTGGCTGGTCGACTTTTCACCGACAGAAAAAAAGTACTTTCTAGTGATATTGTAGCCATAGAAACTTACCTGGGCTGGACATTGATCGGTAAAACATCAGTAAATGCTGAAAGGGAAGATACGGCGATGACAGTTGTAACAATGTTTGCGAAAGATGCCAATATTCCTGACCTATTTTACTTAGACAGCTTAGGAATATCGGATACAGTCGAATTTAAAATCACGAAAAGAAAAAGAATTTATCACGAAGAAATATTTTCAAGAGAGACTAAGAATCAAGGATGATGGGCGGTACGAAGTTGCCTTACCGTGGAAAGATGATCATTTGCCTCTCCTCACCAACAAAGATATAGCGATAAGAAGACCTGAAGTCTTAACTAAAAGTCTGAATTCAGAAAAATTATTTGATACCTATGATGATGTCTTAAACAATGGACTGAATTGGAAATAATAGATAATGTCACAGATGCGCATTCACACCTTCCTGGGATCCAGAATCCAGCTGATTTGCTTTCTCGAGGATGCTCCGCTAGACAACTGATATCAATCAAATGGTGGGAGGGATCCACTTGGTTATTAGAATCATTATCTAACTGGCCTGTTACAGAACAAAATATTGATGAGCATTCTATAGCTAAGAAAAAGAGAAAAACAAAATCTGATGAGCACTCTTCTATCTGTTCTCCAAGTTACTCAAACTCTTGTAGCCGCAAAACTGCTGAAAAGAAAAATAATGGATACAGACATTACAGATCAAGTTGGCACAATTATTATTTTCAAGCTATGACAAAGTGATACGGTTGATTGCTTGGATAAAAAGATTTATTTTTAATTATTTAAATGCAAATTCTTCACGAATTATTGTCGAGTTTTCGTTGGGTGAACTGACAAAATATAAAGTCAGGAAAAGAAATTGCTCCTTTTCGTTCGGTAAATTCTTGTTTCAAAAATTACTCATATAATGAAAGTCAGAGACTAGACTTTATAAATGTTTGGACTTTAATTCAGTTCTTTTATGTTTTTCCATTAAGTTTTTCTTTAATATTTCTAATAGGTTAAGTTGTTTCCCAACAACTTAAGGTGGGAGGAGATGTTGGATTTCAAAACAATGTAGTTTGTATTTTGTATTTACTTTACTTTAATTTTATACTTATAATTTTACAGTACTTATTACTCTTTACTTTTTGGCCACTAATAATTGTTGTTAGTTTGGTTTCATGAGAGTGGCAGCAGGGCAATTCATAGAATTTGAAAAATATGTTTCTGTAGTTAGTTAGGCTTATTGAAGATTAATTGTATGTTATATACCTGAGTGATGTTTTTTTTAAATAAATGAATACTTTAGAATATAGTAGTCTTTTTAGAGTCCTTGATACGCTGCTAGCGTAATAATTTGACTCGTAAGCGAACAGCCACTGCTCGCTTTCAGATCGTAGAGTTTGTTAATAAAACATTTCTAAGTTTTACGATGATATAAAAATAGCATTGCCAAACATTTAATACGTCATCCCTTTAACTGTCAAGTTATTTTGATGATTTGGGTACACAAATTGTCAAATCTTTTTATTGCAAAAACCAAATGTTTAGTACAAAATAAAATATACTTAAGTAGTTAAAAATTGATATTTTGACGTACATGGGTAAAATTTTTAAAGTTTTGTAGCCACTGCATATTTGCTTTGAGGCGGCTGCCACTCAACATGGCAGTTGCAAAGTTCGCTTCTAGTGGAGCATTATTTTCTAAAAATGAAAAAAATTAATTATTTTCTAAAATATAAATAACTATAAGTGAATACCTATTAGTAGTTCAGTAATTCAGTCTTGTGTGGTACAACTGGAAACACTTTTCCAAGCACAAACCAACTCCACAATCACTATACCAGAATCGTGAGTCCTTCCTTATCTTTTCCCCATTTTTATCCTTTTTCGAACAACACACTTTGCACTGTCTTGTAGGCTCACGTTTCGCAGGAGTAAGAGGAAAATGGGATATAAAATGTCGTTCAGTAAGACGGGCAGGGTTATCTATTGTAGGTGGTCTGCCAACATTCTTTTATTCAGAAGCTGCATCATCATATTTATGTAAAAGCTCTTCTACAACTTGGATTCGAAATTCTAAAAATGTAATACGTTTCCCAACTACATTTTTATAGAGCAAATATGAGTTCCAAAGTACCTTGTCTAGTAAATGTAAAAATATCTTTTTTATAATATTTTTTCTGACGTTTTCGGATTGTTGGATGAAAGGATATTTCCTGATCACAGCGATCTACACCACCCATAGTTAGACCGTAATTAGAAACAATCTTCGGCTTGAGTATATCTCCATTTTTTATTTTTGAGGCTGACCATGGAAGTATCATGAATACTGCTCATCAAACACACATCCTTCACCTTCGGTTGAAGAATCTAAATCATCTATATAACGTTTCAAAGAACTGGAGGCTATTTTACAACAAAAAGACCTCATGCACTTTGAACCAAATAACCTCTAACCTTTGAAATCTTCAGTAAAGTGCTGTCATCTATTGAACTGAGCGCACATTAACTTTTCCCGAGATACAGATGGGTTTGACAAAGAGATGAAGCCGAAATAAACGTTTCCCAATATATATTCGGGTATAACAATACGATGCACTCAAAATAAAAATTACCCCGAGTAATACTCGGGCGTGACATTTTCGAACACCAGTGTTGTACCCGAGATTATCTCGGGCATGACAGTTAAAAGGTTATTCCAAAAAAAGTACCTGTAATCAGAGACATTAATTAAAAACTCTGAAAAACGATAATTTTCGCCCTCATTTTTCCCAGTGGCAACAGTCTCGCAAGCTGGAGATGAAAATCTGCTATATTTCGAAAGTTGTTGCCACTGCTCGTTTTCAAATCGTAGAGTTTGTTAATAAAAAATTTCTAAGCTTTATGATGATATAAAAATAGCATTGCCAAACATTTAATACATTATTCCCGATTCCGAAAATTCGTGGGAAGCCATTTAGACTGCGTAAGACTTTATTCAACCGAGATATTAATTAAAAACTCCGAAAACTATAATTTTCGCACTCATTTTTCTGAATAAACAGTCTCGCGCGTTGGACATAAAAATGCTTTATTTCGAAAAGTGTTGGTACTGCTCGCTTTCAAATCCTAGACTTTGCTAATAAAAAATTTTGCAAAATCTCTCTCTCTCTCTCTCTCTATATATATATATATATATATATATATATATATATATATTGTAAGGATCTTAAGTTTTACTAACGTTTATTTTTATTTTAAATCTTTACTATCACTTCTTATTTTCTACTTCCGGCCAGAATTATAAGCGTTAAGGTTTTTATGCAAAGTTGTCTGGCGAACGCCAAGTATTTAAGTTGTGGCTTTTTGCCAAGAGAGAGAGAGGAAGCAGTGAGTCAAAGCAGGCCGCTTACCTTAGAAGTTACGCAGTTGCTGTTTGCCTTCCAGGCCAGAGGTTTTAATCCTCTTGATAAATTTTAAAACGTATTGTAGTGTTCACAGTTCTCTATACTACATACGCTTTCTGTTAATATAAGGCCAATCTTCCACGTTTATTAGTTTAAAGTTAAATTAGAGTTTAGTTTTATTTTTATACTTTTACGTTAGACCCCAAGTAGCGGGTCAGTGTATTCCGAAGTACGGAAGTTATTGTATATAGAGAAAAATAAAGGGTTTTGTATACCCTTCATGTGTATCCTGTCTACTTACCACAATTAGTGAACATAGCTTTAGTAAGCTCTCTGTTCCGAGTCAGGTCCTTGTATGTTCCCGAAGAAGGTAAGAAGGAACATTGAACCTGATAATATATATATAACGAAAAATATCTGTTTGTGTGTTTGTTTGGTTGTTCGTGTTATTAATTTCTGATAAATTATGATCAACTTTTTCCCTCCTTTTTTTTTAATTTTATTTGTTAAATGCCAGTTACATTGGCCATTAGGCCATTAAACTTCTTGCTTGCCAATAGCACTGAAATCTACAAGAAAAATTTGTCAGTGCTTCACACTCGTCCAAATTTTTCACCTTCATTGGTCGTCCATTATTACATAAAACGCACAACGGGGAATCAGCTAGTAACGATATAAATGATTCTGTAGACAGTCATGTCCCGTCATTAATCTGAAAGATGCAACCGCAACTGTTCGCGGGTGGTCAGGAACAAAAGCTGGGTGTGTTTAGAGAACATTCCAAGGCTTTCGCTCACAAACCCGAGTGGCAAAATCTCTAAAAGACTTTTGATATCTTAGCGATGTCAGAAGTTTAATAGAATGGAGGCTTGCACTCATTTTTGGCTTTTGGAGAACCGTAGCCCCCTTTTTCGCAAGCATATCAGCCATATCATTCCTATAAATACCGCAGTGTGAAGGCACCCATTGTAAAGATATCTTGTGGAAAAGTTTTTTTATGACTTCCTGACACTGTTGAACGCATATGTTCTTACACTCTTGGTAAGAGGAGATGGCCTGTATTGCTGAAGTCGAATCAGACATTACAATAGCCCTCCTGAACCATCTCTGTCTGAATGATAATTGTTGGAGAGCCACATGAAGGGATTTCAGTTCTCCATCAAAGTGCGTGGAGTAATAGGTATGTAGAAACTGAAAAACTTGCTAAAATCTCCACCTCCAGCCCACTGGATGCTATCGGTTAGAGAGCCATCCGTATATACATGTATCCATTCCTTAGCCGGAAAACGTTGCTCAATTATTTTCAAAGCTATAGTTCTTATTTGCTCTGGACTTATTTCCTTCTTATCTACTTTCATTTCGAGATCCAACGGCACATCAAGTAAGCTATAATCCAAAGGATTTACCAAAAACAGCAGTGTCGGTTTCAGTATTCTTATATGATTGTATTGTTCTAGGCGAGAAACGCACTGCATAATTTCTTCAGTCAACAACTGAGAAATCAGTCTTCAGATTTCGTTGTTTATTATAATCACAATTCCTCCAACGAGGGTCACTTGGTAGTCGAATAAGTCTCTGGAAAAAGAGGAAAGCATTTTTTTGAATTAGGTTTGTCATTGGTTGGTTTTTCGATACCAACTGCACTGCCAAAATGGGAGTCGTTTTAACAGCTCCGATTATAATGCGCTATGCCTGATTTTAGAATACCTCCAGACGTTGTATCAGATCTCGCGTAGCCGAGATCAATATCTCACAGCAATAATTTAGCATTGCTCGAATATACATTTTATACGTTGAGTTGAGAGTCTCTCTACCACAAGCGCTTGTCAAAAATACAGCCAGGATATGTGGCACCATCCGTCTGCTGCAAAACCGACTTCTCATACATTAGTCTATGAGTAAAGTTGTTGAGAGAGAAAAATTGACAAGTAGTCTTCCCCTGATTTAACTATCATATTATTAACAGAACACCACTCTTCTAGTCTCTGATTTTTTTGCCTCATTTAATAGAGTAAAACTGAATATAGTGAAATACTGGATAGAACTGGCAAAATCTCTAAGCTTTACGACCAATTGATTAGAAAGAGGAAAATCATTAAAATCTGCGCGCCATTGTTTCTGATATAATGAGAGAGACTTAGTTTATTTTGCTATCGAAATTTTTTATGTGGGTTTTATATCGCATTAGAATGAAAACTGTATGACTTAGAATCGTATTTTTTTGCATCGTGATTAGAGAAGAATTACAGCAGTATCGTTCCCTCTGTTGTTAAATGCATTACTCTCAATCTAACTTAACTGGCATCGGTTACTTCTGCTAGTATCAAATAAACAAGGTTACAATGGGTAATTTTTAAATAAACCAAAAACATTTTAAGAAAAACATTAGTGTAAATTTCTTCATGTAACATATGCAAAAAACATATACCCTTCATGTAATATTTTATGATGGGATCCCATACAAGAAACCCTTCAGCAAAGACTGATCTTTATTTGAGAAGGAAACACACTTCGCTGCATGTAACACAAGCCTAGTTTGCAGATTCTAATCCCCATGAGGAGGTTGAAACCTTGTATTGTCCTGGAACTCTTCTGTAGACTTGAAGACGAAAATAACCTGTGGTAGACGCACAAGAATTTGTTCTCCAGGGTTCCATTCTTTGAGAAATATTCTGTCGTACGCTGAGATAGCTGACGAATGAACCTGAAAAATGCTGTTTGGCTGAATCGCTGGGTGGGTAAAACCTTTTCTTCCTGGCTCTGCTATTCAAACTCCTTCTTTCCCCTCCGGTCGTATCGCAGAAAAAGGTAGAATCATTACCCCTTACCATTTCGTATCGTCCATCTCTTTCTCACGTGACCACTGATGTTCGTCCACACATCTCTTCAGTCTCTTCTCGGTAACCGTAGTGTAGCAATTTATTGATTATGGCTTTCATTTTTGGTCTATTTGAAAAGTTAGTTCTAATTTTTTTCTTTATGTATTTACTGATAAATTTTCAGTGGCATAGTGCACGAAAATATTTGGAATGATTATATTTTTCTATATAAAATTTTTTTTGTGTTTCTACCCGGCTCGGTGAGGTCACTCTTTTTGTTCTTGTATGTTGGTAAATAGTGGATTTTTTGCTTTAAAGTTATTGAATTATATTGTTCTTACGTTCCGGTTAAAATTTTTATGCATTTAGTTAATCTATAAGAAATGGTTGTAGAATGATCAACAGTTTTGTTGTGGTACTAAGCATGACAAGGCGCCAATGGTTTATATTTGAAACTCTTAATAGAAGAGTGAATTAAGTCCGATTGTGAACCAAATTCAGTGTCTTTTTGCCGAATGGGACCAAAAGTAAATTTTTAGTTTTGTGCGGGGAAAATTTGATGTTCCTGCACGTTGGTCGAATTGCTTGTTTTGGCTCAGAAATTCTAATTTTACTATAAAAACTGTTTTTTTAACTGCTTTTAACTTTATTTGGTATTTTACGTGTTTCTTTATTTTACAATTTTTAACGAAGATGTTTTAAGTTTTATGTATTTTGCCTTCCCGCGAAGTGAGAACTGAATTAATTGAATAATATATCGAAAATGAAATTCAAGGAAATCAGTTTAAATAAAATACAGCAAAAAATGTGTGTAATTTAACAGGCCGTACAAGGAAGTCATATGTGGTGTCCGCATCGGAATTTTTTATCTACGTACAGAAACATAGCCTAGAATTGCATAATATGATTTAAATAATAAAGTTATTTTGCAAATTTCATTAGAAAGGTTTGAAAATTCTTCCCTTTCGATTTACTTTCTCAACAGTTGTAATAAATTAACGAAAAAGGCTTATTTTTATTTATACGACAGTTATAAAAATCATCTGCAAGTTTAAACGTAAGTGACAATGGAAACACATGTAAAAGAAGTTCTTCATGAATTTTATATGTATGGTTAAAAATCTCAGGCCTTGTAAATCTACTTTTCTGGAAAAGCTCCATTTACGAGTGCTTTGTCCTTCCGTATGTCTAATTTAACAAAGGTTCTTAGTAAATTTCATAGCAATTATTAGGATCTCAAGCACTATAGGAACTATTAGGACAAAATAAGACATTAGACTAAACAAGACTATTAGGACTAAATAAGACAGTTATCATCTCGACAGCATTCAGAAAGACCTTGCGCAAATTTAATCGTTAGTAACACGGCATGCACATGTGTTGAAAGTATTCTGCTAATTTCATTGATTTTAAATCTTCACGCCTGTAAATCTTCTTTCTTTGCAAGTATACTGAGTGCGTGGTAAAATTTGACTACCGTGCTTCCGAAAATAATTTTCCCCTTGCTTAACATTTTTAATACGCGATCAGCGTATGATAAAAATCTCCGAAACATTCATAGAAATAGTTATAAACTCCATACATATAAATAAACTTTATTTAAACAGTGCTGAAGAGAAGGAAAAATTCAACATACTAGCCACTTATTGCACATACTTGCCTCTCATTTGCCACTTTCCTGACATCTGGCACTAATTTAAATGGAACATAAATTCACGTATAATGAATGTGTTCTTCAAATATCATAAAAATCGTCGGAATCACCCCAAGTATAAATAACTTTTCTTAGAAAGTATACTGTTACGAATTTTGTACATATATAGATAATTCCAGTGTAATTGCATGTGATTTTTTTAGTCCAAAGCGGCTTTGTTCCAGAAGGACTATTGTTTTCGTTTTGCGATTTTGTGTTGAATCACTATAAATGTCCGTTTCACTTTTCAAACTGCTTCCACCCAATGCTAGAGTCCTGAATTATCCTTCCACCAGTTTCTTAACATGTATCTAAATTCTGTGCACTCGGCACATCGAAATAGCGTGTTGTGTGTTCGAAGAATCAGTTTTTGCTGTTGATGGAAAGCAGCATAAATCGGGTGCATCATTGTGCAAACAGGGTAAACTCATCGGTTTGTGCTAGCCTCTTAATTTGTTAATTTGCAAAGAGCGTAAATTTATCAGTTTGCATAAGCTTCGTTAGTTTATCAGTTTATATCAGCATAACCCGTGTAAGGTAACTGTAATCGTTACCAAAAGGATTCTTTTTTTTAGTCCAAAGGGACTTTGTACCTGAATGACTATTGATTTTGTTTTGCGATTTTGCGTTCAATCTCTATAAATGTTCGTTTCACTTTTCAAACTGTGACCACTAAATATTAGAGTCCTGCATTATATTTGAAGAAATTAAATAATGAAAAATCTGCATAAATGTAAGTCTATTTCTCGCATTGTGATAAAACAACGATACATAGAGACATCGAATTTTGAATGACGTAATCCTACTGCGAATATGGGCATCTGGAAGCCCAAATTTGGTATTTGTTTTATTATAGATTTCCTATTTTGTAAAACTTTAACGAATTTTTGAGTAACAAACTCAACGATTTAAAAGCGTGCAATGGCAACACTCTACGGCGAGGGAAAAAAACCTTTTTATCTCCAGCGAAACTTGTCGGAGAAGTAAGAATACAGGGGCTGGCCTATTTAATACTGAGTAAATGTTTATCTCCCTAAATCATCGAGATATTGCCAAGCAGGCGTGGATTTTGGCTATTAATTTTGTGGCCGAATTTGGTGAAAAAATCACCAAAACCCGCAAAGTGTAGCGACATTTTGGTCACTTCCCTGTATAACTATGATTGCGAATTGTAATTGAACAACTGTAATCTGATCCAGTCCTCAATTGCCTTCCAGTAATTTCGGGAAGCATTAAAGTTTCTCGGTGGCCGGGAAAAAACTATATCAGAGAGAAGGGAGTATTAGTTTCGGAATAGATGCTTAGTTCACCGTGAGTTTCGATTATTGAGATAACTTCCTGTTAGCTACGCTCTTTAAATGCGCTTTACATTGCGTTGTGTTTAACATTCTTAGTAGTTTGAAGTGTAACCATTAGTTGTTCACTGAGACACTGTGAAGAACTCTACGAATATTTTTGTGGAAGGTTCCAGAACTGTGAAGTGTTTCTTTTGGTAAAACAAATTTTATCAAGAAATCATCGGTTGTGTGTGAATTCAATCTATTACAAACGGGTACGCTCGCAACAGTACTATCAAGTATAAAGAAAAGCTATTTTTATGCATTTCTTGCACAAGTTTATATGTTAGTAATGCTGGACGAATGTCTGTTGAATGTGTTCTGAAATATTTATCGAAACAGTTAAATCTCCACCACTGTAGGCCTATTTGCTAGGGGGACGTTATAAGTATGCTCGAAATCTTTATCTATACATTGTTGTTGATATTGGTGTACTTCAAGTTTAGATATCATTAAGCCACTGGAATCGCTTATGGTACAATAAATGTCCTCTTTAAGGTTCACTGAAACAGTTAAAACAACACAACTGTTACTTTCTTTACAAGAAACAGCTGTTACTTTCTTTACAAGAGCATTTGCTATGCGAGAAAGAGTCTTTTACAAGTACTTATCAAGACAGCGCGAATTTAATAGAGCGGAGCCTCGAGATATGAGTTTAATTTGTTCCAGCATTGAGATCGTATAGCGAATTTCTCGTATCTAGAAACAAAATTCCTCATTCAAAATAATGGAAATCCAGTTAATCCGTTCCCCATCCCCAAAAATCTCATTGCCATCTCATCTTCAGTCGATGTACCTGGTGTTTAGGGGAGAAGGTCCAAGTACAGATTCTTAGCTGAGGATGATGGTTTCGTAAAACCATCGAAACTAGTCCTCTGAAAATTTGAAAATATAACGCTGATTTTTGTTGTTTGACTTCTAAATGAATACTTGTTCGGCGTGTTATTGTACCTTAATCTTCTAGGATTTGTGGACGGTGCTTGAAAATAACGGTAACATCTTTGGCCACATCAAGTTTCTTAATTTCATCCTTCACCAAAATAGTCCAGATCTTTGGTGTCGAACGGCCGTAAATCTTTGCCATTTCGATCACACTTACACCATGCTTATGTTTATCTATAATTTCTTTCTTAATTTCAACGGCTATGGCTTCCTCCTTTTTCTTTGCAATACTATTTGAGGCAACAATCTTCTTGGAAGGCATCATGAAATAATTATTTTCCCCTTAAATGTGAAAAGCAATTACCTCGGAAGCACACAAACACGTAGATCAAAGAAGACTGAGTGATCTGACGATGGTATTCCCCGAGTCGAGCCGTATCCGGATACGGCTACGCGTACCAGCAGCCTGGCTTGCTGCTCGTTATGTAGCAATGTGTAGAGTCATTAGATTATTTTTTGAAACAGGAAGGAATGAAAAATGAGCAACGCCTTGTCGGGAATCGAACCACGGACCTCTGGAATGCGCGCCTAGCGTGCAGACCACTACACTACGAAGGAATGCTAAGAAGACGGGAGAAATACCTTATAAATGCTCTTATTTAGATATGAATGTTTCGCTCATACTTTCCTCGTATCTTGAATTTCTCGTATATAGAAGGTGCTCGCATCTGAAGTTTCCACTGCAACAATTTAACTTGCTTGATAATGGCGCTCTGTAAATTCGATCGGAATGCTTAAACCTCACCTAGTCAATATTCTGTTTCTGTGAGTGTATAAAATTGCATAAAATCTGTTTTTAGACCAAGCTGTAAGGGATTTTGCTCAAGTTTAAAAATTACTAACTTTGAATGTACACAACATTTTGAGACAATGTACTATGGAAAAAGTACCGTATACTCCTGCGTATAACGCGCACCTATAATTTCAAACTATACGTATTAATTTTTAGGTGTATTTGTCGTATAATGCTCTCCCTTTTCTTTACAAAGAAACCTGAAAGATGCATGTGCGATACTCTTAACCTTTGTAGTTATTCATTCAAAGCTTTTTCCCAGGCATTCGAAAAATGGAATACTGAATTGACAAACGAAAAGGAGAACAACATGTGTGTGTGGGGGGGGGGGAATACTTCAAGGAGTAAATAATTCTGCAAAGAGAGTAGGTTGTATTCAATGAAAAATTGCGCAAGAATGTTATTCTGGGGTTTTGATAAAAGAGGGACAGAATTTGCAGTAAAACTGCCCTTCCGACCCGAAGTAATTCACGGAATTAGGAGTCAGATATTTTATCTTTCTGTAGTCATTCGAAGCCGTGTTTTTTGAAGTTCACATCGAAGACTTTAGTAAATCGCATTTGCTTTAGTTGAAATATTATTCATCTAGCTTTCTTTTTAGCAGTAAACATGGCTCTTGCCAAACGAAATAACACAGTTCTGTTTTCAAATGCAAAGTCACTCAGTCTTCGAAGAAAAATGGAAATCATGATGCTGCAAGGATGTTTGGCGTCCATCAAAGATTATTTATGGATCAGAGTAACACTGATGAAGATGAAACAGAACTCAATGATGTGCTTGAAGATATATCGAAAGACGAACATAAATGAAATTTTGATGTTATCTGATAATGAAAATTTTTAAGTTCATAAGGTGTGTCGTTTCTTTTAAATATATAGCATTTAAGTGCTGTAGAAATCTAGTTTTTGTATGCTTATTTTGTCCTCATTTTTAATCTACCGTTTTTATAACCTGGAGTATAACACAAATCCCTAAATTTCGATCTTCTTTTTTTGCATCATAAGTGTGCGTTATATTCTGGAATACACGATAAATGGATTAATTTCTGTGTCACCCGAGTAAAAGGATATGACCGAAAAAGAGCTTGCAAACAAAACTAGTGATACTAAAACTAACAACTTATAGAAAAGAAATCAAAGGGATGCGATAATTATCATTAAAAGCATCATCAGATTTTCATCGCTAGCCAACATATACTCAGTGTATATATACAGTATCATAATTATTGCTCAAGAGTGGATAGTTCCCAGATTATCTAAATTTTTTCAAATGTTTATGAACTTGAAAACCACGAAATTCTTCATTATATCCAAATTTAAAGCTTATTTCTTAAGTTGCTCAAAACACTGAAAATATCTACACCGAAACTTTTTCCTGTCTATTTCTTCCACGGTTAAGCGGTTAAGCTGAATATCGATATTAAAAGTTCCGAGAATAATAAATATATTTTAATAATCGATGTGATTTTAATAAAATTATCGTTAAATAAGAAATGTTTGATTACTTCCTTAAAATAATCAGTTGGTCAGCTTAAGGAATGAAAAAGAGAGGATTTTTAATTTCGAAATAAAAGACATTTCATCTTTTTTTCTAGACTCAAGAAAGCTGAGGGCAAAAAAAGCTGATTAAAAGATTATCCTTTCCAAAAATGAACAGCGAGGAAACTTCACATGGAGAGTTTCTGCGCATTTATTCCTAATTATACAATTTTAGGGATTTATAAGCAATTTTTCTGAATTATAGCATAGAGTTTATGGAAATTTACCATGCATTCATTTCTCAATTTAGTAATTTTTATGAGGACTTAAGGTAAATTTTGTTGCACTCTGGTGGAGACTTTCGAGACATTCATTACTCATTTTAGAGATATATGGATTATTTTATTGGAAATGTATAAAGAGCTGCTGTACAATAACTCGGAATTTCTGTACAATACCTAGCAATTTTTTGACACTTTCTGAGCAGTCATTCTGAATTGAACATAAGTGTAGATTTATGGATAATTTGGTTACACAGAACGGCGGATTATCTCGCAGACCTTCTCGACAAATACGAAGCAATTATTCTTGATTTAAACAACCATTTTTTTTTTATTTTCGACTTAAATTTCTGTAGAAGAAATTTAGACAAACAGACTATAACGAACTTATTCAGAAGTCAAACAACAAAAATCAGCGTTATACCTACAAAATTTTCACAGGACTAGTTTCGATGGTTTTACCGAACCATCATCTTCAGCTGCAAAACCGCAAATGAACAAGATAGGAAATAATGATTAGATAAGATAAGAAAGCCTGGACAAGAATAAGCAAGTGGCGCCATATGTTGGCGAAACCAGAACTAAAACATAATTTCTCTAAAAGCCGAAGGCAAATTTGGATTGGAATTAGGATCGTTAACTAGAACAGAAAGATTTTTATGAATGTGAAATGCCTCTAGAAAATCCAGTTCTCCAATGGAAGATGTTTTTTGAATAATTTTGGCAGCAGAAAAATTGAAAGTGTGATTTTCGGACCAACAATGTTGAGCAACAGAAGACCTCTGTGTTTCCTTTTTTCTAACATATGCCTCATGTTCTCTGACGCGAAATTTTAAGGCTCTCTTAGTTTGGCCAATGTAAATTAAACCACACTGGCAAGGAATCCTATAAATACCCCAGGAATTCATATCCGGAATGGGGTCCTTGAGTATAGAAGTTGGAATTTTATTGATGGGAGAAAAAACAACCCGAAAGTTAAATTTCTGCAAAATATGTGCAACTTTATAGCTAATTGATGGAAAGAAGGGAATGACAACAGAATTTTTATAATCTCCTAAAATAAGAGTGTGGCTTTTAGTGTGTTGAGATGAGAATTTTTTAACTGCTTGATTAATAATGTTGGGTGAAAAGCCCCTGTGAATAGCTATTGCTTTTAAATAATTTAGTTCTTCATCAAGGGCTAGTTTGGAGGAGCAAACTTGAAGAGCACGGAAAACATAGGAATAAAATGAAGCTAACTTTTGTTTAGTCGGATGACATGATTTAAAGTGTGGTGGAAGGCAAACCGATGAAGGTTTACGGTAAACTGTAGTACTGAAGTTGGATGTGTTACATGTGACCAGAATGTCGAGAAACGGAAGAGAATTGCAAGTCTCAAGTTCAAAAGTGAACTGAATAGCAGGATCAATAGAATTCATTGTTGAAAGAACTTTATTTAAATCATCTTTATTACCTTCAAACAGGGTAAAAGTATCGTCTACGTAGCGGAACCATGCCGGGAAGTTTAAAGTTTCAAACAATTTTGATTCATAATAATGCATGTAGATATCAGCCAGGATGGGACTGAGGGGGCTTCCCATGGCTAATCCCTCAGTTTGCTTGTAATATTTATTTTGGAAAACAAAATGTGTTTGTTTCAAACAGAGTTGAGTGAGAGAAATTAGCTCATCAATTTCGATGCAAGAGAAATGAAATTCGCGAAGTCTGGTTTCTAGACATCTTAATGCACCCTCCACTGGGACATTGGTGAATAATGATTTTACATCAAAAGAAACCATGAGTAAATTACTAGGAGAAATGTTTTTAACCTTTTTTACAAACTCTATTGAATTTTTTATGGTGTAAATGTTATTGTCTAATAGAGTGGAAAATCTAGAAACTAAATATTTAGTTAATGGATACGAGGCAGTACCTAAATTTGATACAATAGGGCGGAAAGGAATACCACTTTTATGAATTTTGGGAAGAGCATATAATCTGGCACAATTCGCAACAGATGGGATAAGCGAATGTTTTAAGTTGCTTGAAATGATTTGCGAAGATTTGATCGCAGTTTTTATTTTGGATAAGTCCGAAGGTGAAGGATCTTTAGGGATCGGATTATATGGTCCTTCGTTTAAGAGTTTAGTGACACCATCGATGTAAGTGTTCTTATCCATGACGACTGTCTGGCCACCTTTGTCGGCCTTTGAAATGATAATATCCGGGTTAGAATGAATTTCGCGCATTGTAGCTCTTTCTCTCGCAGTTAGATTTGGTTTCAAAGGTTTATTATTGAATTTCACATTATGAGCGATAAGATGCCTAATCATTTCTTTCTGTGAATCTGAAACTTTACTGAACTTGAAAGCTTTTTCGATAGGAGCCAAAATCTTTGGAATCGAGGGTTTACAGGTTTGTGAGAAGTTAAAATTATATTTTAGAATTCTCTCTTGTTCTTCTGAAAGACTAACATTAGAAACATTAACTATTGGCTTGATGTTTACAATGGGAAGATTTTTTGAACTACTTGAACTGGAAGACTGTAAAAGAAGTTTTTCGAATTTAACTGCAAGGGTGTTTTTATGACGGTTAACTGCATTCTCCGTTCTAGACCAAGACTTTTGCTCAAGGCCAGTGAATTTTGGATATGATTTAGCGAGTTCCAGATGAAGCTTATAGAGTTCATGTTCAACTTTGGACAATTGTTGACGTGTATCCCTTATCACGGACCGAAGTAAGGCAAGCTTGCAATTTAACAGAATTCTTGAAACTCGACTCGAAAGTTCTTGATTAGTTTTGATTTGAATAAAATTGGGGATCAATTTTTTACATTTACATTTAAGTAAAAAGTCAAGATGATTCAGGAATTTTTGCCGTTTCAGGCGTAATTTAGTGAAACGATTAACGGATGAAGGCATGATAAACAATGCATAAAATCAAACTAAATTAATTGAGCAATAATAAAGTACACACTTTCTGCTTTTTTCTGCTGTTTTGTGTGTACTTTATTATTGCTCAATTAATTTAGTTTGATTTTCTGCATTGTTTATCATGCCTTCATCCGTTAATCGTTTCACTAAATTACGCCTGAAACGGCAAAAATTCCTGAATCATCTTGACTTTTTACTTAAATGTAAATGTAAAAAATTGATCCCCAATTTTATTCAAATCAAAACTAATCAAAAACTTTCGAGTCGCGTTTCAAGAATTCTGTTAAATTGCAAGCTTGCCTTACTTCGGTCCGTGATAAGGGATACACGTCAACAATTGTCCAAAGTTGAACATGAACTCTATAAGCTTCATCTGGAACTCGCTAAATCATATCCAAAATTCACTGGTCTTGAGCAAAAGTCTTGGTCTAGAACGGAGAATGCAGTTAACCGTCATAAAAACACCCTTGCAGTTAAATTCGAAAAACTTCTTTTACAGTCTTCCAGTTCAAGTAGTTCAAAAAATCTTCCCATTGTAAACATCAAGCCAATAGTTAATATTTCTAATGTTAGTCTTTCAGAAGAACAAGAGAGAATTCTAAAATATAATTTTAACTTCTCACAAACCTGTAAACCCTCGATTCCAAAGATTTTGGCTCCTATCGAAAAAGCTTTCAAGTTCAGTAAAGTTTCAGATTCACAGAAAGAAATGATTAGGCATCTTATCGCTCATAATGTGAAATTCAATAATAAACCTTTGAAACCAAATCTAACTGCGAGAGAAAGAGCTACAATGCGCGAAATTCATTCTAACCCGGATATTATCATTTCAAAGGCCGACAAAGGTGGCCAGATAGTCGTCATGGATAAGAACACTTACATCGATGGTGTCACTAAACTCTTAAACGAAGGACCATATAATCCGATCCCTAAAGATCCTTCACCTTCGGACTTATCCAAAATAAAAACTGCGATCAAATCTTCGCAAATCATTTCAAGCAACTTAAAACATTCGCTTATCCCATCTGTTGCGAATTGTGCCAGATTATATGCTCTTCCCAAAATTCATAAAAGTGGTATTCCTTTCCGCCCTATTGTATCAAATTTAGGTACTGCCTCGTATCCTTTAGCTAAATATTTAGTTTCTAGATTTTCTACTCTATTAGACAATAACATTTACACCATAAAAAATTCAATAGAGTTTGTAAAAAAGGTTAAAAACATTTCTCCTAGTAATTTACTCATGGTTTCTTTTGATGTAAAATCATTATTCACCAATGTCCCAGTGGAGGGTGCATTAAGATGTCTAGAAACCAGACTTCGCGAATTCCATTTCTCTTGCATCGAAATTGATGAGCTAATTTCTCTCACTCAACTCTGTTTGAAACAAACACATTTTGTTTTCCAAAATAAATATTACAAGCAAACTGAGGGATTAGCCATGGGAAGTCCCCTCAGTCCCATCCTGGCTGATATCTACATGCATTATTATGAATCAAAATTGTTTGAAACTTTAAACTTCCCGGCATGGTTCCGCTACGTAGACGATACTTTTACCCTGTTTGAAGGTAATAAAGATGATTTAAATAAAGTTCTTTCAACAATGAATTCTATTGATCCTGCTATTCAGTTCACTTTTGAACTTGAGACTTGCAATTCTCTTCCGTTTCTCGACATTCTGGTCACATGTAACACATCCAACTTCAGTACTACAGTTTACCGTAAACCTTCATCGGTTTGCCTTCCACCACACTTTAAATCATGTCATCCGACTAAACAAAAGTTAGCTTCATTTTATTCCTATGTTTTCCGTGCTCTTCAAGTTTGCTCCTCCAAACTAGCCCTTGATGAAGAACTAAATTATTTAAAAGCAATAGCTATTCACAGGGGCTTTTCACCCAACATTATTAATCAAGCAGTTGAAAAATTCTCATCTCAACACACTAAAAGCCACACTCTTATTTTAGGAGATTATAAAAATTCTGTTGTCATTCCCTTCTTTGCATCAATTAGCTATAAAGTTGCACATATTTTGCAGAAATTTAACTTTCGGGTTGTTTTTTCTCCCATCAATAAAATTCCAACTTCTATACTCAAGGACCCCATTCCGGATATGAATTCCTGGGGTATTTATAGGATTCCTTGCCAGTGTGGTTTAATTTACATTGGCCAAACTAAGAGAGCCTTAAAATTTCGCGTCAAAGAACATGAGGCATATGTTAGAAAAAAGGAAACACAGAGGTCTTCTGTTGCTCAACATTGTTGGTCCGAAAATCACACTTTCAATTTTTCTGCTGCCAAAATTATTCAAAAAACATCTTCCATTGGAGAACTGGATTTTCTAGAGGCATTTCACATTCATAAAAATCTTTCTGTTCTAGTTAACGATCCTAATTCCAATCCAAATTTGCCTTCGGCTTTTAGAGAAATTATGTTTTAGTTCTGGTTTCGCCAACATATGGCGCCACTTGCTTATTCTTGTCCAGGCTTTCTTATCTTATCTAATCATTATTTTCTATCTTGTTCATTTGCGGTTTTGCAGCTGAAGATGATGGTTCGGTAAAACCATCGAAACTAGTCCTGTGAAAATTTTGTAGGTATAACGCTGATTTTTGTTGTTTGACTTCTGAATTAGTATTTATTCGGCGTGTTAGTGTGTCTTAATTATAACGAACTTCTCATATTATCCGGTAATGAATATGAGTATATAATCATTTTGAGTTCATAAGATATATAATCATTTCTTTTAAATAAACAACATTCAGGAACATGTAGAATTTAATTTAGTCTAATTGAAAATAAATTTAAAAAAAGAAAAGCATTAAAAAATTCATTTACATTAGGCCCAAAGGATCGTTTTTTAACGTTTTATGTGTTAAATTTATTTTTTAAATATCAAGTTCTTTGCATTTAAACCATAAAATTCAATTTAACAGCAATATCGCAAAAATATCTTGGAACGAGCATATCTTTAGACTTTCCGATACACAGTCTCGCGCACTGGAGATATTTTTTTTTTTTTTTTTTTTTTTTTTTTTTTTTTTTGGTACAGTGTTACCATTGCTCACTTTGAAATCATTGAGTTTGTTAATCAAAAATTCATTAAAGGTTTACAAAGTTTGAAATAGAATAAAACTAATTCGCAATTCAAAATTCGGGCTTGCAAGTGCCCATGTTCAGTTTAAACACTACGTTTTTGAAAATTCGATGGTTCTAAGTATCGTTGTTTTCTTCACAATTCGTGCAAAAGTTCGTGCATTCGTGGAGATTCTTCATTATTTAGTTTCTTTAATGCAAGTCGATAGTATTTGGTGGCAAGAGTTTAAAAAGTGAATCAACACCTAAAGTGAAACGACACAAAATTCCGTCCGTTTTGAAACTGATAGCTCTTTGGAGCTAACGCCCCTTTGGGCTAATAATAAACAGACATAAGAAATTTCTTGACAGGTTTTGTGAAATTCGGTGTAATTTTAGTTTAGAAATGCATCCCTCTTGATTTGAACTATTTTGAGGATTTCTTATATAAATCAAAATACGAAAATTTTGTGAATTTGGAATGAGGAATTTCAACGTAATTTTTCAGAACACACAGATTTAAATCTGCCCATGTATTCCTAATTTGAACTCTTTTTTAACTTGAACCGGATTATGGGTAGTATTGTTGGACACAAACAGAAAATTTATGGACTAATTCCCAGAAGCTATGGACAGCAACTGTCCATTCTCTTCTTGATTTCCACAAGTTTGCGGGTTTAAGTGCTGTTGGGCGGAAATTGAGGAATATATTAAAACTCATTAAAATGCGATGTCACCTTGATGCCTTGTCAATGGCGAGTTGAATCCGACGATGATGTTCAAGTGCTGGACATCGGCGTGCAGGATTCCGTAGCAGCATTCGGTGGACGCATGGACTTGTTAACTACGTGTATTCTCAAGCAATAACAACGAACATAAAGTGTTATTCACTCAAGAATACACATGACCAACCAAGTCTCTTCAACTGTTCTTCCTTTGCTCTACAAAGGATCCCTTGTACTTCTTTTGTCTTCTGTCTCCTACAGAGTATGGCCTGTAGTTTCGTCTTCGTTATCTTCAAGGGAATCTTCCCTCCAGACAACAGAATTCCATGCTTTTATTTCTTTAGCTTTTGTGGTAAAGTTGTAGATTTTGTGCAATGTCTTGAAAGTTTGAGATGGAAGCAGAAGTTAGAAGGTAACTATATTCATTACTTTGAAATATGCGTTTATACGCCACTGTTTCCTCTTTATGCTTTTCTCATAACTATGCTTATGCCTGCCATTGAAAAGACTCGAATCCTCAAAAACATTACTAATATAATTCTAGTAATTCATTATATTCTAAGTAACAGTCTATTACTATAACTATAGTAATTCTTTATATTCTGAATAATACTCAATAAATATAATTCTATTATCTTGTAATTATTTATTTTTAAATGCAGTTAAACCCCTCTATAACGAACCTGGCTTATAACGACATAAGGTTCGGGTTCTTCATGATTTCCTATAGGTTTAATATTAATTTATACTTTTATAGCTAATTTTAAATTTGTATAAAAATCGCATATAACAAGTATAGTGAATTATTTGGGCTGAAAATGCTCCATGTTTTCTAACGTTCTTCGAGAATTTCTGCAACTTTCAAATGAAAGATAGCAACATTTGAATTCTTCCTGATTAAGGTATAAGAATAATAAAAAATAGCTTTAGGTTATTAATCTTTTATCTACACTTCCACTTTTGACCGTGTTTTAAATAAAAGGCTATGGGAGTTAGGTATGACAAAACTCTAACTTTTGACCAGGACACACAATAAACATATCTTAAGACAGCGTTTTTAAAGTGGGAACCACGTTTATGAATTAGAATGTTCTGCTGAAGTTTTACTCTTGTTCCCTTCGATAGCAACTTTTAGCATATGTTTCTATTAGCATACTTCTGTTCTGAAAATATAAAATTGCTACCAAGTAGTTATGTTGTAGAGACATTAGGATTTTTTTTTTTTTTTTTTTTTTTTTTTTTTTGGAAGCAGGCAGGATGAAAAATGAGCAACCGCCTTCGCCGGAAATCGAACCACGGACCTCTAGAATACCGGCCCAGTGTGGAGAACCACTACACCACGAAGGCACGCCAAGAAAGCGGGAGAAATACCTTGTAATGTTAATGAGAGAAAATTTATATTCTTTTCTAAAACTTCAAATATATTAGAGTTTGGATAATGTTTAAGTTACTAACTAAAAATAGAATAAATTTTGGCACTCAGTTTACTGAGATGGACGAGCCTGTCAGTTCTTGCTGAACTGTCCTGTGTTTTAATGTATGCTGGTAAGTCTACGATCAGCGCATGCATTAAGTAGATTTCGATATGTTGTTTTTATTTGAGTCAGTTTTTATTTTAAAATGTCCGAGTTGGAAAGGGTGATAGGCGACTACCCTGCGCAGTTTCCAAACTTTCAAAACAAAGTGATTTTCATCTATAGCGTAGTATACGCCGTTAATTTGAATTTTAGTTTTGGGGATCTTTGGAAACCTAGGAGTACCACAACAGCTATAAGGTATTTCTCCTACCTCCTTAGAATGCCTTCTTAATATAATGGTCAGTACGCTGGGCGCGTATTCCAGAGGTCCGGGGCTCAATTCCTGGCCAGGGCGTTTTTCATTTTTCATCTCTCCTGCTTCGAATTAACCTAATTTCTTTACACAGCAGGTTTTGTAGACCACAGACTAAGACACACTGTCTTAAGATGTCATATTATATCACACATTGGCCAAATGGGCCGTGATTCATGAAATAATGAGTCGGTTTTATTATTCCATTCAAGTTTTCTACGCAGCTGTCAGGCAGTACTTTGTTAAAGAGTAGTGCTTTATGAATAGGCACTACTCTTTAACAGAGTAAATGCATATTTTTGATAGTAATGTGTAGTTAGAAGGACGAATCTAAATCGTAACTCAGTTTTACAGAAACTTTTTCTTGTAATATTACATGGTGAAATTTAAAAACAACTAATGTAGAATTATACGTAATAATAATTGTAACAAATTTTTAATATTTTTTTAAAACTACACTTACTATAGTAAGTATAATTGTAAATTATTTATTATTATTAGACACAATATCTAATGAGAAATGGCAACAGCTAATACTGGATGTCGTTCTAGTTTACATTCAAAAAAACGATGTATGATCAATATATATGTACGATGCAGTAAGAACGTCTATTGTAATAAGTGCGTTTAAGAATAAGTTGCATGTAGGTCTATTAATATTTTAACAAATGTTTTTTTTCTTTTAAAAACATCGTATGAGTGATTAATTTAAATCACTCAGAAGTATTCAGTCATAAGTAACCACTTATTAAATAATTTCACTTTTTAAGTATCACTCATAAGTAAGTAATTTAAATCACTGTTTTCAAATGGTTAATTTAAATACAGAAAAAGCTAACACTATTAACAGCTTTTGGGAGATTTAGCAACGCAAATTCTTTCCGTGTGGTTTATGAATCAATTTTTATGCAATTATTTTGTGAGATGATCCGTTTGTTTCTTACACTTTCGGCTATAGCGAACCAAATTTTGGATCTCTTAATGTTCGTTATAAGGGAGTTTCACTTTAAATATTCTTTGATATAATTGTAGTAATAGTATTAGTTAAATTCAATTAATTCTTTATTTATAAGTAAAATATTTAATATTTATCATACTTTACTATAATACTAATAACTATACTTCTAGTATTTTATAATACAATATTCAATAACTATCATTCTAGTAATATTCAATAATTACATTAATAACTAGTAACTCGTTTTATATTGTGTACTTTACATTTCTATTATTGCATAGTGCGTATATTACCTGGCACTTATATTTATTATTAGCCCAAAAGGGTATTAAGCCAAATGGGCCTTAGTCTTGAAACAGGATTTTGTGTTTGCCACTATAAACGGCGAATCACTTTTCAAATACTATTTCCCTGTATTATCTTTAAAGAAATTAAATAATGAAGAATCTGCATGCATATATGCATGTTCTTAGCACTGTGAAAAAACAAGATGGTATCTACAGTCATTAAATTTTGAATAAAGTTGTCTCCCACCCGAACAAGAGCACCTGATGGCCCGAATTTTGAATTTTGAATTTTATATTTCATATATTATAAAATTTTAATGAATTTTTGATTTACAAGGTCGCCGATTTGAAAGCGAGCAGAGAAAACACTGTACAGAATAAAACATAATTATCTCCAGGGCGCGAAACTGTCTATCGGAAATTCTAAAGATATGCTGTTTTGAAACATTTTGTGATTTTACTATTCAGTTGAATTTTATATGGCGAAAGTGAGAAAAACAAGATGTTTAATTCCTAAATTTAACACGCAAAATGTAATAAAAAGACACAGAAAAACACTTTTTGCAAGCCAACTGACTAAGGAAACTCAGCACTGATAGGATGAACTGAGAAAAGACTTGTAGAGTTCTTCACGTTGTAATTCTAAGTTACTATTAGAAGTGAAGAAGCTTAAGAACTGATAAGCGAATAATTGCTTGAGTTCGTGTGACAGGAAATAATAAGATAGAAGGGTAAACTAGCCCTTTATTATTCCAACTAAAGTTGAACAGTTGAACAAAACTCCGTCTTGGAGTGTACAACAAAGCCGACACTTTGACTTGAACTTGAGATACTAAGAATTAACCTAAACTAATCTAAACTAAAGAGGTATAGCCAAAGCTATCAAAATTCTAACAGACTTAGCCCCTTAACGTTAATAGACGGCGAAGCTATCAAGGGCCTAAAGTACACCCGAGCGTAATAATAGCTTACGAGAGAGTAGCCTAAAAAAGGCGAACGCGTGCAGTCAGAATACCTGGTATCTCTCTTACTAAGACAGAAAAATTTCGTGGTTAAATACCGCTCTTTCTCATTGTGTATTCAGACGTGATTCTAAAACTACGTTCTGGCCGGAAGTGTGCGTTGAACTTAAGAATCGATAGGAAAGGAACTCTAACTCAAAATTTAACTTCTAATCAAATTAATATAATCCTTACAGACCTGAAAAACACAGAAAATGCATGCCAACAGTTAACACTGAATCGGGAATTCTAAGCATATGCTGTTATGCTGGTTTTAAAATTTTTCTATTTTTGTTGTTCATTTGTATAAGTGCGAAGAAAATAGTGTCTAATAATAAATCTAGAAGAAATCAGTGCAACAGCACATTGGTAGAATGCGAGATTAGTGAGCGTAAAAGACCTTAACAAATCGTTTAACAAATCCTGAATCAGAATTTTATCCTGTAAACGAAATAACTAAATATGGGTGGATGGCTTCTTTCTAGAAACGTTTTGGAGGAGATTTACTTACAGGAGATTGCTTACTTAGATTCCGGATAAATATTTCAAACTTTGCTAACCTTTATCGTCCTAGGTTTTACTACATTGACTGTTTCACGAGACATTTTTTGCATGAGTGCATACATTAATATTTATTTGAGGAGAACGGACACCTGAAACGAAGCAGTGACATGAATACAAGTGTATATAAAAGGGTTCCTGGATTATATCTTGTAGAGACCAATATATAAATTTTTTCTAAACAGGAGATGTGAAAAATGGGAATGCGATCTAAGGGATTCAAACTTCAGACTTTCCGACTGCCTCCTGGATGGGCTTTCCAGTTGCGCCACAAAAGCACGCTGTAAAGAGTAAGAAAACCTTTATGATCTTGAAGGAAAAGTACGTTACTTACCTAAGTTTGAACAAATTGTTCTTAGAAATAGTGCCTAGAGGGCAATCGCAGGCAATCGGTGTAGAGCGTCAATACACCGATTGCCTGCGCTGGAATTCGTCATATTCCGAAAACGAGTCTATAAATTTTTGTGATTCGTGTTAGATATCATCAAGGGTGTTAGATATCGTCACCAGATCCTGGATGTGAAGGATGGATTATCCACGGCAAGCTAGCGAAGACTTTCCCCCGCTGGGATACGATGCTTCTTCTGCTCGAACTGGGCAGCAACCCACTATACATGCATTTCCAAAGATTGAATTGACTGCATTGACCTGTACCACGCACCAACAATGTGTGCAGTGTCACATGATCGTTCTCCGACAATCCGCATTCACAAGCTCCCGAATGCGTTCTACATTTTCGGGGAATGTTCATGAAGCAACTTCCAGATCGATTATTATCTTCAAGAGACGTTCTTCCACTTCTCAAGCGGCTGCGCCACTGGAAACATTGCGTATGATTCATGGTCTCGACACCGCAATCTTGCCGGGCCAAATTCGATGTCCCTCGGACTGATTTCCTTTTAACGCAATCTTTTAAGTGAAATCGTTTTTCCAGTTTCTAGCCATTACATAATCGCAGACTACCACGTGCGCATGATCATGGATAACTACTGTCAATCTTAATACAGGGATGTCTCTCGGCGCACTGCTTTATCAAGATGGAAGATCTCCGTAACTGCAAGTAAGACCCGGCACTGTCATTTGGTAAAGTGCCACCGAGTCAATCCGGGAACCTCTCAGTACACATTTTATGATAATGCTCTAATTCTCAAATGGATTAAAAGGCTATGTTTGATGTTGATATTCCTCTTAGTCATAAGAATAAAAGTAAAAATTACTATTATTATTTTACTTATTTATTTTCGTTAATAGGTAAAAACCGCATAGCCGACAACTTATTTTAAAATAATTGTTAATGTCTTGAATTGTAGGCCCATCGCTATACGTATTGCTTTGTTTTACTTATGTAATGGTTTTTTCCAAAATATGAGTACAAAAGCTTTTGTTTCTAAACTTCCTGTATTATTTTAGGATCGAATATATTCACACTACTATTCATTTGTTTTCAACTTGTTTTTTTTAAAGTGGTTGATCGTTATAATAATAGAAAGAAATTGAATGCAAAACAAAGCATTTAGTTTTCTATCTGAAACGTACGAAATCCAGAAATTTGAAATATTTACGTCATGGAAACCTACTTTCCTGAATCATGTTCATGGAAATATAGATAATACTTTATAATACAGACCAAGATCAACAAGAATCTTTTATTTATGATCAATAAAATCGCATTTATTTAAGAAAATACGAAATTTGTTTCAGATATTTCTTTCTAGATATTTTAAAATGTAATAAATGCCTAGTTGCAGCTCTTAATATTTTAATAGTGGCATGCGATAGCTAATGAGGAGCCGTTTGACCACCCCTGAATTATAATCTTAATGATTGCTATAAATTTTATGATTCAATATTCCCTAAATAAATTTGTGAACGTTTAGGATAAAGCTTAGGGAAACACTTACTAGACCATATTGTTATAAAAGTATGGTATAACCCATAATAGATAAAAATGTTGATAAAGTAAGACAATAAGTAATTCAATATAAAATTTATCACCAATAAAAACGAAAATATCTTTGGTTGATTGCACCTTTTTTGGAGATAACACGCTTTAGTATTATTGTTACAATACGCATAGTAGAAATTTTAATTTTTTATGCGCAATTTGAAATATTGGGCTGACAAGTGACGGAGGACGGGGGCATCTAGTGCCTAACAAAAGGCAAGCATATATATGTCCCACGCTTTGCACTATCTTTAACTGGCAGCTCCCGAGACCAGACCCAGGAGACCTGCGTAGGGAATGCATTTGCTTCTCTGTGAACAAACTGGGACCTGGATGATGTTACATGAATGCGTTAGCTGCATGAATATATAAGAATTAGCTATTAGAATGCACTGGTGATGCTCTTGGGCGCACGTTGCCATAATTTTTACATACATCAAATACAAATAATAAATCAAATACTAATAATACTAATAGTAATAATAATAATAGTAATTCTTAAATACATCAAATACTTGCAATACTACATTAAATATGATCCGTCAGTTAGATACATTAATATATTGGATACATGATTAAGTTACATGGATACATTGGTCACTTAAAATCTTGATTACAGTGGTGAATACTACATACAATAATTCTTGGAAACATAAAGTACTCACATATCATAGATTACATTGACTACATAAAATCAAACAGGTTGAATACTCATATATGTTATTGCTTCATTGCTTAACTAATTACCTATTTTATTACTGCGGCAATTCTGGCACTAGTGGCACTCGTTAGCACTGTAGTTGGTGGTAGAGAATATCATACATTTACTCGTACATACATATTGAGCTGAAAGAAGAGAGGTGAGACTCCAAACAGATTTTTACCCACCTTTCACTAGAAACGGGGAAAGAGCTGTGTCATTAATTACAGTGTGGGCGAATATGAACTCCCTATCGAAAACTGTTTAACTCTTTCCGGCACGCTACCTTTTAAAGTCGGAGTTTTGATTAAAAAAAAAAAAGAAAAAAAAAAGTAGGCAGTCTAATTAGGCCTAGAGGAGTACACAAGTAAACTTTTGTGAGGATAGCACTTATTGTTTAATTCTGTGGATGCTCCCAAAGTGGGCACACTGATTGAATAGAGCTTCGAAAAGAGTGCTGAAACGAGCATTGTTGCCAATGAACTGACCGATGAGATGCGGAAAAACAAAGAATACAGACTCTCAGTTGTCCTAGATTATCGGTGAGCCTGGTCTGGGTACACCTAGGGTTCGCCGTTTGATTTTAGGCAAGATTTCAAGGTAAAAATTTAAAACTAATGTAGAATAAGGAGATTAGCATACAGCCAAAAATAGCATAGAAATTTTCTTTTCAAACTATTCCTTTTATACCCTAAAAAAATCTGGAAGATTTCTTTGGAAAATGAGGGTCTTGAAAAACTAAACATGGCTGAAATATATGGACTGGTTTGTGTTGAGCTTCCATCTACTATAAATAAAGAAGGTTCAGATTAACCTATAGTAAACTATAAATCCTTTTTCATTCAATTTTTCTGTGCGTACAGAAGGAAACTTTTAGATGTGTCCAGACCAGACACACTGTGCCGCAAAGGATTAAAACTTTTTTAATACTTAACTAATTTTCATGAAACAAAAAACATATTTTCTTTCAATGGTGGAATTTATTACATGATAATCTCATTTATGTCATTGCAGGTATCAATCGCGAACCATAGGGCACCATCTAACCTTGAGCGAGCAGCTCAGACGGCATCCCGTTGCGAAGCATGCAGGTCCGTGTTGGTGGCAAAGTTTAAAAGGACGTCGTGCCTCGTTGGATGGAAAGATCATAAGGAATTACCACTCTAAGCTAACGAACTCAGGTTCTGTATCTCATGTTAGGAGACGCAGTCGGTCCTCAGTATCCAGGAAGGAAGGAAATGTGCAAGTGGTTCAGGAAATGTTCACTCGAAGTCCTCAAAAATCACAAAGACGCGCAATCTGGCGAATGTGGTTTAAAGCAACATACAATCGGAACCGAGTTTGTGCCGGAGTTCGAGCTGAGCTCGCTCTACTGATACTTTCAATGATATAAATGAGGTATTATGTTATAAATTCTATTATTGTAAGGAAAAAATTGGCTTTTGTTTCCCGAAAATTAGTTAGCTATTTAAAAAGAAGTTTCAGTAAGGATTTATTTCTCGCCCATCCTGAAAGCCACTGTAAAAAAAGACTTGTGAAACCACATGTAAAGGTGAATTAGTGGGAGCAATGATTTTGATTTCCAAAACTTAGAAATTGTAGTTTTTATCCCAACAATAGAAAGCAGATGAATGTTCTTTTACTTTCTTTTATTTTGCCTACCTAATGAGTTCCTTTATTCTTAATTTCAAAATATGCAGATTTTATATACTCGATACAGAACTCACATGAAAATTTATTAACGTCTATGAATGAAGGTCCGGTATTTCGTCTTTTAGAAATGAAAACATAATTTTATTGATAGTGTTGTGGATGTAACTGCACGCCTCAAATTTAATTCTACAGCTTTATATCAGTTGCCAAAATAAAATCTAAACCATCTGTAGCTTACTTCTAGGTCCAAGCCCTTATTAAGACTGTGGCTAGTGAGATTTCATGAGCTTTAACGCACTTAGTCTATTACGATGATGTCATAATTATATTAACTGTAACTGTTGTTGGCTGCATTTTATTGGGCCATATACTTTTGGTATTATCTAGATCCTTGTCTTGCATCTTTTCTTACATATTTAAATAAACCTTATTCGGTTCAAACGGAATACTTCTAATTTGAATTTGTTCTTTAATAAATATAGGTAAGCCTACCACAATGCGGTAAGATACGTTACTCCAAAATACCGCGTTGTGGTGAAATCGCGTTATAGGAAACTCAACTTAACACAAAAACTAAGATTCGGTATAAACAGAAAAAAACTGCCTTTTATGGTGTGATATTTTCATCATTTTTTAAATTTATGGACAAAAAATATTTAATAAAATCTTAAATAAAGTTTAACATCACGTAAAAACGAAAAGGATCATGAATTCAAATCAAAATAAAAAAATGTTTATGCTCACAAGTTAATTCCTCATCGTCACTTATTATAGTTGTTCGGGAACGTTGGACTGGCCTTATTTCAAGACCTGAGTTTGCTCAAGATCGACACATTCCACTGTACTTTCAGTAAATTTAGGTTTTCAAAAACTGTCATTAGAGATAAGTGAATCCATTGCCTTCTGTTTCATTTGCAAGGCTTACTATGCTATTTTATTCACGCTGAATTGGCTGAGCATTATTTTCTTGACTGACCATTTCCAGTAATAAATCTTTTCAGGAAGCATTTAGAGTCGAATGGCGCACTTCTTTTAGGGACGAGCCAATAATGTCCACACAATTTTAAATTGAAAATTGTTTCCAAACTTCACTGACTGTAATATTTGTAGAATTTATTTTCTACAAAATTAAATCAAATGATTTACAGATAGAGTGAGCGCCACTAAGGAAGACCACCAACCTGGCCTTGGGCTCATCTTCCTGGAAGAAACCTCTTACTCTCTGTTCCACCCAGACCCGGGAAAGAAGCCAAGTTTAAGCAAAGAAGCAATCAAAAGATTGTTATGAATAGCTGTTGGAATAAAACAGAATCTTGTGTTAAAGTAAGGATAGGAGGATTCTGTCTGAAAAATTAACTGCCGTGGATTGTCTGTACTTGCCAAATGTCTGCATGCAGATGCTAATCCTGACACAAATGTTTTATAGTTATTGTGCTGTTTGTAATATCGTTGGACTTGCATGAAAGAAAGCTGTAACCTATTAAATTACTAAACATAATAAGAAAAAAATTAAAATCAAAACACAATCCTAGCGCTTGAACGTAATTCATTGCAGAAGATTACTTTCTATGTGCCTGACCCTTATGTAGAATATTTGTAAGATTGTATACCTGTTTTCACTAAGATAACACGTTAGTGCATAATTTAGTACTTTGCGCAAACTTAAACTGGAGTTATTTCACAAACTGAACCATGCACCTGCTTTTTCTTTCGTAGTACTTGCAGACCGGGTAATGCATACATAAGTGCAAAACTGAACATGGTACGGATATAGTATGATTTAAAAGTTACTATGATTCCTCGATCCGCTTTGTAAGAAAAATGCCGCGTTTTTTCAACCGCATTGTAGCGAAAACGCATTTTAGGAGTAAGTTCAAAAGAAAAATGTGTAACCTCACCGTTTAAAGCACTGTTCAAAGTCTAAAACTGCACTATTTAAAGAAACTGAAAAGTAGAAGGATAAGTTTAGAATGAATGACAGACAAATGGATGAAACTAAAGTGTCCTTAGTTTGAAAATTTGAATTTGAAGGAGACAGAAGTTTTGAAGCTTTCTTAAATTTTATATCAATGATGTTAAAAGGATAATCATAAGAAACAGCAATACCTTTCAGAATTCTGAGTCCTTTTGCCAAAATAACAGGAGTGGAACATGAACGAATAACAGCACAATGAATAGAGAAGCAAAACGCTCGCAATGTTTCGTGAATATAAGTGTGTAGAGCGAGCGCAATGGAGAAAGGAGACAACATACAGTTTGCAAAAATGTTTTCTGGAAAACATTTTCGCATTTCGTAAAGAGAGCTTCCGCCAAAAACATCGTAGACTAAAGCTTTGATGAAGAAGAGGCGCTAGGGCAAAAATGTACATATCACCGAGGGAAAAGAGAAAGCAAAGAGGAAACACAGCAGTTTTAAAACATCACAAAAGAAAATAAAGAGGTTATTCGTAGTTTAAAACATTGTAGTACAAAATATTTTGGTACAAAACAAAGCAGCTACAAATCACCGATACATATCTAGGATTTTATCATCATGCGATGATATGTAGGGGCTTTGTTTTTTGCCAGGATATTCTATTAGATGATGTTTCAAAACTACAAAGTCTCTGAGCAGCTTTGCTGTCTACCACGATGTTTCAGAACTGCGCCGTTTTCTCCTTGTTTCGTTTTCCTTCATGATGTTTTGTACAGCGACGTATTTTCTTTGCATTATTTTCTCCCGGATGTTTTCGACCGCGATGTTTACGCATGTAACCGTAAAGAGGACGTTGAAGATAGGAAGAGAATTAGGAAGTTCAGTTTTATACGTAAATTATATGTTATCATCTAAAATATTTAGTGCGGGAAAAAAAATTCAAAAGATCATCAGTAGGATTCTTTCGACCCAACATTCCAACCTTCGCATGAAGTGTTATTTATAACTTCTACTGTATTTATCGTAACAACAGCGCTTTTATAATGTTGGATTAACTCTAACAAGTCTTCATTTGGCTATATTTCCATCTGTATAATAAACTACATTATGTATCAGTGGTTTGCGGTTCATCGCGGCTTTCTGTGCTGTTGAAAAGTAGCCCATATTCATCGCCAGGCTTTAAGGATATATTCTGTAGCATTTATAACATCTTTTACTGAAAGCCTGTTTTCTACTGTTATGAAACTTTGCTATGTTAAGACGCGTGTTTGAAGCACGACCATCTTGTGTATCCCTCTTTCATGAAAAGTATTACGTATCTGATGTGAATTCCTAATCAGTAAAGTATCTGGTTAATGCCGCTTAGGAGAATGCGCAAATTCCGATTCTGGATACCTTCCACCATTTTAATAAAAGAAATACTAATGAGCTATTCCGTAACCAACGTTTTTCGCGCATATACAAGAGGTATATTCCCATATTTAGAGACTGCTCAAAAGCAGCGAGCAATGTTAAAATATCGTTCGTAGTTCATAAATATCTGAGGGATAAACGATCGCAAGCTGGTTGTTCGGTATTCCCTTCGGAGCTAACTTGATATTTGTAACACCCGTTCATATATTTCCAAACCCCACTAGAAAACATTTATAATATACACCGACTCATTGGGGTACCAGAGCCGTGGACTTGCAGCGAATCAGAAATTAGATACAATGCAACGACCCTAGCTGCTGCATCGGACCAGATGCTTTGAAATAGTCTCGATGGAAGTCGTTTGCAAATTGGCCGGTATGCCGCCTCTCTCGATATTTTATTATTTACTAATTTAAATTACATTTGCAAAATGTTGATTTTATTACTTACCGAGTTTTTGCTCCATATAATACATGTTTTACATCTTTAATATGAACAGTCTGCATCCTGCATTAAGAAAAGCGAGGAATATCGGAAAACAAATGCTCGCGTAGGAGAATTGGATATATTTACTAACGGTTCGGGTGATGACAATGGAATTAGTGCAGCAGTGGTTTATTTGTTTGGTATAGAAATCGACTATGGCAAAATCAGACTTGAACCTTACGATTCGGTGTTTAGAGCCAAATTGGATGCTATCATATTTGCTCTTAAATGGATTGATGAAAACCTAACTGTAAAAACATATATTAATATATATATATACAGAGTCATAATCTGGTTTGGAAGCACTATCAGATGTTGATAACACTAATAGTTTGGTCTCATATATGAAAGGTCTCCTTGTAAAAGTTAAGAAAGTGTGTATGAAAGTGAAAATGAACTGGGTGAGAGCTCATATTGGTGTCCGCCAGTGAAAGCCTAATGAAAATGCCGACATGCTGGCCAGAGAGGCTGCTGTGGGTAATGCCGGGGATGCGTTCGGATATTTAAGTATCAAAAAGAATTGTTATTGGTAAATCAGAGATTTCTGTTATGATTACTGGAAAGAGAAGTGGAACATTTCGGGAAAAAGGAAAGATTATTTGTTGAACTTTGAAGCTTCTAAAAATATGAGAATGATATGTGACTTTGATTACAATCAAATAATTGTTGGGTACGGGCGCTTCCCGGCGTACCTGAAAAAATTTAATTTACAAAATAACAGTCTTTGGTGATTTTGTAGTGCTGAAGTCAATGCACGACATATCGTTGAAGACTGCGTATAATTGCGACATGTTAGGGAAAAACATGGTAACATAAATTAATTCTAGTGCCGCAATAAAGAGTATAGATTTGCATAGGGATTTGATGAACTTCGTAAATGGCAGCAGAAGAATACTGGTAATTTTAGTTTGATGGTTTTTAACTGTATTTTTGTAACTGTATCTGTGTTTTAATCTTTCAATTGTATTTTTGTTTGTTGGGTGTGCTGCGTTAACCATGATGTCGATTATTATCTGCCAGGGGGGTTGCAGCACACTCTATATTACATTACATTACATTTACTCATATACTGCTCTTAAAAATTTCTTAAAACATTTTCGGTGACTAGAATCCTTTGATTACCGAAGTGATGAAACTAAATATGAACTTATGGAGATATGAGTACCAGATTCTTCACAGCTGGTTCCGGACACATAATGATAAGAAGTTAAGAACAGGTAGATATCAAAGCACAGCCTGTAGTTCATATTTTGAATCGGCTCGTTGCTTATTGTGATATCAGCAAGGTGAACAAGCAGAAAGCCTTAAGGAAATGGAAACCGCTCTGAGATACTCATTTAAATAAACTGAGACGTCAGAAACCTAGATCGGGATATTAAGAGAACGCATGGCACGAACCAGAGAGAGGAAATATTGTTAATTCATCCTAGAATCGGTCTCGCCACCCAGCGGGTAGAGTGGTTAGCGTCGCTGACTGACTTACCGAAGGACCTGGGTTCGAATCCCAGAGACGGTATGGATGTTTTTAAATCTATAGCGTCGGTGCGGCATTGGGGCACTCTAAATTTGTGGCGAGCCGAAAGTCCTCTTGAGAGACTAGAGGTAGGGTAGGAGGGGGGGAGACCTTCGTACCCGTCCCTCTCTCGAGGTGCTTTCCATCAAAGTTGTGGGCGGAACTTAGCTAAATCGTACTGTCACCTGTAAGGTGTTCAAGGCTGTTGCCAACGGCAGGCGTAAACTTGCGCTACTTCCTACGAGGAATCTCGTGGGCTTTGGCTTACTATAAGTCAAACAAGTGAGCATTAGCAACAACAATAACAGAATCGGCCCCTTTGGAATCACTCACAATTACCTTCTAAAAACGGACAGTGAATCTGTTTGTTCAATTGTTATGTCAGCGCGTTATTTCTAATAGGGTGTCGATATTTTAAAAGACTTCAGTTGAAGCACTTTAACGATTTCACTTAGATTGTGTTATCAGGGAAGAGGTAAATAATCCAGTAAACACCGCTTCATAAAATCACGTACTTTTTTAACGTAAAATTTTACACTTTTTTTAATTTGACTAATATATGCAAAATCGTACTGTCAAGAGAGCTTACAAATTCCCCAAGAACTTAAATCAAAAATGGAACCTCTAAAAATCGAGCAACAAATTTTCTTTACGCGTAGAACACTTCTTTACTCGTAGATAAGAAAATAGCATGAAAGTTCAACTTGTGCAGAATCCTAGCAATTTTACAACTGATAGAAAGAAAGTGATGACAAAAATAATGTTATAGCTATTTTAATAGAGTATCTTTTATGATGGCAACAGGAACAATTTTAAAATGCTTTTTTAATAATTGTTTAAGGAAATATGTCAGTAAAAACCAATTTCAAATAATTGAGTTCCTGAAAAAATCTGACGTGGGTAACACATCCATACAGCCTATTAAATTAAGCACATTTTTTGCTGCAGTTCATTTAAACTTATTTCCTCGAATTTCATTAGAGATATATTTTTATTTAATCAGTTCAGTTCTCACTTCGCGACAATACAATAATAAATAAAAATTCAAAATACTTTCATTAAGACTTGTAAAATACAGGGAAACCTAAAACATAAAATACACTTAAAACAGTAAAAAAAAAAAAAAGAAAAAAGAAAAATTTTTTTCAATTAAAGTTTGTACGCCAAAAAAGCAATTCGGCCAACGGCCAGGACGACCAAATTTTCTTTGCACAAAACTGAAAGTTAAATTTTGGTCTCGTTGTGCAGAAAGACACTGTATTTGGTGCACCAACTCACTTGGTTTACTCTTCTGCTAAGAGTTTCAGATGTAAATAAATAGCGGTCCCGTTAGGTCTAACGCCCTTTAAACTTTTAACTTGCCGATAATTCTATAACTGTTCAGTGCAGATTAACGAAAGGCATAAAAACCTTTACCGGAACATAAGAACAACATAATTCGAACACTTTTAGAGCAAAAAATATACAATTTACCAACATATAAGAATAAAGTACTGATCTCACCGAGCCGGGTAACACGGTGAGAATATATATATATATATGTGTGTGATATTTGAGGTAGATCAGGATTGGAAATGATAAAGCTTAGTAATCTGGTCACATCAGAGTCTACGTGTTGTCGTTGAGGAGTGGGAAGGCAGCCAAAATGAAGACACAGAAGAATTTAACTTTTAAAACTCCATATCTTTATTCATTTAAAAATAGCAGGTCATTATGTTTTTAGATTCTCCAAAAACTACGTACCTAATAATGATTTAAATTAAGATAAGGTTAAATTTAAGCTTTCGACGTCATAACTATTCTAACGAAAGGAAGAAGAAGCGACAGAGCAGCACAAGGTCTTATAGCAGCGACCGCAGGGACCAGTCTGACAAAAAAAATGGCGCGAACTCTTCATTTATAGCAGCGATTACATAACATGCCAGAGTGTTCTCGAAAGTACTGGAATAGGGACAAGATCCTGAAATTGCGGAAAGTTAATTAGAGATTGACTGTTTGCGTAGAGAAAAGCCATCGTATTTTTTATATTTTACATACATATATATATTCCCTACCTGTTACCCAGCACATATATATATATATATATATATATATGAAAGCCGATTGCAGAGATATAGGAAGGATACTACATGTTACAGTAGTCTCATATCCAAAATTTCAGCGTTCTGTAGTTACTGGTTTTGAGATATACGAAATACATACATATGTACGTATGGACATCACAAAAACATCTCTTCTCAATATATTTTAAATCTATTTTACAATCCGTTTTGGCGGAAAAAAGAGTCCTTTATTCTGCTCGTACGTACAGATGTTACGCAAAAAAATCATTCAAATTGTTTCGAGAGCGGTCAAAAGGGTTATTTCCTTTTGAAATATGATGTTCGAAATTTTTCTTAGATTACTTCCTTTACCTCGTGCAAAGCAGGAAAAAGAAATATGCTGAAGAACAAACCCTAACCCTAAGAGCACTATCAGCGTAAAACGAGACCATGCCTTATTTAGAAATGATGAGCGTAACAAGGTCGATAGAGTTGTATTTTAAATCCACGTATTTCTAAGACTGTCTTCTTATCCAATTTTCATTTTAAAATTGGCATGTTTATGTTGAAGTGTGAGATATTAATTGGTAATTTTTAAACTGAACATTTTATTTTTTGAAACACATCTTCATTTTAAAATTAAGAACGAGAAAACGCATTCTTCGAAGCAATCCATGTTTCATAACTCCAATTTTAACGTCGATAAAATTTTTGACATTATATTCAGTAGCTAAAAGGATCCGATGACGTTTGTCAGATACATTGTATTTTAAGTCAATGTTAACGCACTTATGACGAGTTTTTTTTTTCATCCTTAATTTGCACAATACGCGAGCGAGAACTCACGCCAAATAAGTAAACATCCAGTTTGAATTAAAGCAAACATTTCATTGAAAATTCGTAGCATTTATTTGTTTCTATTGCAGGAGATGAAACTGATTGTTGGCGTCGTTTACTGACATAGAATATTTCAGAAGTTACTTTTGTTTTGTTGACGTTATTCGTTGGCACAGATTGCAGAATGAAGCTACTTCATCTATCCGTCTTTCTGTGTGTTGCAATCTTAAATAAGCTGGATGATTCTGCTTGTAAAATAAATGGAAGTATTAAATTTATTACCGTATATTCCGGCGTATAAGGCGCACTACTAGTTTGGCCTTTGAAACTACATTAGCTGGATTTATTCAAATCATTATATTGCTTTTCTTTCTAATAATAACTATTTTTAAAATAATTGTTTTTAACTATTAAATTATAATATACATTAAAAGTTGATTCAATTAGTTCCCCCTCCACCCCAATCTGTGCATTAAATTCCTACGTAATCATAAGCCTTTCGATAACGTTACCGGAATCTTCAAGAAGTTGTCATAAAGGTGTTTTCACCATTATGAATTAATATGCATTGCCTTCTTAGAAGTTCCAGCACCTTAATGCAAGTCATTTATCTCTGAAAAGCCATAATTTTCTTAATGTGCCCGAAACTTCTGACACCATCAAAGCGGCCGATTGGTAAAATAGCTGAACATTGATAGTTCGACCCGGGTTCGATTCAAGACGAACAGGTTGTCTGTACAGACGTCTCCCTGGTTTTCTCCATGTGTAACTTGGCTACGAGCACGTTTCTGTTAGAAAGTCCTTCAAGTAGGCATCTCTTCCCTTAGACAGATAACCCTAGCAAGCTTTGCCATAATCAAATAAACCAAACTAAACGAAATCCAAACTTTTGTACAAGTTAATTTCTTCCTTATTTTAAGCAAATGTTATAAAGAAACCTGCCTCTTTATGCTAGTGATATAACTACTGATATAGCTTTTTTATTTGCCTCGATATAAAAGATGCCTAAATGTTTACGACATTTGTTGTTAATAGGACTTACCTACTAAAAAAGCGGAAGCACCTTTATGTACAGGCAGCTTCAGGAAGCCGTCTTTTTTTTTTCAGATGGTTGCTGACTTGCATAAAAGTACCAGCCATCTATTATCATATCGGGCCACCCTTTGAATGTGCCTTTTTCAAATAGTGATTGATTTGCATATGTGTACCAATACCTTTCTGGTGGTTACTCCTTACGAGTCGGTCCTCTAACATAAGGCTGGCATTTTCGATTTAGCCACAAAAGGTCTAAAAGGTCTAAATTAAATGCTTGATTGCATTTTTCTAATAGTAGGTGGTAGCTACATACATAGGTAAGGGAGGCCATGTTTTCGATCCAAGAATTCGATAGTAAATAAGCGCGAATTAGGGTGCCTACAACAAGTTTTTACTATTATCACAATGATGTCTGCGTATCCATGTGAATACGGGTTATGATACTTTTTCGTCCACGATAACTCTTGCATCAAACTTTCAAAATTGTCTATTTTCCATATTTAAGCTTTCTGCATTCATATATAATGTTTATTAGATTTGGGGGGAATTGAGCAATCAGAAATGATGCCTTACAAGAAGCTCAGGACAGTGTTTACTGGATAACCGAAAATGGTACTTTGCTTGACGTCCATAACAGTTTTTAATGAAAAACTACATTAAAATATAATCCAAAACTTTTCAAAGACTTTCAAAGACTTTTCAGAAACTACAATATCAGTAGGAACAACATATTAGATTTTGGCTAAATTGCATAAACCGAAAATGATACTTTAATTGAAGCTCAGGATAGATTTTCCTAAAAATTGTATTATGATATAGTAATCCAAAGTTTAGCGATCATTAGTGGAGCACGGGAGAATAATGAAGAGTATTGTTTACTGATAGCTAAATATCGAGTGGATATACGTACAGATCAAAAGGAATTTAAATTTGTTGATATTATATGGATGATCATTTAAGTATTTATTTTTAAAATAAACAATTTTCTTTAATTAAAATCCTATTAAATTACTTGTTATTCAGTTGGCAAAAAATACAAATTTGAATATAAAAATAATAAAAGGGAAAACGTTTGATTATGTTGGTATAAATTTCGAAAATTCGGTTTGCACGCATACCTGACTAAGTGTAATCCAAAATTTTGTGTTACAGACCTTTCTATTTTTGCAACAGCAAATTAGATTTTGTTTGCAAACGATCAAATGGAGTCATATTTTACTTAAACCTCGTTGTTATTTAAAATATAGAATTAGCGGGAGGATTTATGCTGCCGATATAAAAAATTTTATGCAGTTTGAATGAAACCAAACCATTTATAATTCTTAGAAAACTTCTTTCTGTCTTTATCTGGGGCATGTTGCGTCCTCTGCACCGTGGCACTGTTGTTTGCTCCCTCTCACACACACTTGAGGCATTTTTTGGTAAATAATTGCATGATTATCATTTCGCATCTCCCTACTCACCTGACTTATTCCCTATGATCCAGCTATGTTTTTTCAGATTTGAAAGGAAAAGAAAAGTTCGAAGTTTTAGAACAGTGTCCAACATTCAGTCGAAATGGCAAGCATTAAATGAATGGTTTCTCTAATGTATAATGACGGAATTGCTGTATACATTCATAGTTAAGTCCAGATAAATAGTGGATGTATTAATCGGTTTGAAGATTAACCAAGCCTTGTCTAAAACGCTACTTTTTGTTATTGCGGAGTGATAGAAAACTTACTGTCACAAAACTTCAACGTAAAGCAGAAAAAACAAAAAGATAAAGACGTGAAATAATATCAATAACAGCAAATGATATTTACGAGCTGAACACTGTCGAAGATATATAAAGTTCTGACTGACTTTTTTATGTGAGTTTTAACTGAATTATATTATTAATGTTATGTTATAAATACTACTTTTCAGGTGCCATTCATAAACTTAGTTTCTTCGTGTTTAATATTCCGTTAACTACAATATGTTCTTTTCGTTTTAAGAACTGTTTTAATTTACATCAGCAAATAAATTTATTCACCAGATTAAACTGCTTGTAAGTAAAACCAAATTGCTTACAGGAATCTTCTGTTATTCATACAGGGTGATCCGAAAGTTGCACCCATTAAAGGTTCAAATTCCAAAATGAATTTTAATAGCAAAATTGCCCCAATGCATGCTAATGCCAATGCCTATGCATAATTGAAATTTAAGTACAAAATCTAAAGGAATATAAGCGAAATTTTGCTTCGCAACATATATAAATTTAATTGTGATCCCGTCTTTCTCCCCCTCTTTGTTCAAGATTGAACCATTTTACTTCTATTTTTCTCCAAACTCAGATCAGGCGAGCGGCTACTTCGTTTCTTATAGTAAACGCATCCAGGCTTTCGAAATCCGGTTACTGTGCAAAAAAAGTCAACTGTTGCCTTGTTGATTTCATGAAAATTTGAGAACATCTCTTTAATAGCTTAAACAACCTTTCCGTAAAAATGCATTGAAAATAGAAGTAAAATTTGAATATAAAAATAATAAGGAAGTAGTGCTCATTTATAAAAATATCTTCTACTTGTGAAAGTTCATCTACATCTTTCAGCAAAGAAACGATTTTTAAAACTAATAGCATAAACTAGAACTGAAATTTCAAGTGTTATGTTACTAATAGCACTATAGGGATGTCATCAGCTGAAAGAATTTGCTATTAATATTCCTTTCGGAATTTTCATAATTTCTAAACATTTGGCATACGCGACTTTCTATCACCTTGTAATACAAGTAATTAATGTTTTTCCCTCAACTTTTCAGATGCTTTCGGATTAACCGTGATTTTGAGTTAACCGTCTACGTCTTTCCCGATATTACCTCGGGTATACAGCAGTAGAGTACACAACGTTATTACACACTAATTTCGTTTAAATATCCTGAATAATTTTACTAAAATATCGGAAGACATTTTTGTGCTGTTTTAGAATACTACAAAACTATTAATAACTATAAGAGTCTTAAACAAGTAAAATATCTATTGTGATTGGAATTTGAAATGTAAGAAAAGTATCAAGCTAAGCAACAACCCTATCTTTATGATTTACTAATCTAATAATAATTTCCCATTTATAAATCAAAATTTAACGTCTAAAACCAAATTTTAAAATCTCATGTGATAACGTGATTCTCTCATTATTACAAGCAAAATGATTAATCACCAACAATTAGTAAACAAGGGGAAAAAAGAAAAGATTCCCGTGCTCCTGGCCTATTGTTAAATTTGTCTCTCTCTAAACGTAGATTTTTGTGTCTTGCTTAAACTAGTTTCAATTAGATTTTCTGGTGAAGTAAACGAAATAGTAGAATAGCAAGAAAGATATCAACATAAGAAATGGCTCGTTAGGTTAATTAAACCTTACACAGTAATCGGATCCACAGGGCATTTTCTTTTTTACGTGTATGAACTCCAATTTTTAACTTCTCGTGTTCCATAAAGTATACCATGAGGCTTACACAAGGAAGTTATACCACTAACAAAATAAATAAATATACAATAGTACTGCAAATGGGTAAAAATTATTAAAAAAATTAAATTATTTAAAATAATAAAGAAGGAAAGTAAATAAGTAAAAGAAAAATAAAATGAAATAAGAAGTAATAAATGAAATAAAAATTAGAATAATGAAAATTCAGTCATCTAAATTGAGAACGAAATTTCGAAAAGCAAATATTGTCTCATCCCGAAAAAGTTCAGAAGATGTCCGTGGCCAAGGTACAGCGACAGGTGCCTCAACGTTGCTTGAAATATCTCCCTCTGCTGGACATGATGAATGCGCTCAAGAAGAATATGTTTAACATCCTCATCCTCGAAACCGAAACTTCACAAAGCACTTGAGGTCAGTCTAAATCTCTTTAAAAAGCTTTTACAATTGTCATGTCCCGTCAAAATTGAGTTCATTTAAAATCTGTTGAAGCTGATCAACTTTTATTCCGTGAAAAATTGTAGGAAAAAAGCCTTTTGTCCACTGGTGAGGCCAGATAATTGTTCCAAATACGGATAGCAGCATTTTTTATAAAAGCGCTTCCGATGAGAAACAGATTTAAATCAAAGTGACGAGGACAACGGAAATTTAAATCAATGTCATGTTTCGTGGCTAGCTTCTGAAATTTTTGGAAATGAGGGAGCTTCAGCTCTCTCATTTCCAAAATTTTCCACACTGTCTTCGAACGTAAGCAAAATGAATTTTGATAACAAGGTATTGCCAGGTCTTAATAATAACCTTAATTTCAACAGAAAGTTTCTCTGAAACATTGATGTGAATACATCATTGGGGTTTCTGAAACATTGGTCCACATTCGGGTAAAAGATATTCTGAATCAATGAATTAATAGAAAACTCCAGCGATTTACTAAAGCTTGTTTTAATACCACGTTAACTTTATGTTAAATCCGTCCTACGTATCTATTTCCTGAATCAGCTTCTCCTTGTGTGTAAATTATGTAGGTTTGTAGAGACAATAGGATTTTTTTGGAAGCCGAAGAGATGAAAAATTAGCTATCGCCTTCTCCGGGAATCGAAACACGGACCTCTGAAATTCCGGATCAGTGTATTGACCACTGCACTACGAAAGCACGCTAGGAAAGCGGGAGAAATACCTTATATACTCCCCTTTTTAAAGGGCGACTGTGGCTTTTAGGGGATCCAATCGCCAAATCCTGGGTGTGGAGAGTCATCATCCACAACCCTTTTAGTTCAGGCGCCACTGTAGAGACATCAGGATTTTTGGAATCAGGCAAGAGGAAAATTTAACAACGCCTTCGCCTGGAATCGAACCATGGACCTCTGAAATACGGGCTCAGTGTGCTGACCACTACACCAAGAAGGCACCCTAGGAAAGCGGGAGAAATACCTTATAGGCTTTAAATACCGAGCGGAATCGTAAATTAGAACGAGAAAGAGTTTACCAGAGTCGTAAGCATTGCTTCTCATGTGATCCGTCTACTTAGTAAACTAGCTGGTTTAAGTTAGTGTCCGCAAGTCTTAGCAAGCTTTCAAGCCTAAAAGCCATGCATAATTAGCATACGTACGAGGACAATCCCCAAAAAAAGGTCTCCTATATTTTTAGATATACAAAGAAACATTTATTTTCTATAATTGCTACATCTCTTTAAAGATTGAAGAATGCTTTATTTTTCAACATAATCGCCATTTCAATCGATGCATTTTTGTAGACGCTGTGGCAGTTTTACAATGCCCATGTTATACCAGCTTACCGCCATGCCCTTCAGGAAGTGTTGATTCTCATCTTTCCAAGAAATCCAAGAAGTTGTCCTTTTCGTCTCCATAGCGGCGAAGAAATTCGCGGGAAGAATAAACCCGTTGCTGTTTGTGGTCTTCTGTCAACATACGCGGCACCGATCTTGCACACACCTTCCGATATTGCAACTTTTCCGTTAAAATCCTGTGGATGGTGCTTCTGAAAAACTCAGGAACCAAAATGCAGACAGCATCCAGAGTGATCCTCCGATCTTAACGCACAAGTTCCTTAACTTTCGCGATTGTCTCATCGGCAATTGACGGCCTCCCGCTCCTTTCTTCGTTATGAATTTCAGTACGACTGGCTGTAAACTCTCTACACCACTTGCGAACTTTTTTGACATCCATGCACGACTGTCCATACACTTCCGTCAATAGGCGGTGAATTTCAACCAGTTTAACGCCTTTTGCATTCAAAAATCGAATAACTGCGCGCACTTCGCACTTGGCGGTAACGTTTATCGGGAGCTCTATTTCGAATGGCTGCCAAGCCAAGACTGAGCATCCGAGCGAAGCGCCTGCATGCTTATGTGGTAGTGGAGAAAGCACCACTCACAACAGTGTTGCCAACAACCGTATTAAAACTTTCTCTACGTCCCCAAAAAATAGAAGACCTTCTTTTTGGGGGATTGCCCTCGTATTACACTCACTTTCCAAAAGTTAAGCACGGCTAATTCCAAAGGTTAAGCACGGAAAATGCTAATTTCCGGAAGCCAATCAGAATTCAAGAGGATGCAATTCGCTGTAGAGGTAGATGGAAGTATGCATATATGTTAGGTAACAGCCAATCGCGCTTTCATGTCAAGAAATATGCAGAAAAAGGCAGTCTTATAAGAAGCCAGCTTTATGAAAGGTTACAGAAGTTGATTGTAAGTACTTATAGAAGGTGTTTAAAACTTTCGTACAATTTGTTTTCAAGACATACGTGTTTATATAACTTCCCGAAGACGATTGGAAGATTCTGAGCCCTGGCGTGCTGTGGGGTGCATTGAAGCAGGACAGTCGATCACAGATGTTGCTCTTTTCTTCGGCGTTCATCATTCTGTAATTTCACGTATATGGAAACAATTCCAACCCACACAGAGAGTTGTTCGGAGGCCCGTAACCGGTCACCAAAGGGTTACAACACCCGTGGAAGATCCATATATTGCTATTGTAGCCAAGCGGAATAGCAGAGCGACCTCCGCACGTGTGACATCTAGGTTACAGCGTCCATTGGTAATGCGATATCTGCAGCTACTGTACGTCGAAGATTACATATGAGTGGACTGTACTCCCGGGTACCTCGAGTTTGTGTTCCTCTATTCGTCCAATCAAGAGGGGCACGATTACAGTGGTGCCTGGAACATATCAACTGGAATGTGTCTGACTGGGGCAATGTCATATTTACTGATGAGTCAAGATTTGCTCTGGAGGCAGATGACAAGCGCATAAAGATATTGCTTGAACAACGAACACGCAATCAGTCCCAAAACATCACCGAACATCACGCATTCTGAGGCGGAAGCATTATGGTGTGGGCAAGGATTTCATTTGGATACCGCACAGAGCTGCACATATTTAAACGGGGTTCTTTGACGGCTGTCCGGTATCGAGATGAAGTCCTAGAACCCACTGTGAGATTGTACGCTGTAGCAGTTGGCCCTACCTTTGTTTTAATGGACGATAACGCACGTCCCAATAGAGCTGACATCGTGGTTTGACTACCTGGAGAGTAAAGGGATTGTGCGTATGGCGTGGCCAGCATATTTGCCCTACCTTAATCCCATTGAAAATCTTTGGGATGCTCTCGGCCGTGCTGTATCTTCACGTTTCCCATCTCCAGCCACTCTTATTGAGCTGGAAACTGCTCTACAAGAAGAATGGCGATTGCTTAATTCTGCGGTGGTTAACCACCTAATTGAAAGCATGGTCACAAGGTATAAACTTTGTATACAGATGAGGGGGGATCACATACCCTATTAATATCCCTTTTTTTTCACTTTATACATAATTCTGTTTAAGTCTCCAGTATGTCATTATCTGATAACTTACAAAAATTTAATATAGTTTTCAATTCTCTATATAATTATTGATTTTGTTTTATGCATAAATACATATGCTACTTTCCTGCCGAATTTTGTGTCAATCAAAGCAGTATTTGTTGATTTTTTTGGCATTTTACATCTTCGTGCTTAACCTTTGGAAGTGAATGTATTTAACTTGCTATTTCAATCACACATGTTCAAACTGCTGTCATTTTCTAGACTTCTATGAAGTGATATTTAAGTTGCTGCATTTATAGTTGATTGTTTGACTATGAGCACAGAGCTATTTGCCTAAGAGAAGAGACGATGTCGTGTAGGACTTTGTAATAGAAACTTATTCATATTCTCTTTATACATGGGGAAAAAACGACGAAAAGCAATCATTAAAGCAGGCCGTACTCATGGAGTCGAACCTATGCCGAATTACCTGTACTCAGCTGCCCTAACCACTCGGAAAAGAGGTGTAGTACATTTTAAGTTTGTATCTGGGAGCTGTGTTTCGTATAAACATTTAGTGTTGCGTTTACTCTTGTTGTATTCATTAGAGCTATGAAATTTTAAGATAAAGTGTGAGACCGAAAGAAGTATAGTAATATTTTCATTCAACACAAATTTTAAATTTTCCTTTACTTGAAACTTTTAATAAGTTCTTTTTCCCTCCTATATACTTCTTCTTGTTATTGTTATATGAGGGTTTTGAGATATTAGAGATCATTTTAAAATTTGGATTCGAGTATATTTAGGATTCATTTCGTCTTTGCAGTATTTACTCATGGAAACTAATTCAATATCTTTTCTTGATGAAAATCCAAAAAGAGCATGTCAGCAGCCGATATTAAGACCGCAGAACTACACTTGTAACTGAAACCGTTTCGAAACCCATCGAAATTACTCTCTTTTCGCTTTTCATGTCCCAATGTACCGTATACACTCACGTAATGTCCGCATTATTTTACTAAAATTACATCACTAAAATGCAGGTGCGGACATTACACAGGTCGTTCAAATGTCGCGCTTTTTCTCGTGAGTAATTTTAGGTATAAATTTCATTTCAAACAGCCAAGTTAAGTTCTAAGTGGAAGAAAATGGCATAAGTAATAAAAGTATCAAATTTAAAGTTATCTAATAGCTACCTAAAATTTACAAACTCACTTTCTCCCATCTACATACATAATATTGTTACGAAATGTATAGGCGCGGTGACATGGCTTCCCCGCAAAGCAGTTTTAGGGTTGCCATAAAAATAGCAAGGGAAGACATGGTTGCCACATTTGGCGAGAAATCGCCCATTTGGCGACAAAACTGGCGATATACCATGGACGGATGGAGAACCTTCTGGAACGAATTCTTACCGGTTTAGCCCAGAATGTTCTCGAACACAAGCCGAAAGCTGTATGAACTCTACTGGTCCGCAGTCAGTTAGTGTGTGTGCCTCGCATAGAGTGCGAGAGAGTCAGTATCGAGTTGGTGTCTCATCTAGCGAGTCAATCCCTGCGGAGTCGATCAAGTTGACAGCCGGGCAACGAGTGCCGAGTGGGTAGTCGAGTGCACCCAAAAGAGTCTTGTAGTGTATCGCGGTTAGTGCGTCGTCGAGAGAGGGAACGACTGAACCGAAGAGTCGGGAGCCGTGCTCTGTGTGTCGTCGAGTGCATCGCGAGTTGTAATGTGGAGAGTCTCGAGAGTACGTGGAGTTCCAAGAACGACCGAGCAGAGTCGAGAGCTTTACTCCGGAAAGCAGAGTCGGATGCTTTGCAGGAAGCTGTCTCCACCGTGATAGTCTGATAACCTGAAGGCTGTGTCGCTGATCATGTCAGCGTGTTTATAGTACTTCATCGACGACTGTAAAACGTGTTTTGGAGCTGTCCTGACAATACTGGCTAATAAAGTGTGTTTCGATACTTCATTAAGTGTCGTCGTTATTCACTCCAAATCCACAAACCCCGTACGAACATGAAGGAAGTAAATAACGTAACAACTGGTGTCAGAAGAATTAAAAAAAACGCAACATTTGGTGTCAGAAGTGAGATAAACGCAACAATATAAATTAAGCCGTAATGTTGGTTCTTTTAATATCTTGCAGACATTAATTCTTTTAAAAAATTTGCCCCCTCCTTTATAATATAATTATTATAATCTATCATTATTATAATCGCCAAAACTATCGCGAGCTTCGCGATATCTCTCTAATTTAGCGAGAGACCCATTGACGCAATGCTCTCGTAATCTTATTTTCCCGGCGATACATTGTTTCTTCTGACTTTTCATGTTGCATTATACAAAATTCGTTACACTAATACAATTTAAATCGCATTTAATTCACAAAGTATCCAACAGATAGATTTAATAAACATTTATCATATAACTGATAAAAGACGTTTCTTTAACATGTATTTCTTGTCTTAGTTTGAGCTTCTGAACTATCAAACAAATTTCATCTAAATTCATTTGATTTTTAATGCACCTGTCTTACAGTATATGTAAATATTTGTAGCATTATTGTAACTCACAAATGATGTTTCTGATGCCATGCGTTAAATATAAATTATTTACCAAAATGATACAATTTAAACCATATTTTAATTTGCTTTGTATACAATGATTGCCTTTTTCCCAATACGTGTATGTATGTCATACTGGGTTATTGAATAAAAATATGTTCAAAATGTTTCTAAAAATAAATAAATTTGCTAAAAATGAACCCACATAAAAATTCGGACACTGAAGCAATTTATTGAGATTTCTTCCAGACGATATTTTTATTAGCCCAAAGGTGCAATTTGCCCAGAAGGGCTATTAATTTCATTTTGCCATTTTGCGCTGGTTCTGTATAAACGGCATTTCACTTTTCTAATTGTTGCCATGAAATATTTGAGCCCTTCATAATATTTACAGAAATTAAACGATAAAGAATCTGCATGAATGTATATATGTTCCTCGCACTGGAAGGAAACAATGGTACTTAAAAATATCAAATTTCAAATAACGTAGTCCTCCATTCGAATATGGGCATCTGGAAAACCAAATTCGGAATTTGGAAATTTATTCTATAATCTATATCATATTTTGTAGCACTTTAAAGCATTTTTGATTAGAAAACCCAATGGCTTCAAAATGAGCAATATCAACACTGTATGAAAAGAAAAAAGAAAACCTTCTTATCTCCAGCGCGCGAAAATGCGTATCGGAAATTCTAGATATGCTATTTTTAAATTATTTGGGACATTGCTGTTAAATTGAATTGTATGGTTTAAGTGCGAAGAACATGATATTTAATAAATAAAGGTAACCCACAAAACGTTAAAAAAAACCCTTTGGGCGTAATATAAAATCTGAATGCTTTCGGATTTTTTAATGTTTTTCCATTTTTGATTTTAAATGCAAATCTATCCCAAGTATTATTTTTAGTCCAAAGGAACTTTGTCCCTTAAGGACTCTTGATTTCGTTTTGCGTTGAATCACTATAAAATGTCCGTTTCACTTTTTAATCTGTTGCCACCGAATGTTAGAGTCCTGCATTGTATTTGAAAAAATTCAATAATGAAAAATCTGCATAAATGTAGGGGTATTTCTCGCATTGTTATAAAACAACGGTACTTACAGCCATCCAATTTTGAATCACGTAATCCTCCTATGTGGAAGACCAAATTTGAAACTTGGAATTTGTTTTATTATCGATTTCATATTTTGTAAAACTTTAACGAATTTTTGATTAACTAACTTAAGGATTTCAAAGAGCGCAATGGCAACACTCTACAGGAGGATAAAAAACATTTTTATCCATAGCGAGCGGAACCGTGTATCGTAAATCCTAAAGATTTGCTCATTTTAAAATTATTTTGCGACATTGCTATTGAACTGAATTTTATGGTTTAAGTGCAAAGAACATGATATTTAATAAATAAAGGTAACACACAAAATGTTAAAAATACGCCCCTTTGGACGTAATTTAAAATCTGAAACCTTTCAGATATTTTTTTTCTGCAATTTGAAACGTATCAAAAATATTTCATCATTTCAGATTTGATATGAGCATTATAGATATTTCTCTTCAGTAACATAAACTACGAGAGCTCTACCTAAGACTTAAGCGACTTATTGCTATGGCCTGGAAACTACCGCAGGGATTGTGGGGAGTGTAAATCACTCTTTTATTTAACTCAGATAAAAATAGCAGAAGGCATATCTTGCGCTTATAGAACCAGCCAACATTTATGGTGTAAATCAAAAAAACTACGAGAGCTGAAATTAAAACTAAGTTAATCGTATGTTAGCCGAAAAGGCTACACAAAAAGGAAACGCACAAGTTAGTTCAGACTTAAAATCGGCGCCTCAAGCCCTCTGAAACCTTCCTTTAAACACTATCTCTTTTCTACCTCATTTGAATTCACGCCAATTAGAAATTAGCATTCTGACAGAAAAATGGAAAGTAAGAAAAACAGAAAAGCTAATTAATATAAAGTAATTGGTTAATGAAACTAAATGCATTCTCTACAGCATGATAACATACTGCAAAATAACTACACTTTCTTTCAGAAATACAGCATTCTAAAGTGGTTAAAAACATTAGAAATATCACAAAAGTCATTTTAAGTTTTCAGGTTTTTCATATTACAAGCCAACGAAACGGGACACTTGAAATGGCCTTAAAATTCTCGATAGAAGTATTGAAACGACGTTAAATTCAAGACAGTTTTCCAAACTAATACCCATAGAATCTGAGGCTTATTGTATAGGAGATCAAACAAACTTCAACGCTATGTGTTGCAAAACTCATAGAGGCATTATCAGAGAGGTTTGCAATGAATGATAATACTAGAACTGTGATAAAAGTCATCAGGATATATGACACAATAACGCAATGTCGAGAATAAAATTATTCGTCAATAAGAAAAACAGAATCTTATATCATGCGTTTAAGAAACCTACGGTAAGCAAAGATTTATTATACAGGGTGTTTATAAAGTCTCGGACCCATTTTGATGTTTAATAACTCATAAAATAACGAAAATATAAACAAACTTATGGCATTTATTGATGGAATAACTTATATATTTTCCTTTTTAGGTTTGAATATCTTTACTTTTGTAAATATCGTCTGCGCGTGTGGATCATTTCAGATAATTTCATTTTCCAGTCTAAATATCTGTACTTTTCTAAATATCATCTGCTTATTAATTGCATTTTTTCTCTCTTGTTTTTGGCAACTATTGCAATGTTATGTTTACTTTTGATGTGCTTGTTCTAGTACTTTTGTATGTGATGTTTTAGTCGACCGGATATTAAGGAGAATGCATACACCACAAGAGAAAACACAGGTACCGACATGCTTGCCGGTACCTGGTGTGAAATTGACTATCGACTTGATAATCTCCGTGCGACGAAGGGGGCACACGTGGAAGTTCATTGACAAGGATCAGAAAACTTTTTGAGTCTATCTAACCATTTATATTATGAATTTTAATCTATCTTTATTATTTTATGAGTTATTAAACATCAAAATGAGTCCGGAACTTTTATAAACACCCTGTATTATCTTGATGTTAAATATGCATATGAAACAAATAACATATTTTGGAACCAATAGTTATTGCGTAGTTAAAAACCAACGAAGAATCGAGTTCGAAGTACCTGCATGTTATCATAGATAATTTTAGTATTAAGATTATTTGAATAGAACAAAACTTACAAGGCTTGTTTAAACTGAACCCGCTTCGAATTATCGTTATCCAGCGGTTTTTACCACCCGGCTACAGGGACGTAATATAAAATATGAAAACTTTTCAATTTTGTTTTGGGGTGGGCAGTGTTGGTACTGTTCTGTTATCGGAACCGAATTCGGAAATGTATGTATGTATGTATGTTTGCATATGTGGATGTATGTGCTCGTGTGTGCATGTGTACTGCGAAACAAAATCTGATGTGTACATCACATGACTTCCTTGTACGGAATATTAAATTATACGCATTTTTTCTTGCATTTCATTTACACTTATTAGAATGAATTAAACCTACTTCTCCGACAGCGCATAAACCACAATAGAATAAATGCATTCTTTAAAATTCACTTTGTTTACCATAGCGACACTCTGGCGCTAGGTTTACTTAACAATATTATATTTCGTTCATATTATAACTCAGAATGCACAAAATTTATATCATTTAAATAATTATCTAATCGTTGCCACATATTTTATTCAAATACTATAATAAAGCTAGAACGATGTATAAAAGAAATTAAGCAAACAAAACAAAAAAGAAACAGTTTTTCACAGACTATTGAGTATTTCTCATTCAATTAATTCAGTTTTCACTTCGCGACAAGGCAAAAATAGATAAAAACTCAAAATATCTGTATTAAAAATTACGAAGTAAATCTTAAACGCTTATTTCCTCAAAAAAAATCCAGAAAGGATTAAACATGATTTAAATAATAAATGAAGGCGTTATCTTTGTTGTTGCGAAGCTAAGTTTCTCTAGATTGGCAACAAATCCGCTATCCTGCTGTTTCAAATGTAAACAAGAGCAATGGCCGCCATCAAATTAGGCTTAGCGGCACTTATACAATTTTAAAATTGTTGATAATTCTAAAAATATTGCAAACAGATTTACTAAAGGCATAAAACCCTTAACCGGAAGATAAAAACAACATAATTCAAGCATTTTTAAAGCAAAAAATGTGCAATTTACAAACATATAAGAGTAAAGAAACTGAGATCACTGAGCCGGGTAACAGAGTGGATATATTTATAAATATATTTATATACGTTTGGTGCGGCCGATTGAAACCAAAATACCAGGTGCACATCTACATGTTATAGTAGTCTTATATACAAAATTTCAACGTTCTGAGGCTACTCGTTTTTGACTTATGCGAGATACGTACGTACGTACAGACGCCACGAAAAATTCTCTTCAGAATTCATTTTAAAGCAGTTTTTTAGTTTTTTTGGAGGAAAAGAGTATTTTATTCTGTCCTTACGTACAGATATCACCCAAAAACATCGTTATATTGCATCCGAAAGCGGTCAAAGTGGATATTTTCGTTGAAATGTGCTGCCTGAAGCTTTTCGCGATTACAATACTTCCTTTTTACTTCGTACAAGGAAGTCAAAAGGGACAGTTCTATATCTTCCGTTCTACTGGGCCGGTTGACGAAATTCAACTTGCGTTTTTCATGGCTCTAAAGCGCGACTTAGGATATGTATTAGATTTATCTATAGATTTGACTTCTATTTAGTATTTGAATTATTTTAAGTTACTATTGCAATTATTCTTTTTGTTGTTTGTTATTGTAATATAATGTTTATTATTGCATTGATGTCTTACTTGCAAGTTTCGCTTCCTGTCCAAGAATTGTACTGCCCGGGACATGCAGTCCTTGGTAAGGGGCAGTGCTACAGTTTTTGTATGGATTTATGCAGTTTGCTATTTTTAATAGAATTGTTATTAAATGTTATTAAATTGTTTCATTTCCCGGTGCAAAGCTGCACGTGACTTATTTGAAGAGAAAGCTACGCCGTAAAAATTAAAACACAGAAGCGCGCGCATTTAACCTTTTAATAATAGATATCTCGTAACTGTACGCTTTAATATCCAGAGAAATCGAGAAAATACCAGAATATTATCGTGCTTTTTAAAAAACTTATAAAAACGCGATCGAAACCTCTCAATTCAGTTTTGTTCAAAAAAACTGTTGTTGTTTTCTGTAGTGAATTCGCAGTGAAATGGGATTAGCTTTCTCTATTTGAATTAGTTCTGTTGAACATTTTGATAGTTTAAAAATTAACTGCTGCGAGATATTGTAATATTGTACGAATATCTGAGGAAATTTAAGCATTTTGTTTTTTATTTGTTGTAATAAAAATTAATTTCATTCGCTTTTCATCGGACTTGTGCCTTCAATTTATTACAAACCCGTACGCATGCAACAATATATATATAGACATTTCTGAATCCGGTCCCGATAACAGAAGAGTGCCTAGGGTATTTTGTTTATTTATTTTTAAAGCATGGTAATTTTGCTATTGAATTATATATTGGTGTAAGTTTGAAGAGAAAAAAGCTTAATAATAATGCTAAAGAGATACGAAAAATAAGTGTTAGCAGCAGTGAGTGCAAGAGCAGATTCGTAGACTGCGAAATCCGAGAGAGTGTAAAATACCTTAAGAATTCTTTTTGGGTAACCGTTAACATCTGAAACCGTTCAGATTTTTTAATACATTTAACTGATGACAGTTCTGAATATTTGCAGTACCATTGCAATTAATAAAAGGTGTTTGTGGCGCCACACTTCATATACCTCGAAGTAGACTAGTGTGATTATTTTTTTATTATTTTACCTAACTGACACATTACCTTAACTAACTGCTGGCGCGGCCAGAGGCAGAAATAATTACTATTAAAAGGGGGGAAAAGTGTCATTATTTTAAGAAATGCAGTTAATGCAATTGCAAAGGACCAGCTGATAATGATAACTGAGATAAAGGACTGTATTTATTGCTCTTAAATCGCTTACTTTATCAATCAGTAATAGGTAGATTAAATTGGGAAAAAAAACTAAATATCGTAAAATTGGCTAAATGTAAAGACTAGCCCGTGGACGATAAAATTATTTCACATCGGATAGAGTTCTTTCATAAAAATTGAAAGGCAAATATATTCCGCTTTGACAAGTGGCAACCCATTTCCTTTAAATCACTGAAATTTCTAACTGAGTTTGAAACATAACTAACTTACGCTTTGAAGAGTGGCAGCAAATTGCTTTTAAATTTTCGAGATTGCTAATCAAGAGTTCATTAGATCCGCACAAAATAATATTCAATAAATCAAAACAAAATCAGAGTTAAAAATTCGGTTTTTAGGTACACATCTTGGGCTAGAGGATTAAGTGTTTTCAAAATTGGGTGAGTCTACTGCGGCATTTTAAGCAACATGAGGAAAGTACACCTTGCAACAACAACAACAAAAAAACAAAAAAAGAAAAGACAGTTCTATATCAGCCTTTTATCAGTTCTGCATCTGTCATATTTGCATCAGTAATGTATCTTGAATATTAATCTGTAACTCTGTAACATGTTATTTTGTATGTCTTGTCGTGCACGTTGATTACCTTTCAGGTGGCATTATATATTTTGAAGGGATGCTATAGATAGTAGAAGTAAAGGTGCTACAGGTAGTACAATAGTACAAGTAATGTAACAGTAGAACATTCATCTGTGATATTTTAATTCGCAATATTTTGAGTCTCTGTAACGTATTATTTCGTGGATTTATATACCGACTTGTGCAAAATCATTCCCGTTTAATCAGTAATAATATTCAGTGTTATATCAATGTATCAGTACTGTAGCAGTATTAATCAGTGTTAATATCAGTATTATATCAGCCTTTTATCAGTTCTGCATCTGTCATGTTTGTATCAGTAACGTACCAGTAATGTATCTTGAATATTAATCTATAACTCTGTAACATATTATTTTGTATGTCTTGTCGTGCACGTTGAATACCTTACAGGTGGCATTATGTATTTTGAAGGGGTGCTATAGATAGTGGTGGACGTGGTGCTATGCTAATTAATTGTTTGATAAGGAGATAGTGCCCACGTCCTCCGCTCTCTCTCTCTCTCTCCCGTTCTACTGGGCCGATTGACAAAATTCAACTTGCGTTTTCCCATGTCTCGAAAGCGCGACTTAGAATATATATACTAGATTTATATATAGAATTATTCTAACATAGGGTATTTTGACACAAATTCGGAATTTTTCTGTCATAACATACCAATTTTTTCCATATTTCGATTCTACGACTCAAATTGTGCCTAGATATTAAATTTTGTAATGTTTGGTGAGAAATTTACGGAGAAATTTAAAAATTTGTTTTGGTGCATTTTTTTCAGTTTCCGCCGTTTACTTGGTGAACTCCTTAATTTACAATAATCTATTTTCCTTTTTCCTTTCCTTTTATTCATTGTATACGAGTTGAAAAAATATCATCGTTCATTACTTTCAATTAATTTTAACAAAATGTGTAAATCATATTTGGCATTATTTTGGCTTATGACAAATAGTTCAAATTTCAAAACGCGCCAATATGTAAATTCAGATATATCTTAGAAAATTTTTAATAAAAAACTCTAATTTTTTGCAGGTATGCTTAGAAATACATCTGCTTCAAGACGATGGCAAAAATGTTTTAGATTGTAATTCAAACTTTTTTCAAAAATTAATAAAAATAATTTTAAAATACAAATTTTAAAAATAAATAATACAAAATGTGAGAATTTTATTTGGAATGAATTCGAAGTATGAAAGAAAGAATATAGTAACTTTAATAAAAAAAAAGAAATAATATTAACTATATATCAAATTCAATTAACATTGAGGAGCTAAAATTTTTAGAGCTAATTTTTTCAAAACTTCTCGTGCGATTTTTACAAAACTTGGCACTTCGGCATCATTTGAATCGTAGAATCGAAGTATGGAAAAATATTCGTATGTTATATCAGAAAAAGTGCGATTTTGTGCCAAAATACCTATGTTATAACAATGCCGTATATAAACGTAATATATATCCTAAGTGGTGCTTTCAAGGCATGGAAGACGCAAGTTAAAGTTTGAAAATCGGTCCAGTAGAACAGAAGATGCAGAACTGTTCCATTTTTATTTGTGCAAGGTATGCATATAGAATCTTCATTATTTAAAAACTAGCGGATGTACCCGATGCTAATTAAGTTAGATTGAGAGTAATGCGTCTAACAACAGAGAGAACGATACCGCTGTAATTCTCCTCTAATAAAGATGCATAAACTACGATTCATAGTCATACATTTTTCAATCTGATGCGATATGGAACCTACATAAAAAATTTCGTTAGAAAAATAAGCTAATTCTCTCTGATTATATCAGCAACAATGGCACGCAGATTTTAATTATTTTCAAATTCTAATCAAATTGTCGTAAAAGCTCCAGTTCCATCTAATATTCCGCCGTTATTCAATTTTAGTCGATTAAATGTGGCAAAAAATTGTTTATAATTGATCAGAAATCAAAAACGCGATCAAACTCAGAAACAGACATTCTTCTTTATATGTGTAGATTTTGTAAAACTTGCAAATTTTTTATTAACAAACTCTACGATTTGAAAAGGAGCAGTAGCAACACTTTTCGAAATTAACCATTTTTATCTCGAACGTGCGAGACTGTTGCAACTCGGGAAAATGAGTGCGAAAATCAGCGCTTTCAGAATTTTTAATTAATATTTCGGTTGATTAATGTCGTACGAAGATGGGAATAGGCGAAATGGCTTCCCACGAATTTTTGGAATCGGGAATAATGTACTTAATTTTTGGCAATGCTATTTTCATTTCGTCGTAAAACTTAGAAAATTTTTATTAACAAACTCTAGGATTTGAATGCGAGCAGGGGGAAAACTTTCGAAATAAAGCAGATTTTCATCCCCAGTTAGCAAGACTGTTGCCACTCGAAAACGTGAGAGCGAAAATGATCGTCTTCCGAGTTTTTAATTAATGTCTCTGATTTTAGCTACTTTTTTGAAGGGGGAAAACGTGGACGTCGACCTTTTCCAGGACCCAGAAAAGAATCATAGAAAGTTCCGCGATGATAGTTGTAGTAGTGACTGAGTTATTAGAGGACAAGCAAACATACTTTCTATTTTATATATATAGGTAAACATGATACCTTCAACTGATTCAGTTTTATATTTTGAGAATTATTGTATGTAATTTTAATAAAGAAGATTCTACTATCAAATATTATGCATTTCGATGCTAAATCTTCTTTTTTTTTAATTCTATCCAAATGCTATGACATTAAAAAACGTTCTTTTGAGCCCAAAAGGGCATTAGCCCGAAAGGGCTATTAGCCTTGAATCCAACAACGCACCAACTAGTTAACATCAATGGAGATAGACTTATGGGTCGCAGACACTTAGCCGACACGGGCACTTAGCCGAGGACATTTAGCTGACAGGAACACTTAGCCAACACGACATTTAGCCGACACGAACACTTAGCCGACACGGACACTTAGTCGACAGGACATTTAGCCGACACGGACAGTTAGCCGACAGGATATTTAGCCGAGTCTTGCTGTTTCCAATGCTCCCAGGTTCCCGTATAAAGTCGTTTCGCTTCTCCTATTAATGAAATTTCCTTTCCCTATCAGGAAGTACCGTGATTCGTCCTACTCCTCGCCGCACTGCAACTACTTTTTTTTCTGAAATGCTATTTACATTCTCAGAATGCTATTTACACGTTAAGCACTGTATATTTATTAATCTGAGATAGAGCTCCGGCCCAGGAATTCGTGCCTCGTGGCCTGCGGCCACCTAACCGAAGCAGGTTGGGTTTTATTTGGTTTATGTAATTACGGCGAAGCCAGAGGGCTTTCTGCGTAAGGGGAGAGATACCTTCGTGGAGGACTTAAGAAAAACTGGTGTGTATACACGTTACACATGAGAAAAACTACGAAAGCACCCATGCAGCCAGTCCGTTCGCTCGATTCGAAATTCGGACCGAACAACCAGTACTCGGAGACTTTACCGCTCGGCCGCTGCTGGGCCTGACAGAAGGAGAGTGACCGTTTCATTTAATGTATAACCATTCTCTTCCAATGAAAATTGCTCTTTTAGGCTAGACCGTTATAGTTCTGTTGAAATACCGTCACATGATTATATGGCATATCGCTAAAAGCTGGATTCCGAAAGACGGAAGCGATGCAGAGGTGACCAAAAGCAGGTCAGTTACCGTGACATTATACGAGTTGTTTGTTTTTATCTAAAGAATGATGGCATGAACTGCCAATTATAGAGGTCACAAATAATTTAAATCTTTGTCTTAAAAATTCTCTTTTTTAATTGTTTTTAATAAGAAAATAAAATATATTTGCTAAACAAAATCTTCATCGCCAATGTTCCTATAAAAATTATAATTCAAGAATAACAATAATTTTTATTGCATTTTTAAGATTTATCATGACAGGGAAAGGAAATTTCAGTAGTGGGAGGAGCGAAATGATTTTATAAAGGAAAGAATGTAGCATGATGTGTTGAGTAAAATAGTAATGAAACGCAAAGATATTAGAAAATTGAAAGCATTAGGAAAAGCGAGACCATATTGCAGACCTAAAGGTCCACTGTGACGAGGCGGTTCAGGGTCATCTCCGTATTTAAAACCGCTTTACTCCTGGCTAGCGACTACACGCAGGAACCCGTCACAGCGAACCTTTCATGTTTGCCTGAGCCGACAGTTTTTGCAGATCCCATATTAAAATGTAAGTAAATGACCGTCGTACTTAGCTAAAAATAATTATTTTTCTTTTCCTTTCGAAAATTAATTCATATTCTTTAAGGAGAAATGTCAACGCCTTTTCAATTTGGCCAATATATACAAACCAGAACGATATATATCAAACTATGCTAAATTACATAAGATCTAAAAGCCCATATACGATGTTTAGGAATCGAAAAATGAATTTACTGATGGGTGAAAAATGACTTAAATATTGAACTTATGTAGAAGTCTAGAAATTTTGTAATCGATAATAAATTTAAATAATTATTGGGTACGTGTCAGCTAAACGTCACTGTCGGCTTAATTCCCTGTTGACTAAATGTCTTGACGGTTAAATGTTCCGTATCTAAATGTCCTGACGACTCATTCTCTGCGTCGGCTAAATGTCCTGTCGTCTAAGTGTCCTTGTCGGCTAACTGTCCGTGTCGGCTAAATGTCCTGTCGGCTAAGTGTCCTTGTCCGCTAAATGTCTTGTCGGCTAACTGTTCGTGTCGGCTAAATGACCTGTCGACTAAGTGTGCTTGTCGGCTAAATGTCTTGTCGGCTAACTGGTGTCGGCTAAGTGTCATGGACCCTAGACTTATAACTGAAACCATTGTCAGACTTAGACCTAACCATTACAGAGAATAAAAAATTGACAAACCTACAGGGACTGGGATAACGGTTCGCGCACAAAACTGATAACTGCACGCATTTTTTATTGTCGGGCCATCCTTGCTGAATTGCTAAAAATTTCGATTTTATTTAATGTCGCTATGATTATAACATTTTTCAGATTGCCATGGCTGTCATATTCGCCCATGGCACTACTTGAATAGAATTTATCATAAGCACGACAACAACAACAACAGGGTTTTTAATTGTTACCACAAAATATTATCATGGCAACAATTACATTTCTTAAAAGTAACACAATAACTGTCCTCTATTACTTTTGTTATTAATACTTTTATTGTTAAATAATTAATTTACTTTAATATCTTCTATAATTTATAATAAAAGCAATACTACCTGTATTACTTTTATTCTTTAATAATATATTATTAAAAAGAAAATCTGAAAGGTTTCAGATTTTGAATTACTACCAAAGTGGCGTTTTTTTAATATTTTGTGCGTTACCTTTATTTATTAAATATCGTGTTCTTCGCACTTAAACAATAAAATTCAGTTCAACAGCAATATAGCAAAATAATTTTAAACTAAGCATATCTTTATAAGAATAATATATTATAAGAATAATATTTATAAGAATAAGAATTTCTGATGCATAGTCTCGCGCGCTGGAGACAAAAAAAAAAATTTTTTTTTTTGGTTTTTTTTTCCCATACAGTGTTGCCATTGCTCGCTTTGAAATCATTGAGTTTGTTAATCAAATATTCGTTAAAGTTTTACAAAATATAAAAATTGGTAATAAAACAAATTTCAAATTTGGGCTTCCAAATGCCCATATTCGCATTGGATGGCTGTATGTACCGTTTTTTTATCACAATGCGAGAAACATACATACATTTATGCGAATTCTTCATTATTTGGTATCTTTAAATATAATACAGGGCAATAACATTTGTTGGTAACAATTTCAAAAGTGAGATCAACGCAAAATGACAAAACGAAATTAGTAGTCCTTCTGGGCAAATTGCCCCTCTGTACTAATAATGAGGAAAGTGCATGAATGTATGCATGTTTCTCGCACTGTTAAAAATCGACGGCACCTATGGCCATCAAATTTTGAATAACGTAGTCCTCCATCTGAATATGTGAGCCCAGAAGTCCGAATTTTGAATTTCGAATTGTATATTTCATATTTTGAAAAACTTCAATGAATTTTTAACAAACTTAAAGATTTCAAAACACGCAGTAGCAACACTGTGCGAAATAAAACATTCTTGTCTTCAGCGCTAGAGAATCTCTAAAGTCGGAAACTCTAAAGATATGCTTTAAATATTTTGTAATTTTGCTATTCAGTTGAATTCTATATGGCGTAAGTGCGAAGAACGTGATAATTAATTACTAAGTTTAACCCGCAATACGTTAAGACAAAAATGTTTTGCAATCCATCTTACTAAGAAAACTGTACATTGCTATCATAAATTGAGAAAAGACTGAAAAAGTAGAAAAACGTATGCCAATACTTCATCGGGAATTCTAAACACATGCTGCTTTTAAAATTTTTGAAACTCTGCTGTTGAAGTGTTCGTGGCGTAAATACGAAGAAAATGATCCTTAATGATAAAGCTAAAAAGAGAAAACGAAATGGTCAGTGTAACAGAAGACTGGTAGACTGCGAGCTCAGAGAGAGCATAGAAAAACCTTAACAAATCCTTTTGGGTAACAATTACAATGTGAGCCCTTTCATATTTTTTTTAATTACATACCAATTTGATAATTTTCCGGAACATTTTGCAGCATTACAATAATTATCGTATTTTCCCCCTTTTTTTTGCTAATTTTATCGTCTGAAAATCAAAATGTGAAAAGTCAGGCGAATAATTCAATTTCCGAAGGATCCGACTGTTGTAAGAACTTAACAAATGAGAAAGAGTCATGGTTAAACTGCAGCAGCCATCACAATAGTATTCCTTCAAAGGAGCCTACATTTCAGTAAGAATACATAAAAACATTAGCGTTATAATATTTAATAAGATATCTTCATTTTTACTTCCGCGAAACTGGAATTTCATCCGATCTTATTGTTGTTTTCTGCTACTCCTTAGACATCAAATGATACGTAAGCAGTTAGAGGAGGTGAATGTGCATACAACTCGTCCAAATTGCTGTCAGTTCGCTTTGATGAGTCGTTTCTTGTATTAGGATGGCACAGAGTTCAACGGTTAGAAGGGAAAGGTTCGGCGTGACCTTCGCTAGTAGTCTGTGAGAATGTGTCTTTATTAGTAGGACGAAAACAATCATTACGTGGACAAATTCATTTCAAAATTTAGGGGAATTCGTCGTTTGAATGCTTTGAGGATGGGCAAAGTTAGGAGAATATTCCTGAAATTTTCTAAACCTGGTTCTAAAATGCTAGCGGGAAAAATAGGCGAGCAAACACATTAGTTATCTGGGTGCATAATCTTTATCATTAAGTCTGCATCTCACTGATGCTGTTTAAAATCTTTTCAATATAAAAGTTATCATCTGATAATATTTGTGGATGTTTGCAATATCATTCTAATTAATAAAACATAGTTCAAACGTCCATATTAAACAACCTAATGCAGAAGCCTTTGATTTTCATGCTAAGTGTATTCATGTCAGTTTGCGGAAACTCCAACAACGAAATGCATTCCGTTGTAAATGGACTGCGTCGTAAAGAATCACTGTATAACGGAATTCAGGTGCAACTATCTTTGACACCTCAACTGTACTGGAGCACCGGAAAAAGAATTCATGAAAAGACTCACAAAAAAGTTTTGAGAAAACTTCGTACTTACTTAAGCCGGCCGCGGCGCGCAACAGGCTGCAGCGAGATGCAACAGGTTTCCGCGAGATCACTTGTGGCTTTGTCTGCCGGAGGGGCGCAGGGGGTGCGCCCCGGCTGCTCGTCCTCCCCACCCAGATGCTGATGTCTTTCTGAAAGCGGGGTGGTGACAAACGAGAAGGCAGCCGCTCGCAAAGGAGCGCATGCGTAGACCAGGCCTCTCTCGCACGGATAGGATCGGAGATATCGTCTGTCAAACGCACTTTTTTCCTCTAAACTTTTTTTTTTTCTTTTATCCGCATTCTTTTGCCTTGCTACAATGTTTATTAGCAAGTTATCGGTTGGTAGTGTCGTTTTGGAACGGTTTCGAGGACCTTTTAATTGAAAGCGGGAACAGAAACCAATCTTACTGGATTCAGTAATATTTTTGCTTTGATCATCCGAACCCATGAGCTTCGATTATCCAAATGATTAATTTTGACGTTAGGAACTTCGATTAGATGAAAGAGCAAATCCGAATTTATAAACATCGATTATCCGAAAGGCAGAATCCGAACTTATGAACTTCGACTATCCTAATGATCAAATTCGAACTTACAAGTTTCGATTATCTGAATGACCAACTACAACTTTACGAGCTTGGAGAAATTCAAACGATCAAATCCAAATTTATAAACTTGGATTATCCGAAAGAGAGAATTTGAACTTTTAAGCTTTGATTATCCGAATGACAAAATACATCCTTTCGATCTTCGAGTATTCTAACGATCAAATCCGATTATCCAAGCTATCAAATCCAAACCTTTGAGTTTCGAATACACGAGAGAGAAAAATCCAATTTTGTACAAATTTGTCTTAACAGTTTCGATTATCCGAGCGGAACTAATCCAAAATTATAATCTTTTATTACATGATTGGTCAAATTCGAACTTACGAGTATCGATTATCCGAAGGAAAATATCCGAACTTATAAGCTTCGATTACACGTGTGAAGAAATTCGAAATTATGAGTTTCGCTTATGTGAGGGACGAAATCCAAACTTATGAGTTTCGATTATGCGGGGGATTAAATCCGAAATAATGAAGTTCAATTAAATGAATGATCAATTCCGAGCTTATAAGCTTCGATTATCCGACTGATAAAATCTAAACTTACGAACTTCGATTATGAACTTTCTTTCGAGTTACGAGCTTCGAATTACCCGAACGATCAAAACCGAACTTCTGAACTCCGATTATACGAGTGATGAAATCCGATTTCGGTAAAATGTGTCTTAATACCTTCGATTGTTCTCAAGGAATAAAGTGTTTGCGAAGAACATGATATTTAATATGATATTTAATAAGTAAAGGTAACATACAAAATGTTAAAAAAAACGCCCTTTTGGAAGTAATATAAAATTTGAAGGCTTTCAGATTTTTAGTCCAAAGGAGCTGTTTGCCCAGAAGGACTATTAATTTTGTTTTGGCTTTTTGCGTTGATTCACTATAAATGTCCGTTTCACTTTTCAAATTGTTGCCACAAAATACTAGAGCCGTGTATTATATTTAAAGAAATTAAATAACGAAGAATTTGCATGAATATATATATGTTTCTCGTATTGTGAATATACAACGGCACTTCGAGACATCGAATTTTGAATCCTCCACTCGAATATGTGCATCTGGAAACCCAAATTTGGCATTTGTTTTGTTATATACACCATATTGTGTAAATCTTTAACGAATATTTGATTAAAAAACTCAACGATTTCAAAGCGAGCAATGGCAATACTGTGGTATTGTGTAGTGTGATATTTGCAGTACTGTAATATTACTTTGTGATATTGCTGTTATATTATTAACTTTTATGGTTTAAATGCGAATAACATAATATTTAATAAATTAAGGTAACACACAGGAGGGTCTTATTAACGCAAGACGTTAATAAGCCCCCCCCCCTTTGGAAGTAATTTTTTAGGTTTTTATGAATTTTTGCCTTACCGCGAAGTGAGAACTGAATGACAAATATATCTCTAAAAAATTTCGAGAAAATAAGTTTAAATAAAATACAGAAAAAAAAATTTGCACAATTTAATAGGTCGTACAAGGAAGTCGTATGGTGTCCAAGTCATATATATATATATATAATTTATTTCCTAAACAGTATTGATTAATTTATTATATTATCTCCTAAGTTTAATTAAAGTAGAATTATTTTAAAAGTGTGCATCCATACTGGTAAGTTATATTTTGAAAGATGTTTTGAAGTAATTTGAAAGCAAAATGTTAATAATGTTTTAACGGGGACTGGAGTTAAATCATCACGAAGAATAATATTTCAATTGTAAAAGGAAAAATTAAAACATGTAATCATTGTCATTGATCGGAAATTAGTTGACTTTTCAAGGGGAACAAACCAACTCCCGTTCAATGAACAATAATTGATAAAAATACGTAAATACGAAAGTGTTTCGTCTTTACTCGAGTTATAAGTTAAAGCCAAACCGGCAATTCTAGTCAGGCCAAATATTTCCGCGAATAGTAGGAATTATGAACTAATGCTGATACTCAAAGAACTTATTCTCATGAAGCATTTTAGTCAATTCAATTTGGAGTAAAAATCAATTACTGTAGAGAAATCCTGTAAAACTCGAGTAACCGTCCCCGACACTTTCATCGTTACGCATTTGAGTACTATATTATTTGTAGAAATTAAACATTGGAAATTGTCATTATGAAATCGAATTCAAAGTAAAGTTGAAATAAACATAGAAGAATATAAAAAAGATAAATAATGCAAACTTTGTAAAAACAAATCAAAGAAAATATAAAAATAATACAAATAATATAAAAATAATATAATATAAATAAGATCAGTGAATGTACATGAAGATATAAAGGCCAGAAAGGTATTATGTAACTTACATTCTTTCTAGTGGGGGAGTTGGCAAAGTGTTCTCTTCGTGTCTGACTCAGAAGTGTAAGGTGTCCGAAAATTCTTAGCGGCAGTAGGGGCTTTGAATAAAATCAGTCGGTAAGACTTAGGTGAAGTAATTTATGGTAGTGGGTGGGACTTGGAATTCTTGAGGGATGTATTTTGTGGAGTTCTTATCTGAGAGAGACCGTCTGTTAAGATTTTTTGAAAATACTAGTGAATGGAAATTAATTAATTTCTGGCTAATTGTCGTGTCGCAATGATTAAGAATTTAAGAAAGGAAAAAGGCATTTTCGCTGTCCAAGAGCTAATAGACAGTCTAAAGGCAGGAAATAGGCCCATTTTTTTAGTAACAGTATAGTAACAGTATATGTCTGAAGACAATTAGCTTTTTACAATATATACAATTGAGTAATTACACTATATACAAATCTTTCAACTGACAGTCATCCAACTTATACCGCCTTCTCAGGTTTAGGAATAAATTATCCTATCCCTATCAGTTAAATGATTTAGAGTGAGTATTTAATGCCTGCTCTTTTAAGGCAATGGTTGATAAATTGAAAGGGAATTAGATTATTTTTGAGAATTTTGATAAGGATCAAAATTTCGCGTTGTAAATCTATTGTATCTGTGCATATAGTTTTAATTCGTTGTATTTGATTAATTATAGTATTGTTAATTACTTTTTTGGATATGTTGGAGTTCCAATTTATTAATTTGTTAGTATTGAAATTGAAGTTTCTTGTTTTGTCAAAAAGTAAAATTTTTTTGTAGTTAATGATTTGAAGATCTAGAAAGTCTATGCTATTTTGTGAATTATTAGTTTTATTAAGTTTAGACAATTCGGATAAATGTCGGAGTTTTCAATTTTACCAAAATTCTTAATTGTAATAAGGTCATCAATATATCTGTAGGTGTGTTTGTAGTAATTTAACTCTTGTGGTTGTAGATTTTTTTGGAAGTTAAATTCTTTGACAAATAAAAAGATATTACAGATCGAGGTGCTGGAATGTAAGCCCATTGGCAATCCTCTGACTTGTTTAAAAAGTTGATTTTGAAACTTGATGTAGTTATGAAAAAGTGTGCATTTTAGGTAGGTTTTCCATTTGTCAAGAGTCATGATATTGAGTATATTAGGGAAAAGTATTGGTAGATCAAGTAGACTGGTATAGATTTCTTCTAGAGGAAGTGAGGTATATAAGTTTTCAAAATCATAGCAGTTAATGTTTTGGATGTTAATGGTATGAATGGTATTAATGACAAGAGTGTTATTAAGAATGATCCAGCAATAGTTATGATTAGTGTTACAATCATTGAAAATAAATTTACAGATTTTATTAAGTTGAATTGAAAAATAATAGTCTATATTTTTCTTGTAATTATTAGTTCCATTAGCTATAAATCTAAATTTTAATGGTGTTTTATGGAATTTGGGAATCGCATAAAGATTAGTAAATCTGTTGTAGTTTGCATTGAAAGTAATATTGAGTTTCTTATGAAAAGTTTTAATCCTGTTTATTATAGATGTTTCTGTAAGGTTGGCTAATTGATAAGTAGTTGCGCTGAGAAGTTCTTTATGAATAATCTCAGTGTAGAATTGTTTTCATATAATGCTAAAGTTATTAGTTGCTTTATCTATTTTTGTAATAGTAAAAAGCTGTTTTAATTTATTAATATCTGATGTAAGTTGCGACCAATTCAGTGTACTTTTAAATTTGAGGTGACTGATTTCTGTGGATATGCGTTGAAGAATTTTAGCTTTCCATTTTAAGAAGGTATCTATGGGTAAATTCAGTTGATAGCTTGCTTTAACTATAAATTCGTTGATGTTGTTTTCGAAAGTCTTGTAACAGTAATTTGTAGTCATGTTTCTGACAGGTCTAAATTTTGTACCATAACTCATTAGTGTTTTTAGTTGATGGTTTTGTATGATATTCAGGTTGCCAGTAATTATGTGCTGGTGATGAGAATCTACGTAATTGCTGTAAATTGGTGTCTTACAATGTCATTCTGCAGTTTCATCTATTTCATGGTGGTTAGTAAGCAAGTTGCTTAAGGTCCTTTGATATTTAAATGCAATCATTGGTATTGTGTCAACTGCAGGGAAGTAATCTTTACAATCTCTGATGATTCTTGAGAAATGAATATTGTCAAACTGCGGATGCAGAAAATTGACTTTAAATATGAAATAAAATAAATTTTATAAAATAAATTTTGCGTTGAGTGAGACTATTAGAGAGTCTGAAAAGAATAAAATCAAGAATCATGTCTTTAATAATTTGTATGTCGTCGTAGCTTTCTTGAATGAATTTTTTTAGCTTGATAAGGAATTTATTATTACAGGAGTGTAACCAGTTGAGAAGTTTCTTGGGAAAGCAGTCTGAGTCAAAAAAACATTTCAATTGTTTTTTCAATGCAAGTGTATCCAAAGTGGATAAAAATCTCGCATTATTTTTTATTTTGCTTCCTCTTTTTCCTCTCTGCGTTTTGATGCTGTAGAGTTTAAATTGGCTGAAAATAGACTTCTTAGAAGTATCTCTATGACTATGTATATAAGTGTTAAGTCCATATGGATAAAGTGAACGTTGTTTTAGTATATAGAGAGATTCCTGAAAAATTCGTGTTTTGTGATTGAGTATTATATCTAGTATCTGAAGTTGAATAGAGTTGAAGTCATGGTGTTTAAAGTGTTCTAATTCTGCTGTATTAAGTTGTGATGGTGTACTTATTTTAATGCTATTTTTTGTGCGTTGAATTTTTTGATTTGAGCTCTATGGTTATTGATTCGAAAGTTAAGATTGTTTTTAGTCTGTCCTATATATTTAATATGTCAAGTACCGCATGTAATCATGTAAATACAGTTAAATGTTTTTCATAGAAATTGTTTTTTGGGTTTACCTGTAGCAGGCATGGCGTTAAATTTTCAAGTTTGTCATCTAGTGGAATGACATTTAGTGATTTCAATATGAGTTAAACTAGCAAGATATAAAAGTAAGGAGGCTGCTAACCTTCAATACAGTAAAGTTTTTGTATAAGAACTTTAAAACTTAAAAAGGATGGAGATAATATATAAAGTGGGTACATTAGGTAAGAGATAAATAACGCTAATAGTTGCTATTTAGCATATCAAATGTTGTATGAACTTAAATCCATTTAGTGCGAATACAAGTTATTATTAATTGCGCAATTGCTGCAAAGTTAGTTAATAATAATTTATTTCATAAAGAGTATTGATTAATTGATTATATTATCTCCTAAGTTTAATTAAAGTAGAATTATTTTAAAAGTGTGCATCCATACTGGTAAGTTATATTTTGAAAGATGTTTTGAAGTAATTTGAAAGCAAAATGTTAATAATGTTTTAACGGGGACTGGAGTTAAATCATCACGAAGAATAATATTTCAATTGTAAAAGGAAAAATTAAAACATGTAATCATTGTCATTGATCGGAAATTAGTTGACTTTTCAAGGGGAACAAACCAACTCCCGTTCAATGAACAATAATTGATAAAAATACGTAAATACGAAAGTGTTTCGTCTTTACTCGAGTTATAAGTTAAAGCCAAACCGGCAATTCTAGTCAGGCCAAATATTTCCGCGAATAGTAGGAATTATGAACTAATGCTGATACTCAAAGAACTTATTCTCATGAAGCATTTTAGTCAATTCAATTTGGAGTAAAAATCAATTACTGTAGAGAAATCCTGTAAAACTCGAGTAACCGTCCCCGACACTTTCATCGTTACGCATTTGAGTACTATATTATTTGTAGAAATTAAACATTGGAAATTGTCATTATGAAATCGAATTCAAAGTAAAGTTGAAATAAACATAGAAGATTATAAAAAAGATAAATAATGCAAACTTTGTAAAAACAAATCAAAGAAAATATAAAAATAATACAAATAATATAAAAATAATATAATATAAATAAGATCAGTGAATGTACATGAAGATATAAAGGCCAGAAAGGTATTAAGTAACTTACATTCTTTAAAGTAGATGTATTTCTAAGCATACTGCAAAAAATTAAAAATTTTTTATTCAAAATTTCCGAAGATATACGTGATTTTCTATATTGGAGCGTTTTAACATTTAGCATTTTGTTGAAAGCGATTATAACATCAAATGTGGTTTAGACGCTTTTTAAAATTATTTGAAAGGAGAACGATGTGACTTTCTTCCGCTTATGCAGAATGTAAAAAGGTAAGAACGATGTGACCTTTTTTTCCAGTCCTTTTCATAATGGAAGGGAAAGGCAAATGGGTTGCTATGTATTAAGAAGTTCGCCGAGTAAACTATTCTTGGCGCAAACTGAAAAAAAGACGCAAGATAAATTTGCTAATTTTGGCGTAAATTTCGCACATAATTTTACAAAAATTAATATTTATGTATAGTTTGAATCTAGAATTGAAATATGGAAAAAAATTGGTATATTATTTCAGAAAAAGTACCATTTTACAAAAATTAATATTTATGTATAGTTTGAATCTAGAATTGAAATATGGAAAAAAATTGGTATGTTATTTCAGAAAAAGTATCATTTTGTGTCAAAATACCTACGTTAGAACAATGTTTTTTTATAAATCTAATATATATATCCTAACTCGCGCTTTCGAGACATGAAAAACGCTTCTATTAAATTTTCATAGAAAAAAATATATAGCAATACTTATCACGCTACCTGAAATTCTTCAAATCATTTTAATTGCTAATGATACTGAATAAGATGAGCCGCTCTGATCAATTATAGCTGTTAGTATTACAGTCTATTATATCGTTGATTCCGGATTCGAATCCCGGAGGAGGCTTAAATGTTTATAAAAGCATAATGTGTTTGCGACATGAGGTACCTAAAGTACACAGCAAGTGGAAAGTCTTCTTCAGTCGTTGGTGCTAGGAGAAGAGAAATGACAGGTCCTTAAATCTGTCTTTCGGAGTATTCTGTCCCAGATTTGGGACGGAAGGGCGTAATGTCATTTTTTGCTTACGATTGAAAGTGATATTTTCTCCATTGCACCCCTGAGCAAAAAAAAAAAAAAAAAAAACTGAAGGCTCTTTTAAAAGCAATAACAATTCTATATTTAGTTGATTAGACGCTTATGGGAAAAGCCTAAATTATTAAGTATAAAAACAAAACGTATATAATTATTTTAATGAGTCCAACTAGTGTAACTACATAAAAATATTGATACTTAGGTATTAACGCAACCACCTAGGTCAGTATGGCGGTCTTTTATGGATGAAAAGGTAAAAATTACTTATCACTTGCAAGATTGTGATTTTCGGGACTTTTAAGAAACATTTTCCAGCTATCGATATTTATTCTAAGTAGGCAGACGCTATCAGCACATGAAAAGAAAAAACATTTTAAAATACATATTTTAATTATTAAATAAAGATTATGTAATACATTAAAAAAATTTTCATTTTGCGAAATTCTTCCCTAATTCTTTTGAGCTGTTCTTTTCCCCATGTACACAGAGATCTGTTTTCGCTTTAAAAAAATACGAGACTTGCACACCGCTTATCTCCTCTTGTTCCAGTTAGCAATTTTGTGTCAAAATATTGTGATCCTGTAGAACATTTACCACAGTTTCTTCCACTGTAGGCAAATTTTACGGACGCTAGTTTAATATTGAGTTTAAGGCTGAAAATAGCGCTATCTGTGCGTAAAACTATTTAGAACTTGAAATGCAACCAAAATAACGCATACGAAAATGGGTGAAGAATGTTAAGCACATGGTTGTCAGAGTTTGGCGACTTCCCGTAAGGTGTTTATGATGAAACATAAACACAAAATAGTTAATGGTTTTTAATAATGAACTATACTTTTTTAATTATTGCACTAATTTAACACATCATTCCTATTTAGTTAATCTAGACTTTAAATGCAATAGATATTATACAGCAAGATACAGTTAAAAATACAGCTAGCGGTGCTTTAATATCACCACTACTTTTAATTACGCTCTAAAAAGAATGGAATTCAGAAAAAAGTATATCTTTCAATACATAAAAGCATCTTCTTGTATGTTGCTGTCATTTACTTCATTTATCCGATAACAATACACGAAAGTCCGGGAACTTTATCGTGGTGAGAAGCACAGGACAGTGTTTGTTATTACCATAGGCCACAGCTATTTTAGGGTGAGAGTAAGACTTTGCCCTCTTCCGTCCCAAATTTGGACAGAATACCCCAAAAGACAGATTTAAGGACTTGTCACTTCCCATCTCCTACCAAACCTCAAGAAAACTTTTCACACGCTGCGTACTTATAAATATTTTAACCTCCTCCGGGATTCGAATCCTTCTCAACGATATAATAGAAAGTAATACTAACAACTAATAATCGATCAGAGCAACGCATTTTATTCAGTATCATAAACAATTAAATTGATGTGAAGAATTCCAGATAGGTATTGCTATACTCTTTTTCTTTAAACGTTGACTGCCAACTACGAGATAACTCTTAGATTGCGTTCTTTTCTAGGACGCCAACTACGAATTATCTCGTACTGTGTTTACTTGCCATTTTTGTGCAGCTACGATTAAACTCAGAATTTATGAATGCTAATATCGATAGATGGCTTCTGGAAAAAGAGCAGAAAATCAATGCTGGATTGCATTAACAGAAAATTTATTAAAAATGAACAAAAAATATAATTATAAAAATTAATAACATAATATGATTAAATCGATTTGGCTTCTCAGTCTGGAATCCGAAAAGTGCCATGGCAAGTCAACGTGTTAAACATTTAATGAAAATTTTATATTATACGTCCAGCAGGAAAGGTCAGTATATTTTATTTTGAGTTCTAAACCACTCAATCCAGGTCCGCGTGGCCTAACGGATAAGGCGTCTGACTTCGAATCAGAAGATTTCAGGTTCGAATCCTGGTGCGGATGTTGTTGTTAAGTTTTACATTTTGTTCCGTAGCGTTACTTGTTCTGATCCTCACTTTTCTTTATTCGTATTGCATCTAAAGTTTTCGTTATAATACGAGGGCCATCCAGGAAGTAGATTACGTTTCCGTCTGTGTCCGCTAGGGGTGGGGCTAGCGCGGCCATCTTGGGGTCAGAGCGTTGCGCAGCTCAGTCTGCATCTAGCCGTGCTAGTGAGAGGTTCGTGCTGTGCTCCGTTCAGATACTGTGACGGTTTGAAATGTCTGCGTTAATTGAAAATCCCGCGAGCTGCGAGGTGCGCTCAGTAATAAGGTTTCTGACTGCAAAAAACTGTAAACCGATAGAAATCTATCGGCAGCTTCGTGAAGTGTATGGGGACAACATTATCACTGAAGGTGGAGTGCGTCAGTGGGTCATAAGATTTCAAAATGGCCGAACCAATGTTCACGACGAAGATCGAAGTGGGAGACCCAGCATAGTGACCGCCGAACTTCTCGAAAAAGTCGATGCTAAAGTCCGTGAAAATCGAAATTTCACAATAACGGAACTTTCTTTGAGTTTTCCACAAATTTCGCGAAGTTTGTTGCACGAAATCATCAGCGAAAAGCTTGGTTACCACAAGTTTTGTGCAAGATGGGTTCCAAAAATCTTGACAGAGGACCACAAAAATCAGCGAATGGCTGCAGCGTTGAACTTTTTGGACGCTTACCATAAGGATGGTGACTCTTTACTCGATCGCATCGTTACTGGTGACGAAACATGGGTGAAACATGTGAACTGTGAAACGAAATTGCAAATCAATGCGTTTTGATGACGACGCACAGCTGCAAGAAGAGGTAACGAAGTGGTTGTAGGCGCAGGCGGCCGAATTTTTCGACGAAGGAATTTCCAAGCTCGTACATCGCTACGATAAATGCCTTAATTTGTATGGTGACTATGTAGAAAAGTAGTATTTGAGTGTGGCTTTCATCTGTATATAATAAAATTTGTTTCCTATACTTTGTTTATTTTTTTATTCCAAAACGTAATCTACTTTCTGGATAGCCCTCGTATAAAAGACCTCGAAAAAGCCTGTAAAAGACCACAAAATTTAGAAAATGAGGGGGAAAAAAAGGAATTTGAATGGTTTTATATTTTAACGATTGCCCAAAAGGGCTCTTTTAAAGTTTAATATAGTTAATCAGCACAGAATACCGACAGAGATGACTCAGGTGAAATAATAAAACATTTTATAATTTTATAGGATATATGCCTGGGGACGTTTATATATTTTCTGCATACTTTCAAAGTGAAAAATATGCTATGTTATTCTATAAAAATATTGAATGTTTTTAATTAGATTGATGATTAATTAAATACATTTTTATTTAACTCAATCAGATTAATCATTTAAAAAGTACTATTCTTAAGAATTGCAATTATTGCATTTAAATGGCTTGCTAAAAATATTTATTAATTTAAAAGCATTAATAAATCTATTAAGCCTGTTTTAAGTGTCTGCTAATTAATGACAGACAGATCAAATTTAAAAGAATGATTTGTCGAATGCTAACAGACTCGAATGAAAAGTGAGACAATGCAAAATTGTTTTTCGAGACTAATAACCCTTTCGAGGAAAGAGAAAAATACTTAATGCGATTCTATAAACATATTTAAAGTTGCTAATTGAATAAATAATGAATTAAATGCATTTTTATTTAATTGAATCAGATTCAAAAGTAAAATAATACTATTCTTAAGAACTGTTTCTATTGTTTTTTAAATAGCTTAGTTTGTTCATCAGTAATTGAAAGGTTAAATTTAAAAGATAAATATCTTACATTTTCCCGAATGGCAACAAACTCGAATAAAAGTGAAACAACGTGTTTCGTAACTAATAGTTTTTTAGAATGATTTGTAATACAAGTTGTGTTATATTGTACAATGTTTTAATTCATATTGATTTGTCTTAGTTTGTACAATTTACAATAAGGATATTTGTTTGAGGCCCCAACAGTTCTTTCAGTCTTAAGAGTATGTTTACCATGAGAAGCATAAAGACGTGGATAATATGGTGGTTACGAAATCATAAAATTTTCTATAATTGGTTTCAATAATTCCTGCATATTACCAGATTGGTCAAAAAGGCTTAAATACCAGTTTTACAATCGATCCTGGCTATAATATAAGTAATCTCGCTATAAAGCACAGGAAGTTTAGTTCGTCGCAAGCGGTGGTTTGCTACATTCAATTCAATAAGAAAAGTGAATTATCTCGCTACACTCGACTGTATTTACAGCAAAATCTTTGCGTGTTAACAAACGCTTTACGCAAAGCTCTATTAGTGGAGTTGAAAAGATTCATTCTCCTGGAACATCGAACGTTGATAGTTACCTTCTCTTGTTTACCAAGAAAATAAGAAAGCGTGGCTAATATGACGAACATAATGTTCTTTTTAAACTTTATGGATACTAAAGTGGCCATTCTTGGTTTAAAGTATACTGTCAAATAAATTAGCGTTAATGGGTACTTCTCTTTCTCGCTCAGTTTTTTAGCTCAAATAGCGTTAGCCCAGAAGAGCTATTAATTTCGTTTTGGCATTTTGCGTGGATTTACTTTCTGCGTTGATTCACTTTTCAAACTGTTGCCACCCAATATTATCGCCCTGTGTTATATTTAAAGAAATTAAATAATGAAGATTCTGCATTAAATGTATGTATATTTCCCGCACTGTGATAAAACTACTGTATCTAGAGCTATCCAATTTTGAATAGCGTAATCCTCCACAGAATATGGCATCTGGAAGTCCTAATTTGGAATTTGGTTTATTATCCATTTCATTTTTATAACACTTTAACGAATTTTTGATTAACAAACTCAACGACTTCAAAGCGAGCACTGGCAAAACTGTACGGGGGGAAAAAAATCATTTTTATCTCCAGCGCGCGAGGCTGTGTATCAGAAATTCTAAAGATAGGCTGATTTTAAAATTATTTTGAGGTATTGCTGTTGAACTGAATTTTATAGTTTAAGTACGAAGAACATAATATTTAATACATAAAGATATAACACACAATACGTTATGAAACCCCCCTTTGAGTGTTTCAGATTTTTATTTATTTTTTCCCCCATTATTTTTGTACTACTGTTAATATTTCAAATTTCGTCGCGACTCAGCGATACTCTTAAAATTTAACTGCTAATTTTCTTTAGGGGAAAAAATTATAGTTAAATTATTAAGTCTGAAAGGAAACTATTATTCTCTTTCCTTTGATGAACAAAAATCGACAAATGGCATATGTTTAATCGTATATATATGACGAATATAATACTTCTATTGAACATTCTGGTCAAGATATTAAACGGAATCACACTGTCATACCACACGCATTTAAGGCGATCAAGAAGTTGGGACTGAAATGCCAGATAGACGCAAGTGTGATATTTTTTGCTGCGTAAGTTTTAACATCAGAAGAGTTGTTTTTTTTTTATTATTATTATTTTTTATTTTTTTAAAAATCTGAAAGGTTTCAGTTTTTAACGGTTGCCTAAATGGATTTGTTAAGGTATTTGTGATCTCTGAGCTCGCAGTCTACTAATTTGCTGTTACACACACTCCTACTAACCCTTTTTTTTACATTTTTAGCTTTAAACATAATTTTCTTCGAGTTTACGTCATATGCATTTCAACAGCAAAACTGCAAAAATTTTAAAAGTACTATAGCAATACACATTTAGAATTCCCAATGCAGCATTACGTGTTGGCGTACATTTTTCTGTTTCTTTTTTCAGTCTTTTCTCAGTCCACCATACCATTGTTCAGTTTTCTTAGTAAGATGGCTCCCGCAAATGTTTTCTGTCATTTTATTATTAGCGTTTTGAAAGTTAAATTTATTTATTAAATATTACGAATTTCGAGCTTACGAAGCATACAATTCAATTCAACAGCAAAGTCACCAGATATTTAAAAGCAGCATATCTTTAGAATGTTCGACAGACAGTCTCGCGCTCTGGAGATAAAAATGTTTTATTCCGTACAGTGTTGTCACTGCTCGGTTTGACGCCGTTGAATTTGTTAATCAAAAATTTGTTGAAGTTTCACAAATTATGAAAGAGATAATAAAACAAATTCGAAATTCAAAATTCTCTCAAAATTCGTGGGGGGGAAATTACCTTATATAAAATTTGATGGCTCTTGGTACCGTTGTTTTTTCACAGTGCAAGAAACTTGCATACATTCATGGAGTTTCTTCATTATTTAATTTCTTTAGTACAGGGCGATAGCATTTGGTGGTAGCAATTTTAAAAGTGATGCGCGGTCAATAATGATTCAAAGCAAAATGCCGTTTCGAAACAAATATCCCTTTCGAGATTAACGTTTCTTTTCGGCTAGAAAAAGTTCGCTTTAAAAGTGAAACTAAAATGGAGAAGAGAATAAGAAAATATAACAAGGAAGAAGCTAAATATTAAACTTACGTTTGTAAAAGCAGAAAAGTGGGAAAATTTAAACTAGAGAAAATGAAATTTAATTTTGTTACATAAAAAGTAAAAAAATATATAAATCTGTTTTGCGGAAACAAAAAATTTTTTCATTGAAACGTAGTAAAAATATAATTTACATTTGTATAAAATCAATTGAGGCTTCTTGGCTCTTTTTTTTATTATTATTAGTCATTGGACAATGAGTTCAGATGAGAAGAAATACATTGCTACTTCATTTAATGATAATAGTAGTTTTTAATAGATATTATGTCCACTAGATGGTGCCATGAGTAATATCCTTAGCTTTAAGAAGGAAACAGTTAATTAGGAAGAAATTATGTTTAATCATATTTTATGTTAATAAGAAGGAAAATATGTTTAATCATCAAAAATGAGGAAACAACTAGAAAAAATAATTATCCAATCATAAGAAAAACTGCTTGGAAAACAATAATATAAATTTTGGAAAAAGTGTAACTTGTAAGTAAAAAATTTGCTAATAAACAAATAATTAATACTGAAATAAAAGAAAAAACACTGTTAAAGGAAAAAGAATGCAAAGGTTACTCTCGAAATTAAGAACTAAATTAATCTCATTCTTTGTATTATTCTTTTCATGTACCAATATAAATTTCGAACGTCTGGCATTTATGGTGTAATCTAACATAAACGTGATTTCCCAGAGGTGAATGTTTTCTCACCATTTCCAACAGTTTTTCTTAGCGGGAAAAAAAGATTAATGGGTGCATTTACCAAGATATGCTACGAGAGTGGTTGATCCTTCAGCTCGAGGAAACGGTTTCCGACTTCATTCCAGCAAGGCGCTGCTCCACCACAATGGCATAAAAATGCATGTCAGTACCTGAACGATAGGTTTAGTCGTGATGGCACGTACTAAGCAGATTCCTAAAAACGAAGCAATTCCACCAGATAAAGTCATGGATCCGGAGTCACTCCCGGACACCTCAAATACGACGGCAATGGACTTGGACCACGGGCAGCACGCACTCACGGATGCGGAGATCGCTACGCTGAGAGAGGAAATTCGAGCTTTGGAAACTATGCTGGAATCAGACATCGAAACACTCAGATTATTATCGGCCACTCAGATTACACTGGAAGACCACTTACGGAAAGAGATTATCATACAGATCTAATGAGAAAGAAGATAGAAGAAAAGATGCAGTCCCTGATAGTGCTGAGGGGTAAGTTGAATTTTGCTTTATCTCATGCAAGCTACACTCACCCACACACTAATTCTAAACGCAAACAAAATGAAAATTCGGATAACGAAAGAGACTCAGATGGATTCCCTAAACCAACTAAAACAGTTAAAGTACCAAAAAATCCACCGCCAAAATCAATTGATACTCAAAACAGTTTTAATGCACTATCTCAGCCCAACACACAATCAGATGCTAGTAAAAACACCACTCAATCATCACAAGTAATTAACAACACCCAAACACCTAATAATAGCCAAGAAAATAATAAAAACCCAACACCAGTTATGCCGGAAGATGGCGCCACTCACAACCAATATCTCAAAAAAATTTCTACTCTCACACAAGCTAAATTCTTTGGAAAAGTCAGCGGAGAATACCTCAAATTACTACCATGCACACCAGATGATCACAGACAGTTAACATTATATTTAAAAACACACATCGTAGAACATTATGTCATTACACCCAAACATAAAAGACCGATAAAAGTAGTCATTAGATGTTTACCTATTACAACAGACAAAGATGAAATTTTAACTGAACTAACAAATTTAGGATACACAGTTTACAAAGTGGTTCAACTAACACGCTTTAAAACCAAACAACCCATGCCACTGTTTCAAGCACAACTCATACAACTCATGCAAACAGCCAACATAGAAAATATCTACAATGAAACTCATTTAGGAATGTTCATAATCACTATAGAAAAATACATTAACAAAAACATCATTCCACAATGCCACAACTGCCAAAGATTCCACCATTCATCAGACAATTGCTTTTTCTTACCACGATGTGTTATGCAAAAAATCATAAAACGTCGGATTGTCCAACACCTGGAAAAATTGAAAACCCAATTTGCGCAAATTGTTCAAAAAATCATCCAGCTTCTTATCGCAGTTGCGAGAAATTCCCCCAAAACACACCCAGAATCAATAATAGCTCACAAAATTTCACTTTCAACCAAAAAAATACAACTTCACACTCAGCTACATTCACCCAAGGCAAAAGTTATGCACAAGTTACTTCAAAGCACATTCAAACCCCCCAAAACCAGAATAACAACAGCCAATCAAACCACAATAATTTCTCTGATATACTTTATACATTAAAAGAATTAAACTCTATTTTTGGAAACAGCAATCTATTTAAATTATTCACTTTATTAAGATCCAATATGGAACATCTAAAAACAGCAGATACTCCTATGGAAAAGTTATTTATACTATTCAACATTTGTGAAGAAGCTAATATATTTAATTAATACTTGCCAAAAAAAAAAAATTCTGAAAAATTTCCTCAGTTCATTAATACACCCTAAAACCTCCAAAAATCATAGCTTGCATGGGACCCCTCAGCCTTTCAATCTCTGTCAGTCAGTCATACCGGTATGGCAGAGATATCGCGCGAAGCGTGACGTGTCCTGCTCAGTGATAGAATTAGCCGTATGGGCACATGACGGTAAAAACAGGACGGGCCAAGGAGGCATCGGAGGTAGGTGAGAGGTGACCATGCGTCACAAGGGGAGAAATACCAAGGAAAGGCTGGTGTCGCGCAATCTGACAAGTGTCTGTTCGTGACATATGCATGTATAAAACAATAAACAGAAAGTAAAAATAAAATAAAATTATTTACAGGGTATATAAATACACAAATAAGGTACAAAATAAAATACAAATACAATCAAAATAAATATTTACATATGTAGAAAGTGTTCGTGCGCTATCATAACTAAGTAGGGAAATTTGCATTCCTCGTGATATGTGCAGCATACGGTCTTATTTTGTAGTCCTCTTGCAGGGGTATATAATCAAGCTTGTTGAATTGAGCAAGGAACGGGCAATTGACAGCTCTATCGAAGAAACTGCTGTTGGTGCGGTGAAGAAATTTGTCAACTGGCTCAATTTTTAGGTCTCTGTGAGGCGTGTCATTAGAGACAAAGTAGTGTGCGTTTGTCATTAAACGCAGCACTTTGTTTTGGAGAATTTGCAATTTGTTTATATCTCTATGTGTGGCCGCCGCCCACGCCGGGGACGCGTACGAAAAAATGGGACGGATAACAACCGTACATAAATGTCCCTTTTTAGAGAGGTTTAACTTTGAGTTTTTGCCCATAATGGAAGAAATACTACTAAGTGCAGCCATGGCCTTACTTCGGGCTTTAGTCACATGGGTCTTTCCAACTCAGTTTATTATTCATGACGACACCAAGATAAACAGCCTTATTTACAATTACACATCGATGTCAAAAAGTTTTAAAGTCACATTTAAAGGGATTCTAGGAGTCTTCTTACAGATAATGAGCAACTGCGATTTCTGCGCATTTATAGCAATACGCCATTTTGTGCACCAATGTTCCACTGCGGGGACGATGATCTGTAATTTAGAAACCGCTATTTCGGCTCTGAGGGAAGTCGTAGCTAACGCAGTATCGTCCGCGTAGCATCCTAGGAAAGTGTTGTTGTCCATGTTGTACTTTGGGAAATCTGCGACGTAAAACAAATAAAGGATAGGTCCCAAAATTGACCCCTGAGCCACGCCGGCATTTAAACGTTGACATTCAGATTTGTCACTACCAATACTGACATAGAATTTTCTGTCCTTAATAAAGGAATAGATTAAAAGTATGAGGTTTCTATCCAAATCAGCAGATATGAGCTTAAAAATGAGCCCCTCATGCCAGACGCTGTCGGGCCCACCAGCGGCCGAGCGGTAAAGTCGCTGAACACTGGTAGTTCGGTCCGAGGTTCAAATCCCGAGAACGGGCTGGCTGCATGGGTGTTTTCGTGGTTTTCCCCATGTGTAACGTGTATACGAGCCAGTTTCCCTTAGAAAGTCCTCCACGAAGGCATCCCTCCCCTTAGGCAGATAGCCCTAGTGTGCTTTGCCATAATTAAATACACCAACGCCAGACACGGTCGAAGGCCTTCGCCACGTCCAGCATGAGTAAGGCAACACTTTGATTCTTGTGCAGGGCGTCACCTGTGAATTCCATTAGCCGAACAAGTTGTTTCGTAGTCGAGAGGCCTTCTCTGAACCCGAATTGTTCGGGTGGCAGTCTAGACATGAAGGGTTCAAGACGTTTGAGAATTACGCTCTCAAATATTTTCCCAAGTCCTGGGAGTAAGCTGTTGAGACGGTATCCGTTCGAACGAGTAGCTTCTTTTCCAGGCTTATTCAGCAGAATAACTTTGGTGATTTTCCACTTGTCCGGGAAATAATTATGCATTAAACAGGCATTCAGAAGAATACTTGCATATTTAGAGATGATATTCAAAGGCAAGTACGTAATAGCAACGCTCGTAATCGAATCATATACGGGGGCTTTTCTATTTTTCAGCCGCTTAATGATTTCTTTAGTTTCCTTGGGTGAGGTGAAATTCGTGCAGTTGTGCGCCCCAGGGCCGCTGATCCAGTCTTTGATAAAATAGCGTACATCGTACGCAAAAGTAAGATCACAAGGATCAGAATTTGGCATAAACTGATCAGCCAAATGTTTAGCCATAATAGAAGTCTTATCCTTGTTGGTAAGTGCTATGCAATTTTCATTATAGATGGGTTTGTTGCACTGTGGCTTGTGTCGTAGGTTTCTGGCAAAACTCCAAAAAGCATTATCCGGCTCATTAAAATTAAGTATTTTCCCATTCCACGCGTCTACGCGGTGAATCTGAATATCCTTTTTGATTTCTCGATTTAACTTATTAAGCTCCTTTTTAACACGAGGGTCCCAGGAGATGTGATATCTTTTGCGCAGTCTGTTCCTATTTTTAATCTTATCACGGATAGTGCGCGGTAATAAATCCGGATGCTGATCAGCGGGAATTTTTCTCGTAGCAGAATTGTAAGCACTTAGGATCGTATTAGTCAAGGCATGAATTGCATTATCAATATCCATTGTATTGTTGAGACATGAAAAGATCGGGCCGCTATTTATCAAGCAATCATTATAAACATTCCAGTCTGTACGAAAATTGTACTTTCCATTCAAGCATTGATTAGTACCAAGCGTAGCAATAACTGGTAGATGGTCGGAAGTTAACTCGACCTTAACATCAAGGTACATAGGTATTGAGGTAGTGGTAAGGAGAATATTAAGAATGTCTCCTTTCCTCGGATTTTTGGATGCATAGGTACACTCTGAGGGAGCATAGAAGTAGATCGGATGATTATTAATGAACTCCAAGAGAGTTTTTCTGTTACGGTTCGTCCTTCTGAAACCCCATTCAGTGTTTTTGGAATTTAAATCGCCCGCCAGTATCACATTTTTATCGTTGGGGAGCAATTCTGTGAGGAAGTTCTCGTCAATTGCATTCTGAGGTGGGTTATATAAAACAGTGAAGTACACAGCACCGTACAATGGCAGTAAGATAGAAACAGTGAGCGCTTCTAGTCCATTAATGCGGTAATCTGCGATATGATATGACTGTAATGAGTTTTTAGCATAAATGGCCACTCCTCCTCCGCGATGGCTTAGCCGATCACAGCGGTAGCACCTGTAATTTGCAATCTTCAGACTAAAGCACGGAGTAGCAAAAGTCTCTGTAACCATAGCAACATCGATATCATACGTCAACAAGAAGTTATGTAACTCCATAATTTTATTAAGCAAGCTGTGTGCATTCCAGTTCATGACTTTTATGGGGGCTCTTTTAATCTTATTTGGGCCCATTATCATTAGTATTTTTGTTAGAAGTTTCTGGATTATTTTTATTTAATTCTTTAACTTGCTGGGTAAGTTGTAAAAAACCCGCGCTTTTAATTATGCTGACTAATTCTGCCAAGTCAGAGAAGACTTTTTTGGCGTCGTTGATAGCTTCGGAATAGATACTAGTCGATATCGCCTGAGCGTACGACTTACCCTCTATGATTCTGCTAGAGAACTTCTTTGGGTTTTCTGCTTTTTCAGATTTATTTTTGGGGTATTTCTCACACCCTTTAAAGCTTGATGTATGATTTCCATTGCAGTTGGCACAGCAAAGGGGTTTATCTGGGTTATTTCTATTAGGACACTGCTTGATGTAATGTGGGCCGCTGCATCTGACGCATTTAGGTTTATAATTGCAATAATCTTGAGTATGGTTGAAACTCTGACAGCGAAAACACTGTATTGGGCCTTGTCTTCCTTTGTATTCGACGATTTTAACAATTAAATCTCCTATATGTTTTTCGTGATATATTTTTTGTGATTGTTCATTTTTGGGAAGCGTGACAAGAAACAGGGGGAGCTTTTGGACTTCTCCTCCTCTATGTCTCGACATTTGCTTAATATCCATGATTTTATAACTCTTACTTACTAGTTCTGATTTTATTTCCTCAATAGGGGTGGAAAGTAAGAGGCCATTAATGACCACTTTCAGATTTTTACCCTCAGGGAGGATGTAAGAATGGTGTTCTATTTTTAATTCCTTTAACATTTTCACTATGCCTTGATAACTATCGGGATTCGTGGTTATGACTTTGATTCCTTAGCGGATTCTGTTACCCACGAATTCAAATTGTTTTTGGCGAAGCATTTGGATAATTCAGACCAAACAAATCTATTCTCTTTTAATACAATGGGCGGTAGTGTAGAATTTTGTCTGATTTGTTGTGTCGCATCATGAGTATTGCTGTTCTGCTGATCGTCAGCAGTATTTGTATCCATGTTTTCATTTTCAGTTGGATTATTATCCGTTTGTTCTTGACTGTTTTGTTCAGTGTTATTTGTGTCAGAAGTATCATTTACATTATCCTGATTTGTCATAACAGCCGGAGAAATTATTTGAGTATAGGTGTTCAGTTTGATTTTCTTGAAACCTACACAGGAATGTTTTGTGCGTACTGTCTGATCGCCACGACGGCGTGGTGATTCATCTTCTTCGGAACTCGTGTCCTTACCCAAAGTTTTTTCCTCTGCACTATCTGTGTCTACGTTAATCAAATTAATAGGACTTCTAGCCCTTTCATTATCCTGTAAGCTAGTGTTTACACATGTATTTTGACTGTTAACAACCTGCTTTGTGTTAATAGCATTAGCATTATTAGCATTCTGATTAATTAAAGCATTAATTATTTCCAATGAGCAGTGAAGAAAATTATAAAATTTACCTTCTATTTCTGACAATTCACCTTTCGCTGCTTTAATTTGATCGAGTTCAAGTATTTGCGCATTATACACTTCAACCAACCTCTCCATGATCACTCATGAAAAGCAAAGAAATTTACTGCCCAACTAGGTTGGAGTCCTACACCCCGAGTAGAGCCTGGCACGACAACCTACCTCTACAGGCGGATGTATAGTGGTAAGCACACAAGGCCACTGACAAACGCCTAAAGCGTAAGTTTTGGGGTAACTATGTGCGCATGAAAATTCCAAGTCCAAAATCAGAAAATTAATTTAAGTTAAAATTAAATTTAACGATAAATTAAATAATTTAAGCTCGCACAAGCAAAATCAAGCTGATAATTAATTAACCAGCAATTAAGCTATGTGGCAAGACAACGTGATAATACAACTTACAAAATTTAAATAAGTCAAAAATCCTAAAATAATTGAATGATTGCTCATTTACAATCATCAGTACCAATCGTAAAGAGCATTGCACGTGGTCTCCTCTTGTATCACGATTAGACTTAGAAAGAAAAATCCAGAACAAACCTGCTGGCCGCCTACTTTTACAGAGTTTACTTTAAAACTGAGAAATACAATAACTATCTCTGACCGCCTACGGGACTGGGTCAGATATCGTAAACTAGTAAGAGCAAACCAAAGTACGTCCAACACGCTCGATAACTCCTGAGAGGAATGGATGTGATTCAATCTCTCTAAGTACTTCTCTCTACTGCTATTGGACGCTCCTGTCACATGACCAGCCACAACGTTAGATCAGCCAGCCTCTATTCGACCCACTGAGCTCATAGAGACAGGGTCGAATTTTTCTTTCCTTTCATCTTGACCTATTGTAAGTATGTCTTTTGCACTCTTCGACGCAGCGACATCCTCTTAGGGCAGTTGACAGTTCCGCGCTTGATTATCTAAATCTCGCTTGATTATCAACCTCAAACTCCGTTGACGACATGGCCACTCTTAAGGAAAACGATCTCTCTGAACTCGGAAATATTATTAATGCCATAGCGGCATTAAAAAAGGAAATAGCCTTTTTAAAGGCCAAAAATCAGGATTCTATATCAGACACCGATCCGAAATCTCTAAATGTAAAAGAACATGAACTGAATGTATTAGAAAATCGTTATCAAATTATCATAACGCAACAGGTCGCCGATTTTTGTCAAAACGATAAAAATGCAGAAATGGATAATAACCCGTCAAATGATTTTACTTTCCCGCGCGAAAGAGCGCGAAAAAATTCCACTGATAGTATTGATAGTCCTCTCCCTCCAACACAACTCTCAAATAAATTTAGTGCCTTGAATATTGATCAGAATCTCGACACAGAAACAAATCAAATAGAAATGCAGACATCACAATTATAAATGAAGCTCCCTTTATCAAACCCAATAAAACAGCAAATAAAATACCGCCTTTTGTCATTACCCAAAAGTTCAATTGGAAGGAATGTAGGAAAATTTTCAAGGAGCAATTTAAAATAGCCAAATTAGAAGGCAAGATTGAAGGAGAAAACTTCGTTCGAAAGTCGCCGACCGAGAGGACTGTAAGAAGATTCAGGAATATCTCAATAAACAAGAAATATCTTACCATACCTTTCTTTTAAATTCTGAAAAAACAATAAAAGGTGTCCTTAAAGGAATAGACACAGATTACACTGCAGACGAAATTAAAGAAGCTTTAATTGAATGTAAGATACCTGTTAGTAAAATAAATAGAATGGTTCGCATGCGGGACTGAATTCCTACACCTCTCCCCATGTACTACATTGAAACACCAAATACACCGGACGAGAAACGCATGATCGAGATAAAATACCTCGTGGACATGAAAGTTCGCATCGTTAACTATAGAGGCAGAGCAGGCCCAATTCAGTGTTTTCAATGTCAGTGCTTTGGGCATACACAACGCGCTTGTCATAATAAACCCAGATGCCTCCGATGTACTGGATCACCAGTCATTTGAATGCCCCGACAAAGGGAAAATCTCCTACCCAAATGTGTCCTCTGTGGAGGAACTCACGCAATAGCATTGACATCATCCTTATCAACGAGACTCATTTAAAACCTTCAGACCCTCTTAAATTACCAAATTTTGACATTTTCCGGAATGAGAGCCTACATAATAGAGGAGGTGGTGTTCTCATAGCCAGAAATAAATTTCTTAACTGCCTTCCTTATTCCCTGCCTGCACTTCAAAGTATAGAAGCCTGTGGCTGTATTCTGCACAGCAATAACTCTGATATTTTAATTGTTTCGGCCTACAAACCACCAAATACTATTCTGCAGACAAGCGACTTAGACTTCATCTTAATCTGGCTTTCCCCACCATCATCGCCGGGGACTTAAACAGCAAACATCCCAACTGGCACAGTAACTGTGCAAATAGCAATGGAGCTATCTTAAATACCTATATGCAATCTCACAACATTATTGTTTCCGCTCCCAGCGATCCAACTTATTTCCCGATCCATCTCCAAAGACTGCCTGACGTTCTAGACATCGTTATTACTCACAATATTAGCCAGACTCCCTACATTTATGAAGACAATAGCCTCTCTTCCGACAACTTACCCCTCAGATTCACGATGTATGGACTCAAACATGGTTTACCACTCCTTCGTACCAAGACTAACTGGAATAAATTCCCTACAAGATAAATAACAGCATTGCCTCTGCTTCCCCTCCTCTTACCACCAGAAATGAAATAGAATAAGCGATTTTAAAGCTTACCCAGAATATCCAAGCAGCCATTTCAAACTCTAAAATTATCATACAAGAAGATAAAATTTCACTCCCCAATCATATAAAAGAAAAAATTCATGAGAAAAATAGCCTTAGGAAAAAGTACCAGAATTCTCAAGACCCCCGCGACAAAAGAAAATTTAATAGAAGCCATAAAAAACTTAAAATACTCATGAAAGCCTACAAACATGATTAATGGAAAAATTTCGTTTCAAGCCTTTCGTATAGGGATCATTCCGTATGGAAAATCGCAAAAGCCCTTAGAAAAAAAGACAGAATATATAGGCCCTATCAAAGAAAACAATCAAGTTATTACAAATGCTGCAGATATCGCGGAGCTCTTCGCGAATAACTACAAGCTACAATTCTCTAATACTTCTTACCCTAATAGTAACGATGTGCACGTCAACCAACACGTTAATAACTTTATCATAGAAAATGTCAATAGCTCCACCCCCCCCCTACCAGCCCAGGAGAAATCCAGAATATAATCAAGAATCTGAATATTAAAAAGGCCGCAGGTTATGATGATATTTCCAATGCAGCACTCAAAAATCTGCCAAAAAAAATTATCGTCCTAATTACTAATATCTTCAACGCTTGCCTTAGAAACAATTATTTTCCAAAATCCTGGAAGCATGCCATTATATTTGTTCTCAAAAAACCTGGAAAGGATCCCTCTTCTACAGTCAATTATCAGCCAATCTCCCTGCTCCCTGATCTTGGAAAACTCTATGAGCGGATTATTGCAAATAGAATCAAGACTCATCTCGTCAATAATAACATCCTAAATTGCAATCAATTCGGTTTTCGCACTGGTTATTCCACCACCCACCAGATCACCAAAATTATAAAATATATCAGCGATGGATTCAACAAAAAAGAAACAATAGCAGGAATTTTCTGGATATAGGAAGAGCTTTCTACCGAGTGTGGTTCGAAAGCTTACTAATTAAATTGATAAATTACAACTTCAACACAGGGCTTATAATTCTCATCAAAAATTTTCTATATCAACGCACCTTTCAAGTTAAAGTTAATAATCTCCTTTCATCCAGCCAAACTACCAGTGCCGGCCTAGCTCAAGGTTCGATAATTTCACCTATTTTATTCAATATTTACGTTAATGACATGCCCACCAACAACAATATACTTACTGCCTGCTACGCAGACGATACAGCCTTCTTATGCAAATCCCGTAACCCACAGCTGGCTAGAAGAAATCTTCAAAACCACATCAATATCATCGCTCAATGGTACAGAGCTTAGAAGATTAAAATAAACACCACGAAATCTGCACTCATTTATTTCCGGAAACATAAATTAAGGAATGAAATAGGAAATATTCAAATCAATAATCTCAATCTCCCTAAAGAAAATACTGTTAAATATCTCGGAGTTCTACTGGATCAGAGACTCACCTTCAGACAGCACGTTATCACCACCAGAAATAAAGCTTTCCAAGCATTTATGGCTATATACGCCCTTCTTAATAAAAATTCACAACTCAGCCTCAATACTAAGAAAATCATTTACCTACAAGCAATACGGCCTATCATCTTATATGCATCACCTGCTTGGGCTTCTACCGCCAAAAGTAATAGAATCATCCTTCAGCAGCTGCAAAATAAATTGCTCAGAATTATTACAGGCGCACCTTGGTTCATCAGAAACACTGTTATCCACAAAGACCTCAATAAATACAATAGATTCAGAAATTCTCAAAAATAGCCATAACTTTCAACTCAGCTGTAACAACGACCCAGATATCATCATTAGAAATCTTAATAACTATGACAATACCTTCATCCAGCGTCATAGACGTCCCAGAAACATCTTTCATGATGTAAATTGATAGTTGTATATACTGTATATATTTTACGAATCTTACTTTATTTTACGCATCTTATTTTACTTATTTACGCATCTTATTTAATCACCTATCTACTATTTATTTCTACTATTTATTCAAGTATTTTCGTATTCATGAACTTTAATTATTTCTGTAAAAAAATCACTGGTCACATGACATAGCTTGACCACTCAGATGAAAGCGCACGCACTCTAATTCTGTGCTCCGCCTTGCTACGTTCAGAGAGATAGGACGCCTTTTCACCGAGCTCCTCGCCATGACACCTTTTCACTCCCGAATGCCATTGCCTCTAATCTACGCCAGTCTCACCACTTGCCACTTCAATTATGCCATATTTATTTCTTCATTATTGCTTATCTACTGCTTCTTCAACTACAATATGCTTCTACTTAAATTGCTTCACTATGCCAGAGACAACTTACTTTTTTCTATTTTGCGTAAGGAACGCAAATTCTTCCGTTTAAATCGGATGATGCTTTCTCACAGGAATCCCTCTTCAGGCTATGATAACCATATACTAGTAAAGGCCCTTTTTAGGGCCGAATACTAGTCCCTAGGCTTATGATACAGATACAGCCAGCCTCTTCTCCGCCCAGTTCCAGCCAAAAAATATCTATCTTAGAGATTCTTTGGTTCCAGCGACGACGCCTACAATGATTGACGCTACTTCTCTCATCCCACAGTGCCTGCCTGTATACCGATGTTATGCTTCGACTCTCCGGTTGCGGATTTCCCAGTGCTTGTACCATCTTCCCAATCTACTTTTTCAAGGACTAATGGCATACTTTGTGCTTCACAAAGATATGCCTTACAACACCGTATGACAGCAGTGTTCGAAAAGAGACGCAACTTCGACAGGGATAGGACTCCCCAGTCCAGACGCCCTTTGAAAAGAACGTATCGTTCACGGATGGTACCTAGAGATCTAAACCATTGTGATTTCTTTCTATGAGATTAGGTTAAAGTTTTCGTTCTTCCGTTTCCCCAAGCACCTGAAGCAGAGAATAAATGTAGTGCTCGAATCATTAACAAAGGATATTCTATCACTAGTATGGTAGGATCTGGAATACTGCACAGATATTTGCTGTGTCACCGGAAAGGCACACATAAACGGCTATAGAAACTCTTGGATAACTACAGTTCCACTGTAAATATGATTTATCGAAATAAAGTAATTCCAGCGTTCCCAGGTATACTTTATTTTTGCCCTATTCAGAAATACGTTATGTTTTGTTTTAATATTTATGACTTGCTGATGATATATCACTTCTAATAAATTGTATGAATATTAAGAAATATGTCCTTAGAAGAATTAAGTATATTTTCATTTAGAGAATCATTCTAAGGTTTCAGTATGTTTGCGTTTTTTAAAATTTTTATTTCTTAATGGTTTACAGTGTTTAGCTGATAAAGGCTGAGGTTTAATTTTATTATTTAAAGATTTCTTATGGAAAGTTTATCGTTTTCTTGACATTAAAATTTTAGCTTAGTATAATCGGAGAACACCCAATTTTTGACTATTATTTAAATGACAATTTGGTTTAAAGGCTATTTCTTTTGCTCTTTATATATTTATTTGCTTTTGATTTTCGGATCTGCATATAATGATGTTTGACTAATTTGATTTTTTGAATGGCCTTTTTACATAATGTAAAGTTTTGTGGTTTTTTTGAGTGGAAAATTTAGCATAATGTTGTGCTTTATTCGTTTTTCCAAGTGTTTCAAAGGCGTGTAGAGTAAGTCATGGTATATTTGAGATTCGATTTTTGGGTTTTAAATAAATTTCAATGTCTTAAATGAAAATTTAATAGATTCTTTTTAGGGTTTTGATCTCAAATGAACTCAAATGATCTCAAATGAACCAGGAGAACGAAACACTTTTTCGAAGCATGTTAATCAACTTTTCTGAAACTTTAATTAATTTTCGCCTGATGAGTTCTGAACTGGAGTTTCGGTAAAGGGAGATTAATTTATATTTTAAAATTTTTATTATCTTGTATATTTTTCTCTTTTCGCATTTTCATTTTCATTTTTACAATTTGCACTGCTATAAATTTTTATTAGTCCAAAGGGGCTTCATCCCCAAAGGACTATTGTTTTCGTTTTGCGATTTTTAGTTGAATCACTATAAACGGTGAATCACTTTCAAACTGTTGCCACCCAATGCTAGAGTCCTGCATTATATTTGAAGAAATTAAATAATGAAAAATCTGTATAAATGTATGTATATATCTGGCATTGTGATAAAACAACGGTACATAGAACCATCGAATTTTGAATGACGTAATTCTCCTACGAATATGGGCATGTAGAAGACCAAATTTGAAATTAGAAATTTAGAATTTGTTTTATTATCGAATTCATATTTTATAAAACTTTAACGAATTTTTGAGTAACAAACTCAACGATTTAAAAGCGAGCAATACCAACACTCTACGGGTGGGGAGGGGGACTTTTTATCTCCAGCGCGCGGAGCTGTGTATCGGGAATTCTAAAGATATGCTCATTTTAAAATTATTTTGCGACATTGCTATTGAACTGAATTTTATGGTTTAAGTGCAAAGAACATGATATTTAATAAACAAAGGTAACACACAAAACGTTAAAAATAAACGCTTCTTTGGACGTAATTTAAAATCTGAAACCTTTCAGATTTTTTTATTTTTTTTTTTTATTTTTGTTCTGTTTTTGATATTGTGTTAAACTTCTTATATACAGTGGCAATTATTAATATTGTTGAGGAATTGCCTTGCTTTGACTCCAATTTGCTTTTAAATTTAGATGCCTTAAGTTTATTTCCGTATTAGTTAATTACGGCTTAAAGCTGAAATATAACTAAAATAAAATAAGTTCTTCCACTATCCGAAAATATCCCGTCAAAGAAAATTCAGGACGGAACACTTAGGATAAATGGGCCAATGTGTGAATCATTCAAGATGGCGGGAGAAAATCACAGGATTCAAAATGACGGCAGCAAATACGACAAAGTGAACCAATACGGTAAACGATGAGCTATGCTTCAATACTCACAAATTACCGAAAAGAGGTTTAAAATAACATTTTCCTTTTAATCTAAGTTGAATACGTTCAATTTAGATTAAAATAAAATGTTTATTTTAATCTAACCTGAACAAGGCACAATTCAATCTAAGGTACAATTTGTGCTACAGACAAAACCATCACTCTTGGTTATTTAAATTAAGCGATAGCAAAATTAAATTCAAATATTGATAAGTAATCTTAAACTACACATAAGATGACACAACAAATAAGTTGGCTTAAAATATTTTGCTGGGACGCAAGTTAAAAGTATTGTCTATTAAAAATGCCAAAATCTCAATATCAACTATAAACAGAGCTGGAGAAATTATTAACAGCGCATGAGATTGCCAGAAGCTCCCTCAACTAAAGAATTCAAAACCCTCACATTAAATACACTCACAACTAATTTGAATTCTGGTAAAAAAGAATATAGTAAAGAAAGAATATAGTAAAGATCAAAACCATAATAATTGGCTAATTAACGTAGATACCTTAAAAGTTATACCAAGTCAGAAGAAAGATGAAACTTTATGGCACTGAAACAATCGATATTTCGAAAATAATTGTTGAATAGAAAAAAGTCAACAAAAAATTAGTCCAACTTTCTTAACAGTCATCTAATTTAATAATCAATAATTTTAATTGAAAAATATTCCATAAAACGTTTTAGCAGTTTGATGATTTCGTTTTCTTTCCCATAGAATATTTAATTTTTTGATATAATTTTAATTTTGTTATATTCTAAGCTTGATGTGTTGAGGAAATAATATAAGAATTTTTAGAAATATAAATATTAAATCCTTTTAATAATTATTAATAATATTGAACAATTATGTGTATTTAATTAATTATTACACTTCTGCACCAATAGCTCGAGTGATGCAAACACTGGAGTACCTTGTCTGTCGCGACTTACCTCCATCGAGGAAATTGTTACTTTCGAATTTGCTGAGAAGTAGCAGAGGTGCTTAAATGCTGAGGAATTACAAAAGTTCTAAGCATAAAAATACCGCAGTCACATAGCACTTCTCTTACGATGAACCAGGGAGCATTTAAACAAAACTAAAATTAAACATGTGAAGGCAGTGCGAATCTTCATGACATCATAACAAATTTTTAAATAATACGAAAAAAAAGGATTCAAAATGCAAAACGGAAAATCTAGTTACAAATACACATCACGTACTAAATTACTAGATACGATACAAAAACAACCAACTACTGACAACTTCAGGACACATGAAGTAATCATATTAAGGGAAGAATTATTTTTAATGAAACTCCTCGAAGTTCCCCCTTTGAAGATTTCTTCAAGTATACTAAATAATACAAGCAGCTTCTCCTTATAAAGTCTACTAGTGATAATTTTGATTACATCAAGAATTGAAGATTCGGAAAAGATTCCTTTAATTTCATTGTAAACTTTAAGCATGTCCGCGAAAGTAGCATATATGCTATCTGAACTTCAGTTAATCTTCAGTTAACTTCAGAATATCAGTATTTTTCATCACTGTGGCTTTTGGCTCTCAGACGTTTTAGCAGAGAATAATCTATTTAGTGGAAATATTTCTGCTTTCTTCTGGTCCAGACTTCTCACCACGAGGAGCAATTTTCTCGACGATAGTTTCTGATACCTGTTTTTTCACTCGTGGCTCTTCGCCACGTGGTTCAGAGGTGTTTTCGCTAGAATCAATAATTTTCTCAGAAAGTTATTTACGTATGTTTATTGGGATTTAGGGGCATTTGGAAAAATTATCGGCATGTACGCCGTCAAAGTTGCAGCAAGTCAGTTTTTCGTCCATTCTACTTGACAATCCGAACTTTTGTATGGAAGACCGCAATTTACACACCTCGGAGCGAGTTTACACTCGTCCGAGGAATGATAGAAATATTTGCAATTATTGGATGGTATGCAAAAAGATGTCAGGTACAATATAAGCAGTTAAGGGATCATTATTGTCAAGAAAGAAAATGGAACATTCAAGAAAAAGAAACAAGTGTGGCATTTGTTTAATTTCATGATATTTCTGGATTTATATGTAAATGTATAAGGTATTTTTCTCCTTCCTTCCATCATGCCTACGTTGTGTAACGGTTAGAACACTCGGCGTGTATTAGAGAGTTCCAGGTTCAAGTCCCGGCGATGGCATTGCTCATTCATCGACTTCCTTGTTTCGAAAAATCCTAAAAATTCTCTACAGTGGCGACAGAACTAAAAAGGTGGTGGATGATGATTCTTTACCACCAGGAATTGGCGTTTGACTCTTCTAATCCCAAGTCTCCCGGTTTAAAATGTTTTCACCCTCTTTCCAGCATGCCTTCGTGGTGTAACGGTTAGAACGGTTTAGTAGAGAGGCTCAGGTTCGAGTCCCGGCGATGGCACTGCACATTTTTCACGTCTTTTTGCTTCTAAAAACCCTAATATCTATAAGTGAAATACAGTTTCAGCAGACAAATTTTATTTAAAAAATAAATATACCTTTAAACTTCCGAATTCATGTCTGTCTTTCTCTGGTGAACAAACACTTTAACAGAAGTTAAGACTTGTTAAGAACAGAAAAGTCTCAATCCACATGTCAAAGGCTTATTCTCCAAATAGTGCAATAAGTTTAAGAAAGCGATTAAAATGTTTTGTTCCCGAAAAATTATCAGTGATTACGTTGATGTTCCACATTCAGTGCTAGTGCTCTCTCACAGCAGAGCTCCTGCTGACTTAAAGTAGGTAACCAAATATGGGAGACAAAAGTTGTCATTTATGTAGACCTTACATTTGTTATCATGTTGCCATCGGATCAGATTTGAGGGAAATATTTTTGCCCAGTCGTATTCTGCTTGACAGCGAGAATTATACTGGCAGGGCATCGCGGTCATGAAATTGTTTCTGTTTATTTTCGAAGCTACAATTCTGTATTAAAATTTCGTTTCGTGCTCTCAGATTGTTTCCGGCATTCTCTCTATTTTCATTAGTGACGTTTTAATAATCATTTTACTTTTTTTCCACTGGTCAGCTAAAAAAAAAAATTATCTCCCCCCGCATTGAAATTGTATGCTTTGCGTTGTATTTAGGGTTTAAATTCAGCCGAGGTCGGTTGAGCTATTTCTTATTTTTGTATGAAATTGCAAGTCCAATCAGAGCCTCAAATAAGACGAGGTCCGAAATTTTATTTAATTTTATTTAACTGCTTATCATTAATTAAATAATTTATTAATTTTTTTATTTATATCTTTATATTTATTGAATTTTAATTTTAATTCAATTATTTTAATTATTAGTGATTTTATTTATTTATTTCCCCCCCTTCTTCCTGACGGCTTTCCAGAGAGTCCGGCACTTCTGATTTTAGAAATTAAGTCCTGCTCACAGTGCAGATTGATGTCCTTATGAGGATTCTCCTTGACAACTGTCCATTGCAATCATTAATTTATATTCGAAACCGATGGAGTTCTTGAGGAAGTCCACAGCGTTAACGAAGGGCACCTAATGATAAGTCCTTTACTAATAAATACTTATCCGCAAAACTCATATCACAAGCATCAAGTCCGAATCATTGAACTCATAGTCCAAAATTTCAGCACCGTAGATATCGTCTGGAAATTCGCCCCAATTTGTAGAGACTTGCTCCTGTAATTTTGAGTATCGATTTTGAATATCTAGTGTAATCAAAACAGGGTAGTGATGAGAATCTAAGTCTTGAATCACTTTAATTTCATGCCGAAAATATACGTTATAAAAAGCAGCTAGATCAAGAACTGCGGGGGAACCTCTAACTGGGTGAAAGGTCTTGCCACTAAGAGCTATGATCTGTAATTGGAAGCTGCTCTGAGACCATGAATTTAGTTTAATGGAATAACCTGTTCCTATTAGGACAAAACGATGTGGTATGGTGGGAATTTAGATCAGTAACAATGGTTAGTTGATTTGAAATTGCTAAAAGTTTATCAAAATCACTGAGAGAAAAAACATTACTCCTACGAGCAGCTCCTTATTAGGAAAGAGAAGCCAAAACTATAGTGAAGGGGAAGAGTTTTGTATAGAAATTTTGGATAATAGTCGCTTCCAAATGTTTCACTTTAGGGCAAGGTGTCATGTGATGTTTAATCGAACGTTTCACATAGATACAGGTACCACCACTTTTTCTGCCATATTCTGGGAGTTTGCCCTGTGATAAAGTGAATCTCTTGGACTAAAAACAAGTCAAGATCGTGCTCTGAAATACAGTCCCGTACTTAATGGAATTTATTATACAACCATTTGTACTCCATGTACAAATTGATAAAGATCTGCTGGCAATACAACTTTTACGTTTTGCGAGTTGAACTTTAGGCCGTTATAAATAGATTCTTCAAAGATAACTGGAGACATGGTCGAATGTTTAGCCGAATTACTCGCTTTCATAGAGATAAAAAGACTCTGCTTGTATAAGGCATAGCCTTTTTGAAAGCTAATAACAGAACATGCTTTCTACCGCGGAGTCGCGGAAGATATCAATCAAGCATTTTACATTTGTAAAAGGTCTCTCAGTGTTAATTAACGATAAGTTTCCAATTCGTCTTAAACCCTCAGCTTTTAAAGAAATTATTTCGTTATTGTTTGTTACCGTTCTATCAATAGAAAAAGCTAGTAGCTTTGTTTTAATTTATGAGATAACTTTCTCAGTTTTTTGGATCTATTGCTGTCATTGACATCGTGTGAGCACAAGCTTCTGCTTCATCGTTTCCACTTCTGCAGCTGAGGTTCCATATCCAAATTTTTGAAAGGCGTCTGCTAATTTATGAAAAATCATCGCTGATTCTTATTGCCTTAGGATTTTTTAACAACCATCCGCACTTCAAGTGCAGACGATGCGGGGCAGATGGGGAAAGCCTCGTGGACTATCGAAGCGAAGAAAAAGAAGAGGGAATACAGGTATCAAAGCTACCAAATGATTAATAACTTCTACTTCAATTTCAACATATGTTATTTGTTCGTATGTGTGTGTGTATAACGTGTATATAAAAGTTATATTTTTATAAAAGCATTGATGTCTGTATATTTTACATATTTCTGATAGTTTGTTGTATAAATTTTGCTGTGCATTCCGAGTGCTGGTTTTGTATCAAAACAGTTCTCATGGTAAGTACAAATTTCTAAAGATTAAATTTAACTTAACATTTATCGTTTCGAAATCTCCCGAAGTGAAATGTTATTTAATGTCTGATTATTTACTACTTAACTTTCGTCGGTGTTTTTTGCTTATGACTGCAGGTTATAGCAAAGCAAAAGTACATAAAAAAAACACGGGCTTTTGGTAATAGGTGATTTTATTTAATGGTATTTTCTTAAATTTATTGAAATTTTAGAAAAAAAAAAAAAAATTAGGATTTCGTGTTACTCTTTTTTGGCGATATTAATTTGTATTTGCATTTGAAAAATATTTCGGTGCGTTTTCCTGAAATGCATAATTTTTGTTTAAAATTTTAGTTCTTATTTTATTCACGTGTATAAGAACTTCCCGGTTGCGAAGGGTTTACTACGCCGATGGTCTCGTATTCAAATCCCGAATGAGAATTAACCAGTTAGGGCCAAAGGATGGTCCGAGGACTATAATCCTAATAAATACATGGGACTCATTCGTCAATTAATTATAACCCGCTTATAATTTCATTCACATATGTACGTATGGTGCTAACACAGTATTTCAAAACTTTTTTTTTTTTTTGAAAATTCAGTATTATATATATATATATTTAATATCATACTTACAGCGGCGCTCACATCTGTTTTCGGACGCTTATATTTTTTAAATTTGCATTGTTATTGTACTAAATATTGAAATGCAGATTAATTTTTTTCCCTAATTTATTTTTTTGTATTTTAAGCCTTGCTTGTTACAATATAAATATCATCACAATATTTCAAATAATAAAACAATTTACTCAAAAAGTGTTAATTAGTAACTTGCATATAATTCAGACACTCAAAAGTTTCATTTTAGTGTTCCGGAAGTCCAATGTTTCTTGTCATAATTTTTTGTTTTAAATGAAAGTACGTCGCAAGAATTCATTTTGCATTTGGAAATTATTACTTGTTTAGCAAAATACATTAACAGTTTCCTATCTGAAGGGAACATGGCAAGATGTTATAAATTAACAAAAATTTCTGTTAAAAATTTTTAATTTAACATGAAAAAAAAATTATTTTTTTTTTTTTTTTTTTTTTTTTTTTTTTTTAAGATGGTAGAAGTATTCAAAATATCCTTGGAATAAAGCAATTATCTATTTTTGATGTTATGAAAATGATAGAAACTAGGCGAAACTGCTCAAAGGCCATATCGGTGATTTAACCTACAATAAATCGGAACAATTCATATCCACTTCAGCTCTCAGAAAATATAATTGTTTCATCAGCAGCATTGTCTTTAGTTATACATTGTCTGTAGTTTGTATAGAGCGATCAAGAACAGCAGCAAGAAAATGACTGAATACTCAAAAAACCCCATGTGGGAAAAATGTATGGTCTACTTTTCATTCCATTTTATGAACATGCTGGGGTTGATTTTAATGTGAGATAACTAGGAATTGGCACATACCTATCATACATAACTATTCCAGCTGGACTTTTGTACTGGGATTTATATGAAGCTTTAGTTTGAAAAACTCAGTTGGCATTAGTTCTTCTCACCATTATAAATAAATTATGCAGCAGTAATGTAAGAAATGATGGATCTAATTAGCTGTATTTATGTTGGGAGATCCTTTGTGGGGGGGGGAATATGGTCTGTGTTTTTTCCCTTTTCACGAATCGGCTTTTGTCAATTTCCATTATTTTGTTCCATCCATTGATTTTAAGAATGAGATAACAACGAATTAACATATACCACTCAAATGTAATTACTTTTCATTTGAAGCTGTAGTTTATGAAACTGAATTCACATTTAACTCTTTACACCCTAACTAAATAAATCATATGGCTATAATGAAAGGAATGTTGGATCTAGTAAGCCATGCTTGTGTTTAGGCACCTTTTTCTTCTTGGCACAAGGAAAGGCGACATTTCCATTTCAAGACAGCCATTTATTTTCATGTAGGAATATAGTTTCTTTTTGTGAAGAATACATTTTCTTGGAGAAATGGAGTAGTTGCTTTTTCATTTTTTGGCAGATCTAAGTAGTAAAATCTATTGCAGTAAAATTAAGGAGGGGGAAAAAAAAAAGATTAAAAATGTGTTTGTGTGAATGATTGTTATAAAGTGAAACAAAACTAGTGCCCAGGAAATACACGAAAATAAAAAACACCTTGTAGTAGGGCTTTGAAAAAAGTATCTTTTTTTTCCAACAGATTAGATTTTATTGGTACTTATGTTTGTATCTGCATGTTAATATAATAGTGTTATAGTATAATATTGAAATAATATAGCCATCGCTGGATCTTTTTTACAAATTGTGTCTTTTTGTTTGCCTAGCGTTTAAAAGAAGATATAAAAGAGCCTGTCGAAGAAATGTCTGGAGGAGAAGAAAAGGTAACTATACAGCTATTTACTTAATTTGAGGAAACTGCATTTATATAGCTGTGGTGATTTTGTGTTGAAGAATAAAATGACGTCTTCTATATACATGACAAACATTTATTTAAACTACGAAGACGTTTAACAGCAGAGTAGAAACATGATATTACACAGCACTTAGCACTTCTCGCTTACATGCAATACTCACCACCATTGACTTTGGCTAACTCCATATTAACTAAGCATTAGTATTACGCAGCAGAGAACTTGCTTATCATGCGCATGCGCTAGGGGAATCAACGGCGGTTGCCAACATACCCCCTTTCGACGTCGATTCTCCTATTCATGAAAAGTAAAACAAAATACATATTAAACAGAATTCAATCCTACAATTGTACAACAGTTTTGATGTTTAACAGGAGTCGGGTTTGGTTAACACATCAGCTCCCATTCCACTGGTAGGTATGTACTGCACATCTAATTCACTGCGTTCATATACTTCACGCACAAAATGATGGCGAATGTCTATGTGCTTTGTACGGGAGTGAAACACTGAGTTCTTCGTAATTTTCTGAGCTCCTTGATTGTTGCAGTATATTGTTGTTGGGTGTTCTATGCTGTAACCCAGCTCCTTCAGGAAACGACGTAGGTAGACGGTTTCTTTGGCAGCCTCAGACAGAGCCATATATTCTGCCTCCGATAGAGCTACACTGCGTTGTTTTCGTGATTCCCAGGTGATGGTTGAACCACTTAATATGTATACAAAACCGGTGTAGGATTTTCTATCATCGACATTTGACGCCCAATCTGCATCCACAAAGGCGATGAGTTGTTTTCCTGTTTTCGTATAAATTAGTCCTTGATCTTGTGTTCCCTTTAGATATCGAAGTATTCTTTTCACAGCATGCCAATGTTCTTTTCCCGGATTGTTGTTAAATTGATTTAAGAAATTCACAGCGTATGTGATGTCTGGCCTAGTAGCTACTGAAAGGTACATTAGTGATCCGATCAGATATCTAAATGGAATATTTTTCATGTCAGCGATTTCGTTTTCATTTTTAGGACTCATCTCTTTTGATAATTTTTTGCTGTTATCTATAGGTGAAGACACGGATTTAACATTTTGCATATTATACCGATTTAAAATATCTTCAACGTATTTCTTTTGAGAAATTTTAATTGAATTCTCATTTTGGTGAAATTCTATGCCTAAGCAATAATGTAACTTCCCCAAGTCTTTCATTTTGAAAGCAGAAGCTAAATTATCGCGAATTGTTTCATACATTTGCTTAGAATCGGTAAAAACGATAAGATCGTCTACATAAACGATTATAATAGTTTCACTGTTAGGCGTCTTTTTAATATAAACGCAATTATCTGAATTAAGAGATTTAAATTTCATAGATTTTAATTTTTCATCCAACTTTTTGTACCACTGACGTCCTGACTGTTTTAAGACCGTATAATGATCTCTTTAAAAGGCACACTTTATCTGAATTAGTTTCATCGCGAAAACCTTCGGGAATTTCCATGTAGATTTCTTCATCTAAATTTCCATTTACATAGGCCATTACAAAATCTAATTGGTAACCTTTGAGATTATGTTCTACTGCGTAGGCTTAAACTGTTCTTATGGAACTTAATCTAGCAACAGGGGAAAAGTTTTCAGTGAAATCGAGACCAGGGATTTGAGCACACCCTTTGGCAACTAGCCTAGCTTTGTATTTTTCGATAGTGTCGTCGTGATTATATTTTAATTTAAGAACCCATTTACTACCAATAACATTCTTGTTTTGAGGTCTTTTTACAAATTCCCTGGCCTTTTCTTGAACAAGAGAGTTATATTTTAACAGCATGGCATTATGCCAATTTTTAGCATATGGTCCATTTAATGCTTCTTGCACCATAGGATTAATGCTTTCCTCAACAACATTTTGAGTTTGTTCATTTTTATTTAAAACTGTGTAGTGATATTCCTTTTTAGGCCTTCCTGGCAAACCTGTTTTTAGTTTCTTGGGTCGACCAGGCCTCCTTTTAATCAGGATAGAATGCATTGATTCGCTATCTAAATCACTTCCGCTTTCCTTTTCAGCTTCACAGTGAAGTGGCGACTCGCTACCGTCCAGAGGTGATGATTCATCACAACATGTTTTATTTTTAATTTTTTCCTCCGGAGCGAAAGGCAGATTTATTTCTTGCTCTGAGTCATAACTACAGCAGTTTTCAAACTCGTTAATAAATTTTACGTCTCTGCTTATTATCACTTTACATGCCTCAGGATCCCAAAGTCTATACGCTTTTGATTCATCAGAATAGCCAATAAAAATACATTCTTTAGATCGAATATCAAATTTGCCTATTCCTGGCCTTTTATTTAGCGAAAATGCTTTTTGGCCAAAGGTTCTGAAGTGAGAGACAGCTGGTACTCTGCCAAACATCACTTCGTAAGGTGTTTTTATTTCGTTTTTTAAACCTCGCGTTGGGCAGCGATTTCGAATGTAAGCAGCCATGTTGACTGCTTCGGCCCAGAATTTCTGAGGCAGATTGGATTACAATAACAAACATCGCACCATTGAAACTAAAGTGCGATTTAATCTTTCGGCGACGCCATTCTGGGCTGGCGTGTAAGGAGTGCTCATTTCGTGTTTTATTCCCGCATCATTAAGAAATTTATTAGTCTTTCCCTAAATATTCTAGCCCGTTATCGGTTTGCAGGATTCTGATTTTAGAGTTAAGTTTATTTTCAAAAGATGCTTTAAAATTTCTGAAAGCTTCTTTAACCTCATCCTTAGATTTCAGAAAATAAACACGAACATGTCGAGATTTATCATCGATAAATGTTGTGAAATAAAATTATCCACCTATTGATTCGGTTTTCATGGGATCACACAAATGAGAATAAATTAGATTCAACAATTCAGTACTTCTGTATTCAGATTCTTTGGGAAGGGGGGTTGCAGTTTGTTTACCCTGAATGCATACCTTACAAGTAGAAAGAGAGTCATTTTGAGAAAAAGAAAGACCTCTAACCATGTTATTTATTTGAAGTTTTTTAAGATCGTTTTCATTTAAATGGCCAAATCTTATATGCCACTGATCTATTTCTTTAGCAATTGATACAGATTCAAATATTGGCATGACAAAATAAAGATAATTTTCACGTTTAGCTAAAATTATTGTTTCGTTATTAGAATTAATTATTTGAGCACATTTTTCTTTGAAAATTACTGATTATTTTCAGTTACTTTAGACACTGAGATTAAAATATTTTTCAAATCAGGTACACACAGTACATTTTTGAGTTTGATGTTTTCAGTTTTAGAACCTATGCGAACTTTAAACTTCACAGTTCCTGTTCCATTAGCGTTAACTATTTTATCAGCAGCTAATTTAACATAAGTATCACCTACCTCATGGATTTCTTGAAACAGTTCCTTTCTGTTACACATATGCGATGTTGCACCACTATCCAGACAAAAAATGTCTTTAGAATTACTATCAGTGCATGCTTCGGCTTTTTCTTACTCCAAGGAATTCTGATTCTCTGCAGACATCGCAGTTTCACTGAGGAGTTTGCTTTTAGTTTCTTTACTTTTCTTTCTACATTCCGATGCTCTATGCCCATAGATATGGCAGAAGTTGCATCTGTAGTTAACTGGATACTGTCTTCGATTTGCAGACTTATCTGGTTTTGGTTTAGGAACCGGTCGTTGAGTGTACTTCCGATCTTTCGAATAGAATGCATGTTGTGGTTCAGAAAACGATGAATCTTTATTTTCGCGAGCGTTAGCTTCTTCCAACAGTTTAATTTTCAGCATTTCTGGAGAAGGCAATTCATCACGAGATTCAATGGCTATTCGAAAGCTTTCATAAGAGTCCAGTATACTATATAAAATCAATATTGTAAGCAAATCATCCACAATGTTTATTTCCATTTCTTTCAGTTTGTCCACAAGAATGAAAAAATCATTTAGATGATCATTCATTTGTTTAGAATCTCTCATTTTTGTAAAAAGCAATTTTTTTAGAATTGTTGCCTTTCTAGCTGGTCCCTTCGATTCGTAAATAGAATGCAATTTATTCCACAGTTCGTGAGATGTTACACAATTCTTTACGTGTGGAAGTTCACTGGGTAAGATGGATAGTATTATATCTGCTCGTGCTTTTTGGTCAGTAGTTTTCCATTTAGCAAATTCTTCATCACCAGGTTCTGGTTTCGGAATTTTCTCAGTTACATAGTCCCAATGATCATTTTTAATCAGTATTGCTTCCATTTGCAACTTCCATGTGTCAAAGTTGTCCTTGTTTAGCTTTTCAATTGACACTGTATTAGTCATTTTCATTTCAGTCGACGCAGCTTGGCTTCCCGAAAGAATTTAACAATGGTAGTTGGACTGCACAGTTAAGCACTATCTGGGCCCATAACCAATGAAGAATAAAATGACGTCTTCTGTATACATGACAAACATTTATTTAAACTACGAAGACGTTTAACAGCAGAGTAGAAACATGACATTACACAGCACTTACCACTTCTCGCTTACATGCAATACTCATCATTGACTTTGGCTAACTCCTTATTAACTGAGCATTAGCATTACGCAGCAGAGAACTTGCTTATCATGCGCATGCGCTAGGGGAATCAACGGTGGTTGCCAACATGTATATTAGAACAAAATGCTATATATTTTCATAGATAAGTTTAATGAAATGAATTTTGTTACTGCTGAACTTTTGAGAGTCGGCTTACAGCCATACTAAAAATGACTTATAAGTAATTTAGTCATAAATATATTATGTATTGAATAATTAACATATTTTATATAATCCTAGTACACAATAATAAAATTTCTAAATGATGGTATCCAACTTCTAATTTTCTAGCTATTTCGGAAATCTTTCTGCTAGAGGCAAATGTGGATGAACATCCTCCTCTTCCATTTCACCTTTAAACTTTTTATCCACTGTCCGGGTTGTATCTTCAGTTCTTTCCATAGCAATGCTCAGTGAAATGATAACTTTTAGTTTATTAATATTAAAAGTGCATTTTCTTTTTTTCTGGATATCTTTTATTATAAAGAATTGTATATTATTTATAAAAGAGTGCAGCTGAGGAGAAAAAATATTGTGGTTGCTAACTTGGGCATGGGATTTAACCTCTATCGCAGCTGATTAAAAAATCAATAATTATTCACAAGTCTGATTGATTTTGTATACTAAATATATAATAAAATACTAAATTTCAAATTTTTTTCCTTTTTATGATTCACTAGCATGATATCAGACTTCAAATGTTCAATATATGCATGCAGGTTCATTATAAAAAATATACATATATAAGCAGCTCTTAATCAGAGAATAAAATTAAACAGAAAGAATGAGATTATAAAGAAAATGTGATCTCAATAAGCAACCGAAAGATACAGTAGAATAAATTTCAAAAAGTTATATAGGAGACATAGTATAATGGTAACAGGTCTCCTGACACTTTCTGGACAGCAGCAAAGAAAAACCAAAACAAAATTCAACATGCTGTTGCCAAAATCCCCAAAATTGAGATAAATGAAGAAGAGATACCATTGGTGTTAAAATTATACAGTCAAAAGTCTTTAATCCGGACTTGTCGGGACTTCAGCGATTCTGGATTATAGATCATCAGTTTAAATCTGGTAAGATGGCATGCAGAAATTAAAAATATGAAACTGTAATTTATGAAATAAAGAGCAATTATGATCTAAAGGATAGCAAAATTTACAAAAAAAAGCTTAATATTTATTTGTTTACTTTATTAAACATTTCTTTCAACTCGCACATGCGTAAAGCATACATTACGCATAGTCAAAATTAGAAAATTGCAACCAGAAAACTATTTGATTTGTATTCGTGATATTTATAATGACAAGGAATTTGATTTAAATCATATCAAAGACAGAGTACATCGAGATAAAATACTGCATTATAAGTCGAATAAAAAAAAAGCATCTGCCCTGAAGATAAGGATAGTGCTGACAGATCAACTTCCAGTTCATTGCGCCCCGCTACGTCCCTCCCCTCACACAGAGCAGCGTGAAATTTATAAACAGATTTCGGAATGGTTAGAGAAACAAAGGAGCCTTCATCTATTTTTTGCAGCAATTCCACTTTTTGTTTGATGAACATCGAAACATGTTTTCCCTTTGTAGATCCAGCATCGGAAATTCTATTTGATATAATCGAGAGTTCCAACTTACTTTTATAAAATTGCTCTAACAGTCTGCAAAAAATAGTAAGCTGGTTCCAATTCAAAGACTAAGGGAAAATGCAATCTGCAACATTAACTGAAATAGATAATTAGATAATTTTAGGGTTAATCTTCGGATTATGGTAACTTGGCGAAACTTTGGCGACCAACCCTGCTACAGCAACCTGCTAGTTTTGTTTTGGATGCCATTTTGTTTTCACAAAGTAAAGGCATGTTTTTTTTTTTTACTCAACATTTTTTCCAACAATCTGCTAGCCGAATTACGCTTATACGAAAACTTTTATGGAACAAAAATGCTTAATGATGACGAATATTAGGTACGAAATTGGGAGAAAGTGCAGAATCGCAAACTGCTTGCCGCATTTTTAAGAATTGCACATATACGGTATCCATGTACATGCCGACCTATTTTCACTCAAAAAACCATCCCAGAATTGCACAAAAATGGCATTAAGCACACTCTTGACTTACACTGCTAAACTCCATGTACACTGCTAAAGTCCTAGCTAGTAACCTTTATTGCCTTACCAAAATGTTGCCAAACTACGTAGCTGTTACCATATTCCAAAGATTAGCCAATTTTAGCTTAGCTTATACTGTCCGTTATACATTAAACGCGCATGTGTAAATGTATTATGTGCATGCATACACACATATGTGCATCCGTAGACGCATATGCGCATGGGTAAAGGTATTACGAGCATTGCGTTGACGCATGCGCAGAAAGTTTGTAGCTTTGATGTCCGGATTATGGGTGTCTGGATTAGCGTCTTTTGACTGTATTATCATTCTACGGTGTTGTCATTCATTCTACAGTGTATTTTTCGATTGTAAGTTGAAAATGTATTGATACTCACCTTCATTGTATCTTCAGCTCATTTTCAACTACAGTCAAAAGTCGTTAATTCGGACACCCATAATCCGGAATGATCTATAATCCGGACCTCAAAGCTACAAACTTTCTGCGCATGCGCACAGGCGTTTACGAGAGCGCATAAGACCCTTACAGCTGCGAATATGTTTGTGCGCATGCGCGTTTAATGTGTAACGGAGTTATACGCTAAGCTAAAGTTATCTAATTCAGTTAATGTTGCAGATTGCGTTGTTCCTTAATCTTCGAATTGGATCCGGCTTATTATTTTTTGCAGACTGTTAGAGCAATTTTATAAAAGTAAGCTTGAACTTTCGATTATGTCAAATAGAATTTCCGATATATATTTACTACAAAGCGAAAGTATGTTTTGAAATCCGAAATCTGTTTATCAATTTCACGCTGCTCTGCGGCAGAGGGGGGGGGGCAGAAACGTCATTATTAGATTATGATAGATTAGAAAGATTATGTCAAATAGAATTTCTGATATATATTTACTAATATGTAATTTGTATCTACAAAGCGAAAGTATGTTTTGAAATCCGAAATCTGTTTATCAATTTCACGCTGTGGATTGGAAGTTGATCTGTCAGCACTATCATTATCTTCAGAGCAGATGTTTTTATTTTATTTGGTTTATAATTCCGTACTAAGTGTAGTATTTCATCTCGATATACTCCGTCTTTGATATGATTTAAATCAAGTTCCTCGTCATTATAATTCGCTTCCGATAGTGAAGAAAGTGACCCAGAGGTTATTGAAAACGAAAACATTTCGATTGACAAATTAGTCGGTATTCTCAACACAGCATTTATAGGACTTGAACAGCGGAACTTTGTAACTAATCAAGAAATTATGTCTGTTTAATAGAATTAAAGAGAAAGTATTATCACATGAAACGAAGCAACTTACATTGAAGGAAATGTTTAATAAAGTAAACAAATAAATATTAAGCTTTTTCTTTTTGTAAATTTTGATACCCTTTAGATCATAATTGTTCTTTATTTCATAAATTACGGTTTCATATTTTTAATTTTGTAATTTCTGCATGCCATCTTACCAGATTTAAACTGATGATCTATAATCCGGAAAAATCGATAATCCGGAATCGCCGAAGTCCCAACGAGTCCGGATTAACGACTTTTGACTGTAGTATCATATTACTGTATCATGGCTAGAAAAATTTTCCACTCTTCTCCAAATTCATTTCTTAGCTTGACAACCTATAGGCAATAGTGTAGACAATAAAATATTGGGTACTATTCGGTTTCGAGGGCCGTAAAAAAATTGCAGCGAAAATATACGCGCAAAAGCGCCAAATCTAGCAAATGCGCCCATTTAACAGCGCGCCAAATCTAGCGTATGAGCTGATTTCAGATTGCGTAAGTTTATATAATTCTATATTTCTTAAGACGCCATTGAAATACTAGTTGAATTTTTAAATCCTTTTTTGATATCCTATGGATTTAACAATTTGGGAATTGTCCGTGACGAAAACTCGGCAAAGGAATTTTGGGTAACGTGCAGAATCACCCATTGCTTGACGCGTTTTTAAGAATTGCACATGCTCGGTATCCATGTGCATATCGACCTATTTTCACTTAAAAAAAAATCCTAGAATTGCACAAAAATGGCACTGCGCACACCCTTGACTTTATCTATGTACACATCCACCTATTTTAACTTAAAAAGTAAAAGAAAATTGACAAAAATCCAATTGTTTTTACCCTTTTAAAAAGCGACAAACAAATAAGTGGGCGATTTTGAACTTTACCGAGAATATTTTCAAAGAAAAGGCATCATTCATTATAGAAAATTACGTTTGAACAACCAACGAGATGAAATTATGCTTTAGAGATATGTCAGTAGCAAAATAGCGATGCAGGCATCCATTCAGTTATGTTTAGTAATTTTTATATAAAGTATAATAATGATCTGAAATAGTTATTGACTCTTATGCTTCCATTCAGTCATATATAGCCTTTTTCATATAAATTATAATAATAAAAATGTGTTATATGAATTAACCTTTCATCTAAAAACATCAATCTTAGATAGTTATTTACTATTATACTTCCTTTCTTGCCGCAATTATTAGGGTTGCCGCAATTATTTTTGGCAGCATTGGCATCAACAATAGTTTGGCGATTTTTTACGGCCCTCGAAACCGAATAGAACCAAATATTGTTTTGTAAAATTGATCATCTTGAACAGTAGTACAGTATATTATATTAACAGTACATTTGTAGATGATATGCTATAGGAATTCACATTTGCATAGCTGTGGATTGCATATTGCAGTTTTTGTTGTGTTTGTTGAAATCGGACTCTTAGCTATCTGCGTGCATAGAACATAATGCAACTTCCTTAATTCCTTAATCCTCCAAAAATTACGGTTCTGGCCCTGAAAACCGTATGTTCCCTAAACTTTTACAAATATATGATGTTTTATTTATTAATTATAATTCCAAAATAACCCACGTACTTTGTTTCCTGACCGTTTTCTTCCAAATATGCATCCAACCCAAAATCAGATCCATCAGGAGTTTGCAGAAATTTTGATGAGCAAGGAATTGGAAAGCCGTCCTCCCGTTCGGAATTTTACACCCATAATCTTTGAAGGATTAAAAGCATCTAGTGGCTGTTTTTTGTTAAGTATGTGCAATTCTCCAAATTATTATTATTATTTTGATAAAACAGTTCCCTGTCTATATAGTAGTGCAAAAAACTGATAATTGTGCATGTATTGTATGAAAATAGAAGAATATACAAAAATAGGTAGCACGAATAGTTTTCTCAAAAGTACACAACGAATTTGTGATCTTACGGTACAATTGAAGATAATCAGAAAGTGTCATATTTTTCAGTTATTCATATCTGTTATCGAGTTATTTGCAAACTGGTATGTTAGCTGAACCTCAAACAGATTTGCTAAAAACTCTTGGCGTAGAAATGGAAATATACCGTAAATCCTGGAGTTGCAGTCTTCAAAAGCATGTCTGATTTAAATACTTAATTTATATTGCCATTTTCTGTTGTTTTATTTCTTAAGTTCTTGTTCTAACTTATATGACATTATTTTTTGACATGATTATATAATTAAGTAAAGTTTTTTTTTATAAGATAATCTCATTCTTTTCTAGAAATGTCCCAAGTGTACTGAGGTGCTAGATGTTGAAGAAATCAATTTCTTTCCCTGTGAATGTTACTATCAGGTATTTTTTATTTTTTAAAATCAAGTGGATAGTAGAATTTTAATAATTTTTAGGCCCCAGGACCAAGGGTTGTATCAGGGTTGCCACAGTACTTGGGAAACCAGGAAAAGTCAGGGAATTTCATCCTGCAGTCCCCCAAAAAGCGATTTTTGCTCCATCATCGGAAGCAATCACTTTCTTAGGACAAATTGTGTGAGCATCATTTGGACAGTATGTATAAAGGCAATTTTTGCAGCACCTATCAGATTGTTTTTTAGAAAGGCAAAGCAAGTTTCCAGCTTCTTTGGTTTGTAGTAATTTTGAGAATCCAGAGATTCACATGCTCAGCACAGTGCATGTTGAACGAAAGTAAATTCCCCCCCCCCCCATTCTCATATAGGCATTTTGCAGTATAATAAAAAAAATAATAATCAATCATCTAGGCTAACAATTTAATATATCTATAATCGCCAAAATGCTGTTGATTTTTTAAATTCAGTTTTTAATCCTGAAGTAATTAACTTTATTTTATTGTTATTGGTATAATTTAATGTGCCTTTCTTTAAAATTTATTTATTATTAGTTAATAATACTTTGAAATTTCAGGCAATTTTCTCTGGCTTACTTGTGAAACTAATTCTAGCAGTAATATGACATACCATCACAAAATTTAGTGCACATTTTTTTTTATTTATTAGAATCCGATCGGGCAGATTCTAATCATCTCAATTCTGAGTGCAGAGAACAACTCTTATTATAGTTATAAAGGTCATGCTTTAGGGATGTAAAGTCATATGAAATGGGCAAATTTTTGTGTTTTCAAGTGGTGCCGTAATTAATTTACCCTCAGCACAGCCAACATGCACTATGCAAATAACCTGGAATTTTCTTAAAACGTACCTGGAAACCTTGAAAAATCAGGGAATTTAATTCTCCTGTTTGAGTGGCAACCGTGTTGTATTACAATGTCTTTCTAATATTTACATTAAATCTTGATTGTTTGTATATAGGTAACTAAACTATTATGATTTTTTTAATATTCTCACCAAAAAAAAAAATATATCAGAGCAAGGGAAGAATGCATTGAAGCGGTAAAATTTCTTGAGGAGATAAAGAACTTTCTTTTTTAAAATGCACCAATGTATTTTATGTTTAAAAAAATATTGTATACCCACTACATAAATTACTTTCAAAGTAATCTTTATGCTCTTAAACAAGAGAGGGAAAAATATTTTGTTTACAAAGCCCTTCACCCCCCCCCCCCCCCACACACAATAAGGATGTCCCAAAATTTAATTCCTACATTAATGCTGCCGTTATGTTCTGTATATGTGCAAATAGATTAATGATTCTGCAGGAAATGCTAAAAATAAGATGTTGGGTTTTCTAGAAGAAAATTTCTATACATAAAGTCGCTCTTTTTTACTTCCTTGAATGAAGTAAAGTAAGTATTGTAATTGTGAAAAATTCCAGTTATCATATTTCAACAAAAATATCCATTTTGATCACAATCGAGTGCAATTTAACAATGTTTTTTTGCGACATCTGTACATAAGGATAGAATAAATGACTCTTTATCTCCAAACAGATTATAAAATTGATTTAAAATGAATTTTGAAGGCATTTGTTGTGATTGCTCTACTTACATGTGTATGTATCTTGTGTAACTCAAAAACAAGTTGCTTCCGAACATTGAAATTTTGTATATAGGACTGCTATAACATGTAGTTGTGCTGATTGAAATCAGCTGCGCCAAAAGTATAAATATATATGTACCCACACTGTTACTTGTCTGTGTAAGCTATTTTTTATTCTTATGTTGGTAAATTATGTATTTTTTGCTTTAAAAAGAATTGGATTACGGTAACTTGGCGATTTTTTTGCGAAACTTTGGCGACCAACCCTGCTACAGCAACCTGCTAGTTTTTGTTTGGACGCCATTTTGTTTTCACGAAGTAAAGGCCTTTTTTTTTTTTTTTTACTCAACATTTCCAACATTTTTTTCCCACAATTTGCTAGCCGAATTACGCTTATGCTAGAAATTTTATGAAACAAAAGTGCTTAATCATGACGAAGATTAGGTGCGAAATTGGGACAAAGTGCAGAATCGGCCACTGTTTGCCGCGTGTTTATGAATTGCACATACACGGTGTCATCCATGTACACGTCGACCTATTTTCACTTAAAAAATCATCCCAGAATTGCACAAAAGTGGCATTGCACACACTCTTGACTATATCAATGTACACTGCTAAAGTCCTAGCTAGTAACCTTTATCGCCTTACCAAAATGTCGCCAAACTACCTGTTACCATATTCCAAAGATTAGCCGAATTATGTTATTCTTATTATGTTGTTCTTAAGGTTTTTATACCTTTAGTTAATGTGCATATAATGGTGGTAGGATTGTCAATTATTTAAAGGTTGTTTAAGTGTGGCTAAGCCTAATTTTTGTTTATCATACCAGCCACATTTGTTTACATTTGAAACTTGGCAGAATATTGAATTAATTCAGTTTCTGCATCTTCGATGTTTTTCTGCCGAGTGGGACCAAAAGTAAACTTTGCACACTGAAAAATCTGCCTTGTTGCCTGCCGCTGACCAGATTGCTTGCTTTTGCATAGAAAGTCTGATTTTAATTGTAAAAATTGTTCGTTAATTGTTTTAGCTGCATTTGGTATTTTATTTTTTTTTCTATATTTTTCAATTTTTCAAATATATAATTTTTAGGCTTAATGCATTTGTCCTTGACCTCAAAGTGAGAACTGAATTAATTGACTGAGGAAATCTATCTCTAATGAAATTCAAGGAAATAAATTTAAATGAGATGCAGCAAAAAATTCACATAATTTTAATGTTCTATACAAAGGAGTCATGGTTTTCGCATCAGAGTTTTTTATTTATCATGTTTTCTATTCCTAATCCCAGGAAATATATAGTGCTATTTTAAGCAATTGTTCTCTATTTGCTGCTACATAAATAGTGTCACCCATTGTTCAGTATGTAAATAAACGACCTATGACATGTACTTAGGTTTAAATATAACACATGAAATGTTGTGAGCAAGTAAATTCTTGATGCATGCCACATAATTGTAAAATCAATTAATCACATTGGAATTAATATTAAATCAGAATATGAATCTAAAATGAGGATTTATGTAAAGGAAACAAATTTGCTGAGATTCACAACTCGTGTTTACTATAAAAAAAAAGAGTTCTAACATAGGCACAACAAATGCTATTTAGTTTTAATAATAAATAAATTCGTTTTGTCCAGCAGAATGTGTTACAGTCAAAAGTCTTTAATCCGGACCTCAAAGCTGGGGCGCAATGAACTAGAAGTTGATCTGTCAGCACTATCCTTATCTTCAGGGCAGATGTTTTTATTTTATTCGACTTGTAATTTCTTACTAAATGTAGTATTTCATCTCGATGTACTATGTCTTTGATATGATTTAAATCAAATTCCTCATCATTATAAATATCACAAATATGCGTGGAAAGAAATGTTTAATTAAAGTAAAAATATAAATATTAAGCATTTTTTTGGTAAATTTTGATACTTTTTAGATCATAATTGCTCTTTATTTCATAAATTATGGTTTCATATTTTTAATTTTATAATTTCTGCATGCCATCTTACCAGATTTAAACTGAAGATCTATAATACGGAAAAACCGATAATCCGGAATCGCCGAAGTCCCAACGAGTCCAAATTAAAGACTTTTGACTGTATAAGTTTTTTTTATTAAAAATTTTACTTTCATATACATATAAGAACAAAAATTTGCCATGCTGAATTTTCTGAAATTTGACATTTTGTTTGCATTCAGAAACGAATGTAGATTACAGGTAATCCTTTTAGAGGAAAATATGGTTGTGGATTAGAATATTACTGTATTTGTATAATAATTTAGAGTGAAAATTTTTCTTATACTTGTAACATACAAAGCTATAAAAAGGCGGTTCTTCCCCCAGTACTTTCTGAATATCTGCATCTATATGTAAGTCAAGATATTTTATCTTTTATTTTCTGTAATGAGTGTAAACTTCTGTTAAACTGTTTCTAGGGGTGAGAGACCATATAAAATGTTACATTTGGTAATTTTTACAGTGATTTTTTAAAGTTAAAAATGGCTGAACATGAATATTTGTATCATTTAAAACATTTTGTAATTTGAAATAACTTAGTTAGAAAAAATTCTAACTTTTAATTGACCCTGTTACAATATTAGATTTTATATTTAGTATTCTTAAAAGTTACTTATACCACATTTTAGCTCTGTTTAATGAAATTCTTTTTTTTTTTTTTTTTTTTTTTTGTTGTTGTTGTTTGTTTGTTTGTTTCATGTAGCTATGTCTTTTTTGTTGGAATGAACTTAAATCAGGTGATAGGAGGTGTCCAAACTGTCATAAGGTAAGAATATTCTGCTTCTGTCCATGCATTGTTAAACATGTTGCTGTCTCCTTTTTTAATTTTTTTATTAGGTTAAAATACAATTTGTATTTTGTAATTAAGTAGAATTACAGCCTATTCCTTTTCCCCCACAAACTCATCCATCAGCATTGATAAAATTTTTTATATGAAAATAATTTTCTAATTAAATAGTATTACTCTTTTTCCCCCCTCAAACTGCATGTTGAGCTATGCCGTTGGGCAGTTTTATATTATGTAACATATTGATCACAGACAAGGTTCCTACTCAACTTTGAAAATCAAGAGACATTATTGAAAACATAGCTTTTTAAATATTTTGTGGCATGCTGTTGAATTGAATTTTTTAGTTTAAGTGCAAAGAATGTGATAGTTAATAAATAAAGGTAACACATAAAACAATAAAAGTGCTGCTTTTGGATGTAATATAATGTCTGAAAGCTTTCAGTTTTTTTCTTTTAAATTCTTCCGAAATGTGTTTTGAGGGTAAGGGTTCAACTGATTACAATTTTCATTAGTAACCTTTAAGAGAAAATGAAGCTATTGCATTCTTCCGAAGAAACGAGGGAGGATTATGGTCTGAATATAGCCGGAATTCATGATTTTTTTCATTTACAAATCGAATTTCTGGATTTATGAATTATAGTCTCCTTATCATTCTCAATAATTTTAGAGCAAATATAAGAGTTAGATAGTATAAAAATTTATAGACTATAAATTGTTTAAAGCCTGTTTTCATATACTGTGTAAAGCTCGGTGAGAGATCAAACTTCTTGTATGAGCATACTGAGTTTGCACAGTAGGAAATTTATATACAGGAGAGGTATAAAAAAAAGGTACTATGAAGTTTCAACTGTAATATTCTGGTTTCAAGAATAGGAAATACTCACTGTTAATAAAACTTGATTAAATCTGTTTTAAGTTGCTTACATGGAACTTTGATTGAAAGTTCATTTATTTATATGACTGATATTATAGCAGAGTGTAGAACATCACTGAACGATGAAAGCCTAGCTGCTATACGCAGTTTGAAATATTATTTATTTTCATTATGTTGCAAAGTACTTGTGTGCACCTTTTGGGTCAAAAAATCCTTCTGGTAAAGTTTTTAAGGATAATTTGTTGAATAGATGGACAGCTTGCCCCAATTCTTTATACTTAAACCATTCTTTTCCTTCTAGCAGTTTCTCATCTCCAACACTTATTGCTATGTATATTTTAAGTTGTAAGTGAAAAGCCGATGTCTGCATCAAAATGTTTTGTTGATGATACCGAGCTTTCAGTTGTCAGCAAAGAAAAAAAGAAATGCAAGTAGTTCCCCAAAACTGAACCTCTCCTGTCCCTTCCCCCAAGAAACAGCATGCAATTATTTTTTTAAGTGCTAAGAGATCATATAGTAAAACATAACTTAATTTTAAATCAATTTGAAAAAAAATTATACTTCTTTCTTAACTCAAATTGTTTGAAAATATGTGTGTATGCTTATACATATGTATTTCACTTTAATTTCTGAATTATTTGAAATTATGTAGGATTTTTTTATTCATGGTCATTTTCAGGATTTTTGAAATGGGGGTGCAAATTATGTGTGGTGATATTTTACCTTTCACCCAATTTACAAAAGGGAATAAATGCAATTTTTTTATCAGTAGGTATTTGTATTTTTGAAAATTATTTTTTCCCCCATTTCTTTTAAAATGTTATTACTATGCACAATTTCTGTGACAATTTTATTATTTAAAAGCCCTTTTTTGGGGGGATGATGGTCAAAAGCATCTAAACTTAATGACATTTATTTTTTCTTTGGCACATTGGTTGTTGGCAAAACAAAGAAATATCCTTAAGCTTTATTATAAAATATCATAGAAATGATATATACCACTATATGTATGAATTTATTATGAAGGATGGGCTGTTGTAAATTTCTTTAGCAAATGAATATTTTTTTTTTTTTTTTTTTCCTCCAGAATTTGACATTTCTTTTTAAAATCTCTACCTGCTTTACTAAAAGGTTTAGATTAGTATTTCTCAACCTATGGTATATGCACCCCCATGGATAATGGAAATAGTCTCAGGGTAAAAAAGATGTAATGGTAGCATTACATCTTTTTTTTACATCTTTTAATTACATCTTTTTTGCTGGATTGATTGAATGCTAGAGAAAAAGTAAAAAATTGTTGTAACAACTGGTATTTCCAATCCAAATTATATTTCATTACAAAAATTAAAAAACATTAAATTCAATCTGAAATAATTTTAATTCAGAAAGATACTTACAGTTTAAGTGTATATTTTATCTGTAGAATCGGTACCTTTTGAAAGAGATAGGACAACTGTTTCGATGCACAGTACAGTCAAAAGTCGTTAATTCGGACACTCATAATCCGGACCTCAAAGCTAAAAACTTTCTGCACATGCGCCGCGTACGCGTAAGACCTTGACTACTGCTCATATGTGTGTGCGCAAGTGCAGAACACGTTTTCGCCGGCGCGTTTAATGTATAACGGACGGTGTAAGCTAAAATTATCTAATTATCTATTTCAGTTAATGTTAATGATTGCGTTGTTCCTTAATCTTCGAATTGGATTCCCCTTATTATTTTTTGCAGACTGTAAGAGCAATTTTATAAAAGTAAACTTGAACTTTCGATTATGTCAAATAGAATTTCCGATGCTGGAACTTCCGAAGGATCTATAAAACGAAAGTATGTTTCGATGTCGATGATGAAAGTATGTTCGATGAGTTGATAGTCGGGATGATAAAAGCAAAAAGTAATCCAAAAAAATTGCTAGGTTAGAGTAAATGTTATGTAATTTTATGTAACAGTAGGTATATTTTATGATTCAGTTACAACCCACTCTTTCTGGAAATGCATCTATCATTAGACTGTTTACTTTGTTTCATTAAAATTTGACTAATTTTGCAGGTTTATCCAGACAATCCAGTAAATTTCAAGCCTATGACACAAGAACAGTAAGTGCTAAAATTATCATCATGTTGTTTTTAAAGAGTAATATACGTTTATTATATTTTATTTAATATTAGATATACTTTTTATATAACTGTCACTTAAAAGGGATTGTGCCTTAGAATCAAGGTGTCTTGTCTTATAACTGCAGATTTTTAATTATTAATTGTTCCAATAACTGATTATTAATTTATTAGAATTACTGATTATTCCAGATGCAAATATGTACATGTGTATAAATACACACATATAAAACATGAAGCAGGGTCTTAATAATTAAAATAAAATCAATGTATTAAGTCATTCAGGAAGTTCCATATTGTTTTTTCTAACGATAAATACTAGTTAACCCCTTCGCGCCGACTGTCACGTATACGTGCCAGCAACGAACACACTTATCTACCGGCCGAAACGCAGGCATGCCAGAGCATTGTTGCGCTTTCTACCGACTGTCGCGTATTTGTGCCAGTACCTTGGAACGTTTTTCAAACTATAATTTCTGCCACAAGATGGCACTGTATGTCCATATGGTTTCAGATACATGTACATTAGACCTTCTACTCGAAATGAGAGAAGCATGACTCACATACACGTGTTTTTGATTATATAAACAAACGGGGAACTAAATGTTTCCGAATGGCGTGGTTTATGACGTCTCTTTAAATCGCACTTTATTTGCACGTGGTAGTTGTTTATTGTAAGTAGAAGTTTAATATGCGCTAAAGCGTTGAGTATTTCCGTTTACAGTTCAGTTTTTAGAAAATAATTAGATCTTGTTAGACGTGAATTCTTTCTGTTTTTACCGTTTCAATGTCGAAGCGTCGAAAATGTTTAACAGAGCATGAAATAGCAGAAATGATGCAAAATATTTCAGATATTGATTCTGAAATTCTGATATTGATTCTGAAAGATTAACTGAAAGACATTTTCCAAAACTTCAGAAGAGACTGACAAGAAAATGAGACGACGATGCTTCGTTTGTTCACATTCCCGGAAAAATCCTCCAAAACGGCAAATGAGTTATTACGAGTTCAAGGAATGTAACGTAGGACTGTGTGTAGATCCCTGTTTTCAAATTTTTCATACGAAAAGAGAATTTTAAGTAATATATTTAGTTTTCAGATGTATAATGTTAAAAGTCATAAAATGGTGAGTAATTAAAATAAAATGTGTAAAATATGCATTTAAACAAGAAATAAGGTAATTAAAGTATATATATATATAAATATCTATAAAGCATAAGCCGCTTAAATACTCTATAGAGCATTATTAAACAATGCGTTGATACTTCGGAAATTTCATGGATTTAGGCTTAGTAGCTAAAATGCCCCCGGCCCTGGAGAGACGCTCGCGGAAGACACTGCCGGCCTCCGTAATAGCGCGTTTTCGCTACCCGGCTCGAAGGGGATAAGCAGTATGAGAAATAAAGAAAATTTCATTGAATGACATAAGCACCATTTTGTTCTATGACTTTTTATCATTTTCTTTGCATCTGCAATTCCTTGAAAAAGTTATTAGGTTTATTTATGAAGAAAATATTGTTTGACAGTCTCCTAAGAAATCAAATCCAGACCTTTCAGAGAATTTCGAAGTTGCCTGAAAAAATACAAATCCAAGGGGGCAATGTCTGGTGAATATAAGAAAGATGGTGCAGTCAAAAGTCGTTAATTCGGACTCGTCGGGACTTCGGCGATTCCGGATTATCGATTTTTCTGGATTATAGATCATCAGTTTAAATCTCGTAAGATGGCATGCAGAAATTCTAAAATTAAAAATATGAAACTGTAATTTATGAAATACATTATGATCCAAAGGGTATCAAAATGTACAAAAAAAGCTTAATATTTATTTGTTTACTCTATTAAACATTTCTTTCAACGCACGCATACGTGAAACGTACATTACGCATAGTCGAAATTAGAAAATTGCAACCAGAAAACTATTTGATGTGTATTCGTAATGTTTATGATGACGAGGAATTTGATTTAAATCATATCAAAGACGGAGTACAACGAGATGAAATACTACATTTAGTAAGGAATTATAAGCCGAATAAAGTAAAAATATCTTCATTGAAGATAAGGTTAGTGCTGACAGATCAACTTCCAGTTCATTGCGCGCTGCGATGCCGCCCCCCATAGCAGCGTGAAATTGATAAACAGATTTTGGAATGATTAGAGAAACAAATCACCTCTCTGTTACTTTCTTCATACCTTTATCCATTTTTTGCAGCAAGTCCACTTTTTGTTTGATGGACATCGAAACATACTTTTGTTTTGTGGATCCTTTGGGAGCTCCAGCATCGGAAATTCTATTTGACATAATCGAAAGTTCAAGCTTACTTTTATAAAATTTCTCTTACAGTCTGCAAAAAATAATAAGCCGGATATAATTCAAAGATTAAGGAACAACGTAATCATCAACATTAACTGAATTAGATAATTTTAGCTTATACCGTCCGTTATACATTAAACGAGCGTGCGAGAACGTATTCTGCGCTTGTGCACACGCATGTGCGCAGTCGTAAAGGTCTTACGCGCATGCGTAAACGCCTATGTGCATGTGTCAACGCGGTGCATGCGCAGAAAGCTTTGAGGTCCAGATTACGGGTGTCCGAATTAACAACTTTTGACTGTATTTACCTATACTCAGTTAGTCTGTATCTGACATTCATCAAAATACAAAGCTGAGCATTATCATGATGGAAGACAACATCTTAACAATTGATGAGTTGTGGATACTCTGCTTTGATTTCTTCTTTTAAAACCACCATTTGAGAACAATATTTTTCCAGATGTTTAGTCTGATTTGGATTCACAGGATACTCTTTTTTTTTTTTTTTTTTTTTTTTTTTTTTTCTTTCTTTCTTTCTTTCTTTCTTTGTAGATTTACCACATACAAACCATTACTTTTTGGGCCTGCAGCCCTCCTCAAGAGAGGGACTAATTCAAGAGGACCTGAGGACTAATTCCTCAAGAGACACAGTTTGAAGGCACTTTGAGAAAAGCGAAAATTTCAGCCTAGAAGATGATGCCCACTCTTAACAAACATCCTCTGTAAGCAAGGACTTAGAGAAGCTAACTCTGAAAATCCATGTTATGCAGTTAATATTCTAAATACATTAAACATAATATTCCAAATAATACACTTAAAAGTAGATATATAAGCTACAACAATGTATGAGTATTCCATATTTTAACAGAGCAGAATATGCTTACTTGAGTTTCTGCATAAGATTTTTTGCTGAAAAGAAATAAAGAAATTATTTTTTTGGAATGGCTCACTGTTAATGCCTCTTCTCGAGTAGTTTACTCAAAAGACCTCCTTTCAGGATTGCAGCCCTAGAAACGTAAGTAAGCATATTCTGCTCTGTTAAAATATGGAATATTCATAGATTATTGTAGCTTATATACCTAATCTTCTTTAATGTATTATTTGGATTATTAACTATATAACGTGGATTTTCAGAGTTAGCTTCTTTTTATAAGTCCTTGCTTACAGAGGATGTTCGTTAAGAGTGGTCATCATCGTTTTCTTCTAGGCTGAAATTCTTGCTTTTCTCAAAGTGCCTTCAAATTATGTCATCAGAAACATTTTGTCCACATACAGCCGAAATTTTATGAGCAGTCTGACTGGCTTTTTTTCCTTTTTTAAAATTAATAAAGCATAATTTGACAAAAATGAACTTTTAGGTTCTTCATTTCCAGTATTGCACTGTAAATTATGCTAAACACATGATAGAATTATGCAGCGTGAGAGAAAATACTGTACTTAAAATCTGCATAGATCAAGGTTACTCCTTATCAGTAGCAAAATAATAAAACGGAAGATAACACATTTGATTTGAAAACCTGCAGACATTTTTTTATGACCCAGTAATAATATTTAGGTAAAATATTGTTACATGCTTATGGGTTTGTAATGGATTAAGTGCACACAGAACCATTAGTAACTTGGTAAAATTTATTTTCCCTAAAGAATGCTTACTTCAAAACTTACCTAATTCTGAAACTTTTCACAAAAGTACTCATATAGCTCTTCTTAGTATCGCAGAGGACAAATGTTAAACACAAGATAGTATAGAAGAGTCTGAAAAGCTTGCACAGTGATTTCTCAGTACTCTGAACTAAACTGGCTTTAAGTGTTATTCCAACTGATCTATTGCACCAAAGGGCGATATTGGCGGCTCCATGAATTTTAGTTGCTATGGCCCACAATGATGGAAAATTCTGTGCCATGGAAATGGTGCTAAGGAGAAATCTGAGTAAGAAGAATGTTAGTGGAGTAATCCATAAGGCTGCTGGTGTGGGAGAAGCAGTCAGAAGAGTAGAAAATCACATGAAACATGCACAAAATCTGACTAAACTGGCGGGTTAGCGTGACACTGAAAGGTCCAAATGTGAAAAATACAAATACATTACAATTAGTACAAAAAATTAAGAGATACGAAAATCGAAATTAACAATTGAAATTAAATTGTATATATGTAAACAAAATTATTTACATATATACAACCTCGTGAAGAAAAGACTGAGTGTAGAATCATTTTCACAGTTTGCAATTAAATGAGCTACAGGTGGTTTGATAAACTTATCTTCCTCAGGCTTCGTACGGTCCTTAAGAGTCCTTTAAAGTCCTTTTTTTGGAATCGATTTTTGGTCCTTAAAAGTCCTTAATTTTGGCCAAAATCGTCAGAAGGTCCTTAATTTTTAATCATCTGAAATTTCTGACTGTTTTTACGACTGCCATTTTGAGTGTGAATTAGCATTTTGGAGAAATATTTTTGGCAGTTCTCGGACAAATATCGTTATCTTTTGAATGGGTGAATGCGTTCATGGGTTATAATTTGTTCCTATTTCTAATATAAAGGGTGGAATAGAGTTTCTGAGCAAGTGTGAAACATAAAGCATTCGAAATTATTTCATTTTTTCTAGTAAAGAGCTCTTAAACAACTTTTCACTTTTCGGGAAGTGAATTCTTTTATTAAATTGCTCTAAATTTGGCGACTTATCAACATTGGCGATTTTAAGAAAAGTTTCTATAGAAAATTTTTAATTCCGAGATCTGGGAATTTTTCGACGATTTTTTAAAACATTGTAAAGTTTCATTAAAGTAATGGTAATATATTGTAATTACATTTATGAAATAACATTAAAATAAAGCATTTTTATTTTTGCTGTCGTATTATAAAGTTTCATTTTGGCCACTTTTTATACAATATTTTGAATCTGAAAAATAAGCAAGGTATAATGCTATAAAGCACAATTTACGAAATGGTTCTTAGCAAAAGCAAAATAGCTATGTAATTAATTAAAAATTTCTTTTTAATTTTTTCCTGGTAAGAGTTTCCTCATGTAATTGTCTCAGGATATGCCTCAGTTTTCTCTATAAAATTAATTTTACACATCTTTTATCCAATTTTTTTAAAAAAATATTTCTGGCTTTTTGCTGTTACTGAATTGGCAGAGGTAATTTTTCTTTAGGATTATAGACATTGCAGCTTAGAAAGTTTAGAAAGATTTGAAGGCAAGACTCACTATTCTGGAAGATTCCAGAAAAATGTGGCAAAATGAAAAATGTCTCCATGGTATTAATACATAATTTCTTACTTTTTGGAGAACATCTGGAAGAGCAATAAAACCATAATAGTTGAATGTTTTAGTTATGATACTAGAATCGTTTTCTTAACATTTTTATCTTCCCTTTATTTTCTTTTTTTTTTCACTAAACCCAAGCATAAAATATCAAAAATGCTTCTAATCTTATCACATGGACAGGCATTATAGAAAATAATTTTTTTATTAATAAATTGAAAACTGACAATTTAAACAATTCATCTAATATGTCTTAATGCATCATACACACTAAATTGTGCTGCTTGGTACCTTTGTAAATTTTGCTTCCAATGCCTGTTCTAAATTCTAAAAGTTTTCACATTTCTAGATTTTGTTGCTCGATGTGTGAATAAATTCAAAAAATTCTGCCACACCAGCTCTGTAGCTGGACCTTACCATATATATTGCATATTTCTTCCGAATGTTCCTATTACTATAAAATTAGCAGCTTTCTCTATACATTCTAAATGCATTTAGTATTTTTAGAATAACAGAAATCTTTAATTAAATCCAAAAACTCTAAAATGAAAAGGAAACGTGGAAGAAAAAACTGAATACATTAAGAGAAAGGAAAATTATTCTTCAAAGCAATGTACAGATATTATTATGTAAATTACCCAGTTGTTTACAATTTCAGCCTTTACTATAATTTCCCATTTCTATTTTCTCACCAGAATACAAATCACTTTAACAGTTTTTAAACTGAGGTTTTTGGAGTGTGAGACAAGAATGTGTTTCTGACCTCCACTTGTTCCCTGCATTATTTTCTGCCAGCCCTGATAATTTGCAATTATTCGTCTTTATATAACCGCTGCCGACATTTGAATTTGTTATGACAATAGAGTTACTGAGTCAGCTTAAAATGAAATTAAATTGTATAATCTTTGATGACAAGTCCATATTTTTAGTTTGCATTTGATTCTTCTTGTTTAATTACATCACCATAGCTGTAATTGATTTTTTTAGCATAAGAACATGCTTTATGTTCTTCTTTTTAAATAAGAAGCTTATTTAAATCTTTGTAGTTACTTTCAGATAAAGCAATAATTTGCTTCACATCTGTCCGGAGGGTTTTGGACTATTTAACTTTTACCAGATCAAGTAAACCCTCATAGGTACATTTTGGAGAGGTTGACAGGTTAGCAGATACAAAATGTAGAAACCAGAGAGAACACTGTCTTGCATATTGATACAAAGTTCTAACTGTTAGAAAAAATGCTTAAAGAGAAGGAAATTGATATAAATTCGCCAAAATGTCTGGGAAGGCTTTAAATTAAAAAGACTCATAAATATCTTGTTGAGTGTTGCTACAAAATATAAATATTTTGTAGCTTTTAATGTGTAATTAGCCTAATATCATTTAAGGATCAATGCCATAAATTACATGTATTTTAAACTATGAAATTTTATTAGATTGTGATTTAATAAGGCTTTTTTAACAAATATTGTTAAAAAATAAATAAAATTTAATAGTGGCCATATAAATCCATAATGACTAAGGTTATCTAATACCCAGTTTAATTACTTATAAATAACTGGTTACCTTTAAAGATTATCTCTGCATTTTAAAGCGAGTTATTGCCTTTCATTAACCCTTATCGTGGTTACAAGATAAAACACAAAAATGTAAAAATTCACGTAAAATCTATTCTTCGCATCCATTGAGACTTAAAGTAACGCAAAACAACTTGTCACCTCTGGTGCTTTAGTGGATTATTAGGACCTTAAACTATATTAACTGAGTTACAATCCCTTGAACTCTATAAGAAACTACGACACTAACTGCGTCAGACAGACCTCAGCTAACTTTCGAAATTGCGAACCGTGCTTACATCAGGCCTTAAGGTTTGTTCTGATCATCAGGTCTCTCCTAGACAAGCTGGAACGGCGACAACAGCCAGTCTTTTGTTTTGAATCATGCTGATTGTGATTTTACTTCTCACTTTAACCTATGCCACTTGACATAAAATCTACTTATTATTTACTAAACTCATAGAGTGAGCAAGTGTGTGACAAAATAAGACGTTAAAAAAAAAAAAAAAAAAAATTCAAAGCTAACTGTTAGGTAAACCTAAATAAAATGTCACTTATCTTCTTTCAAATATGTCCAGTTAGTATGAGTTAATTAATGATAAATTTCATAAACTTTATTTTATTCTCAAACTTACAATAATTATATTTAATACTAATGCATCCTACTTGTGGATCTATTTTATTTTTAGGATGGTATTACAAAAGAGAAGTTCAGCATAGATAATATTTTAATTGAATTTATTCAGTTCCCATTTGCTTATAGGTCCTTAAGTTTTTCATGAATAGTCCTTAAAAGTACTTAATTGCCGTGTGCAGAAATGTGTACGAACCCTGCTTCCTGTGATATTTTACTTTTGAATATTTGTGAGCAATTAACAAAGTCACAGGTAGTTTACAGTGTTAAGTAATTTGTAATTTCTGTTGTGTAAATAAGTTTTTAGGTCATCAGTTATAAGATCCATATGGAGTGCAGTGCTCCTGACTAAATAACATGCATCTGTAGTAATTCATCAAAATTTGTTTTGCGTGACTTGTAGTTTGTGACTTTGACTGTTTGTTGACGTATTCCAAGCAAGTGATGCATAGCATGGCATTAGCCTGATACAGACTGAGAACGAATGCTTATTCCAGTCTTATATAGTTTTCCCTGACCTGCAAAAAATTTCTAGTGTTTTCAATTTCTCAAAATTGCTAGAAGGCATAAACAGTTATAGTTTTACCAGAATCAAACCAAAATGATGAAAAATGTCACCAAGTTTAGCAATTTTTGACAATTTCTCGCTAAAATTGGTAACAAAAATTAGATGCCAAAACCATCACCTATTTGGTGCCAGTTTTGCGAGATAGTAATTTCCCTCAGAGTTAAATGTACTTGTCCCTGAAACCTTATTTTTCTGGCATTATATTTTCCATTCTTGAGACCTTTCATATTAATTACAGTATACAAGAAATACTAGAATTATATATAATTTCATTAAAACTATTTGCAGATAATACAAATTTTATAACAGTGTACAAGCACTGATTATAATATTTACAAACCAACAAGTGTTAATGTGACTATTTTTTTTTTTATCTTGTAAGAGACATTAGGTATTTTTTTGGAAGCCAGAGAGATGTAAAATTAGCAACCGCCTTCGCGGGAATCGAATCACGGAACCTCTGGCATGCAGAACCACTACACCATGAAGGCACACGCTAGGAAAGTGGAAGAAATATCTTATATATTCCCCTTTTTAAAGGGTGACTGCGATTTTTAGGGGACCCAATCGCCAAATCCTGGGTGGGGAGAAATCATCATCCACCACTCTTTTACTTCAGGCGCCACTGTAGAGACATTAGGATTTTTGGAAGCAGGCAAGATGAAAAATTGGCAAATGCCTTTGCTGGGAATCGAACCGCGGACCTCTGGAATACCGGCCCGGCATGCAGAACCACTACACCATGAAGGCGCACACTAGGAAAGGGGGAGAAATACCTTATATATGTCCCTTTTTAAAGGGTGACTGGGGTTTTTAATGGACCCAATCGCCAAATCCTGGGTGGGGAGAAATCATCATCCACCACCCTTTTACTTCGGGCACCACTGTAGAGACATTAGAATTTTTGGAAGCAGGCAAGATGAAAAATTAGCAAATGCCTTTGCCAGGAATCGAACCACGGACATCTGGAATACCGGCCCGGCATGCAGAACCACTACACCATGAAGGTACACTAGGAAAGTGGGAGAAATACCTTATATACGTCCCTTTTTAAAGGGTGACTGGGGTTGTTAGGGGACCCAATCGCCAAATCCTGGGTGGGAAGAAATCATCATCCACCATCCTTTTACTTTAGGCGCCACTGTAATGACATTGGGTATTTTTTTGGAAGCCGGAGGACATGAAAAATTAGCAAACACCTTTCCCGGGAAACGAACCACTGACCTCTGGAATACCGGCCCAGTGTGCAGAACCATTACACCACGAAGGCACTCTAGAAAAGTGGGAGAAATACCTTATAATCTGACTCTTAATCTCTTTGTTCCCAGCATATCGTATGATACAGCTGAGTGTCTGTCTATGGGCCCATTTTATCAAATGTGATATAGGAGTGAAGTGTTACTGATGGCCCACTGTATTAAATTTGATATGCCGAAATGAAATGTTTTATTTTAAATGCCCATAAAAGATATCAGAATGCTGGAAAAACTTAATAGAATTTCTATAGTGTTGTTGTGATGGATAGATATTATTTATTATTTTATTCTATGAATGTAAAATGTGCAACTCTAATAACATACACGCATGATTTAGAAGTATTTCGTGCAGTGCAAGCTGCTTAGTAGGTAAATGTCGCAGTGGGATATAGTGAGTAGAGATATTTAAATTCTTTTTTTCATCGTTTTTTACTTTGTTATTGTATAGAAATAATTTAAATGTTAGAATATAATTATTGTTACTAGTATTGACTTTAACTTATTCTGAATTTTTATTTTATGTATTTATTTTTTTAGTAGTATTCCCCATTTGTCATAAGAAATATTATTTAATATTTTAAGTGTTTAAATTTAAGTTTTAAGTGTATCTTCTTGTTTTATAATTTTCACACAATTTGTTACTTTTAGAATGCTGAAAATCAGAAATCGGAAAAAGAAAAAAGATTTAGAGAAAAAGCAGAAAATTGATGAAATTAAAAAAAATCTGGCTGATCGCAGGTAACTTTTGTTTTCCTTTTAATTAATTGTGGTTAATTATCTTTTAATTAAGTGTGGTTGACATAATGATAAATGCAAAAGTAATGTAACATTTTCTTTAATTATGCAGCCTCAAGGTAATAAAATTCATTCTGATTCTGTTCTAGCATAAACTTTTCTGTAACATTAAATTTTAATATGCTGTAAAAATTAAAGCATACTTATTTAATTTTAGGTGTTTATCAAAAGAATTGTTTTCATTGAAGCCGAAATTGGTTTATGCAAATTAAAGGAAATCCAGTTTTTTTCATTTTGCTACAAAACATTATTTTGTAGAAATAAAAATATTTAATTTTGTTAATCTTACAGTTAATCTGTGAAGTTTTGTGTAATGTATTTCCAAAGGGTGGGAGTTACAATCTGTAAAGTATAATAATTTTTTTTGTTTGTTAAATTCTGTATCTTTTTATCATTAATGTAAATAAATATTGTTACGGTTTTTGTATTGATTTAGATATTTTTTAATAAAATTAAAATTGTTTTATATTACCGTGCAATGCAGCATGAGACTTAAGAGAAAGCTACACTGGAAAAATTAAAAGTACAGAAGCATGCACATTTAATAAATAGATATCTCGTAATTGTATTCTTTTAATATCCAGAAAAATCGAGAAAATAATGAGAAGTTTCTGTTGCATATTTAAAGCTGGAGGAAAACATCTTAGTTCAGTTGTTTTAGAAGTTGTTTAGAAAACTGTCATTGTTTATTGTAGCGAATTCGCTGTGAAATCGGATTAGCTTTCTCTATTTTTAATTAAGTTCTGTTGAACATTTGTAGTAGTTCACAGGGTAGTTACTGTGAGATTTTGTGATATTGTATGAATATTTCTAAGGAAATTTAAGCATTTTGTTTTTATTTGTTGTGATAAGAATAAATTTTATTCACTCGTTATCGGACTTGTGCATTCAATTTATTATGAACCCATACGCACGCAACAATATTTTGGAGAAAATGAATGAACATAGTTGCATTTGGAGTTGTTATATTTTAAGTTCCAATTTAGAATGGAGTTTAGTTACAATGGAACAGGAAAAAGGAATTTAAAGAATAATGAGAATAAAGCTAGAGTTAATTAAACGAGAAAGAATGAATAATAATGTAATAATTTTTAATTATACAGGCCACTCTCCCCTTCATGCAAGCCTTTCACCATTTCTTAACAATCATCCCTCCCCCTTCTGTCCAAAACTTGAAAAAGAGAAACATACATATTTATTTAAATTTAGACAATTTCTTAATGTATTTTGAATTAAATAAGAAAAAGTACAGAAAATGTTGATAAATACCTAAACTTGAATAAAAAGAGTTAAGTAAGTATTAATAAAATTAGTATACTAAAACTAAGATTGGGTTGGTCACTGTATTATCACATTGTCGCATCCTTGTTGTTGCATCCTGACCATGTTCATAACAAATTTTGATTGCTATTATCCAGCAAATTTAATCTGCTAATAAAAAGTTTTGACTGAGATGTTCATAAAAATACTATAATGCACTGGACAATTAATCTTGTTAAAAGTGAGAATCATCACTGTTTCCATTCAGTTGTGTCACCAGGCAGCCTTCCAGTATAACCAAGTCAATCCCTGCAGCGATACATAAATATCTGCCATATCAGTAAAGATGGAACACTAAGCATTTGTGAAAAATACACCCCCTACTTGCAAAAATATTATTTTGATTCAATTTGAGTATATAAAAATATTCTATAGGTTGCATAATTCATATGTAATGAATTTTTAAAATGTCTTTTGTATTTACTAATAATCTTATACGAGTCAAAATGATAAAATGTTTAAGGAGTGTAGATATGTAGATTTTCTTACACCGCTGCATTAAAATCACACGTCATGAAAGAAATGCACAACAAACATAAAATTTGCATGAAATGTAGAAAATACTAAGACTGGCAAATGATTAATATTTCGTAGCATGTGCACTTAAGCAAGAATGATGATACCTTGAAGCAGTACAAAAAGCTTGACTGACTGACCAATTTTTCATATGGACATCATTTTTACTTTTTTATTTGACTGTGGGGCTGTGTTATGTCTCATGTAAAAAAGGACCTTATAACAGTATATCTTAGAATTTGAATGAGGAAGAATCATCATCTGCTGGGACTGTAGATTATCGTATTGCACAATTGCTTTTGCATTGGTAGAGATCCACTGTCCTGAAAATTTGCAGTCGATGGAGCACCTAGACAGATGGTATACAGTGCCATTGAGTACACTTTCTGTTAAATTCTAGTTTGTATTTCCATTATATGGATGAATCTCTGATTTTAAAATCTGTGCCATATTTTCAGGACTGTGTTGCTTTGCAAGTCGACAGGACAGTTCATGGTCAAATGTTGCCCACCTTGTCCTGTATTTCTCTATACATGAGGCATTTGACTCTTGCCTTGTGCAATATTTTCTTGATCTTTTATCAATTGGAAACATCTAATCAATAAGAGCTTGATACATCACCACTCACCAGCTAGTATGACAGACGAATTTTTGCATACAGTTGAAGCTATATGAACCATAACTGTTACATCCTTCAGCCAGCCATATTATTGTCTAGATACTGTTTTTTGCACACTCCAGATTCTCCAGATACTGTTTTTTGCACATTCTGCACCTGAAACTCTAATGATACCATCCTTTCATTGTAATGTAATATAAATATGTTTCTGCTAGCAGCTTTCCTTCATGGTGTAGCAGTTTTAATGACCAGCAGTGTATTTTGGTACTTCAATATTATAGTGGCCCCCAAGATTAAATTGCTAGTTGACTGAGATATTTTGCCGAAATTTTGCCATGTATTCTTATACCTCACTATATGTAACATCTCGGTTGATTTAGCAATTAAATTTTGGAGACTTCTGTGGTAATGAAGTACCTGTATTTCTTAATATGATGTGTATCGTGAAGTGTTACTTTTAAGCTATCAGTTTTTAGTGAACTTTAATTCTAGAAGTTTTGAAAATCATATTTTCTGTTAGAAGGACTATATTTTTTAAAGATTTGTATTGTTTTGAATTTTTTACACAAAAAAGGAATAAAATTAAAATTCCAGTTTATCATTGCAGAGTGCTCCAAAAGAATTTGGTGTTCATCGTTGGTCTGCCTCAGGGGCTTGAGTCTGATAAAGAAAAATTTGAAAAAATCATGGAACCTTTTAAACAAATAGGTCCTGTTCTAAAGTGTATGGTTAATGAGCGGACGAATTATGCTGGAAATCAGGTTGGTCAATTTATAGATATTTTAATCTTAATTTTTAAAGCATCAATATATCTTGGTTGGGATTTGACTATTTTTTATATAAATGTTCTTTCCTTTGATTTCCTTTGTCCTGTAATTGATCTTTAAATGCAAAACTTTCTGCAAAACTGATAAATATTATTAGATGTTGGACAAATAGTTATTCTGTGCAAAAAGATGTAAAAATTTACATCAAATGACTAATCATCATTTTAGAAAATTTGTTACAGTAAGTTGTGTTGTTTTAATTTAATATACAATGAAACCATGGTTTATGAGTTTAATTTATTTCCAAGAGCAGGTCATGAACCGAAATGTTGGTAAACTAAAACAATTTTTTCCATAGTAATTAAGGTGAAATGCATTCATTTGTTCCTGAATCACAAAGGGTTGTTAATTTAAATTTTACAACAGTACTTTGTGCTAAAGTTCATGCAGTGGCGTAGCAAAGAGGGTATGATGTCCCGGGCGCCGCTCAAAGAAGGGCGCCAAATGGTCTTCAAACAAGATTTTCATCATATCACTGTGTTTTGTTTGGGGAAGGGCGGGTGCTAAAAAGGTATTTTGCCCCGAGCGCCAGTTTTGCTCGCTACTCCACTGAGTTCATGACACAAAACCCATAGAAATCATTAAATATAAAACCAAAATGTTAATCACGATATTAAACAGATAAAATAGACAAAAACTTAATTTAAATTTTACTGTATCTGTACCAAGGTAGAGTAGACAACATAAGTGGAAAATGTTATTAATTGAACTAGGCATCCTTTTCCATAAAACATCAGGTAAGTGAAATTAGGTGGCATCTTTTATCTTTTCTTTCTCTTTAAGCATCTTTCTTAACTCTGATAGAGCCTCAATTTCACTGAAAAGTTGCCCAATGTGATTTGTTATTACCTATGTTTCTAAAATTTGTGGCATTGTCATTGAAAATGCCTATGCAGTAACTTGCTGCTGCTTTATCATGGTGATATATAGTATGTGAGAACTTTGCATCGTACCTCCTTTTTCAAAAAGTTTAGAGAACTAGAAAATGTTTTTCCCTTATTCTCCTGAAGGCATTTCTTCCACAAACACCATTTGTTGCTCTTCTGAAATTTACTGTAGATGTTCCATATTGGTAATTTTTATGGTCCTCTAGGAACTTCTCCATGTCTTTTATTATTAACTTCTAGTCCATGGTTTTGCCTAGAAAAGCGTTCTCTTTTTTTTTTTTTTTTTTTTCCATTATTTCAAAATTGTAGTTTTGTAATTTACTTGCTGCCTGGTTTTCTTATCAAGAGTTAAGCAACATAAAATATTAAAATTATATTTCGAGAAGTCCCTGAATTTTAATTAGTCCAGAGGCACAGGCTAATTCAAAACACCTCTGACAACTAACTATATGTTGCTGACCTGAATGTTCCTAACTCCAGACATTTGCCATCAAAGTGTTTCTTTTTATTTATTTATTTTTATTTTATTTATTTTTTGAGATAATTTGTGAACTGAAGAAATGTTCATGAAATAAAGAGTTCCAGATCTAAGATTACTCTGTATAAAATCCTTTCCTAGCAAAATAAAATCCATAGGCATGTATGATCATGCTTAAAAAAACTGGCATTTGAGAAGGAGTATAAGGAACTCTTAGCAAATGCTGCCATTGTATGAAATCTAAAACTTTTATCTTCCATGCTTCTTCACATGTAGTAGCTTCTCATTATTGGCATATACGAAAACATAAAATAAAATATATGTGTGTGTGTATATATACAAATAATTTTTAAAGGAAAATTTATAATCCTTCCAAGAATCTTCGTGCTTTATGCCACTGAAAATTGATCAGTAAATATATAAAAGAAATTTAGAACCAATTTTTCACAAAGAACAAAAATTGAAATTAGTTAGCAATATATTTTTAAAAAAATCTTATAAAAGTGCAGAATAATTTAACAAATGTTAAAACTGAAATTCTTCAAAGAAGTAAAACCAAAATTCAAAAACTTAATGAACAAAAAAGAAAATGAAAGAAGAGGAATTTAATTAATTTCAATGCAAATACCATCACATGAGCTTGTGTTAACGGAAAAGACAAAAACAATATCATTGCAGATTAAAGTGAAGAGCGACTGTATGTATAAATTTAAATTACATTATAGAACATCATATCATCATAAACAGAGAATCCCATGATTTCTTATTCAAATTATTTGAATATTCAGGAATTTATCCAGTGATGTATGTGGATGTCATGAAACCAGTCTTTCCTTTCATCTCATTTTTCAAAATGCTTAGCTTCTAAAGATTGATAAAGATTATAACCAAATACTGATAAAATGGATTGAATTGGATTATTAAGTTACGATAAAGCAGGGCTATCTGCCTAAAAGCAGGTGCCTTCTGAAGAACTTTTGAAGGGAAACCAGCTGGTATACACGTTACAATGAGAAAAGCCGTGAAAACGCCCATTTGCCGGGATTCGAACGTGTTTAGCGACTTTACCGTTCGGGCGTTTTTGGGCTTTTATGAAATGGAAGGCAATAAATAACTTTATTTAAAATAAATGAAAATGAATCAAATTTAAAAATTTAACTAAAATATGAATAACATTTTAAGAAACTAAATGTAGAATGATAAAATTGTGTAAAGCAATGAGCACAGTGTTTAAGCTATATATTTCTCCCGTCTTCTTAGTGACCCTTTGTGTCAGCACGCTCAGCGCGTAACTGAGATGTCCACGGTTCAAATCCCAGCGAAGACATCTAATTTTTAAATTTACAACAAGCTAATTTTTCATCTCATCTGCTTCCAAAAAATACCTAATATCTGTACAGCTATTTCTCATTTATATATCTTTTCTGAATGGAACATTGAAAGGCGTGTTAACCGTGCTTTACTGTATTTTCTCTTTTAATATATTCAGTTTTCAGATGCATCATAGTTTGAGACATAAAGCATTCTTCCGAAACAAACGCAATTCAAATAAATAAAATAAAATCCTGGAAAATTTTTATTAATAAATATATTTAAAATGCTCAATTCGAATGAATAAATAGAAAATTTTAGAACAATTATCTGAAGAAACAATGCAACACAAACAATTAAAATAAAAGCCTAAGATTAAAAAAAAAAAAAAATTCTGAAAGGTTTCAACTTTTAAATTATGTCGAAAGGGGCAATTTTACAACGTTTGTGTGTTGCCTTTATTTATTAAATATCATGTTCTTCGCACTTAAACCATAAATTTCTGTTCAATATCAGTGTCGCAAAATAATTTTACAATTAGCCTATCTTTAGAATTTCCGTTCCGAAAAAGGCTCCCCCCTGTAGATTGTTGCCGTGGTTCGCTTTCAAATCGTTTAGTTTGTTACCCAAAAATTTGTTAAAGTTTTACAAAATATGAAACCGATAATAAAACAAATTCCAAATTTGGGCTTCCACATGCCCATATTCACAGTAGGTATAATGCATTTTCAAATATAATGCCATTTGGTGGCAACAGTTTGAAAAGTGAAACGGACATTTATAGTGATTCAACACGATATCGCAAAACGAAAACAATAGTCCTTCAGGGACAAAGTCCCTTTGGACTAAAAAATACCTAAAATATTAACTATGACAAATATATATATGTAAAGAAAATTATTTAAAAAAATAAACAATGCACCTTTTATTTAAACTACGCAGTTCGAATGGGTAAATAAAAATTTTTAAAACAGTTATTCGAAAGAAACCATGCAACTTAAACAATTAAAATGAAATCTGAAAAAGAAAAAATTACTTAAAACAGTTACAATTATAATTAAAAATTTAATATAATGAATATTATTTGAAAAAAAGAATGATTGTAACTTTTTTTCCGCTCACGGGAAAGGAAACTAGGTTGCCATATATTAAGAAGTTTGCCAAGTGAACTATTCTTGGCACAAACTAAAAAAAAAGCGCCAATTTGTGAATTTCTCTGTATATTTCGCCCCAAATTTTACAAAATTTCATATTTAGGCATAATTTGAGTCATAGAATCTAAATTAAAAAAAAAAAAAAAAAAAAATGGTGTTTTATTTCAGAAAAAGTCCAATTTTGTGTCAAAATAACTATGTTAGAATAGAGCTATATATAAATCTAATACATGTCCTAAGTCGCGCTTTCGAGACATGAAGAGCGCAATTTGAATTTTGTCAATCAGCCCAGTAGATCGGGAGATATAGGACTGTCCCCCCCCCCTTTTTTTTTTTTTTTTGCACAGTGTACATTGAGATTACTGATCAGCTGCTCGTTAAATTAATCTTTAAATGCAATTATCTGTAGATCTACAACATACAAAATCTAAAAGAAATGAAATCTGAAAAATGCAGAATGCAGCCTCATACCCCAAAAGAACGCCTTACAATTAAAAGCTATTAAATATTAAAATATTTTTAAACAAAATTTATTAACAATCTTTTTTAAAAAATTATTCTGTACGAGTAACATTAACATATGGCAATAGAATCTATTTATTAATGACAATGAAGATGCAAATTTTCATATAAATCATCAGTTGAGTAATATTAAACATATTATATACGAGGCGTATTCGGAAACTAAGTACCATTTTGAAAAAAAAAAAATAGTAAAACAATTTTTTCGAATCCAAATTTATTTTTACATGAAATTACATGTCTTAAACTATTTTTCAACATAGTTTCCACCAATGATCAAACACTTGTCATAGTGGGTGACCAATTTTTGTATACCATCGTCAAAGAAACTTCCCGCCAGTTTCGATAACCACGACTCCACAGCATTTTTCATGTCATCGTCAGATCCAAAGCGCTTGCCACCAAGCTCGCGCTTCATGTGCAGGAACAAGTGATAGTCGGACGGCGCCATGTCCGGGCTGTACGGCGGGTGATCGAACTGCTCCCAATGAAACTGTCGAATTAACGATTGAGTGACACCAGCAGTATGGGGCCGAGCATTGTCATGGAGCAACATAATTCCTTTACTGATCATTCCTCTTTGTTTGTTTTGAATGGCACGCCTTAGTTTTGTTGAAGTCTCACAATATTGTGCCGCATTAATGGTTTCACCTCTGGGAAGAAATTCAGTAAGCAAAACGCCTTTCCTATCCCAGAAGACAGTGCACATGATTTTTTGTGATGACATTGTCACTTTGAACTTTTGTTTTTTCGGAGAATGAGTGTGTCTCCGTTCCATCGATTGTTGTTTCGATTCTGGTGTGAAATGACACACCCAAGTTTCATCACCTGTCACAATTTGGTTTAAAAAGTTTTCTCCCTCATCACTGTACTGCGTGAGAAATGTCAGGGCACTACCAAGTCGCTTTGTTTTGTGAACATCAGTGAGCATTTTTGGGCGGTCAGACACAATTTCGAACAAAACAGTACGTGAAATTTGTGGAAATTCCTCTGAAAGAGTTGTCATTGTGAAGCGTCTGTTTTCATGAATTGCTTCATCAACTTTCCTTACCAAATCATCGGTGACAACAGAAGGCCGACCACTCCGAGCCTCGGCTTGGACATTTGTTCGACCTGCATTAAACATTCTAACCCACTTTTTCACCATTCCATCACTTATCGCATATTCACCATAAACTTCTGTCACTTGACGATAAATTTTGGCCAGTTTAACATTCCTCGTGTCAAAAATTTAATCACGGCACGAATCTCACAGTCACCGGGAGAACTAATTGTCTTAAACATTTTGAATGTGCACAGCAAACTGAAAACTCAATATAGAGCAACCAAAATGGTGACAATTGAAAGTCAGTGAACAAGAAAGACTAGTGCACATGCGCAGGACGCCTACCACAGCGCTGCGATGGCCCGAGAATGAAATGGTACTTAGTTTCCGAATACGCTACGTACTTATCGTTTTAATTTATACCAGTTAAATACATTATTTAAAAAAATAAGATAAAAATTTAAATTATTAAGAAATGTATTGAAAGTCCTCTTTTTAATTTTTTTATTAATAACAAATTGACTAAATCTGAATATATACATATAAAGAAAGAAATTTAGAACCAATTTTTCACAAAGAATGAAAATTTTTTCTACAATTTTTAGGGTAAGTTTTTATTTTTATTTCAGATTCTTTTTAGATTAGAAAAATCTTCTTAAATTGGAAGATATTTTTAATGTTTTTCCTTTACAAAGTTACCATATTCCTTTGTTCTGAGGAGAGGCGAGAATTTTCGGGTGAACTATTATAATTAAAACACATTGGAATGGTTCATCAGCTAATTCTGGAAACAGAAAAGTAAGGATTTTTTTTTTATGGAAGAGAGATTTTGATTGGTTTCAATGTTTCCTCCTCCTGATGATGTGGCATTGAAATTAATTAAATGTCTCTTCTTTCATTTTCTTTTTTGTTCATTAAGTTTTTGAATTTTGGTTTTACTTCTTTGAAGAATTTCAGTTTTAACGTTTGTTAAATTATTTGTACTTTTGTAAGATTTTTTTTAAATATAGTGCTAACGAATTTCAATTTTTGTTCTTTGTAAAAAATTGGTTCTAAATTTCTTTTATATATTTACTGATCAATTTTCAGTGGCATAAAGCACGAAGATTCTTGGAAGGATTATAAATTTTCCTTTAAAAATTATTTGTATATATATACATACACATATATTTTATCTTATGTTTTCGTATATGCCAATAATGAGAAGCTACTACATGTGAAGAAGCATAAAAGATAAAAGTTTTAGATTTCATACAATGGCAGCATTTGCTAAGAGTTCCTTCTAGATTCCTTATACTCCTTCTCAAATGCCAATTTTTTTAAGCATGATCATACATACCTATGGATTTTATTTTGCTAGGAAAGGATTTTATACAGAGTAATCTTAGATCTGGAGCTCTTTATTTCATGAACATTTCTTCAGTTCACAAATTATCTCAAAAAATAAATAAAATAAAAATAAATAAATAAAAAGAAACACTTTGATGGCAAATGTCTGGAGTTAGGAACATTCAAGTCAGCAACATATAGTTGTCAGAGGTGTTTTGAATTAGCCTGTGCCTCTGGACTAATTAAAATTCAGAGACTCCTCGAAATATAATTTTAATATTTTATGTTGCTTAACTCTTGATAAGAAAACCAGGCAGCAAGCAAATTAGAAAACTACGATTTTGAAATCATGGCAAAAAAAAAAAAAAAAGAAAAGAAAAGAAAAAAAAACGCATGGAGAGTGACAGCATTTTGACTCTTAAGACATCTTTTGTTACCTACAACATCACATTTCTAGGCAAAACCATGGACTATTAAGTTAATAATAAAAGACATGGGAAAGTTACTAGAGGACCATAAAAATTTCGTCAATCGGCCCAGTAGAATGGGAACTATAAAACTGTCTTATGTTTTTTTTTTTTTTTTTTTTTTTTACGCAGTGTACATGATAATTTGATAATTATTAACGATGTGATAATTTGGTTTTAGTAACCAGTGTGAAAGAATTTAGCATCATTGTGTACTAAACTATCGTAATAGTTTTAGGGGTTTTGATGCATTATATAGTTTGACTATTGGTTGACATTTTTCAGTTGTTCATGGATGCTTTGGTATTTTGTTTGTGTTCCAGTGCCTGCTTTTTTTAAAGAAAAATAATTAAAATAGTGGACCATAAATAAGACTATGGACAATAATAAAAAAATATCAAAATCCGAAGGGATGGCTAGGCCACTGAAATGGGAGGGGATAATATCTTAACTATTATAAATTATTCTTTTTTATTAGAAATTTATTTCTTAAGTATTAAATAATTTCATGTTTTTTGTTGCAGGGAGCGAGTGCTTGTGCATATGTAACATATCAAAACAAAGTAGATGCAGTAAAAGCTATAAAAACTTTAATAGGCACAAAAGTGGAAGGCCGAACTATTAAAGTATCTATGGGAACAACAAAATACTGTAGTAATTTTTTAAAGAATGTTCAATGTACGAAACAAGTAAGTTTTCTATAGGCTTTATTTTTAGGTATCATAGGTTGCACTTCCAGTATATTTTAAACTGTTAATATATGCTTTATGCAATTGTGCCTTACAGTTGTATTTTAAGTTAATTATTTTATTTACTTATATTTTAAGAAGAAAGGTGGCAAAAAAGAAATCATTGCTTCTTCATGCTGTCTGAATTAAAAATTTCAGTTGATTTTGAACATTTAAAATATATTTCAAATTCTTCCCCCCCCCAAAAAAAAGGGGGAAAGCCAAAATCTTTTTAAGGGTTTTTCTTTTTTTCATGTGTATGTATGTTATTTTGTTTTCATGTTATAGATTTTTCTTAAATATTATATTATTATTATGTTTTATTATATACTATCAGTCAAAAAGTTACAGATCATTTATGAAACTTAGCTGGAATTTACTTTTTTAGAAAATGTAAGTTTGGCTAACTGTAATATTTTCATCATCTTCATCAGAATGATAAAGTTTTGGGAAGGTTTATAGAAGCAACCTTTTTATTTAAACAGAAATCTGAACATAAAAGCATGACTTTGTGCTAAAATAACCACAGCTTGTGGAATTACAAATGAAATTAAGAACAGTCAGTAAATTTAAACATTTAGCAATAGTCTAGCAGCACAATTAAATACAAATTTAGAAGCAGGCTCAGTAATGTACTGACATGTCAGATTTAAATTATCGGCAGGGAGAAATCGCAAAACTGAATAATTATAATTGCTAGAGCTGGCAGAAACTAGCACACAATGACAGAAACACTCTGCCTCTCAAGATCCAAAATCCTCAGTTAAAATACTTGAAAAACTAATTTGCATTCTGGGGAGGAATGCGAAAAAAGACCAAAATTATAACTATTTAATTAGCATAAGATACTCTACAAATTATTTTTCTTTATCAAAAAATGGGACCAAAATAAATCGAAATTGTGTTTACTGTGTGAAGTGTTCAAAAATAAAAAATTTTAAACAAATATGACTAAAATATGACAATTTAAATTTAGATCTGCAGGGGTGTTTGTGCTCCGGGTAAACCCCGAAATTCCGGGGATTTTGAACTTTGATACCCGGAAATTCCAGGGATCGTCGTTCAAAAGGAAGTAGGAATAATAATGAATTATTTATTTTGATCTGGGTAATTTTGTTTGCTTTGAAAGCAGAAAGCGCAAGGTCAGTGTTTGTGGTGAAAACTTTTCCTTTCTTTCTCCAAAGGCAGTGATAATGCGTGAAAAGGGGGGAAAACTTCTTTTTTGTTCTTTCCGTATTGCGAGTTACGACTCATTCCCCCGGTTCTCGGACATTCTCTTCTGGATTCTTTTCGGCAAGTAGGCGCGGCAGAAAAAAAGGGAGAGACTTCGTTCGACCAGAAGTGCGATCACGTGACTCTGGGTTCAAAGGTCTTATCTCTCCTGGCGTGGCGCCAATAATAGAGAAGGGGGATTTTTCGCTGTATTAGCTATTTGTCATTGATCGCTTCTCAACTTTTTTTTCTCCGCTGTGTAAAATTTTCGTTTCATTTATTGATGCATGTGTAAATTTTTCGTTTCGTTTATTGAAATATTTTTTTATTTATGTACGCGAGAGAATTTCACTATGAAATTTCTCGATATAAATAGTGATATTATACAATTAGAAGAAGGTGTCCGGAATGCATTTAGGTGGAATTGGATTGAATGGAGAGATGGTAATGGGGATACCATCGGGACATGGTGCAAGAAAATTAATGTTGCTGGACAAGCATATTGTGTTTTTGTAACTCACTGCTGAAGTATGGTGGGGAAGGATTCAAGGCTTTCACAAATCATTCTAAAACTGTGACGCACATAAAATATTCAAAGTGCATTAGACATTCAATGACTTTAAGTAATTATGCTAATTCAAAAAATACTGATGACTTACTGGAGACTGATGCTCGGCCATTGGATATAGTGACAAGAAAAGCTCGCCAAGAGGTATTAATAACTTCGTTTATTGCCGAGAATTCTCTTTCTTTCAATATAGCTCCCAATTTAATTGAACTCTGCAAACAGTTGAGCCGCGATCAGACGGCACTAAACTCGTTGGAAATGTCCAGGACTACTGCATGTTATAAGATGAAATATGGGCTCGCAAAAACTATTAAGGAAAATATCATTAAAACTTTAAAGGAGACTCCATTTTCTCTAAATTTAGATGAAAGTACTAGCAATGTTCAAGAAAGTATACTGGCAATATTGGTGCAGTTTTATGACAACAATCAAAATGAAATTGTAGTTCATCATTTTGCATCTCTAAAGATGGAATCTTGCAATTTAGAAGCTTTTTTAAAAGAAGTTGTTAATACTATTGAAGATAATAATATTCCATGGGCAAACTTAATTAGTGTATTAATGGACTCATGTAACACCATGCGTGGAAAAAAAAAAAGGTGTTGAAACCAGACTACGATCAAACAAAGCACCCCACTTATTAGATATTGATGGTGACACATGTCACACAGCTAATAACTGTGCAAAAAAATTTGCTTCATATTTTGATAAATACTTAGAAGATTTGTTTGATGACATCTATTTTGATATGAAAAGCTGCAGTAAAAGAGAAAATTTTTTCAAAATCTGTGAATCCCTTGCCATTGAAAAACTTAAACCCTTGAAGAGACCAGACCATAGGTGGGTGTACATTTTATGTGTTTTAGAAAGAATCAAAGATCTGTGGGATGCTCTTATTGCATTTTATTTTCACTACTTGGATAAAACTGATAAAGGGGATTATTTTTCTTATGTTGAAACTGTATACAATAAAGGAAATATTTCTGCAGCTCAGAAAAAAATTGTTGAAGGGGTGTATTCTTGCTTGCATTCCCAACAACTCACAACGGATGCTTTAGCTCGGAAAAAATGGGTTATTTGTTATGCAAAACGAAACTTGATTGCATATGGCATTATATTCAGCAGTATTACCCGAGTTCAACACATATATTAAATTATTTGAAACAAAAAAACCAATGCTTCATTTAATACATTCCAGTATTTATAAATTGATGGCAAAATATTTCTCTTTGTTTATGAAGCCAGAAAATATATAGTTCACATCTTATAATGATTTATTAAAGGTTGATGTCACAAATCCAGAATTCCATCTACCTAGTAAAGTAATATTTACTGGTGCAGAAGCTTCCGCTCTCCTGAAGAAATTATCAAAAAATCATCCAATAGCAAAAGAATTCCAAATTTCTATGATGAAAGCTTATACTAATACAGCACAGCATATGAAACAGAAATTACCCCTTAAAAATTCATATCTAATTAGTTTTACAGCATTAGATCCAGAGCTAAGACGTAAAACCAGTACAATATTAGCTTTTGAAAAATTATCATCTTTTATGTCTCATATTTTTAGTGATAATGAAAAGTCAAAAGTAGAAGCTGAAATAAGGTTATACCAGAGTGATATTGATATCACCAAAGAAATGTTCTACACATCTGATGAAAGTGGAAATCAAGTCAAGTGTACAATTGATAAATATTGGTCTAAAGTTTTTAATTTAAAAGATGATTTCACAAATGATTATAAGTATCCTACATACGCTAAATTGGTCAAAGCTTGCCTTAGCTGCTTCCATGGCCCATTAGTGGAAAGTGCATTCAACTTAATGGATACACTTGTCACTGACTATAGAACCTCTCCTAAGATTGATTCCCTAGATGCAGTGCAGACTATTAAATATGATTTTATAGCTTCTAAAGAAACCTCATGTGAAAAATATGGCTCAAAAAATCCAATGACTGATCCAATTCACAAAGATCTGTTACTGAATATGAACAGAAGTTGGAAAACATATCAAGAGGACTTAAAAACATGTATTTCAGATGAGTCACCTATAAAAGTCTCTGAAAAACCTTCTACATTAGCAGAAAAGCAAACTGCTTCTACCTCTGCATGTGCAGTTCTCGAGGAAATTTCTTCAACTGTAAATGAGGAAAATAAAAGTCAACCTTCCTGCAATTATGAAGTTCACCACAAAAGAACAAGCCCACAAACATCAGAAAATAAAAAAAAGCAGCAGAAATTAGATAATTCTTTTTAAAGAATTAATTCAGGTAATTTAAAATATTTACATAAAATGTAGTAGTTTATATGTTTGAAAATTTATGGTTATTAATTTTGCAAAAAAAGTAATTCATTGAACTTTTATAAATAGGTCATTCAATACTTCATAATTGTAATTTTTCATTTCTCTCTCCCCCCTTCTCGAAACTCCAAAATGTGGGTAGTAAGTCCGTAAAAGTTTCAGGGGATTTTTTGGGGCCCCACAAACACCCTTGGATCTGGATATATGCTGCGTTATTAATTAATACTTGCATATGATAATTTGAATTACTTTTCCAGTTAGATTTAATATAATTATCTAATGCATCTACTACATTTGTCATAAAAGTATTTTATTTTCTCTACACATTTAAAATGGGAAACTTTTAATGAAAAAGTGTTATAATTATGTGTAAATTTTGTTATTTATGAGCCTAAAAATGTGTGTGTTGTATGGTATATATGTCATTGTGCATTGCCTTGTCATTGTAGTTTAATATATATTCATGATTTCTGTAGGACTGTATGTATCTGCATGGGATTGCAGAAAATGAAATTAGTTTTACCAAAGAAGAAATGCAATTAGGGTATGCATTTATCTTTATTATCATAGTCAATTTTTTGTTAATTATTGTAATTATTATAGTCTTAGTTATTGTGAATTATAAAAATATATGAATTGTTTGGTGAATAAGTGGATTTCTTGTATTGTAATCTTTTTGTGATGAAAATGTTTTTATTTGACTTATTCTCACTGGTTGTTAAGACAGTAATCCCATAGATAAATTAGGCTCTCAGTTCCTTTGGAGTATAGAATTATGCTGGCTGTGAAACATTTTGCTTTTCGATGTTTGACATAAAGCGCTTCCTCTTCTAGGTCTGTTCATTAGGCCAAACTTCTGAAAATTACAGGTTGTAAACAAAGAGTGGGTAGCACGTTCCAGTTAAACTAACAGATGTATATTAACCCCTCGAAATATATGCGTTGACGCGTCCAAAGAGTATCAATTAATTTGGCTCAACTGTGGACACTCATGTGCAAACTTAGAAACAGAACCTTTTTTCTATTTTCAGATTTACATTGCTGTATAACATTCAATAAGGTTGATATATAAATTATATACATTATAATAATGTTAATGTGCAGTAATTAAGTAATACCATAACGTAATAATTTAGTAGTTTTGTAAAGTATGATACATCTCAAAACATTTTGGAATATGTACTAGACATGTTTTTACACTGTGAAGTTGTTTCACGTATGTTTCATGCACACATGGCATCTCTTTGCAGGCTGTTGCTTTTTATTTATCGCAGGTGTATGTTCGGGAAAACGTACGCAATGTTTTGGTTGTAACCAAGTTGGGCATTAACTTTGTGACAGTCTGCCACGTGTCTGATACTTCGGAAGGGACAAATACAAAGCATATCTTCTGCAATATTCAGTCAAACGTTCATGATCTAATATCTAGTATTTAGGTAATCTACCATGGACTGACCATCTTCTTTAAAAATCATCTCATTATCCTTAAAATAAAGATAGTGCATTATGACCAAAAAAATGTTTACGAGGCATAGTTTGTAAAAATATGGGTGTTTCTAACATTTTTCGTTTTGACCAATACATGTCTATTTTAGATTTTTTTTATCTGCAACATTATAATGCATAACACAAAATATGCTCTAACTTCATCATTTGTAAGTGGATACCACTGCTCGTTCATTTTTGTATTCTGTTCCATTTCGATTTGTGCTGCATATCTATTCATTTCTCTATCATTTTTAAAAAAATCATCACATAAAACTTGTTTGAAAACACACAGAGGTGTTGCATTTATATCCAGTCTTCGTAGAGCTAAACAATTGATACTGGAAGTTCCAGTAAATTGTTTTATATTCACAATATTTTCTTTTTCTTTCTAATTTTATTCATCCTCTGCTACATCAGAATCTTCACTACATGAAATAGGTCTTGCACGTTTATGATTGCAGATTTTCTCCAACTTCACTAGAATACTCAACAGTATATACCTTCTGATGATCATTTTCATTCTCATCACCATCACTAGAATACCATAATAGACTTTCATCATTACTTTAACGTAATACATTCAACTCAAACATGTTGAAAGGACTATTTCTAATTTTTACTAAATTCAAATATGTTCTGTGGTGTTTGGCATGCGAGATCACTGCTATACTGACTACCATTTTCATTGTGCTTTTTTTCTTTACTGGTTTGGCGATGTGATTTTGTTTATCGGTGCTGTTGAGAGAAAGCATCATAAGCAATCTAAACAAAATCGTCGACCTACGACTGAAACAGTTAAAGAATCTGATAATATAGTACGCGGCATTCACCGAAGATAATTCTTGATGTCTCGGAGATGTCAAAGTCTACAGTGGCACATGAAATTAATGACGTCTCATAGACGTCATTGTATGTCAAGGGTTTAAAGTGTTAGCTGCTGTATGTGGCCTTGATATTTATTGGAAAAGAAAGATGCCCCAAGATAATATTCCAGGTTGATTGTGTAAACATTTCACTATTTTGTAATAGTAAGCAGCATCCATTGTGGCATCTTTTGGCAACTAATCTATAAGGATTAAAAGGAAGTTATTTTTATGCAATAAAAGAAATTTTTGAGTAAAGTTAAAGAACAATTAGTACATAAAAGACAATACATTTACTTTTCCGATTTCTAAATTTTCTGTTTAATGCTCGATAGGCAAGTGCTTCTTTGGTATCTTGTGGCCCCTCCCCTAAATAATTTACCCAAAAACTCTCCTTTCTTCTATCAGTAGTTGCACTTCAAACCCCTAAAAATGTTAAAATAATGCAAAGTGCATCTAAAGAGAAAGTTAATTACAACACTTAACACTGTATTGGGAACCCTAAACATATGCTGCTTTTAAAAACTGATTTTGCTGTTGAATTTTATGTAGCTTAAGTTGGAAGAAAGTGATGTTTAGTAATAAAATTAAGAAAACTTTAAAAAAAAAATTTCATAAAGTCCTCTTATTAAAAAACTGAACACTGCTATGACAAACTGAGAAAAAGTTGAAAAATAGGGAGTTGTATGGCAACACTTAATGCTGCATTAGGATTTTTAAAAATGTACTTCTTTCAAAAAATTTGTAATTTCGCTTCTTAATTGAATGCGTTAAAAGTGCAAAAAATAATGATATTTAATGATATAAGTTTAAAAGACAAAAATTACATTTGCAAGAATGAGTTTAAGAACAGACCGATGAACAGCAAGGTCAGCGAGAGCATAAAAAAAAATCTTAATAAAACTGTTTGGTCTGATATATCTTCCTTCCTCCCCCCAATTTTTTGCTACCAAGTCATAATTAAAATTTTGTAAGAAAATTAAAGTCTGAATTGTTTTGTCACCTCAAACCTTGGACTTTACAGAATTAAGATTACAGTTTTTGACATCTTTTTTCGAAAAATGTGTAAATACAAACATGTTTTATTACCATGCCATAACTTCAGTTCTCATTTCGTCTTTCAGGAACCATATAGAAATTGAACAAAGGCTCTGTGAAGAAATTTTAGCCAATGACTTAAAGTATGTAATTTAAAATATTTTGGGCATTTTTTTTCCTTTGTGAATGCATTTTATTATGTATTTACTTCATCCATTTTTCTGTAATGTGTTTGTTATATGGTATGAGAATAAAGTTTCAGTGAATATGTTTTTAAGCAAAAAAATTCTTACCTAAATTGGGGAAATGTTTGTCCTTCAATTTTTTTTTTTTTTTTTTTTTTTTTTCTTTTTAATTGCAAAGGCTCTTGATTAAACCTCATTGAGATTGGAGCATAGAAAAGTGCAAAAATAGAAGTGCACAAAAACAAAACAGTAATTAACTTCATTACAATAGCAATAACTACATCAAAACTGGAAGCTGGAATAACAAATGACTACATTAAGCATTAATAATAATAGTCTTTGGATGTCAATTGCGTCAACTATCTAGCGTGCTAGTATTGACTGTATAAGTTTTCTTTCTTCAATGAAGAACATTTTAGCAAATGATCTCTGTCCATCTTGAAATTCTAGTTGCCTAAAGTACACAAAGAACTCGTATATACCAGTGCAGTGCGGATGTTTGACAAGACAATCATGTCCGGTCTTCAAACAACTGCAAAGGATCTGTGAGAGTCTGGGATATTACAAATCTAATCCCTCCACTTCTTATTTGGAATTCATTCAAATAAATCAAAATTTTTCCACAGGATATTTTTTACAATTCTTTTTATTGATGTAAATGTTAGCTGAGTGTTGCGGACCCCCTGCTGTCAGCAGTCATACCTATTTATTTGGCCACTAGTGGGATATACTAAAAATTATAAAATTTTTAATTTTGTGCAAGTATGTATTGAAATAATTTTTGTATGACAGTTTAAAATCAAATTTCCACGAATTTGCTTTTATTATTGCAAAACTGTTTTGTCTTCTGAATGTTCTTCAGTAGAATAACTAAAGACGGTTGCAGTTGTATGAATTAAAGTTTAATTACAACCTTAATATTTATACACTGAGTTTCAGATCTTCTTTCAAGAGAATGCAACACCACGTCACTTTGTGAAAAACATACGAAATGAATTTTCAACTTTCGATTTTCACGCAGGTATACATGCTCTTATCCCTCAGTCAGCAAGAAATCTTCATCTTACTCCTACTAGATTTTTTTCCTTGGGGATTTAATGCTTGTAGCAAAGAAAGCAATAATCTTGATCTTAAAAAGGAGCAAATTGCACGGGCAGTTGCAAATTTTACACTGGACATTCTTTCCAGAGTATGGACCGAGTATTGCCATGATTATCGTTGTTCTTGCCAAAGATAGCTCCAACTTATTTAATGAAATTTAACTTCAGTAAGTAGACTGTAATATTAACAATAACAAATTTATTTTTACAAAAACAACATTATTGAATACTAGCACATGCATGTGCTTATAGTTACCTATGTAACTTAGCTAAAAGCGAGCAACCATATGCTTTAACATCAAGTCAAAAATCATACATACTAATAAAGCACAAATGAAATAACTGTAGGGTTACTCTAAAGCCGAACTCTGCTTGGCATAAAACAATGCTGCCAAGCAATACTCTTTCAGACACCGAACATCCCGCCTGGCGTTGAAATATTAATTGCGATACAATAAGTAAAATTCAAAAAAGTAATAAATGTTCATATAATACAAAATGATACAATGTAAATTAATGCACAAATTATAATACATGTAATTACAATGTGAAAACAAATAATGATGGATTACAATTCAAACCTTCAAATAAACATAAGAAATTCATACATTATTTCTCAATTGGCAGTACAGCAATTTTAGTAACTGCTCGTTTATAAATACCATTTTTGGTTTTGACGGAGACAACTTGCACAAGGTTGTCCTTCCCATAAAACACATGTACAATTCTCCCTAACAACCGTTTTCAGGTAGGAAGATTTTCTACCTTGATCACTACCATGTCCCCTATTTTAATATTTTGTTTAGCAATCATCCATTTATTTCTTTGAATCAAAGTGCTCAAGTAATTATTAGTCCAGTTCTTCCATATATTTTGTACCATTTTTGTAGTTTTTTGCCGTAAACTAAGTCTGTTATTATCTACTTCTGTTAAATTGGGTTCAATTATTGAATTGATTGGTCGGCCTATAAGGAAATGACCAGAGGTCAAAACATTTAAATTATCAATATTAATAGTTAACAGTGTAAGAGGGCGAGAATTTAAGATTCCCTTTACTTGAACTGTTACTGTCAAAAATTCTTTGTAGGTTAATACTGAATTTCCTACTGTTCGTTTAAAATGAAATTTAAAGGATTTTACTCCTGCTTCAGATAGACTATTAAAATTTGGTGCTCTTGGGGTTATAAACTTCCATTGTACACCTTCCTCGGCTAGAAAATTTCATTCTGCATTAGAAAAATACTCATTAATTTTTTAATTTCTGTATTTGCACTAACAAAGTTTTTTTGCATTGTCACTAAATATTTTTTCTGGTTTACCTCGTCGGGCAAAGAACTTCTTCAGACAAGCAATGAATGCTTCTGCGGTTAAGTCATTGACAATCTCTAGATGGATTGCCTTTGCCACCATACAAACAAAAATACAAACATATATCTTATGATAGTTACTCTTGGCGTTGCCCTTTGTACTTGATCAAAAATGGGCTGCAATAATCAATAGCACATAAAGCAAATTATGCAGTTTTGGACTATCTTTCTATCTATATTCCTGCCATTAATGGGCCAATTAATTTGTCTAATAGAATTTAATAAAGATTGTGGACCATTAGTAAAATGCTTTTCATGAAAATAAATAAATATAAGTTCAGTTAACTTATTCTTGGCAGGCAAAATAATGGGATGTCTTTGACTATAACTTAAATTTGAATTCTTTATCCTACCACCTACCCTTATCAGACCTTTTTCATCTAAGAAGGGATCAAAATATTTTAACTTACCTCTTGATGTTATCTGTAGACCTTTCTGCAACAAAGAAATTTCTTCTGCAAAATACCTACCTTGGATAAAATGAAGGAGTGTATTTCTTGAGACCTCCATCTCATCTATACTAATACTACCTGTTCGTTTCTCACTTGTGTTCCTACAGTTGTAGATAAATCTGAAAAGTAATTTAAGAATTCGTATTAGTTTCAAGAAATCATTAGTTATTTTTAGGCAGCCATCAAAGAATGAATCAGTTTTTAAAGTCAACAAGGAAATCGTAACTGGTTTCAGTTCTGAAGAATAAAGCTCATCACTAAGTCCATTTTTATCTTGAAAATTGTCCTTGTTTAAAAAATCAGGACCTTTCCAGCACAGCTTGCTAGATCCAAGAGTTGTAGCGTCTGATCCTCTGGAAATGATGTCGGCTGATTTCATTTCTGAAGACACGTGTCCCCACTGATAGTTGGAAGTAAGTTGTTGAATTTGTGAGACTCTGTTACTCACAAAGGCTTTCAAAAGATGTGGTGATGTATTGATCCAGGCTAAAGCAATGCTTGAATCTGACCAGAGCTTAACGTCATTGATTTTGAGTTTCAAAGCTTCTAAAACCTTTTGCATAAGTTTGGACAGGAGTAAGCATCCTGATAGTTCTAATCTAGGAATAGTCATGGTCTTGATTGGTGCTACACGAGATTTGCTACAAAGAAGTTTACTACAGTATTCACCAGGGCTTGTAATCACTGCCCCAAATGCCTTCTCGGAGGCATCCGCAAATCCTTGTAAAATGAGCATTGAAAAAGTCTCTTTGAAGATGCAACGAAATACTTGTATATTTTCTATACTATGAAGAGTTTTAATGAACAAATTCCATTCATTGGCAAGAGGTGGTGGTAACTGATCCGCCCAGTCTAGCTTAAGCAACCAAAGTGATTGCATGAATGTCTTTGCCTTGCTAATAATAGGACCGAGTAGGCTTAAAGGATCATATAATCTCGCTATTTGAGATAAAACATGTTTTCGTAACATCAGGCTTTTCATTAACAGTATCTTTATAGTGCAATGTATCCTTCTTATTATTCCACCACATACCTAATGTCTTCACAGTTGCATTACTTTTATGATCAAATGAAAAATTCTGTAAATCAAGAGTTCTGCGAATCAAAACTAGTACACCACTTCATTCCTCCTCTTTGTAGCTTCATTTCTCCTCTTTGGAGCAATTCTGTCAAATCTTTCTGGAGTTTAATGCATTCCTTCAAATTCGAAGATCCAGTAAGACCGTTGTCTACATAGAAATCTTCCAAAACCACTTTCGATGCTACAGGAAAATCCTTTTCTTCATCCTTTGCTAACTGTTGAAGAGTCCTTTGTGCCAAATATGGAGCATATGCTGTGTCATAAGTTACCCTTTTGAGTCTGTATATTTCTATAGGCTTATCTTCATCTTCCTTCCAAAGTATTTTTTTGATATTTAGTCTGTGATGGCAATATTTCAATTTTTCGAAACATCTAAATATCGGCAGTAAATGCATAAATGTGTTTTCTAAACCGTATCATGATGGAAAAAAGTTCCTCTTGAATCATTCCACCTTTACATAATATGTCGTTCAATGAACAACTGTTAGTAGTTTTGGCACTCACCTCGAACATGACGCATAATTTTTGTTGTTTTACTATCAGGTTTCAGCACGCCATGATGAGGAAGAAAATATCCTCCTTCAGTTTCAAAATAGTCTTCCATCTTTTCCATATGATTTAATGATTCATATTCCCTTAATGAAACATAAAGTTTTTTCATTACAGAATCACTTGACAAACGTTTCCACAATTGATTCACTCTTTTTTCAGCGATTTCCTTTGAATCCCCTAATTGTATATTTTCACCAATATCTGGCTTGAATGGCATTTTAACCACATATCTTCCATCCGCATGTTGGTAAAATGAGTTTTCAAAAAGTTCATTGCAGTAATTTAATTCAGAATTAACTATAGGTTTAGTTTCAGTTACTTCTTCAACTTCACAGAATGATTTTACTAAATTATTTAACGAATTAATCTCTGTTGAGAAAAAACAATAATTTAAATCATAATTTTTTACATTTGGAATTCAAATGCTTCCAGAAACTAAAAAGCCGAAGCAGCTGTTTTGAAGAAGTAACCCATTATCTTTTAAACGTATTTTATCTGTTTTAAAAAATTCAAAAAATAATTCTGCTCCTAATTATAAATCTACCTTTTTTGCCTTGAAAAATTCATTATTAGCTAACTTTATTCCTTTCGGAATATTTAATTTCGAAATATCAATAGATTTCGATGGTGTCATGTCAGTTATTTTGGGAACAACTAATAACTGTATTTTCCATTCATTTTCTTTTTCTAAATTCGATAAACGCGTCTTTATTTGTGATTTAACATTCAAAGTAGTGTTGTGTATCCTACTAACTGGAATAAATGCTCGTTCTTTTTTATTCCTAATGAGTTCATAACACCTACAGTATAAAAATTAGAAGTCTAAGCTGAATCAAGCTAAAAGGAATTCGTTCGTGGTAAACATCGTGAAGATAAACAATCGCTGAATTTATTAACACAAATTTAGATTTATTTGCAGCTGCCATCAAAGCTGGGGGGGGAGAGGGGCAGTCCTCTTTCGAATTCACTGATGAAAGGTTCAAGGTCAATTCTTTTTCTTTCGATGATTCATTTTGTTTTCATGACTTTCATGCAACAGCATATGATGTGTGTCTTTCTTACAAACAATAACAACTGAATTTAGCTTTACACTGCAATAATACGTGTGATGGAGAAAGGCATTTAATGCATAATTTATATTCCTTAAGAAAATCATACTGCTCAGAAACAGAAATGCTCTTAAATTTCGAACAATGATAAATTGGGTGTGGTTCTCTACACATAATACACTTTCGTAAAGGGTTTGTTTTAGTTACCAAGGATTTTGAATTTCTAGAACGACTTAATTGATTTGATACTTTAGTAGCATAGCTCTGCTTAGGAAAACTAACTTTGTTTATTTCTTCAAGAATGCAAATTCTTTCTTCCAGAAATTCTAAAAATTCATCAAGTTTGGGAATTTCATTTGGTGAGTCATTTATTTTTTCAAAGTTCAACAAATTATTAATAAAGACATCAACTGCTGCTTTTTTGTTTTCATATCTGCTTTCAAGTGCAGAAAATAGCGACTCAAATGTATCCTGACATGATTCTAACATTTTTGCTTCACCTTTAAGTGATGCTTTCAAATAAAACAGTTTCTCAGTATCATTTAAATCATTATTATTACCAATCATAGACATAAATTGCACTTTAAAATTTCTTAAATCTTCGTATTTACCATAAAATTGAGGAAGAGGTAAATCAGGCAGTTTAAAATTTGATTTAGAAACAGTTTTGGTTTCAAATTTATCTTTATTATTTGTTTCACAATTAGAAAGAAAAATTCTAAATCTTACTTCGAACTCTTTGATTCTTTCTTTCAATTCTTGTGTAATGCTTAGATTATCTTTCAAGTCAATTTCCTCTGGTAAATTGGTGAATTCCACTATGAGTTGTTTAACCCGAGATTTTAATTCCAACAAAGAATCCAATTTAGTCTTCATAATAACATCATGTTTGAGTTTATTCTCCTCCATCTTATATTCATCGAGGAATTTTATCAGAGCTCCGAGTTTCGTTTTCACTATGCTGCGTTGGTGATTCGATGAAACAATATTAGTAGCCATATTTTTCTCCAGCTAAAGTGACCAAACTGTTCTTGCCGAAGATAGCTCCAACCTATTTAATGAAACTTAACTTCAGTAAGTGGACTGTAATATTAACAATAACAAATTTATTTTTACAAAAACATTATTGAATACTAGCACACGCATGTGCTTATAGTTACCTATGTAACTTAGCTAAAAGCGAGCAACCATATGCTTTTACATCAAGTCAAAAATCATACATACTAATAAAGCACAAATGAAATAACTTTAGGGTTACACTAAAGCCAAACTCTGCTTGGCGTAAAACAATGCTGCCAAGCAATACTCTTTCAGACACAGAACAATCGTCATACTGTTATCAATGCATAGCACACAGAATGTCATGCTGTATGACATATTTGTACATTTTCTGTGATTGAGTGAACTAATTAAGTAACATAAGCCTGTTTCACATAATGCATACTTCAGTGACCTCATGAAAATCCCCATTCATATTCAGATGCCCTGCATTTAGGACTTCTGCCAAGGTTTAGAATTTTTTGAGACAGGACTGAATATTTAGAGTCATTTGCTCTAAAGCTGTTGTCTTTCTTAACCTAAATAGTCATGTAATTTTTGTAGTAGTAAGATTGTGTAAATAAAGTTTTTAATGTGTAATATCTTAACATTTGTACATCCAGAGTTACTAGCTTTTAAACCATTTCTTTACAAATATTCCTGTAAAAGAAGCTTTCCCACATACATACTAGGCTTGCTAGGAAAGTAGTTTTACAGACACAGATTCTGACTACTGAAAATGATGTTTTGCGTTTCTGGAAAGACTTTGACTGTTTAGGAGTTGCTATGAAACTTTAAAGCTTTTTATATGCAGTTCATAAGATAGTTTTATTTGTGTGCTTCCACAGTTACTTTGGTTTAAATATGCTCTAGAAGTACTGATATTTCAGTCTTAGCTAGTACCAGTGCTTTTCTTCCTACAATCTGTTGGTACATTTTTACAATGAAATATGTTTTAAATGTTGGTAGAAATATCGGACAGGCTTTTTTATCTCCAGCAGAAACTAAGAAGTCTCATCGAACATGGCTTCAGCAGGTGTTATTCTTCATACTTTTCTCCTCAGAGACTGTGCGAGTATGGTTGTGACAATCCTGAGGTATCCCAGCCCTTCAAGGGATCACCCCTTCGGTAAGACGGGATCACTATCCATGTGATTTTTCCTCCTTTCTTTTTCTATTCTTTTTCCATTTTTTTCTCCTTTATGTTTTAACTTTTTAAAGACTGGAACTCAGCTTCTTTTTCTCCTTTTTGAAGGTTGGGGGCTGAAAGTGATATGTTGTTATATCCCTTTGTTTCTAGTTTCTCATGGAGAGAAAACCTCCTATGCATTTGCCATACTTGGTGACTGTGTTGGTTGAAAAGGAGGGTCTTGGCAGTTGAGGGGCGAGGTACTGTTTTCAACACGCTGCTTTGGCCCCTGCTTCAATCAAAACGGGAGGCACTCAGTTTTCCCCGCTAGTGGCAATCGGCTGGTCGCTAGTCTTTGTGTTGGTGGCTTAGGGATAAGCTTTTGGGAGTTTCCTCCATTTAGGAAAGCCGACTCTGGGTGTTTCATTCGACATATATATCCAGTTGACTGTGGTGCAGGAATCTGCATATTCTTGTTGAATTTCGAGGTGGGTTGGGCCACCAGATTTGAATGATTTTTTTATTTTCAATTATGTCTTCTCTGAATACCACAAGTTCTATGAATTATGTTGCAATAAAAGAATACAGACGAATATAAACACAAATGAAGCTAAAAAGCACCTTGATTTCTAGTTGTTAGTTATTCAACATGTGAACTGCTTCTTTTAAAGCCTTTATCAAGAGAAACCATCTAGTGTCTTGACAAAGGCTTTAAAATGTATGATACTGAAAAAGCTTACGATAAGACGTAAAGATACAATATTTTGCATAAACTTCATGCTAGTGGCTTGCATGTGCACTCTCAATTTTCATTCAAAGTTTTTTGAAGGCTACAACTTTTAAAGTAAAGATTGGTTCTGTTTTGTCAGATTACTTTGAACAAGAAGTGGGTGGGCCTCAAGGCTATGATTTAAATGTTACTTTGCTCGGCTTGCAAATAAATTCCATTTTAAAAGAACTTCCTCCTACTGGTTCAGGATCATAGTACATTTATGACCTTCACATTAGTTGTCAAGATGCAGATATAAAATATGTGGAGAGACAATTGCAGATCACCTGTAACAGGATCAGGAAATGGTCAGACAAAGAAACATTTGTGTTTTTGAAACAAAAGACTGGGTGCACTTTTGAAGAAGAGAGGTTTCTATACTGAATCTGAATTACGTCTAAATGAATCATCGATTCCAGTTGAATCTAAAGTGAAATTCTAGGCAAGCAGTAATTTTGACAAAAGTTGACATTCCTTCCTAATGTCCTTTACCTGAGGAAGTGTTGCTAAATTTTAAATATTATGAAAGTCCTTTTAAACACCTCTGAAGCACTGTGCACTAATCTTGCTTCAAATATATAGAGCGATTGTCCAATCTAGATTAGATTAAGGTTCATTTATTTATGGATCAGCACATTCTCCAGTTTTGTCGAAACTACATTCTGTCCATCACTAGGCCATGTGGATTAGTTCTTGAGCCTTCAGAATGTCTCCTGTCCAGAGTGTATATGTTGATTTATATGAATCATCTCTCCATTTAAGACGTAAGCAGATGTCTTTTCATTATTATTTCAATATATTATATCCCAACTATACCATCCTTGCAAAACCTTTTTGCTTGATAATGTGTGATCCTTTATTTGAGGCTACACCTTCTTGTGTGCTTTCTATCTGTCTAAGGGCTCCTTCCATGATTAAGGAATTTAATGTGTCTGATGTATATACCCAAGCAGTACAGCACTTTGAAATTCCACCTTGGGACAACTTTTAGATGTTTTTCACTGACCTGAAAAAAGAAACACTAATGAGATCATATACAGACAACATTTTCTTGAGCACAAACATAAATGTGAAAATTACACCCCCTATATATATATATACACATGGTTCAAAAGCAATTGGCTATGTTGGGACAATATTTGTAACTGGTGATCACACACAGGGCAGACATTTGCAAGATTATTGCTGTCTATCCTTACTTCTGAACTAGCTCCCATTTATTATGCATGTTCCTTCAAATCTAAGTAATGCCGGAAAAAGTTGTTTATTATTTACACGGACTCGTGCACTGATAGCATTAGAAACTTTTTCTGATATACAGAATCTAGTACTTATTGAAGCTCTAAGGCCACATTTTAATTTAAGGAATGGTTATTGTATTCTTTAATTTCTGTGTTTCTGGACTTGTGGGCATAAAAGGAAATGAGCTGGCAGAAGTCACAGCAAAGTCTGCTGTTGAATTATCTATTAGGCTTGTCCCTTTGAGAGATTGTTGTCATCAAGCAGAAGATCCTAATTAAATTGCAGCAACTTTTGGGACTTTCAATAATAGATTGGGAAGCGTAAAGCCCTAAGTAGAATTTTAGAAATCTTATAGAAATTGGGGAGGTTCTTTTAACTTGTCTTAGAATTGGTTACTCTTGTGCTGAATTTAATCGTCTTCTAAAAGCTGTGAGTGAGTCTATTTGCTCAAAGTAAAATGCCGCTCTATCAGTGCATCACATTTTAGTAGAATGTGTATATTTTAAGAGTCTTTGTTTAAAATATTTTAATAGCTTTGACTTACCTCTTGGTCATTTAATCGAAAGAGAAGTCAATTGTAATCTATTTTGGTATTTGACGGAAACTGGTTTTTTAAACTTAATTTGATTGGTTTTAAATAGATTGTTTTTATATGTTATATATATATTGAGATTTTACCTGGTTTCAAATTTAAATTTATTATGACAATTTTAAAATTAGATGACCACGTGTTTGGCACATTGTAACCTTTTAGGTTATACCATGAATTCAACCACCCATCATGCATCTCCATACTTTGTCTGTGCCACTTCATAGTGCAGTAAAAAGTTCATAATCTGGACTCGTCGGGACTTCGGCAATTCGGGATTAGGGGTTTCTCCAGATTATAGATCATCAATTTAAATTTGGTAAGATGGCATGCAGAAATTATACAGTTAAAAGTATGAAATCATAATTTATGAAATAGAGAACAATTATGATCTAAAGAGTATCAAAATTTACAAAAAGAAAAGCTTAATATTTATTTGTTTACTTTATTAAACATTTCTTTCAATGTAAGTTGTTTAAGATGCTTCCACAAAAAATTTAAAAAGTTCCTTTTTCGTGCGTCATATATAGTGGACTTTCCAATGCCGTACTTCTCGCATAATTTTGAGACAGATAGGCCTTTATACATTTTTTTGCAGCAATTCCACTTTTTGTTTAATGGACATCGAAGCATGCTTTCACTTTGTAGATCCTTTGGCAGCTCCAGAATTGAAAACTCTTTTTGACATAATCGAAAGTTCAAGCTTAATTTTTATAAAATGTTCTAACAGTCTGCAAAAAATAATAAGCCGAATCCAATTACAAGATTAAGGAGAGCGCAATCTGCAGCATTAACTGAAATGCCTTAGGTAATTTTAGCCTAGCTTATATCATGCGTTTACGCATGCGCATAAAGTTTGCAGCTTTGAAGTCCGGATTATAGATCATTATGGATTATGGACGTCCAGATTACAGACTTTGTACTGTACTAAATAGGCAAATGACTTTTCCTCAAGTCAGTTCCCAGCATGTGCTCTAACACTTTATTGGCTGCTGTTGACATTATATATCTGTTATAATTCATGTGCAGCTACATTGCAACAATGTTTTTGAGAAAATATCAATTGCCTGGGAATAGTAAATGGCTTCTGCTTCATTTCTTCACAAAACTTGTAAATGCAAAATGAAATAAAAATTAACAGGTTATGAACAAACTTTGTCATGAAAACTTTACTGTTACCAAAAAATGATGCATCGAAGACATCTTTTTTCTGTGATTTGAAAGCCATCTGCAGTCTCTTGTAACCTAAGAAAGGAGAAAAAAGGATCATTAACAAGAAAAGTAATGAAAACTTGCATTCTTTTAGAAGAATGCAAAACAGCTTCTTTGTTTGCCAGACTCGCAGGGATCAACGTCAAGGATAGTTATTTTTGGCTATGTATTATTTGGTGTGCAAGTATTGAAATATCCTTGTAAAATAAAACTTTCCTGCATATATAGTATGCATGTTGAAAAATTATTAACTGCTGGAAAAAATATTTTGGGTTTCTGGAAAAGCTGTAACCACTGAAGAGCACAGTATAGACATTTATTTCGTATAAAATCTAATTATTAATAACCTTCTACCAGTATGTTATAAGATTTTGGATCGCAGCCATGTAAAGCTGAGTTGGTTCTAGAAGTTAAAATGTCTGCTGTTTCCACATTCACTTTGGCATCTTTGATGAAGATTTCTCCTTTCTGAGTATGCAGCTTAGTGACCAGAAGATCTGGCATCCTCGTACATGGTTCATCATGTTTCTTCTATAGAATTCATTAATATTTCTCATGTAGACTATATTTTTAATCAGGCAAGGTTATGAAAAGAGTTTTTCCAGTGTGAGATTCATTCAATTTTCAGGATGCATCTTAGTGGAACAGTTAATATTTTTCTATGGTCATACTGCCTTCAAGCAGTTCTTAACACAGAGACTGAATTTTTGTTGTTAGCCATATATGTTAGCCTGCCAAATTCTCACTAAATTCTCCATTAACATTAAGTTCGGAGAGTGACAGATATGTCATATAATATTTCTCTGATTAGTACTGCAAATCTTCCAGATTGTGTTTTAAAATTTTGTTCTGTGCTGGATTGCTGAGAATGTTAAATAAATAAATAAATAAACAAACTACTGATTTAGATTGAATACTAGAAATGTAAGGCTTTATGCTGCACTGCTTCAAAGGTAAGATGTTAGGGAATTTTGTGCTAGATTAGGAACTTAGTTTTTTATACGAGGGCTTAAATGTTTAAAAATTTGTGCCAAACTGGGTGGTTAAGCATTGAATCTGTCTAGTTTTTGCCTAAAGATAACAACAGCAATAATAATAATAAAACAAGGACAAGAGAGAGTGACTTCTGAATTTTTTTTTTTTTTTTTTATCTCTGTAAGTCTTGGGTATTTAATACTCTACCATAATCCATTGATTCATTTTGATGGTGAAATATATTTTTGAAATCTGCAAAATGGAGAAACAAGGTTCTGGCAGGTATTGTTCAGAAATTCCATTTAAAATCATATCAAACAGATTGTTATTCCCACCCTCTATGTGAACTCTGCCAGATAAGAAGACAAGTTACTTCCCTCAACCCAATTTTTATTTTAATACTTTATCAGTAGTTGTGTTAATGCTAAATTTTCATCATACATCTTCCATCGTTTACAGTTTCTTTGTATGAGAATTGAAATGCTCATGATGTGAGGACTTGTATCATTTTCCTGGGAATCATAGATTGCTTCTGCATCATTTGCGACAAATGTAGTAAATGCATATCGTGCAATGCAGTGAGTAAATGTTGTCATAAAAACTTTCCATGGGAAAGGAATTACGCTGTATTAATTGGTCACTTGATGATGATGTAATAAAAACAAAGTTCTTGTATCTTTTTTAAAATATTCAAAATGAGTTGTCACAATGTTTACCCCCCCCCAGAAAAAAACAAATTTATGTTGGTAGCATATTGGTGAGTAACCGTCACCTAAATACTTTTTCATAATTTATATATTTATACAATGCTGCATTTTTTACAACTCATAAAAAGACTGTATTTTTACAGAATCATTTTACTCATAATTTTGAAATTATTGTCATAAAATTATTTTTCCTTTTTTTTAGAGAAACTTTTGTTTCAGAACTTTCTGCCAGACTTGTGTTTGTTTCAATTTTTATTTGTTTCTTAAAATGGAATTTATTTCTAGAGAAAAAAGTCAAGATAGCCAACTTGAAGAATCAAACATCAGCCAAAAAACAATACAATTGTCATCTGTAAATAATGAACAAAGTCAGTCTGAAGAACTTTCAAGGGTAAATTCTGAAAGTTCACTAGATTCACCATTAACATCAAGTACAGAGAGTGACAGGTATGTCAAATAATATTTTTCTGATTAGTGCTGCAAATCTTCCAGATTATGTCTTAAAGTTTTGTTCTGTGCTGGATTGCTGATAATGTAAAATAAATAAATAAATAAACTACTGATTTAGATTGAATACTAGAAAAGTAATGCTTTAAAGCTGTGCTGCTGCAAAGGTAAGATGTTAGATAATTTTGTGCTAGATTGTGAACATAAGTTGTTTTTTTTTTTTTTTTTGTGGGAGACATTAATGTGTAAAAATTTGTGCCAGACTGAGTGGTTGTTAAGCATTGATTTAGTCTACTGTGAAGGGGTTACCTCAGTGGGTATTATTTTTTTGATTTTTCTCCAATTAAATGTGAAAGCATTCCAGTTAGCCTCGGAAAATCCTCCATGAAGACTACTATAAGTTGATCTTTCTTTGGTTTGTTATTGTGTTAAGCGAATAAAGGATGAACTTATGAGCTCACCAATAGCCAAACAAATAAGGCAACTTAACATTGATGTAATAATGCTTTGCATAACGTATCTCCCACATATTGAATCTGTGTATGGACTAAAAAATAATGAATTTGATCTTACATTACGAACCACACGGAAATACCATATACCATTGAAACAAAACATGAAACTAAATTTTAACATTTGTATATGAACATAGATAGTTAGCAGCTTCCTGTCTGAATGGAAACACAGAAGTGACCAGAGTAATATTTCTTCTGATGAAGAAAAGAAAGAGAACAAAGTTTTCTTGCCTGCTATTGTTATTAAGGTGTTTATATATATATATATATATATAGTAATATGAATTGAGGAGGTTATATTATATTGCCACAAGACCAGCTTTCACTTTGAGGAATACTGCAGAGAATTTTCTTCAAATGAGGAGGAAGGAAAGTTGCCTGTACAGCTCTCAAGAATTTTTTCTGACGAAGTGCTGTTATTCACATGAAATAATATCAAGCAAGAATTTGATATTTTTTTAATGGCGAGAGTATAAAAATCTTCCTTATCTGCTATGTCAATCAATCTTCCTTATCTGCTACTTTTTGATATAGACTAGACTAGAAGAGAAACACGTTAATGTGACAGTCAAAATCATAAAAAACAACCTTATATTTAGCGTAGGTATAATGAAACACTCAATCGATTTCGAGGGCAGCTAAAGGTCCCTCCTCATCAGGAGAAAGAAATACATAGAAAGAAGAAAATAGGAATCACAGAAACACGTGGTGCTTATCAGCACTTATTTATTTGAAGTTCAGATTTTGAGCGTAATGTGCATTTGCCCCTCGCTCCCTATTTTAACTTCGCTAATATTTCTTTATGCTTGATCAGACAGCCTGGCTCAGTAAAAGTAGGCGGCCAGTGCAACTCTGATTAAAAATCTAGTTATATCCACGTGCAGTGCTGATAAGCACCACGTGTTTCTGTGATTCCTATTTTCTTCTTTCTATGTATTTCTTTCTCCTGATGAGGAGGGACCTTTAGCTGCCCTCGAAATCGATTGAGTGTTTCATTATACCTACGCTAAATATAAGGTTGTTTTTTACAATTTTGACTTTTTGATATATTGACACCGAATGACCACGTTTTACTTGAATATTAAAATAAAGAATTCCAAAGAGAAATTTCTTCAGGTGAGGAAGAAGAGATATAGAACACAAAATGTCCTGTCCTGCAGCTATTGATAATCTTCTGATGAAGTAGGAAAAGATCTCAGTCATAGCCAAGAAGTGGCATCCCAGTCAGTCTGTGGAAAACTTAATGGCAGATGTTTCCAAATGACAGAGTCATATGCTGTTTTAGCTAAGTCAAAAAAAGGAGAAGAGCCTAACTAATTTAGGCACTTTGTGAAAATGCACTATTGTGTCATGTAATTATTAATGTTACGCTGTTTTAAGACTGAAAGAAAGAAAAGGAAGAAGCTAACAAGGTTAAACGCCTTGAAAATGCATCTCTCTATGACTTATGTTCTTTGTCCTGCAAGTTAGTTTGACTGACAGATATCATACGTATTTTGGAAGAAAGAATTGCTTAATTTTGCAACTGCTAAAGGGTTCAAAAGGCAGCAGCAGCAAACCATTTTAAACATCTTAAAAATCTGGTGTACCAAAATATCAAATACATAAGAATTGCTTTTACCTTCAATGGAAGTTGGAGCAATGTATGTGTGTTTAAGGACTTAAGAAATTTTTTTATAACATAGATAAATATTTGGAAAATCTTTTTTTTTTTTTTTTTTTTTTTTTTTTTTTTGTTGTTGTTGTTGTTGAGTAAATCTTCAGTGTGCAGTGACATCAAAGTTTGTAATATATTGCATATTCTGTTTTAAATTCATTTTTATTAGCTATACAGATTTTTTTTAGCCGCTCAGTGCTTAGAACTGTGACAAAATTTTAAATTTTACTGAAGGAAAAGCAAGTTTTAGGTATAGTTGAATTAATTTGTTTTGCTATTTTAGAACACTTACTTTTTTGAAACTGTTATGTAGATTGATTCTTGTGTTCCTTATTTGGAACTTTTATTTTTAAAGAAATAGATTTGGCAATTTCTGAAGGGGTGTCCAAAATTCTAGGTACTGAATTTTTCATAATTTGGAGTTGTGCATGCTTGTAGAAAAATTGTGCAGTGTATACATAAAAGTCTTTATTTTGGGCCTATATTTTCATAGAAATATTATTTCCTACTAAAAAAATGCTGTAAATAAGGCAGATAATAATGTTACAGTACTTTTGAATTAAAAAAAATATTTCTGTTTCTGAATTTTGGAAATCCAACTTAGTTATATTTAGCACACTTCATGCTCTTCTAAAAAAATAAGACAAAAAATGTTTGAGCCCTGTGATACTTCTTTGGCAATATGAAGCAACTCCAATGATGAAACACAGAAAAAACTTTATTTAGCACTCAAAATGGCGATATACAAAACAAGAAAGAAAAACGAATTCTAACATTTTAAAATAAAATGCATTCTTTGTGCGAGAGTCGCACGTGGCACTCAAACCTGGTTTCAAACATTGCCATTCACATATACCTAATGTTCATCTAAATAAATTATTTATTTTAAACTACAAGATTTTAATAATATTTAAAACTATTACAACCTCTCCCCCAACGGAGGGACTTTTACTGAAGGGAAAAGTTCTGTAAAATTCGAAAGTTTATAAGCTCGGCTTGCTCAATTGCTTAAAGAGTAAAGGTAACTTCTCACATAAGTTTCTAAATTTCAGGCCAAAATTTTTAAGTTTTAAACAAATACTTTTACACCACATTTAAATAGGGGAAAAAAAAATGGAGAACGTTCAAATACATCAGTTGAGCATACATTAAATAATAAAATTAATTCTAAATGGGATTACATACACTAAGAGTTATTATATTGCTTAATTCTACTCAGAACATCTATGTTCTTGTGCAAAGATCCTTTGTGATGAATGACCTTAAAATTACAAGGTTGTAATGAGGGTGCCCAGCACATCAATCTAGAGTTACATTTGGCATTGAATTGTAGCCAGACCAAAGGATTATGATCAGTTTGAATCAAGAATTCTTACTGACCATCCAGATAAAAATGCAGTTTCTTGATAGCGTAGATGATAGCAGTGCACTCCTATCAGTAGTAAAATAATTCTTTTAAAATTTAGTAAATTTTTTGCTTATGTACAAGATAGGATGTTCATGTTGTTCATCGTCTAATTGGCATAGTACTACACTGACTACCAATAAGTATTTGGACACCTGTAATAGAAAAGAAAAACTAACTTTATACAAAATCAATAAATGGTAGAGCCTCCACGAGAGGTAATTACATCATTTTTTTAACTAAAAGCTCTTTTCTTGTCAGACTATAGTTCTCATTTTTGCATGTACCGTCTTGAACTTCTTTGATGATTTTAGACAGTTCCTTATCAGTAAGCTGAAGTTGTGCAACTTCTTCCGAGTCAATGTATACCAGTTTCATGAGAGCTTCATCTTCCGTATTTAGTTCCGGTAAATTATCTTCTTCAAAAACATCTGGATGCTTTATTTTCTTCCCTTCATCGGTTCCAAGGTCTTCTCTTCAGCTATTTCTCTTTTCCTTTGAGCTCTAGTAGAGACAGCATTAACCTGGTGAGGACAACTATCAGGCTCCTTTCCTTGTTTATTCACCAGTGCAAAAGTTCGATTGCCTAATAAATACCTTCCTTTCATTTCATATCTAATAATGTTTCATTTCTAATAATGGCAGCCTTAGTTATTACTCGCCCAAGATCGCAATTTAGTTCGATCTCAGCCAATGGTAAACAGCTTGGATTCAAATGTCGCGTCCACACATTTTCACCTGTCAGCATTTCTGGCGTGATGTATTTGTGACAAACTATATCAATACTAGCACCTGAATCCCTTAATATAAAAATTTTATGGTCATTTACATAACCCATACTAGTGTAAGGTAATAGAAATTTATCCTCTGGTTTTGCACTAATTCTGTTAAGATTAGCAGAAGATTCAGTACTATTCTTAAGTTTTGGACATTTTGGTCTTAAATGTTGATAGGACCCACACTGATAGCATTGTGGCATCTTTCGTTTTTCATATTTATCATCTGGACGTTAACTTCTAGGTCTATGAAACCAGCTTTGCGAATTAAATCCTGATGACAGTTTTTTTATTATTATTATTATTATTATCTGAACTCAATTTACCTTGAGTTAGTGCATTGTATCTCTCTTTCTGCCGATCCACTACAGGCCTTTTTTGAAAGATTCCGCAAACGTTTTCATAGGCATCAAGTTTTTCAGTTAATTTTTTAGATGAAATCATCTCTACCCACTTATCAAGAAAATAATCTCGAATTTCAGGAAGAACTCAACGCTTAAGGTGGTCGGTCAATCACCATCAAATCTTGCAACTGATCAAAAGTCTTAACTCCTAGACCAGTCACCCATTCTTTGCAATAATTTTCTATTTCATAATTGAAATCCACCCATGTGGATTCAGCACTCTTTTGATGATTCCTAAATTTCTGCCTAAACTTTTCCGGGCTTAATTTAAACCATCTTAACAATAAATTCTTCACGTGTTCATAGGCTTTAGCTTTATCAGAGGGTTCTCCAGCTATTAACTGGGTTACTTTGTAAGGAAGTAGTCCTAGTAAATGAGATACAAATTCTTCTTTATCAATGTGAGTCCATTCTGCTTGCCTTTCAAACAATACCAAATATAGACTGATATCTCCTTTCTTGTCATTGAATTTTTGCATAAATTGATGCAGCTCCATTTTCGACCGGATTTGTCCAGTATTTTGAGACTTTGTCTCTGCTTCAAGTCTTAATCTCTCTAATTCATGCTGTTCGTTCCTTCTCTGCTCTTCTGCTTCTTTCTATCTCCTACGTTCTTCTCTTTCCTCCCTCTCTTTCCATTCTTCTATTATTGTGTCTAAGGCTACTTTGCCGAATACTTCATCATAATCTCTACTTTCAACAATTTTCCATTTTAAATCGAATACAGTCAAAAGTCGTTAATTCGGACACCCATAATCCGGACCTCAAAGCTACAAGGCCATTATACATTAAACGTGCATGCGTAAACATATTATGCGTAAAATGCATAATAAACGCATAATACGTTTCTGTTTAATCCGAAATCTGTTTATCAATTTCACACTGTTCTGCGGCAGGGGGGAGAAACGACGTGGCGCGCAATGAATTGGAAGTTGATCTGTCAGCACTATCCTTATCTTCAGGGCAGATGTTTTTATTTTATTTGGCTTATAATTTTTTACTAAATGTAGTATTTCATCTCGATGTACTCCGTCTTTGATATGATTTAAATTAAGTTCCTCATCATTATAATTCGCTTTCGATAGTGAAGAAAGTGACAGAGAGGTTATTGAAAATGAAAACATTTCGATTGACAAATTAGTCGGTATTCTCGACACAGCAATTATAGGATTTGAACAGCAGAACTTTGTAAAACAAGAAATTATGTCTGTTTAATAGAACTAAACAGAAAGTATTGTCACATGAAATGAAGCAACTTAAACAACTTACATTGAAAGAAATGTTTAATAAAGTAAACAAATAAATATTAAGCTTTTTCTTTTTGTAAATTTTGATACCCTTTAGATCATAATTGTTCTTTATTTCATAAATTACGGTTTCATATTTTTAATTTTGTAATTTCTGCATGCATCAGTTTAAATTTTACCAGATTTAAACTGATGATCTATAATCCGGAATCGCCAAAGTCCCGACGAGTCCGGATTAACGACTTTTGACTGTATTTTCAAATCTGCAGTCACATGAACACCCAGTTCAGCCACGGGATTTTGCAAATCTTCCTTACGAGCTCTTCCTAAGTAAGAAATTGTTTCTATGTTTAAAATTTGCGAACACTATGTTCTTTATACTTCCTCAAAATAGCTCAATTCAATTACTTTAATTAATTAATGCAGTCAGGAATCACCGAATTAAATGCAATCTGTTAAATACGTATACCTCAAAAATGAAATATTTAAATTATATGAAGTTTGTTCTCTCTACCACATTAATTGTGGCTAAAATAAGAATATCAACATAGAGCAATATATATATCTACTGTCTGGACAACTAAAAGGAATATTAAAATGATATCCAATATGGTAATAAAATAAGACAATTCAATATTAACAGGAAGTAGTAATCTGGTATCGCTAATATTGCATTCAGTGATGAACTAATAAAGTAAAGCAATTCAATATTAACAGGAAGTAATAATCTGGTATCACTAATATTATATTCAGTGATGAACTAATAAAATAAAAATATGCACGATTATTCGATCTTGTCGGTGCCTCCAAAATAATTATGACTGTGATACTTCTTTGGCTATATGAAGCAACTCCAATGATGGAACACAGAAAAAACTTTATTTAGCACTCAAAATAGCGACATACAAAACAAGAAGGAAAAATTAATTCTAACATTTTAAAATAAAATACATTCTTTGTTAGAGAGCCGCACGTGGCACTTGAACCTGGTTTCAAACATTGCCATTCACATATTGTTCATTTAAATAAATTATTTATTTTAAGCTACAAGATTTTATTAATATTTAAAATTGTTACAGCCCCCTCATATGATAAATATTGATTTGAAATATTTAATTTGAAAGTTCAGGAATTTTTTACATTTTTTAGTGCCAGAAAGCAATCTGTCACTCTCTTCAGGTGGTTGTTTAAAAAATGAATTAGAAGAATTTGAGGTCAATCTGTCTTCTTATTTAATGTCATTCAAAACTTTTACCTCTGTAATTTACTAATTGATTAATATGCGATATTCTGAAATTTTTAATTAGGTTGCATTGGATATATCGAAAGCATTTTCATAAAGTAATTCTTAAATTTTCAAGTACTAAAAATTCATTAGTAACATTCACATGCAGTTTTATTATTTTAAGATTGTAATCTAACAGTCATTAAAAATCATTAAACTAGATTTTTTTTTTTTTTTTTTAATTTATTTATGCAAATAGTGTTACGAGTTTACAGTGTGCCATTTCTTAGGTTATGAATTCTGCAGATTCTGTGAATAAGATTTCCTTTTTGAAAAATATTTATTGATCAGAACTGTTCACAATATTCTGCATACCAGTGCTCATAATTTAATCTATTACTGTTAGAAATCTTTTTCTAAACTATTTTATTTATTTGTATTACATACAAATTTAAATATTCTGTTCCAAGTTTTCTGTAAGACCTGGGTTTTCAGGTAATACTATCTCAGACTTTTAATATCTTGGCCAGTTTTTGTTGTATGTAAGTCAGTCTTTTCATGTTTCATTTTTTAGAATGGACATAAACCTTTACTAAATATAACTGTAGGGAAACTACATAAAAAGTTAGATTTTGTAGTTTTTGCAATCAATTTTACAATTTCATAATTTAAAAAAGACAAAACATAAATATTTATGTTACTGAAAATATTTTTGGATGCTTATGTATGTAACTAACAATTGTAAAATAAAAGTTGCATAAGGACTTTTATGCACACACTGCATGTACAATCATACAATCATACAATACAAATCCACATACAATCTTGCATAGAAATTCTTCATGTGACAATAATCCTAATGTATCATATTTTATATTTGGAAAGTCATATTTAATTTATTCTGCAGTTATACAATAAGTGCATTGGAAATTGTGTGACTAATTTTTTAACTAAAATTAATTGTGGAGTCATTTTTCTCTGAAAAATTTGACGATCGATCTTCTTTTCTCCTTTTGTTCATTTATGTATTTTTGTACTGTAAAAAATTATTTTGAGATTTCCCCCTCCATTATGGAAGAATATGTTCCAAAAAGTTTTCTTTAATAACAGTATATGTGCCAACTTGATACTTGAGCAAAAAAGCATACTTTCATCATCAGCCCATTTCGACTGTGATATATAAACAAAGAAGAAAAAGGATGGCACTCTTTTAAAAACTTGTTATTAACAATAATTGCTTCAAAAACAAAAATACTATTACAATAATAACACGTTTAATTAAATGTTGCCTAGTATGTAACATTGGCTCATATATCTTTCTGTAGAAAATTATTCAGTGCATGTTCTTCTACAACTAAAAAAAATTCAAATTGTGCAAGCAAAATAAAGTACCTATTCTTTCTTTTTTAAATGTTTTAAAACATGAAAATTTAAAAATGTGTCTACAATTATTGCTATAGCATCTTAAGATTTCAAAGACTGCATATTTTTATTAAAGCATATTTGAGTCCAGTTCTTTAGTTTTTGAATTTGTTATTTCAATATAATGTGAAAATAAATCATGTTTGGTTTTTTTAGACCACCGTCTGTATCCATCAAAGAAGAAACAGTAGGGTTTAATTACATTCAGAGTAATTTCCAATCAAGTTTGGATTTCTCAGATCCTGCCCAAAGTGATCATCATGTGGAATTATGTGATTCAAGTGAAAAGCGAGTCATTTCTGTGGAACAACCGCAAACATTTCAAGAAACTTTAGCAGTGAATGGCTTTAGCAATTCCAGCGACTTCCATAATATATTGCATGCATTTCAGCAGCCGTCCAAAAACACAGTTGCCCAAGGTTCTTTTCCCACAGCACAAAACTCAAATTTGTCTGTACCTAGTTGTTTAATGCCATGGAAAGGAAATTCACGTAAAGAAACTAGTACATTGAATCCTTTAGCAGCTCCATTTCAAAATCATTCATCCTATTTCTCTAATATCAATGAAGGTAAGTTAAATGTATGTTTTTTTTTATCTCTAATTAATATTTTGTTATTGTCATACATTATTGTTCAGAAAGTTCAGTGAAAAGCATACCACTGAGCCATATGTTATTTAGGAGGCAAGGTACTAGAAATCCTAAGCTTTTGAGTTCCAGTGGCAAAATCCACAGTTACAAATTACATGTATGCAGTTCTTCCATGCCAGCTCTTTTTTTTTTCCCCTCCTGTGTGTGTTATCTTTGTGCATATTTGAAGTAGAACCGTTCAATGTATTGCTGCATTCTAGATATTCCCCCCTCCAAATTAGAAACTGATTATTGTCTTGACACAACCATATTATTAGCCAGATTTTTCTCTGACTGTGCTGTCCCCCTTATTTGCATGGTTCTTCAAGGTCACTGTTTTAAAAAAATTCAAACTTTTTAAAACAATGAGACAGCCAGTTTATTATACATATAAAAAAAGGAATTTCTTTCAGACAGGGCTGGATTTACACATGGGTAAACTTAACATGGACGTTGAGCCTCGGTATTTTTTGTAATACTTAAAATATGTAGTTTTTTAAAATAACTTTCTTTAATTCTAATTAAAATATGAAATTAAAATTTTAAATTTTGCTTTTTACTTTTTTACGTCATTCTTCTGAATCAAAAAACGGACCTTCATCGTACTCAGTATTTAGTGAAGCTTATGTTTGTAAAAAAGCAGTAACATGCATAAGCAGTCTCTACTATTGTATGAAATTCATGATGTCATGTGAATTTAGAGGTCTTTTAATGGAATAGTCATGTGCGTATTAAGTTGAAAAATAGCTTTAATTGCATTATTTTGGTCTTTGTGTAATTTAATAAAAGTTTTAGTAAAATTATTAAAAATTCTAGGTTTTCTCTTTTTCTCATAAAAGATTTATCCCAGAAATTGGCAACACTATAGTTTAAAATGTGTAAGTGTGTTATATTTTGTATGAGGCATAATAAACTGAAGCTATAAACAAATATACAGAAAGATAAAATGTGCTTATTGTTTCACTAAGTTTTAATGAGAAAATAGTGAATTTCTAGGGTTGCTTATTTTGTGAAATACTTTGTCATAAATTCGTTGTAGTAATATTCATTACAATGAAAAAATTAGAAGAAAGGAGACCTCCTTAAGGTGTTTTGTCCCCTTGGCCTCAGTTATAAATTAGACTTTGCTTTCAGGGATGCTAAAGCAAGTGTGTGTTCTGGTTGCATGTTACTTCAAAGGTGATTAGGTGGTAATTTTTTTCTTCGAATAGAGCTGTCCCATGGACATTTTCTATGACTTTTTTTTAACCTAGGAAAGTTTCGTGTGTACATTTTGCATAGTATCTGTATTCATATCAATTTAAAGTTATCTGTAAAGCAAATACTTGAAAACATCACAAATAAAAGTGTTTTAAATGACTCAGTATGAGGGGAAAATACCATCTTATTAAATATTGTGGTGAAAAAGAAAGCAAAGGGGACTTTTAATTCTAGAAGATTACTGTGTGGAGCTTAATGGTAAAAAACAAAATTGTGGCAAAACTTAGCAGTTTCAAAATATCATTGTAAAATGATAAATGCTTGAATCATTACACAACACAAACACTGATAGTTGAAATTTTTACATGAAGTTCTTTTCTTCTGCCTTTGATGTTGTTATACGAATTGGATGCTACAGGTAAGAAGAAAGATTTTTTTAATTGTGAGATTTAGATATTTTTTAATTTGAAATTATTATTAACTTTTTTGCCAATTTAAGTACAAGCTTTTTCTGTATTAAAATTCTCAACATGCAGAATCCATTTACATAAGCTGTAAAAAGTGTTTACAAGTTTTTAGGATGATTTCGATAAAGAATTTTAAAAAAGAAAGTGTTTTAGAATAAAAATTTCTGAAAACAGCGTATTATTTGAAATCAGAAATATCATCTGCTACTTTTCAATTTATTCTTTTTTCAAAATGTCGCATGTAAACAAGCTGTAGATTGAAGGTTATGTTTTTGTGCTTTACAAAGAGAAATATTCTTAATCTGTAATTCAAAAATGTTGTGAAAGGCATGGTATTAAAATTTCTAAATGCAAAATAACCAGCATTATTAATTGGAAAGAGAAAGGCCATCAATCATTACTTCTTCATAGAAGACTCCAAATGAGTACCCCAAAAAGGTACGTTCTGATGTTTAAACTTTATGTTCTATATTTTCTAAAAATTGTTGGCAATAAGAGAAAATCTCTCAACGCAGAAATTAATTGCAGTGCCTTTAAATACATCTGCAACAACAATAAAATAACAAACCAAGATCTGCAGCCTAAAAAAAAAAAAATGTATATGATGGTCACCAGCCTTTGCTGAGGCATGTGGTTCAACATAGAATATTTTGCGTAGAGCTATTAAGATGTAGATGGAAATACACTGCTCTCCAGAAATAAAGAACGGCATGTTTTTTTCTGTCTAATTTTGAAAATGAAGCAATGTAAAATCAAGAAATTTTAGAGAACGTGTTCACTAAATAGTCCTTTAATAAATGCAGCATGTTTCTGAAGCTCGGCACAAATATGAATTACAACAAAAAATTGCGCTCTTGTCCGAGAAATCCAGCCTTGGAGAAGCAATATGTCGTAGCTTTTTTGAGGAAAATATGGTGGTAACATTAGAAAAATGAGTACACTTGGAATTTTATCTTTTATTCCTCAGATTTTTTTATTAGAATGGGCAATACATATTGAAATTTCTTCAGGAAAAAAAAAAGAAAAAGAAAGAAGGGGGAAAAAATAGAAAATTACAACATTATTATAAGATTTGAAAAAAAATTAAAGAAGACAAAGGAAATCTGAAAGAGAAAGAAGATTTAGCTGGCTAGTCAAAAGCCACAAATAATTTTGATCTTGCAGAAATGATATGGGTATTACATTAATTTTTTAAAAAGTTTAGTAAAAGGAATGCCAAGATGGCATGGTGAAATTGCAGTGATTCTAGAGAAATGGCATGTAACAACTAATCTTTTGAAGTCTGAGAAAATTAGTCTGTGATTGATTTCTGTGAAACAAAACAGGCTTTTTTCTTCCTGCCTGAATACAGACTTGATTTTTTTTTTTTAAATTTATTTCTGAGTTCGGATTATTAATACAAAAATTGTTTTTCATCTTTGGTAAATTTAATGTATGTGTTTATTTATTTATTTTACAAATGCCAAACATTAGCACTTAAGCCATTAAAATTTAATGTATGTAATTTTTTCTGATGAAATAAAGTTTGAATTTACGTTGTTATGTGTTTCTCTTCTGTGTGTAACATTGTTTTATATGTGCTGTTTTGTTCTGTATTTCGTCTTGTTTCTTCATTAAATAAATGTTCTTATTATTCTGTATGTAATTATCTTATTTCCTTGTACAAAATAAAGTAAGTATTATAATTGCAAAAAATTTCAGGTTTTATATTTCAATGAAAATATCCATTAAGTTTTTTTTTTTTTTTTTTTTTTTTTTTTTTTTTTTTGCATGCTATCTGTACGTATGGACAGAATATAAGACTATTTTTTCCAAAACAAATTGTAAGAATTCAAAGGATTTTTTTTTTTTTTTTTTTTTTTTTTTTAAGTGTGTGATGTCTGTACGTATGTACAAATGTTTATATCTTGTGTAAATGCAAGAATGATTAGACATAAAGCATTGAAATTTTGTATGTAGTAGTGCTAACCCCACTTCATTATCCGGCTCAGTGAGCCCCTCCCTTTTCTGAAATTCTCATATTTTGGTAAATTTTGCATTTTTTGTTTTAAAAGAAATTGAATTATTCTTGCTCTTATGTTCTGGTTAAAGTGTTTATACCTTTAGTTAATCTGCATGCAATAGATGTAGAATTATCAAAAATTTAAAAGTGGTGCTAGACTTAATCAGGCCGCCATTTGTTTACACTTAAATTCTTAATACCCCATGGTGAATTAAGTCAGTTGGTACATAAATGTCAGTGTTTCAGAATTCTTTTTTAAACTGTATTTGGTGTTATAGGTTTCATGTATTTTGCAATTTTTAATGAAGATTTTTTTGTGTTTTTATATTGTTATGAGTTTTTATAGCTTTGCCTTCCTGCAAGTTAGAACAAATGAGAAATATATCTCTAATGAAGTGCAGCAAAAAATGTGTATAATTTAACCCTTTCGACGTCCTCTCCTGTCTGTGAAAATTTCCCCCCAGCTGCTGTTTGTTTTTCATAGCGTGTAATGTTTTCTCTGTACATCATAACTTTCCATACATGACTTTTGTAGTGGATGAATGCCAATGAATATTATAAGGAAATAAAGCATAATGGAAAAATAATAATATCTCTGCTTATTTCTAACAGCAGGATAATTTGATAAGATCTGATCCAGGTGGTCCACTCCTCCCATTTTGTTATTGTAATCTTTTACATTATTGTTTTTTTTACAGTTCTCTTCAGTTTTCAAACGTCAATTATCAAGTTATTATGGACTGTACTCATCAAACGTATATCTTTCTTGTCTTTCCAATTTACAACATCATTTTTCCTCTTTTTCTGCTGAGTATGTTGAAGCCATCTTCTCACTGTCTTGTATCTTATGTAAAATGGCACGAATATTCTTGGAGAATTTTCTTATTATTATAAATTTAATTTAAAATTCTCTTATTATTATAAATTTTTGCTTGTCTCTAGACTTAACTGAGTTACCTGAGAGATATACTGGCCAGAAATTCATAATGTTTTTTGTTCTTATGCATTTGCTTTTCCAAAAGATTCCAGTTGATAGCACCTGTGCTGATTTTACTAGAAGCTTATATAAATATTATATGAACAAGACCCCCCCCTTTTTTTTTTTTTTTTTTTTTTTTTTTTTTTTTTTTTTTTTTGTTTGTTTGTTTTATTGTGATTGAGTTATACAAATTCATCTAATTTGAACCTTCATTTGGAATTACGGGTTTTCTTTCTCCCCCCGCCCAAAAAAAAAACATAAGCATTGAGATTGTGCTTAAAAACTGAGAAATACCAGAGCTAAGCTTGAGCATAAGTTTATCGCTGAGCTTGATATAACATGCAGAAATATACCTTAATTACTTATTTAAAGTAATGCAATAAAATTCTAATTGAACTTGCCTCTAATTTTCATAACTATCATACATGTTAATAAGTTGGGGTGGTTTAGGTAATGCATGGTTATTCTACAAAGAAGTCTTTTTTAATTTAATTTCGTAGTAAGATTTATGTTTATTCTGCAACTCATATTGGTTTCATCAAAAATATTTATGTTTGTACATATTTACAATGTATGTTATGCATATTTTTCATACATTTTGTTTAACTTTCAGAAGCAAATTGTGTACATAATGGAATAGATGAATTTCCAGTTTATGAACCAACTCTACGAGATATATTAGGTGAATGTTCCTTCTCTACGTTTTTGTTTTGTTGTAACATTTTTTATGTGTTAATTGCTTTTATTCTGCAATAAAATTATATGTATGATATATAGATTTTGTTGCCATCTTTTATTTATCTTCAATATTATGAAAGCATTTTTCTTAATTCAGTGCAATGTAAACAAGTATTTTTTCTGGTCTTAGCAATATTTTGCTGCAAATGTTACTTTATACTAGGGTTTCTTAAACTTTTTTCAGTTGAGACCCCTTTTTATCACTGAGATTTTGATCCAGGATCCCATAATATTTAAAAAAATTTTGTGGGACCTTATAAGAATTGCGCAACTCCGACTCGCGCGTGAGTAAAACTGTCATTTGTTTCATTTGTACCGTTGCATATTTAGGTCATTAACTTTAATTTCGAATTTTAAGACATAGAAAAATGTGAAAATTTTAAACAAGTGACAGACGAAATGACAGCGTCACGTGCGTTAAAGAAATATCAAAACTGCTAAAATTTTTGGCAACCCCATCCTGCTGCAGGTTCCACAACCCCCAGTTTAAGAAACTCTGCTTTATACCATGAGTGTTATCATTAAACTAGAATTTTAATAGCATAAATCATTTGCAGAATTTCAAACATAAATCCTTGTAGATATTATCTTCTGCATCTAAAATAAAATTGAATGATTATGGTGAAATTTTATTATAAAATGTAGGTTGTCAAGCCTTTCTATATATTTCTGTTTTTAATTTTTTCAAACAGTAATGTAATTTTTTAATACTTTAATATTTTTTTGTTTATCATTTTGCATTCAAAAACGAAATATCAACATGTATGAGTTCTTGAAACTTTTTTTAGTGGAGTTAAAACTCCAAAATTTGTTTTAGTAGAGTTATAACTTTATTTAACAATGAAGACATAACTATGCCATTTTACATTGCCTTTTTCCTCGTTTATTGACATGTGGCACAAAAATTTTCTTCTTTTTTAACAAAATATTTATTTAGTTTTTTTTTCTTGTTATTGTTGCCTTCATCTGATAAATGTCTAGGTAATTCATTTTAATGAACATTTAAACTTTTTTGCATTTAAGCATATTTTTTGCAATCCATTTTTCTGGCCTCATATCAGTGTCACTAAATACTGGATGTGTCATAATTTCAGATTTTTTTTCCGAATTGCTAATTATTTTCATAAAATTCATATGAATTTAATTAATATCAGTTAACTTTGATTATTGACTTTGGATTTATTATCAAGAATAGTAATTTAGAATAATTAATTATTCTGAAAAATTAAAAATTGTAATTTAATCTCATTTCTAATTTTCCATATTATTAAATTAATTACTATTCCTGCTAAAAAGCTCTTTACTTGATAGATTTTAGTGTTTCATTTGATTGGTTTAATTATGTTATAATTAGAACTCACTGAGCAAGTTGAGATACAATAAAAGCCTTTCCCCCCTCTCCGGATTTTGTCAGCATGAGAATTTAAGAAAATTACAAAATTAATGAAAATAATTAAAATCGGAAATTTAGAATATCTAATAAAATATAAACATATTTTACACCAGAATCACATTATAATAGTTCAGCAACATGAATCATCAATTATGATGTGAATTCAATTGGTATTAGACTAAAATCATACACACTTTGAAAATGCCCCTTTTTTTCAGATTTCAAGGTTGGCGGCTGTACTTTTTACTTGGAAGAATAATATAGTATCTTTATGAATCCATTGTAAATCAACAAATGTTAACATTTTATGAAAAAGGGTAAAAATTTCAAGCAAACTATGCAAACTATCAGTTTTTAGTATAATATAAACACAGTTATAGCAGATGCCCTTTTTGGACTGCAGTAATTTGAAGCGAAGGCTGAAGGTTTAGTAAATCGCATTTGCTTTAAATGAAATACAGTTGATGTAGTGTTTCTGTTCGTTGTAAATATGGCTCTTACCAAACAAAACACAGTGCTGGTTTCAAATGTAAAGTCTTTCAATTTGCAAAAGACAATAGGAATCATGCTGCTGCAAGGATGTTTGACATTGTTGAAAACTTCATGTGTGAGTGGAAGAAAAAGGAAATAAGTCATATGTCAAAAGTATAAATATGATTTGCTTAAAGGAAATTGCCTATACTAGAAGGAAGTGTTGTGAACTGTGTCCTAGAAAATTTCTAGAATGGATTAATTATAACAAGAAACAGCCTATATTTATTTGCTTTAAAATAGGCAAAAAAGAATGCAGATGAAAGTAAAAACTTTAAAGTAAGTTTGAATTGCTGTAATCATTTCATGGCACCCATTAATTCAGCTCTACGAGAATATCGAAAATTATGCAAAGGCTCCCAAAAGATTGGGATAACAAATGGATAATTTTCCATGAGTATGTTATCAGCCTACGAAGGCAAAAAAAAATTATTTACTGTCACATATTGGAAATATGGATGAAACTGCAGTAATGTTTGATATGCTAGGAAATAAAAAAATTGATGTGAAAGGAAGAAAATGGTTTACATAAAAATAACAAGTCAGGAAAAACTCACCTCACCACAAGTGTTTTTCTGCTTTGTGAACTGTACAAAATTTAAACCCATAGTTACTTTTAAACGAATAATGATACTGAAATATAATTTCCCATATGATGTTTTCATTCATGTTGACAAGACAGCATGGATGGATGAAAACAGTATGATACTGTGAATAAACAGTGTTTGGCAAAAGCATCCTGACGCCTTAATGAATCCAGAAAGTCTTAATTTCAGACACGTTCAGATGCCATCTAATGGTTAACATGAAGAAATTGTTGAAACATTGCAGTACAGATATGGCAGTTATTCCAGGTGGATTAATGCCATTAGTTCTGTTTTAGATATATGTATCAATAAACCATTTGAAGAAAATTTAAAATAACAGTGAAATACGTTTATATTCATATGGGAAAAAACATTAATAGAGGAGGGGGGGCTAAATTCATAATGCCAGTCTAGAAATAGTGTGCAAGTGTATAATAAAAACATGGTATAAAATTAAACCCAACTTAATTCAAAAGTCATTTAAAAAAATATAGTATATCTAACTGTTTAGGTGGAATGAAAAATTATTATTTACTTATGGATCAGAATAATAATGATGGTGAAGATGAAACAGAATTTGATGATGTGCCTGAAGATATAATAGAAGAGGAATATGGGTGAACTTTTCATGTTATGTGCTGATGAAAGTTTTTAAGTTCATAAGGTATGCCATTTCTTTTAAATAAAAAGCATTTAGGTACATGTTGAAGTCTAATTTTTGTACATTCATCTTTTCCTTATTTTTAAATCTATCATTTTTTATTTTATCCGTAAATATCAATCTTACTTTTTGTACTAAAAGTGTGAATTATATGATGAAATATATGGTAATGAAAAAAATATATATATATATAAATATGAAATGAACCTTGAAGAATGCATAAAAAAATAAACTGAAAATTAATAATAATGATAATGTTTTTGTTTGAATACAAAGTAGTTGTAACAAACATGTATTTTTATCTTTAAAAAATAAGAACTGTAATATAATTTCAAGCAGAAATTGATACAACATCAATCCATGATTCCTTGATAGACAACGGGCAACAGTGTTGTCATCCACTCAGTTCGTTCTTAGTTGTATCACTTCTTTAGTAGTGCAAGAATGGTGATGCAATTATAGTTTGCTTAACTAATAAACTAACATTATCATTATTTAAAACGAATTAATACTACGGAGTAATAATAAAAAAAAAAAAAAGAGTTTATTTCAAGATGTGTTGAAAGAGAAATATGGGTGTATTGAACATGGTGACAAATTGATATGTATTTAATGCATAGATGTAGTTACCACAAGAAATTAAGCAGCACTTTTCTTCAAAACATAAAAATGTGAGTGAAATGCCAAATGAAGAAGAATTTGAGTGCATTGCTAAACATGTATTCAATTTTGGAAAACAAAATAAATTGTTGAAGGGTTTTGTTGCTAACCACAATCATGTTATATTTGCCAATTGTTTTGCTATTCTAGGCATTGGTATCAATGGAAAACTGTTTACAGATAGCAGATTTTTTTAAAAATGCATTGATAAATTGTTCTGAACACTTCTTGATGACTTCGCAAGTAAAATCAAATTGTTGAGAGAAATAAAGAAATACAGTTGTCAGCTAGAAGAGTTCGGCATCAAATTGAAGAAATCGCCAAAAATATTCACAAACAGGTCAAAAATGATTTGTTACCTATTGATGTAATTAGCATTCTACTTGATGAAAGTACTGATGTAACTAATATGACTAAGCTTGCTGTCGTTATTAGATACAGTTATCAAAGTGAAACTCGTACATTTTGATCGCCATGAAAAAATTTGCATATATCTAGAAAATTGTTTAAAAATTAAAATTTTATTTTTTTAAAGTGTGTAATTTATTATTTTGAATAAATTGTTTTCTACTTTTAATAATAACATAGAAGTTATGAAGCATTTGCAAAACTGTCTGTTTGAAAGTCAAAGTAAAACTCGTATGTAGTGTAGTCTCGTAGTGAATGATGGAAAGGTAAATAAATCCCGCACTGAAAGATACAGGTGGCATTGAAACCAGTCTCAGTCAGTCCAAGAGTAAGTTTTTTTTTGTTTGAATTTTTAATCATGGGACATCAGGAGGGACAACGTTCATCATTTCAAATTTCACGAGCTAATTGTTCATCATTTCAAATTTCTCCGCTAAATCAGCAAAATAGTCAACAAAACTCATTCCAGTTCAAGGTGTTATAAATAGATATAAGCAAGGCCAAAGGTTGCAGAACAAATCCAAGGTGAGCAAACAAAATTTTTTTTATTCTCATGATGAGCGTTGGATTATTCATTCAACAAGTTTTTAAAAAAATCTCACCATTAGTGCTTCTAAATTAGCTTTTGAAGCCAAAACTTTTTTTAAATAAAAGTGCTCACTCTGAGGCAATACAAATAATTTTAAGAAAATACAATTATTGCAGTAGGGTTGCAAGAAACAAGGCCTATATAAGCAAACAAAATCATGTAAAAAGATTGTTTTGCCAAAGAGTGCAAAAAAGAGACATTTACCTTTTGGAAGAACGTATTTTTTGCTGATGAGTTTAAATCCAATTTGTTTTCTTTGAAGGGAAAGGTAAAATTATGGCAAAACTCCAATAAGAACGAAATCCAACAAACTTGAGAAAAACTGTAAAGCATGGTCAAAGGGGGGGTGCATCACCGCAGCAGGTGTTGGCCGATTGGTGTTTATAGAATCTATGATGAATCAGTATACTTATATCAGTCTGTTAAAAGATAATTTAAAACATAGTACATGACAATTTGAGATAGCAGACACTTTTCGGTTTTATCAGGGTAATGACCCAAAACATTCTGCTCTCAATGCCTATATGTGGCTATTTTACAATTGCCCCAAAGTCATTAATCATTCACCAGACTTAAGTGTCATTGAAAAAAGTATTTTGATGAGATACAAGTATTTCTGTACGAAAATAGTAAACAGTGATCTCAGACTCAATTAAATTATAAAGATTTTCGTTTATGCTTTTTTACTTAACTGGTATAATGAATGTTGATTTCTTAGAAACACTCATAAAAAAAAAGAATTTCATTTCCTTCTGTTGTTAAAAGGACGATATGAAAAAGAAAATATCGGATAAGACATTCGTAATATGTTTGAAAGTTGGATTTTGTGCATTAAAAGTGAATTTGAAAGTCGTTTTCAAATTTTTAAGAAACACTACGAAATGTTTACCTTAATAATAAAGTCTGAAAAAATAGATGAAAGTATTTTAGACTTGCAGTATTTTCAATATCTTAAAGTTGACAGTTTTAGCTTAGAAATGATTTAAAAGTGAATTTGAAAGTTGATTTCAAATTTTTAAGCAACATTATGAAATGTTTACTTTTGTAATAAAGCATGACAAAAATAGATAAAAATATCTTAGATTTGCAGTATTTTCATTATCTTAAAGTTGACAATTTTATTTTAGAAATGGTTGAATTTAAAAGTTCAGCATTATGAATGAATAAATTCAAGACATTGTGAAAAGAGTTGGAAAAATCAGAAGATTGTTTCATGATATCAACATATTGGGCATCTTTTCATATGAAATTTCCATCTCTAGAAAAAATCTCTTTGTGTAAAGGGGTCGTTTTAGATAGGGTCATAGAAGAGTCCTGTATAGTGTAACAAGTATTTATTAACAGGTTTAAGTTACACACAGACATTACATTTAACTTTAAGAAAAAATTACAGAGCAAAAGTCTGGTACAACCTATCAAATGGGAGCCTTGGCTTTTACTGAAGTACTCCTCTGGCTACTCACCAGAGGGCAGACTTGTTGTTACAGTTAGTCCAACAATTTATGTTAAAGGATTGGTTACATTTGCTTTTTTATTTTGGGAGCCATGGATATCAAAAAGAAAAATAAAGTTCATTCAGTTATGCTTGTTTTTAAAATGATTAGACTTATAATTTTAATCTTTAAGGTTTTAGCATATTGTAGTTATTTTCTCCATGAAACTTTTCACCTGAACTAGACTATAATTATTTCCAAAATCACCTTTATGTTGCAAACAGTGTAAGTATATTTTAAATACTGCACTGTTTTAATTACAGTACATATTTATGTTTTTCAGATTTATTAGAGCATTCTCGTTTTTTTTGTTTTTCCTCGCATTTTCTTTATGATCTTGTTTCTTGGAAATTGTAATGAATTTGGTAATATATTTTTGGGAAGGGGAAAAAAATTTAACCGTTGCTCAGATGTATTTTGTCTAATTGCATCAAGAAAATAAACTTTTAGATGCCGGAGTTTAAATTATACACTTGCTAAATTTATTTGCATCTTCTTAAATGTATAAGTATTTTTAAAAAACTCTGTTCTTAAATTTGTTTTTGTTAAATGCAGATTTCAAATTTTGCATTATTAAAGTATTTAATGTTAAATCATTTTTGTTTTGTATTTATTATTCTCTGAAAGATTTGAAAAATTTGAGATCTTTTTTAATTATTATTTAGGAAATATATGAAAACTGAATTTTTTATGTATTTTTATAGGGGAAATGTTTTTATAGCATTCAAGTCTCTAATGTTCTGTTTTGCATCATTCAAAAATTGTGAATTAAGTTTTCTTTCACCTTCTTACAGGTTTTGATCCTGTTCAGGTTGCACTAGATAACTTGAATCAACTTTGTATAGAGGAAAGGTGCAACCAAATCCGTCAAAGATTTTTAAACTCAAGATCTCAAAATTTATTTGGTTATTCAAGCACAGATGGTCCAGACCCTCGAAGGTTACGGGTAACACAAACACCACCAAATAGGCTTGCACATCCAGATTCTAGGCCTCATTTGCTTATGTCAAACCTCCAACAAAGGCTGAGAAATGCTCCAGATTTTTTTCCAAATGTTGCTACACAACCTCATTTTCAGTATCCAACCCCAGCACCTCGCGAATCAGGTAAAATAGGATGCAAGTAATAATACTCCTTTTTTATAAGTAACATTTTTTTTACAAAAATTATCTTACTTTCAAAGACCTGTAATTGTTTTTATATAATACAAAGATCTCAAATTGTTTCCACTCAATGGTGCCTAAGATCTTTCATTAGTTTTCTTTATTTTAAAGAAAGTTTAGGAAATGCTGTCAGTGAAATTAATATTGCACTCAGTGAAAAACATATTTCGCCTTTAGAATAATTTTTTCTTTGTTTTTCACAAATAAGTGTTATTTATGACACTGATGTGCAATAAACTGAAAACTGAAATTTATCCAAGGGCAGTTAAAAAAAATAAATGTTAGAAAAATTTAAGAATGATTGGTGCCAAAAAAAGTTTATAGTTATTGATACTTTAATGCTGCAATAATCCAATAAAATGATGGTAATACTTGAAGTGCTAAAAAGCAAGAGCAGCCAAAGTTGAGCAATGATACAAAGCACTTACCTCTTTTCTTCACTTTTCCATTCCAAGTAATATAAACTATCAAATTAGATTTCTTGCCCTTAAGCCATGATTTTGATTATGGTAGAATAATTGGAACTCAGATATGAGGCTCCTCTTCACAACAGAAGAAATGCCTTTTAACCCATAATTATTAATTTATAATTAACCTTTCACATTATATACAACTATTACTAATAGGGGAGATGTAAATTAAATAAAGATGATTTTTTTAGTGAAATTCAAACATAATGCCACAAAGTATATTCATACATATATTCATATCAATCAAAAGAAAATACAACAGTGTGATTTTGAAGTTTTTCCCCTCTTACTCACCGTAGGGCAAGAGACCTTAAAGCTTGATCTCAATTCCTAGAAGCCTTAAATACAATTTTAACACATTTTAAAATTATTTTATAACACAGTCATTTTTAAATATTATTTATTTTTCATTAGCTTCCTTTTTCTAGTTAAAATAGTGTCAGAGTATATTAAAAATTAATTAAAAATCTATCCATTACATTATTACTGTCTACTTTTATTCATTATATTTGAGATGTGTTTTGAAATCTTTGTTGCCATTTTATATTAGTAACCATATTATTATATTATATAACTATATTATAATTAACCTTTTTATATTAATGGAGCCATATTATAATTAATGGAGGATATTACTATGGTGGTTATTGCTAACAGTTTACCTATGTTTTTGTGCAGTTTAATCCTGGAAATTAACTTGCATAAAGTAAATCAGTATAAAACAGAAGTATCTCACTTCTAAGGGAAGAATAAACATCATTAGAATTGGAGAAATTGATGGAAACTAATTTAAGTTTCAAAAAATAAAAGCTTCAAACTAAATTAAAAATGGCATTAAAGTACAATAAAAAAAAACATGAACAGTACCAGTGAATTCAGACTTGCATATAAAAGTTAAAGTAGTTCCTTTTTTTAGAAGAGGTTTCTTTATGTAGTATATACACAATCTACCAAAAAGTATTTAAACATCTGTAACAGAAAAGAAAAGCAAAATTTGTTGAGTTGAGAAGTTGGTAGAGCCTTTCCAAGTGGTAATTGTAGCCAACCTTCCGGGGCATGCTGTCCACAAGTCCTTGTATGACTGTTGTTGGTTATTTTTTTCCCACTGGGCTTGGAGGACATGCAAGTTCCTTCACCTTCTTTAAGCGGTTGTTGCACTCCTTAATTTAGCACTTCAACTCATCCTAGAGGTTCTAATTTGGGTTCAGGTCTCAATTCTGGTCAGGCCAGTCTATTCAGTTAACCCCATTATCACTATACCAATCCATGGTGGTCCTTGCAATATGCCCCTCAGGGGCTCACTCTTGTGAGTATCAGTGTGGCAATCCCGAGGTACCCTAGCCCTTCATCTTCTTGGTGAGACGGGTGTCACGATCCTGGAGCCCCAGTGATCTATCCTCTTTTCCGTCACCTCTCCTCTGACCTGATACTTTTTTCCTTCCATTCTCCCTTGTGGTTTTCCTCTTCAGAGGTTGGGGCTTGTCACAAGTAAATGGAGCAGCCCTTGTCTCAAGTTTTGAAGTGGCAAGAAAACTGCCCACGTGTTTGCCGTGCATGGAGACCCGTGTCGCTGGAAAGGAGGGTCCTGGTAGTTGAGGGGCGAGTACTGTCCCCCAACACACTGCTTTGGCCTCTGCTTCAGCTAAACGGGAGGCACCTTTGTCGTCCTCACTGGTGTCAATCAGCTGGTCACTAGTCCTTGGTAGGGTTCGTAGCGGTCCTTATAAGTGCTTATAAGTCTTTATATTTGAAAATAAAATATAAAGGCCCTTATAGGTGCTTACTTTTTCTTTAAAGCCCCTTTTTTTTTTTTTTTTTGTTTGTTTGTTTGTTTGTTTGTTTGTTTGTTTGTTTTTAGTGCTTATTTTTTGCTTTTAGTGCTCTTTTTTTTTTTTTTTTTTTTTATGAACGCGCTATTTTTCCCCGTACCAAAGCCGAAACTAAATAAACAACTTTTCTTCCTAATATGGAATGTCAGATGGTGAGTCATACTCCCGGAAACAGCTTTTCCCCCTTTCTCTGCATTAACATAACCTTTGGTGTGCACGAAGAGTAGACAGGTGCCCATCGTTCTGTTAGTCAAAGAATTGCGAAAGCAGTAGAAAATCCCGCTACATTCGGCATTCTTTTCCTCCCACCCAAATACTACACACGTTTGAATTTCTATCAAGATCTTAAAAAGATTTGCATTCTCGTTCTGCTTGGTCAGTTCATATTCGTGTTTATTATGATCGTTATGCTTATATTATGAGCATATGTATGAATGTTTATAATAACATAGTTGCAGTAACTGCTGAAGTATAGTAAACTTCCAAAAATGGTTGTGTTTTAACACAGATTAGCTTTCTAAGGAATAATATTCGGAATGGCTTAAATAAAGGGAAAGTAATCGAATAGTCAAAATAGTTTCATTTTTTTGGCCAATGCATTATACAGTATAAAGGTTGGGAGGTCTCCCCTTTCTCCGCAAAATCTTGAATATTGAAACTGTTACAGTTTGCTGCAAAACAAGCAACGGACCTTTTTTTTGGGGGGGGGTCACTTTCCAATCTGGATTGAATAGGACTAAAAGTTCTGTGGTCTACCAACCCAAGCGAAGAATGATTCTATTCCGGAAATTTAACGCCGTCTGTTGAAAATTAGAATGAAAAACACTCCAGTTATTTAGTTCTTTTTTCTCCCAATACCAGCAGTTGTTGATTCCGATTGCGTAATATCACGTAGGGAAGAATTACGGTGCACGTATTGCGCAATAACGTTTGCAATATTTTGCAGAGATAATTAATTTTTTTGTTCAGTCCGAGATTTGTTTATGAGCACTTAAAAGAGTTTTACTGTGCTTGCTAAGCGGAATATTTTTTAGTTCGGTTGGTTTATTTTTTATGATGCACATATTGAAATGTCAAAAGCATTTATTTAGGGGAAAAATCTGAAGAGTGGCTACAGTCTACCTCCCCCCCCCCTCCGCTCCTTCAAGTTACGCTCGACTGTCCGAATATTTGCCATTTTCCAAGTATGCGCATTAGTTAAGCTTTTACTGTTAAAGATGACTGCATGAAGCAAATTTCTGTCTTCTGATTTCAGAAATGTTCCTCTTTTTTACTTAAATTACTTTGCTTGCAATATCTGTTAAGAGAAAACTGATATACAATTAAAAGTTAGAAAATGTTCAGAATTTAGATTTAAATTATTTCAATATCAATATGAGTGGAAAAGTAAATTGTGTTTATTATTAGGTTCCAAGCGAATGCAATAAATATGCCTTATTATTATTTATTTTCTCTATTTTGAACTGAAATTTCATCATTAAATCTTGTAATATAGTTTAGTTCTTCATAGTTTTTTTTCTCTCATTGTAAACTAGTTCTGTAAATTGAACTATTATTTAAAATTAAAAACAAAAAAAGTAATTATTTTCCATGGTTGAGGTAATGCTTATTCTCTCTTAATAAGTACTTCATTTCTCATATTTTAAATTACAAGTCTAATTTTTAAGGTTATGCAGTTGTGTATGATGTAATTAGGCAGGTGCTTATTTTTTTTCTTAAAATGTGCTTGAAAAGTGCTTATAGGTGCTTATTTTTTTAACTAAAATGTGGCTATGAACCCTGCCTTGGGGATAAGCTCTCGGGAGTACCTGCTTTCGGAAAAGCAGACTGTGGGGCTTCAGTTTGCATATAGGTCTGGCTAGCCCGAACACAGGAATCTGTGTTCCCTTGTTGAGCTCCCTAGTGGGTGGGGCCGTCGGACCCGAATTTTTTCTTTCTTCAATATGGCCAACTTTCAAATTTTTCTAATTAAAGACTTCGAAATTAGTGAAGTTGGTCAAAGCACTAACTCTGAAAAATCTGCTAAAAAGTATGTACAGATACAAATACAAATAATCCTAACAATAGTCCCCATTTCCTTGTTATCTCTAGTCCTTCTGGCGAGCTGCATAAGATGTCTCCTTTCATAATAAATAAATACATCCAGTCTTGTGTTGTTGAGCCGAGAAATATAAATGTCACAGTAACAGCACATAAGACACTGAATTATTGTCATGGTGTAATCTCAGAATTCGACCTTCTGTATGCTTCTGAAGAAGAGATCACATCCGAGCTGTCTGACCAAAATGTCTGCGGTGTTCAAGATGCATAAGGAAGGTAATTTGATATATACAAAACACATGATCCTGACCTTCAAAACGCCTGATCTGCCTAAGAATATTAAGGCCGGATACTTGAATTGTCCTGTAAGACCTTATATTCCAATCCCTATGCGATGCTTCCAATGCCAACGTTTCGGCCCTTCTAAGACTTCTTGTTGTAGCAGCCTCACATGCACCCGATGCTCACAGATTGGCCACGATTCTGAAAATTGTACCGCTGCGTCTTTGTGTATAAATTGCAAGGGTGAGCACCCAGCATTTTCACGCCTGTGCCCAAAATGGAAACCAGAAAAAGAAGTGCAGACTGCAAATGTTACCAGGAACATCTCATACGCCAAATCCAGAAGATTAGTCCAAAGCACACAGCTTCGACCAAATAAATCTTACGCAAGTGCTGTTAAATCATCTCGTACGGTGTCCACTCAAACATCAACAGGTACGCAGATTATATGAAATGAAACTCGACCGACTACATTCACCAAGAAGAAAGAAAATTCAACTCATTTAGTACAAAATAAAGAAACAGTCATTCAAAGTAAACCCAAAACTGCCACACAAAAAATATTAAATAAAAATAGAAGTCCCAGCAATAGTTCTCTTGATGAAATGATTTCTGAATCTGCAGATTCAGACAGTATGGAAGTAGAAGATGGTCTAGAAGTTCCTAGGCTTCTACTTCCACGAAAAAACAAAACAACAGCACAGAAAGATCAAAAACCAATCATAATGGCCACCCTAGTCTCATGGAACTGTCGCAGTTTCCACCGAAATTTGCTTGACATCAAAGCTATAATAAATGTGTATCATCCTGTGTGCTTAGCAATACAGGAAACAAATCTGAAACCAGAACATGCAAAACTTCGAAGGTTTTCTTTCGTCAGGAAGGATAACCTTGCAGGTGAGCGTGCCAATGGAGGTGTAGGTCTCCTCACCTTATTGGACCATCCATCAAATGCGCTTTCTTTGACGACATCCCTCCAAGTTGTCGCTACTCATGCAAATTTTGATATTGTTGTTTCAGTCGTTTCTCTGTATTTGCCTCCAAATGAACACATTGATCAGGAAGATTTAAATGGTCTTATAGAGCAGCTGCTTGAGCCCTTTATCATAATAGGAGATTTTAACGGCCATAATCCGCCCTGGGGTAGTAAAGATACAAATTGCTGAGGAAGGCAAATTGAGCAAATGATTGAAGATCATAGCCTTTGTCTCCTGAGTAATGGCCAGGATACTTACTTCCATGAGCCTTCAAGGACATTCCACGCTCTCGACCTTGCCATCTGTTCACCATCTCTGTTAAAATACTGAAATATATGAAACCATGGTGGAATCGCGACTGTCATGAAGCACTGAAAAAACAGAAAAAAGCATGGGGAATTTTGCGGAGATGTCCTACTCTGCGAAACCTCATAGCATTTAAAAGAGCCAAAGCAAATGCAAGAAAAGTAAGAAGGCAGAGCCAGAGGGATTCCTGGATTTCATATGTGTCATCAGTAACATCCTCTACACCTAGTAAGCGGGTTTGGGAAAGAGTTCGAAAAGCATGCGAAATATATAAAGACCACTCACTTTCCTTTTTGGAAAAAGATGGCCAAGTAATTAGCTCCTTAGAAGAAATTGTGAATACTATTGGTGAGACATTTGCTGCCATTTCTTCCAGCAGAAACTATTCACCTGCATTTCTATCTATCAAGCAGCACTGTGAAATAAATTCCATCACATTCAACTCTTCCAAATCTGAGCCTTATAATAGAGACTTTACTATGCTTGAACTAAGGAGAGTTTTATTGCAGACACATAGGTCTTCTTCCGGGTCTTGATGGAGTGAATTATGAAATGCTGAAGCATCTGTCCTATAAGTCACTGACTGCCCTCCTCAGTGCATGGAGGAGAGCTTTTGTAATTCCTATTGCTAAGCCAGGGAAAGATCCTAGGAATCCCTCCAACTATCGGCCAATTGCCCTTACGAGTTGCGTATGCAAGCTGTTTGAAAAAATGGTAAACAGCCGCCTAGTCTACTTCTTGGAAAAGAATAATATATCGCTTTATCAAAGTGGTTTTCTAAAGGGGAGAACAACGGTAGATAACATGCTCCTTTTAGAGACATCCATCCGAAAAGCTTTTGTAAGAAGAAATCACCTGGTCTCAATTTTCTTTGATATAGAGAAAGCTTATGACAAGGCATGGAGATATGGTATACTTCGTGATGTTCATGGTAGTGGCTTGCGTGGCAACCTACCATTTTTTATTCAGAATTTTTTGGAATCTAGAACTTTTCAAGTAAGAATTGGTTATGTTGTGTCAGAAGTTTTGAAACAGGAAGAGAGTGTGCCTCAAGGCTGTGTGCTTAGTGTGACTTTATTCAGCCAAAAAATAAATTCTGTACTAAAACAGTTTCCTCCCACCATTTCAGGATCTTTATATGTTGATGATCTACAAATTAGCTGTCGAGGTGCAGATATGAGACATGTAGAGAGGCAGCTCCAGTTCGCTTTGAACAGGATCCAGGAATGGGCGAAAAGACAGGGATTTACATTTTTGAAACAGAAGACTGTGCATGCATTTTTGTAGAAAGCGAGGTGTCCATCCTGAGCCTGAATTATACCTCAATGGGTCCGTGATTCCAATTGCACCTGAAGTAAAATTTTTAGGGGTGATATTCGACCAAAAATTGACTTTCGTTCCTCATGTCCTAAACTTGAGAAAGAAGAATACAAAAATTTTAAATATTTTTAAAGTCCTGGCGAACAAATCCTGGGTGCCAGAGCATTGCTCCATGCCTCGCATTTACAGAGCTCTTGTTCGCTCTAGACTAAACTACGGCTCAGCTGTTTATGGATTTGCTCGGTCTTCAGTGTTGTTAAAACTAGATCCTGTTCATCATCAGGCTCTGTGGATTTGTTCTGGAGCCTTCAGGACATCTCCTGTCCAGAGCCTTTATGTTGACTGTTACGAACCATCACTCCATTTGAGGCGTGAGGAGTTGTCTCTTTTACAGTATATTAATATATTATCTCAACCTGACCACCCTTATAAACTCTGTTTACTTGATAATAGCTGCAACCTTTTATTTGAAGCACGTCCATCCTGTGTGCCTTCTTTTCCTGTCAGAGTTTGTCCCCTCGTTGAAGAATTCTCCCTGTCTGCTATGTTCCCACAAGCAGTACAGCATTTTGAAATCCCACCTTGGGAAAATGCACAAATCCAGTTTCTTGATATTTTCCACAGTTACATCAAAACAACTACTAATGAGAGCATCTACAGACAAATTTTTGCTGAACACAGGCATAGTTACAGGAGTTATGTGTCCATATATACGGATGGATCTAAGTCAGCTTGCCATGTTGGGATGTCATTTATAATTGGGTACCACATGGAAGGCAGACGTTTACACGATGCTTCCTCTGTCTTAACCTCCGAACTGACTGCCATATATTATGCGCTTTTGTACATCTCAACGCTGCACCATGAAAAATTCATGATACAGAGGTTATTCACACATTTTTCAGACGATGTATATTGTATTCACAAAACTAAATTACATAAAATTCTTGTGTTTTAAATGTTCTATTTGACATCCCTTATTCTGAACTATCTTTCGACACCACAATTTCCAGGATAATAATGCCTTTTGAAGTGGCAGAAGAGGTATTCTATCCCATTCCTCCCAAACAGCTTTCCAGAGTCCTGTTACGGTTTTGTGACAACGTTTGGATAATGCAGTTTTTAAAAGTCCAAAAGCACAAAAATCCATAGGTGACACATCGGGAGATTTAGTAGGGATATAGGTGAAGGGTATGGCATTGATACCAGTTTTTTGTTCCATTTCTTTTATGAAATTTACAGTAGATTTTGATGTGTGACTGCTAGCTTTGTCCTGGTGGAGTCTCACGGATTGATGGCACTGTGGGTAAAGCGATGGTATTTCATTCAGAAAAATTGATGATAAAATATGTTCCTGATAGTATTTGGAGTTAATCTTGACATTTTTTTTGCACTCTCTTTATTTTTTACTTGCCATTATAAGAAAAACCAGCAACAATCATGAATCCCTTAGAAAAACTTTCTTTCGATTCTTTGAACCATGTACTTAAATTTTTTTCTCCCCTTTTATGATAATAAATGACTCTTTGTTTTGTTACAATCATTTAAATACGCCCATGTTTCATCTATTGTGACAATTGTTTTCCATTTTTCTTTGGATAAGTGTTTCTCATATAGAATTCTGCAGCATGTCCTGCGTTGAGCAATATGCCTTGGAAGAAGACGATGCACATTGCGTTTTTTCACTTTCTTAAGATTTAAATCAGAGTTTATCATTTTGTTTACAGTAGACACCGAGCATTTTAATGATTTGGCAACTGTGCTTTGACTAGTGGGATTCCCTTTTAACATTAAACAATGTACCTTTGCAGAAGTCGAAGATGTCCGTTTTTTCCTTGGATACTTGTTTGGAAATTTTGTCCCACTTGAGGCTCCAATTTGACGTTTTTTTCCTTTGTTATTGATGATATTACCTATCGATGCTTTAGATATCACAAAACCATGACTCTCACATCGTTTTTCGATAACGGAGTATGCATATTTCTCTTCGGAAAGAGCATAAATGTAGCCTTCAAACCACTGCTTTGTTAAATTCGCTATTTTTAATAAAAACAAAACTTTCAAGCCACAGACGATAATTTTGACTTTTAAAAACATAGTGCGATTGCAATTACTTCTTTTGCAGCAAAAGATTTTTTATTACCGCTTACCAAAATCGTCTAAAATATGTGCGAACAGCCTCTGTATATACAGACTCTTATAGTGCATTAAAAGCTTTAGAATCCTTCTCTAGCACTGAGAATCCTGTGATAGTGGATATTCTCAAGTTGAATATTAAATTAACAAGCTGTGGCAATGAAATTGTGTACTGCTGGGTTCTCGGACATACAGGAATAAAAGGCAATGAGCTGGCGAACATCACAGCAAAATCTGCTGTTGAAATGTCCGGCCGCCTTATCCCTTTTAGAGATATTGTTTGTGTGATCAAGGAGAAGATCAGAAAAAAATGGCAGCAACTTTAGGACATTCAACTTTAAAACAAGTTGAGAAGGGTGAAGCCTAAAATAGAGCATTGGGATACTAGTAGTAGCTGCAAGGAGGAAGTTCTTTTGACTCGCCTTATAATTGGTCACACTAGAGTGACACATAACTTGCTTCTGAAAGCTGAGAACGAGCCTGTTTGTGCAAATTGTGATGTTTGTCTCTCAGTCCATCACATTTTAATTGAATATCCATATTTTAATAGTCTTCGTGAGAAGTATTTTAATAGCTGCGACCTGCCTCTCGACCGTTTAATCAGAAGAGAGGTCAATACCAATTTGTTTCACTACCTGAAAGAAACAGGTTTCTATTACTTAATTTGAATTTTGTCTTGAGATTTTATGTTAGAATTTTAATGAATCAGATGTTTTAGAATTTTATATCTATACTGCATATCTCATTATCTGAATCATAATCAGCATTTTCATCCCACCATTTCAATATCTTTTTACTTACCTCTATTTTAAAAGTGTGCGGTTGTCTTTAGACTTTTTTCTTTATATAAAATCTATACTTTAGTTTATATGTTGAAAAACGAATCCTGTGTTTGGCGCATATAGCCTGTAGAGCTTTGCACCATAAATCTACTACCACCACCACCACCTTGCAATATGATGGCTGCCATTGTCATCCTGAAAGTAGCATGGGTCCAATCCATAATGCTGCAGCATAGGAAGCATACATTCATCCAGAATAATGCAACTGGTGTTGAGCTGACAATGAATTTGGACCAAGGGTTCCAGTCCATATCAGGAGAAACACCTCCAAATCATAATTCCACATCCACCAAGCTATACTGTGGGCACAATACATTCTGGCAAAAGGTGTTCTCAGGCAGATGCCAGACTCTGTCATCTGAATGGTTGAAGATAAACTTGAAAGTTGAGTTATACTTTGAAGGTTATTATTGTAATATTTTGCAAAAAATTCAAAAGCTGAGACCTAAACAGCCTTCCAAAAGATAAGTTCTACAAAGAAATCAAAAACAGTTGTATGAATGTGTCAATATTGTGTAGACTTAGAAAATCGTATATTGAAGACAGAATATTGGTTCCCTCCTAATTTTCAATTTTGTATGAACTTGGTAGCATTATAAATAGATTGTTTATTCATAACTGTAATATTTTTTAATTGAAAATGTTAAAAAAGTTTTGAATGCTATGTATAAGTTTTAAATGTTGATTTAGTATTTGGCAAGAGGAAATTTGTAAGGATTTATTTAATTTTTAATAATGCATCAATTTTTATATTTTATCCTGACCAAATAATCACACTTTTTTCTCCTTCCTTTCTAGTTCCTTATTCAACGCCTACTCGATCACCTGCAATAGAAAATTTAATGCAACTTAATAACGCTACAGGATCTGGCAGATTGTGTATGCCTGTCGTTCCTCAAATTTCTCAGACCGACTTGTTGAACAGTCAGATGTTAAGCAGTCCAAGTTCCTTTGTGTCAGATTTCAGTCAGCGTCAGTTAAACCAGTTTCAGGTTTGTTAAAATTTGCTTATTACTGTATAAATATTTTTTGAAGGGAGGGAGGAGAATGTTCTGCTTGTTCACATGTACATATTTCCTGTACCTTTCATTGTAGAAATTCCCAAATTGTGGCTGTCTGGCTCATTAAATGCATCTCGCATTGTTACAAACAGTAATATTAATTTTGAAATACAGTGAACTACCATTTAATGAGGGCCAGCATCCATGGTTTATTAAAAATCAGGATTTATCTGAAGGCAGTTGATGTTAATTCTTATGGCTTTGTTTGGAAATCTATCCATCACCGAAATATTAAAAACACTTAAAAATTACGACACTAAATTCAAGTCATTACAATACCAGTAAATTAAGACATAAAAATTTAACAGTTGGAATCCTTAAGATCTTCAGTGATAAGAGATGATAATATAGAAAGTGTTAAAGGAGGTGCAGAAGCAGAAATTGACAGTAAAAGTGGTATGGAAGAAAGTGACTGCATGCCAACCTCAGTTAAATCGAGAAAAACACTACAAACTCTTTAAGAAGAACCCTTAAATTAAAAAATGGGAGTCAGAAAAAGTTACGAGCAGTTTTATGAACTTAAAAATACAATTGAAAGACTGTTGATAAACAGTATGAAACAGATATGGATAGAGCAGCTCTTTATAAGAATTTAAAATTTCACCAGGTATGTAATGATAAAATATTTTTATAAAAATAAATTGCAAATAAGTTTCGTTTTAAGATTAACTTTTAACTATTAATTTAAGTAATAATTATTAAATTAATTGTTAGTTACTATTTTATTAAATAAGTTGATACCATAATTTGCAGTATTGACATTGCCGTTTATTAAACTCATTCGCTTAAAGTTGAAATGTATTTGAAACAGAACCCTTAAATTAAAAAATGGGAGTCAGAAAAAGTTACGAGCAGTTTTATGAACTTAAAAATACAATTGAAAGACTGTTGATAAACAGTATGAAACAGATATGGATAGAGCAGCTCTTTATAAGAATTTAAAATTTCACCAGGTATGTAATGATAAAATATTTTTATAAAAATAAATTGCAAATAAGTTTCGTTTTAAGATTAACTTTTAACTATTAATTTAAGTAATAATTATTAAATTAATTGTTAGTTACTATTTTATTAAATAAGTTGATACCATAATTTGCAGTATTGACATTGCCGTTTATTAAACTCATTCGCTTAAAGTTGAAATGTATTTGAAACAGAAGTGATTTTAATAAGTGGCAGATATTGCGATATAATTTAAAATGCATTTAATTTATAGCGCGTATGATAATTTTTTACCACATGCAGTATTTTCGTAACTGTTGAAGGATTCATCTAACACCACATGTTGTGTAACTTGTGCTGAGCTTTATTTTTATGTTTACATTTTTTTAATTTTTTGAAATTTTGTCTGAGAGGTAGAAGATGTTAGGTTGTAATTTTAAGTTTTCAGTTTACAGTTTTTTATTTTATTAAAATATGTTTTAATGTTTTTGCTTATAGTTATTAATGTACACTTTAATTCTTTAGAATAGAGACTATCTTGATTCTATATCACTTCCTGCATTACAACAACAACAACAACAGAGGTTACAGCAGCAACATTTTGCTCAGCCAGTGGTGAACAATAATGCTCAACTTCCACCATTGTGTAAGATCATATTTTCGTTATGAAAATTTTCATTATTTTTATTAGCAAATTTCATTCCCCCAACCCTTGGTGGTTTTCAGTATAATTTTTCTTATTAAATTTGATTTCATCTGAATTGTCTTAATTTAGTGTAGGCGTTTGTAAATATGAAAAGCCGTGTAATGTTTAATTAGTTACAATTTGTTTAACTTGTGCGTTACATTATTAAGTTTATCCACATAATGCTATGTATCATTTATAAAATACTGTGATAAATTAAAGCTTTCATTTCCTCAGTTAAAAAGTGTGAGACAGTTACAGAATGAAATTAACCCAAGGACATAAAATTTTAAATATTTTTTATTTAGAATTTTACATCAAAGTATTATTGCTAGTTTAATCAATTTGGAGTAATTTTAAGTTAACTCACCAATAGTTATTTTAACTTACCTCCTCAATAGTTGATTGAACTTTAAATTACAATGGCTGGCACCAGATTTGATCTGCTTTTCCTTGGTTATTTTCTATTTCGCATTTAAGTTTGCATATACTTTCTGGTTAATAATGTTCCTTATTTTTCATTTGGAAAATTTTAATATTAAGCATTTAACAACATTTTTGAATTATGGAATAGGAATATTTATATTCGTAAAGCACAAAAATAAATCCTTCAATCCACCAACTTGTTTACCAGGTATATAAGTATGAAATGCGGATGTTTTCCTAAAAAAAAAAAATGTTAAATTCGGAAGAATGTTAAAAAGTGCTTTATTCGAAGTATGCATCATTGCTTGTGTTATATTTTTTTTTCCATCTTTCGGGCAATTTGTAAATACCACATCAGTAAAAATCTTCTCCTGTTGCTGTGAACCATTCGTTGAGCCATTATTTTCGCATTTTTGTATGAACCTGCTGCTCAGGAATCGTGTGACCTATCGATGCAAACAAGTGATAATCAGAAGGAGCCAAGTCTGGTGAGTAAGCAGCGTGGGATAGAACTTCCCAGCTGAGTGCTTCCAGCATGTTGGAAACTGGTTTTGCTTTATGTGATAGAGCATTGTCATGAAGAAAATGACTCTGTGTTGCCTCTTTCGTGTTCTGGCCTTTTTTCAAGCAGTGAACGGTTTAAATTGGCAATTGTTGTTGGTAACATTTAGTGTTAGTGTTAACCATTTCCCCAAGTTTTAACAGCTTTTAGTAGACCATGCCCCTCTGGTCACATCAAACACAGTGTATAGTCTTTCTGCCAGTGATTCGGCCTTGCGGTCGATGTGGATGGTGCACCTACCCACGATTTTTTGCACTTAAGATTCTCAAAATAAATTCGCTCTTCATCCCCTGTAACAATACGATGCAAAAACGACTTTCATACTAAGTGAGCACAATGTGTTTTTGTGCTTTTCCATTTGCCTGTCATTCAACTGATTCAACCATTTACTGGTCTTCTGAATCTTTTCCATCTCTGGTCACCGATTGGAACAGCTTGTGCCCAATTGCTCAGTGAGTTGTTTTTGTGTTTGTGAATCATTCTGTATCCAACAATTCCACATTTTCATATTTTTGGCAGTTTTCCATGTTCCTTGTCAGCAACATCGAAGTCATTACGCATGTTCACCGTACGCTTCTCGAAGTAATCAGTATGATTCAGCAGCAGTTTTCTTCACGTGAAAGCAAAAAATCAAAGCTGTCTGCAAATGCTGTTTGTTCAGTATAAATTTGAATGTATTGAACACAACATTATGCACACATGTGGTTATCACTCATGTACATCTGACACTTGTTGATGTAAGACAAAATTTTCACTCGTGCATGTCTGATACTTCTTGATGACACAACAAAATGGCACAGTGTCAAATATTTATAGCATAAACTGCATTGCTGCACCATCTGTTGTCTGAAATCTGAATTTCATATTTGTACACCTGGTAAATGTGACAATTTGAAAGAAAAAATATAAATTTAAAAATAGCAGATAATATATCTCATTTCAAATAATAACCTGTTGGCAGAGACTTTTATTCCAAAGCTTTTTTTAATCAAAATCATTCCAAAAATGTATAAACAAGCTCTTTATGAATTGGAATTGTTCCCTTTTTCTCATTATTGTTAATGTTTGTATATGTTTTGTAGTTTAAATATCTAGTAAATAGAATTTAAAAAGGTTTGGAATTTGGTTTGAAAAATTGTTTTGTAGAAAAGTCTTTTCTTTCTTCTTCTTCTTTCCCTTTTTTTTTTATTTTTTATTTATTCATTTGGGGATTATTGTCTTTCAGATTGTGCATTAAGCTTGCATGCAATTTTTGAGTTTGAGATCACTGCTATAAACTGCAGTTTCTGAAAAGAAAAACATATATTATAGTTTTTTTCTGTAAAATTCAGTTTCCTTCTTTTCTCCTAAAAAATATTCTGATTTTTATTCTTGTGCGGTTATGAAATGTTAACAGTTCTTTCATTTCCTTCTCAGTGCAGTCAAAAGTCATTAATTCGGACACCCATAATCCGGACCTCAAAGCTAAAATCTTTCTGCTCATGCGCCGCATTGACGCATGCACATAGGCGTTTACGCGTGCGCACCTTTACGACTGCGCATATGCGCGTGCTCGTTTAATGTATAACGGATGGTATAAGCTAAAATTATCTAATTATCTATTTCAGTTAATGTTGATGATTGAGTTGTTCCTTAATCTTCGAATTGGATCCAGCTATTATTATTTTTTGCAGACTGTAAGAGCAATTTTATAAAAGTAAGCTTGAACTTTCGATTATGTCAAATAGAATTTCCGGTGCTGGAGCTCCCAAAGGATCTACAAAACGAAAGTATGTTTCGATGTCCATCAAACAAAAAGTGGAATTGCTACAAAAAATGGGTAAAGGCATATCCTTTGTTTATCTAACCGTTCCGAAATCTGTTTATCGATTTCACGCTGCTCTGCGCGGGTGGTGGGGAACGTTGCGGCGCGCAAATATTAAAATTACAGTTTGTGAATCACCAGCTCTTAGAATAGAAAAATGAAACTATGTGAAAATTGTGAAAGAGATTGATTAATAAGATTCTTGTAAGGATGTATGATTAATTTTTTCATAATGAAGTTAATGTTTATTTACTTAACAAATATTCAGGCAACTGAGTTTTCCATTGCCCCATTGCTTTCCAGTGCATCCTTACTGTGCCTCAGATCAGTAACACCCCTTAGATGTCCAGAATACCCTTCAGTGGGCAGTATAACACCCATCCTAAGAAACTGTAGTCTACACAGACGCATTTTTTGTCATAAGCTTAATTTTCATTCAGTTTTAATACGTTATGTTTTAAATTAATCTTAAAATTATTGTGCATATTTCAGAGTTGCCAACTTTCCCAATTTTTGACCGCTCTCCCGCCAACCCGATTTACAATGTATTTCTCCCGACTTTTTCTTATTCTTAAAATTTCTCACGATTTTAATGCAACTTGGCTTAATACTTTGTTATATGAATAAAAAAGAAAGTGTTTTTGGACGTCTGAAAGCAATTGAATTTTCTCTACATTATATCTAAAACAAAACCTTGCGAATCAGATAGCTTCTGCTTTGTGAGTGAGAGCATTATACGTATCCAGAAACATCGTTCTCCAGTTTTCCAATGGGCTTCGAGCTCCACTGCGTGTCAGCTGGCATATATTAGCCAATGAGGACAAAGCAAGTTGTTATTTGGACGTTCTTTAGTTATTTTCGTTCATTTTGTCCTGAGTTGTGTGGGTACACGTGCCTTAGGGAAATAATTTTAGAAATTATCTTTTGTTACGTCTGCGAAAAAGGTGAAATACTCGTGTACGTTTCAAAAATCGTACACAGTTGACTTTCCTTGCATTATTTCCACAAGGAAATGTAATAAATTTGCGATGTGTACCGCCTGTCATTGCGATTTTCCGATTTCGCATGGTGGAAGGGCGGATGTTCTCAAACATGTGCGTACACAAAAACACAAGGATAACATGAGTTGTTTTAAAAAGAAATGGAAAATAAATTTTTTCTTCGGAAACAAAGGACCAAAAAGCTATTAATGCAGAATGTCTGTTCTCTGCCTTTTTACTGGAGCACAACCTGCCACTGAATGCATTGGATCACGCTGCAGCTTTATTTAGAAAAATGTTTCCCGATAGTGAAATCGCTGAGAAATACTCAAGGTGCAAGAATCAAAACAGGTACAATTGTTAAAGAAATGGGTTTGAAAATTAAATCTTCAGTTATTGATTGCATTAAAACAGCTCTGTTCTGCCCCTCTACGGATGGAAGCAATAATACCGATTCAAAACTGTATCCAATTGTTGTTTCTTTTTTTGATCCAGAGTCTTCAGAAATTGAGTGCAGTTTACTTTATGTTCCCACTTTAGAAGGACATTTGACAGGCTTTTATATAGCACAGCTAATTATTAAAACTTTAAAAGAAAATACAGGGCCTCTGGATAATTGCTTAGCACTTGCTGCCAATAATGCATCAGTATTGGTAGGCTTGGAAGACTGGTGTTGCAGGCATCTTAAGAAAGGAAAATTCAGATTTTCAGATTATGAGGTGCACCTGTCACCTCTTAAATTTAGCAGCTGAAAAAGGGGCAGTTTCTTTACCAATAAATGTGGATGAACACATTGTTGATATTTATTATTATCTTGAAAGGAGTTCTAAAAGGAAGGAAAAATTGAAACAGTTCCAACAGCTGCATAACAGCAGTTTACAATTAGAAAACTTGAATGAAGTTATAAAATCAGCTAGGATTGACACACAGTGGAGTTTAATTGGAAAACTGAAAGGTGCTGATGGAATTTTAAAATATAGTGAACTGTCTAGAATTGTGTTGGCCATCTTGACAGTTCCCCATAGTAATCAAAGTGTGAGAGGATTCTTACTGTTGTTGCGAAAACGAGGACTAAATTTAGATCTAATATTAGTGATGACACATTAGAAAAACTTTTATTAGCGAAAGCAGGCCTACGTGGCAATTGCTGTGGACAAAATTATGAAGTTTCTTTCTTAAAGAAAGCAAAATCTGCCACTGTTTATAACATTTGTACGAAAACTGATTGAAGTGTCTTTTTTTTTTCCCTTAAACGATGCAAGTAATAAAAATGTTTTTTATGTGTAAGGTATTTTTGTGTTGCTTGCATTTAAGAATTAGTTACTATTTAAAGTTAATTCATTATTAAAAACTATATTTTTATCATTTAAAAAGTCTTTTTAACATTGTGAAAAATCTCCTGATTTTTGAGTGTCATACGTTGGCAAGTATGATATTTTTACAAATGAATTTTAGGAAATCACTTCATTGAAGACTGAAAACTATTACCTTCCCTAAAATAAAAATTAATGTTTTATGTGTGTATGTAAAAGTTTTAATCAACTTAAATTTTATGTTATTTGTATTTAATTGCAGACAGAAATGCCAATTTAAATATGAGAGTGCCACAGCTGCCACCACCACTACCACAACAACAGCAGAGACTAATGAATGATTTCTCAGCAAGACAATTCCAGCAGCTCGGATTAAACTTTAATAATCTCTTATTACAAGGTAGCTTATCTCTCTTTATTATTACTAAGCTGGAAAATTTTATGCTGAATTTGCTAATTTAATTTCACAGTATTCTTCTTAACTCTCCTTTTGGACTAGGCTTGTGAGTAAAAATGGCTTTTCTCTTGCTGCAGAATGAAATGAGATTTTACTGTTTCTTCCTTATTTTAATGTTAATCTGGATTGGTAACAATCGAGATTAATACTAAAAGCGACCCTGCTCCTTCTTTGTTTATTTGTCTTCCCTCTCACCTGCCTCATACTCTCATGACCAAGTGTGCAGTATTTGCACGTTCTTCTCCTTTTGTCTAGCACATTTCTATTATGGCAAGAAAGGTGTAATTGGTACTAAATGTATACCACATTTTAATGTTTATAATTTTAGTTGACCATGTAAGACAGCCAGATTTTAAAATTCATGAGGCCTTTTTTTTATTTACAAAATGTGTTTAGAATCGATTTTGTTTGAATTTTCATTTTTTTATTTAGAAACAAATATAATTATCTTCTTAGTAAAATAATATAACATTAGTTAACATATTTCGGAAACTCTGTGTAAAAATTTTACTTATTCTTAACCCTCTGGGCGGCCAGGGTTTTCAATAAGATAGCACAAATTTCTCAAAACTACTATGAGAACTTTTTTTTTTTTAATTTTAATTTTAATGCAGAAACTCTTCTGGTATTTCATACCTGGATTTGTCTTCTTCTGATATATTGCCTTAATTTCGTTTACATATTTTAATATGCATGTATATATACGTTCTTACAGATATCACAGCTATTTTAGACCGTATATATATAAAACCTTGCTGCTTAGAGGGTTAAAACACAAAGCGCAAAGAAAATCCCCTTATGATTTAGCGATTTTTTTTTTTCCTTTCTGAATGCATTGAACAATAAGAATATTACTTGAGTATTTTTTTAATTTTCAAAACCTGGTGCTAAACAGCTAGAAGGAGAATCCTTGAGAGTATCAGCTAAGTATGCTAGTTAAAAAAGCCATTTTCAGTCATGTAAACAATTTCTCAACTCAAATCTATCATTAAAAAAAACATTGAAGTTCATGTCTAAGTTCAAACCATCAATTTAGAATTTTTTCTCACGTTAGTCAATGAACATTGGTATGAAAATGAAGCTTGGTGTGACTACTTCGGATTTCTTCACATGTTTGCGAAAAAGTTGTGCATTCAAATGATGGTTTTTCATATAGTTAACGATTTTCATGCATTCATCCAGAACTTTCTGTAGATCAGCAGGCATCTTATGTGTTGCCAAAGCCTCTCTGTGTATGCAGCAATTTGTGGGTATGGTATTTGGGGCAACATTTTGAATTCTTGCTACGAGTCTTTTATTAATGCCAACCGTACTTTTTGCTCCATATGTGCTTATTCCAAGACATCTATTCCAAGACATCTATTCCAATCAGTTTTGTTCGCTTGCATAAATTTATTCATAACAGTTAAGATATCGTCTCCTGTTGTGTGACCTAATACAAGGTAGCAAAATAAAAAGTCATCATGAATTTCTTGATATTTTTTTCATATCTAACAACTGCCATAAGATTTGCAAAATTCGCAATATCAGTGGATTCATCGACTTGCAATGCATAATAACGACTTTGAGAAATATCAGATAATAACATCTGTTTCATATTATAAGACATATCAATGATTCGTTGATGAACTGTATTATTTGAGAGAGAAACATGGTCAAAAGTTTGCTTCACTATCTCCTATCAGTTCTTCTGCCATTATCGTGGCTGCAGACTTGATTAAAATTTCACCAATGGTTTCCGCTGCACTACATTTTGCAATTAAAAGTGACACGCAATACGAAGTCTCTAGCATTTTTTTATTGTCACCTGTCAAACCCCACATTACTTTTCAAGACTGATTTAAATCCTTACGTTTATATATGGGTTTATCTTTGTACTGATTATGGTTTGTCTCAAATTTCATCTCCAGTCCATGAGAATCCAAATTTAACATATTCTTTGTCATACCTGCGAGTTTTCCTTGCTTTTTTCTTAACACATTCTTTCATAATTGAAGTTGATTCGTCGTTAGCTTCCATTGTTAATTGCTACTATAATCATTACTTTCTCTCGGTGTAGTAGTTTCAGATTTCAACCAGCAATCCTTAACCTATGTTAGGAATAAAAATTGTATTTTGTTATAATAATCAAAATCATTGGGGTTTACTAAAGCACATAATAAATGTTTCTTTTAAAAAAATCACTTAAAGGCTAAAAATACACAGGCACCTGGAGAAGCCACTAACTATTAACAAAGTAAATTGTCTCTGTAGCTAAGTGGGGCATATTCCCAACATGTCACACTGGACCATCTCACGCCTCACAAGACTGTCTCGACTTGACTATTGCGAATGTAGAATTAGGCACAGCTAAGTGCAGTGCAGTGCAGTGCATATCCCCACCAAACTCCAGAGCAACACGTACCCCCAACAAACTCTTCCCGTACCCCTGGGGATATGCGTGCTACACTTTGGAAAACACTGCTTTAGATCAGCAGCCTTTCCCGTCACTCGCAAAAGTAATTGCAACAATGATCACTTACCTTCTCCAACAGCAGTTAAATGCCATTGCCACTTAATCAGGTGCCCTCCATCTCATCCAGATGAGTTCACTGAAAAATATGGGAATGGTCATAATGTTTTGGCTCGTCAGTGAATATGTGACCAGCCTTTCTGAATCTTAGAATCGTGATCACAGTGGTGTAATTTCAAGTCAAAAGGCTAAAATTATTTAAGTTTTTAAACAGTGCTAGATAGTGGCTGAAATCTGTTATATTTTTTAATAATGTTCCACAGAGCTTTAACCTTCAATATGTGTTTTGGTTGGAATCAGGGTAAATATTGTTACATTATTTTCTTCCTTCACGTTTGCATGGGGTTCGTAGATTTCGAGTGAATAACGCTGACACTTGATGAAGTATCGAAACATACTTTATTTACCAATATTCTCAGGACTGCTCTAAAATCACTTTTACAGTCATCGAACTGTTATAAACACGCTGACACGTTCAGCGACACAGCCTTCACACTATCAGGCAATAACGGTGGAGACAGCTTCACTGCAAAGCACCAGAGTACAGCTTCCGACTCTGTTTGGTCGTTCTCGGAACTCTATGTACTCTCGAGACTCTCCACGCGATGCACTCGACAAGAGTATAGCTCTCAACGATGCACTAATTCGCAATGCACTTAAAGGCTGTCTTGATGCACTCGGCGCTTGACTTCGAGACACTCGCTCAATGACTGACTATCAGCTCGCTAGACAAAGCACACACACTAACTGACTGTGGACCCCATTGTTCGTACGGTCCTTAAGAGTCCTAAGTCCTTAAGTTTTTTGGAATCGATTTTTGGTCCTTAAGGCCCCGTTCAGACGAGGGCGTAAAGGACATAAGTGGTTAAAGTCGAGCTCCCTTGCCAAGGCAACCAGTCACTGCTACGTCACAGAATCTGGTTTAAGGCTCATGGCATAGGGTTCCAAGTGTTGAACTTTACGCCGAGTTTGGGATAAGCGTCGACCAATCAGAGCGAAGCTAAAACGAAGCGGCTTTCTTTAGACGATTTCGCTGTCACATCAAAGGCGACATTTTTTTTAATATGGATTACATCGTATCCGATTGAGTTGTAATTGTATCCGAACGAAATAAAGAGTTGATCTCGCAAGAAATATATGATGATGACATGCATTTTTTAATGAGTTTTTAATGCATTTTTAATGAGTTTTTCAATTTATATTGAAAAATATAAATGAAACTCGTAAAGCGAAAGTTAAGCTCAGGGTTTGCACACTATGTATGAACCTGTAGATGATTGATCCCATCCAATATTTTTCATTTTATTATGAAAATTCTTTAAAAAATGCATGCTCGCAAAATTTTATTTTTTCTGTGTAAATTATTATTATTATTTTCTTTCTGTCCATAATTTTTTTCTTGTTTAATTATTTTTGCATTTAAGAATAAATTTATTAAAAAAGCTGGAAATATTGTATTGCTATTTGCTTCAAATGCTGATTTTCTTTCCAAACAAACTTCAGGAATTAATTTTACTAAAACATCAAATCAATATCAAGAATGAATCTGCTTTTTTTTTTTTTTTTTTTTTTTATCTTTTGAGAAAATGCTCTTATAAATTCCAAGAAAGAAAAAATGTAGTGAATTATCCTTAAAACAACAGTCAACAGTCTAGACAGTTTTGTCTCCTGTTGAAGTTCTGTTCTGTTTTTTAATTACATTCTCCATGAAAGGAATTATCTTTTAATGAAACTAAAGCACACATAATTCATAACATGGACTATAATTTAATGAATAGTATTTATTATTATTATCCACTCTTTATTACTATCATTTGAATGGAATTTTTATCATTACATTCATGCTATTTCTCTGGTAGAAATTCCTTGATAAGGTATGAATGTTTATAATTCTGATGTATTTGAAGACTTGTCATTTTGAAGGCTTGATGTATTTGAAGACAATAGTCAATTCAAAGCTTACACCATTGAATTGACTATTGTGGGTACCTAAAATTTGTCAATGGGAAATTACTTTTGAGATTTGGTCGTAAATAGAAATGACAGCATATGTTGAAATTAAATTTAGGGGTGTGGCTTATACATGTAAATTATTAAAAATAGATGTATACAAACAGCTGGCAACACAGCAAAATGTACTTAATGATTGACCATAAAATACATTGTTGGATGAACGTTTCCTAGTATAGTTGTGTAGTTATAGTACTAGTTGTGGTTGCTGGTTATTGTGACCAGTTGTGGGATACTAGTACTAGTGATAATTGATACTGGTACTAGTGATAATTGATACTGGTAGTGCAGCAAACTACTGTAGTGATCGACAGGGACAGTGAATAAGGAGTGCTAAGCACACATGTTTTGGTGTCACAGAAACATATTCCTTTTGATTGAAAATTAAAAAAATAAAAATAAAAATAATAATGTATGGTAAGTACTGTTTTTAGCTTAACTGCTTTCACACCTGAAAAATGGAAAAATATTATGTACAGGCTATCTGTTAGTTATCCTCAAGATTTTTTTTTAATTAGGCATATTTAGAATATCTTATTTCTCCTAAGAGAAATTATATATAAAAATTGAAGAAGGTTTTATATATACGAGAGTTGGAACTTTAATAGTGTCAACTATTTATTTACAAGGAATATAAAAGTGATTCATGTCACCATGTTTTACAGTCCTTCAATATAGTCGCCAGCATTGTGTACAACTTGTTTCCAACGATGTGGAAGTCACAGAATACCTGTAGCAGCGCCTGTTTTGTTGATAGTTTGAATGGACCGGTCTACTGCCGCAAGAATCTTGGGAACAGTTTAGAAGCGAGTGCCATCAAGTGGTTCCTTCATCTTAGAAATTAAGTCATAGTCACAAGGGCTTAGATCTGGAAAATATGGTGGATGGTAAAGCACTTCCCAGCCCCATCGCTTGAACAAATCAGTCACAGCTTGCACTGCATGTGGCCGAGCATTGTCATGCAAAATGAGAGGAGCGTTCTGCAGAAAGTGTCGCCGTTTTTTTAATTACATTCTCCATGAAAGGAATTTTCTTTTAATGAAACTAAATAGCATACATAATTCATAACATGGACTATAATTTAATGAATAGTATTTATTATTATTATCCACTCTTTATTACTATCATTTGAATGGAATTTTTATCATTACATTCATGCTATTTCTCTGGTAGAAATTCCTTGATAAGGTATGAATGTTTATAATTCTGATGTATTTGAAGACTTGTCATTTTGAAGACTTGATGTATTTGAAGACAATAGTCAATTCAAAGCTTACACCATTGAATTGACTATTGTGGGTACCTAAAATTTGTCAATGGGAAATTACTTTTGAGATTTGGTCGTAAATAGAAATGACAGCATATGTTGAAATTAAATTTAGGGGTGTGGCTTATACATGTAAATTATTAAAAATAGATGTATACAAACAGCTGGCAACACAGCAAAATGTACTTAATGATTGACCATAAAATACATTGTTGGATGAACGTTTCCTAGTATAGTTGTGTAGTATAGTACTAGTTGTGGTTGCTGGTTATTGTGACCAGTTGTGGGATACTAGTACTAGTGATAATTGATACTGGTAGTGCAGCAAACTACTGTAGTGATCGACAGGGACAGTGAATAAGGAGTGCTAAGCACACATGTTTCGGTGTCACAGAAACATATTCCTTTTGATTGAAAATTAAAAAAAAAAAAATAATAATGTATGGTAAGTACTGTTTTTAGCTTAACTGCTTTCACACCTAAAAAATGGGAAAATATTATGTACAGGCTATCTGTTAGTTATCCTCAAGATTTTTTTTTTAATTAGGCATATTTAGAATATCTTATTTCTCCTAAGAGAAATTATATATAAAAATTGAAGAAGGTTTTATATATACGAGAGTTGGAACTTTAATAGTGGCAACTATTTATTTACAAGGAATACAAAAGTGATTCATGTCACCATGTTTTACAGTCCTTCAATATAGTCGCCAGCATTGTGTACAACTTGTTTCCAACGATGTGGAAGTCGCAGAATACCTGTAGCAGCGCCTGTTTTGTTGATAGTTTGAATGGACCGGTCTACTGCCGCAGGAATCTTGGGAACAGTTTAGAAGCGAGTGCCATGAAGTGGTTCCTTCATCTTAGGAATTAAGTCATAGTCACAAGGGCTTAGATCTGGAAAATATGGTGGATAGTAAAGCACTTCCCAGCCCCATCGCTTGAACAAATCAGTCACAGCTTGCACTGCATGCGGCCGAGCATTGTCATGCAAAATGAGAGGAGCGTTCTGCAGAAAGTGTCGCCGTTTTTTTCTCAAAGCTGGTCGGAGATCGTGCTCCAAAAATCAGCAGTAATACTGCACAGTGATGGTCTGCTGTGGAGGAACATTATGTGTTAGGATGACACCATCACAGTCCTACACGAGAATCACCATAACTTTCACATTGTTGGGGTTCTGACGAAATTTCGAACGTCGTGGTGACCCGTGATGACGCCATTCGTTTGATTGGCGTTTCAGTTCTGGCTGATACGATGAGGCCCAAGTCTCATCCAGCATAATTATATGGGGTAAAAAAGCATCTCCTTCGCGCTCATAGCGCTCCAAGTGGGTTCGGGCAGCATCGTATCGTAGCCATTTCTGCATTTTCGTCAATTGATGTGGAACCCATCATGAATCAATTTTTCTCATGGATAATTTTTCTCATCACCCATCTTGCTACGGTTCTGTAAGGCAATGCAGATTCCCTGCAAGCCTCTTGAAGCCCTTGATGACACTGTCGTGCTGTACTACCTCTGGCACATTCAATTTTTATCCAACATCGTTGTTCTTGTTTTGAAAACATCCTGAAAACACTTACTTTAGACCGCCAGCTAATACAAGGATTCGTTCTTCGCGTCACTCCACATGCGCGTGACGTAGGCAGGACGAGTCTTTTTGCTGAGACTTAAGGTAGGTATGTAGTTCATGTGTGGTATACACGATATTCTTTGGTTTTGTTGCATAGCGTTTTTTCAGCTGTGTTGCCACTACTAAAGTTTCAACCCTCGTATAAATATGCATGTGCATGTTTATAGTATAGAGAATACTACAGTACAGTGCAGAAATATTCCATACTGCTTTGCACAGAAAGATATATGCCAACCAAGTATTGGTCTTTCAAAAAAATATTTCTAGACCATTTCATTATTTATCTTTTTTTTACCTTCTTCCGTTCGTTGTCTTTTGGCTTATAAGAAGGGCAGATAAAAGAGCATTCTGGTGAACCAGTAAAACTTTGTGTTGAGCTGAAAAAGCCATGACACAAAATAACGAAAACGAGCAGAGCGAGCGCGAGAAATCAATTGAACTAGAAAACAGCGAGCAAAAGGTGTAGACACATCTACGCATGTGCAAATTTAGCTTCTCTCATTGGCCACAGCTTAGATCCCTGTCTTGCAGGTGTGAACGGATGTCCCGTATTTTATGCCCTTATGACTATGCCTCTATGCGCTTTACGCCCACGTCTGAACGCAGCTTAAAAGTCTGTAATTTTGGCCGAAATTCGCAGAAGGTCCTTAATTTTAATCATCTGAAATTTCTGTTTGTTTTTATGACTGCCATTTTGGGTGTGAATTAGCATTTTGCAGGAAAATTTTTGCCGATTCACTGACAAATAGGGCTATTTTTTGAATGGGTTCATGAATTATAATTTGTTCCTGTTTGTAATATAAATAATGGTGGAATACTCAAGTTTCTGAGCAAGAAGTGAAACATAAGCATTTCAAAATTATTTTATTTTTTGTAACGAAGAGCTCTCAAACAACTTTCCACTTTTGGGGATGTGAATTCTTTTATTAAACGATTCTAAATTTGGCGATTATCAACATTTTGGCGATGTAGAAAATTTTTAATTCCGAGATCTGGGAATTTTTAACGATTTTTTAGAACATTCTAACATTGATAAATTTCATTAAAATAATGGTAATTTATTGGAATTATATTTAAAAAATAACATTAAAATAAAGCATTTTTATTTTTCATTGTCATATTATAAAGTTCCATTTTGGCCACATATTATACAATTTTTTGAATCTGAAAAATAAGCAAGGAGTAATGCTATAAAGCACAGTTTACAAAACAGTTTTTAGCAAAAGCAAAATAGCTATGTAAGTAATTAAAAATGTCTTTTTAATTTTTCATGGTAAGAATTTTTCCCATTTCTCAGAATGATCAGAATTTTTAGAAAATGCATCAGTTTTCTCTATAAAATTAATTTCACACTTTTTTCCTCCGATTTTTTTAAAAAACATTTCTGGCTTTTTGCTGTTACAGAATTGGTAGGGGTAATATTTCTTTAGCATTTTAGACATTGAAGCTTGGAAAGATTTTAAGACGAATTTATAGACCCACGATTCTAAAAGATTCCAGAAAATGTGATAGAATGAAAAATGTCTCCTTGGTAGTAACACGCAGTTTCTTACATTTTGGAGGACACCTGGAAGAAGAATGAAAACATAATAGTTGATGTTTTACTTCTGATTCTAAAATCGCTATCTTAACATATTTATCTTCCCTTTATTTTCTCTACTTTTCACTAGATACAAGCAAAAGTACTTCTAATCTTATCATATGGGCAGGCATTATAGAAAATTTCTTTATTAATAAAGAAATTGAAAACTGGCAATTCAAAAGATTCATCTAATATGTCTTAATGCATCATACACGGAGCTGGCACTAGACATTTTGCCACCTGATGCAGTCTCTGTGGATCCTAAATTCTGCTGCTTGGTGCCTTTCTAAATTCTGCTTCCAATGCCTGCTCTAAATTCATCCCTAAATTCTAAAAATTATGCCACACCAGCTCTGTAACCAGACTTTACCATATGTGTTTCATATTTCTTCTGAATGTTCGTATTACTAAAGAAATAAAATTAGCAGCTTTTTCCATACATTCTAAATGCATTTAGTCTTTTAGAATAACAGAAGTCTTTAATTAAATCCCCAAAATTTAAAGTGAAAAGGAAACATGTTAAAGAAACTAAATATGTAAAGAGAAAGAAAATTATTCTTCAAAGATATTTACAGTTGTTATTATTATGTAAATTACCCATTTATTTACAGTTTCAGCCTTCACTATAATTTCCCATTTCTATTTCCTCACCAGAATGCAAATCACTTAGACAGTTTTTGGAGTGTAAGACGAGTGTGTTTCTGACCTCCACTTGCTCCCTGCATTAGTTCTGTCAGCTCTGATAATTTGTAATTATTAGTCTTTCCATTACTGCTGCTGATATTTGAGTTTATTATGACAATAGAGTTACTGAACCAGATTAAATTGAAATTAAATTGTATAGTCTTTGACCCCTAGTCCATATTTTTAGTTTGAATTTGACTCTTGTTTAATTATATCACCACAAACTGTAATTGATTTTGTTAAATTTATTATGTGATTTATAGTTACTTTCAGACATAGTGATATTTTGTTTCACGTCTGTCGGAGGGGGGGGTCGGACTATTTAATTTTTACCAGATCAAGTAAACCCTCATAGGTAGTACATTGTGGAGAGGTTGGCAGTTAGGAGATAAAACACGCAGAAACTAATGAGAACATTGTTTTGCATATTGAGCAAATTTCTAATTGTTAGAAAACATGCTTAAGGAGAAGGAAATCAATATAAATTAGCCAAAATGTCTGGGCAGGCCTTCAAATTAAAAAGACACATAATTATTTTGTTGAATTTTACGTTTTGTAGCTTTTAATGTGTAATTATCATAATATTGTTTAAAAAATCAATGTCATAAATTGCATGTATTTTAAACTGTGAAATTTTATGAGATTGTGATATTAATAGGGGTTTTTATCAATTATTATTAAAAAATTAATTTAATTTAATAGTGGCCATGTAAATCCATAATGACTAAGGTTATCTAATACCTAATTTAATTATAACTAAATGCATTCACTTAAAAATTATCTCTATATTAAAGCAAGTAATTGCCTTTCGTTAACACGCTGAGCCCGGCATCGGTCCCTGGGAACTTGCACTGGAATTTTCTTTTGGTTGGCGTTGGTCCGTGGGACCAACAGTAGTAAAGTTAAAAATATGTATAGTCTCAATGAAATGTTATCAAATGTAGTTTTAATGAAATTTATTGAAACATTCTAAACAAAAATACGGCTTAGCGTTACACATATTACAATACGAAACAACTATTTTTTAACATTTTTGGCTATCTTGCATCCAAATAGTTTTGAATTGTCATCATAACATTTCAAACAATATTTTCGGACTTTATGTGTGTCTCCTTCCTTTTTGTATAATTTATGAATAATTTAAGTCAGCAATATTGCACCGCTTGATCGCAATATTGCCTTCGGCTGAACGGAAAGGACAGCAAATTCGGCGGTGGGCTCAACGTGTTAAACCTTTACCGTGGTCACAAAGTAAAACACAAAAATATAAAAATTCATGTTGCATCTAGTGAGACTTAATGCAAAACTAATTAATTATCAATGCTAATGCTTTAGTGGCTTAAGTATATTAACTGAGTTACAACCCCTGGAACTCTACACGAAGCTACAACACTAACAGCGTCATACAGAGGTCAGCTAACTTTCAAAACTTGCTAACTGTGCCTACATCAGGCCTTTCAGGTTTGTTCTGATCAGCAGGTTTCACTATAGGCAAGCAGAAGCGGTGACAACAGCCAGTCTTTTGTTATGAATCATACTGATTATGATTTTAATGCTCATTTTAACCTATGCTGCTTGACATAAAATCTACTTACTATTTACTGAACTTCTAGACTGAGCAAGTATGTGACAAAATGAGACATTAAAAAAAAAAAAAAAAAAGCTGTTAGTAAAACGTAACTAAAATGTCACTTATCTTCTTTCAAATGTCCAGTTATTATGAGTAAAATATTTAATGCTACTTGATAAATTTCCTAAAATTAATTTTATTCTCAAACATATTAATAATTATATTAATTAAGTTATGTTTAATAATAATGCATGCTACTTGCATTCAGGCATAGATGTAATATTTTAATTGAATTTATTCAGTTCCCATTTGTTCATAGGTCCTTAATATTTTTCATTAATGGTCCTTAAAAGTACTTAATTTCCTTGTGCAGAAATGTGTACGAACCCTGGGACCAGCAGGGTTTATATAGCTTTCGGCTTGTGTTCGAGAACATTCTGGGCTAAACCGGTAAGAATTCGTTCCAGAAGGTTCTCCAACCGTCCATGGTATATCACCAATTTTGTCGCCAAATGGATGATTTCTCGCCAAATGTGGCAACCCTGCTTTCCCTTGCCATTTTATGGCATCCCTAAAATTGCTTTGTGGGGAAGACATCTTACTGTGCCTGTACATTTCGTAACAATATGAACATGTTAACAACTGCACAGAGGGCTGTGTTTTATTGTGCACTGGGTTTTTATTTATATTTTGACAGAAAAGTTAAGACTTCAGTGTGTAGTGTGCAAAAAAGTTCCTCAAAAGCACAAAAAAGTTAACTTACGAATGCAAAATTTACAATGGTGGACTTTGTCCCGAAAAGTTTTGAAATGTATCATGAGTTTCAAAATTTGTAAATATTATTTAATAATTCTCTCACATTTATCTTATATTTTGTTATACTTATTTTCTAATATTTTTACCTATATTTTGAATACTCGTATGCAAGTTTATAATATTATGTCGCTTATGTACATTACAACTACATATAAATAGTTGACAATTATAGAAAAAAAATGAACGGGTCAATTTTTATATTCTTTAAAAAACTGCTAATCTAGCTGGTGGTAGGTAATTAGATTCTAATAGGACTTTATAAATGCAAACAGTTCATTTATTTTATCATATTTATGAAATTTATTTGGAACATAGTGTACTAGAAAGTTGTTTAAATTTTTATGAAATGTGCATCCTCTTTTTTTAATACCAAAAAAAATTTTTCGCAGTTTTTCAGATACTATCATAATAAACTGTAAATTTCATCATATTTAATTACAGCAATGATTTTAAATGGAATTATGCGTAATGGGGAAAATCTCCCAGTCCCTTGTATGTGTGTACTTTTGGAATGCTTCTTTCTCCTTTTATCAGTCCTGAAGGGGTTAAACGACCAATTATTTTCATTTTGGGCAATATATACAACTGGATTTGTAGAGTGATTTTAAATTTGCCTTAAATATCGATTTGCTATTTTGGTTGAATTTTGCCAGCAAAAGTGGACCTCTTGGCATATATATAAATTAGCTTATATTCAAAAACATATGTAAAACGTTTTTCAGGAAGGTAAAAAAAACTGGAAACCCCCCCCCACACACACACACACACATTTTTTTTTTAGTTGATCATGAACAATTCACCAGTCGTGCAGTTTCAGGGATAAAAGCTAAAAATAAAGATCAGTTGTCTTAAATAATAAAAAGTTCATGTTTTAAATGAAATGCAGTAAATGCCTGAAATGCCTGTCTTCTGGGAGAAGCAAAGGAAGAATTATTGCAGTTTTTTACTTCACTTTTTTTTCTTTAGAAATGTAAATTTTCTGTTATCCCTCCCTTTACAAGTGTTAGTGTACTTGAAAAGTAAATAATGCAATGTAAAAGTCACTGCTTCCTTGTGAAAAATAAATATCACTTTATCCAATCCAGTGTAATTTTAAGCTCAATTGTTTTGTTTTCGAACAAAGAAATAGTTTTTATTATAAATAGTTGACAATTATAAGTTGGTTTTCCAAAATGAACAATTCCGCCAAGTTCCGTATTTCTTCCTAAAAACCCTGTCTTCTTTTTTCAATGGTTTAAATGCATATTTCATATGTAAATTTCTTTCATTTGCTGCCAGTAATAAGTAAGAATAACAAGCTATTACATATCCACAAAAATCTTTCAATTCTGTGTAAATGATCGAAATTCTAATCCCATTTTAACATCAGTTTTTTAAGAATTCATTTCCTTGTTTTTTTTTTTTTTTTTTTTTCCCTTCCTTCTATGTGTTGGTCAGTAGAGATGCTAAAATCTTCATTTGCTCCAATTAGAAACTAAAACCTGCTCGCTCGTTCTCGCATAGACATTTTATTTGTCAATATTTTCTCTACCACAGCCAAAGAGGAAAGGTTCTGTTAAACTTCGAAAATCATGGTTTCTGCAAATTTACTCACATTCAGTTAATTTGTATTTATTATCAATAGTTTCTTTATGAAAGTCTTGTATTATTATTTACTTTTTTCCTTTTTCTTGCAGATCTACAGTATCAGCACCCCAACAATCTTCATATTCCATCATCTAATCATATGGGAATGCCACCTCCAGGTCTGTGATATTGCCAAATGTTTTAGTCATTGTAACAAATCGCCTCCTATACAAGCATTGTGATATATTTGTAACTTAGTATATATAAAATGAAGTAAGGTTTATTTTTACAACACGTTCTTGTAATTTATCATAAGAGATTTGAGAGAAATAACTTAGTTTTGTTAATTAAAGTATTTTTCAAATATTTGCTGTTTTTCTTTGTGCTTTTCATTGTGTTTTGGTTAGTGATATTGGGGGGGGGGACTCTCCTTTATGATGGCAAATGCTTCAAATGTGACCTCTTCAGAAAGGTACCCAAACTCGTTGGGATTTCGGCATTTCCAGATTTGAGATTTTTCCAGATATCAGATCATCAGTTTAAATCTAATGTGTAAATTATGAAGTCAAAGGTATGAAAGAGTAGTAATTTATAAAACGATATATTTATGACATTAAGGGACTCAAAATTTACTAAGATAAAGCTCAAAATTTATTTATTTGCTTTATTAAAAATTTCTTTCAGTGTAAATTGTGTAATTTGCCTGCCCCTCTTTTTAAGCTAATATTTTCTCTTTAATTCCACAGATAGTCATTAATTCCTGTTTAGTTACATTCTCATTATAGCTAATCATTAATTCTTGTTCAGTTCAGTTGTTTATTGTTCAAGTCCTGTATTTACCTTGTCGAAAATTAATTCTAAATTGTCAATTGAAATTGTTTTATTCTCAACAATCTGTCTGCCACTTTTTTCTGTATTGTCAAAATACTTTCTGAATTAGAACCATACTACACATTTCACCATTTATTAATTGATTGATGACTGGGGCATTGTCATTGCAATGAAAAACTTGTTGTATCATTTTCATTTATCAGCACTTCTCCACGTACCTTCACATATTTAAACTAATTGGAGTATTTCAGTTTCTGTTTGCAAAATCTGAAAATCTTCAAATTTACAGCTATCATCATAAAGCATAGCTAGCATCTGCTATATACTATTGGTGATGTATCATAAGATTAGCAACTAAAAACATATTGTTCCACAAAATTTTGTCTTCCTTCTATGAAATCTTCATTAGGTTAAGCCTGTATTGTATTAGTTTAGTTATTTATTATATTGCACTTGTATTTTCTGTACATGCTTAATCCTTATTCGAGTCCTGAATACATAGTTTCCTACACAGAGAGCATCCTGGATAAGCTTAAGACTTATCCAGGATGCTGTCTGTGTGGGATCAAAATTTTGCTGCTAAGCCCCTTCCTAAATTAAAAGAATTTTGCTGCTTGTAAATTTTGCATCCCAGCGTCTTTCCTAAATTCTAAAAATTTTGCCTTCCCTAAATTCTGCCTGGTGCAATCACAGCAGCACTAGCACTGGTCCTAGGCTTGTGTGAATAACAAATGAGTTATTCTCAATTCAAAGATCACTAGTAGCCTATGAATATCATTTACAATTTTTTTTCCGGTGGGAAGCATATGGAAAGAAATTTCTCCTCTTTAATATGCTTGCTTTTTTTTTTTTTTTTTTTTTTTTTATGGCAGACACTGGCCATTTGTAGGCTTTCACCACTTGCTAAGGCTGGAATCGGTGGTGATTTTATTATGAAGGCACCTAATAGGTGGCCATCCATCCTTCCAGGATTCAAACTCAGGCTTTTTGGTATCACAGTAGACTTCCCTAACCACTGTACCATCTATGTTGCTATTAGCTGAAGCTTGTAATCATTATCAAGGGTAATTGCAACATAATAGGTTACTGTGCTCATTGGTATTCAGTTGCTAATATTTTAAAAGAAAGATTGTTTAGACATTGATGCATGAGTCATTTCTTAAACTGCTGAATGTTGATAGTCAGGGGATGATGAAAGCAAGAAATAATGATTTACAATGTTTGTGTCGGGTGTATGAATTATTCAGCAAATGTAAAATTTTGATTTGAGAAACAAAAAAAAAGGCAGCAATAGAGCTAAATTATTGATCATACAGATTTATACTAATAAATCATTGTTTATCAAATGCACAAATATGAAGCATGCAAAAAAAATTCTGAAAAAAAGAAAGGAAAGTTTGGTGATCCAGAGGTCTGGATTTTAGATCACTCTAGATATTGGACTTTTGAACTTTGTACAGTCGATACTTTTCTGATACGTCAGCCATTGTTCAAGAAGGAAAGAATCCTTTTCTGGTGTGCGGATACTTTAATTAAAGTCTTATGGAGTTTTAAAACATGAGCTTTCATTCTGCATGCTGCTATTCAAAAAGACAAATTTTTGTATGTGAGCACCTTTATACAAGTTGGCTATCACCACTATTATATAATGAATAATCTTTATGTATAAGATGTATCCTCCTTGCACTCTGAAAAAATAATGCCATTTAGATCTGCAGAATTTTGAATACGCATAGTCCTCCACCTAAACATGATCTACTCTAATCCTAAATTTTGAATTTCAAATTTACTTTTTATGTATTTCATATTTTGTGCAAATTTGAGGAATTTTTGATTAATAAGTCCAGCTGTTTAAAAGCAAGCCAAGGCAACACTATTCAAAATAAAACATTTTTATATTCATCAATACAGATTGTTGCCATTCAGAAAAATGCAATATAGTTATCTTTCAATCCACGTGTAAGCATGTTGACATTCAGTTAAGTGTTAATATATTAAATTTTAAAAATTTTCATGCTTTCTAGTCTGATTGACTTGCATAAAATTGATTTAAATCAAGAGATGTGTAATTAGAAACATTATATATTTTATTGAAATTATGCTAGTTGGACTTACTAAAATCATTATATGGTTTTTAATTTTTATGGTAATAATTTTAGGTGGCTGGCCACACAAGCAGTTGGGTGCTTGTGTTCCAGATGTATCCAGAACTCCAGATTTTTTACTTTTTCAAATCTGGATTTGATTGGAAAATTGTGATGCTCACTAACTTGGTGACTTTTTTTTTAATGTATGATGAGTGTCAAGATACTAACAGTCTTAATGGTCTGCAGCTTGCTGACATTTTTTAGTTTAGGAATTTGACTTCATGTTTGGCAAGTTCTTTACTTATTCAAGCATAGTGGAAGGGGTTAAAAATTTAAGTGCATTGTGGCTACGAGTTGATTATTGATTGACAGTTTTTTGACCAGTTGGGGAGGAGAGGTATTTAAACAGTGCAGTGGTTTGATTTGATTATTACCATTCTTCATTAAAGATTTTACACACAAATACTTGCGCTGGGCTATGAAAGAGATTTGTGAACATACTTCTACATTTTTTGCAGTTTTCTGAGGGAAGAAAAACTGGTGTATGAAAACGGATTTGATTACATTGAAATTATGGAAACAGCATGCATTATGTGAAAGAAAGCAACAAAATGATATGTTTGAATAATATTGGATCTGCAGAATGTTTGTAGGAGTCTGGAAAGAAGTCATCGGGATTTAACCAGTCATTTGAGTATTTGTGATTTTCTAATAGTTTGGAAGGTGTTTGGTTGAACTTATTACGAGTTAGTCACTCTTATTAGCCATCATCAAGCTGTGTCTACCTGTGTAAAAGATGCATCACAAAATTAAAGTAAGTTAATATCTGTACTATATTATCACTTAGTGTTCGTTTCCGCTAAACATTTTCCTGGAGCTGTAACCCTTCTGCACCAAACCAGCAATCTCTAAATTTCTGTTTTTTCTAAATTGTGCCAAATAGTTCTGTTTTAGCTAGCTTCCATAGATGCACTGCTAATATGGGTGATACCATAACAAAATGTAGAACATTTTTTTGCCATTAATAGCCTCTATGTGGTAAAGAATGCGAAATATTACATGGGATTACTTTCATAAAGAATTCATTGGCAATTCCTGTAAGCATTTTTAGCAGCATTCCAGTTTGTACTTGCCAAGAGTCAAAATAAATTCTGAACTATTAAAATAGACTTAGGAATGTAATAAAATTTTCAGAAGAATGTGTTATTGAATTTTAATTATACATTCTTAAAAATGTTATCCATCTAATTTGTCAAAAACTTCATTGTGATTGGTTTGGAACTGTCAGTTTTTGGAATTAAACAAATAGACACACAAATGAGATTATTTAAAGCATGCAAAATCACTGTTGTTAGCTCCTCACTCCTGTGTACATAATTTTATCAGGAAATTGTTATACATAATGTCTTTTTAACATTTGATTTTACCATAAGATGAGCATTAAAAAAATAAATAAATTGGACAGTTTTTGTAAAATTGTCAGAGACAAAATTATGTACTGAAAAAAATTAATTTGACAGCATTTAGAATTTAACTAGATAACCTACTATTTTTTATTTATTGTCTCAATAAAATTTTAAGCAAGTTCTTAGCTAAAATGTTTCATTTATCACAGTTTGGCATTTAGAGGCTGTTCGTTCAGTATGATAGAGTGGGTAAATGTCGTGCTTTACAGTTTTACACATGTAATATATACTGATGAGTATACTTTTCAATTGCAACGGGATGTGTTTTCGGCCACTACAAATACTTATGTCTGACAGTTTCTCCTGATAACCTAATTCAACTTATTTATCACTGGAAATTAAAGATGAAATTCAAATAGCATCAACAATAAAATGATTTTAAAGGAAAGTTATAATTTCAAGAAATACTACTTTAAATATCAAAATGTTTTATTTATATTTTATTTTTTAACTGTCATTTATCATTCAAGACATTAGACTTAACCTTCTAATTTTTCCGTTATGCAGTTATGAAGAATTATTTCACTTGGGAGTTCACAATCAACTTTTTGGTATAAGACGGGATCTGCGGGCATAGTAAGTTTGGAAACCATTGATTTAGACAGACACGGAAACGCTATTTTCTTTCTCTGCTGGCCAACCCGGGTAGTTATTAGCGACGCCAACTGTCGTGCCAAAGGGCTCAAATTCTAATCCCGGAGAAGGCATGGATGTTTGTAAATGTATAGTGTCTGTGCGGCATGGGGGCACTCTAAATATACAGCAAGCCTAAAGTTCTCTCAAGAGGTTGGTGGTATGTGAAGAGGGGTGGAAGACCCTCGAACACATATCCTGGGGTGGTGTTCGTGGAACTGAGCAAAGTCGTACTGTCACCTGTATGGTGTTCAAGGCTGTTGCAAACAACAGGCGCAATCTTACACTCCTTGCCATGAAGAATTTCATGGGCTTGTTCTGATGTTACTGTCAAACAAATGAGATAAGCCACAACCGGTCGTAATGAAAAGAATTTATTACTTTGAAATGGCATAATTAATCTTATGTAACATATGCTATAATTACAGTGTATATAAGTTGTTTTGTACTTTTCCGTTTCGCCGGCGCAAATCTCGCCAAGCAGACTTTGTTGGCGATAACATACAGTATACACATAAAAAATGTTAGGTCTAAGAATTTTTTATTTTGAAGGCATAAACATTTTAATATGGTTTAAAATTTTGAAAAAAGCCAATAAATTTGTAAAATGACATTAATTTAAGAATTTACTATGCTTTCATGGTTCAACATCCTGATTCGCCGGTTTGTATCACGTGACCCCAAGTGATCTCATCTCGCGTAAACTACGCTACAAAAATCTAATTCTCTCAGTAATTATCTGCATTAATTTCAAGTTAAATCTTAATTTGGAATACAAGTTTAAATGCAAGAATTATTTCACTTCGTACGAATACCTTATTTAGAAATTATGTAAAACCGCAGTGTTTTACTTCGCTAATGTATTCTCAATAGAATTAATGAATATAACCCTTGATTTTGCCTTTTCAATATTTTTGCCTTCGGGTGAGCGGTTTGATTGTATATCCTAATTGACTTAATTACCGCGAATAGTCGTAGGGCATAAAATTTATCTATCTTGTAGAAATCCTATGTAATTGTATGCCAGCATTGAAAGACAATCGACCAGATAAGAAATGGCTGCGACTTCTTTTGAAAATAAGACATAAAAGGTTACCAGCGAAGATATTCCGTTTGGCATCAGTTGTGCCATTATTGGCGACTTTATCCTTGCGCCGGCAAAACGGAAAAGTACCGTTGTTTTTATATAAGTACTCTGTTTTTATATACAGCGTCTCACAAAAGGTTCGCACACTTTAAGAATTTGCAGAAAAAGCGCTGTAACCCGGAATTAACTCAAATATAAAGCCCAATATTTTTTCATATCATCTCCGTGTGATTTTGAATAAAACAAACTTTTTAATTTTTAAGACTGACTGATTTTCGTTTTCTAAAATTGAAAATGTACGGAGGAATAGGTAAAACACGCCACAAAAGTGATCGTACACCCAAACATATACGTAAAATTTCATAAATGAAATTATCTTTTCCCACTTTTTTTTTTAAATGTCTTGTAGTCGTAAGAAAGCAATGAACAGCATTCGCAAATTGATCATTTTTTATCATAAGGATGGAAATTCTATTCGGGATATGAATAAATTGGTAAATTTATCCCATTCTGCAGTGCAGCATGTGATAAAATGCGCTAAAGAAGAAAATCTGATCCAAAATAAAGTAAGAAGAGGTTGTCCGGCAAAGAGGATTGGACGTGATTCATCGTGATCAGAGATTTATGGTTGAAAATCTGTGAAAAATCCACATTTGACTGTTGCAAAGATTGCTACAGAATTAACTGAAATGCTTTCTAATTCAATTTTACCTCAAACTGTTCTATGTGTGCTCAGATCAGCTGGATCACATGTGCGCTCTGCTCGAAGAAAATTTTTTGAAGTGAAAAAAATAGAAAGCTTAGGCTTTCTTCTCAAAATTCGATGGTAAATAAGCCTGAAGTGTATTGGAATTATGCATTATTTGCAGATGAAAGCAAATTTAACATTTTTGGTTCCGATGGGTGTATAATTGTACGGAGAAAAAAAAATGAGGAGCTTATAAGATCTTGGTTGAAACAGTAAAGCATGGCGGTGGAGGTGTTCTAATGTGAGGGTTCATGTCAGCTTCAGGATTAAGTAATTTAGTATTGATGGCACAATGAAGCATGCTATTTATTTAAATACTTTAAAAGATAATTTAAACTTATCCGCCCAAAATTTGAATACTGGGAACAACTTTATTATTTTTATTATTATTATTATTATTATTTATCAGGGTAACGATCCTAAGCACAGGGCCCTCAACGTTCGCCTTTTGGGTGTCTATTGTTGCGTTGAATCTACCTGAATATTATTTCATTCAATCGTTCTTGTCAATAAATTAAATCTGACTCCATTCGATAACTCTTGAAAAGAAATATTTTTAATAAAAAATTATATTTTCTGGCTTAAGAAAGCCAAAACTTAATTTCTACACACTTAAGGAAATTAAAACATTATTCTAATCTTTCTTACTGTTGCCAAACTATAAAAACAAAACGCAGTCTAAAATAAAAGGAAAACAACGGCCGTTGAATATCGTTAACAAATATAAAATCGTCGAGCTCGCAACATCTGTAATTGTCCACAAGCTCTGAAAACACCGCCTCAGTAAAATTTTCATTCTAAAATATTAATTTTTCTTAATGAATAAAGCAATACTTCACTGAAACTCGTTAAGCGCCCGAACACTTTTGTGAGCCACTGTAAGTGCTCTGAAGAGTATAGTTTTATTGATACCCAATGATAATTTCATTCAAGAACACGATGTTGCAGTTCCAGCAGTACCTGAAACATCAGTATCATCTCATGGTAGTTTCAATCTACCATGTTTGAAGAAGACTCAAGATCCACATTCAAATCCTTGTTCCTTTTTCGTCTTTAAAACGGTAACTAAGAAAACAAACATTTCAGCCCAAAACTATGGAAGGTTTAGTTTTATTGATACCTAGCTGAAATTTTCATTAAAAAAAAAAAAAAAAGAGTACGATTGTTGCAGTTTCAGCGGTACCTGGATCATCAGTATCATCTCGTGGTAGTTTCAATCTATCATTTTTTAAGTCCACATTCAAATCCTCGTTCTTTTTTGAACTGTAACCAATGAAACAAAAAGTTCAACACAAAATTCTTGAAGATTTAGTTTTGTTGGTAACCAGTTTGAAATTTTCATTTAAAAAATGACACGATTGTTGCAATTACAGCAATCAGTATCGTCTCATGGTGCTTTCAATCTACCATTTAATGGAATCTAACATAATTTTCTAATGGTATACTTGCTATAATTTCTCTGAAATTTTCCATACTAATTTAACAGTATGTCCATAATTCGAGGTGTGTAACTTACCGGAACTACCAGCCCTTCCGTTAAAACCTGGAGATCCCGGTTTTTCTTCGCATCTTATCATTCATAAGTCTCCTAATTTCCAAATTTTTTCATTGATGTCACTTTAATCATCTCTTTCATATGTAAATTAAGAATAAATACTCATAACTAGGTCACAAAGGAAAAACAAATTTTGATGAAATTCTTAAAAAAAGGCAATGGTCTCTTAATGAAACTTAAATTATGAAAATTGCACTTTTTTCCTAGTGATTTTTTTCATACGTCATTCCCCGTGGAAATTTCGCCTCTAGGATTATCAGAACGTTGGTTATCAAGTTTACTTTTATCGTATTTAAAAGTGTTTTTATAAATGAACCCCCCCCCTCAATTGGATTTTTGTCAACATGAATGAAATTCGCCGAGAACTTACTGGAATACTAATACTTAATTTCTTACTCTAAATTTTAATTTGATACCGTAGTCCCACCCTCTTTTTATTTATTTATTTATTTTTAATATCAATAGCGGGCCCTCAGCCGACTTCGGCTTGGCCACTGCTAAGGCCAGAAGTGGTGGTCACTATTATGGAGACATCTAATAGGTAGGCCACATTTGTCTCTTATGATAGGACGGACAGTTATAACCATGCCTTTTCTGGGATTCGAACCCGGGCGCTTTGCTATCGCAGTTGGCTCCCTAACTAGTGTACCGTTTGGGCGTTTTTTGTAAATAATTTTATCATTCGAAATTCAACAGGGGAAAACTATGCGAATGGTTTAATATCCGAAGGATGTGGTTACAGTAAAAGCATAACAAAGGAAAAGTTATCATGGATAAACTACAAGTAGTTCTCACAATATTATTTCTTTTGAAGGAAATCTGCATTCCGATAAAAATACACAGCAATGTTAACATTACAATACCTGATAAGCTATCTTCATTTTTACTTTCCTCTAACTAACCTGTTCTTATTGTTGTGTCTGCTATTCCTTAGGCCTCCAGTCATCCATAAATAATTAGAGAAGGTGAATCGGCAAGGTGTTGTTAGCTGAATACCAATTCATGCTTGCTTTGCTGTGATGGGTCGGTTCTTGTATTAGCTTGGCTACAAGGTAAAGGTTCCGCATGTATGTCGCCGATAGTCTGCGAGGGTTTGTCTTTGATAGTAAGGTGAAAACGGTTACTACATGGACCAATCCTTTTTAAAATTTGGAGGAGCTTGTTCTCTGAGCGCATTGAGTAAGAGGAAAAGCACGCGAATATTTTTTAAATTTCTGATCCTGGAATTAAAAGGCTAGGGGGAAATATATAAAAGGAAATGTGGTATATTTTGCATCAAAATCATGTTTTAACGATTTTAGTAATTCAAATGATGCGTATTACTTTAAACTGAATTTGCAAATCGGGAGTTCTTTTGGAGTCTTGTCACTCTGCGATAGAAAAATCTCTCGGTTTTCATAATTCAAAGTTGGCAGATAACCCACATACTCGACATTTGATAACACACCTTGCAAAAGAAAAGGAAAGTAATTTTTCGTATTCATTTTTGTTTTTTTTGTTTTTGTTTTTGTTTGTTTGTTTCAGCCATTTGATTTAAGGAAGATTTAATTCGTTGAAAAGTTTGTATTAGTTTTTTTTTTTTTTTTTTTAACAATTTCCAGTTGAATTCTTGAAAGCGGAGCAGCTTTGGTCAATAAATCGCAGCATTTCTATTTAGGATTGACACAGGTTACTTTCTGTTGAAGACTTTTTTGACAGGCTGTTGTATTTTGACCCAACATCGCCATTGTCATGGAGATCTTGGCACACTGCGAGGCAATGTTTCTTCCGCTCAAGGATAACAGATGGAAGAACTGTAATAAGCACCATGACTTAACTAACTTACTAAGCAACATGACTTACTAAGACAAACTTAACAACGACATGCGTATGCTCAATTCCGGCCATAAAATGGTCTGCGTGGACCCGTTTGACATATTAAGAATCTCTGCAATGTCGTTCTCCAACGATCCCCATGCTCAAGTTCCCAAATTCATTCCATGCTTTTAGGGTCTTGCGGTCTAAGGGACGATCTTCATGCTCTAGTTCCATGTTTTTAGGGGCTTGCGGTGTTTAAGGGACATACTCCCGGCATCGAAGCGCCTGTGTTACAAGAACATTGCGGACACCGTAAACTTTCCGATGATGATGAAACTATTCAATGTCTTTATGACTGATTTACCTTGTTTAAGGAAAATTTTCGCGTTGATTCATTGTTTCGCCTTCTTGTCCATGATGCAGTCGCAGGCTACTACACTCAAAAACACCACAGTGGCAACTTCCGACGTTGGTGCAATGATTATCTCTTCGGAAAACTGCCTTATGTTGCCCTCCGACGCTGTGCATGCAAAAGATAAAATTAGATTTTTCTCAGAATCGTAAATTCTTCCTAACTGAACTATTCCGAAGAGATTATTTTTCCAAATAACTAATTTTGAAAAATAAAATTAATACTTTTCTTATTATAAATCACAAGCGATTAAAAAAATGTAAGATATACACTCTTTTTCAAAAATATCGAAGCACCAAGAAGAACTTTTGCAATCGTGACGAAATTTGGTATGCAAAAACATCTTGATCGAACATGCAAATAATCAAAGTTTCAAGGCAAATAAACAGTAATTGCGGTCATAGCGCGCATTCCTAGTGCGCAATTCGCAAAGTATAAAACCAGTAACAGCGGCGGAAAATTTATCTTTTTTTTTTTTCTTTTTTCCTTTTTCTTTTTCTTTCTTCTTCTTCTTTTTTTTTTTTAGTCCAAAGGGGCTTTGTCCCTGAAGGACTATTGTTTTCGTTTTGCGATTTTGCGTCGGACTCATAAACGTCGGTTCACTTTTCAAACTGTTGCCACAAAATGTTCGAGTCCTGCATTATATTTGAAGAAATTAAATAATGAAAAATCTGCATAAATGATTGTCTATTTCTCGCATTGTGATAAAACAATGGTACATAGAGCCATCGAATTTTGAATGACGAAATCCTACTGCGAATATGGGCATCTGAAATCCCAAATTTGGAATTTGTTTTGTTATAGATTTTATATTTTGTAAAACTTTAACGAATTTTTGATTTACAAACTCAATGCTTTAAAAGCGAGAAATGGCAACGTTATATAGAAAAAAAAATACTTTTATCTCCAGCTGGCGAGACTGTGTATATCGGAAATTCTAAAGATATGCTTAATTTAACATTATTTTGCGATATTGCTCTTGAACTGAATTTTATGGTTTAAGTGCAAAGAACATGATATTTTATAAATAAAGGTAACACTCAAAACGTTAAAAAAAAAACGTCCCTTTGGACGTAATTTAAAATCTGAAACATTTCAGATTTTTTTTTTTTTTTTTTTTTTTTGTTGTTGTTGTTGTTGTTGTTGTTGCTGCCGTTGTAATTCTGTAAAGAAGCAACTAAAGATCCCATTACGACGATATCGAGGACCTTACAGGCAACTAAACGATTTTGAACGTGGTCGCATCGCAGGGTTGAGTGAAGCTGGGGGGGTCATACCAAGCAATAGGCCGCCACCTGCAGCGTACAAACACTGCTGTGCAAAGATGTTGGCAGCAATGGTTGCTACAAGGAAATTGCCGACCAAATGAAGGATCTGGAAGGCCAAGGATCACAAATGCGTGGCAAGATAGCATGATTGTTCGCCAGGCCCGAACCGCCCCAATGGTATCATTGTCGACTATTTAACACACTACAGCCATGTGTTTACCTCCCGTGGTACCGTCCACCATCTCACGGTGCTTGTCTGAGGCTGGGTTACGCTCACAGAGCTCTTTAAGACGTTTGCCTTTGACCCCACAAAATCGGCGGAATCATCTGGAGTGGTGTCACAGCCAATCATCATGGCTGCCATCAGACTGGCATCGTATAGTGTTCAGCGATGAATCCCGCTTCATCTTGAAGCAGATCAACACCGTGTTCGTGTCTGGAGAGGACGGAGACTGCGGTCCCAATCAGCCTTTGTTTTACAAACAAAGGCATACAGCCATAACCCCTGGTGTGATGATATATGGCGCTATTTCTTATGACAGCAGGTCATCTTTGGTCATCCTCCGTACATCTTTAACAGCTAAATGATATTAATTCAGAAGTCAAATAACAAAAATCAAAGTTATATTTTCAAAATTTTTACAGGACTAGTTTTGATGGTTTTACCGAACCACCATCCTCAGCTGCAAAACCGCAAATGAACAAGATAGAAAATAATGATTAGATAAGAAAACCTGAACAAGAATAAGCAACTGGCGCCATCTGTTGATGAAACCAGAACTAAAACATAATTTCTTTAAAGGCAAAGATGAATTGGAATTAGGATCGTTAACTAGAACAGAAAGATTTTTTTGAATGTGAAATGCCTCTAGAAAATCCAGTTCTCCAATGGAAGGTGTTTTTTGAATAATTTTGGCAGCAGAAAGATTGAAAGTGTGATTTTCGGACCAACAATGTTGAGCTACAGAAGACTTCTGTGTTTCCTTTTTTCTAACATATGCCTCATGTTCCTTGACGCGAAATTTTAAGGCTCTCTTAGTTTGGCCAATGTAAATTAAATCACACTGGCAAGGAATCCTATAAATACCCCAGGAATTCATATGCGGAATGGGGTCCTTGAGTACCATCCTGCGGACAGTTGCATTACCCTTCATGGCACGTCATCCTGGGCCATTTTCTAACAAGATAATGCCAGACCACATGCCGCTCACATATCTCTAGACTGTCTCCGTGCGGTTGATAATCCTCCTTGGCCAGCAAAGTCACCAGACCATTCACCGATCGAGCATGTCTGGGACATGGCAGGCCGTCAGATTCGGGCACCACAAAATATCGCAGATCTGGAGCGACAACTGATGAATGCCTGGCAGAATGTATCGACGAATTCAAGCATGCATTGCCTCGACGAATTCAAGCATGCATTGCCGCCAGGGGCGGTTCGACCAACTACTAACTTGAACACTAAGTGGGTGATTGTGAGCCGTGAACAGGCACTATGACCTTGATTTTTTTAATCATTTTATTATCTGTGTATGAGCTATACACATATTCAATTTCATCAAAAACAACCACTTCCTTCATGGTGCTTTGATTTTTTTGCAAAAGGGTGTACTTCAGCGTTTGACAGATTTACTTTCTTAAAATCCAAAGTTTTTCTTTTTTAAATTTTAATTTGGATTGAAATTAAGAGCTTTTTCTTAGAACTGCCGATTTTTTCTAATTATTAATTTTCCCGAAATATTAAACTTTTCCAAACAGCTAATTCAAATAGCCAGGTTTTGTTATTTTAAATCAAAGACGATTATATTAAATTGCCTGTTAAACATATTTTATTACGTCTACTATCATTCATTTATTTTCTCGAAGATACATTTTAATTTTCCCGACTTCTACAGAGGATGCTCGCACATTGTTAGACGATTTTGCTTTGCTACAAAAAAAAAAGTCTTCTGCTTAGAAATCTTTCTTTTTAACTGAAAATATATTTTTGAAAGTATAAATTATCTTTTCCTACTTGAAAGTCTTGTTTTCGTGCAAAATGGCGCTTTTAAAGAAGCAATGGGTGGAAGGCTATGTTGCGCTCGTTCCGAAGAAAATTATTCCTATCTAATTATTAAAAAAACGCTATGAAAGCCATGGTTTTTTTATATCTAAAGCTATGGTAAGTAATACTGTCAGCAAGAAAGGAAAAAAAGTGTGAAAGTTTGGCTTCAAGTGAAAAAAGTTGTTCCAAATACATATCCAAAGAAAAAACGGAATGTTTCGAAAGTTGCAAAGGTAAGAGCTTTAATGTTTAAAGAAAGTCTGCCATGTCAAAGGACAATTGCAAAATAATTTAAATGCTCAGTGTCAACTTTAAACAAAGTGGTTAATGCTGATTTCAGTCTTAAAATAGCGATAAAACATAATGTGCATCGTCTTTCACCACGCCATATCGCCGAACGTGCTACAGAATTCTTTATGAGAAACATTTATCAGGAGAAAAATAGAAATATTTTGCCACAATAGATGAATCTTGGGTGTATTTAAATGAAGCTTGAGTGTATGTAGATGAATGCAATAAAAATAAGTGCATTTATTATCATCTATATAAAAAAATGTGGTTCGAATAAACAATTAAACGCAACTTCAAATCTTTAGAACAACCACTTTTTTTATTTATTTTTAACAACAACAACGGTAAAGAAAAAACTGGTAACCATGGTAACACTTTGCGACTGCGCAGATAGTCTCGCACACGATTTTCACAGACGATGTGTTAGCGTCGCAGAACAAATAAACATCATCAAAGAGGAGAAAAAAATCTTAAAACATGGTTCATATAATTTAAAGAAAGCTTTTCAAAGAAATTTGGGATTGTTGCTGGTTCTTCATATAACGGCAAATTAAAAATAAATGGAATAAAGAAAAATGTTAAAATCAAGTCCTTAAGTCAAGAACCAAATTTTCAAATATGAAAGAGCTTCGCTTTACCCACAGTACAATCGATCAGTAGAAGTGCATCAAGACAAAATAAGCAACCACACATCAAATCCATTGTTAATTTCCTTAAAAAAAATGCAACAAGGAACTTCTATCAAGGCCTTCATTCAAATCCCTACTAAATCTCTTGACGTATCACCCATGGAATTTTGCACTTTTGAACTTTTAAAAAGCAGATTGTCCGAAACGTCACCTCCTTGGTCTTTGGAAAGCTATTCAAGAGAAATAAGATTAAATGCATCTTCCAGACACTATAAAAGGCTTTATTGAGTTGGAAATTAAGGTGTAGATAGTGAAGAATTAGGGTTATCAAAGATTACGTTTAGAGCATAAAAAAGTTTAAGTAAAATATATCTGTAAATACAGTGAAGTCGTCTAAAATATGTGCGAACATTCTCTGTGGATTCAAGTCAGCAAATATGTCTTTTAGAATCAGGAAATATGGACGATCAGCATTTAATTTTTGTCTGTATATTCGTTTCCCTGTAATATATAAATATTCTGTTTTAGCCTCAGAAAAAACAGCTAATTTTCCGGCCTCGTTGCCATTCTCATAAAGCCAAACTGTCGAATGTTCGCAGTCATAACTTACAGTGAAGGAAATAATTAAGCATTTTTCGTGACGGAATATTCATGAATGCAGGAAAAGATGTTTTGACGGATCGTGACTGAGGGTGACATTTTGGGGTCACTCAAACTCTAGGCCAAGAATCTTGGGTTTGTTGACCCTGAATGTTCTCTAGGCCTGGGGTTTTTATTGGGTTGAGAGTAATTGCGCGGGAGGGTGGGCAGGACCCCATTTCGAATTGTGGACATTTCCTTCCTTCTCGGCCACTGACCACAAGAAGAATTGTAATAAGTGCAAAAAAAAAAAAAAAAGGCGAGGAGAGAATTAATTTAGGCTTGACTAAGAATATTCAGACGGTATTATCAAAATGTAGATCTCAATATATCAGAATTAATATTGATTAGAATTCATTTTGCCGAGTATTTTGTTTTAAACTGTACTGAATTGTTTTTATTAAAGTTCAGGATTGAAGATTAAAAACTCAGATCCATTCTATATAAAGATATATAATGTGTGTCATTAGGTAAAAAGAAATACGTTTATTAATTATAATAATGCTGCGCGTATTTAAAAAAATTACCATTTGAATATGGCATAAATTCAATTTGTTTAAAATTGTAATGAGAAATATTATTAAAATATGAAATGCAATTAATAATAAGTGGGTAAGAGTTACCTCAAAGTTTTATAAACTAAATTTGCTTTAAATTATACCAATGAGAAGCGTTATTAAAAAAAGGAAATAAAATTAATAGAACGCGCGTAATATTTACCTGAATGTTTTATAAATTAAATTTGCTTTAAATTATACTAATGAGAAATATTATTAAAAAAAGGAAATAACATTAATAAAAAAAGGATTCAGATTTTAAATTACGTCCAAAGGGGCGTTTTTTTAACGTTTTGTGTGTTAATTTTATTTATTAAATATCATGTTCTTCACACTTAAACTGTAAGGATCCTAAGTCTTACTAACATTTATTTTATTTTAAATCTTTACTATCACTTCTTATTTTCTACTTCCGGCCAGAATTAAAAGCTTTTAACTTATTTATGCAAATTTGTCTTGCTAACGCCAAGTACTTAAGTTGTGGCTTTTTGCCAAGCAAAAGAGAGGAAGGAGTGATTAGGAGCAGGCCGCTTGCCATAGCAGTTTTACTCGGTTGCTGGTTGCCTTCAAGGCCAGAGGTTTAATCCTCTTGATAATTTTAAACGTATCGTAGTATTAACAGTTCTCTGTACTACATACGGCCTTTCTGTTAATATACGGCCAATCTTCAAGTAGGCACTTGTTTATTAATCCAAAGTTAGTTTAGTTAGAGTTTAGTTAATATTTTTATATTCTTACGTTCAGACCACAAGTGGTTGGTCTCTGTATTCCGAAGTCCGGAAATCATTGTAAAGAGAGAAAAATAAAGGGTTTCGTATACCCTTCCTGTGTATCTTGTCTACTTCCCACATTTATTGAACATAGCTTTAGTAAGCTCCCTGTTCCGAGTCAGGACAATTAATGTTCCCAAAGCAAGTAAGGAGGAACACAAATCCTGATACTGGCGCCCAACGAAGAAGAATAACCATGGCAGAGTTTCAAGAAGAACCTGTGCTGCCTGCAGAAGCAGCTCAGAATCCAGAAATTCCAGCCGCCGCCCTGGAAGGATTTGGTTACATCGTCCAGACCATGCGCGCATCGATGAAACCAGAAGCAACATTCAATGGAAACTCACCGGTAACCAGTTTTTTGGGAAAATTGGATGACCACTTCATGCTGTATCCAGTGCATGAGTTCCAGAAAGTCACCTTAGCTACCAGCGCTTTGAGGGGCCAAGCGCTTAATTGGTTCAAATGTATAGGCAGAAGCCTCTTGGGTCAAGCGGGAAGTCCCACCTATACTTACGAAAATTTTAAGACTGCCTTAGTAAAAGCCTTCCCTGTCGTAAGAGATCGTGCAAGATTAGAAACGGAACTCTTCAGCATATACCAGAAACGAATTGAAAATCTCTCAAGCTTTATTTTAAGAAAAATTCACGTCTTCAAACTCTTGTATGGAAACCGTCCGGATCCTGAGATAATTCAAGTGATTTTGCCGAGGTTACTTCCCCAAGTACGAGACTTTATTGAATTAAGGAATCCGACTACACTGGAAAAGTTATTTAAGCTAGCAATCCAGTTTGAAAGTAGAAGAACGGCGGACATTGAAAGAAGACGCCAGTATGAGCGACGAAGCCAATTTGGTGCGCCAAGACCACAGCAAAGTCAAGAACACGGCTACGGAAGCGAAGCGAATCAGTGGGCAAGGAAACCCGAGTATCCAAAAACAACCGACGAACGTCGACAGTTCAATAGTAAGCTAGAAAAAAAATCTCAAGGCCATCGGAAAAAGAAGGAAGGCATGGAAAGGAAGAAACAAGATTTAAACTAAAACGGATTTCTGCTGACGGGAGGGTGCGGAAATCCGAAGGCCAAGAAAACCCCTCTTCCTTCAAGTTAAATACAGTGATGGTGAAAAATTTGACTCTTCCAAAGATTGAAGTGTTGGTGAATAACATCCCAGCCACCGCACTCCTGGATACAGGCGCGAAGTGTTCCTGTGTGGCACAAGATTTTTTTTGGAAGTATTTCCGTAAATACCGCATATATAATTCGGATAATACGACAGTGTTAGCTGCGCAGGGAGAAAGATGCAAGTGCATAGGTAAATTACCGTTATACATTCGTATCAAGGACGAGCAAGTAAAGATTATGTTTTTTATCGTAAAGAATTTGCAAGCACGTGTCATTTTAGGGATAGATTTTCTTTCAGAGGCAGAAGCAACGCTGGATTTTAACGAAGCGTCCCTTAAGCTGACGATGAAACCAGTTCGAGAAGAAAAAACAGAACCACCGACGTTAAACCTCGACCACCTGCCTAAGGAAGAGCAACAAAAAAGTCGACAAGTGGTAAGTGAATTTGCTTCGTTATTTAGTGATATTCCCGGATTTACTCAAGTTACTAACCATAGTATCGACACCGAAGATTCACCGCCAGTTCGCCACAAACCATACCGATATGATAAGAATAAAGAAAAAATTATAGAGTGGCACATTCGAGATATGTTACGTAAAAAGATCATAACGCCCATCTCAAGTAGTTATGCTAGCCCTTTTGTGTTATGTAAGAAAAATAATGACTATCCGGTAACACATCCGAAAAGGTGGCGTTTTGCACTTGACTATCGTAAATTAAACTCCATGACTAAATATCCGGTATATCCGTTACTATTATCGAAGAAATTCTAAGGAACATAACTTCTACCAAATATATGACTACTTTAGACTTAACGACTGGTTATTTTCAAATAGGGGTTAGACCGGAAGATGTGCCTAACACTGCTTTTATAACCAAGTCTGGCACTTATGCATTCCTGCGTATGCCGTTTGGCCTTTCAGGGGCACCGGCAACATTTCAGCGATGTATGGACATTGTGCTAAGGCCTGTTCTTGGAAAGTCCACATTTATCTATTTAGACGATATCATTATTACTAGTGATAATCTGGACCAACATGTACAGGATTTAAGACAGGTGTTTTCATTATTAAATGAGGCCGGTCTAAAAGTTAGTGTCGAAAAATGCAAATTTGCAGCCCCTGAATTAAAATACTTAGGTTACAAAATATCTCAGAAAGGAATCGAGACAGACGAATCAAAAATAATCGCTGTGCAAAAGTATCCGCCGCCAAATACGGCGAAGAAGCTCTCTTCTTTTCTAGGACTTTGTTCATATTATAGGTCCTTTATAAAAGATTTTGCAGCTATTGTTGAACCATTGTTAAAATTAAAAAGAAAAAAGGCAAGATTCTCGTGGACGGCCGAAGCCAATAGTGCTTTCGAAAAATTAAAGCAAGCATTAACGCAAGCCCCTGTTTTGAAATTTCTTGAAAATGATTAGAATTTAGAAATTTCAGCGGATGCTTCGGATTATGCGGTAGGAGCGGTACTTTCGCAAAATCAGCAGCCCCTGGCATTTTTTAGTCGAACTTTAAATCAAACACAAAGAAATTATTCCGCGACTGAGAGAGAGGCACTTGCAGTTCTGTTAGCAGTGCAAAAGTTCCGAGTCTATTTTGGAAGGGCGCCAATAACAGTGTATTCTGATCATGCGGCGGTAACTAGATTGTACTCAGGGAAAAACTTATATCCAAGGTTAATAAGATGGGCACTCAAGTTACAAGAGTATAATCTGGTAATCAAGCACACCCTCGGAAAGGAAAATATCGTAGCAGATGCCCTATCCAGGATAAAAATAGATGAAGAAGGTAATACTGTAAAGGTGGCAATGCTCACAGCATGTACGATACATTCCCGGGAAACTGTAATAACCGAACTGGGTAAGGATCCTCAATTTAAATGATTTGATTGATACATTTATGAGTATTTAAAGGATCCTGAAAGTTTTAGTCACCAAGATATTGTGGCGATAAGAAATAGGGCGGACCATTAAGAACTAATAGATGGTCTATTATTTTATACAAAAACTACGAATTCCAACAACGAATTTCGACCTGTTATCCCAGCTAGTCTTAGATTAAATATACTGCAGGAGTTACACGACTGCCCATTAACTTCTCATGCTGGTATTCGAAAAACCATCCAACGCGTACGCGAAGCAGTTTATTTTCCTGAGCTGCAAAAGTTAACTAGGGCGTATGTCCAGTCCTGCCCAACATGTCAAGCAGTTAATTATATTAATTTCCGCCCGGCCGGGTTTCTAAATAGCATTAAATCCGAATTTCCAAATGAAATAATTGGCATCGATTTATTGGGCCCTTTCCCAAAAAGTCAGTTAAATAAAAGTCGGTATCTCCTTGTTATGGTTGATCATTTTTGTAAGTGGACCGAAATTGTTCCCTTAAAACGAGCCTCCGCGAAATTAGTTACTGATTCTATTTTAAATAAATATATTTTAAAATACGGGGCGCCCCTAAAAGTTATATCGGATAATGGTCCTCAATTTGTAAGTAATATATTTGAAGACATGTGCCAAAAACTGGGCATACATCATTTAAAAATGGTCCCGTATCGGCCGCAATCAAATATAGTGGAACGGGTCAATAGACATATAGTGAGTTATGTTAAAAAATTTCATAAAAGCTGGGATAACTATGTCAATGAATTAGCTTTCACCCTTAGGACCGGAAAACATGATACGACGGGCAAAACTCCTGCTGAGTTATTTTTAGGCAGAAAGATTATAACGCCGTTAGATAAATTATTTTATGTTCAACAAAGAGCCCCAGAATTTAAAATGGGCGATATAGAAAAATTAATTAAAGAAGCAAAAAAGAACACTGAAGTAGCACAGAGAAAACAGAAACTTTATTATGATATGAAACGACGGGGTGTAACTTATAAAGTAGGAGATGAAGTGTTAAAAATTAAGCATTAACTTTCTTCAGCACCAGAAGATAAAACTGCCAAATTTTTTCCACGATTTGAAGGACCATATGTCATAGAAAAAATAACTCAGGCTGTAGTGGTGTTAAAAGCCAGGAATGGTGAAACATGCTCCGCAAACATTGACCAGATAAAACCATTCTCTAATCGTAATAAAATGCCAATATTTAAAGATCTTTTGCAGGATCCGACACGGCAGGCACTGCAGGCACAAGCTCCAGAGGTAGAACAACGACAATCACAAGGGCAAGCCATTAGGAGGCAGGAGCAATTGAAAAGAAAGTTTTCCCGTTGGAAAATTGAAGGTAACAAGAAAAAGAAGCCGTTCCACCGACCAGAAAAGAGAGAGTACGACCACCCCCAGAATGAAGAAGGGAGAAGTATGACAAATGCAAAGAGAGCCAGGAGAAATGACGGCAGCTATAACCCGGCTCCAAAACGGAAGATCTACCCATCGGATAGGAGTCTACGCAGCAAATGTCGACGAATTGATGAAGAAACACCAGCTGCGGAGGCAAAGAAACAAGGAAAATTTGAACAGCCAGCAACGAGATCCAAGCAGGAACGAGAGAGAGTTGTCCCGGTTCTGCCAAGACCAGCTGCCATCAAACGGCCGAGACCACAGGCAGAGGCTAAAAGTAAGGTCTTCAAGGGTGACCGCACTGGAAGAAAAAGAAAGCTTATCGAGGAAGGTACGGAAGGGCGAACCCGCACAAGAAGGAAGATAAACCAAACCGTAGTCTTCGCTACCTTCCAGTACTGAGCAGAAAAAAGGATGTCCGAATATCACAAAGATAAGTAAAACTTTAAGTTACTTTGAAACCTTAAGTTAATTTTTCATTCTTACTGCAAGTGGCAGAATTCAAGACGTTTTACCTCATGTGGGGTCTACCTTTGTCGCCAAAAAGGCGAGAAATGAGTTGTTACCTATTTTGGTATTATGTTTTTCAATTACTCGCGAGTAAAACTAAAATTAATGTATAATAGGAATGTGTAAATACTTGAATATTGTAAAAGCATTGATAATCTTTGAGAAAGGTACCTTAAGAAAATTGTAAATATTATTGTATAAAATTTTATTTAAAAGATTCTGGCAAGAAAGAAGTTTTAGTCTGAAAGACTTTTGAAATGTAGTATTTCAATGTAGAAGAATTGGCACTTGCTTGGAAAATAATAGAAGTTAACAATGTACTACTAATGTATGTTTTAAAATGCGTAAAATTAACGGCATGTTAATATGTCCTTAGATACAATGTGAATAGTTATTTTAAAAGTTAAGAAATACTGTGATATGTTAAAAGTGAAAGTAATGCCAAAAATTTTAACTTATTCGTGTGACTGTAAAAAGAGCAAATTATTGTGAATATGTGTTAAAGGTTGAATGAATGTAGTTAGGCTCTCTGACGCTACACTTCAGAGTTAGCCACTTTTCAGAATAGTACCTCAGGGTTTAGAGATGAATATAAGGTGTGTTCTGAGGTCTTGTTATGTTGAATTTTAACACGTTAGTGTTTTGATTGCAGGCGGTAGTGTTGAACACTTGTACATAGACACGTTCGTGTTTGGTGTTTTCCTTTACAACACATGTCAGAGAGCACGGGGAGATAATTAAATAACGTCATGAATGAAATAAGAATGTTAAAACAGAAATATAAGTATTCATGTTACTTGCCATTTAATTGTGTAACATTTCATTAAACTAGTTTTCCTTCCAGATCTCTGGAAGGAACCAGATTTCAACTAAGAACTCCTGTTTAGATGCAGTACAGATGAAAAATCTTGTCCAAGGAGTTGATAATGTAAAAACGACTTTTTTTAATTTCTAGTTTCTAGTGAGAAATGTTTGTAAAAGATTGGCCTCGCGTTAGATTCTAGAGCTAAAAGTTTTCAACAAGGTCGTTTTAGACCTCAGTTTCAAACTAATTAACTCTGGCGGGAAGTATGTAAGGATGCTAAGTTTTACTAACGTTTATTTTATTTTAAATCTTTACTATCACTTCTTATTTTCTACTTCCGGCCAGAATTAAAAGCTTTTAACTTATTTATGCAAATTTGTCTTGCTAACGCCAAGTACTTAAGTTGTGGCCTTTTGCCAAGCAAGAGAGAGGAAGGAGTGATTAGGAGCAGGCCGCTTGCCATAGCAGTTTTACTCGGTTGCTGGTTGCCTTCAAGGCCAGAGGTTTAATCCTCTTGATAATTTTAAACGTATCGTAGTATTAACAGTTCTCTGTACTACATACGGCCTTTCTGTTAATATACGGCCAATCTTCAAGTAGGCACTTGTTTATTAATCCAAAGTTAGTTTAGTTAGAGTTTAGTTAATATTTTTATATTCTTACGTTCAGACCACAAGTGGTTGGTCTCTGTATTCCGAAGTCCGGAAATCATTGTAAAGAGAGAAAAATAAAGGGTTTCGTATACCCTTCCTGTGTATCTTGTCTACTTCCCACATTTATTGAACATAGCTTTAGTAAGCTCCCTGTTCCGAGTCAGGACAATTAATGTTCCCAAAGCAAGTAAGAAGGAACACAAATCCCGATAAAACCATAAAATTCAGTTCAAGAGTAATATCGCAAAATTATTTTAAAGTGAGCATATCTTTAGAATTTTCGATACACAGTCTCACGCGCTGGAGATAAAAGTGTTTTTTCTGTACAACGTTGCCTTTGTTCGCTTTAAAATCCTTGAGTTAGTTAATCAAAAATTCGTTAAAGATTTACAAAATATGAAATCGATAATAAAAAAAAAATTCAAATTCCCAATTCGGGCTTACAGATGCCCATATTCAGTGGAAGATTACGTTATTCAAAATTGGATGGCTCTAGGTACGTTGTTTTATCACAATGCGAGAAACATATATACATTTATTCAGATTCTTTATTATTTAATTTCTTTAAATGTAACACAGAACTGTAATATTTGGTGGCAACAGTTTGAAAAGGGAACCGACATTTATAGTGAACCAACGCAAAATGCCAAAACGAAATTAATAGCCCTTTGGGCTAAAAAGTGGTTAAGTTACCTGAACGTTTTGTAAATTAATTTTTTTCTAAATTATATCAATGAGAATTATTATTAAAAAAAAATTAAAGTTAATAAAAATGAAATAATGAAAAGAGCATTAAAGTTTCGTAAATTAAATTTGATTCAAATAACGGCAATGAGAAACATTATTGAAAATGAAATAATGTTAATAAAAAGTGCATAGGGGTTATTCTTTAATATAGCATTAATTAAATTTGTTTAAAATTATTTAAATTGGATGGATGTTATTAGACAAATCATCTATTGAGAAAATGGCAACAGCTAATTTCTGGATGTCGTTCTATTTATAATTTTAAAAATATACATTCAGATGATATACGATTGAAATGTTGGTAAAAGCGCAGAATAGGCTGCATCAACAAAGTTCAGTAGGCGGAGCTGTGTGACGTCCATAAATGGATGGGACTAAGCATGGACCTTATAAGAAACAGACTAACCCAATTGCATTTTCTCCCTTGTCTGGCGCGTTCCCGGCTGTCACCTTGATCACATCCGGAGGAGTAGGGACGACTTCTAGAAATTAGCAATAGTTGGCTATTGCAGCGCGTACAATTGTCACGAAAACGTTGGTGGTAGTGCCTCATTTCACAAGTAAGAATTTTTAAATATTTTTATTTTTGACACTGAGATTGCTTTTTAAATACTTAGCATGTTTTTCAAGCATAATTAACGTTCTAAATAATTATAAAGCTGTTGCATGCTTTCAGGCTTGTATATATTTTTAGTTTTTCCTATGATGTAAGCGAATTTGTAACTTCTTCTTTTAGAAAATAATATTTTAAATCTGAACTAACAGAAAAATTCAACCAAGTAATTTTCTCTTACAATTACTAAAACTATAACTAATACTAAACTAAATACTAAATACTAAATACTAAAATGCCTAAAAAGGAATTTTTGAAAGTTTTTCTTTAAAATTTATAATTTTTTGCTGCTTTTTTAAATTATAGGTAAATTTTAATTCCTAGCATTATAACTAATCAAAAATAAGAATATTTAAGAACGAAAAGTATACATCTTATATAGCTGGTTTTGTTGTTAAAAGCTTAGCTTATAAAGTAAAATGTAATATCTGTTTCTCAGCTTTAGTTTCAACAGAACCATATGATGGTTTGCTAGGTTTCAAATATTATAAATCTGGATGTAAAGGTTTGACTTCTCCTTCCAGTGACGTCCGAATGATCTGCAAAAATGCAGAAATAATTTGTAGGCAGACTGAAAAGGAGTTTAAATTGAATAAAAAAAATATTATAAATTTCATGACTCTAAAAGTCTTAAAAAGCGTAGGAACACATATATTTCCTTCTCTTCAAGACCGTATTTAGGATGTTGAGCCAGATAAAAACCACCTGATTAAATTAATTAAAGCAGTGATATTTCAATATTTAAAAATCAGAATGCATCATGCAGTTGCATGTTACAATGAATCTAAACAGAGAGAAAATATTCGAAGCAGATTTACTAAATTAATTTTATTTAAGCATCAATAAACCATATTATCTGTTTCTCTTCCTCTCTCTCTCTAAATATATATATATAGGTATATAAATAGGTGTGTGTATTTACATTAATAGATAAATAGATATAATCTTGTTTTCACAAATATCTATAATAATAAAAGCAAGTGTAATGTGTCTGTCTGTCTGTCTGTCTGACCGAGCTCTCCAGCCAAATCTATCGCACGCAGGGACCTGGAATTTTTTATACGGAAGCACAAAGGGGCTGGCCACCAGACCTCGAAGCCCGATTTTCTATTTTTGAATTAGAAAAATTTTAAAAAAATTATTTATAATTAATTAATCACGGTTTTTTTGACTCACTGATATTATTATTTGTTTTCAAATAACGTTCGATTGTAACAATTGATTTCTTTATTCTAGCGTTAGTTTGCTGTTTTGACGATACATTAAATCGATTAATTACAATTCATTTCTTTTTTGTAGCTTATTATTTATAATTAATTAATCACGGTTTTTTTGACTCACTGATATTATTATTTGTTTTCAAATAACGTTCGATTGTAACAATTGATTTCTTTATTCTAGCGTTAGTTTGCTGTTTTGACGATACATTAAATCGATTAATTACAATTCATTTCTTTTTTGTAGCTTGTGGGGGGGGGGGGAAGAGAGAGAGACAGTCTACATGTCCTACACTACTATTCCTGCGCTATTCACTTATCTGCATTTTCTAAATGCACGGGCAACGCCGGGCGGGTACAGCTAGTTTGAAATAAAAAGTGAAGTAAGCGAATTTTTCAATGCAACAAATATCCTAAATTGTTTACTTTCATACATATGTATTTATGGATGTATAGTCATTCGGCATAAAGTATTTACAGGTATATAAAATTACAAGGTTACTTTAGGCGCATTAATAAAAATTTAAGATTGGACATATAATATCTTGTATTTTATAGTAATTTTTTTTTTAATTTATTTCTAGTTCCGCATAAGATTTTTTTATTTACTGCGAATTTTTTTTTAAATTTTTCATTACACTCAAAGTTTATGCTCCGAATTTTATGAGTTATTAATATTGTCATAAATGATCATCTTTTAATACCATAATAATTTTGAAAACAGAAAAAATAAATAAAACAATCCTTGGTTTCTATAAACATTTGAAATGATAAATATTTGCTACTACTGCCTGAAAATGTTCATAAAATTAAAAACAAATTACCAAATCTTGTTTAATTTTACTTTATTTGTTTCATAGCATCATGTACTATCAATCTTACTTAATTTTACTTTATTTGTAGTAAAATCATAAATTTTTTGTTTAGAGTTTTTACCGTTTTATCAAAGTAATGATGTTTAGACAAGAATTACGCTTATGCTCAAAATGCAGTACAAAAAATACTCAAAATGCACTAAAAAGTGGTTTCATGAGATATATAAAATCTTATTAGCAAAAACTGTGATTTTTATTGTCTCATCATTTATACAACGTATCACATTTAATAATTAAAAAGAGTTATGTGATACAAACGCCATATATTTCAATGTTACGATAAACTAAATCGTCTCTACTCTCTCTTCCCAACATGTGTGTGACGCACGCCCCGCCCACTGGGTTAGTCTATTTCTTATAAGGTCCATGGGACTAAGCTTGTGACGTCACAATGTAGTCTCCATGGACCTTATAAGCATGGAGGTAGGAAAGGGAGGAGGGGCCATTCCGCGCTAGAAGTGAAGCACTGCTTTGAAGCTTGGGTCACCAGACGGGGTGTTTTTTGTTTACATTCAGAAGCTCGCTTGACAAAATTCTGATAGTATTTCGACACACGACAGTTCCATAGAAATCGAAAAAGGGACACTTTCGCATGAAAGAAACATTCATAGTGGGATGGATAATAGCAATTTGTATAGTTTACTGACATTTACGCAAAAATCACATCTTGGTTATTTTTCGATAACTAACAACAGCGATTTTGATTATGAATTTGTTTTATAAAATTCTAAGCTGTTGCACTACAAAAATATAGATTTTAAGAAAATTGCTAAAAGAGATCTGCCAAAATTTATTTTCTAGAAGATTTGAAAAGTTTGAAACTTGATGGCTAAATGTAAATATAAAATTATGTATGTTAAAATATTTGTAACTAGCTGTACCCGCCCGGCGTTGCCCGTGCATTTAGAAAATGCAGATAAGTGAATAGCGCAGGAATAGTAGTGTAGGACATGTAGACTGTCTCTCTCTCTTCCCCCCCACACACACACAACATTCCCCGTCGATAAAAAGGAACAATATATCCTAACCATGAGCCATCTGTTAAAAAATTAGTTTAAATGAGAACAGACCTCATATTAGCACATGCTAGGAAACCGTAGTCATGTGGTTATAATCATTGGTCTGAAGTATAAAGAAAAGTAAACATAAAAAATTCAAAATCAAAGATAGGAAAGAGTTGAAAGGGAAAGATAGAGAGTACAGTACAGAAAAAATAAAAAGTAACGAAAACATGGATGAAATAAAACATCCTGCTTACAGGAAATTTGGAGTTAAGAACCAATTAAATTTTTAATTTAAGTGTAAGTTAAATTTAGATGACAATGAATTAGAAGAGGAGAGTGTTTGTGTATGTTTGTGGAGCTCGAGCTGGGGTCGCAAGGGCCCCTGACCGATTAATGTCTGTTGGTACGGCAGCACCATTCGGATTATTGCTCATGCTCTCAAGAGAGCACTAAACAATAACATCACTATTTAAAGCATGATAGTCAGAGTTAGTTTGGGAGAGTGGAGAGTGGCAATAATTTTTCGTTAGATTGTCCTTTTCGTTAGAGAGCCTCGGGATAAACTATATTTAATGTTCTTCCATTCTAAGCTAAGATGTGTAGATTATCGGCATTACCAACTCTTGAACAACCCACGTACAGTTGACCATGGGAGAAACACGGCTTACGGAGGTCGAGCCCTACAACTTTGAGAGATTGTCCTTGTGCCTTATTAATGCTCATCGCGAAACTCAAACGAACAGGGAATTGTAGACGCTTAAACTGAAACTGGAGATCGGAAGGGATTATAGGAATTCTTGAAATAAACACATCTTCGCCTGCAGCATGTCCGGTCATGATGGTGGCTTCTATAATATTTGGCATCAGTTTCTTGATAGAAAGTCTTGTTCCATTGCAAAGTGCAGGCGGATCCAGATTCCTGAGGAGAATTATCGGTGCTCCAACCTTCAAGTCCAATATGTGGGAGGGTACTCCAGGTGGCTCTAATTTGTTGAGAAACTCTGTCGTATAGTTGACAGCCTCGTCAATATTGCATGTCGTGTCTATAGATTTGTAAATATGAAGAGTTCCGGGTAAGTTCTGTAAAAGTTCCTTGTTGATAACACTGACGGCTTCGTTTGTTGGGGCAAGAATTGCTCTTTCGCACAGCCATGCGTGATCAGTGAAGTGGTGAATCACATTCGGAAACACAGCCTCTTTCAGTTCTTCTTCAGTAGTCACAATCCTTCCAATGCCTTGCATCGCTACATATCCATCTTCATTTTCTGAAGTAAGGGCTCCATTTCCTAGTTTCAGTAGATTATCTGCAAACTGCTGGGCAGAGGGATCACCGTTGAGATGAACTCGCATGTTAGTCGATAATCCAAGTGTTTGAATGCCATTCCAGATGTAAGAAGATTTTATGCAGGCCTGCATTTCATCTGCCCTCGTTCCACGCGGAATAACTGGTAGCGTCTGTCGAAAATCGCCTGCCAAAACCATTACGACGCCTCCCATTCTGTCATTGTTCCGTCTGAGGTCTTTCATGGTGACATCTAATGCTTCGAATGCGGCTTTGTGGGACATGGTACACTCGTCCCAAACGATGAGCTTGCAATCCTGTAGAACCTTTGCCTTTCCTGAATTCCTTGGGATGTTACACGTTGGAGTCTCTGTGCTTGTCAGATTTAAGGGTAACTTGAACGCCGAGTGAGCAGTCCTACCACCTGTCAAGAGTGTAGCAGCAATGCCGGATGAAGCGACAGCCAGGGCAATCTCATTTCTGTGCCGCACCTTTGCCAAAATAAGGTTGATAAGAAACGTCTTCCCGGTTCCGCCTGGAGCATCCAAAAAGAATATACCCCTTTGCCTATCAAAAACTGCTCTAGTAATCTTGTCAAAGGCTTCTTTTTGATCTTGGACCAATTTAGGCTCATTCTCCTGTATATAAGCTGCGAGCACATCCATGTTATAACTTCGTTCTCTAATTACTTCACTGGAAATGGCAGAATCGCTGTTTCTGTTAGGTTGGGGAAGTCCAAAGCTTTTCAGGTTCAATCCTCCTAGAGATATTATCTTGTTCTCAATGTAGATTAGGGCTCTGTTAAAGATGTCGTCATTGTAGTCCAGGTCCATATTCTGCTGCTGGATCCTTGCTTGATGCAGTATGTCTTCAGACAGGTTCTCCCTGTGGTTCATCCATAACTGTTCAGGGCCCGACATGGAGCACGTTTGAAGCATTACAGCAAACAGATTACGCATCATCTTGGGTGATCGAGATGCAGCTGCTTCTTCTAACGCCGTGTTCCAGTGTTCGTCATTCTCCAGAAGTCCTTGAAGTTGGCAGGCCTCTTTGAAAGTGTTGCAGACTCTTCCTTGAACGGTTCTCAAATCCGTGAATGATGTTGGGCCTCTAACTTCATGTAGTAATAGGCGAAGGTGGAAGCATTCGGAGTTGTTGGGATGGACGGTGTAGACACGGCCAAGAGCATCAGTAGACCGGATTCCTGTTTCTTCTGGAACAATTTGTCCTTGTTTACGGCGGTTCCAACTCTTGTTCCTGCTGTTCCATGTGTAGTACTTTGGTATTTGGTTGTAAAGTAAATTGCGAGCAAAGTTATCTTGGGTGCACAGCTTGAAGAAAGATGTGAGCGTGTTTTCCTGGGGTGCCTGGACCCGTTCAGCAGCATTTTCTTCAGTGAAGTACACTCTCTGGCCATTTTCAAGGTGGACGCTTAGATGAACGACTGTGGGATGACGTTCGTGGATTGGAAAGTTGAGTATTCTCCACACTGCTTCATTGCTGCTAATGTATCTTCCCATCTCATATTGATGAATTTCATTCAGTTCATTGGCTCCACTGGTGACATCAAATACAGCCATGTCGGATCCTTTATTGACATACTTGCATACATACTTTATGGACTTGACAGAATTGCAGTACTCAACGTTGATATGTGCGTTAAAAATTTTGGATAGTAGTGGACAGTAAGGAACAATCCAGGCATTGTCCACCGAAACTTCTGATCCTCGTAGATTGATGCTTGCTGTAAAACCTCCATCTGCAGGGCTTCTACGACGATACAGTGGATATCCGTCTTGTCCCGTCTGCGTCTCTTTCAAGAACTGGCGAGGGTATCGCTCTCTTGTCGATTTTTATTTTCCAAACATTTCTTTTTTCGAGGTGGCTGCGGCATATTTCTTCTAAAATCTGAAAAGCAAAAGTTAAGCAACCAACAGAAGAATGATTACAAAAACTGAAGAAAACGCTACAATAAAGAAATCAATTGTTATAATCGAACGTTATTTGAAAATAAATAATAGCAACACGATCAGTGAGTCAAAAAACCACGATAATATTAATTAAGAAACAAAAAGTTTAAAAAAAAAAGAAATTAATGTGTCATGAAAACAGCAAACTAAAGCTACAAAAAAGAAATGAATTGTAATTAATCGATTTAATGTATCGTCAAAACAGCAAACTAACGCTAGAATAAAGAAATCAATTGTTACAATCGAACGTTATTTGAAAACAAATAATAATATCAGTGAGTCAAAAAAACCGTGATTAATTAATTATAAATAATTTTTTTTTTAATTTTTCTAATTCAAAAATCGAAAATCGGGCTTCGAGGTCTGGTGGCCAGCCCCTTTGTGCTTCCGTATAAAAAATTCCAGGTCCCTGCGTGCCATAGATTTGGCTGGAGAGCTCGGTCAGACAGACAGACAGACAGACAGACTTACACTTGCTTTTATTATTATAGATTAGGCACATAGGTCAGATTAAGTTTTTAAATAGAGTAACGCATGCAAGGGCTATCTGCCTAAAGAGAGAGATGCCATCGTGGGGGAATTTTGAAGAAAAACTGACCTTTGAGTGGGTATTAAAAATAATACTTATAATTTTCATTCAAATTATATTCATATATATTTTTTATGTAAAACTTTCGGGTGTATGCTAAATTAGTGTAAAGTACTTTACACGAAAAATATAGTGAATGCACAGAAATTAAAGATTTGCACATGCCGGAAATGATAAATAGGAAATATGTATGGGTATTTATGCATGTGCTTGCAAAAAGCATGTATCTGCCTTTGACAAAATACTTAAATATTCATCAAATTATTTATAAATGTATTTGAAATGAAGAATTTATTCACTTATAAACAACTGTGATAGTACTGTGAAGAAATCTAATGATTAAATGTATCTAATTTATAATGGTTATAAATGTTATCTAAATATATAATAACCTTAATATTGAATTGTAAACATAAATTGAAATCCTGTTGACAAATAAGTTATAAAACTATTTAAGCAAGAATTGTTCGTATTGGAAAGCAATCTGTTAAAAGGTATTGTAAAGCAAATGCTATGAGATGCGCACTTAAGAACGTAATAAAGAGTTTTGGAATATGTATTGTTGAAATGAAGGGTAAAAAGAAAAAAATCTGATAAGTATAATTAAAAGAATTATTCCCTTTACATTTTATAATATCTCAGTTACAAGTTTTAAATAATACTTAAAAAAAAAAAAAACTTATTTTATTCCCTTTCAGAAATGTTCAGAGAAAGTCAAATACTATTTTCCTAATAATTCTCTAATTTAAAATGAACCGAATAGAGCATCAATTATAAATTGACTTACATTTTTCGATTTAAAAGAAGCCAAAAAATCATGTCATATTTAAGAAAGTATTTTAGGAAGAAGCTCTATAAATAGAAAAGAAATAATGCATAATTTTAATATTAATAATACAATAAACTTTGATCTTAATTTTTGCACCTTAACCGAATAAAATCGAACTACCTTAATTTTTTTTTTCTAATGTAATTAACGAAAACTTGTGAAAATATTTCATTCAAATTAAACCATTCTGAGAAAAGTATAGCATTTAATTCCGTTCAGAATGAAATGTTGTTTAAAAATATGTTGTTTTCACATACTTAGGACTCTGAAGTGTTGTAGAAAAAGAAAATATATACATTTATATGTATATTTGCGACGTAATTACAAAATATTTACACCCGAACGCGTCAAATCCCATAGAACTCAATGGTAAATGACCCAATGTTTTGGTCACCACGTAGGGATCGCCGGTGCTTCAGAGCAGGGTACGGAGAAACTTGTTTAGGGCGACTCCTTCTTACTTCCTACCTCCATGCTTATAAGAGATAGACTAACCCAGTGGGCGGGCGCGCGTCACCGACATGTCGGCAAGAAAGAGTAGGGACGATCTGGTTTACTTTAACACTGAAACCTATGGCGTTAGTATCACATAACTCTTTTTAATTATTAAATGTGATACGTTGATAGTGATGAGATTATGAAAGCCACAGTTTTTTCCAAATAGGATTTAATATATGCCATTAAAGCACTTTTTACTGCATTTCGGGCATTTTTTTCACGCGTAATTCTTGTACAAACATCTTTACTTTGGTAAAACGGTAAAAACTCTAGGCACAAAATTTATGAACTTAATTTTGAGTACAAATAACGTAAAATTAAATAAGATTGATAGTACGTGATGCTTTGAAATAAATAAGGTAAAATTAAACAAGATCTGATAACTTTTAAAAAAAAATTAATGACCATTTCCAGGCAGTGATTTTCCTAACTATAATAATATTACAAAACAATCATTTATTTGATTATATCATCATTAACTTATTAACGTTAAAGTGGAATATTTATTTTAGTAATTTATAAAATTCGGAGTATAACATTTTCTGAGTGTAATGAAGGGAAAAATAAAAGGCAAAAAAAAATTTAGAAGCACTCAGATTTTATATTGCGCCCAAAAGGAACCTTTTTTAACGTTTTGTGTGTTTCCAATATTTATTGAATATCATGTTCTTCGCCCTTAAACCACATACATTTGAAAACAGCATATCTTTAGAATTTCCGCACTGGAGATAAAACTGTTATTTTCCTTACAGTGCTGTCCCTAAACTCGTTGAGTTTGTTAATCAAAAATTCGTTGAAGTTTTACAAAATCGGAAATAAATTAAAACAAATTCGAAATTCGGCCGTCCAGATGCCCATGTTCCGGTGGAGAATTACGTTATTCAAAATTTGATGGCTCTAGATACTGTCGTTTTTGTCACAGTGCGAGAAACATACATCTATTCATGCAGATTCTTCATTATTTAATTTCTTTACATATAATACAGGGCGATAATATTTGGTAACAACAATTTGCAAGGAGACACGGACATTTATAGTAAAGCAGCGCAAAATGCCGCTTCGAAACTAACAGTCTTTCTAAGCTACCGCCCCTTTAGGCTAATAAATTAAATTAACAGTAAATAAAAAAAAATCTTGTGCAAAACTAAAAGTAAATTAAAAAAATAATCACTATAAAATACAAATTAATTATTCCGGTTAAATACAATTTTAATATTAGAATTAAATGTATAAAAATTTTTAAAGAGTCAAAAGTATTTATCACTATGATGTATTAGGAAATATAATTGAAATAAAATTCCTTTATAGAAATTGTGCTATAATACTCATCTATAATTTTAAAAAACAGCACAATTTAGAATTTTAAACAAAACTTTCAAAAATTCTTTTTTAAAATATGTTAGTATTTTTTACTTATTTACACCAATAAAAAGCATAAAAATTGCAAGACAAAATTGCTTGTTTGAAATTTTCTATTAGTGCATATTTAAAATATTATTTTCTAAAAGAAGTAGTTACGAATTTCCTTACAGCATAGGAAAAGCTAAAAAAATATCCACTCCTGAAAGCATGCAATAGCTTTATAATTATTTGGAACGTTAATTATGCTTAATAAATATGCTAAATTTTTAAAATCAATCTCAATTTCAAAAATAAAAATATGTAGAAATTCTAATTTGTGAAATGAGGCGCTACAACCAGCCTTGACAATTATACACGCTGCAATAGGCAACCAATGTTAAATTTCTACAAGTCGTCCCTACTCCTCCGAATGTGATCAAGGTGACAGCCGGCAACGCCTCAAACGAAGGAGAAAACCTGTTTGGGTTAGTCTATTTCTTATAAGGTCCATGGTAGTCTCTCATTTACACTACGCGTACTTTCTATTTTCTCTTAAAAATAACAATAATAAACTGTTTATTATTGTAAATTAATATCAAATTCTTTACTTTTAATTTACATTTATAACGTTTAAGCTTAGGCGTTACTGATAATAAGTATAATAAATTGTTTATATTTAAAATTACCATGATACAGTGAGCGAATTCTAACAATTATTAAAACGATAAACAACGTCGCAGTCTCTAATACTTGTAGAGCTTCAATATTTTCAAAGATTTTTATTAAAGCATTTATACAAATAAAAAAAATTTAATTTACATTCATATTATGGAATATTTCAATTTTATCAATTTTACAAATTACCTTCTTGCTACGTAACGACATAATTCCTTACATACCAATAATTAGACAATTTTCATTATTTCTAAAAATTTTAAACTTTACATTATAAAAAAAGAATATTTTTTATTGCATATGAACATCATTACACAGCTTTCATATCAGTTTCTAAAATTTCTAAATCACGCCATATTCTGTGTAGGCATGCTAGAATTCTATGCATTAATAAATAAAAAAAATCTAATTTCTCAAACTGAAAGAAAATAATATAATAAAATAAATACTACAAACTTGGAACACTAAGCAATGCTTCACATACTCACACACACACATATTATCAATGAACTCATATTATCAAGTGCAATTACGATACCAAACACTACGTATTGAAACATGAGGTAAACGTTACTTCAAGAGTTAAAGTTAACAATTTTGCTACTGTTGAGTAGATCGTTGGGCTATCGATAGATATCGTAAGTCGGAAAGCGTTATAAACATATCAAAGCCAAAAAGTTAAAAATACAATTTAAATGAAAAATGACGTCTTAAATATAATTCACAATTAAAACAACAATACAAATTTAAAATACACAAACAATATGTTAAAAATTGCACATAAATAAAGTTACATTACTGCTCGGCATCACGCACAACCTCGTTTTCTCTTTTACACAACGATCAGTATTCGCTCGAAAAACTTCAAAGAATTCCACAAACTCGGTGTCCATGTGCTTATCCATCTATTTTCACTTAAAGGAAAATCAGAGAATTGCTTAAACTCGGCATTGCGCACCACATTGACTTTACCCATGTGCACATCGATTTATTTTCACTTAAAAAAATATCCCAGAATTGCACAAACTCGGCATTGCGCACCACACTGGCTTTGCCCATGTGCACATCGATCTAATTTCACTTAAAAAAAATCCCAGCATTGCACAAACCCAGCATCGCGCACAACCTCGGCATTTCGCACCACATTAGCTTTCTCAATGTGCACATCAATCTATTTTCACTTTAAGAAAATCCCAGAATTGCACAAACTCGGCATTGCGCACCACGTAGGCTTTGCCCATGTGCACATCGATATATTTTCACTTAAAAAAATCCCAGAATTGCACAAACTCGGCATTGCGCACCACATAGGCTTTGCCCATGTACACATCGATCTATTTTCACTTAAAAAATCCCAGAATTGCACAAACTCGGCATTGCGCACCACACTGGCTTTTCCCATGTGCACAAAAATTCCATCATTGCACAAACTCAGCATCGCGCACAACCTCGGCATTTCGCACCACATTAGCTTTTCCAATATGCACATCAATCTATTTTCACTTAAAAAAAATCCCAGAATTGCACAAACTTGGCATTGCGCACAACCTCGGCATTGCGCACCACATTGGCTTAGCCCATGTACACATCGATCTATTTTCACTTAAAAAATTCCCAGAATTGCACAAACTCGGCATAGCTCACCACATTGGCTTTGCTCATGTGCACATCCATCTATTTTCACTTAAAACATCCCAGAATTGCACAAACTCGGCATTGCGCACCACATTGGCTTTGCCCATGTGCACATCGATCTATTTTCACTTAAAAAAAGTACCAGAATAGCACAAACTCGGCCTAGCACACAACCTCGGCATTGCGCACCACATTGGCTTTGCCCATGTGCACAACGGAGGGGTGCGTGCTTTAAGCTTCACAAGACCATTAAGTTCTGCAGAGTACACTTTTCATTTGTCACCTAATACCTCCCAGCGCATAACCCTGCTACCAGATAAGTAATGTCTGTTTACTACTGTTATGTCCATATTATTTTCATCATACTCTTATCATATTCGTTAGATGCATTTAACGTATTACCTTAAATACTACACTTTATGTGACTTTTACTTGAATGTAATAATCATCTTCGATGTGGTTATAGTATTGTTGCGTGCGCACGGGTTCGTTATGAAATGAATGCACAAGTCCGATGAAAAATGAACAAAAATTTATTATTATCACAAAATGCTTAAACTTTCTCAAATTATCATGCAGTATTACAATATCTCACAGTAGTTATCTTTTAACTACTCAAATGTCCAATAGAACTTAATTCAAAACAGCTAAAGAAAGCTAATCCGCGAATTCGCTACAATCAACAAGAACAATTTTCTAAACAACAACAAACTAAGCAACTACTACGAAATGAGATGTTTTCCTCCTTTTATAAGATTTTAAAATCACGCGCTAGAATTTTATAGTACTTTCTCGAAATCAAAAAGAGATATTTATTTATTTAATGCACGCGCTCTTGTATTTTCAATTTTACGGCTTAGCTTTCTTTTAATATTCGTCACGCGCTGCACTGCGCGAGAAATAAAACCATTTAATTTATAACTGAACTAACATTAGCCTTTTAAATATCAAATTCGTAACACTGCCCCCTTCGCAAGGACTGCACGTCCCGGGAAATACAATCCCTGGACATGAAGTCAAACTTATAACTGAGGCATAAACATTACATTACAATATCAAACAACATGAACAATAAATGCAATTAATGAGCTAACCTGTCGTAATGAACGACTTTAAGTTTAGAGTTCGAAGATTAACGAATCCGAACCACGACGTCATTCAGCCTGTTTAGGACCGTGTACGGACCATCCCAAATTGACTGCAGTTTCGGACAAAGTCCTTTCTGTCGAGTCGGATTCCACAACTCCTTCGTGGAATTGATGTTCAGTAGCTCTTGTATCGTAGCGGGTCTTCATTTTCTCCGTCACCAAGTTGACTCGCTCTCGTGCAAAGTTGTGCATCACTTCAAACCGGACCTGGAGATCTTAATATATTCCTCAGACGAAGAAGGAGCATCTGGAGGGCGACCAAACAATAGATCACAAGGCAGACTATGGTCACGACCGAACAGCATCTGTGATGGGAAATAGCCGTTAGTCTCGTGGACAGCACTGCGGTAAGCCAGTAAAAACAGTGGTCATTTCTTGTCCAAATCCTGTTGGTTTCTGGAAACCACTAATGAGAGGTTATTAAGGATGGTTCGATTGAACCTCTCTACCATGTCGTCCGACTGGGGATGTAATGGCGTCGTTTGGGTTTTGTCAATGCCGAGTAGTTTACATAGTTCTTTGATTACTGCCGAGGTAAAATTCCTTCCCTGATCTTAATGTAACTGAAGAGGCACTCCGAACCTGGAAATTCAGTGCTGTATCATCACCTCAGGTACTGTGACAGCCTCTTGATCAGGAATAGAATACGCTTCAGGCCACTTGGTGAAGTAATCAATGACAACGAGTATGTATTTTGCCATCAGCAGTTTGTGGCAGAGGTCCCAAAATGTCAAAGGCGATAGGTTCAAAAGGCGCACCTACGTTGTAACGTTGAAGCTTGTCTCGGCTACGTTTTCTCGGTCCTTCATCCTAGGGGACCTGCATTTACCTGCACAGGCGTCGCAAGATCGGCACCACTTTTGCACGTCATCCTTTGCATTATTCCAGTAAAAGCGCTCGCGAACTCTCTGTAAGGTCTTCATTATTCCAAAGTGACCTCCCGTAGGACTGTTATATAGTTCTTTAAAGACATCAGGAATGCAGGATCTTGCAAGTATCAGCTGCCATCGGAACTTCTTCCCATCATCCGATTCGAACTTCCGGTATAAGACGCCGTTTCGAAGGTGAAGTGAATCCCAGAGTGCCCAATATTGTTTTCTTGTAGGACTACAGATAGAAATGTCCTGCCAGGTAGGTTTTCTGTTTGATGACTCCATTAAATCAATTATGGGTTTAATGTCGCGGTCTTCCAGCTGGTCTTTCCTGACTTCATCATCACTCCACGGGACTCGATCAGCCGATGTTGATGTTGTAATTTGTCTTGCGATGGGAGTCAGCGGCTCGTATTTCGCTTCCACCCTGGAACAATATCGGCTGCTTTCTGGGCAAGGTTTTCTAGACAGGGCGTTGGCGTTTCCGTGTGATGATCCCTTACGATGACGGATAGTGATGTCATATTCTTAGAGTCTCTGTATCCACCTGGCTATTTGACCCTCAGGATTCTTGAAATTTAAAAGCCAGGCCAATGAGGCATGGTCCGTGCGGAGGAGGAATTTTCTGCCGTATAGATATTGATGGAATCTTTAATTATGGCGAGCAAATCTTTCCTAGTGACATAGTAATTCCTCTCCGGTTTAGACAGGCACTTGCTCCAGTAAGCTACTACACGTTCTTGGCCGTCTATTTCTTGGGACAAAACAGCACTGACACTTTCATTGCTCGCGTCCGTGTCGAGAATAAATGGTCTGTCGAGCTGAGGATACGTCAGGATTGGAGCAGATGTTAAAGTTTCCTTTAAGTTGTTAAATGAATCCTCGCATTCCTTTGTCCACAAGAATCTTTGCTTGCTCTCTGTCAGCTTGTGAAGGGGTCTTGCGATGGAAGAAAAGTCCTTCACGAATCTCCTATAGTAGGTGCAAAGCCCTAGGAAGCTTCTCAGCTGATGGACATTTTCGGAACGTTTCCAGGATTTAACCACTGATACCTTTTCAGGATCCGTGCATACACCTTCTGCAGAGATGACATGTCCCAGGTAAGTCACTTCCTTTTGGAACAATTTGCATTTAGCGAGACTCAGCTTCAGATTGGCTTCTTTCAGTTTCTGAAGCACCTTCCTAAGATTTTCTAAATGTTCTTCAAAACTCTTTCCGTTGATGATGATGTCGTCCAGGTATATCAGGCAAGCTTCGTAGGAAAGGCCTTTCAAAACAGTCTCCATAAGACGTTCGAATGTTGCCGGCGCAATACACAGTCCAAACGGCATCACCTTGAATTGCCAAAGCCCTTGTCCCGTAGTAAATGCCGTCTTTTCTCGGTCATCAGGATGTATTTCTACCTGCCAATACCCACTCTTTAAATCAAGTGTTGAGAACCACTTGCTTTCAGAAAGAGTGTCTAGAATGTCGTCAATTCTAGGAAGAGGGTAACTGTCTTTCTTGGTAACCTCATTCAACCGGCGATAGTCGACGCAAAATCTTGTTGAGCCGTCTTTCTTTCTGACTAGGACGATGGGAGATGCCCATGGACTTGCTGAAGGCTCTATGACATCGCCTTCTACCATATCCTTTAAAAGTGTTCGTACCTCTTCCTGTTTAGCAAACGGTAGACGTATTGGATGTTGCTTGATCGGGGAATGATCGCCGGTATCGATTCTATGTTGTGTCAAACTAGTTCGACCCACGTCAGAATTCGAGCTTGAGAAAACAACATGAAGATCTTTAATGACGCGATCGGCAGCATTCTTCTCTTCATCGTTTAATTGCGCATTCTGAAGTAACTCTGATGTAATACTTTCTGAAGACACGGATTCTTGGACGTTACTCATTCTTTCAACGTTGGTTACTGGAGTACATGCAGCAACCACTTCACCTTTCTTAATAACTCTCGCCTTCTCAGTTACGTTGGCGACTCTCACCGGAATAACCGTTTTGGATAGGTCGACGAGTGTTGAGGCTACTAGTACTCCTTTCGGGCTATTACAGCTATTGGGATATTCTATGATGCCGTAGCGGAAATTTCTATTTTCGGCTATGGATCCAGGAAGTATAAACTCGGTTCTTGCGGGTATATCGATATCGTCTTGAGCTATAATTTTGTGGATAGATTTAACTTCTTCATCATTAACTCCAAATAACGCTATGTCCTCAGATGTCGAATGCGATTCGTTATTTTTAAAGTCCAAGGAAAAATTGTATTTCCTTAGAAAGTCCAATCCGAGTATGCAAGAATCCGTGATCTCTGCTACATATGCAGTGTGATGGTAAGCGGCACTTCCAAACGTGATGTTAACGTTTACTTTTCCGTCGATGTCGATCTTCTCACCGGACACAGTCTGGAGGGTAACGCAGGGCGGCGTCCAGATAAGTTTGTTTCCCAGTTGTTGAGCCAAATTTTTTCGGATGATGGTAACGTTGGCTCCTGTATCTATCGTCATATTGCAGGGAACTCCATTAATATGTCCTATTATGAAAAGTCCATTACTGCCGCCTCTCACTGCAGAAATCTGAAACGCTTTAAACTGGGGCTTTTCATTATCTGGCAACGTCCACCCCGCGAAATGGTCACTAATTAGTTTCACTGCTGCTTTCTAGGAGCGGTCTTAACATCCGTGCCCTGGGGTGTTCTGCAGTTCCGCCGTATGTGTCCTTCAGCTCCACAGTTCCAACATTTTAGGATCGTTTTTTTTTTCACTGATATTTCTTCTCAAGTCATTGAGTTGTCTGGTTATATCGTCTAGACGAACAGTGACCTGATCCCTTGGCTCCTGGACATGAGCAGCCCTGATTGGGTGGCGGTCTCGACGAGTGGCTGGCTGGGCTGCCTCGAATTTCATGGCGTACACTAAAGCGCTTTTCAAATCTTTAACATTCGCCATTCGCAGTGCTTTCTGTATTTCAGGGTCCCGGATGCCATCGATGAAATATTGCGGTGACAGGATTTCTCTTGTTTCTGTCGGGCACTCTGTAAAGGCGTGATGTGACAGCTTTTCAACATCTGTGGCGAGCTCCTGAAGTGTTTCGGTGGGCTTCTGTTGACGGGATTTTAGTTGAAGCCTGCTGTAGTTTTTTAAACACTTTTCTCCAAAGCGCAGCTCCAATGCGGTTTTCGGGAAGAGTCTGCAGGATATCCGCTGCGTCTGATCTCAGAGAAGCGGCGAGATGACAGGCTTTAGTTTGGGAATCCCATTCATTCACATCCGCAACTATAGAAAATTGTGGTTTATACACTTGCCAGTAGGTCTTCCCATCATAAGTGGATAGTTTCAGAGAGGGACGAGCAGGCATTGGTAAAAATTTAAAACCATCCGAATTGCTCCCTGCCGTCGCTACGAATTTCTTTAAAGTATACACTTCTCTGGCGACTGCATAAACTCTGTCATCAATTTGTTGCTCTATATGTTCTTGGACGACAAATACTTTTTTTCAATTTGTTGTTCGATTCGATGATGGACGGCCCAAGCTCTTCCTTCGATTCGCTGCTCCACAGCAGAAACTTTCTCTTCTATTTTTTTCTTCACAGAAGAAACTCTTTCTTGAATTTCTCCAACTTTATTTTCAACGGCGTCTATTCTGCCTTCCATAAAATCAAATTTGTTTTGTATTATGGAGGTAATCTCTTCCTGAATAGCTTTTATGTCTTCTTTAAATGTTACTTGACCAGCTTCCAAATTTCCGTGAACGGCTTCCATTTCCTTTTTAACGGATTCTTCCATCTTTTTCTGACCAGCTTCCATCTTTTCCTGACCAGTTTTCATCTCATCTTTCATTTCTTCTTGTCCCGCTTTCATTTCTTGCTGGCCCGTTTTCATTTCCTCTTTAAATGCAGCAAAGGCTGATATCAGCTGTCTTAACTGCTCTTCCATCGCTCTTGTGATTGGCATTCAAATCCCACTTCTGACACCAAAAATTGTTGCGTGCGTACGGGTTCGTTACGAAATGAATGCACAAGTCCGATGAAAAATGAACAAAAATTTATTATTATCACGACAAAAATGCTTAACTTTTCTCAAATTATCATGCAGTATTACAATATCTCACAGTAGTTATCTTTTAACTACTCCAATATCCAATAGAACTTAATTCAAAACAGCTAAGGAAAGCTAATCTGCGAATTCGCTACAATCAACAAGAGCAGTTTTCTAAACAACAACAAACTAAGCAACAATAACGAACTGAGCGGTTTTCCTCCTTTTATGAGATTTTAAAAATCACGCGCTAGAATTTTCTAGTACTTTCTCGAAATCAAAAAGAGATATTTATTTATTTAATGCACGCGCTCTTGTATTTTCAATTTTCCGGCTTAGCTTTCTTTTAATATTCGTCACGCGCTGCACTGCGCGAGAAATAAAACCATTTAATTTATAATTGAACAAACATTAGCTTTTTAAATATCAAATTCGCGGATTCTCTTAGAACAACTTCATCATACTCTTATCCTATTCGTTAGATGCATTTAACATATTACCTTAAATACTACACTTTATGTGACTTTTACTTGACTGTAATAATCATCCTCGATGTGATTATAGTATTAACTTAATTACTATAATTGATATCATATGCTTTCATTTTAATCTGAATGCTGTAACTACAGTATATGTTGTCAACACCTTAACGTATCTAATATATTAATTTAATCATTATAATCGTAATCTTATGCCTTCTACTTAAATTGAATGTAGTAACTACATAATCCAACGTATATATATGTAAGTGGACTCCCATCAGCATTAAGTAATGAACTGACACTTTCATAAGTATGTTTCATAAGCAAATTATCTTAAAAATGTATTATATTATGTATATTTAAGCATTGCCATAAGTAATGTAATCAAGATCCTGTATGCGTATCAATAATAATGTGTTGCCAGTTGTACAAAATCTCATGCTTGTTTAATCATTGTACCATGGTATTCTGTGCTTTGCTTATTGTACTCAGAACTTCATTCTTAGTACTCATTCATCTCAGTATGTTGTCATTTTTATCTTTTATGTTTTTATTGCATATTACCAAGAAGTGTCATGTAATCAAAATGCGCACTAAGTCATGTCAGCCATAGCACTTCCTATATTTTTTTATTATTTTACGTAATTATGCCTTATTGCAAATCGTATAACCTCTACTAAGCAAGCATATCTAATCTAGAATTTATCATGCGCTTACTTAGTATTAATGGTTATAAGATAGTTGCATCATTTCGATTTCCTCACCAAATTCCTGAAACACAGCTGTATGTTTTGCATTAAATTAAGAAATTTTGCAACTTATAGTACTATTTGCGAACTTTGTTATGCACTTATGAGCTTCAGTATTAAATATTATTCTTTAGTTACTCATTATTAATCGTTATTAATGTATCTCAGTATCATTCATTTACTTACCTATTCAAATTTGCAATGTTCTGCATTCGTGTATTTAATTATTTATCTAATAATCCTATATATTATGTAAGCGCATATTATGAAACGCATATATTATGTAATATGTAAATAACGTGTGGCTGCTAGGACCTATTTAATGTTTATAATATTCTCCGTGCACAGCTACTAATGAGTACAATAATTGTACGGATAGTTATACGGATATAATTTGTTCATTGCACTAAGTTCATTGAGCAAAACAGTAAGTTATACATCTATTAAAAAGTCCAGTAACCAATAGTTTAAAGGCACTATGTAACGTATGTAAAGTAATTTTGTACTATATAATCGCACTATGTAAATACACTAATTATTAGCATTATGTTATGTGCACTAAAGTATCTTAATATGCTCTCTATTACACGTTAATTGTGCAACCATATAAACTACATCGTAGGATCTTCTTAGCGTACTAGTAGTAAAACAGTTTACGGTATTACTTTATAATTTTAATGCTATGTATGTTAATATTACATGTTAATGCCACGTATAATTTTGCTATGTAAAATTCTTAATGATACGCATAATTTTTAATACTATGTATAACTTTTAATGATATGTATAATGTTTGATGCTATGTATATTTTTAATGCCATGTGTAATTTTTAGTGCTATGTATAATCTTCATGCTATGTATGTAATCTTTATGCTATGTATATCTTCATGCTATGTATGTATGTACAGTATGTCCTTAGTATGTGACAAGGACAGATAAGCAGCATAGATTAAGCCAAGTTCACCAATAATGATTTGTAGTGAAGTCCGGACACCTTACTAACTCAATGTACTAAATTTCATGCAGTACTCTTAACCCACTACTGCCGATGGAACATTACACAATCATAGTAATTGTAATTACACGCGCGTATGAATAATACTGAGCTCAGTACAGTACTTACATCTTTTCATGTAGCAGACAACGTCTGCAAAGATGCCATTGTAACAAACATTAATGTGAATCGGTAACTTCAGACTTAGACTCAATAAATGCCGCTGGTTTGCGGGGCTCGCCCTGGCAGTGGCGAAAGTAGATAGTAGATAATTTCTACAGGTCAGGTACTATTCCGATTGGTTATACCTCAGGCCGGAAGCCTGGTCTGTGGTGCTCTGCCTATGTGCACATCGATCTATTTTCACTTAAAAAAATCCCAGAATTGCACAAACTCGGCATCGCGCACAACCTCTTCATTGCGCACCACATTGGCTTAGCCCATGTGCACATCGATCTATTTTCACTTAAAAACATTCCAGAATTGCACAAACTCGGCATCGCGCACAAGCTCGGCATAGCGCACCACATTGGCTTTGCCCGTGTGCACATCGATCTATTTTCACTTAAAAAAACATCCCAGATTTGCACAAACTCGGCATCGCGCAAACCTTGGCATTGGCACCACTGAAAACCGTCTATACGGTTTTTTTCGCTCTACTAGTTTCATATTTGTTCCACAAATTGGGCACTTATACGATATTGCAATCAAACTTTTCTCCATACAACACTCATTAACGCTCTTTTTTACCTCTTCGCTCCAACTGATTAAAAAAATACGGATTCAGATACTCGTCCATTCTGCAGTAAGCACCGATTTTGACACACTGATCAATAATAATAAAAACATTCTTTAAGCAAAAGAATTCTCTTCTGTATTTTCAGAAGTTACGGTTATAATTTTTAACTCATGCATTCAATACTTTCGATCGTTTGGTAACGATCGTTTTCAATCGTTTGGTAATGATCGTTTTCAATCGTTTGGTATCTTAATAATACATTTGTGAGAGATAATTCGTTGCGTTAAATGCTAACACTACCACACAACACACAAAAGTAGATTTATAACTAAAAAAATCTCGCGCAGAACATTATAAACCTACCATTTCAACTCAGTTAAAATATAATTTAAGTTGTCTTTAAATACGAAGCTATAGCATACTTATAACTTGTTTTTAAGAAGAGGCGTAACCAATATTACGTCATAAAAAGGTGTGTACAAGCATAAGAGAAGTAAACACAGCATGGACTGATGCAGCCTATCCTGCGATTTAACCCAGAGTTTTTTATTTATTTATTTATTTATTTATTTTTTCATTTCTTTAAATTTTGAAATATATTTAGAACGTCAAACTTTCGAAATACCAATAACTGTGTTCTACTAAGTTGTCTAATTGGAAGTTAATAATAATAGCATATATATATATATATATATATATATATATATATATATATATATATATATATATTTGCATTTTAATAAGTACGAAAATGTCTAAGTGAAAATGTGCTTTAGGCCACTGCTTGGCGATTTTCAGTAGTGGCGATTTTTGGTGGGACTAAAATTGTGACGTCACAATGTATTCTCTATAGATATAGAAATAAGTAGAATAAATTCTTTACATTTTAAGTTATAATAATGCAGTAAGTGAATTGTACCAGTTATTAAAACGGTAAACAACGTCGCAGTCTCTCATATTTGTATTTCATACAGCTTCAGTGTTTTCAAAGATTTTAGAATTTATACAAATAAAAAAAGATTTTTATTATTAAATTTATTGCGGCAATTATATCAGAATGTTGCAAGTGTCTTTTAAATAAAATAGCATATACTCCAATTTATGTTAAATCTATTAATATAAGGGCTCAATAAATTTCAAGACTTACCCCCCTTTGATGATTTTTTTTATGCTGGATTATATTCCGGATAGCTACTAGAAAAATACTAACTTCTTCTTTTGTGAATGATTCAACGTAAAATAAATCATACACATGATTTTGATATTTTGTGGGGGGGGGGGTTATATTGACATAATATTATTTACATTTTTAGTTTAAAAGGATAATCTTTTAAAGAAGAATATCCGATTACAGCCGATTCAAAAACTACCAAAAATCGAGTTCAAGTTCTAAAAAAAAAAGTGCTAGTTCTACGGTTTTCTTCTGGTTTCTCTCTGTTGCCAATACGCTCGAATCAAAAACTATTCCCCCCCTTTTTTTTTCTTTCTTTTACCGGAGTAGTTGCCAACAAATTTAAATTCATATTATCGAACATTTTAATTTATCATTTTTACAAATTACCTTGTTGCTACGTAACGACACGATCCCTTAGGTACTAGCAAGTAGACAATCTTCATTATTTTCTAAAAATTTTAAACTTTACATTAATAAAAAAAATAATAAATATTTTTATTGCAGATCAACATCATACACAGCTTTCATATCACTGTTTCTTAAATTCTTAAATCACGTCATATAATAAAGTGCTAGTCTTACTAGAATTCTATACATTCTACAAATAAAAAACATCTAATTTCTCACAATGAAAGAAAATGAACACTACAAATTTGGAACCCTAAGCAATGCTTCACACACACACACACACACACACACACACGTATTATCATTATTAGTGCAATTGCGATAGCAAATACTACGTATTAAAATAAAAAAAAGTATAATTTATTTATAGGGTCAAATTTTGCTACCATTGAGTAGATCCTCGGATTATCGATATTTTTCTGAAAGCATTATCAACATATCAAAACCAAACAATTAAAAATACAATAAAATAAAGATGTCTAAAGTATAACTTGCAATTAAAACAACAATGCAAATTTAAAATACAAACAACGACACATTAAACATTGCATATAAAATACGTCACATTACAGCTCGGTATAACATACATCCTCGCTTTGTTCATGTGCACAGCGATCTGTATTCGCTCGAAAAACTTCAAAGAATTGCAAAAACTTGGTGTCGATGTACACATCCATCTATTTTCACTAAAAAAAAATCACAGAATTGCAAAAACCTGGCATTGCGCATGGCCTTGGCTTTGTCCATGTGCAAGTCCATCTATTTTTACTTAGAAAACATTAGAGAATTGCACAAACTTGCCATTGCGTGCTACATTGGCTATGCCTATGTACACATCGATCTATTTTCGCTTAAAAAAATTCAGAGAATTGCACAAACTTGGCATCGCGCACAACCTCTGCATTGCGCACTGCATTGGCTTTGCCCATGTACACATCGATCTATTTTCACTTAAAAAAAATGAAAGAACTGCACAAACTCGGCATCGAGCACAACCTCTGCATTGCGCACTACATTGGCTTTGCCCATGTACACATCGATCTATTTTCACTTAAAAACATCAAAAAATTTCACAAACTCGGCATCGCGCACAACCTGAGCATTGTGCACTGCATTGGCTTTGCCCATGTACACATCGATCTAGTTTCACTTAAAAAAATTTCCAGAATTGCACAAACTCGGCATCGCGCACAACCTAGGCATTGCGCACCACATTGGATTTGCCCATGTGCACATCGATCTATTTTCACTTAAAAAAAATCCCAGAATTGCACAAACTCGGCATCGCACACAAGCTCAGCATTGCGCACCACACCCGTTTTGCCTATGTGCACAACGATTTATTTTTACTTAAAAAAAATCTCAGAATTGCACAAACTCGGCATTGCGCACCACATTGGCTTTGCCCATGTGCACATCGATCTATTTTCACTTTAAAAAACATCCCAGAACTGCGCAAACTCGGCATCGCGCACAACCTCGGCATTGCGCACTGCATTGGCTTTGCCCATGTAAACATCGATCTGTTTTCATTTAAAAAAATCAGAGATTTGGACAAACTTGTCATCGCGCACAATCTTGGCATTGCGCACTGCATTGGCTTTGCCCATGTACACATCGATCTATTTTCACTTAAAGAAACATCAGAGAATTTCACAACCTCAGCTTTTCCAATCTTCTAGGATAGAGCCAAGGGGAAAAAAATACAAAATATTTAAAATAAGCAAATTTAAAACGAACCGTACAAAAAAATTTTTTTCACTTACCATTTTCAAGAAAAATGTAAAATCTTTTCGAGGGGTTTTATATATGTATATTGAATTTATCTCATGGGGGAAACCCTTTTGGGTCCCCCTCATCATTAAATAAATTTACTAACGTTTTATACTCCGTTTCCGTAATATATGCAGAAAAAAGGCAAAAACCCACAGCGAAAAAAATACTCGATTAAAAAAAGAACCACCACATAAGAACATTCAAACTGCAACAGAATTAACTGCTCAAATTAACAAGTAAAAATTAAAAAAAAATAAATAAATAAATAAAACTTTCAGATTTTACATTAGGTACGCAGGGGCGTTTTTTTAACGTTTTCTGTGTTACCTTTCTTTATCAAATATAATGTTTTTTACACTTAAATCATAAACTTCAGTTCAACAGCAATATCGCAAAATAATTTTAAAATGAGCATATCTTTAGAATTTCCGATACACAGTTTTGCGCTTTGCAAATAATTTTTTTTTTTTTTTTTTTTTTTTCCACGTACTGTGTTGCCGTTGTTCGCTTTGAAATCTTTGAGCTTGTTAATCAAAAATTCGTTCAAGTTTTACAAAATATCTATCAGATAATAAAAAAATTACAAATTCCATGTTTGGGCTTCCAAATGCCCATATTAGTTTGGAAACGTATGTTATTCAAAATTTGATGGCTCTAAGTACCGTTGTTTTATCACAATGCGAGAAATTTTTATGCAGATTTTTCAATATTTAATTTCTTTAAATATAACACAGGGCGATAACATCTAATGGCAACAGAATAACAACACAGCTTCAAAACTTCCAGTTAGCCATGTTGGCGCGTTTATTGCCCATTGAAAAACAATCGCCAAGCAGTGGGCTAAACCGCATTTCGACCAATGTCTATTTTCGGTAAGGCAAAGAAATGCGATTTAAGAATATTAGCTGAAGAATTGGGAGAAGATGTAAATGAGAGTCATAAAATGAGCGATTTGAAAAAGATAATTTTGGCTAGCAATGAGTACGATGAAGAATGCGCCAAAGAATGGTTGAACATTACAATAAATGAAAGAAAAGAAAAAGAAGAAATTGAAGAACGTAGACCTAAAGAAGAAATTGAAGAACGTAGGCGAAAAAAAAGAAATTGAAGAACGAAAACGTCAAGAAGAAATTGAAGAACGTAGGCGAAAAGAAGAATATGAGGAACGAAAACGAAAGTATGAAATGGAATTTGAACTGAAAAAGCTACGTATTGAAGCAGAATGCAGATCTACAAATTCTGGCACCAATGAAAATGCTAGTGGTACACACATGAATCCAAAGTTAGAGCTTCATCGTTTGATGCAAAAATTTAAGCCTGACGAGAATGATATCAGTTTATATTTAATCATGTTTGAACGTTTGGCTAAACAAGCTGAAATACCAGAAAATACATGGGTTACTCATTTGCTTGGCTTATTGCCGTATGATATTGCTCAGTTAATCGCCGGAGAAACGGATGAAATTGCAAACAATTATAAAGAAGTTAAAATGATCTTATTAAAACGGTACAAGATGACACCTGAAAAATTTCGCCAAAAATTTTTTACGCACAATAAGAGTGTAGGAAACACATGGAAGAATTTTGCACATGAGTTAAGAAATTTTTTTAATGAATGGATAAGCGGATTACAGTAGATACTTTTGAGAAACTTAGCGACCTTACTGTTATTATCAGATAAAACGTAAAGTGTCTCCAGAAGTAAAAGATCACTTTATTGACATCTGGTCTGAGTTGATTTCACCAATTGATTTAGTTGAAAAACTAGATGATTATGATACCTTGAAGTCAACTTTCAACAATAAACAACCGCGTAAAGAAGGGTCTTACGACAAACGAAACTCCTTTAAAGATGGTCCAGTTGCTACTATCAACGAATAGAAAAAACTCTACGGTATCACACATAATGAAAAAAGTGAACCAAAATGCTTCAGATGTAATAATTTTGGACACATCTCAAGGGACTGTCCGCTGCCCAAACCAGTAGTAACATGCCTAAAATGTAATAAAACAGGTCATAAAGCTAAAAATTGTGTTACTAAAGCTGAAAATAATCATTCAAATGATAAAAATTATTTTGTTGAGCAAGTTGGCGAAAATTTAGAAGAGAGCAATTCATATTTGAAGAAAGCAAAACTGAATAATTCTGAAAAAGTACAGGCTTTAATTGATACGGGGAGTTCTTGTTGCCTTTTAAGGACTTCAGTTGCTCAGAAACTTAAAGTGAAACCAGAACCTGCTATGAATGAATTGTACGGTTTTGGAAATCAAAGGGTGCCTGAAGTGACTTCTATAGGAATGGTTAAAGCAGATATTGAGGTTGATAATGTAAAAGGCCAAGGCATAAATATATACCTTGTTCCTGATAATGCACAGCCAGTTGATCTAATCATCGGACGGACATGGCTTGATCTCCCTCACATCGCTTAAGTCAGAATAGAAAAAAAGATTTCACTTCGGGTATAGGGAAGAGGAACTATTTATTAACCTCCAAATTAATGAAAAAATAAATCGAGTCTGCCTTAAAGCTCTTGAGGCAAATGAATTAGAGAAAAATAAAATCAGTCTTGTCAGTTCTCAAACAGATTCTGTACATAATGGATTAATTATGATAGAAAATCCTTCCGAAGGTATCGGCTGTTTATTAGAAATTAAAAATGGCAAAACTTGTATACCAGTGATTAACGTTGGCGATAGAAGTGTTAGGCTCCAAAAAGATCAACGCGTTGGGAGAGCAGAAGAAGTTTGTAGATAATGGATTAATTATGATAGAAAATCCTTCCGAAGGTATCGGCTGTTTATTAGAAATTAAAAATGGCAAAACTTGTATACCAGTGATTAACGTTGGCGATAGAAGTGTTAGGCTCCAAAAAGATCAACGCGTTGGGAGAGCAGAAGAAGTTTGTTTAAATACTGAAATTTCTGAACTGAGCTCGAACTTAGCAAAAACGGAAAATATTAACAACATAAAAGTTCCTATAAGTTTAAGCCAAGTTAAAATTGGCTCGGATCTCGACGTCGATCACTGGCAAGAGTTATTGTGTCTTCTGAATGAATACAGAGATTGCTTTGCACTAAATATTTCAGAACTAGGGTGCACAGATCTTCTAAAAATGGACATTAAGGAAATCGAAGGTTCAAAGCCAGTATGTATGAAGCCTTATAGAACAAATGCCTCTGAAAGAGCTGCGATCAAAGAAGTTCAAGAATGGGAAGAAAATGGAATTGTAACAGACAGGCGATCCCCATATGCTAGTCCTGTCATACTAGTAAAGAAAAAGACCGGTGAATACAGATTAGTTGTTGATTACAGACGTCTCAATAGTCAAACTATAAAGGATAAATTTCCCCTGCCTAAAATAGATGATTTATTAGAACAATAGCATGAGTGTAGTCTGTTTACAACGCTATATTTAGCACACGGATATTTACAGATTCCATTAACTGAAAGTGCAAAATTGAAAACTGCTTTCGTAACACCGGATGAAAGTGGACAATTTGAAAGAATGATTTTTGGCTTGACTAACGCTCCTGCGGAATTTCAACGATTGATGTATCATGCATTATCCTCATTATGTAATAAAGCAGTGTTGTGCTACCTTGACGATATACTTGTTCCAGCAAGGACTTGGGAAGAAATGATTTAGAAATTAATTAAAATATTCGAAGCACTACGTGCAGCTAAGCTAACCCTGAAGTTACCGAAATGTGAATTTGCCAAACAAGAAATAGAATATTTAGGCTTTACAATCAATAAAAACGTATTAAAGCCTTGATCAAGAAAAGTTGAAGTAATATCAAAATTCCCAGAACCTAAAAACCTTCATGAAGTTCGACGATTTCTTGGTTTAACAATTTTTTTAGAAGGTTTATTCCAAATTATGCCATTAAAGCTGGACCATTGACTCAATTAACTAAAAAAAATCAAACATTCAGATGAGAAGAAAGTCAGCGGAATTCGTTTACAATGCTGAAAAATGAACTGGCGAATCAACCAAGTTTAGCTTTGTGCAACCCTAAAGCTCAAACAGAAGTCTATACTGATGCATGCTCAGAGGGTATTGCTGGCATGTTACTTCAACTCGGAAGTGACAGCAAATGGCATCTTGTCTCCTGCGTGAGTAAAAAAACAACAGAAGCTGAAAAGAATTATCACTCGAGTAAACTTGAGCTAATGGCAATTGTCTGGACTCTAGATAGACTTCGACAATTCTTACTCGGAATTGAATTTACTGTAGTTACCGATTGCCAAGCATTGGTTTACATGAATGCAAAGAAATCTAGCAATCCCCAAATTGTTCATTGGAGTATCCTTATTCAAGAATATAATTTTGAAATACACCACAAACCAGGAATTAAAATGTCTCATATCGATGCAATCAGTAGAGTTCCTCCTATTAATTCATCAGACACCATGCATTCTTTGATAGAAGATAATTTAGAAGTTTGTCTGACCTTAAATTTAGACGAAAAAATTCTTATGACACAACATGCAGATGAAAAGTTAAGAGAAGTAATAACAATTTTGAAGGAAGACCCAAGTGAAAGAACCAAAGAAGAAAATCAAAATATGGAGAATTATATTTTGAAAAGGAATAGACTGTTCGGTATTGTGGAGGATGGAGAAAAGAAGAAGTTATTATACGTCGTACCTAAAAGCATGAGAAAAAGAAAATCAAAATATGGAGAATTATATTTTGAAAAGGAATAGACTGTTCGGTATTGTGGAGGATGGAGGAAAGAAGAAGTTATTATACGTCGTACCTAAAAGCATGAGAAAAAGCATAGTTGTGAAGTTTCATGACCTTATGGGACATTTTGCTGTTGATAAGACTGTTTCAAAAATCAAAGAACTGTACTGGTTTCCTGCTATGAAGAAATATGTTCGTCGAGATATATTAATGTGTTTCGAATGCCTCATCAACAAAGTTCCAGGTGGAAAAAGACAGGGTCTTCTGCATCCTATACCCCCTGGCCGCAGACCTTTTGCAACAATACACATTGATTATCTTGGACCTTTCATCACAAGTTCTAAAAGAAACAAGGAATTGTTAGTCGTCATTGATAATGTTACGAATTTGGTATTTAAAAAGCTAATGTTAGTTCAATTATAAATTAAATGGTTTTATTTCTCGCGCAGTGCAGCGCGTGACGAATATTAAAAGAAAGCTAAGCCGGAAAATTGAAAATAGAAAAGCGCGTGCATTAAATAAATATCTTTTGATTTCGAGAATATTTCGAGAATTTGAGAATTTGATTTCGAGAAATTTTCTTTTGATTTGAAAATCTCTTTTTGATTTCGAGAAAGTTCTGGAAATTTCTAGCGCGTGATTTTAAAATCTTATAAAAGGAGGAAAACATCTCAGTTCGTAGTAGTTGCCTAGTTTGTTGTTGTTTAGAAAACTGCTCTTGTTGATTGTAGCGAATTCGCGGATTAGCGTTCTTTAGCTGTTTTGAATTACGTTCTATTGGACATTTGAGTAGTTAAAAGATAACTACTGTGAGATATTGTAATACTGCATGATACTTTGAGAAAATTGAAGCATTTTTGTTGTGATAATAATAAATTTTTGTTCATTTTTCATCGGACTTCTGCATTCATTTCCTAACGAACCCGTACGCACGCAACAATTTTTGGTGTGAGAAGTGGGATTTGAATGCCAATAACAAGAGGAATGGAAGAACAATTGAGACAGCTCATTACTGCTTTTGCTGCGTTCCAAGAAAAGATGGAAGCTGGCCAAACATCTTTTAAAGAAGAAATTAAAGAGGAAATGAAATTGGGCCAGGAATCCGTTAAGGAAGAAATGAAATTGGGCCAGGAATCCGTTAAGGAAGAGATGAAATCCCTTAAAGATGAGATGAAAGCAGGTCAGGACGAAATGAAAAGAGAAATTACCTGCGTAATAGAAAATAAATTTGAAGCTATGGAAGGCAGAATAGACGCGGTCGAAATTAAAGTTGTACAAATTGAAGAAAACGTTTCTTCTGTGAAAGAGCAAATAGAAGACAGAGTTTCGGCCGTGGAACAACAAATAGGTTACAGAGTTGATTCAGTCAAAGAAGAAATAGACGGAAGAGTTTGTTCCGTTAAACAACAAATTGAACAACAAATTGATGAGAGAGTTTCTGCAGTTGCCAAAGAAATGGATACTTTAAAGAAATTCGTAGCGTCGGCAGGGAGCAGAAGTGATGATTTTAAATTCTTACCGATGCCTGCTCGTCCACCTCTGAAGCTATCCACATATGATGGGAAGATATCCTGGCTAGTGTATAAGACCCAATTTTCTATAGTTGCGGACGCGAATGGATGGGATTCCCAAGCTAAGGCCTGTCATCTCGCCGCTTCTCTGCGAGCAGACGCAGCGGATATACTGCAGACACTTCCCGAAAACCAAAGACTTGACTTCGAAGCTCTATCCGGCGCATAGGAGCTGCGCTTTGGCGAGAAATGTTTAAAGGACTCCAGCAGGCTTCAATTAAATTCCCGTCAACAGAAGCCCACCGAATCACTCCAGGAACTCGCCACGGATGTTGAAAGGCTGTCCCACCTCGCCCTTACGGAGTACCCGAGAGAAACGAGGGAAATTCTGTCGCTGCAATATTTCATCGATGGCATCCGGGACCCTGAAATACAGAAAGCACTGCGAATGGCCGATGTTAAAGATTTGAAAAGCGCTTTAGGGTACGCCATGAAATTCGAGGCAGCCCAGCAAGTTACTCGTCGAGACCGCCACCCAGTCAGAGCTGCTCAAGTCCAGGAGCCAGGGGATCAAGTCACCGCTCGTCTAGACGATTTAACTAGACAACTGAACAACTTGAGGCGGAATATTGGTGAGAAGAAACCGACCATTAAGTGCTGGAACTGCGGTGCTGAAGGACACATACGACGAAACTGCAGAACAAACCAGGGTACGGATGTTAAAACCGCTCCTAATAAACAGCAGGGAAACTAATTAGTGGCCATCTCGCGGGGCGGAGGTTGCCAGATAATAAAAAGTCCCGGTTTAGAGCTCTTCAGATTTCTGCAGTGAGAGGCGGCAGTAATGGACTTTTCATAATAGGACGTATTAATGGAGTTCCGTGCAATATGACTATAGATACAGGAGCCAACGTTACCATCATCCGAAAAGATCTGTCTCAACAACTAGGAAACAAACTTATCTGGACGCCGCCCTGCGTTACCCTCCAGACTGTGTCCGGTGAGAAGATCGACATCGACGGAAAAGTAAATGTTAACATCACGTTTGGAAGTGCCGCTTACCATCACACGGCATATGTAGCAGAGATCACTGATTCTTGCATACTAGGATTGGACTTTCTAAGGAAATACAATCTTTCCTTGGACTTTAAAAATAACGAATTGCATTCTACATCTGAGGACATAGCGTTATTTGGAGTTAATGATGAAGAAGTTAAATCTGTCCATAAAATCATAGCACAAGACAATATCACAATATCGTCAAGAACAGAAATTTTACTTCCTGGATCCATAGCCGAAAATAGAAATTTCCGCTACGGCATCATAGAATATCCAAATAACTGTAATAGCCCAAAAGGAGTACTAGTAGCCTCAACGCTCGTCGATCTATCCAGAACGGTTATCCCGGTGAGAGTCGCCAACGTAACTGAGAAGGTGAGAATTATTAAGAATGGTGAAGTGGTTGCAGCATGTACTCCAGTAACCACCGTTGAAAGAAAGAGTAACATCCAAGAATCCGTGTCTTCAGAAAGCATTACATCAGCATTACTTCAGAATGCGCAATTAAACGATGAAGAGAAGAATGCTGCCGATCGCGTCATTAAAGATCTTCAAGTTGTTTTCTCCTGTTCGTCTTCCGACGTGGGTCGAACCAGTTTGACACAACATAGAATCGATACCGGTGATCATCCCCCGATCAAGCAACATCCAAGACGTCTACCGTTTGCTAAACAGGAAGAGGTACGAACACTTTTAAAGGATATGGAAGAAGGCGATGTCATTGAGCCTTCAGCAAGTCCATGGGCATCTCCCATCGTCCTAATCAGAAAGAAAGATGGCTCAACAAGATTTTGCGTCGACTATCGCCGGTTGAATGAGGTTACCAAGAAAGACAGTTACCCTCTTCCTAGAATTGACGACATTCTAGACACTCTTTCTGGAAGCAAGAGGTTCTCAATACTTGATTTAAAGAGTGGTTATTGGCAGGTAGAAATACACCCTGAAGACCGAGAAAAGACGGCATTTACTACGGGTCAAGGGCTTTGGAAATTCAAGGTGATGCCGTTTGGACTGTGTAATGCGCCGGCAACATTCGAACGCGTTATGGAGACTGTTTTGAAAGGTCTTTCCTGCGAAGCTTGTCTGATATACCTGGACGATATCATCATCGTCGGAAAGAGTTTTGAAGAGTATCTAGAAAATCTTAGAAAGGTGCTTCAGAAACTGAAGGAGGCCAATCTGAAGCTGAGTCCCGCTAAATGCAAATTGTTCCGAAAGGAAGTGACTTACCTGGGACATGTCATCTCTGCAGAAGGTGTGTGCACGGATCCTGAAAAGGTGTCAGCCGTTAAATCCTGGAAACGTCCCGAAAATGTCCATCAGCTGAGAAGCTTCCTAGGGTTTGCACCTACTATAGGAGATTCGTGAAGAACTTTTCTTCCATCGCAAGACCACTTCACAAGCTGACAGAGAGCAAGCAAAGATTCTTGTGGACAAAGGAATGCGAGGATGCATTTAACAACTTAAAGGAAGCTTTAACATCTGCTCCAATCCTGACGTATCCTTAGCTCGACATACCATTTATTCTCGACACCGACGCGAGCAATGAAAGTGTCGTTGCTGTTTTGTCCCAAGAAATAGACGGCCAAGAACGTGTAGTAGCTTACTGGAGCAAGTGCCTCTAAACCGGAGAGGAATTACTGTGTCACAAGGAAAGAGCTGCTCGCCAAAGCTGTAGAACATTTCCATCATTATCTATACGGGAGAAAATTCCTCCTCCGCACGGACCATGCCTCATTGGCCTAGCTTTTAAATTTCAAAAATCCTGAGGGTCAAATAGCCAGGTGGATACAGAGACTCCAAGAATATGACATCACTATCCGTCATCGTAAGGGATCATCACACGGAAACGCCGACGCCCTGTCTAGAAGACCTTGCCTAGAAAGCAGCCGATATTGTTCCAGGGTGGAAGCGAAATACGAGCTGCTGACTCCGGTCGCAAGACAAATTACAACATCAACATCGGCTGATCGAGAACCGTGGAGTGATGATGAAGTCAGGAAAGACCAACTGGAAGACCGCGACATTAAACCCATAATTGATTTAATGGAGTCATCAAACAGAAAACCTACCTGGCAGGACATTTCTATCTGTAATCCTACAACCAAACAATATTGGGCACTCTGGGATTCACTTCACATTCGAAACGGCGTCTTATACCGGAAATTCGAATCGGATGATGGGAAGACGTTCCGATGGCAACTGATACTTCCAAGATCCCGGATTCCTGATGTCCTTAAAGAACTACATAACAGCCCTACGGGAGGTCACTTTGGAATAATGAAGACCTTACAGAGAGTTCGTGAGCGCTTTTACTGGAATAATGCAAAGGATGACGTGCAAAAGTTGTGCTGATCTTGCGATGCCTGTGCAGGTAGAAAAGGACCGAGAAAACGTAGCCGAGGCAAGCTGCAACGTTACAACGTAGGTGCGCCTTTTGAACGCATCGCTTTTGACATCTTAGGACCTCTGCCACGAACTGATGATGGCAACAAATACATACTCGTTGTCATTGATTACTTTACCAAGTGGCCTGAAGCTTATCCTATTCCTGATCATGAGGCTGTCACAGTAGCTGAGGTAATGATACAGCACTGGATTTCCAGGTTCGGAGTGCCTCTTCAGTTACATTCAGATCAGGGAAGAAATTTTGCCTCAGCAGTAATCAAAGAACTATGTAAACTACCCTGCATTGACAAAACCCAAACGACGCCATTACATCCCCAGTCGGACGGCATGGTAGAGAGGTTCAATCGAACCATCCTTAATAACCTCTCATTAATGGTTTCTAGAAACCAACAGGATTGGGACAAGAAATTACCACTGTTTTTACTGGCTTACCGCTGTGCTGTCCACGAGACTACCGGCTATTTCCCATCACAGAAGCTCTTCGGTCGTGACCTTCGTCTGCCTTGTGATCTCTTGTTTCGTCGCCCTCCGGATGCTCCTTCATCGTCTGAGGAATACATTCAAGATCTCCAGGCCCGGTTTGAAGTGATGCACAACTTTGCACGAGAGCGAGTCAACTTGGCGACGGAGAAGATGAAGACCCGATACGACACAAGAGCTACTGAACATCAATTCCACGAAGGAGACAAAGTGTGTTTGTGGAATCCGACTCAACGGAAAGGACTTTGTCCGAAATTACAGTCACATTGGGACGATCCGTACACGGTCCTAAACAGGCTGAATGACGTCGTGGTTCGGATCCGTAAGTCTTCGAACTCTAAACCTAAAGTCGTTCATTATGACAGGTTAGCTCATTACTATGGCCATAGTACGTAATGTAAATAACTGTAGATAGTATAAGACCGTGGTCCTTTTTGTTTTTAAATGTGTATTTGATTTGATTTGTATTTAGTATTTGATTTGCATTTAGTATTTGTTTTGTATTTAGTACTTGATAGCATTTGATTTGTTTAAGTTATCTATTACATTTATTGTAATGTAATGTTTATACCTCAGTTGCATTTATGCCTCAGTTGTAAGTTTGGCTTCCTGTCCAGGGATTGTACTGCCCGGGACGTGCAGAGCAGAGCAGAGCATTACAGACCAGGCTTCCGGCCTCAGGTATAACCAATCGGAATAGTGCCTGATCTGTAGAAATTATCTACTATCTACTTCCGCCACTGCCAGGGCGAGCCCCGCAAACCAGCGGCATTTATTGAGTCTAAGTCAGAAGTTACCGATTCACAGTAATGGTTGTTACAATGGCACCTTTGCAGACGTTGTCTGCTACATGAAAAGATGTAAGTGCTGTACTGAGCTGACTATTATTCATACGCGCGTGTAATTACAATTGCTCTGATTGTGTAATGTTCCATCGGCAGTAATGGGCTAAGAGCACTGCATGAAATTTAGTACATTGAGTTAGTAAGGTGTCCGGACTTCACTACAAATCGTTATTGGTGAACTTGGCTTAATATATGCTGCGTATCTGTCCGTGTCACATACTAAAGACATATTGTACATACATACATACATAGCATGATGATATACATAGCATGAAGATTACATACATAGCATGAAGATTATACATAGCACTAAAAATTACACATAGCATTAAAAAAAATATACATAGCATCAAACATTATTACTGTTTTGCTCAATGAACAAATTATATAACTTACTATCCGCACAAATATTGTACTCATTAGTAGCTGTGCACGCAGAATATTATAAACATTAAATAGGTCCTAGCAGCCACACGTTATTTACATATTACATAATATATGCGTTTCATAATATGCGCTTACATAATATATAGGATTATAAGATAAATAATTAAATACTCGAATGCAGAACATTGCAAATTTGAATAGGTAAGTAAATAAATGATACTGAGATACATTAATAACGGTTACTAGTGAGTAACTAAAGAATAGTATTTAATACTAAAGTTCATAAGTGCATAACAAAGATCGCAAATAGTACTATAAGTTTCAAAATTTCTTAATTTAATGCAAAACATACAGCTGTGTTTCAGGAATTTTGTGCGGAAATCGAAATGACGCAACTATCTTATAACTATTAATACTAAGTAAGCGCATGATAAATTCTAGATTAGATATGCTTGCTTAGTAGAGGTTACACGATTTGCAATAAGGCATAATTACATAGCAGTAAAATAATAAAGAATATAGGGAAGTGCTATGGCTGACATGACTTAGTGCGCATTTTGATTACATGACACTTCTTGGTAATATGCAATAAAAACATAAGAAATAAAAATGGCAACATACTGAGATGAATGAGTACTAAGAATGAAGTTTCTGAGTACAGTAAGCAAAGCACAGAATACCATGGTACAATGATTAAACAAGCATGAAATTTTGTACAACTGGCAACACATATTATTGATACGCATACAGGATCTTGCTTACATTACTTATGGCAATGCTTAAATATACATAATATAATACATTCTTAAGATAATTTGCTTATGAAACATACTTATAAGAGTGTCAGTTCATTACTTAATGCTGATGGGAATCCACTTACATATATATACGGTGGATTATGTATTTACTACATTCAATTTAAGTGGAAGGCATAAGATTACGATTATAATGATTAAATTAATATATTAGACACGTTAATGTGTTGACAACATATACTGTAGTTGCAAAATTCAGATTAAAATGAAAGCATATGATATCAATTATAACAATTAAATTAATACTATAAACACATCGAGGATGATTATTACAGTCAAGTAAAAGTCACATAAAGTGTAGTATTTAAGGTAATACGTTAAATGCATCTAACGAATAGGATAAGAGTATGATGAAAATAATATGGACATAACAGTAGCAAACAGATATTACTTATCTGGTAGCAGGGTTATGCGCTGGGAGGTATTAGGTGACAAATGAAAAGTGTACCCTGCAGAACTTGATGATCTTGTGAAGCTTAAAGCACGCACCCCGGGACGTGCAGTCCTTGGGAAGGGGGCAGTGTTACGAATTTGGTATTTAAAAAGCTAATGTTAGTTCAATTATAAATTAAATGGTTTTATTTCTCGCGCAGTGCAGCGCGTGACGAATATTAAAAGAAAGCTAAGCCGGAAAATTGAAAATAGAAAAGCGCGTGCATTAAATAAATAAATATCTCTTTTTGATTTCGAGAAAGTACTGGAAAATTATAGCGCGTGATTTTAAAATCTTATAAAAGGAGGAAAACATCTCATTTCGTAGTAGATGCTTAGTTTGTTGTTGTTTAGAAAACTGCTCTTGTTGATTGTAGCGAATTCGCGGATTAGCGTTCTTTAGCTGTTTTGAATTACGTTCTATTGGACATTTGAGTAGTTAAAAGATAACTACTGTGAGATATTGTAATACTGCATGATAATTTGAGAAAATTGAAGCATTTTTGTTGTGATAATAATAAATTTTTTTTCATTTTTCATCGGACTTCTGCATTCATTTCATAACGAACCCGTACGCACGCAACAATAGTATGACCAGATTCGTTCGATTGTATGCTGTGAAAAACACATCTTCGAAGAACGTACTGAAATCATTGAGTAGTTTCATAGAAGAATTTGGATTACCAGATGGTATAATATCAGATCGAGGTTCTTGTTTAACATCAAAAGAATTTCAAAATTTTTGCAAGGAAAAGGGAATTCTTCATACATTAAATTCAACCTCCTCCCCACAAGGGAATGGTATGGTCGAGAGATTGAACAGAACAATTTTATCAACGATAGTATCATCAAGGAAAAGTATAGATCAAAAGGACTGGGACAAAAGAATTAAAGAAGTTGAGAGAAACTTGAATAACACAATCAATAAAACTATTGAGAAAACATCATTTGAAATACTTCATGGATATGTACCACGATTTCATAATGGAGTTTTGAGATTACTTGCTGATGAAGAAGCAGAAGTTTGGAAGGAACCGGAAAAACTACAAAAAGAAGCTAGAAAAAAGATTGTTAGAGAACAAGAAAAAAATGAAAACTTATTATGACAAGAAGAAATCGGGATCTCTATCATTTGAGCAAGGAGAAATAGTAGTAGTTAAAAGAAATTCAAAATCTACACCAGGAGAACCAACCAAAACTCAACCTAAGTATCGTGGTCCAATGGTTGTGACAGAAGTACTTCCGGGCGACACTTATAGAATATCACAACTAGAAGAAGTTTGCGATGGTCGCTTTTATGCATCAACTGTCAAGTCAACTAAAATCTTGGAAAAATGCAGAAGCAAATGATGATGACAATGCCGACGTCGATGATAATGACAAGGTTGACGACGAACTTAAAAGGCCCAAGCAAATAGTGCGCAAACCATTGCGCTACAGAGACTTTGTGTAGGACTTATAGAATTTTTTAAAAATTATATTTGATTTTATTTTTTTTCCTACCTACTTATTATATTTTGTTGTTGTTTATTTGTTGCTTTAATGTATGACAAGATTTGGTTCAATTGAGGACAGTTGAAAAGTCAGTATGGTCGAATGTAAGCACGATTGTAAATTATTTAATTGTTATTAGACAAAACATCTATTGAGAAAATGGCAACAGCCAATTTCTGGATGTCGTTCTATTTATAACTTTATAAATATACATTCAGATGATGTACGCTTGAAATGTTTAATGGTACGATGCAGTAAGTACGTTTGTTATGTTATGCACATTTACGAATACGTTCTAAATATTTTGTGCATCTCCAAATCAGATGATGGTGGTTCAGTGAGTTCACTAATTTTAACACTTTTTCATTTTTAACAATATTTTAATTACTATATACAGAGCGTATTCTTAGGCCGCCGCCTTCAACATGAAAAGACGTTGTTCTTTTTCAACTATCCGAGCAACAGCGTCCTCTAGCCTTTTCCTTCAAATTACACAACACTCCCCACCTGAACTCGGTGGAGAGTTCATATTTCAATAATATATTCCAGAATATTCAATTAATAATTAGACAATCAATCCTAGAGAAATGGTTAAATATAACAAACATGCATACATCATTATAAGCACATAAATTTTGCAAAACATTAAATGATACCTATCAGCAAGGTCAGGAGAATCAAACCTAAAAATACAAAATACAACATTAGTTAAGTTCCATATTATATAACAATTGTATAGGCCTTTGTAAGGTACTAGTAGGTGTTTTAATTATGCAAGATCTTATGTTACCATCTCTGCCTGGCATTAATTCCAAAATTTTACCTATTGTCCAGAGATTTCTGGGATGTTTGTCGTCATGAATCAAGACAATATCGTTGATTTTAAACTGAGATGCGTTAGAGTGCGGAGGACAAATATTGGCAGATCTCAGATTAAAAAGATACTCTGATCTCCAACGCTTCCAAAAATGATTTAAAATATCTTGATGGTATTTATATCGTTTAATAATTGAATTTCTTGATCCAATCAAATTATTTGATGTTATTTTAGTAGCAGGAAGAGATAGTAATCGTCTACCAACCAGAAAATGAGAAGGTGTTAGTGGAGAAGGTTCATTGGGATCGGTAAACACGTAGGTAATTGGTCTACAATTAATCATTGCCTCGATTTCAATGAGCACTGTTTCAAACTCTTTCACAGTAAGGGATGATCGACCAATAATTTTGCGTAAGCTGGATTTTATGGTTCGTACCATACGCTCCCAAAACCCTCCCCACCATGGACCCTCTCAATAATAAATTTCCAAGTTATGCCTCTAGCAGAAAATAATTCTTTCACAGATGAGTCACTCAAATTTTTGAAAATATGTTTTAGTTCTTTGTCAGCTCTTTTAAAAGTCTTGGCATTATCGGAGTACACGATGGTACACAGTCCTCGGCGAGCTAAAAATCTTCGGAAAGCTAGCAAAAAACTTTCAGTGCTGAGATCCGTTACTATCTCTATATGTAAGGCACGAGTGACCGCACACGTTAACAACAGCATGTAAACTTTACCTTGCCTGTCTTTCGTAAAAAATGGACCGGCGAACTCCAATCCGGTCACACCAAATGGAGGCGACTCTTGGATTCTGCCTGGAGGAAGTGGAGCGATATCCTGTATTTCGGTAACACGATTGGCGATAAATGGTTTCCAATTATTTTGCGAACCTTAATCCAAGTAATGGCGATTTCAGAATCACTCCAAAAATAAACCTCTTCAATTAAATCACCAAAAAATTTTTTTAAATATTTATACATTCGAGCAGCCACGAGTGCTCCCATTAACTCTAAACGAGGAAGCGTGATTGATCTTAAAGGTGCAATCCTGCATTTCGACATGATAAAGGAAGTTTTAATTTCAGAATCACTCGTACAATATCTGAAATATGCGATAGCCCCATATGCTTTAGGACTAGCGTCCGAAAATAGGTGAAGGCTTATATTCATTGGATCGTCATCAAAGAAATTTCGCTGTATCGATATTTCAGTTAAATCATTAAGTTCCTCCTGCCAAATGTTGAATTTGTCCTTAATCTCTGTAGGAAGGACCTCATCCCAGTCAGAACCGGAACACCAGATTTCTTGCATAATAATTTTCGCCCGAACAACAAAGGGTGCAATAAATCCAAATGGATCGTATATTTAGGCGATACTTTGCAAAAGTTTCCTTTTTGTAGCAAAATCGTTTCCAGTAGAAAAGTCAATTAAATTTTTTAAATTTAACTTTATATTGTCTTCAATGAAATTCCAAATCATGCCTAAGAAATTCGATTCACTAGTTAATTTGTTATCTGATTCCTTAATCCCATTTGAGACCCATAAATGGTTTAATGCTTTAGAATTAGTTCTTAATTTTCTGAAATTCATCCCAGCATCCTTAAATATGTTAACCGCATCTACAGATAATCGATATGCATCTTCAACCGTTCCTGCTCCAAAATATAGGTCATCGACATAGACAGAAAAATTTAACATTTGGAAACTGTCCGGCATTTTATCTTTATATTTTCGAATGTGATATTTTAGAGTGGCGGCCAAAATGTAAGGAGATATAGTCAAACCGAAAGCTACGCGACACATTTGCATGATCTTAAAGGAGTCATTATTTTCATTAAACCAAAGAAATTTTAGAAATTGTCTATCACCTTCAGCAATTCCTATCATCAAAAAGGCTTTTTCAACGTCTCCACAAAACGCTATCTTAAACTTACGAAAATTTAACATAATGTCTAGTATATTTGGATTTAGATTAGGTCCCGATTCAAGGCAGTCATTTAACGAATTCGTGTCCTCTGTCCTTGAGCTAGCATCGTACACAATTCTTACCTTAGTAGTTTCACTAGGTCGTATCACTGCTCGGTGCGGCATAAAATATCCCAAATTTGTATCATTATTCGGACATTCCTCCACAATTTCTTCTAATGTCTGGTTCTCAATTATATTTTTATATTCCTGAAAAATCTCCGGAGTTTTACTTAGTTTATTGTGAAGGTTTGCGAATCGTTTCTTAGCTACCTTAAATTGTTTCCTAGATTATTCGGACTGTATTTCCAGATTAAATTTGCTTCATATCTTCCGTTTTTAAACTGCAAATTTCTTTCAAACTGGTCTATTATTTCGCAGTCAATATCAGAATAATCATCAGAATCATTTATTCCCATATGTTCTAATTCCCCAAAACCTCTTAAATCTTTCAACACAACAGTGTTTGTCATTACCACTAAATTTTCAGAACAATTTTTATTTGTTTTATTTTTCTCGATTCCTGCAGCAACCCAACCAAACACAGAAATTACTGCGTACAACCCTTCAGATATTTTAATTCTTTCTGAATAAACTACATTCCAGAATTCATCCCCGCCAATTAATATCTCAACATCTATGTTATTTTTCTTGAGCAATCGGCGATCTGCAACCCCAGATGCTCCATGAAGACTGCAATTTGTTTACTAGGCATACTGATAGGCGCCGAGGAAATAACATCCGAGATCAAACATTCAATTTTTATTTTCTTATTTTGTGTCCAATTCTGAATTTCGATTTCAACGACCGGATAGGAATGATTCATTGCCTTCGTCGCACCAATTTAATAAACAGAAAGTCTTTCATAACGGATTGGAGTAAGTTGTAAATCGTCGGCCAATTTTTTCGTTATAAAGGATCTGTGACTGCCTTGATCAAGAATTAATCTAGTTAATTTTGATTTATACTCAGAACAAGCATAAACTGTACAAGTTTGTAATAAGATTTCCCTGGCATTACAGTCATTATTATTATCACCTTGAGGAACAGAAGCAATCAATTTTAAGTTTTGAACTTTATTTCTTTCCTCAGAATTCAAAGTCAGAGATTCAGTTTCATTTTTGGAATAACCTTGTTCCGACTTTTTGTTTACAAGGGATTTATTAGTAAAAATCGATTCATTGTGATACATACTGCCACATTTATTACATTTAGTTTTATTTCTGCACCTTTCTGATGTATGGAATTTTTTTAAACAAGAAAAGCAGCGGTTTTCGGATCTTAGTTTCTTTAATTTATCAGAAACATTCACTTCGCATTTAAATGACTCGTGCAAATTATCACAAAAGATGCATTTTCGGTTAACTGCGGTATGAAATGCAGAGCCGTGGGTGTATTTTTTACATATTTTCTAGTTTCATATTTTGATTGATCGACTCGCGGAGGCACAGGATTTTTCCTTTCGCTTAATACTAGATTTGAAACTTCCCTGCATTCTATTTCCGTTTTAATAAATTGCGTTAATTCGAAACTTCAACTTTATCTTTCGATCCTCTTTGCCGATTAAATTCTAAAACTAAATCGTCCGGAATTAATTTTAATAATTTTGGAATTAATAAATGTCCATATGAGCCAGAAGTTACTTCTAAAGTTTCCAAATTACGAATTGAAACTTCTAATTCGTCATATAATTTACGTAAAGCCTTTACGTTAGCAGAATTTTTAATGGCTTCCAAATTGAGAATTTTATTCATGAATGAATTAATGATCAGGTCTTTTCGACCATATCTGTCCTTTAGTAATGCTACACAACTATCATAATTACTTTCTGTTAACTCAAAGCCTGACACAACATTCGAAGCTTGTCCCGTTAAGAATGTTTTTAAGTATGCAAATTTTTGTATTTTTGAAAGCGTTTCGTTTTTATCTATCGAATTTTCGAAACTATTCCAACATTCATTCCATTGTTTGGGGTCTCCCCAAAATTTATCAATCATTAATTTTGGTAATTTCAGCCTACTATTCCCACTAGAACTGGAACTTACATGCAAAATTCCATTACCACTAGACTGGTTTAAATCAGAACTTTGGGGATTCCTCACTGGCGGTACTGCGGTAACCGCACCCAGAAACTGCTTAATTTGACTACAAGCAATTATACATATGTCATTGTATTCTTCGCTTATACTATAATCTTCTTCAATTAAGTTAACATCAATTAACTCTTGTATTTCATCATCAAGCGTTCTCAAATTATTTTTCTTTTCAACATGAACAAACTTTATTCTTTTTCAACTATCCGAGCAACAGCGCCCTCTAGCCTTTTCCTTCAAATTACACAACATACGTTACGTGTAAGTTATTAAGATTTATCTTTAAATAAATGTTTGTTTGTTTTATACAATAATTTTAGGAGTGATTAATTTAACTACAAAAGGAAGTTAACACTTGATATTCACCAATCGTAGGCGTTTCTTGTCAATTCTGAGTTTAGACGGCAAAGTTGTTCACTATAAACTTAATTGAATTAATCGTTTGATTTGGTTCTAACAGTTCAAAACGTCCTGAATCGCGTTCATCATCAATGCTGCTTTTTCCAACTTTAAATTTTTTAAACCATTTCTGGGCAGTCCTTACACTAATAGTGTGTTCACCATGTACACTATTAATTTTTAACTCTGGAAACCTTGCAGATTCACCACACGAAAATAAAAAATGTAGCACAGCACGTTTGTACCGATTATTTGTATTCATCTTCTATGGGTACTAAAATGCGTTCGATATTTACGAAAGTTGGTGATGAACTGAATAATATGTTAGTTAAACGATGACAAGTTTCAACAGGTTCAAAAGTGTATTATTTTAGTAAATGCGTCATAGTGAATTCCACGCATACTCTTAATGCGCACGAACTTAATGGACTGAAGCACGCGTAACTCTTTGTTTCAGAGAAAGAATGCCTTGGTTAAGAGCTGCCTGAGGAAGAGTGATTCGTATTTTACATAAGGAAAATCACGAAAACCACCCTCGTCGAACTACCACTATTCAGTGGTCATAACTACCCGACCAATAGAGGGGTCGAAGGAAAGTTAATAAGTGCTTAAGAGTTATTATTCGGATATGTATAAATTAGATTTGTTTTAAATTATATCAATTATAGATAGATTGTTAAAGTATATAACATAATTTTAAGGTAGTAAAAAGTCGAATATTATTTAAATGTATCATAAATTAAACTTTTTTTTAATATTAATTGGGATGGATTTGTTAAAAAAAAAAAGAGAGAAAAAATATATTCTAAATTTAAAAAGAAGCTACGAATTTGAATATATCCTAAATTAATTATTTTTCAATTATATCAATAAAATAAATAAATTTATTACCAAATAAAATACAATTATATCTATAAAATTATTTTTCAATTATATCAAATATAATTCAAAATTATTTGCAATTCTAATTATTTCCGAATTGAAAATTATTCGAACTCCATCCGTTTATACGGATCTTCAATCACTGAGACTCCAGTTATTATCTTCCGAGTAATCATAATTAGAATTATTCAAACTCAAGCTATTCGAAATTTTAATTAATCGGATTCCAACTATTCCTACTGTTCGCAATAGCAGGTATTCACATTCTATATTTCCGAAATTCCAGTTATTCGAAGTTTCAGTCTTTCGGCTCCTGTTCTTCGGAATTCCGCTGAGTCGGACTCCAGTCATTCCAAAACAGATCATTCAGTCGCCTCTTCTTTGGACGCCAACAAATATGCGCATCAGGTATTCAAATTTCTATCGTTCGGATTCGAACTATTTGGAACTACAATTATTTAAAAGTCTGATTATTCAAACTCTTCCAACTATTCGGAATTGCGATTATTCAAACTTCAGCCGTTCTTAACTCCAGTTATTGGATTTCGATTCGATCCCCATCCGTTCGGGGCTATAATTATTCGGTATTGCGATCAGTCGCATTTTAACGCTTTGGAACTCCATTTTTTTCTGAATACCAATTATTCAATCATTTGGATTCTGATTATTCGGAACTACAATTATTCGAAGCTACGGTCAGTCGAACTCCTGCAAGTATTCGGAACTACAGTTATTCGAACTCTCCAATTGTTGGGAACTCCAAATATTGAATAGCAGTTGTTGGGATCTACAGTTAAACAAAATTTCAATAGTTTGCAGTTATTCGCAACTCCAGTTAGTCATATTTTAATTACTTGATTCGAAGTTTTTCCAAACTTCGGTCATTCAGACTTCAGATATTCGGAATTACAATCATTCAAAACACCGATTATTCGCATACTTCCAAGTATTTCGAACCTCCAGTCTTTCGTAATTCTAATTATTAGAACTCCAACTATTCGGACTTCGATCATTCGGCCTGCAGTTATTCGGGTCTATAAATATTCAGAACTTCGATCAATCAGATTATAATTATTCGGAACTCCAATTATTCAAACTTCGATCACTAAATTCCAGTTATTCGGAACTCCGACCAATTGGATTTCTATAAGTATTCAGAATTCCTGTTATTGGACTTCGATCATTTAAACCGGAGTTATTCGAAATTTCGATCGTTCGATCCCAAACATTCGAAATTTCGATGAATCAGACTCCAAGTATTCGAAACTCTAGTTATACAGAATTTTCGGAATTATTGCATGTCTTACTTCAACTAATTGGAACTCAAATTATTAAACTTCGATCGTTCTGTTTTCAATTGTTCAGGACTACAGTTATTCGAAATTTCAATAAGTCAGATTTTAAATATTTCTGAATATTTAAGCTATTCAAGCCTTTATCTTTCGGATTTTACTGTCCAAACCCTAATCAATCGAACTCATCCAAGTATTCGAAACTCCAGTTGTTCAGAGTTCCAGTTATTCGAACTTCAACTATTCAAAAACTTTAATCATTGGAATTCAGCTATAGATCGATCATATCCTTCGGTTGATTGATCGATCTTCAGTCGGATAGGTGAATATTTGCGCTTTGATCGAACCATTTATCGACTGTAGTTTTTCAGGACTGTAATTATTCGATCTTTCAGTTTCAAATATTTGGAATTCCAATCAGTTGGTGGTGTGGTGTGGTGTATTTAATTATGGCAAAGCACACTAGGGCTATCTGCCTAAGGGGAGGGATGCCTTTCGTGGAGGACTTTCTAAGGGAAACTGGCTCGTATACACGTTACACATGGGGAAAACCACGAAAACGCCCATGCAGCCAGCCCGTTCACGGGATTCGAACCTCGGACCGAACTACCAGTGTTCAGCGACTTTACCGCTCGGCCGCTGGTGGGCTCCAATCAGTTGGACTCCGATAATTAGGAATTCCAGTTATTCTCTCTCTCCATTTATTCGGATTAGATTAGATTAGATTACTCAATTATGGTAAAGCACACGAGGGCTACCATTTATTCGGAAGTCTTGCATTTGGATTTCCAAGTTTTTAGAACTTCAGTAAATCGGACAATGATTCAGAGATGCAATTAGATGTTCGATCATTCAGATTTTAACTTTTCTAATTCTGATCAGTGGAAATGCATGTATTCAGAGCCCCAATTATATTCGAAGTTCCAAATACTCAAACTTCAACTATTCAGAGCTCTGATTCATCGGAACTCCAACTACTAACTCCAATTAGTTAGAACTACAATAATCAAAATTACTTTGGCTTCTTTTGAGTTTATCAGAAATTAAGTTTACTACCAATTTGTTCATATATTTTGACCTGAGCTATGCTTAATAATTTAAATCTATTCTATTTTTTAACCATTTCTAAAATTTTTAATGACGTACTTAATTGGTTTTATTGAAACTATGTTTAATTTAGAATATGTTCAATTGCCTTATTTGTGTCATTATTTTCCATATTTCTGATGCCATATATATTACGAATCCTTCCTATAAAATTATTAGCCCAAAGGGGGTTAGCCCAGAAGGGTTGTTAATTTCGTTTTGGTATTTTGCGTTGGTTCACTTAAATGTCGGTTAACTTCTCATACTGTTGCCACTAAATATTAGAGCTCAGTATTATATTTAAATAAATCAAATACTGAAGCATCTGCATAAGTGTATGCATGTTCTTCGCATTGTGATAAAACAACGGTACCTAGAGCCATCGAATTTTTAATAACGTACGTTTTCACCCGAATATGGGCATCTGGAAGCCCAAATTTGGAATTAGGAGTTTGTTTTATTATCGATTTCATATTTTGTAAAAAATTAACGAATTTTTGATTAACAAACTCAAGGATTTCAAAGCGAGCAATGGCAATGTTGTAGAGAAAAAACATTTTTATCTCTAGCGCGCGAGACTGTGTATCGGAAATTCTAAAGATATGCTCATTTAAAAATTATTTTGCGATATTGCTGTAGAACTGAATTTTATAGTTTAAGTGCGAAAACCATGATATTTAATAAATAAAGGCAGCACACAAAATGTTAAAAAAACGCCCTTTTGGACGTAATTTAAAATCTGAAACCTTTCATTTTTTTTATTTTTAATTTATTTATTTCTGTATCTTTTTTAAAATTTAAGTTTGCATAAAATAACATTTTATGTGATTAATACACGTAGCATGGAGCAATGCATTGTTATGATAATGAAAGATCTTGGTGTTTTGAACGACTTTTCTAATACTTCCCAATTTTGTGATACTTTTCACAATTTACACCCATACCATGTACGTCCATAATTAAGTAAAAAAAAAAAAAAAAAAACTGCATTGCTGTCAGTTTCTCCATTAATGAACTGGCGAAGACGCAAAGATGAGAAACGTGGAATGTCTGTCGAATAATTTAGAATGTCTTCTCTGACCCTCATTCCGAAGGAGAGAATATGTGTGCTCATTCGAACCGAGGACGCTTCGAGCAAAAAACGTCAGCATTCTAGAATCTTAACGACCTCATTCTGCACATATCGAGGAAGTGTTCGGATCCGAGCCCACCTCGTACTTCTGGAAGAAGTCTTTTCGTTCTGACCACCCTCTCTACCCACCCCACGTGGCACACTTCGTTGCTTAGATTTATTTCGAATTGGAGAAGGTTAGGAAAGTTATTAGCTGGTAGCGATTTCTTCCCCCCTCCCCACTTAGGAAAATTGTTATGGTAATAAATGAGTTCTTTTATGTTACAGGTTGTTGAAAAATGGTTGCAAAATAATTGTAGTCAAAGTAGATCGGCTGAGATTAGGTAAGCAGTTACTACGTAACTCTGAGATTTGATGTTAGACAGATTCTAACATAGTATTTCCAAAATGTTTAGAGCATTATATTATGTTGCGCTGTGTTATGCTACCACCCAGTTATTGTACACATGCTTTGGAAAGTGTTACATCTGCGCGAAGCATACGGCTTTACCTTTCTCTTGGTCTCATGAACATTCAGTTTCTAATTGTGTTGCCATTAGACAAAGTATAAAATATTTAATTTAAAATTAAAATTTAGCCAATCTGTTACTCATTAGCAAACATTGCAACTTAAAAATAAAAATAGCATTTTTAGCCCAAAGGGCGTTAGCCCAAAAGTGCTACTCATTTCGTTTTGGCATTTTGCGTTGGTCCACTATAAATGTCGGCTCACTTTTCAAATTGTTGCCACCAAACATTAGAGCCCTGTGTTGTATTTAAAGAAGTTAAGTAATGAAGACTGCGTAAATGTAAGTATGTTTCTCGCATTGTGGTAAAACAACGGTACCTAGAGCCATCGAATTTTAAATAACGTACGTTTCCACTCGAATATGGGCATCTGGAAGTCCAAATTTGGAATTTGTTTTATTATCTATTTCATATTTTGTAAAATGTTTAACGAATTTTTGATTAACAACCTCAATGATTTCAAAGCGGCAATGACAACAGTGTACTACCAAAAAAAAAAAAAAAAATTCTCCAGCGCGGCGAGATTGTGTATCGGAAGTTCTAAGTATATGCTGATTTTAAAATTATTTTGCGATGTGGCTGTTGAACTGAATTTTATGGTTTAAGTGCGAAGAATATGATATTTAATAACTAAAGGTAGCACACAAAACGTTATAAAAAACGTCCCTTTGGGCGTAATGTAAAATCTGAAAGCTTTCAGACTTTTTTATTTAATAATTTAAATCGCTCTTTCACTTTTTACTTCCTTGTACGAAGCAAAGGAAGTATTGTAATCGCGAAAAATTTCGGATGTCTTATTTCAAAGAAAATATCCAATTTGACGCTGTCAAATCCATTTAGACGATTGTTTACATGACATCTATATATACGGACAGAATAAAGAGCTATTTTTTCCAAAATGGATTCGGAAGGGATTATTTTCGTGACGTCTGCACGTACGTATGTACGTAGGTATGTATGTATTTCGCATAACATAAACAATTATTCGTAGAACATTGATCTTTTGTATACGGGACTACTATAACATGCAGTAGTGCACCTCCCTTTTTGGTTGCAATCGGCTGTATCAAACGTACATATATATATAAATGTATATGGGCAAAACTGGTATCGCCCCACTGCACTAACCATCTGTGGAAATGCACCCTGACGGTGCACGCTAACGCCATGCTCGGGCATTTGTTTACATTGCAGTATTCATAATACACAGTTATATATTAATGGTGCATAATTTGCATTGCAAACAATATTGTCTAAGATATACTTTACGCGGGTACTTTGCAGTTGAACGAACAAATACAATAATTACAATAAGTTACTTGGGAGTGTTTATGGTGCGTGGTACTTTTTTTTTGGGGGGGGAGGGTGTGTGTGTGTGTTACACGGTTCGCAGTTTATAAGTCCATACATAGTACAGTTCATAGTTCGGCATACAGTTTATGAATTCATTTCATGGTACATAATGTTGGGTACGTAATACCGGTGTGTCTGTCACACATTGCGCAGTATGAAGTAGTTCAAAGTTCGTAGTTTGAGTATTATGAGAAAAGTCACGGTTGTCTCAATAAATGGAGATATTTAAGTGTGTTTTCTAAAGGCACGCCTGTATAGTATGAGGATGAGAGTGGATATTCTTTTTGTTGCATTTTCTGAACTTAGAGGATTATTTTGGGTTGAAAGCTATGGATGACACAGATCCAGTTCTTGGCGGTGTAGGAAATCAATAATATTTTTGATGTTTTGGAATCCCCATTTTTTTGCGGACGCTGTATTTCAGCAGGATTCTGCCATCGACGGCCGGAATGCGGATCGGATTAAAAATGGATTTTTTCGTAACGTCTCTACCTACGTACCTACGTATGTGTATCACATAACTCAAAAATGATTAGTCGTAGAAAGTTGAAATTTTCTGTATGGGACTGCTATAACATTAGCTGTGCACCTCTCTTTTTTATTGCTATTTTTTATTGGCAATTTCAAGTTTAGAAAACCAAAAATTTGGACAAAAAACGAAATCTAATATTTAACGCAGTATACTTATATTTGGGAAAGATTTATACTCCTTATGAAAAAAATAAAATTATAAGAAATTTGACTTCCGTACGAAAAAAATGATCGAGACTTTTAATTTCAAAATTTGTAATTCTTTATGTCTTTTTCAACTTGCCATGAGGGATCTGTTAACTATGAATAATTCGAGGAAATAAATTTAAATGAAGTACAGCAAAAAAATGTGTATAATTTAATAAACCGTACAAGGAAGTCATGTGGTATCCAGATCAGATTTTTTTTTTTTTTTTTTTTTTTTTTTTAAATGTTTATCTATGCATTTAAGTATACTACGCAAAAAGGAAAAAAAAAAAAAAAATGGACAGTTCCTTTATCTCCGTTCTACTGGGCCTATTGACGAGATTCAAATTGCGTTTTTCATGTCTCGAAAGCGCGACTTAGGATATATATTAGATTTATATATAGCATTGTTCTAACGTAAATATTTTGACACAAAATCGGACTTTCTCTAAAATAACCTACCATTTTTTTTCCATATTTCGAGGCTATGACTCAAATTATGCCTAGATATTAAATTTTGTAATTTTTGGTGAGAAATTTAAGAATTTATCTTAGCGAATTTTTTCAGTTTGCGCCAAGAGTAATTGACTTGGCAAACTTCTTAATTTATAGCAATCTATTTTCCTTTGCCGTTTTTCTTCGTGCACGAGCGTGGAAAAAGTCATCGTTCATGCTTTCAAATAATTTTAACAAAGTGCGCACACCACATTTTCGTTATTAACGCTTATAATAAGTACGCCAAATTACAAAACGCGCCAAAATGTAAATTTAGGTATATCTTAGGAAATTTTGAATAAAAAACTCTATTTTTTGCGGGAATGCTTAGAAATACAACTACTTTAAGGTGATGTCAAAAATTTTATAGGTTTATATCCAAAATTTTTTTCCGAGAAATTTATAAAAGTTGTTTAAAAATACAAATTTAAAAAATAAATCATAAAAAAATGGGCGAATTTTATTCGGAATGAACCTACATTTCGAAATGTGAAAGGAAGAATCAAGTAAGTTTAATAAAAAAATCTGATGTGACCACCACATGACTTCCTTGTACCAGGACTTAAAGGCCCGTCCACACGAGGACGCTCCCGACGTAGTTGACGTAACTTTTTTGACGCCGGCGTAAATTCGCAGGACGCAGAAGACGTAAAACTGAGTACGCTCCTGTTCAGCTTTTTCGCTCGCGACGCGCGCGTATAGCCAATAGCCAACCGAGTTCTTATCACGTGTCATAATCAGAAAACCTTCTTGCTTACCCGTTTCAATATGGCGTCAGAGCCACACAGAGATGAGTTTTTGCTTAGAAATATAACTGTATACAGCAATAAAATAATCAGCATTGTTCACGCCATCGTCAGATTTCTCAAACCGTACATATTAGTATACATTTAAAATTCTCATTAAAGGGAAAACTGTATACTTATAAAGCTATGATCCGACCAGTATATCCATATGCTTCAACTATTTATAACACCGTTAGTAATAGGAACCTAAATAAATTACAGCTTCTATGAAATCAAAGTTTCTGCCTTACAAAATTCTCCTTTATTATTATAAATATTGGCTATACCATGTGTAATAAAAAGCTCTATAAATATCCCAATATTAAATACACCAAAAAACTAACTTCAGCAATATAATAACTTCTAAAATAAAGCAGTTGACTGTGAAAGAGTATTCAATAAACTACAATTACGAAATTTTGGAGGAAAGTTACAACTTGTGTCATACAGCAATCATTTATTGAAGTTTAATTAAATTACCTTTGCAGCGACTTCTACTTGTTACATTATTTTTCACAAATACTGCTATCACAGATAGCTGAGTGGTCAGCGCGCTGCTTTGGTGGCGGAGGAATGGTAAGGTGGAAGTTCGAACCTCAGCCGTAGACGGTATAATTCAGTTAGCTTTTCTCATCTTGAAACGTGTTTCTTATATGTAATCATGAATCATTATATTCTTATTTTATCTATTATTATTGTTTTCATTTCTTATTTTATTCATTATTATTATTGTTTTTAATTTAGTTTAAAAATGTGCAGTGCAAATAGAAATCCTTATGTAAAAATATATCTGCATCTCTTTATCATATATCATTTATAAATTCTCTCTTTATTTTTACTTTATTGCATATTTTATCATGCACATAATTTCTCATAAACTGTCCAAAGTTTGAACCTCATTCTAAATTCAAAAATAAATGAAAAGAAAAACAAAAGACCAAGGGAGAGCGAGTTAAAAAAATATGAAGTTGGTTTTATTATATGGTGGATTGTGTATATAAAGAGAATTAACTAATTTAATTCTCTTTATATACTGTATTCCAAACCAATTTTATAAATCCTAATTTTCATACGATATAGAATCTGCAAGTCTGTCAAACTGGTCGATACTCATCCTGAAGGAATTAAAAAACAAGTAATATACCCCCTCCCCAAAAAAAAAATTAAATCAATTCCTACTTAGGTCCACAAAGAAAAGTTTAAAAATACAAAAATAAATAAATAAATAAATAAAAATACAAACATAATTTTTTAATTAAAAATTTAAAAAATTTTAATATGTGAAAAAGCTGTATCAAGTGTCATTCACTGCAAGTTTAAAAAATTGTATTTGAACTTGAATGGATGAATAAAAAGCATTTTATGTACTGAAAATTTGAACAAGATATAGGGAGAGTGTGAACTAATAGTAGGAATTTAATAATTCCAGATATTCCTTTCGCAAACAAGGCAGTAAAAAAAAAAATCTCTTTGAACAGATCGCTCTAAATAAAGCTTTCGGACTCATTCTTGCCATTTTTTGCGGTTTTGCCTCTGCTTAATAATCGCAAGTTTCAGCTATAAAAAAAATCATCTGATTCGGACAACTTGCCGCAAACATATAGAAGAACAGCGAAGTAATAAGATACAGCTCTGTTGACGCTATATTACAGCGTCACGTGATTTTTGCGCAAAATAATTCTATTGGTTAAACGCACTCTTCGCAAGCGTACTCGTTTGGACGCTTTTACGCTGGTAACGTAAAAGCGCGTTCGTCAGCTACGTTTCGAACGTACTCGTGTGGACGGGCCTTTAGAAGAGAAGGGCTAGCTCATAGAGCTTTTCCCCCTGAAGCAGAAAGTGAGAAGTGATGACGTAGTCATGATGACACTGAGCGCGCAGATGCAATTCACAGCTTGGATATTAGCGTTTTTGAACCAGCGTTTAAAATGAGCTGTGTGTGGAAGATAGCAATAATTTGGAAGAGACAATGTTACTGCTTTACGCGTTTTAGACTGAACCATTAAAAAATTTAATAATACTTACTCAGTTAAAAAATAATAGATAAAATTTGCTACTCTTTTAACATAAAGTTCCGTGGTTTTTTTTTTTTTTTTTTTTTTTTATTCTTATTTGCAGGTTTTTTATTTAATGCATTTTTACTTCTAATCATTTCTTTATCTGCATGCTAACTGAGAGAATTTTTATACTGCTTCTAAGATAACTATTATAGCAGCTATTTAAATTTACTCAAAAAACTACTTTGACATAGTTTTAAACATATATGACAATATTTCTGCTAACCTACGTTTGTTTTTTTTTTTTTTTTTTTTGCCTAATTTTAAATTTTACATTGTTATAATTCTCTTCCGATTCAATATAATAATAGATATTTTTTAAATAATTTTGTAATTTATACTTATATCTATATTACTATTAAATAAATTTATGTAAGATTGTTACCTTAATTTTGACAAAATAGCTTTACTCAGAGTACCTAAAACAGTTATTTAATTTTTCAAAAGTGTGAGTAAAAGAAGCAGGTCTTTTTATGCCAATTACTTTGATGTTTTATATATTTTATCTAGAATGCTTATCTAGCACAAAATCTAATCAATAATTAGTTACAAAGGATACAATAAGAATAACTTTAACAAGTACTTAACAAAATTAGTTTGTTAAATACTTGTTATTCTTGTTGGTACTTTTCATAATACCGAAGATATTATCGATTAACTCATAGAAGTCAGATGCTTCCTGATTTCCTGTGGGGTAGAGTATACCTTTTGCGGTACTTTTTGAAAATAATGTTTTCTCTGGAGCGACTTTTTGTCTCTCGTTTCCCTTGACCATTAAATAATTCGGTTTTAGTCTGCGACATAATTTGATTTCTTCTCAATCTCTATTTAAAACCTCTTTAATAATATCAAAATTTAAAACAGTTCCATCTTCTAAAACAAATCCTTTATCTAAAACGTGGTTTCTCAGTAATTTGAGGCAGAGCGCGAAATGAGACCTTTGATTAAAACAAACTGCACATTTTGAAAAGAACCGAGAACTTGGTCCAGTTTAGAGTCATAGCAGAGTTTTCAATCTCTATGCATTTCGTCGAAACTGAGAACGCATATTTTTTCTACAGAATACAAATATTCGCCTCTTTCCTTCTTTAGAGTAAGAACATCATTTTGAATTCTTGGACTACACTAAAATTTAGCGCACCATTTCTTTAATTTGCTAATACTAGGTAAAGATATTACAATTTTTCTTAATTTTTTTTCTTTCCAAAAATCATAGCTTTAAGATGACAGAGCTCTTATGACAATGCAACGTGAAATATCTTCACTAGTCCACCTGATTTTTTCCTTCTTTTTCAGTAATGCATTAATTTACGTCTTTATAAAAATAGGCTTTAGACATTTTCCCAAATTCTCCGATTTGTGCTTCCCCCCCCCCAAATTTCGCTATTTGAGATTTTAATTTCTGATACTAATTTCTGTCTAGATGTCGTCTACGTTCTTTGTCGCTGAACAAACATTCTAAATTTTTCTTTTCTCTATTTTTCAATACTTTAATACAATTTTCTAAGGATATTATTTTGTTCTTCAAATTATCAATGCATTCTTGTTTATCCTTAAACATAGGGCATTCAGGAATATCTACATTTTCATTTGTGAGTTCAAAATATTTCAAAATCATTAAAATTTGATTTATTATTGTCATCATCAATTTCGATATATTATTGTCATCATAATTTACTTTCGGCACAGCATTTCATTTCAACAGTTTCTTTTTGTGGCTATCCAAACAAGCGATTTTTCATATCATCTTCATAAACACTACACAGAAAATGTTCGCTGCAGATTTTTCCGCTTTTCACATTAATAGAATCTTGTCTTTGACATTTGTGTATCCATACTTTCGTCAAAAGCAAAATCCCATTTGGATCCCTTGGTCCCATGAAATAAAATATCTCATCCTTTCGTACTTCTGTAAGTGCTACGGCACGTTACTACAGCGCAAAAAGCAATATTACGTAAACGATACTTTACAATATAGAATTTAAAATAAAAACTGACTAAAATTACAGATATATAAATTATATTAAATATATATACGTTATTAGAAAACAGATATATATATGATTAAAATTATTTTGGGATATGTAACCTCTTGAAAATCGTCTCGCAGCTGAATGAAACTACAGTTTTAAACGCGGGAAATCAGAACACGTGGCATCACAGTGACGTCAGATTACTGCCTGTTAAGTCCCCCATTAGGCTCGCGTCGGCGAGGAGTCGAACAAAGAAATGAGCTAGCTCTTTCTATTTATCCCTGTCCTTGTACGGAATATTAAATTATACACATTTTTTCTTGCATTTCATTTAAACTTATTGGATTGAATTAAATCTACTTCGCCGACAGCGCATAAACCACAATAGAATAAATGCATTCTTTAAAATTCACTCTAGTATTTGTTTACCATAGCAACACTCTGGCCCTAGATTCACTTAAGAGTATTAATAATTATATAACAGTTAACTTATATTATAATTTTATAACGGAAACTAAGTTAACTGTTATATAATCCAATAAATATATAACAGTTAACTTATACATTTCGTTCATATTATAACTCATAATGCACAAAATTTATATCAATTAAAGAATATAATTATTTAATCGTTGCCACATGTTCTATCCAAATACTATAATAAAGCTAGAATGATGTATAAAAGAAATTAAGCAAACAAATCAAAAAAGAAACACTTTTTCACAGACGATTGAGTATTTCTCATTCAATTAATTCAGTTCTCATTTCGCGAGAAGGCAAAAATACATAAAAACTCAAAATATCTATATTAAAAATTACGAAATAAATCTTAAACAATCATTTCCTCGAAAAAATTCCAGAAAGGATTAAGCATGATTTAATTGGCAATAATAAATGAATGCGTGATCTTTGTTGTTGCAAAGCTAAGTTTCTCTAGATTGGCGACAAATCCACTAGTCTGCTGTTTCAAATGTAAACAATCAATGGCCGCCATAAAAAAAAGGCTTAGCGGAACTTAAACAACTTTAAAATTGTTGATAATTCTAAAAATATTGCATACAGATTTACTAAAGGCATAAAAACCTTAACCGGAAGATAAGAACAACATAATTCAATCATTTTTTAAAGCAAAAAATGTACAATTTACAAACATATAAGAGTAAAGAAACTGAGATCACTGATCCGGGTAACAAAGTGGATATATATATAAATATATTTATATACGTTTGGTGCGGCCGTTTGCAACCAAAATACGAGGGGCACATCTGCATGTTATAGCAGTCCTATACACAAAATTTCAATGTTCTGAGGCTACACGTTTTTGAGTTATGCTAGATATGTACGTACATACGTTCGTACAGACGCCACGAAACATTCTCTTCAGAATTAATTTTAAAGCAGTTTTATAACTTTTTTGGAGGAAAAGAGTCTTTTATTCTGTCCTTACGTACAGATATCACGCAAATACATCGTTAAATTGCATTCGAAAGCGGTCAAAATGGATATTTTCGTTGAAATATGCTGCCTGAAACTTTTCGCGATTACAATACTTCCTTTTTACTTCGTACAAGGAAATAAAAAGCGATATTAATAAATATATGTCAAACTCAATAAACACTAAGGAGCTAAAATTTTGAGAGCTAAATTTTTAAAAACTATTCGTGCGGTTTTTTCGAAACTTGGCAGTTTGGCATGATTTGAATTGTAGATGCGAAAAAGGATTTATAGGTTACTATAGGTTAACCTTTTTATTTATAGTAGATGGTAGCTCAGCACAAACCAGTCCATATATTTTAGCCATGTTTAGTTTTTCAAGACCTTCATTTTTCAAAGAAATCTTCCAGATTTTTTTTAAGGTATAAAAGGAATTGTTGAAAAGAAATTTCTATGTTATTTTTATGGCTGTATGCTAATCTCCTTATTCTATATTAGTTTTAAATTTTTACCTTGAAATCTTGCCTAAAATGAAACGGCGAACTCTAGGTGTGCCAAGACCGGGCTCACCGATAATCTAGGACAACTGAGAGTCTGTATTCTTTGTTTCTCCGCATCTCATCGGTCAGTTCATTGACAACAATGCTCGTTTCAGCACTCTTTTTGGAAGTCTATTCAATCAGTGTGCCCACTTTGGGCACACTCACAGAATTAAACGATAAGTTCTATCTTCACAAAATTTTACCTGTGTACTCTCCTCTAGGTCTAATTAGACTGCCTACCTTTTTACTTCCCTGTATGAAGTAAAAAGGAAGTATTGTAATCGCGAAAAGTTTCAGGCAGCATATTTCAACGAAAATATCCATTTTGACCGCTATCGAATGCAATTTAACGATGTCTTTGCGTGATATCTGTACGTAAGGACAGAATAAAATACTCTTTTCCTTCAAAAATATTATAAAACTGCTTTAAAATTAATTCTGAAGAGAATTTTTTGTGGCGTCTGTACGAACGCATGTACGTACGTATCTCGCATAACTCAAAAACGAGTAGCCTTAGAACGTTGAAATTTTGTACATAGGACTGCTATAGCATGTAGATGTGCACCTCGTATTTTGGTTGCAATCGGCCGCACCAAACGTATATAAATATATTTATATATATATCCACTCTGTTACCCGGATCAGTGATCTCAGTTTCTTTACTCTTATATGTTGGTAAATTGCACATTTTTTGCTTTAAAAATGATTGAATTATGTTGTTTTTATCTTCCGGTTAAGGATTTTATGCCTTTAGTAAATCTGTGTGCAATATTTTTAGAATTATCAGCAATTTTAAAGTTGTTTAATTGCCGCTAAGCCTTTTTTAATGGCGGCCATTGATGTTTACATTTGAAACAGGAGACTAGTGGATTTGTTGCCAATCTAGAGAAACTTAGCTTCGCAACAACAAAGATAACGCCTTCATTTATTATTTAAATCATGCTTAATCCGTTCTGGAATTTTTTCGAGGAAATAAGCGTTTAAGATTTACTTCGTAATTTTTAATATAGATATTTTTAGTTCTTATATATTTTTGCCTTCTCGCGAAGTGAGAACTGAATTAATTAATGAGAAATACTCAATAGTCTGTGAAAAACTGTTTCTTTTTTGTTTTGTTTTCTTAATTTCTTTTATACAACATTCTAGCTTTATTATAGTATTTGAATAGAAATGTGGCAACGATTAGATAATTCTATTCTTTAAATGATATAAATTTTGAGCATTATGAGTTATAATATGAACGAAATATATAAGTTAACTGTTATATAAGTATTGGATTATATAAAAGTTAACTTAGTTTCCGTTATAAAATTATAATATAAGTTAACTGTTATATAATTATTAATACTGTTAAGTGAATCTAGCGCCAGAGTGTCGCTATCGTAATTAAGTACTAGAGTGAATTTTAAAGAATGCATTTATTCTATTGTGGTTTATTCGCTGTCGGCGAAGTAGATTTAATTCAATCCAATAAGTTTAAATGAAATGCAAGAGAAAATGCGTATAATTTAACATTCCAATTTAATATTCCTATACAAGGAAGTCATGTGGTGTACACATCAGATTTTTTATTATCAAAACTCCAATTTTAAAAGGTAGCGTGCTGGAAAGGGTTAATTGCCATCATAGTACTCGCAAAATGAATAAATTCAATGGAACACTAATTGTTTTGCGGTGACGCTGCTAAGCATAATTTTAGCTAAAAATAAATTTAATTAATATAAATGCAGATAAGCGCAGTAAAATCTTTAATGAAGATTGCGTAAAATATAGGATGTAAATATAAACAGGAAATTATGAATCATTTCAGTGAAGTCGATAATCTACTAAAATTTAATTTTTAAATATAGCCCCTAGTCAGATAAAACTACGAGCTCGTGCTGGAATTAAGGCTTATATATACAATAGTATTTAAAAATGGCATCTTATTGGGAATGAGAATAGAGTATTAAAGGATCTTTACCAGTTTTTACAGCAGAAGGAAAATCTTTGAATATTCCAAAGAATCATTTAGTAACTGCCTCTTAACGACAACGCGAAAAAGTAGAAGCGCATCGATTTAGAGAACGCAAAGTGGCAACAGTCAGAACTTGGGAGCTTGCTCGGTTTGCTTGATGCAGGTCGAATTCTGCTGATGAGTGTTAAAGAGATTTTAGATTGGATTACTTTGTTTTGGTATTCTAATAAATTGCCTTTTAACGTTTTTCGCATTCCGTGCGCCAGTTTTCAAGATTTTGAATTCTGTTTCAAGATAACAGCAACACTGAATTATTTATTAAGAAATTAAATAATGAAGAAGCTACATGAATGTGTAACACTTCAACGAATTTTTGATTTACAAACTAAATGATTTCAAAGCGAGCAATGGCAACACTGTACAGAAAATACTAATAATAATAATTATTATTATCTCCAGCGCGCGAGACTCTGTATCGGAAATTCTAAAGATAAGCTCACTTTAAAATTGTTTTGCGATATTGCTGTTGAACTGAATTTTATGGTTTTAGTGCGAAGAATATGATATTTAATAAATAAAGGTACACAAAAACAAAAACAAAACAAAATGTTTTAAAAAAACCTCTCCTTTGGAAGTAATTTAAAATCTTAAATATTTCAGATTTTTTTATATTTTATGTTTTAAATTTTATTAAATGTTCGATTTTATATATTTGTAGTACTTCATATCTATTTTTATTTATTTGTTATTTATTTCTTATATTTAACTGTAGTTTAGCGCTTAAGACTGCTGCATGTTTTGTAAATTTTTAGTAGTTAAGAGATATTCACATTCTCGTATATTTTCTAAGATTTGAGAATTCGAATTTCCTTACTTTCTTAAACATTCGAATCATTTCGAATTTTCTTAAAACCTGTTCAAAGTTTCAACTTAAAAAATTGCTTTACTCATTATTTTGTGCACATTATTATTTTTTACTTAAATAAATGAACGCTATGTTGGCCATTTTAGGTGAAATGGGTCACTAATATTACTTTCTAACAGCCTTCAGTGCCATATTTTTTTGAAATTTCTCTAATTTTCTCGACAAAATTTAGAGTTTTATGTTGAATATTTAGCCATTCTAATTTTTGAAATAATCTTTGGTCTCTAAACTTGCTTAGAATTTGATGTTTAATGTTTAGCCATGCTAATTTTTGAAACAAGTTTTGGTTTCTAAATTTGCTTAGAATTTGATGTTTAATGTTTAACTGTTCTAATTTTTGAAATAATCTTCCGTCTCTAAACTTGCTTAGAGTTTTATGTTTAATATTTAGCCATGTTAATTTTTGAAGCAGTCTAAACTTGCTTAGAGTCTGATGTTTAATGTTTAGTCATCCTACTTTTTGAAACAATCTTTGGTCTCTAAACTTGCGTAGAAACTTGTTAGGTATGCTAATTTTTGAAACAGTCTTTGGTCTCTAAACTTTCTTAGAATTTGATGTTTAAGGGGTGTTGGAAACCCAAAATCTTCAGAAAATTGTGATTTCGAATTTTTTCATTTTCACATTCTCTATACTTTTATCTTTCTAAAAATACCATTCTTTAATACCTATGAAAATTAGAACTGTAAAAAATCTTGTTTTAATTTGTCAACTGCTTTGATCAATGAGGATTTTTACATAAAAACGCGTTTTTCTCCAAACGTGATTTTTTTTATACTCCATGTACCTTTTCTCAGGAACTACTGCTCACAGGTATCAAATATTTTTATGGCTTATTTATTAGGTTTCCTAATATTTACCGAAATGAGCTTTTTGTGATAAACTTGGAAGAAAATTTAAAAAATTTTGTGAGAGAGAAGTGCTTAAATTTTACTATGCCTAACAAAATATTCTGTAAATTACTCTAAAATTCAAAATGCTTCAAAAGCTCATTTCAGTATAATCAGATAGGTATTCTTTAATTACACAAACAATTTCAAGTGTGTATTTTATGTATTTAACATTGTTGCTAAACATATTTATATTAATATGTCTGGTAATAGCGATTATGTTATGTTTCATACTAAAATATTTACAATAATACATATAAATTTTATAAAACATTTACAATAATATACGAAAATTTTACATACTCGTATATCTAAAATTTTCGTGTATTATTGTAAAAATAGTATATGTAAATTTTCGATATATGAGTTAAATATTTATATATTAATCTATAAATATTTAGTTTTTCATTTGTAAAAATATATTATGATTAGATATAATCATAAGATTATGAATCAACAACAGTTTGTACGGTCATCTAGCAACGAAGTACATTTGACTGATTTCGGAACAATTTTCATGAGCGGAAATTACAAGCTGCGTGATCTGACCTGTTTACTATCTTTGCGATCTTATTTTTCAGTTGAGTGATCTAATCTGCTTTCCCTTTCTCTTGGAGATCTTATTTACTGAAGTGCATCGATTAATCTTGAGGAAGTTAGTTATTATTCTATTACCCTCTCCACGTGTGAAGAATTCCAACCATAGGGTGGCAACTACGCCGTTTGTACTTTAAAGGGAGCTTGAGGAAAACTATAAGTAGCAATTTCAGTCGACAGTTGAACAACTCGAGTTGTCAACTAATGTTATGTTCGAATTGTTTTCCAGTAAATGTAATAGAAAAATTTTTTGAGGTTTGAGACATTTTACGAAACTCGCGGAAATCAAAAATCAAATCAGGGGAGATATCTTAGAAAATATTTTGAAGTCCTGAGACATTTTGGGAAACTCGTGGAAACCAGAAGTCAAATCAGAGGTGATACTTCGAAAATATTTTGGAGATGAGACATTTTTCAAACTTAGAGAAAACCAAAAGGCAAATCCATGGCAATATGCTAAGAAATATTTTAATTGAAAAACTCGTGGTTATAAAAAGGAAATCAGGGGGAATACTTTCAGTGTAACACCTAAGAAAATATTTTGGAGATCTGAGACTTAACGAAGTTCGTTGAAGCTAAAAGGCAAATCAGAGGCAATATGTTAAAAAATATTTTGATCCGAGACGCTTTGAAAAACGCAAGGTTATATAAAGGAAATCAAGGCTAGTACCTTGAGTGTAATACCTAAGAAAATATTTTGGAAACCTGAGACCTTGTTCGTTGAAACTAAAAGGCAAATCAGAGAGAATATATAAAAAAATATTCTGGAGATCTGAGACATCTGAAAAACCCAAGATAATCAAAAGGCACGTGCTTGAGCAACCCTAATCAGATAACACACAGCGGATATAAATATCCGCTGTGTTGAAGATGTGAATCAGTCTTCAACTATAGTGGGAGTACAGAATTTTAGCTATGCATCTTTAAAATTGTTTTCCAGTTAGGTGTCATGTATTTTCTTGTAAACATCCCCTCCCCCTCCAATATCGGGCTCTAGCCTTTTATAGGCGTTGGCCACTGCTAAGGCAGTAAATTGTGGTCTCTTTATGATGGAGACACCTAATGGATGGGCCACCGTTGCCTCCTATGAATGGACGGACAAATTACATCCATGCCTTCTGCGGGAATCGAGCCGGGCTCTTCGGTACGGCAATCAGAGTCACGAACCACTTTCCCGTCTGGGCCGCTTTTCTTGTAAGCATAATCTCCGATATTAAGGAGATTTTGCCTTATATCTGTCGTTCTCTTTGGGGTATTTATAGCCGTTCATCCTATTAGTTGAGCTATTATTTATTTCAATAAAGTTTCAATTTCTTTCTGTTCATTTGGCTGAATTATTAAGAGACTAAAATGCTTGGGAAGCATTACTTTACACCACGTATCTCCAAATCCCTTGTTTAAACAATTTTAGTGCCTCAGAGGAGTGTTATGACCTTCAGTAAGGGATAAAATTATATTCCTTACAATTTAAAGAACAAAAACACGTTATTGCTGATCGACAAGGCGTAAAATCTTTTATTTACTTTTACTTTCGATATCCTAGAAGTGAGTTTCTCTCCAGCAAGTATCGAAGCGAATTATTTAAAAATCCCTTTCTTCTGTACTATTCAACAGCATTTTTTATCGAGCGTTTTTTTAATAATAAATAATGCATTATACCTGGCGTCGGCGACCTTTTTTTGGCTACCGGTCAAAATCAGCCAAAATGTGTGTATTAAGAAGACGTTTCGCTTCAGCGATACTTTCATTTTAGAGCTTGGTGAATAGAATACTAAATCTAAGTTTTACTGAGAAAAAATATAATACGCTGTCAATTTCAAACATCAAAAATAAGATTATAATTCTACTTATTATAAAAAAAATAGTTGACTAAATTTTGCTTTTCTCTTCGATATCAATAGCTCGCCTGATGCTAATTTTATGAAATCTGGCTCTTAGTCGTAATACTTAATTTTGTCAACTACCTGCTCTTATTCTTACTTAAAATAAACTTCATGTATTGGCTGGCATTTATAAGTTGAACCGAATGTCAATTTGTGGGAATTATGGATCGGTGTTCGTCAAATTCTCTTCAAATTATGTTACAATTTTTATTTTTAAAAAATAAAAATGTCTGTTTTTTTACTGCAACGCTGTTACTGCTAATATTAGTATAAAGGAGGAATTTACCCAGAAGGACTATTAATTTCGTTTTGGCATTTTGCATCGATTCACGATAAGCGTTGTTTCACTTTTCAAATTATTGCTACCAAATATTATCGCCCTGTATTATATATATATTTAAAGTAATTAAATAACAAAGAATCTCCATGAATGTATCTATTTTTCTCGCATTGTGATAAAACGACGATACCTAGATACATCAAAATGTGAATAATATAATCTTCCATAGAATATGGGCATGTGGAAGCCCTAATATGAATTTGGAATTTGCTTTATTATCGATTTAATATTTTGTAACACTTCAGCGAATTTTTGATTAGCAAACTAAATGATTTCAAAGCGATCAATGGCAACACTGTACAGAAAAAAAAAAAAAAAATTTATCTCCAACGCGCGAGACTCTGTATCGGAAATTCTAAAGATGTGCTCATTTTAAAATTAATTTGCGATATTGCTGTTGAACTGAATTTTATAGTTTAAATACGTATAAGGGCGAGTCAAATGAAAGTGAGCCAACCCCTCCTCAGCAAGAATGGTTCGGTCCATCATCTGCGGCGCATGCGCGTAGCACAGAGACAGCCTTCATTTACAAAAGTGGCGCGAAAGTGTGAGGTTAGAGTTCTTTAAGGCGCTCTTACACTGAGATGAAGACGGTAGCGTGACATAATGGACGCTCCAAAAGAGGAACAACGTGGTGTGGTCAGGTTTTTGACAGCTGAAGGTGTTTGCCAACATGAAATTAGTCGCCGTATGACTGCTGTGTACGGTGAACATTGCATCGCATTGGCCACTGTGAAGCGTTGGAGCAAACGGTTCAGAGAAGGACGTGAAAGTTGCAAAGACGATCCAAGACCGGGCCAAAGCCACCTTGCAATCACCCCCGACACAATTGCACAGGTTAATGAGCTGATTAGACAAGAACGGAGGATAAGCATCGATGAACTGGCAGAGCGTGTGAACATCAGTCACGGTTCGGTTCACACCATAATTCATGATCATCTCGGTTATCGGCTTTTGTGTGCTCAATGGATGCCCAAGATTTTGAACGACCGCCAGAAGACGGAGAGGTTCGGCGCTGCTTTGACTCATCTCATCTGGTATCACAATGAGGGTGACGACTTCTTGTCTGCAATTGTGACCGGAGACGAATCATGGTGCCACCACTACGAACCTGAAACACGCCGGCAAAGCTTACAGTGGAAACATTTGAATTCATCACCCCCGAAGAAAGCAAAGGCTGTCATTTCCTCGGGAAAGGTACTATTGACTTTTTTTTCGATCGTCAGGGGCCATTACAGATTGAATTTGCTAAACGTGGAGAGACTATCAATAGTTAGCGATATTGTGCAACGCTGGATCGGCTGCGTGTCGCAATCAAGAACAAACGACCTGGAAGATTGACGAATGGTGTGATCTTGCTACACGACAATGCTCGTCCCCACGTCGCTGATGTGGTTAAGACACAACTGGCAAAGTTCAAGTGGGACACGCTGCAACATCCTCCATACAGCCCAGATTTGTCGCCATGCGACTTTCACATTTTTGGGAAACTGAAAGAACATCTCAAGGGTACAAGATTCGTGTCGGACGACGCCGTGAAGGAGTCAGTTACAGACTTTTTGAATCGACAGCCCAAGGAGTTTTATGAGACGGGGATCACGCGGCTCATTTGTCAATGGGATAAATGTCTCAATGTTCATGGAGACTACCTTTAAATAAAGTACTCTGTTTGTCATATATTCGCATTGGCTCACTTTCATTTGACTCGCCCTTATAAAACACGATAATTAATAAATAAAGGTAACACAAAACGTTAAGAAAAGTTCTGTAAAATCTGAAAACTTTCAGATTATTTAATTTTTTTATGTATTCTTTAAGCGCTCGTTTCACATATGTATGTTTTATAACCTATTTTTATATATTATACTTTATTTTCTCAAATAAAGTGGGTCAGTTGGAATTATGAAATAGGCGACTCGGTGACCTGCGTGTCATCAAGTTGCCTAGGCCTACACTATAGGTTAGTTTCTAACTTTTGTGCCTGAAATAAAATCGCAAGATAAAAACATTGGTAGTAACGTACAGAGAACAATTATCTTTAAACATCCGTTTTAAATTAAAACTGTAATATATGTTTGTAGTATTTGGGTATTTTTCTGCTTCGATCCATTTATGTTAAAAAAGAAATGCAATATCAAAGCTTTTAAAATGAAAGTTTTTTCTTGGGTTAAGATTTAATATTCTGTCTCAGCGACGCTCCTTTGTAAACAAAGCAGAACTGCCAAAGGAAATCATTACATTTCTGTACGAGGAAGAAATCGAAGTGTATCGAAAAATGAATTTAAAAATTTAGACTTAAATCATTTTTCGAGGTTTGTTTTGTAATCGGTTCTTACGCATTTCAAACATTTCTTTTTTAATTTGTTGCACACCGATTACAAATTTAATTTATTCTTCTATTAGAATTTACTTATTCCAGTCTTATTTTAATTTATAGTAGATCGCTTACAAATTTAATATCTTCATTTTATTAATGTTTAGACATTGCAAGTTTTTTTTTAATTTATTGCGCATCTAATATAAATTTAATTCATATATTTATTAGCATTTTCATATTGTATGTTTTTCAAAATCTGTATTACCCATCTGTTATAAATTCAATTTATTCGTTTAGCACAGCTTATACATTCTAAGTTTTTTTTAAATTTATTGTATATTTAATATAAATTTAATTTATTCATTCATTAGAGATTACACATTCCAAGCTTTTTTTTTAATTTATTGTAGATCTATTACAAATTTTATTTATTCATTTATTAGTGTTTATATATTCCAAGTTTTATTTAAATTTTTTCACATCCAATATAAATTTAATTTATTCATTAATTGAAGTTTTCTTATTCCACTTTTTTTTAATTTGTTGCAGGTTGCATATAAATTTAATTTATTCATTTATAAGCATTTACGCTTCCAAACTGATTTTAATTTATCGATTACAAACTGAATTTATTTACTTTTTAGTCTCTTTACATTCGAACATTTTTTTAAATTTATTGTCCATCTATTATATATTTAATTTATTCATTTATTAGCGTTTTTACGTTCCAAATTTAAAGGAAATCATTAAGCATAAATAAACGCATGCATTTATTTATTAAGCGTTTTCTCTTGTCAATTTTTTTTTTAATTTATTGCACATCGATTGTAAATTTAATTTATGTATTAACTATTTATCGGTGGCAACTGAGATAGTTTGAAACAACAACAACAAAGTTAAAAAAATGCTTTATGAAACTGAAAGAAACAACTTCTTTTATACCTGTAACAACAGCGCTGCAGGCGCATTGATTGATTTGCCATCTTTCGCCGCCGGGAAAGAAGTTTCTTCTTTTCTCCCCGTAACCGTAACGGAACGTAGCTTTCGATAGATGACACCTGCGTGCATCACGCATCGCTTGACCCAAATCGCATGCACAGAAAAAGAGCCACCGCATTATTAAGTGGGAGCTTTCACTCATTGCGCCCTGTGATGGGGCTGAAGACTTTTTGACAATAGTCTCTATCTTTTCAATATATGAGATAATTCTATTACGTTAATCTACCAATGCATTAGTCATCTCAATGCGACTTGGCAAGTATAATTATTAAACAAACTTTATAATGAAGAAAAAGAATTATCTGTGTTATGTATGGAAAGAAGGATTTAATTTTTTTTCTTAAATTTACACAAACCAAACGCTTGTGTAAAATGATAAATTAAACAAATTTTGAGTTACACTTAATAATGTAAATAATAAATAGTTAGGATGAATTAAATGAAGCATTAAATTAATACATTATGGAAAATAAAAATAAATTGACAGAAATTACACCGATTAAATTAAATAAATAATAATTATAAATTACACCGATTCAACAGATTATTAAAAAATGAAGATTTCAATAATTAAGAACTGTATTTGTTATGCTTTACCGAATGGCAAAATTCTGAGAATATTATGTGGAAGATAAATAAAAGATCTAATCTTGTATCGCAGTTTCTGGCGAGAGATGATAAATACATGGTAACTTATATTATTTAAAATTATATACATTAGGTATATCGATAAAAAATTTCTATGACCTTAGGTAAGTAGTATTCAGCATTAGAAACTCTCTTATTACTTTCTGAAATGCCTTAAATCACTTAATGACTGCCATAAAATTTCATGAGACTTCCATAATATTATTTAGTCGCAACATAAATTAAATGTGTTTTAGTTTATCACTTAAATACATTATTAAAAAATAAAGTAAATATTTAAATTATTAAAAACTGCGTTTGGTTTTAAGTCGCTCAATTTTTTCAGCAGTACTTTTATAATACGGAAGATAAATTGAAAATTTTACATCAAGTAACTAGTAGGCATAAGTAAAATTTTCAGTTTATTTCAAAAGTATTATGATTTCAATTAAAGTAAATTTCAAAAGCATATTTATCTTTTGAAAATATTCTTTATATTTATCATTCGAATCATAAAATATATTTACTATCTTTATAGTGTTAGCTTTGAAAGATAAATTGAAAATCTTGCATCACGTTCAATAGCAACTCTCTGTCAGTAGCAGAACATTTATGTATAGCAATATAACTCGTTTGATTATATTCTTTCTGGTTCGACGATGTTCGGAAATCATTCGATTCTACGCAATGAGGGAACGCTCCCGAATGTGTGTTCTGTTGGCGCGAAAGCGTGGGAAAGTACATCTTCCATTCTCTTTTGGATGATGAGGCATTCAGTCGTCTGTCTCCCTTTGCAGAGAAATCCGATCATTTGGCAGTGGGAACGGGACCGTTACGAACCTCCTACGAACAAGGAAGCCAAACGATTTAATTTCTGGATTGTGGCATTTCTTTTTATTTGCGGCTGGCTTTTAAAGTGGAAGTAGGGAGAGGATAAAATATTTACTTAAGCTAAGTTAAAATAATAATAATAATAATAAAACTTGCCCTTTGAAAACTTATTAAGGATTATATTCTAACATCTCAAAGGGGGATCGTACCGTTACATAAATAAATATAATAGTTGTTGCCAGATGTTTAAACTAAATCTTTATTACTCAATCAAAATTATTTCAATTTCGAAAATTCCGATATTTGTTTTCAGTTGGCAGTAAAAAGATGACTACGATAAAGCGATAAATAGACATTGAGGCATACGATGATGGATAAGATCTTTCCATTAGCTTCATTATTATAAAAAAAAAAGTTGGAAAATGCAGAGTAATTGAATTGTTTAAAAATGAGCTTTACTTTGACTTCTTAAAAGTATTATGCAATAAATGATATTCTATAATATAAATATGAAAAGTAAAATAGGTTCCTATCATACTATATACTATATAAGTTAGCAAAACAGTTATATAATAGCAAAACAGAATATAAGTTAGCAAAACAGTTTTCCATGCTTCTTCTTGCATTCTTTATAGCATGCCAGAATTAATAAAATTGGTTTATGATGAAACTGTAATAAAAATTATTATAATAAGATTGATTAATATTTATAAAAATAATAAGGTTGAATAGACAATAGAAGATTTTCTACATATTTTTACCTCTTGTACAAAGTAAAAGAAGTATAGTAATCGCGAAAAATTTCGGGTATTATATTTCAGCAAAAATACCCATTTCGACCGCTCTCGAAACCATTTGAAAATGTCTTTGCGTGACATCTGTACGTACGGACAGAATAAAGAGATTTTCTCCCTTGACATCTGTACGTACTTACGTATGTATGTATCTTACATAACTCAAGAACGAATAGCCGCAGAACGTTGAATTTTGTGTATGGGACTGCTATAACATGTAATTGTGCCCCTCCCTTTTTCGGTGCATTAAACGTATATATATACGTTTAATGCAGCCGATTAATATATATATATATATATGTTTAATTAATATATATATGTGTGTGTGTAGTGGAACATGTGTGTAGTGTGTGTGGAATATATATATTTTGTAGTGGAACACAGGCGATTGAATCCCTAATGAACAGCGAGAATTTTGATGCTGTAAAATGCTTGAAACGCCGATCCACAATGAATAAGACATTTGGAAATCAAAGTACATTTAATTCAATTTTTATTTCAGAAAACATGTTGGGGCCACAAACAAGTTGGCACATTAATTGTGCTTATACCGAAAAGCTTACTTTTCAGATAAATTTGCAGTAAGAAAGAAAAAGCAGACAGAATGTAGTCCAGCTAGGCCAAAGCGTAAAAAGCAAGTACATTATGTTCAGTGTGAAATCTTAATTCAAACTGAGTTAGTTTTGGTTCTCAATGCACTTTGATTGGATAATTCGTATTGTTGGCTGTTAAAGTTTTAGTTCCATTTACATTATCAGAATTATATAAGAATCATATGACATAGATTAGTCTCGAAATGATGCAGTGCAAATAGAGATTACTATTTTTAGAATAAAGAAGGGAAATTAATTTACATTGCTAATTTAATCTTTCACATATTCTTTATTTTTCTTACACACACACACACATATATACATTCCCACTCTGCTCCGTTTAAAGTTCTTATGCCTTTAGTTAATCTGCCTGCAATAGTTGTAGAATTATCAACAATTTAGGAGTTGGGAGCTAAATCTAACGAACTGCCATTTGTTTACATTTGAAACTCAGCAGAATAGTAAATTAAGTCAGTTTCTACACCTTCAGAGCCTTTTTGCCCAGTGGGACCAAAAGTTAACTTTCAGTTTGTTCACCAAAAATGTTCCTACCCGCTGGCCAGATTGCTTGTTTTCACGTAGAAACTAATTTTAATTGTAATTTTTTTTTTTAATACTGTTTTAACTGGATTCTGTGTTTTATGTTTTTCTGTATTTTAGAATGTTTAATAAAGATGTTTCGAGCTTTTATGTATTTTTGCTTCGCAGCGAACTGAGAACTGAATTAATTAAATGAGTTATATATCTCTAATAAAATTCGAGGAAATAAGTTTAAATGAAATGCAACAAAAAATGTGTACAATCTAATAGCGCGTACAAGGAAGTCATGTGGTGACCACATCAGATTCTTATTAATATTAATCAGTTTAAAATCCGTAGTTTATCTAAATTCGTTACTTTGCATATTTTAGGCTTAGCTATTAAACAGTCGAATATATTTTTTTATTTTAATTTTGGTACTGTAATGATACAAATTTTATTCTTTATTTTTAGTCCAAAAGGGTAATTTGCCCAGAAGGACTATTAATTTTGTTTTGGCATTTTGCGTCGATTCACTATGAGCGTGGTTTTCCTTTCCAAATTGTTGTCACCAAACATTATCACCCTGTATTATATTTAAAGAAATTAAATAATGAAGAACCTTGCATAAATGTATGTATGCGTGTATGTGATAAAACAACGGTACCTGGAGCCATCCAATTTTCAATGACGTAATCCTCCTGCGAATATGGGCATTTGGAAGCGCCAATTTAAAATTTGGAATTGGTTTTCTTATCGAATTCATATATTGTAAAACTTTGACGAATTTTTGAGTAACAAACTCAACGATTTAAAAGCGAGCAATGGCAACACTCAACTGGGTGGGGACGGAACCGTTTTATCGCCAGCGCGTCGAACTGTGTATCGGAAATTCTAAAGATAGACTCATTTTAAAATTATTTTGCGACATTACTATTGCACTAAATTTTATGGTTTAACTGCAAAGAACATGATATTTAATAAATAAAGCTAACGCACAAAACGTTAAAAAAAGCCCCTTTGGACGTAATTTAAAATCTGAAATATTTCAGATTTTTTTTTTCTTTAGTTACTTTTATTAATCTATTTAAAATTTGTAATTGATCTTATTTCATTAATTAGCACATGTTAGGCTTAACAACATTTTTTTTCCATTGGGCATAACAAATTAATATTTTTTCATTTCAAAACTTTTGTTGCTCTAATGTTACAGATCTTAAGAATTAACTCATCTTTTTTATTTAAGTTTTTTTGGATAAGATTTTATCCGTTATTTGTCAAAAAAGGTTCCTGAGGTACTACTGTTTTTCATTTTGCGATTTTGCGTCGAATCACTCTGAATGTCCGTTTCACTTCTCAAACTGTTGCCACCAAATGTTATCGTCCTGTATTATATTTGAAGAAATTAAATAATGAAGAATCTACATAAATGTATGTATGTTTCTCGCATTGTAATAAAACAACAGTACCTACAGCCACCCAATTTTGAATGACGTCATCCTACTGCGAATATGGACATCTGGAAGCCCAAATTTAAAATTTAGAATTTGTTTTATTATCGATTTCATATTTTGTAAAACTTTAAAGAATTTTTGATTAAGAAACTCGAGGATTTCAAAGCGAGCAATGACAACATTTTTATCTCCAGTGCGCGAGACTGTGTAACGGAAATTCTAGATATGTTTATCTTAAAATTATTTTGCGGCATTGCTGTTGAATTAAATTTTAAGGTTTAAGTACGAAGAACATGATATTTAATAAATAAAGGTAACACACAAGACGTTAAAAAACGCCCCTTTGGACGAAATTTAAAATCTGAAACCTTTCAAATTTTTTATTTATTTCGTATGTTGGATGGATTGTTTCTGTTTACATGTTTTAATTTTTGGACTCGGTCTGCTTAAATAGAACATAACTTATGATTTTGATGCTATAATTTTGTATTTTTTTTTTTTTTTTTTTTTTTTTTTTTTTTAAGTCTAAAGGGGCTTTGTCCCTGAAGGACTATTGTTTTCGTTTTGCGATTTTGCGTCGGACTCATAAACGTCGGTTCACTTTTCAAACTGTTGCCACAAAATGTTAAGAGTCCTGCATTATATTTGAAGAAATTAAATAATGAAAAATCTGCATAAATGATTGTCTATTTCTCGCATTGTGATAAAACAATGGTACATAGAGCCATCGAATTTTGAATGACGAAATCCTACTGCGAATATGGGCATCTGAAATCCCAAATTTGGAATTTGTTTTATTATAGATTTTATAATGTGTAAAACTTTAACGAATTTTTGATTTACAAACTCAATGCTTTAAAAGCGAGAAATGGCAACGTTATATAGAAAAAAAATACTTTTATCTCCAGCTCGCGAGACTGTGTATATCGGAAATTCTAAAGATATGCTTAATTTAACATTATTTTGCGATATTGCTCTTGAACTGAATTTTATGGTTTAAGTGCAAAGAACATGATATTTAATAAATAAAGGTAACACTCAAAACGTTAAAAAAAAAACGCCTCTTTGGACGTAATTTAAAAATCTGAAACATTTCAGATTTTTTTTTTTTTTTTTTTTTTTTTTTTTTACTCCAGCCTGTACGGTTTCAAACTTTCATATGTTATAATTTTCTCGTGTGTTGAATTGCTTGTATTTACAGGGTTAATTTTTCGGTCTACTCAAAATAAAATTTTAAAAAACTTAAAATCTTTAATCTATTGCTTATTATTTGTTTATTATCATTGAGCAGGATCAAAATATTGTTTCTCTATATGGGGTGTTCTTTATAAACCTCATTCGTTATAACAGGGTTGACAGTAATTTCATTTTGAATACAGCATAAAAGAAAAATCTGCTTTTCCTTTTTTAACCCTTAATCTTTTAAAAATTGTCTGCTTTTCTTTGTTAAAATAAAATCTACGTAATTTCGTTTCCGCTACGGCCTACAAGCGAGCAATTTGTCTCTCCTTTTTTAAATCCTTTAAATACGAGTAAAAATCGTCTGCCTTTTTCTTTGTTAGTGATGATCGCACAAAAACTATTTATTTATTCTATTTAGGTATCTCACTTCTTTGCGATTTTTATGGTCAAGGATGTTTGTTCTTTGTTCTGTTGTTCTCTGGTCCACTGCAAACGTTATGTTCCACCGACTCGCTTTCTGTAACAATTTTTCTATTTTTCGCGACGTGCATGAATGAGATGATCGTTTGATTGAAAAAGAGCACATAAACTGTTTTGTTCTTGAGCTAACTCTTTCTATTTTTTGTTACAGCAGTAATAATATTGGTACATAAAAGTTATTTTAACGTGAGATGACACAGTTTCAGATGTAAATTTTGTCAGTTTACCGTCTTAAAACGAAATGTTTTTTTGTCTTTGGTTCTGCATTAGAGTTATCCGACTGTTACTGTGTTGCTATCCGATGAAGATAAATTTTTAGAAGTTAAAATAGATATAGTAGATTTCTAGATCGCTTGTAAATTTTACTAACCGAGAAAATTCAGTTCGTTGAACTAATTAGATGTTTTCAACTTTTTCTTGGCATTCTTTCTAGATAATAAAATTCAATTTGTTGAATTAGTTAAATCTTTTCAGTTTTGAGTTCACGTGCTATTCTAGGCAAGAAAATTCAGTTTGTTAATTTAGGTAGATGTTTTGATTTTTTTCCATCTTGTTACTGTTTTCACCCAAGAAAATTTAGTTTGTTGAATTAATTAGATTTTTTTTTCATTTTTTGTTCACTTTTTATTACTTCTCGGCAACAGAATTCAGTTTGTTGATTTAGTTAGATGTTTTCATTTTTTCCACTTGTTAGTGTCTCTATCCGAGAAAATTCACTTTGTTAATAATAAGCTGTTTTCAATTTTTTGTTCATTTGTCATTCTTTCTAGACAAAAAAATTTAGAGATGCCAAGAACAAAATTTCTTTTGAATCCCTTTTAGGTTTTTAAATCCATTATACAATCCGTTGTGGAAGAATACTCCTTTATTCTGTCCGTACGTACAGAAGCCACGTCAAAAAAATCGTTCCAATGGATTTGAGAGCGGTCAAAACGGATAGTTTCGTTGAAGTATGATACCCGAAATTTTTCGCGAATCCAATATTTCCTTTACTTCATACAAGGAAGTAAAAAGACATAGATGATTATACAAATATATTTATAAGTTTATTGGTATTAACAAATGATTAAACAAATATTTTTACAAATTTATAATAAATCAAACAAATATTTTATTTTATATATATTTTTATAAATTTTATAAAATATGTGTATACATTAAATAAAAAATTATTATAAAATTATAATTAATTTATTTAATTTTTATAAAATTAATTTTTATAAAAAAATTTAAATTAATTTTTATAAAATTAAATAACAAATATTTTTAAAAATATACTATATGTTTAAATTTGTTACAACATATTGCTTGTAATATATTTTGGTTTTTATTACAAACAATATGTTGTGCAAAAAAAGTATTAGTTATTATATACTTAATGGGAGAAGTGATATGTCGATTGTTCGTTTGTGATTATTTCATCCAAATTAGGTTTCCTCTCACTTGTAGCAATAATTTTCATAAATAATTTGTGGTCGATTTTTATTTTTCTTGTACTTCGTTAACGAAATCGTTCACGTAGATATGCGATCCAAATAAAAGTAGATACTTTTTGACACCAAAGAATTTTTGACTTCAACTTCGTTTGGAGAACCATAAAAAACCGTTCATTGATTTTTCCTTTAACAAATGATGCGACTGCAAAACGATCAGTTCTAACTGAATCTGAGCTGAAGCATCCTACACATTGATGTAGTACTTATTAATGACAGTTTAAAAAGAATTTTTTTAAATCTTCAAATCTGCTCCTAAATTGAGCATTTTTACCGTTTTTCTATACAATGGAACCTCGAGATGCGAGTTTAATTCGTTCCAGCATTCAGCTCGTATAGCGAATTTCTCGTATCTCGAAACAAACTTTCCCATTGAAAATAATGGAAATCCAGTTAATCCGTTCCGCCCCCCAAAAATATCAACATAAAAATAAATGTTTCTAATAAAATAACACTGGTTAATAATGTAACCATAGTTAACCTTTATGATATCTTTCGACACCGAAATTGGAACTGCTTCTCGTTAGTCCACACCAACAACAGCTACTCAACATCTTGTAGGAGTTTCGGACCGTGCTTGGAAGTAACGGTAACTCCTTTGGCCGCATCAAGTTTCTGTGATGTAGCCGTTCCTCAATAGACACAAATGCCGGCTAGCTTTAAAAGGATTTATTAACAGAGCACACAGGAACGGTTACAAACAAAAGAAATATACATAAAAATGAAACATATACCAAATGGAACATCAAACATTGAGAATAACATAACATAGTAAGCTTTCATCATGGCGGCTGTAGGTCGACTGACGTTTTTTCATATCGCCACGAGATGGCGTTTAAATAAAATAGTTCGGTTACAGTTCATGACATGAATAAAATAGTTCAATTACACTTAAATAGGTCTGTTTACTCACAAAGTTTATTATTTCGGAGTCGTAAAAATATCATAAAATGCTCTCATAAATTCAACTTGTATCAAGAAAATAACATATAATAAATTGCTCAAAAATTGTTTACTACTTAGCAAAACATACAAAACATACCTAAATGTCTTACCATAAGCTTTTATATTTAAGCTGAATTCTTCAAAATCTTAATCTTAACAAAATATTAAGCTGATTAAGCAACACACACTTAGTAACTCTTTTACTTTATTTAAATAGTCATTCGATTTTATTCATAATTATTTTCTTTCGCTTCAAGAAATATTTTCAAGACATGCATTCATTAAAGGAAAACAATCGTATCTTCTTAAAGTATTATACTATAATCATTTTCTCAAAATGTTCGTCGAAAGATAAATCAACAAGTACAATATTTTATTTTATGTAGAATAAAACATTTAATAAGGAACAACAGCACTCAAAGGAAATAAAAATAATAAAAGATTTGACGTAAACACATCATAAATCATCGCTAGTCTAAACATTTCCGCAGGGGGGGGAAACATCTGCTGCTGTATGTCAGAAGCGAAACTAATAAATTCTAATGAACAACGTCAATGAATATATTCAAACTTTAACATCAAAACATGTATTCAGTGAAACAATATTATCTACAAATTAATTTACTATGCGCATTAACATTTTAAAATAACAAATTACAATTCAAGAAATAACGTTTGGTTAACAGAAAGCCGTTTGCTTTCGTTTAATACTCTTATGTAATATCAATAAATCAGATTTCAGTAAGGAATTTACATTTGCTTTAAGAAGCAGCTTATAATAAATAATCAGTTTAAAAGAACTTTAAACTCAGATTAAACGATAATGTAAACGAAACTTATCTTTTCCGTTGAAATTGTCCAGTTGATGATTCGATGTGCTAGCAGCACGGTATGACAATTTTAATTACAGAATTCGTTTCCAGAATATTTGACCAGTAGTCCACACCTGAAAAGAAACTGAGCCGATCTCCAGCAACTAAAAGTTAAATTCGGGAGTAAGAGCTTGTTAAAGCCAAACAGAAATTCTAAACATTTTGTTGCGCCATTTTGGATTCAAATTTAGTTGGGCGCCAATGTGATGTAGCCGTTCCTCAATAGACACAAATGCCGGCTAGCTTTAAAAGGATTTATTAACAGAGCACACAGGAACGGTTACAAACAAAAGAAATATACATAAAAATGAAACATATACCAAATGGAACATCAAACATTGAGAATAACATAACATAGTAAGCTATAATCATGGCGGCTGGAGATCGACTGACGTTTTTTCATATCGCCACGAGATGGCGTTTAAATAAAATAGTTCGGTTACAGTTCATGACATGAATAAAATAGTTCAATTACACTTAAATAGGTCTGTTACATTTCTTAATTACTTCCCACTTCTTCAGAAGAGTGAAAATCGTCGATATCGAAAGGGCCGTAAGTCTTTGCCAAATCCATCACTCTTAGACCACGCTTGTTTATCTATGATGTCTTTCTTAATTTCAACTACCATGGCTTTCTTATTTTCCTTTACAGCACTATCTGAGGCAACAATCTTCTCGAGAGACATCGCGAAATAATTATTTTCACATTAAACAATTGACTGACAAGCGCACAAACAGTTAGATCGAAGAACACCGAGTGATCTGACGAGGGGATTCCCCGAGTCGAGCTGGATCGGGAAATGGCGCCACGCATACCAACAGCCTGGCTAGTTGCTCATTACTCGAGTCAATGATCGCGTTTAGAGACAAATTTGTCGCTCATACTTTTCTCCTATCTCGAATTTCTCATATGTAGAAGTGATCGTATATCATCATTTCTCAAGTACTCTTTACTTACTCGTGAAGCTGCTTTCTAAAATCCAATAGAAAAAATATGAAAATATATCTGCAAAAAATTTCATACTGGGCCGAACTCTGCAATCAAAAGGCCGTATTCGAGAAGCGGGTTGGCTTTTGCCTGTTCCCTGCCGTAGACCATAATGGAAAGACGCTTGGGCCTAGCAAAACTTTTGTATACTGATGACTCTCAGTTATCAAGGTATAGATTGATCTATACCTTGATAATTATTGGCTACAAGGATGGATTAATTATTGACGGTAACAATAAGTCACTGGCAGTGACTTATTGGGAACCCACGGGGTCACTGGCGGAGGCAATGTAGTATATTAACACACACTTTTTTAATGAAAACGAAAGATTCAGTTCACCGCAACCGAAGGACACTGGTAACCGTTAAAAGAATAGTCACCAGTAGCTGTCTAGGCTTCGAGTCATTTATTACTTACTATTAGTATTCAATTATTTGTACAGAGCAGTGAAATGCTTTTGGAGCAGCAACACTTATTGAAGCAGTGGATGGTAGCATAGTACAACGTAACGTGATTTGGTAGCGCAGCATAAGGTTGTAGAGACATTAGGTAATTTTTTGGAAGCAGGCAAGATGAAAAATGAGCAATTGCCTTCGCCGGGAATCGAACCACGGACCTCTGGATACCGGCCCAGTGTGCAGAACCTCTTCACCACTTCACCACGCTAGGAAAGACGGAGAAATACCTTATAAGGTAATGCTTCAAAAATTTTGGAAAGCCTCCACTAAAGACATTGTAGCGTGAGTGCGGTTTCGTAATAGATTGAATGCACACAGGTCCAATGATAGGTTAATAAAATTTATTTTTATCAAAAGAAACATTTCAAAGTTCTGAAATTTTCCATAGAAATCCTCGTACATGTGTTCACAGTATCACATATCAAACTAGTAAGAACGTTAAACACAGAGCAATGCAAAGCGCATCTAAAGAGAAAGCTATCTCAGGCATATCTCACCACTCCGATCTCCCGCTGAACTACAGCTCGCAACAGCAACAAAACAACTGAGAGCAAATTTCACCTCCAGTAGAGCGGTGCTACGTGACACCCGGGATACCTGGGCCAAAGGCTCTACCCCCTGTAGAACAATTTTTAACTTTGCGAATGTTGCCAAAAAGTGGCCTGATTCTTTATAGAATTGACTTAAATTGAAAAAATTTAGCCAAATAGTGCAAATAAAAATTTGGAAAAAAAGGAAAATTTAAGTAATGATTTAAATTGTAATATTTAAGGATAGATAAACAGTAATAATAACAAAGGGCCAGAGAAAGCCATCGAGCTGGTAGGCAAGTGAGGATTACTGGAAAATTTAAGTTCAAAGTAGATAGTAATTACTCACTACTAGTGAATTCCATAAGCTGCTGCACAGTTTGGAGTGCTGATCTCAGCAACTCCGCAATGTTCACATTCTGCAGAAAACCAAATATCTCTAGAATCACTTTACCAAGTTCCTGGATATTAGGATTACGAAGACACGATAAAAGTCCATCAAAAATACCAGACATACTTTGATCTGAAGATACTTATATACTCTGTTCTTCACTTTATCACTATAGCGAACCTTGCTGGTCGTCTGGATTGGGCGATTATCCGTCTTTGCAGCTCAGGAAAGTTTGCGGGTCACACATCAGGAGCAGGTTGTCGCGTAAGTCCTGGTTTGGTTTTTTTTTCTCGAACTACTTCTTATATGCTTCACACTCACGGAAGGTACTCACGTGATCCTTTCCGCAGTAGATACAACACGGTTTCTCATCAATTCTTTTGGGGCACTTATTGCTTCGATGAGCTCCTCCACATTTCACACATCGCTCAGGATTATTACACAGGGAATGAGTATGGTCAAAGGCCTGGCAGCGAAAACACTGCACAGGCCTTTTCCTTGGCTTGTACTTTTCCACTCGGATATCAAAACTGAACATATGATTTAGTTGGTAGATCTGCTCTCCTTCCAGGTTACGTTTCAGTTCAATAAAGAAAATCGGAAGCTTAACTTGTGCGTCCTTCTTTTTACTCACTGTTTCACTTTTGTGACCGGAAACTTCAGTCTTATTAGGTCAGTCAGAACAGCCTCCTCCTTGATCGAAGCAGGGAGATCCTTAATGATCGCCCTGATATTCCTTTCGCCTTGCAGCCGAAACGTATGAAATGCGATTCCTTTCTCGTTTAGAATTTTCATCATCTTCTTTAAATCTGCTTCATTTTGGACTGCCAACCAATCAGGGGTATCACTGGGGAACACGATGGGCGGGGGCGTGTCAACTGCTGGCGCTCCTCCTTCTCCGTGCTGGTTTGATCCAAGACCTGGAACCGGCTACTTTGCGAAATGTCCATCTTTTCCACAGTTTGCGGCACTTTCGCTGTTTTTTCGCAAATGTTCTCTCTCCGGCCTTATATGTTTTTCACCCGACTGCTGACATATTTCTAGTACCTTCTGCTTCTCGAAATTATTGAAAGACGATATGAGGGACGAGTTACGGTTACAGCTAATATAGTGATCAATTACATTTATTCAATATTAATACCTATTACGGTGGTTGATGCAGGGAGCAGACGAAATGTTCGCCAAGTTGGAGACTTCTGGCAATTTCTAGCCAAATTTGGCAACAAAAATAAGTGGTCAAAGCTGTTGCCAGCTTGGCGATATCTTGACATTACCGAGAAACCCGAGAAAACTCAATGTTAAATGGACTTGCCCTGCAGCCTTACTTTTTCGGCATAGCTTATCTCTAGATTTTTCATGTTACATTACGCAGAAAAAGACAATAATTTCACATATAATTGCACTAAAATCATGTATCTAAAATTTGTAACAACGTTTGAAAACAAAAAATAAGTACTAAGACATCGGTACTCACAAAATTGCTGATCATTGGTAATCTACGTTTTGGTGATATCTGCGTTTGGTGGCCTATGTTTTAGGGCAGGGGTTCCCAACCCTATGGCCTCGAGTACCGTGGCACCTGCCGATCGTTTAACGTGTGCTCGCCTCTGTGCGATCACATTAAAAATGTTTTAGTTTTCAATAAAATTCTGTGCGAAAGTTTTCTCATTTTTAATTAAATAGAAATAGTGTCCAACACATATACCAGCAGAAGCGAAATGCGACCGATCTCTTCTTTATGTGCATTTATTATTATTTCTATCCAACTATAAATTAACCTTGAAAAAGTAAATGGTGCCCGTTGTCCAACAAATATTCTAGAATGTGCTCTGAGGTACGAAAAGGTTGGGGACCCCTGCTTTAGAGTGACTTACGTTTTGGTCATCGGTGTCTTATGGCTACTAGCTGTCAGTTCATAACAGTTGCTGTGGGATAAAATGAAGTGAATTCGCAAGATATTATTAATCAGAATCGAAGAACCACAAACGTTGGTCACTAATTACAAATAACCACAAATTCATGGTCATTGGTGACCATCAAGGCCGTTGGATTTTCAATCATCAGTGTAGTGTGGGACAGTGTGCTGTGACAATATTTTTTAAAGCAGTGGATTGTAATAAAACGAAAGCAATGTAACATCGTAGAGTAACGTAGCCATGTTACATTACTTTCGTTGAGCTACAGTCATTTACAACTTCAAGTAACGGGCGGGTAGTTCATTCACAACAATCAAGTAATGGGACAAAAATTTTTAAATGAATTCACTAAAAGCATCAAAACTGAAACATAGTTTTTCTTTACATTTCTGTGTCACTTATCCTTCTTTGAGGTTAATTTTTAAAATTTTAAAAATTTGAAACATCAGATGGCACTTTCTGAGTTACTCGTTAGAGTTGTCATAGTCGCGTTTCTTAACTTCCTATTTGTATTTATGACTGCGAAACATTTTAATTACACATCGAAAAAAATCCAAATACAACAGACACACATAAAAGAATTTTCTTTCTGCTGATTCGTAATTAGTGCATCAGATTACAAAACGGAATCAGAGCAAACAAAAAAGGGGGTGTAACAGGGAAAACTAATCAATCGAATAATTTCTTCGATTTTTTAATACGTTCTAAAGTCGTTTTCAATCTGTATCTGACCCTAGAAATGGAGAGATAAATGTTTGTTTCGTGACGTATAATCCTTCCAGCTATATTAGCCATTTTGTTTTTATTGGTAACATAAACGGGGTTGAGGGAATTATTAATTCCGCGAAGTTTTTTATTCTTCTTGTTTGTGTGTCGTTTGCTTTTCCCTTTGTTGTTGGCACTTCATTTAACAGGGCGTGTTTCGCTTCAACAACGAATTCTATGTCGTCTGCTTTGTTATACAAGCGCGTGCTAATTCACCTGCACATATAAAAAACAAAGTTCTGTTCTCATTTGTCCAAGCTGCTATTACAAAAAAACTGTAACTTGACTTTTCCTTTAAAATGTGTCTAATATTGGTTAATATTGTTGATAATAATTTAGTAATAAATGGGTGAATTGTGATATTGTAAAGTATTAAGTGATATTGTAAAGTATTATAAAGTATTTAACACACAATAACACGCCGAACAAATACTAATTCAGAATTGAAACAACAAAAATCAGCTTTATATTTTCTCTGTCCAGGCTTTCTTATCTTATCTGATCATTATATCCTATCACGTTCATTTGCGCTTTTACAGCTGAGAATGCTGATTCGGTAAAACCATCGAAACTAGTCCTGTGAAAATTTCAAAATATAACGCTGATTTTTGTTGTTTGACTTCTGAATTATTATAAAGTATTGTAATAAATAGGTAATAAATTAGGAAGGTGGTATTGGAGAAATAAGTAAATAATAAATTGTTAAAATGATATTGTTCGCAAAAAATAAATAATAAATTGAAAATTTAATATTGTTAATAATAAATTGGTAAAGATGTTTACGGTAATAAACTAGTATTAAATTGTTGTTTTTGATAATAAATTAATAACAAATTGGTAAAATATTCCTGTTGGCAATAATAGTAAATTCTATTGTCGGTAATAAACTTATAAAGAATTGGTAAAGATGTATTGTCGGTAATAATTTCGAAGTAAATTGCTATTCTTGGTAATAAATCAGCAACAAATTGGGAAAATGGTTCTACTGATAAATTAGTAAGTTAGTATAACTGGCAATAAATTAAAAGCAAATTGGTAAACTGATATTGTTGGTAATGAATTAGTAATAAACTAAGACGTAAGTGTTGAATTTGTAAACAATTGATAAAATAGTATATTTAACAATAAATCTGAAGAAAACTGGTAAATTGGTTCTTGTTGGTTATCAGTTAGTAATAAACTAGAATATAATTCATAAATTGGTAAACTGTTGAGTAATTAATTCTAATGCTTGCAAGTTCATCAAGAAAACTGTAATCGAGTTTTGAAGTTAGGAACATTTGTAAGGAAGTCAATTTGAAATATTTCCCCAGTTATGGTATGTTACAGTACCGTGGCATTTTGCCCTTATGTGACCTGTCAAATGATGACATTTCACGAGATTTAAGATCTTTGATTTTATCAACCACACAGCTTGGAAAATCATGAAATTGCAGACTATTGCCATTCGAAGGAGTTATCTAGAAAAGAAACTTCGCAAAAGAAAACTTTCTGTTCTACGAGAACTTAAAAAATATTAATTTAATTTGTTTAAAAAAAGAAAAACTCTCTCTCAAAAAATGATTTTAAGAGCAAAAACAATGCAACAAAATAATTATATCCAGGGAAGATGAGACGAATCCTGTCTCGGATCCGAATCTCAAAAGATTCTCGAATATTATTAGGCTTCCAAAATCCTTCATAAAATAATAATCATAATAATAAACGCTAAAAAAGCTAATTACAATAAATTAATAAGAAAATGAATGCTAATAATAATATTAGTTATAACATTAAATTAATAAAAATAATTCATAATAATAAATTTGGAGTCTATGTTTAATGAAAACCAAATTTTAACATACAATTCATTAGTGATTAATAATCTAGGTATTCCTGAATTTGCAAATGTAATGTATATTTTTTAATATTAAAAATTTTACATCGGACACCCAAAACCAGTTTTTTAAAAATTTTGATTAAAACATTTAACTGTCTTCTAAATCTGGAGTTGAAAGGTTCGACTGATGAAAGAACCCGAACAATCGAGTTTTCGAACGCCGAATCTTTTTCAAGATTCGAGGAATATGATAATTCGATTTATCCCATCTCTAATATTGAGAATGATTAATAAATTGTTTCGTAAAATTAATATATGAATAATTATATATGAAGCATTTAAATTTATCTCTGTTTTTTATTATTCTAAATAATCATTGTGATCAAAATTACTTTCACAGAGAAAAAAAAAAAAAAAAAATGTCAGGCAGTCCAAAAATTAGAGCTTTTGTTTTTTCGTTTTTATTTATACATTAAAGATGGCAATAAGAGAAAAGTAATATAATGCGTTTCATTCCCAACATGCTTATTGAATTTCTTCATAAATGCTTATTTGTTCTAAAACTGCAATTGTAACTGTTAGAAGAGTTATTAGGCCACATGGATACAATGGGCAGTTAGCAAGATGGAAAATCTTCCTCAACAAGAAAACAACAAATATACACCTAGTGTTTGCAAAATCCATCATAAGAAATGGTTTATCATATTGTTAAGAAATGCCCAGCTGCGGTAAGATAGCTTTCCCGCAGAGAAGGTTTACATTTTCCAGAAAGTGGCAAAAAAGGCAGGACTGCCACATTTGGCGCGAAATCGCCTATTTGGTGACAAAACTGGGGATATGCCATAGCCGGAGTGAGAACATTCTAGAACGAATTCTTACCCGTTTTCCTGATGATATTCTCGAAGGTAAGTCAAAAGCTATAAATACCCTCCCTATACCCGGAGTAGGGGGTAACGTGAAGAATATCTGAGAGTATTTTGAGTTCAGTAGTAGTGTCTTGAGTTGAGAAATTAGCTTAACAGCGACCGAGCCGAGTTAAGAGCTGTACTTTGCCGTGAAACTGTGTTCACCGTTATAACCTCATAGACTGAAGGCTGTGTTTCTGATTGTTTCAGAGTGTTTATCGTAGGTTTTCGACGACCGTAACACGCGTCTTTGCAACTTTCCTCTGTAATACTGACGAATAATTTGTGTTTTGATATTTCATCAAGTATTGTCATCAATCAATCCAAATCCACGAAGATGTAGAACGCAACAATATTGTTACGAATTTTGTACATATATAAATAGTGTTAGTGAAATTCTATGTAAGAATTAAGTTTTCTTTTTTTTTTTTTTTTTTTTTTTGGGGGGGGGTGTATAATGTAGCATGAAAAATCTCAAGACGCATTGCTTTGCCGGAAAAGTAAGAATACAAGGGCAAGTCTATTTAACATTCAGTAAATGGCTATCTCGCTAAATTGGCGAGATATCACCAAGCTGGCGATGATTTTCGTGACTAAATTTTGTCTCCAAATTTGGCTAGAAATCATCAAACGTCTCCAAAATTCCCGGCCATTTGGCGACATTTTGGTATGGTCCCCGTATAACTGTAACGGGCACTGGAATTGAGGTTCACTCAACAGCGTTACATTTCATTCCTTTTTTAACTCGGAATGTACAAAATATACATCAGAGAATTATCTAATCGTTGCCACATGTTCTATTCAAATACTATAATAAATCTAAAATGATTTAGAAAAAAAAAATTAAGCAAAGAACAACAAAAAAGAAACAATTTTTCACAGATGATTCAGTATTTCTCATTCAATTAATTGAGATCTCACTTCGTGACATGGCAAAAATACATAAAAACTCAAAATGTCTATATTGAAAATTATGAGGTAAATCTTAAACACTTATTTCCTCGAATAAATTCCAGAATGGATTAAGCATGATTTAATTCACAATAATAAAAGGCGGCGTTATCTTTGTTATTGAGAAGCTTACTATCTCTAGATTGGCAACAAATCTATTATTCTGCTATTTTAAATGTAAACAAGCAATGGCCGCCATGGCAAAATTATTAGGCTTAGCGGCACTTAAACAAATTTTAAATTGTTGATAATTCTAAAAATATTGCATACAGATTTACTAAAGGCATAAAAACCTTAACTGGAAGATAAGAACAACATACAGTGGCTCCCAAAAGTGTTTGTACACTTATAATTTTCATTGAATTAAGGCTCTATCCATTAATTAAAAGTAAACTTTCTGAATGAGATTTTAATAATAAGATCTATAATCTATTCGAAACAAAATTACACGAAATATTTTTTAAATATAGCGAAACTTTATGTTTAAAAAATTAATAATAAAAAAATGACAAGCATTTTATCTCACAAAAGTCTCTGTACACTGAAATATTTTTGGATAAAATCAAAATTAGAATTATTGTTTGCCGCTTTTTTTAATTTTTGCATTGTGGTAACATTTAAAAAATCGTTTGCTTTAATTTTTATTGTTTACTTCATAATATTCTATTCATTATTGAAACATGGGTTGCAGTCGTAAAGAAATTACAAACAGCATTCGAAAACTGATAATTTTTCACCATAGCAGTGGTAAATCAGTTCCAAATATCGCTAAATTAGTTAATTTATTCCATTCTACAGTGCAGTATGTGATGAAACGCTTTAAAGAAGAAAATTGGTTTGAAATCAAGGTAAGAAAAGGTCGACCGAGAAAGTTAAATAAACAGGATAAGAGATTTATTATTAGAAAATTTGTGAAAAACCCACGTTTGAGTGCTATGTTTGAGTTCTGCAGAATTTAATGCAAATTTTTCTACTTCAGTTTCACCTGAAACTGTTCGACGAGTTCTCAGAGAAGCTGGAATACATGCGCATTCTGCCCGTAAAAAAAAATTTGTTAGTGAGAAAAACAGAAAGCTTGCGCTTTCATTCGTAAAATCAGTGATAAATACATCCGAAACGTACTGGAACAATGTCCTATTTGCTGACGAAAGCAAATTTAACACTTTTGGTTCCGATGGTCGAATAACTGTATGGAGAAGAAAAAATGAGGAATTTTCATTAAGAACTTAATTGGAACAGCTAAGCATGGCGGTGGAGGTGTTCTTGTGTGGGGGTGCATTGCAGCATCAGGACTAGGTAATTTGGTATTTATTGATGACATAATGCATCATTCTCTTTATTTAAATATTTTAAGAGAAAATTTAAAATTATCAGCCCAAAATTTGGGCATTGGAAACAACTTTATTTTTAATCATGATAACGATCCTAAGTATTCGGCTCTCAACGTTCGCCTGTGGTGTCTCTATAATTGTCCACAGGTTTTGAAAACACCACCTCCGTCGCCAGATTTAAACCCCATAGAACACATTTGGAAAGAACTGGAGGTTGCAATACGAAAACACGAACTCAAAACAGTCATGATGGAAGAATGGATAAACATTGATACAGAAATTACCAAAAAAATAAATAAATAAATAAATAAATGAAATTGTAAAATCTATTCCCAGACGCTTAAAAGCTGTTGTGGATGCTAAAGGATATCCTACTAAATATTAATTTAACGAAAAATAAAAATATTTAGTAATATGTCAAGATTTTTTTGAAGTGTATTTAGACTTTTGTGAGATAAAATGTTTGTCATTTTTTGATTATTAATTTCTCAAAAATAAAGTTTCGCTATATTTTAAAAGTATTTCATGTAATTTTGTTACGATTGGATTATAGATCTTATTATTAAAATCTCATCAGAAAATTTACTTTTAATTAATGGATAGAGCCCTGTTTCAATGAAAATCATAAGTGTACAAACACTTTAGGGAACCACTGTAATTCAATCATTTTTAAAACAAAAAATGCACAATTTACAAATGTATAAGAATAAACAAACTGAGATCACTGAGCCGAGTAACAGAGTGGATATATATATATATATATATTAACAAACATATAACGTAAAAAAAAGCAAATTTAATGAAACTATATATATATATACCTTTGGTGCTGTCGATTGCAACCAAAATACAAGGTGCACATCAACATGTTTAGCAGTCCTACATACAAATTTTCAACGTTCTGAGGTTACTCGCTTTTGAGTTATGCGAGATACATACGTACGTACTCACAGACGCCACGAAAAATTCTCTTCAGAATTCATTTTAAATTAGTTTTACAGTTTTTTGGGAGCAATGAGTCCTTTATTCTGTCCTTACGTTCAGATGCCACTCAAAAACATCGTTAAATTGCATTCGATAGCGGTGAAAATGGATATTTGCGTTGAAATATGATGCCTGAAACCTTTTCTCGATTACAATACTTCCTTTTTACTTCGTACAAGGAAGTAAAAAATGGAAGTATAACAGTTTTGGCTAAATTTCGTAGCCTCTAGAATGCTGATATTTACTTTTTATAGAAGATAATAGTCTAAATATAAAAAAAATTTGAAATTTTTTGGATTTTATATTACGCGTATGCTAAAGAACATGGAAACAGGGTTGCAGAGAAGCATTTTGGGCCATCCCCAACTGAGAAAATGGTAAGAACTTGTTGGAATCAGCAAGAGGATCAAAGAAAGCAACTGATAGATTGGGTATTTGGCAGAAAATATTACTTTGCATTTGATTCCTTGTAGTTAAAATATTGTAAATTCATCATAATGATCAATAATAAAGTTTTATTCTTCAAAAATGTGTATAAAAACAAGGTTGCGTCTTATACGTCGGCAAATACGGTAAATGTTTTTTTTTTTTTTTTTTTTTTTTTTTTTTTGTACAGTGTTGCCATTGCTCGCTTTGAAACCGTTGAGTTTGTTAATCAAAAACTCATAAATGCTTTACAAAATAAGAAATCGCCAATAAAACAAATTTCAAATTTGGTCTTCCACATGCCCATATTCTTAGGAGGATTACGTTATTCGAAATTGGATGGCTCTAGGCACCGTTGTTTTATCACAATGGCAGAAACATGCATGCATTTATGCAGATTCTTCATTATTTATTTTCTTTAAATATAACACAGATCGGTAATATTTGGCGGCGACATTTTGAAAAGTGATACAGCCTTTTAAAACTTTCGACGCAAAATACCAAAGCGAAATGAATAGCTCTCATGGGCTAATGCCCTTTGGGGTAGTGAATATTACTAATGGAAAGCCTGAAAGTATTTACAGTAAAACTTAGAATGCAAAATACATTCAAGTTCTATCAGGAGAACGATCTTAAATATGCAGCCCTAAAGATTCACTTGTCGTTATTATGCAACAGTCCTGAAGTTACGAAATCTCCTCGATATGCTGCGAACTTAAATTCGATCGAACATATTTTAAGTAAATTGGAGAAAAGAATAAGCAAGCATGGAATTTCTTCGAAAGCTCTAAATGTAATTCTTGAGGAATGGAGCATTCTGCCACGAAAAAATTAGTTAAATCCATGCCAAAATGAATGAAAAGCGTAATTTTAAGCTAAGGCAGCGGTTCTCAACCTTTTGACTAACGCGTAACATCTAAACAAAAGTTGAAAACTTTCAGTACCACCACTACAAAGTAATACTACCACCACCATTCTCGAACAACTCATAAATTTACGAGTTTTAGAGAAAAAACTCAATCAGGATGTTGGGGTTTTAATTTTTGAATTTACACTCATGTCCAAAATTATCTTTACATACCCAAAAATGATGATATTCAATGAAATATCGAATCAATGTGATCCGTATTTACAGGAAATGTGTGAACACCAAGCCTAATTAGCATTATCCAATCAAAAGTAATCAAACGGTTTGTGATATGCAAATCTAGGCGTTACGTCATCCAAGGGTGAATCAAGCGCTTTGCGCAAACTGAATATTTGAGTGAATTTCTGCAACATAGCGTTTGATTTCAGTGTGTAGGGACTCAAAGCGGTTTGTTATGGCTTCGAAGTATCATTTGGAAGAATCTGTAAAGTGGCGAATTATCGGCCGTTTAGAAGCAGGGCAGTCAATCATGGAAACAGCCACACGTCTGAATATTTCAAGACAGACAGTCTCTAAGCTATGGAAACAGTTTCAAAATGATGGAAGTGTTGTAAGGAGGCCTGGCCAAGGTCGGAAACGAATGACAACTGCTTCTGAAGATCGGTATCTGGCATTAACTGCCCGTCGTAACAGAAAGGCTACTGCTCGGCAGTTAAGTTCAGAGCTTGCAGCCCCCACTGGAACTGTTGCATCACGGCAAACAATATACAGAAGGCTTAATGAAAAAGGCCTTTATGCCAGAAAGCCAAGAGTATGTGTTTTACTGTCTTCACAGAAAAAGAGGGATCGCTTTAATTGGTGTAAAGAACATCAAAACTGGACTGAACATCAATGGTCCCATGTTCTCTTTACTGATGAGTCGCGGTTTAGTTTAACTGGTGGTTCTATACGTGTTTACATCTGGAGGGAGTCAGGAACACGAAATGATCCCTCGAACATTGTGGAACGTGACCGTTTCGGTAGTGGAGGTGGGATGGTATGGGGTGGAATAATGATCGATGGACGTACGCCCCTACACATGTTCAGCAGCGGATCTGTGACAGGCCAGATATATCGAGATGAGGTCTTAGATCCTTATGTAAGACTTTTCAGGGCTGCATATGGACCTGACTTTTTATTTATGGATGATAATGCCCGTCCACATCCAGCCAACCTCGTTGATGAATTCCTTGAAAGTGAAGACATTAAGCGAATACCTTGGCCACCAAACTTTCCTGACCTTAACCCGATAGAGAACTTATGGGACTACCTTGGAAGAGCAATTGCACGTATACATCCTCCTCCTACAGATGTAAATGCTCTGAAGACGGCATTGCTGGTGGTTAACAACGTTATTTCCAGCCTTAAAACACGTTGTGATATGTGTGTACAAGTCAGGGGAGATCATATTCCATATTAAATTCGTAAGACTTAATTCTTTTTCTGAATCATCCCTTTTTTTCTTAACTCTCTTTGTCACACTTTATTACCATTTTTATTGTTTCATGCTACAATTATATATTATATGAGGTGATCTTCAATTTTTTTTCTTTTGCGTTTATGTGTCATCATGTTATGTATCATTCCACGAAAATTCATTAAATTATAAGTCATAGTCTGTGAGAAATCCGTGAATTTATGCATGTAAACATAATTTTGGACATGAGTGTATTAGTTAAAAATACTTTGCTTCTTTGCGTACCACCGGTTGAGAACCCCTGAGCTAAAGGATATCTAACGAAATATTGTATTCCCCGTTATTTCATGTTTTCATTAGGCTGTAAAATATTCATTTATTTTTATTAAGCAATTATTTTATGTTTATTTTATGTTATTTACCTTTTTTATCTTTTCCGCTTTCCACTTTCCTGCCAGAATGCTAATTTCTAGTTCGCTCGAATTCAGATGAGGTAGTACAAAGAGATAGTATTTGAAGGAAAGTCTGAGATTAAAGAATCAGAGCGTGTTTCTCCTGCCAAAGACCGCGTTGCTAGATGCTTTTGAGAGCAGTTTATCTACTGCGTCGTATTATTCTCACCAGTAGGCTTGACACGCCGATATTAGGTCTGAGTCAACTCCCTAGTTTTTTGTTTGTGTAGCCCTTAGGGCTAACTTGCTTTTACTTAGTTAAATTCATTACTTTTGATTTACGCAATAAATGCTGGCTGATTCTGTAAGCACAGGACACGCCTTCCATTAATTTTTACCTGAGTTAAATGAAAGGGCATTTACACCCTTCACAGTCTCTCTTACAATTTCCAGGACATAGCGATAAGTGGTTTTACGTCTCAGGCAGGTTCTTATAATTTATGTTGCCAAATAGAACGAGATTCGATAAAATATAGAACTATTTGTTCAAAGCTCCCAAATACATACATGATTTATTTTTCAGAACGTTTTGAATAAAGTACATTTTTAAAGCCCAAAGGCTATTAATTATTTAGTTTCGGTTATTTCTATTAATTTCCTTTTAGCATATTGCGTTGGTTCACTATAAACGGAGTTTCACTTTCAAATTGTTGCTACCAAATATTAGAGCCCTGCATTATATTTAGAGAAATTAAATAATGAAAAATCTACATGAATGTATGCATGTTTCTCGCACTGTGAAAAAACGGTACTCATCATCATCAAGCATCAGATCGGTGATATCATATTCTGAATAACGTAGTCCTCCACTCGAATATGGGCATCTGGAAGCCAAAATTTGTAATTTGTTTTATTGTCTATTTCATATTTTGTAAAACTGAAAAAAAAGCGAATTTTTGATTATTAAACTCAATGATTTCAAAACGAACAATGGCAATACACTGTGAAGAAAAAAAAAAAAAAAAAAAAAGATTTTATCTCCGGCGCGCCGGACTGTGCATCGGAAATTCTAAAGATATGTTTTTTCTAAATTGTTTGTGATAGTGCTGTTGAATTGAATTTTATGGTTTAAGTGAGAAGAACATAATATTCAATAAATAAAGGTAACACGTAACGTTAAAATAACGCCCCTTTGAACGTAATATAAAATCTGAAAGCCTTCAGATTTTTTTTTTTTTTTTTTTTTACCAAAAACGTTTCAAATAACCTTTTGGAAACAAGCAGGTTTAAAAACAAGTAATATATATATATAAAAAAAATAAAGTGAATTTTTATGTAGGTCAACAAAGAAAAAATTTTAAAATATGTATACAAAAAAATCTGAAATGTTTCAGATTTTAAATTACGTCAAAGGGGGCGTAATAATTTTAAAATGAACATATCTAGAATTTCTGATACACAGTTTCGGGCGCTGGAGATAAGAAAGTTTTTTTCCCACGTAGAGTGTTACCACTGCTCGCTTTTAAATCGTTTAGTTTGTTAATCAAAAATTCGTTAAGGGTTTACAAAATTTGAAATAGAATAAAACAAATTCGCAATTCAAAATTCGGGCTTGCAAGTGCCCATCTTTAGTTTAAACACTACGTTTTTCAAAATTCGATGGCTCTAGGTATCATTGTTTTTTCACAATTCATGCAAAAGTTCGTGCATTCATGGAGATTCTTCATTATTTAGTTTCTTTAAATATAATACAAGTCGATAATATTTGGTGGCAACAGTTTGAAAAGTGAATCAACACTTAAAGTGAAACGACGCAAAATTCCGTCCGTTTTGAGACTGATAGCTCTTTGGAGCTAACGTGCCTTTGGGCTAATACACTCATGTCCATAAATTAAGGATAATTCGGAGTCACGCGGAAATCCAACTCTAAAATAAATATATCACCTGTAAAATCACTACACACATCTTCAGGAATCATATGCAAATTTCAGGAAGTAACCAGATGACACCGATTTTACGTCTCAATGACAAGAGTGTAAGAGAGTGATATATAAGGAATACAGGCAAAGAAGTAAAATTGTTCGCAAGCGCTTTATAAGCATTTCAGTGCAATAACCGAATAGTTATGACACAAAGGACTCATTTGGATGATTTTTTACGTGGTAGAATTATCGGCCGACTGGAATGTAAGCGTAAACAACTTGAAGTATCAGACGAACTTAATTGCCCAGAGTATCATCTCCAGGCTTTGGCAACGATTCCAAGATGATGGTTATGTGAATAGACGTTACAGCACAGGTTGCCCCAGAGTTACAACGCCGAATGAGGACCGGTATTTGGCAGTTACTGCCAAAAGAAACAGGCGGAGCACAGCCTCAGACCTGTCTCGTCAGCTCTTTTCAGCCACTGGTACGACAATTTCAGGGCAGACCGTGTACAGACGCTTAGGGCAGATTGGTCTATATGCTCGTAGACCTGTCAGATGCGTTCCACTTACTGCAACTCACTGTCGCCTGCGGTTAGCCTGGAGTAGAGAGCATGCATTGTGGACACCGCAACAGTGGGCTTGTGTGATGTTTTCCGACGAGTCCAGGTTTAGCTTGCAATCTGATTCTCGCCGGACTTTCATATGGAGAGCTCCAGGTACCCGTTGCTACCAAGAAAACATCATTGAACGACACCGTTACGGTGGTGCAGGAGTGCTCGTTTGGGGTGAAATTATTCTGGGTTCCAGAACTGACCTGCATGTTCAAATTGGAACCATGACAAGCCAAATCTGTCAGGACGTCCTTCTGGAACAACATGTACGTTTGTTTCGGGGCGCCATGGCGCACAATTTGTGTGTATGGATGACAACGCCCGTCCTCACCGTGCAAACATCGTAAGCGAATGCCTTCAATCGGAGGATATCACCCGTATGTACTGGCCAGCATTCTCACCGGACTTGAATCCAGTAGAGCAGGGGTGGAACATGCTTGGCCGACGAGTTGCAGCCCGTCAACCTCCTCCTACATGTCTACCGGAAGTTCGGAGAGCATTGCTTTTTGAGTGGTGTAATATCCCCCAAGATCAGATCGATAATTTGATACTCAGCATGCCTAGGCGTTGTACGGACTGTATTGCATCGTCTGGGAGACATACAATGTATTAACAATCATACCAACCATGTAATATTGGTTTTCTGTAAATACAGTCAAAAGTCGTTAATTCGGACACCCATAATCCGGAATTATCTATAATCCGGACCTCAAAGCTAAAAACTTTCTGCGCATGCGCCGCGTTGACACATGCGCATAGGCATTTACGCGTGCGCGTAAGACCTTTACGACTGCGCATATGCTTGTGCGCAAGTGCAGAATACGTTTTCGCGTGCGTGTTTAATGTATAACGGGCGGTATAAGCTAAAATTATCTAATTATCTATTTCAGTTAATGTTGATGATTGCGTTGTTCCTTAATCTTCGAACTGGATCCGGATTACTTTTTTCAGACTGTAAGAGCAATTTTATAAAAGTAAACTTGAACTTTCGATTATGTCAAATAATATAATATAACAATAATATAATATAATAATATAGAATTTCCGATGCTGGAGCGCCCAAAGGATCTACAAAACGAAAGTATGTTTCGATGTCCATCAAACAAAAAGTGGAATTGCTGCAAAAAAATGGATAAAGACATGAAGAAGGTGACAGAGAGGTTAGTGAAAACGAAAAAATTTCGATTGACAAGTTAGTCGGTATTCTCGGCACAGCAATTACGGGACTTGAACAGCGGAACTTTGTAATTGAACAAGAAATTATGTCTGTTTATAGGATTAAAGAGAAAGTATTATCACATAAAACGAAGCAACTTAAACAACTTACATTGAAAGAAATGTTTAATAAAGTAAACAAATAAATATTAAGCTTTTTTTTTTTTTTTTTTTTTTTTTTTGTAAATTTTGATACCCTTTATATCATAATTGTTCTTTATTTCATAAATTACTGTTTCATATTTTTAATTTTAGAATTTCTGCATGCCATCTTACGAGATTTAAACTGATAATCTATAATCCGGAAAATTCGATAATCCGGAATCGCCGAAGTCCCGACGAGTCCGGATTAACGACTTTTGACTGTAGTGCTTTTTTTTTATTATTATTATTTGCTCCAGGGAGAAAAAATCGCTAATTTTTTTAATAATATCAAACATATAGCATCTTTTTTTGCTCTTTACCTTTTGTTTAATAAATAAGCTTTATAAATAAGTCAAATTTGTTTTGCTTCTAACTCTTCCTTTGCCTGATTTTGCATTATCCTTAATTTATGGACATGAGTGTAATAAACAGATATAAGAAATTTCTTGACAGGTTTTGTGAAATTCGGTGCAGTTTTACAAAATATGAAATCGATAATAAAACAAATTCCAAATTTCAAATTTGGTCTTCCACATGCCCATATTCGTAGGAGGATTGCGTCATTCAAAATTCGATGGCTCTAATGTACCGTTGTTTTATCACAATCGAGAAATATACATACATTTAATGCAGATTTTTCATTATTTAATTTCTTCAAATATAATGCAGATCTCTAACATTTGGTGGCAACAGTTTGAAAAGGGAAACGGACATTTATAGTGATTCAACGCAAAATCCCAAAATGAAAACAATAGTCCTTCAGGGACAAAGCCCCTTTGGACTAAAAAAAATATATATAAAAAAATTAATATGTGGAAAAACTGTATTAATATCAGGTGTCATCCACTACAAATTAAAAAAAATTTATTTGAACTTGAGTGGATGAATAAAAAGTATTTATTACGCCACAAGAGGCCCCGCACTATTCACCATAATTGTCGGTGTTAATGTATATATTTTCGTTTTCTTCTTATTTAGCCAAGATTTTACTTCATTTTCTTTACTTATAGATTTACTTATCAAATTACAAATCGCTATGGACTTCGTTCCTGCCAAGGTAGACTTTATGTGTAAATAGTTTTTACTCTTGTGAAACGTTTCAGTGTACTACAAATTGTGTTTTTCATCATTTTACTTGCCAATTATTGCTTATCAGAAGAATACTTTTTATGAAATTTTTAAAATGCCTTATAATACATCCTGGAAAAGTTGGCGCAACCAGAGCTCTAGTCAACTAAAATGCTTTTGATCCCTACTAATAGATGTCGCCACACGAGCACCTCATTTGTTCAAAGTTTACTTATTCTACGGACGGCGGCACAGGAGCCTCCGTCGCTAGTAATCTCTGAGTTCTAGCACAGCAAGTGTACAAGTACTTCCATATTATTGGATACAACTTACTCGATTCTTCAAGTGTTTAAAAGTCAAGTATCATATATTGGTAAAGGCCGTTAATGGTCGATTGCCTCTTACTAAGTGATAAGACATAGACATAGATATAAAAGTATTTATTAGCGATTGAAAATTTGAACAAGATATATAGGGAGAGTGTGAGCTAATAGCAGGAATTTGAAAAAGATGATCAATTGTATACGTGAAAAAAAAAGTAAAAATTATTTTGCTAATATTAAGAAACTAATATTCGCTAATGAAACTGAAAAACAGAAATGTCTGAAAATAAAAAGGAGCCATTGCATCTAATTACCTCAACTGCGTAGAATTAGGTTTTTAACTTCTTTTTCAGTATATTTATTGCTAAAAAAGCTGTCGTGCTTTAAAGAAACCTTTTACAATAAATAAAGCAATAAAAAAGGTAAAAGAATCATGAAATGAATGCAGCCTTTAGACGATTAGTGGTTTTTATTAGTATCTAAAGAGAATTTTCAAATCGATTATGAAAAAGAAAAGAACGGGTCACGAAATCGGCATCTTTCTTTGAATGGTTATGGCATCACCGTGTTGCGAAGGTATAATTACAGTTAATAAATTGGCAACGATCCATAATATGCTGTCATCTATACAGCTAAATCAAAGTTATGACCACAAAAACATGCTGGGTTTGATAAATGAATAGGTTAAACTTCGAATTTTTTTACAAGGGAAATATTTTCTTTGGAAGTAAATTTAATCGAAAAGAGCTTTTAAAATGATGTTCACGTAGATAATAATTGTTTACTTCATTTTATTTCGATACTGAAGCTTATTCTTTTCGATTATCTACATATCTGAATGAGATTACACGCTCTGATATAAGAATGGTTGGAATTTGCAATAAATCTATGCGATTAGTTTCAATTGTTTCTGATGGATTATTATTGTCATTTCAGCATATATTTATTAGACGAATTCGTAGAGATCGTAATATTTCCCTTTTTATATCAAATAAAGAAAACATCGAGAGTTGCCATCTCTTAAACCTAAACTTTTACAGTTCAACAAGCAAAACTCAACAGAAGTAGAATTCCGGTTATAAAAGCTCAGGTATTTGTTTCAGCATTTATTGTTTTAACTTAAAATAATGCAAACAAAAAAATACCAAAAATTAAAAAAAAAAAAAAAAAAAAAACATGCAGTATTCCCACCCACTCCCCGTATATTTTCCCCTCTATCTTTTTATGGCCAAGTTCTAAAAAGTTTAAATATATTCGCGTAATTTTTTTCTTCTCAATGCACTCAGAAAATTTATTAGCGAAGACAATTCCTCGCAAATTACTCACGAAGGTCACGCCGAACCTTTTCCTTCTAAGTGTTCAATTGTATGCAAGATTAATGCAAGACCCTACCCAACACATCGAAACAAACACAAACTGGCATTCAGTTTAAGGTTTCGCTGAGCCATTGCATATTTACCTTCTCTAATTATTGATGGATGATTTGTGGCATAAGGTGTAGCAGAGATAACACTAAGAGCAGGCGAGTTTCAAATTACAAGGAAGTAAAAATGAAGATAGCTTATCAGATATTGTAATGTTGATATTACCATGTATTCTTGTTGGAATGTAGATTTCTTTTAAAGAATTAGCATTGTGATAGTTAGCTCTTGTTTATCTATGATTACTTTTAATTTTTTATGTTCTCACTGTAAACATGTCCTTCCCAACTTAAATTATTCGCATAATTTTACACTCTCGATTTCTGGACAACAAACATTTTTTTAAAAAAATGAGGACGGAATATGTGACGAATTACGGTATTACCGCTAGAATAATAACTATAATAAAAGATAAAGAAAAAGGAAGAAGTATAATATTCTCTAGATGGAAAAAAAATATTAAATGCATAAAAATTTCTACCCATAAGCAAACGATAATTTACGAAAAGCAAGTTTTACCTATGGAGGAAAAATAAGCGATCCTTAAATAGCATCACTGTGTTCTTAAATTCTATTTGCGACCCCTGGTGTCTAGTGTCCTGTTACATTTTTTCTCGTCAAAATAAATTACATTTCGTTCTGACGACTGCAAACGATTAGCCTATTTTAACCCTGGAAGCGAAAAATTCCTCTTTCAAAACAACACAAAACCTGTTTATTTGTTTGCATTTCTAAATATCGTTCCCATATCGCGTACGTGTTGGATTTTGTGCTGGCACCAATTCCTTTTATAATCTTTTATGCATTCGGCGTGGTGAAAGTTATATATAAAGCTTGGGTAACACTTGTCATTCTACAAATAATTATTAGTCCTTCTTTCTGTTACCATTTCATCATTGCATTAACACGTTATTGCGTGTTATGTTGTTGCCACTTGCTAATGAAAAAGAGAGAGAAATGTAATCTGCTCTACATTTTTAGAGCATTCTTTTCCTTTCTTGTTTTCTTCTAAGAGCTCAGCGTAACTTTCTGAAAACAAAAATGGTATTCTGTTAGATGACATTGAGATTTTTCACTAAAAATTAATGCCAAAATAAATGCGCAAAATTATAATAAATTCAAATAGAAAGCCAAAAGATTCTTGCTAGATGCATAATAGATGCCGATCCAAACAGCCGTTATTAATAACGACAGCGCGTCCAATAAAAATTATCGATTGGATATGATACAAATAAAGTCCCTTTTAATTTTCAGTTAAATACATTATTAAAATGAAATGAACATTTAAATCATTAAAAAATGTTTATGTCGTTTTTAAGGCACTCAATTTGTTGAAAAATTTGAAAAACAAAAACAGTAGTAGTAATAATAATAATAATAATCTTACGCTTTTCTAAATGGCAACACTCTCAGAGCTAATTCTGCTTGAGGAAGCATAAAAATAAATCTTACGTCACGCATGGTGACAGCAGTTGGCTGGGCGAGTGGGTGGTATGTTCATGGCAGGAAGACATAAAGTAACGTAAATTCTATAGCATGTTGCTTTCCTTGTAATGATTCTTTCTTATAACGGATAGTAATGTCATATTCCTGAAGTCTCTGTATCGATCTATAGCTCTCTGCATCGATCTATGGTTATCTGTATCGATCTATAGCTATCTGTATCTTTCGTATGACTGTATGGCCTTCGGTATTTTTCAAAGTTTAGAGCCAGATCAACGGTGCATTATCTGTGTGGAGCAGAAATTTTCTGCTGTGAGGTAATGGTGGAAATGTTCTACGCCTTTAACTGTGGCGAGCAACTCTTCCCTGCTGGAACACAAATTACTCTCTGGTTTATATAGACACTTGCTTCAATATGCCAAGACACGTTCTTGACCATTTATTTCTTGGTCAACAACACCGGTTGGACACTTGGTGAGACAAAACACTTGGTGGAACAACAACACTTGGTGGGACAAAACAACACCGACACTCTTATCGTTCGCCTCTTTGTCGCGAATTAATGGTTTGTCGACCTAAGGATCGTCAGGATTGTCGCAGATGTTAAAGACTCCTTCAGTTTGTCAAATGCATCCTCACATTCTTTGGTCCCCAATAATTTCTGCTTGCCCTTTGTCAGTTTGTGAATTGGTATTGGAATGGAAGAAAAGTCCTACGTCAGAAGATGTGGAGAAAACATCTTGAAATTCTTTAATGACATGCTAGACAGCACTCTTCTCTTCATCGCTTAGATGTGCATTCTGCAATAACTCCGAAGTTAGGCTTTCCGAATACTGGTTCATTTAACGAAGGTCTCTGGAGGTACATCTGCAACCATTTCGCCTTTCGTAATAACTTTCGCCTTATCACTTACGTTAGCAACTCTCATCAGGATGACGAGAAAGCGCGAGAAACCTTGATAGGTCGGCGATTGTTGAGGAAATAGAACCCATTTCGGGCTGTTACAGTTCTTAGTATTGTTGCGTACGTACGAATTCGTTACTAAATGAATGCACAAGTCCGATGAAAAATGAACAAAAATTTATTATTATCACAACAAAAATGCTTAAATTTTCTCAAATTATCATGCAGTATTACAATATCTCACAGTAGTTATCTTTTAACTACTCAAATGTCCATTAGAACGTAATTCAAAACAGCTAAAGAACGCTAATCCGCGAATTCGCTACAATCAACAAGAGCAGTTTTCTAAACAACAATAAATTAAGCAACTACTACAAACTGAGATGTTTTCCTTCTTTTATAAGCTTTTAAAATCACGCGCTAGAATTTTCCAGTACTTTCTCGAAAGCAAAAAGAGATATTTATTTATTTAACGCACGCGCTCTTGTATTTTTGATTTTCCGGCTTAGCTTTCTTTTAATATTCGTCACGCGCTGCACTGCGCGAGAAATAAAACCATTTAATTTCTAATTGCACTAACATTAGCTTTTTAAATACCAAATTCGTAACACTGCCCCCCTCCCAAGGACTGCACGTCCCGGGCAGTACAATCCCTGGACAGGAAGCTAAACTTACAACTGTTGCATAAACATTACATTACAATATCAAACAATATAAACAATAAATGCAATAACTAACTTAAACAAATCAAATGCTATCAAATACTAAATACAAAACAAATACTAAATACAAATCAAATACTAAATGCAAATCAAATACTAAATACAAATCAAATACTAAATGCAAATCAAATACTAAATACAAATCAAATACTAAATGCAAATCAAATACTAAATACAAATCAAATCAAATACACATTTATAAACAAAAAGGACCATGGTCTGATACTATTTACAATTATTTACATTACGTACTATGGCCATAGTAATGAGCTAACCTGTCGTAATGAACGACTTTAGGTTTAGAGTTCGAAGACTTACGAATCCGAACCACGACGTCATTCAGCCTTTTTAGGACTGTATACGGGCCATCCCAAGGTGACTGTAATTTCGGACAAAGTCCTTTCCGTCGAGTCGGATTCCACAACCACACCTTGTCTCCTTCGTGGAACTGATGTTCAGTAGCTCTTGTGTCGTAGCGGGTCTTCATCTTTTCCGTCGCCAAGTTGACTCGCTCTCGTGCAAAGTTGTGCATCACTTCAAACCGGGCCTGGAGATCTTGGATGTGTTCCTCAGGCGATGAAGGCGCATTCGTATGGCGATCAAACAGGCGGTCACAAGGCAGACGAAGGTCTCGACCGAAGAGCATCTGAGATGGAGAATAGCTGGTAGTCTGGTGTTTCTTTTTGACCCTACCATGATTTCGGCTGTTTCTCGAGCTGGTTCTTTCGGACAAAGCGTCGGCATTTCCAGGTGAGGATCCCTTCTTAGGATGGATAGTCATGTCTTCAGATCCTGAAAGCAGTTTGTTGTTTTTCAAGTCTAAGGAAAAATTGTATTTCCTTAAAAAGTCCAATCCGAGTATGCATGGATCTGTGATATCCGCCACATATGCCGTGTGATGGTAGGCGGCACTTCCAAACGTGATGCTTACGTTTAACTTCCCAGTTATGTCGATCTTATCACCAGACGCAGTCTGAAGTGCAACACAGGATGGCGTCCAAATAAGTTTATCTTTAAACTGTTCAGCTAAATCTTTCCTAATGATGGTAACATTAGCTCCTGTGTCAATGATCATATTGCAAGGAACTCCATCGATATTCCCATTGATGGACAGTCCGTTATTGTTGCCACTCACTATAGAGATCTTAAGCGCTTTAAAACAGGGTTTTTCATTATCTGGCAACCTCCGTTCCTTGATATGGTCATTAATTTGTTTCCTGCGTCGTTGCTCAGAAATTTTCTCAATTTTCGTACCCTGGGGTGTTCTGCAATTCTTTCGTACGTGGCCTTCAGCTCCACAGTTCCAGCACTTTGGTTTCTTGTCAGTCCTTTTCCTTCCCGTGGCATTTAATTGTCTGTTTAAATCGTATGCCTTATTTTCCGTGCTCTGGGGAGTTCTGCAGTTCCTTCGTAGGTGGCCTTCAACACCGCAATTCCAGCACTTTAGGGTCGGTTTTGTTTCCCCACTATTCCGTCTTAAAGCATTCACTGGTCTTGTCAACTCATCCGTTTCATTATCCGTGCCCTGGGGTGTTCTGCAATGCCGTCGTAGGTGACCTTCAGAACCACATCTCCAACATCTTACAGCCACTTTGTTCTCACTGCTACTCCGTATCAAAGCATCGACTTGTCTGGCTAAATCATCTAAACGAGCCATCAGTTGATCCACTGGCTCATGGACTCGCACAGCTCTAACTGGGTAGCGATCTCTACTAGTTGCTTGCTGAGCTGCCTCGAACTTCATGGCGTACAACAGAGCGCTTTTTATGTCCTTTACATCTGCCATTCGAAGAGCTTTCTGTATTTCAGGATCCCGGATGCCATCGATGAAATATTGCAGGGACAGGATTTCCCTTGTTTCTGTCGGGCACTCCGAAAAGGCGTGATGTGACAGCCTTTCAACATCCGTGGCGAGCTCCTGAAGCGTTTCGGTGAGCTTCTGTTGACGAGATTTTAATTGGAGCCTGCTGTAGTCTTTTAAACATTTCTCGCCGAAGCGCAGCTCCAAAGCGCCGGATAGAGCTTCGAAATCTAGCCTTTGATTTTCGGGAAGCGTCTGCTCTCAGAGAAACGGCGAGATGACAGGCCTTAGCTTGGGAATCCCATCCATTCGCATCCGCAACAATAGAAAATTGTGTCCTATACACCTGCCAGGAGGTCTTCCCATCATATGTAGATAGTTTCAGAACGGAACGAGCAGGCATCGATAAAAATTTGAAACCTTCAGAATTGTTTCCTACCGTCGCTATGCACTTCTTTAGGCTGTCAACTTCTTTGGCGACGGCAGCAGAAACCCTATCATCAATTTGTTGTTCGACGGCAGAAACTCTCTCTTCTATATGTTCTTTTACAGAAGAAATTCTTTCTTCTACTTGTTCTTTTACCGAAGAAACTCTTTCTTCTATTTGCCCAACTTTAGTTTCAACCGCGTCTATTCTGCCTTCCATAGCCTCAAATTTATTTTCTATTACGCAGGTAATTTCTCTTTTCATTTCGTCCTGACCTGCTTTCATCTCATTTTTAAGAGATTTCATCTCTTCCTTAACGGATTCCTGGCCCAATTTCATTTCTTCCTTAACGGAGTTGACGGCCCCTTCCATCTTTCCTTGGCTTGATTTCATCTCTTCTTTCATTTCTTCTTTAAACGAGGCAAAGGCTGTTATCAGTTGCCTTAACTGCTCTTCCATCGCTCTTGTTATTGGCATTCAAACCCCACTCCTGACACCAAAAATTGTTGCGTGCGTACGGATTCGTTACTAAATGAATGCACAAGTCCGATGAAAAATGAACAAAAATTTATTATTATCACAACAAAAATGCTTAAATTTTCTCAAATTATCATGCAGTATTACAATATCTCACAGTAGTTATCTTTTAACTACTCAAATGTCCATTAGAACGTAATTCAAAACAGCTAAAGAACGCTAATCCGCGAATTCGCTACAATCAACAAGAGCAGTTTTCTAAACAACAATAAATTAAGCAACTACTACAAACTGAGATGTTTTCCTCCTTTTATAAGCTTTTAAAATCACGCGCTAGAATTTTCCAGTACTTTCTCGAAAGCAAAAAGAGATATTTATTTATTTAACGCACGCGCTCTTGTATTTTTGATTTTCCGGCTTAGCTTTCTTTTAATATTCGTCACGCGCTGCACTGCGCGAGAAATAAAACCATTTAATTTGTAATTGCACTAACATTAGCTTTTTAAATACCAAATTCGTAACAGTATATTCCCTTATGCAGTACCGGAAATTTACATGTTCAGCTATGGATCCAAGTTGTAAAGATTCTGTTCCTTCTGGTACTGTGATATGGCCTTGATGGAACCTTCCACCTATAGTGGACGGATTAACACCTTCATCTTTAATTCCGAATAAGGTTATGTCCTCAGAGACAGACTGCAGTTCGTTATTTTAAGAATTCAAGGAAGAATTATATTGCTGGAGAAAGTGTAATCCGAGTATGCAAGGGGCGGTAATATTTGCTATACATGCCATGTGATGGTAGGGGCACTTCTGAACATGATGTTAGCATTTAATTTTCCACCGATGTCAATTTTATCCCCGGACACAGTGTAGAGGTTAACGCATGCCTGCATCCCGATGTATTTTCCTTCCACTTGCTGAGTCAAATCTTTTCAGATGACATTGGTAACATTGGCTCCTGTATGGATGGTCATACTACAAGGAACTCTATTTATAACGATATGTCGCATGATGAAGAGTCCATTATTGTCTCCAGTCACTGAAGAAATTTGAAGGCTTTAAAATGACGCTTCTCAGTATCTGGCAACCTCCTCTCCGCAAGATGGCTACTAATTTATTTTCTACGTACTTAATGGGAAGCTTTCGTATTTTCCATGCCTTGGGATGTTCTGCAGTTCCTCTGTGCGTGACCTTCAGCACCACAATTCCAACACTTTAGGGCGATTTCATAGCATTCCTATTTGGTCTCAAGTCATTGACTTGTCTGGTTAAATCTTCTAGACGAGCAGTAATTTGATCCACTGGCTCTTAGACTTGATCACCTCAAACTGGATGGCGGTCTCTACGAGTTGCTTGCTGTGCTGCCTCGAATTTCATGGCGTACACTATAGCGCTTTTTAAATTCTTGACATCCGCCATTCGGAAGGCCTTTTTGTATCTTAGGATCTTGGATACAACCAATAAAGTACTAAAAGGATATTTCCCTTGCTTCTGATGAGCAGTCTCAAAACGCGTAATGAGACAGCAATTCAGCATCCGTGGGGAGCTCCTAGAGTGTTTCTGTGGGCTTCTCTTGTCGAAATTTGAACTAAAGCCTGCTATAGTCTTTTAAACACTTCTCGCCAAAGTTCAGTTTCAACGCGTCGGATAGAGCTTCAAAGTCTAGCCTCTGATTTTTGGGCAGAGTTTTAAGGACATCCGCTATGTCTGCTCTCAGAGAAGCGGGGAAATGGCAGTCGTAGCATGGGAAACCTATCCATTTGCGTCCACGACTCTAGAGAAGTGAATCTCGTACACCTGTCAGGAGATGTTTCCATCATAAATGGACAGCTTTATCACAAAATAGGTAAAAGTAGTATACCTTTAGAAAGGATCGAGAAAGCATGGATAAAACTTTAAAACTGTCAGAACTGCTTCCTGCTGTCGCCATGAATTTCTTTAAGCGGTCAACTTCTTTGGGAACAATAGAAACGCTAAAATCGACTTTTTGTTTGATAGCAGAAACTCTCTCTTCAATTTGTTGTTCGGCAGAACAACATTTCTTCATTTCCTACCATGTCTAATTCTGCTTTCCATAGCTTGGAAGTTTTATATTATGGAGGTAATTTCTCTTTTCATTTTCTCTTGATCTGCTTCATTTTTTTTTCTTGAACTGATTTGACGACCACTTCTATCTTTTCTTCCATCTCTTCTTTCCTTTCTTTTCATCTCTTTTTTCATTTCTAGTTGCCGCGCTTTTATCTCTTGTTTAGCGGACTCTAGGCCCCACTTTCATCTCTTCTTTAAATGCAACAAAAGTTGCCATCGGCTATCTCAGTTGCTCCTCCAAGCTTCTTGTCACCGGTATTAAATCTCCCTCCTGACACCAAAAATAGTTGCTTGAGTACGGTTTCGTAATGGGTTGACTGCCCACAGAACCCATCGTAGCTTGATAAAATTTATTTTACTGTTCTGGAAATTTCCATAAAAATACTCGCACAGCTCTTTTCAGTACGCTACAGCACAAAAGTAGTTACACTTCAGACTACTAAGAACACAACGCAATTGAAAGCGCGTATTTTGACGGAGTTCATTCTAAGGAAAATTCAAGTGTTTAATTTATTGTACGGGAAGGGGCCGGATAATGAACTTATCGAGATGATTTTACCCCGTCTACTCCCGTCAGCTCAAGATTTTCTTGAAGTCCGCAACCCGCAAACATTAAAAAAAAACCTCTTCTAGCTTACGGTGAAGTTCCAAAGCAGAAGAAACCCGGAGAACGCGCGTGCAAACCAGTTTGGCCAACATTCAAAGTTTACTCTTCAGAAGAAACCGCAAGTTCAGCAGAGTGCATATCGACAGACGGGAAAAGGTGGAAAATCCGATAGCAAAAGCGCTGGTAAATCTGAGGCGTTCAGATAAAAAAAGGAGCATCCGTAATTCTTATAATTCTTACAAAAAGGAGCAAAAAGAGGGGGCGGAAAAGCAGAATTTAAACTAGCCCGGTGATCGAGAAGGGGGTACGGTTACCAAGTGGGAAGGAAAGTCCCTCAGAAATTCGTTTGAACTCAGTGGTGGTGCAAAATCTAGCCTTTCCGGAGATACATATTATACTGAATAATGTACCAACCACTGCCCTCCTGGACACCGGAGCTCAGTGTTCATTTCTCTCACAAGGTTTCTTTAAGAAACATTATCGGCGTCTCATAGGCTGTTTAGAACCACGGGACAACGAGTAATTGCTGCCCAAGGCAAGCAGTGCATGTGTTTGGGGAAAACCGCACTGCATTCACAAATTAAAAACAAGGTGTTTGAAGTAAATTTTTCAGTGGTTAAAGATTTGCTAACATCCGTAATATTAGGGATCGATTTTTTACGCGCAGCTAGCGCGAATATTAATTTCCAGATTTCTACGTTGCAGGTACACATGAACCCTGTGAAAGAAAAGGAAGGGACTATGCCACAAATAAAACTCAATTACCTGAAACCCGAAGAGAAGGAAAAAATGGAAAACTTGGTAAGCAAATTTAAGTCTTTGTTTAACGATAAACTGGGTTTCTGCCAGGTTGGGACTCATGCTATTGATACAGGCAACGCCCCTCCATTCTGGTCGAAGCCGTATCGGTATGATAGGGTCAAAGAACAGATTCTGGAACATCACATAGAAAAAAAGATGTTAAAAAATAAAATCATTGTGCCGAGCACTAGTCCATACGCAAGTCCGGTGGCCCTTTGCAGAAAGAAAAATGATCTAGCCCTCGAGCATCCGGACGCATACAGGTCTGCAGTTGATAATCACAAACTTAATAGTATAACAAAATATCCCATGTATCCCCTACCAATAATTGATGAAATTGTCAGAAAAATTGGCTCTACTAAGTTTACGACAACCTTAGACCTAACGTCTGGTTATTTTCAAATCGCCGTAAAACCCGAAGATGTTGAAAAGACTGCGTTCATTACAGTCAGACGTCTATGCCTTCTTAAGAATGCCGTTTAGTTTAAGCGGATCGCCGGCTACTTTTCAAAAAGCCATGGATATAGTTTTAAGGCCAGTTTTGGGTAAAAGTACAATAATTTATCTCAATGATAGAATAGTTACCAGCGAAACGATAGACGAACACATTAAACATTTGGAAGTTTTTTGCCTTGCTAAATGAGGTCGGCTTCAAAATAAACCCGAAGAAATGCAGGTTTGCTGCCAAGGAATTGCGATACCTTGCGTACAAGATTTCAAGCAAGGGCATCGAGACGGATAATTCCAAGATATTAGCGATTAAAAGTTACCCTTTCCCAAACACGGTTAAGAAATTATCTTCATTTTTGGGCTTGTGTTCCTATTATAGGTTGTTTATCAAGAACTTCACGAAGATTGTCGAGCCTGTTTTGGTGTTTAAAAGAAAGAAACCCAGATTTTCTTGGACAGCCGAGGTGAATACGGCTTTTGACAACTAAAAAATACACTCGTTAATGCTTTAGTCCTCAAATTCTCTGAAGGGGAACAAGATCTAGAGATTGCTGCGGATGCATCCGATTACGCAATTGGTGCTGTTCTTTCCCAAAAAGGGCAACCGATAGCTTTCTCTTCAAAAACTCTGAATTCTACGCAAAGGAACTATTCGGCAAAAGAGCGAGAAACACTCGCTGTTTTATTAGCAGTTCAGAAATTTCGAGTTTACTTCGGAAGTTCTCCGATAACAGTATACTTGGACCATGCGGCAGTCGGTCGCTTGTATTCGGGAAAAAATCTACGCCCCGCCTGATACGGTGGACATTAAAACTACAAGAACTTAATTTAATTTTGAAACACGTGCCTGGAAAAGAAAATTTAGTTGCCGATGCTCTTTCAAGGATTAAAATCGATGAGGAGGGGAATACAGTCAAGTGTGCTATATGCTCACTTCAAAAGTTATTGAGTCCCGTGAATCTATTATTAAGGAATTAAGAAAGGATACTGAATTCAAAGACATTTACGCATATCTTGAGGACCCCGAAAATTTGAACATATAGATTTAACAGCTTTTCTCAATAGGGCGGCGCATTGCGAAATAATTGATAAACTGTTATTCTACACGAAATTAACAAATGATAATCAGGAATACCGGCCAGTGATCCCAGCGAGTCTACGTTTAAATATTTTAGAAGAGCTCCATGACTCGCTGATGGCTCGCCGTTTTGGAATTCGAAAAACCGTGCAGAGGGTCCACGAAGCGGTTTAATTTTCGTAGTTACAGATGTTAGTTACGGCGTATGTCAGGTCGTGCCATTTGTGCCAATTAATAAATGATGTTAATTACAACTCGGCCGGGTATTTGAAAAACATAAAGACCACTTTCTTAAATGAAATGGTTGGCATTGATTTGCTTGGGCCTTAGCCTAGAACAAAAATTAATAAAAATAGATATTTGTTAACAATAGTGGATCTTTTTTCAAAATGGGTAGAATCAGTCCCTCTTAAACGAGCTTGAACTAAAATAGTTGCAAATTCGTTTTTAAATAAATATATTTTGTAAAACGGGAGCCCACTAAAAGTAATATCAGATAATGGAAAACAATTTGTTAGCACTATATTTAAAAATCTGTGCACAGGACTTGGCATAAGCCATCTAAAAATGGCATCATATAGACCACAATCGAATATTGCGGAACGCGTAAATAAGAATTGTAAAAATTATCAGGGGATACATTAAAAATTACCACGACCGCTGGGTGTGGTGTGGTGTATTTAATTATGGCAAAGCACACTAGGGCTATCTGCCTAAGAGGAGGGATGCCTTTCGTGGAGGACTTTCTAAGGGAAACTGGCTCGTATACACGTTACACATGGGGAAAACCACGAAAACACCCATGCAGCCAGCCCGTTCGCGGGATTCGAACCTCGGACCGAACTACCAGTGTTCAGCGACTTTACCGCTCGGCCGCTGGTGGGCCCACGACCGCTGGGACAGCTGTGTCAGTGAGTTAGGTTTTGCCTTGAGAACAGCAAAGCACAATACTGCACAGAAGACCCCCACGGAGCTATTTCTAGGAAGAAAAAATCTAATGTCTTTAGACAAGAGGTTTTTTGTACAGCAAAGGCAAGAAGAATTCAAATTAAAAGACATACAGAGAATTATCGATGAAGCAATTAAGAACTCGGATGTAGCAGGCAGAAACAGAAAATTTATTATAATAGAAATAGAAGGGAAATGGAATATACAGTGGGTCAGAAAGTACTGAAGTTGAAACACTTACCATCCGCACGCGTAAACAGGGTTGCAAAGTTTGAACCCAGGTTTGAAGGGCCGTATGTAGTGGAAAAGATAAAGGAAGTCACCTTTTTTATTTAAAGGTCGAAAATAGCCAACAACTGGTGGCAAATATTGATCAGATAAAACCATACTATAGCCGTAATGATTTTCAAGTTTTGCAGGATTTATTACAGGATCCTGGAAGGGATGAAAAAATTCCGCCAGGTCAAAAGCCCAGTTGAAGTCTCCCAATACAAAAAAGAAAGCAGACGCAGAGACCGCAACAATCACCGACCAAGCGGATCCAACCCGGAAAAGGTCCAGGCGCACAAAAACGGAGGAAGGTAACGCCGACAGACCAACAAGCCAGAACTGAGGATTCAAGAAAAACACCAGTACCGTAGGCGAAGAGGACAAGGCCTGCTGAGGAGGTTTCAGCTGAACAGCAATTTCAACGATGTGCAGAATCAACGGAACACAAGCCACGTTTTCCAGCGGCAACGACCAATAGGGAGGCCCAAGGAGGTCCAGATTTGAGGAGGACAAAGAGATAAAAGACCAGCCGATACAGCCGTGCCTGACCAACAAGTTAGAATGTCTAAGCGCAAGTTGAAAGACCCAAAAGGGCGGATGGCCCCACCAAAACTCAAGAGGAAACTCCAGTTTCAAAATCTGCAGTCGTCCCGCAAAAACCCGAGGTTCGTCGACAGAGGACAAAAGAGGAAAAGGAATGCTGGAAACGGCACGGATCATCAAAGCTGGAGAAGAAGACTGGAATTACTGAGACATCCGATGTTTCAGCAATTCTGTTTTATCAGAATGGAGGAGTAAAGAAAAAGAAAAGATAAGTGAAAAATTTCTTTGCTTATTTTACATACTAAGTTCAATTTATGCCATTTTGTTAAAGCAGAAAAGTGAATTCGTAAATAGCGAGAACTTAGTTGTAAATAGCTTGTAATCATAGATTTTTATGTTCGCAATTTGGCAAGAAGCTACTAGCAGTAATTATTTTTGTTAAGAACTACCAAGTTTCAGAATCTAATTGTAAATATCTTTTAGTCATGAATAGTGAAGTCTGGTAACTTAAAGTTAAGATTTCGTGTAAAGATGATAAATTGTAACTAAGCAACTACGACTTGATGTAAAGTGAATTTAAGTGATGTGTAATGAAAATGTTTATGTTAAAGTAGAAAATGTTAAATGTGTGTGTTAAAGTGTCGTAAATTTAAACTTGTACAAAAAATAAATTTTGGTCACAGTGCAAATGAATTTGTGATAGAATTGAATGTTTTAGAATATATATGTGTGTTTAATGCTAGGCTCTCCAGCTAACGCTTTAAAGTTAAATTTATGCTTTCGCCTAGTACATTAGGTAGGTGTTTTTGTATAAGGAGTCTTTTGAGGTCTAGTATGTCAAATTTAACAATGTTACACGTTGGTTAGCGGTAGCTTTTGTTCGCGGTAACACAACGTAAGTACTTTAAGTACATTTCAGAACAATTTCTGGACAGCATTGGGGAAATAGAAGTTTAAGCATAAATGGAAAATGTGGGAAGGCCAAATGAAGGCAGTAAAGGAGTAATTGTAAGAAATATGGAAATTTTTGTAAAAGGCAGTACTAATGCTCTCTCCTTCCAGATAAATCGGAAGGACCAAGAATAAAGCAATGGAATTAAATGAAAGAAGAAGCAGATGATTGTACCAAAATGTGATTGAAAATTTGTGAAATTTTATCAATTTTTAGTTTTAGTTTAGCTTTAGATTTGTTGTAAAGTTGGCCCTAAGTACAAAAGTTTAAACTGAAATGTAATTAATGAAAAGAGTTAGTAGTGTTACATTTAACGTTAGAAAGTTTTTAGACTAACGTTAGTTTTAGACTAGTCTTAAGCAAGGTCGTTTAGAGACCTTAATTGGCGACTATTTAAAGTCTGGTCGGGTCCCCTGTAAGGATTATTCTAATTTTGTGACAGTTAAATTTTGAGTTAAAGTTCCTTTCCTATTGCTTCAACGTACAACTTCCGGCCAGAACGTATTTTTAGAATAACGTTTGAATGCGAATCGGAGAAGTAGTATTTAACAGCGAAGTTCTACCGTCTTAGTGAGAGAGAACCAGAGATTCTGGCTAGCACGCGTCCGCTTTTTTTAGGCTACTCTCTCTTAAGCTGTTATTACGCTCGCCCGTACTTTAGGCCCTTGATAGCTTCGCAGTCAGTTAGCGTTAAAGGGCCAACTCCGTTAGAAGTTTGATAGCTTCGACTATATATTTTTAGTTAAGATTAGTTAAGTTAATTTCTTAGTTTTCTAGTTGAAGCCCGAGTGTCGGCTTTATTGTAAAAGTGCAAGGCGGAGTTCTGTTAAACGTTGATTAGAATAATAAAGGGTTATTTCACCCTTCTTATTTGTTGTTTTCTATATCACGAACTCAAACGATTATTCGCTTACCAATTCTTAAGATTCTTCAAATTCAACTGTAAGTTAAAAGTACACAGTACAGTATCTTAAAACGTTTTACTCTGAATATTGACCTCTGAACAACAATGTCATTTCTCGAAATTACTGGAAGGCTACAATTACAGTTACATAGAGGGATCAATTACAGTGATTTAATTACAATACCAATTATAGTTATACGGGGACCGGACGAAAACGTCTCCAAATAACCCCAACGTTTGGCGACTTTTGGCTATTTTTCGTCAAATTTGGCGACAAAAATTAATTGTAAATCCATCGCCAGCTTGGCGATATCTTGTCAATTTAGCGAAGCGAGTAGCCATTTTCCTCAATGTTAAGTGCCATTGTAAACTTGTTTTTTTAGCAAAGCTTTCCGCCCGAATCAAAAGATTTTTATCTTCCATAGGCCAATGTGTTGTCCTTTAACAAAGAAAAGGATATTTAATTTTTCTTCCAAGTTTATTACTTTTGCAATTAACAAATTAAACGATTTAAAGGCAATAAACACAGATTCAATTCAATTATTGTTCATTAATACTTGAAACCGTGGAATGTCGCTAGTCGGACTCATTAAAATAGATATGTTTTTTAAAATAACTATTCTAGGTGACTGACTATGCTGACCACTATTACTTAAAATTACATAGGTCTTTTTTTCCAACGCATAAAGACATGAATTCAGAGGTATAGCTACTAATTACTATTGCATTTCCCTCCAAGTTACAATTTTATTTTAATTAAAACTTTTAATAGTAAGTCTTTTCATTTTCGAGGCACAAAGACTGTAATTTGAAATTTGCAGTTTATAAAATTAAATTAAATTAAAATTAAAATAATAAATAATATTAAAAAATCTGAAAGGGTTCGGATTTTAACGATCGCCTAAAAGGATTTGCCAAGGTTCATTACGCTGTTGTTGAGTTCGCAGTCTACCAGTCTGCTATTACACTCATTCCTTACTAAAGCCCCTTTTTTTTTTTTTTTTTTTTTGTCTTTTTACCTTTATTATGCATCATTTTCATCGCACTTACGCCATATGCAATTCAACAACAAAACTGAAAAATTTTTGAAAGCAACATTGCAGTTTAGAATATCTGATGCATTGTTAAGTGTTGGCATACTTTTTTCCATTTTTTTTTTTTTTTTTTTTTTTTTCCAGTTTTTTTCTTAGTTCATCATACCAATGTTGATGTCGTGCTAAAATTTTCTTTTTGTCTTTTTATTATTAACGTTTTGAGTGTTAAATTCATTTGTCATATATCACGTTCTTCGCCCTTACGCCCCGTAAAATTCAATTCTACGGCAAAATCACAAAATAGGTAAAAGTAGTATACCTTTAGAATTTCCTATATACAATGTCGTGCGCTGGAGATAAAAGTATTTTAGCGAATCAAGTGTTGCCGCTACTCCCCTTCAAATCATTGAATTTGTTAATCGAAAATTTATTAAGGATTTTACGAAATATGAAATATAAAATCCAAAATTCAAAATTCCAGCTTCCAGGTGTATATTTGTTGGTGGAGGACTACGTTATTCAGAATTTGATGGCTCTAGACCGTCATGTTTTTCGCAGTGCGAAGAACATACATACATGAAGTTTTTTTCATTATTTAACTTCTTTAAAAATAGTGCAGGGCGCTAATATTTGATGGCAACCTTTTAAAAAGTAATTCACCGTTTATAGTGGACGACGCAAAACCCCGTTACAAGACTAATAGCCCATTCAGGTTAATGCCCTTTTGGGCTAAGGCTTTAAACTTTTTATTTTTAAACCCCCTTTTTTAAGGTTTTAAGACTGTAATTTGACATTTTTAGATTTCACTTCCCCTCCAATCAAATCACAGTAACGTATCATTAAAATACAACGCTCTTTTACGCCAATTACGTCAATCGTTTGGTCGAAATCGTGCGCAGAAGAAGAGATGAACTTCACGATTTTCTTCTGCAATGACGCAGAATTGAAAATTTCGATTCACTCCACAGACGATCGGTTGATGTCTAAATCCATTCTTTTCTGCGTATGGTAGCATTCTTCACCGCCCTTCATATTGTTCGTAGAACATTTGCCCAGGTGGTTGGCAAGTGCCACAGCATGGAGGTAGGAGGTCTTACCTCCGTGAGCCACAGCTATGAGTCAAGAGAAAAAGATTAGCCGGCACTCCTCCGATTAAAGAAGTCAGGTGTGGAATGCGTGGACGCCCTTATTAACTGTGACCGCTAAAGAAAGACTAATGAGGGATGGACTCGGAAACAGCTCTGATTCATGTGACAATAATAGAGGTTTTCTTTTGACGGGGAATGACCTGCCGTACAGCTCTGGTAATATTCATTTGTAAATAGAGCGAATTTTACAAAATTCATTTTTATAAATCTCGTTAATTGTATATTAATAGTACCTACAACTAAAAATAAATTAAAATTTTATATTCATGTTATAATTAAGCATTTCTTGAGAATTTAACACGGGTCTCTCTTCCGCAAGCAGCAAAAGTATTTTGACAACATAAGAAACTTTCAAACATTTCTTGATGAAAATTCGGACATTAATCAAAAATTAAATATTTTTCCTTACTTTCTATGTCTAGATATCGTGTTAAATAAGAAAGAGAAATAACATTAAATAACATTAATGAAAAAATAACTCTGATGTGGGCTTCACGTGACTTGTACGGCCACACAAATTATACACAATTTTTTGCTGAAATTTATTTAAATTTATCTCCTCAAATTATTTCTAGCTTAATTAAGCATAAATAACTTTCTTTTGTCATATCTTTATTTCTCATTTAAAAATAATTTTAAGTATTATTATTATTTTACTAATAATACTTTTATAAGCTACGAGGCCAGCCTTCGTCTGGCTTTTAAATTTACCGGGAAAATGCCTGAAGGGAACACCAAATGTTAAACTTAAAAAAGTGCGCAGAATTTTACTCTGCAAAAAAAACTTCACCTAAAAAAATAAAAAAATAAATAAATAAAAATAAAAAAAATAAATGTATTACATATAACAAAATTACAGTGAAATAAGCAATGTCCCTTAATACAAATATTAATTACCCTAATAAATAAATTAACCAACTTCCCGTTGCTTTCTCTTCACAAACGTCCAATATTAAAGAGAAACATTAAATTTAAAAACTGCACAGAATAATCGGCCTCATTTTTCCAAGTGGCAACAGTGCTGATTTTCAACAGTCAGCAGTCCAGTATACAATTGAATGAAAAACTGTTGCCAAAAGCACATTTTTTAAAGAATGAAACTATTAAAAATGATGTGATAAAATCGAAAAGATAAAATAAAAATAAATCTGATTCGAATTTTGAAAAAATCGCTTCGAGGTGCACTGGCTCTTGTCTAGATGCACCTATATACCAAATTTCGTAGCCTTGGGTCTATTAGCTTACGCGCAACACGAACGAAAAAGACACACAGACTCTTTCTTTTATTTATGTGTAAAGATTAATTTATTGTTATGCTTAGTTTGTGTATTGCTTCTCCTAAAACTTTTCAAATGCAATTAATTTTACTTTACCAAAAGCAAATTAGAATTATTTCATTTTACTATTTATTCATTTCATATATATTTAGTATACATTTGTACATCGTTTGTATCATTTTATATTTTTAAAAAAAGGAAAGCAGACATAAAGGATAAAGCTTTTGAAAATAAATTATTATTTAGTTTTAGTTTTATGCGGTAGCAAAGATTTAATTTTATGAGCTGGCTGACACTATTTTTATTTAATAATAAAAGCGATCTGTTAGTCCTATATTTTACACTTTTTTTTTTTAATTTTTACATTTTTAATTGTTAACTTGCTTGATTGTAATGTAAATATGCCTGAGAGGAAGTTTTCTTTCGTTTCTGTCTTATTTTTTTTTAAATCTATTTCTCTTTTATTATCTCCTTCTCTTTTTCCTTTTTTCTGGGGAAAAGAGAATCATTTCATTTAAATTTCATTTGAAAGGGAGTTTAAGAAAGTTTGCTTTAAAGTGTTCTCGAAATGATTTAATTAACGTACCATAAAAGTGTTCTAGAAACTTATCTATACTATTAAAATCTTGTTTGTTTGGGGCATTATCTCCTCCGGAACGGCGGATAGTTGAGCTTCGAGAAAGGATTCCAAAAATTCATGGGAAGCCATTTCGACCATTCTCAACTTCGCACTACTTTAATCAGCCGAGATATTACCGTATTTGTTGGCGTATAAGACGCACCGGACTATAAAACGCATCCCTTTTTTTTTAATGAACATTTTTGATAGATAAAACTTTTATTACTGAACATTATAATGAATTTGCAGTATTTTAAATATTAAGTAATACAAATACAAAGAAATACTCTCTAAAAATACCTAATATATCTGGGAAATAACACCTTTTAATCTCCTTCGTCAAAACTCAGACACTCATCTCAGAGTCACTCGAAACCTCTTCTAAATCAGCATCTCAGTCCCCTCCCCATACAACAAATTGTCCTCTGTACCATCCAGTGCATTAATGCCACACTTCATAAAGGATTTAACCACTGTCTATATTTTCACAGCATCCCATGAAGCTTTGACACATTCATAAATGACGTATCGACGTATAAGACGCAAGTATCGGCGTGTAAGACGCACCCCATTTTTCAGGTCTATTTACGTAGAAGAAAAGTGCATCTGGACTGTAAGAGCAAACCTATTGTAATATAAGCATATTACTATCCAGTTTGTATACACTTGATAAAAATAATATTGTAAAGCAGTTTAAATGATATTAAAAATCGAGTCAATGTGTAAATGAATTACAAGTTTACTTTGATTATCTCAGTAAAAGTATTGTAAATATGAATTCAGATAATGTTTAAATGTACATATAGCTGTCATAATTTTATGTAATTATGATATGTAACTTGTACATGTTTGTAATCAACATATCTATTATGCTTATACACTGGCCTTCTATGTCCATGTAATATTTATATTTATATTTTTACACGGAGGAAATATTCCCTTCTGCCAGAATGACTATTAACACTGTAAGACTTTTACAACAAAGTCAGGTCAGCCGTTATGTCAGGCGGCGCTCAGTCTCGCACGCTGGACATAAAAATCTACTTTATTTCGAAACGTGTCACCACTATTCGCTTTCAGATCGTAGAATTTGTTAATAAAAAATTGTAAGTCTTACAAAATATGAAATAACAATAAAAACAAGTCTGAAAGGTTTCAGATTTTAAATTACGTCCAATGTCGTTAACATTTTGTGTGTTAAATTCATTTATTAAATATCATGTTATTCGCACTTAAACCATAAAATTCAGTTCAAGAGCAATATCGCAAAATAATTTTAAAATGAGCCTATCTTCAGAATTTCCCATGCACAGTCTCGCGCGCTGGAGATAAAAATGTTTTTTTCTCTACAACGTTGCCATGGCTCGCTTTGAAATCCTTGAGTTTGTTAATCAAAAATTCGTTAAAGTTTTGCAAAATATGAAATCGATAATGAAACAAATTCCAAATTAAAATTTGGGCTTCCAGATGTCCATATTCGCAATAGGATTACGTCATTCAAAAATGGACGGCACTAGGTACCGTTATTTTATCACAATGCGGGAAACGTACATACATTTATGAAGATTCTTCATTATTTAATTTCTTTAAATATAATACAGGGCTGTAATATTTGGTGGCAACAATTTGAAAAGTGAACCGACATTTAGAGTGAACCAACGCAAAATGCCAAAACGAAATTAATAGCCCTTCAGGGCAAATTGCCCGTCTAGACTAAAAATAGCATTGCCAAACATTAACTATGTTATTATTACATATTAGGTTATGTTCTGACGTCGAAGAAAGCGCGACAGCATGTGACGTCATTGTATGTCGAAAATGTTTCGTTAATGTCAGCATTTTAAATAAATAGCTGCTGTTGGGAGCTCTTTTGTTTCAGGTTAGTATAATTGACGCGATATATTCCACGTTCTTTTACTGATATTGAGAAAATATTATATTAAATTATATTTAAATTATGACATCTTCCGTATTAACCTGAATTGTCAAAAGTTTTTGTTTCCTGGCTTGGCAATAAAAAAATTATTAACGAATTGTTTGTTGCTTGGAAAGAATAAACTGGTTTCATTCATACTGAAATGTTTTTATAAATTTGCTTTACCGGGTCCATAGAAGTTATAAATTTTATTTTAGCTCCAGCCAGCTCATCTGGCGGGCTTGCCTGCTAGTTTATGTAATAATATTTGTTTGATAATCAAGTAATTTTACTTCTCTTAAGAAGGTGTAAATCGGTCAACGTTTTTCTTCTTAAATACTTGAATACTGCAAGTATTTTTTTCTATTACATATACAGAGAGAGCTTTATCTATATGTTCTTTGAAATGCTATTCAAAAGTTTAAAATTATAATGCTTTAGAACTTAAAAGTTGACTTTAAAATTATAGTACTGAAGAACGAGCATTTCGCTTTCGTTATTTAACGAAAGTGCCGAGGATAGCTCTTCCGAGAGTCGAAGAACGTCTGAAGCGCAGCCGAGAATTCATTAAGTCATCATACTTCTAACAAAAGCAGACTTCTGCCACGCTTGGCTTCGCCATTTCTCACTCTTTTCGAAAGTGTAAACAAAGGCTGCCGGTCTCAAAACATGGCTGATCATGCGCAAAGGAAAGGCCTTTGCACTCGTTTTCCATGATTATACCGGTGCGGTAAACAAATTCTTTCAGTCATTTAAATTGTGTTTCTTTTAATAGAATCGATTAAAAAAAGAAAGAAAAAAAAGACGGATGCTTCACAATTTAAAAATTCTTTCCCTTTTTCGTTTTATCTTCAGTGGTAAAGAATTTATTTATTTTTTATTATAATTCCGAGAGATTAGTTGATAAATAAATAGCGCTGAGCATTTTACTTACTGTTGCCATTTCTTTCAGAAGGAATTCAGTTGTAGTTCTCTTGCTATCACTGCAAGCGAAATAATTTGTTGATGAAAATAGTATCTACTGGCAACAGCGACTTAATGCTTGCGATGCGGGTAAATGATATCGCATTGGAATGGTGCAGTCACCAAGGTGCCTGTGACTTGAGACACTATGCCTGTCGAATATTTTATTTTTTTGAATCATATCAGTTGAAGGAATGTGCATTATTGTAAGACCTTGAGTGGCAAAATTAGAAATTTCACAAGTTTGTGTTTTTGAAAAGACATGTCACCGACAATATATAAAACTTAGGCATTCGGACGTATATGATACATTATAATAATATAATAAAATTATATAAATTATGTTGAAAAAATTATATAGATTATGCAGGCATTTCATAGAATACTTGGCTTTTTAAATGAAGTATGAAATATGAGAATTATTACCTACCTTTCCTAGATCTTGTGCATAATGTCTAGGCAATCTACATAATGACAAATGCTATTTAGGCAAAGCATGGAAAAAAGTCATGATAAAGCTATTATTTAAAACACCATTTCTAAAAAATAGTGAACGAATGCCATTAAAAATCTTTTATTCAAAATATACAAAGAAAAAGGAAAATTGTACAAAACCCAAATTAGTGCCTATGAAAAGTATCAAATATATGGTATTATAGAATGACTGTATTATATGTATGGATTATGAATCAATTTATTTAATGTATGGATATTCGAAACGAACTGGACGTGTGTCCCATACTGCCTGCCAGTTTTCGGCATTTTATTAATTGCCTAAATGTGCTATATAATTCCAGTTTTCCTACATTTCCGGTAAAAGACATGTGTAATAAAAGTAATAATTGTTTTCTTTAGGTGATATTCACATCAAGGATCACACTCAGGCATTTTACAATGCGAGCATCATATGTATCATAAACATGACTATTGATACATTCATTATTAGAGAAGCATGATTTTCCAAGAAATTTCTTGGCTAGCTTATAGTGCATTCTACTAAGCTGCACAACATTTAATTCTTCATGAATTTGATTGTTACGAATAAACAGGGTGTTTATAAAGTCCCGCACCCATTTTGATGTTTAATAACTCATAAAATAAAAAAGATAGATTAAAATTAATAACATAAATGGTTAGATAGACTCAAAAGTTTCATAAAATATATAAGTTATTCCATCAATAAATGCCATAAGTTTGTTTACATCTTCATTATTTTATGAGTTATTAAACATCAAAATGGATCCTGAACTTTACCCTTTCATGACCCTCGTCAATGAACTTCCACGTGTGCCCCCTTCGTCGCACGGAGAATATCAAGTCGATATTCAATTTCACGCCAGGTACCGGCAAGCATGTCGGCATCCACAGAGGCTATTGCGGTTGTAATTCTGGCTTTTGGGTCATCCATGTTCGACACTCTCCTCCTGTAAACGTTGTCTTTTATAAATCCCAAAAGGAGTCCATAACATTGCAATAGTTGCCAAAAACAAAAGAGAGAAAAATGCAATTAATAAGCAGACGATATTTAGAAAAGTACAAATATTTACACTGGAAAATGAAATTATCTGAAATTAACCTCACGCGCAGACGATATTTACAAAAGCAAAGATATTCAAACCTGAAAACGAAAATATATAAGTTATTCCATCAATAAATGCCATAAGTTTGTTTACATCTTCATTATTTTATGAGTTATTAAACATCAAAATGGATCCGGAACTTTATAAACACCCTGTATTAAGGCGTATTGTATATTTGATACAAGTATATGGGATGCAAACGAAAGTAAAACGCTCGGAATGGCAACAACACATTCATAATCAGCCGTTTGAGCGGTCATCCACCTAAAATAGTTATCATAAAGAAAAGAAAATATATACAATGATATAAAGATGTTTCTAATGAGCCCAGCTAGTGGAATTTCACAAATTCAGTGAATGTGTTTTTTGTTTTCAAATCGGTTAGTTTGTTAATCAGTAACAGACAGAATAGATTCGAAAGCAAAATTAAATGACTTACTCTTTGCTGAATGGCAACAACACACTGACAGCCTAGAAATAAGAACAGCAGGCAATTTCGGGTAGTGGCAGAGCATGTCTTTTATCCTTGTCATTTCAGATTAAATTTGAAACTTTTAATATTTTACGATTAGTTGAGGCAACACGTTGCATTTGAATTGTGAAAAGTGTTATTAAAAATTCCACTGCTCTCACAGAAAACGTGATATAAATAATTAAATAATAAAAAAATCTGAAAACTTTTGGACAAATTTCCCTGGCTCAAAGGGACATTCAAAAAATGCCTCATTGGACTTTCATTACGCCCAAAGGGGCACTTTTTTCCCTCATTTACACACACGTACACGTTTCGAGAGCTGTTTGAGCTAAAATTATTTAAAAACATGATATCTTTAGAATTTCCTGTAGACAGTCTCGTGCGCTGGAGATAAAAGTGTTGCCATTGCTTGTTTTGATATCGCTGAGATTTTTAATTTAAAATTCATTTTAAAGTTTTACAAAATATGAAATAGCTAATAAAGCATATTCGTAATTCAAAATTCGTTCTTCCAGGCGCTCATATTCGAATGGTAGACTACGTTATTGAAAATTGGATGGCTCTAGGTACCGTTTTTCTTTTCGCAGTGCGAGAAACATACATGCATTCATACATATTCTTCATTATTTAATTTCTTTAAAAGTAATACAGTGCAATAATATAAGGTGGCAACAATTTGAAAAGTGATTCAATGCTTTTAGTGTTTCGAGGCAAAATGCCGTTTCGAGATTAATAACCCTTTTTGGCTAACGCCCCTTTTGGCTAATAAATTCGAAATTTGGGATTCAAAGTGAATATGTGAGGACAGAGGAGTACTTGTGTTCAAAATTTAGTGGCTATAAGTGCCGTGTTTTTCCAAAGAGCGAAGAACATACATACATTCAGATTTTTCATCATTTACTAATTGAAAGAAAGGTATAACAGAATATGCAAATGCTACCAAAATACAACTGATTCCGTTATTAAAAGACAATGTAATGCAACAAATCAAATCAAACAAATTAAATCAACATCCAAATCAAATCTATGAATCTGAACAACAGAAATGCACCAACTTTTTAACTATTTTACAGCGAAGTCGTTGGAAACGCCCGTGCTTTCAGACAACGGCAGATCATCCAAATTCCTTCATTGGCTCATTGGTTTCGGAAGTTGTTAAATGGCATGCTAACTATTCTTTGGAAACGATTAAAAGTTGCTGTGTTATTAGACTGCACTTTCCCTCCCCTTTCTTTCGCTTCATGCTCGCAGTTGCAATCTTATCCTAAAGGTATCTCGAAAAGAGAAGTAGTTATTGTTAACGCTTAGCATTCTACTTGGCATGAGGGACGGAAATCAATTCCAACAAAAATTTCTCTATACAGGCGTTTCACATGTTTGAGAGGAACAGATTTTGGTCATTACTGATACGAAAGAGTTAAATAGTGGAAGCTAATTCCCTAAATAACACTTCACTTATATTTCGCAGAAAACATACACCTATTGCCCTCACTTTCATAAACTCCTGAAAAAATACTTTAACGTAATCGAACGGCATATCATGGTAATTTAATAACGTTTGCTAAAGAAAACAATTCACAATTATCTATGCATTAACAAATTCTTCTTTTTCCCACTTTCTTTCAGTAGAGAAAGTTATAAAGAAATTAAAAAATCGAAAAGCTATTAGCAGTATAATATGGACACCACACGACTTCCTGTTAAATTATACGCATTTCATTTAAGCTTATTACTCCGAATTTTATTTCTCATTCAATGAATTTCGTTCTCCCTTCGTTGCAAGGCAAAAATACATAAAAACTCACTTAAAAATTGTAAAATACAGAAAAACATAAAACACCAAATGGTGTTAAAAATAATTTAAAACAAATTTTTACAATTGAAATTAAAGTTTCAACGCAAAAACAAGCGATTCGGCCAGCGAGCATGGAGACAGATTTTTCGCTGCTCAAAATTAAAAGTTTAATTTTGTCCCACCCAGCAAAAAAGCACTGAAGCTGGTAAACAAACTGACTCAATTCACTACTTTACGAAGAATTTCAAATGTAAGCAAATGGCGCCTCGTTAGGCTTAGTGACTATTAACAATATTTAAATTGTTGATAATTCTACAACTATTGCATGCAGATCACTAAAGGCTAAAACTCTTAAATGGAACATAATTCAATCATTTTTAAAGCAAAAATGCGCAATTTACCAACATAAAGGAATAAAAAAAACTGAGCTCACCGGCCTGGCTAACCGAGTTATTATATATATATATACTTTTGGTGCGCCGATTGCATCGAAAACGGGAGGTGCACAACTACATGCCACAGTAGTCCTAAGTACAAAATTTCAACGTTCTGAGACTACTCGTGTCTGAGTTATGCCAGATGCATAGGTACGTACGCGCGTACGTGCAAACGTCACGAAAACGTCTCTTCTGAATCCATTTTAAATCCATTTTACAAACCGCTTTGGGGAAAAGAGTCCTTTATTCCATTCGAAGTACAGATATCACGCAAAAACATCGTTCGAATGGATTTAGAGCGGTCAAAAGAAGAGATATTTTCATAAAAATTAGATAGTAAGATAAATAGATTTCGTAAAGAGTAGATATTTTCGTACCCGAAATTTTTCGAGTTTACATTACTTCCTTTACTTCGTTCAAGGAAGTGAAAAATCTAGCTGAAACAAATATGCACTATATGGCATCACCTGCATTACAAAAATGACTAACACTTCTGAAACATGGTAATTTCCCTAATTGGTGGAAATCTGCAACTATAATAAGCTTTCTGAAATCAAATCAAAACAACACTTTTTCCGAAAACTATGAATCCTTAAGCTTACTTACCTTACCTTCCTGTAACTGTAGAAAAAGTCACTCAAACCACTCTTCCACTTCCTTCCACCCGAGCTATTTGGATTTAAAGGTAAAGCATATTATCACACAACAATTCCTTCTGTCGTCAAAAACACTAAAGACTTAACCAGCAAACTACCCACAGGCACGGTCTTCTTTGATGTTGCAAAAGCGTTTGACCGCGTCTGGCACTGTGGCCTTATTTATAAATTCACATTCCAGGCAATATGACTCGTATTATTGCTTATTCTTTGCAAGAGATCAGTCAGCATCCGAATTGAAAATGCATACTCGTCGCAGAGGCCGATTAAAACAAGTGCACCCCAAGGCCTGAATTCTAAATCCTTCATTACATAACAAATATACTTGTCACATCCCCCAACATCGTACAGTTCAATTAGAATTCTTCTCAGATGACACAGCTGTTGACAGTGTCCGGCTAAAACAATAGAAAATGTTTACATTCAGCTTGGGCATTATCTTGATTTGCTAGAGGCATGGCTTACAGAATGGAGAATTTCAATTAATGTTGACAAATCAAATGGAGTTCTATTTCGCAAGGGTAATTCACTCAATTTACCATCTATTTCTACGTCATCAAGAAAAAGCACTCTAAGAAGAAGTCGCGTACCCAGGCAAACTAGGTTTCACAACAAACTCACTTTTAGTTGGCAAAGGGAGATTGTTTAAAAACAATTTCCCTTTGCCAAAATCAGAAACAAATTTAATATTTCCATACCTTAGTACCTCTTCTCGGAAAACATAACTGTCCTTTTACTTCTTTGTGAAAAGTAAAGGACGTTTTGTATCTGCGAAAATTTTCGGGTATTGTATTTCAGCGGAAATATCCATTTCGACCACTCTCAAATTCATTTAAATGATATTTTTGAGCGATATCTGTAGGTACGAACAGATTAAAAAGTCTTTTTTCCAAAACGAATTGTAAAAGGGATTTAAAATGGGTTCAAAAGATATTTTTTCCTTGACATCTGTACGTACGTTTATATGTATGTATCTCGCATATGTCCAAAACGAATAGCCGTAGAACATTGAAATTTTGCATATGGGACTCCAACAATACCTAGTTGTGCACCTAACTTTATCATTGCAATCGGCAGCAGCAAACATATATAATTTTTCACAAAAACCAAAAATTGAAATTCATTATTAATAAATTTCATATAATCTTATAAATGCAACAAATAATTTAAAATAGTTAAAACCAAAACTTTTCAAACAAGCAAAATCTCAACTTTGTTTTCAAAAGAATTCTTTTCTAATTATAATATATATATATATATATATATATATATATATCCCCGTGACGAAGTGGCATTGAAGTTGATTGAATTCCTTTTCTGTATTGTTCACTTTCTTTAATCACTTCATTAATTTTCTGAATTGGGGTATTGCTTATTCGAAAAGTTTTGGTTTTAACATTTTTAAAACTTTTTTTGTAATATTTAATGGATTATTTGAAATTTATTAATTATGGATTTCAATTTTTAGTCTGAGAAAAATTAATTTTAAATTTCTTAATTTATGTCTGATAATTTTTTAGCAGTTTAATGCTGGAAAATATTAGGCCTGTTTATATTTTGTTTTAAAAATAATTGTTTTGTTATTATTATATATATATATATATATATATTTGTATATATATATATATATATACAAGTATATATGTGTATGTATATTGATACGAATTTTGTATAATTTTAGTAGAATTACAAGTAAAAGTTTTGTATTTTTCTGTGTAATTTAGCGCGAGACAAATTTTAAAAGAAAGCTATGCCGGAAAAGTAAGAATACAAGGGCAGGTGCATTTAACATTGAGTAAATAGGTATCTCGGTAATCTGGCGAGATATCGCCAAGCTAACAGCGATTTTCGAGTTTGGCGTCTTATTTTGTAGCCAAATTTGGAGATAAATCGCAAAAAATTGCTAAATTTGGCGACATTTTAGTTCGGTCACTGCACTACCGTAATAAGCATTGTAACTGAATAAATGTAATTGACCACTATGTTAGCTGTAACCGTAATTCAAGCCTCGTATTCCTTTCCAGTAATTTCGAGAAGCAGAAAGTACTAGAAATATCTCGGCGGCGAGTTGAAAACTATTTTTAAGAGAACATCTGCTCTCAGTTGCTTAGTCATCGTTGTTGCGAGTTGTAGTTTCGCGTGAACTTAACTTTCTCTTTAGATGTGCTTTCATTGCTTTGTGTTTAACGTTTTTACTACTTTGATGTGTAACTGATTATGCTGTGTAATACTGTGAACGCTTGTACGAATATTTCTGTTGAAAATTCCAGAGTTCTGAAATAATTCTTTAAGAAAAAAAAAAGTATTACCCTATTATCGAACTTGTGTATTCAATCTATTATGAACCCATACGCATGCTAGAATGTTTTTATCTTACGTATTCCTATTCGGCAAGAGGCTGGATGAGCTCTTCCTTCATTCTTATATGTTTGTAAATTGTGATTTTTTTTCCTTTTAGCAGTGAGTGAATTAAAATGTTGTTAATGTCCAACTAAGATTTTTATGCCTTTAGATAATCTGCATCCAACAATTGTAGAATTATCAAGAGTTTAAAAGTTTAAGCTGTACTAAGCCTATCCATAGCTGCTATTTGTTTACATTTGAAACTATTAATCAATTACTGAATCAAGTCAGTTGGTTCACCAAGTTCAGTGTCCTTTTACCCAGTGAGACCGAAAGTAAACTTTTAATTTTCTGTCCCGAAAATTTGTCTTCCTGCCCGCTGGTTGAGTTGTTAGTCGAGTAGTAACTCTAATTTTAATTGTAAAATTTGTTTTTTTAACTGTTTTTAACTGTATTTGGTGTTTTAGGTTTTAATATAGTTTACAATTTTCAATGAAGATTCAATCTTTATGTATTTTTGCCTTGCCACGAAGTCAGAACTAAAATGATTGAATGAGAAATATATCTCTAATAAAATTTGAGAAAATAAATTCAAATGAAGTGCAGCAAAAAATGTATGTAAACAAGCCACAGAAGGAAGTCATGTGACACCCACATGAGATTTTTTCATAATGAAATTATTTTTGCATAAAACAATAATCTGTCCAATCTTACTTTACGCCTCGCTCATGCGGAGACATGCTGCTAAAACAAATTTCGATAAAATCCAAATTCTGCGAAAGAAAGCTGCTACTGTAATAGCCAGTTCTATTTCAGTGCTATATTTACAGGATTCCTTGCCAGTGGGGTTTAATTTGCGTTGGTCAAACTAAGAGAGCCTTAAAATTTTGCGTTAAAGAACATGAGGCGTATGTTAGGAAAAAGGAAGGACATAAGTCCTCTGTTGCCAAGCATTGTTGGTCTGAAAATCACACTTTCCAATTTTCTGCAGCCAAAATTATTCAAAAAACATCTTCCATTGGTGAATTAGATTTTCTAGAGGTGTTTCACATTCAAAAAACCTTTCTGTTCTACACTGGTGAAATAAAATAAGAGAATTTGCATATTTTATCGAATTGCATGAAAAAAACTGAATTGATGGAAAAACTATTGTCTCTAGGTAAAAATGTAAATCTTGTACTGCAAATACGTAAGCGTACACGTGTGTTTAAGCGGAGGCGGCAGAAAATCAGGCTTTATAAGCGCGTGGAAGGTAAAACGAATTGCTTTCGTTAGCACACCTCGGCAAATGTCTTGGTGTTATCTTGCAGCAATCGGTTAAATTCACATAGGAACAGTAAAAATGAGTAACTACCAATGTTTAGATGATGGAATGAGGTGACGAATTGTGGGGAGGCTAGAGGCAGGCCAATCACACAATTTCAGATATGCAGAGAGTTTAATTTAACGCCCAGTTCTTGTGTAACCTATGGAAACAGTTTCAAGATACTGGATCCATCGAGAGAAAGCCTGGGCAAGGTCGTCCAAGAGCCACAACGGTCAGAGAAGATCGCTATTTCTCTTTTTTAGCGAGGCCTAACAGAGGGGCTACAGCTTCTAAGCTCTCTCAGGACCTGTATGTAGCCACAGGAACCCGTGTAACAAGGGTGATTGTTTCCAAAATGAAAGAGGGTTGTTTTCCGAAAGACCGGCTGTTTGCGTCCCGCTCACGTCTACGGACAGGAGAGTCCAATTAGCGTGGTACAGGCAGCATTGTACGGAGCAATGGGAGACTGTTCTTTTCACCGACGAGTCCCGTATTAGCCTAAACACCGATTCTCGCCGTACTTCCATATGGAAAGAGGCAATGACCCGCTACCTACCCTCCAATGTCTGCGAAATCAACAATTATGGCGGTGGCGGTGTAATGGTCTGGGCAGGCATCATGTTGGATGGCCGCACACCTCTCCACGTCTTTGACAGAGGCTCTGTGACTGCAGTGAGGTATAGAGATGAGGTCTTGGAGCCCTATGTTCACTTTTTCCGGGGTGCAGTGGGCCCCGAGTTCATCTTACAGGCCACGTACAGCTCTTATTGTCGAAGCATTTTCGAGAGTGAGGACATTCGCCGGATGGATTGGCCAGCCATGTCTTCAGACCTCATCCCTATACAGCATATCTGGGACTATCTGGGGAGGGAAGTTGCAAGCCCCCTCCGATAAGCATACAGGAACTGAAAACAGCGTTGCTGAATGAGTGAGACCAATTGCAACAGGCACAGATAAACTGCCTTATTTCCAGCATAACATCACGCTGCGAGGCTTGTATGGTTGTAAGAGGGGACCATACTCCCTATTAACCCATTTCTTTTGTGTCTTCTGCAACCGCTGTTTCAGACCTTCAGACTCCCATGAGTGTTACACACGAACATGTGTCTCTATTATAACTGTTGAACGTTTATTTGTTTGTATTATATCAACCCATGTTCACGCCAAATTTTATTAAAATCTGTTCAGTAGTTCTGGAGATCGTAGATCAAATATGAAAATTCTCTTAATTTCTTTGCAGAGTGTAGTTATCGACCCTAATTTCAATCCATTTTTACCTTCAAACTTCAATGAAACTATCTTTCAGTTTTCTTGTGTCATCAATAGATGGCGCCAGTACCTTAACTCCTATCTAGCCCTTCTTATCCTATCTTATCTTATTCATTTGCTCTTTGGCAGCTGAGGATGATGCTGCGCTAAAACCATCGAAACTTGTCCTGTGAAAATTTGCAAATATAACACTGATTTTTGTTGATTGACTTCTAAATTAATAGCCAGTGCTCTTTGATTTATAAGGAATAGCACATTACATATAGTATTTAAAAATAGAAACCGTCAAAAAATACATTTCTGAAACTGCTGACAGATTTTTATTACAATATCAAACATCATAAAAGCACTATAATTACAATTCAAAATTATAATTTTAAGAAAAGCCTAGGTAACCAGCTAATACTTTTCTCTTACAATATTAGCACCATTTTAAGATTGCATCTTGCCTTCTTCGTATAAAGAAAAATTTAAATGTTGTTGACGAACATGGTACTGCTAATTATTACACCTGACACTAGCTGTTTACAACAAACAGAGTATAGGGGACTGTTTCCCACTATTATGGTATTATTTTGAAAAATTATATTACGGTTTATTTATGTTATTATGTTACTAATTTTTTTTACTTAGCATCTATGACAGCAGGCGTTCATTGGATCAAAGTAAATGTTTAACTGAGAAGGAAAATGCTGTCTGTAAGCAGAACATGAGAATTGTCAAATATCGTTTGGCAGATTTGCTAGAATTAAAACTAGTTCTGAAACTGTGTAGATGCAATGTATGTATTTCGAAATTTTTTTTTTTTTTTAAATGAATGTTAATTTTTTTTTTTTTTTTTTTTTTTTTTTAGGTATTAGATCGCAATCGAAATTTTCAGATTGAAAAGTTTTCTCTCCCCAGTAATATTTTTCTTTTTCTGACTACTATTTTTCTTTTCCCTTTCTGGTGAATTTTCTTTTATGAAAACTGTTTTTTTCTTTTTTTTTTAAAGCAATATTGTCTTTTTTGAGGATTGCTTCCTTTTTAGCGATGTTTTCTCTTCTGCTGATTACATTTTTCAAAAAAAAGAATCTTTATTTTTTTTTTTTTTTGGAAACTACATCTTTCAGATGGCAACAGAGCGAATTGAACTGGCTTCTTTTTTTTTTTTTTTTTTTTTTTTCCCTTTTCTTTTTTAAACAGATCACGTATTTTAGCTGATTTCCACCTGGCGTTTGATAGCTTATCTAGTTACACTTTTTTCCTCCTTCTTGCAGGTCGCGAATGGGGAGGGGAGTGATTGAGAGGAATAGAAAAGCACGTGACATTTTTCTTTCTTTAATTAATCTCTAAGGTCATACATTCTGTCTTCCTTTCCTGTTGCGTCGTCTAAAACAGTAAATCATACTTCAGAAGCAGAATTATAGAATTTAAAAGCAGAATTTGCAATAAATTTCTTCAAAACATTTCGAGGATTTCTAATTTTTTTTGCTAGAAACGTCCGTTTAAGACTGGATTGTTATTTTACTCTAACATACGTATATAATCCACTTTAGTTTCGAGTGGTTAATTCGAGTGATATCGTTTCAAATAGTTGTCACTATTCGAAACGATAAGCCTCTAATTTATTATCTACGAGGCGTCTTCCGAGTTTTGCCATTCTGTAAAACATAAAAATCTCACTTTATCTATCAAACTTAAACAATGTGTACTTTCTTAATACTATTTTACACATTGACTAACGACACGCAAAGGGTAAATTGCATGAGTGGTCACAGTAAATTTATTGGTTTAAATTAGTCCAAAATAATTAGAATAATGTCCATACAAAAAAGCTTTTCCATAAAAGTCAATACCTTATATATAGGGTGGGTGACAGATATTATTGCATTCCAAGTTTTAATCGTAAACAAAAAAAAAAAAAAAAAAAAAAAAAAAAAAAAAGGTAAACATTACGTATTTTATTATCAGAAAATGTGTAACTATTATTTTCAAAACTGGAAATATTTATTATTTGGTTCATGCATACTCTAATATCGGGTTTTAACGAACGTTTCCCGCCACTGCAAATAACGTCTGCCCAAATAGTTGGCGTTGGCAGGCCTAATCATATTTTGCCTAATAATTTCTGGCATTTGAAAGAAAGAGACTTGTTTTAGAACACTGTATTCTGAAATTTGTAAAACTATATCGTTATCATTATGTACAAGGTGTCTGAAATGGAACTATCACGCTACTAAATTAGAACCATCATTTACTTTCCGATCTGTTGCAAAAGGTCAGCTACAGAATGTCGCGAAACCATGTGTACAGCTTTAGGTAGTAATGCTGTATCATATGACACTGTGAAGCTTTGGTACAAAAAGTTCAAAAATAAGGACTATAACGGTCAAGAAGCAGAGTTCTCTGGCCGGCCTGTTGATGTTGACGAGGCCCGCCTGTGAGAACTTGTGGAAGAAATCAGTATGCAACCACTCGAAAGTTGCTAAGGAGTTTAAGGAGTTACACGTTATTGCCATGTCCATTAGCGTCATTGCCATATTGTACTTCGAGTTTATGAGATGCCATATGCATCTCATAAACTCGAAGTACAAGTTCAATCACCTGGTGCCACACGAACTGGCTCAAGCAGATCAGGTTGTACGTGTTCGGGCCTGCACTAATCTTTTCGAATATCAACGCAAGGACAAATTTCTGGACCGGATCGTCACTTGTGATGAATAGCAGATTTATTTCAACAACACAGGCCAAATAAGATTCCAGGTGAGTCCGTCTGCTGCATCGCAAAGCGCAGTTTGACTAACAAAATGACCACGCTTAGTATCTGTGAGATTGCCGTGGTCCAGTGGAGTGGTGTAGCACCAGGGTACCTGGGTTAACGAGAATCCTACCCCTTGTAGAATGGCTAAGTTGTTTCGAATTATGCCGTAAAATAACCAACACATAAATCGAACATGAGATCAAATTATCTGACTTCCAAATGAACAGGTGAAGATTCCTACTAAGATGTACAAAAATAGTCCTCAGAGTCCTAACTAAGCAGTTACAAATCTAATTCTCTTCTACGATTTTCATCATCGCTAAAGCTGCCTGGCATCCAGCTATCATCTTCTCAACTATATTTTTAGTTGTCCTGATCTTCTCAATATGCCCTATAACAGTGTTGAGGAAGCTCCTAATTTTCGAATCCTGTAACCGGTTGATTGTAGCAGTCATCTCATCGGGTGGCGGTTGTATTTTCCTTTTGGCTCTTGAGCTGTAAGTGGGTCTTGCTTCAGTCTTATTAATGTCAGGATTTGCGAGTTGCGGGACGTCTTCAGGGGTGGGAACTTTCATCTGCGGCTTCTGCTAGTTATGTTTCCGAGTGATCTGTTTTTTCTCGAATCTTCTCCTGTACTCAGGGCAACCACGATATGAACTCACGTGTGATTCCCTACAAAGCAGGCAGGTGGGCTTATCCTCCGCCTTTAGCATGCACTCATTACTGCGATGACCTCTTCGACATTTAAGCACTTCTCTGGGTTGGTACATAGGTGTTGGAAATGTCCAAACTGCTGACATCGATAACATGAGAGTGCCGTTGTATTAGCCACCATCAGTATCTGGTAAAAGGTTAAAATCCTCGATAGTAATGTCTACAGCGAAATGCTAGTCCATGTTAACGCTGCTATGAAGAAAAAACTTCGAACTAAGTTCCGGGGCAAAAAGGTAATGTTCCATCAAGATAATGCAAGACCACATGTGTCTGCATTCACCAGCTGGACTCTGAAAGGACTCGAATTGGATCTTTTGCCACACCCACCGTAGATCCCCGACATCGCTCCTTCGGTCTTTTCCCTTTTTCCACACCTGCAGCTTCATCTTGCTGGTGCTATCTTCCGTTCTGCACAGGATGTCCGAAATGAGGTTTATCTGTTTTTGGACTCGCGGCTACCAAGTTGGCTCTTTGAAAAACTACCAAAGCGTTGGCAGAAAATCATATAGTTGGATGGTAATTACTACCCACACTTGAGGTACTGCTTTCATGTTTTTTCCCTAATTTTATTAAGAACCTTTTTTTGGCGGAAAAATTTTGCTACAACCAGATATAAGTGCATATGTTATACATTCATGTAATACTTCCGGTTCTGCTTAGTGCATTTACATCATATTTCTCTCGAAATATATGAATAATTTTCGTATTAGATCATTCCATACCTCAAAAAACCTAAGTATAATTTTAATTCATAAGATAAATTTGACAAAAATATAACTGCAATTTATTATGTATAGAGTATTTCATATCGATTTCCTTTACTTTTGAATAATATTTTGTGTTTTCTAGAACAATGCAGCACATATCCATATATTTTGAACTCTATTTATAAGAAAACAAAAGGAATACTATTTCCAAAATTTTAGAACTTTGCACATATTTGCGAATATTAACTAAATACATTTATTAAATTTTATACGTTTGTAATTTGGGACTAATCTGAGCAATGAGATCTGGAGGCCAAAGAAATTTAGATTCCCCTATAAAACTGCAGTAAAGTGACCTACCGGTGGTAAAACGGAGAAGCTGTATGACTCACCGGTAGATCACCTCGAAACAAACATATGGTCCATCGGTGGGTCACGTGGCAGTTAAGGTGTTAAAAACAGTAAAGGCATTTCTTAACACATTAAGTGCTTATTTGTAATCATTTAATAATTTGTCCGTTTGGTATAAATTAAAACACATTTAATTTACGGTACATCTAATTGATAATTTTATGAGCATTCACAATTCAATTCTAATTTCTAAAAGATGCTTTTAACCCCATGTATTTCTATTATTAAATAACGAAGAGTTTGTATTGTACAAATTACGAATTGTAAAACTATTACGAATTTTGTATATACGTAAATAATTTTAATGAAATCATATGTGAAATTGTAATATCGTTTGTATAATATAACACGGAATGGTAAAATCCTAGTATACGGTACGGCCTTGGCGCGATTTTGAAAATTGTCACCAACACCAAAATGACTCGTTTACAGTTCAACACCGCGTTTACTGCTCATCATGATGTCGCCAAAAGTCGACAAATCCCGTCTGTACCGTATACTAGGATTAAACCCACGAAATGCTCGAGAGAGACGAAACTCTGCCGGAAAAATAAGATTACAGGGCAAGTCATTGAGGCAAATATTTAGGTTCCTAGTTTGGCGAGATATCGCCAAGCTTTTCATAGCTTTGGTAACTATTTTTTATCGCCAAATTCGGCGAGAAGTCGTTAGAAGTAAGCAAACTTGAGACACTTTGGGTCGATCCCTGTATAACTGTAACTGGTACTGTAATTGAGCTCTGTATGTAACTGTAACCATATTCGGCCCTTATATGAAACTTTAACTTAATATGCAATCCAGTAATTTCGAGAAGTGGAAAGTACTAGAGATTTCTCGGCAGAAGTATGTAACATGGTGGATAGTATCAATTTCTCAGTTCTTAGTTCTAAACTGATTTCGGAGTATTGAGATACCTGTAACAGTATCTCTTTTTCGATGCGCTTTGCATTGCGTTCTGTTTAATGCTCTTAGTAGTTTAAGTGTACTGATAGTGCTCTGTGATACTGAGAAGAGTGCTTTTGTGGCAAGTTCCAGAACCGTAAAGTGTTTCTTTTGGGAAAATAAATTTTATCAAGCTGTCATCGGTTCTATGTGTATTCAGTCCATTACGAAACCGTATGGACACAACAATATGTATGTATATATATTCTTGGCACTGTGGGAAATCGGCAGCACCTACAGCCATACTTTGAATACTTACAGTCTTCTGCCCGAATATGTGTATCTCTAAGCCTGAAGCCTAAAAGCCTGAAATGTAAATTTATTTTTCAATTTACTTAATACTAGTGGAATTTATTTAATACATTTTTCAGCGTGATGCGATATGGAACCCACATAAAAAATATCCATAAAAAAATAAGCTAATTCTCTCTCATTATAGCAGCAACAATGGCACGCATATTTTATTGATTTTCTTCTTTCTAATCAAATGGGGGTCAAAGCTTAAGTTCCACCCAATATTTCACCTATATTCAATTTTAGTCGATTAAATGTGGCAAAAGATTCATCATAATTGATCAGAAATCAATAACGCGAACAAACACACAGACATTCTTCTTTATATGTATAAATTTTGTAAAACTTACAAATTTTTATTAACAAACTCTGCGTTTTGAAAGCGAGCAGTAAGCAACACTTTTCGAAATAAAGCATTTTCATCTCCAACGCGAGAGACTGTTGCCACTCGGAAAAATGAATGCGAAAATGAACGCTTTCAGAATTTTTAATTAATATTTTGGCTGGTTAAAGTCGTACGAAGATGGGAATAGTCGAAATGGCTTTCCACGAATTTTTGGAATCGGGAATAATGTATTTAATGTTTGGCAATGCTATTTTTATTTCATTTTAAATCTTAGAAAAGAATCGTAGAAAGTTTGGCGACAATAGCTATAGTAGTGACTGAGTTATTAGAAGACAAACACAGACACGTTCTTCTTTATATATATATAGATTTTCGGCGACTTTAATGACATTTTGATTAACGAACTTGATGATTTAAAAGCAATGTTTTGCTACTTTGCAAAGCGCAAGATGCTTACTTTTCATATTTATTCGGAAAACTCAGTGATTTAAAAGAAATGTGTTGCCACTTGACGAAGCGTAAGATATTTGTCTTTAAAATTTAATCAACAAATTTAGCGACTAAATATATGTCCTCATTGTTCGAAATAAAGTATTTTTATCTTTTTCTCTCTGGTCTGTTGCCATTCAGCAATGCGTACGATATTTAATTTGTCTTTCAGATTAATTTGCCCGTTATTGATTAACAAACTGAGCGATATAAAACTTAACGAAAATATCGAATTATTTAATTTCGATTATTCGTAGAACGATTCTGCCGCTCTGAAACTAAAATAAAATTTGGAATTTTCAAACAGCTCTGTCGTCTACTTAGATATCGAACGCGGAAGGCGACAAACTAATACTTTCTTCTTTCATTTTTACCTGTCAATATTTCTGGAAGAGCAGCCTCCCGGCCACGACCTTCCAAACGATAGAGGGGGACCCAATTTCAAGGGCACGGCCATGCCGCAGGCTGATTTATGATTCCAGCCAAACCCCCATCAATTCGAAAAGAAAAATTCGTAAACTCTACTACTTACATTTTCTAAATCACCCTTGAAATGATCCATGCTTTTGCTACAGCACGTTGCTGGTATTTCAAATGATCTTTCGGGTGCCGGTTTCGGAGTGGAGACTGGTTCAACTCGGTGGAAGGGGAGATCGTTTGTAAACCTCCGTGGGGTAAACAGAGGAGAATGCATCGCATTAAATCAAATTAAGAGTGGTAGCTAAATACGGACATAGTTAATAAATGTTCCTAGACAGAATTTCCACTCACCTTTCTACGCTAATTTTTTTTTCCCCCTAGCAATGTTTACATTATTTCTTAAACAACTTTAACTGACAGTTAACCCACAACCGCTGTAAAGACCTTCCATTGTACATATCTAATATTCGTCAGCCACCAATGGCAACAATCAAATAAATAAATTGTTTATTAATTTTTAGCCCAAAGCGGCATTAGCCCAGGAGGGGTATTAGTCTCAAAACGTCATTTTGCGTCGAATCGTTACAAACGGCTGTATCATTTTCCGAACTTTTGCCACTAAATATTATCGGCACTGTATTATCGTTAATGAACTTTAAAAATGAAGAATGTGCATGAATATATGTATGTTTCTCCCACTGTGATAAAACAAAGGTACCTAGAGACATCCAATTCTGAATGACGTAATCCTACTGCGAATATGGGCATTTGAAATTTGAAATTTGTTTTATTATCGATTTTATATTTTGTAAAACTTAAAAAAATTTTTGATTAACAATCTCAACGAGTTAAAAGTGAGCAATGACAACACTCTACGGGGAAAAAAAAAAAAAAAAAAAAAACTTTTTATCTCTAGCGCGCGGAACTGTGTATTGGAAATTCTAAAGATGGGCCCATTTTAAAATTATTTTGCGGCATTGCTGTTGAACTGAATTTTATGGTTTAAGTGCAATGATCATGATATTTAATAAATAAAGGTAACACACAAAACGTCGGAAAATCGCCGCTTTGGACGTAATTTAAAATCTAAAAACTTTCAAGTTTTCTTTTTTTTTTTTTTTTTTTTTTTTTTTTTTAATGTGTGTTTTGAAGAAATGCCTATAAGTTATTTCTCCCGCCTTCCTAGCGTGCCTTCGTGGTGTAGTGGTTATGCACGCTGAACCGGGATTTCAGAGGTCCCTGGTTCGATTCCCGGCGAAGGCGATTGCTCATTTTTCATTTTGCCTGCTTCCATAAAATCCTAATGTCTCTACATGCCTTTGGAGGCTTTCCAAGTTTGGGAGTTTGAACGCTAGTTATGTTTCGCTACCATGGTACACTAGTGTGTAAAACTTAAATAACAAATTCCTTTTTCAACATTCAACTAAGAAGTTGTTGGAAAGGGCTTTTCGCGATCAGTACAGTGTAAAGCCAACTGAGTAGAAAGGTGATACATATGAAGATATCAGCATTGCGACATAAGAGGCTACATCAGGGCACGCAAAACGCAAGAACTCAGCGAGCGCAGTGCTAGCATCTTCACGAAATATGAAGAAAAAAGGAACATCTCCAGCCATTTTTTCTGCAAGTGAATGTGAGATTGGGCGTAAAGTATAGCTACAAGAAAACAACAGAACGCCTGCACGTCGTAGAATAATGGGCAAGCTTGAGGGGCGAGGTTAGATGTCTGTCGCTCAAGAGTTTGGAACTGATAAAAGTGTTGCTTCACGAGCTTGGAAAGCCTTCCAAACGACAGGTACAGCTGTAAGAACGTTTGGTGGTAGTCAGGCAAGGAAAACAACGGTGACCAATATTTCACGCTGCAGCTGAAGAGAGATCGAAACCAGACAGCTGGCAACATGTTTCAGCAACTGCGCAAAGGTGACAGGTTTCTCGGTTTACCGTGTCCAGACGACTTCATAAAGGTAAACTATTCAATCGCCGTCCTGAACGCTGCATACCCAGCAGTCCATCGACTGAACCGTTTACTGCGCTGTAGAGATTACGGTGACCAGACACCTCATCAATGGAGTCACGTCTTCTTTACCGATTAAGGTGACGGAAGACAGAGACACCTGGTATTTAACAGTGGTAAACAGCCATATGTCCCACGCCTTCCCATATCTAAATGCAGCAACTCCCTGGAGCCCCGTGGGGCTGCATCGGAACCCGCTTTCATCCCACTAACATCAGGGAAAGAGGCCATTGAAGGCATTATGATAACGGACGGACGGAGCTCCGCATTTTCAACAGAGGTTCACTTACTGGAGACTCTTACCGTAATGAAGTTAGCCTCTCCCACGAGCGTCTTTTCTGGGATACCACTTGTCTCAACTTTTTTTTTTTTTTTTTTTTCTGCATGGTATTGTACAGCCAAACAGGACTCATACTGTTGAAGAGCTGCTGAAAAGGGAAGACATCCACAGAATGGATTGTTCAGAGTGCTTCCTGGATTCAAAACCCACTCGACATGTGTGGGATACTTTAAGGAGACACCTATCGGTACGGTCTTACCCTCCGGAGAACACGAGACCAGTGAAATAGATGCTCCTTGAAGAATGAGAACTCTTACCCAAGAACTGTTAGATAATCTGGCGTTCAGTATAAAGCAATCATTGCTGTCAGGGGAGATCATATCCCTTACTAAGGCTCTTTGGTTTGTTCTTCTCTCCCTATGGACAGGCAATTTCTTGTACCAACACCATTCTGTCAATAAAGCCTTTTCCTATTTTTTCCATACAGTATGAATCCTGTTCTCTCTCTCTCTTTTTTTTTTTTCTACTATACGTTATAACGTATTTTTCCAGCCTTCTTAGCATGCCTTCATAGTGTAGTGGTCGGCACGCTGGGCGAGTATTCGAGAGGTCTGTGATTCGAGTCCCGGCGAAGGCGTTGCTCATTTTTCATTACTCCTGCTTTAAAAATAACCTAAAGTCTCTACATTGGTGCCCGATCTAAAAAGGGTGCTGGATGATGATTCTCCACATCCAGGATTTGGCGTTTAGGTCCCCTAAACCCCAGTCTCCCTTTAAAAGGGGAAGTATATAAAGTATTTCTCCCGCCTTCTCAGCATGCCTTCTTAATGGTCAGCACGCTGGGCGCGTATTCCAGAGGTCCGTAGCTCGATTCCGACGAAGGCATTGCTCATTTTTCATCTCTTCTGCTTCGAAATAACCTAATGTTTCAACAACATTTATTCATTAATTAATTCTTTAAGTACACATTATGCCTATAATGTGTACTTGAAGAAAAAATTTCATTTCTCCCACTTAAATTTTGCCAAATTACGGCCAAAATTAGAAAAGTTACTTGAATTTGATCATTAGTTTATATAATATCTATATGACTTAATGAGTATTGTATAAGAGATAAGATCTTTAACTTGTATTGGACGCTGCATGAGAAAAAGCCATTTCCCAGAGCGTTGCCAATCGGCAATTTTTAAGAACTTTAATTATCTTCAGAATTTAATTCATTTGTCATTTATTCATAAACTGAGGATTAAAATTTAAAAAAAAAATTTCTAATAATTTAAATCTTTATATGTTTTTAATAATACGTATAAATGATATGTCACATTTCTTCGATTTTAAGGTTCCTCCCCATATAAAAGCTACTAAAACGGGATGGAACTTAGAACTAGAGGCAATCGTAAGTTCTTCTGAGTAATTGATTTTTGTTCTGAGTAATTGTTTAGTTACTGTTTCTGAGTAATTGTTCTCAAATAACAAATTTTTCTGAATCCCTACTTCAAACCAATATACAGTTGTGAATAAATCAAACGTGATTATATAAAGATATTTACTTTTTTGTGTTTTAATATTTTATTTCATTTATTTTATTTGCTTAGAAATTTTTTTCCTGTTTGCTGTGATAGCGAATTAAGGGATGACTTTTAGAATCGCCAATTCTTACGAATTACTAATTGAAGTAATTACTTTTCCCAAACTGCTTAACAAAGCAGTTGTATTATAGTTGTCAATAAATCAGAACCGATTGTTCAAAAGTATTTGCTAATTATTTTTTAACATTTTATCTTATTCAGTCTGTTTGCTTAGAACCAATTTCTTTTTTCTTTCTGCAAGAGGTACTAAAATTAAGGCGCGCTCCTTGAAATCTCAGATTTTTCCGAATTAGAAATTGTTTCGAAATAACTCGATTTTTTAAACGATATATTTAAACAGACGCCGTAAGTACATCAAAGTCGGTTATTTAGAAATATATACTTAGTGCATTTGAACATTTTATTTCCTTTCTTTACATTCAAAATTTTTTCCTACCTCGTATGGTGGTAAGGAAATTAAGGAGTGGCGCGTCAAAAATAGTTTACGTTATTAATTCAATCAGATATATTATAGTTATTGGTAAACCAAAGTCGATTATTAAAAAATATTTGTTAATTGTATCTGATTTTTTTCCATTAATTTTATTTGCTTAAAACCTAAATTATTTTCCTTCTGTCAGTCCTGCTGAAAGTAAGGAGTTATCTTATAATTGATGGTGTCTTAGATTTGTATGTTTCGCCGAATTATTAATTGTTCCTAAATAATTAAATTTTGTAAATTATTAATTCAGCAGATATGTTGAGGTTGTTCCAAAACCAACTCAATTACTTAAAAAATACTTAATTAAAAATAAAGAAATTAGAAATTAAATAATAAAGAATCTACATGAATATATGTATGTTTCTCGAATTGTGAAAAAGCAACGGTACATAGAGCCATCCAGTTTTGAATAACGTAGTCCTCTACTCGAATATAAACATCTGGAAGCCCAAATTTGAAATTTGGAAATTGTTTTATTGTCTATTTCATATTTCGTAAAACTTTAATTAATTTTTGATTAACAAACTCAATGATTTCAAACCCCCTCAATACCTGTAGGCTGCCTCAACGTGGCGAGGGGGTGGCACTGGGTGGAATTGGAGAAGTACGTCGGGAGTGTATACTCCTGGTAGGGCCACCCTAGGCGTGAAGGCTATTCCATTATACCCAGCTAAAGCCTACAGGCATCTGAGCCAAGTCAGTCCTCTACCATTGGTGCTCGGGTCTCCCAACTTACAGAAGCTGCCCTTTTCCTCCACCCATGAGTCATGAAGCTTTCTAATGTGATCCATACTGCATCGCCCGTCGCGCAGGTTCAAAAGGGGCGCGTTCGAGGTTTCGTCCTCGGGGCGGAAGAGGATCTCGTCCGAAAAATAAGCTACAATCTCCTAGATTACGAACTCTTAAAATTATCCAATGTAATGTCAATGGTATTTCAACATTGGCAGCGAAATCTAAACTTGACCAAATACTGAAGTTGGCTGAAGACCAGGGAGCTCAAATTATCGCTCTACAGGAAACTAAACTGAAAGAGAATTCTCAACTAAAAGGGATACAACATAATCCGTTTAGATAGACACGCGAAAGGAGGCGGTGGACTTGTTTTCCTTATCAGAGACATTAACTATATTTCCAAAAGTTATAATGTACCCACTGGTTCAGATTTAGAGTTGTAAGGCGTCACTGTTTTGTGGAGAGGTGAACCACTAAACATCTTTAATTTATATCACCCTCCCAACATTGGTAATTTTCCTGGAGTCCTTGATAATCTTTTATCTGGAAATACTCTACTTAAATGCAAAGCACCCAGCGTGGGGTTGCTCTTCCCAGAACCAGAGAGAACTTAATCTTCTTCATTCTGTTGATGACTCAGGTTTCATGATCCTTAATGATGGTACTCCAACGCACTCTTCATATAGCTATAACACGTCTGAAGCCCTTGACCTGTCTATAGTAAGCCCCACTATCTTTCCAAATTGCACCTGGACAGTTATGAAGAATATTGGGAGTGACCATTCTCCAATATTAATTGAAATAAAGAAGAAACAGTGTACTTTCCTTAGTCGTAAAAAATATTGGAATTTTGCTAAGGCAGACTGGCATTTGCAGACTTTCCTCCAGAAGAGAGAGAACCTGCGACTCGAATTAAAAAACAATAATACAGATCAAAACAGGACAGAGATGAACAAAGTCAATGCAGAAATAAAAAGAGCTTATGTGCTGCTTAAGAGGAAAAACTGGATGGATATATGTGAGGGACTTGATGCTAGATCCTCTGACACGAAATTGTGGAAATTGATAAAAAATATTAGCAGTGAACAACCTCAGATAAAGAGATGTAATACTATCTTAGATACGTATGGCAACATCCCTATAGACGAAAAAGCTGCAGCTGATCTCCTGGGGGCACATTACCAGGAGATAAGTGAGATGACTTTTACAGAAGTTGATAAAAAAAGTGAGAAAAAGATCTCGAGTTCTTGTACATGGATGTCGTGGTGCTGTCTCGGGCAATCCCCTTTTCTTTAAATCCTTCTGAATGCATGAATTGGAGATGGCACTTGAGGATCTTGACTTGACCAAAACTCCTGGACCTGATGGTATCCATGGCCAGATGATTGGGCATCTTGGCACTCATGCAAAAAAGAAATTTCTGAATATAGTAAATCAATCTTGGAGTCTAGGACGTCTTCCTAAAGAGTAAGAAAGAGCCACAATTTTACCTGTTGAGAAACCTGGCCAAACCGATGGATCTCTTGGGAGCTTTAGACCCATTGCCCTAACCAGCATTGCATGTAAAGTCATGGAAAAAATGATCATGGGGAGGTTGCTCTTCACCCCACGACCTCCTATCAAAAGAACAATACTGTTTCAGAAGAGGTCATAGCACCACTTATCAATTGGTCTATCTCAGCCAGAAGATTAGAGATGCCCAAAACAAACGAACGACCTACCAATCATACTGTGGCTGCTTTTCTAGATCTATAAAAGGCATTTGACCGTATATAGAAACATAAACTAATTATTAAGCTATGCGAAGACTTTGGCAACAGGGGTAAAGCTTTGACCTGGATCGCAGATTTCTTAAGAAATAGACTGATAAAAGTAAAGCTTAATTCCACTATATCAAACACCTTTAAATTGAGCCAAGGCGTCCTCCAGGGTTCTGTGTTGAGCCCAATTCTTTTCTGTCTGTATTTGGCTGGAATTGAGAAGATTATATCAAGGAGATGCGAGGTTGATCTATTTGCGGATGATATTGCCCTTTGGAGCTCTGGCCCAGATGTGAGTTCAATTGAGACCAATATAAATTTTATCCTTGAAGAAGTGTGGAAATTCTCGAAAGACCACAAATTGAGTTTTAATCCAACTAAATCTATTGTTAGTTTTTTTACCACCAATAAGAAGATTTATAATTATCATCCAAAGGTTTTTTATGAATAATTTGCCTCTTACATATGACAAACATCCCAACGGTTTCCCCGTTTACTGTTGTGCCTCTTCCACCAACCGCCAGAAATTGGAAAGAGTCCAACTCAATGCTTCTCGCATTATAACTGGCTTGCGCAACAGTTTCCCGAATAAAATTGCGTTGTATGAAACAGATCTTCAACCCCTCAGTCTAAGAAGAAATGCAGGCCTCGTAAAATGTTATAATAAACTTCTCAGTTACGGCTCCCAGAGTAGAACTTCAGAATTTCTGCAGCACTGGAGTAATAACCAAAGACTTAAGAAAAATAGTCCACTTTGTCAAATTGAGTATGCTGGCTGATCTGCTGATCAGCTGCAGCTGATCTTGATTGACCGTAATGTTGAGCAGCATTCCTTGAAACAATGTTTAGATCCGTCTGAGGGACTCCCTGGAGTCGGGTTCCATGCGGAACATTCGTCTCGAGTTTCCAAGAAAAATGATATTCCGGCCCTGTTACGACAATCTGCCTTGGAAACTATACATGCAATTCCCGCTGAAGATACCCTCATCTATACTGATGGGAGTAAAAGTGAGGACCCTCGCTCCGGTAGTGGTGTTGTCATTAAATGCACAAATGGAAATATCGTTAAAATAAAGAAAAGAAATTCTGACTTCAGTTCGGTTTTTAAGAGTGAGCTTATAGCCATCGAAGAAGGACTAAATGCTGTTTTGTACTTTACAGATCTTAAGGCAGTATGGATTTTGTCTGACAGTCGTAGCGCTATCAAATATCTTTCAAACTGGCAAAGAGTTGGCGATAGGGCCGGAACCGCAATTCTTAGCAAACTTAGGCAGGTCTCGTCACTCTGTGAAATGCATCTTCAATGGATTCCTTCCCATGTTGATATATGGGGGAATGAAATGGCAGATATTCTGCCGAGGGAGGCTTCTGAAGAACCTTTGCAATTATCCATTCACTGACATATCTTGAACTGCATTCCATTAGAAGACATGCTGACAGGCAGATTTGGCTCGTTCCCCCGAGTCATCCCTGGTATCAAGATGATTGTCCTGGAAGATCCCTTGCTATGGATTGTGAAAGATGTGTTCAGACAACACTTTCCCGATTCTTCAGTGGACACTTGAGAGTGGTGTCAAGATGCACCCAATCACATATCCTTGAGTGCCTGGAGTTGTCTCTTGTGGACCTTTACGGGTCTCCTAAGCTTGTTTTTGATTTTCTAAAGGTGAATGGACTCGTGGACCTCGTCTAGTATATTCCTAGGCATGGAGATTAGTAACAACAACAACAACAACACGATTTCAAAGCGAGCAAATGACAACACTGTAAGGAAAAAAATTATCTCCAGCGCGCGAAACTGTGTATCGGAAATTCTAAAGGTATGCTCTTTTTAAATATTTTGTGATATTGCTGTTGAATTGAATTTTATGGTTTAAGTGCGAAGAATAATAAATAAATAAGAATTTAATAAATAAAGGTAACACACCAAACATTAGAAAAACGCCCCTTAGGGCGTAATATAAAATCTGAAAGCTTTAAAATTCTTTTTCATTTATTTCGTTATTAAAATACTGCTTAGAATTCTTTATTTCACTTAAATTTGGGAACGTGCATCTTAGAACCGATGATTTCTTAGATTCGTATATTTTTCTGCTAAGTATATTGAAATTAAACAGTACGTCTTATATGCTATAGAATCTATGGCATCTTAGAATTGCAGATGTTTTCTGTTGAGAGTACTGACATCAAAGAATCCGTTTTGAAATCGATGGCGTATTAGAGTGTTAGATTTTTCTGCTCAGAATACAGAAACTAAGAAGTGCGTCTTGGAATCCTAAATTTTCCTGTTGGTAGTTTTGAAATTTATAAAGTTCATTTTATCGATAGTGTCTTATAATCTCAGATTTTTCTGATGGGAGTACTGCAATTAAATACCACAATTTAGAATCGATGCTCTCTTAGAATCATAGAGTTTCTTGCTGAGAGTACTGAAATGAAAGAGTGAGTTTTAGAAACGATGAAATCTTAGGATCGTAGATGTTTCTGCTTAGAGAATACTGAAATTAAAGAGTGCATTTTGGAATCGATGGTATCTTAAAACATCAATTTTTCCTGTTGAGAATATTGGAATTAAGGTGTACGTCTTAGAATCCTAAAATTTTCTGTTGGTGGTACTGAAAAATTAAAGAGTGCGTTTTAACGATAGCGACTTATAACCTCAGATTTTTCTGATGGAAGTACAGAAATTAAAAAAGAAAATCTGAAAGGTTTCAAATTTTAAATTACATCCAAAAGAGCGTTTTTTTTAACATTTTGTGTGTTACTTTTATTTATTAAATATCCTGTTCTTCGCACTTAAACAATAAAACAGTTCAAAAGCAATATCGCAAAATAATTTTAAAATTGAGCATATCTTTAGAATTTCCGATACACAGTCTCACGCGCTCGAGATAAAAATGTTTTTCTGTACAAAGTTGCCATTGCTCGCTTTGAAATCCTTGAGTTTGTTAATAAAAAACTCGTTAAATTTTTACAAAATATGAAATCGATAATAAAATAAATTCCGAATTTTAAATTTGGGCCTCCAGATGCCCATATTCGCAGTAGGATTAAGTAATTCAAAACTGGATGGCTCTAGGTACCGTTATATTATCACAATCCGAGAAACATACATACAGTTATGCAGATTCTTCATTATTTAATTTCTTCAAATAGCAGGTCGATAATATTTGGTGGCAACAGTTTGAAAAGTGAAACGGACATTCAGAGTGATTCGACGCAAAATCGCACAACGAAAACAATAGACCTTCAGGAACAAAAAAGCCCTTTGAACTAAAAATTAGTTTTAGACCCGATGGTATCTTAGAATCGCAGATTTTCCTGATGAGAGTGCTGAAATTAAAGAGTACGTTTTAGAATCTGAAATATTTTTCAGATTAGTAATCATTACGAAGTACCTTTTGTTTAAAATTTTTGTATTTGTTCTGCAGTGCGCGCTAGCACATTCTGTGAGACTATCTGCGCAGTAGCAAAGCGGTAAATAAAATATTTTTGGGTTACCATGGTTATTGTTCAAAATAAAATGAAAATGGCTGTTCTGAAGATTTGAAGTTGTGTTTTCAGTCGTTTATAAATTTTTTTTAATATTTCTTCTAAAATTGAAGTAGGTGTTCATAGTTTTTTATTATTTTGTTAACAAATTAGAAGTCTATTTAAAAATGCTTGCTAAATGCACTTGAAGTCTCAGTTTGCTTTATTTGCTTGGATTCACAAGCTTTCTGTTTAATTTAGTGATTACTGAAAAAAAAGTCTCTTAAAATTGTTGGCGTCTTAGACTTTAAAGAGTTTAATAATTTAAAATGCATCTAACTGATAATATTTGCAAAATTTTGCAGAATTATTATTTTAAGAAAATTTATTTCCAAAGGTATATATTACTCACTTTGATAAAGGATAATCATTCAGCCATTTTTTAGCCCAAACGGGCAATTTTCTCAAAAGGTCCATTAATTTCGTTTTGGCATTTTCCATCGACCAATATAAAACAGCGTTTCACTTTTCAAATTGTTGCCACCAAATATTAGAGCCCTGTATCATATTTAAAGAAATTAAATAATGAAGAATTTTCATAAATGTACGTACGTTTCTTACATTTCCAAAAAACCAACAGTACCTGAAGGCATTCAATTTTGAATAACGTAGTCCTCCACTCGAACATTGTCATCTGGAAGCTCAAATTTGGAGTTTGTTTTATTATATATTTCATATTTTGGAAAACTATGAAGAATTTTTGATTAGCAAACTCAACGTTTTCAAAGTGATCAATGGCAACACTGTACGAAAAGAATTATCTCCAGGACGTGAGATTGTGTACCGAAAATTCTAAAGCTATGCTCTTTTTAAATTATTTTGCTATATCGCTGTGGAATTGAATTTTATGACTTAAGTGCGAATATTTAATAAATAAAGGTAACACACAAAACGTTAAAAAAACGCTCCTTTGGGCGTAATATAAAATCTGAAAGCTTTCAGATTTTTTTAATTTTTATTATTTTTTATTTATTTATTTATTTTTTAAGGAACTTTTGGTGAGAGACCCAAGTTTTCCACGGAATACAATATGAGAAATTCTAAGTATAATATTAAACTGTTTCTTCTAAATTTCAGTAGCGCATCCATCAAATGCGCCAACCAGAAATTTGAAATGTGCGATAAAACCTCCTTAGATAAAAAAAAAAAAAAAAAAAAAAAAAGAGTAGGTGGCGATCAAAACCTAATATTTGCTATGCTTTCTTCGAGAGATAAGAATTTATTGATAATAGAAAGTTCAGAAGTATAAGTTCCCAAACTCAAATATTTGAAAAGAAGAAAAAAAAAAAAAAAAAGAGGGAAGTTAAATGACACTATTATCCTGAGTTTGAAGTACGTAATAAAGGCAAGTGGCTTTTTTGTTTGTTTTGTTGGGTTCAAATCTCGAAATTTATCCATACTTTCTTGAAATACTTCACGTATGCGTATATTAGACGATACTGATATTTATATTACGAGGGTATACTGGCAAAGTCTCGCAAATGGAATGTTTTAGAATTTCTATCGAAACTTGCGAAATTTTGATGATTTTTTAAAATAGTATTCGATTTATCCTTTATGCTATAAATGCTAACAAGGACATTTTAAAGTAAATAAAAATTTTAATGAACTGAATGAAAATGTTTATGCCACAATATATACATATATTTCTAACCCTCTTTTTGATTTTGAAGTCATCTCGAGTTGTAATTTTAACAATTAATTTTTACAAGTATGCTTTTAATATATTTTTTTTCTAGATATTGAATGATTTTACTTTTTTACTACGGAACTATAGAGTCAAATGAATTTTTAGCATAAGCTTTCAAATAATCCTCTTACTTTAAAAAACTTAAAAAAAAAAAAATTTGCAGCTCAATGCGTCTCTCTAATTCATGTTGTCTTGCTACTTATATATATGTATATGTTGAATAATTAAAATTCACTTAGTTCGAAAACAAGTTCTTCTGATATTTGCGCAATAGCTGCAAAGTAAGATAATAATAATTTATTTACTAAAGAAATATTGATTATATTATCTCCTAATATAAATTTAATAGAAGTATCAAAAAAGAGGGAACCCATACGTAGGAAGTTTAATTCCGAAAATTGTGTTTTAAAGTAACTTGAATGTAAATTACGAAGAAAGCGTTTTACGGGGACTTGAATTTAAATCATGAATAACAAAATTTCAAACTTTGAAAAAGAAATTAAAAATTTAAAACAAGTAATTATCGCTATTGATCGGAAATCAGTTAACTTTTCGAGGGAAACAAACCAACTCCCGTTCAATGAACAATAATTAATAAATGCGAAGGTGCTTCGCCTCTTACTCAAGTAAGAATGATGATGCCAAACTGGCAAATTAAGTTAGGCCAAAACTGTAGTTCCGTGAAGTGATGGGATTTATAACCAAAGTAGAGTACTAAAGAAGAACCAAAGTAGAGTACCTTCATTCTGAATGAAGCATTTTCGCTAATACTATATTCTTTAAAAATTTTGAGTAAAAAGCAATTTATGTAGTAAAATTTACAAAATACTTGAGTAAATGTCCCCCGACACCTTCACTTTTATACTTATTAATTTAAGACTCAAAGTAATTGAAATAAACATGAGAAAATTAAGAAACATAGCAATGCTATCTTTGCAAAAACAAATCAAATAAAAATTAAAATATATGATAAGAAAGTAAAATGTGAAATTCACATGAAGATATAAAAAGCCAGAAAATGCATTAATTAACTTATGTTCCTTCTAGTGGTATCGGTAAAGTGCTCTCTTCTGTGTCTTACTCAGATGTGTCCGAAATTCCGTTATCGGCGGCGGGGATACTTTGAATTATTTCAGGCAGTGAAACTTGTGAGAAGTAATTTATGGGACGTGGGAGGGACTAGAAATGCTTGAGGGACGTCTGCTGCGGAGTTCTTATGTGAGTGAAAACGCCGTTAAAATTTTGAATATACTAACTAGTGAATGGAAATTAATTAATTTCTGGCTAATTGTTGTGTCGGAACGAAGAAGAAAATTAGATTAGGAAAAAGGTAATTTTCACTGTCAAAGAGCTACTTGACAGACTAAAGATTATGAAATAGGCTCATTTTTTTAGTAACAGCATAATAAAAGTCTAATATATACAACATTGTAATTACACTATGTACAAATCCTTCAACTGATAGTCATCCAACTTATATCGCCTTCTCAGATTTAGGAGCAAATTATCATATCCCTATCAGGCAAATGATTTAGAGTGAGTATTTAGGGCCTTCCCTTTTAAGACAGAGGTTAATAAATCGATTAGGTATTAGATTATTATTGAGAATTTTAATAAGGAGCAAAATTTCGTGTTGTAGATCTATCGTATCTGTGCATATATTTGTAATCCTTTGTATTTGATTTAATATTGTATTACTAATAACATTTTTGGAGATGTTTGAAATCCAATTTATTAATTTCTTAAAATTGAAATTGAAGTTTCTTGTTTTGCCAAACAGTAAAATTTTTTTGTAGTTAATGATTTGAAGATCGAGATAGTCGATGTTATTTTGCGAATGAGTAGTTTTATTAAGTGTAAGGCATTCTGGATAAATCTCGGAGTATTCAATCTTATTAAAATTATTAAATGTAATAAGATCATCTATATATCTGTAGGTTTGCTTGTAGTAATTTAATTCTTGCTGTTGTAAATTTTTTTAGAAGGTTCATTCTTTGATAGATAAAAAGAGATTACAGATCGAAGCACTGGAATGTGAGTCGATTGAAAGTCTTCTGACTTGTTTAAAAAGTTGATTTTAAAATTTAATGTAGTTATGAAAAAGGGTGCATTTTAGGTAGGTTTTTCCATTTACTAAGATTCATAATCGTGAGCATGGCAGGGAAGAGTTTAGGCAGATCTAGTAGACTAGTATAAATTTCTTCTAAAGAAAGTGAGGTATATAAGTTTTCAAAATCATAGCAGTTAATGTTTTGTATGTCAATTGTGTTAATGGCATTAATGACAGGAGTGTTATTATGGATGATCCAGCAATAGTTATGATTAGTATTACAATGGTTGAAAATAAATTTACAATTTTTTTAAGCTGAATTGCAAAATAATAGTCTACATTTTTCTTGTAGTTATTATTTCCATTTGCTATAAATCTGAATTTTAATGGTGTTTTATGGAATTTGGGAAGTGTATAGAGGTTAGTAAATCTGTTGTAGCTTGAATTTAAAGAGATATTTAGTTTTTTATGAAAAGTTTTAATTCTATTTATTATAAATGTTTCTGTAAAGTTTGCTAATTGATAAGTAGTTGGGTTCAAAAGTTCTTTATTAATAATTGCTGCGTAGAACTGTTTTCATATAATGCTAAAGTTATTATTTGCTTTATCTATTTTTGTAATAGTAAAAAGTTAGCACAGAAGAGGAATCAGCTTGCAGTCGTCGTGGCTGACAGAAGAAGGTAACAAAATATGAACTTGATGAATTTCCAGTTTTTAATTTCCACGCATATAAAATCATCTCCGTAGATATTTATCCAATCATAAGGAAATCCGATACATTTCTATGATTCAATCATAATGAAATATAATAGATTGCTATGTACATTAGTTCTTAAACTTACAACGCAGGCATTTTAGACTCAGAAGCAGAGCAGCGGGGATATTTTAGCAGTTCGGAAGCTAAGAAAAGAATGGCGTAGCTCCAAGTTCCGCTGGTTAACTTGCAGAATTAGCTGCCAAGGGTATTTATACTAGAGCAGGGGCGATTCTAGAGACAAGCTATGATTGGTTAATTTTAGTTTTTGTTGCCCTTTTCAGTAGCGTTACATAACGTAAAGAAATCTCGAATTTGGAAGAACAGATGAATTTAGGGGGAGATCACCAAACTTAGAATGTTAATTTTGAGGTGGCCAATTATTTTTTAAAGCAGTTATCGTATTTTGTTATATCTTACATATAAAATTTATACAAATATGTAAGAAAAATAAAAAATTAAAAGATTAAATAAGCAGCGTAAATTAATTTCCCTTCTCTATTCTAAAAATAGCAACATCTATTTGCGCTGCGTCATTTCGAGAAAAATCTATGTCATATCACTTTTACGTATTTCTGGTGATGTAAATTGAACTAAAACTCAAGCAGCCAATAATAATTTTACAGCCATATTAACTATCCAATCAAAATGCTTTGAGAACCAAAACTAACTCAGTTTGACTTAAGATTTCATCCTGAACATTACGCACTTTCTTTCTACGCTTTGCCTTAGTTGGACTGCAGTCTGCTTGCTTCTTCTTTTCCGCTGCAAATATATCAAAAATGTAAGCCCTTTTTAACAGGCACATTTAATATGCCGACTTTTGTGTAGCTGCAAAATGTTGCTGAAAATAAAACTGAAGATTTAATCTGCCTTTTCCTTCAATTTCCTAGTCATTATGGATCAACACTTCTACGCCATCAAAATTCCTGCTCCTGAATATATTACATATTCATAGAGAGAGTATCAAATATGCTTTTATATAAAAAACTAAATTACCCCAACACTATTTCCACGCAATGCTGCTCGAATTTGATCAATTATAGATAAGAAATAAGAAATTTAAAACGAAATCCACAAAGACGTGAAAGAAATGAAATCAAAATCAACAAAAACCAAAATTCCCTACAAATACGTACAAAGGGTCGACCAGCGCCCGAGCGGTAAAAGCCGCTGAGCACTGATAGTTCGGTCCTGTATCGGGGAACGGGCTGGCTGCATGGGCGTTTTCGTGTTTTTTCCCATGTGTAACGTGCATGAGAGCCAGTTTCCCTTAAAAAGACCTCCACCGGACATCCCTCCCTTTCCGTGTACTGCTTAAGGGCGGAGCACGTAACAAGTGAAAAAATTTGTAACACATCAACTAATAGTTATTAAGCCAGAAGAACTATAGATGTGGGAAATACAAATCTGTTTTGATAACTATTAGCTTAAGCATTATTTAAGTTTAACTAGATATTAACTATATATAATACATACATTAATAAAGATGTTTATGCACATTAACTATTAGTTTATGTATTATTTATTTTTAGGTGTATTTAACTATTAGCCTATGTATTGATAACTATTAATTATTTTATGTAACACGGTATAGAATTATTTTTTCAGTCTTTATCAAAATAATGTTGCGTTCGTAAGGGTTCACAATGGATTGAATGCATACAGAACCAATGATAGCCCGATAAAATTCATTTCGCCGAAAGAAACATTTTACAGTTCTGTAACTTTCCACAAAAGTACTCGTACAGCTCTTGTCGATATCTCAGATTACAATCAGTTGTTACAGTTCAAGCTACTAAGAATGTTAAACACAACGCAATGCCAAGTGCATTTAAAGAAGAAAGGTCACAATGATCTCTCACTACTCTGAAGTCAGCTATGAACTAAAAAGCTGATTCTCTCTCCTGTCTTATATAGTTTTTCCCCGACTGCCGAGAAATCTCTAGTACCTTCAGACAGACAGACACATTTCTCGAAATTACTGAAAGGCATATATGGTTAAAGTCACATCTAAGCGCAGGACACGGTTTCAGTTACATACAGTTATTCAATTAGAGTATCAACTATAGTTATGCAGAGATCGGACCAAAATTTCGCCAAATGGTCTCCAAGTTTGGTGACGATTGGCGATTTCTCTCCAATTTAAGGAGCTAACTATTTACCTCAATGTTGAATATACTTGTTAATGTAATCTTAGTTTTTCAGCAGAGCTTCATCTCTATAGACTTTCCATGTTACATTATACAAAAGGTACTACAATTTCACATATAATTTCACTCAAGTTATTTACATATATACGAAACACAACAAACTTTTAATACAATACTTTTAATTCTAAAAGTATGACAAAGAGTTAACAATAAACCGAATGATTTCGTAATGAGGTGTGAAATATATGAAGTTATTATTTACGTTATTATGTTCTATTAATTTCTGTAATATGAAAATAATAATTTAATAGAAAAATTCGCAAATATTATCAGTTACATGCATTATAAATTAAATTCCTTTTTTATTCTTGAAGTTAAAAAAATACATTTCCTTTGTTTTAAAGTGTGGAATACATGGCGTTAGAACCATATTCGATTTGTTAAAAGAAGGCAGCAAATACTAATAAAATTGCAAATTGGATGTACAAGTAGACTTCCGATTAACCGATAACTCGATGTAGATAATGTCAACCGACACATAACCTTATAAGAACTCCTGAAGCATACCAAATGGTATGCCAACAACTTGTATATAATGCTGCAAACTTACGTAATTCTGTGTATATTTGACTGTATTGTTGCGTGCGTACGGGTTCGTTATGAAATGAATGCACAAGTCCGATGAAAAATGAACAAAAATTTATTATTATCACAACAAAAATACTTAAATTTTCTCAAATTATCATGCAGTATTACAATATCTCACAGTAGTTATCTTTTAACTACTCAAATGTCCAATAGAACGTAATTCAAAACAGCTAAAGAAAGCTAATCCGCGATTTCGCTACAATCAACAAGAGCAGCTTTCTAAACAACAACAAACTAAGCAACTCCTATAAACTGAGAGGTTTTCCTCCTTTTATAAGATTTTTAAATCGCGTGCGAGAATTTTCTGGTACTTTCTCGAAATCAAAAAGACATATTTATTTATTTAATGTTAAATGCACGTGCTGTTGTATGTTTAATTTTCCGGCTTAGCATTCTTCTTTTAATATTCGTCACACGCTGCAGGACGCGGTAAATAAAACCATTTAATTTATAACTGAACTAACATTAGCTTTTTAAATACCAAATTTGTAACAGTATTTAGATTTCCATGAATTTGATAAGTGTTTTGCATTGTTTTTACTTATTTATTGACGTTTTCATTTTTCTTATGTAATAATGTTTTATACACTTTTACTTAATGAAATTCGTTGCCGCTTCTTATATTTGGAAGCGTTCGTTTCGTGTATTAAATTATAGATCTTGTAATTCTCAGATAACAGATGTTTTATTCATGAAGGTAACTTAATTAGATGCTGAGATATTGGCAAAAACTTTACTTGTTGGTTTTAGCGATAATTTTTGTCACCAGAATGGCGAAATTTGAATATTTCTCACCAGCTTGGAGAAATTGTGGAAGTGTTCGCGTTTTTGAAAGCTTATGAATGAATTTTCAAGAAACCTAAGTATAGAATTGCGTTTGAACCCTACGGATTACACCCTGCAGTTAGCTGAATGAATCAGCTCAGAATTTTGCAATTATATTCAATTCTTGCTCAATGATTACAGTTTAGAATTTAGTCTGTCAGAGATATCGGTCTCTGCCTCATACTTTGCGTGCAGAGAAGAAGTTTTCTTTTTTCTGGCGTCTGCCTTGAGCTGTTTACAATTAAATATTTCGTATGTGCTGTTATTTTCTGCAATAAAGGCTTCGTTCTGCTGATGTGACGTTATTGTTAAAGATATTTGTAGGAACCCTTAGCTGGTAATAATATGCAGGGTGATTCGTACCGAATTGGTCAAAATCAAATCATAGCGGTGAACACGGTAATTATTTTATTTTGATAAATCATTTTTACAGTGAAACTATAGTTATTCCAAATGTCTATAGATGTTATAGTGTGTGCCCGTATTCTATCTGTGACAATTCGACACACGTTGGATTCGGCAAATATCTATGCGGTATTCCACTTCCTGTCACACTCGTGATAGAATATCCTTTGTTAAATGATGGAGTACTTCAGTTAACCGCTGCTTCAGGTGCTGTAAGTTGCTGCATCCATGTGTCTATAAATGTTCTATGTTCTACACCGCAAACACCTATGCGGTATTCCAGTTCCCGTCACACTTGAAAATATTAATGATGGAGTACTTCAGTTATCCACTGCTTCAGTCGCTGTTAAGTACTGGGGAAATGGAGGCAAGACCACTTTGTCTTTAATAAAACCTCGTAAGAAAAAATCACAAGAGGTTAGATCTAAGGATCTCGGTGGCGAGCAAAGTAATAACATCTAAGGATCTTGGTGGCGAGCAATATAATATCTTTTGACTTAGCACGGCCAGTCCAGCGATAGGGTGGACTATAATTCAAGTGCTCTGGCGTACGGTTTTATGATAATGTGGTGGAGCACCGCCTTGTTGCGGAATGTACTTGAAACTCGCTTCCTCCAACTAAGAGTACAATCACTCTGGTATCCTATCTTGGTAAATGAACCCGTTAATCAATTTTTTCACATTAAAAAAAATTTTAAAAAAACACTTGTTGCAAATAGCTCAAAAAGCGTTTAATCTTGGAGAATCACGCTCATGTTCCTTTACAATGTGTCAATTTTCCGTGCCTCAAAATCGTAAATTATGGCAACACTCTGACTCTGGCTGCATCAGCACCCCTCGAACTTGCCACATTTCGTGTTCCAACCATCTTCGCCACAGCCGTGCACTGTGGCCGCTTCCAGGTGTGTGTGCTGAGATTTACCGCATTGATCATGTCTGCTGTAACTGCCTCCGCTGATGACGGCCTGGCATTCTTTGCTATTACAAGCGTCCTCTGAGACAAGAACAAATTTTCTACAATGATTTCCCCAAGCAGAAATAACGACACGAAAACTGAACATTCTGCAGGTTCCTTCCCTTATATCTTATTCAACGTGCGCTGGAGAGCTGCACATTTCACATTATTCGCGTAACTCGTTGACGTGCATCTACCCTGAAATTTGCATAATACTCGTACCACTCTTTCTTGCTGTTGTATTTTCGATGTCGGGTGATGTATTTCACACATTTGCTTTTTTGTCGTACGGGAGTCAAACTTCTTATACTTTTATTATTTCATAATGAATATAAAACTTTCCCAAACATAAGTATAGTCTAAAGTCTTTAATCCGGACGTCCATAATCCGGAATGATCTATAATCCGGACCTCAAAGCTACAAACTTTAATGCGTTTACGCATGCGCAAAATACCTTTACGCCTGCGCATATGCGTTTACGCATGCGCATTTAATGTATAACGGACGGTATAAGCTAAGCTAAAATCTAAGCTAAGTATTAAATCTAAGCTAAGTATAAGGACGGTATAAGCTAAGCTAATTATCTATTTCAGTTAATGTTGCAGGTTGCGTTGTTCCTTAATCTTCTAATTGGATTCGGCTTATTATTTTTTGCAGACTGTTAGAGCAATTTTATAAAAGTAAGCTGGAACTTTCGATTATGTCAAATAAAATTTCCGATGCTGGATACTGCCAAAGGATCTACAAAGCGAAGGCATGTTTCGATGTCCATCAAACAAAAAGTGGAATTGCTGCAAAAAATGGATAAAGGCATATCCTTTGTTTCTCTAACCATTCCGAAATCTGTTTATCAATTTCACGCTGCTCTGTGGGGGGCGACATCGCGGGGCGCAATGAACTGGAAGTTGATCTGTCAGCACTATCCTTATCTTCAGGGCAGATATTTTTATTTTATCCGGCTTATAATTCCTATATAATTATAATTATATAGGAATTATAAGCTTATAATTAATGTAGTAATCTCGATCTACTCCGTCTTTGATATGATTTAAATCAAATCCCTCGTCATTATAAATATCACTAATGCACGTCAAATAGTTTTCTGGTTGCAATTTTCTAATTTCGACTATGCATAATGTATGCTTTATGCATGCGCGCGTTGAAAGAAATGTTTAATAAAATAAACAAATAAATATTAAGCTTTTATTTGTAAATTTTGACACCCTTTAGATCATAATTGGTCTTTATTTCATAAATTACGGTTTAATATTTTATAATTTCTGCTTGCCATCTTACCAGATTTAAATTGATGATCTATAATCCGGAGAAACCGATAATCAGGAATCGCCGAAGTCCCGACGAGTCCGGATTAAAGACTTTTGAATGTATAGGAGCAGGGACACCCCATTGGGTGTTAGACTTCGTTATTTGTAGAAAATTAGCCATTTAAAATACTTCTAAACAGCTTTTTTAGTCTCGACAGACGAAACACTTTCGCATCTATTAATTATTGTTAATTGATCAGAAGTTAGTTTGTTCCATTTGAAAAGTCAACTAATTTCTGATCAATGACGATAATTACTTAGTTTGTTAATTGCAATTTCGCTTTTATTTATTCCTCTCTAATAAGTCAATTTTAAATAATTGAGTAAATTCATTTCAATAGAATTCTGACTACTTTATTTTTGAAGAAGATAATACATTCAATAATTTACTGTTGCCAATCGCAATAAAAAAGGAAGGGACACAACTTGATGTTATAGCAGTTCCATATACAAAATTGCAACGTTCTACGTCTAATCGCTTTTCAGTTATGAGAGACACATACATACATAGGTACGTAAGTACAGACGTCATTAAAAATTGAGTTTGAATCCATTTGACAATCCATTTCGGAAAAAAGAGTCCGTACTTACAACTATAACTCAAAACAATTGTCCAAATGAATTCGGGAAAAGTCAAAACGGATATTTCCGTTGAAATATGATACCCAAAAGTTTTCGATATTACAGTATTTCCTTTACTTCATACAATGACGTTAAAAAGGCGGGAGAAGACAGGACGATTTTGTGACAGGTAAAAGAATAAATACAGAGTTAGAAAGACAATTTATATATCAGAAACATCCTTTTTGAATTCCGCAAATGCACTAACTACTAATAAGTATTTGGACACCCAGGCAAATGCCGATATCTGTGATTCTGATATAAGTGACGCATTCCGCCGTTAAATGTCACATAGGAAACAACATTAGCATTAATCCCATACAAGATGCAACAAAGTGCAGAGATAACTGATTTCGAGAATGTAATCGTCGGGTATCACAGAAACGACCAATCCTTAAGGGGCTTATCTACCGAGTTCAATAATCCAAAATTGACAGTGGCCTATGCAATTCAGAAGTCGAAAGTAGGCGGTGATTGTCGGGATGTGCTCCGAGTCTACAGACCCAAGAAATTGGGCGAAAGAGACCGATGGGTTATGTCCAGAGATATTGGGAAGAACTTCACCCAACCGATGGCTAACATACTGAGTTTCAACAAGCATCTAGGAGTTTTATTTGGATGAATACCATCCGTAAGGAAGGACATCTGCTTCTATTCATGGACATGCTGCCACCCATAAGCCTTTGATCACAAAGTCAAACCATGCAACTCAGTTAATGTGGTGCAAAACACATCAACAGCGGAGCGTAGATCAGTGGAAATGGGTTCTCTAGAACGAAGAATCAAGGTATACCCTCTACCGTTCAGCTGGCAGTGTCTGGGTCTGGCGTCTGCTTCGAGAACTTCTCATGCCATAATGCATTGTACCCATAGGAAAATTCGGAGGTAGTGGTAATTATAGTCCGGGGGTGTGTCTCCTGGTATGGGTTGGAAACCTTGGTCCAAATTTATGGTAAGCTCAACGCCGATGCCTATTGCGCTGTTTTGGATGACAGTGTGTTTTCTACGTTGTGGCAGTTTTCCGGGTGGGACTCATGTTATCTTCAGGGACAAAGGCAGCTGTCACGTTGTGAGGTCCACCATGGATTGGTATGGTTACAATGCGGTTAAACGAATGGACTGGACGTGCGTACAGCCTAGATCTGAACTCTATCGACAACTTCTAGGACGAGCTGGATCCTTGACTTAAGAGGTGCAACAACTGCCCAAAATTGGTGAAGAAACTTCTCCAAGCCGAATGAAAGGAAATGCCAATAGCTGTCATGCAGGGACTTGTAGAAAACGTGCTTCAGAGGGTTGAAGCCGCCATTGCCACTCGTGGAAGCTCTACCCACTATCGAATATGAATAAATTTTGTTTTTCTTTTCTAGCTGTTCAAATTGGTTTATTTCATTGCATAATTTGTTCAAGCTGGTGGTAATTAAGAAATATATTTTAAGAATGCTGCAAATGTTCATAAAAACTATCAACTGGATATTGTACCGAAGACGTTTCTCGTAATATAGAAGAAGAAAGAAAGAAATTTCTCGTTAGAAAATCTTTTATAAATGCTGCAAATGTGCACACGAATTATCAACTATTCCTTCTTGTAACATTATGGTGCTAATTGTGTATAAATTAAAGTCCTTCTGACCGTATTAAACTAAGCGAGTTATCGCTCCATCTGAAAATATTAAGACCTACGAATGTTAAAAATAACCTTTTTATTAACTCTTTACCTAAAAAGAAAACATAACTTGTGGGTACAAATAAACTCCGCCACCTGCAGATATTTAAAATAACAAAGCTGTAGTTTCAAATTCAGGGTAACGTAATTGGAGACTACACAAAGCGAAATACTTAAGCAGGCTCAGTATTTTAAAAATGCGTTTTAATGTCGGCTAGTGAAATGGCTAAAGCCGGGATATTCACTGGCAGAACTGAGCGATAAAACTTAAACTGCAGGTGACGCTGCCGAAAACATAGTATAACATTATGTACTATACCATTTAATTTTCATAGTGGAGAGGATTATGAAAAAGGAGAAATTATAGTAAAGTTTTAAATAATAATAACTGGTTAATTAACATAAAAATACCCTACAACACCCTTGGTAATATATGACGTTAGAAATATCCCTTGGGAATGCTACAAATGTCCATAAAAATATCAGTTGGATATTACAATGAAAACACTCCTTCTTCCGTTTATTTACAGTATAAATATTAATAACAGTTTATGCAAAATATGATTTAGAAGTACAGATTGCTCTGGAACAATGTACATCGTTTGCTACAGTGGTAAATAAAAACACTTTGATAGTTTTTAAGGTAAATGGTTGATATTTTGCTACACAGAACATTAAAAGATATGTTTTGTAGCTTGGCCGTATTCTCTGAGACATAAAAATAACAACTTCAATTTTAAACACTTCAAGTAATTTTATGAGCTGAAAATAAACTCGAACCCTTCTGATTTTTATCTAGCTGAAGTCATATTCTTGAAACCAAAGATTTTTTCCAGACCAAAGCCAGATTTCATTCGGACAGGAAAAAAAAATCCTACCTCAGATCATAATCTTCACTGCAACCGTACCTTGATTAACAGCAGAAAAATAATTTTAATAGCATTGAAGCAGAAGAATTCGAGATGCCGAAACACTCTGATATAAGGTTACGTTTTGACACACTTTCAACACCGCGAACTCAAACAGAAATAAAAATAAACCTCAGAAAGAAATCTCAGCCTCGGAGAAAAACGGCTTTTCAGTGAAAACTGTAAATTATTCGCCTGCTATCTAGCAAAAGTCAACACTAGAATACCAGTGACGTAATCTTCCACCAGTTGCTGTTCAAGTTTATGAGGAGACCTGCGCATGCGTCCGGCGCTTCGCTATCGGTACGCGCTGACTCGTTTGACACGGTTGCTAGAATTTCAGGTTTATCTCTTTCGATTTATGAAGGCAGGCAAGCTGTATAATACAATATTTCTTTCAGATTTATTAGTTTTTGATTCTGCATAAATGTACGGAACGAACGTTTAACAGAGATATGTTAATTTTTCTTTCTTCTTTATTTGATTTTAAAATTTGATTCTATATGGAATGAATGAACATTTTTATGGAATGTATGGAATGAACATTTTTATGGAATGTATGGAATGAACATATTTATGGAAACATATTTGTTTTTCTTCCTTCTTAATTTGATTCTACTTAAATGTAGGAAATGAACATTTTATTGAGATATAACAAATATTTTCTATTCGTATAAAGCTAATTTAAAGTTAGTTTAAATTTAAAATTTAATTATGAAATTTTAATTGCAAATGTAAAAGATTAATTATTGCTGCGAACTAATTTACAATATCATTTAAATTCTGAGAGTATATGTAAATTCAGTGCACGTATCTAAAACCATGAAAAAATATATAATATTCCAAAAAATTAATCCCAAAAATGTTTTTAAAGAATTTTTAAGACTAAATTAATTTGCATAAAGTGAATAATTGTTGAGCAGGCAGGAGACAGATTTTATCAAGAGAAAGTTGCTTCCAAATCTAACTCTTCAACAGCTCAATGCCAATATAATTAAGAGTAGAAAACCAAATTTTTTAGTAAACGAAGGTAATTTAGAAACTCTTGCCTATTGGAAACTTCCTCTACAGGAATTATGCATGTAAACCAAAAATAAAGTATATACAATTTATCAAAATACTAAAATATAAAAATAATACTAAAAAGGCTAGTAAATAGCAAGTTTTAATTTAACTTACCTAGTAACTACACATTGAGATACATTTGTTCTTCCTTTTTTTTTATTCGATTTTGAAATTTGATTCTGTATAAATGTACCGAATTTCTTCCTTCTTTATTTAATTCTGAAATTTAATTCTACGTAAATGTACCGAATGAAAATTTTGTAGATGTATGTTCCCCCCTTCCATTTCTAGACATAACTACAGCTTTTAAGTCATTTTTTAACTCGCTCACTTGCCTAAGGAAAATACATATTAGACTTTTTCCCAATGTTAGAAAAGCTCAGTATTTTCACTTTTCTTTTCATCTGCACGTTATTTTACGTTACGCTACCATGCATTTATCATTCACAAAAATGGCGCTGCCGTTTGGCTGCTAAATCGAACTATCAGCTGAGTCAAACTGTCAGTCGAACCAAGATTTATTCGGCAGTTAATCAATCCGAGTGTTTTTAAACCTAATTCGCCTTTTAATAAGTCAGTATTAGACTTAATTCATTTGAATTCCTGAATTCTGTAAGTATTAAAAAAGAATATAAGAATCTTGCATAGACGAATTTATGCGCAGCAAAACTCGCAGTCGAGAATGCTTCTAAGTTTCATGTTTCCCTACATCCCTTTCCTATCTGAGAGTAAAGCAATGAAAAAGAAATAAAAAGAAAAATTAAATTAAATTAAATAGAAAGTAAAAAAAAAAATCTGAAAGCTTTCTAATTTTACATTATGCCAAAAGGGGCGTTTTTTAACGTTTTGTGTGTCACATTTATTTATTAAATATCATATTCTACGCCCTTAAACCATAACATTCAATTCAACAGCAATATCCCAAAATAATTTAAAAAGAGCATATCTTTACAATTTCCGATACACAGTCTCGTGCGCTGGAGACAATTTTTTTTTTTTTTTTTTTTCCCATACAGTGTTGTCATTGCTCGCTTTGAAATCATTGAGTTGTTAATAAAAAGTTCGTTAAAGTTTTACAAAATATGAAATAGATAATAAAACAAGTTCTAAATTCAGGAGTCCAGGGGCCTATGCTCGGGTGGAGGACTACGTTATTCAAAATTTGAGGATTGTAGGTACCGTCGTTTACTCAGAGGGCCAAAAATATACATGCATTCATTCAGATCCTTCATTATTTAATTTCTTTAAATATAATGCATGGCTCTAATATTTGGTGGCAGCAATTTGAAAAGTGAAACTCCGTTTTAGAGTAGACGACGCGAAGTGCCAAAAGGAAATTAATAGCCCTTCTATTAAAAATGCTATTTGGGAAAAAAAAACGGATAATAAACTGTTCCTTAAAATGAGGGGTATTTAAAAAAAGAGGTAAAATCCCTCCCTTCCTTCATAAACCCGCTTCTTCTTTAAATGATGAAATAGTGCGAAGATTTGAGGTCCCAGATCTGTAATCCTCACGCTTTTTTCATCATTCAAATCATTCCGAGTTTAATTTTTAAAATCGTTAAGTACGTTAATTCCAAACTTTGACCGAAAAGACTGGTTTTACTGTTGTCCAACGTAATGTAACAGCTGCAATTTCAATGGTATCTAAATCGCCAAACCTCGTGCTAGCCCTCACAAGCATCCAATGGATTTATTTTTAAATGCGTTAATTAAATCTCTTGTAACATGCTGCCAATTAATGGGTAACATCAAAATAACGGCGCTTTTGAAGAGTTACATTTAAATCGGACTGATGAGATAAAAAATACATAATGGGCATTAAATATTTAAATGAAGAATGTGGAATTACGTGGAAAAATATTAAAATATTTTAATAATTTTCCACATAATAATAATCTGAAGATTTAAATGTGTTAAAATATTTGTGTTCTGTTTCCGCTACTCAACGTAACAAGTATTATACAACCAATGGACCAAGGAATTATCCACAATATAAACCAATGAACTACCCATCTGCTTTAATGCGCAGATGTATGAACTACTGTCTATGATTTTCAGAAACAATTGTCATTGCAGGACGCCATATTTGCTTTGCCTCTCGCTTGAAAACATACAAAGAACATTACATCATTGATCTCCAACCTACGGCTCACAGTACAGATCCGATCGGCAAGCAATATCAATCCGGCCGCCAAAGGTTTCTAAAATCTATATATATATATATTGTTACGAAATGTCCAGGAACGGTAAGATAGCTTCTCCGCAAAGCAAGTTTAGGGTTGCCATAAAATAGCAAAGAAGGAAAAGTTGCCACACTTGTCGAAAAATCGCCTATTTGGCGACATTTGGCGACAAAATTTGCGATACGCCATGGACGGATGGAGAACCTTCTGGAACGAATTCTTACAGGTTTAGCCCAGAATGTTCTCGAACACAAGCCGAAAGTTATATAAACCCTGCTGGTCCGCAGTTAAGGAGAGAGTGCCTCGTCGAGTACGAGTTATTGTGTCTCATCTAGTTAGTCCGTGCGGAGACGATCGAGTTGACAGCCGACCAGCGAGTGCCGAGTGGGTCGTCGAGTGCATCGAAGAATCTCTTAGTGTATCGCGGTTAGTGCATCGTCGAGAGAGTTAAGCTCCGACTGAACAGTTGTGCTCTGTGTGTCGTCGAGTGCACCGTCAGTTGCAGCGTGGAGAGTCTCGAGAGTACGTGGAGTTCCGAGAACGATCGAGCAGAGTCAGTAACTGTGCTCTGGTGCTTTGCAGTGAAGCTGTGTCAACCGTTATTGACTGACAGTGTGAAGCCTGTGTCGCGGATTGTTCCAGCGTGTTTATAGTAGATCTTCGACGACTGTAGAAGTGTTTTGGAGTTGTCCTAATTGATATTGATAAATAAAGTGTGTTTCGATACTTCATTATCGTTATTTACTCCATATCCACACGAACCCCGTAAGAACGTGAAGGAAAAAAATAACGTAACAACTGGTGTCAGAAAAAAAAAAAAACGTTACAACATAAAGAAGAAAGTCTGTGTGTACATTAGTTCGCTAATAACTCAGTCACTACTATAGCTATCGTCACCAAACTTCCTACAGTTCTTTTGTGGGGCTTCGAAAACGTCGACGTCCACTTTTTTCCAAAAAAATAAAAAGTACGTGAAAATCAGAGATATTAATTAAAAACCCGGAAAGACGATCATTTTTGACCTCCTGTTTTCCGAGTGGCAACAGTCTCGCAAGCCGGAGACGAAAATCTGCTTTATTTCAAAAGTAGTTGCCTCTGCTCGCTTTCAAATCCTAGAGCTTGTTAATAAAAAATATCGAAGTTTTACGATGAAATGAAAATAGCATTGCCAAATATTAAATACATTATTCCTGATTCCAAAAATTCCATGGGAAGCCATTTCGACGATTTCCATCTTCGTACGACTTTAATCAGTCGAAATAGTAATTAAGAACTCTGAAAGCGCCAATTTTCGCACTCATTTTTTCCGAGTGGCAACAGTCTCGCGCGGAGATAAAAACGCTTTATTTCGAAAAGTGTTGCCACTGCTCGCTTTCAAATCGTAGAATCTATAAGTTTTATAAAATCTATACGTATGAAGAAGAATGCCTGTTTGTGTATTTGTTTGTTTGTTCGCGTTATTGATTTCTGATGAATTATGATTAAATTTTTGGCCGCGACTAAAATTGAATATAAGTGAAATAGTGGATGGAACTTGAGCTTTTACCACCATTTGATTAGAAAGACGAAAATCATTTAAAATGCGTGCCATTGATGCTCATAGAGAGAATAAGCTTATTTTTCTATCGAAATGTTTTATGTTGGTTCCATATCGCATCATACTGAAAATTGTATGCCTATGAATTGTATTTTTTGCATTGTTATTAGCGAAATATTACAGCGGTATCGCTCTCTCTCTCTGTTGTTAGATGCATTACTCTCAATCTAACTTAAATGGTATTGCTAGTAATTTTATAAAATTTAAGCAAAGTAGCACATACATTAACTGTTTCATAAAACAAACAATGTATAAATACGTTGCCTCCTGCTGATTTTCACGTTTTTTTAAAAAATATTATAAACATTATACAAGAGTAACACTCTATCAAAATATCTGATAGGGACACCACATGACCTTCTTGTACGGCCCACTAAATTATGCAAATGTTTGCTGCACTTCATTTATACATTTTTATTTCCTCCAATTTCATTAGAAGTATAATTCTCATTCAACCAATTCAGTTCTCACTTCGAGACAAGGCAAAAATACATATAAACGTAAAACCAATTCGTTAAAAATTGTAAAATACTGAAAAATCTATTACAGTTAAAAGCAGTTAAAGAAAACAGCTTTTACAATTAAATTTAGAGTTTATACGTCAAAAACAAGCAATTCGGCGAACGGACGGGAAAACCAAGTTTTGGGTGCGAAAAAATTAAAAGTTAATTTTTGGTCCAACTGAGTAAAAATACGCTGACGCTGGTGCACCAACTGACTTAATTCGCTATTCTACTAAAAGTTTCAAATGTAAACAAATGGCGCCCTCTTTAGGGCTGGCACCACTTAAATTTTTAAGTTGTTGGATAATTCTACAACTATTGCGTGCAGATTAACTAAAGGTATAAGAACCTTAACCGGAACATTAGACCAATATAATTCAACCATTTTCAAAGCATTTAAAGTTAAGTAGTAAGAACAAAAGAAAAAAGACCTATGTGGTCAAAAATTTTGCGCATTGTGCTGCAAAATTAAGGAAATTAGAAGATAAATTTTAGTATGCACGCTAAAAAGTTACCAAAAACTGTGGCTTCGCGAAAACTTCAACATAAGCAAATTTAGTTGATATGAAATGTGTGAAAAAGAGAAATATACAACATTTGAATATTTACAAGTAAAATTAATAAAAATAGTAAGCTATATGCTAAACGAATTAAGTAGATTTAAAACACAGTAAAATACTAATCAATTGATCGAGGTAAAAATAAAAATAGTATGCTATATGCTAAACGAATTAAGTAGATTTAAAACACAGTAAAATACTAATCAATTGATTGAGGTAAAAATAAAAAATAAAAATTAAAAATTAAGAAGCGGTAAATGATTAATTAGCCCAATTCGAAGTTCATTTTGGCTCGTCAAGGCAAATTTTTTTAAATGAATTTCGAACTAAGCTAACTCCATCACGCGTTTCGCCGAAACAGACAATTGAAACTGTGCCCGACAAATTTTTCAATGAATTAAATAAACTATGTCAAAATCTTAAGTCTCAATTCTCTGTTCCAATTTCCCGACGCGTCGCTTATTTTGACACATTAAGATGTAAAAAAGATAAAAAAATAAATAATGGAAAGGCAATTCCGATGTACAGAAAAAATAAATAGCGATATGCTATTAGTCAAAATATACAAGATCTTATGGGTGGACCTGCGAGCTTAAAGAATTAATACTTTGTAAAAGTACCGTAAATTATATTTAAATGAAAACGGAAACGATAATATAAAAGACGAATTGAAGCATGGGTCTTGCCAAGACCTAGAAAAACTCTTTTAGAGAAAAAAATTATTAAAAACAGACCTGGATCAGAGCCGTCTTCCTTGGTAACGAGGAAACTCGAAAAGGGTGGGCAAACTCCCGGGCGTTTCCATTGCCCTACCACTGGCCGGATGATGTAGAAAGGGGGGAACAACGTCACTGGGTAAGGTGTAGGTAGGTGTATTTAATTATGGCAAAGCACACGAGGACTATCTGCCTAAGGGGACGGATGCCTTTCGTGGAGGACTTTCTAAGGGAAACTGGCTCGTATACACGTTACACTTGGGGAAAACCACGAAAACGCCCATGCAGCCAGCCCGTTCGCGGGATTCGAACCTCGGACCGAACTACCAGTGTTCAGCGACTTTACCGCTCGGCCGCTGGTGGGCCCCGTCACTGGGTAAGAGCCAATGTAAAGTGACTGACCGTTGGCAGCAAACCTGACTCATTGCAAAGGGGGGTGAAACGTGTTTAAAAATGCGGAAAAAGTTCAAAATGGCGTCTTGTCATAGTAGTTTGAAGAAAATTGGTCTGGGTAAAAAAGAAAATTACTAATTCAACAAAATATTATCTAAAATGGCCTCTAAAGTAAGCAGAAATAATAAAAAAATAGTAATTTGTTAATTAAAGTCGTAATTCTTCAAGCTAGAAGGCGTTTAAGCTGCCAGAAACGAAAATAGCCCATAAGTTAATACTAGAATAGAATTGGCCAGCAAAGTGTTTTAAAAACTATATATATATATATACGTTTGGTGCGGCCGATGGCAATGAAAAAGGGAGAAGCATAACTAGATGTTATAGTAGTCCCATGTACACAATTTTAACGTTCTACGGCTACTCATTTTTGAGTTATGCGAGATATATACATACGTACGTACAGACGTCAGGGAAAAAAATCTCTTATGAATCCATTTTAAATCCATTTTACAATCCATTTCAGGAAGTCCTTTATTCTGCCCGTTCGTACAGATGTCAAGAAAAAAATCATTCAAAGGGATTCGAGAGCGGTTAAAATGATATTTTTGTTGAACTGTGATACCGGAACTTTTTCGCGATTACAATACTTCCTATACTTCGCAAATGAAATTAAAAATTAGTCATTTTAGTTTTAAGAGCATTAAGATTTCGTATGTTATCTTTATCTGTTTTCATAGTAGTATTCTAGGTTTGTTCATAGAAATATTTAGCAGTTATTTTGTTTAAATCTTAACTTTTGTTCTGCATATATGAAATTTATTTTAATTTTAGGTATGTTTTTTCAGACGAAACTTGCCCAAAATATGAAATACCTACGGGCGAAAGTTTGCTCCTGATCAAAATGTAAATAAAATTCGATGTTCAATTTTTTACAAGAATGTAAATCCACTTTCAAACCGAAAAAAAATATCAGATATTATTCTAAGTATATCTTTGCAAATGTTTCAACAGCTTTAAAACATTTCTGTTAGGTGGAACTCGATGTAAGTCTAAATAAAATGGCTCTTCGTAATACCACAGTGGTATAGATCCAATAGCAAATGTCTGGCTGCCTCACTTCCTTTTCCTCATCATGTTCCTCGTTTCCTAGTACATGTCCGATTATTTCGTCATCATCTTGAATTAAGTCATGATTTCAGACTAGCATACTTAAGGTCCAAGCAACAGGTTTGTCTTTATCCACCCAAGCCTTCGTCTCCTTCTCACTAACATTGATCTTCTCCGAGTATATAAGTGAATCCAAGATGTTTGATACGACTGGCAGACGTGTTTTAACACTAAGAGAATCTTCGTCACATCAATCTACGAATATGATCACACGGCACAATTTGCGCCAACACTGACGAAGAGCAGAAGTCTCCAAACTTTTTACATCGAGGCCTTATTGGATGTTTCACGAAGCTTCGCAGACCGAGACCTAGTTAGTTCATCATACCATGGTTACAGAGCAAGAAATTTAAAGAAAGGAAGCTGTTAAGTTAGAATACAGCGCCACCTATTGGATAGGGAGAGAAACTCTCACTTGGCCATCTGGATTCGGCTAAGCAACATGCCAGAGCATGTATTAGATCTGAATAGTTAATTACTGTAAATAAATTAGTTAGTTCCTTTGCTATATAGTCCACTTATTAGTTTAGAATCATAGTACATGGTCCGTCGAGCCGGAGAAGTGAACAAAATGCTGGCATTAGATAGAAACAAAACTTCGTTAAAAGCGAAACTAACTAGGTTAGAAAATGTAGTGAAGGAATATGATGATAGTTCGAATAAGAATGAAATTCAAATAAAGTATAGATCGCTACAAAGCATTCAAATGAATATTAGAAACTTGAGGATTAGATATTTCGAAAGCGTTGATGAAAAAGATGTCACAGACATCGATGAAGAAATCGCCGAAATGGAAGAAAGAACGGAAGTTCTAGAGGTAAGAATTATGGAAATTCTATCATCTATAGCACATTCTGAAAATGAAAATGATTGTAATAAATTTGATCCTAAAGTACAAATACGTTTGCCAGAATTACCAATTCCTAAGTTTTCTGGTAAATATACCGAATGGAATAATTTTAAGCTTCAATTCGAAAACATCATAGCGAATAACACGCAATTAACTTAAGTTCAGAAACTCTACTATTTAAAGGCTGCATTAACTGATGAAGCAAAAAATCTTGAAACTGTTGATGATACTTTTAGTTCTCTATTTAAAGCTCTTCAAGATAGGTATGAAAATAAAAGAATATTAATTGAGACGCATATAAAGTCAATAATGGATTTACGTACTTTAACATTCGAATCGTCTAAAGGAATAAGATATGTAATAGATAATGTTACTAAAAACGTTAGGGCTTTGAATGTTTTAGAATATGAGAAAAATAATTTATCGGATATTCTGTTATTAAATATCGTACTTCAGAAACTAGATTTCGAAACGCGCAAACAATTTGAACTAAGCATTAATGCTACGGAAGTTCCTACGTTTGATGAATTAATTTCGTTTTTAGAGAAAAGATGTCAGTTATTGGATAACATTAACCGTAGTATTAATAAAATGAAATATCCGTTAGAAAAAAGTTCGAAATCAAAGGCTCTGATGGTTAAAACCGATAGTGTTTCGATTTGTGTTATATGCAAAAATAATAATCATCCACTGCATAAATGTGATTCATTTTTGAAATTAAATCCAAATCAAAGATATGAAATAGTTAAAACCCATAAATTGTGTCTAAACTGTCTCAGTAACGAGCATTTAATCGCAAAATGCAATTCTAAGTTCAGATGTTCGGAATGCCATAAAAAACACCATTCATTAATACATCGCCTGCTCAGAAATGGCGCCGTTCAACATAAGTTAGACAAAACAAAAACGGAAGCAACGAGTGGCGAAATTATAAACAAGAACGCAGATGTCTCTAATAAAAATCAATCAAGTTGTCTTTTGACACGCAGAAAAAACGTGTTATTGGTGACTGCAATAATATATATTTGCAATTCCGAAGGAAAAAGAATCCCAGTTCGCGCAATACTTGATAACGGCAGCATGAGTTGTTTCTTGTGTGAAGGAGTTGCTAATTTGTTAAATATAAAGAAAGAAAGAATTTATGCATCTGTATCCGGAATTAATGGGAACGTTATAAATATTAATTATCAACTAGATGTACAGATTTCTAATAAGGATTTAAGATATCTAAGATCAGTTAATTGCTTGGTTATTTCTAAAATAACCAATGTAACTCCATCAAGGTGTTTAGATGTGCAATTAAATATTCCCATTGATATTGAATTAGCGGATCCGCAATTTGGAACACCTAACAAAATAGATATGTTACTAGGGGCCGAATTGTTCTTTGAGATTTTAAAAGAAGGAAAATTTCAATTAGAAAATCAACCGTTGGTATTTCAAGAAACAGTTTTTGGATATATCGCGTGTGGTGCATGCAAGAGTAACTCAGAAGTAAATTATTGTGGTTTAGTTCTAAATAGTGAAGAAACAGTTGAAAAAATTTTGCAAAGATTTTGGGAAGTTGAATCCATTGAAAATATCGAGGATGCTTTGAGTGAAGAAGAAAAATACTGTGAAGAACATTTCAAGCGTACTCACTATAGACAAAATGATGGAAGATACGTAGTTCAGTTACCCATAAGGGAAGGTGTAGAATTAGGAGAATCGAAAACGCTGGCTGAGAAAAGATTGCATCAAGTGTGGAATCGACTAGAAAGTGATTCGAATATGAAAACATTATATAAGAATTTTATTAAAGAATATAAGGATCTAAATCACATGGAAGAAGTGCAAGAAATTGAAACATCGACTTGCAATTATCTTAGTCATCATGGAGTTTATCGGCTAGAGAAAGCCTCTACCAAGCTTCGCGTTGTGTTTAATGCATCCACGGCTACTAGCAATGGAAAGTCACTGAACTCAATATTAATGAAAGGGCGAATACCTCAAGAAGATTTATTTTCTATTATTATTAGATTTCGAAAGTACAACTATGCAATAGGAGCTGATGTTCAGAAGATGTACAGACAAATACTTATTGAACCATCTCAACGAAACCTGCAGTTGATCTTGTGGAAGGAATCAGTTGGTAGTCCTGTGCAGACTTACCGTCTAAGGACTGTAACATACGGAACAGCAAGTGCACCAATCCTTGCAAAAAGGGTCCTGAAGCAGTTAGCAATGGATGAAGCAACAGACTTTCCTAATGCCTCAAGAGCCATACTGAAGGATTGTTACGTGGACGACATTATTACTGGAGCTAATACGATGCAAGAAGCCAAGGAGTTGCAGACACAGTTAACATGTCTTCTAGAACGTGGTGGAATGCAGTTACACAAATGGTGTTCAAACAATCCAGAACTATTGAAGAATAAAGAAAGTGCTACTCAGGATTACTCCTTTCAAGTTACGGATAAGCCTCAGATTACAAAAGCCTTAGGAATGTCATGTAATACGTCTACAGACTGTTTTTCTTACGATCTAAAGATACCTGACTTTGAAGAACAGGCACGAAAAGAGATGTCTTATCAACGATAGGTCGCCTGTTTGATTCGTTAGGTTTAATTGGACCTGTTACGACAAAAGCTAAACTATTTCTACAAAAACTTTGGCTTCTAAAATTAAATTGGAATACACCTCTTCCTAAAAATTACTCTGAAGAATGGAAGGCATTTCTGCATAGTCTCAAAATAGTCAACGATTATCGCATCCCTAGATTTGTTCTAACCAATGAATTACAACAAATAGAAATTATAGGATTCTGTGATGCTAGTCAGAAAGCCTATGGTGCTGCAATTTATGTGAAATGTATGTCATCTTCAAGTGAATGTTCATCAAGACTTCTGTGCAGCAAGTCTCTGAAGTCAATTACTCTGAAGTCAATTACCATTCCTCGTTTGGAGCTTTGTGGTGCAGTTCTGTTGGTAAAACTAATGAAAAGAATATTAGAGGCCATTCAGCTACCTATTGTCAAGGTGTATTACTTCACTGATTCGTCAATAGTATTAGCATGGATTAAGAAGGAACCTTATCAACTAAAGACATTTGTTGCTAATAGAGTATCTGTTATTCGAAGCATGACTGCGGTTCATGAGTGGTACCATGTTAGCACTCACAATAATCCAGCTGATTTGATATCACGTGGAGCTGAACCTAAAGATCTTCTTCATAATGATTTATGGTGGTATGGACCAACTTTCTTGACTTAGGAGAGGTTTTTGACTAATCCTTGTGAATTAATTTTATCTGATATAGATAATGTGGAATACGTCAAAGAACTCAAACTTATGGATAATGACTTAGTTAATCTAAATGTGAACTCTAATTCCCTTGTTTTAGATCATATTCTTAACATTAGTAATAACTATTTTCGTATTATTCGTGTATTAAGTTTTGTTTGTAGATTTATAGCCAATTGTAAGGGAAAACATTTAATAGGTTCACTAACTGTTAAAGAATTGGATGACGCTGAGAAAATCATGATCAGGTATGTACAGTTACAGCATTTTAGCAAGGATATTCTGTCTTTAAAAAATAAGAATTGTGTTTCTTCCAAAAGTAAGTTAAAATTTTTATGTCCATTTCTAGATAATGATTCTCTTTTGAGAGTAGAAGGCAGACTTGCCAATAGTAATCTTAATTACAACCAAAAGTTTCCTTATGTAATGCCAAAAGATCATGTATTTACTAGATTAATTTTTCAGTATTACCATGTTAAATATTTACATCTTGGTGCTCAAGCACTATTGCATCAGGTTCGTAGTAAATTTTGGGTTATTAATGGTCGAGATGTAGCTCGGAAGGTTGTACATGAATGTGTAACATGTTTTAAGGTTAAACCAATTGTATGTGAACAACTTATGGTAAATTTACCTGGTGAAAGAGTTAACCCAGGGTTGGTATTTAATACGTGTGGACTCGACTTTTCTGGTCCATTCCTCATTAAGTATAAAAATCAGAGAAAGGGTAATTATGCAAAAGTCTACGTTGCTATATTCATATGTTTAGCTACTAAAGAAGTACATTTAGAGGTAGTAACTGATTTAACCACAGATTCATTACTTGCTACTATTAAAAGATTTATTGCTAGACGTGGAAAATGTAATACCATAATGTCAGATAACGGTACTAATATGGTTGGTGCAAAATCAGAACTGAAAAAAATTGCATAGCTTAGTCCTTAAATCTAATTCTGATATAGCAGATTTCTTAACATCTGAAGGTATAAATTGGAAACTAATTCCACCTAGAGAACCAAATTTCGGTGGTTTATGGGAAGCAGGTATTAAGTCATTTAAATATCATCTTCAACGTACAATCGGCAGTTATAAATTAACTTTAGAAGAATTTTGGACTGTTGTCACACAGATTGAAGGTATTCTCAATTCTCGTCCAATTTTACCTTTATCAACAGATGCGAATGACTTTGAAGCCTTAACGCCAGGTCATTTTTTAATTGGACGTTTCATTACTTCATATCCTGAACCAGATTTATCTCATCTTACAGATAATAGACTTTTTAAATGGCAAGTTATTACCAAATTCATTCAAGTTATTTGGAAACGTTGGCAAACTGATTATTTAAATCATCTACAACAACGCACCAAATGGTTTATTAATAAAGAAAATTTAAAAGCAGGTATGTTAGTTGTGTTAAAGGAAGATAATCTTCCGCCATTTAAATGGTCTTTAGCAAGAATTCTAGAAGTTTTACCTGGTAAAGATAATAAGGCCAGAGTTGTTAAAGTGAAAACATCAAATGGTGTGTATATTCGATGTATTAGTAAAATTTGTTTATTACCTATCCAGGATAAGGATAATAATGCTTAGTTTACATTATGTTCTTATTGAAAATTGTGATTTACATAAAATGGAACTGTTTAAGAATAAGTTCGATTGTAGCATAGTGAATGTTAATGTTCTCAAAATGATTATATTATTTTATATTATATTCATGATGAAAGATTATCTATTAGCTTTCATATTGTAGTGTAGAATTAGTTTTCTTGAATTGTTAAATTGTATGTTTGTTTGTAATTTACATGTTGAAATTTGTAATTTCAACGGGCGGCGGCATGTTAAGTTAGAATACAGCGCCACCTATTGGATAGGGAGAGAAACTCTCACTTGGCCATCTGGATTCGGCTAAGCAACATGCCAGAGCATGTATTAGATCTGAATAGTTAATTACTGTAAATAAATTAGTTAGTTCTTTTGCTATACAGTCCACTTATTAGTTTAGAATCATAGTACAGAAGCTGAAGAAAGACTGAAGTTTTCTGAATATTTGGCCGAAATGTCCATCTATGTCCGTACATGGTGTTATCAAGTTTCATTACACTCGCAAAGAATTTTCAAAACTGTTGCGGCAATCTTGAAAGCAGGCAGACATTAATTCCCTGCTATATGTGGATTTTTTATAAACATTCGACGGATGTTTATTCGATTACAATTCCTTTTGTAATCGATATATGATACACAGTTAAGGTTATCCACACAGTGGTAATCACATTAATTATTAGCTTCATTTTCCTCGTGCTGAAAAGCACTTTGTCAAAGTCCTTTTCCTCCAACTCGGTATTTTCTTATTATAAAAGTGTAAGAAAATTACAAAATGGAATTAACGTAATACTTAGAATGAAAAAAAATTAATATTTAGGATACCGAGTTAAATATTAATATATTTTACAACAGTTCACAGTGAACAGTTGAACAGTTGGAACAGTGAACATTTTATGTAGTTCATTAACAGTTGGAGATTTGAATTTAAGTGACTTTGGAGTTCTGCTGAAACGGCGTCCCTGCCAAGCAGAAAAACTTCCGGCTTTTCATATTTCAAACCGGTCCAGTTGTGTAAATGTTTAGTGGATTTTTTTAATATCGAACTGAACTAAGCCGTATCTTAACTAGCTGATCTGAAATCTGGAACTTAACTAAGCTAAACTGAACCTTAACTGAGCTGGTCTGAAACCTAGGTTTTAACTAAGCTGGACCTTAAGTAAACCGGATCATCTGAAACATGGATCTTAAGTAAGCTAGTCTGAAATCTTGACTAATTAAGCTGGATCTTAACTAAGCTAGTCTGAAATCTTGACTAACTAAGCTGGATCTTAACTAAGCTGAAGCTTAACTAAGCTGGTGCAAAGGCTAAATCTTAACAAAGTTAGTCTGAAACCCGGACCTTAACTAAGCTAGTCTGAAATCTTGACTTAACTATGCTGAACCTTAACTGAGCTGGTCTGAAGCTTTGATTTTAACTAAGTTGGACATTACCTAAGATGGATCGTCTGAAACCAGGATCTTAACTAAGCTAGTCTGAAATCTGGACTTCAATAAGCTGAACCTTAACTTAGGTGGTGTGAAACCGAAATTTTAATTAAGCTGTATCTGAACCAAATTGGACATTAATTAAGCTAGATCTTGACTTATATATCCCATTTGAGAAGAGAAAAGAGCCAAATCGGGTAAATAAGGGGAGCTGAGAAATATAACACTTTTCTTGCTAGAAACTTCTTGACAAGGAGGGAATTGTAACGCACTGTTGTACAGTAAAACCCGTTATTATATCCAACTTTTTTTTTATATAATGCCCTGTATCTTTTGTTTTCTCCAGAAGTTTGTCGAATACATGTTTATAAAATATGGAGTTCATCGCTTGCCCACCAGAAACAAATCCTGGTCAATGATTCCTGACCGCGAGAGCTGAACAAACTTCCCCTAATTATTCCGGTGGATGTCACCGTTCTTTATTTTGTTAGATAATCTAGAGGTATAACGACATATTACGACATTTTACTACATATTATATAAAAAAATTAAATCAATATGAGCTCAAGATTTGAGATTATCTGAAGAACAAATTCATTAAAACTCGTTCCAGTCATTCCTGCGGCCAAAATTCTGTAATGGCATTTAAAATAATAGCAAAATGGTCAACTCCGCTGCGTAAATTCGTTTAAATATCAGTTGAAAAAGGTATCGCAGTGCTTTTAATTGCGCCATTTTGCCGAACTCTGAAGATTATTACAATGTTGTGAGTATGCACATTATAACTAATTCTGTAGCTTTGAAAATACTCCACTGCTTACTGTTCTGTCCACTGCTAAAATGTTATTACGAAATGTATTAAAATAAATCATATTAAATTTGTTAACCCCATTTTCCCAAATTACCGTTTCTCTCTTTTTCCATTTTTTTTTTTTTTTTTTTTTTCAATACTAGAGGAAGAACTAAGAATTAACAGCTGACTTATATCCTTCTTTTGCTGTTAGTAAACGGGCACACTGAGGATCAAGGCTTTGACTTAATGAAACGAAAGCCAAGTTTTTGTGACGTCACTCTTATCCATTAATCGCGCTAAATTGCATTGTTTGAAGGCATTTTTCTTTTCTTTTTTTAGTTGTCGAAAATTTTTTATTGAAATTTTTCGTTCGTCAAACATTTTCGATTGAAAAGTACTTACCGTATTTACTCGTGTACATTCCCACTAAATTTTAGCTCCAGGTATGGCATTTTCAGGTATGGAAAATTTTAAAAAAAATTGCTTAAATTTCCTGTTTCTGAATACTTTAGAGAACGAGCTTCCCTAAATATTAAAATGGATTCGTCCATGTAGTGATTGTTTCCGGCTTAGTACCACAGACAACCCATCACTAATTACCAGCAAAGATTACGCCGAACGTTTTCATTTTAGCTGTTCAATTTTATGCCAGTTTAGTATAAGAAACGACTCAGCGCGGCGAAGCAAAAACGAGACATTCAGTCTACGATTCAGTCGGCTGCACACAGCCACGTTATCTTATTATTTATGCATGATTTGAGACCTAAGGAGTAGCATAAACAACAATAAGAACGGGGAAGATTCTAGTCAGAGGGAAACAATGACGATACCTTATTAGATATTTTTTAAAAATTAAAAACAGACTCCTCCCCATGTACCACAATGTATCACATAGGGTAAGTATAAAACGCAATACAAAAAAAAATAAACAGTAAAAAAAAATTATGAACTTATAAAATACAACAATAGTTTACAATGAATTTACAAAAATAATCGAAAGCCCTTCTGTCCGAAATAAACTGATGAAAATCAGGAATCCAGTTAATACTAACATTTTTAAATGCCAGTTTTACGATCTTGCTTTCACTATGAAATTTGGAACACACCAGCAGCACATGTTCAAGCCGCCCAATCGAAATAATGGTTAGTAATTCTGCTTCCCTTATCGAAAGTCCTGGGTTAGAATCCCCGAGAATGTATGAATCTTTGTAAATGTTCAGTGTCTGTAAGGCATGGAGGTACTTAAAATTTGCGTCGAACCGAACGTTCTCTCGAGAAGTTGGTGGTAGAGAATGACGGCTGAGAGATCCTCAGACCCTCCCTCCTGGGCGCTCTCCTCCAAATTGGCGATGGAACTGTAATGTCACCTGTCTGGTGCTCAAGGCTGTTGCCAAAAGACAGACGTAATCTTGCGCTCCTTGCCGCGATGAATTACGTGAGCTTGCTCTGATATTACTATCAGACAAGTGAGATAAGTCCCAACAACAAGAACAACATCTTCAACATTTTCCTCGCCAACGATGCTGCAATCACAAAATACAAAATGTCTCTGGAAGCAACTTAAATTTGCTCAGATAACTTTTAAAGTTTCCACGGGCAGTAAGGAATTGAGTCATTTTAGAGCTTGTAAAAGAATCATGACATGAGAATCTCGTTTTGGTGAAAGAGAAAAATCTCTTAGCTTCCTTTATTTAAATAAATGTATTCATCATTCTACGACTCCATAATACTTTCATTTATGACTCTCTTATAAAAGGATTTAAGGATATTGATAAAATTAGGGAATATTTAGGGATATTGATAAAAATATTTAGGAATATTGAATAAAAATGTCAATCTCGCGGTTGGTGCTCTTTGCAAGAAAAACTGGCCCATTTAATTCCCAACAACATCCGTAGGTCCACAAACAAATGTAAAAGCAACGGAGCGGTTGTTATCTTTAAGCTTTTTAGGCTCCCTTTGAACCTCGACGATTGTACTATTAGAAGAAGAAATACATTTTAGAGTTTCCAAAGATGAAAGAGATTCCGTACAAATGAGGCAATCTAAAACAGCACTATGTTGTTCAGGAATCCAATTGATAACGAAATTTAATCACAAAAGCTCAGCTATAAAAATTTTACGTTCGTCTCGAGTTCTAATTTGAAAGTCCTCGAATTCGAGACCGGCTCTGAAGACAGCAAATGCAAAGCCAACCTTGCTATCGATTTTACTGCTATCACTATAGCAAGTTACAGGGAAATCGTCTGGAATCTTATTAGATATTGTAATCTTAATAATACTATGTTGTCTTATCTGGAATATAGGTTTCTTTTAAAGAATCTGTAGCACCGTTAAGTTCCTTTTAATACAGGATACGTTAAAAATGAATAATTCCCTCGCCGGGACTCGAACCTGGTCCTTTCGAATACGCGCTGAGTGTGCTACCATACACAACGAAGGCATGCAGAAAGAAGGCAGTAAATACTTAGTATACCCCTTCTTTTTTTAAGGGCGACTGGGGATTAGGGGACCCAATCGCCAAATCCTGGTTGTGAACAATCATCATCCACCACCTTTTTTTTAGTTGGGCGCCAGTGTAACTCATTAGGTTTTTTTTTTACTTCCTTGTACGAAGTAAAAAGGAAGTATTGTAATCGCGAAAAGTTTCAGGCAGCATATTTCAACGAAAATATCCCATTTTGACCTCATTCAAATGCAATTTAACGATGTATTTCCGTGATATCTGTATGTAAGGACAGAATAAAACACTCTTTTCCTCCAAAAAAATTATAAAACTGCTTTAAAATGAATTCTGAAGAGAATTTTTCGTGGCGTCTGTACGAACGTATGTACATACGTACGTATCTCGCATAACTCAAAAACGAGTAGCCTCAGAACGTTGAAAAAAATTTCAACGTATATAGGACTGCTATAACATGTAGATGTGCACCTCGTATTTTGGTTGCAATCGGCCGCATCAAAAGTATATATTTATATATATATCCACTCTGTTACCCGGCTCAGTGATCTCAGTTTCTTTACTCTTATATGTTAGTATATTGTACATTTTTTTCCTTTAAAAATGATTGAATTATGTTGTTCTTATGTTCCGGTTAAGGTTTCTATACCTTTTGTAAATCTGTATGCAATATTTTTAGAATTATCAACAATTTTAAAATTGTTTAAATGTCGCTAAGCCTAATAATGTTTTTGATGGCGGCCATTGCTCTTGTTTACATTTGAAACAGCAGGATAGCGAATTTGTTGCCAATCTAGAGAAACTTAGCTTCGCAACAACAAAGATAACGCCTTCATTTATTATTTAAATCATGCTTAATCCTTTCTGGAATTTTTTCGAGGAAATAAGCATTTAAGATTTACTTCGTAATTTTTAATACAGATATTTTGAGTTTTTATGTATTTTTGCCTTGTCGCGAAGTGGAACGAAATATAATACCTTTAAGTAAACCTAGCGCCAGAGTGTCTCTATGGTAAACAAAGTGAATTTTAAAGAATGCATTTATTCTATTGTGGTTTGTGCGCTGTCGGCGAAGTAGGTTTAATTCAATATAATAAGTTTAAATGAAATGCAAGAAAAAATGCGTATAATTTAATATTCCGTACAAGGAAGTCATGTGGTGTACACATCAGATTTTTTTTAATAGGAAACACATGAAAACTGAGTAATACCCTCACCGGGACTCGAACCTGGACCTCTCGAATACGCGCCAAATGTGCTACCGTTACACCACGAAGGCATTTAGATAGGAGGAAGAAAATACGTTATAAATTAACTAGAAAGCCCGGCGGTCATACGAAATAACCGCTGTTCTAGATATTATAAATTGATGATTATAAATTGATTATAAACAGATGATTGCTAATGCAAACAAATGTTCACGTTCTCCCTGACACGCACAATTTGCGTTCAGCTGAAAATTCAGTTTAAAATACAATGTTGGAATAAAATCGGGCAAAATTTTAAACTCTTTACGTGAAAGGATATTTAGCATAGGAGTTTGTGCAAATCTACCTGATAAGATGTACTACGCACAACTCGTTAGTTGGCTTTCTCTCGTTTAATTTCTCAACGTTTGCAAGTTTCTAGGTAATTCATGTGTAAATATAGTTAAATGAATAATAAGCAAAAATTGTATGAATTAAAAATATTTAAATGTTCTTAAATACCATGATAATTTCATTAAAACAATGATAACTGCATGTATGGTATCAGTGTATGTGGAATATTTGAATGCCGTGGCAACTTCACTCCATTGGCTAGTACGGTTACGCAAACAACCAATAAACTATTGGCGGTAAACAGACACTTAAGCCGCATATAATAAAGATATTGTAGTATTTGTCTATAACTTATGCTTGACTACTTTTCTTTTGTTATGTTCTTAATGTAACTGCGTGTTTCGAAAATTAAATTATTCGCATAATTTTTCTCTGTAAATTTCCTGACGATAAAAATAGCAAAAAGGAAACATGGGATATACAGAGAGTATCGAGATACTTCAAATCGAAATTTCTGTGTCCACGTGAAGCTTCTGCAATAGGCAGACGATTTTTGCTTCATCTGAAGATCGCAATCAAAGCACCAAGTTTCATCTCCAGTCATAATTTGTTTGAAAAAATCAGAATTAGTACTTGGATCAAATTGCTTTCGAATCCGTGACGGTGGATGTTCACAGAATAAAAGCAAACGATTTATTGCTTAGAAAATTCTATCGGTAAACTGACGTTCATTTAGAAGCAAATTAAAATGTCATCCCATTCATAGCAAAAAATGCTGGCAATTATCGTTTGACAGGTTTGCTGAAATTTATTAAAAAGAAATGATTTCTAAAACAGAGGTGAGCACGTGGGAATTCCCCGTGGGAGGAATTTCATAGTTTCAAGGGGGGATGCGATCAGCCTTTTATTTATTTGTTAAGTATTTAGTTTTAGTTTATGAACATCAAAAATTACTTTTGCTTAAATTTTGGTATTTATCAACATTTTGTATACTTCCTTGTACAAAGTAAAGGAAAATTGTAGTTGCAAAAAATTTCAGGTATCATATTTTAACAAAAATATCCATTTTGAGCGCCCTCGAATCCACTTAGACGATTTTTTTGGTCACATCGGTATGTACGTGTACGGAGAGAATAAAGGACTCATTTTACCAAAACGAATTTTAAAATTAATTCGAAAGGGACTTTTCTTGTCGTTTGTACATACGTACGTACGTATATATGTATCTCGATAACTCAAAATCGATTAGCCGTAGAACGTTGAAATTTTGTATATGGAACTGTTAATATGACCTAGTAGTACACCTCTCTTTTTTGTTGCAGTCGGCAGCACTTAACATATATCTATAAAGAAAAGTCCTGAATCGCAAAAATACCAAATTCAAAAGTAAATATTTTAAGTACTGAAGAAGAAGTTAATGTCATTCATCACAGATTAATTGACTTGTCAAGGGAAACAAACCAACCTCCTATCAATCAACGATAACACAATTAAGTGAGAGTGCTTCGTCTTTTTTCCAAGTAATAGAAAGGAATAAGTCCATTTATGCCAAAAGATCTCTCATAAACTGAATAAAAATGAGTCAAATACTCTTTTCAATTTAAGTTACTCGTTAAGAACAGAACTAAGCGAGATACTTAAGAAAATATATTCTTCGACACTCTCATACTCAAATTCAAAATCAAAAGTAAAAACAAAAGTTACACATTTTTAATATTAAAAGAAGATCAAAATTTATATAATCTTTAAATTAAAGTTATATATTTTTAGAACAATGTGAGGAATGAAATTAAATTAAACTGCAAAATTGAAAACGAAATGGCTGGAAATGTAATGTCGCTATGTCGTTTGTCACCGCTACGTCATTTGTCTGTTAGACGTGCTCAAAGTGAAGTCAGCGAGTCGTACGAGCATCTGCTTTGGAAATTATTTTGATTAATTGATAGATGGCGCTAGCGTTGCGTGTTAGCGCGACGCGACGTGCCTTCTGAATTTTCATAGACGCTCCACCGGCAGTTCGATAAATGGATGTGTGATGCTTCACATACTATTTGATTAGGAACACTTCGGTTCCTATTTGAAAGATTTCGATTACGAAAGCATATAGATTTGTTTGTCAGCTGAACTACCATATTTTGATCAATGATCTATAAATATTGCACATATTAAAAGTTACATTTTAAAAGTGATTGATGTCGATTTATAGATCTTAGAATATTTTGAAACAGCTGGTGCATTAGGCCGTCAAGAATTGGATTTAGCACTTTGCAAGTGTGCGAAGTCAGCAAAAGGTAAGACTAAATTTTCTAATTTGTAGAGTAACAATGGCAGAAGAGTCTGTTGTTAAATTAAAATCGAAACGCAAAGTTATCAGGACCACCGTGTCCAAGATTCTAAAAAAAATCGAATCGGAGTTGAATAAAGAAGAAATTGATACAAGTACATTAGAAGAAAGTTTAGACCAATTAATCACGAAATCGAAAACTCTGAGTGAATTAGATGCACTGATAGAGCGTGACTTGAAATCAGAGGCCGAAGAGTTTGAAACAGAAATCCTATCTTGTATCGAATACGACGAGAAAATTCAATTATGGCAATTCAGAACAAATAAAAAATTGAAAGAATTAAATAAAGTAACAAATTCGGATAATAAAAACTCTCTTAACGAAACCAATTCTAAAATCGAAAGCAATAAATGTACGCGTCTGCCAAAGTTAACCATCGCTAAATTCTATGGAGATTACACCCAGTCGACAAGTTTTTGGAACTCTTTCAAGGTAGCACTCCATGATAATGAATCTTTAACAAAGATCGAAAAATTTAATTATTTAAAATCGTACTTATGCGGCAATGCTGCAAACGCGATAGAAGGTTTTTGTATTTCGGAACCAAATTATGATGAAGTTGTCGAAATACTTAAAAACAGGTTTGGCAGGAAAGATATAATTATAAACTCACACATGCAAAAACTCCTGAATTTTACCCCAGTAACCAAATCCAGTGACACTTTAAAACTTCGCAAACTTTATGACACTATAGAAACTCAAATACGCAGCTTGAAATCATTAGAAGTCACACCGGATAATAACTCTTTTATTCGTACCAAACAGTTCTAGAAGATTATTTACAACAAAACATCATTGAACCAGTTCCAGACACTGTTGATAGTGAATCTCAAATCACATTTTATTTTCCTCACAGAGAAATCGTTCGTAGTGATAGAACTACTAGTAAGCTACGTATCGTGTTCGACGCGTCTTCACATGGACCTGGTGAAATCTCGTTAAATGACTGCTTGCATATTGGTCCAAATTTGTATCCTGACATTCTTGAACTTCTGTTGGCCTTCAGGCTTCATCCTGTAGCATTTACAAGTGACATAAAGCAGGCTTTTCTTCAGATAGAAGTAGATGAGAAAGACAGAGATGTAACGCGTTTTCTGTTTACTAAAAACCCATTCGATGATCCACAAAATTTTATAACTTATCGGTTCACACGTGTGTTATTTGGCGTAAATAGCAGTCCGTTGTTACTATCTGCAACCATTAAACACCATTTGAAACAATATGAGAAAACCTACCCTGCCACTTGCGAATTTCTAAATGATCACATTTATGTAGATGACATCATTGGAGGACACCAAAACGTTGAACTTGCTTTCAATACCAGTTTAGAATGCGTCAGCATTTTTAGAGATGCTAGTATGATTCTACATAAATGGCACACCAATTCTCAAGAACTGCGCGAATTATGGATTAAAGAAGGTATTGAATCCAAGGAATCTAGTCATGTTTCGGAAGCTAGAAATCCTCCATTGAAAGGGTTAGGAGTCGCTTGGGACAATCAAAGTGACATAATTTACTTTGATGTAAAAAATTTGATAACATTTCTATCAAAACAAGTTAATACTAAACGTTTTGTCCTACAAGCAACAAGACGAATTTTTGATCCTGTAGGTCTATTATCACCGTATGTACTTAGAGTCAAAATCATATTGCAGCAAATTTGGACACTTGCTTTAGATTGGGATGATGAACTACCAGAAAATTTATGTTCTGTATGGAAAACATGGTGCAAAGAAGTTTCCAATTCAGACGAAATCGGTATTCCACGATATTATTTTTCTGCAATCGATAATAGTGAGGTGGAAAGGATTGAACTGCACTGTTTTTCTGACGCTATCAAAAAGGCGTATGGTACAGTAGCGTATCTGCGTATAATTTCTAGCAATGAACAAATATTTACCGTATTTGTTGCTTCAAAGACTAGAGTAGCGCCTTTAAAACCGCCCACCTTACCTAGGTTGGAACTAATGGGAGCTCTTTTATCAGCCAAACTGGGCACTAACATCACTAAAGTTTTGAAGTTACAACTTTCTTGTTTTTTCTGGACTGATTCGAAAATCACACATTTCTGGATAAAAGACTGCTCAAAGAAATTGAAGCTTTTCGTTAAAAATCGTATTCAGAAAATGCAAAATTTGACATCCCCAGAAAATTGGCATTATTGCCCCGGTAAATGTAATCCTGCTGATTTTACTTCGAGAGGAGCTAAACTTCCAGATTTGAAAAACAATCCTATCTGGTTTGAAGGACCAGAATGGCTTAGAATGTCATCTGAATTGTGGCCTCGACAGAGTGAAGAGAAACCTGTCACTGAGAAAGAATTAGAATACCGTAAGAACATTAATGGTATTTATGAATTTGTGTGCACAGCAGTTGAAGAAAGGCAACTCACAACGTCAAAAGACATCTCAAAATATAGTAATTTAAGAAAATTGTTGAGAATAACTGGTTGGATGAAGCGATTCATTGGTAAAATTAGGAAAACAAACCATTTGACAGGTCCATTAACGACTGAAGAAATAGTAGATGCCGAAAATTATTGGATTCGATCTGAACAAGAAGGTTTTTAGAAATCGAGTCTCTGAAGGGAGCGAATAAAGTCGAAAAGAAATCCTCTTTATATCTTTTTAACCCATTTTTAGACCAGAACGGGATACTGAGAGCAGGTGGAAAATTAGAACATTCTAGTTTGTCACATGATGAAAAACATCCGGCAATTCTTTCAAGAGACTCTTGGCTAACGAATTTCATAGTAGAAAATGCACATGTTAAAATGATGCATGGAGGAGTAGCAACGACCGTAGCTGAAATTCAAAGTCGCTTTTGGATCCCAAAAGGGCGTCAATTTATCAAGAAAATAATAAACAAGTGTCTTATTTGTAAAAGATATTCATTGAAGTCTGCTGACCAGACCACTTCTCAACTTCCAGAAGACAGAATCAATGAGACACCACCATTCTAAGTGTCTGGCATCGATTTTGCTGGACCGATTTACGTAAAAAACATCGAAGGAAGTCAAAAAGCCTATGTAACATTATTTACATGCGCTATCACTAGAGCCATATATCTGGAACTTGTACCGAATCTCTCTACAGATTCTTTCTTGATGGCATTCAAAAGATTCACATCTAGGAGAGGCAATTGTCGAGTAATTTATTCGGACAATGCAAAATCTTTTAAAAAGGGAAAAAAGGAACTCGAATTCTCTAAACTATGACGAATGAGAAATTCCAAGATTTTCTGTTGAATGAAAGAATCAGTTGGAAGTTTATAATAGAACGAGGGGCTTGGTGGGGAGGCTTCTATGAGAGATTAGTAAAATCAGTGAAAGAGTGCTTAAGAAAAATTCTAGTGTCAAAAGTGGAAGCTGTTTTGAATTCTCGTCCTTTGACATATGTGTTCAATGACCACAAGAAACCGTTGCCATTGAAGCCAGTAAATTTTTTGATTTTTGGAAACAAGGATTCTACATTACCTATTAACTTTAATTCCATTGTTAAAGATGGCTCTACCAAGTCCTCTCTGACTAAACGAAAGATTTATTGGTTAGGCAATTGTGGACTAAATGGAAAAAACAATATTTGACGGATCTTCGGACAGCTCATCAATTAAAAAATCCTAACGTTTATGATGATCTTAAAGTCGATGATCTTGTATTAATTGAAGGCAACAATAAGTGCAAACTTTTGTAGAACTGTGGCAGAGTTATAAACGTTTTTCGTGGTCGTGATAAGAAAGTTCGTTCTTGTGAACTAAAAACTGCTGATGGAACAATAATAAAACGACCAGTTCAATTATTATATCCTTTGGAACTTTAAAAAAATTTTTTATTGTTTAATAATATGAATATGACTGAATAAGTTTTATGCAATTGTTTATTTTGCTAATTTAGTTTCATATGCTTAGATTAAGAATAGTTTACATTTACTGAGTGTCAAATTATATTTGATGATAACATACCTTTTTTTAGAATTTAGTATAGTGATTATAATTTGAATATATTTTCTATTCATTAATATACCTATCAATTGTTTTATAATACTTATTATATGTTAAAATACTTATTGCTATAAATTTGATTGTTGTTAGATTAATGTGAACTCTTGACAGAGTTCAGGTGGGGAGTGTGTGGAAATTATTTTGATTAATTGATAGATGGCACTAGCGTTGCGTGTTAACGCGACGCGACGTGCCTTCTGAATTTTCATAGACGCTCCACCGGCAGTTCGATAAATGGATGTGTGATGCTTCGCATACTATTTGATTAGGAACACTTTGGTTCCTATTTGAAAGATTTCGATTATGAAAGCATATAGATTTGTTTGTCAACTGAACCACCATATTTTGATCAATGATCTATAAATATTGTACATATTAAAAGTTACATTTTAAAAGTGATTGATGTCGATTTATAGATCTTAGAATATTTTGAAACTGCCATCACTGCGGAGGCCGGGAAAGAGGAACAGCCTTCTATAGTGTGTGTGTGTGTGTGTTTTTTTTTTTTTTTTTTATTGCGAAAGGAATGCCAGAAAGTAAAATTCACGCCCGAATATCTGCTGTGTAAAGCAAATGCAAAACGACGCGTGTTTGAATGGGCTAAACGATATTAAGAAGGTCAGGTGTCATTAAAAGACAGTAGTGGTCCAGCACAGGACCATCATGCATTTCTCCTTCTTGCATTGCTGCGGTGGATGCTGCCATCAGAGAAGATCGACGACAGACGGTGAAAGACTATCGGCTGGTGTTTTGCATTAGTCACGGTACCGCTCACGTCATCTTGACTTGAGCATTTGAAGTTCTGGGAAATCTGTGTTCAGTGAGCTCCCCACAGCCTGACGAAGGAGCGGAAGTTGAATAGAACGTCAGCATCACTACAGCACCTGGAACGGTATCACAGTGAATAATATCGTTTCCCATCCCGTATTGTCGCGGGAAATGAAACATGGTGCCATGGAACAGAGCCAACAATAGAAGCACACAGGTTCACCCCCACAGAAAAAATCCAAAGCCGTTTACTCCAGAACCGGGAAAGCCATGCTCGCATTTTTCTTTGAGTGCAAAGGCCCCTGTTCATTGACATTCTGGAACACGGCTCCACAATTAACGAACAGCGGCACATGAAAACTTTGCAGAAATTGAAGCGCGCCATCAAATCCACACCTCCCCCCCCCAGGAATGTCCACAGACGGTATACGTTTGCTGCAGGATAACGTCTGTCCACATGTCGCCACGGTTATTAAAGCTACGGTGCAGAAGTGTCACTGGGATCCCTTACATTATCAGGTTCTGTGTTCCGCCTTACTTGCTTTGGGAACATTCAAGAACCTGACTCGGAACAGGGAGCTTACTAAAGCTATGTTCAATAAATGTGGGAAGTAGACAAGATACACAGGAAGGGTATACGAAACCCTTTATTTTTCACTCTTTACAATGGTTTCCGGACTTCGGAATACAGAGACCAACCACTTGTGGTCTGAACGTAAGAATATAAAAATATTAACTAAACTCTAACTTAACTTTGGAATAATAAACAAGGGTCTACGTGGAAGATTGGCCGTATATTAACAGAAAGCCGTATGTAGTACAGAGAACTGTTAACACTACAATACGTTTAAAATTATTAAGAGGATTAAACCTCTGGCCTGGAAGGCAACCAGCAACCGAGTAAAAACTGCTAAAGCAAGCGGCCTGCTTCTACTAACTCCTTCCTCTCTCCCGCCTGGCAAAAAGCCACAACCCAAGCACCCAGCGTTCGCCAGACAAATCCGCACAAACAAGTTAAAGCCCCCAATTCCGGCCGGAAGTAGAAAATAAGAAGTGATAGTAAAGATTTAAAATAAAATAAACGTTAGTAAAACTTAAGATCCTTACAACATATCCTCCATAAACTCGAAATCGTTCCCCTTGCTATTTCCATATTTTTGAAGCCCTGAAAATAGACATTTCGTGGCCGTCGAAATGCTTCCGACGGAGAGGGGCACGCGTGGGCAACCGAAAACATTTCCCCATGATGTCTTTAACTAATTTGTCTCCCAGTGGGATAAATGTAATAACAGTTATAGTGATCACTTTTGAAATAATAAACAGTTTATTTACTTTTTCCCATCTGTCTCGTTTACATTGGCTGCTCCTTATGAGGTAGAGTTTGTATTGCCGAATGCAAATAAGCAACCAAAATTAGCATAAAATGCAATCCCGCAGTCATACCACAACGCTTTGAAAAGGAGCATGCCGGACCCATGCGTCAGTTCGCAAACAACGGTAATTTCACTTAATCTGAGGAATCCAAAGCGGAAAGCACGAGGCGAAGAACACAATTTACACGATGAAATGCGTTGGAGGACTGCCCGGATGTTGCAAGAAAATCCGCTGTTGCGAGAGAACTGAATGTGTATCGTAGTGTCATCAATAGCATATGGAATCATTACCAAAGCGATCAAAATCCTTATAGAAGACGAGAGTCTAGATGTTGGAGGATTACCACGACAGCAGACAAAGGTTTCCTCTTGCTATGTACAAGACGTCGTAGATCACTAACACCACGACAGCTGGCTTCCCATCACTCTGCTGCAGCAGGAGGGCCCATATCCCACCAAACTATGTCGAGTCGACCACATGAAGGTGGACTGCACGCCGATGACGTGTGGTTTGTGTCCCCATCGCATGTCAGAATGCGATTAAATTGACAATCTCAGTTGGACACCAGAGCAGTGGGGCCACGTACTGTTTACGGATAAGTCCCGATTTAACATCTACAATGATTCCCGAAGGGCAATGATATGGTGAGAATCAGAGATACGCTATCGGGCGCATAAAATCGTCGAAAGAGACCATTATAGAGGAGGAGGCTTACTTGAATAGGCTAAGAAACGAACTGCCACACCGTCCTCTGCGTGATTCCCGGTGGTTCCGTCAGAGCCGTCCGATATCGCAGCGAAATTCTAGACGCTACTGTGCGCACTTCTATCACTGCAATGGGTATCGACGCGATAGGCATCGACAATAACGCCAACCCACACAGAGCTCCAGAGGTGCGGAATTATCCAGGGAGTGAAACCATTTCACATCTGCCGTGGCCTGATAAATCACCGGATCTCAGTCCCATAGACCATGTGTGTGACATGTTTCGAAGACGGATAGCAAGCCGTGGTGTACCACCAGGTACCCTCCACGAGCTCCGACATATATTACTACCGGGATTGGGCACTACTGCGACAACAAGCGATCAACGACACTACCGCCAGCTTACCTCTCTGTTGTCAAGCAAGCATTTCAGCTAGAGTGTATCATACTCGTTACTAGCGTGATATTTTCTCTGCACATTCTTCCGACCCATTCGGTCTTTCGCGATGCGGTGGTCTTAATATATGTGCTTTTGTTTTATTGTATGCTATGTGATGTAGTAATGCCACACCAACTTCTTGGATCAATTTCACATAAATCCATTAAATTATTTGTATTTTATTCCACGTTTTGCCTTTGTTGCTTACTTTTTTAGCAGGGGTGTATATATAAAATATCCATCCTCTTGCCCCGTTCGGTGAGCTCAGTTTAATGTTCTTATATGTTGGTAAATTGCGCATTTTTTGCTTTAAAAGTGACTTACTAATTATGTTTTTCTTATGTTTCGGTGAAGGCTTTTAAACCTTTTGTTAATCTGTATGCAAGAACTGTAGAATTATCAATGGTTTAAAGTTTAAGTAATGCGAGGCCTAACGAAGCCACCATTTGTTTACATTTTAAACTCTTAGTAAAATAGTGAATTAAGTCAATTGGTGCGTTAACTTCAGTGTATTTTTGCCAAGTGGGACCAAAAGGAACCGCTTGCTGGCCGAATTGCTCGTTTTGGCGTAGAAACTGTAATTTTAATTGTAAAAATTGTTTTTTAACTCTTTTAACTGTATTTGGTGTTTTTTTAGGTTTTGTGTATTTTATAATGTTAAATGAAGATGTTTTGAGTTTTTATGTATTTTTTCTTGCCGCGAAATGAGATCTGAACTGACTGAATGAGAAATACTCGAAAAACTGTTTCTTTCTTTCTTTCTTTTTTTTTTTTTCTTTTTTTCTTTTTTCTTTTTTTCTTTTTTTTTTTTTTTTTGCTTAATTTGTTAATAAAATTCGACAAAATATGTTTAAATGAAATGCAGCAAAAAAATGTGTATTATTTGAATAGGGCGTACGAGGAAGTCATGCAATGTCCACATCCTATTTTATTTGTATTTAATTTGTAAAACACATCGAAAAGTAATCGAAGCTTAAAGAAATATACACATATTTTCTGAGTTTTTAGAAAGGAAGCCATGATCGTCTAGCAATGGTGAAAGGAGAGCGTGAGGCAAAAAAAGTTGTCATGAAACCTTAAAGTAAACGTACTGCGTGTTATTAAGAAAAATCAAAAAAGTATTTATTAATAACTGTTTTCTTCGTTATTATATCGCATAGTTTGTTTAGCAATTACAAAACTGTTATGGACTCACCTCAACAGAAAAGTATGATCGAACGTTAAGCAATTAAATGTTGATTCAATTGAGAAATAAACTGATAATATATTTCGCCGAATGGCAACATTCTAGAGAACTGGCTATTTGCAGGCCACAGAGAACATAAAGATCTAACGTTTCTAGCAATTGTAATAACTGAAAACCCAATATGTCTTGTGAATCATAAATTCTTGGTAGCGTAAGGTAGTGGCTAAATTGGAAGCCAAAGAGAGAGCTTCTTACAGAGGCCTCCTTCTCTATTTTTTTCAGCTTATCAAAGATACTGAATTTTACGAATTCTTATTAATTTATGGTAACTAGCTATAACGTAATTAATTTATTTCATGAAATAATCTAATTATTCAATATTCTGTCGCTTAAAGTTATTAAAAAGGTGTTTAACCTTTCTAGTTCCTATGGGTTTCAGTTTATAAAGCATGTACATTTTTAACTAAATTTATAAGGTTTAAGCTGACTTTATACAGCTAAATCCGTTTCAAGCGTTATATTTTATACATGTCTATGGTTTCATGGTTAACTTAGATGTCTATTTCCTATTTTGCAGTTAATCTACACTACGTAAAAAGAAAAAGGGACAGTTCCTGTATCTTCCTTTCTACTGGGCGATGGACAAAATTCAACTTGCGTTTTGCATGGCTCGAAAGCGCGACTTTGGATATGTATTAGATTTATATATAGCATTGTTCTAATATAGGTATTTTGACACAAAATCAGACTTTTTCTGAAATGACATACCAATTTTTTTCCATATTTCCATTCTACGACTCAAATTATGCCAAACTACCACGTTTTGTAAAAATCGCAGGAGTAGTTTTAATAAAAGAATTAGCTTTCATAATTTTAGCTCCTCAATGTTAATTGAGTTTGGTATATATTTATGAATCTCTCTTTTTTTTATTAAACTTATTTGATTCTTCCTTTCACATTTCGAAATTCAGATTCATTCCAAATAAAATTCACCCATTTTCTAGGATTTATTTTTAAAATTTGCATTGTTAAATAATTTTTATAAATTTTTTCAAAAAACATTTTGAATTATAATCTGTAAAATTTTTACCGTCTTCTTAAAGTAGACGTACTTCTAAGCATAAAAAAATGACAGTGTTTTATTCAAAATTTCCGAAGATATACGGGAATTTATATAAATGGAGCGTTTTGAAATTTGACATGTTTGTTGAAAGCGATAAATTTTAGCAAATGTGGTTTAGACACTTTGCTAAAATTATTTGAAAGGAGAACGATGATAGTTTTTTCGGCTAAAGCGCAATGTAAAAAGGTAGGAACGATCTGACTTTTTTTCCGGCCCTTCACAAAATGGAAAATGGTTGCCATGGAAAATGGAAAATGGAAAGGAGAATGGGTTGCGATGTATTAAGAAGTTCGCCAAGTGAACTATTCTTGGTGCAAACTGAAAAAAAGAGACAAAGATAAATTTGCTGTAAATTTCACACCAAATTTTATAGAATTTAATATTTAGGCGTAATTTGAATCCTAGAATCGAAACAGGGGGAAAATTGGTATATTATTTCAGAAAAAGCGACATTTTGTGTCAAAATACCTATGTTAGAACAATACTTTTTTATAAATCTAATATGTATCCTAAGACGCGCCTTCTAGACATGAAAAACGCATTTTGAGTTTTGTCAATCAGCCCAGTAAAACAGCAGACATAGAACTGTCCCCCCCTTTTTTTTTTTTTGCAAATAGTTAAGTGTTGGCATAACATAGATTATGTTACATTATTTTTAGCTATTAACAGATGGTACATTTTAATTTTCATGGATTTAATAATTTCATAACTTTATATGACTAATTTTATACAGCGTATATATTTTAAACCTTCTTGGTGTTAATTTATAAAGCTATTATTTTATTAATTTTACCATTTTAAATAAAACATAATCTTATACATTTAAACTAAAGAAAATGTCTTCTGGAAAGTTAAAAGTGTTGATTCGACTAATTGATTAATATTAAAAAGGACAAATTAAGGATTCTTAACATTTTCTTTCTGCTTCTAATTTTACAAGGCTCATAACTGAAAGATTACAATAACTAATATATAATAGAAATATTATATTCACTAATAATAATATTACTAATATAATAACTAAAACATAATAGAAATATTATATTTTGCTAACTAAAATATAATAGAAATAAAAAAATAAAAATCTGAATGGTTTCAGATTTTAACGTTCGCCCAAAAGTCTTTGTTAAGATTTTTTACCCTCTCACTGAGCTTGCCGTCTACCAGTCTGCTGTTACATTCCTACTAATCCTCTTTTTTTTTTTTTTTTTTTTTTTTTTTTTTTTGTCTTTTTAGCTTTAAGAACCATTTTCTTCGCACTTACGCCATTTACAATTCAACAGAAAAATTTAGAAAAAATTTAGTAGCAGTATATGTTTAGAATTAGCGATGCAGCGTTAAGTGTTGGCATAACATTTTTCCCCCCCAGCTCATCATATCAGTGTTCAGTTTTCTTACTAAGATGATATTACAAAACTTTTTTTTCTTTTTATTATTAACGCTTCTTGTGTTTATTTTATTTAATTAATTATCATGTTCTTGCCGCTTACGCCACATAAAATTCGATTCAACGGCCAAATCACAAAATATTAAAAACAGCATAGCTTTAGATTTTGCAGGAGAATCTCGCGCGTTGGACATAAAAATGTTTTATTCCGCACAGTGTTGCCATTGTTTGCTTTGAAATCGTTGAGTCTGTTAATCAAAATTTTGTTAAAGGCTTGCAAAATATGAAACAGATAATAAAATAAACTCGAAATTTAGAATTCGGGCTTCCAAGTACCCATGCTTGGGTGAAGGATTACGTTATTAAAAATTTGATGACTCCGGGTAGCGTTTTTTTTTTTTTTCACAGAGCGAGAAACTTACATATATTCACGCAGATTTTTCATTATTTAATTTCTTTAAATATAATACACGGCGGTAATATTTGGCGGCCACAATAAAGTAAAGTGATACGCCGTTTAGTGTGATTCAATGCAAAATGCCGTTTCGAGACTAATATTCCATTCGGGACTAACCTCACTTTCGCAGGCAACGTCCAGGCAAATGTCGCGTTTGTAGTAAATCAGGCTAAAATCTAGTGCAAAATTTTTGGGAAGAATTGAAAGTTCAGGAAAGAATGTTGTTAACTATCAGTGTTCGCAACAGCGATCAAAAGTTAGTGTAAAAAAATTGTACGGTTTCTACCGATTTAGCAAAATTCGCTACGTTAACAAGCTGATCGTCTGTTTACATCTGCGCAAAAAAGTACACGTGCGTTTCTACTTGGCGAGAAAAACGGGACGAAAAAAAACAAGCCGAAAAAAAGTTTCCCCAAAATGTGGCAACCATTAGACGTGACATTTCTTTGGCTTCTACCTGTCCGTTAAGAAACAGTTCGGCGTTCTACCTGTGAACGTTTGCGAATTCGCGTTTGAAACAATTTCACGTGACTGCAGACGATCACACTCTTTTAATTAGTTAATTGACTCTTCAGTGTTAAAATTTGGAACTCAGTTTTTTAGTGTTGAATTCAAGTGCTTATGGATTCTTTTTAAGTGGTGTTTGTTGTGTATTCTTTTTCCAAACGATAAGTTGTTTTGGTTATGCCATTTGGAACACCCCTCTTATCGGACTATTACGTATACGGGGCTTTGCAGCTACCGAATTTAGGTAAGTTGTGTAGTTTACTTTTCATTCGAAAACAAAGAATACGTCGTAGAATTGATTTTTTGTTCTTTTCTACCTGTGTGACAGACAAGTGAAATCTCGTAAATAGGTCGAACTGGAACTCTATTTTAGAATGTTGAACTTTCTTCGTTTGTTGTCATGCACACAACTAACTGGCTTTAAAATTTTCAGTGATGAAATTTTTACGTTGCTTTCAGATGGTTATAACTAAAACTTTAACTACATATTCAATATTTGAACATATTTTCTAGAAATGCTTAGAATGAGTTTTAAAATTTATTTTATGGTAAAAATACTTTAGTTCGGATTATAATTTCCGCAGAATTATAATTAATATATAGTATAGTTTGTAACAGTAATAAGTAGTTTATAATATTAACACCGTGTTGAATTGTTATACGACTTTATTAACTGAATATGTTCATGTACATTAAAAAAAATATAAATATAAAGTGTATTCGAATTTATAAAGTGTACTTTATAATATGTGTTATAAATTAATTTCTAATAAAATTGATTATAATTATTTCAATTAAAAGTAATTGTTCTTGGAATATTTTAATGTAATTAACTATACATTTCTTCTAATGTAGTTAATTATTTAATTATTGTCATAATGTAAATAATTATTACATTATACTGTTTTTAAGAAATATAAAGTTTAAATTTTTAATATTTAATTAAAATTAAATTGTAATGGCAGTATTAGAATGTCATTTACGACGAATATATGTTAGTGGCTTATATGTTTTTGCTTATTTGTTATGTTTAAAATATCATTAAATTATTTTGTAAATTTTTATTTGTGAAACATTTAGGAATTGTTGAAAGTATACCATAGTTTTTAGAATAATTTATAATTTCAGTTAAATAATTGATTTAAAATGGAAATTAAAGTCATTAATTCAATTTAAACAATTACAATACAATTCAGAATATAAAACAAATTGTTGAGCTTATTGTATAATATTTTCAATTTTCATAAAATTTAATAAATTAAAAGGTATTTAGTTATAGTTATCAATATAAATATAATAATTGTCCTATAATATTTTTATTGAATAGAGAGTTTATGTTACTTGAATTTTGTTGCAATAAAAACTGTTCAACGTATTAAAATTGTCTTAGATTGTTGTGTATGTTATTTATTAGGCTTAAAAATGTACTTTAAATGTGCGAATAAATTATGCAAGCAAATATTGGAATAAGTTAATCAAATAAATGTACTATAAGATGGAAAATAATGTTAACTATCAGTAATAATCTTAACTATCTATATGTTAACTATCAGTGTTCGCAACAGTGATCAAAAGTTAGTGTTAAAAAAATTGTAAGGTTTCTATTGATTTAGCAAAATTGGCTACGTTAACAAGCTGATCGTCTGTTTACATCTGCGCAAAAAGTACACGTGCGTTTCTACTTGGCCAGAAAAACGGGACGAAAAAAACAAGTTAGAAGAGATAATAATTTATGCCTAATTAATGCGATTTAATTAATTGGGCAGCTTAATGCATAGTTATAATAAATGATCTAGTAATTTATGGTTAATTAATGCGATTCTGTACAGTCTTCTGAAGAATTTCTATTGTTTTTACTGTACACTGTCACTTTAAAATAAATTTCTTAGTCATGTTTGATATGAAAAATAGGTGTCTATTTATTATAGTCAGCTTTCCGAACCTTTTTGCCCTGTGAGAATCAATTAAATTTAACTTCAGCTCTTGATGACCCTCTAAACGTGGTTAAATTTTTATGAACCTTTTTCTCAAATACGGAGATTTCTCTGAACCTTTTTCTGTTGCAAGAATCAATGAAATTATCTTCAGCTTTCGATGACCCTCCGAACGTGGTTAAACCTTTCTCAACCTTTTTTCTCAAATGCGCAAATTTCTCTGACTCTTTCTTTCTGCTCTGCAAGAACAATTAATTATCTTCAGCTCTCGATGACCCTCAAAACGTGGTTAAACATTTCTGAATCTTTTCACTTAAATGCGCAAACCTCTCTGAAACTTTGTATCATACAAGAATCAATAAACAATATTTTCAGCTTTCGGCGATCTTCCAAACGAGGTTAAACTTCTCTGAACCCTCTTCCGTCAAATGCGTAAAGCTTTTTGAAACTTTTTTGTCCTGCAGGAATCAATAAAATTATTTTCAATTTCTAGAACCTTATAAAGGCACAAAGGCCACTAAATCTGTCTCATAAAGTCTTTTGTCTCATAAAGGACTCACAAAATTACCTTCGAGATTGCGAAATGGTTGCTAAACCTTTTTCCGCTACAAGAACTCGTAACTCTGCTTTCAAAGTACACGTAATGATTGCTAAATCTTTTCCTGCACAAAAACTCAAAATATTATTTTCAGCTTTCAGGAAATTCCTTACGATGATTCATCCTTTCTTAAAGTTTCTTTCCAACAGGATAATTCGGTGTAGAAATAACACTCGGCTGTAGGAACACAAAACACTTAAACTAAAGCTCATAGTATTTTTTTAGGCGTCCTTCTGAGAGCTGTCTTCTTCAGAAAGACAAATAATGATATTAAGCCTTCGAGAATAGCCGTCTATAAAAATTATGTTAACTTCCGTTCAGTATTGTAGCTTCGTCTGATAATGGAACTAGAGATTGAAAATGGCTGAACTATTTCTGAACATTTCACTTCTGCAGTATCTCAGAAAATGACTCCGAGAAACCCTATTTGAAATTTAATTCAGCAATGCGTCATATCATTTTTATGTTCCTAGGTGTAGTATGATATATTTAACTATGGTAAAGGACTTCAGAGCTATGTACCTAAGGAGAGCGATGCCTTCGAGGAGGACTTAAACTGGCTGGTGTACACTTTATGTTCATAGGAAACTTTTAAACGGGATAATTGGTTGTTAGAGTGTTTACTAAAATCCTTATTGAAATAGTCTAACGTAATTGCTAATGCTTTTCAGTTGAGAACACTTTTCTGTTGATGTGTTTCGTATGTTCATTTTGACAGCTTATTATTTTACATAAATCCTGCCATCCATTAAAAATAATTGCTTCTTTGCAGTCAGGTGGGTGGTAGAGGAAGTTTTTCCGTTGTTTTCCGTAGTGACCTTTTTTGACTTTTATTCCGTAGACCTAAATGTCTCATCACAAGTTTCTACAGCACCGTAAGAGATAAAAAAAGCTTTTTTTTATCTTATAAAGCAAACCTTATTTTGAGAATGAAATGTAATTAGGCTAAACTGAATTTTTGCTTCCTTGCATTAAGTAAAAGAAGCAAGTATTGTAATCGCGAAAAATTTCGGGTATCGTATTTCAACAAAAATTATACATTTTGATCGCACTCGAATCCATTTGAACTACATTTAGGTCTCTTTTTTTTTCAAAAAGGAATACAAATAGCTATTAATTAATGCTTGATAATACGGGGCGGTAATTCCTGATGCAAATAAGTTTAAAAACCGCAACGATAAAAAAATAATAAATAAAATAAAAATCTAAAAGATTTCAGATTTTATGGTTCTCCAAAAGAGTTTGTTAATGTCTTTTATACTCTCGCTCAGCTCACAGTCTACCACTCTGCTGTTACGCTTACTACTAACCCCCCTTTTTCCCCTTTTTAGCTTTATGCAGGATATCATTACGAAACGTAGCGTAATGGTCCGAAAATTTTGGATAGACGTAGCTAAAAACATTTCTAACATAAAAAAATTTATGTAATTTCATAAAAGGTCCGCTTCTTGTAGATTAGCTTTTGTTTATTAAATGCTTACGAAAGTAGTTTGACAAATTGCAATAGCTTTGCATTCATTTAGCCTTGTACAATCGTCTGAGAGGACGAAGATATGTGTTGTACTTTGTTTTTGTCCAATCTCCGCTGTTGTAATGCGCTTCCTTTGGCAAAAAAAAAAAAAAAAAAAAAAAAAAACGTGAGTCGTTTGGAAGGCTTAATCGTTAAAAGGCGGTCTCACCGCTAACTTACTCCCCTATTATTCTTTCTTTTCGTTCTGTATATGGAAATTTCAAAATTCCATTCATAGCTTACTTCGAAGAATTTCTTGGCTTGTTCTTTTTTTTTTTTTTTTTTTTTCTTTTTCTTTTTCTAGGTGGTGTGCTGTTATTTTCTCCTCGGCCGTAAGTTTATGGTTTTCAGAAACCTAAAAAAAAAAAAGCCAAATTTTTTTTTTTAAACAATGATAAATATTTTGTCGTATATGTGTATGGTAATGTCCGTCTTTTCTGACTTCTGGGCCAAACGACCTTATCAAGATAGGCCAAGAGCCGCAATGACCTCTAAAAACATTCTGAAGGCTACGTAATATATATGAAAATTATTGAAGGAAACAATGTATAATTACGTTTATATACCCAAACATATATGTATGTTTTTACGTATATCTTTATGGAGAAAAAATGTATAGTAAATATATATGTATATTTTTATATTATTCATTTAAAAATGTATAGTATATGTAATACATATCTCGAGACATATGCATATTTTTAGTGTACATTTTTACAAGAAAAAATAGTAATTATAATTATTAAAATTAATAGTTATAAATAGTTCAATCAATAACTATAATTATTTTAATTGTTTTAAAAAGTAATCATATTTTAGACCAGCATTATATGATTGCAGAGAAAATAAATAGTACATTTTTATACTCCAAAATATACTAATCAGTAAGTTAAAAATATAGTATACTCCAAAATATACTACATTTTTTACTTATATTTTCATACTATTAGGCGAAAAAAATGCATAATACTTTTATATGCTTAACCATGTACACATATTTTTCGCGTATATTTATATTATTAAGAGAAAATATCTGATGTAGACACTAAATGAATTCCTTCTACGGCCTGTTAAATTATAGTACATATTTTTTGCTACACTTCATTTAAACTTTATTTCCTCGAATTTCACAACAGATATATTTTTCATTCAACCGATTCAGTTCTCACTGCATAGCATGGTAAAATATACATAAAACTCAAAACATCTTCATTAAAAATCCGTAAAATACAGAAAAACCTAAAACACCAAAGACAGTTAGAAACAATTGAAAAACAGTTTTTACAATTAAATTTAAAGTTTCTATGCAAAAACAAACAATTCGGCCAGCGGGCAAGAAGGCAAAATTTTCGGAGCTCAAAATTAAAAGTTAACTTTTATCCCACTGGGCAAAAAGACATTGAAATTGAGCTAAAGAGATGAAAACATTAACCGGAACATAAGTACAACACAGTTCAATCATTTTTAAAGTCAAAATCTGATGTGTATGCCATATGACTTTGTATAACGTATTTTTTCTTGCATTTGATTCAAACTTATTGGACTGAATTAAATCTACTTCGTCGATAGCGCATAAACCACAATAGAATAAATAACAATAACGCTTAACAGCGTTACATTTCATTAATTTTTATAACGGTAGATCGGCAGTAATGTAGCGAAGTGTGCGATCCGAAGATCTTTACTCTCATATATCACTTAAAGGTTCATAGCCTCGAAAAACGTAAGTTCGTGAAATTTCGAAAATTAGGAGGTACATCTATGGCTGGAGCAATAAAATGGTACGTCAAATCCTCATCTTTAAAAATAGTCTCTTGAGTAATAGCAATCTATCTCATGACATGTCATTTTATAACTCAGAATGCGAAAAATTTATATCATCTGGAGAATTCTCTAATCGTTGCCACATGTTCTATTCAAACATTATAGTAAATATAAAACGCTGTATAAAAGAAATTAAACAGTTTTTCAGAGACGATTCAGTATTTCTCATTCAATAAATTCAGGCCTTACTTCGCTACAAGGCTAAAATACATAAAAGCTCTAAATATCTAGATTAAAATTTGCGATGTAAATCTTAAACACTTATTTCCTCAAATAAATTCCAGAATGGGTTAAGCATGATTTAATTCGCAATAATAAAAGAAGGTGTTACCTTTGTTGTTGCGGAGCGTTGTTCCTCTAGATTGGCAACAAATACTGTATTCTGCAAAGTTGAAATGTAAACAAACATGGCCGCCATGGCAAAAATAACTAGGCTTAGCCGCACTTAAACAACTTTTAAATTGTTGATAATTCTGAAAATATCGCATACAGATTTACTAAAGGCATAAAAACCTTAACCGGAAGACAAGAACATATTTCAATAATTTTTAAACCAAAAAATGCATAATTTGCAAACATATAGTAATAAAGAAACTGAGATCACTGAGCCGAGTAACAGAGTGGATATATATATATATATATATATTTGGTGAGGCCGATTGCAACCAAAGTACGAGATACTCATCTACATGTTATAGCAATCCTATATACAAAATTTCAACTTTCTGAGGCTTCTCGTTTTTGAGTTATGCGAGATACGTACGCACAGATGACACGAAAAATTTTCTTCAGAATTCATTTTAAATCAATTTTATAATTTTTTTTTAGAGGAAAAGAGTCCTTTATTCTGTCCTTACATACAGACGTCACGCAAAAGCATCGTTAAATTGCATTTGATAGCGGTGAAAATGGATATTTTCGTTGAAATATGATGCCTGAAACCTTTCTCGATTACAATACTTCCTTTTTACTTCTTTTGCTTTACAAGGAAGTAAAAAAATGCGTAATTTACGAACAAAAAGCTGAGACTGAGTATCGGAAATTTTAAAGATATGCTCTTTTTAGATGTTTTGTGATAATGTTCTTGAATTGGATTTTATGATTTAAATGCGAAGAACATGATATTTAATAAATAAAGGGAACACATGAAACGTTAAAAAAAAGGCCGCTTTGGACGTAATATAATGTCTGAAACTTTTTTTTTTTTTTTTTTTTAAGATCAAAATTTATTAAGGGTAAAAGTTTGTTTCTACGAACTGGCAACTTTAGTTGTTAGCCCAAGAGGGCTGTTAGTCTCGAAACGGGATTTTACGGCGTTGCCATCAGAATATTGTCGCCCTGTATTATTTTTTAAGAAATTAAAATTATGAAGAATCTGCATATATGTATGTATGTTCCTTTCGTTCTGAAAAAATGGCTGTACCTAGAGGCATCAAATCTTGAATAACGTAGTCCTCCATCCGAACCTCTGCAGCTGGAAGATCGAATTTTGAATTTCAAATTTGTTTTAAAATTTATCTCGTTGTTTTATAAAATCTTAAAAGAATTTGTAAAACAAACTTAACGATTTGAAAGCAAGCAGTGGCAACACTGTTCGAAATATATATATATAAATATATATATATGTATATAAAATTAACAAGCAAGGTAATATATATATATATATATATATTTAGCTTTACAATTTCCTTTTCAATTATATACATATATATATAAAGTGGGTACATTAGGTAAGAGATAAATAGCGCTAATCGCACGAGACTGTTGCCGTTCGGAAAAATGAGAAATATTTATCTCTCAATTTTAATTAGCAAACTCGGCTCTATGAAAGCAAATTGTTGGCGAGGCCGAAAATAAAATACCTTTATCTTCCCACGCGCAAGCATGTTGTTATTCAGTAAAGCCTAACATACCTTCAAATTTAATCTGCAAAATTATTGAGTAATAAATAAGCGATTTAAAAGTAATAAACAGACTTCTTAAGAATATTTTTATTTCTTTTTAATCTGATTGATTTAAATAAAGATGTATTACATTTATGAGATATCTAATTAGAAACATTTAATATTTTTATGAAGTTACAATAACTGGACTCACTGAAATCATTACATACTTTCTTCTTTTTTATGATAACAATTTTAGGCGGCTGGTGGTGAAAGCGGCTAGTTTTTAAAGAAATAATACAGCGACTATAAAAATACGTATGACAACCTCTAACACTCTATCAGGAATTCTAAAGATATACTGTTTTTAAATATCTTGTGATTTTGTGATTGAATTTTATGTGACGTAAATGCGAAAAAAGGGATATTTAATAAATAAAGATGATACATTAATAAGGTAATAATAAAAAGACAAACAAAAATTGTAAGCCATCTTTTTCAGAAAGAAAAATATATTTTAACACGGACGGAAATATTGTCGCCCTGTATTATTTTTAAAGAAATTAAAATTATGAAGAATCTGCATATATGTATGTATGTTCCTTTCGTTCTGGCTGTACCTAGAGGTTCAAATCTTGAATAACGTAGTCCTCCACCCGAACCTCTGCAGCTGGAAGATCGAATTTTGAATTATAATATTGGACGGAAATTCTAAACATACGCTGCATTTAAAAAGTTTTCAATTTTGCTGTGGAATTGCGTGTGGCGGAAATGTGAAGAAAATTAATTTTTTTTTTTTTTCCAATGGCGGGCACTAGCCGCCATAGGCGTTGGCCACTACTAAGCCCGGAAGTGGTGGTCACTTTAGTATGGAGGCACCTAATAAGTGAGCCACTATTGCCTCCTATGAAGAGACAGACAATTTACATCCATGCCTTCTCCGGGATTCGAATCCGGGCCCTTCGGTATAATAGTCAATGAAACTAACGAGTTTCCCGTTTGAATAAAAAATCTAAAAAGATTTTTTTTAAAAAAGTGGGTTAGCAGGAGTAAGTGCAGGAGCAGACTGGTAGACTGCGAGCTGAGCTAGAGCGTATGAAGTAGAAAACTCTTAAAATCTGAAAAATCTTTTAAGTCCAAAGGGGCTTTGTCCCTGAAGGACTATTATGTTTTCGTTTTGCGATTTTGCATCGGAACCCTATAAACGGCGTATTACTTTTCAAATCGTTGCCACCAAATACTGTATTATATTTGAAGAAATTAAATAATGAAGAATCTGCATAAATGTATGTATGTTTGTAGCATTGTGATAAAACAACTGTACCTAGAGCCATGCAATTTTGAATGACGTAATCCTACTGCGAATATGGGCATCTGGAAGCCCAAATTTGAAATTTGGAATTTGTTTTATTATCGACTAGGAGCTACGCTAGTCGATAATAAAACAAACCAAACGAAGCGGGAAAATGCCTGAAGGGAACACCAAACGTTAAATTTAAAAACTGCGCAGAATTTTACTCTGTAGAACAACTTCATCCAAAACAAAAACGAAAAAAAAAAAAAGTCTGAAATGTTTCAGGTTTTAAATTACGTTCAAAGGGACTTTTTTTTTAACGTTTTGTGTGTTACCTTTATTTATTAAATATCATGTTCTTTGCACTTAAACCATAAATCTGAAACCTTTCAGATTATATATACATATATATATATATATATATATATATAATTCGGCGAGAGCTTGTTTAATCAACTGGTCAAGAAGCAGAATTATGCGGAATCATTTAAGCCACGTCAGAGGAAAAAAAGAAAAGACAAAAGAGAAGGGAAAGAAAAAAAAAAAAAAAAAAAAAAGAAAGCAAAAACGAACAATAGGAAATATCTACCGGGAAAAATAAATTTTACTAACTAATCAGGGAAAAAAGGTATGGAGGCCGCCAAAAGGCTCACGGGTCAAAATCTAGGTTCGAAAGCGCGAGTAACTGGCACCGATTACACCAAACGATTATGTACGCGAAGACAGACAGACACCTCGTATCCCAAGGCTTTACGAAATAAAGCGATAATTCTTGTCAGCTTTTTATCGAGTTCCTTTAAGCGTATTTATCACCAGAGTCGGGGTTAATCTGGTTTTTGAAAAGATTTGATAATTTGATTGAAATACTGGAGCATTGTTTTGAATATTTATGTGCATTTCGATGGGAGAAGGATCAGCTGAACGAATCATAGAAAGACTCCACATACAATTAAAGAGTCAACTCACAAAATATTTGAAAACAGCCTATCTTTTAATTCCAGAGCGTTAGGTGTTGCCATATATTTTTTTATGTATGCTATATTATTTATTTCAAAAACAGCCGTTCGAGTGGTCAGCAGCCTAAAAGAGTTAGCTTTAAATAAAAAAAATAAATAAATAAATAAATAAAAAAAAAGAAGAATTGAAAGCTTTCAGATTTTATAAGACGCCCAAACGGATGCTTTTTAACGTTTTGTGTGTTACCTTTATTTATTAAATATTATGTTCTTTGTACTTAAACCATTAAATTCAATTCAACAGGAATATCGCAAAGTATTTAAAAGAGTACATCTTTAGAATCTCGATACACAGTCTCGCGCGCTGGAGATTTTTTTTTTTTTTCACGTACAGTGTTGTCATTACTCGCTTTGAAATAGTTGATTTTGTTAATCAAAAATTCGTTAATATTTTACAAAATAGGAAGTAGGTAATAAAACAAATTCCGGAAATTGGTCTTCCAAATGCCCATATTTTCGTGAAGGGACTACTTTATTCAAAATGTTTTATGTCTCTGGGTACCGTTGTTTTTTCACAGTGCGAGAAACATACAAACATGCAAATTCTTTATTATTTAATTTCTTTAAATATAACACAGGGCTCTAATATTTGGTGGCAACAATTTGAAAAGTGAAACGGGCATTTGTAGTGAAACAACGGAAAATGCCGTTTCAAAACTGATAGCCATTCAGAGCCACTCGCGTTCTGGGCTAAAAACAACAGAAGTGTATGAAATTCAAATTAAATTCAAATAACCATAAACATTTATATAATTTTGAACGCAAGTCAGCAAGCACATTTCCTGATCGCTTTCGATAGATTTGTTTGCCATTTCGCATTTTTAAATTCACTTTCTTAGGTGACGGTATTGTCATTCTGTTGGAGAATTCTTGATATAAATTTCGGCCTCCTCTTTAGTGGAAACTAAAATACCTTCCGCCCCCTCCACCAAAAAAAAAAAAAAAAAAAAAAAAAAAAAACTCCACAGTTCTGTGTCCTTCAGTTTTTATTGCCTGTTGGCCTATCTAAGTTCTTCCGGTCTTGATTCTGCCATTTCATATTGAGAAATTCTTCATATAAACATTTTATTGAGACGAATGTAGTGAAAAAAAATTGAACTGTGGGTTAGAGAAGAATGTCTTTAGTATAAAAACATTCGCAAAATGTCGTTTGGTGAAATGCGTTCTGTGTGCGGTCGCAGTCATCGTCCGATCGTGACCTTCTCTGAATCTAATTAGCATATTTAACATCCCTCGAGATGGTTGTGAGGGTTGATGGAACGACGGGATGTCCATGTGCTCTTTCCCATCAGTGGGAGTGTTTCATCGCTAGATTTCCATTTCTTAATGGCCCTAGACTGTTAATTAGGTATGTTCTCTTGGGAAATAAATTCGAAATTCCTTTCTATAGAACACACTGTTAGGTTCTTTTTTTTACGTTTCCTGGACAAGGTTGATGTAAAGTGTAAACGTTCGGTTTTTGCTTTTCTCTTTGTCCATCTTATTCCGAGAGAACGTTTTATTAAGCGTTCTCATGGAACAACAGCAGACGATGTAAGCAGAAAATGATGACGGACTGATAATGTTTGAAATAATTAACTACACTACCAAGGAATTTTTTTAGTCATAGATTAGATGATATTTGCGATCACAATAGGACATTCCGAAGGAATTTTTTCAAAATTTAATAAAGATATCTTTTCATTTAGTGCTGGAAATTTTTTCCGAATTACTTAACTATCTAATTAATGATATCAGAAATTGGGTGGAATGAAAACAAATCTTCTAAATGAATGTTTTTATAGAATTCCTAATTTGAATAATTTAGTTTAATTTAATTTTGAAATTCCTAATTTGAATAATTTAATTTAATTTAATTTTAGAGTTCGTAATTTGAACAATTTAGTTTAATTTAATTTTGGAGTTCCTAATTTGAATAATTTAGCTTAATTTTGGAATTCGTAATTCGAAATATCCTCTTTCCTCCCTAATTTTGAATTCGTAATAATAAAACGTAATTTGGGAATTTCGGCCGTTTTTTCAGCAATCGCAATTCGTAACAATAATGAATATTTTTTTTATCATAAGATTTTATTATATGTAAAATGTCACTACACTATATCACAAGAATTTTTTTCAGATTTTTCAAAATTCATTTTTACTTCCTTGCACGAAAGGAGGTATTGGAATCGCCAGAAATTTCGGATACCATGTTTGAACGAAAATATCCATTCTGATCCCTCTCGAATCCATTTGAACGATGTTTTTGAGTGACATATGTACGTATACAGGCAGAATAGAGGACTCGTTTTTCAAACGGATTGTAAAAGGGATTTAAAATAGATTCAGAAGAGTTTTTTCCCGTGACGTCTGTTCTTACTTACGCACATATGTAGCTATCATAACTCAAAAACAAGTAGACTGAGAACGTTTAAATTTTGTATCTGAGACTGCTATAACATGCAGTTGTGCACCTTCCTTTTTGGGTCTCAATCGGTCGTACCAAACGTATATCAATATATTATACCATATTACTTGGCTGAGTTAAGTCCAGGATTTTTATTTTTATATGTTGACAAGTTGTGCATTGTTTTGCTTTAAAAGGGATTGAATTATATTGTTCTTATGTTCCGGTTAAGGTTTCCACTTCTTTAGTTAATCTGCATGCAATAGTTGTAGAATTAGCAACCGTTTAAGTGGCGCTAGCCTAACAATGCCTCCATTTGTTTACAATTGAAATTCTTAGTAGAATAGCGAATTAAGTCAGTTGGTGCAGCAATTTCGGTGCCTTTTTGCCCAGTGGAACCAAGAGTTAACTCAGTTTTTGTGCACCGAAAATTTGTTTATGGCGTAAAAACTCTAATTTTAATCGTAAAAATTGTTTTTTAACTGTATCTGGTGTTTAAGATTTTTCTGTAGTTTAGAATTTTTAATGAAGATTTTTTGAGTTTTTACGTATTTTTGCCTTCTCGAAGTGAAAACTGAATTGATTGAATGATAAATATCTCTCTCATGAAATTCGAGGAAATAAGTTTAAATGAAGTGCAGCAGTGCATAATTTAATAGGTCGTGAAAGGAAGTCGTGGGGAGTCAATTTCAGATAGTTATATTTAGCATTTTAAATATTTACCACAAATTTCTGTTTAACGGTCAAAACAACGGTTCAGAATTTTGATCTTTACATGAGCAGTGTGAAATATTCATCCAAACGAAAGTTTCGCAGAATTTTTAGAATATTTTGCCTCATTCTTCCGATTTTTCAAAAGTCATTCGGTATTTTTAGCAAATGCAGCTGCTAATAATGATGAAATCATTTAAATTTAATCATGAAAATAATTTTATCATATCTATGATGACAGTGAAATATTCCAAAAGAACTGTATCAGAATTTCATGTAGATTCTTTTATTTAGTCTAAAAGTTTTCCCACAAATTTCAATTTAACGATCAATATCCACGCATGATTTCCACGTCATTTGCTAAACAAAAGCAAATCTTATAAATGAAGATTTTTTTCTATACTTCTAAGGTTATTTGGAGAATTTTAGCCATTTTTCAATAATCATGCGATACTTTTAGCAAATGTTGTTTTTAGTTGCTAAAAACGATAGATTTTTTTAAACTATAAAAGATTCTGTCATATTTGCAATGACAGTGTAATATTCCCGTAGAAATTTTCGAAATTCGGAGTAGATATTATTTTATTTAGTGATGAATTCTTCTCAAAGAAAGTTGTTGAACTTATAAACTAATCATCACAGAATTTTGACATCATCGCACAAACTATTAAACCAATCATCACATAATTTTGACATCATCGTATAAACTGTTAAATCAATCACCACAGAATTTTGACACCATCGCATAAGCTGTTAAACTAATCATCACAGAATTTTGACGTCATTGCATAAACTGTTTAACTAATCATCACAGAAATTTGACATCATCGCATAAGATGAAAGTGAATCTTCTAAAAGAAAACTTCCGAATTTTGGTGGTTTTTTAAAAAACGTTTTGCTCTTTTTGATTTATTATGCAGTTAGTAAATGGGTTAAACTATAAGGTATTTTCTGTTCGGGGAGGTCTGTAGTTTGGATTCCGGGGAGGGCACAGCGGATATTTTGGGTTTCCTGACAGTGAAACATTCTAGAGCTCTTTCAAGGTAATAGTAATTGGGCAAGTGCTAGAATTCTATATTTAATTAATTAATTAATTTTTGAGTAGCAATTAAAATTATGTATTTTGTTTATTTGTATGTATTACTGTTTTCAGTGTTCAAATTAATATATATATATATATATATATAATTTAAAGTAGTAAGAACAAACGAAAAAAGACCTATGTGGTCAAAAATTTGCGCATTGTGCTGCAAAATTAAAAAAATTAGAAGATAAATTTTAGTACGCACGCTAAAAAGATACCAAAAACTGTGGCTCCGCGAAAACTTCAACATAAGCAAATTTAGTTGATATGAAATGTGTGAAAAAGAGAAATATACAACATTTGAATATTTACAAGTAAAATTAATAAAAATAGTAAGCTATATGTTAAACGAATTAAGTAGATTTAAACCACAGTAAAATGTTAATCAATTGATTGAGGTAAAAATAAAAAATAAAAATTAAAAATTAAGAAGCGGTAAATGTTTAATTAGCCCAATTCGAAGTTCATTTTGGCTCGTCAAGGCAAATTTTTTTAAATGAATTTCGAACTAAGCTAACTCCATCACGCGTTTCGCCGAAACAGACAATTGAAACTGCGCGCGACAAATTTTTCAATGAATTAAATAAACTATGTCAAACTCTTTAGTCTCAATTCTCTGTTCCAATTTCCCGACGCGTCCGCTTACTTTGACACATTAAGGTGTAAAAAAGATAAAAAATAAACAATAGAAAGGCAATTCCGATGTACAGAAAAAATAAATAGCGATATGCTGTTAGTCAAAATATACAAGATCTTATCGGTGGACCCGCGAGCTTAAGGAATTAATACTTTGTAAAAGTACCGTAAATTATATTTAAATGAAAACGGAAAAGATAATATAAAAGATGAATTGAAGCATGGGTCTTGCCAAGACCTAGAAAAACTCTTTTAGAGAAAAAAATTATTAAAACAGACCTGGATCAGAGCCGTCTTCCTTGGTAACGAGGAAACTCGAAAAAGGTGGGCAAACCCCCGAGCGTTTGTTTCCATTGCCCTCCAACTGGCCGGATGACGTAGAAAGGAGGGAAAACAAAGTCACTGGGTAATAGCCAATGTAAAGTGACTGACCGTTGGTAGCAAACCTGACTCATTGCAAAGGGGGGTGAAATGCGTTGAGAAATGGGGGAAAAGAGAAAATGGCTAATTCAACAAAATATTACGTAAAATGGCATCTAAAGTAAGCAGAATTAATGAAAAAATAGTAATTTGTTAATTAAAGTCGTAATTCTTCAAGCTAGAGGGCATTCAAGCTGCCAGAAACGAAAATAGCCCATAAGTTAATAACAGAATAGAATTGGCCAGCAAAGTTTTTTAAAAACTATTTAGAAATAGAATTAAAAGTATTTTGCCAAATTTTAAGAGGAAAAATAGACGTTGTGACAGGAATTATTTGTACATTTATACATTAGATCTTTAGAATCAGCCATTCACTTTATACCGTCCCATAGGGCTTTAAGCATAAAATTTCATTATCTAACTCAAAAAATTTAAAAATTGGTAAGGTTAATGCCAGTTTTTTTTAAGGTATTTTTAATTATTTTTTGAGGAATAAAGTTATTTTTCTATATTGCGACGAAGTATAGTACTTCTTCTTGAAGGTATTTTGTTGTATTGCAAATTCTTTTAATTCTAAGCAGCTGTGAGTAAATTGTGTTGAGGAAGACTCTTTTTTAGAAATATTGGAATTCCAGTTGGTTAATTTAAGTGTTGAAAAGTTGAATTCTCTTCGTTTGTCATAGACTTTCAAAAAATTGAATCTATAATATGCAAATCAAGGTAGACTATATCTTGTTGCACTATATCTTGTTGCACGGTTGAATTCTCTTCGTTTGTCATAGACTTTCAAAAAATTGAATCTATAATATGCAAATCAAGGTAGACTATATCTTGTTGCACGGTATTTGTAGTATTAAGTTTTAGGCATGAAGGGTACATATTAGCATTTTCAATCTTGTTGAAGTTCTTGAAGGCTATTACATCATCAATATATCGAAAGATGTGTTGGTAAAATTTATGATCTTCCTTGTTGAGTGAACGTATAAAAGTCAATTCTTTTGTAAAAAGGAATAAATCACAGACAGAAGGTGAAAAATCACCACCCATAGGAATTCCCTGTATTTGTTTAAATATGTTGTTGTTGAATTGAATATAATTATTGAAAAGTATACATGAAAGAAAAAGTTGCCATTTTTCAGCATTTATTATTGTAGAAATTTGGGGAAATAGTTCAGGAAGAGCAAGTAAACTTTTATAAATTTCTTCAAGTGGCAAAGTAGTATAGAGGTTTTCAAAGAGACAATCTATTTCCTTAAGATAACTTTTGGTACTATTGGCAATGAACCTAAATTTGACCGGAGTCTTATGAAATTTTGGTAGTGCATATAGATTTGCAAATCTGTTATTATATTTCCGAGGAAGGATTTTAAGTTTTTTATGAAGTGCATTAAATTTATTGAGAAACGAAAAAAAGAAATTAACCGAAATAAAGGGGGGAATACGAAAAACTTGCATGTTTTAATAAATGCTAATAATAAGAAATGTTGTCAAGCACTAAAACAAAATTTCTCTGCTGAATAAATTTAAAATTCGCTGAAAAAGAATTTCAGTTTCGTAAGTTCCGTTTTTTCATCTACATTGCGTTTTTTAACCTAAAATTGCGTAAGTAAAACAGTGGCTAAGAAGACTATTATCACTTTTACATAATTAAAGATAGTAATATATATATATAGAGAGAGAATATATGCACTTATTTATTTTACACATTAGAAACTTGAAAAATAATTAAGAATTATTATTATTAATGCCGCTCAAAATGCTTTGAAGTAAGTTAGCTAAATAATCAAAAGATAAATAACACGGAATTAATATCTTTCTGTAGTGGCAAATTTACTAACAAGAAAACATAAAACCAAGTTTAAAAATATATGTATTTCGTCTCGTAATTTTCCGTTTCTTTATTGTGCGAAAATGCGTAGGGAAAAATTTTACTAATTATTTATTTTTTGAAGGACGCGATTACAGTAAGAGCATAAGAAATGAAAACTAATCATGGATAGCTATCACAATATTATTCTTTTTTCTTACAAAATCCTTCATTCCAGTTAGAATACATAGTAATATTAACATTAAAGTAACTAATAAGATATTTTCATTTCTACTTCCTTGCAACTTGAATCTTGCCTCTTCTGATGTCTAGACTACCCTTAGGCCTGAAATCATCCGTAAGTAATTAGAGAAGGCGAATAGGCAGCTGATTCGGCGAAACCATACAATGAATGCCAGTTTGTGTTTGCATCATTCTAATGTGTCGGTTCTTGTATTAGGCGGGATTAAAGTTCAACATTTATAAGGGAAAGTGTCGGCGTGACATTCGTAAGTAGTTTGCGAGGGTTTGTCTTAAGCCTGTAAGATGAAAACATCCACAATATGGACGAAGCCATTTTAAAATTTAGGAAAGGTCGTTCTCTGAACGCACTGAGGAAAGAGAAAAGTAAGCGAATATTTTTAAAATTTTCAGAACTTGACTCTGGAAAGGCAAAGGGGGAATACGGTATATCTTTCCGTAGTAGCAAATTTACAAACATGGAAAACGTAAAATGTGAATTTAAAAAAAAAAAAAAAAAAAAAAAAGCACACATGCACACACAGATATATATATATATATATGTCTCAATTTATACAGTTAGCAGTAAAAAACTACTCACTTCACCTTGTTTAGCAAATGCTAGTCCTTCTCAGAAATTCAAATGTGTAGTTCTAGGTAAATTAAATTAAAACTTGCTATTTACTAGCCTTTTTATTATTATTATTATTTATTTTTGATAGATTGTATATAGTTTATTTTAGGTTTACATGCATAATTTGTGTTGAGGAAGTTTAAAGTAGGCATGAGTTTCTAAATTACTTTGCTTTCTAAAAAAATTTGGTTTTTTACTCTTAATTGACATTTAATTAATTTTAATTCTAGTCATTTCCTTGCTAATTTCTCAAAATTCCACTATTTTAATTTTCTTTTTTAGAAATTCACCACATTTGTTTTTTTTTGGGGGGGTGAGGGATTGAATTTTACTTTTGCCCTTGCCTATATGCATGAAGAAGCACGAATTGAGTAATTGAAGAGTTAGGTTTGGGAAAACTTTCCCTTGATAGTATGTCTCTTGCCTGCTCAACAAGTATTCACTTATGCAATTTAATTTTTTGGAAAAATATATTTTTACATGGTTTTAGATACATGCACTTAATTTACATATGCTCTTAGAATTTAAATGATATCGTAAATTAGTTCTCAGAATAAAATTTAATTTTTATTAATTTTTTTAATTTCTATTTTTGCAATTAAATTTCTTAATTAAATTTTATATTACCTTTTAACGAATAGAGAATATTTGTTAAATTCAAATTTCATTCCTTTTAGCAATGGCGCAAGAGAATTTTTTAAAATTTAATTTAATTTTACTATATTCTTGTGAAACAATATATATATGTAAGATATAGCAAAATACGATAGCTGCTTTAAGAAAATAATTGGCGACTTTAAAATTAACGATTCTAGATTTTATGCTGTCCCCCTAAATTCATCTGTTCTCCCAAATTCGAGACCTTTCCATGTTACGCAACGCTTAATGCAGATAGATGCCTCTTGTCGAATCAAAATAATTGTAAACCAAAACGTCTTTAATTAAAACTGAAACATTTGACTCCCTCTCTTCTTCCTTTGACCCTTTTCGCTTACGCTTTCTTCCTGGCAAGACGCTCCCTATCTACGCTGCTGCTTACTTGCCTAAGATACTTTAAAAACCCATGTACATGGAAATTATTATATTCAACTATGATTGAAAAATATCTTATCTACAGAAACACGTTACGCGTGGGACAACCACGAAAATGCTCATGCAGCTAGCCCGTTTGCCAGGATTCGAATCATGGACCGAACTATTAGTGTTCTGCGACTTTACCACTCAGCCGCAGTTGGGCTATTGTCCTTTATGATACAAATTGCATCACCTTTATTCGATTTGATCTGGCAGGCAAACAATAATTTACTTGATCAGTAAAACTAATATTATATTTGAACGTATATTCACGGCATGTACTTCAGATTTTTATTTGTATTTATATTCATGGCATATGTTCGAAACATATTTTACCTGTACGCCTACTTAGTTCATAGTACTCGATATACTTGTCGCTTAATGTTATTAAGAAGAACAGATAAAATAACTTTTTTTAAATAATTCACTTTATTGCACTAATGAATCATTCACTTTATTATATTCTTTACCAGAAAATATAGACATAGGAAATCAGTAGCTGTGATTTTCTCTTTTCCTAAACTTTTAGAAAACGTTCGAAAGAATCGTCTACAACGGCGCGTGTAGGCCCGAGGCATCGTTTGCAGAATTTCCGCATTGTTGTGTACAGCGGCGCAGCTGCCTGTAGCGCAGAAAAGCGGAGAGGGGGGACTCAACAATGAAAAGAAGAAAGCGAAGTGTACTTTTTCTTTCTGTTCTGTCGCTTTCAGAAACAAATCAGAGGGGGGGGGAGTGAGAAATCGTCAGGTGGAAAAAAGAATGCTTTCTCCACCTTCAAAAGGCTTCGAAAATCAATTCGGATCACGTTCAAGCGCGCGCGCGTGGTGCTTGCTGGAATTCGTTGGAACAGAAACGATAGAAAAAGAACCTGTTCCGAACGAAATCAGTTCGAGCACATCGTCTACGCTCTCTCCCTTCTCTTTCTCCGGATAATTGTTCTCAATTCCGGACGGCTGGATTAATTGGAAGCAGAGAAACAAGTGCTGAAAACTTTCGAGCGAAACCCATTCTGCTTTTGTTATTCATTTATTGTTGTGCCGTGGCAACGGTTTTTAATGTAGAATGCTGCCGGAGGCAGCAAAAAACAAAATAGCGTCACACAATAAAGTGTTGCATTATTTTCAATACAACACTTATTCAAAAACATGATCTAACCGAATCAGTGAATTAAAGTATAAGGTTTTATAGTATTCTATAAAAACTAGTATTCTGTAAAAACATCAGCTAATCGGAATAATGAAGCAAATAAAAAGTAATAAAATATTTCAGTAAACCTATCACGTGAAACAAACATCATCCAATCGAAACAGTGAAATAAGTAAAAAGTTATATATAGTGTTCGCTAAAAACATCATTTTATATCAAAACGATGAAAACCAATAGAAAAGGTGTAATGAATTATATAACGCTCAATAAAAGCATTACTAATTTAAAACGGTTCAACAAAGTAAAAAAAATGTAGCATTGACATCACTTAATTAAAGCAGTGAAGCCAAGTAAAAAGTAGTAAAAAATTATATAGTATTCAGTAAAAAGCATCACTTAATCGAACCAGCGAAACAAACTTTTTTGAAACAGTGACAAAAGGTAAAAAATTATACAGTATTGAATAAAAGCATGCCTTAATTGAAATGGTGAAACCAAGTGAAAAGTTAATTAAAATTATTTAATATTTAAAAAAGCATCATTTGATCAAAACGGAGAAATAAAGCAAAACTCATTAAAAACCTCATTTAATCAAAATTATTAAACCAATCAAAAATTATGTAATATTCAATAAAGCATCATTTAATGCTGAAACAAAGTAAAAAATAATTTAGTATTGAATCAAAACATCATTTAATCAAAATGCTGAAACCAAGTAAAATGTTATAAAAAAATAAAGTATTTAATAAAAACACCACTTAATAAAAAAAAAAAGAAAGAAAGAAACGAATTTATTTGAAACAGTGACACAAGGAAAAAAATTTATATAGTATTGAATAAAACATGCCTTAATCGAAATGGTGAAAAGATAATTGAAATTATTTATTATTTAAAAAAAAAAGCATCATTTAATCAAAACGGTGAAACAGAGTAAAAAATTACGTAGTACTTAATGAAAACCTTACTTAATCAAAACTAGGAAACCAATCAAAAAATTATATAGTACTCAGTAAAAGTTAATTTACGTTTAGTGGTGAAACAAAATAAAAAATTATATAGTATTGAATAAAAACATCATTTAATTAAAATGGTGAAATCAAGTAAGAAGTTAAAAAATTTTCTAATACTAAAAACAAAGCATCATTTAATAAAAATGCTAAAACAAAGTAAAAAAAAAAGGCGTTACTTTTTTGCTTATAAAAAATTATATCAAATATATGCATCACTTTATCAAAACGCCCACCAGCGGCCGAGCGGTAAAGACGCTGAACACTGGTAGTTCGGTCCGAGGTTCGAATCCCGCGAAAGTGCTGGCTGCATGGGCGTTTTCGTGGTTTTCCCCATGTGTAACGTGTATACGAACCAGTTTCCCTTAGAAAGTCCTCCACGAAGGCATCCCTCCCTTCACGCAGATAGCCCTCGTGTGCTTTGCCATAATTAAATAATCCAAATCCAAATCCAATCCACTTTATCAAAACAGTGAAACCAACGAAAAAGTTGTAAAAAATTATATAGTATTGAATAAAAGCATAGCTAACGGTGAAACAAACGTCTTTGAAACAGTGACACAAGATTAAAAAATTACATAGGCCCACCAGCGGCCGAGCGGTAAAGTCGCTGAACACTGGTAGTTCGGTCCGAGGTTCGAATCCCGCGAACGGGCTAGCTGCATGGGCGTTTTCGTGGTTTTCCCCATGTGTAACGTGCATACGAGCCAGTTTGCCTTAGAAAGTCCTCCACGAAAGGCATCCCTCCCCTTAGGCAGATAGCCCTAGTGTGCTTTCCCATAATTAAATACACCACCACACCACCACAATCAAAAGGGTGAAACAAGTAAAATGTTAAAAAAATTATCTAATATTAAAAAAGCATCACTTAATCAAGAAGGTGAAATAAAGTAAAAAATTAACACCATGTAAAAACCTTATTTAATGAAAATAATGAAACCAATCAAATTATGTTCATTACAAACGTCACTAAATCAGAATGCTAAAACAAAATAAGGAATTATATTGTATTCAAGCATTACCTAATCGAAACGATGAAAGATAAGCAGTAATGAATTATTAACCATGGAAACCAGTCATGAAAAATACTTTTTTAATAAGCTTTTGAATAAAATTTTATAAATGAATTTTAATAAATGTGGTAGTTATATTATTAAAACTCTTGACTTTTTTTAGGCTCATTTTTTCAACGTAATTTAGGGAATGGGAGAAGTGAATAATAAATAGCGAATTAATTACACTTTTCCAGAATGTGTTTTACCCTAGATCAAGTTTAAAAGATAAGCATCATTTCAGGAGTTAACATGGATAAACATTAAACATGCAATATTAAATTTTTCTAGAAAATTAAGAAAGTGGCATTTATGATCACCTTGAGGTGACGTTAGTTATCCAATTGTGCTGATGTTGAGTTTTAAGAATTGAATTGTTCATTTTTTATAAACGCTCTAAAGGACGTTAAAAAAATATCTTCAAAGATTTGATTTGAAACGAGTTTCTTAAGTTAAGATTTTTTAAAGATTCGAATAAAGAAAAAATCTACGGTGCAATGTTTTATGCACTTATCATTACGCATGGATGATAAATGCACGGTCGCGTAACTTAATAATATTGTAGTTATGCTTGTAGAATATTTTGAAAAATGTTAATGTAAATCTTTGACCACAAAATTTTTAGTGTATAGAATACTAATGTAAATCTTCGACCACGTAATGTTTTAGATATAGGTAATTAAAGTAAATCGTCGACAGCGAAATTTTTTTGTTTAAAGTATTAATGTAAATCTTCGATCACGACTTTATCCCCCCCCCCGATATAGAATAGTAATGTAAATCTGTTTTCCAATGGCAGATTGTGAACAATTACAAATGTAATCCAGTCCATTAATCTATACAAGGCCAGATGTGGTGGTCTCTTTATTATGGAGGCACCTAATAGGTGGGCCACCATCGCTTTTCTATATCGGGGGTGGGCCCCCCGATATAGAATAGTAATGTAAATCTGTTTTCCAATGGCAGATTGTGAACAATTACAAATGTAATCCAGTCCATTAATCTATACAAGGCCAGATGTGGTGGTCTCTTTATTATGGAGGCACCTAATAGGTGGGCCACCATCGCTTTTTCTATGAAGGGACCTACAGTTACAACCATGCCTTCACCGGGATTCGAACCCAGGCCCTTCGGCATCGCAGTCAGCTTCCCTGACCATCATACCGACTGGGTGACGTAATGTAAATATTTGACTTAATGAAATTTTTTGAGTATAAGAATATTAATTTAAATCTTCGACCATGAAATTCTTAATGTGTAGAATATTGATACAAATCCTCGACCACGAAATTTTGTGTGTATAGAATATTAATCGACTAAAATTTTACGCAAAATATTTACTGATCTAATTATAATTTGAAAGATAAACAGAAGCTAATATATCCCGTAATGGCAGCAGTCTTAAAATTTATCTTTCTGAAGCCTTTTAAGATGGCAAGACTTGCCATACGTGAAAGGTAAATGCATGGTATCGCACCGTAATGATACAGATATTCTGAAGACATCTGGTTTCCTAACTAATGTGCACTGATTACATATACTAGTAATGAACGCTAATAACTATTACTAATATACGCTAATAACTATTACTAATATACGCTAATATCTATTACTAATATACGCTAATAACTAATACTTACTAATGTACTCTTATAACTAATACTAATGTACGCTAATAACCAGTATTTACTAATGTGCTTTGATTATTGATACTTGCTAATGTACGCTTAGAACTAATACTAATGTACCCTAATAACCAGTACTTACTAATGTGCTTTGATTATTGATACTTGCTAATGTACGCTAAGAACTAATCTTTATTAATATACTCTAATGACTAATACTTATTCAGAAGTCAAACAACAAAAATCAGCGTTTTCAAATTTTCACAGGACTAATTTCGTGCGCTTTTGCAGCTGAGGATGGTAGTTCGGTAAAACCATCGAAACTAGTCCTGTGAAAATTTCGAAAATATAACGCTGATTTTTGTTGTTTGACTTCTGAATTAGTATTTATTCGACGTGTTATTGTGTCTTAACTAATACTTACTAATGCACTCTAAATTATGTTACTTACTAATGCACTCTATCTGATACTTACTATTGTACTCTGATTATTAATTGTTACTAACGTAATTGTCATTTATACTTACTAGTGAATTCTAATTACTAATACTTACTAATGTATTTTGATTACTAATGCATACTAATATACTCTAATAGCTAATACTTAGTAATGTTATCTATGTTATTTACTAATGCACTCTAATATTTAATACTTACTTTTGTGCTCTGATTATCAATACTTACTAACGTACTTTAATCATTCATACTTACTAATCAGTTCTAATTACTAATACTTACTAATGTATTTTGATTACTAATGTTTACTAATGTAACTGTTGTTGTTGTTGTTACTAATCCTCGGGTCTAGCTTCTGCTAGACGAGGTCTACGAGTTTATTCACCTTCAAAAAGTCATAACTCTAATAATGAATACTTACTTATAAACTCCGACAACTAATACTTACTTATGTACTCTGATTACTAATACTTTTTAATGTAAATTCTTACGAATGAACTCTAATTACTAATACGTACTAATGTAAGCTAATAGTTAATATTTACTAATGTACTCTTAATAACAATAACTAATATTTACTTATATACTCTGATTGCTAGTTCTTGCTAGTGTACGCTAATAACTAATACTAATGCATTATGATTAATAATACTTACTAACGCACGCTACTAACTAATGCCTCCTAATGTATGCTAATTACTAAGCTAATCTTACGTGCGTTTGCCTTAAATAAATTACCCATTCTCTTGTTTGATGGGCAGACTATTTTGCGTTATTGTATGAAGTATTTAGAATGCAGCTTTGAACTTTTGTTCTAGATGGAACGTGAGAACATCTGAATGTTATTTCCCACACATAATTGCTAGGATGGAAGAATTCACAATCTGTTAAACTAATAGTAGATTTTTACCCGGGAGGCACACAGATGCGTGCGTGATAATGCAGGTCGTTGCCATTTGAAAATGAGGATTTCGAAATATGTTTGTACAGTTTTGTCAATAAAGAATGTTATTTGATTAATATTACAAACATCATTAGGGGAGTAATTCCAAAGTCTTTGAGTTCGAAGACTATCTTAAGAATATTTACAAATATTTGGTGAATTTAGTGAAAATTAAAATACATTGATAAACTGGCGATTTTTTTATATATGTATATTTTTTAAAAGTAGGCTTAGGTTTTAAGCCATTCCTTTATCTCATTTTTACTTAATGTAGGTGGCAGCAGCATGAAAGCTTCGGTTTCAAGTATGTTAGTAACTTCTGGTCATTATTTTGCATATAACTATTGGCAACAGTGTCATTTAATATTTTTTTTTATTTACGTTGGTAATCATTTCGTAACCTTTATTTTATTTTTAGTTAAAATGTGTGGCAACATTACAAAAGTTGGTCTGATTATATTCCGATGTTATAAAGTTCTGATTATTATTTCGATGGTAATTTCACTTACTGTTGTGGCAATACTGAAATCAGTATTGCCAACCGAAAGAAATTGTTTGAATCACTTTTCAACTCTGAAACTATTTGAATCACTTTTCAAATTGTTGCCACGAAATATTATCACCGTGTATTACTTTTAAAGAAATTAAATATTGAAGAATCTGCATGAATATATGTATGTTTTTCATACAGTGTAAAAATGATGGAACCTAGGGCCATCGAATTTTGAATAACATGGTCCCCCACCCGAGCATATGCAACTGAAGCCCGAATTTTGAATTTCAAATTTTATATTTCGCATTTTGTAAAACTTTAATCAATTTTTAACAAACTCAACTATTTGAAAGCGAGCAGTGGCAACACTGTACAGATTAAAATATTGTTATCTGCGGCACGCAAGACTGTCCATCGGAAATTCTAAAAGTATGCTGTTTTTAAATATTTTGTTATTTTGGGGAAAAAAAGTAATAATAGCAGCAGGTGAATAATAAATATCTTCCAAATTAATTTTGATTTTTATCGTTTGCTATTACTTTTGGATACTTGTCAGAAAGATTCTTTTATTTTTATTTTTCCTTTTCTTTCTCATATTCGTTTGCGTTATACCCTTCCCGAAACACCATTCAACTATGTTAGTATCTTGAACATATTTAAGTTATCATTTATTTACAATTGAGTTCTTAGATCATTCTTTTTTTTTTTTTTTTTTTTCTCCTCCTCATTTTGTGTTATTTTCACTTGGTATGGGTGGTAGCATGGTAAAAGATGATTATTGTTTCGAAGGTTATTTTATATATTACCGTGGGTAACACTGGCGTTTAATTTTTCAGCCCAAATTGCGTTAGCCCAGAATGGCTATTAATTTCGCTTTGACATTTTGCGTTGGTTCTCTATAAATGACGGTTCACTTTTCAAATTGTTGCCACCATATATTATTAGAGCCCTGTATTTTATTTAAAGAAATTAAATAATGAAGAATCTGTATAAATGTATATATATATTTCTCGCATTGTGATAAAACAACAGTACTCAGAGCCGTCAAAATTTGAATAACGTAAACTTCCTGCGAATATGAGCATCTGGAAGCCCAGATCTGAAATTTGGAATTTGTTTTATTATCGATTTCATGTTTTGTAAAACTTTAACGAATTTTTGATTAACAAACTCAAGGATTTCAAAGCGAGCAAGGGCAACGTTGTACAGAAAAAAACATTTTTATCTCCAGTGTGCGAGACTGTGTATCAGAAATTCTAAAGATATGCTTAATTTAAAACTATTTTGCGATATTGCTCTTGAACTGAATTTTATGGTTTAAGTGCGAAGAACGTGATATTTAATAAATAAAGGCAACAGACGAAATGTTAAAAAAAATGCTCCTTTGGACGTAATTTAAAATTTGTTAGAGTCCTGCGTTATATTCCAAGAAATTAAATAATGAAAAATCTGAATAAATGTATGTATTTGCGATAAAACAACTGGAACAAACAGAGCCAAAGAATTTTGAATGACGTAATCCTTCTGCGAATATGGGCATCTGAAAGCCTAAATTTGAAATTTGGAATTTTTTTAGTATCGATTTCATATTTTGTAAAACTTTAACGAATTTTTGAGTAAAAAACTCAACGATTTAAAAGCGAGCAATGGGAACCCTCTACGGGAGGGGGGACCTTTTTATCTCCGGCGCGCGGAATTGTGTATTGGAAATTCTAAATGTATGCTCATTTTAAAATTCTTTTGCGATATTGCTGTTGAACTGAATTTTATGGTTTAAATGCGAAGAACATGATATTTAATAAATAAAGGTAAGAGACAAAATGTTAAAAAAACTCCCTTTGGACGTAATTTAAAATCTGAAAGCTTTCAGAATTTTTTAAAGATTAAATTCAAAAATTAAATACCCCAATACCCTGTTTAAAAATTTATTTACGTTTTTGACTCATTCTTTATCTTTTTTTTATGTTACTAGGTAATTTTTAGTTAATATGTTTGCTGTGTGATAAAAAGTAAAGCCTCGTTTATTATTCTGGTGAAAATGCTTTTCATTATTGCGGCAACATCCACTTTATTGACAGTTTAATTTTGTGTTTGCGTGAACATGATTAATTTTGCACTCGATTCTTGGTTTTTTGCCTTCTTTTAAATATTTTAAGGAATGAATTTATCGTTATTTTTGTATTATTTTTTCGTCATATAATCAATGTTGTTTTCAAAGACAGAACAATAAAGACAGCAAATGAATAATGAGCAATTTTCAAATGAATTTGTAATTTTGTCCTTCTCCTATCCCTTTTCCATAGAGGGTGGGTCAACTGTCTTAAAAAGGTTATTTTTTTTTACCATCTAATATTCGATTGTGGAACACCCTTCTCAAAACACCATTCAATCATAGAACTGAAGCTGCTGTTCGTTTCGGAGCTTTGCAGAAAGCGTGTCAAGGTAGATTACCCGCATATATTTTAAGAATGATGCGACTGCCAAACGAGTTTCGGTTATTAGTAAAATATGCCGCGCTTGACGAACTTTCTAAATGACCGCTACCGTTTTGACCTCGAGTTTGGTTTTAAGCGACGATAAACCGTTACGCTAGATAGGTGCTTCTGATCTAAGTCCAGTTTAAGTCCTGAAGTGGTCCTAGAAGTCCCGAAACGTAAAAAAATCATCTATCTCTTAAAAAACTGGTAATTCCAATTTTAAAAACATTTTGGAGGTAATCTGGCCTTCTCGGAAACCTGATTTCTAGTTGGAGTTCAACTTCCCAACGCAGAAAGTAAATTACTAAACTCAACATTCTGGTAGAATAGCATTATATGATTCATAACAATTGCGCATCGTTATTCTTGTAAGTATTATTGTTCAGTTGGTGTTGCGATTAATATTGTTCGCAAATTATAGTTTCGCAAAGCGTTTATTTTATTTTTGATAAAGAGGGATCCAGATGTTTCTTCAGAAATGTCGAGCCTCTTTTTTTAATAAAACTAACACATAAACTATGTCGAACGTCTGCCATTTGAAGAACAGTATTTGAATGGGACAAGTGTGCTTTGAAGTCATGTGTGTCCACATCAAATAAACCGGTCATTTGGAAGCAGTGTTTTCCTGATTTTATAATGAGATTTGGTGGCAACAATTCGTAGTGTACAATTCCTTGTAGTGCCATCGTACACAAAGCATTACGTTTTTGTGATTCGTCCACCATTTCGATGTTACTTAATTCCACGATTTCGATGTTACTTAATCCCTTACTAGATTCCATGATCTTTATTCTGTAACATACTTGTATAATATCCATTTCTCATACCCTGTCATGACAGCATTACGTTTTTGAGATTCGGCTCCCATCTCTATGCTCCTTAATTCTATGATCGCGATATTACTTAATCCCATGACCTTTATCCTGTAACATACTTGTATAATGTCCCTTTCTTATACTCTGTCATGACAGCATTAAGTTTTTGGGATTCGGCTCCCATTTCTATGCTACTTAATTCCATGATCTCGATATTACTTAATCCCATGATCTTTATCCTGTAACATACTTGTATAATATCCATTTCTCCTCCCCTTTCATGACAGCACTACGTTTTTGGGACTCGGCTCCCATCTCTATGCTACTTAATTCCATGATCTCGATATTAATTAATCCCATGATCTTTATCCTGTAAAATACTTGTATAATATCCATCTCTCATCTTCTGTCAGGACAGCATTACGTTCTTGGGATTCGGCTTCCATCTCTATGTTACTTAACTCCATGATCTCGATATTACTTAATTGCATGATCTTTATCCTGTAACATACTTGTATAATATCCATTTCTGATCCCCTGTCATGACAACATTATGTTTTTGGGATTCGGCTTCCATCTCTATGCAACTTAATTCCATGATCTCGATATTACTGAATCCCATCATTTTTATCCTGTAACATACTTGTATAATATCCATCTCTTATCCCCTGTCAGGACAGCATTACGTTTTTGGGATTCGGCTCCCATCTCTATGTTACTTAATTCCATGATCTCGATATACTTAATCCCATGATCTTTATCCTGTAACATACTTGTATAATATCCATTTCTCATCCCCTGTCATGACAGCATTACGTTTTTGAGATTCGGCTCCCATCTCTATGTTACTTAATTCCATGATCTCGATATACTTAATCCCATGATCTTTATCCTGTAACATACTTGTATAATATCCATTTCTTCTCCCCTGTCATGGCAGCATTACGTTTTTGGCATTCCTCTCCCATCTCTATGCTTCTTAATTCCATGATCTCGATATTACTTAATCCCATGATCTTTATCCTGTAACATACTTGTATAGTATCCATTTCTCATCCCCTGTCATGACAGCATTACGTTTTTGGGATTCGGCTCCCATCTCTATGTTACTTAATTCCATGATCTCGATATTAATTAATCCCATGATCTTTATCCTGTAACATACTTGTATAATATCCATTTCTCATCCCCTGTCATGACAACATTATGTTTTTGGGATTCGGCTCCCATCTCTATGTTACTTAATTCCATGATCTCGATATACTTAATCCCATGATCTTTATCCTGTAACGTACTTGTATAATATCCATTTCTCCTCCCTTGTCATGGCAGCATTACGTTTCTGGGATTCGGCTCCCATCTGTATGTAATTTAATTCCATGATCTCGATATTACTTAATCCCATGATCTTTATCCTGTAACGTACTTATATAATATCCATTTCTCCTCCCCTGTCATGGCAGCATTACGTTTTTGGGATTCGGCTTCCATCTCTATGCAACTTAATTCCATGATCTCGATATTAATTAAGCCCATGATCTTTATCCTGTAACATACTTGTATAATATCCATTTCTCATCCCCTGTCATGACAGCATTACGTTTTTGGGATTCGGCTAAAATCTATGCTACGTAATTCTATGATTTCGATATTATTTAATCCCATGATTTTTATCTTGTAACATACTTGTATAATATCCATTTCTCATCCCCTTTCATGAGAGCATTACGTTTTTGGGGTTCGATTGTTTACATTTGAAACTCTTAACAGAACAGTGAATTAAGTCAGTTTATTCACCCATTTCAGTGCTTTTTTGCCCAGTGGGACCAAAAGGTAACTTTCAGTTTTGAGCTCCGAAAACTTTGTCTTCTTGTCCGTTGGCCGAATTTACTTGTTTTTGCTTGGAAAATCTAATTTTAATTGTAAAAATTGTTTTTTTAATTGTTTTTAACTGTATTTGGTGTTTTAGGTTTTCCTGTGTTTTTCAGTTTTTAATGAAGATATTTTTGAGTTTTATATATTTTTGCCTTACCGCGAAATGAAAAATTAATTAAATAATATCCAAAAACTTTATGAACGGTTCAGAGATGAACTTTTGGATAATGACATCATGAACAGTTCATAAAACAAAATTTAGATTTTCCGAATTAAAAATGCCAGGAAAGTACGTATTTGTATGTTTGTAGTTCTATTTGTATTAAATTATTTAAATTCCTTTGCTATTTTGAAGGATATTTCTTTTTCATCGTTTAATTTCATCAGCCGTTTAATGTTATCAAACCATCCGTGAACAAACGTGATCGCTTTAAGCTGCGTCTCTTATTATTTCCTTCTGATTTTCAAGAATTTCGTCTCCTTCCCCCTTTAAAGCAGGCAAAAACTGCTAAAGAGAACAATAACACCTGTCCAAAAGTGTTACATTGTTCATATTTATAGTTAACTAATTTATGTATAATTTTTAAACTGCTAAGGTTTAAATTTTTCTTTGCTATTGTTATTTCTAACTCCCAAACTGGCTGAACAAAAATAAAATAAATTTGTCATTTCTTTTGTATCTTACTCATTTAATTTTAAATGTAAACAACTCAATGCGGTTGCCATCACGAGTGTGCTAATTTTTTATCAACAAACTCAATAACTGTCAGTGCCACTTTCCTTCTCCGAATTAAGTTTTGATCGTCTGCGTTTTCCGGATGGAATAGAAACGGCTTTGAATTAACACCGGAAATTTTTGATTTAATGTATGAGTGCTGGGGAGGGGGATATGGAATACCTCCTGCTATTGTTTTAATATCCGGCGTTACAGTTAGGGGGCGCTATACTCAGTGCGAATTTCTTACAGGGATTTCTTTCTTTGGAAGGAACAAGATGCGCCAAACTTCAGTTATTTCAATTTATAGTTGGCAACAGTCGTAATAGACATTCTATTATTTTTTCAATTTTCTTAATTTAAAATAATTTAATGCCAGGTATTTTATTTTTTTAATAACGTGTGAATAATAAATTAAAAAGAATCTGTAAATGTTTGCTGATGAAATTTTTAATATGGATGCTGATGCTTATTCATTGATATAGTTGATATCGATATGCATTCCCTTTATTTATTATTCGTTTTATTATATTTCCGAAGAATTTCGCATATTATTAATCGCCTTGTTATAAAGATTACGATAAAAGGTTTTATTTCGTTTTCGAATATTCATCATTTTATCATTTTTTTTTTCTTATATGAGGAATTATATCAAAATCGTTGTTGAAGTTTTATTTTGTAGCGATATAGATTCTGATTTATTAAAGGTATCGGTACACGTTTTCGAATATTTATCATTTTAGGATATTATTTTACGTATAACGGTATTACGTGGAATTATATCAAATATTTGCTGAAATATTATTTTTGTATCGATATAGATTCTAATTTTTTAACGATATCAATATATTTATGATATCCATCATTTTGTTATCCATTCTATCACTAATCGTATTCTTGTTTAGTGTTTCTCATATTATTAATTATAGTATCAAGGATATGATGAATATCGATGTATTTATTCTTTTATTATCATTGTTTTGTTATGTTCTTTTCTGTCTTAATTATATATATATTAGTAGTTTCTATATTCTTATTTTTTTGTTTTTATACGGAAAATGACAACTTATTTTATGTGTAGAATTCTTTTCCCATTCTTTCAGTTCTTCTTTATATCAAATAAATCTGCTTTTTTAATATCGATATTACTGTTTACTCGCTGATATCCGCAGTATCGTTATATTTTCCAGATATCTATCATTTTATTTACATTTTGGAGCTATGTGATGGATAGATATTAATCAAAACATCTTCATTTGCTGATGGGAAAGCCCTACTTTGAAGAATATTCTTTCTTTCTCCGTGCATCGTTTGAAAACGTTCATTGTGGTTCTCGCGTAATCGGAAGTAGCCTCGTCTATATCCGCAGACGATCGATGTTCCAGTTTCGTTTCAGTCTAAAGCTGTTTGTCCTGTTATATAGGCTTTTCCTTTTTAAAGTCACATGATTGTCTACTTAGAAGGAACTGAAATTTAATTACGTCACATTGACGTCATTTCATTTCCAAAATATCAAATGTATTATCACGTAGACAAATCCTGAAGAACTTAAAATTTAAATGCATATCTGTCTATCTTTCTAAAATGAATTTAAAATTGCTATAATTAGCGTTTTAATCTTTAGACTAAAAACTACTGACTGGGCAATAATTTAACGATTAGTTAATTTTTAAATAATTAAACTATTACTATATTTTTATCGTTAGGTGGCGCTCACTTATACGGTTCTGATTTATCCTGTTCTAGTTATTCGTCGTTTTCTGATCTTTGGATTGGATTATTCAATTATGGCAAAGCACACGAGGGCTATCTGCCTAAAGGGAGTGAGTGGTTCCTTCGTGGAGGACTTTCTAAGGGAAACTGGCTCGTATACACGTTACACGTGGGGAAAACCACGAAAACGCCCATGCAGCCAGCCCGTTCGCAGGATTCGAACCTCGGACCGAACTACCAGTGTTCAGCGTCTTTATACCGCTCGGGCGCTGGTGGGCCTTTCTGATCTTTGAATTACCTGTTTTGATACTGGAAACGTCTGCAGTTGTACTTGTTAATTCGTTACGTTACGTTACCACTACATTAATTACATTTACGGCATATCTTTTGACAGCCTTTGACACTGAATTTTGACGTCTGTAAAATGAACCTTTCCATAATTTTTGGACCGTTATGTTACTATTCGTTTAACATATACGGCTTAGCAAGTGTTCTTTTACGGGAAACGTTAAGGTCTTAAAATTAATTCTCCACATCACCTCATAAATAGCTATTTCTCAGAATGTTACACTCGGAAAAGTATAAGCTCTTTAATTTATCTTACAGATTTAATCAATCTGTAATTGCTTACAAAATTGAACTATATAAAAGCAACCCACTTTTTTATTCTATTTTTTTAATGAATTAATTAATAAAGACAACTGCAGACGATTCTAGATTATTTCGGTCTTCTGCTGAGACTAGCGTCTTAGAGAGGTGATATTCAATAGTGATTTTCATATATATTCTGAGAAATTCTGGTCAATTTTAGAGGTGCTTATAAGTGTGGTGTGAAGTAATTGAGAGTGAGCACTCTTTAAGACTACTACTCAGTCTTCAATATGATTTCGGTTTTCTGTGGAGTTGGTTGTTTTAACGAGGTAATATTCAGTACCGATGTATATTTATGTTCTCAGACATAATGTTTACTTCCAGGCAGTGCTTAAATTGCGCCGGAGCCCACCGGAGCCTTCTAAATTTTTAAGATAAATTACAATTTTAGCCGGAGCGCACCGGAGCCCTAAATAAGATGAGCTCCGGTACTTCTTTTTATAAAACTGAACCACAATTTAAAGGGAAAAAATTTAGAATTCCTAAGGTTTTAGTTTAACAATAAGCAGACTTTGCAATACTCTATTTCCCTAGAAATACGAACTCATGAGAACATGAGACGTTCAAGTAAAGTCCCCTCACTCACATGAGGAAACCTTTCCCTTTAAGAGAAGCAATAAATTTGGGGGAGTTTGTTTAGGAACGTCTAAATTTCTCGCCATGCCATCTAGTGCATTGTTACCGATGCTTGCAGTTAGTTATCCTCCCAGAAAGGAAAATTTGTGTTCTTAAATGTGCGTTAAGTGACAGCGAGTATAATAAGAGTGAAATACTGAGATAAACTGCTCAAGCACGTCCTATAGATCGTCTTCCCACATTATCCACGAATGGGGGGAGGGAAGCGTAACAGCAACTTTACATTTAGGACTCATTTACCCCTGACAACCATCTGCTTGATGGCTATAATCATATCAACAGAGAGCCACGGTCAAAGAGAACGTTCTCTATCACCAAGATTCCTTTTATTTTTTGTTTCCATCCACTCATACCCTCATTCTGTTTCGCCCTGGAATTTTCATCAGCTGTACTTATTTTTGTGATAAGTATATTTAATTTTTGTGATGATAAAAGAACTTCCCCCCCCCTACGATCAGAACTTAAATTGAGCCGGAACCCACCGGATCTCTGCTCCGGTGCTTTAGTTTAGTCATAATTCTAGCCGGAACGCACCGGAGCCCTGAATAAGAACGCTGCGGCACTTCTTTTATGTAATTGAATAACAATTTAAGTAGAAATTTTATCTCGAAAATTTTATTTTAACAATGAAATTTTATTAAAAATCGCGTGTTAAGTTTCAATTTATCTCTTTACATTTTATTTAATTTTAATTAGTTAATTACTTCAATCTTTAATTATTTCAATAAATAATAATTAATTATCTAATAAGTATCAATTAAATTATAATTAATTATATAATAATTATTGATTAAATGGCAATTTATAAACATTAATTAAATAGCTATTAATTAATTTGATAATAATTAACTATTTAATTTAAAATTTATTAATGAGTTTAATAGTCAACTCTTGTTCCTCTCTGCTGACGGTCTTCCATAGGGCTCCGGCGCTTCTGATCTTAGAAATTAAGCTCTGCTTCCAGGGGTGGTCATCTACGAGCGGCTGTTGCAACGAGAGGTTTCTGTTTACCTAAATATACATGTACCGTTATGAGACGCACTTTTTTTTTCCTAAATTTGGTCTCAAAAACGTTACCTGCGTGTTATACGTGAAGGACAGAGGTTAACTTTCAATACTGAATGCTATTTTTAGCCCGGATAAAGGTCTAGACACACATAACTTTTTCTACATCTGCCATAATTATTTTGCGCATGCGTGAAATATCTGTCGCCAGAAAGCGCCGAAGCTCAAAGCTGATGTCGAAGTTCGAACAGATTCGACGGTCACATTACGTCTATGGAGCCTTTCCTTCTTTACGTAGACTTTCTTTGACTCAGCCGACACGCGTGTCGGTATCGGTGCTTAAAACTATTTGTTTAAAACAAATACCCTGGAAAATATGACTACAGGAAACAAGAGATTAAGCTATACAATTCAGTATAAACTAGGAGTGTTAAACTACGCCAAAGTGCATGGAAACAGAGCAGCAGGAAGGCATTTCGGTCCACCACCTACCGAAAAAATGATACCAACTTGGCGACTGCAGGAAGATCAACTGAAGACTGCTAAAAAAAACATAACCTTCGATGCCCAGCTCCATCTTGGCCTGAACTTGAAAATGCCGTAAAAATGTGTGTGATAGATAAGAAGAAATCTAGGATAAGTGTTTCAACTAAAATGATAATCAATGAGGCCAAAGGATTTGCAGAAAAAATGGGCATCAGAACAGGGTCTGAGGGCTGCTGCTACAGGTTCATGAAAAGGCAAGGCTTATCAATGCGCACAAAAACAACTATTGCACAGAAAATGCCAGCAGATTATGAAGAAAAAATACTAGCATTTCGTAGGTTTGCTATAAATGCACGCAAGAACTTTTCTTTTGAGCTCGGTTGAATAGGAAATATGGATGAAATTCCGCTCACATTTGATGTACCATCCAACTAGACTGTGAGTTTTAAAGGGTCTAAATCAATAACCATAAAAACCACAGGTCATGAAAACCCCGATATACGGTAGTTCTAACATGTTGTGCTGATGGCACAAAACTACCGCCGTTTTTCATATTCAAAAGAAAAACTCATCCGAAAGAAAAACTTCCAACGGGTGTTACTGTTCATGTTCATCCGAAAGGCTAGATGGACGAAGCTGGAATGAAACTGTGGTTACAGAACGTATGGGTGAGGCGACCTGGTGGACTCTTAAGAAAACGCTCTCTTTTGGTTTTGGATCAGTTTAGCGCCCATAGAACTGAAACCATAAAGAATATAGCGAGGGAATTAAAAACCCAGATAATTGTCATTCCTGGTGGACTGACTAGCCAATTGCAGCCTTTAGATGTATCGGTGAATAAGCCATTTAAGGAAAAAGTGCGAGAACGATGGAACAAGTGGATAGGAGAACCACATCACGTCCTCACACCCTCAGGTAGAATGAAGCGGCCCTCTATTTCACAAGTGTGCGAGTGAGTAAAAAGATCTTCGGAGGACGTAAAGGCTAAAATAATTGTTAAGTCCTTTAAGAAGTGCGGAATCAGTAATGCTCTTGATGGAACAGAAGACGGCGCATTATTCGAAGAAGGTGACACTAGGGATGGCGGTAACAGTAGTGATGACGATATTCTCGTTTTCGATGATGATGATAGTGAAAAGGATTTTTATAGTTTTGAAAGTGATTAAAGTCTAATTTCATGATAGGCAACGTTTTCCTTGAATCTGTGTTTTTTGTTGTTTCTGCTTTATTTTGTATTATGTTTGATTGCTTTCCGTTCATTCATTTATTCATTATTGAAATTTACATATGTTCAAAATAGCTTGACGTTTGTTAATTTTCCTTAATAAAAATATGTTTGGTAATTGCATTCAATGATTGTTTATTTGGCTTTTACGAAACGTGAGAACTAAAAGGAACCACATTTGAAGTTATTGTGGACTATTGAAACTTTTTTTTCCTTGTATGTGGCCTTCTAAATAAGGGTGTGTCTTATATGCCATCAAATACGGTAATTTGTAATATAGAGATGACCACCTCTGAAACTGACCATAATTTTGAAAACATATACAATATTAACATGTAATCTCTAAGGCGACCTCCTCTGCGGAAGCATAAAATCATATGGAACTCTGTGTGGTCGTCTTGGAGAGGTTCGTTATATATAAGTGTGGTAATATATAAGCGTGGTAATATATTCTTATATATAAGCGGTGATAATTTCGCTAAGAAGACCACCTCTGTAAATGACCAGTATTTCTTAGTAGTTAATATCACGGTTGAACACCTTGTCTCTAAGGCGATCTCTTCCACAAAAGACCAGAATCATCTCTGTTAGAAAGAGTTCAGTGTACGTCATAATTCTTGGTACAAAATCTTTTTCTGTTCCCTAATTTTTAACTTCGTTTCGCCACTCTTTTCCTGCTGTGGATTGTTTTACATTTCTTGGAATGTTTATTTTTGCAACTTTATTACATTACTTTTCTTTCATGTCCTTGAAGAAAGCAGGAACGAATTGTAAACAGTAATCGCCTTCGGGTTACAAATTCCATTTTGTATACAAGAGGTGGATAATTTTGTAGACAATTTTAGTTACATCCCCTAATTGCGTGATGGGGTCAGCGCAGGGTGAGGGTTTGGGGATGGTCTTGGATTCCAGGGTCGAATTAAAAAAAGCATTCGACCCATTTCTACACTTCGCACCAGAAGCAGACGAAACATCTGATGAGATACGTGTATTCAGGTGTGCCTCTGCCATCCTTCGAGGCCAAGAGGTCGTCTGCCTTCCCCCTTTTCGGTTCTAAAACCTCGTTTTCAAAAGCCTGAAACAAAAACAACAACTTGTTATGTCAACCAAATCATGCGGGACATATGTAATTAAGGTGTTTGTTTTTATACAGTCGACGTTGGCTGTAACGATGTACTGTTATAGCGACTCTATGTTACAGAGACCATACCGTTAGAACAATCGTTACGAGAAAAGGTATCAACTGATGACAATAATTTAAGTCGTTTTTCACTATACCGACTACTGGTTATAACGTTCCTTTACACTCAGATGCGACGAACCGTTATTATCCAACTTCTCGTTACAACAATTATTGTATTAGAAAAATCGGTGCAAAGAATTCCGACTGTCGAGAGTGCGTCAAGTTAAATTTTTGCATACCGTACTACTCGTTACAACGTTCTTTAACTATAGAATTCAATGGGTTAATTTTAGCATCGATGTATTCGATTTTAATATCGATATAATTGTATTTATACGCGATGTGTGTAACTAATAATATAATTTGACGCAAATTTGAAAATTTATGTCATGAAATATGAAACTTACCCTCCCTTCTCCACGGCAGGAGAATCTCTTCATGTTCTTTTCTTAACAACTTTTCATCTCTTCCTCGCTGTGCACTATTTTTAATTCTTGGATGTATATTTCTACAAGATTATTATATAATTTATCTCTTCCTTTTACCTTATAATAGGAGGAACAAATAGTAAATAATAATTAAATTTCAAATATATATATATATAATATTAGGGAAACTGAAAAAAAAAAAAAAAAAAGACTTTGTATTAATTATAAAGCATTATAAAACAAAAGCAGATATTTTTCGTATCAGTTATAAAGCGTTATAAAACAAAACAAAAAGATTTTAGTATCAGTTATAAAGCGTTGTAAAACAAAAGAAAAAGATTTTAGTATCCGCTATAAGGCGTTATAAAACAAAAGAAAAAGATTTTAGTATCAGTTATTAAGCACTATAAAACAAAAAAAGTTTTTATGTCATTTATAAAACATTATAAAACAAGATTTTATCAACGATCAGCGAGGGCTGTCAATGCAAAAATCTTCTATCGCCACATTATCAAAGATTTTAACATTTACTTCCAAAGATAGATACCGCAAGTAGGGAAATTTTGTGCCGCAAGTTGGAAAATGTGGTCATCATAAAACGAAAAGGGGTAATATCAGGTATATAAAAAAAGGTTTTTCCATCACTTTTAAAACATTATATACAGAAACAAAAAAAAATTTTATATCAGTTACAAAGCATTACAAAACAAAAAGGGTTTTATATCTGTCAAAGGCCATTATAAAACAAAAACAAAAAGATTTTATTCACTGTTAAAATGCAGTATAAAACAAAACAAAAAATTAATTTCAGTTACAAAGCAAAACAAAAAGATTAGGTTAATTGATTAGGGCAAATCAACTTGAAGGCTATCTACCTTATCTACCTATAGAGAGGAATTCTGACGTGGGTGACCTTTTAAGAGAAATGGGCTCGTATCTACGTTACACATGGTAAAAATACGAAAACGAAGCGTGCAGCTAGCCTATTCGTCGGAATTCGGTCCCAGGTTGAACTACCAGTGTTCAGCGATGCTACCGCTCGGCTGCCGGTGGGCTGTATAAAAAAAAAATTAGCATAAGGCATTATAACATAAAGAGGCTTTATATCAGCCATAAAAACAGAAGCAAAAAGATTTAACCAATGGTCAACGAGATTTTAGTTACAGGATTTTCAAGCTGTCATGTATTGAAAGTTAAGGCGTGATTAAAGCAAGAAATAATATAAAATGATTCACCAGGTTTGTATCAGGGATATAAATTATTTAATAAGTTAAAATCAGCAATATTTCGAAATAGAATGTTTCCCTTTGAAATTTACTAGTGGTTGGGAGGTCCGGATTTTAGGTAATTCCGGATATTTTACGTCTAGATTTCGGACTTCGTATACTGCATATAAATGGATCGAAATTAAATTATCTTTAATTTATAATATGTTCTTCTGGTAATTCTTATGAAAATTTACAGTATTTAATAAATAATGTCTCTAAAAGCAAAAGATTCGAATCCTCTCAAAATAATCATCTTCCTAAGACGACCATCTCCAAAAATAATTAGTACTTCTGCGAACATTCTGAGAACCCCAACTCAGTGAAACCAAAAATCATCCAAAAAACCAAAATCTGAACCGTGTTTGGTGATCTCATTGAGGTGTTCGGCCATCTTTTTCACTGTTTTATATACATCTGGTATAAAATATTTTGGTTTATAGATTTGCAGTGTCTGCACTTGTTGCCATTTAGTGGAACATAACTTTTTTTGGCCCTCGAGGTATAGCAAGTATTTATTTCTAGAATGTTGCAAATTGACTTTAATTTTTTTTTTTTTTTTTCTTTTTTTTTCCCTAAGTTAAAATTGTATTGCTTTAAAAACCCTGAATGATATCAAATGAAATGGCATTATTCTTAACAATATGAACCCTTATTTTATTTTTTCCTATAAAATATCCAAGTGATATATATAATTTAAAATAAAATAAAATTATATATTCTGTATTAAAAGTGTATTAATTCAGTAGATGCAAAAGTTCATAAAAATTGTAATATGATAATTCAATGTATGGTGATATTTACAAAATATTGTATATATTACGATAATTCAGTAATGCATGTAGTAGATATTCATAATTTTTATGCAGATTCAGTATATGCAAGAGTTTATAAAAATTATAATATGGTAATTCATTATGTGCAAATATTCATAATAATATATTAATAATTGTGTATGCTGGTGTTCATAAAAATTTTAATGTGGTAATTCAGTATGTGTGAATATTCATAATAATAATTCATTATATGCAAGAATTCATAAATTGTAATATTTGTAATATATTCATAATTGTAATTCTGTGCGCAGATATTTATAAAAATTGCAATTAGTTCTTAAGTATATGCAGAAATTCATAAAAATTGTAATATCGGAATTAAGTACATGCGAATGTTCATAAAAATGTGATATAATGGTTCAGTATATATGCATATGTTCATAAAAATTGTGATATAATAATTCAGTACATACAAATGTTAATAACAATTTTAATATAATAATCAAGTTTTTGAAAATATTCACAAAATTTTGACATAATTATTAGGTAAATTCCAATTGTTCATAAAAATTGTGATACAATTATTCAATGCATGCAAATATTCAGATAAATTAACTCTTTTAATGAACATTTGCAGCCTAATATTAACTAAAGCATGGTTCTCATACAGTATATTATGTATCTCGCCTGTTATAAAGTAATTTGGTATATTTTTCGCAACATGTGGTACAGCGTTGCCAATACCGATTACAAAGAGCGAACATAAAACAAATTTCCCCCCCAAAAAATTCTAGTGATAATGTTTAATTATTTTCACGCTCTTTTTTCACTTCCGCCATTTGGTCTTGACCGTACTGACACATCAATACACCAAACGATCCGAAAGAAGGGTTCCTTTATATTTTTATGCACGAATTACCCCAGCGCACCCAGCTCGGAAATACCGCTTGTTGTTTGAGATCGTCTGCGAAAAAATGTGTGGTCGATGAACTTACCTGATTCTTTGCAGAAGTCTGGAAAGGGGGCATGTCAGTGACGGATTAAGTCACGTAACACAAATAAATTTTAAATTATTCTTTTCTTAATTTAATGATTAAAATCATTTTCATTCTCCCTATGCATTTATAAATAATGGAATGTATACTATTTTGTAAATTAAATATTGGAATTTGTAATTAATTAAACTGGAAGTGGTAATTAAAATGCTTAATTAAAGAAATAAAACAAGAGAATCAGTGTCGATTCCATAAAAAGATCCCGACTTATCAAGGGGAACTGGAATTTTTCCATATAACCCCCCAACATTTTTCCAACCATAATTTTTCATATATATATATATATACTCTATTAAATTATATTTTTACTCTTTGCAGCGAAATTTCAGGATTTTACTTTTTTATGTCCTTTTCAAATGAATTTTGAAATTTATCAGTTTAAAAGTTTTTCTCATCTTTTTACATATTTATATTAATAGAATATGTATACTAATTTTATGTATATATAATATTCTACATGTACAAAATTTTAAAAAATATATATATATTAACAATTTATATCAAATTATATCAATCAAAATTTAAATATATATATATATTTTGAAAGTTGAAAAGTTAATTTGAGGTGTTAAACTGTAATCTGACATTTTTAGATTGGAGTTCTTTAAAAAGAATTAATTTGTATTGTTTTTATTTTGGCATTTTAAACCTTAACTTACGTGTATTATTTACATTTTTTGAACTTTTTATTTTTTAAAATTAAAATCACATTTATTTTTGCTTTTCGTACGTCTCACTGAATGTAGAAAAATTATTCTTAATATTCTTCTCTTTTTTTGCAGGTAAGAAATTTGACGTTGTTATGGTTTTGCGAAAGAATTTACTGCTATACCATTCTGAGAGTAATGTATTACACCTTCGACGTATCAAAATTATTTTATTGATTAATGTATTTTTAATTAACGGATTTTGGGGTAGTACATATTGTTACTTGGGAATAACATTTTACGATCTTTCGAAATAATTCTTTTGGAAACAGGAACTATATAGAAGTGTCTTTTTTTTAATGCAGAGTGTACTCTTTAATAATATATATACAAACCTGCGCCGTATAATATATACAAGCTGTCTAGAGCCAAAGCAAAATTTGTAAGTTCGATGTACCCTTGAAAAGCAAATTTATGAAAACATTTCAGTATGAAAGAAATTAGTTCATTCTTTCCAAGCAAAAACCAACTCGTATATAATTTTTTTATTGCCGAACCAGGAAACAAAAAATTTTGCCATTTCATGTTAATACCTATGACGTCATGATTTAAATTTAGTGTAATATAACATTTTCTTAATATTTATAAAAGAATTAACGTAGCAATAATATATCGTATCAGTCATACAAACCTGAAACAACAGGGATAAATAGAAGGGCTAGCTCATTTCTTTGTTCGACTCCTCGCCGACGCGAGCCTAATGGGGGGACGTAACAGGCAATAATCTGACGTCACTGTGATGCCACCTGTCCTGATTTCCCGCGTTTAAAACAGTAGTTTCATTGAGCTGGCGAGACGATTTTCTAGAGGTTACATATCCCAAATTAATTTTAATAATATATATATATCTGTTTTCTAATAATGTATATATTTAAAATAATTTTAATAATATATATATCTGTTTTCTAATAATGTATATATTTAAAATAATTTATATATATGTAATTTTAGTCAGTTTTTATTTTAAATTCTATATTGTAAAGTATCGTTTACGTAATATGGCTTTTTGCGCTGCAGTAACGTGCCGTAGCACTTACAGAAGTATGAAAGGATGAGATATTTTATTTCATGGGACCAAAGGATCCAAATGAGAGTTTGCTTTTGACGAAAGAATGGATACACAAATGTCAAAGAGAAGATTCTATTAATGTGAAGAGCGGAAAAATCTGCAGCGAACATTTTCTATGCAGTGTTTATGAAGATGATATGAAAAATCGCTTGTTTGGATAGCCACAAAAAGAAACTGTTGAAATGGAATGCTGTGCCGAAAGTAAATTATGATGACAATAATAAATCGAAATTGATGATGACAATAATAAATCAAATTTTAATGATTTTGAAATAAAACTCACAAATGAAAATGTAGATCATCCTGAATGTTTAAGGATAAACAAGAATGCATTGATAATTTGAAGAACAAAATAATATCCTTAGAAAATTGTATTAAATTGTATTAAAGTATTGAAAAATAGAGAAAAGAAAAATTTTAGAATGTTTGTTCAGCGACAAAGAAGGTGGACGACATCTAGACAGAAATTGGTATCAGAAATTAAAATCTCAAATAGCGAAATTTGGGGGGGGGGCACAAATCGGAGAATTTGAAAAAATGTCTAAAGCCTATTTTTATAAAGACGCAGATTAATGCATTACTGAAAAAGAAGAAAAAAATCAGGTGGACTAGTGAAAATATTTCACGTTCCATTGTCATAAGAGCTCTGTCATCTTAAAGCTATGATTTTCGGAAAGAAAAAAAATTAAGAAAAAAATTGGAATATCTTTACCTAGTATTATCAGATTAAAGAAATGGTGTTTATTTTATTTTTTAGTGTTTTCTAAATTTTAGTGTAGTCCAAGAATTCAAAGTAATGTTCTTACTCTAAAGAAGGAAAAAGGCGAATATTTGTATTCTGTAGAAAAAATATGCGTTCTCAGTTTCGACGAAATGCATATACGTAGATTGAAAACTCTGCTATGACTCTAAACTGGACCAAGTTGGTTTTTTTCAAAATGTGCAGTTTTTCTTAATCAGAAGTCTCATTTCGCGCTCTGCCTCAAATTAATGAGAAACCGCGTTTTAGATAGAGGATTTGTTTTAGAAGATGTAACTGTTTTAAATTTTGATATTATTAAAGAGGTTTTAAATAGAGATTGAGAAGAAATCAAATTGTGTCACAACCTAAAACTAAATTATTTAATGGTCAAGGGAAACGAGAGACAAAAAGTCGCTCCAGAGAAAACATTATTTTCAAAAAGTACCGCAAAAGGTATACTCTAACCCACAGAATATCAGAAAGCATCTGACTTCTATGAGTTAATTGATAATATCTTCGGTATTATGAATAGTACCAAAATAGTACCAACAAGAATAACAAGTATTTAACAAACTAATTTTGTTAAGTACTTGTTAAAGTTATTCTTATTGTATCCTTTGTAACTAATTATTGATTAGATTTTGTGCTAGATTAGCATTCTAGATAAAATATAATAGTATAAAACATCAAAGTAATTGGCATAAAAAGACCTGCTTCCTTTACTCGCACTTTTGAAAAATTAAATAACTGTTTTAGGTACTCTGAATAAAGCTATTTTGTCAAAATTAAGGTAACAATCTTATATACATTTATTTAATTGTAATATAGATATAAGTATAAATTACAAAATTAAATAAAAAATACCTATTATATTGAATTTAAAAAAATACCTATTATATTGAATCTGAAGAGAATTATAACAATGTAAAATTTACAATTAGGCAAAAAATCAAACGTAGGTTAGCAGAAATGTTGCCATATATGTCATATATGTTTAAACCTATGTCAATGTAAAGTTGTTTTTTGAGTAAATTTAAATAGCTGCTATTATAGTTATCTTAGAAGCAGTATAAAAATTCTCTCAGTTAGCATGCAAATAAAGAAATGATTAGAAATAAACGTGCATTAAATAAAAAAAACCTGCAAATAAAAATAAAAAAAACCACGGAACATTATGTTAAAAGAGTAGCGCATTTTATCTATTATTTTAAAATTGAGTAAGTATTATTAAATTTTTTAATGGTTCAGTCTAAAATGCATAAAGCAGTAACATTGCCTCTTCCAAATTATAGCTGTCTTTCACACACAGCTCATTTTAAACGCTGGTTCAAAAGCGTTAATTTCCAAGCTGTGAATTATATTGGCGCGCTCAGTGTCATCATGGCTACGTCATCACTTCTCACTTTCTGCTTCAGGGGGAAAAGCTCTATGAGCTAGCCCTTCTCTTCTAAGTCCTGTGAAACAAAACATTTGCCAACAGCAGCTATTTACTTAAAATGCTGACATTAACGAACAATTTTCGACATACAGCGACGTCACATGCAATCTCGTGCTTTTTTCAACGATAGAATATGAACTTATATAATAATAATATGTTTAATATTTGGCAATGTTATTTTTATTTCATATTTTGTAAAACTTTTTAATTAAGAAACAAATTTTTAATTAAGAAACTCTACGATTTGAAAGCGAGCAGTGGCAACACTTTTCGAAATAAAGCGTTATTATCTCCAACGCACGGGACTGTTGCCACTCAGAAAAATGAGTGCGATAATTAGCGTTTTCATAATTTTTAATTAATATCTCGGTTAATTAAAATCGTACGAAGGTGAGAAGTCGAACTGTCTTCTCACGAATTTTTAGAATCGTCGATAATATACTGGAATGTTTAATAGTGCTATTTTTATTTTATATTTTGTAAAACTTCGAAATTTTTGGTTAACAAAGTATACGATTTGAAAACGAGCAGTGGCAACACTTCTCGAAATAAAGCAGACTTTTATCTCCAGCGTGCGAGACTGTTGCCATTCTGAAAAATGAAGACAAAATTAGCATTTTCAGAGTTTTTAATTAATATCTCCGCTAATTAAAGTTGTACGAAGATGAGAACTGTCGAAATGGCCTCCGACGAATTTGCGGAATCAGGGGGTTCGAAATTCAACTCCGTTCCGAAACAGATAATGTCTCAAACAAACAGACAGACAGGCGCGCACAGATTTTAATAGTATAGATTGTATATTATATATTGTTGTTTTGTTATATTATTGACAATCTTGTTATATTATTGACCAATATAACAAAACTGAGCATAATGTTTTACAATATATGATAAATATAATTTAAGTATACACTGTTTTACAATTTCTGATCAGTGCAACAAAAGTATATGCTGTTTTACAATATTTGAATAAGTTTATTATAGTGTGTACAATTTTAACAATCTCCGATCATCTCCGATTTGTATAATTTTATGCAGTATCTGATCAAGATAACAAAAGTTTGTACAGTTTTATCTCAGTAAAGTAACAGAATTATGTACTATTGTGCAATATCTGATCAAGATAACAGAAATATGTTTTACATAATCTGAACGATATAAAAAATGTATACATTATTTTACGCAAAACATATTCAGCGGAACGTGCACGGTTTTAGAACACCTGAAGAAGATAACATAAATTGTATGTATTGTTTTACAGTACCTGACCTAATTATTTTCTGGTAATTATTGATATTAAAACACTTCTGAATTCAAAAATAAATCAGATATCTTTTTCCGGGTGAATTAGTACTAATTTTTCCACTAGGGGCGAAGCGCGATTGCCAGACGGATCTCATTGAAATGTAATTGTCTTCCAGATGTTGATAATAATAATTTATAAAAAATTTCTGTAATTTGTTCATTAAGAGTGTTAGGAATTCTTATGACCGTCTTCTTCACGAGACAAATATTTCATTGTAATTTTTTTTCATGGGAATTATTGCCATAAAAAAACACATTTTCTGCTCTGATAACCGGCGAGTGAGGAAGAAAAAACAAACAAACAAAATGAAAAAAAAAAAAAAAAGGGATTAACCTTTTATTGTCGTCGTCGAACTCAATTATGGAACAAATGGTCACTTAAGGCGTTCCCAATGATGTCCAAACGATCGTTTGCATGTTTATGTCATCTTTTGGCATCACTGTCATTTCGAAAAGTTGGTCGTCTGAGGGCGCGTTCTATTTTCGTTTGGTGTAATTTTACCCTTTAGTTACACACATCTGTGTTTTAAAATCGCTTGTAATAAGACTTTTTTTTATTTTTTATTTTCGCGTGATGAGTTGTTGATATGCTTGAATACTTTGACGGAAAACGTTTTTTGGTCGTTCTTATTTATAAATTGCCGAAATCTAGTTTTCTTAATGTTTAAGTATTATAATTTTGACATTGTCCTGGTGTCGCTGGAACGTGTACTGTGCTGGCTTAATTTTAGAATGATTATCTGCCACATTTATGTTCTAAATTCCTAATTCTCTCCATGGCTTGTTAATCTTTTCAGCTAAATGAAATTCAGCTCCTTGAACATATGTGAATTTCTTCGAAGTCGTAAATAAATCTTACGTTTTAGGATTGGAATTTTTTTCGGTTAATTTATTTAAACGTTTAAAAAAATTTTTATTTAAAACCTAATTTTGAAGGATATTTAATTGTTATTTTAAAGCAATTAACATTGTTTACTTACAGATTACTATTTTTCCGCAAAGAAATAATGGGAAACAGGTATAAAAATAAATAGAGTAGATCATAGAACAAATCATTAACTAGAAGTAGTTTTTACTTTTTTTTGCTCTGATAAAAATAGTTTCTTCTTTTTTTAACAGCAGTTTTTAATAATTCATAATTTTTTAATGTATAGCATATTTAAAATAATTTCTTCTTTCAGTATACTAACCACTTTAATAACTTAACCAGCCGCCTAATTATCGTATAAAAGAAAAATATTAGTAATTGTAATGAATCTAGTGAGTAATTAGTAATTTTAGTGATAAAGAAGTGGATTTATTGCTCTTAAATCTCTTAGTAGTTAATCAGCAGACAGATTAAATTTGAAATTATATAGATATTTTTTGTTTTTATGTATTATTGCCTTGTTGCGAAGTGAGAACTGAATTAATTGAATGAAAAATGCTGAATCTTCTGTGAAAAACTTTTTTTTTTTTTTTTTTTTTTTTTTTTGGTTAATTTCTTTTATACATCGTTTTAGATTTATTTTAGTATTTGAATAGAACGTGTGGCAACGATTAGATAATTCTTCAAATGGTATGAATTTTGTGCATTATGAGTTATAAAATAAATGAAATGTAACGTTGTTAAGTGAACCTAGCGCCAGAGTGGCGCTATGGTAAACAAATACAGTGAATTTTAAAGAGTGCATTTATTCTGTTGTGGTTTATGCGCTATCGACGAAGTAGATTTAATTCAATCCAATGAGTTTAAATGAAATACAAGAAAAAAGGCGTATAATTTAATATTCCGTACAAGGTGGTGTGTGGTGTGGTGTATTTAATTATGGCAAAGCACACTAGGGCTATCTGCCTAATGGGAAGGATGCCTTCGTGGAGTACTTTCTAAGGAAAACTGGCTCGTATACACGTTACACATGGGGAAAACCACGAAAACACCTATGCAGCCAGCCCGTTCGCGGGATTCGACCGAACCTCGGACCGAACTACCAGTGTTCAGCGACTTTACCGCTCGCCCGCTGGTGAGCCTTCCGTACAAGGAAGTCATGTGGTATACACATCAGTTTTTTTATTAATGTATCTAATTAATATAATTTAGAGTTCTACTGAATACATCCCTTTAACGTGCAGTATTTCTAAATAGTAATTTTCATGAGCATTATAGTTTTAGTAAAAAATAAAATGTCAGAACGATTTAACATTTTTACTAAAAACTGAAATTCTCTGTTTAGAATTTCGTATTTGATTTACGAAGACTAAATTAGAATTATATTTAATTAACTTTATTTATTCATAACAATTAATTATCATTTAACCTATTTTTTACAAACGCATGAATCGTGTATCTTTAAAAAGAACATTATGCAAAATACGGTATCGAATGTCTTATCGCCATTATCTCTCATTTCTTTGATTGAGGCGGTGAGAGTGTTCCATAATTCTATTCACATATCGTCTCGAACCTAATTAGGTCCGGCGAACGTCCGAACCCCGTTTATTATTTCTCGGGTAGAAGTGTGCAAACGATTGTTTACAACTCTTCTAACAATGTCTTCGAACACAATGATAATAGACGTTCGGAAATATGTCACCAGATAAAAGAGAAAAACCTATTTTTACACTTTCATTTACTAGGGCCTCTTTTAGCAGCGGCCGTTTTCCTTCTTAATAGAGTTCGGTTGAGAGGTTTGTGATAAGGTGCAGCAAATGTAAATATCGTATATCAGATGTTGTCCCCTTTTGGCGTCCATTTCCTAAGCAAAGTAGCTCAGTTTTGTATTTGGGTTTAAAATCCCACTTAAAAAATGATTTGTTCTAAATCCGTGGCTTCATATTTTGCCGAAGCAATCTCGATAAATCCCTAAAAACCTCAAAAATCCGTAACATTTTTGGGAACCCCCAAAATTAATTTTACTTGTGCGGAACGACTAAGATCATATTTTTTTTATGGAATTCCTGAAACTACAATTTTTATGGAACCTCTAAAACTATAATTTTTAATTTTTGTGAAACTCCCAAACTTTAAATTTCATTTTGTGCAACGGTTAAAAGTGTATGAAATCTCAGAAATTCTGAATATAGGGAAAATACCTAAAATTATAAGTTTAGGAGCCCTTAAAACTGTAATTTTTGTCAAACCTCTAAAACCGTAAATTTCTTTTTGTGGTATGATTGAAATTATAATTTTATATAGAAACCTAAAACTGTAATTTTTCCCCCGGAAGTGTAGTTTTTTTTTTTTGTTGTTGTTGTTGTTGTTGTTTTAATTTAATTCTATTTTTTAGGGAGTATTTGAAATTACGATTTTTGTGGAATTCCTAAAAGTATTGTTATTTGTTATGGAAGTGCTAAATTTGTAATTTTTGGAATCCCTAAACTGTAAATTTTTGCGAGACTCTTAAAACTATAATTTTTGTGAAGTACTTAAAATAGCAATTTTCTTTTGTGAAGTACTTAAAATAGTAATTTTCTTTTGTGGTACTATAAAAGCTGTATGGTATCCTTAAATTGTATTAATTTCGTTTTGATATTTTACTTTGGTTCACTATAAATGTCAGTTCACTTTTCAAATTGTTGCCACCAAATATTATTGCCCTCTATTATATTTAAAGAAATTAAATAAAGAAGAACCTGCATAAATGTATGTATATACCATCGGGTCTAAAAGTAATTTTTAGTTTAAAGGGGCTTTGTTCCTGAAGGACTATTGTTTTCGTTGTGCGATTTTGCGTCGAATCACTCTGAAGGTCAGTTTCACTTTTCAAACTGTTGCCATCAAATACTATCGACCTGCATTATATTTGAAGAAATTAAGTAATGAAGAATCTGCATAACTGTATGTATGTTTCTCGCATCGTGATGAAAACAACGGTACCTAGAGCCATCTAATTTTGAATAACGTAATCCTCCTGCGGATATGGGCATCTGGAAGCCCAAATTTGAAATTTGGAATTTGCTTTATTATCGATTTCATATTTTGTAAAACTTTAAAGAATTTTTGATTAACAAACTTAAGGATTTCAAAGCGAGCAATGGCAACATTGTACAGAAAAAACATTTTTATCTCCAGCGCGCGAGACTGTGTATCGGAAATTCTAAATATATGCTCATTTTAAAATTATTTTACGATATTGCTTTGAGATTGAATTTTATTGTTTAAGTGCCAAGAACATGATATTTAATAAATAAATGTAACACAGAAAACGTTTGAAAACCCCCCTTTGCATGTAATGTAAAATCTGAAAGCTTTCAGATATTTTTCCTTCCCTTCGCCGCTGCGTGGCTTTACCATAAAACTTGCAAATATTTCTCTCAGATGCAAAAACTTTTAATTCTATTTTGTTAGAACACTCAGTTCTCTAAATGAAAATAATAACACCACGATCCCAAATAGCAAAAAGATCTACCGCGCCTTCTTGCGTAACTCAAAATTAAAAAGAATCTGTGCCGTCAGCATTACAAACGGAAGAAAATTGTGAAACATGTCATGAATATTATCAATTTTTTCCTTTATTGTAAACGTTTGAAATTATATCTGTTAGTACAGAACATAAAAAGCAAAATAAACATTTAACCTATTAAAAAGTGCATTTATTCATTTCAAATCGCTCTGTCTGCTAAACATATGGGAAATTTAATGCTTTTATGGTTATTCGAATGGCAACGCTCTTAATCTACGTTGCTTGCATGGAAGATAAAATTAAAAATCTCGTACTTCGCGTATTGGCAGCACTAGTCAACATGTCACAAAGATGATAAATACGTAGTAGCATAACGTAACGTACTATTTTTTTTTTAAACAATTCCCTTAAGAAGTTTGTAATATCAAAATTAAATATTTCCTGTATATCTGCTTGAAAAAGAAACACGCCAGTCTAAAATTTATAAGTACACCCCCCTCGAAAAAAGCCATACTTGAGTGGTGGTGTATATTTTAAATAAAATCATAATTTCACTGAAATTTTAATTGGGGTAGATTCTGCATAAAACTCATTTTCTTTCTTTCTTTCTTTTTATTGACTTTCTAGATTGGCGTAGATTTTAAATAAAACTCTGAATTTTAGATTGGCGTAGATTTCGAATATAAACTTTTTAGCCCAAAGGAGCGCTAGCTTAGAACGCTTATTAATTTTGTTTTACCATTTTGTGTCCATTCACTTTGTGCGTTGATTCATTTTTCAAACTGTTGCCACCAAATATTGCAGCCCTGTATTATATTTAAAGAAATTAAACAATGAAGAATCTGCAGAAATGGATGTACGTATTTCGCATTGTGATAGAACATCGGTACCTAGAGCCATCGAATTTTGAATGATGTAATCCTCCTGCGAATATGGACATATCCGCTAATTGCGGAAGTCCAAATTTGAAATTTGGAATTTGTTTTATTATCGATTTCATGTTTTGTAAAACTTTAACGAATTTTTGATTAACAAACTCCAGGATTTCAAAGCGGGCAATGTCAGCGTTGTACAGAAAGAAACATTTTTATCTCCAGCGCGCGAGACTGTGTATAGGAAATTCTAAAGACATGCTCATTTTAAAATTATTTTGGGATATTGGTGTTGAACTGAATTTTATGGTTTAAGTGGAAAAAACAGAATATTTAATAAATAAAGGAAACACACAAAATGCTAAAAAAAAAACGCCTCTTTGGATGTAATTAAAAAACTGAAGCCTTTCAGATTTTTTTTTTTTTTTTTCCTAGGGTTAGCTTAAATTTTGAATTTGTGAATGAAATTCACTTTTTAGGTTAGCGTAGATTTTAAATAAAACTCTGAATTTTAAGTTGGCGTAGATTTTGAATAAAATTTTGTTTTTTAATGTTGACGTAGATTCTGAATATTTTTTTTTCCTTTACGTTGGCATAGATTTCGATTCAATAATGTTGATAATTCTGGAAACTTTAGGTTGCGGTAGATTTTGAATAAAACTCATTTTTTAGTTTTCCGTAGATTTTGAAAAAATGCTAATTTTTTTAAACTGGCATAGATTTTGAATAAAATAATAATTTGAATAAATTAATTTATTCAAAATTTAAAATTTACCGCAGTCTAATGTTCAAATCTAAGATTTCAAAATCTATATTATTTTAGACTTTATTCAGTCTAAATTTTATTCGAGTCTTAGATTTATTCAAAATGTATGACCATCAAAGGCTGCTTTTTTCTAACCTTATTTTAAATTAAAAAAATTAAAATCCTCCCCCCAATTGCTAAATACAGTAACATGGAGATTAAGTTCCAAAGTCATATCATCACTGCCAATTCTTAGCAGGAATGAGGACACGTCCGAATGTTATCGTCTGCGTTCCCTTTGCTTAGCTTGACCTTCTCCCCTCCAATTCTAACGTAGATAGCCTCTACCCTGTTCTTCAAAAGATGTTTGATTTATGCCAGATGAGTCACGTTTTAGTTCTCTCCCACGCACTGATTTAAAACTTCTTCTTCAACCCGTCTTCACTTCATTTCAGTCTGTAGCATTCTTTCCCAGGCAGGTGTTGAGTCATGAATAAGCAAGTTAAAGTCGGAATCAAGATTGTTCAGAAATCTTGTTTAAAATTTCTTTTTGTACTTGCGACTTGGACGTAACTTCCATTCTGATACTTTTACCACACTGTTGTACTTACTATTCAAATATCTGATGTGGACGCCACATAATTTCTTTGTACGGCCTATTAAAATGCAGACATTTTTTGCTGTACTTCATTTACGTTTATTTCCTCTAATTTCATTACAGATATATTTCTCATTCAATTAGTGCAGCTCTCACTTCTATTAATTAATGATAACTCAAAACAGTAACATTTTTTGCTTTTAAATCGCTAAGTCAATTAATAATAGAGAATAAATTTGAAAGAAAAGAAAATAAATATCATTACTCTTTGCAGAGCACAAAACACTGTCGCCTGAAAGATAAAAATATGTTAATTCGGGCAGTGGCAACACATTTCTTTTAAATCTCCGATTTTTTGGTTATATTCCAAAGGTAAATATATTGCTTTTTGCCGAGTGGCAACACACTGCTTTATATTGCTGATCAAATTTGAAACATAATTATCTTACTCTCTAGCGAAGGGCATCAGAAAGCTTTTATATTACTCAGTTTCGAATTAAAAGTTCCTTAATTCATATTTAGGGTTTGAGATGCGCACGTGTATAGGGGGACTACGTGTGTTCAAAATAGTATGACTGTAATTACCGCCTTTTTTGTGCAGTGCAAAGAACATACATATACATCCAGGCCGATCCTAGCGAAGGTCAAGATGATGCACTGCCAAATTTAAGAGCAACGAAGTATATTTGAGAACATTTGCAAATATCAGTACGGAGCGTGACATAAACCATTCGACATAAAACCAAACTCGTCCGGAATGTGGTTGATCTTAAAGAGGGTGTTTATATTATAAAAATGTTAAATAAAGATCTGAATTGTTAAGAACTTCGTTTATTTTTTTCTAAATCGCTCATTTTGTTAAGAGGTACCATTATTATATTATTATTCAGAAAATAATTATCTTACATAATTTTAAATGGCAGTATTAAGGAAATTGGCTATTTAAGTGTCTGCGCAGAAAATGAATTAAATATCCGACGTTTAGCAGAATGGCAACAGTTGATCAATGCATGGTAGTGTAACATAATTGTTTAAAATGTTCGACAAAAATTTTATATAGACGTTGTTTTAATACAAAATACTCGTTGTAAACTTGACGGGTATTTGGTACATAATTTAGATCTCATTTAATTCGAAAAAGGGGATGGGCAGACGACCTCTTATGGGAGCGGCATATCTGAATACACGCATTATCTCGGAAAACAGGTGTTTGCTTCAGGCGCGAAGGGTGGATATGGGTCCAATCTTTTTAGTCGTCTGCGAAAGGAGCGTTTCCAGATCCCTCACTTGGTGTTGACCTCATCATTGCAATTAGCGGATATAACTAAAATTTTTTGTAAAATTACTTAGCTTTCTTATATTTTTTTAAGGCTATTTCGCTCACCGTAATGTTTTATTCTTAAAAATGGCTTACACAAATTGTTTCCATAGTTTTTGGACTGATAAGTTACGGTACGCTACCATGCACTTATCGTTAACGTTATTTTTTAAGTGCTGACATTGCCCAAAAGCCATCCCAATTAACTTTAGCAGTACAGTTCATTATCTAATTACAGTGGCTGAAAAGTTGCATATAATTTGTTATAGTAATTAAATAGTTTTTATAGTTATAATTTATAAAAAAATAATAAAATAAATAATAAATTAAAATGTGAAGGGTTTCAGATTTTAAATTACATCCAAAGGGGAGTTTTATTAACATTTTGTGTGTTATCTTTATTTATTAAATAAAGCATAAAATTCAGTTCAAAAGCAGTATCGCAAAATAGTTTTAAATTGAGCATATCCTTTAGAATTTCCAATACACAGTCTCTCTCGCTGGAGATAAAAATACTTTTTCTGTCCAACGTGTCCATTGCTCGCTTTGAAATCCTCGAGCTTGTTTATCAAAAATTTGTTAAACTTTTACGAAATATAAAATCGATAATAAAACAACTTCCAAATTTCAAATTTGGGCTTCCAGATTCCCATATTCGGGTGGAGACGTACGTTATTCAAAATTAGATAGCTCTAGGTACCGTTGTTTTATCACAATGCGAGAAACATCCATACATTTGTGCAGTTTCGTCATTATTCAATTTCTTTAAATCTAACACAGGGCGATAGTATTTGGTGGCAACAATATGAAAAGTGAAACAACGCTTTTTGTGAATCGACGCCTAATGCCAAAACGAAATTAATAGTCCTTTTGGGAAAATTGCCTCTTCGGACTAATAAAAATTATCTCATAGTAGTTAATATAGCATATAGTTATTACAGAATTTTTGTATGTCATGAAAATAAAAACTTCGCGTACTGTAATTTTTATGTACTAGTTTTTTTTTAATTTTTTCGAGCTAATTTATAAAATGTGTAAGCCAAATTTATTCGAAACCAGCAAGAAATAATTTGAATAGTAAAGTTTATCTAATGTTTACTTTTTTGTATGAAGTAAAGAAATTATTGTAAAAACAGAAGAGAAACACGTCAAAGTGAAACATAAAATTAGCGAATCAACAGCCTTGTGTTTGGCATAGATTTAGTCAAGAACTCAATCCATTTCGAGAGGAAACATATACAGGTTCCTCTTCGTCAGATGCAAAGAAATCTGCAAGAGTGGAAAGTAGCGGTCGTATTTGTACCCTACGGCAGTAAACCAATCGAGAATGTAGGGCCATCTCTCTGCAAAAATAGTAGGTAAATAGAATTTTAAAAGCGTTAGGAAGCACTGGATTTTATTTAATGTCATAAACTAACTAAGGTAAATCTTTGTGACTATGAATAGCTTCAAGAAAATTCAGTTCACCGATGGAAGAAGCTTTCTCAATAACTTTTCGTCACAGAAAGTCAATATTATGATTAAATTTCCTTCTACGGATAGCTGTCGAAGATTTATTAATTTCTCCTTTTCGGACATAAGATTCCTGTTCACCGGATACAAAACTTTAACGCTGTTTTAGTTTCTCCGATATATCTGAAACCACGCTGACACGATATACTATAAATTCCCCAAAAATTAAAGCCGACAATGGAATCTTTAAGGAACGTGTAGAGATATAGGGTATTTTTTTGAAGCAGAAGAAGTGAAAATTGAGCAACGCCTTCGCCGGGAATCCAACCACGGACCCCTGGAATACGTGCCCAGCGTGCAGACCACTACACTACGCAGGCGTGCTAAGAAGGCGAGAGAAATACCTTATATACTTCCTCTTTTAAAGGGCGACTAGGGTTTTTGGGGGAACCAATCGCCAAATCCTGGGTGTGGAGAATCATCATCCACCACCCTTTTTAGTTCGGGGACCACTGTAGAGACATAAAGTATTTTTTGGAAGTAGGAGAAGTGAAAAATGTGTAACGCCTTCGCCGGGAATCGAAACACGGACCTCTGGAATATGCGTTCAGCACGCAGACCACTACACTAGGAAGGCATGCAAAGGAGGTGGGAGAAATACCTTATAATCGAAACATGGATTTTATTGATAGGCGAGAAAATGACTTCAAAATTGAACTTCTTGCAATCGACAGGAGGATGAACTGGAAGCATGACAAGGTTATTCATTTTTTATGGTAACCTGAACATTTTTAAAGGCCTTTATTAATATCCCCGGAAGAAAATCCTCGGTCATTGGCAAGTATATGAACTATATCAGATAACTGAGTTCGTTAACAAGCATAAGTTATAAGACTTTGAGAGTACGAAATACATAATAGTAAAAAGAAACCATTTTTGTTTGGTAGGGTAACATGACTTAGCATGGGGAAGTAAACTTACAGAAAAGGGTTTACGGTAAGCCAGTAGTGCTGAAAACGGTACCTACAGCCATTTAATTTTTAATAATGTAATCTTCCACTAAATATGTATATCCGGAAGATCAAATTTGAAATTTGTTTTATTATCGGTTTCATATTTTGTAAAACTTTAACGAATTTTTGATTAACAAATTCGAGGATTTCAAAGGGGGCAATTGCAACACTTGAACCGAAAAAAACATTTTTATCTTCAGCGTGCGAGACTGTGTATCGAAAATTCTAAAGATATGCTTTTTTAAAATTATTTTGCGATATTGCTGTTGAATTGAATTTTATGGTTGAAGTGCGAAGAAAATGACATTTAATAAAAAAAAAGGTAACACAAAAAACGTTAAAAAAACTCCCCTTTGGGCGTAATACAAAATCCGAACGCTTTCAGATTTTTTTGATTTTACTACGGAGGCACCTAATAGCTGGGTCACCGTTGCCTCCTATGGAAGGACATACAATTTACATTCAAATGTCGGGATTCGAATCCGGGCCCTTGTGTACGGTAGTTAGTCTCACTAACCACTTTCCCGTCTGGTCACCGAGTGTACAAAAACAAATGCATGTAATTAATTTATAAAATATATGATGAATATTTATTCACTACTAATGCAAATTAAATCATGTGAATATGGCAACAGCTAATTATGCGACATCCGAGCCAAGCGGGGAGATGTCTAAAACATTAATGGATTATTATTACAAAGCTAGGGAAAAAAGTGAAACCTGCGTCATTATTATCCCATTACTGAATATGGTCGGACTTCGTTTAATTTAGGGCATCACGGAGAATTTTCCCAGAATGCACTTTTTTGTTTTGTTTTTGAGAACACGAGGAGGTAATTAAGGTATGGGTGTGGGAAAAAAAATCTCGCTGTGGTTGAATTGTCCCAGCATGTTCATCGATCAATCAATAGGTCGATGAATTTAACGAAATCAATTACTTGGTAATAATTTTGCAATCCATGTTACTATTTGAATGAGGCATACATCATTCAAATAGTAATATGGATTGCAAAATTATTACAGGTCATGGTGCTACTAGCATAGCCTTCGGTAGAAACACTAACAATTTTCCAGATCTTTCGACTACTGTGTGTTCAACATTTTATGCGTTAGAGATATCTTCAGCGGACGGAGTGGTTCCAAAATCTTATACTACCATGGTTGTATCACCTGTGCGACTTAGCAAATGCTATCATAGTATTTTAAAGTTCTATTTCATGCCTGATAATGAGACAGTTTTTCAAACTATCGTCATTCGTCGTTAAATAAAATATAATTTATCTCGCAAATTATAGCTGCTTAGCAAACTGAGATTTTTAAAAACCACGAAAATTATTGCAGAGCTCGGGCCAATAAGTGTCTGGTTTTAAAATGCTTCAAATTATCCCAAAACTTCTCATAAACCTCTTTTATTCTTTCACAAAAGTAAAACAATCTGATGCGGACACCACGTGACTTTCTTGTACGGAATATTAAATTATACGCATTTTTTGCTGCATTTCATTTAAACTTATTTCCTCGAATTTCATTAGAGATCGATTTCCCATTCAATTAATTCAGTTCTCACTTCTTGGCAAGGCAAAAATACATATAAACTCAAAATACTTTCATTAAAAATTGAAAAATATAGAAAAAATAAATAAATAAATAAAACACCAAATACAGTTAAAAAATTTTTACAATTAAAATTAGAGTTTCTACGCTAAAAACAACCTATTCTACCAGCAGGCAAGAAAGCAGATTTTTCGGTGAGCAAAACTGAAAGTTTACTTTCGGTCTCACTCGGCAAAAGGACACTGAAGGTGAAGAAACTGACTTAATTCACTATTCTGGTAAGTTTCAAATGTAAACAAATATGGCTGCTATGGTAAAAAAATTAGGCTTAGCCGCATTTAAACAACTTTTAAATTGTTGATAATTCTACAACTATTGCTTGCAGTTTAACTAAAGGCATAAAAACCTTAACCGGAACATAAGAACAACATAATGCAATAATATTTAAAGTAAAATATGCATAATTTACCACCATACAAGAATAAAGAAATTGAGCTCACCGAGCCGAGTAACATGGTATGTATATACACTCACTCCCAAAAGTTAAGCACGAAGATGTAAAATGCAAAAAAAAAAAAAAAAAAAAAAAAAAAAAAAAAAAAATTAACAAATACTGCTTTAATTGACATAAAATCCGGCAGGAAAGTAGCATATAAATTTATGCATAAAATAAAATCAATAATTATATACAGAAATGAAAACAATATTAAATTTTTGTAAGTTATCAGATAATGACATACTGGAGACTTAAACATAATTATGCATAAAGTGAAAATGAATAAAAGGACATTAATAGGGTATGTGGTCCCCCCCTTATCTGTATACAAAGTTTATACCTTGTGACAATGCTTTCAATTAGGTGCTCAACCACCCAGAATTAAGCAATCTCCATTCTTCTTGTAGAGCAGTTTCCGGCTCAATAAAAGTGGCTGGAGATGAGAAACGTGAAGATACAGCACGGCCGAGAGCATCCCAAAAGAATTTCAATGGGATTAAGGCCGGGCGAATATGCTGGCCACGACATACGCGCAATCCCTTCACTCTCCAGGTAGTCATCGACGATGTCAGCTCTATAGGGACGTGCGTTATCGTCCATTAAAACAAAAGTAGGGCCAACTGCTGCAGCGTACAATCTCGCAATGGGTTCTAGGACTTCATCTCGATACCGAACAGCCGTCAAAGAACCCCGTTTAAAGATGTGCAAAAATTTATCTTGCAGGTCGGTGCGGTATCCTAATGAAATCCCTGCCCACACTATAATGCTTCCGCCTCGGAATGCGTGATGTTCGGTGATGTTTTGGGACTGATTGCGTGTTCGTTGTTCACGCCATATCCTTATACGCTTGTCATCTGGCTCTAGAGCAAATCTTGAGAGTAAACATGACATTGCTCCAGTCAGACACATTCCAATTGACATGTTCCCGGCACCACTATAATCGTGCCCCTCTTGATTGGACGGATAGAGGAACACAAACTCGAGGTACCCGGGCGTACAGTTACTCATGTGTAATCTTCGGCGTATAGTAGCTGCAGATATCGCCTTACCAATGGACGCTGTAACCATAAATGTCACACGTGTGGAGGTCGCTCTGCGATTCCGCTTGGCTACAATAGCAATATATCGATCTTCCGCGGGGGTTGTACCTAACTGCTGCAGCGTAACTGCAAAAAACATATTTGCATACTTCCGTCTACCTCTGCAGCGAATTGCATCCTCTTCAATTCTGATTGGCTTACGGAAATTAGCATTTTCCTCTCCGTGCTTAACGTTTGGAAGTGAGTGTATATATTTAAGAAAAATAAAGAATATATTAAAGATTAAATTAGCACCGTAAATTTTCCTTCTCAATTCTAAAAATAGTAGCCTCTGTTTCCACTGCATCATTTCTAGATTAAGTCATGTCATATGATTCTTACGTAATTCTGATGATGTAAATGGAACTAAAAACTCAAGCAACCAGTAGTAATTTTACAATAATATTAACTATTCAATCAAAATGCATCGAGAACCAAAACTAACTCAGTCCGAATTAAGATTTCACCCTGAACATGACGCACTTGCTTCAAACGCTTTGGCCTAGCTGGATTGCTGTCTGTCTGCTGCTTCCTTCTTGCTGTAAAATTATCAAAAATGTCAACCTCTTGTAATAGGTACAATTAATGTGCGCTGCGAAAAAAAAAGGGGGGGAACAGTTCTATATCTTCCGTTCTACTGGGCCGATTGACAAAATTCAAATTGCGTTTTTCATGTCTCGAAAGCGCGACTTAGGATATATATTAGAGTTATATATAGTATTGTTCTAACATAGGTATTTTGTCACAAAATCGGACTTTTTCTGAAATAACATACCAATTTTTTTTTTCATATTTCGATTCTACGACTCAAATAATGCCTAGCTATTAAATTTTGTAAAGTTTGGTGCGAAATTTACGGAGAAATTCAAAAATTTATCTTGGCGGAGTTTTTTCAGTTTGAGCCAAGAATAAGAAGTTTAAGAAGCCACTTGGCGAACTTCTGAATATGTGACAACCAATTTTCCTTTCCCTTTATGCCGGAGCGGAAAAAATGTACCTTGTTCCTATCTTTTTATATTGTGCATGAGCGGAAGTCATAGACACACGTATGTCTTGAAAACAAATTGTACGAATGTTTTAAACACCTTCTATCAGCATTTACAATCAACTTCTGTAACCCTTCATAAAGCTGAAGAAAAAGTCACTTCGTTTCTACTTCCAAATAAATTTAGCAAAGTGTCTAAACCACATTTGGTGTTTTATCGCTTTCAACAAATATGCCAAATTTCAGAATGCGCAAGTATGTAAATTCACGTACATCTTCGGAAATTTTGAATAAAAAATTGTAATTTTTTGCAGTTATGCTTAGAAATATGTCTACTTTAAGATGATGGTAAAAAATAATTCAAAACGTTTTATGAAAAAATTATAAAAATTATTTAAAAATACAAATTTTAAAAATAAATCATAAAATATGGGTGAATTTTATTTGGAATGAATCTCAATTTCGACATGGGAAAGGAAGAATCAAATAAGTTGAATAAAAAAAGAGAGATTAATGAATATATACCAAACTGAATTAACATTGAGGAGCTAAAATTTTGAGAGCTAATTTTTTTAAAACTACTCGAGCGATTTTTACAAAACTTGGTAGTTTGGCGTCGAGTCGTAGAATCGAAATATGGAAAATAAAATGGTATGTTATTTCAGAAAAAGTCCGATTTTGTGTCAAAATCGCTATATTAGAATAATGCTATATATAAATCTAATACATATTGTAAGTTGCAAGTTTAAAATGGAAGATATACGGTTTTTCGATCCAAATGAGTAATTCAAACGAGTAATTTTGAAAATTCGTTTCTTTAGAAAAATTAGTACTTCGGAAAAATCTGCCATTCTTACAGGCCTTCGAATTTAAGATTTACCACATTTTCAGTGACATATTGTTACGAAGAATTTTGTACGTACATGGATGATTTTAGTGCAGTTATATGTGACATTGATGTATTTTTCTGTAGAATGTAACATAAAAATCTACAGAGAGATGGCCTTTCGGAAAAATAAGAATACAGGGGCAAGTCTATTTAACACTGAGTAAATGGCAATCTCGCTAATTTGGCGAGATATCATCAAGCTGGCAACGGCTTTGGCGATTAATTTTTGTCGTCAAATTTGGTTAAAAATCGCTAACCTTGGCGACCGTTGGGCGACATTTGCGTCCGGTCCCTTGTATTATCGTAATAGATATTGTAATTGAATATTGCCTTCATATGCAACTGTAACCGTACCCGGCTCTCATATGCCTTCCAGTAATTTTAAGAAGTACTAGATATTTCTGGGACGCTGGGTGAAAACTATATAAGATCGGAGAGAGCATCTTAGTTATAGGTTACTTGTTAGTCCAGCGTGAGTTCGGAGTATTGCGATATCTCCGTGTTAGCTTCGCTCTTAAGATGCGCTTTGCATTGCGTTGTGTTTAACGTTCTTAGTAGTTTGAAGAGTAACTACTGATTGTACTTTGTATTTTGATGCTGTAAAGAGTTGTATGACTATTTTTGTGGAAAGTACCCTTTGTAAAATAAATTTTATCAAATTCTGATCAATTCTGTGTGCATTCAATCTATGACGAAACTGTACGCCCGCAACAGTATATAGAGGAGAAAATTTGCGCTTCAGAACGAAAGATACCCCGTTTTTCAATTGGACAGCGCTGCTTTACAGAATTCAAGGTCTTATTTATTTTATTTTTTTTTTAGTCCAAAGGGACAGTTTGCCCAGAAGGACTATTAATTTCGTCGTTTTGGCATTTTGCATTGATTCACTACAAGAGTTGTTTCAATTTTCAAATTGTTGCCACCGACTTTTAGCGCCCTGCATTATATTTAAAGAAATTAAATAACGAAGAAGCTGCATGAATACATGTATGTTTCTGGCATGGTAATAAAACAGTGGTACCTAGAGCCATTGAATTTTGAATAACGTAATCTTCCACCGAATATGGGCATCTGGTAGGCCTAATTTAGAATTTGGAAATTGTTTCATTATCGATTTCATATTTTGTAAAACTTTAACGAATTTTTGATGAACAAACTCAAAAGATTTCAAAGCGAGCAATGACAAAGTTGTACAGAAAAAACATTTTTATCTCCAGCGCGTGAGTCTCAGTATCGGAAATTCTAAAGGATATGCTCAATTTAAAGCCATTTTGCGATATTGCTGTTGAACTTAATTTTATGGTTTAAGTGCGAAGAACATGATACTTAATAAATAAAGGTAACACACAAAATGTTAAATAAAAGCCCCTTTGGACGTAATTTAAAATCTGAAGCCTTTCAGATTATTTTTTCCCCGGTGGAGGTGCAGGCAGGGATGGAAGGATACCTAAGAGCTTTAACTAACATTTCAGTCGCCGAATTCCACTCCGTGGTTTTAAAACCAGTCTATCGCCGCTGCGTTCTCGAATTCCAAATCGTATCTTACACGGTTTGTGACAGGTACTCGCTTTGCTGCTAGCTGAGAAAAATAAATTAAAATTTTCAACGAAAAAAAAAAAAAAATAAATAAATAAAATAAATAAATAAAATAAATAAATAAATAAAAAATAAAAAAAAGAAGGGAAAGCGACGCTCTTTAAAAGAACAAGTTATGCTTGTAGATTTAATGAATCGCCACTCTTGAACGAGAGTTCGAAATGTTTGGAATAGGTTAAAAAAATAATAATAACGCTAACGCAGAAAAGGGTCAAGGCTCTCTTCGAGCTGAGGAGGTCGGTAACTGCTGCCAACTCGCCTAAAGAAATTTTGCAGAGATTCAGAAGAAAGGCCGCTGTTTAAGAGATTAGAAACCGCAATAAATTAAAAAAAGCATTAATGAGCTTTAATTAAATTATTCAAGTGATTGATTGCGGTATTGTTGGGGCTGTAACTTTATCTCGATTTCCGGGGTCATTTTGTTGAATGTTAAGGGATTTTCTAAGGTGTAGTTAGTATCAGATTTCTTTCTTCCCCCCCCCCTATGATTTTATGAGCGATTTTTTTGGAATTTTGTAAGGTATCGCCAGTATCGTATTATTCCACAATTTTTTTCTTAAATTTTGAGATTTTTTTTTAAATATCATGAATATCAGATAATTCCATAATTATTTTCTCCCGTTTTAGAGGGTTTTCTAAGATATCATGAGTATTAGATTTTTTCAAGTCAACTTTGACAAATTTATGCATGGTATCCTAAACCAGCACGAGTATCGGGTTTTTCTACTATTATTTTCCCGAATTTTACATATGTTCTAAAATATTCCGAGTATCGATATTTTCCACATTTATTTTCATAACGAATTTTAGAGGATTTTCTAAGGCGTCTGAAAATATCAGATTTTTCCGAGATTGTTTTGGGGAATTTTGTGTCGCTATAAACAAATTCCGTATGTTTTTTTTTTTTTTTTTTTCCTTCAGCTGTCAGAAAACGTCATGGGGTGCAAAAATAAACATTTTCGACATATTTTACATTTATTTTCATAAAGGCAAGAAAGCGGCTGAGGCTCACAGTGAAATTTATGGTGTTGATTGCTTAAAAGAATGCATGTGTAAAGAATTGGTTTAAAAAATGTTGTTCTGGAGATTTTTCATTTGAACATAGATGACCAATGTTCTGGCCGACCTTCTGAAACTGCGGATGACAAAATTAAGGCCAAGTTGAATCGAAATGTCGTATAACTGTGCGAGACAATGCAAAACGTTTAAATATATCACCCACAATAACTAAAAATCCCATAAGACGTCTTGGATTCGTTAAGAATCTCGATATTTGGGTTCCACGTGAGCTGAAAGAAATTCACTTAACGCAACCAATCAGTATTTGCGATACGCATTCCAAACGCGATGCATCGACTCTTTCTTGAAACGAATTATTATTGGTTATGTAAAATGAATCGTCTGCAATAACATTAATCGAAAAAAATCACGGTTCAAGCATAATGAATCAGCGCAAATCTTAGCGAAAGCTGAACTGCGTCAGATAAAAGGTTTGGTTTGGTTTACTTAATTATGGCAAAGCACACTAGGGCTATCTGCCTAAGAGGAGGGATGCCTTCGTGGAGGACTTTCTAAGGGAAACTGGCTCGTATACACGTTACACATAGGGAAAACCACGAAAACGCTCATGCAACCAGCCCGTTCGCGGGATTCGGACCTCAGACCGAACTACCAGTGTTCAGCGACTTTACCGCTCGGCCGCTGGCGGGCCGTCAGATAAAAGGTCGTGCTGACAAGTTGGTGGGATTACAAAGGTGTTTTGTATGAGCTGCTGCCAAGCGACCAATAATAAGCTCACATATTTACTGCCAACAGCATATGAAACTGGAGGAAGCAGTCGAAGGGAAAAGGCCGCAGAATTGGCGAAATGCAAAGGAATCGTGTTCCACCACAACAATGCGAGGCCTCACACATGTTTAGTAACACTTATGCAATTATCGAAGCTTGATTCGGAACTGACGTCTGATCCCCCATATAGTCCCGACCTTCCACCATCGGATTATCATTAAGTCTACGAAATTTCTTAAATAGTAAAAATTTCAGTAATAACGATGACGTCACGTCGCACTTGGTTGAGTGATTTGCTGATTGACCAGAAGTTTCACAAGAAGAGACCAGAAGTTTTATGAGCGCGGAATAATGAAGTTACCAGAAGGATGGCAAAAAGTCATCGAACGGAATGAAAAGTATTTGACTGATTACTTACAAAAATCTGAAATTTGTTCAGTTTTTTTTTTTTTTTTTTTTCTGTTTTAGGGTGTGTGTGTGTGTGTGTGTGTGTTCAAATGTTTCTTGCCAACCCGATATTTCGGAACATATAACAGTAGAGGTAAATCTGTCATTCTAAGAACAACATCGATTTCAAAGACACACCCATTAATTTAAATTCAACTAATATTCATAAATACTGTATCGAATACATTATAAATTAAACATACTTTAAATTATATCAGTTAGGCATATTATAAAAGTATGAAATAAATATTTAAATTATTAAAAGAGTTTTTATTGCTGTATTAGCTTTATTATTAAATAAGTTATTAAAAAGAATTTTGAGTCTAAGAAAATAACATAAAATACTGAAATACGTATTGCAGATATTATTTTAGGATTGCCTCTGTTTCTTAAAAATAATAAGTTGCCCATATAAATTAGTAATTTTGAAGAAAATTTAAAATTTATCCCTTATTTCAATGGCACTGATAACAAAAATAAATTCGGAGTGTTGGAAAATAAGATCAGTTAAATCAAACGGTAAAATACGCCTCGTTTAGATAGAAAATTTTAAGTCACTATGTATAAAAATTTGGTGGTTTAAGACGCAGGCCTTAAATTCAGATCTATTAATTGAGAAAATGGCCTTTGATTTTAGAGAAATAAAATGAATGAAATCGAAAGTTAACTTAGTGTCGAAAAAATTAAAATTAATAAAAAAAAATGTGAAAGGATTTTAAATGACGTCCAAAAGGGGCGTTTTTTTAACATTTTGTGTGTTACCTTTATTTATTAAATATCATCTTCTTCGCACTTAAACCATAAAATTCAGTTCAAGAGCAATATCGCAAAATAATTTTAAAATGAATATCTCTAGAATTTCCAATACAGAGTCTTTCCAATACAGAGTCTGGCGCGCTGGAGATAATTTTTTTTTCGTACAGTGTTCCATTACTCGCTTTTAAATCGTTGAGTTTGTTAATCAAAAATTCGTTAAAGTTTTACAAAATTTGAAGCTGATAATAAAACAAATTCAAAATTCGGGCTTCCAAAGTATCATGTTCGGTTGGAGGACTACTCATTCAAAATTTGATGTCTCTAGGTACCGTTTTTTTTTTTTTTTTTCCCCCACAATGCGGTAAACATTCGTGCATTCATGCGGATTCTTCATTATTTAGTTTCTTTAAATTGAATACATGGCGATACTATTTGGCGGCAACAGTTTAAGTGATCCAACGCAGAAAGTAAAACGACGCAAATTGCTGTTTTGAAACTAATAGCCCTTTGTGTCTAACGCCTCTTTCGGCTAATAATCGATTTTGATTTATTAAGAATAATTGTATTCATACATAATTTTTTTTAATCTTCCAGAACAGTTAGGAATTCAAAATAAATTACTGTTCTGAGAGGCACTTTTAATTTCAGTCTTGCCAATAGAGAAGACTTCAAAAAAGTGAAAATAAATGAAATAAAACGCCAAAATCCTTCGTAAAAATATTTTTTTAGTAATCAGCTTTGATGTGTTATGAATAATAGGATTCTTACTTAATTAGTAATTTTGAAAAATTGTTGAATTAGAAATTCGGGAAAATGTGCTAGTCTAAGACGCCATTGATTGTACCTCGTAATTTCAGTGCTATCAGCGAAGTAAAAGATTTTGATTCTAAGAAAATAAAATCTATACAGTCAAACATTAAAATCTGTCATGCAGATATTTTCAACAAAATATACTTGGATTTATTATGAATTAAAGAATTCCTATTTAGTTAGTCATTTTGAAAAAATGTTAAATTAGTAAGTCTGAAAAATTGGCGAGTTTCAAATGCCATTGATTCTAAGATGTGCATCCCATAATTTTAGTGCTATCAACAAAGAAAAGACTTTGATTGTAAAAAAAAATACAATTTATGAAATCAAGTACGTCCTCCAAATATTCTTTAATAACCGACTTAGATTTATTAAAAACTATAAGTATTCCTCTTTGAATTAGTAATTTTGGGGAAAAAAAGAAAAAAACCTAATTTCCGATTCTAAGACGATGTCATTTCCAAGATGCACCTATTTGCTTTTATTCCTCTCAATCGATTCTAAGAAAATAAAATGGTAAAATGATACATTTTGAGGGAGAAAAATTGCAGCTTTATTTGCAATCAAATTGCAGTAGTAAATCAAATTTTGAAATATTTGAATTGGTAATTCTGAAAGGAAAACAAAAGTGTTATTTGGGAAAAATCTGAGATTCTAATCTTTTCAGCGACATTACGGAAACTTTTTGTTGGTTAGTAGTAACTGACGTAAAACAAAAGGGTAGGAATTCCATAGCTGCAGTTTTACTGGACATATTTTACTGGATTCCACTTCACGTTTCCGTGTCCACCAAACGATTTCTTCCCCGGAAAACATATACCATCTTCTTCGTCCTCGCCATTTTTTCGTACGCTTAAGTAATACGCGGCAGATAATACACGTTCTTCTTCTTCTTATTATTATTATTATTATTTTCGGGGACGTTTATTAACGTGTTATTTTCGGGCCGCACGAAGGTCATATAACGTAATGACATATCAATTTTATTCTGTTCCAATCTGCGACCTGTGACAGGAATGCATAAAATCACATTACAAGGATAAAAGGAACGGAAGAGGGGGAGAAAAGAACGGTGAACATCTTGAATCTTACATAATGACCTTCGGTAGCAAACACGTGGGTTACAAATAAACGAATAAAGGAAGAGATACTGGTAAATATATGATCTTTTGGGTAAGAGATTGGGATAATTTTTTAATCATGCGAAGTATCTGGTGGGAGGGGGGATGTGGAATCTTCTTCATTTTCGGTTAATTATATGACATTATGCCGTTGGAATTCTAATTATCGGGATGTGTTGTGATTGGTTCTCTTGAGCTGATATAAATTTTAAGTTCCTGTTAATTAATTTTAGAAGTTTTCTTCGCGTAAACTTTCCAGAATTTTTGGACCATTATATGCATGTCCCATAACGTTATTTTGCGCTAACATATAACGGTAGTTTACATTATATGAATTTTACATTGTCATGGAGCAGCATTACGTTACGTTACGCTAAGCTACGTCATCATACGTAGTAGTGGTCTCAAACTGGCAACCTGCGGTCCGCATGGGGCCCTCGAAGCAGTTTTATGTGGCCCACGAATGCATTTCAATTATGTATTTGTTGTAAATGCGATGTTGAAACATTTCCAGACTTCCGTCATTAGAGCCCATCATCGATAAAGTCGCTGAACACTAGTAGTTTGGTACGAGTTTCGAATCTCGCGAACGGGCTAGCATCATGGGTCTTATTTGTGACTTTCCTTATGTGTATCGTGTATACGAACCAGTTTTCCTAAGAAAGTCCACCACTAAACATTCCTTGCCTTAGCCAGATAGCCCTCAAGGCTTTGTCGTAATCACATAAAAAATCAGTTATTTGAAGTTTGAGTTTACATTATTTTCATTACCATTAAAACTAACGTGTATAACGAAACCGAAAACTTTATGATAAGAAGTAATTAATTTACATTGTGATATGAAAATTACAATATATGAAATACCCAATAAAACAAATTCAAAATTCGGGCTTCCAGGTGTCCATTTTCGGGTGGAGGACTATGTTATTCGAAATTTAATGGCTCTGGGTACCGCTCTTTTTTCACAATGCAAGAAACATACATACATTCGTGCTAATTGTTCATTATTTAATTTGTTTAAGTATAATACAGGGCGATGAAATTTGGTGGCAGCAATCTGATAGTGATTCAGACTTTTATAGTGATTCAACGAAAATCCCGATTTGAGAGTAAAAGCTCTTCTGGGCTAACGCTTCTTAAAAACTCTTTCGAAATTTAAAACTGGGCGGCTAGCCGTTTTTTACTAGAAAGAGATTACATTATTATTAGATGCTAGAAAGGTAAGTTGCTAAAAGTTTCGTGAAATTTCATCTTTTATCCCATGCTTGGCCCTTTTCTTTCGCGTTAATATTTGTACTGTAATGATAAATCACTGTAGTGTAAGCAACGCTTCAAAATTTTGAAAACGTTCTAGTTAAAACATAGTGACGTCAAAATATTCCAGGGGTCAAATCTTATTTCTAGGTGTATGTGACATTCTAAACTAAGATAAGATTCTAGCTGTTGCCACGAGTTAAGAAAAAAAGGGAGTAAGTTAACAAAGGAAAAAATAGTTTGTTACATTCCATTTGCATGTATGAAAATTCTTCTTCGCATTTCATTCGCGAATCACGTTTGTTTACTTCTATTTAAAATGTTGTAAATTATGCAGTTGTTTTGCCAGCTTTAGCAGTCAGAAACGACGAATTACGAAATAACGCTGCGTGAAAAAATTCGCACAAGGTCCAAAGACCCATGAAGTAATCTCTTGCAGCGACAAAATATAGGTGGCGCTGATGCTTTTTTGCAATTTCCATAGATGGTGAAACACATGGACCTTATAAGAAATAGACTAACCCAAACGGGTTTTCCCCCTTGTCTGAGGCGTTGCCGGCTGTCACCTTCATCACATCCGGAGGAGTAGGGACGACTTGCAGAAATTTACATTGATTGCCTATTGCAGCGTGTATAATTGTCAAGAAAAAGCTGGTTGTAGCGCCTCATTTCACAAATTAGAATTTCTACATGTTTTTATTTTGGAAATTGAAATTGATTTTTAAAAATGTAGCATATTTCTCGAGCATAATTAACATCCAATAATTATAAAGCTATTGCATACTTTCAGGACTGGATATTTTTTTAGCTTTTTCTATGCTGTAAGGAAATTTGTAACTACTTCTTTTAGAAAATAATATTTTAAATATGCACTAATAGAAAATTTCAAACAAGCAATTTTGTCTTGCAATTTTTATGCTTTTTATTGGTGTAAATACGTAAAAAATATTAAAATATTTAAAAACGAATTTTTGAAAGTTTTGATTAAAATTCTAAATTGTGCTGCTTTTTTAAAATTATAGATGAGTATTATAGCACAATTTCTATAAGGGAATTTTATTTCAATTATATTTCATAATACATCATAGTGATAAACACTTTTGACTCCTTAATAATTTTTACACATTTAATATTAAAATTGTATTTAAACGTAATAATTAATTTTGCTTGTATTTTATAATGATTATTTTTTTAATTTATTTTTAGTTCTGCATAAGATTTTTTTATTTATTGTTAATTTAATTTATTAGCCCATGCATGAATACATGTATGTTTCTCGCACTGTGACAAAAACGACAGTATCTAGAGCCATCGAATTTTAAATAATGTAATCCTCCACCCGAACATAGGCATCTGGACGGCCGAATTTCGAATTTGTTTTAATCTATTTCACATTTTGTAAAATTTTAACGAATTTTTGATTAACAAACTCAGCGAGTTCAGAGCGAGCACTGTATGGATATGCTGTTTTCAAATGTATGTGGTTTACGGGCGAAGAACATGATATTCAATAAATATAGGTAACACACAAAACTTTAAAAAAAGAGTGCTTCTAGATTTTATTTTATCTTTTTTTTTTCTTTCATTACGCTCAGAAAATTTTATGCTCCGAATTTTATGAATTATTAAAATAACTAATCCACTTTAATGTTAATAATTTAATGATCATATAATCAAATAAATATGATCGTTTTGTAATGTTATAGTTTGGAAAACCACTGCCTGAAAATGCTCATTAAATTAAAAAAAAAAAAATTATCAGATCTTGTTTAATTTTACCTTATTTATTTCAAAGCATCGCGTACTATCGGTCTCATTTAATTTTACTTTATTTTTAAGCAAAATTAAGTTCATAGAGTTTTTAGTGTTTTACCAAAGTAAAGATGTTTGTACAAGAATTACGCGTGAAAAAAATGCGCGAAATGCAGTAAAAAGTGCTTTAATGAGATATATTAAATCCTATTTGGAAAAAGCTGTTGCTTTCATAATCTCATCACTATACAACGTATCATATTTAATAATTAAAAAGAGTTATGTGATACAAACGCCACAGGTTTCAGTGTTAAAGTAAACCAGATCGTCCCTACTCTTTCTTGCCGACATGTCGGTGATGCGCGCCCCGTCCACTGGGTTAGTCTATCTCTTATAAGGTCCTTGGTGAAACAGTACTGACGCAGGTCACGACATGGTTATTCGCTGAAGATGCGATTCTTGCCTACTTACCATATATACCAAGTGAAACTTTCATATGCTAATGAAAAGAAAAAGGGGGGATGTGAGATTTTTAACATTCTCTAAGGATGTTTCTGATATTAAAAACTTTTATTCGTTGTATTATATGCCAATATGTTGTAGCGTTGCGCGCCTCCAACTTGCACGCAACCAAGAGGTGACTGTGAAAACTGGATAAAAGACAGTCTTGTTAAGGGTTTAAGTCCCTTTTTATTCAACGTAATAAATTACAAGTGCGTGCTCTTGACGCTCACAGACTGCGCCAACTCGGCGGTCAAATAAAAATAATAACCTGAAAAGAAACTAAAGACAAGACTCTAACTAGGAGGCTCTCTAAAAGTAACTAACTCACCGCGTTTTACAATACCGCTGCTAATTCAGCAAACTTGAAGATCACTTGAACGATTAACACTACTTCCAGGCAAGCACACAGGCCGAAACGCGGGGTTCTTCAATTTCTGGCCAACTACCTTCGCGCTCGTGAAGTAAGAATATTACACCTCGAACTCGTTGCCTTTCTATTTAAATCAGAATACTTCCGCTGATAATTTGAATCCTTGCGCATTCTATTAAAATTTACATACTCTGGCATTGGCAGTTCCAGGGGAAAGTAAGGCTTGACAGGAAAGATAGTTTAAACTTAAAATAAATGTTAGTTAAAATAAATATAAACCCTACATTTGCCGCTGCCAGAATTTGGAAAACTTGGAAGCAGGTCCTACAAACGACCTGTTGTAAATTTCTCTAATGCTGAACTAACTGTCGAGAACCTCGTTTACACAAAAAAATCTTATGTAACAAATTGTATACTAAAATTCTGTGTATACTTATAACTTTCTCTTCTTACAGCAACTTTTCCTGGACTTCATCAATCAATCTTGGTCTTTCCTGCTGGAAGGAATAAGTATCAGTATCTTTCTAAATACATTATAATTTACACTTTCTTGACACAATAAATTTTTGTTTTTACACGATTCGTTTTTCTTAGTTATTGCTTACTTCACATTCATTCAATTTTTCAAGCATTAATTTAACTTTACCCTGGCTCTCCACCATGTGTGGTGTCAAACGGGAATATTCGTGTTTTAGTCTTACAACACTTCCCCTAACCACCATGATTTGTTAGAATTCAACGACCAAATAGACACACCTTACTCGACATTCTACAACTCAATGAGCTACTTTAACATTCTTAAAAATTCAAATGTAGGTGGAGAACCCTACAAAACACATTCATTCTAACTTCCCCCTCATTCATCTTTAGACATGCAGGCTTTCGCTCTAAAGCATGACTTTAACTACAATTTAATACTTAAATTTTGACTTCATTGCTTTTGAGCATTTACTTTTAGCATCTAAAATTTTATGCTTCTAGACTAAATTCTACTTTTACATAACATTCAAGTATTTACGTACATTTACAAAATTTTAATACATATAATTTTTACAATTTACCATACAATGAATAAGAGAAAATAAATTTTTACTTTACTCATTCTTCGCCAAGCTGGCAGCACTGAAACTAAAATTCTTATTAATACAAGAATACGAAGTTATTTTTATCTTCGGCCAAATTTTGGCTTTAACATAACAGAATTAGTCTTTCGACCAACAGAAAATGCTTGTTCTTAGCTTTTATACTTAAAGAAAATAATACTTTTGCCTTAGCTAAATAAAGTAAAACAAAACTAAGTCTCAACCGAGACATATTGACTTTCGTCAAAACATAGAACTTCGTACTTATACATAACATTTCGGAACAAAAGAGAAAAAAAAATTATAGAAGGTTTTAACTTATCTTTGAGTTTTCGATGCTTGAAACTCCGTCATTCTTTTTTGGCAATATTGGTCCCAAGATAGAGGTTTCATGGACGTCAATCTCCTCCTTACTGACCTCCGAGTGTCGTCCACATTAGTTTTTCTTTTGCGTCCTCTACATGCTGGCCTCTTAACGGAGTAATCGTCTGGTTGTTGGCATTTCCGTTTTTCCCTGGGACGGCTGGTCTTGACGTCCTCCGGTCTGGAGTCCTTCTTGAATTTCTTCTGTTCCTGATATTTTTGTTGCTCCTGTTGCCGTTTCAGTTTCCGGAACGGCGGCCTTGCTGGCACCTGACTCTGTGGCCGTGTGCGCGTTCTCCTTGATGTATAATTTCTTCTGCGATCCGTTGTAGGTGGTGTTTTGCTCTTTACCACGGTTTCTTTACGCGGTGCATCTGTATTCTTGTTTTTCTTAAACGCTGGAGTTTGAAAGTTATTTTTTCTTTTTGATACCGACGTCCGGGTTGTAGAAGGGCTAGGTCTCTCTTCAGTTCTCTGCTTCTTGGGTGGTGGAATAGTTGTTGTTATTTCTGGACCTTCTACTTCGTTTAGACTTGAGTCCTGCAAGAAACTTTTAAGGATTTCAAAATCATTTGGATTATAGTATTTTTTCACCTGGTCGGGACTTGCTTTACAGATTTCCCCTCTCTCGTTCTTCAGATATAATACTACTCCTTTAATTTCCTGAATTACATAGGGACCTTCAAATTTTGGAGCTAGCTTTACCGTAAAATTGTCTGGGGCACTTGATAAAGAAAATTTCCGCTTCAATACTTTATCCCCAACTTTAAAATCTGCTTCACGGCGTTTTCTATCATAATATACTTTCTGCCTATTTCTTGCCGTATCCGAGCTTTTAAGCGCCTGATCAATCAGCTTTTGCACATCTTTTTGTTTAAACTCCTGCTCTCTTTGTTGCACAAAGAATAATTTATCTAAAGGCGTAATTAACTTTCTGCCTAAAAATAATTCTGCTGGGGTTTTTCCCGTAGTGTCGTGATTTGCCATTCTTAAAGCATAAGCTAACTCATTTATGTAGCCATCCCAGCGCTTGTGATGTGTGCTCACGTAACTGCGAATTATTTTTACTATGTTTTTATTCACTCTTTCTATGCCTAAAATTTCATTCGGAAATGTAGCGCGAATGCTATTTAAGTACCCGGCCGGGCTGTAATTAATATCATTTATTAACTGACATTGATTGCAGGACCTGACATACGCCGTTACTATTTTGTATAATTGCGGGAAATATACCGCCTCGCGTACCCTTTTTAAAGTCTTTCTGACCCCTAAATGGACCGCTGTTTTCGCGTCGTGTAATTCCTTCAAAATGCTTAATCGAAGCGAGGCTGGGATGACTGGTTTGTACTCAAGATTTTCGTTTGTTGTTTTCGTATAAAATAATAAATTATCTATTATTTCATAGTTTTCTGCTCTATTTCTTATCGCATCGATATCTGTGTGCTCAAAGCTTTCGGGGTCTTTCAAATATGCATAGATATTTCCAAATTCAGGATCAGCTTTCAGTTCAGTAATAATCGTATCTCTAGAATCTAAAATTTTTGAAGTCAACACAGCGCATTTAAGTTCATTTCCTTCATCGTCCAGTTTTATACGAGAAAGTGCGTCAGCTACATTGTTTTCCTTACCCGGTTTATATTTTATTGTGATATTATATTCTTGGAGTTTTAAAGCCCATCTTATTAACCTGGGCGTTAGGTTTTTCCCCGAGTAAAGTCTACCAACAGCCGCATGATCCGAAAAGACTGTTACTGGCGCTTTGCCGAAATAAACTCGAAATTTGTGTACAGCCATTAATACGGCTAATGTTTCTCTTTCTGTAGCTGTATAATTCCTCTGTGTCTGATTTAACGTTTTACTAAAAAATGCCAGAGGATGGTTATTTTGCATAAGAACCGCACCCACCGCATAGTCTGACGCATCTGCTGCAATTTCCAGGTTTTCGTCCCCCTCCGGGAATTTTAAAACAGGGGCATTAATAAGCGCTTCTTTTAATTTTTCAAAAGCTGTGTTTGCTTCCGCTCTCCACGTAAATTTACCCCTTTTTCTTTTGATTACTAAGAGTGGTTCAACAATATTAGCGAAATCTTTTATGAAAGATCGATAGTAAGAACATAACCCAAGGAAAGAAGAAAGTTTCTTGGCGGTGTTGGGCGGGGGGGAAATTCTTGATAGCTTTTATTTTTGAATCTTGCGTTTCTATAACCTTTTGCGAAATTTTATAACCGAGATATTTAAGTTCTTTAGTTGCGAACTTGCATTTTGAGGCGTTAATTGTAAGACCGGCCTTTTTTAATAATTTAAAAACTTGTTCTAAATCATTAATGTGTTGTTCCAACGTACTACTCGTTATAATTATATCATCTAGATAAATTAAAGTTGATTTTCCTAGGACAGGCTTTAGAACAATGTCCATAGCTCTCTGGAATGTTGATGGGGCCCCACACAACCCAAAGGGCATGCGTAAAAATGCATAAGTGCCCAATTTTGTTATAAACGCGGTTTTATGTATGTCTTCGGGTCTCATAGCTATTTGATAGTAGCCAGACGTTAAGTCCAAAGTAGACATGTATCTTGTCGATTTGATCTGTCTAATGATCTCGTCTATAACCGGCAAAGGGTAAACTGGAAATTTGGTAATACTATTTAGTTTTCTGTAATCAATAGCAAACCTCCAAGCCCTTTTATCCGAAGGAGGAAACTCGTTCTTTTTCCTACATAGTACGACTGGACTCGCGTACTCACTATTTATGGGCGTTATTATTTTATTCTTTAACATCTCCTGAATATGTTCTTCGATGATTACGTCTTTTTGTTTGTCGTACCGATAAGGTTTAGTCCTACAAGGTTTTTCGGCATTTAATTGAATCTTGTGCGTGACTATTTGACAATTTCCTGGTTTTTCTGAAAACAAATGAGAAAAATTACTCACCACTTGCTGTATTGCTTGCCTTTCATGGTCATTCAGATGGCTAAGGTCCACTTGCGGTGTCTCCACAGGTTCCACCACCCTCTGGTCCATCTCCAACACCACGGAACTGTCTTGAAAATTTAATTTGGCCCTCGCGGCCCTTAAAAACTCCATACCTAAAATAAGAGAATTTTGCAGATTTTTCACTACAAAAATTAATACTTTGAGGCTTTCCTCTTTTACCTATAAGTTTAATGATAATTTCCCGATGCAGTGACATGTTTTTCCTTGCGCCGCTATAATTTCCGTATTTTTCGTTTTAAATAATCGTACCCTATAAAAATTCTTTTTGAAGAAATTTTCACTCATAAAATTTCCTTCTGCTCCTGTATCGATGAGGGCTTCTACTGGTACATCGCCAACCAGGACTTGTATAATTGGTAGCTGTGAGTTTTTTACGATGACCGTATTTAAATGTCTATTTGAGGGTTTTTTTTTAAACTTCCGGGGTCTGGACCCTCCCTTTCACAGGCCCCTCTACTCGTTTAAAGCTTTCCTTTCAATCTGTGCCTTCTGGGTACGCGAATGTTTATTTTCGAATTTTCTTTTTGGGTCTTGACCTTCGAGTTTCGTTGAGTTAGCTTGATAGCTCTTTCCCCCATAAGAGCGATTTCCATTTCTGGTTTCCTCATTTGAAGATTTCCTTCGGGTACTTTGAGAATACGTTGCCCCTCTGGCTTTTTCCACTATTCTGCGATTTTGAAACTTCACCGCCAATTCGAAGAGCTCCTGCAATGTGCTTGGGTTTCTAATTTCAAAGTAGTCTTGAACAGAGGGTAACAATCTTGGTAAGATTATTTCAATAATCTCCGCATCGGGTTTCTTCCCATACAGCATATCCGTCAGCTTGATTTTTCGTAGAATAAAGTCCGTCAACTCTTCTATATCCCGTTGATAGAAACTATATAGTTCAGCTTCCAGCCGTGCTCTATCTTTCACTATGGGGAAGGCCTTTACTAATGATTTTTTGAAATTTTCAAATGTATATGTTTGGCTTCCAAATTCCCTTAATAAAAATTTGCCTATATTTTTCCACCATAGCGCGGCCTGTCCTCTTAGTGCGGATGTGGCGATGGCAACTTTTTGTCTTTCAGGAACAGGGTAGAGCTGAAAGTGGTTTTCTAGACCTTCTAGAAATACCGCCACCGAATTTTTTCCGTCGAAATGGACGTTTAGCTTGATTGACGCTCTCAAAGTTTGGACCAGGTATCCAAATCCTTCCATATGGCTTGTCATTTCTTGGTATTGTCCAGCGGCTTCCATCCAATTTTCGGCCATTTTAGTTCGATAAGTGTTCGGGCGCCAATGTAGCGTTGCGCGCTCCAACTTGCACGCAACCAAGTGGTGACTGTGAAAACTGGATAAAAGACAGAGTCTTGTTAAGGGTTTAAGTCCCTTTTTATTCAACGTAATAAATTACAAGTGCGTGCTCTTGACGCTCACAGACTGCGCCAACTCGGCGGTCAAATAAAAATAATAACCTGAAAAGAAACTAAAGACAAGACTAACTACGAGGCTCTCTAAAAGTAACTAACTCACCGCGTTTTACAATACCGCTGCTAATTCAGCAAACTTGAAGATCACTTGAACGATTAACACTACTTCCAGGCAAGCACACAGGCCGAAACGCGGGGTTCTTCAATTTCTGGCCAACTACCTCCGCGCTCGTGAAGTAAGAATATCACACCTCGAACTCGTTGCCTTTCTATTTAAATCAGAATACTTCCGCTGATAATTTGAATCCTTGCGCGTTCTACTAAAATTTACATACTCTGGCATTGGCAGTTCCAGGGGAAAGTAAGGCTTGACAGGAAAGATAGTTTAAACTTAAAATAAATGTTAGTTAAAATAAATATAAACCCTACAATGTAAATTCGCGTATAGTAAATTCGCTACCCATGTTTCTGATACCAAAAACTTTGATTTGCTGTGTTATATACCAATATGTAAATTCGCGTATAGTAAATTCGCTAAGGATGTTTCTGATATCAAAAACTTTTATTCGTTGTATTATATGCCAGTATGTAAATTCGCTAAGAATGTTTCTGATATCTAAAACTTTTATAGAAAAAAATACTGGTTTTACTATCGTACAGTTAATTATAATTTTGTCGTCAAAAATCTTTTATTTGTGTAATCAAACTTCGCTCTTCAAAGCACCGAATGTTTTAACTTTTTTTTTACGATTATATTAACTGGGAAATATAGTCATTATTACTTATATTTATTAATGTTTTCTCATTCCTTTTCAGTTTTACCATGCGTTTAATAATTTTGCATGATAACTTACTATAAAAGTCATGTGTTAGGTCTTTCCTGGATATACATGTCTGCTTCTAAAATATGGATTTAAAATTATGAATAATCATTTTTGCGATACGTTATGATGTCTTAATCTCTGCGTCCTAGTTTTTTAACAACTGAGCGTCATACTGCCTCGATTAGCCTTTGTTTAAAGCACAGGTAAACGTGACAATGAAAATAAAAAGCAAAAACATGAAATTTTTTCCCTCACTATTTTATTGGCCTAAACATGGATTTTTTAAAGGGTTCTTAATTTTTCAGTTAAAACTTGCACAAATTCTAAAAAGAAGTAGGAAAAATACAAACAAGTTCCGTCGAAGGTATCCATAAATTTCGTTATATCGGACGTTTGGAGGTTCGCTATAGACATACGTTACCTCCCAAACGGGATAGTGGTTAATAACCCTGGCTACAGCACCGAAGGACCCTGGTTCGAATCTAGGAGACGACATGGATGTTTATAAATGTATAGTGTCTTTGCGGCATTGGACATTCTAAACATATGGCGAGTCGAAAGACTTCTTGTGTGGTTTGGTGGCAGGGGAGGAGAGGTGGGAGAACCTCCGACCCATCCACCCCGGTCTGTTCTTCCTCAGGTGAAGCTAGACAAAATCGTACCTATATTCACGTATAAATTCGCTAAATCACCTATAAGGTGCTCAAGGCTGTTGCCAACAACAGGCACAATCTTGTACTCCTTGCCGCAATGAATTTTGTGGGATATTCTGACGAGGTTAGACAGGTGAGATTAATCACACCACCAACAACAAAATAATTGAACATAACCTTCAGAGCACAGGAAACTGAACGGGACCAAAAAGCTTGTTCGTTATATCCAGAATTTCGTTGTAATCGAGTTCGCTAGCTATAGCACAGTTTCACTACAACATGAAGCGTTGTAAAAATTGTCTAGAATTTACTTCGATTTTGTTCTGTGCTTCATGTGAGTTTTGATTCGACATAAGGTTCAACTTTAGAATGGCCATTTTGTAATATTTGTGTCTTTGACTCTTTTAAGACTTCGTGCTTAAGACTTTATATTTGTTATTGAGACGCAAAGATGACCCAACATAGTTATGATGTACAGTTATTAGATGTAAGGACGATTGTCCTCAAAACAACTATGCGGAAGCATAATTATGATGCTATTTTGTAAATACATTTGTAGCTTTACGTTTTGCACCGTTATGGTCACATGTGATAGAGGCAACACCGTCTTCACACATTACTGTCAATGATCAAGGCCTGGTTGAACAGCTGGAACTGTAGACAGACATTTTTATCCAAAACCTCTAATGCGCTTTGTTTTCGTGAAAGAAAACAGGATTAAGATAATTTGGGGCAGACTTAAGAACTAGAGACCTAGGCTCGGGACTTCTGGGCCAAGGCTATACATAATCAGACTCTAATTATCATGGCATCCTGTCCAAACTGCTAGATAAACTGTCCAATTACTATAATTGGGCAGTGCATACAAGCATCCGTCAGAAGACAAGACAGCGTATGTATACAATACACAGAAAAACAATACTCATAAATGTTTACACAAACTTACAACATCCTCTGCTGTGCCACAGAAACCTGCTATTGCTTCACCCCACGTAAGACAACAAAAGTACAAACTTCCCGACCTTCTGTCAGCGAAAATCGTCTGATGGCGTTCTTCCATTCATAATTTCAATCTGTGGGTGAAACTATTCCTTACAAAGGCAGGAATTGAGCAAAGTGTGCCAGTACTTCCCACGTGGCGACGTCTTCAAGAGCGCCAAAACTAACAGCTAGATGTAGGCAGGCGGAAACACTTTCACTCACCAAAAAGAACAACCGTCAACAGACACCCAAGCACGCCCATCCTACGATAGTCCTTCCAAGGCCCGCAGACGATTGCTCACTCATTGAGAGGAGGTTGTTGTAGGTGCCATTGAGAAAATGTTTCTTTAAATGGGAAATTGGGAAATACGACACATATGCAGAGGGATGTTGTCGTAACCTAGAATTCCTTTGCGCTTATAATGCCCTGAATTTTATTTCGGCATATGAAATCAAATGTGTCATAGCCCTAATGAAATTTTTAAGCTGTTGCCGTAGAAAAAATATTAAAAACTTAAAATTATTAATTTATCCGACCAATTATTCTATCCAATGGCTTTCAACTTTATACATTTCCCCTTTTCACCATGTTTCAGCATATCATTTCCCTCTCCCAAATTGAATTTTTTTTAAATTTATTATTTATATAAGTTACAAATTTCAAATAATTTTAATTTCGAATAATAATTGGAATCGATAATTCTCATATTTTAGTGTACTATAAACATGCACGTAAATTTAATTTCTATTCTACTTAATATGTGTTAGGTACATGTTTGTTAATATACAAATGACTATTATTATTTTATTTAATATAATATGAGTAACGATACTTTTCTATTGACTTAGCTGCGCTGAGATTATGCCTAAATTATTTTTTTTCCTCGGACCCTTTGTCACAAAATTTCTGACCCTATTTAGCTACTTTTTATCATGAATGTTTTATTGCACTTCAGTTTACCAGTCAGAGGTAAAATAATTATTGTCTTAGGCAAGGAGATGAAAATTTAGATATTTTTAATATTTGCAAGTAATATTTGACGTCAGAAATATAAGTAATTTATTACCATATGGCTGCAAATCCTTTTAAAAATTATTTTCGTATATATTAATAATTAAAAATATTATAAACTATTTTATTTAAATGCACCTGATGTTTAACACGTTCTTAACGGAGTCTTTTTAAAATCTTTAAACTGATGTATTATATTATGCTACGTTACGCTGCCACACGTTTCATTATCGGTGCCACTTAAAAATGTGGCAGTTTTTTAACTGTAAGATCCTTCATTTATCTTGCATGATGACGAGTAATCTTTAATTTATCTTGCATGATGACGAGTAATCTTTAATTTATCTTGCATAATGTCCTAGTAAATTGCGAATTCTCGAAGTTTTGCCGTTTGGCAAAGCGTAATCACTTTACTTTATATTACCGTAACAAACTGAATGATATTAAATCAATAAACACATTTTTCCTGTAATCTAAATCTTTACAATCTTTCGACCAACTATGATATTAAAATGATTTAAAGCGAATTTATTTTATTGTTATATATGCGATTTTTATTGTAATATTGTGCGGAACAGAATTCGAAATCTTCACGATTCTTGTTTTGTATACATATTATATCCAAAACAAAACTTCTCATTTTAAAAGAAATCGTTTGGTATTATTTCATATTCCACCAGATTTCGCACGACAAGTATGCTTCACGATGAACACGTTTCAGACTTGAAGTCAGAATGGATCGAATTGCAAATTCTTATTTATCTATTTCATTTATTTATTTACTTTTCTTTGAATGGCAGCAGTTACAGCGAATGGCGGCTTTCTCTCTCTCTGTGTGTCATTTAAAATGTGACCCACTTTCTGTTTTGCTTTCTTCGTCTTCCGCGGTATTGTCGTGAGAAAGAAACGTAGCGAAGTTCGTTAGCTCGTCTGCGGTCATTAACAGCTGATGCCAATCTGCGGTTCCTAACTTTTTGCTATTGTGTCTCAGACCGAGCTGACACCAAACGAAAAATTTGCATCACAAAACTATGGGAGTTTGCAAGGCCTTTGAGGAAATGCTGGAAAATCATTGTATCGGGGACAGTTGTGTATCGTTAAAATAAACAATTAACGATGGCAAAAGTCACTAATTACTCTTATTGCATGTTCTTTTTGACATTACAAATGTCTGTAGTGAAATTATCAAAGTTTTTGTATCGTTATGGAATACAATAAAATCATTTTATCGCAAAAAGTGCTAAATTGAATAATTAGTGATTATAATAACCATTAATTATTTATGTATCGGGTTGTCAAGAAAGTAATTTCGGTTTTTTAGTGTGAAATATAACTGAATTTTTTCTGTACAAAAAGTGAACTTTAATCAGTCTGATATTTTTCATTCTGTTCGCTGACCTTTTGGTATCTTTCTGGTAATTTCATGATTCCGCCCTCATAAAATTTCTGGGCGTTATGAGCAAAAAATCTCAATCAAGTGCGGTGTGAAATCATCGTTATTACTGAAATTTTTACCCCTTTTAAGGAATTTAAAAAATTTTGAAATAAATGATAATCGGATGGTGCAAGGTCAGCGCTATGGTTAGGGTTAACTTCCAAGTCAATGCAAGATCATGGTTACTTCCCAACCAAGCTCTCCAGTAACTTTATACGTGTGGTTAAAGATGTATGAGGTCTCACATTGTCGTGGTAGAACACGATTCCTTTGCGTTTTGCTAATTCTGAACTTTTCTCTTTGATTGCTTTCTCCAGTTTCATACCATGTTGGCAGTAAACATCTGAGTTGATCGTTAGTCGCTTGGAAGCAGCTACTAAAATGTCAGCATGATCTTTTTCTGATCCAATTTAGCTTCCGCTATGATTTGTGCTCATTCACCATCGTGATCTTTTTCGATTAATGTTATTGTAGACGATCCACCAGTGATGATTCGTTTCAAAAAAGGGTTGATTGTGTTTGCAATACCTATCGCAAATACTGATCCTTTGTGAGAAGTGAATTTCTTTCAGTTCATGTGGAACCCAAATGTCGAGCTTTCAAATCCCAGACGTCTTACGTGATTTTCTCTATATTTCCAGTTATATGACGGTTCGATTCAATTATGGCTTTAATTTTGTCATCATCAACTTCAGAAGGTTGGCTAGGAAGTTGGTCATTTATGAGCGAAAACTCTCCAGAACCAAATTTTTTAAACTACTTCTTACACGTGCGTTCTGAGAAAAATCGTTGCTTTTGGGACATCGTTAAATTAAAAAATAATTAATGGCAGCTACCATTAATTTCTCTATATCGCACGTTATTTTTGACAAGTGTCTTAAGGGGATTATATCCAATTTCTTTGGACCATTATAGAGTACAAGAAAAGGATTTTGTAGGGCAAAGTGTCAATCTCAAAAATCAGTAGCTATAGCAAACCGTAATTACTTTAAGTCGCATATTCTTTTGGCAGAATAAACTTGTTTAGTTTAATCTGTTCAAATTTTTGCTGCTTTAATGGCAATAAAAGTCATTAATTGCATCGAGTTGCATGTTCTTGAAAACAGAAAGCGTCTTAAGCGAACTATTTTAATACAGGGAAATATAATGTTAAGTTGAAAAATTAATGATAAAAACAAGCATTAATTACTTTGAATCGCATGTTCTTTTTGATATTACAAATGCCTTTAACGAAATATTTCCAGATCTATTGAATAGCTATGGAATAGAAGAAAATCATTATATTCCAAACAGTATTAAATAAAAAAAGCTGTTCATGATACTAAACATTAATTAATTTCAATCGTTTTCAATCGTAATTAATTTAAACATTAATTAATTTCAATCGTACGCTGCTTTTTACAATACAAATGACTTTAGTGAACTATATCCAAATTTTTTGTAAAAATTAATGTCAATTATAAGTATCGGTTTTCTACTTCCTTGTACGAAATAAAGGAAGTATTGTAATTGCGAAAAATTTCGGTTATCGTATTTAAATTAAAATATACATTTTGACCACTCTCGAATCCATTTGAACGATTTTTTGTGTGAATTTATACGTACGGGCAGCATAAAAAACACTTTCTTCCCAAACGGATTGTGATAGGGATTCAGAAGATATTTTTGCATTATGCACTTATGCATCTCGCATGACTCAAATACGAGTAGCCGTTGAACGTTGAACTTTTGTATGTGGGACTGCTATAACGTAGTTGTGCACCTCCCTTTTTGTTGAAATCGGCCGCACCAAACATTTACATATACATATATATATATAATAATTTATTTACTAATGAAATATTAATTATATTATCTCCTAAGATTAATTTTAGTAGAATTATCTAAAAAGAGTGAATCCATAGTGAGTAAGTTTAGTGCCGAAAATTGTTTTAATTTTCGGCACTAAACTTACTCACTATGGAATTTGAATAATAGTACACTAATAGTACAATCACTAGTAATTTGAATAATAGTACAATCATAATACAATAATAATAGTACAATCACTAGTAATTTGAATGTAAATTTTTAAAAATGTTTAACGGGGACTTGAATTAAATCATGAATATCAAAACTTCAATTGTAAAAAGAAATTAAATTAAAAGCAAGTAATTAAATTAAGAGCAAGTAATCATTGCCATTGATCGGAAATTAGTTGACTTTTCAAGGGGAACAAACCAACTCCCGTGCAATGAACAATAATTAAGGAATAAATACGAAGGTGTTTCGTCCTTTACTCAAGTAATAAGGCGATGCCAAACTGGCAATTTAAGTGAGGCCAAATATTCACTCAAAATTGAATTAGCGAAAATGCTTCATCAGAATGAGTTATTTGGTGCTCCGCATTGGTTCTTGATCCCTTCAATTCACGGAAATATTTGGCCTCACTTAAATTGCCAGTTTGGCGTCGCCTTATTACTTGAGTAAAGGACAAAACACCTTCGTATTTATTCCTTAATTATTGTTCATTGAACGGAAGTTGGTTTGTTCCCCTTGAAAAGTCAACTAATTTCCGATCAATGACAATGATTACTTACTTTTAATTTATTTCCTTGCTTTTAATTTAATTTCTTTTTACAATTGAAATTTTGTTATTCATGATTTAATTCAAGTCCCCGTTAATCATTTTTAACAATTTACATTCAAATTACTTCAAAACAATTTTCGGCACTAAACTTACTCACTATGGATTCACTCTTTTTAGATAATTCTACTAAAATTAATCTTAGGAGATAATATAATTAATATTTCTTTAGTAAATAAATTATTATTATATATATATTGTTGCGTGCGTACGGGTTCGTTATGAAATGAATGCACAAGTCCGATGAAAAATGAACAAAACTTTGTTATTATCACAACAAAAATGCTTAAATTTTCTCAAATTATCATGCAGTATTACAATATCTCACAGCAGTTATCTTTTAACTACTCAAATGTCCAATAGAACGTAATTCAGAACAGCTAAAGAAAGCTAATCCGCGAATTCGCTACAGTCAACAAGAGCAATTTTCTAAACAACAACAAACTACGTAACTACTCCAAACTGAGAGGTTTTCCTCCTTTTTTTTAAATCGCGTGCGAGAACTTTCTGGTACTTTCTCGAAATCAAAAAGACAGATTTATTTATTTAATGTTAAATGCACGTGCTCTTGTATTTTTAATTTTCCGGCTTAGCTTTCTTCTTTTAATATTCGTCATGCGCTGCACTGCGCGGGAAATAAAAACATTTAATTTATAATTGAACTAACATTAGCTTTTTAAATACCAAATTCGTAACACTGCCCCCTTCCGAAGGACTGCACGTCCCGGGCAGTACAATCCCTGGACAGGAAGCTAAACTTACAACTGTGGCATAAATGCATTAATAAGCATTACATTACAATAATAAACAACATGAACAATAAATGCAATAAATAAAACAAATCAAATGCTATCAAATACAAATCAAATACTAAATGCAAATCAAATACTAAATACAAATCAAATCAAATACACATTTAAAAACAAAAAGGACCATGGTCTTATACTATTTACAATTATTTACATTACGTACTATGGCCATAGTAATGAGCTAACCTGTCGTAATGAACGACTTTAGGTTTAGAGTTCGAAGACTTACGGATTCGAACCATGACGTCATTCAGCCTGTTTAGGACCGTGTACGGACCATCCCAAGGTGACTGTAATTTTGGACAAAGTCCTTTCCGTCGAGTCGGATTCCACAACCACGCCTTGTCTCCTTCGTGGAATTGATGTTCAGTAGCTCTCGCGTTGTATCTGGTCTTCACTTTCTCCGTCGCCAAGTTCACTCACTTTCGTGCGGAACGGTGCATCACTTCAAAACGGGCCTGGACATCTTGGATGTGTTCCTCAGGCGATTAAGGCGCATCCGTATGGCGATCAAACAGGCGGTCACAAGGCAGACGAAGGTCTCGACCGGAGAGCATCTGTGATGGTGAATATCCAGTAGTCTGGTGTTTCTCTCCGACCCTAGTAGGATTTCGGCAGCTTTTTTAATAGGGTCTTTCACGTCGGCGTTTCCAGGCGATAATTCCTTTTGAAGATGGATCGTCATGTCTTCAGATGCTGAGAACAGCTTATTGTTTTTGAAGTCTAAGGAAAAATTGTATTTCCTTAAGAAGCCCAATCCGAGTATGCATGGATCTGTGATATCCGTCATATAAGCCGTGCGTCACATAAGAGTACTCTTTACCGATGAGAGCAGATTCAGTCTGAGTAGCGATTCTCATCTGGAGAGAGCGGGGAAGCCGCAATCATCCCTCGAACATCATTGAAAGGGACAGGTATGGAGGTGGCGGTGTTCTCGTTTGGGGAGGCATCATGCTTGGTAGTCGTACAGACCTTCACATCTTCGACGCAGGTTCAGTCAACCGTTATTGTAACGAGATTCTTCTTCCATATGAGCGTCTTTTTAGAGGCGCTATGGGTCCGCAGTTCCTTTTCATGGACGACAATGCACCATGTCATCGCACAGTAGCTGCCGAACAGCTCTTAAAGAGTGAGGATATTGAACGTATGGATTGGCCGGCACGATCTCCGGATCTCAATCCCATCGAGCATGTATGGGATTTTCTAGGCAGACGCTTGGCAGCTCGTACCTTACCACCAGTAACGATTCCGGAGCTTCGATTGGCGCTGCAAGACAAATGGGCAGCAATGCCTCAACAACTCATTAACACCCTCATTCTCAGCATGGGCAGACGCTGTGAAATCTGCCTAGCAGTCAGGGGAGATCATATCCCCTATTAAAGACCGGATGTTTCTTGCTGGACACCCATCACAGGGATGTTTCGGCCTTCAGTCGCATTGCGCTCCATGCTACTTTTTCAATAAAGCTTCTTTTTATTCGTCTGATTTCTCTTTTAGTGAGTGTTGCTTACATTACTCATGTCCTTACGTATTGGGAATCTTACGGTATTAAATGTGTTGATTTGGAAAGCTTTTGTACAAAGTTATATTGAAAAAACCGTCTCGTCCTTAATTTTTGCACACCAGTGTATATACGAGGGCCATCCAGGAAGTAGATTACGTTTCCGTCTGTGTCCGCTAGGGGCGGGGCTAGCGCGGCCATCTTGGGGTCAGAGCGTTGCGCAGCTCAGTCTGCATCTAGCCGTGCTAGTGAGAGGTTCGTGCTGTGCTCCGTTCAGATACTGTGACGGTTTGAAATGTCTGCGTTAATTGAAAATCCCGCGAGCTGCGAGGTGCGCTCAGTAATAAGGTTTCTGACTGCAAAAAACTGTAAACCGATAGAAATCTATCGGCAGCTTCGTGAAGTGTATGGGGACAACATTATCACTGAAGGTGGAGTGCGTCAGTGGGTCATAAGATTTCAAAATGGCCGAACCAATGTTCACGACGAAGATCGAAGTGGGAGACCCAGCATAGTGACCGCCGAACTTCTCGAAAAAGTCGATGCTAAAGTCCGTGAAAATCGAAATTTCACAATAACGGAACTTTCTTTGAGTTTTCCACAAATTTCGCGAAGTTTGTTGCACGAAATCATCAGCGAAAAGCTTGGTTACCACAAGTTTTGTGCAAGATGGATTCCAAAAATCTTGACAGAGGACCACAAAAATCAGCGAATGGCTGCAGCTTTGAACTTTTTGGACGCTTACCATAAGGATGGTGACTCTTTACTCGATCGCATCGTTACTGGTGACGAAACATGGGTGAAACATGTGAACTGTGAAACGAAATTGCAATCAATGCAGTGGGGGCACACAAGTTCTCCCCAAAAACCCAAGAAATGCATGCAAACAATGTCGGCAAGGAAGATGATGGCGACTGTTTTTTGGGACAGAAAAGGTGTAATTTTGGTGGACTTCCTGGAAAGAGGCACTATAATAAACTCTCAAAGGTATTGCCAAACTCTCCAAAAACTCAGAAGAGCAATTCAAAACAAGCGCAGAGGAATGTTGAGCTCTAAGATCTTGTTGATTCACGACAACGCCCGGCCCCACACGGCAAATGTCACTCGTAAAGTTCTTGAATCTTTTAAGTGGGAGTTGTTTCCTCATCCGCCGTACAGTCCCGACCTGGCACCGAGCGACTTCCACCTATTCCCAGCAATGAAGAAGTGGCTGGCTATGCAGCGTTTTGATGACGACGCACAGCTGCAAGAAGAGGTAACGAAGTGGTTGAAGGCGCAGGCGGCCGAATTTTTCGACGAAGAAATTTCCAAGCTCGTACATCGCTACGATAAATGCCTTAATTTGTATGGTGACTATGTAGAAAAGTAGTATTTGAGTGTGGCTTTCATCTGTATATAATAAAATTTGTTTCCTATAATTTGTTTATTTTTTTATTCCAAAACGTAATCTACTTTCTGGATAGCCCTCGTATATGCAAAATATGTAGCGCTTTACGAACTCTTAACAAAGACTCTCTAAGGATTAGAGATTCTTTGTCAAGAGCTCTTTAGTTGCCAGAAATTAACTTCATGTAATGAATAGTTGACGGTAAAGAACGAGCCACCGTAAGAATATACGGGGAAAGGTAAAAAACGAGCCACCATAAGAATTATGTACCATTAATATTATGATACACATATATACAATCATATGTGTATCATAATATTAATGTTTTTGCATTTACAAAAGAACCTGTGTGAATGAACATGAACCTTTCAGGTTAGTATATATATAATTTTATTTATGAGAAACGTTTTGTGTGTATACCATCTCGTAGGAAGATAAACTTAATCAAAGCTAATTAGTAGGCTATCGTAGTAAAATATGCCAACAGTTATATATATTCCCACTCTGTTATCCGGATTGGTGAGATCATCTGATTTTCCCATGAAGGCTTAACTTAATCTGCATGCAACAATTGTAGAATTATCAACTACTTAAAAGTTTAACTGCCACTAAGCCTAACGAGACCGCCACTTGTTTGCATTTGAAACTCTTAGCTTGTGCGCCAAATTTCACTGGTGTCTTTCTGACACTGACGTAACTTATGCGAAATATTAACCATTTAAAAACAACTATTTTGCATAAAATATTTGCATAATCATTAAATTCTCATAACGTTTGTCGAATGGATTTAAAAAAAAAAAGTAGGAAGAATTTTCATTTAAAATGTGTTGTTTAAACTCTCGTTAGTTTCAAAGCCAAGGAAAATCATTTATGTTTTAAGGATATCTAACTTCCTCGAAAAATCAATTGATGAAGACTTCATGCTTCTTGTTTTTAATATTTTGTATTGTTCGAGATTGCTTTTATCATGACTTTTTCAAATTCCTTATTTCGTAAGAAATAATGAAGTCTTAGGTGATGCCAACTGCAGAAGGAAAGTTTTTTGAAATAATAATTTCTTTCCTCTTAACAAGTTTCATGATTCCGTGAGTTGATATTAGTAAATTAAAACGTTTATGGTGTGGTGTGGTGGTGGTGTATTTAATTATGGCAAAGCACACTAGGGCTATCTGCCTAAGGGGAGGGATGCCTTTCGTGGAGGACTTTCTAAGGGAAACTGGCTCGTATACACGTTACACATGGGGAAAACCACGAAAACGCCCATGCAGCCAGCCCGTTCGCGGGATTCGAACCTCGGACCGAACTACCAGTGTTCAGCGACTTTACCGCTCGGCCGCTGGTGGGCCCTTAAAACGTTTATATTGGTCGTAAATAAATAATTGATTTGAAAATAAAAATTACATATTGTTGTAGTTATGCGTAATAGTTGTAATGCAAGCGTTGCAGAAGTTCATTTTTTCGAAAAATAATACGTTATTACAGTAATAATATCTCGAAGTTATGTAATAATTGATTCCTAAATATAACTCGAAAAATATTTCTCCGCAGCCACAATATTCGAATTGGGAGGGTTTACCAGGTAATTAATGTACAGGAAATATAAATAAATAATTAATTAAAAGACTGTAGTCTGAAAACATCAGTCTACAACCAAATTTATCAAACAAGATTTTATCGTAAAAAATCAGAAACAAATTTTGTATGTTACGAAGTCAAAAAGTAGAAATCATGATAAAAATTAAAAAACAAATGAATCTGTCTGACTATGGATATGTATCTCAAAGTTAAATTGTGTAATATTAAAAAAATGGAATACAATTTGATTCTGTACTATTTTTAACGTAATATTTGGCATTTAAAACATATTATAAAATTTATGTATTGCAAAAGTTTAAAAAGTATAAAATATCGTGAAATCTCAAAAATGATTGATTCTGCGTCTGGTACGTAGCATGGAATGTTTGAAACATCTTTTATTAGTGAGAACAAAGTTGCAGATTTTGAAGAAAATTATCACTGGATATATATTAGAAGTTAAAAGATGTAAAAGCATCATAAAAAATTACAAATATCTTATTAGTGACAAAAAAGCTGCAGGTTTTCATAATTATCAGTTGAATACATATTACCAAGTTAAAAAATATAAAACATCATAAAAAGTAAAAAACAAATAATTTTGTTCCAACTATGGTTATTAAAAAGTGTAAGATATAAAAAGTATGGAAGTTAAAAAGTATAATATATAAAAAAAATGGAAAACAAATGATTTTGTACCGTTTAACATAATAATCTCGCATTAGAAACATATTAAAAAGTTTAAAAAGTGTAAAATATCATAAAAATTAAGAAAACAAATTAATTTACAACAACTCTGCACCAATTATGGATATATATTGCAAAGTTAAAAAGTGTAAAATGTTGTAAAATTCAAAAATAATTGATTCTGTATCTGTTACATAACATGGAATGTTTGAAATATATTTTATTAATGAGAACAATGCTACAAATTTTGAAAAAAATATCAATTGGATACATGTTACAAGTTAAAAGATATAAAACATTGTAAAAAATTTAAAAAGTGTTACGTTAGAAATCTCTTTTATTAGTGACAAGAACGCTGCAGATTTTCAGAAAAATTATCAGTTGGATATATATTATTTTGTTTGAGTTATGGATATTAAAAAGTGTAATTTATAAAAGCCGTGGAAGTTAAAAAGTTTCAACTGTGGAAGTTAAAAAGGCATACTATATAAAAAAATGGCAAACAAATGGCTTTTGTACCATATAACATAATATCGGGCATTAGAAACATCTTAAAAAGTGTAAATGGAAAACATCGTAAAAGTTAAGAAAACAAATTAGTTTACAACTATGCACCAAGTTAAAAATAATTGATTCATTATTTGTTGCATAACATGGAATGTTTGAAACATCTGTAATTTGTGACAACAAAGCTGCGGATCAGGAAAATTACTAATTGAATACACTTTGCAAGTTAAAGAATGTAAAACATCATAAAAATAATTTTAAAAAAGTTACAAAGCTCTTTTATTATTGAAAACAAAGCTGCAGATTTTCATTAAAATTATCAATTGGATACATATTACAGAGTTAAAAAACGTAAAACATCATAAAAATTTAAAAAACAAATAATTTTGTTCCAACAATGAATATCTATTGCAAAGTTAAAAATGGAAAACAATGGTTTTGTATCATTTAACGTAATGTCTGGCATTAGAAACAAATTAAAAAGTTAAAAATTTGTGAAACATCATATTTAAGAAAACAAATTAGTTTTAAACAACTCTACACCAGCTATAGATATACTATATAGCAAAGCTAATTCTTTACGTGTTATGTAACACGGAGTAATACAACTGCACACCAGCTATAGATATATTGCAAAGGTGACCACCTTCGAAATTGGCCAGAGTTTACAAGGAACATAAATAAATATCGATATTTAATTTCCATTTTCTAAACCGACCACCTCCTCTGAAGACCAAAATCATATGGAAGCATAAGTCGTCTTAGATAGGATTAATTATGTTAGAAATCAAACAATCGGCACTATTGTTAAAATTGAGAATATATCTGTAATCAGTAAACGCCAATTTTTACTTTAAGAAAATCTTTGCAAATTTTTTTGGAAGCTTACGTTACGTTGTGCTTCCATGCATTTAGTAACCATGCAAGTTCGTAAGTGTTGCCATTGCGCTGAACATAAAAATCGATCTTAGGTTTCTTTAATTTCACGCGACTGAGCAAAAAGGTAGTTCTTCAAGAATGTTGCCAGTCGGTGAAGCATAAAATAGTTTATATGTGTCAGAACCTACAAATTAAACCAATCTGTCTTCGCTTCACAATTAGTTTGATGGATCAGTTTTTTTTATAGGAGTAATACAACTGTACACCAGCTATACATATAATATATAGCAAAGTTAATTCTTTACCTGTTATGTAACACGGAGTAATAGAAACGTCTCGTTTAAGTGACAACAAAGTTGCAGATTTTTATAAAAATTATCAGTGGGATGCATATTACAATCTCTAAAAAATGTAAAATATCACCAAAATTAATAAAAAAATTATTCTATTCAGTTACATAATATTTGGCATTAGAAACATCTTTTATCAACGATAGAAAGCTGCTGATGTTCGTAAAAATTATCATTTTCGCATATTGTAAATTAAGATGTTTTAATGTATATTTAATTAGATACATTTATTAGAAAGATAAAACACGGGTTTAAAGTACATTTACTAGGTTGAAATCACTCTATTATTTAATCAATAACAAATTTGTTATATTTGAAAGAATAATTAAAATAGTTTATGCTTTGCAAAATGGCAGCTTTCAATCCCGTAGCTTATGACGCAGAGTTTAGATGAAAGAGAGTATTATTTAAATTTGGGAAAGACAACATTTCAGATTGGTGCTGATTTTGAGTAATTTGATTGCAATTAAATAATGAATAAAATTCAAGTAAACTAATTTTGTGCTTTATTGAAAATATGAGTTTCATTTAAAAGGGTTTTAAAATGAGTTTTATTCAAAACAGCCCATCTCAGGTTACTTTTTTGCCTTATGTTAATATTAACTCTTGCGAATGACAACATTTTGTAGATTCTTTTTTTTTTTTTTTTTTTTTTTGTCCGTTCCGAGAAATTACCGTCTATGTATAGACTTTATTTTGGCAGGAGTTTATGTATTATATAAAAATAATATACTTTCTTTGAGGCATAATTACTTCTATATATCTGTTTGTTTATTAAAATAATGTTTTAAAAATAACTCTTTGTTTAATAGAATATGTTAAAACACACATGAGCTATTTGTCTAAGAGAAGAAGTGCTATCCTGGAGAACTTTCAAAGGAAAGCTCTCTTATACTTTCGTTGCACGTATCATAAAATACAAAAATACTTAATGTATGTAACCTATTTTTCTGGGATTTAAAGAATGACAGAAGTTGGCAAGTATATCTGTTATTAGCTCATTTTTCAGGGATTTCTCCGTAAATCAACCTGTGTGCAATTACTGAATTGTGATTTCGAATGTCATAAATACATTCGATGAACTTTCACACCATCCCTTTTCAGCGCGCCAACCTTCCTTCTCTGAGGGAGAAATGGGAGAAACGCGCGGAACAAGAAATTATTTGGCTTCTGGTGACAAGTGGCTGTCCTCTGGGAAGTGCCCGCAGCGATTACACCGTTCGTCGAGGTCGTTTGCCTTTCTATCGCTTGGTTTCTGCAGGTGGAAAGAAAGAAAAAAAAAAAAAAAAAAAAAAAAAACTTCGTTTCTTTCGTTTTTTGAAGTTATACCGTATTTCTCCCCACACAGTCATTCTCTTCTCCTGTGGCAAACATTATATTTCAGTTTCAGTTTCAAGTTGGTGATTTTATAAAATTTGCTGAAGAATTTTTGCAGTTTTTGTGTTTCCTCTGATAGTGGTTATCACTTTCTTAAGGTGACCGACCACCTTCGAAATTGGCCAGAGTTTACAAGGAACATAAATAAATATCGATATTTAATTTCCATTTTCTAAACCGACCACCTCCTCTGAAGACCAAAATCATATGGAAGCATAAGTCGTCTTAGATAGGATTAATTATGTTAGAAATCAAACAATCAGCTTGAGAATATATCTGTAATCAGTAAACGCCAATTTTTACTTTAAAAAAATCTTTGCAAATTTTTTTGGAAGCTTACGTTACGTTGTGCTTCCATGTATTTATCAATCATGCAAGTTCGTAAGTGTTGCCATTGCGCTGAACATAAAAATTGATCTTAGGTTTCTTTAATTTCACGCAACTGAGCAAAAAGGTAGTTCGTCAAGAATGTTGCCAGTCGGTGAAGCATAAAATAATTTATATGAGTCAGAACCTACAAATTAAACCAATCTGTTTTCGCTTCACAATTAGTTCGGTGGATCAGTTTTTTTTTTTTTTTTTTTTTTTAACCTTAGAATTGTTATTCCAGCGGACGAGTGGTAAAGTCGCTGAACACTGGTAGTTCTGTAGGGGGTTCGAATCCCGGCGAACGGGCTGGCTGCATGGGCGTTTTCGTGGTTTTCCTCGCGTGTAACGTGTATACGAGCCAGTTTCCCTTAGCAAGTCTTCCACTAAAGTATCTTTCTCCTTAGCAAATAGCCCTCCAACGTTTTACTATAATTAAATAAACCAGAAAAACTCAGAATTTTATATCTGAAAAATATCACTGTAGAATTCTTAAACTAAGCAACCCTTTCTAATACGACTATCCACGGTTTCAGACGATCTTAATCTTTACTGCAGGTGGTCTTCTTAGAGGATTGGTTTTAAAATAACCATTTATTTATTTTCTCAGAAAAATTTTGTTATTTTCAGAAGTGATCGCCTTAGGGAAGTAGTAATTACTGCGAAGATTCAATCTATATGGCGTTGAGATTTTTTAAATTTTTATTTTTTTCTTTCTTTATATTCACTTCATTTTTTTAATTCATTCGATATTCTTTATTGTGCTTGCTAAAATGTTTTTCTGGAAACATATATTAGAACGGTCTCGTTAGGCCTAGAGCCACAACTTTTAAATTATTAATAATTCTACTGTAGAGTCATTAGGATTTTTTTTTTTTTTTTTTTTTTTTTTTTTTTTAAGCAGGAGACATGAAAAATGTGCAATGCCCTCGCCGGGACTCGAACCAGGGGTCTCTCGAATACGCGCCGAGTGTGGTGATCACTACACCATGAAGGCATGTTAAAGAAGGCAGGAAGCCCACCAAGCCGGGTAACAGAGTGGAAATATATATGTATAATTCCCACTCTCGAATACATTTCGAGTATGCACGAAAAGGCATGCGGAAAGGTGGGAGAAAATACCTTACAATATGTTTGGTGCTGCCGATTGCAATGAAAAAGGGGAGTGCACAGCTAGATGTTATAACAGTCCCATAAGCAAATTCAACGTTCTACGGTGAAAAAGTTATTTTCGAGTTATGGGAGTTACATACATACATTCTAACGTTCAAACGTCACGAAAAAAAATTGTTCTCAATCCAATTTATAATCCGTTTTGGAAAAAAAGAGTCCTTTTTTCTGTCTGTATGTACAGATGTCACGCAAAAATATCGTCTAAATGGATTCGAGAGCAGTCAAAATGGGATATTTTCGTTGAAATAGGATACTCGAAATTTTTCACGATTATAATGCCTCATTTCACTTCTTACAAAGAAGTAAAAATTAATTATTTTCCGTAACAAATAATGGCGTTCCAGATATGAAAGGAAGGATTTGTGAAACTAAGGGGAGATCAACTTGACCACTCACTTTTATTGTTTAATTATATGCTACATAAAAAAAAAAAAATTATTTGCAAACGCAATAGTTTAAAGACGTAATGTAAAATTTCGTTTGCTAAGATTGTAAACACGATAGAATCACGATTAGCATTAGTATACAGCTATTTTCTCACGAAAATGGATTCGAAATTTGGAGATTTGCCGTTGCGTTCGGAAATAGATATTTCAGTCGTGAGAAAGTTCTTTACAGATTTGTAGAGTTCTCAATACGGTACATTTGTAAGTAGACATTGCTCTCCGGAGTATCCTGCCTCAAAATTTGGGTGAAAGCTTAACAGTTAGCCAGGTTCAGAAATACCTGACTTACGTGGGGTGAAATGACTTAATTCTATTTCCTGTCGATAGCTGTATATCGTAATAAAATAACTCCACACACGTTACACAGTTTAAATAAATTTATTTTCCATAGCGACACTCAGGCGCTAGGTTCCACCTTACAGCGTAACATATAAATTGCAACTTCGAATGTACCATAAATCAAGTTTCTCACAGAATACATTTCAAGGCCAATTCCGGCGGCGCATGCGCCATTAGCCAACATTCCGCTCTGGCGCCAAGCATTTCTCAGCTAATACAAAACACTCCCGGCGTTGAAATTCACAATTTCAAAACCATTATTTAAATAAATGTAAATATAAAGGCACTACAATAAATTACTTCACAATAACAAATCACAGTATTGAAAAATATGCATTCAAATCATTACAACAAATACCAGTTTATAATAGAAATAAACCATCATTCTACAGGAAGTATACATATATCTCGAACATTTCGTTTCAGCAAATGCTGATTAGGCAATCTTACAGTTACTACTCTTATTTTGTTATCCCTACCATGAAAAACCTCAGCTATTCTCCCCACTAACCATTTGGTTGAAGGCAAATTTTCATCTTTTATTAATACAAGAGTTCCCAACTGAACGTCATCCTTTAAAATTTTCCACTTGTGACGTTCTTGTAAATTATTCAGATAATCACGTTTCCATAATTTCCAAATTTTTTGTGTATACTTAGTGATTCCTTGCCATTTAGAAAGTCTGTTCTCATTTATGTTGGATAAATCTGGCTCAGCTAGAGTTGTGATAGGTCTACCAACCAAAAAGTGACCTGGGGTCAAAGTTTCAGAATTATTGTAATCAGCTGAAATTGGAGTAAGAGGTCTTGAGTTCAATACTCCTTCAATTTCAGTTAAAACAGTTAAAAATTCTTCTAAAGTTAAACACTGATTACCAATAACTCTCTTCAAATGACTCTTAAATGATTTAACCCCTGCCTCCCAAATTCCGCCGAAATTTGGCGACTTTGGAGGAATAAATTTCCACTCTATACCTTCAGTGGTATAAAAACTCGCTAAATTCTCATCTGGACACTCAACCAATTTTTGCAATTTTTTTAGTTCTACATAAGTACTTTTGAGGTTTACACACTTACCTCTTTTTAATTGATTTATTTCTTCTAGAAACTTACTTTTTTGGGCCTATAATAAAATATACACCTCAGCATCCTTTATCTCTTCTAAAGTAAGTACTCCGTACTTCCTTACCTGAGGGTTCTTAAGATTATGGATAAACCTGTAAATGAAACTTACAATACGAATAAGTTTAGTATAATAAAAGACAAATTAAGAATATCATTATAGAGGTTTGCTTCATTACATGCAATTAAAACTAAGTTAGAATCGTTATGCACTTCATTGTCCTTTTTAAGTTCATTTGGACACACTTCTTCAACTACCTCAAATGATAAGTCGTGATGAGGAATCTCTGAGCATGTTAAAAAGTCACAGCATGACCACCATTTGGAACAGTTCACAAGAAAGTCAATTTGAACACCACGCGTCATAACATCTGCTGGGTTCTCTTTTGTTGGACAATAGAACCACTCCGTCGGCTGTGTTAACTTCCTAATCTCGTTAACTCTGTTGGTGATGAAAGATTTCCATTTGGTACTGGTACCTTTAATCCAGCATACCACTATTTTGGCATCAGTCCAATAAAATATTCTCGAGGATTTCTTTTGATCGAGCAATTTTTTTACTCCAGAACCTAAACGCGCTGCTAGTAATGCACCAAGTAATTCAAGACGAGGTAACGTAATTCTTTTCACAGGTGCAACACGACATTTTGATGCGACGAAACTCACAGAAATTTCTTCTTGCTTACGCAGTTTTACGTAGACAACAGTACCGTACGCCGTCTGACTGGCATCTGAAAAGCAATGGATCTCTATGGAATCGGCTTCGGGATTCAAAATGAATCTTGGAACTGCAATTTTACTTAGATGATGACACTCACAGCACCACTTTGCCCACTCTTGACAGATATCTTTAGGTAGTTCATCATCCCATGTCAATTTTCGAACCCAAAGTTCTTGTAGCAAGAATTTAAGTCTAACAGTAAATGGAGTTATTAACCCAAAGGGATCAAAAATCTTCCCGGCAGTTTTCAAGATGAACCGTTTCGTATCACGCTTATTCTAAAGGAATTCCATCAAACTGCCTATGTCTATGCTCAGACTGTCTTCATTAGTATCCCAAGATATTCCCAAGATCTTAAGTGTCTCGTTTGATTCATTGATTTTATGTGGATGGATCTCGAAATCTTCTTTTTCCCATTTTCTCATCAGCTCAGGATCATTGGATACCCATTTACGCAAGTTCATATTTGCTGCACTCATAATTTGTTTAGCTTTACGCGATAAGCTTAAAGCCTCATCTATACTGTCTTGTCCAGTAATAAAATCATCAACATAAACACAAGAATTCAATATTTCAAATACATCTGGCTGCTCATCTCGATATTTTCTAATGTGTTCTTTAATTGTTGCAGCCAACAAAAACGGACTTGACTTAATTCCAAAATTTACGCGCTTGAATCTATATGTCGCTAGTTTTAGATCATTTAATTGTGTATTTTCCACAAACAGGAATCGCACTGCGTCTTGATCCTTTTCTGCCAAAGCAATCTGCAAAAATGCTTTTTCTACATCCGCTGAAATTGCAACTTTATTTAATCGGAAATTAATTAGCAGATGGAACATATTAGGATTTAAATTTGTCCCTGTCCATAGACAATCGTTCAGTGATAGCTGCCCGAACTCATGTGAGCTGCCATCAAACACTATTCTAGTCTTCGTTGAAGCACTGGTTTCTCTAAATACCGGTTGGTGTGGTAGGTAAAATACTGGTTTACCGATAGGTATATTTCCAGCTGACACTCTTTCAATGATACCTTGCTTGAGATAATCATCTAATATTTCACTATATGTAGAAAACAGCGTTTTGTCATAATTCATTCGCTTTGCAAGAGTTTTTAATCTATTTTCCGCTACTCGGTAATTATCAGCTAATTCCCTCCAGTCCCTTTTCCAAGGTAAAGTAACTTCGTAGCGACCAGCTTTAAAACAAACTGTCTTATTAAATATTTCCAATGCTTTGTCTTCCTCATGACAATAAGGATTATCTTTAATGCCTAATGATTCTAGTTCGAAAAACATTTTCAATTCACTCTCTGAATTATCATTTATTAACCCACAATACGATAAATTATTTCTCTGTGAATCATTTACATTTCCACTAACTATATATCCAAACACACTATTTTGTAATATCAAGCCTGTGTTAGGAACATAGATTTTACCAGTTCGTAACATATCATAAAAAACTTCCGCGCCGAGCAACAGGTTTACTTTCTCTGGTTTATAAAATTCCGGATCCGCTAAATTCACCTTCTCAGGAATCACAAGGTTACTAACATCGATAAACTTTGCGGGAGTTAAACCTGCTATTTTTGGAATTACCAAAACCTCTAGTTTCCTTTCATACGTTTGTTCCTGATTACAGATAAGGGCAACTGCTTTTCTTTTTATCGTAGTTGAAATACCTGATATACTGCAAACCGAAATATTTGTCTTTTCCCTTTTTAAATTAAGTATATCCGTTAATTCAGTGGTACAAAAACAAGAAACACTTCCACTATCACATTAATTAAAGTTCCATCGTTAGTCTCAATGAATACAAAGGCAGTAGATAAAATCACGTTTTTCCCACTATTAGTACCCGTAGCGGCTGTAAAGGTTTCGTTTTGAGTTTTAGCTTGAAATGCAGGTGCGTGTACATTTAACGCATTGCTGTTTTGATCACCCAACTCCTGATCTAAAGTGTCTGCTCTTTCTACTCTGGTTCCAACGGAATTATTTTCATTTTGATAACACAAGAGAAAGTTATGTTTTTTCTTACACTTCTTGCACAAGTAATTAGAACGGCAATTTGTCACACTGTGCAAATTAAAACAACAAAAACATAAATTCTGTTTTTTCAAAAATTCCACCCTTTCTTTTACACTTAATTTCTGAAATTTAGGACAATTAAAAAGCTTGTGATTGCTCAAATTACATAACCTACACGAATTCTGCATATGTTTTTCATTTTCATTAGAAACGACAGCGGTAACTCTATGTGTAACTTTTTTTGTGTTAGTCACACTATTTGAAGCGTTGAGAATTCTTGCATGATCTTTAAGAAATTCTATAAGATCTGTTAAATTAGGCAAATTCTCTTTCTCTAATTTTCTTTCCCACCATATTTTGGTGTTAGGATCTAATTTTTGCCCTAAAATGTATGCAAACACATTGGAAGAAAAACCGTTAACACTCTGATTTAAAACTTCTAGTGATCTCACGCATTCATTTGTAATGTCAATTAAGTTTAATATTGCTGACGCAGACTCATTTTGCATAGGATGCATATTCATAAATAGTCTCAGATGAGCATACACTTGTTCACGGTGATTAGAGAACCTTTCTTCTAGCAATGAAAAGGCTAATTTATAATTAGAGTCAACTATGGATATTGACTGCACAATACGATAAGCATCCCCTCTTAGCGCAGATTTTAAGTACTGTAATTTGACTGCATCTGTTAAATTAGGATTTGAATCAACACTGGCTAAAACGATATCTTTAAATGAAAGCCACTTATGTAAGTTACCCGAAAACGTTGGCAAATTAATTTTCGGTAATTTAACATTGTTCTCAGTATTCGTGCAAACCGAAAGCTCCGATTTAATTTCTTTGGAAAGTTTAGCTAATTTATGATTTAATTCGACTTCTACATCTAAGAGAATATCGTCAATCTCTTCTTTCTCTTTTACATAAGCATCAATACTTTCTTCCGTACATAACCCGAACAAAGAATCGAAATTAGAATTTATTTCTGTCTCAAACACTTTAAATTTATTCTTTAGTACTTCCAAGTCACTTCCTTGGACATTTTCGTCCGCAACCTTTTGTTTTAACTTTGTTAACTGTGTTTTTAATGTACGTTTTTTCGCTAATATCTCCTTTAGTGACATTTTAATTAGCAAAAGTCAATAAACAAATAAAGATCTTCAAAATGGTACAATGAACTTCAAAAAGGAGGAGGGTACTTACCCTTTTGTTTCTACAGAACTTCAATCTTGAAGTATCGTATATAATTCTTCATTTCACAAACCGAAAGTAAATTCGCACACTCATAAACTTTATTAGCTCTTCCGGCTCTGATCGGCCACAAAACTTGAAATGACTTAATTCTATTTCCTGTCGATAGCTGTATATCGTAATAAAATAACTCCACACACATTACACAGTTTAAATACATTTATTTTCCATAGCGACACTCAGGCGCTAGGTTCCACCTTACAGCGTAACATATAAATTGCAACTTCGAATGTACCATAAATCAAGTTTCTCACAGAATACATTTCAACGCCAATTCCGGCGGCGCATGCGCCATTAGCCAACATTCCGCTCTGCCGCCAAGCATTTCTCAGCTAATACAAAACAGCCGTTGCGTTCGGAAATACGATATTTCAGTCGTGAGAAAGTTCTTTACAGATTTGTAGAGTTCTCAATACGGTACATTTGTAAGTAGACATTGCCTCAAAATTTCGGGTATCCTGCCTCAAAATTTGGGTGAAAGCTTAACAGTTAGCCAGGTTCAGAAATACCTCACTTACGTGGGGTAACACGGAGGTGTTGGCGTAGCTTCTACCTGTAACTGCCTTATCGTTCAAATCCCATGAAGGTATGGATTTGCCGAGCCGAAAGATCCCTCGAGAGATTTGTCGATAGAGGACTCTCATGTACGTTCCCTGGGGTGTTCTGAATTTAAATTGGGATGAAGCTGTATACAGTTAGTCCCGAGAAACTACACTGAAATGACAAAAGTCATGGGAAACCTAATATTTTGTCGGTCCTCCTTTTGCCCGGCGAAGTGCAGCAACTCGACGTGGCATGGACTCAACAAGTCGTTGGAAGTCCCCTGCAGGAATATTGAGCCATGCTGCCTCTATAGACGTCCATAATTGTGAAAGTGTTGACGGTGCAGGGTTTTGGGCACGAACTGACCTCTCGATGATGTCCCATAAATGTTCGATGGGATTCATGTCGGGCGATCTAGGGGGCCAGATCATTCGCTGGAATTGTCCAGAATGTTCTTCTAACCAATCGCGAACAATTGTGGCCCGGTGACATGGCACATTGTCATCCATAAAAATCCCATCGTTGTTTGAGTACGTGAAGTCCATGAATAAGTGATCTCCAAGTAGCTGAAGGTATCCATTTCCAGTCAATGATCGGTTCAGTTGCACCAGAGGACCGAGTCCATGCCATGTAAAAACAGCCAAGACCATTATGGAACCACCACCAGCTTAAACAGTGCCTTGTTGCAACTTGGGTCCATGGCTTCGTGGGGTCTGCGCCACACTCGAAACCTACCATCAGCTCTTACCAACTGAAATCGTGACTCATCTGACCAAGCCACAGTTTTCCATTCGTTTAGGGACGCTGCAGGCGATGTCGTGCTGTCAGTAAAGGCACTCGAGTCGGTCTTCTGCTGGCATAGCCCAAGGAAGACAAATTTCGCCGCACTGTCCTATCGGACACGTCCCTCGTACGTTCCACATTGATTTCTGCGGTTATTTGACGCAGTGTTGCTTGTCTGTGAACATTGACAACTCTACGCAGACGTCGCTGGTCTTGGTCGTTAAGTGCAGGTGGTCGGCCACTGCGCTGTCCATGGTGGGATGTTATGCCTGAAATTAGATACTCTCGGCACACTCTTGACATCTCGGAATGTTGAATTCCCCAACGATATCCGAAATGGAATGACCCATGCGACTAGCTCCAACTACCATTCCGCGTTCAAAGTCTGTTAATTCTAGTCGTGCGGCCATAATCACGTCAAAGCCTCTTCACAAGAATAACTTGAACGCAAATAAAAGCCCTGCCAAAGAACTTCGCATTTATACATTTTCTACGCGATACTACTGCCATCTGTATATTAGCATATTGCTATCCCATGACTTTTGTCACTTCAGTGTATAACTGTAAAACTATTGGTGAAGCTCTGGTATCCCGTCCCCTTCATTTTGTCCTATCTGTATCCTGGTGTAGTTCCTGCACACTGTCATATTATGTATATCTCACGCCATACGGTGTCACTCCTACGCTGTTTCGGTCATATGCCTGTGCCGATTGTACAGTTTCAAATTAACACGTGTATAGATCCTAAGGTTATACCACTGTCGATCTTGTGTCGAGCTTATGCTTTGTCATTTCTACAGTTTCAAATAAACACATGAACACATGTATACAGATCCCAAGCTGTGTCGATGGTACGCCACTGTCGATCTTTGTATCGAGTTTATGCTTTGTCGATTCTACAGTTCCAAATAAACACGTGTATAGATCCCAAGGTGTGTCGATGGTATGTCAGTGTCAATCTGGTGTGTGCCGAGCTTATGCTAAGTATGACATAATCGAACCTAAGCAGTGTTGATCTGGCGATCCATATCCTTAAGACGGATTCGGTGCAGATAACAACTTATTCATCATCAGTATTGACAAAATTTCGTTGCTATCGTGTCGTTCATATCCCGGTATTTCGTGTCACTCGTATGCCAGTGTCACTTAGTTCTACAATGTGTCGATCATACCCTGTGTCGACTGTAAAACATAATGTTACGGATTTTGTATTTAGGTAGCTATGTTTAGTAGAATTGTAATGAAAATTGTTTTATTTCCCCGTGTAATGCAGTGCGTGACAAGTTTTAAGAGAAAGCTACGCCGAAAACGTAAAAATAAACGAGCACACGCATTTAATAAATAGATATCTCGTAATTTATATTTAAATTCATTAAATGCAATTGTGGGTTTGCTGTAACTGTAATTCTACTCTTTTGCTTTCCAGAAACCTCGAGAAAATAGTAATTACCAAAGTGTTCTCGCGCACGATTAAAAAGCTTTAAAAAGCCGGAGAAAAATATTTCAGTTCAGTTGATTTAGTGAGCTGTTGTTGTTGTTTACTTAGCTGTAAAATTTTAATCGGATTAGCTTTCTCTGGGCTTTCGATTGCATTCTATTTAATGTTTTAGTAGTTTAAAATATAGCTACTGATTATATTGCGTGGTATTGTACGAATATCTTTGAGGAAAAATCCAGCGTTTTGTTATATATCTTGTGATAAGAATAAATTTTAAGAACTTTTTATCGGACTTTTGCGTTCAATCTCTTACGAACCCGTACGCAATCAACAACTATATCTAGTAGCTTATTGGATACAAAATCTTATGGTTTCGGACTGAAATATTTTGTACACCTAAATTGTGCCTTTGTTATTCTCCAAACGGAAGACATATACATCGTCTGAAGAATGACAATGACAACAATCATGCAATTTCCTGAATTCGTATTGCCGAAATATCAGTCCTACAGAAACATCGCAACATCGTTTTTTAAGATGGGAATAATTGTCTCGCGGTCATATGATGCTGGTGCGCCGCTCGGGCCAAGGTCGCCGCGTTCTATCCTAACCTTGAAAATCGCCTTTGGGGGAAAAATGGGGGGAGGTTGGAAAAGCAACAGGTCGTGTTTCTACCTCTCACCCGTACCCCTTCGAATTCTTTTACCGGCGTACACGTACTCTGCTGTTAACTGCGTCGTTAATAAATTAAAAGGTGGAATGTTTACAAGCTGTGTCACCTTTTTATTTATTTTTTAATTCTTTATCCTCTTTCGTAGTACGTGTTTGTCAACTCCAAATTCGAAATATGTTGCTGAATAAATAATGCAGTATTGCAACAGATAGAAGGCATGTTATATTACTGTTCGTATCCATTGTTTTCTTAAAAGGATTCAGGATTATATTTAGTATTTTACTAATTCATGTTTTAAGAAACTTCACCTTTAGAAAATAATAACAATAAAGCTTAAAAATATCGGAATTTGGCCAAATTTTCCCATAATTTACGAATTTTCTCATTAGAGACTTAGGAACTATGAAATTCACCGTTAAAAAATTTAAACGAAACTCAAAAGCAATAAAAACGCACCTTTAGAGAACAAAAATAAAATTAAATTAAATTAAAAAAAAAAAAAAAAAAAAAAAAAAAAGATAATTGTGCAAATTTTGCCCAGTTAGGAACTTAACGAATACTAATTTTAGAAACTTCGGAATCATGAAATTCACCTTCAGAAAATAAAAATTACTTAATGAAATCTAAAACCTTGCTTATTTTTCCATAAAATTTACGAGATTTTTCTTAGGTATTTTGAAGTTAGGAAGTTCACCTTTATAAAATAAAATCTAAAATTAAAAAAAAGGGGGGATTGTTTAAGTTTCTATGAATTCTTGCTTCGCGAAACATTAGAATTAAGAAATTCACATTTAGAAACTAAAACTTAAAAAATGTCTAAAATTTTTCCAAGTTTCCTGGTAATGAACTTGACGAATTCTCTCTTCAGAGACTTCGGAATTAGGAAATTCACCTTTAGAAGATAAAAATTAGAAAATTCCAAGGTTGTTAAGTTTTTCCCGCCTGAACTAAAAAAAAAAAAATCGTCTGATAGCATACCGCTACCGTGGCAACGCCATCTCGGAGATGAAACTGGAATTAATGTATTTAATTCTCCTCTTAAATAAAAATAATGTCTACTAATGTCCACTTATGAATCTAAATTTTTATTGCTGAATAAGATTAAAATTCATTGAGGAAAATATATTTCTGCTCAAAAGTTCCGTTTTTTTCTTCTTTTCTGTTTAAAAAAGTTATAAATAGAAAATATCAAAATACTAAAAACAGGCGAATTTTGCACCAATTATGTAATACATGACCTAAGTTTTTTTTTTTTTTTTTTTTTTTTTTTTTAATCGATTAAAGCAGTTCCGAAATCATTTGTTAATTGCAGTAATGTAATATAATTTGTTATCGTATATTAATTATTAGTATTAACTCTGTTAATAAGTGATTAACTTTTCTTTTTTTATCAGTAATGCTATGATCTAATTATGATAATGTTAATAATTTATCATCTTTTATTAATTAGAATAATGGTTAATTAATAGTATTTATAAAATATTACTTGGCGATGTTTTTAATTAATTAAAATTTTTTATCTGTTAGATATGTTACTAAAAGGGTAGGGTACGAACTGCGCCAAATTTGATCGAAAATCCCGTCCCCCTCTTTTGTAATCCACGAACTGCGCAACGTTTCCTGTCCCCTATTTCTTTGCCAAGAAGATTGGGTGCTACAAAAAGTCATTTATCGCCATTAATGGGACGTTCTATTGAGACTGCAATCTTTATTTTCGTTTATCAACATTATAAACATTGTGCATGCAAAACAAATATTAATTTCAAGTCTGGCGTGTGCTAAAGTAAAAATAAATTTCTTTTACACTCATTTTAATGATACTTAAAGGAATGATGAGCCAGATCTTTTTTATTCTTTTTAAGAATTAAAAACTTTCCAAGTTGTAGATTTTAGTCGCTGATATATATATGTATATATATATCAATTTTATTTAGTAAATAAATTATATATATATATATATATAATATCGGATTTGTAGCTCACCTTAAATAAGTTTCTTGTCTAGATAAATATTAACAAATCTTAGATAGCAGAATGGTTTTAACTTTCAAATTTACCATTTTAGGTAAACAGTTCTAATTTACTTTAAAAAATGCTCTTTATTAAATCTAAAAATTGGACTTCTTAAGTCGTTCTAAATTCACACTAATATTATTGCAATATATTCCCGTATTAAGCTTTCCATTTTTAATCATTGAAGTTATTTTAAGGTTATTTAACTTTGTTACAAATTCCATATTTTAATACTAGAAACATTTAAATATTTATTCTGTTTTCCACCTGATGTACTTTGGCATACATTTAATTTCTAATACACATTTAATTAATAAATTAATAATTATGAGCGTCAGCAAAATTTTCATAATTAACAAAAAAAAAAAAAAAAAAAAAAAAAAAAAATCAAACTCCCTTATATTCATATCCTGGGATTTTCAGTTCCCTTTTAATCCATTCCTTTTTCACATATTGTTGCACTATACTCAAGTTTTCATCTATGTAGAATTTATATACTTATATTGTATTTATGCCACTTTATATTTAAATGATAATTTTTACAAATTCTTGCATCACAACTCTAGTTAATAGAAGATGTTTCTAACACCATTAATCTTCAGCATGTATTTTCTAACCTAGTTTCAGGCTGAATTATTTGTAAAATTAATTACTTGAAATTATTTGTTAACAAAGATGGTCGTTAAATCACGCTAATAATATTTCTAACTGTTGTAATTTATAATGCAAGGAGTTCATATGATTTGTAATATAATTCATTTATAATTTTTTCAGCAGTATTGAAATTAATAGCAGATACTGATAATGATATACATTTAGATTAAAATGATTTAGATTGCCATTGCCTTCTTGACTCATGCTTTTATGCTACATTCCTAATATTTCATAATGGCATGCAGGTAAGTTTAACTCATTCACCAAACATGTAAATCTCTAATTTAGTCTACTCTTGTTCTTACGTGTGCTGTATCTTCTATTTTCTTTAATATATTGTTCAGCCTAATTTCAAAAGGTCTTGCGGAAAAGTCACTAAACATTGGTAGTTCGACCCGAGTTTCTAGTACCAGTGATCCCCCAGCTCTTTCTTTTTTTTTTGTACTTATTTACTGTGTAAAAATGTAGCGTAAAAATTTCAGTTTATGAAGTAAAAATACTTTTTAAAATTTATTCTTTAAAAATATTGCAAAAATTTTCACCTTAGCATATCTTTTTACAAATCCCTCTAATAATCCTAGTTACAAATCCCTCTAATAAGAAAAAATAAGGAAAGAAATTAACTCGGTTTCGATGATTGATACCTCGGTGCAAATTATATGTAACATTTTTCCAAAAGCATAGAGTTTATATGGATATCAATAAATTAAGGATTATTTCTCCATCTAATTTTCTTAACATGTTTATTCCAGAATTTTCTTTTCACACAATTTTCTTAAATTTATGAGTTTTTTATAATCATTTAATTTCTTTAGCCACGGCAACTTTGCATACTTTCTGACAAGTAGTTATATTTTAAACCGCTGTATTTTAATTCCTGTTGACTATCAGTACATTATTCACTTGTTTCACAAGTGCAACTTTTATTTTATACGCAAATCTACGTAAAATAGCATTAAAACTTCAGTTATGCGGAGCTCCTGATTGATTGTTTGTTTTAGATTGAATGAAATTAAGCTTAATGTTACTGTTAATTAGCTTGTTATTAATTAAATTATGCATTTCTAATTAATTATATGTTCAGATATTTCCAAGTATATTACTCAAACTTTTGCGTCCCAATTTTTAATTTTAGTTTAAAAAAATAAACTTTTATTTATTGAGAGGCCTGATTGATTATATTAATTTGCAGTATTGTTTATCTAATTCCTTTCTTCTAGATAAATGTTAGAAAAAAATTCTTAGCATAATAATTTAAATTTATTTACAATTTATACGTCAGTGTTCCAAATGCAGTAATAGTAATGTTGTTATAATAGATTTCATGCTAAGCTTTTTTTAACTAAATTTAATTTCTGCAAACATTTACATGATTACTTTAATTAACAAAAAATATTTTAGCACACTTTAACACACTTGGATATGGAATAATTTTTTTGCACTCTGTTAAATTTTCCAGTCTAGTTCGGACATCTTGACTATTATTGATGTAATTTATTAAAATATAATTTGTATGCTTTATAATTATTTAATTTATGATATTATAATAAATGAAAGATGTTTGTAATGCTAATATGTATGTTTACCAATACCTTTTATTTTCTTTGTTAGCTCTCGCATTTATTACTGTCATTCAAGTAATTAGCCTGCTTGTTAGATATTTTTTACTTGTTCTTGTGATATGTAATTCTATTTATTTATTTTTATTTTCCTCTTAGCTACCATTGGCTTCGAAAAGTTAAATTGTAACCCTGTAGGCAGCAGGTGGAAGAAATTTTGATTGGCGCAGTTGAACTATAGCTCGACCCGGAGGGGGGGACTTTCATTAGCGCAGTTGAAGTACACCCACTAAAAGTACGTTTATTGATCTTAAGTAGTTGTTTGTTGAGCAACTGCAGACTGATTAAATTTGAAAGATAAATTAGAGTTTATGTTTCACTGAATGGCAGCCCTTGTCCACGGCTGCTACTAGATTTTTTTACTTCCATGTATGAATGGAAGTATTGTAATCGGGGAAAAAAAAAAAAAAAAAATCGAGTATCATATTTCAACGGAAATACCCATTTTTTACCGTTTCCGAATCAATTTGGATTTGCACATACGGACAGAATAAATGACTTTTTTTTTCCAAAACGGATTGTAAAATTGATTTAAAATGGATTCCAAAAAAATTACCAGTTCCAAATTAATTAATTGATTTCCAGAATGGTCCACATTTATTATTATCTAAATTTTACTTTACATTTTCTGGGAGATAATCTTTCATTTATATGTTCTATATTAAATTAAAATTTTTAATCTTAGCAGCAATAGCGCGGGATTTTACTTTTTAAGACCTTTTAAAATGAATTTTGAAATACCTTAATTGTAAAATATTTGTACTGCGTTGTTATTTTTTCCTTTTATTTCTTTACAATGGCAAACAGGATGGCTGCGTGGACACTTTCGTGGTTTTCCCCATGTGTAACGTGTATACGAGCCATTTCCCTTAGAAATTCCTCCATGAAGGTATCTCCCGCCTTAAGTAAATTAAACCAAACCTCTAGCCTATGAAAAATTCTCCCCTTTTCTAAGAGGTTTGTAATCCTGCGTTGGTTGAAAAACTCTTCCGGCTTAGGACGCTCGTTATGCTTTGAAAAAGTCGTCTACCTTAAGACGTTTGTAATCTTCTAGTCTATGAAACATTTTTGTCCCTTAAGACGTTCATATACTTTCGACCTTTCAACAATTCTTAAGATATTCATAATCCCCTGGTGTTTTAAAATTGATATGTTCGCAGTCTCTTGGCATTTGAACAATTCTCCCTGCTTAAGATGTTCACTAGTGTTTTAAAAATTAAGATGTTCGAAGTTTCTTGACCTTTGAATAATTCTTCCTGCTTAAATGTTCATGATATTTTAAAAATTAAGATGTTAGTAATCGTCTGGCCTTTGAACAATTCTCCCTTCTTAATATGTTCATAACCCCTGGTGCTTTAAAAATTAAGATGTTCGCAGTCTCTTGGGCCTTTGAACAACTCTTCGGGCTTAAGATGCTCATAATCTCCTGGTGTTTTAAAAATTGAGATGTTCGTAGTCCCTTTGAATAATTCTTCCTGCTTAAGATGTCCATATCCCCTGGTGTTTTAAAAATTAAAATGTTCACATTCTCTTGGTCTTTGAACACTTTTTCCTGCTTAAGATGTTCATAATCCCCTCGTCTTTTAAAAATCGAGATGTTCACGGTCTCTTAGGGTTTGAACAATTCTCCCTGCTTAAGATGTCCCCCGGTGTTTTAGAAATTAAGATGTTTGCAGTCCCTTGACCTTTAAGTAATTATTCCTGATTAAGATGTTCATAATCTCCTGGTGTTTTAAAAATTGAGATGCTTGCAGTCTCTTTGCCTTTGAACAATTCTTCGCGCTTAAAATGTTCATAATCTCGTAATGTTTTAAAAATTGAGATGTTCGTAATCATCTGGCCTTTGAAGATTCTTGCTACTTAACACGTTCATAATCTCCTGATGTTTTAAAAATTAAGATGTGTCCTACTGGCCTTTGAAAAATTTTTCTCCCTCGAAAGGTTTGTAATAATTTTCTGGTCTTTCGAAATCGTTTTAAACGAGGCTTGTGATGTATCTGATAACACAATTATACATTATAACACTGATCACATGTACGTATCATCTATGTATTTTGGTATAGCAATACTAGGAACTTTTTCAATAGGGTAACCTACAGTTCCAAGCGATTTGAATCTTCTTTTGAGGTGGTCGGCTTAGAGACACGATTTTCAAAATCGTCGTCAGAAATTATGGTCACTTTCAGAGGAGATCTGGAGCACGTACCGCCTCCTTAGAATTGAGTAATAATACGTTTTTTATGCTGATTCACATTTATATTTTATAATCTAACTGTGAATCCACTTCAAATTCAATGAAACTTTATTAATGTAATTATTTGACTTCAATCTCTATCCCTCCTCCTGCGGAACGCCGTTGCTGTATTTCTTGCGAATAGACTTGTCAAGAGGTGAATTATAGCTATGGAAAACAAAGTGACAGTTGCGGATTCCAGCTCGTAGAACAAGTTTTAATACTTTTTCCAAACAAAATCAAACAAATTGCTTAAGTTAGGAAGGGTTAAACAGAGGCCACCCGATGACCCAATGCCTTCAATGAGAGTGACGTCATCATCCTTTTGTTGGAGTGCCGCCCCATAATGCATCTCCACCCCAAAGGAATTTGCATTGTTTCCCACCACCTCACCGCCCTTTTGCTCTCTGCGTTTGTCACGCCATGACCTTGTGGACCTGGACCATGGTGGATGACGTGATCGTTGCGTAACGTCGACTACCGGTTGGTCTCGCCATTATTATTATTACACAGGAATGCGTTCTTTCATCGAAATAATGCAATGATTAAATAATGATGAAAATTCTTCCGAAGAGAAAGAAATTGCTTTGGAAAATTTCTATGTGGAATGAACTTTGAGAATTTAATCTAATAACTTAACATTTATAAAATTTACTTTTGATAAATCATGGGAACAAAGTCTTTTATAATGTTATAAAGCTTCTGATATGTATTATTATTTTTAATTTCTCTTTTTATAATAGTGGGTTGACAAGAAAATAATTTCGGTTTGCACAAATAGGTAGCATTGTATTCGTTCTGTTATTTTTCTGTCAACCATTGATTAATAAATTAAGTCACTTAAAAGCAGTGATTAAATTATGTTGTTCTTATGTTCCGGTTAAGGTTTTTATGCTTTTAGTTAATCTGCATGGAATAGTTGTAGAATCATTAACAATTTAAAAGTGTAAGTTAAGCCCAACGAACGGCAATTTGTTTACATTTGAAGCTCTTAGTAGAATAGTGAATTAAGTTAATTTGTGCACAATTTCAATGTCTTTTTGGCCCATTCGAACAAAAATTAACTTTCAGTTTTATGCACAGAACGTTTTGTCTTCCTGTTCGCTCGCCGAATTGCTTGTTTTTACATACAAACTGTACTTTTAATAGTAAAAAAAATTGTAAGTGTTTTTAACTATATTTGATGTTTTACGTTTTTCTGTATTTTACAATTTTTAATCTAGATGTTTTGAATTTTTATGTATTTTTGTCTTATCGCGTAGTGAGAACTGAATTAATTGAATGATAAATATATCTTTAATGAAATTTGAGAATGAATTGACGAATTTTTAAAAATGTGCAGTAAAAGTATTTGCAATGAACGAAAATCCAAATATATTCTTTACTGCTTTATAACAGTAGTAAATGTTAATATGTGAATTTTTCGAAGTTATCGATTTTAAACTTCCTGTTTTTTTTTTTACGCAGCAATTTTGTTTTCGTATTGTTTATTAGAAAGTGTACGTTTTTTTCTCTCTACTTGTATTTTTGAAGCACAGAGATCTGCGCTTTTTTTGTTTGGAAATGCGTTATTTTCTATTTTTTTCCTTAATTTAGCATAATTTTCATATCTTTAGTTTTGCAATGCGCAGTTTTCTGATATTTTTTTGAAAAATGCAACACAGTTGTACTTTTTTTAAAGGCATGCATTTCTGTTTTTGTTTGAAAATTTTGTTATAAAAACTTTGCTTTTTTTTTTTTTTTTTTTTAAATTCACAGAAATGTTAACTTTTTTTCTTAAAACTTTACCTTCTTTAAACTCTGCAGCTATCAATTTGAGTTCAATGCAACAGAGTCTCACATTTTCCTTTTTTTTCCATTGCAGGTGCTTAGGAGAGGTGCGTCATGCCCGGCGTTACGAACGGCGAGAAATGGAGCAGTAGGGATTCTCCTCCCAGGTACGTCTCTCTTTCCTCTTTTTTGACCGGCAAGGCCGTATGTATATATACGGCCTAGAATATTTTTTATGATGTCTGTAAGAACGTATATATACGTGCATCTTGAAGTATGTCGAAAAAATTAAGGCAGTATATTAAAAATGCATAGATCAAGGTATAAATTACCTGGGCATTTTAGCTTTAAAATCAAGACAACACCTCTTTCTAATGGCAGTTTTCGTAAATTTGTGCTTCCTTTAGTGAAACTCTGTGCCGGTCAGAGAGTTAAGAACACTTGTGCTATCGTAAGTCTTTTTTAGAACATAAATAAGTAAAACGGAAAAGCAACAAAGTAATATTAAAAATTTCATTACCTTTTAAATAAAACTTGCACAAACTAAGAAACATATAGATAGTTAAGTTAGGCTGTTTAATATTGCAAAACCCGTTAGGGCCATCGCCTAACGAGAGGGAAGACTTTCTGAAGGAAACTGGTGAACATTCACGTTACAAGCAGGAAAAGGCACGGAAACCAACCGTTAGCCCATTCTCTAGGGATGAAAAAACTTGGGTCCAAGTCTCCGTCTTCAGCAGTCTTAACAACTCATCCACTACTGAGGCACGAAACTTACAGAAAATTTCAGTGGTTTTTTTTTTTTTTTTTTTTTTTTTTTTTTTTTCCCCTTTTCTCCCAACGGATTTTATTGTTAAAAAGCTGAGCACGCAACCATTGTTTTAGCGATTTCGCCCACATTTTTCACAGTGATAGAGAAATTAAAAGTAAATGTATGTGTGAAGAGAGGGTGCGTACTTCTCAATAATGAGGGAGAAAAATCGAAGATCAAATTCTAAACGAGACTGATATTATTTTGAAGTCTCCTCTCGCAACTTCTAGATTGTTGGCGAGGTATAAAGTCACTAAATTAACGTCTTCAGGTCGATTCTCTATTAGCAAGAATATTTTTCTTGGTTTTATTAATTCTTTTTAATACTGTTTTTTTCTCAAGAAATATAAAAGTAGTGCCAAAAATAAAGGCGCTACAAAAATTTCATAGTAAAAATTATTTTTAGCCCAAAGGAGCGTTACCTCAGAAGGGCTCTTAATTTCGTTTTGGCATTTTGCGTCATTTCACTTCCTGCATTGATTCACTTTTAAGACTCTTGCCACCAAATATTACAACCCCGTATTATACTTAAAGAAATTAAATAATGAAGAATCTACATGAATGTGTGTATGTTTCTCGCATTGTGATAAAACAACGTTACCTACAGCTATCCAATTTTCAGTAACGTACGTTTCCACCCGAATATTGGCATCTGGAAGCCCAAATTCGGAATTTGTTTTATTATCTATTTCGGATTTTTTAAAACTTTAAAACATTTTTGACGAACAAACTCAACGATTTCAAAGCGAGCAATGGCAACACTCTGCGGAGAAAAAAGCTTTTTATCTCCAGCAGGGAGACTGTGTATCGGAAATTCTAAAGATATGCTCATTTAAAAATTATTTTGCAATGTTGCTCTTGAATTCAATTTTGTGGTTTGAGTGCGAAGAACGTGATATTTAATAAATAAAAGTAGCACACGAAACGTTAAAAAAAAGCCCCTTTGGGCGTAATGTAAAATGAAATGCTTTCAATTTTTTTTTTTTTTTTTTTTTTTAACTGTGTTTACCAAAAAGCTTTGTAAATTGGATTTAAAATAGATTCAAAAGAGAATTTTTCCCTTCACGTCTGTACGCACGTATCTCGCATAACTCAAAAACGAGTAGCTGTAGAATTTTGAAATTTTGTGCACCTTCCTCTTTCGTTTTCATACTCTAATTTCCGCATTTTTCCAGTTGTAATGTATTTAGTTCATCACTTGCCTTTTCGTATGTATTTCACTTTTACTACTTGTTTCAGGAAAACGATAGGATGTTTTCAAATATTTAGGCGGCTTTTGTTAGGTTTTAAATTCTATACTTATTTTAACATATATATATATGTGCAATAAAACTGTGCTTCGATGTCACGACATGAATGGTTTGATCGTGAATGCGGTACAAACTTCCATTAAAATTTTCGGTGAAACAGGACTTTTCCCATGATTCACTGTGAACATAGCTTAACAAACTCATGTAGGTTTTTTCATAATTAGAACTGGCCGAAGAATGTAATGACAAAACAGTTTTGGAGGGCACTGAAATAAGAACACTGAGACGTAGATGCGTAGAAATAATAATTTCGTAGATACTTGAAGCTTAGAGTGTCCATCCATTTTGAAGAAGAAGCAGTCGAGCCAGATTAAATTCCTTTTTTACACTCATGTCCGTAAATTAAGGATAATGCAAAATCAGGCAAAGGAAGAGTTAGAAGCAAAACAAATCTCACTTATTTGTAAAGCTTATTTATTAAACAAAAGGTAAAGAGCAAAAAAAGATGCTATATGTTTGATATTATTAAAAAAATTAGCGATTTTTTCTCCCTGGAGAAAATTACAAAAAAACACCTATTTACAAAAAACCAATATTACATGGTTGGTATGATTGTTAATACATTGTATGTCTCCCAGACGATGCAATGCAGTCCGTACAACGCTTAGGCATGTTGAGTATCAAATTATCGATCTGATCTTGGGGATATTACACCACTCAGAAAGCAATGCTCTCCGAAGTTCCGGTAGACATGTAGGAGGAGGATGACGGGCTGCAACTCGTCGACCAAGCATGTCCCACACGTGCTCTACTGGATTTAAGTCCGGTGAGAATGCTGTCCAGTCCATACGGGTGATATCCTCCGATTGAAGGCATTCGCTTACGATGTTTGCACGGTGAGGACGGGCGTTGTCATCCATAAACACGAATTGTGCGCCCATAGCTCCCCCGAAACAAGCGTACATGTTGTTCCAGAATGACGTCCCGATAGATTTGGCTCGTCATGGTTCCAATTTGTCATGGTTCCAGAATAATTCCACCCTAAACGAGCACTCTTGCTCCACCGTAACGGTGTCGTTCAATGATGTTTTATTGGTGGTAACGGGTACCTGGAGCTCTCCATATGAACGTCCGGCGAGAATCAGACTGCAAGCTAAACCTCGAACTCGTCGGAAAACATCACACAAGCCCACTGTTGCGGTGTCCACAATGCATGCTCTCTACTCCAGGCTAACCGCAGGCGACAATGAGTTGCAGTAAGTGGAACGCATCTGACAGGTCTACGAGCATATAGACCAATCTGCCCTAAGCGTCTGTACACGGTCTGCCTTGAAATTGTCGTACCAGTGGCTGAAGAGAGCTGACGAGACAGGTCTGAGGCTTTGCTCCACCTGTTTCTTTTGGCAGTAACTGCCAAATACCGGTCCTCATTCGGAGTTGTAACTCTGGGGCGACCTGTGCTGTAACGTCTACTCACATTACCATCATCTTGGAATCGTTGCCAAAGCCAGGAGATGACACTCTGGGCAATTCCAAGTTCGTCTGATACTTCCAGTTGGGTAAGCCCACATTCCAGACGACCGATAATTCTACCACGTAAAAAATCATCCAAATACGTTCTTTGTGTCATAACTATTCGGTTATTGCAATGAAATACTCATAAAGCGCCTGCGAACAATTTTACTTCTTTGCCTGTATTCCTTATATATCACTCTCTTACACTCTCGTCATTGTGACGTACCATCGGTGTCATCTGGTTTACTTCCTGAAATTTGCATATGATTCTTGAAGATGTGTATAGTGATTTTACAGGTGATATATTTATTTTAGAGTTCGATTTCTGCGTGACTCCGAATTATCCTTAATTTATGGACATGAGTGTATTTAAATTCAGATTTTGTGGCCACAAATACTTGGCACTGTACTCGTGTTTATTAAAGAACATTTACAATTTTTAATATTATTGCCATAGAAGCGAATGTCGCATCTCATACATGATTGCAGTAAAGCATCTGGCGAAGAGGAAAGCATGAGCAAAAGTGACGCATCAGTTCATAGAAAGAAGCGAGGGAGTTAAAAGTTTCAGTTTTTAATTTTGGTTTACAATTTGGTGATTGGTCAAAAGTTACTTAAAATCGCATGATTAATTTGAATGACGCAGTTCAGACTTACAGCGCTATTTTTAGACAGACAGATGAAGTTTCCAAATGAAATAAAAAATAAAAGAGGCTTAGTGAATTAGATTTTGAAGTTTACTTTCACATTTTTTATCTTACATATTCCCCCCTCCTTTCAAAAAAGAAAAATGCAGAGCGATAGAGAAGCCTTTTTGAGAAAAAAAGCATTAGAGCAGCAAAATATGATATATATAATTGTGAAACATACAAAACATAAAATTGGCTTTTGAACAATAAAATTATAGTAGGTAAAATTTTGAGTTCAAAAAATAATTTTAAGCACTATATTGTTTTAAAATAACTGTAGATTTTTAAAGTCCTATTAAAATTTGAGTCCAATCTATAAAAAGTTCTTGTTTCTGGAACATTCACATCATAATTTTAAAACTTCAGGGAAGGATTTCCAAAAATTTTTGCACACATGATCACAGTAGTAAAAATTTTATATACTCATTAGTTATTAACGAATGGTCATTAATCTTAAAATTTCACACCATACTAATTTTCACACATATAAGTAATACTTTTACCATTTGGAATATTATTGTTGAAATTATGGTTTTTACTTGTATTACTACATTTTACAATTTTCGTATTTTACACAAACTAGAAGACCCCACAGCTTTCTCCTAGTACACACACATATCCAGCTATTTGAGCATATCCACTTTTTAACAAACTCATGTATTACATTTTCATGAGTGGTTATGTGAATTGCACTACACATTCCATTTATAAAAAAATCACACTCCATTATATGAAAATATATGTAAGATAAAAAACATGAAAGTAAACTTCAAAATTTAATTCACTAAGCCTCTTTTATTTTTTTATTTCATTTAGAAACTTCATCTCTCTGTCTAAAAATAGCGCCGTACGTCTGAACTGCGTCATTCAAATTAATCATGCAATCTTAAGAAACTCTTAATGCAGATGCCTCTTGACCAATCACCAGTTTGTAAACCAAAATTAAAAACTGAAACTTTTGACTCCCTCCCTTCTTTCTATGAACTGATGCGTCACTTTTGCTTGTGTTTTCCTCTTCCCCAGATGCTTTACTGCAATCATGTATGAGCTGCTATATTCGCTTATATGGCAGTAATATCAAAAATTGTAAATATTCTTTAATAGGTACGAGTACAGTGCCAAGTGTTTGTGGCCAGAAAATGTGAATTTTAATAAAAAAGAATTTAATCCGGCTCGACTGCTTTTTCTTCAAAATGGATGGACGCTCTAAGCTTCAATTATCTACGCAATTAGTATTTCTACGCATCTAAGTCTCAGTGTTCTTATTTCAGTGCCTCCAAAATTGTTTTGTCATTACATTCTTCGGCCAGTTCTAATTATGAAAAAATCTACATGTGTCATCGAACCACAGTTTCATTACACACACACATATTACCACTTTTTTACCTGACTGAATGAACTGGGTTTTTATATTCTTATTTGTTGGTAATTTATGCATTTTTTTCTTTAAAAGGATTGAATTACGCGGTTTTTATGCCCTGGTTAAAGTTTTTATGCTTTAGTTTCTTTGCATGCAATAGTTGTAGAATTATCAAGAATTTAAAAGTTTAATTGGCAAGTTAAGCCTAGCGAAGCGCTATTTGTTTACATTCGAAACGGAGTAGAATAGTGAATTTTTTACACCTTCAGTGTCTTTTTGTCGAGCGGGGCCAAAAGTAAATGTTAAAGTAATATTTTGTAAAAAAAAATCATTTTAAAGTGTTTTAACTGTGTTTGGTGTTTTTTGCATTTTACAGTTTTCTATGAGAAGATGTTTTGAGTTTTTATGTACTTTTGCGTTGCCGCGAAGTGGGAACTGAAATAATTGAATGAAAAATATATCTCTAATGACATTCGAGGAAATAACTTTAAATGAAATACAACAAAAAATGTGTATAATTTAATAGTCCATACAAGGAAATTATGCGGTGTCATCAAATTTTTTTTTCATTTATTAATGAATTCAGCTGAAATATCTTCGACTGTCTCTTTAAAGGTCGATTGTAACTCTCTAAAGTTATTCTGGAATTTTTCATTTAGCTGCTTTTGGCAACAGTGTAACTTCCCTCTGATATTTTTGCTTAATGCATTCAAACAACGAAGATTAGCTCAACGTGTGTGTTAGAAGGGATTTTCCGGCAATTTTGCATGAATTATTTAAATCACTCTATAAAGTTTACGCTGTGAAAGTCGCGGTGCATTATTATGTAAATTATGCATGCTTTTCAAGATGATTCAGAATATGTTTCTTTTTATGACAGCATGCCAAATGTGACATTACGTCAAAATTCTTAACGCATCCAATGAGCGTCATTTTCATGGCTGATGAAATGGGTAATGTCTTCAGAATATAACGGTTTTAAGTAGTTTAACCTAATTGATAGTGACGATAAAGTGATATTGTTATCTTTTTGACCGTGTACCTTTGCTGTTCCGAATCGTTGCCAACAAATGAATGGAAAATATAAGCAAAAATTAACTTGGAATTTGAAAACTTCAGACAACAGTTCAACACACTGAAGAAAAATTTACCGTGAAAAGTTTTGAAATATGTAAAAAGTTCGTGTGACAAAAACCTCCAAAAATTTCTCTTCTCTTCTTTCATAAAGATAACGTCTATTGTTGTCAACTCATAAACCTAAATTTCCACTGATTAATGAAATTAAAAACTTAACGCAGAAAGAATTTCAGTTTTGAAAGCCTCGGCGTTTGTTTCTGCATTTCGTTTTCGAATGTAAAATTACCGAATGTAATTAAGAATGTAAAATGTTGGTATAATATATACCAAAAATATAAATATGCCATTTGAATTAAATTTGTTAAAAAATAATTGTACAGAGAGGATTGCAATTTGTATATTGCCACAAAATTTCATCTTCATTATTCAGTTTTATTTTTAATGCTGGTTATTATACTTGCTATCGATATTTTAGTGAATTTTATTTTTGAGGATGTCGACGGTAATGTCAAATTAAAAATACAGTATTTGAACTATATTTTATTTATCTTACATATTATATAAAGAAATATCTGTAAAATCCCCTCAGTCCCATCCTGGCTGATATCTACATGAATTATTACGAATCAAAATTGTTTGAAACTTTAAACTTCGCGGTATGGTTCCGCTACGTAGATGATACTTTTACCCTGTTTGAAGGTAATAAAGATGATTTAAATAAAGTTCTTTCAACAATGAATTCTATTAATCCTGCTATTCAGTTTACTTTTGAACTTGAGATTTGCAATTCTCTTCCGTTTCTCGACATTTTGGTCACACGTAACACATCCAACTTCAGTACTACGGTGTACCGTAAACCTTTATCGGTTTGTCTTCCACCACACTTTAAATCATGTCATCCGAATAAACAAAAGTTAGCTTCATTTTATTCCTATGTTTTCCGTGCTCTACAAGTTTGCTCCTACAAACTATCCCTTGATGAAGAACTAAATTATTTAGAAGCAACAGCTATTCACAGGGGCTTTTCACCCAACATTATTAATCAAGCAGTTAAAAAATTCTCATCTCAACACACTAAAAGGCACACTCTTGTTTTAGGAGATTATAAAAATTCTGTTGTCATTCCCTTCTTTCCATCAATTAGCTATAAAGTTGCACATATTTTGCAGAAATTTAACTTTCGGGTCGTTTATTCTCCAATCAATAAAATTCAAGTTCCATACTCAAGGACCCCATTCCGAATATGAATTCCTGAGGTATTTATAGGATTCCTTGCCAGTATGGTTTAATTTACATTGGCAAACTAAGCGAGCCTTAAAATTTCGCGTCAGGGAACATGAGGCATATGTTAGAAAAAAGGAAACACAAAAGTCTTTTTTCGCTCAACATTGTTGGTCCGAAAATCACACTTTCAATTTTTCTGCTGCCAAAATTATTCAAAAAACATCTTCCATTGGAGAACTGGATTTTCTAGAGGCATTTCACGTTCAAAAAAATCTTTCTGTTCTAGTTAACGATCCTAATTCGAATCCATCTTTGCCTTCGACCTTTAAAGAAATTATGTTTTAGTTCTGGTTTCACCAACAGATGACGCCACTAACTTATTTTCTGTTCAGATTTTCTTATCTTATCTGATCATTATATCCTGTCTCGTTCATTTGATTTCTGCACTGAGGATGGTGGTTCGGTAAAAACATCGAAACTAGTCCTGTGAAAATTTGAAAATATAACGCTGATTTTTGTTGTTTGACTTCTGAATTAGTATTTGTTCGGCGTGTTATTGTGTCTTAATTATCTGTAAAATGTTAATAAGAAATTAAGATAACTGTCTTAATAATTCACTTGTTGAGAAGCAGCGCAATTTTTTATCATCGTAAATAAATAAAGATGTTATATATCGTCTACTGGTAATAATATGTTCTTGTGTTTTTGTTCTTTGTTTGTAATGGATAGGATTTTATCCTTAGATGAAAACAAAGAAACTTCATCGAGGTGTTTATAAATTCTTTCATTCAGTTAGTACCAAAATGATGTATGTGTTACTGGCAAAGTTTGAAATCTGGCATTCTATAAAATTCCCAAATATAGTAATTCCCAAATATAAAACTAGCCTTCTATGTATGAAACGATTCATATTTCACACATTTCCCAGGCATTCTATAGGATGTCAAATGAGAAACCGACAAAGTATGAAATGCATCTCGAATTTGTATATAAATATAGAGGAGAAGCTAGAAAAGTAATAGAATTTCCAATTGTTTGGAAAATGCGAAACTAATCAGATTATGCAAGAAAAGAACTTGTTTCAAAAAACATGAATGAGATTACAGCGGATTAAACCAGCACGATGAAGGCATGCTTACCGAAGAGATTTCCGTCTAATACCTGGTTGTGTGCGTTTAAAGGAAGAGACTGATGCGCTTGCATACAAAAAATTTTGTCAAAAAAATTCATACCTTCTGTGACCATGCTAGTAAAGATGATGAAATGGATATTTTGAGCACCCTTTGTTTCAAAACTGAAAATGCTATTGAAGGTAAAATAAATTCTAAAATTAATCTGGAAATACAAGCAAAAAAATGAAAATTAATTCGGGGGAAAAAAATCCCATTGCTTCTTTGGGAACTACTGTGCAGGTTCGTATGGAGCCGAGGTGATTCGCTCAATATATTGGCGGTTGTAATGAGTGTAACAGAGGATGATTTCTACCGACCTAGAACTTCTGAAGGAATTTTGAAACAAGTATACCAGAGATCGCTTGATGTCCTAAGAATTTGTTTAAAATTGAAGATATTCCTGACCACCAATTCCTCTCTGACCAGTTGCAATTGCTCAGTCCAGTGGAAGCGTTCAAGGGCTCGTCAAACGTATGTGTAACAAAAGTGCCAAAATATGAAATGTCTTTGTGTGAAAAATCGAATGTAATGAAATGTAATTCAAAAATGTCATTCAAGTGTACCTTGTTGCAACAAGTAGGATAATTTTTATTTTTCATTTTTTATATGAAAATTTAGTTTCCCTCAAAATACACAAGATTTTGTTTTGTACAACTTCAATTTTTCTTCACGTATTTTGAATAATTTTTTTAATGGCTTCCTCATTATTTTTTTAGAATAACATTCGTATTGTTGAGGAATGCACGTCATTTATATAATAAACTTATCAGGACATATTTTCATACTTTCCCTAAATAGCATTTGTCATTATATAAGAATGCCTAGGTAGTATATACAATGCGAAAAGTATGTAAATAATCCTCATATTTCATAACTGTGCCTAAAAGCGTCCCGCATTCTATACAATGCCGGCATTTCATAGTTTGCCGGTAACATATTGTTACGAAATGTCCAGGCGCGGTAAGATAGCTTCCCCGCAAAGCAGTTTTAGGGTTGCCATAAAATCGCAAGGGAAGGCATGGTTGCCATATTTGGCGAGAAATCTCCCATTTGGCGATAAAATTGGCGATATGCCATGGACGGATGGAGAATTTTCTGGAACGTATTCTTACTGGTTTAGCCCAGAATGTTCTCGAACACAAGCCAAAAACTATATAAACCCTGCTGGTACGCGGAGAGTCAGTGCGAGATAGTCTCGAGTTAGGCCGTGCGGAGTCGATCGAGTTGACAGCCGGGCATTGAGTGCCGAGTGGGTCGTCAAGTGGATCGAAAGAGTCTCTTAGTGTATCTCGGTTAGTGCATCGTCGAGAGAGTGTGTTGAGCTCCGGGAACGACTGAACCGAAAAGTCGGGAGCTGTGCTCTGTGTCTCGTGGAGTGCATCTTGAGTTGTAGCATGGGGAGTCTTGAGAGTACGTGGAATTCCGAGAACGACCAAGCAGAGTCGGAAGCTGTACTCTGGTGCTTTGCAGTGAAGCTGTCTCCACCGTTATTGCCTGATAACCTGAAGGCTGTGTCGCTGATTGTTTCAGCGAGTGTATAGTAGATCTTCGACGGCTGTAAAACGTGATTTTGGAACTCTCCTGATTAATATTGGCTAAATAAAGTGTGTTTCGATATTTCATCAAGTAGTGTTGTCATTATTCACTCCAAATCCGCGCAAATCTCGTAACGAACGTACCAAAGGAAAAAAATAACGTAACAACTGGTGTCAGAAAATAACGTAACAATATATATTCATTAAAATTAAAATATTAACTCATAATTCTTGTTTTTGATTCCTCAAGAAGGTGTACTCATTTTTCGCTGTCTGTGTCGCCATTGTTAGCGTAAGAATTATGTAAATTACTAATTTTAATTAACTGTAGCAAACGATATTTTCATTTTAAATAATAATTGCTCAGAATTTGGACGGCACTGCAATCTTTATCGTCATATGTTTTTTTTGTTTGGAAGTTCTACACAACAATAAATGGAGTGCTATATACAGAGAACGTTTATAAAATATTACCTTCAAAGTATTACCTCAAAAATAGTATCTTCAATTCGCAGTTTGTTTACGACATTTTCAAAGAAGAATAAATCGAAAAGTAGCAGACGATATTTCTCATTTTTAAATAATAAGCTGTTGCCAGAAATTTTTATTCCGAAACGTTTGCTTTTTCAAAATTTTTTATCGAATTCGTTCTAAAAAGGGTGTAAACACCCTCTGTAAAAGTAAGGGGGCAGTGTTTACGTATCGATTTATTTTTTATTTATTGGAGACGGAAATTTACAAATCGGATCATGGTTTTAAAAATATCTCGTACACGGTAAAGAAAAAGTTCGCTCTTTACAGGCAAAAGTTTTGTAAAGTTACAGAAATCAAAAAGTTACAGAAGAATTTCCTGTAATGGTAACAGGTTGAAAGCAAACTGTAGCGGTAACAGCTGATTTGCTTGTAACATTACAGATAATGTTTCAGTAGCCGCGCGGAAGAATCACGTGACTGACTGGAAATTAGCCAATCAGGAGAAAAGTGTTTGAAAGCTAGTTGCAGAAAAAAACATGGCTGAATGCATGTTGGTTGTATAGCGCAGGTAAGTAAGGAAATGTTTACAATTACTACTTGAAATATTTTTTGTTCATTTTATGCAGATTATTATCATGCACTTCGCACTGTTATATGTAGTGAGTAAGTATTTAAACGTTTAAGTTTTGCGATTAATTAATATCAGTGTTCGTAATGTCTAATGAGTTGAAAGAGTGCAAAATATTTATTCCAAATGCAGATCTAATACTAGTATTTTGTCATTGTGCATCCGATAAATTACGACTTAAATTGCCCGTATTATTATTTAAAACTAATTATTCCAAAATTTAATCACTGTTTGTGGTATATAATTGAAATGGTAATGTGGTTGTTGAAAACAAAATTTTAGCGTTCTTTTCCAATCGTCTGACCAAAGAACGTTTGACATCTTTTTCCCGGCAAGCCTTGCGAGAAACGTTTATATAAACATTTAGAATTCTGAATGTAATGTATATATTTTTTTGCTTACTAGGTTTAGTTTATTCTTTTTCTAGGATTATCTAATTAGTTATACCTGGTTTATAATTCAGTCTAATATGTTTATGTACGAGTGTGTTATGAAGTAAAATTACAAAAACTTGAACAACGCGGTCGAGAATCTCGTTTATTCCTTTAGTGTAATAATATTTTTTTCAGTGGTATTAATTTCTTACGAAAATATTATAACTCCAAAATGAAGTAATTATATTGATTAAAAATATGCCGTATCATACTTTTTCGTAAAGTTTTGTTTTACTTACGAAAATTTCTTACGAAAATATTATAACTCCAAAATGAAGTAATTATATTGATTAAAAATATGCCGTATCATACTTTTTCGTAAAGTTTTGTTTTACTAACTAGATGCAACTTAATTATTCCATATATTTTAATATACCAATATCAACAGGGAAAATGGAAATGACCTAAAATATTTTTCTAACAATTCCTTAAACTAATTATAAAACAAAACTAAAATTTTGTGCATTATTTCCAAAATTATCATTTCATTAATATTTTATAAATGACAACATATATTATATTGTATATATAACTACCATTGCATACTTATAAGTTTTTAAACATTTAATGTAGAATTTATGTTGATTTTATTTTGCCCAGTTTAAAAACAGTTTTGAAGTATGATAGTCTTGTTACTAGGATAGCATGAATCTGCTAATACAAGTTTAATACATTTCTTGACAAATGTTTCTCTTATTCATGTAATATAATATATAAATCATAAAATAAGTTTTCTTAAAAATAGATTATTATTGTTTATTGGAATTTAAAACAATTCTGTATCTGTATGTTGTATTAAAAATAAAATAATAATGAATTTTTAATGAAGCATTGATTTTAGCATTAACAATGTAAATATATATATATACACACATGAATAAATGGAAATGCAAGCTACTTTTCCTTACAAAACTGCCCATGAATATATACTTCCCTTTAGGCTGATAGCCTTTGCATGCTTTGCCATATTCTATCAATCCAAATGATGCAAATATGCAGAAAATTTTACTTTCTTTGAAAGTTAATACCGGAAATAAAATTCAGTGCATTTGTAAACTACATTAGTTCTCTTATAGCTTGGCATTTAATTGCCCAATGATTTACTAGTCCAAACTAAGGCAGAATTCAGATATCGTTCAAATAAAAGAAAATTAATAAGGTCTGATTTTTAGACGTATATATGAAGCTTTATTTTTTTAAATATTATTTTAAGTCAACCAAATTAATTTGAAATTTAAGTAAGTATTCATGCCTTTCAGTAGCATTATTTTTGATATCTTAAATTAAATAACTGAATGCAATATTTCTTGTTAATAAAAGAAAAGCAATGTTATGAAAGACTAGCGAAGTGGATTTGCAAGTTCTAATTATGAAAGGTCCCATGCTTTAAGGGGTCATTTTTAAAAATACTTAATTAAAAAAAAATATTTAACGTAAAACTTCCAAACTTCACACATGTGGAATATTAATTCTATATATTTTATCTCATTCTTATTTTATTAATTAATTTCATAGCATTTTGTGTGACACTAGTAGTAATTATTAATTAAATTTTATGCTGTTTCTGATCTACGTTTTGATTTTGTTATTAATTACGTTAGTTTACATAAGATTTAAAATTATGTAAGGTACAAAAACCTTCTGCATCTATTAATATATGCTGAAGTGAATGAAATTATGCCAGTGAATTTTTTTTAAATCAAAAACAAATTTCTGTGGAAAATTAAAGTTATAAATTCTAAATGCAAACAAAGGAGTGAATTTGAAAGTTATCAAATAAGCCAAAGTGTTGGTCATTTTTTCAGTTTTGCAGAAGAATTTTTATACTTTGCAGAATGGGAATATGATGTTTGGTTTTGTTAGTATTAATTATTACAACTGAATTATTGCAACTTACATTGCAACACGTAATTTAGCTTAAAATTTATTTGAACTTAATTTTCTAATTTATTTTGATCATGTATATTTCATGTGTCATAAGTCTTTGAAATGAACTTAATTCTCATCCTATTTATTTACACAATTTTTTTAAAGAAGAAAAAGTCACATTTGTTTTGCTTAGTTGCACACGAAGATACATGTCTATATATAGAGAGAGAAAGAGGAGTTATGTTTATTTGCAGACTTTTTTCCTCCTTTTATATTATAGTATGAAAATCAAGGGGGAAATTAAGCAATCAATTTAATTTTGAAGGATGTGATTACAATAAGATCATAACCAATCAAAAATATTCATGAATGAACTACTGGTAACTATCATAGTATTATTATTTAAAAGAAACCTACATTCCAATAAGAACGCTTAGTAACATAACCATTTAAGTTATCTGATAAAAGTAATTTTCATTCCTACTTCCCTATACTTTGAATTTCATTCCTAGTATTGCCCACTGCTACTCCCTAGACCTCAAAGCATTTAATGCATCTGGAACTGCAATTTGTGTCTTCTTCTACAGCATGCAAGTTATCACCGTTTAGTTTGTACTGCCACGAGCAATGATCTTCAGAATTACCGTATTGCGTTGCATATTCCACCCCACCCAGCTTTAGAACCAGATTCTGAAAATTAAAAAAATATTTACATAATTTTCCCCCTTTTAATGCATTCAGAAAATGAATATCCCAAGATTTTAAAATGGATTTATCAACATAATGATTGTTTTCGTCATACTAACAAAGGCAAACTTTTGCACACTTAAGGCCCCGTTGAATCTTTCTCTTCTAACTGTTGAATATTATGTCAGCCTAATACAAACAAAGATCTATGATAGTGAAAACAAATACCAACTGCCATTCACTGTGCAATTTTGCATATCAGCTGAATGTTCACCCTAGCAAGCATCGGACCACAACCTTCTCTAATTATTTATGTATGATCTGAGGCTTAAGGATTTGCAAGAACAATAATGAGAATGACAGTAGTTCAAATTATAAAGAAGAAATGAGATAACTTATTAGATGTTGCAATTATGTGTATTCTTATTGAAATAGAGGTTTCTTTTAAATAAATAGTATTGTGATAGTAGTAGTTTATCCATGATTACTTTTCATTTGTTATATTCCTACTGTGACTGTGTCCTTTGGAAATTAAATTATTCATTTAATTTTTCCCTCTTAATTTTCGGAAGATAAAATTAGTAAAAATAAGTGGGAATATGGCATCAAGAGCATAAGATATCCCCATTTTCTTGAAGCTGTTCACTATTATTGTTTCATCAATGATAGGCCATGCACCCAAAATCCACTAGCAAATCAGTTAGTAAGATGAAAATGACCACTATGCGGACAAAACATTTAGTGTAACTTGTTTTGTGACCGCCTTAAGGAAGACAAACATTACCTAAATCTTTAAAACACATTCAGAATCCTGTGCTAAAAGAAAGCTAGGGGGAAAATGTTGTCCAAGTCCCAGTGATTCCTTTGGACGAATATGTAATATTGTTTTAGAAATTTAAGGTAATAAATATAATATTTTTCGAATGCTAAAACAGTTCGAGAAATTTATTCAAGTTCTGAATTCTGAATATAATTATACTGTATATTATATTTAATAACTATGGTGGCTTCATTTATGAAAATATTTGAATATTGGCTGTTTTTGTACAATGAACCTTCTCTAAGCTAACTATACGTGATTCCTGAAAATTTTGATCTTTAAATGATAGTGGGCATCCTAGAGAAGTTATGTTTACTAATTAGTTATTTTATGAGGAATGCTAGTTAAATTTAAAAAGTGATTGACTAAGGTAGCTTGTCGTAATGAGACGGTTCACTGTAATCCAATTTTTTAAAGAATTTAAGCTGTTCTTAATTAATTAAGATATTATAAAGAAATATGATTAAAAGTGTTATATAAGCACATGTTTAAAACATCTATTAAAATAATTTTTATAAGCTTTTTAAGAGCATGATTATGATTTTAAAAGAAATGTTTTTTTCTTTATTTAGGAGACATGGTTTACAAAGAGGAGAAAAACCATTCATTTTTTCCAAGCAGTCGAAACGAATTTTTATGAAATGTTTATTAAATTATATTATGTTATTTTTTAATTAATTCTTTTTTTCAGGTTTTATGTAAAGTTTATGAATTAAGTAATAAATTATTTTTACTTCTGTATTTTAATTAGCATATCATTTGCTTCATAGTGTTTCACAATAAAATTACAAATTCAATAAATTTCTTAATTAACATGCTGTAATATAGAGAGAGCATAAAGTTTGTTTTCTGTTGTCACATGTTTATTTCACAATTTTGTATGCGAATCTCGAAATTTATAATAACTAGGAATACTTTTTAGTATCACTTTCGAAATGGTAAATATTAAGCTTAGATTTATTACATATTATGTTTGTAAAAAATTATAAGTAAAATTAAAATGCATTAAATTTTAAGCTAAACTGAAGTATTAATTTTAGAAATAAATTTCTTAAAGGCATAATTGTATTAAGAATTTTAAGGGAAACAAGGCTTTAAAAATTAAGGTCATTTGGCAAAGTTTTATGCTTGTTCAAAAAGCATGACATTAGGTTTTAATGAAAGACTTCTATCTGTTAATTCAAAGGAAATTATTTGAAGGTAAGTAAAAAAGTTACGCATTATTTCAAACAATAGCAGACTGTTGACAAACACTGAGTGCAGAAGAATAAAAAAATTAGTTAGACGTTGTAATTCAAGCGTATGAACAAAATTTGAATTCCTTGTAGTAACAAAATGAAGTTCATTGCTATGTTGAATTCTTTAATTTACTGAAAATGTCATTTTTTAGAAGGAGAGAATATATTTTTGAAATATGAAGAACAGCTGTTCTGAGTTCTTCATAGAAATATTTCACAAAATGTCTTTTACTGTAATAATATGATCATATCAACATGGAACACGTTTACTCATATAAGTTAAATCTAAAGCAACATGTGTCTATTTTAGCTAAAATTACTAAAAAGAAAGTTCTAGAACATATCTTATTAACTGACACTAAAACATGCAAATAAAACATACTATTTTTTTCAGCTATTTTACAGGGCAAATATAAGGAGTAGCATATCAATTTGAACTTTTAAATTAATCAAAATGATAATATGAAAAGCCTTTCAATAATATCAGACATAAGTTTCTCTTCATAAAACAAAAATGCTCTGCAAACAGACTAATGTTACTTTTTGAAAAAAGAACATTGCTGTTGAAAGCACATCTTTTAAATTAATGCTATTCTGAGGTCAAATTGACTAATTTAAAAAGCCAAACTATTATGCTTCACTTGCATATATCTGATAATGATATACACATGCAGATATTGTTTTACTCAAAACATCTTGATTTCAATATATTTTATTATAATAAGCATCATTTTAGACAAAAAAATCGATTACTTTTATAGACATATCCTTTAGTATTATCTATGAAAAATATATTCTACACACATAATTACTTAATGGGATATTAGAAGGAAATAATCTGAAATCTTTACAGATACAACCATTGGAATTTTACGTAAGAAAAGTATCTTCTACTCACATAATAACATGCTATAATAATACAAGCAAATAACCTGTAACGGTTACAGATATATCTGTTGAGATTTTACATGAGAAAAACATGTTCATTTTACATAATTATTTGCTGTAATATTACACGCAAATAATCTGTAACCATTACAGATATATCGTTTGGGAATTTACATGAGAAAAATATGTTCTACTTACATAATTATATGCTGTGATATTACAAGAAAAAGATCTGTAACCATTACAGGCAAAACTCTTGTAATGTTACAAAGAAAACACCTGTTTCTGTTACTCAAATAACCCATGGCATCCCAGTTTCCATGAGTTTTCTTAGTAACCTTACAGATTTTTTTTTTACAGTGTAATTTACTTTTCTAAAAAAGGGTTCTCCGTGTTCTGCGCACTAATCGTCACCATAGGAACTATTTCAAACATTTGGGTTAATTCTTATCATTAGCATTTGCTTATCTGATAATTCTGTGCTACCCATTCTTCATTTCTAGGTTAGTTAACTGCGCTTTAGATGTCGCAAACAAGTGACTGTTAGAGATATCAAATTCAACAGATTTATTCCTTTTAAGCAGAACATTTATATCTCAACGATTTCATGTCGTACATGTTATACTGCTGTTGCATTTACATATGAAAGTTAACGAACTTTAATTTGCACAGTTGGTTCTGAAATTTCCTATTTAATTTTGTTATTTCCTCCCTCCATTATAAAAAAAAGTAAGGTGCTTATAATAGATGTCTCTAAATTGCGCCATTTCAAAATTATTTTTTCTCGCACGATTATGAAACGCTAATGACGAAGGCCAATTATAATATTCAAATTTGCGATCTGAAACTTAACCAGTCAAAATGAAGCTAAGTGAATAAATAAATATGTGTAAATAACCCAGAAAGAATGTAGGTATTAGGCAAATCCTCTTTAATATGCGAAAAGTATAATAAATTAAGGATATATTTGAGAGACGCAGTTCACCTAACGCAGTACCCGTTCGCAGTCTCTAACGCAGTACACGTGCGCAGTCTCTCACGCAGATTCTGACTATTAAGTAAATGATCACTGGCTGTTGACATATTTCTTTGTTACTTGGTTTCTGGTAGCTTCGGGGAAAAACGATCCTAGAACTTGGAAAATGCATTTTCCCGAAACTTCCAGAAAGTTGCCAAATTGTCGAGAAATGACCAAATCGCCAAAGTTTAGCAAGACAGTTTCTGTCCATGTCTTGAATAGCACTTGAGGTAACAATTTAAACGTCGGTGGATTCAGAATCACAAGATGGATAATTATACGAGGGCTGTAAATTAAGTAATGGCAACATAGGTAGGTAGGTAGGTTACGGAGGACTGGAACGCCTGGTGTCTAACAGAGGTAAACAGGAATGTGTTCCAAACCCTCCTCTAACTACGGCAAAAGCTTCCTGGAACCACACGAGGCTGCACCAGGAGATTATTGAGGTTGTCAAAGGGAAGTACATGGCCTTACAAGGGCATTAGTAGGATTGTATTACAGTTTGAAGAGGCAAGCTGTGGTGTTACAGATAGTAGGTAGTTAAACTAAAAATACTTGGATAATAAGACGTACGCATAAAAAAAAAAAAAAAAAAAAAAAAAAAAAAAAACATAAAATGCATAGGCAACAATACACAAAGCACAACGCGTAAAATGCATAAACAGAGAGTACAAAAAACAGGTACATACACATAGTCACTTAAGGCACAAAAAGATAAATGGAGTACATGAAGTCACATGAAAGCTGGAGCACAATGTTAGTGTAAGGCAGTTCTGTTGGATATAAATACAGGTACATCTTGAATGATGAATGATGAGTTCATGAATACTCATGTGTGCAGAAGAAGAGTGCGGTTAGATTGCTAAGGCGTTGATTATTGTAGCATCGCTAAGAACATAGATAAAAACACTGATAAAAGGCACGAGGATGTTGTAGCACTAATTATTGGGCAGTGCCCCAGCAATGTGTGCACCGTGAGGCACACAAGCGTTCACTAACACTGCGTAAGAAGATGTTGTTCACATGCTGTTGAAGGGATTACACACGTATCATTATGGAGGCATAACACATCTCTCTAAGGAGATGCCACATATTTGCGAATTGTTAGTATTGCCACTTTAGATTGTGGGCAGGGGAGCTTAAACACACAGTTGTGGTGAAGCCCAGATATTGTAAAATTCACTGGACTAGTCTTAGAGCTTATCGTCAGTACACCATAGCGTCATTTTAGCACGGTAGGCAAAGGTCTGTGCCCAATGCCGCGATGGTATTCATGATGCTGGAGATTGAATTAACCGCTCCTTTATGCGTTATAAGGAACCGGTGATAGGCGTTCCTATTATTTGTAGGTAGCGGAAGATGGTGTGCAGCCGTCAAAGGACATTCAAATACGTAATGGTCTGGTGACCCTTCTAATCCACAGACACAGATATCTGTATTTGAGATGCCGTGGCGATTATAATAGCTGGGAAACGGGCCGTGACCCGTGATGAAGTAGGTGAGAGGTGCTACGGCAAAGAGTCGATCGGCGGAAACTTTCGGGAGGTAGGTGAAAGTCCGTCTGCCTGTCTCGCATTCGGTCCACTCACGTTGCCATTGGTGCATTCCTTGCTCTCGTAGGAGGCCCTTTAGATAAGAGCAGGGCGCAGGTACGGTGATGGGTTGGGCTGTCGGGTTGGAAATTGCATCTTTGGCCAACGTGTCAGCAGCCTCGTTGCCCTCATTATTCACATGGGCTTTAACCCAGACTAGATTGAAATGGTAATGAGGGTGTTGCATAAGGAGATGTTGGAGTCTGAGTATGAGAGGTGAGACATGATGATGGTTCTCAAGTGCAAGTAAAGTTGAAAGGCTATCGGTATAGATATTTGCTCGTGGGATCTGGCAATCTATGAGATGTTGCACTGCTGCCGTAATTCCCAGTACTTCCGCCTGGAAGATGCTATTGTGAGTGCGAAGTTGTCCTTGCCAGTCGTGTACAGTTTTGCCATTCTCATAGTGCACAAAAGCACTGCCTACACCATTCTCCTGCTTTGAACCGTCTGTGTAGATCTGGTTTCCATTCCGTGGTGCGTGTCAATTTTGATGTGGGTTCCACTTCCTCTGAGAGCTGGATGAGTATGGGTAGAAGTGGAGGGACATTCGAAGTGGACTGGACTGTAGCTGGTATTTGCGAAAGTTGCATCTTTGCGTAGGTGGATCAATTTAGTAAAAGTTGCCTCCATCTCTGCTTTTATATGGAGTGGTAATATGCCGGCTAGAACTGTTGCTGCACTGGTGGCGGTTGTGCGTTAGGCTTTGCTTAATTGCAGGGCGAAAGGGCGTTGTAGCGTTGTAAGTTGCCTGATCTTGCGAGTACCCATTGGCTGCGCCCAGATCACTGCAGCGTATAAAGCTATTTTTTCTACAACTGTAAGGTATAGCACTTTTTGGATGTGGGGGTTTTGGCCCCAGTTGCGACCTTGAAATTGTTTTGCTATGCGGGCGATAATTGACGTCTTGTTTCTGGTTTCCATGATATGCGGAATCCAGGTGAGACCTTGGTCCCATACTACCCCTAAATACTTGAGATTCCGCACAATTTTGATGTTTCGGCCTAGGAGTTTTATGCATGGACGACGAGTTGGATTGGTACCTCGTCTGGGAATTATTGCTGACGATTTTCCTATGGAGATTGTGAGCTTTAATTTGTTGCATGCGGTGGTAAATAAGGTGCAGGTCTCTGTGCTGTTGCGTTCCAGTTCTTTCCTGGTGCGTCCTCTTACGAGCAGGGCTACGTCGTCTGCATAAGCAGTGATGTTTGTATGCTGTGCCAGTTGGTTTCAAGGACTGAATTGAAGGTGAGGTTCCAGAGTGTCGGTCCCGCACAGGACCCCTGCGGACAACCTTTTTCTTGTACCTTGGATGTCGTACCGTCGTTATTTACAAACTGAATATGGCGGTCGTGGAGGTAGCTGTTGAAGATGTTGAATAGGTTGGAGGGGCAGTGTGCTCCTCTGAGGGCCTGCTTAATTGCTGGCCACCAGAGGGTGTCGAATGCACTCTTTAGGTCTATAGAAATGAAGGCTGTGTGCATGTCGCTGTTTTTATTGCGTAGTATTGTATCCTGAATATTGTAAAGGGCATGTGTCGTGGAAAATCCTGTGCGGAATCCATACTGCCGGGGGCTGAGATGGTTAATTCTGTGCAGGTGGTGCTTGAGCCTGTTAACGAGGAGTTTTTCATAAATCTTGCCTAAAGCAGAGAGGAGGCAGATGGGCCGGTAAGAACTTGGGTCTTGTGGGTTCTTATTCTTTTTAAGAAAGAAACCGACATGTCCTCTTTTGAAGGCTGCTGGAAAGATTTGTTGATGAAGAAGTTGATTGAAGTAGGTCTTAAAGAAGGAGGGGCGTGCTTTATAAGCTGTATGGATGATTGAATAATCTAAGCCTTCAGGTCCTGGCGCTTTTTTCCGAGGAAGGTGATATAAATCAAATTTTAATCAACTTACAAGTACAATTGCATTACATTCCTTCTATGTACTCACCAGCAAAGCTTATAACCTCTCGCCAAATGTCGGGAAGCCGTTGTAAACCAGTGGCAAGGTGTTGATTGTTGATGTGAGCGGCCGAGCGCCCTACTGCGTGGAGTACAGATGAAATGTCATGAAATCGGTGACCTCGGAGGGGTTCCTTCAACTTCGGAAACAGATCGAAGTCACAAGGACTCATGTCGGGTGAGTAGGGAGGATGTTTCAGGATTTCCCACTGCCACCGTCGCAAAAGGAGAATGACATTGTTTGCGACATGGCAACGAGTATTGTCATGCAATACGATAGGGAGATTGTTGTGCAATAAACGTGGACGTTTGCGCCGCATAGCCGGACGCAGATGGTGCTGTAGAAATCGGCAATAGTAATTTGCGTTGACAGTTTGTCCTTCAGGTACAGCATGTGTAAGAATCACTCCGTCCAAGTCGTATGCCATAATCAGCATAACCTTCACCCGACTGGGTCCCTGTCGAAATTTCAGTGGACGTGACGAATCTTGGTGACGCCATTCATTTGATTGACGCTTTAATTCAGGCTCATATGCTCATGCCCATGTCTCATCAATGGCGACAATACGCTGCAGAAATGCGTCTCCTTCATTGCGGTATCCCTCCAAGTGGGTGCCAGCCAGTGCATACCGGTGCCATTTCTGTACTTCGGTTAGTCGATGTGGAACCCAGCGGGAAGCAATTTTCCTCATGTTGAGAGATTTCTTCATTATGCGCCACACCGTTTGATGACTCAGACCAACCTCCAAGGATGATTCTCGGACAGTCCATCGGCGGTCTATGGTAAGGAGACCGCTCAGGATGTCAGTCTGCTCTTGAGGAATGGAGGGCCGACCTGTGCGTTGCAAATCCGCAGTCTCATTCCGACCCGAACGAAATGCTTGAACCCATCGTGCTACTGTCCTATACGGTAAAGCATTTGTGCCACAGGCTTCCACTAATCCTCGATAGCATTCTGTTGTATTTTTGTCCCGGGCAACCTCGATTTTAAGCCACGACCGCTGATCACCTTTTGAAAACATGCTTTAGAGCGATGGAAACGAAACTTCTCACTTTAACGTCCCACAACAACTACCTTTCTAAGCAGATCGACTGTTCTTTGCACTCTACATCTCGACAACAGCGCCACCTCACTGCTCTCGTATCTTATTTGCGCATGCCCGCCCTTCTGCGAGTTTCAAGGTTAAGTTGCCACTATTTAATTTACAACCTCCGTACACAAAAAATAAACACCTATATACAAAACACGTGGTCATAAATATAATTATGAAAAAATACAGCCTAATAAAAATGAAAAAAGAAGAAAATCGAAAGGTTTCAGATTTTAAATTACGTCCAAAAGGGCGTTTTTTTAACATTTTGTGTGTTACCTTTATTTATTTAATATCATGTTCTTTGCACTTAAACCATAAAATGGAGTTGAATAGCAATGTCGCAAAATAATTTCACAATAATTTCTGAGCATATCTTTAGAATTTCCGATACACAGTTTCACGGGATGGAGATAAAAATGTTTTTTCTGTACAACGCTGCCATTGCTCGCTTTGAAATTCTCGAGTTTGATAATCAAAAATTCGTTAAAGTTTTACAAAATATGACATAGGTAATAAAACAAAATACAAATTTCAAATTTGGGCTTCCAGATGACCGAATTCGCAGTAGGATTACGTCATTCAAAATTTGATGGCTCTAGATACCGTTGTTTTATCATAGTGCGAGAAACATACATACATTTATGCGAATTCTTTGTTATTTAACTTCTTCAAATATAATACAAGGCGATAATATTTGGTGGCAACAGTTTGAAAACCGAAACGGACATTCAGAGTTATTCGACGCAAAATCGCAAAACGAAAACAATAGTCCCTCAGCCTCTTTGGACTTATTATTACCTAAAATACAACATATCATTGATAACAAAAATTCCCCATTGTCAAAGCCGTCAAAATGTCTGCCTGTAAAACAATCTAGTTGTAATTTTATCCAGACCGAATTCATGGTCCTGTAAGTCACTTGTTGCCAGTCTTTGTTAATAAGTAGCAGATAATGTTAAAACGATGTTCACAAAAATTCTTGAGTATTAATTCTGTATCAGAGGTTACCTCAAAACACATTTCAGATTTATTTGTTGTCGATTTGAGCTTTCGCAACTCGTTACGAGACATGTTTTCTATTTTTTTTTTTTTTTGAGTTCTTGTCCGCAGTGAACCTAGAAATATCACTTCCATCTCAATAACTCGGAAAACGAACCTGATAGTTAGAATTTACAGAGCTAGCTGTAGAGGTTACAATAACTCAGACACTCTCAAATCTAACAAAGGTGCCATAAAATAAAGTCTCGCCTCAGAGGAAACTATTGTAATAGCTCTGCTGTTATTCAGAAAATAGTAACGATAGCTTTAAATATTTTTCCGAAAGGCGAGTTCTATAAAAGAACTAAGCAGCTGTCTGAACGTGCGAAATATTGTGTAGACTTACAAAGACTGTACATAGTAGTGTCCATGAAGTCCCCATACCCCGTACCACAGATTTGAATTTCACAGAGTGCAGTCTCAGTGTAACGTTATTTATTTAGTACTCTTATATGCGAACTATACGTCCAATGGATCTGCATTGCCCATCTTGCTGTGCGCATGTATCCTGAAAGGAGTAAGGCATGCATCCTTCACTGGTGGATCTGTATTTTCTCCATCTTGATGCACACATGTATCATGAACGGAGTAGGACATGCATCCTACACTGGTAGATTTGTATTTTACCCCATCTTGCTGTACACATGTATCATGAACGGAGTAGGGCATGCATCTTCCACTGGTGGATCTGCGTTTTCTCCATTTTGCTGTACACATGTATCGTGAACGGAGTAGGACATGCATCTTCCACTGGTGAATCTGTATTTTCCCCATCTTGCTGTACACGTATATCCTGAACGGAGTAGGGCGTGCATCCTCCACTGGTGGACCTGTATCTTCTCCATCTCGCTGTACACAGGTGTATCTCCTCCTTGACATATTGCGGAGTAGAGGAGTTATCTTTCGAAAGGTTTTATCTATGCTTTTGCGTAAATCGTCATCTGTACTGAACATGGACTTGATTGTTCTCCACAAAGAAGTTTGGGGAATGTGTCTGGTGTTAATCGGTTCGAGCTTCATGGGGGCCATTTCACTTAGGATGGAGACATTGGAGAACTGGCTTAACCCAGCTGTCTGAAAATTGCTCATTAAGTTGATGGCGCACCATAAGAGCAATATGGGATGGAACCGCGTCCTATTGTACCCCACACGATCCATGATCCCTTCGTCTTGTAGCTGAGATATTAACCACATTTGTAACATCTATAAATAAGAATGTTCATTTGCATATTTGTCATGAAAGCAATGTTGCCATTCATTATTACCATAACTAATACCACAACACCACCAGAACTAAAACTACACTGAAATAGCTGTCTGTGATACTCAAATTTAAGTATACAGTAACTTCGTGTATGCTCTCTATGTAGCAGGCTAAGAAAAAAAAAAAAAAAAAAAGAATGTTGTTTTGTTGAACTTTAAGTTTTATATGCGGTAAGTTCTAAGCGCGCTCTGTATATGAAATCCCTGTGTCAAAATCAGCCATTTCAAAATAATGTTGCGTGCGTGCGAGTTCGTGACGGACCGAATGCATAGAGAACTGATGACAGTTTGTTAAAATTTGTGTTGTGAAAAGGAACATTTTACAGTTCTGAACTTTCTTCCAAAATACTCCATAGAGCACAATCAGTAATTAGACTAATATAACTAACTAACTAATTACATGAGCACTTCGAGCAACTAATAACATGAAACACAGCGTAATGTAAAGCGCATCTAAAAGGCCAAGCTCACACGGAGATCTCAACGTTGAATTAAACAACTCAAAGCAGATGGACTTTTCGCTCTTATATAGTTTTCACCGGCCGCCGAAAAATTTCTAGTAACGTAAATCTAATTCCATTTTTCGAAATTTCTGAAAGGCGTATACAGTTAAAGTTACATCTAAGAACCGGGTGCGATTACGTATCAATATAGTACGGTGATATAGGGATCAATTAGAGTGATTCAATTCCAGTACCAATTACAGTTATGCAGGGACCGGAGCAAAATGTTGCCATATCGTCGCCAATTCTGACGCCAGATACGACAGTAGGAAGATACGGTTAAAGTTACATATGAGAGTAGGATGCGATTATATTTACATATATAGGGATCAATTACATTTATTCAATTACAGTACCAATTGCCGTGAACAAGGACCGGACAAAAATGCTACCTAATGGTCGTCAAGTTTGTCGAAATTTTGGCGATTTCTCGCCAAATTTCACGATAAAAATAAGTCGTCAAAACCGTCGACGGCTTGGTGACATCTCGCCGATTTAACGAGATAGACATTTGCGTCAATGTTAGTCTTGCACCTGTAACCTTATTTTTCCGACAGAACTTCGCTCTTTCAAGCGTTTCGTGCTACAGTGTACAAAAAATACTACAGTTTCAAGTATAATTTCACCAAAATTTTTTACATATATACAAAATTCGTAGCAGTAATGATATAATGACGCTTTGTAGCATTTTGATATGTCTTTTCTAGTTTCTTCAGTTTTACGTTTAATAAAGAGGCTTTAAATTTGAAATATTTTTCATTATTCATTTTTGTATCTGAACTGCATTTTCTCAATGATACTGAAGTGGAATCTTTGTATTCCTGTATGCATTATATTTTATATTATTATACATTGTATAAAATTATACATTGTATTTTATATTATATTTATTTTATATATGCGTTATATAAAATAATACATTATATTTTATATTACGCTAAAATTAAACGTTGTATTTTATATTACACTAAAATTCTACATTAATACGGCATTCTTATGCTTTAAGGAACCTAAAATTAATAATATTAAGTAAATTTTTTTTTCTTGCTTAATAATGGTAGCATTTATTTATTTGCATTTTAATTTGGTGATGTTAAAAACCTGCGTCAGACTTTTTTTATCAATTTAGAATGAAAATAATTAGTTTTTCAGTATTAAACTGAAATATGAAGAATCACGTTAGACCTTTATTGATTTAATTATTCATTACTTCTAGATTAAAGAAATTCGATCTAAAATATTAGATTTCATTGCCAACATCCTCCTAGGAAATGATTAAGTTGATGCATAATTTTGGAGTGAAGGTCATGGATGGGCGGTCTGTTCATGTTCGAAGGCCACATTTTAATGAAATATAATATGATTAATTTGCATTCCAAAAATGCAATGTTATTTTAATTACAGTTTCCTAAATTGTTGATAAGGTTAGGCCAAGGTCCTTATCATTAATAGCTGATGGTAAAACTCAAAATTACGCTTAGAATTATTAGAATTTCTTTAGATTTATGTTAATTCAAAATACTAAATACCACTTGTCGAGGGGAAAACAAAACGCAGACATTTGATAAGTCGCTGTAAGATTAATAACGATTTATGGTAAGAATGGCAACAAGAGAATGCATTAAAATTGTACGAATTTTCTATATCTCTTTTAAATAAAACAAAATTTATATTTACGTAATATCTCATAACAATACAGCCGATTAGTAGAGCATATATAATTATAATCCGACTGAGAAATAAAAAACTTCAGATTAAAATCCGCACCCTTAAAGCAGAAATAAATTTAAAAATTCGAAACAGACCAAGAAAAATTAATGAAATTAAAAAATTCGGAAAGATTTTAGATTTTAACGGTCGCTTGAAATGGCTTGTTAAGAATTTTTACGCTCTCGCTAAACTCAGTCTACCAGTCTGCTGCTAATAATCCTTTTTTAGCCCAAAGTGGCAATTTGCCCAGAAGGGCTATTAATTTCGTTTTGGCATTTTGCGTGGATTCACTATAAACGGCGAATCACTTTTTAAATTGTTGCCACCAAATATTATCATCCTGTATTATATTTAAAGAAATTGAATAATGAAGAATCTGCATAAAGGTACGTATGTTTCTCGCATTGGGATTAAAAAAAACGGTACCCAGAGCCATCCAATTTTGAAAAACGTTTTCACTAAACGTCTCCATCCGAATATGGCCATCTGGAAGCCCAGATTTGGAATATGGAATTTGTTTTGTTATCTATTTCATAGTTTCTAAAGCATTTATAAGTTCTTGATTAAGAAACTCAACGATTTCAAAGCGAGCCATGGCAACTCTATCCTCGTGGGGGGGGGATGATCTCCAGCGCGCGAGACTGTGTATAAGAAATTCTAAAGATATGCTCTTTTAAATATTTTGGGATATTGCTGTTGAATTGAATTTTAAGGTTTAAGTGCGAAGAACATGATATTTAATAAATAAAGCTAACACACAAAACGTTAAAAACGCCCCTTTGGCAGTAATATAAAATCTGAATGCTTTCAGATTTTTTTTTAAATTAATATTTTTTATCTTTTATTTAGCTTTATTATTAAGTATCATTTTCATAGCAATTTCAAATCGTTTGCTCGTTTTCAAATCATTGAGTTTATTAATAAAAATTTCGTTAAATTTTACAAAATATGAAATACAAAGTAAACACGAAATTCAAATTTCGGGCTTCCAGGTGCCCATATTCGGGTGGAGGACTACGTTATTCAGAATTTGGTGGCTCTAGGTTCCGTTATTTTTTTCACAATGCGAGAAACATGTATATATTCAGGCAGATTCTGTATTATTTAATTTCTTTAATACAGAGCGATAATATTTGGTGGCAACAATTTCAAAAGTGATACAATGCATTTAATTGTATCGACGCAAAATACTATTTCGAGATTAATAGTCCATCTGGGCTAACGCCCTTTTGGGCTTAAAAAACGCCATTCAGTAAAATACTGAATATTTTTAATTAAATAGATTGTAACGCCATTCAATAAAAATACTGAATATTTTTAATTAAATAGATTATGAATTAAATGCTTTTATTATTTAATTCACTTCAAAAGTAAGGAAAGAATATGCTTAAGAATTGCATTTCTTGCTTGCGAACAACTCAGTTTGTTAATCCACAGCAGAGAGATTCAGTAATGAAAGATAAATATTTTACATTTTGCCATTGAAATTTCACCATCTATAGAGATTGGAAGAAATATCTCAATTCGAGGCTAATAGGCAATTTGGTTTAAAAAAGTAAAAAGCTAAACATCATGAAGAAAATGAAAAAAGTATTCTATACCAATTACGTCATATGTAATACAGGGTGTTAGAAACACCTTTTATGAATGGCTAAACTACAAATATTTGTAAAAAGTGATCATTTAGATATGTAATAAATTGAATGTATTCTAATTTATTTTAATTAGATTCATTATTGACAAAGTAAAACAAAGACTTAAGTAATTCAGAAGGGTGTTTATTTCTTCTCAATCGCTTAATTTGTAGCTCAAAAGCAGATTGATTCTGTTTGAAAATTAAATCAAATATGTTATGCTTTGCAGAATGGCAGTACTTAGAGCATTTTCTGTTTACAGTGTTGCCATTTAATCAAGAGCATTCTACTTTAACTTTTTAAATAAACGAAAGAGAATTTGATGATGATTTAAATACATACCTTTATTTTAAAAATAATTTAAGTAATATTTGCAGCATGTAAATTGTATTTATATTTAAATATGCACAAAAAAGCAATTACTTGAGATCTATTCCCGGTTTATGCATGATTATAAAAAAAATATAATGTCTGTGTTTTAGTAGAAATAGGTTAAACGTTTTGTTTAAGGGGAATAAAAAGTAACTTTTTTGTTTTATTACAGTGAAAATAAAACCCAAGTTTTAAGCTTAGAAGCAAGGAAAATAAAAATTTAATTTATTGCTTTGTTTGAGTTCAAACAGTTTGCGTACTTAGGCAAATAAAAGCTATTTATTTTGTCGCTTAACGTTATTATAAAGAAGTGTGTTTTGTAAATTGTGTCAGGGAAATAAAAGTACATTATGCATTTAACGGCGCTACATTTTTTTCTGAAATTAAACGCGGTAAATATTAAAATAGAATTCTTGTTTCTCATTAAAAACATATTTGTTGAAAAAACGTTAGTAACCCATTTATGTAAATTTTAAAACACACATGCATTAAATATGATGTAAAAATCTGATGTTGACTTCCATATTATACTTCCTAGTACGGTCATTTTATCTTTCTGCCCATTGGCTTAATTGCTTATTTTGGCATGGAAACTCTAATTTTAATTGTAAAAGTTGTTTTTAAACTATTTTTAACTGTATCTAGTGTTCTAGGTTTTTTGTGTTTTAAAATTTTTAATGTTTTGAGATTTTCTGTATTTTTGCCTTGCCGCGAAGTGAGAACTGAACTGATTGAATGAGAAATTTATTTTTCTAAACCAGTTCGAGAAACTAAATTTAAATGAAATGCAGCCAAAAATTTGTATAATTTAAAAGGCGATAAGAGGAAGTCGTATGCTTCTCGGTTACGTCATATACAATTCAAAAGTAAAATTACAAAAACTGAAAATAAAATAAAATCCGAAAGCTTTCAGATTTTATATTACGCCAAAGTTTTTACCCTCTGTGTGTTATCTTTATTTATTAAATATCATGTTCTTCGCACTTAACCACATAAAATTTAATTCAACAATAATTTCATAAAATATTTAGAAACAACATATCTTTAAAATTCCCGATGACAGTCTTGCGTGCAGATAAAAGCGTTTTTTCGGTACAGTGTTGCTATTACTGACTCCGAAATCTTTGAGCTTGATAATCAAAAATTCGTTAAAGGTTTACAAAATATGAAATAGGTAATAAAACAAATTCGAAATTCAAAATTCGGGCGTCCAGGTGCCCATGCTGGGTGGAGGATTACGTTATTCAAAATTTGATGCCTCTAGGTCTCGTCGTTTTTTCACAATGTGAGAAATATGCACACATTCATGCAGATCCCTGATTATATAATTTCTTTAAACATAATACAGACGATAATATTTGGTGGCAACAATTTAAAAAGTGATTCGCTGTTTTTAAAGAAACGTCACAAAATGCCGTTTTGAGACTAATAGCCCTTTTGGTCTACCCCATCTTTGGGCTAAAAATTTTAAAAGCAGCATAGCAACATACGTTTAGAATTCCCTGATGTGTGTGTTTCAGTCTTTTCTCCGTTCATCATATCAGTGTTCAGTCTTCTAAGGTGGCTTTACAAAATTTTGCTTTTTTATAATTAACGTGTTGTGTGCTTAGTTTATTTATTGAATATTACATTCTTTGCGCTCATACCACATAAAATTCAATTCAACGGCAAAATCACAAAATATTTAAAAACAGCATATCTTTACATCTTCTGATAGACAGTCTCTCGCGCTGGAGATAAAAGCGTTTTATTCCGTACAGTGTTGCTATTGCTCGCTTTGAAAACGTTTGTTTGTTCATCGAAAATTCGTTTAAGTTTTACAAAATAGGGAATAGATAATAAAACAAATTCGAAATTCAAATTTCAGCCTTCCAGGTGCTCATGTTCGGATGGAGGACCACGTTGTTCAAAACTTGATGACTCTTAAGTACCGTTGTTTTTTCATATTTCGGAAAACATGCATACAATCATGCAGATTATCAATATTTAATTTTTTAATATTTAGTAGCAGCAATCTGAAAAGCGATACACTGTGTAATAGTGATTCAACGGAAAATGCCCTTTTGAGACTAATATCCCATTAGGGACTAATGGCTAAAATTTCCATTTAGAAATGAAACGAAAAAGATTTCGACATTCACTTCATGTCTTTTGTAACATCTTATTCATTTTTTACTCTATCATATCCACTGTATTAAGTGAAACTAGGTTTATCGATATAAAATCTTTATAGAAGAATTTTTGTTTGGATGCGAGCATACTTTTTAAAACAATAAACATAATTTCTGGAAAGTTATCACACGTTTCCTTTTCATAAAGGTCAAATCACATTATTTCTGAATTCTTTGCTGTGATAAGGAGTACACGTTAAAAACAAAATTCATTATCAGAAAAGAGTTTTGATCTTATCAATCATCTGTGATAATTCAACCCACATGAAAAGAAGCAATGGATGAAAAATTGGTAATTTTATCAATGAAAGTAAATATCGTTGTTATTCCAGTTAGTTTACCCATTGTTCAGCAGAATAAAAGTTTCATCGTTAGAATGCCTTATTTTGATTGAAAACTAAAATATATGGAGCAGATTTTCTCGAAATTTGTCGATCCAGGATAGTCTATTTATTGAGTGTACTTATTACTCATAATTAGTCACATAACGTAAAATAAATGCAATACTGTTTCATACATCTTAACAACTGTGGAGTAAATAGGTAAGCCTTTTTTTACCTGTTTGTCTGACGTTGTTGCCATTTTGCTATTTTTAAACGTACTTCTTTTTCAATTACCATTGTTGCCATTATGAAGTTTCTGCATAAGCTTTTAAAGAAGTAAAGAAATGATTTCGATTTTAGGTTCATTTAAATAAACTTCTTATATTATTTAATAGCTACTATGCGGCCAGCTTCATGTGCCTTTTAAATTTACCAGAAAAAAGAAAAGAAACAAATGGTATAAAGGAAGTTAAGAACTTTGTTTCCTAAAAAAATCATACAAAACGTTTTTATATAATTTTAATTATATATAATTAAAACATAATAAAAAATTACAATGAAATAAGCAATAAATCTCATATTTTCAAGAGAAAGCAATCAGTAGTTCAGTATCCAAAGCAATGAATGAAAATCTGTTGCCAAAACCACATTTTAAAAGAGTGAAACTATCGTCTGAAAGCAATAACCAATCAAAATTGTGCTTTGTGGATGACGTAATTCAAAATATACAAAACTCTTTGCCATTAGTAATAAAGAGAGAGAGATAAAAAGGAAATTCTTTTTGTTGTGACTCGCGAGACACATGGGCGTCAGAATAGGAAGATTGTGATGTGCCTGTTGCGTGTATAATTAATAATATTTTATCTCATATTTTCAACAGTCAGCAGTTCAGTATACAAAGCATTGAATGAAAATCTATTACCAAAATCACATTTCTAAAAGAATGAAACTATTCAAAATGATGCGATTTCATCAAAAAGATAAAATTTAAAAACTCTTATTCGAATTTTGAAAAAATCGAGATGCACTGGCTCTTGTCTAGATGCACCTATTTACCAAATTTCGTAGCCCTAGTCTGTTACCTTACGTGCAGCACAAACGAAAGACACACACAGAGAGACACTTTCTTTCATTAGATATAGAGATTGCTTGAAAAGTATATTAAAGAATCGCAATAAAACTATTCATTCTTTAGTATTTAATGATTAAAACATTAGTTAACTAAATTTTGTTAATTTATTGTGTTAAAATCATCGTTTTAAAGATTGAATTTATAAACATGTAATTTATGGTTAAATTTTGCACTTTTTGCTTTAGTACGATTTTTATTTAGGTTTTAAGTCTTTTCCTTTAAATTCGATGCTTTCTTATGAACCACATATTTTTTTTCATTTCTTATTATTGCACAGACGATTAAATTTAGCAATACTACTATCATTGAATGAATAGAAATATTCTTTTCGTTTGCATTTAAACTGATAAAATCTTTGGCGAGATTAAAAAACTGCGCCAGTGTTATTTATATCACTGGTATATGGACAAGGCATTCATTTTTTAATAATATATTAACTTTAATACAATATTTATTTGTTTTTTTCCTCTTTTCAGTGGCTTCGATACTATTTCGAGCGACATGACGCCACAGAGAAGGCACGATGTGAAAACGAACTCCGTTTCTAATGGTTACAGCCCAGGTAAGCAAATTCTTTTGGCTAACCTTTGGTTTTGAATACGAAGTTGCCTTTGGTGATATTTGGCGACACTGGAACGTTATCGACGAAAAATTTCTTCTTTCCGTACAAACTACCACATTTATTACCCGTAGAGTAATAATTTTATTCCGTTGCGAATTTTAAGGGATGTTTTATATTTTTCCGCGACTGTAGAATAAATCCGCGAATTTTAATTTTTTGAATATTATTTTTAATGCCGCATATATTGATATTTAAGTGATTTTAGGTGACTTTCAGAAAGCTATTCCTTATAGTTATTATACTATTTTAACCTCTAGTAACCCCCCCCACCCGATTCTCTAACAAATTGAATAAAAAACGCGTCAAACTCATGTCTTAAAGCTGATTCATTTAATAATTTTTTTTAAACTAGCAAAAAAAAAAAAAAAAAAAAAAAAAAAAAAAAAAACAATTCGAAGAATGCAAATTATAAAACTAAATCATAATTATAATCTTCTTTTGATTTCATTACTGGAATCTTAAAAATTCGCGTTTTTAAATGCATAAAAATAACATCTTCCCTGTTTTCCAAAATAAAATCTTAAAACTCAGAATTCAGTTTTAAATTGGTTTACGACTTGTTGCCAACATCTGCTTCAAAATAAAGAATAATTAAATTAAACATTTGATATTTTCCAGAAATATTTTTCCAGTCAACAGTCCGTACAAACTTAATGTATAAGCATGCTAGAAGAACAAAATTATTAACCAGAAATGAACCATTTCCACAAATCCAAGCAGCAACAGTTTTTACAAGTGAAGATATCCGGAGCGTATTCGAATATCTTCATTTTGGATATTCTCATCAATTTACATCCTAAATATAAATAGCATAGCGAATATTAAAATAAGTAGGGCAACACTTAGCGTTCTGAAACCGTAAATATTGATCAGCTGAATGCGTCTACGGCACACACATTTTTTTCCTCTTCGCCTTTGCTAATATAAGATAGCTGTGTAACAGTTATAGTTGTAAATACTTACTTTAATAGTTATATTATTATAACTATAAGTGACTATTTATGTTATTCCTTAGGACGTTTGTTGATATTAGGTTAAAATATACAAATACAATAATTAGGTCATAAACTGAAGACTTTTTTTTTTCGTGTTAGGCCTGTGTTTTATTTCCTACGTTTTAATGGTTTAGTTTCTGGTTTTGTGACTATATTTCCATTTTTTCTGACCTGTTGACTTCATAAATGCTGAATCATTCGAAATAATAAACGCGCTATAAAGTTGCCCGTTTACATGTCATACCACTTGTCATTATGTTACGTACATGTTTGTAACATGTATAAGGTATTATTATTTTTTTTTGTTTTGTTTTACTTAAATCACGTCCAATTAAAAAAAAATTAAGTACGAAAATTTAAGTATACAATCTAGGATTCCAAAAATAAATTAAATTAAATTAAACGATTAAAAATTTCAAAAATAAATAAATAAATAAAATTTTAAAAAACCTGAAAGGTTTCAGATTTTAAATTACGTTCAGAGAGGCGTTTTTCTAACGTTTTGTATGTTACCTTTATTTATTAAATATCATGTTCTGCGCACTCAAACTGTAGAATTCAGTTCAACAGCAATATCACAAATTAATTTTAAAATGAGCATATCTTTAGAATTTCCGATACAGAGTCTCGCGCGCTGGAGATAATTTTTTTTCTTCTTCCTGTACTGTGTTGCCATTGCTCGCTTTGAAATCGTTTAGTTTTTTTAATCAAAAATTCGTTAAAGAGTTACAAAATTTGAAATCGATAATAAAACAAATTTCAAATTCAAATTAGGGCTTCTACATGTCCATATTTTATCGAAGATTATGTTATTCAAATTTTGATGGCTCTAGGTACCATTGTTTTATCACAATGCGAGAAACATACGTACGTTTATGCGCATTCTTCATTATTTAATTTCTTTAAATATAAGACAAGGCGATAATATATGGTAGCAACGATTTGAAAAGTGATGCAGCCTTTCAAAGTTTTCGACGTAAAATGCCAAAACGAAATTAATAGTCCCTCAGGGCAAATTGCCCTTTGGACTAATAATAATGAATAAAAATAAATAAACGGAGTAAATAATAATAGTAAGTACAAAGTAAAATTAAGAATACAAAAAAAAAAAAAAAAAAAAAAATGGATGATATGAAAAGTCATACAATTATTTCTCTTTTAAATTCCTTCTACGAAGTAAAGGAAATATTGTAATCGCGAAAAATTTTGGGTATCATATCTCAACGAAAATATCCATTTTGACTGCTCTCCAAACCGTTTGAATGTTGATTTTGCTTGACATCTCTACGTATAGAAGGAATAAAGGACTGTTTTTCCTAAAATGGACTGTAAAATGGATTCAGAAGGGATTTTTTTTCCCTGGCGTCTGTAGGCCGGTATATGTCAGGCATTAATTCCAAAATCCGTTGTCGTTGAACGTTGAAATATTGTATATGGGACTTTTATAACATCTAATTATGCATCTCCCTATTTGTTGCAATCGGTTCGACCAAACGTGTATATGTATGTATATATATATATATATACAGAGTGTTGACCCAGGTTCGAGCGCAGACGAAAGGAGATGGCCTTATGTTTGGTTTTAATTTCCCCTTGTGTGCCGTAAATACGAATCAGATTCCTTAAGAAGTCCTCAACGAAAGCATCACTTCTCTTAAGCATAGAGCCCTCTTGTGCTTTCCTATCTTCAAGTAACCTAATCTGAGTTATAGCTCTGAGAATGAGTTTTCGGTACTATTCGGTTTCGAGGGCCGTAAAAAATCGCCAAACTATTGTTGATGCCAATGCTGCCAAAAATAATTGCGGCAACCCTAATAATTGCGGCAAGAAAGGAAGTATAATAGTAAATAACTATCTAAGATTTATGTTTTAATTTAGATGAAAGGTTATTTTCATATGATACTTTATTATTATAATTTAGTATATGAAAAAGGCTAAACATGACTGAATGGAAGCATAAGAGTAAATAACTATTTCAGATCATTATTATAATTTATATAAAAATTGCTAAACATAACTGAATGGATGCCTGCATCGCTATTTCGCTACCGACTTATCGCTAAAGCATAATTTCATCTCGTTGGTTGTTCAAACGTAATTTTCTATAATGAATTATGCCTTTTCTTTGAAAATATTCTCGGTAAAGTGCAGAATCGCTCACGTATTTGTTTGCCGCTTTTTACAAGGGTAAAAACAATTGAATTTTTGTCAATTTTCTTTTACTTTTTAAGTGAAAATATGTTGATGATGTGTACATAGATAAAGTCAAGTGTGTGCGCAGTGCCATTTTTGTGTAATTCTAGGATGTTTTTTCAAGTGAAAATAGGTCGATGTGCACATGGATACCGAAGTATGGGCAATTCTCAAGCAGTGGGTGATTCTGGACTTTACCCAAAATTCTATTGCCGACTTTTCGTCATGGGCAATTCCCAAATTGTTAAATCCATAGGATATCAAAAAAGGATTTAAAAATTAAACTAGTATGTCAATGGCGTCTTAGGAAATATAGAACTACACTGGTGTGCAAAAATTAAGGACGAAGTCGAAAAATTAGCATATCAGCTGAACGAAGAGGCAGAGCGGACAAAAAGACCAATCAGGAGATTAAGTAAGGTGATGTACGGTAGCACATGCGCAGATATGCAGGTAGACGTAATGGGGGAGTGTCTGAGTAGTATAAAGCATGTTGTCGGTGTAAGATCAGTATTTCTGGCAAAGAGATTGCACGCCGTATAGCAGTTAAAATCACACCGAGTTGCTGCCTCAGCGAGAAATGGCGAATAATTAATCTGTTAGACGACATCTGGATGCTTTTACCCGAGGTCGAATCATTGGGAAGTTGGAGGAAGGCCGCAGTGTGACAAGTGTGGCTGCTGAGTTCGGAATTGCTCATAGCATCGTTTCACGACTTTGGAGACAATTTCAAACTACAGGAACAGTTATCCGGGGGTTTAGTAGTGATCGTCCACGAGGAACCCCACCCGCAGATGACCGGTATATTGCCTTACAGGCCAGAAGAAACAGGCGGCAGACAGCGGGAGAAATCGCTAGACACACGACACAGGCGACTGGACGACCGATATCGCGTTTTACCGTGGACAGAAGACTGCACGGTGGTGGTCTGTTTGCACGACGCCCTGTACGGTGTGTACCTCTAACGCCTGCCCATCGGAGAAGGCGTTCTCTGTGGTGCCGGGAACACCGGAATTGGAGAGACAATGAATGGGGACGAGTACTCTTTACAGATGAGAGCAGATTCAGTCTGAGTAGCGATTTTCATCGCATACTCATCTGAGAGAGCGGGGAAGCCGCAATCATCCCTCGAACATCATTGAAAGGGACAGGTATGGAGGTGGCGGTGTTCTCGTTTGGGGAGGCATCATGCTTGGTAGTCGTACAGACCTTCACATCTTCGACGCTGGTTCAGTCAACCGTTATTGTAACGAGATTCTTCTTCCATATGTGCGCCTTTTTAGAGGCGCTATGGGTCCGCAGTTCCTTTTCATGGACGACAATGCACCATGTCATTGCACAGTAGCTGCCGAACAGCTCTTAGAGAGTGAGGATATTGAACGTATGGATTGGCCGGCACGATCTCCGGATCTCAATCCCATCGAGCATGTATGGGATTTTCTAGGCAGACGCTTGGCAGCTCGTACCTTACCACCAGTAACGATTCCGGAGCTTCGATTAGCGCTGCAAGACGAATGGGCAGCAATGCCTCAACAACTCATTGACACCCTCATTCTCAGCATGGGCAGACGCTGTGAAACCTGCCTAGCAGTCAGGGGAGATCATATCCCCTATTAAAGATCGGATGTTTCTTGCTGGACACCCATCACAGGAATGTTTCGGCCTTCAGTCGCATTGCGCTCCATGCTACATTTTCAATAAAGCTTCTTTTTAGCCCTCTGATTTCTCTTTTAGTAAGTGTTGCTTACATTACTCATGTCCTTACGTATTGGGGATCTTACGGTATTAAATGTGTTGATTTGGAAAGCTTTTGTACAAAGTTATATTGAAAACACCGTCTCGTCCTTAATTTTTGCACACCAGTGTATATAAACTTACGCAATCTGAAATGAACGCGTACGCTAGATTTGGCGCGCTGTTAAATGGCCGCGTTTGCTAGATTTGGCGCTTTTGCGCATATATTTTCGCTGCAATTTTTTACGGCCTTCAAAACCGAATAGTACCGAGTTTTCTTAGATATAAGTAGTATAGTATCTAAAAATCTAAATTATTAAGAAGTACACTGCGAAAAAAAAAAGACAGTTCTACTGGGCCGATTGACAAAATTCGAACTGCTTTTTTTCATGTCTCGAAAGCGCGACTTAAGACATATATTATATTTATATATAGCAATATTCTAACATAGGTATTTTGACACAAAATCGGACTTTTCCTGCAATAACATGTCAATTTTTTTGCATATTATCGTTCTACGACTCAAATTATGCCTAAATATTAAATTTTGTAAAATTTGGTGCGAAATTTAGGAAAAATTTAAAAAATTATCTTTGCGCCTTTTTTTTTTCAGTTTGCGCCAAGAATAGTTCACTTGGCGAACTTCTTAATATATGGCAACCTATTTTGCTTTCCCTTGTGCGTGAATGGAAAAAAAGTTACATCATTCTTGCTTTCAAATAATATTCTTTATATTATATTTTTAATTATAATTGTTATTATTTTAAATATTTTTTTTTCGTTTTCGAGTTTCATTTTAATTGTTTAAGTTGCATGGTTTCTTTCTAATAACTGTTTAAAAATTTCTATTTACTCGTTCAAACTAATAAAAGGTGCATCGTTAATTTTTTTTTTTTTTTTCAAATAGTTTTCTTGTTTGTGTTGCATTGTCTCTTCAGATTCTTAAAATTTTCTATTCATTCATTCAAACTGCGCATTTTAAATATATTTATTAATATAAATTTTCCGGAATTTGATTTTTTTTTTTTATTTTTATTTGAATTGCGTTTCTTTCGGAAGAATACTTTGTGGCCCACACTACGAGTCGTTTGTGTGTATGTAGTTATGGCAAAGCCTAAAGGGAGGGATGCCATCGTGGAGGACTTTCTAAGAGCAACTGGCTCGTATACACGTTACACATGGGGAAAACCACGAAAACGCCCATGCAACCAACCCATTTCACGGGATTCGAACCTCGGACCGAACTACCAGTGTTCAGTGATTTTACCGCTCGTCCGCTGGTTTGCTTACTACGATGCGTTTGAAAACTACATATATTAAAAGAGAAAATACAGTAAAGCACAGTTAACACTCCTTTCAATGTTCCGTTATTTTATTTTTGAAATCTCAAGAATCAGATATCATAAGATTAACAAAGTTTTATATAAAAAATAATAATAATAATAATAATAATAATAATAATAATTTAAAAAAATAAATTTTATGTAATTCCCCCCCCCCCCAACGGCTTTTTTTTTTTTTTCCTTCAGTCATTCTGCAAGCATATTAAAAAGCATCCAACTTTTCTAAACATCTTGGTATTTCTGACGTTAATTTTATTCGACTTCCATTTCAGAAGAGATTAGGCAGTTTCGACTTCCATTTCAAAAGAGTCCACAAACGGCTGAGCGGTAAAGTCGCTGAACACTGGTAGTTTGCTCCGGGGCTCGAATCCTGGCGAACCGGCTGGTTGGGCTTTTCATAGATTTTCTCATGTGTAACGCGTATACGAACTGGTTTCCCTTAGAAAGTTCTTCACGAAGGCATCCCTTCTTAGCTCTGCTTTGCCGTAACTTAATAATCCAATTCAATCCATTTCATCAGTATTTGGTCAGAGCCTTTATCAGTCTTTAGAGACTAAACATTTTGAAGGCATGAGATGAAAGGAAAGACTGATTTCATAAAAAGGGAAAACGTCTTTAGATGATATCCATATACGTCACAGGATAAATTCCTGTATCTTCAAATAATTCGATTGAGGAATCATGGGATGCTCTGTTTATGATACGATATGATGTTCTATAACGTAATTTAAATTTATACAACCATATAGTCGAAAACCAGTCGCTCTTCAATTTAATCTGCAATGATATCGTTTTTGTCTTTTCCGTTAGCATTTCCGTTAGCTTTATGCTGCTGTTTGCTGGTGTACACGTCCAAGGGTTTTCTCTTTGAGCACCCAACTTCCTTGAAGTAGATTCCTCTTTAAATTTTTGCTCCCCTCCCTAATTTTCTTCTTTCCTTCTATATTTGTTTTCAGTGCTGACACAAGCAAATTAAGATTTTTCGATTGTTACACTTCCATAAATTTTGCATTCTTGTCAAATTTTTTAAAATATCCGTTGCATTAAATGCGTTTCAGCTGATGACAGCTTTTCATTTTCTAGGCATTTTAACTACAAATAAAGTTTTAAAGCTAAGTCCAAATTATAAATATTTGAATTAAAAGATTTTTGTTAAATGAGAAAGAAATAAACCACTTCAGCAGCGCTTATGCTGTACCACCGAAAAACCCGATTCTTATATCGGGTGCAAACAATCTAAATCATATTATTTAGAGTTTTAAGCCTATTAATTTCTATATTAAAAAACACGTTTTATATAATTTACAACACGAGAAAAAATTACAACTTAAAACTTTTTTCAAGAGGATTAATGTAAAATTTTATATATATATATATATATATATATATATATATATTAAGCTGGGACATGATCCAAACTGTCAACGTCCTGTTTGCTAAAAAAACATTGTGAAAATAAACATCAAACGAACTTTCTCAGTTTTAGACAATTCAATTTAAATGCAGTTAAAGTAAAGTAGCAGGCGATAACACGGCGAAGGTAAAAATTTACTCTTACAAATATTTTTTTTAAAAAAGGAGAAAGAAAGAAATTTTAAAAAAAAAAAAAAAAAAAAGTTAAAAATTTGAATAATATCATTTATAATCTAAAAAGAGAATAGCATTTCATATAGTATTAATAAATATTTATTACGTATCACTGAGAGAAAAATTCATATAAATAATTCTCCGTAAAAATTTATTTGAAATTTAAGGTTAAAATAGGTTGTGGCAATTAACTGTAAGAAAATCCATTAACGTATTTTGCGTTATTATCGCTCAAAAAAAAAAAAAAAAAAAAAATATTCGTGTATATCTTAGAAAATTTTGAATAAAATCTCTAATTTTTTGCAGTTATGCTTAAAATTACACCTACTTTAAAATGATATTAAAAATTTTATAGGTTATAATTTAAAATTTTATGAAAAATTTATAAAAATTATATAAAAATAGAAATTTAAAAAATAAATCATAAAAATGGGTGAATTCTATTTGGAATGAATCTTAGTTTTGAAATATGAAAGGAAGAATAAAAAAAAGATAGTAATAAATATATACCAAATTCAATTAACCTTGAGGAGCTAAAAATTTGAGAGCTAATTTTTTAAAAACGACTCGAGCTATTTTTGCAAAACTTGGCAGGCTGGCATAATTTAAGTCGTAGAATCGAAATATGGAAAAAAATTATATGTTATTTCAGAAAAAGTCCGATTTTGTTTCAAAACACATATATTAGAACAATTTTAATTTTAAACAAATTTAAATTCTAAACAAATACGTATAAAAGTAAAAAAGTAGAAAAGCAAATTTAAATTTTAAAAAAAAGGAAAAAAGCCAAAATAATTTAAAATAATTAAAAAAAAATGTAAACATGTAAAAGATTTAATTCTCGAACTAATCTACAATATCATTTAAATTCAGAAGCATAAGTAAACCAAGTGTAAAATCTATCCATGAAAATAAATCTACTAATTTAATAAATTAAAATTAAATTAAACAATTTTTTTAAAAAATGCATATGTGAATGATCATAGAGTAGGCAGATATATAAATCTAATACATATCCTAAGTCGCGTTTTCGAGACATGAGAAACGCAATTTTAATTTCGTCAATCGGCCCAGTATAACAAGAGATATAAAACTGCCCCCTCCCCTTTTTTTTGCGTGCAGTGTACATTTATTGTTTTAAAACTGCTCAATTCAATAAGCAATTCCATATTTAATAAATTTGGAAAAAAATAAAAACTTTATGTATTGCGTAATTGCAACCTTCTAAAAGCTGCTTTTTCGCAAAATAATTGTGCTTTTTGTTTATAAACAGCTCATTTCATTCTAAGTAATCACACATTTATTATTAAATCTGAATTTCTCGTTTTTAAGCGATTACAGGTTGATTTAATTTCAGATACAAAAATATCTTATATTTTAGGGATTGACAAATCTCTGAGAGCTGGCTTTGAGAGAAGTAAATAAAATAAAATTTTAAGTTTTTGAGTAACGCATTTATGGTTTTTAAATCGCTCGTTTCACAAAGCAATCACGAATTGATTCAGTTTGGAAAATAAAGTAAAAATTTTAATTTCTTTCAAATGGCAACACTCTAAATTTACTTAGTGCAACGTGGCGTTAAAGATAAATAAAATCTTTGTTTCTCTCAGTACTAAGAGTAATTAACCTGAGTTCATAGTCTACGCGTAATTAGTGTAACGTACCTTGACGGTTCAGAATTTTTTTTTTTTTTTTTTTTTTTTTTTTTTTTTAAGATTCCGTATAGCTCGGACTTAAAACATTGGAATTTAAAATAGTTTGGACTGAGAGTACACTGAGAAATTAAAATAGTAAAAATTAATAAAAAATAAAATCTGAATGCTTTCAGATTTTACATTACGGCCAAAGCGGTGTTTTTATAACGTTTTGTGTGCTACCTTTATTTATTAAATAGCATGTTCTTCACACTTAAAAACATAAAATTCGGTTCAACAGCAATATCTCAAGAGCATATCTTTAGAATTTCCGATACACAGTGTCGCGCCCTAAAGATAATTTTTTTTTTCGTATAGTGTTGCCATTACTCTCTTTGAAATCGTTGAGTTTGTTTATCAAAAATTCGTTAAAGTGTTACAAAATATGAAATAGATAATAAAACAAATTTCACCTTCCAAATTCGGGCTTCCAGATGCCCATATTCGATGAAAGATTACATTATATAAAATTGGATGGCTGTAGGTACCGTTGTTTTATCACCATGCGAGAAACATATATAGTACATTTATGCAGATTCTTCATTATTTAATTTCTTTAAATATAACACAGGGCTCTTAATATTTGGTGACAACAATTTGAAAAGCGAACCGACATTTATAGTAAACAACGCAAAATGCCAAAACGAAATTAACGTCCCTTCCGGGCTAACGAAAAATTTTCATTTAATATTCGGAAAAAATTCATTTAATATTCAGGAAAAAATCATTTAATATTCAGAAAAAAATTCATTTAATATTCATAAAAAGTCATTTAATATTCAGATAAAAAAATCATTTAATACTCAGGAAAAAAATTCATTTAATGTTCAGGGAAAAAAAGGTCGCGCCACTAAATTTTATAACTTCTTTGAAAAGTGACCTCGATTTGGCAACACTGACGAATGCAAAGCAAGAGTTTCATTTTCAAATGTTGCCAGCGCTTTACTTAAAAAATTACGCAGGGAGACAAAATTCGCTTAAAATATCGTTAAGTCTGACGCTCAGAGGGAAGAAGCGTCGATGACCGACTGGACAATGTGTGCAACCGGATAGAACTTGCGCCACAAAGACATGAATATCTCCAGAGACCATATATCCTCAGGATGTTATACAATCGGCGTGTTTAGTGTTTATTTTTCGTTTGTTTGTCTGTTTATTATTTTTTCCGTAAAATGGGCGTGGCTTGTGCAACTGCTCAACTCTGATTCTAAACCATTCTTCTTTCAGATCTGATCTCCGATTCAGACGATAATTATCCTACTTACCTGTTGGAGCATCTGGCAACATTTTCTGTGGGACCCCTGTACGGTGAGTAGTTCAGCAATGGTTATTTTTACACAGTTTTTTTAGTTAAATTTCATTTCTGTGTTTTGTTTAGATGGAATATTGAAATTAATTTTTCATACCAATTTACCGAACCAGATTTCTTGAAACTTTGCATATATGCGTATTTTGCGATGTCATTGTGTACATATTTTAATTTTGTTAAGTTCGATGCACCTATTCCTTCCTTGTATGAAATAAAGGAAGTATTGTAATCGCGAAAAATTTCGATTTCAGATTGTAAAGAAAATATACATTTTGATTGTTCCTGCATCTATTTTGACTAATTCCGCCGTGATGTCTATACGTACGTATGCCACATAACTCAAAACGATTTGCTGTAAAACGTCAAAATTTTGTATTAGGGATTCTTATAATTTGTACACCTGTCTCTTTGCGGTTGCAATTCGCAGTACCAAGGGAACTTTAGTGGACGGGTCTTTAAACCCAGTAAAAATATATTACGAAAGCAAATTTAAAATAAATAAATAAATAGAAAGGAAATCTGAAAGGTTTCAGATTTTAAATTACATCCTTTTAACATTTTGTGTGTTACCTTTACGTATTAAATATCATGTTCTTCGCGCTTAAACCATAAAATTCAGCTTAATATCGCAAAAAAATTTTAAATCGAGTATTAGATCTGATTATTCTAAAGAGTATTATCTTTAAAATTTCCGATACGCAGTCTTACGCATTGGAAATAAAAAGTTTTTTCTGTACAACGTTGCCATAGCTCGCTTAGAAATCCTTGAGTTTGTTAATCAAAAATTCTTTAAAGTTCTACAAAATATGAAATCAATCGTAAAACAAATTTCAAATTTTCGGCTTTCAGATGCCCTTATTCGCAGTAGAATTACGTCATTCATAAATGGATGGCTAGTACCGTTGTTTTATCACGATGCGAGAAACGTACATACATTTATACAGATTCTTCATTATTTAATTTCTCCGAATATAATACAGGGCGATAATATTTGGTGGCAACAGTTTGAAAAGTGAAACGGACATTCAGAGTGATTTGACGCAAAATCGCAAAACGAAAACAATAGTCCCTCAGATTTTAACAATCGCCCCAAAGAGTTTGTTTAAGTTTTTTGAAGCTCTCGCTGAGCTTGCAGTTTGCTGTTGCATTCACTCTTGCTAACCCATTTGTTTTGCTTTTTTTAGCTTCATTATCAAGCATCCACTTACGCCATATATAATTCAACAGAAAAAATTACAAAAATTTTGTTTAATTTAACAAAATTTAGAATTCTTGATGCAGTGTTTGGTGTTGGCATATATAGGAACTTTTTAAAAAAAATTTCACTATTTTCTCTGTCCATCATATCAGTGTTCAGTTTTCTTAGTAAGATGGCTTACAAAAATTGTGTCTTCTTATTATTAACGTCTTGTGTGTTCACTTTATTTATTAAATATCGCTTAAGCTCTATAAAATTCAATTCAATAGCAAAGTCATCAGATATTTTAACACACTATATATCTTTAGAATTTCCGACAGAGAGTCTTTCGTTCTGGAGATAAGTTTAATAAATAAGTTTAAGAGATAAATTTAGATAAGTTTTAAAAATGTTTTGTTCCCTGCAAATTCTTTCCATTCCATTCCATCCATCCATTCCTTTCAAATCGTTGAGTTTGTTTACGAAAAATTCATTAAAGTTTTACGAAATATGAAATAGATAATAAATTAAATTCGAAATTCAAAATTCGGGTTTTCAGGTGCACATGTTCGGGTAGAGGACTACGTTATTCAAAATTCGTTACCGGCTCTAGGTACCGTCATTTTTTCACATTGCGAGAAAGACTCGTACATGTTTTTCATTATTTAATTTCTATAAAAATAATACAGGGCGATAATATTTGGTGACAACAACTTGAAAAGTGTTACGTCGTTTTGCAGCGATTCAACGCAAAATCCCGTTTTGAGACTAATAGCCCATTTGGGCTAACGCCTCTTTTGGGGGATGTATTCCAACTGCGCTAATGAAAATCCCCCCGGGTCGAGCTACAGTTCAACTGCGCCAATCAAAATTTCTTCTCCCCTGCTGCCTACAGGGTTACAATTTAACTTTTCGAAGCCAATTGTAGCCAAGAGGAAAATAAAAAATAGAAGATACAGCACACGTAAGGACAAAAGTGGGCTGAGTTAGAGATTTACATGTTTAATGAATGAGTTAAACTTACCTGTATGCCATTATGAAATATTAGGAATGTAACATAAAAGCATGAGTGAAGAAGGCAATGGCAATCTAAATCATTGTAATCTAAATGTATAACATTATCAGTATCTGCTATTAATTTCAATACTGCTGAAAAATTTATAAATGAAATTATATTATAAATCACATGAACTCGTTGCATTATAAATTACAACAGTTAGAAATATTATTAGCGGATTTAGCGACCATCTTTGTTATGAAATGTAGTTTCAAGTAATTAATTTTGCAAATAATTCAGCCTGAAAGTAGGTTAGAAAATAAGCTGCATGCTGAAGATTCAGCTTTACCAAGGTGTTAGAAATATCTTTTCTTAACTAGAGTTATGATGCAAGAATTCGTAAAAATTATCATTTGAATATAAATTGGCATAAATGCAATACAAAATATATAAATTCTACATACATGAAAACATGAGTACAGTGCAACAATATGTGCAAAAGGAATGGATTAAAAGGGAACTGAAAATCCCAGGATCTGAATATAAAGGAATTTGAGTTTTTTTTTTTTTTTTCTGTTAATTATGAAAATTCTGCTGACGCTCATAATTATTAATTTATTAATTAAATGTGTATTAGAAATTAAATGTATGCCAAAGTACATAAAGTGGAAAACAGAATAAATATTTAAACGTTTCTAGTAATAAAATATGGAATTTGTTACAAAGTTAAATAACCTTCAAATAACTTCCATGACTAAAAATGGAAAGCTTAATGCGGGAATATATTGCAATAATATTAGTGTGAATTGAGAACCACTTAAGAAATCCAATTTTTAGATTTAATAAAGAGAATTTTTAAAATTAAATTAGAACTTTTTACCTAAAATGGTAAATTTCAAAGTTAACGGGTCTATATATATATATATATATATATATCAGCGACTAAAATATACAACTTGGAAAGTTTTTAATTCTTACAGAGAATAAAAACGATCTGGCTCATCATTCCTTTAAGTATCCTAAAACTTTAAAATGAGTGTAAAAGAAATTTCTTTTTACTTTAGCACACGCCAGACTTTAAATTAATATTTGTTTTGCATGCACAATTTTTACAATATTGATAAACGAAAATAAAGGTTTGCAGTCTCAATAGAATGTTCCATTAATGGAGATAAATGACTTTTTGTAGCACCCAATCTTCTTGGGAAAGAAATAGGGGACAGGAAACGTCGCGCAGTTCGTGGGTTAGATGAGTGAGAGGGAGGACGGGGATCTTCGATCAAATTTGGTGCAGTTCGTACCCTACCCTTTTGGGCTATTTAACAACTTTCCAGCGTTTTGTTTTTTGTTTACATTTTGTTGATGTTAAATCATAATAATTTAAAAACACGTAGTGTTAGATTGATAATAGATTTAAATTTATTTAAAGAGTAATGAAGAGACTTTTACTATACGCTAATATTTCAGGTAATATTATTGAATAATTAATTGTATTAATATTTTATATTAATTAAAGCTAATATTTTAGCAGTTGTGTAACTGTTTATTTTGTTAAAGAGTTGGAAGGTCATATCTCACATCCAAATGAGAAAAGTTTAATTAGAGTGCAGCAAAAAATTATGTAATTTAATAGGCTTACGAGGAAGTCATGTGGTGTCCGCATTAGAGTTTTTTATTTTGTATTGTATACTTGTATCTTTACTTTACAATTGAATTAATCATCAAAGAACTTCATTCTGCACAGTATTGAATAGACAGAAAAATATGAATTAGTCTGGAATCTGTGACGTAATTTACCGAATTTTTATGGTTTCTAAGAAAATGGATTTTTTTAAAGTCTATCATGTGACTTTTATTGCGAAGAATTTTTTAAATGAAACTATTTAATGTATCAGTATTAGCATCTCCGTTTATTTAAAAGATGATGAGACGTTCCTTAAATCAAAGAAAAATGTAAATGAATTGAATGTACTCTTACAGCTTCGAATAGAGCCAAAGACCTTGACCGAAAGTTATATCACTTATTTCGTAGCTTTGCTGTTTAAAGGGAATAGTTTTCTGGTTTTCAGAGGCAATGATTTCATTTCTTTGTAAGTGCGCTTTTTGTGTATTGTGAAGTGTTAAATAAAATATATTAAAAAAAAAAAAAAAAAAAAAAAAAACATTCTAGGTCACATTATTGTAATTAATTAAATGCACTAAAATGCGAAAGTAACTTTTTTAGCTGTCATAAAGTTTTTGATCACATAACTAAAAATAAAATTCAGGTTTCTAATAACGGGAGATTTAAAATCAGAACCGTCAAAGGGAAGCGTAAATGAATCGAATGTAATCGTTCTTATCTATTTTATGTCTATGCTAAAGTGTTTGTTGTTTGTTTTAAAATTCTTTTAACGTTCCAATACAATTCTTTTCGCTCTTCCCATATTTTGTTTTAAATTACAGTTAGTTAAAAATTAATAACGTGTTAATAAAAACATTGTATGTAATGTTTTTCAGAATTTCTAATTTGATTTACCGAATTTCGGCAACTTTTCTAAGACCATTTCTACCCCCCCCCGTCCCCAAGTAATCCTGTGATTGTTAAGAATGACGGATTTTTGGATTTTTAAATTAAAATATTTAATTTTTTCATTCGGAGATCGGATTAAAAATAATGCAGAAATTTGAATGAAATGTATGTAATCTTACGCCATCGGATAGATCAAAATATCTTGAGCTTGTGACATCATGTACTTAGTTCTTTGCTTGATAGTAGATGAAATGATATCCTGTGTTCAGAGGAAAGAAGGCTGAAATTTTCCTTCTCTGACCCCCGCCGGTCTGTAAACTCAAATGTGTAAAATAAAATATGCATATAAAAACTTTTTTTACTTACACATTTTTAATTAACTAGATTAAAATGTAAAATATAACTACAGTGCCATATTTCTAAGCTTTTTTATTTTCTTACATATTTTATTCTTCTCCTTTAATTAACATTGCCCGGAGGGTATGTGTATTGGTATTATAATAGAAAACATTATTGCTAAAAAGCTTTCACATTTTATTATTCACGTTATAAAAAGAAAGAATTACCAATCGTGTCAGAGATAAAATATCCACAGAACTCCTGTGCCAACGTTGATTTTATCTTTTAGTGTCCGTAACATTTAAAACGCTGTTTATCTTTCTATATTTTGCAAATTTCTGTTATTCTAAAAATCTTTTTTTTTTTTTTTTTTCTCAAAACTTTCTGTTACTGTTGCCATTTACCATTTTTTAACTCTACCTTGCCGTGACCACGCGCTTAGAAACCGTTGGGTTACAATAAATCAATTTTTTACCCATCACAATATTCTTGGTTATAAACAACTAAATATAAAATCGTAGAAATAAATGTAAGTATTGTATTGGGGCACTAACAGAATTTCATGTGAGAGCATAGAAATGGTATATGTAAAAATAATTTTATTTATTTTTTAGTCCAAAGGGGAATTTGCCCAGAAGGGCTATTAATTTCGTTTTGGCATTTTACATCGTCCACTGTAAAGCGGCATTTCAAATTGATGTCACCAAATATTACAGCCCTGCATTATATTTAAGGAAATTAAATAATGAAGAATCTGCATGAATGTATGTATATTTCTCGCATTGTGAAGAAACAACGGAACCTAGACATCAAATTTTGAATAATGTAGTCCTCCACTCGAATACAGGCATCTGGAATTTGTTGTATTATCCATTTCATATTTTGTAAAACTTTAACGAAATTTTGATTAACAAACTCAACGATTTTCAAAGCCAGCACTGTACGGGAAAAAAACTTTTTGATCTCCACCACGCGTGACTATCTATCGGAAATTCTAAAGATAAGATTTGCTGTTTTTAAATGTTTTGTGATGTTACTGTTCAAGTGCGATTGCAAATTCAGTCCCTTAGAAACAATTATTTAAATGTAATAAATTAAACAAATTTAAAAATGGATCTATTTTATCATCAAGAAAGATTGAGAAGTTTTATTGATTCTTAGAAACAATTATTTTAATGTAATATATTAAACAAATTTAAAAATGGATCTGCTTTATCATCGAGGAAGCAATTCGTTATAATTTTGAATAAAATAAGACATGTATTTAAATCAAAGTTAGATCAAATTCCTTTCCTTATATTTTAAAAAGTTTAGGCGAAGAATTCCATTAACGGAATGACAACACCGCTAACTGAAAATAAGTTTAAGGAAAACGAAATACTAATAATAGCAGACAGCAAACAAAGAGAAAGAAAGTTTAACAACCTTATTATCTAGCTGTTAAGATATATGAATGGATAGTAGATTTTTTTTATGCTATGTAACATGTTATATTCATTATGCTACATTCATTGATGCTATATTATGCTATTTTTCTACTCATTTTATGCCATTGTAGACTATATTTTGTGCTTTAAGTAAAGAAAATATGCATAATTTATGAATTTTATATGTAGAATCGTCCTAAACGGATAGACTTTTACTGCAGTTTTTTTAATTATAAGCAAAAAAAAAAAAAAAATAATAATCATCGTCAATTATTTCAGGTATAACTACTCCCAAAGATGGCCTCCGACGGCTTCTACAGATGGAAAAATCCAGTGGCATTTGGACACAAAAGATGCAAATGCGATTAGAAAAAAAATGGGTGGTCATCATTGACAACGAAAATGGAGTATGTAGTCTTCCATATCGAATGTCTTTTTTCTTTCTGCAGTTTAAATAATTTGCCATGTATCTTCAATGATTTAGGAAAAAAATATATTTGAAGAGCATTGTGTTTCTTAAAATATATAACGTTCCATAGCTATTACTTAATTTTTACTTCTTTATATGAAGAAGTAAAGGAAGTAATCTATCTAATCGCAAAAAATTTGGTTATCGGATTTCAATCGAATTATCCATTTTGACCAATCCCGATAACCTCTGACCATTTTTTGCGTGTCATCTTTACGTACGGAATAAAGGTCTCTGTATTCCAAAACGGATAGTAGAAAGGATTCAAATTGGACTTTTTCGTGATGTTTGTATGTACATTATGCGGGGGGGGGGGATATTTCTACATCTCCCGTTCTACTGGGCCGATTAACGAAATTCAACTTGCGTTTTTCATGTGTCGAAAGCGCGACTTAGGTTATGTATTAGGTTTATATATAGCATTATTCTAATATAGGTATTCTGACGCAAAATTCGACTTTTTGTGAAATGAGATGCCATGTATTTTCCATATTTCGATTCTACGATTCAAATTATGCCAAACAGCCAATTTCTGTAAAAATCTCACGAGTAGTTTTTAAAAAATTAGCTCTGAAAATTTTGGCTCCTCCATGTTAATTGAATTTGGTATATATTTATTAATATATCTTTTTTTTATTAAACTTATTTGATTCTTCCTTTGACATTTCGAAATTTAGGTTCATTCCAAATAAAATTCGCCCATTATTTTATGATTTACATTTAAAATTTGTAGTTTTAAATAATTTGTATAAATTTTTCGAAAACAAATTGAATTATAACCTGTATAATTTTACCATCATATTAAATTAGATGTATTTCTAAGCATACCTGCAAAAAATTAGTGTTTTTTATTCAAAATTTCCGAAGATATGCATGAATTTATATATTGGCGCGTTTTGAAATTTGGCATATTTGTTGAAAGCGATAACAACATCAAATGTGGTTTAGGCACTTTGTTAAAATTATTTGAGAGTAGGAACGATGTGTCTTTTTCGCTCATGCACAATGTAAAAAGGTAGAAACCATGTGACTTTTTTTTTTCCGCTCTTGTACAATGGAAGGGAAAGGAAACTAGGTTACTATATATTAAAATGTTGGCCAATTAAATTATTCTTGGCGCAAACTGAAAAAACACGCCAAGATAAATTTTTGAATTTATCCGTAAATTTCGCACCGAATTTTACAAAATGTAATATTTAGGCGTAATTTGAGTCGCAGAATCGAAATGTGGAAAAAGCAATTTATGTTATTTCAGAAAAAGTCCGATTTTGTGTCAAAATACCTATGTTAGAACAGTACTATATATAAATCTAATTTATATCCTAAGTCGCGCTTTTGAGACATGAAAAACTCAATTTGAATTTCGTCAATAGGCCCAGTAGGGAGATATGGAACTACCCCCTTTTTTTTATGCAGTGTACATATGTACGTTTGTATCTTGCATAACTCAAAAACGATTAGCCGCAGAATGTTGGAATTTTGCTTATGGGATTGCTATAACATTTAGTTGTACATCTCGCTTTTTTATTGCCATCGGCAGCACAAAAGTAGTATATATAGAGAGAGGCTGGCATATTTAATTTCAAATTTGCTATTTTAGATATCATTTTCGACTTACTTTGAGGAATCGGTTAATTAAGTTTGAATAATTTGAGGAATAATTTTAAATGAAGATCAGGGTTAGGGAAGTGTATAATTTAATAGGTCGTGTAAGAGATTTATGTGGTGTTAACATCAGATTTGCTTTATGGATCACTTCGTAATTTTTTACTAAAGAAGAAACTAAATTACATATGACCTGAAAATACACTATTTACAGAGAACCTACACAATGTCTTTAAGTTTAAACATGCATACAGAAGTCATTAAAGTTTTGTTTAAATGTTGTGCAGTTTTTGTATATTTCGGATAACATTATATGCAATTAAATTACATGCTGTTGCGGATTAAAAAAGTACTCTGAAAACTGTAATATCTGCTAACGTTGTTGTTATCTCATATGGTTTTTTTCCCCTTTTTTATTTTCCCTTTTTTCCTTTCTTTATTTTTATTTTTGTTTTCCATGAAAAATTTTGTTTTATGCTGATGACTTATGATGATAATTTTCATTTGCTCCGCAATAACGGAAATTATTTCTTTAACATGGCTTAAATTGTCCGCAATACGGTTAAACCACCTTTGGTTAATCTGAATTTGATTTATTCTAAATCTGTAAATTTCTCTAAAATATTTCGCGTGTTTTTAAAATGTATTACGTATCATGCATGAAATATTTATTATTTTTTTTTATAGGATGTGGTGGAAAGGTTTCCTATGAGCTTGATCAGCGAACCTACATCCTACACCAGCAACGATCCTCGAGAACTGTACAATAATATTGTTGTTTTTATCGTAAAGGACGACCCGAAGAACAAAAATCACAATCCTCCCGAAATGCACATTTTCCAGTGTGCTCGTGTGTCGGTAAGTTATATTCTACTATTTTCTACTTGAAAAGTTTGTCTTAAGAGTAAGTATTAGGATTTAAAAATCTTCCTTGGATCAATCGTACTCCATTTAGATCAAGTTCGCTTCTTTACCAACAAAGCATAAATTATTATTTCTCGCAGATATCCCTGATTAAAACCAGTTTTTGTTTTCCGTGTTCTTCATATTTACTGTGTTGTTTTCGCTTTCATGTTTCACATTCACCACACAGTGTATTACAAAAATTGCACATTCTTATTTCCATGTTCTATCATCAGCATAGATTCTCTTACGCCCTGTATGTGAGCATTTGAGAACCGCTGGTTAGAAAGCCCTGAAATTTGAGTTTAGTATACATAAAGCAATGGGAATTTGTGTGGTGGAAGGAAAAAAATTTTCACAATTTATCAATAGATGGCTCTGTTCTTGTCATAATATGCTAATTAAAAGACATGGCATGGGCGCGACCATTTCTGTTTCACCATCCAGCCGCAACTATGATCTTCGCGCATTATTATCAATCTATTCATCATTATTATCGCATTATTTCCCGCAGATTCTGCCTTGAGTATTTTCAGGCATTACCATATACATTGCTATTCATTATGATTTTGGAATGCCTGAAAATGCTCCTTCCTTACTTCTATTAAGGCCCGATGGCGCAGTGGCTAACGCGTTGCGCAGCAGCAGCACAGGTCCTGGGTTCAATCTCCAGCCTTATCTTTCTTTCATACTTTGCCTAAAGAGCATTTGTCATTCTCTAGAAAGTGTGTAATAATTCTCATATTTTGCCTAAAAATTTTCAGCTTTATGTACAATGCCAAGGCCTGTTATGGAATGCCGGCCTTTCATACTTTGACGGTAACACATATATAGTTAGATATATGTCTATATATAGGTAGATATAGGTAGATAGATATAGATGTAGATATTATTATTTGATTTAGGCTGTAAACTGTATAATTATGTAATATAATTTACAATAATCATAATAACAATGTTAAGTATATTGTATACAATGAAGTCTAACGTTAGGAATGGAGATAAATAAATAAGCAGAGATTCATCTAAATTAACATATATTGAAGCACAAAATGGCACACAGTAAATTCTAAATTCTACATGGTAAAGTAAAACAGTGACAACAACTAAAAAAACGTTGCCAAGAGAAAAATATAAAAAGCGTGTTGCCACACATGTTGTAAAATACAAATGGGAAATATAATCACAAATGAAAGTTATTTGCAACACTCCCCCTTGATTAAATTTCCCTCAGTCCTACACAGAACCTTTGATTGAATAAGGCTTTCTTTTGCACACTCTTTGTGAACATGTCTGCTGAATTTGAACTGGAAGGCACATACGTAAAGTTTAACAACTTCTCTTCAACCTTTTCTCTCAAGAAAAAATGCCCGAGTTCAATATGTTTGTTACGCTCTGAAGTGACATGGTTTTTGGCTAAAGAAATGACACCCTGATTATATGCTTTGTGGAAGGTTTAAAAAATGTTCTCCCACAATTTCTTTAAAGAAATTTTGGAACCACAGTACTTCCTTGGCTGCGTGGCACATTGAGAGGTACTCAGCTTCAACTGTTGACAATGCAGTCATCTGTTGTTTCTTACTGCTCCATGAGACAGCTCCACCTGCTAGTAGCACCACATAACCACTAAATGATCGTCTGTCAATCTTATCACTAGCCCAATCAGAATCACAAAACACTTCCAAATTCTTTCCTGTCTTTTGGAAAGTCAGCTTTAATTCCTTGGTCTGTTTTAGGTAACGAAGGATATGCTGTACACCAGCCCAATGTTCCTTGCTTGGGCAATTATTGAATTGGCTCATGTAAGTAGTAGCAAAAGCTAAATCTGGCCTTGTTCCTCCTGCTAGGTACAAGAGCCCTCCAACAGCCTGCCTATATTTTAATGCTCCTTCAGCATTCAACATGTTATCCTTAGTGGCTGTTGTATATTTCATACCTGGATCTAATGGTGTTGATGCTCCTTTAGCATCTTGCATATTGGTTGTTTCCAAGAGTTCACTAGCATAGACACTTTGGTCAAGAGTCACACAGCTATCTTCCCTTCTGCTTATCCTAATTGAAAGAAAGTGATGTATTTCTCCGAAGTCCTTGATTTTAAATGTAGCTGCAATTATTTGCTTTATTAAAAACCTTCATATCATCTCTAAATCTATTTCGACTCTCTTCGGCGGCCGCATGATCAGGCTCCTCTGGCTTCTTCAGTTTTCCTTCCACGACTTCTAAAGCGTTTTCGTGATAATTTAATACGAACTTAATTCTATATTTCCAAATAGGCCAATCACTTTTTCCGCATAACGGCTGAACCAATATCTTTGCAGCTTCCATTTTTGGGAACTAATTTGCTGACTCACATAAGGCTTAAGAACTGCCGTGTTAGGCTTACGAACTGCCGGTAATGTTTATCTCCACTTCGCTCATAAATTTCCCCGCACAGTTATATCATGCTGGGCCCATGACCTGATGAAGTCTAACGTGTGGAATGGAGATAAATAAATAAGCAGAGATTCATCTAAATTAACATATATTGAAACACAAAATGGCACAAGTACAGTAAATTCTACATGGTAAAGTAAAACAGTGACAACAACTAAAAAAACGTTGCCAAGAGAAAAATATAAAAAGCGTGTTGCCACACATGTTGTAAAATACAAATGGGAAATATAATCACAAATAAAAGTTATTTTCAACAGTATAAAGTTATACCAACAGAGTTCTTAGAAACAGATTTACCGCAGTAAACTGGTTTAGCATTCACATGTTTATTTATAATATAAAAAAAGTGCAGTAACTAACCTGGAAGTAAAAAGGAGATTATCAGACAAGAAAAAGCCAGTGATAAAAAACGTACGATTTTTTTAATCATGTATTTAAATATTACATTATAATTTGATTTGTTATTTTAGAGTTGTCGTAATTTTTTATTAATTTCTGTGTTGTGTTTATTTCCTAGGCTCAAGAAGTTGTTAATGAAATGAAAATGTTTATTAGTGGAAAATGGAAGCCAGGGTAGGTGTAAAAAAGTGCTTTTCCTCATCATTTTCTTTTTTGTTTGCTCCTTTATGTTGCGCATAACGTGCCGTGAAGATGCAAAACTCAGCTTTAAAATTAAAATAAAATTCACACTTACAGTTTGCTGAGTTTGCTTGCAGATGAGAATATGCACGTGGGAGACTGATCATTCCTTATAAAATACAGATACAGTGTTGCCTCGCCACACGTCTGCTTTAAAATACGTCCAACTCACTATACCTCCTACTTGGACACGAAATTTTTGTTTGGTATACAACAATTTTGTGTTTTTCGCGAAATTGGTTTGTAAACTCCTTAAAAATGAGTTTGGGAAAGTTAATGAGAAGCGTCAAACAATGAAGAAAATTGTTAGGATCACCATGGAGGTGAAAAAAGAGTTTGTTGAGAAGTATGGAAGTGGCATGAGTATGCAGGAATTTTGCATACCGTGTACGATGGTGTCTAGAAGTATGAACAAGAAGGGCGCTATTAAATCGGCTAACACTGCAAAGGATATCAAACGGATTGCCTAAGAAAGATCAGAAACCTTAGAGCATGCAGAAAAATACTATTGATCTGGATAGGAGAAAAACATATATGTACAATATTATTTGAAGTGCTGCATTTGTGTATAGTGCATATTTCACGCACTGCATTTCTATTTTAGTACTAAACAGTGTTACAATAACACTAGGACTTTTTTAAGAGAACAAATAAATTATTTTTTCTTTATTTCGAAGGAATTAATAATGTATACCGAAGTACCACTGTAATTTCTTTAGATAATTCTTTATAGAAGAAAAACTATTTACTAGCTCCATTGAAACCGTTCCCGAATCTTTGAATATTCTTTTGTGTAACATCTGTACATACATACAGAATAAGAGATTTTTTTTAATTCAAAACGAGTTGTAAAATGGATTCAAAACTGATTTTTTTGTGACGTCTCTATGTACGTTCGTATGTATCTGGCACAACATATGTATTTTTTAAATTATTAGCTCTAGAATGCTGAAATTCTGTATATGGGACTGCTATAACATCTAGTTGTGCACCTTCCTTGTTATTGCAAGCGGCAGTACCAAAAGTGTATATCCACTCCCCTTACACAGCTTAAAAGTTCTTTACTGTGCCTTTATTTTTGCAATTGCTGGTCGCAGTTATATACTTCCAATTACAGAAGTGTTTTAAATGACGAAAATACTTCTGTTTTGACAATGCCAAATTTAAAAAAAAATTAATTTTGGACAAATAAAGAAATTTAATTTTTAATTCGATCTTCCGGTCTCATAAGTTTTATGCATGTTGTGAAAACATAATATTATAAGAAATTTCGCTCCCTTACAAAAATTGACCAGGATATTTAATTTCAAATGAATTAAAATTGAATTGAAAATGAGTTCAAAATGAAATAAAATTAATGTTTAATTTGAATTTTTTGATGTCGTTTGAAGGATCGGTTAATGACGTTAGAATAATTCGAGGAAATAAGTTTAATTGCAGTACAGCAAACAACGGGTATAATTTAGCAGTAGACCTTTTTTTAATGGAAAAGAAAGTTACATTATACCTTTTTTTAATGGAATGGTCTAAAACGACCATTTAAGTATGCGTCTTCTGTGTTGGCCACAAATTGAAAAAAATCATGTTGTAGTAGGTTTAAACAGAAATAACAATAAATTTAAAATCACATAATAATCACGTAACCATAAATCACAAACTTAAATAATAAATTCAGTTTTAAATTCACAAACTTAAATAATAAATTCAGTTTTTTCTAACCAAATGAGGACTCTTTCTCCTCTTTTTTTATGGAATTGTCGTGATAACAAATGGCCATTTAAGCAAGACTTCTGCTGTGTAGGCTGAAATTTTGAGATTACAGAATATTAGCAAATTAAAAAGATATTGTAATAGATTTAAACAGATTATAATCATTTTTTTTTTGTTATATATGCTTCTTCAGAATGCGTCTAAATTTATGGAACATATGGTATATATATCGATTGTAATTTTTTTCTTTAACTAATAGTCCTAAAGAGAACGGACATCATCTTCCACCTCCCCCTGCCAACCCACCTCCAGAGCCCCCCATAAACGGAGTCAGTGTCAGGGAACAAGTCAATTTGTTTAATGCTGTAGCAGCTGCTGCAGCTTCTCCTCCTAAAGGAGGTAAGTATCCAACCAGTTATCTTCTCTTGAGTAAAACATTTAATGATTAAAGCTGCTCTTACTGGATCTGTGATGTACTGATTGATATTCTGTCATCCTGAACGTTAACTTTTCATGTGTGAAATTAAAGCTTCTTTTTCAGAAGTTGTGATTCATTAATATTTTGTTCTAGAGGATTTAAAAATGTGTTGGGATTATCGCGTCAGTATTACTTCTTGTGCGATACAAATTCGTAGAGATCTTTTTAATTACTATGCAGATTAACAGGAAGAAATCAACACTTTATTGAAATAAATTGTAGCTTATTGAGCCAAGTAAACAATTATAAATAGCTGAAGGAGGAAAAGAGAGATTAGGCATAATCTGTTTAAAATGCAAGGAAAATCGCAGATCACTAAAAATCATTCTTATGTTTAATTAGTTGCATAATTCGCGACTAAATCCCTGAACGTGTAGAACTAAATACTGATGGCTTCAAGCACTTGTCACTTACAGAGTTGATCAAACATTTCTTGAAGTTTCAGAAGAAATCTTTGTTAGAGCTTCAAAAATGCGTTTGTCAGAAACTTCTAGAATTTTGCCAAATTGCTGAGAAATCATGAAATGTCGCCAGGACTAGACAGGAGAGTCTTCTCCCACATCTCAGCCTCTAATTGAGCCATTCTTGCAATTCAAACGCCGATCGAATCAAAATCACAGGATCCACGACACAACTTGCTAAATAAACAGTGAGAAGCATAAGTGGCCAAAAATTCGATTAAATACAAATACTCAGTAAAATTATTACATAAAATAAATTAAAACAATACATAACATTGTAAAAGTGTAGAAAAATAATAATAATAAAAAGCAGAAATATTTGAGTATATTTACAACAATATATTCCATACCATTTATTTTTAACAAAAGATGGAACACTTTATAAAGAGCGATTTTCATATCATTTCTAATTAAAAATTACCTTCCCTTTCTTTAACTTCTTTGATTTTAATTAAAATGCATGCAAATGTGCACAATTATGGGAATTTTTTACCATAACTAATAATCGTAATTATCAGATACTACTGAGAACAATATGAAATGTTGTCCAAAAACATTTAGGTGGCATACTTTTTTTTAAACTTTTACAATATGCTAAAATGCGGTGTGAATATAAATGTTTGTAATGTTTGCTTAATTTATATTTGATTAGTTGTTTTTAAATGGAATGTTGTCGATTTGTGCAGATGGAATTATTCAAAGGGTTTCATCTTCCGGGTATCATTCCAAAATGGAAACTATGCATAATAGGTTAGAAAGAGATACGAGTTATGGAAGAGATTCAAATGATGAGACGAGTTCCACTAGTAGTGAGAAATACGAACGAGATGTGGTAAGTACTTAAAAATACTCTTCCTGATTGCTAAAAATTACTAGATTGTTAAAAATGGCTGTACTTGATTACTAAAAGCCTCTTTTCTTGATTACTTTACACCTTATTAAAAATACTTTTCGGGGTTACTAAAAATTACCCGACCTGATTGCTAAAAATCACTCTTTTTGATTGCTGAGCATAACTGAACTGTATTATTGAAGATTATCGTTCTTGATAACTAAAAAGTAATGTTCTTGATTGCTAAAAATTGCTGGACTTTAATTATTAAAAATTGTTGTGCTTGATTACTGAAACGTACTCTTCTTCATTGCTAAAAATTACTCATATTGAACATTAAATATTTTTTTGGATGGATTACTAAAAGGTAAGCTTCTTCATTGCTGAAAATTACTTGACTGGATTCTGAAAATTATTTAATTTGATTACTGAGAACCACTCTTCTTCATTGCTAATAATTACTGGAATTTATTATTAAAACTTATTGTTATTGATTACTAAAATTATCTTCTTGGTTGCTAAATATTACTCAACTGTTAAAATTACTTTAATGGATTTTAAAAATTATTCAATTATTAAAAATTGCTCTTCTTAGTTTCTAAAAATTATTGGACTTCATTATTGAGAATTATTTTGCTTAATTACTAAAAAGTACACTTTTTGATATCTAAAAATTTCTTCACTTGATTATTAAAAATTATTATGCTTGATTACTAAAAAATACGTTTGATTGCAAAAAATTACCTAACTTCGTTATTAAACTTATTGTGCTTGATTACTAAAAAACATTTTAATGCTAAAAAATACTTTGGTGGATTATAAAAACTACTCGACTTGATTACTATGAACCGCTTGTCTTGATCTCCAAAAGTTATTGGACTTGATTATCAAGAATTATCTTGATGAATAGAAAAATGTACTCTTCTTGATATCTAAAAATTTCCACTTGATTATTAAAAATTATTATGCTTGATTACTAAAAGATACTCTTGATTTCAAAAAATTACCTAACTTGGTTATTACATTTATTGTATTTGATTTCTAAAAAGCATTTTTTAATGCTAAAAATTATTGGATTGTTAAACATTACTTTACAGGATTCTAAAATTTACTCGGCATCATTACTAAGAAACAATTTTATTGATTGATAAAAATTATTGGACTTGATTATTAAAAATTATCTTCCTTGATTACTAAAAAATAGTTTTCTTGATTGCTTAATATTACTCTACTGGGTTATTAAAAACTGCTCAACTGGAATACTTGCTTTGGTGGAATAGGAGAAACACTAGAGTTGCAGAAAGGATTTAACCTGAGAAACTGTTGTTGTGACTAATATCGCTTGTCTGAAATCAGAGCAAGCCCTAGAAATTCATCATCACCTGTTATTGTCAAGAGCCTTGGGCACCATATAAGTAACAGTATGACTCAGTTACACCTTTAGTTTTGAAGAACACCCCCGGACGGATCCCAGGGTCTCCCACTCTTTTCCCCTACCACCAGCATCCTGAGAAAACTTTCCGCTCGCCGCATATTTTGAGTGCCCCCATGCCGCACAGACACTATACATTTACAAACATCGATGCCTTCTCCGGGATTCCAGTTGGGCATCTAGAAATAGCGTATTTTATTAAACTTAATCTTAAAATATGTTTGCAGGCAATTTTAAACCATTGCTTCGATGACATTGAAAGATTCATAGCCAGGCTACAGCATGCTGCCGCGGCCTTTAAAGAACTTGAGAGGCGCCAGAAGAGTCGAAAAAATAAGAAGAAAGATATGGGTGGTAAGTATATTTTACTTTAAATATTTTAATAATTAAGATATAGTTTATCCAGTCATTGTTTTCGTAGTTCAGTTAGTGATGGTTGATTTAATTATCGCAATTCTTTCGCTCTCAGTTAATAATAACTTACGGGGAAGTTTGTAAATCAGTCATTTTTCTTTATTAGCTATTTGTCTAGCGAATTTCCCATTTAAGGTTAAATACCATTTTTTCCCCCTCTCTATAGTTAGTGTTAAAACACCAATTCTTTATCAGCTACATCCTGGCTAGCTTGTCAGCTAGTGGTAAACCCCATTTCTTCTATTTCTACTGGTTTATATTATGTACATTTGCCGGCTTTGAAAAGAATTGTATTATGCATATTTAAAATGATTTAATCAGGATTCTGCAGCATTATTATTTTTACAAGCGCTTAAAACAAGTTTCGTTTCATAGGGTTGAAAATGGTTTAATGCGAATTCTGGTGTATTATGAAATTCTTTAAGTGTGAAAGCAGTTTGTCCCATACAGTTCAAAGATTTAATTACAATTCCATGAACTTTTTATGCACAGTTAAATGTCTTAAAATTCTAAGAAACATTTTCATTTAAGTATGAAATCTTTTGATATTAGATTCATTTTTCTGAAGTAAAATAATTTTATTTTCAGATGGAATGCTCAGCATCCGTGCTAAACCTCCGTTAGAGCGGGAATTTGTTGATATTCTTCAGAAGTTCAAATTATCTTTTAACCTCTTGGTAAGCATACTTTAATTAAAATATAAAATATTTGTTACAGACTAATAGATATTGGCTATGCATATTTGTGCATGTTTCTTAATGTTACTCTTTTCACAAAATTGCGCATAAAATTTTTTTAAATAAATTTTTCAAATTGCAGAATTATTTTTTTTTTATCAAATGAATACATGAGAACAAATTGTGGGTATAAATACTTGAAAACAGATATTCGAAATCAGAAGAAAATTTTTGGTTTTTCAGTCTGAAAAAAGTGTAAGCCGATCGGTAAAATCGCTGAAAACTGGTAGTTCCGCCTGGGTTCGAATCCCATACGAACAGGGCTGGTAGCATTGGCATTTTCGTAGTTTTCCCCACGTGTAACATGTACAGTCTGTTTATCATAAGATAAGCTCTCGCCAGTTAGTCTGCAGTTGTTTGTTGCTGTAGAAACGAGCCTTGACCCATTTTACGTAGGGGTGTCTTGAAGACGAATGATAAACTCTTTTCCTCTCAGCCAACAGTCGCCAAAAACAAAATAACAATAAAGCAACCCTTGGTTCACCCCTATTTGAAATATACTAGCCCTGTTGCTAAAACGACTACCACCCACCTGTGGCGGGAGCTGTTCTTCTCGCAGGCAGTATACGAGCCAGTTTTCCTTAAGTCCTCCACGAAGACATCCCTGCTCTTAAGCAGAGAGCCCTAGTGTGCTTTGCCATAATAAACTAAACCTAAAAACTTTAAGAAAGTGAAAAATTAGCGGTTTTTAACAGAATTTTATATTTCTTTTTTTATCATTCAATCGCATGTTTTGTATACATCGATCGGTAGTTTCCAGTTAACAACAACACACACACACATGAATGGAAAAAACCGCTTTCTTGTTAAATGCGAGAAATCGCTAAATGAAGGCTTTTCTCGCCAACGGTTCATGTTCACAGATTGCCATATCCATATCTTCACAAGGATCTTTAATTTTTATTTGCATGCTAGTGTATATATAAGAGAGAAAGAGGGACTATACATAAAATTAATCTCCTGTGAAGTGACATTTAGATAACGAATGTGTACTATTGTGAAAATTATTAATTGGAATTTGTAAATAATTAAACTGGAATTGTTAATTAAAATGCAAAACTAAAGAACAAAACAAGATAATTATTTCTGATTCCAAAGAAAGATCCAAATTTAACAAGGATAACTGGAACCTCTCCACACAACCATCGACAATTCATGAGACTTGCGTTTCATCATTTCGCATATCTGAACAAAATCCCTATTCTAATTTTGAATTTCTATTTAATTTTACAACTAATTCATTATTTAAATCTTAAAAATTCAGATATGTGAAATAATTTTCAGATGCGTGGATAGAGAATTAATTGCATTTCATTTCAAAAATAAATATAGTAGTCATACAGAGCAATACTTATTTTTTTAAAACTAAAAAATAAGGAAAAATATGTGACAAAATGAAATTTAAAAAAATGCAAATGAAAAGAGGGAACTACACAAACAAAAGTCAAATAAACAAGCAATTTTACATATTACTAGGCCAAAATTAATTTTAAACTTTACTCACATTTTACACTAACCCAAGGAGAATTCAAAATGCCTGCTATAGCAACAAGCTTGAGACGCTAAGCTTTACTCTAGTTAAAGTTTCGGAAAGTCCATTGTACTGCTATTTTAAAACTGTTTCTGTATTCATGTGAAATTGAGACACATTTGTTATCTAAATTTCACATTTCATACGACTTAATTTTCATTTATATATTATTCAATCTATTAAATTAAATTTTATTTTTGCGGCAATAACGCGTAATTACTTTTTTAATAAATTTTTAAATTCATTAATTTTTAAGATTTTTTTATTTTAGTTTTCCTTTACAATCATCATACTGATTAGAGTAATCTATATACTGTTCATTTTATTTTGATGTTTTAATAAAATATCTATTTGATATAACTTATTCGATTTCTAATCCATGATCTTTTTACTTGATTGTACAAACTAAAAAGGAAGTATTGTAATCTCAAAAAATTTTGGGTATCGTATTTCAACGAAAATATCCATTTTGACCGCTATCGAATGCAATTTAACGATGTTTTTGCGTGACATCTGTACATAAGGACAGAATAAAGGACTCGTTTTCCCGCCAAAAATTTAAAACTTATTTAAAATGAATTCTGAAGAGAATTTTTCGGGGCGTCTGTGCGTACGTACTTACGTATGTATGTATTATGCAAAACTCAAAAACGAATAGCCTCAGAACATTGAAATTTGTATACAGGACTGCTATAACATATAGATATGAGCCTCCTATTTTGGTTGCAATCGACCGCACAAAAGTTTACAAATATATATGAGTGTGTGTATATATATCCACTCTGTCACTCGGCTCAGTGATCTCAGTTTCTTTATTCTTATATGTTTTTTAATTGTGCATTTTTTGCTTTAAAAATGATTGATTTATGTTGTTCTTATCATTCGGTTAAGGTGTAGAGACATTAGGTATTTTTTGGAAGCAGGCAAGATGAAAAATGAGCAGTCGCCTTCGCCAGGAATCGAACCTCGGACCCCTGGATACCAGCCCAGCGTGCAGAACCACTACAAAGGCACGCTAGGAAGGCGGAAGAAATACCTTATATACTCCCCCTTTTAAAGGGCGACTGGGGTTTTTAGGGGACCCAACCGCCAAATCCTGGGTGTGGAGAATCTTCATCCAACACCCTTTTAGTTCGGGCGCCACTGTAGAGACATTAGGTTTTTTGTTGAAAGCAAGAGAGATTGAAAAGTGAGCAATCGCCTTCACCGGGAATCGAACCACAGACCTCTGGATACCGGCCCAACATCCAGTACCACTACACCATGAAGGCACGCTAGGAAGGAGGGAGCTATACCTTATAAAGGTTTTTCATGCCTTTAGTAAATCCGCATACAGTATTTGTAGAATTACCAACAATTTAAAAGATGTTTACTTGCAGCTAAGCCTATAGCAGCTCTGTTTGCTTACATTTGAAACTTAAGCAGAATAGTGGATTTGTTGCCAATCTAGAGAAACTAAGCTTCACAACAACAAAGATAAGGCCTTCTTTTATTATTGCGAATGAAATCATGCTTAATCCATTTTCGAATTTATTGGAGGAAATGAGTGTCTAAGATTTACTTCGTAATTTTAAATATAGATATTTCAATGTATTTTTGTCTTGTCACGAAGTGAGAACTGAGTTAATTGAATGAGAAATACTGAATCGTCTGAGGAAATCATCTTTATTTTTTATTTGTTTAATTTCTTTTATACATCATTTTAGATTTATCATAGTATTTTAATAGAACATGTGGCAACACTTAGATAATTCTTCAGATGATATAAATTTTATGCATTCTGAGTTGTAAAATGAATGAGATATAATGCTGTTAAGTGAACCTAGCGCCAGAGTGTCACTATGGTAAACAGATATAGTGAATTTTAAAGAGTGCATTTATTCTGTTGTGGTTTATGTGCTATGGACGAAGTAGATTTAATTAAATCCAATAAGTTTAAATGAAATGCAAGAAAAAATGCATATAATTTAATATTCCGGACAAGGAAATCATGTGGTGTATACATCAGATTTTTAAATATTTGCATGAGTGAGTGAACTAATAAATGGTACGAAGTAAAGGAATTATTGTAATCGGGGAAAAATTTATCATTTTCAACGGAAATATCCATTTTGACTGCTGTCGAATCCATTTGAACCATGTTTTTGAGTGATATCTGTATTTTTTCAAAATGGATTGTGATTTGTTCGTGACTTCTGTACATTTGTATCTTGCAACTCAAAAACGAGTAGCAGTAGAACATTGAAATTTTGTTGATGAGACTGCTATAATATGTAGTGCACACCTCCTTTTGTATTTTGAAATCGGGGGCACCAAATATATATATATATATATATATGTATACTGTATACTCACTGTATTACCTGTCTGGGTGAGCTCTGTGATTTTGTTTATATATGGTGGTAAATTTTGCATTTTTTTGCTTTAAAAGTGAATGAATTATGTTTTTGTCATGTTCCGATTACAGTTTATGTGGCTTTAATTAATCTGCATGCAATAATTATAGAATTATGAAAAATTTTAAAGTGGCGCTAGGCCTGATGAGGCCGCCATTTGCTTATATATGATACTTTTAGAGAATAGAGAGTTAAATCAGTTGCTGCACGAACTTCAATGTCATTTTTGCTCAGTGGGACTAAACATTAACTTTCAAGTTTAAGCATCGAAAGTATTGTCTTCCTTCTGTTGGCCGAACTGATTGTTTTTGGCGAATAAACTCGAATTATAATTGTAAAAATCTCTTTTTAACTGTATTTAGTGGTTTAGGTTTTTGTTTTTAAATTTTATTTTACCATTTCTAAAGAAGATGTTTTGAGTTTTTACGTATTTTCGTCTTGCTGCTGAATTGATTGAATTAGAAATATATCTCTAATGAAATTCGAGAAAGTAAGCTTAAATGAAGTGCAGCAAAAAATTTGTATAATTTAATAGACCCTACAAGGAAGTCATTTGTCGTCCAAGTGAGATTTCTTTTAAGCACCGGAAATGCTCTTAGTCTCAAATCATCATGTTTTTGTCCGTATCACTTTTGAAATAGGAGGATGTTGCCACCAAATGTTACCACCATGTGTTATATTTAAAGAAATAGTATAGTGAATATGAAAATGAAAATAGGTATAACGACACTTAACATTCGATTGAGAATTCTAAAGTTACACTGGCACATTTCTGCTTTTATAATTAAACTAGCATCTAAGCTGCCAGCCTTCGTCTGACTTTTAAAGTACCAGAAAATGCCTGAAGGAAACAACAAACGTTAAATTTAAAAACTGCGCAGAATTTTACTCTGCAGAACAATTTCATTAAAAAAAAAAAAAGTCCTTTAGTCTTTTAGGGACAAAGCCCCTTTGGACTAAAAAAAATCTGAAAGGTTTCAGATTTTAAATTACGTCCAAAGGGGCGGTTTTTAGCGTTTAGTGTGTTACCTTTATTTATTAAATATGACATGAAAGAAACTCAAAAAACAAGAAATTCCACGCAGAATTTTACTCTGCAGAACAACATTTAAAAAAAAAATCAATAAAAATGTATTATATATATAAAAAAATAACATCGAAATATGACAATCTCTTAAAAACAGTGACATAAGAAATACGATGAAAAATTGTTGCCAAATCCATATTTCTAAAAGAATGAAACTATTCAAAATGATGCAATTTCATCAAAAATAAGAAAGGAAAATTGTTGCCAAAATCACATTTTTAAAGATGTGAGAAGTGTACTCGGAAGCTTCATTTAAAATTTTTTTTAAAAATACAAGATATTATCATTTTTCCCGAAATTCTTTATGTAAAAGCAGTCGCAAGGATGAAAGTTTAACGTGTCCAAAAATCAAAGAAAAATATAAAAAGGTGTTAAGCTCACTTTGTTAAATAAATTCATATATAATCGATTTATTGAAACACGAAATTTATTTTAAGTTCTTAAAATAGCTAAATGCCTATGTTTCATGACGATGTGAAAATGGAGTGTGTAAAGTGAAATCTCACTTTTCTATAAGCCCGTTATGTCTCAAAATGCCGCGATTTCGTCACAAAACATAAAATAAAAAAAATTCGAATTTCGAAAAAAAATCAATTCGAGGTGCACTGGCTCTTGTCTAGATGCACCTATGTACCAAATTTCGTAGCCGTGGGTCTATTAGCTTACGCGCTGTGCGAACGAAAGACACACACACAGACAGATTCCTTCTTTTATTATATGTAGAGATTAGGTGTATGATTTGTAAAGACCAATCCAATCTTCAAATGCATTTGTTATATTTGTTTCGTGTTTTCACAGGCAAAACTGAAAAGTCACATACATGATCCCAATGCTCCAGAACTCGTCCACTTTCTTTTCACGCCTTTGGCACTGATTGTGGATGCAGCCAAGGACTCCAACTACAGCTCGACACTGGCCTCTCGCGTTTTGGCCCCCCTTCTGACGAGAGACGCCATCGAGCTGCTCATGAATTGTTGCACGTCTAAAGAAAGCGACTTGTGGCACAGTCTCGGAGATTCATGGATAACGCCCAGGTAAGTCGGCTCTGCGTGACGACATTTTCTCTCTACATACAGTTAATGGATTAACTAAAATAACACGCTGAAGAATAAGTATTGAAGATACTGAAGCACCACCAATTAGCGTAAGATAGGTACATTTGTGGGACTGGTTTAAAAGATTTGAGTAGAATCTTCTTTATTAGCAGGCATGAAATATCTGGTATCCAAACCTTCGAAAATAGTTCTAGAAATTAAACTAACTTACGCCGAGTCTTGGCTTCAGTATTTTCAAACAAACAAATAATTCTAATTTTGTAGCTTTAAGTGAAACATTTTCTAAGGTACATAGTGCATCTACAAAGTTTGGGGATTAATTCTATTCTTTAATCAATTCCGGAAAACTTCAACATAGCGAAACATAGCATAAACTTCAGCGGTAACAGCAGTCAGGATATGAGATATCAACTCTAGAGGAGTATCAACAATTTTCTAGAGGCGTTTCACATTCCAAAAAAACTCTTTCTGTTCTAGTTAACAGTTCTAGTTTCTGTTGTAATTCCAATTAATCTTTGCCTTCAGCATTTAAGGAAATTATGTTTTAGCTCTCGTTTCATCAACAGATGGCGCCAGTAGCTTAACTCTTGTCCAGCTGTTCTTGTCTTATCTAATCACTATATCGTATCTTGTTCATTTGCAGTTTTGCAGCTGAGGATGATGGTTCCGTAAAACCATCGAAACTAGTTCTGTGAAGATTCGCAAATATAACGCTGATTTTTGTTATTTAAATTCTAAATCAATTTGAGATATCATTGTAATACAATAATATCCCATACATTGGTATTTCCTAAAATACTGCTTACTTAGGCACACCTTTCTATGCAGTTAATTGCTTCAATCCAATCAATATTAGCCGTCATGAATTTCAAAGCTGACTAGCAAGAATAATCCAAATGGCGATTGCTTATTTTGACTTTTGCAAACAGATTATGACTAGATATGAAACCTGGTGCTTTGTTCATTATCCTGAGATAAAACAAGAATCATCTGTTGGGGTTGGAAAAGGTTCATCATGTCCACGAAGATATTGATTTATAGATATTGAGTAAAGACCTAGTTTGTAAATTGCAAACTTGAAATGTCCCCAAAGACTCATGAGTATTTTAACAAAAGAAGTAGGTAACTATTAAATATATTTCATAAGCTGTTTCTTTCGTGCTTTTCAGTAATTAGTATTTCCATTCGGAATCTGAAGGTTTGGATTGTCATTTTTATTATCTGTACGAATTTATAATTTTATATTTATTGCAATTTTCAGAGATCAGTGGAAGGGTTTCGAAGGTAGCTACCATCCTGTTTTCTCCGATGGTTGGGCTCCGGAGAACCCTTTCTCAGAAGAGAGGGAAAGGGCGGAGGCTACGGCTGCAGCTGCAGCAGCTCTGGCGCAGAAGCTTCGCAGAGAAGAGGGTCGTCATCACGAAGAGGTAAAGCTATTTATTCTCACTTGATAATGCCAAAATTAAGATACAATAACACGCCGAACAAATATTAATTTAGAAGTCAAATAACAATTGTTCATCCTGCTATTCAGTTCACTTTTGAACTTCAGACTTGCAATTATCTTCTGTTTCGTGACATTCTGGTCACACGTAACACATCCAACTTCAGTACTACGGTGTACCGTAAACCTTCATCAGTTTGCCTTCCACCACACTTCAAATCATGTCATCCGACTAAACAAAGTTTAGCTTCATTTTATTCCTATGTTTTCCGTGCTCTTCAAGTTTGTTCCTCCAAACTATCCCTTGATGAAGAACTAAATTATTTAAAAGCAATAGCTATTGACAAAGGCTTTTCACCCAACATTATTAATCAAGCAGTTAAAAAGTTCTCATCCATCAGTTAGCTATAAAGTTGCACATATTTTGCAGAAATTTAACTTTCGGATCGTTTATTCTCCCATCAATAAAATTCCGAGTTCCATACTCAAGAACCCCATTCCAGATATGAATTCCTGGGGTATTTACAGGATTCCTTGCCAGTGTGGTTAAATTTACATTGGCAAAACTAAGAGAGCCTTAAAATTTCACGTCAAGGAACATGAGGCATATTTTAGAAAAAAGGAAACACAGAAGTCTTCTGTTGCTCAACATTGTTGGTCCGAAAATCACACTTTCAATTTTTCTGCTTCCAAAATTATTCAAAAAATATCTTCCATTGGTGAACTGGATTTTCTAGAGTCATTTCACATTCAAAAAAATCTTTTAATTAATGACCCTAATTCCAATCCATTTTTGCCTTCAGCCTTTAAAGAAATTATGTTTTAGTTCTGGTTTCATCAACAGATGGCGCCAGTGGCTTATCTCCTGTCCAGGCTTTCTTATCTTATCTAATTGTTATATCTTATCTCGTTCATTTGTGTTTTTGCAGCTGAGGATGATGGTTCGGTAAAACCATCAAAATGAGTCCTGTGAAAATTTTAAAACATAACGCTGATTTTTGTTATTTGACTTCTAAATTAATGACAAAATTTTTTGGAGTATTTTAGTATAAAAGTTCTAACAATAGTGCATAACAAGCCAAATTTCATAGTTGCATTGTAGTAAGTACATAACTCATTTGTCTTGGCTATTCAATTGTCTATATGGACAGAAGATCTTAAGAGTCTGGATATCTGGAGTTGTGCTTAATTGTGTGCTTAATTGCTGGAATTGTGTGATCTTAAGAGTCTGGATATTGCTTTATTTTTGCTCTAGAGTATATGCATCTTTTCTGCTCTGCGTCGAAAAATACCTTCTAACTAAACCCTGAATTTTATTTTAGAACATTTTTCATTTTAATCTTTTATATTTCACTTTAAGAAATGTTTATTTATTATTAAGAAATTTCTTTTCAGGCTGACGTACGCGCCCAAGACTTCAGAGTCTCGTCTCGCCAGGACAGGGAAAGTCGTTATGGCAGCGAATACTATTACAGTGAACGGGGCGAGAAGGACCGACCTGTTTCTCCGGGGCATTCCGAAGCTCCCCATTCCAATTTCGAGAACAGATTTTACGATACCCAGCCAATCGAAGTACCCAGAAGAGATTTATATGAAAGGTATTTAAAATACATATCACGTTTTCCATTTTATTTATGTATTAGAATGTAGGTATAGTTTTTACTTAAATATGCCATTCATTTTATTAATCAATTCAAAAAGCAGGTATAGTTTATACTTAATATATGCCTTGCATGTTAATTTATGCTTCTGCAGGCAACTTACTATTAACCGGGGAGGAGGGTTAATTTAACTGTTGCGAAATAACCATCCCGTTTTAAAAAATTTGTTTATTTATTGTGTAGGGCAGCAGTGCCCAACCTTGTGCTCGCCAGTCGTTTTGTATATGCTCGCCAGCCTGATTTGGTACTATGAACAAAAAATATTTTTTAAATAACCATTCATTTATATTTCTCAATTGTTAAAGTAGGGTAAGCATTTATAGTCATAAGCGATATCTTGCAAGACGTTATAAAATAATTGATTGCTGACTGATGAACTTGATAATGAACATGGAATCTTATTGCTTCATGTTGATAGCTCAGCAGGAGGAAAATACTTCAACGATTTGTACAACTTCTTTCGCCAATAAAGCAGCTTTTGGAATCCGGAAACGAAAGTTATAAAGAATTGGACGATAATAATTGGTTATCCTATCTGTATTTTCTCACGGATAACAGCTAAACTGAACTGATATAACAGCTAAACTGAACGAAGATCTCCAGGGAAAAGAAAGATCCCTTTTTCAATTGACTGGGACTGTAACTGCTTTCCAGATAAAGTTAAATTTGTGGATAAATCAAATGAAAGAAAAAAATTGCACACATTTTCAGAATTTAACAAGCCATATTAAAAACCACTAGGCAATTGAAACAGAGAAATACTAGGAAAACCTAAATACACTGAGAAATAATTTTGAACTCCACTTCTCTGGTTTCCATAAGGTTCAACCAATATTATTATTCATCTCAAACCCATTTGCCAAAATTAATATTTCAGATGTATCATATAAGATTGGAAATATGTTTAACAAAAATGTTGATGTTTTGAAAATGTGCTCGCGATAGACCAAAATGGGCTCGTGATTGGCCAAAGGTTGGGCACCAATGGTGTAGGCAACGCTAGTCGAAAAACCCTGACGGATGTAAAACCGAATTATCGTTATACCTGTAGCAGCTATAAAGTCGTGAGAAGGTTTAAATAACCTTTTTATGTAAACTGAATTTAGAACATAAATGCACTTTCTTGAGCTAACAATATCAGCCGCAGCTTATGGTGATGCATTTAAACAGACAGTCAAATTTAAATCAAACATAGGACACAAGTAAAAAAACTACACAATTAAATATTACTATAAGCTGGCTCTGCTGGAGTGTTAAAAAACAAAGTGTCAGCAGCAGTAGAGCGCAGAGTCGAATAATTACAGCTATCAGAGCTGGCAGGAAAGTAACAAGTAACACGGGCTTTTGAAGCCAGAAACACGCTGTATATTAAAATCTGAAAACCTTGGTTTTAAACACTAACTCATTTCCATTCTGGTAAGAAATAAGGAAAGTAGAAGTTATAGTAAAGACCAAACTCATAATAACTGGTTAATTTAAATATTAATCTTACGAAAAGAAGGAGAAAATAGCTTAAATAACAGCAATCATGGCAAAGCCATACATTCGTAGCAAAGGAAGCAATCATAACAATGCCTCATTATAAAGGTGGTGGTATCCTAATACGAGTCGGATTCAATTGAGAAAGACAGAAACTTTTGTAAGTGTGCTCCACAGAGCTGGCTTAACCATTATGCAAAACAAATACATGGTTAGGGTATCGAAGAAAGGGGGCACCAAAAATTTCTCATTGCTGATTTTGCCTTGGAATGTGTGATGCAGTTAAAGCAAAAATGAGAGAGATGGAGTGGGGGGGGGGGCTGGTGTAAACGTATGTGCTGGCACCAGAATCTTTTAAGTGCTTAAGGCCTCTAAAAGCTTTAATTCGGCTTTCGTGTTTCGCTATAAAGCTACGCGCACTCTTATAGAGATCACTTAAATAAACAGTATACAAAATTTATTTCAATTTCAAACCTTCTCTAAATTTCATAAATTTAATCTTTCCTAAGGACTTACTAAAGATATCTGCAATATTTGATTCTGAATCAATCTTTACAATTTCAATTACTCCATTTTGAACATTTTCGTGAACATAATGATATTGAACTTCTATGTGTTTTGAATTTTTAGTGAAGTTCCCATAATTAGCAATGGCAAAAGCTCCTGAATTATCTTCATAAATTTTAATGGGGTGAGTTATATCAGCAAAAACATCATTCACAACATTTTTCAAGAAATTAATTTCTGTCACAGCCTCAGAGCAGTATATTCGGCAAAAGTGGAAGATTTTGTCACATAATTTTGCTTTTTTGGATTTCCAGTAAATTTGATTACCAAATAATTCAATAACAAACCCAGTAGTTGACTTTCTGTCAACAATATCACCTGCCCAATCAGCATCAACATAACAATTCATAATATCAGTTTTAAGATTTTTACTATAGGTTAATTTTAGATGTTTTGTTAAGTACAAATACTTTAAAACTCTCAAAGCGTATTTGAAATGTGTCTCATCATAACAATTTTGAAATCTACTTAAATAATTTACACTGAAAGATATGTCTGGTCTAGTACCATGACTAATATACAAGAGTGCTCCTATTAGATTTCTATATTTGACATTTTGATTTAAATTAGATTGGCTTAGTTTAAGATTAGTCTCCATTGGTGTATCATAAAGCTTTGAATTTTCAGTACTATACAGTTTAGCTAAAGATTCAATATAATTTTCCTGACTCAGTGTTAAGATATTACTTTTCTCATTATCATATTCAGTATCAATTCCAATGTAGCTTTTTACTTTATTTAAATCCTTCATTTTAAATTTATTATGTAGTTGTTCCTTAATATCATTAATTATCTGATTATCTCTGCAACATATTAACAAATCATCAGCAAATAAAAGAATATATACAAATACATCATTTTCAGATTTTACATAAAGACAATAATCATATTTACTTGGTTCTACGAAATCCTAGACTCTCAATATACTCGTTAAAACACTCATACCAAGCACGAGGGCTTTCTTTCAACCCATGTAGTGCTTTCTTTAATTTATACACTCTATTCGAATTATCATTATAGCCTTGTGGTTGTTTAACATAAACCTCAGACACAAAATAACCATTTAAAAAGGCAGTCTCAACATCCATTTGATGAATATTTAAATTATACTGACAGGAATATGAAAGTAACAATTTTAAGGTTTGCATCTTGAAGACAGGGGAATAAGTGTCCTCAATACTATCTTTTTGCTGGAAACCTCAAACTACTAATCTAGCTTTAAAAACATTACCTGGTTTTCTTTTGAATACCCACTTCACATCTAGAATTGCTTTATCCTCTGGTTTAGTCACTAGTGTCCAAGTGTTATTTTTAACAAGAGTGTTCATTTCACTGTCCATTGCCTCTTTCCAATGTCCAGCCTCACTGCATGTTGTCGCCTCCTCAAAGTTACCTGGAACTGTAGCATCACAAAAATTTGCACTAACACAGTAGTACCCGAATTCTTCATGAAATCGAACTGGTGGTTTGATTTGCCTTCTTGGTCTCATTCCACTTTTTGTTTCATCTTCATTTATCATACTGTCCTTGGAGTTATCATTACTCGATTCACACGACACTTCTTGAAGATCATTCTTTTTATTTGTATCATCATTCTTATCTTCATCATTACAACCTACACACATTATGTCTTCTTCAATAATGTCAACATGTCTGGCAACTATTATTCTGTTATTCATCAAAACTCTATATCCAACTTCTGTATACCCAAGTAAAATTCCAAATTCAGCCTTTTTATCCCACTTCGACTTTCTCTTTTCTTCTGGTATTCTTACATACACTCTACTTCCGTATAATTTCAATTCATTAGCAGATGGTTTCCTATTGAAAAATATTTCATATGGTGTCTTCTTTATAATAGTATTTGTTAATGTTCTGTTTTTCAAATAAGCAGCAGCTTTAATTACTTCAGGCCAGTAACGTCTGTCAACTTTTGCTTCGGCTAAAAGACATCTTGCCATATCCATTATAGTTCTGTTGTAACGCTCAGCAGTACCATTTAATTCGTGTACATATGGTGGGCATGACTTTATCTTGAAACCTTTTTCTCTTGCAAATTTGTATATCTTGCTATTCATATATTCACTACCATTATCACATCTTAGTTCTTTGATAGTCTTCCCTGTTAAATTTTGAATTTCATTTACATATTCAATTAAGCAATCAGAGACTTGATCCTTAGATTTGATACAATAGATTTTTGCCAACTTGCTATAATCATCAATAAAACTCACAAAGTATTTCTCACCATTACATCCACTTGTTCTGTGAGGTCCATTTACATCTGTATGTATAATCTCCAAAATATCTTCTGCTTTTCTTCTATTATTCTTGAATGGTAAATTGTGCATTTTATTTTCAATACATATGGCACACTTCATATATTCGGTTTCTATTTCTTTAGGGATTCTTTCTAATAGCTGATCTTTGCACATAATATCCAGATATTTAAAATTTACATGTCGAAATGAACGGTGCAATTTTTCTTTTAACGTTAACTTATTGTTGGTCAAATTTGCAAATATTTTACTATTTTTAACATAACTCTTTACTTTATATAATCTTTCTTCTTTCTCTGCTAATGCTACTAATGAACCATTGACATCATATATTTTAGAGAACTTTTCTTTAGAAACTATTTTATGATTATCAGTAATCTTCGAATAACTTAATAAATTTGCTTTCATTTCTTTTACATAAAATACATTCATCAATGTTACGATAGATTCAGAGTTATATATAAGAAAAGAAACTATTATATTGCCAACCTTTGTAGCTTTCAAAATCCTTCCGTCACCAACTTTCACTTGAATAGGATCCTTCAAAGTGACTTGCTCTTTGAAATATTCATCACTGTTTATAATGTGGTCTGTGCATCCGCTATCCAGTAACCAATCGATTTTATTTTTATTCATCACAGTATTTGCACTGGAACTTGTCATGTTACTTTCAATAACAGTGGTGTCAAAACTATTGCCTTGATGAGTGTTTATCCTCTGGTTAGAGTATGCGCCACGTTCACGATGTCCACTAAAAGCACAACTACGTCCTCGATTGTTTGAAGAACTTCGACCACGATAATTAGTGGAGCCATTACCACGATAGTTCCTTTGATGGACATGCCAACAATTCTTTTTAATGTGACCAGGTTTTCCACAATTATAACAGACATTTCCTTGTGGACCCGATTTGCTTGTTTCAATTTTGAACACATTTGATTTTTCTGCTGGTGCACAATCTTCATAATCATTTTTCTCTTCAAGTAATTTTGATTTGATTTTGCTCTTTAGGTACTCGACTGTTCTGTCTTTCTCTGGTAATACATCTATTAAGTCACCAATGTGACTGTAATTTGAAGGTAATGCTCTTAGCATATAGTTCAATTTTTCTTGTTCCGTTACGGTGGCGCTGGCATGTTTCAGTTCGTTCACATACTTCTCAAAATCATCGAAAAATATATTTACATCAGGATAACTTTTCAGTTTAACACATTCTAAGTTATTTCTACAAACAATTTGTAGATAGTCTTCCCTGTTAAATTTTGAAGTTTTTAAATACATTGCATCAATGTGACTGTAATTTGAAGGTAATGCTCTTAGCATATAGTTCAATTTTTCTTGTTCCGTTACGGTGGCGCTGGCATGTTTCAGTTCGTTCACATACTTCTCAAAATCATCGAAAAATATATTTACATCAGGATAACTTTTCAGTTTAACACATTCTAAGTTATTTCTACAAACAATTTGTAGATAGTCTTCCCTGTTAAATTTTGAAGTTTTTAAATACATTGCATCAAATTTCGTAATTATATCAAATGCAGTCTCACACTCGTGAATGTATTCCAATTGCTTGTTTGTTATGGCGCCGTAAATGTAATTTGTAGCTTGGATATACTTTTCTTCCCATTTTTCCACGTCATCGTTTTCACTGACTTTTCGCTGAACCACATCTTTACACTTTTTAAATTGAAGAAATTTCATCATACGCACTTTCCAATTAAAATAGTCCGAACCATCAAATAACGGTATGCCGATATCGCTGCTTCTTGTACATGCCATTTTTACGCTAGTACCGGTAACTTTTAAAACAAATTATAACTACTAAATTCTTCATTCATATTCACAAACCACGAGAACTGCTACCATGTTAAATAAATCGATATCATATGAAGAAGAAAGTCGAAAAATAAGAAACGTATCTTTTCACATTTTTTATTGAAACTTAACAACACATGCACAACATTACAACAGCATTCATGGCTCACACACAGAGAAAGAGAACTTGGTGTTGCCAATATGGTAAAGATAAATGTACCAAACTAACAGATTTCTGATTTCCATGTACTTAAACTTCTATGAGTATTTTGGAAAAGGATAAAAAAGTGTATTTGTTAATATTATTTAATACTTGTAACTGTATTATTATAAAATGTAAGGAGGTAATTTTTTTAATACTTAAACAATATTGTTTTGACCCTTGATTTCAACAATGCACATTCTAAAAATTGTACTTTACTACTTGCTTAAGTACGCATCTCATAGACTGTGCTTTAGAACACCTTGTGAAAGACTGTGTTCCAGTGCGAATAATGAATCCTGTATGAAATGGACAGATAAAGCTAAATTTTATCATTAGTACTGCCATTAGTCACAATTAGTACATAATTAGAAAATGTCTATGAGGATTTCCCGGCACAACAAAATAACAAACACATAAATAAAATTAAATTAAAACATGCAGTTACAAATATTTTCCCATACGAAGAAACATATAACCAAATTATACCTTTGACCACACTGGGATCCGTCAACAGTTGAGTGGTAAAATGATTCATTGGTAGTTGGATCCCTGTTAAAATAGTCTGGCTGCATGAAAGTTTTCGCCGTTTCCTCATCTCTAACGCAACTGCAACCTACTGTCTTTTTGAAAATCCTCAATGAAAGCATTAAACATTTTAGGAATTCCTTTTTTGCTCTTTAAAATTGCTAACTATTCGTTTTAGAAAGTCTTTTAAAGTTTTCATATAATTGTTTGAAATTCTTTTTTACTGTCTTGAAATTACAGAAATAAGGAATTTAACAAATAACCTATCGCTTATAATTTTAGGAACGATGCAGCGACACCGGTTTCAGATAGAGAATTCCACGATACCAGAGAGAGGGACATGAGGTCCGATTTCAGCGCAGATTCCATCGACCGCGTCGTGTCCGATCCTCAGTTACAGTTCGAACACCACCAGAAGCAGTTCCTGGAGGAGCTGAGACAAAAAGGAGCACACGTGGTCCAAGTCATGTATCCTAGGACGGCTAACAACGACAAGGAACTGACAGTCCTCAGAGGCGAATACTTAGAGGTACGCGTGTTTGATAATATTGTTGCTCACCTACTGGTTCGTAATGGTTTGAATGCACACATAACCAATGATAGCTTGATAATTTTTTTTTAACCAAAAGAAACACTTTACAGTTCTCGAACTTTCCACAAATATACTCGTACAACTCTTCTCAGCATCACACAGCACAATCAATACTTAACACTTCAAACAAACAAACAAATCTTTGAGGACAGTAAAAGTTATATGAGTTATAAATAAAAAATGTTTTTGAAAAATTTTTAAAATTCACTAAAAATGCAAATTTATTATTAATAAATATATGCTATACACAATTAATATTGAGGAGCTAAAATTCTGAGAGTTAATTTTTTTAGAAACTACTCTTGTGAATTTTACAAAACTTGGCAGGTTGGCGTAATTTGAATCGTGGAATTGAAATATGGAAGAAAATAGTTTGTCATTTCAGGAAAAAATTTACATAGTTTTAATAAAGTTCACCAAAATTCAAAAAAGAAAGTGTTTTTGGTATCGTAAAACGTAATTGGTAATGTGGCTTCAAAATCAAAAAGTTATAAAAAGCGTAACATAGCAATTACTGTTTGAACTAGATGAATCTTATAAAAATATCCACTGTAATTAAATTTCAGTCTTCTGTACTCTTGTATTATAGCTTTCAAGCATTATGTATATATTTATTTCTGAATTTATATTTTCCTGATAGGTGTTAGATGACAGCCGAAAATGGTGGAAGGCCAAGAATTCCAAAGGACAGGTTGCCCATGTTCCACATACCATAGTGGGTCCTGTCAGCGATGAAGACGAATTTCATAATCCAATTTATTCCGTCCGAACAAATGGCTCCTATGCTAATGTAAGGAACATTCTTTTATACGTTTCGTTGGCCTTATGAAGTCATTTAATAAAGTCAAACATTTTAGCTCAAAACTTTCGAAAAGTAGTAGTTTTGTATTAGGAAGACTATTGTTGAAATTTAATTGAACCTTCATTACTAGTATCACCCTATTTTTGCCCTGGGCCTTATATTCTTAATTTTCCAATTTAACATATTTATCTGTGTTAGTTCTTGAAATAATCCTCCCTCTATATGCAACTGCCTTCATTAATAAGATTTTAAAAGATATAAAAAATTCAGATATTATTCAAATGTTTTGTGTCAAGATAAATCAACCTGAAGGTACAATAGTTTTAATTAAGTACTTTATTTATTAAATTTTATTTGTGTCTTCTTAATAAATACCACTTAGCGTCAAGGAAGAATGCCACATCCAAAGCTGTGATACAGCATCCTGCTTACAGCCATTTAAAAGTTAGAAATAATACTCTTTCAAGTGATCAGTGAATCTTGCTGTGAAGATGTTTGAGAACAGTGAAACAAGACTTTAAAACGTGTTCTTTCGTTTTTAAAAAAATACTGTATTGCATAAACAAAAATGTTCTGGTTTTCCATAAACGTCTTGGATACAGATGTATTTGAAAACATTCTTACGTTTGGAATGGATTGAATTTGCTGATGTGCGGAATAGTATATAAAGGTAGTAGGTTTTGTATGAGTGCATTTATTAGAGAATTTATTTGTTTATTTATTTATTTTAAAATTCATTTATTCATTTGTCTGTTCTACTATAATATCCCAAAAATCTTCATTCAGGATTTCTTTCAAAACATTTTAAAGCCTTAAAATTTTCAGCTAGTCTACGCAGACAATAGAATTGATCCCAGGTATTGCACAAAACCGCTTTACATTAATGAGAGTTTCTTTGTTCTTGAAAATCCATTCTCCTGGCAATTCTTCACTAGAATATTCACTAAAACTGCTCGATAAGAGTGTCTGGTATGTCTTTGAAATCTCGGTAATATTTCGCAATCATCATCACTTTCTAGTTCGCTATTGTCTTCGAAATTTTCTTCTTGTTGTGGAGACATTAGGTATTTTTTTGAAGTAGGTGAGATAAAATGAGCAATGCCCTTGCCAGGACTTGGACCTCTCGAATACGCGGCGAGTGTGGTGACCATTACACCACGGAGGCATGCTAAGAAAGCAGGAGAAATACCTTATATGCCCCCCTTTTAAAGCGCGACTGGAGATTAGGGGAATTAATCGCCAAATCCTGGTGGTGGAGAATCATAGTCCACCACATTTTTTTAGTTCGGGCACCACTGTAGACACATTAGGTATTTTTTGAAAGCAGGAGAGATGAAAAATGAGCAATGACTCAAACCTCGAACCTCTCGAATACATGCCGAATATGCTGACCATTATACCACGAAGGCATGCTAAGAAGGTGGGAGAGATACCTTATATTGTAATTCACTATAGTCATCATCGTCATCAAATTTCTTAGTTTTCTCTTTCATTGAAACCTTTGTTATCACTTTCGTAAGATATATAGTGCAAAGTCCGTAATCCGGACTTGTCGGGACTTCGGCGATTCCGGATTAGGGTTTTTCCGAATTATAGATCATCAATTTAAATCTGGTATGATGGCATGCAGAAATTATACAATTAAAAATATGAAACCGTAATTTATGAAATAAAGAGCAATTAAGATCTAAAGAGTATCAAAATTTACAAAAAAAAAAAAAAAAAAAAAAAAAAAGCTTAATATTTATTTGTTTATTTTATTAAACATTTCTTTCAATGTAAGTTGTTTAAGTTGCTTCGTTTTCTGTGCTAATACTTTCTCTTTAATTCTCTCTTCTGTAAACAGACATAATTTCTTGTTCAGTTACAAAGTTCCACTGTTCAAATCCTGTAATTGCTGTGTCGAGAATACCGACTAACTTGTCAATCGAAATTTTTCCGTTTTCAATAACAATAACATTCAATAATAACATTTTGTTTTCGTTCTCTGTCACTTTCTTCACTATCGGAAGCACGCATGTGTAAACGCCTTACTGGCTTTACACGCATGCATAGCGGACGCGCGCATCAAACGCGCATGCATAAGTTCATGGCTTTAAGGTCCGGATTATAAATCATTCCGGGTAATGGATGTCCGGATTACGGACTTTGTACTGTATTGCTTATTTCTGACAATTTGGGGCAGTCTATCATGAACAACCTGCTCTGAAGCATTGGAAGAAGCATTCTCTTACAACTGTTACAAATAACTCTTGTAATGAACAAAAATGTACATGTTTAATTTTGTCCTAGTTTGAATGACGAATTAAAATTCGTCATCCGTAACTTACGCGAAACAAGTGCATGACGAAACTCTGTCGTCAGATGTACTCAAAGCATAATAACGTTTTACTCTAATGTGCTGTTTGTAAATGTAGTATCCCATTTGCATCAGTCTCTGTGCTCAGACAATAACTGGGTCTAGACATGTTCTGCAAAAAATTTTTAATTTCTGTTTCTGCACTTCTGTGTTAAATATCTGTCAAACACTAATTTTGATTTTATGTTCAAATTCTTGCAGAGCGAAGCCATCGTGACAAAGCCGGCCAGCGAAAATGGGCACAAAGAGCCAACTTCGCCTCACAGACCAACACCAGTCATACCGATTCAACCGGCACCGGCCGATTGGGTCAGGCGAGAAAGACAGGGCAAAAAAGGTGAATTTCGTTATTTCTGAAGATATTGTCCTACACATGGATGTGCAATCTTAGATAACCAGAACCTTCATCCCTTCATGCATAGCAATTTCTTGGGCCTTAGCCAATTGAATAACACCGAATAAAACCTTGTAGTGGCATTGCAGTCAATGTTGAATTGAGTTGAACTGTTTGCAACCTCCTTTCCATCTACAGTAGAAGCAAAACTGTGCTTAAAAAAAGATTTTTTTTGCTTAGATATTGCTCATTTAGCTGATGTGTTCTAAATGTCACTTAATTTTTGAAGATCCAGATCAAATATTTCTTTGAAACGTTTCTTTTGTTCAAAGTTGTGGCCAGATGTATGAACAATATAGAAATATGTGTTATTTGAAATATTCTTTAACAAGACGTTTGCAGTATCAACTGCAAATGAACTTATGGAATGTCAAATGTGAAGTCTGTGGAGATGAGAGCAGCAGATCTTCTGAATGTGCACTATTGCTCATATCTCGATGCTTAGTAGATTAAAACAAAAGAGTGGCCATAAATTCTTCCACATTACAAAAGTTTACTGGGAAATATCTGTTAAGAGTTAAAAAACCTGAACACAGTAAAGGTGCTTAAGTAAATATTTTCCATTTCTGGTAAGCATCCGCTGAAAATACAAAGAATGTTTAATTTAACTATAATTAACTATAATAACCACTACATATGTGTGTAATATTTAGTTTCATGTTTTGTCTAACCAAACGTCTCTAATTAGAGTGTCTAATGCTGCTATGGCATTCAATAAGTAATTTGCCAAAAAGAGTTCCAAATGCACATTATGTGATACCATGGTACCATGTAAAGTAAGGCACTACAAAGAGTTTCAGCATACCAAATATGCATTGTTAGTATTAATGGCATCTTGCAAGATAAGTTGCTATGAAGAACTCCAACATGTTTAAATACACATTATGTGGTACTATGGACATTGCACAGTATAAGACGCTGCAAAGAACTCAGCATGTATAAATGCATATTACATAATACCTTGAGTGCCTTACAAAGTAAGTTGTCACTAAAAGTTCCAGCATTTCAAATGCACATTACATTTTACCACGAATATTATGCAAATGGCACTGCAAGAGTTTTAGTATTCCAGATATATATTACATGTGGGCTATGTGAAAGCTAAGGTACTTCAAAAAGCTTCAGCATATTTAAATATACATTACATGGCATCTTAGACATTGCACACGATAAGATGCTGCAAAGTGTTATAGCATGTCCAAAAAACATTGTGCTACTGATTCTGCATTCCTAAATGATGTAATAAATAATACATGTAATGATAAAATATCTTTATTAAAATGTAATGATTAAAATATTTATTACTTAGTGTGATTTGAAAATGCTAGAAAAATCTACACCATGTTTAGAAACATATTTTACCAAGGGTACAAAATAAAATTAGAAGGGTTCTCTGACTGGCATCATATCAATGAGAAAAAAATTATATTTGATTGCTTTTGTGATATTTCTACAGACATTTTATGCTTAATACTCTTTAATTAATTTTTGTAAAATGAGAAAGATTTTATGGCCACTCTGTATTATGATTTACAAACATAACCATGTATAAGCTTATTATAAAATGTGGATTTAGTTATACCTTAATGACCTTTTAGTTGCCATTTTCTTTGTATATATGTTGCTTTAGAGAACAATCTTTTCTTGAATCTATTATCTAATGCTTCAAAATGATCAAAATAATATAGTTTTAATAAAATTGAAGGATATAAATTTATATTATATGAAAACTTTTCCAATTTTTTAAATTGCTTTTATTTGTAGAAGTTCAAAATTTTACAATTTCAAGAACCGTTGTATATTCATTCTAAATAATTTTGTAAAGAGAATTTTTCTATCTACTTATAATTTTGGTAAATTCTTTTTCCTTTATTTTATAAGGGAGGTCCCTGTAATATGTGTACTGTTTTGTAAATATCTTTAGTGTTAGATGTACTGCTCTGATTTTCTAAATGGAATGGGCAAAAGTAATTGTTTCTGAAGAATTAAATATTTTAATTTTTTTAAATCTTTTAAAAGTAATCTTGAAAGAAACTGAAACTGAAATGTTCAGTTTTTCTTACAGATTTATATGTGTATATATATACCTCTTCATAATACTCAGGAAAGAATTTTCAAAGCTGTTTTATCTATAGATATATTTTCTTTGTTATTTTTTTTTTATAAATGTATAACAGTTTTATTAGAGAAAGTAGTTATAAATTCACACATTTTTATATAATTATTTTACAATGAAAACTTCTTTTTTACTTGAAGATATTTTCTTATGTTGAAAATATTGTACTTTTGGGCTGTTCCTGCAAGATGCCTAGTCCAAAATACAGCCCTACCACAGCATTTATCAGTTTTATATTAATGAATGGTAGTTTGGTAAAGTAATTTTTACAGTAAACAAAAGTAATTGCTAAAATTATAGTGTGTGCAAATCACAGGGTGGATGAGTTTTTGATTAATAAACAAAGGAATATTCTTTTCATTATACAGTTAAAAATTTGGTAAATTTCCCAGTTAAAAGATATTTTTCAACCTTTTTCATATAAATGCTTTAGCTGTAGAAAAACCGAGCATAACGTAACTATTATTAACAATTATAATATTTAACATAATTATTAGATGTTTTGCTATTATTATATCAGCATTTTAAAATCAAACTTAAAACAAAATAAAGAACAAAATGACACATGGTAAGGTTATAATTTGTAATAATAATAATAATAATTTTAATTATATTTTAAATTTCTTTATTAATAATAATAATAATTGAAGAATTAGTAGCAAACTATTTTATAACAAAATGCAAATAATGAAATTTATTTGAATTTTTTTTAAAAATTATAATGTAATTCTAATTAATAATGATTAAATTGTTAAAAGCAAACTAATTATTAAATCAAATGATCAAAATAATTTTAAAAATAATAGTTTTTATTGCAAGATTGTGATGTAATTTTAAATAATATTGATAATAATTTGAGTATTGCAAGCAAATTTTTAATTACATAATCAAAATCATTTTTTAAATAATAAGTAATTATAACTTCTTCATGCAATTGTAAAAGGATGAATGGTTTAATTACAATATCGCAAATAATCAAAACAATTTTTAGAAATATCAAGTGATTTCTTTTTTAACTATAAGATTTATATCCAAAATTACTCTAAGTTAATTGTCTAAAAAATGTATTAGGATATGCTTTACTAGTTAATTAGAAAGTTATAGAGTATATTTTGTAAAAATATGTATTGAATATTTTATAAAGTTTTTATAAGGAATTTTTATAAATTAAGAAATTTTTTTATTATATTCCTTGAGTATTTCTTGTAAAATTTTAATAAAATTATTAATTAATAAACATTTTTACAAAACATTTTTGAATATTTTTAAAAAATAAATGAAGAATAAAATAATCGAAAAATATTGTGTTTATATAAAGAATTTACTAATAAATAAAACTATATTCTGCGTAATTGAGTGCATAAAAACCCTAAAATATTTTTGCTTTGTGATCGCATCGTACTAATCATAATCCCTTTTAATCTTAGATTTGAGAAAAATGAACAAATATTTTAATTAATAATGTTCAAATAAATGTATTGGAATAGGAAAGAATTGGCCTAGTTGCCATTATATAAATTAAGTCTTTTTACAATTAAAATCTGTGTGTTTAAGTTATAAATAAGCTAAAATATTATTTAATCTATTTTTATATATTATAGAATAAATATTTGTTTTATTAAACCAGTTTTAATAGCTTGCAGTATCTGTTTTTTCAATGGATTGTGAGTTTAAACAGTTAATTTATGAGTTTAAACAGCTTCTGTGAAGATCAAAATTCTGTGACGTTTTTCTTCCTTCTAATAAACTATCTTTTTAGCAAGAAGCTACAAATTCTAATTTCATTAATTTTAATATTTAATGTTGTAAGAACGTTTGAAAAAAAATCAAATCGCCATTTTACAATTCTAATCAGACTAAATAATTTGTTTCATAAAAATCTTACAATGTCTATTCACTATCAAATAAACTAAAAAAAAAAGAATATTCATTCTGTATGCTTTTGACTAAAAATGGAACATCTGAATCAAGATTCGAGATTTGAAAACTCGAACCTTCCAAATCCTAACCTAAAAAATTGTTCAGTAATTTAACTGAAAACTTTAAAAAGATTAGTATTATTGACTTGTAATAGAAGTTCTCATGATTTTGAACCTTTCATAATTTATCCTAGTTTAACATTCAATACTTAGCGTTTATGTTATGTTAACTCTTGAAATAATCTTTCTCCTTCCCTTTCTACACATTTTTGATTTCAAAATTTTCTAGAAAAGTGTATTTTCATATATTTTTGGTCAAATTATATTGAGAGAATTAACCTTAAGATTTAAAGGTTAATTACGGTTTTTGTTTCCTAAATTTCGCTTGTACTTTCTTGATAAATATAAGCAAATTTTTAAAAAAGTATATAAATTTGTATTCCATTAATTGTGCATTTGAAATTTTGCTTTAAATTGGAACTTTATGATCCAAGAAAACTTTTTTCCTTCTCGCAATTCTTGTAATTAGGATACGGATTCGAAAAAATTTAGGCTTTGTTTTATTTGTATTTTTAAGGTTTGACTTGTTTATTATAATATAATTACTCAACGAGTAAGTTATTTTGATGCTTTTCAGAGTGTGTATTTTAAAGAGCTTGAATTAGTTAAACTAATTATCAATTCTTTAAGGTGAGAGTTATAATTCAGTTAGTTAATTATTATTTAATCAAATAATGAATAATCAATTGATCTAAAAAAATCCATCAATTGCTTTTTAAAAGCATGCATATCGTTTTAGCTTAATTATGCTAATTATAACTAATTAATGCAATAAAGTGAAATATAAATTACTAGTTCAGTTAATTAGTTAGTAATTAATCAGATAATAATTAATTAATTGAACTAATCATGCAGATCCATCTGTTAAATGAAGTGCACAAGAATTTATTAGTTAGTTGTTTTATTTCCATTTTTGATCTTGTTTTATATACCGTACTTCTTTCATGCTAAGACGTACTTTCCCAATCATATACATTACTGAAAACGAGATGCATCATTTGATCAGTGGCATCAAAGAAGAGCAATGTTTTTCGGATTATTAATTATTTTGAAATAATTAATTTTCCCAAAATAGTAATTTAAATAAATACACTATTGTTATAGACGCATAGGTGTAGATTATTTTAAAAAAAAGCTTGAGAGGTATTTGAATGTGTTATTTTATTTGCTTAGAATCAAAACAAATGTTTTTTTCTTGGTACACATTAAGAATTGCTTCTCAGAATCAGCAGCATCTTAAAATCCCAAATTTTTCTAAATTGTTAAATATTCAGATGCTACTAATATTTCTAAATATTTTTATTATTGTTGTTGATGTCGATTATTTAAAAATATTTTCAAAATGTATTTGAATGTTTTATGTCATTTATTTTTTTTAAATTAAAATCTTTTTATTGTTAGTACTGAAATTAAAGATTGCTTCTAGAATCGCAGTTGTTTTTTCTAATAAATAATTATTTCATAGTAAATAATTTTTATAAATTGATAGTTTAAATAAATATATATTACTTATTGGTAAATCGAAGTAGATTACTTTAAAAATATCTGCTGGATGAATTTGAACGTTTTATTTCGTTTATTTGTAAGTATTTTTTTGTTTTTGTTGTTGATGATGCTGAAATTAAAGAATGCTTCTAAGAATCGACAGTGTCTTAATTGAAGAAATAATTTAGAAATGAATGTTACTTAATTCAAAAGAATACAGTAATTACTGGAATTAACACATTCAGAATATAGCCTGAATTATGATCATATTTTCTGCAATTTAGTACAACTAAGCTATATGTTAAGTATGCGTTGGTTTTGTATCATTTCTAAATATACATACTATATGGCAGTTATCATGTAAATAGAACTTGCGTATAAGAGCAGACGATTTTCTGATGATCGGAACATTCAAAACAGAATGTCTTCCACTGTTTATACATGAATATTTTGAAATTACTCGAATTGTTTTCAAATTGCTTTTTGTATTATTATGAAAATGTCTACTTACGTTGTTGTGTATCTTTGAATAAAATTTATTTTCAGTGCAATTCACTTTGACTAAAATGTTGTGTTGTCGTGAATGTGATAAGGATAATTCAGTTTTTTTTTTTTTTTTTGTAAATCATGCTTTTACTCAGCACTTTTATGTGAATAAATAATAAGGTAAACTGAATGAAAAATATTTCGTAATGAGTAAGGATGAGGATTTAACAAACAGCAGTAGTTGCTAGTGGTTAAAAGTGTTCAAAAAATAAACATAAACTGTTATGCTTGGAAATAAATAATGTATGGCACTGAAAACGTCTTAATGTGATAAATGATTATAAAACATATCGATTACTTAAATTATAAATTAAATATGTTTTACATTAATTTAATTGAACACACTTTAAATTATATCAATTAGATATATCTTTAAAAGGATATAATTTAAATTTAAATGAGGAAGTATACTTTTTTTAAATCCTTTACCGAGTTGTTATCTAGTTTTAATTTGAAAGGTAAATTAAAGGTGTTATGTCATTTCGAATGGCAACACTGTGGAGAGTGGCTATATTTTCGGCCTTAATGAAGGTAAATTTAATTTGTTATGACACATAAAATGGCATCACTGTGGAAAGTAGGTATTTACCACATTATGGAAAATATAAATGTAAACTCGGCGTCTAAGGGATTTCTACGCTGACGACTCACATTTATTTAGTTATTGATGGAGATACAGTGATGAGTATTTACAAATGAAAAAACAGTTACCGCTTCGCCATCTATTAATACGTCTTAGGGCCCTATTCACGACAAGGAGCGTAAATAACGATCTTCTCTTAACGGACGACCGCTAAATTTCACGGCTCCAGTAACCGTAAGGACTGTTGGTTAAATTGGCATTCGTGACAACGACCGTCGGAGGAATCCTTACGGTAAGCAACCTTCGTTCGAGAGTTGGGAAACTTCGTTAAAATAAGCCAATCATATTACAGTTACTAGAGACACAGGTTGACTCATCAGCCATGTTCAAGCGTGGGCCTCGTATTGTAGCCACGCTTTAGGGTTGTAATTCAGGTTTGGGGTGCCATTTTTGGCTCTTTAGCGGTTTTCGCTAAAACATTATTTAACATTCTAGGGTATCCAAACTTCCGATTTTTTGCATTCATATAAAGATGTGTGGCTTTTGTCTCCCTTCTTTTCTCTGCAGTTCAGCTTCTTTCTTGTATTTTTTTTTTAAACTGCCAAATTTCTCATATGATTTAAGTTATTTTGAAAGTTTCTAAAACATTTTCATATAGTACATTTCACATTTGTATATTAGTTAAAAATACTTTCTTTATTGATTTTTCAGTTTTTACTTTTAAATACATGCATAATGTTAAGCATCTCAAAATCTATTTTTTGACAATAAATTCCTCGCAGCTGTATGTTTAAATTTTTATGAGGTTGTACTGGATTTATAATCATACTTTCATAGTTATTTAACTTTTTCCCTTTTAGAATTCAAGGTAATTTCATGTGTCATATAGAAATTATACGTCTCTCAGTGCTCTATTTGTATGACAATTCTTAATTTCTCAGCTATGGCATTTCAGTACTGATGGAGTTAAGCATATTATTTTTATTTACATTACATGTTAAACTATTTAGAGGCCATTAAAGCTGTGGGTACAAATTGGTATGAATACAACTTCAGTAATTTTAAATTTAAATATTTAAAAATAAATCTTAGCCAACACTAAGATATTCTTATTTTCAATAAAATGTTTCAAGGTATATCATTTTAGTTTAGTTCTTTTTCTATTAAAGCAGCTAACCTAAAACATATATCTCATTAATTTGTTAAAAATATAGCTTAAGTAAGTTTTATGTGCATAATGAGTAGGCAGAAAAAAATAGCCTTGATTTAAAACCTGTTTTAAAGCAACAAGTAAATAAAATACACTGGTTCTATTAGCATGTCAAAAAAAAAAAAAATAAATAAATAAATAAAAATAAAATAAAATAAAATAAAAAATACTGTTATGTACTCTAAAAAAAATCCCAAGTATCACATTATGATATATTACACTCTTACAAAAGATGAAATATCAAATTAGGAATATACTCTTTTATGTATTTGATAACAAAGAAGAGTAAAACGTATGCAACATCACATTGTGAAAAATCCTGCAAGTCATTACAATAATTAGGTAAAAATCAGTTGATCATTCTTTTACAGTAACACTAAGTTTTCCAATCAAAATTATGAATATGCCAAAACAAATTCACTATCGGTGGCCAAATTTAAGGTCACACAAAAGTAAATTTGATTAAGCTGAACATGAGATCTTCCAAGACAAATTTATGAACAAATTGATTTTCTTTAAAATGTACTTGCAAATTTAACAAACGCATGCATGAAATTTAACATTAAAATCTAAAGCACTAGTATTTAATAACAGTTCCACGTATTAAATGAATTTAATCACACTTTTAAGAATGCAATTTTCTGATAAATTTTAATTTTTATAAGAAAATAGAATTAATTTTGTAAAGCTACTTAAAACATATTTCCTGTTCACACATTTAAATAAATTTAAAGTAAGTATACTTAAAAATGCAACATGAAGATCTACTACTAGATACATTATAATGGGCTCAAAACAATTTGTCGAATATTTAAATTCATACTTAACGTCTTCAAAATTTCTAAAAAATACATAATATATCTTACTATAAAGAAAAAACAAAATTATTTATAATTTAGATCACACTATCAAGTTTTTAACACTGGCGCCAACTAACAGATTTGGCGACAATATATTAGAATCAAAATAGAATGCTACTTTAAATTATCAGTCGTACAGTAAAATTAAATAAAAATAAATAAATAAAACAAAATCTGAAATGTTTCAGATTTTAAATTACGTCCAAAGGGACGTTTTTTAACATTTTGTGTGTTACCTTTCTTTATTAAATATCATGTTCCTCGCACTTAAACCATAAGATCCAGTGCAACAGCAATATCGCAAAATAGTTTTAAAACGAGCATATCTTTAGAATTTCCGATGCAGAGACTCACGCGCTGGAGATAAAAATGTTTTTTCTGCACAACGTTGTCATTGCTCGCTTTGAAATCCTTGAGTTTGTTAATCAAAAATTCGTCAAAGTTTTAAAAAATAGGAAATCGATCATAAAACAAATTTCAAATTTCAAATTTGGTCTTCCACATGCTCATATTCGTTGGAGGATTACGTTATTCAAAATTCGATGACTCAATGTACCGTTGTTTTATCACAATACGAGAAATATACATACATTTATGCAGATTTTTCATTATTTAATTTCTTCAAATATAATGCAGGACTCTAACATTTTGTGGCAACAGTTTGAAAAGTGAACCTACATTTATGAGTCCGACGCAAAATGCCAAAACGAAACTAATAGTCCTTCGGGATTCAAATCCCTTTGGACTAATAAGGCACATCACATTTTTAACCTTTGTGATAACTCAGACCTGTCCTTATTTTGGTGAAAATGTGCTTTAGCCCACTGCTTGGCGATTTTCAGTAAACAATGTATAAACAAAGTTGCGAAGGCGGAGCTATGTGACGTTCATAAATGTGTGGGACTAAGATTGTGACGTCACAATGTATTCTCCACAGCCAACTCTATAATACTATGATACTACAACTCTATGATACAGTCGGCTGTGGTATTCTCTACAAATGTAGAAATAAGTATACTAAATTTTTTGTATTACAAACTATTAAATACGGTAAGTGAATTCTAACAGTTAATAACGTCGCAGTCTCTCATACAGGGTGAATATTTTTAAGCTTTAGTATTTATACAAATAAAAACAGATTTTTTAAAATTTTAATTTCATATTGCGGAACATTTTAACTTCATCATCTTTACAAAATTACCTTATTGCTACGTAACGACACCATCTCTTACATACTAGTAAGTAAACAATCTTCATTATTTTCTAAAAATTTTTAAGCTTTATATTAAAAAAAAAAAGGAAAAATATTTATTATTGAATATCAACATCATACACAGCTTTCATTTCCATTTTTCTTAAATTCCTAAACCACGTTCTATACTTTCGTATTAGAATTCTACACATTAATAAATTTAAAAAATCTAATTTCTCACAATGAAAGAAAATAAGAAAATATTAAAAATAAGCAATTTTAAAACGGAAAAATATTTTCACTTACCCTTTTCAGGAAAATAAAAAGTCTTTTTGACAATGACGGCACGTTTCCCTTGCATTTCCAATAAAGTAATAAATTTACATGTACATTCACTCACCTCTCTCAGCCTCACAGATAAATCCATAGCGATTGTTTATTTAACGAAATATATGTAGAAAAATGGCAAAAACACACAGATAAAACCACTCGATTGATAACTACCACATAAGAACATTCAAACGGGAACTGAATTAACTGCCCAAATTACGAAGTAAAAATTCCAAGAGAAATCGTCTGCTTGGAAATTCTTTTTAACTGCAAGTATATATTTTTTAAAACATAAATTATCGTCTGCTATTTGACAATTTGTCTTCGGACATTTGTGCTCTCTCCAAAGAAATTTATTCGTATCTAGTTATTAAAAAACGCTGTGAAAGCCATGGCTTTTCGATATTTAAAGGTAGGTAATATTGTCAACGATAGGAAATTTAAAAAAAAGACAACAAATATAATGAAATTAAAAAACAAAATAAAATCTGAAATTTAAGATGTTACATTCCGCCCCAAAGGTGCGATTTTTAACACTTTGCGTGTTACCTTTATTAATTAAATATCATGTTCTTCGCACTTAAACCGTAAAATTCAGTTCAACAGCAATATCACAAAATAATTTTAAAATAAGCATATCTTTAGATTTTCTGATACAAAGTCTCGCGCGCTGGAGATAAAAATGTTTTTATCTGTAGAGCATTGTCATTACTTGCTTTGAAATTCCTCAGTATGTTAATCAAAAATTCGTTAAAGTTTTACAAAATATGAAAACGATAATAAAACAAATTCCAAATTTCAAATTTGGGTTTCCAGATGCCCATATTCGCAGGAGGATGACGTTATTCTAAATTTGATGTTTCTAGGTACCGTTGTTTTATCAAAATTGAGGGGAAAATACATACATTTATGAGGAATTTTTAATCGTTTAATTCCTTTAAATATAATACAGGGCGATAATATTTGTTGGCCACAATTTGATACATTGGCTTTTCCCATGTACACATCGATCTATTTTCACTTAAAAAAACATCCCAGAATTGCACAAACTCGGCATCGCGCACAACCTCGGCATTGCGCAACACATTGGCTTTGCCCATGTCCACATCGATCTATTTTCACTTAAAAACATCCCAGAATTGCACAAACTCGTTATCGCGCACAACCTCGGCATTGCGCACCCCATTGGCTTTGCCCATTTGCACTTCGATCTATTTTCACTTAAAAAAAATCCCAGAATTGCACAAACTCGGCATCGCGCACAACCTCGGCATTGTGCACCACATTGGCTTTGCCCATGTGCACATCGATCTATTTTCACTTAAAAAACATGCCAGAATTGCACATCCTCGGCATTGCGCACCACATTGGCTTTGCCCATGTGCACATCGATCTATTTTCATTTAAAAAAACATCCCAGAATTGCACAAACTCGGCATCGCGCACCACATTGGCTTTGCCCATGTGCACATCGATCTATTTTCACTTTAAAAAAATCCCAGAATTGCACAAATTCGGCATTGCGCACCACATTGTCTTTTCCTATGTGCATTTTCACTTAAAAAAACATCCCAGAATTGCACAAACTCGGCATCACGCACAACCTCGGCATTGCGCAATACATTGGCTTTGCCCATGTGCACATCGATCTATTTTCACTTAAAAAAATCCCAGAATTGCACAAACTCGGCATAGCGCCCGACATTGGCTTTGCCCATGTGCACATCGATCTATTTTCACTTAAAAAAATCCCAGAATTGCACAAACTCTGCATCGCGCACAACCTCGGCATTGCGCACCACATTGGCTTTGCCCATATGCACATCGATCTATTTTCACTTAAAGAAAACATCTCAGAATTGCACAAACTCGGCATCACGGACAACGTCGGCACTGCGCACTGCATTGGCTTTGCCTATGTACAAATCGATCTATTTTCATTAAAAAAACATCAGGGAATTGCACAACGTTAGCTTTTCCAGTCTTCTAGGATTGAGCCAAAAAGAAATACAAAATATTAAAATAAGCAACTTTAAAACGAACCATACAAGAAAAATTTTTCACTTACCCGTTTCAAGAAAAATGTAAAATCTTTTTCAGGGGTTTTATATATGAATTTATTTCAGGGGGAAACCCTTTTGGATCCCCCCTCATCTTTAAATAAATTTACAAACGTTTATACGCCGTTTCCGTAATATATGCAGAAAAAGGCTAAAACCCACAGGAGGGAAACACTAGATTAAAAAAAGAAACCACATAAGAACATTCAAAGCGCCACAGAATTAACAAGTAAAATAAATAAATAAATAAAATAAAAATAATGAAAGCTTTTAGATTTTACATTACGCCCTGTTTTTTTTAACGTTTTGTGTGTTACATTTCTTTATCATATAATGTTCTTTACACTTAAACCATAAAATTCAGTTCAACAGCAATATCGCAAAATAATTCTAAAATGAGCATATCTTTAAAATTTCTGATCCACAGTTTTGCGCTCTGCACGTAAAAATGTTTTTTTTTCCCCCGTACTGTGTTGCAGTTGCTCGCTTTGAAATCTTTGAGTTTGCTAATAAAAATTTCGTTCAAGTTTTACAAAATATGATCTGATGATAATAAATGATGATCTGATGATAATAAAAGAAAATTCCAAGTTTGGGCTTCTAGATGCCCATATTAGGTTGGAAACGTATGTTATTCAAAATTTGATGGCTCTAGGTACCGTTGTTTTATCACAATGCGAGAAACATTTATGCAGATTTTTCAATATTTAATTTCTTTAAATATAACACAGGGCGATAACATTTAGTGGCAACAGAATAACAACACAGCTTCAAAACATCGGGTTAGCCATGTTGGCGCGTTTATTGCCCATTGAAAAACAATCGCCAAGCAGTGGGCTAAACCGCATTTTAAACCTTACTTTAACAGCCGTCTCGTCAATTTAACGCTAGCTTTGATGAGAATACCAATGCTTGCGATTTAACTACTTGGGAGGTCAGAGAACCACGTGATTCCGCAAAAATCACTTAACGCTGTGGTTAAAAATGTCATGAATCGGGCCCTTAGTCAAAAACATGACTGTACTCTTTCGCTTCCATCGTCCATCTCTCGCAAGGAGGTTAGAACCAAAGCTGTATATATAAAGAGTTAAGTAAGTTGGTTTTCAAGCCAGGTTATTATCATCTAGTAATAAAACCAAAAATAATATTTATTTGTATTAAAATCAACAGTTTTTCTGACTGTATGTATACATTAATATTTTATTTAAAAAAAAGACTGCAGTTTGGTGTAAAAGAATTTTAAGTACATTTTGTTAGTTTTATTTGTATTATTACTAGTAATAATAAAATTTTTAGTATTTTCCACTCATTGCCTGTTTCTTGAAATTATTTAATAAAATTACTCATATATAAAAACATTGGTTCTATAAATATTTTGCTGTAAAATAAATTATATACATATGTAGTTGTTGCATCATTATTATAAAAAATCATCTGATGCAAAGTAAGAATATTTGAATATTTAGAAATTTATTTTATTCTTATTTTACCTTCTTTTTAAATTATATTATTTTCTTATTTTACCTTCTTTTTAAATTATATTATTTTCTTATTAGTCCAAAGGGATTTGAATCCCGAAGGACTATTAGTTTCGTTTTGGCATTTTGCGTCGGACTCATAAATGTCGGTTCACTTTTCAAACTGTTGCCACAAAATGTTAGAGTCCTGCATTATATTTGAAGAAATTAAATAATGAAAAATCTGCATAAATGTATGTATATTTCTCGTATTGTGATAAAACAACGGTACATTGAGTCATCGAATTTTGAATAACGTAATCCTCCAACGAATATGAGCATGTGGAAGACCAAATTTGAAATTTGAAATTTGTTTTATGATCGATTTCCTATTTTTTAAAACTTTGACGAATTTTTGATTAACAAATTCAAGGATTTCAAAGCGAGCAATGGCAACGTTGTGCAGAAAAAACATTTTTATCTCCAGCGCGTGAGTCTCTGTATCGGAAATTCTAAAGATATGCTCGTTTTAAAACTATTTTGCGATATTGCTGTTGCACTGGATCTTATGGTTTAAGTGCGAGGAACATGATATTTAATAAAGAAAGGTAACACACAAAATGTTAAAAAACGCCCCTTTGGACGTAATTTAAAATCTGAAACATTTCAATTTTTTTTTTTTTTTACCTTCTTTTTAAATTATATTATTTTTATAAATTTTTTATATTACAGAATTCTTTTCAAGCAAAACAACGTAATTTGCAATTTAAATGTTTTATTTAAAAAAAAAACTAAATTTTTAAATAAAACCAGAAGTTTCCTTATAATAGCGGTGCTGAAACGATCAAGTTGCAATTGCAGTTCTGTTTACGAGTGACGGGGAGGAGGAAAAGACGTGGGAAGGGTTTCAACTCACAGCGCAACCGCTGCATTGAATTAGCGCTGCAGTCAACCTATCTGGCGGCAGCTAGTAATAGGGGAGTGACGACGCTTCTTTTGAAACAGCTTTGGTTAGAACCTCATTCGGAGCTGAGACAGCGAGCGAGTAGCACGCACTGCAGTTTTCTCCTGATCGAAGTGCTGACCCAGTACCTTAGGCGGTCAGTGATTGCATACGATACTTGATATCTTAACTACGGTCTTCTGACGCATCGACTCTATGTTGATCGTGTTACTGCTGTATCATGTCAGAGTATATACCGCAGTAAAAGTAGGCCGGTATAACGTTGCTCTGATTTACGCTGCCTCATTTTCTGTTTTGAAAGTCTTAACATGGACCGCATCATAGAATTTATTGCTGCAGAAATCACCAACCTAGAATGTATCGAAAAAGCTGATGGCTTGCTTTCTGAAAAGGATGCAAGTGATCTGAAGTTTTTCCGGCGACTTAAAATCTTCGTTGAAAGAGAGATCCACAACGAAAGAACATCAGCGTTACCCAAACCCAACATCCTTCCTGTTATACCACAAGGTAAACCTGTGCAAGGGTTTAAGCAGAACGTCAGACGAGCTTCAAGCCCGGCTAGATCTGATGAGGATGTGGAAGACCAAATTTGAAATTTGAAATTTGTTTTATGATCGATTTCCTATTTCATTAATTGGATATATAATAAATAATATTAAAAAAAGTATAAAGCTCTAGATGAAGACACCTCGGATTCAGATTCTGGACCAAGAGGAGACATTACGAAACGACCAAAAAAGCAGAAGAAGCCCGCTCTAACGGAGCCCGCTGATTCGTCAGTAGTAGAGACACCGGAGCAACCAGCTACGGAAACCATGGAAGTAGCCGAGGATCAACCGGCGGCCAATCAGGATATTCCAGCATCGAAACGTACCCCTCCGATCATTGTGAAGGACTTATCCTTTCACTTTATCAAGTTGCAAGGCATTTTGGCTGGTTATAATCTATCCCCATGTAAGGACTATCATGGGCAACAAATAAAGGGAGGATTTAAAATTCAGGCGTACAACCCGACAATTTATAAACAACTAGTGAAAGTTTTGAAAGATGAAAAAATATCCTTCCACTGCTTTGAACTCCCGGAGTCAAAGTTAGTGAAAGTAGTAATCCGACATTTGCCATCATATGTGACCTGCGCCGAAATAGCGGAACAACTAACAGATCGTGGATACAAAATTGAACGAGTCGACCAGCTAAAGAGACGACGAGACGGAGAAATAATTAATTTGCCGTTATTTCTAGTCACGCTGGAAAAGAAAGAGAAAAGCAAAGAAATTTATCACGAAAAATTCATGCTCGGCATGAAGGTTGAAGTGGAGAGATATAAAGAAAGAGCAGGCCCCCTGCAGTGCTTCCGCTGTCAGGGCTTCCACCATGCTCAAAGTCACTGTAATCACGACGCTCGCTGTGTCAAATGCGGCGAAAAACATCAATCCTCTATGTGCACAAAATCCAAGGATACTCCTCCTAAGTGTGCCAATTGTAATGAAGTCGGGCACACTGCGAACTACAGAGGGTGCGTTAAGTTTCCCAAGCCTAAAGCTGCTTTGAAAAAATCTTACGCGGATAGATTTGTTACCAACAAATCATACTCAAGTGCACTCACTGCAGGACTGGCTCCCGAAAGTGTCACGGAAGCTAAGCAAGTGCTTCATGAACTGAAAACTTTCGTTGCACTTATTAAGGACTCGGGGTTACCCCTACTTTTTAAACAACTAGCACATGATAAAAACACAACTGAAGATAGCACCGAAGAGGCAGCCAAATAATGGACAATCGGCCCACAAGTGTTACCCCAATTAAACTCTGCATCTGGAATGCAAATGGACTTAATACCAAATTTTTAGAATTTCAACATTTCATTCAAGAGCATGATGTGGACATTGCATTAGTTACAGAAACTCATGCACAAATGTGTCACCGGCTCAAAATTGCAAACTTTAGAGACTACAGATGTGATAGGACTAGTCATCGTGGTGGTGGTGTATGTATATATGTTAAAAATATCTTTTCTTCATGTTTAATTAGTGTATCAAGAAACTTTAATATGGAAGTTGTCACCGTATGTGTAGTACTACCTACTTTCAACAAATTGTACTTTACTGCGTGCTACAATCCTCCTAATAATAAGCTTACAGATTTAATTTTAAATAACCTCTTACCTTCCAACTTACCTACAATTCTAGCTGGAGATTTGAACGCTAAAAATGTTGCTTGGAACTGTCGAAGATCCAACTTAAATGGCAAAGTTTTACATAACTTTATTATCAATAATCCAGTTTCCATTTATGTGCCGGATGACTTCACCTATCGTCCGGAACGCATCGAATTTTCAGACATACTGGATATTGCACTTTCCACAACGACACTTCCTATGGTCTTAGACGTGAAAAATGAACTTTCCTCTGACCATCTTCCTGTACTGGCATATTTAGGAATCACAAAGACAATTAATGGAAAGTATCGCACCAAAGTTGATTGGACTCTTTTTCAAAACGTTTTAGTGACAAGCAATTTGGCTCTAGGTAATCTTAATGACACAAATGGCATCGGTAAAGCAATCAGTGACGTAACACAGTCCATCCAGGCGGCGATCACGGAGGCTACTGAACATCTCAGCGCTAAGGAAAATGCTTTTCGCCTCCCCCGGAGCACACGTGAAAAGATGCGGCAACGCAAAGAATATCACCTGACATGGGACCCGCAAATCAAAAGCGCGATTAATCGACTTGGCAAAGAAATTAATAACTTCAAAAATGAAATCTGGGCAGAAAAAATCTCTAATCTCAATACTCAGGATGGCTCTCTTTGGGAAATTGTCAAAAATTTTAAAAATACTTACGCAACGAACAGACCCATTATGCACAATGGAAACCCAGCCATTACGAATGAAGAAAAAGCGAACTCCTTCGCTACACATCTGGAAGAACAATTCTCGCCTAACTTAACCCCTTGTGATGCAAAATTTGAACAAGATACTCTCATTAAAATTCAAGAATGGCTTAACTCCCCTACTGTTAATAACCTAATCCCGCTCACTACTCCGGTAGAAGTATCTACAATAATGAAGAAACTCAAGCCCAGAAAAGCTCCAGGAATTGATGGAATTACTAATCAATCTATTAAATTACTGCCTCTTAACTTCATCTGCAAAATCACCAGTATCTTTAATGCAGCACTGACTAACTGTTATTTTCCTACCGCATGGAAAACTGCAAAAATTGTCATGATCCCAAAGCCGGGAAAAAATCACACCCAGACCGATGGTTACAGGCCAATTAGCCTCCTGCCGGTCCTCAGTAAAATTTTCGAGCGCATCATACTCTCCAGAATCCAACACCACCTGGATGCACTTCCTCCGGAGCAATTCGGATTTAGAAGAAATCTCTCTACTACTAAACAACTGGTACGCATTATCGAATTCGCAGGCTCGGCTCTGCACAACAGACAAAATGTGGCTATCCTCATGTTGGACGTGGCGAAAGCCTTCGACCGCGTCTGGCATGAGGGATTAATTATCAAACTAATGAGCTACAACTTTGAACCCGAACTACTTCGCATCCTTCACTCGTTCATCACTGAGAGGAACTTTAAAGTCTGTGTCAACGATGCTCTCTCCACTGAAAGGAAAATTAAAAGCGGCATCCCTCAAGGCAGTGTTTTGGGACCTGTAATGTATATTTTCTACGCTGCTGATTTTCCCAAAATTAGCTCTACCAAATCCATCCTTGCCTGCTATGCCGACGACACGGCTATTGCCGTGAAATCAGCTAACCTCAACCACGCCATCAAAGTCCTACAGAACTTCACCCCATCCATCGAAAACTGGTGTAGCAAATGGAAGATCAAAATTAATGCAAGTAAATCACAACTATTGCTCATCAGAAGAAGAAAACGAAACCGCCCTGTAAATAACAACCTTTTCCTGTTTAATGAAATTGTTCCCATAGTTCGCCAGGCCAAATACCTCGGGGTCACTATTAATGATAAGCTTACCTGGACACCGCACATTAACAATGTCAGGGATCAAGCCCTGAAAGTCATAAATTGTCTCCTACCCATCTTAGGAAAATACTCCAATCTTGATCTACGCAAGAAACGACTTATCTACTTGACTGCTGTGAGACCCATCCTCACATATGCATCTCCTGCATGGACTGCGGCAAAACCTGCCGACATTAATAAACTGCAAATTGTGCAAAATAAATTCTTGAGAATCGCTATAAACGCCCCTTACTATGTGAGGAACTCTGTGTTGCATAGTGATCTACGTATTGACACCTTAAAAGATTTCCTGCACAAGAGCAACGAAAACTTTTTCAAAAAGCATTTAACTGCAGTCAGTTAAACTTTTTTCAAACCTTAAACTATGAAATCCTTGCAGAAGACCAATTTCTACGTCCGTTTGCTGCATTTTCATTAAATGCCGACGATAATCATCCTACTTAATCTCCCAAAACCAAGCAGCATCCTTCGAAGCCACAGTTCGGGAGGGTGGCCCCTCACGTGACCTAGGACTTAGAAAATTTCTCTCTCTGCTTTGGATCACTCAGTGCTACTGAAATGACTGCACATATCTGTACATATTTTACTGATTATTTTACTTTATAACCTTATTTTTATTCTATCCAATGTGTATATATTCCTCAATAAGCTATTTACAACTGCATAATTTCTGTCAACTGAGCACTACTGAGACTGATGAACTCTGTGCTATGCTACGCCCAGTGCTCATAAATTTTGGACTTTGCAGCAATTTCACGAACTGTTAGTGAAAAACTCTTGTGAAATCCATTGACTGGAACTCTTGCCCTTCAGAGAAAAATATGTTTTCATTATTTAAATGACAAATATTAAAAAAAAAAAAAAAAAAAAAAAAAAAAACAAGTTTTCTTAGCCATCACATGACATGGCTCCACTTTTGACTTTCTACGCTAACATTGTATATTTGTAAATACTCATATTTAACCAAGATTCAATTATGGAACTTCATTCTGAATAATTATATTTTATTTTTGACTTTCATCATTTCAACTTTTTTGCATATTTGTATCTGATTTGTATTTTACACCACCCCACGATGTTACACTCTTTAGTGGCAAAGTGCTACACTTTCCCTTATTTTCACATCTTGTCTCTGCGACACCTTTGTTCTGTTTTTAGTACTTCCAGGAACCCTTATTAAACGACAACTGGCAAAAAGCCTGCAATCCACGCAGGCTAAGTCCAGTATAACAGCGGAAAATGGAAATGGAGAACCTCCTTGATCTCTCGTCTCACTGCAATGCCGTTGTGTTGAGTTGTTGCACTCCTGATACTCACACTCGGGTATCCTGACACGACAGGGCCTTCTGGCGATGATGGAGTTACAACAAAATCTGAAAAGAGTAATTAAAAAAGAGAAATAAAGGGAAAAAAAGTCGTTTGGATATACCATCTTGGAACGTTCTGAGAAAAAAAAAAAAAAAAGAATCATCATTTGCTTGGAGTGTCAATAGATCATCCTGGAGCATCTTGAGGGAAAAAGAAATGTTATTTCTCCAGACCGTCTTGAATGCTCAAGCGTCTTTAGGAGCATATCTGGGAGGGACATCTTGGCGAGGAAAAAAAAAAAAAAAGAACATCTTAATAAATCTTGAATGTATAAAAATTCTTTTTAGAGAGGAGGAAAAAAAAAAACTTATGAAGTTAAAATACTTAAAAAAATTATGAAGAGGAAAAAAAAATGAAAGGTAGTAAATACTAAATAGAATGTCCAATTGTAGAGTATAGCAATTCTAAATTAAGAGTTCATTGTTGAAAAGGCCATGGTTCCATCAAATCAGCAGCTGTGGAAGTTGTATTCGGACCTTCATGTATTCCGACTTTCTCTACCTCATAGCGGTCATTTGGCTTAACAGCTGTGACTTTGTAAGGTCCAAAAAATCGGGGACGGAGTTTGATTCCAGTTCCAAATGGAGTACGACTTGATCACCAACTTTGTATAAGTTTGGTTTTTTGCGGCGTTTGTTATATTGACGTCTATTTTCTTTTTGACGTCTAAGAATATTGTTTTTCGCTTCGTCGCGTAATCTTTTTTTTTTTTTTTTTTTGTAAAGTGGATTCGAAGTGATCCTCTTCAAGTATTTGCTTAATTTTGATATCGTCTTTGTTTTTCATCTTTATTCCAGAAAGTAATTCAAAAGGCGTGAACTTAGTGGCTTGAGATGTAGTGCTATTTATGACTTTCTGCACAGAAGCAACATGTTTAAACCACTTTTCGGAATCGTCTAAAGCAGGGATGTCAAACTCATAGGTACACTTGTGCCAAACAAACAAGGTTTAACTTTAGGCGGGCCAAAAAAAAAAAAAAATCAATATTCATAGAAACGTAGATTTCTTTCGAATAATACAATACTAAATATATATATATATATATATATATATAGAAAAGAAGAAGAAAAATTTAATGTTTACTTCCTGATACTTGACATCTCTTCTCTGCTATTATCTTTCCTATTTCGGGAGAAATTTTGTTTGCAGTGATAACTTTCAACGCTGACCCAAGGTGAGCATCATTAATACGGTTTCTAATAGGAGACTTATTACCTTACATGACTGAAAATAACTGCTCGCACCGATAAGTGCTACCAAACATGGAAATAATTTCATATGCGAATTTTCGAGTATTTTCAAACCTGGCTGGTAAATATTTGTAAAATTCAGGCACGCCCACTTCAATAAATTTTGCTTTCAAATTTGTGTTGCATTGAATCTCGATCACCTCCATTTGCATATGGCTGGGTACTGAGTCAATACTTATTGAAAAAATCGAAGAAAAAAAAAAAAAAAAAAAAAAAAAAAGAATTGTCTTCGAGGGAACTAAAATCATTAAAACTCGTTTCAAATTCAGTTGTTAAATTTGAAATTTTTTCTGCGTATTTTTGATACGAACAAGTATCATCTAAACTTGATTTGTTCATGCTGCACGTTGGGAAGTGCGTCAAATCTTCATTTTTAAGTTGTTTTTCGCAAAGAACTAGTTGACATTTGAATGCTTTAATTATGTCAAACATGTTCGTAATGATATGATCTTTTCCTTGTAACGATAAATTTAAATCGGTTAAGTGTTTGGTTATATCAACCAAGAAAGATAAATCTTGTATCCATATTGGATCGTAAAACAAACTTACGTCTTGATTTTTCGTTTTTAAAAACTGACATATTTCTTCTTTCAAATCCCAGAATTGTTTGAGAATCTTGGAGCAAGATAACCAACGTACCTCGGTATAGTAGGACAAACCCGAATATTCACTATCTAACTCACTTAAGAAAGCAGTGAATTGACGTTGATTTAAACCTCGAGATCTTATAAAATTTATAACTTTTTTTATATATGACAAAACATTCTCCATATTTATTACTTTCGTGCATAGAACTTCTTGATGTATAATACAATGCATATGATGAATGTTTGAACCGTGAATTTCACTAAGTTTTTTCCTTAGTAATGCTACGAAGCCCTTGTTTTTCCCGGTCATTGATGGAGCGCCATCTGTAGCTACAGAATTTAATTTTGCCAAAGGTAGATTGTATTTCTGCAGAAGTCCAAAAACACAAGTAAATATATCTTCTCCTGTGGTAGTACCAGGCATCGGTATTAGTTACAGTAATTCCTCAAAAATGTTAAAATTCTTGTCACAAGAACGAAGAAACACTGCTAATTGAGCTTTGCCACTAATGTCCGCGCTCTCGTCACAGGCATTGGAGAAACTTTCGAAACTAGATGAATTTGCTTTGATCTGATCACTTAAATTCGCGGCTAAATCAGTAACTCTTTCCGCAACTGTATTTCGAAACAATGAAATTGATTGAAAAGCCTTCACATTTCCAGGACAAACAATTTCTCCAGCTTTCATTAGGCGTTCCTTGATGAAATCACCATCAGTAAAAGGCTTCGAATGTTTAGCTATCAACTCGGACAAGACGTAGCTTGCATGTACCGCCGCTTCACTTTCTTGCAATACTTTACTAAACATGGACTGTTGCTTTTTCACTCCTAACTTGAGCTCTTTCAACTTTTCTTCTTTCATTAATCCTTCGTAATTGTTATATTTCGATTTGTGTTGTTCGTAATGACGTTTAATATTATATAACTTTGGTACATTAATAGTATTATTACATATCAAGCAGATTATTTTATCTTTTATTTCACAGCAAAAATATTCTAATTCCCATTTTACTTGGAATATTCTATGTTCGTCAGCGATTTTTCGTTTAATTTTACTACCACTTGGTTTTGATATAGACATACTGAATACAAAGAGCTGGAATAAACACGGTTAACGTTAAAAAGTTAACAAAAATTTATTCTTTCCACAAGAGATAAATCAAAATGCTGAAATATTTCTTCAAAAATATTCTAACAATGAATAATATAATGATGAATGTTTGAACCGTGAATTTCACTAAGTTTTTTTCTTAGTAATGCTACGAAGCCCTTGTTTTTCTCGGTCATTGATGGAGCGCCATCTGTAGCTACAAAATTTAATTTTGCCAAAGGTAGATTGTATTTCTGCAGAAGTCCAAAAACACAAGTAAATATATCTTCTCCTGTGGTAGTACCAGCTGGTGGCCGTGCGAAGAACTGCCGTGCGTCGCTGTTTTCACGCTCCTCAATATTCGCCATTTTTCGCGTAAGTCCTCATAATTAGGTTGAGTAAATCATACCATACTATTGAGGAAGCCAAGACATGCGTTTTGATATATGGATTAAGCCTGTATCATCCATACGTAAAAAGTTATTAATTAATTTCTAGTTTACTCGTGGGAGCCCTTTGTGTCCGCCATTGTTCATGCAAGGGAAGAACAACATCGCTTTTTAGTCCATCATTTACTCTCAAGATTTATATCACCGGACGCGCAATCGTGTCAGGTTTTCCTTGGAACTATTTTCGTAGTGATCAGATTATTATTACGTTAATTACGTAAGATTATTTAGCTAGCACGTGGTGTGATGAGTCATCTGTGAAATTGCAGGAAAAAGTACGGTTTCATCCCTGAACGTATTGCTAACTATGACAAAGAGCTCCAAAGAGATAAGAAATGCTGGTGATAACAAAAGGTACTAGTGGTTTCTTCATCAGGCAGTTTCTCCAGTTTTTACAGCCCTTTTTTCATGAAAAAACGATGACAACAATCAGCGGAAAATGACGATTAAGGATTTCTAAATTAAAAGATTCTCCGTCAAATAGTTCAGAAAATATAAAATTTGGCTTATTTTCTCCTTTCTACCCACCGCGGCAATCCCCACAAGGAAGGAATCTACAACGTTCCCCTTTTCCCCCCAGGACGCCTATTCTATGATCACTGGATCTGTCTACAACTTGAGCGAACAATATTGACTCAAAAGAACCGGGGTGAACAGCCATCCCAACTTATCGGAGAAAGCCATTCTGTGGTCCTCAGTTGGAGGGCGGGTGGGTCCATTTAACTTTACTGGAAGGGGACAAGGCTTCAAGGAGCTTTAGACCAATCGCAGTACAGACGAGTGACGAAATAGCGCGCGCTGGCTGAAGTTCTAGGAATATTCTTCCATTATTTCACTAACTCACACGCTGCATTTGCAGTTCGAAAAAAAAAAAAAAAAAAAAAAAAAAAAAATTGCATAAAACAGTATTATGACCAACAAGCAGTAGAATATGCTGCTGTGTTATGTGAAAGAAAATCTCGTTTTTTAATGGGAAAGTTAACGCAGGAATTTAGAGCTAAGAAATAAAGAGTGATATGGGATACCACGAAAGCAATGGTAAATAGATAAGAATAAATGAATTAAGCTTACTTCAAATCCTTTTAGAAATAAACAATTTTAATTATTTAAATTTATAATATGATTAATTTACATTACAATCTAATAGCAAACTAAGTTTTTTTTTTTTTTTTTTCATGTTTACATTAAAACTGTTTTCCCGCAATTTATTTTACAGTTACTATTCGAAAAATATTTCTTTAAATAAGAAATTAGAAAGAAAATATTTCTTTCTTAATATTTCTTCCCCTTTTTTATTTTCTTTTTCTATGAAAATTATTTCTTTCAGGAAAAGAAATAAAATTCATTCGCTATTACAGTATGGCCGATTGCTCCTGCATTCAATTATCATACACGCATCAAAATGCTTTATTTTAAATAATTTATTCTATAATTAACATGAAAGAAAATTATTTTTTCAATATAAAATACATAACCAAAATTAAACTAATCTATCCTGTATGTGTGATTAATTCGTTTTGCAATTTTTGTCACACAATTACTAATACCTTTTTTTCAATATTACATTGCTGTTATTTTAATTGTGTATATATATAAGAACTGCTCAGTTTAAATATTCTTCCTTCTCAAAAGATTTTGTTCTGTGAAAATAATTAAAAGATAGTAATATTTTCACAATGGAAGTACTAAAGTAAAAATAATCAGTGTAGGTCTCCTGCAGTTCAAGTCCTTATCAAACCAGCGTTTCGACACATTTTAAATAGAAAACTAATAATAATCAATATCTCTTTTACAATATAAAAATGAGAATGCTATGAACGGTATTTTTATTATTTATTTATTAATTTTTTTAAGTTTGCAAAGAAACAATGATTTTTTAATACTATAATAGGTTACAAAAGTACTATTCCATGAACAAACCCTCAGTCTTATAGCATTGTTACTTTATAGCATAATACAATAATAATACAGTATAATTCTGCTAACAAGCCCACCAGCCGCCGAGTGGTAGAGTCGCTGAACGCAGGTAGTTTGGTCCGAGGTCCGAATCCCGCAAACGAGTTGGCCGGCGTTTTCGTGGCTTTCCCCATGTGTAACGTGTATACGAGCCAGTTTCCCTTAGAAAGTCTTCACTTAGAAACCAGTTTTAAAACGTATTAAAATTACACACACACACATACACACCAAAAAAAAAAAAAAAAAAATCTGAAAGCCTTCAGATTTTATATTACTCCCAAAAGGCCGTTTTATTAACGTTTTGCGTGTTACCTTTATTTATTAAATATAATGTTTTTCGCACTTAAACCATAAAATTCAATTCAACAGCAATATCATATAATTAAAAAAAAGCATATCTTTAGAATTTCCGATACATAGTCTCGCGCGCTAGAGATGAAAATGTTTTTTGCCATTGCTCGCTTTGAAATCGTTGGGTTTCTTAATCAAAAACCCATAAATGCTTTACAAAATATGATATATGAAATGGATAGTAATACAAATTCCCAGTTCCAAACTTGGGCCTCCAGATGCCTATATTAGGATGAAGGATTACGTTATTCAGAATTTCATGGCTCTAGGTACCGTTGTTTTATCACAGTGCGAGAAACATTCATACATTCTGCAGATTCCTCATTATTTAATTTCTTTAAATATAATAGAGTGCGATAATACTTGGTGGCAACGATTTGAAAAGTGAAACGCCATTTATCGTGAAACGCTACAAAATGGCAAAACGAAATTAATAGCCCCTCTGGGCTAAAACTTATTTTTAAAAGTATCACACTAATAGTAGTACAACTACTGAAAAAATATAAATCTATTTTATAGTTTTATAATTATTATAATTATTATTATTATTAATTTTTATTTTACAGTAGTGTGAATTTCGCGTAATAATGAACGACATTTTTGTGTTCACAGTATTATTCGTAAGTTCGGTATTTAATTCAGTTCGGTATTTAACTGTTAGATTTTAAAGTAAACGTAATTCTTGCTGCACATAAATCGAGTAGAAGCTTATCGGATGTCTATATTTGTATTAAATGAAGAAGGTTTATGTGCTTGATAAACTTAGATAAAGCTTAGTGTTTCATTGTTTTCGCACTCTTTTCTTAACAAGAATTGAGAATTTTCTCTCTTGGAGATAGTCTAAATTACGGAAGAAGTACTGCTACCAAGGTAGGACTTTTTATTCTTTCGTCCCCGCTTCTCATTCTCCTTGCTTCTGTAATTGATTAATTATACCACAGGCATTGCATAGTTTAATAACAAACAGAGTTGACTTAATATATATTCGGCCTAACATTTTTCATTTCATTTTACCAATGTTTTTAATAAGTTACATTCTTATATTAGTTACTTTTTTCATTTATTGCACTGAATAGAATCTATTTGTTCTTAACATTCTATTATTATGTTTGTACTTGTTTTTTGTTATATATTTTATATTTAACTCATCTAATCTGATTAGTAATTAATACTGGTATTATTCATCCTAAAAAAAAAAAAAAAAAAAAAAAAAAAAAAAATTGGCTCTCTACGTATAGAAAGCATTTCCATTCAATTATCTCTGTACTACGACATTTCTCAGGAATGTGTGCAACTTATCACAGTATAACTGTTCACAATTTATAATAGTAATTCCCTCATAGTCAGCTTCCAGCATGGCTCAAACTACACGTCCTTCGAGTCCAGTGTCCGTCAACTCGGAAAGTATGCTTTTACCACCGGAAAAAGCAGCAACAGTACGCCAAGAAACGCATATAAGAGCCGTAAATCTTTATCATGCATGTCTAGATCTAGCCAGTACTAGACGAGGCGGAAAACGCATCATCCCACCAGGAATGTTCACAAAGCTTAAAAAGATGCTCGATGAGCTCAGAGATATTGCTACAAGTAATGGGATCAGTAACATAAGCGACGTTCCGTTTCCGATAGGTATTCCGCATCCCTCCCACGCCGTCACATGTCAGTGCGATGATTCCACCACAGACTTAATTAATACAGAAACAATGCCGTCATTATTAGAGGATAATAATGTTCCTAAAATTTCATATGCTAATGCTGTAGCAAAGGTACCAAGAAAAAATAACCCAACTATTTTGCTATACCCAAAGCAAGAGCTAAAATGCCATATTACAGAGAAACTAAATCAGATCCTTCCCCTCAAAGAAATAAATGCCAATATTGATTATATAGCAAATATTAAGAATGGAGGCATCGCGATCAGCAGCACTTCAAAGGAAGAACTCAACAAGATTACTAACGCCATAAACGTTTCCGAAGAAGCAAATAACTTAATAGAAATAAAAACACCAAGGGTTAAAAAACCGAAAATCTCAATCAATAATATCCCGAATACGTTACCACCAAAATTAGTTCTCGAAGAACTAGTTGACCAACTAAGGATTGATAAAGAGGAGATTTCACCTCTCTTTTACACAAAAGGCAAAAACCCCAACACCATTAAGTGGGTTCTCGAATGCTCCCCTCGTACTCTATCAAAATGTATTGAACGTAGGAAAATTATAATTAATTGGAGCATTCTCCCAATCGCAGAATTCTACGGAGTGAGGAGATGCTACAGATGCCAAGATTTCTCACATTCTGGTAGTGCATGCAAATTTAGGACTTATTGCGCTTTCTGTGGCGGACCTCACTCCATAAGGAATTGCAAAGAAGACGTACCGGATTGTATCAACTGTAAACTGTTCAACTGCACATATGGAACCTACATCAATACTTCACATGCTGCATTCTCCCCCAAATGCCCATTATATCAGAGGGAAATCTCAAAAGTTAAAGCTGCTGCAGTTTACACATCAAAGCAAGAAGAATAGTTAGCTTACTACCTAGTTTCTTTTAAGTTAATTTAAACTTCCCTTTCTGTACATGAATCCATCAAGTACTACCGCCGCCCCTTCAGTTCCCCAATCTCAACTGTTTACGACAATTTTACACAATAATTCGCCTCCACAGGACAAGCTTAGAATCCTTCAAATAAACTTAGGAAGAGGAAAAAAGGCGTCAGAACAACTTAGTGAAGTAATTGAAAATAACAATCATGATTTAATTTGCATTACTCAGCCGTATTGCGTAAAAGGTGAAGTTAGATGCCTTCCCCTTCACTGGCAAATATTTCAATCTACCGAAAAGGTTCCTCTAGTTAACCCACGTGCTAGTATTATAGTCACCAATACCAAATGGTCCCCTACAATTATATTAAGCCATAGAGATGTGATGACGATAAGTATTAACTGTAAATCAGAACAGCTATTAATTACTTCCATTTACTGCTCACCACGAGAGGATATGGGGCCGAATCTCCACACATTAGAAAATATCTTTAGTAATCTCAGAAGATCACAGCACGTGATTACAGGTGACTTCAATGCTCACCATCAAATGTGGCATTACAATAATACAGATAATAGAGGACATACACTAGCTGACTTTATTGCTACACACAATCTGTATATACATAACCTCTCTTCAGACACTCCTACATTTGAAACAACAAATGGTAAAGGATGGCCGGACTTGACACTGTCAACATTGAGTATCTCCAATAAAATACAAGAATGGAAAGTTCTTGATGATCCAAGCCACTCAGATCATAACTACATCTCATTTGAATTATCAGAAGAAATCCCCGACCTCAAATTAAGAAGATTTTCAATCTCAAAGCAAAAAGCAAGGCAATTTGGAAGAAAAATCTCCACATGTCTTCAGTATGCGGAGAAACTTATAGATAAATGCACATCACCCGATGCAGTCCATGATTTAATGGAAACAATTATCAAAACAATACAGGAGACAGCGACCAACACATTTAAACTCCGTAACAACAACAAGATTACGAAGACTAACTGGTGGACAAAGGAATTAAGACGTGAAAAGCAACATACAAGGGCCCTTCGTAGAAAAATGAAAAGTGCTCCGGAAGGGTTGAAAATGGAAATATGGATAAAATACAAGCAACAATTAGCAAATTACAAAAAGAAAATAACTGAAGCAAAATTACGCAGCTGGAAGAATTACTGCTGTAGTAATAAAGATACATACGGCCAGCTGTATAAAATGGCTACAAGTAAAGTTTTTAGTCCCGCACATATCGGTCTTTCGAGAGATCAACTCTCACGTAACAGCCAGCTTGGTAATGTCACTGAAAAGATTCTCAACAATATTCTAGAAGTTGTTTTCCTAAAAGATAATGCAGAAGACGATGGCCACTCACATTCCGACATTAGATACAATAATACCGCTCCAAATACTCCAGACGATGTGGAATTCCACTCACAAGAAATTTCAAAAATTATTAAGTATCTTCCGAATAATAAAGCTCCGGGAACTGACGGATTAGACAACAGGATTATTAAGATAATTCACCACGCAATGCCTTTTCTGTTCCACAAACTACTAAACCTCTGCCTCAAATTTTATGTCTTCCCGAATTGTCTCAAACAGGGACAAACAATACTATTCAAGTAAAATAATAAAGATCCTACGGATCCGGAAGCCTTCAGACCAATCAACCTCTTACCTACAATAGGTAAACTTCTGGAACGTGCAATCGCGGGCAGATTACGCCACCACTTAGAGAAAAACGAAACCATAAGCCCCAACCAATACGGCTTCAGACCTCTCAAATCTACATCACATGCGATAGTAGAACTTCAAGAGCAGATCCGTAGGAATAAATCTTCAGCTCTCCATACAGCAGTACTCTGCATGGATCTCAAAAATGCGTTTGATTCCGTGTGGTGGCCTGGTATCCTTGAAGCCTTGCGCAACATTAAATGCCCTCGGAACATATTCAAGCTAATGAATAGTTTCCTAACAAACAGAGCAACGATAATCATCAGCAACAACTGTATAGTAGAAAGAAGAATAACGAGGGGCTGTCCACAGGGCTCTTGTCTAAGTGCAGACCTGTGGAACATCACCTTCAATTATATCACCTCCTACAAGTGGCCGGACCATACAAAGCTCATCGCCTTTGCCGACGATGTGGCCTTTGTAACAAATGGGCATTCAAGAGACATACTAGAAAAGAATAGTAACGAGACTCTCTCCATATTCCATTCCCTCTGCGTCAATCAAAAACTAATAATTTCAGAGCCCAAATCACATATTATTTTATTTCCAAAACCGGGCAAATCGCTACAAAGGCTACCTTGCATTAAAATCAATAATAGAAGAATCAAGATCTCAAAAGAAATCAAATTCCTCGGATTGAAAATTGACCAAAAGTTTTCTTGGATCCCACACCTCATGGAAATTCGGAAGAAGACCCAAACTATTTCTAGAGCCCTCGCAAGGATGCAAGGCACAACGTGGGGCCTCAAGTCGAGGATGCAAAACATTCTCTATAATACCGTGATCGAAAAAATAATCCTCTACGGGGCATCAGCATGGACTCACCCTATGACAGTGAAAAAGAAAAGACTCTTAGCTTCGATCCAACGCCCCTTCCTCTTACAAATAGCAAAAGCATACAGAACTACCTCAACGGCAGCTCTCTGTGTATTAACAGGAATCCCACCCCTCCACCTGAAAGCAAAAGAAGATGCAGACTTAGCCACGTTATTCCACCTCAAGAAAAACATAGAGGTAGAAGATCAAAACCTGTGCCCCCTTGATTTTGAACAGCCACGAAATCCTTACCTAAGACACCCTGCAGTACATGCAAAACTCAGAATATCTACAAAAGAAGACACCCTCAGTGTACCTTCATTTCCAGTCGTCTACACAGATGGGTCAAAGTTAAACGAAGAAGTAGGATGCGCGTTCTTTGCACTCCTCTCAGAACAAGATACAACAGAATGGAAAGGACACCTAAGGAACAACAACAGCGTTTTCCAAGCTGAGCTTTCAGCCATAAAACACGCTATTCTATGGTCTCATCAAAAACATCTAACATATGTTACCATCTACAGTGATAGCCAAGCGGCAATTAAAGCTGTCAATGATGCAAGAAACAAATCATCAATAGTGCAAGATATCTACGATTTATTATCACAGCGCAAGAGAACATCTATAAAAATAAAGTGGGTAAAAGCGCATGCTGGACAAGCCCAAAATGAAAGGGCAGATGCGCTTGCTAAAAATGCAGCTCAAGACCCATCTCTACCTCCAATCAATGTCCCATTCCCTAAATCGTATGTGAAACATATGTTGAAAAAAATTACATTAAAAAAATGGCAAACTGAATGGGAAAATGCAGAAGTAGGTAGAAGGCTTTTCAACTTCTACAAGAAACCCACATATGATCCAATCTCTTATAACTTCTTCATCAACATATTCTTATTTGGACATGGTCCTTTCCCCACGTACTACTTTGCACGAAATTTGAGCGAATCAGACAAGTGCGTATGTGTGGAAAAGGGAGACCCAGAGCACTATATTTTCAAGTGCCAGCTCACAAAAGAGCTACACTGCAAAGGAAGGTCACAAATTACGCCTGAGTACATTAAATGCATGCTAACGATACCTCATTTACAACAAAAGGTTTCCTTGATTATGAAGAAACTTTTTGCATATAAAAGAGAAGACATATGTCAAGATGCTATCGCATCTGTATAAATACCTCTTATTCTACAACTTGCAAAAATAATGCAAGATTTCAGAAATATTGCAAGTGTCTGAAACAGGCTAAATATGGTATAAATAGTTTTTATAAAATAGTTACATTAAGAATTTGGACTGTATTAGTGTAATAATTAAATCATTAATTAAAAAATAATGTAAATAATATACGACTCTATTAGATATATTAGTGTAAATGTAAGTATTATGTGATTTTCTAATGTATATTTTCTGTATTTATGATACATTAATTTACAAAAATAATAATGTAAGACTTCAGTGCTGATGCATTTGTGTGTAACAAGTTAAAAAAATGAAAGGAAATGTATTAATAAGAGAATTCGCCTTAGTAATTCAACTAAGTATGATAAAATGCACAAAAAAAAAAAAAAAAAAAAAAAAAAAAAATCTTCAATTAGCTCTTTAAAATGATGTTTATTTTAATTCGATGTAACTAGACATACTAATGTAAATATATTGTTTGTATGAAGTACAATGTACAATGAAAGTTTGTATGCATGTTCGAAGTAATTATGTTATTTCAATCTGCCATAATCCAACTTTTGTTGATAGGTTAATTTCTTTGCAATAATTGTATACTATGTCTTTGTAATTGTATATTCAATACGTAAGTCTAATATTAATGTAAAATTACTATGTAAATGTCTTGGTAGGCTAGCATCCGATGCGGGCCAACTAAAAGCCCAGCGGGGTACAGTAGTGCGGCGGAGCAACACCTGTAAAAGTCACTGACGAAGTTCTGGTGCTCCGTCCACTTTTCCCTGTCCCTGTCCCTGTGGTAGTACCAGGCATCGGTATTAGTTCCAGTAATTCCTCAAAAATGTTAAAATTCTTATCACAAGAACGAAGAAACACTGCTAATTGAGCTTTGCCACTAATGTATCCGTAACAATATGAATTAAGTAATAATTAATAATAAAGCAGAGTGCATGCACATGCATGCACCAATATATCGTACAAAACTATGATTGGAAAACTGAGACCATGAGTTCGACCACATTCGGCTATCGGGGGATGCGTACAAGTTCTGAGTGCATGTGTCCCCCAAAAGCCGAAGGTAGCTGAACGCAAGATACTCACACGCATTTGTAATTTAAGTAGTGTGTGTGTCAGCTCGCTGTGAGTAATCTAACAACACTGAATAAATTATCGTTAATTACTTAGCAGTAAACATTTCATTTTTTTCTTCGTCGATATGTTATTTTATTATTATATATTATTATTTGCCGATATATTGGCCGGCCGCAAAAATATTTGTTGTGGGCCGCGAGTTTGACATCCTTGGTCTAAAGATAGCTTAGTTAAGACGGGAATTAAAATACCACGCATGCGTTCAGTCTGTCCATTTGCACGTGGAACGCCCGTAGTTATTGTGATGTGTTCAATATTCTCGTCAAGACAATAGGTTTGAAAGTCAGTTGAAGTAAAAGCTGTACCCCTATCTGAGATAATGCGTCGGGGATTACCAAAAGTAGTTTGCTGTAATTTCAGTTTGTCGACAGCAGCTTGAGTGGTTCTTGATTTAACAGGATAAAGCCAAAGAAACTTTGAGAATGCATCAACAACTGTAAAACGATATTTGTAATTCTTGTTTGTTGACGGCAGTGGTCCCAGAAAGTGTATATGATAAGTATCAAGTGGTGTATCGCCTTTTGGAATCGGATGAAGAAAACTTTTCGCTTTACCAGCCTTCCTGGAAGAAAGAATGCAGGGTACGCAGTTCAAAATGATTTTTTAACAATCGCAGATAAATTAGGGATGTAATATTCACGTTTAATAATGTATTCCGTTTAGAGAGCAGAAAAATTACCATTAGAGTGAACATTTTGCACTATTTCGGTTTGCATTGCCTGAGGTACAACTAATAGTTCTTGGTCTTCAACTATTTTATACAGAAGACCGTTCTTTAAGGAGTAGTCATCTAAAGAGGTTTTTTCTAAAGTATGTTTGATCCCTCTAATAATATTGTGCATCTCCAAATCAGATAATGGTGGTTCAGTGGGTTTACTAATTTTAACACTTTTTCATTTTTAACAATATTTTAATTACTATATACAGAGCGTATTCTTAGGCCGCCACCTTCAACATGAACAAACTTTATTCTCTTACAACTAAGCGAGCAACAGCGCCCTCTAGCCTTTTTCTTCAAATTACACAACACTCCCCACCTGAACTCGGTGGAGAGTTCATCTTTCAATAATATATTCTAGAATATTCAATTAATATTTCGACAATAAATCCTAGACAAATGGTTATATATAACAAACATGCATACATAATTATAAGCATATAAATTTTACAAAACATTAAATGATACCTATCAGCAAGGTCAGGAGAATCAAACCTAAAAATACAAAATACAAACATTAGTTAAGTTCCATATTATATAACAATTGTATAGGCCTTTTTAAGGTACCAATAGGTGTTTTAATTATGCAAGATCTTATTTTACCATCTCTGCCTGGCATTAATTCCAAAATTTTACCTATTGTCCAAAGATTTCTGGGATGTTTGTCGTCATGAATCAAAACAATATCGTTGATTTTAAACTGAGATGCGTTAGAGTGTGGAGGACAAATATTGGCAGATCTCAGATAAAAAAGATACTCTGATCTCCAACGCTTCCAAAAATGATTTAAAATATCTTGATGGTATTTATATCGTTTAATAATTGAATTTCTTGATCCAATCAAATTATTTGATGTTATTTTATTAGCAGGCAGAGATAGCAATCGTCTACCAACCAGAAAATGAGAGGGTGTTAGTGGAGAAGGTTCATTGGGATCGGTAAACACGTAGGTAATTGGTCTACAATTAATCATTGCCTCGATTTCAATGAGCACTGTTTCAAACTCTTTCACAGTAAGGGATGATCGACCAATAATTTTTCGCAAGCTGGATTTTATGGTTCGTACCATACGCTCTCAAAAACCTCCCCACCATGGACCCCTCTCAATAATAAATTTCCAATTTATGCCTCTAGCAGAAAATAATTCTTTCACAGATGAGTCACTCAAAGTTTTAAAAATATGTTTTAGTTCTTTATCAGCTCTTTTAAAAGTCTTGGCATTATTGGAGTACACGGTGGTACACAGTCCTCGGCGAGCTAAAAATCTTCGGAAAGCTAGAAAAAAAACTTTCAGTGCTGAGATCAGTTTCTATCTCTATATGTAAGGCACGAGTGACCGCACACGTTAACAACAGCATGTAAACTTTACCTTGCCTGTCTTTCGTAAAAAATGGACCGGTGAAGTCCACCCGGTCACAGCAAATGGAGACGACTCTTGGATTCTGTCTGGAGGAAGTGGAGCGATATCCTATACCCCAGGACGAGCACTATATCGTTTGCATATCACACATTTGCTGATGATAGTCTTAACACGCTGTCTTCCCTTAATGATCCAATATCTATCTCTGATCTAAGTTAGTGTCGAATTAACTCCAGCATGGAATACCCTTTCATGCGAGTCCATGATGATCAACTCGGTAAACTTGCTATTTGAAGGTAATAGAATAGGATGTTTTAAATTCTCGTGACAGTCTGCAAATTGAATGCGACCTTTCAACCGAAGAATTCCCTCGTCATCAAGCCTTAGATTAAGGGAGTAGATGGAAGAATCGAGAATTAATTTTTTATTTGATAACTTAATTATTTCCGCTTGATACGATTCTCGTTGCGTAATTTTTACCCAATAATGTTCAGCTGCTTTAATCTCAAAAGCACTTAAAGGTCCATTCCCTGTAGACCTTTTCAGAAGCCTCCCAATAAATCTAAATACATAGGCAGTAATTCGAAGTAATTTTCCTAAAGAACTGAATTTTTCTATATGCAAAATTGGGGATTCATTGTTAATTACAGGTGCAGTCAAAATAATACTTTTTCTTAACTCCAACGATTCTGAATTTGGTTTTAATTTCTTTTGTTTTGGAAAGTTTTCAGTAGGAAAACGTAACCAGTGTGGCCCATGCCACCACAAATCATTCTTAATTAGTGACTGAGCACTAATTCCTCGAGTTAGTAAATCGGAAGGATTTAGTTTTCCTTCGCAGTGGTTCCACAATTTTTTGTTGCATATACTCTGTATTTCTGTAACACGATTGGCGATAAATGGTTTCCAATTATTTGGCGAACCTTTAATCCAAGTAATGGCGATTTCGGAATCACTCCAAAAATAAACATCCTCAATTAAATCACCAAACAATTTTTTCAAATATTTATACATTCGAGCAGCCACGAGTGCTCCCATTAACACTAAACGAGGAAGCGTGATTGCTCTTAAAGGTGCAACTCTGCATTTCGACATGATAAAGGAAGTTTTAATTTCAGAATCACTCGTACAATATCTGAAATATGCGATGGCCCCATATGCTTTAGGACTAGCGTCCGAAAATAGGTGAAGGCTTATATTCATTGGATCGTCATCAAAGAAATTTCGCTGTATCGATATTTCAGTTAAATCATTAAGTTCCTCCCGCCAAATGTTGAATTTGTCCTTAATCTTTGCAGGAAGGACCTCATCCCAGTTAGAACCGGAACACCAGATTTCTTGCATAATAATTTTCGCCCGAATAACAAAGGGTGCAATAAATCCAAATGGATCGTATATTTGGGCGATGCTTTGCAAAAGTTTCCTTTTTGTAGCAAAATCGTTTCCAGTAGAAAAGTCAATTAAATTTTTTAAATTTAACTTTATATTGTCCTCAATGGAATTCCAAATCATGCCTAAGAAATTCGATTCACTACTTAATTTATTGTCTGATTCCTTAATCCCATCTGAGACCCATAAATCGTTTAATGCTATAGAATTAGTTCTTAATTTTCTGAAATTCATCCCAGCATCCTTAAATATGTTAACCTCATCTACAGATAACCGATATGCATCTTCAACCGTTCCTGCTCCAAAATATAGGTCGTCGACATAGACAGAAGAATTTGACATTTGGAAACTGTCCTTCATTTTATCTTTATATTTTCGAATGTGATATTTTATAGTGGCGGCCAAAATGAAAGGAGATATAGTCAAACCGAAAGCTACGCGACACATTTGCATGATCTTAAAGGAGTCATTATTTTCATTAAACCAAAGAAATTTTAGAAATTTTCTATCACATTCAGCAATTCCTATCATTAAAAAGGCTTTTTCAACGTCTCCACAAAACGCTATCTTAAACTTACGAAAATTTAACATAATGTAGTATATTTGGATTTAGATTAGGTCCCGATTCAAGGCAGTCATTTAACGAATTCGTGGCCTCTGTCCTTGAGCTAGCATCGTACACAATTCTTACCTTAGTAGTTTCACTAGGTCGTATCACTGCTCGGTGAGGCATAAAATATCCCAAATTTGTATCATTATTCGGACATTCCTCCACAATTCCTTCTAATATCTGGTTCTCAATTATATTTTTATATTCCTGAAAAGTCTCCAGAGTTTTACTTAGTTTATTGTGAAGGTTTGCGAATCGTTTCTTAGCTACCTCAAAATTATTTCCTAGATTATTCGGACTGTATTTCCAGATTAAATTTGCCTCATATCTTCCGTTTTTAAACTGCAAATTTCTTTCAAACTGGTCTACTATTTCGCAGTCAATATCGGAATAATCATCAGAATCATTAATTCCCATATGTTCTAATTCCCCAAAACCTCTTAAATCTTTCAACACAACAGTGTTTGTCATACCGCTAAATTTTCAGAACAATTTTTGTTTGTTTTATTTTTCTCGATTTCCGCGGCAACCCAACCAAACACAGAATGACTGCGTACAACACTTCAGATATTTTAATTCTTTCAGAATAAACTACATTCCAGAATTCATCCCCGCCAATTAATATCTCAACATCTATGTTATTTTTTCTTGAGCAATCGGCGATCTGCAAACCGAGATGCTCCATGAAGTCTGCAATTTGTTTACTAGGCACACTGATGGACGCCGAGGAAATAACATCCGAGATCAAACATTCAATTTTTATTTTATTATTTTGTTTCCAATTCTGAATTTCGATTTCAACGACCGGATAGGAATGATTCATTGCCTTCGTCGCACCAAATGAATAAACAGAAAGTCTTTCACAACGGATTGGAGTAAGTTTTAAATGGTCGGCCAATTTTTTCGTTATAAAGGATCTGTGACTGCCTTGATCAAGAATTAATCTAGTTAATTTTGATTTATACTTAGAACAAGCATAAACTGTACAAGTTTGTAATAATATTTCCCTGGCATTACAGTCATTATTATTATCACCTTGAGGAACAGAAGCAATCAATTTTAAGTTTTGAACTTTATTTCTTTCCTCAGAATTCAAAGTCAGAGATTTAGTTTCATTTTTGGAATAACCTTGTTCCGACTTTTTGTTTACAAGGGATTTATTAGTACAAATCGATTCATTGTGATACATACCGCCACATTTATTACATTTAGTTTTATTTCTGCACCTTTCTGATGTATGGAATTTTTTAAAACAAGAAAAGCAGCGGTTTTCGGATCTTAGTTTCTTTAATTTATCAGAAACATTCACTTCGCATTTAAATGACTCGTGCAAATTATCACAAAAGATGCATTTTCGGTTAACTGCAGTATGAAATGCAGCCGTGGGTGTATTTTTTACATATTTTCTAGTTTCATATTTTGATTGATCGACTCGCGGAGGCACAGGATTTTTCCTTTCGCTTAATACTAGATTTGAAACTTCCCTGCATTCTATTTCCGTTTTAATAAATTGCGTTAATTCCGAAACTTCAACTTTATCTTTCGATCCTCTTTGCCGATTAAATTCCAAAACTAAATCGTCCGGAATTAATTTTAATAATATTGGAATTAATAAATGTCCATATGAGCCAGAAGTTACTTCTAAAGTTTCCAAATTACGAATTGAAACTTCTAATTCGTCATATAATTTACGTAAAGCCTTTACGTTAGCAGAATTTTTAACAGCTTCTAAATTGAGAATTTTATTCATGAATGAATTAATGATCAGGTCTTTTCGACCATATCTGTCCTTTAGTAATGGTACACAACTATCATAATTACTTTCTGTTAACTCAAAGCCTGACACAACATTCGAAGCTTGTCCCGTTAAGAATGTTTTTAAGTATACAAATTTTTGTATTTTTGAAAGCGTTTCGTTTTTATGTATCGAATTTTCGAAACTATTCCAAAATTCATTCCATTGTTTGGGGTCTCCCCAAAATTTATCAATCATTAATTTTGGTAATTTCAGCGTACTACTCCCACTGGAACTGGAACTTACATGCAAAATTCCATTACCACTAGACTGGTTTAAATCAGAACTTTGGGGATTCCTCGCTGGCGGTACTGCGGTAACCGCCCCTAGAAACTGCTTAATTTGACTACAAGCAATTATACATTTGTCATTGTATTCTTCACTTATACTACAATCTTCTTGAATTAAGTTAACATCAATTAACTCTTGTATTTCATCATCAAGCGTTCTCAAATTATTTTTCTTTTCGGTTAATACTCGTAATTCAAACAATTCCCGTAATTCTTTAATCGAATTTTCCTCCCCTTCAATTTTTAATTTGTCTTCAATCACTTTAATTAACCTAGTAACAGACGATCTCAATGTGGAACGTTTACGTTTCAATCTATCTAACTTTTCTTCCATTTTATTTAATTTAAATACACCCACGACAGCAATAATAAATACTTACTAATGTACTACAAATAATCACTAAATAATTAATTTAAGATTTTCCTACCTTTATTTGGAATTCCATTGTCCCTTGAATATGAAATATCCATTGAAATCGAAACACTTGGATCGAACACCTAAAATCTTCACAAAGCCTTAATTCCTTACGCCGATGCACCATCTAATAATATTGTGCATCTCCAAATCAGATAATGGTGGTTCAGTGGGTTTACTAATTTTAACACTTTTTCATTTTTAACAATATTTTAATTACTATATACAGAGCGTATTCTTAGGCTGCCGCCTTCAACATGAACAATCTTAATTCTCTTACAACTAAGCGAGCAACAGCGCCCTCTAGCCTTTTTCTTCAAATTACACAACAATCCCCGTAATGAAGTCATCACTTGATTGTGCGTCAATAATCTTTTGAGTGACACTGTCAATGACAATTAACATGACAGGGAAACGACTTAGAGCATCTACTTGTTTCATAAGCTGTCCAAAGCGGTGTTTTATTGTGTAATTAAAGTCTTCAAGATAAAGAGCCCATCGAGCAATGCTGGGTGTTATGTCTTTTTTAGACATAGTTTTTTCAAAAGCAGCGCAATCTGTAACAATATCAAATTTTGTTTCGGCTAAATAATGTCTAAATTTTTTAAGGGCTTCAATGATGGCTAGGATTTGTAGTTCATAGCTGGAGTATTTCTCTTCTTGGGGGGGTACAGAAAGAGGCGCAGCCCCCATCCACCTAATCGATTTGATTTTATGACTTTTCCAGGGGGGGCGCCAAGTTAAAAACCACATAATAAAATACGCCCATTAGGATATAACCTAATGGACCTTAACGGTCTTCTTGGGGGTAGTTTTCTTGCTCATATAGTAAATTGGGTGGAAGGAAAAATCAGTGCTTTGTTGCCAGAGAACAGATCCGTAACCGTATTTACTTGCGTCACAATGAAGTTGAAGCGGTAAACCTTGTTGGTAAAGGTGCAAAACAGGATCACTGGAAAGTGCTTCTTTCAGTGTTAAGAAAGCGTGCTGTTGTGCAGGATCAAACTCAAAAGGAGTGGACTCACGTAGTAAGTCACTGAGGGGTTTTGCAATTTTGGCATAATGTTGAATGAATTTTCGAAAGTAACCAGTTAGGCCAAGAAAACTTTGAACCTGTTTAGCTGTTTTGGGTTCAGGAAATGATTGTACAGCGTGTGTTTTGGATGGAGAGGGTCGAATGGTGCTATCTTGAATAACATAACCTAGGAATTCAATTTTTTTCTTTAGAAAGTTGCATTTCTGAAAGTTTATTTCTAGACCATAGTCTGATGCAAGTTGAAGACTCATCGTAATTTTTTAATTCCGTCGTCTTCGTCCTTAGATGGAATAATTATATCATCCACATAAATTATAACAATTTGATCACTAATGAGAGGTCTGAATATGGTATTGATAAATCTTTGAAAAACGCTAGGAGAGTTGCACAGTCCAAAGGGAACTTTAAGGAATTCATACTGGCCTTCATGAGTAACAAATGAAGTGTATTTGCTGCTTTGGGGATTCATGGGAACATGAAAAAGCCGTTTTTCAAGTCAAGAGATGTAAAGACCTTAGAATTCTGTAAATTATCAAGAATTTGCTCTATAAGGGGGAGAGAAAATTTGTCTTTCACTATTTTCTTGTTAAGACGTCTGTAATCTATACATAGTCGTTAAGATCCATTTCGCTTTTTGCAGAGGACAATAGGGGCAGCAAAATCGGAGCAACTAGGTTTTATAATTCCTTCGTTCAGCCAGTGCTGGATTTGAGCTTCTACAATACGTTGTTAGACGATAGATAAGCGGCGAGGACGTTGACTAACAGGGATTTCATCCGTTAAAATTAAAGACATTTGCAAATCAGTTGTTTTGGTTTTATTAGGTTTGTAAGCCGAAACTAGGTGTTTGATTTGTATGCGATGATCTGGATTGGTAAGATGCGTTAAATCAGGAGAATCAGGTTTATCGAAAATATTTACAATATTAATTAGAAAATTATGGTCAGGAAATTCTGCTTCTATTAGTTTAATACCATGCTTTCCAATAAAAAATTCAGCTTGCTGAATACAATCACTTCCAATTATTGCGTCAACAGATAGTAGATTATCTTCAATAACATGAAAGTCAGTTTGAAAGTTTGTATTTTGAATTTTGAAACAACCTGTGAAATATCCTACTGATTGTACAATGGGATCACCAAGTCCTGATAATGTTATAGAAGATTTTTGAAGCACTATAGAACCAATTTTTTGATATGTTGATGTGTTAATTATAGTAGCTTGACGGCCAGTGTCAATCAATGCTGGAATGATAACGTCAGAAATATTGATGTGAATCATCATAGAATGTAGAGGGTGTGACTGTACGACAACTTGATTGAGAATTGTCTCTGATTTTTGTGACGATGGAGGTGATGCACGATTTGGTTTCTGAGTACAAGTAGACGATTTATGGCCAAATGAATCGCAGGAAAAATATTTAGGTTGTTTATGAAAACAATTAGAACTTTTATGGCCTTTAGACCCACAATTGTAGCAAACTATAGGTTGGGTAGGCTTGAGAGATTTTGCTTTCTAAGTGATGAGATTTATTCTGTTTAAATTTCAGATCAGTAGAAAATTTAGCATGTTTGGAAGCAGACACAAGCTTCTCATAAATTTTTAACTTATCTTTGAATTCACTTACAGTTTTACAACCATATAATAAAATTTTGTTAGGGTTTTCTGGAATACCATTTATCACTTAATCAAAAATAGAAGACATATCAATTTGACCTCTAGAACCAGTTTCTCTCATAGCAATAAAATAATCGAATAACGATTCGTTTGGCTTTAAACGTCTTGTAAACATCAGTTTATGCAAATCTGCACTGTTAAGTTTAGAGGAAAATTCTTCTAACAAATATTCTTTTAACGTAGTAAAAGCTTTGACACCATGTAAAGAATTTACAAAAGTTTTAGCAGAGCCTGATAAGCATTTTTTGGTGAATATTATCTTGTGAACATCATTTGTAAGTCTATTCAGTTCAAATAATTCTTCTATGTCAGTTAAAAAAGATTCAATTAAATTATCAGAAGAACCACCAAAAGGTTTAATCTGAATTGTTGTTCATTTACCAGCGATGACACGACAGGCGTATGATGTGTTCGATGTTTATGTAAACAAATACCGGAGCTGGAAGTCTGCGCGTTTTGGCTAGCTGCCAAGTTCGAACAAGGAATTGACTGCGTAGTGGTTTCAAAATCTGTTTGATTTTCGGCAATTAATTTTTGTTCTGCGTTTTCTAATTCGTTGTCAGAATCAGAATCGGAAATAGCAGTTTTCAATAGCAAATCGAAATTAGTTAAAGCATTCACAATTGTAGTATAACATTCACCAGCAGAAATGGCACATTCTAAATTCAGAACATTAAGAATCGAAATTACACTCATGTCCATAAATTAAGGATAATGCAAAATCAGGCAAAGGAAGATTTAGAAGCAAAACCAATTTGACTTATTTGTAAAGCTTATTTATTAAACAAAAGGTAAAGAGCAAAAAAAGATGCTATATATTTGATATTATTAAAAAATTAACGATTTTTTCTCCCTGGAGCAAATTACAAAAAAAAAAAAAAAAAAAAAAAAAAAAAAAAAACCTATTTACAAAAAACCAATATTACATGGTTGGTATGATTGTTAATACATTGTATGTCTCGCAGACGATGCAATACAGTCCGTACAACGCCTAGGCATGCTGAGTATCAAATTATCGATCTGATTTTGGGGGACATTACACCACTCAAAAAGCAATGCTCTCCGAAGTTCCGGTAGACATGTAAGAGGAGGTTGACGGGCTGCAACTCGTCGGCCAAGCATATCCCACACGTGCTCTACTGGATTCAAGTCCGGTGAGAATGCTGGCCAGTACCTACGGGTGATATCCTCCGATTGAAGGCATTCGCTTACGAAGTTTGCACGGTGAGGACGGGCGTTGTCATCCATAAACACAAATTGTGCGCCCATGGCGCCCCGAAACAAACTTACATGTTGTTCCAGAATGACGACCCGATAGATTTGGCGTGTCATGGTTCCAATTTGAACATGCAGGCCAGTTCTAGAACTCAGAATGATTCCACCCGAAACGAGCACTCCTGCACCACCTTAACGCTGTCGTTCAATGATGTTTTCTTGATGGTAACGGGTACCTGGAGCTCTCCATATGAAAGTCCGGTGAGAATCAGACTGCAAGCTAAACCTGGACTCGTCGGAAAACATCACATAAGCCCGCTGTTGCGGTGTCCACAATGCATGCTCTCTCCTCCAGGCTAACCGCAGGCGACAGTGAGTCGCAGTAAGTGGAACGCATCTGACAGGTTTACGAGCATATAGACCAATCTGCCCTAAGCGTCTGTACACGGTCTGCCTTGAAATTGTCGTACCAGTGGCTGAAGAGAGCTGACGAGACAGGTCTGAGGTTGTGCTCCGCCTGTTTCTTTTGGCAGTAACTGCCAAATACCGGTCCTCATTCGGCGTTGTAACTCTGGGGCGACCTGTGCTGTAACGTCTACTCACATTACCATCATCTTGGAATCGTTGCCAAAGCCTGGAGATGACACTCTGGGCAATTCCAAGTTCGTCTGATACTTCCAGTTGGGTAGGGCCCCATTCCAGACGGCCGATAATTCTACCACGTAAAAAATCATCCAAATGCGTCCTTTGAATCATAACTATTCGGTTATTGCACTGAAATGCTTATAAAGCGCCTGCGAACAATTTTACTTCTTTGCCTGTATTCCTCATACATCACTCTCTTACACTCTCGTCATTGTGATGTACCATCGGTGTCATCTGGTTACTTCCTGAAATTTGCATATGATTCTTGAAGATATGTGTAGTGATTTTACAGGTGATATATTTATTTTAGAGTTCTATTTCCGCGTGACTCCGAATTATCCTTAATTTATGGACATGAGTGTAGATAAAGCAGAGTGAAAATATTTAATAAACGTTCCTTAACTTCGGCAGTGTGAAAAGAGTTATCTAGTCCTGTGAATTCACGAAGTCGTTTGCGATTTGAACGATCGCCTTCTTGACCAAACACAAATTTATGTAGTAGCGTAATTGCTTTCGTGGAAGCTGATTTTAAGGATTTAGCGATATGTGGTATATCATTTAAAGTTGACATTGTCACAACTTAACTATTTCGGAGAACACAAGTGAGAAACAAGTTTATACAATAAAATGAACATTGAGTTTCGATTTCGAAAGGAAAAGTTCTGGTTTTTCACACAATTCGTTCTAATGGTAAAAATATAGTTTCAGTTCATCAAAATTGAATTCAAAGAGTCTTTAATTTCACTTCATCAAAATTGAATTCAAAATATTTGTTGTTTGATTCTTAAAGAACAGCTTACTTTGACTGAAGAAGACCGGTCGAAGCTCCCATGTAAACTCGGCGTCTAGGGGATTTCTACGCTGACGACACACATTTAGGTGACTAAGTATTTATTTAGTTATTGATGGAGATACAGTGATGAGTATTTACAAATGAAAAAAGAGTTATAATTGAGAAGTTAACCGCTTCGCCATCTATTAAAATACGTCTTAGCCAAAAACATGACTGTTCTATTTCGCTTCCATCGTCCATCTCTCGTTTCACTGCAATGCCGTTCGTTGTGTTGAGTTGTTGCACTCCTGCTACTCACAGTATTAATAGATTGCGAAGCTGTTAACTTCTCAAATATAACTCTTGTCAGATCTTGGGAAGATCAGTTAAAGATGTTATATCATATTAAATGACACCGCTCTGAAACACTGCTTTTTTCCAGACCTTGGGGGACTTGAATTAAAGGTGTTATTTTACCTCAAATGGCAACGCTTTGGAAAGTGGCTATTTGCCAGGCTTGTAGAAGATAAATTAAAACTGTTGCGTCTTATTAAATAGCAATACTGTATATGCAAAGTGGTTGTAATATATAATATAATAATAAATATGTAAAGCGTCTATCTTCCAAGTTTTGTATGTGTGTGTGTGTGAGATTATGGCAAAGCCTCGAGGGCTATCTGCCTAAGGGGAGGGATGCCTTCGTGAAGGATTTTCTTAGGGAAACCGGCTCGTATACACGTTACACATGGGGAAAACCACGAAAACGCCCATGCAGCCAGCCCGTTCATGGGATTCGAACCTCGGACCTAACTATCAGTGTTCAGCAACTTTACCGCTCGGCCGCTGGTGGGCCCCCAAGTCATGTATGAAAATAAATTGAAGATGTCATGCCACATCGAATGGCAACACTGTTATTAGAAGTGCACATTATCAGATGGCAACTCTATTATTAGAAGTGCGCAAATATGATAATCCTAAGTTGCATTTACGCCCAAACATTTTAAAACTTTTCTGTCTTCAAATGCGTAACCCATTTTTTTAACACGAAACTTTGAATTCATTTAAAATATTGAATGGTATTAAACTGATGTTTAACAAAGAAGATTTATTCTAAAATGGAATTGGAAATTTAAAAAGTAGGTGCAAAGAGATTTTATGTAAGCGTTTCAAAAGCAGTTAGAAGGTTTTAGAATGTTCACAGAAATGTTCTGAGAGACCGCACACAACCCTAGAACGCCACAAGTCAAAACACATAATTAAGCATAGTTTTGAAACAGCTGAAACTGTTTCGAATGTCCATAGAAACAGTTCTGTGAGATCGTGAATATCGCCGAAACCCTTAAAACAAGAAATATTGATGGAAACGTAGTTCGAGATACATTTGAAGCAGATGGAACTGTTCCGAAAGTCCACACAAATGTTCTGTGAGAGAATGCCTATAAATGAGCACTCTCAGGGCAAGAAATATCCATTGAAACATCATTAGGCATAAATTGCAAGCAGCTGAAAATGTTCAGAATGTTCATAGAAATGTTTTGGAAGGCCGTGAATATCAGTAAGCGCCACAAGGCTAGACATTGATGAAAACATAATTGGAGATGACTTTGAAAGATATAAAACTGTTCAGAATGGATACAAAAATGGTCGGTAAGACCAAACACTTCAACGCATACCACGATGCAAGATATATTGATGAAAACTTAGAGCTAAGTTACAGGCAGATGGAATTGTTCAGAATGCCCATAGAAATGCTTTGAAGACGAAGGACATGAGCAAGCTGTATAAGACAAGAAATGTTGATCCAAACATAATTAGAGTTACGTTCAAGGCAGATGCAGGTATTCAGAATTTCCACAGAAATATTCTGAAACCCATGAACGTGAACGATCCATATAAGAGAAGAACTGTTGATGGAAATATTATTAGAGCTAAGTTCGAGACAAATGGAATTGTTTAGAATGTCCACAGAAATATCCTGAAGACCATGGACATGAACGAGCCTTACAAGCGATAAATATTGATGAAAGTAGAATTATAGATCCATTTTAAGCATATGGAGCTGTTCAAAATATATACGAAGTATTTTATAAGTATATCAACAAAACGTACAGAGCAAAACATTGTTATAGGTATGATTGAAGCAGGTGAAATTGCTCGAAGGGTCCAGATAAGTAATCGGAAAGACCGTGGACATGAAAGAATTCCACTAGGTAAGAAATGTTGATCAAGATATAATTAAGCTGTAAACAAGAATGTAACTGTTCAGAATGTTCCCAGAAATGTTCAGGGAGAAGGCACACATTAATCCCACAGATGGCAAGACACATATTGAAAATATATCACCAGAATTGAAGAAAATCTCTGAAATGCTACTAATGGTGGGATAATGGTTTGTATTCCGGAGAAGGCAGAGTTGAATCTTCATATTTCTAGTTCAGAAAAATTCTGAGTCTTTATAACTATTGTGTCAAGTAATGGAATGGAGCGAAAGCTTTGCAATATATGCATAAAAGCGTGTTATGCATATATTGCAAAGCTTTCGCTCGACCCTCTCATTACCAATAAAGCCTGCATGAGCTTTAACCCAAACTAGCTTTATATTTAAATATGAACTCGAAGTTTCTAAATGACTTTAATTTCGGCAATTAATGAATTGAAATTATCTGGCCGGGAAAGCGCATGGAGAAGTGACAGGCAGTTAGTGGGTACAGATGTGGGTATAAACAAGGTCTTAATTTTTTTCCACAATAAAGCTTGTTTGAACACTTCACTTTCTGCTTGGAAGACTGACTTATATGTATTCAACTTAAACATTCTACATTCCACCTCAGTGCCATAGTAAAAAAACAACAAAGGCAGCGCCTACGTTACCCCGACCACAGAAACATCTGCATATATATCAAATACATCTATAGTTGGATTACTTTTATGAAAATCAAAACCAAGTCTATCGGAAGGACGAATTAAGTGAATATTAAATTTTTTAAAAACATTCTTCGTAATAAATAATCTTCAAACATTTTCAATTCCATTCGTCCAGCTGTAAGTAAAAATTTTTCATAATAAAATTCATACAAAATTGAGAGAAGCGGCAGCCCAGCCAGCACAAAGAGGGCCTCGGTAGGCACCGTTCTCGTCTAAAACGGTTTAAAGCTAAAACCCAAAATCTCTCTGAATACTCCCTAACTTCATCCGTAATTTAACCAGTTCCCCTGCCCTGTATCCCCAAGCTCCAATTCCATACATGATGATTGGCAGTACAACGTTTAAGTAAATCTTTCTCAGAATGGAGGATTTCAAGGATAAACTCTCATCTGAAACAGTTTCCTAATTAAATAAAATCAAATCAGTTCGTTTTTGTATCAATGTAAAATGTTCTATAAAATTTTATTTATTATCAACGATAACGACAAGATATTTCCTAATTATCTACAAATTTCATTCTTTTGCCTTGATGTTTCAAATGTTGTGGTCTAGTCTTTTTACCTCCTCCGGGAAAAAACATTGCACATGGTCTTTTCAATATCAAATTGTAATTATCTTCGTTTTTTCAATCACTCAGTATTAAAGCAGTTTCATCAAATAATGTTTCAATTTTTTTCAAGAGAATCGTGTTTTATAAGAATCATAATATCATCGGCACATGTAATTAATTCCACATCTTCAAAAAACTTTTCTTTCAGCAATTTATCTACAACAGTGTCCATCGCTCTGCTTAGCCAGATGGTAAAGGATGCATTGGACAAAAAACACATCTTAACAGCTATTTTTTAGATCTAAAATCCGCCTATGACTTGGTTTGCAGGGAAAGTCTTTTGTTAAAGCTATCTAATATTGGTATCCACTCAAGCATGTTCCACTGGTTCAAACGTTTTTTCGATCAGCGAAGAGTACGCTTCGAAACCTGCTTCTCACATTTCAAGAACCTTAACTTGGACACCCTCAAGGCGCCGTCACTAGTTGTTTACCTTTTAATATTTATATAAATGACCTTATTACTGACCTACTGAAGATTGGCGATGTCAAATGCCTACTTTATGCAGACGATTTGGTCATCTGGACTGAAAATCCCAAAAAACAAGCTGTATTACAATCTGAAGCTTCTTTAAATCGGCTCTAAATAAATTAAGCGATTGTGTCATGTTAATAATACGGAAGTAAATCTAGAAAAAACTGTATATCAAACTTTGACGTGTAGATCTTTGCAATTCAAATTGCCTTGTCCCAGCTCCAATGACAATCTGAACATTTTTCAAGGTCTCTTATACTGTCAAATTCTATGGCTGCCCTCCCGACCATTGCTTCATCTGAAGCTCCTGTTTTAGCTGATATTTTGAATATTCGTCTGACCCTTACTGATTTAATCGAAACCCACATAGAGATTGCTTTGCAGTGGATACCAGCACACTGCGGACTTCAGGGTAATCAAATAGCTGACTCCCTGGCAAAGAAGGCAACCAAAATTGCTCAAATGACAGATAAACCAATTCCTTTTTATACCGCCAAACTGTTAATTAAAAACTCTTTAAGAGAGGACTTTTGGAAAAACATCAAAAAGACAAACAAAGGCAAGAAATGGATTTAAGAAATCACAAATATACTACTGTGGCCAAGGGATAGATCTGTTGATACGTTTCTCCTCGATACTGGCCATGATTGTCTCTCTCAGGATCTATATAGTATAAAAATACTGGCAAGTCCTCTTAGCTAATTGTGCAACATTCGTGACGAAATGGACGAAGATTGAGTCACTATACCGCAATGGACTCGGGACGCTTGTGGGAGAAATACTAGAAAGCTCGGCACAAGATGAACGATTTATCGATTCACTGGAAGTTCTAATTTTATTACCTTATTCTTCTGTTAATATATTTGCATTTATGACTACAGTTGTCTTTGATAATCTTAAGCAGGTTTCGAAGCGTACTCTTCGCTGATCGAAAAAACGTTTGAACCAGTGGAACATGCTTGAGTGGATACCAATATTAGATAGCTTTAACAAAAGACTTTCCCTGCAAACCAAGTCATAGGCGGATTTTAGATCTAAAAAATAGCTGTTAAGATGTGTTTTTTGTCCAATGCATCCTTTACCATCTGGCTAAGCAGAGCGATGGACACTGTTGTAGATAAATTGCTGAAAGAAAAGTTTTTTGAAGATGTGGAATTAATTACATGTGCCGATGATATTATGATTCTTATAAAACACGATTCTCTTGAAAAAAATTGAAACATTATTTGATGAAACTGCTTTAATACTGAGTGATTGAAAAAACGAAGATAATTACAATTTGATATTGAAAAGACCATGTGCAATGTTTTTTCCCGGAGGAGGTAAAAAGACTAGACCACAACATTTGAAACATCAAGGCAAAAGAATGAAATTTGTAGATAATTAGGAAATATCTTGTTGTTAATCTGCCATTGGAAATTAAGAAAAAATGTTCGAGAGCAGGGGAGCACTGTAGGAACCCCGAGGGCATTCCTTATAAATATTCATTACTAAATCAATACTCTTATCCTTAAAGCAATTAAAAACAATTTTTCTATTACTAAAATTATTTTTAGATAAAACAATTTATATGTATATTAAAATGAATTAAACTGTGCCATAGGGAAGGCCAATCAACGGAATCAAATGCAGCCGAAATCTCTAAAGAAATCAAAGCTACATGTTGTTTACCTCTAAAACGTCTGACATAACAATCCAGTAAAGTGCATCTTCCGTACCTCTTCTAAAGGTAAATCCATACTGAAACTCAATAAGTAGACATTTATCACTAAATGTCAGTCACATCGAATCTCTACTATACCTCTTCCATGTTATATCCAAGTTACGAACATGTAAATTTCACGAAGACTCTTATTAAAGCTACGTTTTCTTATTAAAGCTACGTTTTCTTATTAAAGCTACGTTTTCTACGGTTTCTGTGAAAAAAGGCTATGTGAATGGTGTAAAGACTTACTAAAAAAACACATTTAGCGGCAAAATTTCCGTGTTTGAAAAAAAATCTTTTTGTGAATCGTTACATATATACATTAGAAGTTACTAAAATTTAAACTTATTAAAGCTTTGTGAAGGTAACTTAAATTTATAATATCCAATCTTCTAACTTTCTGTATAATTTCTAGTGCATCTCTATCTCATGTTCAATAGGAAGTTACTAACGTAGATTTGCATAAAGCTATTACTAAGAATGTGTGAAGAACATTTCTATGCATACTTAGTGTATCTTAAATTTACAGGGGGGAGTTTTTATGTGATTTTCATTTAGCTCCACCTCAGGTACATCTAAAAATCACTAACGTCTAAACAAATTTGCGGAAAATCTCTTTAATAAGCTCTTTTTAACACTGTGTAAAGTTTGCTTTTCTCTGCTAGGAAATCTCTCTGCTAGGAAAGTATATTTGCAGGGGAAAATTTCTTAGCATTCTATGAAATTCACAACGTATTGCTTTCATGTATGTATCTGAAGTTCAAAACGTGTTACATTACAAACGCTAACGTTACATATTTGTACAAAGATCTTAACACTGTGGGAATTAATCAATTATATTTATGTGTTCCGGACACTGTGGCGGGTCCACTGCACGGCTCAACCTTTAATTTCAACTCCGTGCAGGACGGAAGAAGCAGGTTCGAGAAAATATTCCACAACGGGAACTAAAAAATCTAGCCCGAATTTCAGGCGCCTTTATCCAATTAGAAGAAGTACTCGGTGGCCACTGAAAAAATCACGAAGGATGTAGAAATGTAAGAACCGAAGGGCTAATCGATTGGCCTCTACCGTACCTCCTTAAATGTTCCAAGTTAGGAACCCTATTCGTGTATTTTATACCCTCAGAGCCGAGAATTTCCCAGTACACATCTCAACCAGTATAATAAACGACCCCCGGAGATAAAACACTTTGCGAAGGAGCTTTTCTGCATACTTATTGCTGAGAAATTAGAAGAACATGGTAATTTCTAAATTTCTTTACAATTTTTCAATTCATCTAAATGTCGATACAATTTTCAATTCACCTGAATTTCAATAGAATTTTCACTTCATCTAAATTTCGATACAATTTTCAGTCTACCTAAGTCATGTGTACACTAGGCGTTACCAATATCGTACTTCCCAAGGCCTTTTTTGTTGCCCTAGAGGACAGTTTCTGTACACGTCTCTTTTTAAGAAAGTAGAATTATAGGATTGGGCTCTTTTGCAAGTAAATATACTTTTCCAGTGCTATTTTCTTCGAAAATAGACTTACAGGGCCCGAGTTTCTAAGGAATAACTAATTTTCCGTTGCATTCGTATTATGTAGTGTCCCGAGGGCCAGTTTAGACGTTCGCAGCACGAAACAGTTCAAATATCGAAGACTTCCGATAGCGTTAACGACATTTGATCACTGCATAACAGATCCATGATCAAAACCCAAGCGCATTTTCTATCCTTAAAGACATTACTCGACTGAAAGGACCGAGGAGCCTCGTAGCGTCACATTTCCTATCTGTGCTAATAGATGGCGACACGCGAAAACAATAACAGACCAAGGAACGAGCGAGAGCAAAAGTCCGGAGACGCCATATTATGTGTATGTCTGAAATTACTAATGTATAAATTTGAACTAAAGCATTACTTGCGCCCCGTGAAAATGACTCTTTCGTATACGTAGCATCTTTACTGAGAAAGTGGATACACAGGGACAAAATTTCCAACTATCGATGTTATTTTTAGTGCTGCTCTACCATTCTCTCTGGCCCACCAGAGGTAAAGTCGCTGAACACTGCTTGTTCGGTTTGGGCTGGAATCCCGACAAACGGGTTGGATGTATGGCAGTTTTCGAACTTTTCCTCATATGCAACGTGTATACGAGCCAGTTTCCCTTAGAAAGTCTTCCAGGAAGGCATACCTAAACTTAGGCAGATAGCCCTTGAGTGCCCTCCCATAATTAAATAAACAAAAGCAAATTCTAATTCTCTCTAAACCTCGCCAGGACTTTTATTATCACTTAACTGAAAGCAATTTTTTGCATGCCTAATACCTTAGATTGAAGAGAAATTTAAAATTCCAACATACTTCCAATATACAAGGACTGGAAGTTCCAACATTCTTCTAGAATCGTTCCACCGGTACATCTCGAGGTACTAACATGCAGATTTATATTGTTGCGTTCTACGGGTTGGTAGATTTGGAGTGATTGATGAGAACGCTTGATGAAGAATCAAAATACAAGTTATTAGTCAGTATTACTTAGGACAGTTCCAAAAAGACGTTAACAGTCGTAGGAAAGACTACGTTAAACATGCTGAAACGATCAGCAAGCCAGCCTTCCGGCTATCAAGTAAAGACAGCTTCGTGGCAAAGCACTAAAAGTACAGCTCCAGACGCGGTTCGTTCGCTTTCCGGCTAATCTCTGAACTCAAAACACTGCTATTGAACTCAACAGCACTATTCTATTACTCAAGATACTTTTCACGATAAACTGCTACTCCGCGTACAGCCAAGGTTTATATTGCTTTTGATTTGCCTTCGAGAATATGCTGGGGAAAACCGGTAAGAATGTTCCCGTTCCGTCTATGGCATATGGCCAATTTTATCGTCAAATGTTGCCAAATGGCGATTTTGTGACAAATCTGGCGCCAATCCTGCCTTGCCACGTTCTGGCAATCCTAAATCCGCTTTAAGGGGAAGCTATCTTACCGCAGCTGGGCTGATAGCCTGAAGGCTGTGTTGCTGATCGTTTCAGCGTATTTATCGTAGTTTTTCGACGACTGTAACGCGTCTTTGGACCTGTTCTGTGTAATACTGACGAATGACTTGTATTTTGAATTTTCATCCAGTGTTGCCATCAATCATTCCAAATCCATGAACCCGTAGAACGCAAACACTGGTGTCAAAAGTGGGACCTAAACTGGACATTTCGTAACAATATTAAACCTCTGCTAGAAATAAATAATAATAACCAGTGAATAAAGTTTTTCAGCATACTTTTTATCCCTGAAACGGAAAAGTTTCAAATTCCCTATGTATTTGGATTTAAAAGTTCGAAGTTTTCTCGAAGCTTTTATTATCGCGCCAAGTGAAGAGAATTCTGTATATAGAATACCCTTGTTGAGGAAGCAAACTGACATGACCAGAGTTTCTAAAAGAGGATAATATTTTTACCGTGCATTTAAAGTTATTAATATACTAAAATGAATCAGTATTTTATCAATGAGCTGTGAAAATATTTTTTTTTTTTTGCATACTTAGAATTCTGCTAAAAAGTATATTATAAGGATTGATTGATTCCTAACTTCACGCGAAATTTCCTGCGATGCGAATCTCTGCGTACGTGTATATTTGAAATTGCTGAAGTGTCAGTTTGCATCTAATTCTTTCGAATGTTGTGCGAAGGATGTTTCTTCGCCTACTTAGTTCCTCCTGACCTAATGAAAATCGACAGGGAGAGAGTTTCTAAATATTCCGATAAAACTTGCAGCAGTCAAGTGGATAAGACAAGGAGCTCAAGATATAAAGATCGAGGTTCGAAACTCACTTAAATAGCCTATCTGAGTTGGTAGAACAACGGAATATAAAGATAAGAAGACCCAAAATATAAAAAAGAAATAAGATAAATGGAGACATTGACTAAAATATGTATACAATTTAACATAAAGTCCACTGCCAAAAGGGGCATTTTGTTAATTATTCTCAGAATTGTTTTTATTTATAAGAAAAATTAAATGCAAGTTATTTTTACCATCAATATAAATTCTTTCAAATATCATATAAAATTCCGAATGCTTTCAATTTAATATCTTCATTTTTACAAATATAAGTCCTTACACAAAGGTTTATTACATTAGTGGCGTGGTTAATCACATTCTCTCGCTTCCCGATTCTCCATTGCCCTCGTGCACCCCCTATCGGCGGCTTTTCTACAATGCCATCTATCGGCTGATAACACGTATAAACTTGCATAAGCAGTTCACAGATCCTCAACATACATAGCACGCTCGCAGAGAAAGCATAATTAAGGAATACAGTACCTAATTATCAAGAAATTCTCAGTGCACTTACACCCCCATGTGTATCTCAGGCTACTGAGACACACATGGGGGTATGCGAGGTGTTTATTAGCACCGTGTGAAGGGAGCTTCTTTGCATGAACTTTATCCTTGCTGGGAAGCTAAGTTTACAGATGGAAATTTTCAGCTTGCCGGGATAGTGGCTAGTGACTCTGACTTCCGTACCAAAGGGCTCGGGTTCAAATCCCGAAGGAAGCATGGATGTTTGGTAAATTCATAGTGTCTATGCAGCATGCAGTAACTCTAAATATGTGGCGAGTCGAAAGTTCTCTCAAGAGGTTGGTGGTAAGGGAAGACAGTTGGAAGATCCTCGGACCCGTCCTCCCGGGGTACTTTCCTTCAAAATTGGGCGCGGAACTCAGTAAAGTCATACTGTTGGCCTGTATGGTGCCTAAGTGTGTTATTAACGACTGACACAATCTTGCCACGATGAATTTCGTGAGCTTCCTCTGATAGATTAGTCACAAAAATAACAGGTAAAAAATAAATTTACCACGTGTGTGTCTTGAATTTGCAAACCTGCAAACTTGAGAAAAAAAATTGTAGAGACATTAGAATTTTTCGGAAGGAAGAGAGATTGAAAAATGAGCAACGCCTTCGCCGGGAATCGAAACGTGGACCTCTGGAATACGCGCCCAGGGTGCAGACCACCACACCACGACGGCACGCTATGAAGGCGGGAGGAATACCTTATAAATTTTCGACATTGTTTGAGAAGGTGAAATGCGAAAATGGGTGTTTCTAACTATCTGATTCGAAAGTTTCTAATGTTTACCTTTGACTTTAAAAGCGCCACATAATGTAAGTTTTCTCAAATGTTTCGTATGGTTGTTGAGATAGTATGCTTTTAAACGGAAGTGTTCTGATTCTTCTGACTATAATATTGAAATTTCGTAAAGATGTTTTATACATTCTGTTAAAGCAAACGGATCCTTTATTTATTAATTTATTTGTAATTATCTTGATAAGAACAATTCGCTGATCTGATAAATTTCGTCTTTAAATCAGTTCTGTAGAGATGGAATAAGCTTATTTATGACTGCGGTTTATTGTGGCTTAGAAGATTTAAATATGCATTTTCTTTCAAGTCAATCTATAGATACACTCTGCTCACACACACACACCATAAGTGCTGATTCTATATCTCTCGTTCTACTGAGCCGATTGACGAAATTTAATTTGCGTTTTTCATGACTCGAAAATACGACTTAGGATAACTATCAGATTTATATATAAAATTCTTCTAACGTAGAACCTTTGACATAAAATTGGATTTTTTCTGAAATGACATACCATTTTTTCAATATTTCGATTCTATGAAACAAATTATACAGAAATATAGTATATTAAATTCTGTAAACATCTGGTGAGCAACTAACCGAGAAATTTAAAAATTTATCTTGGCGCACTTTTTTTAGTATGAGCGATTAAGAATTCACTTGGTGAGATTCTGAATTTATGCTAACGTATTTTCCTTTTCCTTTCATTGTGCACGAGCGGGAAAATGATGTTATCTTTCATTCTGTCAAATAATTTTAACAAAGCGCGTAAACCACGTTTGGGGTCTTTATCGCTTATAACAAATATATCAAATTTCAAAACGGGCCAATATATGTATTTACGTTTATCCTGGAAAATTTTAATAAAAAAATTCTAATTTTTTGCAGGTGTGTTTAGAAAAAAATATATATTTTAAGCTGATAGTATATAATTCAAAACGTTTAGCGAAAAATTTGTAAAATATACCAAAAAATTAAAATTTTAAAAATAAATCAGAAATTATCTGCAAATTTTATTCGGATTGAACATAAATTTCAAACTATGAAAGAAGAGATCAAATAAGCTTAACAATAAACAGATATTATTAAATATATGCCAAATTCAATTAACAATGGGGAGCTAAAATTTTAAGAAGTAATTTTTTAAAACCTACTCAAGCAATTTTTACAAAAATTGGCCCTTTAGCATAATTGGAGTAATAGAATCGAAATATTGAGAAAAATCAGTATGCCATTTCAGGAAAAGTGCGAGTATGTGCATAGAGACATTAGGTTAATTGGAAAAGCCGGAGAGATGAAAAATGAGCAAATCGCCTTCTCCGGGAATTGAACCATGGACCTCTAAAATACCGGCCCAGTGCGCTGACCACTACACCACGAAGGCACGCTAGGAAGGTAGGAGAAATACCTTATATGTGTCAAAATACTTTGCTATATATAAGCCTAATATGTATGCTAAGTTGTGCTTTCGAGACATGAGAAACGTAATTAAATTAAATATCGTCAATCACCCAGTAGAACGGAAGGTACAGAAATGTCCCATTTGTTTTGTGCACAGTGTATTTTTAGCAATATTCATATATTCTAAAAGGCTTCGACTGGTGCTTCTTTAAGAAATTTCTCTGAAATCATTTTCGGGATTTCTATCGTCAATATTATAGTTCGACCGTCTCAAACCTCTGGCTGGCATTCTGCCAAAACACTTAGACTTGTCTAAAAGGGGCGTTATTACTTGCTGCGACGTTAAAAGGTCACATGACAGTCTTCTCTTCTCCGGAACGAGATATGCTGGAGGGAAAGAAAGTCCCCATCCTTCCGCCCTATTTTAATAATAATTCGGTCCGAATGGCGCATGCGTGTTTGCATTCATGGACGCGAATGATGCGGTCGAACTATACTTTCTACAAGCAATGAAATGATACCACCCTTTAGCGAAATAAGATAAGAATCTGGTAGTCTGGAAAATTTAGTTTGGAAAAAAAAATTCTTTTCCTCAGAAGATACCTGATAACGAGGTTTGATTTATATACATTTTAATTTTATTTTAATGCATGTCTTTTTTTATCTTGTTAGACAGTATCAGCTCCTCCAGCAACGTAACCATTGAAGCTCCGGAGCCTGTTCAAAAAGCAAGTAAGTTTAGTCTAAATCTTGTCACACTAAGATTAATTATCAGAACTTACAAACAAATGCACTTGAATTAAACTATGTAAGTGACTGAGCTACTGAAAATTAGCTGCTTTAAGATGATACGAAATATGGGAACTACAGGATTTGAATAACAGAACAAACACATAACTAACATAACACTTCAACTTCCAAGCTAATTTATCGTTCCGGGTCAAATAAAAGAGCTTAAGATCCTGCAATCTGAAGAATATTCTGCAGAATGAGAGGAGCTACCACCATATGAATACCGAGAGCAACGGTCGGAGCAAAGTGAACACGAACATTGCACCATCTGTCGAGAAAAATAGTAACGAATCGTGAAAAGTTATAAAGTATTAGAAGTTTTGTGATTTACGTTCACACAAAAATTATCTTTGTTAGTTAACCTCAGAGTCCTTTTTAACGCGTTTTGAGTTCTAACATCTTAATTTTTCATGATTCATTATTATTTTCCTCGACTCTGGAGCTACGTTCGTGTTCACTTGCTTCATCTATTGCATCGATATAAATATGCTCATCAATCTTCTCATTTTGCAGACTTTGTTTTACCTCTTGAGGAAGAGGAGCTTGTGTCTTCGCAGTCGATAGAGTTTTATTCTAAAGCTACGCCAAAATAATTTGCCGTTTTGCCTAATTTTAAATCATATCTTTTGCAGAATAGAAACACTTTGAAAACTGACTATTTGTGAGGCAGGAATTTATTTACTGTAAACGTTTCATGTTTCACGCAAAAAACGACCCTTGTAAAATTGCATAGATGTTAATTTCACGACAACGTTATGTAATGCGACATTATTATATATCTGCCCCAAAATTTTAAAAAGATTCATTTTTGAACATCCAAATTATTTTTGTCAATACATTTTCTACTCCATTTTGCAAAATGGATTATGCTAAAATACCTTTTTAATTTTTACTCTTAAATGTTAAAATTTCGTTATTTTTGGCAATGAAACAGTCTTAGCAGAACATCTGCAAAACTTCTCAACCATTAAGTTATGTTAATTTCGTTTCTGTCTGTAATATGCAGAATTACATATACCACAAGATAATAAATCGAATATTCTCGTAAAAATGCACTGTCGCCAGCGCATCAAGAATTAGACATAATATACAAGAAACATAAATAAATACTTACATACATTTACAGCATCATGAATATACAGAATACTTCCTCCGTGAAATATGTTTCAAAGAACGTTTAACGATTCATTAAGATGAAGCTTTTACAACCATCTAAATAATTTCTTTGGGGAATAATTTTACAAAATAGTATGAAATATCAAGTAGATATTCGATGCATTAGTTATAGTTCCTGATTCAATAATGAATCTTTTTACAGACATTCCCAAGCCCATTGACCTATTGGCTAGTCTTCAAGAACGTCTGCATGAGGAGCTGAAGCGGAGAGTCAGCTTGTCGTCATCAAAAAGGAGCATTTCCGTTGCTTCTTACATCACGCCTTTGTCATCAGCTGAAGAAGTGCAGTTCTGGCTCAGTTCCAAAGGATTCTCCTCCAAGTAAGGGAGTACTTACATCTCTGGAAGCTTTTCCCGTATATTATTGTGTCTGGGCAGCGGTGCTCATCAGCGGTGTTGGTTAGAGATGATTTGCAAGTTGAGGGTACCTGTAGTCAATCCTTAAATCGTCTGTATGACGCGATGCAGTCAAAATATTTTTAAGTTAAAATTAACATGAAAATATCAGTAAGCCACCGGTGATCTCCAGGTGACTTTTAGTTAGCGACCACAAGCGATGACCTTGAGGTGACGATCACTAGCTGTGACCTACGGATTGAATATCACTGCCACTAACCCCATGATTGACGATTACTAACGACGACCTACAAGTTGAAGATCACTGGCGACAAAGCTGCAGTTTGACGTTCATCGGCGATCACCAACAGGTTGACGACCATTGGCGATATTCTACTTGTTAATGACCATCGCGATTATCTATAAGCTAACAATCACTGGCAATGCCTTACAGGTTGAAATCACTGGTGGCGACCCAGAAAATGACGATCACTGGCGATAACCTTTTAGTTGATGATCACTGGCAATCACCTGAAGGTTGATGATCATCGACCATTACGTATAGGCTGACGATCCTTGGTGATGTCCTGCAGGCTGACGATCATTCAGGTGGTCATGTCCTGCAGACTGACGATCATTGACAATGACATGTAGATTGACAATCGCGGACGATCACCTATATGTTAAGGATCACTAGAGATCAGTTATAAACTAACGATCATTAGCAATGTCTTATAGATTAACGGTGTAAGATCTACTCTTTTTAGCTATCATAAAATGTGACTGGATCACCTAAGTGTTGCGAATTCTCGCACAAGCTTGGAGATGAACACAACCGGGAGAAGCATGTAAAAGATCCCTTTATTGAGCACATTGTTATGTACAGATCACACCGACTTACAAACACCAACATTTGCGACAAGAACTTGAAAGGCAATGTAACACTAAATTTAAAGGCAAAGAGTAATGCGAAACTACACTCAGACCTACACCGGCAGAATAATAACTCAACTGAAAAAATGTGTAGCTGATATTAAGGTTAACAGCTGGAAGAAAATAGCAACGTGCTTTCCAAATAGAGAAATCACGCTGTGTCTAACCTTTTCGCTCCAACAGTTAAAAAATTCTCGTTCACCATAACTTATTTATATCCTGGCGAAAGAACGCGAGTGGAATAAAAGAAATCAGGAAAGTCTCACAAATTAAAATAAATGTTAGTAAAAATAAAAAAAAAACCAACAACAGTTACTGCCGGTGACCTAGAGGCTGACAGCCACTGACGGTAACCGATATACAGGTAAACACTGGCGGTAACCTATACGTTGATAATCACTGGCGGTGACCTAAGAATTGATTTCATTGGTAATGATCTACAGCTGACGGTTACTGGCAGTCAACTCATAGCTCAGCTGCATGAGGTGATGCAGTAATTCAGATACACTTTTGAGCTAAAATTAAAGCGAATGATACTAATGTTCATCGAGGTTATATATTGACAGTCGTTGGCAGTGGTATACAGATGGTTAGTCATTGGTGACGTGTGGGTTATCAGTTATTATGAATCGATTCGTACACAAGCAATATCAGACTCTACAGCAAATTTAGAATGATTTAAAAATGTGCTCAAATTCAGTTCGTTTTCTCAAAAAGCTGTTAATAGCAGAATACAAGACGCAATTTGAAGCGGATGCCATTCTTTTTAATTAATAAACTGAATAGCTCTCTTCGTAGTACGCTCTCGCAACCATTGTTCCATATAATATGGACACGACAACAACAACAATAAACTGAGTATGCAATAAAATGAGAAACCAAATCCGAAGTTTAAATTGAACAAATTTCAGTTGAAGATTGTGAAATATCTTTATTTTCTCAGAATGATTGCAACTTATAATGGTCTCAACTTGAATACCTTTCAACTTAATATGAAATAAAATGTATGTTTTACCCAATCTCACATCCAGAAAGTGTATGTGGAAAAAGCTTTACCCTATCGTACATAACAAAATATTTTTTTCCTAATTTTTCTAGAAATGCAATATCTTGTTTTCAAAACAATGAACGTTCAGTGTATAACTCTGATCTAAGCAATTAATTTTATTAACTGTGAATTAGATGTATGTTTATGGAATAAATATATAGAGAGGAAAGAGATTAAGAAAAAACACCTAATTATAATTTCAATTACCATTCTGCTGCTACACATATACATAGAATATTTTTTTATAAAATATACTCATATTATAAATGATAAGGAAAGTTACTCTTAAGAATATTTTTTAATTATAAAAAAGAAGATATAGTATAAAACCCGAAACAAAGATAAAATAAGTGCACACATTATTTCCAATAGACTGACATTTATCACTCTAAACGCAATGAAAGTTTATAATTTCAAAAACAAATTTAAAGTTTTCTTCCTTGAATTGACAACTGTATTAGAATTGGCAGTTTGCCAGGAAAGACAAATTAAAAGCTTCAACCATAGGATTGGCAACAGCTGTAAAAATTTGAATTGGCCATTTCGCGCTGGCATGAAATTAATGTTATTATAATTACAACTTTTATTTTTCTTATTGTTAATATAAAATGTTATTGCCACTAGGACATTTTTCGGCATGCATTTAAATCTTCATGTATAAAATCTCCACCATCAAGTCTTCGAATATAGCTGTTATGGTTCTGCATTTCAGGGTTCAGCAAATATACCAAAATATCAAAGGAGAAGAATTATTCCGTTTAAAAAGAGCTGAGTTCGAGAAAGAACTGGGGACAGACGAAGGCCTCCGACTCTTCAATCAAATCGCATTGCAGAAGAACTTCTGTGGGGTACGTAACAGGGAAAATAGTTTCTGATTTCTTCAATTTCATTCCATTCAAAATAGCATTGTGCAAATTTAGCTGAGTTATTTTCGTAATATTGAAATCTTGCCACTTTACAAATATATTCAACGATTTTTACTTGATTGCAATTCATAATTAATGGCTAAATCAACAAATCCCAGATAAGGGTACCTTAGCAGTCTTTCATTTTCACCTTTATCTACTATCTCTCAAAGCAATCGAGCAATCCTCGATAAGGGACACCAACTTAACCACGGCTGGCTAAGTACCAACTCACGGCTCATGCCAAAGGAATCAGTTACCTTTATCCACCATATCTCAAAACAATCGAGTAATCCTGAATAAGGAACAACAACATAACCACTCCCGGCTAACGAGCAGCTTACGACTAATGACTAGTGAACCAATTTTAGGCTACAGCTATCTTAATATTAGATTGTTTTCATTAATGTCATCTTCCGCCTCTCAAATTAAACTAGCAAGTATTAGATAAGTAACAGCTTTTAGCTAAACAGCAGTCCAAAAATCCCAAGCTAATTGGCACCTCTTGGCTAGATCCCATTTAGACGCACCATGGAAGCAGACTTTCCTTACTGTTACTGTCCTCATCTACTATCAATAAAAGAAATCTACAAAATCCTGCAACAGTAGCTAACCGTTGTCAATCTATCAAATCTCGGATAAGGGGACCTTGGCAGTAGACTTCCCTTTATCATTGCTGCCCTAGTCCACCATGTCTCAAACTAATCTAACAACTCCTGGCCATTGCTCTTGGTTAAAAAGCAGCCCAGCAACTCCGACCTACTTAGCGAATCTTGGGAAACACTTTGCCTCAATTACTTGTTAAAGTCCCTTGGCAAGAGACTTTCCTTTTTTTTCTTGTCATCATCTCATGGATCAACAGCGACTCTCGATCAGCTAACCAAATTCCGGTTGAGAGTACCCCAAAAACAAACAATCCTTAGCATTCTTCTTCCACATCTCTTACCTCTCAGGGCTATACCACAATTTTTACTCAATTGAACAAATTCTGGTGAAGAGTATCATGGCAACAACTTTTCTTTATCATTTTTATCCTCATCTAATATAATTCGTTTTGCTTCTTAATAAGGTGTTGCTGAATATATGGATTGAGGTTGGGGACCTTGGAAGCCAAGCATGACAAAGTGGTGCATCAGCCTGCGATCCTTACCAAAAGATGTGCGCAACCTCAATCCATATATTTAGCAGCTCCTTATTAAGAAGCAAAACTTGGTGTGTTAGTTTGTTGTTGTCTGAAGCAAAATTAAACTAACAGTGGGAGCAGAAACTCTTGGTTAGCAGTCACTGTACTAAATCCTGCCTAAGAATACCTCAGACGTATAGAAGGTGCATACGTCCGAAATGTTAACATAAAAAATAAACACTGAAATTTCAAATGTTAACATTTAAGAAAATTAATAATTCACTGAATACTGCATGTAGAGGGATAAAGATTGGCACACGAGCATGAAATGCCACGACGTTTTATTGAAGCATTAAAAAATAATTATAAACTTTTGGATAACAGCCAGACTTCTAAATCCTGACCAAGAGTCTCTTTCAATAATAAACTTTCTTAATCCTTGTTGCCCTCATCCACCATCTTTGAAAGCAATCTAGACGCTCCTGGCAAAGTAAAAACTCTTTTTTAAGGGGTAATCCAATTACTCTGTCTAAGCAGCAACTTTTGACAATCGACTTTTCTTATCACTATTGTGTAGTTCTATCATTTTTCAGAGGCATCTTGCAACTCCTAGCTGAAGTATTTATAAAAAACTATCTTGTAACTCTTATTTAAGTTCATCACTTTTCTAAGAGGAAGTTCACCCAAATCCTGCTACGAGTAGGTTGGCAGCAAATTTTTTTTTATTATCCTTGTTCTCATCTTCCAGTCTTTCCAAGTAATCTAGATGCTCCTGGCTATGCAATGGCACTTGGTTGAGGAACAACCCAAACTGTTGCCTCAGTATTAATTCTTAGCTAACCGGCAGTCAATTAAATTCTCGCTAAATGCTTTTTGGGCAACAACCTTTTTTAATCAGAGTTATCCTTATTAACCATCTCTCAATGTAATCCATCAAAAGCTAGCTAAATGGAAGAGTTTGGTTAAAGATTTGCACAACATCTGTCGGCAAGTAGCAATTTTTGTTTAACATTCAGTATATCAGATCCGGTACCATAGAAATAGACTTTCTTTACCATTGCTGTTCACAACCTACCTCCACCAGCGGCTGAGCGGTAAAATTGCCGAACAGTTGTAGTTCTATCCGGGGTTCGAATCCCGTCGAAGGGGTTGGCTGCATGGGCGCTTTCGTGGTTGCCCCATATGTAACGTGCATACGAGCCAGTTTCCCTTAGAAAGTCCTCTACAAAGGTATCCTAAACTTAGGCAGATGGCCCTGGAGTGCTTTGCCGTAATTCAGTAAACCAAACCAAACCAGAACCTACAATCTTCCAAAACGTTCGAAGTCAGACCACTAATTCATGGCGAAAAGTTGGCAACAGACATTCCTTAGCATGGCTGCCCTCATTTATCATATCTCAAAACAATATAGGAATTCATGGCCGAGTAACAGATTTTGATTAAGGCGCAATCTAACATTTCATAGCTAAGTAGCATATCTTGTATAATAGCCAGTCCATCAACTACTGACTATGAGTACTTACGCAGCGGACTGTATTTAACGTTATTATCCACGTTCTTCATTGCTCAAGATAAGTAACAGCTCTTGATTAAAGGGAACCTTCGAATCCTGGCTAAGAAGCAGTTCTTAGCTAACTGTACTTAGCTAACAGTATTTCGGCAGAAGGCCTTTCTTAACGTTGTTGCTTTAATCTCCAGCTTTCAAATAGAACATGAAGACCTAGTTCAAAAACAGCTCTTGGTTAAAGAAAGAACAACCAGCCAGCCACACTTCATCAACCGTATTAGCTGGAGAGGATTGGCCGGCCAGTATCGCACCAACCCATGACTGGACGTTTTCAATGGGTGACAGATCTGTAGACGGTGCAGCCCAGGGCAGCAATTGAATACCCTGTGTATACTATAAGGTCAGAATACGGCGTGCAACTTGTAATCTTGCATATCTTGTTGGAAGATGGCGTTTGGCAGGCCTCAAAGGTGGGATACAGCAACTTGACGTAACATGTCAGAAATGTACCGATCTGTGTTTAAATTACCGTCGATCCGAACTACAGATGTGCTTCTCGTGCTCCCAATAGCTGTACAAATCATTACACCAGGTGCAGGGCCCCCTATGCCAATATCGAATGCAAACAAGCGACGTGCGGTCTCCTCAGAGCCTCCACACCCGCATACGGCCATCAAAATACTGCACGCAGAAGCGGAACTCTTCTGAAAGGGCGACATTGTGCCACTCTTGTATCCAGCTTTGTCGTTCAGCGCACCAGAATTGCCGTCTCTCTCTATGCTACATTGTCAAGGAAAGCGGAAGAAATGGTCGCTGTGCTGATGGTTCACGCTGCTACAAACGTCGACGCACCATACGAGCGGATACTGGGCGTGATGGAAACATGCTCATTTCCTGACTAATGGTCCGTGATGTGGTTATACGGTTTTGCAGGGCTGACCTTACAATATGTCTGCTCTCTCGGGTGTTCGTCATGGGAGGACATTGAGATCCTGCTTGCTGTTCAATATGACCCTCAGCAAGTCATTGATTTCATATTCGCCTGACAGTGATTTAAAATCGACCAGTACGATATCACTAAACGATAATCCATACTCTCGATAAGCAACTATCATGCGTCTATCGAATTCTGATACTTGCTGGTAAGCATTTCTTATTATTCGAGGTATAATAATATATTTTGAGCAAACTCGGACCTTACAAAGCGCTTTCCGAATGAGAAATCCACTATACAGCTTTTCTTTTATGCGTTCGTTTTCTCCTTCCTGTATTGTCTAAATACGCTGAAATACTAATCATTTGCATATCCCAACCTCTTCTTTATTTCATGTGATTTTGGCTTTCGTCAGATCATTCCTTCCTGGTGTTGCAATTTTAATGTCTAGCAAAGTACATTACCAGCACATTTTGATAATGCTTATTGGCCTGAATTATCATTTCTCAAAGCAATCAAATAACTATTGGCTATAAAGCAATTCTTGGCTAACAACCAGTTCATAAAATGTTAATTAACAGTGCTTTGACACTGAATGTCTTTGTTATGTTTTCTCATCTGTCAAAGACCCAGCAATTTTTGGCTAAATTATAATAACAATCTAGAAACTAAGGCCCAATCCATATTTTTTTATTTTGACTAGAGTTTTAGAATATCCTGGCTAGGAAGAATACCTGCCTTCAGGCTCAACACATGTTCATGGCTTTGATCACAGAAAAGTTCAAACCACCAAGATTTTAATTAAATGCATTGAAAACTATATATTGTTTACCTATCACAGCTTTATGACCAAGAGAAATAAAACTAAATATTAAAGTCATAAAGTTGCTAACAATGATGGATTTTACAAGGCCTGGATAAAAATGACTGAGAATATTTTTACAGTTTCGAAAAGACTTACCAAGTGTAAACACTGAATAATCCCTCGATATAATCGTCTACCATGTCTACCACATTCTGCCAAGTTATTAGTAGGAGCCGTACATTATCAACACTTCTGTTGGTGTCCCACAGCGACGTCCCTGTCGCAGGGAGGTCGCTGTGGTAGACTTTTGATTTGGCTAAGAGATCAGTCACATGAATTCATATGGGATGACAATGGCTTGTGTTCGAGTACCTACCATCGTCATCACCGCATGAGATCCGTAACAGCTCTCGCATTATGACAAGATGCCTTGTCATAGAAGATGACAGGATTCTTCAAGTGAGAAATCATATGCGTTCAGAACTTACAAGGAGAAAGAGACGACACTTGTGGTAATGTATACAAATCCTCCATGAAAATGCCTGGCGTAATACTGCGAGCGCCTTCACGTATTCCCTGCAATGTTGGCAATGGAAAATAAACCGAATGCATCCCATACGAATCCATGCAATTATGATCTCGCTAAAACGAAAGAACTACTACGAAGGCTCTATTACAACAGTAGAGAAGCTTTAAGGAGCCCGCTATAGGACCATCGACAAAAGTGGACATCCTGATAACATAAAATGGAAGTGCTTCCAGTAACTAGCAGAAAATGGTAGACATTTAGGCGATTATATTGAGGGATTCCAAATGTGTAACCAGTAACTTCACCGGTAATAAAATATTTTCGACACTATCGACGTGTTATTACTACTATTTATCCAATCCTTATGAATACAAATTATCAGAACCAAACTTAATCGAACTGCAGTCACTTCTATTATTTCTGCCTGAATGCTAATTTTTAGGTATAATAATTTTTAGGGTTTGGGCATGTTTCGTTGCCTTTAGAATTAGTGTTTATGGAAAATAATATGTATTACTATAAAAACATAAATATTCTTAATGAGGACCTGAATATATCTTTAGAAAACTTAGTATCAATTACACTCAAGTTCTAGCAAGATAACGATCCTCAACACAGCTCTTGTGATTATTATAAAAATTACCAAAATTCGTAAATATTCTTCTAATTTAATTCATACCGAACCTGCAAAGAGTTAATTGAAGAAAAGAATAAATAAGATAATTATTCGAAAGTTCTGCTAAAAGCAAATCTTACGTAGGAAACAAATGGAACATTCTTCATAAAAAAATTAGTTTAATCCATGCCAAAGCGGGTGAAAAGCATCATTTTAGCTAAAGGATACCCAATGAAATGTTTCATTTTCTGTTATTTTCATGTTTTTTTTTAATTATTTTTATTTATTTTTTTTTAATTATAGAGTCATGTATTCTTTGGTAACATAAACTAACGAGACCTAGAAGATTAAGCCAGGAATTATCCGAGGGTCTTAAGGACGACAAACTCCAAAGAAGGGTGTTACGAACCTTTTTATGAACTAAATATAATTTCACAGTTGGCCCAACTTAAGCGTACACTAAAGACGACACTTCTGGCTTAACTCAAGCAGGTAACGATGAACTTAAAAATCAAATGAAAGTTTAGCCTCACGGCTCACAGGATAACTTAACGCGCAGGAAGGCTCTGATTCGTAAAAGTCGGAATAAACAAATCTAATTGGCTAGAAGCTTTCAACGCCACGTAATCTAATTGCTGGTAATTCAAGTTAGCAACGTGGCCTTCAAGCAAGCATAACACGCTCTAGAATCACCTTCCAAAACATTCCCTTAAACACTTCTTCCTACCTTGTTTAAACACACGCAAGCTAACTTATTAACATTCTGCCAAGATAACGTGGGTTGGAAGCGAGAATCAAAGGAAAGTTGAAAATAAACTGTTAGATAAATTAAATGAATCCCCACAAAACATAAACTGTGTGTTTAAAGTTTCCGAATACTTAGTTCATTTTCAGAATTTTTTTAATAAACTTTAAAAAAAAAACGTTTTCAATAACTTCTTTCAAAAAAATCAGATTTTAAATTTGATGATCAATAGTATATAAGAAAAAAAATATAGTAATTTTTTTATAGCGATATTTTTAAATAAAACTGAAAAACGCAAGTGTCCAAAAAGAAAAGTGAGTCACTGCATTTGGTATCAATTCTAAAGTTCTTTCGCTATCCAAAAGGCAAACGTCACCAGGATTGCCCAAATAACGCTAATAATTGCCAAAGACAAAATCGTACCCTCGACCGAAGATTAACTTTTAAAAAATTGCAAGTTGAACTCTCATTTGAATTTTCTGATTTCAGTTCAAAACTCTCACTTCGAAGGAACTCAATTCCGTTCTGGAAGCTCGGAGGAAGAAAATTGATCCAGACGACGATTTTGCGGACAGACGAGATTCCGCTGACAGCTTTGCAACATCCATTGGATCCAACTAAATATCTTTTGCTTTTCTGGTGTTGGTTGCTGCGAAAGAGGACTTACCAGACAGACTCTATGAAGAAGAAACTGCTGCCATTTCTTGATGCATTACTTGAGTTATTTTTGACCCTTTTGTGATAAAGTATATGTAAACTAAAGCATGTATAAAGAAAAGGTATGTGTAAAGTAAAGTATGTATTTTGTATCAGTTCAAGACACTTGTGGTTTATATAAGTCAAATAAAAGTAAATTATTGAATGCCCTTTTTAAAAACGAAATTTCTAGCTTCACTTACATACTTTAAATTTTCTTAGGCTTTAATAACAGCAGTATTTTTTAATATAAGATAACGATTCTTCTATTTGTTCATTGATTTACAAAACACAAAGGTCATACATTAGAATACGTATACTTTGAAAAAAAAAAAATAAAAATATCTGAAGACTTTCAGATTAAAAACATAAAATCTGAAAGTAACATAAAATCTGAAGGCAGTAATATAAAATCTGAAAGCCTTCAGATTTTATGTTACGCCTAAAGGGGCTTTATTTAACGTTTTGTGCGCTACCTATATTTATTGAATATAATGTTCTTCGCACTTAAACCATAAAATTCAATTCAACAGCAATATCATAAAATAAATTAAAAACAGCATATCTTTAGATTTTCCGATACACAGTCTCGCGAGCAGGAGGTAAAAATATTTCTTCCTATTTTTTTTTTTTTTTTTTTTTTTTGTGCATACGGTGTTACCAATGCTCGCTTTGAAATCGTTGAGTTTGCTAATCTAAATTTACGTTTTACGAAATACATAATAGCATAAATACGAAATTCCAAATTTTGACTTCCAGATGCTTCCATTCGAATGGAGGACTATGATATTCAAAATTTCATGTCTCTAGGCATCGTTGTTTTTTCACAGTGCGAGAAACATACATACATTCATGCAGACTCTTCATTATTTAATTTCTTTAAATACACTCTTAGACAAAAAAAAAAAAAAAAAAAAAAATAATAATAATAATAATAATAATAATAATAACAACAACAAAATCTGAAATGTTTCTGATTTTTAAATTACGTCCAAAGGGGCGTTTTTTAACATTTTGTGTGTTACCTTTCTTTATTAAATATCATGTTCCTCGCACTTAAACCATAAGATCCAGTGCAACAGCAATATCGCAAAATAGTTTTAAAACGAGCATATCTTTAGAATTTCCGATACAGAGACTCACGCGCTGGAGATAAAAATGATTTTTCTGCACAACGTTGCCATTCCTCGCTTTGAAATCCTTGAGTTTGTTAATCAAAAATTCGTCAAAGTTTTAAAAAATAGGAAATCGATCATAAAACAAATTTCAAATTTCAAATTTGGTCTTCCACATGCTCATATTCGTTGGAGGATTACGTTATTTAAAATTCGATGACTCTATGTACCGTTGTTTTATCACAATACGAGAAATATACATACATTTATGCAGATTTTTCATTATTTAATTTCTTCAAATATAATGCAGGACTCTAACATTTTGTGGCAACAGTTTGAAAAGTGAACCGACATTTATGAGTCCGACGCAAAATGCCAAAACGAAACTAATAGTCCTTCGGGATTCAAATCCCTTTGGACTAAAAAAAAAAAAAAAAAAAAACGACGCATCACGACACACCGAGAAGCTATAAAGCAAATTACACACAAATTGATATGCATACAGGTTTCGACGGAAAATGCAAAACTTTACATTTTGGCTACCAATGAATGAACGATTGTCGCTATAGCGTATCTGATCCACGCAACTGGCAGGATATTTGAGAGGAGAAATTACGATTCCAGGTCATAAATTCTTCACGAATTTCATTCCCTGATTTCTGACAGACAGTAACTATGCCTCGCAAACAGGTGCGTGAACGATAAGCGCAGATGTCAGAATTTGAGAGAGGTCGTGTAGTTGGGCCAAAGAAGCCAGTTGGTCCTTATCGGCGAATAGCTCGACATTTGAGCAGGAGCGATGCCACTATTAGACGACGTTGGCAGGAATAGGTGAACCATAGCCGCACACAGCGTCAAGAAGGAGGCGGTGGGCCTAGAGAAACGACAGAACTTGAAGACCGAGCAATCGTCAGAGCGGCACTCACAGCCAAAGATGAATCATTATCATCGACTGTACATACAACTAGTGCTTCAGTGACTGTAAGGATCATTCATAGACGGCTCACAGAAAGGGGGCTGAGGTCACTGCGCCCCTTGCGCCGACTACCATTGACTTCTGTACAACGTCAAGCCCGCATGCAGTGGTGTCGGGCTCATTCGAACTGGAATGTCACTGACTGGAGTAGAATAGTCTTCAGTGATGAGTCCCACTTTGAGCTGAGCCCCGATGACCAGAGAAGGCGAGTCTGGAGACGCCCTGGACAGCGGTGTGATACCAACCTGACTGTCTTCCGGCAGAAAGGCCGACAACTAGGAGTGATGGTCTGGGGTGCCATTTCATTTTATAGTAGGACCCCTTTGGTTGTCATCCGTCGCAACATTACAGTGACAGCGGTACGTCGACGAAGTTCTAAGGCCCGTTGTGTTGCCCTTCATGTCACTCTACCCTGGGCTTACATTTCAGCAAGATAAAGCCCGCCCCCACACTGCACATGTTTCTATTGCTTGTCTTAGTGCTTGCCGAACATTACCTTGGCCAGCAAGGTCGCCGGATCTGTCTCCTATTGAGTACGTTTGGAGCATTATAGGCAGGGCCCTCCAACCAGCTCGGGATGTTAACGATCTAAAACGCCAGTTGGACAGAATTTGGCACGATATCTCTCAGGAGGACATCCGCAACCTCTATCAATTGATGCCAAGCCGAATAACTGCTTGCATAAGGGTCAGAGATGGACAAACGCGTTACTGACTTTTTCACTTTTTGAAGCTCTATCACTTCAATAAATCATCCAATTTTTTTCAAATTGTAATCATTTGTTTTTCTGTACATGTACATCACTTCTACCAATTTTCGTCCCATTCGGATAATTCCTTCTTGGTGCACCTTTTTTTTTTTTTTTTTCTTTAAAATTATATAATGCAGGGCTTTAATATTTGGTGGCAACATTTTGAAAAGTGAACCGATGCAAAATGTCGAAATGAAATTAACAGCCCTTCTGGGCAAATTGCCACAGTGGGCTAAAAAAAAAATATACCGTATATACCCGCGTATAAGTTGAGATATTTTGGAAAAAAAAAAAAAAAAAAAAAAAAAAAAAAAGACTTCATAGTGGGGGGTCAACTTATACTCGGGGCCATAAAAAATTAAAAGAATCGGAAGTTCAAAAATTTCTTTATATAATGCAGTTGTTTTCTTCCCGCACTCAAATTGGACGACTTATCAAATAAGTCACTTACTTGAAGTAATTTCATGACTTAAATTATGTGACGAACTAATCACAGAGTTTCATACTTTAACTAGAGTAAGTTTCACGCCAACACGCCAAGAAAAGAGAAATGCAGATAGTTTTTACGTACGTATAATAATTTTACGTACGTATAATAATAATAAGCCCTTCAAAGTAAATGTTAGAAAATATTGGGCAGAGTGGATTAGTTCCGGTCGACCAACATTTACAAAGGGAGGCAACATTAAAAAGCCCGATATTACATTAATTGCTCAGTGGGTTAAAGATGCTTGGAACGAAATACCCTCTGAAATGATTATAAAATCATTTAAAAAATGTTGTATTAGCAACAAACTAGACGGCACGGAAGATGATACTGTTTTTGAAAGTGAAAATGACGACGAAGGCTCTAGTAGTGATTGTAACAATACAGAGTTCGAGACTGAAAATATGTATGATGACGAGCCAATGACGGCAGAAGAGTTCTATGAAATGTTTGGCGAATCTGACCATGAATCGGACGTTGAAGGATTTTGATTTTGTTTATTTACCAAGTTTTTTTTATCGTATATTTACTTTTTTTTTCTCAGATGGTTTTGAATAAATGTAGTACTTAAAAAAATTTTTTCGAATTTTCTCGATCGATTTCGGAAGTGGGGGGTCGACTTATACGCGGGTTTCTTATTTTCTACGAATTCTTTATGTCGAAGTGGGGGGGGGTCGACTTATACGCGGTATCTACTTATACGCGGGTATATACGGTACTTTGCACTTCACTGTAGTGCCTCTGAATATGACCTGAAATTTTAAAAGTATTGTGTAAATATACAGTAATGTTTAACACAGCATAAGCATTAAATATTAATGATGGTACTACTTTTCCTCTAGAAGAGATACATATAGGCTCTTAAACAATGCAGGCTTGTATCACAACTCAGGTATCTTTAATGAACCTATTTAAAAATATTTTGGAGACTTAATGAAAAAAAAAATTATTTCTTTTATGGATAAAAACACATTGCATTAGATTACGGCAAAATGCTTATGTGGATGGATATTTCCAATGGCTCATATTCACACAGAAAAAAACACAAAAACTCCCATGTAATCAAGACTGAATCCACGATAAATTACCAGCATTCCGTAGTTTTTACCACTCACCTGCTGGTTGGCTCACTTGTTAAAACAGATCTACTTCATATTATTTTATAAATCAGGAAATTGTTTCAAATGCTTAGTTTCAAGATCTTCTAGGCATTATTAAAAAATATAAAACACAAATTTTAATAATATTCTATAATATTATTAATTTTAATACTATTCTTTCAATTTACATAATGTACTTTTCTTAGCTGTGAATACCTTTCACACTGTTAAATATTTGCATAATCGCCTGTAGTAACGGCAACCGCCGGCAATAAAAGGAGGTGCTTTCCTTTATGGCACCGCAGTTCATTTTAGTTCGAGCCAGAGTTGACCTGCCCGGAGGAGAAGCCAGGGGATGAGAGATTCCGGTTCCCGTCTGGTTCCAGTCCTGTTCCGGTCCTGATCCAGTCCTATTTCAGTTCCAGTCCGGCCGTTTAAGTCCAAAACACGTAGGAGCGGAAGTCTGAATCCAGTGAATGGAGATATATGCCGAAAGGGCTAGATGGATTCTGTCTTTTAAAGGAAAGTGTTCTTCACCGTGCCGGCATAGCTGTTACTTTAAAGCACTTTGAAAGTTTTCCGCCCAAGATGTTAAGTTTTCGTTTATGATGTTAAGTTTTCATCAGTGTTGAAGTTCCAGTTAAATAAATCTTTAAGTTTTAAACAAGGTTTTTGTGTTCTTCAGAAAATTTTAGATTCGAAGTCAGATATATCATATAGGATTTAGTGGAAAAATCAACACTTGGCGCCAAGCGACAGGATATTGTCTGCAAGGTAAGCGACTTTTTTATTTTGAATCATGGAAGCCTTAAAGTTAGCACGAACTCAATACAGAAGATTATTTAGTAAAGCGTGTAATGAATTTGACAATGAAGAAACTAAATTTAATCAAGAAGAAAAATTAATTAAAATAAAAGTTATTGCCGAGAAAGCTAAAGTTTTGTTTGATATTGAAATGAAAATACGAGAATTAATGTTTAAAGAAATTACAGATGAGACTTTACTTATTAAGGAAATGGATGAATCTGAATTATATTTTGATAGGTGGAGACTTATGGAAAGTAAGCTAAAAGATCTTAGTTCTGGTACCTCGAATGTAACTTTAATTGATCCATCCTTTGTTCAGAATAAAATGTTACATTATCCGAAGATTAAATTGCCTATCTTTGACGGCAACGTGAAGAAATGGCTAGGATTTTGGGGGCAATTCCAAAAGATTGATAAAGATCCTACATTAGATAATAATGATAAATTTGCTTATTTGGCACAGGCTATGGAGAAGAATTCTCCCGCAGAGGAAATAGTTAAAAGCTTTCCGCCAACTGGCGATAGTTACAAGAGCGCAATCGAAGCATTGCAAACGCGTTTTGGTAACAAAGAATTACTAACGGAGATTTATATTCGTGATTTGCTAGCCCTTGTTATTCAAAAACAAGGTACACACTCTTTGCGGAAACTATACGATGAACTCGAATCTAATCTAAGAGCCTTGGAGATATTGGGAATAAATAGAGGCAAATATTGCGCGATATTATATCCATTGGTAGAATCAGCATTGCCGAATAAAGTCTTAAAAACGTGGGAGAGATTTAGGTTTTCGCGTAGAGGATCAGAAAGTTTAATCGGCGAAAACGCCGAGTTAAGAGAAAGGGAATCTGACCTTGAGCGTCTTTTATGTTTCTTGCGCGGTGAAGTTGAAAGTGAGGAAAAAATTTCTTTAGCAGCTAAATCTTTCAATGTTTTCGATCGATTGGCTCACGGTAATAAGAAAGGAAATTCGGGTTTAAAGATAAGAGAACCTCACTTAAAACATACGGCCGCTGAACTGTTTACTTCTTCTCATGAAGCTAGAAAAGGCTGCATATTTTGTTCCAGTATAAATCATGGTTCTGCGGAATGTTTTCAGGCGCGTAACTTATCGTTGTCGGAAAGAGAAGTTTTGGTCCAAAGGACACGCTCTTGTTATCTGTGTCTGAAATCTGGACATTCTGTCAGGAGGTGTAGATTAAAAACAGTTTGTTTTACATGCGGCAAAAGGCATCATATTTTTCTATGTAAGGGCCATTCACAAATGAGTGAGACAAGGGCAACGGAACAGCCTCCAAATCAGGCTGAAACACTCGCCAACATTTCTTCTAGGTCTCCTAAAGTTTTGCTGCAAACAATAAGAGTAATAATTAAAGGAGATAAAAAATCTCGTTCGGCTCGAGCTGTAATTGATACTGGTTCTCAAAGCGCAGCTCAAGATATGGGTTATAGGTATACGGTAAAGGAATACCTTAGCCACGCATTATTTGGCGGTACGACGACCAGTTTGTGTGAACATAAAGTTTACAAAATTCATTTATCTAGTACGTCTGGCTCGTACAGTTGTAATTTTGATACGTTGAGTCAGCCTGTTATTTGTAATAATATACCTTCTATTGGACAAGGAATATGGCTTAAAGAGCTTGCTGACTGTGGAATAAGTCTAACAGATCGTTTAGAAGGACCTATAGAAATTTTAATAGGAGCCGATGTTGCAGGACGATTATTAACGGGGAATCGTAAACAAGTTTCAAACGGTCTTGTAGCTATTGAAACAAAGTTAGGATGGACGGTTATGGGAAAAACCGGGGAGTTGAATAGTGAAGGTTCAACATTCTTAGTTACTTCAATGTTGAATAAAGAGGCTTGTATTTCTAATTTATGGGCCCTCGACTCGCTTGGTATTACGGACCCATCCGAACAAAAGAGTAAATTGGAATTGTATGAGGCTACCAGGCAACATTTTCTTGATACTGTAAAAATAGAAGATGACCGCTTTGTAGTGTCTTTGCCTTGGTTGGAAGGGCACCCTCCCCTGTCGGATAATTTTGAGTTATCCCTTAAAAGGTTGCACGGTACGATTAGGCAACTTGAAGTGGATAATCTTCGCCAAGAGTATGAAAATATATTCCAAGAATGGCTCAAAGAGGGCATAATAGAGGAAGTACCCGTAAATGAATTGGATTTACCCAATCATTATTTGCCACATAGACATGTTGTTAAGGAACATAGTACTACGAAGTTACGGCCAGTATTTGACGCTTCGTCTAAAGCAAAGGGTTCTCCGAGTCTCAACGATTGTCTTGAAAAGGGATTAAACCTTATTGTATTTATTCCTACAATCTTAAATAGATTTCGCCAAGAAAAAATAGGGGTGATTTCTGATATTCGTAAGGCCTTTCTACAAATTGGCCTGAATTCTAGTGACAGAAACTTCCTCCGATTTCTTTGGATAAAGGGTGAAGATGGCTTGAAGCATTTTCGTCATTGTCGAGTCGTATTTGGTGTAACCAGTCATTATTTCCATTTCATGTAAGTCCATTTTTACTTGGAGCTGTTATTCAATATCACCTAAATTCAATTTTGGAGAAAAATAATGCAGATGTAAAATATCCTTCCAACATTATTGTTAAATTAATGAATAGTTTCTATGTTGATAACTGTGTAACAAGTGTCGGAAGTGAAGATGAATTACAACGCTTCATGAAAGTATCTTCAGATGTTATGGCAGAACAAAAATTTGAATTGCGGGGTTGGGAATATACCGACTGTAGTTTAGAAACAGAAACTATTGCGAATGTATTAGGTTTGTTATGGGAAAGACAAGGCGATACTCTTCAAATAAATGTTGCTAATTTACAAAATCTTTGTTTCGAGAAAATTACGAAAAGAAGTATTTTGGCAATGGCCCATAAAGTATTTGATCCCATCGGTATAACATGTCCAGTCCTTATATTACCTAAGATGTTATTACAGCGTACATGGGAAACAAAAGTAAAATGGGACGAAGAAGTTAACACTGAAATTAAAAGTAAATTTTTGAAATGGGTAAAAGACATTTTTCTTTCGAAAAACATTAAAATTCCAAGGTGGATACGATATCAGCCAAAACAGTGTTCAATCCATGTTTTTTGTGACGCCAGTCAAGCAGCGTATGCGGCAGTAGTTTTTATTCGTGTAGAAGAACCTGAATCAGTTAAAGTCCAGTTGCTTCAGGCTAGGTCTAGAGTTTCCCCTTGGGGTAAAAAGGAAACGACTATTGTAAGATTAGAATTGTTAGCAGCAACTATTGCATCTCGTCTTGCTGCAGACGTTCTAAAAGACTTTGAGGCCAGAAGTACATTTTTCTGGACAGATTCAACTACTGTCCTTGCATGGATAAAAAGGGAAGAATTATGGGGGACATTTGTACAAAATAGAGTACAGGAAATAAGGTTTTTGACACGTGTGGAGGATGGGAGGCATATACCTGGTCACATTAACCCTGCAGATCTTCCAAGTAGAGGGTGTTCAGTTCGCCAACTCTCCCGGTCAAAATGGTGGGAGGGTCCGAGCTGGCTTTTAAAATCCCAAGAAAATTGGCCGAGTGCCGAATTTATAACTGATGAAGCGGAAATAGCCAGCGAGAAAAAAGAGGCAGTGGTTTCATCTCTAGTGTCTACTGAAAGGTTTAAATTGAGTGGGCGATTTTCTAGCTATCGAAAAACAGTTAGAGTTGTTTGTTGGATTCAACGATTTTTCTTTAATTGCAGAAATAAGAAAAAAAGGAAAGGTGAACTCACTGTTGATGAAATTGATTTTGCAGAAAAGGTTGTTATTCGCTTGATTTAATCGGAATCGTCTCAGGATATAGAAGACGCACCTTACGAACTCTTAGTCCATTTTATGATGCGGGAATTCTAAGAATTAAAACTGGTGCGTTTCGAAGAGATGACACGTTAGAGTTTAGAACACCTATAGTATTACCAGGAGAACATCCATTAGTTAGGAATTTAATTATGGAAGAACATAAAAAGAAAGGACATGCAGGTGTACAATATATACTGAATACTTTAAGGGAAAGGTTTTGGTTGTTATCTGGCAGAAGAACTGTGCGTTCTGTTTTGAGTAAATGCATTACTTGCAAGAGATATTCTGCTGTACCTGTTGACCATATATCAGCCCCACCGCAAATAGAGCGAGTAAATGATTCAGCAGTATTTCAAGTAACGGGTATAGACCTTTGTGGTCCTTTATTGCTGAGAAACAAAGGAAAGGCATGGATTTGTGTTTTTACATGCGCCGTTTATAGAGCGGTTCATTTGGAGTTGCTGACTTCTCTATCTACAGAAGTGTTTCTTCAGGCTTTTCATCGGTTCGTGTCGCAAAATGATGTACCCGTGAAGCTGCAGAATGAAAAACAAGATTCGTTGTCTGAACTTAAACTCAACATAGATGATAAATCTGTCAGGCCTGTAACACGATCTGGTAGAACTGTAACTCCGCCGGACAGACTGGCATTTTAAAGCTCTTTGGCATTGTTTTACTTTGATGTGAAAGTTCACTTTTTTTTTTCCTTAGGTGGAAGGATGTTAAATATTTGCATAATCGCCTGTAGTAACGGCAACCGCCGGCAATAAAAGGAGGTGCTTTCCTTAGTGGCACCGCAGTTCATTTTAGTTCGAGCCAGAGTTAACCTGCCCGGAGGAGAAGCCAGGGGATGAGAGATTCCGGTTCCCGTCTGGTTCCAGTCCTGTTCCGGTCCTGATCCAGTCCTATTTCAGTTCCAGTCCGGCCGTTTAAGTCCAAAACACGTAGGAGCGGAAGTCTGAATCCAGCGAATGGAGATATATGCCGAAAGGGCTAGATGGATTATGTCTTTTAAAGGAAAGTGTTCTTCACCGTGCCGGTATAGCTGTTTGAATGTTTTCCGCCCAAGATGTTAAGTTTTCGTTTATGATGTTAAGTTTTCATCAGTGTTGAAGTTCCAGTTAAATAAACCTTTAAGTTTTAGACAAGGTTTTTGTGTTCTTCAGAAAATTTTAGATTCGAAGTCAGATGTATCACATAGGATTTAGTGGAAAAATCAACACACACTGTTAGCGTAAACTAAATACTGAAAAAGCTAAGAAGAAAGGCATATGCGAAAGAAACAAATCTGCAATAAAACACATAATCTTCACAACACTATAAGGTATTTTCTCTCTCCTTTCTCGATGCCATTGTGGTGTAACTGCAGCACACTCAGCACATATTCGGAGGTCCAGTTTCGAGACCCGGCAAAGGCATTGCTTATTTTTTACATTTCCTCCAATCAAAAATCCTATTGATTCTCCACATAAATTACATGTTACTCAATATTTATGTTGCGGAAAAAACTGGTGGTAAAAAAAAAAGACTTTTCTGCACTTAAATTTTTGGGAAAGTCAAAATTTATATAGCTAAGTCTATTTTTACATGAATTTAACACAAAATCAAAATAAATACTTCATTGTCTTTTTATGACTATCATTTTTATTTAACAGGCGTGCACCAAGCCAATTTCGAAGACCCTTTTCTTTCCGCTCTGAATTCTAAGAAAAGCAATTTTTACCCTTAAGCATACCTGCCAACCTCTAAAGATAAAAATTCAGAAGATTTCTCCAAAATTCAGAAGAACACGAAGAATTAATATCATGCTTTGATATTAAAAAAATAACGATTTATACAAATAGAAAAAAGAAAATTTTACTTATATCAGTAAATCTCAATTAAGTAGTAACTAAAAAATTTATTAGGAAACATAAAACGAGAACTTAATGTTACACAAAAAAGTTATTGCAATGAATTTAGAGTGCATTTTTTGGCCTTAGCCAAAAATTCTTTGGAAAATTTCTGGTCATAACAATTAGTTTCCTCATAACATTTAGCAATTAAAATGTTTTCTAGAGTTTTTGGTGAATTTGAAGATCGAAACATAGTTTTGTTTTTCTTCACAACACTGAAGACTCTCTCGCACTCAGCATTACTGTGTGGAATTACGAGAATAGCACATAAAACTCTTGCTAGTCTATCATATTTTGGTGTTACATCAGCTCTTTTTATTCTTTTTAAGGTACCAACGAGGACATCAAGTCTATCTTCTCCAGAACTGGCAAAGTCTTCAAACTGTGCAGCAGAAAATTGGTTCTGTAGTTCATCTAAAGCATTATTATGGCATTCATTTTCTTTAATTGTTAACAAAAATGGAAATTTATCAATAAAAAAAGAATCTTTTCAAACGATGAATTTTCAATTTGTTTCAAATTTGCCACTTCAGCATTTAAAAGCTTTTTCTGCTGCCAAATTAATTAAGTGGCATAGGCATCCAATAACAGTTAATTCATTTTGTTCTTTTTTGAGGAAAGAGGCTACACCCTTTTTGTCACCCACCATGACATGAGCATTATCTGCACCAAATGGAATGCAGTTTGATATTGGGATGTTAAGTTGTTTAAACTCATAAATTACCAAGGAGGCAACATTTTCCCCCGTAGTGTCTCCATTTAACAATAGAAGACGCAAAAGATGAGTTTTCATTTCATCAGAAACATCACAGAAATATGTGACAACGATGGGGTAAAGCTACCAATCGCTGTCGTTGCTGCCATCGATTGACACCGAAAATGCTGAATTCTGGAGTGCAGCTATCGTTTTACTTTGTGCATCGCAAGCAATTTCGTTCACAATAGAAGATGTTTTCGTGCGAGCACAAGCATATTTCTGAGGAATCTTGGAGTCGGGAAACATCCGACTGAAAAGTTGGGTGCTACTTTGGTAGACGGTTGCACGGATTTTGGCGATTTTTCTTTTGGCGAGTAATACAACTTATGGTAAACCCATTGCTGGATAAGTTATTTATAGTAACCGATATTTTGTTGTCATTTTATTAAAAAAATAATGTGTTTTATTATGCATAACTTCCGTGTTTTAAATATTATTTATGGCTTCTAAATATTAAAAATCAATTTAATTTTACATTTTTATTTGAAATAAAAATTTTGTTATTCATAATATTTTATATAATTTTATGTTGTGGATGATGTAATCAATGACATCACCTTACAAAAGTAATTGGTTTTATTAATATCTATAAATTTAATCTTTTGTTTTAAACATTATTTATGGCTGTTAAATATTAAAATACAATTTAATTTTGCATTTGTCTTAAAAATGATTTTATTATGAAGGATTGTTTAAATAATTTTAATTCTATGCGTGATGTAATCAGCTCCCTGATTGGTTACTGAATATTTGTGCATTACCGCGCCATTTTAAAATTTTATTATTCATCTCTTCGAATTCCTCAGATTTCAAATGGAATGGATACCTCCGTTTCGAAGGAGAGATATTGTCATTGGTAATTACCAAGAATTATTGGTATTGGAATAAAAAAATTGCCCTTTGAGACCTTATTTTGGCCAACCTGTCTTTCCTAATCAAAGATTTATTTATAAATTGTTAATAGCGTCAGAGGAAATTTATTTTAAATTTTTGACGGAAACCTCGCTAATTGCTTCTTCAATGAAGTGCGAGATATGTGGATAACAGATGAAGATGGTTAAAAGAGCCGATTATTTCGATTTTTTTGTGGTACTTATCAATAAATAAGAGATTAAATTACTCAAAAAAATGTAAGTACATATTTTTCTTTTATTTTATAATTGTATACTTCAATTTGTGTTAAAAAATAAATACACTATTTTCAAAAATTGCTGAGATAATTATTGTCACACATGTTTTAATGTTAATTATATTTTATATAACGTATTTTGGTCTAATCCTAGTATCCGGTGCACACGGGATTTGGCTACTTTATGATAAGCAGCAAAAACGGGACATACACGATTTATTTTTTGTTTTAATTTTAGAGCGGTTGTGAGTGGATTATAGAACACGATGATGTAATAATACAAAAACACTATTTCTATATATTACATTAATCAGTACGAAACGCATTTTGGTTTAATCCTAGTATCCGGTGCATACGGGATTTGGCGACTTTATGATGAGCAGTAAAAACGAAATATATAGGATGAGTAGTAAACGGGTGATTCAAAGAATGTATATAGTTATACATAGTTACCGTATTTACGCGAATCTAATGCGCATCGTTTTTGGCCAAATGTAGTATTCAAAATTAGGGTACGCATTAGATTCGATGGCGCATTAGATTCGAGTGCAAAGTTCGCCGATGACGTCAACCAAATTTCTCGACTGCATTTACCGTTACATTTATCGTTGACACATTATTGCATAGAGGATACAAACTGCAGAGTACGTAGTCACGAAATGGAGGGCAAACAGAGAAGAATGTCATATGACGGTACTTTCAAACGTAAAGTAAATCTTTATGCTGAAAAAAATGGCAATAGAAAGGCAGGGAGAGAGTTCTCCCTGAGCTGAGAGCAATGTTCGCTTGTGGCGGCAACAGAAATTGGCACTGTTTGCAACTAAAGCTAGTAGAAAGAAATTCACTGGCCCTCGCAAAGGAAGACACCCTAAAATTAAAGAGAAAGTTTTGGAATTTGTACGTGAAAGGAGGAAGAATGGACAACCTGTGACTAGTGACACCATAAGAAATAAAGCAAAAGAGGAGGCTGAAGTTCTTGGAATACCGAAACAAGAGTTTAAGGCCAGCCGTGGATGGGTGGAACGGTTTATGAAGCGGATGGGTTTATCTTTAAGACGCCGTACAACAATATGCCAAAAGCTTCCTGCAGATTTTGAGGGAAAACTACTAACATTTCAGCGGTATGTCATCACACTTCGGAAGGAAAAGAATTTTTCAATGGGGCAAATTGGCAACGCTGACGAGACGGCAATTTGGTTTGATATGCCTCGTAACTAAACCATTACGGAGAAGGGGACTAAGGAAGTTATCATCAAAAGTTCGGGATGTGAAAAACAACGCGTAACAGTGATTCTGGCAATAACAGCAGACGGGTGCAAACTTCCCCCTTTCTTAATCTTCAAACGGAAAACATGCCCTAAAACCCCTAAGAATGAAAAGCTGTTCCTAGATGATGTCCTGATTCGAAACCAAGAGAAGGGGTGGATGACGGAATCATTAATGCTTGATTGGCTCCGAAATGTATGGAAACGCCGTCCCGGTGGGCTCTCTAATCCACCATCAATGCTATGTCTGGACGCATTTCGTGGTCATCTCACCGACGACGTAAAAAAGACGATGCACAGCCTAAGCAGTGATCTTGTTATCATTCCTGGAGGGATGACGTCAGTGTTACAACCCCTGGACGTTAGTATAAATAAACCTTTTAAAGGGTACGTTCAGGCGGAGTACGAAAAATGGTTTTGTGAGCCAAACTGTGTATTGACCCCGAAAGGAAAAATTAAGCGTGCTGCATCGCACATTGTTGCACACTGGGTTTCTGCTGCCTGGAAAAGCATCGAAGCACCAATGATTGTGAAATCTTTCAAGAAATGCTGCATTTCAAATTCATTGAATGGCAGTGACGATGACGTGCTCTGGAACGCCGAGGATGACGATGAGGAAAGAAGAAATGAATCTGCTTCTGACGAAGAGAGCTGCGAGGATTCCAGTGATGAAAACATTAGTGAATAAAGACGTTTACTATTAATCACTGATTGTAGAAACTGTTAGCTAGATAGAAATGTTACGATTTATTTCATGTTCATATTTTACGATAGGTACCGTATATACGGTAGTGCTAATTAACAATGATTGTTTCACATGACACTAGCCCACTAATAGGTTAATTCTATGTTCTGCTACTTTATGTATAAATCCATTGTTGTATAAAATATGGTATCTAAATTTAAATAAAATTATCATACCATTAATTGATAGTTTATATACAAATCCATTGTTGCATAAAATAAGATTCAATAAATTCCTCATATCATTGATGCGCATTACATTCGCCGACAAACAATTTTTTTATTATTTAAAGTTTTAAAATGGGGATGCGCATTAGATTCGCATAAATACGGTATATAGTATGTATGTAGTGATAGTATATAGTTTATACATAGACGTTCTTTGGGTCATTTTTGGTGTTGGCGATAATTTTCAAAATCGCGCCAAGGCTCACCGTATACTAGGATTTTACCCGTATTTTAAAGTATTTGAATTTAATAATATTCTAATTCTTTTAAATGTTGGTAGGATGGTTTTAATTCGATATTCAATTTCAGTAATATTTTAATCTAATTAAACGTTGGCACAATGTTTTCATAGCGGTGTTTTTATTCTCTTTTTTGCTATATGAAAGTAATAATAGCCTTACTTTAGTACTTTATACTCATAGTAAATGTATTTATTTACACTTGCCTGCCATCTTACGACATTTTCAACAAAAAATTAATCCATTACTTTTAACGATATTTATTTTATTTTAAGTTTCGAATACTTTACCATGCGTAAAAACAGCGTTTTTCAAGATGGCTGACGATTGTAAAAATCACGCTTAGCGGCACGTTGTGTTCGATGAGGAATGCAGTAAACAAACACTCTGCCAAAATGACATCGGCATCCGAATTCGTAGCCGAATTAAAAAAAAAAAAATCATCCACTTTCTTTGACGTTGTTGAAGCCGAAGCATTAACTTCATGCTTTTCAGACTTAACGTGCTTCACAATGTCGCTTCTTTCACCATGACTTATTATGAAGTCACACACGCACACGTTGCAAAATGCATAGTTATTTCCTTTGAAGGATTCTTTAATTGTTGGCAATTGTAGGCTGGCGGAAAATATTGAGAATACGGTTTTTTGAACTCATTTCGTAACAACGACGTATTAAGAAAAATCGTAGCGCGTGCAAACACACATACACACACAAAAAAAAAAAAACAATGCGACAATCCACGCTCGCTCAGTCCGAGCTGAGTAATTCCCTTGCTGCTGAAGCGAACGCGAAAGAAATAATCTGGCGCCCACAAAAAAAAAAAAAAAAAAAAAGAGAGAGAGGGAGAAACAAGTTTAGCGCATTGGATTGGCTGGTTAAGCGGCGAGTTGTGAGAAACCGCAGGTTACTGGATTTGAAGTAGTCGGTAGTTGGCGGTAAAACACGACGCAATTGGCAAAAATCGCTGAAATGGCGAAAAATTCTAAAATTTCGACAAAAATCACTGAAAACACTTGAAAAAGGAAAAAAATCGTAAAAAATGGATTACGATCGTAAAATCGTAAAGACAAACGCATTTTCGTAAAAGTTGGCAGGTATGCCCTTAAGACTTGTAATATCGTAGAACATGATGATAACGCAGGAAGTTATTCTGTTCATAATTTATATTTAATAAAAGATCGGATGTTGACAGAAAGTTGAGTAATCATTTTGTCGAATTCTGGGAAGTTTTAACGCGAGCTGAAATGCTGACAATCTCTTAAAGAGAATTATAATGGCTTAACCAAAACAAGATCACAACAATTAACAACTAAATTTAGTCATAAAACTAGTAAAACTTCAAAGCAGACGCATGATGATTTTATTCAACAGATTTCATTAAAATGGGAAGAATATATGTCCATAACATTTCTAACGATAGCACTGATATTTCAGTCATATGCAAACATATGTGCCATATTTTAACAGAACGTGAAAATGATTAAATTCTTGCTATGTGTAAAACAGATTTTTTTTTTTTTCTTGTTCATGAAGAATTTGTTTTATTTCAATTACAGATTTACTTTAATATACTGTCATATGTCATTACATATACATTTCATTGAAATAAAATAATAAACTTAAAACGGATATTTTCAAATTTCTTTTAAATTATTTTTGCTGATTTTTTAAATCCAGAACAAATCTTCTTTTCTTCTATAGACACAATATCTTTTATTTTTATATATATTCCCCAGAAACGTATCTATTGCCCAATTAGGTGCACATACATTTTGAGCACTTTATGGATGACAACACTGAACCCCACATTATGCAAGAGTCAACTGTTTGAGTCTTTTAATGCTGAGATATTGATGTGTCCTCTACATTAATGACGAGTTCTAAAATTATGCTATTTTGACCTAACAACATTCCAAAGTTAATCACCAGTCCACCATTATGATAAACATGAAATATGATAATAAAATTTTTAACAAAGAATACTTTTATTATACTTACTAGACTCAGCATTTTATTAAAAATTTCATTACAATAATTACTTTATTAAAATAATTGCTGTAATGTAATTACTCTATTAATAAAAATTATACTACAATATTAAAAATATTTAATATAATAATATATTATAGTATTAAAATGATTACTGTATTAATTTATTATATTGCAGTAACTACTTTATTAAAAAAATCTGAATCGGACACCACATGACTTTCTTGTACGGAAACATAGCAATCATATTCCGTACAAGAAAGTCATATGGCTGCATTCATGTGGCTGTCATTTTTTGCTGCATTTCACATTAACTTATTTCCTCGAATTTCATTAGAGACAGATTTCTCATTCAATGAATTCAATTCTCACTTTGCGGCAAGGCAAAAATACATAAAACTTCAAAATATCTTCATTAAAAATTGAAAAATATAGAAAAACATAAACATCAAATACAGTTAAAAAGAATGATTTTTTTTTTTTACAATTAAAAGTAGAGTTTTTGAGCAAACGCAAGCAATTTGGCCCACAGGCAAGAAGGCAGTTTTACGGTGTGCAAAATTCAAAGTTTACTTTTGGTCCCGCTTGATAAAAAGATACTGAAGGTCAGAAGCTGACTTAATTCACTATTCTGCAAGGTTTAAAATGTAAACGAATATTGCAGATATGGTAAAAAAATTAGGCTTAACCGCACTTAAACAATTTTTAAATTGTTGATAATTCTAAAACTATTCCATGCAGATTAACTAAAGGCATAAAAATATTAACTGGAAGATAATTCAATCATTTTAAAGCAAAAAATGCAGAATTCACTAACATATAAGAATTAAAAAAAAAAAAAAAACTGAACTCACTGAGTCGAGTAACAGAGTGGGTCTATATATCTATTTATATACTTTTTTGCAGCCGAATGCAACCAAAGAGGATGGTGCACAACTACATATTTTAGCAATCCTATACACAAAATTTCAACGTTCTGAGGCTACTTATTTTTGGGTTGGATGAGATACATACCTACATACAGACATTACAAAAAATATCTTCTGAATCCATTTTTAAACAATTTTACAATACTTGTGGAGAAAAAAATACTTACGTAGAGATGTCATGCAAAAAAAATTATTAAATTGTATTCAATAGCGGTCAAAATGGATATTTGTGTTGAAATATATGATACCCAAAATTTTTCGTGATTACAATTCTTCCTTTACTTCAAACAAGGAAGTAAAAAAAAAAAAAAAAAAAAAAAAAAAAAGGAAAAGAAAGGGAAAAAAATAAACAATAGTTTCTATGAAGAAACATTTTCTTTGATGCTGATATTACATGCCTTGGCTGGGCATAGTGAAGAGAGAGAAAAGGAAAAATCAAAGTTTCTAACCACATCATAAAATAAAGAACAGCCAAAATATATATAGTTTTTTTACCAGTCTTCAAAACTGAAACCAAAATTTCTGTTTATAACTTACACAAAATGATTTTCTTCTGGGAAACAGACATACTTGCATGTTTCAATAAATGCAATAAACTATTTATAGTGTCTTCTGTCACTGGCACAATTTGGGCTTGTTGCCAAATTTTTTAAATATTCACAAAAACAAAACTGTCTATGGAACAGTTAAATTAGCAATTAATTCAGTATCTGCGCAACAAGTTATTTAATATACATATATAGAAGGATTTTGATATAAATTTGTATTTATAACAGTGCAGTACAGAGTTCAAAATGACCTAAAATCCAAACCTCTGGATCACCTGCAAATCTTTTTTTTTTTTTTTTCAGAAACACTTTTAATGCTTTACATTTGTAAATTTCATATTATTATTATAGTGCAACATGTGGAGAGTCCTGATTCCTAATTTCACTTCGGCACTGATACCTACCTGGTGAATCATTATTATTACATTGCTTTCATCACCTTAGGACTATCAATAAACTGCAGCTGGAGAAATAACTCACGCAGTGATGTCTAAACATTTTTTTTTTTTAAATTTTAATAACTGAATGTCAAAGAGCATGGTAACCTTTTAAAGTGATATCATGCTTGGGAATGATTACACACTTCAGCTAATTTCCCTACGAAGTGTAGAGTGTTTTGACGATGAGAAATTTAACAGAAATTGTTTTACAATTGCGAAAAATAAGATTTTGTAAATGAAACTTCTACAAAATATTAAATTTAGTGCTGTGTGAATTGAGAATAACTGATTTGGCGTTCAGATAAGCCTAGACCCAGAGTTAAAGCTGGTGCAGTGGGTAAAATTTTTAGAATTTACAGAAGCACTGAGCAACGAAATTAGAGGATGGCAAAATCTTTAGAATTAAAGAAAGGCACTGAGATGAATTTTTTTTTTATTTATTTATTTAGGTAGGCGTTTGGCAGCAGAATTCCGATCCACAGAGACTGCACCCGGGCTGCAAAACATCTAGAACTGGACTTGAATAAACCTTAAATATAGGTGTCAATTTATTTATTCAGGACTCAGATAAGCTTTAAGCATGTGCAGGAAATTGGCTCAAGTATAATAAATAATTAATACAATTCAAGCTTAACTTCATCAGCAAGCAACAGAAGTAAGATAAAATTAAGTGGAATAACATATCTTTAGTCGCCTATCTCATGATACATAAGCAACAGTGGATAGTGAATGCTAGAAGCTTTATGGTGATAACCGTGAATAAGGAGGTGTTCAAATAACGCAAACAAAAAAATTAAATTTTCCAATTAATGGAAATTTTAAAGAAATATGGAGAGCTGTTAATAAATGAAGATGACATAACAGGAGTTTTTTATTGTGGTGACAATGTTCCAATGATCAGTTAACTAATGGATAGCGAAATCTGTACTATGGTACTGAATCCAGAAAATTCATACGGATAGTGAATAAAGCGACAGAGAGGCTTTTGAGAACAAGAAAAGATTTCGAATGACAATTTAGTGCGAATTCTTGACACAGCAATTACATGATTTGAACAATGAAAATTTATAACTGAACAAGATATTATGTTTATCTATATAATTAAAGAGAAACAATTAGCACAAAATTGAAGCAAATTAAACAACATATATTGAAAGAAATGTTTAATAAAGCAAACAAATAAGCTTTTTTTTTCTTATTTATTTTTTTGTAAATTTTTATTAGGTCATAAATGCTTCATTATGCCATAAAATACTATTTCATATTTTTTCTTTAATTTTTGAGAAAAATATATTTTAGGGTACCCCTTGGTGAAAATTGGTGCTATTCCTGTTGACGTGCAGTGCCTTCTTAAGTAAAACAGCATCCAAAACATAATGCCATAAAATATAATTAAAACATAAAAAATATAATCTCAATAAACAATGTTTTATATAAAAAGCAAAGAGGGAAATAACACAAAAATGGAAATTAATGTTACCTTATTTAGAAAATTCTGTGTCTTCAATGTGTATTACATAGAATGCCTTAACCTTTAACTGCTGAGATAATTTTTTCAGCATAATTATTGTGAGCAGTCTCACAGACCGCTTTAAAGAAACGTGTAAAAATACATACCTTTATGCCTTTTTAAGGAATGTTATAGATACTTTATGTATATTTACGGAATTCTAATTCATTTAAATCAATATATTTTAAATATTTATTTTTACGCAGTTAAATTCATATAAAAAAATGACTGTTTCTTCTTTTTAAGGAATAAAACTTTAAAAGAAGAAAGATTTTATTAATCATGCATGAAAATATGTGACTTTATTAAGTAGTACTGCCAATTATTTACAAGGTGGGCACACCTTGTAAGAAGAGATTGGTTGTAATCTCTTCTTCTAATTGTTCTTCTTGATTTGATAAATCCATTACCTTAATTTCCAAGGATTCTTCTAATTGTTACCTTCAGTTCCCTTGGCAAAAAAGCGGAAGTTATCCCAGCTTTCATGTGCGGTTTAATAAGTTGATTAGCAGTGGCGTGCGGTCCATATGTGCAAGGTGTGCACTGCACACCCTGGCAAAATTATGAAACAATAATTTTCTGCACTTATCTTTATATGGTATATAATTAATATTATTAATAATATATTCAAATACTATGTTGATTTGCTTGCTTGTATTCCCGCAGTGCGTGCGGTACTAGGTGCTGCACCACGTAGTACGTTCAAACGCAAACGAACATAGGAAGTTTTGATGTGTATGCACTGCGCACTAACAGAAAATCACGCTTTATATGTATGGGCTACTGGAGAAGCACAGCATACTATAGCAATGAGGGAAGTGCAGCTATTTTTCCTGCACTTGGCATTCAGAATCATCCGAAGGTAAGGTTTATTAAGAATTGTATTACAGCAGGGACTTACGTGCTGAAGCACTTTTGGCTTTTTAACTGATTAACTGGCCATATGATTTTGCAGATGGTTAATGTTTAAATTTATATATCATAAGATTTTGTTTTTATAGAAATATAAAAGAAGTATTTCATCAATATAAAGGAAAATGTTTTAGTGTGGTAAAGTAATTTCGGCGATGTATTTTATTTATACGAATAATTCGCTGAAAAACAATTTTGTTTTGTTAGACAAAAAAGAAACGAATTTTAACAGAACAGTCTAAATTTTAACATTCATTGCGTCTTACAGACAGTATATAAGTTATATCTGTCTAACACTATATCCCTAGTTTTGTTTTTAAAAATTGTCGAGATGTTTTTCGCAGAATATATGATTTCCAAATGTTAAAAACAATTAATAAATACAATTTAATCCACTGATCAAACGAGAAACAGCTCGTTCTATTGTGCCAGCGTGCAGTGAAATCCTCTGAACGTGGAATAAACGTTCGGTTTGTCGGCACCAATGAGCATCTTGATGACTCATCCTGATGTCATTAGGATCCTCATCAGGCTGATGATGAGCCACCGCAGCGGCGGGCGCCGTGTGGTGCTACGTTTGCTGAAAATATAAGTTTTCCGTGGAAGCCCGAAACGTTGCTTTTTCGCTGCCGATATGACACCATACAACACAAGACATGATTTTTTTCTTCAGTGCTAGTAGAATTCTCGTAAGTTTAGCTGTTTTTATAGTTATACCTCGACTACTCGTAGGTAAATATTTTATTTATTATATTCTTTAAATTTATATCCATAATGAATAACCCATTTCAGAATGGAGAACTCAGATGTCTCAATAATTAAAGATTTATTGGAAAATCCATTTTCGAGACGAGACGTTACTACAAAAAACGAAATAGTTAAATTAAGTAGACCGATGCCGGATATTATTCTATCGCAAATCATTAAGATTAACGGACAACAATGTGTACGACATTTTCTAAAATCTATGTATGAAAAGTTTAAATGGTTAATCGGTTGTAGTGAATTGAATAAGTTGTACTGTTGGCAATGTTTACTTTTTGTTGTAATTGAAAAGGACAAGAATATTTGGACAAAACAAGGCTACAGTGATTTAAATCATCTCCCCGAAGCTGCAAAGAAACATGAAAAAACACAATCTCACATAAATGCTGTAATACTATTAAAAACATCTGGTACTGCCAGGATAGATTTAATCTTAGATCAATAAAAGGCTTCATCGATTGTTCAACACAATGAAAAAGTAACAAGAAAAAGAAATATTCTTAAGAGATTAATAGATGTAGTTTGTTACTTAGTAAAACAAGAAGATGCATTTCGTGGACACAATGAGAATATAAATTCCCTTAATTGAGGAAATTATATAGAATTAATAACTTTAATTAGTAAACATGATGACCTTTTAGCAACCCATCTAAGAACTGCAACTGTATTTTCTGGAACCTCTAATAGAATACAAAATGATATTATTGCATTGATAAAAAATATTGTAATTTCAGAAATTAAAAATGAGGTAAAAGAAACGCCATTCATTGCTATTATGCTGGATGAAATATCTGACATATCTCACAAATCGCGATTATTGGTTGTCCTACGATATGTTAATAATTGTAGTGCACAAGTGGAAAGACTTTTGTTTTTTTAAGATGTTAGTGGTGAACTTTCAGCGGAAGCTTTGTGCAAGAAACGATTTTGAGATGGGGGTGTGAGAATAAACTGATTGCTCAAACGCACAATGGGATGGCAGTCATGGCAGGAGCGTTGAATGGGACGCAGTAAAAAGTAAAAGAAATTTTCCCAGAAGCTATGTTTGTGCACTGTACTTAATTTAGTTCTGTCGCAATCTGTATTGTTTATAAAAAATTGTAAATTATTTTTTGCAACATTTTCTGACATAGCCTCATTTCTTTCGGTGTCTACAAAAAGAAATCATGTTTTAAATGAAATTATTAAAAGAAAATTTCCAAAATTATCTACAACACGTTGGAACTATTCACCTCATTTGGTAAATACCATAAAAAGCGAAAAGTCTATCTGATTTATTTGAAAATATTATTGAGAATCCAGAAGGCTGGGATAACGATACAATTAATATTCCATAGAGTTATCATGTTTTTTGAAGAATTTAACGGTAATTTTCTACTAAATATTTTTGCCAAAGTGTTTAATTATACTGATGTTTTATTTGACATTTTACAAAAAAAACTAACTTAGATATAGCATATTCTAGTCAAAAAGTAGAGGAAGTAAAAGATGCAATTCAAAATATGCAAACTTCTGTTGCATTTGATGAAGTTTATGAAGAGACTATTTCTGTAGTGGGTCCCCCAAATTTAAAAAAATGTTGTGTAAATTTACAAAACTCAAGTGTAGACCGAGACCAACATTTTTAAAGTTTGATCTTTGGATTATGGTAACTTGGCGATTTTTTGGCGACGAACTCTGCTACAGCAACCCTCTATTTTTTTTTCACCGCCATTTCGTCTTCACGAAGTAAAGACATGTTTCTTTTCTTTTTATTTACTCAACACATTTTCCAACAATCTACTAGCCGAATTACACTTATGCTAGAAATTTTACGTAACAAAACTGCTTAATCATGACAAATATTAACTGTAAAATTGGGAAAAAGTGCAGAATCGCAAACTCCTTGCACGTTTTTCAGAATAGCACGTACACATAAACTATTTACACGTCGACTTATTTTTACGTATAAAAACATCCCAGAATTGCACAAAAATGGCATTGCACACACTCTTAACTTTATCCATCTACACTGCTATTTTCTCATAAATTACGAAAATTTGCACGAAAATCCGGGAAAATTTTCTTAATCTTTAAACTCGGTAAAAGCACATATATGAAATTACCTGATCGCAAAAAAGTATATACCCTTTCCAAGGATGAACATTTCCACATATAAAATAAATAAAATATCCAAAAGCTTTTACCTCTAAATTATCTATTATATTATAAATGTCACCAACGAATTTATACGCAAACATTAAAAATAGTTACAAATACTTAGTGTCAAATATTTAAATTATTTCCATACACGTTTACTTCAACTGAAACGTATACCAAATTCCTAAAACATAAAATTCACAAAATAACTATCATTTAATTAAAATATCTCTAAACCATGTACACGTTGACTTATTTTTACTTAAAAAAACATCCAAAAATGGCATTGCACACACTCTTCATTATATCCATGTACACTGCTTTTTTGTCATAAATTAGATAACTTTCACGAAAATGCATGAAAATTTTGTGAATCTTTAAATCCTGTAAAAAGAACATATATGAAATTACCTGATCGCGAAAAAGTATGTACCCTTTCCAAGGATGAACATTTCCACGTATAAAATAAATAAAATATCCAAAAACTTTTACCTCTAAATTATCTATTATATTATAAACGTCAGCAACGAATTTCTACCGCAAACGTTAAAAATGGTTACAAATACTTAGTGTCAAATATTTAAATTATTTCCATGCCCGTTTACTTCAACTGAAACGTATACCAAATTGCTACAAACATAAAATTCACAAAATAACTATCATTTAATTAAAATATAACTAAACCATGTACACGTCGACTTAATTTTTACTTAAAAAAACATCCCAGAATTGCACAAAAATGACATTGCGCACACTCTTCACTATATCCATGTACACTGCTTTTTTCTCATAAATAAGAAAAATTTCACGAAAATGCATGAAAATACTCAACGTATACTACTCAAACATATTCCAAAATACTACAAACATATAACTCACAAAATCACAATCATTAAATTAAAATATAATTAAATTAAAAAACACTTGTTAAAATATAAATAAGCACATACATTAAATTAATAAAAATTAGATTACTATCCTAATTACTAATAACAATTTTCCAATAATACCATATTAATTTATTTACTCCTTACATTTACAACAATGCATAAAAATAATATCCTCAAATGATTAAAAATATTAACTTACCTAATCTTCTTCAGAATCTTCATTACGTGGCACGCACACTTCCCTACAGAAAGAGTTCCAATCGGCTGCAGTACTACTGCTAATTTCTAAATCCGAAATCCAGTAGTCAACTGGCAGTCTATTCACCAAGTAATAAGAAATTAATAAAATTTCACCCATAGTCAAACTACTTTCAGCAAACCACGTAGCTTTCCTTACACTCCGTTTCACAAAATGTCCATTTTCACCAGATTTCTTGCACCGCCATTCAAACTTATCCTTCCTTTCACACAATCTCAACTTATTATTATTATCAGATAAACGCATTAAAAATTTAGAATTCACTTTACATAGCGCCATGCAATCCGAAAATTAATCAACACTATTTCACACAACACTCAATGAAACTTAATACAAAATAATTTTTCCAAATTTTCCCCCTTTTCCGATTAAAGAACTGTAATTCGTCCATTAATGTCACATGACATATCTCATGATCTCTCATTTCCCTCACACAAAATAATGCGTAATCGGAATTGAGTACTTCTCATGTTATTACCAAAGTCCTAGGTAGTAACCTTTATCGCCTCCAAAATGTCGCCAAACTACCTGTTACCATATTCCAAAGATCAGCCTTTTAAAAATTTATATTATGAAATAATGGACACTATTTATTGTCAGTTAGATGTCTATTTTAAAAAAATTAATTCGCTCAAATTTTTTGAACTATTGAATTTCAGTTTTTTAAAGAAATATCAAAGTAAATTTCCGGATGAATGCCTTAATTCATTAAAGAACGCTTATTCAAAACATTTTGATTTTGTAAAGCTAAGCAATGAATTATGCGTTCTTTATCGTAGTGAGTCATACCACGAAATGAATTTATTGAAACTTATTCAGCATATAATGCTGAATGATTTGACAGATGCCCTAAGCGAAGTAAATAAATTGGCACATTTAATTTGTACAATTCCATTTTCAACTGCTTCAGTGGAGAGATCATTTTCAGCATTGAAAAGAGTAAAAAATTATGCATGCAATACAATCAGGCAGGATAGATTAAGCAATTTATCTCTAATAACAATAGAAAAGAAATGTTACACTTATTACAGTCAAAACCAGAGTTTTATGATCATGTAATTGATGATTTTGTTAGTAATACACATAGACCTATGAATTTTGTGTACAAATGAATAATAAAAAGTTAAAGAAGTGTTTAATGTACATTTTTATGGTTTTATTATTATTATTGTTGTTCTCTGCACACCCTGCATAAAAAACCTACCACATGCCACTGTTGATTAGCTAATAAAAGCATAAATTCTTTTCTTTTCAGTTTTGTAGCATCAGGATATGACTGGAACAATATGTATGAACACAAATTCCAAGTACCGTAATTTCCGGAAGAAAGGCCACATTAGCGTAAACGCCGCAATAGATTAAATTGCGCGTGACATCGTCGTGGGCCGTATAGATGCAAAAACTCAACCTAAGTCCTGATATATGACATACCAGTTAAGAAAAATGCATGAAATGAAACCATAACTCAAAAATAAATTAAAGGTAAGAAATGTATAGCTTCTGTGCCATTTAGAGACATTTTCAAAAATTTTCCGCTCCCTAATTAAAAACTATCCAACAAGTACTTGTACCCTAACTGATGGGATCTGTATTTGGCAGAATGCCAAGAAAAATCCATTCATGCTGAAGGGGAAATACGTCAGAGTTCGTTATTGCGAGGCAGGTGGAGTCGTGCCCGCCTTTGAAAAAAATTGCAGAAAAGGCAGGGGTGGAAAGAGGATGGGTCCTGGAAGATTCATTGAATGGCAGAGGAGAGAGACTATTCAAACTGATGAGAATGTTGATTTGAAAGAGGGAAGAATGTTATTGTTCTGAGATCTCGTTTAGGATGAATAAGGCATGTAGGTCCGTTCAAGGGAAAGAACGTAAACAAAATAACGTTCGCAAAAAGCAACTGAGTGGTCTTTTGTGTGGGAACAGCACCAATCTATGCACAATGACAAGGCCATCCAAACTATGTACAATGACCATCATAGGAAATATTTTATTTTTAGTGCACCTAAACGCCGCACCCGCTGAAAATTTCAGTTTTAAACACGTAAACGCCGCGGCGTTTCTTCCGGAAATTACGGTATCTTTGGGCTCTGCTGTAGAGCCTATTTTTGCAGCATGTTTCAGACCAAGGAGCTGAATTATTGTGTTATGCTTTGGTGTTTGTACCGCCCGATTTGGTTCCTTTCTGCACCATTTGAAATGCGTTTTTTCACTAAAAATTATCATTCTCCATTTTTTAGGGGTGGAAACGACAGCTAAAAAATCTTCAGCGGTCTCTCAGACCGCTCACAACAGTTAAAGGTTAAAAGCACGTAAAAATTGTTTAAAATTATCTGAACTAGAACCTGCACACTGCCCTCGCACACATAAATTTACAAAAGTAAATATTAAAAATACCCTCCATACTGCCAGTGACATTTCTTTAGAAAATTCCATTTTATTACATCCCACATACTTTCCATAGTGTTGATATGAGCTCCAGTTTCTGACTTCTTGATGGTCACTGCATAATTTACTGAGAGTTGAATGAAGCTATTTAAATCTTCATTTATATGCCAGTCAATCAATGTTTTCTTTCCCATGTATTTTAAAATGTACAGAAATTTCAGGTTAATCTTACAACCGGGAGCCATTTTCTGATGTACAGCACAAAATAATTAACATACTTCCTAACCAACATCCAATGCAGAAATAAGCCGAGAAATATTTTCCCAACAATCAAAATCACCGCAGTCCTGCATTACAACCAATCACGCCATAAGGTTTCCAAAACATTAGGGCTGTCTACATGGGCATTTTCATGTTTTTCCCTTTATATAATGTACATACAAGCTAGTTTTCCTTAGAAAATCCTTCAAATGTATGCCTCGAGTGCTTTGCTACATTATATAAACCAAACTAAAACTAGCACAATAATGAAGTTTTCCAACTATAAACTCATATACAAGTTAACAACATGACTGCACGAAAATTACTGAAAGTACTTTTTTTCACTTTTTGTACTGAAAGTAATATGTAATAACAACCTTAATTTTATTCCATAATTACATAATGCTTCTATTGCCAGTGCTGAAAACGAACCTTGAACACTTAATGATATCAAACTATAGTCATATATTTTGTAAAGAATTAATTAATATATGAGAATAAAAATAACCCATTCCAAAATGAATATGTAAATGGAAATATGAAAACAACAAAACAATTATGTAATAAACACAGGCACATCAGAAATGCTTACCAAAAGAACAAAATATCTTCCCTCACAGCAAATTAAACAACTTTTATTGAAATAACAATAAGAAAAATGCATTGAAAACTTACTTACAATGGACTTAATTGCATGAAAAGCATTATGTCCATTAACAGCATATTTTAACTTAATGGAAATAGCCTGACCTGAATTTAAAATAAGAAACAATAGTAGGACTTGGAAGTGCTCAAGTAATAACACTTCTTACCCTTTTATGATTAGTTTTCATCATGTCTAATATCATTAAACTTCTTATGAACTGTTATTAAATTCTTTCATTATTCAAAATCATAAATTATATGTAACTGCAATAATGCAATATTATCTGTATTTTTCAGGAACCAGAAAACTATGATATATGGGAAATACTTATCCATAATTATAGTTTATACATCAAATTTCATCAAAGAAGTTTTAATTAAAGAGTTGTATTTACAATGTATACAAAACATAAGCACAAAAATTAGCTCAATTGTCTGATCTTTCATCAAAATTATTACTAAACAAATATACACATAAAATAATCATAATTAACAATGATAAATTAAGTAACAAATACAAAACATATGTAAACATATCAAACAAAAATGAATTGGACACTAATAAAACAAAATGAAAACCTTAATTGAGAAATGAATGTGTCAACCATTTAAATCAAAAATAAACGAAGATACATGTAAATGAAATTAAATTTATGTTTATCATCACTAATGTTTAATAATATATAATTGTTACCAAGCCAAAACTTGAATATGCATTTATGGCTGTTTGTATGTAAATATATTTTTCAGATTGATTTTCGAGAACTTTACACTAGTCCAAAAAGACGGACTCAAAAAGATGAATATAAGAAAGTTTTGATGTCCAAAACACACTTCTTCCTCTCCCCCCAAGTTAAAAAAAACTTTCCATATTTAAATATATTTTTCTTGAAGGAACAAATCTGCAGCTTAGTTGTTTGGATTTACAGATTAATTATCAATAATATGTACAGCAAGAAATCTGATAAATTAATTAATATTTCTAAGAAAGTTCTTCTTTTATATCAGACACTTCTACTGGCCATGGATCATGATCTATGATTTCTGCTGCAGAGTCATCAGGACAGGGAAGATCATTCGGCACTACGGCATTCGCATCCGACCATTCAACGAGCATATGTGTTTGAAAATGTTTTTCAAGATGACTTTTTTGTTTAAATGTTCGGTGACACATGCTACAGGAATACGGTCTCAGCCCAGAATGCACGAAATAATGTTGATCTAGAGCACCTTTAGTTTTGAACCGCTTGCAGCAAATGTCGCAGCCAAACCGTCTGTAGCCAGTATGGGTTAGGTAATGCTTGTGTAAGTTTGTTTTTAGAGTAAAAGCCTTGAAGCAAACACCACAAACATGCGGTCGCTCTCCTACGTGAATTAGATGATGCTTCTCCAAGTAGGCTTTGGAAGAAAAACCTTTATTACAAACATTACAAACAAAATACAATTTATCCGAAGAATGAATAAGGTAATGTTTATTCAGATTTGTCTTCAGAGTGAATGCTTTTTGACAAACAGTACACACATGAGGCTTTTCCCCTCGGTGAATAAGTTCATGTTTTTGGAGGTACTGCTTTGATGTGAAACCTTTACCACATTCCGTACAAAAGAATCTCTGTTTCAGCGGATCGTGGATACGATAATGTTTCTGTAGGTTATCTCGCAATGCAAAACTTTTATTGCACACAGTGCAAGCATGTGGTTTCTCTCCACCATGCAAAAGAATATGTTTCTGTAAATAAGCTTTCGAAGAAAAACTGCGATCACATATATCGCAGGAATATTTCTTATCTCCTTTGATTTCTACGGCGTTTTCTGCATCAATAGACAAATCATTGTTGTTCTCAACTGGTTCATCTCCTGATGCGTGGGTCTGAAGATGTTCCGCTAAGGTGACTTCTTGAAGAAAAGCTTTATTACATATGTTGCAAACGTGCGGAATGACCGTTAGACGTGTTGTTCCGTTCTGGATTTTCGTAGCATTTACAACATACATCGCAAAAAAGGGTAACAAATCACAAAATCAAGGAGCAATATTGATAATTACGTGAATAAATGTGCACAATAAGGTTTCTAATTCGAATAAAAAGTTTCTTTCATTCATCCCTAAACGCAATAAACACACAATTAGGAATTCGTTGTTAACAGGTTATCTTCACGAGAAAAAAGGGGGAAGAAATGGGAGGAGTTACGAGATTGTCTTGGGTTGCATGAAGATCTACTAATAACTTTCTCGCCAAGTAATTTGGCGTCATCGGCTCATTCTTAGTTCTGGAACTGTGGTTGACGAATGTCTGTTTTTCATCCGTAAGTATGCTAAAATTCTACCATAAATTTTTAATACCTTGTTTTCCAAATTTACACATTTTGCTTGATTAATATGAAGCTTTGTGTTTTTAGATGTGCGCAATGGCAAATTTCAGGTTATTCGTCAAATAACCAAGGTTTCTATTTCTCTGGTAAGTGTTTGCTTTATATCTTACATTTATTATTAAATATGAAAAGTAATTTTTGCATGCGTATATTTTTTCATGTTCATTTTCTGTTTTATGTGCTGGTAGATATCTGGCCGATTACCATGTTTTTAGATAAATGCGCCATTTTCATTTAGGTCGTGTAGAGATTACTGTTTCCATTTTTTTTTAAGTAACCACGAAAATTCTTATACATGTAATAGTAAACTTTTGATTGAGGATATTTCAAGTAAATGTGCCATTTTTACTGAATTTGTGTAGAAGTGCTCTTCGTTATGCCTTTTTTGAGCCAATATGTTAATTACTTGTATTATTTTAATGCCTTGTTTTGCAGTTTATTTGACAGATGTGTAATGCTGTTTGTTGAAAAATGCATTAGAACCAATGATGGGATCTTGGGCTAGCAAATTGGTAAAATATTACCTGCTCTTAATTACTGAATCATATTGTAGGATAAAATCTGCTGTTTATGTATGAAAATTTTTACATTATCTCTGATTATGTGGTATAAGCCCAGAATTTCATTATTAATGATCGATTCATTAAAATTACTATTTTTAATTGTCTACTATGTTTTGTGTTGCTACTGTTCATTCCGCATTTTTTTGAGTAGATATAAAAATTATTTCTTTATTTTTTTCTCCCCCCCTCCGTGTCTCTTTTTATTGTGCTGGTAAATTTCTGACTGAACTCATTTCAAGTTGAATGCGGTATTTTCATTTAGCTCATGTAGAGATTCATCAAGTTTTTTAAGAACCATGAAAATTTATTCTTTTGTGTATAAAGGCTTTGCTGGTAAATTTTTGAGAAAATTTCAAGTAAATGTGCCGTTTTTACTTATCCTGCGTAAAGATTGTTCTTCTTTATGCATCTTTTGAATAAATATGTCAATTCTTGTTTGTATTATTTAATATCTTGGGTAAAAGCGCAGAATAGGCTGCATCAACAAAGTTCAGTATGAGGAGCTGCGTGATGTCATTAAATGGGTGGGACTAAGCTTATGACGTCACAATGTAGTCTCGCATTTACACTACGTGTACTTTCTATTTTCTCTTAAAAATAATAAATTGTTTATTATTGTAAATTAATATCAAATTCTTTACTTTTAATTTACATTTATAACATTTAAGCTTAAGCGTTACTGATAATAAGTATAATAAATTGTTTATATTTAAAATTACCATGATACAGTGAGCGAATTCTACCAATTATTAAAACGATAAACAACGTCGCAGTCTCTAATAGTTGTAGAGCTTCAATATTAAATTATTATTTTTTTTATTAATTTTTTTTATTTATACAAACAAACTATTTTTTTAAAATTTAAATTCATATTGTGGAACATTTCAATTTTATCATTTTTACAAATTACCTTCTTGCTATGTAACGACATAATTCCTTACATACCAATAATTAGACAATTTTCATTATTTCTAAAAATTTTAAACTTTACGTTAATAAAAAAAGAATATTTTTTATTGCATATGAACATCATTACACAGCTTTCATATCAGTTTCTAAAATTCCTAAATCACGCTATATTCTGTGCAGGCATGCTAGAATTCTACGCATTAATAAATAAAAAAGTCTTAATTTCTCAGAATGAAAGAAAATAATATAATAAAATAAATACTACAAACTTGGAACACTAAGCAATGCTTCATATACGCACACACACACACACACATATTATTTGCAATTACGATACCAAACACTACGTATTAAAATATGAGGTGAACATTACTTCAAGGGTTAAAGTTTACAGTTTTGCTACTGTTGAGTCGATCGTCGGACTATTGATGTGTATCGTAAATCGGAAAGCGTTATAAACATATCAAAAAACAAAAAATTAAAAATACAATTTAAATGAAAAATTATGTCTTAAATATAATTCACAATTAAAACAACAATACAAATTTAAAATACACAAACGATATGTTAAACATTGCACATAAATAAAGTTACATTACTCCTCGACATCACGCACAACCTCGTTTTCCCTTTTACACAACAATCAGTATTCGCTCGAAAAACATTAAAGAATTCCACAAACTCGGTGTTCATGTGCTCATTTATCTATTTTCACTTAAAGAAAAATCAGAGAATTGCTCAAACTCGGCATTGAACACCACATTGGCTTTGCCCATGTGCACATCGATCTATTTTCACTTAAAAAACATCCCAGAATTTCACAAACTCGGCATTGCACACCACATTGGCTTTTCCCATGTGCACATCGATCTATTTTCACTTAAAAAAAATCCCAGAGTTGCACAAACTCGGCATTGCGCACCACATTGGCTTTTCCCATGTGCACATCGATCTATTTTCACTTAAAAAAACATCCCAGAGTTGCACAAACTCGGCATTGCGCACCACATTGGATTTGCCCATGTGCACATCGACCTATTTTCATTTAAAAAAAATCCCAGAATTGCACAAACTCGGCATCGTGCACCACATTGGCTTTGCCCATGTGCACGTCGATCTATTTTCACTTAAAAAAAATCCCAGAATTGCACAAACTCGGCATTGCGCACCACATTGGCTTTTCCCATGTGCACATCGATCTATTTTCACTTAGAAAAACATCCCAGAGTTGCACAAACTCGGCATTGCGCACCACATTGAATTTGCCCATGTGCACATCGACCTGTTTTCACTTAAAAAAACATCCCAGAATTGCACAAACTCTGCATCGTGCACCACATTGGCTTTGCCCATGTGCACATCGATCTATTTTCACTTAAAAAACATCCCAGAATTTCACAAACTCGGCATTGTGCACCACATTGGCTTTGTCCATGTGCACATCAACCTATTTTCACTTAGAAAAACATCCCAGAATTGCACAAACTCGGCATTGCGCACCACATTGGCTTTGCCCATGTGCACATAAACCTATTTTCACTTAAGAAAAACATCCCAGAATTGCACAAACTCGGCATTGCGCACCACATTGGCTTTGCCCATGTGAACATCGATCTATTTTACTTAAAAAAATCAGACATCAAATAAATTCTCCATTGTTCATATACTCAGAAATTTGCTTTCACTTAAAGAAATGAGAGAAGTTTGCAAAAAATGTGTCCAGAAAAATGATACAAAAGAAAAATAAAGCTGCCAGAATAAAGCAACTACCAAACATCCAAACTGCCATATTAAGAAAAGCACCCAATATTTTACTTAAGTCAATAATAATAAATGAAACTTACCTTCAGTCCTCTCCTTTTGCAGAATATATGGCTGTGATCTCACTGAGAAGTATACGCATCAGTTGGCTGGCGTCGGATTTCTTGTGCTTCCTTCTCCAAATATATTCTGCAAGATAGGAATCAAACTGTCCTTTTGCCTTACTAGAGCCACGGAAACTTCTTTTGATTGCCGCCCAAGTTCCTTCAATACTACTTCAATACTAGATCTTTAAAACTCAAACTATGATTGACTTTCAGGTGCGCATACCCTTCGAACTCGAGACAGTCGTACGCTTTCCAACAATCGGATATAATAATCGATCCTGGTAGAACATTCTCTTTAATGATTTCTAGCAATGTTTCGGCACCTCTGTTTTCAACAACTCTAAAGACGCATTTATCTGTTCCTCTCTCAACCAAACCAAAAACCCATTTTCCTTCGACTCTTTTCCCTCTATGATACTTTTGCTTGCCGAACTTGCTTTCGTCGATTTCGATAATGACACCTTCCCCATCCAACTTAACATTCTCCTTCAAACATAACTCCATGCATACTTCTCTACAAAAACTTTTCCAATCTGTCACCGTGTTTTTAGCAATACGTAATTCCGTTCGTATAAAATCATTCCCGCACTTACCCAACCACACATAGGTAACTCGCAAAACATCACACATGCTCAATTTACTCTTCGCAAACCAGGAGTTCTTTCGAACTGATCTTGAAATTCGATGCCTACATTCGCCTCCAGTAACTCTGTACATCCACTCAAAACCGTCTATACGGTTTTTTCGCTCTACTAGTTTCATATTTGTTCCACAAATCGGGCACTTATACGATATTGCAATCAAATCTTTCTTCATACACCACTCAATAACAAATTTTTTATCTCTTCGCTCCAACTGATAAAAGAAATCCAGATTCAAATACTCATCCATTCTGCAGTAAGCACCGAATTAAACACACTCATGAATAATCAAAACATTCTTTAAGCAAAAGAATTCTTTTCTGTATTTTCAGAAGTTATGGTTATAATTTTTAATTCATGCATTCAATATTTTCAATCGTTTGCTAATGATCGTTTCCAATCGTTTGGTATCTTAATAATACATTTGTGAGAGATAATTCGTTGCATTAAATGCTAACAATACCACACAACACACAAAAGTAGATTTACAATTTAAAAAATCTCGCACAGAACATTATAAACCTACCATTTCAACTCAGTTAAAATATAAGTTTTCTTTAAATACGAAGCTATAGCACGCTTATAACGTGTTTTGAAGAAGAGGCATAACCAATATTACGTCATAAAAAGGCGTGTCCAAGCATAAGAGAAGTAAACACAGCATCGACTGATGCAGCCTATTCTGCGATTTAGACATATCTTGTTTTGCATATTAACACAATTTATTTGACAGATTGAGATGCAATTTGTTGAGAATATTCATTAAAACTGATGCGAGTAAGTTCTTGGCCTAACATATTGGTAAAAGATTTTCTGATCTTAATTATTGAATTTTTTATTATATTCTAGGATAAAAGTCTGCTTTTTACGTGTGAAAATTTTTATTTTATCTCTGATTATGTGCCAAATTTAATAATTCAAGAAAAATGCCATTTCTGTGTGTAGCTATTTTGTTGTTGCTGTTTGTCATGCAGTTCTTTTGAATATGTATCAGTTTGAAAATTTATTCTTACATGTGTATTTTTCTCATCCATTTTTGCTGTGCACTTTTCCTGTGAATATTTTTTTTTATCTAGTCTATATAGAACTTGCTCTTTGTACCTTTTTTGAATAAGTATGATAATTAGTTCTTGTTTGTGTTATTTTTAATGCCCAACAATTCACTTTCGAATATTAATTATAGAAGCTAATTTTACTTTTTGCTTGCAGTTTTTAACTCTATACCTTTTATCCAGACATAAATAACATCTGCCTTTTCATTTCTCAACTTAAAATATCGCAGTCGAGAAAAGGTTTCGATTTGAAACGTAGTGGCTTTTCTAATTGCAAGAATTTCTTGGTTGATCTTTGGATTATGGTAACTTGGCGAAAATTTGGCGACCAACTCTGCTATAGCAACCTTCTACTTTTTTTTTTCGGCCCCATTTTGTCTTCACGAAGTAAAGACATGTTTCTTTTCTTTTTATTTACTCAACACTTTTTCCAACAATCTGCTAGCCGAATTACACTTATGCTAGAAATTTTATGGAACAAAACTGCTTAATCATGAGAAATATTAACTGCAAAATTGGGAAAAAGTGCAAACTCCTTGCACGTTTTTCAGAATCACACATACACACGTCAATTTATTTTTACTTAAAAAAAATCCCAGAATTGCACAAAAATGGCATTGCGCACACTCTTGACTTTATCCATATACACTGCTTTTTTCTCATAAATTAGAAAAATTTCATGAAAATGCAGGAAAATTTTGTGAATCTTTAAATTCGGTAAAAAGGACATACATGAAATTACCTGATCGCAAAAAAGTATATACCCTTTCCAAAGATAAATATTTGCACGTATAAAATAAATAAAATATCCAAAAACTTTTCCCTCTAAATTATCTATTATAAACATCACCTGCAAATTTATAACGCAAACATTAAAAATTGTTCCAAATACTTAGTGTCAAATATTTAAATTCTTTCCATGCACATTTACTTCTACTCAAACGTATTCCAAAATACTACAAACATATAACTCAGAAAATCACGATCGTTAAATTAAAAAACACTACTTAAAATATAAATAAGCACATACATTAAATTAATAAAAGTTAGCTTACAATCCTAATTACTTTAAACTAATTCATTGCTAATAACAATTTTCCAATAATACCATATTAATTTATTTTTTCCTTACACGCATAAAAATAATATCCTCAAATGATTAAAAATACTAACTTTACCTTATCTTCTTCAGAATCTTGATTGCATGGCGGATAAACTTTTTTTATAGATTCAATAATCCAGTAGTCAACTGGCAGTCTATTCACCCACTAATAAGAAATTAATAAAATTTCACCCATACTCAAACGACTTTCAGCAAACCACGTACCCTTCCTTACACTCCGTTTCACAAAATGTCCATTTTCACCAGATTTCTTGCACCGCCATTCAAACTTATTTGTAATATCCTTCCTTTCACACAATCTCATTTCATTCCCACATGTTGGACATTCATACTTATCCGCAATTAATCCTACACTCATACACCATTCAAGCAATTCTTTTGGATTATCAGATAAACACAATAAAAATTTAGAATTCACTTTAGATAGCGCCATGGGATCCAAAAATTAATCAACACTCTTTCACACAACACACAATGAAGCTAAATACAAAATGCGATAAACTACTGCAGATATTTTTCCAAATTTCCCCCCTTTTCCGATTAAAGAACTGTAATTCGTCCATAAATGTCACATGACATATCTCATGATCTCTCATTTCCCTCACACAAAATAATGCGTAATCGCAACTGAGTACCTCTCACATTATTCCCAAAGTCCTAGCTAGTGACCTTTATCACCTACCAAAATGTCACCAAACTATCTGTTACCATATTCTAAAGATTAGCCAATTTCTCTTCAGAATTATAATTAACATAAGCTGTGCATTCTCTGCTGAGTATTTCGTTTCTCGAAAAGTCTAGTAGACCTTTTAAATCGCAATTTTAAGCTTTAGTTTTTTGGGTATAATTAACAACGAATTCATTTGGAAGCAATTTAAAAAAATAAGGCATTAAAATATTTCTGTATAAATCAGTATATTTTTAATGTTGCCACGCAGTGTAAAAGCATCTCTACTTTCTCCCAGAAGTCTTGCTATTTTTCAAATTTCAAGGTTCACTTCTGTGCCTTGTTTTGCAGGTTAACATGTTTTATTTGATTGCATAGAAGTTAATGTTTTGTAAAAACGCCTTAATTATAGTATCATTATTGGTAAATCCAAGGCTTAAACAGATTGACGAAATGTTTGACCTTAACTACTGAATTCTGCTAATTATATGGGATATGTCCATAATTTAAGTTTTATCCTAATAAATCGATCAATTGGAACAAAATGTGAAATAAATTTATTAAAGAGTATGTCATTTGCTGTATTCATAAATTTCCAGCCATGCATATTATTTAATAATTATTTGTTTTTAGGATAAAAAAATAGTATCAGATGGTCCTACCAATTTGAATAAGTATGAAATTTAGTTTTTAATAGTTTTATTTATTTCATGTAATTTATGATATTAAAGTATAAAGGCTATGCTCGTGGATTTTTCTAGTAAAGACAAGTTTCCAGTCGATAGCAATTTTTATTTGAGTATGGTGGTTAAGCTATTTATCCAGCATTTTTTTAGTATGAAGACTGATCTTACTAAAAAAGTTTTAGCAATTTGAGCATTTCTTTCAAGTAAAAATCAGTGTGTTATAGGTGTGACGGTATCATTCTGCATTATGACAAGAGTTCATTAAATATGTTAGTGACATTTAAGTGTTGGTTTTGATTATCATGCAATACTGAAACTAAATTCAGAATTTCATTATTGACAAAAAAAAAAAAAAAAAAAAAAAAAAATTAATTCTGGGTATGAATGTCTGAGCATGTGTGTAAATTTTAAGTCATTCTGGATTTTGTTTCATTTGATTAATTCGTTAAACTTGCTGTTATCTGTGAAAAATTTTCCTATTGAATTTTACCTTTCGTTTTAGTGGCACAGGTGATAATAGATTTTTAACCCCCCAAAAATGAAAATGTCCAAGTGTGGCTATAGAGAGTATGCTCAAGTTCATAAAATAACTTAATTTTTCTTTATCATCACCTTTCTGTTCGAGAAGCTTTTCTGCAGCATAGAGTGACCACCCCTTTTCTATTATAAGAATACAGTCAAAAGTCTTTAATCTGGACGTCCATAATCCGGAATGATCTATAATCTGGACCTCGAAGCTACAAACTTTCTAGCTAAAATTATCTATTTCAGTTAATAATGCAGATTGCGTTGTTCCTTAATCTTCTAATTGGATCCGACTTATTTTTTTTTGCAGACTGTTTGAGCAATTTTATAAAAGTAAGCATGAACTTTCGATTATGTCAAAAAGAATTTCCGATTCTGGAGCTTTGTAGAAACTTAAATTAGCAAGTTCCATTCCCTCAATCTCTAATGATGTTCGGAATTTTTAAATTCTATTTCATTTTGAATTGTACTTTTTTCTTGTGACATTTTATTGATGTTATTAAATTTCATTTAGTTCGAGTTGTCTTAAACTGCAGTCATTTCTAGATTTTTACAGAAGATTTAAAAAGTGTGTGAAAATTAAAAAATGGAATTAGCCAAAGAATATGAGAATTAAATGTTAATATATTTTACAACAGAATTGAATTTCAAATAGTTCAATAGTCTAGTCCATGTAAATTTGAACTGAATTTTAATTTGATTTTTCTATTAATTCATTATATTTATTTAGGCACCTAGAATCTGAACATGGTAAATAAAATGGTAAGTACCCATTCCTGAGTATATTTTGGTGGGGAAAAACTTCTGAAATTTATGTTCAGTTTGTAGTAATATTATTCAGTTAACTTCATATTTGTGTAGGAATTTCACAGGGTGGGTGATCTTCTGTGCAAGATACTGAGAAAATTTTGATATTCTTTATGCTAATAGTTTTAGAATTAATAAATTTCAGTTTTTTTTAATATGATAAGACTGATTATTCAAGGTGATATACACCAAGGTCACCTTGGATGATCAAGAGCTTGTATCATACATGCATATTAACTGTTATAGGATAGCTATGGACTTTGGTCCTTCAAATTGTTTTATTAATATATATATAATGTTGTATGATCTTAAATTCATTTAGTGCAAAAACAAGTTACTACTACTTGTACAATTGCTGCTAAGTAAGTTAATGATAATTTATTTACTAAATAATATTGATTAATTGATTATATTATCTCCTAAGTTTAATTATAGCAGGATTATCTTAAAAGAGTGAATCCATACTAGTAAGTTATATTTTGAAAGATGTTTTGAAGTAACTTGAAAGCAAAATGTTAAAAATGTTTTAACGGGGACTGGAATTAAATCATGAATAACAAAATTTTAATTGTAAAAGGAATAAATTAAATGCATGTAATCATTGTCATTTTTTACAAATAATATTGAACTCAAATGCATAAACACGAGGGTGTCGGGGACGGTTAATCGAGCTTTTTCGAAATTTACTGCTGAAATTGCTTTTCACTGAAAAATTGGCTAAAATGCTCAATATGAATAAGTTCTTTGAATATCAGCATTGATTTATAATCCCTTCTATTCACGGAAATATTTGGCCTGATTTGACTTGCCGGCTTGGCTTAGCTTTATTGCTCGAGTAAAGACGAAACACCTTCGTATTTATTTATTAATTATTGTTCATTGAACAAGAGTTGGTTTGTTCCCCTTGAAAAGTCAGCTAATTTCTGATCAATGACAATGATTACATGCATTTAATTTAATTCTTACCTTTAATTTATTCCTTTTACAATTAAAATTTTGTTATTCATGATTTAATTCCAGTCCCCGTTAAAACATTTTTAACATTTTACTTTCAAGTTACTTCAAAACATCTTTCAAAATATAACTAACTAGTATGGATTCACTCTTTTAAGATAATCCTACTATAATTAAACTTAAGAGATAATATAATCAATTAATCAATATTACAGTCAAAAGTCGTTGGACTCGTCGGGACTTCGGCGATTCCGGATTATAGATCATCAGTTTAAATCTCGTAAGACGGCATGCAGAAATACTAAAATTCAAAATATGAAACCGTAATTTATGAAATAAAGAACAATTATGATCTAAAGGGTATCAAAATGTACAAAAAAAAAAAAAAAAAAAGCTTAATATTTATTTGTTTACAATATTAAACATTTCTTTCAATGTAAGTTGTTTTAAGTTGCCTCGTTTTATGTGATAATACTTTCTCTTTAATTCTATAAACAGACATAATTTCTTGTTCAGTTACAAAGTTCCGCTGTTCAAGTCTCGTTAATTGCTGTGCCGAGAATACCGACTAACTTGTCAATCGAAATTTTTTCGTTTTCACTAACCTCTCTGTCACATTCTTCATGTCTTTATCCATTTTTTGCAACAATTCCACTTTTTGTTTGTTGGACATCGAAACATACTTTCGTTTTGTAGATCCTTTGTAAGTTCCAGCATCGGAAATTCTATTTGACATAATCGAAAGTTCAAGTTTACTTTTATAGTACAGTCAAAAGTCGTTAATTCGGACTCGTCGGGACTTCGGCGATTCCGGATTATCGATTTTCCCGGATTATAGATCATCAGTTTAAATCTCGTAAGAGGGCATGCAGAAATTCTAAAATTAAAAATATGAAACCGTAATTTATGAAATAAAGAACAATTATGATCTAAAGGGTATCAAAATTTGCAAAAAGAAAAAGCTTAATATTTATTTGTTTACTTTATTAAACATTTCTTTCAATGTAAGTTGTTTAAGTTTTGCTTCGTTTCATGTGCTAATACTTTCTCTATAATTCTATTAAACAGACATAATTTCTTGTTCGGTTACAAAGTTCCGCCGTTCAAGTCCTATAATTGCTGTGTCAAGAACACCGACTAATTTGTCAATCGAAATTTTTTTGTTTTCAATAACCTCTGTCACTTTTTTTCGCTATCGGAAGCGAATTATAATGACGAGGAACTTGTTTTAAATCATATCAAAGACGGAGCATATCGAGATGAAATACTACATTTGGTAAGGAATTATAAGGCAAATAAAATAAAAACATCTGCGCTGAAGATAGGATAGTGCTGACAAATCAACTTCCAATTCATTAGGCGCCCGCCGCCGAGCATCGTGAAATTGATAAACAGATTTCGGATTTCAAAACATACTTTCGCTTTAGATTCTTTACATATTAACAAATATATATCGGAAATTCTATTTGATATAATCGAAAGTTTAAGCTTACTTTTATAAAATTGCTCTTACAGTCTGCAAAAAATAATAAGCCGGATGCAATTCGAAAATTAAGGAACAACGCAATCATCAACATTAACTGAAATAGATAATTAGATAATTTTAGCTTATACGTCCATTATACATAAAATGCGCACGCGAAAACGTATTCTGCACTTGCGCACACTCATATGTGCAGTCGTAAAAGGTCTTACGCGCATGCGTGAACGCCTCTGCGCATGTGTCAACGTGGCGCATGCGCAGAAAGTTTTTAGTTTTGATGTCCGAATTATGGGTGTCCAAATTAACGACTTTTGAATGTATTGCTCTTACAGTCTGCAAAAAATAATAAGCCGGATCCAATTCGAAAATTAAGGTACAACGCAATCATCAGCATTAACTGAAATAGATAATTTTAGCTTATACCGTCCGTTATATATAAAACGCGCACGCGAAAACGTATCCTGTGCATGTGTCAACGCGGCGCATGCGCAGTAAGTTTTTAGCTTTGAGGTCCGGATTATAGATCATTCCGGATTATGGGTGTCCGAATTAACGACTTTTGACTGTATTTAGTAAATAAATTATTTATATATATATACAGTATTCAAAGAACTACAAAAGGGTGGAATGTAGTGAATAAAACATTTTTGCTTCTGATAGAAGTGTACAACTGACTAAAAAATGTAACAGCCATCGTTAAATTTCAACATCATGCGAGACATCTTTCTTAAATATAGTACATATTTTTAAAAAATGAAACTGTATATATGAATTTTTGGAATAATGTAACATATTAAAAGAAGATAAATTATGTATTGAAGTGAATTATGCATTCAGTATTCCAATAAATTTTCCATTTTATATATTCTTAAATCAATATAAGAATTATCAGTATTTTTAAAATCATTAGTGTAGGAGTTCTAGGAAAACTTTGGTTTAAATTCAGGCTTAGATACAGTCAAAAGTCGTTAATTCGGACACCCATAATCTGGAATGATCTCTAATCCGGACCTCAAAGCTAAAATCTTTCTGCGCATGCGCCGCTTTGATGCATGCGCATAGGCATTTACGCGTGCGCCCAAGACTTTTACGACTGCGAATATGTGTCTGCGCAAGCGCAGAATATGTTTTCACGTGGGCGTTTAATGTATAATGCACGGTATAAGCTAAAATTATCTAATTATCTATTTCAGTTAATGTTGATGATTGCGTTGTTCCTTAATCTTCGAATTGGATCTGGCTTATTATTTTTTGCAGACTGTAAGAGCAATTTTATAAAAGTAAGCTTGAACTTTCGATTATGTCAAATAGAATTTCCGATGCTGGAGCTCCCAAAGGATCTAGAAAACGAAAATATGTTTCGATGTCCATCAAACAAAAAAATGAATTGCTACGAAAAATGGATAAAGGCATATCCTTTGTTTATCTAACCGTTCCAAAATCTGTTTATCAATTTCACGCTGCACTGCGCCGGGGGGGGGACGTCGCGGCGTGCAATGAACTGGAAGTTGATCTGTCAGCACTATCGTTATCTTTAGGGCAGATGTTTTTATTTTATTCGGCTTATAATTCCTTACTAAAAGTAGTATTTAATCTCGATGTACTCGATCTTTGATATGATTTAAATCAAATTCCTCGTCATTATAAATATCACGAATACAAATCAAATAATTTTCTGGTTGCAATTTTCTAATTTCGGCTATGCGTAAGGTATGCTTTAAGCAAGCGTGCGTTGAAAGAAATGTTTAATAAAGTAAACAAATAAATATTAAGCTTCTTTTTTTGTAAATTTTGATACTCTTTAGATTATAATTGCTCATTATTTTATAAATTATGGTTTCATATTTTTAATTTTATAATTTCTGCATGCCATCTTACCAGATTTAAACTGATGATCTATAATCCGGAAAAATCGATAATCCGGAATCGCCAAAGTCTCGACGAGTCCGAATTAAAGACTTTTGACTGTACTAGGAGTTCTGTTTTATGAAGCATAAGTATCTAATATTTGTTTTGCAATTAAGTTGAGCTCAAATCATTAAATGTGAATGACATAATAGAAAAAAAATCAGAGTTATTTTAATGACTGTGATGATGATATGTTATCTCTTATCACAGAAAAATACTTGGTATTTTATTTCAAGGAAGAAAAAAAAAAAAAAAAAACAGCTGGGATGTTCTGTGGAGCAAGGTTTTTAAATTTTTAAATTCTGTTCCTAGAGCAGACTTGCTAGTTCTTGGTTGTAGGTAAAGTTCAAATGGTATTTTAAGAACCTGAGGCTTAAATAAAGGGGGGAATAAATAAAGGTTTAATTTTTATAGAAAAATTCATTTATATTTCAGTAGTAGTTATTATATTTTGTGGCTATTCAATTTCTTCACTAAAACATTCTGCAGTACTTACGTATTATCTCGTCAACTGTGAAAGTTAGGGAGATGCTACCAAATTTCTGTTAGTTGTTCCTGTGGAACTCTGAAAACTTGACACATCTTTATTTAACAAAAAATCAGTGTTCAACCTGCTTTGTAAAAAAGCTTTCATCAATTTCTATTAGTTTGTTTTGCTTTCCTAATTTTACCTGAAGCTCTGTTTAGAATGCTATGAGTGCAGACTTTCTGCAGGTAGTTTACTGGTTTGTTGAACATATTGTATAGATTAATCTACACTTTTTTATGTCAGATTTCATAACTTTGAAAGCAATCTGCTGCTTGCTGTTCTGTAGAAGTGTTTCCTAATTTAAATTTTTTTAACCTAAAATCTTACTGCATACTGTCAGGGTCGGATTTATGTATAAGCTACACGAGCTATAGCTGAGGCCCCCCACTTTCTTGGGGGCCCCAAAAATTAAGATATAGTATAAATAATATTAAAATATATTACAGTACAAAGTCCGTAATCCGGACGTCCATTATCCGGAATGATCTATAATCCGGACCTCAAAGCCACAAACTTACGCATGCGCTTAAAGCCAGTGAAGCGTTTACCCATGCGCACTTCCAATAGCGAAGAAAGTAACATAGAACGTTATTGAAAACAAAAAAATTTCGATTGCCAAGTTAGTCGGTATTCCCGACACAGCAATTACAGGACTTGAACAGTGGAACTTTGTAACTGAACAAGAAATTATGTCTGTTTATAGAATTATAGAGAAAGTATTAGCACAAAAAACGAAGCAACTTAAACAACTTACATTGAAAGAAATGTTTACTAAAGTAAAACAAATAAATATTAAGCTTTTTTCTTTTGTAAATTTTGATACGCATTAGATCATAATTGCTCTATTTCATAAATTACGGTTTCATATTTTTAATTGTATAATTTCTGCATGCCATCTTACCAGTTTTAAATTGATGATCTATAATACGGAATCGCCAAAGTCCCAACGAGTCCGGATTACGGACTTTGTACTGTATAACAGACTTATAAAGGGCCCCATATCTCAAATAGCTTAGGACCTTATTAAGTCTAAATATGGTTCTGCATACTATTAAGCACGAAGTTGGAAGCAAAATGGTTTGTATATATCTCACTCCTGGAATGGAAAATTTACCTGTGTAGGTTTTTTTTTTTTTTTTTAAATTTTAAACAGCTTTCATGTATTTTCTTGTTTCTCACCTACAACTCCCTACCAAAATGAATTTTCAAAATCCCGTTTTATATAAACGAGGTGGAACCAGTATTTAATAAGAAGTCTTAGGGAAAAATAATGACCATGTCAATTTTTTTTCTTCTACGGAAGTTATTTCCGTGGAAGAGCTTAGTAATGCGTCTTCCTTTCTGGCCACGTCATTGCTTTAAGCCAAATCTTACTACGTTCAGCCGTATTGTTACGTGCCTGTTAGTATTCGCCAGTGAGGTTTAATTAAGGGCCAACTCTGTTAGTTATTTCTGTACAGCTTTTTCTAGTTTTTAGTTAGTTAGCATTAGTTTCTTATTTTCTATCTTAAGTTAAAGCCCAAGTGGAGATTTCACATAAGCCCAGGATTGGCCAACTGTAAATGGTCTCAAGTTAAGGATATTTAAACCCTACTTTGGACTTGTCGCTCTAGCCCTTTAGAAATCAATGAATAGTCGCTACACAATTCTCAAGTATTCTAGATACCAAAGGCAACAAGTTTTACTAGAATCTTGTATCATTTATAGTGGAAAATTATATAGATCAGTATATAACTATTATGAAAATTTGAAAGCATCTGCAAGAAAATTGGAATGCAAAATACATTCATGTTTTATCAGGATAATGATTCTAAACGTGCATCCCTAAATGTTCACATGTGGTTCTTATACAACTATCCGGAAGTTATCATAACTTCTTCCTTCATTTAGTCTTCAGACTTAAATCAAATTGAACATGTATTGAGTGAGTTGGAGAAAAGAATAAGTAAATGTAACATTTCTTCTAAATTTCTATTTAGTTATACTTGTGAAGGAAATAACAACAGTTACTCAAAAAATATATATATATATGCATGTGAAAAGTGTAATTTTCGCTAAAAGATATCTAACCATTATGAGTATTGAATGTCCTGTTATTTTATTAATTTATTTTATTTATTTATTTTTATTGACTCTTTCTTCAAAGTATTCGAATACTTAGTTCATTTTCAAAACATTTTGAATATCTTTTTTTAACCAAAAACGCTTAGACTTTTTTTTTTTTTTTTTTTCAAAATAATGAACAATAGTACATGTGAAAGAAAAGTCATTTTACTGATTATTATTAACTGATATTTGGAAATAAAATCAAAGAATGCAAATGTTACAAAATTAATTTCACAGGTTTTATAATTTCATGAGTTAAAACTGATATTTTAAATTTAAAAATACAAAAACATGAATATTTGTTTTATTCAAAACATGTTTGTAAGTGCAAGTATATATGTCTAACTGTCTGGCAGTTACATAAGGCATAAGAACTTTTAAAGACATACGATATGTTAGACTTCATATCTTAAAATAATTTACATTAATGTCATAGTAGAAAGACAATTTGACTGCACTATATGTGATTTCTTTAGAGTAATTAAAGAAAATTACACTACATGTGCTCTTTCCCACCTTTCCATCCTTTATTTTGCAAATAAATTGAGCAGAACGTAATTTTTTTGGCCATATGATACCTTCGGCATGACATACCAGGCTCTGTCTAGTAATGCTGAAGTGGCACTTGTAGTTCATTCAGGAGAAGGAAAATCTCGTAGAAGATTGAAGGGGAAAAATTTATCGCAATCAGGCATACTGGTGGTCCTGGTACATACGATGAGACAACAGTTCAGTGATTCTTAACACAAGTTGATTTTTATGTTATAATGTAACCTGCTTGTAAACAAGATTTTTCTGGAGCACAAAATAAAATAAATATAACAGCACAGAAGGGCTATTAAGTCCCAGAAGTATGTTGATAAGTATGTTTTTCATTCAATCTTAGCTATTTGGTTAGGTGAACGGATCAACAGATTATCATGGAGAAAGAGGAGGCTTTCAGAAGGACCGAACAATGGTGTTTAAATCATACTATAGAATTACATCCATCTAATCTTATGCTTATTATGCAAGAACTAGAGGAAGAATATTACTCACTTAGAGATGTTCCCAATCAGTCCGAGGAACAAATAGCTTATCTTAATGATCTCAAAAATCAAATCGCAGCACTAAACCAGTTCGTTATTGAACTCAAACTGAGGATGAACCCACTAATTACTCCCAGCTACCATGGAAACTAATCAATCTACTGAATCTACTAACGCTAAAATTAAGCATAAGAAAAACATAACGGATAAAGAAGGTTTTACTAACCTCGCATAACACGTAAACTCACTCTTTCAAACGCAGAGGTTAATGAGCCAGCACAGAAAAACAAATTCCAGGAATTAAATCTCGAAGACAATATGGATTCTACTAACGAGCAGGGTGATTTTATAGCCCCAACAAAAACGGCAGGGCATATCCCCCTCCCACTGTCCTAGCCCACTTTGCAGGCGACTGGGACAAATTAAAAGATGCTATTGAAGAAAAGTTACAAATCAAAAAATTCCGCGGAAATACATCCGGTGGAACTCTTACCATCAGAGTTTACGACTCTGAACATTACAGAATGCTCACTGATTTTTTAGATAACTTGAACTCCCCTACCACACTTTTAAAATGAACATCGAGAAACCGATTAAAGCTATAATCGAGAAACTGCCAAAGACTGCTAATATTGAACGTATCAAATCTGAAATAAAAGAAATGGGAATACCCATCCAAAAAAACCGGCGAATCACTCATGTTATTGAGGGGGAAATTATCCATTTACCTGTATACTTAGCTGAATGCACCCGCAATAAAGAAGGTAAAGCTTATATATGACATAAAGAAATTAAGAGGACTCGACGTGTTCGTGGAAGCCTTACAAATCTCGCCCTGGCCCCATGCAATGCCATAAGTGCCAGCGGTACGGGCAATACACGGGATCGCTGCAAATACAAAGCATGCTGTTTAAATTGTGCAAAACCTCACGAGACCTATACTTGCTCCCAAACAAAAAATAATAAAGATAAACCTCCAGTCTGTGCGGAGCAGATCACATTTCTTCTTTTAAAGGTTGCCCTAAGCACCCATTTAATATACAGAAAGAGATTGAAGAAATTAAAGCCAAAATAGAAGCGGCGAAGAATCAATTCCATTACGACAAAAATGAATTCCCGGCGCTCAATCCGAAGGAGATCCCTAAACGTAATCTTGCCTGGCAACAGCCATCCAGAGATGAAAACCAACCGAAACAGACAGACAGACAAAGTAGACACGGTTCTTTCCAAAAAATCTCTAAGGAGAGAGATTCTTTCGTTCTTTCTATGGACCTTGGACAGATGTCTTGTTTTGCACCCGCTAAGTCTTCCTGCACCGATGGGCGAAAAATTAAGCATAGGTGCGAAGGAAAGGTATATAGAAAGGGGGGGCAATTTCATATTTGAGGAGAGTAAAAAGGAACTTCGTACATTTTGTACGAGTTCAAAAGGCCAGGAAGAAAAGATGGGACAAAATAAAATTTTAAATAAATGGCCCAAAAATAATAGAGGGGGGAAAAAGGGCCTATAGAAAGAAAAGGAAAAGAAGTAGAAAATATCCTAAAATACGATTGTGTCCATGAGTGTAGTTAAAAGGAGAAGAATCTGTTTTCATTTACAATAAATTGTGTCTCACAGTAGTGAGTGTGTTTGGTAATGGTGAATAGATGTGTTACTGGGAAAAAAAAATATTGACGCTGTTAAAATGCTTCGTATCAAGGTATTTAGCATGGAATATAAAGTAATATGTATGCTTGCATCCTGAGATATCAACAAAAGTATATATTAATTTAACTAAAGTAACTTATGCTATTTTCGTTCCCAACATTTTCATACATTTTTCAAAAAACAGCAGCAGACAACATAGAACCATATACAATACAAGACCACAACCACACACACCAAAAAAAAATATATATATATGTGTGTGTGTGTGTGCGTGTAAATTACTGAGTATATGTATTAAAAACACAAATTAAACATAGTATTTATTAATTTAACTATCATAATTTATTACAAGATTAATTATTTTATTATCATAATTTATTACTAGTTAATTAATGCTAGTATAAGACAATGAGGCACACAGTTATTTATATAAGCTCATAGTTCTAAGAATTCATTTAAGGCGGTGAAGAATAAACCAAATGAAGAATAATTCCTTACATATGGACATTTAACAGATAGCAAGGAACAGTATGAGAAAAAATCGTTGAGGTATAATATTATTTAAAGGCTAAAATATATTTAAGCGATCTGAAAAAAACAGAATCCAGAAGATCTGAGAGGCGTGATACCCCGAATCCCCAAATTTTCTCTCTCACGAGATTCCTCAAAACAAGATAAGGGGCTTTGTAAGTGGTGACAGACGTGAACTGATAACGTTGCCGTCTGTTTGGAATTGATTCACAAAGGAAGCCACAAGCAATGAGCAATTTCAAGTATTTTTTAATGCTAAAAACTGATGAAAAATTAAAATTTATTCATTTAAAGGCACTTATTTATAAAAATTTGATTTAGTTTAGATGAAAGAAAAGTACTTATCTTAAAATTCCAGGCTTTCGTAGTATATCCTCACATTGTCCGCTGTTTTATTCTCGTCAACATCGGAGCAGAAATTCTTTGCAAAGATATAGGTTTTGTAGAAAAAACACTATTTCAAAGTAATTTAATTGATAATCACCAAGGGGAAGGAATTTTTTTCACTTTTTACGGAGCGCTGCGAACTTGCAGCCGCTTGCCTCGGTGATCGCAGAGCCTCAAAGGATGAGACAGACAGACAAAGTAGACATATGTCTTGTTTTGCACCCGCTAAGTCTTTCTGCACCGATGGGCGAAAAATCAAGCATAGGTGCGGAGGAAAGGTATATAGAAAGAGGGGCAATTTCGTATTTGAGGAGAGTAAAAAGGAACTTCGTACATTTTTTACGAGTTCAAAAGGCCAGAAAGAAAAGATGGGACAAAATAAAATTTAAAATAAATGTCCCAAAAATAAGGGGGGGGGGAAAGGGCCTATAGAAAGAAAAGGAAAAGAAGTAGAAAATATCCTAAAATACGATTGTGTCCATGAGTGTAGTTAAGGAGTTCATCTGCAAAAATTAGTGTCTTTAAGAAGCAAACTTTAGCTAAGTTTAATAAAAAAAAAAATGAATGAATTCCTACATGGTAATGTGTATGCCCTTATCTTGAGACCTAACTAGAAAAGACATATATCATCACAGAGATGTACATAATATTTTAACTAAAGTAACATTAAATATTACAGTTCCCAAAAAGTTCATGTATATTTCAGAAAAACAGTAATTGACAAAATCATAAATCCATACACAGTGTGAGAGCATTTCAGCAAAAATAAATTATACAGTTTATTTTTCTTAAATATTAGTTAAATATAAAATTAATTTAACCGTTGTAATTTATTATAGCACAAGTTTAACAAATTCCGTCACACTGTATTTTTATTTGCTCATAATTCTAAGTTTGAGACCTGAAAAAAAAAGTCGGGGATCTTAGTTACAGAAATATTGTATAATGCTAGAATCTTATGAAAAATAATAAAGAAAGAAATTTAATGGCACTCTAGTGATAGAGAAACAGATATTGTATAGAGAACAGAATGTTACTTGTCTGAATATTCCATGTCAGGGCCTCTTTTGGATTTCTCGTGTTGATAGTGAACAGCTAACAAAACACCTGAAGTTTTGAAGAAGCGAAGTTTCCTTTTTCCAATTTGATGAATGAGACATTGCATAGGAAAGGTGCATTAAACTTTTTTAGAGAGTTGAAAACATTTACTTAAACACTTATTTAAAAAAATTCGGAGCTATGTTTAGACACTGCCTCCAGCTTTCGTGATCGCAGCGCCAGTCCGCCATTAATCTTTGAAATGAAAAGCCTCAAAGGATCAAAAACTAGCCAATAAGGATTTTATGAGAGGTTAAAGTTACAAACTAAAGATTTCTTCTAAAAATTTAAAAATGTTAAAGGAATATTTGAAAAATTAGAGGTTGGCATGGCCGTTTTTGATTATCTGTCAAATATTGATTATGAATTTTAAGCCGATTCATAATACTCGTAATCTTATTTCAGCTACCAAAAGCTTTTTAAAAATTAATTTCTTCAATGCTAACGGTATCCGTAAGCAACAACTTCAGCTCATCTCTTACCTCCAAAAATAGCTTTTACAGGTCCTTAGGGGATGGATAAACATGTAGTGGTAAAGGCCTTCGGGTCGAACATGTCGCCTTGGCTACTAATGTTTAAAATTAATTTATGACTAGTAACAGCATGAATTATAAACAAATAGCTAAGTTATTGCATTTTATTTTCCAGCTATCGAAATGCGACGCTACGAGCAACGTTTTGAAACCAAAACCTCGCAATCATGAATCAGAACTAGAACTAGTTGCCATTCAGCATAAAGAAATTTAAATATAAATATGAACTACTTATTGCCATTCAGCATAAAAGAAATATAAATATGAATATTAACAAAATGTTAAAGTTAATTTTATAAAATAATTAAACACATGAACAAATATATGAAATAAAAAATAATTATTTCTCATGCAATAACTGGGCCACTACACTACTCCCCCACCAGTAACTAAGTTACGTTACGAAGATGGAGAAATAGGTAGTAACTAGTATTGCAGTGTTAACGACTATCAAAATAATTTAGTCAGTCCTTGAATCTAACAGGTAAACGTATAGTTCTGCCTGTGCGAGAATGTTTTTGATTCACATCCGAATTTGAGTCCGGTCTCTGCAAATTAGTGTAGTCAGGTTGTATCAACTGAGAATTTTCCTCAGCTAAAATATATGCTGGTTTCAAGCGATCCAGGGATACATTAACATGTTTTCCTTTTATGCTAATAGTAAAATATTTGTCCTTGCGATCAATAACAGGAAATGGTCCTTCATAAGGAGGTTCCAAAGGTTTTTTTACCCGATCTATTCGCTGAAACACATGAGAACAAGTTTTTAAGTCTTTATGGACAAATATCTGTTCAGATGAATTTTTACGAATTAGTCTCGGTCCAACAACTTCCATCTGTTTCTGGAGTTTATTGGCAAAAGTCTCCGATGCTGTCTGGATACTTGGTTCGCTGAAAAACTCTCCAGGAAGTCTGAGACTCTGGCCATAAACTACTTGTGCAATAGAATGATTGGTATCTTCTTGAATAGCAGTACGCAAACCCAAAAGTACTGTTGGTAACATGTCCGTCCAAGATATGTTGTTGTGGGCTTTTAATGCTGTTTTTAATGTTCGATGAAGGCGCTTAACTTTGCCATTACACGAGGGGTGGTAGGCAGTAGTGTGTTGTAAATTGATGCCACAGATTTTGGACAAAGCTCGTAATGTATCACTTTTAAATTGGGATCCACGATCACTAATGAGTTTACTTGGCGTTCCGAAACGCGCAATCCAGTTGCTATAAAAGGCTCTTGCGACGTTCTCAGCGGAAATATTTTCTAAAGGAATTGCTTCCATCCAATTCGAAAATCTATCTATGCAAGTAAGACAATAAATATTCCCTTTAGATGGTGGAAGTGGTCCTATGAGATCGATATGGATGACAGAAAATCTTCCTGGTGGTACTTCAAACTCACCTAATTTTGTTTTGGTGTGCCGACTGATTTTAGCTTTTTGGCAAGGAATGCAGATTCTTGTCCACAACTGTACATCTTTTTTTATGTTAGGCCAAATGAATTTTGATGTCATTAATTTCATAGTCGATTTTATTCCTGGATGTGATAAACCATGAATTCGTTGAAAGACGTGTTGTCTGAAAGCCTGAGGAATATACGGCCGAACATGTTTAGTTGATGTATCACACCACAAATATTTCCCCGAAGGTGGAGAACATTGCTTGAAATTCAAGGAAGTAGTGGTTTGCAAACTCTTAAGTTCTTCATCTTGAGTTTGTTCATCAGCTATTTTATCATAATCTATCGATGAAATTTCATTAACTCTAGATAATGTATCCGCCACAATATTATTCTCACCTTTTACATATTTGATATCAGTCGAAAACTGGGAGATGTATTGAAGTTGGCGAGCCTGTCTAGGTGTTGCTTTGTCAAGTTTTTGACGAAAGGCGAATATTAAGGGCTTGTGATCTGTATAAATTGTAAATACTCTTCCTTCTAGATAATGCTTAAAGTGTCTAACTGAAAGATATATGCTTAATAGTTCTCTATCATAGGTGCTATATTTTTGCTGAGTATCACTTAATTTTTTAGAAAAAAATGCTATTGGCTTCCACGAGGAGTTTTCATATTGTTGCAACACTGAGCCAATCGCCATATCTGAAGCATCTGTAAATAACGCCAGAGGTAATTCAGAATTGGGAAAAGACAACAGTGCCGTGTTCACCAGGTCATTCTTGCACGTTTCAAACTGTTTTTCAGCTTCTTCAGTCCATTCGATTTTACGTTTGTCCCTCTTTTTAGCTCCCTTGAGATACGCATGTAACAATGCTTGATTCTTCGCTGCGTCCTTTATATAACGACGATAAAAGTTAAGTATTCCAAGAAAAGTTCTAAGTCAATGAATTGTTTCTGGTCGTTTGTAGTTAGTAATAGCTTGAACTCTTTCTGGCAAAGGACGGGAACCCTTAGGTGTAATTAGGTAGCCTAGAAACTCGATTTGGGGAACAGCAAAGACAGATTTTGAAACATTAATTCTTAACCCAAATGTATGTAATCTTTCGAAAACTAATTTAAGGTGATTTTTGTGTTCTTCATGGGTACTGGATGCAATGAGTATATCGTCTAAATAGGGAAAAACGAATTCTAATCCTCTAAAGACTTCGTGAATAAATCTTTGGAACGTTGCAGGAGCATTTCTTAAACCGAAACTCATTACATTAAATTCGTATAAACCGAAAGGAGTAATGATAGCCGTTTTACATTTGTCTTCTTCTGCAATGGGAATTTGAAAATAAGCTTTGAATAAATCAATTTTAGAAAAAATATTTGTACCTCTTAAAATATGATGAAAATCTTCAATGCGAGGAATTGGGTATCGATCAGGTATAGTCTGAGCATTCAATCGTCGGTAGTCTCCGCAAGGACGATATGAACCATCCTTTTTCGTAACAAGGTGCAAGGGGCTTGACCACTGGGAGTTTGATGGACGAATTATTCCATTGTCAAGCATAAATTTAAATTCCTCTTTAGCTATAGCTAAGCGTTTTGGATCGAGCTGTCGTGCCTTTGAATAAACGGGTTGACCATCAGTCGTAATAAAATGTGTAACACCATGTTTAATTTGTGTAGGAAAAAGGTTAGGTTTAGAAATTTCGGGATATTTCGACAGTAAATCGAAAATTTTTATGGATTTATTTAATGTGGTTACTGAGTAATCACTGGAAATAGCAGCGACATCACACTGGACACAAAGCTGTGTTACGCCATCAATTAATTTTTTCTTATTTATATCGACAAGCAATTTATATTTGTGAAGAAAGTCAGCTCCTAAAATACCTTTTGTGACATCAGCAATTATGAATGGAAACTGAAAATCACGACGTAATCCCAAATCAAGAGTTAGCGTTTTTATGCCATAAGTGGAAATATGTGTGCCATTAGCTGCATACAGTTTATATTCAGTTTTACATTTATTCTGTGAAGTAGCAGGAATTATGCTTACGTCAGCTCCGCTATCAATAAGAAAGTGCAAATTTGATCTTCGGTCACGAACGAATAAACGAAATTTGCGACAATCCTTCATATTTTCTGCAGCAGCGTTTGCCGCTGAACCTACTGCACATTCGAGTTTTCCTGGTTTTTGAAATCGTTTTTTACCCAAGCACACGGAGGCTTGCATTTCTCTGAAATGCATTTTGCTCCAAAACGAAAGTGATAAAAACAAAATTTGCCAGTAGGGTCATATCGTTTACGAGATCGGCTTCGAGATCGTGAATTACGTAAATCCGAGTCCCTTCGCCTTGAGCGAATGGTTATTTGATCAATTTTTTGTTCAAGAAAGGTAATTCTTTGCAACAAATCATTTGCGGGAACGGAAGGAGCATTAGTACTAAATACTTCTGGTTTCCGATTCATATCACTAATTTTATCTGCCATAGACGCTAACTTGGTTACATCTTCATCACTAACTAATAATATATTTTTTATGGAGTCAGGTAGCTTCTCCAGCCATAAAGTTTTGATTAGATTTTCAGACACATCTGTAGTAGCAACTGATCTCAACTTCTGCAAAAGTTAGCTTGGTTTCATGTCTCCAAGTTCGATACCAGTAATCAAACGTTTAATCCGTACATTTTCACTTTCTTTGAATAAATGTAATAACCTAATTTTAGCATTCGAATATTTTGTGGCACTATCGTTCGTTACAATGTCCCAAATATTTTCGACGAACTTAGGTTCAAGCTGTGAAACTAAATAATTAAATTTCGTTTCTTCTGAAACGATATTACTAATTTTGAAATGAGCTTCAACTTGAAAAAACCATATTTCCGGTTTATCAATCCAAAAAGGAGGTATTTTTACACTCACCTTATGAAGCTCCGGTGACTGTATCGTATCTTTCATAGCAGTTTCAGAAGAGTCATTTGTTGACATTTCAAAAATTAATCAGGGTCACCACGATGTAGCCTTGGCTACTAATGTTTAAAATTAATTTATGACTAGTAACAGCATGAATTATAAACAAATAGCTAAGTTATTGCATTTTATTTTCCAGCTATCGAAATGCGACGCTACGAGCAACGTTTTGAAACCAAAACCTCGCAATCATGAATCAGAACTAGAACTAGTTGCCATTCAGCATAAAGAAATTTAAATATAAATATGAACTACTTATTACCATTCAGCATAAAAGAAATATAAATATGAATATTAACAAAATATTAAAGTTAATTTTATAAAATAATTAAACACATAAACAAATATATGAAATAAAAAATAATTATTTCTCATGCAATAACTGGGCTACTACAAACACCACTTAAGGAATGATGATCTGCGATCTCCAACCTTCAAAACCATGACACTGATGTCATGTTAGTCAATGAAACACATCTTCGAGCTTGTGACAGATTCAGAATTCATGGCTATCATATCGTCATAGAGGATGGACCCCACAACAGAGGAGGCGAAAATGCTATCATAATTAAAAGCCATAATAAAGCCACTAAATTTAAAAAAACGTAAAGCCAAGGCTTTGACAATATCTCAAATGAAGCGCTACAAGCACTGCCTAACAGATGTATAGTACTTATCACCAATATTTTCAACGAATGCATTCGTCACTGCTATTTTCCCTCTCAGTGGAAGCATTCAATAATTATTAACATCTTGAAACCTGGAAAAACCTTAAATATGCCAAAAATTATAGACCCATCAGCCTGTTACCGGCTGTCTGCAAAGTTTTTGAACGTGTCATCAGTACAAGACTTACTAACCACCTAGAGAAAATGGATCTCATTGATAGGAACCAATTTGGTTTCCTAAAGGGACACTGTACTACTCATCAGATACTCCACCTGGTAGAATTTATCGCCCAAGAATTTAGAAAAAAGAATGGAGTAGCAGCATGCTTTCTCAATTTCGAGAAGGCATTTGACCGAGTCTGGCATGCTTGGCTTACTCCACAAATTGTCAAATTTCCTTCTGCCTAATAGCTTCATTAAACTTACCTAATCTTATCTCTACCATCGCACGTTTCGAGTAAAGATGTGGGGAAATTCTCTCATCAAGAAAGAGATTTTCCAAGGCGTCCCTCAAGAGTCTGTTTTAGGACGGAAATATTTTAATATTTTTATAAATGACATGCCTGTCCCACTACACTCAAGTATTTATAAATATGCGGACAATACAGTTATCTTAACCAGCTCTAGAAATCCACAAAATGGTCTTGACAAACTCCAAATGCAAGCTAATCTAATCAACAAATACTGTGAAAATTGGAAAATTAAACTTAACGCAGATAAATGTTGTGTTGTTTTATATCGCAGATACAGAACAAAATTTTCCAGTTAATTCCAATATTAAAATAGATAATTCACCTGTTCCAGTTGCAAGCTCATATAAATACCTAGGAGTGTAAGACGACAAAGCCTTAAATTTCAAGGACCATATCCAGTATACCATCAATAAAGCTAATGCAGCATTTGTCTCTTTACTCCCTGCTTGGTAGGAAATCTAAATTAAATCTGAATACTAAGAGAAATCTTTATAGCACCCTCATCAGACCAATCCTACTCTATGCAGTTCCTGCATGGGCAACTGTTGGATAAACTGAACACTAGAACATAAAAGTCTTACAGAATAAGATTCTCCGTAGCATAACAAATGCACCTTGGTTTGTGCGGAACGGGCAAATACATAAGGATTTAAAGATTCTCCCGATTCATGATCAAATACTAACTACAGCATACAACTTCTTTGAAAAACTGAAAACTCACAATACCTAGTTATTAAAGAACCCACAGATAAAGACCGCGAACTATCCATCATAATGCATTATGGTGGTAGTATACGTATCTTATTACTATTCATTACTCAAGATCAGTTTACGTTATGGACTATGCTCTGACAAAGCTTATGGACTTTGATTGCAACTTATATTTCTTACTTATTATTTTTGTTTAACCAAGAATTTATTTAGTACTGTGTAGTGTTTTAAAGCAAAGACTTTGCTTTCAGTGAAAATTTTAGTTTGCGGTCTTATGACTCCTTCACTTGCTATTGGCCTCCTCACATCACGTGGTGTTTACTGTGCAACTTTAAAGAAATTAATTTTCTAGCATGATCATTTAATTTTACTGTACCCAAATTGTGTTTCTGAAGAATAAGGACATTATTAACTCTTCAAATTCACCTTTTCTTTTCTTTTCTTTTTTTTTTTTTTTTAACTCTACAGACTTATTTGGGCTACAATGAACCTCTGGTTGAGGCAATACCCCCATTTTAATGCATAATAAAGAGCGAAATAATGAAATATATCATTATTTCGCTCTTGGGGACTCGCATGCCATGGCTGAAGCCATAGCGGTATTATAAATAGAACAAACTTGCTAATACTTCACGGACATAATTGATGTTTCCTAAAATCAAAGTTTTTAGGGTACTTGAAAAGAATCTTTATTTAACACGTGGGTTTGTAATCTTTATTTAACACAGTGCCACAGCAAAATCCGGTAAAACAGTCTGTCGGATCATTTTTTTAATTCTAGTGCTTTCGTGTCTCCTTTATCCTAAAAATCAGTTCAGTACCTAATCTGAATATATTTTTATGAATATTTAATAAATAGATAAACAAATAACAGGTTTAATTAAACAATAAATTTATTACATTTCAGTTCATTGTAAATTAACACAAGAGTTCTACAGGGGTTGGACAAAAATATGGAAACACCTTTAAAAAAACATGTTTCTTTGCTTAATATGGTGTAGGAAACCCGTTGGCATCCAAAACAGCTTGCAGTCTTCTCGGAATGGATAAATACAGTTCCTGTATGATTGTCAAGGGAATATTATACCATTCTTCCTGCAAAACGGTGGCAAGTTCAGATAACGATGTTGGCGGTGGATAACGAGAACACACTTTCCTTTCCAGTGTAGACCACAAAGGTTCGATTATATTCAGGTCTGGTGACTGTGGTGGCCAGGGGAGATGGGACAACTCATCCTCGTGCTCAGAAAACCAGTCCTGGACAATGTGAGCTGTGTGAACAGGGGCTTTGTTGTCTTGGAAGACACCATCACCATCGGGGAACAAAGTTTGTACCATGGGATGAACTTGATCGGCCAAAATGTTCACATAAGTCTTGGCAGTCATGTGCCCTGACACAGTTATCATGGGACTAGCAGAGAACCACGATATGGCTGCCCAAACCATAACAGAACCCCCGCCATGTTTCACTCTTGGCAACAAGCAGTCTGTATTATAGGCTTGAGATGGCGTTCTCCAGACGTAAACTCGGCCAGAAGTGGGAAACAATGTGAAAGAAGACTCGTCAGACCATATTACTCGCTTCCACTGCTCTATAGTCCAGGCTTTATGACTTAAACACCAACTTTTCCTGTTACGGGCATTAGCATCACTGATGAGTGGCTTCTCAATTGCAGTACGGCCAGCAATTCCTGTTTATGAAGCTCCCTTCTAATTGTTTTGGTACTCACAGGGTTCGGTAACACAACATTCATTTCAGCAGTAACTTTTGCAGCTGTGGTCTTCTTTTTTTCCGTCACAATTGCCCTTAACGATCGTCTGTCACGATCACTCAGGACACACTTTCGTCCGCGCTGTGATTTAGCAGATGATGTTTTTCCGCTTTTCAAATATGCGGAATAAATTTTCGATACAGTACCTCTTGAAACACTAAACACCTCGGCTACCTTGCTTACGGAAGCACCTACCATACGTGCTCCAACAATTTGCCCACGTTCGAAGTCTGTTAACTCTGATATAATGCAATGACAACCTCACATAACAGTACTCCGACAAACAACTGAACTGTTTAGCACATTTACGAAGTTGTATAGGTGGCGTCAGTAGTCAAAAATGCCAGCGCCACCTACATATTTCATTAAAATCAATCTTTTTTTTTCAAACATGCATTTCACAAGGTGTTTCCATATTTTTTTCCATCCACTGTATGTCTCAATAGGACAAATTAGTAAAATTAGACAAATACTGTATTACAATACAAATAATAAAACATAATACATAACCAAAAATAAATAACTTAGTGAATGTGTAAACATCTTTAAAAATATCACTAGTCTTGTATTCTTTCAATAAACAACACAATCCCATTGTTTTGCACAGGCACTACAGTATAATTCAATAAACTCAGGAATAATGGACTGTATTATATCTCACTTTTATTCTCATTAATTTACATCGTTCATGGCCACTCGAAGCCACGAATTCTCTCTCACACTCTTCGCTCACCATCTCATGTCACAAACTCCAAAAGCTCAAGGCGCATGCGCCGACGCTAGTAATGAAATGCGCGTGCAGGCGCAACATACCGCCCACCTTGACATGATGTAATCATTCAAAATTAAATCTTACAATAAAATTACAGAGTGACAATACGAAATACGGGTAAATAATTATAAACAGCAAATAATAACATTAACAAAATCAAACTACTATAATAATAAAATACAATAATACATTACAAACATACTTTTTGTTTAATTTGGCATAGGTAAAAGACAAATTTTATTAATTGATCTATTAAAAATACCTCTTTTCGTTTTCACTGAAACTACTCTAACCTTATTGTCTTTACCTAAGAATATCTCTACGATTCTGCCAAGATGCCAGTTACATACAGGAACATTATCAGTCTTTAAAATTACCATAGTTGCAACCTTGACATTGTCTTTTTCAAAGAACCATTTAGTTCTTCCTTGCACTGCACTCAAATAGTTATTTCTCCAATACTTCCAAATTCTTTGTACTATTTTAGTCAATTTTTGCCAGCTCTTTAATCTATTATCGTTAACGTTTAAAATATTAGGTTCTGCAATAGCCGTGATAGGTCTGCCTATCAGAAAGTGGCCTGGTGTCAAGATATCAAAATCCTCTGGTTCAGATGATAAAGGTTGCAAGGGCCTAGAATTCAAAATGCCTTCAATTTGAGCAATTACTGTAAGAAACTCCTCATAGGTTAGTTTTAAATTGCCTACTACACGTTTCAAATGAAACTTAACAGATTTGACACCTGCCTCCCAAAGACCTCCATGATTGGGAGCTCTAGGGGAAATGAACGACTAATCAATACTCTCTCTCGATAAATAATTACCTAATTCATCATCTGGTTTGCTGACTAGCCTATTCAATTTCTTTAATTCTGCGTTACTACCAACAAAATTGGTTGCGTTATCTGAAAATATGTGTGCACACTTTCCTCTCCTGCTGAAAAAACGCTTTAAGGTTGCAATAAATGCTTGACTAGACAGGTCTGTTACCAACTCAAGATGCAAGCTTTGGTAACAAAACAAACGAAAATGCACACATACACCTTGTTAAGGCGACCTTTTCTCTGATGTGGGTATTTTATAAAATAAGGACCAAAAAAATCAACTCCAACACAATTGAATGGAAAATTCGGGCTGACTCTTTCTTGAGGGAGTTGACCATAAGTTGTTGACAGGGCACTGGTTTTGCTTTGAAACATACGACACACTCATGTACTATTTTTCTACAAGTGTTGTGCCCGTTTAAGGGCCAAAACCCTTGTCTAACAATAGACAGTAAGCCTTGTGAACCAATATGCATGTATTTCTTATGAAACATCACAATAATTAGATTAGTCAACTTATGATTCTTTGGGAATATAGGAAATTATAGGAAATTTTCTATCAAAATTCAACTTAATTAGCTAATCTGCCTCCAACTCGTAAAATTCCATATTGATCTAAAAATGGAAAAACACTTCTTACCTTGCTATCTGGAGGTACCTTACCCTCCTTTTAAAGGCTTGAGATTTCTTTTTTAAATTCACTATCTTGAATTAGCTTAATCAGTTTAAGTTCAGCTAATTTTAATTCTGAGCTCTGAAGAGGACCTGAAACCTTGTCCTTCCCCTTGCAGTTGTTTACAAACCTAAAAATAAAACTTAAAACACGAATAATTTTAGTGTAATTGTTACTTAAATTTAAAAAATCCTCAATGAAAGGGTTAGCTTTCACATTAAGAAAAGTCACTAAGGATTTTAAGTTCATCTGGAAAGTCCTTCACAATGACTTCTCTATTTGGGTAGTTGTCGTATCTCAGGAACAGAGGGCCTTTCCACCACATCTCCTTTTGTAGAAGTTTACTGGGATCCAAGCCTCGGGATATAAGATCACTCAGATTCTCCTTTGATGACCATTAGTCAACTCTTGAATTGTTGCCACTCGATTTGCAACAAATGTCTTCAACTGGTAAGGCTCCTTTGTATCCATGAAAGCATGATCATGGAGTCACTCCACAGATACACTTTGTTCACATGAATCTCTAATGCAGATATTGCTCTAACCACCAACCTTGCAAGTAGGACTGCTGCACATAGGTCCAGTCTCGGAATAGTAACTCGTTTAATAGGCGAGACTCTGCATTTACTCGTCACTAGCCTTGTCTTCACTTCTCCATCTCTCGAACGGCACTTGCAATATATGGTTGCTCCATATGCTACGTCAGAGACATCTGCAAATCCATGAAGTTCCACATAGTCTACTTCTGCAATAAGAATAAACCTTTCAATTTCTATTTTACTTAAAACTTCCAGTTCAGTAGAGAACTTCTTCCATTCACCAGCTTCCTTTTTTATAAGTGATTCATCCCAATTCAGCTTTAATAACCACAACCGTTGGAGGAATATTTTGGCTTTACTTATGATTGGCCCTAGTAAACTAATCGGGTCAAACAATCTTGCAATTGTGGACAATATTTGTCGTTTGGTAACAACTAACAACTATGTCATTATCGAGTTTCACTCAAAAAAAAAAAAAAAAAAAAAAAAAAAAAAACAGTCTCTTTTAGACCTCCAAGACACTCCAAGTGTTGTAGATTCTGCTTCATTAGGAAAGGAATAGGAGTGATCTTCTTCCGCAAGTTCAGCATGATTACTGCACCACTTGTGCAGTGTCATTCCTGCACACTTCAGTATTGCAGTTAACTGAGATTTAAGCTCCTTAGTTGTACTCAAAGATTCCGCTCCACTAAGCACATCATCCATAGAAAAATTTTTAAGTAAGACTGGCGCAGCTAATGGAAATTTTGGACCTTCATCAATCGACAATTGTTTAAGAGTTCTCATAGCTAAGTATGGAGCACTAACTGTACCGTAAGTCGCAGTATTAAGCTCGTAGATTTTCACAGGTGCATCATTTTCTTTTTTCCACAGGATTCGCTGCAAGCATCTCTGTTTAGGGTTAATTTTAATCATTCTATACATTCTTCTAATATCCGCCGTAAATGCGAATGGGTACTTTCTAAATCTAAGCATGGTTGAAAAGAGATCATCTTGAATAACCCCTCCATTACGTTGTAAAGAATTTAGCGAAATTCCATTTGATGTTAAACATGATGCATTAAACACTGTTCTCAATTTAGTTGTTGTTTTTTGAGGTTGGTATATCCCATGATGTGGCATATAGTACACTAACCTAGGCTCATTTTGCTCATTAACCTCAGTCATATGCCCTAGCTCTTCATACTCCTTTAAAAAAATCCTGATACAGACTCAAATATTCAGGGTCTTTAACTAATCTTTTCCATAGGGAATTTAATCTCTCAAGGGCAAAATCTTTTGAATTTCCTAAGCAAATAGGATCTTCCTTTAGTGGCATTGTTACAATGTAACTCCCTTCTTCGTTCCGCTTATGAGTTTGGACATAATGTTCTTCACATATTGCTGTTTCTTTATTTTTTGGAATGGCTATTTCAACATTCTCTATTTCCCAAAATTTTCTCATTGTTTGTTCTAAGTCATTAGATGTTTTCATTAACCCACAATGTACGCGGCTCTGTTGTTCTGATGTAGCGCTTCCTGACACTAAAAACCCGAACACGCTGTTTTGTAAAATAAGACTGGAGTTTTAAAAGCGAATTTGTTCAGATTTTAATATCTCAAAGAAAACCTCAGCCCCTAAAAGCATCTCTATACGTTCTGGAACATTAAAATTCTCATCAGCTAATTTTATGTTACAAAAATCCTGCATTTTAATATCAATTTTCCTTGAAGGAATCAAGTCTTGCGTGATTTTTGGTACTACTAATAAGTCTAAATGTCTCATGTAACTTTTATCTTTAATTGCTAATGCATGCCAAAACTCTTTTTTGAATTGTAAACAAGGAATCATTTAATCCAGCAATTGCAATGTTTACCTTCTCAGAATCAAAGTTGAATTTATTCCCACAGTCTCTGCTTATAAATGATGAAGTACTGCCGCCATCAAGTAATGTTTTGACTGGATGTAGCTTACCCATACCATCACTAATAAAGTAAATAGCCGTGCTCAGAAGAACACTTTTTTGGACCTGTTTACACTAGTCACTGTAAGTAGAGTATTACCACTGTTAGGCAGAAAGTCTGGCACTAGGGGGGAAAGCACACTGGAACTACTCGCTGTTTCGTTTTTATTTTTTTCCTTCTCTTTCGATGATTTATTTTCTACTGGAAAATGCAGTGTCACGTGGTGTCTTTTCCCACAAACGGAACACGAAAACTTTGATTTGCAGTTTTTGACAGAATGATTTAAGGCTAGACAATTAAAGCATAATTTATGACTTTTGATGATTTCAACCCGATCATTCACCGGTTGTTTAAAAAAATTTGGGCATTTTGCCAAAAAATGATTCTTCTCACAAAGAACACACTTTAAACCTTTTACATCGGCAAGGAATACCTTTGAAACATTTTTCGACGTCTTGTAATTGTTGCGAGATTTTTGAAAACTGTCCACACTTGCGGCAAGGGACTTTCTGCGAGATGTGAAAAATAAATCTGCTTCCTTAGCCATTTGTTGAGGCGGAAACCAACTTTCAGCTTGCCTTACAGAAATATGGGCAGACGTTTCTCGATCTAATGTCTCAAACAATTTGTCTGATATTACTAACTGCTTCAGAGTTTCAAATTCAGACACTTTCCTCAATTTTAAGTAATATTCAAAATTTGTGGTTAATCGCGACACGAACTGCACATGGGACTCATTTAGGCATTGAACCTTTTTAAAATTTTCTAAAACAATTTGTGGTGTAGGTTCTAATTCTTTTAGAATAATAGCTTTTATTTTTTCATAGTCACTTAGCTCCTCATCTCTAATATACACGATAATGTTCGAAGCCCGTTCCCCTAACAAGTTTAACAATATTTCCGCTTTAGATTTCTCAGGCACATTTTTTGCCGCGAAAGCTCTTTCTAAAGACGAAAAAAAAAATAACTCCAGTTTTCAGGTTTACTCAGAACCTTCAATGTTAGTGTTCTTATACTTTTAATAAGAGAATCTAAGGAATCGGAACTTTCTCCTTTAGTTTCGTTTTGATCGTTATTAACACTTTTGGTTTCAGCTCGCAATTTCCAGTTCTGTTTTACATCTCTCTAATTTAATTTGTTCTAACTGTAATACTTTAGCTTCTTCAGGTTTACGATGCTCTACTATGAAATTACTCAACTCTATTACCGAATTTGGATCGGATTTAAAAGCTTCACTACTTTTAATCGCTAAATTTAAATCTGTAACAGTTATCTTTTCACTTAATTCTATATTCAGTTCTAAAGCCGATAGCTTTAAATCCTCTTTAAGTGCACCTTTTATCAACATTGTACTCTTAATGAAATAACACAAGATAATAAGTAATTCTTCTCAATTACTAAAACACAGTATATAAATTTTCTCAAAACTCTTACACAGTATCTCAAAATAACAAAATGGCACTTTATTCTTAAATCGAAACTGCTGACTTACTTGTTACTTGTAAATAACTCATAATCCATAGATCTCTGGCTCATGACGGACCACGATGTTTTGCACAGGCACTACACTATAATTCAATAAACTCAGGAACAATGAACTGTATTATATCTCACTTTTATTCTCATTAATTTACATCGTTCATGGCCACTCGAAGCCACGAATTCTCTCTCACGCTCTTCGCTCACAATCTCATGTCACAAACTCCAAGAGCTCAAGGCGCATGCGCCTGCGCTAGGAATGAAATGCGCACGCAGGCGTAACACCCATTTAATTATAACTTTGTTGTTTTACTTCATAAATAATGATTACTTATCGCAGCAAAATCTATATTAAAATCACATAATAATCTATGAAAAAAAGCTTCCAGAGGCCCGAAACCAAGAATACGAACAACTTTCTGAATCCGTAGAAATAATTTTAACCAAATAAATTGGTCCATTTGTGAAGCACCGATGACTCACACAGCTTCAAACAATACAAAATTTGAGTCACATTCGATGAGCATGGCTCCGAAAAGTAACGCCGCTATGAATCAACCATGATGTACATGGCAGTCAATGTGTTAAAGTGCATGTACAAACTCAGTTACTAAAATAAAATAATTTTTTAGCTAATTGTGCATAGTTTAATATCCGTACAGCTTAAAACAGAACTGTGTAAACTGTTTTATTTGACTTATGAATAATTTAATGGGCAGTTTTTTTTTTATTATGCACATCGGTGCTACATAAACTGCCATAAAAATCAGCAAGAATAAGCTAATGTTTGGTCTTCATGACAGCTGGACATGCTAGTCATGAGAACAGGCAAAGGCCAAATGCGATAATTCTTTATATTGTGACCTGCATTCTCAGATATAATTTTTTTAAACCGTTTTCGATAATTCGAATAATTTTATATACCAAGTTCGCAATACCAAAAATGAAAAAAGTGCCAAGCATATTAAAAAAAAAGGTGTTTAAATTATAGCGATTTAAAAATCTGGTTAACTGATTAATGTACGAATTATTCAAACTTATATAAAATTTATAAAAAGTATTGTCAGTCTGTTACTGAACAGTTACATTATTTATTATATTTGTGAGATGAAAATGCATAGTTTCTAGAGATTCTTAGATTCAATAACGGTAACTGTTAAAAGTTAACTAAAAAAAAAAAAAAAAAAATGTGGATATTATCTTTAAATATTATTAAAAAAATGGCATAACATTTGCATCATATTCAAATATCACACGAAATAATTTTTAAAAAGTTTCCCTTTATTTAACTAACAGGGCATAACATGAAATCATTCACAAATATTCAAATGTGATGAAATCGTTCATCACCTTATTTGTGACGGAATAAAACAAAATGCAGTAAACTCTCTAGTTGCGTCCATTCTCTGAAAAGAACAAAATATTTCTAAGACTAATATCGGTACTGAAAATCACTTTCGCACAAGATCGAAATCATATGGAACCTTGAAAAGTAGAGAGGATCACCTCAAAAACAGGTAAGATCCTGAATACTGTTAATTTTTTAAAAAGTTGCAATAACTTAATTTTTTAAAACCATCCTGAAACTGAAAGCGAAACTAACGATATATTATTTCAGTTAGGTGTTGCGTTGTTTAGAATAAAGACATAAATATAGGAGAACTTCATTAATGTTTCTTAAACTTTCTATTTACACAGGAGTTCATCTGTCAAATTTATTGTAAATCACTTAAATCGCTGAATATGAATTAATATTTAAATTACGCTATGAATAAACATTTATAACAGAGAAAGGAATGTGACATTCCAAGTCATTTTATGTCTCATGATTATCAATAAAGCTCTAAATAAACATCGGTAAAATAAATTCACATCTCTCTAAGATCTAATATGAGGTATGGTTTTTTCCACAGCCAGACAGGTCGTGTAGCGTGACGGCATACTAGACAGGACGCAGATGAAGAGCCCCTATGGCAGTAGGTCTCATTCCTGCAACAAGACAGTTTTCAACTCCAGAATGGTTCTTGGAGGGGGGAAAATTGCCCTCCTAAGAGCGTCCCAGACATGCTTTATAGGGATATATTATTTCAGTTGCGTTGTTTAGCCAGGTGGCGAATATCCACTCTTTCCAGGTTATTGTTGACCAGCTGAGCTCTATGTGGACGAGCTTTGTCATCCATTAACAGGAACACCGGACTAACTGCGCTCCTGAAAGATTGCCCCTCTATACCTCATAGAAATCAGAAAGCCTTTGTCAAACTCATGAAGGGGGTGTGGTGCCGTTCAGCATAATACCTGCCCAACTATTACACCTCCACCACCGTAATGATCCTTTCCAGACACAATAAGAATCAATGGCCAGGCATATCTCGGCTCGTGTAAAAAGCACGCACTGAAGTATGTGTATTGAAGTGAGCGGAACGCAAATAGCCGGTCTTTTGGCATACAGACCTATCTCATGAAGCCTCCAGACAACTGTAAACCGTGAAACTCGGATTTTAGTGGCAGCATACAGCTCATGTGAGAGTTGTGAATCTGTAGCAGTTCTGTGTTGCAGCACTGAGAGGCAAATAGTGAGCTTCAATCGTTGTTGTGGATCTTGGTCGGCTTTGGACCTTGGTTGTGGATCTTGGTCGAACTTTTCAATGTCCTGAAACTATTTCCATAAATTGCTGACAACACTGTGTGTCACATTGAGCTTTAACTACCTGCGCTTCTGATTGATCTGGCGAGAATCTACTTTTAATCGCCAAGCGTGGCTTTGAAACATGCATGTAACTAATTGGTTTTTACTCGAATCTGGGAGCACTCTCTAGGCCATTGTCTTTATACATACACACCGTAATCGGCGACATTCTATAGCAAATTACTGTGGCTACCATTGCATTTAACTCTTTGATTCCATCGCAGAAGTGGAGGCTAGTCCGAACTGGTGATAAAAAATTTTCCAACATGCAGATAGTTGATTTACTATAATGTGGTGCCAACTAGTGGTTGTAGAACTCATGAAATGGAGGAATGAAAAAATCCTCGAAGTCTCTGATGTACACAGCAAAGGGGCAGTGAAATAAGAATACAAATGAAGTGTAATACAATTTAGATATTAAAAAAGGAGATATCAAATATACACAAATATATACAGGTGCAATCACAATGCAGATTAATTTGCAGTATTGTAATGAATTGTTGAAAACCCCTCATGCGCTGACATTCTTTTCACGATCATAGCTCCGCAGATACGCACATGTATGATTACGTATTCAACTCTGAATATTTGTATAATTCTTTGGTGGCATAATTAGTACCTTAGATTCAAAACTTTTCTTAAAAATAGACATAATTTGCAAATTCTCTTAATTTTGCCCACGAGTGACTTGATGAATTGATGAAAAGTTCATTGAATTAAATTCAGTAATTTTTTTTAATTCCCTGTGCTAGAGTCATTAAGTTTGTTAATTAAGGATGCAAAAGTATCATTTCAAACAATTAATAGTAATCAAAGTGTGACATAATTCATGAAATTTTTCATTAAATCAGGATATTGTCAAGTCGGGGTTATTTTTACTTAATCATATTTTAGGAAAATGCTAAAACTTTAGTGTATGTTTCCAAACTGCCCAGGTCTTTTATGCATGCAAATAAAAATATTGTTTTTCTTTTTTTATTTTAATATAAGATAAATTTTCCCGATTTCATACACTTCAGATCAAATTAATAAAATAAATTGTTAATTCAAAGTTGAAAACAGCATTCAAAGTATGGAGCTTAATGAAAGGACAATTCTCCTTCAGTATTGTCAGAGTATGGTGTCTAAAACACAGGACTAGTCACCTGGTGAAGTATAGGTGACATAATTTTTAGAATTCAGGAAGTTTCTTGATGGCAAAATCTTGAAGATATATAGATTACATTGGGAAGCTAGTCAGAATGTTCTCTTCCTTTTTTAAACCTCTTGCTACTGAACAAGGACCAAAATTCCTATGCATATGACATGTTCTTGTATTGCCTTCTTTATAGATCTTAATAAATTTTAAAACAAATTGCAGTTATATTCCTTTGAAGACTTCTATCTCTTAATTATTATCAAAATGAAATAAAGATATAAAAAAGGATGCTCATTATTTTTGAAGTTTTAATGTGGAAGATAAATTAAATATTACACTACACTGAATTATAACTTATGAAAACTGGCAATTATTATGCAGCAAGGATGATAAATACTTCAATAGAATAACAAAATGTAGCCCAATGAAAATTCAAGAAAAAGATTAAGAAATGCTCATGTTTTTTATTACATTGTTCCTTAAGCTAGAACTACCGTGAGTGATTTGTTTTCTCATAAGCTCAAGATTTGATTATCCCTGAAAACAATCATCTTGCAGAAGTAAAATGGCAGTATCGAATTAAAAATTTTAGTGAATCCAAAGTAAAATGAAATAAGTTTTGTACACACACTGCAGTTAAAAAAAAGAGTTGTGGTTGGATAAAAATACACTTGAGTTACATATGCGGCATTAAACTGACATTTCAAGTTTAATAATTAAACACAAAAACAAATTTAGATGGAAAAATCAAAATTTTACGCATGCACACACACAGGGGAGGGGGTAAAGATGAAACTTATTTGTTTATTTTTATTACCAACAATTTATCCTTGCACTGTAATACATAAGAATTATAACTATCTCTGCCATATTCACTAAATGAAAAAAATGAATAAAAGTTTAGATTAAGATATTTGAATACAGCAAAGAACAGGAGGGCTATCTGCCTCCCTAAGAAAAAATGGCTCACATTTACGTTACACCCACGAAAAACCATACAGCCAGTACTTTCACCTATGATCAAACTTCCAGCATTCAGCAGTCTTAACTACTCAGCTACATGTAGGACTAAATCAATAATCAGAATTAATATTTATTCTATGACTTGAACCTAAATATAATATATAGTGTTCATTAAAATGTTTTAGGTAAATCTAATATTAAAAAAAAAAAAAAAAAAAAAAAAAAAAAAAAACACTTAAATGTTTCATTTTATGTATGAAATATATGTCTTTTAGAAAAATTTTAATTTCTTAGATAAGGAGAAGTCTTTTGGGTAAAAAAGAGCAGTATGTTGGGGTTCTCCATACACACATTAATAGCTCAAAGCACATTGAAATCATTAGAAATGGGCTAGCCGTAAAGGTGCTTTTGTGGTTTTTCTGGATCCTAAATAGAATACTAGCCATAAAGGTAATTTTTATCTTTAAATAGTTAAGTCATCGTGTGCTTTATCATAATCATTAAATGTTATGTTACAGAAATTTAGGTCAGTTATCTAATTTGTGATTATATTGCTCAAATGTGTAAAGCTTAGTTAAAATTTTGATGTATGCACAATATCAAGATACCACACTATCTTGAACTTTTAGTTATATCAAAGTCTTTGGAAGTTTTAAGGTATTTATTTTTTAAATGTGTGAGTAATAAACTAATACATATCCATGTCATAATACATTTTAAGCTAATAATGAAATGCAAGATCATCACAAAGAAATTGGATTATTTTTATAATTTAACTCAGAAACAGTAAATCATTATTTAGCATTTTAATGTACATTTTTGAATAAGAAACTTGATTATACACAGATCTAATGATTTTTTAGAATGAATTAGAAAGAATTAAGGACATCAGCATCTCCTCAGCTGGAAATGGAACCAAAATTAACGAAACCACAGCACTAACACTTCTGTTATTAAATCAGCTATTAAATAACAAATATAATTACTAATTTTTCAATAATTTAAAGTGATTATAAAAATATTTCACATTATAATATAAATGTTTCTCCCTACAAAATGGCAAAAGCATTAAAATTATTGACTAGCTTTTGAACAATTAAGTACTATGTGACGTCATTAGATTATTTTGAAGCAGGAGGTGTGAAAAATGTGCAATGTTCTCGCAGGAACCCTGGACCTCTTGAATATGCATCGAGTATGTTTTCAATTACACCATGAAGACATGTGGAAGGACAGGAGAAAATACTTTATAACTATCTTACAAGTAAATGATCAACAAAGATTTTGAAAGGAACAGAATACATCTACAAAGAATATATCACGATAAACTGGTAATATTTGAGTTGATCTTAAAATAACCTTAAAATACAAGTTCTAGTAACTAAGCAGAAACATTAAATCATTATTTACCATCTTAATGTACATTTTTGAAAAAGAAAATTAACTATACAGAGATCTAATGCTTCCTTAGAATGAATTATAAATAGCTAAGGATGTCAGCATTTTCTCACCTAGCACAGGAACCCATAAATTCAAGAAATCAGTGTTACATACTCTGCTATTAAATCAGTTGCACATTAAAGTTTTAATCTTTAATTTGCACAGATTTAATCAATATATATACTAATTTTCAAATAACTGGAATAAAATCTTTAAATCTGTTTATTTTTAAGAAGTCAATCAACAGTTTATTTTTGTATTTCTTATATCAAATGCCCAGAAAATATCCCATATGATCATTATGTATTAGTTTCCATTATATATTAACTTAGTTGTATTTTGCTGTTTAACTTGAAGAGAAAAATTAAAAAATGTAAATAAATGATAATGAGCTTTTAGTTGCCTTTCATTTTTTAATTAATCTCAAATCAAACATAGTTCAGTTTGCTTTATAAATGAAGCTAGCTATTCGACAGAAAATTCTTCAGCAAAGCATGTGAGTGCTATTTGTCAAAAGGGAAGAGTGCTTTCGTGAAGGACTTTCTAAAGTAAACTGGCTGGTATCCAAGTTACACATTGGAAATTTTCAAAAACGCTCATGTAGCCAACCCTTTCGATTGGAATCCAACTCAAGTCAAACTATTAGTATTCAGTAACTTTACTGCTTGGCCACTGATGGGATTCAAATCAAACATATGTTTAATTATTAAAACGAGCTATTGAACAGAAAATTCTAAAAGAAACGATAACTACTTATCCAAAACAAAAGTAACATAAATTGATCCAAACCATTTTAATTTGCTAATTAAAAGAGATTTAAACAGTTTATTTAAAATTTGAAACCATGCAATTTGATTTCTTAATTCTTTACAAAGTTTAACCATATACAGCATGATACACCATTTACTTATTATTAACTAATTGTATGAGGTGCATAGAAATTTGATGAAAATCTCAATTATAAAGTATAATTTATATATTACATAAGTAAGTTGAATCAAGGATATTTTGCTGTTGCATACCTGTTACAATATAAAAACAGGACCAAATTAAATTAAAATTATTAAAAATTTATTATTATACTTGTTTTGTGTTATAAAAACGTGCTGAAATCAGTGTAGAGTAATAGCTATTCTGATCATTCACAATTTACGAATTTTATTTGAGAAAAGATAACGTAAGTTCAAAATTATAAAAGAACAATCTAACTATGAGATGTTAGAAAATAAAATTAGGACTAATATTTTGAAATTACATTTGTTCAAAGATTAATAAACCATTCTTCATATCGAAAGACTTTTGATGATCCTGATAAAAACTTAATTCAGGAAATACTATAAAAAAACTTAAAAAAGTATTTCAGTGCTACGAATTATTGTTATAGTATTAAGTGATTAAAAAGTATTTCAAAGTATACTGTAAACGCTTCTTCTTATAAAATAGCGTTTAATACGTTAAAGCATTAAAATTAGTGATTAGTTTCTGAAAAATTTCTGTCTGCATACGAACAATAACGAACAAAAAATTTCATATTTCAGTAAAGAACGAAGAAATGCGCGAGGATCCCAAAATCACGACAAATTGGCGACATTTGAGTTGCTCTGCATTACCATAACAAACATAGAGGTCTTCTTCTAGTAACCCGAAACCAAAACTCTACATCTGAACGTCATGCGTGATTGACATTCATTATAACCAATAAGATGGTGCCATTTAGTGGGAGGAGCAAGAAGATGCCCGGTTAACAACGTGTAGACAGACAAAATACACAGATGTCTTGTTTTGCACCCGCTAAGTCTTTCTGCACCGATGGGCGAAAAATCAAGCTTAGGTGCGAAGGAAAGGTATCCGTGATTCCAGCGCTCTGATACGCCATCTAGTGGCTAAAAGGTGGAAACATTAAAGCTCGGTATTTACTTTTGACAATGCTACCTAGTTTGTGAAGCGTGTTGTGATCGAAAAGTAATTAAACGTTTTATTTTTTATTGTTGTGGGCATATGTATAACTTAAAAAGAAGTACAGACCGCATGTTTTGTTGTGTACATCAGTGTAAATCACGAGCTTGCAAGGAACCTGAGTTATGCTTCTATCGCATTCTTGGTTCGAAAAATATCGAACGAGATAGCAAAACGAAGAGGGTGGATTCGCGTATTTCGAATTGGAAAGAAAGTGGGACATTATATGAACGTGCGTTCTAAGCATTTAAAAAAAAAAAAAAAAAAACTGATTACATTTTTTCTCGTAAGAAAAGTTTTCTTTATATATGCAAAATTTCTTTCTCGTGTATCATACATATAAACGTATATGTGTATTCTTCGAAAGTAAACATGCATATTAGTGTATTGAAGTATAAATCATTATAGCTCATTAATCTCTTAAATATTATTAATATACATATACATATACAATTATACTTTCATGCATATTTTACCTGCAGAAATTTAAATTGTGTTTCAGTTTATGTTAGCAATGATTTAAATGAAAATTTATAGAATGACACATATAAAAGTAAAAGTTAATTATTTTAACGTTAATGATGAACTTTGAATTTCATATTCTAGTAATGTTGAAATTTCTGTGTGTGAGTCATTTCCTGTTAAACTATTTAGAACTGTTTACACTGGTTCAGGATAGTTAGCATAAAAAATTTCCAGTTCAGAAAATAGGTATGATGATTTAGTATGAGTAATAGTATAAAAAGTATTACAGATATCAAATCTTTTCCACTATAGAATAGCATGCACCAAACAATTTCTTATAAAATGATATACATACCATTGTTACTCGCTGAGCACAGTTAAATGTTTTTTCTTATCTTTTATAGCAGTGTTCGTTTTGAAGTAAGTATTAGTAATAAAAAGTTTTTAAAGTAGCTTAAAAAAATTTATCCATGGTGAAAATTAGCTAATGATGAAAGTATTTTTTCTCACTTGAAGTATCAAACGGGCACATGTATCTTTTTCGAGAAAATCTGTTGTTCTGTAATGTAAAACACCCAAGTATTTGTTCAGTGATAAATATTGATAGGGGAGAGACTTTTAAGTAATTTCATTTCTCAGCCATTATTCAAAATATGATTCCATATAACTAAATAACTTTGGAGTAAATTAAACAGCGTACACAGACATGTGTATACAGATATACAGGTTAGCAAATAAAAGCAAGGACAGTGGATTTGGATCAGTTCAGTAATTTATTAGATTGTTTATGTATTCCTGTTTTATTTATAACAAGCTTTTATTTAGTAGAATAAGAATGTGTAGAACATTTAGTAGAATAAGAATAATACATGAATACACAGCCTTTTAGTTGCAAGAAATAAGATTTTGCGGTTGATCTTTACATTATGGTAACTTGGCGTTTTTTTGGCGAAAATTTGGCGACTAACTCTCCTACAGCAACCCTCTATTTTTTTTTCCCGCCGCCATTTTGTCTTTACTTCGTGAAGACATGTTTCTTTTCTTTTTATCTACTGAAAGCTTCTTCCAACAATCTACTAGCCGAATTACACTTATGCTAGAAATTTTATCTAACAAAACTGCTTAATCATGACAAATATTCACTGCAAAATTGGGGAAAATACCATACTCCTTACGCGTTTTTCAAAATAACACATACACATAAACCATGTACACGCCGACTTATTTTCACTTAAAAAAAATCCCAGAATTGCACAAAAATGGCATTGCGCACACTCTTCACTATATCCATGTACACTGCTTTTTTCTCATAAATTAGAAAAATTTCACGAAAATACATGACAATTTTCTCAATCTTTAAACCCGGTAAAAAGAACATATATGAAATTACCTGATCGCGAAAAAGTAATGAACATTTAGACATATAAAATAAATAAAATATCCAAAAACTTTTACCTCTAAATCATCTATTACATTATACACGTCACCAACGAATTCATACCGCAACCATTACAAATATACTTAGTATCAAATATTTAAATTCTTTCCATGCACGTTTACTTCAACTTAAACGTATACCAAATTCCTACAAACATAAAATTCACAAAATAACTATCATTTAATTAAAATATCACTAAACCATGTACACGCCGACTTACTTTTACTTAAAAAAAACATCCCAGAATTGCACAAAAATGGCATTGCGCACACTCTTCACTATATCCATGTACACTGCTTTTTTCTCATAAATTAGAAAAATTTCACGAAAATACATGACAATTTTCTGAATCTTTAAACCCGTTAAAGAGAACATATATGAAATTACCTAATAACGAAAAAGTATATACCCTTTCCAAATATAAACATTTCCACGTATAAAATAAATAAAATATCCAAAAAAATTTACCTCTAAATTATCTATTATATTATAAACATCACCAACGAATTCATACCGCAAACATTACAAATACTTAGTGTCAAATATTTAAATTATTTCCATGCACGTTTACTTCAACTAAAACGTATACCAAATTCCTAGAAACATAAAATTCACAAAATAACTATCATTTAATTAAAATATAATTAAATTCAAAAACGCTACTTAAAATATAAATGAGCACAGACATTAAATTAATACATACATAAATACCCATTTCGAATTCACTTTAGTTACGGCCATGGGATCCAAAAATTCACGAACACTGTTTCACACAACACAGAATAAAGCCAAATACAAAATTTCCAGATTTTTTCCCGATTTCCCCCCTTTTCCGATTAAAGAACCGTAATTCGTCCATTAATATCACATGACATATCCCATGATCTCTCATTTCCCTCACACAAAATAATGCGTAATCGGAACTGAGTACTGCTCACATTATTACCAAAGTCCCAGGTAGTAACCTTTATCGCCTCCAAAATGTCGCCAAACTACCAGTTACCATATTGTAAAGATCAACCGATTTTGCATAGTTATTTAAAGATGCAACCATATTTATTATCTCAAACATATTCTATCTTAATTGTATTTCTGGGGCAAATATGCATTAATTCTCTTACCTATTATCTCTTACCTCTTGTCATTATAAAAATTTGATTTTATCGTGTTGCTTATATGTTCGTAACTAGAATTGGTGTCGATTCTATGCAGTGTTGATACCTGTAACTATAAGCCTCATCGAAAATATATGCATATTGGATGCCTCATCAGTGCTAAGAAGATTTAGCGATTTTTTTTTTTTTTTTTTTTTTTTTTTTTTTTTTTTTTTACTGGCAGAATCTCAAAATTTTCATTGCCAGTATGTAATTGTTTGCATACAGCACTTTTACTAAGAAAATTATAGTACATATAAAAAATGCTAAAGATAATAAAAACCTTTGGTTACACTAGATATACATATTGATTTGATATTATCTGATAAACATTGTAAATGAATGAATAAATTTGTCATTAAAATATTTCGGAGGAGTAAAAATACATTAAATCATTAAATGAAGAGGCTAGATGAAATATTCAAATTGTTCAGCTTCTACATTTAGTGCAACAGTAAAAAGTCTGAAAATAATATTAATTCTTTGGTAAAAATATCTTTATTTATACAAAATGTTGCAAATCAATCTTAAGTTATTTTTTAGAATGATATATAAAAATCTGCATGTGTATCGTGTATGCAGTGTCTTCTGGATGCATATTCGTGCAAAACTGATGAACACTGGTAGTTCGGTCCAACTTTCGATCCCGACAAATGGGCTGACTCCATGGGTGTTTTCTTGATTTTACACATGTGTATCGTTTAAGCACTATCTTCTGTATGCATACGTGAATAAAGCGCTAACTCTGGTAGTTCGGTCCATTTTCGAATCCCAGCAAGCGGGCTGACTGCATAGGTGTTTTCGTGATTTTCCGCATGTGTAACATGTTGGCAGTATCTTGTGAATGCATAACGTCAGTAAAGCGGGTGCAGCCCGGGTAAAATCGCTGAATACTGGTAGTTCGGTCCAACTTTTGAATCCCGGCGTACTGTCCAGAAATTGTGGATGCATATGTGAATACAGCGGGCGCAGCCCAGGAAAAAAATCGCTGAACACTGGTAGTTTGCTTCAAATTTTAAATCCCGTCAAATGAAAGCGCGCTTCACTGGTAGTTCGGTCCAACTTTCGAATAAAGGCCAATGAAAGCAGGCTTCAGGCCGCTCAAATGGTGGGCTTACCCGCTAGCAATCATGCGAGCTAGCATATATCTTGTGATTGCATACATAAATCAAGTGACCTAACGTGAATAAAGCGGGCGCTCCACGAAAGCATCCCTTCCCTCATGTAGCGGGCTTGCCTGCTAGTGATATATAAAACTGTCCCTCTCTAGCTACATCCCTGAAAGTAAGCATTCATTCAAATATTTAACAAATAGATTTGATCATATTTTATGCATCATGCAGACTATATTTCCAGCTCTTTCATTTAAGTGCAATTTATTTCCAATGTATGAACATGAATACTGTACAAGCTTAGTCACTTATTTGTAATTTAATTCAGTTTTTATATAAAAGTTAAAATTTACCAGGCAATTGCTTAAAAAAATAGTTTAATAGATGTTGCTGTAATTTAACACTTTTGATGTTAATGTTTTTAGAAATTTGCTAAATCAAATTTATCTTCGTGTGACCTTGCATCAAAGGCACCGATAATAAATTTGTTTTGGCATTTAGTGCTAAAATTTTTAAAGAAAAACTTATTATTGATGTAAAAGAAGGAACAAATTATATTTATCTTGGTAATATGTCTTATGATATGCTTATTTACGGTGTCATGATATTGCAGAAACTTAACGGGCATTTCATATAACTTGCTTCTTAAGTTGCATAACCTGTTTTCATAACATTTTGTTATCAAATATATATAAAGGTAAATTTCTAATGAAATATTCTTCATTTCACAGCAGTGTTATTTACCGTGATATAACGTGTGTTCACATTTATTATACGGTTATGATCATTATTCATTATAGAGCTTTATATATTTGTTATATACATTTAATTTATATCATTATGTTTTACATGATTTTGCTTTTAGAATATATCACAATATATATTTCGAGTTGCTAATAGAACTACAGTGGTTACCAAAGTGTTCGTACACTTATGATTTTCATTGAAATAGGGCTCTATCCATTAATTAAAAGTAAACTTTCTGAATGAGACTTTAATAATAAGATCTATAATCTATTTGTAACAAAATTATATAAAATATTTTTTAAATGTAGTGAAACTTTATTTTTAAGAAATTAATAATCAAAAAATGACAAACATTTTATCTCAAAAAAATGAAGATCTTCATTCTAAGAACTTAGTTGGAGGCTATATGCCTTTGTGGAGGACTTTATAAGGGAAACTGGCTCGTATACAAGTTACACATGGGGAAAACCACGAAAACACCCATGCAGCCAGCCCGTTCGCAGGATTCGAACCTCGGACCGAACTACCAGTGTTCAGCGGCGTAACCGCTCGGCTGCTGGTGGTCTTCGCGGGCGGTAATTATGTGAATTAGGATGCTATCATACCTCTCACCCAATGGCAAAAATATAGAAAAGACAAAGTCAAAGGTTAAATTCATTAATTCTAATCAGTATGCACTAGCAAAGTAAAGCACTGTGGTTTTACATAATTTCTGATTAAGCTATTGAAATCGTACGAACTGAAATAATTCTTGCATTTAAACTTGTATTCCAAATTAAGATTTAACTTGAAATTAATGTAGATAATTACTGAGAGAACTGAATTTTTGTAGTGTACTTTACGTGAAATGAGATCACTTGGGGTCACGTGATGTGAACCGGCGAATCAGGATGTTTTACTATAAAAGCATAGTAAATTCTTAAATTAATGTCTTTTTGAAAATTTATTGGCTTTTTTACAAAATTTTAAATGACATTTAAATGTTTATACCTTTAAAATAAAAAATTCTTAGAACAAATATTTGTCTATATTTTTATGTGTATACTGTGTGTTGTCGCTAATAAAGTCTGCTTGGCGAGATTTGCGCTGGAAAAGTATTTGCGAAACGGAAAAGTACCAAAATTTGCATTCTATGAAATTGTACTTTTTAAATGATAAAATTTTAAAATCTACAATCTGAATATTAGAATATGGTTGGAAAATTACCATAAAATTTCTTGTTTCTACCAAAACGCTTTTAATATTCTGCGATGGAATGATATAGTTCTTATGAAAATTATATTATGGTACTGGAAATGGCTTCTTGTTTGCTTAAAAATTATAACCAGATAGTGAAGCTCTTACAAAAAATTTTATCTGATTAATATAATTTATGCCTTTTTTATAATGAAATGGCTGTTGTATATAATGATTGTAGTTGTTTAAGAGGTATGTTATATTTTCCCATGAAACCATTATGGCATACTAAAATTCATTTGATAAGTTTAATTTATTTTTGGCTGTTGGGTATTATATTTCTATGCAAATACATTATGGTATACTGATGATTATCGTCAAACTCCTAATATTTTTACTCTACTTTCGACCATTTTTGGCTAACAAAAACTGATAACAATGTACATTAGCTCCAATAATGGATAAGCATAATATCAAAACGTACTCATAAATTCTCGGTGGTTTCATATTACACTGAGAAATCCTTAATAAACCACTTTTATCTGTTGATTATCTAACCAAATAAATAGCATCTGTTCCTCCCAAATTTCCACAAATAATTTTTCAAGGTTTTTTTATATGCTATATCTCTATAGTTTCTGTTGATCATGTAACTTAAAAAGAAATATCTGTTACAATAATTTTTGAAAGGACTATATTTCCATCAATCTTCTTGACTGACAAGAAAATATGTAGATAATGTGTGGAGTTATTATAGCATAGGGAAAAACATGACACCAATTTTACAACAAATCTGGGCTAATCTTTGGAATATGGTAACAGGTAGTTTTGCGACATTTTGGTAAGGCGATAAAGGTTACTAGCTAGGACTTTAGCAGTGTACATGGATACAGTCAAGAGTGTGCGCAATGCCATTTTTGTGCAATTCTAGGATGTTTTTTTAAGTGAAAATAGGTCGACGTGTACATGGATGATACCGTGTATGTGCAATTTGTAAAAACGCGGCAAGCAGTGGGCGATTCTGCCCTTTGTCCCAATTTCGCATCTAATCTTCGTCATGATTAAGCACTTTTATTCCATAAAAGTTCTAGCATAAGCGTAATTCGGCTAGCAGATTGTTGGAAAAAAATGTTGGAAATGTTGAGTAAAAAAAAAAAAACATGCCTTTACTTCTTGAAAACAAAATGGCGTCCGAACAAAAACTAGCAGGTTGCTGTAGCAGGGTTGGTCGCCAAGTTTTAGCCAAAAAATCGTTAAGTTACCATAATCCAAAGATTAACCCAAATCTGAAATTTTGTTTTGTGAGTCTTTGGTTAAACTAAATGCTATAATTTATTTAAGATGAAATAATTCTTTGGCATAATGTAATTCATATCATCTTTGTTGCTACAATTCTGTTTCAATACAAGACCATCATATCAGTGTAAGATTTCCTATGTGGAGACTTGGTTTCTAATCTTTGTGTAATATAATACAGAGAAGCTCGTACTGTGAATTCGTAAGTATAATTTATTCTTCTATTAGATTGGAATGGACTCGGTGTTTTCATATAGAATGTTTCATATTCAAAGTGTTAGTTCGGTGTTTCATATTCAAAGATGTTGAAGTTCATACAATGTAATTAATTAATAGACTTATCACACAGACCTTTTTAATAGACTTATTCTTGAATTTTTGGCTCAGATATAAAGTTATTAATTAAAAACAGCATTAGAAAATCAAAACTGATTAAAAGAACACTTCCATTATTTTTAAAATTGATATATTTAAATGCTTTTGTTCATATAAAAACAACAATAAACACATTTCTAAATAATAAGATTATTAAGAAAATTTGGAACATTTATAAAGGTTTGCAAGGACAACATGATCGATTTTGTTATAAATCACATGGTTTTGACATGTTTTGAGTATGCTCCTGCCAGGTTGGTAGAAGCCTGGTGATCCTGTTATGAACAAATCTTAACAGATAAAGATATAACATGTGAATATAGAATCTAAAGAAAAGGTAAGGTTAGATTAGGCTATTTGAATATGGCTAAGCACATTGGTTATCAGCCTGAAGAAGAATGCTTTTATGAAGAACTTTATGGGGAAAACTGGTTCGTATTCACAAAACACATGCAAAAAAATAAAAACTGCACAGCCAGCTTGTTCACCAGGATTTGAGCTGAGATTAAACTACCAGTATTGAGTTGTTTAAACCACTTGTAGGACAAAACTAAAGAAAATGCTTGTAATATCATGTAATCAAAAGTTAACTGCATGTTATATGCCACAATTGCTTTCTCAAGTACTGAGGTAGGTAATACTTAATCTGCTTTTTTTTTTCTTTTGAAATGTTTGGTCATGGTATTATTCATTGCATGTATTTTCTATAATACATACAGAATATTAATAGTTCTATAACAAGTGTCTTTTTTTCATTTTTAAGTGCTTTGCTTGTTGATATTCTCAAAATTGCATTTGATGATTAGTGCTATCATGTGTATAATAAATACAATAGATGCATATAATAGATCAATATATTTTTAGTATACATATAATGATTCAATATCATTTTTATGGGGGAAAAAAACACTTTTGACTGCACAGATTTTCTAGAAATCCCTAGTAAAACACATATGAAATCATTTGTTTACAATCAGTGAACGTTAAAATCAGCTACCTGTCACAATACAATAAAACAGCGACACAATTTCCTACAACAGCCAGCAGTTCCTCCTTTACATGAACAAGAATTTTTTTTTTAAAATTTTTATTTGTCCTTTTTGAACAATGAAATGTCCTTCGATTTCATGCGATCAGGACGCTATAGAACTTATCCTTAAATAGAAAGCCAAAACTTGTACATTGGATTTCAAGTAAAATTCCGTGCATTACCAAATGATCAGCTTTTTAAAATGCTCTCTGCTTCAGTAATACAGCGAGAATTTACGCCTCCTTGAACAAAATCAAACATTTCGGAAGAGCTAAGTAACTCCATTTTTGAATGTACGAAGTCAAATCACAAATCAAAATACCGAGTTTTATCCGCCATACTAATGTGTGAAAGCGCCATCTATAGGTGAATTGAATAGCGGATATAGAAAGGGGGGCAATTTCGGTTTCCAGAGAAGAGTAAAAAGAACTTCGTATTGTTTTATACGAGTTCAAAAGGTTTGGAAGAAAATTGGGACAAAATAAATTAAAAAATAAATGGCCCATAGTAGTTAAGAGAAGAAAGGAAAGGATAAAAAAAAAGATGGGCCTCGAGAGGAAAAGGAAGAGATGTAGAAAATATAACAATATGTTAAAGCGTCCATTGGTGTGTGTGTATGGATGTGTCAAAAACCGCCCCCCCCAAAAAAAAAGGGAAAAAAACATTCCTGTGATTAGGAATGTAACGTGAAGTAAACAAAATTAACATAAGTTTGGAATATATAGATACCCAGCATAATTTTGTAAATGAGCATATAAAGGAGTTTTAGTTTGTAACTTACAAGGTTTTACTCTGATGGCAAAATCAAACGTATCTCATCATACTCCTGCAGCCCCTGTTAATGGCTAATTACATGAAAAAGTGTACTCCCGTACAAATAATGATATAGAATGCCTGCGGGCTACCCACCAAAATTACTGAACTGCACCATTTCTTAAGTGAGCATGATATTGACATTGCAATCATATCAGAGACTCATGCAAAACCATGCCAGCGCCTGAGAATTGCAAATTATAATTCATACCGCTGTGATAGACTTTCACACAGAGGTGGTGGTGTGGCAATATATGTGAAACGTAATTATGCATCTTGTCTTATATCTGATTCAAGAAATTTAAATTGTGAGCAAACTACTGTGTGTGTCACTCTTCCTGTGTTTAATAACATCAATTTTTGTGCTGTGTATAACCCTCCAACGAATAGACTATGTGATAATTTTCTAAATAGCATTCTACCGGATGACATACCTACCCTTGCTGCCGGGGACTTTAATGCTAAGCATATAGACTGGAACTGTCGTCGAACAAACCTAAATGGTAAAATTCTCCATGAATATATTTTACAGCATCCGGTGGCGCTACATGCCCCACCAGAATACACGCGGCTTCATAATAGAATTGAATTTTCTGATATACTCCCGTTGCAATGGAAGTATTTCATGAATTGTCCTCTGACCACCTCCCCGTAATCGCAACATTAGGAGTGACAAAAACTTCTGAGTTCTCTACTAAGCGAATTACGAATTTGAATCTCTTCAGCAATATCATGAAAAATTCACCTCCTCGACTGCAAAATCTCAATACCAAACAAGGCATAAACACCGTAATTAATGCCTTAAGTGAAAGCATTCAAGGTGCAATTAAGGAAGCCAGTACTGAAATTACTAATCGTGATAAGGCTTTCAGACTGCCCCTTAATATACGACAGCTTATGAGAGAGCGAAATAGACTCAGGAAATGTTATCATTTAACGTGGGACCCGGAACTTAAACGTGAAATAAATCGTAAAAATGAGCAAATTCAGAAGGCCATTAAAACCTTCAAAGAAGAACTATGGGATGATAAAATGTTAAATCTGGATTCTAGAGAAGGTACATTCTGGTCTTTAATCAAAAATTTTAAAACTTCCTTCACAAGTAATCGACCCCTCTATGACAGAGGTAATATTGCCATCTCCAATCAAGAAAAGGCAGAAATCTTCGCAGCACACCTCCAAGAACAGTTCTCGCCAAATGATTGGCCAAATGACTCTGATTTCGAATTAAAGACCCTCCTACGAGTGAGGGATTGGCTCAACGCCCCTTCAGTCAGACTTCCAATTAAATATGCCACTCCTACTGAAACGACTAATATTATCAAACACCTGAGACAAACGAAATCTCCAGGAATTGATGAAATCAGCAATACAGCAATTAAAAATTTGCCGCCTAACATCATCTGCAGCCTGACAAGTATTTTTAATGCTTGTCTTGCTCTTTCTTACTTTCCAACACCTTGGAAAATTGCTAAAATTATTTTACTACCTAAACCGGCTAAAGATCACAGCCGACCAGACGGATATCGTCCTATTAGTCTAAAGCCGGGCTTAAGCAAAATTTTTGAGAGAATTATCCTGAATAGACTGAAACCATATTTTCAGCATCTTCCGCCGGAACAATTTGGGTTCCGTGCTCACCTCTCAACAACGAAGCAACTTGTCCGAATAACCGAATTCGCTGGTGCAGCTCTGCACTGCAAACTTAATGTTGCTATAATCATGCTAGACGTGGCGAAAGCATTCGACCGCGTCTGGCATGAGGGCTTAATTGCTAAATTAATTGACCTTCAACTGGACAGAGAACTCATTATGCTAATCCATTCTTTTATCAGGGATCGGACATTCAGAGTCTCGGTAAAAAATGAATTATCCAGCACTAAAATAATGACTAGCGGTGTTCCACAGGGTTCTGTGACTGGCCCTATACTCTATCTATTCTACGTTTCAGACTTTCCGAGATTGCATTTAAATCATAATTCTATGCTAGCCTGTTATGCAGACGACACTGCCCTGGCAGTGAAGTCTGCTAACATCAATCATGCTATTCGGAAATTCCAAGACACGATTCCCTCCATAGAACAATGGTGTGGATATTGGAAGATACGAATTAACGCTCAAAAATCGCAGCTCCTACTCATAAGGAAAAGGAAGAAAAATGTTCCGATCAGGCAAAGTGTTTATCTTTTTAACGAGGCTGTGCCTATCGTGAAACAAGCCAAATATCTGGACATCACCATCAAAGACAAGCTCACATGGCAGCATCACATCCAACAAATCAGGGATAAAGCGATTAAAGTCATGAAATGTTTATATCCTATGATAGGGATCAAGGATCAAGGAAGTGCAATTTACGGAGTTTATAGGCAATTACACCTTTACCTCCACATCTTCAAAGGAAATTTAATCGTCCGAAAGAGGGTATTGTCAAATAAGGTAAAAATTTTGATAAGCCGAATGACTTGGAGTAAGTGCCTTCACACTGAGTCAAAAAAAGGCAAAAAACTCAGAAGGTCTTAATTTTGCGCCGAAAAAGGGCCAGAATAATTTAGATAGGGGCAGCCATAAAAATTTTGACTGGAAATATAAAAGGTGAAGTTTCCTTGAGCCTTGATAATCATTATCTTTGCATACGTCAGATGAAGGACACGCAGGGGAATTCCGATGCGCGCTCTTCGAGGTGGGGGGCAGGGGGGAACCTGTTTACAGGTCGAAAAAGTGGTTCTGTCAGTGATCAGCTGGGAGGGAGAAGTTTCATTTTTTCGACCGCTATTCATTGCGGTTTTTAAAAGCCAAAAAGGACGCTGTTAAGCGCCTAAGAAAGTTCCTTCTTAAAGGAAGAGAGAAGTTAAAGTTTAAAGAATATTTTTCAGTTTAGGAGAGAACTTTTTCAGTTTTATTTTAATTGAAAGATTATAGTAAGTTAAATCAGTCCTATTTGACTGTGATGTTTCTTATTAAAGAAACGTTAAGGAGGTTCCTCGAGTTAATGCCGTGTGCATTAAAGAACTTTAGAGGCGGGGGGGTTAAGGAACGAGAGGTAGTTATTCACGTGGCTATCAGTGTGCTCATATCTAGCCCGTTTAAATGGCAGAGCTGAATATTCCCTATTAAGAACCGCTCTGGGTCTTTTTCGGGAAGAAGCAACAGCAGGATCGTATACGGGTAGCATATGAAGCACAGGATTTGCAACACGTTGAATATTTTTGAAAAATTTTTCCGAAAGTCGCTGTATATAGCGATTAATGGGCATAATTTTGAGGTCGTTATGAATCTCTTCGTTCCGTACATACCACGGAGCTTTTAGAATTTGCCGAAGCATTTTAGATTGAAAAATTTGGACATGTTTTCTGTTAGTCAGTGCGCATGGGCCCCATACGGGACACGCATACGTAAGAACCGGCCTAATCATTGATTTGTAGAGCAAGATTTTGTTATCAGTTGACAGGTCGCTATGACTAGCTAAGAGGGGGCGTAGGGCGGTCTTGACAGCTGTCGCACCCGCTATGATTTTGCGGATGTGAGGCTGCCAAGTTAATTTTGAGTCTAGTAAAACACCTACGTATTTGTAAGAAGAGACCCAGGGAATAGGTTCACCGAAGAGCATTAAATTGGGTAAATTTGGGATATTTCTTCGGATGAACATGGTAGCAGCACATTTTGCGACATTAATTTTGATTTTATACAGACCGAGCCAGAGTTCTAAGGTCGAAAGGTAACTCTGCAATTGTGAGATTACCTGGAGGGTGTTGGAGTGTTGAGAAATGATGGCTGTATCGTCTGCGTATAATGCAAGATCGATATTTGGGGCCTTAGGAATATCATTTACATAAAGGTTAAAGATTGCGGGGACGAGGAGACTTCCTTGAGCCACCCCAGCATAGATTGGGCGGGGAGAGGAGAATTCGTGGTTAACTCGCACGCGGAAACTGCGTCCGGTCAAGTACGAGTTAATAATTTTAATGAGATGAGCCGAAAAACCAAGCCGCATGAGCTTGTAAATAATCCCGTCATGCCAAGTCCTGTCAAAGGCTTTGGCAACGTCTAGATAGACAATTCCAGTTCTCTCTCGCTTACGAAAGCCTTCATGAATGAATTCCACTACACGGAGTAACTGGTGTACCGTGGAGTGTTTAGGTCGGAAGCCGAATTGTTCCGGGATTAGTAAATTTTGATCCCGACAGAATTCATTCAGGCGATTAAGTAAGACAAATTCATATATCTTAGAGAGAGAAGATAACAGACTGATGGGTCTGTAATTGACGGGCAAGTTTAAATTTTGTCCCGGTTTTGGAATGGGAACGACTGCTGCAATTTTCCAGCAGTCGGGGAAATAGCTTCTCCTGAGCATTAAATTTATGAGGACCGTGATCCATACGATAAACATAGGGGGGAAGTTTTTGATCATGCGATTCGAAATAGAGTCTATGCCAGGTGCCTTGTCAGGTTTCAGTTTGTCAATGAAAACCATGACTTCAGAAGGGTCCGTCGGCCTGAGTTCAGGAGTGGTAGGTTGTATTAAAATTCTTTAACCCGTGCTTGTATGCGCCCCTGTGTAACCGGACGGTTACAGTAGGAGTCGTGGTTTGTTGTGAATTGGGTTGCAAGGCTGTCAGCTATGACATTTGCCTTTTCTGAGTCGGTGTAGGCCATCTGCGCGCCATCGGCCGTTTGAAGGGGCGGAATGTGTGTTTTATGTTTGCGTAATCGGGCGGCTGCGCGCCAAATCGATTTGTCTTCAGTCGTTAGGGACTCAATGAATGTTTTCCACTCCGCTTGTTTTAATAAGCGGGTTTCGGTCCTTATCTCGTTCTGTATCTTGCGAAATTGGGCACGGATGTTGGGATCTCGTGACCTTTGCCAAATTCTTCGCAAGTAATTTCGCTGCTTAATTTTGAATTTAGTCTCAGGTGGGAGCCGAGCACCTGGATGTTTACGTGGCTTTGAAGCCGCAGCTCTCGCTTCTTTCAATAAAGACTCCAAACTTTTGATATGACTGTCAAAGTCCGAATTGCTGGAAATTTTGATGGGAGGGAGTGAAGTTTTTTCCAAAATAAATCTAAAGTCGTCCCAATTTGTTGAGACTTGCTCCTCTAATTTTGAGTATCGATTTTGAATATCTAGGGATATCAAAACGGGGTAGTGATCAGAGTCCAATTCCTGAATCACTTTTATCTCATGCCGAAAGAATATGTTATAAAAGGCAGCCAGATCAAGAACTGCAGGGGACCCTGTATGAGGGTAAAAAGTCGGGAGGGTTGGAGCTATGATCTGTACATGGTTACTCTGGCACCATGAATTTAGACTAATACCATACCTGTTCCTGTTAGAACAAAACCATGCGGTATGGCGTGAATTTAGATCACCAGCAATTATTAGATGATTTGAAATATTCAAAATTTTATCAAAATCACTGACAGGAAAAGTTGGCCTTCCACGTGCTGTAGACAGTGGAGGTAAATAAGCTGAGACTATTGTCAGCGGGGAGGAATTTTGAAGGAAAATTTTGATGATTGTCGCTTCCAAAAAATTTAAATCAGGGGTCGGTATCATGTGGTGCTTTAACGAACGCTTCACATAGATACAAGTGCCGCCACAGGGATTTCTGCCCTGTGACACCCTGTCAGTACAATAAATGTCATAATTCCCAATTTTGGGAGTATTCCCTGGGGTAAGATGAGTCTCTTGGACTAAAAACACGTCAATATCGTGCTCTACTACAAAATCACGAACTTCGTGAATTTTTGGAGTTAAACCATTGGCGTTCCATGTGCAAATGGTCAGTTCTCTGATGGTGTTTGAACTGTTATTTATACAATTGAATTTTATGCCGTTGTTAAAGGTTCATCACTGAAAAAACAGAAGACATGGGTCTAAAAAAGCCTAATTAGGTTGAAAGCTCAACATAGCTTTCATAAATATAAAATGCCCTCATTAAAGCATCTGCTTGCCTGAGTTTAGGCATTGCTTTTTTGAAGGCAAGGAGCAGAATATGCTTGTCTACCGCTGGGTCGCGGGAGATTTCAATTAAGCATTTTAGTGTAGATGAGAAGACATCGTCTGAATCATTGCTACACTCTGCTGTGGCTGACACTGCTGGGGCTGCAGGGGCTTCTGCAACCGGCAGTCTTGGATTCGTGGATTTGAATCCCTGCTCGGTGGTGTTCTTCACCATCTGTGCATAAGATGGTGAACTGACGTTGCTCTGGGGAGCAGGCATGGGACGTCTAGTCTCAGCGTTTGCTGGGGGCTTAGAAGAACCCTGAGGGGGGGCTGTTTGAGCAGCTGCCCTAGTCCTAGGCGCGGAATTTTTACCGCGAGCCCGTTTGTTGCCTGGGTATCGGGGACAAGATTTGTACGAAGCTGGGTGATCTCCACCGCAGTTGCAGCAAGTGGCTGGTACATGTAATCCTTTGGTACACTCACGTGCCCAATGGGGTCCAGAGCATCTGACACAACGGATTGGAAGGGTGCAGAGTTCCGAAGAATGTAAAAAGCCCTGGCACCGAAAGCACTGAGTAGGGCCCTTGCGGCCGCGGTAACGCTCAATGCTGATCTCTGTGCCCCACATGTCAGTGACGGCAAACAGATGATCGAGGAAGGGGTGAGGGATAACTTGTAAATATACAAGTGGCATTGGATGCCTGGAGCCAGCATGAGTAAGCCGAACGATGCGATGCACTTTAAATCCCATCGCCTCAACTTCCTCTTTGATATCCCCGATTTCAGTTTCAACAGGGAGGCCTCTGATAACAATTTTGACTGGCCGGTCCTGCTTTAAGTCGAAAGTTTTGAACTGGATGCCGGCTTGCTTCATCCAGCGGGTAACTTCCCTGAACTCCAGCTCTGTCTGAACAAAAATTTTGAGATAAGGTCCAGTCAGGATGCTCCGTAAGTTTGGGGCAATTTCTCTCATGAAAGACACTTGCGTCTTCCAGTTTTTGCTGCTTTTGAGATGTATTGCCGGAATCTGAGACTGCGGTGGGGGGGGAACGTTCCGTGCCTGCTCGGAATTAACTCCCTCACTATTACTTGCAGTAACAATTTCTGCTTCATTAGAAGGCTCATTGATTAAAGAGTTTTTGATTTTCTCATACTTGTTAGTAATCCTCTCCTTTTTAGGAGTAGCATTTTTTTCAGTGGCTGTGAATTTAGAATTTGGAATAGAGCTATTTTTATCTTTAGCGTTCAAAGCCAAATCGTCTATTCTAAGATCCACAATAGGCGTCTTTCCTTGCTTTCGAGCCGCGGGGGTGATGAACCCGTCTGAGTCGATTGTCTGCGTCTTTCGCTTCCGCGATGACGTCGACTGGACTGGTTTCCCCCGCACCTCGTGCGTGGGAATAGATGCCTCGTGCTTGCAAGGATCTTCTGCGGATTGAGCGGCGGCCATCTTGGCTAAGCGCTCGCTCTCCAATATATTTAAAAATTCCTCTCTAGTTGAGGGAAGATGAAAAATTGGAACATCTAGAGCATTAGCAATGTCATTAATCTTGTGAAAAAGTGACTTACCCGCCCGGTCGAGCTGATCATATCCATTAGTGTCCAACGGAGAAGGAGTCCGCTTCATGAAGCTCTTCTGCCGCTGAATCGCCTCGAACTGTTGTTTTAGGTCATAAAACTGGATTACAAGATTCATGCGCTCGTCATCTGGCGACGCCGATTGCACAGAGGGAGCATGATCCCTGGTCTCACTCATATCTTCGTCAATAACCACATTATTTTCGCAAAAATTCGGAGAATTGCCCTGCGTTGGCGGGAGCTCGTTACACGAGCGACCGTCACCCTCGCTGTCCATCCTCGGAATCCTATGATAGGGAAATATTCAAAACTTTCGTTGGACAAGAAACGACTTATTTATCTAGCCACAATCCGACCCATCATGACGTACGCTTCGCCAGCATGGACTACCGCTACGAAGGGTGAAATCCAAAAATTACAAGTTGTGCAAAACCAATTTTTAAGAATTATCACAAATGCACACCCGTATGTGAAGAACAAACGTCTCCATGAAGATTTAAAAATGGATACAATAGTGGAATATTTAAGAACTAACATGGCATTTTATGGCGCCACTAAGGAGTGCCAACATATGGACATTTTCAACCTATTTCACTATGAAATTTTACACGAGGACAGGCACCTCCGTCCATATGCCGCTTTTCTACTCAGTGGAAACCAGGATTTTCCAACATAATTTGTGCTTTTAAGTATGTAGTACTCTGAAAAACTTATTTGACTTGTAAATAATGATGTTTAGAAATCTTAGCCGGATGATCATGTGACACACACAGCCACGCCCACAAGATATTACTTATATTTTTCCTGTATATACTATTTTACTTTTTGGAATCGTATTTTATTTTCTGCATTTATGACTGCAACACACACCTTTTATGAACTGATTTAGTACTATTTTATGTATAACTATTGTAAAACTTCAGATTTACAGCGCTACGATGCCTGGATACCTCATCACCAATCAGATGTCTTATCGCTCATCACGTGACATTGGTCACACCCCCTTCATCTGCTATCCTGTCTCCACGAGAACTACGTCAATGCCAATGATTTGAAAATTACGGAGTGCCTATGGTTCAAAACCATTTACCTCCTCATCAGAATTACTAAAAGCGAGCAGAAATAGGAAAAATTTTGCATAAGTGATTTACTTGATGCACACTAGAGGGAGCCACTGGCTCGAGAAAGTTTAAGGATAGAGATAAGATAATAAAAACTTAAGTATCATAATCTTTTTATAAGTTTTTAGGTTTTATAATTTTTTTGTATTTTATATTTTATACTTTTTTTGGTTTTTGTAAATTTTTTATACACAATACTAACACTAAAGCAAAAAGCGGAGAGGAAAGAGTTTAAGATTAATAGGCTCATTGGCATGTGGCTTGTGTAGGATAGTGCAAATAATAAATATGAACGCGTTGAAAATATTCATAGGCAGATTTTAAAAATCTGCGGGAGATGTGATTCTATGCGAACAGATTGATAACTTTGCTAGAAGAACTTGAATGCAGGTAGTGATGGTGATAAAGCAATTATATGGCAGCTCGCTGAAGAGACGTCCTTCCTTCATGGCGCGGAGGCTGGAACTGAGGTAGAGATACTTTGATACTTTGATACAGAAGTATTTATACAGGGGGTCTACTGCATTTGCAGTACTTCCCTGTAAACCTGATGTAAATCCACGATGGGCATGGTGATGAGAAACCTGAATAAATCCCATGGAGGGAGCTGTGAGTGAGAGGAAAATAAAAAGTAATATCAGTCAAGTGTGTCGCCCTCTGGTGGCGGTGATGGTGGTTAAAAGAAATTCGCAGTCTGTGGGCGGAGAGACAGGATCATGGGCTGGCGAATCAGAAGACAGCTCTGGTTGTTTGAAGCGAGACTCTTTGCAGTGGATTCCGAGGATGGACAGCGAGGGTGACGGTCGCTCGTGTAACGAGCTCCCGCCAACGCAGGGCAATTCTCAGAGTTTTTGTGACAATAATGTAATTATTGACCAGGATATGAGTGAAACCAGGGATCATGCTCCCTCTGTGCAATCGGCGTCGCCAGATGACGAGCGCATGAACCTCGTAATACAGTTCTACGACCTGAAACAACAGTTCGAGGCGATTCAGCGGCAGAAGAGCTTCATGAAGCGGACTCCTTCTCCGTTGGACACTAATGGATATGATCAGCTCGACCGGGCGGGTAAGTCACTTTTTCACAAGATTAATGACATTGCTAACGCTCTAGATGTACCAATTTTTCATCTTCCCTCAACCAGAGCGGAATTTTTAAATATATTGGAGAGCGAGCGCTTAGCCAAGATGGCCGCCGCTCAATCCGCAGAAGATCCTTGCAAGCACGAGGCATCTATTCCCACGCACGCGGTGCGGGGGAAACTAGTCCAGTCTACGTCATCGCGGAAGCGAAAGAACCAGACAATAGACTCAGACGGGTTTATCACCCCCGCGGCTCGAAAGCAAGGGAAGGCGCCTATTGTGGATCTTACAATAGATGATTTGGCTTTGAACGCTAAAGATACAAATAGTTCTATTCAAAATTCTAAATTAACAGCCACCGAAAAAAATGCTACTCCTAAAAAGGAGAGGAATACCAACAAATATGAAAAGATTAAAAATTCTTTAATCAATGAGCATTCTAACGAAGCAGAAAATGTTACTGCAAGTAGAAGTGAGGGAGTTAATTCCGAGCAGGCACGGAACGTACCCCCCCCACCGCAGTCTGAGATTCCGGAAATACATCTCTAAAGCAGCAAAAACTGGAAGACGCAAGTGTCTTTCATGAGAGAAATTGCCCCATACTTACGGAGCATCCTGACTGGACCTTATCTGAAAATTTTTGTTCAGACAGAGCTGGAGTTCAGGGAGGTTACCCGCTGGATGAAGCAAGCCGGCATCCAGTTCAAAACTTTCGACTTAAAGCAGGACCGGCCAGTCAAAATTGTCATCAGAGGCCTCCCTGTTGAAACTGAAATCGGGGATATCAAAGAGGAAGTTGAGGCTATGGGATTTAAAGTGCATCGCATCGTTCGGCTTACTCAGCCTGGCTCCAGACATCCAATGCCACTTGTATATTTACAAGTTATCCCTCACCCCTTCCTCGATCATCTGTTTGCCGTCACTGACATGTGGGGCACAGAGATCAGCATTGAGCGTTACCGCGGCCGCAAGGGCCCTACTCAGTGCTTTCGGTGCCAGGGCTTTTTACATTCTTCGGAACTCTGCACTCTTCCAATCCGTTGTGTCAGATGCTCTGGACCCCATTGGGCACGTGAGTGTACCAAAGGATTAGATCTACCAGCCACTTGCTGCAACTGCGGTGGAGATCACCCAGCTTCGTACAAATCTTGTCCCCGATACCCAGGCAACAAACGGGCTCGCGGTAAAAATTCCGCGCCTAGGACTAGGGCAGCTGCTCAAACAGCCCCCCTCAGGGTTCTTCTAAGCCCCCAGCAAATGCTGAGACAAGACGGCCCATGCCTGCTCCCCCGAGCAACGTCAGTTCACCATCTTATGCACAGATGGTGAAGAACACCACTGAGCACGGATTCAAATCCACGAATCCAAGACTGCCGGTTTCAGAAGCCCCTGCAGCCCCAGGAGTGTCAGCCACAGCAGAGTGTAGCAATGATTCAGACGATGTCTTCTCATCTACACTAAAATGCTTAATTGAAATCTCCCGCGACCCAGCGGTAGACAAGCATATTCTGCTCCTTGCCTTCAAAAAAGCAATGCCTAAACTCAGGCAAGCAGATGCTTTAATGAGGGCATTTTATATTTATGAAAGCTATGTTGAGCTTTCAACCTAATTCGGCTTTATTAGACCCATGTCTTCTGTTTTTCAGTGATGAACCTTTAACAACGGCATAAAATTCAATTGTATAAATAACAGTTCAAACACCATCAGAGAACTGACCATTTGCACATGGAACGCCAATGGTTTAACTTCAAAAATTCACGAAGTACGTGATTTATAGTAGAGCACGATATTGACGTGTTTTTAGTCCAAGAGACTCACCTTACCCCAGGGAATACTCCCAAAATTGGGAATTATGACATTTATTGTACTGACAGGGTGTCACAGGGCAGAAATCCCTGTGGCGGCACTTGTATCTATGTGAAGCGTTCGTTAAAGCACCACATGATACCGACCCCTGATTTAAATTTTTTGGAAGCGACAATCATCAAAATTTTCCTTCAAAATTCCTCCCCGCTGACAATAGTCTCAGCTTATTTACCTCCACTGTCTACAGCACGTGGAAGGCCAACTTTTCCTGTCAGTGATTTTGATAAAATTTTGAATATTTCAAATCATCTAATAATTGCTGGTGATCTAAATTCACGCCATACCGCATGGTTTTGTTCTAACAGGAACAGGTATGGTATTAGTCTAAATTCATGGTGCCAGAGTAACCATGTACAGATCATAGCTCCTACCCTCCCGACCTTTTACCCTCATAGAGGGTCCCCTGCAGTTCCTGATCTGGCTGCCTTTTATAACATATTCTTTCGGCATGAGATAAAAGTGATTCAGGAATTGGACTCTGATCACTACCCCGTTTTGATATCCCTAGATATTCAAAATCGATACTCAAAATTAGAGGAGCAAGTCTCAACAAACTGGGACGACTTTAGATTTATTTTGGAAAAAACTTCACTCCCTCCCATCAAAATTTCCAGCAATTCGGACTTTGACAGGCATATCAAAAGTTTGGAGTCTTTACTGAAAGAAGCGAGAGCTGTGGCTTCAAAGCCACGTAAACATCCAGGTGCTAGGCTCCCACCTGAGACTAAATTCAAAATTAAGCAGCGAAATTACTTGCGAAGAATTTGGCAAAGGTCACGAGATCCCAACATCCGTGCCCAGTTTCGCAAGATACAGAACGAGATAAGGACCGAAACCCGCTTATTAAAACAAGCGGAGTGGAAAACATTCATTGAGTCCCTAACGACTGAAGACAAATCGATTTGGCGCGCAGCCGCCCGATTACGCAAACATAAAACACACATTCCGCCCCTTCAAACGGCCGATGGCGCGCAGATGGCCTACACCGACTCAGAAAAGGCAAATGTCATAGCTGACAGCCTTGCAACCCAATTCACAACAAACCACGACTCCTACTGTAACCGTCCGGTTACACAGGGGCGCATACAAGCACGGGTTAAAGAATTTTAATACAACCTACCACTCCTGAACTCAGGCCGACGGACCCTTCTGAAGTCATGGTTTTCATTGACAAACTGAAACCTGACAAGGCACCTGGCATAGACTCTATTTCGAATCGCATGATCAAAAACTTCCCCCCTATGTTTATCGTATGGATCACGGTCCTCATAAATTTAATGCTCAGGAGAAGCTATTTCCCCGACTGCTGGAAAATTGCAGCAGTCGTTCCCATTCCAAAACCGGGACAAAATTTAAACCTGCCCGTCAATTACAGACCCATCAGTCTGTTATCTTCTCTCTCTAAGATATATGAATTTGTCTTACTTAATCGCCTGAATGAATTCTGTCGGGATCAAAATTTACTAATCCCGGAACAATTCGGCTTCCGACCTAAACACTCCACGGTACACCAGTTACTCCGTGTAGTGGAATTCATTCATGAAGGCTTTCGTAAGCGAGAGAGAACTGGAATTGTCTATCTAGACGTTGCCAAAGCCTTTGACAGGACTTGGCATGACGGGATTATTTACAAGCTCATGCGGCTTGGTTTTTCGGCTCATCTCATTAAAATTATTAACTCGTACTTGACCGGACGCAGTTTCCGCGTGCGAGTTAACCACGAATTCTCCTCTCCCCGCCCAATCTATGCTGTGGTGGCTCAAGGAAGTCTCCTCGCCCCCGCAATCTTTAACCTTTATGTAAATGATATTCCTAAGGCCCCAAATATCGATCTTGCATTATACGCAGACGATACAGCCATCATTTCTCAACACTCCAACACCCTCCAGGTAATCTCACAATTGCAGAGTTACCTTTCGACCTTAGAACTCTGGCTCGGTCTGTACAAAATCAAAATTAATGTCGCAAAATGTGCTGCCACCATGTTCATCCGAAGAAATATCCCAAATTTACCCAACTTAATGCTCTTCGGTGAACCCATTCCCTGGGTCTCTTCTTATAAATATCTAGGTGTTTTACTAGACTCAAAATTAACTTGGCAGCCTCACATTCGCAAAATGATAGCGGGTGCGACAGCTGTCAAAACCGCCCTACGCCCCCTCTTAGCTAGTCATAGCGACCTGTCAACTGATAACAAAATCTTGCTCTACAAATCAATGATTAGGCCGGTTCTTACGTATGCGTGTCCCGTATGGGGCCCATGCGCACTGACTAACAGAAAACATGTCCAAATTTTTCAATCTAAAATGCTTCGGCAAATTCTAAAAGCTCCGTGGTTTGTACGGAACGAAGAGATTCATAACGACCTCAAAATTATGCCCATTAATCGCTATATACAGCGACTTTCGGAAAAATTTTTCAAAAATATTCAACGTGTCGCAAATCCTGTGCTTCATATGCTACCCGTATACGATCCTGCAGTTGCTTCTTCCCGAAAAAGGCCCAGAGCGGTACTTAATAGGGAATATTCGGCTCTGCCATTTAAACGGGCTAGATATGAGCACACTGATAACCACGTGAATAACTTCCTCTCGTTCCTTAACCCCCCCCGCCTCTAAAGTTCTTTAATGCACACGGCATTAACTCGAGGAACCTCTTTAACGTTTCTTTAACAAGAAACATCACAGTCAAATAGGACTGATTTAACTTACTATAATCTTTCAATTAAAATAAAACTGAAAAAGTTCTCTCCTAAACTGAAAAATATTCTTTAAACTTTAACTTCTCTCTTCCTTTAAGAAGGAACTTTCTTAGGCGCCTAACAGCGTCCTTTTTGGCTTTTAAAAACCGCAATGACTAGCGGTCAAAAATAAAATGAAACTTCTCCCTCCCAGCTGATCACTGACAGAACCACTTTTTCGACCTGTAAACAGGTTCTCCCCTCCCCCCCCCCCACCTCGAAGAGCGCGCATCGGAATTCCCCTGCGTGTCCTTCATCTGACGTATGCAAAGATAATGATTATCAAGGCTCAAGGAAACTTCACCTTTTATATTTCCAGTCAAAATTTTTATGGCTGCCCCTATCTAAATTATTCTGGCCCTTTTTCGGCGCAAAATTAAGACCTTCTGAGTTTTTTGCCTTTTTTTGACTCAGTGTGAAGGCACTTACTCCAAGTCATTCGGCTTATCAAAATTTTTACCTTATTTGACAATACCCTCTTTCGAACGATTAAATTTCCTTTGAAGATGTGGAGGTAAAGGCGTAATTGCCTATGAACTCCGTAAATTGCACTTCCTTGATCCTTGATCTTTGCAGTGGTCAGGTCGATCACGTGAGGTGGTCACCCTCTCAGAAACTGACCCTAGTGAATGCTGCTTAATTTGTGTGGGAATTTAACATGTTAATAGTATGGGCGGTGAAGGGTCTATTGTAGTAATCGTCCTCTATGATTTCGTAATTTAAAATGTTGGAGAAGTCTGCTGTACTATTATGGTTTGCTTTTTTGTAGAAGTTTTCGTTAAGCTTATTGATGTAGGTTGTCACATATTCAATTTTTAAGTCTCGGTGCAGGTTTTTATTTCTGATGTAATATGGGGCTCCTGTGATGATTCTGAGAAACTTGTTCTGGATAATCTGCAGCTTTTTGAGATCGTTTTGTTTGGCATTTGCCCAGACTGGGGATGCATATGTTATGATGGATCGTATGATTGCTGTGTATATTCGTCTCTTCCTATTGAGGCTCAGACCTGAAGACTCAGCCAGGAGGTGAAACAGTTTGCACATGATGCCGAAGATTTTCCCCCTGGTGATGTTGATGTGCGTAGACCAGGTGAAAGTTCTATTGAAAGTAATTCCGAGATATTTGGCCCGAGTTACAATCGGGATTGGTGTGCCAAATAGGGTAACTGTAGTGGAAATGTTATCCAGGTGCTTGTAGCGCCGGATAAGCAGAATTTGGGATTTGTCAGCATTAATGTTGACTCTCCACTTCGTGCACCATTCTTCTACCTGGGTCATTTTCTTTTGGAGTTGGACGAGAGCGTTGTTAGGTTTCCTGGATTTTTGTATAAGTGCGGTGTCATCCGCGTAACAGGCAAGTTGAAAATTGTAGTCTTCTGAGAAGGTAGGAAAGTCGTAGACGTAAATGATATAGATAATGGGTCCTAGGATACTACCCTGGGCGACCCCTCCTAGGATAGGATAAGAATTAGTAAGATGATCACCCTGTCTAACTGAGAAAGTTCGATTTTCGAGGAACGACTTCAGGATGAGGACGAGTTCTCTCGGGATATGCAGTTGTATAAGCTTATAGATGAGGCCTTCATGCCAGACGCGGTCAAAAGCTTTGGCCACGTCTAGCATGAGGAAAGCAATACTTTGTTTATTTCTGAGCGCCGATCCTATGAATTCAGAAATACGAACCAGCTGATGGGTGGTCGAGAGTCCTTTCCTGAATCCATGCTGTTCTTTTGGGATGAAGTCAAGGTGGTTTTGCAGTCTATTGTAAATAATTCGCTCAAAAATCTTCCCCAGTGTAGACAGGAGACTAATAGGTCGGTAGCTGGTAAGTTTGTCAGGTGGCTTCTTGGGTTTTGGAATAAGAAAGATCGAAGCGTGTTTCCATACATTTGGAAAGTAAGAGCTCGTGAGACAGGCGTTGTAGATAGATGTTAGTTTGCAGATGACACCGTGCGGGAGCTGTTTAAGTAGTTTATTTGAGATTTTGTCAGGTCCAGGAGCTTTTCTATTATTTGAGTTTTTGATTATATTTTTCACTTCACTTGGGGTAGTGAGTTTGATCCCAGTTTGTTCACATGGTGCACTGAGCCAGTTTTTGACGTGGTCAGTAATGGCGGCAATGCTTGTTTGGTCTGCAGGGAAATCGTTGGGCGTGAATTGCTGGGTCAGGTGATCGGCAAAAGCTGCAGCTTTTTCTTCATTGGTGTACGCAATGTTAGATTGCGTTCTGATTGGAGGGGTGCTAATTGTAGGGTTTTTCCGTTTACGAATGTACTTCCAGAAGGAACCGTCTTCAAGATTTAAGTTTTCAATTTTTAAATTCCAGGATTCGTTTCGATGCTGCTGGATACTAGATTTAATTTTTCTGGTGAGTCTATTGATAATTGGTTTTAAGGTAGGATCCCTTAGGTAGGTGTGATTGTAGAGTTTTCGGGTTCTGTTCCGTTGCTTGATTAATTCTCTGATGTGCATGGGTAGGGCGCCGTAATGAGATGAATGCCTCTTTTCTGTAGTTGCTAATGCAAGGAAATCCTGAAGAGAGTTCGTAAAAATTTTTGCAGCTCTCTCTATATCAGTTGTGGTTTTTAGAGGACCCAGGTTTATGGGGGATGTAATTGCAAGGTTGTGAAGTAATTTCCAGTCTACAATTTTCTCTTTCTTTGCATCTTTCGGCTTGTTGTAACCCAGTCTTGCCATTACAGGGACATGATCTGAGGTCAGCTCATGAGTAACTTCCATTGCAAGGGGTATGTTGAAATTAGTGAGGAAAAAATCAAGGATATCAGGTCTTTTGCGTGGAGTGTTTGGGCGGTATGTAGTTTCTTCGGGTGTGTATAGGAAGATGGGATAATTTTCTACGTAGTCTCTGATGGTGTGTCCGTTTGCGTTGCTGTGATTGCAGCCCCAGTCCACATGCTTTGAATTGAAGTCACCTCCAATGATTGTGGGAGCTGAGTCTTGCAGGTAATGATGTAAATCACTCGCAGATATTTTGTTGTCAGGTGGGTTGTAGAGTGCACAGATTTTTGTATGTCCGATTTTGGGTAAAACCACATTAACACTGACAGTTTCGAATGCTTTTGTATTATCCGCAGATAATAAGCCAGAGCAAAGAGTCCTTTTCACGTAGATGGCGACACCTCCACCACGGTGTCTGATTATATCGCATCGATAGGTGCTATAATTTGCGATATTGATGTTGTGCTTTGAATTTGCGTGCGTTTCAGTGACCAGGCAGATGTCCACTTCATGCCTAATTAAAAAGTCCTGAAATTCTGGTATTTTTTGAGTAATGTTCTGTGCATTCCACAGAGTAATCGTAATGGGAGCAAAACTTTGATGGGGATTAGTCATGATTTTTCTGAGGAGGCATGACTGAATTTTGCACTGCAGCAGCATTGAGCTGCGTAGTAGTGTCCTTTAAGATAGAGATAGCGGCCGTGAGGGTTGCTATCAATGATTTGGCCTCTTCGAGTTTTGCTCTGAGCTCGGCAATTTCAGGTGGTTGCCTGTTTTGAGGTGGCTGAGCACTATTCATGACAACTCTGTCCGAATACAACATTTTTCCTTGTGAATATTGCCGGGGTTTGGGGAAATAACTACATCCACGAAAGGATGCAGTGTGACTTAAACCACAATTTGCACAGGTGGCTGGTTCATCCGATGGTTTTGTGCACGTTTTAGATTCGTGCCCCTGTCCGCACTTTACACACCGCGGGGGGGAGGTGACACTGTGCTTGGGCATGGTGAAAATTTTGGCAGCGGTAGCATTGAGTGGGGCCTCGTCTGCCTCTGTAAGTCTCGACTGAGACACGAAGTCTCATCAAGTATTCAAGTTCATGAATCGTCCTGGCTTTGTCACTTTTAGGCAGGATGACGAGGTATAGGGGCATCTTTTGGATTTCCGTGCCGCGCTTTCTCGTAAGCTGAACCACTTTATTGATTGTGAACCCTAGGTTCACAAGGGCTTCTCCGACATCTGTTGGAGGAGTATATGAGGGAATGCTACGGATAACTAGCATTTTTTCGTCCGGCAGCATATGCGTGTAGTATTTGATTTCGTTTTTATCCAGTAAGGCAGTGATCTGCCTATGCATATCGCTACTGAATACTTTGATTTCGAAATCATAGTCGCTTTTCATTTTCGCTTTAAAGTCCAATTTTTCCTTTTCAAGGAGATCATTTAGCTTTTTCCAGGTGATGTTTGTGTCCTGGACCGTAATCGGAGGAATTTTTGTATTTCTCCTGGGGTACTGGAAACCTTCCGGATTAGCAGGGTGTCTCTCGTCGAGTGAGGACGTGCGACAATGAGCTCCCCACAAGCCACCTGCAGTGACGCGACGCCGGAAATCATGGCCGGCAACCCCACCGATACCAGCGCTGAGATGGACACGACCGTCCCTGTCTCCGACTCTGATCCAGTTCAAGAAGTGAATCCGGATGATCTACTTATCCAGATAAAACAACTCTATCTGCTCAAGGCAAGATTTACAGACTTGGAGCAGAATTTGTCCAGGGCTCGAAGATCTACTCCTCTTGCAAGCTTCGACCTCAAGTGCGTGCAACAGGAATCTAAGGTAACGCTTTTTAATCTTACCACTCTTGCTAAACGCCTTAATCTGCCTCTCTTTGCCATTCCCCCAACTGAGGATGAATGCATCCAAAAATTACTAAAATCGGCCAAAGAATTAACTAACGATGTTATCTCGGAAAAAAATAATGCTAATTCGGATAAAACTCAAAATTCTGAAAAAACTCAAACCAATAGCCCAATTCTAAAACCTGCAAAGTTAAATGCAGAAAAAATCCTCCATAGTGCCAAAAAAATTCAAAAATTATCTTTAAATTCGCGGGATACTAATGATTTTCCTAAAAATAAGAAATTACGAAAAGTCGATGAAGAGGGCTTTCAGCGGCCTCCTCGCCATCTTGTTGCACGTGGTGCGCCGAATTCTCCTTCTAAACCACAAGCGAACAATAGCCTGCCTCCATTTTGGAGTGAACAACCAGAGGAGGAATTGCCTCCCACCCAACCTGCGGTTAGGGTGGAAGAGAAAAGTGATCTCGCGGAGCAACCCGGCGACGGTACTCCCCCCCCCCTACTGAAAGCTCTAAGAATTCAAAGAGAAAAATCCCATTCTTCTTTGTAGAGCCCAAAGATTTTGAATTTCTGACGTCTTTGGTACAAGCTACTGTGCCTACGGCCATCTGTAGGATGAAGGGCAAGTACCTGCGTATAGAAATGCAGACGGAAGATGATTACCGTTCGGTGGCCCAAATTTTAAATAATCAGGGCGCCGAATACAAATCGTTCAATCTGAAACAGGATCGGCCCGTAAAGGCCATATTACGCGGCTTGCCTAACACCGCAAAAGCGGATAAAATTAAATCAGAACTGCAAATTTTGGGTTACTCTGTCATATCTGTAACCCAACTCCGTAGGCACAGGTCCCGCTATCCAATGCCATTATTTCTAGTCCAATTAAATCCTGCTTTAAATGTCTATGACATATTTGAAGAAACCACAATGTTTGGAATTGAGATTAAATTTGAGAAACATATTGGGAAGAAGGGGCCGAGCCAGTGTTGGCGCTGCCAAGGCTTCTTCCATAGTTCCGCAGTGTGCACACTGCCAATCCGGTGTCTGAGGTGCGCCGGCCCGCATTACGCGTACCAATGCACCAAAGACCCGGAGGAAGCCAACACCTGCGCGAACTGCCTTGGGCGGCACGCAGCCAACTGGTTTCACTGTCCCCGAAACCCAGCCAATAAAAATAAAACCCCCCCTATTAGATCAGATAGCGGGATTTCAAAATTTGTACCGGCTCCGGTAAAAGCTCCACTTAGCAGCACGGATCCCTCATTTAGTGACGTCGTTTCCGGACGGAAAAATCCCGGACTACCATCATCTACTAAGGAACCGAAGCAAGCTCCTGCGATGAAGCAAGCCACGAAGCAAGGGCCGAAGCAGAGTCCTCTCCTCCAGCCAACTCCACCGGCCCAGGCTCCAGCCCCGACTGTAGATGATGGAAGTTGCACAGATACCCTCCGGAGCGTCTTCCAAATCGCCTCGGAATTCGGTATAGAACACAAGATCCTCCTCGAGGCTTTTAGAAATGCTCTCCCTAGGCTCCGAAATGTCTCCACGGGGCCTGAGAGAGCATTTTATATTTATGAGGCATACTGTGGCCTCTTAAACTAAAGGCCTCAAGTTCAACTGTGCAACTAGTGAAGATACTCTCCTGATCTCCTACTGGAATGCCAATGGAATCAAGAAGAAGATTCACGAAGTCCGGGATTTTATTAATGAGCATCACATGGACCTCTTCCTCGTTCAGGAGACACATCTGGTTGAGGGACTTAGCGCGAACATCGCGAATTATTTATGCCTCCGAGACAGGGACCCGCATTTATCTCTGATCTCAGAAAATTAAGTGGTGTAGCAAATAACCTGATTATCGCAGGAGATTTAAATGCCCGTCATAGAAGTTGGGATTGTGTCACTGCCAACAACTATGGCGATAAACTCAAAATTTGGGCTCAGGACGCCCGCATCCAAATTATTGCGCCAAACACACCTACCCATTACCAGTTTCCAGGGGGTTAGGTGCTCCTTCCATTATTGATCTGGCCTTATTTAAAAATATTCCAGTAGATTATTCGATCGAAGTGATTCCGGAATTGTCCTCTGACCATTATCCGGTTCACCTCACCCTTAAAACATCCAAAATTAACCAAAATTTACCGGCGCAAGTCTCTACAAATTGGGACAACTTTCGGTATGTCTTGGAAAATGGTATTCTCCCCCCTATCAAAATTCACGATAATCAGGAGGTTGATTTTGCCATTGACAGGCTCAACCAAACCCTAGGAAGCGCATTTACAGCTGCTTCCAAACCCAAATTCAGGCAAAATTATTATAAATTACCTGATCACATTAAAGATAAAATCAAAATTAAAAACCGCCTTCGCAGAGACTGGCAAAATACACGTTTGGAAAACTTTCGAGTGCAACTGCGAAGGATCCAGAATGAGATCAAGTCTGACATTAAGAAATACACAGACGAAAAATACGCAAACTATCTTAAGTCCTTAAAGACTTCTGATAAGATAGACTCTGGGTTGCTAGCGCACGGCTTCGCAAACCAAAACACGACATTCCCCCACCCCCTAATGGGCACGGTCAACGACCGGATGGCATTAACAGACACCGAAAAGGCTGAATGCATAGCCAGACAGCCTTCAAACACAATTTTCACCTAACACTGGACTCATGTTCGATTCCTGTGCAGAGCACACGCATGAAGTCCAACACCAAGTTGAAGAATTTCTCTCCTCAGATACAAATTCTGAGGAACCCATCACCACAACAATGACTGAGATTTCTGCTTTTGTCAAAAATCTCACCCCTGCAAAAGCACCTGGCCTGGATAGGATTTCTAATCGCATGATTAAAAATTTACCAGTAAAATTCATATTTTACCTAGCAGTTTTGATAAATTCAATGCTAAGGCTAAAATATTATCCTCATAGCTGGAAGAATGCATTAGTCATTCCTATTCTAAAACCTGGAATGGACCCAAAGGTCCCTCAAAATTATAGGCCGATCAGCCTTCTGTCTTCACTTAGTAAAATTTACGAAGCTATACTGCTTAGCTACCTGAATGATTTCTGCCGAAACCGAAATATTATTATTCCTCAGCAATTCGGCTTTCGTGCTAAACACTCAACTCAGGCCCAGCTACTGAGGGTAGTTGAAATCATTCATACAGGATCTCGCAGTGGAAAGCCTACAGCTATTGTTTATTTAGACGTAGCAAAGGCTTTCGACAGATGTTGGCATATCGGAATTTTATTCAAGCTCATGCGACTTGAAATTTCGGCTAATTTTGTGCACATAATGCACTCTTACCTCACTAATCGTACCTTTTCTGTTAAAGTTAAATATTCTGTCTCTTCTCCTCGCCCTATCTTGGCTGGGGTGCCTCAGGGAGGAATTCTTAGCGCTACGCTCTTCAACTTGTATGTAAATGACATACCACAAACACCAAGTGTCGATCTAGCACTCTATGCAGACGACACAGCCATCATTTCACAGCACTCAACATTACATGCCACTCTCAATCACCTACAGCTGTATTTAACAGACTTGGAGTCCTGGCTCATTACCTGGAAAATCAAAATTAATGTCGCAAAAAGTGCCGCCACAGTTTTCTTTTCCAGAAAGAGGAATGTCCATAGTCAACTCCCTCCACTCAGATTATTTGATGAAAATGTACCCTGGGTGGAATCCTACAAATATCTGGGAGTATATCTAGATGCGAAGCTGCTCTGGAATACCCACATCAATTATGCCATTTCAAAAGCAAGAACAACAAGAACCCAACTGATGTCTCTCCTCAAAAGAACAAGCAACCTCTCCCTCAATAACAAGATCCTACTGTATAAAAGTACCATCCTCCCAATCCTGACCTATGCAGCTGTAGTATGGTCAACTGCTGCCAATAGCCATCTGAAAAAAATCCAAGTATTCCAGAGCGTCACGCTTCGTATCCTGACAAATGCTCATTATTTCGTCCGTAATGAAGTGCTTCATAAAGATCTCAAAATTCTTCCCCTTGACGCCTTTTTCAGGCAAAATTCGGCCAAATTCTTTAATAGATTAACACAGATCGAAAACCCAGTCTTGCATTCACTTCTTGCTTATGATCCAGCTGAGCCCAGCTCAGCTAAGCGACCTAGGAGCGTTCTTGATAGAACTTATAACATCTTTCCTAGGAAGCCAAAGCGGAGGTGTCTGCTTGACTAGGAATTCTTTCTAAAAATTTTTTTTTTTAAATTAGCAAGCACTTCACGGGCCTAACCCGGCGACCCTTAACTATTTCTATATTTCCACATGCCCGGCGGACCTAATTCGGCCTCGTTTCTCGGTTTTATATCCGTGCTGCTATAGGTAACATGCTCCTCCACTTGCCAAGACCTCATCTTTTCTTAAAACACGGTCCAGACAATTAAAAATCAGATTTACAATAGCTTTAACGTTTCTTTATTATTTTATCATTTAACTTAACTATTTAACTTAAACTATTTAATTATTAAAATTTAAATTAATATTCAAATCATTCAAATCTAACTCCCCCATATGCTACTCCAAACACTTTTATATATGAATTTTTGATTCCAGCAAACTGCACAAATGTACAAGCTTGCATATCTTCAGTCATCATCTGCAATCAGGTAATTCAGATTAATCCTGTCTCTATTTTTATTTCTTTTCCCCTTTTTAATCCACTTTTCCTCGCTTGCCTTCCCTTTAACTATCTTAAAACTTCTCCGTCTTTTCTACAGTTAATTTTCTTCACGGTTCTTTCCGCTTCAAAAGTTGCTCCTATTCTTCTCTCGCCACGGGCGGTAGGAGAACTGTTTCGCCTCTTGAATCCTTTTCTCCCCTTCTTTTCGTTCCACCATCCCTTGCTCCGAGCTTTAGTCGCAAGACTCTCTCCCCCCCCCAGCCCATCCCCAAGGCATTAGCAATTACTGCGGTTTTCCGTATTACCTAATATACCTTTCCCAAGCCCTGGAAAATTATGTTTCCCGGCTGATTGTCTTTAAATCTTTCCGATTCCATTAATGCAATGCATTCAGGAATCCGCCTTCAATCATCACCTCTCTCTCTTTCAATCTGGTAAAACAGGTTGAAAGTAGAAAGAATTTTTACGTCCCTAGTGCGGACTCCGGTAAAATCGCAGAATAGGCTGCATCAACAAAGTTCAGTATGAGGAGCTGCGTGACGTCATTAAATGGGTGGGACTAAGCTTATGACGTCACAATGTAGTCTCGCATTTACACTACGTGTACTTTCTATTTTCTCTTATAAATAACAATAATAAATTGTTTATTATTGTAAATTAATATCAAATTCTTTACTTTTAATTTAAATTTATAACATTTAAGTTTAGGCGTTACTGATAATAAGTATAATAAATTGTTTATATTTAAAATTACCATGATACAGTGAGCGAATTCTACCAATTATTAAAACGATAAACAACGTCGCAGTCTCTAATAGTTGTAGAGCTTCAATATTAAATTATTATTTTTTTTATTAATTTTTTTTATTTATACAAACAAACTATTTTTTTAAAATTTAAATTCATATTGTGGAACATTTCAATTTTATCATTTTTACAAATTACCTTCTTGCTACGTAACGACATAATTCCTTACATACCAATAATTAGACAATTTTCATTATTTCTAAATATTTTATACTTTACGTTAATAAAAAAAGAATATTTTTTATTGCATATGAACATCATTACACAGCTTTCATATCAGTTTCCAAAATTCCTAAATCAAGCTATATTCTGTGTAGGCATGCTAGAATTCTACGCATTAATAAATAAAAAAATCTAATTTCTCAGAATGAAAGAAAATAATATAATAAAATAAATACTACAAACTTGGAACACTAAGCTATGCTTCACATACGCACACACACACATATTATTTGCAATTACGATACCAAACACTACGTATTAAAATGTACTTCAAAGTAGCTAAACGTTACTTCAAGGGTTAAAGTTTACAGTTTTGCTACTGTTGAGTCGATCGTCGGACTATCCATATATATCGTAAATCGGAAAGCGTTATAAACATATCAAAAAACAAAAAATTAAAAATACAATTTAAATGAAAAATTATGTCTTAAATATAATTCACAATTAAAACAACAATACAAATTTAAAATACACAAACGATATGTTAAACATTGCACATAAATAAAGTTACATTACTCCTCGATATCACGCACAACCTCGTTTTCCCTTTTACACAACGATCAGTATTCGCTCGAAAAACATTAAAGAATTCCACAAACTCGGTGTCCATGTGCACATCGATCTATTTTCACTTAAAAAACATCCCAGAGTTGCACAAACTCGGCATTGCGCACCACATTGGATTTGCCCATGTGCACATCGACCTATTTTCATTTAAAAAAACATCCCAGAATTGCACAAACTTGGCATCGCGCACAAACTCAGCATTGCGCACCACATTGCCTTTTCCCATGTGCACATCGATCTATTTTCACTTAAAAAAACATCCCAGAGTTGCACAAACTCGGCATTGCGCACCACACTGGATTTGCCCATGTGCACATCGACCTATTTTCACTTGAAAAAACATCCCAGAATTGCACAAACTCGGCATCGCGCACACACTCAGCATTGCGCGCACCACATTGGCTTTGCCCATGTGCACATCGATTTTCACTTAAAAAAACATCCCAGAGTTCATCAGTTTCATGTGTTTGACTTTCAGGTGCGCATACCCTTCGATCTATTTTCACTTAAAAAAACATCCCAGAGTTCATCAGTTTCATGTGTTTGACTTTCAGGTGCGCATACCCTTCGATCTATTTTCACTTAAAAAAACATCCCAGAGTTGCACAAACTCTGCATTGCGCACCACATTGGCTTTGCCCATGTGCACACCGATCTATTTTCACTTAAAAAAACATCCCAGAATTGCACAAACTCGGCATTGCGCACCACATTGGCTTTGCCCATGTGCACATCAACCTATTTTCACTTAAAAAAACATCCCAGAATTGCACAAACTCGGCATTGCGCACCACATTGGCTTTGTCCATGTGAACATCGATCTATTTTACTTAAAAAAGTCAGACATCAAATAAATTCTCCATTGCTCATATACTCAGAAATTTGCTTTCATTTAAAGAAATCAGAGAAGTTTGCAAAAAATGTGTCCAGAAAAATGATACAAAAGAAAAATAAAGCTGCCAGAATAAAGCAACTACCTAACATCCAAACTGCCATATTAAGAAAAGCACCCAATAGTTTACTTAAGTCAATAATAATAAATGAAACTTACCTTCAGTCCTCTCCTTTTGCAGAATATATGGCTGTGATCTCACTGAGAAGTATACGCATCAGTTGGCTGGCGTCGGATTTCTTGTGCTTCCTTCTCCAAATATATTCCGCAAGATAGGAATCAAACTGTCCTTTTGCCTTACTAGAGCCACGGAAACTTCTTTTGATTGCCGCCCAAGTTCCTTCAATACTATTGGTATGCGCACCTGTTTCTGGATCTTTAAAACTCAAGCTATGATTGACTTTCAGGTGCGCATACCCTTCGAACTCGAGACAGTCGTACGCTTTCCAACAATCGGATATAATAATCGATCCTGGTAGAACATTCTCTTTAATGATTTCTAGCAATGTTTCGGCACCTCTGTTTTCAACAACTTTAAAGACGCATTTATCTGTTCCTCTCTCAACCAAACCAAAAACCCATTTTCCTTCGACTCTTTTCCCTCTATGATACTTTTGCTTGCCAAACTTGCTTTCGTCGATTTCGACAATGACACCTTCCCCACCCAACTTAACATTCTCCTTCAAACATAACTCCATGCATACTTCTCTACAAAAACTTTTCCAATCTGTCACCGTATTTTTAGCAATACGTAATTCCGTTCGTATAAAATCATTCCCGCACTTACCCAACCACATATAGGTAACTCGCAAAACATCACATATGCTCAATTTACTCTTCGCAAACCAGGAGTTCTTTCGAACAGATCTTGAAATTCGATGCCTACATTCGCCTCCAGTAACTCTGCACATCCACTCAAAACCGTCTATACGGTTTTTTCGCTCTACTAGTTTCATATTTTTTCCACAAATCGGGCACTTATACGCTATTGCAATCAAACCTTTCTCCATACACCACTCAATAACACATTTTTTATCTCTTCGCTCCAACTGATAAAAGAAATCCAGATTCAAATACTCATCCATTCTGCAGTAAGCACCGAATTAAACACACTCATGAATAATCAAAACATTCTTTAAGCAAAAGAATTCTTTTCTGCATTTTCAGAAGTTACGGTTATAATTTTTAATTCATGCATTCAATATTTTCAATCGTTTGCTAATGATCGTTTCCAATCGTTTGGTATCTTAATAATACATTTGTGAGAGATAATTCGTTGCGTTAAATGCTAACAATACCACACAACACACAAAAGTAGATTTACAATTTAAAAAATCTCGCACAGAACATTATAAACCTACCATTTCAACTCAGTTAAAATATAATATAAGTTTTCTTTAAATACGAAGCTATAGCATACTTATAACTTGTTTTGAAGAAGAGGCGTAACCAATATTACGTCATAAAAAGGCGTGTCCAAGCATAAGAGAAGTAAACACAGAATCGACTGATGCAGCCTATTCTGCGATTTAGCCCGGACTCCTAACTCACTTCTTCCCCGTAAACCCTTAATGGTCTCCTTCATTACCCTTTAGCCAGTGCTTATTCTTAATCACTTCAGTTTTCTTAACGAAGTTGTGGAGGTAATTGCATTAAGTTGCAAAGGTACTCCGGAAAATATCGCCTTGGGCCTTGGAAATCTTCCGTGTCTGCAGAACCACTTAGCACTTCTTCCCGTGTTTCCTCATTGGTCGGAAGTAAGCTATTGGTTGGAGTAGCAGTTTCATTGGCTGCTGCCTGGGGGTTTGGTGTGCGGATGGTTTCCTGCGGTTTAGGCGTTCCAGAGATGGGTTCCTGCGATTTGGGTGATTTCATGGCTCCGATGGAAAGAACCTTAGAAGCACTTTCTGGTAATTTTGGTGCTTTAGGTTTTGACTTGCTACTTTTCTTCTTACCCTGCTTAGCAGAGATGTCAGTTGTCATGGGGCAGTGGGGATCTTCCACATCATCCTCTAATGCGGAGAATTTGTTGTGATGCAGATTTTCCGTAGCTTCCAGGTTTTCATTAATGGGACTGCGTGGTCTCTTAGATCTTGTTTGAATGAAATCCGTGGAATCCATTGCCTCAGTTTTTGAAGCTTCCTCCGTAAGTGGAGGAAAATCCTTTGGGTTTAGAGTGGACGCCTCCGTGGAGATGAAATTCATCATCTTTTTTAGGATGCGGTAAGCAAATTCATCAGCAGGGGTGATAGTCTCGTTACTTTTAACGAGATCAGAAAATCTTCCGTACTCAGAGACCAGTTGTTGAATGAAGGTAGCCATCTTACAATCAGGTATCACAGAGATGTTAATCCAAGAAAAATAAATGCACAAAATTAAAACAGTGAAAGCTCAGACGGCCTACTTAAATTGCGTCTGAAAATAATTGTGCGTTTTGTATCCCACACAAGGCCGTTTTACAGTTCTCAGAACACGAGGTTCAACGAGAATCTAACCTTTTCAGAGCGAGATACAAGTAAAGCTAAAATAGCAGGTAGACAGGTAGATCAGCAGGGCTACGAGCCGGAACTCGAGGTGAAATCCACTAGAAATGAGGAGCAGCGAAATGTCCGACCTTCCTCGGTGACGGCTGACGAGCAACCTTCAATCGAAAAAGCCCCAAAAACTGATGTCCTGAGGTAGATAGGGCGTGTCTCGCCCTTTTCGATGGTGGGTAGATGCCGAACTCTCGGCCAATCACGGCTCTCGGTCTCTTCTGTGAGCTGCGAATAGCAGGATCGTATGCTGGCATCTGTTGAAGTGCTCGAATTATCAATCTGTTCAATTTTAAGGAATAAATTTTGACTATGTTTTTTGATAAGGTAATCAACAGGTTTAATGTTAAGGTCCGAATGAATCACATCTGTACGGACGTACCAAGCTGCGTTTAGGGCCATACGTAAGGTTTTACTTTGAAAAGATTGAAGCTTTTTCACATGAGTTTTAGCAGCAGTACCCCAGATTGTACATGCATACATAAAGACAGGTCTTATAATGGATGTATAGAGAAGGATTTTGTTTTTAATTGACAGATTGCTCTTTCGAGCTAAAAAAGGGTAAAGTTGGGCTCTGGCACCTTTCGCTTTGTTGAGAACATTTTCAATGTGAAGGCACCAGGTTAATTTTGAATCAAGTACAACTCCTAGGTACTTGTAAGAGTTTGACCAGGGAACATAGTCATCAAAGAATTTAATATTAATGGAAGGGTACGGGAGGGGGCTACGTTTGAATATCATAGCAGCACATTTAGCAACATTAATTTTTATTTTCCAAGTGATGAGCCAGTGCTCAAGGCTAGAGAGATAACTCTGAATGATTTGGACCAAGTTTTCAAGGCGTTTGTGTTGAGCTAGGATGGCCGTATCATCTGCATAAAGTGCAAGAGTGATACTAGGTGATTTTGGTATGTCATTTATGAAAATGTTGAACAAAATTGGGCCTAAAAGTGACCCTTGGGGGACGCCGCTTAGTATAGGACGGGGTGTCGAAATGAAAGAATTAACTCGTACAGAAAAAGATCTATTAGTGAGGTACGAATTAATTATATGAATTAAATGGGCCGAAACGTCAAGTCGTATGAGCTTGATAATAATTCCTATATGCCAAGTCCTATCAAATGCTTTGGCTATGTCAAGAAATAAAGCGCCAGTAAGCATTTTGTTACGAAACCCTTCGTGAATGAACTCCACTGTCCTCAGCAGCTGGTGCGTGGTGCAGTGTTTTGCTCGAAATCCAAATTGTTCATCAATCAGAACGTTGTGCTTTCGGAGAAAATCATTCAGGCGTTTAAGTAACACAAACTCGTATATCTTAGATAACGAGGATAGGAGGCTGATAGGTCTATAATTTTGAGGGTTAGAAAGGCTTTGGCCTGGTTTTGGAATAGGCACAATAAGTGCTTGCTTCCAGCTTTGAGGAAAATAGCAATGCTGTATCATAAAATTTATAAGCATTACTAAGAAAAATAGATAATTGGTGGGTAAATTTTTAATCATACGATTAGAAATAGAGTCCATACCAGGGGCTTTTTTGGGTTTGAGCTTGGTAATGTATTCACTTACCTCGCTCATGGATGTATAGTGTATTTCTCTCGCGGAAGGCGAGGAGAGGAAACGTTCAACATCTTGTGGGAAAGAACTTGCGCTGTTCGCAAAAATTCCTTCATTATGTGGTGTAAATTGAGTTTGAAGAGAATCCGCAATTAATTCGGATTTCTCAGCGTCTGTGTGAGCCACCGCTGCGTCCGTAGCTTGCCAATGCCAATGATTTAAAAATTTCGGAGTTCCTATGGTTCAAAACCATCTACCTCCGCATCAGAATTGCTAAAAGCGAGCAGAAATAGGAAAAATTTGGTATAAGTGATTTACTTGATGCACACTAGAGGGAGCCACAGGCTCGAGAGAGTTTAGGGATAGAGATGAGAAATAAAAAACTTAAGTTTCATAATTTTTTTATAAGTTTTTAGGTTTTTAAAATTTTTTTGTATTTTATATTTTATACTTTTTTTGGTTTTTTATAATTTTTATACACAGTACAAACACTAAAGCAAAAAGTGGATAGGAAAGAGTTTACGATTAATAGGCTCATTGGCATGTGACTTGTGTTGGAGAGTGCAAATAATTACTGAGATCGCGATGAAAATATTCTTAGGCAGATTTAAAATCTGCGGGAGATGTGATTCTTAAGTAAACAGATTGATAACTTTGCATGAAGATCTTGATAGTAGTAGCAGAGGATGTAATAAGCAATTATATGGCAGCTCGCTGAAGAGACGTCCTTCCTTCATGGCGCGGGGGCTGGAACTGAAATTGAGAGGGCGTGTCTTGCCCTTTTACATGGCGGATAGATGCCAAACTCTCGGCCAATCACGGCTCTCGGTCTCTTCTGTGAGCTGCGAATAGCAGGATCGTATGCTGGAATCCGCTGAAGTGCTCGGTTATCAATCTGTTCAATTTTGAGGAATAAATTTTGACTAAGCTTTTTAATATGGTAATCTACAGGTTTAATATTTAGGTCCGAATGAATCACATCTGTACGGACGTACCAGGCTGCATTCAGGGCCATACGTAGGGTCTTACTTTGAAAAGATTGAAGTTTTTTGACATGAGTTTTTGCAGCAGTACCCCAGATTGTACATGCATACATGAAGACAGGTCTTATAATTGATGTATAGAGAAGAATTTTGTTTTTAATTGACAGTTGGCTCTTGCGAGCTAAAAATGGGTAAAGTTGGGCTCTAGCACCTTTTGCTTTATTGAGAACACTTTCAATGTGAAGGCGCCAGGTTAATTTTGAATCAAGTACAACTCCTAGGTACTTGTAAGAGTTTGACCAGGGAACATAATCGTCGAAAAACTTTAAATTAATGGAAGGGTACGGGAGGGGGCTACGCTTGAATATCATAGCAGCACATTTAGCAACATTAGTTTTGATTTTCCAAGTGATGAGCCAGTGCTCAAGGCTAGAGAGATAACTCTGAATGGTTTGGACCAAGTTTTCAAGGCGTTTGTGTTGAGCTAGGATGGCCGTATCATCTGCATAAAGTGCAAGAGTGATACTAGGTGATTTTGGTATGTCATTTATGAAAATGTTGAACAAAATTGGGCCTAAAAGTGACCCTTGGGGGACGCCGCTGAGTATAGGACGGGGTGCCGAAATGAAAGAATTAACTCGTACAGAAAAAGATCTATTATTGAGGTACGAATTAATTATATGAATTAAATGGGCCGAAACGTCAAGTCGTATGAGCTTGATAATAATTCCTATATGCCAAGTCCTATCAAATGCTTTGGCTATGTCAAGAAATAAAGCGCCAGTAAGCATTTTGTTACGAAACCCTTCGTGAATGAACTCCACTGTCCTCAGCAGCTGGTGCGTGGTGCAGTGTTTTGCTCGAAATCCAAATTGTTCATCAATCAGAACGTTGTGATTTCGGAGAAAATCATTCAGGCGTTTAAGTAACACAAACTCGTATATCTTAGATAACGAGGATAGGAGGCTGATAGGTCTATAATTTTGAGGGTTAGAAAGGCTTTGGCCTGGTTTTGGAATAGGCACAATAAGTGCTTGCTTCCAGCTTTGAGGAAAATAGCAATGCTGTATCATAAAATTTATAAGCATTACTAAGAAAAATAGATAATTGGTGGGTAAATTTTTAATCATACGATTAGAAATAGAGTCCATACCAGGGGCTTTTTTGGGTTTGAGCTTGGTAATGTATTCACTTACCTCGCTCATGGATGTATAGTGTATTTCTCTCGCGGAAGGCGAGGAGAGGAAACGTTCAACATCTTGTGGGAAAGAACTTGCGCTGTTCGCAAAAATTCCTTCATTATGTGGTGTAAATTGAGTTTGAAGAGAATCCGCAATTAATTCGGATTTCTCAGCGTCTGAATGAGCCACCGCTGCGTCCGTAGCTAAGGACGGAATGTTAGATTTGTGTTTGCGTAGGCGGGCTGATGCGCGCCAAAGACTGTTATCATTGGTCGTTAAGGACTGAATGTAATTCGTGTATTGTGATTGGAAGAACTGGTCACATGATGCCTTGATCTCATTTTGGAGAGCACGGAGTTCAATTTTTAATCCAGGATTTCTATTTCTTTGCCAAAGTCTCCGTACTTTATTCTTTTCTTTAATTTTGAGTTTAATTTCTTGAGGTAATTTACGAAAATTGGGTCTGAGGGTGGGTTTTGATACTTCCTTATGAGTATCTGTTAAAATGGTCGTTAAGTGATCGACTGCCGAGTCTATATCATGGGTGGATTTAATTTCAAGGAAGGGTATGCTTTTATATTTTAATTTAAAGCGAAAATTGTCCCAATTTGTAGAGACGAGTGCCGGAAAATTTTGAGTAAAAATAGTACAGCTGGGGTCGATGGTTACGGGGTTGTGATCTGATGATAAACAATTTTCAACAGTCACTTGATATCCAAAAGGGATGTTTCTAAAGAGTGCCAAATCAATAAAAGAGGGGGCACCCCGTGAACCATATCTAGAGGGGGAATCCGGCGCAATGATTTTAATTTGGGCGCACTGAGCCCATTTTAGGAGGCCACGACCAGCAGGGTTTGATCTATGGCAACGCCAATGCTGGTGGTGACAATTTAAATCACCAGCTATGATAAGATTATTTGAAAAATTGAGCAGTTTATTAAAATCGACCACAGGAAAATTTCCACCAGGTGGAAGATAGGCAGAGATCATGTCTAGGGATGGCGAATTTTGAATAAAAATTTCAATAATTGTTGCTTCAAGTTTGCTCATATTTGGAGTGTCAATTCTGCGATGCGGGATTGAATTTTTTATGTAAATACAAGTGCCACCATGATAAACATCACGTGTATTCGAAGCTTGTCTGTCATTTTTATAAAGTGCATAATTTACAAGCTTGGGAGCTCTCCCTGGCTGGAGTTTGGTCTCTTGGACAAAAATGATATCAAAATCCTTCTCTTCTACATAGTCTCTAAACTCATGAAATTTGGAAAGAATGCCATTTGCATTCCAGGTGCATAGTTTTAAGTTTTTCAATCCTTTCAAAGTATTGAATTTTACTGTCTGGGGATATCAGAGAATTGGAGAGTAATATAACTCTCAAAGATGTAGTAAGCCGCGTCAGCACCAGATGGAGCCACTCTGAGCTGCGGTAAGGCGTTTTTGAATGCCAAAAGAAGTCTGCTCTGGTCAATACCAGGCTGGTTTGAAATTTGGATTATAGCCAAAAGGATTTCGGTGCAATTTAGATTCGAATTTACTCCAATGGGGACCGATAAATTTGGAATAAGTGGGGGTGCAGTCTGTTGCATACCCGTAAGGGCAGCAGAGTAGGATACTCCAGGACGAGAATTATTTGCACTGGGAGTGTGTGCAGCCGGCAGTGTTGGAAATGAATTGTGTTGTATATTAAATTTGTTCGTGTTGCCAACGGTCTGACTGGGTTTTGTACTTGGCTTTGGTGGTTGACGATTTTTGGATCCAGGGAATCTTGGACAGGATCTCCAGTTTGCTGCGTGGCTCCCGGAACAGTTGGCACATTTGTTGGGTTCTTCGAAGGGCTTGGTGCATTCCTTCGCCTGATGCGGACCAGCGCATCTAACACATCGTTGGGGTAACGTACAGACCTCCGAAGAATGAAAGAATCCCTGGCAACGCCAGCATTGTGAGGGACCTTTCTGCCCTTTGAAGTGCTCCATCACCACTTCTGTGCCAAGGAGTTCGGTGACTGAATAGATTTCTGATGCTTTGAGGCTATTGTGAATTTGGAGATAGAAGAGTGGCATAGGCATTTTTGTCTTGAATTTTTTCAGCTGCGATATCTTATGGATTTTAAAACCAAGTACTTCGACCGCAGTCTGCACAACGTTGATCGGTGTGTTGGAGGGTAATCCCCTAATGACCACTTTGAGCGGTCTGTCCGATTTTAGTGTGTGTGACTTAAATTGAATGTTGTTTTCAGTGAGAAATCTAACGACTGTCCTATAATCTGTTTCGTTAGTGGTGGTGAGGCGTAGAAATTCAATGTCTTGTTTGGATTGGACAGTCGGTGCGTGTCTGCGTAGCTGATTTAGTAAAAAGAACCAATCAGCACGCGGTTTAATGAAGATGGGTGGTGGTGTTTGAATTTTAGGTGTTGTAGTTTCAGCCGGCTGCTGCGTTAAGTTTTCTGTGCTTTCTGAGACGTTTTGAATGTTAGTGTAAGAATTTGTAATTGTAATGTTGTTAGAGTTTTCTTTAGTGTTGGGTAGTTTCTTTGCAATCAAGTGTTTAGGGGGGATTGCAAAGCCGTCACTGTCGACTGGCCTGGATCTTTCTTTGGTATCAGTCTGAGAAGTTTCTTTGGGTGGGTCTGAGGATGAGGGTGAGGTAGATTTTGGATTATTGTTTTCAGGTTCAGAGGCTTTGGTGGTTTTTTGAAATTCCTTAATAAATTCATCTTCTGTTGCAGGAAGAGTGAAGAGGTTAATGTTGAGGCGGGTGCAGAGTGTGTGTAAGGAAAATAAAATTTTCTCACCCTCATCCTGTAGTTGTTTCATCATCAGGTCCTTGTTGGGAGTTTCAGATCTTTGTAGACGCTGAATGTCGAATAGAAGATCAGTGTGCCGGGTCTTTAGAGCGTATATTTGAAGTGCGCTTTTTGAAAGTTCTTGAGCTGAAGGAGAAGCAGGAGGAGTTGAGTTCGTAGTGTCCATATCCGTAAGTACTTGCAAAGGTTGCGAAGTCGAGTGATTGCCTGCTGGCGGCGCCGTATTCGTGGTATCCGTTTTCGCATTGCGGAGCTCTGAGCTCGCACGTCTGTCGCTCTTGGCGTCCATGACGCGAATCCCCATGTGCGTCCGTAGCTAAGGACGGAATGTTAGATTTGTGTTTGCGTAGGCGGGCTGATGCGCGCCAAAGACTGTTATCATTGGTCGTTAGGGACTGAATGTAATTCGTGTATTGTGATTAGAAGAAATGGTCACATGATGCCTTGATCTCATTTTGGAGAGCACGGAGTTCAATTTTTAATCCAGGATTTCTATTTCTTTGCCAAAGTCTCCGTACTTTATTCTTTTCTTTAATTTTGAGTTTAATTTCTTGAGGTAATTTACGAAAATTGGGTCTGAGGGTGGGTTTTGATACTTCCTTATGAGTATCTGTTAAAATGGTCGTTAAGTGATCGACTGCCGAGTCTATATCATGGCTGGATTTAATTTCAAGGAAGGGCAAATTTTTTTCTTTTAAGTTTGAAACGAAAATTGTCCCAGTTTGTAGAGACGAGTGCCGGAGAATTTTGATTAAAAATAGTACAGTTAAGGTCTATGATTACGGGGTTGTGATCTGAAGATAAACAGTTTTCAACAGTCACGTGATATCCAAAAGGGACGTTTCGAAAGAGTGCCAAATCAATGAATGAAGGGGCACCCCGTGAACCATATCTAGTAGGGGAATCTGGCGCAATAATTTTAATTTGGGCGCACTGAGCCCATTTTAGAAGGCCACGACCAGCAGGGTTTGATCTATGACAACGCCAATGCTGATGGTGACAATTTAAATCACCAGCTATGATTAGATTGTTGGATAAGGTGAGCAATTTGTTAAAATCAACCACAGGTAAATTTCCACCTGGTGGAAGATAGGCAGAGATCATTACAAGGGAGGGCGAATTTTGAATGAAAATTTCAATGATTGTTGCCTCGAGTTTACTCATACTCGGAGTGTCAATTCTTTTGTGTGGTATTGAATTTTTAATATAGACACAAGTGCCACCATGATAAACATCACGGGTATTAGAAGCTTGTCTGTCATTTTTGTATAAAGCATAATTTGCAAGCTTGGGAGCTCTCCCTGGCTGGAGTTTGGTCTCTTGGACAAAAATAATGTCAAAATCATTCTCTTCCACATAGTCTCTAAACTCATGGAATTTGGATAGAATGCCATTTGCATTCCAGGTGCATAGTTTTAAGTTTTTCAATCCTTTCAAAGTATTGAATTTTACTGTCTGGGGATATCAGAGAATTGGAGAGTAATATAACTCTCAAAGATGTAGTAAGCCGCGTCAGCACCAGATGGAGCCACTCTGAGCTGCGGTAAGGCGTTTTTGAATGCCAAAAGAAGTCTGCTCTGGTCAATACCAGGCTGGTTTGAAATTTGGATAATTGCCAAAAGGATTTCGGTGCAATTTAGCGTCGAATTAGCTCCTAAGGGGACCGATAAATTTGGAATAATTTGAGGTGCAGCTTGTTGCATACCAGTAAGTGCTGCGGAGAAAGAAACTCCAGGGCGAATATTATTTGCACTGGGTGTGGGTGCAGCCGACAGTGTTGAGAATTGGATGTTGTTTTGAGGATTAATTTTGTCTGCGTTGGTTTTTTCAGCGGTCAGGCTGGGTTTGGTGCTCGGTTTCGGATTTGATCTATCTTTTGAACCCGGGTATCTTGGGCAGGAACGCCAGTTAGCCGCATGATTTCCGGAGCAGTTTGCACATTTATTATGTGCCTTCAAATGGTTTCGGGCAGTCTTTTGCTTGATGTGGCCCAGCACATTTCACACAGCGTCTTGGGAGCGTGCACACTTCGGATGAGTGAAAGAACCCTTGACAGCGCCAGCACTGTGAAGGGCCTTTCTGACCTTTGAAATGCTCCATGGCAACTTCCGTTCCCAGTAGCTCCGTGATGTTGTATATTTCATCTGCTTTCAGGCTATTGTATATCTGGAGGTAGAATAAGGGCATCGGCATTTTGGTCTTCCATCTTTTGAGCTGTGAAATTTTATGGATTTTGAAACCGAAGACTTCCACCGCAGTCTGCACAACACTGAGTGGTGTGTTCGAGGGTAATCCCCTAATAACTATTTTAAGTGGTCTGTCTGATTTAAGAGTGTGTGATTTAAATTCGATGCTATTGTCAGTTAAAAATCTTACGACAGTCCGGTAATCTGCTTCATTTGAGGTGTTAAGTTTGAGGAAGTCAATATTCTGTTTTGATTGGACTGTCGGTGCATGACGTTTAAGTTGGTTAAGAAGAAAGTACCAATCAGCACGAGGCTTGATAAAAATTGGTGGAGGTGCCTGTACTTTTGGTTTTTGAGTGTCTGCCGGCTGCTGAGTAGTGTGTTCTGTATTGTCAGTATTTGTTTGGATAACATTAAAAGAGTTTGGAGTAGCTATGTTATTATTATTTTCAGTAGAGATGTGTTTGGTTTGGGATTTTTTAGCTATTAAGTGTTTTGGTGGTATGACAAACCCTTCAGCATCTGTAGGGCGAGTACGTTTCTTGTGATCAGATTTTGGAGTTTCTAGTGGGGTTTTAGGGTTTTCAGTGGGGGGTTGTTTTAGGAGAATTTGGAGTGATGTGTTCCGAAACATCGGGTTTTGAGGATTTTGCCTGACATTCTTTAAAAAATTCGTCTTCTGTGGCAGGAAGGGTAAAGAGGTTTACTCCGAGGTTGGTACATAAGGTATGAAGTGAAAATAAAATTTTCTCACCCTCGTCGGTCATCTGTTTAATCATCAGGTCCTTGGAGGGATTATCAGAACGCTGAAGTCTCTGGATGTCGAATAGCAAGTCCGTATGACGATTTTTGAGGGCGTAGATTTGGATTGCACTTTTCGAGAGTTCCATGGCTGAAGGAGAGCAGGTGGAGGAGCAGTCGTGTCCATATCAGTATTGATCCTTAGTTGCTGAGAGGCAGCGGTAGAAGTACCAGCTGGCGGCGCCGAATTCGTGTTTCCATTGTTGTGCAGGAGCTCTGAGCTCTTACGACCGTCACTTTCATCGTCCATGACGAGAATCATGTCATCAGAACTACGTTTGGCATTTCCTTACCTGCAGCGCTCCTAGAAGCACCAAAGTTCGATAGCCGGAACACAACCTGCGATTTCGCAGGTTAATCGCGGCAAATAAAGCAAGTTGGAGTTGGACTTACAAGGTATATAATATATCATATAATTTTGAGCACCACTGGGAAGACAAGGCATGCTAATGTAAAGAAAACCTTACCGGTAAATACATATACAAACTGTTTTTCATTTTGAAATTCCCGGTCGTCGTTTGAAGGATAATTTAATATTATTTCTGAGTTTCTGAGTCGTTGCAGCTGTTTCAGCACTTTGTATTGCAGCAATCAAGAACCTGTAAGTAAGTCTTTACGGAAAAAAAAAAAAAGAAAACTTCTTATTATAATGATATCAGCTAGTTGTACCTTGAATGAAGGAACGGAGTAAGATTAATGAAATAGTATCAGCAGATGCTGTAACAATATCGAGATTTCCGAAGGTGGCAGAAGGCCCCGCCCATTAAAGGTAGCCGCGCCTTCATGGGAGAAAAAAAAATCTCTTAAAAGCTAATTCATATTGATTAAAAGTATTTTAAAACGTAAGGTAAGAGGGGAAATAAGTAAATAAACAAGCGGTAAATAGAATATTTGTCAGTAACGAGAAATACGTAAAAGAAAAAAAAAAAAATTAACAAAAATAGACCTGCTTCCTAAAAGGTAGCCACGCCTTCATCGGATTAAAAATAGTGTATGAGACGCCGATATTCCCTTATGAACTATTACAGGTCATCGGCACCTGCAAGGATTGGTAACATACTTGAAGATAAGTTATGAAGGGGAAAAAGAATTAAAGGAAATTTTATAAAAAGGCAATCAAAAAATTCCGATAGAGAAAATGGTAATAATGAGTGGGCGTAAGTAGGATGACTTGTACTTGTGACATGATGTTGCAAAGGGTGTGAACATCGCTGCTTTTACCCAAAATTTTGGAAGATTGCCCTGAGGCGCTGGCAAATATAAAAATAATAAAAAATTAAAGAAATACAAGCTGTAAACTCTTCGCCGATACGGCGTAATCAAAAGTGTTGACATTTGGGTTCCAGTTGGTGACCCAAGATGGCGGGAAGGCGTGGCTATGTGAAATTGGAATTTGTAGAAATAGAGGGTGCATAATTTGAGAATAACACTTGAAGGAAATAAAAAAGTGTTTACATTCTCGCAGCCCGTCGTCAGCAATCGTGCGCAAATACTTGAGCAAGATGTCGGACGAAAGTTCCCTATATACACGAGTATATGGCCACCCTGGCCCACAGATTTTATAAAAGTATACCAGGGGTATGCAATCCCACCATACCCATGCTTAACTACAACTACCAAATAAAGGAGTATAGAAAAAGACCTCTTGCCATTTTAAGGCATCTAAATTAATTAAAAAAATAATAATAAATTAATATATATACATATACATGTAAGATATAACAAAATATGATAGCTGTTTCAAAAAAAATAATTGACGACCTCAAAATTAACATTCTAAATTTGGTAATCTGCCCCTAAATTTATCTCACAGATTCCAGACTTTTCTATCTTATGTAACGTTTTAATGCAGATGCCTCTTGTCCAATCAAATTAATTGTAAACCAGAACTGTGAACTGAAACTTTTCCGACTCCCACCCTTCTTCCTCTGAAGTTCTATGATACTCTGCCCTTTTCCGCGTTAGCTCTCCTGCTGGTAAGATGCTTTGCACCCATGGTGCTGCCGCTTACTTGCTTAAGATGACGTCGTACTTCAAAATGGGAGTTATTCTATTAAAATATTATTAAGAAATATCTTGTCTGAAAAAGGATTATTTGATATGCATGGAAAAAATAAAGATTGCGATTTTTCCAGATATGTTGTGCTAAATTGCGTCATCATGCTTTCCACTCTGCCACCTTCAAGCCACTACGCTCTTCCCGGTCATCTAAGCAGTATCGTAAGCTGTTGGGAGGTCCACTGTTTTCATCTACGCATTTGAAATCATTACATATTTATAAAAAGTCGACAGGATTAACCTGGTGCAAGTTTTTCCCAATGGATTTCGAACTCTGCTGCGTCAAACTACCAATGAATCATCAAATTCATTTCCGGTGTGGGATTTAACGGCATATTCAAACAGTGCTTCGAAAATCATCGAGTAAATCTGTAAGTTCAAAATCGAAAATGTTCGGAATCAAGGTCAGTCTCGCCAACGTAGTGAAATATGGTTAATCTTTCTTGCTCTCTTCGATTATTCACAATTTTTATGCATCTCCGATCATCGCGTAGAAAGAAAATTAAACATCCAAAGTGCTTTGAAGGTCGTCAAAGTGAAATATGAAATGCCAAATAGTATTTTGTGCTCTCTTGAATGTTCAGTACTTTATTCGGAAAATTCTTCATATTCTAAGAATGCTATATTATCATACGTCACCGAATATGATAGGGAAGTGATATTAATTTCCAAATTGAGTACATTACGTTTAAAAAAATTGCATATATACGTTAATTGTATTATAATTTATAGATGGTAATATTTTGCTTTAATCATTTTAAGATCAATGTTAATAATTAAAAAATATTATGATTTATTTAAAATGTAGTTTTGCATTTCTGAAATGGAAAATAAAAATTATTGAATTTGATAAAAATTAGATCAAGGATATTGCTCGCGGGATATGCGCACATCCTCAGGACATCCCTCAAACCTCCTAAACACCTCCTCCTGAGTGCTTAATGTCACATCCCGGGATATCCTCAGGACATCCTAACCAAGTCCCATCGACAGCGTGCGGGATGTTATTAGGATATGAACTCCTACTTACTACATCCTCAGGACATCCCACAAACCTCCTAAGCACATCCCATTATATCCTAAAAAATCCTATCTATGTCCCATCGACAGCATATGGGATGTTATTAGGATTTAAAGTCCTACTTGCTACATCCTCAGGACATCTCGTAATATCCCAATTTAATCCTAAACTCATCCTGCTGAGCGCTTAATGTCACATCCCAGTATATCCTTAGGACATCCTATCTACGTCCCACCGACAGCGTATGGGATGTTATCAGGATTTGAAACACTAGTTACAATATCCCTTTAACCTCTTAAATACATACTCTCAACTGCTTAGTGTCACATCCCAGTATATATACAGAGGAAAATTCCAGTGAAAGTATGTGAAGGTGTGATGATCTAAAACCTACTTTTTTTTACACAGATAGTCTCAAATCGTTCTCTTATGGTTACTATGGAAAAATCAGAAATGTTGAAAATATTTATACAACTTATTTTGTTTTTAAATCTGAATTTGTGAATATATTAAAACTGACCAAGGAAATTAAAATGAATTATTAATACAAAATATTAAAACTGAAAATTTTGCTTTTATTTTTAAGATATTAAAAATCTTTTGATCATTTTTAAACATCCAATAGCCCCCAAACTGAATTATTCATAATTAAATTATTTTACAAAATCACTTTCTAATTTCAGTTAATTTGTATTAAAAATTGAATAATAAAATTACCCATTTAATAATCTTTACATAAATGAATCATCTTTAAAACATGTAAGGAATTTATAGTGTTTTGATGACACTGTTGGGAAATTGTTAAAAGGAATAAATTGTATTTTTAAAACTAAATCAATTCCTAGCCTCAGAATAAATAAATATGTTTTCGTAACATGAGAATGCTGCAGGCTTTTTTATATATTTAATATTTAGTTGTAAAAATTTGACATTATGTTAACAATTCTTTATATCATTCAAAAGGTAACTCAAGAAGCTCTTCTAAAATTCTATCTTTCTGTTCACACAATTAAAAAAAAAAAAAAAAATCTGAAAGGCCTCAGATTTTAGCAGTCACTCAAAGAGGCTAAAAGTTTATGAATGCATAGATTATCAATACAGATGGGGCAGTGGAAATAGCAAAACGTTTTATAAGATACTGACACCAGAAAGTTATATATCTATATATTTGAAAAATGAAGAAATATATCATGTAATTATGTAGAAATATTAAATGTTTTCAATTAGATATATCATGAATTAAATGCATTTTAAATCAATCAGATTAAAAATTAAAAAAAAAGCATTGTTAAGAACTGTGTGTAATGCTTTTAAATAGCTTGGCTTGTTAGTCAATAATATATTAGATTTTAAAGGTAAATATGTTAAATTTTGCCAAATGGCAAGACTTGAATGAAAAGCGAAACAAGTTTACGACTGACGATATGAAGTCACATTTCAAAACTAATAGTCCTTTTAGATTAAAAAAAAAGTTCTGAAAATAATTTGCAATGGTTCATTGGTATTATTTTACGCAAAATTCAGTAAAATGAAATTTACCCGTTGAAATCAGCACCAAATTAAACTTTATAAATTCTAGCGCATGTTAAAGGTTGTCTCATCCAGAATTTTATAACTAACCATTCATTTCAGAGCAAAATAAAACAGTAATTGCCATTTATACGACAATCAATATCAAAAATTTAAATCTGCATTTTACGCAACATAGAAAAACTTCAAACGATCTACTGTTTACCATGCAATTAAGGCATTTTATTCTGCTATCAACTCTACCAATTATTAATTCCATTAAGTATATTCAGTTTACTCTTTCTGCTCAATATATGCAATGTAAAATTTTCCATAAATTTATTAATTCATTTTATTTTGAGGTGAGCTTTTATTCAACTCTCAATGTCAACGAGAATGTTTAGTTCATTTTTTATTCAGTCTCAAAAGAGAAATCAAAATACGTGGATTTATGTATGTGTATTTATGAATCAAAATACATGAGAAATCACAGTGAGAAAAGCACTGCTACCTTAAACTGTGATTATATATAACAAATGCAGTGAATTATAGTTAAAAAATAGTGAAAATATTTATATTTCTGAACTATTTCATATATAACATTTTCAGTTTCGCATATGTGGCAATTTAAGAACTTTTTTACGTATACCAATTTTTTGAAAGATCTGCAAATTTTTGTATCTTCAAGGAAAGCTTATTCTTTCACCTTTAGTATATAAGTAATGGTAATTTACCAGATAAAATTACTTAATGGGGAATACAGAAAAATATCTAACCGCTTACCTTTGTGACTTCATCTGCAAAGAGACTAAAAAAGTAGTTCAGCTAAATCTCCTATAATAAATATTTATAATAATGCTAAATTATGCAATATCTATTAATATGACAAATTTTTGTAAAGCTATTTATTTGGATGAAAAATAAACACATTCAGAAATTTATGGCACTATATTATGATTAACAGAGGAAAAACACTTTTCAAAATTCAAAATAGTTTTTATTAATCCAATTTATCACATTTTATTTGAATTCATGAAAAACAATCTTATATCCATGTATTCTTATGTATATAAGAACTCTTGATAAATTGGATCTCTGTCATTGCCTTTCACAGCACCTAAAATAAAAAAAATACTCACAATTACTATATGTAAATATAATTCATAATTAAATTTAAACAAATGACTATTAGAATGCAAATTAAAGGAAGCATTTAAAATATTTTAACATTTAGTACCTATAAACAGAGTAGCAATTATTTGATTTTTCGATTATAGTAAAATAAACATGGGGGATGCCTTTTAAAATTTTTATGTCAGAAAATAAACTCAAACCACCATCTGAACATATGAGCAGTTTTATCAATCAGCCACTGGTAGGTAACCTGGATACTGAATCAACATATAAAGTTGCCAAGATAAAGAGAGAAACAAAATTATGATAATCACATCTTACCTATTCATAAAACTATTTTAAATTTAATGTGTAGGCAAGTCCAAAAAGAGTGAGAATGAATTTATTTTGCAACACAAAGTAAAGTCTTGCAGGAGCCAAAAAGACTTGTCTCATGAGATTGGCAAGTAAAAAATAATTAACTGCATCTGGTAACATTTATCTGACAACACGTATGTAATTGTTAGCTACGTGCAGAAAATAAAATCTGATCAGGGGCATAGCTAGAGGGGGAAGGAGGGGCATCTGTCCCCAGGTGCAGAATCCAAGGGGCGCCAAACTGATGTTAGAACATTTTAGAATTAAATGTTTTCCATCCTTGGCAAGCACTAGGGGGCGCGAAATCTTCAGTTGTCCCTGAGCGCTGAAAACCCTAGCTATGACTCTGAATCTGATCATGTTAATGCAATTTTAAACTTTTGAATTTAACCGCAGAAATTTACCAAAGAAGTACTTGTAACAGTAGAAAATGAAGATGTGGCTAATCTTTACTGTTATCTTTACCAAAGATAATCTACCATAATCACCATTTCAGTGGTTTAAACACTAGTGGAGCAGTATGCAGAGATGAAGATTTGAGTTTTGTTTACACAGCATGATGGTTTAGGCTCTCCAGCCATTACAGTGAACAAAATTATAATAAACATAGCCACAATAATTGTCTCTAAATATTGATGTATAACACTGCATTAACTAATATATTTCTTATGCTAGTATATACAGAATCCTTAATCGAAGGGAAAATCAGAAGACTGTGCATGCATTTTCCTTTAACTGAAACATGGATTTGACCATACAAATCTCAGTCTTACGGGACATGCACCACACTATGCAGATAGACAGTAAAAAGTGCTTGTGTTGTTTTTATTTGTTAGAGGTATGAAATAAATATACTTCTAGATTTTAATTTTTTCTTTTCTTGTTTACATTTGAATTACCTATCAAAAAGTAAGGAATTTTGATATTATTGCAATATCGGAGTTAAAATAACAATTATCGGACATGTTAAAGTAATGAAAATTTTAAATTAGGTTAAAAAGTAACCTTTAATGTGGCATATTTTTGAATTAAACTCTATCGACATTAAAAACAACAAAACGTCTCTTTATTAAGGACTTTAATTAACTAATTTTAAATACGGAGCTATGAATGAATTTTTTCCCTTGCATGTTATAATAACTGAAACAAAATTACTCTGATACAGTCAAAATTCCTAAATGCAAGTACATAAACTTTACTTTAGCAATTTAAAGAGATGAGACACACTGAACACATGAATAAATTTCTATCAAAGAATAATTTATTAAATTTGGCCCGTTCCATAGTAAACTTTAACCATTAGATTACATTATTACACCATGTTATCAGTTTGAAAAGCAAGTCATATGCCAGATCTTGGATGTAAAAGAAATGCACAAAATAATATACAGATTATTGAAAAATAATGTATACCAATGTTTATAGATATGATTAAATGTAACAGAAAATTTACTGTCACAACCACATTTTTAAGTGAAATGTATTATTTTAACATTTTACTATATTTAAGGTACGGCATTAAATGCAACATTATGTGCCTGGATATAAGTTAGTAAATTAAAAAATAATAATAATAATAAAAGAATGAATGTCATGAAAAATTTCAAAAACAAGCAGAATTTAATTTAGACCTTTAGACACTTATGATAAATAAATTTGAGAATTCTTCACCCAAAATTAAATTATAATTAACTAAAACCAGTTTGACTGACCTTCTACAAAATCCTTCAGCTGCAATTTTTTCTAGCTTGAAAACCAAATTCTACTCCACATGGTAATAACATCTTAACCAGTTGAAATTCCTGCAGAAAGTTTTATAACACAGTAATAGAATTAATAGAATAGAAAAATTAACACAAAAGTATAGAACATCATTTAAACTTAACATTATTACAAATTTTGGTGCTTTCTGACTATCTGGAAAGCTGTGAAAATTGGCAAAATGGTTAGTTTATGGTTCATATCTACTGCTCTGTTCACAAGTAGTAATTCAAATAAGCACTTTATAAGAAACAAGAAATTTTAGGATGCACACACACAAAAATATATACATTGGGTCAATATTCACATATTTTTCATCCAGTGGAATACTATTCAGAAATAAAGATTAAATATAAAGCATGTAAATACATGTGTGTGGTATGCATATTCATAGTTTGCTATTATCGTGTGCATACTCTTGCTGTTTTAGCATAAGTTGAAGCTGTGAGGGCAGATGATAAGAAAGTATCAGAATTTTTCATGTATAAGAAAAGATTGCCCTGACAATAGTATCTCAATTGTTTAGCACTGACATTTACATAGCGCATTAGAAATATATAGTAATACATGTATAATAAAAACATAATTGCATATTATTAATTCATTTTTTTAAATGCCAAACTTTAACAATTCTTTCACATATAATTAAACAGAATTCTTTCACATGAACATCTAAAATCCATTCTTAACTAAAGAATAAATAATAAAACCATGTAAATTTCTTATCAAGCCCATCATTTCCGAAATGTCTACTTCTGAAAGTTCCCAGCATTTCTCAATATATTATTAAATTACTAAACTAAGCATCAATGATCGTCATTGTCATGTATCTGGCAGCGGTGAGCCAATCAGCTGCCTGGCAGAGCCCAGCAAGTGAGAGAGAGGACAGTGGCATGTAGCCTCAGAGGAGGCAGGTTGTAGGTTAATTATGTTGTAGGAGCGAGGTAGTGCTCCAAGTTTGCCTTTATTCTTTAAATGTTAATTTTTTTTTCATTATTCTTTGAAAGTTAATTTTTAATAAATGTTGGTGTCGTTTTCCTTATGGTGCCTTATTAATCCGTAAGGTCATTACAGCACGCTCTCTTTCGAGAACCAGAGCTAACGAAGCCGACTGGATTTTGGAGAATAGGTGAGAAATTTTTGTTGTAACTTTAAGGAAAATTTCTTCTAAATATGTTTAAAGGAGTAGTTAAAAGTGATTTGATTTCGGTGTTGAAGGAACTAGGTGAAGAAGCCGATTCTAGTTTAAAAGTTGTAGAATTAAAAGATAAGCTTTTAAGTTCTAAAGAATATTTGAAAGATAAAGATTTTGTTATTGAATTTCTTAATACTACGGTTGAAGAAAGGAAAAAGTCAGAAGAAATTGTGAAATTGCGTTTAATGCAAATCGAAAGTAGCAACGAATCTAGTAATAACGTAGAAAATACACTTTCATTAGATAAGCTTTTGAAAGCTGTACAGGTATTATCGATTTCTGTACCTAAAAAGGGTGAAGCATGGAACTTATTTTTTGATTCCATAGAAAGGGCTTTTAAGCATAAGAACGTACCAAATGAGTTTAAGTCTGAAATTTTACTTAAACTGATAGGTGATAAATCTTCTAATATTCTAGTATATATTAAAGATGATGATTTGAAAGATTATGAAAAAATTAAATCTTTAATTCTTAAGGAATATGAACCATCGCCAATTATATGTTTAGAAAATTTTCGCCAAGCTCAAAGGTTGACGGGGGAAACTCATTTGCAGTTCGCCTCTCGTTTAAGATCATGTTGGATCCATTATTGTAAAAGTAGAAACGTCAATGATTTTGAGTCTTTAATTAACTTAATAATTTCTGACAAACTTTTTCAAACATTGGATAGTGATTTAGCGTGCCATGTTGCAGTTCGACAAGGTGAAAGTTGGCTACGTACAGAAGAACTAGCGAAGGAATGCGACACTTACTTCATCGCGAAAGGTAAATCTTTTGATGACATAAGAGGTGAAAAACGCGCTAATTTTCGTGATTCATACAACAAAAACTCTAAATATATTCCACCAGCGCTAAGAAAAGATTTAGTGGTAAATGAACAGAAACATTCGTTTAAACCGCGAGAATATTATGTGTGTAGTAGCAGTTTACATTTGGCTAAGGATTGCCCGAACAGGCGAAATAAATTTGAGAGGTCCAATAAACAGAACGATAAATTCCCGGTCAAACCGAAAGTTAACACTTCAAGTAAGTCGAAGGACAATGCGGTTGTTACAAATGTAAATTCTAAACATTTACAAAAACCCGAGTGTTCCGACGGAAAACTTAATTTTTATTCCTTGGAAAAGATTACTATTTATATTGCAGGGAAGCAAGTAGAAGCTATAAAAGATTCAGGTACGGAAATACCAATTTTGAACACTACATTAATTCCTGATTTAAAAATAGAAAGTAAGGGTAAAATCATTTTAAGTTCCGCATTTGGCGACGTCATAGAGGCAACGTTAGCAACTATTCCCATTTATTACAAAAAACCAAACAGTGGTCTATATTCGCGCGTAGAAGCTCTTTTCGCGTTGACAGATAAGCTAAAGGTTCAATGTTTAATTACACCAGATGTATGGGATCGCATATTTGAAGACGAGAATGAATCAACAGTCTTCCCCGAGACGAAACCGGAAACTCATAAACAAAAACAACTTGAGGTTGGCGCCGTTGAACTGTCAAATGTAAATCTTTTTTATAGCTCAGTTGCGAATCAGAATGATGAAAGACTAAACAGTTATTCGGAATCGAATAAATTTAAGGTCGATCAGAGAAACTGCCAAACGTTAATAAATTCTTTTAAGGACGCAGAAGTAGGGAAGAATAATTTCTTTTTACAGGATGAATTATTATTTCATAAAGAAAAAATTTGTGGGGAAAACATACAACAGTTAGTTTTGCTCGAGAATTATCGAAATAAAGTCCTTCAATTAGCTCATGATTCTATATTTGGAAATCATTTAGGTATGAGGAAAACTAAAGAAAGAATTAAGCTTTCATTTTATTGGCCGAACATATCCAAAGATGTAGAAAATTATTGTAGAACATGCGAAAGATGTCAATTAAAAAGTCCGGAAAGACAATCGGATAAAATTCCGATTACTCCTATTGTTCGCGCGCCATATCCCTTTCATACGGTAAATATAGATATTATTGGTGAAATTTCACCTCCTTCAGGAAGGAAACATAAATATTGTTAGTGTTTGATAGATAATCATTCAAAATGGCCAGAAGTCATACCTTTAAAAAGTCTTTCTGCTAAAGCTACTTGTGAGGCTCTTTTAGATATTTTTATGAGAACCGGTATTCCAGAAATAATTTGTAGTGATCAAGGCACTAATTTTACCTCACAATTAACTCAAGAATTCGAAAAAAGGTTAGGAACTCATCCTCGTTTTTCGACACCTGGTTACCCAGCATCAAACGGCTCAGTGGAAAAATGGAATCGGGTATTTAAACAAATGTTACATCATGTAATTCGCACAGATCCTGTTAATTGGGACAAGCACATACCTTATTTACTTTTTGCGTGTCGTGAAGTTCCAAATTGCACTACCGGTGTATCTCGATTTATGCTTATGTACGGTCGTGAAGCTAGAGGTCCCTTAGCTGTGTTAAAATCATCATGGTCCGGTGAAATACCATTACCTCTTAATCTGAGTAATTCAGCAGTTGATTATCTACAAGAATTAAAGATAAATTTAGAGAAAGCATCTGAGCTCGCTTCTTTATCTGCCGCGGAAAAACAAGAAGCTTATGCATATTATTTTAACCGTCGCAAAAGTTTGAAAGAATTTAAAAATGGTGATCTAGTATATTTACTTATACCAGACTCTAGCAACAAGCTATATGCTAGGTGGACAGGTCCAGGTGAAATTGTTGAAAGAGTAAATCCTCATTCTTACAAAGTTAAATTACCCTATGGGAGTGTGAGGCATGTTCATGTGAACAAAATAAGAAAATTTTATGTTCGAGCACAAACTGTGGGAGTGATATTTGAAGATGATTCTGAGTTTGGGGAAATTCATACCACTCCAGATAAAGGAGATTGCGCAGTAACTAGAAGGAACATCGAGGTGGATATTAGTCATTTAGAGGATAGCAAACAAAAGGAATTACACGAGCTCTTACTAAAGCACATCGCGTTATTTTCTGGGGAGATCCAAATAGCCAGCGTTGGTGAACATAGAATTCGGTTGTTACCTGGAGCTGAAAGAAAAAAGCCATATATCTATAAGATCCCAGAATCTTTGAAACCTGAAGTAGATAAACAGATCGAGGAATTGGAGAGCTTGGGTCTTATTGAGCCAAGTGAAGCTGAAATAGCATACCCAGTCGTATGTGTTGCCAAGAAAGACGGAAGTATGCGTTTATGTATTGATTTCAGGTTGTTGAATCAAGTAACCCAGCCTGTTGATTTTCCAATGGAGAATGTGACTGATCTAATCAATAAAATTGGACACACGAATGTTATCACCTGTTTAGATGTCTTGAAAGGTTACTGGGAAATACCTTTAGAAGAAGAAAGTCGTGATTTAACATCATTCAAGACACATCGTTCCCAGTATCGTTGGAAAGTGATGCCTTTTGGGTTAAAAAATGCAGCTTCTACTTTTCAGCGAGTGATGAATGATGCCTTAAGAAAACATAGTGATTTTTGCAAAGCATATATTGATGATATTGCTATCTTTTCACCAGATTGGAATTCGCATCTCAAACATTTAGATGCTGTGCTAACTACATTAAGTGATCTCAGGTTTACGGTGAACGTGAAGAAATGTGTTTTTGCACATTTTGGAGATAAAGTATTTAGGACACATAATAGGAGCTGGAAGACATCAACCTGATCCTGAAAAATTACAAGCCATTGAAATTATAAAAAGTCCTAAAGCAAAGATTGCTCTAAAGAGTGCATTAGGCTTATTCAACTATTATCGTGATTACATAAAGAATTATGCAGAAATAGCTCGCCCATTGACGGAGCTTACGAAAAAGAAAATTCCTGAGATAATTCCATGGACTGATGTTGAGGAATCAGCATTTAAAGAACTGAAACGTCGACTGTGTGAAGCACCAAAACTGTACACTCCAGAACCAGAAAAACCTTACACCATACAGTGTGATGCTAGTTCATATGGTGTTGGTGCTTGCTTGTCACAACGAGACAGCAAAGGCAGTTTGCATCCTATCAGCTTTGCCAGTCAAAAACTTTCGAAAACTCAGCAGAACTGGTCAACTATTGAACGCGAGGCTTATGCTGTTGTGTGGTCATTAAAAAAGTTCGAGTGTTGGGTGTTTGGATCGAATTTCGAGCTGATCACAGACCATAATTCATTATTATATTTCTATAAGTCGGCACCGCATTCAGCCAAATTACAGAGGTGGGCAATGGCACTTCAGCGCTATGTTATTCATATTTCTCATTGCCCTGGTGCACAATTAAAAAATGCAGATGGTCTTTCAAGACTAGTGGGTGAATGAAATAGGTGTGAACTAAGTATGAACTAATATGTTTTAAAACTTTGCATTAGTTACTTTCTTTTGTTCCGGAATTGTACGAGAGCTACTTTCCATCTGTTTTGAAAATCAAATTACTGGTTTCCATTTAATATTGCATTATAATAGTGTGTTTTGAAATAGTATTGCATATATGTTTTATTACAGAACTCCGGTATTGTATCAAGTCATCTGTTGTGAGATGAATGTTTATTGCATTTATTTCAAAGTATGTTATTACATCATGTATACATGTTCATATATTTTGAATTAATTTGGTATGTGGAGTATACAATTTAAGTTTGTATTTGCTGGTTCAGTTTTCAGATTCTGCTTCGCTTTGGCGTAGCACAATCTTACCGGGGGGGGTGTCATGTATCTGGCAGCGGTGAGCCAATCAGCTGCCTGGCAGAGCCCAGCGAGTGAGAGAGAGGACAGTGGCATGTTAGCCTCAGAGGAAGCAGGTTGTAGGTTAATTATGTTGTAGGAGCGAGGTAGTGCTCCGAGTTTGCCTTTATTCTTTAAATGTTAATTTTTTTTCATTATTCTTTGAAAGTTAATTTTTAATAAATGTTGGTGTCGTTTTCCTTATGGTGCCTTATTAATCCGTAAGGTCATTACAGTCATGTTCGCTAATGTGGCAATATCTTTCACACTTCTTTGTTACCACAAGTAACAAGTAGGCTTCAATAAATCTTTAACTGTTACATGCTACTTTTGTCTAAAATTTGTACAAATAATAAAATTAAATGAGCTCTTTATAATATGCTCAAAGAAATAATTTTGTATGAAAATTTGTATGTTATATATTGGCCTGATTAATGATTCAGGAAATAATTCGGGTTTTCAAAGTGCTTCCAATAATTCAAATTTCAGCTTGTGTCAAAATAAAATCTATAACACAAACATAAGCAAATTTCCTTATGAACAATGCATTTTAACATTATTCAATCACTGGCAATCGCACAGTACTGATTGCTTCAATAAACATTACTGTAACTGTGTTATTTAAAAGACTGTAATTTTTTAATTATTTCCTTAATTAAAACATTACAGTCTTTTCCTCCTTCTAACACCAAAAGAAAACCCAGATAAGAAATATAAAAATATCAATAAAAATAAATTATATTATTGAATGACACTTTACATTAATTACACTTATGCATATATTATTTTATTATAAATTATTTCAAAATCAAAGAAGAGAACGGGGAGAAACTTTAATATTGACATTTCTAAAATGATATAAACATTAATCATTTAGTACAGTTTGTTATTTCAGGCAAAAAGAATTCATTTTTCTGGATAGCATTTATATTTCCATCTCACTTTCAATGAAACATTAAGAGAAATGCATATAATTTAAACACCAGTTTATTTTATTTATCAGACAGATTATGTCAACTCGAAAAAACCTATCAGTAAAATTCGGTAGTAATAATTCTGAATGTTAGGCAACTTGCAAGATTCAACAAAAATTATCAATACTTTTATTATAATGACAATACTACAGTAACATGAACATAAAATTAAACTGCATATAACTATAAAATAAGCCAGAATATAATAATGGTGCATTGGTTTCTAAAACAATGGGCTCGATGAAAAAATACATGTATTATGGTAGCTATTCATATTCTTCAGCTTTCCTAATATTCTCATGTTCACTTTACATAACTAAAGTATCTAAAATACAATAAAAATGCAAACAATATTTATGAGAAAATGTTAAAAGCAATCATAAGCATTTGATTGAATGACCATATTTTGTCTTCCTGCAAGTCGAATCTTAAAATGATATGCAGTTTGAAAAATGCTTAATCCTTTTATAAAATATTCAAAAAAGATTAAAAAAAGGTACTGTTCTGTTATCAGGACCGGGTTCAGAATTGTATTTATGTATGCTTGTATATTTGTATGTTTGTGTATACACATCTATGCACATACTTACGAACACAGGTTCATACATTTCCGATTCTGGTCCCAATAACAGAACAGTACCTCCAAAAAAACTTGAATTACAAACTAGATTAAGATAATGTTTCAACCATACATATTTTGGACAAAACAATGCAAACTCTTATTTTTATACAATTGTTCAAACTATTTAACATAAATTTATTGCTGCAATAAAATAATAAGCAATCTGATCACACATATTATTTTGAAACTGAATGCATAAACTAGACTAAAAAAAATTCAGTCATAAACATTTGGATAGCAGGGCAAATTAGATATTTTGGTTGATCTTTAGATTATGGTAACTTGGCGATTTTTCGGCGAAAATTTGCGACCAACTCTCCTACAGCAACCCTCTATTTTTTTTCCTGCCGCCATTTTGTCTTCACGAAGTAAAGACATGTTTCTTTTCTTTTTATCTACTGAACACTTCTTCCAACAATCTACTAGCCGAATTACACTTATGCTAGAAATTTTATCTAACAAAACTGCTTAATCATGACAAATATTCACTGCAAAATTGGGAAAAAGTGCACAATACCATACTCCTTACGCGTTTTTCAAAATAACACATACACATAAACCATGTACACGTCGACTTATTTTTACTTAAAAAAACATCCCAGAATTGCACAAAAATGGCATTGCGCACACTCTTCACCATATCCATGTACACTCCTTTTTTCTCATTAATTAGAAAAATTTCACAAAAATGCATGACAATTTTCTGAATCTTTAAACCCGTTAAAAAGAACATATATGAAATTACCTAATAACGAAAAAGTATATACCCTTTCCAAATATAAACATTTCCACGTATAAAATAAATAAAATATCCAAAAACTTTTACCTTTAAATCATCTATTATATTATAAACGTCACCAAAGAATTCATACCGCAAGCATTACAAATACTTAGTGTCAAATATTTAAATTATTTCCATGCACGTTTACTTCAACTAAAACGTATACCAAATTCCTACAAACATAAAATTCACAAAATAACTATCATTTAATTAAAATATCACTAAACCATGTACACGTCGACTTATTTTTACTTAAAAAAAAAAAAAAAAAAAATCCCAGAATTGCACAAAAATGGCATTGCGCACACTCTTCACCATATCCATGTACACTCCTTTTTTCTCATAAATTAGAAAAATTTCACGAAAATGCATGACAATTTTCTGAATCTTTAAACCCGTTAAAGAGAACATATATGAAATTACCTAATAACGAAAAAGTATATACCCTTTCCAAATATAAACATTTCCACGTATAAAATAAATAAAATATCCAAAAAAATTTACCTCTAAATTATCTATTATATTATAAACATCACCAACGAATTCATACCGCAAACATTACAAATACTTAGTGTCAAATATTTAAATTATTTCCATGCACGTTTACTTCAACTAAAACGTATACCAAATTCCTACAAACATAAAATTCACAAAATAACTATCATTTAATTAAAATATAATTAAATTCAAAAACACTACTTAAAATATAAATAACCACATACAGTAAATTAATAAAAATTAGCTTACAATCCTAATTACTTTAAACTAAATCATTTCTAATAACAATTTTCCCAATAATACCAAATTACTTTAATTCCACCTTACATTTAAAACAATGCATAAAAATAATATCCTCAAATAATTAAAAATACTAACTTACCTAATCTTCTTCAGAATCTTGATTACGTGTCCGATAAACTTTTCTTATTTCTGTTTCAGGATCTTTAAAATCATACTTATAGTTCACAGCAAGGTACCAGGTAAAATAAATAACTTAATAAAACATCTTTACATCTATCTCGCACAACCTTAAAGAAAAACTTATTACTACCCCTTTCAATCCCACTAAATACCCATTTCGAATTCACTTTAGTTAGGGCCATGGGATCCAAAAATTAACGAACACTGTTTCACACAAAACAGAATAAAGCCAAATACAAAATTTCCAGATTTTTTCTCGATTTTCCCCCTTTTCCGATTAAAGAACCGTAATTCGTCCATTAATATCACATGACATATCCCATGATCTCTCATTTCCCTCACACAAAATAATGCGTAATCGGAACTGAGTACTGCCAACACCTCCTAACAGAAGGAGGTGTTGGTACTGCTCACATTATTACCAAAGTCCCACGTAGTAACCTTTATCGCCTCCAAAATGTCGCCAAACTACCAGTTACCATATTTTAAAAATCAGCCGATATTTTAAAAGACAGCCAGCCATTGAGATACACGTAATTCACGACAGAATGGTAACAATTCATAAAGCTGTGAAACATTTAACTGTCAAAATGACATAAATAACATAAATTCGAGGAACAGCTTTAGTATAGCCCACCTTCAAAGTTTGGCGAATTTGGTTTGGCGCCAAAGCACATGAAATACGTTGTTTTGAAGAATGGTTGCCATCCAGATTTTCGACGAAACTCCGTGTTTAAAAAAATGGTGGCCATCTTGATTTCACCAGAAATCGTGGATAATAGAAATAAGTTTATGACTATTATACACGGTTTTAAGAGAAAGAAATATTAAGAAATGATTAATAAAAATGATTAAGGTTAAAAGGATGTAATTTTAAAAACAATACCGGAAACCTTTAGCTATTTCACCTTTAATAAATAATTTGGTGTGACGTCACAATGTATTCTCCATGCTACGCGTAATTTGTATTTTCTCTTTAAAAAAAATAATGAATTGTTTATTATTGTAAATTAACATCAAATTCTTTAAATTTACATTTCTGAGCTTAGGCGTAACTGAAACTAAGTATAATAAATTGTTTATATTTAAAATTATCATGATACAGTAAGCGAATTCTACCAGTTATTACAACGATAAAGAACGTCGCAGTCTCTCATACTTGTATTTCATACAGCTTCCATATTTTCAAAGATTTTTAAGCTTTAGCATTTATACAAATAAAAAAAAGTTTTCTTTAATTAATACTCTGGAACATATCAATTTTATCATATTTACAAATTAACGTTTTGCTACGTAACAACATAATCCCTTATATACCAGTAAGTAGACAATTTTCATTATTTTCTAAAAATTTTAAACTTCACATTAATGAAAAACAGGTTCTTAAATTTCCAAATCACATTATATTCTTTGTAAGCAGGCATACTAGAATTCTACACATAAATAAATAAAAAATTTAATTTCTCGCAATGAAAGAAAATATTATAAGGAAATAAATACTACAAATTAGGAACACTAAGCAATGCTTCACATACACACACACATACAGTGTCTCACAAAAGTGATGGGACACTTGTGCTTTACAAAAGCCAATGCAGTGCACAATGCCGAGGTCAATTTAATAAAAATACAATTGTTTAGAAATATCAATTTAATAAAAATACAATTGTTTTGAACGGAGCAAAAAATGGCTCACATAAGTGATGGGACACTTACTTTTCCATCAAATATTTATCCAAAAATTTTACTTTATAAAAGGTTTTAATATTTTGTTGGATTTCCTTTTACTTTTAAAACATGATTTAATCTTCTTGGGATGGATTCGACTAATTTTTTTGCGATTTCTGGAGTGATTTTACCCCATTCTTCTTGAAGCACCGATTTTAATTGTTGTTTTGAAGAAATGGTGTGTTTGCGAAATTCTTTCCTGGGTTTTCTCCACACCAAGATTTTACCGTCAGAATCAAATATATTAAATTTACTTTCATCAGCAAATATAACTTCCTTCCAGTAATCAGAATTCTTATTTATGTTGGATTTTGCGAAAGCCAGTATGAGGTTTCTATTCTTTTCACGGCTAAATCGCAGAATAGGCTGCATCAGTCGACGGACTGACTGACTGATAACTTATAGCCAGAATACCACTGAGATCAGTAGTTTATCTGACTCAATCAAATTTATGCCGGATGGGCACAATAACATAGAACTATCTTCACATAATGTCCGCAGTAAGGAGGAGAAAGACGGATAAAGTATAGGAAGACCAGCAACGCAAGAGCTCACAAGCAAGTAACCGGCCCGGTAAAGGCGTGACTAAGTGGGAGTCATAAAATGAGTGTAGAATGTGAATAAAACTAGAGAATTTAAGAAATACACAGTACAATAAATGAGTAAAATACAAAATTAAGAATGCTAATAAACACATTGGGTACATCATTTATAGGTGGGCACTAGGTGGGAAAGTTCGGGTCCCTGATAAGGTGGGCCGCAAGTGGGCGTAGTTTGGCGTCCTCATTCAATATTTCGTAGGTAAAGATATCAAAATTTCTCATATGGTCACAGTTCAGAGCTTTCGTGAAGAATTTCCTGTTGATCTTATTCAGGTGCTCTTCTAGAGTGTCCAGTTTTAAGTCACAGTGTAGTGTAGCATTGCTCACAAAAAAGTGAGCATGGGTGATAAGCCTTAAGACTTTGTTTTGCATGATTTGAAGTCTTTTTATATCCTCCTTGGTAGCCGTGCACCAGGCCGGCGACGCATAAGTCATCAATGGCCTAATTGCCGTGATATAAACTAGCCTCTTTTTCCTGAGGTCTAAGCTAGAATAATTACCCAATATAGGGATGAGACTATTTACAACAGTGAAAATTTTTCTTCTAACCTCTGTTATATGATCTCCCCATTTTAATCTTTCTTTTAGCATTACTCCTAAACATTTCGCCTTACTAACTCTAGGAATCTCTTCAGAGAATAAGAAGAGCTTACTGTTAATAGTCAACTGTGTATTTTTCCTCCTTATCAATAATAATTGCGACTTGCTGGCATTAATAGCAATTCTCCAAGTCTTACACCACTTTTCTACCACTGGTAGAAGCTCCTGTAATTTCTTGATTGCATGGTGTGCGTTTGCGGATTTTACGGCTAATGCCGTCTCGTCCGCATAGCAGCCAAGAAAGTAATTTCTGCCAATGTGAGCCCTAGGGAAGTCATGAACATAAAATAAATACAGGACGGGCCCTAAAATGGACCCCTGTGGGACGCCTGCATTCATGGTGCGTAAACTGGAGATGTCCTTTCCAATAGCCACAGTGAATTTCCTATTAGTGATGAAAGACATAATTAGCTGAATCAGCTCTCTATCCATAGGGAGATTTATAAGTTTATAAATAAGCCCCTCATGCCAGACGCGGTCGAATGCCTTCGCCACGTCTAGCATGAGTAAGGCGACATTTTGTTTCTTGTGAAGCGCATCCCCACAAAACTCGACGAGCCGAACCAGCTGCTTCGTTGTTGAAAGCTTTCTCCGGAAACCAAATTGTTCCGGAGGCAGTAATTCAATATAGTTTTTCAATCTGCTGTAGATTAATCTCTTAAAGACCTTTCCTAGTCCCGGAAGCAAGCTAATCGGCCTGTACCCATCTGGCTTAGTGTTATCCTTGCCGGGCTTAGGCAATAAAATAACTTTTGCGATTTTCCATTTTGTGGGAAAATAGCATTGACTAAGACACGCATTGATAATACTCGTGAATTTTGTCACAACATTGCAGGGCAGATTTCTAAGTGCGTGATTATTAATACCGTCTATGCCAGGGGCCTTTTTGACTTTAAGCTTCTTTGTGATTTCTTTGATCTCACTGGGGGTAGCAGTGGCCATGTACCTCTTAGCAGTGTGGGCATTAAGCCAATCCCTAACAAAGTAGCATGCCTCATTGACAAAATTAATGTCCATGGGCGTCATGTTAGGTCTGAACTGCTCTTCTAAATGGTCCGCAAGGACCGTCGATTTGTCTTTATTGTTGAGAGCAACAGAGTTTTCAGTATAAATCGGCTTATTGCATGTAGGCTGCCTTTTCAAGTTACGCATGAACGTCCAGAGACTGCCATCATTCGGACTAAGATTCTGAATTTTTTCTTCCCATACATCTCTCTTATGCTCATTTGTTTTCTTTTTAATTAATTTATTTAATTTGTTCATATCTCTTTTAACGTGAGGGCTCCATGTAAGGTGCCACGCTTTCCTCATCCTATTCCGGTCCTTAATCAACTCTCTAATTTCCTGTGGCAGAATGCCAGCGTTATTATTTCTTCTCACGTGTCTAGAGGCATTTTCAATAGCATTATTGATTGAATCAGTGAGGGTATCAACTGCATCATCTATATCTTTCCGCGAGTTCAGAGTATCAAAGATGGGCGGATTCTGACTGAGAAACTTCTGGAACTTATTCCAGTCAGTCGTGCGGATCATTTCATTTTCTGCCTCTTTAGTAGTGCCTAGGTAAGCAATGACCGGTATATGGTCAGAGCTCAATTCGTGCTTTACTTCAGTATAAATAGGGATTGAAGTATTTGTCAGAAGAATATCAAGGTCTGCATTTCTTGGGTCCTGTGGTCTATACGTATACTCCTCAGTAACATGCAAGGCAACTGGGTGATTATTTATAAATTCATAGAGGACCTTACCATTTTGGTTAGTTTTACGGCACCCCCACTCGGAGTGCTTTGCGTTGAGATCACCCGTTAGGATATACTTATTAGTGTCAGAGAGAAGTTTGGAAAGAACACTTTCCGTCAGTAGTTTCCTGGGCGGATTATAAAATGAAATGAAATTCAAATTACCATATTGCGGTAAGTACACTGAGACTGCGACCATCTCATGTCCGTCGTTTCTATCTTGGCTAATCAAACAGGACTGTAGCGAGTTTCGCACATAAATTGCGGCCCCCCCACCACGGTGACTCAAACGATCGCACCTATATGTGCGGTAATTAGGCAAATTTATACGCACGCATGGCGTGGCAAAAGTCTCTGTTACAAGGGCAATATCAATATTGTGATTGTTAAGGAAGTTTAAAAATTCCGTCAACTTGTTCTGAATGGCATGAGCATTCCAGAATGCTAATTTTATGGGATCTCCTTGTGTGGTGTACCTATCCATTAAGATCTTGATTTATGGTAGTTTTGTCCTTATGAGTAGGTGCATTTTGTCCTATTTGCTGTGTTAAAAGAAAGCCGGAGCTCTTAATGACCGATACAAGCTCGGCCAGGTGTGCAAAAACAGTTTTTGCTACCTTGATCGTGTCTGCATACAAACCAGTAGACAGGGCTTGTGCAAATGATTTATTTTCTATAACCCTACTAGTATAGACTTTTGGCTTATCTTGTTTCTTTTTAGGGAACATCTCACAACCCCTAAAGTTCGAGGTGTGAGATTGTTTACAGTTCGCACAACATGGTGGCAAGTCAGAGTTTTTATTAGGGCATTCAAAGGACAAATGTCCCTCTCCGCATCTCACGCACTTGGGTGCATAGTTACAGCCAGTTTGCGTATGATGAAATCCTTGGCACCTATAGCATTGTAGCGTGCCCGATCTACCTTTATAATTTTCGACTTTAATTCCTAGGTCACATAAGTGAGTTTCGTTGTGTATATCTTTGGATTTGGGTTTCTTAGGCAGAGTAACTAAAAATAGCGGAAGTTTAATAACCTCCCCTTTTCTTCTGCGCGTAAGTTGTTTAACTGATTCAACTTTGTATCCTAAATCCTCTAACTCCTCTTGTATTTCTACCGTATCTGTATCTCTTAAAAGACCTCTTATCACAACTTTTATGTCTTTATCCTCAGGAAGCGTGAAAGAGTGATGTTCCACTTTCGTGTCTTTCAAATAAGTAACAGTCTGCCTGTAATGTTCAGGGTTTCTGATGAAAATTTTAATCCCTTTATTATTCTTATTAGAGTTAAACTCAATGTTTCTCTGTTTAAGTGCCCTAGCCAAAGAATCTGTAAGGAAAAGAATGAAAGCTTCCATAGACGCAATGTAAACTTGTTTCGCCTCTGCGCCGCTATATCGAGGAGCCACGGCTATGCAGTGAAACAGCAGCGCAGGGTGGAATTTAAATAGCGCAGTCCGAGGAGATAGTAATTTTTTTTACTTTGAAATTCCTCAAAATGTTTTATTTTCATACATTTCAGATAAACTGTGTAGCTGATCTTTTATCTTCTAATCTTTAATCGTCTAGATGTTTCGCATAGAACATCCTAAAATTCAATTGCAAAATAAATGAATAAATAAATAAATTTTATTATTTTTATATTCCTTATTTTACCCCTTAACCCTTCTTTCTGTAAACTCACATAATTGTTATTCTTTTGATATAATATCTAGCATTAATTTATAACTAACATCAGAATTAATAGAAAACAAAATTAACTACTGCCGTGATGTCAGATTTCTAACAAATCTGCAATTAATTACATAAATAACGCTATTTTTCTTTTCATATCAAGCATATTATTAAATATTAAAACAAAGAATAACACATTTGAGGTAAAAAAAATGATTTTTATTGACATTTCTCAAGTTTTAGAATATACATATGCAAAATAATTTTAAGCATCTTCACAAATACCAAGAATTTTTTAGACAATTATTTGGAATGACCATTATGAAAACAATGAGCAAATTTTGCAGCCAAGAACCAAAAGCATTTCACTTAAATTAACAAATACAAAATTACACTTAAAAGGCCTTTTAAAGAATTTCACATAAATTATTAAAATAAGTGATTTCATTATTTTTTCATAAAATATTCAATACTTCTTACATTTATTAATACAAGATTAAATACTGAACTTGAAAATCAAACCTTCCAGGTGTTATTAAAACCGGGGAAGAAATTTTATAAATAATCCACTGAATCAAATAAATATTGTTGCAGCTCATCCTGATGAAGATTATTTCAAATTATGAAATTAGAAATTGATTTTTTTAAATAGCAATTACAAAAATGACTATTTTCCATCTTCACTATACATATAATAATTCTAAAAATGCTGTAGCTTGGATTTTACATAATTTTAATTTTGCAAAAATCCATTTAATCCCGAATTATTCGACCAATGAGTACATTTAATTCTGTAAGCTTCAAAAAGAAGAAACACATACCATACAATTCATAATAAATTTTTATAACTCCATATTTAAAATTTTATGAGCAAAATTTGCATGATAACTAACTGAAACAAAAAAAAATAATTAAAAACAATTACAAGTACCCCTAAATAAATTGAAAACACTGAATTCATTATAATTATCTGACCTCAAAATAAATGAATAAATAAATAAATAAATAAAATAAAAAAATTACCAAGAAATTTTAATTATTTGGAATGACTATTATGAAAACAAAGAGTCAAAAGCATTTCACTTAAATTAACAAATACAAGATTACATTTAAAATGTCTTATAAAAGTTGCAGAAAAATGATTAAAATAACTAATTTCATTCTCTTGGTCCATAAAATATTCAATACTTCTCACATTTATTAATATAAGATTAAATACTTAACTTGAAAATCAAACTTATAGGTATTAAGAAGTTTTGTAAATAATCCACTGAATCAAATAAATATTGCTGCAGTTCATCCTGATGAAGATTGTTTCAAATTATGAAATTAGAAATTAATTCTTTTAAATAGCAATTGCAAGAAATGCCTATTTTCCACCTTCACTATACATATAATAATTCTAAAAATGCTGTATGCTTGGATTTTACATAATTTTAATTTTGCCAAAAATCAACAGTCAATATTTCGACTAATAACCGTCAATTTTGTTGTACAGCATTCTTTGAGCATAACATGACAGGCGATCCAAACCATCAATTTGTTGCACAGTATTCTTTGAGCATAACATGACAGGTGATCCACTATTATTGATGAGTTATTTCTTAGATGGCGCTATTGTTAAGCATATTGAAATAATAACAATAAACAATGTAGATACCTGTTTGTTCAAAATTTTGTCGGCACTGTACAGGAATGTAAATATCGCATCTTTGGTGAACAGTAATCGTGATCTTTGAAATGTGACGAACATATTAGTGCAGTTTTATACAAATCAGTTGGTGATTTATTTAACAAGTCTTGACAGGCGATCCAAACCATCAATTTTGTTGCACAGTATTCTTTGAGCATAACATGACAGGTGATCCACTATTATTGATGAGTTATTTCTTAGATGGCACTATTGTTAAGCATATTGAAATAATAAAAGTAAATACTGTAGATACCTGTTTGTTCAAATTTTGTCGGCACTGCACAGGAATGTAAATATCGTATCTTTGGTGAACAGTAATCATGATCTTTGGAGTGTGACGAACATATTAGTGCAGTTTTATACAAATTAGTTGGTGATATATTTAACAAGTCTTGATTACTGCATGCGGGAGCCCATTGTTTTGATCTATAAAAATGAAAAACATTAATTTTATATTTTAAATTTCAATAAATCCATTTTCAGTGTTAGTAGAAAAATAGCAAACTAAAAACATTCCTTATACATTAGTTACACAATCTCGAGAAGGGTTATATATTTTTTAAGAACAAACATTAAATTATAATTTAAGGAAAAATTCATGTACATAATATGATTTATTACATTTCTGACATATTTATACTAATTCTCTATTATTTTGATCTATGAAAACAAAAAAAAAAAAAAAAAAAAAAAAAAAAATATTTTCTTTAATTAAAAGAACCTCTTTTCAGTGTTATTAGAAATTTAACCTTGTTAAAAAATTCCTTTTACATTAGTAACAAATTCTGAAACGATTGCATTTCATCTAATTTTATTTTGATGTACGAAAACCAATAATTTTGCAGATATTGTGTTAAATTGTAGTTACCGGTCATAGTATCTAGTTAAACAATCTAGCATTTCTTTGTACAGTTTTGTTAACAATATGATTAAAAAAGGATAAGGCACCAATAAAAAGTACACATTGTTCGTAAAGTGCATCTTTAAAATGTTTCCTTCCTTATTCACACTAATATGTAGTGGTTCCCTAAAGTGTTCGTACACTTATGTTTCAGTGAAATAGTGCTGTGAGAATTTTTTAATATCTATAAATTTATCTTAGCAAAACTCTATAAAAGTATTATAAGAATACAGTAAAACTTTGGGGGGGGGAAATTAATAATTAAAAAGTAACAAAAAAGTTACCTCACAAAAATCTTCGTGCACTTTAAAGAAATCTGCAGTTTTTGTAGGATATCCTGCAGCATTCAAGCTTGTAATACATAAATTACAAAAATTATCTTCTAAAATATTAGAAGAAAAAAATTTTTAAAAAATTTGGTTTTATTCAAAATCACTTCGAGATATGAGAAAATATTGGGCTTTATAATCAAATTCAATTCCGGGCTACAGCGCATATTTTACAAATTCTTAAAGTGTATGAACACTTTTGGGAGCAACTGTATCACAAGCACAGTTATCTTGAATATTTACAGAAGAACACTGAACTATTTGTCCATGATGAGGAACACTTAATGGAAAAAAAACAAGCTATTTATTTAAATTATTCCAAATACATGAAATATTTGCTTCTCTATCAAAAATTGAGATATATATATATTATTAATAATCAAAGCTTAGTTTCTTTTAAACTTAGAAATGATTTACCTAATAGGATCCTTAGGAAATCTGAAAAATTTCCTGTCTGGTGTTTTTCGAGATGTTGTCCCACAAACACTACAGCGATACCAGGATTTGGGTTGTTTGCTAAGTAAAAGATAGATTGAGTTAGTCTGTTATTCACTAAACCACATCAAATATTGAGAGAAATCAAAATTATATTTTTATAATAACGAATATAAAATTTTCAAAAATAATCATAAAATACGAAAAATTGTATATAACTATCAATATACTACATTAAAAATAGTCTTCAGTGGCCACTAATATTAAATAAGTTTATAAATTTTCTCAGATAAATTATTTGGTAATCTATAGCATAAATTTAAAGCTGAAGCATAATACAATTTATTAATAAAATTAATTTATGCAATCATACATGCCATTAGTTGCCGCATTATTATAAATGGCAAATTTATTTCTGATCGCTCGTTTTGTCGTAATATTATTATTAGTTGACTTTAAAGCTTAAAACACAGTAAAAAAATTTGGAAAGAAATAGCAATATGCCTGCAAAAACTATAGTATTTGTTTGCCATATGATTAATTATATAAATTGAGATTCATATGCTAAAATGCAAAGTTAATATATTAAGAATGAAAATCTAGCTGCTGTGTGATACAATGAGACAAAATATTTTTGGAGCTTGGGAATCAAAATTAATGTACTATACAAAATCAATTTTTAAAATCTATGATAGGTTTTCGAATTAAAAAAGCAAGCTTACCTCACAGAAAGAGAATCGGGTGAATTCCGGTGATCGTCCTTGCGAAACATCCATCTTATGATCTGCTTAAATAACTAGAGAAAAGAAGTGAAAAAAACTTTCAATGAACCTCTTCGAACAACGCGGTAAAAGATTGCTAATATGGCTGACGACATGCCGGTTTCTTGCCTGCTATTTCGCACATGCGCAGAAAGGTACGGAGGGTGGATGGATTGCCCCTTTAAAATAAGCTTCAGGGACATACACAGTGTCTCTTCAGTCTGACGGTATTGCTCATGGTCTCACGTAAACGTTGAAGGAATGTTGGAGGGTCGATTACTGGAGTAGATTCCGGATGAAAGAATTCACCTGGCAGACGGAGGGTTGCACCATATAACATTTCAGCACAAGTGCTACCAATGTCTTCTTTGAATGCTGCGCGAAGACCAAGCAAGACTAGGGTAAGGCTTCTGTCCAGTGTGTGCTACTGTGGCACTTCAGACCTTGTTTGAGAGATCGGTGAAAGCGTTCCACCATCCCATTTCCAGATGGATGGTATGGTGTTGTGCGAATATGGCGAATGCCAAGAAGAGAGGTGAGGGATGCGAACAAGTGACATTGAAATTGTCGGCCTTGGTCAGTAGTGATGGTGGTAGGCATGCCAAATCTTGAAAGCCACTGGGAGATGAATGCTCGAGCTACAGTTTCAGCGGATATATTTTCAATAGGAATGGCTTCAGGCCATCTTGTGTACCGATCAATACAAGTGAGGAGGTAAGTGTAACCATTTGAAGGAGGCAATGGGCCAACCAAGTCTAAGTGTACATGATCAAAGCGTCTTGCTGGAAGGTTAAATTGTTGAATGGGGCTGTGAGTGTGACGGGATACTTTACACCGTTGACATCTAATACATGAACGAGTCCATTCTGCGATGTCTTGATTCATTGCTGGCCAGACAAATCTGTCTGCGATCAGCTTTTTGGTGGCACGGATTCCAGGATGTGCCAAATTGTGCAAGGCATTAAACACTTCACGTCTAAAATTGACAGGAATATAGGGACGTATTCTATTGTTCTCTATGTCACAGTAAATTTTAAGCGTTGGATCAATGTGCAGCGGTTGTAACTGAAGGGAGGTTTGTGGATTTGAGATTAGGTTCTTGAGTTCCTCATCATGCAATTGATCTTTTGAAATTTCAGAGAAATCTGGGGTAGTGAGGTTGATATTGTTTACCCGAGACAAGGCATCAGCGACACAATTATCAGTACCAGAGACATATCTGATATCTGTACTAAACTGGGCGATGAAATCCAGATGTCGAAGCTGACGAGGAGAACATGAGTCAGAGTTTTTCCTAAAAGTGAAGGTTAATGGTCGATGATCGGTGAAAATGATGAAGTCGTGTCCTTCCAAGTTGTGCCGGAAGTATTTAACAGCACAGTACACAGCAAGTAGCTCTCTGTCATATGTGCTGTATTTCCTTTCTGCAGTAGTGAGTTTTCTGGAAAAGAATGCCATTGGGCAAAGTCCTTTAGTGGTATGGGCTTGAAGCACTGCTCCTATGGCCGTGTCAGATGCATCTACCATTATAGAAAGCTGATCACTAGGTGAGTGATAAGAAAGTGTGGCTGCATTTGCCAGATCGTGTTTGCATTGCACAAATGCTGCAGATGCAGATTCAGTCCAAGGGACAGCTCGTTGATCGTTTTTTTTTTTTTTGCTATTCTTCAGAAACTCATGTAGGCAGGCTTGCGTTTTTGCGGCATTTGGCAGAAAGCGTCGGTAGAAATTTAACATTGCTAGAAAACGCTTCAGTTCAGAGATGGTTTTGGGCTGAGGTAGGTCGTTAATTGCTTTGACTCTTTCCGGTAGAGGTTTGACTCCATTCTGGGTGATAAGACATCCAAGAAAGGAAACTGAGGGTTGACCAAGTACACATTTGGATGGATTTAGTTTTAATCCATGATCTTTAAGACGAATGAAAATCTGACGCAGATGTTGAAAATGCTCTTCCGCATCTGTAGATGCAACCAGGATATCATCAAAATATGGAATGCAGAAATCGAGGTCAGACAGTACTTGGTGTATGAAACGCTGAAATGTTTGGCCAGCATTGCGAAGGCCAAATGGCATATATAAGTACTCAAAGAGACCAAATGGTGTAGTCACTGCGGTCTTGGGCACATCTTCAGCATGCACTGGGATCTGATGATATGCTCTGGCAAGATCGAGGGTAGAAAATATGTTTGTTCCATGAAAAAGATGGGTACAGTCTTGGATATGTGGGACTGGATATCTGTCAGGGACTGTGACGGCATTAAGTCGACGATAATCTCCACAAGGCCGCCAGTCACCATTAGACTTTTTAACCATGTGAAGTGGACTGGCCCACGGACTTTTAGATGGGCGAATGGTTCCCTGTGCTAGCATGAATTCAAATTCTTTGCGAGCAGCTTTTAGCATCTCTGGAGAAAGACGACGAGGCTTGGAAAATACAGGTGGGCCATGTGTTTCAATGTGATGATACACTTCTGGCTGATGAGTATGCTGCCCTGATTTGGATGGGTTTAAAATGTCAGGGAATTCTGCTAATAACCGATGAATATTATATTGTGGTATTGTATCTACTGTATCGTATTGTATTGTGGTATTGTATAGTATTGTATAGTATCTTATATCAGTTGGCTTTTAGTACAGGTTAAATATGTTAATTTTTTTTGTATTGTATTGTAATATTGTATAGTATTGTATAGTATCTTATATTCGTTAACTTTTATGCAGGCTAAATATGTTATTTTTATTCCTCATAATCGTATAATTAGGCTTATTGCATGTTTTTCCCACAATACCACGTGATCAAGTGTATTGTACCGCTATTGCATTCTGTTACATTGTATTCTTTTATTTTTATTTCTTTTGGTATATCCTCTGTGTATTGCTGTAATCATTTACATTCATTATTTCACTATGTTCTCTATTTTTATGTTATATTGTCATTAAGTCTAATTCTACTGTCTATATTTTATTCATTGTATATTATTGGGCTGCCCAACATCAGACTGTACTTTAGCTTATGTATATTCTATATTTGTGTGTATTACACCTTTGTAAAATTTTTGCTTATTGTCCAAACTCGCCCTTTTAGGCCCTGCATGCTTTTGTTATTTTATTTAATAAATGTGGGGCCTGGGCGGTTGTTGAGACTGTCTTTCGTGGGCATTTGGTCTGTTGGACTGCCCCCGGGTTGAATTTGGCTCTGGGTTTGGGCGCCCGGCGCGTGGCGTCTTGTGATTCCTCTTTAGGCTCTAGATATAGGTGGACGTGGTGCTATACCGATTAACCTTTTGGTAAAAGGATAGTGCCCACGTCCTCCGTTGCTTATCGCTTAATAACCGATGAAACCGTGTGCTGCCCGATAAAACACTTATGTTGGTAGGTACGTTTGATACGTGAGAAGCTTGGCCCTGTGATGTCAGCTGAGTTGTAGCATCAATTAAGCAATTATTCTTGACATCCACTAGAAGGTGGAAATGTGTCAAGAAGTCGACACCAATAATTGCTTGAGTTACATCCGCAATAATAAAAGGCCAGTTGAAAGTCCGGCGCAAGTTTAAATCAAGTGTCAATAATTTGGTGCCGTAGGTTGCAATTTGGGTACCACTGGCTGCATACAGTACAAGTTTATTAAGTTGGTGAGCATTTGTTTTAGTTCTCGGGAGCACTGATATGTCAGCTCCAGTATCTACTAGAAAACATAACTGAATTGAACGATCAGCCAGTACTATTCTGTCGATGTGGCGGACATTCTGTTGGTCAGCAGAAGACCGCCCATTTAGTTTTCCGCTTGTACAAAAGTGCATGGAGGGGCACACTTGCGAGCTTGAGAGCCGAAATTCATATGATAAAAACATATGCCACTTTTGGGTTCTTTGTACTGCGTTCGAGTATTATGACGAGATTGACTCCTGCTTCGGGCACGAAATTTATTACGTGGGTCCTGATTTGATCTATTGTATCTCCGTGAAGCATGAAGACTTGTAGAGAGTTCAGATACTTTTTTGGTCAATTCAGCCACTTGTTGTTCGAGGGATGAACTGGAAGGTGCAGCATTAGCAGCACTGACATAAGCTGGAGTAACAAGTTCATTAATTTTGTCAGCCATTGCTGCTAAACGGGTTAGATCTTCATTGGAAGCAGCGAGAATTATTTGTATGTTATTAGGGAGACGCGAAAGCCATAGTGACTTCAACAAGTCGTCACTAAAATGGCTTCCTGCCAGATCACGCATTCGTGACAGCAAGTATGAAGGTCGCTGATCTCCAAGTTGAAGTCCTTGTAGTAAAGTACGTATTTTTGAAGATTCACTTTCTGAATAGATTTCAATGAGCCGCTGTTTCAGTTTGGAGTATTTATCACAATCAGGTGGTTTGAGAATTAAGTCATGCACTGAATTCAGAATATCAGACTCAATTGCTGCAACTACGTGGTTGAATTTTGTAGAATCCTCACTAATGCGAGCGATAGAAAATTGTGCTTCGATCTGAGCGAGCCACAATGAAGGATTATTTTTCCAGAAAGGCGGTGGCTTCACCGCAACGCGTGTGATTTGTGGCTCTGGTGGAATATCGTCGGGCATACTGATAGATAATTTTCACTTTAATTAATAAACACTTATCAGCACAAATATTGTAGCATGAGGATACACTATTGATATTTTACCATGATAACAATAAATATTTTAACCATGCAGAAAAAATTTACGTAACGATACACACACAAATAATATAGGGTCAGCAATTACACACACAAATAATATTTTACCGAAATGCATTTGAAAAGAAACCCTTATTTGAGAAAAAAAAAATGATGCGTTCATTTTGTATTGCGCACACACAAAATCACCACTTCACACTGCTAAGGTACTTTCGAAGGAAAAAGGAAATCACTCCTGTAGCACGTGGGAAAAAAATTCACTACTTTCGAACACTGAGAAAAGAATTTTGCCGTAGCACGTTGCAGAAAAATTACTGATGTAGCACATTTAGCGAAAATCACTGTTGTAGCACATTTGTCACAAAAGTTGAATGATCAAAGAATTATTGCACGACGTCGAAGTCAGAGGAACGGAACAGATCACATTGATCATTTGCTGAAGCTCCTTGCGATGATATGCACGACTTTGAAAAAAAGACAAGCAATATATATCAATACTTCTAGAAATAATTGAAGGGGTACGTTGTAGCATACGTTTAATGTCCATATTCGTTGTTATTTTTAGTCACTTCTTCAGAATGCCTTGGATGCACGTGGCTTAGGGTCGTTGAAAATCCATTCTCAGTAGCGTGCTCAGTCAAAAGGTCACCACTTTTGGTGGTCGTGTGTGCTTAATGCATGATATAATTAAAGAAAATAAGAGTAGACAATCTCCTATAACAAAAGAATATATTAAGTACTAAATTACAATTTAAATTACATTGCATAGATCAACACAGAGCTCGGAACACAGTTCATGCTACCTTCGCGTACAGTTGTGTGACGAGAAGTCTGAGTGAGTAATGACGTCGCTTTGCTCCTCCGATCAAGAACTGGATTTTACACGTGGCGCCATCTCGTGAATAGAAGTTGAAGTATCTGACGGAACTGCAAAATGTAATATATTCTTGTATTTCTGTGTTCTTTTGAACAAATATACTTATTTTTTCATGTTCTCTTTGATATCGTATTAATAGAAATGTTAAACATCTGGGTGAGCAAATATTTTGGTTATCTGCGCTCAACTTTCCAGACGTTATTGGAAATCAGCTTTAATAATGCATCTAGTTGAACATGCTTAGCCAGAAACACTAACATATTAACTTCAGCCGAGCTAGAGCGTGTAATATTAATACCAAAAGCCTAACATTCTATGTCCATTTATTGTAAGCAATTCTAGTATTATTCTGTTATTTGTAGCGAAGTTAAAAATTGCAGCAAGAAACAGTGACTTTTGCTGTGATGTGGTTTTGTTATTAAGCCCAGTTAATGTTTTCTTGCCTGTATGCAGCGTGGTGTGGGGTGTGATGCGGCTATTCTCATTCTTGATTGTAGGGTAAAATTAAAATTTATAATCCATTATTTGCTTAAATGAATAGGTTTTCGATTGTAATTATTTGTGTTAATTCATTTTTTTAAAGCAAACTGGTGAATGCGATCTTTTTCCCTGAATTTCTGCATGTATAGGTTAGTAAAAACTATATTTGTTATTATTTAATTTCAGTACAAAATGTGTATTAAATGTATGTAATTTGTGTGTATTATTAAATTTCAGAATAGTTGCAGATTAAATAATTACATGGTTCTGCTCGATTCAGGGTAAGAAATGAATATGGTGTACTTCAAAGGTATTCTTTCAATGCTGTGCACATAACTCTATTTTCTTATTCAAACGTAATTGGATGGTGTGGCAGTGATATTAATGTGCCTTTTTTTTTTTTTTTTTTTTTTTTTTGTTGTTGTTGCTTACGTACTTATTTACACAAATTTCTTATTACATTCTGTGAACAAATTTATAATTTTGTTGTTATTGGATGAGCATTGGTGCTAAATGTCTAGCTGAACAAATTAATATTTTTCTTAATATCAGCAAATATTTCAGTTATGTGTTCATTTGACAGCGATTACTGCAAACCAGTTTTAATGTTGCTTCTACTTAACCAGAAACATTAACATCAAAGTTGAGCCAAAGTATGTTTTGTCAGGAAGCGGTAAAATCCTAGTATACGGTGCAGCCTTGGCGCGACTTTGAAAATTATCACCAACACCAAAAATGATCCAAAAAACGTCTATATATATATATATATATATACTACACACTATATAATATGTTTAACTATATATTTTCTTTGAATGACCCGTTAACTACTCATCGCAATGTCCTGTTTTTACTGCTCATCAGAAAGTCGCCAAATCCCGTGTGCACCGGATACTAGGATTAAACCCCAGGAAGCTAATGTGTGCTATTTTTTATGAGATTCTGGCCATGTCTAGCCATATGCTTTTGCAGTGCCTTTCTTATTTTGTCTGCCATGGTCCATATGATTTGTTTTTAGGATTACGGTATTTTTAAATTGTTAAACTTGTACTCATCTTCTAACATGTCTTTTCACAACAGCAATATGGTAAAACTAGATATTGCCGTCCAGATTGGTGAGTTTTAAAAAAATTGCTAAGTCGCCAAATCGATTGTTTTCGTGTGTTTTTAGAAATTTAGAAAATCGCTAACTCATCATATCGCCGGTTACAAATTTGAATTAATTCTGTAAACCTGCAAAAATATCTAAAACAGGACTTCAAGAAAAACAACGAAGAAAGTGAAGAATCACCCACTGCTTGGCGCAGTTTTAAGAATTACACATCCTCGGTATCCATGTACACATCGACCGACTTTTTACTTGAAGAAACATCTTAGAATTGCACAACTGCAGAGTCGTAGGCGAGAAGTTATGTATGCAGCTGAAATCATAGAATGAATGTCAGTTTGTGTTTGCTTCACTGTGTTTCAACAGTTCTTGTGTTAAGTTGGCATTAAGGTAAAAAATTACAAGAAAGGTTCAATAACCTTTGTACGTATTTATGGGATTTTGTCTTTGTAAGTAAGACAATGATTACCACATCAACAAATACATTTTAAACTATAGGAAAGCTCATTCTAATAATGTATTGAAAAAAGTGGAAAATGAGGGAAATATTCTTAATAAATTTCAGCACTGTAAAGTGGTGGGGGAATATAGTAATCCATCATTGGTAGGTCTTGGATAAAGCAACATGCATCGTAATAAGAGATCACATCTTTATGACTAAAGGTAAGAATCAACCATAGTGCCCCCCCCAAAAAAAAATCCCTATTCTGTTTCGACATTCAGAGTTAAAATATGCATCCGATGATTGTATAGTTCATTAATGCCATATATTTTGTTAATTTCACAAAACTGGATCAAATTATTTCATAACAGTAGTATATAAATTTCATGAAGTTGCCAGCTGGGATGTCCTCTGGAGCAGGATTTTTAATTTTCCTTTCTGTTTCAAGGGCAAACTTGCTAGCAAATTCCAATCTGTGTAATTATGTCATATATTAACCCATTAAATGCTGTGGTGCTCATATGGTTATCATAAACAGTCAAATGTCTTTAACTTGGATTCTTCGGCGATTCCGGATTATCGGTTTTTCCGTATTATAGCTCATCAGTTTAAATCTCTTAAGATGGCATGCAGAAATTATAAAATTAAAAATATGAAATAAAGAGCAATTATGATCTAAAGGGTATCAAAATTTACAAAAAAAAGCATAATATTTATTTGTTTACTTTATTAAACATTTCTTTTAATGCACGCATGCGTAAAGTGCGCATAATGTAAGCACATTCTTTACACGCATACATTACGCATAGTCGAAATTAGAAAATTGCAACCAGAAAACTATTTCATGTGTATTCGTGATATTTATAATGATGAATTTGATTTAAATCATATCAAAGACTACATTTAGTGAGGAATTATAATCCGAATAAAATAAAAACATCAGCCCTGAAGATGAGGATAGTGCTGATAGGTCAACTTCCAGTTCGTTGCGCACCGCGACCTACCCCTCACCCGCAGAACAGCGCGAAATTGATAAACAGATTTCGGAATGGTTAGAGAAACAAATCACCTCTCTGTCACTTTCTTCATGCCTTTAACCATTTTTTGCAGCAATTCCACTTTTTGTTTGATGGACATCAAAACATGCTTTCGCTTTGTAAATCCTTTGATATCTCCAGAATCGGAAACTCTTTTTGACATAATCGAAAGTTCAAGCTTACTTTTTATAAAATTGCTCTAACAGTCTGCAAAAAATAATAAGCCGAATCCAATTAGAAGATTAAGGAACAACGCAATCTGCAACATTAACTGAAATAGATAATTTTAGCTTAGCTTATACCGTCCATTATACATATAACGCATGCGTAAATGCATGATGCGTTTAAGCATGTGCAGAAAGTTTGTAGCTTTGAGGTCCGGATTATAGATCATTACGGATTAAAGACTTTTGACTGTACTTTAAGCCACCTAGTAACACCATCTAGCTATCTCGGAGGGGAAAAAAGGCAACATTCAACTCATCCAGTGAATGTCATCTGTATAAAACCTAAAGTGATCACTACCTATACGCTCTTATGCTGAGCTCATGTTCATTTCCACATTCCACTCTCCTCTTATCACAAAAGCGAAACATGTGTTTTGAAAACGGATTAGACGTAGTGGATTGAGGCTAATTTTGGTCATTGTGATTTTACTATATTATTAGTGAGTATTGATTAAAGCGGTTATTTACTTCTAGCAACACTCCCTGCTAGACGGAACTTTCCTGAGAAACAAGATTTTCGTTGCACTGGTTTAAATGGGAGGATTCTTAGAAAGAAAAAGAATCCCACCTAGCTACAGAAACAATGTAGCGGCTATGTGATATTTCTTCAAACCTCGCCAAAAATGTCTCAGCTGAAACTCTGTCCCGGTTAGAAATGAACCAATCACATGAAAGTTCTGCTTCTGAAGGATCACGTGGTCTTAATCTGAGCGATAATCGATTATTGTTTGGCGTTGTCTTTGTAGTAGGTAAAAATGGTAACCTAGCTACATGGGTTTCCTGGAAATGTGCGGGTTTTGAGAATTGCCCCTTTCGTCATCCAGTTCGGCATAGCCGAAAGATAATTTGGTTGGAAAATTAGATTTTTTTTGGGGGGGGGTCAGTGTAATTTTTATAGATGATGGACACAAATTCATAAAGCCGCATTTGGAGATTACAGTTGATACTGATTAGAATTTCAACAAGCATTTTATGATTGCATTGTACAAGAAAAGGCTTGAGAAAAGCTTTGAAAGAATTTAAAGATAATATGGGATTCCCAGAACCTTTGTAATTCTGCCTTTGAAGATGACGGCAATGATTTTATAAACGTGGAGCTTCCTCCACAGCAGGTTGATGGAATTTTCTGATGATGGACTAGAGGCAGAATGAGGCATTGCTAGGAGTGACAAGTGTTATTTAAGATTCTGTGCTTAGCAATGAATCATTAGGAGCATTTCAATAGAGATTAAAAATTGTCTTCAGTTAGTCATTTATCTTGAGTAACATACGAGAGGATGCTGAACAGGCACTGGAAGCTGCAGACACACTAATGTTTGTGAAAAATGCAACACCATGAAGAAATTGTCGGAAATAAATGAAATTTATTCCGCATATTACTGATAGTAAGTAAACGATCACATTTACAAAGGAAAAAAAACGAAAGTTGGAAAATCAGTACTTTGGGTTTCTGTCATGCCGAGCGAGAGCCTGTATACAGCGTAGCATTGAATCGTATAGGTTCTGAATGTAATCCTGGGGAATGGCTTTGACTTGATGTGAAAGTTCAGTTTCAGTGTGTGCCCCACTAGCTGTACATGCGAGTCGCTGACCGATGAAATCCTAGGCATGCTGATTTAGCAACATATCTAGGGAAGATGCAAAACCTGTTGTACCTTAAAGAAGGCTTGTGCACAGGCATTTCCCCCCCTAAAATATAGTGATTGGAATGCATCGAATAATGCATACTCTGTCATCATTATACTCCAGATTGTAGCAAGATTTGTTGGAGAAAGCAACTTGTTGCCACAGAGCACGCCACGCACTGAGTTGCAGTGCTCACTGAAGTCGGAGGCATATGTTACTCAGCGACAGGGCAATCCTGCGTAGAGGAACCCTTGCATGCAGTTCATGTTGCAGCAGATAGCGACGAACACTTGTAACCGTGCTCCAATATTGTACTAACATACGAGAGGATGCTCTACAATCCATCACAGCCATGCAGATGAGGTGTTTGTCGTCCTGTGCTGTTGTGTGCCCCATTGCCAGGATTTCACCTTGTTTGGTTCTCGCTGTCCCTTTCTTCCAAACATGCATCACTGTTGTGGCATTGTGCTGCGTGCGGGCTGTGATTGTTTGATATGAAAGTCCACCCTCTTGCATATAGACGATGTGGCCTCGTTCAAACTTGTTGGTATGGCATCCTCCGCTGTTGACGAGGCATACTGAGCACAAATTAAATGTTCACTGCAGACGGAGGATGATAAACAGATTTCAGCACAACTTTACAGTCCTTTAGTACTGCCAGTTCTCATTTCATGCATGCATAATCCCTTTGTAATTCTAATCATTTGTATGTCTTAACTCACTTTACATTTCATGTAAGTTTGGTTGAAAGTGCATAATTCCTTCATGGTTGTGATTTTCACAAACATTAGTGTATATCAGGTAGTCCTAACTAAAAAAGCATCTTGAAATAAAAGTATGCAGTTGTCCAGATCAAATGTTTATTTTACAGAAAAATATGTTGTCCAGATCAAATGTTTATTTTACAGAAAAATATAAACAGCTTATGCATACATGCATTGTTTTTATAGGATTCTGATCATACCTGAATAATAATTTTTCACTAAGTTCTATTTTACAATAATTCTTTCAAATAAGTAACAGTTACTTATCCATTATTTTAATTAAAAGAATTTTGTATATATTTTTGTTCTTATCAACTAATGAAAGGGATGTATATGTAGTAATTTTACAAAATTCATGTGAATGTATGCAAATAAATTGTTTATAAATGTCACATAAGTTTATACCTCCTTAAACCATTTTCATGTGAAACAGAAGCCTTATTCATAACAATATAATCAAACATACCAAGGTATAATTTTATTAAGACCCTGAGTTACATCAGTATGAACTTATGATGGAACTATTGGAACAATACTCATCATGAGTTGAGGATTACTTATAATTTGTCAGTAGGCATGTATGAAAATATGTTTTGTAATTAATATTGAATGTATAACTTTTTCTTTTCATATAAATACAGAAGGATTTCATGTCTGCAGATAATGTATTACAAGAGGCTGTTGTGTGCCATTGGACAAGCTGGTGAGAAGCTGAACACTAATAGCTTGAATCCTGGTGAATGGACTGCCTGCATAAGCGTCGTCATGATTTTTCCACGTGTAATATGAATGCAAGCCAGTTTGCCTTAAAGCATCCCTTCTTGGAAAATATCTTCTAGTGTTTCATCACAAAAGTCAGTCAAAAACTGTTTCTTATGATTTGAAAAATGCGTATAAATGAAGTCAAATTTAATTGATAAATTGTGCATGCTGGGATTGTATACTATATCATATACATTTTTAATATATTTTTTGTATCTCTAATGTTGAGAATTTTGATGTTTTAATTTAACCCTGAATAAAATGTTAAGTACTATAAGCAAAGTAAGCAGTATTGTATTTGATGTCAGAACAATATTTTTTTAATTTTTTTATTTTATACTTGTATATTTTTGCTTATGATTGGAATTTTAGTACAAATTATTTTGGCATGATGTGGCCTGTTCTCATTTAAAATGCATTTTGTATTTTTTTTTCTTCTGTTATTTGCATTATAATAGTTTGGCCATAACAACTATGGATGCCAAATCAACATGTATGGGAATAACTGTATTAAATTTTGAGAAAACCTTTAGGTGTCATTTATTATAAAGGTTGAGATGATTGTTTTTATAAATTCATTCATTCTTATCTATTTAAGAATTATCATTTAACATAAAAATATGAAAAAGAATAATATATTATAATACTAAATAAAATATACTTTTATATATATATATATATCCAAGCTCACTATATGCGCACTCAAAGAGACACGTTTCTTTTTTGTGATGTATGTGATGATAATTTACTGTTAAGTATCTTAAGTTGTTCATAAATAGTGCTCATTTTTCATATTGCACCAAACAAACCTCACACAATTAATTTAATAAAATATTATTGCAGAGACATATTTTTGAAATTGACATTAGTCCTCTATCCGTCCGTCCCTTAGGGATAACTATGGGGCAGATTCCTACTGTCATCTACAATATGCCCAAGCCCTTCGCCAATGACAGTTGCTTCTCAATACCCGTATTTTACAATTAAATTCACGAATCTGATCTGGCTGAGTTTCATATCAGGGGAATTAAAAAAGCAAAATACATTCATTACCTAAAACCATTTTTCTCCAACTAGCTGGATGATTATGTGATTGGTGTGCATGGATGGTAATGGGAAAGGATATGATTAGATTTCTTCTAGGTCATAACAGTTTTTAATAATGAAAAGCTCTTGTTCTTTTTTCTTTAAATTCTTGTTTTTTTTTTTTTTTTTTTAATTTTTTTTTTATTTCAATGCACACTTTTTTAAAAGCAAAAATGAAAAAGCAAAAATGAATTAGCTTGATGATCACTACGAGTTTCTTGACATATTTAAAAGTAAAATATTGCATCTACATTCATTTTGAATAAATTGTTATTACTATAGTCTGCAATCATTGAGTTCATTTTAAGATTATTTGTCCTTTTTTTGTTTGTGGAATAGGAGGCTGTATTTTTTAGATTTTCTGTTTATTTAGCCAGTTTTCTATATAATGGCTAACATAAAATATAATTTATGTTAGCCATTATATAGAAATTTATGTGCCCTGTTTTAAAAATTATGTATATCTTAATTTAAGTTTGTCTCATGTCAGATGAACAATGCTGCTAATCTGATTGAGAAATTAAGAAAGTCTGACCATTCCATGAAAAATCTTTTAGAACAGCTCACTGATTAAAATACATATACACACCAATTAACTGTGCTCATCAAAAGTGCTGTATTATTTAATGCTTCTTCTGATGAGCAAAATTCAAAGTATTATTTCTCTTGTTTTCTGTGTATGAAGTTTGTAGCAAAATGGAATTATTATTTTTTTTAAATTTCATTCACTGATATCACTATTTTTATATGTCTGATAATGATCTACTGTATAAGTAATATCTATATGCAAACATAAACCAAAATCTTGCTTTAGAAGAATTCCACCGGTATCGGTTCTCGAATAAATAAGACCACAGAATACTGATGATACAATTTAGGTTTGAATTCCATCAAATGGGTTAACTACATCTCTGTTTTTACAGTTTTCCCTATGTTTAATATAAATACAAATCAGTTTCATTCAAAAAGTGCTCACAGAATGGCATCTTTTCCTTTAAGCAGATAGCCCTCAAGACCTTTGCCATAAAAATTCAATAGCTGAGCATGTACTAAAAGATAACATAGTATACTAATGTCCATTTATAACTTTCAAATGAAGTGGTCGATTTAAATTTCACCTCTGGTGCTATAGCAATATATATGACTTGGGTAAACAGCCAGTTGATATGGTCTAAGGAACAGGGTTTTTAATTTTCTTTTCTTTTCGTATAGCAAACTAGCTTGCCTATGCATATATGCAAGTCTAATTTATTTTTTACAAAAGATTCATATTAAAATACATACACATATGACGAAGAAATGTATGCACATAAACTATAACTAATAAATCAATTTAGCAATATGTGAACATAGATGCTAATGGTTCAAGTGTAGTGTGGCAGGGTATGACTGCAAACCCTATAGTGGTGCTGCAAACAAAAATTAGTGTCTGATTCAAAACTAGTATACAGTTTGTCCCCATATGACACAAAATAAAAAGTATGTAATCAGAAAAAATATCATGTAGACATTGATTTACCCAACTTATAAGCTTTGCTAAGGGCTTTATCATTCGCCTTAAATCTGTAGAATGATCAGCACCCTTCTGCTTTGGAAACAGCTCCAGAAAGACATGTTAACCTAATCCACACTACAGTAGAACATGTGCCTCTGAACCATGACCATCGAAACTGCAATTTCAGAGTCACTATGTACACTAATCTCGATATTAAAGCACTGGTAGCTCTATTTGCGATTGTGCTACTGTAGATGAGTGTAGAGCACCATAGAATGGTGATATATAATATTAGGTTTATTAAGGAGAAAAAAAATTAGAAATGACCTATCCTGGATTCGAAATCTGGGCTTAAAGACTGCCATCCAGAAGTGCTTTTAATTACATCATGAAAGCATGCATTGAGAAAAAAGAAAATTCCGTACATTCTTCCCCATTTAAAAGGCAGTTGGGGAGGTGGTAACCTAATCGCCACCTGCTGGTGGTGAAGAATTATCGTCTACCACATTTTAGTTTGGGAACCACTTGGTTAGTTAGTTGAGCCTTTAGGTATTTATTTGAAATAGAAAATATGAGTGAATGACCGCCCCAGGATTTACATTCTGGACTTCCCTATTGCCAGCCGAACGTGCTTCTAATTAGAACACGAAGGCAAGCGGTAAGGAAAGAGAAAATTAGTGACTTCGTATCTTATTTTATTTTGGCTGCACACAGTTGCTATATGTAGCTAAGCGAATTTCCCGGTCAGTAGCATAAATCCCAACCTTCCTAGTGGACAGCGTGCTTCCGCTCCTGTAAAATATTGCGATTTAAAAAGTCATCCACGATAGCTGATCAGTTCTGCAATTATATAAATAATAAAAATTAAGAATGAAATGGAGAAATTAATGTAACGTTAGTACAAATAAGAAGATGAAACAAAAAGATCAATTAGGAGATCACTTAGGGTCCGGTATTGTACAGCATGCATATATACGTAGCATGACATCTATGGGGTGTAGGAGAGGGTATAAAGCATGGTGTATGCTCAAAACATGAACGGAAGTTACTGCACGGTACATTTGGTTTTAACAACATCGATTTGTAGTCTCAGCGTGACTGTTCTATAGACAATATCTGGACGACTTTGTCTGGAAATTTGAAAGAAGGCCAAAGTGCTGACACATCATGTCAGCAGTTTGGATCACATTTCGAACAAAGGGTGCAGCTATCTGAAGGTTTAGTAATGCTCATCGCCAAATTAGACTTTTATATGCCCGTAGCACTTCAAAGATTTTGCTGCCTCCACATACCCATCTATAGTATAACGCCTTTTTCTCATCATTTCCTCTTTCTCGGGCTTGGATTAACTGCACTATGTATTCCCTTCTAAAATCTGCAGTGAGAATTTTATTTTTGTGGTGCCTTTGCACTCTTTCTTTGAATCTTTAAGCACCTTTTTGTAACGCCGCCTTTACCTGATGCCCTAAGCACGTGCTTACTTTCCTTAATGGCTAATCCAATTCTGGTAGTGGTTTTCCACAAACAACCACGCCAGGATATGAAGAACTGATATCTTCTCTTACAGATGATGAGTTGGGTTCAGTTTATTTAGTTATGGCGAAACATTCGAGGGCTACCTGTCAAAGGGAAGGGATGGCTTCGTGAAAGACTTTCTAAGGGAAATTGGACTGTATATAGGTTACACATATGGAAATCATGAAAACGCTTAGTTAGCAGCCAATCTGCTCGCCGGGATTCGACCCCCGGCCCGAGTTTATCGGCTTTACCGCTCTGCCACTGGAGAGCCGTCTTTAGATGATGCGATATCTATGCTAATGACTCCCATCATCTGATGGTGGTGACAGTGGGTGACATTCTAAGATGCATGCAATCTATTACTGGACATCCAATATGGCTAAAGACTTGCTATAGTTTTCAGCGCCTAAAGACAACTGCAGATTTCGTACACCCTTCTGTTTTCTAAGCATGGAAACTGTTTCATTCTAAAACTTCGTCAGTTTGGCATTTCCGTGACACTACGCCCAGGGACAGTTGTCCACTCTCGCCCGTCTCTAGCTATAACACTGATATCACTACGAAACAATCTGATGGTGTTTTGATCGCTTTGCGGACTTTCACGCCTTCTCGTCGGAGGCAGTGTCTTCTGTAGTGTTGCAAACAAAAGATCTGAGTAGCTCCAGTGGAGTGGAGAGCATAACTGGCGCCCGGGGCAAAATACCTTTTTGGCGTCCCCCTTCCCGAAAAAAACACAGTAATATAATGAAAATCTTGTTTGGAGACCATTTGGCGCCCCTCTGCGACCGGCGCATCATACACCCCCTTTACGCCACTGATTAGCTCAGCAATGGAGTTGAGCTTTAAGGATAGCAGCAGTCGCTGGCAAGACTAAACAGGGAAAGGGGGTGTCATCCAGTTTTCTAGGACAATAGAGCAGCCGCTGCATTATTATATGAGGGGTTATCATCCAGGTTCAAGAATAAGATAACAGCTTTAATCTTCCAATATTTAGATTATCTAGCCATTCTGGAAGTCTAAATATCTAGATAAAGCAGAGATTACGCAGTCGTCCCTCTAAGATCATCGAAAGGAAACAGTTTGCAAGTGCTCAAATTTTCGTTTGTGGAACTGAAATGCTTGGTCGCTGTATGAAGCTCCATACATCTGAATACTGTTAGTTCGACTGGTTTGAAATTCCAGCAAACGGACTGGTCGCATGGGAGTTTTTGATGTTTTCTCTTGCGAAATGTGAATGCTAGCTAGTTTTCTTCGAAAAGTCCATCATGAAGCCATCAAGAATCTTTGCTCTTCTTAGACAAATAGCCCTCAAGTGCTTTTCTAAAATCAAACAAACCAAATCGAACCTTTAAAAAGTGCTTCACAAAAGCATCCCTGTTCTTAGGCAGAAAGCCCTTGCGTGCTTTGCAGTGATCAAAATAATATGACTTAAGCTCTATCTGGCCTGCGTAGGCTCAGTGCTTCGATGTCCTCAATGTGAAACACATTATCTAGCAAGTGTGGAATGTTTGCCATAGGATTATACGAGTGCCTGTTCAATTTTATGCCTCAATGCATTGTGGTCAGTACTTAATTTCTAAAAGAAGAAGGACTATGAAAGGTCGTCAACAAAGATAAAAATAAAGAAAAAAAAATAAAAATAAAATGTAAATTAATAAATAAAATTAGATAATTCAATTTAATTAATGAAAATAGTTCAGTAGAAAATTGAAATACCGGAGCTCATCTTAATTTAGACTCCAACAGGAATTATACTTTTGCTCAAAGAGTGAAAAGTACTGGGACTGGATTTTAGGTGGATTAACCCTTTAACTGCTTAAGACGTGTTTAAACGTTTTTGGAATTTTTTTAAAAATGCTTAAGACGTCTTTACACGAATTTCAAAGCGCACGAAAAATGTTTAAGACGTGTATACACGAAGCCCAAATTTCGCGAAGATTGTTTAGACGACGCGATCTGGTCTTCCTTCCCCTACCTTTCTGCATGCGGCTGTCAGTTGACACAAAGGTCTTAATAGGGTGTGAAGTCTCTTTGAAAAGAGCACTTTAGGAAAAGTCCTTAGAGTGAAGTATCTTTGTCAGACAGCAGGTATGTATTATCTGTGTACCGACTAAAAGTTTGCGAAAAAAGATAAATCGTTTTACAATTGTTTGCCTTGTGGTACTTTATACAAATGAAAGTCAAACAGGATCCAACGTTGTTATAGTACATTGCCGAATTTTAGTAGAAACAAGAAAAAATAAGAATTGTAACGGAGGACGCCTTTATGCCTATATGTTATAGAATCAAATATTTTATTTTTGTATTGAAAAATGATTACAATTTCTGATTCGTCAGGAAAAAATATAAAATGTTGCAACAAGCTTTCTTGTTTGCCTTCGTATTTCAAATGCGTGTTATTATAATGGTATATTCTTCTTTTTGCATTCTTAAATGTTAAAACTGTGCTTTCAGCATGCCTGAGTTTTGTACTCGTATGTGTGGCTCTATGCTCCGTAGAAATGGCGAACTGACATATAAAAATTATATGAATGTTGAAAGGAAGATATTCGACTCGAAACTTCAACTAAATGGAATAAATGAATACGACGAAGGAATTTCTAGAAATATTTGTTTTAAAAATTTTATTATTAAGATTTTAAATCCAAAATGTTTTGAAATCTAAAGAAAAAATATGTAATCCTTGAAACATTTTCGGAAAGAAATCTATCGATATAAAATCTCTTAAAATTAATGGAGTGTAAATGAATTAAAACAGTTAGTGTACGGAAGGGTTAGATATACTTCGCCCAAAAAATTACAATCAGAAGATCAGTTATTTAAAGATATGAATTAATTACATTAAAAGAATTTAAAATAAATTAACATCTGTCCAAATGTCAATGCTAACAGCAATAGCACGAATGAAAGTTATTCTTTAAATTCCGAACTTAATTCATCCGTCGGTACGCAATGATTGTGTCTTTGCGATTACTTTTCTGGTAGATACTACAAAAGGCCGCCAACGAAGTAGCGGTAAAATCTTTGAATACTAATAGTTTGAAGCGGGTTCAAATCCTGACGAATGGATTGCCTGCACACCAGTTTTAGCGAATTTTTGCTGCCCATGTTTAATGTGAGTATGAGCCAATTTTAGTTAGCTTTTCATGATGACGTGCCTTGACTACGAGTCCTCGCTCGGGTTGTGTTTGGTTTGTTAGGTTATTAAGCACGTGAAGGGAATCTGTCTAAGGGAAGGTATGCTTTCGTAACAGATTTTCTAAGGGAAACAATCTCGCACTACAAAAAGTTAAAACCATAAAAACGCCCATGCAATCAGCTTGTTCACTGGGGTTTGAATGCAGGTCAAACTACCAGTATGTTAAGAGAAGCGATTTCTTCACATTACTGAGATGGCAATAACTTCGAATTATACTATGCTACCACTTTTCCTCTAATATGAAATTTTGAACTTTTCCGTTATCGGACAGCCCACCAGCGACTGAGCGGAGTCTAACAGAACAACTGGTGGTTCTGTCCGGGGTTCGAATCCCGGTAAATTTGCTGGTTGCCAGGATGATATTCTTAGTTTTCCATATGTGTAACATGTATGCAAGCCAATTTCCGTTAGGCAGTCCTCGAACGAAGGCATCCTTCACCTTAGGCAAATAACCATTGAGTACTTTGCCATAATCAAATAAACCTTTATCCATAACATGCTTCAAATATTTTTATGTTGAAAAGTTCATGCGCCAAAGTTGGCCCCCGTTGAATGAAGTATGTTGTTTATTTTTTCTTTGTTTTTTATAATAACAATGTTTTTGTTTTCAGAATCTGAATTATCAATAAAATTCTTTTAATAATATGCGATTCTATTTTTTTTTTTTTTTTTTTTTTAATGAAAAATTAATTTAAGCGACAAATCTCTTACATTTAGAAAAATTTTCGATTTTCGAAACGAGTTGCTGTCAAAAGCGCATCTTCTCGTTGCTGCATATATTTATTTAAAGCAAACTGCTTGGCGCGTGTGCTTTTATATTTGAAAAGATTCAGAGAATTTTCAACATGGAAATAAAGTTATTAATTTTACTGAATTTTGTGGATTTTTTGTGTTTTGAGGTAAAAGTCAAACCATCAGATATGTGACAACCTTAAAATAAGGGTATATATAATCAGGATTTTGCGGCCAGACATTCCCAGCGAAATACATTACAAAAAATTATCTATGTAGAATTAATGTATATTCCGTTTAGTATTTTAATTTATCAGTGTTATTACACATCAGTTTATCAGTGTAAGTTATATCGAGTTTTAGTTGTGTTCGATATAAGAATTTTATTTGGTTTATATAAATCCTATTCGTTTAATAATATTATATTTATTAAATACTATTTATTAAGTTTCCAAATCTGTCAAACCCAATCAATGGCCTCCTGGCTAAGATATCTGATTATCGCTATTTCGACTCATATTCGAACCCAAACAAACGAACTGGTTGAATTTTGTGATTTCCCCTATGTGTAACATGAACATGAGTACGTTTTACTTAGAAAGTCGTCCATGGAGACATTCATTGCCTTCGTCTGATAGGTCTCGTTTCCTTTGCCTTCTCAAAAAATCTAAAAAATTTTCAAAAAGATTAACAGATGCATATAACAAAATAAAATTAAGTAAATACATATAAGAAAATAAAATTAAGTAAATGCATATAAAAAACTGAAGTAAATGTATATAACGAAAAAAAAATGAGGTAAAAACAAATTTTCAATAATTTTTCAATACAGTAGTTTTTAAATTGCTTGTTTTCAAATTTTACTTCATTTTTATGTATGTAATACAGTGTATGTGTGCGAAAGTGTGCTTGTTCGACATATCCATATATATTAATTAAATAAATCTGATTTGAAAATGCATGAAATCCTAATAAATAAATTAATAAATAATGAAATCCTAATAAATAAATTAACCAAATTCCCTTTACAAAATCTTAAGAACTCAAATGGTATAAAGGAGGTGAAGAACTTTGTTTCCTAAAAAAATCAGTCAAAACTTTTCAATATCTTAAAAACAGTGAAATGAGCAATAAATAAAATAAAGGAATGCAAAAAAACAAAAAATTCTGAAAAGCAATATATAATTAATGATATTTTATCTTATGTTTTCAAGGGAAAAATTTATAATTAAATAAGCTATATCTCTTAATACAAATATGAATTATCCTAATTAAAAAATTAACCAACTTTCCGTAGAACAAAAATCATGCAAAACTTTTCAATATCTTATAAACAGTGAAATAAACAAAAAATAACATGAAATCAACTCAAAAAACATAAAATTCCGAGCAGAATTTTACTCCACAGAACAACTTTATCAAAAAAAAAAAAAAAAAAAAATTATATAAAAATGACAATGAAATATGCCGATCTCTTTCACATTGTGACATAAGAAATACGATGAAAAATTGTTGCCAAACCCATATTTCTAAAAGAATGTAACTATTCAAAATGATGCGATTTCATTAAAAATCTATCAACAACAATAAGACAGGAAAATTGTTGCCAAAATCACATTTTTAAAGATGCGAGATGTGAGAAGTGTACTCGGAAGCTTCATTTAAAAAATCTTTTAAAAATACAAAATATTATCATTTTTTCAAAATTCTTTTTGTAAAAGCATTCGCAAGGATAAAAGTTTAACGTGTCCAAAAATCAAAGAAAAATAAACTGTACATTTTTAAAAATAAACTTTTTTAGAAAAAATCCCATTGAAAAAGTGTTAAGCTCCCTTTGTTCAATAAATTCGTATTTAATCGATTTATTAAAACACGAAATTTATTTTAAGTTCGTAAAATAGCTAAGTGCCTACGTTTCATAACGATGTGAAAATGGAGTGTGTAGAGTAAAATCTCGCTTTCCTATAGCCCATTATGTTTCAAAATGACACGATTTCGTCACAAAACATGAAATAAAAAAAATTCGAATTCGAATTTCGAAAAAGTCGCTTCGAAGTGCACTGGCTCTTGTGTAGATGTACCTATGTACCAAATTTCGTAGCCGTGGGTCTATTAGTTTACGCGCAGCGCGAACGAAAGGCACACACACAGACAGACTCTTTCTTTTATTATATGTAGAGAAGAAATGTAGAGATAAGATTGTTTAATGTAAGGAAACTTTTAAGTTTCGCAGCTGTACCCCCTGAGGCATTAAGACAGTCATCACGGAGAGTCTAGCCTTTTGCAATTCTCTTGAGAGCTCACCGAACAATATTTAGTAATCAATCTCAGCGGAATCATTGAAGTAAAATTCTGGGAGGGATGGGAAATAACAAAAGAACTGCTTGACAATGTTCAGAGGTTTAGGGTTATTTTCGCGACATTTTACGGGAAGTTCGGTCCAAAACTAGCGACAGTTTTAAAGGGATTCGCAGAAAATCACTCGACAGGCTAAGGGTTAAAGACGTGACTATGACTTGAGATCGTACTGAACATGATTGCACTGCATGAATATCCTTCTTTAATTGACCTGCTGCTCTGTTTTGATGAGCAGATCTCAAAACAAGGGAATAGATAAACAAGAGCTAAGTTCAGAATCCAGAAAGCAAACAGAATTAACATTTTTTATGAAGAGCATTGCTTATAGATTATAGGTCACATAATATCATGATAAAAGGTGTTTATTACGCTAACCTGTTGACTCAACTTGTACTAGGCCCACCAGCGGCCGAGAGGTAAATCTGCTGAATGCTAGTAATTCGCTCAGAGTTTTATCTTGACGAATAGGCTGGCTCCAGGAGATTTTGCTGTTTTCCTCATGTATAAAGTGAATCAGAGCCAGTTTTCCTTATATTGTTCCTTTAAAAAGGCATATCTTCCCTTAGACAGATAGTTCTCACATTATTTTGACGTAATAATCCAATACAATTCCTATTAACTATAAAACTGTGTAGCAAACTCAGCAGTAAAATTTCACTATGCATAAAAACGCTGCAGCACACAAGACTAAAATTTGCCAGATTGCTGTTCCAGGAATGATAATTTCAGCTTATACCCTATGCACAATGTTCACTAGACCTTGTCATCAAATGATTTCTTTTTTGTTTCAAAAACAGAAGAAGTATTTGTATATTTCATACTGCAGTCTGATGATGATTTGAATGATGTTCAGGAATGATCTGAAGGCTGTGATAAAAAATAATTTTATATTCTAATTCAATGCGTAATTGATTGCTGTACTAAATGCATTTAAGTCTGCATAGGAAACTGAAAATGGAATTTTAGAGATTTATCTTCTACAAATTTATTATGCTTAAACTTACTGAATATCTCTATATATGGATTAAGCAGAGAGAAGGAATATTTCGCAAATGGCATGACATGACAAAACTAAAATGTACATAGGCTGTACAATGAAATTTTCTACCATTATGAAGATGTAAGACACAGAGCTCTTAAGTTGTTTGAATAATTTAAAAATAATACACATGTTATGAATCCAGGTAAACATTGAAATTTAAAATAGAAGTTAGATTTTGAATGCTGATCATAAGTTTCAAGGCTATTAAGTTAAACTGCAGAAAACTTTTCAAAAGAGAAATTAAAAACTGAAAACAACAAATTACAGAACTAATGTATTCACAAAAAATAAAAAAAAAAAAAAAAAAAAAAAAAAAAAAAACCAGACAAACCAGTTTAAAAAAATAATAATTGAACTAAGGAAGTAGCTGTTATTTTGGAAACAAATAAACGAAAACTTTTCATTTGAATAATAATAAAAATATATATATAGATTTTAAATCATTAGTGAAAAGATCATTAAAAATGCCAGTGTGGTATCTGTATTAGAAATCTCAGCTCTTCTACATATAAATCCATTAGTAACTTTAAATAAGTAAATAAAGGTAATACAAGACATTCTGATGGTTCTGATGAAGTCATACATGTGTGCTGATTCATTGCAGTTAGCAATATTTCTTGAAATGTGTTGGTCCTGAAATCAGTTTCTCATGTATTTCAAGGTTTTGAAAAGAAATAAAAAAAGTATCAAATTGGTTAAAATTTATTCAAAGGGGTTAAAAAAAAGAGTGGCATTTATCTCATGTACATATTTTAATTCTTTTAGAACTTGTATTTTAGAACCATCAAAAATTGTTTTCAGATATTTTCATTAAATAGCTTCACAAAACTCACTTCATTCTCTGACGACAGAAAGTATTAAATTATATTGCTTGTATTATTTGTTACTGTACTAAAAATGGTTTGCCTTAATAGATGTTGTGTATTATTTATTTTTAGATTATTATATTAGATTAAGTTTATTCTGGTAGGAAAAGAAAAGTAATAATGTATATATGAGCAAGATAAGTTGATAAAAAGGTTAATTTTTTTGATTGTTTACTTAAAACATCCAACAGAAGTCATACACTTAAAATTTATACGTATAAATTGATTCATGTATTTGCATTAAACTGAATATTTTTAAATACATTATCTTAGAATAATAATGTACTTATGTAGAATTTAGTAATATTTTACTCTATATACATACAAATATATTGCATTATTTCAGACTTCCATATTTAGATATTTGGATAAAAAAGGTCAAGCATTTTTAGATCTGTAAATAGTATAAAGTAATAGTATAAAACATCTGTAAATAGTATAAAGCAAAACTCTTACAGACAGGAAAAAAAAAAAAAAAAAAAAAAAAAAAAAAAAAAAAAAACGGGCAAAAGAAAAGGACATTTGAAGTACAGTTCTTATACTAGAAATTAGGTGCTTTGAACCTATAAGTTCTTTTGATAAAGTTAATGACAAGACATAGTGCTGCCATTTATTTCTTAAATAGAATATATAAATATGTCATCTATTAGTTGAATATAATATATATATATTAATATATAAATATGCTTGAATATAATGTATAATTATTTTCAGGAAAATATTCATAACATTATAATTTTTCTAACAAAAATAATCATCTGTATCATACTTCAATACCATAAAATATATTTGGAGGTAAAATGACTTTCCTGTATAAAGTTTTATTTTTGAGCTTATGAGGGCAGGATATGATAATAAAATAAATACTGCATAAGTCATTTGGAAGCGATTATTTTTTCTATATTCAGAGTGTGTAATCAGTCACATAAATTTATAAAAAATACCTTAGAATTATATTTATTATAATTTTGTACATATCCCCCTCCTTCTTTTCAATATTATATATAAGAGAGTCGATTGTGTTTTTAATAAATCATCAGGTACACTATCAAAAGGTAAAAAATTTTCACGTCTTTATATTAAAATTTGAGTTCTTCTAAGAGTTTAAAACAAACCCACACACAAAAGTTTGCTGTAGAAACCAAAATTATGATAAAAAATTTCTAAACTTTTTTTTTTTCTTTAAGGAGCTGGGTGGTTTGTTTACATTCTTTTTCAGGAAGACATTTTTCGAGACCAGACTCAAAAATGTATGTATGCATGTATATCTGTGCACACACACACAAACGTATGTACACACATATACATATGCTACATGAACACCTACATCCGTACATACAAGCATATGCACATACATTTCTGAATTAATCTCCTAAATACACTCTTTATGTATATAAATGCTTCTTTATGCAATTTTATAGAAATATTTAGCTACGCATGACAGAAAAATTACACAAGGTTTTAAGACGATTTTTCAATTTCGTTTCATAAGAATGTGATTTTACTGCTTGCATGCAAGATTTATTTAAATCTGTTGATAAGAATTTCAAGAAATTTTGATTATTTGTGTAAACTCCGCATCAGTATAAAATGATCAAAGATTAGCAATTTAAAACAAGAATAATATTCAGATATATTCAAAGTTCTTTATTTTATATAATGTTTTAGATATCTATCGAAGAATAATAGTAATTAGTCATCAAACGAAATAAAAAATAACTTTTTCTTGACATTCTAGCACTACACGGAAAAGCAATTCACCCTTCCGATAATCAACACAAATGTAAACAAACATCTCTTTACGACTGGTCGTAATGCGCAGAAATCACGAAAGTGTCTCTGCGCAACTAGACGTACGTTTAGCATTTTTACCATGTTTCAGCTAAACGTCCGACGTCGTACGGTAGACACAGACAGACAGACAGACAAAGTAGACAGATGTCTTTTGTTGCACCCGCTAAGTCTTTCTGCACCTATGGGCGAAAAATCAAGCATAGGTGCGAAGGAAAGGTATATAGAAAGGGGGGCAATTTCCTATTTCATAGGAGAGTAAAAAGGAACTTCGTATATTTTATACGAGTTCGAAAGGCCAGGAAGAAAAGATGGGACAAAATAAAGTAAAAAATAAATGGCCCAAAAGTAATGGAGAGGAAAAAAAAATTATTTATAATTAAAAAAAAAGGGCCTATAGAAAGAAAAGGAAATGAAGTAAGAGAATTTTGTTTAAAAAAAAAAAAACCACGATTGTGTTCATGAGTGTAGTCAAAGTTGTTATCATTTACATTAAATACAGTCTTCCAGGTGTGTGTAATGAGTGTGTTTTGTAAAGCTGAATAGATGTAAAGATGGGGAAAATTAATAATAAAATAATAAATATTGGGGGTCCAGTCACATAACAGTATAAATCAAGTTTAGAAGCTAAGTTTTGCTATAACAGGGAAACTAAAATTTAAAAATTTTTAAATTTAAACTTTTATTTTTTAACATGGAAACCAATATTAGCCTCTACCTTGAGACACAGTAACAGAAGACACATAAGATCAAGATACATATAATATCATGCAAAGTTATACATTAAACTAAGTAACATCATCTATTGCGGTTTCCAACATATTTATATACTCAGAAAACACCATCAGATAAAATCATAAATCCAAAACAAGGCGAGAACATATCAGCAAAAATAAATAAGTAAATAAATTACGGAGTTTTTTTTTATTATTATTATTAATTAATTTTTTAAAAAAATAGGCATTTTATTAATTTATTAAGTTAATGGTCATAATTTATTATATGTGTACTATTTTATCAATTTGAGGCACACTGTATTAATATATGCTTTTAATTTAAATAGATAGGAAATATAGATTAAAGGAGCAAAAACTACAACTCTGCACATTCATTAAGGCCCGAGATCGTGTTTTTCCCTCTCGAGACATTCCTCAAAGGGGCCCCAATGGGTAGGGCTAACACTACTGATAAGGATAGCGTCCCTACGAGATGGTAACCAAAAAAGAACCCCATGATTTAAAGCAATTACTAAGTATTTAATGCCAGAACATAATAAAATGAGCATAAGAATAATAATGATCATAATAAATAAATGAATTTAAAGGTACTTTAGTGACAGATATTTGATTTAGCTTAGAGAAAAGAAGTTCTGCTTATCTGAACGCTCCGTCTTAGTGCTGCAAAAGATTGCAAGGAAGACAAGACCCCCCCCCCCAGGTACAGGAGAACTCCCGGCCTTGAGAACGAGACAATGCAGAGGATATTCGCGAAAATTTTCTGAAATAAATGAAGATTTTCCGGAAAACACCTTTGAAAATTCAGGAGCTTTTCCAAGATCCTGCCTCCATCGTACGTGATCACAGCGCCCTCCCTAGGGTTGACACAGACAGACAGACAAAGTAGACAGATGTCTTGTTTTGCACCCGCTAAGTCTTTCTGCACCGATGGGCGAAAAATCAAGCATAGGTGCGAAGGAAAGGTATATAGAAATGGGACAATTTCGTATTTGAGGAGAGTAAAAAGGGAACTTCGTACATCTTGCACGAGTTCAAAAGGTCAGGAAGAAAAGATGGGACAAAATAAAATTTAAAATAAATGGCCCAAAAATAATAGAGAGGAAAAAAAAAGGGCCTATAGAAAGAAAAGGAAAAGAAGTAGAAAATATCCTAAAATACGATTGTGTCCAAGAGTGTAGTTAAAAGGAGGAAAATTTGTCTTCATTTACAATAAATAGTGTCTCACAAGTGTGTGTGTGTGTGTGTGTGGTGAGTGTGTTTGGTAATGATGAATAGATGTGCTACTGGGGGAGAAAATAATATTGACGGTGTTAAATTGCTTCGTATCAAGGTATTTAGCATGAAATACAAAGTAATATATATGCTGAGTAAATGCAAAGTAATATGTATTGCATCCTGAGATATCAACAAAAGTCATCATACAAAGTATATATTAATTTAACTAAAGTAACTTGTGCTATTTTCGTTCCCAACATTTTCATACATTTTTGCAAAAAACAGCAGCAGACAAACAAGATAGAACCATATACAATACAAGACCACAACCGTACACACACACACACAAAAAAAAAAAAAACAAGATATAAATATATATATATATATATATATATGTGTGTGTGTGTATGTAAATTACTGAGTATATGTATTAAAAACACAAATTAAACATAGTATTTATTAATTTATATATCATAATTTATTACAAGATTTATTATTTTGCCATCATAATTTATTACTACTTAATTAATTAATTACACAATTAATTACTTAATTACACAATGAGGGACACTGTTGTTTATATAAGCTCATAGTTCTAAGAATTTATTTAAGGCAGTGACGAATAATCCATCCGTTACATATGGACATTTAACAGATAGCAAGGAACAGTATGAGAAAAAATCGGTGAGGTATAATATTATTTAAAGGCAAAAAATATTTAAGCGATCTAAAAAAAAAAAAGAATCCAGACGATCCGATAGGAAATAGCGCGATGCCGTAAGTCCCCTATTTTCCCTCTCACGAGATTCCTCAAAGCAAGATAAGGGGGCTTTGTAAGTGACGACAGACGTGAACTGATAACGTTGGCGTCTGTTCGGAATTGTTTAACAAAGGAAGCCACAGACAATAAGCAATTTCAAGTATTTTTTAATGCTAAAAACTGATTAAAAGTTAAAATTTATTGATTTAAAGGCACATATTTATAGAAATTTGATTGAGTTTAGATGAAAGAAGGGTACTTATCTTAAAATTCCAGCCTTTCGTTGTACTTCCTCACATTGTCCGCTGTTTCATTCTCATCAACATCGCAACTGAAAAACTTTTGAAAACGTGTAGGTATTGTAGAAAAATAAGTATTTCAAAGCAATTTAATTGATAATCCCCAAGGGAAAAGTAATTTTTTTCACTTTTTTACGGAGCGCTGCGAACGTCCAGCCGCTTGCCTCGGTGATCGCAGCGCCCTCTCCAGGGTTGACACAGCCGACAATAGACAACAATTCAGAAGTTACGGTTAAGATATTAAAAATGCAAAATGATAACGAATCAATTTAGAAAAAAAGATTTCACAAGTTTTTAAAAGTAAAATGGTCAGTGAAGTATTAGACAATATTTAAATTTATTATGATATTTAAAAATTATTAAAATATGCGATTATCAATTACTAATTGCGATACATACTCTAGTACCTCCTGTATTGTTTTTAAAAACTATATATCTTTTTGAGATGGATATTCACTACTGATGTTGTTGAAGGTTAAAAAAGAAAAAAAAAAGATTATTTTAAAGTTAATTTTTACACCTCTGTCTATATAACTGTTTTTCGCACTTCAACTCGATTTTTCGTCCTATGGGCAGAAAGACTTAGCGAGTGCAAACAAGACATCTGTCTACCTTGTCTGTCTGTCTGTCTGCCCGTCGCCATTGGGATTAATGTTGTTAAAACGTTTGTTTTGTAGTTAAATGTCTGTTATTCGTCAAGCATACCTAATTATTGATAAATAATAACACTTAGAACTTTCAGGTGTGAATTATGCTGGTATCTAATGTACTAAAGACTGAAAATGGCGTTACTAGTCTTACTGTTATTCCTCATTTGTGCCATCTGTGTAGGAAGGCCTTTACGAAAAATTCAGATCTTACAGAACATTTGCTAACACACGGATATCAAAATGATGAACCAACAGAAACGATCGTATCCGATGCGGATGCAGAAAATGTGACAAAACCATTCGTGTGTAATCTATGCAACAAAGGCTTCACTAGCAAAGCTTACCTTTTGAAACATCACTTGCTGCACGAAGGCGAAAAACCATTTTCATGCGATGTTTGCGATAAAGGATTTAGTCACAAATCGAATTTACAGAAACATTATCTCACACATGATCCTGAAAAAGCGAAACGATATGAGTGCAAACGTTGTGGCAAAGATTTTACTTCAAAGGCCTACCTCAAGAAACATGATTTAATACATACTGGACAAAAGCCTCATGTTTGCAACATATGCTCCAAAGCGTTTACGTTAAAAACTAATCTCCAGAAACATTTTTTGATACATACCGACAACAAACCGATGTATGTTTGTGATCTTTGTAGTAAATCCTTCACCTCCAAAGGGTATTTAGAAAAACATCGACTTATACATATAGATGAACGACCTCATGTTTGTGGAGTCTGTTTCAAAGCATTCACTTTGAAGACAAATCTACATAAACATTATTCAACACATACATCGCAACGTCCATATGCTTGTGAAGAGTGCGGCAAACGCTTCAAGATGAAAGTTGGGCTTGAGCAACACTATACAGTACATTCTAATGAAAAACCGTACGCTTGTGATATGTGTCCAAAATCATTTAAAAACAAAAATGCTTTAGATAGGCATGAAAAATCTCATATAATGGAATAGATTAATTATGTTGATAGAAACTTTTATGCAAATTTATGAGTGAAAACTTTTTAGAAAATTATAATGCAAAGTACAATTATTCTTTGACGTAACACATAATTAGATATTTGTAGAAATGAATATAAAAATGAACTATGCATTGCTGTATATTAGTATATTTACTTCTGTATTTGGTTAAGGAAGAGAAATTTCTTTCAAAACGAAAAATAATCATCTAACTAATCATTTTTAGTTGTTGTTTTATTGAAATTTACATAAAACATTCTTTACATAAACATTCTTGATACTCTTCTGTTATCAGGACCAGATTCAGAAATGTATTCATGTTTGCATGCATGCGTATGTATGTGTGTATACATACACATAACATTTCTGAATCCAATCCTGATAACAAGAGTACCACATTCTCTGCATTTTCTTTTGTTTTATAAAGTGAATGTCGATCATATTAAATACTATTACTGAATATAGTATCTCTTTTTTTAAATTTATTATTATTATTTTAAGAATGAAAGGTAATTGATTTTCTTGTGTTTCTATCTTGACATTTTTTCCTAATTTTATATTAAAATGACTAATGAAATACTGGTTCTTCCATTCGTGTGGCCATTATATTTTAAAATAATTTAGTTTCTGCATGAAATTTTTTAAAGAAATTCCTAAATTGTAAAGTTATTTTTGGTACTTTTAAATTATTTTGGTCATATATATGATACATATATATTCATTATGATTTTGGAATGCCTGGAAATGCTTTTTCCTTTCTTCTGCTGTGGCACAGTGACTAGCATGTTGCGTAGCTGCACATAGTTAGAAGGGATGAAAGACTCAGCCTTTCATCACTTAAATGGGTCGATAAAATGATTACCAAGTTCGCTTGGGGACTAAATACCAGGGGTCTTGCGACAAGCTGACCGCTTGCGCAGGGCATATCGGGGAACTGCAGGTCGTGGTCCATTAGGGCTGTTGTGCCACAAGTTTAATTTATATACAGCTTCATGAAAAGAATGATAATTCTATTAAATCCAAAGGAAGCACTTCCGAAAAGGATCCATTAAATGTAAACATTGCCAAAAATGGCGATAAAAGTTCAAAGCTGGTAACCCGGCGAATTGGCTTGTCGGAGGTAGCAACCTGGTTGTACAAGCGCTTGTCTTTAGACAAAGAATATTTCTCGTCTGTTCGGGGCTCTGTTTTGCCGTTGGCTAGCGGTTCTGCACTACCGGATGAGGCGGTGAAAATCGGCGGGTGTGAACGATAATTGATAACACGGCTGTTTAGAATAGTATGGCTGTGTTCTTACGTAATTTTTAAAAGACTTTAAACACGCAGAATCATAGGGCTTTTTAAATATTATGATTAACGTGGGCCGCAATAATATACATTTTAAATAATTAAGTTTTTATTTTTATTACTGGTATTTTTACCTAAAATAATAAGAATTAAATCAGTTTTCGTGCTTAAAAACTTGATATATTTTTTATGCATTTTAACAATTATATTTCAGAGGATGTTAGGTATACAATAGATGATTAGAATGAAATAAAAATTATTATTGGTTCTCTGAGATGGCAAAATACTTTTATGTATTCCCAGGGTCATCAAAGTTAGTAAACCACTGCTTTGAGTAATTAATCAGAGTTTGAATGAATCTTGAAAGATAACAAGATGTATAATGTTTCTTCTAGTTTTATTTACAATGCTACTTTAAAGGATTTGAATATTATTGAAGATTCTTGGCATTGTCAAATTTATTATGAAAAAGACAAGTTGTTTCAAAATAAAATATTTTAAGCTATCAGCAAGTAAATTAAAAAAAAATTCAAACAACAACTTTGAAAAATTGCTTGTAAAAAATGAATGTTTGAAATGTATTATTTAGTAATGAATCCATTAATTAATTAACTAATTATTAAACAATTTTGAGAATATCGACAAGCAAAGCACTTAATGAAAAAGACACTTTTTTACGAAAAATATTAGTATTCTGTATGAATGACGGAGAATACATGTAATAAATACCATGGCCAACTTATATAAAGAAAAAGAAAAAAAATATTCCCAACCTCGACACTTGAAAAAGTAATCCTGCTATGTAACACATAGTTAATTTCTGATTACATGATATTGCAAGCATTTCCTTCAAATTTTTCCTACAACTGGTTAAGACCATCAAATACTGGCAATTTCATCTGGTTTTATATCATAGTTAAAGGGCAGGCTGTATGGTTGATTTTTCTAGTTTTTCTCATATGTAATGCAAATACAAGCCAGTTTCCCTTAGAAAGTTGTTCAAAAAAGGTTTCCTTCTTCAGGTCGATAGCCGGTATTTTTTGCCACATTCGAGTAACCTAATCTTTCCTTCAGATTCTACACTGACATGTTATATCTGTTATAAGCAGGACAATGATCATTCAGCTTCTATCTATGTGGCAGGAGTATATTTAAAACATGTCAGAACCATGGGATTCATAGTACAATCGACATGTTTTAATCTTGAAAACTTTATAAATTTTCCCAATTTTCTTATATCATGGGTTTCACTAATAAGATATTCATACTTTTGTTCAAGTTCACATGCAGCTGAGCAATACAGTTGCTGACTACTGGTAGTTTGAACCTTCAGTATTTAGTATTTTGGGCCATCACACTGTCATGTCCCCTAAAGTTATTACTGCTTGGCATAATAACAATCTCACTTGACCATGTTACCCACTTCGTGAAAACTAATATATCAGCTGCAGTCTCTCCCAAGACTCTCACTATAACAGAGATTAAAAAAGATCTTTCTTAGAATACAAATAGGTTTGTCAACATCTGGCAACAATTCATGAAATTTTCACGCAAAGCATTTACGACTCATTTCAGATACAACATTTTGAGAAGTGTTTCATCTGCCTTTTTCATACGTATGGCTGCATCTTTCAGAAGAAAATTATGTTGTCATGTTTAATTTCATCAGGCCTGATGCAAAGTCTAAAATACTGGAACTGCTGGTTTCTTCCACATCTGTTATAAGGAGAAATAATTTCAATGACATTCTGGAACTGGAATTATCCTAGGGTACATATTAATTTGTCAACAGCATTGATTATTTCATAAATGGAAATGAGAATATTGCTTTTTCCATTCTCAGTTTAGTTATTCTAAATTGCATTAATGTGTAGAGCATTGAATTATGTCCATTTTAAGGTAAATTTGCAGAACATCATTTCATATAAGTTTCCAAACATCTTTTCAGAGATGGACTTTCTTACAAGATTCAGATAATGAAGATCTATTTAGTTATCATCAGTCTGAATCAGAAAGAGTGCGACTCTTCAGAAGAAATTCCTTGTGATCAAAGTGACTATTTTGTACGAAAAGATAAAACAACAAAATGGAAGAAAGAACCCTTTCGAATTCAAAGACGCATGGCTTCCCAAAATATCATAAAAAAATTGCCAGGCAATACACATATATCTAAAGATGTGGCTTCAACTATCGATGCATGGAAGTTAATATTTGATGACACAATGATTGAAATGATTGCGAGATGCTCTAATATTTATGTAAAAAATATTTTGGGAAATTTTAAAAAGAGACTCAAAACCTATGGAGAAAGAAGAGTTTGTTGCTTTTTTAGGACATAGTTGGATTGCTTAAATCTTTCCATGTAAATGTTAGAGAATTATGGGCGACTGATGGAACATATATTTTTCGTAAAACAAATGAACTATAAGCGTTTTCTTTTCATTCTTCATGCCTTACGATTCGTTGATGTCGGAACACGGGGTGGCAGAAGAAAGAGTGATAAATTAGCTTCGATAAGAGATTTGTTTGAAAATTTTGTCAAGAATTGTCAGAAATTATACCATGTAGGGGAATACATGACTTTGGATGAAAAGCTAAAACCTTTTCGAGGATGATGCTCCTTTTGGCAGTATATGCGTAAGAAACCTGCAAGATATGATATAAAGCTATTTACTGTGTTTGATTTTAGAATCTTCTATACTTTCAACATGGAAATTTACTCTGGTCAGCAGCCAGATGGGCCACACAAGAAAGTCAACAGTTCTTGTGAAAAAGCAAAGCGCATCCTAGCTCCGTTATAGAATTCTGGAGGAAACGTTATCACAGACAGTTGGTATACCAGTTATGAATTGGTATATTTTTTACAGAAAAATGAAATTTCTATCGTTGGAACAATATGCAAGGATAGGAAGATTATCCCACCTGAATTTGTGTCGAATAAGAATAGAAAACAGCATTCAACTCTTTTGGGGTTTCAAAAGGATATAATGCTACTTTCTTATATGGCTGAGAAGAACAATTGTGTTAACCTTTTGTCAACTATGCACAATGATGACCATATTGATGAAAGCACGGGAGATTTGAAGAAATCTGAAGTAATTATGCTTTATAACTTGACAAAAGAAGCACTTGATATAGTTGACGAAATGGGTGGCACTTATTCTGTGGCCAGAATATCAAACCAATGGCCTATGGGCATATTTTTGTCTCTATGAAATATTGCCAGCATAAATTCAATGATCTTGCTTTTATCTACTAAAACTCCACCAGAGAAGTTCAGGATAAGAGGCACTTCTGATTTGGCCTTTGCACTTTTAGATCCTCATTTGAAATCATGACAGAAACAGAAGAAATACAACGGAGATTCTCTTGAAGATTTGCAAACAAAGAAAAGAAAATTATGTTACTGGAGATGTTACATGTGCTGAAGGGAAAAATACAAAAAATCAAAAACTGTATGAAGTGTAAAAAAAAATATATGTCAAGAACACTGTGAAACAGAAACTTCACGTATAAACTACAAAATATCTAATTCTTCTTGAGTGTAATTGATTCGAAAATTAATTATATGACTCATTGTCCATGTAATAATTCTGCATAATATGGATTATAATTGCATTCAAAATTAAAAACACAAATTTCTCGTAGAAAACAATGATTCCTAGTCATCTGAAGAAAACCTATGGAGTACTTTTGATTTATTTGTTATTAATTTTAAAATTAATATTATTTTAAAGCTATTTTATATAATAAATGTTGTAATTAATACAGAATGCATTATTTTACTGAATTGTAATAATATGTTTCATTTGTATGTCATTTAATTGCGACGCGCATTCTCGTGTTACATAATACAGCACACGTCCTCCCGTGTTAACTATACGCCGCTAAATGTCATTATTAACTTATTTATTTTACTTCTATATGCTAAATATCTTATAACGTGATTGTACACCGCTGAAATCATGCCTTCCATATGATCTTTATCTTGCAACTTAACTATACACCGCTAAAATATGGCCAATTAGCCATTCACGAGCTTAGCGAATAAATACGCACTGACGCCAACGGATCCTCTGGGAAAGCACCAATGGATCCTTTGCGGAACAAAACCCAATCCAAAATAAATACGAAAACAAGGACAAATGTAGGAATTGAAAAATAAGAATTAGAATAATTCACAACTGTCCAATGATTTATTCCTAAGTACACCTTGCATACACACACACAAAAAAGGGGACAGTTCTATATCTTCCATTGTACGGGAACAGTTGTAGAAATTTAACTTGTATTTTCCGTGTCTGGAAAGCACAACTTGGAATATATATTTGATTTATATGTAGCATTATTTTAACATAGGTATTTTGATACAAAAATAGATTTTTTCTGAAAAATACCAATTATTTTCCATATTTTGATTCTAAAACTCAAATTATACCTAGATATTAAATTTTGTACTTTTTGGTGAGAAATTTATGGAGAAATCAAAAAATTTATCTTGGCGCATTTTTTTTTTCAATTTGCCGCACGAATGTCACTTGGCAAACTTCTTAATTTATCGCAACCTATTTTCCTTTCCCTTTCTAACTGTACATAAGCAGAAATAAAGTTATTCATACTTTCAAATAATTTTAACAGTGTAAACCACATTTGGCATCATTATCGCTTGTAACAGATATCCAGATTTCAGAACTCGCCAATATGTAAATTCATGTATGTCTGAGGAATTTTGAATAAAAAAGTCGTAATTTTTTTCAGGTGTGCTGAAAAATACATCTGGGTTTTCATCCGCAAAAGAACCCATTGGCGGCGTTGCAGTTTTACTTGCCAAGTTCACCAACAGTTGATCGGCGTACGGTTATGAGATATTAAAACACATGGAAGTAATCCGTGTAAACGTGGTATTTAGTGCATATAATCAAAATAATTAAAGAATAAGTAACATAAATTCAAGTTAGCTGAGAAAATATATTAAGCATATGGAAGTTGGTGTTGGTGTATTTAATTATGGCAAAGCACACTAGGGCTATCTGCCTAAGGGGAGGGATGCCTTTCGTGGAGGACTTTCTAAGGGAAACTGGCTCATATACACGTTACACATGGGGAAAACCACGAAAACGCCCATGCAGCCAGCCCGTTCGCGGGATTCGAACCTCGGACCGAACTACCAGTGTTCAGCGACTTTACCGCTCGGCCGCTGGGGGGCCATATGGAAGTGAAAATTCAATATTAACCAGTTAAATGCGATATATGAAAATAAATTTGTATTGAATTAAAGTTAGCACGGAAAACAAAATATGAAGCCTAACGGAAGTAAAACAATCATGTAATAATGACCCTTTTTTCTTGGCAAAGTTATCTATTTAATGGAAAAAAAATAGTAAAATTCAGATCTGTCTTTGAATATCTTTCAGTATTATAAAATTCCAAAATATTCCTGTTTTTAACAGTGCAGTTTCTAAAGAAATTGTGAAAGTATAAAATCAAAAAGCCAGTTTTGAGATTAGTATCTTCATTGCATAATTTTAAAGTACTTCTATAATACTATGATTGAAAATCCATTATTATCATATAAATGAAATCAATAGATATTCTCATTTAAGTAGAAACTTAATTGCAACTATCTGATTACATAAAATTTTTTAGTAATAAATTATATTCTGCTCTGACTAAATTTTTTAGTTTTTATGTATATGTTCATGTATTGCACAAAAAAAGCAACATATTCACTTTAAATTTGGCATATTAATTTTTATTAAGACTCGCATTCTTGCTTGTAACTGATAACAGGAACCAAGGAACATATTATTTGTTGTTCACTGCTTTGCAACTGATAATGCAACTCATCAGCAGCCAAACAGTAAAGTGATTGAAGTCTGGTAGTTTGGTTAGCCAAGTTAATGGGCAAGTTGCATGATTGTGTTCATGGAATTCAGAATATGTAACGTGGATTTAAACCAGTTCCCTTCAGAAAGACCTCCTTGAAGGCATCTTTCCTCTTAGGCAGATATCTCTCCCATGCTTTTCCATAATTTAAACAAACCCAACCCAACTGATGTGTGTTGCTAAAAATTTTATTTAAAGTACACATTTAATAACATTACAAAAATTGTAAATATGGTCCAAGTTAGATCATTTTAAATGTAGATATTTATATTAATTACACTAATCGCATATATTTATTATATGGATAATTTAAATGTCTATTTTATCATTAATTATTATAATATATTTATGGACAACACTTCTTTTTTGTTTGTTCTGTTCAATTTATCTTTAATATTAATTTCACCTTTAAATTTTCAAACCATAATTTTATTAAAATATAATATCTTCTGAAATTTAGTCACAGTTTCACTCAATCAAATCTGACAGTGTAGTTCACAGATGCAACATAAAAACTGTGTCAAATATCTGTCACTAAGGATGTATGGATTATGTTTTTCATGCCATGTTTTGTTTATTTCATGCTTATGACTGCATAAGAAGACTTACGTGAAACAAATGTTGTGTCACAAGCAGTGACACTAAGATGTTATTTCACATATAACTGAGATGTACAGCACTAATTAGCACTGTAATTTTTAAAGAAAGTATCGTAGCTTTTAAAAAGCTTCTTTTCATGGATTGCGAACTTAATTACTTTATGACTAAAAATAACCTGCACAGCCAGCTCGTTTATCAGGATTTGAGCCGAGATTGAACTACCAGTATGACACCAATAACTACCACTTGTAGGACAAATATAAAGAAAATTCTTGCAATATCATGTAATCAAACGTTAACTATGTGTTATATGGCAGGATTGCTTTCTCAAGTACCAAGGTAGGGAATACGTAATCTATTCTTTATTTAAGTGTTTGGTCATGGTATTATTCATTACATGTACTTTCCATAATTAATATAGAATACTAATATTTTTATTACGAGTATCTTTTTTTTTCTTCATTTTTAAGTGTTTTGCTTGTTGATATTCTCAAAATTGTATCTGATAATTAGTACAATAGGTATAAATACAATACAGTCAAAAGTCGTTAATTCAGACACCCATAATCCGGAATAATCTATAATCCGAACCTCAAAGCTACAAACTTTCTGCGCATGCGTTGCGTTCACGCATGCGCACAGGCGTTTACGAGTGCGCGTAAGAACTTTACGGCTGCGAATATGTTTGTGCGCATGCGCGTGTAATGTGTAACGGAGGTAAGCTAAAGTATTTCATCTCGATGTACTCCGTCTTTGATATGATTTAAATCAAGTTCCTCGTCATTATAATTCGCTTCCGATAGTGAAGAAAGTGACCCAGAGGTTATTGAAAACGAAAACATTTGATTGACAAATTAGTCGGTATTCTCAACACAGCAATTAGGACTTGAACAGCGGAACTTTGTAACTAAACAAGAAATTATGTCTGTTTAATAGAATTAAAGAGAAAGTATTATCACATGAAACGAAGCAACTTACATTGAAAGAAATGTTTAATAAAGTAAAATATTAAGCTTTTTCTTTTTGTAAATTTTGATACCCTTTAGATCATAATTGTTCTTTATTTCATAAATTACGGTTTCATATTTTTAATTTTGTAATTTCTGCATGCCATCTTACTAGATTTAAACTGATGATCTATAATCCGGAAAAATCGATAATCCGGAATCACCGAAGTCCCGACGAGTCCGGATTAACGACTTTTGACTGTACACGCATATAATAGATCAGGGGTGGCCAAACTTTATGTCTGTGAGAGCCACAACAGCATATTTACATCATTCTAAAATAGGTGAAATAGGTTTCAGACAACAAGAAAGGTCTGATTCCAAACAATAATTCAGTGATAGTCTTAATTCAATACGAGTCATGCTCCTGTAATAAATTAATGAATGCATGACTTTTAATACATCCATTTTACATAAGCAGTTTTTCACTGTTATTTTTTTTTCAATTTACTTGCAAAGAGCTTAAAGCATTTTATGTTGAAACAACAGCCTGTTTTTTTCATTTTATATTCTACAATACCAATAATCTTCAAGAGTACTGAAATTCTCGTCAGTAGGAATGTTAATAAAACTAGAAAAATGTACATTTTATTATTTTTGAAGAGCACTTGGATTCGTTACACAAGTAATGGTTTGCTAATTTTGATGACTTTGGGGATCCATAAAACTATTGTCATTTTAGAGAATCAATAATATTTTTTATTTAAATTTAATCATCTAATTGTGTGTCACACTTGAAATCTTCTCAAAGGTTATTTATTATTGGAAAAGCATTAAAAATATATTATCTGAATAAAAGTTTTGAGCCATAAATATTGTTTTCTCATTATTTTACATGACAGTAACTAATAATAAAAATAAAAACATTATTTAACTAATTATTTAAAATGCATATTTTGGTGGCCCATGAAGTCAAAATATTTTAGGGGTTGGAAACCTCATGGTTCTGCGCCACCGAAAACTTCCTTTATTATATGAAAATATTTCTATGTATCTATTGTCAAAAATCCATAAAAATAATGTGAAAATACGAAAAAATTAAATAAGTGAATAATTTAAATCGGCAAATGCAAACAACGACGTGATAATTCAACAAAATGAACATAAGAGGAATGGTTATAACCTTCGAACAAGCGAATAAGTTGAACCGCTGGGTTACCAGGTTTGAACTATTATCGCCAAAGTTGATGATGTTTACATTTACCGGGTTCTTTGTGGAAGTGCTTCCATACATCTACTTTAAGATGATGGTGAAATTTTTTTTTGAAAAATTATTTAAAAGTATAAATTTTTTAAATAAATCATAAAAGTGGGCAAATTTTAATTGGAATAAACCTAAATTTCGAAATGTGAAAGGAAGAATCAAATAAGTTTCATAAAAGAAAAAAAAAAAAGAGATATTAAATAAATACAAAATTCAATTAACATGGAGGCGCTAAAGTTTTGAGAGCTAATTTTTTAATAACTACTCGTGATTTTTACAAAACTTGGCACTTGGGCATAATTTGAGTCATAGAATTGAAATATGGAAAAAAAAATGATATGTCGTTTCAGAAAAAGACCAATTTTGTGTCAAAATACCTATGTTAGAACAATGCTATATACAAATCTAATATATATTTTAAGTTGCAGTTTTGAGACATGGAAAATGAAATTTCAATTTCGACAATCGGTCCAGTAGAACGGGAGATATAGAACTGTATTTTTTGTGCACGGTTTACAGTTCATCAAAACCAAAATGAATAACTATCAGGAAAGAGATTTGCACATTATAAAGGCAGCATCTGTTTTTATACGCTTTTCTTTTTCCAACTCGAATTTTCATTGCAGTGCCACTTGCGTGGTTTTATAATAGCAAATTACTATCTACAAGTACTATTTCATTTTGTGGTTTTTGTGAATAAAATATTTCCAGATGGCTAATAAATTTATGTTCTTTCTTTTATTTGCTAGATTGCAGATTTTGGGCCGGTGTTGCCAATTTATGCAGGGATGCTTCCCATTTAAATTTTTTTCCCTTCTTTTTACTTTTTTTTTTTTTTTTAGTTTAGATGTAAAAAGTTATTCTTCTACTGTTTATTACAAATCAGAGTGTATTAAGTATTTTTTACTTGAGTTTGTATGTTTTCATTGATGCTGATAAATATTTGTGAAAGATTATGACAAGCAATTTAACTGTTTTACATGATCTCTGCATAATTTGTGTCTGTTGGTTATCTGACTAAGGAAGGATACGTTCTTTTAAACTTCTGCCAAAGTGGTTGGAAATATTGTCACCAACTTTTATGGGTTAACATGATTTCATGATCAGATATGTTGTTTTAACTTCAATAATTTTAAGACCTAAAAAATATGTTGGCTTTTATGTCCGAAAGATAGTCCCCCCCCCCAAATGTTAATTGTAATCTTTTGATATTCAGGTTACAACAAATAAAACAGTATCTAAAATTGTAGATTGGAAATGTCTTCCATTTGTTGAGTTTTTTTTTTTTTTTTTCTTTTTTACAGTGAATTGCATTTTTTATGTAGTCAAGAATTCAAAATTTTCATACATTCAACATTTCCTGACCTTTTAATGTACCTTGGTTGATTAACCCCTATTAATTTTTGATCATGAAGGATTAATTCAGTAATATCAGCAGGGAAAACTGCAGTTCAAAAATGAGTCTTAAGTTTCATGACATTATTGAAGAATTTAATAAAAAGAAGGCTGTTTTTTTTAAAAGAATATGCTGTAGAATTTTTTAAGGCTACCCTTTTAGAGTTACACTAATATTTTGTTGATATAAAATTTTGTTGTAATTATGTTTGGAACTAGTTCAGGGTATAAATAAAATTTAGTAACAGGGCTCATATTACATAATTTGATACTTCCTGATTATCCACCCAATCCTGAGAAGAATCATCAGGCAATACATTATATCGTTTAAATGGGTAACCCAGAAGTTTACAAAAATATATTTATGTGGCAGCCCCGATATGGTTGCACATGCATTGCAGCATTGAATTTTAGCTTTTGAAATTCATTAGTCATCTTTGTTGTTGTTTTGATTAATATGTGTATATGTGTTTTTTTTGTAAGGAATCATAATGGTAGTCTGTAGTTTGCCAGCTAATGAAAGTGCTGCATGTCTTTAGAAATATGGCATTTAATATAATACTGGAAAATATAGAAATTTATATTGCATAGACATCACTTTCCAGTTATCGTGACTTTTGTTTTGTGGTATAAATATTTTTATTATGAAATTCTTTTTAGACCCTAAAAGCTAACAAAATGCCAAATTCTGGATACATGAAAATTTCATATGGTTAACCTTCCAGCACTCTCGTATGTGCAAAATTTACGACAAATTTAGTTTTTAATGCACATTTTTCGCATATCGAAGCTGAGACATCTGAATGTCATTTCTATTCCTCCTTTCTACATTTCCCCACATGGAATGTGCCAACAGGAAATTTCCATGTTCATTTGACTTTTTTTTTAACTGGGCATTTGTGCTACGTGGCAGCATTTTTGTAAAAGTTAGGACACGTGTACCTGGGTGAAAATTCGGAAAATATTTTTTCTCAAATATTTTGTAATTTTGTGTTATTAATTGCCATGCATTATTTTAATCTGAATATATTTGTCTCTGTAAATTTTATATCAGTTTTTATGGCAAAAAAATATGTGTAACCAGCTGATTTTGCTCGCATTCTCCAAGAATTATCTGATGAAGAAAAGGAAGACAAGGAAACCTTTGAATGGGAGAACAATAGCGATTTTCATTCCTTATTTTCTTTTATTTCTATTTTTTAGAAATAAATAAAAATATTAAAGTTAGTTTAAAGTGTGTTTTTGTAAGAAGTAAATTTTCTTGCAGAAGTTAGTAATGTTAAACTTACTTTTTTTCCTACCAAGGTGTTTTCCTTTTATATTTGTCTATAATTGCCTTTGATGCATATTAAAATTAGCTTCGATTTTAAAATATAATTATTAAATAATAAATTTAAAATGTTCTATAATGAAATTGCATTTCCATCTATCTAACCTAAGAACTTAAAAATAATTTACTTATATTTGAATGTGATATCATTTGTATTTTGCAATAATAAGATTAATATTTTTATTTCTTAACAAATTTATTATCAATATTCACTCATTTCTGTCGTTTTTCGTGCCAAAACCAGTAAAATAACGGATGTCGTAAAAAATACGACGCGCGCGTGCTCATGTAAAATTGCCAAGCGCGCGTGCTGGTAGGTTAAGCATATAAAAAACAGAATTCATGTTAGAAAAGTCAAATCAATGAGAACATTTCTGTTTTAAAATTATAAACACTTGTTTTATTTATTACCAACTTGAATATGAATGTTTATTACCTACTTGAATAACCACACCACACATTAATTTTTGGAGAATTCTTTTGTGCCTCACGATATTCATGGGGGTTTTCAGATATCCATATGTGCACATTATGGCGATTAACAATGCCAGAAAGATGCCAAAAACAAAAGAGAGAAAAATGCAATTAATAAGCAGACGATATTTAGAAAAGTACAGATATTTAGGCTGGAAAATGAAATTATCTGAAATTAACCACACGCTCAGACGATATTTACAAAAGTAAAGATATTCAAACCTGAAAAGGAAAATATATAAGTTATTCCATCAATAAATGCCATAAGTTTGTTTATATCTTCATTATTTTATGAGTTATTAAACATCAAAATGGGTCCGGGACTTTATAAACACCCTGTATTTAAAAACGGCATAGTTTTAGAATTTCCGATATGCAGTCTCACAGGCTGGAGATAAAAATGTTTTTGAAATCTTTCAGTTTATTATTAAAAAAATTATTAAAGTTTTGAAGAATTTGAAATAAATAATAAAACAAATACAAAATTGAGGCTTCCAAGTACCCATGTTCAGTTGGAGAATTACATTATTCAAAATTTGATGGCTCTAAGGTACCGTTGTTTTTCCATAATGCAAGAAACATTCATGCATTCATATAGATTCTTGATTATTTAGTTTCTTTAAATACTATAATACATGGTGATAATATTTGGTTGGCAACAATTTGAAAAGTGAATCAATGCAGAGAGTGAAACGGCGCCAGATGCCATTTTTGCCTTTTGGGTCTAATGGCCCTTTGGGCTAAAAAAGTGAAGATTTTTGAGAAGATAAAAAGATTGTCAGTGATGAAATTACATAATGGAAAAATTGCCTTTGGCAGCAATTAGAGTTTAACTGTATGGATAACTGCTGTTTTTGTTATTTATTGTTTAAATAACAAAAACAGCAGTTAAATAAATTGCTAGCTAGCTAGCTAAATTTTAAATAAATTGCTAGCTAAATTTTTTCTGTATCTGACTTTTAAATTTAATTTACTATTTAGCCTCTCAGTTCAGATTGATGAATTGTGTCCATGTGCTAATTGCAGAACCTACAAAACTCTTGAATGTTTTATAGTTTAAAGAATGTAATATCCATTAGACAGGTATACTTTTTAATCATAGTTAATAAGCTTTTAGCTGCTACTAACTACTTATCTGTCATATGTAACTTATTATCATATGTCATATGTAATCTGTCATCATAACTAATTGTACCTACTTATTACTGGAGATTTAAAAAATGTCTAAATCCTTAGTAAATATCACTGTGTAAAATACAACAAAGTAATAAATAGAACAAAACAAAGCAATAAATTGGGAACATTGCCACTAAACTATATCATTGTTACACCCGGAAAATGTGTTCGTCAGATTGCAGTTTTTGCCATTTTGGCAGCATATACATGTAATACGTTTTTTTATATAAATGTTTTGTAATTTTATTTTATGCATGTTTTCTTCATTTTTTGACTCATGAATGAATTTTTGATATTAATTTACATAGGATAAGCTTCAGCTGCTTTGCATCAGATTGACAAAAACTAGTTCCTAAGCCCTTTTTATTTTATTTGTTTGGTGGATTGATTGTTAAAATTGAAATTTTAAAGAAACTGTATTTTTTACAAGTGTAGTTTCTTTAGTATAAGTAGAGGAATAGCAGAAACGTATAAAAAGTTAGATTTTGCTACATAGAATTGGTAATTTTATTGCTTATTTAGGCAATGAGCCAGTTTTTAAAATTTTTAATCTCGCCTATGGATTTACTTACATAACGAAATGCCCTTAACTGTTACTGTGAGGCAAATAACTGTTATCTGACTTAACTGTTAACAAATGACATAACTGTTAACAAATGACACCAGAAGTACATTTTTCACTAATGTACTTCCTGTATTGTAGGTTGTGTGTTTGAGCTAATATATGTATAAGCTTATGCTGATGTATTAAAATAGGTGATTTTATCGTTTTTGATTGTGCTGTTTATTAAATTTATATTATTTTCAACCATTTTTAGATAACTAGCGCTTATACAAAAGAGCAAGTGCTATCAAATAAACTGTATATTGAAGCTGCTGCAGCAGAATAATGCTATGAGGAATTTGGTGTTAACTTATTTTAATTCTGTGTTAACACCATATTTTAGTGAGAGGTTGTAATTACACCACTACCGTCCGTGTTCATGCCCTTGAGAGTGTTAAAGATTTTGGAGACTAAACGAAGGTCTACAGCATAGAAACCAAATATTGTAACACAAAAGTAACAGTGTACTTTGATTTGTTTGGGTTTGTTTCCTCGTATGGTGACCGAGTTGATTTACAAATCTAAAATTACTTGCTTGATAAATTCAGAACTCTCTTTGAGTATATTTTTCAGCAAGATACTCATATCGTTAAAATGTAATACAATCTAAACTCGTACAATCTAAAGAGATTCTTTTAGATATTTAGGCAAAGTTAACAACTTTGTCAAAATCCATTTTTCTTGTTACAATAATACTTAATGGTCGTTGGCTAGTCAGTTTCTTTCAAAAGTTCCGCTTAAAGGAAAAATTTTTTGTACTTCAATGCTTTAACTATAAAAATATTTTATGTTCAGGAGTATTCTTCTTCAAAATTGGGGGCCGAAGCTTAACAGTTTGCTAGGTTCAGCAGTACCTGAATCACCTATGGTACTACAGAGGTTCTGTCCTAGCTTCTACCTGCATCTGGATATAGTATATGCTTTCAAAACCAGATGCAGTTAATTTAAATTCATAATTTTTATTTTTTTAATGGCATCAGTTTTCTATACCCAACTTTGTCCATCACAGCTAATGTAAGATTTCTTTGTGCTAGCAATGACAAATAATGGCTAGATGCTGCAAATATTCTGGGATGTCTTGATCACCAAAATGACCAATTCTTCCTAAGTGCAAAAAGTAGTTTAACTTGTGAGGTTGTACTCTGAAGAATGTTGAACCTCTAAATGTATCTGCATTTAATCCACCTCAAGACTATTCAGAACTCATGACCCCTGGCTTTCATTGACATGATGCCTTTTGGATGTAACAAATCATATCTGAGACCCATCAGTGACTGAGCAGTAAAATCATTAAACAGTGATAGTTCGACTTAAATTCAAATCTGGGGCAAGTAGGCTAGGTGTGAGGAAGTTTTTGTAGTTTTTTTTCCATATGTAATATGACTATAAGCCATTTTCCCTTGAAGAGTCTTTCACAATGTATACCTAAGAGAAATAGCTTTCAAATGCTTTATTCTAATCCAAATATCCCTCAATATTATCTGAACACTTTCAGACTTTTAACTCTACATTGAACAAGATACATCCATGACACTGAATATGTTTGCTTTTGTGGTGTGCTTTGTTTGTATACCTTGAGCACAAATATCTGTTCAGCTGTAGATAATATAAATAGTTATACTCACAAAGAAAAAGTATTGAATTTTCAACAATCACTATGAAACTTTTATGCGTGTGAAAAAACGTTGGGTACAAAGTGCACTAATTTGCAACTGCCTACAAGCCCCCAGAAGGGGATATATAAGTATCATATGTGCTTGCAATATTACAGCTGTTGACTGGCAAACATAATATATTTGTGTGCTTGAGGAATTTCTGTGATAAAACACATTCTTAGGAGGGGGGTGTGCATGTTCTATGGCAATTACTTTTACTTGAGTGATGCAAAATAGAACAAAGTTATCACAAAGTAGAATTGTGGAGTAAATAACAAATGATTGTAATCCAAATATAGCTGGAAATGCAGTTTTTTAATTTTTTCAAATCCGGAATTTTTGTAATGCAGACTCTTTCTCAAATTTTCTTTTAGAAAAAAATATGTCATTTAGAGATTACATAAATTAAAAACTTTTAGACTGTTGACAGAAATCAGATGGGAACTATTCAGGCTAAAAAAGACAGAAAGCAGAAGTACCTAGTATTGATAGAACTAATTAAATCTCTTTTAATTTGCTTCCATTGTTGTAAGTTTATTTAATTATGTCGGTGATATTATGACACAATAAAGAACATTCTTGAACACTGATAGCCTAGATGTTGGGCCAACTGTGAAATATTATCAATTCTCATTTTACACAAAAATACACATGAAGCTTTTGGGTCAGAAAATTCCTCTGAAGATCCTGTTGATAGAAATTTTAGAGATAATTTAGTGAATAATTGACAGCTTTCCAAAATTCTTTACATTCAATAAACCATTTTCTTCTTTTTATGAGTTCCTCATCTTCAGTACTTGTTAATATGCATACTTCAAGTTGTAATCTAATACTTAGAAGGTTAAGTGAGAAGGCAAACTATCTTGCTGCAGCTGGTAGCAAAATAAAATGTTAAGATATCAGTTCCCAGAAAATAACCTCTTCTTATCCCTCCCCCAAGAAAAGGAAGATAAACTTGGCAATTACTATTTAAAATGCAGAGAAACCAAAAAGGTGTTCAATTAACTATGTGAAATGATATAAAAATAATTTTTTGTCCATATACTTATTTGCTTTATGTTCCATATTAATATTCTGAATTATTTGACATTACGACAGATTTTTTACTCGACAGTAGTTTTCAGGGTTTTTCAAATGGGTTCGCTGTTACGCCTGTAATAAGTATGTTGTATGATTAGTGAAATAACTTGTAATCTTCATCTTGTAGTACAAATATTAGTTGACAGAGGTGACGCAGAAATAAGCAACAGATGACATGCGTTCAACTTTCTTTGACAGGTATTTTGCATGAAAATTCTTGTAGCAATTGCTTAAAAATACCATATTCTCACTTGTATAAAATTTCGAGGGTAAGGCATGGATAATCATCTATAATCTACTAATAACTACAATAGTTTTTTCATTTGGAAGTGTGAAAGCAGCTAGAAAACATTACTTAACAATTACTAAGACAAATATTTTTTTTTTTATTTTTATAATTGGTGAAAAGGAACTATGCATGTATGTAATACCAATATCCCACAGCATGTAACCATGACCTGCAACCACAACTAAACTTACACAGTGATTTGCAATCTTCATCCAATAACAATTGATTTTAAACTCAATCATTAAATATAAGGTGCTATGCTACACATTTTGTTCTGCCTTCATATGTTTGCAAGTTTCAATGAAACTTAACTATCCAGTATTCAACTTATCAGGGTCAATGTTCCTTCTTACCTTCTTCGGGAACATACAAGGACCTGACTCGGAACAGAGAGCTTACTAAAGCTATGTTCACTAATTGTGGTAAGTAGACAGGATACAGACGAAGGGTATACAAAACCCTTTATTTTTCTCTATATACAAGAACTTCCGTACTTCGGAATACACTGACCCGCTACTTGGGGTCTAACGTAAAAGTATAAAAATAAAACTCTAATTTAACTTTAGAATAATAAACGTGGAAGATTGGCCTTATAATAACAGGAAGCGTATGTAGCACAGAGACTGTGAACACTACAATACGTTTAAATTTATCAAGAGGATTAAAACCTCTGGCCTGGAAGGCAAACAGCAACTGCGTAACTTCTAAGGTAAGCGGCCTGCTTTGACTCACTGCTTCCTCTCCCTCACTTGGCAAAAGGCCACAACTTAAATACTTGGCGTTCGCCAGACAACTTTGCATAAAAACCTTAACGCTTATAATTCTGGCCGGAAGTAGAAAATAAGAAGTGATAGTAAAGATTTAAAATAAAATAAACGTTAGTAAAACTTAAGATCCTTACAAACTAGCCACAAAGCTCAGTAATCGGAATATTTTTTAGTTTTAAATTTTTTTTCTCCAAAAAATTTAGTAAAAGAGATTCGTAACACCATTATAGTGTGCGGAATACTATTAACATATATACATTGTTATCAAGGAGTGGGATTTAATGCCAATAATGGATAAGCATGATGATCCAACACAAATCATAAGAAGTTCATTTTGGTTTAAATGTAAATTAATTATCGATAAGGTGACTTAATTTTTGTAAAGAAAGATATAAATTTCTATTTTTTTCCTTCCATCTTGAAAAAAATGGCTTCATATTCTGTGAAATGCATTGCCTTTTATGAATGAAATGTGTATTTTTTTGAAAACTTATATAATTTTAAATGTAGACTTTTGTTATTTATGTTCATAACTAATAAGATGATAATTTTTATAATTTTAGAGCAGAGTTTTTTCCCGTGATTTGACTTTTCTAACATGAATTCTGTTTTTTATATGCTCAACTATCTGGAACTTTCACATATCTGAAATTCAGTGTTTCCTGAACTTTCCGGATAGTTGAGCTTTTACTGTACCTATTTCTAATTATTCTCTTTTATAAGCCGCACCCCTTATTTTAATCTGCTCTTTTGTGAAAAAAGTGTAACTTATACGCAAGAGAATACAGTATTTAGTAAAGTGTGGGTTATAATGACTACTGAAATAATGGATACAGTGTAACATGAAGGAGATAAATGTGCTAGTGTATATACATTAAATTCCAGAAAGTGCATAACATGGAACTTCCTACTTACTTTTAGAATTTAAAACGGTGAACTGAAGAAACAGCTGTCCAAATTTTAAATCCAGCACATATTTCCTTCATGACTGACCTCAAACACTTTTCCTGCTTTGGACATGCATTTTGCTGTGTATGATATATGTAATGTACTCGTATCAGCCTGTGAATCTAATACCATTATTACCTATGCAACTGTGCATACATAAATTTTGCTTGCAGCCATGCCTGCACTTTTATATGAAGTATGTGATTTCATTTAACAATAGTATGCCCCAAATCTGATAAACATTTTTTCTGTGGATCTATAGCTGTAAATATTGTGAACACATATGCCACTAAATATATATTCTGGGGAGTTGCAAGCAATTTCGAAATACCATATTTTGAACTTTATCATCTTATTCACATGCTTGATCACTTCTGAAATTTTAGTCATGATTATTTCAGAAGCTCTGATAGTTTTCCTTGTCAGTGGAATTTTAGTCAGTGATTCTGCCCTCCACTATTTCTGTTGTATTCAGAAGTTTTATTTTCTCACTAATGGAGAAAACCTATCACTGCTGTTCTTAGGCTTAGAAGTACTGGGGAACATCATAATTCTTACTCTTTGAAGCCCTTATAGTATGAATAAGAAATTTCTGACTTCAAAAGCTGTGGTAAAATGTCACCAGTGACCAACTAAAAGTGTCACCAGACTACTAGTTTCAATCCAAAGAGTACCATTTTTATCCCCCTCCCATTTAGTCCGACAGTCTTCAAGATTATAATGACCTTCTTTTTGCAATCAAAATGTATATTATCATCACCACGCAGAAGGAATAAGATGATTTTAGCAAATTAGAGGATTTGACTATCTTCAGCAGCATTTGTTATCACTCTTACGAGACAAGTTAGAATAAGAAGAAATAGCCTTAAAGTGCCTAGTCTAAAGTAACACACTATAATTACATCAGTTTAGGAAAATATATACACGTGCATATTTTTGTGACTACTGTGAGAGTATATTACTTAGCTTGTTTGATTTGCTGTATTTCATATTCGACCATAGGCAATGGAGAATAAAACACTTGGAATGAACACTTGGTATATATTTCAAAACTTCAAAAGATATTTTTCTCTCCATTGTGAACCACGAACATGACATGGGGATATGAGTGTAGGTACAGTACAAGCCAATAAATGCTTCAGATCCAGAAATCACTCATTTTTAAAGTAATTTTTAAATCATGCTATTTATTATTTGTTGCAAACTGAATTAAAAATAATGCATCTCTTGTACATAAAGTCAGGTGATTTTGTAATTTCTGTTAACATGGCATTAAAAGAATTTTTCCATTTCCTATAAAATAGTGTTGCATAAATTCTGTAAGGTGCGACTCAGTGTATCACAGAACAGTATGAAATATTATTTCATGAAAAGAGTATTAGATCTTATGCAAAAATGATCACAAAATGCACTTGCATATCACTGATAAAAGCATTAGAAAATGTAATATTAACAGTTGGAGAACAAAGAAAGGACTTTGAAAAATTAAATATACAAGTATGTTTTTGGCTGTCATTTCTAAAATTTTTCCTGTGTACTTACATAGGCAAATGAATTCACCCATTAAAGGCTACAGGAAACAGTTAAGGATATGTGAAACAACTGTCGACTGAGGTTGCATTCAATAAGTAGGGTTGGATTTTAGCCAGTGATTAATTGAGTGGTGAAAGCTTTCTTTCATAGTACCTGTTGTAACACAAAAGTAATAAATTTTGCCTTAAATCTGATTTTTTTTCATAATATGACAATAATGGCAGACTCACTTACGAACAGCAAAGGAAATAATCTGTTAATTAAGAACATATAAAAGGGTTTTAAAATGGAAGGTTAATTTACTGTGGATTCTTAAATGAAAATTATTGGCCATCATAGAAGCATTTAAAACTTTATCTATAATTATGTACTTTTGATCTATATAAATAATACTGTGGGAAAAGAAACATGAAATAAGCATTAAACTTTTCTCTCTCTCTCTCTCTCTCTTTTTTTTTTCACTTTAACAGTAAATAAGTAAACATTCTAAGAATAGCAAAATTTGATTGGATTTAATTTAGAAACTTTTCTTCACTCACAGTATACAGAATAAGTGATCAAATTGAATTGAAAATTAAGTAATGAGACACTAAAAAAAATAAATAAATAAAATCTCAAAGGGTTCAGATTTTAGCGATCACCCCCAAAGGGCTGTTGGCCCAGATGGAATAGCGAAACATTTTGTAGGATATTAGATAAATATGCATTTAGACTAACATGGGAACATTATATATCTTCTGTATTAAAAAGTGAAAAAAAAAAGTAATGTATGTATATACAAATATTTAATGCTTTTAATTAGATATATCATGAATTAAATGCATTTTTATCTAAATTAATCAGATTTAAAAAGAAAAAAAATAATATTCTTAAAAAACTGCATCTATTATTTTTTAAACAGTTTATAATATCTTATGTTTTTCTGAATGGCAGCAGATCCAAATGAAAAGTGAAGCAACGCAAAATTGTGTCTTAAGACTAATAACTAATAGAGCCCTTTTGGGGATGAAAAGGAATAAAAGGAAAAATGCAAAAGGTAAAAAAAAAAAAAAAAAAAAAAAAAAAAAAAAAAAAAAAAAAAAAAATCATATTTTCTTTCCATCTCGGGTTCCACAGCAAAATATTTCAAATAACAACTAATGAGAAAATTCGATATCAATGCAGGATCTGGTAAATAACATTATGGGTCAAAAAGAAGACCTTTTTAAAACAAAAGCCATATTGTATAAAATGAACATAATCAAAAAGTAAACTGAAGCAACAGAAAATGTAAACTTTTTCGTATGTTTTTGAAATTTCCAACTTTTTTTTTACAGAATTTTAAATAAATTAGTAAAAAAAAATCAGTTTAATTGAATTAAGCAGTTCAAGTCAAATTTAAGTTGTGCAATGTGAAATTTTTCCTACGTAACAAAGTACTGAATGCAGAAACCACTGCTATCATAAGTCTACCAAACCTTTTAAAATACCCCTTCTTTTAGAACTTGTATATGCAAAATTAGAGATTGTTTATCCCTTTTAAATTCAGTTTTTAGCTCTGTAATTTATTTTAAAAAAGATTTTAATATGTTTTGTAAATCTTAATGTAATATCATTGTGAGTGACAAACTAGTCTTACTGAAATGAAGGATAAAAAAAAAGTCTCTATTATAATCCTGTAATAAAATAATTGAGACATTTTGGCATACATTAAAAGGTATGAATATCTCCTAATCTTTTTTTTTTTGGCTCCATTATGATATTTCCTAATGATCTCTAAACCCACCAAAAAGCCATAAAAAAGTACTGATGAAGAAGCACCATGTGATCAAAAATTATTTATGTAGCAACCTACAATGTCATTCAAATGTATTTATCTGGTAACACAAATATGCATGTAGAATCTCTCCACATAGGTTTTTAATTCATTTGATTATGGCAAAGCACTCGAGGCCTATCTGCCTAAAGGGAGGATTGCCTTCATGGAGGACTTTCTAAGGGAAACTGGCTCACATGCATGTTTACTCATGGGGAACTAACCACGAAATAGCTTTCCATTTTTGGAAAATTTTTGTAAATCTGACTGCAGAATATGATCCCTCCTACAGAAATAGGAATGGACTCCATACTGGAATTTTTGTCGTCTTAGCATCTTTCTATTCACATACAGTGTAATGTGGCTGATATCTCTTATTTTTTTCTTCATTTTATAATTTTGCTGTCAGGGTTGTGCACAATGCCAAATTTGTGCATTTCTCTTATATTTTTTAGAGAAAACTCATCACTGCATATATGGCGGGAAAAACGGAAAGTATATGTCTGGATTGGTTTTGTTTAGTTAGTGTATAAGGGCTATCTGGCTAGAGAGATCTCTTCCTGAAGGACTTTTTGAGGAAACTGGCTGGTATCTATGTTACATATGGATGTGTGTCTTAAATAGAAAAAGAAAAATGTAAAAAAATAGATGGCACTGCATGCACTGCCACATGATGGATGTAAAAAATTGGAGACATTTATTATTTGCATCCCTCTTGTAAAAAAATAGCAGGGGTGCAGATAATCAGAAAATGTGAAAATTACAACTAATTTAGATTATGAGGTTCTTAAAATATAAATGAGTAAGTCATCAATATAGTACAGAATTGATATTTTAAATTATGTAAATTCCATTATCAGCATTATTTGTATTAGAGCAGATTAAATAATTCTAGCAACGAAAAGTTTAATAATAATTTTGAGTTATGGTTTTTGGTAATTGATTTTTATTTTATAAATTAATAATTGAAATAAAATGTAGTTCCTTTCTTAATTTATATAACAACAAATACAAGTACTAACTTATACATAACTCCATTATTCTATATGATTTTGTTTAATATGTTTTAAAGGTTAAAATTATTTGTTATTGCAATTTATTTTCACATTATATGGCATGAATTTTGTTTAGCTGTTATGGATGCATACACAAAATTCAGATTTTTGCAAATATTTTCTAAACAGATAATCTATAGAAATAATTCGTAAGTAAATTATAAAATGAAATGCATTCAAATTTTAATGAATAAAATTATAATACACACAATACTGCTAGTTAAATTATAATCCTTTCATTCCGGAAACACATATTATGCTAACTAAGGTTATGTAATTTGGACAGTCTTCAGTTACCATTTCCCCCCATATTTTTTCCTATTGTTGTACAATACTGTCAATTATGCGGTAAAAGAAACGCCATAAATAAATAAATAATCAAATCTAACTATCCATGTTATAAAAGAAATTGAATATTTAAGATGCATTTTAAAGTATTTGAGAATTGCAGAAGCTAATGACATCGAGGCATGTGAAAATTTACAGGAAACAATCATCATACAAGTAAATTAATTTCAGCCATTGTTTATCTTTATATATCTCACTAGTAATTAGTCATAGATGGTAATGAAATTTCTGCTACTAAACAGCAGTTTAAGAGCTCAGCGATATCGAATAATTACAACAGGTTTAGATAATGTTTCTTACTACCGAAGACTCAATCCATATCTAGAAAAAAGCAGCCAAATTTACAACATGCAGAACCACTTTATGAAAAATTACAAGGAACTCCGTATCGTCCAAACTATGTAATTAATATTCAAATTAACACTTTACTAATGTACAAATATTCTTTGCAATGTATTCGCGTTTCAATACATATCACATTGAGTGTAAAGATAATCTATCACGTAACATTCAATAGATGGCAGCACAAGACAGTTTGATACCAACAATACCAATAGATTTATCATGCATTAAAATACTGGTGCTAATATCATTTAATATATTTTTTTAATCAAATTCCTATATTTAACAACTTTTTAATAAGTAGCAACAATCATACAGAAATCTCGGAATGAAAATCTAAATACAGGAAAACTTCGATTAAATCTACGATCACAAAGTTAAAATAATCTTCATTGAAATTTTTTATGTTCTGTTCAATTTTTCGTGCTAAATAATCTTTCCATCTAAATAAATAAAGATTAGAGAACTTCTATATAAGAACAAATAGTGAATATGAGTTTCAAAAAGCAGTGCCTCTTTTTACTCTGTATCACGTGAAGAACATCAGTAAAACAAAAAGACGAAAGTAAAAGTCAGGTGGCCGCCATCAATCGACGAAAAAGGTGAGTTTCTGGTCGAAGGTCCAACTCAGTGAACTGAAGAATCTAGTATGAAAAAAAAAATGTTAAGGATGGAAAATGTCAGATGGGTATTTGAGCTTTTCTCTGGGAAATAGAGAACATCTAAGAGACTTCATGCAGTTGTTAGGATGAGTGAGAACTGAATAGAAGAAATTTCTGGCAAGTTTTTGAATATAATTTTGAGTTGTATCTACTTTGAGATCACGGTGGATATAAGAATTTGGAATGAACCACGGCGCGTTGATAATCTCTCTGAGTCATTTGTATTGAAGAACTTGAGATGTGCTGAAGGTGAGTTTTGGCAGCATAGCCACAGACAGGACTAGCATAGAGTAATGTTGGTCGAAGTATAGATTTATATAAGAGGAGTTTATTAGAAGCGGACATATGACTTCGTCTGCCAATATTATTTTTTTTAATCTGAAAAATAATAGTGTTGCCACTTTACAGAAGATAAATATTCTTTAGAACCGGTAGAGGCGCTATACATTCCCTCCCAGTAAAAACGATTAGAATATAAACTTCAAAATGAGACCTGACTGTTCTTCCACTGCGTATAGTAGCATAATGATCGTTTGTAGGTGAAATTGGCTCCGGAGGCTTGCATCAGGGAGATGAGATTGAATCATCCTTGGACATGGAAGTTTCCAATGACTGCCTCATGTTCTCATTTAAAATAAAACATGGTTTTAGTCTATCAATTGATATTCTTTTGTCAGTTCCATTAATCTGTATATAGAAGTATATGAGTACTTACGTATTATAGCAACAACCTTAGTAAAATCGCCGAAGTTCCAGAATACGCTAAGATCTGACAAAAACGCGCAAGGCAGTTTTTTAGGCATTGACACGCATGGTAATTCTTCAGCTTTCAACATCGCCATTTTCTTATGCATTTTTTTAGTTCTTGTTTTATTCTAGATTCCGACGGTATTTATAGACAAATCGGGATATTTTTTTTCCTTAAACTCAATTAAAAAAATATGCTGATGGGACACGAATTGTATTCATTCTCATTTAGAAGTGACTACTGGTTTTTCTATTCGAATACTGTATTTTGCGGCAAAGTCTCCAAAGGGAACAATTGCTTTGAATCACTTCTTAAAGCCATCGCCACAAAAGCCATAAGTAATTATTTAATTTATAAGGCATCATTCTTTTAATTCCAGGAAATTCACCAAACTTAGCAAGGCTATTGCGCTAATATGTAAGTACCGTATTTTGGTACTCGGTGTTTGATAACATAAGGATCAAGCTAAACTGGTTGTAAAGGGGAAGTAACCTTATTATTGAACGTAAAAATATGCCAGCGATTCGAAGCTGCTTTGAAACAGAGACGGTTTTATTGCCATTAGTAGTCGCCGCAGAATGTTTCACGCCACGTATAATACTTTGTAGCCCCTGAACAAATTCTGAATTTGTTACATTATGAAGCTTGGTAGCAAACTCTCTAGGTATCGGTTAGGACTTCCATAAAGAAGCTCATCTGAAGCGTATCCTATATCTTCTTTTACAGCAGTGCGTAATCCAAGAAAAACAAATGATAAAGTGACTACCCAAGATTTGCTTAGCTGTAAATAGCACATCAGGCTAGCTTTTATAATTCTGTACTGCAGGTCAATTAATTCATTCGATTGTGGTTGGTATGCAGTAGTCCTAGTGGTCTAAAAGCCAAAATATTTGCTCAAGGATAAGAAAAACTTACTTTCTAACCGTAGTCCTTGGTCAGAAGTAATACGATGAGGCGTTCCGAAACGACATATCCAGGTTAAAATCACGCTTTTTGCAACTATGTCTGGCGATTGAACCGTTATAAGAAGTGCTTCAATCCACCTTGAAAAATAATCAATCGTCGTTAGCAAATATCCAAAGCCAGGATGGAGCCTTAAAATCCATATAACTGATTGCGTATGTCTTTTCGCTTTAGATTGTTGGCATTCTAGATATGCCCCACACCATAATTGACAATCTTTATTGATATTTGTACAAATTAATCTTTTCGCGATTAGATTTCTGATGCTTCTAATCCCTAGATGAGATAGGGTATGAACAGATGAAAATATCTGTAGACGAAAATTTGAGGGTATGTATAGACGGCTACTGTTGGTGGAAACATCACAACAGGTTGTTTCTCGATGCCAGGGATGAGAATTCGAGTCGTTTTCAGCCTTGGGTTATTTTTCAATATTGTTTAACCTTCATCATCTTGAAATTCCGCTAGAGTTGCATAATCAATTGCAGACTATGTATAAATGGTGTTCTACATCGGCTACTATATTTTTTTTTCCATGAACGTGTCGAATATTTGTTCAAAATTGAGCAATGTAATTTAGTTGTCTTGCTTACCTAGGGAAGGCTTTGTCTAAGTTTTGTTAAAAAGCAAAAGTGAGAGGTTTACGGTTCGTGAAAATGATGAAAGATCTTCCTCCTAATACATACCTAAAATGCTTTATTGCTTAAATTCTAGGCCATACGCACTGTATCTTCTCTGTGTATTGGGTAAGGAACGTAGGAAGAAATTTATTAGACGCATCTCTCCGTGTCGAATTTGATGCACGGCAGTATCAGAATCACCGCATGTAAGAGATATAATAGCGCCATTTGAGGGATGAAGAAACATAAAAGCATTACAAAGACCCATTTGGAGGTTTCTAAATGCGTTAAAAGAATCTTCGGTTCATATTAGAAGCATTTCACTAATTTTGTTATCTCCGCTAAGTAATGAGATTTTTTTCCCATGAACGTATCGAATTGTTTCCGAAATCGAAATCGAAATCGAGTCAATGGCTAGGCGGCAATTAGTAGCCAACCGCTACTTTAACCGTCTATGTTGGTAAATTGCCCTAAGGCGTTGGTACTTAAGTTTTTATTAAGGCGATTTACGCCGCGCCAACTAGGCGAAACTTGTCAAATTTTGTGAAATTTTGAGACTCCGAGCAAAGCAGCTTACGCGTGCAATGAGAAATATTGGATATATTAAAAATTATCAAGTTTTGAAACAGGTTATCCAGATTGGAATAATTAAACTAATATCGCGATCTAAATGAAGACAAATGGCACAACTAAGTGCAACAGATTAGCTAAACAAAATATTCAAATTCATCCTTGCTGTAAAACACAGATTGGACAGTGGTAGTCAGGTGGGGGTCACCCTCCCGTGAACTGTCCACTGTGCATCTTGAAATAGTAAATATCACAATTCAGTGAAGTCTTGGTCTGAGAAATTAAACACTAAAGTTCTTGTACAACACTGAGGCACATGAGTTACTGAAACTATACACTATTTACATATAGGGACGGCGGTAAAGTGTTTCCATGAACGTATCGGCTGTTCAAGTTTGGGCCAGTTCGGAGTAAATGGTGATAAAAGCTATTCATTCCTAAAAACTTGCGTAAGTTGGTGGCTCAAGTATTACAACGCCTTTTGCAATATTGATGCACGAACCGCAGTTATTTAACCTTTTAAAACCTATGCATAAGTGCTCACAGTGTGAAATTTCATTGAAGAGGAAATCACTATGTCGTCTAAATAGCAGAATTCAAAACTGAATAGCACCCCTATTCGTGAATCGTTGAAATGTCTGTGCCGCGTTGAGTAAACCAAATGCCATGAAAGGAAGTTTAGACAAGCCAAATGATAATAATAGCCTTTTTAGGAATGTCGGCTTCATACACTGGAATTTGTTAATAAGCTCTAAGTCTATGGATAGGAAAATTTTCTTTCTGTGAAGAACAGAGTCACAGTCAGTGTGAAATGGTAGAGGATAGCGGTCTAGGATGGCAATATTGTTATGGTCCCAGTAATCTCCATATGGTCTCCTGTCACCTGATTTCTTTGATATGCTGAGGACCGTAACAGTGGAATCACAAATTTTTGAGCTGGTTAAAAGTTAGTTTGCTTTCTCTTTGTCACGAATAAAAAGACAATACAGCTTCACCACTTGACTCTTTGTCGTGTGCAAGAGCCGGGGATGTACTTTTCCTGCGGCTGGAGATCAGTCTTGTTAGACAAATTTTAAGGTTTAACTTATTTGAAAGTCTTGTCGCCGAACCTTCGAATGATAACATATACTGTACTGAGTATTAATATAATTGCTTCTAGAGAGGAGTCTAAACTGTTGATGAACGGAGAACTGCCTTTTTGGAGCTCATTAACTTATAATGAGAGCTCTGAAATCTGCTCTTGCGGTTTAACTAACACATTGTCATTATTGGAACATGCTGATACGTTCATGGAAAAAACATCTCATTACTCAGCGGAGATAACAAAAACAGTGAAATACTTCTAATATGAACCGAAGATTCTTGTAATGCATTTAGAAACCTCCAAATGCCTCTTTGTCATGCTATTATGTTTCTTCATCCCTCAAATGGATAGGATGGTAATTTTATTTCCCACTTTTTATCGACCATTGTTGTCAAAATTGATAAATAATACCACTGATTGATAAAAAGCTTGTCATTTCTACTGGTAATCTTCGAAGCCAAAGAGTTTTAAGAAAAGGTTACGTAGCCACGTTATCTGTAGCCGAATTCTTCCTTTCACGTAATAGCTGGAAAAGATTTTTATAACATAATTCTACTTGAATTAATAGCTTAATTCAAGAAGTCTTGGTTTTCAGTGTCAATGAAACTAGAAACAAGCCTGTCTTTAATTTTAATGTTTTGTAGTCTTTTGGTGGATTAATCAAAATATCTGACATTTGTGATAATATGTCAGCTTCAATGGAGATCACTATGTAATCGTATTTCGTTTGATCTGCCATCATTGCAACATTTTGAAATTGTTCATCCAGTTGCAAAAGCCATATTTTTTTATCCGGTTCCCAAAGTGGTGGAAATTTAATGCTAACCCTAGTGATGATCGATGTCGAAGTATCATTTTTATTTTCATCATCGTTTGCTATTTTCAATAATTTATTATTTGCCACATCATGGCGTCTTTAGAGCTGAGAATACTTCTACCAAACTTCGGGTGGTTTTTAATGGGTCTACCCCGAACACTTCTGGTCGAAGCTTGAATGATATTCTTCTTGCTAGAAAAGCACATGAAGACGTTTTTGACAATAGGCTAATACTTCGAAAGCATAAAATAGTTTTAATAGCTAATATTAAACAAATGTTTAGGCAAATTCTGATAGAACCAGCTCAGAGAGATCTGTTCAGAATTTTGTGGAAGATCACAGAACATGAGACTCCTACAGGGTGTAAATTGAATACAGTGACTTATGGCAACAAATGTGCACCATTTCTAGCTACTAACATTATAAAACAATTAGCTTTAGACGAATCTGCCCAGTTCCTCTTAGCTGCCGCAGTTATACTTTCTAGAATATATATGTATGATATTAAAAGCGGTAGCCAAGATATAAAAACTTGTAAAGTTCTTAAAGATCAGTTAATTAAAATGTTTCAGTTCTGTTGCATGAGTCTACATAAATGGAATTCTAATCGTGGTGAGCTTACAGAAAGAGAAGATTAAAACTCCGAAGAGCATTTATTTCTCCAAACTGAATAATCTTCTACTAAAACGCTACGTATGGCTTGAGATTCGAAAGAAGATGCATTTGTTTTTAAAGTTTCAGTAAAGTGCAAAATGTTTATACCAAACGAGAAGTTTTAACAGCTATTGCTACACTTCATGATCCATTCGGATTTAGTGAACCTGTTATAATCAAGGCCAAGATATTTCTCCAGAAGCTTTGGCTAGAGAAAATTAACTGGGATGATGAACTTACTGATCAATTGAGAAAAGAATGGAACCGTTTTCTTCACACCGTAAAGGAGATTGAAAACATTAGAATTGACAGACATGTCTTGAGTGTTGATTCTCAAGTCATTTTTTTTTGTTTTATTATGTTTTTGATATGCTTCCATTGCTGCATATGGAGCAGTTGTTTATCTTCGAAGTTATAATGGAAACTCTTCTCCAACAACTAAATTGTTTGCCAGCAAATCAAGAGGTTTGCTTTTAAAGACAATTTCTGTTTCGTGATTGGAACTATCTTCTTGCTTATTACTCTCACAACTTGTCAACAAAATCATCATTTACCTAAAAATGGACATTCACAAAGTCCTGTTATTTTTGGACTCAACTATCTCTCTCGCCTGGATAAATTCACCCCTTTATCAGCTCAAAAGTTTTGTAGGAAATCGAGTATCTAAAATTCATTCTCTTGCATCAAATTATGAGTGGAAACATATCTCGTGCAGTGAAAATCCTGCTGATCTAATATCTCGTGATGTTAATCTCTCTGATCTCAAATATCGTAACCTCTGGTATTCAGGTCAACAGGGCAACCTGTTGCCGCTGAAAACACCTCGGATGGTTCCACTACGAAACAAATGGACTTCACTGAAAAGGAGCTATATTTGACTGAACTTAAAAGTTTTTCTAACATCAACTTAGTTCTTTCTTCTACAAGTGACTTTATCAACCAGTTTCTCTCTCTAAGTAATAATTTTCATAAACCAATACGAATTCTTAGTTTTAGTTTTAGGTTCACATATAACTACATAAAAAAGGAAAATATATCTTGTTGTATAACTATTGAAGAATCTGAGCATGCCAAAAGGTCTTTAATTGGAGCAGTACAGGTATTCCATAAAGAAATTAATGCCTTAAAGAAAAAAGAAAATGTTAAGGGAAGTAATAAGTTAAATATATTTCTTGACGATTATGATCTCCTACGTGTTGGCGGTCGACTTGTCCATTTTGATTTATCATTCGAGCAGAAACAGCCTATTTTACTTCCAGAAGATCATAAACTAACTAATATTATAATGAACCATTTTCACATAAAATATTTGCACGTTGGTTCTCAAACGCTACTTAATATTGTAAAGCAAGAGTATTGGCTACGAAATGGAAGAAATAATGCTAGGAGAATTGTACATCAACGCATTACACGCTTCAAGGTAAAACCTAAAATAGAAGTGCAGTTAATGGCATCTTTGCCTACGGAAAGCGTCACAATAAATCCCCCTTTTCCTAGGTATAGACCTTTGTGGCCCATTTTACATAAAATATAAAAATCAATATAAAGGTACCCTTTTAACCAAAATTTATGTAGTAGTATTTGTTTGTTTTGCTCCTCGGGCACTACACTTAGAAATTCTCTCTGATCTAACAGCTGAGGCTTTAATTGCTACATTAAAAGGATTTTTGCTCGGCGTGGCATTTCTTCTTCAATATTTTCAGACAATGCTACTAATTTCGTGGGCGCTAATTCAGACCTGAAAACACTGTATCACCTCGCTTCCAGCCCTCCTGAAAATTTAGCTGATTATTTAATTTCGCATTCAATTTCTTGGAAAATTTTACCTCCTAGATCTCCTAATTTTGGCGGATTCTGGAAAACGGGAGTTAAATCTTTTAAATGTCATCTAAAAAGGGTCATAGCAAATTCCAAATTAACTCTTGAAGAATTCTTAATCTTTGTCAATCGAGTTGAAGGTGTCCTTAATAGTCGACCACTTGTTCCATTATCGTCAGATCGTGATGATTTCGAGATTTTAACACCTGGTCATTTCTTAATTGGTCGACATATTAATGCCATTCCTGAACCTCAATTAATTGTTTCAACTAATAGAATTTCTAGATGGAAACAAATTCAAAAACATAATCAATTTATTTGGCAAAAATAGTCAAGAGATTATTTAAATAATCTCCAACAACGAGAAAAATGGCAGGTTGAAAAAAGTAATACCCAAAAGAATAGCCTTGTATTGTTAAAGGAAAATAACCTCCTAATTTGTTCTTGGTTAATTGGTCGAATTCATGATCTATAATACTTGGTAAAGATGGAAAAATGCGTGTTGTTTTAGTAAAAACACCTCGCGGGATTTGTAAACTTAGCATTTCAAATGTATGTTTATTGCCCGGAAATATCTAATCTTTGTATACTCTTACAGCATTTTATTATTTTAAAGGATGTTGTATATTGTATTTAGACATATTTTGCTATATTATTATGTTACTTTGAATTTTGAAATGTCTTATTATATAATTTCTTAAAAATTTCATTGTAATTTGCTAAACTAATTTTGTTGAAATCCAAAAGATTTCAAAGTCGGGCGGTGTTAACGCCACTCTGTAAAATAGCTAATCGTTTTCGTCATTAAATTGGTCATATTTGCATTGCTTTGTAGAGAGAAACATTAGGTATTTTCGGAAGCCGGCAAGTTGAAAAATGAGCAATCGCCTTCGCCGGGAATCGAACCACGGACCTCTGGATACCGGCCCAGCGTGCAGAACCACTACACCCCGAAGGCACGCTAAGAAGGAGGGAGAAATACATTATAGCTTAATATGGCAACACTATGTTGCTATGGTAATATAGTTTTTAAAACTTAGTCGTTTGTTCGTTTCGCTGCTTCATCGGAAGCAAGATTTGAAAGGTTAAATAAAATTATTAAAACAATGTTAAATGGTGTTTGTATTTAAAATTTTTATTACAGTCTACTTGGAAAATCAGGAGCTTCGAAAATGAGTTAACAGAATGCTGCACTTAAGTTGAATTTTTATCAGCTCCTCTCATGTAAGATTTTAAACGATCGTGAGGATATTAATTCCAAATCAGAGAAAAATAGGGAAGAAAACATGAAGCGAGTGCGTCACGGAAAAGATCACAAAGTTTTGAAAATGTTGAAGGTTTGTTCGTATGAAAGATACTGTAATCAACAGTACATCGATGTGAGAGAAATCCGAAGATTTAGCTGGAAAAGAAATAATTGGGAAAGATAAATTTTAGCAATAAATGGCTATTTTAACTGATGAAAGAAAAGAGAAAGCATTGTTTTCAAACGCTTTCATTTTAAAGCAAATATACCGATTTCCTTGCTGCAAGAACATAATTGTCAAATAACTTTTCTAAATTCCTAAATTGCTTACAAATTACTGCCCTGAAAACATTTATAATGTATACAAAACAGGTCTATACTATCGTTCTATACTTTTGGATTTCTTGTCAGTTTCACACTTTGATTGGAAGTATGAATTGCGAATATGAATGTTAATATTTTCAGTTTGCTTGACGACTTCTTAATCAAACTCTTCTTTGATGTTGTTTCTGGGATTTCTTTGCGCAATTGCCTTGAGATGCTGTTTGAATTTAGTCCAGTTTATGAGAAGAATGAACTTGGTGAGGGCATTTATGCAGAAGAAGGTATAAAGGGAATAGACATGATTATAATCAGATGACAACGATAACAGGAGATTACGCGGCGCAGTATGATGTGGGTAGGGAATATTGTTGCAGATAAAGAAGTCAGTTCGGCTTGCAATGTAGACCGAGAATCAAGTGCGATGTTGGAGTATCCAAAGCTCAGAACCGGGTTGAATAAAACTAGTTCTAGTGCGTTTCTGCTGGAATTAGCCCAACAGGGCTGTTTGGCATTCCAATCTCAAATAGCAATTCTGGCAGTGTTGGGTAGAAAACTGCTATTGAATTTATTAACATCGGCAGTGCTACTAAGTTGTATGTAAATGTTAGTAAGAATAAGAATTTATTATCAGGAGTGAGTATGCTTTCAAAAGAGTTAGTGTGTGTGTTGTTCCAGTTATAGTTGGTGTTTTTTCCTGCAGGTTAGGGTAACACCGCAACGCCCCACAAGCCTATCATTCCTGCAAACCTGGTAGTTTGAAAGGAGTACTTTGGAAGAAGGATTGAAATTTATATTTTGGATGAAAATAATGTCTGGATCAAGCTCCTCAACGCAACTGAGTTCTTTCTTCTTCTCTATAAGCTCCATTAGCATTACATGTGAGAATGACCAAGTCTGTGGTTTTATTCCTGATGGTGAGATTAGACATGTGCATTTAAATTCTGTCTAGGTTCCTTTAACAAGATGAATTTTTCAAACTGGCCAGACTGAGGTTTTTCATGCCAAATGTTCAGATTTTTAGAAATTCGCGGAAGTCCATATTGTTGCTTGTGGGATTAGTTTAATCACTTGAGTGGTTATTAGTGAGTGTATTCCGGTAACAGAGGCAATTCTATTATGGTGGGAGCTGACCTAACATGAGCTTTAGAAGTCCAGGCTGAGGTGCGGACCGAAAGATCTTTGAGTTATTGAAGTTTCCTTGAATTCCGTGGACAACCTGAGAAACTGATTGGGTGCGTTGTAAGGGGCAGTGCACACATTTGAGGATATGTTCGGTCAGCTTCGCATTTTCTATTTTCTACGCTGTGTGGAGATCTGAAGAACTACGATGGAATTTCTGGCACCTGTAGCATCGCGGAGAGCCAGGCTGTGTACGGACTGACTCCATGTTTACCTTGGAGTATATCAAGAAAGTAATAATGTAGATCTTTTTCTTTGCTCAGTTTCAGGCACATTAGAAAGAGATGTAAAGGCTTACGCTGTTATCTGTGTATATTTCGTCATATGCTTTGGATGGTATGTAACTCAGGTTATTTGATATTTGATTAGTAGAGGAGAGTTTAGAGGAATAATCTTGACACGATTTCCTTTCAGCTGGGCAGAATAGGCAGATCTAGAAGCTAGCAGATTGACGGGATCATTAGCTGAGGTGAAATCTGGCTAGACAGAGTGGATCAAGAAGCAGTGGTATTGTGCAATGAGGTGGTAGGATTTAGTGAAGTTGACTGGTTTACTAATGTTCGGCTGAGGCTTGGGTTTACTCTTGCGTATTCATATAGATCTTGATTCTTGATTTAGCTGAAAATATTTTTGCTGACAGGAAAATGACATAATTTTGGAATCGCTTTCAGTTTTTTTTTTTTTTTTTTTTTTTGCTGATTCAGCTACAGGTTTAAAGCCTATTGAAAGAGCTTTGAACTTTTCCTCAAATTGTTCTTTCAACTCTTTGGTAATTTCGATTTTATTAAATCTATTAATTTGCAGTATAATTTTTCCAGAATGCTATGCAGACAGCTGTAGCAGGACAGCGATACACCCTTCCCAGGGAAAATTCATTGTAATTCCTTACTATTGCCATTTAGTTTTTCATTGCTCCCATGTGAGTGCCTTCTTCGTTACATACCATCTGTGCGTCACTAGTGTGAAGTATGATTTCCTCGGGAAATTGAACTTTTGATACATCAAAATGTATTGTTATGCTCAAAGTGAAAAAATAAATCCAGGTTCCGTCGAAGCCGAGGAGACGAAGAATTGATAATACACAAAACGCCTTACTTTAAAGTGCCCTTTCTGTGGAATTACTAATGGAATTTTCGTGCGGCATCTGACCATAGGGGGCAGCAAGTCTTGGAAAGAACGTACCAAAATATAATTTCCAGGTTCGCAGGATCCGTGTGATGGGATTTTAAATTTAGCTGCAATACGATAGCAGCAAAAGTACTTCAGAATCAGTCCCACAATAGCAACTGCTATTCAGAAGAACGTTTGATATGAAAAGTAAAAGCATCTCAAACATAAACATATTTATAACAAGTATAAAACAATTGAAACACAAGCGTTATTTTTGAATGAAAAATTTTAGAGTGAACAACTCAACGAGGTTCTTTTGCCTCCCTTGTTATAACAGCTTATTTCAGACTTTTAATCTGTGAAAAGGCAAGGGAGGACACGTTTGCATTAAAGCTGAAGAGCAGATGGCTGAGTCCTGGAGAGTTGTAAAAGAAAGGATCAAAATTTATGGTAAGTGAAATGCAATAAATATAAGTCAAAGGTGTAAGACTGAGTGGGGACATGATTCAAACTAAAAATGAGAGAAAAAAAAGGAGAAATACTCGAACAACGTGTATGACAAAGATGGAACATGTTTATGGAACAACGATGATCTTTCTTAGCCGCATTTATATACATACGGGCATGGGTCTGGTGCAGCACGCGAAATTTCTGTGAAGAGCTATCGCCAAGGACCGTGAAGCCCGCATCTCGCGTTTTATTTTAGCTACTTTTACATCCTGAACGTTGCCATTTTCAGAACAACAATATCAACAACTCCATATAAAAAACAACATCTGTATGAAAATATGTGTGGCCACAAATAAAAAGCAAAGAAATAAATAATTAAATTATACAAGAGTGCAGCAAAAGGATTCGGATATGTATATGTATATAGTACAAAAATACCTATACATATAATATATATATGTATATATATATATATATATATATATATATATACAAAAATCATTGTATATACAAAAATATCTATACTGTTACGGATTTGGTATTTAAAAAGCTTATGTTAGTTGAATTGTAAATTAAATGGTTTTATTTCCAGCGCAGTGCAGCGCGTGACGAAGATTAGAAGAAAGCTAAGCCGGAAAATTGAAAATACAAGAGCGCGTGCATATAACATTTAATAGATATCTCTTTTTGATTTCCAGAAAGTACTAGAAAATTCTCGCGCGCGATTTTAAAATCTTATAAAAGGAGGAAAACCTCTCAGTTCGTTGTAGTGTTTAAACCTCGCATTTTTTAACGCCAACGGTATTCACCACAAGAACGTTGAAGTTGCAAACTTCCTTAATCGCCATAATATTGATGTGTTTCTAGTGAATGAAACTTGGCTCAGACCTAATGATAAGTTCAAGATCAATGGTTACAACGCATTCAGGACGGACAGAGACCATAACAAGGGCGGCGGTACTATGATATTAATTAAAAGGCATCTGCACGCCAACGAGTTTAATATTCCCAATAGCTGCAGCATTGAAACCACTGCGATCGTTGTGCATTCGCGCACAAATGAGCCGATTGTCATCATCTCGGCTTATAATCCCCCCAGAAACATTCTCACCAACAATGACTTGCAAATTTTTAACAATATCACTCACCCTGTTATTATAGCAGGGGACTTGAATTCTAAACATCATAGCTGGAATTCTCAAAGAAATAACACAAATGGCAACAAACTTACTATGCTCTTACGAATGACCTTAGAATTTTTAGACCAACGGAACCTACCAGGTATCATCATACAGGCAGCTCGGATGTTCTCGACATTGTTATTACAAAACATATCCAGCAAATCCCTTTCCTACAGGTGATTAATCAATTAACCTCTGACCATCTCCCTGTTAAATTTACTTACCATGGCTTTGAGAAGACCTTGCTTTAAAGAAAATTATAAACTGGCAGAAATTCAATAATTCTCTGGAACAATTACTTGCACACCCGGCTCTTGCCGATACTGTAGATATTGAGTACAATATCACTAAGATCAATAGTAAAATTAAGAAAGCCCTTGATGATTCCACCAAATTCAAAGATTATAAGAAAGACAAGCTCCCCGACCACATCACTGAGAAAATGAAAGACAAAAACCGCATAGCAAAAATCTGGCGAAGAACAGGCGATCCCACTGTTAAAAGAAATCTGAACAGAAAAATTAGGAACATCAAGACCCTCCTCCTAGAGTACAGATCAAATTGTTGGGACGATTTCTTAGACTCCATGGATTTCTCTCCGAATACAGTCTGGCGTATTGGAAATTCCTTAAGGAATACTAATAACAGAAATATTGGTGCTCTCCACACCAGCAGTGGAATGGCTTATTCTGAACATGACATGGCTGAAGCCCTTGCGCAACATCTAGAAAAGACTTTCACCAATCATGCCTCTAATAATGATGAGACAGATGAAGAAGTCGATAATTTCATTAACCACCTAGCTGGCAGAAATTGTAATAATCACTTCAACCCAACTTCTCCAACAGAAATAAGTAATATAATTAGCAACTTAAAGTCCAGGAAAGCTCCCGGATACGATAGCATCACCAATACGGTTCTCAAAGCTCTCCCAAGAACATACATAGTCCTCATTACAAACATAGTCAATGCTTGTATAAGGCTCAATTACTTTCCGCAACAGTGGAAGCACGCGCAGATAATTTCGTTTGTCAAGCCGGGGAAAGACCCAAAGGACTTAAACTCCTACCGTCCGATCAGCCTTCTTCCCAGTTTGGGAAAGGTATTTGAGTGTGTGCTCCAAAAGAGATTAACTCAACATCTAGAGGATAAGAAAATTATATGTAAAGAGCAGTTTGGTTTTAGAGCCGGTCATAGTACCGTGCACCAACTACTGAACGTTACAGAATTTATTGCAGACTCCTTCGCAAAAAAGAACACAATCGCCAGCTGCTTTCTAGATCTAGAAAAAGCATTTGACAAGGTGTGGCATGAGGGTCTCCTCTACAAGCTGCACCTTGTTCATCTGCCCATCAGTTTTATTAAGCTCATGAAAAGCTATCTTAAAAACAGGACCTTTCAGGTAAAACAGGACCTTTCAGGTGTGTTAAGAATTTCCATACATGCTTGTGCAGTGTGATTGCATGTTTGTGTAATAAACGTTGATTTTCATGAACGAAAAAGAAATACAATCTCCGAATAAGTATTTTTTCGTCTTCCAGTTCCTGTGTTTAGCTGTAAAAGTAAATTCACTTCAAGTATGTGTCTATGCAATTTTGACGATGTAAATGCTGAAATGATTGTGCAGTAAAAACAACTAAAAAAATATCCGGAAAGCTTTTGAAATTTTGGATAGTCAAGCATATAAAAAATGAAATACTGTAATAAGTGAATGGAAGAATAAACTACTAGTCTGAACTCATAAAAACAGTTCATCTTATTTGCATCAACTTGACTATTTAATATTATGCACGATTTTGAAAAAAATGTATGCTGCTGATGTTTGGAATATGATAACGGGTGATTTTTACAATGGTTGTTATGTGGATTAAGACTGCAAGTTGAGACTTTAAATATGAATAGTAATCTGAAAATTTGTAGTAGTAACTTTATATCCAACAATCTCTGCCTAATAACTTCCATATTTTAAGCAATTAAAAATATATATTTTTAACCACTTGTTATTAATTTTATAAAGTACATTCTTTCTTCATTGATTTAAATTTTATTTACTTTCATCTATTTTAATGTTAGCCATTATAAATTTTATACTACTTTCTTAAGATGTCATAGTTGCTAATTAAACTTCCTTCACAATTTATTTAGGTATTTTATACATACATTTATATTTTATGTAAGAAAGGGATTTATTTGCAATAGATATACAGTGAAAATCATTTAACACAAAACTGAGGGGACTGAAATATATTTTCGTGTTAAAGGATATTAATATATATATATATATATATATATATGTTTAACAAAATTAAGCTTAAGACACAATAACACGCCGAATAAATACTAATTCAGAAGTCAAACAACAAAAATCAGCGTTAATTTACAAAATTTTCACAGGACTAGTTTCGATGGTTTTACCGAACCATCATCTTCAGCTGCAAAACCGCAAATGAACAAGATAGGAAATAATGTTTAGATAAGATAAGAAAGCCTGGACAAGAATAAGCAAGTGGCACCATCTGTTGGCGAAACCAGAACTAAAACATAATTCCTCTAAAAGCCGAAGGCAAATTTGGATTGGAATTAGGATCGTTAACTAGAACAGAAAGATTTTTATGAATGTGAAATGCCTCTAGAAAATCCAGTTCTCCAATGGAAGATGTCTTAATTATAGAAGCCCCAAACAGGCTTACATTTTGCTTTCTTTTTTGCACGTGGTGTGGCCGCCATTTTGTGATTGTAGGAGTTTCGGTGAGTACATTTTTGCAATTTTCAAGTTATGTTTATGTTTTGTACATTTGGATATTGTACTTTGCTTGTCTGATTTCATGCATTTTGCTTACAAACATTTTGTTTTCTATTCATTTCAGTGAGGGATTTTTCTGCTATTTTGTGTGTACTTTATTATTGCTCAGTTAATTTAGTTTGATTTTCTGCATTGTTTATCATGCCTTCATCCGTTAATCGTTTCACTAAATTACGCCTGAAACGGCAAAAATTCCTGAATCATCTTGACTTTTTACTTAAATGTAAATGTAAAAAATTGATCCCCAATTTTATTCAAATCAAATCTAATCAAAAACCTTCGAGTCGCGTTTCAAGAATTCTGTTAAATTGCAAACTTGCCTTACTTCGGTCCGTGATAAGGGATACACGTCAACAATTGTCCAAAATTGAACATGAACTCTATAAGCTTCATCTGGAACTCGCTAAAACATATCCAAAATTCACTGCCCTTGAACAAAAGTCTTGGTCTAGAACGGAGAATGCAGTTAACCGTCATAAAAACACCCTTGCAGTTAAATTCGAAAAACTTCTTTTACAGTCTTCCAGTTCAAGTAGTTCAAAAAATCTTCCCATTGTAAACATCAAGCCAATAGTTAATATTTCTAATGTTAGTCTTTCAGAAGAACAAGAGAGAATTCTAAAATATAATTTTAACTTCTCACAAACCTGTAAACCCTCGATTCCAAAGATTTTGGCTCCTATCGAAAAAGCTTTCAAGTTCAGTAAAGTTTCAGATTCACAGAAAGAAATGATTAGGTATCTTATCGCTAATAATGTGAAATTCAATAATAAACCTTTGAAACCAAATCTAACTGCGAGAGAAAGAGCTACAATGCGCGAGATTCATTCTAACCCGGATATTGTCATTTCAAAGGCCGACAAAGGTGGCCAGATAGTCGTCATGGATAAGAACACTTACATCGATGGTGTCACTAAACTCTTAAACGAAGGACCATATAATCCGATCCCTAAAGATCCTTCACCTTCGGACTTATAAAAAATAAAAACCGCGATCAAATCTTCGCAAATCATTTCAAGCAACTTAAAACATTCGCTTATCCCATCTGTTGCGAATTGTGCCAGATTATATGCTCTTCCCAAAATTCATAAACGTGGTATTCCTTTCCGCCCTATTGTATCAAATTTAGGTACTGCCTCGCATCCATTAGCTAAATATTTAGTTTCTAGATTTTCCACTCTATTAGACAATAACATTTACACCATAAAAAATTCAATAGAGTTTGTAAAAAAAGTTAAAAACATTTCTCCTCGTAATTTACTCATGGTTTCTTTTGATGTAAAATCATTATTCACCAATGTCCCAGTGGAGGGTGCATTAAGATGTCTAGAAACCAGACTTCGCGAATTTCATTTCTCTTGCATCGAAATTGATGAGCTAATTTCTCTCACTCAACTCTGTTTGAAACAAACAGATTTTGTTTTCCAAAATAAATATTACAAGCAAACTGAGGGATTAGCCATGGGAAGCCCCCTCAGTCCCATCCTGGCTGATATCTACATGCATTATTATGAATCAAAATTGTTTGAAACTTTAAACTTCCCGGCATGGTTCCGCTACGTAGACGATACTTTTACCCTGTTTGAAGGTAATAAAGATGATTTAAATAGAGTTCTTTCAACAATGAATTCTATTGATCCTGCTATTCAGTTCACTTTTGAACTTGAGACTTGCAATTCTCTTCCGTTTCTCGACATTCTGGTCACACGTAACACATCCAACTTCAGTACTACAGTTTACCGTAAACCTTCATCGGTTTGCCTTCCACCACACTTTAAATCATGTCATCCGACTAAACAAAAGTTAGCTTCATTTTATTCCTATGTTTTCCGTGCTCTTCAAGTTTGCTCCTCCAAACTAGCCCTTGATGAAGAACTAAATTATTTAAAAGCAATAGCTATTGACAGGGGCTTTTCACCCAACATTATTAATCAAGCAGTTAAAAAATTCTCATCTCAACACACTAAAGGCCACACTCTTATTTTAGGAGATTATAAAAATTCTGTTGTCATTCCCTTCTTTCCATCAATTAGCTATAAAGTTGCACATATTTTGCAGAAATTTAACTTTCGGGTTGTTTACTCTCCCATCAATAAAATTCCAACTTCTATACTCAAGGACCCCATTCCGGATATGAATTCCTGGGGTATTTATAGGATTCCTTGCCAGTGCGGTTTAATTTACATTGGCCAAACTAAGAGAGCCTTAAAATTTCGCGTCAAAGAACATGAGGCATATGTTAGAAAAAAGGAAACACAGAAGTCTTCTGTTGCTCAACATTGCTGGTCCGAAAATCACACTTTCAATTTTTCTGCTGCCAAAATTATTCAAAAAACATCTTCCATTGGAGAACTGGATTTTCTAGAGGCATTTCACATTCATAAAAATCTTTCTGTTCTAGTTAACGATCCTAATTCCAATCCAAATTTGCCTTCGGCTTTTAGAGAAATTATGTTTTAGTTCTGGTTTCGCCAACAGATGGCGCCACTTGCTTATTCTTGTCCAGGCTTTCTTCTCTTATCTAAACATTATTTCCTATCTTGTTCATTTGCGGTTTTGCAGCTGAAGATGATGGTTCGGTAAAACCATCGAAACTAGTCCTGTGAAAATTTTGTAAATTAACGCTGATTTTTGTTGTTTGACTTCTGAATTAAAATTAAGCTTATTAGAGTACATTTTATTTACATAGATATGTGTATATGCATGTATTTAATAAAAATCAATGAAACAAAACATCCACAAGATTGATAGAACTTAATACAAAATTTTCAAGTTTTTTGAAAAACAAAACATTTATTGAGTTTTGGGAAAATAATCTGATATTTTCTTTGCATTGTCTTTTTTTAGCATCAAATTGTTCAATGTCAAACATTTTGTTATTCATTTCACCATTGGAATGTGCGTCTGAATAACTGTCCATACTTTTTATGATGTTCCTCATTTCGGATGACGTGGGAACAGGAACTGCATTATTCATTTTATTTTCGTCATCAGAATCTGCATCAATGATAATTTTTTAGCTTTAAACAAACTCCAAAATAACTTTGTCCGCCATAATTGAGGTTGTACACACATTATCATAAATTACTGCAACGAATTCTTCTGATAGTACAGTACAACAGTTCATTAATACAGAAACTTTCTCAAACATTTTATTAAGTGTCAGCTCAGTTTCACTATCCTATTTCTCTATTTCTTTTGGCGCCAAAGAATCTGATACTTTTGAGAATTGTCTGTAATGAAAATAATTTCCATTCATCCTTGGAGTTGCTGAATTCCATGCAGTGCAACATATCAGCCAAACTCACTAATTTTTACTCGCACTGCCATGTACTCGTCACCGAATTCCAAAGCTAACTGATGAGAGATGAGATTTTTGTGTGGCGTTTGTAGAGGTGGAAGGCGAAAGTAGCGTAGATAAACAAAACTGGCTCGTGTCGCAGGCTAATCCAAGGGTATTTCAAAGCCAAATTAGCCTCTTTTCTACGAAATATGTGAAACCACCTCTCTTTTATTTCACATCCCGCTTAAATCTCATCTGCGGTTTAAAAAGATTTGCGGTAAAATTCTAGTATACGGTAAGGCTTTGGCACGATTTTAAAAATTGTCGCCAAGACCAAAATGACCCGTTTACTGCGCATCAAGATGTCGCCAAATCCCATTATTATTCTAGCCAAAGAACGTCTATGTAAAGAAGAAAAGGTTCCATACAAGTAAAATGCTATTACGCCGCTAGAATGCGGAGGGAAAATTTGCCAAGGGATTTGGCGACGGAACCTGGCGGCCAGAATTTCCCTCTCCGCGATGTGTACAGGAAATTGAGAAACACGTGTTAAGAAGAAACGGTTTTTAACAAAAAGAAAACTACGAAAATCCGTTTTTAAATTATTGCGAAAACGTTTCTTCTTGGATTTTTCGCAATAATTTTAAAAACGGATTTTCGTAGTTTTTTTTTTTTCTCCCTGAAAATAACTAATCCATGAATTAATTTACTTGCGCCAAAAAATATTTTCTTTTCCTTTAGAGTTTAACCACTTGCGCTAAGACTAAACTTCACAGTTGCGGTGCCGTGTGCTACAATATAACAAGCCGTAAAGTGTCTCATTTGCGCCGCTCCGCATCTGCGAGTGCAATCCAGAGCTGTAACTCGAGAAATAAACAATCTCGTTGTTAGGCGACGTTTGCACCACGTTATTTTCATTTTTGAGATAAATGCTTATCGACGTGGTGTTCACGTCGCTCGCGGTTTCAGACAAAAGCATCTCGACGTGCGTGGCACGTCTTTTTTGCGCAAGTGGTTAAAGAAATTTTAAACGATATTCATTTTATGAACTCTTGATAACGTGACCTTCGAACTTCGACACCGGTTTCGAGCTTTGGCGACAGATATATCAGACATGCACAGCTGTTTTCCGTCTATGATGGAACGGAGCCACAGCCACGTCTGTTTCAGAGAGGTTTTCCTTCTTTACAATACATATTCTTTGATTCTAACCTCCATAGTACCGTATACTAGGATTAAACCCATTTTGTTTTATATGAGAACAGGTACTTTCTTTAGTTCATGCACTGCACATGCGATTCTCGAGAATAATGGAAACCAAAAGTTGCGGGAAAGTTGCTTTGCCTTTCTAAAAGACAATCAAATTGGAGCTGCGAAAATTGGCTCTATGCCAGCTACCCGAATGACACTCAAGTGATACATAATTCGCCAAAAAAGTTACCTCTTCCGACGTCGGCGCAAAAATCGCTTTTTTTGGCGGGATCGTTGTATGAACTTCCCTGACTTTTCCAGATTTTGAAAAAAAATACTTAAATTCCCTGACTTTTCCCTGAATATTTTGGTCAATTTTCGAATTCCCTGACTTTTCCCGGTTCTCCCGGTTTTCCAGGTAGCGTGGCAACCCTGATAGTAGTTTGTCGGGACCGTTGCATTATTTCGTGTTAACCGATATTTCGCCTTAAGTGATTTCACGTTAAACGTATTCCATCATATACAGATGCGTTTGGACTATGTATATACAAATAATTTTTTAAAAGGAAAATTTATAATCCTTCCAAAATTTTTCGTGCATTAAGCTGTTAAAAATTGATTAGTAAATATATAAAGAAAGAAATTTAGAACAAATTTTTCAGAAAGAATAAAAATTGAAATTCAAATTAACTTGATAAAATCCTATAAAAGTCGAATATCAAATATTATTTTTAGACTAGTAAAATCTTTTTTAATTGTAAGATAATTTTAATGATTTTATTCCCCCCCATTTTTCTTTGCTACTGCTGTTTGATAAGAGGTTCTAGTAAAGTTTTGAGTTAAGATTATTTTGAACTTTCAAAGATTTTCCATTGCAGGATTTTAATTTTTTCTAAATTTTTAAGGGCATGTTTCCCTTTTTTTTTAAGATTCTTTTTAGATTAGAAAAATATTTTTAAATTGGAAGATATTTTTAATGATTTTCCTTCGCTTTGAGGACTAGAATTTTCGGGTGAACTATTAAGATAAAAAATATATTGAAATGGTTTATCAACTGATTCTGGATACAGAAAAGCAAGGATTTTGTTTTAGAAGGAGAAATGTAATTACCGTATTTGACGGCATATAAGACGCACTTTTTTTCCTAAATTTGATCTAAAAAAAGTTACCTGCATCTTATACATGAAGGACACAGGTTAACTTTCAATACTGAATGCTATTTTTAGCCCGGATAAAGGTCTAGACACACATAACTTTTTCTACATCTACATGTGTGTGGCCTTCTAGATAAGGGTGTGTCTTATATGCCGTCAAATACGGTAAATTTGACATACCTCGTCTTGACGATATTATGTTGAAGTTGGTTAGATTCCTCGCCTTTCTTGTTCTTTTATACTATTTTTTAGTTTTTCTTGTGATGGTGTATTTTAACTTGTTGACTGCCGTGGGGGCCACCGGTGACCAGCACTCAACTTGGCTACAGCGCCGTGGGTGATACCGGCAATGCGACCAATAGTAAAATACATAATTAGAATAAATATCGATACTGATAAATTTTTAAATAGTACCATTGTTACTATAATGATTTGAAGAATAATAAATTGTAAAAATTTAAATTATAAATCACAAAAATGGTCTACAGATGTTTGGGGGTCTTCGGTGACAACCAGCAAGAAAAATGCATTAAGCACGATTATATATAACATAATGTTCTGCAGATAATATTTCAACATAATATATATCACATAATAAAAATTTCAAGTCGGCGTCATGGGCAAATCACGTAAAATGCGCGCTGCAGTCAACTTGTTAATTTTTACATTTTAAAGTATTTTATGAAGATCATTTGAACTTCAATTTTTTAGTCTTTGTGAAAAGTTGGTTCTAAATTTCTTTATATATATATATATATATATATATATATATATATATATAAGAACTCCTATACTCCTAGGAAAAAGTAATTTATATACAGTACAAAGTCTTTAATTCGGACTCGTCGGGACTTCGGCAATTCTGGATTATAGATCATCAATTTAAATCTGGTAAGATGGCATGCAGAAATTATAAAATTAAAAATATGAAACAGTAATTTATGAAATAAAGAGCAATTATGATCTAAAGGGTATCAAAATTTACAACAAAAAAAGCTTAATATTTATTTATTTACTTTACTAAACATTTCTTTCAATGTAAGTTGTTTAAGTTGCTTCGTTTTATGTGCTAATACTTTCTCTTTAATTCTATAAACAGACATAATTTCTTGTTCAGTTACAAAGTTCCGCTGTTCAAGTCCTGTAATTGCTGTGCCGAGATTACCGACTAACTTGTCAATCGAAATTTTTTCTTTTTCACTAACCTCTCTGTCACTTTCTTCATGCCTTTATCCATTTTTTGCAGCGATTCCACTTTTTGTTTGATGGACATCGAAACATGCTTTCGCTTTGTAGATCCCTCCAGAATCAGAAAGTCTTTTTGACATAATCGAAAGTTCAAGCTTACTTTTTATAAAATTGCTCTAACAGCCTGCAAAAAATAATATGCCTGATTCAATTAGAAGATTAAGGAACAACGCAATCTGCAACTTTAACTGAAATAGATAATTAGATAATTTTAGCCTAGCTTATACCGTCTGTTATACATTAAACGCACGCGTGTGCAGAAAGTTTGTAGCTTTGAGGTCCGGATTATAGATCATTCCAGGTTATGGACGTCCGGATTAATGACTTTATACAGTATTTATTTATTCCACACTTTCATTTTGAAACATTTTAGTACATGCTTTTCCTCAATATTTTAAAAGTTGATTTTTTGTTGAACTGAAATATGTAATATGTAAAATTCTATCAAAAAACATAATTCAACTCAGAATTGAAACAGGAGATAAATAGAGATAATAATGTGGAGTATTTGATCCTCTTTCCCTAATAGTCATTTGAAACATTTTAGCGTGTTTTTCCATTCAGCTGAAACAGTAAAAATATAGAAAAATTCCCACAAAAACATAATTCGGCTGAGAAACAAAACAGGCCAAAAAAAAAAAAAAAATGGGTTCGCGTCAGGAAACTGATTGGTTTAAAACAGGGCTTCTTAAACTTTTTTTCAGTTGTGACCTTTTTTTATCATAGATTTTTTTTAACGACCCCAAAATATTTATGAAAATTTTGTGGGACCCCATGTGAAAATCCGACACGCACGTGAGTGAAACTGTCAATTTTTTCACTTGTACTGTAAGATAATATGGCAGCTTTAGGTCATTATCTTTAATTTCTCATTTTAAGACATAAAACAATGTAAAATTTTAATTAAGTAACAGATGAAATGACAGCGTCATGCGCAAAGCAAGTAAAATGAACAATTATATTATGAAAAGAATGCGTTGAAACATTTTTGTTTTTCTCTTTGTCTGTATTGTCTTATCTTCATCTATTTTCAGATACATTGTGTAAAAATATTCGGTAATTGTAAAATTATTATATTAAGTTTAACAAATACCAAAACTAATAAAATTTTTTGCGACTCCCTGCTGTAGATGGGGGTTGCGATCTACAGTTTAAGAAAGTTGTCTGAAATAACGTTACAATATTTGATTTTGCTAGAACTTTAACTCAGGCCACAGCCAGTGCGGTTATGGCAGGTGTGCAAAATTTTGGAATTTACAGAAATATCAAGTAGCAAAATTTTTGGAATTTAGGAGTGGAAAAGTTTTTAGAATTTAGGACCCACAGAGATAGCATAGCACAACAAAATGTACCTGTTGGAGCTAGGACTCCAATGCATGGTTATATTCTTGTCAGGAGTGTATGCCTGAATGCAGAGATGCATTTTGAGTCATCATTGCTAGGTCACCAGCCTACACAGCATTGTGCGATACGTCATTCATGTAAATACGGAATAAAATTGATTGCACTAACCTAATTCATGTAAATACGGAATAAAATTGATTGCACTAACCTAATTCATGTAAATACGGAATACAATTACTGTAATTTTTGAATAAGAATAAAACACTTGCTTTCTGTTCATCTGAAATGGGATAGATTTTCTAGCAGTTATTCCAGCAGAAATTTGAAGAAACGGATCATTCTGTATTCAGTTAGATAAACAAATACACAAGCTATGAACATAACATATTAAACCGTAATTCACTTTTCACATTGGACAGCCAATGTTTATCAATTTTCATCATGTGAAAATTGATAAATATTGGCTTTCCCGTAAGTACTTTCGTACATCGTACTTTCCCGTAATTTTGAAAATACTCTATTGCATGGTGTTCAGTTGAAGACAAGCCCGAAATCATTTTTTTTTTTTTTTTTTTTTTTTTTTTTTTTTTTTTACAAAATGCAATTGATAACTTGTATTGTTTTTTTACAAAATTTAAACCTGGGAGTCATGAACAAATTTGTGGGGGGTCACCAAATCCGAAGATATTTATTTGACAATAAAAGGTATATGGAATTTGAAGAGAACTTTGGATGTTTTTAACATTTCCATATTTAAATTTTGATTTTATTGCTTTCCACTTGATTTGTGTGTTATGCTTGATGATTTCCAAACAGGTTGAATCGAATTTCAATGCAATTGCATACGCGTAGCTAAGATGTAGTTTTTTCGACTATGTTAGTAGTGTCTTGCATGTAATTGTAATATGCATCATTTATAAACTATGTTTCTCAATTCTAATCAAATTTGTTGTCAAGTAAGCACATAACATTTCCTAAGTATTGGAAAATTCAGTAGTGTCTCAAAGGATAGTAAAAACAATTTTGTTTCAGCTGCAATTTTGTTCATGATGGTTAAATGGCCCAAAATAGATACCCAATGTTCACAAGAGAAATGGGATGGATGGAGCAACATCAAATAAACTTGGAGAAAAACTATTAATGAAAATGCAAACAATAATGAATCCAATGGCTCTCTTTCTACTTCTAAAAAAATTGAGTAAATATCAAGAAGAGTTTATTTTATACTATTTTACATGTCACATTATTAATGGAAAATGAATATCCATTGTGTGTTCAATGCAGTTAAAACTTGGCACATGGAAAGTATGAAACCTGCGAAATTAAAAACACATTTAGAAACGGTACTTTTCCGTTTTGCCGGTGCAAACGATAAAGCTGCCAACAATGGTACAACTGATGCCAAACAGAATACCTTCACTGGCAACCTTTTACGCCTCATTTTCAAAACAAGTTGCAGCCATTTCTTATCAGATTGACTGTACTGGCATACAATTACATAGAATTTGTACAAGATAGTTAAATTTTATGCTCTAAGACCATTCATGGTAATTAAGTCAATTAGAATGCAATCACACCGCTCATCCGAAGGCGAAAATATAGAAAAGACAAAATCACGGGTCAAATTCATCAATTCTAATGAGAATGGACTAGCGAAGTAAAGCACTGTGGTTTTAGGTAATTTCTGAATAAACTATTCGTACGAATTGAAATAATTCTTGCATTTAAATTTGCATTCCAAATAAGGATTTAATTTGTCATTAATGTAGATAATTACTGAGAGAATTAGATTTTTGTAGCATAGTTTACGTGAGATGAGATCACGTGATGCGAACCGACAAATCAGGATGTTGAAACATGAAAACATAGTAAATTCTTAATGTCTTTTCACAAATTTATCGTCTTTATTTATTGGCTTTTTACAAAATTTTAAAAGGTATTAAAATGTTTATGCCTTCAAAATAAAAAATTCTTTAAACTAACGTTTGTTAAAATTTTTTATGTGTATATTGTATGTTGTCGACAACAAAGTCTGCTTGGCGAAATTTGCGCCAGTGAAACGGAAAGTACCTCAGAAACTAAACATAAAGATTAAGTAAATAAATCTGTAGAATTTTTTTAAGGAATGAGCTAAGAGCATGAAAAATTAAAATATATTTTTGAAAAAATATACAACAGTTCCTGAGAAGATTTACAGGCATCTTAAAAGTTTCATATTTAATTGCAAAAAATTTAAAACCTCATGCAATTGGAGAATCACTCATTCTTCCTTCAGCAATTAAAATAACATCATTTATGCATGCAGAAAAATAAAGTAATGATTTAAAAAGAATAGCATTAAAAAAAGATACCGTTTCTCACGAAATTTCTGTAATATCAGACATTATAGAATACAAAATCCAGTCTTTACTATAAAACTTGATGAAGCTACCGACATTATAAAAATGTCTCAATTCATCGTTTATCTGAGATACATTTTTGAAGACGACACATTAGAATATTTTTTATGTTGTAATATTTGGAAAGGAAAAGCAACTGGAGAGAAAATATTTCAAACTATTGACAGACATTTTGAAACAAATAATCCTACCTAGACACTCTGTGTCGCAGTTTGTACCAATGATGCTGCAGCATTAACAGGTAATTATAAAGGACTAAGAGGGTTAATAATGAAAATTGCTCCCCATATAATATTCCATCACTGTATGACACATAGAAAAGATCTTGTTGCAAACTGATGAAGAATTGGACATGATATTGCAGGGTTATTACTGCAATTAATTACATTAAAAGGCAAAATCCTAAACAGCTGTCTCTTTTTAATGCAATGTAATTAGATAAGTTCTGTATATGAGACATTATTACCAAAGTCAGTTGGCTTTCACACAGAAAAATAGCAAGACATATTTTCGATTTGAGAAATACAGTTTACATATTTTCGGAAGAAAAGAAACATAGATCAGCAAGTTCATTCATTAATAATGATTAATTAGGAAAACTCAGTTACATAGTAGACATTTTCTAAAAACCTAAGCATTTTAATAATGAGCACCAATATTGAAACTTTTAAAACTAAGCTAATACTTTGGCAAGGAGAATTGAACTAAAACAACAGAAACATGTTTTTCAGAATTTACTAAAGAAAATAATACAGATTCCTTGTTTAAAACAACGTATGATAAAACTGACAGAAATTTTGTGACCCATTTTGCCTTTGGTATTTTCAATTCGGTACTTACGTATTATCGCAACCAGGTTGGCGCGATTTGTAAGTTTGAGTAAAAAAGTATGAATAATAAGAAAATGTACATTTATTAATTACAGATAATTTTTAATACAGATTTTTATATTATTTTGTTTTAAAATATAAAATAGCAATTAAACCCTTCCGGTTTCGAATTTGAATAAGTTGCAGAATTATTTTTTCGGCGGAAATCTTTTGGCTATTGCTTTTAGCACTGATTAAAAACCGTCTTCGCCATTAACAGCTTGAGCTTGGCGCCATATAAATTCGATAAGGTATGAGTCAAGATGATGACGGGCTGTTCCTCTCTGTTTTTTGTTGTGCCATTTGGCTGAGCCCCACATGCGCTCTACATGTTGTGTGTGAACACCCGTGTTGGGATCCACAAAGTTATATTTGTGATTAACAGTTCCATGCAGAAATCCAGCATTTTCGAACTCACTTGTATTGTATCCTTTCCAGCAATCCAAATAAATGATGCTTCCTTCCTTGATATTTTCGCAAATTTTTTCCATGAGGGTAACGGCGCTTCTGTTAGGTACAATAACCGAAAAAGTAATTCTGCAAAAAATTAATTAAAGTATTTCAGGGCATTCAATCTAACCAGTAAGAAAAATAATTTCTTTACGAAAAACTACATATAACACGTAGGGTTCCGTAAGTAGGGTCGCCAAATTTGGCGATTTATGCGAGTTTTGGCCTGGTTGCGTTAATACGTAAGTATTAACGCAACCTTCAATTCCAATGTATATCTAAATGAAAAAGAACAATTAATTGATATTTTAAGTGAAGGAACTCTGTGTTAAAGTTATCGATATTTTAAGTGACGGAACTCTGTGATAAAGTTAAGTCTGTAACTTGTCAAAAATTTCAGTTATCTATTGGAAACAAATATGACGATTTAAAAGGAACGAAAGTAAATTATTACGTTTCTTACATAAAATTGTACAGCAAACCTTTAGCTTATATTTAAAATTTCTAAAATGCTTATGTTACATTTTTCTGTTATATAAGCATTGGAAGTGGATTTCTCACTGAAATAGAAATAATTTTGCTATTGAATTAACATGGAGAACTTTTTTATTGAAATATTTTTTCTCTGTGACATTAGTTGCATCTACTACAAACTAAAGATTAAAGAACTGTTTTTAAAACATTTCGAATTCGTTGTCATATTGATCTATGAAGCACTAGATTAGTGAGTTTTTATTACATTATTGACAAATATAGTTTTTAAACAATCAAAAAAATTTTCAGAGGAGATAATTATTTGTCAAATATGAATGTGTTCTCAAAGCGAAAATAAATAATAAGTGATAAAAAGAAAATTAAGTTAGAACATTCACATTTCTAACAAAGTAATTTAATCTTTATAATACAATATATTTTACAATGATAACGCAAAATACAATGTGAAAGGTTATGCGAAGATTATGATAGTACCAAGAGTATTCAGCATTTCTTATAATCCTATTACCAGATAATAATAACATTAAAATAAATTTCATCTGAATGAAGTTTTCTTATTACAGAAACAGTCAAATTATGCAATTACATAAACGAATGCACTTTCAGACAATATACTTAATATTGTTTACAAGTGCAAGCCAAAGTTCTGTTTATGTTACTTCTCGCCCTTCAGCGCATGCTCAAGAATTACCATCCAGGCGAAATTAGTCGATTTGTCTATGACGTCAAAAATTCGAAAAGTGGGGTAGGGTTTTGAAATACGCTACCTGGATCTTCAAAGCTGTGATTATTTATTGCTAGAGTAAAATGTTTTTCAACATTTGCTACTTCGTTCAAATACCGCCGTCCCTATATGTAAATAGTGTATAGTTTCAGTAACTCATGTGCCTCAGTGTTGTACAAGAACTTTAGTGTTTAATTTCTCAGACCAAGACTTCACTGAATTGCGATATCTACTATTTCAAGATGCATTGGCTGTGGACAGTTCACGGGAGGGTGACCCCCACGTGGCTACTGCCCAACCTGTGTTTTACAGCAAGGTTGAATTTGAATATTTTGTTTAGCTAACCTGTTGCACTTAGTTGTGCCATTTGTCTTCATTTAGATCGCGATATTAGTTTCCAATTTGGATAACCTGTTTCAAAACTTGATAATTATTAATATATCCAATATTTCTCATTGCACGCGTAAGCTGCTTTGCTCGGAGTCTGAACTTGGGTGGGTGACAGGCTCCTGCCAATCCTCTCCCTTCACTCCACCTACATTTCACAAAATTTGACAAGTTTCGCCTAGTTGGCGCGGCGTAAATCACCTTAATTAAAAACTTAAGTACAAACGCCTTAGGGCAATTTACCAGCAGAGACGGTTAAAGTAGCGGTTGGCTACTAATTGCTGCCTAGCCATTGACTCGATTTCGATTTCGAGTTCGTTGTAGTTACTTAGTTGGTTGTTGTTTTAAGAGTTTGTTTAGGAAACTGCTCTTGTTGACTGTAGCGAATTCGCGGATTAGCTTTCTTTAGCTGTTTTGAATTAACTTCTGTTGAACGTTTGAGTAGTTAAGATAACTACTGTGAGATATTGTAATACTGCATGAATACTTTAGGAAATTTAAGCATATTTGTTGTGATAATAATAAATTTTTGTTCATTTTCATCGGATTTGTGCATTCATTTCGTAACGAATCCGTACGCACGCAACAATTTTTGGTGTCAGAAGTGGTATCTGAATGCCAATAACAAAAGCGATGGAAGAGCAATTAAGGCAGTTGATGTCAGCCTTTGCCTCGTTTAAAGAAAAATAAAAGAAGAGATGAATTCTAATCAGGAAAAGGTTGAAGCGGTACAGGAAAAAATGAAAGCGGGACAGGAATTTGTTAAAGTGGAGATGAAATCTATTAAAGACGAGATGAAATCTGTTAAAGATGAGATGCAAGCAGGTCAAGAGGAATTGAAAAGAGAAATTACCTGCGTAATAGGAAACAAATTCGAGGCTACTGAAGGTAGAATAGACTCGGTCGAAAGTAAGGTTGGAGAAATTGAAGAAAGAGTGTCCTCCGTCAAAGAACAAATAGAAGGGAGAGTTTCTGCTGTGGAGGAACGAATTGAAGGAAGAGTTTGTGCTGTCCAACACCAAATTGGATAACAAATTGATGATAGGGTTTCTGCAATAGCCAAGGAAGTGGATATTTTAAAGAAATTCGTAGCGACGGCAGGGAACAATAGTGATGGTTTTTAAATTTTTACCCATGCCTGCTCGTCCCTCTCTGAAGTTATCTAGAAGTGGTCTCTCTGAAGTTATATGATGGGAAGACCTCTTGGCAAGTGTATACAATTTTCTATAGTGGCGGATGCGAATGGATGGGATTCCCAAGCTAAGGCCTGTCCTCTCGCCACTTGAGCAAACGCAGCGGATATCCTGCAGACTCTTCCCGAAAACCAGAGATTAGACTTTGAAGCTCTATCTGGCGCATTGGAGCTGCGCTTCGGAGAAAAGTGTTTAAAAGACTACAGCAGGCTTCAATTAAAATCCCGTCATCAGAAGTCCACCGAAACACTTCAGGAGCTCACCACGGATGTTGAAAGGCTGTTACACCACGCCTTTTCGGAGTGCCCGACAGAAACAAGAGAAATCCTGTCGCCGCAATATTTCATCGATGGCATCCGGGACCCTGAAATACAGAAAGCACTGCGAATGGCGGATGTTAAAGATTTGAAAAGCGCTTGATTGTACGCGATGAAATTCGAGGCAACCCAGTAAGCCACTCGTCGATACCGCCACCCAGTCAGAGCTGCTTAAGTCCAGGAGCCAGGGGGTCAGGTCACCGCTCGTCTAGACTATTTAACTAGACAACTGAACTCCTTGAGACGGAATATTGGTGATAAGAAACCGACCGTTAAGTGCTGGCTGGAACTGCGGTGCTGAAGGACACATACGACGAAACTGTAGAATACCCCAGGGTACGGATGTTAAGACCGCTCCTAACCAACAGCAGGGAAACTAATTAGTGGCCATCTCGCGGGGCGGAGGTTGCCAAATAATGAAAAGCCCCAGCTTAAAGCGCTTCAGATTTCTGCAGTGAGAGGCGGCAGTAATGGACTTTTCATAATAGGATATATTAATGGAGTTCCCTGCAACATGACGATAGATAGAGGAGCCAAAGTTACCATCATTCTGAAAAGATTTGGCTCAACAACTGGGAACAAACTTATCTTGACGCCGCCGCCCTGCGTTACCCTCCAGACTGTGTCCGGTGAGAAGATCGACATCGACGGAAAAGTAAATGTTAACATCACGTTTGGAAGTGCCGCTTACCATCACACGGCATATGTAGCAGAGATCACTGATTCTTGCATACTCGGATTGGACTTTCTAAGGAAATACAATTTTCCTTGGACTTTAAAAATAAGGAATTGCATTCTACATCTGAGGACATAGCGTTATTTGGAGTTAATGATGAAGAAGTGAAATCTGTCCATAAAATCATAGCACAAGACAATATCATAATACCGGCAAGAACAGAAATTTTACTTCCTGGATCCATAGCCGAAAACAGAAATTTCCGCTACGGCATCATAGAATATCCACATAAATGTAATAGCCCAAAAGGAGTACTAGTAGCCTCAACACTCGTCGACCTATCCAGAGCGATTATCCCGGTGAGAGTCGCCAATGTAACTGAGAAGGTGAGAATTATTAAGAAAGGTTGCAGCATATACTCCAGTAACCACCGTTGAAAGAAAGAGTAACATCCAAGAATCCGTGTCTTCATAAAGAATTACATCAGAGTTACTTCAGAATGCGCGATTAAACGATGAAGAGAAGAATGCTGCCGATCGCGTCATTAAAGATCTTCAAGTTGTTTTCTCCCGTTCGTCTTCTGACGTGGGTCGAACTAGTTTGACACAACATAGAATCGATACCGGCGATCATCCCCCCGATCAAGCAACATCCAAGACGTCTACCGTTTGTTACACAGGAAGAGGTACGAACACTTTTAAAGGATACGGAAGAAGGCGATGTTATCGAGCCTTCAGCAAGTCCATGGGCATCTCCCATCGTCCTAGTTAGAAAGAAAGACAGCTCAACAAGATTTTGCGTCGACTATCGCCGGTTGAATGAGGTTTACGAAGAATGGCAGTTATCCTCTTCCTAGAATTGACGACATTCTAGACACTCTTTCTGGAAGCAAGTGGTTCTCAACACTTGATTTAAAGAGTGGATAATGGCAGGTAGAAATACAGCCTGAAGACCGAGAAAAGACGGCATTTACTACGGGACAAGGGCTTTGGCAATTCAAGGTGATGCCGTTTGGACTGTGTAAAGCGCCGGCAACATTCGAACGTCTTATGGGGACTGTTTTGAAAAACTTTTCCTATGAAGCCTGCCTGATATACCTGGACGACATTATCATCGTCGGAATGAGTTTTGAAGAACATTTAGAAAATCTTAGGAAGGTGCTTCAGAAACTGAAAGAAGCCAATCTGAAGCTGAGTCCCGCTAAATGCAAATTGTTCCGAAAGGAAGTGACTTACCTGGGACATACCATCTCTGCAGAAGGTGTGCGCACGGATCCTGAAAAGGTAACAGCGGTTAAATCCTGGGAACGTCCCGAAAATGTCCATCAGCTGAGAAGCTTCCTAGGGCTTTGCAGCTACTATAGGAGATTCGTGAAGGACTTTTCTTCCATCGCAAGACCCCTTCACAAGCTGACAGAGATCAAGCAAAAGTTCTTGTGGATAAAAGAATGCGAGGATGCATTTAACAACTTAAAGGAGGCTTTAACATCTGCTCCGATCTTGACGTATCCTCAGCTCGACCGACCATTTATTCTCGACACAGACGCGAGCAATAAAAGTGTCGGTGCTGTTTTGTCCCAAGAAATAGACGGCCAAGAACGTGTAGTGGCGTACTGGAACAAGTGCCTGTCTAAACCGGAAAGGAATTACTGTGACACCAGGAATGAGTTTGCTCGCCATAGTCAAAGCTGTAGAACATTTCCATCATTATCTATACGGGAGAAAATTCCTCCTCCGCACGGACCCTGCCTCATTGGCCTGGCTTTTAAATTTCAAGAATCCTGAGGGTCAAATAGCCAGGTGGATACAGAGACTCTAAGAATATGACATCACTATCCGTCATCGTAAGGGATCATCACACGGAAACGCCGACGCCCTGTCTAGACGACCTTGCCCAGAAAGCTGCCAATATTGTTCCAGGGTGGAAGCGAAATACGAGCTGCTGACTTCGGTCGCAAGACAAATTACAACATCAACATCGGCTGACCGAGACCCGTGGAGTGATGATGAAGTCAGGAAAGACCAGCTGGAAGACCGCGACATTAAACCTATAATTGATTTAATGGAGTCATCAAAAAGAAAACCTACCTGGCAGGACATTTCTATCTGTAGTCCTACATCAAAACAATACTGGGCACTCTGGGATTCACTTCACATTCGAAACGGCGTCTTATACCGGAAATTCGAATCGGATGATGGGAACACGTTCCAATGGCAATTGATACTTCCAAGATCCCGGATTCCTGATTTCCTTAAAGAACTACATAACAGCTCTACAGGAGGTCATTTTGGAATAATGAAGACCTTGCAGAGAGTCCGTGAGCGCTTTTACTCGAATAATGTAAAGGGTGACGTGCAAAAATGGTGCTCATCTTGCGATGCCTTTGCAGGTCGGAAAGGACAGAAGAGACGCAGCCTAGGCAAGCTGCAAGGTTACAACGTAGGGCCGCCTTTTGAACGTATCGCCTTTGACGTCTTGGGACCTCTCCCACGAACTGCTGATGGCAACAAATACATACTCGTTGTCATTGATTACTTCACCAAGTGGCCTGAAGCGTACCCTATTCCTGATCAAGGGCCTGTTACAGTAGCTGAGGTGATGGTACAGCACTGGATTTCCAGGTTCGGAGTGCCTCTTCAGTTACATTCCGATCAGGGAAGGAATTTTAGCTCGTCAGTAATCAAAGAACTATGCAAACTACTCGGCATTGACAAAACCCAAACGACGCCGTTGCATCCCCAGTCGGATGGCATGGTAGAGAGGTTCAATCGAACCATCCTTAATAACCTCTCATTAGTGGTTTCCAGAAACCAGCAGGACTGGGACAAGAAATTACCACTTTTTTACTGGCTTACCGCAGCACTGTCCACGAGACTACCGGCTATTCTCCATCACAGATGCTCTTCGGTCGTGACCTTCGTCTGCCTTGTGATCTATTGTTTGGTCGCCCTCCGGATGCTCCTTCATGGTGTGAGGAATATATTCAAGATCTCCAGGCCCGGTTTGAAGTGATGCACAACTTTGCACGCGAGCGAGTCAACTTGGCGACGGAGAAGATGAAGACCCGATACGACACAAGAGCTACTGAACATCAATTCCACGAAGGAGACAAGGTGTGGTTGTGAAATCCGACTCGACGGAAAGGACTTTGTCCGAAATTACAGTCACCTTGGGATGGCCCGTACACAGTCCTAAACAGGCTGAATGACGTCGTGGTTTGGATTCGTAAGTCTTCGAACTCTAAACCTAAAGGTCGTTCATTACGACAGGTTACCTCATTACTATGGCCATAGTACGTAATGTAAATAATTGTAAATAGTGTAAGACCACGGTCCTTTTTGTTTCTAAATGTGTATTTAGTATTTGATTTTTATTTTGTATTTGATTTGTATTTAATAGCATTTGATTTGTTTTATTTATTGCATTTATTGTTCATGTTGTTTATTATTGTAATGTAATGCTCATTATTGCATTTATGCCACAGTTGTAAGTTTGGCTTCCTGTCCAGGGATTGTACTGTCCGGGACGTGCAGTCTTTGGGAAGGGGGCAGTGTTACGGATTTGGTATTTAAATAGCTTATGTTAGTTGAATTGTAAATTAAATGGTTTTATTTCCCGCGCAGTGCAGCGCGTGACGAATATTAAAAGAAAGCTAAGCCGGAAAATTGAAAATACGAGAGCGCGTGCATGTAACATTTAATAAATATCTCTTTTTGATTTCGAGAAAGTACTAGAAAATTCTCGCGCGCGATTTTAAAATCTTATAAAAGGAGAAAAACCTCTCAGTTCTTTGTAGTTACTTAGTTTGTTGTTTTAAGAGTTTGTTTAGAAAACTGCTCTTGTTGACTGTAGCGAATTCGCGGATTAGCTTTCTTTAGCTGTTTTGAATTAACTTCTGTTCGATGCCTGCATTCGCCTCCAGTAACTCTGCACATCCACTCAAAACCGTCTATCCGTTTTTTTCGCTCTACTAGTTTCATATTTGTTCCACAAATCCGTCACTTATACGATATGGCAATCAAACCTTTCTCCATACACCACTCAATAACGCATTTTTTATCTCTTCGCTCCAACTGATAAAAGAAATCCAGATTCAGATACTCATCCATTCTGCAGTAAGCACTGAATTAGACTCACTCATGAATAATCAAAACATGTTGTAAGCAAAAGAATTCTTTTCTGTATTTTCAGAAGTTACGGTTATAATTTTTAATTCATGCATTCAATATTTTCAATCGTTTGCTAATGATCGTTTTCAATCGTTTGGTATCTTAATAATACTGTTATGAATTTGGTATTTAAAAAGCTAATGTTAGTTCAATTATAAATTAAATGGTTTTATTTCTCGCGCAGTGCTGCGCGTGACGAATATTAAAAGAAAGCTAAGGCGGAAAATTGAAAATACAAGAGCGCGTGCATTAAATAAATAAATATCTCTTTTTGATTTCGAGAAAGTACTGGAAAATTCTAGCGCGTGATTTTAAAATCTTATAAAAGGAGGAAAACATCTCAGTTTGTAGTAGTTGCTTAGTTTGTTGTTGTTTAGAAAACTGCTGTTGTTGATTATAGCGAATTCGCGGATTAGCGTTCTTTAGCTGTTTTGAATTATGTTCTATTGTACATTTGAGTAGTTAAGATAACTGCTGTGAGATATTGTAATACTGCACCAATATTTTAGGAAATTTAAGCATATTTGTTGTGATAAAAATAAATTTTTGTTCATTTTACATAGGATTTGTGCATTCATTTCGTAACGAACCCGTACGCACGCAGCAATACATACCTCTATTACTTCTTTGCGTAGAATTTTAATATGAGCATAGCATGATTTTATTTTATATCTAATGTCTAAGAATGTTATAATAACTAAATTGTTTTTAACATTTTAGGACACTAACCTAAAATATAAGGAATTTCTCTTTTTTTTAAATACTTTTATTCCGTAAATAAAAATAATGAGGAAAGAAAATCGCTATCCCTGATCATATGATTATTTTGCGTTTTAATTAAATTAACAATGAAATACGTGTGACGTCATTACTTCGTTTTAAGGTGCTTTGATTTATACGGAGGTGCAAGTTTCCATTCAGTTTCTTTCTTTCTTTCTTTTTTTTTTAACCTCATTAGCACTTAATACTAAAAAGCTGTTAACAATGATTAGATCTTGTTAACAGCGCTGTATAACAATGATTAATAACAGCTCTATGTCACAATAATTAACAACAATGACTAATAACAGCCCTGTATAGCAATGATTAATAACAGCCCTGTATAGCAATGATTAATAACAGCCCTGTATAACAATGGTTAGAGCTTGGTTATAGCCCTGTAACAGATCTTGGCTGAATTATATCTTTTGATTTTGATAAAAATTTCAAAAAATGTTAATTTCATACATAATGTTTTTATTTATCCGAAGGTGTAAAGTTCGAAATTGTGCAAAAATTAATTACCTCTATGATTAAAGGAAAATTGTTAGAAAAAATTAACGATAAAAAGGAATCTATATCAGATTTTGAAAATTTTCTCTGAAATAGTGTGTTACTTCTGCAAATATGTATGTGTGCAAAGTTTAAAAAAAAATTAACTAGGTAGAAACACGTCAAAAATTAATTTTAGGACTTTCGTTGAAACAAGTAAACAAAGGAACGAATTAACTCAAACTATATAAAAAGATGATGCTAATTTTCGTTATTACTACATACTTTGGTTTATCGAACATGTGATATCGTATTATGTAATTTTATATTAATCGTTTGGACGCATAATTCACTATAGTTCTTTATTATGTATCATTTGATTGTCCTTAACCTTCCCATTTCTAAACTATTTGTATAAAATGTGATTACATTTTTGAAAAGTCATCACATTGGAAACAGACTTGCAGGTGTTCTCTACAATTCTGAAAACTCGGATTATCTTTGTTATCAATATTTGGAAAAAAAAGGAGAAAAAAAGAAAACTACTGATAAAAAAGAGCTGAAGACTTAAAGTATCTTTTTATCAATAAGACCGCAACTGTTCCCAGCGAAAGAGGTTTATTCAATTGATGGATCAACAAAAACAAGAGTCGAACAACATGCGTGTCTATTCGTTTTGGTTTGTTCTAATGTTTTTATTATTAATTTTAGAGCGATGCATCGGTACAGATGTTAATGGTAAGTTTATTTTGTTATTTTCTTTTGCTGGCATCATAACCAAGATCTAAATCAAAGCTATTGCCACTGGATGCCATGAAAGAATTACGAATATTTTAAATTGGAATAACAAGGAGACAAGTGTAATTCTAGGCGACATGCAAGTAGTTGTTACATCTTAAACGAGATACATTACTTGTCTCTCTAGCATTGTTTTCAATAACGAAAAATCTGTATGTATGCTTCTTCCATTGGGGAAAAACGGTAGTACTTACCATCATATTTTGAACACATATATTCTTTCACCTGAACATGGGCACGAAGCCGGAATTTCGAATCTTGAATATGTTCGTATTTTTGTGCGAATTCGCTGAATTCTTAATTAGCAGACTCGGCGGTTAAAAAGCAATGTGTTTTGCTGTCTTAAAATGTAAGTATTTATGCTTCAAATTTAATCCAAACACACGCAATTTAAAAGAAATGTATTGCCATTCGGCAAAATGGGATACATTTTAGTTTCAAATTTAATAAAACTAAACGATTTAAAAGAAGCATGCTGTCATTGTCCGATGTAAAATGTTGTAATCGTTCATGCACCAGTTTGTTGTCATTTTGCGAAGCGTAAAATTTAATTTTTGTTTCGCTTCTCTGCTGAAGCGATTTAAGAGGAATAAACGAAGTTTTTTATTTAAATCAATATTATTTACTAGCTAGAACTCTGACCATTACACCAGCTAGACTCATTAAAGCATTGCTTTGTTTTTCCTTTTTATAGTAACTATTTTAAGCGGCTGGCAGTGCCAGCGTTTAGTTTAGCATCCAAAGCTCTGTCCTGCCAATAGATTTAAAAGCAACAGACACTGCAATTCTTAATAATTTAATTTTTTTACTTCATTTTTGTTCAGTTTATAATTCACATAAATTAAAATACAAACCATATACAAATAATAAATGAAATTTATTTCCGATGATTGCTATTTATTATAAGGAACTATTAGAAAAATATTGATTTCTTAGTTTTTATGTTTTATATTTTTACGTTTTTAATACGGAAAAATTTTTTTAAATAATTTTTATCAGTGAATCCTTTTTTGAGGTGCTAGATTTTAACATCAGGTATTTATCTTGTAGCCCTTTTTTGGAGGGGAGGGGTGTTAACCTTAAATAGCAAAAGTTATTTACTATATTGTTTGGAGGGGATGAGTGTTTTAGAAAAATATTCTAAGGAAATGGCTTATATTAAACCTAAAAGTATGAAAAATTACGAAAGCATCATGCAGCCAGTCTGTTAGTTTCAATTCACATCTGAGGGGAATTACCAGTGCTCATTGGTCTTACCCCAATTCAGCACTTGTCCCTCCCTTTCCTTTTGAGCCTGAGGTGCGTAAGACGCTATTTTATATTTCAGGAATCTTTTGTTAATGATCTAAAATGAATGAGATGTTTCAAAAAGTCTTAAGTTAAATATAAAATTTGATTATCGATAGACGTTTATCCGAATTATTTAATTTTAGTTTACAGACTAGTCTACAAAGATTCTGGAAAATTCTGCAAATTTAATGTAGACGTGACGATGAAAATTTTTGCAAATCTTCAGATCAAATTTTATCTTCGCATTTGATATTATACTTTAGTTCTTCGATTTCCATAATTTTTCGCCCTCAGTATTTATATATTCATGGGTCTGCCGTTTTTTGTGAAACTCAAATGCTATAAAAAGGCACTAGGGGAAAAACTCTATTCAAATATTTATCCTTAATTTTATATTTAAACACGTTAATTATTTATTCATATTTTTTAGAATACGTTCCCTTTAAATAGGCTGCATTATTAGTCCCGAAATGGCATTTTGCGTCAAATCACTTTAAATGTCAGAATCACTTTTCAAATTTTTGACACCAAATATTACTGTCCTGTATTATATTTAAAGAAGCTAAATGATGAAGAATCTAAATGATGTATGCATGTTTCTCGCACTGTAAAAAAACAACCTTACCTAGCAACATCGAATTTTGAATTACATAGTTCTTCACCCGAACATGGGCAACTAGAAGTTCGAATTTTGAATTCCAAATTTGTTTTATCATCTATTTCATATTTTGTAAAACTATAAGGAATTTTTGATTAAAAAGCTCAGCAATTTCAAAGCCAACAGTGGCAATACTGTAGGGAATAAAAAATTTTTATCTCCAGCGCGCGAGACTGTCTATCGGATATTCTAAAGATATCCTGTTTTTAAACACTTGTAGCCCAATGTGGCGTTAGCCCACATGCTCTCGAAACGTGTATGTATCTGTAAATGAAAAAAAAAAAAAAAAAAAAAAAGCCTGTTTAGGCGTAACCCAAAAATTCTGAAAGCTTTCAATTTTTTTCCGGGGAGTCACTATCTTTTTGTACTGCTGTTAAATTTATAAAGAACTGTAAATGTGTCTTATTATTGGTATATTAAAACTTTGGAGACTTCATAGGTAAACTATAATGTTGGTATTATAAGTCAAATTAGTAGAAATTATAATGAACTTCAGTTTTCTATTTCATTTTATGAATTTTTTACATCATCTTTAATTTAATTTGGAATCGTAGATCAGCAATTTAGTTTCAGGCTTCAAATTTTGAAGAATTTTGAAAACGCAGAATTTACGGTTATGGAATTTCATGTATAAGAAATATTACATTAAGGATAAATTTGTTACCGAAAGGGTCAATTTGGCCAGAAGGGCTATTAATTTCGTTTTGGTATTTGGTTCACTATGAACGGCGTTTCACGTTTCAATTTAGTGCCACTAAATATTAGAGCGCTGCATTATATTTAAAGAAATTAAATAATGAAGAATCTGCATGAATGTATGTATGTTCCTCTAATGGGAAAAAAACGATACTTAGAGACATCAAATGTTGAATAACGTAGTCTTCCACTTGAATATGGGCATCTGAAAAAACAAATTTGGAATTTGTTTTATTGTTTCTTTCATATTTTGTAAAATTTTAATGAATTTTTGATTAACGAATTCAACGATTTAAAAGTGAGCAATGGTAACACTGTACGAAAACAAAAGCCTTTTAAACTATTTTCTGATATTGCTGTTGAATTGAAATTTATGGTTTAAGGGCAAAGAACATGATATTTAATAAATAAAGGTAACACACAAAACATAAATAAAACGCCCCGTTTGGCGTAATATAAAATATGAAAGCTCTTAGTTTTGCTTTCTAAATTTTTATTTAATTTCTTTAAATGCGAACTCGTTTTCTTCATGTGTTAATTTATAATCTGAAAATAAAAGATGACAAGTTTTTTTTTTATTTCAAATATTTGAAAATTTCTTTTTAAATAACTGATTAAAATTGTTTCTTCTCCCCAGCAAACAAAAATATCGACAATATTTGTGATAAATATCTGTGATCCGATGAAAATATGCAATCTGATGAAAATCAAAATCAATCAAAATAGCAATCTGATGAAAATATGCATTACTACCCTATGTCCTTTGTCTTAATGAATAAAGGCAAATTTCTACATGTGGCACTAATTTAGGAGGGAAAAGTTATCATCCAATATTTGTTTTTCCAATGTTGTTGGATAATTTAATAACTTAAATGATAATTCCAGAATGGGCTAACTATATTTTAATTCACAGTAATAAAAGAAGACGTTAGGGTTACAACATCAAAGGAAACTTCTTTTTCATTTACGTTTTTTTTCTTGTTGCCAATCTGAAGAAACTAAACTTCGCAGCAACAAAGATAATATTATATGTAGTGAGAGCTTCTACGAACTTAACTCTCTAAAGTAACAGAAGAATCTAACAAATCTAACAGAAGTTCTAACAAACGAATTTGGAAAATAATTATAAAATTAAAATAATACTGCCATTCTGAGCATGGAAATTTTCCTTTTACCCTTAATTCATGACAAATTTAAAAATAAAAGACTAAAACTCTTGCTTGTGGCGCACAATGATTGGAAGAATGCCAAAAGCGATTTTAAACACCTCAGCGCTATATATCTCAAAGGCGTTCGCGAGTTGGTTTCGTTCTTACTAAAAAATTGCAGGTGATATGAGTGTCTGGATAACATTACTAAATTAAGAATGATCAAAGCTCAGTTAATCGAGAGCGGTTCAGTCGCATTGCAGATAAAGCGGGCAGTTAAAAATTAAATTTACATACTGCTTTACAATGAAAATGTAAATCATCGGCATAAAAAGTATCTAACTCTACGGAGAATTAAAAAAGGGTGGGTGGGGAGAAAAAAGCGTCAGATAATAGTAGTGGCAGTATTGATGGGGGTGAGTGAGTGAGAATTTATTGGCGCAAAACCAAAGATGATTAAAATGCGCCAAACACAGGATGGGACGACTACAAATGATGAAATTAAAATATAATAAATAAAAACAAGTGGACAAATGTACCAAATCCAGAGGATGCAGTCATATAAACACAAGGTAAAAGCACACATTAAAATCCAAGACACAATCCTCAAAACAAATTAAATTAGGTAGTAAAAGCCAGTCTCTTTTTTAAATAATAAAATAAATTACAATTAGCTTCTCTTCCGATTAAACGGTCTAGAGATAAGTCACAGCTATTAAAATCTTTCTGACAAAGACTATTAAAATATGGACACTCAATTAAAATATGACGGACAGATAAACAAACATTACAATTTAAACAAACAGACTCATTCTCAGCTTTCAAAAGGCAGTTATGTGTCACTCTAGTGTGACCAATTCTGAGGCTAGTCAAAAGAACTTCCTCCTTACGATTTCCAGGAAAACCCCAATGCTCGATTCTGGGCTTTACATTTCTCAACTTGTTGTTAAGCTGAACGTCTCAAATTTGCTGCCATTTTTTTCGGATCTTCCCCTTGATGACACAGCAGATGTCTCTAAAAGGGATAAGGCGACTGGACAGTTCAACAGCAGATTTTACCGCGATGTCTGCAAGCTCGTTTCGCTTTATTCCCGCATGCCCGAGAACCCAGCAGTACAGGATTTCCTATCCTCGAATCTTTAAGTTTATATGAATTTTGAGAACATCCACTACCACAGGATTTTGAATGTTGGGAAAAGCTTCCAAAGATTTAAGAGCACTATACTGTATAAACTATGTACTTTTCTGGCAGAGCTTTGAGATGTACAGAAGACCATAATATATTGCAGTTAGTTCAGATGTTACGAATGAGAAAGCATGGTGCAGGCATCTGCCCTCTATGTAATCTTCAACTACAAATGCCATCCCGACATGATCATTTGACTTTGATCCATCTGTGTATATCGGATAATAACTGCTATATTTGTGTCTGTGCTCAGCGAAGAGTTGTCTGTAAACGATCTCGTGAGTGCTTGCCTTCACGTGATGTTTGAAAACATCAAGAAGCTGAATCCGTGAATTTTCCCAATGTGGGATTTCAAAATTCTGTACTGCTTGGGGGTGCATATCAGAGAGGGACTGTTCCTCAACGACAGGGCGAACTCTTGAAGCAAAGGTAGAAACACAGGATGGACGTGTTTCAAATAAAGTGTTACACACATTATCAAGTAAGCCCAGCTTATTAGGATGTTCAGGTTGCGATAGAATATTAAAATATTGTAAAAGGGACAATTGCTCATGCCTCAGATAAAGTGATGGTTCGTTAGAGTCAACATACAGGCTCTGGACAGGACAAGTCCTGAAAAAATCCGCAGAGCTTGATGGTGAACGTGTAGGGTTTATATTTATTTTAACTAACATTTATTTTAAGTTTAAACTATCTTTCCTGTCAAGCCTTACTTTCCCCTGGAATTGCCAATGCCAGAGTATGTAAATTTTAGTAGAACGCGCAAAGTATTCAAAATAGTCAGCGGAAGTATTCTGAGTTAAATAGAAGGGAAACGAGTTCGAAAGTGTGCTTTCTTGCTTCACGAGCGTGGAGGTGGCTAGTTAGAAATTGAAGAACCACGCGTTTCGGCCTGTGTGCTTCCCTAGGTAGATAGCTAAATCTTTCAACGTAATATTCAGAAGTTTGCTGAATTGTCAGCGGTATCTTAGAACGCGGTTAAGTTAGTTACGTTTTAGAGAGCCTCGTAGGTAGTCACTTGTTATTATTCATTTTTAGTTTCTTATTTTTATTTTACCGCCGGGTCGGCGTAGTTTGTGAGCGTCAAGAGCACGCATCTGTAATTTCTAAAGTTGAATAAAAGGGATTTAAACCATTTTCAAGACTTTGTGTAATTTCCAGTTCATAGCAGTCACCACTATTGTTGCGTGCAGGTTGGGAGCGCGCAACATTACAAACGGGATCCAGTTTTAACAATACTGATAACCGGGCGGATCCGTAAACAACTGAGCCATAATCCAGTTTAGAGCGGACAAGCGCTCTGTAAATGCGAAGCATAGAACAACGCTCTACACCCCAGGAGGTGTTCGCCAACACTTTTAAAATATTTAATGTTTTTAGACACTTCTTTCTCAGGTTTAAAACGTGAGAAAGGAAAGTTAATTTTCGGTCGAACGTCACTCCTAGAAATTTCGGCCACAACTGGAATAATTGTACCATTCAGATATAACTTAGGTTCAGGATGGAGACCGCGCTTCCTACAAAAGTGCACGCACAATGTTTTCTGTTTCGAAAATGTAAATCCCTGTTTGTCTGACCATTCTTTGATCGTATTCAGAGCCATCTGCAATTGCCTCTCTACGTATCTCATGTCTGCTCCTCGACAGCTAATCTGTAAATCATCTACATATAGTGATCCCCAGATGGTGGGAGGAAGTTCTTTTAATACAGAATTTACTTTTAAACTGAACAGCGTTACACTAAGCACACAGCCTTGAGGCACACCCTCTTCCTGTTCAAAAACATTCGAAAAAAACAGAGCCAATCCTTACTTGAAAAGTTCTAGTGTTCAGGAAATTCTGAATGAAAATTGGTAGGTTGCCGCGCAAGCCACTCTCGTGAAGATCCCGAAGTATACCGTATTTCCATGCCTTATCATAGGCTTTCTCAATGTCAAAGAATATTGAGACCAGGTGACTTCTTCTGACAAAGGCTTTTCGAATAGATGTCTCTAAAAGAAGCATATTATCTACGGTCGTTCTCCCCTTTCGAAAACCGCTTTGATAAGGCGATATAATATTATTCTTTCCCAAGAAGTAGACTAGGCGGCTGTTTACCATCTTTTCAAACAGTTTGCAAACACAACTGGTAAGGGCAATTGGCCGATAGTTGGAGGGATTCCTTGGACCTTTCCCTGGCTTGGCAATAGGAATTACAACAGCTCTCCTCCGTCCACTGGGAAAAGTACGCTCCTTCCACACTCTATTGTAAAGAGTGAGAAGGGCATTCAGTGACTTAGAGGACAGATGTTTTAGCATTTCGTAATTCACGCCATCAAGACCCGGAGAAGACCTATGTGTTTGCAATAAAGCTCTCCTTAATTCAAGCATAGTAAAGTCTCTATTGTAAGGCTCAGATTTGGAAGAGTTGAATGTGATGGGATTTATTTCAGAGTGCTGCTTGATAGACAGAAATGCAGGTGAGTAATTTCTGTTGAAAGAAACGGCAGCAAATGCCTCACCAATAGTATTCGCAATTTCTTCTATGGAGCTAATCATTCGGCCATCTTTTTCCAAAAAGGAAAGTGAGTGGTCTTTATGTTATTGACGACACCATATGAAGTCCAAGAATTCCTTTGGCTCTGCCTCCTTACTTTTCGTGCATTTACTTTGGCTCTTTTAAATGCTATGAGATTTCGCAGAGTAGGATATCTACGAAAAATACCCCATGTTTTTTTCTGTTTTTCAGTGCTTCATGACAATCGCGATTCCACCACGGTTTCGAATATTTTAGTATTTTTTCTGATGTTCTAGGAATGGAAAGCATAGCTGCCTCAATAATAGTATTAGTAACATCTTCAACAGCATCATCGATATGCGCATCTTCTACCATTTCATCTGTGAGCTCTGCAATGGAAAAGAAGAGTTTCCAATCTGCCCTATCGAGTATGAATCGAGGGGATCTCGACATGGGGTTTGCTCCTCTTCGTACAAGAGATATAAAAATGGGATAGTGATCGCTGTTGTAAATATCACTTCCCACACTAAAAGTGCAAAATGGCAACAGATATGGTAAACAGATGGCAAGGTCGAGAGCGTGGAATGTCCTTGAAGGCTCATGGAAGTACGTATCCTGCCCATTATTCAGGAGACAAAGGCTATGATCTTCGATCATCTGCTCAATTTGTCTTCCTCGGCAATTTGTATCTTTACTACCCCAGAGCGGACTACGGCCGTTAAGATCTCCTATTATGATGAAAGGCTCAGGCAGCTGCTCTATAAGACAATTTAAATCTTTCTGATCAATGTGCTCATTAGGAGGCAAATAAAGAGAAACAACTGAAACTACAATATATGAAAATTTACTTGTACAGCGACAACTTGGAGGGATGTCGTCAAAGGAAGCGAACTTGAGGGATAGTCGAGTGAGGTGAGAAGACCTACACCTCCACAGGCACGGTCAGGTTGTTTCCTGTAGTGCCAAGCACACAGGGTGATGAATATTGACTACACTTTTAATGTCAAGAAAATTTCAGTGGAATCCGCTACAGTTCCATGAGATCAGGGTGGCCATTATGATTTATGTTTGTTTTTTCTGTGCTGCTTTTTTGTTTTTCGTGGAAGTAGATGCTCGGGAACATCTAGCTCCTCTTCGACTTCCATACTATCTGAATCTAAAGATTCAGATACCATATCTTCAAATGAACTATTACTATTGCTTCTAGTTTTTGTTACTATTTTTGAAGGCTCATTTTGGGTTTGCTCCGGATTGCTATTTCTTTTTTTTTGTACTACATGAGTCGGAGTTTCCTTTTCTGGCTTGCAGGCTGCTGGGTTTTATTTGGAGGAGTCTGAGCATTTACCAAAGTTTGAGTGGCAACGGTCCGTGTTGCTTTAACGGCACTAGCATATGATCTATTTGGTTGAAGCTGTGTGCTTTGGACCAGCCTTCTGGCTTCTGCGTAGGAGATGTTTCTAGTGACTTTTGTCGTCTGTACTTCCTTTTCTGTTTTTCATTTTGGACAAGAACGAGAAAATGCTGGATTATCGCCTTTGCAATTTACACACAATGCTGCAGCAGTGCAATTATCACTATCGTGACCAACCGACGCACATCGAGCACACGTCAGGTTGCCACGACAGGATGTTTTAGAGTGACCAAACCGCTGGCATTGGAAGTATCGCATTGGGTTGGGAATATATAGTCTTACGGGACAGTTAAGATACCCAGCCTTTATATTCTTTGGCAGATCAGGCGATTTGAAGGTGAGGATCACGTGTTTTGTGTCAATCAACTGACCTTCCTTGCGCATCTTGATCCACTTAGCAGTCCAAACCTTTTGGTCAGCTAACTCGGAAACGAACTCTTCTTCTGAAACAAGCATAAGGTCGATTTCCGAGATCACGCCTTTACAGAAGTTGAGTGTTTTGTGCGCCGACACAGTTATAGGTACGTGTCCAAGTTTGGTTTGATACAAAATTGAAGCGGACTGGGTGGCCGAAATAGTATCTATAAGCAGGTCTCCAGAACGGAGACGCTTAATGTTCTTTGGCTCACCTATGCATGAGTTAATGTATTTGCTTACTAGAAAAGGAGACATCTTTTGCAATTCACCAGAAGGACTAGAGACAACTAGGAAGCGCGGATTTTCAGTAGTTTCCTTTGCATTTGAATCAGTACGGATTTTCTTAGCAATAGATTTCTCAATAATTACTATATCTTGTTTAGTGTCGCTTGAGTCAGGTTTTTTAAAATAAAAATTGAAGCTATGTTTGAAAGAGAAAAGATTCGGGTCCGACGGCCCCGTATACCACGGAGCCCAACAAGGGAACACAGATTCCTGTGTTAGGGCTAGCCGTACCTATACGCAAACTGTGAGCCCCACAGTCGGCTTTCCCGAAAGCAGGCACCACTCCCGAGAGCTTATTCCCAAGCCACTGACACAAGGACTAGTGACCAGCCGATAAGACACCCGTGAGGACGACTAAGGTGCCTCCCGTTTAGCTGAAGCAGAGGCCAAAGTAGTGTGTTGGGGACAGTACCTCGCCCCTCAACTACCAGGACCCTCCTTTCCAGCGACACGGGTCTCCACGCACGGCAAACACGTGGGCAGTTTTCTCGCCACTCGAGAACTAGAGACAAGGGCTGTTCCAGTTTCTTGTGACGAGCCCAAAACTCCGAAGAGAGAAACCGCAAGGGAGAAGAAAGGGGAAAAGTTCCAGCCAAGAGGAGAGGAGAGGAAAAGAGGATAGATCCCTGGGGCTCCAGGATCGTGAAACCCGTCTCACCAAGAAGATGATCCCCTGAAGGGCTAGTGATTGCCACACCCGTACTCACAAAAGTGAGGCCCCTGAGGGTGGCAGTATTGATTCCTAACAGATAACGTCTGCTAGGTGATATTCGAAATAAAAAATCCTTAACCGACTTTTTTACGCAAGTTTAAAATCAATGACATTGATAAAGTGTTCTCATATAAATAGTATTATTGAACGTCATTTGGAAGTTATGTAACTTCATCATCATTTCTATTTAGAGTGCCCCTATGCCGCATACATTTACAAGCATCAGTGCTTCTCCCGGATTCGAGTCCTAGTCCTTCGGTGCACCAGTAGGCTCCTCTAAACACTATACCGTCTGGGCAACCCAACTATTGTGTTGATATTTAAGAGATAAATGGAGTTTATTACTTAGAGAGACGATATTTTATATGTAATTGCATTAAATACTAAATTTGTTTTTCTGTACAAATACTGTTTTACAGAATGTGATGTCTTACAATGTGTAATTTGTTAGTTGTTTTCACTTTTATGATTATCAACTTAATTTTGTTCGTATGTTGAGGGTCTGTATTTTTATGGTAGTAAGTTTTATTGTTAATACTGTTATAATCTTATACAGTCATGATTGTATAATATAAGTCCTATTAGACTGAGAAACGAGTTATCGATCCATCTATGTAAATGAGAAAATTTGCTGTGGAACTTTTGAAGTTTTAAATAAATCTTTTCACTGAATTTAAATTTAAGTCGAAAGCAACACAATTACATACAATCAAACCTCTGCCACTTGTGGGTAATAATATAATGATTAATAATGGAATTTAACAATTAAAATTATTTAAACCGGACACTACACGAGCGACCAGCTCGTCTTTAACGATACGATTTGACGCTGGCTAGCAAACGGCTAATGCCGGAATATTAATTGGCAGATCTGGGAGGTAGCAGGTAAATATGAAAGCTTCGCTGCCTTAAATTACATCTTTAAAATGCTCCAGACCTTCGCCTTTAACCCTTTGAAGGCCAAAACGTTTGAGACACCTTTTCATTCACACGACCACACTTGCCCGAAACGGCTGAGATTGCGAAACTATTTTCTTCCCTCCCCCCAAGGTATGGAGTAGCGGGTGCGGTTTCCCCAAAGGCATTATATCAGTTAATGGCAGACAGCTTATTTTAAAAGGCTAAAGGAAGCTTCTTAATTAGGAAGTAGAAAGGATACCATTTGAAATTTTTGCACCTCTTTTTTCTCTAAAGGGATGATGAGGGGAGGAAATAGACGAGACGGGTAATGGATGGGGACGGGCGTTTCGGTATTTTAAGCACACAGGTAAGCGAAGGCTTCGGTTTTCTAATGGTTAATACTCTTTAACTCATGTTTTTCGTTCGGGCTGCGCGTAAGTTAATAGACCCAAGGCTACGAAATTTGGTATATAGGTGCATCTAGACCAGTGCAAGTCGAAGCGAGTTTTTTCAAAATTCGAATAAGATTTTTTTAAATTTTATCTTTTTCGATGATATAGCCTCATTTTGAATAGTTTCATTCTTTTAGAAATGTGCTTTTGGCAACAGATTTGCCTTCAATGCTTTGTATACTGGACTGCTGACTGTTGAAAATATGAGATAAAATATTGCTTATATCATGATGCTTATTTTCTTTTGATTTTTGGACACGCAACACGCATATCGCAACTTCTTATTCTGACGCGCATGTGTCTCGCGAGGCACAACTAAAAGAATTTCCTTTTTTTCTCTTTCAATCTCTCTTTATTAGCTAATGGCAAAGAGGTTTCTATATTTTGAATTACGTAATTCACAAAGCACAATTTCGATTGGTTATTGCTTTCTGATGATAGTTTCATTCTTTGAGAAATGTGGTGTTTGGCAACAGTTTTTCATTCATTGCTTTGCATATAGAACTGCTGACTGTTTTCTCTTGAAAATATGAGATTTATTGCTTATTTCATTGTAAATTTTTTACATTATGTTTTAATTACATAAAAAGTTTTACATGACTTTTTTTAGGAAACATAATAATTTTTTGAGCATAATATTTTTTTGTATAATGTAACATGAAGTACTTGAATGAGACGGAGCTCTTCCGAAAAAACAAGATTACAGGAGCAAATCTGTTTAACATTGAGGTAAATGGCTATCTCGCAAAACTGGGGATGGTTTTGGGGACTAATTTTTGTCGCTAAATTTGGCTAGAAATTGCCATTTGGCGACATTTTGGCCTGGTACCTGTATAACTTAATTCTTATTGTAATTGTTCCTTGAATGTGCGAGTAACTTCAACAGTTTTTTAGTTCAGAGTTGACTCACTCGGATTAATGAGAGTACTACGAGCTTCGCCTTTTAGATGCACTTTACATTACGTTGTGTTTAACGTTCTTAGTAGTTTGAATTGGAGCTACTGATTGTGTTCTGTGATTATGTGAAGAGCTGTGAGAGTGCTTTTGTGGAAACTCTAAAGTGCTTTGGTGAAATAAATTTTATCAAATCTATCATGGGTTCTGTGTCCATTCAATCCTTGACGAACCCATACGCTCCCTCGTTTAAGAGTGCGCACAGTTTTGTGACGACAGAATCGAGCCATGCCGAGTACATTCTTCAATCACAGAGTAAGCTGCGCTGGTAAGATACTGGATGAAAAAGATGGTTTTATTTTATAAAATCGAAAATTTTATCACTAATACAGGGTTCGTACGGTCCTTAAGAGTCCTTTAAAGTCCTTAGATTTCTTGGAATCGATTTTTGGTCCTTAAAAGTCCTTAATTTTGGCCGAAATCAACAGAAGGTCCTTACTAAGAAGGTCCTTAATTTTAATCGTCTGAAATTTCTGTCTGTTTTTACGACTGTCATTTTGAGTGCGAATTAGCACTTTCTTTGAGGAATATTTTTGGCGATTTACTGCCGTATATATGGTAATCTTTTGAATGGGTTCATGAGTTATAATTTGTTTCTGTTTCTAATATAAAGGATGGGATACTCGAGTTTCTAAGCAAGAAGTGAAACATAAGCATTTCGAAATTCGTTTTTTCTAGTAAAGAGCTTTCAAACAACCTTTTGCTTTTGGGGTAAAATTAATTTTATAGAGAAAACTGATGCACATTTTGGCGATTTTAAGATTAGTTTCTATAGAAACTTTTTAATTCCAAAATCTGAGTATTTTTCGACGATTTTTTTTAAAACGTCGTAACATTGATAAATTTTATTAAAATAATGGTAATATATTGAAATTATATTTAAAAAATAACATTAAAATCAAACATTTTTATTTTTCGCTGTCATATTATAAAATTTCATTTTGGCAACTTATACAATATTTTAAATCTGAAAAACAAACAAGGTATAATGCTATAAAGCACAATTTACGAAACAGCTCTTAGAAAAAGAAAAATTAGCTATGTAATTAATTAAAAATGTCCTGTTTTTAATTCTTTCATAGTAAGTTTTTCCCATGCAACTGTTTCAGAATATTCAAAATTCTCAGAATGTGCATCAGTTTTCTCTATAAAATTAATTTTGTACTTTATCCCTCCTACCTTTTTTCCAAAATATATCTGGCTTTTTACTGTTACAGAAATGGTTGGGATAATTTTTCTTTGGGATTTTAGACATTGCGGCTTGGAAAGTTTAGAAGGATTTGAAGGCAAGATTTATAGACCCACGATTCTAGAAGATTCCAGAAATATGTGACAAAATGAAAAATGTCTCCATGGTGTCAACACGTAATGGATGTATTTTACAGAAAGTTTACAATGAATTTCTTAATTTTGGGAGAACCTCTGGAAGAACAATGAAAACATAATATTTGAATGTATTACTTCTGATACTAGAATCTTAACATATTTATCTTCTCTTTATTTTCTCTACTTTTCACTAGACAGAAGCATGGATAATATCAAAAATGCTTCTGATCTTATCACATGGACAGACATTATAGAAAGGGATTTTTTTGATTATTAAAGAAACTGAAAACTTACAATTAAAAAGATTCATCTAATATTTCTTAATACATCATACACATAGCTGGCACTAGGCATTTTCCCACCTGATGCAATCTCTGTGGATCCTAAGTTCTGCTGCCTACTGCCTTTCTAAATTCTGGTTTCAATGCTTGCTCTAAATTATAAAAGTTTTGCCATTTCTAGATTTTGTTGTTCGGTGTGTCATTAAATTCTAGAAATTCTGCCACATCAGCTCTGTAACCGTCCTTTACTATATATATATTTCATATTGCTTCTGAATGTTCATATTACTAAAGAAATAAAATTAGCCGCTTTTTCTGTACATTCTAAATGCATTTAGTGTTTTTTGGAATAACGAAAATACTTAATTAAATCCAAAAATTCTAAAATGAAAAGGAAACGCGTTGAAGAAAGAAACTGAGTACATAAAGAAAATTATTCTTTAAAGATATGTGCAGCTATTATTATGTAAATTACCCAACTGTTTATGATTTCAACCTTTACTATAATTTCCCTTTTCTATTTCCTCATATGATAGAGTTATTGAACCAGATTAAATTACAATTAAATTGTATAATCTTTGACAACTAGTCCACATTATTAGTTTGAATTTGACTGTTCTTGTTTAATTACGTCACCGTGAGCTGTAATTGATTTTGTTAGCATCAGAACATGCCTTTATGTTCTAAGTTCTTTTTAAATAAGAGGCTTATTTAAACCTTTGTCTGATATTGTAGTTACTTTCAGACATAGCGATAATATGCTTCACGTCTGTCGGGGGTTTTGGACTATTTAACTTTTACCAGAATAATTAAACCCTCAAAGGTACATTATGGAAAGGTTGACAAGTTGGGAGATGAAGCCCGCAGAAACTAGTGATAGCATTGGTTTGAATATTGATACAAAACTCTAATTGTTAGAAAAGATGCTTAAAAGAGAAGGAAATTGATATAAGCGTTCAAATAGGGCTAAATATCATAAGTGTAAAATATTTAATGCTACTTGAGAAATTGCATAGTTTATTTTGTTCTCAAACTTATTAACAATTATGTTAATTAATTCATGTTTAGTAATAATGCGTACTACTTAGGGATCTATTTTATTTTTAGTATGGTATTGCAAAAAGGGAAATTCAGGCATAGATAATATCTTCAATTGAATTTATTCAGTTCCCTTTTGCTCATAGGTCCTTAATTTTTTTCATTAATGGTCCTTAAAAGTACTTAATTTCCGTGTGCAGAAATGTGTACGAACCCTATAATATTTACTCATTTGGTTAACATAAGCATATATTACATACATATTAAACTGAAAAAGCAATAAATTAAATTAAATATTAAACATATAAAAGTAAGAATTTAAATTTGTGCTGTGGAGTGATATTCAGCGAAACAGGGGACTATACACAATGGGACTTTGCAAATCGAACACCAGTAACTCGATTCCTTCCTGAACTTACCTTTGTAGCAATGCGAACACCTTTGCGTAGGGTTGTTTTTTTTTCCGATGTTCCGGGTATATAATCCGGAACACGATTCCCGCCTAATTGGCTTATATTAAGTCTAAATGGCCGAGTTTGTGTCGATTTATTTCCTTCAATTCCAAAAGTCGCAAAAGTGTCTTCAATAAATTTGAGCAAAACGTTGATACGCGATCATGTTCCATTATTTTTTTATATAATATGAATGCATTCAGACACATAATGTCTAAGAAATGGTGAAATATCTCTTTGTATTACTTTTTTGAGTCGTTTTCTATCTGTGGAGTACGCTATGATAATTCCATCGCTCATATCCACTCCACCCATTTTTCCCATTTTTTTATTATAATCAATCACTAGCTCCGGTTTCTTTGTTATTATTTTTCTTTTCTCTGTTTCTATTACGTTGCTTTATACGCGCGTTGCTTACACCGCTTTATACGCATGACGAGTATACTCGTCAATACACAAAATCGTAGCGCTTCTCCATGACGAGTATACTCGTCAATCACAGTTAACTGGTTAAGCAATGCTGTTAAAATTTATAAAACTGAAGATCATATCTTACGACGACTAACAACACATAATCTAGCAGCTTTTAACATGAATTAAAGGTCTTGTCTCTTAAGTCACAATACTTGCTAGGTAGAGAGAGTAATGTAATGTGGTAATGTCCCAAAATTTGACTGACTTGGCTGACTTGAAGACTTGTTAAAAATCAAGGAGGAATAGCGTTATTTAGTTGGCTTTGTAAGAGCAATAAAGTACCCGAGAAGCTGGAATTAAGGATAAATGGAATACAGCTGTTTTGGATCCAGTGTGCGGTGAAAATGAAGACATAAAACTGGCTGCCACGATAAATATAGTATCTTAAAATTTGCTTTAGAGCAGAAACCTTCTTGTCAGAATCTTTCCTTAAATTTTGGACGTCTACGTACTCTAAATTACATAAAGCTGGGTGTCATGATGATATATATTCTCCTTGGCAATTTCTGCCTAATGCACGAAACGTGAGTTTGTAATTCAACTTCCACTTGCTGACCTAGCTGTTTCTCAGAGTGATCCATTTTGTGAAAATATAAAACTTTTAAATATTTTTATTTGAAATTTTGTCAATATTTTGCTGTTTAACAAACTAAGGGATTTGGAAACCGTAAAATCACTTATTAACGACTTACTTATCTTATATTAGAGATATTAAGGCAACAGGAAACAGCGGTAATTTTCATAAATTTGCAGTATGAGTTTCGAACGTTAATTAACACAAATCCTGTTGCCTCAACATCTCTAATAATCACCATTGGCCGCGTTATTTCTGTTGTTGTTGCTAATGCTCACTTGTCTGCACTAGCCGACGAAATTTCTCATGGCCCAAGCCGACGAAATTTCTCGTGGCAAGGAACACAAGATTACGCCTGTCGTTACAAGAGCCTTGAGCAGGTGACAGTGAGACTTACTTCCTTTCTGCTTCCAATTTTGATCTAGAGCACCCCGGGGAGGGGAGACAGGTTCGAGGGTCTTCCACCTTTCTTCCCCTACCACGACCTCTCGAGAAGACTTTCGGCTCACCGCATATTTAGAGTGCCCCATGCCGCACGGACACTATAGATTTAAAAACATCCATGCCTTCTCCGGGATTCGACCTCAGGCCCTTCGGCAAGGCACTCAGCGCCGCTAAACGCTATACTGGTTGGGCGGTATGTTATTTTTTACTTTGACTTATATCTTTAGTTTTTTTTGATCAATTTAACTAACCACATAGTTTTAAATTGACTAAATAGATATACTCAAATATTAATTTTTACGAAAATTTGTAATACTATGACGAATAAAATATTTTTCAGACATCATATATCACATATCTTACAGTAGGCACAGAATGGATTTTCTTCTGAAAATATATACAATCATAATCTTTTAAGAAACTCCCTTTTCAGGAGTTTCTTGTTCTTAGAATGGTAATTTTTCTTGCCTTAAACGTTTTTATCTTGAGTGATTTTTCTGCTTGAAACATTTGTGCTAATCTTTTTGGAAATTTTTCCTTTTTTTTCGTTTATCGAGTTTAAACTTGAAGCCAAAGCCATCAACCTTGTATTGCAGCCACAAATAACTTGTATTGCAGCCACAAATAACCACAAATAACACAAATAACACAAATAACTTGGTATACTAATTGTGCCTGTTCCAAAACACTTTTGATATCATTGAGAAGAGAGCAGCCTAGCAACAGTCTGGATAGGCCAAAGGAGCAGAAAGCATAAGTGTTCGAGACAATATCTTAATGCAGAATGAATTAGTTTCGATTTCGGTATAATTTTGCCCTCTAAAATTATTATTGGCAGTTTGAGTTTCAATTCACAAAACGTCATCAGTGTTATATAAAACTCATATGCTATAGATTTAATCTAGAAATGAAGCAAATCAGAGAGGTTTATTATAAGCAAATACTATTTTTTGAATAGGAAGGAGAAATATTCGGATCAAAATAAAGAGCAGAGAGATATTGAAAATTTAAATTAGGACTTTGATCTACGTATACATGCAATTTAGTTAAAATATATAAGTATTTAAAATTAAAGCTAAAAGAATTTTTAAAACAGTAGTTTAATTGAAAATAAAATTTAATATGGATTATTTAAATTTATAAATAAAAGTAATTGATTTAGTTTGAAAGCAATTAGTAAAGTTACATGTTAATATTATTTTATTACTAAGTTTATTTTTGAACAACTATAATTTTGAAAAAGATGATTCCACTTATGACGTTCTTTTATTTGGGTCCTTTGAAAAACTTAAGTGGGTTTTGTTTTTACGTGAAACAAAGAATACGAAAAAAGAAAAAAAAAATAGACAATGCAATATCAACAACTACACCCTAAAAAGAAAAAAGAAAACTCACGTACAATTGTTTTAAGGACATTAAAAAGAAAAGAAAAGAAAAGTCATAGCAGCTGCTTAAGCGCTCAACCAAATAAATAGTACTGAGAGAAAAGATAAGATACAGCGAAGTCACTGGCGTCAAACCCTGCGACATTTAACTGATCACTTGACGAAAGGGAATTCCCCGGAAAAAGAAATTTGATTTTGCGAATATGTGATGTAATTTCAGAATAAAAAATTTACAGGAAGTACGTAGAAGGAAATCTTATCTTTTGTTCTTGCAAATGATAATAGAAACTGTATTAAATTGAAGATGATAGTTTTGCAATTTTTCAAATTATTAAACCACATTTCAGATAATAACATATTTTACAAACAGATAGTGAATGCTTTCTCGTTCCCCCGTTTATTATCATCATCTTCAGAAACATCGTTAGTAGAAGCTTTCGAAAATGCTAGGAGAGTTAATTTACGTTACGTTACAGTGTAATTTATTGTCACTCGGCTTCGCAAGAGCCTCCATTCATTATCTTGCACACGGTTCGACAAATCGCCAGAATTCAGATTGTAGCTATTTGGCTTGACATAAGATCTTTAATTTATCTTTCAAATTACAATTGTTTAGCAAACATAGTAATTTAAAAATATTAAACGCATTTCTCAATAACTGAAATTTTTATTTTATTATTTTAATGTTGGTATAACTCGGAGAATTTTACTATGGTTTGTTACTGCTCTGCTTGTAATTTTCATTTTATATCCCTAGTTTTGTTTCTAAAATATCAATAAATAAAGTGAAATACAACGTTGTTACTTAGCTTTCATTTCAATAGAACCGTACAATGATCTGCAACATTTTAAGGCTTCAACTGTTTACTTCAAAATTTAATTTCTGCTTCTGACAACGTTAAAATTCTCTAAAAATTACAGACATAGTTTCCAATCAAGCTAAAAAATATCATCATTATTATTATAGTTTTAAGAACACACACATTGTGAAATAATACTGAAAATACTGTAGTAGTAAAATTTTAAAAGAGGTAGAATATCTTATATTTCTTTATCCAAAAATTTCATTAATAATGACGAGTCTAAGGAAAATTATCTGATTAAATAACAAAGTTAGTTAGTATCATATTATAATCTTTGAAAACCAATGCATTATTAGTATGTTTTGAGATTGACATGCAGTATGCAACTGCATGCTATTACGAATCGCTAAAAAAAAGATAACTTAGATCAACAAGCTTTATGTTACTTAAAGTCTAATGAATCTAATTTCTCTTTTTCAAATATATAAAACTCCTTTTATAAACATTTCAGAAGAAACGCATTAGATGCTTAATGAAGTTAATGAAGATATAAATTGCCTTTATTATTTTCAAGTGATTGAGTATGTCTTGAAATCGAAACCTTGTATAAAATAATTTGATAAATTATCCTCTGAATAATTTTTCTGTCCATAAAAATTACTGATTCGGAGGTGCAGATTTCGCGTTAATGACATGAATGAATATTTGAGATGTATGATTTATTAATGCACGGGTACCTAAACGTTTTCATGTCTCTCACCCTTAAATGATTTTTAATAATTTCTTGCAACTTTTAATGCAATTTAAAAAATCATACAATCGAATTTTATTAATAAAGAAAAATGAAACCTGAAAATAAGAAAATTTTATAAAAATGAACATTTTCATAAATCTTTAAAAAAACCGCTAGTGACCTTAATTTTAAGAATTTTTCTAATAGCGGCATAGTGTTGCTAATAGCAATTAGCATATTAACTTGCTCATTCAAGAGACTTCTGAAGTTTGTTTCGAGTGACAAAAGGGTACTAAATCCAAGCTCGCGTAAGTACGTCGTAGCAATTGAAACGAGTACCGTTAGTGTCTTTTCACTATGTTTGGGGAACATATTCATTATCGAAGACCAATATTGTTCCAAAGTACTGCTTTCAAACTTCATTTCAAAAATACCATTTGCGCGCAGCTTCCTTCAGTTCTTCATCATCCGACATAATACCTAAACTACAAGAGAATGAGAATCCATGTTTCCGAAAATTTTCAGTTCTCCTTTAAAATACTTATCAGGTGACTTGTTTAGAAAGACAATACTTCCAAAAGTTGCAATGACAATGTTTCCAAGTTTTCCGCAGTTTCTTCACATACGCTTGGAATTAGAGACATATTGTTACCGATCATTTCTTGGAGTGAAGGGAAAATTAGGAAAATTCCCTCTTTTAACTCGTCGACACTAAAGTTTTAACTTTTCTTTGAAACTACAAATTTTATACACAGATAAGATGATTTTCGTGCAATTATACGTGAAATTGTTGCATTTTTCTGGGTAATGTAATATAAAAAATAATCTAGAGAGAAAAGCTATGCCGGAAAAGTAAGAATACATGGTCATGTCCATTTAACATTGAGAAATGGGTTTCTCGGTAATTTGCCGAGATATTGCCAAACTGGCAATGGTTTTGGCAACTAATTTTGTGGCCAAACTTGATGAGAAATCGCCAAAATCATCGAAATTGGCGATCATTTGACGACATTTGAGTACAGTCCCTGTTTCAACATAATAGTTATTATAAAGGAATAAAAGTAATTGATCACTGTATTAACTGTAACCGCAATTCGACCCTCATATTGTCTTCCAGTAATTTAGAGAAGCAGAAATTACAAGAAATATCTCGGCGGTTGGGTGAAAATTATATAAGGCCGAAGACAGCATCTCTGTCAGTTGTTGTTGTGAGTTGTTAATTGAGCGTGAATTGGGAGTACTGAGATATCTCCGGGTTAGCTTTGTCTTTAGCTGCCCTTTGCACTGCGTTGTGTTTGACGTTCCTAGTAGTTTGAAGTGTAACTATTGATTATGTTCTGGGATATACTGTGAACACTTGTGCGAATTACAAAACTCTGAAATGTTTCTTTTGATCAAACATATTTTATCAACCTATCATCGGACTTGTGTGCATTCAGCCTATTGTGAACTCATACGCACGCAGCACTCTTTATCTTCTTGCAATATGCCGATACTCTTGGAGATATCTTCTTGCAATATGCTCATACCCTTTACATTTTCCCCTTAAAGAGATACGTTCTAGTTAACACTATGGTTTGCAAAATCTGTACCACAATGCTGGTTTTTGAAATGTTTTAGCACTTTAGATGACTGCAGATTTGTGTTTAAAAAAGCGCCAAAGTATGCATTGGAGATTTTGTAGGTCATCAATTGCTTCGGTGCAAGTGAAACCAAACTTGATACAATTATTATTCCATTTTCTTCTGTTTGGCATTATGAAAGTTAACAATAATTTAACAAACACAACCTAAAAATTTGGATCAAGCTGATTAGAAGAAAAATAACATAGAAAAATGATATAACGTAAGTATATTCCCTATTAATTATAGACAGAAGAGAAATGAGCAGAGCACGAACACAGGATCACTACAGAATGCACTCAGAACTAGCGTACATTATATTTGAAAATGTGACTGATATGTACAATATGAGAGCCAAATCTGTTATGGATTCATACGCGCCAACGCCCTATATGTTCGTTTCTTTTTCCGCTAGCGTACTTTCCCAGATAACTGGATAATTTAAGAAGAGTAGTACAATACAATGTTGGGGGATCAAAAGTTTTAAAAAGACCCCACTAGGGATGTTTTTAAGGTCAAAAGTGCTATGTTTCGCTGAGTGGCAACGCTCTGAGAATCGATTCTGTGTGAAAGTGCAGAAGATAAATTAAAAGTTAATGATTAAAAGACCTTTGTCGTCTAACGGTTAGCACACTCGGCACGAGGTCCAGAGGTCCAGAGTCGAGTCCCGGCTAGGGCATTGCACATTTCTCACATCTTCTGCTTCAAAAGATACCTAATGACCCTACAAAGTCATATATTTTATGCACTGACTAAACTATAGCATGTTAATTTAAATTAGGTATTTCAAAGCCATAGAGACTCTTTCCTCATTTACAATCGCAATATGTGTCCTCCTCACTGCACTGAGGAGGGAATTAAAGAATTTTAACAAATTACGGGATTTTAACCTTTTTTCTCCAGCAGCCGTTACCATAATTAGCAATCCTGGTTTGGGGAAAAGAAAGGGCCTTGAAGTGCCTATTCTAAAGTAATGGATTATAGCCGAGAATTGCTTCTAGATTCTTCTCGTTCTATTTGTCCCCTATTTTCGAGGCACGATCATATCTACAGACCTTTATTTAGTATGCATGTATTATTTACATTACTCAAAAACAATGCTTCCAAAGTAACTCTGTTTACTTCCAAAGTAAACAGAGAATCAACAGAGACTCAGGTTAAAACTCATACGAAATCGAAACTGAAAGAAAACAACGTTCTTACCTCTTAGCTTTCAGTATATAATCCTTGCAAATGTATACAAGATTTGGCACATTCATAACCTGCTGTATTCCTTTGTTGAACTAACACTATTTAAGCCTCTAGTTTTGGAATACCTTCAGTGCTTTTAAAATAATGACATTTCAGATGAAATTTCGCTTCTGGTAACAGAAAGTAGTTTTTGGGTGCCAAATCTGATGAATAACTCGTTACTGCTTCTGTAATACTCCTGAGCTTTTTCTATCTTAACGCAGTTATTTTTTCCAAACGTCTGTCCATTATGTTTTTATAAAATATGGAATTCATTGCTGTTCCTTGAGGAAAAGCTTTGTCTTGAATTATTATGTTCCATTCAAAAATGCTCACCAGCATGATCTTTATTCGAAATTTCTGAAACCGAACCTTCTGAAACCTACATAGATGGCAGCCATTTTTTACTTCCTTGTACGAAATAAAGGAAGTATTGTAATCGCGAAATATCCGATTCAGCTTCGAATCCATTTGAACGATGATTTTGTGTAACATCTATAAGTACAGACAATATAAAGGGCTCTTTTTTCTAAAATGGGTTATAAAATAGACTTAAAATGGATTCAGAAGAGATTTTTTTCGAGAATGTCTTTACTCGTTTTTGAGTCATGCGAGATATATATACGTCCAAACATCTGTCCAAAAGTAAACGTTCAGTTTTGTGCACGAAAAAATTTGTGATCCTGCCCGTTGGCCAAAATGTTTGTTTTTGCGTAGAAACTCTAATTTTAATTGTAAAAATTGTTTTTTTAACTGTTTCTAACTGTATTTGGTGTTTTTTGTTTTGTATTTTACAATTTTTCTGAAGGTGTTTTGAAGTTTTATGCATTTTTGCCTTGCCGCAATGTGAGAACTGAAGTGATTGAATGAGAAATGCATCTATAATGAAATTAGAGGAAAAACGATTGGTTGAAATGCAGCAAAAAATGTGTATAATTTAATAGGCCGTACAATGAAGTCGCGCTGTGTCCACATCAGATATTGTATCTTATGATCATAAGTAAAGCACAAAGTTTTATCTTCAGTCACAGTTTCCTTGAAAATTTTCATATTTTTCCTGCTTAATAACAAACTTTTATCGCTGTTCTTTGCTCAACTTTAAATCTGGGGCAAATAGATGTTAATTGACTGAAAGCAAACTATTAGAAAACTCTCCCAGTAAGCAGACAATACGAGTAACAGGCTGAGATGTCATAGTAATAAATGTTGTCAATTATATTTTGATAGGTTATAGGAATTGTTTTTAGTTGGTCTTAAATCTCTGTAGATGCAATGAGTACGCGTGATGCATTGGCTCTGTAAACGTTTATTTAAATTTAGATATTATGTACAAGCATGATTGTAAATGAAAAGATACAAGGTACGGTATAAAGAACTACACTAGAAAGAGGGAAAAAAGGTGGATACATTGTTTTAGGTAAATAAAAGCAAATATTTGAAAGAGATTTTACGGGTCGATGAGCTTTATCAGCGCAGAAGCGAACGGAATAATAAAAGTTGATTCTTTGACGTCTGAGTATGGGAATAATATCTGATAAATCTCAATAGAAGGGAATTCTCTGAGAATAATTTGAACGTAAAATATTACTTTTTAATGAATGTGAGTTTAAAGCAAAAATTTCTATCTGGAATAAAAGTCTTAGCTTTTGTTCTTTAAAGTAATAACAGACAAGTAAAGAACAAGACTTTAAATTAATAACAGACAGGAAAAGAACAAGTCTTTAAAGTAATGACAGACATTAATTTGAATTAGTATTAAAAGATTTTATTCTACACAATGGCAAGACAGATAATAGTAAATTTCATAAATAGATCTTAAGTCCTTCTCCCTCGTTTTTTAACGAGATTTTATTTTATTTTGGTTGTATTCTTTGTTTGTTTGCATCGCCTATTGAAATCAACATTTTACACATGTTTACTACGTACGTATAAGCGATAAAAATACTGGGTGTTCAGAAAAGGAAGTCATTGAAGAGGAACGATACATACATCCGAAAGCAATCTGTTCGCTTAACTGTGATGTACATAGTTGGAAACAAAGAAAGCACATTTTTTTTTGGGGGGGGGACCTGAAAAACTCACGCGGAGCAGACTTGAGCTCTATGAATTTCTTTCTGTGACACTTTCTTCCTGCGGGAGTTTGTAAAAGAAAGAGAATATCGAACGCCTGTGGCCAATACTGTAAATTGTCCTCCCCAAATTACGTACACAATAGGACTATAGTCGAAGCAATAATGTTTTCGAATATGTAGCATGAGACGTGAAATATCGCCTTGGCATAGTCCGAGCTACAAATGGCGATCACATTAGTTATACTAAAACCTTTTTGTTTAATCATTTACACCTATGTAAACCACAATATACATTAATTTAGAACATATAGGGTGAATCTGAACAAGTGAGCAAAACTTTAATGGTTGATAGAAGGCACGTATAGCAGCAATATTCGTCATAGAATGTTTGGTCGGAACTCAAGCGGTGAGAATTTAAGGGGTAGTTCTCCACACATTTAATGAATTAACACGAGAATGAGAGGAGATACTTCAAAAAACATTTTATTAACAGAACATGTTCATAGGAATTGCTCAACAGACCTTTCGCCAGCTACAATGCAGGCTTCACATCAACAAAATAGGCACCAGACGCACATTTGCGAAGATACCAGGCATTTCCTGAATATCGCCGACAACAACGGCGATCCTGGAGACTAGATACATATTGGTTTCAATGGGGCATTCGTAGATTATGCTTTTCATATGGCCCCTCAGGACGAAATCCAAACACGAGAGATCCGATGACCTCGATGGCCAAACTATGGGATTACATGGTCCATGTATTTCGTGGTTATACGAACCACGAAATACATGGACCAATCCTGGAAATTTCGTAGTTCGTATAACCAACCATCCTCTCGGCAATCCAAGGTAGAAAATACTGTTGGGTGCGAGGACCGACCCTTTTTATACCATTTATTTACAATGCTGCCTAGCGACTCACTGTTTGCGTTCTGATCTCGCATTCTATGACAAATATTTATCGTCTAGCTGTCTTCTATCATCCCGTAAAGTTTCGCCCACATTGTTCAGATTTACCCTATTCTTTTTCATCAATTTCTTCCCGGACATCCCAGAAATTTTTCGGAGATCGACACAATTTTCTTTTCCTTTCAGTTCAGTGCTGAACTGATATTTATGAATATATTTTCCCAGTAATATTACTTAACAATCAAAGAAATCAAAGCAAAATTTTGATATTCATGGCATCGCGATGGCTCAAAAATGAATAAATAAAAGTAATAAAATAAATTCAAAATAAAATATTTTTAATATAAAAAATTCAATATGAAATTTTTGCTTGATCTCTAACATACTTTACTGGCTTTTCGCGATTTTTCTTTACTAAATGAAAGGGCAAACAATGAGGGATTCTATAAAAACAATTATCAAATAGAAATTTTGGTGACCTAAATGCTATCTTTTATCATTGCATAAATCAGGAAAATCTTGGAAGAAAGGTGACGTAGCACATTTCGTTGTTATGCTGATTAAAGTTTATGATTTAATTTTCCAATGTAAAAATAACGCTTCTTTGCTTTCTTTTTCTCTCTGTGAGTTAAAAAGTGTAAAATAAAATGTATTAAAATATATTAAAATTGGTTTCATTAAATGCATACTAAAAGTTTTGTGTTTTTTTGTGAGTAAGTAATAATAAATATACTAAAATATAAGTAATAATTTTTAACTCTCCAATATTTTTAATTTTAAATTACTAAGATTGAGATCCTGAAGCTTCTATAAAAGTATATTGGGGAAAAAACAACCACTTGTGTGGCCAGCCACCTGAAATAGTCACTAAAGGAAAGAAAACGAAATGCGTATTTATTTTCAGCAATCCAGGTGATGAAATTTCTCGGGTTCGTAAATGAAATGAATTTTCGTTTATTGCTTATAAATCGCTCAGTTTGCTAATAAGTAACAGAATAAATTTTAGAGATAAATTAAATACCTTGATAAAGTAAATATAATTAGCGACAACACATTGTTACGTAGAAGTTCTATCTACCTAAATGTTGAACTTCCGCACCATTCTTTTGAGACGTGAAGGCAAAAATATTTTATTTCGGGCAGCGGCAACATATTTTTTTAAATCCAGGAGTTTGTTGATTAAATTCGAAAGACAAATATATTGCATTTTGAGAAACAGGAGCATACTTTATACCATAGAGTTTTTAAATTAAATTTCAAGCACAACTATTTTACAACTTTTTAAGTGATATAACAAAGCTTTTGAAATGCTGACTTTGTATCAAAAATTCATTAAATTCACTCAAAATGCGAAACAAATAATAAAATTCAAAATTCGGGCTTCAAGGAGAGCACATGATTCGAACGTGGAGGATTATACTAGGTATTAAAAATTTGGTGGCTTTATGAGTCGCCGTTTTTTCCAAAATGCAAGAAATAAACATATATATATATATATATATATAAATACAAGCTTCTTCATTGTTTATATGTTATATTATATTTAAAATCCATGCTTGTTTACAGCATTGAGATTTTACTTTTAGTCACACGCGACCATAAACATTGTGAGAACTAAAACTTTATTGTGATAGCTAGTTGTTTCCCACTTTTTACTGTATTTAATTAAACTTATGTAATCAAAAGAGATTTTCATTTATTTTATTTTTAATTACTAGCTATTAATTTTAATTAATGTAAAGAGTATTTCATGTCAAACATTTTTGGTAATGTAATATTACTAATACTATAACTTTTGTCTTTAATAAGAATTAAATCCCACTATGGCACTTATTCGTTTTATTAACGTGCATCAAAATATGTAAATTACTGAAAAATACAGCGGTGGAATAATACACGATTGCCAATATGTAATTTGGATGCGACTGATTGCAACATTTGTTTTCTTACGAGAAGATAGTTCAGATTATACTGAATTTCACAACTATATAATAGCTGATATTTTTTGTTGATCGTGTCATTGATCGCTTTTGTTCATCGTTTTGAACTTTATTTCGCGTATATAAGGATTTAAGTTTAGATTATAGAGCAAAAAGCTGCCATTTGCAACACCCAGAACAAAATGCAACTAGCAATGTGTGGCAATATTGCATGTCATGAAAGATATAGATACCTGTATTCCTGTACGTGATCGCTTGAGGCATAATGTCATGGCTCTAATCATCTTGGAACGCTAGTAGCTACACTACCCTAATGAAGTCGACCAACGCTGCCATCGATCGGTACACATCGCTATTAATAACCGACTCCAAGCAGTCGAGCGATATGAAGAATTAAAACGACATCCTACGACTGATTAAAAATAATAACGATAACTTTCACTTGATGTTATAAAAATCGTAATTTGACAACTAACTTTAGTAGCATTGAAAGGTCTGCCACATTTCTATGGCCGAAAAGCTCGATTTGAAAGAGATCATGAATCAATGATTCTAACCAATGATTCTCTGACGTCATCTTCAGTTTAAAATAATGCGGAAAAATTGAAGGAAGATGAGTTTATAATTAAGTCTGAAAAATGCATTAGACCACAGCAAGAATACAGAACGCTCTGAAAATCTCAACTAAAGAGAACTCTCGAAATGCTTTGCCGCAATTTTTATCTTCCTTCGGGTTAATGTTTTTTGATTTATTATGTCAATACGTTTTCCTCCAAAAATATTAGCAATTTAAGTTTGGCAGACCATTCTTGTCGGTGGCGCTAACTGATTATCACGCATGTCGAAATCAATGCAGAGCGAGGTTTCTCTGCAACTGTTTTCAAAAAGAAGACTAAAAAATCTTTATGTTTACAAGCAAACAGCGCTGTAAATAGAGGCCTTCATATTTTTTGTGTTTTTAGTTGTACTTGTTAATGTTTGCCTATCTTTCTCAGATACCTGTGTGTCTAATCCTTGTCTGAATAATGGAGCTTGTATCGAGGATGGAAAATCTTTTTCTTGCATATGCGATCAGACTTTACCATTCTACGGAAACCTATGCCAAATAAGTATGAATTCTTTTACAAATAATACCTTACATGCAAGTGTTTGCAAAAGTAAATCATATTATTATTACATAACAAACTCTGAAAATCATCTTTGTTTGCCAAGCAATGCTTCTTGAAAATAATATGAGTTTACTGAAAATTTACTGTTTTTCTTATATATAAAACTTGTAAAATAATGTTCATGTGTTTTAAGCAAACGTTCTGTTATAGTTTTTGCCATTTGTGGTTTTTAACTTTTTAAACAATGCTAATACTTGAAATCTGTAAGAAGTTGTAAAACTTTTGCACGATTGTCTTCAAGATGATTCTCAGTAACAGCTTAAACTCACCGAAATTCAATCAAAGCCGTGAATTTCTCGTGCATTTTAGTTCTTGTATTTAATTTCAATAGTAATAGAAAATTCTGCTATAAAGGTAGCATTTCTGTTAACAGGTAGTAAAAGTAATACTAAATATGGCTACTAAATGCATGTCTTATTTTCTTAGGAAAACCAAAAAATACGGACAAAATTAAGCTGCTCAGAAGAAAAAATATTGAAATCTATTCTTTTCAAGAAGAGGAATTTGTGTGGTCTATACTCAGAGCCCGATTAGGATGTTCTCGAGGACCAGGCCATAAAACCTTTTCAGGGGTCATGAAAGCCAGATTTTTTACTTTTATAATGCCTGAGCGTTGTGGACTTAAACAGTTTGTTTTGATTAAAGGACGAGCCCCGAAACTCTTTGTCAAATCAATGTTTAGCCATAAAATCGGGATCATACCACGCAGTAAGCGGTAATAATGTCTAAGGTGTATCCACCGGATCAAGAAGGGCATAAATGTATCAGAAGCTTTCCAAAGAGAAGCAATTTTATCGGACCGCGATGAATATTTTTTTTAATATTTTATAAGGTTTATCTTAATTATGATTTAAAAACGTTCTCTGCTTGTACGCCTTCAGTCAAACCCACCAAAAATACCAATTAAGGATTTTTAAACAGCGAATGAAAATACACTCATGTCCATAAATTAAGGATAATGCAAAATCGGGCAAAGGAAGAGTTAGAAGTAAAACAAATTTGGCTTATTTGTAAAGCTTATTTATTAAACAAAAGGTAAAGAGCAAAAAAAGATTCTATATGTTTGATATTATTAAAAAATTAGCGATTTTTTCTCCCTGGAGCAAATTACAAAAAAAAAAACCTATTTACAAAAAACCAGTATTACATGGTTGGTATGATTGTTAGTACATTGTATGTCTCTCAGACGATGAAATACAGTCAATACAACGCCTAGGCATGCTGAGTATCAAATAATCGATCTGATCTTGGGGGATATTACACTACTCAAAAAGCAATGCTCTCCGAAGTTCCGGTAGACATGTCGGAGGAGGTTGACGAGCTGCAATTCGTCGGCAAAGAATGTCCCACACGTGCTCTACTGGATTCAAGTCCGGTTAGAATGCTGGCAGTCCATACGGGTGATATCCTCCGATTGAAGGCATTCGCTTACGATGTTTGCACGGTGAGGACGGGCGTTGTCATCCATAAACACAAATTGTGCGCCCATGGCGCCCCGAAACAAACGTACATGTTGTTCTAGAATGACGTCCCGATAGATTTGTCTTGTCATGGTTCCAATTTGAACATGCAGGTCAGTTCTGGAACCCAGAATAATTCCACCCCAAACGAGCACTCCTGCACCACCGTAACGGTGTCATTCAATGATGTTTTTCTTGGTGGTAACGGGTACCTAGAGCTCTCCATATGAAAGTCCGGCGAGAATCAGACTGCAAGCTAAACCTGAACTCGTCGGAAACATCACACAAGCCCACTGTTGCGGTGTCCACAATGCATGCTCTCTACTCCAGGCTAACCGCAGGCGACAGTGAGTTGCAGTAAGTGGAACGCATCTGACAGGTCTACGAGCATATAGACCAATCTTCCCTAAGCGTCTGTACACGGTCTGCCTTGAAATTGTCGTACCAGTGGCTGAAGAGAGCTGACGAGACAGGTCTGCGGCTGTGCTCCGCCTGTTTCTTTTGGCAGTAACTGCCAAATACCGGTCCTCATTCGGCGTTGTAACTCTGGGGCGACCTGTGCTGTAACGTATACTCACATTACCGTCATCTTGGAATCGTTGTCAAAGCCTGGAGATGACACTCTGGGCAATTCCAAGATCGTCTGATACTTCCAGTTGGGTACGCCCACATTCCAGACGGCCGATAATTCTACCACGTAAAAAATCATCCAAATGCGTCCTTTGTGTCATAACTATTCGGTTATTGCACTGAAATGCTTATAAAGCGCCTGCGAACAATTTTACTTCTTTGCCTGTATTCCTTATATATCACTCTCTTACACTCTCGTCATTGTGACGTACCATCGGTGTCATCTGGTTACTTCCTGAAATTTGCATATGATTCTTGAAGATGTGTGTAGTGATTTTACAGGTGATATATTTATTTTAGAGGTCGATTTCCGCGTGACTCCGAATTATCCTTAATTTATGGACATGAGTGTATAAGGAAAGAGAGTTTGGCAACCTCCCGTTTTTTAATTTCTCGATTTAGCTAATATATATACTTAAAATATCTTTGCTACTTATTGAATTTATTATTTGACTTCTGCAGCTATTTAATTTGTTGTGTCCCATGCACTTCCGCACCGAGCTGTGATTTATGCTTTGTTAAATTTCAATTGTAGCTGCAAGCTAATGGTGAAAAAAAAGATTGTAGTGTGATTTAACTATTGTTTTACTTAAATATCTGGTTGCAACAAAGTTTTCCGCCAAAAAACGGTCCTTATAAAGTTAGAAAAAAAAAACATGAAAGCAGTACCTTTAGTGCGGGTAGTAATTACCACCCAAATCTATAATTTTCTGGCAACGGTTTGGTAGTTTTTTAAAGCCTTCGACCAGAAACTTGGTGGCCGCGAGTCCCAAAACAGATCAACCTTATTTTGGATGTCCTGTGCAGAATGGAAGGTAGCACCAACAAGATGTAGCTGCAGATGCGAAAGAAGTTCGAAATCTGCAGGAGCGATGTCGGGCTATATGGTGAGTGTCGAAAAAAGATCCCATTCAAATCCGTACAGTGTCCAGCCGGTGAATGCAGACACATGCGGTCTTGCATTATCTTTATGGAAAATAACCTTTTTACGTCAGAACTCAGTTCGAAGTATTTCTTGATAGCAGCGTGTTGACGGACTAGCATCTCGCTGTACACTTTACTGTCGAGGGTTTTACCTTTTTCCAGATATTCTTTGTAGATAATACCGCAGCAATCCCACCAGATACAAAGCATGATCTTTTTGTTAGTCAGAGTGCACTTTGCGACGCTGCCGACCTCCTCACCGGGCGCAGACCAACCCTCTTTTCAGCCTGTGTTGTTGAAGTAAATCCACTTTTCATCACAAGTGACGATCTGGTCCAGAATTTTGTCCTTGCTTTGATATTCGAACAAATTAGTGGCAGGCCCAAACATGTCTGTCCTTATATGCTTGAGTCAGCTCATGCGGCTAGGAGCGATTTAACGTGTACATTACGTTTATGCGATACATAGGGCGACTAATGGACACGGCACTAACGTCTAACTCTTTAGCAGGCTCTCGAGTGGTTGCATACTGATCTTCTTCCACATGTTCTCTCAGGCGGGTCTCATCAATATCAGTAAGCCGACCAGAGCGACCTGCTGTTTGAATGTCATAGTCCTTGTTTTTAACTTTCGGTACCCCATTTTTACAGTATCATTATAATAGAGCAACACCGTTTTTGGCCATTGTTGTTGAAGTAAATCCATTCTTATCACAAGTGATGATCCTGTCTAGAATTGTGTCCTTCTTTTGACATTCAAACAGATTAATGCAGGTCCGAACACGTCTGTCCTTATCTGCTTGAGTCAGCTCATGTGGCACCCAGTGACATCAATAGGCCAGCCAGGGTGCCCGCTGAAAACATCCCGGCAAAAACATCGCGGACGAAAATGTCACAGAGAAGACAACGCAAGGCGAAAACGTTGTGGTACAATAATCGCGGGAGAAAAGAAAAGCAAAGAGAAAACATCGCAATTCTAAAACATTGTGGTACAAAATATCATAGTCGAAAATAAAGCGGTTCAAAAATTTTGCAGTTTAAACATCGTGGTATAAATAAAATATCTACATATCATCGCATGACGATAACATCGTACACATCCTTTTTCAGGTTTTAAAAGTTCTAAATGCATGTTCGCATACTGATTTGAGAGTACAAGAAGGAAAAGAGGGATACTTTTACTCCTCTATTTCATATTTTTGAATGAACTAATAAATTTTTGCTGAAAAAAAATAAGAAGCAAACTTAAGCATTTAAAAATTGAAAATGAATAGAAAATGAATGCATCTTATAGAACTTCATATAATTTTAAATTTGCGTAGTTAATTAACAAAGGTCAGTAACAAATTAAGCTTTTTTTATAAAGTTTTACTGATAATACTTCATGAAAAATATAGTCTAAAAAAGCTTAGAAAAAGGAAGATAAATAACTGCATGAGGTTACGTCTATAAAAATTGCTTTATTAATTATCAAATTATTTTTTTCACATTTATTAATCTGACATTGTTTTAGTGAAAATTATATTTTCTTTTGTTTCTGTTTATTCTTAAAGTGTCGTTAACATTTTCATTTATACAGTGCACTCAATGGTTTTGGATATCGATTTTTTAGTTATGATGAAAGTCAATTATTATATGATATGTCAGTATGGGATTTGAAAAACGCTTGTGTGCGATGTTATCGTTACGCAATGGTTTCTAGGTACTTTATTTTTCACCTTGATATGTTTTGGACGATGATGTTTTTAAACTGAGAAGTTTTTGAACCGTTTTATTTTCGACCACGATATTTCGTAACAAGATGTTTTAGAACTTCGATGTTTTCTCTTCGCTTTCTTTTCTCCTAAGATGTTTTGTACCAAGACGTTTTAGCCTTGCGTTGTTTTCTCTGCGACGTTTTCGTCCGCTATGCTTTTGCCGCGATGTGTTCGGCTGAAATAGCCAGCCAGAGCGCTCTGCTTCTTGAATGTCGTTGTCCTTGTTTTTGAACTTTCGGTACTAACCTCCACCGAGCCATATGTTACAACATTAGTACCTTAAGCTGTCCACACGATTTGGTGACATTCAGTAGTTGACGTTTTGCAACAGATCGGAAAGTAACCGGTAGTTCCATTTCAGACACTTTGTACATAATGATAACGATAGATTTTTACAAATTTCAGAGCACAGTCTTCCAAAACAAGTCTTTCTTTTTCTTGCAGATGTCAAAAATCATTTGACAAACTAGGATTAAACACGACCACGCGAACCGTTTTCGCAGATGATATTTGCAGTGGCGGGAAACTTTCGTTAAAACCTGCTAGTGTTCTCGGATTCTAAGTGAGATGGTAATTCATTTGAAGTTTTAAAAAATTAAACCTTGTAAGCTAATCCTATTCTTGTTTCTTCGTTACTATGGTTTGATATCATTCATTTACACATCCTTTATTACTTTTCAAATTCAAAAGACCTGATTTGGAGAAAAAGAAAGATTATTTTCCTTAAATGGATTCAGTCGCTCAAACAAGACTTTTGAATTAAGCTGCAAGTAAATGTACTTTTCAGGACTGATTTTAAGTACTGAAAAATTTGAAACATTGAGAAATGTTTCTTATTTTTTTAAGCTCTTCGCTCTTTTTATTAGTATTTCTTTTCACTTGACCTTCAATTTTTTTACTTTATTGCTCAATTAAGAATGTGTTACTGTCTTGAACTAGTAAGTGATGTTGAAAGGAATTAAAAGCACATCCAAAATGAGTCTTTCTATTGTAGAGGTCGGTATATCTAGCTAACAATTATAAAGTTCCAGTTCTGTTCCCGAGAGGCATGCTATTTTTTCAACGTTCCTGCTCAATAGAATGCCTCTGATGGCTGCGTAGCTTTTGCCGTTTTCCTATTTCTACATCCGAGCTCCTGGATTATACTTGGTAATGCGAGGGCTGAGGGATAATTAAGATCTCCACTAGTAAAAAATAAATTCATGAGAAAATAAAATAATGAAAATGATATCAAAATGATGATAAAAATCTTGCTTATAAGATATTTCTCCCACCTTCTTAAAGTGCCTTCGTAGTGTAGTGGTCAGCACGCTCGACGCGTGTTTGAGAGGTCCGTGGTTTGAGTCCTGGCGAGGGCATTGCTCATTTTTCACATTTCCTGCTTCCAAAAAATCCTAATGACTCTACAGTGGCGCCCGAACTAAAAAAACGTGGTGGATGATGATTCTCCACCTCTAGGATTTGGCGATTGGGTCCCCTAAAATACCCCAGTCGCCCTTTAAAAGGGAGATTACATAAGATATTTCTTCTGCCTTCTTAGCATGCCTTCGGGGTGTAGAGGTCAGCACGCTCGACGCGTATTCGAGAGTTCCGTGTTTCGAGTCCTGGCGAGGGCATTGGTCATATTTCATCTCTTCTCTTTCTTAATAACCTAATGCTACATGCTTGAATACTGCTATTTAATTTTCCAGCATAAGTAATATATTTTATTTCAAATTTGTGACCTACTTCTTGATTCTGTTATGAAGAAAAGTCTGTGGTTTGCTTTCGTGCCATTTGCATACAACAATTTCGGGTTTTGGTATCAGATAAAAATCGTACAAATGACCTTGGTATAATATCTCTCTTAAACAGTACGCTTTAGCTAATCGGGGTATCATGCTACCAATTTTTCCCATATCACAGTGATGAGTTTCAGCGTATCAAAAACCGTGAATTGCTTCAAAAAAGCGATAAAAGGTTCCTCCTTTGTCAGATGAGAAGACGCAAGCGTAATCGAGAATTCAGTGCAATGTTGATTACATATAATTTTATGACCTTATTTTTTAAAATGAGCTCTTACAGTATTTCATTTAGCATAAAACTATTGTTCTTACGTACAATTTACTTGTCATACACGACATTAATCATACCACTTTTAATTAAAGGTCCTTGCAGTTCCGATCCTTGTAAGAATGGCGGCAACTGTACGATCGTTAATGACACATATTCATGCGAATGTTTATCGGGTTTCGATGGAACTCACTGCGAAAAAGGTAAGAAAGTACATGGAATTCTTTTAATTTTCTTGATTTTGTTTTAAGAATAACATTGCTTGATTGAACAGAGGAAATTATAGGGATTCGTTGCCCCAAAATGTATTGCTTTTTATTGATATTGTAATTAACACTTTAAATCACTGGGTGAATAAAGAGGAAATTATATATATAAAAGTAAAAAGGTAACATGAACAAGAGAGACCTTAGTGGTCAAGAATTTTGCGCACTGAGCTGCAAAATTAAAAAAAAAATATTTGCGAAGAAGAGAAATATTTGAAAGCTATTGCTAAAAAGTACATTTGACACTGTAGTTTCTGAGTAAAATAGTTACATTATCAGGTTCTGTGTTCCTCCTTACTTGCTTAGGGAACATTAACTGTCCTGACTCGGAACAGGGAGCTTACTAAAGCTATGTTCAATAAGTTTGGGAAGTAGACAATACACACAGGAAGGGTATACGAAACCCTTTATTTTTCTCTCTTTACAATGATTTCCGGACTTCGGAATACAGAGACCAACCACTTGTGGTCTGAACGTAAGAGTATAAAAATATTAACTAAACTCTAACTAAACTAACTTTGGATTAATCAAACAAGTGCCTAACTCCAAGATTGGCCGTATATTAACAAAAAGCCGTATGTAGTACAGAGAACTGCTAACACTACGATACGTTTAAAATTATCAAGAGGATTAAACCTCTAGCCTTGAAGGCAACCAGCAACCGAGTAAAACTACTATGGCAAGCGGCCTGCTTCTAATAGCTCCTTCCTCTCTCTTGCTTGGCAAAAAGCCACAACTTAAGTACTTGGCGTTAGCAAGACAAATTTGCATAAATAAGTTAAAGCTTTTAATTCTGGCCGGAAGTAGAAAATAAGAAGTGATAGTAAAGATTTAAAATAAAATAAACGTTAGTAAAACTTAGGATCCTTACAACATTATGTAAAAACAGCAAAAAATACTAAAGAAGTCTAAGTTATGGCGTAAAAACTTAATGTAAAAATTACAAAACGAGATAACTTTAAAATCAAAAAGGGATGAAAAAAAAAAACTAATAAATTTTAATACAAAAAAAATTAAATCATTTTAAAATGATGCTCGCAAATAATTAAAAACATTTCAAATACACAGTAAATATGTACAAAGAATTGCAACAAATAGTAAATTAGCCCAACCCAAGGTTTAAGTCGGACGTATCAAGAGAAAAGCGGCTCAAAACTCGAATTAAGCTAATACCGTTAGCACGTTTCGTCAAACGATAACAATTGAGACTGAAAGCATAATTTCAATAATAGAAAAATCAAACTTAATTATCTTAATAAAGTAAGTTTAAGTAAGTCTTAATAAAGTAATTGTATTGTTTCTTTTCTCGACGCGCTTGCAATTTAAACTGTAAATATAAAACTTACTATTAAGCAAGAAAAACTACTTGCCACTAATGCAATTCAAATGATATAGTTTACGTAAATCTTCAAATTCTAAATTACAATCTTATTAAAGTATTTGACAAACGCAGAGACTTCAATTTATCTAACTTCCCTTGGGATTTAAGTAAATTTTTTTCATACACTAAAACTTACTAACTGGAATTTTAACATTTCTAAAAAGGTCATTATCAGTACAATTAATGCACAACTTCTTAGAATTAAAAGAATCTGTAATAACACAGACCTCCTACAAGAAGAAGTAATCTACTTCATTAAAATCTTGCAAAGCAATCTTATTTCAAAAGCAATCATTAAAAATTCCTTAAAAAATGCTGGCATTTACATCCTATTTTAGATTATTTGAATTGGATAATGAAATTTATTACTTAAATCCCAAGGGAAGTTAGATTATGGATGGCTAATTCACATGATATAATGTAAAAATGTAGCATAGTTTTTCTAATATTGTCTCAATTTTTCTCTCTTAAATTGGCGCAGACATTCAGTTAAATTATTAAATTTATTATTTAATATCACCATTTTCTGGCCATACATATTCTTTTATTAATTTTAAGAGCCATTTTCATTTCAAACTCGCTTGTCCGCCCTCTAGCGCGAAGAATTACGACTTTTTACTACCAAATTGCTAATTTTTCCAATTTCAACTGCTTTCGGCCAGATAAGCACTTACTTAGATGTTAGCAATTTTGCTTTTGCTTTCCCATTTTTTCATGACTCAGCTTTGAACAAGACGCCATTTTGTTAGAATAGCATTATCTCCCTTAAAATTGTGTAATTTTTGACTAATAGCTTTTTAGCTATCTATGTTAATTGTACATTTGCATAACTAGGCTTTCTTGTATAGTTTTTTCTTGTTTAATAGTAAGTTTTGCATTTACAATTTAAATAGAAAGCGCGTCGGGAAAAGAAACAATACAATTGAGACTTACTTTATTAAGATAATTAAGTTTGATTTTTCCATTATTGAAATTAAGCTTTCAGTCTCAATTGTTATCGTTTGACGAAACGCGCTAACGGTATTAGCTTAATTCGAGTTTTGAGCTGCTTTTCCTTTGATATGTCCGATTTAAATCTCGGGTTGGACTAATTTACCTTTTGTTGAAATTCTTTGTACATATTTATTGTGTCTTTGAAATGTTTTTAATTATTTGCGAGCATCATTTTAAAATTATTGAAATGTTTTGTATTAAAACTTATTAGTTTTTCTCATACATTTTTAATTTTGAAGTTATCTCGTTTTGTAATTTTTACATTTAGTTTTTACGCAGTAACTTAGACTTCTTTAGTATTGTTTAATGTTTTTACATGATGTAACTATTTTACTCAGGAACCACAGTGTCAAATTACTTTTTAACAATAGCTTTTAAACATTCCTCTTCTTCGTAGATATATATATATATATAAATTCAGAATAAAGTAATTAAAAGTAAATTAAAAAGTCTATAACTTGCGCTAAAGCTGCAAAGTAATAAACTAATTATTTTTTAAACTAATTATTATTAAAAGTTTTTTACCGAACCATCATCCTCAGCTGTAAAAACGCAAATGGCGCTTTTGTATCCAAACTAGTCCTGTGAAAATTTGAAAATATAACGCTGATTTTTGTTGTTTGACTTTGATAAATTAATATTTGTTCGGCGTGTTATTGTATCTTAGGGAACAAACTATCTCTTTAAAAATAAAAAGAATTTATTTCAGCAGTGACAAGACATCGCTTTTAAATCGCTGAATTTGTTCATGAAAAGTTTAACTCATTTGTTAATTTGAATAAAATATGAACTAAAAGACAATTTCGAAATTAAAAATTCGAGTTTCAGACTGCATATGTTCGGGTGTGAGAATATATGTGATCAACATTTGGGTGCTTTAGGTGCCACTGTTTTCCCCAAATGCGAAAACCAAAGATATGTACCTATGTACACTGCGAAAAAAATTTGAAACAGTTCTATATCTCCCTTTTTAGTGGGCCGATTGACGGAATTCAATTTGCGTTTTTGATGTCTCGAAAGCGCGACTTAGGCTATGTATTAGATTTATATATATCATTATTCTAATACAGGTATTTTGATACAAAATTGGACTTTTTTGAAATAGCATGCCAAATGTTTTCCATATTTCGATTCTACGACTCAAATTTTGCCAAACTGCCAAGTTTTGTTAAAATCGCACGAGTAGTTTTTAAAAAAATTAACTCTCAAAGTTTTAACTCCTCAGTGTTAATTGAATTTGATATACACTGGTGTGCAAAAATTAAGGACGAGACGGTTTTTTCAATATAACTTTGTACAAAAGCTTTCCAAATCAACACATTTAATACCGTAAGATCCCCAATACGTAAGAAGATGAGTAATGTAAGCAACACTTACTAAAAGAGAAATCCGAGGGATAAAAAGAAGCTTTATTGAAAAAGTAGCATGGAGCGCAATGCGACTGAAGGCCGAAACATCCCTGTGATGGGTGTCCAGCAAGATACATCCAGTCTTTAATAGGGGATATGATCTCCCCTGACTGCTAGGCAGGTTTCACAGCGTCTGCCCATGCTGAGAATGAGGGTGTCAATGAGTTGTTGAGGCATTGCTGCCCATTCGTCTTGCAGCGCCAATCGAAGCTCCGGAATTGTTACTGGTGGTAAGGTACGAGCTGCCAAGCGTCTGCCTAGAAAATCCCATACATGCTCGATGGCATTGAGATCCGGCGATCGTGCCGGCCAATCAATACGTTAAATATCCTCACTCTCTAAGAGCTGTTCGGCAGCTACTGTGCGATGACATGGTGCATTGTCGTCCATGAAAAGGAACTGCGGACCCATAGCGCCTCTAAAAAGACGCACATATGGAAGAAGAATCTCGTTACAATAACGGGTCCCGTTGACTGAACCTGCGTCGAAGATGTGAAGGTCTGTACGACTACCAAGCATGATGCCTCCCCAAACGAGAACACCGCCACCTCCATACCTGTCCCTTTCAATGATGTTCGAGACATGATTGCGGCTTCCCCGCTCTCTCCAGGTGAGTATGCGATGAGAATCGCTACTCAGACTGAATCTGGTTTCATCTGTAAAGAGTACTCGTCCCCATTCATTGTCTCTCCAATTCCGGTGTTCCCGGCACCACAGAGAACGCCTTCTCCGATGGGCAGGCGTTAGAGGTACACACCGTACAGGGCATCGTGCAAACAGACCACCACCGTGCAGTCTTCTGGCCACGGTAAAACGCGATATCGGTCGTCCAGTCGCCTGTGTCGTGTGTCTAGCGATTTCTCCCGCTGTCTGCCGCCTGTTTCTTCTGGCCTGTAAGGCAATATACCGGTCATCTGCGGGTGTGGTTCCTCGTGGACGACCACTACTAAATCCCCGGATAGCTCTTCCTGTTTGAAATTGTATCCAAAGTTTGAAATTGTCTCTAAAGTCGTGAAACGATTCTGTGAGCAATTCCGAACTCTGCAGCCACACATGTCCTACTGCGGCCTTCTTCCTACTTCCCAATGATTCGACCTCGAGTAAAAGCATCCAGATGTCGTCTAACAGATTGATTATTCGCCATTTCTCGCTGAGGCAGCAATTCGGTGTGATTTTAACTGCTATACGGCGTGCAATCTCTTTCCCAGAAATACTGATCTTACACCGACAACATGCTTTATACTATTCAGACGATCCCCCATTGCGTTTACGTGCATATCTACGCATGTGCTACCGTACATCACCTTACTTAATCTCCTGATTGGTCTTTCTGTCCACTCTGCCTCTTCGTTCAGCTGATATGCTAATTTTTCGACTTCGTCCTTAATTTTTGCACACCAGTGTATATTTATTAATCTCTCTTTTTTTTTATTAAACTTATTTGATTCTTCCCTTCGTATTTCGCAATTTAAGTTCATTCCGAATAAAATTCGCCTATTTTTTAGCATTTATTTTTAAAATTTGTATTTTCAAATAATTTTTATAAATTTTTTGGAAAACAATTTTGAATTATAACCTATAAAAGTTTTGCCATCATCTTAATGTAGATGTACCTGCAAAAAATTAGAGTTTTTCATTCAACATTTCCTTGAAATTTGCGTATTTATTATAAACGATAATAACGAAAATGCGTTTTACACACTTTGTTAAAATTATTTTAGAGTATGAATGATAACTTTTTACTTCTTTGTACGAAGTAAAAAGGAAGTATTGTAATCTCGAAAAGTTTCAGGCATCGTATTTCAACGCAAATACCTATTTTTTACCGCTATCGAAGGCAATTTAACGATGTTTATGCGTGACATCTGTATGTAAGGACAGGATAAAGCACTCTTTTCCTCCCAAAAAATTGTAAAACTAATTTTAAATGAATTTTGAGGAAAATTTTCGTGGCGTCTGTGCGTACGTACGTACGTGTGTATCTCGCGTAACTCAAAAACGAGTAGATTCAGAACGTTGAAATTTTATATATAGGGACTGCTATAATATGTAGATGTGCACCTCGTATTTTGGTTGCAATCAGCCGCACCAAAAGTTACGAAATATATATATATATATCCCCACTGTTACTCGGCTCAGTAATCTCAGTTTCTTTATTCTCATATGTTTGTAAACTGTGCATTTATTGCTTTAAAAATGATTGAATTATGGTGTTCTTATCTTTCAATTAAGGTTTTTATGCCTTTAGTAAATCTGTATGCAATATTTTTAGAATTATCAATAATTTAGTTAATTAAGTTGTTTAAGTGCCGCTAAGCTTAATAATGTTTTCCATGGCGACCATTGCTTGTTTACATTTGAAACAGCAGAATAGTAGATGTGTTGCCAATCTAGAGAAAGTTAAGCTTTCCAATAACGCCTTCTTTTATTATTGCGAATTAAATCATGCTTAATCCATTCTGGAATTTATTCGAGGAAATAAGTGTTTAAGATTAACTTCATAATTTTCAATACAGGTATCTTGAGTTTTAATGTATTTTTGCCTTGTCGCGAAGTGAGACCTGAATTAATTTAATGAGAAATACTGAATCGTTTGTAAAAAACTGTTTCTTTCTGGTTGTTGTTGTTCTTTGCTTAATTTCTTTTATACATCGTTCTAGATTTATTATAGTATTTGAATAGAACATGTGGCAACGATTACATAATTCTTCAAATGATATAAGCTTTGTGCATTCTGAGTTATAATATGAAGGAAATGTAACGCTGTTAAGTGAACCTAGCACCAGTGTCGCTATGGTAAACAAATGTATTGAATTTTAAATGTAAATGAAATTTTAAGTGCATTTATTCTATTGTGGTTTATGCGCTATCGATGAAGAAGATTTAATTCAATCCAATAAGTTTAAATTAAAAGCAAGAAAAAATGAGTATAATTTTATATTCCGTACAAGGAAATCATGTGGTGCACACGTCAGATTTTTTTCTGTTCGTGGACTATCAAGAAACAGGAAAGAGAAATAGCTTGCTATAAATTAAGAAGTTCATTAAGTGAATTATTCTTGGCGCAACCTGAAGAAAATTGGCCAAGATAAATTTTTAAATTTTTCCATAAATTTCTTACAAAAATCTACAAATTTTAATATCTAAGCATAATTTGACTTGTAGAATCGAAATATGGAAAACATTTGGTATGTTATTTCCAAAAAAGTCCTATTTTGTGTCAAAATACCTATGTTAGAACGTAGCTATGGATAAATCGAATAAATATCCTAAGTCAAACTCTCGAGACATAGAAAACCCAATTTGAATTTCATCAATCGGCCCAATAGAACGGGAGATGTAGAACTGTCCTTTTTTTTTTCGCAGTGTACGTGGGTATAGATTCTTCATTACTTAATAACAGATATACGTGTATGTAAGATAAGGAATAACATAAAATTCTAACTTTAATTTGTAATAGTTTCTTTTTAATTTCGCTATTTCTCATTATTCTCTAAAAATATTAGTAATTCTCATAATAAGTTCCTCTCAAGTGTGTTATTTCAAAAGCAGTTTTTATGAAATGATTTTATACAACCCTAATTGCATGCACTATCATAGCAGCAAAAGTGAAAGGAAAGAAAATAGTAACGAAAATTTGCAAACTACAATTTTTAACCGACTAATAGAATAATTACGAAACAACTTCAATTAATCTTCCCACTCTTCCTACACTTTTTTCTGCTACTAAGATGATGTCTGCCGTTTTTTTCTAATTGTTATGCTGTTAATATGCGGGAAATTTCTATCTGTGCTGATTCCGTGTTTTGGCAAGTTTATGTAGTTGCTTCATTCCTTTGCAAAACTTGCGTTTTAGATGTTTTGTTAAATTTCGTTTTCTCATTCGACTATTGTAAACTAACCTTTTAGGTGAGACCTAAGCGAAGAAAAAGTAATTTCCACGTTACAAATCTTTGTCAGTGAAATTGGAAGTTGATAATTACAACATTTTCCTTTCCCAGAGCTTGGATGAGTGAAACTGTGTGACTGTTCTTTACGACTTCATAAAATACAGAGCAAGTTTACAAACATCCATGCCTTCTCCGAGATTCGAGCCCGGGCCCTTCGGCACGGCAGTCAGCGGCGCTAACTGTACCAGTTGTACGGCTATGGATTATTTTAATTATGGAAAAGAACGAGGGCGGGAGGCTATCTGTCTAAAAGAAACTATGCCTTCGTGAAGGACGTTTTAAGCGAAAGACTGGTATTGAGATTATACGTAGGGAAACCGACAAAAACTTGGATACTGCCAGCCCGTAGGCCAACACATGAATTCACGTATTCATATGTTTTACGTCTGGGCAAAACGTTGTCGTTTTGGATCATTAATTCGGCGTAGAGGAAGTTATGGCAAGATTAAAAGCTGATGGCCGAGGCTTTGAGGATTGCGATTCTGAGGATTTTCTTTATTATCTATGATATCGTTTCTCTGTGGAAAACTGTGAGCTTGGAAGTTAACAATGAAGACATGGAGAAGTTACTAGAGGATCACAAAAATGAGTTCAGCACAGAAGAACTGGAATAATTCAGAAGCAATAATAAAAGGCTGTTATAAAGGAAATGTTTTCAGAGAAAGGGGAAAGGAGAGTAGATAACCCTAGTTCTTTCATTTGTGGAATTTATTCAAAATAGGATGAGGTACGAAATTTTGGAGAATGAGGTCATCCTAACAAAGCAGTAGCAAGCGACAGCAAAAGCAATTTCAATTAGAATGTAAAGATAGAAAAAATTAATCCCATTGCACAAAAGTTTGGCCAGTGAGTCTCAGGCAGAGTTGATGAATCATAACAGACAGTAAATAAAAAAAAATTTAATTTGAAAGCTTTCAAATTTTACGTTTTCTGTGTCTCCTTTATTTATTAAATATCATATTCTTCGCACTTAAACCACAAAATTCAATTCAACAGCAATATCGCAAAATGATTTTAAAATGAGCATAACTTTAGAATTTCCGATATACAGTTTCACGCGCTGGAGATAAATTTTTTTTTTTTTTCTGTACAGTGTTGGTATTGCTCGCTTTGAAATCGTTGAGTTTGTTAATTGAAAATTCGTTAAAGTTTTATAAAGTTTTTTTTCGAAGAGGATTCCCTATTCAAATAATAATATTTTTCATTTCTCTTTCTCGCTGTATTTCTTTCTGTCATCTGCTATTCTTCACATAAGCAGGGTGAAAAATTAAGTTCCATCTATTTTACCTCTTCGTATTATATTTACCAGCGGCCGAGCGGTAAAGTCGCCGAACACTGGTAGTTCGGGCCGAGGTTCGAATCCCAAGAACGGGCTGGCCGCATGGGCGTTTTCGTGGTTTTCCCCATGTGTAACGTGTATACGAGCAGGTTTCCCTTAGAAAGTCCTCCAAGAAGGCATCCCTCCCCTTAGACAGATAGCCCTCGAGGCTTTGCCATAATCACACACACGCTCTTAGATTTAAGAATTTCCATTTGTGAACTTCTACACATAACTGTAAGGTTTTTATTTTGATTAACATTTTAATCAGCGCTAATTTAATTAACATTACCGTAATACTTTGGCCTTTTATAACTGCTGCTTTCATCTAATTTCATCAGAACGTATAAATAAGTATCTAGTTGCTAATTGTTTTGAGGGCATTTAGCAGCATAGGCTGGCGTCTAAATTGTTTGTCTTTGAAATCAGTTATTCACGACTTTTTCGTGAATGATGCGTTAAGAATGAGCCCAAATTTAGGCTAAGCTTTTTACTTTGTGTTTTTCATTCGATTTAATTTGAACGAGTATTTATTTAGGTGTAGTTTCTGTTAAAGTATCAGTTTGATTTGCACCCAGGTTCATGTGTTAATAAATAGCTTCTATTTGAAACTTTTATCTTACCGTGTACTACTTGTAGTTAAAAGACAAACGGGACGAAAACATCGTTAAACACTTTCTTACGATTACTATGGATATTTGGAATATTAAAACTACTTAGCATAACCGTGTAAATAATATTTTAGAAATGTTCAATAAGCAATTATCTGTGGTCCAGAAAGAAATTAATTCACTTTGCATAAATTATTATGGGAAAAATAGTTTTGTGAATACTTAGAATTACGAATGGCATACATTTGTAAACCGAGGTTTCAATATACTTGAAGTGTGTTTTTCGCATAGGTTAAATGAACATGGTTTCAAAATAATTTAATACTTGTAACAACAGTTGCAAAATAATAGGAAAAGGATCACCTGAAGTTAAATATTTTCTTATTTTATGATCACGACAGAATTATAATACAGGAAGTAGAAGAAAGATTACGTCAGCCGAAAAAAATCGAAAAACCTGCGATTTTATAACCTTAAAATGAATGACTGGTGATGTTTTTTGTGGATGGGGAGGGATGTCTGTGTAATGTACTTAATATCATATACGACGTAGTTAGGTGGTGTGGTGGTGTATTTAATTACGGCAAAGCACACTAGGGCTATCTGCCAAAGGGGAGGGATGCCTTTCGTGGAGGACTTTCTAAGGGAAACTGGCTCGTATACACGTTACACATGGGGAAAACCACAAAAACACCCATGCAGCCAGCCCGTTCGCGGGATTCGAACCTCGGACCGAACTACCAGTGTTCAGCGACTTTACCGCTCGGCCGCTGGTGGGCCGACGTAGTTAGGAAAGCATTTTTTATTAATACCAGTAATACTGAAAATGCTATAGAAGTTAATATTTATTAGATTAGGTTAATCCATTAAGTCGTGAATGTTACCTGTCTGCGGAGAGAATTGCCTTTATGGAAAATTATCTAAGGAAATAAATAGACTCAAGTTTATACTGCGCATGGGAAAATCCACAAAATATCTCACTTAGATTCAAACCCTGGTCCAGCTACTAATTTTGAACAGTCTTATCCATTTAGCTAGTGACAGGAATTATCAGATAAATATACTCTAAATTAAGTACTATAATGAATTGGATAGGTTATTAAAATGAAATAAGGACTTTAAGTTATAGTATAATTATAAACTGAAGATTTTAACATGTCGAAGGGCAGCGCAGTATACAAATATTTATTGCCAGACTGCATCGCAGTTCAATCACATATCTTTCCTGCATTAGTATATCTTGCCATTTGAATGAATATTATAAATACGTTACAGAGTATTGGAACATAATGTAACAGTCCCGAACGTTTGCAATTTGCATGAATGTTATGGATACGTAATACGTTATGGATATAGAGTAATGGAACGTAATGTCCAAAACCTTTGAAAAATCTTCCCTAAAGACGTTTATCACTCAGATACATCAAATTTCCAGATTTACTTTTATTCGTGATAAAATATATCATTATCCAAAAGACAGAAAATTCTCTCATATTCTCAGACACAGTTATGGCAATTCGCGCCTCAAAAACCATTTCATTTACTTCCTTTCAGATCCTTGCACCACGTCACCTTGCAAGAATGACGGAACATGCATCTTTAAGAATGGAGCCACTCACTGCCAGTGTCCACCTGGTTTTTCTGGAGAGTTATGTGAATTGGGTACGTAATAGGTTATTTAAATCTCAGAAAGTTTATTTTTAATTTGGAAGAGAAACTATTTCTATGCAGAATTACTAGAAGGGAGAAAGGACCTCTCCCATAAAAAGGTAAACAATCAATTGAAAAAAAAATGGGTTGGGGGAAGAAGGAAGAAAAGAATAAAACGCTTGTGTGCCATTTATATGACAGTATACGCATTTTTTATTAATTATTATAAGCTGAAAATGTGCATACAATTGTCAGTGGAGCATATGATATATTAAATGGAATTTAATTTATGCTGTTAAGTATATAAATATACTAATAAGACTTCTTATTGAAAAAGTCTAGATGCCAAAAATGAATTTTCATTGTAAAAATGTCCATAATTTTACCTTTCCATTCATATATAGTTCTATACAGATTTCCTAACTTACACTTTTGTTTTGTTTTTAATAGTGTATGTATTGATGCAATTTATATTTGCCATGCGCTTAACTGATGGTTTTCGCAAATATTTTTACCATAAGCGTAACAAACAATTAGTTTAATGTCTGAGCAACTTTTTAAACACATAGCCGGATAGCATATGAGCATTCTGTACCGCGCAACGTGCATAGGGCGAAATCCGTACTTGTGATTGGACATACTTTCACATCGCATCATTTTCTCTTGGCGTAATGACGTTTAGGCGGGGTTGCTACGGTTTTGTTTTCATTCACTAACGCATGGAGGTAGGAAGTAACCTTTCTTACCTCATTGGACTAACGCGCAGGAGTGACACGGAAGCCTGAAAACTATCGTTTGTTTTCTTTGAAGCCGATAACATTTAGCTGCAGCTTTCTGCATATGGCTTCCTGTTTCATGGAATAATACCATTATAAAATATAAAGATGCTCTTTATATCAGAAGCAATCTAATATTATTCAGTAATATAAGCAATTTAGAATACGTATCTCTATTTCTTTGTCCCAAATCTATATTAGTCTAACTCTTCAAAAACAAATTTTACGTTTTCAGACTGATTATAAATATTGTGAATTTATTATGTTATTTTATTATGTTTATTATTTATTCTGTTAGCTCCCAACGTCGATTTTTACTATTTCCGAAAATGGACTTGTCTCATGCTTTCGCAGATTGCCTCAGCAGAGAATGGATATATAATGAACATGAAATAATTAATTAATCATCACAACACCCTTTAATATGAAGAGTTTTAAATTAAGAATGGATTTATTAAAAATGTCTGCACTTAAATATTAATACGTATTTACGGAATTAGCACCAGAAGAAATAATACTTTTTCTCTCTAGGAAAAACAAATCACTACATTTTTTATATTAAATTCACCACACTAATAGTGTTGTAATCTTATAGCAACAAAAATACAACGCACGTAATAATCTTTTCGGTAGTGCTATCAAAATGTAAACAAACGGTATGGAGGTGTAACCTCGAGCCCAAGCAAAGTCAAGGCGTTCTAAAGCGTAGAGGAAATGATGTCATCGAAAGCCATATCCAGTCACAAGGAGGGATTTTTCTCTATGTGCGTGGCGCAGTGCAGAATGCTTATATGCGGCCGGATACTTTCTCTTTAAGCATTCATTCTGAATCACAGAATACCGGTTCGTTTAATCAAATCATCAGCGAGACAAACTGAGATCGTTATTACACCTGCAAGGAGGGGTAAAATGAACGTAAAACGGGATTGGATGCTACATCCTTGAGTTTGGATTAACAATCTTTTTCCGCTAACCATTAAACTGTTTAGGTTGTTAGTTACCATGTCGTTCAGGTTACTATAAGACCGACCAGACCATTAGACATTTTTGAAGCAATTAATTTTTTTTTGAGGGGGGGGGGTTAGAAGAGTCTCGAGAAAGGAACTAAAAGAGAATGAGAAAATGCTTTCTTCCTATACAAAGTATGTTCTGAAAATGAAACTACAAATGTTATGTTACGGATGCTGTTACGCTTATGCTTAAGTATTGCTCTTCTACATATCCGTCAGCTGCAAAATTAGATCTCTAAGGCAGCAAATCTTTCCAAAGCTGTTTCAACACTATGGGTTAGGCAAATATAAAATATAATTTTTATGTGACACCCACAGAAAAAGGTTGCCTTGAATTAAATTTTATTTTAGAGACCTGAAAAGTTTAAAGAACTGAACTGAAACTTGACCGTTCGCCGAGATTCGAAAGCAGGTCTAACTACCAGTGTTCAGAGATTTTGCAGCTTGGTCGCTGATGACCAGTAAAGACATAAGGAAACAGCTTACGGCAGTACATTTGTTTCCGAATATTACGAAGCATTTTGCACTTAAAGGTACGAAATATTTTAAGCTTTATTAGAGCGCAGTGCGAGTTTTACTAGATGGTATTTTTATTCTGCCAGCGACGCTATAAAAACTTAACATTTCATTTTATAAAACTAACAGTATAAAAGTTCTCATAAAATTTTGTGCACTATTTTAAAAAAAACTTTGTGATTGGAAGAAAATATTTAGAAACAGTACTAGAAAAAGTCTTTCCCGAATATTTGTCTACATTATGCGTCTGCAAAGTTACAGGAGTAAGCTCCAATAAATTTCAGGAAATTTGCTAAATGACAGTTGACAACACTTATTACTTTTAAATCTTAACATGCTGTTACCTAAAATTATTATAATTAACCGTTTGCTTTGTTATAGCAAATATTAGCTAAGCAAAGGATAGCAAATAAAAGTTTGCCAGAAAGCAAAAAAACAGCAACAGATATATTTGAAATGTTTTATAAATTGTAGAAATATCCAGCATTAACATGACCCAAAGTTTTCCTTTGGTACGGAAGATTGCTTGGTTCGAGAGGAGGTTCGAGAAGAATCAAGGAGTAATTAGTAGTTTTGGATGAACTAAAACATCGAAAACAATTGATAGATTTATGCTGAAAAATAGTCACCTAGCTCTTTGAATGATAGTTAATGAACTTAACATAACGAAAGACACTGCTCTTAAAATTAGATTTTAAAAATTGTTAAGTAGAATGACTGGTTCCTGCTGCATGACAATGCGATTCTCAACTTCCCCAATGAATTCTGTTTTCACCCCTATATTCATTATCTTATCGGAAAGAGCTCTGAACTTAACATTGACACCAAAAGACACCGCGGAATATTATCTCCTCATATAAGAATTATAATATAAAACCCTCTCGCACTAAATATTATCATCTTATAGGCGGTTCATTTGGCAATTCACTTCCCTTCCCTTCTCCATACATGCAATTGGTCAAAAGTTCTGAAGAGGCAGCTGATAGTGTTATGGTTTGAAACTTCCGAACTGCAAGTGGCATAGATCCAGATAACGGCCTAAGAAGATTACGATCCCAGTTTATATTTCGTATCACGTATATATTTAGGCTAGGGATTGTAATACCAGTAAACCATTTTACAAGTGAATCGGTGAAAAACAGATTAAAATTTTTGTAGCTAACTTTCTATATAGTATATACAAAGATGACACCTATAAGTTCTTTTAATAATATAAGTATGTCACAATAATATAAGTATGCCTTTTGTCACCGGTGCAATAGAAAAAAAATCAAATAAATTTAAGATTTAATATAAATTTTACAAGAAGGAAAGGGTATTAGGTACTATTCCGTTTTGAGAACCGTAAAAAAACTGCAGCCAAAATGTATGCGCAAAAGCGCCCATTTAACAGCGCGCCAAATCTAGCGTACGAGCTGATTTCAGATTGCGTAAGTTTATATAGTTCTATATTTCTTAAGACGCCATTGAAATACTAGTTTAATTTTTAAATCCTTTTTTGATTTTAAATCCTTTTTTTTTTTTTTTGATATCCTATGGATTTAACAATTTGGGAATTGCCCATGACGAAAGGTCTGCAATAGAATTTTGTGTAAAGTGCAGAATTACCCACTGCTTCACGCGTTTTTAAGAATTGCACATACTCGGTATCCATGTACACATCGACCTATTGTCACTTAAAAAAAATCCCAGAATTGCACAAAAATGGAACTTTGCACACCCTTGACATTATCTATGTACACATCGACCTATTTTCACTTAAAAAGTAAAAGAAAATTGACAAAAATCCAATTGTTTTTACCCCTGTAAAAAGCGGCAAACAAATAAGTGGGCGATTCTGCACTTTACTGAGAAACGTTTCAAAGAAAAAGCATCATTCATTATAGAAAATTATGTTTGAACAACCAACGAGATTAAATTATGCTTTAGCGATAACTCGGTAGCGAAATAACGATGCAGGCATCCATTCAGTTATCTTTAGCAATTTTTATATAAATTATAATAATGATATGAAATAGTTATTTAAACTGTAGAGTTCCTCACTTCGGAATTCTAAGTTAATGTTCGGAATTCTAAGTTAATGTTAATGTTAATGTGAAGAATCTAAGAACTGATAAGCGAATAATCGCTTGAGTTCGGTGACAAGAAACAACAAGATAGAAGGGTAACTAACCCTTTATTATTCCAATAAGATTTAACAAAACTCCGCCTGGGAGTGTATAAGCAAAGCCCGCACTTGGACTTGAACTTAAAAGACTAAGAATTAAACTAAAACTAAGATTAACTAAAGAAGTATAGCCGAAGCTATCAAGGTTCAAATCGAGTTGGCCCCTTAACTCTATTTGACTACGAAGCTTAGCAAGGGCCTGAGTACGGCCGAGAGTAATAACAGCTTTGAGAGAGAGAGTGGCCAAAAAATCAGACGCGCGTAAATCAGAAACTCTGATTCTCTCTGACTCAGTAAGTAACTTCGTGGTTTAAATACCGCTCTTCCTCATTAAATAATTAAGCAAGATTCTAAAACTACGTTCTGGACGAAAGTTGTAAGTTGAAATTAACAATTTGACAGGAAAGGAACTTAAAATTTAACTATTAATAAAATTAACATAATCTTTACAAAACTTATGCTTCCATTCAGTCATGTTTAACCTTTTTTATATAAATTATAATAATAAAAAAGTATTATATGAAATTAACCTTTCATCTAAATTAAAACATCAATCTTAGATAGTTATTTACTATTATACTTCCTTTCTTGCATTTCGGTTGCCGCAATTATTTTTGGCAGCTCTGGCATCAACAATAGTTTGGCGATTTTTTACGGCCCTCAAAACCGAATAGTACCAAGTATTATTTCTGGGCTGAGACATAATTAAACTCAACATAATTAAACATAATCTATCGCATATGCTTGCGCTACGCCGGACTGGACGTCGAAAAGGACATTTCTCAGAACCCGCACATTTCCACAAAACCTACGTAGCTAGGTTACCATTTTCAATTAGTAAACAGACTTGAACGCCGAACAGTAATCGATTATCGCTCAGCTTCGGATCGCGTGATCCTCCAGAAGCAGAACTTTCGTCTGATTGGTTAATCTCTACCCGGGACAGAGCTGCAGACGGAACAATTTCCGTGAAGTTTCAAAATATCTCGAGTAGCCGGGACATCGTTTCGGAAGCTAGGCGGGACTTCGCTTCCAGCGGAGCTGTTTTGTCTAGGAATCATCCCGCTTAAACCGATGCTACCAGAATCTCGTTTCTCAGAAAAGTTCCGCCTAGCAAGAACGATCGCTAGATGGGATAACCCCTTTACTAGTTAGTACTGAACTTAAGTCCACAAAGTTAAAGTTTGCCGAGTTATATATGCCTGGTACTACGTAACTAATAACACCAAGTATTACTCAAATGCAAAAACAGAAGCGGAACATATGTCATCCCTAGCAGGTATTACAATACTTTAAATGGTAACAAATTAAAACGAGTGCTTCTTGTACATATTTTACGATAACAGGATACTTCCCTGTTATTTTTTTAAGATTTCGTTGTGGTTGCTGAAAACTTTAAGCCTTTAAAAAGCAGAGGTCGGAACCGATAACGAATGTTCTCAACGACTTTACCAGGTAGAGCCAAACTTCTTTGTAACACTTTCACAGTTATATAACAATCAGCTCTCACAGACAAGGCGTCAGAATCACGACGATAGCTCCTGCGCTTCCGGTTAAAATCAACCTTCTACTTTTAAACTGTGACTTTTACCGTTTAATTTACATAAACGGTCTGGTCTGTGCGAGTATCGCGATGCACAAAGAAAAATAGGCTAAAAAGTAACCCAAAAATTAGCCGTCACTGAAATTTAATCATAATTGTCTCGCATTTATGTCTTTGATTCAATGAGGATCTGATGTTTGCTTTACAGTCAAGGAAACACGACGCTGTACCACTTACTTCCGAAAATGTTAACTTATATATTATTGACGTTGCTCTGAAATTCCTTGACGAATTAATAAATCTAAATGTATCTTAAAGTAACAAAGTTCAGGATGTTTTGAAACATCGTACAAAAGGAAGCCGAATTATACAATTCTAATATTCAACAATATACTTTGAACCTGATCTTCCAATTCAAAACGACGATATTTACAAATTTTTAATAAGTCTAGTTCACTGGTAATTACGAAAACGGTCACGATGTTTGAATATGTATATAAAAACAAAATAAAAATTACTGAATTACTATATGTAACACATCCATTTCAAACTTTTACTTATCATAATTTCATCGGCACTTACGGCTCTATAACTAAATAAGTAAGTAAATTAATTAGTTAAGGTTTTAAAAGAGAACTGGAATATTTACTACTTAATGAGCATTTTCAACGGATGATTTATTTTGTACAAAAATTCAATTAACAATTAGGAAGCTACAGTTTGGATAAATTATATTGCTAAAGGCTGAAGGGCCTATTTTTAAAGAGAGTATAAAATGGAAACTATTAAGTTGTACGGATAAATGTAGAATTTTTGCAAATGTTTTCGCAGTCAAAGACTTCTTCAGATATATAAATAATGTGTTGAGGTATCACAATTTATTTTGAATTACTTTATATTTATATATTACATCCCTTTATAGTTTATATTCAGAATATAATTTAGTTTAATACATTTTTATAGTACAGTTCACTCTAAGTTAAAGCGTCTATTTTTACATCATTTTTATTTTCAAAACCATTTTTAAAAGAAAGAAATAAGTCTACTTACTGGCAAATGACGGGTAATTGAAAATGTCGGTAAATTTACAATTCTTAGCTTAGACGGGATTCAAAATTTTTGCAAAATTCCTGAAACATTAAGAACGTCTGAGCGTCTTCCTGTAAGTAAACCCAATGAACAATGGATACTAACGTGGAACAAGCAATGGATAAACCGTGGACTATGCGGGAAAACACGAGCTGCGAATATCACAAGGCATGCTCACAAGGCCAAAATCACAAGGCATGCTTATATTAGGTACCGTATTTGCCGGCGTATAAGACGCACTTTTTTTCTTTGAAAATAGGTCTGAAGAAAGGGGTGCGTCTTATATATCGATACTAAGGTTTTGATTACATTCATTCCTCTATTCGGAGTTATGCGATTTTTTTTATTGTTTCCTTGCGGAGTGTGGAAATGTTACAGTAACGTAGAGTTCAGTGAATGCGTATGCGCTGTCTTCTACAATTTCAGCTGGGTTCGTTTAAACTTTACAATTTTTGAACGACGGAAGTGTGGGAAATTTCTACTACAGTACACTCTCGATTATCCGCGGAATTGTGTGGCGCGGCCGCCGCGAATAACAAAATTCGCGGATAATCCGAGAAAAGCTCGCGGATAATCCGAAAGAAGCTAAAAACGGGTATAGCAAAAGAAAAAACAGTCATTCCAACTTTGAAAAATTGTCTTGTGTACAATAAAACGTTAAATAAACAGCAGAAAATGTTTAACTAACGCTTAATATTTTAGTATATCACTCAAAACTAACCTAAAATGCATTTTGTTAATGAAAACAGAAAAGTGCTTTGTATACTTACGAGAGGCGTCAAGGATAAAGAGAAAAATTAATACGTATGTACTGTTTTAATACTGTATTGTATTATGTAATTACAAAAGCATAACTGTAAAACTACACTTTTTGATGAAATCAGTCATTTGTGTCTGCTTCTTGCTTTGGAAGCATTTTCTCTTGATCCGAGATTGCATTTTTCGTAGCATAAGTTTCTCGGCCAACTCCACGTCATCATGTTCTTTCAGATAGCTCAGCAGTCCGTCGACTTGTTGCAAAGTCCCTTCGTGAGTCTTCCGCATTTGCACAGTGGGCTTTTCTTCGCCTTCACTTCGCTGTCCTTCATTCTCGGTCTCTCCCCTTGCTTTGTTAACAATTTCGTCACCTGTCAAGCTTTCGAAGCCAGGTTCGTTGACGTCACACTCCAACCACTCGTTAATGTTTTCAGCATCGACGTTCTTACCACCCGGAACTGTTTTCACCATATCGGCAAGAGTTGCCGTGGGCGTGTCTACATCTTCATTCTCTTCTTCACAACTCAAAGCGGTTAGGTTGTTGTTGGCTTCAACATTAGGCATGGGTTTTCTCTATGATTTTATGAGGGTTGACGGTTTCACTGAGTCACATGCAGATGCAATGTCGTAGATGCTGCCAAGATTGTGTAGTGTTTCCAAAACTCTTTCAGATCGTAACCTTCTTCAATTTTGGTCATTAGCAGCTTGGTTGGGTATGTTCTCTTCATTGTTGCAATGACTCCTTGGTCCATTGGTTGGATTAGCGCAGTAACGTCTGAAGGGAGAAACTTTGCAAAAATGTGTCCATCAAAAAACTTTAGCACGCTTGTTGCTGGGTGAGAAGATGCGTTTTCGATCAATAGCACAGCTTTTACAAGAAGGTTTTTCGATTCAAGATGTTTACTCACTTAAAGAACAAAGATTTTTCCGAACCATTCTTGAAAAATGTTTCGGTTCATCCATCCTTTTTTTTTTTTTTTTGGTTAAAGTAATCAACGGGCAAATTTTTGAAAGATCTCGGTTTTTTTTTTTTTTTTTTTTTTTTTTTTTACTTTCTAATGACAACACGTCTATGTCCACCGGTAGCGTTGCTGCAAGACATGATAGTGATCCTTTCCTTGCTGCTTTTATGACCCGCCACTTTACTTTCACTTTCAAATGCTAAAGTGCGAGTGGGACGACATTTCCACAAAAGTCCCGATTCGTCGGCATTGTAAATTTGTTCAAAAGATTTCAAATTCATGGTGGAAATCGTCGGCTGCTTGTTGGTCACCACTAAGTTTCTCCCCACTACGTTCAATTTCTCGAATTCCATGTCGCTGCTTAAAACGAGTCAACCAGCCAGAAAACGCATCAAAATTTCCTTTCAGGCCTAACAACTCAAAAAAGGTTTTTGCCTTCGCCGCAATGATAGGACCATTTACAGGAGTACTCTCTTTCCGAACTTGAGCTAACCACTCTGTCAATGCCGTGTCTAGCTCATCAAAGGTAGGAGCCTTCATAGTTTTTCGCGTTTTCATTGCGGAAGCACTGTCCGACATTGATGTAAAGTTCACCAGTTTGTCTTTTTGCTTTAGAATGTCACGCATTGCTGTTTCCGATATTCCATTTCTATCTGCTGCCTTGTAGCGCCGTTTGCTACTTTGGAAATTAATTCTAGTTTTTGCGCAATTTTCAACACAACCTTCTTTCGTTTTCCTGACATTTTAAATCGGTAACGAAAAACACAAAACCAAAAAGCACAAGCAGTGAACACAATAAAAGATAAGAAATTATTTCCGACCGGTTCGCAAACACTATCAGGCTTAAACTAACAATGGCGAATGGGAGGAAGTTGACGTGTTAGTAAGCCGAGAGAGGGCGGTGGAGCGGGCACTGCAAGAGTGAGTAAGAAATCACTTACTCATCAGAGGGGAAGGTTCCGAGAAGGCCTGGTATATTTTTGCCATAAATAAGCACGATGTTAGCAAATTGAACGTTTCGCTCAGTTTTGTGAACATTTTTATTTTCTTTGCTTTACGCCTGTTAAAAAAAAGAGAGAGAGAGACTTTGCGCGGGGCAGGCGCGGATAATCGGGAAACAGTATTCAGTTTTCTTAAATTTATTGGCAAGTTGAGGCTCAAAAACAACGTTGGCATTGCTATAACATAGCATGCAAGCTACGTGTTATTGGGTATGCAATGGCATGGAACATGGAAACAAAGCTGCAGAAAGGAATTTCGGATCACTTCAACTGAGAAAATGATAAGAACTTAGCAGAATCAGGAAGAGAATCTAAAAAAAAGCAACTCATAGATTGGGTATTTCTAGAAGGTATTACTTTATATTTGTATTACCTTATATTTAAAACACTGTAAATTCACTATAATTATCAGTAATAAAATTTTATCCTCCAAAAATGCGTATAAAAAAATTGGTGCATCTTATACGCCGGCAAATACGTATATATATAAATTTAAAGAAGAAAGGAAGTTTGAAAGCTAGTAAAAGTCGTTAAAAACACTTGCAGTTTCCTATCAAAATTGCAGAAACACTTCGTAAGAACAGTTATAAAGTAAATTTGAAATTATTTTAAAAAAAACCTTTTCAAACTACAGAAAAATTGAGAAACGTGCACAAAAAAATTTTTTTTTAATCTTCTGTGTTCAAAGCTTCAAACAGAACTGGTCAAGGGAAAAGTGCTTGATTCCAACCAAGTTGATTAACTAGATCATGCAAAAATGTTTCGCCTGACAAATCCATTGAGACTTCAAACGGTATTAATCGAACTCAAATTTCTCTACAAATTTAAATTTCGATTAATACCGTTTGAATTCTCAATGGATTTGTAAGGCGAAATATGTTTGCATGATCTAGTTAATCAAGTATGTTGGAGTCTTCATGCACAATTATATACACACACATATATATATATAATTCTGTATAGGTATCAATTAATAAATTTATCAAATTCATGATAAATAAAAACACTGTACAATTTTTAATAAAGGATGTAAAGCAGCATGTGAAAATGATGTGACAATACAGTGATATACTAAATTGTATATACTTGTATATTAGGTTGCACTTTAGTATTTACAATATACTTATATATTGTAAATACTTGCACTTTAGTACTTAGTAAACTTACTTACTACTACGTACTTAGTAAAGTTAGTTAGTTGCACTTTAGTATTTACAATATACTTATATATTGTAAATACTAAAGTGCAACCTAATACAAATACATATATAAATAAGAACAAATAATAACATTACATTTTTTAATCAATTAAATCCAGGATAAGTTAATTTAGTCCAGTGTATTCTAGTAAATATAACAAATTAAATAAATTAAAAATTTAACCTTTATTATGAAGTTGAATCATTTCCTTAAAGTTACAAGTTAGATTTACATGGTACGGTGGCAAGATTTCATCAGTGTTTTATTGTAGAATGAGTAAATAACATACTTTGTTTTTCTTGACATAGTTTAAACAAAAATCAAATGGGATAGAAGGATACCTCTTTCTCGAAATTATGTAATCTTAAATCATACTTTTCTGCAAAACATAAATAAATAAAATCTATCAGTATTTTAGTAACATAAATAAAAGATAGGTAGATTAGAAAATATTCTAGCTTACTACACATGTTCAATTAACAAAGATAAACATGACATGAAAGTTATGCAACACAATCAAAGAAGAATCACAGGTAGAAATGCGCAGTGGTAGCAAGTATGCTAGTTCAAAAGTCATCCAGTATCGCGCCACATGAGCGAAGTCACTTCGATGCTTCACCAATGACTGCCAAAGATAGTCTCCGTTAAATACGTCACTAGACAATGCTCTGCCCAGTTACAAATTCATTCCTACCGTGCGAGAGGAATCATCGTTAACGCTTTTAAAATTACCCTAATTTTTCATTTTTCGTAACTGTATCTGCCAATAGATGGCGCTACCTTCTCGTTCGCTTTACTGCTGTAGAGTATAAATACGACCCTTGCTTGTCACTCTTGACTAGCGTCTACATCCCAAAACAGCAGCCTATGAGAGAGGCGATTCTATTATTTTCATCGGGGAGTAGGGAAGTTAGAATGGTTTTCTGAGGACCGCCAACGGCAGTGCGCGATGTTTGCTTACATTAGGAAGTTCAGAAAATTGCAAAGGTGGATTGCCTTAGTTTCTGCAGTTACTTTCAGGGAAATATTAGGGGGCTTTTTGGTTTTCTGATAAATGGCAAATAGATAATTTACCTTTATAAATCCGCGTTTATCTATTTAAACTTCAGAAGATTTAAGATGAAGTGAATATATTTAACACAACAGAACGCAAGCTTAAGACTTGTAAATCTTTTAAAAAACAATACATCGATAATTAAAAATATTATTTATAGTTCATTATTAAAAACTTTTTATCAATGCATAGTTATCATATAATTAACAATTCATCCATGCATTATCTCATTATTTATTATAATTAAAAGAGAAGATATTTTTTACAGTAATGTTTAAAAATTTGCTCTTGTCTTTTAAAAGATTTACAAGTCTTAAGATTGTGTTCTGTTGTGTTAAATATATTCGCTTCATCTTAAATCTTCTGAAGTTTAAATAGATAAACGCGGATTATAAAGGTAAATTGTGTATTTGCCCTCTATCAGCAAACCGAAAAAACTGCCTAATATATTCCTGTAAGTAACCGTAGAAACTAAGGCAATCCACCTTAGCAATTTTTGAACTTCCAAATGTAAGCAAACATATAGTCCACTGCCGTTGCATTCCTCAGAAAACCATTCTAACTTCCCTACTCCCCGATGAAAATAATAGAATCGTCTCTCTCATAGGCTGCCGTTTTACGATGTAGCCGCTAGTGTCACACTTGCAGAATTCTTTGCTCCTGATCAAGTGGAACAACCAGTTCCACAAAGACCCAAAAGAAGTGAAATAAATTTCAAAATTCTCTATAAATATGTAAAATAAACCAATCAGAAGAATTAAAGAAATGTGAAATACAAAAACCTCAAAAGTACAAAAACCAAAAAAATATACAAATACAAAGGAAGAGAAATGCAATCAAATCTGATATATCGTTATCAATGGAGGTACATCAGAATAAATTGAACCCCCCCCCTCCTCTTTGAAAGCCGCTGCGTTTCTGTTATCCAAAACTAGCTGATGAAATTATAACAGTTCAATTTATAAGGAATTTTGAAATTTGCTGGTATTGAGTTTAATTTCTTTTGTGTCTTTGTGGAATTGGTTCTAAATTTCTTACTTTATTATTCATATCTCTACACACACACGTTTGATATTGCCTATAGCAATAGAAAAGGGAGAGGTATAAAACAAGATGTTATAGCATTCCTTATGTACAAAATTTCAACGTTCTAAGGCTAATCTTTTTGTTTTATACGAGATACATACATACATGCATACACACGTAGACAAATCACACACAAAAAAAAATCCTTTTTGAATTCATTTCAAATCCCTTTTACAATTAATTTTGGAACAAGAGTCCTTTATTCTGTCCGTACTTACAGTTATGCCATGGACCTCTGATCTGGTAATCGCCATACAGAGACTATGTCCAAACTCTGAGGACACATCCAAGTGGTTGGAAACCCCGCGGTCCCCACCCGGATTTATGCAAAGTATGGAACAAAGCAGTGTTCAGTGGCGTAGCTAGGGTGGGGCAAGGAGAGATATCTGTCCCCGGGCCCAGCATCCAGAGGGCGCCAAATTGACGCTACGAAATTTTTTAATGAAATGTTTTTCATCCTTGGCATACAGAAAGGGGCGCAAATTCTTAATTGTCCCCGAGCGCTGGAATCCTAGCTACGCCACTGGTAGTGTTACACTAGCAAATACGAAGAAGAAAACTATAAACAGCATGGAACACCTTATGCCTCCGGGCACCACTCCATTAGCATCGTGCATCGTCTTCTAGGTGCTCTGTTCGCTTATGTCAGTCTCTGTCCTCCTGACCCCCGGTACCCATTACCGAATGGAACCAAACCCCAAAGAACTGGCCATTAATATCCACCATATAGCTTCACCACAACCGAAGGAGTGGACAAAAGAGTACCAGTAGGCCCCTACAGAGCCTGATCCTACCACCGAATAAAAGTTGGTTCTAGTCACTGTGAAGACATATTATATATCCAATTGGTTGAAGAGTGCCTAAGTACAGATCCTAGCCAGTACTTTCCAGGAACTATTCTGAGTCAACCACCGGGGGGGGATAATGTTCGTATGTACAGAAATCTAGACGAACATACACCCTCGTCCTGGATCTGACTAGCAGAAGCCCCTCGAGGTTGTATATCTATGGTCCAGTGACTCTCATTCAAGCAGACGCAACCCCGCTGTCCCCTTCAGGCTTTATACGAAACACTGGGTAAAGCAGTAAAAAAGTACGTTTTCCATCTTGCCTCCATCGGCAACATACGTCAATAGATGCCCTGTCCCCTCTGTTAGTTCCTGTCACGAGAATTCAAGGGAGTCAGACCCCCGAGGAGCTGGTCAGTGATCTCCGATCTAGCTTCCAAACAGCCGAAGGAATAGACACGACAGTACCAGTACGTCCGTACGTACAAAGACGCCACTCAAAAAAATCATTGCAGTTGATTCGGGAATGGTAAAAATGGATATTTACATTGAAATATGATACATAATATATTTTTCTCGCGATTACAGTATTTCCTTTACTTCGTACCAGAAAGTAAAAATACTAATTTCTTCAATTTCTTATCCTCTTGATTGTGCGCTTTTTTAATGACTGGTTTCTCATCTAATGTCAACAATCAATAAAATGTCAATGTCGCTTGTATGCAGGTACAATTCTGTGAAGTGTCTATCATACGGTGTGTCTTCCTATGCTTGTGCTGATACTAAGAAGGTAAAAAGTATTCATTAAGCCTTATATTCATTATTGAAACACTAACTCAGTTTTTTTTATTGCAATTTTTTCACGATTTTTATTTCCGTCATATCCCGGTAAACAGTGTTACCGCAAACTTTTGGCAATTCTGTGCTGTGTCGATTCTACTCAGCTTTTATGCCATGTGGTATTGATTTTGCGTTGTAACAATTATAAGCAGGATCAATCCTGTGAGCATGGGAGTAGAGCCGTTTGGAAGTATCATTGAGTTAGAATAAACTGTAAAAACAGAAATGAAATAATTGTTATCTCAGTCGAATTCTCTGCTTGATGAACAAACACGCGAACCAAGACTTTTGACCAGTATGAGGGAGTGTCCTCACAGAAGTTCAGATGTATTTGTGTAGTATAAAGTTCGGTCATATCATGCATATTGTTAAAAATAAATCTCTTTTTTGCAGATCCTTGTAATTCAAATCCTTGCAGGAATGGTGGTTCATGTTATGTAACTAATGGCGCTTTCAGTTGTATGTGCAATGACCTTTTTACAGGAACCCAGTGTGAAATAAGTGAGTAATGCTTTTAGTATATAAATAAAGGAATAAAAGTATTAGAATGAATAATTTGAGTACGGTATTGAAATATCATACGGTTTTATTCATCTTTCAGTACGTCCGTAAAAGGTCCTTGTGATTCAAATTCCGTGTGAAAATGGTGGGTGTGTATTGTGTGTGTATTTAAATATGGCAAAGCACACTACGGCTATCTGCCTAAGGGGGGATGCCTTCGTGGAGGACTTTTCCCTTAGACTGCATACAAACTGGCTCGTATACACGTTACACATGGAGAAAACCATGAAAACACCCATGCAGCCAGCCCGTTCGCGGGATTCGAACCTCGGTGAAAATGGTGGAATGTGTTCTATTGATGCTGATAAACTTAAGTGCTCATGTGTTTATCCGTTTGAAGGCAAATATTGTGAAAAAGGTACCTATGAAATTTAGTAGTTAATTTCTATGAAAATTATAATGGTAATAATAGTAAAATAAAATAAAAATAGTTAGAAATGTTTAAACATTTAGAAAATTTCAGGTGACAGTTTATCGTTTCAGCGTAGATTTTGGTGCTCAGTGAAGAGAAATGATATCTTCTGCTATGTGATTATAACGATAACCCTTTACGTTTAAACTTAATTAAAAATCAATTACAAAAATCTAAATTTTGAAAATTCGGCATGTGTTTCTGCCCTTTTTTCTTAACGTAAAATGTCGTAAACAATAAAATAACGTAAAACTTACATAATGTAACGTAACTATTTCCGTAAATCTGGTATAGTATGAAAGAACGTTTTCAGTATCTTTGATTTCTAGGGTTGCAAATCGATGTGTTTATTTCTGAGTGCGAAAGACGACAAGATCACTCGATGACATGAGGACTTTCATCAGATAAATTTCTTCTTTTAGACGAAGAGTAAATACTCGTGTGACCCATTTCACCCCTGGCACGTAGTTAAAACCTCTTTTGAATGATTCTAATCGATAACCCTTTACGTTTAAGCTTAATTAAAAATGTTTAAACAAAGGTTAGGCAAAATGTGTTAGGCAAAATGCCAGCCAAGGCTGCATTTGCCACAGTTGAACTATACAATTTAGAGTTGTGTGAATGGGAGAAAATTATTAAAAATGATACAGGAAACTGTTGAACTTCATATTAGTGATGCTATCTGCAATAATAAAAGCTATTAGAGGACCGATTTGCTATAAAAATTTCTCCATTATTTTTAGAATGCAAATCGTATATTGGTTTTTGTTGTAACGCACAACTAAGAAATATTAATTTTTCTTGGGTTTAGAGGAGACAATTTATTTTTTAGTACGAATTTTTGTATAATTAACTACTTAGGCATCAAATAAACATTGTTTTTGGCAAATGGATAGATTTCCATTTGTTTTTAATTAAAAACATTTTGTACTTTTTTTTAATTCGTTTAAGATTTATTGCCAGATGCCGATGAAAGTCGTAACAACTTCTGAAAAAAAGATTGCAAGCGATTTCTTGCATATGTATAATTGAAATGAAATATTCCCGAAAATTTTAATCCCAGGAGTAATTAGAATTGTTATTATTGTTTGATATTTGGGAAAAGACCTATTGGTAATTGTGGTATTTATTATTATTATAAGTATTTGTAATTGTTATCATTACAGTAAATAATAATAATGTTTTTAATAGGCAATGTACACTGTGTCCATAAAGTCATTATGCGGCCTTTATTTTTGCACCCATTGGTGGTAGACACATACTTCTAAATACAAAAATGTTTTAAATGAAACATATAATCATGTTTGGGAAATTTGATATTAAAAAATCAGTTTAAAATATTACGAAATCTAACTTCCTATATAGGCTACATAATTTCCTACATATAAATCTAACTTCTTCAGTTATATTTAGCAAATGTTTGAACCCTTTCTAAAAAATGAAACATAAATTTTGACTATTCTACCACAAAAATGAACTGAGATATTACACTTTTAAAATTTGGGGTTTTATAAATTTTGAGAGAGCTAGAAAATCACACATCGCTTCCTTTGAGGGGTCAGTAAAAAATAAATTTAGGTACTTCGATGTTGATTTTTTTTTCCATTCAATGATATTGCTTTGCGATTTACTAATGTATTTCGTTGTTTATTTATTTATTTATTTATTTATTTTTTTTGTTACATGTGACATACAGAAAGCATTTTGATGCAAATAACTCATAAATTTTCAAATGTTAAAAAACGCTATTAATATTCTCATGCAGTTTTGTTACTTAACAATCATCATCTGATAATCATAAAAAGTTTAGTAGTCTAGAAATGCTTTCATTTCATTTTATGCAAATAATGTTACTTAGTTATGAGCCGATATGAAAGCTGTTGCTGTTTTCTAAAATAGAAGAACTTGAACGTTCTGTAAATAAGATTTAAGTATTGAAGAAACATATATAGAGATTAAAACTTTTCATGATAATTTATATCGGGATGCTGGCCACTAAATCTATTAACATTAGAAATATTTTCCTAAACGAAAATTTCATTTTTAGTTATTTACAAATTTATTTGATTCACTCTTTATTATGGGTGCGACCCATGAAAATTTAGGAACATGGTCCGAATTTTTAAAATTAAATAGATAGGTCAGTTTTCCTCATGCGAGGGTCAAACGTTTAGTTTGGTTTATGTGACTGAAGCAAAGCCTCGAGGACTATCTGCCTAAGGGAAAGGATGCTTTCGTGGAGGACGTTTTGAAGGAAATTGGCTCGTGTACACGTTACACATGGGGAAAACTACGAAAATGCCTATGCAACCAGCCCGTTCGCGGATTCGAATGTTTTATATTTTAGAACGAGAATAATCTTGCATTAAGTAACTACAGCAACTCAGAAGAACGTATAAAAAGTCAGATTTCGTGAATTTTGTAAATCTGATTTTTTAAATTTAAGAATGCCCTAACATGAATATTTTCCTATTTAAAGTATTTTTGTAAATAGGAGTACTTATCTATGACAAATCTTTGCGAAAATAAAGGATGCGTAGAAACTTTTGTTCACAAGCCGTATTATCACTGTCAGTGCAAGTTAGTACTTTTTAATAAATAAAGATTTATCTGAATTGCAGATCCATGTTCGGTAAATCCTTGTAAGAATGGTGGATCTTGTATTGTAAAAAGTAAAAAGGCTGTCTGTGAATGTTTAGACGATTTTTTTGGAGAAACTTGCGAAAATAGTAAGATTTGATTTTTCATTATGTGAAATATGATAGGATTTATTAGAAATAGAGACCAAATTTTAAATATTTTTTATTTGCTGCCCTGCTTCTGTATGTTGAACAAAATCCCATTATAAAGTTCTGCAATTTAATTTATTTGATTAATCTTTACTAATTATCGCTCTCAATTTATAGCATGTTACTCTAGCAATATTGCGATGAAAGTAATTACGAGCGATCGGATAACAAATAATACTGTGATTAAATTTATAAAATTAATATTTGGCGTCGGTGGAGGCCAAGATCTGTTTCACTTAAACATCTGAAACTCCCGGATGAAGGGTGTACCGTAAATATTGCGACAAACTTCTAGGGAAGATAGAGCACATCATAAGGATTAAGAATTGCACAGGAACCCATGCCCAGAAGCGTGAATGTACGCCAACAGGACGTGCTTCTACAGGAGAGTGCTAGTGGAAAGTGCAGATTGCCTCATTCGAGCGGTAGGCACCATACGAAGAGTATGGAACGCTATACGAACGGAGAGCTTGCAGAGATGTACTTAGTAAATGGAACAGCTGAGGATAATGGACGAATCGTTGCACGCATTTATCGAGAACGCTTCTCCGACAGACATCAACCATACTACACTTTGTTTGCACGTCTGCATCCAAATTTATGCGACTACGAGTCATTAAGAAGTGGAGTCGTTTTGGATTGGGTGTTCGTAGCCATCTGAACAGATCATTCCCGCATCGATGGATTGGGCGTGATGGACCGGTTCCCCGGCCCCCACGCTCACCGGATTTATCGAGCCTTGATTTCTTTTTTATGGGGAGTCATCAAAATTGTGGTGTATCACGATCCTGTTGTGTCTGAATTGAATCTCGTGGCAAGACTCGCAGCTGCTACAATCAAAGAAACTCCAGGTTTGTTTGAACATGTATGGCAACCAATGGTCCGTCGGTGTCAGGCATGTTTGGCGTCTGATGGTGCAAACTTCGAGCATCGGTTGTAACATTCAAGCTATTGTGCACCATTTGTATTCATGTCCATTAAATGCTTAAAATTAATCACTTTCTTGTTTTCTTTCCCATCTTCTACCTCTGCTACCACTTACCCCTGACATTTCTGGGTAATAGGTTCCTATGCAATTCTTAATCCTTATGATGAGCTTCACCGTCCTCTAGAGGTTTGTTGCAACCTGTATATGTATTTTTGTAGGAATGGATTTCTTTCCCCCATCCCATGTAAAATGCTGCAGCGCTAACAATAACCTACTTAAGTAAAGCGATAACTTCTCTCTTGGGATCTTCATACGCTTTCACTCGTGTGTGCAGTTTCGCATTAGGACAGGACTGCAACTTCGGGAATCAATAGATAAATACTGACGCTAAACAAAGGAGAAGGAAGGTGCATTCAAATAACAAAACTACTTTTAGGCGCTTCAAAAGAATGATTGGAATGTCACTTAACAATTCCCGAAAGCAATGAGCCACGCACTTACGTGATGGTTGAAAGAACCAGGTAGAAAATTATTCAGACGTTCGGGCGACCTGCTGATATATGAATGGTAGGGCGTTTTTGGCGACTTCGATGTGAAAGAGTTAAACAAATCAAAGCAAAACTTTATACTCTTGTAAATATTTACGTTATTTGTTTACAGTTTATCTTTTATTGCTACGTATTGTTTCTAACGATTTATTTGTTTATTTGGTACATTTTACGTACAAATTTTTTATGTATTTTTAATCTAACTTTTTATACTTCTCTTTAATCGAATTCATTGCTCCTAATTGTGCTGTATTTATTTTGTACACTAGTCGTTTCGCGGTCAGTCGCATAAATTAGTTATTATAGAAATGAAAAAAATGTTTTATTTCACGTGTCCATCTAGTAATTTATAGTAACAGAGATAAGGAGTTACGTTTATTTGGTGCGTTGTTTTAATCACTTAGTTCGCAAATCAGTAACAGGCAGATTAAATTTGAAAGAAAAATTGAATATCTTGTGCTTCTTAGAATGGCAACAAACTGGTATGTGGAAGATGAAAGTATTTTATATCTGCCAGCGGGAACACATTTCTTTTAAATCGCTGAATTTAAATTTAAAAGACAAATAACGCTTTGCCGAATGGCAGCCCATTCCGCTTAAATGGCTGAGTTTTTTAACAAAATTTGAAATATAAATATCTTACACTTGCCGAATGGCAACTCGTTGATCTTAAACTGTCCAGTTTCTTAATCAAAATGCATTAAACTGGCACAGCTAAAAACAAAGTAAAAATTCGTGATTTAAGTTGCTCATCTTCGGGTAGGGGACTGCGCGTGTTCAAAATTTGGTGGCCCAAGGTGCTGTATTTTTTCACAGGGTGACTAGCATACATACGTACAGATTCTTCGTTATTTAATTATATACCTTATAATTCTGAATTAATTGACGGAGTTATGAAGACAGCTTAATAACAAATCTAAATATGGGCAGAAACGTATCTGACGGACCTTCGCGGAAATTTAATGATGTTTGGCCAATCTAGCAGCATGTTAGAAGTTTCCGGAAAAAGCATTTTTATAATCTAACCTTTCTTGAAACTTCCAGAAAAGCTGGATTACCCTACAATTGAAAACTTCAGTAAGTTAGTTCAGTGATTCATTTCAAACTCGTGTGATTGTAGTTGACCTTCTAGACTTTTAACTATGAACGATTTTGCTGGTCTGTGACATTCATCGCGTGCCTAAAGGAAATTTGCTCTATGTCTGGTTTCCTTCTTATATTATTCATAGTTACATGACCTGGGCGAGCTGTCATATGTTGCTGTCTTGTCCAAGGAGTCAGTGTAGAGGAGTCAAATAGAACCAAAATTATCCAGAACAGCCGCAGCACCATCAGGCCAGGACAGTCGAAAACATGGTTTGGAGAAAGTTCGATATCAATACAGTGAGGACAGTTATTATAATTTCGTTGACCATCAGAGGATATCTTCATTCCTTTCAAGTGATTTGTCCTCAGTCTGACTATAGTAGTGGAAATTACAATTTAGGGCAGGAATGGAATTCTTGATTGATTGGGAGACTTCAATATTGCACTTTCCATGGAAAAGAAAGTTTGACAAAGCCTTCGAAGAGGTTGGACTTCTGCCTGTTGGTCCGCGGAGGGTATTTTATTCCCCCTCAACCACCCATTGGAAATCCAATGGAGGCATTACCCGATCCGCCACCTGGGGACGTGCCCTGTAGGGGTTACAGTCTGCCCCGAGGGGAGCTGTCATATATTTTAACAAAGTAACAGTTCCTTTCTATTAGTCTGGTGTAATTATTAAAGAAATTTTAACGAACTCGCATCTCGCAAAGACATTAAAGAAATCTTCTCCGTTTAGAATACGATTTTTTTTTTCTGATGGAACTAAGAGAGATGAAAGACCGGAATTTTACTTAACGGCCAGGTTCGTTCAGAAGCTTCGAACTGTTGCGAAGGGTGAAGGGCCCTGTTCTTACGTAAATCTCAGAACCACAGGTGGAAGCTCCCACTGAAACAATGTGTTATTGTTCTGAATTTTGAAATATTTCATGTTGCGAAAATCCTGATACTGAATGATAAAACCTGAAAAATCGCATAACTTTTCAGATTTTTATCATTTTGTTATCACACATACTTTTTGCTGATTATCAATATTACAGACGATCTTACTATACTATAATAACGAAAAAAGGCCTAGTTTATTTTTGCGTACCATGATATCTTGAAAACATGCTGACATTGATGGGAGAAGCGCTTACTAAGTTAGCAGAAGAAACAGAGTAAGCAATCTTAGCTTCTGTGTTGTGTGATTAAATAACAGTTCAGGTACATTTCGAAAAAAAAAGGGGGGGACAGTTCTGTATCTCCCGTTCTACTGGGCCGATTGACGAAATTCAACTTGAGTTTTTGTTGTCTAGAAAGTGCGACTTAGGATATATATTAGATTTATATATAGCATTGTTCTAATATAAATATTTTGACATAAAATCGGACTTTCTCTGAAATAACATAACGATGTTTTTTCCATATTTCAATTATACGACTCAAATTACGTCAAACTACCGAATTTGTACAAATACCAACATGGTATAACGTGATTTGAGCCTACTTAACAGTCCATTCAGACAGGCAGGTACTTGGCGATGTAGAAGAGTCATCCGGAATACTTGGCTGGATTCCTATTACAAATGTATTCTTGCAGTGCGTTTTTCCATGTTAGCACTCTATGCATCACATTGCTACCACCACGCTCAAGAGAATCACGGCCACCCATCAGAACCGGGAAGACGGTGTCCGCCGATAACATCGCGGCAAAAACATCGCGGACGAAAATGTCGCGGAGAAAACAACGCAAGGCGAAAACATCGTGCTACAAAACATCGTGGGAGAAAACATCGCAAAGAGAAAACATCGCAGTCCTAAAACATCGTGGTACAAAACATCGTCGTCGAAAATAAAGCGGTTCAAAAACTTCGCAGTTTAAAAACATCGTCGTCAAAAATATCGTGGTAAAAAATAAAGTATCTACAAATCATCGCATGACGATAACATCGCAGACATGCTTTTTCCATACATGCTTTAATAACTGTAAATGAATATTCCCATAAAGATTTGTGAGCGCAAAATGTAAAGAAGGATAATTTTTACTTTCACATTTTTTATTAACTAATAAATTTTTTCTGAAAAAGTAAGAAGGAAACTTAAGCATAGAAAATTAAATGCAACTTATAGATTATACTTTTCATGAAAAATTACCAGTAAAAACTTTATAAAAAATGATTTATTAATGGCCTTTGTTAGTTAACTATGTCGGTTTAAAATTCTATTAATTGCTATAAGTTGCATTAATTTGTTATACTTAAGTTTCCTTCTCACTTTTTCAGAAAAAAATTATTAGTTAATAAAAAAATGTGAAAGTAAAATTTATACTTCTTTCCATTTTGCTTTCACAAATCATTATGGGAATATCCATTTACAGTTATTAACGTATGTTTGCGAAAAGCATGTATGAAAAAAACATGTCTGCGATGTTATCGTCATGCGATGATTTGTAGATACTTTATTTTTTACCACAATATTTTCGACGACGATGTTTTTAAATTGCGAAGTTTTTGAACCGCTTTATTTTCGACGACGCTATTTTGTACCACGATGTTTTAGGACTGCGATGTTTTCTCTTTGCGATGTTTTCTCCCACGATGTTTTGTAGCACGACATTTTCGCCTTGCGTTGTTTTCTCCGCGATGTTTTTGCCGCGATGTTTTCGGCTGTAACCGGGAAGACACACAACCCTTTCTCTCCGTCGGGAGGATTGTTCTGCGCAATTATATAGTTCACCTTTTCTGCTCAGCACAGTCGTAGACGTAGGAATGTAAATTCCAACATTTAATACTAAAATTCTTTTTTTTATGCAATTATTACTGCGCTACTTTTTGTATTTTTTACAACTAACAAAAATATTATGTGACATGATTTTATGATTTCACTAAAAGCAACTTATGTAAATAGGCCTGAATTTCAACTTGGTCTTAATCCAAAGCTGCCTCCACAAACGCAACCCTTCCCTTTTGCTAGGTAGAACTGCCAGTGGTCAGCGATCTTATCCGTAAAAGCTCTTTTTATTGTCAATTCGAGCAATTTGTCTACAGTCTAAAGATTTACAGTTTCTATTTTAAGGCAAAGTTGTAAACATTTGTGTTTGTTTAATTGTATTTTTTATTCATTTCAGTAGTTTTATGAGTTGTTTTTATTTATTTGTTTATTTAGTACATTTTATGTGATAATGAGTGTAATTTTATGTTTTGAAGCGTTAGACGGTCACCTGATATTTTCAGACTGCAATTTTTAATTTTTAATTCATCCCGCATCTTTTATAGTAACAAACATTTTAAAATGATTCTGATTCATGCAATATTCTCTTGTAAGAAAATCAAATTGAATTGTATAATATAAACCATTATCAATAAATTTCTTTGGAAGTACAAAATAAAATTTTCCGTGACAAATGAAAGAAATTGGGACCTCTCAAACACTAAAGCTTAAAATACATTTCGCATTTAAAAGAAGGTGAGTTTGCTATCTTACAACAGGGAACTGGAAAGATAAGAGGACGAGAAGACCGCCGTATCTTATAATTCAAGCCACTTCGTCTCTTGACATGAGTAGAGGCCTTTACTTCATCAATGCTCCTACCGCGAGAGATAACATCCAAGACATCCAATCAAACTAGGATCAGAAAATATAGAGTCAGGAGGGGCGAGGTGGAATAATCCTTACAACTGAATACAGCCTTGCTAGATTATTCTCTGATTCAGTATTCATAGTTTCAATTACCCACAGTTTATCGACGGGAAAAATAATTTTTTTTAATTAAATAATAATTATAACATTAAAAATTCTTCAGTTTGTTTGTAATTTTTTTGTCTTCACTAGAGGCTGAATAGTTAAGGTTGGTGAATACTGGTTATTCAATCTGGTTTGGGTTCGACTTTAAACAAGCAGCCAGTTCCATGTCTAGTTCCCGTAGTTTTTCCCATGTGTAACGTGAATAGGAGCCAGTTTTCCTCAGAATGTCCTTTGTAGAAGCATGCCTTCTCTTAGGCAGATATCGTTTATAGATTAGCCATATTTAAATAACCTTACATTTTTAAGCCTGCTTTTTCGCCTAATTTTAAATTTTGCATTGAAATGGCTTTCTTTCCATTAAATAATTTTGAAATTTTTGAAAATCGCAGAATTTTGTTGTATTACCAAATGCCTTTATTTTTCATATATTTTTATTTGATTTACTATAATATTTCAGCTGCTGATTTTTTATGTTTTATGTGCTTTTAGATAAGTAGATTCATAAACATTTAAAAAAATTATGAAGTTTGAATGCTGACAGACATTTCTTGTTAGTCTTACATTGATCATTATCCTCTCGTTTGTACAGGGTGTTTCATAAATTGCGCGGGTTTTAGAAATGCAATAAATTAGTCAAAGCTCATAAAAATCAATTTTTTTGTTTTATTTTCTTTTTATTAATCATCTCTGCATAATACTCCCTTTTTCTTCCTTGTACGAAGTAAAAAGGAAGTATTGTAATCGCGAAAAGTTTCAGGCAGCATATTTCAACGAAAATATCCATTTTGACCGCTATCGAATGCAATTTAACGATGTTTTTGCGTGACATCTGTATGTAAGGACAGGATAAAACGCTTTTCCTCCAAAAAATTATCAAACTGCTTTAAAGGAATTCTGAAGAGAATTTTTCGTGGTATCTGTACGTACGTATGTATCTCGCATAACTCAAAAACGAGTAGCCTCAGAACGTTAAAATTTGATATAGAACTGCTATAACATGTAGATGCGCACCTCGTATTTTGGTTGCAATCGGCAGCACCAAACGTATATAAATATATTTACATATATATCCTTTCTGTTACCCGGCTCAGTGATCTCAGTTTCTTTATTCTTACATGTTTGTAAATTGTGCATTTTTTGCTTTAAAAATGATTGAATTATGTTGTTTTTATCTTCCGGTTAAGGATTTTATGCCTTTAGTAAATCTGTGTGCAATATTTTTAGAATTATCAGCAATTTTAAAGTTGTTTAATTGCCGCTAAGCCTGTTTTAATGGCGGTCATTGATGTTTATATTTGAAACAGGAGACTAGTGGATTTGTTGCCAATCTAGAGAAACTTAGCTTTGCAACAACAAAGATAACGCATTCATTTATTATTGCCCAAAATTTGGATACTGGAAACAACTTTATTTTTTATCAGGATAACGATACTAAGAACATGTCCCTCAACGTTCGCCTTTGAGGTATCTATAATCGTCCACAAGCTCTGAAAACATCACTGCAGCCGCCATATCTTAAACCCAACAGAACACATCTGGAGAGAGTTAGAGGTTAGAGTGCGAAGACACAACATTAAAACGAAAACTGAAATAAAAAGAGTAATGATGGAAGAATGGAGGAACATTGGTGCAGATTTTACTAAAAGTACTGGTGAACTCTATGCCTAGAAGTTTGAAAAGTGTCATAAATATTGCAGGATATACTACTATAAAATACTAACTCACAGAAATACTACAATATTTACTAATATGTGCAGATTTCTTTAAAGCGTACGAAGAATTTTGTGAGGAACTTTTCTGTTACTTTTTTATTGTTGATTTTTAAAAAATAAAATTTTGATATATTCATAAAATAATTAATGTGGTTTTGGTAAGAGAAATTTATAGGTATTATTGAAAAATTTTCATTCTAAAATATTAACTTTTATTAATGAATAAAGTAATATTTCACTGAAACTCGTAAGTGTACGAACACGTTTGTGGGCCACTGTACACATTTGTTTTCATTTTTTGACTTTTTATTATTATATTTTGACTTTGAAACTTGTCCTTTTGACTTGAAAACTTGCATGTTTTTGTCACTTTCGAAAATTGTATTGTTTCTCAGTCATTTTACAATTTTTATAGAAGTGGAGCTATGCGAAGAAAATTCATGCGAAAATGGAGGACAATGTCGAACGGAAAACGAAACAATAAAATGCGAATGCACTGAGCCTTACTCGGGATCAAGGTGCGAAATAGGTAATTTTTGCATTTTATTCCCTGCATTTAAAAATAATATTCTTTAAAGTTATCATGTTATATTTTTAAAATATTGATATAAATAAATTAATTGTGTCGCTGCACGTAAAACGTACAGTTAACTTCCTTTTGACGAGGTTATACTAAGAAATACATCGAGGATTAAAGCAAAATTACGGCTTAACAGAAACACAGGAAACAAGAATAACCTTAGAATTATTATAAAAAGTACAGTTAACAACTGACCTGTATTTTCAAGTAGTTTAATTGGAAAATATATTCATTTGGATACGTAAATTAAATAAATATAAAAATAAATAAGTAACGGAAGACTAAGTTCAATGAAAGTTGCTTCTAATGCTATTGTTAGAAACGAAAGGAAGCAGTATCCAACGATGTGAGATATAATACTAAACTGAGTTATAAATGGCAACTCAGAAGATTAAAGGTTGTACACGTGACTTATTTCTAATATTGAGCAACTTGCGTTGAACGGATAATTTAACAATACTTATATATTCCAGATTACATATAATGAAATTACATACTGCTACCACCGCGGTTATGCCGCGTATTTTTCTTTTCTTTTTTATATTTTACGCAAAGTGTTTTATGCGTAGCTGATGATTTGTGATGTTAATTTTTCCACAATTCCTCAAAAAGCAAATTAAACTTTCTCTCTAGACAGGAACGGGTTAATAGAAAACTGATTGTAAATCTAAAAAATATAGGAAATAATGCTTATGATGCGTTTGAGAAACATTCTCCTTCAATTAATATGAGTTAAAGCTCAAGAACTATTTGATTAAGGAAAGGATGTTTTCGCAGAGAAATTTCTGATGAAAACTGGTTTGTATTTACGTAACATGTGTGTAAATAGTGAAAAGTTATCATGCAACCATGTGCGTTCCCCGGAATTTAAATCTGAGTCGAACTGCCAGTGTTCAACAATTTCTCGAACAATCGTTGCCGGGTTCTGTAAAGTAGAGATGCCGTAGAATGGAAGCAGTTCAGCAAAGGTCATCAAAAGTCATTGCTGTTGAAAGAATTTTGTCAAATGCTTATACCTACTAATGTGATCTGTAGTGAAAGAATGTAAATTTAATTAATTTTTCTCAGGCAATTCAGTATAGTTCATACAATTCAGTTTCATGAAATTAATTTAGTAATCATGCAATTCAGTTTGGTTCAGTCAATTTGGCTCGAAATCGCCCATTTGGCGACAACATTGGCGGTATGCCGTAGACGGATGGAGAACAATCTAGAACGAATTCTTATCGGTTCACCCCAGAAGGCAGATCAAAAGCTACATATATCCTGATTCTACGCGTTTTACAGTGCATTGCAAGAGAGTATCTATCGTAGTGCATCGTCAGTGTATCGTCGAGTTTTATCTCGGGTGCGTTGAGCTCCGAGACCGATCGACCGAGCCGGGAGCTGCACTTTAGTGTTTTGCAGTGAAAGTGTCTTCACCGTTGTAGCCTGAAGGCTGTGTTGCTGATTGTTTCAGCGTGTTTGTTTTAGTTTTTTCGACAACTGTAAACGTCATTTTGGAACTGTCCTGAGTAATATTGGCTAAATAAATTGTGTTATGATTCTTCATTAAGTTTTGTCACCAATCAATACAAATCCACGAACCCGTAAAACGCAACAATATGTCTGATCACCAGTCACACTAGAAATCAATAGAATTTTACTCAAAATCTGCGATAAATAAGATTTTTTCTCCCTAACTTTAAATCATGCTAGTGTTGGTAACTGTGATGTGATATATAGGTAATATCAGCCTGTATTGTCTCTCTTGGAATGGTAATAGGGAAGCCAGTTGCCATAGCCTTGGGCCCTCATCGTAACCCTGAAGAAAGCATGGATGTCTGTGACTGTATAATGTCTTCGTGGCATGAGAGCCTTAAAATATTGTCTAACCGAAAGTCCTCTCGTGAATCTGATGGATAGGGTAAAGGCGTAAGAAATCGATTCTCAATCGGTGGTACGCAAGACAAAAATAGGTGGTACGGAAAGAAATAAAGTGTTTTTAATTATTAAATTCAAAAATATCTTGAAGAAAAGCACAATGGATAGAAATTTCTTGTGATCGAACTTAAGCTAGAGATTTCAAAAATAACACACTTGTTAACTTTTGTCTAAACCCCCAGCCCCTAAAAAAAAAAAAAAAAAAAATTAAAAGCGTTTCAAATAAAGCTGTTCAATTTTTATTGCCTGCACAACCTGTTTGTGTGAACAAGTATTTTCTTCTTGAAAAAAAAAAAAAAAAATACAGAACGAAATTAAAATTGGATCTTAATTTACGGTTAAAGTTAAGTGAAATAAGAGAAGACGTAAAGAAATTGATCTCTCTTAAATAGGCCCAAATTTCACACTAAATTTTAGAATTAAAGAATTATAACTTAAATTTTGACAATTATAATGGTAACCAACTTTTAATTTATTTTTTTGATGTGTACGTATTTAATATAGCAAATAGGTTGCGCAAATGGCAAAATATATTTTTGTTTAATATTTCTCTTGAGAAACGGAAAAAGAATCATTGTAAAATGTAGTAGTGGTACTAAAGTTTTTCAATTTTTGTTTAGATGGTACGCGTTAGTCACTAAGCCAAAGATTTCTCTTGAAGAACTGGGACTGAGCTAGGGAAAATACACAGAAAACACGGCAAGGCCTAACACAACGACAGGTCCCACTCTTGGATCTTGGCTATTATAAAATGCGTGGATCTGGTCTAACTGTAGGTTGAGATCGCGAAGATTAGAAACAACAATAAAAATGCAGTTCGCAACTTAAGAATGTCTCTGGAGCTGGAATACATTCTACACATTTTGACTTCAGCAGAGCTGTTGGTAGATTTTGCAGTAGCTGTGATGAATAAAGTGGCCACTCTTCCTTTATTAAGTTATTGGCAGGACAATGGAATGAAATCTTTTTATCTTCATTGATTCGCATGTTACACTCAGAAAACTTTTCCTTTAGAATCTTTAGGCAATTTCAATTTTTATGCATTTACCATTTCAATATCTGTGCGTTAGCGCAATCATTTTAATAGAATTCGCCATTTTTTCAGAAAGCTCCAAACTTCGGCAGCCTTGAGAAACAATGTCTTCATTTTCTTCTGCGGGATCTTTTTTAATTTTGATTTTCTACATTCTAACTGCTCTCCTTAAACTCAATTTTAAAATACGTGTTTGTGGGATTTGCCTGCAATGGAAAGCCCTGCTGTACCATTTCAGCAAAAACACAGTTTTTTTTTTACCACAAAATAAAATGACACAATGCTTTCAATACATTCTTAAAGCGACTGCAAAAACATTTCCAGTGGCACAAAAAAAAAAGTTCATAAAGCTATTGACTGATTTTGGAGATAAATACATAATTTAAATGTAAAATATATACTTAACAAACAGCACATTTTCCCCTCAATTTTAAGTATTTTTTTTTCTGTAACAGAAGCAAAATTCCACAAACTTCGTACTACAGAATAAGATTTTGAGAAAAATTGGAAAGGTTCATTACATGAGTAGAAAAAAAACCCTCATCCATGATGACTTGAAAATCGAGCTTGTAGCGGACCACATTATTAAATGTAATAGAGTTTCTTCATAATTGGACTTAGCTGTGGGGCTGACAAATTTCAGAAGTTCTTAGTTGAAAGATCATTCCAGAAAATAATATAATCAGATCTCACATGCTTAGAGACCACAACTTCCTAACTTAGCTTTGACTGCTGAAACGTTTAGTGAATTTTGTCTGTCGTCACTGTGCGTCTGGTTGGCACAAGCGCAGTACAGGAGACAAAACGCTCCTTTTGAGTGCCACATAAGCGACTTCATAATAAGTATCCGTAAGAAGCTAAAATCCTCCAAGGTGATGGCTCTAATATTTGAGAATCAAATATTATATTTGTGACTGCCACATTGTTCTCAGCTTTACTTTGGATACAAAACGAACTATTTCTTCACGACAAATCCCCAGCCATTGTCGCATTATAGGAAAGGAACCTGCAGATGGCCTATCCAATGGTGGTTCGGACATAATAACTATTCATATCTTGATTTGCTTATTAAATTAAAAGGATTAGGTCATCGTCAATGTATGTAAGACATTTGACTGTTGGTCAGAAATGGGAAACCGATGCCGCGATATAATTCGTAAGAAAGTAAATGAGAAGCTTATGATGACTTCTTCAATTTAGCTTTCCTTTTCACTGTCTAAACTTATCTTTAGTTTCTTTCTTAAGAATAAGCTCGCTTAACTGGTCTCGTCTAATATTTGCTTAAAGCCGTAGTCTTTAAGTATTTTGATACCTTTCTCTAGCTCAGATTTCAAATAAGTTGACTAAATGAAACTTTCTTTAAATCAAACTCTTTGATAAACATCTTAATAACATCGTCGTCCAAAAGATCTATGTCAGAATCCATCACAAAAAAATTGGACACCTCAAAGTGCTGGCATACCGCGTAGAAAAAGTAATACTTACAAAGTCGTAACCAGGGTGCAGAGCTCCGTGCTGTATATAATTCTTGATAAATTCGAAAATCTGTGCATGTATTAATATTTTAAATTAATTTGCGTTTTGGCTCAAATTGAAGAATGTAGGAATATAGGAAAAAAACCAAAGACTAAGGTAACAGGTTAATTAAAATAACCTTCGATCTAATGTATAGAGAACGAGTACGGGGAAATCGAAAAATTTCAGACATCTATAATTAAACACCTAATTACTAGTTAACAAAGCTGTCGTTTGAAAAGTTTCCAGACATCATAATTTGCTTTTTTGCAACAGTCATTTACATCCGGAAACCTAAGTGTATATTTACCATATTTCTTTCATTCCTGTTAGAAATATGTACGACTGTTTTTTGACGTAATAACATTTTGTTCTTATTCAGATCCGTGTACCCAATATCCATGCAAAAATGGCGGAGTTTGTAAAATAAAAGGTTCAAATTATTTTTGCGAGTGCCCAGACAATTTTATCGGAGAAAAATGTGAAAAATATACGTTCTGTTTCCTACTTTAATCGCACATCAAAAGAGCAGAGCATCATGTGTGGAAATCCAAGATTCACCACCACTGATTTTTTTATAGAGCTCTGCGCAGCAAATCCTTGCAGAAACCGAGGCAATGTACAGTAAAACACAAGAAGGAATTTTGTAAGTGCCCAAGCACTTATATTGGAGACCATTGCGAGATAGGTGAGTTTAGCTTCTTATTTAGAAAACGCATCAGAATTCCGTTAAATTTCGAAACATATAATTTAATTTGTGGTTCGTTTGCAGAACTTTTTGTTTTAAATATAAGCCGGTTAACTAAATATGCGAAAATTTCAATTTGGCGTATAAATTATCTCTTTCCGGAGTGTTCACGTGACCTTTCACGTTGCAGCCAATAATAAAGCCTCTTTTGAACGAGTCTATGTGTTTTGGCAGAATGCCAGCCAAGGTTGCGTTTGAGACGGTCGAACTATACCAATGACAACATTTTATTGTTACATGAAGAACATGGAAAATTTGATATCAATAGAAATTTTAAAAATGTGGCAAAAAAAATCAAAGAAATATCTAAAATTAGTTATTTCAGGAAGAAAAATCTAAAATTAGTTATTAGTTATTTCAAAAAGGGAATTATTTCAGGAATAGGATTGTCAAGTTGCTCAAAAAAAGAAGTCATCAACATCTAATTAAGAAATATCTGGATTAGACTAAATATAATTCTTAGTACCAAGACTCCAAAATACATGCATAGATGATTAATACTATTTAATATTTGGTCCTGATCTGAATGACGGTACCAAGTATTTTCATTCAACATTCCCTAACTACTATATCTCTATGTGGACGAAACACACAGCAAATATTTTCGGTAATTGAATAAAATTCTGATATTTTAATTTTGTAAGACTGATATTATCTTCGAAAAATCTGTAATTTTGTTTCATTTTATTTGAAATACTCTTTATTTGTTGTTAATGAAACAAAAACGGATTCTAGGCGTCTTTCGACACGCAATGAGATTTCTCATTTGGAGTTTTTACTAATTATTACTGGAATGCATTGAATAGTCGACAATGATACCGTTGGGACGGTTCGGGCCTGTCCTATATTGCCTCGCATTTGTGCTCCTTGGCCTTCCAGAGCCTTCATTTCGTCGGCAATTTCCTTGTAGCAACCATTGCTGCCAACATCTTTGCACAGCAGTGTCTTTACGCTGCAGGTGGCAGCCTATTGCTCGGTGTGACCATCCAGCTTCACGCAACCCTACAATGCGACCACGTTCGTTTAGTTGTCTGTAAGGTCTTTGATATCGTCGTAATGGCATCTTCAGTTGCTTCTTTACGGAATTACAATGGCAGCAACAACAACAAAAACAAATAAAAAAAGATAAATTTTCTGCCTCTGTTATTGGTTTTATACGTTGGTGTGCAAAAATTAAGGACGAAGTCGAAAAATTAGCATATCAGCTGAACGAAGAGGCAGAGCGGACAGAAAGACCAATCAGGAGATTAAGTAAGGTGATGTACGGTAGCACATGCGGAGATATGCAGGTAGACGTAATGGGGGAGTGTCTGAGTAGTATAAAGCATGTTGTCGGTGTAAGATCAGTATTTCTGGGAAAGAGATTGCACGCCGTATAGCAGTTAAAATCACACCGAATTGCTGCCTCAGCGAGAAATGGCGAATAATCAATCTGTTAGACGACATCTGGATGCTTTTACCCGAGGTCGAATCATTGGGAAGTTGGAGGAAGGCCGCAGTGTGACAAGTGTGGCTGCAGAGTTCGGAATTGCTCACAGCATCATTTCAAGACTTTGGAGACAATTTCAAACTACAGGAACAGCTATCCGGGGGTTTAGTAGTGGTCGTCCACGAGGAACCACACCCGCAGATGACCGGTATATTGCCTTACAAGCCAGAAGAAACAGGCAGCAGACATTGGGAGAAATTGCTAGACACACGACACAGGCGACTGGACGACCGATATCGCGTTTTACCGTGGCCAGAAGACTGCACGGTGGTGGTCTGTTTGCACGACGCCCTGTACGGTGTATACCTCTAACGCCTGCCCATCGGAGAAGGCGTTCTCTGTGGTGCCAGGAACACCGGAATTGGAGAGACAATGAATGGGGACGAGTACTCTTTACAGATGAAACCAGATTCAGTCTGAGTAGCGATTCTCATCGCATACTCACCTGGAGAGAGCGGGGAAGCCGCAATCATGTCTCGAACATCATTGAAAGGGACAGGTATGGAGGTGGCGGTGTTCTCGTTTGGGGAGGCATCATGCTTGGTAGTCGTACAGACCTTCACATCTTCGATGCAGGTTCAGTCAACGGGACCCGTTATTGTAACGAGATTCTTCTTTCATATGTGCGTCTTTTTAGAGGAGCTATGGGTCCGCAGTTCCTTTTCATGGACGACAATGCACCATGTCATCGCACAATAGCTGCCGAACAGCTCTTAGAGAGTGAGGATATTGAACGTATGGATTGGCCGGCACGATCTCCGGATCTCAGTCCCATCGAGCATGTATGGGATTTTCTAGGCAGACGCTTGGCAGCTCGTACCTTACCACCAGTAACGATTCCGGAGCTTCGATTGGCGTTGCAAGACGAATGGGCAACAATGCCTCAACAACTCATTGACACCCTCATTCTCAGCATGGGCAGACGCTGTGAAACCTGCTTAGCAGTCAGGGGAGATCATATCCCCTATTAAAGACCGGATGTTTCTTGCTGGACACCCATCACAGGGATGTTTCGGCCTTCAGTCGCATTGCGCTCCATGCTACTTTTTCAATAAAGCTTCTTTTTATCCCTCTGATTTCTCTTTTAGTAAGTGTTGCTTACATTACTCATGTCCTTACGTATTGGGGATCTTACGGTATTAAATATGTTGATTTGGAAAGCTTTTGTGCAAAGTTATATTGAAAAACCGTCTCGTCCTTAATTTTTGCACACCAGTGTACTTTGCGAATTGAGCACTAGAAATGCGCACTATGGTCGCAATTCCTATTCATTTGCCTTGAAACTTTGATTATTTGCATGTTTTTGCATACCAAATTTCATCACGATCGCAAAAGTTCTTCTTGATGCTTCGATCTTTTTGCAAAAGAGTATATTTTATAGATGTTTTCTGGACAGTTTATGCCTTTCGGGCGGCTATAAACTGCCCAAAAGACGCTGCGCCTGTTCGTTGAGTAATCTGGACATATTTCATAGATGTTTTCTGGACAGTTTATCTGTTTCAGTGGTCTATAAACTGTACAAAAGAATTTTTTTTAAATATTTCAAAATTACTTCACCAACAGACTCAGCAGAATTATAACTAACATCCGTACAAGTGAAAAAGTCCAAGTCGGAGGCTGTCTGATGTGCACACGGAACACTTTTTGCTTTTAGAAAATCCAGGTTTGTCGTTATTAATGCAGGTGCTAATTGGTCAGAAATACAATTCTGTGAAATATTCAAGGAATTTTCGAAAATATTCTATGAGATTATATCCCTCGGAAATCGACCGATTTTCCAAGGCTTTCGCAATAATATTATTCTTTGTAGTTTCTATGTGAATTATACTACAAACTGCATAAGAAAAATTCAAATGCTCAAGTGGGAGTGATAGTAAATATCGAAAATGGTTAGAACAGTGCTTATAAACTTAAAAATGAAACGATAATGTGAAAGGATTCAGATATTAGTATCACAACAGAGGTTGTTATATGCTTTCGCTTGAGGTCGCAGTTCAACAGTCGGTTCTTCTGTTCAATCTTTGCAAAGAAAACATTTTATCTTCCTTTTAACCTTTGTTATTAAACATCACTTTCTTCATACTTACGGTACGTAAAATTCAAGAGCTAAGTCACAAACGTTTTAAAAGCAGCATATATTTAGATTTTCAAATACAATGTCAAATGTTGCCATTAATTTTTCAGACTTTTCTCAGTTCTTCATATCAATATTCAGTTTTCTTTGTAACATGGCATCCACGACTTTTATCTTTTTATTATTGACTTTTTAGCTTTTTAACTTTATTTATTAAACGTAATTGTTTTTGTATTTACATCACATAAAATTCAACAGGAAAAAACAGCATATATTTACAATTCCTTGTACAGTGTCTAGTGTTGCCATAGTTTCTCTTATATATATTCGCTACATTACGCCTTTAAAAGTAATATATGACGATAACACTGGATAATAAAAATGAAAATAACAAAATAACAAAAATGATCTTTCATTTTTGTTGCTATGCTTTTTTCTATATTCGCTATGCTATTTCCTTAAATAATGCACAGCGGTAGGATTTGGTGGCAACATCCAATTATTTGAAAGTGATACCGACACAAAAGTGATACAGTTAAAAAAGCTGAGAATCAAGACTAAAGAAATTAAATAACGAAGAATATTCGCTATGCTATTTCCTTAAATAATGCACAGCGGTAGGATTTGGTGGCAACATCCAATTATTTGAAAGTGATACCGACACAAAAGTGATACAGTTACAAAAGCTGAGAATCAAGACTAAAGAAATTAAATAACGAAGAATATTCGCTATGCTATTTCCTTAAATAATGCACAGCGGTAGGATTTGGTGGCAACATCCAATTATTTGAAAGTGATACCGACACAAAAGTGATACAGTTAAAAAAGCTGAGAATCAGGACTAAAGAAATTAAATAATGAAGAATATTCGCTATGCTATTTCCTTAAATAATGCACAGCGGTAGGATTTGGTGGCAACATCCAATTATTTGAAAGTGATACCGACACAAAAGTGATACAGTTAAAAAAGCTGAGAATCAGGACTAAAGAAATTAAATAATGAAGAATATTCGCTATGCTATTTCCTTAAATAATGCACAGCGGTAGGATTTGGTGGCAACATCCAATTATTTGAAAGTGATACCGACACAAAAGTGATACAGTTACAAAAGCTGAGAATCAAGACTAAAGAAATTAAATAACGAAGAATATTCGCTATGCTATTTCCTTAAATAATGCACAGCGGTAGGATTTGGTGGCAACATCCAATTATTTGAAAGTGATACCGACACAAAAGTGATACAGTTAAAAAAGCTGAGAATCAGGACTAAAGAAATTAAATAATGAAGAATATTCGCTATGCTATTTCCTTAAATAATGCACAGCGGTAGGATTTGGTGGCAACATCCAATTATTTGAAAGTGATACCGACACAAAAGTGATACAGTTAAAAAAGCTGAGAATCAAGACTAAAGAAATTAAATAACGAAGAATATTCGCTATGCTATTTCCTTAAATAATGCACAGCGGTAGGATTTGGTGGCAACATCCAATTATTTGAAAGTGATACCGACACAAAAGTGACACAGTTAAAAAAGCTGAGAATCAGGACTAAAGAAATTAAATAACGAAGAATATTCGCTATGCTATTTCCTTAAATAATGCACAGCGGTAGGATTTGGTGGCAACATCCAATTATTTGAAAGTGATACCGACACAAAAGTGATACAGTTAAAAAAGCTGAGAATCAAGACTAAAGAAATTAAATAACGAAGAATATTCGCTATGCTATTTCCTTAAATAATGCACAGCGGTAGGATTTGGTGGCAACATCCAATTATTTGAAAGTGATACCGACACAAAAGTGATACAGTTAAAAAAGCTGAGAATCAAGACTAAAGAAATTAAATAACGAAGAATATTCGCTATGCTATTTCCTTAAATAATGCACAGCGGTAGGATTTGGTGGCAACATCCAATTATTTGAAAGTGATACCGACACAAAAGTGACACAGTTAAAAAAGCTGAGAATCAAGACTGTGAGCCCCCTGATGCTAAAAAAATTTGCACAATTCCAAAACCTGCTTAATTTATGAAAGTTCTGTATAAATATCAAGACTTCTGCGGTGATTCGTGTAGTTAAGACCTCAAGTACAAGCATACGCGTTCTCGTATACTTAGTTTTCATCGATAAAATATTGAAATTTAGTTGGACTGTTCGGAATAAAATAAAGAACCTTTCATTAAACTAAATTTAATTAACAAATTTCTAAATTATTATAATTATTTCCAAGGATTTAATCTCGGTTTAAATCCGCATATAGCGCCAGAGACTCACTTCCAATTCTTATATAATCTAATCTATTACTTTATAAAGAAAAACTATATAGGGTTACATTAAATACTTGGCGAGAATAAATAGGCGCCACAGCGGAATGAAAGGGAGTTGCAACAGACTGTAACTTTTTCTATCACAATTCGTACTGTATTGTTAGAGTGTTATGAATGGAATTACGTTATGTTACATGTAAGGTGGCCGGTATTAGAGTTATGATTTTAAAAGAAAACAACATTTTTAGCCCAAAGCATAGCGTTAGACCCAAAGGGCTATTAGTCCCAAAAAGGCATTTTGCATCGTTTTACTTTCTGTGTTGCGCCACCAAATATATCGCCCTATATTATATTTAAAGAAATTAAATAATGAAGAATCTGCTTGAATGCATAAATGTTTCTCGCATTGTGAACAAACCAATGGCACCTAGAGCAATCCAATTTTAAATAACGTAATCCTCCAACCGAACATGTGCCATATTGGAACAGCCCGAATTTTGAATTTGTTTTATTCTCTATTTCAAATTTTGTAAATCTTTAACGAATTATTGATTAACAAATCCAGCAGTTTCAAAGCGAGCAATGGCAACACTGCACGGAAGAAAACATTTTTTCACCGCGGGAGACTGTATCGAAAATTCTAAAGATAATGCTGCTTTTAGATATTTTGTGATGTTGCTGTTGAATTGAATTTTATGTGGTTTAATTGCGAAGAACATGATATTTAATAAACAAAGGAGACACAAAATATTAAAAGGCGCCCTTAGGGGTGTAATATAAAATTTAAAAGCTTTCAGATTTTCTTTTTCTTCCTTTTTTTTTTTTTTTTTTCCCTTTTTAGGGCCCTTTTTACCAGTAGTATTTATGATTTTATTACAAAAAGGCTCATCATCAAGGATAAGATTTGGAATTATTATTTAAAAAACGACAAAATACGCAACAGCTATCTACTAACAGGAGGGATGCTTTTATGGAAGACATTTTAATGGAAACGAGCTTGCGTTCATATTATACATGGAAGCAACCACAAAAACTCCCATAAGCTCGCTTGTTGGGATGTGAGCACAGGCCAAATTACTGGGTTTCGGCGATTTGACCACTCTGCCGCTCAACCAAGTGAAAGGCGAAAACCGTTGATTTTTTAGTTTCAAAACCAATCTCTAGATATTTTTTTGCAACATAATTACTGTAACTTATTTAATGTTCGGAAAACACCTACCAACAATTTTCGAATCGGTTACACATTTTCAGCAGCTAATAGTGGTACTGACAATCGCATGATTTCTCGATTTTCGAATTAACTGGCCATCTCTTTCGCTATGTAATTGAACTCATTTTCATTTTCTTTTGGACTACTTAAAAGCAAAGTTTTATGGAAGTTAGCCACAAACTTACCAGCTTAAAGCCAATATTTAATTGACCATTCAAGAGTTAGTACACGAAGTACTAACAATGCATACGGTTATTTCCCTACGATTTAAAATCGAGGATAAGTATGGTTCCATCTGGCAGATAATATGTTTAATTCATTGAATAAACATACTTCCATAAATAATATTTAATATTAAAAATTGCACAAAATAATATTAAGTGTTATTAGTCCAAAGGGGCTTTGTCCCTGAGGGACTATTGTTTTCGTTTTTCGATTTTGCGTCGAAACACTATAAATGGCTGTATCATTTTTCAAACTGTTGCCACCAAATATTATCGCTATTTATTATATCTGAAAAGATTAAATAATGAAGAATCTGCATAAATGTATGTATATTTCTCGCATTGTGATAAAACAACGGTACCTAGAGCCACACACGCTTGAATGATGTAGTCCTACTGCGAATATTATCATCTGGGAAGCCCAGATTTGGAATTTGTTTTATTATCGATTTCATATTTTGTTAACCTTTAACGAATTTTTAATTAACAAACTCAAAGACTTGAAAGCGAGCAACGGCAACACTCTACAGGGCAAAAAAGAAAAATCTTTTTATCTCCATCGCGCGGAACTGTGTATCAGAAATTCTAAAGATCTGCTCAATTTAAAATTATTTTGCGATATTGCTCGTGAACTGAATTTTATGGTTTAAGTGCAAAGAACATGCATTATATTTAATAACTAAAAGTAACACACAAAATGTTAAGAAAAAAACACTCCTTTGGACGTAATTTAAAATCTGAAACCTTTCAAATTTTCTTTTTTTCCTCATCATTTAAATTTTAATGCTAATTATAATAACTTCTCTATAATAGTAAAGAAAGGAAGAAATTTGCCTATAAGGTACTTCTCTTGCCTTCTTCGCATGTCTTCGTGGTGTGGTGGTCTGCACGCTGGGCGAGTATTCCAGAGTTCAGCGGTTCGATTCCCGGAGAACGCGTTGCTAATTTTTCATTCCTCTTTCTCCCCCCACCCAAAAATACCTAATGTCTCTACATGCCATATGAATAAATAAAGTTACATTTTCATTGAGAAGTTTCGTTGGAACTCTTTTCAGTGTTTTCAGTATGCAACACACGCTACAGAGCAGGCTTTAATGCCAGTTTTTGCAAAGCACTTTGATGTCACATTCAGTCTGCATTATTTCCTACATTTTTAATCAATTATGTGCTCACGCATTGCCAATTTCGAGCCAATCACTGTTATTTCATCCGCTACTGCATTTTTAAAGCTCACAAATTTTATTCCTGACAACCAGTTACGTTTTTGTTATTTGGCAACTCGATAAAATATTATTATTTATCAGTAATAGCTCTTTAATATTTACAGAAGCGGATCTGTGTGCAGAAGATTCGTGTGAAAATGGCGGAAAATGTCGAACGGAAAACCAAACGATAAAATGTGAATGCGTTAAACCTTATTCGGGATCCAGATGTGAAATAGGTAACATTTTAATATTTTATTTCCTAGAATTGAAAATATACTTGGAAAATTTGCTTTCGCGATATTTATAACATTATATTTTCAAATCAAGTCAGTAAATGTATTAGTTATATAATTTCATGCAATAAATACAATTAACTCCCGATTTGCTTGGGTAATACTCAATACATCCACGACGAACTTAAAATTACAGTTCTATGAAGGGCAATTCAGAAACACGAGAGACAAGAAGAACCATCATAATTGTTATAAATATATGGTTAAAAATTTACTTGTATTTTCAGGTAGTTTAATTTAGAGCATATGTTCATTTGGTACGTAATTTAAACAAATATTAAAAAAAAAATAAGTAACGGAAGTATAAGATCAATATATGCCCAATAAAAGGTCTTTATAATCATTTATAATGAAGTCATTTATAATGATGTCGCTATAAATGAAAGAAAGTAATTACTAATAATATGATATGATTCTGAGTTATGAAATCTTTACGTACAAGCCATATACCGCCGAAAAACGTCTTTATCAAAACTCGGTTTCTTGCAGACCGCCCAGTGGTCGGGTTCTCATTAGGGAAAGGTTAGGTTATTTAATTACGGCAAAGCCTCGAGGGCTATCTGCCTAAGGGGAGGGATGCCTTCGTGGAGGACTATCTAAAGGAAACTTACTCGTATACACGTTACACATGGGGAAAACCACAAAAACACCCCTGCAGCCAGCCCGTTCGTGAGATTCGAACCTCGGACCGAAATACCAGTGTTCAGCGACTTCACCGCTAAGCCGCTGGTGGTCCGATTAGGGAAAGGGAAAGCATTTCAGTGTCACTAGAACACACACAGACAGAAGAAAGGTCCTTTAATACGTTTTTATTATCTAGTATTTCTGCGCCAACCTCGCATCCCAACGCCGTATTTTGCCGACCAATTTTCTATCAAAGAATCTACAATTAGAAAACCCCTGGGACCAGAATTTCTACATAACAGAGGGTAATTAAAATAACTTTTGATCTAATGTGCTCAAAAATTGTAAGGGGGCAATCCAAGAAATTCCCACGTCTAAATTGAACTTCCAATTATTTATCACATCTTTTATTTCAAAGCTCCCCTAGCATAATAATTTGCTTTGCTGCGATAATTATTTCCATGCAGAAACCTCACATTGCATATTTCTTTAATTTAATTTAATCATACAAGAAATATGTATGATTGTTTTTTGACGTGATAGCATTTCTTCCTTATTTAGATCCATGTACCCATAACCCATGCGAAAACAGCGGAGTTTGTAAAATAAAGGACTCAAATTATTTTTGCCAGTGCTCAGGCACTTTTGCCGGAGAAAAATGCGAAACAGGTAAGTTCCGTTTCTTACTTTAATCACACATCAAATACGCATCGTGTGTGGAAATCCAAGATTCACCACCTCTGATTTTTTATAGATATGTGTACACCAGATCCTTGCAAAAATGGAGGAACATGTACAGTAAAACTCAAAAAGCAGTTTTGTGAGTGTCCAAGCACTTTTACTGGAGAACACTGCGAGACAGGTGAGCTGAACTTCTTATTTCGACAATGCATCAGAATTCCGTAACGTTTGATGTATATGATTTATTTTGTGTGGTTCGTTCGTAGAACTTCGTGCTTTGGAAAAGCAAACATAAGCGTTTACTTGTTAACCTCTTACAGCACACGAATTACGAGAAAGGCAATTATGGTTACTCTTTAAAAGTTTATGTTAAAATGGTTTTATAAATTTGTTGTAGGAAATTAAGGAATTTTAAATTCCTTTGTTAAATAAGGAATTATTTTAGAAAATCCAATGAACGGGAAATTTTACGAAATTTTGAAATTATTTAAAATATTAGTGTTTGAAGAGCGTATGACAGAAAAATGATACTATTCGATTAATTAAATATAAGCCAGTTACAATAAATATGCAAAATGTTCAGTTTCCGCAGTTACGGAGATTAATTTCCTTCTGAATATTATAGTGGAATGCTAAAAGCATTTATAAAATGGACCTCATTTTACAAAATTTAAAAAACAGCAATTTGTCGTTGCATGAAGACCACGAACAATATGGCATCAATAAAAATTTTGAAAGAAGTGCACGAAAGAATCAATCAAATTCTAAAAATATTTAAAAGGAAGTTATTCCAGAAAATGGATTTCCGAATTCCTCAAAGAATGAAAATACGGAGCATCTAAATGAAAGTTATTAAAATTATTAGAAAGATCTGGATTAGCCCAAAATCTAATTCTTATTATCAAGATAAAAAAACTCCAAAATACATAGATGATTTATCGTATTTTAAGTTTGATTCTGACCTGAGTGATGGCACCATGTATTTTCATTCAATATTCCCTAATTGTTATTATCTGTTTGCACGGATCTTATGTATCTGAAATGTCAACTATGGATTGGTACAGATTGCTGGACAACTCTCCTGGTTTTAGATCTCCTTAGGCCTTCTAGGAAATAACGCCTTTCTCTGAAGATAATTTAAAATAAATCTTTTTATTAGAACTACAATTTGACAGCTTACATGCCTCATGTAAAAAACAGAGAAAAACTCTTCCGAGAATTACAATAGAAAAGTTACAGTAAAACTTACTAAATTTAAGTACGCAGTTCGCAAAGTAGAATACTATTGAAAAAAGAAGAGAAACATGTAAAAGTGAAATTATTGTTAACAAAGTACCCCCGTTAGCACAAAACATCCTCAGGATGTCCTATTTTAGTCGCAATATCCCTGGACATACTTAGGATGTCCTGAGTATGTTGATTCTCAGATTGTCCTGAGGACTTCACCAATTTCACATCCTGAGGACATTCATACTGTATTGTCCGGAGGACTTCGATTGTCATTCTGAGGATATTTGTTCTCAGATTTACCAGTTTTAGTTTTTTGACATTGTACATTATTTGTTTGACATTTTCATATAGGTCCTATATATAGGTTTCTCTTCGTAGAGAACAAGAAATATGCTGTAAGACTGGAATTCAGCTTGGATTTCGCATCTTCATTCCGTAAATGGTCTACGACTGATGAACTATGATCTAGTAGTTTACCACTATAAATCTCATAAATCCCTAAGGGCATAAAATTGAGAACCTTAAAGTCCACTAAACCAAGCTGTATCTTGAAAGCTTGGATTGAACCTGCCACCTCTGGCATGTGAGAAGCGCATGTTACCATGACGCTAAGCTTTTGTATTAAAATTAAAAACAAATATTTAAATTTTATTGCACTACAAAAGTAAAAAAATATGTACGTCTTACATAACTAAAGCAGCAGGCGCAACTGTCGTATGTATAACCTACGGCAGTTTGTCGGCACAAGGTAGTGCCATCTGTCGGGCAATAATCTAATTCACCAACTGAAGAAGCTTTCTGAATAAATTTCTGCTTAATCTCTTTGTAATTCGGAATGAATCTGATTTCAGCTCTACTGCTTACCGTAAACCCTTTTCTGTTTGTTTACCACTCCATAAGTTATGCTCGATTACAAAATATATATATCCCTTACAAAAACTTAACATTACAGAGTTGGTATGATGGTTAATACATTGTATGTCTTCCAGACGATGACATACAGTCCGTACAATGCCTAGTCTGTACAATGAGTATCAAAGTATCGAGCTGATCATGGAGAAGATTACTCCACTCAAGCAAGTAGTCTCTCCGAAATTACGGTACATATGTAAGAGGTGCTCGACGGGCTGCAATTCATCGGCCAAGCATGCCCCACACATGCCCTATCAGATTCAAGTCAGGTGAGAATGTGAGCCATTCCGTACTAGTGATATAATCAGATTGAAGGCATTCTTTTATAATGTTTTCACGGTGAGGACAGGCGTTATCATCCATAAACACAAATTCTGCGCCCTTGGCACCTCTAAACAGATGTACATGTTGTTTCGATAAATTCGGCCTGTCATGGTTTCGATCTAAACATGCATATCTGTTCTGATCCCAGTATAATTCCCCTCCTTCCAAACGAGCAATTCTGAACCACAGTAACGATGTCGTTCAGTGATGTTATCTTAGTGGTAGTAGGTATCTGGAGTTCTCCATAGGAAAGTCCGACGTGAATCAGACTGCAAGCTAAACTAGGAATTGTCGAAAAACATCACACAAGCCCACTGTGACGATGTCCACATTGCATGTTCTTTACTCCCGCCTAACCGCTGCGACAGTGAGTTGCCATGAGCGGAACACATCTGACTGGTAGACCAATCTATTCCAAACATCTGTACACGGTTTGCGTTGAAACTGTCATATCCGTGACTGAAGATAGCTGACGAGACAGGTCTGATGGTGTACAAAGTCTGTTTCTTTTGGCAGTTACTGTCTAATACCGGAGGTCATTCTGCGTTGTAACTCGGGGAAGGGCAGACCTGTACTGTAACGTCTATTGACATTTCCATCATTTTGGAATCGTTACCAAAGCCTAGAGATGACACTTTGGGCTATTCCAAGTTCCTCGAATAATTTCTGAGTACGCCTACATTCTAAGCAGCCGATAATTCTACCATGTAAAACATCATCCGCGTGCGACCCCTGTGTCATAACTATTCGGTTGTGGCACTGAGCGGCTTACAGAAAGCTTGTGAAAAATTTTACTTCTTTGCTACCATTTCTTATTTACACTTCTCTTACACTCTCGTCACTGTGACGTACTATCGGCGTCATACGATGTCTTCCTGCAATTTGCATATTATTGTTGAAGATGTGTGCGATAATTCTCCATGTGAAATTTTTACTTTAAAGTTCGATTTCCGTGTGATTCTGAATTATCCTTAATTTATAGACATAAGTGCATTTTGATCCGTGATTGCCCTAAACATAGGGAATTGGAGCCTAGGTCTTGTAACTGTTTGGGAAAACATACAAGCAACTAGAGGGGTTGCGACGCTTTTCTCAGACAGAAACCCGTCACGAATACAACCCCTAGAAGTGAAGACCGATTTATTGTGAATGTCATATGACAGATCCACTTGGCAGATATTAGTTTTAAATCATTGTATAAACATATTTCTATAAGCACCATTTAATGTTAAGAATGGCAGCAAATGTTAAAAAAGTGCTATTCATTATTCAAATTATAAGGATAACTATAATAATTACTCTATAAATGAAGAAATTTGCTATAAAAAAGTAAAGTTATATTTTTCATCGAAAAGTTTGGTTAGAACTCTGTTCAGTGTTTTCAGTATGCAGCACTAGCGGTAGTACAGGGTTTATGCCTCTTTTCAAAGTACGTTGCTGTCACATTCAGTCTGCATTATTTCCTACTTTTCTAAACATTTATGTGCTCACACATTGCCCATTTCGAGCCAATTACGTGCATTCGACCTGCTAGTGCATTTATAAAGCTCATCAGTTTTATTCCTAACACCCGGAGACAGTTTGATTACTTGGCAACTTTGTAAAATTATATCCTTTATCAGTAGCAATGCTTTATCCTTCTTTACAGAAGTGGATCTGTGTGCAGAAAGTTCGTGTGAAAATGGTGGAACATGTCGAACGGAAAACCAAACGATAAAGTGTGAATGCGTTGAACCTTATTTAGGATCCAGATGTGAAATAGGTAATATTTTAATATTTTTCCTCCTAGAATTAAAAATGTACTTGGGAAAATGGTATTCATTATATTTATAAAATTATATTGTCAAAATATTGCAGTAAATATATTAGTTATATCATTTCATGTAAGAAATGCTGTTAACTTCCGCTTTGCTAGGGTAATACTCAATACATGCACGACTAACATAAAATCACAGTTTAAGTAGCGGCAATTCAGAAACACAAGAGACAAGAATAACCCTCATAGTTATTATAAAAATATGTTTAAAATTTTACCTGTATTTGTATTTTTAAATTTATCTGCAGTTTAATTTAGAAAATATGTTCATTTATTTACGTAATTTAAACAGATATTAAAAACAAAAAATAACTGAAGTATATATATATGGCCAATAAAACAAGTCATTTATAATGGTATCTCTATAAATGAAAGGAAGTAATTACTAATAATGTGATATGATCCTAACCTGAGTTATAAGTGGCATTACCGAAGTTTATTGGTTGCACACTTGACATATATTAAGATTGGGCAACTTGCGTTCCGCAGATCATTTAACGATATTTTTATATTCCAGCTTATATTCAAGAAATTTACATACTATTTACATACTACTTTTAGCACTACGGATAAGCCACCAATATTTCTGTTGTTTTTATATTTTCCACAAAGTGCTTTATGTGTCGTCGATGGTTTGAGATACTAATTTTTGCATCCTTCCGCTAAAAGCAAATTTAACTTTCTTTACAGACAAGACAGGTTTAATAGAAAACTGATTGTAAATCTTAAAAAAAGGGCAACTTCCTATGTTGTAAAGCTTCGAGAAATTCGCCTCATTCAATTAAAATCTCAGCTGACGAACAAGAGTTATCTAACGAAGAAAAGGATGTTTCTGCAGAAAAATTTTAATGGTATCATGGTTTGTATTTCCGTTACACGTGGAGAAAGGGGAAAGCCACGAAAAGTTACTATGCAAGGAAATTCATTCCCCGGGATTTAAATCCGACTCGAAGTATCAATGTTCAGCTACTTCTCGATAGGCCGTTGCTGGGTTCTATAAAGTAGAGTTGTCAAATTGGAAGCACTTCACCAAAGTCATCAATAGGTACTGCTATTCAAATAATTTCATCAAATGCTTACACCCTACTATTGTGATACTTCTTTGGCGAAATGAAGCAACTCCAATGATGGAACACAGCAATAACTTTTATTTAACACTCAAAAAAATGGCGACATACAAACAAGAAAAGCAAACATATTCTATAAACTTATTTAAAAAAATAATTACATGCTTCGTGCGAGAAAATGCATGCAGCTCTCGAGCCTGCATTTCAATATTGCCAGTAATCTGTACATTATTTATTATTCATCTATTTCAAATGCACGAGAGATTAATAACGATAATAAAGCTGTTACAACCTCTCCCCCAACGGAGAGACTTTTTCCGAAGGGAAAAGTTCTGTAAAATTTGATAGTTTAATAAGCTCGGCTTGCTCATTTGCTTAAAGAGAAAAGGTAACTTCTCTCATAAGTTTCCAAATTTCAGGTAAAAAATTTAAAGTTTTAAACAAATACTTTTACACCACATTTAAAAAGAAAAAAATGGAGAACGTTCAAATACATCAGTTGAGCATACATTAAATAATAAAAAAAATTCTGAACGTGGTTACATACACTAAGAGTTATTACATTACTTAATTCTACTCAGAACATCTACGTTCTTGTGCAAAGATTCTTGGCGATGAATGACCTTACAATTATAAGGTTGTAAAGAGAGTGCCCAGCGCATCAATCTAGAGTTACATTTGGCGTTGGATTGTAGGCAGACCAAAGTATTATGATCAGTTTGAATCAAGAATTCTTGCTGACCATCCAGATAAAAATGCAGTTTCTTGATAGCGTAGATGATAGCAGCGCACTCCTTTTCAGTAGTACAATAATTCTTTTCAAACTTAGTAAACTTTTTGCTTATATACAAGATAGGGTGTTCACGTTGTTCATCATCTAATTCGCATAGTACTATACCCATGCCATTGTCTGAGGCATCGGTTTGTATAATAAACCTTTTATCAAAGTCGGGGGCATACAGAATTGGTTTCTTGCATAGAGACTCTTTTAAATTTTTAAAAGCTTTATCACATATTTCAGACCATTGTATATTTCCTTTTTTTTGTTAACCCCTTTAAAGCGTCCGTGAGGGGTGAAGCAATTTCCGAAAATCTCGGTATGTACTGGCGATAATACCCTACCAGTCCTAAGAAAGCACGTACTTCTGTTTTGATTTTAGGTGTAGGATACTCCTTTACAGTCAGGATCTTTACTTCATCCGGGGTTCGTTGTCCTTGTCCCACAACATGGCCTAGGTATCTCACTTGATCTTGTGCAAATTTACATTTTGATGGTTTTAGTCGTAAATTTGCTTTCTTTATTCTCTCTAGAACAGAAGTTAAGTTTTTAAGGTGCTCTTCCCAGTTTTCTGAGTAAATGGCAATGTCATCCAGGTATGGTACAGCGAAGCCTTCGCATCCAGCCAGGACTTTAGTTATAACTTTGCTAAAAAAATATGGGGCATTTTTCTAATCCAAAGGGTAAACGTAGAGGCCTGAAACTTCCAAAACTAGTTACAAATGTTGCATATCTTTGGGCTCTTTCTGTTAACGGAATTTGCCAGTAGCCTCTAGATAAATCTAATAGGGTAATATATTTTGCTTTTGCTACAGTTTCGATACTTTCTTCAATATTAGGCAAAGGATAGTATTCAGTTTTAGTAACAGCATTGAGTTTACGATAATCAATACAAGGCCGAGGATCCTTTGATGAAGATTCTATCAAAATCATGGGAGATGTATAGTCCGATACTCTCGGCTCTATAATTTTAAGATCGAGCATTTTCTGTATTTCCCTTCTGAGAATTTCAGTCTGTCGGGGTGACAGTCTGTATGGCTTTATTTGTATTCGTTCGTTATTTAATAGCTCAATATCGTGACAAACTAAGTTTTTTAGTTCAGGATTATTTGAAAAACAACCAGAATATTTCCATAAAATCTTTCGTAAATCTTCTATTTGTTCGGATTTCAACCTTTTCTCGAGTTCATTCTCCTCTATGATGTCCGAAAAATTTAATATACTTGGATTGGAAGGTAAACGAGGAATGTCCATTTCTAAGTCTCCTTCCACCTTAGTTATCATATTAATCATTTCTGGTCTTTTGTAATATGGTTTAAGCATGTTAAAGTGATATACTTGATTTGGCTCATTTTGTTCCTCGAAACTTACAATATAATTGGTTTCTGAAATTTTCTGCTCTATTTTTCCAGGTCCTTTCCACTGTACTTCTAGTTTATTTTGACGATTCGTTGATAAAACAAGAACTAAATCTCCTCTAGCAAATTCTCTTTTCACAGCGTTTTGAACGTACCATGTTTTCCTCCGTTGTTGAGCTTCTTTCATGTTTTCCACGGCAAGTTCTTGGCATTTCTTCATTCGATTAATAAGTTCGAAAACGTAACTGACAACATTATTACTTTCTTCAATCGGTTCTAGCCACAGCTCATAAAGTAAAGTGACTGGCGTTCGTAGGTTTTTGCCATGAACTAATTCTGCTGGTGTAAAGCCAATGCTTTCTTGTGTGAGTGTTCTGAGAGCAAAAAGAACTGATGGTAGATAATTCTCTCCATCCGAAGTCGATCCTATACATACGACTCTTAACACCCATTTTAGCGTTCTATGGAATCGCTCAACGGGATTACTCTGCGGATGATACACAGAGCTTCTTACATGTTTAATGCCGAAAGCTCCAAAAATTCCTCTGTCAAAGCACTGACGAAAGATGTCCCTTCATCTGTTTGGATCACTTTTGGGAAACCCATACGACTGAAAATCTGTAAGAAAGCATCAACCACAGATGGCGAAGAAATGTCTGTCACCGCAACAGCATCTGGATATTTGGACGACATACACAGAGCTGTAATAATATATTTTTTTCCAATCTTCGAAATAGGTAGCGGACCAACGGCATCGGCATTTGTTTTAGTGAATATTTCGGAAATTACTGGTACTAATGTCATTGGAGCCTTCTTTTTGTCATTTCCTTTTCCAGCGTGCTGACAAGCATCACAGGTTCTTACAAAATCTTCAGTTTCTTTGTAACACCTCGTCCAGTAAAAATATCTAGCAAGTCTGTCTTTGGTCTTTTTGACACCCAAATGACCAGAAGTTCCTTCGTGGCTCATCTTTATAATTGACGGCTTGAGTTTTTCAGGTATAACGACAAGCTGTCTTTCAAAGCCCATTTTATCCGTCTTTTTTTAACTAAAAGTTCTTTTCCTGTCAGACTATAGTTCTCATTTTTGCATGTACCTTCTTTAACTTCTTGGATGATTTTAGACAGTTCCTTATCAGCAAGCTGAAGTTGTGCAATTTCTTCTGAGTCAATGTTTACCAGTTTCACGAGAGTTTCATCTTCCGAATTTAGCTCCGGTAAATTATCTTCTTCTTCAAAAACATCTCTGGATGCTTTATTTTCTTCCTTCATCGGTTCCAAGATCTTCTCTTCGGCTATTTCTCTTTTCTTTTGAGCTCTAGTAGAGACAGCATTAACCTGGTGAGGACAACTATCAGGTTCCTTTCCTTGTTTATTCAACAGTGCAAAAGTTCGATTGCCTAATAAATACCTTCCTTTGTCGAGTTCATTTCTAATAATGGCAGCCTTAGTTATTACTCGCCCAAGATCGCAATTTAGTTCGATCTCAGCCAATGGTAAGCAGGTTGGATTCAAATCTAATGGCTGTTGCACCCACACATTTTCACCTGTCAGCATTTCCGGCGTGATGTATTTGCGACAAACTATATCAATACTAGCACCTGAATCCCTTAATATAGGAATTTTATGACCATTTACGTAACCCATACTAGTATAAGGTAATAAAAATTTATCCTCTGGTTTTGCACTAATTCTGTTAAGATTAGCAGGAGATTCAGTACTATTCTTAAGTTTTGGACATTGGGGTCTTAAATGTTGATAGGACCCACACTGATAGCATTGTGGCGTTTTTCGTTTTTCATATTTATCATCTGGACGTGGAATTCTAGGTCTATGAAACTAGCTTTGCGAATTAAATCCTGATGACATTTTTTTTTTAGTTCTATTTTTATTATCTGAACTCAATTTACCTTGAGTTAGTGCATTGTATCTTTCTTTCTGCCGATCCACTACAGGCCTTTTTTGAAAGTTTCCGCAAACGTTTTCATAGGCATCAAGTTTTTCAGCTAATTTTTTAGATGAAATCATCTCTACCAATTCATCAAGAAAATGATCTCGAATTTCAGGAGGAACTCGACGTTTAAGTTGGTCAAGCACCATCAAATCTAGCAACTGATCAAAAGTCTTAACTCCTAGACCAGTCACCCATTCTTTGCAATAATTTTCTATTTCATAATTGAAATCCACCCATGTGGATTCGGTACTTTTTTGATGTTTCATAAATTTCTGCCTAAACTTTTCCGGGCTTAATTTAAACCGTCTTAACAATAAATTTTTCACGTGTTTATAGTCTTTAGCTTTATCGGAGGGTTCTCTAGCTATTAACTGGGTTACTTCGTAAGGAAGTAGTCCTAGTAAATGAGATACAAATTCTTCTTTATCAATTTTAGCCCATTCTGCTTGCCTTTCAAACAATAGCAAATATAGACTGATATCTTCTTTCTTGTCATCGAATTTCTGCATAAGGTGACGCAGCTCCGTTTTCGGCCGGATCTGTCCGGTATTTTGAGACTTTGTCTCTGCTTCAAGTCTTAATCTCTGTAATTCATACTGTTCGTTCCTTCTCCGCTCGTCTGCGTCTTCCTATCTCCTACGTTCTTCTCTTTCCTCCCTCGCTTTCCGTTCTTATCTTTCCTCCCTCTCTTTCCTTTCTTCTCTTTCCCTTTCCTCCCTCTCTTTCCTTTCTTCTCTTTCCCTTTCCTGCCTCTCTTTCCGTTCTTCTATTATTGTGTCTAACACTCCTTTGACGAAGACTTCATCATAATCTCTACTTTCAACAATTTTCTGTTTTAAATCAACTATTTTCAAATCTGCTGTCACATGAACTCCCAGTTCAGCTGCGAGATTTTGCAAATCTTCCTTACGAGCTCTTCCTAAGTAAGACATTGTTTCTATTTTTAAAATTAACGAACACTGTGTTCCTTATATTTCCTCAAAATCGCTCCAAAATGAAATATTTAAATTATATGAAGTTCATTCTCTCTACCACATTAATTGTGATTAAAATAAGAATAATAACATAGAGCAATATATATATCTACCGTATGGACAACTAAAATGAATATTAAATATAATATCAAATACGGTAATAAAATAAGACAATTTATTATTAACAGGAAGTAATAATCTGGTATCACTAATATTGCGTTCAGTGATGAACTAATAAATTAAAGCAATTCGATATGAACAGGAAGTAATAATCTGGTATCACTAATATTATGTTCAGTGATGAACTAATAAAATAAAGCAATTCTTTATGAACAGGAAGTAATAATCTGGTATCACTAATATTATGTTCAGTGATGAACTAATAAAATAAAAATACGCACGATTATTCGATCTCGCCGGTGCCTCCAAAATAATTAAGACTGTGATACTTCTTTGGCGAAATGAAGCAACTCCAGTTATGGAACACAGCAATAACTTTTATTTAACACTCAAAAAAATGGCGACATACAAACAAGAAAAGCAAACATATTCTATAAACTTATTTTTAAAAAAATAATTACATGCTTCGTGCGAGAAAATGCATGCAGCTCTCGAGCCTGTATTTCAATATTGCCAGTAATCTGTACATTATTTATTATTCATCTATTTCAAAGGCACGAGAGATTAATAACGATATTAAAGCTGTTACACTATTATGATCTTCTAGAGAAAGAATGTAAGTTAAATTTTCTCGTAGCAATCAATTATATTTATTTGATGGACTGATCCATATAAAATTAAAAATTATGAAAAACAAGAAACAATTTTCGTGTCTATTTGTAGTAACACCATATCGATTTTCAGAGCTATAAAGGAACTGTATCTGATCAACAATTACCCTAGAAATCGGTACAGTGTTATTGAAAACCTGCGCCCGAATAAGAGTTTTGTTTTGTCTAATTATCATCATGCAGCTTTTGGTAATTGTGATGTAATATTTAGATCATTTAAGTGTTAAAATCGCTGTTGGCATGGTAGTAGGAGAAACAGCTGTCATTTGTTTGAGTCTTCATTTGAATCCTGGAGAAAGTATGGATATTTATAAGCGTTTAGAGTTTTTGTGACATGAGGGTCTTAAAACACTGTCTAGCCGAAATTCCTCTCATGGAGTTGGTATGAGCGGTAGAGGAGGAAAAAATCCTGGGATCCAAAAAATACCCCAAGGAATTCTCCTGCAGAACTGAGATTGAGCTATAATTCCCTGGATTTTGGTAGTTTTTCAAATCCATCCGCCCAGAAACTTCGTGGCCGCGATTCCCAGAAACAGATGAATCTCATTTCGGACGCGTTGTGCAGAATGGAAGATACCACCAGCCCAATGTAGCTGGAGGTGTTAAAAAAAGACAGAAGCCCGAAAAAGCAATGTCGGAGCTATATGGCACGTGTGACAAAAGATCCTATTCGAGTCCGTACAGAGTCCAGTAGGTGAACACAGACACATGTGGTCTTGCATTATCTTTATGGAACATTACCTTTTTGAGCTGGAATTCAATTCGTCGTTTTTCCTTGCTATCAGCGTCAACACTACTAGCATCTTGCTCTACACCTTAATGTCGAGGGTTCTATCTTTTTACAGAGAGTTTTTGTGGATAGATACCACGGCAATCGCACCAGACACAAATCATGATATCTTTCAGTCAAATTGTGCTTTTTGAATTTGTACGTCACATTTATGCGATGCATAGCGCGATTAGTGGACAGGAATCGCTAACGTCTAACTCCTTACCTGTCGAGTGGTTGCATACTGATCTTCTTCCGCAAGTTATCGCAAGCGGACCTCATCAACATCAGTAGGTCTGCCAGAGCTTTTGCGTCTTGAATGCCAGAGTCCTTTTTGTTTAATTGGTTTTGAACTTTCGATACCAAACTTTCACAATGTCTTGTGATATAACATTAGTACCTAAAGCTGTATGCTTTGGTGACATTATGAAGCTGAGTTTTTGCAACAGAACTGGAAGTAAATGATGGAACCTACAATTGAGAATTTGAAGATAAGAATATATTTAAGTTTTAATTTCTCGAAACAAATATTTTACTATTTGCCCATATCATTTGTTTGAAATAGTTTGTTCTAATTTCAAGAAATTTTAGCGAATTATGCAAATCTTATGGGAGTTTAAAATGATTCTCATGCTTCTTCCATAAAGTATTTGATAAAGTATTAAAACGTTTTCTTTATATTTTTATTAACAATTTTTGATTCGAAATTCTCCAAAATGTAAAGGTATTAATAAAAACTTTTATTCGTTTTTTCCTAAACTAGGTCATTTTAGACAGATTTTAGAACTAATTCTAATATGGATAAATAAATCAAATATAATTAATGATATATTGTTGCGTGCATACGGGTTCGTTACGAAATGAATGCACAAGTTCGATGAAAAATGAACAAAAATTTATTATTATCTCAACAAAAATTCTTAAATTTCCTCAAATTATCATACAGTATCACAATATCTCACAGTAGTTATCTTTTAACTACTCAAATGTCCAATAGAACGTAATTCAAAACAGCTAAAGAAAGCTAATCCGCGAATTCGCTACAATCAACAAGAGCAGTTTTCTAACAACAACAAACAAAGCAACTACTACTAAGTGAGATGTTTTCTTCCTTTTATAAGATTTTAAAATCACGCGCTAGAATTTTCCAGTACCTTCTCGAAATCAAAAAAAAAAATATTTATTTATTTAATGCACGCCCTCTTGTATTTTCAATTTTCCGGCTTAGCTTTCTTTTAATATTCGTCACGTGCTGCACTGCGCGAGAAATAAAACCATTTAATTTATAATTGAACTAACATTAGCTTTTTAAATACCAAATTCGTTACACTGCCCCCTTCCCAAGGACTGCACGTCCCGGGCAGTACAATCCCTGGACAGGAAGCTAAACTTGCAACTGAGGCATAAACATTACATTACAATATCAAACAACATGAACAATAAATGCAATAACTAACTTAAACAAATCAAATGCTATCAAATACTAAATACAAAACAAATACTAAATACAAATCAAATACTAAATGCAAATCAAATACTAAATACAAATCAAATCAAATACACATTCAAAAACAAAAAGGACCATAGTCTGATACTATTTACAATTATTTACATTACGTACTATGGCCATAGTAATGAGCTAACCTGTCGTAATGAACGATTTTAGGTTTAGAGTTCGAAGACTTACGAATCCGAACCGCGACGTCATTTAGCCTTTTTAGGACTGTGTACGGGCCATCCCAAGGTGACTGTAATTTCGGACAAAGTCCTTTCCGTCGAGTCGGATTCCACAACCACACCTTGTCTCCTTCGTGGAATTGATGTTCAGTAGCTCTTGTGTCGTAGCGGGTCTTCATCTTCTCCGTCGCCAAGTTGACTCGCTCTCGTGTAAAGTTGTGCATCACTTCAAACCGGGCCTGGAAATCTTGAATATATTCCTCAGAAGATGAAGGAGCATCCGGAGGGCAGCCAAACAATAGATCACAAGGCAGACGAAGGTCACGACCGAAGAGCATCTGTGATGGGGAATAGCCGGTAGTCTCGTGAACAGCACTGCGGTAAGCCAGTAAAAAGAGTGGTAATTTCTTGTCCCAGTCCTGCTGGTTTCTGGAAACCACTAATGAGAGGTTATTAAGGATGGTTCGATTGAACCTCTCTACCATGCCGTCCGACTGGGGATGTAATGGCGTCGTTTGGGTTTTGTCAATGCCGAGTAGTTTTCATAGTTCTTTGATTACTACCGAAATAAAATAACTTCCCTGATCGGAATGTAACTGAAGAGGCACTCCGAACCTGGAAATCCAGTGCTGTATCATTACCTCAGGTACTGAGACAGCCTCTTCATCAGGAATAGGATAAGCTTCAGGCCACTTGGTGAAGTAATCAATGATAACGAGTATGTATTTGTTGCCATCAGCAGTTCGTGGCAGAGGTTCCAGGATGTCAAAGGCGATATGTTCAAAAGGCGCCCCTGCGTTGTAACGTTGCAGCTTGCCTCGGCTGAGTTTCCTCAGTCCTTTGCGACCTGCACAGGCATCGCAAGATAGGCACCACTTTTGCACGTCATCCTTTGCATTATTCCAGTAAACGCGCTCACGAACTCTCTGCAAGGTCTTCATTATTCCAAAGTGACCTCCTGTAGGGCTGCTATGTAATTCTTTAAAAACATCAGGAATGCGGGATCTTGGAAGTATAAGTTGCCATCGGAACGTCTTCCCATCATCCGATTCGAATTTCCGGTATAAGACGCCGTTTCGAATGTGAAGTGAATCCCAGAGTGCCCAATATTGTTTGGTTGTAGGACTACAGATAGAAATGGGTAGGTTTTCTGTTTGATGACTCCATTAAATCAATTATGGGTTTAATGTCGCGGTCTTCCAGCTGATCTTTCCTGACTTCATCATCACTCCACGGGTCTCGATCAGCCGATGTTGATGTTGTAATTTGTCTTGCGACCGGAGTCAGCAGCTCGTGTTTCCCTTCCACCCTGGAATAATATCGGCAGCTTTCTGGGCAAGGTCTTCTAGACAGGGCGTCGGCGTTGCCGTGTGATGATCCCTTACGATGACGGATAGTGATGTCATATTCTTGGAGTCTCTGTATCCACCTGGCTATTTGACCCTCAGGGTTCTTGAAATTTAAAAGTCAGGCCAATGAGGCATGGTCCGTGCGGAGGAGGAATTTTCTGCCGTATAGATAATGATGGAAATGTTCTACAGCTTTGACTATGGCGAGCAACTCTTTCCTGGTGACACAGTAATTCCTCTCCGGTTTAGACAGGCACTTGCTCCAGTACGCCACTACACGTTCTTGGCCGTCTATTTCTTGGGACAAAACAGCACCGACACTTTCATTGCTCGCGTCCGTGTCGAGAATATATGGTCTGTCGAGCTGAGGATACGTCAGGATTGGAGCAGATGTTAAAGCTTCCTTTAAGTGGTTAAATGCATCCTCGCATTCTTTTGTCCACAAGAACGTTTGCTTGCTCTCCGTCAGCTTGTGAAGGGGTCTTGCGATGAAAGAAAAGTCCTTTACTAATCTCCTACAGTAGGTGCAAAGCCCTAGGAAGCTTCTCAGCTGATGGACATTTTCGGGACGTTTCCAGGATTTAACCACTGATACCTTTTCAGTATCCGTGCGTACACCTTCTGCAGAGATGACATGTCCCAGGTAAGTCACTTTTTTCGGAACAATTTGCATTTAGCGGGACTCAGCTTCAGATTGGCTTCTTTCAATTTCTGAAGCACCTTCCTAAGATTTTCTAAATGTCCTTCAAAACTCTTTCCGACGATGATGATGTTGTCCAGGTATATGAAGCAGGCTTCGTAGGAAAGGCCTTTCAAAACAGTCTCCATAAGACGTTCGAATGTTGCCGGCGCATTATACTGTCCAAACGGCATCACCTTGAATTGTCAAAGCCCTTGTCCCGTAGTAAAACCGTCTTTTCTCGGTCATGAGTGTGTATTTGTTCCTGCCAATACCCACTCTTTAAATCAAGTGTTGAGAACCTCTCGCTTCCAGAAAGAGTGTCCAAAATGTCGTCAATTCTAGGAAGAGGGTAACTGTCTTTTTTCGTAACCTCATTCAATCGGCGATAGTCGACGCAAAATCTTGTTGAGCCGTCTTTCTTTCTGACTAGGGCGATGGGAGATGCCCATGGACTTGCTGAAGGCTCGATGACATCACCTTCTTCCATATCCCTTAAAAGTGTTCGTACCTCTTCCTGTTTAGCAAACGGTAGACGTCTTGGATGTTAATTGATCGGGGGATGATCGCCGGTATCGATTCTATGTTGTGTCAAACGAGTTCGACCCACATCAGAAGACGAGCGGGAGAAAACAACTTGAAGATCTTTAATAACGCGATCTGCAGCATTCTTCTCTTCATCGTTTAATTGCGCATTCTGGAGTAACTCTGATTTAATGCTTTCTGAAGACATGGATTCTTAGATGTTACTCTTTCTTTCATTGCTGGTGACTGGAGTACATGCTACAACCATTTCACCTTTCTTAATAACTCTCGTCTTCTCAGTTACATTGGCGACTCTCACCGGGATAACCGTTCTGGATAGGTCGACGAGTGTTGAGGCTACTAGTACTCCTTTTGGGTTATTACAGTTATTTGGATATTCTATGATGCCGTAGCGGAAATTTCTGTTTTCGGCTTTGGATCCAGGAAGTAAAATTTCTGTTCTTGCTGGTATTGTGATATTGTCTTCTGCTATAATTTTATGGACAGATTTAACTTCTTCATCTTTAACTCCAAATAACGCTATGTCCTCAGATGTAGAATGCAATTCGTTATTTTTAAAGTCCAAGGAAAAATTGTATTTCCTTAGAAAGTCCAATCTGAGTATGCAAGAATCAGTGATCTCTGCTACATATGCCGTGTGATGGTAAGCGGCACTTCCAAACGTGATGTTAACGTTTACTTTTCCGTCGATGTCGATCTTCTCACCGGACACAGTCTGGAGGGTAATGCAGGGCGGCGTCCAGATAAGTTTGCCTCCCAGTTGTTGATCCAAATCTTTTCAGATGATGGTAACGTTGGCTCCTGTATCTATCGTCATATTGCAGGGAACTCCATTAATATGTCCTATTATGAAAAGACCATTACTGCCGCCACTCACTGCAGAAATCTGAAGCGCTTTAAACTGGGGCTTTTCATTATCTGGCAACCTCCGCTCCGCGAGATGGCCACTAATTAGTTTCCCTGCTGTTTGTTAGGAGCGGTCTTAACATCCGTACCCTGGGGTACTCTGCAGTTTCGTTGTATGTGCCCTTCAGCACCGCAGTTCCAGCATTTTACAGTCGGTTTCTTGTCACCAATATTCCGTCTCAAGGCATTCACTTGTCTAGTTAAATCGTCTAAAGCAGCAGTGACTTCATCCCCTGGCTCCTGGACTTGAGCAGCTCTGACTAGATGGCGGTCTCGACGGGTGGCTTGCTGGGCTGCCTCAAATTTCATGGCGTACACTAAAGCGCTTTTCAGATCTTTAACATCCGCCATTCGCAGTGCTTTCTGTATTTCAGGGTCCCGGATGCCATCGATGAAATATTGCAGGGACAGGATTTTCCTTGTTTCTGTCGGGCACTCCGAAAAGGCGTGATGTGACAGCCTTTCAACATCCGTGGCGAGCTCCTGAAGTGTTTCGGTGGGCTTCTGTTAACGGGATTTTAATTGGAGCCTGCTGTAGTCTTTTAAACTTTTCTCGCCAAAGCGCCGGATAGAGCTTCGAAATCTAGCCTTTGATTTTCGGGAAGCGTCTGCAGGATATCTGCTGCGTCTGCTCTCAGAGAAGTGGCGAAATGACAGGCCTTAGTTTGCGAATCCCATCCATTCGCATCCGCAACGATAGAAAATTGGGTCTTATACACTTGCCAGGATGTCTTCCCATCATATGTGGATAGCTTCAGAGACAGACGAGCAGGCATCGGTAAGAATTTAAAACCATCACTATTGTTCCCCGCCGTCGCTACGAATTTCTTTAAAATATCCACTTCTTTGGCTACTGCAAAAACCCTATCATCAATTTGTTGTTCGATTTGGTGTTGGACGTCACAAACTCTTCCTTCAATTCGTTCCTCCACAGCAGAAACTCTTCCTTCTATATGTTCTTTTACAGAAGAAACTTTTTCTTCTATTTCTTCTTTCACCGAAGAAACTCTTTCTTCAATATGACCTTTTACGGAAGAAACTTTTTCTTCAATTTGTCAAACTTTATTTTCAACTGTGTCAATTCTGCCTTCTATAGCTTCAAATTTATTTCTATTATGCAGGTAATTTCTCTTTTCATTTCTTCTTGACGTGCTTCAATCTTTTCTTGACCAGCTTGAACGGCTTTCATTTCGTCCTTAACGGATTCCTGGCCCAATTTCATTTCTTCCTTAACGGATTCCTGGCCCAATTTCATTTCTTCCTTAACGGATTCCTGGCCCAATTTCATTTCTTCCTTAACGGATTCCTGGCCCAATTTCATTTCTTCCTTAACGGAGTTGACGGCCCCTTCCATCTTTTCTTGGAAAGCAGCAAATGCAGTCATCATTTGCCTGAATTGTTCTTCCATCGCTCTTGTAATTGGCATTCAAAACCCCACTCCTGACACCAAAAATTGTTGCGTGCGTACGGGTTCGTTACGAAATGAATGCACAAGTTCGATGAAAAATGAACAAAACTTTATTATTATCGCAACAAAAATGCTTAAATCTTCTCAAATTATCATGCAGTATTACAATATCTCACAGTAGTTATCTTTTAACTACTCAAATGTCCAATAGAACGTAATTCAAAACAGCTAAAGAACGCTAATCCGCTACAATCAACAAGAGCAGTTTACTAAACAACAACAAACTAAGCAACTACCACGAACTGAAATCGAAATCGAAATCGAGTGAATGGTTAGGCGGCATTTAGTAGCCTCTGCTACTTTAACCGTCTCTGTTGGAGATATGCCCTAAGGCGTTGGGAAGAATTAAAAATTAAGGTGATTTACACCGCACCGACAAAGGTGAAGCAGGAACATGTGCTAATGCACGTGAGTTGGTCAATTAGACTTTGGAGAAGGAGGGTTCAAGCATCTGGCCGCCGTACAAGCTGTGATGTATCTTCACTAGTTAAAGAAAGATGATACGTCGAGGCCAGTCACGTGGGTGGTCACCCACCCAAATACTGACCCCGAGCTCTGCTGCTGTAAACAGAGGAAACCGTGTGTTGAAAAAGTGAAAAGAAATCGTAAACATAGTGAAATTCCCTCAAATGCTTCTAGGCTGGTGATTACTTTTCACTTTCATCAAATCTCATCAGTGTCATGGCTGCTTTGAACCCGGCAGTAAACTTCTCAGCCGTGGTTTTTGCAGCGCGGATCTTCTCAACGTGTTCAACCATACTGTTCAGAAATTTTTTGATTTTAGGATCTTGGATCCAGTTTATGATATCCTTGTACTCTGTGGGTGGGTTTTCCAATTTTTTCTTTACTCTATCACTGTAGAGAGGTTTCATCTGGGGTTTACTGCTGTCTTCCTCTGTTTCGATGAATTTCGGAAAATCTGCCGGCGTAGGGATCTTAGCCGCTGGCTTCACCTGCTGCTTCTTTGCTTCATATCGCTTCTTGTACACGGGGCAATCCCTGTATGAACTTACATGCGGTAGTGAGCAGAAGATGCACTTAGGATTTTCATCTGGCTTTAGAGGGCATTCGTTACTTCTATGGTGCTGTCCACACTTGCAGCATCGCTCAGGATTTGAGCAAAGATGTTGCGAATGTCCATATTCTTGACATCTATAGCATTGAATTACGCGTTTTTTCGGGGCAAACTTCTCGATCTTGACATTAACACTTAACATATTGTTGAGTCCATGAATTGCACGTCCTTCCTTCGTTTTCTTCAGCTCCAACAGGAAAATCGGAAGTTTCTCGATAGCGTCTCCTCTTCGTCTGGAAAACTGCTTAACTTTACTTATCGGGAATTTCCTTCTCTCCAGATCTGCCTGGATTATTTCTTCCTTCATCGTGGATGGGAGGCCCTTAAGAATAACCTTAATAGGTTTTTCGCTGAGTAACTGGAAAGTATGAAATGGTATATTTCTTTTCTGCATAACCAGAGTTGCTTTTCTGTAATCGTCTACTGACTTTAAATTAACATATAGTAGTTTCATTTTCATATCGGCTTCGAATTCTTCACTGCAGGTATTGATAAGGATTTCATGAATTTTAGGCCAATCCACTTCGCTTTGCTGGAAAACTATTGGGGGTGGAGTTTCCTCTTTTTCGGCTCCTCCTTCATCTTCCATACTTTCTACTTCACTTAGCTGCTCAAATCGATTTTCCATCGTAACTTCCATTGGAGCTTCGTTTTCTGATACTTTCGCGGTTTTCTTAGGAGAAATCCATTCTTGTTCCCTGCTGTCTGTTCCTCTTTCAGTTATCTGCCCTGGATAAAATGTTTTCGTGAATGTCTCTACATCCATCTCACCCTTAGTTCTTTTATGAAAGTAATTGCAAATTACGTCAAATCCAAATTTCGCAATCTGGTCCCGGATTTCTTCTTCAGAACATGACTTGAATTTTGGGATGTCCTCATCATTTCCCATTGATAAATCTTCTGGTGTCTGTTCATCAGTAGCTTCTCTATTCGGTGTTTGAATGTCTCTTTTTTCCTTACCAGGTTTAATATCTTTCTTCTTACTTGGTTGTTCTCTTTCCGTATCTGACATAGTTTTCGCCTTTTTCGCTTTACTTTTCTTTTCTTTGGCCATAAGGATGAAATCCTCTTTCTTCAATGGATAGGCCTTGTTGGTTTTGGATGAACGCTCGCTTCGGCAGTCCTCTTCATCAGAACTATCGAGTGGTGTCCTATAAAAGGACACTTTTGTTTTTCGGTTTCGCAAATCAATGGCTTATTTATAGACACGCACTAAATAAATTTCGTTCAAAGCTTTAAATATGTTGAATTATATTATACCACGAACTGAGATGTTTTCCTCCTTTTATAAGATTTTAAAATCACGCGCTAGAATTTTCCAGTCCCTTCTCGAAAGCAAAAAGAGATATTTATTTATTTAATGCACGCGCTCTTGTATTTTCAATTTTCTGGCTTAGCTTTCTTTTAATATTCGTCACGTGCTGCACTGCGCGAGAAATAAAACCATTTAATTTATAATTGAACTAACATTAGCTTTTTAAATACCAAATTCGTAACAATATTGATCCATAAAGCTGCGCACAGTACATATTACAGTTTTACGTCGATGACGAAAACGTTATATTATTTTGTATTTTTTAACATATTTTATTACTGCAAGCTTAAAGTAAAGGAACAAAGTCCGAATTATCGAAATAAGTGTACAAACTTTCACGATCATAAATCAATTAATCGTAAACATATTAAACAAAATTCATCATATTTTACAGAAACATGTTAGCGACATTTAAAGACTTCTCAAAGTATTTAGTAGTAATACTGCTAATCCTAAGTAAAGTAGCTATGCTAAGTAAAGTAGGTAATATTGCTAATCCAGCCCAAACAAACGGGCTGCCTGCATGGCTTTTTTTTTTTTTTTTTGTGTGTGTGTGTTTCTTTTCCTTTGTGTATTATGAATATGAGCCAGTTTTCTCATAAAGTGGCTCACGAAGGCATCTCTCCTCTTAGGCGCATAGCCCTCGTTGCTTTGCCATATTCAGATAACCTTTCATTTAGTTAGAAATTCAAAACACCAAGCTGAGGCGGCATTTTACCCTAATTTTAAAATTTGCATTGGCATCTTTATTTTCACGTTAAAAAAATTTGAAATTCTTGAAAATCGCCAAAATTTGCTAAATCGCCAAATGTCTTTGTGTTTAATAGATCTATATTGCCTTTACTATACGTAGTACTTCAACTGCTAACTTTTCTATGCCTTTGTGATTCATAGATCTATATTGTCTTTACGATACGTAGTACTTCAACTGCTAACATTTTTATGTTTGTGATTTATAGATCTGTATTGCCTTTACTTTCTTTCTTTCCACCGACAGCGAGGCAGCCGGTCCACTGGATAGTTAGCATATAGGCCAGGTAGCCCCGCTGACGGAAATAACTTGATCAACATAACACACTTATATATACACATATTGTGCTCAAGACGAGTGCTGGGGGCAGTGCAAACAAATGCTGGACGAGAGGATAGTGCAGTGATGGAAGAAGGGTGCATTGCGGGTGAGAAGAACAATTTCAGTTACATATTTACTGAGTTATGGATATGTAACTGAAATTGTTCTTCTCTCTTCTATAACTGAAATTGCCTCTACTGTACGTAGTACTTCAAATGCCAACTTTTTTATGTCTTTGTGATTTATTGATCTATATTGTCTTTACGATACGTATTACCTCAACTGCTAACTTTTTTACTTCCTTGTACGAAGTAAAGTTTCAGCCAGCATATTTCAACGAAAATATCTCATTTTGACCTCTTTCAAATGCAATTTAACGATGTATTTCCGTGATATCTGTTTGTAAGGACAGAATAAAACACTCTTTTCCTCAAAAAAAAAAAATTATAAAACTGCTTTAAAATGAATTCTAAAGAGAATTTTTCGTGGCGTCTGTACGAACGTATGTACGTACGTGCGTACGTACATACGTATCTTGCATAACTCAAAAACGAGTAGCCTCAGAGCGTTGAAATTTTGTATATAGGACTGCTGAACGCTGCTCAAGTGGACTGCCGCCCCTAACTATAGTAAGCCTTACGGTATTTGTTTCCACTTGGCAGATACTGTCTAATCATGACTCGCTGATCCGACAGCATTTATTATTTCAAAATCTTAGGTTTCATAATCACTCATTATTTTACATAGGTTTTTAGTATCTATAACTGCCTGGTTGTTAACTCAAGTTCTATTTTAACTACTACGCTGCTAACTATACTACACTACTTAACATGGGCAATGTTGCTATAATTCCTTTACACTACAATACTACTTCAATGTTTTGCACTAGACCACACTACATTTTACACTGAGTACTATACATTGTAACAATATCATATATAAATGCAAGACATTGAAGAATATATTAATGCAAGACATAGAATATCCTATATAAATGCAAGACATAGTAAACCTGGTTATAAATATAATACGATAATATTAGATCATTTTTCTATCACACAATTTAGAATACAATACAATGCCTACGAAACTTTACACTCTAGTACTATAAGCTACAAAAGTACAAACTCGGCTAGAATTGCATTTTACATTGGGTACATTACATTGTGATTCTATTATATATATGTACAAAATTTACAAAATATATAAGCATTAAAGTCGCATAACCTCATACTACTACTTATACAGATTTACTGAACAATTACTGTAAATACAGTAGCTCTATATCTTGATTACAATTCACACTGTACTAGTTAGCCATATTATTGCAAAATTAAGAAATAATATACAATGTTAATCAAACCATACACTGTTATTCATTATTGATGCAGGTACCCAAAGATAATACTATAAATGAAAAAATGCTAAGGTTAGGTTACAATACACTTTTCAAAACCATTCCTAGTTAGCAAATACAGTGGAACTACCAACAACATGATTTAAACATTGATATTTCAAGCATAAAGCCTAATCCAATTTATATTCTGTACTCTAACTTAAAAAAAAAAAAAAAAAAAAAAAAAAAAAAAAAAAAAAAAATTGTTTTTTTTGTTGTTGTAGCAATAGGTTATGCCTCCATCTATGCTGAGTAAATAAATAAATATAATTCTGCCAATTATGGAATAGAAACAATTCAGCAATGATTCAGTTATATAACTAGTAATTTTTACAATACGTTTTAATGATTCTTTCAGTTATGAGACTTATTAATTGTAGGGTAATCTAAAAGTCACAAAGATGTGTACAATGAAAAATTAAGAATCTATGCACCAATGTGGTTAAATCACACAAACATTGAACAGTTCAAGGTTCTGCAATGGTAATAAAGCCAATGTTATGTCATTCACAAGGAAGTCTTTACCCTAAGATGATCCTTTAATTGTGAGCGTACAAGGTACAGATGTGTGCAGTAATTGTCATTTATTCTGAAGTGTTCGCTCTGTTTATGCCTGCATGACTCTGTGCACAGTACTTTAATACCTCATTCAATTTGCGTTTAGAAATACTATTCTTGCAGATTGTTTCTGCCCATTGTGGCCAAAATAAGTCACTTGGTCTCCTCAGGTGATAAGGTTTGGTGGATGCACAATGGAAGAGATAGTGATCTGGATCACCTACCTCTCCACATTCACAGAATTCTGTTCCGATTAAGTGGAACCTCTTTAAATAGGTAGGGAATGATCCATGTCCAGAAAAAAAGTGGGTCTGTGCACCGTTCGTGACTTTTGCTACAGTTCCCACTTTTGGAAAAAAAGAGTAGGTCCTTCTACCCGTGGGTGCTGAGTCCCACCTTTCCTGCCACTGGCATAATAAATTTTCAAGAGTACTTTTCTTGAGATAAGATGTTGGGAGTTTCACAGGATATTCTCTCAGGTTTTTATCATTTGCTGCCGATTTGGTAAGCTCATCTGCCTTTTCATTGCCTGTGATGCCCACATGAGCTGGGACCCAGACCAAGTGTGGACGTAAGGAGGGAGGGCAATGCAAAAGAATTTTTTGAGCTCTTGTACATAAGAGATCCTGCTTTTATTTCCTCTAATCGCTGCCAGGCTAGAGGTCGAGTCACTGAAGATTGTTGCTCTGAATCTAAGTGAATAAACTGCAAATTTAATTGCTGCTTTTAGCGCTGCAACCTCTGTCTGAAAAACTGTATTTCTAATATCTAATCTTCTTTTCCATGTTTTAATAATAGTCTCCTCTTATAAAGCGCAAAATGCACTACCGGCGCCTCGCTCTGTTTTGGATCCATCCGTGTAGAGGCTGAAGCTGTTCTTTTTTGAAGATGCGTACACAAGTTGGATGCTATCGGACAATTCTATGTCTGCGGGGTGCCCTAAAAGAACTGGTTTGTGCTTTTCATAGTCTGTGTGATAATAGTTCTGATTCCATAATGTTGCATTCTCATCTAGTCTCAGCACTCTTGCCAATAGGGATTCCCGTTCTGCTTGTAAGTCTAATGGTGGTATACCAGCAAGCACTTGAAGTGCTGCTGTAGAAGTGGTTCTGTATCCTCTGCATATCAGTAATAATTGCATTCTTTGTATTGTGAGCAATAGTTTACTCATATGTGAGGAGATATTTTTCCCCCAAATTGCTGCACCATACAAGATAATCCTCTCGGATATAGTACGATACCAACTTCTCAGAATATTGGCTGACGTTCCCCACTGTATTCTTGCTGTTTTGAGCATGTTATTTGTAAGGCTGTTTATTTTCTGTTTCACCTCCTTCAGGTGTGGAAACCAAGATAATTTATTATTAAAAGTCAGTCCCAAGTACTTCAGATTGGGCGCGCATTTGATTGGTATACCGTTCATTTTAATGGACGGATTTCTTTTTGGAATACCTTTCCTACCTATGTAGAACAATTGGGTCTTCGTTGCAGAGATGATCAGTTTGTGACTCTTGGCCCAGGCTGCAAAGTCGTCGACTGCCTTTTGCGCCTTTTGTACCACGTCTTTCCTGCTAGTAATGACTAAAAGAAAATCATCTGCCAAGGCTTGTATATTCACATTTGGATTATTATCAAACAGAGTAAAGGCTGTGTTAGCCACCAAATTCCATAACGTGGGTCCCAAGCAGGAACCTTGGGGGCATCCTCTTTGCAGTTGGTAATTGATAACCTCTTTATTCGTAGTAACCTGTACTCCTCTATCTTGCAGATAACTTCGCAAGAGCTTGATTATTTCAATATGGATTTGTGCATTATCCAGGCATTTAATTACGTCTGGCCACCATAACGAATCGAACGCCCCTTTGATATCCATTGCCACTACTACTATTGTGTATCTGTCATTGTTCCTGCTGGCTTCGATATTCTCCAGAAGGTTCTTAAGTGCCCCATCTGTAGACTTCCCCTCACAGAAACCAAACTGACTTTTGTTGATGTAATTTTTAATCTTAAGAAAGTAGTTGAGCCGCGCTAAAATGACCTTCTCTAGTACCTTGCTAATGGAAGGGAGAAGACTAACTTGTCTATATGCTCCCGGATCCGATGGATCTTTACCTTGCTTGTGGAACAATGGTACTTCTGCCCACTTCATGGCCCTAGGAAAGTGTCCTATTTTCCAACAAGCCCTACATAACGAAAGAAAAAGTTGAGGGAACTCATGATGAATATATTTGATCATAATATTATCGATGTCATCCGTTCCCGGAGCTTTCTTGTTTACGAGGCCTTTGACTATTCTAGTAATTTCTTGAATGGAAGGGAGCTGATGGTCATGCTTTTTCCTGGTCCAAAGAAAGTTTCGAAAGTTATATCTTGTTTGCCCATGCTCATCAAAGTCATCCCTTACATCATCCTTGGGAAAGATAGTGGTGAGCACTGACAGGAGGACATCTGATATGCTAGAGGCACTTGGTGCCAGTTTTGCGACCAGCTGAGTTGGGCGAAAGACTCTATCTGTTGCGATTTTTTGCACTGGGCCATAAGTCTCTTTTAGATTGGAACAATGTTTTTTCCAAGATTCAGTTTTCGCTTTCTGTATGCGCTTTCTGTAGAGAGCACGCTCTTTCCTGTACTTTAACATTTTTACGGATCTTACTTTTTCTTCTTGTTCTGCCTGTGCCAGCCTCCTCAAGGCCCGTACTTTGCTTCTATGAGCTGTGAGACTGGGATTCCACCAGGACAATGGTTTGTCAACTTGAATGGCTTTCCTTTTGTAGGAAGCACTTGCTGCCTGAGTGATATTCTTTACTAGAGTATCATACGCCTCATCTAGTTGGACTGGTGTGGTACAATTATTTAAATTTTCTTGGTTAATTACGACATACGGCCTGAGCTTTTCTAGAAATTTCTTGTGTCCCCCAAAGCAAGTCACAAGCACAAAAACACGTAATGCACACTTTGCAAAAGCAAATTGCAGAGACACTATGCACAAATTGAACACTTTCATTAACTGAAAAAGAAAACTTGACACTATTAAAAATTACCATTCACACTGCTGATGATTATCGCACACATTGCCGCTGATTAATTGGTACCTGAATAACTATCGCATACTCTGCTACTAGTGATTAAATAGCACACACTAAGTAACTAAATGACCTGTTTGTCACTGCTGGATTATTCACACACACTGTTGAGGGTATGCAAATTTTCAGATCACTAATGCTGTAATCGCCCCGACGACTAAGTCAAAAAAAAAAAAAAAAATCGACAAATGTTGTAGAAAATGAACCACTCGTCCGATTCCTTTCAAATTTTTAAACTTGTGATCCTCTCATGCCGTCTAGGTGATTAAACTTGGTCCTGTTATTCTGGAATGAGTTCCTTTTGAGAGATGCTTGGTAAAACAAAAGCACCGTTCCCTTTGAACGGCGCTTTGAATGAGAGAGTCAATTTGAGGGGAAATACAATAGCGCTTTCCTGGGGTTTGCAGGGGAGAATACTGCTTTCGGTCAAGTCGTAAATTAAGTGTCCGACGGTGCAAGTTGAAGCGAGACGATGCAGGGCTTCGTGTTGGGAGGTCGAAATGCTTGAGCACAAAGGAAATACAAAGTCGTGATATGAAAATCACTAATTAATCCATATCTCCCTGATTGATATTATAACTGAATTAATTAACTACATCCGAGAAGACTATATCATTTAAAAGATCTCTTAAAGACGAAACTTTTGATATCAAATTTATTCGCCAATGATAAAAAATACGCGTTAAAATAATCCAAGTACAGGAGCTTAATGAAACGCGTCTTTCTCCTTCTGAAGCGGTCACACTCTCTCATATAGGACTGCTATAACATGTAGATGTGCACCTCGTATTTTGGTTGCAATCGGCCGCACCAAACGTATATAAATATATTTATATAATTTATCAAGCAAAGCAGTAATAACAATTTGTGAAAAACCAATTTTGGTCTAGAAAACATCTTGCGCAATATGCTGCAAAATAAGTAAAATATAAAAATTGTAGAAAGCTCGCCTAAAAGTTACCAATAGCTGCTGCTCCAAAAGGTTTAAAACGTTTTCAAAAATTAATACACATGAAAAGCAAATCATTAGACATGTAAAACATAAATAAAATTAAAAAACTGAAAAAGTTAAAAAGTAAGCGGAAAATGGTAAATTAGCCAAATTCGACTTCCAAACAGGCTTTTCAAGGGAAATTTCATTTATTTGAACGTCGAATCAAGCTAACCCCATTACGCGTTTCGCCGAAACAGACAATTGAAACATTTTCGCTAAAAAATTTTTTTGACAAAGTGTCTTGGAAATTTTAATAGTCTCAATTCTCTGTTCCAATTTCCCGACGCGTCCGCTCAGAATGACACATTAAGGTGTTAAAATATGTTAATCAAAATCAAAACTTCCTAAATCTAGTCTAAAATTAAAATCAAAACGAAAATAAATAGCGATGAGCTATTAGTCCTAAAAATACAAAAACATACGGGCTGGGCCTGCAAGCTTAAAGATTAACAATTTAATTATAAAATAATAGATTTTAGAAAACTGTAAGGAAACCTGTAATTAATATAAAATAAAAAATTAGGAAAAGAAACGAACAAACTCAGTGGGTCTTGCTAAGACCAAGAAAACGTTGTAACAAAAGAAACAAAAAACTGACCTTTGGCGATGCAAAGCTGTCCCTCTGAAACTTGTTTAAAAATGGCTGCTAACTTCTAGCGTCTTATTTTGGATGACGTACGGAGGGGAGCGAAGTGCTGTGGGCGTTTAGCCAATGCGAAGTGATTTTCGTTGTCTGCAACTCGTCTCCTATTATCGAAGGGGGCCGGAAACCTCGGAAACCGTGTAAAGAACTCAAAAAATGGCGCTTGGCTTGTAGTAGGATGGAAAAATTTTTTTCGAAGTGAAAATGGCAAATTCAGCTAAAACTATAAAAACTTGGCCATTAAAGCATGGGAAAAAGGAAAAAACAGTCATTTGTTAAAAAGTCGTAATTTTTCAAGCTAGCGGGCGATCAAGCTACTATGAAAAATGAAAAAAGCCCGATTTGTTAATAAAAGCAGTAAAATTGGCCATTATAGAAATTTAAGATTTAAAATTATGTACACAATAGTATTTAAGATTTAAGTGCCAAAATTTTTTGGAGGAAAGAGAATGAATAAACAAGAATTTTCTGTACATTTTTACAATAGATTCTCTGAATTAGCCATGCTTCTTAAACTGTCCGTAGCTTTAGGTATAAAAAATCATTATCTAATTCAAAAAATCTATAAATAGGTAAGGCTAATGCCAGCTTTGGTAAGGGAATTTTTAATTATTTTATGTGGTATTTGGATACTTTTTAAAATAGTTACGAAGTATAGTATTTCTTCTTGTAAGTGTTCCGCAGTATAGCAAATTCTTTTCATTCTAAGTAGCTGTGAATAAATTGTGTTGATTATGACTCTTTTGGAAATATTTGAATTCCAGTTAGTGAGTTTAAGTGTGGAAAAATTAAATTCTCTTCTTTTATCGTAAACTTTAATAAAATGCTAATCTATAATATGTAAATCAAGGTAGACTACATCATGCTGTTCTGTATTAGTTTTATTAAGTTTTAAGCAAGCAGGGTAGATATTAGCGATTTCTATTTTGTTGTAGTTATTGAATGCTATGACATTATCAATATATCTATAGATGTGTTGGAAAGAGAGACTTTCTTCCGTACTGAGTGAACGTACATAGGTCAGTTCTTTAGTGAACAGGAATAATTCACAAACTGAAGTTGAAAAATTCCCGCCCATAGGTATTCCCTGAACTTGTTTATAGATGTAATTGTCAAACTGAATAAAATTATTGAAGAGAACGCTGGTAAGGAATAGCTGCCATTTTTCGTTGCTGAGAATGGTAGAAATTTGTGGAAATAAATCTGGAAGAGCAAGTAAACTTGTAAAAATTTCTTCGAGTGGTAGAGATGTATAAAGGTTTTCAAAGTCGTAGCATTGGATATGTTCTATTTGAAGGGAATTCAGAGTTTTAATAACTTGTTCATTACTAGAGATCATCCAGTTGCAATGCAAACCTTTAAAATCATAGTTATTGATTAGTTCACGAATCATACGAAGTTTTTGCGCAAAGAGATAATCTATTTCTTTGAGATAACTTTTGTACTATTAGCTATGAACCTGAATTTAATTGGAGACTTATGAAATTTCGGTAAGGCATAGAGATTTGCAAACCTGTTGTTATATTTCTGGGGTTGTATTTTAAGTCTTTTATGTAGTGCTTTAAATTTATTTAGAAGAATCTGAGTACTGGAAGTTATTTTTTGGTAAGTGCAAGTGTTATTTAACTCTTTATGCAGAAGGTTGTAGTAGAAGTGTTGTCAAATAATACTAAAATTGTTGCTTGCTTTGTCAATCTTCGTGATGATAAAGTTATGTTGCAATTTTTGAATGAGATCCTCCAGGCGTTTTTTATTGTGTAAAGATTTGAAATTAGGCGCCTTGAACAGCAAACATTGAAATTCTTTTATAAGTGCAGCTTTCCACTCAAGAAAGGTTGTAGTGGGTAAATTGGATCTTGTACTAGCAATAATAATAAATTTATCTAGATCATTATTGAATTGTTTGAGGCAGACGTGTCTATTAAGACTGAAAGTGGGACGAAATTTGGTGCCAAGTTGCATAAGGTTACGTAATTCAATATTTTCTACAATATTAAGATCTCCTGTGACAATATGTTGGTGGAAAGGATCGACATATTTTTTGTAGATAGGCATTTGGCAGTTACATGTGCTATGATCTTTTATAACGTGGTGGTTTATAACTAGTTGACCCAAGGTTTTTTCAAATTTAAAACAGGGTTTAATCTGGAGTAGTTGGTTAGGAAGCAAGTGCTGACATTTCTTAAAAATGCTAGAAATTTTGAACTTATCGTAAGATGGGTGTTTGAACTGAATAGTACAAAAAAGTTTTTTGTGAAAAAAATTACTGTTTTTTAGTTTAAAATTGCAGAAGTCTAAAATAAGATCCTTGACTATTTTGAAGCATTGAGATGGTTGATTTACTGTTTTAATCAGATTCCATAAGGTAGTATTCTTAAAGGTATGAAGAAGTTTAATGGCATTTTTTGCGAAGTCTTGATGTCCAAGGTAGGAATTAAGATTGTGAATAATTAATTTCAGATCTTGTGACGAAAAAAATTTTTTGTTTTTAGCATCACCTTATCAGGTTCAATGTTTCTTCTTACCTTCTTCGGAAACATACAATGACCTGACTAGAACAGAGAGCTTACTAAAGCTATGTTCACTAATTGTAGTAAGTAGACAGGATACAGACGAAGGGTATACAAAACCCTTTATTTTTTTTCTTTATATACAATGACTTCCGTACTTCGGAATACAATGACCCTCCACTCGGGGTCTAACTTAAAAGATATCAAAATAAAACTAAACTCTAATTTAACTTTAGAATAAGATTGGCCTTATAATAACAGAAAGCGTATGTAGCACAGAGACTGTGAACACTACAATACGTTTAATTTATCAAGAGGATTAAAACCTCTGGCCTGGAAGGCAAAGTAGCAACTGCGTAACTTCTAAGGTAAGCGGCCTGCTTCGAACTCACGGCTTCCTCTCTTCTGCTTGGCAAAAAGGCCACACTTAAATACTTGGCGTTCGCCAGACAACTTTGCATAAACTCCTTCACGCTTATAATTCTGGCCGGAAGTAGAAAATAAGAAGTGATAGTAAAGATTTAAAATAAAATAAACGTTAGTAAAACTTAAGATCCTTACATACTTCCCGCCAGAGTTAATTAGTTTGAAACTGAGGTCTAAAACGACCTTGTTGAAAACTTTTAGCTCTAGAAACTAACGCGAGGCCAAACTTTTACAAACATAACTTAGCTAGAAACTAGAAAATTTTAAAAGAAAGAAATTTGTTACAATAGCAGCTCCCGGAATATACAACAATCTTTTTTCTTTTTCATCTGTACTGCATCAAAACAGGAGCTTTATTCAATTCTGGTTCCTTCCAGAGATCTGGAAGGAAAACTAGTTTAATGAAATGTTACAGAATGACATTGCAAATAACATATAGAATATACTTTTCTTAACATTCTTATTTCATTCATGACTATTTTAATTATCTCTCCCCGTGCTCTCTGACATGTGTTGTAAAAACACCAAACACGAATGTGTTTCTGTCTATGTGTTCAACACTTCCTCCTACAATCAAAACACTAACGTGTTAAAATTCAACATACGAGACCTCTTAACACACCCTAATTTCAACTCTAGACCCTGAGGTACTATTCTGAAAGTGGCTAACTCTAAAGTGTAGCGTCAGAGAGCCTAACTACATCATTCAACCTTTAACACATATTCACCATGATTTAATCTTTACAGTCACACGAATAACAAATTTTTTAACATTACTTTCACTTTTACCATATCACGTTATTTCTAAACATTCAAAATAACAGTTCACATGTATACAAGAACATATCAAGATGCCGTTAATTTTACACATTTGAAAACATACATTAGTAGTACATTGTTAACTTCTATTCTTTTCAAAGCAAGTGCCAATTCTTTCTACATTGAAATAATACTACATTTCAAAAAGTCTTTCAGACTAAAACTTCTTTCTTGTTAGAATGTTTTAAATAAAATTTATACAATAACTTTTTACAATATTTAAGTCTTTAGACAACGCTATTATACATCAACTTTAGTTTTACGCGCGAGTAATTGAAAAACATAATAAGAAAATCGGTCACAACTCATTTCTCGCCCTTTTGGCGATAAAGGTAGACCTCGCATGAGGTAAAACTTCTTCAAATCTGCCACTTGCAGTAAGAATGAAAGATTAACTTAAGTTTGTAAAGTAACACAAAATTTTACTTATCTTTGTAATATTCAGACATCCTTTTCTGGGCCCAGTCTTTAAAGGTGCTGCAAACCGTAGCTTGGTTGATCCTCCTTCTTGTACGGGCTCGCCCTTCAGTGCTTTCCTCTGGAAGCTTCCGTTTTTCACCACTACGGCCACCCTTGAACATCTTCCTTCTGTCCTCTGCTTGTGGTCTTGGCCGTTTGAAGGCAGCTGGTCTTGGTGGAACCGGGAAACTTCTGTCGTGATCCTGCTTGGACCTCGTTGTTGGCCGTTCAAATTTTTCTTGTACTTTTTCCTCCGCCGCTGATGGCCCTTCCGCAGTTCGGCGACTTTTGCTGCGGAGAGTTCTGTCGGATGAGTCAATCTTCCGTTTCACAGCCGGGTTATAGTTGCCGTCCTTTCTCCCGGTCTTTTCCACATACGTCGTCCTTCTCCCTTCTTCATTCTGGGGGTGTTCGTGAACTCTGTTTTTTGGACGGTGGAACGGCTTCTTTTTCTTTGTACCTTCAATTTTTCCGCGGGGCAATTTTCTTTTCACTTGCTTCTGTCTCTCATTGGCTTGCCCTTGTACTTGTCGTTTTCCCACCTCTGGAACTTGTACCTGCGGTGTCTGCCGTACCGGATCCTGCAAAAGATCTGAAAAGATTTGCATTTTATTACGGTCATAGAATGGTTTTATCTGGTCAATGTTTGCGGAACAGGTTTCACCATTTCTTGCCTTTAATACTACAACAGCGTGAGTTATTTTTTCTATAACATATGGTCCTTCAAAGCGTGGGAAAAATTTGGCAGTTTTATCTTCTGGTGCTGAAGAAAGTGAATGCTTAATTTTTAGTACTTCATCCCCTACTTTATAAGTTACTCCCCGTCGTTTCAAGTCATAATACAATTTTTGTTTTCTTTGTGCTACTTCTGTATTCTTTTTTGCTTCTTTTATTAGTTTTTCTATATCACCCATTTTAAATTCTGGGGCTCTTTGTTGCACATAAAATAGTTTATCTAACGGTGTTATAATCTTTCTGCCTAGAAATAACTCAGCAGGAGTTTTTCCCGTTGTATCATGTTTTGCGGTCCTAAGGGCGAAAGCAAATTCATTGACATAGTTATCCCAGCTTTTATGAAAATTTTTAACATAACTACGGATAATTTTCACTATATTTCTGTTGACCCGTTCCGCTATATTTGATTGCGGCCGATACGGGACCATTTTTAAATGACGTATGCCCAGTTTTTGGCACATGTCTTCAAATATATTACTTACAAATTGAGGACCATTATCCGATATAACTTTTAGGGGCGCCCCGTATTTTAAAATATATTTATTTAAAATAGAATCGGTAACTAATTTCGCGGAGGCTCGTTTTAAGGGAACAATTTCGGTCCATTTACTAAAATGATCAACTATAACAAGGAGATAGCGACTTTTGTTTAACTGACTTTTTGGGAAAGGGCCCAATAAATCGATGCCGATTATTTCATTTGGAAATTCGGATTTAATACTATTTAGAAACCCGGCCGGGCGGAAATTAATATAATTAACGGCTTGACATGTTGGGCAGGACTGGACATACGCCCTTGTTAACTTTTGCAGTTCAGGAAAGTAGACTGCCTCGCGTACGCGTTGAGTAGTTTTTCGAATACCAGCATGAGAAGCTAAAGGGCTGTCATGGAGCTCTTGCAGGATATTTAATCTAAGACTAGCTGGGATAACAGGTCGAAATTCGTTGTTGGAATTCGTAGTTTTTGTGTAGAATAATAGACCATCTATTAGTTCGTAATGGGCCGCCCTATTTCTTATCGCCACAATATCTTGGTGGCTAAAATTTTCAGGATCCTTCAAATACTCATAAATACTTCCAAACTCAGGATCCTTACCCAGTTCGGTTATGACAGTTTCTCGGGAATTTATTGTACACGCTGTCAGCATTGCAACTTTTACGGTATTACCCTGTTCGTCTAATTTAATTCGTGACAGGGCATCTGCTACGATATTTTCCTTTCCGGGGGTATGCTTGATTACCAGATTATATTCTTGCAGCTTGAGTGCCCATCTTATTAACCTTGGGGATAAATTTTTTCCAGAGTACAATCTAGTTACCGCCGCATGATCAGAATATACTGTTATCGGCGCCTTTCCAAAATAGACTCGGAACTTTTGCACTGCTAACAGAACTGCAAGTGCCTCTCTCTCGGTCGCGGAATAGTTTCTTTGTGTTTGATTTAAAGTTCGGCTAAAAAATGCTACTGGCTGCTGATTTTGCGAAAGTACCGCTCCTACCGCATAATCCGAAGCATCCGCTGAAATTTCTAAATTTTCATCCTTTTCAGGAAATTTCAACACAGGGGCTTGCGTTAATGCTTGTTTTAATTTTTCGAAAGCACTATTGGCTTCGGCCGTCCACGAGAATCTTGCCTTTTTCCTTTTTAATTTTAACAATGGCTCAGCGATAGCCGCAAAATCTTTTATAAAGGACCTATAATATGAACAAAGTCCTAGAAAAGAAGAGAGCTTCTTTGCCGTGTTTGGAGTCGGATACTTTTGTACAGCGATTATTTTTGATTCATCTGTCTCGATCCCTTTTTGCGATATTTTGTAACCTAAATATTTTAATTCAGGGGCTGCAAATTTGCATTTTTCGACATTAACTTTTAGACCGGCCTCATTTAATAAAGAAAACACCTGTCTTAAATCCTGTACATGTTGGTCTAGATTATCACTAGTAATAATGATATCGTCTAAATAGATAAATGTGGACTTTCCGAGAACAGGTCTTAACACAATGTCCATGCATCGCTGAAATGTTGCTGGGGCGCCTGAAAGGCCAAACGGCATTCGCAAAAATGCATAAGTGCCAGACTTGGTTATAAAAGCAGTCTTAGGCACGTCCTCAGGCCTGATCCCTATTTGAAAATAACCATTCGTTAAGTCTAAAGTTGTCATAAATTTGGTTGATTTTATGTTCCTTAAAATTTCTTCTATAATCGGTAACGGATATACCGGATATTTCGTTATGGAATTTAATTTACGGTAATCAATAGCGAATCTCCACCTTTTTGGATGCTCCAAAGGATAATCATTATTTTTCTTACATAAAACCACCGGACTAGCATAACTACTTGAGATAGGCGTTACGATCTTTTTACGTAGCATATCGGTAATATGCCATTCTATAATTTTTTCCTTATTCTTATCATACCGGTATGGTTTTTGACGAACCGGCAATGCATCTCCGGTGTCAATACTATGGTTAGTAACCTGGGTAAATCCTGGAATATCACTAAATAAGGAAGCAAATTCACTTACCACTTGTCGGATTCTATCTTGCTCGTCATTAGGCAGGTGGTCGAGATTTACCCTTGGCGGTTCAACCTTTTCTACACGCAATGGTTTCATCGTCAGTTTAAGAGACGCTTCATTAAAATCCAGTGTAGCTTGTGCGTCTGAAAGAAAGTCTATTCCTAGTATTAAGTGTGCTTGCAAATTCTTTACTATAAAAAACATCACCTTTACTTGTTCGTCCTTGATACGGATGTACAAAGGTACTTTACCTACGCACTTACATTGTTCTCCTTGCGCCGCTAATACTGTTGTATTATCCGCATTATATATGCGGTATTTGCGAAAATACTTTCTAAAAAAAACTTCTGCCACACAGGAACACTGCGCGCCGGTATCCAGGAGTGCGGTGGCCGGGATATTATTTACCAAGACTTCAATCTTCGGAAGAGTTAAATTTTTCACCATTACTGTATTTAACTTGTAGGAAGAGGGGTTTTCGTGGCCTTCGGATTTCCGCACCCTCTCGTCAGCAGAAATCCGTTTTAGTTTAAATTATTTTTTCTTTCGGTGCTTTCCTTCTTTCTCCACTGGCCTTGAGACTTTTTTCCTGGGTTGCTATTGAACTGTCGACGTTCGCCGGCTGTTTTTGAATGCTCGGGTTTCCTTGCCCACTGATTCGCTTTTTCTCCGTAGCCATGTGCTTGAGTTTGCTGTAGTCTTGGCGTACCAAATTGGTTTCGCTGTTGATATTGGCGTCTTCTTTCGACGGCCGCCGTTCTTCTACTTTCAAACTGGATTGCTAGCTCAAATAATTTTTGTAGTGTAGTCGGATTTCTCAATTCAATAAAGTCTTGCACTTGGGGTAGTAACCTCGGCAAAATCACTTGAATTATTTCAGGATCCGGACGGTTTCCATACAAGAGCTTGAAAACGTGAATTTTTCTTAAAATAAAGCTCGAGAGGTTTTCGATTCTTTGTTGATATATACTGAAAAGTTCTGTTTCTAATTTCGCACGATCCCTTACAACAGGGAAGGCTTTTAGTAGGGCAGTCTTGAAATTTTCGTAGGTATAGGTGGGACTTCCTGCTTGACCCAAGAGACTTCTGCCGATACATTTGAACCAGTTAAGCGCTTGGCCCCTCAAAGCGCTGGTAGCTAAGGTAACTTTTTGAAACTCGTGCACGGGGTAGAGCATGAAGTGGTCATCCAATTTTTCCAAAAAACTGGTTACCTGTGAGTTTCCATTAAACGTTGCTTCTGGTTTCATCGAAGCGCGCATGGTCTGGACAATATACCCAAATCCTTCCAGGGCGGCAGCTGGCATTTCTGGATTCTGAGCTGTTTCTGCAGGCAGCACAGGTTCTTCTTGAAACTCGGCCATGGTTATTCTTCGTCGGGCGCCACTATCAGGTTCAATGTTTCTTCTTACCTTCTTCGGAAACATACAATGACCTGACTAGAACAGAGAGCTTACTAAAGCTATGTTCACTAATTGTAGTAAGTAGACAGGATACAGACGAAGGGTATACAAAACCCTTTATTTTTTTTCTTTATATACAATGACTTCCGTACTTCGGAATACAATGACCCTCCACTCGGGGTCTAACTTAAAAGATATCAAAATAAAACTAAACTCTAATTTAACTTTAGAATAAGATTGGCCTTATAATTACAGAAAGCGTATGTAGCACAGAGACTGTGAACACTACAATACGTTTAATTTATCAAGAGGATTAAAACCTCTGGCCTGGAAGGCAAAGTAGCAACTGCGTAACTTCTAAGGTAAGCGGCCTGCTTCGAACTCACGGCTTCCTCTCTTCTGCTTGGCAAAAAGGCCACACTTAAATACTTGGCGTTCGCCAGACAACTTTGCATAAACTCCTTCACGCTTATAATTCTGGCCGGAAGTAGAAAATAAGAAGTGATAGTAAAGATTTAAAATAAAATAAACGTTAGTAAAACTTAAGATCCTTACAACCTCCTCTAGTTCCTCTGTAAGTAGTAGTGCTAAAAAATCTGAATTGTCCATATATAGAGATCTCGTGCTGCCTATTAGTGGTATTACTGAGATATGCATTGAGTCCTTAAGGATAAAGTGACTTATTTTGAAGTATGTAAATCGATTCCTTAAACAGTCGAATTTGGTGTTTGGAACAATATCAAGCACGTTAATTTCTATGTGATCAAAATTATGTTGATTATAATGTTCAAGAATAGCTGTAAGTTGATGATCTTTGGTGCTATTATTGTTTTTATTTTTAAATCTTTTGATATGAGATCTATGATTATTAATTCTGAGGTTGAGAGGGTTTTTTGTTTGACCTATATATGTGAGAGAACATTCTTTACAGGTGATTTGGTAGATGAAATTGTATGTTTTTCAAAGTGATTGTGTTTTACTTGCAGTAGAAGGAAGCGGAGTAGCATTAGCCTTACAGGTTTTTCAAAGCTGGTTGCTTCATTTAATTATTTTTATGTTATTTATCTGAGCCAGTGATTGAAAGTAAAGAGGGAGCTAGCCTGCTTTACAGAGTTTTTTGAGAGGAAGACTAACCTATCGTGAAAGTGGAACTGTTAACAGTTCCTGGCAACTTATAAGCTAAAGCTCAAAAACCTGAAAAACTGAATACATCAGAACTTACTGACACTTTTTTGCGCTAATAGCTGCGAAAAAGAAATAATTTATCAAGCAAAGCAGTAATAACAATTTGTGAAAAACCAATTTTGGTCTAGAAAACATCTTGCGCAATATGCTGCAAAATAAGTAAAATATAAAAATTGTAGAAAGCTCGCCTAAAAGTTACCAAGAGCTGCTGCTCCAAAAGGTTTAAAACCTTTTCAAAAATTAATACACATGAAAAGCAAATCATTAGACATGTAAAACATAAATAAAATTAAAAAACTGAAAAAGTTAAAAAGTAAGCGGAAAATGGTAAATTAGCCAAATTCGACTTCCAAACAGGCTTTTCAAGGGAAATTTCATTTATTTGAACGTCGAATCAAGCTAACCCCATTACGCGTTTCGCCGAAACAGACAATTGAAACTTTTTCGCTAAAAAAATTTTTTGACAAAGTGTCTTGGAAATTTTAATAGTCTCAATTCTCTGTTCCAATTTCCCGACGCGTCCGCTCAGAATGACACATTAAGGTGTTAAAATATGTTAATCAAAATCAAAACTTCCTAAATCTAGTCTAAAATTAAAATCAAAACGAAAATAAATAGCGATGAGCTATTAGTCCTAAAAATACAAAAATATACGGGCTGGGCCTGCAAGCTTAAAGATTAACAATTTAATTATAAAATAATAGATTTTAGAAAACTGTAAGAAAGCCTGTAATTAATATAAAATAAAAAATTAGGAAAAGAAACGAACAAACTCAGTGGGTCTTGCTAAGACCAAGAAAAAGTTGTAACAAAAGAAACAAAAAACTGACCTTTGGCGATGCAAAGCTGTCCCTCTGAAACTTGTTTAAAAATGGCTGCTAACTTCTAGCGTCTTATTTTGGATGACGTACGGAGGGGAGCGAAGTGCTGTGGGCGTTTAGCCAATGCGAAGTGATTTTCGTTGTCTGCAACTCGTCTCCTATTATCGAAGGGGGCCGGAAACCTTGGAAACCCTGTAAAGAACTCAAAAAATGGCGCTTGGCTTGTAGTAGGATGGAAAAAATTTTTTCGAAGTGAAAATGGCAAATTCAGCTAAAACTATAAAAACTTGGCCATTAAAGCATGAGAAAAAGGAAAAAACAGTCATTTGTTAAAAAGTCGTAATTCTTCAAGCTAGCGGGCGATCAAGCTACTATGAAAAATGAAAAAAGCCCGATTTGTTAATAAAAGCAGTAAAATTGGCCATTATAGAAATTTAAGATTTAAAATTATGTACACAATAGTATTTAAGATTTAAGTGCCAAAATTTTTTGGAGGAAAGAGAATGAATAAACAAGAATTTTCTGTAGATTTTTACAATAGATTCTCTGAATTAGCCATCCTTCTTAAACCGTCCGTAGCTTTAGGTATAAAAAATCATTATCTAATTCAAAAAATCTATAAATAGGTAAGGCTAATGCCAGCTTTGGTAAGGGAATTTTTAATTATTTTATGTGGTATTTGGTTACTTTTTAAAATAGTTATGAAGTATAGTATTTCTTCTTGTAAGTGTTCCGCAGTATAGCAAATTCTTTTCATTCTAAATAGCTGTGAATAAATTGTGTTGATTATGAATATTTGAATTCCAGTTAGTGAGTTTAAGTGTGGAAAAATTAAATTCTCTTCTTTTATCGTAAACTTTAATAAAATGGTAATCTATAATATGTAAATCAAGGTAGACTACATCATGCTGTTCTGTATTGGTTTTATTAAGTTTTAAGCAAGCAGGGTAGATATTAGCGATTTCTATTTTGTTGTAGTTATTAAATGCTATTACATCATCAATATATCTATAGATGTGTTGGAAAAAGAGACTTTCTTCCGTACTGAGTGAACGTACATAGGTCAGTTCTTTAGTGAACAGGAATAATTCACAAACTGAAGTTGAAAAATTCCCGCCCATAGGTATACCCTGAACTTGTTTATATATGAACTTGTTTATATAAGCCTGTTTTTAATGGCGGCCATTGATGTTTACATTTGAAACAGGAGACTAGTGGATTTGTCGCCAATCTAGAGAAACTTAGCTTCGTAATAACAAGGATAACGCATTCATTTATTATTGCCAATTAAATCATGCTTAATTCTTTCTGGAATTTTTTCGAGAAAATAAGCGTTTAAGATTTACTTCGTAATTTTTAATATAGATATTTTGATTTTTTATGTAGTTTTGTCTTCTCGCGAAGTGAGAACTGAATTAATTAAATGAGAAATACTCAATCGTCTGTGAAAAACTGTTTCTTTTTTGTTTTGTTTGCTTAATTTCTTTTATACATAGTTCTAGCTTTATTTTATTAGTATTTGGATAGAACATGTGGCAGCGATTAGATAATTCTTTAAATGATATAAATTTTGTGCATTCTGAGTTATAATATGAACGAAATATAATACTGTTAAGTAAACCTAGCGCCAGAGTGTCGCTATGGTAAACAAAGTGAATTTTAAAGAATGCATTTATTCTATTGTGGTTTATTCAATCCAATAAGTTTAAATGAAATGTAAGAAAAAATGCGTATAATTTAATATTCCGTACAAGGAAGTCATGTGTGGTGTACACATCAGATTTTTATCTTTATATATTTTTGGTAATATACTTTTTTGCTAATTTTGATATTTCTGAGTTGGCAGTCCTTACTTATTAGTCCTGCATCGGTAAATATCCTTTCGTTTGTACAAGGTATATCATAAATTGCACAGGTATTAGAAATGTAGTAAATTAGTCAAAGCCACATAAAAATTTAAACCTTCTGTTTTATTTTCTTTTATACATACTTTTCTTAATTACTGGAAAACGAGATTTGAAATATGCGAACCACAAAATGTGGACGTGCCGGAACGAACCTTTCAGAGATTTATTTGGTGATTTCTTCAATGGCCTGTTGAATTTCATTTTTGGTTTGTTCGCATAAATGTTTGATTTTATATCACCCTATAAAAAGAAGTTGAAAGGGATAAGATCACATATCCTCCCAGGCCTAAGAGAACTTAATCGCTTTTAAGTACTCAGATTACCCATCAGGAAACTTTTCCATGAAGCAAGAATCTCTGAAAAGTATTGCTAGCTCCTTAAAATCACATATTCATGGTCTCCAGTTTAGCCTGTTTATGGATAAGTGCGGTGGATAAATTGGTGTGTCTGTTCTAAAATAACAGAATATAGAATAAATAGGCCTCCAGAGTTCACATCATTACCTGCTTACTACATTCCCGAACAAATACTTTCAAGAAAACTTTATGCTTATGAAATCTTCAAAATGATTCGACGAAAGTAGAGAAGTTTAAAATACGTGCCTATACATTTATCACTTCCCTTTATTTACATACCTTTGCGCGTCAAATCTATGTAAAAATGCACGAAAGAGAACAGCAAAACACAGAAAACAGTTTCGTAAATGTCCACATTCTTTCACTGCAAAATATTGTGAAACAGGCCAAAATATTTAGTTTTTATTCTGATTACTCGTAAAATTGGCTTTATGACTTAAAACATAAGATCGCTTCTGGTTTATTTATAGAGCTCTGTGTTCCAAATCCTTGCAGAAACGGCGGAACGTGCAAGGTGAAACAGGGAAAAGAGATTTGTGAGTGTCCAGAGATTTTTGTTGGAAAACACTGCGAAACAAGTGAGTTTAGTTTCTCACTTTTTCATATATCAAAATGTGCATTATTCTTTGAAATGTAAGTTTTTATAAATCTGTTTTCTCACAGAACTTTGCGACCCAAATTCTTGCAAAAATGGAGGAACCTGTGTAGGGAAAGATGGAAAAGAGTCTTGTGAGTGTCCAGATATTTTTATTGGAAAGCACTGCGAGACAAGTGAGTTTAGTTTTTTATTCTGACTGCATATCAGAAGGCATCGTGTCCCCTTTTAGCTTTTCGTTACTGCATACATTCTAAAGATGCCATCAAAATTCGTGCCATTTTAGGCTTTCTGTTTCCTTCTACAAGTGTTCAGGGAGAGAAGAGCAAAAATCGGGGAATTTCTGCATTTCCTTCTGATCATAGAAGAATTTTTTTTCTTTACCGAATAATTATTTTCGAAAATTCAAAGCACATTACAGCTTTAAACAGTAGTGAACGCGTACCAGACTGATTGCATTAAATTTATTGTACCCCTTGGGCATCTAATTTTCATCAGCGAGAAAACCTAGGATAAAAAATGTTTCAAATGGTTTTACAAGAATAATGCCTTTACGTTAACTGCACAGCTCTGTTCCAGTTTTGAAGAGACTCAATCAAAACTAAAAGAGCGTTCCTTGGCGAGACCCAGGGTCTTCTCTTCCACCAAACCACTAGACAGAACTTGCAACTCACCAATATTTAAAGTTCTTTCATGCAGTACAAACATATAACAACTCTTATAGAAACCAAGCCTTCTACAAAAGACAGTAGAATATTAAAATGTATGGCAAACGTATGGCTCATTTACACTAGTGAAGGTCTGAATTCAGGAAATGTGCGCAAAACTGTATAACGGACATAGTTTCATATGCTCAGAAAACATTTACCTATTGAAATTCTGGATGGCATCGTCATCCAGCTTGTGTATTTATTTTTGTAATAAATGCATAGATACTCGATTTAATCTCGAAACTACAGTGCTTTTACTTCCTTGCACGAAGTAAAAAGGAAGTATTGTAATTGTGAAAAATTTCGGGTATCATATTTCAAGGAAAATATGCATTTTGACCGCTATCAAATGCTATTTAACGATGTTTTTGCGTGACATGTGTACGTAAGGACAGAATAAAGGACCCTTTTACCCCAAAAAAATTATAAAACTGATTTAAAATGAATTCTGAAGAGAATTTTTCGTGGCGTCTGTGCGTACGTACGTATGTATATATGTATCTTGCACAAAACGATTGGCTTCAGAACGTTGAAAGATTGTATATAAGACTGCTACACTGACTACCAATAAGTATTTGGACACCTGTGATAGAAAAGAAAAACTAACTTTATTCAAAATCAATATTTGGTAGAGCCTCCACGAGAGATAATTACAGCGTGGACCCTCCAGGACATACTTTTCACAAGTCTTTGTATGACAGCTAGTGGTATTTTCTTCCACTTGGCTTGGAGAAGACATGGAAGTTTCTTCGCCGATTTTGCACGGGTAGTGCACCCCTGAATTCGGCGATGCAACTCGTCTCAAAGGTTCTCGATAGGGTTCAGGTCTGGACTCTGGGCAGGCCAGTCCATTAGATGAACTCCATTGGCACCATACCAAGCCTTGGTTAACGTCGAAACATGACAACTGGCATTGTCGTCCTGAAAGTAACAGGAGTCCAACCCGTAAAACTGCCACAACATAGGAAGCACATTGTCATCCAAAATAGTGCAGTAGGCATCGGAGTTGAGCTTACCATGAATGGGGACCAAGGGTCCCAGCCCATACCAGGAGAAACACCCCCAGACCATAATTCCACCTCCGCCGAACTTGACTGCTGGCACAATGCATTCTGGCAGGAGACGTTCTCCAGATTGACGCCAGACCCAGACCCTGCCATCCGAACGGTAAAGGGTGAACCTTGATTCATCACTCCAAATAACCCGTTTCCACTGATCTACGTTCCAATTTCGATGTGCTTTGCACCACATTAACCGAGCAGCGCGGTTGGACTTTGTGATCAAAGGCTTATGGGCAGCAGCACGACTGTGATAACCAAGCAGATGTGCTTCCTTACGGATGGTATTCATTGAAACTCTCGGATGCCTGTTAAAACTCCTCGCGGATGAGGGCCATCGGTTGGGTGCGGTTCTTCCAAATTTCTCTGGACAGCACTCATCGGTCTCTATCTCCCAGTTTCGTTGGTCTGCCGACTCTGGGCACATTACGACAATCACCGATGAAATGCAAGAAAAAATTCGTATAATTTAGTATTCCGTACAAAGAAGTCATGTGGTGTACACATCATATTTTTTCTTTTAGCGAAGCATAATGTTCTAACGCATTTCTTGACCTCAAAATTTTATAGTGCGCATTCTAGAAACTCCCTTCATTTCCGATTGCGACGTATTTCGTCATCACTGCACACACACAATTAGGGGATTTTCGCAAATTAGAAGATTCGATCTTTTTTCTGCGACAATCGTTATTGTAGTTATTATGCAAATGGTAGGGAGGAATGGCCTTGATATGCCTGTCCGTAAGGACTGTAGAATAAATGACTCTTTAGAGATCACATCATTACCTGCTTGTCACATTCCCGAGTAAAATTCGCAGGAAACTCTTTATGCACGTGAAATCCTCAACGTGATTGGATAAAAGTAGTTAAGTTTAAATATCTTCTAATAAATTCAGAATTTATGTTTTGTTCACATACCTTTGTACGTCAAATCACTGTAAAATTGAAGAAAAGTGCATAGTAAGCCACTGTAAACAGTTTTATAAATGGCTAGATTCTTTCACTGGAAAACATTTTGCCTGGAACCGGCCACAATATTTAGTTTTATTATAATGACTAGTAAAATGTGTGTTATGATTTAAAACGTAAGATTTCTCCTGGTTTATTTACAGAGCTCTGTGACCCAAATCCTTGCAAAAACGGCGGAACGTGTAAGATGAAACAGGGGAAAGAGATTTGTGTGTGTCCAGAGATTCTCATTGGAAAACACTGCGAAACAAGTGAGTTTAGTTTCTCCCTTTTTCATACATCGAAATGTGCATTATACAATGAAATATAAGATTTCTAAATGATTTTTAAATCTGGTTTTTTACAGATCTAAATCATTGCAAAAACGGAGGAACATTTGTAGAGAAAGACGGAGAGGAGTCTTGTGAGTGTCCAGATAATTTTATTGGAGAACAATGCGAGACAGGTGAGTTCAGGTTCTATTTTGACTGCATGTCAGAAGGCATCGTGTCCCCGTTTAGTTTTTCACCACTACAAACGTTCTGGAGACGCCAACAAAATTCACCGGATTCACGGAAACGATGCTTTTTGTTTTCTTCTACATGTCTTCGCAGAGAGAACAGCAAAAATCCGGGAATTTCAGCCTTTCCTTTACATCATACAAGAATTTTTTTTTCCTTTACCTAATATTTATTTTTTTAAAATTGAAAGCACATCCAAGTTTTAAAGAGTAGTGAATGCGTACCAGACTGATTGAATTGACCATGTTAAATTTATTCTACTTCTTAGGCAACTAATTTCCATCAACGAGAAAAATCTTCTGACTATTTGCTTTGGAGAGTTGTCCATATTACGTGGAACAATGGTTGCTAGAGCGTACTCCGAAGAGAGGCTAGACTTCTATTTTCCACCCCCAATTCTGAGCGGGAGCACCCCGGGGCGGGGGATCCGGGGGTCTCCCACTCCTCTGTTGTAGAATGTTGGTATTTCAAATTAATATTTCCATATATTATATAACTTGAAATAAACTGTGCATTGAATAAGGGAAACTGTAGAAAAGGGCGGCTCAAAATTTATCATGTTTTGTGTTCATTTAAGGTGCATAATTCTCAAAATATTTTAACTGATTACTTATGAAAAATCCATGTAGTCATATTTTAAAATAACGTCATAGTGAAATAAAAAAAATTTCCATGTTTAGTGTGTTAGATACCACTACTATTTCACATTATTTTATTTATTGTATCAAAATTATATCTGGTTACCAGGTTTAATAAACGGAGCGGCACCATAATATCATTGCATAAAATTTCACAGTTATGTGAGCTCCGATGACGTTTTCGGATTTAACATTGATCTTGAATAAGGCTTTAATGAAAACGCGTGTTACCTACGCTATCGAGAAAGATGGAAACGGAACGCTTTTTAAAAAGCGTCATGTGGGAAAGCTTAAAAGGGAACATGTGCGTTATTCTTTGAAATATAAGATTTAGAAGATGCGTTTTGTTCACAGAACTATGCATCCAGAATCCTTGCAGAAATGGAGGAACATGTATGGTCAACGACCGAAAGGAGTTTTGTAAGTGCCCAAGCTCTTTTATTGGAAAAAATTGCGAGACAGGTAAGTTTAGTTTTTCACTCTGAACTCACATCAGAAAATGAAATTACATTTTTAAATATATTATTTATCATCCATTAAAAATCATTATTGTTATTTTGTTCACAGAACTTTGTGCTCCAAATCCTTGCAGAAACGGAGGAACTTGTGCAGTGAAAGATGGAGAAGAATTTTGCAAATGCCCAGAGACTTTTATTGGAAACACTTGTGAAACAGGTGAGTGCTGTTTCGTTCCTTGAACAAGGTTCAAAATGTGACTTATTTCGGAATTGTAGAACTTAACAGATTTTGGTTTTCTAATTACATGAGTCTGGTCTTAATTTTGTAATGATTTTGTCAGTTCCTAATTAATATTTCCGTGAAAATTTTATAATGTAAGGATATATTTGATAAGGTTGGGGCTACTAGTTGGAGCTCTTATGCGTTAGACCTTCTACTTTCAAGCCAAGTATAGTCATAATGAGCAAGGAATTAGTTTCTGTAAGTTGCAAATTTTATACATTCGTTTTTACTGAGAGGTTCAGAGTATTTTGTATACTTCCTCCGTTTTCCATGTTTTGTAGACTAAATTAATTGTAAATTAGTCATGCTCGTATAGTAACTATTCTTTTATAAATGAGTCTCACCACTTTAGAGTTTTGTTGTATTTTATATTCCGAGATTCGTTATGGTGAAGAAGATATCAGAATGTCTGCGGAAAATTTGATTGATGATCCCCTGAAATAAAGCTGCTGCGTTAAAATTAGGTTTTTGGCTATCGGTAATCTTTAATGCTGGTTGTGAAGTTACGACATTTTAAATATCAAGCATAACTTAGAGAAGTTATTATTACTATAACGTCAAAACGTAGCTTCTCTCCCTCTCAAAAATGAAGGTGAACATAAAAAATATTATATTTATTTGGGCTAATTAAAATCATTATAATTTTCCTTTTTTTCTTTTTTTAAAATGTAAGTAATTTAGTTGGCTAGCGTACATATATATATATATATATATAATTTTCTGGCAGAGTATAATAAATAACTGTCTTTGTACTCTTATAAATAATAATGATTATTATAATTATTGAGTTATTATTTTATTTCTCTTATTGTATAATTGTTAATATATTATCACTATAATTATAATAATTACACTGTAAGAAACAATTGCTGTAATTATTTAATTATCAATATATTGTTAGTAGTTTTATTATTGTATGTTTTTAATACATTAAAATTATAATTAATTATAATAAAAATCTAGTTATAATTAACATAATAAATAATTAATACTTTGTAGATATTAGGTATTTTCGAAGCAAGAGAGATTAAAAAAATGAACAATGCGCTCATCAGGACTTGAACCACGGACCTATCCAATACGCGTCGAGCGTGCTGACCACTACACCACGAAGGCATGAGAAATACTTTATATACTCTCCCTTTTAAAGGGCGATTGGAGATTTGGGGACCCAATAGCCAAATCCTGGTGGTGGAGAATCATCATCCCCCACATTTTTTAGTTCGGGCGCCACTGTAGAAAGATTAGGTTATTTCGATGCAGTAGAGACGAATCATGAGCAATGCCCTCGCCGGGACTCGAACCGCGGACCTCTCGAATACGCTTCGAGAGTGCTGAGCACTACACCACGAAGGCAGGTGAAGAAGGCGGGAGAAATACCTTATATCTTTAAAAATAATATTTATGCCAAAGAATAAAATTCCGTGATTTTTAGTGGTATAATTTTTAACAGAAGCAATACACTGCTGGACAAAATTAAGATATAGAATACATTTTTCCTAAATATGTCGAGAAATACTGGATATAAATGAATGAAATTAGGTACGGATATAGCTTATTGTATGACAATAATATGCATAAAACAACAATGAAAATGCTATTCACTAGGATTTGCGGCCAAAAGTCCAAAGTTATTAAAACTTGCGGTTGAAAGATGGCACTGTAAATGAGACTAGTATGGTGTGTGATCACTTCTGACAGATAGACAGCATACACAACGAGTAGCCATGCTGTTAACAGCAGAGTTGAGGAGTGCCTGAGGAAGTCGCAGGCACTCCTCCGCCAAAGCATTTTCTACACTTGAATGGTTCTGGAGAGTTGGCTTATTGCAATAGCTCTCCGAAGAGCATCCAAAGCATGTTCAGTATGATTCGATTTGTTGAATCTCCTCTCTTTCTGGATTGGCATCAACCAGGTGGGTCCTACGTGGTCGTGCATTGTCGTCCATAAAAATGAACTCAGGGCAAATAGCACCCATGTAAAGTCGTACATAGAGCTCTAGGCATTCACGGAATCAATGTCAAACAAATGGAGCGTTTTACATGATCCCTGTCCAGACCATCACTCCTCCACTACTATATTTGTCCCTTTCGATGATGTAGCTGGGATGGTATCGAGTCCCAGGCTCCCTCCATATCATTAATCGCCGAAAATCAGGTCGTAGAGTGAATCTGAACATTAGCAATCTCAGCACTGAAGAGAACATTAGCCCACTGAAGCTGTGTCTAGTGTTGATGTTGTATGTGCTATAGTAAACGATCTGTTTTGTGGGAGGGAAGGAGTGGAATACACATAGCGAGCTTACTGGCATACAGTCATATCTCATGGAGCCTTCTGCAACTGTCTTCTTCCTTGAAACTCATGTTCCTGTGGCAGTAGCGAGATCACGAGACAGTTGTGTGGCTGCAGAGGTCTTTTGAAGCTTGGCTGAAAGTACCAAATAACGGTCGTTATTGGTCGTTGTGGCTCTCGGGTGACCTTTCTCTGGTCTTCTGGACTTCGTCCCGTTGTTTTTAAACTGATCTCACAAATTAAAGATGACACCTGGTTTACATCCAGTTCTCTTGCGAGCTGATCTTAGGAATACCATGCCTCAATTCTACCAACGATTCTCCATCTCATACCTTCGTCTAGGCGATGATGTGTATTTACTTCACCTATAAAACAGCAGCAACAACAAAATTCTTCAAGATAACAAAAGTCACTAATGTCCTGCAGAACGGAATAAGCTGAGCCGCTGGACAGAGAATTTTACACCATCTTCTGGCGTAGCGCCGTCTACAGGAATACCTAAACTCGCGCACAGTGATATTATATGACAACAAGGTTTTGTGCGTTATTTTAGGATAAATGTAGGGAAATGTTTTGCCTCTCTTAATTTTGTCCACCAGTGTATGTACACCGCGCAAAAAAGTGGGGCAGTTCTATATCTACCGTTTCATTGGGCCGATTGGACAAAAATTCAGCTTCCGTTTTTCATGTCCCGAAAGCGCGACTCAAGATATGTATTAGATTTATATATAGCATTGTTCTAATATAGGTGTTTTGACACAAAATCGGACTTTTTCTGAAATGACATGCCAATTTTTTCCATATTTCAATTCTACAACTCAAAATATGTTAAACTGCCAAGTTTTGTAAAAATCGCATGAGTAGTTTTTAATAAATTAACTCTCAAAAGTTTATCTCCTCAATGTTAATGGAATTTGGTATATACTTATTAATGTCTCTTTTTTTATTAAACTTTTTACTTTTCCTTTCACATTTCGAAATTTAGGTACATTCCAAAGAAAATTCGCCTCTTTTTTACGATTATTTTTCTAAATTTGTATTTTTAAATAATTCTTATCAATTTTTCGATAAACGATTTTAATTATAATCTATAAAAGTTTTACCATCATCTTAAAGTAGACGTATTTCTAAGCATACCTGCAAAAAATTAGAGTTTTTTATTCAAAATTTCCGAAGATATACGTGAATTTACGTATTGGCGCGTTTTGAAGTTTAGCATACTTGTTGAAAGCGATAATCACATCAAATGTAGTTTAAGCACCTTGCTAAAATTATTTGAAAGTAGGAATGATGTGATTTTTTACCGCTGTAAAAAGGGGAAAGGATAATAGCTTTCCATATATTAAGAAGTTCTACAAGTGAATTATTCTTGGCTCAGAGAGAAAAAATACGCCAAGATAAATTTTTGAATTTCTCCGTAACTTTCCAACTAAATTTTACAAAATTTAATATTTAGACACAATTTGAGTCGTAGAATCAAATTGTGAAAAAACAATTGGCATGTTATTTCAGAAAAAGTCCTATTTTGTGTGAAAATAGAAATATTAGAACAATATGCTATATATAAATCTAATATATATCGTAAGTCGCGCTTTCGAGAAATGGAAAACGCACTTTGAATTTCATCAACCGGCCCAGTCGAACAGGAGGTACAGGAAAGGTCAATTTTTTTCCACGCATTGTTCATTTAAAATGAATATATTATTTTGAAAGTTGTGCTTCAGTATCATTAATTTTCTGTTAACGAATTAGATACTTAGCATCTATATCTGCGAATATCGTAGCCGGTACGAAAAGCATCTAAAAATAGGATACTCAAACGGGCATTCTCTTCCTCATCAGAAAATATCTTCTTTCCGGTGAACAAGGACTTTATGTGACTCCTCTTGCACGCGGTTCTGTTATTAACACTCATCTTGGACGATGCTTGGACCCAGATTTTGGCAGAATGAAAATCTACGCTGCACTAGCAATGTTCAAAGTATATTAAGTTGGCAGCAATAATGTATGCTTTCTTCTCTATTCTATCTTTGGCTTTGGATATTTAAGTGGGATTCTAGTCACAAACATTATCAGGTCCTTCCGTGCAAGAATAAATTTAATTCAAAATTTTTGTTATGCAATTATTTTCCTACTAATAGCTTACGTACATACAAGCAGTGAAGAAGTAAGTAATTAAACGTATGGTTAAAATAGAATATCGCTAATAGTATCATATATTGCCTTTGAGTATATGATAAGCTTTATAAACATTTCATAAATTTAAATAAATTAAAAGGTATAGTTTTACAAATACCGCATACATGCATCTTTAGAGGCAGTAGGATTTTTGCTCCCCTCCCCCTCGATGAAATTACTGGCCTTACAGACGCCTTAAGGAAGTCTTTTTGGAGTGTTTCGTTAAGCTAACATATCTTTATCATCTGTTTCGTATGAAGAATGTTATCCTAAAAGAGCTACTGCCCTGCTTTTCACCGGTGAATTCAGCTGCAGTTATAAGTCAATTGCAGATAGTATAAGGTATTTCTGTATGCCTGTGTGGTGTAATGGTCAGCACACTCGGCGCGTATTCGAGAGGTCCAAAGTTGGAGTCCCGGCGAGGTCATTGCTTATTTTTCCTGACTCCTGCATCAAAATAACCTAATGTCTCTACAGTGGCGCCCGAACTAAAAGGGTGGTAAATGATTATTCTCCACTACCAGGAATTGGCCACTGGGTTCCCTAATCCCCAGCCGCCCTTTAAAAGGGGGAGTGTATAAGGTATTTCTCTCACCTTCTTGCATGCCTTCGTGGTACAATAGTCAGCACACTCGGCGCGTATTCGAGAGGTTCAACGTTCGAGTCCCGGCGAGGCCACTGCACATTTCAATTACCTGATTAAAAAATCTAATACCTCTACAGTGGAGCCTGAACTAAAAATGGTGGTAGATTACTAAAAATGATGATTCTCACCACCAGGATTTGCTGAGTAGGTCCCCTAATCCCTAGTCGCCCTTTAAAAGGGAGAGTATATGTGGTATTTCTTCCTTATTTTTGTATGCCTTCGTGGTATAATGGTCAGGTGGATAACATCATACGTACTCTGGCACCAAGAAAAGCTCCAGGTCCGGATGGAATTGATAATATCATCATTAGAGAGATACACCGGGAATTTCCAAAACTATTCCTTGCGGTCATTTCAGCTTGCTGGAAACATCAGAACTTTCCTAAAAATATGAAGTTGGCAGAAGTGGCGTTATTCCTAAAATCAGGCAAAACTCCGGCAGAACCTTCATCTTACAAGCCAGTCTGTCTACTGCCAGCGCTCGGTAAGGTATTGGAAAAAGTAATTCTTTACAGACTGGACTTCTTCCTGCAAAGGAACAACGCTCTGCATCCCAACCAATATGGATTCCGAATGGGCAACTCAACTGAGCATGCCATAAAAGAATTAGTAGCCACTATCAAACAGAACAAGGATAAAAATTTTCACTCACTGGCAATAGCTATTGACATCAAGGGAGCCTTTGACTCCCTTTGGTGGACATACGTAATAAATTTGCTGCACAACATGGCCTGCCCAGCAGCCATTATTACCATCCTTCGCTCGTACCTTCAAGATCGAAGTGTATAAGTAACATCAGACAGCGGTATTTATGTCAAAAATGTCTTTAGAAGGTGCCCACAAAGGTCATGCCTTGGACCAACACTGTGGAATATAGTGGCAAACACGACATTTCGTCAGTTCGAGAGCGTAGAATACGCTCGAATCATAGCCTATGCGGACGATTTTATGCTTGTTGTGGCAGGAAGAAGTAACCTCGAAATGAGATCTCAATACTGTCTTGATCTGTTCTCCCAATGGGCCAGAGAACATAAGCTTCAGATTTCGGCAGAGAAAACTAAACTTTACTCATAGGACGCAGCAGGCAGCTAAGACGCAACCCAAGCATTAAACTCCATGGGATACCGGTAAAATGTTTCCCTCCCCAATTGAAATATCTTGGGCTATTACTCGACAACAGACTTTCTTGGATGCCACATGTCAGGAATCTTAAGACTCGAATCAGCATCCTAAGCAACAACATGAGACGCATGACTTCGCATAAAAGGGGTATCTCATCTAAGCTACTAAAAATTTGGCGTAGAACCATTACAGAAAGAGTAATAAGTTACGGAGCAGCAATTTGGTGTGGCGAACTTACCTCTCATATGAAACGATCCCTGCTCTCTATTCAGAGATAGCAGCTACTTCAAGTATGCAGGGCCTACTAGCCCTACAGCAACTGGCACTAATCAACACTAGCCCTACAACAACTGGCAGGAATTCCTCCCCTAGATTTGATAGTAGAAAGGCAGGCAGCTATCGTAAGGGTTACCAGGCTGGGTCAAACTTCAACACTCTGGGGTCATAGTTATCACCACTCGGACTACGAGGAGCAAAACAACTGCAATAACTTTCATCCAGCAGCTTTTAATCTCTCCGACGGTATCAGCATAAACGATCAACCAATTCAGAGGAACAGTAATAACCTTTTCCCAGATGGCTCCAAAACTGAGAACGGCACGGGTAGCGCTTTCTGTAGACTGGAAAATGGCGTTGTAACATTCGAGTGGAAAAGGAAACTAGGCTTGAACAACTCGGTATACCAAGCAGAGCTTCTAGCTATCAGTGCTGCAATTAGATATGCGAACACATGTCAACAGGAGAAGTTCTCCATAGTCAGTGATTCGGCATCAAGGCTTGCGGCTATCGCAAGTCAAAACAGCCGGAGTCCGTTGGTATACCGAATTCAGAAACAGCTTCTGACAATGCCTTTTTCTCAAAGACCCACTTTAAAATGAGGTCCCGCTCACACAGGGATTCAAGGCAATGAAGCCGCTTACCTACTGGCCAAGCAGGCAGCCAACTGCACGGATATATTAGAAAGACCAACTAAACTTCCTTGGTCTCATATTAAGCGAACAACTTTGACAAGTCTGTTACAAAATTGGCAAAGTAGATGGACAGAGGCAGAGGTAGGACGAAGGACATTTCGCTTACTGCCAAAAGTTAACATGGAAATAAAGACCCACTGTGCTAGCCTAACACAGTTCTTGAGAGGTCATGGACCATTCCCAGTATACCTGAACAGATTCAGACTTAGGGATACTCCTTTCTGCGAATGCAGAGATGAAGGCGACACGGACCATTATTACTTCCATTGTGTACATACAAGAACCTGGCACTTGAAGAAACCAGCGGACTTTGCCTGGGCAATGGACGTCTAACACACTCAAAAACAGAATGGCCCTTTATAAAATAGAGAAAATCTCAAGACACTGCCTAAGCAGAAACAACCATGAATAATATTATGTTTCAAATGTTCAGAACTTAAAGCAGATAACCAGAATAATGCTTAGTGCCTGCAGTTATCAATATGTAAAAACTGTTATTACTATGTAATATTCAACCTTGTTACATGGAGTCTTCCCCGCCGTGATGGTATGTAATTCCGTTTGGTTCATGTCCGTGGTCGGAAGCTATCATAGCAGTGCACTCACTCACTCAAGAGGTCCGAGATTCAAGTCCCGTCGAGGGTATTGCTCATTTTTCCTGTCTCCTGCATCAAAATAACCTAAAGTCTCTACAACAGAAGTGAGCTGAATTTATCTTTTCTGTGACGAGATCAGAACCTTTCGTTCACTGAATTTAAAGAGCTCTTTTTACGACTCACCGCTCATTAGTAATAACCTTAATGAGTAAAATCGAGAACCGGAGCGGTGAGCGAGGATGGAACGAAAAACGGAAAGAATCGAACGAACAATGGGATTGAAAGTATCGACTCAATCGAAAGGCTTACTTTGCCAGGACTTGTGTTTCTCTTGATTTGCTTTGGGAAAATGATGTGTCCTGAATAGGAACAGGGAGCTTACTCAAGCTATGTTCAACAATGTGTGGAGTAGACAACACAAGCAGGAAGGGTATACGAAATCCTTTATTTTCAATACTTTACAGGTACAGCCCAAACTTCGGGATACAGAGACCAACCACTTATGGTCTGAACGTAAGAATATAAAACTACTAACTAAAAATCTAATTAAAAGCTAACTTTGAATTAGTATACAAATGCCTAGCACTAAGACTGGCCTTTATTTAAAAGGGTACGTATGTAGTACGCCGAGCTGCTGAAACTACAATACGTTTACAAATATCAAGAGGGCTAAACCTCTGGCCTTAAAGGCAACCAGCAACCGAGTGAAAACTCGTGAAACTGCACTGGCAACCGGCTTGCTTCCTAAATCTCCTTCTCTCTCTCTCTTGGTCAAAAACCCACAACTTAAATACTTGGGTGTTAGCAAGACAATTTGCATAAACAATTTAAAGGGATTTAATTCTGGCCGGAAGTAGAAAATAAGAAGTGATAGTACAGTTTTAAAATAAATAAACGTTAGTAAAACTTAGGATCCTTACAACTTCCCGAACTGATTTATTTCACCCGTAATTTTGAGATTATTTAAAACTTTCTTTCTACACAGGTTTAGGAATAAAATTCTGGGACCAAAAACAAGTTTCAAAGATTTGGGAAATAGCAAAAATTAAACTTACGTTTAATACGGGATTATAAAAATTCCTTTCTCTCCTAAAATTGGAATCTAACTTTTCTGGCCCGCTTCCAACAAGAACTCTCGTCGGGTTAAAACTAAAAAAGCTACCGCTCTTTTTTATCAAATCAAAGTTCGCTTGCTCAGTAATGTGAAGCCACTCTTTCCACAAGTTCGTGAGCGAGTATAACATCTCTAGTTGTAGAGACCATTAGGTTTTCGAGAAATAAATTAAAAAATTCAACTGCGGTCTTACCGGGTTTCGAATCAAGAATTTTTCAGTTACTAGCTGGATGTTCTAACTACTTACATCTCGAAAGCAAGCATAAAAGAGTGCAAAAATTCCTTTCCTTCTCCTCCTCCTGGGCCATACTACTGGGTCATATTTTATGCATGCTCGATGGGATTCAAACGCTCTAATGATCTCTGAGTTTATCCGTATGAATCAATATTTTCTGTTCTGGCTACTGGTTGGCAATGCGTATAAATTTATAATTTATGAATAATTGAAAGTTATAATCCATGAAAGAATCGTGTGAGCATATTGAGAAAACTGTGATCTTTATACAAACATTGCGCTCATAGTTCCGCAAAACAAAATGCAGCAGCCAGTAGTATTCCCTGCCTAAACTAGTATAATCACAGCCTTTGTATACGTGCATTTCGTAAAGGCTGTGATATGGAGCTTCAAATATTCTCCAATCTAATAATCAGGAATCAATATCCTTGATTCATCCGTTAAGAGTGCACTCCCCTATTGCTATAAAATAGGTGTCGCCATACCGCGGCTGGAGAGTCTCTTATACAAATAAAATATATGCATGAGATATGATACACTAAAATTACTCAGTAGCCAAAATAAATTAATTAATTTACTTCAATTATTAATATAATTAATTATTTCCTTTTTAAAAGTTATTAGTAAACTTAAGCTGATCAATGTCTAACCGTTATAATTTTATTTGGTTTATCATTAGTTAAGAAACTTAATAATGGTATTCAAACAAAATAAATAAAAATGAAGGTATTATATTCATTCTACTATTGCTGTAAAGAAAGTCTGTAAAAGTTAGATTTGCTTGTGGATAATTACTTTACACATGGATGGATAGATGCTTTGCAGGAAGGTATGCCGAATTTGTGAATCATTATAGTAATTTAGTAGAAAAACCAAATCTGGGTGGCCTGTGAGCAGAAGCGAAAATACGCGTAATGCATCAGAAACATTTACTATCATATAGAATTTCGTACAAGTGAAACACGGTTTAGAAGCTCATTGGACGTTTTAATTAATTAGAAATTTATGGCAACTGGAAACTTTGGGAATTTCTAACAAATCTGATGACAGTCACAGATTAGAAGACTATATTACCTTCAGAAAATTTCCAAAATCTGTGAAATTAGAGGACAACAGGTATACAGCTTGCTTGCCGTGGATCAAGTATGCAAGAGAATTACGGAATAATTTTAAGGTAGCAAAAGAAAATCATTCGAAGCGCTGTGTTGAAGCTTTAAAAATTAGAAGTTTCGTGAGCATTGCAAAGTTGTGATAGATCAACCTTTACAAAAAAGGCATCGCTGAAGAATAGGACTATTTAAAGAACAAAAGAAGAGTACTCTTTACCGCATCGTACTTTAATTATAATAAACAAAGACACCTCAAAACTGAGCGTTGTCTTCGATGCATCATCACAAGCTGAAGACATACTGCCCTTTAATGACTGTTTAGAATCAGACATTTCTTTCTACTTGAAACTTGTTTCGCTACTTTAATATTATGTAAATAGGGCCTTGTGATTTTGGAAGATCTAGTTGCAGCACTCTATTTGTGCTGAATTTCAACAGGCGGCTCTTACTAAAGTGAAGTTCAGGCATTCCTGCTATAGGCTGCAGTTAAGGTGATCTCGAGACCAGTTAAACGTCTCTGTCTTTAAGCGTCTAAGCGTCTCTGTCTTTAATCGTCTCTGTGCGAAGATGTCTTTGGGGCACAAATCGTTGGTAGTCTTAGATAAAAGGGTTGTGATATAATTGACTAGTATATAACCGTCTGTAAGCAGTTTGGGGACATCAGATCTTCTTGTCGACTCTGCGCAGTCGAAAATACTTTGCCTGTGGCATCGGAATTGCAGTCACAGAAAGTTGTCATTTTAAGCGGTTGGGATTTGCACGTTCTAGTTCTCTTATAGTTGCCTTTCATTAGTAATACTTTCACAATTGCAAATAATGGAAAGATTGCTATTTAGACGTTAGGCTGTTTTTGAATGGCACTGAATTCTCGCTCTGTTGCCTTCTTTCACCTAGCGACATTCAGATCATATCTACTCATTTTTCAAAATGTGTTTTTTTTCCATTATTCCATAAATCAAAAATAGAAGCTCTGAACCAAATAAGCCATTTTTATACTTAACACATTTCCTTGTTATATGTTGCTGGTGTGAAATTTTTTTTTCTGTGTGCCAGTTTCTGTACGCGAATTTTTGCTCATTTCTCTTAACGAATATGCTATTTTTTCTGTAAGAAAGGTGGAGTACTAAATACAGATGTGTCATCCGTTCTCGAACTCATTCAAAGAGCAAGTTTACTTCAATGAGCGAGTTAACGGCAATTCCTAAAAAAGAGCGATTTTTCTTTCAGAATTCACACACCGTGATCTGTTGTTAGAGACAGAAAATGTCAATTCCCATTTCAGGGGAAAAAAGAATGTTTATCCTCCTATATTTAAAAATGAGTTCAAAATTTTTTAATCTTAAAACTTTAGAATTTTCGTGTTAATTCCATGTAGAAATGAGGTTTTAGATAATCTCAGAACTACGGTCAAAAGAAATAAGTCTAGGGAGTGAATCAATTCTTTCTTCCCACTGCTTGTTTGACTTTTTTTCCGCTCTTCGCTCCATTCTCGCAGACCGTCCTAGATTTATTTTCCGTTCTCAATCTTATTCGTTAAGGCTATTGCTATTGAGAGGTGAATCATAAAAATACTGATGCTGAACGCTTCTGATCTGATCCCACAAAAGATCAATTTTGATCACCACTAAACAAGGATAACGCACTAAGGATAACGCAACTGCTTTGGCACAGCATCTCACGGAACACGGAGCTTTTACCGGCACAGTAAACTGGTAAAACTAGTGAAATCTCGATCATCTTTGTTTTTAACTGCCAGTGTACCAACCAGGTACATCTGAATAAATCTGTAGCCACCAACTTACACATTTCAGCCCAAACTACTGTAATAGCACTGTGGCCACCAAGAAAGATTTCCGAGGATTTATCCTTTATAAATATATGGATTATTAATAGTGTATAACGCATTTCAGTTAAATACGAATAAAATGTAAATAATCAATTAGATAATCATTTCAAGTGCATTACATGCAGACTGTGTAACGTAGCTATGTAATGATACTAATGTATTTGTAAGCCTATCTATAAAATGTATCGTAATATAGTGTAATGTATTTTGCAGTAATTTACAAAACAGACTATCTTCTTAGTAGAACATAAATTTTATTTCTAGTTCTCGGTGATAGACAAATTTTATACAATTCTTAAGTGGCAAAATTTTAATACTACTCCTAGCTGTAAATCTTCAGAATACTAAATCTTTTTAAAACAATATCTCTCGTTGCTGAGTAACGGTTTGATATAAATATGGCGTTGCCACTTCAACAATAATTATATTTATTTATTAAATAACAAGATATTACAACCTCTCCCCCCTCCAGATAAACTTTAATTTATATTTTTATGAATTATAGTTTACAGTTTTTAAAACAATAATATCAGCACAACACAGAATTAAAATACAAGCATTTATAGGAGAATTAAACAAGAAATAACATAACATACACTGAAGAAGAGAGGAAGAAACAAAATATTTCTTTTATCTATATAGAGAAAGAAATTATTTAATCAGGCCAAGGAGTACGACTTAATGCGTCTACATTTTTATGGTTTTTACCACTTCGATGAACGATCGTGTAATTGTAGGGTTGTAGTACAAGTGCCCATCTCATAAATCGTGGATTTAGACTCACATTATTTTTGAGCCAAACTAAGGGATTATGATCGGTCATGATGAAGAATTTAGTATGCCCGTCTAAATAACATTAAAGTTTCTTTACAGCAAATATTATGGCGGCGCATTCCTTTTCTGTGGTATAGTACTTTTTTTCAGTTTCTGTAAACTTCTTACTGAGGTATAATACTGGATGTTCATTGTCTCGTTCATCTTTTTGAGCTAAAATGACACCCATACCAGAGTTTGACGCATCAGTTTGCAAAATAAACTCCTTATTGAAATCAGGTGCATGTAGTATAGGCCTTCGAGACAGTTTCTCCTTTAGCTCTTCAAATGCTTTTGTGCACTCTTCTGTCCAATTTATTTTCCCTTTCTTTAAGTTTCCTTTCAAAGTTTCTGTTAAAGGTGCTGCGATAGATGAGAACATGGGAATGTAATGATTATAATATCCCGCTAATCCTAAAAATGCTCTGACTTGACTTTTTGTGGATGGCACTGGAAAATCAAGGATAGCTTTTACTTTCACTTCACTTGGCATTCTTATACCACGACCTACAATATGTCCTATATATTTTACTCTATCTTGAGCAAATTTACATTTTATTGGTTTAATAGTTAAACCAGCGTCCTTTATTTTAGACAAAACGGCTGTCAGGTGACTTAGATGTTCTTCCCAGGTGTTTGAAAAGATTGACACGTCATCTAAATATGGAACAGCAAAGTTTTCACAACCGTGAAGGATTTCGGCCATCATTTTATTAAATGAAAATGGTGCATTTTTAAGTCCGAAAGGCATCCGTAGAGGTCTAAATGTGCTAAAACTTGTAACAAAAGTGGCTAATCTTTGAGCATTAGGTGTTAAAGGTATTTGCCAGTATCCCTTTGTTAAATCCAAAAGAGTTATATATTTTGCGCCTGCTACCGTTTCTACTCGTTGTTCGATGTTAGGCAAGGGGAAGAATTGTGTTTTAGTCAATTTATTCAATTTTCTATAGTCAATACAAGGTCTTGGATCCCTCCCTGCTACTTCTACTAAAATCATAGGAGAAGTGTAATCTGAATCTCCTATTTCAATTATTTTATGCTGAAGCATTTTATCGATTTCTGTTTTTAATATATCCATTTGTCTAGGAGACATTCTGTATGGTTTACAGTGGATTGGGGTGTTTTCTGTCAATTTAATATCATGCGTTATTAAATGAGTTTTTCCAGGTTTATTAGAAAAGATTTTTAAAAACTTCAGCAGCATATCATGCAATTCTTGAATCTGTTGTTCATTTAGCTTATCACTTAAGGAGCTGTTTTCTTTGATGTCCTCAAAATCGAACAATGTTGGTTCAGAGTCAATTGTTGGGAAATTTTCCTCCATATCATCAATTTCAGACTGATCTTCTGTAATCATAAGGTTAACCGATTCTGCTCGTCTATGATAGGGTTTTAGCATGTTAACATGGTAGACTTGGTTAAAGTCATTTTTTTCTTCGAAACTCACAACATAATTAGTTTCGGATAATTTCTTCTCAACCTTCCCAGGACCTTTCCATTCAACTGCTAGTCTGTTTGGTTTATTCGTTGATACAACTAATACTAAATCCCCTTCAGAGAATTCTCTTTTTATAGCTTTACGATCGTACCACACCTTTCTTTTGGTTTGCATTTCCAGCATTTTATCTGTAGCCAGCTCTTTGCATCTTTTTAACCGATTTATCAATTGAAAAACGTATTCAACAACATTATTTCCTTCGTCTTCAGGATTCATCCATTGTTCATATAATAATGTTACAGGTGTTCTAAGATTTCGATCATATACTAATTCTGCAGGTGTAAATCCCGTACTCTCGTGCGTTATTGTTCTTAAAGCAATAAAGCTGCGGGAACTTGCTTCTCCCACTCAGGGGCTGCTTCGATACATAAAACTTTTAAAATTCGTTTGATTGTTCGGTGAAATCTTTCAACAGGGTTGCTCTGCGGCTGGTGTACTCAGCTTCTAGTTATTTTTATTCCAAATTTTTCTACAAATTCTATGGCTAGATTGCTCATAAAAGAGGTACCTTGATCAGTTTGTATTTCTTTCGGGAAACCCATTCTACTAAATATTTGTAACCTGGCTTCAATTACTGACGTTGTGCCAATATTAGGAACAGGTACAGCATCCGGATATTTTGAAGCTAAACAAATAGCTGTAATTAAATATCTATTGCCATTCGGTGTTATTGGTAAAGGACCGCATGCGCCAAAGTTAATTTTTGAAAATACTTCTGCAATAATTGGTACTAAAGTCAAAGGTGCTTTGGCTTTATCATTAGATTTTCCCACTCTTTGACATGGATCGCAAGTTTTAACATACTCTTCTATTTCTTTATAGCAATTAGGCCAGTAAAAGTATCTTGTTAATCTATCTTTAGTTTTCACGACGCCTAAATGTCCAGATGTGCTATCATGACATAATGACTTTATTTGATCCCTATATTTTTCAGGAATAACAATTAATTCCCTTTCATTTCCATTTTTATCTATTTTCCTTTTCACCAACAATCCATTTTCTTTTACTTTAAAATCATTTATCTTGCTGGAATTTTCATTTTTAGCTTCGTTAAGCAATGACGCTAGATCTCTGCTTTGATGCTGAGATTCAATTAATTCCTTTGAATTAACATTAATCACTTTCTTAAGTTCCTTGTCTTTCTTATCAGCTTGAGAGAAATATCTTCGTCAGTTTCAATAAACTTCAGTTCTTCTAGTTTCTCCATTTCAATTTCTCTGCTTCGATCATCTTCATGAGATCTTTTTACTTGAGATCGTGTCAAAACTACATTTATTTTTTCTAAATTTAAGAATGATTTATTTTTGAACAATTGTTCCGTTTTGTTACCCAATACATATCTGCCTGGATCATTTGTAACAACAGCTTCCTTTGTCTTTATATGACCAAGTTCGCAATTAATTTCAACTTCCGCTAACGGTAGACACACTAAATGGTCATTTAAAAGATATTGTACCCAGACATGTTCTCCAGTCATTTTTGCGTTATCTATGTATTTCCGAGAAATAACATCAACAGTGGCTCCTGTGTCTCGAAGAATAGGCATTTCATGCCCATTAACTAAACCGTTAATTGTATATGTCTCTAACAAATCATCATTCGAAGATACGCAATTTATCTTTTCATTTGGTTTTAAGCGAGGACACTGAGGCTTAAAATGTTCGTATGATCCACACTCGAAACAACGTGGTCGATACCTTTTGTCATATAAATTTTCTTGGTTCTTGTTTTGAAATTGACTTCTTTGTCGGTGATCTTTCTGGTATTTTGAATCGTCCCATTTATCAGAATGCTTAAAATCAGGCGTATGCTCTATTTTGTTCACAAAATTATCATAACGCGGTTTAAATGATCCTTTGTTAATTTTCTCAGTCTGATTGACAGAAAATTATTATAACGCGGTTTTATTGTTTTCCTCACATCTTCAAAACCTTCAATTTTCTTAACTATTTCAGTAAAATGTTCTTTGAAATCAGGAGAGGTACGCTTTTTTATTTGATCAACCAGCATGAGATCTTTTAGCTGTTCAAAAGTTTTAATGTTTAATCCGTTAAGCCATCCTTCTAAATAATTCTTTAATTCATAGTAGGTATCATACCAAGAACTTTCAGTAGATTTTTGGTGTTTATTAAATAGTTGTCGAAATTTTTCTGCACTTAATTTAAATCGTTGTAACAGTAAAGTTTTTACATATTCATACTTTTTCGCGTCCTCTTCTGGTTCTCTAGCAATAAGCTGAACAATGTCGGGAGGCAGCAATGAAATAAGTTGAGTCACTTGATTTTCAGCAGGTATATTCATTATTTTAGCTTGACGCTCAAATAACACCAGAAATAAACTTATTTCATCTTCTTTAGGGTTAAAACGTGGCATGACATCGTGAATTCTGATTTTTAAAGGCTGCTCAGGTAACTGCGTAGTTTCTGCCGGCTGTGCTGTGGCAGCCATTGCTTCCAGCTGAAGTTTCTATAGCTCAAAGGCTCTAATTCGCTCTTCTCTTTCAAGCTCTTCTTTTCTTTCTTCTCTTTCGCGTTCCCTTTCTCTTTCTTCTCTTTCTCGTTCCTTTTCTCTTTCTTCTCTTTCGCGTTCTTCTCTTCTTTCTCTTTCTTCTCTTTCGCGTTCCTTTTCTCTTTCTTCTCTTTCGCATTCTTCTTTTCGTTCCCTTTCTTCTCTAATTGCAGCCAGTAGTTCTCGAGTAAACTCCTCATCATAATCGGGACTTTCAGTAATCAGTTTATGCAACTGAGCAATCTTAAATTCAGGTGTCACGGTTAAACCTAACTCTTCTGCTAGTACTTTTAAATCCTGTTTTTTACTCCTAGCTAAGAATGACATGTTGACACAAGTTACTTTTAATAGGCTTCCTTTTGAAATTCAATCTAAAAGCTCGTACTTGTATTAAAAATATATAATTTCTGGCGAGATTTAATTTCTCGAATACGAAATCCACACTAACCAATTGGAGAGAATTATTTAAACAACTTTGCCAGGTTGGCACAAAATAATTTAATACTACGTCGGGTTGACGTTTTAACTCACTATTCACAAGCCTCGTTAGTTATAACTATATAAACACCTTTGCCAGTTAGGCAATACAATGGAATTTTACCAACGTCTGTTTGACGATTTTACTATCTATCTCCACGCCTGGTTGGCGATAACAAAAACAATTTTTGCCAGTTTGGCAATACAACTTTTAGAATATACAATCTGTAATACGTCGGGATGACGTTACTATCTACCACACGCCTGGACGGCGAGAACTTAGACTTTGCCAATTCTGCAGTATAATCAATTCACTCTACGTCAGTTTGACGTTATTACTATTTTCACGCGCCTGCTTGGCAACAAATTCAAAAACTCAGCAAGCAGTTTTATATATATATATATATATATATAAATGCCGGGATGGCTTACACATATCAATTATCAACATAAAATTTCAATACAAATAAAGGCTAAATCGCAGAATAGGCTGCATCAGTCTATGCTATGTTTACTTCTCTTATGCTTGGACACGCCTTTTTATGACGTAATATTGATTACGCCCATGTCCGACTAGAGTTGGCTGTGGGTTACGCCTCTTCTTCAAAACAAGTTATAAGTATGCTATAGCTTCGTATTTAAAGAAAACTTAAATTATATTTTAACTGAGTTGAAATGGTAGATTTATAATGTTCTGTGCGAGATTTTTTAAATTATAAATCTACTTTTGTGTGTTGTGTGGTATTGTTAGCATTTAATGCAACGAATTATCTCTCACAAATGTATTGTTGCGTGCGTACGGGTTCGTTATGAAATGAATGCACAAGTCCGATGAAAAAATGAATAAAAATTTATTATTATTACAACAAAAATGCTTAAATTTTCTCAAATTATCATGCAGTATTACAATATCTCACAGTAGTTATCTTTTAACTACTCAAATGTACAATAGAACGTAATTCAAAACAGGTAAAGAACGCTAATCCGCGAATTCGCTATAATCAACAACAGCAGTTTTCTAAACAACAACAAACTAAGCAACTACTACAAACTGAGATGTTTTCCTCCTTTTATAAGATTTTAAAATCACGCGCTAGAATTTTCCAGTACTTTCTCGAAATCAAAAAGAGATATTTATTTATTTAATGCACGCGCTCTTGTATTTTCAATTTTCCGGCTTAGCTTTCTTTTAATATTCGTCACGCGCAGCACTGCGCGAGAAATAAAACCATTTAATTTATAATTGAACTAACATTAGCTTTTTAAATACCAAATTCGTAACACTGCCCCCTTCCCAAGGACTGCACGTCCCGGGCAGTACAATCCCTGGACAGGAAGCTAAACTTACAACTGTGGCATAAATGCATTAATAAGCATTACATTACAATAATAAACAACATGAACAATAAATGCAATACATAAAACAAATCAAATGCTATCAAATACAAATCAAATACACATTTAAAAACAAAATGGACCATGGTCTTATACTATTTACAATTATTTACATTATGTACTATGGCCATAGTAATGAGCTAACCTGTCGTAATGAACGACTTTAGGTTTAGAGTTCGAAGACTTACGGAGACGTCATTCAGTCTGTTCCGCACTGTACATGGACCATCCGAAGGTGACTGTAGTTTAGGACTGAGACCTTTTCGTTGAATCCGGTTCCACAACCTCACCTTGTCTCCTTCGTTGGATCTATGTCCAGTAGCTCTCGTGTTGTATCTGGTCTTCACTTTCTCCGTCGCCAAGTTCACTCGCTTTCGTGCGAAACGGGGCATCACTTCAAAACGGGCCTGGACATCTTGGATGTGTTCCTCAGGCGATGAAGGCGCATCCGTACGGCGATCAAACTGGCGGTCACAAGGCAGACGAAGGTCTCGACCAAAGAGCATCTGGGCTGGAGAAGAGCTGGTAGTCTTGCTTTTCTTTTCGACCCTAGTATGATTTCGGCAGCTTCCCAAGCTGGATCTTTCGGACAAGGCGTCGGCATTTCCAGGCGAGGATCTTTTTTGAGGATGGATAGTCATGCCATCAGATGCTGAAAGCAGTTTGTTGTTTTTCAAGTCTAAGGAAAAATTGTAGTTCCTTAAAAAGTCCAATCCGAGTATGCATGGATCTGTGATATCCGCCACATAGGCCGTGTGATGGTAGGCGGCACTTCCAAACGTGATGCTTATGTTTAACTTCCCAGTTATATCGATCTTATCACCAGACGCAGTCTGAAGGGTAACACAGGATGGCGTCCAAATAAGTTTATCTTTAAACTGTTCAGCTAAATCTTTTCTAATGATGGTAACATTAGCTCCTGTGTCAATGATCATATCGCAAGGAACTCCATCGATATTCCCATTAATGTTGCCACTCACTCCGTTACTGTTGCCACTCACTGTATAAATTTTAAGCGCTTTAAAACAAGGTTTTTCATTATCTGGCAACCTCCGTTCCTCGATATGGTCACTAATTTGTTTACTGCGTCGTTGCTGGGAAATGGTCTTATTTTCCGTGCCTCGGGGTGTTTTGCAGTTTCTTTGTATGTGGCCTTCAACTCCGTAGTTCCAGCACTTTAGAACTAGTTTCTTTTCACTTCTGTTCCGTCTCAAGCCACTAACTTGTCTGGTAAAATCATCTGCTTTATATTCCGTACCCTGGTGCGTTCTGCAATTCCGTCTTAGGTGACCTTCACTACCACATCTCCAACACCTTAGAGCCACTTTCTTCTCGCTCCTACTCCGTATCAAATCTTCGACTTGTCTGGCTAAATCATCTAAACGAGCCATCAGTTGATCCACTGGCTCATGGACTCGCACAGCTCTAACTGGGTAGCGATCTCTACTAGTTGCTTGCTGGGCTGCCTCGAACTTCATGGCGTACAACAGAGCGCTTTTTATGTCCTTTACATCTGCCATTCGAAGAGCTTTTTGTATTTCAGGATCCCGGATGCCCCCGATGAAATATTGCAGCGACAGGATTTCTCTTGTTTCTGTCGGGCACTCCGAAAAGGCGTGATGTGACAGCCTTTCAACATCCGTGGCGAACTCCTGAAGTGTTTCGGTGGGCTTTTGCTGACGGGATTTTAGTTGAAGCCTGCTGTAGTCTTTCAGACACTTTTCACCAAAGCGCAGCTCCAATGCGCCGGATAGAGCTTCAAGTATAGTCTCTGGTTTTCGGGAAGCGTCTGCAGGATATCCGCTGCATCTGTTCTCAGAGAAGCGACGAGATAACAGGCCTTAGCTTGGGAATCCCATCCATTCGCATCCGCAACGATAGAAAACTGGGTCTTATACACTTCCCAGGATGTCTTCCCATCATATGTGGATAGCTTCAGAGATGGACGAGCAGGCATCGGTAAGAATTTAAAATCATCACTCTTGCTCCCTGCCGTCGCTACGAATTTCTTTAAAGTATCCATTTCTTTGGCAACTGTAGAAACTCTCTCATCAATTTGTTGTTCGATTTGGTGTTGGACGGCACAAACTCTTCCTTCAATTCGTTCCTCCACAGCAGAAACTCTCCCTTCTATATGTTCTTTTACAGAAGAAACTCTTTCTTCTATTTCTTCTTTCACCGAAGAAACTCTTTCTTCAATATGATTTTTTACGGAAGGAACTTTTTTTTCTTTTGTCCAACTTTATTTTCAACTGCGTCAATTCTGCCTTCCATAGCTTCAAATTTATTTTCTATTATGCAAGTAATTTCTCTTTTCATTTCTTCTTGACCAGCTTGAACGGCTTTCATTTCGTCCTTAACGGATTCCTGGCCCAATTTCATTTCTTCCTTAACGGATTCCTGGCCCAATTTCATTTCTTCCTTAACGGATTCCTGGCCCAATTTCATATCCTCTTTAATTTCTTCTTTAAATGAGGCAAAGGCTGATATTAACTGCCTTAATTGCTCTTCCATCGCTCTTGTTATTGGCATTCAAATCCCACCGCTGCCACCAAAAATTTGTTGCGTGCGTACGGGTTCGTTATGAAATGAATGCACAAGTCCGATGAAAAATGAATAAAAATTTATTATTATTACAACAAAAATGCTTAAATTTTCTCAAATTATCATGCAGTATTACAATATCTCACAGTAGTTATCTTTTAACTACTCAAATGTACAATAGAACGTAATTCAAAACAGCTAAAGAACGCTAATCCGCGAATTCGCTATAATCAACAACAGCAGTTTTCTAAACAACAACAAACTAAGCAACTACTACAAACTGAGATGTTTTCCTCCTTTTATAAGATTTTAAAATCACGCGCTAGAATTTTCCAGTAGTTTCTCGAAATCAAAAAGAGATATTTATTTATTTAATGCACGCGCTCTTGTATTTTCAGTTTTCCGCCTTAGCTTTCTTTTAATATTCGTCACGCGCAGCACTGCGCGAGAAATAAAACCATTTAATTTATAATTGAACTAACATTAGCTTTTTAAATACCAAATTCATAACAGTATTATTAAGATACCAAACGATTGAAAACGATCATTAGTAAACGATTGAAAATATTGAATGCATGAATTAAAAATTATAACCGTAACTTCTGAAAATACAGAAAAGAATTCTTTTGCTTACAACATGTTTTGATTATTCATGAGTGAGTCTAATTCAGTGCTTACTGCAGAATGGATGAGTATCTGAATCTGGATTTCTTTTATCAGTTGGAGCGAAGAGATAAAAAATGCGTTATTAAGTGCTGTATGGAGAAAGGTTTGATTGCAATATCGTATAAGTGACGGATTTGTGGAACAAATATGAAACTAGTAGAGCGAAAAAAACGGATAGACGGTTTTGAGTGGATGTGCAGAGTTACTGGAGGCGAATGTAGGCATCGAATTTCAAGGTCAGTTCGAAAGAACTACTGGTTTGCGAAAAGTAAATGGATCATGTGTGATGTTTTGCGAGTTACCTGTATGTGGTTGGGCAAGTGCGGGAATGATTTTATAAGAACGGAATTACGTATTGCTAAAAATACGGTGACAGATTGGAAAAATTTTTGTAGAGAAGTATGCATGGAGTTATGTTTGAAGGAGAATGTTAAGTTGGTTGGGGAAGGTGTCATTGTCGAAATCGACGAAAGCAAGTTTGGCAAGCAAAAGTATCATAGAGGGAAAAGAGTCGAAGGAAAATGGGTTTTTGATTTGGTTGAGAGAGGAACAGATAAATGCGTCTTTAGAGTTGTTGAAAACAGAGGTGCCAAAACATTGCTAGAAATCATTAAAGAGCATGTTCTACCAGGATCGATTATTATATCCGATTGTTGGAAAGCGTACGACTGTCTCGAGTTCGAAGGGTATGCGCACTTGAAAGTCAATCATAGCTTGAGTTTTAAAGATCCAGAAACAGGTGCGCATACCAATAGTATTGAAGGAACTTGGGCGGCAATCAAAAGAAGTTTCCGTGGCTCTAGTAAGGCAAAAGGACAGTTTGATTCCTATCTTGCGGAATATATTTGGAGAAGGAAACACAAGAAATCCGACGCCAGCCAACTGATGCGTACATTTCTCAGCGAGATCACAGCCATATATTCTGCAAAAGGAGAGGACTGAAGGTAAGTTTCATTTATTAGTATTGACTTAAGTAAAATATTGGGTGCTTTTCTAATACGGCAGTTTGGATGTTTGGTAGTTGCTTTATTCTGGAGGCTTTATTTTTGTCTTGTATCATTTTTCTGGACACATTTTTTGCAACTCGAATCAATGGAGTTGGTTCCGCGCGAGTTTCTGCAATTCTCTGATTTCTTTAAGTGAAAGCAAATTTCTGAGTATATGAGCAATGGAGAATTTATTTAATGTCTGATTTTTTTAAGTAAAATAGATCGATGTTCACATGGGCAAAGCCAATGTGGTGCGCAATGCCGAGGTTGTGCGCGATGCCGAGTTTGTGCAATTCTGGGATGTTTTTTAAGTGAAAATAGATCGATGTGCACATGGGCAAAGCGAATGTGGTGCGCAATACCGAGTTTGTGCAGTTCTGGGATGTTCTTTTAAGTGAAAATAGATCGATGTGCACATGGGCAAAGCCAATGTGGTGCGCAATGCCGAGTTTGTGCAATTCTTGGATGTTTTTTTAAGTGAAAATAGATCGATGTGCACATGGGCAAAGCCAATGTGCTGCGCAATGCCGAGTTTGTGCAATTCTGGGATGTTTTTTTAAGTGAAAATAGATCGATGTGCACATGGGCAAACCGAATGTGGTGCGCAATGCCGAGTTTGTGCAACTCTGGGATGTTTTTTAAGTGAAAATAGATCGATGTGCACATGGGCAAAGCCAATGTGGTGCGCAATGCCGACTTTGTGCAACTCTGGGATTTTTTTAAGTGAAAATAGATCGATGTGCACATGGGCAAAGCCAATGTGGTGCGCAATGCCGAGTTTGTGCAATTCTGGAATGTTTTTTTAAGTGAAAATAGATCGATGTGCACATGGGCAATGCCAATGTGGTGCGCAATGCCGAGTTTGTGCAATTCTGGGATTTTTTTCTTCAAGTGAAAATAGATCAATGTGCACATGGGCAAAGCCAATGTGGTGCGCAATGCCGAGTTTGAGCAATTCTCTGATTTTTCTTTAAGTGAAAATAGATAAATGAGCACATGGACACCGAGTTTGTGGAATTCTTTTATGTTTTTCGAGCGAATACTGATTGTTGTGTAAAAGGCAAAACGAGGTTGTGCGTGATGTCGAGGAGTAATGTAACTTTATTTATGTGCAATGTTTAACATATCGTTTGTGTATTTTAAATTTGTATTGTTGTTTTAATTGTGAATTATATTTAAGACATAATTTTTCATTTAAATTGTATTTTTAATTTTTTGTTTTTTGATATGTTTATAACGCTTTCCGACTTACGATATATATGGATAGTCCGACGATCGACTCAACAGTAGCAAAACTGTAAACTTTAACCCTTGAAGTAACGTTTACCTCATATTTTAATACGTAGTGTTTGGTATCGTAATTGCACTTGATAATATGAGTTCATTGATAATATATGTGTGTGTGCGCATGTGAAGCATTGCTTAGTGTTCCAAGTTTGTAGTATTTATTTTATTATATTATTTTCTTTCATTCTGAGAAATTAGATTTTTTCATTTATTAATGCGTAGAATTCTAGCATGCCTACACAGAATATGACGTGATTTAGGAATTTTAGAAACTGATATGAAAGCTGTGTAATGATGTTCATATGCAATAAAAAATATTCTTTTTTTATAATGTAAAGTTTAAAATTTTTAGAAATAATGAAAATTGTCTAATTATTGGTATGTAAGGAATTATGTCGTTACGTAGCAAGAAGGTAATTTGTAAAAATGATAAAATTGAAATGTTCCACAATATGAATTTAAATTTAAAAAAATAGTTTATTTGTATAAATAAAAAATTAATAAAAAAAATAATAATAATTTAATAAAAATCTTTGAAAACATTGAAGCTCTACAATTATTAGAGACTGCGACGTTGTTTATCGTTTTAATAATTGGTAGAATTCGCTCACTGTATCATGGTAATTTTAAATATAAACAATTTATTATACTTATTATCAGTAACGCCTAAGCTTAAATGTTATAAATGTAAATTAAAAGTAAAGAATTTGATATTAATTTACAATAATAAACAATTTATTGTTATTTTTAAGAGAAAATAGAAAGTACACCTAGTGTAAATGCGAGACTACAATGTGACGTCATAACCTTAGTCCCACCCATTTAATGACGTCACGCAGCTCCTCCTACTGAACTTTGTTGACGCAGCCTATTCTGCGCTTTTACCCAAATAAAAGTAAAGCATAAATAATAATTTCAAAATACTTCTTTACCACGAATATCAATTATAAATTTAAGCTGAATAACTTTGGGGTCAGTTATTTTAAACAAAATCTTACACGATAAACTATAATTCTGAAATAAAGTATTAAAATTCAATAAAAGCTTTTTTAAGAAAACCAAAAGTTAATCTTATCTTCAGAGATCAGCAGTATCCTATTTTTGACAGTTTTTTGCTCGGACGCAAGTTACAGAAGCACAGAAGATAACCTTTGAATGATCCGCTTCAAATCTGGCTTTATAACGGCAGACTTCTTACATCCATTTCTCCTTGAAATAAAAAAAACTTGGCAATTGGTATTAGCAAACTTGTTCTAAAAAATTCAGTAAATTTCTGGGATTAGGAGACCAGCACCATCGAAATTGATAATTGCACTCCTAATTTCCAGTATCTCGGTGGGACCTCCAATTTATTAAGACTGTAATGTATTTTGCAGTAATTTGCAAAACAGACAATCTTCTTAGTAGAACATAAATTTTATTTCTAGTTCTCGATGATAGACAAATTTTATACAATTCTTAAGTGGCAAAATTTTAATACTACTCCTAGCTGTAAATCTTCAGAATACTAAATCTTTTTAAAACAATATCTCTCGTTGCTGAGTAACGGTTTGATATAAATATGGCGTTGCCACTTCAACAATAATTATATTTATTTATTAAATAACAAGATATTACAATAGAAATGTAATGTTGCATTCTACTGGTTCGTGGATTTGGAGGGATTGACGGCAACACTTGACGAAGAATCAAAACATAATTTATTAGCCAGTATTACACAGAAGAGTTCAAAGACATGTTGACAATCGTCCAAAAACTACGATAAACACGCTAAAACAATCAGCAACACTGCTGAAACATCAGAGCTCAAGACACTACTACAGTACTCAACTCACTCGAGATACTCTCCACTATAAACTGACGATACACCCCCACCACAAACTGTTACTCCGCGTACAGGCAGGGTTTATACAGTTTTTGGTCTGCCTTCGAGAACATTCTGGGGCCAACCGGTAAAAACTCGTTCTAGAATGTTATCGCTCCGCCTATGGCTCATCCCCGATTTCGCGCCAAATCTGGTAGCCCTGCGTTCGCTTGCCATTTCATGACAACCCTAAACCCGCTTTGCGGGGAAGCTATCTTACCGTGGTTGGGCAATTTGTAATAGTAATAACTCCAGTATAACTGCACCTTTATCTGCGTAATATGGAATAATTCAGAATGTAACAATGTAATAACAGAAGTATACTTGCGTAATGCAGGAGTGTATGCGCGTTTACCTGCATAATAGAGCAATAAAATAATATTAGTGTAACTGCCAGTTTACCTGCATAACCCAGAATAGTATAGAAATGTAGCAGCATTACTATAATAACAAATACATCTGCATGATTTAATATAAAATAGCAAATGTTGATAGTATGTTACTGTATATGATTTCAGAAAAGTCAAGTTCAAAAACTTAACAACATTTATTTCTTAAACTCGTAAAAGAGTGAGTAATGAGTAGGGATTCAATTTATTTAGCTTAACAATTGGCTGCTGCCGTTGCATATCGATATTCACTGTTATATGTAGGTTTTAGAGTTGGATTTTTATTTTGTATGTATCCATGGCAACGAGATGTACTGTAATGGTGAGAAATGTGTTTTGAGAGTAACTGGTGTGAGGCTTTTAAGTGTCTTAGTACGAAGTAAAATATTTAGTTTGTGACAATAAGAATCTTCTGTATGCCTTCCCTTGAGGAGTTAGAATAAATTAAGTGGCATCAGCGACAGAAATTGGAGTAACTGCAAAATAAGCAATGTATGATTTGAATTTATACGTTAAATATTTGTGCTTTTAGATTATCATGAGCTTTGGTACATCATTAAGGATGTTTTAAAGTTACAACTTAAAACCTTGCGTACAACATTTATGAATATGACAAAGGCTATCGCCGAAGAAATTACGAAAACGAAAGGGAATGTTTCCAGACATTGAGAACTGAATTTACAGTTACATGATAAATTTCAGTGCTTAAAAAGTATTCCACATGCGATTTCTGAATTATTACTTGGCCAGAGAGACTAAAAAAAAGTAAAAGAGTACGTTAAAGGTTTCAGCGAAGCTGAAATTACAGAGAACAAATACGGTAAAACATTGCAGTAGAGTGCCTTTTGTTTTTTGGTGATTCTTTTTTAGACGCCAAGATCGGCCCCAGGAAGGTACAATTTCAAGATAGCCGCTACACAAAACCAAAATAAGAAGTCAAAGAATTGTACAAACTCTGTGTCCATGTACACATCGATCTGTTTTCACTTGAAAAAACATCCTAGAATTCACAAACTAGGAATTGCGCACTGCCTTAAATTTGTCTATGTACACACCAATCTATTTTCATTTAAATAAAATCAAGAAGCTAAATCAAAGTTAAAACTATCATGGTAACCAGAAGGCAGGTTTTATCGCCAAAATTTTAAAAACAAATTGTCGCTAATCGAAGGGGCACCCAAATCTACACTAGAGATAATTCTACACTTATTCTACTTACTTTTAAGTTAAAAATTGAAAATTTAAAAAAAATTCTTATGATAAATCAATTTAGTCGCCATGTAATCGAAAGTATCGATTACCAAAATTGGAAATTCAGAGATTTAATGGAGATGTTAAAAGGCTTAACCCCCGCTACCCACAAACAACAAAATTTGTTGATCTATAAGGAATTAATTTCTAAACTATAGACTCTGAGATGAAACAGCTGGATAACGCCTCGTCTGGTTTTCTAATTAATTTGTGCGAACGCTTTAACTCTGTACGAGCCCCCTTAAACCTAGTGTAACATTATCTACACTAATGTTTATGAAAATTGCAACACCATGAAGGAATTATGCAAATTGAACCAAACTCACAGGAAATTTAAAGACATGCAAATAATTTGAATTACAAAGCTATTGCGTATGCGTGGAATGAAAACCGGCCGCATGTTCTATATATATAAAAGGATTGTAAAGTTGCGTTGAAATCCGTTTATAATCCTCTGTACACCTGATCAGACTAAAAGATATTACAAGCGGCATAGTTAAAAGTAAGAGGTTAACTTAACCTAGGCCCTAGCATAAAGACAGATAAGCTATATTTGTAAATTTCGCACTAGAAAAGAGTTTTCTCATTTTATTATTACTTTAAGTTTTTATAACACTTATCAGGGATGACAAGTAACGTCATATTTATTTTTTTACGTTTAAGTGGTTGTTATTGTCAATAGTTAAGTAGTACCAATGGCGATAACTTGAAAAACTTTGCAGTAACTAGTGTTGAGAGCTATTATGTGTTTCTAGCAAGTTTAAGTTATTTCATACCGCAGAAATTAGAATATAGTAATATTAATGTTATTGAAAATATATCTTCCTAAGGTAGTGTAACAGAGCAATGCAAGAATATTAGTGTAATTTCAAGTAAGTTTGTACAATGAAAAATGTACTTGAATTACAAATTAGTTTTAATATATGTCATGAAATAGTAATTCCGTTTGGCTGATCACCGTGGTCGGAAGCTATTTTACATTTTAGTGATGTCTCTGTTTGTTGCTCAGCTGTTGCACACTACTACACCTAAAGTTACCGCAGTACACTGCATCGATGACATTTAAATCATACATAACCGGTTAAATCTGATTTAATTTGCAAAAATTATCTAATTTAAAATCCATTTGACGCCTAGTATGCCCAATTTATTCCTTTATGAACATTTTTACCATTATTATTAGTCCAAAGGGGCTTTATCCCTGAAAGGAATCTTGTTTCCGTTTTGCGATTTTGCGTTGAATCGCTATAAACGGCGAATCACTTTTCAAACTATTGCCACCAAATGTTAGAGTCCTGCATTATATTTGAAGAAATTAAATAATGAAATATCTGCATAAACGTATGCATATTTCTCGCATTGTGATAAAACAAGGGTACATAGAGTGTAACAGCTTTAAATAGTATTAAAATCTTGTAGTTTAAATAATTTAAATAGATGAACATTAAGGTATTTGTGAATGGCAATATTTGAAACCAGACTCGAGTGCCACGTGCGACTCTCGCACGAAGAATATAATTTATTTTAAAATGTTAGAATATGTTTTCTCTTTTTGTTTGTATGTCGCCATTTTATGTGCTAAATACAGTTTTTTCTGTGTTCCATCATTGGAGTTGCTTTATTGCCAAAGAAGTATTACAGTCTTAATTATTTTGGAGGCACCGACCGAGATCGAATAATCGTGCGTATTTTTATTTTATTAGTTCATCACTGAACATAATATTAGTGATACCAGATTATTACTTCCTGTTCATATAGAATTGCTTTATTTTATTTTATTAGTTCATCACTGAACGCAATATTAGTGATACCAGATTATTACTTCCTGTTAATAATAAATTGTCTTATTTTATTACCGTAATTGATATTATATTTAATATTCAATTTAGTTGTCCAGACGGTAGATATATATATTGCTCTATGTTATTATTCTTATTTTAATCACAATTAATGTGGTAGAGAGAATGAACTTCATATAATTTAAATATTTCATTTTTGAGGTATACGTACTTAACAAAGTGCATTTAATTTCGTGATTCCTGACTCCATTAATTAAAGTAATTGAATTGAGCTATTTTGAAGAAATATAAAGAACACAGTGTTCGTTAATTTTAAACGTAGAAACAATGTCTTACTTAGGAAGAGCGGTGCTACTTTGGTAGACGGTTGCACGGATTTTGGCGATTTTTTGGCGATATTTTTTTGGCGAGCGATACGACTTATGGTAAACCCATTTCTGGACAAGTTATTTATGGTAACCGATACTTTGTTGTCATTTTATTTTAAAAATAATGCGTTTTATTATGCATAAATTCCGTGTTTTAAATATTATTTATGACTTCAAAATAATAAAACTGAATTTAATTTTGCATTTTTATTTGAAATAAAAATTTTATTGTTTATGATATTTTATGGAATTTTTTGTTGTGAATGATGTAATGAATGACGTCACATTATTTTAAAAGTAATTGGTTTTAATATCTATAAATTTAATCTAATGTTTTAAACATTACTTATGGCTGTTAAATATTAAAATACAATTTAATTTTGTAATTTTTTAAATATGATTTTATTATGAATGATTATTTAAATAATTCTAATTCTATGCGTGATGTAATCAGCTCCCTGATTGGTTACTGAATACTTGTGCATTTCCGAGCCATTTTAAAATTTTATTATTCATCTCTTCGAATTCCTCAGATTTCAAAACGAATGGATGCCTCCGTTTCGAAGATAAATGTTGGTATTGGTAATTACCAAGAATTATTGGTATCGGCATAAAAAAATTGCCGTTTGAGACTTTATTTTGGACAACCTGGATTTCCTACTCAAAGATTCATTTATTGTTACAAGGTTCAGAAGAAATTTATTAAAAATTTTTTGAGGAAACCTCACTAATTGTTTCTTCAATGAAGTGCGAAAGATGGGGATAACAGATGAAAATCGTTTTTTTTTTTTTTTTTTTTTTTTTTTTTTTCTGGTACTTATCAATATACTTAAGGTAAAATGCTTAAAAAAAATGTAAGTACATATTTTTCTTTTACTTTATTATTGTATACTTAAATTTTTATTAAAAAATTAATACACTTTTTTCAAAAATTCCTGAGATATTTATTGCCACATATGTTTTAATGTTAAATAATTATATCCTATAAAACATATTTTAAAGGATTTGAATTTAAGTAATTGAAAAATTTAATTCTTTTAAACGTTGGTTTATGTTTTTAATTCAATATTCAATTAAAGTAATATTTTATTCCAATTAAATGTTGGCGCAATGTTTTTATAGCGGTGTTTTTATTCTATTATATGAAAGTAATAATTTAACCTTACTTTAGCATTTTATACACTTAGTAAATCTCTTTATTTACATTTGCCAGCCATCGTAAAAAAACAACGTTTTCAACAAAAAATTAATCCATTATTTTTAACGATATTTATTTTTTTTTTAAGTTTCGAATACTTTACTATGCGTGAAATACGTAAAAATAGCATTTTTCAAGATGGCTGACAACTGTAAAAACCTCGCCAACAATTGCGCCAATGTAAATCGCCAAAAATCCGTGCAACCGTCTACCAAAGTAGTACCGGAAGAGCTCGTAAGGAAGATTTGCAAAATCTCGCGGCTGAACTGGGAGTTCATGTGACTTCAGATTTGAAAATAGTCGATTTGGTTAAAATGCAGTTTAGCCCACTGCTTGGCGATTGTTTTTCAATGGGCAATAAACGCGCCAACATGGCTAACCCGATGTTTTGAAGCTGTGTTGTTATTCTGTTGCCACTAAATGTTATCGCCCTGTGTTATATTTAAAGAAATTAAATATTGAAAACTCTGCATAAATGTTTCTCACATTGTGATAAAACAACGGTACCTAGAGCCATCAAATTTTGAATAACATACGTTTCCAACCTAATATGGGTATCTGGAAGACCAAACTTGGAAATTTTTTTATTATCTGATTGATATTTTGTAAAACTTGAACGAATTTTTGATTAGCAAACTCAAAGATTTCAAAGCGAGCAACGGCAACACACTGCGAGAAAAAAAAAAAAAAAAAAAAAACATTTTTACGTGCAGAGTGCAAAACTGTGTATCGGAAATTCTAAAGATATGCTCATTTTAAAATTATATTGCGATATTGCTGTTGAACTGAATTTTATGGTTTAAGTGTAAAGAACATTATATTTGATAAAGAAAGGTAACACACAAAACGTTAAAAAAAAACGCCCCTTTGGGCGAAATGTAAAATCTAAAAGCTTTCATTTTTTAAAATTTATTTATTTATTTATTTTTATTTTTACTTGTTAATTATGTTGCGGTTTGAATATTCTTATGCGGTGGTTCTTTTTTTAATTGAGTGTTTTCCCCCCTGTGGGTTTTAGCCTTTTTTCTGCATATATTACGGAAACGGCGTATAAAACGTTAGTAAATTTATTTAAAGATGAGGAGGGATCCAAAAGGGTTTCCCCCTGAGATAAATTCATATATAAAACTCCTCTAAAAGAATTTACATTTTTCTTGAAAAGGGTAAGTGAAAAGATTTTCTTGTATGGTTCGTTTTAAAGTTGCTTATTTTTAATATTTTGTATTTCTTTTTGGCTCAATCCTAGAAGATTGGAAAAGCTGACGTCGTGCTATTCTCTGATGTTTTTTTAATGAAAATAGATCGATATGTACATGGGCAAAACCAATGCAGTGCGCAATGCCGACGTTGTGCGCGATGCCGAGTATGCGCAATTCTGGGATGTTTTTTGAAGTGAAAATAGATCGATGTGCACATGGCCGAAGCCAATGTAGTGCGCAATACCGAGGTTTTGCGCGATGCCGAGTTTGTGCAATTCTGGGATGTTTTTTTAAGTGAAAATAGATGATGTGCACATGGGCAAAGCCAATGTGGTGCGCAATGCCGAGGTTGTGTGCGATGCCGAGTTTGTGCAATTCTGTGATGTTTTTTTAAGTGAAAATAGATCGATGTGCACATGGGCAAAGCCAATGTGGTGCGCAATGCCAAGTTTGTGCAATTCTGGGATTTTTTTGAAGTGAAAATAGATCGATGTGCACATGAGCAAAGCCAATGTAGTGCGCAATGCCGAGATTTTGCGCGATGCCGAGTTTGTGCAATTCTGGGATGTTTTTTAAGTGAAAATAGATCGATGTGCACATGGGCAAAGCCAATGTGGTGCGCAATGCCGAGGTTGTGCGCGATGCCGAGTTTGTGCAATTCTGGGATGTTTTTTAAGTGAAATTAGATCGATGTGCACATGGGCAAAGCCAATGTGGTGCGCGATGCCGAGGTTGTGCGTGATGCTGAGTTTGTGCAATTCTGGGATGTTTTTTAAGTGAAAATAGATCGACGTGCACATGGGCAAAGCCAATGTAGTGCGCGATGCCGAGTTTGTGCAATTCTGGGATGTTTTTTTAAGTGAAAATAGATCGATGTGTATATGGACAAAGCCAAGCAGTGCGCAATGCCAAGTTTGTGTAATTATCTGAATTTTTTAATCTTATTTAATTGACTTCAAATTGTATAGGAGGCTTTTCTATACACTGTTTCTGGTATGCATAGTGACTGATATCTCTTTAAGAAAATATGTATGCACGCAAATAAATTTTAACAAATGAATCCTTCGCATGAATCATGCATTTTGCAAGAAATAAACTTAGATGTTTGAATGAAAATGTTGTAAATTTCTACGAGGTTTAAACCTCTCGCATTTGTTGTGAATTACACGTAGCGTTTAAGCGAAACTAATGGTATTTTATGTTTTAAACTTAAATTTCAGATTTTATTTTGTTTTTTAATTTCATTATATTTGTTGTCTTTTTTTAATTTCCTATCGTTGACAATATTACTTATCGTAGCTTTAGATATCGAAAAGCATGGCTTTCACAGCGTTTTTTAATAACTAGATACGAATAAATTTCTTCGGAGAGAGCACAAATGTCAAGTAGCAGACGATAATTTATGTTTTCAAAAATATATACTTGCAGTTAAAAAGAATTTCCAAGCAGACGATTTCTCTTGGAATTTTTACTTCGTAATTTGGGCAGTTAATTCAGTTGCCGTTTGAATGTTATTTGGTAGTTATCAATCGAGTGATTTTATCTGTGTGTTTTTAACATTTTTCTGCATATATTTCGTTAAATAACAGTCGCTATGGATTTATCTGTGATGCTGAGAGAGGTAAGTGATTGTACATGTAAATTTATTACTTTATTGGAAGTGCAAGGGAAACGTACCGTCATTGAATGGTGTATGAAAGTTGGTTTGATTGCTACTTTTTTTGTTTGTTCGAAATGTGGTGAAAATATGCGTTTTTGTGAGAGAAAGGGAACTATAGATGGATTTGAATGGCGATGTAGAGAACAAGGAAAAGTGAATGCGCATGATGTTTGTAGGAGTATAAGGAAAGGTTCATGGTTTAGTCATAGCCATTTGAGTATACGTGATATTTTGAGAATTACGAGGTGTTGGTTTTTGAAAATGGGAAATGAATCTGTGATTCAAGAAGTGAAAGTGCATGAACATGCTGTTGTTGATTGGTTTATGTTTTGCAGAGAAGTGTGTATGACGACTGTGATAAATGATAGTGTTCCAATTGGTGGTGAAGGAGTAATAGTTGAAGTGGATGAGAGCAAATTCGGGAAAATGAAGTATGGAAGAGGAAAGCCTGTGGACGGTCATTGGTTAATTGGTGGTATAGAGAGAGGAACGAACAGATGTTTTTTTAGAGAGGTTGAGAATAGATCAAAGGAGAGTTTGGAGAGAGTGATAGTTGAATGGGTGTTGCCGGGATCAACTGTGGTTTCAGACTGCTGGAAGGCATATGGTGGACTAAAAAATTTAGGTTATAGCCATCTGACTGTCAACCACAGTCTGTACTTCCGTGATCCCGAGTCGGGTGCGCACACTAATTCTATAGAAGGTACCTAGTCTGGAATCAAACGTCATTTACGTCGAAATACAAACCACGTAGATGGCTAATTTGATTCATATTTAGCGGAATATATGTGGCGAAAATGGCACATCCACTCACTAAGTGATGAACATTATCGTGCCTTTTTAGCGGGAATCATAAAGATTTATCCGCCGGAAACGGCCGATAAAACTGAGTAAATTTTCTTAAAGACGGGGTTTAGGGAGGTTTTCCTCCGACATAAATAAATAATAAAAAAAAACCCTCAAAAAGACTTTTTATTTTCCTGAAAAGGGTAAGTGAAAATATTTTTTTCTTTTTAAAATTGCTTATTTTTAATATTTTCTTATTTTCTTTCACTGTGAGAAATTAGATATTTTAAATGTATTAATGTGTAGAATTCTAATACGAGAGTATAGAACGTGGTTTAGGAACTTAAAAAACAGGGAAATGAAAGCTGTGTATGATGTTGATATTCAATCATAAATATTTTTCTTTTTTATTAATGTAAAGCTTAAAACTTTTTAGAAAATAATGAAGATTGTTTACTTACTAGTATGTAAGAGATGGTGTGGTTACGTATAAATAAGGTAATTTTGTAAAGATGATAAGTTAAAATGTTCCGCAATATGAAATTAAAATTTTAAAAAATCTGTTTTTATTTGTATAAATACTAAAGCTTAAAAATATTCACCCTGTATGAGAGACTGCGACGTTGTTTACAGTTTTAATAATTGTTACAATTCACTTACCGTATTATAGTAGTCTGAAATAAAAAAAAAATTGTATACTTATTTCTACATCTATAGAGAATACATTGTGACGTCACAATCTTAGTCCCACCCATTTATGAACGTCACATAGCTCCGCCTTCGCAACTTTGTTTATGCAACGTATTCTGATATTTTACTGGCGATTTTCAAAAAATCGCCGCAGCTGAAAATCGCCAAGCAGGGGCCTAAAGCACATTTTCACCTTCGATTTAAAACAGAAAATTGTTGAAAGTAGAGATTATGATGAAGTCTTCGTCAAAGGAGTCTTAGACGCAATAACAGAAGAACGGAAAGAGAGGGAGGAAAGACAGGAACGGAAAGAGAGGGAGGAAAGAGAAGAACGTAGGAGACCGGAAGAAACAGAAGAGCGGAGAAGGAACGAACAGTATGAATTAGAGAGATTAAGACTTGAAGCAGAGACAAAGTCTCAAAATACCGGACAGATCCGGCCGAAAACGGAGCTTCGTCACCTTATGCAGAAATTCGATGACAAGAAAGGAGATATCAGTCTATATTTGCTATTGTTTGAAAGGCAAGCAGAATGGGCTAAAATTGATAAAGAAGAATTTGTATCTCATTTACTAGGACTACTTCCTTACGAAGTAACCCAGTTAATAGCTAGAGAACCCTCCGATAAAGCTAAAGACTATAAACACGTGAAAAATTTATTGTTAAGACGGTTTAAATTAAGCCCGGAAAAGTTTAGGCAGAAATTTATGAAACATCAAAAAAGTACCGAATCCACATGGGTGGATTTCAATTATGAAATAGAAAATTATTGCAAAGAATGGGTGACTGGTCTAGGAGTTAAGACTTTTGATCAGTTGCTAGATTTGATGGTGCTTGACCAACTTAAACGTCGAGTTCCTCCTGAAATTCGAGATCATTTTCTTGATGAGTGGGTAGAGATGATTTCATCTAAAAAATTAGCTGAAAAACTTGATGTCTATGAAAACGTTTTCGGAAACTTTCAAAAAAGGCCTGTAGTGGATCGGCAGAAAGAAAGACACAATGCACTAACTGAAGGTAAATTGAGTTCAGATAATAAAAATAAAACTGAAAAAAAATTGTCATCAGGATATAATTCGCAAAGCTGGTTTCATAGACCTAGAAGTCCACGTCCAGATGATAAATATGAAAAACGAAAAACGCCACAATGCTATCAGTGTGGGTCCTATCAACATTTAAGACCCCAATGTCCAAAACTTAAGAATAGTACTGAATCTCCTGCTAATCTTAACAGAATTAGTGCAAAACCAGAGGATAAATTTCTATTACCTTATACTAGCATGAGTTACGTAAATGGTCATAAAATTCCTATATTAAGGGATTCAGGTGCTAGTATTGATATAGTTTGTCGCAAATACATCACGCCAGAAATGCTGACAGGTGAAAATGTGTGGGTGCAACAGCCATTAGATTTGAATCCAACCTGTTTACCATTGGCTGAGATCGAACTAAATTGCGATCTTGGGCGAGTAATAACTAAGGCTGCCATTATTAGAAATGAACTCGACAAAGGAAGGTATTTATTAGGCAATCGAACTCTTGCACTGTTGAATAAACAAGGAAAAGAACCTGATAGTTGTCCTCACCAGGTCTAATAATTTTGTGCATCTTTCAAATCAGATGATGGTGTTTCAGTGAGTTCACTAATTTTAACACTTTTACATTTTTAACAATATTTTAATTACTATATACAGAGCGTATTCTTAGGCCGCCGTCTTCGACATGAACAAACTTTATTCTCTTACAACTAAGCGAGCAACAGCGCCCTCTAGCTTTTTTCTTCAAATTACACAACACTCCCCACCTGAACTCGGTGGAGAGTTCATCTTTCAATAATATATTCTATAATATTCAATTAATATTTCGACAATAAATCCTGGAGAAATGGTTAAATATAACAAACATGCATACATAATTATAAGCACATAAAATTTTACAAAACATTAAATGATACCTATCAGCAAGGCCAGGAGAATGAAACCTAAAAATACAAAATACAAATATTAGTTAAGTTCCATATTGTATAACAATTGTATAGGCTTTTTTAAGGTACCAGTAGGTGTTTTAATTATGCAAGATCTTATTTTACCATCTCTGCCTGGCATTAATTCCAAAATTTTACCTATTGTCCAGAGATTTCTGGGATGTTTGTCCTCATGAATCAAGACAATATCGTTGATTTTAAACTGAGATGCGTTAGAGTGTGGAGGATAAATATTGGCAGATCTCAGATTAAAAAGATACTCTGATCTCCAACGCTTCCAAAAATGATTTAAAATATCTTGATGGTATTTATATCGTTTAATAATTGAATTTCTTGATCCAATCAAATTATTTGATGTTATTTTATTAGCAGGCAGAGAAAGCAATCGTCTACCAACCAGAAAATGAGAGGGTGTTAGTGGAGAAGGTTCATTGGGATCGGTAAACACGTAGGTAATTGGTCTACAATTAATCATTGCCTCGATTTCAATTAGCACTGTTTCAAACTCTTTCACAGTAAGGGATGTTCGACCAATAATTTTTCGCAAGCTGGATTTTATGGTTCGTAACATACGCTCCCAAAACCCTCCCAACCATGGACCCCTCTCAATAATAAATTTCCAATTTATGCAGAATTTCTAGCAGAAAATTATTCTTTCACAGATGAGTCACTCAAAGTTTTAAAAATATGTTTTAGTTCTTTATCAGCTCCTTTAAAAGTCTTGGCATTATCGGAGTACACGGACACAGTCCTCGGCGAGCTAAAAATCTTCGGAAAGCTAGAAAAAAAACTTTCAGTGCTGAGATCAGTTACTATCTCTATATGTAAGGCACTAGTGACCGCACACGTTAACAACAGCATATAAACTTTACCTTGCCTGTCTTTCGTAAAAAATGGACCGATGAAGTCCAACCCGGTCACAGCAAATGGAGGCGACTCTTGGATTCTGTCTGGAGGAAGTGGAGCGATATCCTGTACCCCAGGACGAGCACTATATCGTTTGCATATCACACATTTGCTGATGATAGTCTTAACACGTTGTCTTCCCTTAATGATCCAATATTTGTCTCTGATCTGAGTTAGTGTCGAATTAACTCCAGCATGGAATAATCTTTCATGCGAGTCCATGATGATCAACTCGGTAAACTTGCATTTTGAGGGTAATAGAATAGGATGTTTTAAATTCTCGTGACAGTCTGCAAATTGAATGCGACCTTTCAACCGAAGAATTCCCTCCTCATCAAGCCTTGGATTAAGGGAGTAGATGGAAGAATCGAGAATTGATTTTTTATTTGATAACTTAATTATTTCCGCTTGATACGATTCTCATTGCGTAATTTTTACACAATAATATTCAGCTGCTTTAATCTCAAAAGCACTTAGAGGTCCATTCTCTGTAGACCTTTTCCGAAGCCTCCCAATAAATCTAAATACATAGGCAGTAATTCGAAGTAATTTTCCTAAAGAACTGAATTTTTCTATATGCAAAATTGGGGATTCATTGTTAATTACAGGTACAGTCAAAATAATATTTTTTCTTAACTCTAACGATTCTGAATTTGGTTGTAATTTCTTTTGTTTCGGAAAGTTTTCAGTAGGAAAACGTAACCAGTGTGGCCCATGCCACCACAGATCATTCTTAACTACTGACTGAGCACTAATTCCTCGAGTTAGTAAATCGGAAGGATTTTGTTTTCCTTCGCAGTGGTTCCACAATTTTTTGTTGCATATACTCTGTATTTCTGTAACACGATTGGCGATAAATGGTTTCCAATTATTTGGCGAACCTTTAATCCAAGTAATGGCGATTTCGGAATCACTCCAAAAATAAACATCCTCAATTAAATCACCAAACAATTTTTTCAAATATTTATACATTCGAGCAGCCACGAGTGCTCCCATTAACTCTAAACGAGGAAGAGTGATTGCTCTTAAAGGTGCAACCCTGCATTTTGACATGATAAATGAAGTTTTAATTTTAGAATCACTCGTACAATATCTGAAATATGCGATGGCCCCATATGCTTTAGGACTAGCGTCCGAAAATAGGTGAAGGCTGATATTCATTGGATCGTCATCAAAGAAATTTCGCTGTATCGATATTTCAGTTAAATCATTAAGTTCCTCCCGCCAAATGTTGAATTTGTCCTTAATCTTTGCAGGAAGGACCTCATCCCAGTCAGAACCGAAACACCAGATTTCTTGCATAATAATTTTCGCCCTAATAACAAAGGGTGCAATAAATCCAAATGGATCGTATATTTGGGAGATGCTTTGCAAAAGTTTTCTTTTTGTAGCAAAATCGTTTCCAGTAGAAAAGTCAATTAATTTTTTTAAATTTAACTTTATATCGTCTTCAATGGAATTCCAAATCCTGCCTAAGAAATTCGATTCACTAGTTAATTTGTTGTCTGATTCCTTAATCCCATCTGAGACCCATAAATCGTTTAATGCTTTAGAATTAGTTCTTAATTTTCTGAAATTCATCCCAGCATCCTTAACTATGTTAACCGCATCTACAAATAACCGATATACATCTTCAACCGTTCCTGTTCCAAAATATAGGTCATCGACATAGACAGAAGAATTTAACATTTGGAAACTGTCCTGCATTTTATATTTATATTTTCGAATGTGATATTTTATAGTGGCGGCCAAAATGAAAGGAGATATAGTCAAACCGAAAGCTACGCGACACATTTGCATAATCTTAAAGGAGTCATTATTTTCATTAAACCAAAGAAATTTTAGAAATTTTCTATCATCTTCAGCAATTCCTATCATCAAAAAGGCTTTTTCAACGTCTCCACAAAACGCTATCTTAAACTTACGCCGAGGAAATAACACCCGAGATCAAACATTCAATTTTTATTTTATTATTTTGTTTCCAATTCTGAATTTCGATTTCAACAACCGGATAGGAATGATTCATTGCCTTCGTCGCACCAAATGAATAAACAGAAAGTCTTTCATAACGGATTGGAGTAAGTTGTAAATCGTCGGCCAATTTTTTCGTTATAAAGGATCTGTGACTGCCTTGATCAAGAATTAATCTAGTTAATTTTGATTTATACTTAGAACAAGCATAAACTGTACAAGTTTGTAATAATACTTCCCTGGCATTACAGTCATTATTATTATCACATTGAGGAACAGAAGCAATCAATTTTAAGTTTTGAACTTTATTTCTTTCCTCAGAATTCAAAGTCAGAGATTCAGTTTCATTTTTGGAATAACCTTGTTCCGACTTTTTGTTTACAAGGGATTTATTAGTACAAATCGATTCATTGTGATACATACCGCCACATTTATTACATTTAGTTTTATTTCTGCACCTTTTTGATGTATGGAATTTTTTAAAACAAGAATAGCAGCGGTTTTCGGATCTTAGTTTCTTTAATTTATCAGAAACATTTATCAGGTTCAATGTTCCGTCTTACTTTCTTTGGGAACATGCACAGACCTGACTCGGAACAGGGAGCTTACTAAAGCTATGTTCAATAAATGTGGGAAGTAGACAAGATACACAGGAAGGGTATACGAAACCCTTTATTTTTCACTCTTTACAATAATTTCCGTACTTCGGAATACGGAGACCAACTCCTTGTGGTCTGAACGTAAGAATATAAAAATATTTAACTAAACTCTAATTTAACTTTGGAATAACAAACAAGGCCCTACGTGGAAGATTGGCCTTATATTAATAGGAAGCCGTATGTAGTACAGAGAACTGTTAACAGTACAATACGTTTAAAAATTATCACGAGGATCAAATCTCTGGCCTGGAAGGCAACCAGCAACTGAGTAAAACTTCTAAGGTAAGCGGCCTGCTTCGACTAACTCCTTCCTCTCTCTCGCTTGGCAAAAAGCCACAACTTAAGTACTTGGCGTTCGCCAGACAAATTTGCATAAATAAGTTAAAAGCTTTTAATTCTGGCCGGAAGTAGAAAGTAAGAAGTGATAGTAAAGATTTAAAATAAAATAAACGTTAGTAAAACTTAAGATCCTTACATACTTCCCGCCAGAGTTAATTAGTTTGAAACTGAGGTCTAAAATGACCTTGTTGAAAACTTTTAGCTCTAGAATCTGACGCGAGGCCAATCTTTTACAAACATTTCTCACTAGAAACTAGAAATTTAAAAAAAAAATGTTTTTACAATATCAGCTCCATTGACAACCAATTTTTCATCTGTACTGCATCTAAACAGGAGCTTTTATTCAAATCTGGTTCCTTCCAGAGATCTGGAAGGAAAACTAGTTTAATGAAATGTTACACAATGAAATGGCAAGTAACATAAATATTTACATTTCTCTTAACATTCTTATTTCATTCATGACTTGCTCGTGCTCCCCTTGCTCTCTGACATGTGTTGTAAAAGAACACCAAACACGAATGTGTTTATGTATACGTGTTCAACACTGCCTCCTACAATCAAAACACTAACGTGTTAAAATTCAACATAACAAGACCTCGTAACACACCTTATCTTCAACTCTGAGGTACTATTCTGAAACCCTGAGGTACTATTCTGAAAGTGGCTAACTCTGAAGTGTAGCGTCAGAGAGCCTAACTACATTCATTCAACCTTTAACACATATTCACCATAATTTGGTCTTTTTTCAGTCACACGAATAAGTTTAATTTTTTTTTTTTTCCCATTACTTTCACTTTTACCATATCATAGTATTTCTTAACATTTAAAATAACAGTTCACATTGTATATAAGAACATATTAACATGCCGTTAATTTTACGCATTTTAAAAACATACATTAGTAGTACATTGTTAACTTCTATTCTTTTCGAAGCAAGTGCCAATTCTTCTACATTGAAATACTGCATTTCAAAAGTCTTTCAGACTAAAACTTCTTTCTTGCCAGAATGTTTTAAGTAAAATTTATGCAATAACTTTTACAATATTTAAGTATTTACACATTCCTATTATACATCAACTTTAGTTTTACGCGCGAGTAATTGAAAAACATAATACCAAAATCGGTAACAACTCATTTCTCGCCTTTTTGGCGATAAAGGTAGACCTCACATGAGGTAAAACTTCTTGAAATCTGCCACTTGCAGTAAGAATGAAAGATTAACTTAAGTCTGCAAAGTAACATAAAATTTTACTTATCTTTGTGATATTCGGACATTCTTTTCTGAGCCCAGTCCTGGAAGGTAGCGCAGATTTAGTTTGATTTATCCTCCTTCTTGTGCAGGTTCGCCCTTCAGTTCCTTCCTTTAGAAGCTTTCTTTTTCCTCCAGTTCGGTCACCCTTGAATACCTTCTTTTTCGCCTCTGCCTGTGGTCTTGGCCGTTTGATGGCAGCTGGTCTTGGCGGAACCGGGACACTTCTTTCGCGTTCCTGCTTGGACCTCGTTGCTGGCCCTTCAAATTTTCCTTGTACCTTTTCCTCCGCCGCTGGTGGCCCTTCCGCAGTTCGGCGAAATTTGCTGCGGAGAGTCCTGTCCGATGAGTAGATCTTCCGTTTGGGAGCCGGGTTATAGTTGCCGTTATTTCTCCTGGCTTTCTTTGCATTCGTCGTACTTCTCCCTTCTTCATTGTGGGGGTGTTCGTGAGCTCTCTTTTCTGGACGGTGGAACGGCTTCTTTTTCTTGTTACCTTCAATTTTCCAGCGGGGAAACTTTCTTTTCAATTGCTCCTGCCTCCTAATGGCTTGCCCTTGTACTTGTCGTTGTTCCACCTCTCGAGCTTGTGCCTGCCGTGCCTGCCGTGCCTGATCCTGCAAAAGATCTTTGAAAATTTGCATTTTATTACGATCATAGTAGAGTTTTATTTGATCAATGTTTGCGGAGCATGTTTCACCATTCCTGGCTTTTAACACCTCTACAGCGTGAGTTATTTTTTCTACGACATATGGTCCTTCAAATCGTGGAAAAAATTTGGCGGTTTTATCTTCTGGTGCTGAAGAAAGTGAATGCTTAATTTTTAACACTTCATCCCCTACTTTATAAGTTACTCCCCGTCGTTTCAAATCATAATAAAGTTTTTATTTTCTCTGTGCTACTTCAGTATTCTTTTTTGCTTCTTTAATTAATTTTTCTATATCACCCATTTTAAATTCTGGGGCTCTTTGTTGCACATAAAATAATTTATGAACGGCGTTATAATCTTTCTGCCTAAAAATAACTCAGCAGGAGTTTTGCCCGTTGTATCATGTTTTGTGGTCCTAAGGGCGAAAGCAAATTCATTGACATAGTTATCCCAGCTTTTATGAAAATTTTTAACATAACTACGGATAATTTTCACTATATTTCTATTGACCCGTTCCGCTATATTTGATTGCGGCTGATACGGGACCATTTTTAAATGACGTATGCCCAGTTTTTGGCACATGTCTTCAAATACATTACTTACAAATTGAGGACCATTATCCGATATAACTTTTAGGGGCGCCCCGTATTTTAAAATATATTTATTTAAAATAGAATCAGTAACTAATTTCGCGGAGGCTCGTTTTAAGGGAACAATTTCGGTCTACTTACTAAAATAATCAACCATAACAAGGAGATAGCGACGTTTATTTAACTGACTTTTTGGGAAAGGGCCCAATAAATCGAGGTCAATTATTTCATTTGGAAATTCGGATTTAATACTATTTAGAAACCCGGCCGGGAGGAAATTAATATAATTAACTGCTTGACATGTTGGGCAGGACTGGAGATACGCCCTTGTTAACTTTTGCAGTTCAGGAAAATAGACTGCCTCGCGTACGCGTTGTATAGTTTTTCGAATACCAGCATGAGAAGCTAAAGGGCTGTCATGCAACTCCTGCAGGATATTTAATCTAAGACTAGATGGGATAACAGGTCGAAATTCGTTGTTGGAATTCGTAGTTTTTGTATAAAATAATAGACCATCTATTAGTTTGTAATGGGCCGCCCTATTTCTTATCGCCACAATATCTTTGTGGCTAAAATTTTCAGGATCCTTTAAATACTCATAAATGCTTCCAAACTCAGGATCCTTACCCAGTTCGGTTATTACAGTTTCTCGGGAATTTATTGTACATGCTGTGAGCATTGCCACCTTTACAGTATTACCTTCTTCATCTATTTTAGTTCTGGATAGGGCATCTGCTACAATATTTTCCTTTCCGGGGGTATGCTTGATTACCAGATTATATTCTTGTAGCTTGAGTGCCCATCTTATTAACCTTGGGAATAAGTTTTTCCCTGAGTACAATCTAGTTACCGCCGCATGATCAGAGTACACTGTTATTGGCGCCTTTCCAAAATAGACTCGGAACTTTTGCACTGCTAACAGAACTGCAAGTGCCTCTCTCTCGGTCGCGGAATAGTTTCTTTGTGTTTGATTTATAGTTCGGCTAAAAAATGCCACGGGCTGCTGATTTTGCGAAAGTACCGCTCCTACCGCATAATCCGAAGCATCCGATGAAATTTCTAAATTCTCATCCTTTTCAGGAAATTTCAAAACGGGGGCTTGCGTTAATGCTTGCTTTAATTTTTCGAAAGCACTATTGGCTTCGGCCGTCCACGAGAATCTTGCCTTTTTCCTTTTTAATTTTAACAATGGTTCAGCAATAGCTGCAAAATCTTTTATAAAGGACCTATAATATGAACAAAGACCTAGAAAAGAAGAGAGCTTCTTCGCCGTGTTTGAGGACGGATACTTTTGTACAGCGATTATTTTTGATTCGTCTGTCTCGATTCCTTTCTGAGATATTTTGTAACCTAAATATTTTAATTCAGGGGCTGCAAATTTGCACTTTTCGACATTAACTTTTAGACCGGCCTCATTTAATAAAAAAAAACACCTGTCTTAAATCCTGTACATGTTGGTCGAGATTATCACTAGTAATAATGATATCGTCTAAATAGATAAATGTGGACTTTCCAAGAACAGGCCTTAACACAATGTCCATACATCGCTGAAATGTTGCCGGTGCCCCTGAAAGGCCAAACGGCATACGCAGGAATGCATAAATGCCAGACTTGGTTATAAAAGCAGTCTTAGGCACGTCCTCAGGCCTAACCCCTATTTGAAAATAACCAGTCGTTAAGTCTAAAGTCGTCATATATTTGGTCGACGTTATGTTCCTTAAAATTTCTTCAATAATAGGTAACGAATATACCGGATATTTAGTTATGGAGTTTAATTTACGGTAGTCAATCGCGAATCGCCACCTTTTTGGATGTGTCAATGGATAGTCATTATTTTTCTCACATAAAACCACCGGGCTAGCATAACTACTTGAGATGGGCGTTATGATCTTTTTACGTAGCATATCGCTGATGTGGCATTCTATAATTTTTTCCTTATTCTTATCATACCGGTATGCTTTGTGGCGAACTGGCATTGAATCTCCGGTGTCAATACTATGGTTAGTAACTTGAGTAAATCCTGGAATATCACTAAATAACGAAGCAAATTCACTTACCACTTGTCGGATTCTTCGTTGCTCTTCATTAGGCAGGTGGTCAAGGTTTAACATCGGCGGTTCAGCCTTTTCTTCTCGAACTGGTTTCATCGTCAGCTTAAGGGACGCTTCATTAAAATCCAGCGTTGCTTGTGCCTCTGAAAGAAAATCTATTCCTAAGATAATATGTGCTTGCAGATTCTTTACTATGAAAAACATAACCTTTACTTGTTCGTCCTTGATACGGACGTATAGCGGTAATTTACCTATGCACATACATCTTTCTCCTTGCGCAGCTAACACTGTCGTATTATCCGAATTATACATGCGATATTTACGAAAATACTTCCTAAAAAAATCTTCTGCCACACAGGAACACTGCGCCCCTGTATCCAGGAGTGCGGTGGCTGGGATATTATTCACCAACACTTCAATCTTCGGAAGAGTCAAATTTTTCACCATTACTGTATTTAACTTGAAGGAAGAGGGGTTTTCTTGGCCTTCGGATTTCCGCACCCTCCCGTCAGCAGAAATCCGTTTTAGTTTAAATCATTTTTCATTTCCATGCTTTCCTTCTTTTTCCACTGGCCTTGAGACTTTTTTCCTGGATTGCTATTGAACTGTCGACGTTCGCCGGCTGTTTTTGAATGCTCGGGTTTCCTTGCTCACTGATTCGCTTTGCTTCCGTAGCCGTGTGCTTGACTTTGCTGTGGTCTTGGCGCACCAAATTGGTTTCGTTGTTGATATTGGCGTCTTCTTTCAATGTCCGCCGTTCTTCTACTTTCAAACTGGATTGCTAGCTCAAATAACGTTTCCAGTGTAGTCGGATTCCTTAATTCAATAAAGTCTTGCACTTGGGGAAGTAACCTCGGCAAAATCACTTGAATTATCTCAGGATCCGAACGGTTTCCATACAAGAGTTTGAAGACGTGAATTTTTCTTAAAATAAAGCTTGAGATATTTTCGATTCTTTGCTGATATATGCTGAAAATTTCCGTTTCTAATTTCGCACGATCCCTTACGACAGGGAAGGCTTTTACTAGGGCAGTCTTGAAATTTTCGTAAGTATAGGTGGGACTTTCTGCTTGACCCAAGAGACTTCTGCATATACATTTGAACCAGTTAAGCGCTTGGCCCCTCAAAGCGCTGGTAGCTAAGGTAACTTTTTGAAACTCGTGCACGGGGTAGAGCATGAAGTGGTCATCTAGTTTTTCCAAAAAACTGGTTACCGGTGAGTTTCCATTAAATGTTGCTTCTGGTTTCATCGAAGCGCGCATGGTCTGAACGATGTAACCAAAATCCTTCTAGGGCGGCAGCTGGCATTTCTGGTTTCTGAGCTGCTTCTGCAGGCAGCACGGGTTCTTCTTGAAACTCGGCCATAGTTATTCTTCTTCGTTGGGCGCCACTATCAGGTTCAATGTTCCGTCTTACTTTCTTTGGGAACATGCACAGACCTGACTCGGAACAGGGAGCTTACTAAAGCTATGTTCAATAAATGTGGGAAGTAGACAAGATACACAGGAAGGGTATACGAAACCCTTTATTTTTCACTCTTTACAATAATTTCCGTACTTCGGAATACGGAGACCAACTCCTTGTGGTCTGAACGTAAGAATATAAAAATATTTAACTAAACTCTAATTTAACTTTGGAATAACAAACAAGGCCCTACGTGGAAGATTGGCCTTATATTAACAGGAAGCGGTATGTAGTACAGAGAACTGTTAACACTACAATACGTTTAAAAATTATCACGAGGATTAAACCTCTGGCCTGGAAGACAACCAGCAACTGAGTAAAACTTCTAAGGTAAGCGGCCTGCTTCGACTAACTCCTTCCTCTCTCTCGCTTGGCAAAAAGCCACAACTTAAGTACTTGGCGTTCGCCAGACAAATTTGCATAAATAAATTAAAAGCTTTTAATTCTGGCCGGAAGTAGAAAATAAGAAGTGATAGTAAAGATTTAAAATAAAAATAAACTTTAGTAAAACTTAAGATCCTTACACATTCACTTCGCATTTAAATGACTCGTGCAAATTATCACAAAAGATGCATTTTCGGTTAACTGCAGTATGAAATGCAGCCATGGGTGTATTTTTTACATATTTTCTAGTTTCATAATTTGATTGATCAATTCGCGGAGGCACAGGATTTTTCCTTTCGCTTAATACTAGATTTGAAACTTCCCTGCATTCTATTTCCGTTTTAATAAATTGTGTTAATTCCGAAACTTCAACTTTATCTTTCGATCCTCTTTGCCGATTAAATTCCAAAACTTAATCGTCCGGAATTAATTTTAATAATATTGGAATTAATACATGTCCATATGAGCCAGAAGTTACTTCTAAAGTTTCCAAATTACGAATCGAAACTTCTAATTCGTCATATAATTTACGTAAAGCCTTTACGTTAGCAGAATTTTTAACAGCTTCTAAATTGAGAATTTTATTCATGAATGAATTAATGATCAGGTCTTTTCGACCATATCTGTCCTTTAGTAATGCTACACAACTATCATAATTACTTTCTGTTAACTCAAAGCCTGACACAACATTCGAAGCTTGTCCCGTTAAGAATGTTTTTAAGTATACAAATTTTTGTATTTTTGAAAGCGTTTCGTTTTTATGTATCGAATTTTCGAAACTATTCCAAAATTCATTCCATTGTTTGGGGTCTCCCCAAAATTTATCAATCATTAATTTTGGTAATTGCAGCGTACTACTCCCACTAGAACTGGAACTTACATGCAAAATTCCATTACCACTAGACTGGTTTAAATCAGAACTTTGGGGATTCCTCGCGGTACTGCGGTAACCGCACCTAGAAACTGCTTAATTTGACTACAATTATAAATTTCTCATTGTATTCTTCGCTTATACTATAATCTTCTTCAATTAAGTTAACATCAATTAACTCTTGTATTTCATCATCAAGCGCTCTCAAATTATTTTTCTTTTCGGTTAATAATTCAAACAATTCTCGTAATTCTTTAATCGAATTTTCCTCTCCTTCAATTTTTAATTTATCTTCAATCGCTTTAATTAACCTAGTAACAGACGATCTCAATGTGGAACGTTTACGTTTCAATCTATCTAACTTCTCTTCCATTTTATTTAATTTAAATACACCCACGACAGCAATAATAAATACTTACTAATGTACTACAAATAATCACTAAATAATTAATTTAAGATTTCCCTACCTTTATTTGGAATTCCATGGTCCCTTGAATATGAAATATCCATTGAAATCGAAACACTTGGATCGAACACCTAAAATCTTCATAAAACCTTAATTCCTTACGCCGATGTACCATCTAATAATTTTGTGCATCTTTCAAATCAGATGATGGTGGTTCAGTGAGTTCACTAATTTTAACACTTTTACATTTTAACAATATTTTAATTACTATATACAGAGCGTATTCTTAGGCCGCCGCCTTCGACATGAACAAACTTTATTCTCTTACAACTAAGCGAGCAACAGCGCCCTCTACCCTTTTTCTTCAAATTACATAACGCCAGGTTAATGCTGTCTCTACTAGAGCTCAAAAGAAAAGAGAAATAGCTGAAGAGAAGATCTTGGAACCGATTAAAGAAGAAAATAAAGCATCCTGAGATGTTTTTGAAGAAGAAGATAATTTACCGGAGCTAAATTCGGAAGATAAAACTCTCATAAAACTGGTAAACATTGACTCAGAAGAAATTGCACAACTTCAGCTTGCTGTTGAGGAACTGTCTAAAACGAAGGTACATGCAAAAATGAGAACTATAGTCTGACAAGAAAAGAGCTTTTAGTTAAAAAACGACGGATAAAATGGGCTTTGAAAGACAGCTTGTCGTTATACCTGAAAAACTCAAGCCGTCAATTATAAAGATGTGCCACGAAAGAACTTCTGGTCATTTGGGTGTTAAAAAGACCAAAGACAGACTTACTAGATATTTTTTACTGGACGAGGTGTTACAAAGAAACTGAAGATTTTGTAAGAACCTGTGATGCTTGTCAGAGCGCTGGAAAAGGAAATGACAAAAAGAAGGCTCCAATGATATTAGTACCAGTAATTTCCGAAATATTCACTAAAATAAATGTCGATGCTGTTGGTACGCTACCTATTTCAGAGACTGGAAAAAAATATATTATTACAGCTCTGTGTATGTCGTCCAAATACCCAGATGCTGTTGCGGTGACAGACATTTCTTCGCCATCTGTGATTGATGCTTTCTTACAGATTTTCAGTCGTATGGGTTTCCCAAAAGTGATCCAAACAGATCAGGGGACCTCTTTCGTCAGTACTTTGACAGAGGAATTTTTGGAGCGTTTCGGCATTAAACATGTAAGAAAATCTGTGTATCATCCGCAGAGTAATCCCGTTGAGCGATTCCATAGAACGCTAATATGGGTGTTAAGAGTCGTATGTATAGGAGCGACTTCGAATTGGGAGAATTATCTGCCATCAGTTCTTTTTGCTCTCAGAACAGTCACACACGAAAGCACTGGTTTTACACCAGCAGAATTAGTTCACGGCAAAAACCTACGAACGCCAGTCACTTTACTTTATGAGCAGTGGCTAGAACCGATTGAAGAAAGTAATAATGTTGTCAGTTACGTTTTCGAACTTATTAATCGAATGAAGAAATGCCAAGAACTTGCCGTGGAAAACATGAAAGAAGCTCAACAACGGAGGAAACATGGTACGATCGAAACGCAGTGAAAAGAGAATTTGCTAGAGGAGATTTAGTTCTTGTTTTATCAACGAATCGTCAAAATAAACTAGAAGTACAGTGGAAAGGACGTGGAAAAATCGAGCAGAAAATTTCAGAAACCAATTATATTGTAAGTTTCGAGGAACAAAATGAGCCAAATCAAGTATATCACATTAACATGCTTAACTGAAATGGAAGGAAACTTAGAAATGGACATTCCTCATTTACCTTCCAATCCAAGTATATTAAATTTCTCAGACATCATAGAGGAGAATGAACTCGAGAAAAGGTTGAAATCCGAGCAAATAGAAGATTTACGAAAGATTTTATGGAAATATTCTGGTTGTTTTTCAAATAATCCTGGACTAACAAACTTAGTTTGTCACGATATTGAGCTATTAAATAACGAACCAATACAAATAAAGCCATACAGACTGTCACCCCGACAGACTGAAATTCTCAAAAGGGAAATCCAGAAAATGCTCGATCTTAAAATTATAGAGCCGAGAGAATCGGACTATATGATGTTGATAGAATCTTCATCAAATGATCCTCGGCCTTGTATTGATTATCGTAAACTCAATGCTGTTACTAAAACTGAATACTATCCTTTGCCTAATATTGAAAAACGCATCGAAACTGTAGCAAAAGCAAAATATATTACCCTTTTAAATTTATCTAGATGCTACTGGCAAATTCCGTTAACAGAAAGAGCCCAAAGATATGCAACATTTGTAACTAGTTTTGGAAGTTTCAGGCCTCTACGTTTACCCTTTGGATTAGAAAAATGCCCCATATTTTTTTAGCAAAGTTATAACTAAAGTCCTGGCTGGATGCGAAGGCTTCGCTGTACCATACCTGGATGACATTGCCATTTACTCAGAAAACTGGGAAGAGCACCTTAAAAACTTAACTTCTGTTCTAGAGAGAATAAAGAAAGCAAATTTACGACTAAAACCATCAAAATGTAAATTTGCACAAGATCAAGTGAGATACCTAGGCCATGTTGTGGGACAAGGACAACGAACCCCGGATGAAGTAAAGATCCTGACTGTAAAGGAGTATCCTACACCTAAAATCAAAACAGAAGTACGTGCTTTCTTAGGACTGGACTAATATTATCGCCAGTACATACCGAGATATTCGGAAATTGCTTCACCCCTCACGGACGCTTTAAAGGGGTTAACAAAAAAAAAAGGAAATATACAATGGTCTGAAATATGTGATAAAGCTTTTAAAAATTTAAAAGAGTCTCTATGCAAGAAACCAATTCTGTATGCCCCCGACTTTGATAAAAGGTTTATTATACAAACCGATGCCTCAGACAATGGCATGGGTATAGTACTATGCGAATTAGATGATGAACAGCGTGAACACCCTATCTTGTATATAAGCAAAAAGTTTACTAAGTTTGAAAAGAATTATTGTACTACTGAAAAGGAGTGCGCTGCTATCATCTACGCTATCAAGAAACTGCATTTTTATCTGGATGGTCAGCAAGAATTCTTGATTCAAACTGATCATAATACTTTGGTCTGCCTACAATCCAACGCCAAATGTAACTCTAGATTGATGCGCTGGGCACTCTCATTAGAACCTTATAATTGTAAGGTCATTCATCGCCAAGGATCTTTGCACAAGAACGTAGATGTTCTGAGTAGAATTAAGTAATGTAATAACTCTTAGTGTATGTAACCACGTTCAGAATTTATTTTATTATTTAATGTATGCTCAACTGATGTATTTGAACGTTCTCCATTTTTTTCTTTTTAAATGTGGTGTAAAAGTATTTGTTTAAAACTTTAAATTTTTTACCTGAAATTTGGAAACTTATGAGAGAAGTTACCTTTTCTCTTTAAGCAAATGAGCAAGCCAAGCTTATTAAACTGTCAAATTTTACAGAACTTTTCCCTTCGGAAAAAGTCTCTCCGTTGGGGGAGAGGTTGTAACAGCTTTAAATACTATTAAAATCTTGTAGTTAAAATAATTTAAATAGATGAACATTAAGGTATTTGTGAATGGCAATATTTGAAACCAGACTCGAGTGCCACGTGCGACTCTCGCACGAAGAATGTAATTTATTTTAAAATGTTAGAATATGTTTTCTCTTCTTGTTTGTATGTCGCCATTTTGAGTGCTAAATACAGTTTTTTCTGTGTTCCATCATTGGAGTTGCTTCATATTGCCAAAGAAGTATTACAAGAGCCATCGAATTTTGAATGATGTAATCTTCCTACGAATATGGGCATGCGGAAGACCAAATTTGAAATTTTTAATTTTTTTTTTATTATCGATTTCGTATTTTGTAAAACTTTAACGAATTTTTTAGCAACAAACTCAACGATTTAAAGCAAGAAATGGCAACACTCTACGGGGGAAAAAAGTTTTTATCTCCAGCGCGCGAACTGTGCATCGGAAATTTTAAAGATAAGCTCATGTTAAAATTATTTTGCGACATTGCTATTGAACTGAATTTTATGATTTAAGTGCAAAGAACATAATATGTAATTAATAAAGGTAACACACTAAACGTTAAAAAAACGCCCCTATAGACGTAATTTAAAATCTGAAACCTTTCAGATTTTTAGTTTTGTTTATTATGTTAATTTATTTTCTTCCATGTACACCATAATTAGTCTCTAGTACTGAATTGTTCATTTACAGATCCATGTAATCCAAATCCTTGTAAAAACAACGGAACTTGTGTGGTAGAAAACAGAAAAGTGAGTTGTAACTGTCCAGGACTTTATTCAGGAGATATATGCCAAAATGGTAAGAGATAATTTTTCCCCCTCTTTTTTAATAAAATGTTAAGAGCAAATTATGATTGAGCATTTGTTTATAATAATAAGTCTTGTTTAACATTGAAGAACATGTTGTTGCAAGGCTCGTGCGCAGAAAATTCAATGGCCGAAATCAAAAGTTGGCAGCATGTGTAAAAATTAAGTACTTTCTGCATTAAATACGTGGAAAAGTTGACAAGTTTAAGGTTTAGTTTTAAACCATATTATTTATTATAGTGCCTCTAACTTGCAATTATATGAAAAGATGTATTACCATCGGAAACATTGTAAGATATGTCTCTGTTATTCCACATAAACTAAATTAGATCCTGCAACGAGCCTATCGAATTCTCGCACAGGCGTGAATAAATTACCAGCACAGAAGAAGGGTGAAAATAACCCTTTATTTAATTCAAATGATTAACAGAAAGGCACGATCTTTGTGCATTACAATAGCACCGTCAACTTGCAGTGAAACTGAAACGTAGAATATAATTCAAGACAAAAATCTAAAATAAAGTAGTGTTCGATTAGCACGTTAAATTACGCCTAGCGGTTTGACTCAATAAAGACGTAACAGATGTAATGATAATCCGAAATGACCAAGAGGCTTACTAGCGTAACAAAGAGATAGCAACGAAATGTGCGCTGGCTAGCGAAAATACGCTCTGAATAAACTCAGAGATTCATCCGTTTAAATACTCACTTCACTTAACTTTAAATTTACTTCCTGGCGAGAAAATGTTAGAGGAAGTCAATGAGTTCAGGAAAGGTATCAAACTTAAATTTGTTATGGAAAATAAAAGAAACCCTACGACACATGCCAGTCTTTAACACTTTAAACTCCATCCCAGCCATTGGTGACTGATACAATACTTTCCCTTAGACTGTGTCAACCACTTGTGACTGACAGTATACTTTTCGTCTGTATCGGTATAAAAAATAAATAATATATAATTATATATAAATTAATAAATTTTAAATAATATGGAGATCATAAAAAATGTAACTAAATATTACTTGTAATAAAAAATAATCAGTATTATTAAAACAGAAATACGTAGAAATGGCTGTCCTTGCAACGTTTCACATACAGAATGTTATAATTTGTTTTGTCGAATTCATGGAATACATCAGCTTAATCTTACTGCATTATGTTTGTGTAATTTTTTACAGTATCTTCGACCTTTGGATTTTCGTTGCAGTTTGTGTCTAAATTTTTGAATTATATTCACAGTACTGCTCCTTGGAATTTCTTCATCTTTACAATTAGATGGACAGCTAATTTCTTTAGAAACTCTGATACTCATACTTTCCTCAATAATATTTTGAAATCGAATATCACGGGCTGAAATGAAAAGAAGACAAAAAAAAAGGCTTGGCGTGTTAATATTTGATCTGAATAATAATTTAACTATTATTGTATTCTCAGGGCGCTAGCAGGAGAAGCTAAGTTTTGTTAACCTCCTTAGTTGTAATTTCAAACAAAAGTACCAATAAATATTTGGTTGCTTTATATACACAGTGCCTCTACAGAATTAAGATCATATAAAATTTAGGAAACAACAATCATCCTTCTTAGCCGTCAAATTTGTAATTAAATGCAATGCTTAGCAGTTCATACAGCTGTGGATTCCTTGAACAACTCTTCTTTTGGAATGCTGTTTATATCTATGGTCACGATTTTCTGGAGCTTTTCGTTGGTCTTAAGATAATGACTTTTGAGGTCACTCTTCCTTTTAGGAAGCAAAGAGTAGTCTGCAAAGAGTACTCTTTAGAGCAAGGAGTAGTCAAATCTGGTAGGGGTAGTTAAAGAATTATGACACGGAAAATTCTTATGATCTCGTCAAGTAGTTTTCTTTGACGAAAACTACTTGACCAGGACGTAATTTACTGATGTTCATTACAGTGTAACAGAAACTAGTTTCGGTGGCGTTTTTCCAGGCCTAACGCTCCGATTCTCTTCAGATATCTATTCCATTAAGGTCATCATAAAATAAAGAATTAACCATCTATCCTTCCTGAACTAATTCCTTCTGAATTTACCATTTCCAAACAAAATATGATCAAACATGATCTTTACTGTAGATTTCTGAAGGCCAACTTCCTGTGCTGATGCTGAACCTTCCCAATCCAAGGTGCAGTTTTGTCTTAAAATTAATCAAAATACCAGTTGTATCTGAAATTACAATTTGTTTGAAAAAATCAGGATTTATGTCTGCCATTAGGATCCAAATATGGCATGCAGAAACTCAACTTATTTTCTATGCTGCAATCAATGAATCAAAGACAAAAAGATAATAATCTCTTCTTTTTTCAAGATCTTCAATGTTAGATTTGTGAGCAATGTCTTTACTGTTCATTAGCTGTCATTCGAAGAAACAAGTGATGATTTTCTAGTAACTGTTGCGGAACATTTTCAATATTCTGATGCGTACGAGACTGCAAAGTGCGACCAATCTCAGTTTAAAACATCGCCTTGAAATTTTTCGTATGAAAGAAAAGCAATGACTCAACATTTTAAATGTCTTCTTTGGTATTTTCACACTTTACAGTGAAACTTTGTTGCTAGTTTTTACTCTGTTTTCTGATCCATGAAACATATTTCTTTTGTCAGTTTGAAATTATCTTTGAGTTTAATGACGACTTCAACTAGACAACAAGAGACATACGTTACCGCTCACACAGGCAAAAAAATGTTTCAGTAGGATTACATACATAGGATTTACCCTGCTGTAGTCTGTTACTTTCAGGGCGGGATTTAGACTTGATGAGGCCCTGAGCTATTTCAAATATGGGGCTCTTTATAAGTCTGTTATAGTACATTTTAATACTATATTTATACTATATTTTTAATTTTCTGCGGGGCCCCCAAAAATGTGGGAGCCTGAGCTATAGTTTGTGTAGCTTATACATAAATCCTGCACTGGTTACTTTAAAATAGGAACTTCAAGGTCATTTTCTGCCTTAAAATTAATTTTCTGCACCCAAATTGCTTCGTAACCTTTTTTTTTTTTTTTTTTTTTTTTTTTTTTTTTTTAATGATAAAATGATTCAGCTGCAGCAGATTGTTTCTAGTCGCCTAATTTTACCCCCACTCCATTTCTGTTTAGCGTGTTTCTCTTCAAGAAAGCGTGCAAATGAAGTCAGACCTTGAACTACAGTCTCAGATAAGGTGGAGAAAATAAGTTCAGTGCGGTGATAATAACACGCATTACAATTGCAAATGGAAAGGAATGGCAATGGTCTTGAAGTATCTATTTTAAAGAAATAATCGACCCCGGTATAATTCTAATCAACCCAGTATATGATTGACGCATTATACGGATTACTTTAATAATGGTTAAAAGGATTAATGTACATTTGGGTCACTTAGTGCAGAGTTATCCATCATAAGTATATTATCGTCGTGCATAGGTTTCGATATCGGCACACAAAAAGCTGTTTTCGTAGCACAGATAAGCCTTATAATTATCAACAATACGTAATCAAGAGAGAGAAAAATTGATCAATAATTATTTTTTTAATTATTTATTATTATTAACACAATATTAATTATTTATGATTATTAATACTATATTGTCAAAATTCTTATAAAGTAATAACAGTAATTTTGACAACTTAGGGCCTGTCAATCCTATGCCACAGCCCCTTTTTGGTAATTCTTTACCTTCCTTCTAGTTGTCTGAGCGTCCCGCAATTTTACTCGAAAAGCAACACTTTAAGTCCCCGAATAAAATGATGAACGTTTGAAATGCTGATATTACGAAGGTAAACTTCTAAGGAAAAGTTGCGTTTGTCTCTGGCAAAGTGTATACTTACTTTGTTGTTGACACTGGATAGTCCTTTAACTCTAATTGCAAACTAGCTTCTCTTATATAAAGTTTTCCACAAAAGCATTTTTTTTCATAATCTAAATGTAGTTCACCACACAAATAATCAGAAGTAGTTCAATCAACTTCTTTTATTTGAAATTTAGACTGCTGTACGATTCGTCACCTAATAAATGCATTTAAAAGGTGCTTTAAATTCTGTAAAAATTTTGCAGTGAATTATTATTATTATTGGAACAGGACATTACGCTCTAAATACATTCCTCTAAAAATATATATGCGCCAACATGACATTTCCAATGGGAAATATACTTTCACGCTTCTCTTTTGACTATAGAAAAATCTTTTCTAGACATAAATTATCTGTTAAGTGAGTTATTTCAATAAACAAAAAATGAAATAGAATGACAGTCTTTAAACACTTTTTAATGAATAAACATACTCTAAAAGCTTCCTGCAGAAAATTAAACGGAAAAAGATTGCAATTATCGTCTGATAATATATGGTGAAGTTTAACTTTGCCATTTTAATTCAATAAATATTTACTTCATGATTTTAAAAGAAAAAGGCAAGTTAATAAATGGAAACGATAAATATTTCTCTATATATCTCATATTATTATTTAGTTTATATATTTTGACAGTGTTACAATGATGCATTACTCTGCTATTTAGGTACCAGATCAGAAGATCAACCTACTGATAAAGAAATTTTATATTCTGTTGTTGGAGCAACGATTTTTGCAGTTGGAGCAACGATTCTTATTTTTTCTGGAATTTCATACTGCATAATAAGGTTAGTCAGAGATTCCTTTTTTTTTTTTTTTTTTTTTTTTTTTTTTTTGAGTAATTTTTGAAGATTGTTGCTAAAATTCTTAACATTTCACAGAAGTAGGTGAAAACGTGAACTTTATTTTTAATGTTAACAGTAAGAAAAACTATTCCTTTGTTTGGCTTTAATTGCTAACTGTATGTTCATTCGGCTAACTGCTAATTGAATTTTCTAGCAATTTCATTTTAAATGTTTAAACTAATTTGAATTACTATTATTGTGTATCGTTTGACTTAATTACTAATACTTTTCTATTAATGGCGTTATCTGAGAAAACTTCTTCACAAGACTACGAATGGTCCCAGAATGTTGAGTAATTAAAAAAGTATCGCTACAAGAGTCAATACGAAAATTTCCAACGTAACTAACAAATTGTATGATTTCTCTTTTGATCTACCATCTGGGCTGTTCCAAAGTGAAAATAAAAATTTCAATGCATGTATAAATAAACTTAAAATTCTTATTAGATAAGATGCATTTGTTAGAAAAACTTCCATTACGTTAGAAAGCACAAAAATATTATTAACCTAAGAAAATAAAAATTTCATAAATATTAAACCGATTTAATTAATGAATAGAAACTAATTTTACTTATATTATTAAATTATGCTTCGCCGACGAATGTTACTTTATATGGGTCCGTGACAACTGTCCCTGTCGGCTAAATGTCCTGTCGGCTAAGTGTCCGTGTCGGCTAACTGGTTTTGGTTAAGTGTCTCGTCGGCTAAGTGGTTGTCGGCTAAGTGTCCACGACCGATTTTTTATCGCTAATGGAATAAACAAATTTCACTTCCAACATCCTATATTAGCTACGAACGAGTGGCCGAACGGTAAATGCCGATGAATATTGGTAGTTTGGTCGTGAGCTCGAGTTGCGGCGAACGGGCTGGCTGCATAGATGTTTCTGTGATTTTCCGCATATGTAACATCGATACGAACCAGGTGTATATTTAAAAAGTGAAAAAATATGTAATTTAATTCTATAAAAATATTTAATATTTTAATTAAATACATCATGGTTTAAATGTGTGTTTAATTTATATCAATGGCATTAAATTCTTAAGAACTGCATTAATCACAGAGGAGATGCCTGACAACGAGCCATTGTCGTCATCACTTAGAACAGTGTCCACCAAAGCTGCGTGGGGGTAGAAAATTAAATGGTATTATGTTCACTATTCAAATCTCGTTTCTGTCTCAACAACAATGGTCTTCTTTTGAAAGGTTTGAGGGGATGCGGCCATGGGGCAGATTCCTTTGCCATTTAGGAGTGCTACACAACTTGTCAACATGATGTCGTGTTTTGAATGCTATCTGTGCCAATAGCCTCTTACATGTAGCATTTATTACAGGCATTTTAATAAGAGGTCGCTCTATTAATGAAGTATTGTAAACCATGGTACCGTCTGTACCAAAGCAAGTTTTCGGCAAGTTAACGATCCATTCATATACAGCTCAGATCAATCTAGATTCTTTGCTTAGACGTATGTATACTTACTTTTATAAACAACCCCAGTCTTTCTCCGTTTGGAAATCTGTAAGACGCTGCGGATATCAGTTAAGTACTATTCCACTCCCACGAAAGAAAGATAAAATGAGAACTTGGATTAATACTACGTACTACTCGGTACTCCAGGCAATACATTTTGTCATTGTGGTCAGCCAAAAGTAGCTTCTTTCTACTCTTAATTTTTTCTTCCTGTCTGTCTTTGATCTTTCTATTTTTTTTTAAAGTTCAGTCGCATGAAATCTGCTGATATTAAGTAATTTTTCTATCTATTATTGATAAATTTCTCAAAGGAGCTTATTTTTTTAACAAGGAAATGCTTAATACTTGTTTATTAAATGTGAACTTTCTTTTCTTTAGAAAAAGAAGGCAGACTAAATTAAGTTATATACAAGGTATGTATTTATATCTTATTCCATAGAAACTATCTTAATTTATCGTATTAGTTAAAATGTATTTAGTTAAAATGCTTTTTACTTTATAAGCCGCATAAATTTTTATTTTGTCAGTAAACAAGGATTATTTAAAAGCCTTAAACCAACGAATGTTAAAACAATGATGTTAAAAACAAATTTTGTTCTACGCTAACTCCATCATTAACTCTATTTAATATTTTTCTACTTTTGGTTTGGTTAAATAATTATTCAAAGGAATTATTATACACTTACAGAAACAAAATTTCTGACTACATGACATAACACTCAATTTTTACTTAACTCGTTGAATTTCTGCAGTGTAGAATGGCAACAGAAAAAAGAATGTTGATGCTTTTTGCGTTTCCTAACTACTAAATAAATAATACACATGTCTATTATGTACCCTTTATTAATAATATTTATGAATATTAACTAATTTTTAAGTAAATTATCAAAAATATATTTTTTAAAGAGTTCACTTTTTATATTCTCAAGCAACATGTTGCTATAATTTGAAAAATTAAACCGTGAAATAAAACTTAAAATCGTCAAAAATAGCTTACAAAACAGCGAGATAAAGTGTTTTTTTTTTTTTTTTTTTTTTTTTTTTTTTTTGCTTTTACTTCTCTCTTATCTTAGCTACAGACTTGTTATTGGTCCATTCGCTTTTGAAGAAGAATTAAATACTACTAACACCACCTATTAGGCGTGTAATGTAGAAATCCGACATTTGGATATCTTCGCTCTTTAAGATAAGATTTAAAACTTATTTCTCGAAAGAGGAAAAGTATATTTTCAAGGCACTCTACTCTTGTTCGTACTGATAGCAATTTATACAATGGCAATGTAACCTTTTTGATAGTGGCCGCTAGAGTTATCACTTACTTTAGGAACTCTTTAAAAGCATCCTGATTCAACTTTCTAAATACATTTTGATACTAAAACATTTTCAGAAATTTCTCAGCTCAAACAGCAACAAAAGCGTAGGAAAGTATTGGGCTGTTTGGAAAGTAATTTTTTTTCAAAGAGGGCTTAAGTGTATTTTCTCACATAAACTTCTCACTTAAGCAGTATAATCATTGTATATTTTGACAGCTGATATAACAAGGCTTGCCTGCGAAAACGTTCAGTTGATTCTACGCAGTAGATTCTAGTTAGTGCTCTTTCAAATATGGAAAGTTAAAAGCAGCATTTTCGACATATTTTCCTTTCTTACTATGGAAAAGTTAAAAATGCTGTTCAAGCAAGAAAAAAAGGCTCAAGGTGTATTGACAGAACGACAATGCCAAAACTGGTTTGCAAATTTTCGACCCGATAATTTTGATCTTAAAGATGCACCACTTTCTGGAAAGCCAGTTGAAGCTGGTGAAGACACAGTAAAGGCATTAATTGATGCAAAGCGGCGAATAGCAACTCGTGAGGCCGCTGAGAAATTAAGTTTATCGAATTCAACCGTGCATGATCATTTGAAACGTCTAGGTTTTATCTCAAACCTCGACAAAAGGATTCCTCACGTTCTTACGGAAAGAAATTTGTGCCATCGCATTGATGTGTATGATTTGCTTCTCAAACTCCAATAAAATGAACCATTTTTGAAGTGAAAAGTCACTCGGGGTGAGAAATGGGTTGTCTACAACAATGCTGAATGCACTGTAAAAACGATGAACAGGTTCAAAGCACTTCGAAAGCCGATATTCATCAGAAATGATGATGCTACCCGTTTGGTGGGATTTCAAAGGGATCGTTTTTTTAGCTTCTACCGGACAACACAACTATCAATTTTGAAGTGTACTGTCATCAGCTGGACAAACTGAATGAATAATTTGAACAGAAGTGGCTAGAATTGATCAATAAAAAAGATGTAGTGTTCACCAAGATAATGCGAGATCTCATCCAAGTTTGGTAACTCGTAACCAAACTTGGTTGCGTAAAAAGTAACCAAAAGCTTTTACTGCTTAGTTGAGATATATTGCCACCCCCACCATATTTCTCAGATACTGCTACACCCACCATATTTCTCAGATCTGGCACCTTCTGATTCTTATTTGTTCCACTCCCTACAATATTGTTTAGACGGTAAAACCTTTACTCCAAATGAGGAGGTCAAAAATCACCTAGATGAGTTTTTTTACAGCAAAGAAAAAAAATTATAAGCGCAGAATCATGCTACTGCCAGAAAAATGGCAAAAGGTATTTTACCAGAGTGAACAATATATAATTCAATGAAATATTTATTCACTATAATATAATCTTCTTTTACTTTCATTAAAAAAAAAAAAACGAAATTACTTTCCAACAAACCCAGTAGTATAGAGTAGCAAAGAATTTCGGGCACTTTTCAGTGTTACGTGTGCTTGTAAAAGCACCGAAATCAATTTCTGTCTTTTATATTAAACTAGCCACTATGCGGCGAGCCTCCCTCTGGCTTTTAAATGTACCGAAAAACAAACGTCCTCTCGACGAACGAGCCCACAAGCGGCCGAGTGGTAAAGACGCTGAACACTGGTAGTTCGGTCCGAGGTTCGAATCCCGCGAACGGGCTGGCTGCATGGGCGTTTTCGTGGTTTTCCCCATGTGTAACGTGTATACCAGCCAGTTTCCCTTAGAGAGTCCTCCACGAAGGCATCCCTTCCTTTAGGCACATAGCCCTCGTGTGCTTTGCCATAATTAAATAATCCAATCCAATCCAATTTCGACAAACGTCTTCTCGGCAAACTCCACAGACGTCGTATCCAAGTACCTCTCGACAAACGTCCAGTATCCAAGAGAAACATTAAATTTTAAAACTGTACAGAATTATCGCCCTCATTTTTCTTAGTGGCAAAAGTGCTGATATCAGCAGCAACAGTGATATATGCCATTGTTGCTGCGTGCCATCGATTTGATGCGATTTCATCAAAAAGCATAAAATAAAAAAAAAAACTCTTTCAAATTTTGAAAAACTCGCTTCGACGTGCACTGGTCTAGATGCACCTTTGTACCAAATTTCATAGCCCTCGGTCTATTAGCTAATTCGTAAGCACGAACGAAAGACACGCACACACAAACAGAGAGAGAGAGAGACTCTTCCTTTTAGTCTACGTAGAGATTATTCTTTTCTTTTATATACATTAAGTTTGGTGAAAATTAGAAAACTTTGTTGTTGATTTTCTAATGTTTAAATCTTTGTTTCTTTTAAATTAGCGCTTAGTTATTTAAGTTCTTATTTTTTTGTTAATATTTCGATATCCGTTGTTACGTTTTCGGCGCGTGTGGATTATTAAAGTTAATTCCTTTTTTTTAGCGGCAATTTATTCTTTGGATTCATTGTTGGTTACTCTGATTATTTAAATTTTTGTTATTTTGATAATGCTTCCAATTTACTTTTCGTTTCCTTGTTGATGCTTAAATTTTCATTATCGAATTCCGATTACTATGTTTACATTTGGTCAAGCTTATAGTTGCAGAAACCACACTGATAAAGGGGAATTTAAGGAAAAAGGAATTATGTTTCATATAAGCACAGAGCGTCTAATGAGGTTTAGAAGGGAGTTTGTGCAAAACTGAAAGTAAAAAAAGAAAACGAAACAGTGCATTTACTTCTTATATTCAAAAATACAATATAGGTATTCTTCTCAATGACACGGTTTTGCTCTTACACGACAAGAAAATTGTGAAAAACCCTCGTACAGCACGGCAACACGGTTTCATTCTAGCACTTGAATGAATATGCGTAAACTCACTTCTAGTACTGGGATGTTTTCCTAGGGCTTTTATAAGCTTTTTAATCATGCATGAGAATATTCTTGTATTTTCTCGATTTTTCCGGTAAGCAAAAGAGTTTAATTACGAGATACCTATTTAATAAATATTAAATGCGCGTGCTCCTGTATTTTTACTTTTTCGGCGTAGCTTTCTCTTAAAATTCGTCGCGCGCAGCATTGCACTGGGAAATGAAACAATTTAACTGCAATTCTACTAAAAGTAGCAAACTAAATACAAAAACCGTAACAATACTTTATGCATACATAGCGTTGATAAACATCTTTTATTCTAGACTCTTACAAAATTAAGTTACGTACCATGCCATCATGTGTAACAATAAAGACCAACCTACTTATACCTACAAAATAAAAAAAAATATGAGAGAATGCGGGAATACCCACATTCTCTCCCATCGATTTTTTTAATTGAGTTGCCACTATCGTTTACACTGTTTGTATCTTGCGCTTCAAGTGTACAGTTGGTAGATTTCATAAATTGTATAATTATAACTTTGGAATAAGCTTTCTCTAAAACCTTTTTGGGTATGCGTTACTGATTAGCATAGTAATATCGTGAAATTATATTTCAATCTGATCACAATTTTGAAAAGAAAATTTATTTCTTTGGAGATAAAAATACAAATATTTTATTGTTTATTAAAATGAGAAAAGGTACCTGACGTCTCAAAAAGTCTAAACTTATACCAAAAAGTCTAAATTTAAATGACGCAATAGTGAAAAACATTTTCTTTTTCTTTTAAGCTTTGAGAGTGCTCTCTTCTGTATTGGTTTTGAATTTCACATAACTTCGCCTCACGCAACACGGTATTTTCTAAGAACCTGTCTAACGTATTTCAGAAGGGATGCCAGCACTTGTAAATTAACACAACGCTTGGCAACTCATGATTCTCTTGTAAAACTCATTTTTAGAAGAGCATTTAAGTCTCGGTTTAAGGTATTGTCATATCCTGCTTTTTCTTGGGCGTGTAGCTTCTGGATATGTATATCCTTCCTACCGTAGACGTATCGTATTGTGTGCGCTGCATAAAACAGCCATTTTAACGGCACAACACTTTATTAACACACAAATAAAAATAATAAGTACAAACGAGTAACACACCAGTAATACTTCGTACTGACATACAACACGTTTTCTTCGTTACTTCGCTACTACCTACTAACTACTTTTCTCTAGTAAGTCTCATGAGAGAGAGGCGTTGCAGGCCGTTCGGCTAAACTGCGCATGCGTGGTCATCACGTCATGACACCTCCCCTCGAAAAGATTTGATTGCGTCTTTCAATGACTTGTCAAATCCACAAATATAAACATTTCTTGAAACAAAATAAAATAACATCCATGAAATTTTCGAACTTAATTAACCAATTCTTTCCATTTTAAATTAAAATTACTTCAACATAAATTCAGTAATCCTATTCATTTAAAAGGATGTAACATTCAATTAGCATTTCAAACTTAAATCCTTCACATAATCATAATCATATAAGCAGTTATCAAATAAACGAGACAATACAAATCAATCATTTAAAATTAAACATAATACTTTAGCAAACCCTGGCTAAATCTATAAACACATTACCTACGTTAGAAAAAAAAATTAGCATTTTAGCTAAAAAAAAAATCAAACTAAACAGTCAAAATGTCTTATAGTTCATAGTTCATAACATCAGTCATGGTTCACTCACTAGAAAATATAATCATGTCATTTTAAGTCACGTCATCAATAAACTCAGCATGGTCTTTTAGTCTGCACATAATGTTACCGTTCCATTTTGTTAACGCATAAATTACTGGATGCACATATTCACTTTCTGATTCAACGATTAGCTTTAGCTGTAACAGCTTATCTATTTGACGATCAGCTTCATTTCTTAGAACTTCAGGTATTCGATACGGTTTCTGCTTCCTTGGCATACTTCCAGGTTTCAGTTTGATGCTGTGTTCTCCCACATTGGCGATTTTCGGAATACCAGTTCTGAGGTTCTTATGCCTTCTTAAAATTTCCATAAGTTCTTTCTTCTTATGCGGTTCAAGGTGTGTAAAATCACATTCCTCATTAGAATAGTGTTCTTTTGCTTTCCGTGGAACAATTCTTGGAACGTTTTCAACTTCGCCGAAATCAATATCTGTATCATATATCACACCGACATTATTCACAGCGGTATTGAACTCTCGTATCTTGTTTGCGTGAACGTGCTTCGATGAATTGTCAGGCATTTGTACTATGTAACTATAATCAGTATGCTTTTTGATGATCGTAGCAGGTCCCGTCCATCTGGCATAAACTTTGTTTTGACTATCAGGGATTAAAACTATAACCCTGTCCCCTTCCTTGAATTCTTTATGACGAGTCTTTCGGTTACGGTAGAATGCATAAGCTTGTTGCTTTCCAACATCTGTAAGTCCTGCGTATTCAGCAGCTTTTTCCAATTTCGTCTTCAAATCATTCAGATAATCGGTAACTGAACTTAACTGTCCATGAGGAACAAGAGTTTCATTAGTCCATGACGATTTCAAAATAGACAACGGGCCATTAGGACGTCTTCCATAAAGCATTTGGAACGGACTAACACCAGTCGTAGCATTAGGAACTTCACGGTAAGCCCAAAGTAAATACGGTAGATGTTTCTCCCAATCTTTCGAATGTTCTCTAACGGTATGATGTATCATTCCCTTTAAAACAGCATTAAATCTTTCTACCAGGCCATTTGAACTTGGATGATAAGGAGTCGAGAACCTTGGGGACGATCCGATCCTTTTCAAAAACTCTTGGGTCAACGAAGCAGTAAAATTAGTTCCTTGATCTGAAGCAACAATTTGAGGAATTCCTGTGCGTGAAAAGATTTGCAACAATGCAGCGCATGTTGCTTTGGCATTCAAATTCTTCAATGGCACCGCTTCGGGCCACCTTGTACATTGATCAACAGCACACAAAACATATTTGTAACCTCTACAGCTTGGCTCTACAGGTCCTAGGATATCCACATTAATTACCTGGAATGGTTCTTTAGGACGTGTTACTGGCGTAATCGGAACTTCATCAAAGGGACGCTTTTTCGCTTGAAGTTGACAAGAAGTACAAGCACTGCAGTATTCATTTACATCTTTCTTGATTTCAGGTCAATAGAAAGAATATCTCAAACGTTCAGCTGTCTTCTTGGTTCGCAGGTGACTTCCCCACAAGCTAGAATGAGCTAAGTCCAAAATTTGTTTTCTTCTTTCTTTAGGAACGACTAACTGGTAAACTCTTTCTCCTAGAACTTTATCTTTATGATACAAAAAGTTGTCAATAACAATAAAGTTATTACTTCCGTTCTTAACATTTTGCCAGCATGTTTTTAAAGATGGGTCATTCATTTGTTGCACTCGAAACAGTTCTGAATCCGAAACACATTGATCGTGTCCCGTGCTACCTTTGGAATCATCCTTACCTGTATCTTCATATACAAGAGCACAACATTCTATTATCTTCTTAACAGTTTCATTACATTTTTCATTAATTAGGTTTTCCCTATCATGGTTAAGTATTTCGTCAAAATTTTCAGTTTCATGAAAAGCCATTTCACCGAAACTATCAGTAGCAAAGTTTACATTTTTACATTCAAAATTAAACTTTCTTTTATCATCTCCCCTTAACTCATTAAAAGCACTTAACGACAAGAGTAAATCATTACATAACTTATCCACCATTGCACATGTTATAAAAATAGGTGACATAAATTTATCATTTTCAGAATATATTACTAAAGGTAGGTTAATGAGAGGAGCTTTTAAAGCTTGCCCGAAAGCTGACGTGAGGATAACACTTCCATGTGGCGTACGGTATTTTTCTGGTACAATGTCGGTCTTGACAATGGTCAATTGCGTGCCTGTATCTGCTATTGCATTAATTAATTTACCATCACATATAAGTTTAACGGTTGGCAAAACATCTATTAATTCTTTAACCTCTTGATTCGCAGTAAAATATTTAGAAGAAATCTTTGCAGTTACGGCGTTAGAATTATTCTTAATTTCTTCTTTAGCAACCCCTTCCTTATCTTCATGCAACAATATATTATGATACTTAGAATTACATTTTGAACATTTTGATTGAGAAGGGCAATTTTTTATTCTACAGTTCCTTTCGAAACAAAGAAAGCACCGATTAGAAGCCCTTAAACTCTTTTTCCTTTCTTCCGGAGACATAACGCATTTTTCCGAAGCATGATTTTCGCTTTCGCAAAATAAGCAAGGGAAAGTTCGAACAACTGCAATTTTGCTTACATTAGGGGAATAGCTGGCGCCAAATTTGTTGGCGTTGAATGAATTCCGAGTGTGGAAGTTGTTTCGCTTTTCATTTGGTTGTGAATGCCTTCCAAGAGAATTAGCGTGACTCTTAGAATAAAATAGATTTAATGAAGTTCGTTCGCGACTTTCAATTTCCCGTTTTAGAAATTTCATGAGGTTATCGACATTAAAAGTTTCCTCATCTGCGTTTTGACGAGCAAAATCAAGCGTTATATCCTGAGGTATGCATTTCATTAACAAAGGGTATAGTAACTTTCCATACGATTCGGTCTTGACCCCTATCGAATTTAGTGACCTTACTTGTACGTTGCAGGTATCATATAATTCCCTCAAAGAATTAATGTCATTAGAACTTCGGACAGGCCGTAAATTTAAAAGTTTATGCATGTAAGAATTAATAAGGAGATCTTTTCGACCATACCTCTCTTTGAGAATTTTAAAAGCTTCGTCGTAGTTTTCTGGAGATAAAGAAAAGCTTTCTATTGTTTTTAAAGCTGCACCGCCTAACAGGCTAAGCAAGTAATTAAACTTATCTACTTTAGATAGTTTTACGTTTTGATTTATTCCCGTATCAAAAGAATTGTAAAATGTCTGCCACATTTCAGCATTCCCATAAAATTTATCAATCATAATCTTCGGCAATTTAACATTATAATCAGAACTTTTATCGACACCAGAAATAGATAAATTGTTACTATCATTAGAAGAACCATTAGAAACTAGCGAACTATTGCTATTTCCTTTTTCTTTCAATAATTTTGTACCTCTAAAGCTCCATTTCGCAATTTTTTCTTCGTATTCCAAGGCACTTTCGATTTCGGTTTCAATGTCATTAACATCAGTCAAAGTTTTAATTTTTTCGTCTAACGCTCTCAAAGAAATAGCTTTTACTTTTAAACTTTCCAGTGATTCTTCAAGGTCTTCAAGGTTACCGGCTGCAATTAATGATTCAATAGCATTTGTTACTTTAGTAATGGCTGAACGCATAACTTTCCGTTCTTTCTTAGATTTCGTTAGCTCTTCAGCCATTTTTGTAACCTTGAATTCCACTTTACCACAAAATAAATTCAACAAATTTCTTACCTTTCTGAAGACTCATTTACGCATTTATCCGTGAACTTTGCAGAATGACATATCCTCCTGTTCTGACACCACTGTCAAATCCTTCTTTTTCTTGGGCGTGTAGCTTCTGGATATGTATATCCTTCCTACCGTAGACGTATCGTATTGTGTGCGTTGCATAAAACAGCCATTTTAACGGCACAACACTTTATTAACACACAAATAAAAATAATAAGTACAAACGAGTAACACACCAGTAATACTTCGTACTGACATACAACACGTTTTCTTCGTTACTTCGCTACTACCTACTAACTACTCTTCTCTAATAAGTCTCATGAGAGAGAGGCGTTGCAGGCCGTTCGGCTAAACTGCGCATGCGTGGTCATCACGTCATGACAGGTATGCTTATGATTCTGTTAAAATGATTAACTTTGAAGTAAAACTTCATTTTGGTAAAGAGATGCAAGAGTCATAGCTTGTGAAAAACGAATGAGTAAGAATAATGGGGCACTGCACAAAAAAGGCGGGGATAGATCTATATCTCCCGTGCTACTGGGCCGATTGACAAAATTCAAACTGCGTCTTCCATGTTTCGAAAGCGCGACTTAGGACATAGTAAAGATCCTTTCCTTATTTCAATATAATGAATATTGAATCTTGTAGGAAGAATAAAGCTAATTTTTCAGAATAAACAAAATACTTTTATTTAAATTTTAAAACAGAACCAAAAAAAATAAATACTGCAGCTCTAAACTATCAAAATTTTAAACTCTTAACTACTGCAGTTAAAACTCTTACAACTATTAAAATATTCAAAATCCTAAACTCTCTAAAACAAAATATATATAAATCTTTCGAATCCTCTTCTTGTTGCTACACCGTAAAATGCAAGTTCTTGTCCTATTATTTATATTTCACGTTCTCTTTAAGTCACGATCTTCACAAGTCATGATCTTTACAAGTCACGATCTTTACAAGTCCCCCCACAAGAAGCACATTCTTCACCGTAGAGACAATGTTGCTCAGAGTTCATTGAGAGAGAAAGAGTTAACAGCTAACCTTGACAGAGCATCAGCATTCCCATGTGAACTTCCTTTGCGGTATGTCACAGTCATGTTATACCGTTGTAACGCTAAGGCCCAACGAGACAGTTTAGCACCATGAGGGGCGCTTTGGGTCAAGTAGGTGAGGGGATTGTGATCAGACTCAATCTGCACTTTGGCACCGAAAATCCATGTGTCAAATTTTTTCAAGGCTTCGATGACACAAAATGCTTCTCGTTCGATGGTTGACCATCGTTGTTGACAGGGCGTTAATTTCTTGCTGAAAATTGCTATGGGCATTTCTTTGCCATGTTCGTCGTTTTGAGCTAAACACGCTCCAATTGCGAAAGCAGATGCATCCGTATAGAGTTGAAAGGGCTTGCTGATGTCCGGAGTATGCAGAGATGGCATTTTAATCAACTCTTCTTTAAGTTTGTTGAAAGCTGCTTCTTTTTCAGAGTCCCATGGAATATTATTTGGAACACTCTTCTTTGTAAGGTTTGTTAGAGGTAAAACAATCTCAGAAAAATTTGGGATATAATCCCTATAGTAGCTTGCTAGCCCTAAAAGACTCCTGACTTCTTTTTTAGTGGTAGGCTTAGACAGATTTCTGATGACTTCTACCTTCTCAGGATCTGGAGAGTGAGTGCCAGAACCTATTACATGTCCTAGAAACTTCACGTGACTCTTTCCGAAATCACACTTTTCTAGATTTGCGGTTAGACCTGCGTTTCTCAGTGTCTGAAACACTTGGTGGATGTGATAGAGGTGGCCATCCCAAGTTTCAGAAAATATTGCCACATCATCAATATATGAACGGCAGTAGTTCTTATGGTTTGCAAGCACCTTATCCATCGATTTTTGGAAGGTACTTCCAGCATTTTTCAAACCGAAAGGGAGAACTTTCCATTGGTAATGGCCGGAATGAGTGATAAATGCTGTGTAGGGTTTAGCTTCTTCTTTCATAGGAATTTGCCAATATCCCTTGGTTAAATCGAGAACTGTTATGAATTTGGCTTTCCCTATTTCGAATAGTAAATCTTTAGCAATCTTCATCGGATAGGCGTCCGGAATTGTGAAGCTATTTGAAAGCCTGAAGTCTATGCACAGTCTAACGCCGCCATTCTTTTTTGCAACACATACTATAGGATGTGCCCAGTTACTGTCACTGGGTTCTATAAGATCCCATTCTAACAGTTCTTTAACTTGACGATCGACTTCCTCTTGAAGTGAAACAGGAACACAGTAGGGCCTCAATCTTTTCTGATTACATCCTTCTGTAACCTTGATGTCATGACCATCAACATTGGCTTGACCAGGTTTGCTACTGAAAACATCTATATAAGATTTTAGTACTTTAAATAGTCCTTCCCGTTGGTAATATTTTAAGTCGCCTTTCAAATTTTGTAAATGGGTCCAGATATCATCAGCAGATTTATTCATAAGATCTGCTGGTGCATAGTGGATATCTCCAAACTCTTCATCTTGGTCAAAAATGATACCAATGTGATCTACACGAGCAATATATGGCCTTAACTTATTTATATGGAGTTCTCTAATACTTCCGTTTTCCATTTCGATTTTGGCACAGTGTGGCCTGGTAAGTTTGATCACGGTAGCTGGTCCTTGCCACGTGTTGAGCAATTTATGTGATGATGATGGCATTAACACGAGGACTTTGTCCCCAACATTGAAAGTCTTTTGAGAACGTAAATTGTATCTTGAAGTGTACTCTTCTTGAGATATTTTGGAATTTGCTGATGCAATGTCATGAGCTTTTCTTAATTTTTCTAAAAGATCCTCTAGATAATTTTCAATTGAACGGGAAGCTGTAACTGGAATGCTACGTTCACCTGTCCATATCTCTTTCAGCAAAGATAATGGTCCTGGTGGTATTCTTCCATATACCATCTGGAAGGGAGACAAACCAGTGGTGCTATGTGGCACTTCTCTGTAGGCAAACAGGAGATAGGGAAGATTCAAATCCCAGTTTCTCCCATGTTCTTGGATATTTTTGTTCATCATCTCTTTTAAGGTTCTATTCCAACGCTCGACGGCACCCATACTCTCGGGGTGTCCTGGAGTGGAGAATCGTGGAGACACACCAAGTAAGTTCTCAAAGGCTCGGGTGAGTTTGGCTGTGAAGTTAGTTCCCTGGTCGGAACAAATCACTTTTGGTACTCCAGTTTGAGTAAAAAACCTCATCAAAACGTTGCATGTTGTTTTCGCACTTATGTCTTTGACGGGGGTGGCTTCTGCCCATCTGGTGCATAGGTCAACTGCACATATCACAAACCGATGACCCCTCCTGGATGGAGGTTCTAATGGCCCGATACAATCCACGCTCCATACTTCAAAGGGTGTTTCCGGTCTAACAATAGGTTGAATTGGAATTCGATCTTTGTACGTAACTGTTCTCCTCAATTGGCATTCTTTACAACTTTCACAGAATTTTTTAACATCTTGCTTAATAGTAGGCCAAAAGAATGAGTACTTGATTCCTTGAATTGTCTTTTTCTCACCGAGGTGGCCGGCAAGAGGGATTTCGTGTGCCATTCTTAGGACTTCCCTTCTTTTTTCTAAAGGTAACACAACTTGCTTAATGTTTTCACCACAGATATATTCGGAATGAAGTAATATGCCATCATTGAAAGTATATGAATTTTGATTTTTATTTGCCCATTCAAAGCATTTTTTCAGAGTTTCGTCTTGTTCTTGATGTGTCTTGAATTCTAGTCTTACTCTATTCGTTGTTTTCCCAGACTCTATGTTTTCTTGGGAAAGCCGATTAACAACAGCCAAATTTGTAGTATTTTCTTCAACTGGTAACGGTTTATCATCTGTCTCTTTGTACTCTAAGGGGGATGCATCCCAATAACGATCACAGTTAAACAGTTCGATATTCCCACAGAGTGTTTCATAAGCTGAAGAACTCAATAGCAAATCGGTAACGTTTTGAAACAGCACACGTAATGGACACTCGACCGTGAAAATCATCGTCAATTTTCATCTGGAAAATCTTTAGTGGAGTAATTTCGTTTTCACCAAAAGCAGAAGATATCTCTATTTTACTTTCTCCTTCGCAAGGTATGTTGTCAACCAATTTCTCACGGACTACTGAGATTTGTGCTCCCGTGTCTACGATTCCATTTAAAATAATATCTCCACATTTAACTTTGACAAGTTTTAATTCATCTATGTTTCTAGACACGTCCACTGATTTTGAGACAGGAATAGAGATCTTGGCAGTTAGCACTTCTGGTTTTTCTTTTTCTGTAAGGGGTGCTTGTGTTTGTATTAAGTTGTTTTGTGCTGTTGCAGAAGCACTTCTTGGTATCCGATTTTTGGTACATAACTTAGATGTATGATCTTCTTTTCCACAATTATAGCAAGTTATAATTTGAAACTAGGCTTTTGTGGTTCGTCACTCTTACGGGATGGGTACACTCTTGGCGTGTTTTCAGCGGACAGCGATTTATTTCTGAAAGCTCTTTCTGGAAGTGGAGAATGAGGTTGCCATTTTTTATTAGTTCTGTCTGCTGATGGATTACCACCATTTACCGTTTTGAGATATTACGAACACTGTCATATTCGTCAAGTTTATCAGCTAATTTGGTTGGAGAAACAAACTTCGCCCAGTCGTCAAGAAGATGGTCTCTTACTTCATAGGATACTCTTTTCTTAATTTGGTCAGTAATAATCAAGTCTTTTAACGCGGCAAAATTTGTGATTTCAAGACCATTGATCCATTCTTCAAAATAACTTGTAATTTCGTAGCAAAAATCTCTCCATGATTTTTCAGCGCTCTTTTGGTGCATCACAAATTTTTTTCTAAAGCTTTCAGGATTTAATTTAAATCTCTTCAATAAAATAGCCTTAATGTACTCATAATCTTCAAAATTTTCTTCAGATTCCCTACCAATTAATTGAATGATTTCAGATGGCATTAAAGTCAATAAACATGAAACCCAATCTTTAGGATCAATCTTTGTCCTTTTAGCTTGTCTTTCAAATAAGGATAAATAAATCACAATATCATCGTGTCTTAAATTGAATTTGGAAATAAGCTTAATTAAATCAAAATTATGATGTCCATTTTCATTTGTTGGTGGAGTTTGTGTTAGTCGAACACAAGATTCAATTTCGAGTTTCCTCAATTCAAACTCCATTTGCTCTCTTTTCTGCTGTGCTTCTAATTCTTCTTCCCTTCGTTGTTCCTCAATCTCTTCTTTCCTTCGTTGTTTCTCAATCTCTTCTTTCCTTCGCCTTTCCTCAAGCTCTTCTTTCCTTCGCCTTTCTTCAAGCTCTTCTTTCTCCTTTCTTCGCTGTTCCTCAATCTCTTCTTTCCTTCGCCTTTCCTCAAACTCTTCTTTCTCCTTTCTTCGCTGTTCCTCAATCTCTTCTTTCTCCTTTCTTCGCTGTTCCTTTTCTTTTGTTTTCCTCTCTTCAATAATCGTTAAAAACACTTCTTTAACAAATGCTTCATCATATGTATCACTTTGAATTATTTCATTTTTTATCGCCACGATTTTCATACTTGGATCTATTTGAATTTCTAATTCAGCAGCTAAAGCCAGCAAATCCTCTTTTTTCCCACGTCCCATAAAAGCCATGTCTCGATTTTATTCAGCCAATAGACTCTTAGTTTCAAAAAAAAAAAAAAAAAAAAAAATTTTTTTTCTTTTCTTTTTCTATTTAAATATAATTCACAATGAATTTAATTTTATTCGGCACGAAAATCAATCAGTGGAATCAATACTTAACGTGTTGTTCACTTACTCTGGCGAGTCAAACGAAATTACATTTGAACACTGGCGTATTCATTACTTTGACAAGTAAATAAACTAAGATTCCATGACGGAAACAATAATTAACTTTTCATAATCTTAATTAATTATTTTACGTTTACAAGGTAAATTGAGCTCTCACCTGAGTTATTTTGGTTCGTAATTATATGCGGGTAAATCCCGATCCTGTCGACTGCGCCAGTAAAGATCCTTTCCTTATTTCAATATAATGAATATTGAATCTTGTAGGAAGAATAAAGCTAATTTTTCAGAATAAACAAAATACTTTTATTTAAATTTTAAAACAGAACCAAAAAAAATAAATAAATACTGCAGCTCTAAACTATCAAAATTTTAAACTCTTAACTACTGCAGTTAAAACTCTTACAACTATTAAAATATTCAAAATCCTAAACTCTCTAAAACAAAATATATATAAATCTTTCGAATCCTCTTCTTGTTGCCACACCGTAAAATGCAAGTTCTTGTCCTATTATTTATATTTCACGTTCTCTTTAAGTCACGATCTTCACAAGTCATGATCTTTACAAGTCACGATCTTTACAGATATATATTAAACTTATATATCTATATTTGTTTTAATATAGGTATTTTGACACAAAATCGGACATTTTCTGAAATGACATACCATTTTTTTCCATATTTCGATTCTACGACTCAAATTATGCCTCGATATTAAATTTTCTAACTTTTGGTGAGAAATTTATGGAGAAATTTAAAAATTTATCTTGGCAATTTTTTTCGGTTTGCTCCAAGAATAATTCGCTTGGCGAACTTCTTAACCAGCAAACCATTTTCCTTTACCTTTTTTCTTTGTGTACGAGCTGGAAAATAGTCATCGTTCATACTTTCAAATAATTTTAACAAAGTGCGTAAATCACGTTTTCGTTATTATCGCTTATAATAAATACGCCAAATTTCAAAACTCGCCAAAATGTAAATTCCCGTATATCTTAGCAAATTTTGCATAAAAAATCTCTAATTTTTTGCATGTATGCTTAGAAGTACATCTACTTTAAGACGAACTTTATATTGGGAAAACTTTTATATAGTAATTCAAACTTTTCATCAAATCATAAAATGTAGGCAAGGTTGATTCGGAATGAACCTAAATTTCGAAATGTGAAAGAAAGAATCAAATAAGTTTAGTCAAAATAGAGATATTAATAAATATATACCAAATTCAATTAACATGGAGGAGCTAAAATTTTGAGAGCTTATTGTTTAAAGACTACTCGTGCGATTTTTCCAAACTTGACAGTTTGGCAGAAATTGAGTCGTTGAATCGAAATATGAAAAAAATATTGGCATGTCATTTCAGGAAAAGTCCAATTTTGTGTCAAAATACCTACCTATATTAGAACATATACTATATATACAAATCTAATACATATCCTAAGTCAAGCTTTCGAGACATGAAAAACGCAAGTTGAATTTCCTCAATCGGCCCAGTAAAAACGGGACATATAATTTTTTTTTTTTTTTTTTTTTTTTTTTTTTTTTTTTTTTTTTTTCGTGTGTGTGCGCGCGCAGTGTACTTTTCTTTCCTAGAAACTGTTATATAAGAAGGCTTTGCAACAGAAACACTTATTCGATTAAACGTTTTCTGTCCCTTACATAATTTCATCCCTCACATCTTTACGAATAGGAAATTTGTCTCCATTTAGTCATAAATAAATTCCTTCTGAATGATCCTCTTCAAATTGAAAAAGTCTTCAATATGGCCTTTAACCCACTAGCGGACGAGTGGTAAAAGCCGCTGAAGCCTGGCATTTCAGTCTGGGGTTAAATCCCGGAGAACGGCCTTGGCTGCATGGACGTTTTCGTGGTTTTCCCCATGTGTAACATGGATACAAGCCAGTTTTTCTTAAAAAGACCTCCACGGGGTATCACTTCTTTTCCGTGTAGTGCCTAAGAGCGGAGCACAAAATTAGTAAAAAAGTTTTTTAAAAAAAAAATGTAGTTTTTTTTTCGAGATTTCTGAAAATGAAGTTCCTGTTGCCGTAAACAATACCAATTTAGTGGATTAGGACCTCCCACCCCGTAAGGATGCCATGTGAGGCGTCAACATAAATTCGCACTTACATTTTATTCATGGAGTGTATTTCAAAATAACATCTACTGCCTGTTCTAAATGTGAATACTTTGTCCCTTCTAGCCTATTTTAGTTTGAAATAAGTGAAACAAAACTGTCAGTTTTTTTAACGAAAACAAGTTACAGATGTATTAGAACCATTTATATTAATGCAATGTGAAATATATGCAATATTAACTAAAATTAAAAACAGTTTCATTTGAACAAGTCTAACTTGTTCAAGCATAATGTCACTAATTCAAAATAACTGCACATATGCTAATATTGGCAAACAAAATTTTAAAGCAGACAAAAAAAGTAGGTTAACTTTATATGGTTATGTTGTTAACTACAAAGTACCAGTTCATATCTTGGAAACGGTATGAGATTTTTCGTGCCACTTGACTTCTAACTAACTAAAATAAAAGTCTGCGTAAAAATCATTTTTGGCACGTCCGAACCTGACACTTACACAAACTAAAAAGTAGCCAAAATCGAATTTCTAAGCTTGAGTGTAGAAATAATAGCTTCCAAATTAATAAATTCAATCGAATAATATGCAATATTAATAAAGCTTAACCTAAACATTGGCTCTCCCTCAACACTTGCTAAGAAATCGTCAAGAAAAACTTTACTGCCAGGCTAAATGCTAACAAGAATAAAAAAATGGCGTGACGACACAAACGCTGCAAAATGCTCTTTGATAAACTTTCATACTCGATACATACTTTAAACTGATTTGTATTGTTGTGGAATATGATAAATGTAGAAAAGCCAAAATAATAATAGCTGGTTAATTAAATTAAAATAAAACCTTGTAACACCAGCTTGTTATATCTTATAGATCAGTTTTCCTTTTTATGCTTTTCTTAATTTCACAATATTATGTTCTAAATCCTTACTTAAATTGTACGTAATATGATTTTTTAAAATATATTTTTGACCAATTCTTATGTGCTTTTCCAGATGTATTTTATAAACTTAAATCACATAATTTTTGCTTTTCTTTCTTGAGCTGTTATAATTTTGGATATTATTTCCCTGTATTAATTATTTAAATCTTTTTTTTTTGTTTGTTTGTTTTTAAGCGGCAAATAAGTTATTAATTTCTCACTATTTAGTTTATTTTTCTACAGCTAATATAGAAAGACTTCTCTGGCTTTCTTGCTAAGTATCTTCGTGCTAATACTCACTCATATTGAAAAATGCAAATTAAACATTATTTGCGTTTTTATTCACAAAATACGCATCTACAAACTATGTCATGCTGAAGTTATAGATATTGGGATGCACAAAAATTTCGAATTCATAATTATTCTATGGCACTGATAGATAACTCTCAGTATTTTGCTGCAGCATCGAGGATTGTATTCAGCACCGAAATAGGATACATTTTTATATCTTCTGAGTTTATTTTATATCTTTAAAATTAATTATAAGCTTCTTCCAATTGCTATTTAGTTGTTATATTTGTTTAATTCATTAAGGTAAATCACCACATGACTACCTGTTTAAAAGAGGCAGATACCTTTGTAAGAAATTTGTAAGGGATGTTTGCTTATAATAATTATTATATTTTTATAAATACAAAATATGGCCAACAGTCCAAATAAAAACATAGACTTCAACATAAAAGATTATTATGTAAAATGCACTATATAAATAATTCATTAAGGTATAAATAAATTAAATATTGATACAATAAATATTACAAAAATACAGAAAACCTGAAATACAACCAAAAAGATACAAATATTTACATATAACTGCTACATTTTGTGACTGGTATAGTTTGAAATACCTTTAATTTGTACATATTCACTTGATAATCTTTATTAAATTTTGAAATTTTTGTAATGAATAAACGTGATTTATAATGTCGCACATTAACTGCCTTTCAATGGAATGGTTTATTTATTTATTTATTTTCCTTTAATTTCAGATGTGGATTCTTCAAGCGTAGATACTGTGAGCCAAATTCATAACATAGCTTAGTTTTCCAAGATTAAACGATGTTAAGAATGAAACTGATATTTTTGGTGACAAGGGTAAAGATCAAGAAGATATGGAAGTTTCAATCAGGAAGAACATTGTGGACAATTTAGGTTCTTGCAAAAGCGTTACAGCGCCTATAGATATTGTGCAAGGCTGAGAAAAAGTCTGTAATGTTATTTTTAGACCATTTTTCCATCACACTTATTTCATTAGCTACATGTCATTTTGAGTACTGTTTCAATACTTTTGTGTTAAGCCAAACATAATTAGAGCTCCTCTGTGTTACACAGAGCATTCAGGGACTGCACTTTTCCATGACATCTACCTCCTGAAAAAAATAATTTTCTTTTCCAAAGCAAGCATGACTTTAAACGCGAATTTATTGGCTTCATGCACTAATCTAGAGCATATCGTTTTTCCATGTTAGTTTTCGGAATAATCACCAGATGAACCTAAGCATTTATAGCATGCTTCTTGGTGATCATGGATTAAGACAGTGTCTCCCAAACTTAAAAACTCACGGAGCGTTTTCCTAAATTACTTTCTGTAGAGGAGCTTTTAGGACCTACATTATGAATTTTATTGGATTGGATTTATTAGGTTATGGCTAAACACTCTAGGGCTACCTGCCTAAGAAAAGAGTTAAATTCTTGAAATGCATTATAATGAAAACTGGCTCATATTCACGTTACACATGGAGAAAAACCGAGAAAATTCCCATCTGCCCAGCCTGTTTTCCTCAATCTGAACCATGGAGTTAATGAATAAATGAAATGGCTGCGAGAAAGAATACGAATGGGAAAAGAAGGTATTAATTACTTTAAATCGATGTAGTACTTGTAGAAGCTAATATCCTTAGTTTTTGATGCAGTTCTAAAAGAGAATGTCGAAATTATTCCCGAGAGTATCAACCACTCACTTAGCATGCCATTGTAAAGAAAAAGTTGACGAAGACCGTTAAAAGAAATAGACCAGGCTATGAAACCTGAAAGATGCGACGTTTCTGACTACTGATTAGGAGCAGACGCCCCACTTCTTATCTTCATGACGTGAACTCGGATTAAACTACCAGTGTTCAGCGTTGTTACCCGCTCAGCCGCTGTTAAAGAGCATACTTAAGTTTTACGAGTTACAGGTATTCAGTTGTTGCGTTACAGTAGAAGAAGAGCGGACAGATAGTAAGAGGATATAACACAAATAGATATCTAAACCACACTGGCCAATGTCAATAAACTGAAACTATATTTTAACTACTTTAAAATTTACATAAAATATCACTGTATTTTCAATCCCCACTAATATGCATAAAATAGTAAAAACTTGACCATCCTTAGAAGCTTTTCCTAATTTTAGCAAACAAAACCTTTTGCTTACAGCAGGTTTTACATTATTGGTAAGAACAATAATATTCCGTGCAATAAATTCAGTTCCTCTAATTTAATCATTACAGTCAATTCTACTCAAATGTACATAATCGTTCAGTACCTATTATTCGATTTTTTTTTTTACTATTGATTCCAGAAGATAATTTTGATTTAATTTTACTGACTACAGTGAAATATAATGCTACAGTATGCCTAAATTAAAATATAATATTTTTAAAATAATATATACATAAACCTTTAATGAGACACCTATGTTTGCAAATTTGAGAAGTTTTCTTATTTTAGATTCAGCTGATGATAAATGCAACAGAATGTCTGTTTCTGTACTTGAGATACTTCTGTATTTTGCGTTGTTAGCGTGTATATGGAAAATCCAACTTCACTGATGTATGTAATTGAGAAATGCAGCAAGATTCGTTTTGTTTTCTTAGAGAAGATTCTGAATAAATCTTGTAAATGCAACCAAAATTCCCGTAGACTTTGGTTTTGAAACACGGATGGGTTCACTGTGAGATGCCCCTGGAATCTATGAAAACCTCATCCTTTCCTGTAGAGGTCATGATACCCCTGCGCATGCAGAGCCGTTAGGTTGCCACAAAGCGCAGGCTCGGAACCACAAGATTAGCGAGCAGATAGTATCCATGTCACAAAATTATAAGTTTTGTAAAATATTGCGCATGATAAATAAAGTATCAGGTTCCAAAAATTGGAAAAGAAGAATAAATATTTCTTTTTATAACCATTTATAATAATGTTTAAAGGTATCGGTTGAGAGTTTCAAATGTGCAGTTGTCAAAACTTGAAGTTGATATATGATAGAATATAATATTTGAAATCTAGTAATACATGAAAAAGAAGCATACCAACATGAAATTCAAAATAAAGCACATCGGCAGAAAGGATTTTGTAGTGGAAGCAAAGCTCACTAATGTTGACTGCCAATCCAAGGTTTTAATTACACAGATGAAACATATCATAAATGTAACATTTCAAAATAAGCTACTAAAAGTGGAAATATAAAATATTTTGGCAGATGATTAAAAGAAATATGAAATTAAATACTGCATTCAGAATTAATAATTTTTCTCTTACATTCTGTTGTTACAGGTGCACTGAAAATCTGATTTGGGAATATCAGGAGGTTAATCTTGAGATATTTTTTGTTTGTTTTGTTTTAATTGAGAAAAAAGTATATTTCCTCGTACACCACAAAGTCTAAGCTTCAGTCGAATATTCGGTTTAAAGTACAATCTGGCGACTATTGGCAATAATTTAGACCTTATAGCCAAAACGTTTTCTCAGTTAATAATATTGAAATAAACTACCATACTCCATTAAATGTCACCTTTATAACTATCGCCAAGTAAGTATTTCTTCAAATGTTGCCAAACTTCTACCGCAAACTAAAGATTAGCCTTTCACGCTTCAGGAACCTACCAGCGGCCTAGAGGTAAAATCGCTAAACACTAATAGTGCGATCGAGTTTCAGATTCCATCGAATGAGCTTGCTGCGTGGATTTTTTTATGCTTTTCCCCTTGTGTAACGTAGATACGAACTAGTTTCCACAGGAAGTCCTCCACGAGGACTTTGGTCTGTTTAGAGCAGGTAGTCCTAGTCTGCTTTGCCATGATCAAAGATACCAAACAGAGCCAGTCATGGTTTGCTTGGTTCAACCATTCATGTCAGTGGTTTGGTTCTTAAGGAAAAATGCACTGCATAACTATTAAGAATTTATTTTATGCTATCGTAAAATTCGGTAGTCTTCTGAACGCACAAAGGTAGATTAATTGATGTTAGATTTCAAATTTTTTCATCTACATTTTTTAATTTAACTTTCGAAAAGAGTATTCTATTCTGACAGAGTAGTTCCATGTATTTACATCACGTTCAGAATGCATTAAAGTAAATAAACTGACGCAGGATTCCTAATTGTACTTAGCTGCTTTTTTACTTTAATTTTTTTAAAAAAAGAGCATTATAATCTGACAGATTATCTTTCCAAATATTTATTTGCATCAGAAAATGTGTATATATTTTACTCGCGTTGTATGGCATCATCATCTTCAAAACTAACACTTCCCATCTTGTCATTCAATGTTTATTTAACGTCATTTGTTGTCAAGTGTATTATTTAAAAAAACGTTAAATAATTTCTCATATTATGTCAAAAAATTATGATTTCTAATGTAGTATGTTAGATGACTTGATGAATTTAAACATGTTGTACCGATACTTCAAGTTTCATTTTGTTTCGACTATTAAAGGTGGCATTTTTACATTTTTAACACATATATATACGAAATGATTTCGATGTTGAAAATATGTATATACATAAAGAAATAGTTGCTGGGTAATGGTTGATTTAATATTTCTTTATTCTCGTTGACAAACACTTTTAAGCTAACACAGATAAAGTTGGAGCACTAAGTTCGCCTGTTCTCTAAGAAATTTTATAATTTTAAAAAGTTGCATTAAGAAGCGTCGCGACAGCAATCTAGCTAGCCAGAGAAACAGAGAGCGAATGCGACGTACTGAAGATGAAATCCTCGTTCAGAACGAGATTTAGGTTTTGATGTAGCTTTATTTTGATTGGATGATAAGTTTTAAGTTTCTGAAGTGATCATTGGATCGTTAGTTATATTGGCTGAAACGCTAGTATTAGAATGTTATGTAAGTGTATGCGTTATGAGCGTTATGCAAGAATCATTTGAAACGGAATTTGGATGACGCATTAATTTTGAAATGACGCACTTTAGAGAGATTTATTATAAGCTGCTATTATTTTAAGGACGGAAAGGGAAAATAGCTAAAGTAAAATAAAGAATTAAAAGACTATTGCAAATTAAAGTTGGAATTTTAATTTACATATCTTTGTCTTATATTGTTTATGTCATATATATATATATATATATATATATATATATATATATAATAAAAGCACAATTTTGGAAGCACTGATGTAGGAAGACTACGACGTGGAAACGTAGAAATACTGGTGGCATAGATACTTGACACTTAGAAAGTCCATCCATTTTGAAGAAGTAGTAGAGCCAGATTAAATTTGCAGTTCACTTAGCACTTCAATCGTGCCTATTTCAAAAACAATTTGGCAGTATTGCCATATAAGCGAAAATAGAAGATTGCTGCAGCGCCTTAACAGGAGGAAAGAGTAAGCGAGAAGTGAGAGTGTCGCAGTAGTAATGCAGAAGAAGGGAGGAAGTCAGAAAGTTTCATTTCCAGTTAGTTTTAGTTTAAAGTATTTTGATTGGGCAAGAGATATTTGCATTAAGCGCTACGTAAGATCGCATGACTAATTTTAATGACGCAGTTTAGATTTTAGCATTATTTTTAAGACAGAGAATTGTAGATCCCCAAATAAAATAAAAGAAATAAAAGAGGTTATAGCCAATTAAAATTAGAAGCTTACTTTCATATTTTTTATCTTACATATATATACGAAAGATGTAATAAAATACAATGGCTACGCTAAGAAATTATTAGCAAGGTCAAAATTGACTATTCTAAATTTTATATTCTCTCCCTAAGTTTATCCTTTCTCCTAAATGCGAAATCTTTCCAAATTACGTGACACTGCTTGAAGTGATAACTAAAACAAAATTAACCAATCACAGCTTACCTTTACTTATGCACCTATCTAGTATAAATACTGCATCACAATCAATTACTCCACTTATTTTTTTTTCCTAACTACTGCTAAGCAAACATCTACGCGCTGTATGTTCTCCTGTCTAAGATGCTTACGTCGTACTTTTAAAATCCGTGTACATAAAATTTATCGTATTCAACTATAATTGGATAAATACCTTTTCTACCAAAATGATAATTATTTGATATGCATGAAAATAAAGAGGGCGATTTTTCAATTTCAGTTTTGTTAGCTTCGTCTGTATGCCTTTGCGCTCAGCCATGTCTACTGCCAGAAGTTAAAGTACCGGGTGTCTTCTACGCATTAAAATATCACACCCACTAATATATGTAATGATTTTAAAAATGCGTAGATTAAAACAGTGGAACTTTTAATAGCTTACGATCCGAGAAGACTGTAGTGGCTTGAAGGTGGCAGAGTGGAAAGCATGATGACGCAATTTAGCACAACGTGTCTTGAAATATCACAATCTTTATTTTTTTACGCATATCAAATCATCCTTTTTCAGACAAGATGTTTCCTAATTATATATAAATACAGTAAGTTGCATTTTGAAGTACGACGTCGTTTTAAGCAAGTAAGCGGCAGCAGCATACATGAAAAACATCTTGACGGCAGAGAGCTTATGCGGAAAAGGGTAAAGTATCATAGAACTTCAGAGGAAGAAGGGTGGAAGTCGGAAAAGTTTCAGTTCAGAGTTTTGGTTTACAATTAATTTGATTGGACAAGAGGCATCTGCATTAAAACGTTACGTAAGATAGAAAAATCTGGAACCTGGCAGAAGAAATGAATTTAGGGGCAGATCACCAAATTTAGAATGTTAATTTTGAGGTCGCCAATTATTTTTTTGAAACAGCTATCATATTTTGTTGTATCTTACACACATATGTATATATATTTCATTATTCCACTTAAGATTACCAATGTTTAATTTTTATACAAATAGTTTTGTATTAACATGCAGGTGACAGGTAACAGGTGACGGAGGACGGGGACGCCTGGCGTCTAACAGAGGTAAACAGGCATATGTCCCACACCCTCCCCTATCCAGACGCAACAACTCCCTGTGGCCCCATAAGGACGCACCGGGAGTTTATCGATACTTCAACATAAATTACTACTTACTCATAAATTACTGCCTACTGATAACATATAAATTCTGCTTTTTCGTAAATTATCGCATACACATAAGTTACTGCTTGTGCTTGTACCTGAATTACTGCTTACACATAAATTACTGCTTACACATGAAATACTGCTTACACATGAAATACTGCTTACATTAATATGACTACATTAATATGGTGCATTAATATGATGCTCAGTTACATATACATGCTACATTACACGTTAATTTGATACATAATTACACATTATTATGATACAAATACTGAAAAATACTGCTTACACATTAATATGATACACAATTGCATAATACATTGTACATATGGCAACATTCAGATCGCAGTTCACTCATATTGGGTTATTCAGTGCGGAGTATGAAACAAAATGCTGTTTCATTTAAAGAATATACTACATAGTTGCAATGCACCGTTGCGTTACACACACATATACTGTTGCACTATACATAACTGCTACTTTACACATAAGTTACTGCCTGCTGATGACACATTATTACTTATATAAGTTACTGCTTACACTTAAAATTCTGGTTACACATTAATATGATACATTATTACATATAGCATTGTACATATGGCAACATTCGGATCACAGTTTACACGTATTTGGTTATTCAGTGCGGAGTATGAAACAGCATGCTGTTTCAGTCAGGGATTATATTACATAGCTGCTGTAACGAACCTGCATTTATCCATGGCGGCCCGTAGAGCAATCACAAAACATCCGATGGTTCAGTTTTCTAATGCTATTTATTATTCGTTATATTTACATATTTACAACTGTCCTATTGTTAGGTGGACTACCTTCACAGAAATCATGTTGCCTAATCAAACGACATTTCGTTTCTACTTACATGCATTACGCTACTGCCAAGCAGCGCCCTCTACTTCTTTCTTTACAACACTCCCCACCTATGAACTCTTTAAGTTCACACAAACCGAATACAAAATAAACCATAATTTCTAAATCAAACACAACATTTGAATACTATATAAACTACATCAAATTACAAATAACAATTAAGTAATGTTTAAACACATTAAATCAACTTATAAAGTAATTACTAAATAAGAAACATTATACTAAATCAAAATTCCCAATAATTATATAAACTAAACTACATTTAGCAACAATCAATAAAGATATTCAGAAGATGATATATGTGCAAACAACAAATTAGATTATTACATTGTAACTCTTTACTACTAATTATGCACTTCAAGGTTGTACAGCAATTGTACTGGTCTCTTTAGATTACCTGTTTGAGTTTTTATTAGACAAGAGCGAACCTGACCATCTCTGCCAGGATAAGTTTCTATTATCTTACCTAGTGTCCACAAATTCCTAGGTAAACGGTCGTCATGTACAAGGACTACATCATTAACATTAAAGTGACCAGACACTTTAGTAGGTGGACATAAATTCACAGATCTTAAAGAAAGCAAGTAATCCTTCCTCCACCTATTCCAAAAGTGGTTTAACAAAGTTTGTTGATGTTTATACCTTTTGATCAAGGAATGTCTAGACCCAATCAAGTCTTCTCTGCACACTCTTGTAACTGGAAGAGAAAGTAAACGTTTACCAATTAAGAAATGAGCAGGAGTTAGCGGTGAGGGTTCTGAAGGGTCATTGCAGACATACGTTATGGGTCTTGAATTAATTATGGCTTCGATTTCTACGAAGACTGTTTCTAGCTCATTCAAAGAGAGACTAGAACGTCCAACTATTTTCCTTAAACAAGTGTTGATCGTTCTAAAATGCCTTTCCCAGAACCCTCCCCACCATGCTCCTTTTTCCACAATAAACTTCCATGTTATACCGTGGGAAGAAAACAAATTTTCTACAGATGGATGTTGAATACACTTCCAAATTTTTCGCAACTCGAGATCAGCACATTTGAATGTCTTGGCATTGTCCGAATATATCGTTGAACACAATCCACGACGAGAAATAAACCTGCGAAACGCAAGCATGAAATTCTCCACGCTCATAGAAGGGACAAGTTCTAGATGTAAAGCTCGAGTTGTAGCACATGTAAACAAAAGCAGATAATGTTTATTCTTGCTGTCCTTTGTAAAGAAGGGACCAGCATAATCCAGCCCTGTTACAGAAAATGGAGATGATTGAAGAACACGATCAGGTGGTAAAGGAGCGGTTTCCTGTGTACCGGCACGCACCTTGTATCGTTTACACAAAAAGCACTTACTTAACGTGGACTTGACGAATTGGCGTCCTTTTATGATCCAAAACTTTTCTCTAATATCAGCTAAGGTAGCTTCGACTCCAGCATGAAACAATTTGTTATGAGACTCAAAAATTACTAGTTCACTGCATCTATCTTTATAAGGTAACAGCCATGGGTGTTTTTCTTCGAAAGAAAAGTCTGAGAATTGAAGTCTGCCCTTTAAACGCAGAAGACCATGGGTATCCAATTCTGGGTTAAGTGAATAAATCGACGATGTCTTTTCTAAGCATTTTCCACTTGATAGATCTAGAATCTCTTTCGCAAAGTATTTTCGCTGTGTAAGTTTTACCCAATAGAACTCAGCTCGTGAAATCTCAACAGAGCTTAATGGACCTTTGACTTTCACTGAATTTCGTTTTATATTGTTGGTAAACCGCATAACATAAGCCATAATTCGATACACCTTCAGCAGCCTGCTGAATCGCGTTAACTCTAGTAATGCCGAAGATTCTACGTCTTGAACAGAAACATGAAGAGATGTTTGCACCCTTGCTTCGTTCTGAACGCTCTCCTCGTCGATGTTGGTCTGTTGATTTACTGGCCAAACACTTTCAGGTTGAGACAGCCAGTTAGGTCCCTGTAACCAAAGGGAACTTCTCACAAGATTAAAGGCATTTTCTCCTCGAGATAAAAGGTCAGCAGGGTTTTCACTCCCACTGCAGTGAAACCAGCATTCAGGATTCGTGAGTGACTGAATATCAGAAACTCGGTTTGATACAAAGCGTTTCCAGTTTCTTGCACATCCCTTTATCCAGTAGATAGTTATTTGGCTATCACTCCAAAGAAACTTTTGATGACACAGTTCAGGAAACAGCTTTGTCAAATACATAGACAATTTGGCGTCTACTAAAGCAGCCATCAACTCCAAACGAGGTAAAGTCATAGTCTTGAGTGGAGCTACGCGACCCTTTGCGGTAATGAAACTGGTGCAAATAATGTTTTCTGAATCAAGGTATCTAAAGTATGCTACTGCGCCGTACGCTTTAGGGCTAGCGTCAGAAAATACATGAAGACTAACATTAGATTTTTCACTACTACCAAAATATTTTCTCGGAAGAGAAAAATCCTCCAACACCTGTAATTCAGCTTGCCAGCGACTCCAGTCCTTAATTATTTCTAATGGAAGGGTATCATCCCAGTCCACACCTAATGTCCAAATTTTTTGTAACAGAATTTTCATTTTCATCACAAAGGGTTGAAACACACCAATTGGATCGTAAACTTTGGCCACCCTTTGGAGAATAGTCCTTTTTGTGACCTCAGCACTGTCATGGGATAAATTTCCTAAAAATTCGCAATTCAACTTGATCTTACCTGCTTCAGAGTTCCAGATCATGCCCAAAAATTTTGACTCTTTAGCTGGTTCTATGTTATAACCTTTTCCAATCCACCAGGAATTAAGTTCCTCGGAATTTGACCTTAATTTCCTCAAATTCATCTCAGCGTCTTTAAAAATCTTAACCGCGTCTGAGGATAATCGACATGCATCTTCAATAGTGTCTGCACCGTAGTATAAATCGTCTACATATAACGAGGAATCTAACATTTCATAACTTTCTGGATTTGTGCTTTTATATTTTTTAGTGTGGAATTTTATAGTCATCGCTAAAATTGCTGGACTACAGCAAAGACCGAATGGAAGACGTTTAAATCTTAAAACTTTATATTTTTCCTCACTATTCCCGAACCAAAGAAATTTTAAATATTCCCTATCCTTTTCTAAGATTCCTATCATTAAAAAGGCCTTAGCTAAATCTCCGCTGAAAGCAATTTCATATTTCCGAAATTTTAAAATTATGTCCAAAACCACGGGGATCAAACTAGGTCCAATGTCTAAAAAATCATTTAAGGACTTTACACCTTTAGTTCTAGAAGAGCTCGCGTCGTAAACAATCCTACAACTTGTGGTTTCCTTAGGTTTTATTATTTCCCTGTGCGGCATAAAATACGATGCCTCCGTTATTTCCTGTGAACACTTCTCAACTATACCCTCCTTCATTTGCTCTTCAATTACGGATTTATACTGCTGATAAATCTCAGGATTTCTAATAAGTCTATTTTTAAGACTTTCAAATCGTCTTAATGCGACTCCGAAGTTATTTTCTAATTGCCCTGCTTCCGATTTCCATAATAAACTGACATAGTACCTATTACCTTCTACCCGTATTTCCTTTTCAAAGCTTTGAATCATTTCTCTCACCTCGTTAGAAACCGCTGAGTCATCGGTAAGGCCCATCAAATCTAAAGTCCATAACGATCTCAATGAATCAGTTACGCAAGAAGAAAGGTTTACTATTGCCGTGTTTTGAGATACTATTTCGCTCTCTTTATCTTGAAGGCCAACTGGGACCCATCCAAACATAGTAGAAATCGCATAAATTTCCTTTCCTAATTGAATCTTTTCCCCCCTTACCATCTTCCAGTAATAATCCACACCTATTAGAATTCCAACGCTTCTTTTACATAAACAAGCGATTCGCAATCCGCACTCATACATCATTTTTAGTGTTTGTTTTGACGGCGTGGTCATATGCGCAGCCGTTATGGCGTCAGTGACGAGACAGCTGATTTTTATTTTGTTCTTTTGCTTCGCATCCGAAACACAGAATTCGACAACCTTATATGTTTTAGGTACTGCGTATTTCATTCCGAAAGAATAAATAGACAATGTTTCTTCTCCAACAAATTTTAAGTTTAATTTCTTAACTACACTAATATGAACAAAACTTCGTGTAGCACCACAATCGAAAATTAAATTAGTTAACTCTGACTTTCCGTCATAATGAGCTAACACTGAACAGGTTTGCAATAAAGCGTTTTTATTCAATGATTTATCACAAGGAACAACAGAAAGCGTGTGTTCTTTTGGGGAGTTTTGTGTTTCATCTACTGAATTATTTCGCGAACTTTCGCACAATTCTTTTATGTTTTGATCTGAAGCCGTTCGCGCTTTGTTACGATTTGAACTACTCGTACATAGTGACTCATGATGCGACTTAAACCCGCATCTTAAGCAGTTAGTTTTATTTCTGCACGATTTCCAAATGTGATATTTTCGAAAACAAATAAAGCATCTATTTTCAGTACGTAACTTACACAATTTTTCTTTAATGCTTTTATCACAAGAAAATGAATTATGGGACTTTTCGCAGAAGATGCATGCACGATTATCAACAGCATTGAAACTGGCAGCCGTAGGTACATTTCTGTGAATTTTTTTATAATCAGACTTAGCATGTTCGAAACGTGGAGGCAAGGCATTTCTTTTATCTCGCGTCAATAAACTCGACGCTTCACGACATTCAATTTCTCGCTTTATGAAGTCCAACAAGTCAGATACATTAATTTCTTCATTTGGGTTTTTCCGTCGATTAAATTCCAGAACGAACTCTTCTGGAATAGCTTTTACCAAAACAGGTATTAATAACTGACCAAATGAACCTTTCGTAACTCCTTGCGCTTCCAAATTCCGAACTGCAATTTCGATTTCATCACATAACCTACGTAAAGCTTTAATATTATTTGAATTCCTTACTGGTTCTAAATTTAACAGTTTGTTCATGAATTGACTAATTATTATTTCTTTTTTCCCGAATCTATCCTTTAAAGATTTTATACTCTCATCGTAATTTTTTGCATTTAATTCTAATGAAGATACTACATTACTCGCGGCACCTGTAAGTAATGTTTTCAAGTATGCGAATTTTTCTATCTTACTAAGACTTTCGTTTTTGTCTATAGTGCTTTCGTAACTGTTCCAAAACTCCGTAAATTTTTCAGGATCACCTGAATATTTCTCTAAAACTAGTTTTGGAAGTTTTACTGTACTTTGTACATTTTGCAGTCTAACCAAGTTTTGTTCAGGATCTTTAATACTTATTTTATCCTCTTCCAACATTCGATTAATTCGTTTAATAGCTCGAGAACATTTTTCCTGATATTCCTCAGAACTAACTACATCCGCTTCTAGAGAATCTATCTCAATTACGGAATGAATTGCCTCGTCTAATTCTTTCAAATTACTTTTCCTTTCTATTAATAATTCATGCACTTCGCATAATTCATCTGTATCTTTCTTTGCTAAGCTATCCTCGACTTTCTTTAGTAGTTTAGATACTACCGTTCTCAATGCGGTTCTCTTTCGTTTTAATCTATCTAGTTCTGCCATTATTTCGCGTTAATACACAAATGTACCCAAGACTGCAAATTATCAAAATTCAAATCAAACAAGTTCAAAATTTAATAATAATCATGCTCTTACCTAGGGCATGGTCTGGACACATACTTCCTCGTGAAGTTCACTTTAACAAATCCAAACTTTCCGTAAGATGCACCATTGTAACGAACCTGCATTTATCCATGGCGGCCCGTAGAGCAATCACAAAACATCCGATGGTTCAGTTTTCTAATGCTATTTATTATTCGTTATATTTACATATTTACAACTGTCCTATTGTTAGGTGGACTACCTTCACAGAAATCATGTTGCCTAATCAAACGACATTTCGTTTCTACTTACATGCATTACGCTACTGCCAAGCAGCGCCCTCTACTTCTTTCTTTACAACAGCTGCATTGTACATAGTTGCGTTATACCATTGCATTACATACATATTCTGTTGCATTGTACATAAATTACTACGTACTCATGAATTGCGGCCTACTGATGATACATAAGTTCCTGCTTACACATAAGTTACTGTTTACAGACTAGTATGATACATAAATATTCATAAATTACTCCTTACACATAAGTTACTGCTTGCATATGAAATACTGCTTGCACATTATGTTAAATAGATACTCATTAATTACTGCTTACACATAAGCTGCTTGCACATGATTTGCTGCTTGCACAGAAGATACTACTTACATATTAATATGATACATGATTACATATACACATTACCTTACACATTAATATGCTTACATATACACATAAATATATGCATTATATTACACATTATTACGCCTAAATTACTGTTTACACGTAAATTACTACTTACACTTGAATTAATGCTTGCACATAGAATGCTACTTACACTTTACATAATTACATATACTCATTACATTACACATTAATATGATACATGATAACACATTAATATAATACAAATACTGCTTACACATTAATATGATACATTACTGCCTACGCATAAGTTACTGCTTGCACCTTGTTACAGCTTATGCATAAATTACATGTATAAGATTACATACATATTCAGTTGCACTGTACGTAAATTACTACGTACACAGGAATTGCTGCCTACTGATGATGTATAAGTTCCTGCTTACGCATAAGTTACTGTTTACATATGAAATACTGCTTACACATTAGTATGACACATAAATACTCATAAATTACTCCTTACACATAAGTTACTGCTTACACATTAGTGTGATACAAAAATACTCATTAATTACTGCTTGCACGTAAGTTACTGCTCACACATATTCCTGCTTACACATGATTTGCTGCTTGTACAGACAATACTGCTTACGTATTAATATGATACATAATTACATATACCCATTACCTTACACATTAATATACTTAAATATATGCATTACATTACATATTATTATTCATAAATTACTGCTTACACTTGGGTTACTGCTTGCACATAAAATACTACTTATACATCAATATGATACATAATTACATACACATTATATACATACATTATTACATATACACATTACACATTAATATGATACATAATTAAGCACACACATTTGAAATACATGACAAATAAATATACATAGAGAAAACACAGTTCAACACAAAATATACAAAACATAACAGTACAATGATACAAAGTACACACGATACGACATTAAACAGCATAAAACATATATAAACATTACGTTAAACACACACATTGCATTAAACACATAAAACATATAAGGTGCACAGTTATAGTGACAGTTCAGTATAGTTTCAGGGAAAGTACTTTACAGTGGCAGTACTAGGCACATTGCGCAGAATGTACGCAATACCCACAAGTGAAACACTAGCGGTATACACATTGCAGTATGTGTTGTTGCACAGTTTGTTAAGGCAGAATGCAGTCACTGAGACCATTATGAATAGCACTGTTTTATAATGGGAGGCAAAGGTCTTGGCCGTAGGCCTTAATGGTGTTAACGATTTTGCACACTGTGTTGATTGCCGCTTTATTTTTAAGGATAAACTTGTGGAAGGCAGGTATGTTCGTGGGTTCCGGGAAATGGTGCTGTTCTGTGAGTGGGCACCGGAAGATATAGTGATCGGGTGTCCCCTCTCCCCCGCATACACAGCAATCCGTATTAGAAATAGTGCGTCTGTTGAAGTAGTCCGGGAAGGGACCGTGCCCAGTTACAAAGTTAGTAAGTGGAGCGTTTGCTATGAGTCTCTCCGTTGTCACCATCGGTAGAAAGCCATACACTCTTCTTCCTGTGTTTCCATGTTCCCATACTCTTTGCCACCACTGGACTGCTGCGCCTTTCAGCAGTCTTTTAAGATGGGAAGGTGGCGCCGGAACAGCGATGGGACGTGCGTTGATGTTTGAGGCTGCCTCTTTGGCGAGCACGTCCGCTGCCTCATTACCTGCATTGCCTTCGTGAGCTTTCACCCACGTCATGTCCACGTGTACCTGTGGGTTATCTTTTAAGAGTTTTTGAAGGCGGATGATCAACGGGGAAACATGGTTGTGTTTGCTTAGGGCCAGCAAGGCAGACATACTATCCGTATAGAGATAAGCTTTTGAGATTTTTCGGCTTATTAGATATTCAACAGCAGCTGTAATTGCTATCACTTCTGCCTGAAAGACGCTATTGCTGTCACCTAGGTGGCCTTTCCAATGATGTAATTCTTGGCTTTGCCAACAGTGCAGGAAAGCACTGCCAACGCCTTCAGCATGTTTAGAACCATCAGTGTAAAGTGTATGGTTGCTGATGTGCTGTATTTCCTTGTTGGGCTGTTGCATGATGTGGGTGTGGACCCCTAGTCCTTTATGCGCTGGATGTGTGTGCAACGGTGTATTGGGGTGCTCATAAAGTGCTGGACTGTAGAGAGTACCTGCGAAGGAGGCGTCTTTCCTCAAGTGAAGGACTCTCGTATATGTCACCTCTAGCTCGGCCTGAATGTGTAGAGGGACTATACCTGCTAGAGTAAGGGCGGAGCTCGTGGCTGTTGTGCAGTATGCCCTGCAGATGCTTATGACAAAAGGGCGTTGGAGTGATGTTAACTGCTTGATTTTCCTCGTTGTCATCGGTTGAGCCCAGATTGCAGCTGCGTACAGCGCAATCTTTTCCACCACCGTGCTATAAAGCACTTTTTGAATGTGGGGATTTAGTCCCCAATTCCTTCCTTGAAATGTATTAACATGCATAAAAACGAGGCTGTCGGGGGACAATTACTCAAGCATTTTATCAATTTTACTACATAAATTGCTTTTCACTCAAAATTCGTATTAGCAAAAATGCTTCCTACCTCTGGGTTCACTCTTTTTAGATACTTCTACTAAAATTAATATTAGGAGATAATATAATTAATATTTAGTAAATAATTTATATATATATAGCGCTTTAAGTCTAAACTGAGTCATTCAAATTAATCATGCGATCTTACGTAACGCTTAATGTAGATGCCTCTTGACCAATTATCAAATTGTAAACCAAAACTAGAAACTGAAACTTTGGAATCCCTCCCTTCTTTCTATGAACTGATGCATCACTTTTGTTTGTGCTTTTGTGCTTTCCTCTTGACCCAACGCTTTTCTTCAATCATGTATGTAATCATGTATTTGCTTATATAGCAATAAAATGCTTCTTCTTCAAAAATGGATGGACTCTCTAAGCATCAAGTAAATCTACGCCATCAGTATTTTTGTGCATTTACATCTCATTGTTCTTATATCCGTGCATCTAAACTTGTTCTGTCATTACATTCTTCGGCCAGTTCTAATTATGAAAAATTCTACACGAGTTTGTTAAGCTATGTTCACAGTGAATCATGGGAAAAATCCTGTTTTATCGAAAATGTTAATGCAAGTTTTTACCGCATTCACGATCAAATCATTCATGTCGGGTCATCCAACCACAGTTTCATTACATATATATACATAATACAAAATATAAATAAGTTTTAAATTCTTCTCACATTAATTTTGGTATAAATCATATGCAAAAACCAAAACCCAGAAGCGTAGTGACAAACATTATACGAAAACCAAAAATTAAAAATTAAATTTATGTCTTTCTATGCATCGTCATGAGGTGTTCATGCAGAGAATGAAAGACATTATGAAAATTATGATTTTTTTTTTCATTGTATTGTGCACATATATAGTTATGCAGTCAATTCTGATTGATTGGAAGTCACCTGGAGCAAATCTTTTTAGCTGCAGTTAAACTGTTACCAGAGCTTAAAATTGCGCTTATTTTGAAAAAGTAAACTTACATTTTTTACACAAACGTAATCTCCCTGCTCGGCATAGTAGTTCAGCTTCCATAGTGATAAGGTCCAGATTCAAATCCCGGAGAAGGCATCGATGGCTCTTTCTTGTGGGTACAATATAGGTATTTTCCTGTGATTCAAGTTAACAGATGGTTTTGGATGACCCTAAACAATACTTAACATTACCATTAGTCATTGTAACTATCAAGTATCACTGAAACAAAAGTTATTTCAATCGTGGATTGCTTGCTTATTTATTTGAATATGAAAATTGTCTGCCTACTGTTAGAAATGTTCTTAAAGAGCTTTCTAAAGGAAACTGGCTCATATTCATGCTACACATAGGAAGGACATCTATACAGTCAATCCGTTCACCAGGTTTCGAATCAAGGTCCAGTTATCAGTGTTCAACAGCCGTTGGAGAATTCAATCAAAACTGAAATAAAAAATCTTATTATTCTTCAAAGTACTTTCACCAGAATTTAATAAAATCGTTAGTATGCCTCAGTATTCTGATCACTGTCAAATTAAAAATAATCTTTTCAAATTTTTTTAATTAGCTTTAGAATAGAAAAAGTATATTTTAAGACCATATATAAGAAAGACACTTTATAAAGCAGGGAATAACAGTAGTTTTAAAAAATTCAGTTTTAAGAGTTTTATTTTAATTCACAAATCAAAGTATTACACGTTTTCTTAATTTTTGTTATTTCTGGTTATTTTTAAGTTTAAATAAATCTTGAAACCCAAAAAAAATTTAAAACATACTTTTAAATATAATAACTCTAACGCAATCAATGCAATCAACATTCGTAGTAGGCTATTTAAAGAGTACTGTACCCTATACTGATGTACCAATTACACAGAGTGTCATCAACAATAAGTGAAGAAACGTGTCTTTTAGAATTCAGGATTTTATTTTATTTTATATATATATATATATTGCATCGAATAAATGACTGTCCTGTTCAAGCATAGGACCGATTAACCAGAACTGACTGAATTGATAATTGATTGATATTCATATCAAGATGAGGATCTTGAAGTATTCGAACGTTAAAAATATTTCATATTTAATATTCATGTTTTGACCATTGATTGTTAATTCGTCTTAAAACATCTTAACATTTATTAACATTGTTTGCTGTTTTTGTACTGTTAAATGGTATTTAAACACATATAGAAGAGTACTCTAAATTTAGGTATAACGTAATGTAGAACTGATTGCGTAATACAGCTTCTAAAAAGGTATCTTATTTAGTAAAAGCTCATTACATCTTTTATAAAAAGCATTCTTAAATACTCAATTATTTTGATTATGTAACGTTTATATATATTAGTCCTACAATGCAACATACTTTGCTTGATTTAACTTCCTTTGTATATTTTTATCCTTTTTGTTACTGTACATGTTTCATAATTACATCATGGTATGTTTTGTAAAATAAATTTCTTATAAATTATTGTTTCAAGAAGTGTTTATTATATTGATTAATATTCACAAAAATTTAAGATTAAATTCGTAGAAAATCAAAATTGAAGAAAGCAACATTCTTACTTCTCAACCTTCATTGCACTATAATGCTTCGCACATTCAGAAAACTGCTTGATTCCCTCGCTAAACTCGCCTTTCGAAGTACTGTTTAGAATTCTTATTACTGAATCTCTTCATTATTAAAATAAAGATCTTTAAGTGAGACTTCGATTTTGGGAGTAGAAAAGGTACTGCATCGATACATACCGATGATAAATGGAAACTTGTGATTATTTGATTTCGTTACTTCAGAACTAACGTGCAGAATTCTTCTCAAATACATATCCGTTATCTTGTACATATCCGTTATGTTTTTAAAAAGCACTGAATTCACCGTTCGATCTTCAGGAAAAAGTTATGATGCAATATTCCATTCCAATCAAAAAGTTACCAATATGGTCTTTACTAGAGGTTTCTAAACCTGTAGTTTGTTATAAAGAAAAAAACTTACTTCATTGTTTGTCTTCATTGTAAAGAAAAAAAGTTACTTCATTGCACTATAATGCTTCGCACATTCAGAAAACTGCTTGATTCCCTCGCTAAACTCGCCTTTCGAAGTACTGTTTAGAATTCTTATTACTGAATCTCTTCATTATTAAAATAAAGATCTTTAAGTGAGACTTCGATTTTGGGAGTAGAAAAGGTACTGCATCGATACATACCGATGATAAATGGAAACTTGTGATTATTTGATTTCGTTACTTCAGAACTAACGTGCAGAATTCTTCTCAAATACATATCCGTTATCTTGTACATATCCGTTATGTTTTTAAAAAGCACTGAATTCACCGTTCGATCTTCAGGAAAAAGTTATGATGCAATATTCCATTCCAATCAAAAAGTTACCAATATGGTCTTTACTAGAGGTTTCTAAACCTGTAGTTTGTTATAAAGAAAAAAACTTACTTCATTGTTTGTCTTCATTGTAAAGAAAAAAAGTTACTTCATTGCACTATAATGCTTCGCACATTCAGAAAACTGCTTGATTCCCTCGCTAAACTCGCCTTTCGAAGTACTGTTTAGAATTCTTATTACTGAATCTCTTCATTATTAAAATAAAGATCTTTAAGTGAGACTTCGATTTTGGGAGTAGAAAAGGTACTGCATCGATACATACCGATGATAAATGGAAACTTGTGATTATTTGATTTCGTTACTTCAGAACTAACGTGCAGAATTCTTCTCAAATACATATCCGTTATCTTGTACATATCCGTTATGTTTTTAAAAAGCACTGAATTCACCGTTCGATCTTCAGGAAAAAGTTATGATGCAATATTCCATTCCAATCAAAAAGTTACCAATATGGTCTTTACTAGAGGTTTCTAAACCTGTAGTTTGTTATAAAGAAAAAAACTTACTTCATTGTTTGTCTTCATTGTAAAGAAAAAAAGTTACTTCATTGCACTATAATGCTTCGCACATTCAGAAAACTGCTTGATTCCCTCGCTAAACTCGCCTTTCGAAGTACTGTTTAGAATTCTTATTACTGAATCTCTTCATTATTAAAATAAAGATCTTTAAGTGAGACTTCGATTTTGGGAGTAGAAAAGGTACTGCATCGATACATACCGATGATAAATGGAAACTTGTGATTATTTGATTTCGTTACTTCAGAACTAACGTGCAGAATTCTTCTCAAATACATATCCGTTATCTTGTACATATCCGTTATGTTTTTAAAAAGCACTGAATTCACCGTTCGATCTTCAGGAAAAAGTTATGATGCAATATTCCATTCCAATCAAAAAGTTACCAATATGGTCTTTACTAGAGGTTTCTAAACCTGTAGTTTGTTATAAAGAAAAAAACTTACTTCATTGTTTGTCTTCATTGTAAAGAAAAAAAGTTACTTCATTGCACTATAATGCTTCGCACATTCAGAAAACTGCTTGATTCCCTCGCTAAACTCGCCTTTCGAAGTACTGTTTAGAATTCTTATTACTGAATCTCTTCATTATTAAAATAAAGATCTTTAAGTGAGACTTCGATTTTGGGAGTAGAAAAGGTACTGCATCGATACATACCGATGATAAATGGAAACTTGTGATTATTTGATTTCGTTACTTCAGAACTAACGTGCAGAATTCTTCTCAAATACATATCCGTTATCTTGTACATATCCGTTATGTTTTTAAAAAGCACTGAATTCACCGTTCGATCTTCAGGAAAAAGTTATGATGCAATATTCCATTCCAATCAAAAAGTTACCAATATGGTCTTTACTAGAGGTTTCTAAACCTGTAGTTTGTTATAAAGAAAAAAACTTACTTCATTGTTTGTCTTCATTGTAAAGAAAAAAAGTTACTTCATTGCACTATAATGCTTCGCACATTCAGAAAACTGCTTGATTCCCTCGCTAAACTCGCCTTTCGAAGTACTGTTTAGAATTCTTATTACTGAATCTCTTCATTATTAAAATAAAGATCTTTAAGTGAGACTTCGATTTTGGGAGTAGAAAAGGTACTGCATCGATACATACCGATGATAAATGGAAACTTGTGATTATTTGATTTCGTTACTTCAGAACTAACGTGCAGAATTCTTCTCAAATACATATCCGTTATCTTGTACATATCCGTTATGTTTTTAAAAAGCACGGAATTCACCGTTCGATCTTCAGGAAAAAGTTATGATGCAATATTCCATTCCAATCATAAAGTTACCAATATGGTCTTTACTAGAGGTTTCTAAACCTGTAGTTTGTTCGCCATTTAGAACCTTCTACGGTATAAACAGATGATAATTTTTAGAAGTCTGTTTATTATCTCTTTATAAAGTATTGAGTTTACTACCTGGCCACCAAGAATACGTTTCTGGCATATTGTCCCTTTTCAATCAAAAAAGGTAACCAACATGGTCTTTATTCAAGATATCTGAAACTGAAGTATCAGTTGGCTATGGTAAACCATTTCTATTCAAACAGAGATTCCCTTCAAAATCTTTAAAAATTACTGATTTCACCGTCTGACTTTCCGAAGTAAGTTCCTGTTAAATAATCCATTTACAGTCAAAAGAGATCATTAACATGGCCTTTACTTTAAATCTCTAAAAGTGAAATTTCTGTTGGCCATGGTGAACCTTATCTATTCTAAATAAACGGTTCTCTTCATAATCTGTCGATTGAAATGTATGGAGTTCACCGTCTGGTCTTTAGGAAGAAGTTCCTGTTAAAATATCCTTTCCCATTAAAGGGTAACAAAGAAGGTCTTCACTTGAGATTTATAAAATTGAAGTTTCTGTTTGCCATGGTATAAACTTTTTCTAGTCTAAACAGATAAGTTATTATCTTTAGAAATTTGTCCACTGCATCTTTATAAACTACTAAGGTTACCGTTTGACCTTCAAAAAGGAATTCCTGGAGAATTATACCTTTCAGATTAAGAAAGGTCACCAACATAGTCTTAGCTGTAGATTTTTAAACAGATGATTGTCCTTTTGTTTAAGCATAAGCATAGCATCAAGTTTCACTTGCAGGCACAGTTTGTTTGAAACATTTTGCAGTTTTGTTTTTCACTTTGTAATAAAATTTTATTGCTGTTCATCTCTCAGCTTTTGAATCAGTGGTAGAAGATGTTATCTGGATCGAAGTAAATTATAAAAGAGCAAGAATGCTTGTGCACATGCAGACATTTAAAAAAAAAAGCAAGTTGTAATAGTATAGTATTCAACACTGTCAAATGTCGTTTAGTACTTGTGCTGGACTTTATTCAAAAAATTAGTCCTTAAACTTCGATGCAGTACGTAAAATAGAAATAGTTGCTCGCATTTGCTTTCGAGTACCTATGTTTCTTAAAATTATTGCATAATTCTTGTATTAAATGTTAAAACATAGACTGCAAATATTTCCTGATATGTTATTTTTTTATTTCAAGGCTTGTGTGTTGCAAAATAAATATCATGAATTCTTTATAATAAAATAATTTGCTCCAAAAGTGTTAAACGATAACTCACATAGTTCGAATACTCGAAAATTTTGAGTTGTTTTGGAAGATGATGTTTCTTGTCATATTTTTGTGTTTTGAACAAAAATTACAACCCAAGAATTATTCTCTGTATTTGTAAATTATTACTTGTTTAGCAAAATAGATTAAGAGTTCCATACCTGAAATGAAACTGACAAGATGCTACAAATTCACTAAAATTTCTGTTCAGTATTTAATTATTCGCGATTTTAAAGGTGATAAAAGTACTTCAAATGTTAAAAAAAATGCAAAGAATTCAATTAACTTCTACGTATTAAAATGATAAATATTGTATGAAACTGTTCAAAATACACGGAGGTCTGAACCGCATTTCAAGTTAATATGAAGAGATCGGAGATTTAGCTTATGAAAAAACATATCAAACTAAAATATTACTGTAAAATCTCCAGCAGAGTAACTTATAATTACAGAGTAATTTGTAATAAAATTTATCTCTGAAATTATTAGAACAGACATTAGAGGACATGGATGTAATGGGCGATCAGCAAGAAGGAAATTATTGCAGATTGTCCATGCTAAGCAAATATTTATCATACTGAACGTTTTATTTGTAGACGAGAAAATCTAAACTTGTCTGGATCCGATGGATGAATCGTTGTGAGGCGAAATTAAATGAGGAAATCGAATGAATCCGAAAACCCTATTGCCTGCTGCTAAGCATGAAGTTGGAAGTATAATGGCTTGGATACACTTGCATCTATGACTGGAAATTTACTTATTATATAATACTATGGATTAGTATAGTTATATAAATATTCTTAATAAAAATCTGACGGAATCTGCAAGAAAAACTTGTCAAAATTCACTCTAGTGCAAAATTAAGAGGATTTGCAAACTGTGACTAATATTGCGAAAAGTTTTGAACCAAAGTTACGCCGCCAAACAATTATGCAACTATTCGAATACGTAAACGTACACGTGCTTGTCTGCGGAGATGTGATTATAAAGGCGTATAAGCGCAGGAGGGGTTTCGACGACTGGTGCGCTGACACTCCTTCACGACATTCACTATTTTTTACCGCAAGACTTAGGTAAATTTCATAACCAAAATGAGTATCCACGAACATATGGATGACGGAATGAGATGCAGAACTGCAGGTAATTTGAAGGCAGACCAATAACAAGCAAGAGTGACGACAGAGCTCAGTCTAACACCCAGTGTCGTCTGCAATTTGCGGAAAAAGTTTCAGGATACTAGATCCTAGACAAGATCGACGAAGATCCATAATCATAAACGAGGATTGTTATTTGGCACTTTCAGCGTGGCGGACATGTTTGCTGCAGATTCACAGCTCTGACCAGAGCTGTATGCTGACACCGGAAGCCGAGTTTCACTTACAGTTGCCCAAAAGCTCCTTCAGATAGGAATGCATACATGTACCCTTTATTTGCACTCCGGTCACTGCAGCAAACAAGAGCGCATTTAGCATGGCGCACGCAACATGCGCCTTGGACCAAACTTTAGTGGAACACCGTGCTTTTTCAGATGAGCTCAGATTCAGTCTAAACAATGATTTTTGAAGTGATGATTTTGTGATGGCCTTACAGATGAATAAGGCACCATAAAGAAAACGAAAGAAACATTTATTAAAATTTAACGTTCAAAGAATAATGGTAAACTCGGAGCACTACCTCGCTCTTACAACATAATTAATCTACCACCTGCCTCCTCTGAGGCTAACATGCAACTGCCGTCTCTCTCACTTGCTGAGCTCTACCAGGCAGCTGATTGACTCACCGCAGCCAGATACATGATTCCCCCCCCCCGGTAAGATTGTGCTACGCCAAAGCGAAGCAGAATCTGAAAATTGAACCAGCAAATACAAACTTAAATTGTATACTCCACAAACATAATTAATTCAAAATATATGAATATGTATACAAGACGTAATAACATACTTTGCAATAAGTGCAATAAACATTCATCTCACAACAGATAAACAGATGGCTTGATACAATACCGGAGTTCTGTAATAAAACATATATGCAATACTATTTCAAAACACAATATTATAATGCAACATTAAATCAGTAATTTGTTTTCAAAACAGATGGAAAGTAGCTCTCGTACAATTCCGGAACAAAAGAAAAATAACTAATGTAAAGTTTTAAAACATATTAGTTCATACTTAGTTCACACCTATTTCATTCACCAACTAGTCTTGAAAGACTATCTGCATTTTTTAATAGTGCACCAGGGCAATGAGAAATATGAATATTATAACGCTGAAGTGCCATTGCCCATCTCTGTAATTTAACTTTATAAGAATGAGGATTTACTCTTTCAACAACTTCACCTGGACCTGTCACCTAGCATATAGCTTGTTGTTAGAGTCTGGTACAAGTAAATATACTAGATTACCATTTTTAAATTCTTTGAAACTTTTGTGACGGTTAAAATAATATGCGTAAGCTTCTTGTTTTTCCGAGGCAGATAAAGAAGCGAGTTCAGATGCTTTCTCTAAATCTTTAATTCTTGTAGATAATCAACTGCTGAATTACTCAAATTAAGAAGTAATGGTATTTCACCGGACCATGATGATTTTAACACAGCTAAGGGACCTCTAGCTTCACGACCGTACATAAGCATAAATGGAGATACACCTGTAGTGCAATTTGGAACTTCACAATACGCAAAAAATAAATAAGGTATGTGCTTGTCCCAATTAACAGGATCTGTGCGAATTACATGATATAACATTTGTTTAAACACCCGATTCCATTTTTCCACTGAGCCGTTTGATGCTGGGTAACCAGGTGTCGAAAAATGAAGATGAGTTCCTAACCATTTTTCGAATTCTCGAGTTAATTGTGAGGTAAAATTAGTGCCTTGATCGCTACAAATTATTTCTGGAATACCGGTTCTCATAAAAATATCTAAGAGAGCCTCACAAGTAGCTTTAGCAGAAAGACCTTTTCAAAGGTACGACTTCTGGCCATTTTGAATGATTATCTATCAAACACAAACAATATTTTTTGTTTCCTTCCTGAAGGCGGTGAAATTTCACCAATAATATCAATGTTCACTGTATGAAAGGGATATGGCGCGCGAACCGTAGGAGTAATCGGAATGTTATCCGATTGTCTTTCCGGACTTTTTAATTGACATCTTTCGCATGTTCTACAATAATTTTCTACATCTTTGGATATGTTCGGCCAATAAAATGAAAGCTTAATTCTTTCTTTAGTTTTCCTCATACCTAAGTGATTTCCGAATATGGAATCATGAGCTAATTGAAGAACTTTATTTCGATCATTCTCGGGCAAAACTAACTGTTGTATGTTTTCCCCACAATTTTTTTCTTTATGAAATAATAATTTGTCCTGTAAAAAGAAATTATTCTTCCCTAATTCTGCGTCCTTAAAAGAATTTATTAATGTTTGACATTTTCTCTGATCGACCTTAAATTTATTCGATTCCGAATAACTGTTTAGTCTTTCATCATTCTGATTCGCAACTGAGCTATAAAAAAGATTTACATTTGACATTTCAATGGCGCCAACCGCAATTTGTTTTTGTTCATGAGTTTCCTGTTTCGTTTCAGGGAAGACTGTTGATTCATTCTCGTCTTCAAATATGCGATCCCATACATCTGGTGTAATTAAACATTGAACATTGAGCTTATCTGTCAACGCGAAAATATTCTACGCGCGAATATAGACAACTATTTGGCTTTTTGTAATAAATGGGAATAGTTGCTAACGTTGCCTCTATGACGTCGCCAAATGCAGAACTTAAAATGATTATTTTACCCTTACTTTCTATTTTTAAATCAGGAATTAATGCAGTGTTCAAAATTGGTATTTCCGTACCTGAATCTTTTATAGCTTCTACTTGCTTCCCTGCAATGTAAATAGTAATCTTTTCCAAGGAATAAAAATTAAGTTTTCCGTCGGAACACTCGCGTTTTTGTAAATGTTTAGAATTTACATTTGTAACAACCGCATTGTCCTTCGGTTTACTTGAAGTGTTAACTTTCGGTTTGACCGGGAAATTATCGTTCTGTTTACTGGACCTCTCAAATTTATTTCGCCTGTTCGGGCAATCCTTAGCCAAATGTAAACTGCTACTACACACATAACATTCTCGCGGTTTAAACGAATGTTTCTGTTCATTTACCACTGAATCTTTTCTTAGCGCTGGTGGAATATATTTAGAGTTTTTTTTTTTTTTTTTTTTTTCATGAATCACGACAATTAGTGCGTTTTTCACCTTTTATGTCATCAAAAGATTTACCTTTTGCGATGAAATAAGTGTCGCATTCCTTCGCTAGTTCTTCTGGGCGTAGCCAACTTTCACCTTGTCGAACTGCAACATGGCACGCTAAATCACTATCCAACGTTTGAAAAAATTTCTCAGAAATTATAAGTTAATTAAAGACTCAAAATCATCGACGTTTCTACTTTTACAATAATGGATCCAACATGATCTTAAACGAGAGGCGAACTGCAAATGAATTTCCCCCATCAACCTTTGAGCTTGGCGAAACTTTTCTAAACATATAATTGGTGATGGTTCATATTCCTTAAGGATTAAGCATTTAATTTTTTCATAATCTTTCAAATCATCATCTTTAATATATACTAGAATATTAGAAGATTTATCACCTATAAGTTGAAGTAAAATTTCAGACTTAAACTCATTTGGTACGCTCTTATGCTTAAAAGTCCTTTCTATTGAATCAAAAAATAAGTTCCATGCTTCACCCTTTTTAGGTACAGAAATCGATAATGCCTGTATAACTTTCAAAAGCTTATCTAATGAAAATTATTTTCTACGTTGTTACTTTCGATTTGCATCAAACGCAGTTTCACAATTTCTTCTGACTTTTTCCTTTCTTCAACCATAGTATTAAGGAATTCAATAACAAAATCTTTATCTTTCAAATATTCTTTAGAACTTAAAAGCTTATCTTTTAATTCTACAACTTTTAAACTATAATCGGCTTTTTCAGAGTTCCTTCAACACCGAAATGAAATCACTTTTAACTACTCCCTTAAACGTATTTAGAAGAAATTTTCCTTAAAGTTACAACAAAAATTTCTCATCTTTTCTCAAAATCCAGTCACCTTTCTTAGCTCTGGTTCTCGAAAGAGAGCGTGTTGTGATGGCCTTACAGATGAATAAGGCACCATAAAGAAAACGAAACAAACATTTATTAAAATTTAACGTTCGAAGAATAATGGTAAGAAAATTAACTTTCAAAGAATAATGGTAAACTCGGAGCACTACCTCGTCCCTACAACATAATTAATCTACCACCTGCCTCCTCTGAGGCTAACATGCAACTGTCGTCTCTCTCACTTGCTGAGCTCTGCCAGGCAGCTGATTGGCTCACCGCAGCCAGATACATGACAACTGGTATCCGAAGAAAGTCTGGAACACGATACCATCTCTCCCTCATCAGCGAACAGGATCATTTTTGTGGCTGAGATATGGGCTACTATAAGATTTATAGAGGAGATCTTAGAGCACTATGTTCGAATTCTCAGGGGCACAGTTGGTCCTGGGTTCCTGTTATTGGACAACAACGCTCGTTCACATAGGGCTTATCTAGTGGATGATTATATGGAAAGGGAGGATGTTCGTCCATGAATTGGCCAGCCAGATCTCCTGACCGTAATTCTACACAACATGTCCAATGCTCTATTGGAAAGGTTATTTCCTCTCGCCATATTCCCCTAAGAACCATCCCGAAGTTGAATACTGCTTTGCTGTAGAAATGGGATTGATTGTCACAAGGACTCTTCAACTGCCTTCTGTCTAGTATGCTGTAACGCTGCGCAACCTGTCTGGATGTTAGAGGGGATCATACCCCACATTAGACTCTCTTTCAATTCGATATCATAGCGTGGATTTTGGACATCTCTGTACTATGAGCTTTACTGGTTGTTACGAGTTTGAAATATTTATTTCTTTGAACTTTTGTGGCAACGCTGCGCAAGCGCGAGTGGAGATCGTCTAGGCAACGGGGAAGAGAGTTTCACTCTCGACCTCCGTAGTCATTAGGCAACGAAACTTCTGTTCTCGGTACGAAACAATGTAACTGTAATTTCTGTAATTGTAAATAATTCTGTTCATTAAAGTTTGTGTTGTAAAACTAACTTACAATCTACTAATTCGACGGATATACGTAACATGGTCAACGTCGACCCGATGAAGTTCGAACTGTTTTAAAACAAAAATCTGAAAAGCGAAACCATTAACAAGAAAATGGCTCCTGTGAAACTCTCGCAATTAACAGTCTTTAATCGAAAACGATGATATATAAAATCGCAAATAATGAGAATAAAGTCATTCTTACAAGATGAAGTGCCAGTGGATAATACGGATATTATGTTCGCTTATGCGTCAAACTATTACCAGCGTATCAAGGACTCTAAAGAGACTACTATATTCTAAAGTATTTATTTATTTAATAAAACATCACTGTGGTATATAACATACAATTAATCTTCACTAAGCCTTACAAACTACAGAAACATGTTTACCTAATTCTAAGAATTGCCCTTTTGCAACTCTCATGAAACCAACAACAATTATTAGTGGCCAAAAGGTAAAAGTAATAAGTATTGTAAAATTATAAGTATAAAATTAAAGTAAATACAAAATACATTGTTTTGAAATCCAACATCCTCCCACCTTAAGTTGTTGGGAAACAACTTAACCTGTTAGAAATATTAAAGTGTGTGTGTGTGATTATGGCAAAGCCTCGAGGGCTATCTGCCTAAAAGAAGGGATGCCTTCGTGGAGGACTTTCTAAGGGAAACTGGCTCGTATACACGTTACACATGGGGAAAACCACGAAAACGCCCATGCAGCCAGCCCGTTCGCGGGATTCGAACCTCGGACCGAACTACCAGTGTTCAGCGTCTTTACCGCTCGGCCGCTGGTGGGCCAGAAATATTAAAGAAAAACATAAAAGAACTGAATTAAAGTCCAAACATTTATAAAGTCTATAAGTCTAGTCTTTGGATAGGCTTCACTTCTCTTCCACTCCTAATTTTTATAGATTTAATATCTTTTTGGCTGTTTTCCACTGAATACCCTTCAACCCTAGCTTGTTCAAATCTTTCATTTTTTAGATCTTCGAACCAATTACATGAAAGTTCTAAAGGAAAGTTCTTTGTACGGGACGTAAAAGTTGCCCATTTGTGGGTTTCAATCGTACGAATCTAATGACATTGTCTCTTCCAGGTAACAATTCTGTAATAACGGCTAATGGCCACTCAGTACATTTAACATTATCACTTCTAATAAGAACTACATCTCCAAGTTTGATATTTTGCTCATGCTTCTTCGGATCATGTCTTTGAATCAAAAGTCCTAGGTATTCAGATCTGAATCTTTTTCGTATATCCGTGATTAGTTGTTGACGATATTTTAATCTCTTGTTGAGGAAATGCTGATCAATCTCATCCAAATCAGGAACGCCTGACTTTCGGAAATCTTGCAAAAATGAGTTAGGAGATAAAGGAACAAGTTCAGACTCCTTTTCTGAAACATGTAGGTAAGTGGACGAGAGTTAATATCAAATTCAGCATCACAGAATACCGTTGTCATTTCTTCAAAAGACAGCAGAGATTTCCCCAAAACTCTTCTAAGAATTTGTTTCATCAAGCCAACTAATCGCTCCCAAAACCCACCCCACTAAGAGGCAGTTGGGGGATTGAAAAACTATTGAATTTTCTTAGTGGTGGTGTACTGAGCAACGACATTCCAATCAACGAGTTTCAAACAATTTGATGCTACAACGAAGTTGCTTCCATTGTCACAATAAACTACAGAAGGACGGCCTCTGCGGGCTATAAAGCGACAGAAACTCTGGAGAAAAGCCTCTGTAGACAGTGAGGAACTAAGTTCAAAATGCACAGCTCTATACACAGCACACGTATATAAGCAAATCCAAGCCTTTTCTTCTCTTTTTAAATACACAGGTCCAGCCATATCAATTCCAATAATTTCAAAAATAGATGCATCTCTTACGCGATTTTCTGGTAATGCAGATATCACTTCTGTTAAATTTCTCTTTGCGTACCTTAAACAAGTAACACTTTTGGATAAAAGAAATCTAATGACTTTTTTCGCGTTTAAAATCCAATAATGTTCTCTTAGAATATTCAACAATATTTGAGAACCAGCATGAGAGTTCTTCTGGTGTTCTGTTTTAATTAACGTTTTGACAGCCTGATGTTCTCCCGGTAAAACAAAAGGATGTTTAAAGTTTTCTGTATCCTTCCGAAATGTAATTTTTGTTCGCAGTCTAATAATTCCTTCTTCGTCCTTATATGTTGCCAAAGATTCTAATTTTCTTTTGTTTAAATGATAAGAAAAGTATTCGTTTTGTATTAATAATATGACTTTCTTTTCTGCATTTTTGACTTCTTCGTAGGATAACTCTCCAATAATTCGCGAAGACTTTGCATTTAGACAATTAAAGATAAATCTTTTTATCCAAGCAATCAACCGTATCACTTTGACATAGCTTGAAAAATAATAATAGTACCAACTTGATCCGTAATGTCTGCATTCATTTTTCTTTTCATAAGTTTTGCAGCTACAAGTATTTGAGTAATTTAGAGAACAGATAGAAGAATGCCCATCATATTTTGTTTTTCTCTTTTCCTTAGCTATAGAATGTTCATCGAAATTTTGTTCTGTGATGGGCCAATTAGAAGAAGGTTCTAATAACCAAGTAGGACCCTCCCACCATTTGCTTGATAACAGTTGTCTAGCCGAACATCCTCGAGAAGGCAAATCAGCTGGATTCTGGATCCCAGTAAGATGTTTCCATGCAAGAGGATCCGTTAAACTATTTATCTCATTCACTCTGTTCTTCACAAATACCGTCCAGGATTCCTTACTTTGAATCCACCCTAAAACAACCGTTGAATCAGTCCAATAATGCTGTTCAACATGTTTCCATTGAAGCCCTTCCACAACAGATGCACACAAACGAGCTCCCACCATAGCATCCATCAGCTCCAATCGAGGGATAGTCATGGGTTTTACATAAGCCACTCTAGCTTTGGCTGCTAAGAGATGAACTTGGACATTCTCCGATGTCTCCACGCGAATGTAAACAGCTGCTGCGAAGGCCGAATGACTAGCATCACAAAACGTATGCAGAAAAATGTTTTGTCTACTTGGATCAATTGAAAAACACCGTGATATGGTCACTTCTTTCAGCAAATGAAGTTCTGAAAACCAGCTCATAAATTCCGCTTTTATATTAGCGTTGACTTCAGAGTCCTAGGTATGTTTTCTTTCCACATCTTTGGCAATAACAATTTGGGTATCAGCAAAACAGGACATAATAAACCAACTGGATCGAACACCTTATGAGTGACAGAAAGAATTATTCTTTTGGTCAAAGTTTCGAATTTATAGCTGTCTAACCAGTCCATATTTATCATCAGCGTATCCTTGTTTCTATCCCATAAAAGTCCTAATACAGAAGTAAATGATTCAGGACCATTATCATTAGTGTACTGCCAGCCTCTCAAATTGAATTTTCCCTCACTCAGTATGGCTTGAGACGTTTCAATGAAGGGGAATATATCACATGTATCATTTAAGCTCGTTACTAAATTATCAACATAGAAACTCGAAAGAAGAATCTTAACATAATCTTGATTATATCTGGCATCATTCAAATATTTTCCCAAATGATAATCTAAGACTGCTCCCAAAAGAAAAGGGCTGCTCTTTACACCAAAGACCAATCTGTTGTGTTGCATTACCTTAATTTCTTTACAGTCGCTATCATTCTACCAGAAGAATCTCAAATAGTTTCGTTCTTCCGGCCGAACGCTCACTTGCAAAAAGGCCTTTCCAATATCTGCAATAACACCATATTTAAATTCTCTAAGTCTCAGAAGGAGACTTGTAATGACTTCTAATAAATTAGGACCGGATTCTAGACACTGGTTCAAAGATGGAGATCCAATTTGCGTAGCAGACGCATCGAACACTGGACGTACTTTGGTAGTACCATGTTCCTTGACTACAGGTGTGAAGAAGAAAGTGCTGGTGTGAATCATGCACATCTGTGACATCATCTATTGTTCTCAATTCAGTCCATTGCTTAAAGACATCATCATAGGTATCAAATAATTTTTCTGAATTCAGCTTTTCTGTTGAGACTTGAAGTCTTCTTATCGCTATATCTTTGTTGGTTGGGAGAGGCAAATGATCGTCTTTCCACGGTAAGGCAACTTCGTACCGCCCATCATCATTGATTCGTACTCTTGAAAATATTTCTTCGTGAGAAATTCCTTTTTCTTTCGTGATTTTACTTCGACTGGATCAGATATTCCTAAGATGTCTAAGGTAAAAAGGTCAGAAATATTGGCATCTTTCACAAACATTGTTACAATCGTCATCACCGTATCTTCCCTTTCAGCATTCACTGATGTTTTACCAATCAATGTCCAGCCCAGGTAAGTTTCTATGGCTACAATACCACTAGAAAGTACTATTTTTCTGTCGGTGAAAAGTCGACCAGCCACATCTGCACCAATTAAAAGATCAATAGGCCCTGATGAATCTTCAGTGTCATAAAATGGTATATTCATGGACCTGAGCTCTTTAATCCATGGCCCATTTAAGGCAGAAGGTACAGCATCACAAATTGTATCTTACTCATAAATATCAAAAGTACAAGTAATATTATCGTCTAAACTCTTTGGCTTACTTTTGTAGACATTATGCACGTTTTCATGTGTTCGTTCTCCTCCAAAAAGGGCGTGGCTTTAAATCTGTTGTATAGAAGGTATCAGGCCTAGAGTAGAAATTAAATCCTTCCTTAAATATGATTTTTGAGATCCTGTGTCATATAAAGCTCAAACACAAAGTGTACAATTATTTCTAATTATTTTTACTTTCAGGGTTTGCAAAAGTACTTGTGGTGTGTTGCTAACGCTAGAAAGATTTACAGAACTTTCTTCCTTGCTAGTTTCTTTTTCATTGCTGTTTAACATAGGCTTCTTAACATTTGTTTTATTTTTAAGCAATTCTAAACACATAATTACGCTGTGATTTTTATGGCAAATTGCACATTTAATAGAACTCCTGCATTTATTTGCACAGTGACCAGCCTTTAAACAGCGAAAGCAGTGCCCTTTATCTTTTAAGAGTTTTTGCCTCTCTGAAAATGTCATTTTTTGAGCTTTAAAACAATTAAATGAATCATGTTTTCCGCTGCAAAACACTCACTTCTTAGCAGAAGAATCAGGACTCAACAAACTTGCTGCCGTTGATGGTCGATCGTGAACAGTTTTAATAGATTTAATCCCACAGGTCACTTCGTTCTTCAAACCAAAACCAGCCATAGCTAAACTTATGCGTTCTTCGGATTCTACTTCTGATTTCAAAAATTTTAATAAACTGTCCAGTCTACATTTTGGGTCTGGACCATGGTCAACATTTGCACTTCTTTGATAGGCTCTTAAAAAATCCTCAGACAAGCAAGATTCAATTAAAGGATAAAGTAATGCAGCACCTTTATCTGTAGTGACGCCAAGGGTTTCCAGAGCCCGAATTTGTTGTTCCAAATTATCATATAATGCACATAAGTTATTACAGGAATTACTAGAACTTGCATTTCTCAGGACCAATTTCAACAATTCTCTCACATAAACTTCCACTTGCAAGTCGTTTCGGCCAAAACGAGCCTTCAAACATTCTATGGCCTTGGGATAATTAGCAGATGTAGGGCAAAAACTTTCTATAACCTCCCTTGCACGTGAACCCTCAACACTTGCTTGTAATAAATATTGAAATTTATCACTATCAGAAATCGTAGTATCTTTGTCAATTTTTTCCAAAAAAATAACGATTCCTTAATTTCACCATCAAATTTTCGTAATTCAAGCTTTGGAAGTTTAAATGTACGTTTACATACATTCTCATTAACAGATTCATTCAAAATTAAATTTGAAGTACTTACATTTTGTAGATTCTGAAGAATATCTTTCACTTTATTTTCTATTCTAACGGCCTTGTCACGATAATCTTCAATAATATCGAATTCTGTTTCAATTTCGTTTCCGAACAGTCTGCTAAGATAACGTACGTGCGTATCTTCCAAACGTTGAGCTTTCGAAACAAAAACATTAAGCTCCGACTGTAATTGAGAAGAATTTATATCACTTTTCTTTAAAATTTCTTCTAAAACATTGAAGGCTTTTGTAAAAGCAGCTCTGTGAATCTTCTTTTCAATTTTAATAGCTTCTTTAGCTTCTATTTTTATACTTTAGAATTCCAAACTAACGTCTCTTATGTCCCACCGAGGGTACCAATAAAATGTTCGCTTATGCGTCAAACTATTACGCTACCAGCGTATCAAGGACTCTAAAGAGACTACTATATTCTAAAGTATTCATTTATTTAATAAAAACATCACTGAGGTATATAACATACAATTAATCTTCACTAAGCCTAACTAACTACAGAAACATGTTTACCTAATTCTAAGAATTGCCCTGTTGCCACTCTCATGAAACCAAACTAACAACAATTATTAGTGACCAAAAGGTAAAAGTAATAAGCATTGTAAAATTATAAGTATAAAATTAAAATAAAGTAAATACAAAATACAAACCACATTGTTTTGAAATCCAACATATTATTCAAAAGCTTCAAGCAGTGGATAAACTACGTTCTAAGTTAGAAGATTTACGCAACGAATGCTACAGCGCGCTTTCGGACGTTGATTTGCCAGCCTTTGAAGCAAGCCTGGATGATCTGCATATTGACCTCGAAACATGCGAGGTAAGCTTTCAAAAAATTCTGAATCAAAATTCTATTGCAAATGTTAAAAGTAGTCCGTCCTCTGGCAACTGTAAAGTAAAATTGCCGTCAATTAATCTTCTCGAGTTCTCAGGTTTATATGCCGAATGGCTATCATTCAAATTACAGTTTATAGCATTAATTGATAATAATGATCAGTTGTCAGAACAACAAAAATTATATTATTTTCAATCATCACTCAAGGGTAATGCCAAACAACTAATAACGGTAAATGATACATATAATAGTTTATTCGAAGCATTAAAAAAAGTTTTGAAAACGCACGGTTGCTTATTATGAGTCATATTAATGAAATATTTAACTGCTCTAAAGTAAATGTGAATCCGCATATAATGTAAGGCAGATGCTTGATAAAATCGAAAGTAATTTGCGATCCTTAAAACAGTTGGAATTACACGCAAACCCTCTTTATGAAGCAATCTTAATATATGTAATTCTTCAATTTATACGAAATCAAATTAGGTTCTGAATTACCGAGCTGGGCAAAGTTTACAGAATTTATAAACAAAAGATGCCAAGCTTTGGATAACGTAAACAAAGTTATGGAAGGAAATGAATTTAAACGGGAATTAACTCCGAAATTCAAAACGCTAATAGTAAAAAATGACAAAAATAATTGTACGTTAGGATGCAGCGAATCACACCCCATTTTCAGATGTAAAAGATTTATTGAATCAAACGCAGACGAGAGATTAAAATACGTTAGAAAGTTTAATCTGTTATAACCATGGAGGTAGGAAGTAAGATGGAGTCGCCCTAAACAAGTTTCTTCCGTACCCTGCTCTGAAGCACCTGTGATCCCTACGTGGTGACCAAAACATTGGGTCATTTACCATTGAGTTCTATGGGATTTGACGCGTTCGGATGTAAATATTTAGTAATTACGTCGTAAATATACATATAAATGTATATATTTTCTTTTTCTACAACACTTCAGAGTCCTAAGTATGTGAAAACAACATATTTTTAAACAACATTTCATTCTGAACGGAATTAAGTGCTATACTTTTCACAGGACAGTTTTCTCAGAATGGTTTAATTTGAATGAAATATTTTCACAAGTTTTCGTTAATTACATTAGAAAAAAAAAAAAAAAAAATAAGGTAATTCGATTTTATTCAGTTAAGGTACAAAAATTAAGATCAAAGTTAATTGTATTATTAATATTAAAATTATGCATTATTTCTTTTCTATTTATAGAGCTTCTTCCTAAAATACTTTCTTAAATATGACATGATTTTTTGGCTTCTGAGGCATCTTTTAAATCGAAAAATGTAAGTCAATTTATAATTAATGCTCTATTCGGTTCATTTTAAATTAGAGAATTATTAGGAATTAGCGAAATACTTTAAATAAGTATTTCGCTAATTCCTAATAATTAAATGGGTATTAAATAGTACTTGACTTTCTCTGAACATTTCTAAAAAAGAATAATTTTTTTTTTTTTTTTTTTTTTTTTTTTTTTTTAAGTATTATTTAAAACTTGTAACTGAGTTATTATAAAATGTAAGGGAAATAATTCTTTTAATTATACTTATCAGATTTTTTTTACCCTTCATTTCAACAATACATATTCCAAAACTCTTTATTACGTTCTTAAGTGCGCATCTCATAGCATTTGCTTTACAATACCTTTTAACAGATTGCTTTCCAATACGAACAATTCTTGCTTAAATAGTTTTATAACGTATTTGTCAACAGGATTTCAATTTATGTTTACAATTCAATATTAAGGTTATTATATATTTAGATAACATTTATAATCATTATAAATTAGATACATTTAATAATTAGATTTCTTCACAGTACTTTCACAGTTGTTTATAAGTGAATAAATTCTTCATTTCAAATACATTTATAAATAATTTAATGAATATTTAAGTATTTTGTCAAAGGCAGATACATGCTTTTTGCAAGCACATGCATAAATACCCATACATATTTCCTATTTTTCATTTCCGGCATGTACAAATCTTTAATTTCTGTGCATTCACTATATTTTTCGTGTAAAGTAATTTACACTAATTTAGCATACACCCGAAAATTTTACATAAAAAATATATGTGAATATAATTTGAATGAAAATTATAAGTATTATTTTTAATACCCACTCAAAGGTCAGTTTTTCTTCAAAATTCCTCCACGATGGCATCTCTCTCTTTAGGCAGATAGCGCTTGCATGCGTTACTCTATTTAATAAAAACTTAATCTGACCTATGTGCCTAATTACAAATATTTTAACATACGTAATTTTATATTTATAAAACGTGTAAGCCCAAAGTGATTATTTTCCAGATATATAAAATTAAAACGATGGGTTTAAAATGAGCAGCAGTAAAGCCTCTCCTCTAAAAAATTTTAAAAGGTACATGTTACAATAATATATGGATGTGAAAAAAATTTGTTTTATTTAAAACATTTTGACGTTTGGAAAATAAAATAAAAGTAGCGAATACTCTATCAAGGGTATCGAAAGACGTATACAATTTTAAATGTACCGTAAGGTATTTTTCATTCTTTAAGCATAACATTTTTCTTAAAATCTATATTTTTATAGTGCAACAACTTATAATTTTATAAAACAAATTCATAATCAAAATCGCTGTTGTTAGTTATCGAAAAATAACCAAGATATGATTTTTGCGTAAATGTCACTAAACTATACAAATTGCTATTATCCATCACACTATGAATGTTTCTTTCATGCGAAAGTGTCCCTTTTTCGATTTCTATGGAACTGTCGTGTGTCGAAATACTATCAGAATCTTGTCAAGCGAGCTTCTGAATGTAAACAAAGAACACCCCATCTGGTGACCCAAGCTTCAAAACAGTGCTTCACTTTTAGCGCGGGTTGGCCCCTCCTCCCTTTCCTACCTCCATGGTTATAACTGTCTTGGATTTCATGCAATGTCTAAATGCAAGAAAATTCATTTAAAGTATAATACATGTAACAAAAATCATAGTGCAATGAATGTTACACGGAGCAAATTTCGCGTTCGAAAGGCAAAAACAAAACAAAAATGAACATGATTTATTATTGACAGTGGAACCGATGAAGGGAGAAAGGACAGGAATTTTGAAACCAATTATTGCGCTATCACCGGTGCCAGATGGCTCAGTTAGCGAAACGCAAAACGCTATTTGTTTTTATTCACTGACAGATAGATAGACAAAGTAGACAGATGTATTGTTTTGCACCCGCTAAGTCTTTCTGCACCGATGGGCGAAAAATCAAGCTTAGGTGCGAAGGAAAGGTATATAGGAAGGGGGAAATTTCGTATTTGAGGAGAGTAAAAAGGAACTTCGTACATTTTGTACGAGTTCAAAAGGCCAGGAAGAAAAGATGCGACAAAATAAAATTTAAAATAAATGGCTCATAGTAGTTAAGAAGAGAAAGGAAATGATTTTAAAAAAATGGGCCCATTGGTGTGTGTGTGTATGGATGTGTCAAAAACTGGGGGGAAAAAACTCCTCTGATTAGGAATGCAACGTGAAGTAAACAAAATTAACTTTAATTTGGAATATACAGATACCCTAGCATAATTTTGTAAATGAGTATATAAAGGAGATTTAGTTTGTAACTTAGGTATATATAATATATCATATAATTTTGAGCACCATTGGGAAGAGAACGAATGCTAATATAAAGAAAACCTTACCAGTAAATAAGTATACAAACTGTTTTTATTTTGAGATCTCCGGTAGTCGTTTGAAGGATAAATGGCTAATCTTTGGAATATGGTAACAGGTAGTTTCGCGACATTTTGGTAAGGCGATAAAGGTTACTAGCAGTGTACATGGATAAAGTCAAGAGTGTGCGCATTGCCATTTCTGTGCAATTCTGGGATTTTTTTTTTTTAAGTGAAAATAGGTCGACGTGTACATGGATACCGTGTATGTGCAATTCTTAAAAACGCGGCAAGCAGTGGGCGATTCTGCACTTTCTCCCATTTTCGCACCTAATCTTCGTCATGATTAAGCACTTTTGTTCCATAAAAGTTCTAGCATAAGCGTAATTCGGCTAGCAAATTGTTGGAAAAAAATGTTGAGTTAAAAAAAAAGCCTTTACTTCGTAAAAACAAAATGGCGTCAAAAAAAAAAACTAACAGGTTGCTGTAACAGGGTTGATCGCCAAATTTTCGCCAAAAAATCGCCAAGTTACCATAATCCGAAGATTAACCGGATAAATTAGTGTGAATGGTTTCTGAGTCGTCGAAGGTGTTTCAGCACTTTGTATTGCAGCAATCAAGAACTTATAAGTAAGCCTTAAAAAAAACTGCTTATTATAGTGATATCAGCTAGTTGTACCTTGAATGAAGGAACGGAGTAAGATTAATGAAGGAGCATCAGCAGATGCTGTAACAATATCGAGATTTCCGAAGGTGGTAGATGATCCCGCCCATCAAAGGTTAGCCGTGCCTTCATGGGAGAAAGTAAAACCTCTTAAAAGCTAATTTATGTTGATTAAAACTATTTTAAAACGTAAGGTAAGAGGGAGCGGAATAAGTAAATAAACAAGCGGCAAATTGAAGACTTGTCAGTAACAAGAAATACGTAAATATATATATATATTATAATAATAAAATTCCATACTCAAAAATACACTTAAAATTCTAACTGTATGTTTTTTTCATTTTTAATGGCGACGGTCTCTTATTTGAAAGCACGTGAAACTAAATCCACAGCCCCGTAGTCAAGTTGTTTTTCCCGCCTTTTCTACACGTATAGTTATAGTAGAATGTTCTGGAGATATTTAAAGCTAACTGAAACATGGACCTTATAAGAAATAGACTAACCCAAACAGGTTTTCTCCCTCGTCTGAGGCGTTCCGGCTGTCACCTTGATCACATCCGGAGGAGTAGGGACGACTTGCACAAATTTAACATTGGTTGCCTATTGCAGCGCGTATAATTGTCAAGAAAAAGTTGGTTGTAGCGCCTCATTTCACAAATTAGAATTTCTACATATTCTTATTTTTGAGATTGAGATTGATTTTTAAAAATTTAGCATATTTATCTGTTGAAGGTATTCGTGGTTCATTTTTGTTTACTGTTACAACTTCGCTACATCGAGACGAGCAGATGAATAAAACGCAATTAAAGTTCTTACCTTAATAAAGTGTAATCCAAGCTGCCGATGTAAGGAACACGATCATTATATTAGCAAACACAAAAATAACATATTTATTAGGTATTGGAAGAAAAAAAAAGCGATGGTTACAAGCGTTGTTTACTATCCATTGCATAACGCGAGAAGTGAGTCATACAAGGAGAGAATGTTTCTCCTTCTTTTTGGATCAAGTCCAATTACAGTTAGCGGGGGTAAGGGGAAAAATTAACGTCGGAGTGTACAGCTTCATCGCTGTCGTTATGAATTGCTCCACAATCTCCCACTCGATGAGCTGTTCTGTCCGAAGTAAGGCCGATTCCCTTTAATGAAAATTCCAGCTGTTGTCTTGGCAAAGATTTCGTGAACATGTCTGCATACATCATTTTACTGTTGCAGTGTATTAATTTAACAGTCCCTTGATTTTGTAGATCACATACGTAGTGATATTTCACATCGATGTGTTTGGTGTAACTGCTTCCTTTCTCTTTTCTGGAAAGATTAATGCATGATATATTGTCCTCGAATACGATGTTAGCTTCCTGTTGAGCGAAACCTAAATCTCCCATCAGTTGTCTAATCCATTGTAGCTCCTGCAATGTTAAGGCTAGAGCGATGTATTCGGCTTCTCTCGAAGATAGGGCGACACAATTTTGTTTCTTGCTTCCCCATGATACCGTACTGTTTCCTATTTGAAATAGATATCCGGATGTGGATTTTCTGTCAGAGGTATCTCCTGCCCAATCAGCGTCATTGTAAGCTTTGATGACTGGTGCACCATTGGATTTTAGATGTAATTTGTAATTAATTGTAGCTCTCAGATATCGTATGATTTTAATGATACCGTTCCAGTCCGATGTTGATGGATTTTCTACTTTTCTGCTAAGTATTCCAACAGAATTTGCTATGTCAGGTCTTGATACTGTTGCTAAATATAAAAGTGCTCCCACTGCTTCCCTATACTTCCGATTATCGGGAAAAACGTCATCCTGGTTGTTTTGGTTCTTCGTAAAATTCGTAGTCATGGGTGTATAGCTTAGTTTCTTTGGTGACTCTCAGTCGAATTTTTCGATCATACTCTTAATCTTGTTAGCTTGATGAAGTTTAAAGCTTCCGTCTTTTCTTTTTCGATTTCAATTCCTAGATATGTCTTCTCCAAGATTTCGAATGTCGAAATATTCTTTGAGAATTCGTTCAACTTCTTGAATTGATTCACACTTGTCGCTCGCGACTACTTTGTCATCAACGTAAACGATTATGTAAGTTCTTGCGTTTTTCTCGATTAGTGTGAAGGAACATGGATCAGCCTTTCCTTGAACGTATCCTTGTTTGCGCAGGATTTCAGCTATCTTGTGACTCCAGTTTCTGGCTGCCTGTTTTAGTCCGTAGATACTTTTATTCAGTTTACAGACTTTATTTGCTTCTGAAGCAGAGATGTAGCCTTCCGGTTGCTTCATATATATATCTTCTTTCAGATCTCCATATAGAAAAGCTGTTTTTACATCGAAGTGATTTATGTGCATTTTCTTTTGAGCTGCTATTGCCAAAATAGTCCTTATTGTTGTATACTTTACGACTGGTGCGAATGTTTCGTCGTAGTCGTGCCTAAATTTTTGGCAATATCGTTTAGCTACTAAACGAGTTTTGTATCTGATAACATTTCCTGAAGCGTCGGATTTTGTTTTAAATGTCCATTTGTTTTCAATTGCTTTCTTTCCTTTTGGAAGATCGACTAGTTCCCATGTTTTGTTCCTCTTCAGTGCTTCCATTTCTTCTTTCGTAGATTTTAACCACAGTTCCTTTTCTTTGGTAGGAAAAGTTTGCAGTTCTTCCCAGTCTTTAGGAACTTTGATTTCTTTATTCTTAGCCATGTATGAGTATCTGTTTGGTGGGATTCCTTTAGTCGTTCTGTGGGATCTTCTCGGTAATAGGGGAATTTCTTCTCTTTCAATTACTTCCTCTGTAATAGCACTTGGACGTGGTTCTGTAAATTTATTTTCTTTAAAATGCCATTTTATTTCCTCTTGCTGATCGTTTAATTGACAAGGCATTTCTTCTTTTTTGTTTTCATCGAATATTACGCTTCTTCTGATCACGACTTGGTTTGCATGTGGCATGTAAATTCTATATCCTTTAGTACGGTCACTATATCCGACAAGAACTCCTTTTTCTGCTCTTTCGTCTAGTTTGCTTCTTTTCTGCTTTGGAACTCGACAATAAGGTGTGCTGCCGAAAACTCTGATATGGCTTAGGTTCGGCTTCTTATTATTCCATAGTTCATACGGTGTTTTTTCAACTGATCTTGATGGTAGCCTGTTTTGTAGATAGGTGACTGTCATTACGGCTTCACCCCAAAATTCTCTTTTGAGTCCTGAATCGAGTAGCAGGCATCTTGTCATTTCCATTAAGTATCGATTTTTTCTTTCTGCTCTACCGTTCTGTTGCGGTGAATATGCTACGGAGGTTTGATGTTCGATTCCCTCTTCCTTTAGATAGTCTTCAATCTCTTTGCTTGTATATTCTCCTCCATTGTCTGTTCTTAAGACTTTTGGCTTCTTTCCAAATTTGTTCTTCGTCATAGTTACAAATTGTTTTAATTTGGAGATAGCTTCATCTTTTGTAGCTAGCAGATAGATCGTTGTGTATCTCGAATGATCGTCGATGAATGTTATGAAGTATTTCTTTCCTCCTAGTGATGTCGTACCGATTGGTCCACAAATATCTGAATGTATCAAGTCTAGAACTGATTTTGCCCTATAGTTGTTTAGCTTGGGATACGGCAATTCAGTCATTCTTATTCCGGTTGCCAGGTCATCATTCTTTAGCCTCTTGATTGCTTCATAATTTCTATGTCCTAGCCTTCTATGCCAAAGATCTATACTATTTTCTCTTCTTTCTGCAGTTGAAATTTCCTTCTGCTTTAGCAATTCCTATGGTTTTATTTTTCTTCTTTATTCTGCAAATATCTTCTTCAAATTCAACTGTGAATCCTTTCTTTGTAAATTTTTTTACGGATATCAATCCTCCTTCTAAGTCAGGAACGTACAGAACATCTACGAGTCTCACTTCTATTTCGTCATCTTCGTCGTCTGTACAATATAAGTATCCTTCTCCTATACCTTCGGACTTCATCTGCTTGCCGTTAGCAATTATTATCTGCTCAGTTTTGCTTCTATCCAATTTGGTGAAAAAGTTTATGTTATCGGTCATATGACAAGTAGCACCTGAGTCAACTGACCAGTTTGAGTTTTGAGATTTTCTTTCTCTGGTGACTTCGAACGTGTAATTCTCAGTCTTCTCATGATTCTTATTTTCGTTTTCATCTTCATGTGTATCCTCGTTTACAGCAACTTTCGTTTTCTGTTTATTTCCATAATTTCCTTTATTTTCGTTCGCTTTTCATTCTTGAAAAATGAGTTACTTTCGTTTTTATCTTTTTCTTTGTGGTTATTTAAAAATCTGAATTCTTTTTCTAAGTGTCCTATTTTTTTGCAATAATTGCATCTTCGTTGATTTAAATGCTTGAATTTTGTGCTAAAATTCGTTTTGAAGGCAGTCGTTTCTTCTGCTCGCATGACTTCTTTTCTTCTCAGGCATTCGTCGATGAGTTTCGTTTTTACGTATTCCAGCGTTAGTTTTTCTTCTGGGCGTGCTTCTAAAGCTGTAATGAGATTTTCGTAGCTCTTTGGTAAGCCGCTTAGTAAGAGCGCTGCAATGTGACTGTCCTTTATTTCTTCACCGATTCCTCGCAGTTCGTCTACGATTTCGAGCATCTTGTTGACGTGTTCTTCGAGTTTGTATTCGTTTTCTGCTTTTAACGTATACAGCTTTCTCAGAAGGTAAAGTTTACTGGAAAGATTATTTCTTTCATGTATTTTCTTTAATTCATTCCATATTTCTTTGGCTGTCGTTTTATTTCTTATGTGTACGATTTGGTTGTCTTCTACGAGTAAACTAATGGTAGCTTGTGCTTGTTCATCTCGTTTTCTCCATTCGATGTTTATTTCTTTTGGTGTATCATCTGCTATTAAATCCCATAAATTTTCCTTTTTCAGGATCATTTCAAGTTTGTATTTCCATACTTGATAGTTGTTATTGTTTAGTTTCATGATCGAATATTTATTTTCGCAGCTAGTAGCCATTTCTGCTTCTGTATTTCGAATGCGCAGTATGCAACTATGCAGTTTTGTTTCGCTTTTGAAGACAGGCTTGGCTATTTCCTTTTTCGGATTATCCAGCGATAATTTATGGTAAAGTATCTTTTCTGTTTTTTTTTTTTTTTATTCTACTATTGAAGTAAACATATTTTCGGTCTCATAATCTTTTTGTTGAAGGTATTCGTGGTTCATTTTTGTTTACTGTTACAACTTCGCTAAATCGAGACAAGCAGATGAATAAAACACAATTAAAGTTCTTACCTTAATAAAGTGTAATCCAAGCTGCCGATGTAAGGAACACGATCATCATATTAGCAAACACAAAAATAACATATTTATTAGCTATTGGAAGAAAAAAAAAAGCGATGGTTACAAGCGTTGTTTACTATCCATTGCATAACGCGAGAAGTGAGTCATACAAGGACAGAATGTTTCTCCTTTTTGGATCAAGTCCAATCACAGTTAGCGGGGGTAAGGGTAAAATTAACGTCGGAGTGTACAGCTCCATCGCTGTCGTTATGAATTGCTCCAAATTATCAAGCATAATTAACGTTCCAAATAATTATGAAGGTATTGCACGCTTTCAGGATTGGATATTTTTTTAGCTTTTCCTATGCCGTACGGAAATTTGTAACTACTTCTTTTAGAAAATAATATTTTAAATCTGAACCAATAGAAAGTTTGAAACAAGCAATTTTCTCTTTCAATTTTTATGCTTTTTATTAGTGTAAATAAGTAAAAAATACTAAAATATTTAAAAACAAATTTTTTAAAGTTTTGTTTAAGAGCGTTTAATACCCCTTTCTCATGTCGATTTTTAATAACAGATGGCGCTACGAACGTTGAGCGATAAAGACTCAAATCTGTAAGACTACCTACAGCCTGGTTACTATGGCAACGACGCTTCCTTCCTCTGTACTCGTTTGGCGGGAAAGTGAGTAAGCCATAAAACACTTAAACACATCCCCTCAGTTGAACAAAAGACCTGCTGTCATTTCTTCCGTCTATGACTCAGACTGCAGAGTATGTTTTGAACAGGAATAGAACTTTTTCACTTTTGTGTTGAATGAAAGATATCTGTGAGATACGTGCAGTAGTCGCTATTTCTTTTCGCAAAATTTGTTCATCACGCTTTTCAATGTTGCGTAATGTTTCATAATTTGCCGTTATTTTGCGGAAGTAAACAAATTTCATCGCGACATAAAAATTATATATAAATGATTTTATACTTGATGATATGTGTATACATATATAGCAATCACATAATATTCCATTTACTCATCCATCCATAATATTTCATAAATTACCATCCATAATATTCCATAAATATGTGTTAGCACTTTCCAGAGCTTTATATATATTTTTTACTTGTATTATAAAATCGTATAACACTCCTAACTATTATTTTTTTACATCAAAAGTGGATAAATCATTATCAAATTTTTCTAGTACACGGAGAAATGTCTATGTGTCCACACACATAAACGTAGTAAAAGATACTATTGTTGATTGAATATCTTTTGGCAGCAATATCAAGATGCAACGAAAATTCGAAATCAATTAATAACATGCATTTTATTACAAAAATACTAGCAGGACGTATTATTTGCACAAAAAACTTAGTGTGGAAATAATTTGCGGCACATTATCTGAGATCCGCTTTGAATGAATACATAAAGTGTTATAATGAACAATCAGTTTTAATATTTCACTTGATACTGAAATGCATAAAATCAAATTGCGTTTCTATGTTTCAGGTTTATAAAATACAGCTGATAATTGAAGGGGTATCAGGTTTATAAAGTACAAGCTGATAATACATGATAAGGGAGAAGAAATTCCTAAATTACAAAATTGAATATTATATTTTAATAAAGTAAAATGATACATATTATAGATACATCCTAAAAAACGATAATATATATATGTAAGATAAAAATGTATGAATCAGAATTATAATATAACTATAAACATAAATTCTTCCTCTCTATTCTAAAATCGTAATAACTTATCTGCATTGCGTCATTCAAATTAATCATGCGATCTTACGTAACCGTTAATACCAGATGCCTCTTGACGACCAATCACCGAATTGTAAACCAAAACTTTTCTCTTCGCGTGCTTCCATCTTTCATAACTACGCACTTAAGCTTTTGCCCTCTGCTCTGCTAAGATGTAATTTCGCTGGCTTGCTTTCTATCTTAACAATATATAAAAATGTAAATCTTCTGTGGAAAGGCACGACTAGAGTGCCAAGTGATTGTGGCCACAAATATCAATTGGAAATAAAAATGGAATTAAAATCGCTTCTACTGCCAAGTTTTATTTTAATATGACATATATATATATATATATATATATATATATATATATATATATATTGTATATCGTTGTATACCGTATATATATATATATTATGTATTTATATGTATATCTACTCTTTTCCGGATGTAACTGTAATTACGTACTGTGCTGGTTTATCATCTTCCTGTAGCGATGCATTTGGATTTGCTGTGTATGAATCTGTTTCATTGAACAGGAACAAATAGGAAACAGAATATTGAAAATTGAATTTTTTTAAAGCATTAGTAATTTATATATATTAGATTGACTAAAAAGAGTATATTCATGCATAACGTATAAATATGCGAAGTGAATACTTTTTGGCAATCACCTTTCTAGGATGATCATTTTTAAAAATAACCAGTACTGTTGATAACATAAACACCGGTACGATCTATCTGCCTAAGGGAAAGGATGCCTTCGTGGAAGACTTTCTAAGGGAAATTGGCTCCTAGACACGTTACACAGGGTAAAACCACGAAAGCGCAACCAGTCCCTTCGCGGAATTCGAAACTCGGACCGAAATACTGGTGTTCAGCTACTTTACCGCTTCGTGCCTCATTTCAGAGCGGATTCGCTATATATGAAACAGAGTAATGTGCTGTTACCGTATTTAGCAGCCTGCCTTTTTCCTTGAGCTACCATAAAAAAATAAAATAGCAAAATTATAACAGCGTCTCTAAAAAGATGCTTTGCGATATTCTCATTAAATCTTTATCATTCTGCGCTACTAAAAACGAAGTACGATTATTTCAGATTCAAAATTTTATAACATTACTTTACAGAAAGCGATCTCATGTCTTCTAAAAATAAAACCCAACATCTGTTTCTACTCAAGCGCTTACTTTCTAGACAAAGTAATTTCAGTGTAACGTACGTTCAGTTTTATCTAACTTTGAACGGAAAAAAAAAAAAAAAAAACTATGTACATAACAGGCAAAGATATTAACAGCACATTTACTCAATTATATTGGATTACCAGAGGAGAAAAAAATAATTCGATGAGATAATTCTCTGAGAATTCATAAACGCTAAATTAAGAATAAATTTTATAAAATGTTTACTAATGAATACATGTATTTGCATAGTAAGTTTCCTTTTTTAAAAAATTTTTCATCTTTATCACGTTTATCGGAGTGTCGTATTTAACTTCACAATTATGCTCCGAAATTTCATTGCTGTAGATTGGATTATTACCAATATATAATTCTACTAGTAACCAGAGCCAGTATTAGAGGTTTTTGCTGCTCACTACAATATCTTATCACTATAATGCTCACTATAATATCCGTGGCTCTTACTTCTGCCACGCGCCGCCAGTGGCTGAGTGGTTAAGAATATTGATTACTGGAAGTTCGACCTGGTTTCGGTTCGATCCCAGGCGAACCAGCTGGCTGCATGGTTTGTTTTCCTGTTGTGCAACATGAATACGACCCAGTTTCCTTCAGCAATTAGGCTCACCCGCGGCCGAGCGGTTAAATCGCTGAACACTGGTAGTTCCGACCTGGGTTCGAATCAAGGCGAACGGGCTGGCTACATGGGCGTTTTCATAATCTTCCCCGTGTGTAACGTGTATGGGGAGCTTTGCTATAAACTAAACTAAGCCTTCAGAAACTTCCTCCACGAAAGCATCTGCTATCTGCCACCTCGTGGCTTTGCTATATTCAAAGAGCCTAACCCAATTCTAGCACTCAGTTCCTCTCTAAATTCTAGCGGGCGAGCGCTAAAGTCGCCTATTACTGGTAGTTCAACCTCGGCACATTATCTGAGTTCAGCTTTGAATGAAAACAACATAAAGTGTTATAATGAACGATTAGTTTAAAGATTTCACTTGATACTGAAATGCATAAAATCAAATTGCGTTTCTACATATCAGATTTATAAAGTACAGCTGATAATTGTAGGAATATCAGGTTCATAAAGAACAGTTGATAAATACATGAGAAGTGGGAAGGAATTCATAAATTACAGAATTTAATGGTTGTAACGAAAATTTTAAGCACGAACGTTCTTCATAAAGTTATGAAAAAAAAGCAGTCAGTACCTTTAGTGCGGATAGTAATCACTACCAAAAATCTATGCTTTTCTGCCAATTTTTTGGTAGTTTTTCAAAACCTTCGGCTCGGAAACTTGGTGGCCCGAGTTCAAACACAGGTCAACCTCATTTCGGACGTCTTGTGCAGAAGTGAAGATAGGATCAGCAAGATGTAGCTGAAAGTCCGAACGTGCGATGTCGGGGTTATATGGTGGATGTGGTGAAAGATCCCTTTCGAGTCCGTACAGAGGCCAGCCGGTGAATGCAGACACGCATGGTATTATCTTGATGGAACGTTACCTTTCTGCGCCGGAACTCAATTCGACTCTTTTCCTTGATAGCAGCGTCAACATGCACTAGCATCTCGTTGTATCCTTTACTGTCAAGGGTTTTACCTTTTTCCATATACTATTTGTGATTAATACCACGGCAATCCCACCAAATACAAAAGAATGATCTTTTTGTTAGTCAAATTACGCTTTACGATGCTGCCGACGGACTCACGTGCGCAGATCAACTAAATTTTGGCCTATGTTGTTGAAATAAATTTATTTTTCAACACAAGTGACTATCTGGTCCAGAACTTTAACTTTGCGTTGATATTCGAGAAGAATAGTACAGGCTCGAACACGTCTGACCTTATCTGCTTGAGTCAGCTCATGCGGCGCACAGCTGACGTTTATGTGATGCATAGTGCGACTAATGGAGAGATTCATTTTTATGGATAATACCACGGCAATCTCACCAGATCCAAAGCATGATCTTTTCGTTAGTCAAATTACGCTTTGCGACGCTGCCGACAGGCTCACCGGGCGCAGACCAGCTCCCTTTTCGACCTGTATTGTTTGTGTAAACTTGTCTAACTTTGAAAGAAAAAAAAAAAAACTATGTATATAACACGCAAAGATATTACAGAACATAAATTTACTCAATTTTATTGGATTACCAAAGGAGGAAAAAATACTCAGATAACTCTCTTAGAATTCTTAAACGCTAAATTAAGAATAAATTTTATAAAATGTTTACTAATAAATACAAGTATTTTAAATAATAAATTTTTCCATCTCTACATATACCACGTTTAGCGGAGTGTCGCATTTGACTTTACAATTAAGCTCCGAAATTTCCTTGCTGTAGATTGGATGATTACCAATATACTTACAATCCTACTAGTAACCAGGGCCACTATTAGGGATTTTTGCTACTCAGTACATTATCTGTGGCTCCTACCACACGCCACCAGTGGCCGAGTGGTTAAAACTACTGAATACTGGAAGTTCGAACTGGTTTGGGTTCGATGCAAGACGAATCAGCTGGTTGCATTGTTTGTTTTCACCGTGTGTAACATGAATACAAGCCAGTTCCCTTCAGCAATTAGGCCCTCCCGCGGTAGAGGAATTAAATCGCTGAACACTGGTAGTTTCGACCTGGATTCGAATCAAGGCTAACGGGCCGGCTGCATGGACGTTTTCATAATTTTCTGTATGTGTAACGTGTATGGGTTGTCAATTTCTCTAAGAAAGTTCAACATGAAGGCATCCTACTGTGCTTTGCCATAATAACCTAATCTAAGCCTTCAGAAAATGACTCCACGAAGGCCTGCCATCTTAAAAAGGTAACCCTCGTGGCTTTGCTACATTCAAAGAGCCTAACGCAATTCTAGCAAACGAGCCGCCGAACGCTGGTAGTTCATCCGGAGTTCAAGCCTCGATAACGAGTTGGATGCATGACCGATTTTGGTGTTTTCCAAATTCACCTGCTTTGGCGTAATCAAACTCTATAATTCTAAACAAACTGACGTTCGGTTCGGCTCCAACGGCTCTACCACCACGTTCCAAATTATAATTACAGTTCAACAAATAAATGTCTGGCGTATACATTCTAATAACCTAAGTAAAAAAAAGGGGGGGGGCTTTTTAATTTCTTCCACAACCAAGCATGCATGCACATAAAGCGAATAAAGAAAAACTTATGGAGTGCAATAGGGTTCTAATCCATAACATATTTAGTTAGTGATCGCCATCATTGGGAGCTATAAATATGCTATATTGACGGGAAGGAGAAAATTTTACTTCCTGAGTGAGCTAATTCAGAACTAGTCATTATTTCATCTTTCATCTTAAATTTAGGATGTCAAATTACGCGACTAACAAAAACCTAGTATTTATATGAAGCTTGATAAAAATCAAAGTTTTGAAGATGGTATATGTGATCATGTTCGGTTGATTACCATTATGATCAGCAAATAACAACAGCAATTTACTGATGTCTTTCTTAGCTTTATATTCAGATGTAGTTTTCAGGGCAACTAGAGAAAATTTATTAATTACTTTTATTATTTTTGATACTTTATACGTACGAAGATACATACTTGTAGGAAGAGAGATATAAATATCATATTCGAACAAATAAAAATAAATCGTGACGTGAAGACCCTAGAGATACGGCTTCTGATTGCTTTTCAAATTTTTACCATATTAGTAACGATATAATCGAATAATCTTTCAAAGATTATTGTTTACCGATTTTAGGTAACAACTAGAAAACATTTTTTTGAACTTATCCTCAAACAAGTTTGCTATTGGTAATGAATACTGCTGTATCATGAATCAGGTACGGCGCTATGCATTTTGCTGACTTTGTACGCAATAAATTCTGTTGTCAAGTGCCCTTCCCACAAAATTCTAAAATTTTATTGCTTGATGCTTCGCTGAATTTTACAATTTTGCTGTACCTAAATTCTGCCGTACCGGCAGTGATCATGATTTCAAATTCCCCCTCCCCGAGATTTACTGTGTTATCTGAAAATCAGCTCACAAGTTGCTAAAAATAGCTATAAAACTGGTTCCACAGCTTTTAGCAACGGCCTCCCGTTGTGCGTTTGGAAACTCAGCTTTTGAAAGAAAAGGAAGGGGAATAATTTCTCCCTGACTACAGTATAGATGAGGGCCGTGACTTTGTTTGAGCTACTGCAGAATGTTCTGAAGTACACTTTTTTCTGTTTCGGCAACATTCATCTTGAGAATTCAACACCTGTTCATTAGCCCTTAGTAATTGACAGAAATGCTTTTAGAAAGTAGTGGGTTCATTGATACCAACAAAATGGTTGGTATCAATAAACTGGGGAGACGTTAGTTTCAGTTGTTGGGTTCAAATGAACCTTTCAAATACTAAAAAAGTCCTTTTGCATAATCGAAAGAATTTCATCTGAGAATAATTTTTCTACTTAAAAATGAGTTTTGCAGTACTTTTTAAATACTACTTGTATTTTTATTTTCGAAAATTTTCATAACTATTGTAATTAATTATTTCCAATTTTAATAACTCGCAGAAAAAACACAATTTTCAAGAAATTTTTTTATTATGGATATTCAAACTTATACTAATATACAGCATCTTTTATATTCCTTATACATTTGACACTGCATGCTTCAACCTGCATGTAAGTTTCTCTTCCTTAGTAACTCCTGACCCATAGACGTCTCAATGAAAGCCAAATCATGCACAAAATTTTCACCTGAAAAAAAAGAGAAAAAAGAAAATGATAAAATATTTTTAACACCATATTCTCGACCCCCCCCCAAAAAAAAAAGAAATTGCAAGAAATACAAATTTCTAACAGAAAAATGCATTTTCAAACAGCTGAAATTGTTTCACAAATTAATAATGCAGATAGAAAATGTAACATATGACACTATTGCCACTCAGTGCAATCTCTGCATATCCTAAATTCTGCTGGCTGATGTCTTCGTAAGTTCTGAACATTTTTTTGCCTCTAAATTCTGCTGCTCAGTGCCCTCTGCTAAATTATAAAATTTTGCTATGCACTATTCTCTGAATTCTAAAAATTTTGACTACCACTGGTTGCACAGGCCCTGATCAAAGCAAAGAGGCAAGATGCTACCTGCTATTGATAAACTGCCTTATAAATACCACAAATCTAAATAAATATCAGTTTTATTTCCAAAACAGAATTATCTCACAGCTAAAGCATTGCCTTTGCAGAAAATCTTCTAAATGGAAATAGAATTGCATCCACATTACATGTGCAGAATCCCAATAATTCATTTTAAACAGTTCCAAACCATAGTTAGGCTTAGAACTCACAACAGTATTCTTCTTGGAAGTCTTCCTAAGGAAATGGTAGTATATTCAGGGAACATGTGGGCAAAATCATGACAGTATATCACAAGCCTAATTCTTGACCATACATACTAGAAAGATCACAGAAATTCCTCACAGGAAGCTAGATTCATATAACAAAATTTCATGCAACATATGGCATATGGGAAAAAGCAAGGACATTATAATCACTAGCATAGTTTATACCCAAATGAGTTGAAGATGGTGCACTATGTGCTCACAGCTGATTATCACTAATGCAGATATATATTTACTAATATTTAGAAGATGATGTCAGAGGAATGATGAAGTATAGCAAAATATACAAAACATTAGTCCTTAAATCCAACAGTGAATTGTGATCAGTAAGTATGATGAATTTGCGTCCTTCCGATACATGTTTAAAATGCTTGACAGAAAGATATATTCCTAAGACTTCTCTGTCATAGGTACTATAAACCTTCTGTGCATTATTTAATGTTTTAGAGTAGAACACAATAGGTTTTCAGTCTTGTTCTTCCAATTGCTGCAATACTGATCCTATAGGAAAGTCTGATGCATCTGCACACAAAGAGTAATCCATTGGGAAACACAAAAGGGCACCATTGACTAAATCAGATTTGCACTTCTCAAACTGGTGAATTCCTTCATCTGTGCAGGCCTACCAGCGGCCGAGCGGTAAAATCGCTGAACACTGGTAGTTCGGTCCGAGGTTCGAATCCCGCGAACGGACTGGCTGCATGGGCGTTTTCGTGGTTTTCCCCATGTGTAACGTGTATATGAGCCAGTTTCCCTTAGAAAGTCCTCCACGAAGGCATCCCTTCTGTTAGGCAGATAGCCCTAGTGTGCTTTGCCATAATTAAATACACTAAACACCTTCATCTGTGCATGGAACTTTACAATGATCTTTTTTTATCGCCCTTTAACATTTCGTGTATGACTCCTTGAGTTTCTGCAGCATTTTTCAAAAAGCATCGATAAAATTTTATCATGCCCATAAATGAACAAAGCTATGTACTGTCGGTAATTTACATTGCAGATTACTTCAACCTTTTCCGGCAGCAAACAGGAAGCTTCTGTAGTTATGAGGTAACCCATAACTTATGTTTAATATGTAATACATAATGTAATATCCCACCACATTACCCATTTCCAATCCTCAGATGTCCAGTGTCTTTTCTCGACACCACTGAAAATGAAGTCTTGCATGTCGGCAGAACTGAGCGATTTTCTTACAGGCACCAAAACTATGCATTCCTATCGCTCTGCAATTCGCTGCGCATAGTTCTAGCTGAAATTTGTTGGGAAGAGCCTTGGTTGACGATTTGTGATAGTTGAATCCGTGTTCTGCCGTACAATTCATCGGAGATACCGCCGATCACTGTCTTTGAAAACTATGCTCGAACTGCAGTTACATTTTTTAGAGAAGGATTCGAAATCGATGCCCCCACTAAATGTGCACCAACAATAAGCCCCTTTTTCAAATGGTGAACGATCTGCCGCCTTTTTTTCCCCATTTTACTTCATTCATCATGAAAAGCACTCTTACACCTTACTTATACTGGCATTTTAACCAAGTATAATCCACATCATAGAAAAAATTTGGATATTTCATCCCTAGCATGCATTCAGATGAAAATCTGAAAGGTTTCTTATTGATTGGCCAGTGTGCGTATTATTATATTATGCAACATGAGGCAGCATTAACATGTGGAGCTGGGAAGGCTTCTAATGATCACCTTTCTCTCTTGTGAGAGCAGGATGCACTGAAATTTGATGTCCTTATTTTTTAGCATGGTTATGAGTTTTGTAGACAAGTGGATCATCCACGTTCAAGATATAAGCAATCATCTTTCCACGATACTCAATTTTGTATATCTTCTTCTCAAATATCATTGTATTGATGACCTTCCAGCTGAATCAGGAGTCCTGAATTGTGATAGGATTAATGCAAGCCACTTGTTTGGTGTAGCAGAATCTATCTTGATTCTCCTGGGTTGCATCGTTGTCAGTGTACATGTCAGGCTGGGTAAGTAAGTAAGTTTTAGGCTTCCCTGCTCCGTGAACTAAATGACAAGTGGATGATGAAACATTCAGAAAAGAGATGCAATGGTAGTGCAGCACAGGAGATTCTAGCTTCAAGTATTGATTACAGAATTATGGCAGAATTGATCAGACGTATCTATTACTGAAAGCAGAGACTTTTTGAACATATTTTTTTAGAGAAATGGTAATATTCTAATTAGGTATGGATTTAATCATAATGCTTTGTTGCAGGCATAGTTTTTATTCAGACATAGAAAATGTTACGGTGTGCTGGCTTGGCTTGTTACTGATTACAAATCAAAAATAATTTTTGGTTTCCTGATTCTTTTCTCTCCTGCATTCTTTCTAGGAGATGAAATAATTTTATCTGCTTCTGAAATTTCAATTTCTCTTTTTCTTGTGTTTGTTTTACAGAAGCAGTGGCCTGTTTTTGTTTCTCATTCTGTGCTCTAGCATCAACAATATACTTCGGTTCTCTAAGAGACATTTTTCTTGGTGCTCTTGGATCAACAAGCTCAGGAAGAATACAATTCACGTAAAATTTTTCGAGTTTTGGAACTAAACTGATCCAGAAAGTTTTGTCTTCGGGTATTCTTAATGTGATTGCATCTTCTCTGCACCATATATATAAATCACACCAATTCCTCTCTGTTATGGCTAACTGCCCTTGAATTTGAAAATAATATTTGTGGCTTTTCGGTAAATAAAGATTATTATCAGCATCCATCCGAAGACCAACAGAATTAGGCTTGCTGAAAAAGTCTGACAAGTCTGCTGAGAATCTGGCTGTATAAGGACATTTTATTTCAAGTAATCCATCTTCGTCTATCAATCCATCTGGCGAAGTACAAAGAAAGGTATATTTAGGATCAATAAAAAGGCCACAACGTCTGATGTTTTTTCCCATATGCTTTTCCTTGTATTGATTTAAGGCTACTGCTTCGTTAGCCAAGCCATACTTTAATGCTTTAGTTGAAACGTTATCATTATATATGATACGCTCTAATGTCCTAGCCTGCACTATTACAAAAGACATATTGCAAATTGTTCTGCCAGATGGTAATGGATTTGCCTTTCGTCGATCTTCCCTTTCGATAATTAAAGGTAAATCAGGACACAGAAATTCATCATTAAGGTTCTCCTGAAGAGGCTCAGACTCCAAGCTAAAATATATATATATATATGTGTAAGATAAAAATATATGAATCAGAATTATAATATAACTATAAACATTAATTCTTCCTCTCTATTCTAAAATCGTAATAACTTATCTGCATTGCGTCATTCAAATTAATCATGCGATCTTACGTAACCGTTAATACCAGATGCCTCTTAACAACCAATCACCGAATTGTAAACCAAAACTTTTCTCTTCACGTACTTCCATCTTTCATAACTACGCACTTCAGCTTTTGCCCTCTGCTCTGCTAAGATGTAATTTCGCTGGCTTGCTTTCTATCTTAACAATATATAAAAATGTAAATCTTGTGTGGAAAGGCACGACTAGTGCCAAGTGATTGTGGCCACAAATATCAATTGGAAATAAAAATGGAATTAAAACTGCTTCGACTGCCAAGTTCTTTAGATATTACCAAGTTAGCATTACTAGCATACTGCGCAATCAAAATGTTCTTCAATATGGGTCTCATCACGCATCTACAGTGTTCCGTCTTTTCCTTGTGTTTTTATTATGACATATATATATATATATATATATATATATATATGTATATATATGTATATATATATATATATATGTGTATATATATATATATATATATGTATATATATGTATATATATATATATATATATGTATATATATATATATATATATATACACACAATATATATACATATATATAATTAATATATATAAATATTACAAATTAGGTTTAAATTTGGCTTATTTGATGACAGCAAAGCACTTGATCTTCCTAAGAGGAGGGATGCTTTCATGGAGGACTTTCTAAGGGAAATGGCTCATATACACATTATACACGGGGAAAACCATGAAAACGCCCATGCAGGCAGCCCATTCGCAATTAGGTTTAGAAAAATTTAGGCAACAGATAGCAAATAAATTAACAATAATAATACACTGGATTACCAGTATATTACTACAAGAAGATGAGTAATCTTCACAACTGGTGCTTCCATGCTCGCAGTGTCATTTGCTCGTGCAATATTAGTCAGTACTTTGTGTGCTGAAGGTTTCACATGAAGGGCCTCTACACCTGAGTATAAAATGTTCGTGTTCCAGTAAACACTGAATTCAGAGGGGCAAGAATAACTCTTTCATGGTGGATAACTCAGTTACCAAATGGCTTTCTAAAGCTCTATTCAAGCCGTTGTATAAATGTCATAATTCCCAACTAACAACGCTTCGTAGTCAGACCTTGCTATGTCACAAAAACTGGTTTGGGCATTAAGCTTGAAGTTTTCAACTTTGTGCCGACTTGATATAACAGTCAACCAATCAGAGCATATACATAAAGCCTATTGAGAGAGAAAGCTGTAGACACATACATGCATGCACAAATTTAGCTTCTCTAATTGGCTATGGCTTAGACCCTCTCTCGTGGAATGTGGAATGGAACAACACAAAATGTGGAATGGAACTCCCACATTTTGTGCCTTATGATTATGCGTCTATGACATTTATACCATCATGTGAACGGAGCCTTAGGATGGCATACTAAGAAGATGCACTGTCTTGTGGGGATAAGCAATTTATACTCCTAAGCCTAAAAAAAAACTTGGAAAAAAAGATCACGACTTAAATTTGTTGTCTAATTGCTCTAATTTGAGGCACATTACGAGAGGAAAGCAAAGGTAGTAATCAGAATTATTTAAAAAATTTTATCCTTATATTTTTCTTAAAAATTCTGTAAAATAATAAAATTTTTGGTTTTCCTCAAATAAATATATATGGAAAAAATAATAGCCACATAATCACAGATTTCATTTTGTTATATTTTATTAACAAAATTTAAATTATTAAAAATCTCTTTCATGAAGGGAACATAAAACATCATGAAAACAATGAAAAAGAAGCAATATTTAAAAAAGATAGTAGGCTTATTGATGAGGCTCCCATCAAAAGAATCAAACCCCAAAATATTTTCATTTGGCCCAAAATATTTCATCAAACCCCAAAATATTTCATCCTAAGGCAGTGTCCCGTCTGAAAATTTCACTGATTTCAATGAATATATTTTAAAAAAAATCTTTTATTTTCGTTCTTTCATGCAAAACGCCCAAATTTGGTACAAATCAAATTCATCCCCCTCTTTTTGATAGCTACAATATTATATTTAACAGTTTTAATAGCTATCAGTATGTAAACAACATAATGTAACACCATAAAAGAAAAACATAAATGATGACATTTTAATTTTGGCATAGAGAAATACATATTTACCCCAAAAGAGAGCTTGTATTTCTACCTTCTACGTCAGAGTCAATAACTGAAATGTCCAGATCAGAACTGAGAAGAAAAGAACCATAATTAGTTTAATTAAGATACAATAACACACCGACCAAGTATTAATTTGAGAGTCAACCAACAAAAATCAGCATCATATTTTGAAATATTCACTATTTGAAAATATAACGCTGATTTTGGTTGCTTGACTTCTAAATTAATACATAATTAGTTAACCATAATTAAGTCGCTGTAAGAGTTTCAATATCATGCACAGCTAATATCTATTTTAGAAATAAACCAACTTACCTCAGGAAAGCCTGGTTTGTCTTAGGAACATTAGCTGTAACTTCTGTCGTAGAAAAGTCAAATTTTTCACTTCCGGACCTAAGAATGAAAGAAATAAACTGCTATAACATAATAAAAAAAAAAAAAAAATAAAAAAAAAAAAAAAAAACACATGAATAAATAAATAACACATAACAAATTTAAGCATTAAGCTATGTATGACTACCACCCATCTCAGACAGTGCGACAGATATTGCTGTATACTGTTTCGCCATACCCTGTGTAGCTATTATATCATGCTGTATAGTTTAGAAAAATTACAAAATGTGTTATTTATATCTATCTAAAATGGTACATTACTACATGATTTGTAAGAATAAATTAGAGGGCTCTGCGAATGAAATTCCTTCCAATTAAAAAATGTAGGAATAAAGAAAATGCAGGAATTGCAAATGCAGAAATGAAAAAGGGATTATATTTTTTTGCACAGAATCCAGATGACATATTTTTCAACATTTTAGAAATTTCAATATTAATTTTAGGGGCCTAAAATATTAGGCCCCTAAAAGCAGAATATAGTTTTTAAATGTTCAGATAATCTTCCTATGAGAAGAATTCCTTTGAGAAGTACACACCTGAACCACAATTAAAAAACATGTACAAGAACAGAGCTGAGGACTTCTGTTTGCAGAAAGTCTGTCACATAACATATGAAAAGTTTCTTATTGGTAGATTTTTGATCAGACAGATATTTTATTGTTATACAGAGAAAGCATTCACTCCCTTTATACTGGAGATAATTCAATTTGGACAATGGCAAAAAGGCTAAGCAAGCCTGAGCGTATTGGTCCCATTCTTGGCACTAGTTTGGTTTACGCTCAAAATACACGGCAGATATTTTCTAATTACCTGCATCCCAATATCAATTCAATTCAGCTTTTGGTGGAATTTACCATTTGTGACATATTTTTCAAAAACTACACTTCACAACATGCATACATGACAAATACACAGAACCATAAATAAACAAGCAATAATATATATTTATATATAAATTTTACTAAATGATCATAAAATGTTCCAACGCTAAAAGAAAGTTTTAACATCCAAGTAAATGACATAATAAAAAAAAGCAAGTTGAACAGCGAGCACATGAATAAATGTGCATACACCTGTAAAAATATACCATAGGTAACTGACAAAGCATTTCGTAGCAAACATATGACTATAAAATTTCCAATAATACATGTAATGATGGTGAATTCAATTTAGATTGCAAGAACATGCTCATACTTTTGAAAAGATTCAATTATTTCAGCAATTCCTTGTGAATTGGAATTTACCCTTTCAATATTTCCCAACAATTTAGTGTGAATGGAGGAATAAATTGTTATAACAGAATTGAACAATTATTAGCATCCCCTCATACACACACATACAAAAAAAAAAAAAAAAAAAAAACTTACTTTGTAAAAAAATCATCCGGGCAATGATTCTCTTTTGACACAGATGCAGTTGTATCAATAATTTCTGACCTTCAATAAAAAAAAATACGCATATTTTACTTCGGAATTAACTTACTACGAAATCATAAACACGAGGTAGTCGATATAAAGAATAAATTATTTCTCACCTTTCGAAAACATCCGCTTGTTCGGAATCTTCCACATCTCGGGAATTTAATTTCATATTTTTTTCTTGAGCTCGACGTTTACGCTGAATTCTGGATCTTTTATTAAAACCAGGATGTTTTTTCGGTCGTCCTTGATATTTTCGCATATTTTTTGCAAACTGACCACAGTACAAATAAATGTAAACAAAACGAGTGCGGAATAGCAATGCAATAGGGTTGCCGTAAACGTCATTCTGCTGACAGCTGACAATGTTTAGTGAAAACTGTGTATAAAGGAATATATGAAACGCTTCTAAATATTATTTAGAAAAAATATGATTTATAACTGATATCAAAATCAATTACTTCGTGAATTTTTGCAGAAATAAGATTACAATGTTAAATTTTAACTCGTAGCGCCATCTATTGATGGCTTTCCAAACTACACATTAAAATTACGTATTTCAAACTAATTTTTTTTAAATATAATATTTAAGTAAATTTCATTCCAAACCTGATTCTAACATTTTGATTCCAAAACTGACCTATTGCTTTATATTTCTGCCAAATTTCACGCAATATAGTTTCTTAATTAGCGATTCTGCGTGTAAACAAATTTTTAGTATTGTAATGCTGCTGTAGTAGACCACCTTAAAATTCTGAACTGTGCTGCTCTTTTAAAATTATAGAGGAGTATTATAGCACAATTTCTATAAAGGAATTTTATTTCAATTATATTTCATAATGCATCATAGTGATAAACACTTTTGACTCCTTACAAATTTTTATACATTTAATTCTAATATTAAAATTGTATTTAACCGTAATAATTAATTTTGCTTGTATTTTATAGTGATTATTTTTTTAATTTATTTTTAGTTCCGCATAAGATTTTTTTTTTTTTTTTATATTTATTTACTGTTAATTTGATTTATTAGCCCAAAGCGGCGGTAGCCTAAAAAGGCCGTTATTTTCGAAGCGGCATTTTGCTCTGTTTTACTAGAAATGTCCGTGTCTCCTTGCAAATTGTTGTTACCAAATATTATCGCCCTGTATTACATGTAAAGAAATTAAATAATGAAGAATCTGCATGAATGCATGTATGTTTCTCGCACTGTGACAAAAACGACGGTATCTAGAGCCATCGAATTTTGAATCATGTAATCCTCCACCCGAACATGGGCATCTGGACGGCCGAATCTCGAATTTGTTTTAATCTATTTCATATTTTGTAAAACTTGAGTTTGTTAATCAAAAGTTCGATAAACGAATTTTTGATTAACAAACTCAAAGAGTTCAGAGCGAGCACTGTACGGAAAATAACAGTTTTATCTCGAGTGCGGAAATTTTAAAGATATGCTGTTATCAAATGTATGTGGTTTACGGGGGAAAAACATGATATTCAATAAATATAGGTAACACACTAAACTTTAAAAAAAGGTTCCCTTTGGGCGTTATATAAAATCTGAGTGCTTCTAGATTTTATTTTATCTTTTTTTTTTTTTTTTTTTTTTTTTGGCCCTTCATTACGTCAGAAAATTTTATGCTCCGAATTTTATGAATTATTAAAATAACTAATTCACTTTAATGTTAATAATTTAATGATTATATAATCAAATAAATATGATCGTTTTGGAATGTTATTATAGTTTGGAAAATCACTGCCTGAAAATGTTCATTAAATCTTTTAAAAAAATTATCAGATCTTGTTTAATTTTACCGTATTTATTTCAAAGTATCACGTACTATCAATCTTATTTAATTTTACGTTATTTGTACGCAAAATTAAGTTCATAAATTTTGTGCTTAGAGTTTTTACCGTTTTACCAAAGTAAAGATGTTTGTACAAGAATTACGCGTGAAAAAAATGCGCGAAATGCAGTAAAAAGTGCTTTAATGAGATATATTAAATCCTATTTGGAAAAAAGGGTGGCTTTCATAATCTCATCATTACCCACATAGCACAAAAACATCCCTGGGATATCCCAAGGATGTTGCTCGCGGGATATGCGCACATCCTCAGGACATCCCGGAATATCCCGCGAACCTCCTAAACACCTCCTCCCGAGTGCTTAATGTCACATCCCGGGATATCCTCAGGACATCCTAACCAAGTCCCATCGACAGCGTGCGGGATGTTATTAGGATATGAACTCCTACTTACTACATCCTCAGGATATCCCACAAACCTCCTAAGCACATCCCATCATATCGTAAAAACATCCTATCCATGTCCCATCGACGGCATATGGGATGTTATTAGGATTTAAAGTCCTACTTACTACATCCTCAGGACATCCCGTAATATCCCAATTTCCTCCTAAACTCATCCTCCTGAGCGCTTAATGTCACATCCCAGTATATCTTTAGGACATCCTATCTACGTTCCACCGACAGCGTATGGGATGTTATCAGGATTTGAAACACTAGTTACAATATCCCTTTAACCTCTTAAATACATACTCTCAACTGCTTAGTGTCACATCCCAGTATATATACAGAGGAAAATTCCAGTGAAAGTATGTGAATGTGTGATGGTCTAAAACCTACTTTTTTTTACACAGATAGTCTCAAATCGTTCTTCTATGGTTACTTTGGAAAAATCAGAAATGTTGAAAATATTTATACAACTTATTTCGTTTTTAAATCTGAATTTGTGAATATATTAAAACTGAGCAAGGAAATTAAAATGAATTATTAATACAAAATATTAAAACTGAAAATTTTGTTTTTATTTTTAAGATATTAAAAATCTTTTGATCATTTTTAAACATCCAATAGCCCCCAAATTGAATTATTCATAATTAAATTATTTTACAAAATTAGTTTCTAATTTCAGTTAATTTGTATTAAAAATTGAATAATAAAATTAACCATTTAATAATCTTTACATAAATGAATCATCTTTCTTTAAAACATGTAAGGAATTTATAGTGTTTTGATGACACTGTTGGGAAATTGTTAAAAGGAATAAATTGTATTTTTAAAACTAAATCAATTCCTAGCCTCAGAATAAATAAATATGTTTTCGTAACATGAGAATGCTGCAGGCTTTTTTATATATTTAATATTTAGTTGTAAAAATTTGACATTATGTTAACAATTCTTTATATCATTCAAAAGGTAACTCAAGAAGCTCTTCTAAATTCTATCTTTCTGCTCACACAATTAAAAAAAAAATCTGAAAGGCCTCAGATTTTAGCAGTCAAAGAGGCTAAAAGTTTATGAATGCACAGATTATCAATACAGATGGGGCAGTGGAAATAGAAAAACATTTTATAAGATACTGACACCAGAAAGTTATATATCTTCTATATATTTGAAAAATGAAGAAATATATCATGTAATTATGTAGAAATATTAAAATGTTTTCAATTAGTATCATGAATTAAATGCATTTTAAATCAATCAGATTAAAAATTTAAAAAAGCATTGTTAAGAACCGTGTGTAATGCTTTTAAATAGCTTGGCTTGTTAGTCAATAATATATTAGATTTTAAAGGTAAATATGTTAAATTTTGCCAAATGGCAAGACTTGAATGAAAAGCGAAACAAGTTTACGACTGACGATATGAAGTCACATTTCAAAACTAATAGCCCTTTTAGATTAAAAAAAAAAGTTCTGAAAATAATTTGCAATGGTTCATTGGTATTATTTTACGCAAAATTCAGTAAAATGAAATTTACTCGTTGAAATCAGCACCAAATTAAACTGTAAATTCTAGCGCATGTTAAAGGTTGTCTCATCCAGAATTTTATTACTAACCATTCATTTCAGAGCAAAATAAAAGAGTAATTGCCATTTATATGACAATCAATATCAAAAATTTAAATCTGCATTTTACGCAACATAGAAAAACTCCAAAAGATCTACTGTTTACCATGCAATTAAGGCATTTTATTCTGCTATCAACTCTACCAATTATTAATTCCATTAAGTATATTCAGCTTACTCTTTCTGCTCAATATATGCAATGTAAAATTTTCCATAAATTTATTAATTCATTTTTTTTTTTTTTTTTGAGGTGAGCTTTTATTCAACTCTCAATGTCAATGAGAATGTTTAGTTCATTTTTTATTCAGTCTCAAAAGAGAAATCAAAATACGTGGATTTATGTACGTGTATTTATGAATCAAAATACATGAGAAATCACAGTGAGAAAAGCACTGCTACCTTAAACTGTGATTATATATAACAAATGCAGTGAATTATAGTTAAAAAATAGTGAAAATATTTATATTTCTGAACTATTTCATATATAACATTTTCAGTTTCGCATATGTGGCAATTTAAGAACTTTTTTACGTATACCAATTTTTTGAAATATCTGCAAATTTTTGTATTTCAAGGAAAGCTTATTCTTTCACCTTTAGTATATAAGTAATGGTAATTTACCAGATAAAATTACTTAATGGGGAATACAGAAAAATATCTAACCACTTACCTTTGTGACTTCATCTGCAAAGAGACTAAAAAAGTAGTTCAGCTAAATCTGCTATAATAAATATTTATAATAATGCTAAATTATGCAATATCTATTAATATGACAAATTTTTGTAAAGCTATTTATTTGGATGAAAAATAAACACATTCAGAAATTTATGGCACTATATTATGATTAACAGAGGAAAAACACTTTTCAAAATTCAAAATAGTTTTTATTAATCCAATTTATCACATTTTATTTGAATTCATGAAAAACAATCTTATATCCATGTATTCTTATGTATATAAGAACTCTTGATAAATTGGATCTCTGTCATTGCCTTTCACAGCACCTAAAATAAAAAAACACTCACAATTACTATATGTGAATATAATTCATAATTAAATTTAAACAAATGACTATTAGAATGCAAATTAAAGGAAGCATTTTAAATATTTTAACATTTAGTACCTATAAACAGAGTAGCAATTATTTGATTTTTCGATTATAGTAAAATAAACATGGGGGATGCCTTTCAAAATTTTTATGTCAGAAAATAAACTCAAACCACCAGCTGAACATATGAGCAGTTTTATCAATCAGCCACTGGTAGGTAACCTGGATACTGAATCAACATATAAAGTTGCCAAGATAAAGAGAGAAACAAAATTATGATAATCACATCTTACCTATTCATAAAACTATTTTAAATTTAATGTGTAGGCAAGTCCAAAAAGAGTGAGAATGAATTTATTTTGCAACACAAAGTAAAGTCTTGCAGGAGCAAAAAAAAAAACTTGTCTCATGAGATTGGCAAGTAAAAAATAATTAACTGCATCTGGTAACATTTATCTGACAACACATAAGTAATTGTTAGCTACGTGCAGAAAATAAAATCTGATCAGGGGCATAGCTAGAGGGGGGCAAGGGGGGCATCTGTCCCTGGGTGTAGAATCCAAGGGGCGCCAAACTGATGTTAGAACATTTTAGAATTAAATGTTTTCCATCCTTGGCAAGCAGTAGAGGGCGCGAAATCTTCAGTTGTCCCTGAGCGCTGAAAACCCTAGCTATGACTCTGAATCTGATCATGTTAATGCAATTTTAAACTTTTGAATTTAACAGCAGAAATTTACCAAAGAAGTATTTGTAACAGAAGTAAATGAAGATGTGGCTAATCTTTACTGTATGGTACACCTTGGTTTCTGTCTGAAAAAAAATCGCAAAGTGGTATTGGTTGTTTGTGAAATGTGGAAGCCCATTGCGTCAAATAACCTTTTTGGTAACCCTAATGTTGATAATGTTGGCGAAAGTAGCCTTTGGGGGAAAAAAAAAACTTTTTTTTTGTCAATAAAAAGGAGTTATTTCTGGAAATATTGCCAACGTGCTGTGATAAATTTAGTTTTGGGCTACTTTTTTTAATAGGATTTTTGTACGGTTTCAGGTTTTTGGTTCTTACCATTCTTTTCAATTGCCGTGTTTGGTTGCACGGAAGTGGTATGGTCTTGTATTTTGAACATGCTATTTATTATTTTGGTGTGGGTACCATCGTTTGAGTATGTCTGAGGTGACTAAGAGACGAAAAATTTAATTGAATTGCTTACCTGGAGGATGGTGGTGGGAAGCCTAAACATATGCATGTGAAAAAAAAGGTATGTTAAAAAAATGACGTTTCATTTATTTTTTTGTCTCTGTGTGTTAATTTTTGTTAGAAGATTTGTTGTTTAATGTTTTTATGTTAGGCAATATATATATTTGGTAACTTATTCCTCTCTGTTTGTGTATTTTTGGTTGTTTGTGTGTTAAGACAGTGGCGAATTTTTTCTGGTAACTATGATATTTTTAACTTTCTGATTTTCTTAAAGTGAAAATAGATCAATGTGTACATGGACAAAGTTAAGGCAGTGCACAATGCCCAGTTTGTGCAGTTCTCTGTTTTAATAGGTCGATGTGTACATGGACACAGAGTTTGTGTATGTCTTTGACTTCTTATTTTGGTTTTGTGTAGCGGCCACCTTGAAATTGGTGCCGATCCTCTCAGGTGACGATCTTGATATAAAAAAAAAGAAACGATTCGCCAAGGGTTAGAGTAGAGTAAATTTTTACCAAAGATGTTCTACCATAATCACCATTTCAGTGGTTTAAACACTAGTGGAGCAGTATGCAGAGATGAAGATTTGAGTTTTGTTTACACAGCATGATGGTTTAGGCACTCCAGCCATTACAGTGAACAAAATTATAATAAATATAGCCACAATAATTATCTATAAATATTGATGTATAACACTGCATTGACTAATATATTTCTTATGCTAGTATATACAGAATCCTTAATCGAAGGGAAAATCAGAAGACTTGTGCATGCATTTTCCTTTAACTGAAACATGGATTTGACCATACAAATCTCAGTCTTACGGGACATGCCACACTATGCAGATAGACAGTAAAATGTGCTTGTGATGTTTTTATTTGTTAGAAGTATGAAATAAATATACTTCTAGATTTTAATTTTTTCTTTTCTTGTTTTACATTTGGATTACCTATCAAAAAGTAAGGAATTTTGATATTATTACAATATCAGAGTTAAAATAACAATTATTGGACATGTTAAAGTAATGAAAATTTTAAATTAGGTTAAAAAGTAACCCTTAATGTGGCATATTTTTTAATTAAACTCTATCGACGTTAAAAACAACAAAACGTCCCTCTTTATTAAGGACTTTAATTAACTAATTTTAAATAGAGCTATGAATGAATTTTTTCCTTTGCATGTTATAATAACTGAAACAAAATTACTCTGATACAGTCAAAATTCCTAAATGCAAGTACATAAAATTTACTTTAGCAATTTAAAGAGATGAGACACACTGAACACATGAATAAATTTCTATCAAAGAATAATTTATTAAATTTGGCCCGTTCCATAGTAAACTTTAACCATTAGATTACATTATTACACCATGTTATCAGTTTGAAAAGCAAGTCATATGCCAGATCTTGGATGTAAAAGAAATGCACAAAATAATATACAGATTATTGAAAAATAATGTATACCAATGTTTATAGATATGATTAAATGTAACAGAAAATTTACTGTCACAACCACATTTTTAAGTGAAATGTATTATTTTAACATTTTACAGTATTTAAGGTATGGCATTAAATGCAACATTATGTGCCTGGATATAAGTTAGTAAATTAAAAAAAAAAATAATAATAATAATCAAAGAATGAAAGTCATGAAAAATTTCAAAAACAAGCAGAATTTAATTAAGAAGACCTTTAGACACTTATGATAAATAAATTTGAGAATTCTTCACCCAAAATTAAATTATAATTAACTAAAACCAGTTTGACTGACCTTCTACAAAATCCTTCAGCTGCAATTTTTTCTAGCTTGAAAACCAAATTCTTCTCCACATGGTAATAACATCTTAACCAGTTGAAATTCCTGCAGAAAGTTTGATAACACAGTAATAGAATTAATAGAATAGAAAAATTAACACAAAAGTATAGAACATCATTTAAACTTAACATTATTACAAATTTTGGTGCTTTCTGACTATCTACAAAGCTGTGAAAATTGGCAAAATGGTTAGTTTATGGTTCATATCTACTGCTTTGTTCACAAGTAGTAATTCAAATAAGCACTTTATAAGAAACAAGAAATTTTAGGATGCACACACACAAAAATATATACATTGGGTCAATATTCACATATTTTTCATCCAATGGAATACTATTCAGAAATAAAGATTAAATATAAAGCATGTAAATACATGTGTGTGGTATGCATATTCATAGTTTGCTATTATCGTGTGCATACTCTTGCTGTTTTAGCATAAGTTGAAGCTGTGAGAGCAGATGATAAGAAAGTATCAGAAATTTTCATGTATAAGAAAAGATTGCCCTGAAAATAGTATCTCAATTGTTTAGCACTGACATTTACATAGCACATTAGAAATATATAGTAATATATGCATAATAAAAAGATAATTGCATATTATTAATTCATTTTTTTAAATGCCAAACTTTAACAATTCTTTCACATATAATTAAACAGAATCCTTTCACATGAACATCTAAAATCCATTCTTAACTAAAGAATAAATAATAAAACCATGTAAATTTCTTATCAAGCCCATCATTTCCGAAATGTCTACTTCTGAAAGTTCCCAGCATTTCTCAATATATTATTAAATTACTAAACTAAGCATCAATGATCGTCATGTTCGCTAATGTGGCAATATCTTTCACACTTCTTTGTTACCACAAGTAACAAGTAGGCTTCAATAAATCTTTAACTGTTACATGCTACTTTTGTCTAAAATTTGTACAAATAATAAAATTAAATGAGCTCTTTATAATATGCTCAAAGAAATAATTTTGTATGAAAATTTGTATGTTATATATTGGCCTGATTAATGATTCAGGAAATAATTCGGGTTTTCAAAGTGCTTCCAATAATTCAAATTTCAGCTTGTGTCAAAATAAAATCTATAACACAAAGATAAGCAAATTTCCTTATGAACAATGCATTTTAACATTATTCAATCACTGGCAAACACACAGTACTGATTGCTTCAATAAACATTACTGTAACTGTGTTATTTAAAAGACTGTAATGTTTTAATTATTTCCTTAATTAAAACATTAGTCTTTTCCTCCTTCTAACACCAAAAGAAAACCCAGATAAGAAATATAAAAATATCAGTAAAAATAAATTATATTATTGAATGACACTTTACATTAATTACACTTATGCATACATTATTTTATTATAAATTATTTCAAAATCAAAGAAGAGAAGGGGGAGAAACTTTAATATTGACATTTCTAAAATGATATAAACATTAATCATTTAGTACAGTTTGTTATTTCAGGCAAAAAGAATTCACTTTTCTGGATAGCATTTATATTTCCATCTCACTTTAAAACATGAAACATTAAGAGAAATGCATATAATTTAAACACCAGTTTATTTTATTTATCAGACAGATTATGTCAACTCGAAAAAACCTATCAGTAAAATTCGGTAGTAATAATTCTGAATGTTAGGCAACTTGCAAGATTCAACAAAAATTATCAATACTTTTATTATAATGACAATACTACAGTAACATGAACATAAAATTAAACTGCATATAACTATAAAATAAGCCAGCATATAATAATGGTGCATTGGTTTCTAAAACAATGGGCTCGATGAAAAAATACATGTATTATGGTAGCTATTCATATTCTTCAGCTTTCCTAATATTCTCATGTTCACTTTACATAACTAAAGTATCTAAAATACAATAAAAATGCAAACAATATTTATGAGAAAATGTTAAAAGCAATCATAAACATTTGATTGAATGACCATATTTTGTCTTCCTGCAAGTCGAATCTTAAAATGATATGCAGTTTGAAAAATGCTTAATTCTTTTATAAAATATTCAAAAAAAAAAAAAAAATACCGTTCTGTTATCAGGACCGGGTTCAGAAATGTATTTATGTATGCTTGTATATTTGTATGTGTGTGTGTCTACATATACACATCTATGCACATACTTACAAACACAGGTTCATACATTTCCGATTCTGGTCCCCATAACAGAAGAGTACCCCCAAAAAAACTTCAATTATAAACTAGGGGTTTTCATCCGCAGAGAACCCGTTGGCGCTTCGGGAAAGAACCCGTCGGCGCCGTTGCATTTTTACTCGCCAAGCTCGCGGTTCATCGACGAACCGAGCCGTAAACGTGATATTTTGTAAACGCGATTTTTAGTGCATGTAAATTCAAGTTAGCAGACAAAATATATATATATATATATATATTAAGCATATGGTAGTAAAAATTCACAGATAATAAGCATGTAGATGTTAAACTAACTGGCTAAACGTGATATACAAAAATTAATTTGTAATAAATTCAAGTTAGCACAGAAAAGAATATATTAAGCATAAGACAATATATAACGAAAATAAAAATTCATTTAAAAAATATAAATTAGTATTAATATACTGAAATTAACCAGTTAAACGTGATATACGAAAAAAATTTGTCTTAAATTCCAATTAACACAGAAAACAATGTATTCCTTACACCAGCAGTGGTTTACTAATTTTGATGACCATGGTGATGCATCCAACTACTCTGTCATCCTAGATAATCAATAATATTTTTTATTTCAATTTAATCATCTATTTATGTCACACCTGCCATCCTCTGAAAGCTTATTGTTAGAAAAGCATTAACAATATGTTATCTTGTTAAAATTTTACGCCATAAAAATTGATTTATTCTCAGAATTTTAGATGACGATAACCAATAATAAAAATAAAAGCATTAATTAATTATTAAAATGCACTTGCACATTTTTGCGGTCTACGAAAACAAATTATTTTAGACGTTGGAAACCTCATGGTTTTTAGAGCTATTAATAATTAAGAACACAACGTGAAAAGCCGTGTTACAAATTAGCATTCACCCCTCCTTCCATCCCGAACCGAGAACCGGCATCTATCTACGAAAATATTTCTATCTATTCGTTGTTAAAAAATTCAGAAAAAAATAATAAATAAGCGAAGAAGAATATAAATCTGCAAATGCTAACAACGACAGTGATAATTCAAGAAAATAAACGCAAGAGGAATGGTTGCATACTTCGAACAAGCGAATAGGATATATTCGGTGAGTTACCAGGTTTGAACTATTATCGCCAAAGTTGGCGATGTTTACATTTACCGGGTTCTCTGCGGAAGTGCTTCCCAAACTAGATTAAGATAATGTTTCAACCATACATATTTTGGACAAAACAATGCAAACTCTTATTTTTATACAATTGTTCAAACTATTTAACATAAATTTATTGCTGCAATAAAATAATAAGCAATCTGATCACACATATTATTTTGAAACTGAATGCATAAACTAGACTAAAAAAAAATTCAGTCATAAACATTTGGATAGCAGGGCGAATTAGATATTTGAAAAGACAGCCAGCCATTGAGATACACGTAATTCACGACAGAATGGTAACAATTCATAAAGCTGTGAAACATTTAATTGTCAAAATGACATAAATAACATAAATTCGAAAAGCAAAAAAAGTTAACATACAAGTATTGCAACTGAACTTACCTTTCATGTAACAAAAAATATCCATACAAGTTAACCTCATGGCGCAGCTCTTTGGCGCTCCTTATAGATTCTTTGGCGCAGCCATTTTGGATTTCGTTTCAACTCAGACCAAGGAGGTTAGAATAGAAGGGGGGAAGGTTCAACTCAAACGGTGAAGCTTGGCGGCCATCTTCCTGTTATCACCGTGACTTGTGCAAGGAAGTCTGTCATTGCAACATTTTTTCCATTTCTTTTTGAAGCATGTCAGCTTGTATTGCATATGGATGCACAAATAGATTCTATTGCATATGGATGGATAGATCCATATTGCATATGGATGCACAAAAAATTCCGGGCATTTTTTTTCGCACGTAAGTATTAATTTTCTTTTTTTTATGTAATATGACAACTATGTCAAAAAATATCACAATGTCATGTGGTTTTCTTTCCAGATGTGAAAAAAAAAGGACTTAAAATAGGTTATTTAATATGACTATAATCAAAATATATTAAATACATTTTAATGTTTCTGTTTATAGCTGGTATCTTCGTTCCTTAAGATACAATGCTATACGGTAGGATTTAAATTGTATAATTTGAACGTTTTAGTTAATTCGTTTTATAACTTTCATGAAAAGTAAGAAATCAATTGTTACTATTTTTATTAATTGTAAAAGTGTTAAATAAAGCAATGCTTTTCTTTATATATTAATTACTATTCATTTTTTTAAGTTAAGATAAACTGTTCTGTTGTTAAAAATTTTTTGCATAAACTTACAAATTTCTGGGCAGTATAGTGATAAAATTAAGTAAAATATTTACCCAATTGAACATGTGGAAAGATGTATCCAAAAACTTATATAGGTGTATTTCTGTAATTCAACTTAATTAAAGGCAGTTTCTTTGAGATTAATAAATATGAAATGCGCATAAACTGAAATCTGTTTTATTTTATTAAGATTAATTTTCTAACCTAAGCAAATTCGTGAAATATGCAGAAACATCATTTTTTAAAGGCCTTTTATGTTATGCGCATGCATTTAGATTTCGAACTATTTCTTAATAATTTGCTGTACATAGTAAATTATGGATATCATCTTTATTACTTTAAAATAAAAATTTAACAATAGCGAGGGATTTCATTATAAATTTAACATATTTTTACTGGAAAATAAATGCACGGAACAGCTTAGAAACACGTACATGTCACTGCCGTAATGCAATATTTTGAAGTCACAAACATGGACGCCGCTTGTTCGGCGGAGTTTCATTCCCCGATAGTGGAGGAAACGGCGAACCCTCCCTCCTTCCATTCTAACCTCCTTGACTCAGACAGATGTTTACGGATTTGCGGAAGAATACGAGGAACTAGTAGTTTGCCGGATACAATGTGCAATGACTCGAAAGAATATAGTTCTGTAGAACTTCCTGCATTATTCCGTAATAAACAGTACTATTTCCCAATTTTTTCTTTATCTAATTAATTAATTAATAGGGAAAAGTTAAATAAGGCCGAATTCCTTTTTAATGAAATGTAAAATTTTGCATGTATGGGACGACCACCTTCCATCCAATATTTATGAGAATATAAACAAATTTTGGAATCTGAGAGTATCAGTAAATAAATATATAGAATATCGCCTCTCAAACGACCACTTCTGAAAGTTACCAATAGTTCTGAGATTATAAATAAATATTGATATTAAGCATTATTTCTATAAGACGACCATCTCTATACAAGACCAAAGTTTCTAGAATCTTGGATAGTCATCAGAGATGTATCTTTACTGCGAAATTATCGCACGACTGTAATTCAATATCAATAACAGATCGCGCGATTGAAAAACATTTTCTGTCCTGTAATTAGAGGAAAAAAATTTTCCTTATGAGGTATTTCTCCCGCTTTCCTAGCGTGCCTTCGTGGTGTAATAATTCTGCACGCTGGGCCGGTATTTCAGAGGTCCGTGGTTGGATTCACGGCGAAGGCGGTTGCTAATTTTTCATCTCTACGGCTTCCCAAAAAAATCCTAATGTCTCTACAGTGGCGCCCGAACTGAAAAAGTGTTGGATGAGGTATATCCACACCCAGGATTTAGTGATTAGATCCCCTTAAAAAAAAGTCGGCCTTTAAAAAGAGAAGTAATATAAGGTATTTCTCCCGCTTTCCTAGCGTGTCTTCGGCCCACCAGCGGCCGAGCGGTAAAGTCGCTGAACCCTGGTAGTGCGATCCGAGGTTCGAATTCCGCGAACGGGCTGGCTGCATGGGTGTTTTCGTGGTTTTCCCCACGTGTAACGTGTATACGAGCCAGTTTCCCTTAGAAAGTCCTCCACGAAGACATCCCTCCCCTTAGGCAGATAGCCCTAGTGTGCTTTGCCATAATTAAATACACCACCACCACACCTAGCGTGTCTTCGTGGTGTAGTGGTTCTGCACACTGGGCCGGTATTCCAGAGGTCCGTCCTTCAATTCCCGGCGAAGGCAGTTGCTAATTTTTCATGTTTCCTGCTTCCAAAAAAATACCTAATGTCTCTATACCCAAATTTAAAAAAAAAATTCGTTTCCGTAATTAAATATATCTATATCTAATTTTACCTATATTTGTAGTAGGGTTTGTAATCTGTAAGTAATTATACATGTAATTTATACATTTTTTATAAAAAAAATATATGTTATTTAGAATTTTGCAAATATTCTAGAAAATGCTAATCCATTGAAAAAAAAATCTTTTCCATGACTAAATAAATTTTTAAAAACGTCAGAAAAAATAGCAGTTAAAATTAATAAAAAATGACTTTCTAAGGGAAATGGCTCGTATACACGTTACATATATAGAAAACCACGAAAACGCCCGTGCAGCCAGCCCGTTCGCGGGATTCGATCCTCGGACCGAACTACCAGTGTTCAGCGACTTTACCGCTCGGCCGCTGGTGGGCGGGCGTAAGTAGGATAACTTGTATTTGTGACATGATGGTGCAGAGGGTGCGAAATACGCTGCTTATACTCATAGTTTGGGGAAATTGTCCTGAAGCGCTGGCAAATATAAAAATAATAAAAAATAATAATAAAAAAAACAAGCGGTAAACTTTTCTCCAATACGGCGTAATCAAAAGTGTTGACATGGCGGTACGAGCTGGTGACCCAAGATGGCGGGAAGGCGTGGCTGTGTGGAATTTGAATTTGTAGAAGTAAAGCATGCATAAAATGAAAATAACACTTGAAGGAAAGAAATAAAAAAGTGTTTACGCCTTCGCAGCATATCGTCAGCAGTCAAAATTTATCAGAAGGAAAAGGAAAGACCAGCTTTGTTTAAGATGAAGGACGCGAGGTTTTAAAATATTATGCTTGAATATAACACAGTACAAAGCACCTGTATATAAAATAATGCTAACAACTGACAATTAAAGAAAAATTATAATAAACCAGCGTTTGTATGTAGAAGAACAGATGTATTCACTAAACGCAATATACATAAAAAAGATAATACAAATTAATAAATATTTATTTATCGTGTCTTAACTAAAATGTTGAAGTTTTCAGAACTGCGTAATAATTCGGTAGAATAAAAAGCATACTCAGAAGAGAAAATAAATTGCAATAACAAGAAATAAAAATAATACAGTCAAAAGTCTTTAATCCGGACTCGTCGGGACTTCGGCGATTCCGGATTATCGATTTTTCCGGATTATAGATCATCAGTTTAAATCTGGTAAGATGGCATGCAGAAATTATAAAATTAAAAATATGAAACCTTAATTTATAAAATAATGAGCAATTATGATCTAAAGGGTATCAAAATTTACCAAAAAAGAAGCCTAATATTTATTTGTTTACTTTATTAAACATTTCTTTCAACGCGCGGATGCGTAAAGCATACCTTACGCATAGCCGAAATTAGAAAATTGCAACCAGAAAACTATTTGATTTGTATTCGTGATATTTATAATGACGAGGAATTTGATTTAAATCATATCAAAGACGGAGTACATCGAAATTAAATACTACATTTAGTAAGGAATTATAAGCCGACTAAAATAAAAACATCTGCCCTGAAGATAACGATAGTGTTGACAGATCAACTTCCAGTTCATTGCGCGTCGCGACGTCCCCCCCCGCGCGCAGTGCAGCGTGAAATTGATAAACAGATTTCGGAACGGTTAGATAAACAAAGGATATGCTTTTATCCATTTTTTGTAGCAATTCGTTTTTTGTTTGATGGACATGGAAACATACTTTCGTTTTCTAGATCCTTTGGGAGCTCCAGCATCGGAAATTCTATTTGACATAATCGAAAGTTCAAGCTTACTTTTAGAAAATTGCTCTTACAATCTGCAAAAAATAATAAGACGGATCCAATTCGAAGATTAAGGAACAACGCAATTATCAACATTAACTGAATTAGATAATTAGATAATTTTAGCTTATACCGTCCGTTATACATTAAACGCGCACGCGAAAACGTATTCTGCACTTGCGCAGACGCATATGCGCAGTCGTAAATGTCTTGCGCGCACGAGTAAAACGCCTATGCGCATGCATCAATGCGGCGCATGCGCAGAAAGATTTTAGCTTTGAGGTCCGGATTATAGATCATTCCGGATTACGGGTGCCCGAATTAACGACTTTTGACTGTAGTAAGAATAAATAAACAAACCGAGGCGTGATTTATACACCTTTTGTACCTTCATTTTTATATATTTAGCTTGTTTAGGTCATTTATTAGTTGTTATTTAAGGCTCAAAACTACTAAAAGCAATTCTGCAAACTTGAATTATTAAATATAAAATTTTTATAAATAAATAGACAAACTGAGAGGGAGAATGAGCAGCAGACAAAAATTAATTTAAATTTTTGCCTTTTCCTCTTAAAAGTATGCATAAATGAAATATTAATTAAGAATAATGTGCACTGCCTTTTTCAGGCGAAGCCTAGCTCGGAGATGGACATTTGAGTTAAAAGCACCATCTGTGGGCAGAAATAATAACTAAAAACTAGAATAATTATGACTTAAGCAAGCTAGGCTCTTGCTGCAAAATCATAGACTGGCGATCTTCACCTAAAGGCAGTGGCATAAAACACCAATTCTTTTTTTTTTCTTTTTTTTTTTTTTTTTTTTTTTTTTTTTTTTTTAGAAAGTGGAAATTTGAGTAAGTATTATTTACCAATTTACGCAGAAAAAAGGGGAAAAAATGAAAGAAGAAGGCCCCGCCTCCTAATAAGAAGCCACGCCTTCATTGATATATAGTGGGGTACCGGGGACAGAAGACGATTTTGCCTCATGAGCTTTGACTGGTCATTGTCACCTGCGGAGATTAATATTACAAGGTAATTTAGGAGGAAAAAGATAAATGATAAAAAAGATCTTGTAGGAAAACAATCTAAAAATTCCGGCGGGGGAGGTATTTTGTAAAAGTGGGCTCAAGTAAAGGGAGGGGAAAAGGCGTTGCAAGTCTTACTGTAAGAAAGTTACTAAATTGAAAATGAGGAAAATTTACTAAATAAGGGAAAAGCTGTGTAAAGAAACTAAATTTAAGAAAGAAATTGTAGAAAAGCATTCTAAAAATTCCGACCGAGGTTGTTTTAAGAAGTGGGAGTATGAAGTGGGAGGGGATAAGACGTTATAAGACTTAACAGTAAAACAAAAGCAGTAGAACAGAAAAAGTAAATAAACAGAAACAGAAATTAACAGTAGAACGGAACCAATTTATAAATGATGGGGAAGGGAAAATGAATTACTTGTGCAGAGGCAAAAAAGTGGTGTTCTCTTAATTGCCTGCTAGTCTGTAGTACAGTAAAATTACGCGCTAGATCAAAAATCAGATGTTGTGTGTGTATTTAATTATGGCAAAGCACACTAGGGCTATCTGCCTACGGAGAGGGATGCCTTCGTGGAGGACTTTCTAAGGGAAACTGGCTCGAATACACGTTACACATGGGGAAAACCACGAAAACACCATGCAGCCAGCCCGTTCGCGGGAATCGAACCTCGGACCGAACTACCAGTGTTCAGGGACTTTACCGCTCTGCCGCTCGTGGACCCAAAAAACACATGGAGAATAGTATCGTAAGAAGAAACCTGAAGAGACCTGAAGAGATTCTCAAGATCGTGGTAAAAACTAAGAAATTTTGCGAGCAGAGAATGAATGCTACCTGTTTTAGTGAAAATTACAAAAGGACAGGTATAGCTCGTGATTTTAAATATTACTGATAACTTTGCCTTTTTGAAATAAGGAAGCCAAGTGGGTTTTATTCACTTAATACAAACAAAAATGTTCTCTCCACGGTCAAATTTAATTTAAGGCAATCCAATGGGGAATGATTAAAGTTAAATGCGTTATGTGATTCACCCTCAATGCGAAATTTAATAACTGAGGAAGCAACTAATTTATTAGGCTTTCAAAGATCGAGATGTAGAGCAGATTTAATTGGATTGAAATTACCGAAAAATTACCAATTGAAATTACCGATTACGGAAAACATTTGTACGCGCATAGCTAAGGAAGAAGAATCCTTCAGTAAGGAACTCGAATTCTTAATTTTGCCAGAAGTTGCTGAAAATGTTCCAGCTGAAAAAATAGATGTCAAAAATTTTAAATTGCCAGGAAATGTAAAGCATGCTAATCCTAAATTTTATTTACCTAAAAAAATATCACTTCTTTTGGGAGGTGACGTGTTTTACGGATTATTAAGGTGAAACCAAATCCAGTTAAGGGGTAATTCTATCACTTTAAATGAAACAGTTTTAGGATGGATGGTAACAGGTTCTATTCCCGTCATGTCTCCAAGTAATTCTCGCTGTTATTTTGATCGTGTTGATGAGAGTTTAATACAATTTTGGGAGTTAGAATCAATTGGTGTTCCCCAAAGTGTACATTCAGATGAGGAAGCTAGGGCCATAACACTCTTTAAGAATTCTGTGTGTTATAAGGAGGGGAGATACGAAGTTGGGTTACCATGGAAGCGCGACTTTAAGGAAACTTAGCAGTTGCCAGGAGACGACTAGTACATTTGAATAGAAAATTTGAGAGATGCTCAGAACTTTATAACGACTACAAAGAGATACTGAATGATTATGAGACTCAAGGTATCATCGAAAAGGTTCCAAATGGCAAGGTAGAAAGTGATAAGCCCTTGTTTTATCTACCATTTTTAATGGTTTACAGAGACTCCGTCAGTTTCAAGAAACGAATCGTTTTTGATGCCAGTGCACATGAACAGGGTGAACTTTCTCTGAATAACTGTTTATACGCTCAGACTTAACCCTCTGATATTCAACATGCTTGTCTTCCGTTTGAATGTGTCTTAGCAGATATCGAGAAAGCGTTTTTGCAGATATCTTTGCATGAAAAGGATCGAAATGTAGTACGATTTCTGTTTCCAAGTAAAAAACCCAGGTACAAATGAACATTATGATATCCAGATTTTCAGATTTTGCCGTGTTCTGTTTGGCGTCAAAGCCAGTCCTTTGTTGCTATCTGCCACCATTAAAGAATACATCGAAAAGCTTCGAGAGTTGCATCCCGCGACAGTGGAAATGCTCGATAAATGTCTATATGTCGATGATTTTGTTGGAGCTCTCGACAACGTCTCATCTCCCTTTCAGATGTCGTGTGAAGCCAAAAGAATTATGGCTGACGCAGGAATGAATTTATGTAAATGGAGTTCCAACAGCAAGGAACTGTTACAAATATGGGAAGACAAGGGGTTCAAAATCCATCCCATTCATTCAGAGGCCAGTCCTACTGACAAACTACAAAAGGTTCTCGGTCTTCCGTGGCACGTGCATCAAGACTACATCACTATTGATGTGAAAGATTTACTCGAGTATAATAAAGGAGAAAGTGTTACAAAAAGAACTGTGATAAAAACAGCGGAAAATTTTACGATGTGCTTGGTTTTCTAAAGCCGTTTACAATCAGACTCAAATGTCTATTCCAAGAACTGTGGCTTAGGAAGTGTTCATGGGATGCAGAACTTCCAGCAGACCTTCTTCAAATGTATACTCAATGCAAGCTTAAGTTATCTGATATTACGAACTTACAAGTCCCTAGGGTGATCCTCGACGGTAGCCTAGGTGATGCCAACGAACTTCAGATCCACGTCTTTTCCGATGTCAGCCAAAGGGCATACGGAACTGCAGTATACTTAGTTAAAAATGCTGACAAAATCTCGTAAACTTAATTGCTTCGAAGAGTCGTGTTGCCCCAATAAAGAAACTGACTCTACCAAAACTTGAACTCATGGGGGCATTGCTCGCAGCCAGACTTGCGAAAGAGGTAGAACAAAATGTAAGACGAAAAGGGACACCTACAGTTCATTTTTGGACAGACTCCCAGATCATATTGTTCTGGATTAAAGGACCTTATCATAAATGGAAACAGTTTGTTTCCAATCTTGTGAAAAAGATTCAGGCTCTTAGCAATCCTGAAGCTTTTTCACATATACCTGGTAAACTAAATATAGCTGACCTTGTAACAAGAGGGGCTAGTGTAAAAGATCTTTTAAAAAATGAGACTTGGTCGTCAGGTCCTGAATTCTTAAGAAAAAATGAAGTCTCAGTATTTCAGGGTAATAATTCTGTTCCTGAAGAATATTACATTTCAGAATTGAAAAAAGGTTCCTGTGTAGAAGAAGATATACCTCTATGTTTTGCTGTAACTAACCAGAATGTTTTGTTTTATAATGATCTGCTTAAAATTACTAATAGTTTTTCTAAACTTATTCGTATAGTTTCTTGTGTTTTCAGATTTATTTATAACTGTAGAAATCCTAAAGACAAAAATAGTGGGTATCTGAAGTGTCAAGAATTGAACAATTCAGAATTTGTGCTCTTAAAATTTGCCCAAAGTGAGTATTCGGAAGAAATTTCTGCCTTAATAAAAGGTGAGAATGTAAAAGGTAAAAGTAAATTAGCTTCTCTTAATTGTTTTCTTGATAAAAATGGTCTTATTCGCGTTGGAGGACGAATAATCAATTCTAGTGTTAACGATAATATTAAACATCCTATTGTCCTCTCATCTAAATATCCCTTAACTTACATGATTGTAGAGTATTTTCATTTGAAATATTTGCATTTCTCCAGATGAACAATTGGTTCAATATTTCACGGAGGAAACAATTGATTGGTATTTTAACCCTCCAGGATCTCCTAATTTTGGAGGATTGTACGAAGCTGGCGTAAAATCCTTTAAGTATCATTTAAAACGCATAGCCGGAAATTCTCATTTTACTCTGGGAGAATTCATTACAGTATTAGCGGAATTTGAAGGAGTTCTAAACTCCAGACCATTGACTCCATTGTCAGCTGATTTTGATAACTTTGAAACCCTAACCCCATTGCATTTCCTTATTGGGAGACCCATCATTTCCATTGCAGAACTCCCACTTACAGATATCAATGAAAATAGGCTTAGCAAGTGGGAAAAGGTTTCCAGATGCTCTCAAAGAATCTGGAAGCTTTGGAAAAGAGATTACTTAAATAATTTGCAACAACGCCATAAGTGGCAGTTCAGTAAGAATAACGTAAAGGTTGGGACCTTGGTGCTGGTAAAGGAAGAAAACCTACCATGCACCAAGTGGTTAACAGTAAGAGTAGAAGAAATATTCACTGGAAGTGATGGGTAAGTAAGAGTTGTGAACATACGCTTGCCACAAAGCAAGATACTTAAAAGATCTGAACGATATATTTGTGTGTTACCTGTCTATTAATTATTGTATTTAAGTTTCATTTTTATATTTAATATTGCTATTGTACTTTGAGCGTAATTGCTGTATAATTTTCATTTAATTTTATATTGTATTGTTTTATAAATGATAGAAATATTGGACTGAGAATCCAATCGGCGGGTAGTGTTACGAGTTTGAAATATTTCTTTCTTTGAACTTTTGTGGCAACACTGCGCACGCGCGAGTGGAGATCATCTAGGCAACGAGGAAGAGAGTTTCTCTCTCGACCTACGCAGTTATTAAGCAACGATATTTCTGTTCTCGGTACGAAACAACATAACTGTAATTATGCCAGCATCATTTGCAATAATGAGTTGGTAGTTTTCAACAAAGAAGGTGAGTGTATTTTTCAGCAAGTTTTTAAACAAGATGAAAATTCTTTTAACTAAAACCTACATACCTAAAAGTAAACTGTGATATTTTAAAAAAATTGAAAGAAATTATTCCTGATGTATCTAATACTTTATATAAAAGTATTTTTGAAATTATTTTACCGTTGCAAATCAAATGTAAAAACAATTGTTCGGATATGGTAAGTGATGATGATGAACTTTTTAAAGAACTCATAAACTCTATCAAAACTGAATTAAATTCAGTGATAAAAAAGCTATATAAATGCGAAGGTTGCATTGTAAATCATCCTTCACAAACAAGACATGATTGCATTATAATAAGTGTTGATGATAGAATTAAATATATTGGTGAAGATATATTTTTATGTATTAATTTTAAAAATATAAGAGATTCTTTAAGGCAGAAAAAAATGTTTCTTTTATTTTGTGATAGGTTTTTTGAATCGAAATGTTATGAAGATTATAAAAATGCACTAATATAAGTACAGCTATTCTATTTAAATTTCTGTCTTTGGTTGATGTTATGAGTATTTTTTTTTCCTTATGTTTTTTTAATAGAAATATATTGAAATTTTAGTTTTAATTTTAAAGCAAACATGTATATCAAATGTCAGTAAATGGATATTGTTGTTAATTTGATATTAACTAATGAAAGAAAATTTTAAGTATATTTTATGTATAATACAGAAACTTGTTCTTTGGAAATAAATAAATGTATTTAAATAGAAAAGCTTCTTGGTGAAATGAATGTATTTTTATTTTTTATAACAATTTTTTTAAGTATTGTATGTTTAGAGTGCAGTATATGCTTTAAGTGATTCACTCGTGTTGAAAATTTAAGAGTTTATGAAGCGATTATTCGCTGAACTTATGTGATATATTTGCGAGGTTTCTTGAATACGAGTAATTTGAAGAGATATTTGAAATCTCATGAAAGAAACATCAGATGTAGTGTATGTCCTAAGAAATTTAAGTTTATAGTTTGAAAAGTCGCGAAGCTTCTCGTCTTAGAATTTTGTAGTGAATAATCACAAGTTCTTTTCATGTAAAAAGGATATGAAAACTTATAAAGTTACTTTTAAGAGTAAATCATGATAAAAAATATTTAGTGAGCATAAGAATTTAAAACAATATGAATCTTTACATCGTATTGAATGTTCGGACATTTTTTCAAGTAAAACAGAATTTGAAGAATATCTCACGAAACATTTTTTTTAAATGTTGCCGGTGTCAAAAGAAACAGAAATATGCTGATGATGATGTTTTGAAACAGCATGATACTTCTCTTCTTATAAATTGCATCCATTGTTTACAAGTGTTTAAAAGAAAAAGTGATCTCTTACACCACATTCGAATGCGACATGATTTGATGTGAATCTTATAAAAACGAAGAAACGTTGACATCGTTAATACATGCAAGTCTTCTAAAATCGCAAGTCTTAATAGTATGTTCGCAATTGAATCGATTTGCTAGAACATAGAAAATGATCATGTCTTAGATGTACTTCTTGAATATATAAAATTGTAGTTAGTAGGGAAAAAATGAGTTATGATGTAGTTTTACACTGAGTTATGATATCGGTGTTTGAAATGGTGATCAATAGTTACATTTAAAATGTGTCGTGAGTGTGAAAATGCAGAAATAAAAGAGCTTTGGCGAATTTAATAAACGCGGTTCAATGTGGTTGATGGAAAAATTTGTTCCATGTGAATTAAATAGTGTAAGATATGAACCTCTTTCTCTCAATAGTTAATTATTCAATTGTAAGACAATTAAACTTTAAATATATATGCATATAGTAGATGTAATGATTAATATTACATTGAATTATGTAAATAACTGATGATATGTGTATTAACATAGTGAATGTTCGCTTTTATGAAGTTCTAAGCATTACTTTAAATACCATTCATAAAACTTCTATCTCATATATACAAACATGACAATATCTATTGAGTTTTCGTTTATTCTTTGGAATGTATGAAAGTTTAAATATTTTTTTAATTTAATGTAGATTGGAGTAAAATATCTGTATCTTTCTTCATTTCAATCGGTAATATCTGTATGCTGGTAAAGGTACGTATGTTCGTAAGAATTATACTGTGTCACATTTTTGACAATCTTCTTTCATTCATATTAGCTAATAAGAGAATTATTGAAATTAGTAAAGTAATGAAAATCAACGTTATTGAAAGAAAAAAACTCTGAAAGCATTTACATTTCCAGAAATATATCAAAGTTCCTTTTCTTAAAAACACCAGGTGTATCGTAGTTTTTATTTCTATTTCGTTAAAAGCTGAACTTGTAAAATAAAAATTTTCTATTAGTGTAAGGTAAACAAAAAAATCAAGATACAATCCGTATCATGAATGAAATTCAAGTCTTACATCGGATTAAAAAGAAATATTCTGAATCTAAATGTTTATGCCTATTTAGCACAAAATGAGTTTATTTGTCTTATAAATTTAATAAGTTTGATAAGAGTCTCCTTTCCTATCGCTACGTCAGTTACAGGGTGTCTTGAATGGATGAAGGTAATGTTCGTGTGAAATATAGTAGTTCTATTTTGAACTGAGAAATGATTCGCTTTTTGTCAATTAAGGAAACTTGTAGTATTATTAAACAGAATGTCAGTGAAAGACATTGCGTTTGCATAGTGAATTATGAAGGTATTGAAAGGTAGTAAAGAAGGTGAATTAAAGAATTAATTTGAACAAATAAGGTAAGGCTATCATTAAAAGAAAAAACTGTTCGAAAGATGTATGTTAGAATTACAAGTAAGATGTTAAAATTTAAAAAGATGTAACAGAGTAAAACCAAAGAATACTGGTAATTACAATCTGGAAAACAGTAATTTGAATACGATATTGAAAAAGTTGGTTTTAAGAATTTCTTTATGCATGTGATACAAAACAATTGCTACTTTATCATGAGTGCTGACATAGATGCAATTAGTGTATGAAAAATAGTAAAATTAGTATAGTGTCTCTAAAACATGAAAACATAATAGTGTGAGCAGTGTAAATTCATTTGAAGTACTGAAATATGACATAGACTAAATACCAGAAGATGTAAGAAATATTTTGGTATGTGTGGATGAAACACTGAACGTGGTTGTAAAATTAGAAATGAAAATTATCAACACACATAAAGGTAATAGGGATTTAAAACTAAACATGATGTTAGAAACTTTGAAGATCGTAAAACTATATGAGAAAGAAATGCATTTAGATATAAATGGTATTAAACTGTAAAGTTGTGAATGGAAATTTCTGAGTAAAACCTGTAGATGATCTATTATGATCGGAGAATAAAACAAGTATTTTAAAAATTGTAAGGAAATATTTGAATATGGAGTAAATAAAAACAATCCATATCGTTAAAATGAATAAAAAGGGATAAAATGGTGAAATTACGAGTGATGAGACAGAAATAAAAACATTATAATAAATAAGTTAAACTAGAATTAAGAAATATAAACACAGAAGGGAAATCATGAACGTAAGAAAAGCAATTAACAGTTATAGACTTAAGTTTTTAAAAAAAATATTCGGTAATGTAAGGAAGATATTGTTAAACATGTAAAAGAAATTAGAAATTCTGTAGAAAATTTAGTAAAAGAACTAAGATCACGAAAAATAAACGTTTCTTTTTAAATAGAATTTCAAACCACTAAGTTAAAGTGTGTATAGAATACTAGAATGGTTTAAAAAAAGTAAATGAAGTTAAAATTCAGAATATATTGAACATTATAACGTTAAAAAAAGTGTGAAATTGCATCTAAAATTAAGTAGTGTAACAAATAAACAGTATGTGCGGGAACGTTTGTGAAATATAATATATAAGTTAAAAATCAGGGTATGCTGAAATGGTATGAAAGGTATGAAAAAAAAATAGTATGTGGAAATTAAATAAAATATTACAAATTAGAAACGTTAAGTATTAAAAAAATATGACAGTAAATAAATATGTTATTATGAACAGAAAACCTGAGAAATAAGTTAAAGTTTCATGGAAAACTAGGAAGAATAAAAGTATCAGAATAAAATTGATGAGTCGATTCAAATTCCATTTTCTTAAATAGGCTTTTTTACCTGAATCTGAATGTATCACATCAGCTTAGTGGTTAAAATCTTCAAACTACTGAGCTGGTGAGATATTTTGTTTGAGAGTTCAATTCTATATTTTGAATAATAGAATATTTGTTTTTAAAAAAAAGAAATTTCTAAAATAAATTATTTTCTTTTTCCGTCAGTAGAGAACTCCATAAGCAATTCCTAAACAGATTATTTTCATTTTTCATCCCTAGAGGACGCCATGACCCCGTTGCCAATTTAAAAAAAAAACTAACTTTAAATGAAAAGCAGGAGGTCTACAACTCAACTAGCAGTCTACCAACACCTCAACTCTACTCGTGACCACGCCTCCTAGTGTGATGACGTTGCCTTTGGCCCCGCCCTCTGTGTGATGTCATTGACCACGCCCACACCGCACACCGCGTGTCGGTGAACCCCCACTTTTTATCTACTTATACGGAGTGGTTGTAATTAAAGTTCTACATTGAAACGGTCATAAAATGAAAAATACTGGATCAAATGTTATCAAACCTGGTAATCGTGTAAAGGAGGTCATAAGAATTTATTTTCCGCGAAAAAAAGGAAGTTCCAAACCTCATCACCAGGGGGTAAATGGCGCTGTATGCAATATTTTTAAACGAAATATGGGTCGGAATCTAACTTAACTTTTTGTTACACGGGTTTAATACGTTGTACACCCTTAAGAAGTTTTGAAGTAAGCAAATTACCATTTAAAGGCGTTAAATTCGATAAACGTTGAGTGCGCCATCCGTGTAAGTGAGAAATTCGTCCGTGAAAACCACGAATTAGCGATTAGAAAATGTGAGATCCCAAATCACTCGCACAAGTGCGTACAATCTGGAAATCGTTTTCTTACAGATCGCTAATTTGTAATTTTTGAAGCCTGAATTCGGCCCTAAAACATGAAGATACTGATTCAAAACGCTTTTAATCGATTTGTGCCAAAGAAATCCCTCATGTTATCTATCTAGTTCCATTGATTCTCCTACTGCATTCGATTGCATAGCAGTCATTCCACACCGCTTAGTGTTGAATGACAGCTAGTTTTATAACTGAACCATTTTTCTCTGAAGAGCAATCGACAGCTGGACCACTGTGATTGCAGCTCACTTAGAGTCAATGTTAAAATGTTTCGTGATACATGAACTGCAGTAAGGTGGCATTTTAGATACTATGATTTTTATGCAGGGCTGGGCCCCACCTCACGTGTGTCGCACGGTTACTTAGGCAACATTTCACGAATGAACGTCTTATAGGCCAACATTTCCCCTCTTCCCACCAGACCTCAACCTCTGTGACTTTTAGCTATGGGGTTTTCTCAAAAGCACTGTTTATGGTGATAATCTAAACAGTTTGGCAGAAATGAAAAATGTGATACACTGACATGTCCGTAACATTCCTCCTGATATGCTAAGAGCTGCTGTTGAGAATGCAGTAACAGGATTTAACTTGCTTTCGGAAAATGCTGGACGCTACATTGAACATGCTTTGTAACACGTTACGGAAAAGATTAAACACATTTTAAAGAGATGTTTTCGTGTCTTATTTCATTTAACAATATTGTATACAGCGCCATTTTTCCCCTGGTGGTGAGTTTTTGAACTTTTTTTTTTTTTTTTTTTTTTTTTCTGCGGAAAATAAATAAATTCCCATAACCTCCTTTACACGATTCCCAAGTTTGATAACATTTGGTACGGTAGTTTTCCTTTTATGACCATTTCAAATTGGAACTTTAATTATAACCACCATGTAAATTAAACTTTAAAAATTTGAGAGTTTGGTTCAAGTCCCAGCTTTAAAAATATATATATAAATATAATCTTTTATATTAATCTTCTTAGAAAGAATGTTTTAAGAAGCTAATTTTTCTCTCGCGTTATAGATTGTATAAAAAAACATGATCTTTAATATGATTTAGATTGTTTCAGCCGATATAAGAATCGGGTCACTCGGTGGTAGAGAATAAACCCTGCTGAACTGTTTTATTTCTTCGTCATTTAGCAAAAATCTTTTAATTAAAATATTTATCCTTTGGACTTCGCTTTAAACTTTATTTATAGTTAAAATGACTAGAAAATGAAAAGCTGTCTTCAGCTGAAACGCAATTCATGTAATTGATATTTTAAAAAATTGACAAGAATGCAAAATTTATGGAAGTCTAGCAATCGAAAAATCTTAATTTTCTTGTGTGTGCACTGAAAATAACAGTAGAAGGAAAGAAGAAAAGTAAGCAAAAATTTGCAGGGAAATTTGGCTGTCGGACATACCAAGATGTTTAAAAAAGTTGGACGCTTTTGAATATATTTCAGGACACTTCAAAGAAAAAACACTTGGACGTGTACACCAGCAAATACCATCAATTGAGCTTGTGGTTAACAGAAAAGACAAAAACGATATCATTTCAGATTAAAGTGAAGAGCGACTGATTTTAGACTATATGGTTGTATAAATTTAAATTACGTTATAGAACATCATATCGTATCATAAATGGAGAATCCCATGATTTTCATATTCGAATTATTTGAAGATTCAGGAGTTTATCCAGTGATGTATGTGGGTGTCACCTAAAGATGTTTTTTTTTCCTCCTGATGAAACAGCGGCTGAGCGATAAAGTGGCTGAACGCTGGTAGTTCTGTCCGAGGTCCGAATCCGGTGAACTCGCTGGCTGCATGGGCATTTTCCTGGTTTTCCCATGTGTAACGTGTATGCGAGCCAGTTTCCCTTAGAAAGTTCTCTACGAAGGCATCCCTCCCCTTAGGCAGATAGCCCTAGTGTGCTTTGTCATAATTAAATAAACCAAAACCTCTTGATGAAACCAGTCTTTCCTTTCATCTCATACCTTCAAAATGTTTAGCCTCTAAAGACTGATAAAGGCTCTGACCAAATATTGATGAAATGGATTGAATTGAATTACTAAGTTACGTCAAAGCAGGGCTATCTGCCTAATAGGAAGGATGCCTTTGTGAAGAACTTTCTAAGGGAAATCAGCTGGCATACACGGTACACATGAGAAAATCCACGAAAACGCCCATGCAACCAGCCCGTTTACCGGGATTCGAACCCCAGAGTGAACTATCAGTGCTCAGCGACTTTACCGCTCGGCCGTTTGTTGCCCTTTATGAAATGGAAGGCGATAACTTTATTTAAATTTATTGTCAGAAATATCAAGATATTTCGAAAATTTGGATGCTTTTTAATATACTTGCGGAATGCCTAAGAAAAAGAGCAAGAATAAAGTAGAATGCCTGAAGAAAAAGAGAAGAAAAAATAAATTTTACGGTAAAATTTAGTATTTGTATTTTTTTTTTTTTTAATTTAAAACTTTGTAATCTTATGATATTTGATTCTTACGATTTCAAAAATAAAATATTTTACTAAAATATGACTAACATTTAAGAAGCCAAATGTAGGATAAAATTGTGTAAAGCAATGGGCACAATGATAAAACTGTTTACAGCAATGTATGCAAGTCATCCTAAGTTAAAATGTCGCAATACTAAGTTAAATGTCTCTCTTATTTATATATATCTTTTCTGAACGGAACATTGAAACGCGTGTTAACTGTGCTTTACTGTATTTTCTCTTTTAACATATGCAGTTTTCAAACGCATCGTAGTCTGGGTTACAAAGTATTCCTCCGAAAGAAACGCAATTCAAATAAATAAAATCAAATTCTGGAAAATTTATATTAATAAATATATTTAAAATGCTCAATTCGAAGATATAAATAGAAAATTTTAAAACAATTATTTGAAGAGACAATGCAACACAAACAATTAAAATAAAAGTTAAGAATTTAAAAATTACCTAAAATAATAACATTCAACGCACAAAAAAATAACATTAAAATAAGTACACCATCACAACTTAATACAGCAGAATTAGAACACTTTAAACACCATGACTTCAACTCTATTCAACTTCAGATACTAGATATAATACCCAATCACAAAACACGAATTTTTCAGGAATCTCTCTATATACTAAAACAACGTTCACTTTATCCATATGGACTTAACACTTATATACATAGTCATAGAGATACCTCTAAGAAGTCTATTTTCAGCCAATTTAAACTCTACAGCATCAAAACGCAGAGAGGAAAAAGAGGAAGCAAAATAAAAAATAATGCAAGATTTTTATCCACTTTGGATACACTTGCATTGAAAAAACAATTGAAATGTTTTTTTGACTCAGACTGCTTTCCCAAGAAACTTCTCAACTGGTTACACTCCTGTACTAATAAATTCCTTATCAAACTAAAAAAATTCATTCAAGAAAGCTACGACGACATACAAATCATTAAAGACATGATTCTTGATTTTAGTCTTTTCAGACTCTCTAATAGTCTCACTCAACGCAAAATTTATTTTAAAGTCAATTTTCTGCATCCGCAGTTTGACAATATTCATTTCTCAAGAATCATCAGAGATTGTAAAGATTACTTCCCCGCAGTTGACACTATACCAATGATTGCATTTAAATATCAAAGGACCTTAAGCAACTTGCTTACTAACCACCATGAAATAGATGAAACTGCAGAATGACATTGTAAGACACCAATTTACAGCAATTACGTAGATTCTCATCACCAGCACATAATTACTGGCAACCTGAATATCATACAAAACCATCAACTAAAAACACTAATGAGTTATGGTACAAAATTTAGACCAGTCAGAAACATGACTACAAATTACTGTTACAAGACTTTCGAAAACAACATCAACGAATTTATAGTTAAAGCAAGCTATCAGCTGAATTTTCCCATAGATACCTTCTTAAAATGGAAAGCTAAAATTCTTCAACGCATATCCACAGAAATCAGTCACCTCAAATTTAAAAGTACACTGAACTGGTCGCAACTTACATCTGATATTAGTAAATTAAAACAGCTTTTTACTATTACAAAAATAGAGAAAGCAACTAATAACTTTAGCATTATATGAAAACAATTCTACACTGAGATTATTCATAAAGAACTTCTCAACGCAACTACTTATCAATCAGCCAACCTTACAGAAACATCTATAATAAACAGGATTAAAACTTTTCATAAGAAACTCAATATTACTTTCAATGCAAACTACAACAGATTTACTAATCTTTATGCGATTCCCAAATTCCATAAAACACCATTAAAATTTAGATTTATAGCTAATGGAACTAAGAATTACAAGAAAAATATAGACTATTATTTTTCAATTCAACTTAATAAAATCTGTAAATTTATTTTCAATGATTGTAACACTAATCATAACTATTGCTGGATCATTCATAATAACACTCCTGTCATTAATACCATTCATACCATTAACATCCAAAACATTAACTGCTATGATTTTGAAAACTTATATACCTCACTTCCTCTAGAAGAAATCTATACCAGCCTACTTGATCTACCAAAACTTTTCCCTAATATACTCAATATCATGACTCTTGACAAATGGAAAACCTACCTAAAATGCACACTTTTTCATAACTACATCAAGTTTCAAAATCAACTTTTTAAACAAGTCAGAGGATTGCCAATGGGCTTACATTCCAGCACCTCGATCTGTAATATCTTTTTATTTGTCAAAGAATTTAACTTCCAAAAAAATCTACAACCACAAGAGTTAAATTACTACAAACACACCTACAGATTTATTGATGACCTTATTACAATTAATAATTTTGGTAAAATTGAAAACTCCGACATTTATCCGAATTGTCTTAAACTTAATAAAACTAATAATTCACAAAATAGCATAGACTTTCTAGATCTTCAAATCATTAACTACAAAAAAATTTTACTTTTTGACAAAACAAGAAACTTCAATTTCAGTACTAACAAATTAATAAATTGGAACTCCAACATATCCAAAAATGTAATTAACAATACTATAATTAATCAAATGCAACGAATTAAAACTATATGCACAGATACAATAGATTTACAACGCGAAATTTTGATCCTTATCAAAATTCTCAAAAATAATCTAATTCCCTTTCAATTTATCAACCATTGCCTTAGAAGAGCAGGCGTTAAATACTCACTCTAAATCATTTAACTGATAGGGATATGATAATTTATTCCTAAACCTGAGAAGGCGGTATAAGTTGGATGACTGTCAGTTGAAAGATTTGTATATAGTGTAATTACTCAATTGTATATATTGTAAAAAGCTAATTGTCTTCAGACATATACTGTTACTATACTGTTACTAAAAAAATGGGCCTATTTCCTGCCTTTAGACTGTCTACTAGCTCTTGGACAGCGAAAATGCCTTTTTCCTTTCTTAAATTCTTAATCATTGCGACACGACAATTAGCCAGAAATTAATTAATTTCCATTCACTAGTATTTTTAAAAAAATCTTAACAGACGGTCTCTCTCAGATAAGAACTCCACAAAATACATCCCTCAAGAATTCCAAGTCCCACCCACTACCATAAATTTCTTCACCCAAGTCTTACCGACTGATATAATTCAAAGCCCCTACTGCCGCTAAGAATTTTCGGACACCCTACACTTCTGAGTCAGACACGAAGAGAACACATTGCCAACTCCCCCACTAGAAAGAATGTAAGTTACTTAATACCTTTCTGGCCTTTATATCTTCATGTACATTCACTGATCTTATTTATATTATTTTCTATTTTATTTTTATATTATTTTTATGTTCTCTTTGATTTGCTTTTACAAAGTTTGCATTATTTATCTTTTTTATAATCTTCTATGTTTATTTCAACTTTACTTTGATTTCGATTTCATAATGACAATTTCCAATGTTTAATTTCTACAAATAATATAGTACTCAAATACATAAAGATGATAGTGTCGGGGACGATTACTCGAGTTTTACAGGATTTCTCTACAGTAATTGATTTTTACTCCAAATTGAATTGACTAAAATGCTTCATGAGAATAAGTTCTTTGAGTAACAACTATTCGCGGAAATATTTGGCCTGACTAGAATTGCCGGTTTGGCTTTAACTTATAACTCGAGTAAAGACGAAACACTTTCATATTTACGTATTTTTATCAATTATTGATCATTGAACGGGAGTTGGTTTGTTCCCCTTGAAAAGTCAACTAATTTCCGATCAATGACAATAATTACATGTTTTAATTTTTACTTTTACAATTGTAATATTATTCTTCGTGATGATTTAACTCCAGTCCCCGTTAAAACATTATTAACATTTTGCTTTCAAATTACTTCAAAACATCTTTCAAAATATAACTTACCAGTATGGATGCACACTTTTAAAATAATTCTACTTTAATTAAACTTAGGAGATAATATAATCAATTAATCAATACTGTTTAGGAAATAAATTATTATTAACTAACTTTGCAGCAATTGCGCAAGTAATAATAACTTGTATTCGCACTAAATGGATTTAAGTTCATACAAAATTTGACAAAAAATATATATAAAGAAAACTATTTGAAAAAAAAATAAACGCTGCACCTTTATTTACGCAGTTCGAATAGGTAAGTAGAAATTTTTAAAACAGTTATTCGAAAAAAACCATGCAACTTAAACAATTAAAATGAAATTCGAAAAAGAAAAAATTACTTATAATAATAAGTTATAATTAAAAATATAATATAAAGAATATTATTTGGAAAAAAGGAACTATGGTGACTTTTTTCCCTCTCCCTTCCTCTTGCGTTCATTTTGTTGAATTATCACTGTCGTTGTTCGCATTTGCAGATTTATATTATTCTTCTCTTATTTATTATTATTTTTTCTGAATTTTTTAACAACGAATAGATAGAAATATTTTCGTAGATAGATACCGGTTCTCGGTTCGGGATGAAAGGAGGTTCTCGGTTCGGTATGAAAGGAAGAAAATACGGCGGGAGGGGTGAAGCTAATTTGTAACACGGCTGTTCACGTTGTGTTCTTAATTGTTAACAGCTCTAAGAACCAGCAATTTAAATAACTAAGTAATGCTTTTATTTTTATTATTGGTTATTGTCATCTAAAATTATGAGAATAAATCAATTTTCTGGCGTAAAATTTTAACAAGATAATATATTGTTAATGCTTTTCTAACAATAACCTTTCAGAGGATGGCAAGTGTGACATAAATAGATGATTGAGTTGAAATAGAAAAGATTATTCATTATCTAACATGACAGAATAGTTTGATGCATCACCATGGTCATCAAAATTAGCAAACCACTGCTGGTGTAAGGAATATATTGTTTTCTGTGTTAACTGGAATTTAAGACAATTTTTTTTATCACGTTTAACAGGTTAATTTCAGTACATTAATACTAATTTATATTTTTCAAATGAATTTTTATTTCCGTTATAAATGCTTATATATTGTCTTATACTTAATATATTCTTTTCTGTGCTAACTTGAATTTAATATAATTTTCGTATATCACGTTTAACAAGTTAGTTTTACATCTACATGCTTATTATCTGTGAATTTTTACTACCATATGCTTAATATATTGTTTTGTCTGCTAACTTGAATTTACATGCACTAAAAATCACGTTTACAAAATATCACGTTTGCGGCTCGGCTCATCGCCGATGAACTGCGAGCTTGGCGAGTAAAAATGCAACGGCGCCAACGGGTTCTTTCCCGAAGCGCCAACGGGTTCTCTGCGGATGAAAACCCATCAATGAATTCATGTGTTGGAACTTTTCATGGTATAGAGAGCGCTGTTGCGCCAAAAGAATTCTTCTGTGTTTTTACCTTAGGTAACTGTGGTTCGCCGTTGCGATGTGTCTGAATTACTGTGATATTTTTTGGTGTTTTCATTAAATATAAATGAAAGATATCGTCATGTGTTTTTGTATACCAAATCAAGATCAAATTTACACTGATGCAAACTCGTCGGAACAAAAATAGCGTTCGAACAAGAATCGTCAAGTGTTATTACTCGCCTTTCGAACTTCGCATTCGTATCGTTAATCGCATCGTAACATGTGGTGCTGTCGCCGGGAATTATCGTAATGGTGGGGTGAGTAAATAGTTTTGTTGAAAATTTGTTTGAATAGAATATTTTGTAATTGTTGAAGTGGTAAAGTTGTTTGATGTCGTTGATCTTGTTCGGTAAAAATTTACAACTTTAGGTTTCGCATTTACTGAATGTATTTGCAAGTAAGAAAATGTTGTGTTTTCTTAGCATTAGAGTTTGTTGTTAATGCTTTGAAGTATGATTTGTTATTGAAAATTACAGTTTGTTTTCTTAGAATTCTAGAACTAGAATTTATTGTTAAAGTATTTGAGGGGTAAAATTTGTTGCTAGAAATTGTGAAAATGGCTAAATTGTTAAAGCTTCGAACTAAGCGTGACACGCATCGTGAACAAACTCTAAAGTTAGTAGAAAAGGCAAACAAATATTTGAATGAATCGCATATTGACATAGATGTATGTGATTCATATTTAGAACAGTTGAATAGTAAAATTGAAATTATTAACATACTAAATAGTGACATTGATGAATTGTTGAAAGAAGAACAGGAAATTAAGGATGAAATTAACACAGTAGATGAATATAACAAAAAAATAATACCAGTTAAAATAAAGTTGAAAAACAAAATTAAATCAATTGGAAAAGTTCAATATCAGTCAGGTGAACAAACAGTAAATCCAGAAAATGTTCACATAGAAAATAAAACTTTGCATTTAGAAAACAGAACTAAACTTCCTAAACTTTCGCTTCCTCGATTCTATGGTGAGCCTTCAGAATATTTAGATTTTTGGAATCAGTTTGAGAATTCTGTGCATAATAATTCTAATTTAACTGAGGTTGACGAATTTTGCTATTTAAAGTCTTTATTAGGTGGTAAAGCCTTAGCTAGCATTAAAGGATTCTCAGTTACTCCAGAGAATTATAAACAGGCTGTTAAATTAATTTCTGAAACATTTGGCCAAAGAGACATTTTAATAAATGCTCACTTGTCAAATTTATTAAATCTGGCACCTGTAAAAAATGCTTCCAACATCCAGGCTCTTCGCAACCTTTATTTTGAAGCCCAAACTCAAATTAGATGTTTAGAGGAATTAAATGTCAAATCGGAAACATACACAACAATACTGACTAACATAATACTAAAAAATCTGCCAGGAGAATTGACTCTTGAATTTTCTATGCAAAATATAAATAATTGTCATGATTTACAGGAATTAATGAAGTTCTTAAATAATGCTATTAGTGCAAGAGAAAAAGCATTCCGTATTAATTCTAATAATGTATTTTCATATAATAATTTTCATTCTAACCAACACAAACAAAACAATTTTCGAAATCAGAAACGAAACTTCCCTCCGAGTCGCAATAATCAACATGCGTCAGTAACAGAATTTATGGCGAAAACTTCCCAAGTTTGTGTATTCTGCGGTCAAGGTCACTGTAAGACTGAATGTGAAAACATGACTGTACAACAAAAAAGGGATAAATTAATTAAGGAAAGGAGATGTCTGTTATGTTGTAACACAAACTGTTTTTGTGAAAAAATGTAATGCTAAACAGTGTTCATTCTGCTTTGGTAGACACGCCAAAGCTATTTGTTTTAAATTTGAAAATGCTAACAAGTGTAAATCTAATTCAAAACCGGAAGAAGAAAAACCAAAGGAAATGGAAATTCAGCCTACTATTTCGAATTCAGTTAGTTGTAAATGATAGGAATGTGATTTTATTGCAGTGTGTTAGGACAGAAATTGTTGGTCGTAAATCGTCAGGTACACTTATTGCAATGTTTGATAACGGTAGTGAGAAGAGTTTTATTAAAAGAAATGTATCTATGAAGTTGGAATTAAAATGTTTAGGGTCTGGTTAGGAGATTTAGAAATGATACAGCTTTTTATGAGGATTACAAAAAGGTAATTGATGATTATCGTAGGGAAGGTATCATTGAGAAATCGTCATCAAATATTGAAGTGTCATATTCTGAGCAGTCATTCTACTTACCCCACCACGCGGTTATTCGGGAGGACAAATCTACTAGTCGACTTCGAATCGTGTTTCATGGTTCTTCTCATGAAGGAGGACAACTTTCAATTAACGACTGTTTATTTAAAGGACTAAACTTGTATCCAAATCTATTTGAAATGATTTTAAAGTTTCGACAAAATACAATCGCCTTCACAGCGGATATAAAGCAAGCGTATCTACAAATTTTGATCGATCCTAGTGATAGAAAATTTACTAGATTCTTCTGGACTGTTGATATAGGTTCTAATTCATATCAAGAAATGAACTTTAGTACAGTTTTATTTGGACTAAAACCAAGTCCATATTTATTATCTGCAACTCTGAAATATCATTTTGATAAATGTAAACAAGAATTTCCTGATACTTGCAAATTACTGTCAGAATGGTTTTATGTCGACGGTTTGATTGGAGGCGAAGAAGACTTGCAAGCGGCTTTGAAAATTACGACAGAAAGTGTAGAAATTCTCAAAAGATGTGGCATGATATTACGAAGATGGAAAGCCAATTCCATGGAACTGCGTAAGCTGTGGAAAGATGTTGAGTTCGACATCGATGAGGAAAAGAGCTCAAGTACGGGACTTGACTCACCATCCAAGGTGTTGGGTCTAGTTTGGGATCCAGATGCGGACAGTATATCTTTCAACGTAAAAGAATTATCAAGGTTTGTCAAGAACGGAACTGCTTCGAAAAGGTTTATTCTTCGAGTAGTGGGTCGTATTTATGATCCTATCGGATTTCTTGGGCCTTTCATTATAAAGTTGAAGTGCATTCTACAAAAACTGTGGAGTCATGACATAGACTGGGATGATAAATTTCCATCGTCACTGGATCACAAGTGGCAGCTGTGGTGCAATGAAATCGAACACTTAGAAGATCTCCAAATTCCTAGATGTTATTTTTCAAATTTGAACTGTAAATTTATTTCATTTGAAATTCATTCTTTTTCAGATTCATCGTTTTTAGCCTATGGAACTGTGTTGTATTTAAGAGCTATATCTGAAGATGGGAGGATAAGTATCAGTTTTATTTGTTCTATAAGACGTGTAGCTCCTCTGAAAGGTCTTACATTACCAAGACTGGAATTAATGGGAGCTTTATTCTCCGCAAGATTAGTCCATCAAGTAAGTAAATGTCTTAAATTTAATACTTCTAGTTATTTTTGGACCGACTCGATGATTACATTATGTTGGATTAAGGGACGGGCTAGTAAATACAAAACTTTCGTAAAAAAATAGAATAGAAGAATTCAATCTTTATCAGATACCAATAATTGGGCTCATTGCCCTGATAAGGATAACCCTGCAGATATCTTGTCCAGAGGAATTTCTGCAGCAAATTTAGCTACAAACCATCTTTGGTGGCACGGTCCACCATGGCTAAGCCAATCACCTGAATACTGGCCTACTGAAAGAGAAAACTTAAAATCTATAGACGTAGACTTAGAGCTAAAAAAAGAATTTGAAAGTACACGTGCAAAATAACTGTTTGGTAGAAAATTCGAAATTTATTTTAGATTTAAGGAAATATAGTTGTTTGTTAAAAGTACTAAGAGTAACTGCACTAGTTAAAAGGTTTGTTAATAAACTTCAAAAACGACAAACGATTGCAGGTCCCCTCACAGCAGAAGAACTTCAAAATGCTGAAATAGACTGGATAAAACATGAGCAAAACATTGAGTTCAACTTAGAATTGCAGAACCTTAAAAATGGTAAATCGATTCCTAAAAACTCACCACTTTCAAATTTAGCACTATTTCTCGACAGTTGTGGTGTATTGCGCATAAAAGGAAGATTAGAAGAAGCAGCATTTACAAAGGATGAAGCTCATCCTATACTTCTTCCTAAGTAGTCTAAATTTACAGAGTTAATTATTATTCGAGAACATAATAAAATTTTTCATGGTGGAGTTACATTTACGCTAGCCAAAATTAGGTCTAGATTTTGGATTCCACGAGGTAGACAAATTATAAAAAGAGTATTAGGTAATTGTCTAATTTGTCGAAAGTATATGTTGAAACCAGCTAAACAAATAACTAGTCAACTACCTAAAAGTAGAATTACTGAAAACCCTCCTTTTACTGTAACTGGTATAGATTTCACTAGCCCAGTTTTTAATAAAATCAGGAAAGGATACGCCTCAAAAGGCTTACATAACATTATTTACATGCAGTGTTACTAGAGCTGTGCACATAGAATTAATCACAAATATGTCAACAAAAATTTTATTTTGTCATTAAGGAGATTTTTAGCTAGAAGAGAAAATTGTAAAGTTATCATTTCCGACAATGCTAAGAGCTTTAGAGCCACTAATGAAATTCTTAAAGAATTAGCAAAATTTATAATAGATTCAAAGTTGAAAGATTTCATATCAATAAACGGCATAACTTGGCAATATATTGCGCCTCACGCGCCTTGGTGGGGTGTTTTTTATGAAAGGCTTATGAAAAGTATCAAAGATCCTTTGAGAAAGGTTCTCGGAAGGGCTCTTCTTAACTTTGAGGAAATGATGACTATTCTATCAGAAATTGAGTTAGTTTTAAATCATAGACCTCTTACTTATGTCCACAATGAAATAAAAGAGCCAGAACCTCTTACACCTGCCCATTTCTTGTTTCCAGAGCAAGAAAATATTTCTCATCCTGTACATTTCCAGGACTTAGAAGAGAAGGGCTAGCTCATAGAGCTTTTCCCCCTGAAGCAGAAAATGAGAAGTGATGACGTAGCCATGATGACACTGAGCGCGCCAATATAATTCACAGCTTGGAAATTAGCGTTTTTGAACCAGCGTTTAAAATGAGCTGTGTGTGAAAGATAGCTATAATTTGGAAGAGGCAATGTTACTGCTTTATGCATTTTAAAATAATAGATAAAATGTGCTACTCTTTTAACATAAAGTTCCGTGGTTTTTTTTTATTGTTATTTGCAGGTTTTTTTATTTAATGCACGTTTATTTCTGATCATTTCTGTATTTGCATGCTAAGTGAGAGAATTTTTATACTGCTTCTAAGATAACTATAATAACAGCTATTTAAATTTACTCAAAAAACAACTTTACATTGACATAGGTTTAAACATATATGACATATATGGCAACATTTCTGCTAACCTACGTTTGATTTTTTGCCTAATTGTAAATTTTACATTGTTATAATTCTCTTCCGATTCAATATAATAGATATTTTTTAAATAATTTTGTAATTTATACTTATATCTATATTACAATTAAATAAATGTATATAAGATTGTTACCTTAATTTTGACAAAATAGCTTTATTCAGAGTACATAAAACAGTTATTTAATTTTTCAAAAATGTGAGTAAAGGAAGCAGGTGTTTTTATGCCGATTACTTTGATGTTTTATACTATTATATTTTATCTAGAGTGCTCATCTAGCACAAAATCTAATCAATAATTAGTTACAAAGGATACAATAAGAATAACTTTAACAAGTACTTAATTAGTTTGTTAAATACTTGTTATTCTTGTTGGTACTATTTTGGTACTATTCATAATACCGAAGATATTATCGATTAACTCATAGAAGTCAGATGCTTTCTGATTTCCTGTGCGGTAGAGTATACCTTTTGCGGTACTTTTTGAAAATAATGTTTTCTCTGGAGCGACTTTTTGTCTCTCGTTTCCCTTGACTATTAAATAATTTGGTTTTAGTTTGTGACACAATTTGATTTCTTCTCAATCTCTATTTAAAACCTTTTTAATAATATCAAAATTTAAAACGGTTACATCTTCTAAAACAAATCCTCTATCTAAAACGCGGTTTCTCAGTAATTTGAGGCAGAGCGCGAAATGAGACCTCTGATTAAAACAAACTGCACATTTTGAAAAGAACCAACTTAGGTTAGTTTAGAGTCATAGCAGAGTTTTCAATCTATATGCATTTCGTCGAAACTGAGAACGCATATTTTTTCTACAGAATACAAATATTCGCCTCTTTCCTTCTTTAGAGTAAGAACATTACTTTGAATTCTTGGACTACACTCAAATTTAGAAAACACTAAAAAATAAAATAAACACCATTTCTTTAATTTGATAATACTAGGTAAAGGTATTCCAATTTTTTTCTTAATTTTTTTTTTTTTTTTTCTTTCCAAAAATCATAGCTTTAAGATGACAGAGCTCTTATGACGATGCAACGTGAAATATTTTCACTAGTCCACCTGATTTTTTTCTTCTTTTTCAGTAATGCATTAATCTGCGTCTTTGTAAAAATAGGCTTTAGACATTTTTCCAAATTCTCCGATTTGTGCTCCCCCCCCCAAATTTCGCTATTTGAGATTTTAATTTCTGATACCAATTTCTGTCTAGATGTCGTCCACCTTCTTTGTCGCTGAACAAACATTCTAAAATTTTTCTTTTCTCTATTTTTCAATACTTTAATACAATTTAATACAATTTTCTAAGGATATTATTTTGTTCTTCAAATTATCAATGCATTCTTGTTTATCCTTAAACATTCAGGATGATCTACATTTTCATTTGTGAGTTTTATTTCAAAATCATTAAAATTTGATTTATTATTGTCATCATCAATTTCGATTTATTATTGTCATCATAATTTACTTTCGGCACAGCATTCCATTTCAACAGTTTCTTTTTGTGGCTATCCAAACAAGCGATTTTTCATATCATCTTCATAAACACTGCATAGAAAATGTTCGCTGCAGATTTTTCCGCTCTTCACATTAATAGAATCTTCTCTTTGACATTTGTGTATCCATTCTTTCGTCTAAAGCAAACTCTCATTTGGATCCTTTGGTCCCATGAAATAAAATATCTCATCCTTTCATACTTCTGTAAGTGCTACGGCACGTTACTGCAGCGCAAAAAGCCATATTACGTAAACGATACTTTACAATATAGAATTTAAAATAAAAACTGACTAAAATTACAGATATATAAATTATTTTAAATATATACATTATTAGAAAACAAATATATATATATTATTAAAATTAATTTGGGATATATAACCTCTAGAAAATCGTCTCGCAGCTCAATGAAACTACTGTTTTAAACGCGGGAAATGAGGACAGGTGGCATCACAGTGACGTCAGATTATTGCCTGTTACGTCCCCCCATTAGGCTCGCGTCCGCGAGGAGTCGAACAAAGAAATGAGCTAGCCCTTCTATTTATCCCTGGTGCATTTCGTCGACCTTTTCAGGAATGAACCATTGAACAGACAGACTTTGACTAGGAGAAAACTGTATCAAACTAATCTTTTGAAACAAATTTGGAAAAAGTGGAAGGAGAATTATCTCCTCGAATAACGGTCTGCGCATACTTTTCTCAATCCATCTCCTGAAAGGAATCTTAAAAAGGGTGAGATTGTATTGCTGGAGGGGTCGACGAAATCAAACTTTTTATGGCCTATTGGAATTATAGAAGAAGTTTATAAAGGTAGGGATTGGTATGTGCGTTCATGTTTGATTTGTACTTCTCAAGGACTTTATCGAAGACCCGTTCAATTGATCTATCCTTTTGAAGTTTAAAGTTATATAATATATGTTTGTGTCATGTATTGTATTAATTTGCAATGTAGTTTTCAGTATTAATTCGTGCATATTGATTTTGTGATTATAGCTAAATATATTATTGCTGTGTAAATTTAGTGTGCTCTTAATAGAGACAGGTTGGGTGTGTTGGAACTTTTCATAGTATAGAGGGCACTGTTGCGCCAAAAGAATTCTGTGTTTTTACATTATGTAGCTGTGGTTCGCCGTTGCGATGTGTCTGAATTACTGTGATATTTTTTGGTGTTTTCATTAAATATAAATGAAAGATATCGTCATGTATTTTTGTATACCAAATCAAGATCAAATTTACCACTGATGCAAACTCGTCGAAACAAAAATAGCGTTCGAACAAGAATCGTCAAGTGTTATTACTCGCCTTTCGAACTTCGCATTCGTATCGTTAATCGCTTCGTAACACCATGGTTTAAAGGGAATGAAATGGGTAATTGTAACTAAAAATATCTAATGAAGTATGGGATGTCCCGTGATTTGCATGTTTTGTTTTACTTGTACTTGTTCAATGTGTCCGAATACTTACGTAAGTTTATTTTCCGAATTTTTTGATTTTTTTCAACCGAAAACGTTTTAAATGTTTTATTGGAAAACAAACACTGAAAAGCATATGTGCCCGAAAACAAATGTGAGCCATTCTAAAATGCGTTATTTATCCTAAGATAAGAATATTTATAAAAAGAAATTGTTAAATGAATTATTTTTTTATTTTAAGTATTAACAGAATTTGTTTTAATTAATATTTGAGTATTTAACATAATTTTTTTCGATGTAAATGTAATATATTTTCATTTACAAATTTGTTTTAAAAGAACGATTTTACAGACTTCTACTTTCTTAAAGTTTTGACTTGTAATCCATAATAATTAAAATAGCAAAAAGAAATACAGTAAATTCTTCCTTGCTAACCACATCTGAAACTAACTTTCCTAGAACATAAATAAACATCAGTATTTAACATCACCTCTGTAAGATGATCACTTCTGTGGAAGACCAAAATAATCTGGAGCCGTGGGTGGCACTCTTAAAAAGAGTTAACTGCATTCAAAATGAAGAATAAAAACAAATAGTGATAGTAATTAGAATAAATAATTATTGGGTGTTCAAAATAAGGAGAAAACGTAACCTTAGATTACCATAGTTTTTAAATAAAACTGCATCATTTTCGACAGTTATCTAACACAGGCTTCTCTTCTTCAAGAGCAGGCAACTAATATGAAGAAATCAGTTGGTGGAACAAAACGAAAACGAAGGTATGGCCATCTGTGTGGAATGAAACATGAAAGACTAAGCTATTAAAACTGCGAAAGCTTTGGAAACAGCTGAATTGAAATTAATATCATTAACTAAGGAAAACAAACTGTTTTAAATGTGAAATGCTTCAACGAAATCCAATTTCACCGATTGAGGAATTTTTATGAATAACGTTTGAAGACCCAAAATCAAATTTTGTGTGTGATTTAGTGACCAACACTCCGCAGAACTCAAAGATTTGTTTCTTTTTTTTTTTCTTTTCAGACGTCATATGTATGTTCCTTCAACTCTGTTTTAGTTTCACCGATGAATGTGAAATACACTGACAAGAAATGTTTACTCTATTTACAGCCCTCGTATTTAACTATGATATTAACGTAATTTGAATTTCGTGAAGTGATGTACAATGATGTGGAAGTGGCGGTTATAAATTAAGCATAACAAATATTGGGAAGTTCTAACATAAATTATTTGTTCTTGGTTACAGAATCCGCTGTTAGCGTGCTTAATGTTTCTGGCTGCCGCACCAAAGGACCCGAGTTCGAATCTCTGAAAAGGCATGGATGTTTGTAACATATAGTGTCTATACGGCAAGAGAGCCTTTCAAAGTATCCGGCGAGGCGAAATTGGTGGTAAGATTGGTGGTAAGAAAAGAGAAGTAGAAGATCCTTGGCTAGCACCCGATGTGTTCTCCTTCGAATTCCATCCGGGGCGGAACCTTAACAGTTACAAGGCCCGGCGATACGTAACATGCCTATTTGGATGCACAAGTGTCAGCCTCGCTTCAGCCTGTCCTTCTTGATTACATAACAGCTACTACATAACAGCTAATCAGTTTTGCGATTAGCTAAAGCAAAACTCTGTTGAGTGTTGTAAAAAAGAAAGCAAACAAATAAATTCTTTAGATGGTGAGAAAAGACTCCTTACTTTGTTTGCTACTATGAATGGCCTTTTGATCTCATCGCTTATGTTCAGGGATAATATACAATACTGAAATTGCATCACCAGATGATATAACTGATATTTCGAACAACTGAATACGTTCAGGTTGATGAAGGATCCGACGACCACGATGTTTCCTCTGGATATCTATTTGTGTTTTCTAAATACCAAAATGCTTAAAAACTAAACATGGATTTCTAGCTCATTATTAATAAGAAAAAATTTGGCTTTAATGTCTATGTCTTAAAGGATTTACATCTTCACTCTTTAAAGTCCTGATCCTGATGTAAAATATCTACCGAATGCCGAATGTAAAAGACATCTGAATTCTGATAATTCAAACTGGATTCAAATGCTGGAAAATGAACTAGCTGTATGGACATTTTTATTGTTTTTCTACGTAAGTAAGTTAAATAGAAGCTGTTTTCTTTCTATCTATAAAGCATCTTCTTTTAGGCAAACAAGCCCCGTGTAGTTTGCCATAATTACATCATTCAGTCGAATCTAGCCTGGTCCTAATATAAGATTTACAAAATCGTGACGAGGGATTAAATTTCAGAAATTCAAGCGTATCAAAAGGCCCATACGTCATTCTTTAAAGGATCTAGGGACAAAAATTTCCTCCTCACTGAACTCATTAAGCAAATTTAAGAATGGATTAATTATAGCAAGAAAACTTTTTATAGTATAATACCAATGATGACATTCTGATCAGGGTATCTCAAATGAATGTAAGAAATTATATAATATAACGTAGAACTATCTACAGTACAAAGTCTAAACCTAAGAATAATTGATATTGATTTAAAGACTTATTGTAAACTTATCGAAAAGTGCTTTGTAATTCCTGTTCCAACGTAAGCACTGGTAATTTCTAAGCCCATCAGACGAAAATGGTAGCATAAATGAGGTGTACATAGTTTTTAGTCTAACAAGTTTGAAAAGGTCTATGCACGAAATGTATTTTTAGAAAACAAACTAATTTAGAGTTCTTAGGATAATCAGTTTACTGCGAACTGCTACACATTTCGTGGAATTCTGTTTTAATTGATGATATGTAGCTGCAGATATACATAAATGCTTTGAGAAAACTGAATCTTTGTGAAATATCTGTTTCGTTTTTAAACTGGCTACATCGTTTTTATCTATTAATTACCTGTCTCCTTTGCCTTTAAAGATCTATTAATTTTGAAATTCTCTTAGACCCAGGGCCTGGTTACGGCTTGGGCCTACAAGCCGAAGACCTTAGACTGAAATTTTTAACTCATTTAATTCATATTCATCATATTTATTAATTGACACAAGTGACACGACCTGACATACGCCGTAACCACCCTCTGTAACTTCGGAAAATAAACCGCTTCACGGACCCTCTGTATGTTTTTCGAATTCCAAGGTGTCCTGTCGTCGAAGAATCATGAAGTTCTGCTAAAATATTTAAACGTAGACTCGCTGGGATCACTGGCCGGTATTCTCTATTCTCATTTGTTACCTTCGCGTAAATGCAGCTCTACTTGTCAGAGGACATAGGCGTGAAAAACTTCAAGCAAATTGCAATAAAGTTTGTACTCAGTTTTATGCTCCATATTCTTTAAAATTAACAATTGCAGATGAGAAATCAAGGATTCTCCTGATTCCAAAAAGGAGGGTCATTGGCAAGACGACCAAGAATCGTAATAAACCAACAGCGAATTCCGATCGTCAAAGAGCTCAAATACCTGGTCCTAACTTTTGACGAATAATTGACTTGGATTCCTTGCGTTTTAGATCTTAAAAGCATACGGCTGTTACTACCAAACAAATGAAATATTTACAAGGATACAAATGGAGTCTCCACCCTCATTATCAAAAGCTTCTCTACACGACGGTCACCGAAAAAAGCTTTTTTGCTTAACTGCTTCTTTCACAAACTTTAGCTACTGCTTTCTCTTAATCATTCCAATTTTCTGAACGAAGATGTGGAGGTAATTGCATTTAATTGCAAAGGTACTCCGTAATTCAAACGCCTTGGTCCTTGGTCCGAAAAAAGGGTCTCATATGCCGCTGCAATATGGGCCAACCCCATGCAGGGGCGAAAAATCAAACATCTATCTTCCATCCAATGGCTATTTGCACTTAACATTACTCGTGCATATTGTACAACGGCCTCAGACGCAGTCAATGTTTTAGTCGGACTACTTCCCCTGCACATTCGTGTAGAAGGGGAAGCTGCCCGACAACTCGTCAAACAATTATATAGGCCTTCAACGTTCACAGAAAACATCTTCCTTCCTGAAGAGTATGAAGCACAGCCCCCCCCCCCACACTTACACATCTACCCATCGCAGAAGGGCGTCGGAGTGAGAATACGATTAAACCCAACATCTACTGATTCACATTTACATACAGAGATCTATACTCATTCTCTTTATATAAAGAGAGATTTATGGCTCTATTGTTTCTTTCGCAATTAGCTGTTATGTAAGCTTAATTGTTTTTTTGTATCATTTATTGTACAGAAAAGAAATATTTACTTTAAGACAGGCACACACACACACACGTAATAAAAGTAAATCCTATATTTACTATAAAAAAAGTACAAAAAATATTCTCTATTACATTTTTATTTCACTACAGCAGATTTAAATTATTTTGGGAATGAATATGATGTCTCTTTTTGAAAAAAAAATTAAAAATGAAAATTCTCTTTTTCGAAACCTTTTGGCATACATGTATACATGTACAAATCTGCATACATATATTTATTTTTCTCGCATTAGGATAAAACAACGCTACCTAGAGCCATCCAATTTTGAATAACGTACGTTTCCACCTGAATATGGGCATCTGGAAGCCCAAATTCGGAATTTGTTTTATTATCTATTTCATATTTTGTAAAACTTTAACGAATTTTTGATTAACAAACTCAACGATTCAAAAGCGAGTAATGGCAACATTCTACGGGGGGGGTAAAAATTTTTATCATCAGCGCGTGAGACTCTGTATCTCAAAAAACTAAACATATGCTCATTTTAAAATTATTTTTCGATATTGCTGTTGAACTGAATTTTATGGTTTGAGTATGTAGAACATGATATTTAATAAATAAAGGTAACGAGCAAAACGTTAAATAAAACGCGTCTTTGGACGTAATTTAAAATCTAAAACCTTTCAGATTTTTTAATCAACTTTTTTATTTTTATTTTTATTTTTTTCCCATCTTTCCTGAGGACCTTCCGTGCGATTCCATCACTTCTAATCTAAAAAATTGAACCCTGACGACAGCCAACGAATGCGAAAATAAATGCCAAGTAAGGAAGATGGATATAATATATATATCCCTCTTCATGTCATATATATACATTTTTCACTTAACGTTATTTACAATTTTTACACAATTTTTCAACAGAACACACATTTCCCATTACAAACAGTTTGCATTTTTTAATTCACAATACCACTTAACTTTTTTTTTTTTTTTTTTTTCCTGCAAGCAAATTTACATCTCTTGATTGGCTTAACTCCCTAAAAAATTGATAATTACTACCTTTAGGATCTTTAATTTTTAATTTAATTTTATTTTAATATTAATGTTTACAAAAAAATTTTAACATAACAAAGATAGCAGCTTGACACTCAACTTTACCTACATAAGCGCCATCTATATAATTTGAAGAACACACTTACTTCTCTTTAACAACACTTTTGCAGACCCCAACACTCATATAGTAGGTAAGTTAGAATTAAAACTTACTATTTACTTGCTTTAAGTATTTTTTAAAAATTTTTTATGTAGTATTTAAGTATTTTCTAAATATGAAATTATATTTTTAAATATATATTTGTTTTTTAAAAATTATGAATTAGTTCTTTTTGTTTCTTATTGGTTTATATGGATTATGTCTAGTGCTTTTTTAGTTACTTTTTATTGATATGCATATTCGTGTCGGGAGGTTTCTGTAGACAAGGGTTTCTAAAATACATTGGTTTCTAGATTATTTTTTATTTTATAAAGAATTAATTTTTTTAAATAGTTTAATTTAATACTTGACATTACTTGCTTGTTTCTCAAAAGACTTCATTAGTATTTTCCTTTCAGAACTTTAATTCTTAAATGTTAATTTCTAAGGCGTACCACTTTATTGGTATTTCTTTTAACTTTTGGTTTTGACTTTTACCCTTGCCTGCATGAATGACGAAACACGAATTGAATGATTGGAGAGTTAGGTTTGGAGGCAACTTCCCCTTGATAAGTCTGTCTCCTGCCTACTCAACAGTCATTCACTTATGCATTTTAAAAAATTGTTTGGTTTAATTTTAATTTTAATTTTAATTTGGTTTTGCACTTGATTTGCTTATGCTTCTGAATTTAAATGATATTGTAGATTAGTTCGAGAATTAAATCTTTTATATGTTTACACATTTTTTTAAAATTTTTTAAAAAATTATTTTGGCTTTGTTTTCTTTATTTTGGCTTTAAATTTGCTTTTTTACTTTTATACGTGTTTGTTAAAATTTAAATTTAAATTTGTTTAAATTTAAATTTCATTCCTTGCAGCAATGGCGCAAAGAATATTTAACTAAATTTGTATTTAAATTAAATTTATTTAATTAAATTCAATTTATTCTTATGAATCATATTCCTAATATATATTTTTCTATAATATATCTATGATATATAGGCTATATTGCTATCATATACGTATATTATACACACTTTACATTTAATTGTAATCACAGCTTAAATTGTGCCGGAGACCACTCAAGATCGGCTTCTCAGTTTTCGAGATAAATTGTAATTTCAACCGCAGAGCATCGGAGCCCTAAATAAAAGGGCGCGGGCACTTTTTTTATGCAAGTAAACCAAAATTTTAGCAAATAAATTTTGTTTTTATAGTAAACATGCCTAAAAAATCAATTCTAACTTCTGAATGCTGGCCTGTCTTTCCCTCGCACTCAAGCACAGAGGTTCAGACTGCTGTCACTTGTACAGAGAAGTCTTATGTTTATTCTCACGTTGTATTCAGGGAAAATTTCTACCTGACGGCTAGAATTATATCGACAGAGCATCGTGATCAGAAAGTCTTGAACTTTTCTCTCTTCATTTTCAAAGCTACACTTTTCCGTTAAATTTCTTTCCATATCCTCATACTGTTCCTAGAATTCTCACTATTCTCCTTAGTGGAGCTTAATCGTTTTACCTTTTTGCTTGGTGTGCTGCAAAAAAAGAGTGGTACCTGTCATCCTTTGGAATATTACATTATACGTATAATCAGGGCTTAAATTCAGACGGAGATCGACTGAGCTGCTTCTTAGTATCTAAGTTGAATTGTAATTCTAGCCGATGCGGCAAATAAGACAAGGTCCGATACTTTTTTTCTATTTAACTATTTAAAATTAATTTAATAATTTGTTAGATTTCTGTTTATGTCTTTAACTTTTTCTCAATTTAAATTTATTATTTATTTAATTGATTTAATTAATTAATTGTTAAATAAATTAACATTAATATTAATTTTAATTTATTATTTAATTATTTAAGTTAGCTATTTTAATTATTTATTACTTTTTTTCCTTTCCTCCTTCACAATCTTCGGCACTTCTAATTTTAGAAATTAAGCCCTGATTATAATGTATTTACTATATATTATATTTATGTTTGGTAGTGTTGCCGATTGCAATAAAAAAGGGTGGTGCGCATCTAGATGTTATAGCGGTCCCATATACAAAATTTCAACGTTCTACAACTAATCATGTTTGAGTTTAGACAAATGCATACATATGTGAGTACACGTCATGAAATAATCCCTTTTAAGTATCAACTTAGAGTCATATCCGTTTTTTTTTAGGGGAGAGAGTCCTTCATGGTGTCCGGACATACATACGACACCCAAAAACGTAATCCACATGGATTCTGTAATGATCTAAAATGGATATTTCGGTAGAAATACGATACCCAATATTTTTTGCTATTACAATACTTATTTCATTTTTACTTCGTACAAGTAAGTAAAGAGCGTATATTAAACTACATATTCTAATATAAACAATACCTAAGTGCAGTATATAAATATTTCAAATCAATAAAATCTCACAATGCCACCCTCAAGAGAAAATCAATAATCATCTAAATTACCCAAATTTCAAATTATAAACATAATATGCACTATAAATCTTAATGTAAACCAAAGCAAATACAAAATAACGCTTCACACTGTCAAAATTGTTCATCATATTAAATATCACCAACCTAAATAATATTTCAACTAAAACACAAGCACATAAAATGTTAATAAGAGTTTACCCGATGAATTAACAAAAAAAAAAAAAAAAAAAAAAAAAATCGAAATTATCATGTAGAGACATTAGGTAATTTTTGGAAGCAGAAGAGATAAAAAATTAGCAAAGACTTCGCCGGGAATCGAACCACGGACCTCTGAAATACCGGCTCAGTGTGCTGCCCGCTACACCACGAAGGCATGCTGGGAAGGCGGGAGAAATACCTTACAATCAATCAAAGAATATGCGCGCATTGTTACACATAGGTATTGTTAGCAACCGCATCATTCGTATTCGAGTAGAAACCGCATCATTCGTACTCTCATCGTACGACAGATGCGAGCAACGAAATGGATTTTTGAGTACCGAATCTGTACTTCGAGTCAGCCGATGTACCCGTTACTCGGTAACGAATACATGCGGTTTGCTCCAGCTCTAATGTTGTTTTTTCCGTTAAGCGTTTATTGAGTGTGTGTTAAAATTATTAATAAATGGTGTGTATAAACTTTTAGTAGCTTTTTGGATTTATTTTAATTATTTAAAAAGGTAGCCTTCCCGGCGTTTAAGAAGATAGCCTTCCCAGCGTCAACATCTATTTACGAGCAAAGAGACAAGGTAAGAAGATTTAAGATTATTCTATTTGTTTCAAATGTTTAATTAGAATTTAGATTGCTCGTGAAATCCTCCATTACCCTCTAGTTCAGGTTTAAGGTAATATTATCATACCATAAAGAGTTAAAATATTAAAAAGAAAAAGTTAATACCTGCCTTTTTAATATAGAAGTTAATAAATTGTGTTGGGACCTGGTTATTAACTTGAACATTAATAAGTTTTATTATTTCTTCCTTTAAATCTTCTATTTCAGTACATATATATTTTTATTCTAGTCATTTGGCTATAAAAAGTGTTACCTATTACTTTTTTAGAGATATTAGAGTTCCAATTAATTAGTTTAATAGTTTCAAACTGGAAAGTCCTTTTATCGTATAATTTAGTTTTGCTGTGTTTAATTAATAGCAGGATAATAGGTATTCAATATCATCTTGATTCGTATTAGTTTTATTAAATGTTTGGGTAAATTTTGAATTGTTCAAAAGCAGAATTATTATTGAAAGTTATAATATCATCAATCCATCTAAATGTATTTGAAAATAACTTTAATTCATTCGTATTCAAACTTAGTTGGAATTTATATTCATTAGCAAAAAGAAATAGGTTACTTATTTGTGTAGAACTATTTCCTCCGATTGGAATTCCTTTCACCTGCTGAAAGATCTTACTATTGTATGTGTAGAACTATTTCCTCCCATTGGAATTCCTTTCACCTGCTGAAAGATCTTAGTATTGAATTTAATGTAGTTATTAAATAATGCCCAATGTAGATAAGTTTTCCATCTTTCAATTCAGAGGATGCTTAGCATGTTAGGTAAAAGTTGTTTGACTTTTGCATTAAACTAGTATAAATTTCTCCCAATAATAGAGAAGCACGAAGGTTTTCAAAGTCATGGAAGTTAATGTTCTTGATTTCTAAACTTTTAAATTTGTTGAGAACTGGAGCGTTATAAATAATCCAACAGGAGTTGTGCTGCTTGTTAACTAGTTGATGAATTAAAATACAGATTTTTTTAAGTTTAATTGCAAATATGTAATCTATATTCCTTTTGTAATTATTTGTACCATTTGCTACAAATCTAAATTTGAGTGGTAAATTATGGAATTTAGGAAGAGCATAAAGATTTGCTAATCTATTGTAGTTAGATGGTTGTGTAATTTGTAGTTTCTTATGAATTGCTATAAGCTTTTTTGCTGTGACATTTTCTTGTGTAATGGTAAGTTTGTAAGTAATAGCATTATTCAGTTCAGTATCAATTAGCGAGACATAAAAAAATTTTCAAAATAATGCTGAGATTATTACTGGGTTTGTCAATTTTCGTGATTACGAATTTTTATTTCAAATCCTGCATTAGAGGATTCAGAAAATTCCATGGTAATTGCTTTTAAATTCAATCCTTCGAATTCTTTGCTTCATTTCTTCTAACACTTCATGTTTCCAAGCCATAAAGGCAGAATTTGGAATATTTAATTTGTAACTAGTTTTAACTATGAACTCGTCGACATTTTTTCAAAACTTCTAAAACTGTGATTTTTGCCAATTTTCAGTACTGGTCTAAATTTTGTGCCGTTTTTCTTTAAATTTCTTAAAAGCTGGTTTTGAACTATTGTTAAATTGGCAGTAACTATTTGTTTATGATATTCGTCTACGTAGTCTTTATACTGAAGTTCTTTGCAATATCGATGGGCTGTAGAAGCTAGATTATGATAGTTAATTAGCAGTTTTCAAATTGGGTTTTGATACTTGAAAGCTGATGGGATTTGTACTTCAGTAGCTAGAAATTGTTGTTGATATTTTCTGAAAAATTTGCTGAACTGAATATTGTCGTAGTTCGGATGTAGGAAGTTGATTTTTCAGTAATATTTATTGTACTTGTTAGTGGTAGAGAATTTAAAATTGCAAAAATCTATAACAAGGTCTTTGATTATCTTGGGGCCCGTAAATTGCTGTTTAACAAAATTTATAAGTTTCATTAAGAACTTGTGCTTACAAGTAAGGACTTTAGAAAATTCTATATATAAGTTAAATTAGTTCTTTCTTTATTGAAATGTTTAATACAATAATATTATAACTTAACTACTGTATGCTTAAATAAATATACTGTTTTTTGAATAAAATGCAATACTTTAAAATTTAAGCACTGAATCATGATATATTACAGTTTGTTTACAGGTTAAAAAAAGAGTATGTATAGACAAATGATGTACAAACTGCTCAATTTCTTTCTGATTAATACTTGATAATATCACTGAGATTTCTCAATAATCCAAGAAATCCAAAATTCATTTCCTAGTTATGTTAGAAGTTGGAATTTAATAATTAATTGCTGTAAATAAATGTCCATGGCAAAATTATAAATGTCCATGATAATTTCTATCATTAATGCAAGACCTACATTTCCTCAAGATTCTGATGTTATTATTTTTATATTTGCTTGTCCTTGTCCAAGATCTATAATAGCCTCTTACTGAATGTAGGCCTCTTACTGAATGAAGATTCTCATTTTATTAAAAACAGCTGAAGAAATTTTCAAAAATCTTGACCATTTATTTTTACCATGATATTTTTGACGCCGATATTTTTAAACTGTGAAGTTTTTGAACAGCTCTATTTTCAACCACGATATATTAGAACTGCGATGTTTTCTCCAATAATGTTTTGTACTACGACGTTTTCTTGCGTTGTTTTCCTCCGCAACGTTTTCGGCAGACGCCCATAATTTGATGTCAACACTTTTGGAATTGCAAGTTAAAGAGAAAAGGCTATTCCAAATCCTCTTTTTTTTTTGGAACACATAACAGTTTTAACTCGTAAGTGAAAAGAAAATTGCCCTCTGAATACACACAACTCAGAATTGAAAAAAATTGAAGAAAAAATAGAGACACCCTGTTTCATCTTTCAAGACCACTTTTTTACCTTACAAAAAGTTAGAAATATCTTTAACTATTTTAATTAAAGGAATCTCATGAGCAGTTTTGCGTCAAGTTTATTAATGGCTTCTTCTAATCAAAGAAATTCCCATAAATAAGTTTTTTTGTGTTTGTGTGTTTAGGGTACTTGAATATTTAAGAGGTTGGTAAAAGGAAGAAAGAATTGCTCTGTTTGTAGATTTTTTTCCAAGTTACAAGAATTTGAAAAGAGCAATAAATTCATCTGGTAAATAGTACTTTTACTGTTTATTCATACTAAAAATTATTTACATACGGATATAATACATGACAAAATTTATCAGTACCAGAAATATCCAGTATTCACAGGTTGAGAACGAGGAGGAATGTCTAATATTTACAGGCTAAGGAGGAGGAATGGCGTTCCTTGCAGTATCCTTCTCCCAGCAATAGTGTTTATCCATTTTGGAAATGAGGGCTTAGATCTTATGGGTGGTAAAATTGCCTGTGGAAATACTTGTCCAATATTTTAGAGCTTCTCTTTCCGCACAGGAATAATGTTTTATATTCAATCTGTGAACAGAGCATTTATTCAGCTCTGGATAACTATTTTAATAGTGTAGAATAGTTATCTCATAAATTTCTCTTTCCAATACCCTCTAAAACAAATTTGCATTTTCACTACCTTTCACGTATATATATTTAAAATTTTTAGCTAAATTTTCCAAGATGACTGTTAAATCATCATATGGAATATCACCATCATTCCAATGGATTCCGTGCCGCATGCGTCTTAACCATTCATTTGTCTTTTTATCTTTCTGGGATAATTTATCCCAACTAGAAGGGACCCTGCATACTTTAAGTCAGTTTGAAGCATAGCTTAATTCTTTCAAAATGTACTTATAAATATTATTGGGTTGTTTATGCTGAAATCCTTCCAAAGTTAGTACTATGAACGAATAACTGGACATTGATTTTTAGAGGGTAAGGAAAGTAAAGAAGGGGGGAAAAGAGAATATCTTAAAATTTATATTAAGAATTATTATTATCAGAGTTTAAGAATTATTATTATTATTATTTAGAATCCCTTCCCCTTTTTTACAAACAATTCAAAAATAAAACGAAACACTTACTAACAGCCAGCGATAAAAAGATCTCAGAGCTCACTCTTCAGTTACTCGAGCAATTAGTGATGAACAACTCTAGCAGACTGCCTCCTTTTATATGCACTGAAATGCTCTTATGAGCAGAAGTGATACCCATCTATTTCTAGAATAATATTCATAACAAACCAAAAATAAAATGAGGATACTTTGTTACACACCCTTTTTTATCCGTTTCTAGAAATGTAATTCGTAACAAGATATCTTTTTCTAGAATCAGAAATTTTTTTGTTTAGAAAAGAAAGATAGATTCTTCATCAAGGAGAATGTCCTACCTTGGGCTAGATGTTGAAGGTTTTTACAATTCCAAACGGACGTTTGGACAAGTAATTACTATCACGGTTTATCTTGATACGAAGGAGAATAATTTACTTTCATTCCTTTTAAATCGGCATATTCGTTTCCAATAGACAACTAAAGTTTTTGGCAAGTTAGAGACTTAACTTAAACACGCAGTATTCCATCGGTTGAAATATCAATTAATTGTTTTTTTTTTTTTTTTTTTTTTTTTTTTTTTCATTTAGGGGTATATTGGAATTGAAGATACCAAAGGAAAACGGGTCACGGATGCAACCTAATTCCTTATTTGGAAATTTTCAAAAAGTTTTCTGTCAATTGTATGATATGTTGTTTTAAACAAAAAAATCTGTATTATTTTCTTTAGTAAATTCTGAAATACATGTTTCTGTTGTTTTTGTTCAGTTCTCCTTGCCAAAGTATTAGCTTAGTTTTAAAAGCTTCAATATTGGTGCTCAATATTAAAATGTTTGTGATTTCTCTCAATAGAGCGAACTTCAGATCGTTAAGTTTTTAGAAAATGTCTGCCATGTAACTCAGTTTTCCTAACCCAGTGGTCGGCAAAGTGCGGCTCCGCATGTGGCTCTTTAGCTCCTTAAGTGCGGCTCTCTTACAAATATCCACGGAAGGCGCAATAATATTTTCGTTTAAAAAAAAACGTGGTAAGAAAAATATTACATCTTATTTTGATAAATTAAAATTCTTCTATAAATCGAGAACATGTATATCACTCATGTCCATAAATTAAGGGTAATGCAAAATCAGGCAAAGGAAGAGTTAGAAGCAAAACAACTTTGGCTTATTTGTAAAGCTTATTTATCAAACAAAAGGTAAAGAGCAAAAAACTGATGCTATATGTTTGATATTATTAAAAAAACTAGCGATTTTTTCTCCCTGGAGCAAATTACAACAAAACCTCCTAACAAAAAACCAATATTACATGGTTGGTATGATTGTTAATACATTGTATGTCTCCCAAACGATGCAATACAGTCCGTACAACGCTTAGGCATGCTGAGTATCAAATTATCGATCTGATCTTGGGGGATATTACACCACTCATAAAGCAATGCTCTTCGAAGTTCCGGTAGACATGTAGGAGGAGGTTGACGGGCTGCAACTCGTCGGCCAAGCATGTCCCACACGTGCTCTACTGGATTCAAGTCCGGTGAGAATGCTGGCCAGTCCATACGGGTGATATCCTCCGATTGAAGGCATTCGCTTACGATGTTTGCACGGTGAGGACGGGCGTTGTCATCCATAAACACAAACTGTGCGCCCATGGCGCCCCGAAACAAACGTACATGTTGTTCCAGAATGACGTCCCGATACATTTGGCTTGTCATGGTTTCAATTTGAACATGCAGGTCAGTTCTGGAACCCAGAATAATTCCACCCCAAACGAGCACTCCTGCACCACCGTAACGGTGTCGTTCAATGATGTTTTCTTGGTGGTAACGGGTATCTGGAGCTCTCCATATGAAAGTCCGGCGAGAATCAGACTGCAAGCTAAACCTGGACTCGTCGGAAAATATCACACAAGCCCACTGTTGCTTTGTCCACAATGCATGCTCTCTACTCCAGGCAGGTGACAGTGAGTTGCAGTAAGTGGAACGCATCTGACAGGTCTACGAGCATATAGACCAATCTGTCCTAAGCGTCTGTACACGGTCTGCCTTGAAATTGTCGTACCAGTGGCTGAAGGGAGCTGACGAGACAGGTCTGAGGCTGTGCTCCGCCTGTTTCTTTTAGCAGTAACTGCCAAATACCGGTCCTCATTCGGCGTTGTTACTCTGGGGCAACCTGTGCTGTAACGTCTACTCACATTCCCATCATCTTGGAATCGTTGCCAAAGTCTGGAGATGACACTCTGGGCAATTCCAAGTTCGTCTGATACTTCCAGTTGGATACGCCCAATTCCAGACGGCCAATAATTCTACCACGTAAAAAATCATCCAAATGCGTCCTTTGTGTCATAACTATTTGGTTATTGCACTGAAATGATTATAAAGCGCTGATTTATAATGAATATAAATTTTATATAAATAATGAATAAAACTTTTAAATATAATGAATAAAACTGAAATGATTATAAATTTTACTTCTTTGCCTGTATTCCTTATATAACCCTCTCTTACACTCTCGTCATTGTGACGTACCATCGGTGTCATCTGGTTACTTCCTGAAATTTGCATATGATTCTTGAAGATGTGTGTAGTGATTTTACAGGTGATATATTTATTGTAGAGTTCGATTTTCGCATGACTCCGAATTATCCTTAATTTATGGACATGAGTGTATTTTGCTTGAGTAAAAAGATAGATAGGTAATTAAAATTTTACATTGTTGTAAAAATACGTAACGAAGATCGAGTTTAATTTTATTAGTTTTCGTAAACGTAAACATAAACCATGTACAAGCTACCGGCATGCGCGTGCATGCTTTTTATAAAGTAGTGAAGGTAAAAATTGGCATCACAGAGCAGCAGTTGCAGTGTGAACAGTTTTGCCTTATCTACCGTGTCTGCCGTTGTCCTGTCTTATTAAAAAGTTGTATTTTTTAATCTTGTTGCACATCTCACAGGTATTTTTATACGATTTTATTACACCTGCTATGTTTGTGGTTCCGGGACAAAATTTGTAATCGATTATTCGATAACTTCTATTTATCCAAATGTTGGAAGTTTTCTTCCATTTTTGGGTCAAATTAAAAGTTTTGTTATTTTGATGATTGAAAAAATTATTTTTTTCTTTTTAGTGCAGTTACATATATTAATAAAATTGTATTTTTTAAAAAGATATCTTTTAATTTTTATTTTCATCAATTTAATAATGATAATAATTTTGTATTGGTGGCTTTAGAAAAAAATATATTTGGAATATTTCAGGCACACCAACTAACATGGCTACCAAAAAAAAAAAAAAAAAATATCAAAGAAAAACGGAAGATGAAAACCGCGAATTTAAAGTTGAGTGGACCGAGAATTTTGCTTTTATTCAAAACTTGAATGGACTTCCGACATGTCTTATTTGTAAGGAGAAATTCTCGCATAATAAGATGTCAAATTTAGAGAGACACATTACAAGAAAGCACGCCTCATTTAGCACTGAATATCCTACCACTGATGCAAGGAAGAAAGCAGTTGAGGAACTTCAGAAGAGTCGTCAACTTCTGTTTTTAATAACTGGATGCAATCTTCCAGCAATAGTAATATGGCAAGTTTTGTTTGTAGGCAAGAGATTGCTAAGAGAGGAAAACCGTACACAGACGGCGAATACATAAAAAATTATTTTATAAATGCATACAAAGAGCTATTTCGGGATTTTAAGAACGAAGCAGATATTCTGAAAAGAATTAAAGAGGTACCATTGTCTGCCAAAACCATTAAAGATAGAACAATTAAAATGTGTTCGAATATAACAGCATATCGAAGATCTGAAATTGGTTTCGGCTTTATCAATAGCAGTTGACGAGTCTTGTGACATAAATGATACAGTGCACGTTTCACTTTTTGTAAGATTTATGTCTCATTCAGGCCCTAAAGAAGAACTTTTAGGATTATTGCCACTCAAAGGTCAGACGCGTGGAGAAGATACCGCCAATGCTGTAATTGAGTGTATGGATAAACATCATATTCCCCTCGATAAAACTGTGTCGATTTCAACAGATGGGGCCAAAAGTATGACCGGCGTAAGAAAACGGGTTGTTCCTATTCTGAAAGAAAAAATTAATCACGAGATACTTGTTTACCGTTGTATCATTCACCAAGAAGCGCTTTGTACGCAAACATTTCCGGAAGAAATTTGTAAAGTCATGGAATTAGTGATTAGCATTATCAACTCCACTTTAACTAAAGCTCTTAATCATCGTCAATTCAAAGAATTTTTATTTGAAATGGAGAGTGAGTACGCTGATCTTCTGCTTCATAACAAGGTACGTTGGTTATCAAGAGGAAACGTTTTAAAACGTTTCGCGTCCATTTTTCCGGAAATTAAAGCATTTCTCCTTGAGAAGGGTGTTTACTATCCAGAACTAACAGACGATCAGTGGATCCAAAACTTTTATTTCATGGTAGACGTTACGTCTCATCTAAATCAGCTTAATCGTAAACTACAAGGAAAAGGAAACTTAATTTTTTTCGATGTTAGAAGAAGTAATAACATTCGAAAACAAATTATCCATTTTTGCACAGGATTTTCAAAGGGAAACATTGTTTCACTTTTCGAACCTGCTGAAGCATCGCCAAGAAAATAATTCCTCTATTGATAAACACCATTTTAAAACAATAATTTTAAATATGAGGGAAGCATTTCTCAGCAGGTTTCAGGAATTTAAAAACAGCAGAGAAACTTTAGCATTTATCAAAACTCCTCTTAATGCTACGATAACCGAGTTGAAATTTTCTCCTCTAATTCTTCTCTAAATTCTTCTCTAATAATTCTTCTCTAAATTCGAACGTCTTTGTGTTGAATTGGAAATATTGGAGAAGAAATAATGTGATCTTACTTCACAACGCAAGTGGTCTGCTTTGAATGACCTGGAGAAGGAAGACATGATCATTTTCAACGCTTGGAATAGTATTCCTGACTCTTACGATCAGCTGAAAAAGCTCGCGTTTGCAGTTCTTTCCCTTTTCGGTTCTACATATATATGCGAACAATCTTTTTCAATCATGAGCATTATCAAGAGTAAACTGGGAAGTCCTTTTACAGATGAGAACTTGGAATCATGCCTAAAATTAAAAACAACCACATACAAACCTGACTTACTCAAATTTTCCAAGGAGATGCAAGCACATTGTTCGCATTAATAAATATTTATTAAGTATTAAATATAGTTTTATTTAGTGTAATAAAAGTTTACTAAACAAGCAGATTTGGCTCACAATTTCTTTTTAAATTGTTGTAATGTTCATATTTGGCTCTTTGGCTAATAAGTTTGCCGACCACTGTCCTAACCAATTATCATTAATGAATGAACTTGCTGATGTATATTTCTTTTCTTCCAAAAATATGTAAACTGTATTTCTGAAATCGAAAATATGTCGCAGTATTTTTCTGTGTGAAAGCCAACTGACTTTGGTAATAATGTCTCATACGCAGAACGTATCTCATTAATGTAATTAATCGCATTAATAACCCTGCAATATCTTTTGCAATTCTTCATCACTATCTTTTGCAACAAGAGCTTGTCTATGTCATACAATGTTTGAATACTGTATGGGGAGCAATTTTCATTATTAACCCTCTTAGTCCTTTATTATTACCTGTTAATGCTGCAGCAGCATCAGTACAAACTGCGACACTGTGTGTCTAGGTAAGATTATTTCTTTCAAAATATCTGTTAATAATTTCAAATATTTTCTCTCCAGTTGCTTTTCCTTCCAAAATATTACAGCATAAAAATATTCTACTGTGTTGTCTTCAAAAACGTATCTTAGATAAACAGTGAATTGAGGCATTTTAGTAATGGTAGTTTCATCAAGTTGTATAGCAAAGACAGGATTTTGTATTCTCTAGTGTCTGATATGACAGAAATTTGACGAGAAACGGTGTCTCTTGATAATGCTATTGTTTTTAAATCATTACTATAGTTTCTCCATGCATAAATGATTTCATTTTAATTACTAAAGGAAGAATGAGCGATTCTCCAATTGTACGAGGTTTTAAATTTTTTGCAATTAAATATGAAACTTTTAAAGATGCCCATAAAGCCTTCTCAGGAACTGTTGTATATTTTTTTTCAAAAATACATTTTTTCATTCTCATAGCTCATTCCTTAAAAAAATTCTTCATATTTATTTACTAAATCTTTACGTTTAGTATCTAAATGTGTTTTTAATTTCGCAGATTTCATGCTTTCATGTGCCAAGTTTTCACTGCATTTATTACACAATGGATATTAATTTTCCATTGATAATGCAACATGTAAAATAGTATGAAATAAACTGTTCTTGATATTTATTCAATTTTTATTTAGAAGTAGAAAGAGAAGCAGTGGACTCATTTTTGTTTGTATTTTCATTGATAGTTTTTCTCTCAGTTTATTTGATGTTGGTCCATTCCATTTCTTTTGTGAATATTGGATATCTATTTTGGGCCATTTAACCATCATGAACAAAATTGTTTTTATTATCCTTTGAGGATGCTACTGAATTTTCCAATACTTAGTAAATGTTATGTGCTTACTTGACAAAAAATTTATTGGAAATAAGAAACATGACTTATAAATGATGCGTATTACAATTACAAAATACATGCAAGACACTACTAAGATAGCCGAAAAAACTATACATCTTAGCTGCGCGTATGGAATTGCTTTGACATTCGATTCGAGCTGTTCGGAAATCATCAAGCATAACACGACAATCAAGCGGAAATCAAAATTAAAATATGGAAATGTATAATTTAAAATTCCTGGCAAATGTTAAAAAACATCCAAAATTCTCTTCAAATGCCGTATACTTTTTATTGTCAAATAAATTTCTTTGAATTTGGTGACCCCCTCCCCCACACAAATTTGTTCATGACTCCCAGTTTGCACAGTACAGCCGTGACATACGCTTTATTTTCATGTTAACCCGATTAATTCTCAATAAGTGGTTAAAATTTTGTAAAAAACAAAGTTATCAATTTTTCAATTAAAAAAATGATTTCAGACTTGTCTTGAACAGAACAGCATGCAACAGAGTATTTTCAAAATTACGGGAAAGTACGACTTACGTGAAAAATTGATAAACATTGGCTGTCCAATGTGAAAAGTGAATTACGGTTTAATATATTATATCCATAGCTTGTGCATGTTGCTTATCTAACTAAATACAGAATGATCTGTTCCTTCAAACTTCTGCCATAATAACTGCTAGAAGATGTACTCCATTTCAAATGAACAGAAAGCAAATGTTGTATATTCTTATTCAACAATTACAGTACTATCGCATAATATGAATGAGTTAGGTTATTTAACTATTGTGCAATCAATTTTATTTCTTATTTACATGAATGACATATCACACAATGCTTTGTAGACTGGTAACCTAGCAACCATGATTGAAAATGCATCTCTGCATTCAGTCATACACTCCTTACAAGAATATAAACATGAACTGGAGTCCTAGCTTCAGCAGGTATTTTGCTTTGCTATGCAATCTCTGTGGGTCCTAAAAACTTTTCCTTTCCTAAATTCCAAAAATGTTACTGCTTGATGTTTCTGTAAATTCCAAAATTTTGCACACGTGCCATAACCGCATTGCACTGTAAAAAAAAAATCTATAAGGTTACTAAGAAAACTCATGGAAACGAGGATGCCATGGGTTATTTGAGTAACAGAAACAGGTGTTTTCTTTGTAATATTACAAGAGTTTTGCCTGTAATGGTTATAGATCTTTTTCTTGTAATATCACAGCATATAATTATGTAAGTAGAACATATTTTTCTCATGTAAATTCCCAAACGATATATCTGTAATGGTTACAGATTATTTGCGTGTAATATTACAACAAATAATTATGTAAAAAGAACATATTTTTCTCATGTACAATCTCAACAGATATATCTGTAACCGTTACAGGTTATTTGCTTGTATTATTTCAGCAAGTTATTATGTGAGTAGAAGATACTTTTCGTACGTAAAATTCCAATGGTTGTATCTGTAAAGGTTTCAGATTATTTCCTTCTAATATCTCATTAAGTAATTATATGTGTGTAGAATATATTTTTCATAGATGAAATACTAGGATATGTCTATAAAAGTAATAGATTTTTGTCTAAAATGATGCTTATTATAATAAAATACATTGAAATCAATATGTTTTGAGAAAAACAATGATATCTGTATGTATATATATCATTTTGATTAATAATCGATTTGAGCTTAATTTGATAATTAAGTTCAAATTGATATGCTACTCCTTACATTAAATTACATGTATATCCTTTATATAAAATAATGAAATGACATCTGGAATTTATATTTGGCCTGTAAAATAGCTGAGAGAAAAAAAAAACAATATGCTTTATTTGTATGTTTTAGTATCAATTATTAAGATATGTTCTAGAACTTCCTTTTTAGTAATTTTAGCTAAAATAGACACATGTTGCTTTAGATTTAACTTACACTGGTGTGCAAAAATTAAGGACGAAGTCGAAAAATTAGCATATCAGCTGAACGAAGAGGCAGAGCGGACAGAAAGACCAATCAGGAGATTAAGTAAGGTGATGTGCGGTAGCACATGCGCAGATATGCAGGTAGACGTAATGGGGGAGTGTCTGAGTAGTATAAAGCATGTTGTCGGTGTAAGATCAGTATTTCTGGCAAAGAGATTGCACGCCGTATAGCAGTTAAAATCACACCGAGTTGCTGCGTCAGCGAGAAATGGCGAATAATCAATCTGTTAGACGACATCTGGATGCTTTTACCCGAGGTCGAATCATTGGGAAGTTGGAGGAAGGCCGCAGTGTGACAAGTGTGGCTGCAGAGTTCGGAATTGCTCAGAGCATCGTTTCACGACTTTGGAGACAATTTCAAACGACACAGGCGACTGGACGACCGATATCGCGTTTCACCGTGGCCAGAAAACTGCACGGTGGTGGTCTGTTTGCACGACGCCCTGTACGGTGTGTACCTCTAACGCCTGCCCATCGGAGAAGGCGTTCTCTGTGGTGCGGGGAACACCGGAATTGGAGAGACAATGAATGGGGACTAGTACTCTTTACAGATGAGAGCAGATTCAGTCTGAGTAGCGATTCTCATCACATACTCATCTGAAGGGGAAGCCGCAATCATCCCTCGAACATCATTGAAAGGGACAGGTATGGAGGTGGCAGTGCTCTCGTTTGGGGAGGCATCATGCTTGGTAGTCGTACAGACCTTCACATCTTCGACGCAGGTTCAGTCAACGGGACCCGTTATTGTAACGAGATTCTTCTTCCATATGTGCGTCTTTTTAGAGGCGCTATGGGTCCGCAGTTCTTTTTCATGGACGACAATGCACCATGTCATCGCACAGTAACTGCCGAACAGCTCTTAGAGAGTGAGGATATTGAACGTATGGATTGGCCGGCACGATCTCCGGATCTCAATCCCATCGAGTATGTATGGGATTATCTAGGCAGACGCTTGGCAGCTCGTAATTTACCACCAGTAACGATTCCGGAGCTTCGATTGGCGCTGCAAGACGAATAGGCAGCAATGCCTCAACAACTCATTGACACCTTCATTCTCAGCATGGGCAGACGCTGTGAAACCTGCCTATCAATCAGGGGAGATCATATTCCCTATTAAAGACCGGATGTTTCTTGCTGGACACCCATCACAGGGATGTTTCGGCCTTCAGTCGCATTGCGCTCCATGCTACTTTTTCAATAAAGCTTCTTTTTATCCCTCTGATTTCTCTTTTAGTAAGTGTTGCTTACATTACTCATGTCCTTACGTATTGGGGATCCTACACGGTTTAAATGTGTTGATTTGGAAAGCTTTTGTACAAAGTTATATTGAAAAAACCGTCTCGTCCTTAATTTTTGCACACCAGTGTATATGAGTAAACGTGTTGCATGATCTTATGATCATATTATTACTGTAAAAGACATTTTGTGAAATATTTCTATGAAGAACTCAGAACAGCTGTTCTTTATGTTTCAAAAATATTATATTCTCTCCTTCTAAAAATTGACATTTTCACTAAATTAAAGAATTCAACATAACAATGAACTTCATTTTGTTACTACAAGGAATTCAAAATTTTGTTCATAAGCTTGCATTACAACGTCCAACTAATCTTTTTATTTTTATCTGCACTTAGTGTTTGTGAACAGTCTGCTATTGTTTGAAATAATAGATGGTAAATGCATACCGTTTTAACTTACCTTCAAATAATTTCATTTGAATTAACAGATAGAACTGTTTCATTAAAAGCCTAATGTCATGTTTTTTGAATGAGTATAAAACTTCACCAACTGACCTTAATTTTCAAAGCCTTGCTTCCATTAAATTTCTTAATGCTTAATACAATTATGCCTTTAACAAATTTGTTTAAAAAATTAATACTTCACTTTATCTTAAAATTTAATGCATTTTAATTTTACCTATAATTTTTTACAAACATGATATGTAATAAATTTAAGCTTAATATTTACCATTTAGAAAGTGATACTAAAAAGTATTCCTATTTATTATAAAGTTCGAGATTTGCATACAAAATTGTGAAATATACATGTGACACCAGAAAACAAACTTTATGCCCTATATATATATATTACAGCATGTTAATTAAGAAGTTTATTGAATTTATAATTTTATTGTAAAATATTATGAAGCAAATAATATACTAATTAAAATACAGAAGTAAAAATAATTTATTATATAATTCATAAACTTTACATAAAAACCTGAAAAAAATTTAAAAATAACACAATATAACATTTCATAAAAATTCGTTTCGACTGCTTGTTAAAAATGAATGGTCTTTCCTCTTTGCACATGTAAACCATGTCTCCTAAATAAAGAAAAACATTTCTTTTAAAATCATAATCATGCTCTTAAAAAAAGCTTATAAAAGTAATGTTAATAAATGTTTTAAACATGTACTTGTCATATTTCTTTATAATATCTTAAGTAATTAAGAACAGCTTAAATTCTTTAAAAAATTGGATTACAATGATCCGTCTCATTACGACAAGCTACCTCAGTCAATCACTTTTTTAATTTAACCAGCATTCCTCATAAAATAACTAATTAGTAAACATAACTTCTCTAGGATGCCCACTATTATTGAAGATCAAAATCTTCAGGAATCACATATAGCAAGCTTAGTTCATTGTACAAAAACAGCGAATATGCAAATCTTTTCATAAATGAAGCCATCATAGATATTAAATATAATATACAGTATACTTATATTCAGAATTCATAACTTGAATAAATTTCTCGAACTGTTCTAGCATTCGAAAAATATATTTATTACCTTAAATTTCTAAAACAATATTACATATTGGTCCAAATGAATCACTGGGACTCAGACAACATTTTCCCCTTAGCTTTTGCTTTCTTTTAGCACCGATAAAACGAGTTACCCTAAATATTTCGTCCGCGTAGTGGTCGTTTCCATCTTACTAACTGATTTGCTAGTGGATTTTGGGTGCATGGCCTATCATTGATGAAACAATAATAGTGAACAGCTTCAAGAAAATGGGGATATCTAATGCTCTTGATTCCCACTTATTTTTACTAATTTTATCTTCTGATAACTGAGAGGGAAAAATTAGGCGAATAATTTAATTTCCAAAAGAAACAGTCACAGTAAGAATATAACAAATGAAAAGTAATCATGGGTAAATCTACTACTATCACAATATTATTTCTTTAAAAGAAACCTATATTTAAAAAATAATACACATAATTGCAACATCTAATAAGTTATCTCCTTTCTACTTCTCTATTGTTGTTCTTGCAACTCCTTAGGCCTCAGATCACACACAAATAATTAGAGAAGGTGAATATGCAGCTGATATGGCAAAATTGCACAGTGAATGGCAGTTGGTATTTGCTTTAACTATCATAGATCATTTTTTTATTAGCCTGACATAATATTCAAAAGTTAGAAGAGAAAGATTCAACGGGGCCTTTAGTGTGCAAAAGTTTGCCTTTGTTAGTATGACGAAAACAATCATTATGTCGATAAATCCATTTTTAAATCTTGGAATCTTCATTTTCTGAATGCATTAAAAAGGTGAAAATTCTGCAAATATTTTTTTTTTTAACTTTGAGAATCTGGTTCTAAAGCTGGGTGGGGTGGAAAATACAACGCAATAAGGTAATTCTGAAGGTCATTGCTCGTGGTAGTACAAACTGAACGGTGATAACTTGCATGTAGAAGACGACACAAATTGCAGTTCCAGATGCATTAAATGCTTTGAGGTCTAACTAGTAGCAATGGACAATAATAAGAGTGAAATTGAAGGTATAGAGAGGTAGGAATGAAAATTATTATTATCAGATACTGAAATGTTAATGTTACTAAGCATTCTTATTGGAATATAGGTCTCTTTTAAATAATATTATGATAGTTACCAGTAGTTATTCATGCATATTTTTGATTGGTTATCTTACTGTAACCACATCCTTCAAAATTAAATTGATTGCTTAATTTCCCTCTTGATTTTCATACTATCAGGACTGGTGTTCCTCATTACTTGCTTTGGAAACATTAACTGTCCTGATTCGGAACAGGGAGCTTACTGAAGCTATGTTCAATAAATTGTGAAGTAGACAATACACACAGGAAGGGTATACGAAACCCTTTATTTTTCTCTCTTTACAATGATTTCCGGAACTTCGGAATACAGAGACCAACCACTTGTGGTCTGAACGTAAGAATATAAAAATATTAACTAAAGCTCTAACTAAACTAACTTTGGATTAATAAACAAGTGCCTAACTCCAAGATTGGCCGTTAATTAACAAAAAGCCGTATGTAGTACAGAGAGCTGCTAAAACTACGATACGTTTAAAATTATCACGAGGATTAAACCTCTGGCCTTGAAGGCAACCAGCAACCGAGTAAAACTACTATGGCAAGCGGCCTGCTTCTAATAACTCCTTCCTCTCTCTTGCTTGGCAAAAAGCCACAACTTAAGTACTTGGCGTTAGCAAGACAAATTTGCATAAATAAGTTAAAAGCTTTTAATTCTGGCCGGAAGTAGAAAATAAGAAGTGATAGTAAAGATTTAAAATAAAATAAACGTTAGTAAAACTTAGGATTCTTACATACTTCCCGCCAGAGTTAATTAGTTTAAAACTGAAGTCTAAAACGACCTTGTTGAAAACTTTTAGCTCTAGAATCTAACGCGAGGCCAATCTTTTACAAACATTTCTCACTAGAAATTACAAATTAAAAAAAAGTCGTTTTTACATTATCAACTCCATGGACAAGATTTTTCATCTGTACTGCATCTAAACAGGAGTTTCTTAGTTGAAATCTGGTTCCTTCCAGATCTCTGGAAGGAAAACTAGTTTAATGAAATGTTACACAATTAAATGGCAAGTAACATGAATACTTATATTTCTCTTTTAACATTCTTATTTCATTCATGACGTTATTTAATTATCTCCCCGTGCTCTCTGACATGTGTTGTAAAGGAAAACACCAAACACGAGCGTGTCTAGGTACAAGTGTTCAACACTACCGCCTGCAATCAAAACACTAACGTGTTAAAATTCAACATAACAAGACCTCAGAACACACCTTATATTCATCTCTAAACCCTGAGGTACTATTCTGAAAAGTGGCTAACTCTGAAGTGTAGCGTCAGAGAGCCTAACTACATTCATTCAACCTTTAACACATATTCACAATAATTTGCTCTTTTTACAGTCACACGAATTAGTTAAAATTTTTGGCATTACTTTCACTTTTAAAATATCACAGTATTTCTTAACTTTTAAAATAACAGTTCACATTGTATATAAGGACATATTAACATGCCGTTAATTTTACGCATTTTAAAACATACATTAGTAGTACATTGTTAACTTCTATTCTTTTCCAAGCAAGTGCCAATTCTTCTACATTGAAATACTACATTTCAAAAGTCTTTCAGACTAACACTTCTTTCTTGCCAGAATCTTTTAAATAAAATTTTATACGATAACTTTTACAATTTTCTTAAGGTACCTTTCTCAAAGATTATCAATGCTTTTACAATATTCAAGTATTTACACATTCCTATTATACATTAATTTTAGTTTTACTCGCGAGTAATTGAAAAACAATATCAAAATAGGTAACAACTCATTTCTCGCCTTTTTGCAATAATAGGCCTCACATAAGGTAAAACTTCTTGAATTCTGCCACTTGCTGTAAGAATGAAAAATTAACTTAAGGTTCCAAAGTAACATAACTTAAGGTTCCAAAGTAACATAAAGTTTTACTTATCTTTGTCATATTCAGATATCCTTTTTTCTGCCCAGTCCTGGAAAGTGGCGAAGACTACAGTCTGGTTGATCTTCCGTCTTGTACGGGTTCGCCCTTCTGTTCCTTCCTCCATGAACTTTCTTTTCCTTCCAGTTCGGTCACCCTTGAAGACCTTCTTTTTAGCCTCTGCCTGTGGTCTCGGCCGTTTGATGGCAGCTGGTCTTGGCGGAACCGGGACAATTCTCTCTCGTTCCTGCTTGGATCTCTTTGCTGGCTGTTCCAATTTTTCTTGTTTCTTTGCCTCTGCAGCTGGTGTTCCTTCATCAATTCGTCGACATTTGCTGCGTAGACTCCTATCCGATGGGTAGATCTTCCGTTGTGGAGCCGGGTTATAGTTGCAGTCATTTCTCCTGGCTCTCTTTGCATTCGTCGTACTTCTCCCTTCTTCATTCTGGGGGTGGTCGTGCTCTCTCTTTTCTGGTCGGTGGAACGGCTTCTTTTTCTTGTTACCTTCAGTTTTCCAACGGGGAAACTTTCTTTTCAATTGCTCCTGTCTCCTAATGGCTTGCCCTTGTGATTGTCGTTGTTCCACTTCTGGAGCTTGTGCCTGCCGTGCCGGATCCTGCAAAAGATCTTTAAATATTGGCATTTTATTACGATTATAGAATGGTTTTTATCTGGTCAACGTTTGCGGTGCATGTTTCACCATTCCTGGCTTGTAACACCACTACAGCCTGAGTTATTTTTTCTATGACATATGGTCCTTCAAATCGTGGATAAAATTTGGCAGTTTTACCTTCTGGTGCTGAAGAAAGTGAATGCTTAATTTTTAACACTTCATCTCCTACTTTATAAGTTACTCCCCGTCGTTTCATATCATAATAAAGCTTCTGTTTTCTCTGTGCTACTTCAGTGTTCTTTTTTGCTTCTTTAATTAATTTTTCTATATCGCCCATTTTAAATTCTGGGGCTCTTTGTTGAACATAAAATAATTTATCTAACGGCGTTATAATCTTTCTGCCTAAAAATAACTCAGCAGGAGTTTTGCCCGTCGTATCATGTTTTGCGGTCCTAAGGGTGAAAGCTAATTCATTGACTTAGTTATCCCAGCTTTTATGAAAATTTTTAACATAACTACGGATAATTTTCACTATATTTCTATTGACACGTTCCGCTATATTTGATTGCGGCCGATACGGGACCATTTTTAAATGACGTATGCCCAGTTTTTGGCACATGTCTTCAAATATATTACTTACAAATTGAGGACCATTATCCGATATAACTTTTAGGGGCGCCCCGTATTTTAAAATATATTTATTTAAAATAGAATCAGTAACTAATTTCGCGGAGGCTCGTTTTAAGGGAACAATTTCGGTCCACTTACTAAAATGATCAACCATAACAAGGAAATACCGACTTTTATTTAACTGACTTTTTGGGAAAGGGCCCAATAAATCGATGCCAATTATTTCGTTTGGAAATTCGGATTTAATGCTATTTAGAAACCCGGCCGGGCGGAAATTAATATAATTAACTGCTTGACATGTTGGGCAGGACTGGAATTTGCCCTTGTTAACTTTTGCAGCTCAGGAAAGTAAACTGCTTCGCGTACGCGTTGGATAGTTTTTCGAATACCAGCATGAGAAGTTAATGGGCAGTCGTGTAACTCCTGCAGTATATTTAATCTAAGACTAGCTGGTATAACAGGTCGAAATTCGTTGTTGGAATTCGTAGTTTTTGTATAAAATCATAGACCATCTATTAGTTCGTAATGGGCCGCCCTATTTCTTATCGCCTCAATATCTTGGTGGCTAAAATTTTCAGGATCCTTTAAATACTCATAAATGTTTTTAAATTCAGGATCCTTATCCAGTTCGGTTATTACAGTTTCTCGGGAATGTATCGTACATGCTGTGAGCATTGCCACCTTTACAGTATTACCTTCTTCATCTATTTTTATTCTGGTTAGGGCATCTGCTACGATATTTTCCTTTCCGTGGGTGTGCTTGATTACCAGATTATACTCTTGTAACTTGAGTGCCCATCTTATTAACCTTGGGGATAAGTTTTTCCCTGAGTACAATCTAGTTACCGCCGCATGATCAGAATACACTGTTATTGGCGCCCTTGCAAAATAGACTCGGAACTTTTGCACTGCTAACAAAACTGCAAGTGCCTCTCTCTCAGTCGCGGAATAATTTCTTTGTGTTTGATTTAAAATTCTACTAAAAAATGCCACGGGCTGCTGATTTTGCGAAAGTACCGCTCCCACCGCATAATCCGAAGCATCCGCTGAAATTTCGAAATTCTCATCGTTCTCAGGAAATTTCAAAACAGTGGCTAGCGTTAATGCTTGCTTTAATTTTTCGAACGCACTATTGGCTTCGGTCGTCCATGAGAATCTTGCCTTTTTCCTTTTTAGTTTTAACAATGGTTCAGCAATAGCTGCAAAATCTTTTATAAAGTACCTATAATATGAACAAAGTCCTAGAAAAGAAGAGAGCTTCTTTGCCGTATTTGGCGGCGGATACTTTTGCACAGCGATTATTTTTGATTCGTCTGTCTCGATTCCTTTCTGAGATATTTTGTAACCTAAGTATTTTAATTCAGGGGCTGCAAATTTGCACTTTTCGACATTAACTTTTAGACCGGCCTCATTTAATAATGAAAACACCTGTCTTAAATCCTGTACATGTTGGTCCAGATTATCACTAGTAATAATGATATCGTCTAAATAGATAAATGTGGTCTTTCCAAGAACAGGCCTTAGCTCTCTCTTGTTTGGCAAAAAGCCACAACTTAAGTACTTGGCGTTAGCAAGACAAATTTGCATAAATAAGTTAAAAGCTTTTAATTCTGGCCGGAAGTAGAAAATAAGAAGTGATAGTAAAGATTTAAAATAAAATAAACGTTAGTAAAACTTAGGATCCTTACTATAATATTAGTAAAAAGGAAGAAAAAAGTCTGCAAGTAAACATAACTCCTCTTTCCCTCTCTCTCTCTCTGTATATATATATATATAGGCATGTATCTTCGTGTGCAACTAAGCAAAACAAATGTGACTTTTTCTTCTTTAAAAAAATTTGTGTTAATAAATATGATGAGAATTAAGTTCATTTTAAAGACTTATTACGCATGAAATATACATGATCAAAATAAATTAGAAAATTATAAATTACGTGTTCAAGTTGCAATAATTCAGTTGTAATAATTAATACTAACAAAAGCAAACATCATATTGCCGTTCTGCAAAGTATAAAAATTCTTCTGCAAAACTGCAAAAATTACCAACACTTTGGTTTATTTGATAACTTTCAAATTCACTTTGTTTGCATTTAGAATTTATAACTTTAATTTTCCACAGAAATTCGTTTTTGATTTTAAAAAATTTCTCTGGCATAATTTCATTCACTTCTGCATCTATTAATAGATACAGAAGGTTTTTGTACCTTGCATAATTTGAAACCTTATGTAACCTTACGTAATTAATAAAAAATCAAAACATAGATCAGAAACTGCATAAAATTTAATTAATAATTACTACTAGTGTCACATGAAATGCTATGAAATTAATCAATAACATAATGAGATAAAATATATAGAATTAATATTCCACATTTGTGAGTTTGGAAGTTTTACGTTAAAAACTTTTCTTTAAATTAATTATTTTTAAAAATGGCCTTTCATAATTAGAACTTGCAAATCGACTTCACTAGTCTTTCATAACATTGCTTTTCTTTTATTAACAAGAAATATTGCATTCAGTTATTTAATTTAAGATTTCCAAAAATAATGCTACTAAAAGGCATGAATACTTACTTAAATTTGAAATTAATTTGGTTAACTTAAAATAATATTAAAAAAAAATTAATCTTCGTATATACGTCTAAAACATCAGACCTTCATAAATTTCTTTTATTTGAACGATATTTGAATTCTGCATTACTTTGGACTAGTAAATCATTGGGCAATTAAATGGCAAGCTATAAGAGAACTAAATGTAGTTTACAAATGCACTGAATTTTATTTCCTGCATTAACTTTAAAAAGTAAAATTTTTTTGCATATTTCCATCATTTGATTGATAGAATATGGCAAAGCATGCAAAGGCTATCAGCCTAAAGGAAAGTATATATTCATGGACGGTTTTGTAAGGAAAAATAGCTTGCACTTCCATTTATTCATGTGGGTATATAGTATATATATTTACATTGTTAAATGCTAAAATCAATGCTTCATTAAAATTTAATTATTATTTTATTTTTAATACTAACATACAGATACAGAATTGTTTTAAATTCCAATAAACAATCATAATTTATTTTAAAGAAAACTTATTTTATGATTTATATATTATATTACATGAATAAGAGAAACATTTGTCAAGAAATGTATTAAACTTGTATTAGCAGATTCATGCTATCCTAGTAACAAGACTATCATACTTCAAAACTGTATTAAAACTAGGCAAAATAAAATCAACATAAATTCTACATTAAATGTTTAAAACTTATAAGCATGCAGTCGTAGATATTTATACAATATAATAAATTTCGTCATTTATAAAATATTAATGAAATGATATTTTTGGAAATAACGTACAAAGTTTTAGTTTTCGTTTATAACTAGTTTAACGAATTTTTAGAAAAATATTTTAGGTCATTTCCATCTTTTCCCTGTTGATATTGGTATATTGTATGTAATAATTAAGTTGTATCTAGTTAATAAAACAGAACATTACGAAAAGTATTTGATGCGACATATTTTTAATCAATATAATTACTAATTAATTGTGTGTGTGTGTGATGTACCAGCTTTTGTCGTAGCTTAAATTATCAGACGATAAGTTTAAAGAACAGGATCCATTTATTATTATTCAGGAGAAATAGCAGTTACAAAATCAGATATCCGGAGTAAATAAAGAGAATTACTAATAACTTTTTGTATGAAGTTTATTGCATCGTGAAATTTAAGAAAAAGCCCCGATATAATTTCGCGAGTCCTTTCATAGCCTCTGTAAAGGCGGAGCTTCCAAGAAATGACGTCAGCCAATCCAGTTCGCTTTAAATATTTCCAGAACATTCTATAACTGTACGTGTAGTAAAGGTGGGAAAAACAACTTGACTACGGGGCTGTGGATTTAATTTCACGTACTTTCAAATAATAGAACGTCGCCATTAAAAATGAAAAGAACATACAGTTAGAATTTTAAGTGTATTCTTGACTATGGAATTTTATTATTACATATATATATATATAAATATATAAAGAAATTTCATTTAAAATTTAATTAACTTTAAATTTGCTTTTTTACGAATAGAGACTGTTTTCTAAATTCCGTATATAAAGAAATTTAAAACCAATTTTTCACAAAGGCTAAAAATTGAAATTGAAATTCAAATAAACTTCGTAAAATACTATAAAGGTAGAATAAGAATATTTTAAAATGTAAAAATTAAAATAAACCATCACAAGAAAAACCAAAAAAGAGTATAAAAGAACAAGAAAGAAGAGGAATCCAACCAACTTCTACATAACATTGTCAAGAGGAGGTGTGTCGAACTTAACTATATTTCCCCTTCTAAAACAAAATCCTTGCTCTTATGTGTCCAGAATCAGCTGATGAAGCATTTCAATATGTTTTTTAATCTTAATAGTTCACCCGAAAATTCTGGTCCCCCTCAAAGCAAAGGAAAATAGCAAAAATGCAAAATAAAATCATTAACAATATTGTTACGGATTTGGTATTTGAATAGTTAATGTTATTTGAATTATAAATTAATATGTTTTATTCCCCGTGCAGTGTAGCGCGTGATGAATATTAAAGGAAATCTAAGCCGGAAAATTAAAAATGCAAGAGCACGTGCATTTAACATTTAATAAATAAATATCTCTTTTTGATTTCGAGAAAAGGCTAGAAAATTCTTGCGCGCGATTTAAAAGCTTATATAAGCGGCATGAAAACCTCTCAATTGTTGTCCGATAAGCCTTCTCCCCAGTTTGGGAAAGGTATTTGAGCGTGTGCTCCAAAAGAGATTAACTCAACATCTAGAGGATAAGGAAATTATATGTAAAGAGCAGTTTGGTTTTAGAGCCGGTCATAGTACCGTGCACCAACTACTGAACGTTACAGAATTTATTGCAGATTCCTTCGCAAAAAAGAACACAATCGCCAGCTGCTTTCTAGACCTAGAAAAAGCATTTGACAAGGTGTGGCATGAGGGTCTCCTCTACAAGCTGCACCTTGTTCATCTGCCCATCAGTTTTATTAAGCTCATGAAAAGCTATCTTAAAAACAGGACCTTTCAGGTAAAAATTAATGACTCTCTCTCTTCAAGAAAAAGAATTAAAAGCGGAGTGGCTCAAGGAAGCGTTCTGGGACCGCTTCTGTTTAATATCTACACGAATGATATGCCGGTTCCTTTGAATGCAAAAGTAGTGAAATATGCCGACGACACAGCAGTTTTAACCAAGTCGCTAAAACCTCAGCTCGCTGTAGATAAACTTGAAAGCGCAGTAAATATCATAGCACACTATTATGATTCATGGAAATTAAAAGTATATCCGTCAAAGAGCCAAATTCTCCTTTTCAGACGTCATCGGAAGTTCACTCCTGTAAATGTAAATATAAAAATTAATGATCAAGCCCTAGCAATTGTTTCAAGTACCAAGTATCTAGGAGTGGTCTTCGACTCACAGCTGTTATTCAAAGAACACACGAAGTATGCCTTGCGCAAAGCCACCGCTGCTAAAATGTCTCTTTACCCTTTAATAAGAAGAAATGCTAAATTAAATATCAGTCTCAAGAAGAAGATCTATACCAGCTTAATAAGACCCACCCTACTTTATGCAGTGCCTATCTGGACCACTGTGTACAAGACTTATAGACACAAATTATAGGTCTTTCAGAACAAAATAATCAGACAAATTATTGACTCCCCATGGTTCGTACGTAACCTGCAGATACATAAAGAACTAAAAATAAGACCCATAGATGATCAAATTCTCACCACGAGCCACAATTTCTATGCTAAAATACAACTTTCTCAATACGAACATATCCGTAATCTGATAAATTATGATCCTACTATAGAAATTGCAGCAAAGCGCCCAAGAGGCATCTTCCATAACAGCAAATGGTGAAATGTGTATATATTGTACATAGTACTATTATCTTTATTTTATCTTCATTGTGTCATTTTACCAGTGTCTTTGAAACTTTATAGACTTATGGACATGATCCGTGTACCTGGATCTTCAAAGCACTGATCTTATATTTGTCATTTTCGTAATCTTCTTATTGTTATATCAGAGACTTTGTAATATTGTGGACTTATGGACATGATCCGTGTACCTGGATCTTCAAAGCTCTGATTATTTATTGCTAGTGTAAAATGTTTTTCACCATTTGCCACTTCGCTCAAATACCGCCGTCCCTATATGTACATAGTGTATAGTTTCAGTAACTCATGTGCCTCAGTGTTGTACAAGAACTTTAGTGTTTAATTTCTCAGACCAAGACTTCACTGAATTGTGATATCTACTATTTTAAGATGCATTGGGCTGTGGACAGTTCACGGGAGGGTGACTTCCACGTGACTACCACTGTCCAATCTGTGTTTTACAGAAAGGATGAATTTGAATATTTTGTTTAGCTAATCTGTTGCACTTAGTTGTGTGCAACAGTCAATAATTGTCGCGGCGTAAATCGCCTTAATTAAAAACTTAAGTACCAAGGTCTTAGGGCAATTTACCAACAGAGACGGTTAAAGTAGCGGTTGGCTACTAATTGCCGCCTAGCCATTGACAATTTTTTTTTTTTTTTTTTAATTCTCAATTGTTGTTGTAGCTACTTAGTTTGTTGTTGTTGTTTTAAGAGTTTGTTTAGAAAACTGCTCTTGTTGACTGTAGCGAAGTCGCGGATTAGCTTTCTTTAGCTGTTTTGAATTAAGTTCTCTTGAACGTTTGAGTAGTTAAGATATAACTACTGTGAGATATTGTAATACTGCACGAATATGTGAGGAAATTTAAGCATTTTTGTTGTGATAATAATAAATTGTGTTCATATTCATCGGACTTGTGCATTCATTTCGTAACGAACCCGTACGCACGCAACAATATTTTCTAATTTAAAATATTTTTCTAATCTAAAAAGAATCTTAAAAAAAATAAAAACAGGGTCTTAAAAATGTAGAAAAAAATAAAATCCTACAATGAAAAATCTTTGAAAGTTCAAAATAATCTTAACCCAAAATTTTGCTAGAACCTCTTTTCAAACGCCTGTAGCAAAGGAAAATGGGGGGGGGGAGTAAAATCATTAAAAATATTGTTACGAAATATACAGGCGCGGTAAGTTGGCTTCCCCGCAAAGCAGTTTTAGGGTTGCCATAAAATAGCAAGGAAAGCATGGTTGTCGCATTTAGCAGGAAATCGCCCATTTGGCGACAAAATTGGCGATATACCATGGACGGTTGGAGAACCTTCTGAACGAATTCTTACCGGTTTAGCCCAGAATATTCTCGAACACAAGCCAAAAGCTATATAAGCCCTGCTGTTCCGCAGTCAGTGTGTGTCTTCCTCATCGAGAGTGTGTGTGCCTCGTCTAGCGAGTCAATCCTTGCGGAGTCGATCGAGTTGACAGCCGGGCAGCGAATGCCGAGTGGGTCGTCGAGTCCACCGATGGAGTCTGTTAGTATATCGCGGTTAGTGCATCGTCGAAAGAGCATGTTGAGCTCCGGGAAAGACTGAACCGGAGAGTCAGGAGCTATGCTCGTGTGTCGTCAAGTGCATCGCGACTTGTAGCGTGGAGAGTCTTGAGAGTACGTGGAGTTCCGAGAACGACCAAGCAGAGTCGAGAGCTGTACTCCGGAAAGCAGAGTCGGCTGCTTTGCAGGAAGCTGTCTCCACCGTGATAGCCTGATAACCTGAAGGCTGTGTCGCTGATCGTGTCAGCGTGTTTAAAGTAGAACTTCGACGACTGTAAAACGTGTTTTGGAGCTGTCCTGACAATACTGGCAAATAAAGTGTGTTTCGATACTTCATAAAGTGTCGTCGTTATTCACTCCAAATCTACACAAACCCCGTACGAACGTGAAGGAAGGAAATAACGCAACAACTGATGTCAGAAGAATAGGAAAAACGGAACAATATCTTCCAGTTTAAAAAGATTTTACTAGTCTAAAAAGAATATTTGATATTCTACATTTACGGGATTTTAACAATTTAAATTTCAGTTTTTGGTCTTTGTGAAAAATTGGTTCTACATTTCTTTCTTTATATATTTACTGATCAATTTTTAGCAGCATAATGCATGAAAATTCTTGGAAGGATTATAAATTTTCCTTTTGAAAAATTATTAATTATCACATATGCCTTCCTGATGTTGCCACACATTTATGAAAATGACATTATTATTTATGGCACAATACAAAGTTCTTTCGTAAATTACTGCAAGAAACTATGCTCCTACAGAAACTTGTGCATATCCATATAATAGAGAACTGCATATGCCACAGTGTACTACTTGCACAACTTATCTACGTTAACTATATAATCCATGTTATTATAACAACATTCAGTTTTTAAGGTTGCAAGCTATTATGCTGATAAGTATTGTTTTCCATTCTTGGTGTACTAATAATAGAAATTTACTTTTATTTACTGAAAATATTATTGTGTATTATCTATGCAACTGCCTACGTAACTGCGAATTATATGCGCCACCGTTTTATCTACGTAATTACATACTTCCACATTTACCTCTGAAATACTCTGTATTATATTACTCGTATATAAATTGTAGGGTTCTTTTGTTTTGTGCGACTGAGAGTGTTAACCATTTTTCATACCTATGTAACTGTGCATCACCTTCCCCCTTTTTTTTTTCTGGTAACTCATGCAACTGCGCACAACAGAGTAATACCGCATAAAAATTTCTATAACAGCATTTCTTATTTGTAACAGTACAAATTATGTAACTGTGAGAATTCGTAATCTAAGTATCAAATATAAGGTATATCATTGGTTTGTAACTGAATTCATAATGTTGTAATAATGCCAAAAGTTGGAGTTGTAATCGTATTTAGTTTGACCTTTGTACAAGTAATTTCTAATCACAAGATTTTGTAACTTTAATTTTGCACTAGATCAAGATCATTTTTACTTTGTTTCTTCTTCACAATTGTTTATTTTCCTACTGTATTAAGCTTATAATATCTGAAGGTTTTTTTTTAGTTGCTTCAAGCAAAGATGACAATGTAATGATATTTGGATTGTGACTCTGTAACTTGATTATGTTAAATGAATGCCTGTCTGATCTGCCTTGGCCGACTGAGGCTGTGGCGGAGCTAGTAGTTGACTTCCACAAACATTAGGAGTAGTTTAAATCTTTTACATTTTTGCGTTTATGTTATCTAGAAATAAGTGCAGGGTATGGCTTTTTTATTATCACTTAAATAATTACTACTTGTTTTTTTTTAAGCAGTGAAAAGTATTAAAAAGTTTTCCTTCCATAGTTTAGGTAAAATTCTTTTATGAGGGGAGGAGTCGTGATAAGGTCGCATAAAGGAAGGAGAAACTGAAGATTAATATGGACAAGGATGTCTCAAAAGCATAAGATGAATATTATTATTATTATTATTTAACTTCTGAATACGTTTTGAATAGTTGTTAAGTTGAATTAATTGTTTTAAAAATAATATTAATATGTTGGCATTGTTTCAAACGCAGGCTCGAGAGCCACGTATTGCTCTCGCGCGTAAAGTGTAGAGATATTTGAATTGATTTGGAAAAAAAAAAAAAAAAAAGGAAGGATATAGGTTTTTATCTTGTTGATTGTATGTAGACTTTTATTTTGGACGTTCAATAAAATTTTCATGTGGTGTTCGATCATTGAGTTTTCATTGGAGTTCAACACGACACCGTTGAAGCATTAACACCACACCACAATATACGTACCTAAAATATTTAGAAAATACGTTGAGACTAGTGGAACTGACCAACTTTGGTCTAATTTCTCTTTCTCGTAATCTTAAAGAAAAAAAAAAAAAAAAAAAAAAAAAAAAAACCTACTTACTACTTAAATACTTTAATTAATTTATAAGAGTTATAAGGTCCAAGCGTGAAAAAAAAAACTCATCAATTCTCTAAGTGGACTTCTTAAATTTGCTCCGAGTGTGTTATCCAGTTACACCATTATTTAATTAGGATTCTGAAAACGAAACTTATATTATACATGCCTTTAGATATATTATTTACATTAACTATTGTTTTATATAGTTAGGGTTTTAAAAAGTTAGAAAATTTTTTAGCGATTTTTGCGTTTTCAATATAGGTACCGGTGTTTTCGAATATTTTTTTACAGACTGTACTTCCGTCCTTAATATCCGGTGCATATGAACGCTTTTTCGTTTTAACATTTGTATGAGCATTAGTCGCACTCACATTGTCAATGTAAAGACTGCCTTTTACGACATCAGAATCTTTGATATTTTGAGCCTATACAACAACGGGAGTCTTACTAGAACTAGATAGAGACACATCACCATTAGACTTATTCTTACTTGTACTTAACACATTACGAATAACATTATTAGCACTAAGCACATTAGAATTCTTTAACATGGTTTCACATAATGCAGATTTATTATGAGCCCTAAAAAACTCACACTTACCTTTGATGGGTACTTTTCCGTTTCGCCATCATAAATCTCGCTAAGCAGACTTTATTGGCGACAACATGCAGAGTATACATATAAAAAATTTTAACAAATGTTAATTCTAAGAATTTATTATTTTTTCATTTTAATATAGTTTAAAATTTTGTAAACAGCCAATAAATAAACACAATAAATTTGTAAAAAGACATTAATTTAAGAATTTACTAGGCTTCTCACGTAAACTACACTACAAAAATCTAATTCTCTCCCACATCCCACATAGCAAAAAAACATCCTTGGGATATCCCGAGGATGTTGCTCGCGGGATATGCGCACATCCTCAGGACATCCCGGAATATCCCACAAACCTCCGAAACACCTCCTCCTGAGCGCTTAATCCTCAGAAGAATCGCTTAATGGAGCGCTTAATCCGCGCTCCCAGTACATCATCAGAACATCCTAAGTCCCATCGACAGCGTGCGGGATGTTATTAGGATATGAACTCCTACTTACTACATCCTCAGGACATCCCGGGATATCCCGCTAACCTCCTAAACGCATCCCATTATATCCTAAGAACATCCTATCTATGTCCCATCGACAGCGTATGGGATGTTATTAGGATTTAAAGTCCTACTTACTACATCCTCAGGGCATCCCGTAATATCCCAGGTTCCTACTAAACTCATCCTCCCGAGTGCTTAATGTCACATCCCAGTACATCCTTAGGACATCCTATCTAGATCCCACCGACAGCATATGGGATGTTATCAGGATTTCAAATACTAGTTACAATATCCCTTTAACCTCTTAAATACATACTCTCAACTGCTTAATGTTACATCCCAGTATATCCCCAGAAATCTTCTTTATATTCCAGTGAAAGTGTGTGAAGATGTTGTGATAACCTGAAACTTGCTTATTTTCCACAGATAGTCTCAGGTCCTCCATCTGTGGTTACTATGAAAAAATAAAGAATGTTAAGAATATTTATACAATTATTTTTCTAATTTGAATTTCAATTTATTTAATAATTTGTAAATATATCTAAAACTGAGCAAGGGACTTGAAATGAATTATTAATACAAAATATTATAAGAGAAAATTTTCCTTTAAAATATTAAAAATCTTTCGATCATTTTTAACCATTCAATAGCCCAAAACTGAATTCTTCGATATATAAATTATTCTACAAATTCAGTTCTGACTTCAGTTAATTTGTATTCAAAATTCAATAATAAAATTTAAGCATTTAATAACCTTTAAGTAGTGGACCAGATGTGTGTAAATTTTGAAATTCTGAACTTAAGTCGGTTACGTTAATTGAATCATTATTCATGGCTACAATATGATTAAACAGTGCATGAGTTCGTCTTGCTATTTGCTGTAATGGAGCGGAAGATTTTCTAATCAGTTTTTTTATTGAAGATATATAGCTTTCAATTTTAAATGCACTGTAATTATCTAACGGCCTAAACATTTTGATTCTGTATTTTGCATAAGAGTCTAATCGAAATATGAAGTAGTAAAAAATGATCATATAGCTTTTTGTTAAATTAAAAAAAAAAAAATAAAATAAGTGAGCTAGTGTACAGTAAAAATTGACGGTATCCTCTAGCTTTCCAGTGTTTCATTTCTTTTAGTGTTGGTTCTTTGGTTTTCTTGCAGATTCAATTGATATATAAGGCTTTAAAAACTGGTCATTTTTTTTAAAAAATTAGTTCAACATTTTTATGTGGTAATTGTGCTTGTAAGGTGCCTCTGCCTATTCTAATAGTAATCATTTTTTGTACTACTTCTAAGCACACAAGGAGCATAAAGTCTAACGGAATATTTATTAGTCCTATATTTGGAATACTCCTTAAAAGGGGATAATCGTTTTGGTAATCGTCATCGGTCAGTTCTTCTTGAGACATAAAAGTTCATATTTCGAATCAGAGTTTGAAATGGAATTTAAAGAATATTTGCTAGCGCGAAAATTCGACACAGGCTTTTTTCATAATTAAATGCTACTTCATCTTCTGACGAATCCGATAATATACGTTGATTTATTCTGCTATAAATCCGTCTTTTAGATATCTGAGATATTTTTTTTTTTTTAGTTCTGATCATTTTTGTAGAATAAGGGAAACATTTTGAAACTTACTTTTCACACTCTCTCAATGTAATGCTTGCAATCGTCAGCAAGTCAGTTCGTAACTGAAACAGAATTTGGAACGACGGCTATTAACGTTTAGCAGAATAGCTGAATTCTGTAAATCAGAAAGTAAGTACCATGGAGGTAGGAAGTAAGATGGAGTCGCCCTAAACAAGTTTCTCCCGTACCCTGCTCTGAAGCACCGGCGATCCCTACGTGGTGACCAAAACATTGGGTCATTTACCATTGAGTTCTATGGGATTTGACGCGTTCGGATGTAAATATTTTGTAATTACGTCGTAAATATACATATAAATGTATATATTTTCTTTTTTACAACACTTCAGAGTCCTAAGTATGTGAAAACAACATATTTTTAAACAACATTTCATTCTGAACGGAATTAAATGCTATACTTTTCACAGGACAGTTTTCTCAGAATGGTTTAATCTGAATGAAATATTTTCACAAGTTTTCGTTAATTACATTAGAAAAAAAATTAAGGTAATTCGATTTTATTCGGTTAAGGTACAAAAATTAAGATCAAAGTTTATTCTATTATTAATATTAAAATTATGCATTATTTCTTTTCTATTTATAGAGCTTCTTCCTAAAATACTTTCTTAAATATGACATGATTTTTTGGCTTCTGAGGCATCTTTTAAATCGAAAAATGTAAGTCAATTTATAATTAATGCTCTATTCGGTTCATTTTAAATTAGAGAATTATTAGGAATTAGCGAAATACTTTAAATAAGTATTTCGCTAATTCCTAATAATTAAATAGGTATTAAATAGTATTTGACTTTCTCTGAACATTTCTCAAAGGGAATAAAATAATTTTTTTTTAAGTATTATTTAAAACTTGTAACTGAGTTATTATAAAATGTAAGGGGAATAATTCTTTTAATTATACTTATCAGATTTTTTTTTACCTTTCATTTGAACAATACCTATTCCAAAACTCTTTATTATGTTCTTAAGTGCGCATCTCATAGCATTTGCTTTACAATACCTTTTAACAGATTGCTTTCCAATACGAACAATTCTTGCTTAAATAGTTTTATAACGTATTTGTCAACAGGATTTCAATTTATGTTTACAATTCAATATTCAGGTTATTATATATTTAGATAACATTTATAATCATTATAAATTAGATACATTTAATCATTAGATTTCTTCACAGTACTTTCACAGTTGTTTATAAGTGAATAAATTCTTCATTTCAAATACATTTATAAATAATTTAATGAATATTTAAGTATTTTGTCAAAGGCAGATACATGCTTTTTGCAAGCACATGCATAAATACCCATACATATTTCCTATTTTTCATTTCCGGCATGTGCAAATCTTTAATTTCTGTGCATTCACTATATTTTTCGTGTAAAGTAATTTACACTAATTTAGCATACATTCGAAAGTTTTACATAAAAAATATATATATGAATATAATTTGAATGAAAATTATAAGTATTATTTTTAATACCCACTCAAAGGTCAGTTTTTCTTCAAAATTCCTCCACGATGGCATCTCTCTCTTTAGGCAGATAGCCCTTGCATGCGTTACTCTATTTAATAAAAACTTAATCTGACCTATGTGCCTAATTACAAATATTTTAACATACGTAATTTTATATTTATTAAACGTGTAAGCCCAAAGTGATTATTTTTCAGATATATAAAATTAAAACGATGGGTTTAAAATGAGCAGCAGTAAAGCCTCTCCTCTAAAAAATTTTAAAAGGTACATGTTACAATAATATATGGATGTGAAAAAAATTTGTTTTATTTAAAACATTTTGACGTTTGGAAAATAAAATAAAAGTAGCGATTACTCTATCAAGGGTATCGAAAGACGTATACAATTTTAAATGTACCGTAAGGTATTTTTCATTCTTTAAGCATAATATTTTTCTTAAAATCTATATTTTTGTAGTGCAACAGCTTATAATTTTATAAAACAAATTCATAATCAAAATCGCTGTTGTTAGTTATCGAAAAATAACCAAGATGTGATTTTTGCGTAAATGTCACTAAACTATACAAATTGCTATTATATATGAATAGCAATCACACTATGAATGTTTCTTTCATGCGAAAGTGTCCCTTTTTCGATTTCTATGAAACTATCGTGTGTCGAAATACTATCAGAATCTTGTCAAGCGAGCTTCTGAATGTAAACAAAGAACACTCCATCTGGTGGCCCTTCCTCCCTCCATGGTAAGTACGTGTACTTTCCGCTTTGTGGGGTTCTTTAAGGATATCACTATTACGGAGCAATTAAAACCGTTGGGGGGCATTCTGCGTCCTTTGTTGTGAAGGGATGTTTCCCTCATGGTTCCTACCTCCATGGTTTCAGTTGTAGGAGGATACAAAGAACGGAAGGTCTAACACATAAATCTGCCACATTAACAAAAGAGAAATCTTCTTGGGGCATCGGCTACAGAAAAAGTGCTAAAAGGTGTTACATTCTAAGCGGAGCTCGGTTTCTCAAAAGCAAAGAAAATTTGAGAAGCAGTTTTATGTGCAATGATAATGATGGAAACAAAGTTTTAAGATTTTCACCTTCAATTGTTATTTATAGTATAAAATAAAGTAATAAAACTGCTGAGTTTAAAGAACGCGCTTAATTAAAAAATTAAATCATTTTAATTTAAAGTTTGAACATCTATTTAATCCGTTATCTAATTTTGAGTTTTCATAACATTTAGTTTTGTGTTATATACCTTGAAGAAACGTGTTTACTGCATTTTCTGGATGTTACAAATAAATTAATAAAGCAGTAATTATTGTTAAATTATGAGGAATCATGTAGCATTGCCGGCATAACGTACAAGACTGCAGAGAGCTGGATATATTTTTTTCGCGCTTTGTTTAGCAAAGACCGAATATTTGTATGGTTAAACAGTGGTCAAAGTGAGGTTTGAGGAGAGTAAGAACTTAATGTTAGTTCTTCCCATTCTTAAACCTCATTTTCCTATTACAGAGAGGTAAAATTAAGTTACTTCTTACCTCAGTCGCTTTGAAAGACTAATTCTCATTATTAAAAAAACTTACCAGAAAATGAACGAAGAAACTGCAATTAATTTTTTAGCCCAATAAAATTATTCTTCTGTTTATAAATTCAAATGAAAGCAACTTAAACCTCGTACAGACTAGTTTTTAACTGCGTCTGTAAACTAAAATTTCGCTTGTTAAAAAAAAAAAAAAGTTATTGTTACTCATTACTGCATAGCACTAAACATCATTCATTACTAATATAATAGTGTAACAGATCAAAAAGTATTTTTTTCTTTTGCAGTTTCAAAGTATAGTTATTTCTATGCTAAGAACTGTCGATGAATTTAATAGAATACTTTTATAACTTGATATTTCTGATTAGTGCCTCAGAGACGAGTAAGTGATTAGTGAGTGATTGCCGTACAGAAGGGCTCAAGTTCGAATGCCAGATAAGGCATGGATGTACATCATGCCCATCTGTTCATAGGATAAATGTCTTCGTGAAAGATTTTCTGAGCTAACCTGTAACGTAAATAATATTTGTGTTCAAAGATATTAGAAAAGTATCTAAAATAATGTTTACAAAATATATTATGTAGCAATTAGAATTTAATCGTAAACACACTTTCAATATGAAACTCAAAACGGCTGAAAACACGTGCCTATAATTTGTAAGAAAGTACTCTGATCACTAGGCACTGTGAAACAACAACAAAAATTTGAAAATATTATTACTTAATACTTACAGCCAACATATACAAGACAAAAATAAGTGTGTAAGCATAACAATTAAATTTTCATATGCAGAATAGGTAATCCATAGAGTAAGATTTCGATTTTTATAACATGACTTGCGTGTGGTACAAGGTTACTTTACTTTAATATTTTCAGATATGAGCTTCCATAAAAAGTAAGTACTGAAGATACCTGAGAAACAACATCCTCAAGAGATCTTCATATATCCCGGGACATTACGACTTGAACAGGACATCCTTAAGATGTTGTTTTACGAAGTCCTCAGGATATCTGAAAATCAACATCCTGAGGAGATCTTCATATATCCCGGGACATTGAGACTTGAATAGGATATCCTCAGGATGTTGACTTAAGAAGTCCTCAGGATATCTGAGAATCTACATCCTCAGGATATCCTAACTGCTTCCCGGGACATTGCGACTTAAATAGGATATCCTGAGGATGTCTTGTGTTATGGAGATAGCACAAAAACATCCTTGGGATATCCCGAGGATGTTGCTCGCGGGATATGCGCACATCCTCAGGACATACCGGAATATCCCGCGAGCCTCCTAAACACCTTCTCCCGAGTGCATAATGTCGCATCCCAGAATATCCTCAGGACATCCTAACCAAGTCCCATCGGCAGCGTGCGGGATGTTATTAGGATATGAACTCCTACTTACTACATCCTCAGGACATCCCACTAACCTCCTAAACACATCCTATCTCTGTCCCATCGACAGCGTATGGGATGTTATTAGGATTTAAAGTTCTACTTACTACATCCTCAGGGCATCCCGTAATATCCCAGTTTCCTCCTAAACTCATCCTCCTGAGTGCTTAATGTCACATCCCAGTATATCCTTAGGACATCCTATCTAGGTCCCACCGACAGCGTATGGGATGTTATCAGGATTTGAAACACTAGGTACAATATCCTTTTAACCTCTTAAATACATACTCTCAACTGCTTAGTGTCACATCCCAGTATATGTACAGAGGAAACTTCCAGTGAAAGTATGTGAAGGTGTGATGATCTAAAACCTACTTATTTTACATTGATAGTCTCAAATCCTTCTCCTATGGTTACTATGGAAAAATCAGAAATGTTGAAAATATTTATACAACTAATTTTGTTTTTAAATCTGAATTTGTGAATATATTAAAACTGAGCAAGGAAATTAAAATGAATTATTAATACAAAATATTAAAACTTAAAATTTTGCTTTTATTTTTAAGATATTAAAAATCTTTTGATCATTTTTAAACATCCAATAATCCTCAAATTGAATCATTCATAAGTAAATTATTTTACAAAATCACTTTCTAATTTCAGTTAATTTGAATTAAAAATTCAATAATAAAATTAGCCATTTAATAATCTTTACATAAATGAATCATCTTTCTTTAAAACATGTAAGGAATTTATAGTGTTTTGATGACATTGTTGGGAAATTGTTAAAAGGAATAAATTGTATTTTTAAAACTAAATCAATTCCTAACCTCAGAATAAATAAATATGTTTTTGTAACTTGAGAATTGCAGGCTTTTTTATATATTTAATATTTAGTTGTAAAAATTTGACATTATGTTAACAATTCTTTACATCATTCAAAAGGTAACTCAAGAAGCTCTTCTAAAATTCTATCTTTCTGCTCACACAATTAAAAGAAAAAAAATCTGAAAGGCCTCAGATTTTAGAAGTCACTCAAAAAGGGTAAAAGTTTATGAATGCATAGATTATCAATACAGATGAGGCAGTGGAAATAGCAAAACATTTTATAAGATACTGACTCCAGAAAGTTACACATCTTCTTTATATTTGAAGAATGAAGAAATTTATCATGTATCTATGTAAAAATATTAAATGTTTTCAATTAGATATATCAGGAATTAAATGCATTTTAAATCAATCAGATTAAAAATTTAAAAAAGCATTGTTAAGAACTGTGTGTATTGCTTTTAAATAGCTTGGCTTGTTAATCAATAATAGATTAGAATTTAAAGGTAAATATGTTAAATTTTGCCAAATGGCAAGACTTGAATGAAAAGCGAAACAAGTTTACGATTGAAGTCACATTTCCAGACTAATAGCCCTTTTGGATTAACAAAAAAAGTTCTGAAAATAATTTGCAATGGTTCGTTGGTATTATTTTATGCAAAATTCAGTAAAATGAAATTTACCAGTTGAAATCAGCACCAAATTAAACTTTGTAAATTCTAGCGCATGTTAAAGGTTATCTCATCCAGAATTTTATTACTAACCATTCATTTCAGAACAAAATAAAACAGTAATTGCCATTTATATGACAATCAATATCAAAAATTTAAATCTGCATTTTATGCAACATAGAAAAACTCCAAAAGATCTACTGTTTACCATGCAATTAAGGCACTTTATTCTGCAATCAACTCTACCAATTATTAATACTTCTAAGTATATTCAGTTTACTCTTTCTGCTCAATATATGCTGTGTAAAATTTTCCATAAATTTATTTTCATTTTATTCTGAGGTGAGCTTTTATTCAACTCTCAATGTCAACGAGAATGTTTAGTTCATTTTTTATTCGGTCTCAAAAGAGAAATCATAATACGTGGATTTATGTATGTGTATTTATGAATCAAAATACATGAGAAATCACAGTGAGAAAAGCACTGCTACCTTAAACTGTGATTATATATAACAAAAGCTGTGAATTATAGTTAAAAAATAGTGAAAATATTTATATTTCTGAACTATTTCATATATAACATTTTCAGTTTCGCATATGTGACAATTTGAGAACTTTTTTATGTATACCAATTTTTTTAAATGCCTAAAAATTTTTGTATTTTCAAGGAAAGCTTATTCTTTCACCTTTAGTATATAAGTAATGGTAATTTACCAGATAAAATTACTTAATGACGAATACAGAAAAATATCTAACCACTTACCCTTTGTGACTTCATCTGCAGAGAAACTAAAAAAGTAGTTCAGCTAAATCTGTTACAATAAATATTTATAATTATGCTAAATCCTGCAATATCTTTTACTATGACAAATTTTTGTAAACCTATTTATTTGGATGAAAAATAAACACATTCAGAAATTTATGGCACTATATTATGATTAACAAAGGAAAAACACTTTTCAAAATTCAAAATAGTTTTTATTAATCCAATTTATCACATTTTCTTTATTCCTGAAAAGCAATCCTGAAATTCAATCTTTTCTGAAATTCATGAAAAACAATCTTATATCCATGTATTCTTATGTATATAAGAACTCTTGATAAACTGGATCTCTGCCATTGCCTTTCACAGCACCTAAAATAAAGAAAAACGCTCACAATTACTATATGTGAATATAATTCATAATTAAATTTAAACAAATGACTATTAGAATGCAAATTAAAGGAAGCATTTAAAATATTTTAACATTTAGTACCTATAAACAGAGTAGCGATTATTTGATTATAGTAAAATAAACATGGGGGATGCCTTTTAAAATTTTTTATGGCAGAAAATAAACTCAAACCACCAGCTGAACATATGAGCAGTTTTATGAATCAGCCACTGGTAGGTAACCTGGATACCGAATCAACATATAAACTTGCCAAGATAAAGAGAGAAACAAAATTATGATAATCACATCTTACCTATTCATAAAACTATTTTAAATTTAATGTGTAGGCAAGTCCAAAAAGAGTGAGAATGAATTTATTTTGCAACACAAAGTAAAGTCTTGCAGGAGCCAAAAAGACTTGTCTCATGAGATTGGCAAGTAAAAAATAATTAACTGCATCTAGTAACATTTATCTGACAACACATAAGTAATTGTTAGCTACGTGCAGAAAATAAAATCTGATCATGATAAGCAATACGCAATTTTAAACTTTTGAATTTAACTGCAGAAATCTACCAAAGAAGTATATTTTATGTTGTAACAGTAGTAAATGAAGATGTAGCTAATCTTTACTGTATGGTACACCTTGGTTTCTGTCTGAAAAAAAATCGCAAAGTGGTATTGGTTGTTTGTGAAATGTGGAAGCCCATTGCATCAAATAAGTTTTTCGGTAACCCTAATGTTGATAATGTTGGCGAAAGTAGCCTTTGGGGGGGGGGACTTTTTTTGTCAATAAAAAGGAGTTATTTCTGCAAATATTGCCAACGTGTTGTGATAAATTTAGTTTTGGGCTATTTTTTTGTAATAGTAAACCTTTTGTACGGACCCAGGTTTTTGGTTCTTACCATTCTTTTCAATTGCTGTGTTTGGTTACACAGAAGTGGTATGGTCTTGTATTTTGAACATGCTATTATTTTGGTCTGGGTACAATCGTTTGAGTATGTCTGAGGTGACTAAGAGACGAAAAATTTAATTGCTTACCTGGAGGATGGAGGAGATGGTGGTGGGAAGCCTAAACGTATGCATGTGAAAAAAAAGGTATGTTAAAAAAATGATGTTTTATTTATTTATTCATCTCTGTGTGTTAATTTTTGTTAAAAGATTGGTGCTACATTGGTAGACGGTTGCACGGATTTTTGGCGATTTACGTTGGCGCGATTTCTACAAACGTCAGCCATCTTGAAAAACGCTGTTTTTACGCATAGTAAAGTATTCGAAACTTAAAAAAAAAAAATAAATATCGTTAGAAATAATGGATTAATTTTTTTGTTGAAAATGTCTTTTTTTAAGATGGCAGGCAAGTGTAAATAAATACATTTACTATGACTATAAAAGGTTATTATTACTTTCATATAGCAAAGAAGAGAATAAAAACACCGCTATAAAAATATCGTGCCAACGTTTAATTAGATTAAAATATTACTGAAATTGAATATCGAAATAAAAAACATCATCCAACATTTAAAAGAATTAGAATATTATTAAATTTAAATACTTTAAAATACGTTATATAGTTACGTTAAAATACGTTATATGTATTTATTCTACATAATATATATATATATATATATATATTATATTATGTAGAATAAATACATTTACTACGAGTATAAAATACTAAAGAAAGGTTAAATTATTACTTTCATATAGCATAGAAATAGAATAAAAATACCACTATAAAAACATTGCGCCAACGTTTAATTGGATTAAAATATTACGTAAATTGAATATCGAATTAAAAACCATCATACCAACGTTTAAAAGAATTAAAATATTACTTAAATACTTTAAAATAAGTAAATAAGAACGCTTCGTACACTAGAGCTAAAATGACAGCAATCAGTTTAATGTCGGTAAAAAAGGAGGAATGTGTAATAATTTTCTTACCGTTACAGCGGTTATTTCTTCCAACATGACCACTATATCATATACGACCGTCTCAGAATCGGCTCTTTTAACGGTATTCATCTGTGATCTACATTTTCGCACTTCATTGAAGAAACAATTAGCGACGTTTCCTCCAAAAATTTAAAATGAATTTCCTCTGACCCTTGTAAGAATTTATAAATAAATCTTTGATTAGGAAAGCCAGGCTGGCAAAAATAAGGTCTCAAAGGACAATTTTTTGATTCCGAAACCAAAAATTCTTGGTCCTTATCAAAAACAACATTCATCTTTGAAGGAGACATTTTTGAAGGAATTCGAAGATATGAATTAAATTTTAAAATGGCTCGGTAATGCACAAATTTTCAGCAACCTATCAGGGAGCTGATTACAGCTCATTAATGCACAAATATTCTAAAACCAATCAGAGAGCTGATTACATCACGCCTAGAATTAAAATTATTTAAATAATCATACATAATAAAATCATTTTAAAAAAGAAATGCAAAATTAAATTGTATTTTAATATTTAACAGCCATATATAATGTTTAAAACATTAGATTAAATTTATAGATATTAAAACCAATTACTTTTAAAGTAAGGCGACGTCACTGATTACATCATCCACAGCATAAAATTTCATAAAATATGATAAAGAATAAAATTTTTATTTCAAATAAAAATGCAAAATTAAATTGATTTTTAATATTTAGAAGCCATAAATAATATTTAAAACACAGAATTTATGCATAATAACACGCATTATTTTTTAAATAAAATGTCAACAAAGTATCGGTTACCATAAATAACTTATCCACCAATGGGTTTACCATAAGTCGTATTACTCGCCAAAAGAAAAATTGCCAAAAACTCGCCAAAATCCGTGCAACCGTCTACCAAAGTAACACCAAAAGATTTGTTGTTTAATGTTTTTATGTTAGGAAATATGTATTTTTGGTAACTTATTCCTCTTTGTTTGTGTATTTTTGGTCGTCTCTGTGTGTTAAGACAGTGGCAAATTTTTTTCTGGTAAGCATGATATTTTTAACTTTCTGATTTTCTTAAAGTGAAAATAGATCAATGTGTACACGGACAAAGTTAAGGCAGTGCACAATGCCTAGTTTGTGCAGTTCTCTTTTTTTTTTTTTTTAAGTTAAAATAGGTCGATGTGTACATGGACACCGAGTTTGTGTATGTCTTTGACTTCTTATTTTGGTTTTGTGTAGCGGCCATCTTGAAATTGGTGCCGATCTTGATATAAAAAAAGAAATAATTCGCCAAGGGTTACAGTAGAGTAAATTTTTACCAAAGATGTTCTACCATAATCACCATTTCAGTGGTTTAAACACTAGTGGAGCAGTATGCAGAGATGAAGATTTGAGTTTTGTTTACACAGCATGATGGTTTAGGCACTCCAGCCATTACAGTGAACAAGATTATAATAAACATAGCCACAATAATTGTCTATAAATATTGATGTATAACACTGCATTAACTAATATATTTCTTATGCTAGTATATACAGAATCCTTAATCGAAGTGAAAATGAGAAGACTGTGCATACATTTCCTTTAACTGAAACATGGATTTGACCATACAAATCTCAGTCTTACGGGACATGCACCACACTATGCAGATAGACAGTAAAAAGTGCTCGTGTTGTTTTTATTTGTTAGAGCTATGAAATAAATATACTTCTACATTTTAATTTTTTCTTTGCTTGTTTTACATTTAGATTACCTATCAAAAAGTAAGGAATTTTGATATTATTACAATATCTGAGTTAAAATAACATTCCAAATAACAATTATTGGACATGTTAAAGTAATGAAAATTTTAAATTAGTTTAAAAAGTAACCCTTAATGTGGCATATTTTTGAATTAAACTCTATCGTCTTTAAAAACAACAAAACGTCCCTCTTTATTAAGGATTTTAACTAATTTTAAATACGGAGCTATGTATGAATTTTTTCCCTTGCATGTTATAATAACTGAAGCAAAATTACACTAATACAGTCAAAATTCCTAAATGCAAGTACATAAAATGTACTTCAGCAATTTAAAGAGATGAGGCACACTGAACACATGAATAAATTTCTATCAAAGAATAATTCATTAAATTTGGCCCGTTCCATAGTAAACTTTAACCATTAGATTACATTACACCATGTTATCAGTTTGAAAAGCAAGTCATATGCGAGATCTCGGTTGTAAAAGAAATGCACAAAATAATATATAGGTTATTGAAAAATGATGTATACCAGTGTTTATAGATATGATTAAATGTAACAGAAAATTTACTGTCACAACCACATTTTTAAGTGAAATTTATTATTTTAACATTTTATAATATTTAAGGTATGGCATTAAATGCAACATTATGTGCCTGGACATAAATTAGTACATTTACAAAAATAATAATAATAATAATAATAATAATCAAAGAATAAATGTCATGAAAAATTTCAAAAACAAGCAGAATTTAATTTAGAAGACCTTTAGACACTTATGATAAATAAATTTGAGAATTCTTCACCCAAAATTAAATTATAATTAACTAAAACCAGTTTGACTGACCTTCTACAAAATCCTTCAGCTGCAATTTTTTCAAGCTTCAAAACCAAATTCTTCTCCACATGGTAATAACATCTTAACCAGTTGAAATTCCTACAGAAAGTTTGATAACACAATAATAGAATAATTAGAATAGAAAAATTAACACAAAAGTATAGAACATCATTTAAACTTAACAGTATTACAAATTTTGGTGCTTTCTGACTATCTGCAAAGCTGTGAAAATTGGCAAAATGGTTAGTTTATGGTTCATATCTACTGCTCTGTTCAAAAGTAGTAATTAAAATAAGCACTTTATAAGAAACAAGAAATTTTAGGATGCACACACAAAATATATATATTGGGTCAATATTCACATATTTTTCATCCAACGGAATACTATTCAGAAATAAAGATTAAATATAAAGCATGTAAATACATGTGTGTGGTATGCATATTCATAGTTTGCTATTATCGTGTACATACTTTTGCAGTTTTAGCATAAGTTAAAGCTGTGTGGGCAGATGATCAGAAAGTATCAGAATTTGGTTAATCTTTGGATTATGGTAACTTGGAGATTTTTTGGCGAAAATTTGTCGACCAACCCTGCTACAGCTACCTGCTAGTTTTTGTTTGGACGCCATTTTGTTTTCACGAAGTAAAGGCATTTTCTTTTTTTAACTCGACATTTTTTTCCAATAATCTGCTAGCCGAATTACGCTTATGCTAGAACTTTTATAGAACAAAAGTGGGTTGATCTTTACATTATGGTAACTTGGCGTTTTTTGGCGAAAATTTGGCGACCAACTCTCTTACAGCAACCCTCTATTTTTTTTTCCCCGCCGCCATTTTGTCTCCACGAAGTAAAGACATGTTTCTTTTCTTTTTATCTACTGAACACTTCTTCCAACAATCTACTAGCCGAATTACACTTATGCTAGAAATTTTATCTAACAAAACTGCTTAATCATGACAAATATTCACTGCAAAATTGGGAAAAAGTGCACAATGCCATACTCCTTACACGTTTTTCAAAATAACACATACACATAAACCATGTACACGCCGACTTATTTTTACTTAAATAAAACATCCCAGAATTGCACAAAAATGGCATTGCGCACACTCTTCACTATATCCATGTACACAGCTTTTTTCTCATAAATTAGAAAAATTTCACGAAAATACATGACAATTTTCTCAATCTTTAAACCCGGTAAAAAGAACATATATGAAATTACCTGATCGCGAAAAAGTATTTACCCTTTCCAAATATGAACATTTACACATATAAAATAAATAAAATATCCAAAAACTTTTACCTCTAAATCATCTATTACATTATACACGTCACCAACGAATTCATACCGCAACCATTACAAATACTTAGTATCAAATATTTAAATTATTTCCATGCACGTTTACTTCAACTAAAACGTATACCAAATTCCTACAAACATAAAATTCACAAAATAACTATCATTTAATTAAAATATAATTAAATTCAAAAACACTACTTAAAATATAAATGAGCACATACATTAAATTAATACATACATAAATAGCCATTTCGAATTCGCTTTAGTTACGGCCATGGGATCCAAAAATTCACGAACACTGTTTCACACAACACAGAATAAAGCCAAATACAAAATTTCCAGATTTTTTCCCTATTTCCCCCCCTTTTCCGATTAAAGAACCGTAATTCGTCCATTAATATCACATGACATATCCCATGATCTCTCATTTCCCTCACACAAAATGATGCGTAATCGGAACTGAGTACTGCTCACATTATTACCAAAGTCCCAGGTAGTAACCTTTATCGCCTCCAAAATGTCGCCAAACTACCAGTTACCATATTGTAAAGATCAACCCAAAAGTGCTTAATCATGACGAAGATTAGGTGCGAAATTGGGAGAAAGTGCAGAATCGCCCACTGCTTGCCGCGTTTTTAAGAATTGCACATACACGGTATCATCCATGTACACGTCGACCTATTTTCATTTAAAAAAACATCCCAGAATTGCACAAAAATGGCATTGCGCACACTCTTGACTTTATCCATGTACACTGCTAAAGTCCTAGCTAGTAACCTTTATCGCCTTACCAAAATGTCGCCAAACTACCTGTTACCATATTCCAAAGATTAGCCCAGAATTTTTCATGTATAAGAAAAGATTGCCCTGACAATAGTATATCAATTGTTTAGCACTGACATTTACATAGTGAATTAGAAATATATAGTAATATATGTATAATAAAAAGATAACTGCATACTATTAATTCATTTTTTTAAATGCCAAACTTATAACAATTCCTTCACATATAATTAAACAGAATTCTTTCACATGAACATCTAAAATCCATTCTTAACTAAAAAATAAATAATAAAACCATGTAAATTTCTTATGAAGCCCATCATTTCCGAAATGTCCATTTCTGAAAGTTCCCAGCATTTCTCAGTATATTATTAAATTACTAAACTAAGCATCAATGATCGTCATGTTCGCTAATGTGACGATATCTTTCACACTTCTTTGTTACCACAAGTAACAAGTAGGCTTCAATAAATCTTTAACTGTTACATGCTATTTTTGTCTAAAATTTGTACAAATAATAAAATTAAATAAGCTCTTTATAATATGCTTAAAGAAATAATTTTGTATGAAAATTTGTAGGTTATATATATTGGCCTGATTAATGATTCATGAAATAATTCAAATTTCAGCTTGTATCAAAATAAAAACTATAACACAAAGATAAGCAAATTTCCTTATTAACAATGCATTGTAACATTACTCAATCACTGGCGATCACACAGTACTGATTGCTTCAATAAACTTTTATTGTGCTATTTAAAAGACTGTAATGTTTTAATTATTTTCTTAATTAAAACATTACAGTCTTTTCCTCTTTCTAACACCAAATGAAAACCCAGGTAAGAAATATAAAAATATCAGTAAAAATAAATTATATTATTGAATGGCACTTTACATTAATTAAACTTATGCATATATTATTTTATTATAAATTATTTCAAAATCAAAGAAGAGAAGGGGGAGAAACTTTAATATTGGCATTTCTAAAATGATATAAACATTAATCATTTAGTACAGTTTGTTATTTCAAGCAAAAAGAATTCACTTTTCTGGATAGCATTTATATTTCCATCTCACTTTCAATGAAACATTATGAGAAATGCATATAATTTAAACACCAGTTTATTTTATTTATCACACAGATTATGTCAACTCAAAAAAAACCTATCAGTAAAATTCGGTAGTAATAATTCTGAATGTTAGACAACTTGCAAGATTCAACAAACATTATCAATACTTTTATTATAATAACAGTACTACAGTAACATGAACATAAAACTAAACTGCATATAACTATAAAATAAGCCAGCATATAATAATGGTGCATTGGTTTCTAAAACAATGGTATGGTAGCTATTCATATTCTTCAGCTTTCCTAATATTCTCATGTTCACTTTACATAACTAAAGTATCTAAAATACAATAAAAATGCAAACAATATTTATGAGAAAATGTTAAAAGCAATCATAAGCATTTGATTGAATGACTATATTTTGTCTTCCTGCAAGTCGAATCTTAAAATGATATGCAGTTTGAAAAATGCTTAATCCTTTTATAAAATATTAAAAAAAAAAAAAAAAAAATACCGTTCTGTTATCAGGACCGGGTTCAGAAATGTATTTATGTATGCTTGTATATTTGTATGTGTGTGTGTCTACATATACACATCTATGCACATACTTACAAACACAGGTTCATACATTTCCGATTCTGGTCCCGATAACAGAACAGTACCCCCAAAAAGATAGTGTTTCAACCATACATATTTTGGACAAAACAATGCAAACTCTTATTTTTATACAATTGTTCAAACTATTTAACATAAATTTATTGCTGCAATAAAATAATAAGCAATATGAGCACACATATTATTTTGAAACTGAAGCATAAACTCGACTAAAAAAATTCAGTCATAAACATTTGGATAGGAGGGCAAATTAGATATTTGAAAAGACAACCTGCCATTTAGATATACACGTAATTCACGACAGAATGATAACAATTCATAAAGCTGTGATAGTTAACACATTTAACTGTCAAAATGACATAAATTCGAAAAGCAAAAGAAGTAAACATACAAGTATTGCAAGTGAACTTACCGTTCGTGAAACAAAAAATATCCATACAAGTAAACCTCATGGCGCAGCGATTTTGGATTTCATTTCAAATCAGAAAGACGTTTACGGATTTGCGGAAGAATACGAGGAACTAGTAGTTTGCCGAATACAATGTGCAAAGACGCGAAAGAATATAGTTCTGCAGAACTTCCTACATTATTCCGTAATAAACAGTACTATTTCATAATTTTTTCTTTATCTAATTAATTAATTAATAGGTAAATAGTTAAATAATGATGAATTCATTTTTAATGAAATGTAAAATTTTGCATGTATGTGGCGACCAACTTTTATCCAATATTTCTGAGAATATAAACAAATTTTGGAATCTGAGAGTATCAGTAAATAAATATATAGAATATCGCCTCTCAAACGACCACTTCTGAAAGTGACCATAAGTTCTGAGATTATAAATAAATATTGATACTAAGCATTATTTCTATAAGACGACCATCTCTATATAAGACCAAAGTTTCTAGAATCTTGGATAGTCATCAGAGAGTTATTTTTACTGCGAAATTATCGCACGACTGTAATTCAATATCAATAACAGATCGCGCGATTGAAAAACATATTCTGTCCTGTAATTAGGAGAAAAAAATTTCTTATGAGGTATTTCTCCCGCTTTCCTAGCGTGCTTTGGTGGTGAAATGGTTCTGCACGCTGGGCCGGTATTTCAGAGTCCGTGGTCCGATTCACGGCGAAGGCGTTTGCTAATTTTTCATCTCTACGGCTTCCCGAAAAAATCCTAATGTCTCTACAGTGGCGCCCGAACTAAAAAGGTGTTGGATGAGGTATATCCAAACCCAGGATTTAGTGATTGGATCCCCTTAAAAAAAAAGTCGCCCTTTAAAAAGGGGAGTAATATAAGGTATTTCTCCCGCTTTCCTAGCGTGTCTTCGTGGTGTAGTGGTTATGCACACTGGTCCGGTATTCCAGAGGTCCGTCGTTCGACTCCCGGCGAAGGCAGTTGCTAATTTTTCATCTTTCCTGCTTCCAAAAAAATACATAATGTCTCTATACCAAATTTAAAAAAAAAAATTCGTTTCCGTAATTAAATATATATATATACATATAATTTTACCTATATTTATAGTAGGGTTTGTAATCTGTAAGTAATTATACATGTAATTTATACATTTTTTATAAAAAAAATATATGTTATTTAGAATTTTGAAAATATTCTAGGGTACAACTCTGATATACGCCCTAATTTCACCAAATGGGGCGATATGTGTTCTGCGCTGGTTTTTGGCGCGATTGCGTGTTGTATGGCAACCCTGTTGACGTTGAAAAATCTTTCGCTGGAGCTCGCGAAGATAAAATGGCGGAAGTTGTTGAATTGAAGTTTCGCAAAAGGAAATATCATCGTGGCCATCCTGTCGAGAGGCAGTGGGTATTTGAAGGTGTGGAAAGAGGATCTGAGAGATTATTTTTAGTGGCTGTGCATGATAGAAGTAGGGATTTGCGATTATATTTATTTGTGAACCATAGTATGAATTTTCTGGATAGTGTGCCTGGCTGTCATATAAATACGATAGTGATTACGTGGCGGCATGTTAAAGGAGGTATGGAATTGGTATTTCTTCTGTTTTAAAAAGCATTAATTCATGGTAAATTTTATTCTTGTTCTTATTTTGTAGAATGTTATGTTCATTTTTTTTAATATGAATTTCTGTCGTTATTTTTTTTTTAATTGTTTGAAATTTATTTTAGCTTATTTTGTTGATTAGTGCGTAGTGTCTAGATTGTGCAATTCGCAGATGTTTTTTAAAGTTGAAATAGAATGCTGTGTACATGGTATTCTTTCAAAATTATTATTGTTGTGTTAATTTATTAAATAAAAGATACGAGGTTTGCGTAGTTCGTAGATTCGTTTGTTTCCTAAATTGTGCAATTCAAAGATGTTTTTTAAGTTTAAACAGATTGGTATTCTTTGAAATTTATTATTGTTATGTTAATTTAAAGTGAGGTGTGAATAGTTCGTTGATTCGTTCATTGCTTAGATTGTGCCATTCGTAGATGTTTGTTTAAGTTAAAACATATCGCTGTGTACATGGATTCTTGTCAAATATTTTTGGTTAGAAACTTTACGTTTTTGCTATCTACAATTTTTTTTTTTTTTTTTTTTTTCGGATTTTTAGCTTAAATTGTATGTTCAAAACGTGGTTTTTGCATGTGCGAATTTTTAGAGACATTTTAGGCTTAAAGTTCGAAATGTAGACAAAAAATTTAGATAGTAATATGGTAGCGTAGAGTTTCTCCCCAAAAATGTTTGGCGACTTGAGGGCGCATATTAGAGTAGTTCCTATTCTAGAAAATGCTAATCCATTGAAAAATTCTCATTAGAATTGATGAATTTAACCCTTGACCTTTCCTTTTCTGTATTTTCGGGTGAGCCGTATGATTGAATCCTAATTGACTTAATTACAGCAAATGGCCTTTTGGCATAAAATTGAACTATTAGGTAAAAATTCTATGTAATTGTATGCCAGTATTGAAAGAAACAATCAATATGATAAGAAATGGCTGCGAATTGTTTTGAAAATGAGGCGGAAAAGTTTACGAGCGAGGATATTCGGTTTGGCATCATTACTGGCGATTTTATCGCCTGCACTGGCAAAACGGATATAACTTACTTAATGTTATCCAGTTATGCATTCATTTCTTTGATCTAGGCGCACACCATCTCACAATGCAGATTGACATTTTTATCAGGATTCTCCTTAAGATAATTGTATATTGCAATCATCAACTTATCTTCGAAACCTGTCGAGTTCTTGTGGAAATTTACAGCGTTCATGAATGCTTTGGTATCCATTCTCTTTCGGGAGTCATATTAGATAAACAAGTTGAACGCTACGGGTCATCAGTTGTCCGTTCTTAGCTGAGACAACATAATAAGATGCAGATAAAGACTCACTACCTTAACGGTGTTTTATCGAACTATAAGCAATACTTATTAGTCACTTTCATATTCCAAATCCTTTATTTTTCAACTCTACTAAGAAAAACTAATTTGCTCTTTAAAACAAAACATTGAATTCTAAAAATAAATCCATTGTTACAAAAAGAGAATACAAATGCAAAGTGAGCATTTATAAATAATAAAATATTTGTGAGTTACTTTTAAATTAATTTTTTACATTTTATGCTGTGGCCGCCCAGACGGTATAGTGGTTAGGGAAGCCTGACTGCGATAACAAAGGGCCCGGGTCCGAATCCCGGAGAAGGCATGGATGTAAAATTGTCTGTCCCTTCATAGGAGGTAGCGGTGACCACTATTAGGTGCCTCTACAATAGGCAGGTGCCCGCCATTTATTAAAAAAAAAACATTTTATGCCGTTACATATCATACATACATTTCTGAATCCGATCCCGATAACAGTAAAGTTCTTCCATCTTCACGAATAATCTACTCGACAGAGAGCGAGTCTGGTGTCATCGTCTCGATCATTACAGAGATCGACACGTCGGAAATTTTTCCGGCAGCTGGACAGCTGCCGTTTAAGTTTCTGACTGTCGTTTTAGAGCTAAACTGAGGACGGCGGAGGTCACGGTGTACGTAATAGATATTTTAATTTCTTAAGATTTGTGAAAAACTCGAGTATTTCGCTATAGAAATAACGCATTTGATGTTGACGTTTCTACATTATTTATTTATTCTACATTACCAATGCCTTAATTAAATTTTAGTGAAAATAATATATTTGTTGTTTTTCTATTTCACATATAACGAAGGGGTGCATACTTTTAATTTAAAATTGTAATTTTTAAACTAATGTATATGTCAGTGTACTTAATGTCATGTTTTGATGAGTAATTTATAAATTTTATGTTTTAAATTATAATGTATTTCCCTCTACTTTTATTTGAATTTGTAGTGTATAAAAATGTAATACATTAGACATGCATTAAAGAATATGCAGTATATAATTCAAACTATGCACATCCTAAATTCAACATTTACATTAAATTGCTTTGAGTTAAAAAATTTATTTAAGTAGTTTTAAATGTACCGATATCAATGTCAATTTTCAATAGTTTCTAGAATCTCCTGTATAAATCAAGTTAAATTCCTGTATAATTTTCTGTTAAATTGTTGTCAATATTATAATGCAAGATTTATAATTAGTTATCAGATTTTTTTAATATGGTCTACTTTTAGATATTACATCAGTTTTGTGTATATTTATTCAGATCAAAAAAGTGCTTATTTTTGGTTTTATGTAATTACCGCAAAGCCTCGAGGGCTATCTGCCTAAAGTAAGGGTTGCCTTCGTGGAGGACATTCTAAGGAAAACTAGCTCGTATACACGTAACACATGGGGAAAACCACGAAAACGTCCATGCAACCAGCCCGATTCGCGGGATTACAACCTTGGACCGAACTTCTATTGTTCAGCGATTTACCGGCCGCTGGTGGGATCGATTTAAAAGGGTATAAATATATATGTAGTGCAATTTCTTTCACTGCATCTGTTAATATATTTATACAGTTATATATATATATATATATATATATAACTGTATAAATATATTAACAGATATAAAACAGATTTTCTGTGCCTTCTATGCTTCTGGAAGTTACCAATGATATATTGGTAATGACAGATACATTGGTGACGACGCCCATGCGTCCATGCCCGTTCGCGGAATTCGAACCTCGGACTACAGTACCAGTGTTCGGAGATTTTACCGCTCGGCCACTAGTGAGATCGACTTAAAATGGGCATGAATAGGAATATGTACTGCAATTTCCTTTCACTGCATATATTAATATATTTATAATACATTTATATATACATATAGTTGTTTATTTAAAGCAAGTTTTGTATGCCTTAATTTTGTATGCTTTTGGAAATTACGAGAAATATGTTGGTAATGACAGATATATTGGTTATCAGAGATATGTTGGTAATGCAACAAACCCGTTCGCAGTATTTGGACCTCGGACGGAACTACCAGTGTTCAGCGATTTTACCACACGGTCACTGGTGGGATCGATTTAAAAGGGGTATAAATAGGAATATGTATTGCAATTTCCTTTCACTGCATATGTTTATATATATATATATGTGTGTGTGTGTGTGTGTGTGCAAGATAATATGTTTTATGATTTAACCTATAGTTATTTAATTTTTTTTTCTTCCTATTACTTTTGTTAAAAGTTTGTTATATTTTTACTCACTGCTTATTGGTATCTACCATACATAGCATATTTGTAGCTACGTGATAGGTATAATTCTTGAATAAATAAAATTATTGATATTATCATGGGTTGCTAAAAATTAAATTTTTTTTGATTCAAATTCATTAGGAATATTAAACACGCGTACGCGGTGCTTTGACTTATGACGTTGTTGCATAACCTTTTCAGACAAAATAATGTATTTTAATCATAAAATTCCTCTTAACAAATAGTTTACAAACATGTAATCTTTTAGAAAATTTCCATTTTGCAAAAGATAATAAGTAAAATTATGTTTACGTTTCTTCACATACCTGAAGTTTTGAAAAGGCTGCGTTTAAAATATCCATTCACGTTCCCAATCTCTTTTTTCCATACTCTTTACTAAATCCAGCAGCGTATTTTTTCGAAAAATTTCACTATTTACTCGATTTTTTTTTCCTACCGCCATCCTCAGTAATAAGCACGTGCGAAACGACAATAAACTACCCCAATGCCAATGATTTGCAATTTTCGGAGTGCCTATGGTTCAAAACCATGTACCTCCACATCAGAATTACTAAAAGTGAGCAGAAATAGAAAAAATTTGGCATAAGTGATTTACTTGATGCTCAATAGAGGGAGCCACAGGCTCGAGAAAGTTTAGGGATAGAGGTGAGAAAATAAAAACTTAAGTATCATAATTTTTTTTATAAGTTTTTAGGTTTTTATAATTTTTTTGTATTTTATATTTTATACTTTTTTTGGTTTTTATAATTTTTTTTTACACAGTACAAACACTAAAGCAAAAAGCGGATAGGAAAGAGTTTACGATTAATAGGCTCATTGGCATGTGGCTATGTGTAGGAGAGTGCAAATAATAAATGGGAACGCGATGAAAATATTCTTAGGCAGATTTTAGAATCTGCGGGAGATGTGATTCTTAAGTAAACAGATTGATAACTTTGGTTGAAGATCTTGGATTGCAGTTGTAGAAGATGAATAAGCAATTATATGGCAGCTCGCTGAAGAGACGTCCTTCCTTCATGGCGCGGGGGCTGGAACTGATGTTGAGTGCTTAAATGCTAATTGCTTATGCTTATATTAGCCCAGTTGGGCTTTAATAAGCTATATTGATCTAATTCCCTAAGGACAATCAGAATGTCAACTATCAGCTAGTTCCCACCCAGGAAATCGGAGCGGGTAAGGAAAAGAGGGCCCATCGGCCATAGTGACAAAGTCCAATCATCAAAGTAACTTAACTCTTACCCCTGAGACAAGAGTAATAATCACGTGTATGGAGCTATGAAGATGCAAAAGAAATGAAAATACATGAAATGTGCATAGGATACAGTGTTGAACATGTAATAAACAAATGAAAGTGAAGTAATGTACGCATAAAAATGTGTTATTTACATATTTGAAAACGAGTGGGCTAAGTGACAAAATTGATGTTGAGAACTTTGGAACTTTGCGGTTATACTGGCTTTCAGCAGGAAATTAAAGTCCTGCTCTTGCCAGTTCCTGATGTGATCCCATGTGGGGCCTGACAGAGTAGAAACCTTAAAGAAATTTTCTCTCGTGGAGGTAGAAGTGTGCTGGAGAGATAAAAAGAGAAAAAGAAGCACTTTGCTCCTGTACTGCTACATCTTGGATGGAATCCGCCAAGCAGGGGCCGGAGAAAGAAATTTCGGATGACCTGTGTAGGATAGCCCGAATACTAACTGTTCATTCAGTCACGTGCCAGTCACGAGCCAGTCACGTGGGAGGTCACCCTCCCAGAAACTGACCCCGATTGATGCTGCTTGAAAACCAGAAAACTGGAACTTAGAATTCTGAACTCAAGAGATGGGCGGTAAATGGGCGGGGGCGTGTCTTGCCCTTTTGGATGGCGGATAAATGCCGAACTCTCGGCCAATCACGGCTCAAGGATCAAGGATCAAGGAAGTGCAATTTATGGAGTTCATAGGCAATTACGCCTTTACCTCCACATCTTCAAAGGAAATTAAATCATCCGAAAGAGGGTATTGTCAAATAGGGTAAAAATTTTGATAAGCCGAATGACTTGGAGTAAGTGCCTTCACACTGAGTCAAAAAAAAAAGCAAAAAACTCAGAAGGTCTTAATTTTGCGCCGAAAAAGGGCCAGAATAATTTAGATAGAGGCAGCCAGAAAAATTTTGACTAGAAAAATAAAAGGTGAAGTTTCCTTGAACCTTGATAATCATTTTCTTTGCATACGTTAGATGAAGAATACGCAGGGGAATTCCGATGCGCGTTCTTCAAGGTGGGAGGGAGGGGGGAACCTGTTTACAGGTCGAAAAAGTAGTTCTGTCAGTGATCAGCTGGGAGGGAGAAGTTTCATTTTTGACCGCTATTCAATGCGGTTTTTAAAAGCCAAAAGGAAGCTGTTAAGCGCCTAAGAAAGTTCCTTTTTAAAGGAAGAGAGAAGTTAAAGTTTAAGAAATCTTTTTCAGCTAAAAAAAATCTTTTTCAGTTTTATTGCATTTGATAGATTAAAGTATGTTAAATCAGTCCTATTTGACTGTGATGTTTCTTATTAAAGAAACGTTCAGGAGGTTCCTCGAGTTAATGCCGTGTGCATTAAAGAACTTTAGAGGCGGGGGGGGGTTAAGGAACGAGAGGTAGTTATTCACGTGGCTATCAGTGTGCTCATATCTAGCCCGTTTAAATGGCAGAGCTGAATATTCCCTGTTAAGAACCGCTCTGGGCCTTTTTCGGGAAGAAGCAACAGCAGGATCGTATACGGGTAGCATATGAAGCACAGGGTTTGCAACACGTTGAATATTTTTGAAAACTTTTTCCGAAAGTCGCTGTATATAGCGATTAATGGGCATAATTTTGAGGTCGTTATGAATCTCTTCGTTCCGTACAAACCACGGAGCTTTTAGAATTTGCCGAAGCATTTTAGATTGAAAAATTTGGACATGTTTTCTGTTACTCAGTGCACATGGGCCCCATACGGGACACGCATACGTAAGAACCGGCCTAATCATTGATTTGTAGAGCAAGATTTTGTTATCAGTTGACAGGTCGCTATGACTAGCTAAGAGGGGGCGTAGGGCGGTTTTGACAGCTGTCGCACCCGCTATGATTTTGCGGATGTGAGGCTGCCAAGTTAATTTTGAGTCTAGTAAAACACCTAGATATTTGTAAGAAGAGACCCAGGGAATGGGTTCACCGAAGAGCATTAAGTTAGGTAAATTTGGGATGTTTCTTCGGATGAACATAGTGGCAGCACATTTTGCGACATTAATTTTGATTTTATACAGACCGAGCCAGAGTTCTAAGGTCGAAAGGTAACTCTGCAATTGAGAGATTACCTGGAGGGTGTTGGAGTGTTGTGAAATGATGGCTGTATCGTCTGCGTATAATGCAAGATCGATATTTGGGGCCTTAGAAATATCATTTATATAAAGGTTAAAGATTGCGGGGGCGAGGAGACTTCCTTGAGCCACCCCAGCATAGATTGGGCGGGGAGAGGAGAATTCGTGGTTAACTCGCACGCGGAAACTGCGTCCGGTCAAGTACGAGTTAATAATTTTAATGAGATTATCAGGTTATATGTTTCTTCTAACCTTCTTCGGAAACATACAATGACCTGACTAGAGCAGAGAGCTTACTAAAGCTATGTTCACTAATTGTAGTAAGTAGACAGGATACAGACGAAGGGTATACAAAACCCTTTATTTTTTTTCTTTATATACAATGACTTCCGTACTTCGGAATACAATGACCCTCCACTCGGGGTCTAACTTAAAAGATATCAAAATAAAACTAAACTCTAATTTAACTTTAGAATAAGATTGGCCTTATAATAACAGAAAGCGTATGTAGCACAGAGACTGTGAACACTACAATACGTTTAATTTATCAAGAGGATTAAAACCTCTGGCCTGGAAGGCAAAGTAGCAACTGCGTGACTTCTAAGGTAAGCGGCCTGCTTCGAACTCACGGCTTCCTCTCTTCTGCTTGGCAAAAAGGCCACACTTAAATACTTGGCGTTCGCCAGACAACTTTGCATAAACTCCTTCACGCTTATAATTCTGGCCGGAAGTAGAAAATAAGAAGTGATAGTAAAGATTTAAAATAAAATAAACGTTAGTAAAACTTAAGATCCTTACATACTTCCCGCCAGAGTTAATTAGTTTGAAACTGAGGTCTAAAACGACCTTGTTGAAAACTTTTAGCTCTAGAAACTAACGCGAGACCAACCTTTTACAAACATAACTTAGCTAGAAACTAGAAAATTTTAAAAGAAAGAAATTTGTTACAATAGCAGCTCCCGGAATATACAACAATCTTTTTTCTTTTTCATCTGTACTGCATCAAAACAGGAGCTTTATTCAATTCTGGTTCCTTCCAGAGATCTGGAAGGAAAACTAGTTTAATGAAATGTTACAGAATGACATTGCAAATAACATATCGAATATACTTTTCTTAACATTCTTATTTCATTCATGACTATTTTAATTATCTCTCCCCGTGCTCTCTGACATGTGTTGTAAAAGAACACCAAACACGAATGTGTTTCTGTCTATGTGTTCAACACTTCCTCCTACAATCAAAACACTAATGTGTTAAAATTCAACATACGAGACCTCTTAACACACCCTAATTTCAACTCTAGACCCTGAGGTACTATTCTGAAAGTGGCTAACTCTAAAGTGTAGCGTCAGAGAGCCTAACTACATCATTCAACCTTTAACACATATTCACCATGATTTAATCTTTACAGTCACACGAATAACAAATTTTTAACATTACTTTCACTTTTACCATATCACGGTATTTCTAAACATTCAAAATAACAGTTCACATGTATACAAGAACATATCAAGATGCCGTTAATTTTACACATTTGAAAACATACATTAGTAGTGCATTGTTAACTTCTATTCTTTTCAAAGCAAGTGCCAATTCTTTCTACATTGAAATAATACTACATTTCAAAAAGTCTTTCAGACTAAAACTTCTTTCTTGTTAGAATGTTTTAAATAAAATTTATACAATAACTTTTTACAATATTTAAGTCTTTACACAACGCTATTATACATCAACTTTAGTTTTACGCGCGAGTAATTGAAAAACATAATAAGAAAATCGGTCACAACTCATTTCTCGCCCTTTTGGCGATAAAGGTAGACCTCGCATGAGGTAAAACTTCTTGAAATCTGCCACTTGCAGTAAGAATGAAAGATTAACTTAAGTTTGTAAAGTAACATAAAATTTTACTTATCTTTGTAATATTCAGACATCCTTTTCTGGGCCCAGTCTTTAAAGGTATAGCTGATAGTAGCTTGGTTGATCCTCCTTCTTGTACGGGCTCGCCCTTCAGTGCTTTCCTCTGGAAGCTTCCGTTTTTCACCACTACGGCCACCCTTGAACATCTTCCTTCTGTCCTCTGCTTGTGGTCTTGGCCGTTTGAAGGCAGCTGGTCTTGGTGGAACCGGGAAACTTCTGTCGTGATCCTGCTTGGACCTCGTTGTTGGCCGTTCAAATTTTTCTTCTACTTTTTCCTCCGCCACTGATGGCCCTTCCGCAGTTCGGCGACTTTTGCTGCGGAGAGTTCTGTCGGATGAGTCAATCTTCCGTTTCACAGCCGGGTTATAGTTGCCGTCCTTTCTCCCGGTCCTTTCCACATACGTCGTCCTTCTCCCTTCTTCATTCTGGGGATGTTCGTGAACTCTGTTTTCTGGACGGTGGAACGGCTTCTTTTTCTTTTTACCTTCAGTTTTTCCGCGGGGCAATTTTCTTTTCACTTGCTTCTGTCTCTCATTGGCTTGCCCTTGTACTTGTCGTTTTCCCACCTCTGGAACTTGTACCTGCGGTGTCTGCCGTACCGGATCCTGCAAAAGATCTGAAAAGATTTTCATTTTATTACGATCGAAGTAGGATTTAATTTGATCCATATTTGCGGAACAGGTTTCACCATTTCTTGCCTTTAACACTACAACAGCGTGAGTTATTTTTTCTATAACATATGGTCCTTCAAAGCGTGGAAAAAATTTGGCAGTTTTATCTTCTGGTGCTGAAGAAAGTGAATGCTTAATTTTTAGTACTTCATCCCCTACTTTATAAGTTACTCCCCGTCGTTTCAAGTCATAATACAATTTTTGTTTTCTTTGTGCTACTTCCGTATTCTTTTTTGCTTCTTTTATTAGCTTTTCTATATCACCCATTTTAAATTCTGGGGCTCTTTGTTGCACATAAAATAGTTTATCTAACGGTGTTATAACCTTTCTGCCTAGAAATAACTCAGCAGGAGTTTTGCCCGTTGTATCATGTTTTGCGGTCCTAAGGGCGAAAGCAAATTCATTCACATAGTTATCCCAGCTTTTATGAAAATTTTTAACATAACTACGGATAATTTTCACTATATTTCTGTTGACCCGTTCCGCTATATTTGATTGCGGCCGATACGGGACCATTTTTAAATGACGTATGCCCAGTTTTTGGCACATGTCTTCAAATATATTACTTACAAATTGAGGACCATTATCCGATATAACTTTTAGGGGCGCCCCGTATTTTAAAATATATTTATTTAAAATAGAATCGGTAACTAATTTCGCGGAGGCTCGTTTTAAGGGAACAATTTCGGTCCATTTACTAAAATGATCAACTATAACAAGGAGATAGCGACTTTGGTTTAACTGACTTTTTGGGAAAGGGCCCAATAAATCGATGCCGATTATTTCATTTGGAAATTCGGATTTAATACTATTTAGAAACCCGGCCGGGCGGAAATTAATATAATTAACGGCTTGACATGTTGGGCAGGACTGGACATACGCCCTTGTTAACTTTTGCAGTTCAGGAAAGTAGACTGCCTCGCGTACGCGTTGAGTAGTTTTTCGAATACCAGCATGAGAAGCTAAAGGGCTGTCATGGAGCTCTTGCAGGATATTTAATCTAAGACTAGCTGGGATAACAGGTCGAAATTCGTTGTTGGAATTCGTAGTTTTTGTGTAGAATAATAGACCATCTATTAGTTCGTAATGGGCCGCCCTATTTCTTATCGCCACAATATCTTGGTGGCTAAAATTTTCAGGATCCTTCAAATACTCATAAATAATTCCAAACTCAGGATTCTTACCCAGTCCGGTTATTACAGTTTCTCGGGAATTTATTGTACACGCTGTCAGCATTGCAACTTTTACGGTATTACCCTGTTCGTCTAATTTAATTCGTGACAGGGCATCTGCTACGATATTTTCCTTTCCGGGGGTATGCTTGATTACCAGATTATATTCTTGCAGCTTGAGTGCCCATCTTATTAACCTTGGTGATAAATTTTTTCCAGAGTACAATCTAGTTACCGCCGCATGATCAGAATATACTGTTATCGGCGCCTTTCCAAAATAGACTCGGAACTTTTGCACTGCTAACAGAACTGCAAGTGCCTCTCTCTCGGTCGCGGAATAGTTTCTTTGTGTTTGATTTAAAGTTCGGCTAAAAAATGCTACTGGCTGCTGATTTTGCGAAAGTACCGCTCCTACCGCATAATCCGAAGCATCCGCTGAAATTTCTAAATTTTCATCCTTTTCAGGAAATTTCAACACAGGGGCTTGCGTTAATGCTTGTTTTAATTTTTCGAAAGCACTATTGGCTTCGGCCGTCCACGAGAATCTTGCCTTTTTCCTTTTTAATTTTAACAACGGCTCAGCGATAACCGCAAAATCTTTTATAAAGGACCTATAATATGAACAAAGTCCTAGAAAAGAAGAGAGCTTCTTTGCCGTGTTTGGAGTCGGATACTTTTGTACAGCGATTATTTTTGATTCATCTGTCTCGATCCCTTTTTGCGATATTTTGTAACCTAAATATTTTAATTCAGGGGCTGCAAATTTGCATTTTTCGACATTAACTTTTAGACCGGCCTCATTTAATAAAGAAAACACCTGTCTTAAATCCTGTACATGTTGGTCTAGATTATCACTAGTAATAATGATATCGTCTAAATAGATAAATGTGGACTTTCCGAGAACAGGTCTTAACACAATGTCCATGCATCGCTGAAATGTTGCTGGGGCGCCTGAAAGGCCAAACGGCATTCGCAAAAATGCAGAAGTGCCAGACTTGGTTATAAAAGCAGTCTTAGGCACGTCCTCAGGCGTGATCCCTATTTGAAAATAACCACTCGTTAAGTCTAAAGTTGTCATAAATTTGGTTGATTTTATGTTCCTTAAAATTTCTTCTATAATCGGTAAGGGATATACCGGATATTTCGTTATGGAATTTAATTTACGGTAATCAATAGCGAATCTCCACCTTTTTGGATGCTCCAAAGGATAATCATTATTTTTCTTACATAAAACCACCGGACTAGCATAACTACTTGAGATAGGCGTTACGATCTTTTTACGTAGCATATCGGTAATATGCCATTCTATAATTTTTTCCTTATTCTTATCATACCGGTATGGTTTTTGACGAACCGGCAATGCATCTCCGGTGTCAATACTATGGTTAGTAACCTGGGTAAATCCTGGAATATCACTAAATAAGGAAGCAAATTCACTTACCACTTGTCGGATTCTATCTTGCTCGTCATTAGGCAGGTGGTCGAGATTTACCCTTGGCGGTTCAACCTTTTCTACACGCACTGGTTTCATCGTCAGCTTAAGAGACGCTTCATTAAAATCCAGTGTAGCTTGTGCGTCTGAAAGAAAGTGTATTCCTAGTATTAAGTGTGCTTGCAAATTCTTTACTATAAAAAACATCACCTTTACTTGTTCGTCCTTGATACGGATGTACAAAGGTACTTTACCTACGCACTTACATTGTTCTCCTTGCGCCGCTAATACTGTTGTATTATCCGCATTATATATGCGGTATTTGCGAAAATACTTTCTAAAAAAGACTTCTGCCACACAGGAACACTGCGCGCCGGTATCCAGGAGTGCGGTGGCCGGGATATTATTTACCAAGACTTCAATCTTCGGAAGAGTTAAATTTTTCACCATTACTGTATTTAACTTGTAGGAAGAGGGGTTTTCGTGGCCTTCGGATTTCCGCACCCTCTCGTCAGCAGAAATCCGTTTTAGTTTAAATTATTTTTCCTTTCGGTGCTTTCCTTCTTTCTCCACTGGCCTTGAGACTTTTTTCCTGGGTTGCTATTGAACTGTCGACGTTCGCCGGCTGTTTTTGAATGCTCGGGTTTCCTTGCCCACTGATTCGCTTTTTCTCCGTAGCCATGTGCTTGAGTTTGCTGTAGTCTTGGCGTACCAAATTGGTTTCGCTGTTGATATTGGCGTCTTCTTTCGACGTCCGCCGTTCTTCTACTTTCAAACTGGATTGCTAGCTCAAATAATTTTTCCAGTGTAGTCGGATTTCTCAATTCAATAAAGTCTTGCACTTGGGGTAGTAACCTCGGCAAAATCACTTGAATTATTTCAGGATCCGGACGGTTTCCATACAAGAGCTTGAAAACGTGAATTTTTCTTAAAATAAACCTGGAGAGGTTTTCCATTCTTTGTTGATATATACTGAAAAGTTCTGTTTCTAATTTCGCACGATCCCTTACAACAGGGAAGGCTTTTAGTAGGGCAGTCTTGAAATTTTCGTAGCTATAGGTGGGACTTCCTGCTTGACCCAAGAGACTTCTGCCGATACATTTGAACCAGTTAAGCGCTTGGCCCCTCAAAGCGCTGGTAGCTAAGGTAACTTTTTGAAACTCGTGCACGGGGTAGAGCATGAAGTGGTCATCCAATTTTTCCAAAAAACTGGTTACCTGTGAGTTTCCATTAAACGTTGCTTCTGGTTTCATCGAAGCGCGCATGGTCTGGACAATATACCCAAATCCTTCCAGGGCGGCAGCTGGCATTTCTGGATTCTGAGCTGTTTCTGCAGGCAGCACAGGTTCTTCTTGAAACTCGGCCATGGTTATTCTTCGTCGGGCGCCACTATCAGGTTCAATGTTTCTTCTAACCTTCTTCGGAAACATACAATGACCTGACTAGAACAGAGAGCTTACTAAAGCTATGTTCACTAATTGTAGTAAGTAGACAGGATACAGACGAAGGGTATACAAAACCCTTTATTTTTTTTCTTTATATACAATGACTTCCGTACTTCGGAATACAATGACCCTCCACTCGGGGTCTAACTTAAAAGATATCAAAATAAAACTAAACTCTAATTTAACTTTAGAATAAGATTGGCCTTATAATAACAGAAAGCGTATGTAGCACAGAGACTGTGAACACTACAATACGTTTAATTTATCAAGAGGATTAAAACCTCTGGCCTGGAAGGCAAAGTAGCAACTGCGTGACTTCTAAGGTAAGCGGCCTGCTTCGAACTCACGGCTTCCTCTCTTCTGCTTGGCAAAAAGGCCCCACTTAAATACTTGGCGTTCGCCAGACAACTTTGCATAAACTCCTTCACGCTTATAATTCTGGCCGGAAGTAGAAAATAAGAAGTGATAGTAAAGATTTAAAATAAAATAAACGTTAGTAAAACTTATGATCCTTACAAGATGAGCCGAAAAACCAAGCCGCATGAGCTTGTAAATAATCCCGTCATGCCAAGTCCTGTCAAAGGCTTTGGCAACGTCTAGATAGACAATTCCAGTTTTCTCTCGCTTACGAAAGCCTTCATGAATGAATTCCACTACACGGGGTAACTGGTGTACTGTGGAGTGTTTAGGTCGGAAGCCGAATTGTTCCGGGATTCGTAAATTTTGATCCCGACAGAATTCATTCAGGCGATTAAGTAAGACAAATTCATAGATCTTAGAGAGAGAAGATAACAGACTGATGGGTCTGTAATTGACGGGCAGGTTTAAATTTTGTCCCGGTTTTGGAATGGGGACGACTGCTGCAATTTTCCAGCAGTCGGGGAAATAGCTTCTTCTGAGCATTAAATTTATGAGTACCGTGATCCATACGATAAACATAGGGGGAAGTTTTTGATCATGCGATTCGAAATAGAATCTATGCCAGGTGCCTTGTCAGGTTTCAGTTTGTCTATGAAAACCATGACTTCAGAAGGGTCCGTCGGCCTGAGTTCAGATGTGGTAGGTTGTGTTAAAAAATCTTTAACCCGTGCTTGTATGCGCCCCTGTGTAACCGGGCGGTTACAGTAGGAGTCGTGGTTTGTTGTGAATTGAGTTGCAAGGCTGTCAGCTATGACATTCGCCTTTTCTGAGTCAGTGTAGGCCATCTGTGCGCCATCGGCCGTTTGAAGGGGCGGAATGTGTGTTTTATGTTTGCGTAATCGGGCGGCTGCGCGCCAAATCGATTTGTCTTCAGTCGTTAGGGACTCAATGAATGTTTTCCACTCCGCTTGTTTTAATAAGCGGGTTTCGGTCCTTATCTTGTTCTGTATCTTGCGAAATTGGGCACGGATATTGGGATCTCGTGACCTTTGCCAAATTCTTCGCAAGTAATTTCGCTGCTTAATTTTGAATTTAGTCTCAGGTGGGAGCCTAGCACCTGGATGTTTGCGTGGTTTTGAAGCCGCAGCTCTCGCTTCTTTCAGAAAAGACTCCAGACTTTTGATATGCCTGTCAAAGTCCGAATTGCTGGAAATTTTGATGGGAGGGATTGAAGTTTTTTCCAAAATAAATCTAAAGTCGTCCCAATTTGTTGAGACTTGCTCCTCTAATTTTGAGTATCGATTTTGAATATCTAGGGTTATCAAAACGGGGTAGTGATCAGAGTTCAATTCCTGAATCACTTTTATCTCATGCCGAAAAAATATATTATAAAAGGCAGCCAGATCAAGAACTGCAGGGGACCCTCTAACAGGGTAAAAAGTCGGGAGGGTAGGAGCTATGATCTGTACATGGTTGCTCTGGCACCATGAATTTAGACTAATACCATACCTGTTCCTATTAGAACAAAACCATGCGGTATGGCGTGAATTTAGATCACCAGCAATTATTAGGTGATTTGAAATATTCAGAAGTTTATCAAAATCACTGACAGGAAAAGCTGGCCTTCCACGTGCTGTAGACAGTGGAGGTAGATAAGCTGAGACTATTGTCAGCGGGGAGGAATTTTGAAGGAAAATTTTGATGATTGTCGCTTCCAAAAAATTTTAATCAGGGGACGGTATCATGTGGTGCTTTAACGAACGCTTCACATAGATACAAGTGCCACCACAGGGATTTCTGCCCTGTGAATTTCTGTTCCGTACCCTGTCACTACAATAAATGTCATAATACCCAATTTTGGGAGTATTCCCTGGGGTAAGGTTGTAAGGAACTTAAGTTTTACTAACGTTTATTTTATTTTAAATCTTTACTATCACTTCTTATTTTCTACTTCCGGCCAGAATTATAAGCGTGAAGGAGTTTATGCAAAGTTGTCTGGCGAACGCCAAGTATTTAAGTGTGGCCTTTTTGCCAAGCAGAAGAGAGGAAGCAGTGAGTTCGAAGCAGGCCGCTTACCTTAGAAGTTACGCAGTTGCTATTTGCCTTCCAGGCCAGAGGTTTTAATCCTCTTGATAAATTAAACGTATTGTAGTGTTCACAGTCTCTGTGCTACATACGCTTCCTGTTATTATAAGGCCAATCTTATTCTAAAGTTAAATTAGAGTTTAGTTTTATTTTGATATCTTTTACGTTAGACCCCGAGTGGAGGGTCATTGTATTCCGAAGTACGGAAGTCATTGTATATAAAGAAAAATAAAGGGTTTTGTATACCCTTCGTCTGTATCCTGTCTACTTACTACAATTAGTGAACATAGCTTTAGTAAGCTCTCTGTTCTAGTCAGGTCATTGTATGTTTCCGAAGAAGGTAAGAAGAAACATGGAACCTGATAGTGGCGCCCGACGAAGAATAACCATGGCCGAGTTTCAGGAAGAACCTGTGCTGCCTGCAGAAACGGCTCAGAATCCAGAATTGCCAGCTGCCGCCCTGGAAGGATTTGGGTACATCGTCCAGACCATGCGCGCTTCGATGAAACCAGAAGCAACGTTTAATGGAAACTCACAGGTAACCAGTTTTTTGGAAAAATTGGATGACCACTTCATGCTCTACCCCGTGCACCAGTTTCAAAAAGTTACCTTAGCTACCAGTGCTTTGAGGGGCCAAGCGCTTAACTGGTTCAAATGTATCGGCAGAAGTCTCTTGGGTCAAGCAGGAAGTCCCACCTATACTTACGAAAATTTCAAGACTGCCCTACTAAAAGCCTTCCCTGTTGTAAGGGATCGTGCGAAATTAGAAACAGAACTTTTCAGTATATATCAACAAAGAATGGAGAACCTCTCGAGCTTTATTTTAAGAAAAATTCACGTTTTCAAGCTCTTGTATGGAAACCGTCCGTATCCTGAAATAATTCAAGTGATTTTGCCGAGGTTACTACTCCAAGTGCAAGACTTTATTGAATTACGAAATCCGACTACACTGGAAAAGTTATTTGAGCTAGCAATGCAGTTTGAAAGTAGAAGAACGGCGGACGTCGAAAGAAGACGCCAATATCAACAGCGAAACCAATATGGTACGCCAAGACTACAGCAAACTCAAGCACATGGCTACGGAGAAAAAGCGAATCAGTGGGCAAGGAAACCCGAGCATTCAAAAACAGCCGGCGAACGTCGACAGTTCAATAGCTATGACACCGGAGATGCATTGCCGGTTCGTCAAAAACCATACCGGTATGATAAGAATAAGGAAAAAATTATAGAATGGCATATTACCGATATGCTACGTAAAAAGATCATAACGCCTATCTCAAGTAGTTATGCTAGTCCGGTGGTTTTATGTAAGAAAAATAATGATTATCCTTTGGAGCATCCAAAAAGGTGGAGATTCGCTATTGATTACCGTAAATTAAATTCCATAACGAAATATCCGGTATATCCGTTACCGATCATAGAAGAAATTTTAAGGAACATAAAATCAACCAAATTTATGACGACTTTAGACTTAACGAATGGTTATTTTCAAATAGGGGTCAGGCCTGAGGACGTGCCTAAGACTGCTTTTATAACCAAGTCTGGCACTTATGCATTTTTGCGAATGCCGTTTGGCCTTTCAGGCGCCCCAGCAACATTTCGGCGATGCATGGGCATAATGTTAAGACCTGTTCTTGGAAAGTCCACATTTATCTATTTAGATGATATCATTATTACTAGTGGTAATCTCGACCAACATATACAGGATTTAAGACAGGTGTTTTCTTTATTAAATGAGGCCGGTCTAAAAGTTAATGTCGAAAAGTGCAAATTTGCAGCCCCTGAATTAAAATATTTAGGTTACAAAATATCGCAAAAAGGGATCGAGACAGATGAATCAAAAATAATCGCTGTACAAAAGTATCCGACTCCAAACACGGCAAAGAAGCTCTCTTCTTTTCTAGGACTTTGTTCATATTATAGGTCCTTTATAAAAGATTTTGCGGCTATCGCTGAGCCATTGTTAAAATTAAAAAGGAAAAAGGCAAGATTCTCGTGGACTGCCGAAGCCAATAGTGCTTTCGAAAAATTAAAACAAGCATTAACGCAAGCCCCTGTGTTGAAATTTCCTGAAAAGGATGAAAATTTAGAAATTTCAGCGGATGCTTCGGATTATGCGGTAGGAGCGGTACTTTCGCAAAATCAGCAGCCCGTGGCATTTTTTAGCCGAACTTTAAATCAAACACAAAGAAACTATTCCGCGACCGAGAGAGAGGCACTTGCAGTTCTGTTAGCAGTGCAAAAGTTCCGAGTCTATTTTGGAAAGGCGCCAATAACAGTATATTCTGATCATGCGGCGGTAACTAGATTGTACTCAGGGAAAAATTTATCCCCAAGGTTAATAAGATGGGCACTCAAGCTGCAAGAATATAATCTGGTAATCAAGCATACCCACGGAAAGGAAAATATCGTAGCAGATGCCCTATCACGAATTAAATTAGACGAACAGGGTAATACCGTAAAAGTTGAAATGCTGACAGCGTGTACAATAAATTCCCGAGAAACTGTAATAACCGACCTGGGTAAGAATCCTGAGTTTGGAATTATTTATGAGTATTTGAAGGATCCTGAAAATTTTAGCCACCAAGATATTGTGGCGATAAGAAATAGGGCGGCCCATTACGAACTAATAGATGGTCTATTATTCTACACAAAAACTACGAATTCCAACAACGAATTTCGACCTGTTATCCCAGCTAGTCTTAGATTAAATATCCTGCAAGAGCTCCATGACAGCCCTTTAGCTTCTCATGCTGGTATTTGAAAAACTATCCAACGCGTACGCGAGGCAGTCTACTTTCCTGAACTGCAAAAGTTAACAAGGGCGTATGTCCAGTCCTGCCCAACATGTCAAGCCGTTAATTATATTAATTTCCGCCCGGCCGGGTTTCTAAATAGTATTAAATCCGAATTTCCAAATGAAATAATCGGCATCGATTTATTGGGCCCTTTCCCAAAAAGTCAGTTAAATAAAAATCGCTATCTCCTTGTTATGGTTGATCATTTTGTAAATGGACCGAAATTGTTCCCTTAAAACGAGCCTCCGCGAAATTAGTTACTGATTCTATTTTAAATAAATATATTTTAAAATACGGGGCACCCCTAAAAGTTATATCGGATAATGGTCCTCAATTTGTAAGTAATATATTTGAAGACATGTGTCAAAAACTGGCCATACGTCATTTAAAAATGGTCCCGTATCGGCCGCAATCAAATATAGCGGAACGGGTCAACAGAAATATAGTGAAAATTATCCGTAGTTATGTTAAAAATTTTCATAAAAGCTGGGATAACTATGTCAATGAATTTGCTTTCGCCCTTAGGACCGCAAAACATGATACAACGGGCAAAACTCCTGCTGAGTTATTTCTAGGCATAAAGGTTATAACACCGTTAGATAAACTATTTTATGTGCAACAAAGAGCCCCAGAATTTAAAATGGGTGATATAGAAAAACTAATAAAAGAAGCAAAAAAGAATACGGAAGTAGCACAAAGAAAACAGAAGTTATACTATGATCTGAAACGACGGGGAGTAACTTATAAAGTAGGGGATGAAGTTTTAAAAATTAAGCATTCACTTTCTTCAGCACCAGAAGATAAAACTGCCAAATTTTTTCCACGCTTTGAAGGACCATATGTTATAGAAAAAATAACTCACGCTTTTGTAGTGTTAAAGGCAAGAAATGGTGAAACCTGTTCCGCAAATATGGATCAAATTAAATCCTACTTCGATCGTAATAAAATGAAAATCTTTTCAGATCTTTTGCAGGATCCGGTACGGCAGACACCGCAGGTACAAGTTCCAGAGGTGGGAAAACGACAAGTACAAGGGCAAGCCAATGAGAGACAGAAGCAAGTGAAAAGAAAATTGCCCCGCGGAAAAACTGAAGGTAAAAAGAAAAAGAAGCCGTTCCACCGTCCAGAAAACAGAGTTCACGAACATCCCCAGAATGAAGAAGGGAGAAGGACGACGTATGTGGAAAGGACCGGGAGAAAGGACGGCAACTATAACCCGGCTGTGAAACGGAAGATTGACTCATCCGACAGAACTCTCCGCAGCAAAAGTCGCCGAACTGCGGAAGGGCCATCAGTGGCGGAGGAAAAAGTAGAAGAAAAATTTGAACGGCCAACAACGAGGTCCAAGCAGGATCACGACAGAAGTTTCCCGGTTCCACCAAGACCAGCTGCCTTCAAACGGCCAAGACCACAAGCAGAGGACAGAAGGAAGATGTTCAAGGGTGGCCGTAGTGGTGAAAAACGGAAGCTTCCAGAGGAAAGCACTGAAGGGCGAGCCCGTACAAGAAGGAGGATCAACCAAGCTACTATCAGCTATACCTTTAAAGACTGGGCCCAGAAAAGGATGTCTGAATATTACAAAGATAAGTAAAATTTTATGTTACTTTACAAACTTAAGTTAATCTTTCATTCTTACTGCAAGTGGCAGATTTCAAGAAGTTTTACCTCATGCGAGGTCTACCTTTATCGCCAAAAGGGCGAGAAATGAGTTGTGACCGATTTTCTTATTATGTTTTTCAATTACTCGCGCGTAAAACTAAAGTTGATGTATAATAGCGTTGTGTAAAGACTTAAATATTGTAAAAAGTTATTGTATAAATTTTATTTAAAACATTCTAGCAAGAAAGAAGTTTTAGTCTGAAAGACTTTTTGAAATGTAGTATTATTTCAATGTAGAAGGAATCGGCACTTGCTTTGAAAAGAATAGAAGTTAACAATGTACTACTAATGTATGTTTTCAAATGTGTAAAATTAACGGCATGTTGATATGTTCTTGTATACATGTGAACTGTTATTTTGAATGTTAAAGAAATACCGTGATATGGTAAAAGTGAAAGTAATGTTAAAAATTTGTTATTCGTGTGACTGTAAAGATTAAATCATGACGAATATATGTTAAAGGTTGAATGATGTAGTTAGGCTCTCTGACGCTACACTTTAGAGTTAGCCACTTTCAGAATAGTACCTCAGGGTCTAGAGTTGAAATTAGGGTGTGTTAAGAGGTCTCGTATGTTGAATTTTAACACGTTAGTGTTTTGATTGTAGGAGGAAGTGTGGCACACGTAGACAGAAACACATTCGTGGTTGGTGTTCTTTTACAACACATGTCAGAGAGCACGGGGAGAGATAATTAAAATAGTCATGAATGAAATAAGAATGTTAAGAAAAGTATATTCGATATGTTATTTGCAATGTCATTCTGTAACATTTCATTAAACTAGTTTTCCTTCCAGATCTCTGGAAGGAACCAGAATTGAATAAAGCTCCTGTTTAGATGCAGTACAGATGAAAAAGAAAAAAAAAAGATTGTTGTATATCCCGGGAGCTGCTATTGTAACAAATTTCTTTCTTTTAAATTTTCTAGTTTCTAGCTAAGTTATGATTGTAAAAGGTTGGCCTCGCGTTAGTTTTTAGAGTTAAAAGTTTTCAACAAGGTCGTTTTAGACCTCAGTTTCAAACAAATTAACTCTGGCGGGAAGTATGTAAGGATCTTAAGTTTTACTAACGTTTATTTTATTTTAAATCTTTACTATCACTTCTTATTTTCTACTTCCGGCCAGAATTATAAGCGTGAAGGAGTTTATGCAAAGTTGTCTGGCGAACGCCAAGTATTTAAGTGTGGCCTTTTTGCCAAGCAGAAGAGAGGAAGCAGTGAGTTCGAAGCAGGCCGCTTACCTTAGAAGTTACGCAGTTGCTACTTTGCCTTCCAGGCCAGAGGTTTTAATCCTCTTGATAAATTAAACGTATTGTAGTGTTCACAGTCTCTGTGCTACATACGCTTCCTGTTATGATAAGGCTAATCTTATTCTAAAGTTAAATTAGAGTTTAGTTTTATTTTGATATCTTTTACGTTAGACCCCGAGTGGAGGGTCATTGTATTCCGAAGTACGGAAGTCATTGTATATAAAGAAAAATAAAGGGTTTTGTATACCCTTCGTCTGTATCCTGTCTACTTACTACAATTAGTGAACATAGCTTTAGTAAGCTCTCTGTTCTAGTCAGGTCATTGTATGTTTCCGTAGAAGGTAAGAAGAAACATTGAACCTGATAAGGTGAGTCTCTTGGACTAAAAACACGTCAATATCGTGCTCTACTACAAAATCACGAACTTCGTGAATTTTTGATGTTAATCCATTGGTATTCCACGTGCAAATGGTCAGTTCTCTGGTGGTATTTGAACTGTTATTCATAAAATTGAATTTTAAGCCGTTATTAAAGGTTCATCACTGAAAAACAGAAGACATGGGTCTAATAAAGCCAAATTAGGTTGAAAGCTCAACATAGCTTTCATAAATGTAAAATGCCCTCATTAAAGCATCTGCTTGCCTGAGTTTAGGCATTGCTTTTTTGAAGGCAAGGAGCAGAATAGGCTTGTGTACCGCTGGGTCGCGGGAGATTTCAATTAAGCATTTTAGTGTAGATGCAAAGACATCGTCTGAATCATTGCTACACTCTGCTGTGGCTGACACTGCTGGGGCTGCAGGGGCTTCTGCAACCGGCAGTCTTGGATTCGTGGATTTGAATCCGTGCTCGGTGGTGTTCTTCACCATCTGTGCATAAGATGGTGAACTGACGTTGCTTGGGGGAGCAGGCATGGGACGTCTTGTCTCAGCAGTTGCTGGGGGTTTAGAAGAACCCTGCGGGGGGCTGTCTGAGCAGCTGCCCTAGTCTTAGGCGCGGAATTTTTACCGCGAGCCCGTTTATTACCTGGGTATCGGGGACAAGATTTATATGAAGCAGGATGATCTCCACCGCAGTTGCAGCAAGTGGCAGGTACATCTAAGCCTTTGGCACACTCACGTGCCCAATGGGATCCAGAGCATCTGACACAACGGATTGGAAGGGTGCATCGTTCCGAAGAATGGAAAAAGCCCTGGCACCGAAAGCACTGAGTAGGGCCCTTGCGGCCGCGGTAACGCTCAATGCTGATCTCTGTGCCCCACATGTCAGTGACGGCAAACAGATGATCGAGGAAGGGGTGTGGGATAACTTGTAAATAAACAAGTGGCATTGGATGTCTGGAGCCAGGCTGAGTAAGCCGAACGATGCGGTGCACATTAAATCCCATCGCCTCAACTTCCTCTTTGATATCCCCGACGTCTGTTTCAACAGGGAGGCCTCTGATGACAATTTTGACTGGCCGGTCCTGCTTTAGATCGAAAGTTTTGAACTGGATGCCGGCTTGCTTCATCCAGCGGGTGACCTCCCTGAACTCCAGCTCTGTCTGAACAAAAATTTTGAGGTAGGGTCCAGTCACGATGCTCCGTAAATTAGGGGCAATTTCTCTCATGAAAGACACTTGTGTCTTCCAGTTTTTGCTGCTTTTGAGATGTATTGCCGGAATCTCAGACTGCGGTGGGGGGTACGTTCCGTGCCTGCTCGGAGTTAACTCCCTCACTAGTACTTGCAGTAGCAATTTCTGCGTCATTGAATTGATCGCTGATTAATGAATTTTTAATTTTTTCATACTTGTTAGTATTCCTCTCCTTTTTAGGAGTAGCATTTTTTGAAGTGGCTGTCAATTTGGAATTTGGAATAATAATATTTGATTCTTTAGCGTTTTGAGCCAAATCATCTATTGTAAGATCCACAATAGGCGCCTTCCCTTGCTTTCGAGCCGCGGGGGTGATAAACCCGTCGGAGTCGATAGTCTGCGTCTTTCGCTTCCGCGATGACGTCGACTGGACCGGTTTCCCCCGCACCTCGTGCGGGGAATAGATGCCTCGTGCTTTCTAGAATCTTCTGCGGATTGAGCGGCAGCCATCTTGGCTAAGCGCTCGCTCTCCAATATATTTAGAAATTCCTCTCTGGTTGAGGGAAGGTGAAAAATGGTACATCTAGAGCATTAGCAATGTCATTAATCTTGTGAAAAAGTGACTTACCCGCCCGGTCGAGCTGGTCGTATCCATTTTGATCCAGTGGCGTTGGCGTCTTCTTCATGAAATTCTTCTGACGCTGTATGGCCTCAAATTGCTGTTTCAGCTCATAAAACTTGATAACCAGGTCCATGCGTTCGTCATCTGGCGACGCTGATTGCACAGAGGGAGCTTGATCCCTGATTTCACTCATATCTTGGTCAATAATATCATTATTATCGCAAAAATTCGGAGAATCGCCCTGCGTTGGCGGGAGCTCGTTACACGAGCGACCGTCACCCTCGCCGTCCATCCTCGGAATCCCAATCACGGCTCTCGGTCTCTTCTGTGAGCTGCGAATAGCAGGATCGTATGCTGGTATCTGCTGGAGTGCTCGGTTATCAATCTGTTCAATTTTGAGGAATAAATTTTGACTAAGTTTTTTAATATAGTAATCAACAGGTTTAATGTTAAGGTCCGAATGAATCACATCTGTACGGACGTACCAGGCTGCATTCAGGGCCATACGTAAGGTCTTACTTTGAAAAGATTGAAGTTTTTTCACATGAGTTTTTGCAGCAGTACCCCAGATTGTACATGCATACATGAAGACAGGTCTTATAATTGATGTATAGAGAAGAATTTTGTTTTTAATTGACAGATGGCTCTTTCGAGCTAAAAGAGGGTAAAGTTGGGCTCTAGCACCTTTTGCTTTATTGAGAACATTTTCAATGTGAAGGTGCCAGCGTAATTTTGAATCAAGTACAACTCCTAGGTACTTGTAAGAATTTGACCAGGGAACATAATCGTCGAAAAACTTTAAATTAATGGAAAGGTACGGGAGGGGGCTACATTTGAATATCATAGCAGCACATTTAGCAACATTAATTTTAATTTTCCAAGTGATGAGCCAGTGCTCAAGGCTGGAGAGATATCTCTGAATGATGTGAACCAAGTTTTCAAGGCGTTTGTGTTGAGCTAGGATGGCCGTATCATCTGCATAAAGTGCAAGAGTGATACTAGGTGATTTTGGTATGTCATTTATGAAAATGATGAACAAAATTGGGCCTAAAAGTGACCCTTAGGGGACGCCGCTTAGTATAGGACGGGGTGCCGAAATGAAAGAATTAACTCGTGCAGAAAAAGATCTATTAGTGAGGTACGAGTTAATTATATGAATTAAATGGGCCGAAACGTCAAGTCGTATGAGCTTGATAATGATTCCTATATGCCAAGTCCTATCAAATGCTTTGGCTATGTCAAGAAATAAAGCGCCAGTAAGCATATTGTTACGAAACCCTTCGTGAATGAACTCCACTGTCCTCAGCAGCTGGTGCGTAGTGCAGTGTTTTGCTCGAAATCCAAATTGTTCATCAATCAGAACGTTGTGATTTCGGAGAAAATCATTCAGGCGTTTATATAACACAAATTCGTATATCTTTGAAAACGATGATAGGAGGCTGATAGGTCTATAATTTTGAGGATTTGAAAGGCTTTGGCCTGGTTTTGGAATAGGCACAATGAGTGCTTGTTTCCAGCTTTGAGGAAAATAGCAATGCTGTATCATAAAATTTATAAGCATAACTAAGAAAAATAGATAACTGGTGGGTAAATTTTTAATCATACGATTAGAAATAGAGTCCATACCAGGGGCTTTTTTGGGTTTGAGCTTGGTAATGTATTCACTTACCTCGCTCATGGATGTGTATTGTATTTCTCTCGCGAATGGCGAGGAGAGGAAACGTTCAACATCTTGTGGGAAAGAACTTGCGTTGTTCGCAAAAATTCCTTCATTATGTGGTGTAAATTGAGTTTGAAGAGAATCCGCAATTAATTCGGATTTCTCAGCGTCTGTGTGAGCCACCGCTGCGTCCGTAGCTAAGGACGGAATGTGAGATTTGTGTTTGCGTAGGCGGGCTGATGCGCGCCAAAGTCTGTTATCATTGGTCGTTAGGGACTGAATGTAATTCGTGTATTGTGATTGGAAGAACTGGTCACATGATGCCTTGATCTCATTTTGGAGAGTACGGAGTTGAATTTTTAAGCCAGGATTTCTATTTCTTTGCCAAAGTCTCCGTACTTTATTCTTTTCTTTAATTTTGAGTTTAATTTCTTGAGGTAATTTACGAAAATTGGGTCTGAGGGTGGGTTTTGATACTTCCTTATAAGTATCTGTTAAGGTGTTCGTTAATTGATCAACTGCCTTGTCTATATCATGGCTGGATTTAATTTCGAGGGAGGGTAAGCTTTTAGAATTAAGTTTAAAACGAAAATTGTCCCAATTTGTAGAGACGAGTGCCGGAAAATTTTGAGTAAAAATAGTACAGCTAAGGTCGATGATCACGGGGTTGTGATCTGATGATAAACAATTTTCAACAGTCACTTGGTATCCAAAAGGGATGTTTCTAAAAAGTGCCAAGTCAATAAAAGAGGGGGCACCCCGTGAACCATATCTAGTGCGGGAATCCGGCGCAATAATTTTAATTTGGGCGCACTGAGCCCATTTTAGGAGGCCACGACCACCAGGGTTTGATCTGTGACAACGCCAATGCTGATGGTGACAATTTAAATCACCAGCTATGATAAGATTGTTTGAAAAATTGAGCAGTTTGTTAAAATCTACCACAGGAAAATTTCCACCTGGTGCGAGATAGGCAGAGATCATAACTAGGGAAGGCGAATTTATAATTGTTGCTTCGAGTTTGCTCATATTTGGTGTGTCAATTCTACGATGAGGTATTGAATTTTTTATGTAGATACAAGTGCCACCATGATAAACATCACGTGAATCTGAAGCTTGTCTGTCATTTTTATATAGTGCATAATTTACAAGCTTGGGAGCTCTCCCTGGCTGGAGTTTGGTCTCTTGGACAAATATGACATCAAAATCCTTCTCTTCTACATAGTCTCTAAACTCATGAATTTTGGAAAGAATGCCATTTGCATTCCAGGTGCATAGTTTAAGATTTTTCAACCCTTTCAAAGTATTCAATTTTAATTATTGTGGGAATCAGAGAATTGGAGAGTTACATAACTCTCAAAGATGTAGTAAGCCGCGTAAGCACCAGATGGAGCCACTCTGAGCTGCGGTAAGGCGTTTTTGAATGCCAAAAGTAATTTGCTCTGGTCAATACCAGGCTGGTTAGAAATTTGAATTATAGCCAAAAGGATTTCGGTGCAATTTAGATTCGAATTTACTCCAATGGGGACCGATAAATTTGGAATAAGTGGGGGTGCAGTCTGTTGCATACCCATAAGGGCAGCAGAGTATGAAACTCCAGGGCAGCAGAGAATATTATTTGCACTGGGAGTGTGTGCAGCCGGCAGTGTTGGAAATGTATTGTGTTGTAAATTAAATTTGGTCGTGTTGTCAACGGTCTGACTGGGCTTGGTACTTGGCTTTGGAGGTTGTCTGTTTTTGGAGCCAGGAAACTTCGGGCAGGAACACCAGTTTGCTGCATGATTTCCTGAGCAATTTCCGCATTTGTTTGGCTCTTCAAAAGGTTTTGTACAGTCTTTTGCTTGATGCGGCCCAGCACATCTGACGCATCGTCTTGGTAAGGTGCAGACTTCAGACGAATGAAAAAATCCCTGGCAACGCCAGCATTGGGAGGGACCCTTCTGTCCTTTGAAGTGCTCCATGGAGACTTCAGTTCCAAGGAGTTCGGTTATTGAGTATATTTCATCAGCTTTTAGACTATTGTAGATTTGCAAATAAAAGAGGGGCATTAGCATCTTAGTTTTCCACTTTTTCAGTTGAGAAATTTTATGAATTTTGAAGCCAAGCACTTCAACCGCAGTCTGTACAACGTTGAGTGGTGTATTGGAGGGTAATCCCCTAATGACAACTTTAAGTGGTCTGTCTGCTTTAAGTGTGTGTGATTTGAATTCAATGTTATTTTCTGTGAGGAATCTTACAACTGTTCTATAATCAGTTTCCTTAGTGGTTGTGAGTCTTAGAAAGTCTATGTCTTGTTTGGAAAGAACAGTTGGTGCGTGTCTGCGTAACTGATTGAGGAGAAAGAACCAATCAGCACGCGGTTTTATGAAAATTGGAGGTGGTGCTTGAATTTTTGGTGTTTGAGTGACAGCCGGCTGCTGAGTCGAGTGTTCAGTGTTATCGGAGGAGTTTTGTATGTTTGTGAAAGAATTAGATGTTGTAATGTTGTCATTATCATTAGTGTTTGGTAATGTTTTTTTGGCAATAAGATGCTTAGGAGGAACTGCAAATCCTTCATTGTCTGTAGGTCTAGTGCGTTTTTTAGATTCCAATTTGGAAGTATCTTTTGGAGGATTTTGATTGGCTGAGGATGAGGGTGGATTTGAATTTTGAGTTTTAGTATCAGAATCGGGGGTTTTGGTGGATTTTTTGCATTCTTTGAAGAATTCCTCTTCAGTGGCAGGGAGGGTAAATAAATTAATGCCTAGTTTAGTGCAGAGGGTATGCAAAGAAAATAAAACTTTCTCACCCTCATCCTGTAACTGCTTGATCATCAATTCCTTGTTAGGTGTCTCCGTTCTTTGAAGTCGCTGAATATCGAAAAGGAGGTCTGTGTGGCGATTTTTCAGAGAATAAATTTGAATTGCGCTTTTCGACAGCTCAAGTGCAGAAGGAGAAGCAGGTGGAGTAGATGTAGCTATTTCCATTTCAGTTAGTATCTGGAGAGGCGGAGGAGAAGTAGATTGTTTGCCCGCTGGCGGCGCCGTATTCAGGATTCCATTCGCATTGACATTACGGAGCTCAGAGCTCGTACGTCCATCACTGTTAGCAGCCATCGCTTGTCAATGTAATAAACTACCCCCTTCCCCTGAGCCTGGAGCAATGTAAAGGTGAGATAGACTGGTTGCTATGCAATAAACGTCACTTCCGCACGGAATTTCTACTTCACTTTCCGTTTACGGAATTTGAAGGGGCCAAACTCGCTCTCTCTTCTGCTGTCGAGTGAAAAGAGAATCCTGACTGGTTTTCCGATATCGATCTCGACTATTGTCCAGACAAGCCCCCACAGTTTTGTTTTTTCTGTATAACCAAAAGTTCTTTTTCATGTGTTGTTATTTTAAAAACGGCAACACTGAATAATGAATTATAAATTAGACATCTTGATTTTGAAATCTGGCAACAGCAACGCCAAGGTGATATTATCCTCTGGTGTGTAGATCGTTGTAGAAAAATGTTTCGAACGTTGATGTGTACAAATAAGTGTAAGTACAAAAAAAAGTAACAGGAATAATTTGTTTTTCTAGTCACTGCGATTTAAAAATAATCTTTCGTAGCTTTACCATATTTCTACACTGAAATGTGCATGTTTGATGTACACGTAAAAGGCATCATTTCAAAATTTCCTAACTTAAGTTTTTCATTTATTATTTCATTTAAATCCGAATGATCTGAATTTGTGAATTAATATTTAGCATATATTTTCAGTTTGAGAAAACAATCATTGTGCGATTAGAGCATAGATTTTATGAACTACAATTTTTGGCTTTAAAATGGTTATGGTCATTTAAATTGCATTCTTCTTCACTAGTCGGCACTCATTGTAATGAACACTTATGATACTGATCATTCGATTAAAATTAAATTAGCAAAACTTTATCAATTAAGTATGAAATTTATATTTGCAATTATAATAGCTCATCCCTTTTGCTATAATAGGGTTCGTTTTAGCAACAATCAGCTGTATATGAACTTTTTGGATTTCTGGAATTATTTTGCGTCTCTTGAGAATTTATGAAATACGGAGTTCACAGCATTTTTAAAAATGATAGTATTTCGTCAAACAATCTTTATTATATTTCACTAGTTGCACTTACTATAGTAATGATCTAGATGTAAAACTTTTGTTACACTTAAAATGTGAAAAATAGAAAATTTGAGAATTTTTTGGCTTTGTATTTTTGTTATTTGGGTTGAAATCAGAATCTTAATGTGCTAACATAGATGGAATTGGGTGCTACTAGTGGCCAAGCGGCCAAGACTGCTCAATGCTCGTAGTTCGTCTCAGGTTCCAACTAATGCATTGGCTGCATGTTTGATTTGGGGGGGGGGGTTCTCATGTGAGCCAATTTCCCATAGAAAGCCCTCCATGAACACATCTCTTCTCTTAGGACCTTTTGGCTGATCTTTAGAATATGGTAACTGGTAGTTTGGCGATAAAGGTTACTACCTGGGACTTTGGTAATAATGTGAGCAGTACTCAGTTCCGATTACGCATTATTTTGTGTGAGGGAAATGAGAGGTCATGGGATATGTCATGTGATATTAATGGACGAGGTTTAATCCTAGTATCCGGTGCACACGGGATTTGGCTACTTTTGGCGACTTTATGATGAGCAGTAAAAACGGGACATGTACGATGAGTAGTAAACGGGTCATTCAAAGAATATATATAGTATATATTATGTATATACACACATAGTATATAGTATATAGACATTCTTTGGATCATTTTTGGTGTTGGCGATAATTTTCAAAATCGCGACGTTCTTTGGATCATTTTTGGTGTTGGCGATAATTTTCAAAATTGCGCTAAGGCTGCACCATATACTAGGATTTTACTATGGACGACTTACGGTTCTTTAATCGAAAAAGGGGGGAAATCGTGAAAAAATCTGGAAATTTTGTATTTGGCTTTATTCTGTGTTGTGTGAAACAGTGTTCGTTAATTTTTGGATCCCATGGCCCTAACTAAAGTGAATTCGAAATGGGTATTTAGTGGGATTGAAAGGGGTAGTAATAAGTGTTTCTTTAAGGTTGTGCGAGATAGAAGTAAAGATGTTTTATTAAGTTATTTATTTTACCTGGTACCTTGCTGTGAACTATAAGTATGATTTTAAAGATCCTGAAACAGAAATAAAAAAAGTTTATCGGACACGTAATCAAGATAATAGATAATGTAGAGGTAAAAGTTTTTGGATATTTTATTTATTTTATACGGGGAATGTTCGTATTTGGAAAGGGTATGTACTTTTTCGCGATCAGGTAATTTCATATATGTTCGTTTTACCGGGTTTAAAGATTCAAAAAATTGTCATGTATTTTCGTGAAATTTTTCTAATTTATGAGAAAAAAGCAGTGTACATGGATATAGTGAAGAGTGTGCACAATGCCATTTTTGTGCAATTCTGGGATGTTTTTTTAAGTAAAAATAAGTCGACGTGTACATGGTTTAGTGATATTTTAATTAAATGATAGTTATTTTGTGAATTTTATGTTTGTAGGAATTTGGTATATGTTTAAGTTGAAGTAAACGTGCATGGAAATAATTTAAATATTTGAAACTAAGTATTTGTAATGTTTGCGGTATGAATTCGTTGGTGACGTTTATAATATAATAGATAATTGAGAGGTAAAAGTTTTTGAATATTTTATTTATTTTATACGTCGAAATGTTCATATTTGGAAAGGGTATATACTTTTTCGTGATCAGGTAATTTCATATATGTTCTTTTTACCTGGTTTAAAGATTCAAAAAATTGTCATATATTTTCGTGAAATTTTTCTAATTTATGAGAAAAAAGCAGTGTACATGGATATAATGAACAGTGTGCGCAATGCCATTTTTGTGCAATTCTGGGATGTTTTTTTAAGTAAAAATAAGTCGACGTGTACATGGTTTATGTTTATATGTTATTTTGAAAAATGTGTAAGGAGTATGGTATTGTGCACTTTTTCCCAATTTTGCAGTGAATATTTGTCATGATTAAGCAGTTTTGTTAGATAAAATTTCTAGCATAAGTGTAATTCAGCTAGTAGATTGTTGGAAGAAGTGTTCAGTAGATAAAAAGAAAAGAAACATGTCTTTACTTCGTGAAGACAAAATGGTGGCGGGAAAAAGAAAATAGAGGGTTGCTGTAGGAGAGTTGGTCGCCAAAAAATCGCCAAGTTACCATAATGTAAAGATCAACCGACCTTTTTACCCATTGTGATATTTTTTTCTCAAAATATATTTTGCCATATTACAAGCTAAAGATTAAAAGATTAATGTTTTATTAACTAGAACTTAGGAACATGCCTTGAATTCTTAACTATAAGTTGATTAATCCAATTGTGTAGAGCTGATAAAGTATTAATAGTTTATAAGTTTTAATATCTCCTAAATGATTATACCGAAGAATAGAAATTTAAACAGTATTTAGGAGCAAGATCACCAACTGAAATTTCAAATAATGTCGTTGTTTTTAATAATAATGGTAAATTTTCATATAGGAAAAGGAATTAATGTTAGAAGAGAGTATGTAAGAATAAAAACTTAAGATGTGCTCAAGATTGCATGTTGAAAACAAGTTAGCTAAGACTCAGATGTTGATTTATAAAACAAAGGCATCTTACAGAAGCCCACTGATGTATTTACTTATTTAACTTCCTTTTACGAAGTAATGGAAGTATTATTATTACAAAAAATTTCAGGTATCGTATTTCAACGGAAATATCCATTTCAATAATTCTCGAATATTCAGACAGCATTTTTCATGATGTCTGTATATACAGATGGAATAAAGCACTGGTTTTTCCAAAATGGATTTAAAGCAGATTCAAAAGTGATATATTTGTGACGTCTGTATGTACATACATGTGTATGTATCTTGCATAACCTAAAAATGGAACTACTCTGATATGCACCCTCAAGTCGCCAAATTTCTCACCAAATATTTTTGGCGAGAAACTTCACACTGCCATATTACTATCTAAATATTTTGTCTACATTTCGAACTTTAAGCCTAAAATGTCTCCAAAAACACGGTTTTCGCAAGATCGTTTTGAACACACAATTTAAGCTAAAAATCCGAAACAAAAACAAAAAATTTAGATAGCAAAAACGTAAAGTTTCTAACCAAAAATATTTGACAAGAATCCATGTACACAGCGACATGTTTTAACTTAAAAAAACATCTACGAATGGCACACTATAGGCAACAAACGAATCTACGAACTACGCACACCTCGCTTTAATAAATTAACATAACAACAATAAATTTCAAAGAATACCATGTACAGAGCGTTCTGTTTCAACTTTAAAAAACATCTACGAATTGCACAATCTACACTAAAAACAAATCAAGAAAATAAACTAAAATAAATTTCAGACAATTCAAAAAACAACAATAAAAACGGAAATTCATACAAAAAACAATGAATATAACATTCTACAAAATAAAAATAAAATAAAATGCACTTACCATAATGAAAGCTTCTTTTAAAAGCAGAAATATCTTTCCCCCCTATCTTCTCAGATACAGAGCATACAATGTCCAAAATACATTCGTTAATGAAATTTCACCAGTCACAGAACGTCTGTGAAGAAAACTTCCACGATTTTGCTATATCACATGCCTTCCTACGATTCAAAATTTCGAAAGTAACAATAAAAACTTCCTCCAACGTTAACTTGCTACACAAAAACCAAGATCCAAACCTTAAACTCCGCTGACACCCATATACTTCATTAGCAACAATTTTACTGCAAACCCACACAAGTCTATCAGAAACAACTTTTTTCGTCCGAGTTCTCATATCAGCTCCGCATTTCGGATACGTCAAACTCCGTTTTAAAAGTCCCGACTCCCACAAATTCCAAAAATACACTACGATCCCCATAAATACATCCGTGAACAAAAGACTCGTTAACAACTCCAACATCGTACATTTTCATACTAAATTTACTCTGCACACAATCTAAAATACGCGGCTGAAACCTTCCCACCACGTCTTTCATCGCAACATAGGCCATTTCAAAAACATCAAAAACACACGCGACACGAACCAACTAGCAATTTAAACTACTCCACCAAAAGACTTTTCAACGTCGACATGGCTGCCATACAACACGCAATCGTGCCAAAAACCAGCTCAAAACACGTATCGCCACATTTGGTGAAATTAGGGCGTTTATCAGAGTTGTACCTAAAAACAATTACCTGTAGAATATTGAAATTCTGCATATGATGCTGCTAGTTGTGCACTTACCTTTTTTTAATTGGCATTCGGAAAAAACCATACATATATATATATATACCCAACCCTTTTACCCAGTTTTAAAACCCTTATCCGCCCATTATTTTTGAAGTCGTTGGTTGTAGTCAATATACTTCCAATTACAAAAGTGTTTTAAATGATCAAAATATTCATGTTTTGGCAATGTAATTTTTTTTAATCTAATTTTCTGCGAATAAAAAAATCTAATTTTTAATTCGGTCTCCTGGTTTCTATACTTATACAGTCAAAAGTCGTTAATTCGGTCACCCATAATCCGGACCTCAATGCTAAAAACTTTCTGTACATGCGCCGTGTTGACACATGCGCATAGGCATTTACATGTGCGCGTAAGACGTTTACGACTGCGCATATGCGTGTGCGCAAGTGCAGAATACGTTTTCGCGTGCGTGTTTAATGTATAATTGACAGTATAAGCTAAAATTATCTAATTATCTTTTTCAGTTAATGTTGATGATTGCATTGTTCCTTAATCTTCGAACTGGATCCGTCTTATTACTTTTTTCAGACTGTAAGAGCAATTTTATAAAAGTAAGCTTAAACTTTCGATTATGTCAAATAGAATTTCCGATGCTGTGCTCCCAAAGGATCTACAAAACGAAAGTATGTTTCGATGTCCATCAAATAAAAAGTGGAATTGCTGCAAAAAATGGATAAAGACATGAAGAAGGTGACAGAGAGGTTAGTAAAAACAAAAAAATTTCGATTGACAAGTTAGTTGGTATTCTCGGCACAGCAATTACGGGACTTAAACAGCGGAATTTTGTAACTGAACAAGAAATTATGTCTGTTTATAGAATTAAAGAGAAAGTATTATCACATAAAACGAAGCAACTTAAACAACTTACATTAAAAGAAATGTTTAATAAAGTAAACAAATAAATATTAAGCTTTTTTTTTTTTTTTGTAAATTTTGATACCCTTTAGATCATAATTGTTCTTTATTTCATAAATTACGGTTTCATATTTTTAATTTCAGAATTTCTGCATGCCATCTTACGAGATTTAAACTGATGATCTATAATCTGGAAAAATCGATAATACTGTATTTCGAAAAGCTTTACATTAATTTTGAAAAAATAATATTAGAAGTTTGACTCCCATACGATAAAAATTAACCAAAGTATTTAATTTTCAAAATTTGCAATTTTTTATGTCACTTTCATTTTGCCTTTAGAGGTTAGTTATTTAAGTTAGAATAATTCAAGGAAGTAAATTAAATGCAAGTGCAGCAAAAAATATGTATAATTTAATGGGCCATACAAGGAACTGATGTCAGACTTTTTTTACTCTAAGTATTGCTGATGCGTATTATATAGGGTATTTCTTGAAATAACCAAATAATCCATTGTTTTTTCATTCAAAGGTTATTGAAACAATAGATTGAAAGTGGGGGGGGGGGGAACATAAAATGATGCATTTTTGAAAAATGACTATATTTTTTTTCTCGTGAACAGGAACTACTACTACCAGATTTTGTAAAAAATATGTAGAGCTTTTTTTCGTAAATATTGTCAGTCTAAAGTGCAATTCAACCTGATTTCAAAACTTCAATTATTAACTTTTCGGTACTTTTCTGTTTTGCCGGTGCAGGCAATAAAGTCGCCAGTAATGGTACAGTTGATGCCAAACAGAATATCCTCGCTGGTAACCTTTTACACCTCACTTTCAAAATAAGTCGCAGCTATTTCTTATAGATTGATTGTTTCTTTCAATACTGGCATACAATTATATAGAATTTTTTCCAGATAGTTCTATTTTATGCTCGAAGGCCATTCGCGGTAATTAAGTCATTTAGGATGCAATCACCCTAAGGTAAAGTGACCACATTTTCATTGAGACAAAGTGGGACAAATGGAATGAAATGAGAATTGTAATTTAGTTATCAAAAGCAGATCAATAATTCAAACAAATATTTCTCATTGTATACATTCATATACTTGTCTATAAATATACAAAAACATATTTATTATTAACTATTGGTAACTATAAAAATATTTGTAAAAAACTATGATTTGAATAGTATGTTTTTTAATGAATTAAAAATTTTATTTTTAAAAAAATTATGATTTTCTTTCACGGTCAAATTTTTTTCTGAGTGAATACTTTGCAATAGATTCGGATCATTTATTAAAATGTCGTGAAATTTCTCACATGAGTTGGTCAAATTATATTTTATCCTTAATACAGATTTTAAATTTTTAATGTTCAATTGTCAATATTTTATTCTGCTACAAAAAACACATTCTGTTGCTAAATTTGTTCCTGGAAGGGAGAGTGCATGTTCTACAATTTTCAAAATATTTTCATAAGGAATATTGTTCTGCTTAAAATGAAGGAATAACTCCATCAATTTTTTGTCTGTTTCCACATTTGCAGACAACCAACATTTAATTTTTTCTTCTTTAATATATCTGTTTACTAATGACACCTCATCAAAAAGATCATTTGCACAAATATTTTTTTTTCGGAAAATGGTTACTAATATAATAAAAAGATTTTTCCACATATTCCCATAAAATCTCCTTTTTTAATGCCACCCAATTCTTTTATATTTGATTTCTGCTCTTTCACAAAAATCCTTCAAACTGTCAACCAGCACAGTATATATATAAAAATATGAATAAATTTTTGCATTAATATTTTCAAGATCCACTGGAAGTAAGTTAGATGCTGTTTGAATAGTACTGTGTAGAATGTGCTCTGCACAACCTACTCCAATAATTTTCTGATTCAAATATTTGTTAAGTTTCGTAAAAACGTTATTGATGCCTCTTCTAGCTTTTGCACCAAATTTAAGTTAGTGTTATTCTCACAATAGGCAATAATTTTATTGTTCAAATTATTCTTTTTTAAAATAGTACTTATTGAATCAAAAATTATTTGTGAAGTTTCACCCGGCAATGAAACAAAATCTAATATTCTAATTTTGATCCCTGTTTCTGGATTTAACAATCTAAGTCTAACAATAGTGGGAAATAATTTTAAATCTTTGTGGTTGCAAGCATCATAATATATGGATATAAATGTGCATTTATCTAGTTCTTTCTGCAATCGTGAAAACGAATATAGTGAAAAACATTACAAATAATTGCTTTGGTTTTTGTCCTTGCTCATGCAAATTTTTTGTCGTACAATGTTTTGATCATTTGCGACATACAATCAATTGATCTGAAACTTTGATTGGGGTTTATGGCGTGAAAAGCAAATAGCCCTTCAGCTAATGCTAGCTGTTCCTCCGTCAACAATATATATTCCTTGATGAGACATAACGACAATGATCGAACACCACCAAGTAAATCTAACTCATTACATTGCCTAATTTAGTTTACTCTGCATGCATTTTATGTTTTTTTTTTTTTTTTTTTTTTTTTTTTTTTTTTTTTTTTTTTTTTTATGTATTTTTAATTTCTTTATATTTACTATAATAGGTAATATATTTTTACAGTACATTTAAAATAAGAAATGCAAATGTTTTCTAAAAAGCGGGACAATTTTAAAAATCAGCGGGACATGGGACAATCCTCCAAAAAGCGGGATTGCCCCACTAAAATCGGGATGTATGGTCACTTTACCCTAAGGCTAAAATATAGAAAAGGCAAAGTCAAGGGTTAAATTCATCAATACTAATGAGAATACACTAGTGAAGTAAAGCACTGCGGTTTTACATAATTTCTGAGTAAGCTATTCGTACAAATTGAAATAATTCTTGCATTTAAACTTATATTCCAAATTAAAATTTAACTTGAAATTAATGTAGATAATTTCTGAGAGAATTAGATTTTTGTAGCGTAGTTTACGTGATATGAGAGGGATCAAGTGATATGAACCGGCGAATCAGGATGTTAAACCATGGTAAATTCTTAAATTAACCTCTTTTTACAAATTTATTGTATTTATTTATTGGCTTTTTACAAAATTTTAAATGATATTAAAATGTTTATGCCTTCAAAATAATAATTCTTAGAACTAACATTCGTTAACATTTTTTATTTGTGTATATTGTATGTTGTCGTCAATAAAGTCTGCTTGGCGAGATTTGGGCCAGCAAAATGAAAAAGTACAGGATTTTCTTTTAACTGTGTAGAAATTAAATAAAAATAACCAGAGTAGAATATCATACTCATTAGGATTTAAACAAAATAAACCCCGTATTGTTAATATTTTCTACAGCGACTTATCTGCACTATATATGAAATTATTCTAGGTTGCGATTTTATTTTTCAAACTAAATTATCCTACAGTTAATCTTTATTTGTAATACAATGGGCGAATAAAAAGTATATATCTCCTATTACCTGCTGATGACAAGAAATCAGCACCTTCAAATATTAGCAGCTTCTGGCCTGTAACAGGTAAATAAAACTAATAAAAATATCAGTTTTTTTTTAATTTAAAAAAATGGAAAATTTCTTCATGCAGGATGCTAATTAAAATCAAAGGTTTTGCTTTCTGTCGAGAGAAATTAGTTTTTACCATGCCATTTGCAAAACTTGGCTGTATAGCCAGTTGAAATTAATAAAAGCATTTGAACGTTTTAGTAATTAGTAGTCATTATTAGTTTATTAATTTCACTATATAAAAATGGTACATATTGTAATTAATAACTCATTATTGTTTAATCAGCTTGTAAATCCAATAATGGAAAGAAAGTAAACCTATTCAGTTTTCATGAGTATCACTATTATTTCAATAAAATTATGTGCATAAAATATTGTACTGAATGGTTAGAGAACATTATGCAAGATACACATGATGAATTTAAGTCAGAGATAGACTTTGAATTCTTGGTACTTTTCTGTTTTGCCAGTCGGCAGTAATGGTACAAATGATGTGTAACGGAATATCCTCGCAGGTAACCTTTTACGCATCATTTTCAAAACAAATCGCAGTCATTTCTTATCAGAGTGATTATTTCTTTCAATACTGGCATACAATTACATAGAATGTTTACCAGATAGTTCAGTTTTTATGCCCTAAGGCCATTTGCGGTAATTAAGTCAATTAGGATGCAATCTCACTGCTCACCCGAAGGTGAAACTGTAGAAAAGTAGAGGGTTAAATTCTTCAATTCTAATGAGAATGCACTAGCGAAGTAAAGCACTATGGTAATTACTAAGAGAATTATATTTTTGTAGCGTAGTTTACGCGAGATGAGATCACTTGGTGTCACGTGATATGAACCAGCGAATCAGGATGTTGAACCATGAAAGCATAGTAAATTCTTAAATTAATGTCTTTTTACAAATTTATTGGCTTTTTACGAAATTTTAAATGATATTCAAATGTTTATACCTTCAAAATAAAAAATTCTTAGAACTAAAATTTTTTTGTGCATACTGTATGTTGTCGTCAATAAAGTCTGCTTGGCGAGATTTGCGCCGGCTAAACGGAAAAGTACCGAATTCTTCATTTATCCATAACAAATAGATAAATTCTCTGCATTTTGGAACTACAGTAGAACTTGGAGACACGAATTTAATTCGTTCCAGCGTTGACCTCGTTTAACAAAATTCCCGTGTCTAGAAGCAAACTTTCCCATTGAAAATAGTGAAAATCCAGTTAATCCATTCTGCACCTCCAAAAATATCAACATAAAAATCAATTTCTCCAATAAATAACACTGGTAAATAATATAACTGTAGTTTACCTTTATCATAGCTTCTGCCACCGAATCGCCTTTTAACTGCTTCTCGTTATTTCACACCAACAACAGCTTCTCAACATCTGCTAGGAGTTTTAGGCGGTGCTTGGCAGTAACGGTAATGCCTTTGGCCACATCAAGTTTCTTAATTTCTTCCTTCTTTTTCAGAATAGTGCAGATCATTGATGTCGAACGGCCGTAAGTCTTCACCAATTCTGTCGCTCTTACAATATGCTTATCTTTATCTATGATTTTTTTCTTAATTTCAATGGCCATGGCTTCCTTTTTTTTCTTTGCAGCACTATCTGAGGCAATAATCTTCTTGGGAGGCATCATAAAATAATTATTTTCACATTACATGTAAAAAACAATTAACTCACAAGGCACAAACATGTAGATCAAAGAACAATGAGTGATCTGATCCCCAGAGTCGAGCCAGATCAAGAAATGGCGCCACTCATATAAACAGCCTGACTCCTTGCTCGTTACTCGAGTCGATGCTCGTACTTAGGAATTTTTGCTCATACTTTCCTCGTAGAGGAAGAGGTTCTTGTACCTTTATAGAGGTGCTTGTATCTCAAGCTTCCACTGTACTTTATGAAAATGATCATGCTGAACTTGAGTAGTGAGTATGCTGCTGAGTTTTAAGTAAATATTTTATTAAGTTATGGATTATATTTGATTTTAAAATGTATTCAAAATTAAACAGGTTAGCCGTAATATTTGTATATGTTTCTCTTTACTACTTGCACAGTAATAATTGTGATCTGACTTTCTGCCAGTTACTACCCTTTTTTTTTCCACTGTGTTGATTTTATACTGATTATAACTAGCAGTTTTAACCACTTTGACAAAAACTTCCATCTGTAATAAAAATGTGTATTCACAGCCATTTTTTATGCATATTAAGCTGACAAATGTTAATATAATTATTTGAGTTCTGATAAACTCCTAGAAGGCTAGTAGGTTTAAGAAAAGTGCGGAACTATTCTTATATGTGCCCTCAAGTTGCCAAACATTTTTGGCAAGAAACTCCATGGTGCCATATTACTATCTAAATTTTTTGTCTACATTTCGAACTTTAAGCCTAAAATGTCTCCAAAAATGCTGTTTTCGCACATGCAAAAACCACGTTTTAAACACACAATTTAACCTAAAAATTCGAAACAAAAACAAAAAATTTAGGTAGCAAAAACATAGTTTCTAACCAAAAATATTTGACAAGAATCCATGTACACAGCGATATGTTTTAACTTAAAAAAAATCTATGAATTGCACAATCTAGGCAGCAAAAGAATCTACGAACTACACACACCTCACTTTAATAAATTAACATAACAATAAATTTAAATGAATACCATGTACACAGCGTTCTATTTCACCTTTAAAAAACATCTACGAATTGCACAATGTAGGCAGCGAAAGAATATACGTACTATGCACACCTCTCTTTAATAAATTAACATAACAATAAATTTCAACGAATACCATGTACACAGTGTTCTGTTTCAACTTTAAAAAATATCTACGAATTGCACAATCTAGGCACTCTGCACTAATCAACAAAATAACTTAATAAATTTCAAACAATTCAAAAAAAAAAATAAAAATAAAAATAAAAAATAAAAAAAAAAATAAGGACAGAAATTCATACTAAAAAAACAGTGAACATAACATTCTACAAAATAAGAACAATAAAATAAAATGCACTTGCCATGAATGAATGCTTTTTTGAACAGCAGAAATGCCAATTTCATGCCACCACATAATCACTCATATTTATATGACAGCCAGACACACAATCCAGAAAATTCATACTATGGTTCACAAATAAATGTTCAAAACCTTCTTTTCCTAAATCCTTGTAAGATTTCCAGCCATCCGAAAAAATAGTTGTACAAGGCTCAATCCACTCTTTAATACACTGCATCAGCGTTTCCTTACTTCTATCATGCACAGCCATCGAGCCCAGACCCTCTAGCAACCACATCTCTCATTGCAACATAGGCCATTGCAAAACATGCACGACATGAACCAACGAGCAATTAAAACACTCTAGAAAAGAGTATTCAACGTCAAAAGGGTTGTCGTACAACATGCAATCGTGCCAAAAACCAGCGCAGAACACGTATCGCCACATTTGGTGATCTTAGGGCGCATATAAGAGTAGAGCCAAAAGTGCATGTTGTATTTCTCTTTTCAGTGTTTCTTAAGGTACAGTAATGGTTATTGGCAAAGTTAAACAAAATTAGTGTTAGTTCAAAAATTAGTTCATAAATTTTGCAGGATTAGTTTCGATGGTTTAAATACAGAACCATCTTCTTCAGCTGCCTAAATGCCAAGCAATGGTATCAATTAAAAGCATATTTATTACTCTTTCCTAGAGACTTATGTTACTTTTTTTACCTCTTGTTTTGGTTTAAATATATTTAATCAAAATACTAAATTTTGCATAGAAACAAGCCATTTTACATCTAAAAGTACATTAAAATTGCAATATGTTTTAAAATAATCTTGCAAAAAAGTACCTAAAAGATCATTTTCTATTTATTTTAAAATGTAATGTATTTAAATGTTGACTACCAACTAATTTTTGTATCAGTTTGCAAACTGCTGTTTCTTCATTGTATCAGAAATTAAAAAACTTCGCTTGCATATCACCAGTTTTAAATTTGGGAAAATTCTCTTTTAGCTCTCACCAATGCTGTTGCTGTTCGCTTTTTAGGACCTGCTTAGTAAGTAATTTAAAACAATCAGTTTTACTTCCTTTTGTAAGAAAGGTGTTTCTGTGAAATATGTTACTGATAAAAGGTATTTTTATCTTTTATTAGGAAGTTTTTTAAAACAAAGATTAGCTAATTACTGTAGTAGAAAGGAATGAATAATTTTTGAGAAATTATAATGTTTAAAAACATTTTGATACATTATAACTTGCAATATATTTGATTTTTTGCTTTCTTTAGACTGTGTTATATTCTTCTGTTGCATTTCCTCCCTTTAAAATGTTGATAATTTTCATCTGTCCAATAAATAGAAAATAAATAATGATTTCTTAGTGATGTTCTTTATTTTTTCAGAGTCTTCATTATTTTTTTTCCTGTCAAAATGTTAAACATATTTAATTTATCAACACCTGAAAAAAGGAGCAGTTTTTTACTTCATTGTACAAAGTTTATTTTATTTTTATTCCTTGTATTGTAATCCTGAAAAATTCTGGGTTTCATATTTCAACGAAAATATCCATTTTGACTGCTATCGAATGCAATTTAACTATGTTTTTGTGTGACATCTGTATGTAAGGATAGAATAAAGAATTCTTTTTCTCCAAACAAATTATAAAACTGATTTAAAATGGATTCAGAAGATATTTTTTTCATGGTGTCTCTACCTACATACATTTGTATCTCTCATAACTCAAAAACGAGTAGCCTCAGAACTTTGAAATTTTGTATATAGGACTGCTATAACATGAAGTTGTGCACCACCCTTTTCTGGTTGCAATTGACCGCATCAAAAGTATAAATATATATATAAGAATTTAGCAAACATTCTCTCATTTATATAAAGCTACTTTAAATTTTCACTTATGAAAATTCACTTGTAAAGAAATAAAAGGTCTGTTTCTACATATGTTTCTCTCATAACTCAAAAACAAGTAGTCTCAGAACTTTGAAATTCTGTATATAGGACTGCTATAACATGAAGTTGTGCACTTCCCTTTTTTGTTTGCAGTTGACTGCATCAAAAGTATATATATATGTAAATATGAATTTAACAAATATTCTCTCATTCAGATAAAGGTAATTTAAATTTTGGTTAGAGTTGACTTTAGGGTACCCCTTGTATTATCGCGAAGTTGTTGTTTCAGTTATCTCCAAGTTGTTCCGTTTATTGCCAAGTTGTTCTTTCATGTATGGTAACCTGAGTTATTGAATGTTATGGAAACCCTATTATGATGTAATCATTTGCATTATTCCATGAAATTTTGAATCATGGAATGTTTTGTAAGGGCTTTTGTGGTGTGTTTTTTTAGAAAATACATTGCTTGTTTCATTGTTTAGACAGTAGAATGACTGAATGTAGTAAGATTAATTTGAAGTTTCTATACGATTTGGAATGAAAGGGGGAAAGTGCATTAATTGACTGCGGATTCTAGTTCAGATAATTTTAGGAAGTTTTTGGATACCGTTAAGGAAATTTGTGTGCCACAGAGGTAAGTAAGTGGATATTTGCTTTGTGTAATGCTTAAATGCATAATCCTTTTTTATGTTATTGTTTGGTTTAAAATGTTGTTTATTGAGATTATGGTTTTTTTTTTTTTTTTTTTTTTGTTTGTTTGTTTGTTTGTTTGTTTGCCTCCTCTGTAGAATTGGGTGCTCCTTTGACTTTTTTTAAGTGAAAATATATCGATGTGTACATGAACAAACTCAAGGGCTTAGGTGCGCAAAGCCTAGTTTGTGCAATTTTCTGATGTTTTTTGAAGTAAAAATAGGTCGATGTGTACATGGATAAAGTCAAGGGAGTACATAGTGCCAGTTTTGTGCAATTCTGGGATTTTTTTTAAGTGAAAATAGGTCGATGTGTAAATGGATACCGAGTTTGTGCAATTCTTTGTCTTGCTATTTTGGCTTTATGTAGTGGCGATTTTTGGCGCAAAAATGCCTAATTTTTGCCAATTGCTAGTGTTTGCCTAGTTTGTGCCAATTGCACAAATTGTGCAATTCTCTGATGTTTTTTGAAGTGAAAATAGGTCAATGTGTACATGGTTAAAGTCAAGGGTGTGCACAATGCCATTTTTGTGCAATTCTGGGATGTTTTTTTAAGTGAAAATACGCTGATGTGTACATGGATACCGAGTTTGTGCAATTCTTTGTCTTGTTATTTTTGTTTTATTTAATGGCAATTTTTGGCGCACAAATCGCCACTACGCAAGCCAAAATAACAAGTCAAAGACTTGCACAAATTCGGTATCCATGTACCGCCAACTTTTGCCAAGGGGTGCCCTAAAATGAAAATTCAATTGTATACAAATAAAAGATTAATTATTGCTGCAAACTAATTAGCAATGTCATTCAAATTCAAAAAGCATGTGTAAATTAAGTGAAAGTGTTTAAAAACATGAATTATTATAACATGAAACATGAATATTTAATAATCCTAAAAATTTAAAAGAATTTTAACAATTCATTTGAAAACAAAACACAAACATGCCTAAGTATTTTCGTGCATGAAGCTGCCATATTTGTTTACATTTGAAACTTGGCAGAATAGGAAATGAATTATTTTTGCCAAGTGGGACCAAGATGAAACTTAGTTTTGAACACAAAAAAATCTGCCTTTTTACCTGCGGGCCGAGCCCCTTATCTCCGCAGATAACAAATTATTTAAGTGGTCTCATCAATATTGATCCCAATACATTGCATCGACTTGAATGTAGGGATTACATGGATTACCTTTTTCCATAAAACAAATCATCAAAAACTAAATTAAATGATTGAGAAGTTTTATTGGTGTGTTCTCTACACACTAAGCACATGACTAATAACTGACATACAGATGGAGACTCTCTCTTCACTTTTAAAGTTGCAGTTAAAAGAAAAACAGAATGAAAAATTAATAACTTGAAACGGTAAAAATATATTTACGGGTGCCCTTTGGTGAAAATTAGCAGTGCATGGATACTGAGTTTATGCAGTTCTTTGACTTGTTGTTTTGGCTTTGTGTAGCATTAATTTTTGCGCTGCACAAAAACAAAATAACAAGTCAAAGAATTGCACAAACTCAGTATCCATGTACATATCGACCTATTTTCACTTTAAAAAAACATCAGAGAACTGCACAAACATGGCATTGCTCACTCCCTCTACTTTGTCCCTGTACACATCGATGTATTTTCACTTAAAAAAGTCAAAGGAGCAACCCAATTCTACAGTAGACCCAAACAAAAAATACATAATCTCAATAACCTACATTTTAAATCAAATAATAAAATAACATAAAAAGGAAATTCATCTTATGCATCTAAGCACTACATAAAGCAAATATCCACTTACCTTATTTAGAAATTTCTGAGTCCTTCAGTCTGTGGCACACAAAATTCCTTAACTGCATCCAAAAACTTCCTAAAATTATCTGAACTAGAATCTATATATCGGTGTAACCACATAAATTCATAAAAATAAGAGTAAAAAATATCCACTGTAGTGTCGGACTGAGGTCAAGAAACACTGTAAGTAGAACTTCAGTCCATTGGAGAGCTGTGAGCTTTAATTGCAGATTTTAGGTTCCTATGGAAATGCTCTATTTTTCCATTACATTGGGGATGATAGGGCATGGTGTGGCAAATCTTTGAACCACATGTAACAGCCAACTTTTGAAACAGTTGTGATGTAAATTGTCTACCTTGATCTGTAACAATTCTGTTTGGAACTCCAAATCTGCGTATCCAGTTTTAATAAAATGCTTTGCTAACTAATTCTGCTGTATTGTCTTCCGATGAAATCCTCTCAACCCAGGAAGAAAATCGGTTGATACATGTAAGGCAATAAATTTTACCATTTGAGGGAGGCAATTGACCTTTTAAATCGATATGGACCACACTCAATCTGGAGTCTGCTTTCTGGTATTCTCCCAACTTTGATTTTGTGTGCCTGGTCACCTTGGCTAGGTATTCACTTGAATCTTTCTTGATATTTGGCCATACAAATCTGGCAGTCATTTACTTAACTGTAGATTTGATGCCAGGGTGCAAAAGACCATGTATATGTTTTCTTTGAGATGGTTTAGGCAACTGCTTTCTGCATAGTGCAGCAATCTGGTGGTGAAATAATGAAGTGAAAGGTGTTCTAACATAGACATCAGCTTTAATTATTATTATTATTCAAGCGTATGGAATTTTGCATATTGTTATTATGTAGTATCTGGCTTACATTGCCATTACTTTTGTGCTGCCATTGAGTTGTGTTTAACACAAAAGATTTTGCCGTTAAACGTAAAATTCAGGAGGAAAAAAATTTTTAACTTCCTTTTGTAGAACTTTATTTTCCTGTTCTTTAATAAGTATTATTATGTAAATGATTTCATTTTAATCGGATTGTTTTGAAGTGTGAAAATTGCATTTTGTTTATAATTTTCATATTTACCAAGGTAGATTTTTTTTAAGAATTAGAATTATTGGACTGTTTAAAAATTAGCAGGCTTAACATATTATCTAAAAATTACTTACTTAAGGCTATTTCTTGAAATCAAGGTATATGTTATAATTTTAGTCATTTAAGCTAAGGTTTAAGATAAATGAACATCCTCTAGAAAGTCTAAATAATGGACAGGCTGGGTATAAAAATGATAACTTTTGTTTATATTTACTAATCAAATTAATGTTTATATTGAATAAAAGTGGTTAATTCTATATTTAACATTTTCAAATAAAATTCCAAGCAAATGGTAATAAAATACCAAGCAATAGTTGTTACTTTCTGATTATTTGTGCTCTCAGTCTCAATATTCGATAAAATTAAGTTTTTTATGTGCTTTTTGAGTATACATGTGACAAAAGTGACCTTGCACATGTGCATACTATATGTGTGATTGAATATGTATGGATTACACATTTTGCATTCAACTATCATTTTGTTAAACAGCTGTAAAAATGTAAATTTAGTGATATAAATTTTTGTTTTTGCTCATAAAATTTTGTGTTTTATAAAATCCTTTTATTATTATTTATGAAGAGAACAGTAACTGTCTGTAAAGATAGTCTAATATATAGTTTTCCATAACCCGTTCACTACCGCTCCCTAGTTAACTCGGGCTGAGAACCGCACCCGGCTCAGCATGGTTAAGGCTCCGAGTTAAAAATGTGACACTGAACTGGTTAAGTCACAAAGTCGGTTTGAGTAGGTGACTTTTCATGGGATGCAGATAATCAGAAATTACCAAGTATTTCACCTTTAAAATTTCAAGAAATACTATTCTACGAAAATTTTATGAAGAGAAAAAAGTATTAGAACCCAGCAGAGTTGCCAACTCTCCCGATTTTCGACTGCTCTTTCTGCCAACCTGATTTACAATATATTTCTCCTGACTTTTTCTTATTCTTAAAATTTCTCACAATTTTTATGGAACGTGGCTTAATACTTTGTTATTTGAACAAAAAAAAAAAAAAGTGATTTTGGATGTCTGAAAGCAATTAAATGTTCTCTAGATTATATCTAAAAGAAAACCTTGCGAATCAGGTAAGAATTTCTGCTTTGTTAGTGAGAGCATACGTATCCAGAAACATCGTTCACCGGTTCTCCAATGGGCATCGACCTCCACTGCGTGTCATCTGGTATATATTAGCAAATGAGCACAAAGCAAGCTCAAGGCTGTTATTTGGATGTTCTTAAGTTATTTCGTTCATCTTGTCCTGAGTTGTGTGAGTACACGTGTCTTCAGAAAATAGTTTTAGAAATTATCATCATTGTTATGTCTGCGAGAAAGGTGAAATACTTGTGCACATTTCAAAAATCGTACACAGTAGACTTTCCTTCCATTATTTCCTCAAGGAAATGTAATAAATTTCCGATGTGTACCATCTGCCATTGTGATTTTTCGATTTCGCATGGTGGAAGGGCGGATGTTCTCAAACATGTGCAAACACAAGAACAACATGAGTTGTTTTGAAAAAAAAATGAAAAATTAGATTTTTCTTTGGAAACAAAGGACCAAAAAGTTATTAATGCAGAATGTCTGTTCTCTGCCTTTTTACTGGGGCACAACCTGCCACTGAATGCATCGGATTACGCTGCCGCTTTATTTAGAAAAATGTTTCCGATAGTAAACTCACTAAGAAATACTCAAAGAGCTGCTGGGACAAAAAACAGGTGCAATTGTTAAAGAAATGGGTTTGAAAACTAAATCTTCATTTATTGATTGCATTAAAACAGTTCCGCTGTGCCTCTCTGCTGATGGAAGCAATAATACCGATTTGAAACTGTATCCAATTGTTGTTTCTTTTTTTAATCCAGAGTCTTCAAAAATTGAGTGCAGTTTACTTTCTGTCCCCACTTTAAAAGGACCACAGTTTTTAAACTGAGGTTTTTGGAGTGTAAGACAGGAGTGTGTTTCTTTCTGACCTCCACTTGCTCCCTGCATTAGGTCCTGCCAGCGCTGATAATTTGCAATTGTTCGTCTTTACATTACCGCTGCCAACATTCGAATTTGTTATGACGATAGAGTTACCGAGTCAGCTTAAAATGAAGTTAAATTGTACAGTCTTTGATCACTAGTCCATATTTTTAGTTTGCATTTGATTCTTCTTGCATTAAATTATATTATTACATCACCACGAGCTGTAATTGATTTTTTTAGCATAAGAACATGGATGGTGGTTCAGTAAAACCATCGAAACTAGTCCTGTGAAAATTTTGAAAATTAACGCTGATTTTTGTTGTTTGACTTCTGAATTAGTACTTATTCGGCATGTTATTGTATCTTAATCATAAGAACATGCTTTATGTTCTTCTTTTTAAGTAAGAAGCTTATTTAAATCTTTGTAGTTACTTTCAGATATAGCGATAATTTGCTTCACATCTGTCTGGAGGGTTTTGGACTATTTAACTTTTACCAGATCAAGTAAACTCTCATAAGTAATTTTGGAGAGATTGACAGATTAGGAGATACAACACGTAGAAACTAGTGAGAGCATTGTCTTGCGTATTGAGACAAAGTTCTAAATGTGTTAGAAAAGATGCTTAAAGAGCATCTTAATTGATATAAATTAGCCAAAATTAAAAAGACGCATAAATATTTGTTGCTACAAAATATAAATATTTTGTAGCTTTTAATGTGTAATTATTCTAATATCGTTTAAGAATCAATGCCATAAATTACACATATTTTAAACTGTGAAATTTTATTATATTGTGATTTAATAAGGCCTTTTTTAACAAATATTGTTAAAAAATAAATAAAATTTAATAGTGGCCATGTAAATCCATAATGACTAAGGTTATCTAATACCTAATTGAATTACTTATAACTAACTGGTTACCTTTAAAGATTATCTCTGCATTTTAAAGCGAGTTATTGCCTTTCATTAGGTCATAAGATAAAACACAAAAATTTAAAAATTCATGTAAAGCCTATTCTTTGCATCTAGTGAGACTTCAAATAATGCGAAACAACTTGTCATCTCTGGTGCTTTAGTGGATTATTAGGGCCTTAAACTATATTAACTGAGTTACAACCCCTGGAACTCTACAAGAAGTTACGACACTAACTGCGTCAGTTATTATGAGTGCAAAATATTTAATGATAAATTTCATAAACTTTATTTTATTCTTAAACTTACTAATAATTATATTTAATAATAATTCATCCTACTTATGGATCTATTTTATTTTTAGGATGGTATTACAAAAGTGAAGCTCGGCATAGATACTATTTTTAATTGAATTTATTCAGTTCCCATTTGCTTATAGGTCCTTAATTTTTTCATTAATGGTCCTTAAAAGTACTTAATTTCCGTGTGCAGAAATGTGTACGAACCCTGTAAATGGAGATGTAGTTACTACTTCCATTGTTAAAAAATAGGTTTGAGAAAAATAAAGTAATTTCTGCAGCATTCACAGCAATTCAACTGGCAATTCTCAAAATATGAGGTGTATTCGGAAACTAAGTACTGTTTTGAAAAAAGAAAAAATAAAACAATTTTTTTCGAATCCAATTTTATTTTTACATGAAAATACATGTCTTAAACTATTTTTCAACATAGTTTCCGCCAATGATCAAACACTTGTCATAGCGGGTGACCAGTTTTTGTATACCGTCGTCAAAGAAACTTCCCGCCAGTTTCGATAACCACGACTCCACAGCATTTTTCGTGTCATCGTCAGATCCGAAGCGCTTGCCACCAAGCTGGTGCTTCATGTGCAGGAACAAGTGATAGTCAGACGGCGCCAAGTCTGGGCTGTACGGCGGGTGATCGAACTGCTCCCAATGAAACTGTCGAATTAACGATTGAGTGACGCCAGCAGTATGGGGCCGAGCATTGTCATGGAGCAGCACAATTCCTTTACTGAGCCTTCCTCTTCGTTTGTTTTGAATGGCACGCCTTAGTTTTGTTAAAGTCTCACAATATCGTGCCGCATTAATGGTTTCACCTCTGGGAAGAAATTCAGTAAGCAAAATGCCTTTCCTATCCCAGAAGACAGTGCACATGGTTTTTTGTGATGACATTGTTACTTTGAACTTTTGTTTTTTCGGAGAATGAGTGTGTCTCCACTCCATTAATTGTTGTTTCGATTCTGGTGTGAAATGACTCGCCCAAATTTCATCACCTGACACAATTTGGTTTAAAAAGTTTTCTCCCGCATGAGAAATGTCAGAGCACTACCAAGTCGCTTTGTTTTGTGAACATCAGTGAGCATTTTTGGAACCCATCAGGAACACAATTTGCAATAATTCAAGCGATCAGACACAATTTCGAACAAAACAGTATGTGAAATTTGTGAAAATGCCTCTGAAAGAGTTGTCATTGTGAAGCGTCTGTTCTCATGAATTGCTTCATCAGCTTTCCTTACCAAATCATCGGTGACAACAGAAGGCCGACCACTCCGATCCTTGGCGTGGACATTTGTTCGACCTGCATTAAACATTCTTACCCACTTGCTCACCATTCCATCACTTATCGCATATTCACCGTAAACTTCTGTTACTTGACGATAAATTTCAGCCGGTTTAACATTCCGCGCGTTCGAAAACTTTATCACGGCACGAATCTCACAGTCAGTGGGAGAACTAATTGTATTAAACATTTTGAATGTGCACAGCAAACTGAAAACACAACATAGAGCAACCAAAATGGCGACAATTGAAAGTCAGTGAACAAGAAAGACTAGTGTTCATGCGCGAGACGCCTATTACTGCGCTGCAACGGCGCTAGAATGAAACGGTACTTAGTTTCCGAATACGCTACATAATACTGCAAAATATAAGCGTAAAGCTGATACAAATTTCTCTCAAAATAAAAAAAGTTCCTCAGCACACGAAACATTTTCCAAATACTGTAAGTTTATCTTGTGAAGAGCGAATATTTATGTTTTTTCCTTCGGACCTTAACAAAGTTTTTTCCTTTTTTTTTTTACAATTCATTTTGCCATCATTCGATGTTCTTAACACAATTCTACAAAGCAGAATTCCATTAATTCATGTTTTACAATCAATTATTTATGATCTGTTTAAAGACATTTTATCAAAGTTTGTAAAACCAGTCTTGTGTTCTGTCTTGTAATTCTATATATGATGTGATGTTATGGTGTTCTATTATGGTGAAACAGAAAATCAGAAGAAAGATGAAGATTTGGTAATAGGAGCTGCAGCTACAAAAGTAGCGGAAGAACTTTCAGAAGGCAAAAATAAGTTTTATCTTAATGTTAGAAGTTAGTTCTGTCGAGTATGTGATTACATACCACATAAATTTCCAGTCAACAATGAAGTGATTTTGCATGCTAAAATTGCTGATGTTTCTGCTCTAGCAAATGCATCTTTTCCTGATATAAGGTACTTTTTGAACAGATTTCCTCTGTTACTTCATTTAGTCATGAAAGATGATGATATTGATTTTGCCACTGATAATATTGCAGTCGCAATTTTGCAGTTTACAATTAGAAAACTGGAATGAAGTTATAAAATCAGCTAGGATTGACACCCAGTGGAGTTTAATTGAAAAACTGAAAGGTGCTGATGAAATTTTAAAATATAGTGAACTGTCTAGAATTATGTTGGCCATCTTGACAGTCCCCATAGTAATGCAGAGTGTGAGAGGATTTTCAGTGTTGTTACGAAAACGAGAACTAAATTTAGATCAAAAATAACGATGCAAGTGATAAAAATGTTTTTTTTTTTTTTTTTTTTTTTTTTTTTTTTTTATGTTTAACGTATTTTTATGTTGTTTGCATTTTAGAATTAGTAACTATTTAAAGTTAATTCATTATTGAAAACTATATTTTTATCATTTGAAAAGTCTTTTTAACATTGTGAAAAATCTCCCGATTTCTTAAAAAAATCTCCTGATTTTTGAGTGTCATAGGTTGGTAAGTATGCATTGTGGTGTCAATTTTTTTTAAATAAATGTATGCCTGTAAAATCTTTTTATTTTTTATTGATTTTAAATTGTGCATACTGTCATTATTTAATAAATAAATTATAATCTGAAATTAAAGCTTTCATTGGGATCTGAAATGAAATTTTTTTTTTATTTCATTTTTATCTTCTGTGGGAACATTATTAAATACACTGCTGACCATTAAAATTGCTACATCAGGAAAGCAAAGAGCAGAATCTTTTACGTACACAATATAATGAGAGGAAGGCATGATAAATTTGGTGATGATTTTGGGATAAACAAGTGCAGAATTCAGTACACATAGCTGCCATCTTAGGCAGCAACAATGACTATAATCTAGCTGGGTATTGAGTAAAACTGAACTTGAATGACAAACATGGGTGTTTCATTCTATGTGGCTTTAACTCTGTGCTAGAATGCATCAATCATAGGAGTGGCAGGCCAGTTTCTCGGTAACCCAACACCAGATATTCTCAGTGGGTGAGAGATGTGGCCCGGCAGCAGTTGTACACTCACTCTGTATCAAGGAAGGTCAGAACAGCATGGGCAATATGCAGTTATGCATTATCTTGTTGAAAGAAGACACTACCCAGGCCTCAGAGATAAGGCACATCTACAAGCATTAATATGCCAGAAATATAATGCCGTATATCCACATGATCGTCTGTGAGAACAAAAATGACCGGGATGTGTTCCCGTTAGTACCCCATACCAGCACACCATGTGCTAGTCTTGCATGATGATCATTAATGCAAGCTGGCTGTGTTCGTTCTCTTTGATGCCTCCATACATGGATATGACCATCATGTTACTGTTTTCAGAATTGTAATTCATCTGAAAAGATGATATGGTACCACTCTTGTGCCCAGTGTCATTATTTGCTGCATACTGTAAGTGCTATTTGCCACATACTGTAAGTTCATCTGTTTCTGCTGCAGCATCAAGAGAAGCTTCAGGAATGGTTGCTGTGTTGGCAGTCTGTGGGGCTGTAGACATTTGCTGTGAGCAGTAGTTTACATGAACCAAATTCCTGACTCAGTACATGATGTGAAGTGCTGGATTTACTTATAAGCTGCACAAGATATATCTTAGCGCCTCCAAAAATTGTACCATATCCCTCATAAAGATCCCTCTCATATCTTGACTAGCTTAGGATCTCGTCAAATCTAAATCCGGTTCTGATGATGTAGCAGTATGATCTCGTAAGGCCGAGAGGACATGTTTGTCTTCTTGAACATTAACAAGCCTCAGTAGTCTAACTGTTGTTGAATTTCAATATGTGCTGGTAAGAGTTTCTCCTTCATACACAAGGCATAACCTGACCTTTACACAAACAACCTGATGTTCAAATAAAACTGAAAGGCATGCAGCAAGAAGGGCCCAGCTCCACTTTGGTAGATTTTGTGTTCATGGGTCTTTTTTGTTTTAAAAAAAAAATCATTTTTTTGTATTGAGGTAAAAAGCCATTGGATTAGACGTAAAAAATCATTTTTACTAGCACTTTTAATGAGGAAAAACATTTGAAATGCAAGTTAAAAGATGAATTTTTGAAATTTTTTTTTAACTTTCTGAAAATTAAAAAATGTGGAGCTGGGCACTTGTTACTGCAAACCCTTCAATTTTTAAATGAGAACTTTGCCGTGCAATCTTTCTATTTATACACAATGTAAATGACATTACTCATACCTCCTTTGTACGCATGTGCATAATGCTAATCATTTGCATATCCTAATAGGTAGTATCTTTCATACAAATTTGATATTTGTAACATGCCACCTGCATGGTGTTCTATTTTTGAAATGTATTTTATTTCTGAATGATCTGAAATGTATTTTATTTCTATAGGTTGGCTATGCCAACTAGAACATTTTAGGGCATGTACATGGTAATATTTTGCAGTGTCATTTTGAAGTCTCCTTTTTCACAGCATCTTCAAATTCCGTCACCTATTTGTTTATAGGTTGTACGTACTTTGATTTTTAATGTATTTTCTAATCCATTATCTTTTCTTTTCCCTTTCATTCTTGGGTAAGTTTTTTGTTTATGTCAAGTTTTCTAGGTATTGCATTTAAGGGTTAAACTGTACATTGGGTATCGCTGAATTTAGGGATTATTTGGGTAATATCTTCCTGTCCACTTTTGTGCTGCACTGACATACTGGAAAAAAAGAAACTTGATAAAGTTTTGATGATTTAAAAACTTTTATTCTTTTTTGTATATTAACTAGTATGCAGTTGAAATGTTTTCCTGTGATCTAGTTACTAGTACAAAAGTCTAAGACATTTTTTTATGCCTCCCAGTTTCCAAAGAACTGCAGCTACTACTACAACTACTGCTCCCGCTACTACAGATGTTACTTCTCCTGCTGTTGCAAAGCTTACTCCCACTGTGATAGCTGAGCAATGCAAGCAAATACAAGAACTGCTGAAGGAAGAACTTCCGAAACCGTACGATGGTCCCGAGAGAGACCATGTCAATTTTCCACGACGTAAGAGGGCCATCTATCCGGGAAAAGTTCGGATGGGTTTTCTTCCTGAAGAATGGTTCCAGGTACTAAGTTAAAAAGTTGTTAAAAAGATTATTTATGTAAAATAATGCAATGAAAACTTTTCATGTTATAGCAATTTTTATCTCATTTTTATGTGTAATTGTAATCAAAGAAAATATTTAATGGGTAAATTATTTCTATGAAATTTTTTATTGGTTTTTTTATTTCTTTGCATGGAGGGGGGGGGAATTGAAAAATATATTTTTCACTAATATTAAAACTTGGTCAATCTCTCTGCAAAACGTTATCTTAAAAACTATTGAAGAGGAGGTTCAAGATTGCTCCAAACATCTTTATCGATATTATGAAACTCTCTAGCCGCTGAAAGTAACTTGTTGAACCGTATGTGGGATGGGTCTTCAACCTACTCAACTACCTTACACTGATAGTATCCCGGCACCATCTTTGGCAGAGAGGTTAGACAAGAAATTAAAAAGTTCAAAAATTAGAGGCCTCAGGCCCTGACTCGATTACTTCAGAACTTATTAAAAGTGCTGCAGGTCAAACCATTGAGGAAATACGTCACCTCATCGAATCAGTTTGGAACCAAGAAGTTTTACCCGAAGATTGGAAGCTGAGCATCATCTGTTCTATACACAAAAAAGGAGACATTTTGGAATGTACCAACTACAGGGGAATCAGTCTCCTTTGTGTTTTTTTACAAACTATTTTCCAATATACTTTTTAGTACACTAGTAACTTATACAGAAAATATTGTAGGGATATTATCAATGTGGTTTCCGCAAAGGAAGATCTACAGCAGAACAAATCTTTAACATTAGGGAAATTTTGGAAAAAAACTAATGAGTATGGCATTGCAACACACCACCATTTTGTTGATTTTAAGACTGCCTACGATTCAAATAACAGAAAATATTTAATTGAAGCCATGAGAGAATTTGCAATACCTGAAAAACTTATAAATTTGGTCACCATTACTCTTACTGAGACAAAACTTAGGATTAAAATCCAGAATAATCTTTCTGAGCCTATTGTTGTTTCAAATGGGCTCAGACAGGGTGATGCACTGGCCTGCTTGCTTTTTAACCTTGCCTTCCAAAAAATAACAAAAAACTCCAACATTAATACTCGTGGAACTATCTCTAACAAGTCTGTTCAGATTTTTGTGTTTGCTAATGATATCGACATAGTCGCACGCGTTAGAGAGAGTTACTTAGAGAGGCTTTTACATCTTTAGAGGTTGCAGTCAGCAAAATGCATCTAGCAATCAAACAAAATAAAACTAAATACATGGCATGTGGTAATAATATCAGCCCCTATTTTGAAATTTGGAATTACAAATTTGAAATTGTTAGCAAATTTAAATATTTAATGCCTGAGATCCCTAGTAGAGTCACAGATGCTAACCGATGTTTTTTCGGTCTAAAAAAAAATACTTGAAGTCTTCACTAGCAAGAAAAATGGAGATTTAATTTACAAAAGCTTAAACAGACCCATTCTTACATGTTCTGCTGAGACCTGGGCAATGACAGAAAAAGCTAAAAGTATCATTTCTGTCTTTGAAAGAAAAATTTTGAGAAGTATTTTTAGTGGCATAAATTGTAACAATATCTGGAGAAGAAGAACTAACTCTGTAAATCTCTTAAAGAAATAGATATAGTAAAATATATAAGGATTCAGAGAACTAAATGGGCTGGCCACCTGTGTAGAATGGATGAAAATCGAGTAACTAAAAAGATCTTCTTGGCCAGATCGTTCGGCACCTGAGAAAGAGGCAGACCTAAATTTAGGTGGCTTAACTGTTTGGAAACAGACTTAAGAATTTAAAAAATAACCAATTGGATGTCCATGGCCAGGGATAGAAGAGTTTGGAATTCGTTTCTAAGGAAGGCAAGGGCCCCATCCTGGGCTGTCTGGCCATTGAAGAAGAAGAGGATAGCCACTGAAAAATTTGATTGTTTTGAATTAATTGAAACATCGGTAATTTCCAGTTAATTCATTTTTAAAAAAATTTCTGTGATTTTTGAAGTTATTGTAAATGTTACAAGGTTTCTTCTCTTTTGTGAAATCAGGGAAATAGAAAATGGTCAGAGAAAATAAAAAGTTTTTCCAGAAAGTCAGAATAGTTCCTATTAGTTCTATGTCAATTTCAGACCAATTTGAATAAATGCAATCTGCAATGCATCATGCTTTTGTGCCGGTGACTAAGCAGTAAAATTGATGAACTCTTGCTTAACCGTTGGTAGGCCCTGACTTCAAGCTTGGTTCAAAATCTTGGCAAAGAACTGGTTTGCATTACAGTTTTCACAGGTTTTCATGTATGTAATGTTAATATGAGCCAGTTGCCATTGAAATATTCTTCACAAAAGCAGCTCTTCCGTCAGGCACGTAGTCCTGATGTATTTTGCTATAATTCAATAATCCAAAATTTTAGGAAGGTTGAAAGAAAATAAATATGTTTTATTTATATTATATTTTAATTCTCTCAGATAATAAAAAATTCATGTTTTAAATAATAATTACTAAACAGAAACTGTTTCCCTGAAAAAGGAAAGCAAAGGAAATACTGTGTTCTTCATTATTCTTTTGTAAAAAGTATTTTATTCATCTTATGTTATGATGTTTATCATCTTGTATAGTCTGTTACTTTAAACTTTACTTTTACTTTTACTGTTACTTTACTTACTAATTAAAATTGGAACTTTGGCATCATTTTCCATCCCCAGATTGCCTTGTTACAATGGATGCAACAGATAGTTCAAGTTGTCTAATTATCATTCCCAGTCCAGTCCAGTTCTGTTTTGTGTATTTTGCTTTCGCAAAAAGTGTGCTAATGAAATCTGACTTGAACTTTTATCTGAAATGTGTTGGAGAAAATAAATACTGTGTGATAATAACAACACATATTATAATCACAAATGACAAGGGTTTGCAATGGAAATGCTTATTTTAAAGAAATTGATTCTAGTTCTTGTCACCTGTCTGTGAGCAATTTTTCTGCCTCTCTTTAGAGATATTACTATTACTGCTGATGCTTTCATTTGACTTTTGATAATGAGTAATATAAAAATATATTTTTTCCTAGTTATGTCATTATATTTCATAAAAAAATATGTGAAATTATTAATTTGTCCATGCTTTAATTTTATAACTAACATTGTTCAGTTTGCTCATAGGAAATCAGAGCAGCTGAATGTTGAATTCTGTGAAAACCATATATTACGTACTGTTATCTTGCACATATCATCATGCTAAAAGTGTAGCTGTTATTTTGGTACTTTGTGATTTTCTGCACCCACAAAAGATGTCAGATCATGGTGACTGTGACTTTGGGAAAACCATACATTTGCCTACCTTTACAGCTGTTAAATACTGTTCTTTTCATAAATAACAATAAAAAGAAGCATTTTATGAGTAAGAAAGACTTTGTTGGAGGGAAAAAATAAGAATATTTATATGGCTGATGTTTATGTTTTTACAGGTGTTCAGCCATTCTGTAATCATCAGAGATACATTGGTTGCTTTTCATCATTTAACTTTAACAAATATTACATTGGACTATCAAGCAAAGGAGGTATATCTTTAACGAGAATTTTTCTTTAAATTGGCTTTTGTTTATGTTAGCAGAGAAAAAAATCTGTGACCTATGCATTCAATTATCAAAAGTATTTTTCAGAACAGTTTTAAATGTTTATGAAGAATTATACATCAATTTCCTTTCATAGGCGGACATTTCGTCTAAAACCATCATTATATCCAAAGGTCTATTTCATTTTCAATGAATATTCTATTTGCACATAATATATTTTCTAACTTTTTTTAGAAAGAGTAATCTTTCACGTTTTCAAAAGAATAAGGGTATACTGGGTGTTGACACTTACAATGTAATAAATCTGTTTTCATATTTCATATATATCAGTGGTAAAGATGGCTGAACACTTGTTCCAGTAATGAAAACAATTACCCTGGAATATTTTCAAAGCAAAATTAAGAAAACTTTTTATGCCACATTTTGCATAAAGTATCTTCTTGTGTATTTTTTATTTAAAATTTGAAATTTTCTCTTTGAAAAAATAAAAAATCATGAATGGAGCAAAATTAATTCATGAGAAATAACTTTATAATGCAATAATTCCATCGTAATATAAAATAGTGGAGAAAAGTGTAATACAGTTTATTTATTCACAAATAATCCCCTCATATGCCTAAATTATGTACTGTTGATTGAGAAATATAGGTTAGTAAATTAAACTGGTTATTTCAATACTTTTTCTTTATCAATATTTTTATGGGCCCTTCAGTAGAGGGGTAAAGATGGCTGAACACTTGTAGCTCGCTCGGGTTTGAATCCCGGCTAAAGGGTTGGTTTCATGGTTTTTGTGTAACATAAATACAAGCCAGCTTACCTTAGAAAGTCTTCTGCGAAGGCATCCCTCCACCTTATATAGATAATTGTTGTGTGCTTTGATGTAATTCAGTAAGCGATCAAACCTGGAGAACGGGTTGATTACATGTGGAGTTTTCCATCAGGAATGAATATGGAAGCAATTTTCTCTTAAAAAGGAGTACACGAAAGCATCCATCCCTTTAAGGTATGTGCCTACATACGAAGCACTTTTTTTTTAAATATATAAAATTTTAATTAAATACACATGTTTTTGAGTAAGATGGGATATAAAACTATGAATTTAAATGGGATTTTATAAAATGTTTCATTAATTTTTTAAATGTAGGCAATATTTAGTAAAATTTTAGTGAAAATTTTCATTTACGCCAGATCTCCTATAATAGATTCTAATGAATATACTTCAGTCATCTTTACACAGTATATAAATATCATACTTACCTGTGTTCTGTAGCAAAAGATTTGCTGTACTTATAAAATTTTTTGAAATATTCAAAACTTAGTACAAAAACTCAAAATTAAAACAAAAAAATTATTTTTTTCAAAATACTGTCTAAAATCATTAAATAAATATAAAGACGTAAGATTTTGCTACAGAACATGATAAATAAATATAATATATAAAGATGAATAAAACAATTTTCAATATTCTAAATACATTTTAAGAAATTATCGTAATCGTAACGTAATTGTCAGAATAAGAACTGAGAGCTGGCTGAAAAAAGTCACTTGCCTTTCCATGTTGGCTGAAAATAACAGTCTGATGTAATTGTGAATGCAGTTGTCAAAAATACTCACCAGAAATTAAAATGACTACTAAAACTTGTACAGTTATGTAGTTCAAAATTATTTTTAACACTATATGTTTTTTATTTTACAAAGTTGACTTAACTAGAAAATGTTTCTTATACTATTAATTTCTTTATCTTCCAGTTCTTTTATAAGAAGACAGGAGTAACTGGTCCATATTTGTTTGGTACAGGTCTACTAACATTCTTGCTTTCTAAAGAGCTGTTTGTAATAGAAGAAGAATTTTCTACTGGAGTAGCCATATTTATTTTAGCTTACACAGCAATAAAGAAGTTTGGCCCAGCAACACGAACGTTTGCTGACAAATTGGTTCAGGTATTAATATTTTTTTCATTCTCTCAAAATGTTGCCATTATTTTTTCAAATAATAATAGTAATAATTGGAAAAGTCTTTTTTTAAGGTTCAATTTTCCAGTTTTTTTAGTTAATAGCAAACATAATTGAACATGCATGATGATTTGGTACACATAGATTTAAAAAAAAAGAACAGAAAATGTTTGTTGGACAGTTTTATTTAAAAATTTAAAATGTTATTGCTGTAGCTGACAAATCTCCTGGTTTTTCATCACAACTTCCTGTCTTCTGGTAGATCACCGAACCTGCTAATTTTTATTTTTTTAACCTTTACTAAGAAAACTGTTTCCCAGAAATAAATTAAATTTATTTAAGTTAATGAAACTTAAATTTTGCAAATTTCATTTCTCTCAGCCAAGTGACTTTGAGCATAATTTTTCTTATTAAATTTTATTTGATCTGATTTGCTTTAACCTCTTGAGTGGCATGACTTTCTTCATCCATTCATGAGTTTTTGTCAGTTGGTATATATATTAGCTTATAATTTGAAATATTTTGCTTTCTTACATTCTTTAATAATGTAAATATCATCTTAATGAATGGAAGTTTATGAAAACAGACTAAAAGAAGTAATTATGTAAACAGGTTTTCATAAGCAGACTCAAAAACCCATATCACTCAGAGGGTTAATCTATTGGAGACATTTTTAGAACATTTTATGAAGATTCACCCAATGTTTAATCAAATATGATTTGTGTTTATTATTTTTTTAATCAGGAAATGGTGCATTTTTATGTTTATCCTCATAATAAATAATACATAAATTGTTTGCCATTTTTTTAATGTATTTAAAAATACATATAAAAAAATTAAAAATAAAAGCCTTCCATCCTACTCAAGATTTTCTCAGTATAAAAGTATAAGAAAACTACAAAATGAAATTAGCCAAAAAAGCATAAAATTTAGAATATTTAATTAAATATTATATTTTACACCAGAGTCACATTATAAGTAGCTCTATAACCTGAATCATGCCTTATGAAATGAATTTAAGAATCGTTCTGAGATTGTGCAACATGAAATCCCTAGTTCTCCTGACATTTCCCCCTCCTCCCATTTTTTTAATTTGAGGATAAGACAATTCCTTTTAAACATTTGCTAGGAATGGCCAGATCGATCGGTATTTATTTACGTTTCTCATCACAAGGATGGTGTGAAAAATACACCACAAGAGAGCAACTGGTATTATTGCTTACAAGAAAGGGGGATATACACTTGCATTCTTCTATGCCTTCTCAATGATTCAAACCTGGGCCTATCATTATGGTTGTTATCTCTACTAAACACCACAACAATCAGAACAGCCCTCTTAAATGGTTGAAAGATGCATTAATTTTGTTTGTGCTGCAGTACAAAGTGTACTATTCAAGATGATACTGTATCATGCATATGTTTCTTCGCTGAAAATGCAACTTCTTGCCAAATGGTTGAAAGATGCAGAATTTTGTTTGTACTTCATCAGCAAGCTGACACTTTGCTGATGTCATTTTGTGCATTTCTTGCTTAAGAATGTATCCAATATCCTTTGATAGCCAAATTCAGCTATTACAGATTTCATGCTTCTGACATGTGTTTTCCATGAACGTATTGAATAGAGGGGTATTTTTGTCAGTATGACTGCTTTATTTATATTCACCTAATTAGACTGGTGATCAAAATTAACCATAATGAGACAATATTCTGAGTAAGTTAATGTTGCAATCAATGCCTACTGCTATAATTATTTATATTAGTTAAACCCAATTCAACACAAAATTGCACTTCTGTGCATACGTTAGGGCCAGAAACATGCAAATTAGGCTATTTACCAAGTGGTGTGGAATGGATGCATGTTGGAATCCCAGTCTGTAGTATTGTTTAAAATGAATGCTGTTTCTGAGAGTGATCAGTAGTTATGGCTCAAAGGCATCATTTAAGTGGAGGTCAAAAGTGGCGAATAATTGGTAGAACGATGCAGGTCAAACACAAATTGAGATCATCAACTGCATCAAAATAGAGTTTTCTATTGTTGTTGGCTTGAAGAAACTGAGAAGCGGCTACAGAAGATTTGGTTTTAGACCTTCAGGCTGCCACAGGAACTCCATTTAGCCATTCCTCTGCTATTGAGGATTAACAAGGTCGGACTGTGCGAGAAAACCAATGGTTTATGTCCCACTCACTCCATCTTCCAGGGGGCCCAATATCAGCTGGTGCCATCCTTATGTTCGATGGAGCCAAGATTACTGCGCCCGAGTATTGTTTACTGAGAATTCCAGATATAGTAAGATTCGTACGGTCCTTAAGAGTCCTTAGGTTTTTTGGAATTGATTTTTGGTCCTTAAAAGTCCTTAATTTTAATCATCTGAAATTTCTGTCTGTTTTTACGACTGTCATTTTGAGTGTGAATTAGCATTTTAGAGGAATATTTTTGGCGTTTCACTGAAAAATATAATATATATCTTTTGAATGAGTTTATAAGTTATAATTTGTTCCTGTTTCTAATATAAACATTGGATACTCAAAAGCATTTCGAAATTATTTCATTTTTTCTAATTAAGAGCTCTTAACCCTTTGACGCACGCTATATTATTTTTAAAATTTTTATAACTAAAAACACTAGAAATTGAATATGAATTAAAAAAAAATCTACTCCCGCCCATTAATCTGTGGGTGGTGGTTTCGCTGTGAAACCAGCACGCGTCTAGAACTTTGAAACTTACTGAGTTAGCAGGAAAAAACAACTTACCTTTTTCTGTACGCATTTCCAATGAATGACGAAATTTGCAAATAAAAAAAAAAACTGCATTTAAAAATTGCATCAAATATAAATTTTTTACTTTGTAAAATAAAGTATATCATCAGAAAAAAATTATAATTTATGTAATTTTTCTGCAGCAGTGAAAACATAAGAACGTACATAATAAGGAAATTGGGATAAATAGATAAAAAAAAATTTCAATAGAATATTAAAAAGCTCAGTAATTTTTTTAATGTCAAAGAACTAAGTTATTTTTTATGGAACTGTTCAAAGCATGTTTTATCTTTTTGGTATATGCACAAGCCAACACTGCATGATTTCACTACATTCTGCATTTTATTCCATGTTACATCTGCAATTCAGGAAGGACCTGGTAAATTTATATCATCATTTTCTGCCTGATCATAACTTTCATCTTCTATATTTCCATAAGCAGGAGGGAAGGGGGGTAAAGGAGTATTTCCTTCTCCTTCACTTTCATCCTCAGAGACCACTGATTCTGGATCTGAAGGTAATTCTTCAAGTAACGCTAATGCATCAGCTATTTCGAACCCTTTGTGAGGCATTTTGAATCTCAACAGTAGAAAATAAAATATTGGCAAAATGTTTTAAATTTAATTAAATTTTTGCGCGATTTCTATTTTTAATTATTCAAAAATATATTTGCAATTTTTTGGAACCACACAAAATAATTTAGAAAATCACAGTACTAGCATGGAGAGCAAGCATGTTGAAAGCAGAGAAAAATGTGTGGAAGCGAAAAATATTTTATGGGGGCAGGTGCATGTATTGTTTGGTAATACAATAACTCTGTGATTTCAAAACCCCTTATCTATATCCGGGTGAAAATAAACACTTCTATTTCAAAGCAGCAAACATTACTATAAAGAGCAGTGGTTTCAGGGCGTGACCATCGAGCCTCTAGGGGAATGTGAGCATTGTAACGCAATGCTCTAGTGGGGCAGTGGTCGCGCCCTGAAACCACAAAGGAAATACCATAAATATACACAGGTTGTTTATATATGCAATTTAATTATTGCTGTATTTTTATTGTTTATGATAGAAATAATGATGTGCAATAAAAAAAGTTTTAATTTTAAGTCATTAATATAAATAAAAGGAAGTTATTTTTTCTCACTGAAAATGAATTTTAAAAGGCATCCGATTTAAAATACTAAGACCTAAAAAATGTATAGTTCTGCAGTAATTTTGTGTTATTTAGAGGTAAAAGATAAGTAATCAATCGGTTTTCACTCAAACAGTTTGGAAACAAGAGCGGGAAAAATTTTGAAAATTGGTGGTTTCAGGGTGCGACCATCGTCCCTTAAAGGGTTAAACAATTTTTTGCTTTTGGGGATGTTAATGTTTTATTAAAAAGTTTTAAATTTGGCGACTTATCAACATTTTGGGGATTTTTAAAATCAGTTTCTATAGAAAAGTTTTGATTCGGAGGTCTGGAAAATTTTTGACGATTTTTTTTTAAATAACATAAATTGAAAATCATTAAAATAATGGTAATATATTGAAATTATATTTAAGAAATAACATTAAAATAAACCATTTTTATTTTTTACTGTCAAAATAAGGTGACATTACTTTCCATTTTGGCGACTTATTGTACAATATTTTGAATTTGAAAAATAAATAAGGTAATAAAATGCTATAAAGCACAGTGTACAAAACAGTTCTTAGCAAAAGCAAAGTAGCTATGTAATTAATTAAAAGTGTCTTCTTTTTAATTTTTTTCATTGTAAGTTTTTCCCATGTAATTATCTCAAAATATTCAGAATTCACAGAATATGCTTCAGATTTCTCTATTAAATTAATTTTACAATTTTTTTACCTAAAGGAAAAAATCTGTGTTTTGTTTTACAGAATTGGTAAAGGCAATTTTTCTTTAGGATTTTAGACATTACAACAGTTTAAAAGGATTTGAAGGCAAGTTTGGCCCGTGATTCTAGAAGATTCCAGAAAGATGTGACAAAATGAAAAATGTCTTCATAATATTAACACATAATGAGCGTATTTTACAGAAAGATTGCGATTAATTTGATACTTTTTGAAGAATTTTTGTAAGAATGATAAAAATATAATATTTTAATGTTTTACTTCTGATACTAGAAGTCTTTTTCTTAACATGTTTATCTTCCCTTTATTTTCTGTACTTTTCACTAGATACAAGCATGGAAAATATCAAAAATTCTTCTGATCTTATCACATGGACAGGCATTTATAGAAAGGAATTTTTCTGTTTATGGAAGAATTGAAAACTTACAATTTAAAAGATTCATCTTATATATCTCAATGCATCATACACAGGGCTGGCGCTAGGCATTTTCCTACCTGATGCAATCTATGTGGGTCCTAAATTCTGAAATTTTTGCCGATACTACATTTTGTTGATTGGTGTGTCACTAAATTCTTAAAATCCTGCCAAAAAATTTCAGTCCTTTCTATATATCATTTCATATTTATTCTGAATGTCCATATTACTAAAGAAATGAAATTAGCAGCTTTTTCTATATGCTCAGAATGTATTTAATTTTTTAGAATAACGGAAATCCCTAATTAAATCCAAAAATTCTAAAATGAGGAGGAAATGTATTGAAGAGAAAAACTGAATACGTAAAGATGAAGAAAATTATTCTTCAAAGATATGTAGTTATTATTATGTAAATTAACCAGTTGTTTATATAATTATAACTTTTCCTCTCCGTTTCCTCACCAGAATGTAAATCAGTTAGACAGTTTCTAAATTGGAAATATTTCTTGAATTGTAAGACAGAGTGTGTTTCTGACCTCTGCTTGCACGCTGCATTAGTTCCTGCCAGCTCTGATAATTTGTAATTAGTCGTCTTTGTGTTATTGTTCTCAACATTTGAATTTATTACGACAATAGAGTTACTGAGCCAGCATAGATTCAAATTAAATTGTGTAGTCTTGGACCATTAGTCCACATCTTTAGTTTGACTGTTCCTGTTTAATTAAACCATGAGCTGTAGTTGATTTTATTAGCTTAAAAAACGTACCTTTATGTTCTCATTTCTTAAATAAGAGGTTTATTTAAAACTTTATCTGGTTTTGTAGGTAATTTCAGACATGGCACTAATTTGCTTTGCATCTGACAGGGGTTTGGGACTATTTAACTTTTACCAGATCAAGTAAAACCTCATAGGTACATTACCAAGAGAATGACAAGTTAGGAGATAAAGCAAACAGAAACTAGCTAGAACATTAGTTTGCATATTGAGCAATATTTTCTAATTGTTAGAAAAGATGCTTAACAAGAAGTAAATTGATATAAATTAGCCAAAATGCCTGGGAGGGCTTCGAATTAAAATTTTCTAGTTAATTTACATGTCCTTGGCTACTATAACTTCAGGGAAGTGTCTAGCGACTATTCACTGGTTTTCTTACAACTATAAAATATAATTTCAAAGAATGGTTAAAATATCCTTTTATTCATTCAAAGAAATACTAACAGACGACCCTATCGAGCTCAAAGCAAAGCCTCCGCTTGGACTTTAACTTAAGATAGAAAATAAGAAATTAAAACTAATTCTAACTAGCCAAACTTTAGCTGAAGCCGTACTGAGCTAGCTAACCGAGTTGGTCTTTAATTAAACCTCATGGGTGAAAACTAACAGGCATGTAAGTCTATGGCCATATGTAGTAAGATAGGCTTAAAACAATGAGATGGCCCAAATGCATAACGCGTTCTACTGAGAACTTCTGAGCTGTTCTACGGAAATGACTCAACTTCCCATTAAATACTGGTTCTATTTCATTTACATAAAACACAATACTGAAATCACATTCTGGCACTGTAAGTGGAAAACAAGAATTTAAAGGGAAGGGTTTCAAAATTAAAAATAACTATTAGAAAATTAAAATAAGCCCTACAAAATTAAAAAGATGCATAAAATTTTTGTTGTGTGTTGTTGCTACAAAATATGAATGTTTTGTAGTTTTTAATGTGTAATTATCCTAATATCGTTTAAGAATCAGTGTCATAAATTATATGTATTTTAAACTGTGAAATGTTATTAGATTGTGATTTTTATAGTGCTTTTTTGATAAATATTTTTAAAATATAAAAAAAAAATTAATAGTGGTCATGTAAACCTATAATGACCAAGGGTATCTATCTAACTACCTAATTTAAATTATTTGTAAGTAAATGCTCACCCTTAAAAATTATCTCTGCATAAAGTGAATTATTGCCTTTCATTAATGTTTACTGTGGTCACAAGATACAGCACAAAAATATAAAAAATTAATGTAAAACATTCTTTGCATCTAGTGAGACTTAAAATAACAAAAAACAACTTATGACTTCTGGTGCTTTAGTAGCTTCTTGGAACCTTAAAGTATATTAACTGGGTTACAGCCCCTAGGAACTCTACATGAAGCTACAACACAAACTACATCAGACAGAGCACAACTAACTTTCAGAACTTGCCAACTGTTTCTACATCATGCTTTTATGTTTGTTCTGATCAGCAGGTCTCTCTCTCTAGGCAAGCAGCAGTGGTAGCAATAGTCAGGTACAAATTATGCTGATTTATGATTTTACTTCTCATTTTAATCTATGCTATTTACTAAACCTCTAGACTGAGCAAGTATGTGACAAAATGAGACGTGAAAGAAAAAAATCAGCATAAAGCTAACTGTTAGTAAACTGTAAAATAAAATGTCACTAATTTTCTTTCAAATATGTAGAGCTATTATAAGTGTAAAATATTTAATGCTACTTGATAATTTTTTAAGTTGATTTTATTCTCAAATTTGTTTTATAATTATGTTTATTAAATTATGTGTAATAATGCATCCTAGGATGGTAAAACAAAAGTGAAGTTCATGCATATATATCTTTAATTGGATTTTTTTCAGCTCCCATTTGCTGATAGGTCCTTAATTCTTTCATTAATTGTCCTTAAAAGTCATTAAAAGTACTTAATTTCCATGTTCAGAAATGCGAATGAACCCTGCATAATCTGAACAGTGATTCTAAATGTGTTTTGATCTGGACAGAGGAAGGAACACACAACTTATTTTTTCTTGTACATGAAATATCCAGTTTTCGAAGTTTCAGGTTTTGATGCTTTCAGGAGGAATCATGACATATGGCTGCACTGATTGCATATCTGTCAAAGAGGTTCTGTAACTGCTCGGAGACATGTAAACGAGGTATCAGAACCTCAAGTTAGACCTTTTAGTGTATTGTTTTGTTAGCCCAGAGTTTTTCATAATGGATGACAATGCTCTGCCTCACCGAGCATATGTGGTGCTAGAATGCTGGCAAACATAAGATATCACTCGGATGGATTAGCCACCTTATTCACCTTACTTTATCATGTGCAGGAGGCCTTAGGGCACCAAATTTCAGCATGCCAAATTCCTTCCCAAACCCTCAGGAGCTGAAAAGTGCACTTTTAGAAGAGTGGCAGGGAATTCCACAAGACTTGATCAACACTTTCGTAAAGTCTGAAATCAAGATGTGAGGTATGCATAACTGTTCAAGGTGATCGTACCATATTAAAGGAGAATTTTTTCTGAAAAAAGTGACTTAAGCTTCCTTTTATTTTCCAGTTTCCACAAATTTCATTTTAATTTCAGTATTTTAAAAATAATCAACTGCAAAACATTGCACTTTATGTTAATTAATGCTTTTGTAGAAATTTCGAGTAATAATTTTTCATCGAGTATCAGTTATGCTTTATTTCTGTCATTATCCTTTAATTTTGATGGCTATTGTATTGTTGAAGCTCTACTGAAATTGAAAAGGGGAGGTGTGACTGAAACCACATCTGTGCAAATAAATGAAATCACACTGGATAGAAAATATGCAGTTTATTTGTTTCTCTCTTACTATAATGTAGAATTTGCTTAAAAACAGTGAAAGCATCAATGGTAGCTGTCCCTGACAGGATGAAAGATTAGCATTCATCCCCCCGACAGCAAATGAAAAACATTGTAATTAGAATTTGTACTAGAAGTTTAATACTTTGTGATACTAGTAACGCTAAGCTTTTGTATATGATGAAATTTACAAAGCTAATGAAAACTTTCCTGCATATAAGGGTTCCATTTGTCTATATTTTTTGGTGTTATTTTGTTTCGTGTTAATTCTAAAAACTCTCATTTACCTTTATATACTTCTCAGGATCAAGAAGCTAAATTTGAGGGTGTTAAGAGTGAAAATATAATAGTACTAGAAGATGCCATAGCTCAGGAGAAGAAAGCTGTGTGGCAGGCAGAAGGCCAAAAAATCTTAATGGAAGCTAAGCGTGTAAGTTTTTAACCTCTCTGTGTCTATCATCTATTTCTGTCATCATTATTGATTTTCTATGACTTTATGTTATCTCTCTGCAGCTGGAAAATTCCTTTATTATTTTTTTAAAGTTGTTTTCTTAAAGGGAAAGAAGTCAAGATACAAAGTGGGCGTGTCGTTTTTTAATTGTAATCAAGAAAATACCATTTACTCAAGGCCTGTTTGGGAAATATACGATTCAGAAGCTAATTTTTCTTAATGCTTTGGAATTTGAGAATTGAAACATAAATATATTGTGCACTTACTCAGGAATGATTCATATATAATATGCATGTGCAAGAAATAATATGCAATCCCCCCCAGAAGTTTGTAAAACTTGAATCTACATTTGGTAATAAACTGTATTTTACTGTCTTTTATCATATGCAAATAAATTCATTTGTAATGAATAAAGAATTTGTTTTTTATATAACACCTCAAAATGGTGAATGTAACTGAATACAGAACATGTGTTAAATTTTGTTTTTGCAGTGGAATTGCTGCTTTAAAAATATCTGAAATATTTCAGAAAGCCTTTGAAGGCAACACTTTATCAAACACTAGAATTTGTGTCTGCGGTAAAATGTTTTTGAGGAATGTAGATAATGAATGCATTAAAGATGGACCAAACTTGGTTGGTCATGCATTTTAATTAATGAACCATGTCAATCAAGTCATAGATTTGGCATGTAGTAATTGTTATTAATTAGATATATCATTGAAAAGTTTTGGCATCATTGTTAAACTATTTTTAAGTTGTTAAACTATTTTTAAAGACACTTTGACCTTTCAGCATGTTTCTTCTTGAGCTATTCCAGTTTTCTAAAAACAATATGTTTAATTTGGCCAAGAGTTACTTTCTAAAAATGAACTTAAAATGCCTGATTACTGGTGCTGAAACACAGATCTTTGCTTTTGATGTAATGTTGATTATTTTTGTTTTACTTTTCATTATGAAATTTAACCAACTGGGCAGTTTGAGTGTTTTGCTTAATTTGCTTGAGTGTTTTGCTTTATTTGCTTGAAGTAATTTGCAGAATGCAATCTGACTTACAGCAAGGTAAATCGTAGATTTTGTGCCATAATAACGCACTTGTTGGCAGTGCTCATATTGTTTGTAGTCATGGCCAGAAATGAAGGAAGTATGTACCAGAATGGCAACCTTGTTTTGTAAAAATGAAGAATTGTCATGTGTATGGTTGCCTGAAGAACTGTTATGCATATGACAGCCAGAGTTTGGTGCATTCTGAAACTTTGCTGATTCCTACTAAGGTGGTTGCAATAATACATAAGTACCATAAAATTTTACTGATAGGCCTTTTGGGGGGCAAGAGGTATATTTAAGTAGGAAATTTTAATTTAGCTAAGTTGGAAAATAGTTGGCTAAGTTGTAAATAGTGAAATTATAAAATTTTATTTTATAATTTGCATAAAAACATTTTTTTAAATTGCAGGAGAATGTTCAGATGCAGCTTGAAGCGGAATATCGAAGACGCTTGATGCATGTGTATGATAAAGTGAAAAGACGTCTTGTTAGTATTCTTTTATTATGTTTTTTAGTCTTATTTCTAGTACTAGGATATTAACTGTTTTCTTTATAATTCTTTTGGTGTCATGTTTTACTTAGATTTATTGTAATATTGACTATATAGTAAATTCTTAAGTACATTAGATTTAGAAATCCCATTTTTATATTGAAGGAGCAGAATATTATTGTTTTGCTATTTTCAAAAATATATTTCACTTTATCAGTACTTTACTGTAAAAAATTCTGTGTAAACAGAATGCTGTAGCACCCATTTTATTTGTGTTGACTTGATGAAAAATGTGTGTCAACCATATATAAAAGTAAATAATTAAATTTGCCCATATCTCCAAGTTTCTTCTTTATACATATGCCTCCAAATTTTCCAAGTTATTACATAGATATTTATATGTACACACACAGTAAAGAAAACATTCATACCAGTGCTTTGATACTTCAAAGTAAAGAGGAAAATTCAAAAATAAAATTAAAGCATAAAATGCCAAAACAAATGATTCGGAAAATGAAATTAGGGGAAGAATTAAGAATTGAAATTAACTCAAACCAGCCCATAAATTAAATCATGCATTAAAAGCAGTAGCTTTAATATTAAAAGAAAGAAGTTTTATTATCTTTCTGGAATATGTAGAACTTATGTGACATCAAACTAAAAAGAAAATTTCAAAAATAATACAAAATTCATTACATCAAAACTTTAGAAAAATAAATAAAAGAATTTCAAAAATAAAACAAGATGTAGCTTATCTTGTAATATCTCAATTTCTGTAATATCTCAAGATTTGTGCCCTGAGAACAGCCATGTTTCTTACCTACCTAATGAGTAGTTTTATTTACCAAAAACTAAATGGGATTCAAATTCCTACATTTTTGCATGTGGTAAAGGTAATTATTCAGTAGTATAACCCAATCCTTGCATAGCTAAGAATTAATAATTAAACATATGATACAAATTTGACCAAAATTGCCTAGTAATAAGAGATTTTTCAAAAATATATGAGCTCTTTTGGTAAGACTATTTTTTAAAAAATTCCAGTGACCCTTTCAAATAATAATTGATGGCTTTTATTTTTATGACAGACCAATTCTCTTTTCCAGTATCAGTGTCTGCTATAGACAGAATTTCCGATACAGTTAATTCTTTTCTTGAATCCAGTGAACATCTGCTGTCATGGATTCCAAATCTAAGCAAGGAAGATTAGTAAAGTTGTCTCTAAAGTGGAAAAAAGAATAGCAATAAAGACATTTAAAATGTTGTGTAAAGCATATGTGGATCAAGTGTTGAAATGATCCAATGGCTTTCATTGCTATAAATTAATTTCAGGATGGAGATAAAGATGTTAAACTAAAGTATGATTGCCTTTTACAGTTTGAATGGTTGAGAAGGTTTGTTATTTATTGCTTAAAAATCATCTGGTATCTTTTCAAATGATAGCTGATGAGCTTAATATCAGTAAATACTGCTCGCAGAATCGTGGAAGATCTTCAAAAAAATATTGTTTTCTCCTTCATGGTTTTTGCTGTGTCGCAAGCATTTTGAACAAAGGAAGGTGTCGAAAATTTCTAACCAACTCTTTTATCCACTATCTCTTTGCTTACTATGAGTGTTATGACTGCCTTTATCCAGTCATGAGTTTTTTGTCACTTAATATATATTAGCATATAATTTAAAATATTTTGCTTTCTTACTGTCCTCAATGAGGTAAATATCTCAATGAGTGGATGTTTATGAAAACAGGCTTAGTAATTATACAAAATTAGCTTATAAATGCTGTTTAAATACAGATCTTCCTGAGCATATTAAAAAAACCCTGACACTCGGAGGGTATTAAGTGAAGGCTCATTTCTAAGGTAATTAATTATTCAGTAGTATTGAAGAGATTTTTAAAACCACAATCAAGGGATTTAAGCTACTGTATATTCTGGCGTATAACATGCACTTTCAATACAAAAAATTAAATCAAAATTTATGGGTATGTATAAAAATGATAGATTTAAAAATAAGGAATGTGCATTAAAAAAATAGATTTCTACATGTACATAAATGCTGTTTATTTAAAAGAAATGACATACTTTATGAACTTGAAAATTTTCATTATTGGTTAACATAAAAAGTTCATCGAATTCTGTTTCATCTTCATAATCACTATTACTCTGATCTCTTCATAGATAATTATCTTCCATTCCACCTAGATTGTTAGATATAGTGCATGTTTTAAGTTGCTTTTGGATTATGTTGTGTTTAATTTCATTTGCATGCTTTTATTATCCTTTCATACACTATTTCTAAACTAGCATTGATGCATTTGGTCTCCTTTTGTAAATGTTTTTTCACTTTCTGACATCCACATGTTTCATTGTTGTTTTAAATTTTCTTTGAATGGTTTATTGATGCACACATCTAAAGGCTGAGCTGATGGTGTTAATCCTCCTGGAATAACCGCCATGTCTGTATTACACTCTTTCAATAATTCCTTTGTACGTAGGTAAGTTGAAAAATAAGTTTCCCCTGTCTACTGTGGTCAGAGTTGTGTATGAAAGTCAAAAAATAGAATGAGACATTAAAGATATGACATACAATGGATGGACAAAAATATGGAAACACCTTGTGAAATGCATGTTTGAAAAGAAAGATTGATTTTAATGAAATATGTAGGTGGTGCTGGCATTTTTGACTACTGACGCCACCTATACAACTTCGTAAATGTGCTAAACAGTTCAGTTGTTGTTGGAGTACTGTTATGTGAGGTTGTCATTGCATTATGTCAGAGTTAACAGACTTCGAACGTGGGAAAATTGTTGGAGCACGCATGGTAGGTGCTTCCGTAAGCAAGGTAGCCGAGGTGTTTAGTGTTTCAAGAGGTACTGTATCGAAGATTTATTCCGCATATTTGAAAAGCGGAAAAACATCATCTGCTAAATCACAGCCCGGACGAAAGTGTGTCCTGAGTGATCGTGACAGACGATCATTAAGGGCAATTGTGACGAAAAATAAGAAGACCACAGCTGCAAAAGTTACTGCTGAAATGAATGTTGTGTTACCGAACCCTGTGAGTACCAAAACAATTAGAAGGGAGCTTCATAAACAGGGAATTGCTGGCCGTGCTGCAATTAAGAAGCCACTCATCAGTGATGCTAATGCCCGTAACAGGAAAAGGTGGTGTTTAAGTCATAAAGCCTGGACTATAGAGCAGTGGAAGCGAGTAATATGGTCTGATGAGTCTTCTTTCACATTGTTTCCCACTTCTTGCCGAGTTTACGTCTGGAGAATGCCATCTCAAGCCTATAATACAGACTGCTTGTTGCCAAGAGTGAAACATGGCGGGGGTTCTGTTATGGTTTGGGCAGCCATATCGTAGTTCTCTGCTAGCCCCATGATAACTGTGTCAGGGCACATGACTGCCAAGACTTATGTGAACATTTTGGCCGATCAAGTTCATCCCATGGTACAAACTTTGTTCCCCGATGGTGATGGTGTCTTCCAAGACGACAAAGCCCCTGTTCACACAGCTCACATTGTCCAGGACTGGTTTTCTGAACACGAGGATGAGTTGTCCCATCTCCCCTGGCCACCACAGTCACCAGACCTGAATATTATCGAACCTTTGTGGTCTACATTGGAATGGAAAGTGCGTTCTCGTTATCCACCGCCAACATTGTTATCTGAACTTGCCACCGTTTTGCAGGAAGAATGGTATAATATTCCCTTGGCAAACATACAGGAACTGTTTATCCATTCCGAGAAGACTGCAAGCTGTTTTGGATGCCAACGGGTTTCCTACACCATATTAAGCAAAGAAACATGTTTTTTTATAGGTGTTTCCATATTTTTGTCCAACCCCTGTACCTTTATTTTATTATTCTCGTACAAGTACGTTGAGACATTTGTCATATCGCTTGATAAACTTCAAAAAGTCCTTCAAGAAAAATTCATGCTTTGCATATGGAAGAAGCGTTGAACGGCTATGGGCGAAAGGCGACACAGCAGGAAAATGCACAAGTCACCGATACACCATTGGGTAGAGGTCGCTGCAAATCAAGCAGATGGCACTGTTGCAGTGCCTGCGCAAAGCGGAGACCAGCCTCTCATTTGAGCCCCAGTAGGTATGGAGAGAAAGTGCGTTTTGAATTCGTGGTTAAAGGAGAAAGTGAGAGCGGTTATCTGCTATGAATGGGCACGTAGAGTATCAGGAACAGAAATTCATAACCGCCTCGTAGAAGTCTGTGGGCCAGGTGTGATGTCGAAGCAAATGGTGCGAAGATGGTGTCACACATTCAGTGATGGACGTCAGCAAGTGGAGGACATACCGTGAGCTGGATGGACGCGCACGGCCACTACAGATGCAAATGTCAGGAAGGTGGATGACATGATTAGAGCGAACCGGCATATCACCATCGATGAAGTAGCGGAAGAACTTGGAATCTCACATGAGCGAGCTCAAAACATCATCCACAACATTCTTCGATACAGAAAAGTGTCAGCACGATGAGTGCCCCGACAATTGACCTCGACACACAAGGAACAACGCATGGGGGTCAGCCTGGAACATCTCGTGTGTTACCATGAAGATGGCAATGACTTTCTGTTTCGGATTGTGACAAGGGATGAAACGTGGGTCCACCATTTCACGCCAGAATCGAAGGCCGCATCTATGGAGTGGAAATCCGTCATCACCTGTCCGAAAGAAGTTCAAGACAACTCCCTGTGCAGGTAAAGTGCTCCTCACAGTTTTCTGGGACGCCCAAGGAGTTTTGCTGCTGGACTTTTTGGAGGTTGGAACCATCAGTGCTATGCGCTACTGTGACACCCTGTCGAAATTGAAAGAGGTGATTCAGAAAAAGTGGCCTGGCCTTCTCACATCTGGCATTCTGCTGTTGGATGACAATGCCAGACAACCATATTGCAACTCTTGGTTGGAAGCACCTACACCATCCGCCATACAGTCCTGATCTCGCACCAAGCGACTTCCATCTGTTTCCGGCTTTGAAGAAAAATCTCGGGGGAAGGCGCTTTGGAAGCAATACTGAAGTGAAACAAGCTGTTCAACGCTTCTTCCATATGCAAACCCCTGATTTTTTCCTGGAGGGCTTTTTGAAGCTTATCAAGCGATATGACAAATGTCTCAATGTACTTGGTACCTATGTGGAAAAATAAAGGTATGTCATATCTTTAATGTCTCATTCTATTTTTTGGCTTTCATACACAACTCTGACCACAGTCGACAGGGGAAACTTATTTTTCAACTTACCCTCGTATTATCTATTAGATGAGATCTGAACATGTCCCAGACTAAAAGTTTTTCTGGATTCTTTAAGGGAAAAGGATGCTTTTGTCAAACATTTCTGTTTTTGTCCATCCACCCTTTCTTGTGAACATGAATTAAAACACCATTTGGGAAATTACATTTTGGCATTGTCTTTTAAAAAGAATCATGAGTTTCAATTTTAAACCCTCCGCTAAGCAGGAAAGCATTACAGTGAAGTGAGAACTTTCATGACTTGTTTTTATGTGAACCGTTTTTGTTGCTTTCACATCAATTGTTTTATTTCTTATATCAAACATTACTGGAGTTTCATCCATATTTCCAATAACTGACAATAAATCTTTTTTTTTGGGGGGGGGCCTTTCATGGGACAATAATATACTTCTGGAAACTAATCAATTTATTATCCAGATCTTTTGGAAACCTTTGTGAATCTTTTATTATTTCTCACAGAACTAAATTATTCCATGCCATAAACCTGCTACACCAACTCAAAGTTGTTTAAAATTTTCAGTTTCATTTGCATTCTTTTTGGCCCACTTTAAGGCAAGTAAATATGTACTGTTTCTTGATATAATTAATCCATTTTGGTGCTTTTCTAGGACCCAGTTCACAACACTTTCTTCTAGGAAATGCCATTTTATTACTTTCTGCAAAGCGCATTTATTCTTTGGCACATTAATTATTGTAATTTCATTTTTCTTTCACTCATGTATAAAGCTTTCACCAACACTGAACATCCTTGCTGTAGCATGATTTCCATTTTCTTTCACTAAATGGCTTTGCATTTGAAACCAGCAGTGTGTTTGTTTCTTTTCATGAGAGCCATATTTACTACTAAAAAGAATACTAAATCAGCTGTATTTCAATTAAAGCAAATGTGATTTACTATATTTATAGCTGCATTTCAACTAAAGCAAATGTGATTTACTATAGAAAAGGAATACTAAATCAGCGGTATTTCAACTAAAGCAATGTTCACTTGAACATCAGATTCAGATAGAGAAAGAGAAAACATTTAACTCCTAATTCCACAAATTCATTCAGTTTGGAAGTGCATTCTTAATCCAGATTATATCCCCTTCTTCTCGAAACCCTAGTAAAACACTCTTGTGCACAGCTGCATTGAATACAATCCACCCTCTTTGCGGGAATATTTAACCCACACACATATTGTTCCCCTTATCGCTTGTCAATTCGGTATACGATTATTTGAAAGACTAAGACAAATCTTCGAGTAAGTGACCTCAAAAGAAAAGCGCATTCATTGCACATGTGTCTTTTAGGTTTCTTTGTGAAGAATTGGGTGCACTTTTTACGCCGGAAAATACGGTATATACGTAAGGTTAAGGAATCAAACCGATATAATTAATTTTGTACAAACTCGGTCATAACTGTGTAGATGCATTCTGTACATATGTAAAAATTTTTTTAAATTCTATTTGTTAGAATAGAAAGAGAAAGGTTAAATTAGTATGTAGTAAGGCTTTCAAACACTTTGGAAGATAAAAGAAAAAACTAAAAATAAAATTATTGAATTTAGAAAGCTTTGGTAACTCTTAATAAATTTCCATCTCTCATGTTGAGTGTTTGTTACATTTCTGTTTCATGTGAATTTCATGTTAAACTTCTACAAATGCCTCGTATATGTGAATGGAAGAATGATGATTAATTAAGATAGTATTTTTATGTATTTTCACTGTATACTTTTTTAAATAAATAAATAAGTATTTACTTATCTGTTCGTACTTAAATTTTCAGGATTATCAACTTGAATTGTACAATGCTCGACGGAAATTTGAACAGAAACATATGGTTGATTGGATTGTGAACAGTGTTATTAAAAGTATAACTCCCCAGCAGGTAAAAGAGAAGACTAATTTGATTTTAAAAAACGTTGGAATTAATGATAGTCATTTATAGCTACAATTTAAGAATAATATTTCCTTTATAGGCAAATAGCTCTGAAATTTTATACCATCTCAGCCTGTATGTTGTTAACGCTTCTGGAAAAAATATCTATTATTTTCATTCATATTGTCTTGGCTCATCTGTGTGAACATGAAAAATATTTGTGAAGTTCCCTCATTTTGAATTTTATTTCTAATAAGTTATGCTTCTTTCTAATAAGAGATTTTTTTCTTAATCTCATTTAAAATTATTAATAATAAAAAAATTCAAAAAGGAAGAAATAAAAAAGATGGTTTTGTGTATATACTGATTTGGTTGAAAGTTAGTTTTTACGTGTATGCTAATTAGAAATCATATTTTCAAATGAGATAATAAGTTTAGCAAGTTAGGGGTTCAGTATAGCAATAAAAAGTAAATAAGGTGCAAAACAAAAAATAAGTAACTGCAAAATAAAAGCCAATGTATAACAAAAATATATAACTTCAGATTGCAGTCTAATGTAGACCTCAACAACCGGTCACCAGGTGACCCATTTCATAATTTCAAGTGGTTCACGTAAGTTCTAAAAATAAATTATAAAACATAAATATGAAATGAGTACTTGAATAAGATATAAAAAAATTAATTGAAAATAAATAATGAGCATTTTTGTTTTATTACAAAGTTGCAGCAATAAACATTCATTTTTATTTTTAAAAAATAAAAATTGTAATGTAGTTTTAAAGAGAAATTGATAAGTTTGGCAACACCGAGCTGTAATCTATAATGCCAAAATAATGGCTTTGCCACTTTATCTGCATTTGGCTCAACCTATAAACATGAGCAAATATTTTCACACATGAAATATTTTGAAATAAAACCAGAAGTTCTTGACTACTCAAAAGTTCAGATGCTCGAATTCGTCTTAAAACAAATAACTGATGAAATTGACATCAGAAGTTCAGTATCAGAGGAGTCATTGATATTGAAGAGAAAAAATTCATTCAATTATGTTTGCTTTTATAATTATTTTTATTTTTTAAGTTTAAAGTGTACTGTAATTATTTTCTCAAATTTATCTTATTATTCACCAGAATGACTGTTCTAAAATGAAAATATCCATTGACCCCAAACGTCTTCTTAATACATACACTTTGGTTGATTTTGATCTGTAGGCAAAAAAAAAAAAGGTTGCTGATGCATAGTTCTTAATGCTTCAAAAAAAAAAAAAAAAAAAAAAAAAGACATTAAACCATTTGAGGGGATGACCGCTTTTATTCAGTTGTTATATTTTTGTCACTTGTATTATCTTTTAATTTTAAATATCTTGCTTTAGTGAAACATTAATTACTTCATTTAATGAAAATTTATGAAACTAGAGACTAAAATAAGTAATTGTACAAATTTAGCTAATAAATGCTGTGTGAATTTAGGTTTTTGTGAGAAGATTCAAAAAGCCATGCCACTCAGGGATTAAAAAAAGTTTTTTTTAATATATGTAACAAAATTAAACAAGTAAGTCATGCAAATATTTCATTTTTGTCCTCCCATGAAACTAGTTTTGACTGCCATGAAACTGCAAAAATGTATTCATTCTTCTCATTAAATGTTTAAAATAAAATTAGTAACAATTTCCTATAGATTTTTTTTAGTTTATATAAGCTGCTTTTCAAAGATGAGATACTGAATATATATATATTTGAATGAATTGCTAATATAAAATTTCAATTTTTTGGGGGGGGACAAAATCTGAATATTTATTAAATTAACATTTCAGAAATAAATCATATGAACAAAATTTTTTCAGTGTATATTTATTTCTTAATTCTTATGTATATTTTTTACAGGAAAAGGAAGCTCTTCAAAAATGTATAGAAGATTTGAAAGTTCTTTCTCAAGCTCGTTAAATATCATTAATTAAAATTTATAAGCATATTGAATGTATCCAATTCTAATAAACTCTGCTGTAGAATAATTTCGAGACCCTAAAAGTAACAAAGAATTAAAATTGGTTTATATACACTGATGTCTATTTCTTTCTTTCTAACATACATATTAATTAGAAATATGTTTTAATATACAATTAAAATATCTTTTTTATTCATTTGTACAAATACTCTAAATTGCAGTATTTATTGCAAAATTCTTGCATGACTTGTGATGAGTTTCTTCCTCCCCCCTCCCCTTGAAAACCCCTCGTGCTTTGTCATGATTTGAAAATGATGCTTTATTTTAAGATTTAAAAAAAATTTGAAATTTCGTATAAAATTATTTTGGGAAAAAAAATTAGTATATTTGAAATGAGCATTATTTTTCTAAATGATTTCAGATTCTTGAAACTTGTTTCCTGAAAAAGTTTTGCACCTATTCATTTAGTAGTGTTTCTTTTCTGTTTGCTAAAATGATTGCGAAATATGTTTAAATTCAAAATTAATGCGTATTTGTGTAATAGGTTTTTATTTATTGTTATCACTAATGTATATAAGATTAAAAGCTTACAGCATTTAATGGATGTTTACATTCCTCAGAATAGAAGTTTTGAATACTTCAAGAAAATATTTTTAAAAAATGAAGCAGTATTTATATATTTCAAATTGGCTTTACTTTTTCAAAATGGACTTTCTCAAAATAAGCATTTTTGACATTGGTAAAAGCTGTAAAGTTATTCCTAATTCATTCTTAGTACATATTTATTTTAATATACTAGATTACAATCAGTCTACCAACCTTAGTTTTAACTTAAATCCAAATGTATTAGGTCCCTTGAGTGGCTGATTTAAAGACTATTGAATGCATTTCATTCAACATGGCTTTGTTTAGATTCCAAGTGAATGGACTGGCTGCATGGTTGATTTTCATGGTTTTTTCCATGTGTAATGTGAATATAAGCTAATTTCCTAAAGAACGTTCTCCACAGGCATCCCACCTCGTAGGCAGTACCTCTCTTAGCTTTGTCATACTCAAATCACATAACCTAACCAAAAGTACTAATTTCATACAACAAGAGATTTTAAAAAAATCTTCTTGTTTTTTGGGGCAACATTTTATAGATTGCAAACAAAAAAATAACAAACTAAATCTCATTGCTTGTAGATCTGGTGGTGTTTGAGTTAAATATGTGTAGCAAATCAAATACTTAGTAGTCCAATTCTTAATTAAGCATAACTTCTAAATGCAAATAAGAGCAAAAGATTCAAAACCAGCACAGTTATCTAGGCAAGCGAGTTATGAGAGTTACAGAATTATTGACCAAATTGCATGTTCTCTGTTTTAACTTTTCTCACTACTTAAACTGCACCTAATTTGCATTTCTGGTATAAATAGAATTAAAAATCATTATCTAATATTGCAGATTAAATTAAAATTTTATTCTGTTTTTCAGTGTAACCTTAAATCTCATTTTAGTGCCGAGCATATTTTATGTTTTGTGAATGAAAAAACAACATTCAGTTCCTAAAAATAATGGAGTTACAAACGTAGTGGATGGAACTTTATTATTTTTCCAACCTAAGTAACCATTCCTGCAAAACAGGAGTATACTCCAGCAGAATTTCAGTTATGCTAGCTTTAACAAGTCTAAAAGTGGAATTTAAAATTAATGTTAATTTTTTACAATAAATAGAATTTTTGGTTACTCATTTTCTCTCAGTCCCTTTAGTTTTGGCATATTGAATTTTGGCTGCAGACTTTTAATGTCAGAACATACTTGACGAGATTCCCACTTGGAAAGTCAAATGAAGGGGAAAATGGTCATCAAAAATTGATAATATATATGTTACGGTGAAACACCGAAATCTGGAGAATGTCGACTTTCACCGGTGAATGTCAACATTCACATAGTCTCTTGGTGTATGTCCGAAATATTTTCGAAATACTCTTATTTCTGACTTACACCAGTCAATGTCGACATTCACCATGTACTAATGGTGAATGTTGAACATATAACAATATTATATTTTCTTCTCCGTAATTCAGTCGCGAATAAACGCACTTGAGACTTGAAATAAAAACACACAATACATTCAAAATGAGGAAAGAAAATAATAGAAGTTAAAAACTTACTTAATTATACAGTACATTCTAAATGAGAAAATAAAATAACAGTAATAAAAAACTTACTAAATTATGTGATTCAGATCTTATTTATTGCAACAACTTAAACTATTAAGGCATTTTATGACCTCTCTTTTCGACTTTCACCAGAGCATATCTGTGATTGTCGACATACACCGGTGAGGGTCCGAATATACAAGAATGTAGTGAAATATTCGGTCTTTTACCGACATATTTGGTGAATGTTGATATTCTCCGGTGAAAGTCGACATTCTCCAATTTCGGTTTTTCATGGTAACATATATACTTCTTTTTCAAATTGTCAGGGAAGTTCAGAAAAAAAAAGTACACTTCAGCTGTTTAAAATAATAAAATATTCATGTTTTTAATAGTAGCCAGTGATTGTGCTTAATATATTTAAGTCTTGCACAAAATATAGTAATAGCTTTTAATACTTGATACAATCGTATCAACGTACATCTCTTCCTTTCCACCTGTTAGTGAGCTGTTTAAGATTCTCTTTAGAAATGTAACTGTTCCATCATCCCATCCATCAAGTATAATTTAATTTTCTTTTAAAAATATATAATATAATTTATGGTACTTATGTATCATTCCAGTCATCTTGACAGAAATTGCTAAAGTTTCATGATGTGCCAAACTCGGACAATCATGCATCTAATTCTTAAATTTTTTTTTAACAACTAATGCCACCATATTCGTGTGTTTTATTGTAATACAGTCAAAAGTCGTTAATCCAGACTCGTCGGGACTTTGGCGATTCCGGATTATAGATCATCAGTTTAAATATGGTAAAATGGCATGCAGAAATTATAAAATTAAAAATATGAAACCGTAATTTACGAAATAAAGAACAATTATGATCTAAAGGGTATCAAAATTTACAAAAAAAAAAAAAAAGAGCTTAATATTTATTTGTTTACTTTATTAAACATTTCTTTCAATGTAAGTTGTTTAAGTTGCTTCGTTTCTTATGTGATAATTCATTTTCTTTAATTCTATAAACAAACATAATTTCTTGTTCAGTTACAAAGTTCCACTGTTCAAGTCCTATAATTGCTGTGTCGAGAATACCGACTAATTTGAAAATCGAAATTTTTTCGTTTTCAATAACCTCTGTCACTTTCTTCGCTATCGGAAGCGAATTATAATGACGAGGCATTTGATTTAAATCATATCAAAGACGGAGTACATTGAGATGAAATACTACATTTAGTAAGCAATTATAAGCCAAATAATATAAAAACATCTGCCCTGAAGATAAGGATAGTGCTGACGGATCAACTTCCAATTCATTGCGCGCCACGGCGTTAAAGATAAACAAAGTTTAGATAAACAAAGGATATGCCTTTATTTTTTGCAGCAATTCCACGTTTTGTTTAATGGACTCCGAAACATACTTTTGCTTTGTAGATCTTTTACATATTAGTAAATATATATCGGAAATTCTATTTGACATAATCGAAAGTTCAAGCTTACTTTTATAATATTGCTTTAACAGTCTGAAAAAAATAATAATTTGGATCCAATTCGAAGATTAAGGAACAACGCAATCTGCAACATTAACTGAAATAGATAATTTTAGCTTAGCTTATACCGTCCATTATACATTAAACGCGCATTCGTAAACGTATTTTGCGCACACGCAAATTCGCAGCCGTAAAGGTCTTATGCGCGTGCCTCAATGCGATGCATGCGCAGAAAGTTTGTAGCTTTGAGGTCCGGATTATGGGTGTCCCAATTAAAGATTTGACTGTATTCCAAATTGCGAGTCTATACAGAAAAATTTTGATATTTTTCATCTTAAACTCAGTTTTGAAATGTGTGCTTGTGGGAATTTGTTGGCACTGGTAAGTAAAATTTCTGTAGAAATACAGTGTATGCGTAAACACTGTCTACAAAAATACAGTGAACATAGCAATAGTTTCGAATGTCTTCTTAAACTGATTGCCATAGAATCTCCACCAGAGCAAAAGAAACAAAAGCTTGCTCGTAAGTGGGTTTATTTATTGTTTTCAGGATGAATACCTAATTAAATAAAAAAATAAGTTTACAGTAATACATGTGTATGTAATAAAGTAACTTTTTGCAATTTTAAGCCATCATTTCTTTTTTATGAGATTGCCACTGTATTTGCACTAATATGTAAATACATAATTTATTATTGATGCTGTTATCAGGGTTCATACACATTTCTGCACACGGAAATTAAGTACTTTTAAGGACCATTAATGAAAAAAATTAAGGACCTATGAGCAAAAGGGAACTGAATAAATTCAATTGAAGATATTATCTATGCCTGAATTTCCCTTTTTGCAATACCATACTAAAAATAAAATAGATCTCTAAGTAGTACGCATTATTGCTAAACATGAATTAATTAACGTAATTGTTAATAAGTTTGAGAATAAAATAAACTTTATGCAATTTATCAAGTAGCATTAAATAGTTTACACTTATAATTGTTGGTCATATTTGAAAGAAGATAAGTGACATTTACGTTTTACTAAAAGTTAGCTTTATGTTGATTTTTGTTATGTCTCATTTTGTCACATACTTGGTTAGTCTAGAGGTTTAGTAAATAATCAGGTAGATTTTATGTCAAACGGCATAGGTTAAAATGAGAAGTAAGATCATAATCAGCATGATTCATAACAAAAGACTGAATGTTGTCACCGCTGCTGCTTGTCTAGAGAGAGACCTGCTGATTAGAACAAACCTGAAAGGCAAGGTTGGCAAATGTTGAAAAAGTTAGTCAGGTTCTGTTTGATGCAGTTAGTGTCGTAACTTTGTGTACAGTTCCAGGGGTTGTAACCTAGTTAATATACTTTAAGGTTCCAATAAGCCATTAAAGCACCAGAGGTGATAAGTTGTTCTGTATTATTTTAAGTAGATTCATAGAATATGTTTTACATGAATTTTTACATTTTTATAATTTATCTTGTGACCACAGTGAGTATTAATGAAAGGCAATAACTCGCTTTAATATGTAGAGATAATTTTTAAGGGTAAGCACTTAGATATAAATAATTAAATTAGGTAATTAGATAACCTTACTCATTATGGATTTACATGACCACTCAAATCAAAATCTAATAAAATTTCACAGTTTAAAGTATATGTAATTTATGACACAGATTCTTAAATGATATTAAGATAATTACGCATTAAAAGCTACAGAACATTTATGTTTTGTAACAACAACTGTCAACAAAATATTTATCTGTCATTTTAATTTGAAACCATTTTGGCTAGTTTATATTGATTTCTTTCTCTTTAAGCATCTTTTCTAACAATTAGAGCTTTGACTTGATATGCAAATCAATGCTCTCGCTAGTTTCTGCGTCTTGTCTCCTAAATTGTCAACCTCTCCACAATGTACCTATGAGGGTTTAATTGATCTGGTAAAAGTTAAATAGTCGAAAACTCCCGACAGGCGTGAAGCATATTATCGCTATGTCTGAAATTAACTACAATATCAGACAAAGGATTAAATAAGCCTCTTATTTAAAAAGAGCTTAGAACATAAAGGCATGTTCTGAAGCTAACAAAATCAATTACAGCTCACGGTGACGTAATTAAACAAAAACAGTCAAATTCAAACTAATTATGTGGACTAGTGGTCAAAGATTATACAATTTAATTTTAATTTAATCTGGCTCAATAACACTATCATATGAGGAAATAGAAATGGGAAATTATAGTAAAGGTTGAAATCATAAACAATTAGGTAATTTACATAATAATAACTGCGCATATCTTTGAAGAATAATTTTCTTTCTTCAACACGTTTCCTTTCCATTTTAGAATTTTTGGATTTAATTAAGGATTTCTGTTATTCTAAAAAACACTAAATGCATTTAGAATGTACAGAAAAAGCAGCTAATTTTATTTCTTTAGTAATATGAACATTCAGAAGCAATATGAAATATATATAGTAAAGGCCGCTTAGAGTTGATGTGGCAGAATTTCTAGAGTTTAGTGACACACCAAACAACAAAATCTAGAAATGGCAAAACTTTTAGAATTTAGAAAGGCACTAGGCAACAGAATTTAGGATCCACAGAGATTGCATCAGGTGGGAAAATGCATAGTGCCAGCTATGTGTATGATGCATTAAGAAATATTAGATGAATCTTTTAAATTGTAAGTTTTCAATTTCTTTATTTAGAATTTAGAGCAAGCATTGAAAGCAGAATTTAGAAAGGCAGTAGGCAGAAGAACTTAGGATCCGCAGAGATTGCATCAGGTGGGAAAATGCCTAGTGCCAGGGAAAATGCTATGTGTATGATGTATTGAGAAATATTAGATGAATCTTTTTAATTGTAAGTTTTCAGTTTCTTTAATAATCAAAAAATCCCTTTCTATAATGCCTGTCTATGTGATAAGTTCAGAAGCATTTTTAATATTATCCATGCTTCTGTCTAGTGAAAAGTAGAGAAAATAAAGAGAAGATAAATATGTTTAAGATTCTAGTATCTGAAGTAAAACATTTAAATATTATGTTTTCATTGTTCTTCCAGATGTTCTCCAAAAATTAAGAAATTCTTTGCAAACTTTCTGTAAAATACATCCATTACGTGTTGATACCATGGAGACATTTTTCATTTTGTCATATATTTCTCGAATCTTCTAGAATCGTGGGTCTATAAATCTTGCCTTCAAATCCTTCTAAACTTTCCAAGCTGCAATGTCTAAAATCCTAAAGAAAACTTATCCGTACCAGTTCTGTAACAGCCAAAAGAAAGAAATATTTTGGGAAAAAATCGGAGGGAAAAAGTATAAAATAAATTTTATAGAGAAAACTGATGCACATTCTAGAATTTTGAATATTCTGAGACAATTACTTGGGAAAAAACTCTTACTATGAAAAAATAAAAAACAGGACATTTTTTAATTAATTACATAGCTAATTTTGCTTTTGCTAAGAGCTGTTTCGTAAATTGTGCTTTATAGCATTATACCTAATTTATTTTTCAGATTTAAAATATTGTATAATAAGTTGCCAAAATGAAACTTTATAATATTACAGCGAAAAATAAAAGTGTCTTATTTTTATGTTATTTTTTAAATATAATTTCAATATATTACCATTATTTTAATGAAATTTATTAATGTTACGATGTTTTAAAAAAAATCGTCGAAAAATTCTCAGATCTCGGAATTAAAAAGTTTCTATAGAAACTAATTTTAAAATCGCCAAATGTTGAAAAGTCGCCAAATTTAGAACCGTTTAATTTTTAGCTTTTGGGACTTCACATCCCCAAAAGCTAAAAATTGTTTAAGAGCAATACTAGAAAAAATGAATTTTGAAAGGCTTATGTTTCACTTCTTGCTTAGAAAATCGAGTATCCCATCATTTATATTAGAAATAGAAAAAAAATTTTAACTCATGAACCCATTCAAAAGATAATCATATATACGGCAGTGAATCGCTAAAAATATTCCTCAAAATGCTAATTCACACTCAAAATGACAGTAGTAAAAACAGACAGAAATTTCAAATGATTAAAATTTAAGGACTTTCTGCTGATTTTGGCCAAAATCAAAGACTTCCAAAACCAATAAAGACCAAAAATCGATTCCAAAAAATCTAATGACTCGTAAGGACCATACGAACCCTGGTTATACTATGTTATTGCTCATTGTAATAAATAACTATATTAATTGAACAATTTCTTCAACCAGTGTAAGTTTTAGCTGTTCAGTTTTATTTGGAAATGTGAGAAGAATAAATAACTTTTGTTATGAATAGTGTGCTATTATAAATTTAATTTGCAGAATAAAAAAAAAAAATTTTTCAGAATTTGATATTTTTTAAAAAATTTTATTTTTTATTTCATTTACACACACACTACTCGACATTAAAAATACAACACAGAAATAGCGGTCAGAAAACTATGCAAATTTCAGGGTAGACGCACATCACTGACTTATGTGAATGATGTGAAATGCGCAGCTGTCTGGTACACATTGAAGAAGCATTGAAGAATATATAACAGAAGAAACTCAGGACTTAAAAGAGAAGGGCTAGCTCATAGAGCTTTTCCCCCTGAAACAGGCAGTGGGGAGTGATGACGTAGCCATGATGACACTGAGCGCGGAGATGCAATTGGCAACATAGAAATTATCGTTTTAAATCTGCAGAACCAGCGTTTAAAATGAGCTGTGTGTGAAAGATAGCTATAATTTAGAAGAGACAATGTTACTGCAGTGTGCATTTTACACTGAACATTAAAAAATGTAATAGTACTTACTCAATTTTAAAATAACAGATAAAATGCGCTACTCTTAGCATAAAGTTCCTTTTTTTTTAATTTGCAGGTTTTTTTTTTTTTTTTTTTTTTTCCTTTTCTTTAAATGCCTGTTTATTTCTAATCATTTCCTTATCTGCATGTTAACTAAGAGAACTGTACTACTGCTTGTGAGATAACTATAGTAACAGCTATTTAAAATTAATCAAAAAAACAACCTTAAATTGGCATGGTTTTCAAAATTTCTGCTAATCTGAGTTTGAGTTTCAGCCTAATTGTAAATTTTACATTGGCATATTTTTCTCCCGATTCAATATAATAACATATATTTTTTTTAATAATTTTGTAACTTAGGCTTAAATCAATATTACATTTAGATAAATGCATGCAAGATTGTTATCTTAATTTAGACAAAACAACTTTACTCACAGTACTTAAAAAAATATTTAATTTTTCAAAAGTGGGTGTTAAGGAGGCATGTTTTTTTATGCCAATTACTTTAATGTTATACTATTATATTTTATCTAGAATGCTAAGCTAGCACAAAATCGAATCAGTAATAACACAGTATACAATAAAAATAACTTTAACAATAACTTAACAAAATTAGTTCTCATTTGAAATATGCTTTACGCTCTTAACTTCTAAAATGTCATCTAGAAATATTTCAGATCAAAACATATTATATATGCTCACTTGTACAGTCACAATGCAACTACAAGTTGTTGAAATATTATTTATTGGCTACCACATTCGAAGCAATCCACTTTTTTGTCTTTTGGGTTGTAAAAATATGCTTTAGACGTTTTTCCAAATTCTCCGATCTGTGCTGTTTTTTTCCTAAATTTCGCTGTTTGGGATTTTCATTTCTGAATTTCCGTTACAAATTTCTTTCTAGATGTCGCCCGGCCCACCAGCGGCCGAGCGGTAACGTCGCTGAACACTGGTAGTTCGGTCCGAGGTTCGAATCCCGCGAACGGGCTGGCTGCATGGGCGTTATAGTGGTTTTCTCCATGTTTAACGTGTATACGAGCCGGTGTCCCTTAGAAAGTCCTCCACGAAGGCATATCTCCCTTAAGGCAGATAGCCCTCGAGTGCTTTGCCGTAATCCAATAAAACCAAACCAAAACCTAGATGTTGTCCACCTTCTTTGTCGCTGGGCAAACATTCTATAAATTTTTTTTCTCTATTTTTCAATGTTATAACAATTGGTGCTACTTTGGTAGACGGTTGCACGGATTTTTGGCGATTTACGTTGGCGCAATTGTTAGCGCGATTTCTACAAACGTCAGCCATCTTGAAAAACGCTGTTTTTACGCATAGTAAAGTATTCGAAACTTAAAAAAAAAAAATAAATATCGTTAGAAATAATGGATTAATTTTTTTGTTGAAAATGTCGTTTTTTAAGATGGCAGGCAAGTGTAAATAAATACATTTACTATGAGTATAAAATACTAAAGTAAGGTTATTATTACTTTCACATAGCAAAGAAGAGAATAAAAACACCGCTATAAAAACATTTTGCCAACGTTTAATTAGATTAAAATATTACTGAAATTGAATATCGAAATAAAAAACATCATCCAACATTTAAAAGAATTAGAATATTATTAAATTTAAATACTTTAAAATACGTTATATAGAATATAATATATATATATATATATATATATATATATATATATATATTATATAGAATAAATACATTTACTACGAGTATAAAATACTAAAGAAAGGTTAAATTATTACTTTCATATAGCATAGAAATAGAATAAAAATACCACTATAAAAACATTGCGCCAACGTTTAATTGGATTAAAATATTACGTAAATTGAATATCGAATTAAAAACCATCATACCAACGTTTAAAAGAATTAAAATATTACTTAAATTAAATACTTTAAAATAAGTAAATAAGAACGCTTCGTACACTAGAGCTAAAATGACAGCAATTAGTTTATTGTCGGTAAAAAAGGAGGAATGTCTAATAATTTTCTTACCGTTACAGCGGTTATTTCTTCAACATGACCACAATATCATATACGGCCGTCTCAGAATCTGCTCTTCTAACGATCTTCATCTGTGATCTACATTTTCGCACTTCATTGAAGAAACAATTAGCGACGTTTCCTCCAAAAATTTAAAATAAATTTCCTCTGACCCTTGTAAGAATTTATAAATAAATCTTTGATTAGGAAAGCCAGGCTGGCGAAAATAAGGTCTCAAAGGATAATTTTTTGATTCCGAAACCAAAAATTCTTGGTAGTTATCAAAAACAACATTCATCTTTGAAGGAGACATTTTTGAAGGAATTCGAAGATATTAATTAAATTTTAAAATGGCGCGGTAATGCACAAATTTTCAGCAACCTATCAGGGAGCTGATTACAGCTCATTAATGCTCAAATATTCTATAACCAATCAGAGAGCTGATTACATCACGCCTAGAATTAAAATTATTTAAATAATCATACATAATAAAATCATTTTAAAAAAGAAATGCAAAATTAAATTGTATTTTAATATTTAACAGCCATAAATAATGTTTAAAACATTAGATTAAATTTATAGATATTAAAACCAATTACTTTTAAAGTAAGGTGACGTCACTGATTACATCATCCACAGCATAAAATTTCATAAAATATGATAAAGAATAAAATTTTTATTTCAAATAAAAATGCAAAATTAAATTGATTTTTAATATTTAGAAGCCATAAATAATATTTAAAACACGGAATTTATGCATTTTAACACGTATTATATTTTAAATAAAATGTCAGCAAAGTATCGGTTACCATAAATAACTTATCCAGCAATGGGTTTACCATAAGTCGTATTACTCGCCAAAAGAAAAATTGCCAAAAACTCGCCAAAATCCTTGCAACCGTCTGCCAAAGTAGCATCTTACAATTTTCTAAGGATATTATTTTGTTCTTCAAATTGTCAATACATTCTTGTTTATGTTTACACTTAGGGCATTGTCACTTGTGAATTTTATTTCAAAATCATTCACATTTGATTTATTATTGTCAGTTTCAATTTCGTTCTCGGCCTCAAAATGAATTTTTATTGGGCTTAATTCGTGTAGTCTTTCAAAAGCAATCTGCATTAGTTTTCTTTTCAAATATCTCCGATTTCTTGGTGTTATTTCGTTTACTGCACACGATAAATTTACTTTCGGCATAATATTGCATTTGAACAGTTTCTTTTGCGGCAATCCAAGCAAGCGATTTCTCATGTCATCTTCATAATCACTGCACAGAAAATGTTATGTTCGCCGCAAATTCTTGCGTTTTTCACATTAATAGAATCCTGTCTTCGACATTTATGTATCCATTCTTTCGTCAAAAGCAAATTGTCGTTTGGGAAAGCATGAAATACAATATCTCTTCCTTTCGTATTTCTATAAGTGTTACAGCACGTTGCTACATCACAAGAAGCCATATTACATAAAGGATACTTTAAATATAGAAAAGACTAAAACTATTTATATATACACATATAATTAAATATTTGCATTATTAGAAAACAAATATGTATGATTAAAATTAATTTGGGATATGCTGCCTCTAGAAAATCGTCTCGCATTTGAATGAAACTACAGTTTTAAGCGGGCGAAATCAGAGCAGGTGCAACACAGACACGTCAGATTACTTCCAGTTAACCCCCTCCATGAGGCTCGCGTCGGCGAGGAGTCGAACAAAGGAATGACATAGCCTTTCTATTTATCCCTGGAAGAAACCTATACCTCATTCATATATTATGGTTATTTGATTCACAATTTTTTATCTGTGTTCTACTATAGATTATGGTACAGATAATTCCGCATACTTGTGTTTGTATACACATTTATAAGTACAGTCAAATACCGAAAATCCGCCGACCTGAAATCCGCGTTGCCTCTCAAAATATAAAGTTTATAGGTTCCGGAAACTGCAACATGGAGTACAAATTATCGAAGAAAAAATACTTACTGGATAATAATGTCATAATTACTGAATAATACGATGACAGATAAGAAACACGCTCGTGATTTTACTGCTTGCAACGTTGAAAAACGTAAACACGTTGCATTGACGGTAATGAAAAAAGTGGAAATTCTGTTAAAGATGGAGGCAGGTGCTACTGCTCGGTTTATAGCAGAATCATATGGAATTGCCACACGGACTGTGTATGATATATGGAACAATAAAGAAAAGCTGTTGAAGTTTTACAAGTTTAGCAACAGTGATTCTAACACCGGAATCCGAAACCGGAAATCTTTACATGAGGCGAAATCGGCAAAATTCGACGCTGTCTTGTACGAGTGGTTCCGGCAGCGGCGGAGTGATGGGGTACCTATTTCAGGACTACTCCTGAGAGAAAAGGGGAAGCAGATTCATGCTGATTTAAAAATAGAGAAGCTTAATGTAAATGAACAATATAATATCATTAATTTTTGATAGCATCTTTAATGTTAAAATCCCTCTTTCTTTACTCAGTAAGACATACTAGCAAAATTTACTTTGATATACTTTGGTGTGCAAAAATTAGGGACGAAGTCGAAAAATTAGCATATCAGCTGAACGAAGAGGCAGAGCGGACAGAAAGACCAATCAGGAGATTAAGTAAGGTGATGTAAGGTAGCACATGCGCAGATATGCAGTTAGACGTAATGGGGGAGTGTCTGAGTAGTATAAAGCATGTTGTCGGTGTAAGATCAGTATTTCTGGCAAAGAGATTGCACGCCGTATAGCAGTTAAAATCACACGGAGTTGCTGCCTCAGCGAGAAATGGCGAATAATCAATCTGTTAGACGACATCTGGATGCTTTTACTCGAGGTCGAATCATTGGGAAGTAGGAAGAAGGCCGCAGTAGGACATGTGTGGCTGCAGAGTTCGGAATTGCTCACAGCATCGTTTCACGACTTTGGAGACAATTTCAAACGACACAGGCGACTGGACGACCGATATCGCGTTTTACCGTGGCCAGAAAACTGCACGGTGGTGGTCTGTTTGCACGACGCCCTGTACGGTGTGTACCTCTAACGCCGGCCCATCGGAGAAGGCGTTCTCTGTGGTGCCGGGAACACCGGAATTGGAGAGACAATGAATGGGGACGAGTACTCTTTACAGATGAAAGCAGATTCAGTCTGAGTAGCGATTCTCATCGCATACTCATCTGGAGAGAGCGGGGAAGCCGCAATCATGTCTCGAACATCATTGAAAGGGACAGGTATGGAGGTGGCGGTGTTCTCGTTTGGGGAGGCATCATGCTTGGTAGTCGTACAGACCTTCACATCTTCGACGCAGGTTCAGTCAACGGGACCCGTTATTGTAACGAGATTCTTCTTCCATATGTGCGTCTTTTTAGAGGCGCTATGGGTCCGCAGTTCCTTTTCATGGACGACAATGCACCATGTCATCGCACAGTAACTGCCGAACAGCTCTCAGAGAGTGAGGATATTGAACGTATGGATTGGCCGGCACGATCTCCGGATCTCAATTCCATCGAGTATGTATGGGATTTTCTAGGCAGACGCTTGGCAGCTCGTACCTTACCACCAGTAACGATTCCGGAGCTTCGATTGGCGCTGCAAGACGAATGGGCAGCAATGCCTCAACAACTCATTGACACCCTCATTCTCAGCATGGGCAGACGCTGTGAAACCTGCCTAGCAGTCAGGGAAGATCATATCGCCTATTAAAGACCGGATGTTTCTTGCTGGACACCCATCACAGGGATGTTTCGGCCTTCAGTCGCATTGCGCTCCATGCTACTTTTTCAATAAAGCTTCTTTTTATCCCTCTGATTTCTCTTTTAGTAAGTGTTGCTTACATTACTCATGTCCTTAAGTATTGGGGATCTTACGCTATTAAACGTGTTGATTTGGAAAGCTTTTGTACAAAGTTATATTGAAAAAACCGTCTCGTCCTTAATTTTTGCACACCAGTGTATTTCACCTCATTATATTTATTAGTCCAAAGGGACAATTTGCCCTGAAGGACTATTATTTTCGTTTTGGCATTTTGCGTTGGTTCACTATTAAATGTCCCATTCACTTTTCAAATTGTTGCCACCAAATATTATTGTCTTGTATTATATTTAAATTATGTAATAATAATTATATATGTAATAATATAGAATCAAAAGTTTTTAATCCGGACCCGTCGGGACTTCGGCGATTCCGGATTATAGATCATCAGTTTAAATCTGGTAAGATTGCATGCCGAAATTATAAAATTAAAAATATGAAACCATGATTTATGAAATAAAGAGCAATTATGATCTAAAGGATATCAAAGTTTACAAAAAAAAAGCTTAATATTTATTTGTTTACTTTATTAAACATTTCTTTCAACGCGCGCATGCGTAAAGCATACATTATGCATAGTCAAAATTAGAAAATTGCAACCAGAAAACTATTTGATGTTTATTCGTGATATTTATAATGACGAGGAATTTGATTTAAATCATATCAAAGACGGAGTACATCGAGATGAAATACTGCATTTAGTAAGAAATTATAAGCCGAATAAAATAAAAACATCTGCCCTGAAGATAAGGATAGTGCTGACAGTTCAACTTCCAGTATATTGTGCGCCGCGACGTCCCCCCCCCCGCAGAGCAGCGTGAAATTGATAAACAGATTTCGGAATGGTTAGAAAAACAAAAGATATGATTTTATCCATTTTTTGCAGGAATTCCACTTTTTGTTTGATGGACATCGAAACATGCTTTCGCTTTGTAGATCCTTTGGCAGCTCCAGAATCGGAAATTCTTTTCGACATAATCGAAAGTTCAAGCTTACTTTTATAAAATAGCTCTAACAGTCTGAAAAAAAATAATAAGCCGGATCCAATAAGGAACAACGCAATCTGCAACATTAACTGAAATAGATAATTTTAGCTTAGCTTATACCGTCCGATAAACATTAAACACTGTAAACCTTTTACGCTCATGCGTTAACGCATAAGCGATTACGCATGCGCAGGAAGTTTGTAGCTTTGAGGTCCGGATTATAGATCATTCTGGATTATGGATGTCCGGATTAAAGACTTTTGACTCTATATATAATTATATATGTAATTATATTATATATATATATATATATATATTATTACATATATTACAGTTTATATATGCAATAATAATTTAATGCATTTAATTAATTATTGTATTAATGTATATAATAATTTAATTAAATGTATCTAATACGCCTTATTAATTTTGCACATTTAGTCTAAATATTATCTTTTCTGTCCTAAAATCCGCACAACCTCTGATCCCAAGCGTTGCGGATTTCTAGACTTCTACTGTACTATTTTAGTACTAAAGACAGGATTATTTCTGCAAAATATTTTTACTCATATACATAATATTCACCGTGAATGGAAGAGAAAATTCTTTCACAGTTAAGAAATTAAAATTAAAAAAATTCTAAAATTACGTCCAAAGGTTTTTTTTTTTTTTTTTTTTTTTTTTTTTTTTTTTTTTACTTTTTGTATGTTACTTTTTTTTTATTTACTAAATATCATATTCTTCGCACTTAAACCATAAAATTCAGTTCAACAGCAATATCGCAAAATAATTTTAAAATGAGCATATCTTTAGAATTTCCAATACACGGTTCCGCGCGCTGGAGATAAAAAAAAGTTCCCCCTTCCGTAGAGTGCTGCCATTGCTTGTTTTTAAATTGTTGAGTTTGTTGATTAAAAATTCATTAAAGTTTTAAAAATATGAAGTAAATGATAAATTTGAAATTTGGGCTTCCAGATTCCTATATTCGGGTGGACACAATGCGAAAACATGCATACATTTATGCAGATTCTTCATTTTTTAATTTCTTTAAATATAATACAGAGCAATAATATTTGGTGGCGACAATTTGAAAAGTAAATGGGATGTTTAATTGTGAACCAAAGCAAAATGCCAAAACGAAAATAATAGTCCTTCAGGGTCAATTGTCCCTTTGGACTAATAAAAATAATGTGGTGGAATATATCAAAATAAATTTTGCTAGCATGTCTTACTGAGTGAAGAAAGAGGGATTTTAACATTAAAGATGCTATCAAAAATTAATGAAATTGCAGTTAATTCTCAGATACAAATGATTACACCTTAATGTATACCCATAAAGATGCATTGAATATCTGTTTTAGATTTTAATGTACAGAAAATCATGTAAAGTGTATTAAAACATTTTTGCATAAATTTTAAACATTCCTCTTAACATTAAATATCTATGCTTCGTATACTGGTACTTTTCTGTTATTAAGACCAGATTCAGAAATGTGTTCAGAAATACACACACATACATACATTTCTGAACGCAGTCGTTGGAACAGAAAAGTGACGTTACTAATACTATAATAATAATTAAAGAAAACCTGAAACTATTTCATTATCAATCACTTTTTAAGAACTTCTATTAAATGGTACTTGCAAAACTCTTTGTACAACCTCTTTTTCGCATAATTATTAGTGACATAAATTTTTCGAAGGAGTTAAGAAACCATTTAAAACATGAACATATTAAAAAAAATAGAATTCTTTTAGTTAAATGTCTGGATAATTCAAATCTTTTGAAATATCGAAGAAAAATGTAAATAATTTTTGAAATAAAATGTAAAAACTCTTAAGAGTTTATGGTTATAATAAAAAATCAGAATTATCATATAAAACAAGGAATATTATGCTATCTTTCGGTTACCAATGAGTACCTCGAAATAAAATGTCAAAATAATCTCACGTAGCTCATATTTTAGATTTTCTTCTGCAAAGAACCTGTTGGTGCTTCCTCAGAGAACCCGATGGCAACAATGTCTTTTCTGTTACCAAGCTTGCCAACGATAATGGTTTTCGTCATACAGGGTTAAGTTTTGAAATAAACGTTATATAAAGCCAGTGTGATATATAAGTCAAAACGTGATATACAAGTCATATATAAACGTAATATATAAGTCAAATTTAGCATTTTAAGCATGATATTCACTGCATGTCGTGATATTAATAATTTATCACTTAAATTTAGCTAAACATTAGCTGATTAAAGTAATAAGCACATGTACTAAGTACATGTAAGTCAAAGCAGAAAAGCATATGCAATTAAAAATTAGCTGGTTAAGCATGATATTTAATACTATTATATTCCAGTTGGTAGAAAAACATGATGTTAAGATGATTATGTACACAAGTAAAGATTAGCATAAAAATGTACAATAAATAACAGTACTATTGTTAAAATATATTTCAAGTTAATTCTATTATTATAAAAGTTTTTAAAAAACTTATACAGTCAAAAGTCGTTAATCCGGACACCCATAATCCGGAATGATCTATAATCCGAACCTCAAAGCTACAAACTTTCTGCGCATTCGTTGCGCGTAATACCTTTACGCATGCGCATAATACGTTTACGCATACGCGTTTAATGTACAAAGGCCCGTCCACACAAGTACGCTCAAACGTAGCTGACGAACGCGCTTTTACGTTACCAGCGTAAAAGCGTCCAAACGAGTACGCTTGCGAAGAGTGCGTTTAACCAATAGAATTATTTTGCGCAAAAATCACGTGACGCTGTAATATAGCGTCAACAGAGCTGTATCTTATTACTTCGCTGTGCTTCTGTATGTTTGCGGCAAGTTGTCCGAATCAGATTTTTATATATATATTTATATATATATATATATATATATAGCTGAAACTTTACTATTAAGTGCAATTATTAAGCAGAGGCAAAACCGCAAAAAATGGCAAGAATGGGTCCGAGAGATTTATTTAGAGCAACCTGTTCAAAGAGGTTTTTTTTTTTTTTTTTTTTTTTTTTTTTTTTTTTTTTTAACTGCCTTGTTTGCGAAATGAATATCCGGAATTATTAAATTCGTACTATTAGCTCACGTCCTCCCTATATCTTGTTCAAATTTTCAGTACATAAAATGCTTTTTATTCATCCACTCAAGTTCAAATACAATTTTTTAAACTTGTAGTGAATGACACTTGATGTTAATATAGCTTTTTCACATATTAAAATTTTTAAAATTTTTAATTTTAAAAAGTTCTGTTTGTATTTTTATTTATTTATTTATTTGTATTTTTTTAAAATTTTTCTTTGTAGACCTAAGTAGGATTTTTTTTTTTTTTTCTTTTTTTTTTTTTTTGTATATTACTTGTTTTTTAATTACCTCAGAGTCAGTATTGACCAGTTTGACAGACTTGCAGATTCTATATTGTATGAAAATTAGGATTCATAACTCCCCCTCCCTTGGTCTTTTGTTTTTCTTTTTATTTATTTTTAAATTTAGAATGAGGACAGTTTATGAGAAATTATGTGCATGATAAAATATGCAATAAAGTAAAAATAAAGAGAGAATTTATAGATGATATATGATAAAGAGATGCAGATATATTATTACATAAGGATTTCTATTTGCAATGCACATTTTTAAACTAAATTAAAAACAATAATAATTAATAAAATAAGAAATGAAAACAATAATAATAGGTAAAATAAGAATAAATTGATTCATGATTAAATATAAGAAACACGTTTCAAAATGAGAAAAAGCTGACTGAATTGTATACTGTCTACGAGTGAGGTTCGAAATCGCCACCTTTCCATTTGCAAAGCAGCGCGCTGACCACTCAGCTATATCTGATAGCATTGTTTGTGAAAAATAATGTAACAAGTAGAAGTCACTGCAAAAGTAATTTAATTAAACTTCAATAAATGATTGCTGTATGACACAAGTTGTAACTTTCCTCCAAAATTTCGTAATTGTCTTTTATTGAATACTCTTTCACAGTCAACTGCTTTATTTTAGAAGTTGTTATATTGCTGAAGTTAGTTTTTGGTGTATTTAATATTGGGATATTTATAGAGCTTTTTATTACACATGATATAGCCAATATTTATAATAATTAAGGAGAATTTTGTAAGGCAGAAACTTTGATTTCGTAGAAACTGTAATTTATTTAGGTTCCTTTTACTTACGGTGTTATAAACAGGTGAAGCATATGGATATATGGATGGACAAAAATATGGAAACACCTTGTGAAATGCATTTTTGAAAAGAAAGATTGATTTTAATGAAATATGTAGGTGGCTCTGGCGTTTTTGACTACTGACGCCACCTATAGAACTTCGTAAATGTGCTAAACAGTTCAGTTGTTGTCGGAGTACTGTTATGTGAGGTTGTCATTGCATTATGTCAGAGTTAACAGACTTCGAACGTGGGAAAATTGTTGGAGCACGCATGGTAGGTGCTTCCGTAAGCAAGGTAGCCGAGGTGTTTAGTGTTTCAAGAGGTACTGTATCGAAGATTTATTCCGCATATTTGAAAAGCGGAAAAACATCATCTGCTAAATCACAGCCCGGACGAAAGTGTGTCCTGAGTGATCGTGACAGACGATCATTAAGGGCAATTGTGACGAAAAATAAGAAGACCACAGCTGCAAAAGTTACTGCTGAAATGAATGTTGTGTTACCGAACCCTGTGAGTACCAAAACAATTAGAAGGGAGCTTCATAAACAGGGAATTGCTGGCCGTGCTGCAATTGAGAAGCCACTCATCAGTGACGCTAATGCCCGTAACAGGAAAAGGTGGTGTTTAAGTCATAAAGCCTGGACTATAGAGCAGTGGAAGCGAGTAATATGGTCTGACGAGTCTTCTTTCACATTGTTTCCCACTTCTGGCCGGGTTTACGTCTGGAGAACGCCATCTCAAGCCTATAATACAGACTGCTTGTTGCCAAGAGTGAAACATGGCGGGGGTTCTGTTATGGTTTGGGCAGCCATATCGTGGTTCTCTGCTAGCCCCATCATAACTGTGTCAGGGCACATGACTGCCAAGATTTATGTGAACATTTTGGCCGATCAAGTTCATCCCATGGTACAAACTTTGTTCCCCGATGGTGATGGTGTCTTCCAAGACGACAAAGCCTCTGTTCACACAGCTCACATTGTCCAGGACTGGTTTTCTGAGCACGAGGATGAGTTGTCCCATCAGCCCTGGCCACCACAGTCACCAGACCTGAAATATTATCGAATATTTGTGGTCTACATTGGAACGGAAAGTGCGTTCTCGTTATCCACCTCCAACATCGTTATCTGAACTTGCCACCGTTTTGCAGGAAGAATGGTATAATATTCCCTTGGCAAACATACAGTAACTGTATTTATCCATTCCGAGAAGACTGCAAGCTGTTTTGGATGCCAACGGGTTTCCTACACCATATTAAGCAAAGAAACATGCTTTTTTAAAGGTGTTTCCATATTTTTGTCCAACCCCTGTACTTGTCGGATCATTGCTTTATAAATATACACTTTTCCCCTTTAATGAGAATTTTAAATTTATACCAATATATACGGTTTGAGAAATCTGAAGATGGCGTGAACAATGCTGATTATTTTATTGCTGTATAGAGGTTGAAACGGGTAAGCAAGAAGGTTTTCTGATTATGACACGTGATAAGAACTCGGTCGGCTATTGGCTACACGCGCGCGTCATTCGACCCACTGATCTCATAGAGACAGGGTCGAATTTTTCTTAGCTCCCTTTCATCTTGACCTATCGAAAGTATGCCTTTTGCTCTCTTCGACGCAGCGGCATCCTGTTAGGCAGTTGACAGTTCCGCGCTTCATTTTCAAATCTCAATCTCATCTCAGTTGACGACATGGCCACTCTCAAGGAAAATTATCTCTCTGAACTCGGAAACATAATAAATGCTATAGCGATATTACAAAAGGGAATAGCCCTTTTAAAGGCCACTAATCATGATTCTCTATCGGTCACCGATCCGAAAGCTCTTAATGTTAAAGAGCATGAACTTAATGCACTAGAAAATCGTTATCAAATTATTATAACGCAACAAGTAGCAGACTTTTGTCAAAACGATAAAAATACACAAATGGATGATAATCCATCTAATGATTTTGCTTTCCCGCGCAAAAGAGCGCGAAACATTCCACAGACAGTATAGATAGTTCTCTCCGTCCAACACAACTCTCAAACAAATTTAGTGCCTTGAATATTGACCAAAATTTAGACACAGAAACAAATCAAACAGAAGACACAGACATCGCTATGATAAATGAAACTCCCTTATCAAGCCCAACAAAACTGCAAATAAAATACCACCATTTGTCATTACCCAAAAATTCGACTGGAAGGAATGCAGAAAAATTTTCAAAGAACAATTTAAAATAGCCAAACTAGAAGGGAAAATTGAAGGTGAAAATTTCGTTCTTAAAGTCGCCGACCCAGAAGACTATAAGAAAATCCAAGAATTTCTAAATAAACAGGAAATATCTTATCATACATTTCTCCTAAATTCTGAAAAAACAATAAAAGGTGTCCTAAAAGCAATAGACACAGATTACACCGCGGATGAAATTAAAGCAGCCTTAATCGAATGTAAAATACCTATCAATAAAATAAACAAAATGGTTCCCATGTGGGACGGAATTCCTAAACCCCTCCCCATGTACTACATTGAAACTCCAAATACACCGGACGGGAAACGCATGTTCGAGATAAAATATTTAATGGACATGAAAGTTCGCATAGTTACTTAGAGAGGCAGAGCAGGCCCAATTTAATGTTTTCAGTGCTAACGCTTTGGGCATACTCAACGCGCATGCCACAATAAACCCAGATACCTCCGATGCACAGGAGAACATCAATCATTTGAATGTCCAGACAAGGGAAAAAATCTTTTACCTAAATGTGTCCTCTGTGGAGGAACTCACGCCTCATGTGACAAGAATTGCCCGGAAAACCCACTCAACAAAACCGAGAAGAAAAAGGAACCACCATTACACCCAGCGCTATGAAAAGTAAAAATAATACCATCACCACCAGCCAATCAGGAAGCAGAACCAATCCATCAAACTCTTATGCAAATGTTACAGCCAGCACTCCAAAACCCACTCCTAGTAATTTTGAAACAAAATCTACCCAAAATGACAGACAAAATTCTCCCGAAGACTCACTTGAAGAATTCACAAATTTTATCAAAAGTTTGCACAATATGTACATCAAATATAGGAATTCTACAGAATCTCACAGTAAATTAGACATCGCCATGGAGGCATTAAAGGTATTCGAACGCATCATGTGTAGTACAAACAGAAGGAATTTAAATACATGAATCTGCATATCAATTATGCCAAATTCATGGTTTTCAACAGCAATGGCATCAAACAGCAAATACTCGAAATCAAAGATTAAATTACCAACAATAGCATAGATATCGTCCTCATCAACGAGACCTATTTAAAGCCATCTGACCCTCTAAAAATACCTAATTTTGATATTTTCCGGAAGGATCGACTTCATAACAGAGGAGGTGGTGTTCTTATAGCCACTAATAAATTTCTTAACTGTATGTCTTGTTCACTACCTACACTTCAAAGTATAGAAGCCTGTGGTTGTATTCTGCACAGCAATAACGCAGATATTTTAATTATTTCAGGCTACAAACCACCTAACACTATACTACAGACCAGCGACTTAGACATCATCTTCAATTTGGGTTTCTCCACCATCATCGCCGGAGACTTAAATAGCAAGCATCCCAACTGGCATAGCAACAGCGCAAATAGCAATGGAGCTATCTGAAACAATTATATGCAGTCACACAACATTATTATTTCAGCTCCCAGAGAACCTACTTATTATCCAATTCATCTCCAAGGCCTGCCTGACGTTCTTGACATAGTTATAATATTAGCCAAACTCCATATATTTATGCAGACAATAGCCTCTCCTCCGACCACTTACCCCTCAGATTCACGATGTATGGACTTAAGCATGGTTTACCTCCCCTTCGTACCAAGATTAACTGGAACAATTTTTCCTTCAAAATTAACAACAGCTTTGCCTCAGCTTCTCCTCCTCTTACCACTAGAAATGAAATAGAAGAAGCAATTTTAAAACTCACCCAGAATATCCAAGCAGCAATTTCAAACTCAAAAATTATCATTCAAGAAGAAAAAATCTCACTCCCAAAGCATTTAAAAGATAAGATTCACGAGAAAAATCGCCTTAGAAAACAATACCAATATTCTCAAGATCCCCGCGACAAAATATGATTTAATAGAAGTCACAAAGAACTCAAAAAACTGATGAAAACCTATAAAGATGACTCCTGGCGGAACTTCGTTTCAAGCCTTTCACACACAGATCATTCCGTAAGGAAAATCGCTAAAGCCCTAAGAAGGAAGACAGAAAATATTGGCCCCATAAAAGAAAACAATCAAGTCATTACAAATGCTGCAGATATCGCGGAGCTCTTCGCGAATAACTACAAACTTCAATTTTCTAATACTTCGTATCCCAATAGCAATGATTTGTACGTAAACCAACATGTTCATAATTTCATCATAGAAAATGTAAATAGCTCCAATCCCCCTACAAGTCCAGGAGAAATCCAAAATACTATCAATAATCTAAACATCAGAAAGGCTGCAGGTTATGACGACATCTCCAATGCAGCACTCAAAGTCAGTCACATTATTCTGGGAAAAAATACACACCCAGAAAATCACAATTGGCAAAAAAAGTTAAAAAATATCGTGACATGGCAAGACGGCTGAAATTAAAATTTGTGTTATCTAAGAAGAAATTTTCTACAGCTCATTCTCTTGAAAAAAACCCTTTCCAGTCAAGGAGTTAGTAAAAAATTATCTTCTTTTATTCAACGCCAGGTAACATTGAATACCCAGAAAACAAAAAGAAGACGTTTTACGCATTCAGATAAAATCGATGCCTACCGCATCTACAGCAAAAGTCGGGCAGTTTATCGTGTTTTGAAAGAGTTCCTTGAACTTCCAGCTGAACGAACTCTTCAACGTTTTGTCTCATCAAAATTGTCATGTACAGGAATCAGTGCAGATATCATATCAGCACTAAAACAAGTTTTATAAAATAAGGAAAATCACGAAAGAATGTTTGCATTGATCTTTGATGAGATGTCATTGAAACCCTGTCTAGTGCATGATAAACAAAATGATCGCATAGTTGGATTTGAGGACTTAGGTGGTTTTCCCAGTGATTCAATTGCAAATCATGTACTAGTATTAATGCTGAGAAGAAACAGCAAGAAGAAACTTCCACTTGGATTTTACTTCTCCAACCATGCAATAAATGCAGAAAGACTGAGAGAAATACTCACAGAAGCTTTAACAAAATTATCGGATGCTAATGCTGTAGTTAAAGCTCTGGTTTGTGACCAGGGGGGAAATAATAGTAGGTTGTTTAGAATTTTAGGAGTGGATTCTCTTAAACCATTCTTTGATTTTAATGGACAGACTATTTATTGTTTGTTTGATCCACCACATCTTTTGAAAAATTTGAGGAGGAATCTTATGAAGTATGACCTACAGACAAGTAAAGGATTCATATCTTTCAAATACATTCGAGACTTCCATGAAGTAGATAAAACACTGCTTATCCGCTGTGCACCGAAAATGACTGATGCACACTTAAATACAATGGGATTAAACTACTTGAAAGTTGCTCTTGCTGCACAAGTGTTCAGCCACACAGTAGCAGCAGGAATGAACCTGTGTATTTTGTCTGGACTGATAGAAGCAAATGCTGCTCCAACAGTAGAGTTCATTCTAAAGATTGACAATTTGTTTGACTCCATGAATGGAACTCGAAAGAATCCTTTAAAAGGAAAACAGCTCCATTGTGCAGTGAAAGAAGGTTCTGCAAATATTAATTTTTGGAAAGAGATGATAGCATATGTTGAATCATGGGTTTTTTTGCAACCGCTTGCACAAAACCAAGATGGTCCAAGAAAGCATGCTTCAGGACCACGTAGCAGAATAGGCTGGTTGCAAATTCTCAGAGCAATACTAAAATTTTCTGAAGAAATGTTACATGAACGGGAATATTTTATGACAAAGAGGTGCAATCAGGATTGTCTTGAAAACTTTTTCAGTCGTATCCGAGGGAGTGGGGGCAATCGCACAAATCCATCTGCATATGAATTTTCTTTACTTTTCAAGATTGCATGTGTAAATTCTTTCCGTAACACAAATAAGTTTTCAAATCGTGAGCCAGATGGGGATAAATTTATGTTTTTCATTTTGTCTGCAGTACCATCAACTACAATTGAGGAAAATGAAGTACAGAAGGAGGAGGTGAAAGAAGGACAAATTACAAGTAATGATGATGATGACTCTCTTGTCATTGATTTTGATTCCCCTTGCCAGGATGCATGTTTTGAAAGACTTGATAATTTGTCACAAAATGTTGTTGCTTATCTAAGTGGATATTTATCCAGAAAGGTATTATATTCCTTGAATCTTAATGAGTGTGATATATGCAGTATTTCACTGACAGATAGAACAAAGCCAATGCTGCAGCATACTCTATTTTTATACCTTAAAGAATATAAAAATCAGGATATAACAGAAGGAGGATTGACACATCCGTCAGAAAGCATGACAAAATGCATTGCTGAACTTCTTCAGAAAGCAAATAATTTTTTCTCCCACCACTTATCAATATGTAACATTTTGAAAAATCTGAAAAATGTGTTATCACAGTTACCAGTGTTTCAGTTTTTGTGCTGTGAACTTCATTCACATGACGTTAAAAAAAAGATTGTATCTTTTGCGTCTGCTTTTTTTTTTTTTAATTCATCTTCGGGAAAAAAATAGAAAAATTAGTAAATATAACACAGATCTGAAAAAACTACAAAAGGGGAAACATTAATAGAAATGTAATTAACTAAATTAAAAGCAAAGGGTGTATGTGCTACTTTGTGTGAATTGCTGAGGGTTTTTTTTTTTTTTTTTCATATTATTTTGTATTCATGGTTAGTATGCTACAATAATGTGTGAAATATATATTCTTTCTGTTGTAAACATTGTGTGCATATTCCTCATGGATATTTCTTTTCATTTAACCTACTGCTTAAACCATTATACTATTTTATTATTCATATTGCATATTACTATTGTAAAGCTGTCATTTTTTATGCTCTATATTGCAAACAACGTAATTTAATGTGTTGGTAAAAATAAAAAATAAATTAATTATTGTCAACAGCATTGGTTATTTCGTAAATGGAAATGAAAATATTGCTTTTTCCATTTTCACTTTGGATATTATAAATTGCACTAATGTGTACAGCATTGAATTATGTCCATTTTAAGGTAAATTTGCAGAAGATAATTTCTTATGAGTTTTCAAACATCTTTTCAAAAATGGACTTTCTTATTTCCAAAGTGAAATGTGTGTCAATACAAATCATTTGAACCGATTATCTAATTATCACTTTGGTATTCATGCTTGTTTCAGTATTTTATGGTGGCAATTATTTTGTTATTTATTTTTTAAGTGTTTTAATGCATTATTGAAAATATTTGTTACATATACATTTATAAAACTTTGAATTTTTAACAGAGATATAAAAGTGAAGCAGCTTATGTTTCCAGCTTATGTTTGTTAAGTGAAAACAGGTTGATGTGTACATGGTGAAAGTGAAGGGAATGTGCAATAGCAAGTTTGTGCAATTCTCTGATTTTTTTAAGTAAAAATAGGTCATTGTGTACATGGATACCAAGTTAAAATAAAAAAAAAATACCTTTACTTCGTTAAAACAAAATGGCGTCGAAAAACAAACTCGCAGGGTTGGTCGCCAAAAAATCGCCGAGTTACCATGAAGTAAAGATTCACTAAGGTCATTTTCAATAATAAAAATATATTTAAGAAACACTATAACACAAGATTGGGTGTTAATAAATCTATCACTATTGAGCGTTGAAGCTGAAATGGATGTTCAGGTATTGATAAATAATTTTGCAGAAATGAAGGTTAGACACAAATTTTAATAAAGAAGGATTTTTGTCTTTATGATGAATTTTGGCCACCAGCGTTATAATTACACTTTTTGAGATGGGGAGAAATTAGAGATGAAGAGCAGTACAGGATGAGGAAAATTAAAAGGAGAGAGAAAAAAAAACTTTAGCATTCATATTTTTTTTATAAAAGTAATGTATTCAAGTAGTTGAGTGTACCGAAAGCTTTTTTAAAAGGACAGAAAAAAACTTTACCATACATATTTTCTACAAAAATTATATATTCAAATAGTTTTATTTATGAAGTTGTAGGGTTTATATTTATTTTAACTAACATTTATTTTAAGTTTAAACTATCTTTCCTGTCAAGCCTTACTTTCCCCTGGAACTGCCAATGCCAGAATATGTAAATTTTAGTAGAACGCGCAAGGATTCAAATTATCAGCGGAAGTATTATGATTTAAATAGAAAGGAAACAAGTTCGGTGTGTGATATTCTTACTTCACGAGCGCGGAGGTAGTTTTGCGAGAAATTGAAGAACCCCGCGTTTCGGCCTATGTGCTTGGCGGGAAGTAGTGTTAATCGTTCAAGTGAGCTTCAAGTCTGCTGAATTAGCAGCGGTATTGTAAAACGCGGTGAGTTAGTTATTTTAGAGAGCCTCGTAGTTAGAATCTTGTCTTTAGTTTCTTTTCAGGTTATTATTTTTATTTGACCGCCAAGTAGGCGCAGTCTGTGAGCGTCAAGAGCACGCAATTGTAATTTATTACGTTGAATAAAAAGGGACTTAAACCCTTCACAAGATTCTGTATTTTATCCAGTTGTCACAGTCACCTCTTGGTTGCGTGCAAGTTGGAGGCGCGCAACGTTACATTGGCGCCCGAACAATTATCGAACTGAAATGGCCGAAAATTGGATGGAAGCCGCTGGACAACACCAAGAAATGACAAGCCAGTTAGAAGGATTTGGATACCTGGTCCAGACTTTGAGAGCGTCAATCAAGCCAAACGTCCATTTCGACGGAAAAAATTCAGTGGCGGTATTTCTAGAAGGTCTAGAAAACCACTTTCAGCTCTACGCTGTGCCTGAAAGACAAAAAGTTGCCATCGCCACATCAGCACTAAGAGGACAGGCCGCGCTATGGTGGAAAAACATAGGCAAATTTTTATTAGAGGAATTTGGAAGCCAGCCATATAAATTTGAAAATTTCAAAAAAATCGTTAGTAAAGGCCTTCCCCATAGTGAAAGATCACGCACGGCTGGAAGCCGAGCTATATAGTTTCTATCAACGGGATATAGCAGAATTGACGGACTTTATTCTGCGAAAAATCAAGCTAACGGATATGCTGTATGGAAAGAAACCCGATGCGGAGATAATTGAAATAATATTACCAAGATTGTTACCCGCTGTTCAAGACTACTTTGAAATTAGAAACCCAAGCACATTGCAGGAACTCTTCGAATTGGCGGTGAAGTTTCAAAATCGCAGAATAGCGGAAAAAGCGAGAGGGGAAACATATTCTCAAAGTACCCGAAGGAAATCTTCAAAGGAGGAAACCAGAAATGGAAATCGCTCTTATGGGGGAAAAAGCTATCAAGCTAACGCATCGAAACTCGAAGGTCAAGGCCCAAAAAGAAAATTTGAAAATAAACATCCGCGTACCCAGAAGACACAGATTGAAAGGAAAGCTTTAAACGAGTAGAGGGGCCTATGAAAGGGAGGGTCCAGACCCCGGAAGTTTTAAAAAAACCCTCAAATAGACATTTAAATACGGTCATCGTAAAAAACTCCCAGCTACCAATTATACAAGTCCTGGTTGGCGATGTACCAGTAGAAGCCCTCATCGATACAGGAGCAGAAGGAAATTTTATGAGTGAAAATTTCTTCAAAAAGAATTTTTATAGGGTACGATTATTTAAAACCAAAAATACGGAAATTATAGCGGCGCAAGGAAAAACATGTCACTGCATCGGGAAATTATCATTAAACTTACAGGTAAAAGAGGAAATTCTCAAAGTATTAATTTTTGTGGTGAAAGATCTGCAACATTCTCTTATTTTAGGTATGGAGTTTTTAAGGGCCGCGAGGGCCAAATTAAATTTTCAAGATAGTTCCGTGGTGTTGGAGATGGACCAGAGGGTGGTGGAACCTGTGGAGACACCTCAAGTGGACCTTAGCCATCTGAATGACCATGAAAGGAAAGCAATACAGCAAGTGGTGAGTAATTTTTCTCATTTGTTTTCAGAAAAACCAGGAAACTGCCAAATAGTGACGCACAAGATTCAATTAAATGCCGAAAAACCTTGTAGGACTAAACCATACCGTTATGACAAACAAAAAGACTTAATCATCGAAGAACATATTCAGGAGATGTTAAAGAATAAAATAATAACGCCCATAAATAGTGAGTACGCGAGTCCAGTCGTACTATGTAGGAAAAAGAACGAGTTTCCTCCTTCGGATAAAAGGGCTTGGAGGTTTGCTATTGATTACAGAAAACTAAATAGTATTACCAAATTTCCAGTTTACCCTTTGCCGGTTATAGACGAGATCATTAGACAGATCAAATCGACAAGATATATGTCTACTTTGGACTTAACGTCTGGCTACTATCAAATAGCTATGAGACCCGAAGATATACATAAAACCGCGTTTATAACAAAATCGGGCACTTATGCATTTTTACGCATGCCCTTTGGGTTGTGTGGGGCCCCATCAACATTGCAGAGAGCTATGGACATTGTTCTAAAGCCTGTCCTAGGAAAATCAACTTTAATTTATCTAGATGATATAATTATAACGAGTAGTACGTTGGAACAACATATTAATGATCTAGAACAAGTTTTTAAATTATTAAAAGAGGCCGGTCTTACAATTAACGCCTCAAAATGCAAGTTCGCAACTAAAGAACTTAAATATCTCGGTGATAAAATTTCGCAAAAGGGTATAGAAATGCAAGATTCAAAAATAAAAGCTATTAAGAATTTCCCACCGCCCAACACCGCCAAGAAACTTTCTTCGTTCCTTGGGTTATGTTCTTACTATCCATCTTTCATAAAAGATTTCGCTAATATTGTTGAACCACTCTTAGTAATCAAAAGAAAAAAGGGTAAATTTACGTGGACAGCGGAAGCTAACACAGCATTTGAAAGATTAAAAGAAGCGCTAATTAATGCCCCTGTTTTAAAATTCCCGGAGGGGGACGAAAACCTGGAAATTGCAGCAGATGCGTCAGACTATGCGGTGGGTGCGGTTCTTATGCAAAATAACCATCCTCTGGCATTTTTTAGTAAAATGTTGAATCAGACACAAAGGAATTATACAGCTACAGAAAGAGAAACATTAGCCGTATTAATGGCTGTACACAAATTTCGAGTTTATTTCGGCAAATCCCCAGTAACAGTCTTTTCGGATCATGTGGCTGTTGGTAGACTTTACTCGGGGAAAAACCTAACGCCCAGGTTAATAAGATGGGCTTTAAAACTCCAAGAATATAATATCACAATAAAATATAAACCGGGTAAGGAAAACAATGTAGCTGACGCACTTTCTCGTATAAAACTGGACGATGAAGGAAATGAACTTAAATGCGCTGTGTTGACTTCAAAAATTTTAGATTCTAGAGATACGGTTATTACTGAACTGAAAGCTGATCCTGAATTTGGAAATATCTATGCTTATTTGAAAGACCCCGAAAGCTTTGAGCATACAGATATCGATGCGATAAGAAATAGAGCAAAAGACTATGAAATAATAGATAATTTATTATTCTATACGAAAACAACAAACGAAAATCTTGAGTATAAACCAGTTATCCCAGCCTCGCTTCGGTTAAGCATTTTGAAGGAGTTGCACGAAGCAAAAACAGCCGGCCATTTAGGAGTCAGAAAGACTTTAAAAAGGGTACGCGAGGCGGTATATTTCCCGCAATTATACAAAATAGTAACGGTGTATGTCAGGTCCTGCAATCAATGTCAGTTAATAAATGATATTAATTACAGCCCGGCCGGGTACTTAAATAGCAATCGCGCTACATTTCCGAATGAAATTTTAGGCATAGATCTTCTTGGTCCCTTCCCCCAGAGCGAGTTAAATAAAAATCGTTTTCTTTTAGTAATAGTAGATCATTTTTGAAAATGGACAGAAATTGTTCCACTTAAGCGAGCGTCAGCCAAAACAGCCGCAGATGCATTCTTACACAGATACATTTTAAAATACGGTGAACCGATAAAAGTCATTAGCGATAACGGAAAACAATTCATTAGTCAAATATTTGAAAACATATGCAATGGACTTGGCATACGCCATATCAAAATGGTTCCGTATAGACCACAGGCTAACATAGCAGAAAGAGTTAATAAAAACATAGTAAAAATAATTCGCAGTTACGTGAGCACACATCACAAGCGCTGGGATGGCTACATAAATGAATTAGCTTAGGCTTTAAGAACGGCACATCATGATACTACGGGAAAAACTCCAGCAGAATTATTCTTAGGCAGAAAATTAATTACGCCTTTAGATAAATTATTCTTTGTGCAACAAAGAGAGCAGGAGTTTAAACAAAAAGATGTGCAAAAGTTGATTGATCAGGCGCTTAAAACCTCGGATACAGCAAGAAATAGGCAGAAAATATATTATGATAGAAAACGCCGTGAAGCAGACTTTAAAGTTGGGGATAAAGTATTGAAGCGGAAATTTTCTTTTTCAAGGGCCCCAGACAATTTTACGGCAAAGCTAGCTCCAAAGTTTGAAGGCCCCTATGTAATTCAGGAAATCAAAGGAGTAGTCTTATATCTTAAGAACGAGAGAGGGGAAATCTGTAAAGCAAGTCCCGACCAGGTGAAAAAATACTATAATCCAAATGATTTTGAAATCCTTAAAAGTTTCTTGCAGGACTCAAGTCTAAACGAAATAGAAGGTCCAGAGACAACAACTATTCCACCACCCAAGAAACAGAGAACTGAAGAGAGACCTAGCCCTTCTACAACCCGGACGTCGGTATCAAAAAGAAAAAATAATTTTCAAACTCCGGCGTTTAAGAAAAACAAAAATACAGATGCACCGGGTAAAGAAACCGTGGTAAAGAGAAAAACACCACCTACAAAGGATTGCAGGAGAAATTATATATCAAGGAAAACGCGCACACGGCCACAGAGTCAGGTGCCAGCAAGGCCGCCGTTCCGGAAACTGAAACGGCAACAGGAGGCACAAAAATACGAGGAACACAAGAAATTCAAGAAGGACTCCAGACCGGAAGACGTCAAGACCAGCCGTCCCAGGGAAAAACGGAAATGCCAACAACCAGACGATTACTCCGCCAAGAGGCCAGCATGTAGAGGACGCAAAAGGAAAAGTAAGGTGGACGACACTCGGAGATCAATAAGGAGAAGATTAACATCCATGAAACCTCTAACTTGGGACAAATTTTGCCAAAAACGAATGACGGAGTTTCAAGCATCGAAAACTCAAAGATAAGTTAAAACCTTCTATATTTTTTTTTCTCTTTTGTTCCGAAATGTTATGCATAAGTACGAAGTTCCATGTTTTGACGAAAGTCAATATGTCTCGGTTGAGACTTAGTTTTGTTTTACTTTATTTAGCTAAGGCAAAAGTATTATTTTCTTTAAGTGTAAAAGCTAAAAACAAGCATTTTCTGTTGGTCGAAAGACTAATTCTGTTATGTTAAAGCCAAAATTTGGCCGAAGATAAAAATAACTTCGTATTCTTGTATTAGTAAGAATTTTAGTTTCAGTGCCGCCAGCTTGGCGAAGAATGAGTAAAGTAAAAATTTATTTTCTCTTATTCATTTTATGGTAAATTGTAAAAATCATATGTATTAAAATTTTGTAAATGTACGTAAATACTTGAATGTTATGTAAAAGTAGAATTTAGTCTAGAAGCATAAAATTGTAGATGCTAAAAGTGAATGCTTAAAAGCAGTGAAGTCAAAATTTAAGTATTAAATTGTAGATAAAGTCATGCTTTAGAGCGAAAGCTTGCATGTTTAAAGATGAATGAGGGGGAAGTTAGAATGAATGTGTTTTGTAGGGTTCTCCACCTACATTTGAATTTTTAAGAATATTAAAGTAGCTCATTGAGTTGTAGAATGTCGAGTAAGGTGTGTCTATTTGGTCGTTGAATTCTAACAAATCATGGTGGTTAGGGGAAGTGTTGTAAGACTAAAACACGAATATTCCCGTTTGACACCACACACGGTGGAGAGCCAGGGTAAAGTTAAATTAATGCTTGAAAAATTGAATGAATGTGAAGTAAGCAATAACTAAGAAAAACGAATCGTTTAAAAACAAAAATTTATTGTGTCAAGAAAGTGTAAATTATAATGTATGTAGAAAGATACTGATACTTATTCCTTCCAGATGCTGGAAGGAAAGACCAAGATTGATTGATGAAGTCCAGGAAAAGTTTCTGTAAGAAGAGAGAGTTATAACGAGCAACAGAATTTTAGTATACAAATTGTTACATAAGATTTTTTTGTGTAAACGAGGTTCTCGCCAGTTAGTTCAGAATTAGAGAAACTTACAACAGGTCGTTTGTAGGACCTGCTTCCAAGTTTTCCAAATTCTGGCAGCGGCAAATGTAGGGTTTATATTTATTTTAACTAACATTTATTTTAAGTTTAAACTATCTTTCCTGTCAAGCCTTACTTTCCCCTGGAACTGCCAATGCCAGAATATGTAAATTTTAGTAGAACGCGCAAGGATTCAAATTATCAGCGGAAGTATTATGATTTAAATAGAAAGGAAACAAGTTCGGTGTGTGATATTCTTACTTCACGAGCGCGGAGGTAGTTTTGCGAGAAATTGAAGAACCCCGCGTTTCGGCCTATGTGCTTGGCGGGAAGTAGTGTTAATCGTTCAAGTGAGCTTCAAGTCTGCTGAATTAGCAGCGGTATTGTAAAACGCGGTGAGTTAGTTATTTTAGAGAGCCTCGTAGTTTGAATCTTGTCTTTAGTTTCTTTTCAAGTTATTATTTTTATTTGACCGCCAAGTAGGCGCAGTCTGTGAGCGTCAAGAGCACGCAATTGTAATTTATTACGTTGAATAAAAAGGGACTTAAACCCTTCACAAGATTCTGTATTTTATCCAGTTGTCACAGTCACCTCTTGGTTGCGTGCAAGTTGGAGGCGCGCAACGTTACAAAGTTTATGATAAATATGTTTTATATTTAACAAATGTATCATTTACGTTATAAAAATTCTTATTTATTACTTGTATATTATTTCATAAATCATGTTCGTAAGCTGAGTGAATCACAGAGTACTCTATATTAATGTAATATCTTTTCTGTACATTTATCAATTATTTTGTTTGTCAGTTTATAATATAACTAATTATTTATAAGCTTGCTAAATTAAAGTCTTAAATAATTAAAATCATCTTGCGTCAAATACCGAGACCAAAGCAAATTTGCATTTCAACAGCTGGTCAAGGAAACATATTTTCCTTTTTATTCTTTCTTCACGTACCTTTTAACGGGTTTCCTAAAAAGGTGCTTTTATTTTTTAACAATTAATCCAGGTGTAATAAAAATCATCATGAAAACATTGGCTTCTGGAATCCTGATATTATTTTATTTTTAAGCACATTAAATTTATTGGGAGAGGGGGCCCAGGAAATGTTTTTGCATAGGAGCCCAAGAGTTCTAGTTACGCCACTGTCTAGAACATCTAATCAAGAAGTTGCTGAAAAGTGTAGTAATGCTTCATAATTATTTTATACTCATTCCTCATTTGTTTTTTAAAAAATTAAAGGTCTTATGGCTACAATTTTGCGTGGTGATATAAAGAGTTAAAGTAAGTTGGTTTTCAAGCCAGGTTATTATCATCTAGTAATAAAACCAAAAATAATATTTATTTGTATTAAAATCAACAGTTTTTCTGACTGTATGTATACATTAATATTTTATTTAAAAAAAAGACTGCAGTTTGGTGTAAAAGAATTTTAAGTACATTTTGTTAGTTTTATTTGTATTATTACTAGTAATAATAAATTTTTTAGTATTTTCTACTCATTGCCTGTTTCTTGAAATTATTTAATAAAACTACTCATATATAAAAACATTGGTTCTATAAATTTTTTGCTGTAAAATAAATTATATACATATGTAGTTGTTGCATCATTATTATAAAAAATTATCTGATGCAAAGTAAGAATATTTGAATATTTAGAAATTTATTTTATTCTTATTTTACCTTCTTTTTAAATTATATTATTTTTATATTACTGGATTCTTTTCAACCAAAACGACGTAATTTGCAATTTAAATGTTTTACTTTAAAAAAAACTAAATTTTTAAACAAAACCAGAAGTTTCCTTATAATAGCGGTGCTGAAATGATCAAGTTGCAATTGCAGTTCTGTTTACGAGTGACGGGGGGGGAGGAAAAGATGTGGGAAGGGTTTCAACTCACAGCGCAACCGCTGCACTGAATTAGCGCTGCAGTCAACCTATCTGGCGGCAGCTAGTAATAGGGGAGTGACGACGCTTCTTTTGAAACAGCTTTGGTAATAGGGGAGTGACGACGCTTCTTTTGAAACAGCTTTGGTTGCGAGAAGAGAAATGAAAGTCTAAGCTTCTGCGTGAGTCAAGAAGAGCAGAAACACGTGATCAGCGTCCGGCATTTAGATTGGTCGAGGAGTCAGAGTTCGAAAAATGAAGTTTCTGTAGTTTTTGGTAATAAAGTTCGAACATAGTAAAAGCAACATCTATTTGTGAATTTAAGAGTCCTATGTCTTTTGAAACACTTGAAAATCTTCTAAACTTGCGATATAATCATTAAATGAATAGGAAACTGTAAAAGGCGAAAAGGAGGTCATGTAGCTCACTAGGGCTAATGAGTGAGAGTAAGCACTTGGTGTTACCACGAACTTACATTTTACCATTTTCATTTTTACATACCACGATGTTACCACGAACTTTGATTTTAAAACACACGATACGAAATAGTAAAAATAAAATGTAAAAGTAAAAATCTTGATTAAATAAGTAGTAAAACGAAGAATTCATCGATGAAAAATAAAGTCCTAATTTTGCAAAGTTCATCTTTCTTGAATAGTAACTGCAAAGGAATAGTAATTTTTTTTTTACACGTTATATACACTACCACCACTTAGAATTGTGGTGGATCGTTCGAGGTCTTTTCACTACGTTCTCAATAGTAGGGTCATAGTCTGTAAGCGATTTAATAGCTTCATAGGGAGAATTTCTCATATTTTCAAAGAAGTTGTGTGCAGAAATTAGGATTTGGTCGTGAATTGGATTGATATCCAGGTCTTTGTGAATTTGAGAATTTCGCACGAACCAGGGTGCGTTCACTATGCTACGTAAGATTTTGTTTTGAAGTACATTTAATTTTGTCTGTCTATTTTTCGGGCAGTAGCCCAGGCTGGAACTGCATAGAGGATTATTGGGCGAATAAGTGAGATGTAGATAGTGCTTGGTACGGAGGTTTAACTTAGAGTTTCTTCCAATTAATGAGTAGAGAGCAATGAAAGCAGCGTTAGCCTTATTTGTAACATATTGAATATGATCTTTGAAATTTAGGGTTTTGTCAATATAGACACCTAAGTATTTATAGGAGTTGGCAACAGGAATATCTTGCTTATTGAGTCGGATATTTATATTCACTGAGATATTTTTTCTGTATCTGCGAAAGAGAACTACGCAGCATTTATCAGTATTTAGTTTGATTTTCCAGTCTTGACAAAATTTGTTAATAATGTTGACTTGGAGCTGAAGTTTCTCTAAAGCATTATTTGGACTTCGTGAACTGGTGAAGATGACTGTGTCGTCGGCATATTTGAGTATATTAGAATGAAAAGGTAGAGGCATATCATTTATGAATATTGTAAAAAGCTTCGGTCCTAAAAACACTGCCTTGAGCTACTCCACTGTAAATCACTTTTTTTGAAGAGATTGCTTCACCACAGCGCACTTGAAAAGTACGATGTTTAAAATAAGAATGCATAAGCTTAATAAAGCTGTTTGGTAAAAGGAAGTTAGATAGCTTATGAAGTAAGCCAGCATGCCACACTCGATCGAAAGCTTTTTCGAAATCGAGGAAGCATGCCGCTACTCCGTTCTTTTTTGTAAATTCTTGGGCAATAAATTCAACCTAAATTTAATATTTGATGTGTGGTATTGTGGCCTTTGCGGAATCCAAATTGATGCTTGTCGAGATTAAGGCGTTCTAGATGATTGGTGAGCCGAGCACTAAGTACTCGTTCGAAAACTTTTCTAAGCGCTGGCAGAAGACTGATGGGTCTGTAATTTTTTGCTAGCTTTGGATCTTTTCCTGGTTTCGGGATCGTAACAATGATCGAGTCTTTCCACTGCGATGGAAAGTAGCTGAGTCTAATACAAGCATTAAAAATATTTGTAATTAAGACTATGCATCTTATAGGTAAAGCTTGCAACGCTTCATTAGAAATTATGTCATATCCTTTAGCTTTGCGCTTCTTTAATTTTTTAATAATTTGCTGAACTTCGTTTGGAGATGCAGGCGTAAAAAAATTAATGCTGGGACTTTTGAGGATGCTATTGACAGAGTAATTAATATCTTTTTCGTGATCAGAATTTTTATTTTCATGTTGTTTAAAAATGTTTTCTAATTCTTTTGCATGAATTTCAGCAATGGAGTCTTCGAAGTGGTGAATTTTGCCCATGTGATACAGGGGGTGAATTTGATTGGGTGAAAGATTTTTGAGTGATTTGGTTACTTTCCAAACAGAGTTTGGGTAAAGAACCATGTTTTCTAGGAAATTATCCCACGAATTTGATCGATGGGTGGCGATGTCTTCTTTTATTTTTCTGTTTAAATAATTAATATGACGTTTTTCAGTAGGACTGCGAGTAATATGCCATCTTTTTCGAAGTCTATTTCTTTCTTGTGTAAGGGATTTAATTTCTTCTGGGATGCCATAGGGATTTTTATTCTTGACTGTATAGGTAGCATTATTGATAGCGTTTTGAATTTTGGAGTTTAATCTGGTGATTTCCAGCTCAATGTCGCAGTCATAACGAAGTATGGCTCTGCTGTTAACAGAATTTAGCTGTTCGGTAACCATATACCAATTAACTTTTGTATGAGCTTTAGGGAGAGGGGGATAAATTCATTAGAAGTTGAAGACTATAGGGAGATGGTCAGACGAAAGTTCTGGGAGAACATCAAGATTAGGAATATTAGGAAGGTTTTTCATCAAAACTATATCTAAAATATCCCCTAGTCCGTTGTGCGTATAGTGCGTTGGGTGATTGGGAGCAATGAGATTGATGTTACTATTGTGGATGAAGTTGCTTAAATTTTCTCCATTTCTATTTGTGACTCTACAGTTCCAAGAGGAATGTTTAGCATTTAAATCACCTGCTATTAAGGTGGTGCAAGCCAAAGTTTTGTTATGTATATGTTACTTCTCGCCCTTCAGCGCATGCTCAAGAATTACCATCCAGGCGAAACTAGTCGATTTGTCCATGACGTCAAAAATTCGAAAAGTGGGGTAGGGTTTGGAAATACGTAGCCTGGAAAGCTACGAAAGCCTGAAATTTTGAGATAAGTACTTTTCTTTCATCTAAACTAAATCCAATTTCTTTTAAGTGCCTTTAAATAAAAAAATTCTAACTTTTCATCTGTTTTTTAGTATTAAAAAATACTTGAAGTTGCTCATTGGTTGTGGCTTCCTTTGTGAATCAATTTCAAACAGACGCCAACGTTATCAGTTCACGTCTGTCACCACTTACATAGCCCCCCTTATCTTGTTTGAGGATTCTCGTCTGAGGGAAAATGCACTGAGTCTCGTCTGGGGACTCAGTGCATCGCGCTATTTCCCTCTCGGATCTTCTGGATTCTCTTTTTTTTAGATCCCTTAAATATAATTTCACCTTTAAATAATATTATACCTCACAGATTTTTTTCTCATACTGTTCTTTGCTATCTGTTAAATGTCCATATGTAAGGGATGGTTTATTCTTCACTGCCTTAAATAAATTCTTAGAACTATAAGCTTATATAAATAATAGTGTGCCTCATTGTGTTATACTAGCATTAATTAACTAGTAATAAATTATGATAGTAAAATAATTAATCTTGTAATAAATTATGATAGTTAAAATTATAAATACTATGTTTAATTTGTGTTTTTAATACATATACTCAGTAATTTACACGCACACACACACACACACACACACACACACATATATATCTTTTTTTTTTTTTTTTTTTTTTGTGTGTGTGTGTGTGTGTGTGTACGGTTGTGGTCTTGTATTGTATATGGTTCTATGTTGTTTGTCTGCTGCTGTTTTTTGAAAAATGTATGAAAATGTTGGGAACCAAAATAGCATAAGTTACTTTAGTTAAATTAATATATACTTTTGTTGATATCTCAGGATGCAAGCATACATATTACTTTGTATTCCATGCTAAATACCTTGATACGAAGCATTTTAACAACGTCAATATTCCCCCCCCCAGTAACACATCTATTCAACATTAACAAACACACTCACCAAACACACACACCTTTATTGTAAATGAAGACAAATTCTTCTCCTTTTAACTACACTCATGGACACAATCGTATTTTAGGATATTTTCTACTTCTTTTCCTTTTCTTTCTATAGGCCCTTTTTTTTCCCCTCTATTATTTTTGGGCCATTTATTTTAAATTTTATTTTGTCCCATCTTTTCTTCCTGGCCTTTTGAACTCGTACAAGATGTACGAAGTTCCTTTTTACTCTCCTCAAATACGAAATTGCCCCTCTTTCTATATACCTTTCCTTCGCACCTATGCTTGATTTTTTGCCCATCGGTGCAGAAAGACTTAGCGGGTGCAAAATAAGACATCTGTCTATTTTGTCTGTCTGTCTGTTTCGTATTTGACACTTCAGAGCACGGAGTGCATCAGAGGGTAACATATTTAGAATTTCGGCAGTGAAATATTGTTTATTTACGTTTTAAATTTTGTTTCTATATATCTTTTGTTTAATATCTGAAGTTTGAGATTCAGTATGGTTGATGAAGGTACGAGGAAAGTTCTAAGTAAAATTCCTCTTTTGAAAACGAAAGCTGGTCCCCGTGAAAAAGAATTATGGCCCCAACGACTGAAAGAAGAATATCAAGCCCTTATTCAGGTAATTCAGTTGTGTATGTCTTTTTTAATATTTCGTTGGGAATTAACGTACGTAATTTTTGCTTTTATTGTGTCAGTGCTTTAATTGCCTGAAATGAACAGACTGGGGGGGATTGCATGTATTGTGGGCCATATGGGTTCAGTTTTGTGTTAGACATAATGACCAAAGTGAAGTATCAGGTGTATGGGAAAGTTTTAGATTTCGTTTGTAGGTAATGTTTTTATTCTGGCAACCTTGCTTTGCTGTTCATGATCATGGCTGGCACACATTTACGCAACTATGAGTTTTTTTTTACAAAAGTTTGCAATTGGGTGCCCCTTGTTTTTTGGCGATTTTTCCTTGACGCCGAGATCGGCGCCAGGAAGGCACAATTTCAAGATGGCCGTTACACAAAACCAAAATAAAAAGTCAAGGAATTGCACAAACTCTGTGTCCATGTACACATCGATCTGTTTTCAATTAAAAAAAATCTCAGAATTGCACAAACTATGCATTGCGTACTGCCTTAAATTTTTCCATGTACACATCAATCTGTTTTCATTTAAAAAAATCAGGAAGTTAAAACTATCATTGTAACCAGAAATAAGGTTTCATTGACAAAATTAAAAAAAAAAAAAAAAATATCGCTAATCAAAGGGGCTTCCAATTCTACACTAGAGCCCTTTTACCAAGTTCATACTGGTCGGCAGGTATTTTCATGGCAGTTTCTCTACAACTGTTGACCAGACTTTTCAGTTGATGAAAGATCTAAAGAACATGCTTATCACACTAGTAGTCAGACACCCAGTATACTGAAGAAATAAAGAGCATGAACAGTAGATGGTTTGTCAAAAATTACCTCTAAATTGTCAAATGAAATTTTTCCTCATAACTTCTCTCTCGCTTTCTTCACTATCGATATTTTCTGAATTAGAACATGTATATGATTTTGCCATCTGTTGATTGATTGGGACATTGTCATAGCAATGGAAAAACTTCTGTTTTATCATAATTTATTATAATTTCAAATTTTTTCACAAATTCTATTAATTGAAAATTTATACTTTCTGTTTGCAATATCTGAAAACCTGATTCATGGTTATCATTCATAAAGCTTACCTAATATTTGCTATATGTTATTTGCAATATATCACGAGATGGCAATTAGAGGTATATTGTTTGGCTAAATTTTGTCTTGCTTCTATCATGTGCATAGAAAGTTAAGCCTCAGTTTAGTTGTTTATTATACTTAGGTTGGGAAAAATATATTTCTGACCCCCCTTGGTGAAAAATAGGGATTTTTTGCGGGGGAGGTTGCCATTCGTGTTCCGTGCAACATCATCCTAAGTAAAATGGCATCCAAAATGTAATGCAATAAAACGTAATTAAAGCATAAAAAATTATAATATCAACTGCATTTTAAATCAAAATAAAACAAGGAAATTACATAAAATGGAAAGGTTAGAGTAGATTTAAGGGTGCCTCTTGTATTATCGCAAAGTTGTTGTTTCATTCATGGTAACCTAAGTAGTTGAACGTTATGGAAACCCTATTATGACATATTTTGTTGTGTGATTGATTGCGGTGAATTTGAATGATGGGAAAAAATTTGTAAGGCTTGTGGTGTATGTTGGTTAGGAAGTTTGTTGCTTGTTTTGTGGTTTAGATGGTAAAATGGCTGAATGTGGTAAAATTAATTTGAAGTTTCTGTACGATTTGGAATAAAAGAGGAAAAGAGCATTAATTGACTAATATGAGCATTAATTGACTATTACTTAATAGCCAATATAAGTGTCCTCTTTGTACGAAGGAAAATGCGTATGGTTGAACATTGGAGGATTCTGCCACTACAAAGGAGGTTTTTGACTCTTATTTTTGTGAATTTATGTGGTGACACCAGTATACAGATTCTAGTTTAGATAATTTTAGGAAGTTTTTGGATGCTGTCAAGAAATTTTGTTTGACTGAAGACGGGCAAATTTTTAAATAAGGTAAGTGGATATTTCCTTTGTGTAGTGCTAAGATGAATTTCCTTTTTTATGTTATTTGATTTTTTTAAATTTAAAATGTAGTTTATTGAGATTATATATTTTTGGTTGGCTGCTCCTTTGATGTTTTAAGTGAAAATAGTTCAATGTGTACATGGTTTATGCAATTCTCTGATGTTTCTTTAAGTGAAAATATGTTGATGCGTACATGGATACCGAGTTTGTGCAACTCTTTGACTTATTATTTTGGCTTTGTATAGTGGTGATTTTTGGCACAAAATTTGCTGCTGCACAAAGCCAAAATAACAAGTCAAAAAATTGCACATACTCGATATCCATGTGCTGCCAAAAATTGCCAAGCGTCATCCATAAATATATTTTTACCAATGGAAATACATATTTTCTAATCTGCACTCTACAAAAAGGAAATATCAATACCGTATTCAGAAATTCCTGTGTCTTTGGTGTGTAGCACACAGAATTCCTAACAGCAGTTGCCACATAAATCCACTAAAGTGTCCTCCATAATGCTGGACTGCCAGTGGTATTTCTTTCGAAAATCCGTTTTTATTACGATCCACATACCTTCCAAAGTGTTGATATGAGCTCCAGTTTCCGGATCCGTAAATGTCACTGTCCGATTTATTGAGAGGTGAAGGATGCCATTTAAACCTTCATTTACACACCAGTCAATCAGTACTTTCTTTCCTATTCATTCAAAATCTTACAGAAACTTCAGATTAATCTTGCCACTGGCAGCCATTTTACGGTATAAAGCACAAAAAAAAGGAATGTACTTCCTTTTTTCTGTAGCGTTGGATGTCGGTACCTAACCGACATCCAACACAGAAATAAGCCTTGAGAAATATTTTCCCAACAATCATATATTACAATCAGTCATGCCATGATAGGGTTTCCAAAACATACATTGTAAAATACCTAGGTTAACACAAATGAAACAACAACTTAGCGATGATCCAAGGGATACTCCGAAATGTAGACTACTCATACCTGCCAACTTTTACGAATTTTTCGTAATTTTTAAGAAAATGCGTTTGTCTTTACGATTTTACGATCGTAATCCATTTTTTACGATTTTTTTTCCTTTTTCAAGTGTTTTTAGTAATTTTTGTTGAAATTTTAGAATTTTTCGCCAATTCAGCGATTTTCGTCAGCGATTCATGATAAGTCACGGTGGAAGAAGCGACATTGTGAAGCATGTTAAGTCTAAAAAGCATGAAGTTAATGCTTCGGCTTCGACAACATCAAAGAAAGTGGATGATATTTTTTCAAATTCGGCTACGAATTCGGATGCCGATGTCATTTTGGCAGAGTGTTTGTTTACTGCATTCCTCGTCGAACACAACGTGCCGCTAAGCGCTGCCCATCACGCCGGTCAAATTTTCAGACGGATGTTTCCCGACTCCAAGATTGCTCAGAAATATGCTTGTGCTCACACGAAAACATCTTCTATTGTGAACGAAATTGCTTGCAATACACAAAGTAAAACGATAGCTGCACTCCAGAATTCAGCATTTTCGGTGTCAATCGATGGCAGCAACGACAGCGATTGGAAGCTTTACCCCATCGTTGTCACATATTTCTGTGATGTTTCTAATGAAATGAAAACTCATCTTTCGCGTCTTCCATTGTTAAATGGAGACACTATGGGGGAAAATATTGCCTCCTTGTTAATTAATGAGTTGAAACAACTTAACATCCCAGTGTCAAACTGCATTTCATTTGGTGCAGATAATGCTCATGTCATGGTGGGTGACAAAAAGGGTGTAGCCTCTTTCCTCAAAAAAGAACAAAATGAATTAATTGTTATTGGATGCCCATGCCACTTAATTAATTTGGCAGCAGAAAAAGCTGCAGCTGCTTTACCATTAAATATTGACCAGCTTCTGATTGATGTGTTTTTCTATATGGAAAAAAGTGTAAAAAGGAAAGAAAACCTAAAGAATTTCCAAGAACTGTGCTCTGGTGAAACGAGAAAAATTCTGAAACATGTATGCATGAGATGGTTATCCTTAGGCAGAGCTCTAGGAAGGTTTATTGAACAGTGGGATGCATTGCTAAAATATTTCCACGAAGAGACCAAAACGAAACCACAGATCCCATCAAATTTGTCGGCATATAAGATTCCGAAAACCAACTTTGCTTCTAATCAAAATGCTTTAAAAGGGAAAAGCCAACACACAGAATCAAACCCTTTAGAAAGAAAATGCTTAGAAGACTCCTCAAAGGTCAACTTTGTTAAAGAAGTTGAAGGGAAGAAGAAAGTCTTCTATTAGCTGGGAGGAAAGGATTTTCTATCTTCTTTCTTCGGATTTGAACAAAGCATATTGTAGTTTTGTGTTAAGTACCATTAAGATTTTTGACAGTGTAAATACCCTTCTACAATCAGCTTCGCCAAAATCTCCCCTGCTTATCCAAATTCTTAATGATCTTTTGAAAGAACTTTATACTAAGTTTGTAAAACAGTCCGTTGTGAAAAACAGTGTGTTGATTCGTGTTGCCTATAATAGTTTGGCAAATCAAAAGGATGACAATGATCTTATAATCGGAAATCAAACCAGGGAACTTGTAAATTCTTTGAAAGATCATGAGAAAAAAGAATTTTTTCAATGTGTTAGAAAGTATTTTTCCTCAGCCTGTGATTACATTGTAAGGAAGTTTCCTTTGCAAAATGAAGTTCTTTTAAATGCTGAAGTGGCAAATTTGAAACAAATTGAAAGTTCATCTTTTGAAAAGATTCTTTTTTTATTGATAAATTTCTATTTTTGTTAACAATTAAGGAAAATGAATGCCGTAATGATGCTTTAGATGAACTACAGAACCAATTTTCTGCTGCACAGTTTGAAGACTGTGCCAGTTCTGGAGAAGATAGACTTGATGTCCTCGTTGGTACCTTAAAAAGAATAAAAAGAGCTGATGGAACACCAAAATATGATAAGACTAGCAAGAGTTTTATGTGCTATTCTCGTAATTCCACACAGTAATGCTGAGTGCGAGAGAGTCCTCAGTGTTGTGAAGAAAAACAAAACTATGTTTCAATTTTACCAAGAACTCTAGAAAACATTTTAATTGCTAAATGTTATGAGGAAACTAATTGTTATGACAATAAATTTTCCAAAGAATTTTTGGCTAAAGCCAAAAAATGCACTCTAAATTCATTGCAATAATTTTTTGTGTAACATTAAGTTCTTGTTTTATGTTTCCTAATAAATTTTTTAGTTACTACTTAATTGAGATTTACTAATGTAAGTACAATTTTCTTTTTTCTATTTGTATAAATTGTCATTTTTTTAATATCAAATATATTAATTCTTCGTGTTCTTCTGAATTTGGAAGAAATCTTCTGAATTTTTATCTTTAGAGGTTGGCAGGTATGGACTACTACTTAGGTCTGTTTCCTGCATATGCTTATATAAGTCCTGAATGAATAAATTTCAATTTGTAATTAAGGCTCATTGGTAAAAGTATATTTTAGGGTACACCTTGGCGATTTTTGGTGGTACGTGGATGCAGATTTTGTGCAATTTTTTGAAGCCAAAATAACAAGACAAAGAATTGCACAAACTCTGTATCTGTACATGTTGACCTACTTAAAAAAAAAAAAAAATCCCCGAATGGAAAAAAAAAATGGCATTGCGTACTCTCTTGACTTTATCCATGCACACGTCGACCTATTTTCACTTAAAAAAATTCAAGAATAGCACAAACTTGCATTGCGTACTCCCTTTACTTTGTCCATATACACTTAGATATATTTTCACTTAAAAAGTCAAAGGAGCACCCCAGTTCTACAATGCAGGCAAACAAAAGATACATAATCTCAATAAACTACATTTTAAACCAAACAATAAAGTAACATAAAAAAGAAAAAACATGTTATACATTAAAGCACTACAAAAAGAAAATATCCACTTACCCTATTTAGAAGTTCCTTCGTCTTTAGTCTGTTGCACACAAAAGTCCTTAACAGCATCCAAAAACTGCCTAAAATTATCTGAACCCGAATCCGTATATCGGCGTCGCCACATCTGAACCTTTCTTCTTACAAATCCATCTAAACGGTTTTTAGGTTCGACTAGACGCATATCCTTCCTACATACAGGACACTTATAATGGCTATTAAGTAAACCTTCATTTACACACCAGTCAATTAACGCTCTTTTCCCCTTTCATTCCAAATAGTACAGAAACTTCAAATTAATCATACTACATTCAGCCATTCTACTGTCTAAAGAATAAAACCACAAATGCTCTTATAAAACATCCCATGATTCAAAATTTCCCAGAATCATGCACCCGATTAACATCACAATAGGGTTTCCTTAACATTCGGTTACCCAGGCTACCATAAATTAAACAACTTTGCCATAATACAAGGGGTACCTTAAAGTCTACTACTTTAACTGGCTTATCTGAACAATTATTATTCTTAATTCAAATTAGCACTAAATGTAATCTTTTGATGTACGATAAATTTCTCTTCATCAACACATTCATCACTTTGCAGCACCATTAATTGAAATCTATTCTTTGCTAAGCATAAAATGAACGTAAAATGTTTACCATGATACTTGGTATTCCATTTCATATATTTAGAAAAAAATTACTTTAGTCATTGCTGCATGAGTCAGTTCTTAAGCTGCAGTAAGTATATAATGAAAGGGAAAAAAAAAAAAAAAAGATTCATATCATTCATAATGATGAAAAGTGATTTCTGTGTACAAATTTTACTTTATTTGACTAATACAGTCAAAAGTCGTTAATTCGGACACCCATAATCCGGACCTCAAAGCTACAAACTTTCTGCGCATGCGTCGCATTGACGCATGCGCGTAAGACCTTTACAGCCGCAAATATGCGTGTGCGCATGCGTGTTTAATGTATGATAGACGGTATAAGCTAAGCTAAAATTATCTAATTCAGTTAATGTTGTAGATAGCGTTGTTCCTTAATCTTCGAATTGGATCCGGCTTATTATTTTTTTCAGACTGTTAGAGCAATTATATAAAAGTAAGCTTGAACTTTTGATTATGTCAAATAGAATTTCCGATATATATTTACTAATATGTAAAGGATCTACAAAGCGAAAGTATGTTTCGAAATCCATTAAACAGAAAGTGAAATTGCTGCAAAAAATGGATAAAGGCATATCCTTTGATTATCTAATCATTCCGAAATATGTTTATCAATTTCACGCTGCTCTGTGGGGGGGAGGGAAACGACACGGCGCGCAATGAATTGGAAGTTGATCTGTCAGCACTATCCTTATGTTCAGGACAAATGTTTTTATTTTAATTGGCTTAATAATTCCTTACTAAATGTAGTATTTCATCTCGATGTCCTCCGTCTTTGATATGATTTAAATCAAGTTCCTCGTCATTATAATTCGCTTCCGATAGTGAAGAAAGTGACACAGAGGTTATTGAAAACGAAAAAATTTCGCTTGACAAATTAGTCGGTATTCTCGACACAGCAATTATAGGACTTGAACAGCGGAACTTTGTAACTCCACAAGAAATTATGTCTGTTTAATAGAATTAAAGAGAAAGTATTATCACATGAAACGAAGCAACTTACATTGAAAGAAATGTGTAATAAAGTTAACAAATAAATATTAAGCTTTTTCTTTTTGTAAATTTTGATACCCTTTAGATCATAATTGTTCTTTATTTCATAAATTACGGTTTCATATTTTTAATTTTATAATTTCTGCATGCCATCTTACCAGATTTAAACTGATGATCTATAATCCGGAAAAATCGATAATCCGGAATCGCCGAAGTCCTGGCCATTCCAGATTAACGACTTTTGACGGTACTTTCTTATTTACAATATAGTTCACTTTTCAGATGAATTTCACTCTAATCTTGAAGGAAAGGTCCAAAGCAAGCCTGACAAAATGTTTTGTCACATTTGCCACAGTATGTTTTTGGCTTTCCTTTGCAGCCCTCTCTTTGACAATGACGCTGTTTTTCTGGCTCTAGTAAAAAATGACCAACACTATCTTTACGGATGTCTTCTTTTGCATCAGAAGGTACAGTCGAGATCCTAGGTCTACCTTTTGTACTTATCACAGTTTTTTTAGATAAACTGTTGTTACAGCTCTTCGGAACTCCTTCAAGTTTAGAGCTTCATTTTTGTTCAGAGTTTTGCGAATTATCCAGGCGTTTACCATAGCCATATCCAGTGAACGTATAAAAAGTAGTGGCCAGTACCACTTTTTTCTGTGAATTTTAATGGAATAAAGTCCAGACGACCAGTTGTGGTTATCCACACTGCCCATATGTTTGTTGTAAGAATTAATCAAATTTGGCATCTTCACATTAACTTTATCTTTGTGTCCTCTCACTCACCTCTTCACATCAAAGAATAGTTCTAAAGTACTGAAATTTTTAGCAACAGTGACAGTACTATTATCATTCCATCGCACCAGGAAAATCTCGGATTTCTCATCAAATGCAAAATCAGACATGCCTCTTTCTTTCTTCCGCATAGACTTAAATTCTTCTAAAGGACACTCGTGGTTTGTCCAATTTTCTCGTATGGTTCCTGTAGCTCGAAAACCCTGTTCACGAAGACTTTTCAAAAGATTAATGCTAGTAAGAAAGTTATCAAAATATAAAGTGTAGCTTGAAGGATTCACAATATTCTCTGTTAGTTTCATCACAACCCGAGTACCAAGAGGAGTATCATTTCTTGCATCAGATTCTTTACCGCAATAGAGAGAAAAATTATAACAATATCCCTCGCTTCCACAGAGAGCCCAAAGTTTATAACCAAAATGTATAGGCTGTAATGTATTTTGCAATAATTTACAAAACAGACAATCTTCTTAGTAGAACATATATTTTATTTCTAGTTCACGGTGATATACAAATTTCATACAATTCTTAAGTGGCAAAATTTTCATACTACTGCTAGCTGTTAAAATAAATAATTAAACAATATCTCACGTTGCTGAGTAACGGTTTAATACAAATATGGAGTTGCCACTTCAACAATAATTATATTTATTTATTAAATAACAAGATATTACAAGGCTTGCCTCAGATAAACTGTTTCAGACTATTCCTACCACAATACATGACAATCATTTCATCAGTGCTTAGATTTGCAGAGAAGTGTCCAAATTTCCTAAAATTATTATTGAGTATGGCAAACAAAGGTTTTACTTTGAAGGATCGATCCTGGAGATGCTGACTGACAGTTCCATTGTCCACAAAGTGTAAATAAAATTTGAACTTTTGGAAGCGGTTTTGTGACATAGCATTTTTCACCAGGGTAATGCCAAGGTCTTCAGCATCTGACCAGTAGTCACGTTCGCAGGTATTTGAATGGTAACCAATTAGAAGCAAAATTCTGATAAAAATACTTATTTCGTTAGCAGTGGTCAAGAAATTGTGTTCGCTTTTTACATCTGTTGCATATTGCACAGTTTCTTTTACAATGAGATCGTAGACTTCACTGGAATAAAACTGCTCAAAAAGCTCTGATGGAGTTTTATCTTTCATTGCAGTTTCCATCTGCTTGAGCAAGTCACTTGTTTCCGTGTTTTCCATTTTGTATATTGTGGTAATTTATTCTTTATCCAAGATGACGGGTATCTTTTAGCTTTTTCTTTACTCTTTGTTGTGGAAACACTAGAGCGTGTGGACGGTTCAAGCTGGAAACTTTTCCAGTTATAACCTCCAGAGACCCAGGAACATTGTTTACAATAATCTCACTAGTATTTACTTCATTCTCATCCCCTTCATCTTCGTCAGTTAGTTCACTGGCATCTGGTGGTAACACAACAATTTCAACGTCGCTCGCATCTGAATCTAAACTATTGAATAGTTCTAATGCTTCCTCTAACTTCAGAAACATTTGCACTGACATAACTCAGCAGGAGTGAAACACTAGAAAAAAATTTTTATTCTCATATTTATAAAGAGGGAAAGAACGCATCAATTGCATACTTATCGTCCCATTGTCCTATTTAGAGGACAATTATGAAACAATGCGCTAAAACTCACCTAATAACAATATAGCTTTCATTAACCACCAGGATAATAAGAAAAGAGTACTTTCACATACAAAATGCCCAGCCGAACTTCTAAAATGAACTGAAAATGAATTCTACAACCACAAAGAGATGATACAAACCACACGCACTAATGCAATGAATAATGAAAATGTCCAGAGGAAAAAGGAGGGGTCGAGACATAACTCACTAGCAGATGCTAATACATATCCCAGCTGGCAAAATATTCACACCAAGCAAATACTGATTTCTGCATACTATTTTTCAACTGTCCTTTAAATAGGACACTGGGATAAAATGCGTTAATTGTAAAGATTGCATACAAACTGGTCATTGGTAATGGAGATTAAATACTTGACACATGGTCACAGCCCAGTCCCGGATCTAGCGGAGGGCATGCTGGAGTTCCTGCTCCAGGCGGCAACTGTTGTGGGCAGCAAATTCAAATAAAACGCTGGATCGTATTTGGTATGTTGTTCGCTAAAACAGCTCTCTAATTTTAGTACAATGTTAATAGCTTTAAGGCCAAGTTTAGAAACCTCTTTTAAGAGGATTCATAATTAAACACTAGGAACCCTTTTAAAGAAACATGAGTTAAAATAAAGTTAAGTACAGCGAAAACAACTATAAGTATAGGATCAGAAAGAGGCCAATAGAGAGACTCCAGGCGTCATGATAGAATCAGACTGACCCTATCAGTAACGTCTGAAGTCCCTCTATCGTTTCCTGCCCGGGCGGGGTGTATTCAAATGAGAAATAGAACGATAGCTTGTTGAAGAAGTCGCCTGGTTTCCACAGCAACTTCTGCTGGGAAATGGAGAAGCATATAACTACTTTCTAAGAGCTAACCCCAAAAAATTAACCTTGGGTCATCCTGAACAAATGAAATAATTTAAATTAATATTCGTCGAGTATATACAAGACACCGTTGTTATGTCTTCAAGATGAAAGCAAGGCATTTAGATTTTTTTTTGCAGCCAGTTGGCAACTTTGGCTCACCTTTGGTTTGACTCGGAACAGTGGAGCGCATTTTGGATTTTAAAGCTAGATTTATTATTTTTAAGTTTTTTTTTTTTTTTTTTTAAAGTTTTCAGGTCACTTTTGTACTCTCTTTTCGGTCTTTTTTTTTTTTAAGATATGCTTGCTTTTAATAGCCTGCACTATATTTAGCAAGACGTGACCATTTATTTATTTAGGACTGTTCAGTGTAATTACGTCAATTCTTAGTTATATCTTATTGAGGCAATTCATAGTGAATTTCATTTAGATTAATAGAAAACATCTGCGCGCCGAGGGGGAGAAAAGCCGAATATAGAAAATGAGCCAAAGATAAGGCCAAACAGAGAAAACATATTTCAGCTAAGAGGAAAAAATAACTCCACAGAAGAAGTAAACCGTAAGACCCTGCCGTAATTTTGATTATGCTGAGATTGTAGAGGGTATTAATATTTCTTGCAATTTGCTCGATCAAACATGACTCCATATATCATTCCCAAACAATCTACAAGTCAGCATTTGAAAGAACAACCTTCATCGATATCAAACAAATAGCTAGAGAACATGAAACCATGATATAAAGATCTTTTCATTTAGATGGGGGCGGGCAGCAGGAAGACAAAAAACTAAAAATTTTTTATTTGTTGGACTCATGCAGTTGGCTGGTCATAGAAAAAAATGAACTATCACCAACAATCTTTCTTAAGCAGTCAATCAGTATTATTAGCTGGTAAACATCCAGTAAACGTAAACCTCAGTCCCACTGAACGTGATGGCAGACATTTGACATGTGATATAGAACATTAGTAAATAATGAAAAGCTTAGAAGATCTTGCTTTACATATTCTAAAGACAAGAATGCAATTTTTTGTACACCCTGCAAGATTTATCAGAAACATAGTGCTGCCGCTACACCATACTACAGGATTCATTAATTGGAAAAAAAAGTTTTAGCAGGATTAACTGAGCATGAAGCGTCTGAATCCACAGAGGTGCATGATTAAGTGGAAAATTCGAGTACAAATGAAATCCTGCCAAGGTATCGATCACGACACTGAGCGACTCATTTACACAGAGAAAGGAAAATGGAGAGGATTTCTATATAGTCATGGATGCGGCACTGTATCTTTCAACAAACTGTCGTTCTTTTCTTGGATCTGATGAAATCCCAAAAAGCCTGTTGACAAAGTGTCCTCGACCTAGCCAAGGAAATTTTCTGAATTTAATCTCTCCATTTGCCAAACATAATTCAACTCTTAGGTACTAATCAAAACACCTAACAAAGGGAAAGGAATCATATTTATCAAAGATAATTCAAATAAGTTATAAACTTAAAGGCAAAACAATCTGAAGTAGCATTTTAAATGATATTAAAGAAGCCAAGTACTACACATATGGAGAAAAAATTGAACCAGGTGATTCAATAAGTAAAAATGCACAAAGATGTGCATGAGGTAAAGGAAAATTTAATTGATTTCGTAGAAGTTAGTGGAAAGATGAGAGAATGTATATCTGTATTCTCCTAGGACGGGACGATTTTCTAATTATGTAACTTTGGTATGTATTTTTCCTTTATAACAAACAAACAAAAAAAAAAGTCCTAACTTGTACTTATAAGAAAGCTGGAGGAATTTGTGCCATGTTTGGCTGGCTCCTCGTATCTTGTCAGTGTGCATTCTGCTTCTTCGTGCACGGAAGCAGTTAATCTGTTTGGAATTACTCATAAAATACTTCGCTTTTTTGTCGGATACACTACTTGATTGTATATTATGAAACAATGTACAAAATACAACTTAAAAGGAAGCAACTAGACGAGATGGTCGGCAAAATATGTGGCTGTGAAAGTGTAGGACATCTCATACCTGCTGTGAAAAATTTTGAATTTACTATCAACCTGAAAATTTGAGTTAATATTTTTTCAGAATTCAATCAAGCAAATATAGATATTCAAAAGGAATTCGTCTTTCTGTGTAATTAACAAAAGAACTGACCAAAACTGAGGATTTATAAAAAATGAGAGAAAACTCCTATGGGATATTGGATACAAAAGTCAATAGTAGCCAAAAAAATTGCAGTTGAGTCTATTTTGACAAGGAAAACTTCCAAAGCACAAAAAGCAATCTGAGGAACTGTTTGAGGACGAATCACGAACACTTCAACCTGTTCAGATCGAAGTTTCAGCAAATTAAAACATATTAAAAAATTTCTACGATCATCGGTGAGCCAGGAGCGTTTATCAAGTCTCTCGATTCTGGCAACCGAAAATCAAACCGCAGATCAAATTATGACGATTCCGTGCATTTATTTACAGAACAAAAGGCTTTCAGAGTAAAATTTTAATTTTCGTTACTAATTTCGTGATATTTTAATTGACTTAAGGCAGGTAAGAACTTAAAATTACTTATGAAATAGAAAGTATGAAAAACAAGGCAGGAAGCACAAATACTCTCAGTAATAAACCATATTCTGTATAATCTTTTCAGAATATCTCCTTTCAGCAATAGGCATTTCTCGGCATTTTTCCGTGGCTGAGCAATAAAAGCTGCTGAGCGTTAGTTGGCTCAGCAGTTATTATTAGGGTAATAAATTGACTGTTATTATTGCGGTAATAAATTAGTGGCTGAGCACTAGTAGTTCGGTCCGAGGGTTAAGCATATGTGATTGTGCTGGCTTTATGAGCATATCCGTGATTTTCCCTGTGTGTAACATAGATACGAGCTAGTTTCCCTCTCAAATTTTTTCCACCGTGCATTCCTCTTTTCCCATGCAGTGCCAAATGGCGAAATACATTGCAAATAATCAGACAAATGTCCTCAGCAGTGGCCGAGTGATTAAGACCAATGAATACTGGTAGTTTGACCTTGCATTGGTTCAATCTCAGGCGAACAGACTGGCTGCATGGTTTCTTTTCGTGAATTTTCTCATGTGTAACATGAATATGAGCAGTTTCCTTTAAAAAGTTCCTCCACGAAAGCACCTTCTTCTAGCAGATACGAACCAGTTTCCCTTAAACATTGTTTCCGCGGAGCATTCCTCCCTTTCCATGCAATACCTAATGGCGAAACACATAGTAAATAATGAACAAAACACATAGTAAATAATAAAAAAAATTTCCTCAGCAGTGGCCGAGTGTTTAAGACCGATGAATACGGGTAGTTCCACCTTGCCTGGGTTCAAACCCAGGAGAGCGGGCTGGCTGCATGGTTTGTTTTCGGGGATTTCCTCATGTGTAACGTGAATACGAGCCAGTTTCCTTTAAAAAGTTTATTCACGAAAGCACCTCTCCTCTAAGCAGATAGCCCTCCTGTTTTTGCCATATTCATATAATGTAACTTAACCTAATTTAAATGGTATGTAATAATACGGAATAGTGAGAAACTTAGGATATGCCCATTTCCCCAAGAACGGAGGAATGAATGGTGTCGAGGACTGGAGGGTTAGACACACTCAGAATTAGGATTGAATCCGAAAGTAAGCTCAACAGAAAGACGATTCTCCTAGGAGGAGACGATTTTCTAATTATGTAACTTTGGTACATATTTTTCCTTTATAACAAAAAAAAAAAAAAAAATAGAGGGGGCACATAAAGAATTTAGTATAAAATGGAGCTTAGGTTTTTACCTCAAACCCTATCTATTTCTGTATTTATTAAACAAATTAAAATATGTTAGAGAAATTTAAAGGATGATGGGTGAGGGCGGCAGTTTTAGCTTTTGCCTCACATCAGAAAAATCAAAGATCCGGTGCTGTCACAGCCCACCATGGGTGTACAATCAATGTATTTTATACTTTTTCTCCCTCCTAACTTAATGCTTTTCTTTTTCCTCATAATTCCCATTAGGCAGCTTTTCCAGACGCTTTTTTGAAAATGGCCTGTAGCTTTGCTTTACCAAACAGCAATCTCTCTTTCTAGAAACTTGAACATTCTTGTCGCCCTCTTCCATACTTCACTATATAAGGTTCTGCAACCAGGGCTGTGGAGTTGGAGTTGGGCAGATTTTGGGGTAAAAGGAGTCGCTAAAAACAGGTCGACTCCGACTCCAGTTTTTGTTGGACAGTTTGAAATGAAATTAAAATGAATTGAAAAAATTAATGACAAGCTGAGTTATTATTTTTATTTATGGACTATATACAGTAATACATAGTTATTTTGTATTTTATTGACATATTAATAAATAAATATAAGGGAGGAGGATGGATTTAATATTTGTCATTAGTGATTAAATTGATTCATTTATTTACTTCATTTAGTTACAAATCTCACTGTAAATTTAGCAATAGCAGCAAGAACTCTCAAAAATTAATCCCATTCTTAGGAAGCGAGCAGGAAAGGGAGCGATTATTGATCAAGCAATGTGATAAGGAAATACATATTTAATGATAAAGAGGTTGTTAGAATTAAGAACTTTTTAGAAGATGTAGGTAACCCTAATGTTTCACTAACAGAAAGACTGTGGAATGATCTTGCAGAATTGGAAACTCTTCTTACTACACCGTATATAGGCACAAAAAAGCTGCATTCTGAAGAATTGATAGGAAGCAAGAATGGAAGAAGTGATGCTTGTTCTTTCTGAAATGGGGAGTTTATTTCAGAAGGAATAATTTCTTCAATGAAGAAAAGAGAAACTAGTTTGCTAGACAATGAGATCTTGCTGGGTTCAATATTTGTAGATCCAAAACACCGAATTTTCTTGGATGACGAACAAATTAAAAAGACAAAGAAAGCCATCTATGAACTTTCATTAAGAATGAAATTATTCTCAGAACAATTGGCGAATTCGAATAAGAACAGTCAAATTGCAGACATTGCAATTGAGTCTCTATCATCCTCTTCGAAAGATGAATTAGATTTTGAGAAATATTTTTGAATAATATTGAAAAAGGCTAAGGTAAAGCGAATGAAAATGAAGAACCAAGAGCCTTTGGATATGAAAATAAAAAAATGCAAACAAGATTTCTGCATGGCCTTTGAGGAAATAGAGAAATATGATTGCGCTTGCAAGACACCTCTTTTAGAACTTACAAAAATCTATCCTGAAAAGTTAAAAGAAGTTCCTAACAGGAACAGCTCTTCCTCCTACTCAAGTTAGTGTGGAAAGACTCCTCTCAGCTCTGAAGTTTATCAAATCGGATCTATGGCCCCTCCAACAAAGAAGATCTTGCCGAAGCTATACTGTTTCTTAGAAATAACTAATGCCAGTTTTTCCATTTCATAATAAATGCTAATTAATATAAATAATTTGCTATGCCATTGCTTCAATTTTTTTTCTGTAGCATCTATTATTTCTTTTATACTAAAAAAATAAGCTGTAACCCATGTGTATATGTTTACATATATATATATATGAGGGAGTCGGAGTCTGAAATTCCGGGAGTCAAAGTTGGTCATTTTCCCTACCGACTCCAGAGCCCTGCCTGTAACCTCCCACTTACCAGCTATTAACATAATGTGAAGGTGAGAAATTGGTCGATATTTATCAGCAGTCAGTCAGAGGCTAGTTAGAAGGAAGCAAGGAAGAACATCAATCTCTGGGTGCAGAATCCAGGGGGAACCAAACTGGTGTTACAAAATTTTAGAATTAAATATTTTCCATTCTTAGCAAACAGGAGGAGCCATGAAATCTTCAGCTGTCCACGGACATTGGAAACCCTAGCTACGACTCTGAAGTAGGTATACATTATCAACATATGAAATGAAAGCATATTTTAGCGATTTAAAAACATACTTTGAAAATTTGAATTTTTGAATGAGGATTATGTGATACATTAGAAAATAAAACACATTCTTCAAATATTTCTGTATTTTTTATGCTATTCTCCTTCTGAAGTACACAGCGATGTATTTTTGCTTGAAAAAAAATTTTAGAATTGGGGAGACTCGGCTTCATACGACGCTCGGCAACAGCAGCTGAGGAAACTCATTTCTTGGTTGCTTCCTTTAAAAAAATTTCAGCAAAATTCTGCATTCTTGCAAAAAATTTATTAAGGTTTCTTCCATTGCTGGCAAATTCCACAAGTTTATATTTTAAAACTAAAGGGGGGAATCACAATTCACATATAAAAATTCTTGGAACTTAGAATAAAACAAAAAAGAATGAAGGCATATGAAAATTGCACCATTGCTGACTGAAGGATTGTTATAAGGATGGTTGCTGGAAGAATTGCTATGTGCATGGTTATCACAGTGTGGCACATTCTGAAAATTTGACGACTTCTACTAAGATGGTTGCATAAGTACCTTTTTTTTTTTCTTCTTCAGTTCTGGGGATCAATTAAAATTAAAGATCTCTCTACTAATCATACAAAACAAGCAAACAACATTCTTATATGCAGCTGTACCAGTGTGTTTCTATTAAGCATGTATGTACTCGAAGTACATGAAGTACTGGTCTGCTCTGCAATGCTGAGAATTCTGCAGTTCTCTGATGTCTTTCTTAAGTTATAACAGTTCGCTGTGCATATGGACCAAGAATATACAAGTGTTTTATTGTGGATGGATGTTTGTTGTGTCTTTAATTTAGTTCATTTGTTATTGTTTGATGCAATTTTTACTGTTTTATTATGCATGTTTTGTGCATTTTGAATTTTATTAACCCGTTGCTGTTTTATGTAATTTTCAGCGTGTTGCCATTTTTTAAAATGGTTACTGTTTTTCACGTGTTAGGTTTATGAAAAAGTAGTTGCCAATGATTGGCGATTTTGCAGGAGCATTGGGCAGATAATGCCAAAGTACCTTTCTAATATTAATTACCTTTCTAATATTATTTGACAATGAAACTGAATGTACTGAAATTTTAAAATAAAAAAAATTCTAACTTTAATTTATAAACATTTGTTTAATAATTGATGTGACAATGTTTGGTAAATTATTCTCTTTGGTCATAAAGAATCGGGAAAAGGTCAAGAAAAAGTAAAACTGAATTTCATTTGAAAATGGAATAATGCAATCTACTTTATTTCTATACTGAGTAATGTTCATGATACTTATTAATTATCCTGTCAACCATAAGACTGTTGCCAAGCAGAGTGATTTAGTGCCAGTTAAATTTACTTGATATAACAATGTGCTTAGAACCTCTACACTTTTATCTGATGTAATCCTGATTGATTCTCAAAAGGCCATGTTTTGTTTTTATGAACAAGGATATAAATTTATTGTTATTGTCGATTTTCTCCCTTGTATTTTGAAAGAAATGATTAAAATTTGGCACCTGCCTTTTACAGAATAGCAAGTAGTGGGTTAGTTTTAAATTTATGTGATCCTGCATTCAAAAATGTGTGCGTTAATAGACATGGAATAATCAACTGAACACAGAAGAGGACAATAAAAAAATTGGAACAATAACCTGTGGAAAGTTTGTACTCATGGTTTCGGAGGGCCTAACAAATCAAAATTCTGTGAAACTTTTTTATGAAAGTGGGTCAAGTATTGGTTATTTATTAAGTAAAGAGGCATCAGTTTCTTCTGAATTTTGCTGGAATAATTGGCTCAACTTAAGCAGAATCTCTGCCAACTTTCATGGTCAGTGGGATAATATATAAGTATCATGTTCTTTTATTGCACTTTGTTTCATTATTTCTGTGGGTTTTTTTCCCCTTAATATTTTTGTCTTCATCAGATAGTCTTCTTTCCCCCCCCTCATGTAATGAATAGGTATTTTTCTAATACTAAAATATTTGCATAATGAACAAAGTCTTTTTTTTCCTTTAGTATGTTCAAAACAACAAAGACAGTGATAATGACTGGTTTCGCCTAGAATCAAACAAGGATGGGACGCAGTGGTTTGGTAAATGCTGGCATGTGCACGAGCTCATGAAATATGAATTTGCAATTGAATTCGATGTAAGATTTTTCTTATATATTAAAAAAAAAGCACTTATTATAATGAATCAAATAAAATATCCATTTATCTATGTCTATTTGGTAGTTTCTGAAATGGTGTCTGTAAGGAACACTGAAAAATTTTTAGAGGCTGATGTACTAAGGTGAAGAATAATATTTAGACTAGTGGTACATTAACAGTTCTATAAAAGAGTATCAGTAAAATTTTCAAGTGGAAAAAATAGCGAATAAGAATGGTGGAAAAAAAAGTATCTTACCTGTGGCTTTCATAATTTTATAAATAATTTTTGTGGTTTGTAAGTAATTTTCATATGATTTGAAACCACCCTATAAAAGCCTTCTATATTGTTTTCAGACTTCATACACCACTTAAATTCTACAAAATAGAAATTGAATAAACATAATATTCTGCAGTTCATATGTTTGTATCCTATCATTCTTATAAAGTGAATGCTCATGCTTTAAAATAATCAGTTCTTTATTCGTAACAATTCAAGGTCATTTCAGATATCTTTAATTTCCAAATTTTCTAAAAATTTTAAACTCAGTTTTTAACTTTTTAGAAAATAAGTTTTGCTAAGTTGAAATCTCTAATAAAAGAAATCATTTTAGTTTGCTAGTCTTTAGATACATATAATCATATTTTAATGATCTCTCTTAACATATATTGCATTTTATAAAAATGCTTTGTTGAATTTAAGGTATAATTTATATTTATTCTTACAGATTCCAGTGACATATCCTACCACAGCTCCTGAAATAGCCATTCCAGAATTAGATGGTAAAACAGCAAAAATGTACAGGTAAGATTTTTAAGTATACTTTTTACACATACAGACTTATCACAGTAAACCTGCGATACTCCCCGCCAAATGAGAAAGCATTAGCTGTATGTACAGATGGCTCAAAGACGGAGAAGGGCACAGGCTGTGCTTACTGTGTACTCGAAGAAGTGGGAAAGACGACTGGAAGACAAAAATACCGACTTTCAGGCAGAGCTTCTTGCATTAAAACCAGCCATTGATTTGGCAAAACGTCAATTAAGAACAAAGGTCAATGTATATATAGCTACTCTGCCTCAAGTTTGGAGCCCATCCGAGGGCATAAGACAAGTCCTTGGTGCAAGATATACAGAAAATTCTTCTAAGGATCTCACCAGATGACAGACCTAACCTAATCTGGGTTCCAGCTCATGTGGGTATTACTGGAAACGAAGCTGCAGCCAATGACTCCAGTAGACTGGAAAACGCAGTAAGTGCGTTGCAGTCCTATTTAAAAAAAATTACACTCAGTAGGCTCCTACAAGAATGGCAGAAAATATGCGAAAGAGAAAACACAGGGAGGAGAACCTACAAGTTTTTTCCAAAAGTTACATGCCGAGTTAAAACATACAGCGGTGCACAAATTCATTTCTACACTGGCCATGGTCCCTTCCCACATTATCTTAAGAGATTCGGCAAATGAGTCTCAGAATTGTGTGAACGTGGCGCGGTACGTGATGCAGATCACTAGCTCTTCAATTGCCCCCACACCGATAGATTGCATTTAAAAATACCAAGCAGTGAATACTGGCCGCAATGGGCGGAGAATACCTGCAGGAACAAGCAGGTGAAAACTAAACTAAGGTAGAGGAGGTGATCAGGCTATGCTCAGAAAGGTGCTAAGAAATTCCTTTCCCCCTTGAGAATTATATCTTCGCATCATAATTTCAATAGCAAATCAAAGTGGTGGGGAGAGGCCTTACATTGACCTGACAATATGCGAGTCTTTATTTCTTCTGATGAAGAGAATGACAACTTGGATAGGTATAATGATTGCGCTATAGAATACAGTCAAAAGTCGTTAATTCGGAATGATCTATAATCCGGACCTCAAAGCTAAAAACTTTCTGCGCATGCGGCGCATTGACACATGTGCATAGGTGTTTACGCGTGCACGTAAGACCTTTTATCACTGCGCATATGAGTGTTCGCAACCGCAGAATACGTTTTCGCGTGTGCATTTTATGTATAACGAACGGTATAAGCTAAAATTATCTAATTATCGATTTCAGTTAATGTTGATGATTGCGTTGTTCCTTAATTTTCGAATTGGATCCGGCTTATTATTTTTTGCAGACTGTAAGAGCAATACTATTCGATTATGTCAAATAGAATTTCCGATTCTGGAGCTCCCAAAGGATCATATAAAACGAAAGTATGTTTCGATGTTCATCAAACAAAAAGTGGAATTGCTGCAAAAAATGGATAAAAACATGAAGAATGTGACAGAGAGGTTAGTGAAAACGAAAAAATTTCGATTGACAAGTTAGTCGGTATTCTCGGCACAGCAATTAATGGTACTTGAACAGCGGAACTTTGTAACTGAACAAGAAATTATGTCTGTTTATAGCAGGGTTTGTAGCGGTCCTTATAAGTTCTTATAAGTCCTTATATTTGAAAATAAAATATAAAGGCTCTTATAGGTGCTTACTTTTTCTTTAAAGCCCTTTATTTTTTTTTTGTTTTTCGTGCCCCCCCCTTTTTTTTTTAATGAACGCGCTTTTTTTCCCCGTACCAAAGCCGAAACTAAATAAACAATGTTTCTTCCTAATATGGAATGTCAGATGGTGAGTCATACTCCCGAAAATAGCTTTATAGCTTTTCCCCCTTTCTCTGCATTCCGCTACATTCGGCATTCTTTTCCTCCCCCCCCCCAAATATTACATACGTTTGAATTTCTATCAAGATGTTAAAAATTTGCATTCTCGTTCTCCTTGGTCAGTTCATATTCGTGTTTATTATGATCGTTATGCTTATATTATGAGCATATGTATGAATGTTTATAACAACATAGTTGCAGTAACTGCTGAAGTATAGTAAACTTCCAAAAATGGTAGTGTTTTAACACAGATTAGCTTTCTAAAGAATAATATTCAGAATGGCTTAAATAAAGGGAAAGTAATCGAGAAGTCAAAATAATTTCATTTTTTTGGCCAATACATTATACAGTACGAAGGTTGAGAGGTCTCCCCTTTCTCCACAAAATCTCGAATATTGAAACCGTTACAGTTCGCAGCAAAGCAAGCAACATACTTTTTTTTGGTCACTTTCCAACCTGGATTAAATAGGACTAAAAGTTCTGCGGTCTACCAATCCAAGCAAAGAATGATTCTATTCCGGAAATTTAATGCAGCCTGTTCAAAATTAGAATGAAAAACACCACATATTGGTAAATCTTTTTATTAATCAATATGAGTGTAGTATGGATATTGCGCGGAGAGACGACGTGTCCTGCTCAATTATAAATATGCCACATGGACGCATAACGGTCCGAATACCGGCAGCTGTTGATTCTGATTGCATAACAACACGTGCGGAAGAATTAAGGCTCACATATTGCGCAATAATGTTTGCCATATTTTGCAGAGATAAAACAGTTTTACTGTGCTTGCTAAGTGGATTATTTTTCACTTCCATTGGACTATTTTTTATGTAATTCACATATCGAAATGTCAAAAGCATTATTTAGCTGAAAAATCTAAAAAACGGCTACAATCTAGCCCCCTCTCTTCTTTTACCAGTTACGCTCGACTATCCAGAATTTTCAGATATTTGGCAATTTCCGAGTATTCCAGTTAGTTAAGCTTTTATTTTTAAAGAATAAATCTTGAATATTGAAACTGTTACAGTTCACTGCAAAACAAGCAACGGATACTTTTTTTTTTTTTTTTTTTTGGTCACTTTCCAATCTGGATTGAATAAGACTAAACGTTCTGCGGTCTACCAACCCAAGCGAAGAATGATTCTATTCCAGAAATTTAACGTCGTCTGTTGAAAATTAGAATGAAAAACTCCAGTTATTTAGTTCTTTATTCTCCCAATACCGGCAGTTGTTGATTCCGATTGCGTAATATCATGTAGGGAAGAATTACCGCACACATATTGCGCAAAAATGTTTGCGATATTTTGCAGAGATAATTAATTTTGTTCAGTTCGAGATTTGTTTATGAACACTTAAAAGAATTTTACTATGCTTGCTAAGCAGAATATTTTTTAGTTCTGTTGGTTTATTTTTACATGATGCACTTATTGAGATGTCAAAAGCATTTATTTAGCAGAAAAATCTAAAGAGCGGCTACAGTCTACTCCCCCCTCTGCTCCTTCAAGATACGCTCGACTGTCCGAATCTTCGCCAATTTCCAAGTATGCGGGTTAGTTAAGCTTTTACTGTTAAAGATGACTGCATGAAGCAAATTTCTGTCTTCTGATTTCAGAAATGTTCCTCTTTTTTACTTAAATTACTTTGCTTGCAATATCTGTTAACAAAAAACTGATGTACAGTGAAAATTTAGAAAATGTTCAGAATTTAGATTTAAATTATTTAAATATCAATATTAGTGGAAAAATAAATTGTATTTATTATTAGGTTCCAAGCGAATACAATAAATATGACTTATTATTATTTATATTCTCTATTTTGAACTGAAATTTCATCATTAAATCTTGTAATATAGTTTAGTTCTTCATAGTTTTTTTTTCTCTCATTGTAAACTAGTTCTGTAAATTGAACTATTATTTAAAATTAAAAATAAAAAAAAAAATTAAAAAAAGTAATTATTTTCCATGGTTGAGGTAATGCTTATTCTCTCTTAATAAGTACTTCATTTATCATATTTTAAATTACAAGTCTAATTTTTAAGGTTATGCAGTTGTGTATGATGTAATTAGACAGGTGCTTATTTTTTTTCTTAAAATGTGCTTGAAAAGTGCTTATAGGTGCTTATTTTTTTAACTAAAATGTGGCTATGAACCCTGTATAGAATTAAAGAGAAAGTATTATCACATAAAACGAAGCAACTTACATTGAAAGATATGTTTAATAAAGTAAACAAATAAATATTAAGCCCCTTTTTTTTTGTTAATTTTGATACCGTTTAGATCATAATTGTTCTTTATTTCATAAATTACGGTTTCATATTTTTAATTTTAGAATTTGTGCATGCCATCTTACAAGATTTAAACTGATGGTCTATAATCCGGAAAATTCAATAATCCGGAATCGCCGAAGTTCCGACGAGTCCGGATTAACGACTTTTGACTGTAATAAGTACAGAGGCAAAAAAGTATCCCTCCCAATGCGTATTATACTAGATATAGCTTTTAGCACAAAAATAAAAGACATATAATAATTATTTATCACTATACAATTATTATAATTAATTATGAAATTTTTTTCATTGTTTAACAATACACATAAATTTTACCTCAAAGATATAAAAGAATAATGATCAATTATAATAATTATTTATTGTTATATAATTATTATAATTACAATAATTAAATTATTAGAATTCATCGTAATGATAATATAATGAAAATTATACAATAAAATTTACTTATTACATTATATTATAAAATAGTGTGCATATATAGCAAAACTATTTTGGTCTTGTACTTTTATGAATGTATAATAAATAAATACAAAAAATTAAATGCAATGTAATAAAACATTAACTATAAATGATGATCAGCACATAAGCTTAGATTACTTGAAATTGATTTTCTGTCTTCTTATGTCTGTTCTCTTTGAATGCCATGAAAATAAACAGAAAAAAAAAAAAAAAAAGAAGAAGAAGAAGAAGAACGGAAAAAATAACAGCGCACACACTTTATAATAAAAACAATTATTAAGTGCATAAATGCCTATATATAATACTCTAAGTAAGGCATTGAACCAAACAAAAAACACAATGCATTAATACAGTATTAAATTATGATGCACTTAAGAATTTTACACCACATAGTTCACATACAGTGCAATACATGCAGTTATAAAGTACATAAATACTATATGAAACACACTAAAAATGGTGTTTTAGTGTATTTCATATGGGTACTTATGTACTTTATAACTGTGTTATATGTATTGTGTATATTGTTGTATTGATGATTTAACTTATAAACTGAGTGAATTACACATAGACACAGTATTAAAATAATGATACGCATACAAATTCTTATGTGTATACATTATGTATTGCTTACAAATATAAAGTAGAAAAATACATGTGAAATGCATTAAATAAGAGATTAACCTAATAGGATGTGCAGTGCACAAATATGGTAATAAAATATGCTGCATGTAAAAATTGTATACTACACAATGTACACTGCTATGTAATGCATACAGTTCTTAATACATTTCTCGATCATGTAGTTCACCAACAAGTTTCGTTTTTTCTTGTCAACCTGCTGAGCAAAGGTGAATTACCAGCAAGAGTCATCCCATATAATAGGATTGGAGTTTAAACTCTCAGAATAAGGCAAAAAGGTTTACTCATCTTTCAAGCTGCAGTTGTCAGTTCTTTGTGGCAGGGAAGGAATTAAATTCTCAACTAAGTTGTTCATATGCTGGTAGCAGCTTTGCCAGCAACCATATTACAGTTCCTCTTGATAGAACTGAAATCTTTTAAAAGAAGGATCTCTCTGTTTTTCTCGGAGCTTACTGCAAAGTTTTGTTTCATCATTTTAGGCAATCTGGAACTTGCTCTTCTGTTCTTCCACTAGTGCCTAAGCCTAATGCATCCCTCAGTTGGTGAATTCACCTTCACTTTTGGCTGCTTGCAAAACAAGCCAAGCCTTGGAAAATTATACCATTATATGTACCATCTTGCCATCTTAAGATTTTCAAGGACAATATCAGAGTTATGGTAACTTTATAATATAAATTCTGAAAAAAAAAAATTACAATGGCGTCACAGCTAATTTTCATTTGTAATTAACCTTTTTTTTCTTTTGCAGGACATATTCAGTGTATTCACATTGTTTCATCTAACATTTTCTAGGACATTGAGTGTATGATAATGACATAAATCTTGAAAATTGGTCACAGTGATCCATCACAGTTACACTATGTTTTCTGGTTTCCAGTAGTGAACACTTTCGATTAGCTTAGTCACAGAGGAAGTCAAGAAGTAGTAATTGGGCATTTTAATGGCTAATCTAAACTGCCCCAAAAATATTCTGGATGTCATTGGAATAATCGCATAATGTTGATACAGGAAATCTGAAAGCTTTTTAGGCTGAGACTGTTATCAGTATGAAATCTTCTTTATTGCCATTGCAGCCAAAGGTGGACTTGTACAATTTTAATTTTGTATTTCTATGTTGGAGAACAGGGTTCGTACAGTCCTTAAAAGTCCTTAGATTTTTTGGAATCGATTTTTGGTCCTTAAAAGTCCTTAATTTTGGCCAAAATCAGCAGAAGGTCCTTAATTTAAATCATCTGAAATTTCTGTCTCTTTTTACAATTGCCATTTTGAGTGTGAATTAGCATTTTGGAGGAATATTTTCGGCGATTCACTGGCATCTATGGTTATCTTTTGAATGGGTTTATGGGTTGTAATTTGTTTTTATTTCTGATATAATTGATGGGATACTCGAGTTTCTAAGCAAGAAGTGAAACAAAAGCCTTTCAAAATTCATTTTTTCTAGTAAAGAGCTCTTAAACAACTTTTAGCTTTAGGAGATGTGAAGTCTTTTATTAAACGGTTCTAAATTTGGTGACTTATTAACATTTTAGCAATTTTACGATCAGTTTCTATAGAAAATTTTTAATTCCGAGATATGAGAATTTTTGGACGATTTTTTTTAAACATCCTAACATTGATAAATTTCATTAAAATAATGGTAATATATTGAAATTATATTTAAAAAAATAACATTAGAATAAAACATTAATTTCCATTGTCATATTATAAAATTTCATTTTGGCAACTTATACAGTATTTTGACTCTGAAAAATAAAGAAGGTATAATGCTATAAAGCACAATCTAAGAAATGGCTCTTCGCAAAAGCAAAATTAGCTAAGTAATTAGTTAAAAATATCTTTTTAATTTTTTCATGGTAGAAGTTTTTCCCATGTAATTATCTCAGAATATGTATCAGTTTTCTCTATAAAATTAATTTTACACTTTTTCCCTCCTTCCCCCCCCCAAAATATGTCCGGCTTTTTGCTGTTACTGAATTGGTAGGGATAATTTTTCTTTAGTATTTTAGAAATTGCAGCTTGGAAACTTTAGAAGGATTTGAAGGCAAGATTTATAGACCCACGATGCTAGAAGATTCGAGAAATATGTGACAAAATGAAAAATGTCTCCATGGCATCAACACGTAATGGATGTATTTTGCTGAAAGTTTGCGATGAATTTCTTACTTTTTGGAGAACATGGAACTGGAAGAACAATGAAAACATAGTATTTGAATGTTTTACTCCTGATAATAGAATCATTTTTTTAACATGTTTATCTTCCCTTTATTTTCTCTACTTTTCACTAGACACAAGCATGGAAAATATCAAAAATGCTTCTAATCTAGTCGCATGGGCAGGCATTATAGAAAGGGATTTTTTTATTAATAAAGAAATTGAAAACTTACAATTTAAAAGATTAATCTAATAGGTTTTAATGCAACATACACAGAGTTCGCACTAGGCATTTTCCCACCTGATGCAATCTCTGTGGAGCCTAAATTCTGCTTCCAATGCCTGCTCTAAATTCTAAAAGTTTTGCCATTTCTAGATTTTGTTGTTCGGTATGTCACTAAATTCTAAAAATTCTGCCACAACGGCTCTGTAACCGGCCTTTACCATATATATTTCTTGTTAATGTTCATATTACTAAAGAAATAAAATTAATTATTTTCTATACATTCTAAATGCATTTCATGTTTTTTCGAATAACAGAAATCTTTAATTAAATCTAAAAATTCTAAAATGAAAAGGAAGCATGTTGAAGAAAGAAAATAATAAAGACAAAGAAAATTATTCTTCAAAGAAAATGTGCAGTTATTATTATGTAAATTACCCAATTGTTTATGATTTCAGCCTTTACTATAATTTCCCATTTCTGTTTCCTCATATGAAAGAGTTACTGAGCCAGACAGTGGCGGCTCGTAACTAAAATTAGTGGGGGTGCTGTTCCAAAAAAATTTAACTTTTGTTTCAAAATTGTGTAAAAGGAAACAAACATGTATAAAAAGAAAATTTATTTTGAAACATCATGAAAGCTTACAAGAAAAAAATTAAACATTTCTTAATTACTTTAGCCTAAACTGTTACAGTTTAATCTATATCTGTTTATTTAAAAATGAAATCCATTCTTCTTTGTTTTAATTTGCGCAAAAAGATCAATAATTTTCTCCTTGATCTCTGGATGACAACTGAGGAAATTTTGCTTTATTGAAAGCAAAGCAAGCGTATTTAGTCTTTCCGAATTCCTAGTGCTTCTTAGAAAAGTTTTCATTCTTTTCAATGTTGAAAAGCACCGTTGCCACTGATGTAATCATTGGGAACTCTAAAGAGAATTTTTATCAGTTTCGTAAATTTCACTGAGATCATCTACATTATTTTCGAAGATAAATTTCAGTAGCTCAATTAATTTGAAATATTCATGGATATCCGACCTACAATAGAATACTTTTAGTTCAGTTTCAAGCTTTTCTTTGTCAATCATTGGATATGCTTCAATGGTCAGTATTATTTCTTCTGTAGAATGTTTATTCCTAAAACTAGCAAAGCATTTTTTTATTAAACAATTTAGCAGCTGCTAAGTGTTTAGTGGAAGAATATCTGTGTATTTTATCAATACATAGTATAGAATCACATATTTCCTTAGCTTCTGCCATCAGTGTCTTTGAAAAATTATCACAGTTCTTTGAATTTCTTAATTTTAAAATAGCAGTTTTGAAATTTGTTATATATTCGTTAACTTTAAACACACTAATTTCTCTGTATTGCATTTAGTTATATTGTTGCATGCGTACGGGTTCGTTATGAAATGAATGCACAAGTCCGATGAAAAATGAACAAAAATTTATTATTATCACAACAAAAATGCTTAAATTTTCTCAAATTATGCAGTATTACAATATCTCACAGTAGAACTACTCAAATGTCCAATAGAACTTAATTCCAAAACAGCTAAAGAAAGCTAATCCGCGAATTCGCTACAATCAACAAGAGCAGTTTTCTAAACAACAACAAACTAAGCAACTGTTACAAACTGAGAGGTTTTCCTCCTTTTATAAGATTTTTAAATCGTGTGCGAGAATTTTCTGGTACTTTCTCGAAATCAAAAAAACATATTTATTTATTTAATGTTAAATGCACGTGCTCTTGTATTTTCAATTTTTCCAGCTTAGCTTTCTTTTAATATTCGTCATGCGCTGCACTGCGCGGGAAATAAAACCATTTGATTTATAATTGAACTAACATTAGCTTTTTAAATACCAAATTCGTAACAGTATATTATTTCAACATGAGGCATAATCTCATGAAAAACCTCTAACCAAAACTTGAAATTATCATCATTTAGATATTTTAAAATGTCTGTTGCTTTTGCAATAGTTTGATCTGCATTTGATGTTGATTGAATTTCAGTAAGGCAATTTTTTAAAGGTTGCAAATTTTCATGAACTCTGTTTATGGTCCGTATGGTGAAGTTGCACCTTGTGAGGAATACGACACACGGGGAGTAAAAGTTCCCAACAACACGCCAGAATTTCAGCACTGCAAGAGCGACAGTGCTTTCTCTCTCCCTGGCTCGGCGTGCTGCTTCTGTGTGCGCATGCGTTGAACAGCCAAATACCATGCCGCTGGAACTGTGAAGCGCGTAGTTCCAAAGACTTTTTCACAAACCGGGGGATGGCTACTGACATTAAGCTTAGGGATTATGTATTGTAAAAGTATAAAGAAAGAATTAAAGACTAAAGGGCACACTGTATTATATATTAAAAATTGTAATAAGTGGAAATAGGGGGTGCTGCAGTTCCACAGTGCTTATTACGAGCCGCCACTGGAGCCAGATTAAATTAAAATTAAATTGTATAATCTTTGACCACTAGTTCACACTCTTAGTTTGAATTTGACTGTTCTTGTTTAATTACGTCACCGTGAGCTGTAAATGATTTTGTTAGCATCAGAACATGCGTTTGTATTCCAAGTTCTTTTTATATAAGAGGCTTATTTAAACCTTTGTCTGATATTTTAGTTATTTTCAGACATAGCGATAGTTGGCTTCACATCAGTTGGGGGTTTTCGACTATTTAACTTTTACCAGATCAAGTAAACCCTCATAGGTACATTGTGGAGAGGTTGACGAGTTAGGAGATAAAGCAGGTAGGTGGATGCAGAAACTAGCGAGAGCATTGGTTTGCATTTTGAGACAAATCTCTGATTGTTAGAAAGGATGCTTAAAGAGAAGGAAATTGATATAAACTAGCCAAAATGTTTGGGAAGGCTTCAAATTAAAATGACAGATAAATATTTTGTTGAGTGTTGTTGTTACAAAACATAAATGTTTTGTAGCTTTTAATGTGTAATTATCCTAATATCGTTTAAGAATCAATGTTACAAATTACATGTATTTTAAACTGTGAAATTTAATAAGGTTTTGATTTTAATAGGGCTTTTTTAACAAATATTGTTAAAAAATAAAATTTAATTGTGTCCATGTAAATAGTACATAATGACTAAGGTTATCTAATTACCTAATTTACTTATTTATAACTAACTGCTTATCCTTAAAAATTATCTCTGCATATTAAAGCGAGTTATTGCCTTTCATTAATACTCACCGTGGTCACAAGGTAAAACACAGAAACGTAAAAATTCAAGTAAAACTTATTCTTTGCATCGAGTGAGACTTAAAATAATACAAAACAACTTATCACCTCTGGTGCTTTAATGGCTTATTGGAACCTTAAAGTATATTAACTGGGTTACAGCCCCTGAAACTCTACACGAAACTACAACACTAACTGCATCAAACAGAGCCCGACTAACTTTCAATACTTGTGAAACTACATCAGGACACCTGCCTACATCAGGCCTTTCAGGTTTGTTCTAATGAGCAGGTCTCTCTCTAGACAAGCAGCAGCAATAACAATATTCAGTCTTTTGTTCTGAATCATATTGATTAGGATCTTACTTCTCATTTTAACCTATGCCGTTTGACATAAAATCTACCTGCTATTTACTCAACCTCTAGACTGACCAAGTACGTAACAAAATGAGACATTTAAAAAAAATCAACATAAAGCTAACTGTGAGTAAAACGTAAATGTCACTTATCTTCTTTCAAATATGTCCATCTGTTGTAAGTGTAAAATATTTAATGCTACTTGATAAATTGCATAAAGTTTATTTTATTCTCAAACTTATTAATAATTACGTTAATTAATTCATGTTTAGTAATAATGCAGATTAATTAGGGATCTATTTTATTTTTAGGATGATATTACAAAAGTGAAATTTAGGCGTAGATAATATTTTTAATTGAATTTATTCAGTTCCCATTTGCTCATAGGTCCTTAATTTTTTTTCATTAATGGTCTTTAGAAGTACTTAATTTTCATGTGCAGAAATGTGTACGAACCCTGGAGAATTACTTGTCAAAATGTCTGTGTACACCTATTCACACAGTGTATAAATTTTGTACGGTCCTTGAGTCCTTAAATGTCCTTAGGTTTTTTGGAATCGATTTTTAGTTCTTAATTTTGGCCAAATTTGGCAGATGTTCTTTAATTTTAATCATCTGAGAAATTTCTGTCTATTTTTAGTGTGAATTAGCATTTTGGAGGAATATTTTTGGCGATTCACTGACAAATATGGTTATCTTTTGATTTGGTGAGTGGGTTCATGGGTTATAATTTTTTCCTATTTCTGATATAAATGGTGGGATACTTGAGTGTCTGAGCAAGAAGTGAAACATAAGCATTCCAAAATTATTTCATTTTTTCTAATGAAAAGTTCTTAAACAATTTTTTGCTTTTGGTGATGTGAATTCTTTTATAGATTTTTTAAAAAATATTGTAACATTTATAAATTCCACTACAATAATGGTGATATATTCAGGGTTCGTACGGTCCTTAAGAGTCCTTAAATTTTTTGGAATTGATTTTTTGTCCTTAAAAGTCCTTAATTTTGGCTAAAATCAGCAGAAGGTCCTTAATTTTAATCATCTGAAATCTCTGTCTGTTTTTATGACTGCCATTTTGAGTGTGAGGACTGCCATTTTGAGTGCCATTTTGATTGTGAGCCATTTGAGTGCATTTTGGAGAAATATTTTTGGCGATTCACTGACATATATGGTTATCTTTTGAATGGGTTCATGGGTTATAATTTGTTTCTATTTATATTAAAAATGATGAGATACTCAAGTTTCTAAGCAAGAAGTGAAACACAAGCATTTCGAAATACCTTTTTTCTAATAAAGAACTCTTAAACAACTTTTCGCTTTTGGGGATGTGAATTCTTTTATTAAACAGCTCTAAATTTGGCGACTTGTCAACATTTTGGCAATTTTGGGATCATTTCTATAGAAAATTTTTAATTCCGAGATCTGACAATTTTTTGACCAGTTTTTTTTAAAACATCGTAACATTAATAAATTTCATTAAAATAATGGTAATATATTGAAATTGTATTTAAAAAATAACATAAAAATAAGACACTTTTATTTTTTGCTGTCATATTATAAAGTTTCATTTTGGCAACTTAACAATATTATGAATCTGATAAATAAGGCATATTGCTATAAAGCATAATTTATGAAACAGCTCTAGGCAAGAGCAAAATTAGCTATGCAATTAATTAAAAATGTTTTTTTTTTTTTTTTTTAATTTTTTCATAGTAAGCGTTTTTCCCATGCAATTGTCTCGGAATATTCAAAATTCTCATAATATGCATCACTTTTCTCTATAAAATTAATTTTACCCTTTTTCCCTCCATCTTTTTTTTTTTTTTTTTTTTTCCAAAATATTTCTGACTTTTTGCTGTTACAGAATTGGTAGGGATAATTTTTCTTTAGTATTTGAAAAATGCAGCTTGGAAATTTTAGAAGGGTTTGAAGTCAAGATTTATAGACCCACGATTCTAGAAGATTCGAGAAATATGTAACAAAATGAAAAATGTCTCCATGATATCGACACGTAATGGATGTATTTTACAGAAAGTTTGCGATGAATATCTTACCTTTTGGAGAACGTCTGGAAGAACAATGAAAACATAATATTTAAATGTTTTACTCCTGATACTAGAATCTTTTTCTTAACATGTTTATCTTCCCTTTATTTTCTCTACCTTTCACTAGACACAAGCATCAAAAATGCTTCTAATCTTATCACTGGGCAGGCATTATAGAAAGGGATTTTTTTATTAATAAGGAAATTGAAAACTTACAATTTAAAAGATTCATCTAATATGACTTAATGCAGCATACACAGAGCTGGCACTAGGCATTTTCACACCTGATGCAATCTCTGTGGATCTTAAATTCTAAACGTTTTGCGCTATTTCTAGATTTTGTTGGTCGGTGTGTCACTAAATTCTAAAAATTCTGCCACACCAGCTTTGTAACCGGGCTTTACCATATATATTTCATATTTCTTCTGAATGTTCATATTACTAAAGAAATAGAATTAGCCACTTTTTCTATACATTCTAAATGCATTTAGTGTTTTTTAGAATAACAGAAATAATTAGATCAAAAAATTCTAAAATGAAAAGGAACCTTGTTGAAGAAAGAAACTGAATACATAAAGAAAATTACTCCTCAAAGATATTATTATGTAACTTACCCAATTGTTTATAATTTCAGCATTTCAGTTTATGATCCAGTCGGGGGTTTGGGACTATTTAACTTTTACCAGATCAAGTAAACCCTCATAGGTACCTTGTGGAGATGTTGACAAGTTAGGAGATAAGCACGCAGAAACTAGCAAGAGCATTGGTTTGCATATTGAGACAAACCGCTAATTGTTAGAAAAGATGACTAAAGAGAAGGAAATCGATATAAACTAGCCAAAATGTTTGGAAAGGCTTCAAATTAAAATGAAGGATAAATATTTTGTTGAGTGTTGTTAGAAAACATAAATGTTTTGTAGCTTTTAATGTGTATCCTAATATCGTTTAAGAATCAATGTCATAAATTACATGTATTTAAAACTGTGAAATTTTATTAGATTTTGATTTTAATAGGCTTTTTTTAACAAATATTGTTAAGAAATAAAATTTAATAGTGGCCATGTAAATCCATAATGACTAAAGTTATCTAATTACCTAATTCAATTACGAGGGTTGGAACTTTAATAGTGGCAACTATTTATTTACAAGGAATACAAAAGTGATTCATGTCACCATGTTTTACAGTCCTTCAATATAGTCGCCAGCATTGTGTACAACCCGTTTCCAACGATGTGGAAGTCGCAGAATACCTGTAGCAGCGCCTGTTTTGTTAATAGTTTGAATGGACCGGTCTACTGCTGCAAGAATCTCAGGAACAGTTTGGAAGCGAGTGCCACGAAGTGGTTCCTTCATCTTAGGAATTAAGTCATAGTCACAAGGGCTTAGATCTGGGGAGTATGGTGGATGGTAAAGCACTTCCCAGCCCCATCACTTAAACAAATCAGTCACAGCTTGCGCTGCATGCGGCCAAGCATTGTCATACAAAATGAGAGGAGAGCTCTGCAGAAAGTGTCGCCGTTTTTTTCTCAAAGCTAGTCGGAGATTGTGCTCCAAAAATGAGCAGTAATACTGCGCAGTGACGGTTTGCTGTGGGGAAATGGTATGCATTAGGATGACTCCATCACAGTCATACACGAGAATCACCATAACTTTCACATTGCTGGAGTTCTGACGAAATTTCAAACGTCGTGGTGACCCGTGATGACGCCATTCGTTTGATTAGCGTTTCAGTTCTGGCTGGTACGATCGGGCCCAAGTCTCATCCAACGTAATGATACGGCGTAAAAAAGCATCTCCTTCGCACTCATAGCGCTCCAGGTGGATTCAGGCAGCATCGTATCGTAGCCATTTCTGCATTTCCGTTAATTGATGTGGAACTCATCGTGAAGCAATTTTTCTCATGCACAGGCGTTCCTTCAGAATGTGCAGCACAGTCGTATGCGCTAATCTTGTTTGTCCGGCAAGCTGACGAATCGTTTGGCGGCGATCACTGTCCATTAAAGCGGCAACAGCTTGCATGTCTGCATCGCTGACATTAGGACGACCTGGCCGCAGCATGTCTGCCACGTTTTGGCGTCCTTCATTGAATGCTTTCACCCATCTTGCTACGATTTTGTAAGGCAATGCAGATTCCCCGCAAGCCTCTTGAAGCCCTTGATGGCACTGTCATGCTGTACGACCTCTGGCACTTTCAATTTTTATCCAACAACATTGTTCTTGTTTTGAAAACATCCTGACAACACATACTTTAGACCGCGAGCTAATACAAGGATCCTTTCATCGCGTCCTCCACATGCGCGTGACGTAGGCAGGACGAGTCTTTTTGCTGAGAGGTAAGGTAGGTATGTAATTGACGGATGGTATACGCGATATTATTTGGTTTTGTTGCGTAGCGTTTTTTCAGCTGTGTTGCCACTATTAAAGTTCCAACTCTCGTTTTTATAACTAACTGCTTACCTTTAAACGTCACCTCTACATATTAAAGCGAGTTATTTCCTTTCACTAACACTTACTGTGGTCACAAGATAAAACACAAAAATTTAAAAATTCAAGCTTTAATCGCTTATTGGAGCTTTAAAGTATATTAACTGGGCTACAATCCCTTGGAACTCTACAGAAAGCTATGACACTAACTGCATCAAACTAACTAACCTGACTAAGTTTCAACACTTGCCAATTGTGTCTACATCAGACCTTTCAGGTTTGTTCTAATGAGCAGGGCTCTCTCTAGACAAGCAACAGTGGTGACAACATTGAGTCTTTTGTTATGAATCATGCTGATTATGATCTTACTTCTCATTTTAACCGATACCGTTTGACATAAAATCTACCTGCTATTTACTAAATGTCTAGACTCTAGACTGACTAAGTATGTAACAAAATGAGACATAAAAAAATCAATATAAAGCTAACTATTAGTAAAACATAAGTAAATGTCATCTTCTTTCAAATATGTCCAACTATTATAAGTGTAAAATATTTAATCCTACTTGATAAATTGTATAAAATTGATTTTATTCTCAAACTTATTAATCATTATGTTAATTAATTCATGTTTAGTAATAATGCATACTACTCAGGGATCTATTTTATTTTTAGGATGGTATTACAAAAGTCAAATTCAGGTATAGAATAGTATTTTAAATTGAATTTATTCAGTTCCCATTTGCTCATAGGTCCTTAATTGTTTCATTTATGGTCCTTAAAAGTACGTAATTTCTGTGTGCAGAAATGTGTACGAACCCCGATATTCAAATTATACTTCAAAAATAACATTAAAATAAAACATTTTTATTTTTCATTGTCATATTATAAAGTTCCATTTTGGTCACTTATACAATATTTTGAAAAATAAACAAGGTATAATGGTATAAAGCACAATTTACAAAACAGTTCTTAGGAAAAGCAAAATAGTTATGTAATTAATTAAAAAATGTCTTCTTTTTTATGGTAAAAGTTTTTCCCATGTCATTGTCTCAGAATATGCATTAGTTTTATCTATAAAATTCATTTTACACTTTTTCCCTGTGATTTTCTTTTCCAAAATATTTATGGCTTTCTGCTGTTACAGAACTGGTAGGGGTAATTTTTCTTTAGGATTTTAAGCATTGCAGTATTTGAAGGCAATATCTAGAAGATTCCAGAAAAATATGACAAATTGAAAAATGTCTTCATAGTATTAACACGTAATGGATATATTTTACAGGAAGTTTGCAGAGAAATTCTTACATTTTAGAGAACATCTGGAAGAACAATGAAAACATAATATTTGAATGTTTTACTTATGATACTAAAATCTTTTTCTTAACATGTTTATCTTCCCTTTATTTTCCGTACTTTTCTCTAATCACAGGCAAGGAAAATATCAAAAATGTTTCTAATCTAATTGCATGGACAGGCATTATAGAAAAGAATTTTTTTTAATTAATAAAGAAATTAAAAACTGACAATTTAAAAGATTCATCTAATGTGTCTTAATGCATCATACACGGGGCTAGCGCTAGGCATTTTCCCACTTGATGCAATCTCTGTAGATCCTAAATTCTGCTAGTGTGTGCATAAAAAGTTAGAAAAGCTCTAATAGTGCTTTTCTAGATTTCGCTTCTTAAATTCTAAACGTTTTGCCATTTCTAGATTTTGTCACTCGGTGTGTCATTAAATTCTAAAAATTATGCCACACGAGCTCTGTAACCGGCCCTTACCTATTTCATATTTCTTCTGAATGTTCATATTACTAAAGAAATGAAGTGAGCAGCTTTTTCTATATATTCTAAATGCATTTAGTTTTTTTTAGAACAACAGAAATCTTTAATTAAATCCAAAAGTTCTAAAAAGAAAAGGAAACATATTGAAGATAGAAACTGAATGCATGAAGAAAAAGAAAATTATTTTTCAAAGATATGTTCAATTATTATTATGTAAATTTCTCAGTTGTTTATAATTTTAGCATTTACTATAATTTTCCATTTCTGTTTCCTCACCATAATGCAAACCACTTAGAGAGTTTTTAAACTGAGGTTTTTGGAGTGTAAGACAGGGTGTGTTTATGACCTCTGCTTGCTCGTTGCCAGCTCTGATAATTTGTAATTATGCATCTTTGTGTTATCGCTGCTAACATTTGAATTTCTTATGACTATAAAAGTTGCTGAGCTAGCTTAAATTAAAATTAAATTCCATAGTCTTTGACCACTAGTCCACAATTTTAGTTTGAATTTGACTCTTCTTGTTTAATTACATCAACATGAGTTACAAATGATTTTCTTAGCAGAAAAGCATGCCTTTATGTTCTAAGTTCTTTTTAAATAAGAGACTTATTTTAACCTTTCTGTGACTTTGTAGTTACTTTCAGACATAGCAGTAATTTGCTTCACGTCTGGGGAGTTGTGTCATTTTAATTTTACCAGATCAAGTAACTCTCATAAGTATATTCGGGAGAGGTTGATAAGTTAGGAGATAAAGCATGCGGAAACTAGTGAGAGCATTAGTTAGCATATTGAGACAAATTTCTAATCGTTAGAAAAGATGCTTGAAGAGAAGGAAATCGATATAAATTAGCCAAAATGTCTGGGAAGGCTTCAAATTAAAAGACGCATAAATATTTTGTTGAATTTGGTTGCTACAAAACAAATGTTCTGTAGCTTCTAATGTATAATTATCCTAATATCGTTTAAGAATCAATGTGATAAATTACATGTCATAAATTTTATTAGATTGTGATTTTAATAGGGCTTTTTTAACAAATATTGTTAAAGAATAAATGAAATTTAATAGTGGCCATGTAAATCCAGGTTATCTAACTAAGGTTATCTAACTACCTAATTTATTATCTATAACTAACTGTTTACCCTAAAATTTATCTCTGCATATTAAAGGAAATTATTTCCTTTCATTAACCCTTACTGTAGTCACAAGATAAAATGCAAAAATGTAAAATTTATGTAAAACTTATTCTTTGCATCTAGTGAGACTTAAAATAAAACAAAACAACTTATCTCTGGTGCTTTAGTGGATTGTTGGAATCTTAAAGTACATTTACTGGGTTACAACCCCTGGAACTCTACACGAAGTTACGACACTAACTGTGTTAGACAAAGCCAACTAACTTTCAAAAGTTGCCAACCATGCCTACGTCAGGACTTTCACGTTTCTTCTGATCAGCAGGTCTCTCTCTCTAGGGAAAGGGCAGCAGTAATAGCAGGCAGTCTTTTGTTATGAATCATGCTGATTATTATTTTACTTCTCATTTTAACGTATGTCACTTGACGTAAAAATCTACCTGCTATTTACTAAACCTTTAGGCTGAGAAAGACAAAAATGAGACATAAAAAAAAAATCAACATAAAGCTAACTCTTAGTAAAACGTAAATATAATTCACTTGTCTTCTTTCAAATATGTCCAACTATTATAAGTGTAAAATGTTTAATGCTATTTGATGAATTTCATAAAGTTTATTTTATTCTCAAACTTATTAATAATTATGTTTTGTTTAATAATAATACATCCTATTTACGGATCTATTTTATTTTTAGGGTGGTGTTACAAAAGTAAAGTTCAGGCATAGATAATATTTTTTATTGAATTTGTTATGTTCCCATTTGCTCATAGGTCCTTAATTTTTTTTATTAATTTTCCTTAAAAGTACTTAATTTCCATGTGCAGAAATGTGTACATTCTTTTATTTGACATGTAACTTGTATTTCATTTGAAGTGTAACTTTTTGCATGTAATAAAAGTCATGTGCTTTCTTTGTAGAGGAGGCAAAATATGTCTAACTGATCACTTTAAACCTCTATGGGCAAGAAATGTTCCAAAGTTTGGAATCGCGCATGCCATGGCCTTGGGTGTAAGTAGTCTTTTTTTGTATTGCATCATTAATCCTAATATATTGTTCCTTCGGTATACCCTGAATGTAATAATATAATATAATAGTAAAGGTAAAAGAGCAGATTTTAAAATTCAAAAAGCAGTCTTAGATTGACAGATTTTAAAAAAATTAATGACAATTTAAAAAAATTGACACATATATTTTGAGGCTGAACAAACACATGTTCTTCTTCAGAGGGGAAAAAATAGACCCAACTTTAAATACATTGGTGTGTTAAATATATTAACTTAATTAACTACATTAGTGTGTCCCTCTTTATATTAGGTACATATTTTATTAAGCTGCATCTGTAATAATAAAGGAAATTACTATATTTCTGTGTGCTGTCCTGATCGGCATAACGATTAGCAACACTGGCTGCTATACTGATGGTTCCAGGTACAAAGCCCAGAGAAAGCATGAATATCTCTAGATGTATTGTGTCTGTGTGGCATTGAGTTAATCAAAAGAATGGCTAGCCGGAAGTATTTTTGAGTAGTTTGGTGATGAGGGAAGAGGAAGGGAGATCCTCAGACTGCCTTCCGGATTTCTCTCAAAAGTAGGACAGAGCTGCCCAATGAGTGGAGTGTGACTATACCTGTATGACTAGTGATTACAATATTGGGATTCTAGTATATGAAACATTGGTATTTTGTTCTATTTTTGCATTTTGTGAAACTAATATTTGCTAAGGTAAAATACTGGTATTTTCAGTATTAGCTATAAATATGTTGTTTTATTAAAAGGTTAAATTTACTTATTTGGCACCTACTGTTATTTGAACAGGGTTTGTAGCGGTCCTTACAAGTGCTTATAAGTCCTTATATTTGAAGATAAAAAATAAAAGCCCTTATAGGTGCTTACTTTTTCTCTGAAGCATTTATTTTTTTTGTTTTTAGTGCTTATTTTTTGCTTTTAGTGCTTTTTTTTTTTAACGAATATTATTTTCCCTGTACCGAAGCTGAAACTAAATAAACAACTTTTCTTCCTTATATGGATCATGAGGGTGAATCATACTCCCAGAAGTCACTTTTCACCCCTTTCTCTGCATAACATAACCTTTGTGCGCAAGTACAGACAGGTGCACGTTGTTCTATTGGTCAAAGAATTGCGAAAGTGGTAGAAATTACAGTAAATACTGTATTCTTTTGCTCCCACCCAGTACTACACACGTTTGAATTTCTATCAAGATTTTAATAATTTACATTCTCGTTCCACGTGGTCAGTTCATATTCACATTTATTATGATCATACCGAACATAATAAATTTACAGTAACTGCTGAAGTATAGATAAACTTCAAAAATGGGTGTGTTTTAACACAGATTAGTTTTCTAAGGAATAATATTCAGAATGGCATAAATAAAGTAAAAGTAATCAAATAGTCAAAATAGTTTTTTTTTTTTTTTTTTTTTTTTTTTCCAATGCATTAAACAGTACGCAAGTTGGGTGTTCTTACCTTTCTCCACAAAATCTCGAATATTGAAACCGTTACAGTTTGCAGCAAAGCAAGCAACATACTTTTTTTTGGTCACTTTCCAACCTGGATTAAATAGGACTAAAAGTTCTGCGGTCTACCAATCCAAGCAAAGAATGATTCTATTCCGGAAATTTAATGCAGCCTGTTCAAAATTAGAATGAAAAACACCACATATTGGTAAATCTTTTTATTAATCAATATGAGTGTAGTATGGATATTGCGCGGAGAGACGACGTGTCCTGCTCAATTATAAATATGCCACATGGACGCATAATGGTCCGAATACCGGCAGCTGTTGATTCTGATTGCATAACAACACGTGCGGAAGAATTAAGGCTCACATATTGCACAATAATGTTTGCCATATTTTGCAGAGATAAAACAGTTTTACTGTGCTTGCTAAGTGGATTATTTTTCACTTCCATTGGACTATTTTTTATGTAATTCACATATCGAAATGTCAAAAGCATTATTTAGCTGAAAAATCTAAAAAACGGCTACAATCTAGCCCCCTCTCTTCTTTTACCAGTTACGCTCGACTATCCAGAATTTTCAGATATTTGGCAATTTCCGAGTATTCCAGTTAGTTAAGCTTTTATTTTTAAAGAATAAATCTTGAGTATTGAAACTGTTACAGTTCACTGCAAAACAAGCAACGGATACTTTTTTTTTTTTTTTTTTTTTTTGGTCACTTTCCAATCTGGATTGAATAAGACTAAACGTTCTGCGGTCTACCAACCCAAGCGAAGAATGATTCTATTCCAGAAATTTAACGTCGTCTGTTGAAAATTAGAATGAAAAACTCCAGTTATTTAGTTCTTTATTCTCCCAATACCGGCAGTTGTTGATTCCGATTGCGTAATATCATGTAGGGAAGAATTACCGCACACATATTGCGCAAAAATGTTTGCGATATTTTGCAGAGATAATTAATTTTGTTCATTTCGAGATTTGTTTATGAACACTTAAAAGAATTTTACTATGCTTGCTAAGCAGAATATTTTTTAGTTCTGTTGGTTTATTTTTACATGATGCACTTATTGAGATGTCAAAAGCATTTATTTAGCAGAAAAATCTAAAGAGCGGCTACAGTCTACTCTCCCCTCTGCTCCTTCAAGATACGCTCGACTGTCCGAATCTTTGCCAATTTCCAAGTATGCGGGTTAGTTAAGCTTTTACTGTTAAAGATGACTGCATGAAGCAAATTTCTGTCTTCTGATTTCAGAAATGTTCCTCTTTTTTACTTAAATTACTTTGCTTGCAATATCTGTTAACAAAAAACTGATGTACAGTGAAAATTTAGAAAATGTTCAGAATTTAGATTTAAATTATTTAAATATCAATATTAGTGGAAAAATAAATTGTATTTATTATTAGGTTCCAAGCGAATACAATAAATATGACTTATTATTATTTATATTCTCTATTTTGAACTGAAATTTCATCATTAAATCTTGTAATATAGTTTAGTTCTTCATAGTTTTTTTTTCTCTCATTGTAAACTAGTTCTGTAAATTGAACTATTATTTAAAATTAAAAATAAAAAAAAAATTAAAAAAAGTAATTATTTTCCATGGTTGAGGTAATGCTTATTCTCTCTTAATAAGTACTTCATTTATCATATTTTAAATTACAAGTCTAATTTTTAAGGTTATGCAGTTGTGTATGATGTAATTAGACAGGTGCTTATTTTTTTTCTTAAAATGTGCTTGAAAAGTGCTTATAGGTGCTTATTTTTTTAACTAAAATGTGGGTACGAACCCTGTTGAAGTATGTATTTTTTTTCATCCGATTTGGCAGTACTAACGTGAATCATCTGCTGTCTCACTTCTGTTTGTCCGCATATTATCAAGGTCAAGCATGTAGTATGTATGAAACCTACCTCACATCACCTGACTTTGCCAACCAGTTTTAACTGGGTTGTTCAAACCTTGATTTCTTTGTCAGCACCTCATAGTAGCCTCGTAGCTGTTGCTACATGATGATCTTCAAGTTTATTGCTTCTCCTAAATAATGCAATCTTTCCTCCTGAAAAATGTTAACATTCAAAAAGTAACTCCTGCATTTGCTACTGATATGGAAGTATCGATGGTTATAGTGAAATTGTGTGTAGTCTTTTAAAATGTTTAAACAGAAACTGTTAGGTATTTTTTTTTTAATTGGTGAGTTCCTTTTTCAAAAATAGTTCAAATTTTATATCATACTTTATTATTCAGAATATTTGTTTTCATAATGTGTATGTTTTGTTTTTTATTTATCCATAATAAATAATAATGACTTCAGAAAACATAAAAAAATCTGCCAATAATACTTCAGCTTGGTTTTACTGTTTATATGATAAAAAAGCATGCTGTCAGGATGTAAAATATGTTCATGAATCATTGTACTTCAATTGAATTGAGACAGTCATTAATTGCAAGAGGTTTTAAAAACTAAACTAGAATCTGTTAATACTATAAGATGATAAAACTATAATATCAGTTTTCCTATAATTAAGGTAATTCGAAAATTGTTGAAATATTTAATTGTTCCCGTACTAAAAACTAAAAATAGTGTTTTATAAAAATATATACTTACTGAAATGAAAAAAAGAACTTATGCTAATATTAGATTCTAAAACACAACGGAACGATTTTCAAGTTAAAAAATATAATTAACTGACTTAAATTTACAAATTAACTTTCCTGATAGTGAATTCAATTTAATATCTAAAATTATATCAGCTCTGCTTCCAATAAAGCTGGCTGTTGTGATGCATTATGTTAGAAAGATTTCAACTTATTAGCAGCAAATGCAACAATAAGTTTTGCGTTCCAGTCATTTAAGACCAGGACATGCCAATTAACTGAGAAATTATACAGTACATTGAAAATTCGCCTCAGAGAAAAGGCATAATGAACTAGAAAATATTAAACAGTTTGTTAACATAATTTTAACAACTTAAGAAAACGAAAAGGAAGAGAGGCAGCTAATAAGGTCAAATTTAATTAAATTGATCGTAAATTTCCACAGAAACATTTATGAAAAGCAAATTAAAACAGTGGCATAAAAATAACATTAAAATGTTTAAAAATTATCAGTCTTAGAGATGGGTTATTTAATCTTGAACCTGAGTAATTTCCAATCAAACAGGTTCCAGATTAACTAGCCCATCTTTAAGCGAAGAAAAGGTTTATTTACTGTGAAACGACAGGAAAATTGCCAAGGGAAAATAAAAAAGGAAAAGTATATGGAATTACAGCAGTGATAGCAAATTGTATCATGTTATATGGGAATTGTTCTTGTCTACAGCTGTATATAATCCAGAATGTATAAACATTGTTAGGTCATCTGGTGAAAGAGAATTGCCCAATCATAAAAGTAATTCAAGTATATTGCCATTAATCTTATTTTCCATTGATTCTTATTGAAGTACCACGCGTATTCAAATAATATAAAAAGCCACAAATAGCAGGTGTACCATGAAGAGAGGAAGAAAACTTTGAATATTAATTTAGTTTACATAACCAAAAGAACATATTCACATCATCAAGCTTCTCAAAAATAGAAGTAAACTACTATAATATCTTTCCGTTTATTGTAACGTGTGTTATTCCTCTTTTCTGTGTATTTTTAACAACCCTTGGATTAACCATGATTTTGAATTAACCATAGATATCATTCTTGGTAAGTGGAGATTGACTGTATATTCAGTACTCTTTAAAGTACTATATTACACAACCATATAGATACCTTCATGGCAATATCTCAGCTTTCTTTTAGAATAAATGTTTATAAGCCAAGGTGTAGACTTGATTGGATATTAGTGAATTACTTAAGTAGTTGCAAAACATCTCTTATAACATCTATACCTTTGGCATCAGTCTTGGATTCATGGAGCTGATTAGTTATGGCTAGGCATGGATAGTCATGTAGTATGTGATTCACTGCTTTTATTTATTTATCATTTTGTTTTTACTGTCATTTTATTGCACATTTGAAAATGAAAGCTAATTTTTTTTTAATTTTATGAAGATATTGTTTAATTATGAAACTAGTGAAATTTCTCTTGGCTAAAGTGAAGAATAACGCACTTCAAATTTGGCAGTTTTTGTATTTGTTAATGATTTTATCATAATAACTCTATTTTCCTTGTTTTGTTTTGTAAGGATTTTATTTTGGAAAATTTCTTTTTTTAATAACCATAATTAATGGGATGAGATATTAGGACAATAGTAATGTATCACGTAATCTACAAGATGTTTAATGTTTGCAATGCCAAGATTGGTGGTGATGCCAAGTTTATGTAGTTCTAAGATTTTATAAGCGAAAACAGATTACTATGTACATGGAGAGAAAAACAATAATACCTATAATATGGTGTTTGTAATGTTTAATGTGCTTAATGCCAAGACTGCACAAGATGTCAAGTTTGTGCATTCTCTAATATTTTTTAAGTGAAAATAGATCAATATGTATATGGAAAAAGAAAATAATGTATATAATATAATATAATATTTAATGTGTGCACTGAATTTGTGCAATTTTCTGATGTTTTCTTAAGCAAAAACATTTCTGTGTACATTGGAATAACAATAGTAATGTATCATTTTCATATTAACTATAAATAGTACTTTTAATCATCATTTTATTTATTTTGAATTCATTTTTTTAATTCTTTTAATGTGTTGGCAGTGATTGCCCATGCTATGATGAATACTAATGGCTTGGTGATATGTTTGAAGAAACTCGTCAAAACTGCAGTCTTACTCCTTATAAGTAACAATTTTTAAATTTAGTGGAACTGCCCATGCTATGATGAATACTAATGGCTTGGTGATATGTTTGAAGAAACTCGCCAAAACTGCAGTCTTACTCCTTATAAGTAACAATTTTTAAATTTAGTGGAACAGAATATTTAATAGATTATTATATTAATTAATGATATATGCATTGTGTAATTAATATAATGCATCAATTACAATTAATCATATAGGCATTTATATATATTTTCATATTTAAAAATAGCCTTTCCTCTGGTGCTATGTATGAAATAAATAACTAAGTGATAGATCACATATTTCAGGAAATACCTGGTCATCTTGAAATATATTTCAGCTTCAAAATCCACAAAGGAAAGCGAACATGATCAGCCAGCATGTAGCATATACATCAAAGGGCCATTACATTATGACCATCCTGTTAATAACATGTAGGATCACCTTTAGCCCTCAAAATTGTAAGCAAACATAGTGTTTGACGAGAAGAACGAGACGCGTGTTGCGTCATATCTAGATTCTCGCTCAGGCACGGAGGCACATGGCATTTACTCCAGAAGGTACCGATAGGTAGTCTGAGGTATCTAGTACCAAGTACTCATCACTGGTCCTGCAATACCCACACATTACAAGGAAGTAGCGTGGCAGTACAAATTTGGTTTTCCAGTTGGGACCACAAATGCTCTATTGGAATTGATGTCTAATGTCAAATGAATTTGGAAGCTAAGACATGACTTGAAAGTCACTGGAATGTTCCTCTAACTACTCCCTGACGATTCGATCCTTATGACATGGTGCATTAGCCTCTTGGTAAACACCAATCCCCACCGGAAATACTGTTGTCTCGATTTGGTGAACCTGGTCTGCAACAATGTTCACATAGCGCACAGACATCGGGGATTGTTCTATGGGGATTATGGGTCCTAATGTGCTCCATGAAAACATTGCCTAGACCATAATAACGCCACCACCATCTTGTCTCCGTCCAACTGTGCATCTGTGAACCAGGGTTTAGTTTGGAAATTGGCATATTAGCACACGCCCATTGATGTGATGTACCAGAAAACATGGTTCGTCGAACCATGCAACTTTCTTCCTTCTTCTATCATCCAATTCCAGTGTTTCTTGGCCCATTGCAGAAGCAGCTGGCAATGGCATGCAGTCAGTGCAGGGACATGCTTTGGCTTTTGGCTGCATAGGCCCATACACAGCAATGTACGCTGCACAGTGTTATGAGAATCACTGTCTGGTTCGCCATTGTTGTAGCTGGTGGTGATTTCAGCAGTTGTAGCTCTTCGGTCACAGTGAACAATGCTTAGTAATCTCCGCTTTCCCTGGAATCAATGTGGCGTCAATGACACACTGCTGGCAGGCAGCTTGTCATTTCACCATCCATACACCACTTTCGATATGTGCTGCTTACAACAACTGCACGAGAGCAGCCCTCTAAACATGTTGTTTCTGTTGTTGATGTTCCCAGTCGCCGAGCCATAATGATTTGAACTTTATTGAAGTCTGATAAATCAGCTGCTTTTCCCATTATGTCGCTAATCACAGTATATTTGGAAAGACAATGCATAGCCGCTTTATATACTCCAACATCAGACGCACACGCGCAGTGGTTTTGTTTCTGATCGAGCTCATTGTTATAGATGGAGAGTGGACATAATGTAATGGTTCTTCGGTGTATGTACTTCTCCATATATTCAGGAAAAAAATTTATCCATTAATTTATTAATTTATTTATTAAATTCAGGAAAAAAATCTACATATATTCAGGACAAAATTTGGAAAAAAAAAAATTTTTTTTCCCAAATTTTGTAGAAGAGTCTAGGCAGAATGAGTGTGTGTTGCTCATACCGTACTTGTATCTTTCCTTCCATCCAGAGTGACCGAATTCAGCCAGCCGTATGACTTACTACCATTCTGCAGATGTGTAGTTTTACTGTTTCCTGCAACTAGAGAGAGTACATTTTCTAGTGATTGTACAGGGTTGCATACAGGAAAAATTCTAAATGAGTAAGTTACAATTTTCCATAGGCTGAGATCTGGAGTGTGCTCCTTATGATCTGATTCATCAGTTTGAAACATTTCATAGTAGAATCCCTTCTAAAGGTGCAGGCAACTTAATGTTAGAACACTGTTATGCAAATAGGCTTTTAAATTTGTGTTTATACAAATTAAAAATTGATCTATGTAAGGATGTGAGCACTTTAGAAGGATTTTGTCTTTTCAAATACTGGCCAGCTTGTATAAAGGCACCAACACCCTAACAACAGGTCACCATTAAGAAGCCATCCCATTGATTTTACCAGGAATTCCTAAACTGATTGTAGACATGAACATCCCTGTTATCATATAACTGTATTTACAGTCAAAAGTCGTTAATCCGGACTCGTCGGGACTTCGGCAATTCCGGATTATCGATTTTTCCGGATTATAGATCATCAGTTTAAATCTCGTAAGATGGCATGCAGAAAGTCTAAAATTAAAAATATGAAAACTTAATTTATGAAATAAAGAACAATTATAATCTAAAGAGTATCAAAATTTACAAAAAAAAAAAAAAAAAAAAAAAAAAAAAGCTTAATATTTATTTGTTTACTTTATTAAACATTTCTTTCAATGCAAGTTGTTTTAAGTTGCTTCGTTTTATGTGATAATACTTTCTCTTTAATTCTATAAACAGACACAATTTCTTGTTCAGTTACAAAGTTCCGCTGTTCAAGTCCCGTTAATTGTTGTGCCGAGAATACCGACTAACTTGTCAATCGAAATTTTTTCGTTTTCACTAACCTCTCTGTCACATTCTTCATGTCTTTATCCATTTTTTGCAGCAATTTCACTTTGTGTTTGATGGACATTGAAACATACTTTCGTTTTGTAGGATCCTTTGGGAGCTCCAGAATTGGAGATTCTATTTAACATAATCGAAAGTTCAAGTTTACTTTTATAAAATTGCTCTTACAGTCTGCAAAAAATAATAAGCCGGATCCATTTCGAAGATTAAGGAACAACGCAATCATCAACATTAATTGAAATAGATAATTAGATAATTTTAGATTATACCGTCCGTTATACATAAAAAGCGCACGTGAAAACATATTCTGCGCTTGCTCACACGCATATGCGCAGTGGTAAATGGTCTTATGCGCACGCGTAAACGCCTATGTGCATGTGTCAAAACGGTGCATGTGCAGAAAGTTTTTAGCTTTGAGGTCCGGATTATGGGTGTCCGAATTAACGACTTTTGACTGTATTACATTGTAAATTAACCCTCATATGTCTGATAATATTTTGAAAGTGTTATTTATGTATTTATTATCTATTTTTTTTTGTAGTTGGGTCCATGGCTAGCTGTGGAAATTCCAGACCTTATACAGAAGGGCCTTGTTGTCCATAAAGAAAGTGCTTCTGTTACTTAACAAGAATTTTGATTTGTATGTACCAAAAACTATATTTGTTGGAAATGGAATTTCTATTAAATTATAATTTTTTTAAAATTGAGTTTTGTTGCTCTTTTTAGAATTACACTTTGTAAATTCATATGAAATACATTTAAAACTTCATTACTATATTTTGTGAAAATTCAGTGAGTATTTTTATATAATAAAATCATTTAATCTTTGCATCCCCAAAAGCAGGACAAATTTGAGCCCCCCGAAATTAAAACAAAATTACTTTTATGTGAAACTATTACTTTACAACATACAAAATCTTAATTTTTGGAATATTTAAAATAATTTTTTTCAGTCTAGATTTTCATCGGGATATAAAAGAGGAGTGAAAAAAAAGAAGAATTATTGAAGTCTTTTAAGACCTTGTACATCACATATAATTTTGGGTGAAATACTGTGTAGATGCAGTAAAAGTGATCTTTCAAATTCCAGTGCACTTCCTGTTTCTGATTTTCATCATCTTTATATTTGTGAACCATCATAAAAGCTGTTATTTAACTTGTTGAAAATCTTCTCCAGTTACAGTTCTAGAATTTTATTAATACTTTTATGAAATCCTAACTCTGAGTGTATGCAAAAAATATAATTTTAATGAGCAAGAAACTAATTTTTACAATTACTACATAAAATTCCTTGATATTAAACAGGCAAATGAGGTGGTAAAGCAGTAAATCTAGTCTTCTAGGCTGGAAAGGTGTCATAACCAAAACAATATGTGCACAATAATTGTCATTATTGACATTTTACTTATTTTATTCGGATATGCATTTTCCAAAGCTAAGTAATGTGTACATTTGTGTAAGAATCTCAAAACAATGTTAACTACAGCAGTATCAGTATGATAATAAAGTATCACTAAAACAAAATCTGTATTTTAGATAAACAAAATTTAGTTCTGCATATTTTCCATTTAATTTGTCTACAGCAGCCAGGTGCCGTATTTGCCGATGTATAAGACTCACTTTTTTTCGTTCAAAAATAGATCTGGAAAACAGGTGCCAGAAAAAAACTGGAAAACAGAAGTTTTAAAAATAGATCAGGAAAATATGTTGATACTCAGTTTCTGATTACATTCATTTCCGGAAATTTCCTCTATTTGTAGTTATGCAGTTTTTTTCTTGTTTCCTTGCAGAGTGTGGGAACATTACAGTTAAGTAGAGCTCAGTGAATACGCATGCACTGTCACCGACGATCACAGCTGGGTTTGTTTAAACTTTCCAATTTTTGTGAGCAACTTTTAAGTGTGTGAAATTTCTACTGTTCAATTTTCTTAAATTTGTTGGCAAGTCATGGCTTAAGAACAATATCAACATTGCTATAACATAGCATACAAGCTATGTGTGGTTATGTATGCTAAAGAAGATGGAAAAAGGGCTGCAGAGAGGCATTTTGGGTCACCCCAACTGTGAAAATTTTAAGAACTTGGCAGAATTATAATGATCAGTAATAAAGTTTTATCCTTCAAAAATGTGCATAAAAAATGGGGTGAATCTTATATGCTGGCAAATACAGTAATTAAAACTGCTGCGCACTAGTAATTTGCCTTGGGCTGAAATCCTGATGAATGAGCTAGTTGTTGTATGGCCGCTTTTGTGCTTTTTTCTCATTTGTGATGTAAATATTAGCTATTTGTTCTTAGAATATCCTTTACAAAATATTCCTTCTCTTAGACAAGTAATCCCCATGTGGTTTGCTGTAGTCAGACCAAACCATCTAATTACAATATTACATCTAATTACATATTACATGAAGATTAAGGCTAAGTATTTGTGCAATTTCCTGTAAAATTCCAACTTACCTGAAAGGTCATGAGCTGAAATCAAGTATTAATCCATACAAAGTTACTGTATAATGATTTCATTGGAATCACTGTTATGTAGTGTATCAAGAGCTTCTTTCTGTCATCTCTTCTCTGAACAAACTCGATCTAACAGAAAAGTTTTTGAAAAAGGAAACAATCAAAATTGAAACAAAAGGTGACTGAAGTAATTAATTTTTTAAACACTCTCCTATATGAGATGAAATTATCTTTGAGGACACAGCTGGTATACATCTTCATCTATCAAATATAGACTACAATAGAAAAGTGATGCCAGGATGGATCCTAAACTACGGTGAGACTACTATGATCTTATTGCAATTAACATAGCCTGAATGAGACTATTTCACTTGCAGATTTTGATAAAAAGAATAATTGCTACTAATGATTCTAAGGCAGCACCTGAGATAATATATTAAGACTATTCAAGCTTTAAGAAAACATCTGCCTAGCTACTTTACACCTATTGATCAATTGAAGAAATCATACATATTGCAATGCATCCCTTGGTAAGTGACTTGGAAGTAAGAATGTTGCTGATGAAGCATCTTAACAAATCTTTTTCTCTAAACGATGACAGTGCTATTGCAAAGTTCAGACTCTCAAGCTGCTGGATAGTGATTAGCGACTCTGACTACCACACCGAAGAGCCTGGGTTCGAATCCTGAAGAAGGCATGGATATTTCTAAATGTGTAGTGTCTTGGCAGCTTGGGACAACTCTAAATATATGGCGAGCCAAAAGCTGTCTCATGTGGTTTTGTGGTAGGTGAAGAAGGGGAGACAGTCTGACCCACTCCCCAGAATGCTCTTTCTCAAAATTGGGCAAAATCATACTATCACCCATGTAGTGCTCAAGGTTCTTGCCAATAATAGACGTAATCTTATACTTCTGGCCATGATAAATTTCATGCGCTTGTTTTGATAATGAGGTCAAACAAGTGAGATTAGTCACAACAATGCAGTTCAGACTCAAAGCATTACAAATCTGGGAAAAGGCCAAAGAAGATTTTACACAATCCATAATAAGATTAAGGGATATGGGAAATCAGAGTAAACCCAGACGATACAAGATTATATAAAAGTTACAGGAATTATCCTGTTATTTAACTCGCTGCAGAACCTAAATACATGTGTCCTTGCAATACTAGAATCGCTTAAAAATGCTGTTTCATTGTTCATAAGTTATGGTAAGGTACACGAGTGCTATCTGAAGGGAAGAATTGCCTTCATAAAGGAATTGGCTAATAAGAATATGGTTGATCATTTTCAAGAAAACTTTCCTCCAAAAAAAATCCTACAAAACTACTAATGCAATATTAGCAGCTCGGGAGTTGGTTTGCCTCTTCAATGAATACGTCACCACCCAACTAACCTGAAAGCTGGCATAATATTACCCACACAGCCGTGCGTATTTTTCGACTGAGGCAGAGTGGTAAATGTGCGCCTTTGTATACAGTGCAAGATTATTTACTTACTTATTTGTGGGAGGAGGGGAAATAAATAAATAGTATTAAATGATGTTTGAAAACATAACATTATACAAACACCCGCAAAATATATATATATATATGTCTCATGCCTTCTCTTCCTCAATCCTCATTTTTGGGGAAAATACTTGAGTGTTTGGACTGCAAGATGTTAAACCAATGCAGTAAGTCGAGCATAAGCGGTGTATAACCGAAGTTATCCGAGGAATTAAAGAAATACGAGGGTTGGAACTTTAATAGTGGCAACACAGCTGAAAAAACGCTACGCAACAAAACCAAAGAATATCGCGTATACCAAACGTAAACTACATACCTACCTTACCTCTCAGCAAAAAGACTCGTCCTGCCTACGTCACGCGCAAGCAGAGTGACGCGAAGAACGAATCCATGTATTAGCTCGCGGTCTAAAGTAAGTATTGTCAGGATGTTTTCAAAACAAGTACAACGATGTTGGATAAAAATTGAATGTGCCAGAGGTCGTACAGCACGACAGTGTCTTCAAAAGGCTTGCGGGGAATCTGCATTGCCTTGCAGAACCGTAGCAAGATGGGTGAAAGCATTCAATGAAGAACGCCAAAACGTGGCAGACATGCTGCGGCCGGGTCGTCTGAATGTCAGCGATGCAGACGTGCAAGCTGTTGCCGCACTAATGGATAGTGATCGCCGTCATACGATTCGTCGGCTGGCCGGACAAACAGGATTAGCGCATACGACTGTGCTGCACATTCTGAAGGAACGCCTGTCCATGAGAAAAATTGCTTCACGATGGGTTCCACATCAATTGACGAAAATGCAGAAATGGCTACGATACGATGCTGCCCGAACCCACCTGGAGCGCTATGAGCGCGAAGGAGATGCTTTTTTACGCCGTATCATTACGCTGGATGAGACTTGGGCTCGATCGTACCAGCCAGAACTGAAAAGCCAATCAAACGAATGGCGTCATCACGGGTCACTACGATGTTCGAAATTTCGTCAGAACCCAAGCAATGTGAAAGTTATGGTGATTCTCGTGTACGACTGTGATGGTGTCATCCTAACGCATACCGTTCCCCCACAGCAAACCGTCACTGCGCAGTATTACTGCTCATTTTTGGAGCACAATCTCCGACCAGCTTTGAGAAAAAAACGGCGACACTTTCTGCAGAGCTCTCCTCTCATTTTGTATGACAATGCTTGGCCGCATGCAGCGCAAGCTGTGACTGATTTGTTCAAGTGATGGGGCTGGGAAATGCTTTACCATCCACCATACTCCCCAGATCTAAGCCCTTGTGACTATGACTTAATTCCTAAGATGAAGGAACCACTTCGTAGCACTCGCTTCCAAACTGTTCCTGAGATTATTGTGGCAGTAGACCGGTCCATTCAAACTATCAACAAAACAGGCGCTGCTACAGGTATTCTGCGACTTCCACATCGTTGGAAACGGGTTGTACACAATGCTGGAGACTATATTGAAGGACTGTAAAACATGGTGACATGAATCACTTTTGTATTCCTTGTAAATAAATAGTTGCCACTATTAAAGTTCCAACCCTCGTATTTTATTATTAAAATAAACAGGATTGAATGGGGACCAAGATGAAATCGCATGTTATATAAATGTAAAATATGTATAAGCGAGAAACATATAAACAGTGCTCCACTGCATAATTATAATAATTATTTATTATTGTAAAATTATTATATCATTTACTATAAGAATTATATTATTATAGCTAATTGAATGATAGTAGAAGTGAAAATTATACAATGAAATATAACTTAATAATTATAATATCAATTATTACACAATAATGGCTATTGACTTAGATTTATCATAAAATTCTGCGTATATAGCAAAATTAAATTCTGAAAAACTTTCCTATATTTACCAATATATAAAAAAATCCCCGCAATGTAAAAATCAGTTAATTACAAATGATAAACAGCATATCAATTTACTTTAATTATAAGTAAATTTTTGCCTTTTTAAGTTTGCTACTTGAACAAAGTGGAAATAAGCAGAGAAAAAAAAATAGAAGTGTAAAAACCCCTTTTACATAATTAAGAGCATCCACACTATTTTGTAAATAAATATGTCCGAATCATGCAGTAGTAACCACTAATGCATGATTCGAACAGATTTATCAGTGTTCAAGACAGCGGCACAGGCGGTCAAAATTTAAAGCAAAGAAATCTGATTCTTAATTAAGCAACATCAAATCCTTCAATTAATCCTGTTAATTTTCCCGCAGCATTTAAGTACTTGAAACCGGTTAACACTAGTAATTCGACCTGGGTTTTTAGACCAGTAACCGAGCTGGGCTTGGATGTTTTTACGGATTTCCTGATTCGCAGGGTAAATATAATCTAATTTTCAATAGAATGCCCTTCACAAAGGTATCCCTTTCCTAACAGAATTATCACTTATGTAGTCAAAAGAAAGGAATCAATCGAATTTTACACATTTCATGAGAAAAGAGGCTACTTTTCATGCAATCTACCTTCAGGGTTAGACATAATACTAGAAAGTTTATTTGCTGAAACCTTGGATTTATCCTTAAGAAACTGATTCACAGCTATTTCTACAGTAAAAAAAAAAAAAAAAAAAATTATTTTATTTTTTTTCCCTGAAAATTGTGTTGATATAGTCTTTTAGTGCTTTATCTAATAAATTACTATTAGGTACTGAACTATACTTCACAGAACACATGATTTCTTCAAACACAACAGGAAGGAAACTTGTTATCACTAAGAGACTACATTGCACAAGCTGGGACTTCATCGACAATTCTTAAAGGTAATATATACAACATAATTCATAATTGGCATGGAATACGCGGCATCGGTAATTGATTATTAGAAAGCAGTCTTGTTTACTAATAAATGGATACGTATAAAAATGCAGTAATGGCATGTGAACTTGAATCACATGGACAGAAAGAAGTAAAATATGATCGAATTTATTTAGAAGATTTGAAACCCCAATGCAGTTCATACTTAGAACAGAATGATCAAAAATTGGTCCAAGATTCCTACTTATACACTACTCGATATTGACAATGCAACACCCAAGACGGAGTGGCCAGAAAGTGATGAAACTCGGCAAACAGAGAGAGACAACAACAAGTGATCTTTATTTCGAAATGATATGCATAATACAGAGCGAGAACAGCGTTGGCTCAGTAGGTTGTAGGACCACCTTGGACGACGATACACAAGCAACAAATCTAGATAAAAGTCAAAGAGACTACAGGTGGTGTCTTGAGGAATGGCTGTTCATTTCCTGTTAATCATTTGCTACAGTTCGTCTGCAATGGCAAGATCTCCAAGTAGCGTCCAATCACATCCCAAATGTGTTTCATTGGAGAGAACGGTGGCCATGGAAGCATATCTACACCTTGCAGAGCACGTTGGCTGATGCGAGTAGTGTGTGTTTGGGCTTTAGCCTGTTGATAAAGTGCATTAGGCACTTTCTGAAGGTACGGGAGTGTCACCGGCCGCAGCATATCATCCGCGTATCGTTGGGCTGTCATAGTGCCCTGAATACGAACTAAAGGTGACCTGGAATCGTACACAATTGCGCCCCAAATCATGATGCCGCGTTTTCGTGTGGTGGGGCATTTCACAATTGTTGTTGGATAAGACCTGTCTCCACGTCGACACCACACTCGTGCGCAACGACTTACATTGGAGAAACAGAAGCGTGACTCTTCTGAAAACACGACCCTGTGCCATTCCAACGCCCACATCCCTCGAGCCCGGCACATTGCAGACGTTGACGTCTATGATGTGGGGTCATTGGCAATCTTCTTAACAGACGCCACGAGTGCAGGTCAATATTTACCAAACGAGGGCAAATGGGTCTGGTCGATATGAGAACATCCAAAGGTGTCTTGAAAATGCTGCAGATTGGAGAACTGGCTTGCGGGAATGATGCTGGAGAACTGGCTTCCGGGTGCGTCGATCCACGCGTGCTGACGTCATTCTGGCTGCAACGGCACTCCTCGAATTTGCCACTTTTTCTTGTTTCAACCATCGTAGCCGCAGCCGGTGAACTGTGGATGCGTCCACATATCTACCCGTTGAAATTTGCTGTATGGGCAAACTTGCCCTTCTCAGTCCGATCACCATGCCCCTCGTAAAATCGTCTGTCTGCTGGAACTGCCTCCGTTGACAACGGCCTCGCATTCTCTGCTATTGCACACGTCCTATGAGAGAAGAACAAATTTTCTACGATGATTTTCTTAAGCAGAAATAACGGCACGAAAACTGAACATTCCACAGGTTCGATCCTTTATATCTTCTTCAACGCGCGCTGGAAAATTGCGCATTTCACATCATTTGCATAACTCGAAACTGGCTGTAAACTGTGAACAATAAAGGATAATTTAACCCTTCCCATTTTTTTCGTATCTTCTACACTCATACGAGCATAGTTTTAAGTAAACTACCTGTTCCTACTCAGTACTCCAGTGATGTTTGCAAAGGAGATTAGAAGGAATGTAGTCCTGATAATGTAACTTAAAGTGGAAACAAGAATCGATAGGAAAGTTCATTGAAATAAAATAACTGTTATAAATTTAAAATATACGTAAAAGATTTCCCCCACCAGGATTCAAGTAATCAAAGAAAAAGGTTTCACAATGACCTATTTTGACTCGCCAACTTCTAATTTACCAATCCTGACCGGACTGGAGGAAACGGCGTTCGCCAAAGTCCTCATCTCCTTTCTTCTTTCAAGATTGCTAAAAAAAGAAACGACCTATTTGAGAATTTTAAATTCGAGAAAAACTTTTGATTTCTCATTTCAGTTACATTACTGAGAATTCGGAGTTTTAACTTTCAGGGTCAACTTTACAAACTGATCTAAACCTAAGTTAAAACAAAGAGAAAGAAAATTATTTTTCCAAATTTTCTTGCTTGAGACTGAAACTACATACATCGTCTTGTAATCTTGAAAACGTCATGATAATTAATCTCAGCCTTCCAATATATCTAGAAGGAAAAATTATTAATACTCTATATAGAGAAAAATTTTCCAATTTCTCGCCCAATTTATATTTTATTACATTCAAATTTCATTCAGTCATACGTTTAATTCATTTCCTCCAAGGCTTTCGAGAAGTTTGTTCTATTAAGAAGCGAGTCTGTAAGTGTTGTGTTGAAACAAACAACACTACCATATAACCAACTTCCTAGAAGTAAAAATACAATCTACACACTTCTACACATCAAATGACCCCTTATTATCAATACTATACCTGGTGTACTACACGCACAAAAGTGTTTTTAGCTTTCGTGTTCGCGTTTCATGCTTTCGTGGAGAACCTAGCTTTAACATATTCATTCGATTAACTTTCTTTCAAAAATTTCATTTAAACAAAGTTTAAACTTTACATTTATAGTAAAAATTTACTTTCAGTACAAACATTTTTTACACATTTAACATGGTAACATTCACGATTCATTTATTTACATGAAAGCGTACATAGTTGCTGTACATAGCTTACAATCCTTTTTGAAAAATGTAATTTTAAATTCTACTTTACAATCATTTTACGTTTGAACAAAATGATATAAACTGAACTTCAATTCAAATTGCGAGAACAGAGAAAATTTTTACTTATTTTTTTTCTTTCTGAAGTCATCCATTCTTTTGTGAACAAATTCTTCCCAACTGGGACAATTCAGGCTATGAATTCGGACTTTTCTCCTAGGGTAACCTTCATTTTCGACGGGATTTCCTTCCTCATTTAGCCCTTGACCATGAATCGAGCATGGAGGTAGGAAGTAACATGGAGTCGCCCTAAACAAGTTTCTCCGTACCCTGCTCTGAACATGGAGGTAGGAAAGGGAGGAGGGGCCATTCCGCGCTAGAAGTGAAGCACTGCTTTGAAGCTTGGGTCACCAGACGGGGTGTTCTTTGTTTACATTCAGAAGCTCGCTTGACAAGATTCTGATAGTATTTCGACACACGACAGTTCCATAGAAATCGAAAAAGGGACACTCTCGCATGAAAGAAACATTCATAGTGTGATGGATAATAGCAATTTGTATAGTTTAGTGACATTTACGCAAAAATCACATCTTGGTTATTTTTCGATAACTAACAACAGCAATTTTGATTATGAATTTGTTTTATAAAATTCTAAGCTGTTGCACTACAAAAATATAGATTTTTGAAAATTGCTAAAAGAGATCTGCCAAAATTTATTTTCTAGAAGTTTTGAAAAGTTTGAAACTTGATGGCTAAATGTAAATATAAAATTGTGTATGTTAAAATATTTGTAATTAGGCACATAGGTCAGATTAAGTTTTTATTAAATAGAGTAACGCATGCAAGGGCTATCTGCCTAAAGAGAGAGATGCCATCGTGGAGGAATTTTGAAGAAAAACTGACCTTTGAGTGGGTATTAAAAATAATACTTATAATTTTCATTCAAATTATATTCACATATATTTTTTATGTAAAATTTTCGGGTGTATGCTAAATTAGAGTAAATTACTTTACACGAAAAATATAGTGAATGCACAGAAATTAAAGATTTGCACATGCCGGAAATGAAAAATAGGAAATATGTATGGGTATTTATGCATGTGCTTGCAAAAAGCATGTATCTGCCTTTGACAAAATACTTAAATATTCATTAAATTATTTATAAATGTATTTGAAATGAAGAATTTATTCACTTATAAACAACTGTGAAAGTACTGTGAAGAAATCTAATTATTAAATGTATCTAATTTATAATGATTATAAATGTTATCTAAATATATAATAACCTTAATATTGAATTGTAAACATAAATTGAAATCCTGTTGACAAATACGTTATAAAACTATTTAAGCAAGAATTGTTCGTATTGGAAAGCAATCTGTTAAAAGGTATTGTAAAGCAAATGCTATGAGATGCGCACTTAAGAACGTAATAAAGAGTTTTGGAATATGTATTGTTGAAATGAAGGGTAAAAAAAATCTGATAAGTATAATTAAAAGAATTATTTCCCTTACATTTTATAATAACTCAGTTACAAGTTTTAAATAATACTTAAAAAAATCCTTATTTTATTCCCTTTCAGAAATGTTCAGAGAAAGTTAAGTACTATTTAAAGTATTTCGCTAATTTCTAATAATTCTCTAATTTAAAATGAACCGAATAGAGCATTAATTATAAATTGACTTACATTTTTCGATTTAAAAAAAGCCAAAAAATCATGTAATATTTAAGAAAGTATTTTAGGAAGAAGCTCTATAAATAGAAAAGAAATAATGCATAATTTTAATATTAATAATACAATAAACTTTTATCTTAATTTTTGTACCTTAATCGAATAAAATCGAATTACTTTAATTTTTTTTTCTAATGTAATTAACGAAAACTTGTGAAAATATTTCATTCAAATTAAACCATTCTGAGAAAACTGTCCTGTGAAAAGTATAGCATTTAATTCCGTTCAGAATGAAATGTTGTTTAAAAATATGATGTTTTCACATACTTAGGACTCTGAAGTGTTGTAGAAAAAGAAAATATATACATTTATATGTATATTTGCGACGTAATTACAAAATATTTACACCCGAACGCGTCAAATCCCATAGAACTAAATGGTAAATGACCCAATGTTTTGGTCACCACTTAAGGATCGCCGGTGCTTCAGAGCGAACGAGCTACAATTCTGCAAATCGGAACCCGGAAGTGTGTTGTACGTCATCACCGGAAGTGTACCTACGTCATCGTTACATTAGAGCTACTAGAGATACAGGCTGACTCGTCAGGCATTTTGAATCTAAGCTTTAGGGTTGCAATTTAGGTGTGGAGCGGCAACTTTGGCTCTTTAGCGCTGTCCGCTAAAATTTAACATTCTATTGAATCCGAATTTCAGCTTTTTTCTGCACTCCTATAAAGATGTGTGGCTTTTCCCCCTTCTTTTGTCTGCAGTACAGATTCTTTCTCGTATTTTTTTTTTTTTTTTTTTTTTTTTTTTTTTTTTTTTTTTTTTGAAATTGCCAAATTTCTCGTATGATTCAAGTTATTTTAAAAGTTTCTAAAACATTTTCACATATCATATTTCAAATTTGTATTTTTAGTTAAAAATGCTTTCTTTTTGAATTCCTTTATTGAATTTTCAATTTTTTCTTTTAAATACACGCATAATGTTATTTATCTCAAAATGTATTTTTTGACAAGAGCTTTCCCTCAACCACATTCTTAATATGGTTGAGGGAAATCCCTCAACCTCCATTAATTTAGGATAAGGTTTAATCTTTAATTTTTGTTTTTTATTTTTAATATGTTATTTGAATTTTGCTCACATGGAATCAAACGTCTATTACTGTAGCAAATTTGTTAAAAATGTTATTTTGTGTGTGTTTCCAGAAAAAGCTGCTAAACACTTTATGATTTTAAATACTGATTCAAGATATACACCTTTAAATTATAATGCTTTTAGAATGAAGTGCAGACTGCTATAAAAATTACTTCAATGCTCAGATGACTGTGGGATTCATAGATTTAATAGAGTAAAAAATTCCATTAATTTTTTTTTTTTTTTTGTTCTTTATTTAGCTATAAACAATATTAAAATAATACACACACAAATAAATAAAAATAAAAATAATACCTTTACATACAGAATTTACAGATACTATTTACTTATAAGTTTATTTGTTGTTGATGGTTACTTTTTATTATACTTGGAAAATTATACTTACATACATATGCTCTTAATATTACACATATCTGAATATTTAAATGATAATTCCATAACATAATAAGATTCAATCTATATCACAGCAAAGACAATACTTAAATCACAGTTCTTTTTATTAATTAATTTGGATAAGTAAAAACATAAAAATATTATTTAGCTTCAAATCTATAAAATAAGTCCTCTAGTAACAAACATATGACAAACACATATAGTGAAAATAAAGATAAATAAATAAAAATGTTTTGCTTTTTGGTCTAATGTAGTGCAATTCAGTCTATTATATTCAAATTTTATTAAAACATACTGCAGTAATTGAATTTTTTCCATTATACATCAAACAGCTTTATATAGAATGATATTATATTAGTTTTACTTTTAAAACTAATGTAATATAATTAATTCTCATTTATATGCGGAGATGTTTGAATAAATGCAAAAAACCATCTGAATAAATTTTAGCCAACACTATTCACATAGTATTCTTGTTTTCAAGGTATATCATTTTTATTTTGTTCTTTTTCCATTAAAGAAGCTAACCTAAGACCACAAAGGTTCGATAATATTCAGGTCTGGTGACTGTGGTGGCCAGTGGAGATGGGACAACTCATCCTCGTGCTCAGAAATCCAGACCTGGACAATGTGAGCTGTGTGAACAGGGGCTCTGTCGTCTTGGAAGACACCATCACCATCAGGGAACAAAGTTTGTACCATGGGATGAACTTGATCGGCCAAAATGTTCACATAAGTCTTGGCAGTCATGTGCCCTAACACAGTTCATTTGGGGCTAGCACAGAACCACGATATGGCTGCCCAAACCAGAACAGAACCCCCGCCATGTTTCACTCTTGGCAACAAACAGTCTGTATTATAGGCTTGAGATGGCGTTCTCCAGACGTAAACTCGGCTAGAAGTGGGAAACAATGTGAAAGAAGACTCGTCAGACCATATTACTCGCTTCCGCTGCTCTATAGTCCAGGCTTTATGACTTAAACACCACCTTTTCCTGTTACGGGCATTAGCGTCACTGATGAGTGGCTTCTCAATTGCAGCACGGCCAGCAATTCCCTGTTTATGAAGCTCCCTTCTAATTGTTTTGGTACTCACAGGGTTCGGTAACACAACATTCATTTCAGCAGTAACTTTTGCAGCTGTGGTCTTCTTATTTTTCGTCACAATTGCCCTTAATGATCGTCTGTCACGATCACTCAAGACACACTTTCGTCCGCCCTGTGATTTAGCAGATGATGTTTTTCCGCTTTTCAAATATGCGGAATAAATCTTCGATACAGTACCTCTTGAAACACTAAACACCTCGGCTACCTTGCTTACGGAAGCACCTACCATACGTGCTCCAACAATTTGCCCACGTTCGAAGTCTGTTAACTCTGACATAATGCAATGACAACCTCACATAACAGTACTCCGACAACAACTGAACTGTTTAGCACATTTACGAAGTTGTATAGGTGGCGTCAGTAGTCAAAAACACCAGCGCCACCTACATTTCATTAAAATCAATCTTTCTTTTCAAACATGCATTTCACAAGGTGTTTCCATATTTTTGTCCATCCACTGTATCTCATTAATATATTATAAATATAGCTTAAACATGTTTTATGTGCATACCCAAAGGGGGTGGGAAGTAAGCCTTGATTCAAAATCTGTTTTAAAGCAATAAGTAAATAAATAAAATACACTGGTTCTATTAGAATGTCAAAAAATACTGTTATGTATTCTATAAACAAATCCAAATTATCACATCATACTATATAACTCTGGTACAAAAGAAGAAATGTCTGATTAGGAACATACTCTATTTATTTGGTAAAAAAGAAGAGTAAAGAGTAAAACATATGCAACATCCCATTATGAAAAATCCTGCAAGCCATTACAATACTATAAGACATTGATTAGTAAGGTAAACATCAGTTGATCATTCTTTCACAACAGCAATAAATGTTTCATTTAAAATTCCTAATAACATGCCAAAACAGATTCACAATTGATGCCTCATTTAAGGTCACACAAAAGTAAATCCGATTTAGCTGACTATGAGATCTTCTATTGTAGAGGACTTTCTAAGGAGAACTGGCTTGTATTCACATTACACATGGGGAAAAACCACAAAAAAACCAATCATGCAGCCAGCCTGTTTGGAAATAGAACAGAAGATGGAACTCCCAGCATTCAGTAACTTTAACCATTCAGCTGTTGGTGGGCCTAATTATTATTCGAAGAGACAAATAGCAATTTTTCAGTGACAACTATTCTACTTTTTTACAGACAGAATTGAACAGCAAAAACTTCTTAAACTCTTGATTAGATTCTAGTTTACTTTCTTCCTTTTAAAAGCAGGAGATGCAAAACTTTGCCGCTGCTGCCTTTTATTTTGAAGAAGCTTCTTGAGACCAATTCCACGGGCAGTAAAATAATATTTTATTATCTTTGTTTTGATATTGCAACAGGAGGGAATATTTACCTCGCCTGCTTTCTTACAAATCATATTAACAAATTCCACATCCATAGTTACATTTCCATGTATTATTTCGTCTCGAAAATTTTGAATTATTTTTTCACACAGAAGGCACAATTTAAAAATTTCTGGAGAAGGACATTTAAGCCCACCTAAATTTGCAAAATTAATTATGTACTGCTTATTTTCATCAATGGAAGGAGTATTTTGCTCACAAACTAAGAGAAATTGTGAGCATGAATTACAAGCATTTTTCAAAACAGAATATATTGCAGCTCCTGCAATATAACAGACGTTATTTTCCTCACTAAGGGTGAGATTCTGTAGAGATACATCAGAAACTTCTGGTATGGTAACAGGCTCTAAAGCTTTTTTCTCCTACAGAAATTCAAATTCATCTTTCGCATAGTTTAATAAGTAAATATCTGAATCAGTAGCATAACTGGAGTTCTTAATGTCAGATATAAACTGAGATAAACAGATAAGCTTTAATGCTTTCACAGCTTGCAAAGCACTTGGCCTCAAACCAGCTTTTCTGCGTATCTGAGAAAATACATTTTCTAGAGCATCTTGTGTCAATCTGCTCGTCAAAATAAACTGAAAATCATTCAGAAAACATGCCTCTGCTAACTGTATGGCTGATAAAGCAGAAAGAATCAAACCAGTATGTAATGGTTTCCACCCTTTACCAATTTCTTTAAGCTGTATAACATTAATAAATTCAAAAAGTAACTCAATTTTTTTTGCTTTTATTTGTCACAGAAATTGAGTTCTTTCTACATCTAGAGGATAGCATTTGAAACCACTGACATATAAATCTTATCCACCATGCTGTTGTAAGAGCATTAGGGCTTATCTCTTTTAAAGCTACTGCCTTCTCCAATCCCACAGCTGTTTTAATTGGAAAAAACCTCACAGCAGAAGCAACATTCATTTTATCAAAATGTGAGGGGAAGAGGTCTTCTTTGCTGAGATGATGCATAGTTCTCAAACCACAATTTTGGTTTGTTTCAGTAATCCAGATATCTTTTATAAATCCTGCAGATACATGCAAAGTAACCAAATTTTCTTTATTGCAAACATAACTGGGCAGTTTTATACTATGATTAAGAGTTGCAGACCAGAGATTTTTTAAAAGATGTGGCACATCTGCAAATACATAAATAATTTTGCCCTTAATTTCAGTAGTGAAATTATTTGTTTGGCTTCGAGAAACAGATATTCCCAAAGAATTCCACAGGCTTCTATTTACTGCTGCCATATCGCTAACAATACCAACAACATTAAATCCAACAGAATTGACAGCTTCGATAACATTGACAACAAGTTGTTTGAGCTGGCATCCTGTTACATATCCAGTTATCTCATGGGCAACCACTTGCTTCCATTTCAGCTTCAAACCTCTTAGTAAAATAACTAAATAGTGATTTCCTGCACCCTTTTGATTTCCTAATGTACATTTACCAATAAATTTACGTTTTGAAATATCAAAATCAGGATTGCCAGAAATCTCCATTTCATCCAATGATAAAATACAGTCTTTATCACTAGCATTCATTTTTCTCCTTTAATTTTCAAAGGTTCAATCATCTCACTGATGACTCCAAAATTCATTTCAAGACCTTGAAGTCTTTTATTTAAAGTGCTGTATGAAGGCACGGAAAACCTATTCTGTGCAAGTAATTACAACCATGCTTGCCCAAGGTAAATCTAACTTTGAGGCCTTTTATTATTCCCTCATTAGACCATTTTGCAATGCTTCTACGAGGAAGTTTCAACATTGCTGTTTGTTCATCTGAAAGAAATGTTTTCACTCCTTTCAGCAATTCCTCATGCTGTACTTGAAGGTCATGAAGTTGAATTTCAGTGCTATGCCATTTTTTTAAAACATTAATTTCATTTTTTTTGGTTGCTGTAAGTTCTTTCAGTAATATTTTGTTCTGGCATTGCAGAAGCGAGATCAATTCAGTCTGCTGTTTTATAAAATTCCTTAAAAGAACATCCTGGAATAAAGAAAAAATCTATATGAATAATCATCAAAGAAGGGGGGGGGGAACACAACAAACAAACAAAAAAGATCTGAAAGGTTTCAGATTTTAAATTACACCCAAAGGGGCCTTTTTTTAACATTTTGTGTTTTACCTTTATTTATTAAATATCAAGTTTTTCACACTTAAACTATAAAATTCAGTTCAACAGCAATATTGCAAGATAATTTTAAAATGAACATATCTTCAGAATTCCCGATTCATTGTCTCACACGCTGGAGATAAAAGTGTCTTTTCTGTACAGCATTGCCATTGCTCGCTTTGAAATCCTCAAGTTTGTTAATCAAAAATTCGTTAAAGTTTTACAACATATAAAATATATATTAAAACAAATTCCGAATTTCAAATTCGGTCTTCCAGATGTCCATATTCACAGTAGAATCAAGTCATTCAAAATTTGATGGCTCTAGGTACCGTTGTTTTATCAGAACGCAAAAAACATACATGCATTTATGCAGATTCTTCACTATATAATTTCTTTAAATATAGTACAGGGTGATAATATTTGGTGGCAACAATTTGAAAAGTGATGCGCCGTTTATAGTGTTTCAATACAAAACGAAAACAATAGTCCTTCAGGGACAAAGCCCCTTTGGATTAAATGTCAAACTTAAACAGATAATAAATCCACAAAATAAAAATGCAAGTTCCAGGTCTCTTTTCCTATACTGTGGTGGGTTTTTAAATTTGACTCTATTGTTTTCAGCATTTTCTAGATTATTTTTGTTTTATTTTCTAATATTTAAAATTTATTTCACTTAAAAATAGATTTTTAAAATTTATTTCCAGCTTTTCAAGGGATCGATTATCTCCATAATCATGAGCAATTTAATAACACAAATTATCAACTTATATCACAGCCTTCACAAATGCTGATGAAATTAATTAAAATTAATTACAATTTGGTTGCAAGATGAATCTAAAGGTTGTTTTTGCAAACAAAACTGAAATTTACATAGAGAATTTGCAACTATTGATGAAATTAATTACATTCCTTTTACCAAAAAATTACTTTATAGAACATTTTAAATGCATATAAGGAAGTAATTTAATTATACATTAGTTATCAACTTACATCAGAGCCTTCACATATAGATGGTATTTCATTGCAAAATGAGGCTAAAGGCTGTTCTTGCAAACAAACCTGAAATGTACACAAAGAATTTGTAAATGCTGATGAAATTAATTACATTCCTTTTACCCCCCCCCAAAAAAAAAGTTAATAGAAACGTTTTCTATAAGCAAGCAATTTAATAATACACTAATTATCTTACATGAGATCCTTCACAAATAGATGGCATTTTATCACAAGATGAAGTTGAAGCTTGTTCTTGCAAACAAACCTGAAATATATATATAAGAAATTTAGAAATACAGATAATATAAACTACATTCATTTTAAGAAATAATTATTTTACATAACATTTTATAATTCATAAATAGATAATAAATTGTTAACACTCAAAATTCAAAAATAATTCCATAGCACAACAGCCAGATATAGTACAGCTGTTTAGCAACCATAAGACAAACAATTTCATATTTCAGAAATCGTATAAAAATTCATTAATATATGTAAAACATATGACATTTAATAGCTGCTCAAATGAAAACATAGAATAGATTCTTTACTAGCAGCTGTTATTTAATCAGAAGGTAATGCTAAATGTTGTTGCAAACACACCTGAGATGTACTGTAATGTACACATTTGCAACCACTGGTGAAATGAAATAAAGTGCATGATTATGAAGATGGAAACATTAAAAAAAACATAGTACAGTTTACGAATAGATGTTAAAAAACTATTAAAATTTTTTAGAAGTGCAAAATGGCAATTTACATCAGATACTTCGGCAGCAAAATTTATTTCTCCAAAATATGAAGCTGAAGGTTGTGGCAAATGAACCTAATAGAAATTATAATATATGAAATATGTGGAAGTGAAAGAAATTATAAACTCTGATCGGATAAAAATAAATACAAATAATCATTACCATTTTCAAAGTAACTCAACTTATAAAAAAGCATAAATACATTGGACTGTTCATAGCATTCATACTTCTTAAACATAAGTAAATATTACGTTAATATATTTTTTAATTTTAGAAACAGTGTTAATACTTTTTAGAAAAAGTTTATAATACTAAATATTTAATAACTGTTCAAATGAAGACTTACAACAGATGGTTCAGCAACAGAAATCGCTTCAGTTAATAAAGGTAAACTGTGCAGCAAGCCACCCTGAAGATGCAAAAATTATGAAACACATATAAGTAAGGATACCTGAAAATGCTGATAAATAAAATATACTTAATGTAAATTTAATAATAAATAATATAAATAATACTAATAAGTTTTGTAAATCTTTAAACAAAAAATAACAACATTCAGACAAGACATATAAGACATTAAAATATACATTTAAATCAATGTATTATAACTATATTATTGTATTACTCAAGATTAAAGTTATTAATTTCAATATTATTTCTTTTACTTACTCCATACATATTTCTCTCTATTTATCTGGAATTTAAAATTAAGCAAAAAAGCAACTTTAGTTTAATACAAATTTTGATTTAAACTCTTTTGACTTTGAAGGCAATCAGATACCGGTTTCTTTCTTTTAGGAGCAAATTTGAAGAAACCAGACCCATGTATGACCGTCCTCGAAAAACTACAAAAACTTTATCCAAAAACTACATCAAATTGAGGTTTTATGCTTAATTTTCAATATATGATTATAATAACAAAGTACATACTTAATTATATATATAACAACAGCAAAATTTTAATTTTTTAATCTAATCTTAGGGACTGTAATTACAGCTTTATCACATAATGCCTTAATTTCAATATTTTGATTCTTTTATAAAGCAATTTAGTCCATTTGTAATAAAAACATATTTTTTTATGAAAAACCATAAAAATAAAAAACACATACATTACAAAAATTGGATGTAACTGAACGGTGCTTTGGTAAACCAATGCCTTTTAGACGCTGTGGGGTCAACAGTTGTGGGGGATTAGGCACAGTGAAAAGAGTTGGCACAGCATTGGGCTTGAGTTTTTTACGCCCATCTTGCCTAGAGCATTCAAATTGATTTTCTTCAAAATGTACCTGCATATTTAACAAAAGCATGCATGAAATTTAACATTAAAATCAAAAGCACTAGTATTAAATTACAGTTACATATATTATAATAATTTAAGAATGTAATTTTCTGATAAATTTAAATTTTTTTATGAAAATAGAACAAAATTTTTAAAAAGTAATCATGTTTGTAAAACTACTTAAAACATATTTCCTGCTTACACACTAAAAATAAATTTAAAGTACCTATAGTTAAAAATACAACATTAAGATTTACTACTACAATAAAGGATAATAATGGGATCAAAACGATTCATCGAATATTTAAATTAATGGTTGATCTTTACAATATGGTAACTGGTAGTTTGGCGACATTTTGGAGGCGATATAGGTTACTACCTGGCACTTTGGTAATAATGTGAGCAGTACTCAGTTCCGATTACGCATTATTTTGTGTGAGGGAAATGAGAGATCATGGGATATGTCATGTGATATTAATGGACGAATTACGGTTCTTTAATCGGAAAAAGGGGAAAAATCGGGAAAAAATCTGGAAATTTTGTATTTGGCTTTATTCTGTGTTGTGTGAAACAGTGTTCGTGAATTTTTGGATCCCATGGCCGTAACTAAAGTGAATTCGAAATGGGTATTTATGTATGTATTAATTTAATGTATGTGCTCATTTATATTTTAAGTAGTGTTTTTGAATTTAATTATATTTTAATTAAATGATAGTTATTTTGTGAATTTTATGTGTGTAGGAATTTGGTATACGTTTTAGTTGAAGTAAACGTGCATGGAAATAATTTAAATATCTGACAATAAGTATTTGTAATGGTTGCGGTATGAATTCGTTGGTGACGTGTATAATGTAATAGATGATTTAGAGGTAAAAGTTTTTGGATATTTTATTTATTTGTATGTGGAAATGTTCATTACTTTTTCGCGATCAGGTAATTTCATATATGTTCTTTTTACCGGGTTTAAAGATTGAGAAAATTGTCATGTATTTTCGTGAAATTTTTCTAATTTATGAGAAAAAAGCAGTGTTCATGGATATAGTGAAGAGTGTGCGCAATGCCATTTTTGTGCAATTCTGGGATGTTTTTTTAAGTAAAAATAAGTCGACGTGTACATGGTTTAATGATATTTTAATTAAATGATAGTTCTTTTGTGAATTTTATGTTTGTAGGAATTTGGTACACGTTTAAGTTGAAGTAAACGTGCATGGAAATAATTTAAATATTTGATACTAAGTATTTGTAATGCTTGCGGTATGAATTCGTTGGTGACGTGTATAATGTAATAGATGATTTAGAGGTAAAAGTTTTTGGATATTTTATTTATTTTATATGTGGAAATGTTCATATTTGGAAAGGGTAAATACTTTTTCGCGATCAGGTGATTTCATATATGTTCTTTAAAGATTGAGAAAATTGTCATGTATTTTCGTGAAATTTTTCTAATTTATGAGAAAAATGCAGTGTACATGGATATGGTGAAGAGTGTGCGCAATGCCATTTTTGTGCAATTCTGGGATGTTTTTTTAAGTAAAAATAAGTCGGCGTGTACATGGTTTATGTGTATGTGTTACTTTGAAAAACGCGTAAGGAGTATGGTATTGTGCACTTTTTCCCAATTTCGCAGTGAATATTTGTCATGATTAAGCAGTTTTGTTAGATAAAATTTCTAGCATAAGTGTAATTCGGCTAGTAGATTGTTGGAAGAAGTGTTCAGTAGATAAAAAGAAAAGAAACATGTCTTTACTTCGTGAAGACAAAATGGCGGCGGGAAAAAAAAATAGAGGGTTGCTGTAGGAGAGTTGGTCGCCAAATTTTCGCCAAAAAAACGCCAAGTTACCATAATGTAAAGATCAACCAAATTAATATTTAACTTCTTTAAAATGTCTAAAAATACAGAATATATTTATCTTACTATAAAGAAAAAACAAAATCATTTATTATTTGGATCATACCACCTAGTTTTTAACATTGGCGCCAACTATCCGATTTGGCGACAATACATCAGAATCAAAACATAGAATGCTACTTTTAATCACCAATCGTACAGTAAAATTAAAGAAAAGAAAAAGGCACATCACATTTCTAACTGAGCACAAAGTTTACATGAAATGTATGATACAAATTTTACAAACGGTATAAACTTTTCACGATAACAAAAGAAACAACGATATTTTACTGCACAAACACATACACATTCCGCAGTTGATTTTGTACTTATAAAATCAGTTGATCGTCAATAAGTGACAGTTAAATGAAAATAAATATTTTAAAGTACCAAGAAGAGTAATTTGGCTAAATCGCAGAATAGGCTGCATCAGTCGATGCTGTGTTTACTTCTCTTATGCCTGGACACGCCTTTTTATGACGTAATATTGGTTACGCCTCTTCTTCAAAACAAGTTATAAGTATGCTATAGCTTCGTATTTAAAGAAAACTTATATTATATTTTAACTGAGTTGAAATAGTAGGTTTATAATGTTTTGTGCGAGATTTTTTTAAATTGTAAATCTACTTTTGTGTGTTGTGGTATTGTTAGCATTTAGAGCATTGTTAGCATTAGTTGGAATCCGATTAATTAAAATTCCGAATAGCTTGAGTTTGAATAATTCTAATTATGATTACTCGGAAGATAATAACTGGAGTCTCAGTGATTGAAGATCCGTATAAACGGATGGAGTTCGAATAATTTTCAATTCGGAAATAATTAGAATTGCAAATAATTTTGAATTATATTTGATATAATTGAAAAATAATTTTATTGATATAATTGTATTTTATTTGATAATAAATTTATTTATTTTATTGATATAATTGAAAAATAATTAATTTAGGATATATTCAAATTCGTAGCTTCTTTTTAAATTTAGAATATATTTTTTCTCTCTTTTTTTTAACAAATCCATCTCAATTAATATTAAAAAAAAGTTTAATTTATGATACATTTAAAAAATATTCGACTTTTTACTACCTTAAAATTATGTTATATACTTTAACAATCTATCTATAATTAATATAATTTAAAACAAATCTAATTTATACATATCCGAATAATAACTCTTAAGCACTTATTAACTTTCCTTCGACCCCTCTATTGGTCGGGTAGTTATGACCACTGAATAGTGGTAGTTCGACGAGGGTGGTTTTCGTGATTTTCCTTATGTAAAATACGAATCACTCTTCCTCAGGCAGCTCTTAACCAAGGCATTCCTTCTCTGAAACAAAGAGTTACGCGAGCTTCAGTCCATAAGTTCGTGCGCATTAAGAGTATGCGTGGAATTCACTATGACGCATTTACTAAAATAATACAATTCTGAACCTGTTGAAACTTGTCATCGTTTAACTAACATATTATTCAGTACATCACCAACTTTCGTAAATATCGAACGCATTTTAGTACCCATAGAAGATGAATATAGATAGATAGTACAAACGTGCTGTGCTACATTTTTTATTTTCGTGTGGTGAATCTGCAAGGTTTGCAGAGATAAAAATTAATAGTGTACATGGTGAACACACTATTAGTGTAAGGACTGCCCAGAAATGGTTTAAAAAATTTAAAGTTGGAAAAAGCAGCATTTATGATGAACGCCATTCAGGACGTTTTGAACTGTTAGAACCAAATCAAACGATTAATTCAATTAAGTTTATAGTGAACAACTTTGCCGTCTAAACTCAGAATTGACAAGAAACGCCTACGATTGGTGAATATCAAGTGTTAACTTCCTTTTGTAGTTAAATTAATCACTCCTAAAATTATTGTATAAGACAAACAAAAATTTATTTAAAGATAAATCTTAATAACTTACACGTAACGTATGTTGTGTAATTTGAAGGAAAAGGCTAGAGGGCGCTGTTGCTCGGATAGTTGAAAAAGAATAAAGTTTGATCATGTTGAAGGCGGCGGCCTAAGAATACGCTCTGTATATAGTAATTAAAATATTGTTAAAAATGAAAAAGTGTTAAAATTAGTGAACTCACTGAACCACCATCATCTGATTTGGAGATGCACAAAATATTTAGATGGTGCATCGTCGTAAATTAAGGCTTTGTGAAGATTTTAGGTGTTCGATCTAAGTGTTTCGATTTAGGATATTTCATATTCAAGGGACAATGGAATTCCAAATAAAGGTAGGGAAATCTTAAATTAATTGTTTAGTGATTATTTGTAGTAAATTAGTAAGTATTTATTATTGCTGTCGTGGGTGTATTTAAATTAAATAAAATGGAAGAGAAGTTAGATAGATTGAAACGTAAACGTTCCACATTGAGATCGTTTGTTACTAGGTTAATTAAAGTGATTGAAGATAAATTAAAAATTGAAGGGGAGGAAAATTCGAGTAAAGAATTACGGGAATTGTTTGAATTATTAACAGAAAAGAAAAATAATTTGAGAACGCTTGATGATGAAATACAAGAGTTAATTGATGTTAACTTAATTGAAGAAGATTATAGTATAAGCGAAGAATACAATGACAAATGTATAATTGCTTGTAGTCAAATTAAGCAGTTTCTGGGTGCGGTTACCGCAGTACCGCCAGTGAGGAATCCCCAAAGTTCTGATTTAAACCATTTAAACCAGTTTAGTGGTAATGGAATTTTGCATGTAAGTTCCAGTTCTAGTGGGAATAGTACGCTGAAATTACCAAAATTAATGATTGATAAATTTTGGGGAGACCCCAAACAATGGAAGGAATTTTGGAATAGTTTCGAAAATTCGATAGATAAAAACGAAACGCTTTCAAAAATACAAAAATTTGCATACTTAAAAACATTCTTAACGGGACAAGCTTTGAATGATGTTTCAGGCTTTGAGTTAACAGAAAGTAATTATGATAGTTGTGTAGCATCACTAAAGGACAGATATGGTCGAAAAGACCTGATCATTAATTCATTCATGAATAAAATTCTCAATTTCGAAGCCATTAAAAATTCTGCTAACGTAAAGGCTTTACGTAAATTATATGACGAATTAGAAGTTTCGATTCGTAAGTTGGAAACTTTAGAAGTAACTTCTGGCTCATATGGACATTTATTAATTCCAATATTATTAAAATTAATTCCGGACGATTTAGTTTTAGAATTTAATCGGCAAAGAGGATCGAAAGATAAAGTTGAAGTTTCGGAATTAACGCAATTTATTAAAACAGAAATAGAATGCAGGGAAGTTTCAAATCTAGTATTAAATGAAAGGAAAAATCCTGTGCCTCCGCGAGTCGATCAATCAAAATATGAAATTAGAAAATATGTAAAAAATACACCCATGGCTGCATTTCAGACTGCAGTTAACCGAAAATGCATCTTTTGTGATAATTTGCACGAGTCATTTAAATGCGAAGTGAATGTTTCTGATAAATTAAAGAAACTAAGATCCGAAAACCGCTGCTATTCTTATTTTAAAAAATTTCATACATCAAAAAAGTGTAGAAATAAAACTAAATGTAATCAATGTGGCGGTATGCATCACAATGAATCGATTTATACTAATATATCCCTTGTAAACAAGAAGTCGGAACAAGGTTATTCCGAAAATGAAACTGAATCTCTGACTTTGAATTCTGAGGAAAGAAATAAAGTTCAAAACTTAAAATTGATTGCTTCTGTTCCTCAATGTGATAATAATAATGACTGTAATGCCAGGGAAGTATTATTACAAACTTGTACAGTTTATGCTTGTTCTAAGTATAAATCAAAATTAACTAGATTAATTCTTGATCAAGGCAGTCACAGATCCTTTATAACGAAAAAATTGGCCGACGATTTACAACTTACTCCAATCCGTTATGAAAGACTTTCTGTTTATTCATTTGGTGTGACGAAGGCAATGAATCATTCCTATCCGGTCGTTGAAATCGAAATTCAGAATTTGACACAAAATAATAAAATAAAAATTGAATGTTTGATCTCGGATGTTATTTCCTCGGCGCCCATCAGTATGCCTAGTAAACAAATTGCAGACTTCATGGAGCATCTGGGGTTGCAGATCGCCGATTGCTCAAGAAAAAATAACATAGATGTTGAGATATTAATTGGCGGGGATGAATTCTGGAATGTAGTTTATTCAGAAAGAATTAAAATATCTGAAGGGTTGTACGCAGTAAGTTCTGTGTTTGGTTGGGTTGCTGCAGGAATCGAGAAAAATAAAACAAGTAATCGGATATTCTTCTTTAAAAGATTATCCTTTTAAACTAAAAATGTAAATAATATTATGTCAATATACCCCCCCAAAATATCAAAATCATGTGTATGATTTATTTTACGTTGAATCATTCACAAAAGAAGTTAGTATTTTTCTAGTAGCTATCCGGAATATAATCCAGCATAAAAAAAAAAAAAAAAAAAAATCATCAAAAGGGGGTAAGTCTTGAAATTTATTGAGCCCTTATATTAATAGATTTAACGTAAATTGGAGTATATGCTATTTTATTTAAAAGACACTTGCAACATTCTGATATAATTGCCGCAATAAATTTAATAATAAAAATCTTTTTTTATTTGTATAAATTCTAAAATCTTTGAAAATACTGAAGCTGTATGAAATACAAATATGAGAGACTGCGACGTTGTTTACCGTTTTAATAACTGGTACAATTCACTTACTGCATTATTATAACTTAAAATGTAAAGAATTTATTCTACTTATTTCTATATCTATAGAGAATACATTGTGACGTCACAATTTTAGTCCCACCAAAAATCGCCACTACTGAAAATCGCCAAGCAGTGGCCTAAAGCACATCTTCACTTAGACATTTTCGTACTTATTAAAATGCAAATATATATATATATATATATATATGCTATTATTATTAACTTCCAATTAGACAACTTAGTAGAACACAGTTATTGGTATTTCGAAAGTTTGTTTGACGTTCTAAATATATTTCAAAATTTAAAGAAATGAAAAAAATAAATAAATAAATAAATAAATAAACTCTGAGTTAAATCGCAGAATAGGCTGCATCAGTCCATGCTGTGTTTACTTCTCTTGGACACGCCTTTTTATGACGTAATATTGGTTACGCCTCTTCTTAAAAACAAGTTATAAGTATGCTATAGCTTCGTATTTAAAGACAACTTAAATTATATTTTAACTGAGTTGAAATGGTAGGTTTATAATGTTCTGCGCGAGATTTTTTAAATTATAAATCTACTTTTGTGTGTTGTGTGGTAGTGTTAGCATTTAACGCAACGAATTATCTCTCACAAATGTATTATTAAGATACCAAACGATTGAAAACGATCATTAGTAAACGATTGAAAATATTGAATGCATGAATTAAAAATTATAACCGTAACTTCTGAAAATACAGAAAAGAATTCTTTGCTTAAAGTGAGGGCGCTGTGATCACGTACGATGGAGGCAGGATCTTGGAAGAGCTCCTGAATTTTCAAAGGTGTTTCCCGGAAAATCTTCATTTATTTCAGAAAATTTTCGCGAATATCCTCTGCATTGTCTCTTTCTCAAAGCTGGGAGTTCTCCTGTACCTGGGGGGGTCTTGTCTTCCTTGCAATCTTTTGCAGCACTAAGACGGAGCGTTCAGATAAGTAGAACTTCTTTTCTCTAAGCTAAATCAAATATCTGTCACTAAAGTACCTTTAAATTCATTCATTTATTATGATCATTATTATTATTATGCTCATTTTATTATGTTTTGGCATTAAATACTTAGTAATTGCTTTAAATCATGTGGTTCGTTTTTGGTTACCATCTCGTAGGGACGCTATCCTTATCAGTAGCCCTTATTAGTAGTGTTAGCCCTACCCATTGGGGCCCCTTTGAGGAATGTCTCGAGAGCTAAAAACACGATCTCGGGCCTCAATGAATGTACAGAGTTGTAGTTTTTGCTCCTTTAATCTATATTTCCTATCTATTTAAATTAAAAGCATATATTAATACAGTGCGCCTCAAATTGATAAAATAGTACACATATAATAAATTATGACCATTAACTTAATAAATAAATAAAATGCTTATTTTTAAAAAAAAATTAATTAATAATAATAATAAAAAAACTCCGTAATTTATTTACTTATTTATTTTTGCTGATATGTTCTCGCCTTGTTTTGGATTTATGATTTTATCTGATGGTGTTTCCTGAATATATAAATATGTTGGAAACCGCAATAGATGATGTTACTTAGTTTAATGTATAACTTTGCATGATATTATATGTATCTTGATCTTATGTGTCTTCTGTTACTGTGTCTCAAGGTAGAGGCTAATATTGGTTTCCATGTAAAAAAATAAAAGTTTAAATTTAAAAAATTTTAAATTTTAGTTTCCTTGTTATAGCAAAAGTTAGCTTCTAAACTTGACTTATACTGTTATGTGACTGGACCCCCAAAATTTATTATTTTATTATTAATTTTCCCATCTTTACCTCTATTCAGCTTTACAAAACACACTCATTACACACACCTGGAAGACTGTATTTAATGTAAATGATAACAACTTTGACTACACTCATGAACACAATCGTGTTTTTTTTTTTTTTTTTTTTTTTTTTTTTTTTTAACAAAATTCTCTTACTTCCTTTCCTTTTCTTTCTATAGGCCCTTTTTTTTTAATTACAAATAAATTTTTTTTCCCTCTCCATTACTTTTGGGCCATTTATTTTTTACTTTATTTTGTCCCATCTTTTCTTCCTGGCCTTTCGAACTCGTATAAAATATACGAAATTCCTTTTTACTCTCCTCTGAAATACGAAATTGCCCCCCTTTCTATATACCTTTCCTTCGCACCTATGCTTGATTTTTCGCCCATCGGTGCAGAAAGACTTAGCGGGTGCAACAAAAGACATCTGTCTACTTTGTCTGTCTGTCTGTCTTTTGCTTAAAGAATGTTTTGATTATTCATGAGTGTGTTTAATTCGGTGCTTACTGCAGAATGGATGAGTATTTGAATCTGGATTTCTTTTATCAGTTGGAGCGAAGAGATAAAAAATGTGTTATTGAGTGGTGTATGGAGAAAGGTTTGATTGCAATATCGTATAAGTGCCCGATTTGTGGAACAAATATGAAACTAGTAGAGCGAAAAAACCGTATAGACGGTTTTGAGTGGATGTGCAGAGTTACTGGAGGCGAATGTAGGCATCGAATTTCAAGATCAATTCGAAAGAACTCCTGGTTTGCGAAGAGTAAATTGAGCATGTGTGATGTTTTGCGAGTTACCTATATGTGGTTGGGTAAGTGCGGGAATGATTTTATACGAACGGAATTACGTATTGCTAAAAATACGGTGACAGATTGGAAAAGTTTTTGTAGAGAAGTATGCATGGAGTTATGTTTGAAGGAGAATGTTAAGTTGGGTGGGGAAGGTGTCATTGTCGAAATCGACGAAAGCAAGTTTGGCAAGCAAAAGTATCATAGAGGTAAAAGAGTCGAAGGAAAATGGGTTTTTGGTTTGGTTGAGAGAGGAACAGATAAATACGTCTTTAGAGTTGTTGAAAACAGAGGTGCCGAAACATTGCTAGAAATCATTAAAGAGAATGTTCTACCAGGATCGATTATTATATCCGATTGTTGGAAAGCGTACGACTGTCTCGAGTTCGAAGGGTATGCGCACCTGAAAGTCAATCATAGCTTGAGTTTTAAAGATCCAGAAATGTGGTGCGCAATGCCGAGTTTGTGCAATTCTGGGATGTTTTTTTAAGTGAAAATAGGTTGATGTGCACATGGGCAAAGCCAATGTGGTGCGCTATGCCAAATTTGTGCAATTCTGGGATGTTTTTTAAGTGAAAATAGATCGATGTGCACATGGGCAAAGCCATGTGGTGCGCAATGCAGAGTTTGTGCAACTCTGGGATGTTTTTTTAAGTGAAAATAGATCGATGTGCACATGGGCAAAGCCAATGTGGTGCGCAATGCCGAGTTTGTGCGCGATGCGGAGTTTGTGCAATTCTGGGATGTTTTTTAAGTGAAAATAGGTCGATGTGCACATGAGCAAATCCAATGTGGTGCGCAATGCCGAGTTTGTGCAACTCTGGGATGTTTTTTTAAGTGAAAATAGATCGATGTGCACATGGGAAAAGTCAATGTGGTGCACAATGCCGAGTTTGTGCGCGATGCCGAGTTTGTGCAATTCTGGGATGTTTTTTTAAGTGAAAATAGATCGATGTGCACATGGGCAAAGCCAATGTGGTGCGCGATGCCGAGTTTGTGCAATTCTGGGATTTTTTTTAAGTGAAAATAGGTCGATGTGCACATAGGCAAATCCAATGTGGTGCGCAATGCCGAGTTTGTGCAACTCTGGGATGTTTTTTTAAGTGAAAATAGATCGATGTGCACATGGGTAAAGCCAATGTGGTGCGCGATGCCGAGTTTGTGCAATTCTGGGATGTTTTTTTAAGTGAAAATAGGTCGATGTGCACATAGGCAAATCCAATGTGGTGCGCAATGCCGAGTTTGTGCAACTCTGGGATGTTTTTTTAAGTGAAAATAGATCGATGGGCACATGGGAAAAGCCAATGTGGTGCGCAATGCCGAGTTTGTGCAACTCTGGGATGTTTTTTTAAGTGAAAATAGATCGATGTGCACATGGGAAAAGCCAATGTGGTGCGCAATGCAGAGTTTGTGCAACTCTGGGATGTTTTTTTAAGTGAAAATAGATCGATGTGCACATGGGAAAAGCCAATGTGGTGCGCAATGCCGAGTTTGTGCGCGATGACGAGTTTGTGCAATTCTGGGATGTTTTTTTAAGTGAAAATAGGTCGATGTGCACATGGGCAAATCAAATGTGATGCGCAATTCTGAGTTTGTGCAACCCTGGGATGTTTTTTTAAGTGAAAATAGATCGATGTGCACATGGGAAAAGCCAATGTGGTGCCCAATGCCGAGTTTGTGCGCGATGCCAAGTTTGTGCAATTCTGGGATGTTCTTTTAAGTGAAAATAGGTCGATGTGCACATGGGCAAATCCAATGTGGTGCGCAATGCCGAGTTTGTGCAACTCTGGAATGTTTTTTTAAGTGAAAATAGATCGATGTGCACATGGGCAAAGCCAATGTGGTGCGCAATGCCGAATTTGAGCAATTGTCTGATTTTTCTTTAAGTGAAAATAGATAAATGAGCACAAGGACACCGAGTTTGTGGAATTCTTTAATGTTTTTCGAGCGAATACTGATCGTTGTGTAAAAGGGAAAACGAGGTTGTGCGTGATGTCGAGGAGTAATGTGACTTTATTTATGTGCAATGTTTAACATATCCTTTGTGTATTTTTAATTTGTATTGTTGTTTTAATTGTGAATTATATTTAAGACATAATTTTTCATTTAAATTGTATTTTTAATTTTTTGTTTTTTGATATGTTTATAACGCTTTCCGATTTACGATATATATGGATAGTCCGACGATCGACTCAACAGTAGCAAAACTGTAAACTTTAACGCTTGAAGTAACGTTTACCTCATATTTTAATACGTAGTGTTTGGTATCGTAATTGCAAATAATATGTGTGTGTGTGCGTATGTGAAGCATTGCTTAGTGTTCCAAGTTTGTAGTATTTATTTTATTATATTATTTTCTTTCATTCTGAGAAATTAGATTTTTTTATTTATTAATGCGTAGAATTCTAGCATGCCTGCACAGAATATAGCGTGATTTAGGAATTTTAGAAACTGATATGTAAGCTGTGTAATGATGTTCATATGCAATAAAAAATATTCTTTTTTTATTAACGTAAAGTTTAAAATTTTTAGAAATAATGAAAATTGTCTAATTATTGGTATGTAAGGAATTATGTCGTTACGTAGCAAGAAGGTAATTTGTAAAAATGATAAAATTGAAATGTTCCACAATATGAATTTAAATTAAAAAAAAGTTTATTTGTATAAATAAAAAAAATTAATAAAAAAAATAATAATTTAATATTGAAGCTCTACAACTATTAGAGACTGCGACGTTGTTTATCGTTTTAATAATTGGTAGAATTCGCTCACTGTATCATGGTAATTTTATAAACGATTTATTATACTTATTATCAGTAACGCCTAAACTTAAATGTTATAAATGTAAATTAAAAGTAAGGAATTTGATATTAATTTACAATAATAAACAATTTATTATTGTTATTTTTAAGAGAAAATAGAAAGTACACGTAGTGTAAATGCGAGACTACATTGTGACGTCATAAGCTTAGTCCCACCCATTTAATGACGTCACGCAGCTCCTCATACTGAACTTTGTTGATGCAGCCTATTCTGCGCTTTTACCAGTAATTTTTCTAACATTCTATGGAAAAATACGAAGCTGAACTTACCTCACAAAGATACGCTCCTGGGCCCGGGATCCATTGATCTCGACGAGAATTAACTATCCATTTTCTTCGTCTTTCTTCATTTCTAGGGAAACGAAACATCCTAAAGTTATTTTTAGACTGATTCGAACAATTTGGTGCAGCACAACCACCCATTTTTCTGAAAATTAGGTCGAAATCGATCCACAAATATGTCAAGAAATCAGTGCTAATCCAATAGCGAATACCAACAAGTTAGCTTCAAAATGGATGATGATTCAGCTCCCCTTTATAGTAGCCTTAGTTACATTATCTTTGCTGACCAATGGCATACGAGCAGGGTTAATATAGTTCTAACAGTGGTTGCCCTACTCTTTGATTTATCACTGCTTGGCAATTACAATAGGTAAATAATATCGTAAACAAGCACAGTAGTTATCGGTAAAAAATTTGATGTAGGAAAACTATACATCTTCAGTGTTTTTTAGGCAGAACATTTTTAAATTCACAGATATTGTTCTTAGTTTGTAAACATTCCCTATTACATATAATTCACAATGTTTGACAGAAAATTTACATATGATATTACTCTGTGACTTATATTGAATTAAATTATTATAATTTGAATACTGTTGTCATTGTATTGCTACGCATCTACTTGCACTCTAAGTGAAATAAATAACAGTAAGAAAAAGTAATTAAACGGCATCGAAAACCATTTTGGGTCACAGTACATTTCATATTTCGGTTATTAGCAAAATAATTATTTCTCATTAACTGATGTAATGAATGAAAAGGAATAGAAAATCGAGGTAATTCTTAACAATATTTATATACCACATGTACGAACTGCTGGGACAATAATATTTGACTTTTATTTCTATGGGTTAAAACTCTACAAGAAATTAAGAAATATTATTTAATTTTTCATAGAAAACGTACTGTTTTGCAAAAACTTATAAACATCTTCAAGTTGATTCTGTTGATATTTTCATTAGATCTCATCAAAGAGTTTCATATTTTTCTATCAGAATGTTTTAAAAATAATTTTTTCGTTATAAAATGTCTGTATACATCTAGATTCAGCAAAGAATTTTGTGTAGCTGGTACTCTTTTCATTCACACTTGGGATCTTTTGTATTCCAAACTTTTGTATACTATAGTTCTAAATTTGATTTACTTTGAAGTAATTATCTCACAATTTTGTGCATTTATTGAATTATAATAAAATTACTTTATTATTATTTCAGTTACATTTTAATTACTATTTTCATTCTGGGATATACAGTCTCAAACCTTACCTAGTAGTGCAGTGTTCCAGATTTAAAAAACGTTTTGAACAAAAGAATGTAATCTGTCACTGAATAACAAATTTTCTAAAATTCCAGTCTTATCATTTCATCCTTTCCTCTATATTCTAATTTATATTAATAACTTCTTACAATCCAAGGTACCCTTCTAATGTTTTAATGTGATGCTATACTGTAGGCTGTTTTCATATTTCAAATAAACTAATTTTCCTGTAATTCTATGTATTATCTTATTATATTTTGTATTATCTTCATTCAGATTTATTAATTTGATTATATAATTTTATATTACTTATCACAATACTAACAGTTTTGGCTCATATAATTAGAGTTTTTTAATTCTTTCCAGACATTGTTTAAATTTTCATTGTATAACTGAAAAACTGTAATACTAACAGTAAATAAAGGAAGAAACTAAAGCATATTTCATGCATCTTCTTCTTTTCCCTCTTTTGTAATTCATGCAGTGTATATATTTCTCATTGGCTATTCATTATTTTTATAATTTGCATGTATTGATATGCATATTTTCGTATATTTTGCATTGTTACCCATTTCATTCTGATATTCTGTTTATTTATTACATCAATTAATGTAAATTTATTTGTTTTGTCAAAATTTAGTTATTGTTTATTAACTCCTAGTAAATTTAGTGTGAAACAGAGTTTCTTTGAGTACTTTTCTCTAGTGCTGTAAATATTTATACATAGATGTCTGTTTCTATATTTCTTTAAGGATTTTGATTTTCCATTAAAACAAAGAATCAAAATTCAATTTTATAAAGCTAATTACTACAATTAAAATATTTGTTGCAAATAAATGCATTTAAGTAACTACAGTTTTAAGTTTGCTTGTTGGAATTTCAAATAAAAATACAATTAATTTGAATATTTTTATGCTAAATTAAAGAGTTTAAAGCATTCAATATAGTATTACATTAAAAATTCTGCATTATTTAATTTCATCGAGAACACAATGAACCTTCATTACAATATTTCAGTTCATTCAATATTTTCTGAAATGTACTTGTCCTAAAATTGAAAATATAATTATTTTTTTAAGAAAAACATTAAAAAATTGACTGATGGCTATTTTATTCATATTTTCCTAATTACTTATTTTATGAAGCAGTATTTGTTAGTCAATTTATGGCAAAGCGCATGAAGGCTATCTGCTTAAGAGGAATCTTTCCTTCGTGAAAGATTATGTAACATTCATATTCACTGTGCACATAGGAAAAATTATGAAGACAAGTTGTGCACCAATAGTCTAATCTGGATTGAATTAATTCTTAGAGATTAATTTCGGGGTTCTTACTTTGAAGATAATTTCTGTACTAAAATTGTTGAGAACATGGGGGTTATTTAAATGTGCAGCTGTTATAAAGTAACACTTATGTAATAAAACAGTAAAATATATCTTTGAGATTCTTGTAAGAGATAAAGTTCATCATTATTATTCTTAATGGAGGATTTTGTTAAATTTTAGTTAGAATCATTAATATGCATGAATCACATATATGCAGAAACCTCACAAAATTTCATTTTCTTTCTGAATTTTGAATTAAAATTATGAACAGATTTTATTTGTTTAACAGCTAGTGAAGAACCTTTGGTGAGTTTACAAAAATTATGCATTTTCTATATTAAGGTCTGATTAATAGATTTTTATCATTTTTATATACTATGATACTATAAGAAGTATAGACATAATTATTTCTTAAACATGTTCATGACTTTATCCATTAAACAAATCTATGATAATATTAGGGTTTTTTTTTTTTTTTTTTAATTTACTAAAATTTTATATATCAGATACCTAAAGATGAAAAATTATGGTTTAGTTAATTAACTTCAAAAAATGACAGCTCAGTATCCAAGCATATAAAACTGAAGCATAAAAATATTTATTCATGAATACATGAAAAAATCCAAAAAGCAGTATCCATTTAGGAATAAAATATTTAAAAGAAAAAGATAGAGACTGTTAGTTTAGTAAAATCTTTTTATATTAAAAGTACCTAACCTTATATTAAAGGCGAACGGGCTGGCTGCATGGGTGTTTTTGTGGTTTTCCCCATGTGTAACGTGTATACGAGCGAGTTTCCATTAGAAAGTTCTCGACGAAGGCATCCCTCCCCTTGGGCAGATAACCCTAGTGTGCTTTGCCATAATTAAATACACCACACCACACCACCTTATATTAAAGTAAATTTGGCCATCATTCCATATAGGTATCTGTGGCACTGAGATACTTATTTTACAAGGATACAAGATTCTGTTAACGCTAATCATACACATTTGTTAGCAGTTCATTTAGAAATGAAGATACTATTTTCTGGAATACTTTGTAGTTGTAAAATAATTTTTTCCCAAAAATTTGTTTAACTGTTGAAAAAACAGTAAATATTTAGGATGAGATTGAGGTTATTGACCAATTGATCCCAAACCTGTAATCACAATTTCTGAAGTAGCTGTTATGAATTTAGCCTTAAGTTCATGCTGTCAGCCAAGAAGCATTTCTTGTAATTTCAAAAGGATCTGCTCAGTGTATTCAATGTTTCACGAGCAGAAGTGGAGCAATTATTGTACCACAATGCAGTGGTCATCTGCTTAGCTGCACTTTGGCTTGATTAATAGTGTGCATGATGCCATGCCATAAGTTATTGTTTAATTTAACGTGCTACACATCATTGTTTGCATTTGGGTGTAACAGACAACTCGATTTGTTTTCTCAGTCATGATATAAGAAAGTAAATAAGCATCTTTATTTGCTTAGTGTGCCAATATCAGTGCAGCTCTAAATGAAAGGTTCCCCCCCCACACTATATATTTGGTATATTCTTTGGTAAGCATATATTGTTATTACTTAGCACACAGTTTTTCACTAAAGCAGATGACAGGCAATATCATGCATAATGGATATATGAGAATAGTGTATGGAATTCATGATTCTCATATAACACATAATGTTCATATCACTATTCTCATATAACACATATGAGAATAGTGTATGGAATTCATGAATGGTATAATGCTAGTCACAAAGTTCAACTTTATCTATTCTATGTTATAATTCATTCAAAATAATAGATGTCTTTCCAGGACATTCTTAATCATGCATGTCATCTCTTTCGCCCAAGAGCTTTCCATGTCACTGTCTCATTTTTGATTTTTTAACAGGTCAACTTCATAAACTTCCGTAATTTGATATTTAATTTCACATGAAAGAATATTTCTAGTGAGTAAAAATCAAGCAGGTGTCGCTTCATATAAATACAAACTTAAATTAGCATGGATGATTTTGATTGTCACTTACTTATTGTTCAATCAATAGACTGGTGACAGAAGTATGTTACAAAGTAGAAATGAACTCTTGTCTCCCAGTTCAATTAGTTGCTCAATACCATAGTATAAACGTTTATATGGAAAATAGCCTGGCTTATGCATTTTTAAAATTAAAATGTTTATTCAAATAAATTTTTCCATTCCTTTTTATTGTGAAATAGTTATAACATTTTGTATATGTCTGGTATACAATAAATTACATTAATATTTTGCTCTTCATTTTGTATTCAACCAACTGTACACATACATGTATTAATTTTCATAAATTTACTGAAAGGTCATTATTTATCATTACCCATTAATAAAAATTACCCTTGTTCTACTGTATTAGAAAAAAAAGGCTCATCATGGGTCGAATGTTGTCTGAAGCCATGGAATGCTATTAGTTTGTTCCAGATTCAATAACCAGTAGATAAATAAATTGGAAACACATGGTTTTCATGGCTTTCCCATAAAAATACAAATTACTTAACTTCAAAAAAGCTGCATTTATTCCTATAGAAATTTAGGCTAACTGTCTTTAAAAAATTTCTCATAAAGGCATATCTTTTATATAATTTGTCACAATAAATTATCTATCCACCTGCTTCATTCAGATTAATGCATAAAATGTGCTAAAAATCTCAAAATTCATTATTAATATGGAAAAAAAAAAAAAAAAAAAAAAAAAAAAAAAAAACTAAATGGTTTTCTGCGAATTGCTGAAAGGTACTATGGGCCATGTTTATTTTTGAAATGACCTTTGCAAGGAAACTAGAGACACTGTTGAATGCATCATGAAAAAATATTCAGCAAATTCTAACTATTGGGAGGGACTAGATGCTGTAGAAACAGAAGTCATTAAATTGTTTGTTTTATTTGTTCGAATATAGCAAATTACATTACAGCTATCTCCTTAAATGAAGGGATGCCTTCGTGGAGGAATTTCTAAAAGAAACTGTCTCATATTCATGTTGTATGTAGGAAACACTATGATCCCAGCTTTTACTTCTGGGTCCGAAAGAAAAAAACTGATTAGTCTAGTTTTTTTTTCTTTTTTTTTCTTTTTTTTAGTATGACAAAATATACTATTATTTGTTTATCAAGCCGAATGGCTTTGTGAAGATTTTTCTAAGAAAAACTAGCTGATACATCATTACACAAAATAAAATCTACAGAAATGCATGCGAGCAGTTTCTTCCAGCTACCAGAATAAACTTCAGGAAAAATTACAAGTGTTTGTGGCTTTAAAGACTTGTCAGGCCAGTCTTCTGGTCTATAAACAACTGTAAGAAACTGATCTTTGTCATATACATATGGCAATACTCATCTGTCTCATATGCCATAATACATATGAGAATCTCATTTGTCATATACATATGAATACATATGGTTGTCTCTTTAAACAGTAACTTCAGATGAGCAGCAAGAAATTAAATAGCTGAAGGAGAATGTGGACATTAAGCTATCCCCCTTAGTGCATAAGAAATATTACATATTCCCAAATCACTCATGAATCCAGAGGCGTAGCTAAGGTTTTAAGCGTCCAGGGACACCTTAAGATTTTGCGCCCCTTTCTGTGTTCCAAGAATGGAAAACATTTCATTCTGAAATGTGTATCATCAATTTGGCGCCCCCTGGATGCTGCGCCCGGGGACGGATGTCCCCCCTTGCCCCACCCTAGCTACGCCACTGCTTCAACCAATCTCTGAATCAACTATAAAACGCTAACATTATTTTAAACCTCAAAGTCTTACAGCTGATTAACAACTAAGTCGTCCCCCCGTCTTTCAGAGCCGTATTTACACTGTCATCAAAATTTAAGGATAATGACAGAAATAAAAGTAGCTGATACTTAATGAAAAATTATTAATAGAAATTTGTACAAAATCATTAGTTAACATAAATTACAATAATTGGCAGTTGATTATTCGCAAAATATTTAAATTAAAACCAAATAGATGGGAAAATTAAGCCCCTCTTGCAGAAAATATTTTTCTTTAATATGGTGTATGGTCACCTAGGGCAAGTTTGCATATCTGACATCTTGATTTCATAGACTTTAGTCTTGTAGAATTGCACGCCAGTGATCTAAAAGTGGACTTGTCAGCTCTTGGAAGGTCCGCGGACGAATTCGGCGTGCTAAGGCATCCCACATATGCTCAAGTCGGGTGAGTAAAGTGGTCAATACATTTGAGTGATATCTTCTGTTTACAAGTATTCTTACACAACATATACTCGACGAGGCCAAAACGTTTCACCCATTAGCAAAACTTCTGGGCCAATAGCACTCCTAAACAGTCTAACTTGGGGTTCCAGTAGCTCGTCAGCATATCTCCGAGCGGTTACAGAACCTCCTTGAAAGATTCCAATGCAGCCACTGGTCGTAATTCCTCCCCAAAGCATTAAACCGCGGAAACGGTATATTTCACGGACAAGAGAAGGGAAGTTGTGTGTTCCTTTCTTTTTCCAGATCAACACACATCTACAATCACTGCTTAGACTATGTTTGGACTTCTCAGTAAACAATACTCGGGATCAGTCGTTTTGGCTTCACTGACCATGACGACGGTACCAGTTTAAACGGGCCCCTCTGGAAGATGGAGTGAGTGGGACACAAACCATTCAAACCTCGTTAAGCCTTCGTGCAGCAGCAGAACGGCTAATTCTAGTTCCTATGGCAGCATGAAGTTCTAAAACTAAATCCCTTGCAGTTTCTTCGCGTCAACAAGGATATAAAACGCTCTTCTGATGCACTTGTTGCTCTTGGTCGCCGTTGACCAAGGCTGTCTGTCAACCGATTCATTGCTTAAAAAGCAGCTCCAGATTCAAATCTTTTTCGACCTCCATACTGACTTCTCTCGATTATACCAATTATTCGCCCCTTTTGACTTTCACTTAAATGATGCTTTGAGCTATAACTACTGAATACTGATTGGTCTCAGAAACCATATTCAATTTAAACTTTACAACAGACCGGAATTCCAACAGGCATCCATTGCGCACCCCATTGTCAGTCACCGAATTTGCATATTTCTGGCGCTGACGTATGCGCGGAAGTGCAATTTTGTGTTCAAATGTATTTAATTAACAGAGGCGTAGCTAAGGTTTTCATCGCCCGGGGACACCTAAAGATATTGCGCCCCTTTCTCTGTTCCAAGAATGGAAAACATTTCATTCTGGAATGTTTATCATCAATGTGCCGCCCCCTGGATGGTGCGCCCGGGGACGGATGTCCCCCTTGCCCCACCCTAGCTACGCCACTGTTAATTAATGTAAATAATTATAGCATCGGGCATTGGTTGCAACATTAACTTAGTGAGCATATTTTTTCCTCGTTACCCTTTAATTTTGATGACCAGTGTATATGGTGCAGCACGAGTTCTGTAAAAAAATTGGTCTTAGGGATTCAAAAGCAAGCAAGCAAGTCAGCAGCAAGACGCGTTAGGAGCGCAGTTATTCATACTTAACGTATTATTTAAGCTATTTTTACAGTTTAAATATTTTCGAACTCAGAATTGAAATATCTACAATTGCACGTAAGAAATTATCTATATAAGAATAAAATGATTTTAAATATTTATAGAAATTTGCAACAATTAATATTTGTTTACCTACCACAGAAACGTAATCTTATAAACATGTCTGTCCGGTCATGTACTTACAAAAAAATACATGTATGTATTCAGAAATATTCATGAGCATTCACTGATCCATCTATATAATGTAAAAGACATGACAGACCTCCTGACGAATAGGATAGCTTATTTGAATACGGGAAAGCATGCTAGTCCTATCTGCTGAGGGGAAATGAGGACTTTCTAATGAAAACTGGATCAAATTCATGCTGCAGATGTAAAAACTGTGAAAACCTATCATGCAACCAGCGTTCGCATGGGTTCGAATTTGGGTGATACTACCAGTATTCAGTAGTCTTAATCATTCAGCATGTGAAAGTCTCATAAAACCTGTAAAGTGCAGGTGGAAAGAACTGAGCACCTTTGTCGCCTCGTCCGAATTTTCAGCCCTCTGTTTTAGTGAAATTCTTAGTAACATGTTTCATCTGATATTATTACTTTATGCCTCTTGTTTTCATAAAGAGTCAAATTAGTCCATAACAATTTAGAATCTGTCATAATTTAAGTTTTAGAAGCTAGAAGTCATTTCTGACCAATCATCCAAGATAGAAGTTTTAATGTAGTTTTGCATGTGGTTCTCATGGACTATCAGTAGATAGAAAATGGGGGTTCTGCGACAGGAGGAGCTGAGGGCGTGGTCAATGACGTCACATAGAGGGCGGGGCCAAAAAGCAACGTCATCACACTAGGAGGCGTGGTTTCGAGTGGAGTTGAGTTGTTTTTAGATTGCTGATTGAGTTGTAGACCTCCTGCTTTTCATTTAAAGTTAGTTTTTTTATATTGGCAACAGGAAATATTTTCTGCATCTTAATTTTGATGATATAGCGATGCTGCCCTCTATTAATGCAAAAGTGAATTATATGTTTTAAAAATATATTTTTTAAGTCTGGTGTTAAAATTATTCAATGCGCGACTCTGAAAACAATGTAAAAGAAACAAATATAAAAAAAGACTTTCCTTTAATGAAACTACAAGATAATTTTTTTTTATTACTCAATTTTATTCTGATACTTTTATTCTTTCTAGTTTTCCATGAAACTTTAACTTATTTCTCAGGTTTTCTGTTCATAATAACATATTTATTTACTGTCATATTTTCTTAATACTTAACGTTTCTAATTTGTAATATTTTATTTAATTTCCACATACTATTTTTTTTTCATACCTTTCATACCATTTCAGCATACCCTGATTTTTAACTTATATATTATATTTCACAAACTTTCTCGCACATGCTGTTTATTTGTTACACTACTTAATTTTAGATGCAATTTCACACTTTTTTTAACGTTATAATGTTCAATATATTCTGAATTTTAATTTCATTTACTTTTTTTAAACCATTCTAGTATTCTATACACACTTTAACTTAGTGGTTTGAAATTCTATTTAAAAAGAAACGTTTATTTTTCGTGATCTTAGTTCTTTTACTAAATTTTCTACAGAATTTCTAATTTCTTTTACATGTTTAACAATATCTTCCTTACATTACCGAATATTTTTTTTAAAAACTTAAGTCTATAACTGTTAATTGCTTTTCTTAAGTTCATGATTTCCCTTCTGTGTTTATATTTCTTAATTCTAGTTTAACTTATTTATTATAATGTTTTTATTTCTGTCTCATCATTCGTAATTCCAACATTTTATCCCTTTTTATTCATTTTAACGATATGGATTGTTTTCATTTACTCCATATTCAAATATTTCCTTACAATTTTTAAAATACTTGTTTTATTCTCCGATCATAATAGATCATCTACAGGTTTTACTCAGAAATTTCCATTCACAACTTTACAGTTTAATACCATTTATATCTAAATGCATTTCTTTCTCATATAGTTTTACGATCTTCAAAGTTTCTAACATCATGTTTAGTTTTAAATCCCTATTACCTTTATGTGTGTTGATAATTTTCATTTCTAATTTTACAACCACGTTCAGTGTTTCATCCACACATACCAAAATATTTCTTACATCTTCTGGTATTTAGTCTATGTCATATTTCAGTACTTCAAATGAATTTACACTGCTCACACTATTATTTTTTCATGTTTTAGAGACACTGACTATACTAATTTTACTATTTTTCATACAATAATTGCATCTATGTCAGCACTCATGATAAAGTAGCAATTGTTTTGCATCACATGCATAAAGAAATTCTTAAAACCAACTTTTTCAATATCGTATTCAAATTACTGTTTTCCAGATGGGAATTACCAGTATTCTTTGGTTTTACTCTGTTACATCTTTTTAAATTTTAACATCTTACTTTTAATTCTAACATACATCTTTCGAACAGTTTTTTCTTTTAATAATAGCCTTACCTTATTTGTTCAAATTAATTCTTTAATTCACCTTCTTTACTACCTTTCAATACCTTCATAATTCACTATGCAAACGCAATGTCTTTCACTGACATTCTGTTTAATAATACTACAAATTTCCTTAATTGACAAAAAGCGAATCATTTCTCAGTTCAAAATAGAACTACTATATTTCGCACAAACATTACCTTCATCCATTCAAGACACCCCTTAACCTGTAACTGACGTAGCGATAGGAAAGGAGACTCTTATCATATGCTCTTTCGACATTTGAAGTTTCTAGAACTTCTTTGACAAGTATATCAATACCATCAGAAAATATACTTAACATTTTTACCCAGTTTAAAGGCAACATACTGTTATAAGAATGGTTTTAGTTAAATTTATAAGACAAATAAACACATTTTGTGCTAAATAGGCATAAACATTTAGATTCAGAATATTTCTTTTTAATCCGATGTAAGACTTGAATTTCATTCATGATACGGATTGTCTCTTGATTTTTTTGTTTACCTTACACTAAGAGAAAATTTTTGTTTTACAATTTCAGCTTTTAACGAAATAGAAATAAAAACTACGATACACCTGGTGTTTTTAAGAAAAGGAACTTTGATATAATTCTGGAAATGTAAATGCTTTTAGAGTTTTTTTCTTTCAATAACGTTGATTTTCATTACTTTACTAATTTCAATAATTCTCTTATTAGCTAATATGAATGAAAGAAGATTGTCAAAAATGTGACACAGTATAATTCTTACGAACATACGTACCTTTACCAGCATACAGATATTACCGATTGAAATGAAGAAAGATACAGATATTTTACTCCAATCTACATTAAATTAAAAAAATATTTAAACTTTCATACATTCCAAAGAATAAACGAAAACTCAATAGATATTGTCATGTTTGTATATATGAGATAAAAGTTTTATTAATGGTATTTAAAGTAATGCTTAGAACTTCATAAAAGCGAACATTCACTATGTTAATACACATATAATCAATTATTTACATAATTCAATGTAATATTAATCATTACATGTACTATATGCATATATATTTAAAGTTTAATTGTCTTACAATTGAATAATTAACTATTGAGAGAAAGAGGTTCATATCTTACACTATTTAATTCACATGGAACAGATTTTTCCATCAACCACATTGAACCGCGTTTATTAAATTCGCCAAAGCTCTTTTATTTCTGCATTTTCCCACTCACGACACATTTTAAATGTAACTATTGATTACCATTTCAAACACCGATATCATAACTCAGTGTAAAACTACATCATAACTCATTTATTCCCTACTAACTACAATTTTATATATATTTAAGAAGTACATCTAAGACATGATCATTTTCTATGTTCTAGCAAATCGATTCAATTGCGAACATACTATTAAGACTTGCGATTTTAGAAGACTTGCATGTATTAACGATGTCAAAGTTTCTTCGTTTTTATAAGATTCACATCAAATCATGTCGCATTCGAATGTGGTGTAAGAGATCACTTTTTCTTTTAAACACTTGTAAACAATGGATGCAATTTATAAGAAGAGAAGTATCATGCTGTTTCAAAACATCATCATCATCATATTTCTGTTTCTTTTGACACCGGCAACATTTAAAAAAAATGTTTCGTGAGATATTCTTTAAATTCTGTTTTACTTGAAAAAATGTCCGAACATTCAATACGATGTAAAGATTCATATTGTTTTAAATTCTTATGCTCACTAAATATTTTTTTATCATGATTTACTCTTAAAAATAACTTTATAAGTTTTCATATCCTTTTTACATGAAAAGAACTTGTGATTATTCACTACAAAATTCTAAGACGAGAAGCTTCGCGACTTTTCAAACTATAAACTTAAATTTCTTAGGACATACACTACATCTGATGTTTCTTTCATGAGATTTCAAATATCTCTTCAGATTACTCGTATTCAAGAAACCTCGCAAATATATCACATAAGTTCAGCGAATAATCGCTTCATAAACTCTTAAATTTTCAACACGAGTGAATCACTTGAAGCATATACTGCACTGTAAACATACAATACTTAAAAAAATTGTTATAAAAAATAAAAATACATTCATTTCACCAAGAAGCTTTTCTATTTAAATACATTTATTTATTTCCAAAGAACAAGTTTCTGTATTATACATAAAATATACTTAGAATTTTCTTTCATTAGTTAATATCAAATTAACACCAATATCCATTTACTGACATTTGATATACATGTTTGCTTTAAAATTAAAACTAAAATTTTAATATATTTCTATTAAAAAAAACATAAGGAAAAAAATACTCATAACATCAACCAAAGACAGAAATTTAAATAGAATAGCTGTACTTATATTAGTGCATTTTTATAATCTTCATAACATTTCGATTCAAAAAACCTATCACAAAATAAATGAAGAAAAATTTTTTTCTGCCTTAAAGAATCTCTTATATTTTTAAAATTAATACATAAAAATATATCTTCACCAATATATTTAATTCTATTATCAACACATTATTATAATGCAATCATGTCTTGTTTGTGAAGGATGATTTACAATGCAACCTTCGCATTTAAATAGTTTTTTAATCACTGAATTTAATTCAGTTTTGATAGAGTTTATGAGTTCTTTAAAAAGTTCATCATCATCACTTGCCATATCCGAACAATTGTTTTTTACATTTGATTTGCAACGGTAAAATAATTTCAAAAATACTTTTATATAAAGTATTAGATACATCAGGAATAATTTCTTTCAATTTTTTTAAAATATCACAGTTTACTTTTAGGTATGCAGGTTTTAGTTTAAAAGAATTTTCATCTTGTTTAAAAACTTGTTGAAAAATACACTCACCTTCTTTGTTGAAAACTACCAACTCATTATTGCAAATGATGCTGGCACTCGTATAGACAAGATTAAATTCATATATTTTTGAGGAAAATTCTTGCCATGTTGCAGGAGTTATAACAACACCGCGTGTAGTAGGGTATACTATTTGGTTCCACACATTCACGTAGATGAATGTTCATTCTGTTTTCAAACTGATTTATGGACACAAAATATCCCCAACCAAGAGTCCACTGTGCAATCAACTTCGAACTTTCTTTTTTCTGTTCTCGATTATTCGGCATGAAGATATTTTCAGGAACAGACTTCATATAGTGGGCAAACCAGTCATCCTCTGGAAGTTCATCCTCATTATCTTCCAAGCGTCGTTTTTTAATTTTCGAAATTTTTATGTTTCGGAATGTGATACTAATTCTAGGATCTTTAACGTCAGGTTGAGAGGGTATTCCGTGCATCCAAAATTGATTCGTTGGGGGTTTCATTACAAGGAGAGTTCCATGAGTTAAGTCCACGCTTCGAGATGTGAAATTTCGCCTGGTAAATACCATTTGACGTTTTGCACCTAAACTGATGATAGGTATATCACTTTCAGGTTCGAGACAAGTTTCATTGTCTTTATGCGTTGAAATTTTCGCCACTCCGTCAGGATAATAGTTCAATAAAGCAAAACTATATTTTTTGCCAGTTATCGTTTCAACATAATCTTTTACATTTAGAAGAGTTTGAGCCCATGGTTCTGCACAAATACTCGTTCCAGAGAATTCGTAACTAAGTCCTTCATCACCAAAACCGAGTACTTTTCTTCGTGGAACATACTGAGTCCCATTAATTTCAAAACTAATATTTTTAAAATCATAATTTGATAGTTCATCTAGCAAAATATCAGCTTCATTTCGTGAATAAAATTCTTCGTATAATTCCACATTTAACTCTGTATCACATATATTCCTCATATTCGCTTTTGAATCTAACGACAATTCTGAATGATATAGAAATACGTAGCATTCTTAAATAGCAAAAATTATCTAAAAAATACATTAACGAAATGATTTCATCAACACTTATCGTAATACATTCTTGTCATGTCTTGTTTGTGAAGCCAGTCTTTCCTGCGTCATATATGTAAAAATAATCATGATAGGATAGTGGGAAAGAGTTATAGTGTCCTAATGTTGTTATTCTGAACCTCGATATTACATATATGCATAAGGAGAATCTTCAAAGCATCATCCACTTATCATGATAGAGTAATGGAAAATATCTTAAACACTGATAATCATACGCGAAAGAATGTATTATCTTCCTTCACTTCTGTATGTACTGTCAAATTTGGAATAGCAACAACAACCGTAAGATAATGATGTATCTAATCCTGATGTATCTAATACTTTATATAAAAGTATTTTTGAAATTATTTTACCGTTGCAAATCAAATGTAAAAAACAATTGTTCGGATATGGCAAGTGATGATGATGAACTTTTTAAAGAACTCATAAACTCTATCAAAACTGAATTAAATTCAGTGATTAAAAAACTATTTAAATGCGAAGGTTGCATTGTAAATCATCCTTCACAAACAAGACATGATTGCATTATAATAAGTGTTGGTAATAGAATTAAATATATTGGTGAAGATATATTTTTATGTATTAATTTTAAAAATATAAGAGATTCTTTAAGGCAGAAAAAAATGTTTCATTTATTTTGTGATAGGTTTTTTTTGAATCGAAATGTTATGAAGATTATAAAAATGCACTAATATAAGTACAGCTATTCTATTTAAATTTCTGTCTTTGGTTGATGTTATGAGTATTTTTTTCCTTATGTTTTTTTTAATAGAAATATATTAAAATTTTAGTTTTAATTTTAAAGCAAACATGTATATCAAATGTCAGTAAATGGATATTGGTGTTAATTTGATATTAACTAATGAAAGAAAATTCTAAGTATATTTTATGTATAATACAGAAACTTGTTCTTTGGAAATAAATAAATGTATTTAAATAGAAAAGCTTCTTGGTGAAATGAATGTATTTTTATTTTTTATAACAATTTTTTTAAGTATTGTATGTTTACAGTGCAGTATATGCTTCAAGTGATTCACTCGTGTTGAAAATTTAAGAGTTTATGAAGCGATTATTCGCTGAACTTATGTGATATATTTGCGAGGTTTCTTGAATACGAGTAATCTGAAGAGATATTTGAAATCTCATGAAAGAAACATCAGATGTAGTGTATGTCCTAAGAAATTTAAGTTTATAGTTTGAAAAGTCGCGAAGCTTCTCGTCTTAGAATTTTGTAGTGAATAATCACAAGTTCTTTTCATGTAAAAAGGATATGAAAACTTATAAAGTTATTTTTAAGAGTAAATCATGATAAAAAAATATTTAGTGAGCATAAGAATTTAAAACAATATGAATCTTTACATCGTATTGAATGTTCGGACATTTTTTCAAGTAAAACAGAATTTAAAGAATATCTCACGAAACATTTTTTTTAAATGTTGCCGGTGTCAAAAGAAACAGAAATATGATGATGATGATGTTTTGAAACAGCATGATACTTCTCTTCTTATAAATTGCATCCATTGTTTACAAGTGTTTAAAAGAAAAAGTGATCTCTTACACCACATTCGAATGCGACATGATTTGATGTGAATCTTATAAAAACGAAGAAACTTTGACATCGTTAATACATGCAAGTCTTCTAAAATCGCAAGTCTTAATAGTATGTTCGCAATTGAATCGATTTGCTAGAACATAGAAAATGATCATGTCTTAGATGTACTTCTTAAATATATATAAAATTGTAGTTAGTAGGGAATAAATGAGTTATGATGTAGTTTTACACTGAGTTATGATATCGGTGTTTGAAATGGTAATCAATAGTTACATTTAAAATGTGTCGTGAGTGGGAAAATGCAGAAATAAAAGAGCTTTGGCGAATTTAATAAACGCGGTTCAATGTGGTTGATGGAAAAATCTGTTCCATGTGAATTAAATAGTGTAAGATATGAACCTCTTTCTCTCAATAGTTAATTATTCAATTGTAAGACAATTAAACTTTAAATATATATGCATATAGTACATGTAATGATTAATATTACATTGAATTATGTAAATAATTGATTATATGTGTATTAACATAGTGAATGTTCGCTTTTATGAAGTTCTAAGCATTACTTTAAATACCATTAATAAAACTTTTATCTCATATATACAAACATGACAATATCTATTGAGTTTTCGTTTATTCTTTGGAATGTATGAAAGTTTAAATATTTTTTTAATTTAATGTAGATTGGAGTAAAATATCTGTATCTTTCTTCATTTCAATCGGTAATATCTGTATGCTGGTAAAGGTACGTATGTTCGTAAGAATTATACTGTGTCACATTTTTGACAATCTTCTTTCATTCATATTAGCTAATAAGAGAATTATTGAAATTAGTAAAGTAATGAAAATCAACGTTATTGAAAGAAAAAAACTCTAAAAGCATTTACATTTCCAGAATTATATCAAAGTTCCTTTTCTTAAAAACACCAGGTGTATCGTAGTTTTTATTTCTATTTCGTTAAAAGCTGAAATTGTAAAACAAAAATTTTCTCTTAGTGTAAGGTAAACAAAAAAATCAAGAGACAATCCGTATCATGAATGAAATTCAAGTCTTACATCGGATTAAAAAGAAATATTCTGAATCTAAATGTTTATGCCTATTTAGCACAAAATGTGTTTATTTGTCTTATAAATTTAACTAAAACCATTCTTATAACAGTATGTTGCCTTTAAACTGGGTAAAAATGTTAAGTATATTTTCTGATGGTATTGATATACTTGTCAAAGAAGTTCTAGAAACTTCAAATGTCGAAAGAGCATATGATAAGAGTCTCCTTTCCTATCGCTACGTCAGTTACAGGTTAAGGGGTGTCTTGAATGGATGAAGGTAATGTTTGTGCGAAATATAGTAGTTCTATTTTGAACTGAGAAATGATTCGCTTTTTGTCAATTAAGGAAATTTGTAGTATTATTAAACAGAATGTCAGTGAAAGACATTGCGTTTGCATAGTGAATTATGAAGGTATTGAAAGGTAGTAAAGAAGGTGAATTAAAGAATTAATTTGAACAAATAAGGTAAGGCTATTATTAAAAGAAAAAACTGTTCGAAAGATGTATGTTAGAATTAAAAGTAAGATGTTAAAATTTAAAAAGATGTAACAGAGTAAAACCAAAGAATACTGGTAATTCCCATCTGGAAAACAGTAATTTGAATACGATATTGAAAAAGTTGGTTTTAAGAATTTCTTTATGCATGTGATGCAAAACAATTGCTACTTTATCATGAGTGCTGACATAGATGCAATTATTGTATGAAAAATAGTAAAATTAGTATAGTCAGTGTCTCTAAAACATGAAAAAATAATAGTGTGAGCAGTGTAAATTCATTTGAAGTACTGAAATATGACATAGACTAAATACCAGAAGATGTAAGAAATATTTTGGTATGTGTGGATGAAACACTGAACGTGGTTGTAAAATTAGAAATGAAAATTATCAACACACATAAAGGTAATAGGGATTTAAAACTAAACATGATGTTAGAAACTTTGAAGATCGTAAAACTATATGAGAAAGAAATGCATTTAGATATAAATGGTATTAAACTGTAAAGTTGTGAATGGAAATTTCTGAGTAAAACCTGTAGATGATCTATTATGATCGGAGAATAAAACAAGTATTTTAAAAATTGTAAGGAAATATTTGAATATGGAGTAAATGAAAACAATCCATATCGTTAAAATGAATAAAAAGGGATAAAATGTTGGAATTACGAATGATGAGACAGAAATAAAAACATTATAATAAATAAGTTAAACTAGAATTAAGAAATATAAACACAGAAGGGAAATCATGAACTTAAGAAAAGCAATTAACAGTTATAGACTTAAGTTTTTAAAAAAAATATTCGGTAATGTAAGGAAGATATTGTTAAACATGTAAAAGAAATTAGAAATTCTGTAGAAAATTTAGTAAAAGAACTAAGATCACGAAAAATAAACGTTTCTTTTTAAATAGAATTTCAAACCACTAAGTTAAAGTGTGTATAGAATACTAGAATGGTTTAAAAAAAGTAAATGAAGTTAAAATTCAGAATATATTGAACATTATAACGTTAAAAAAAGTGTGAAATTGCATCTAAAATTAAGTAGTGTAACAAATAAACAGCATGTGCGAGAAAGTTTGTGAAATATAATATATAAGTTAAAAATCAGGGTATGCTGAAATGGTATGAAAGGTATGAAAAAAAAATAGTATGTGGAAATTAAATAAAATATTACAAATTAGAAACGTTAAGTATTAAGAAAATATGACAGTAAATAAATATGTTATTATGAACAGAAAACCTGAGAAATAAGTTAAAGTTTCATGGAAAACTAGAAAGAATAAAAGTATCAGAATAAAATTGAGTAATAAAAAAAAATTATCTTGTAGTTTCATTAAAGGAAAGTCTTTTTTTATATTTGTTTCTTTTACATTGTTTTCAGAGTCGCGCATTGAATAATTTTAACACCAGACTTAAAAAATATATTTTTAAAACATATAATTCACTTTTTCATTAATAGAGGGCAGCATCGCTATATCTTCAAAATTAAGATGCAGAAAATATTTCCTGTTGCCAATATAAAAAAACTAACTTTAAATGAAAAGCAGGAGGTCTACAGCTCAATCAGCAATCTAAAACAACTCAACTCCACTCGAAACCACGCCTCCTAGTGTGATGACGTTGCCCTTTGGCCCCGCCCTCTGTGTGACGTCATTGACCACCTCCTCAGCTCCTCCTGTCGCAGAACCCCCATTTTCTATCTACTACAATCTTATAAGACCTACAAAAAGCTTCCGAAATCTGTATTTATCTATCCTAAACTGCTCAGATAGTTGAACTGCATCAGCATCACGTGATTGTGTGACACAGCAAGTCGCTTTTCAAAAGGTAGAACGGACCAGTCTAAGAATTTTGTACCGTTTTACACGTATCCTAACTACCTCTTCGCCTACTATCTTTCTCTCATTGTTCATCGCCTTTGCTTTCCATTTCATAGTGGTGCAGTTTCCACACGCAGATCGTATTTTATTCTCGAGTGTCAAGATGTAGAAACATCTTTTTACTCGACTTCCCGAGATGAGATAGTTCTCCAGATCCTTTTGACATCCTCACCGTCCTTCTCTGTCTTCTGACATCTCGCGAAGACGGTACTACTCACGTATAAGAAATATTTGGAAAATAAATGGATTTTATTCATTTTAAATTCCCGAATTTTTTAATTTACTATATTCTGTATTGTTGCTGAGGCAGGCTCCACAGGTACACTACTTATCAATTCTTGCAGAATTGGACAGGCTGACTGCCATTGTGCATTTCGATGTCCGACGGAAAACGCTTTCCTTCTGGAACATCTATGTGTTTGGCTCACTACTGTCTTCAACCTGTACAGACTGATATTATATATCTGGTATCGATTTTATCTGCCTTCTAATGGACTCATAATATCAACCGAAAACGCTTAAGATAGCACTTATCTGCATCATTCGTTCTAACCGATGATTTTAATGACGAGAATCCTCTTTAAGGAAGTAAGGATAAAAACTTAAATATGTAAACAGAGCAACTAAGTATGTCACTGCGTATGCCTCCATAACGACAGATAGCAAACCCATATCTACCAATTTAAAAGGCTACTTCACAGCACTGATCTGGTTATATGTACGCCATTACATCTATCATTTTATACATTTAGAATCTAGAATGACACATTTAATCAGGGGCGTAGCTAGAGGGGGGCAAGGGGGGCATCTGTCCCCGGGCGCAGAATCCAAGGGGCGCCAAACTGATGTTACGACATTTTAGAATTAAATGTTTTCCATCCTTGGTAAGCAGTAGGGGGCGCGAAATCTTCAGTTGTCCCTGGGCGCTGAAAACCCTAGCTACGACTCCGCATTTAATACTGAATATTTCCCAATATTTGCATCTTTTAAAGGAATATGCGTGTCGGACTTCCATCTCTAGCTTTTCTTACGAATGAAAAAGTAAGGTGTGTAAAAACAGATGATACTGTGGAGACCGTTACTGATCTGTTGTCCAGGCGTTCAGAAACCACAAATCTGTATTCCTACGTCATCAGACAGACTTCCTAGATACATATCTAAAATCATAACAGAACCATAGAAAGAGAAGTTTAGTTAAGACTTATGACAAACCCTAGTCCGAGAATATTAGCATTCCATGCTGAAGCATTCGTTGACTGTGTCTTTTATTAGTTTCCCTTCTTACTCTTTGTAATAGAGGTTGTAGCAGGGCATTTAATGTTTGGCATAGAGAAATCCGAAAAGCAAAACTTAAAAAAGCCAGAATTTCAATAATGTTCCGTTATATGTTAAAAAATGCTTTTTACTATATTTGCCCACTAGCAGGCGAGCGGTAAAATCACTGAACATTGATAGTTCGGTCCGTGGTTCGAATCTCGGAGAATGGGCTGGCTGCATGGGTGTTTTCTTGATTTTCCCCATGTGTACGTGTATGCGAGCCTGTTTCCTTTACAGAGTCCTCCAAAAAGGCATCCCTCCCTTTAGTCAAATAGCCCTTGAGTGTTTAGCTGCAACCAAACAAACTGAACGAAATCGCCAGAATTTTGCACTAACGAATCACCAACGCAAACTTCTGGGGGAGGATGGCATACTGCAGCCTTAATCATTAGTTAGAAGAAAATGATAATACCTTTCCTAATCACAATGGTTTTCTAGAAAAGGAGATCAATACTGATAATGTACTTCTGTTCAGAGCTATATGTTCTGCTTTTTTTAAGAGGAATCACTTGATGTCAATATTTTTGTGACAAAGAAAAAAGTGTATGACTTAAAGTTTTCTAAGATCTGTTCATTGTTGTTTGCAGAGACCTTCCAATTTTTATACAAAAATTTCTCGAAGGACTGGCTGTTTCTCATAAAAACTGATACTTTGTTGTTTTAAGTCATTAACTCTTTCAAAAATTTTCGGAGTGTTATGTTATGTCATAACACATAGCTTATTAAATTTTTAACATAAATTTTAACACATACTTGTGTTAAAAATTTTTAAGTTTTACGTTTAATGAAAACATTAGGAAACGTGACTTTAAATGGTTGCTACAGAATATTACAAGTTTGAATTTAACTGCACACTTTTGCTCAATTCATGCACTATAAAACCTCATTATTTTGGTTTAGTAAATTAATAATTAGTTATCAGATTTTGGATACAGATTAACATTAAGTTTTATTTTCTCAGGCATAGAGCATCCAAGAATAGAAATGATAATTAATTAATTTAACACTTCAAAATATACTCATGTGCATGAAAATAATTGTAACTGATGCAAAATGGGAGAAAACATGGCCTTTTGTAAAAGCAGTGTTTGTTCTTTAGTTATGAATGTTTAAATCAAATCTGGATTTTATGTATATGCTTAGAGCAAATATTCTCTTATTTTTAATGTGTCAAACAATTTATGGATATTGGAGTTCTGCAAAAAATTCAATTCTTTAAAACCATCGATGCAAATGATAAACAAAGAAATTTCAGCAAGTACTTCTGTAATGACAGGAAATAATAATAGGCATTATCTAACTATTAAGTAATGATAAGACCTATTATAGAATTAAAATTACAAGATATTTAATTACATGAATGCTTTAGATAAATCTGGCTAAACTCTTCTGTGTGAAAGACCGCAAGCCCTTTGCCTGACACATAAATTTTTATGCCTCCTTATTTTGCAATAGTTAAAAATTAAAAAATGGGCTGTAACTTCAGCACTCATTTTCCATAACTATTACAAGACCAGTATATTCATCTTTTTGATTAGCAGCAAGTTCACTCGTATTTCTTTGTTTCTGAATGTTGAAAAATTAAAATATCTAATTATTGGGAGCTGGACCTTTTCTGTTATTGGAATGTGTGAAAGTTTAATTTGTATATATATGGCTTTGCGTACTGAAACTTACAAATATGCAAGTACTCTTATTAACCAGGAAACAAAAGTGTCCACATTTTTAAGTGACTATAATGTTTTTTAATCTTAATGAAAATCAATTAATATCATGGATGATGAAATAAAGAATGAAAATATGTTTTATTTAAGAAGGGATAATGTACTATTCATGTCTTGTAAGAAACAATACTTATATTATATTATGCTTCACAGATGACTAATTCATAATATGTGGAGCAATTTTCAGTAAAAAATAATTCAAAAATGGATAATTTTTTTCCCAGACTTTATTCAGAATACATAATTATTTTACATAGCTTTTCATCTCTGAAAATAAAGACATATCAGATAAAATTCCTTGAATACAGTATAAATATTATTATTCAACCATATTGTTTCAAAATTTATGAGTACTAGTTTCAGTTTCAGAAAATTCTGCTGGCAGAGCTTGCTCTTGACTCTTTATACATACCAGATTCCTGCCCATCGTTTACTGAAAAATAAAGAAGACTAAATTCAATTATGAAACACGAGATCACTGAAAACAATGCACTATTCATTTTGCAAACATAAACCTGAAATATTAAAAATGATCAGATATGTTATGAGATTAATTATGAACAGAAAAATTTTCAGTACTTACATACTACCCCATTGGCCATGAAAATTGGTGCAGACTTACCAATCATTCCTGAGGAAATCCTTCACAGTCAATGGGATAAAGTGTTAAGTACAAATTTTCTGATTCCTCTTTAAAAATAAGAGAAAATTTTGGCATGTAGGTCCTTGAGAATGCATTGTTAACATAAAATGAACTATTCTCTATTATCCACAATTGGGGGTATCACCCTGGCCAAAAGGGCTCATTGTTGCCTACTTTAACAATTTTCTCTTATACTATTATTATACTACCAAGTTACATACAAACATAAGCATTTTTATTTGTTTATTAGCCATATAACATTACAAAATAAAGCAAACTCAGAAAAAAAAAAAAAAGGCTTCTTTTATAGAAACTGTATGGCAACAGATAAACTGCAAAATATTTGTCCATTATACTTTATATTTTTCAAGCATTACCAAAGGAATGGAATGCTGTCCTGAAAAACATTTCTTATTTTTAATTTCTTTAAATATATCAATCACTTAAAATTATATGCTCGTATATCATTTTCCGGAATTCAGTTATATTAACTGGCGTATTTAAACTTTGATTTTTAATCCTCTGATAAGCATAGTAGCATACTAAAACACCACAGCTCATATTATCAGTTTGAAAAATATGCAAAGGACAAATTATTTTCCATTTAGTGCTAGTAGCAAATATTTTAGCTAAAACCTTACACCATGTATGAATTAAAATTTGATACTCTTGCACACATGATTTATTTTGTGGATCATAAAATTCAAATACCATATCTGGAATACTTACTATTATTAATATCCAATGACAATTTAAATTTGCAGGGATAAAAAATAATTTTGCTGATTTTAATCTTGTTAATAACATATCTTTAATACAGGAATTTGCTTTAAGTATTTGTAAATTAGACTTAACAAAGGCAAAATCTTCATAACTTTAATATTTTAAACAAAAAAGCATCAATTATAGTATTATAGAGCCATCCTTTTCGAAAACACAAAGATACAGATTTAAACAAGTGTCCTTCTTCATTACTTATAAAAGGATCTATAGATTTTAACATATATGGTGCAATTTCAATATCATGTGTTTTTAAACATGATTTGGTCAAATCTTCATTCATTCTAACATTTACTGAAAAGTTTTGCTCTGCTAAAGATGCATTTATCTTTTCCCGTGTGTGAGGTTAAATTCTCAGTTAAAATATTATAAATAAATTTTCTAAATTGAAGGGTATCTAAAGGAAGATATAAGCCTAATTTATTTACATGTTGAAATGCATGATAACAGATGAAGACACCACAACTGCTTTCATCATTCCGTAAAGCATGTGGTGGACACTGAATATCCCATAAACTGTTAATTAAATTAGATCATTTATTAGTTAAGTTTATGTATTTTGGATTGCATGAATTTATTAAAAAGTCATATAAATAAAAGGTATTTTTCTTTCAATCTGCTATGATCAGAATCCAATGAGAATCAATGCAAGCAGGAATCAATAAATATTTGAAAGAATTCAAAGAAATGGGAAAAACATTTCCAAGTGATAATGCATCAGATATGATAAGCTGGGTAATCGAGGAATCAGCAAAAGTATATTCATCATCACTTTCTAAAATTCTGTATAAAAATGCATTTATGATTACATCAAATAACCACCCCCTAACAAAATCTGCACAAACCGATTTTATAAAAATTTCTTCACTCGTACTGATTATAAGAATCTAAAGACTTTAAAGCAATACGATTGATACTATAGCAACCAAATTGAAAAATTCTTTTAGAAATATCTTTGCTAGACTTTAATGGAAGGGAAAATGATTTATTTTGATCAATTCTGGTTAAATCACACAGATATTGATCACTGTTATTTAAATCAAATGCTATGGCTTTAAATTTAATTTTCTTTTCCACACATTCATTTATTTCTGGGTCATCTACACTATCATTAAGATCTTCGATTCTTGTTCTGCTGACGTTTCTGCAATTTTCTTTTTTTAGAAGTTTTAAACAATTGTGGGTTAAGTTTTTGATTTGGTGAAATTGGACATGATGCACTTGTAATTGCTCTTGAATTTTCATTCGAGTTTAAAATTCCCCTACATTCTGAAACTAATGAATTTAATGTTATATGAACTCACTTTAACATGACATTTTGGACTTTTGGTTGTCTTATTAATCGCAGTAATTCTACAAACTTTTCACATGCATTTACTCTCTGTTCAATACTTTGTGGAATGTAATGATTAACAGAATACACATTTATTGATTTCATACTTTCATTGAATTTCTGATTCGATTTAAGATTAATCCCTGAGGGATTAAACATACAATCATTTTGTCTATTAAGAAATGAATGCACTTTATGTATATGTTTGCAAAGCAATTTATCTAAGCAATTGCCGTGATACAAGTGACTACACAATGAGACAATACTTTAGGGCACCTATAAAAGCAAAAATCCTGACACGGACAAATTTCAAAAAGACGCTGCACAGTATATATTTTATTTTTTGCCTGGGAGCAAACAGCCCAAGAATTATCAGAGCATTTATTTACATCACTGTCCCTAATTTTTAGTCCTCTCTGATGCCTACTTAAACAAAAAATGGAATTTCTGGGAGATACATTAGTGTATAATTTAAAGGTATGCTTTAAATATTTATCTTTCTCAATTGTCAGAAGTGTAGAAATTAAAATATCTAATCGTCTATTATGTCTCTACTTAAAATAAACAGTTTTCAACTGATTGTGAAAAGATTCACAGTACATGTTAGTATCAGTAAATGCATGTGGAAAGTTTCGATAACATAAAGCCCATTCTTCTAATCTATTTTTATAATTTTCAGAAAAATATTCAATAAAATCTCTACTTTTCCTAGAATAGTCATTCAAAAATTTCCTTATTTGATCATGAAAAGTGATCTGGTTTCTTTCATGTAATATTTTTGTTAATTCTCCTAGCATTTTTTGTCGTACTTCCTTATCTACCACTTTAGAATTAAGTTGTCAGAACCAACTTTGGCGTACGTGCCACGAACATAAAAGCTGTTTAACATTTTGGCCAAAAACCTTTGAAAATGCAGGCTATGTAACTTCGTCATCATCTGTCATTACGCAGTTTACATATAAATTTGGTACACGACACTTTAAACTATTAAATAAACAATAAAGAGTGTCAGCATCTAGAAAATTAGTAATAAAATGAGCAACTGGATAGCCACAACCAAATTCATCAGGTACTATAAGATTAAGAAGGTAAAAATCATACTGGTTAGTCTTATGCGGAGAATCGATACATAGAATCTCTGTACAACCTTTTATCATCATTTCTTTCTGTTCACGTGTCTGAAGACCAAAAGCAAACGATACTTTATGATTTGTAAGATTATCTAGATCAGTTGGACTGTACAAAGTTGAATTATTCTGAGGCTTATAATATATATTATAATAACACAGGATTGTATGCTTCACATTTTAAAGTTTCAATGATTGAATTAATAGAAACTGCATCACTACTTGGACGCAATGAATTGTTTAAATATCTAGAATAAGCACAAATAGCTTTACGGGAGACAAAGCTTTCCTTTACAGGGAAATTATTTCTATTCTCGCGATTTCCCGATCCATCTTGTAAGATATCCCTTATTTTTTGTGGAGGCACAGACAAACGTAAATTTGCTTTTATCAAACATCACGTACTTTGTTTCAATGGATGATATTTACAATTTTCAAACTTTTGCTCATGATTATGTTTAGGAAAGTAAAAAACAGAGATTTTATTCATTTCTTCACAAGTCCATATTCTGACTGGACAACATAAATTTTTTGAAATTGTACCTTTTTCACTTTTCCGACTAGTATTTTTTCAAAATCAGAATAACCTTGCGTGGTAAAATGACAACAATAATAATGATAAGTTTTAGAATTTTTCGTTACTTTAGAAAACTTCCTGAATGAAGTAAATGTCGAGGTTCCTTCCAGTTCTATCCAGTCTTGAAAATAACTCATTGTTTCAAATGAATATTCTTTTAAGTTATTTAAATTATGTTCATCTGCTAAATGCTTATTAAAATTTAAAACATATGTAAAAGACTTATGGCAATCAGCTATGAAGCATACATACAATTTATTAACTTTTGTGCAAAATTTCTTATGTTTAAAAAATGATAATTTGCAAGGATAACAGTTATCACAATTTAGACATTTCTGAGGGTAAACAGAAGAAAAATTTTGTTTTAAATCAGGTACTTGTTTATTTGAATATATTTTTTTTTTTTTTTTTTTTTTTGGTTATAAAATGAATTTTTCGATTTATACGTTTTCAAGCATATTTCACATTTACGAAGATAAGCCATTTCTATTTTGTCATTAATACATTCTTTGGTTTCTAATGTTTTAACACTCTATACATTATCAATGTTTATAGCAATATTACTTTGAGGAGAAGTTAATGAAAGTTTAAAATTTTCAGTTTTTCTTTGCAATTCTTTTTATGATTATTAAAAGAATTTTTAGTTTTATAGTTTTTTTTACAAATATCACATTTTCTAGAGTAAAGTGATGGTGCATTACAGTCAATTTCGGACCCCCCCCCTCCAGTCAGAATAGGACACATGGACTTATTTTCCCTCTCTTGACAATTAATTTCACTGCTTTCTACATGATCTTTTAGTAAACAAAATTTATTAAAGTGAAAGAAACTTAGGCCAGAACTACAAGTGCTTTCTCTGGTCATAGAAATGTTCTTTTCCTGCAAAGCATAACTAGAGGCAGAGTAAAAGTCATCTTTTATACACAATTTAGGTTGTGAAATATCAAAATTTGTTGAATCATTTTTTAAAATCCCTTTGCCACTAACAGAAGAACAATACAATGGATAACAATCACTGAAAGAAACAGCACTTGCCTGCTGTACACTACAACCAGCAGCAGCGATTGCATTTTTTAGTGATGGTCCCGTGTAGGCCATTACACTTTTTAGGCGCAAAACAGCTAAAGCAGCATTCTTCGGATCAAGCGTCAGAACGTCAGTACATTGCATTCAGGTACCCGGGCGTGATGCGCTACCCTAGATTAACATACTATTCGATTTTCAAGCATATAAAGTTCCTAATTTGGAGTAGGTACGAATACATGCATGAAGTGAAGTTCATGGTGATAATCCTGTGTGATCCTAAGAGACTTGAGCCACCACAGTGGCTAACACGCCCCATCGGGAGAGGGCAAGTGCGGAATAGAAAAAGAAATGCCAGTTGCAACCGAGTCCAAAGAGTCCAGTGTGACACACATAAATATTGAAATACAACACACAAATATACAAGCAATAATAAGAAATTGAGTAAATAGATGCAAAAATGAAAAATTAGTATAATATATTATGCATGGGTGATAATATGTGAGTTTATATATTGACAATTGCAAATCAGAAACATTACATATGATAAGTAAGCATATCAACAAGTTAATTTAGATGTCTGAGCACGGCCCGAGGCCTTTTTTTGAAGGCCTGGCTATTGTAATTGTAATCCAGTACAGGAATAGTAGGGTTACAGACTTTAGGGATTTTTTGGTAGAATCTGAGGGCCAGAGTGGCCATATATTCTTTCAGATATGGTATGTTAAATTCGCGGTGGATTGCCGCATTTCTAATAAACCACGGACAACCCGCCGCTTGCCTAAGCACAATATTTTGCAAAACTTGCAGTTTTTGTACATGGGTATCATAGGTATACCCCCAGACAGGGCAGGCATAAGTGATGATGGAACGTAACATGGCTTTATAAATGAGTAATTTGTTATCAATAGACAGAACGCTGTTTCGGGCAATTAAGGGGGCGAGTGTAGTATTAAGGGGGCATTCTTCAGACGCAAACCGCCACTAACAGTTAAATCCTTCCTTGGACACCACCATCATCAAAAGCACGAATTAGATTCTTTTGAAAACTAGCAATTGGGACAGTAGTGTTCGTAGAAGAATTAACAGTGGAACTAGCACTGCTCCTCAGAAAACGGCCAGAACCACGGACTGCAACACTTCTGGAGGAGTCAACATCAGCAAGGGTGTCATTTCTACGTCAGGGGCTGGGAGTGACGTTATTCCTTGAATGCAAAACAAAAGCAGCTTCTTCAGATGATCGCCAGTACCATGAACACCAACAACGGGAATGACAACATTCTTAGGACATGGGCCAGGGATAGCAATGTTCCTTGGATGCAAATCAGAACTAGAGCAAGGGACGGCAGCATTCCTCGGATGTGAACCAAAACCATGGACAGAAACATACTTAAAATGAGAGCCAACACTACGTATGGCAACATTTCTAGAATGACATCTAGGTTTAGTCTCATTCCTTACATGCAAACCAGAATCAGTTCTACGGAGTGATCCACCACCATGCAATGAGACCGAGAGCTAGCATCTGGGTTGGCAACGTTTTTAGAATGTGAGCCAGGGGTGGTATCATTTTGCAGATGCAAACTAGAACCATCTGTGGGGTTAACAGCATTCCTTGAATGAAAGTCACCACCATGGACAACACATTTAAAACACGATCCAGCACCAGGAATAGCAACACTCTTCAGTCAAGAGCCAGAAGCAGCTTTAGCAGCATTTCTCAAATCAGAATTAGCCTTTTTAGTAGCATTTACAGCACAACCATGCTTCAAATCAATTGAATAAAGAGGATAAGAAGGGCTTGCAGAAACAAAAGAATCACTCAGAGGTGGAAAATCCAACGCAGTAAATGAAACACAAGACAATACAAAATGACTTACCTTTGCAGAAACTGGCTTTGAAGTCAAAGCAGTCTTGATATTATCCAGGAAAACTGCCACAAGATATTTGTTCCCCAGACGGTTTAGGTGTAATCCATCCCTAGCCAATAACCTAGCTCCAAATTGATGAGACGACCTGCAAACAAAAAAAAGCTTCTCGATTTTGGCAGCAATTTTCAAGTTGAGAATTAATTTCTACAATTTTTCTATTAATTACCTGTAAACGGTTCAAAGCTGCTACTCGCTGATTTAAAATTGTGAAAAAATCTTCACCACGTGGTAGGATATCTGAAATGATAACATTGATATTCGGGTTCAAAGTTTGGCTTAATCCTAGTATACGGTGCACATGAGAGTTGGCGAAATTTGGGTTTAAGAGACTAATAAGCGCGCCAATTGTGGTAACCAAGCCAATTTTGAAAGCTCTGGAGGAGAGTGCATTTGGGAGCATTTTCGCGCATGCTCATTAAACATATTAAATTGAGAAGTTTTGATTGGTGCAGTTGGAAGAGAAGAATTATTTCAAACCATTGTTTGAAGTTCCGAAGTCTTCAGCTGAACTGAACGAGAAAGGATAACGTATGTTCAGGTAAAATTTATTTATCTTTTATTTTTTTTTTTTATTTTTTTATTTATTTTTTTTTTTTGTATTTTTTAAAATAACAGTAGTGGTTCCGCCGAGTTTGTGATTGGTTAATATTTTTTAATTAATTGATTTTTGGTCAGATACTGAATATGATTTTAGTTTGATATCGTCTTTTATTCTACAGTTCGAGTTGCTAACGTATTTTGTTCTACAGTTGGATAACGTTACTTTTCGATTATGATGTGCAGTGCTATGAATTGCGAATATTTAAACACGAAATTTTTTTGGAAGTTAGAACTGGAAGGAAAGCTTGCTGTAATTCAATGGGCAGTAGATGCGTATTGCTGCCGAATTTTAAAAATCGCGCCATGGCCGCACCGTATACTAGGATTTGGAAGGAACGTAGAGTGCTGTTAAGCGTGGGATGAAGGGGACGAAAAAGGTAAGCGAAGAGTTTGACTTTTATTTGGTAGAATATATGTGGCGGCGCCTGAAAAATAATAAATCGTCATCCTAAAAAATGAAAGACTTTATATTTGCAATAAAAGCAATATTGACGCAATAAAAGCAATATATCCGCCACCCGAGTTTGAGGGCCATGGCATTTGAGTTATGATATAAACCCTAAAACATATGTGACACTGAGCCATGGTATTTAATTTATTATATTTGATATGTGAATGTTTTGTATTTGTTGCGATGCATGTTGAAAATTATATTTTTATTTGTTATAAAGGTCTGTTAAAAATTATTTTCAATTTCTAAATGCTTGCTTTTTTTCTTGTGTCTCACAGTATGCTTAGGATTTATTATCTTATGATTATCATTTTGTTTACTGTTTTTGCCAACTCAAACTTGTGGTGACGCTTTACTTTGAGGTTGCCAAAAATTTGGCGGCAAACGTAAACGCATCATTTTGGTGTTGGCGACAATTTTAAAAATCGCGCCAAGGCCGCACCGTATACTAGGATTTTACCCAAAGTTTAATATCCTTAGAGAGGTAATCTTACTTTTTAAGAATAACTTCAACATTGTCATTCGAATTGTTGGTACCAACATGTACCAAAATCAAATGGTATCGAGAATTGTCCAAAAAGGATTTAACCTTTCTATTATTGCACCAGGAAAAGAATGTAAATCTACTTCATAATTCAGAAGATTCGCAGGTAAATATTCATCCAAATATTTAACCATTGAATCTCCAATTATAAGCAATTTCATCTTTTTTGGTTGCATATCGGCAAAACAAACACAACTACAAATCGAAACACAGATCAATAATTTGGTAATATATACTGTAAATAAAATGCAACTATAAATTAAATGAAAATCAAATCAAACACTAATCATAAATATAACAAAATACAAATAATTATTAATAGAAAAAAAAAGTAAATAGCTCAAGTAATGCGAGAAAAATGGCGCAAAAAATACACACCTCACTCAAGCATATGAACCAAATTCGCGTCAATTCTTCAGCTTGCGGAAAAATTTACGGGGGAAAAAAAAAAAAAAAAAAAAAAAAAAAAAAAAAAAAATAACGCCAAATGCTCGCCAAGCTTTGTTGCCAACAGAGATATCAAAAGTACATATCCGGTGATGACGTAGAACACACTTCCGGGTTCCGATTTGCGGAATTCTGTAAAACTCCTTCAGAGCAGGGTACGGAGAAACTTGTTTAGGGCGACTCCATCTTACTTCCTACCTCCATGGCTCTGAAGCACCGGCGATCCCTACGTGGTGACCAAAACACTGGGTCATTTACCATTGAGTTCTATGGGATTTGACGCGTTCGGGTGTAAATATTTTGTAATTACGTCGCAAATATACATATAAGTGTATATATTTTCTTTTTCTACAATACTTCAGAGTCCTAAGTATGTGAAAACAACATATTTTTAAACAACATTTCATTCTGAATGGAATTAAATGCTATACTTTTCACAGGACAGTTTTCTCAGAATGGTTTAATTTGAATGAAATATTTTTCACAAGTTTTCGTTAATTATATTAGAAAAAAAAATTAAGGTAATTCGATTTTATTCGGTTAAGGTACAAAAATTAAGATCAAAGTTTATTGTATTATTAATATTAAAATTATGCATTATTTCTTTTCTATTTATAGAGCTTCTTCCTAAAATACTTTCTTAAATATGACATGATTTTTTGGCTTCTGAGGCTTCTTTTAAATCGAAAAATGTAAGTCAATTTATAATTAATGCTCTATTCGGTTCATTTTAAATTAGAGAATTATTATGAATTAGCGAAATACTTATTTAAAGTATTTCGCTAATTCCTAATAATTAAATAGGTATTAAATAGTATTTGACTTTCTCTGAACATTTCTGAAAGGGAATAAAATAAGTTTTTTTTTTTTTTTTTTTTTTTTTTTTTTTTTTTTTTTTAAGTGTTATTTAAAACTTGTAACTGAGTTATTATAAAATGTAAGGGGAATAATTCTTTTAATTATACTTATCAGATTTTTTTTTTACTCTTCATTTCAACAATACATATTCCAAAACTCTTTATTACGTTCTTAAGTCGCATCTCATAGCATTTGCTTTACAATACCTTTTAACAGATTGTTTCCCAATACGAACAATTCTTGCTTAAATAGTTTTATAACGTATTTGTCAACAGGATTTCAATTTATGTTTACAATTCAATATTAAGGTTATTATATATTTAGATAACATTTATAATCATTATAAATTAGATACATTTAATCATTAGATTTCTTCACAGTACTTTCACAGTTGTTTCACAGTTCACCTCCGTCGATTACCCTATTTTCAAATTCTGAATAAGCTGTCTTGATGATGTAGCACGTTCGCATGGTCACATCATCTTGACCGCACATGGTACACTTCCGCCAAATTCGCAAATGTATCCCTCTTCTGTTCCACACATTTGTGTAAAACTGTACATAATTTTACACAAATGTGTGATTCCAAATCAAGGGAAAGCTAACATGTCGGTATATCTGTGTGTATATTTATTAATTTTGACGAGGATTGCAGCATTTGATGGTGATTTTATTTTTAGTTAACACAAATAAGTAAAACGTGTAAGCCCAAAGTGATTATTTTTCAGATATATAAAATTAAAACGATGGGTTTAAAATGAGCAGCAGTAAAGCCTCTCCTCTAAAAAATTTTAAAAGGTACATGTTACAATAATATATGGATGTGAAAAAAATTTGTTTTATTTAAAACATTTTGACGTTTGGAAAATAAAATAAAAGTAGCGAATACTCTATCAAGGGTATCGAAAGACGTATACAATTTTAAATGTACCGTAAGGTATTTTTCATTCTTTAAGCATAACATTTTTCTTAAAATCTATATTTTTGTAGTGCAACAGCTTAGAATTTTATGAAACAAATTCATAATCAAAATCGCTGTTGTTAGTTATCGAAAAATAACCAAGATGTGATTTTTGCGTAAATGTCACTAAACTATACAAATTGCTATTATCCATCACACTATGAATGTTTCTTTCATGCGAGAGTGTCCCTTTTTCGATTTCTATGGAACTGTCGTGTGTCGAAATACTATCAGAATCTTGTCAAGCGAGCTTCTGAATGTAAACAAAGAACACCCCGTCTGGTGACCCAAGCTTCAAAGCAGTGCTTCACTTCTAGGGCGGAATGGCCCCTCCTCCCTTTCCTACCTCCAGGGAATCGAGCTGATTTTCTTTCCGGTTGAGGATTCTGGTAGTCGGCACTGCGGTTGACTTCTTGTGGGATCATCCTTTCCTCTGGGTCCTAAACAATCCTAAAATAATCATGCGAAACTTTTTATATAATTAAAATTATACATAATTAAAACTTAATATAAAAAACAAGGAAATAAGCAATAAATCTCATATTTTCAAGAGAAAACAGTCATCACTCCAGTATCGAAAGCATCGAATGAAAAACTGTTGCCAAAACCACATTTCTAAAAGAATGAAATGATCATCAGAAAGCAATAACCAATACAAAACGATTATCAGAAAGCAATAACCAATACAAAACGATCATCAGGAAAGCAATAACCAATACAAATTGTGCTTTGTGGATGGCATAATTCAAAATATACAAACCTCTTTGCCATTAGCTAATAAAGGGAGAGAGGGAAAAAAGGAAATTCTTTCTGTTCTGCCTCGCGAGACACATGCGCGTCAGAATAAGAAGATTGCGGTGTGCGTGTTGCGTGTCCAAAAATCAAAAGAAAATAAGCAGCATTTCATCTCATATCTCCAGTGTACAAATCATTGAATGAAAAAATGTTGCGAAAACCCCATTTCTAAAAGAATGGAACTATTCAAAATGATGCGATTTCCTCAAAAAAGATTTAAAAAAAATAAATAAATAAATAAAAAATCTGGTTCGAATTTAAAAAAAATCGCTTGGAGGTGCACTGGCTCTTTGTCTACATGCGCCTATGTACCAAATTTTGTAGCCCTGGATCTATTAGCTTAAGCACAGCACGAACGAAAGATACACACAGATTTTGATACTTTGATACGGACGTGATTATGCCAGAGCTTCTACTGCGGCAGCAGTACTTCCCTGCAACCTGAGATGTTTCCACGATGGGCATGGTGATGAGGTTTACATGAGTAGATTCCAAGATGGGAGATTACAGAGACAGACTCTTTCTTTTATTATATGTAGAGAAAACAAGAGGCTGGTTTCTATTTGTATAATTATGCAAAGTTCTTTAACTACGAATTAAAAAAATGATGAACTACGAACCCTTTGACTACGAATTAAAAAAAAATTACCCCGTTTTCTGTCCAAGTGAAGGTCATAAATAAGGTAAATTTAGCATCTGGGATTTTTTGGCAAACGGTTTTCAAGCGAAGGGCTGGGACACATATGTCCCAGCCGCAGGGGCGTAGCTAGAGGGGGGCAAGGGGGGCATCTGTCCCCGGGCGCAGAATCCAAGGGGCGCCAAACTGATGTTACGACATTTTAGAATTAAATGTTTTCCATCCTTGGCAAGCAGTAGGGGGAGCGAAATCTTCACTTGTCCCTGGGCGCTGAAAACCCTAGCTACGACTCTTCCCAGCCGTAGTTAATGATGGAATACATATGTTTCGCACGTAGCGATCCAGTTACTATAAGCACACCTATTATCCCTTAAAACTTTACTACATGAAACAGATTTTACATCGTATGGTACTGGGTAAAGCATTCTTTGCGTAACATTACTCATTGGGCAACTCGTATTTGTTACTTTTTCAGTGTTCATTTGTGTACAACGAACACAGCAACGTCATGATTTTCCAACTATTTTACAATGATCCCCAACATTCATGAGATTTTAAATACATTTTAACCCAGCAATAATTTTTAAACTTTTAGTGAGACATGTCCCGTTAACAGTCAAAGTTTTAATATTTTGTAATAAGTCCATGCGGCAATAATTAGCAGTAATCCATTAGTTGAGATGTATGCATAATGATTTACATTAACGCAGAAATTTATTTAAAAAAGTTGAATACGAACGCCGAGAAAATTCTGCATCTTATATTCACGAAGTCAAGGGTCAGGTGTCACCTCTCGACTCTCTCTTTCTCCTCCGCTCGAATCGCGTCACCTCCTCTGCTCAATTGCATTCATCCGTCGTAATCGCTACAGTTCTTACAATTGACCCCTCATTCTTGATATCATGTGTACAAAATCGATACAATAATAACTTTACTTGAAAGAGTTTACTACTTAAAACAAGATATATCAGTTTTTCCACAGTAAAAAATTTCGAAATGTGTGAATTTTAGGCTTTACAATGATTACTCATTCACTTTACAATCAAGCACTTAATTATGCGCTTCATGATTGTAAAGTGAATGCTTAATCGTTGTAAAGCAGTCACTTTACAATCCGCATTGAATTAAGCATTTTATTCTGCGTTTAATGATTTAAGAGGGAAAAAATGTAGATAATACAAATCTTCTATACAAAAGGTATGAAATTTATAGAAGTACTGCACTAGTATGAAGGCTTACAAGAGTATCATTTTTGCTGATCTGAAACCGTGATTTTCGAGAAAAATATCAATACTCATCTTCCATAAATTGCTGTAAGTTGTGTACCAGAATGGGAAAAAAATGTTATATTTTATGCAAGTAAAGAAATTCATATTAATATTTTAATCATTTTGGAGGTAGTTTGTTGTTACAATCTATTGCTGAAATAGAGAGAGACCACCAGGTTATTTTAGAAATGCCATTTCTCTCTTCGTTTCTGTGTCTAAAGTGTTTAATAAAATACCCAGCAAGGTGGGAAATGCCGAGAGTACATGAATCTTTTGCTTTTAACTACTGTCATTTCCAAATCAGATTGTAAGTTCACCATGCATTGAAAATTACGCAAAGTATGCTAAACCAACTCATGGAGCTGAAAGCTGTCTGCGGTATGCTCACATTTCCATGCAATCTAACTGACTGATTTACTACATTTTTATTGCTTTGTTACGTTAAACATGCATTACTTGCTCTCCTCGACACTTCCAAAGAGTAGATTCAATGTAATCAAAACTTTGCTCAGCTTAGCACTCCAAGGGCTAACAAGTAAACTTCCTATCACTAAAAGACACTTAGTTCCCGCTACGGTGGACGATGCACAGACCGGAAATAAATTTACAGTTTTACTATTCGATCAAGAAACTGATTACATGGATCCAAGACGCTGAACCCAAATCCCGCCGAAGATATCTCAGGGTCAAAACCAGATGCTGATCTATATCTATTCCAAACCTAACTGCATAAAAAGTCATCATGATGAGAATGATTCCTAATGAAAATACCCTAACAATCCGAAAAGCTAAGTGGGACAAGAGGTATTGAATCATAGTGCATAGGACACGGCTGAATATCCGCAGGGATCTGGAAAATTCCACTCATCCAGGCTGGCGAACGAAGAAACACATGGAGAAGTCTGAAGAGGCATTTTACTAGCAACGGAATAAAAGAAAAACTTCCGAGGTCGCTTGAAGAAACCATCAGAATTGATCCCAACAATTGACCGCACGATGACTAAGCTGATAAAATCGAAGGCTGGTACATACTACTCATTCATATTAATAACCACAAGCCATTTTAAGTGTCCTTATGGGCCTGCCTTCAAATACTATAATACAAATACTTCAAATGCAAGACATTTTAGAAGGCTTGACACAGCTCACATTCATAGCAAATAATTTTCAAGAATCTACTAAATCTAGAAAATAAGAAAATCAAACGCTGCGCTACTCTTTTTTTTCTCGACACTTTGCCCAAGAACGACAGGCAAAGACTTATCTACAATGTCACAAAGTTGGAAGTATGATCATCAAAGTTGAGTCCTACCTACCGCGAATGAAATGGTCCTGTGCAATGCTGCTGCTGTCAGAGTTTTAATCACGTTTAATAATCAAAATAGAGCTGCGTCAAATGAGGTATAAATCAAAATTCTCGTCTTTGAGCAAAGAAATGTGAAAAGGAGTTGAAGTGTACAAACGGTGATTTGGGTCATAAAGCCATTTTTAGGGTATGCGAGAAATTTACAAAATTTTCCAAGACACAATCTACTAAATCATACGTGTACAGAATGTTGCACCCAAATTTAATCAAATCCCAGCTTCATCTGTTGTACCTCTCACATACAGCGAGAATAAGTCTGGCAACAACTGCAGGTAGAAAAATTCTGCAGCGCTTGAATAACAACAGCGAATAACATTCCAGACATGTTTTTGGAATGAAGTCAATTTCATCTCGGAGAGACGATTGCGTTATAAAATTTAGTTTGGATGAATGAAATGGAATCCACTGCCCGATGATGATACCAGTAAAATATATTTAGAAAATTAGCTGGGTTTGAAAGGATAAAACCCTTATGTTTGATGCGGTATTTAACCTCCTAAAGCTGTCTCGAGTTCAGAAAATTATGCTGGGCTTATTCTCGTTGTGGAGATAAGTTCAGTTTTTGTTATTGTGTTTATAGTATATAATTTGCAAATATATGATTAGAATTCTATTAAAGATAGCCGCTAATTGGTGCTTTGGCTGCTCCAAGTTTGTTGGGTTAGAGCTTCTACGTATGAGATTTCTAAATGAAAATTAAGTGGTCAGGTCTTAGAACTATTTTTGGGTTTCAGTTATAATTTCTGTTTTGATTTCAATTGATGGTGTTATGTCGTGAGCAAACCATTCTTAAATTACACCTGACTGCCACTGGCTCCGACATAGCAATGAATACTCTACATCTAAAAATTTTAAACACCATTCCAGAATTTTGAAAATTAATTTAAACCAGCCAGTGGGCTACCCTCTTTTATCTCACTTGATCCTTGTCTCTCCAGTTTGGGGATTATTCATTTCCAGATGTCTTCACCCATGGGTTCATGAAACATGTCCCATGGGTCCATGTATGCGGCTAAAATAATATCCGAACAGATAACCTGACTTCTAAGTTTCCTCGTCGTCAGATCTAGCTTGAGCAGGCTCTCAAGATTGTTCTCTTGCTAGACAAGTCCACACAAGGCACGGAAATAGAAGATTGTTTTATGCTCTGGGACAACAATTCTCAATGCGATGTAGTATACCTAATTCTATTTCTGCATGAATGTATATATGCTTCTCGCATTGTGAAAAAAGAAAGATTTGGGGGGGGGGCTGATCTTTTAGTAATGTAAAAGGTATGTATGGAGGGAAAAAAGTTGAAAAACCACTGTTACAGATAATTGTTGAAAATCCGTTGATACTTTGGTGTTTTTCCTGGCATTGAGCAGGATGATTCGTTCCTGCTCTTGCCAGTATCCTCAGAGAATCTCGACTGGGCCTGACATATGATAAAGCCCGAAGATGAGAATTCTCCATACGGGGTAGAATTGAAGAGGTGAATACAAGAAGAAGCAGTTTCCTTCGATGTTTTGAAAGTAACGCATAAGACTGGTCACGTGGGTGGTGCAGAGTCCGAAATCCCAAATTGCCAACTATTGTACAAAGTAAAACATACAAACAGTAAAAGAAGAATCAAGTAAAAGTTCACTATTTACATTATATACAGTAGACCGTCAGCTCTTAAAGAGTGGAAATAAATATCTGCGAATTTGCAGGCATCTGGGGGCCAGGAGCTACCTAACCGATCAGCGGCAGTAGCAAAGTCCAGAGTTCAAGCCTATTTTTCTGCCAGTTTTTAACAGAAAGAAACTAGAAAATCTTCGAATGCTATGGTTTAAGATTCAAGCTGCATGCGGCCCAAATGCACAATTTGAAAGGGCCGAATTAATTTTATTTCTTTTAAACCAGAATGGAAAAATGTTTTTTAAACAAAACAAATTTTCTAATCAATCTTATTTACTAAATATTTATCAGAAAAAACACAAATAGTGATAATAATGACGCAAAGATTCTAATCCTGCAAGACATTTCTCTTGGTTACACTCTGTAATTCAAATGCATTGACAGTTAATAAATTTTCAGACTGACACTTATTTCAGATCATTTTAACACCTGTATGGTGAGTTAACTTACATGAACTAATAATAAAAAAAAATACGACAACTTTCCAAGTAGGTCCAAAAATTTAAATAATAACAACCTGTTATCTGTCTTTTATTTTTCTTCAACGGGTATACTCCTTAACTCTATTTTAAAATTTTCTGGGGCGTTCCTCACTCTCGTTTTTAACGGTAGCGAAAAATTGGGCTTCAAATCATTAAAAGTGTTAAATATTTCTTTCCAAATTCTTGTCATAAAAATTAATATCATAATAATGCTACTTAATTTGCGAAAATAAGTTTGAGGGCTGTGTAAAATTGTTTCGGAATACTGACAATTTAGTACCAATGATTGAACGTGAAGCTACGATTGGCCAATCAATAAATTGCTTCGCAGCATTGACAGTTTAGTACCAATGACTGAACGTGAAGCCAGTGGCGTCATCTATTGGCCAAACAATAAATTGCTTCGGAGCACGGACAGCGCCATCTATTGCACTATGAATGATCTATAAACGAAACGCAAAAAGGAAGTAAATTCTTGTAAAGGTCACTGTAAAATGAAATTGGTCATAAACCAAAACCAAAAGATTTTGATGATGACATCTAATTGGAATTTTTTGTTTCACTCTAGCTAAATTATTTATAAACCTCTTACACTGACGGATTGAATTTTTGCGGTTTCTTGCAAATTTAATCAGTCTCTCATTGATAGGTAAACTGAGCTATTTAAAAGCAATAAACTGACTTTTTAATACATTAAAATTTTTATTTTACCTTTCTAATAATGTATCTAAGAATGCAAATTAAGAAGCACTTAATCTCTAATATATACAGTCGAAAATTTTTCTATGCATTGCGTTACCTATGTTGTAACGCATTGGCACTCGTGTTGTAATTTGCTGTAAAATGTAGTGCAATAAGAACATTACAAAATGTTGTCTTATTTATTATGATGAAGACAAACAAATCATACACACACTTATATATATATATTGTTACGGATTTTGTATTTAATTTGCTATATTTAGTAGAATTATAATTAAAATTGTTTTATTTCCCCGTGCATTGCAGCGCGGGACGAGTTTTAAGAGAAAGCTACGCCGAAAAATTAAAAATACAGGAGCACGCGCATTTAACATTTAATAAAGAGATATGTCGTAACTGTATACTCTTTTGCTTTCCAGGAATATCGAGAAAATACCAGAGTGTTCTCGTGCATGATTAAAAAGCTTATAAAAGCCGGAGGAAAACAACTCAGTTCATTTTTTTACTTAGTTCTTGTTGTTGACTGTAGCGAATTCGTGGTGAGTTCGGATTAGCTTTCTTTGCGTTTGAATTATGTTCTATTTAACGTTTCAGTAGTTTATAATATAACTACTGTGTGATATCGTACGAATATACGTGAGGGAAAAATTTCAGCATTTTGTTTTATTTCTGGTAATAAGAATAAATTTTGTTGACTTTTTATCGGACTTGTGCATTTAATTTAATACGAACTCGTACGTACGGAACAACATATATATATTAAAGACCATTCAAGAAGCATTCACATTTTAAAAAACGTATTAAATTGAGAAAAGCGCTCAAAATATTCAAATCTAGATTGCTTCGGGAAAAAAAAAAAAAAAAAGAATATCTGAAAGGATTCAGATTTTCACCAGAGAACTTGTTAAGGTTTTTTTATGCTTTTATGCTCTTGCTTAATATCGCAGACTATCAGTCTGCTCTTGAACTCACTCATGCTAACAAAAGCTTCTTTTTTTTTTTTTTTTTTTTTTTTTTTCAATAATAAAGCTAAAAAGACAAAATCACTTTGTTCGCATGTACTTAGAATCCAATAAAAGAATATTAGAATAGAATAGAATAAATTAGAATTTCCAATAAAAGGTTAAGAGTTGCCATACATTTTTTTTTTTTTTTTTTTTTTTTTTTTTTTATATTCGCTATATTATTTCTTTGAAAATTAGCCGAATGAACCACCAGCCGCCTAAAAGAATTATCATAAAAAATAAAAGTATATAGAGATTTGTTGTCGCTTGCAATGTTCTTTTTTATAATTATTTAAACGGCAAAACAAAAGCAAGAATCAATTTTGCGTATTAACATCTTTATTTTTCTTTCTAGCGCTCTGAAATTCCTTATTTATTTTAGTCATGACAACACTTCATGCTGAGTGATGGGTGAAATGAAAGTAGTATTTATTAACTAGTAGAAGTAGTTGTAGTTATTATGACCAATAATAATTGTTACTTACAGATTTGTAGCAAGTCCAGCTAGTGTTATTTCATACAGTTAGTGTTCATACAGATAGTGTTATTTCATACAGTTATTTCATACAGCTAGTGTTATTTCATTGGTTATTTTTTATCAAATATTACTGACCTTGGTTTGACCTTAGTTATTACTCTTGGTTATTTACTGAGTTGCGGAAAGATTAGATCTGAAAGTTAAATATCTTACGCTTTACTGAATGGCAACACGCTGTAAAAATGAGTGGCAAGTGAAGGTAACACGCTGTAGAAGTGAGTGTTCTATTTGAGGCAGTGGCAACACAATGCATTCAAACAGCCGGATTTGTAGATTAAATTTGAATGATAAAAATCTTATATTTTCCTGAATGGCAACAATCTGGGAAGCTGAAGCAAAAAGGTTTGTGAAAAGGACTGTTCTCAGACACTTCTCTCCGAGAAGTGCACCAGAATAGTCCTTTCTTTTCACACCCCTTAAAAACTCTTAAATTTTCACGAAAATATATAAATTTTCAACACTTTTCAAAATTCAATATTTTTATGAAAATCTCTCAAATTTTCATCAATTTTCAAATTTCAATATTTTTATGAAAATATATAAATTTTCACGAAAATATTGAGGCGATAGCTTTAAATTTTCAACATTTTTCAAATGTCTTTAAAATTCATAATTTTCATGAAAATTTATATTTTTTCATAATTTATTAAAGACTAACAGTTTAATTCAAAGACTGATTGAAAATTCATTACTTTCATAGCAGTGTAAATGAAATGTTTTTAAAAATTAAAATAAAAGATTACATAATTCATAGCAGAAAAGGTTATCCCCTTTAGCATTATAAGAAGAAAAACTGAATAAAAATCAAAATATCAAGAAGTATAAAAAATTAAATTATCAAGAAATATAACATCATAAGTCGTGGCGACTCGTTGTTGACGTTTCTTTGGCTTCATTTTTGTGACGTCATTCCATCTATTTTAACCTCCTTCAGCTGCAGATAAAACTTCTTTATTTCTTGCCAGTTCTAAGTTTAAGATAGGCGAGTTTCTTAAATATAAATTTATAAAATGTGTACAAAATAGGAAATAAATAAAGAGAAACAATTCTAAGAAAAAAAATTCTGAAAGGTTTCAGATTTTAAATTAGGTCCAAACGGACTTTCTTTTTAACATTTTGGGTGTTACCTTTATTTAGTAAATACGTTCTTCGCTTTTAAACCATAAAATTGAGTTCAATAGCAATATGGCAAAATAATTTTAAATTAGGCATATCTTTAGAAATTCCGATACACAGTCTCGCGCGCTGAAGATACAATTTTTTTTTTTTTTTCCCTCTACAATGTTGCTATTGCTCGCTTTGAAGACGTTTAGTTTGTTAATCAAAAATTCTCTGAAGTGTTACAAAATATGAAATCGATAATAAAACAAATTTCAAACTCAAATTAGGGCTTCCACATGCCTATATTCTATGGAAGATTACGTTATTCAAATTTTGATTTCTCTAGGCACCGTTGTTTTATCACAGTGCGAGAAACATACACACATTTATGCAAATTCTTCATTATTTCATTAAATATAATACAGGGCGATAATACGCTCTTTCCAAAAAACTGGAAGCACCAAGGAGTTTTGCGATCGTTACGAAATTTGGTATGCAAAAACATCTTGATCGAACGTACAAATGATCAAAGTTTCAAAGGAAATGAACCGGAATTGCGATCATAGCGCGCATTTCTGGTGCGCAATTCGCAAAGTATAAAACCAGTAACAGAGGCGGAAAATTTACTTTTTTTGTTGCTGCCATTGTAATTCCGTAAAGAAGCAACTAAAGATGCTATTATGACGATACCTAAGACCTTACAGACAACTAAACGACTTCGAACGGGGTCACATTGTAGGGTTGCGTGAAGCTGGGTGGTCATACCGAGCAATAGGCCGCCACCTGCAGCGTACAGACACTGGTGTGCAAAGATGTTGGCAGCAATAGTTGCTACAATAAAATTGCCGACGAAACGAAGGCCAAGGATCACAAATGCGAAGCAAAATAAGATGATTGTTCGCCAGGCCCGAACCGCCCCAACAGTATCATTGCCGACTATTCAAAGCACTACAGCCACGTCTATACCTTCGTGGCCATCTCACGGCGATTACCTGAGGCGGGGTTACGTTCACAGAGACCTCTGAGACGTTTGCCTTTGACCCCACAATAGCGTCAGAGTCGTCTGAAGTGGTATCGTAGCCGATCCTCATGGCTACCATCAGACTGGCATCGTATAGTGTTCAGCGATGAATCCCGCTTTACTCTTGAAGCAGATGACCACCGTGTTCGTGTCTGGAGAGGACGGAGCCAGCGGTCCCAATCAGCCTTATTTTTATAAAGGCGTACAGCCATAAACCCCGGTGTGATGATGTGGGGCGCTATTTCTTATGACAGCAGGTCATCTTTAGTTATCCTCCGTACATCTTTAACAGCTCAACGATATGTTGATACCATCCTGCGGCCGGTTGCATTACCCTTCATGGCATGTCATGATGGGACCATTTTCCAACAAGATAATGCCAAGCCACATACCGCTCGCATATCTCTGGACTGCCTCCGTGCGGTTGATACTCTTCCTTGTCCAGTAAAGTCACCAGACATTTCACAAATCCAGCATGTCTGAACATGCTAGGCTACCAGATTCAGGTATGACAAAATATCGCAAATCTGGAACGACAACTGGCAGAATGTGTCGCAGAATGACATTTGGAAACTCTACGAATTCAAGCATGCGTTGCCGCCGGGGGTGGTTCGACCAACTACTAATTTGAACTCTCAATGGGTGATTGTGAGCCGTGAACAGATATCTTGACCTTGATATTTTAATCATTTTATTATCTGTACCCATATTCAATTTCATCGAAAACAACCCTTGCTGCATTGTGCTTCGATTTTTTTTTTTTTTTTTTTTTTTTGCAAAAGAGTGTATTTGGTGGCAAATTTTGAAAAATGAAACAACGCTTGTAGTGAATCAACGCAAAATACAAAACGAAATTAATAGTCCTTTTGGTCAAATAATCCTTTGGACTAAAAATTCGAAATTCAAAATTCGGGCTTCAAGTTGCTTCGGGATTGAATACTACGTTTTTTTACTAAAAATTCGACCGCTCTGTTTGTCGTCCTTTTCGACAATGCAAAGAACATATATACGAATACCCATACAGATTTTTCATTGCTTAATTTTTCTTTTTTAAATAACACATAGCAATAATATTTGATGGCAACCATCTGAAAAGTGATACATCTGTTCAAGAGGAATGGGATAAAATACCTCTTCCCGATAGTACAAAAGGCTTTATTGTGTTGGATATTATGGTGTATAAAGATAGTAAAGAATAAGGTTTATCAAATAGAACATTTAAAGCACAAAAATATTAAGTAAAATATTTCTATAAATACAACGAAAATTGTCTAAAAATGTGCCAACAGCCTCAGTAAAATTCAGATCGGGAAAAGACTGATTCATCAGTGACAGAATATCCGACTTACTACCTGTCAAATCTTTTCGTAGAGTTCATTTACTGTGTCCGGTTTCTAGACCATTCAAAATTGGTGTTTCTTCCTGCAAATACAAGTTCTAACATTCAGCCTTTAGATCAGGGATTTATAAAAGCTTCCAAATGCCATATCAAAAAGATGTTCAGAAAACAATGAACAGGATTGAATTTTGTGAAATTACAGGCACCTTGAAGAGGTAAGTAAATTTATATTTTTTCCCAGAGGCCCTGAATGCAAAGGGTTAATCTCTTAGAACTAGTGAACTGATTTCAAAAATGTGTCTTTTATGCGGAAGAAGCCTCAAAGAAACAGCAAGCTGTAGTTAAAGGCATTAATTGAGGTAAGTTATGACCATTCATTTTAAGAATATGTGTCAGTTTACAACAATATTCGAACAACTGATGTAAAAATAAATAAATAAATAAATAAAAATAACAAAAGCTTTCAGATTTTATATTACGCCCAAAGGAGCTTTTTTCTTAACTTTTTGTATGTTACCTTTATTTATTAAATATCATGTTCTTGGCCCTTAAACCATAAATGTTAATTCAACACCACTTTCTCAAAATAATTTTAAAATGAGCATATCTTTAGAATTTCCTATTCACAGTCTCGCGCGCTGAAAAAAAAAAAACTTTTTTTTTTTTTTTTCCTCCTGTACAGTGTTGCCATTTCTAGCCCAAAGCGCGTTAGCTCAGAAGAGCTATTAATTTCGTTTTGGAATTTTGCGTTGGTTCACTATAAATGTCGGTTCACTTTTCCGACCACCAAATTGTTACCACCAAATATTAGAACCCTGTGTTATATTTAAAGAAATTAAATGAGGAAGAATCTGCATAAACGTATGTATGTTTCTCGCATTGTGATAAAACAACGGTACCTAGAGCCATCGAATTTCGACTAACGAACATCTCCACTCGAATATGGGAATCTGGAAGCTCGAATTTGGAATTTGTTTTATTATCGATTTCATATTTTTTTAACACTTTAACGAATTTTTCTTTAACAAACTCAACGATTTTAAAGCGAGCAATGTCAATACTGTACGGAAAGAAAAAAAAAATTATCTCTAGCGCCACGAGACTGTGTATCAGAAATTCTAAAGATAAGCTCATTTTAAAATTATTTTGCGTTATTGCTTTTGAATTGAATTTTATGGTTTAAGTGCGAAGAACATGATATTTAATAAATAAAGGCGGTACACAAAAGGTTAGAAAAGCACCCCTTTGGGCGTAATGTAAAATCTGAAAGTTTTCAGATTTTACTTTTTTTTTTTTTTTTTTAATTTTTTGCTTTGAAATCGTTGAGTTTGTTAATCAAAAATTCATTAAAGTTTTAGAAAATATAAAATGGATAATAAGACAAATTTCAATTAACAAATTTGGTTTTCCTGATGCCCATATTACGAACTTACGTTATTCAAAATTCGATGTCTCTATGTATCGTTTTGTTTCACAGTGCGAGATACATACATATAGATCATTTTTGCATTTCCCGTAAAAGTTTTGCTTTATTCTGTTGGTTTGTGACAGTAATTTTTCATCGTTCCACAATTAACAACTCTATTTTTTGAAAAACGTCATTCATCCGAACCCATTTAATAAATAGAGAATTGTTAATAATTGGAAACTCATTTTTAGATATTAACAGTTCCCGATTAAGTGGATTCCTGTAAGTCAGCTAAACATCTTACACAACCCTACATCGATTTACATTCCAAATAAATACACGGAACAGCATATCATAATTCCAGAAACCTGCCGGTGTTCAAAACGACATCACATTAATTAATAACAGTTGCGTTCTGCAGAAACTATACTACAACAGCTGCAACGGTTCTCGCTAGTCACTCTTGTCAAATTCCAACTCACGTGAACCAGCGACATTTCCCTTTCAAAATTCACCTGTCTCTGGAGGACCGCAGATCAAAGGTCCTGTTGCCACCTCCACACCACTAACTTCAACTACCCGAGACAAGACAGACGATCAAACGACTCTTTGATGGTTCACGGCTTGGTAAATGGCATGCATACATACACTAAGCCGTAAAACAACGCAGCATAACTGTTGCCAAACACTTCTCCATTTAATGATAATGAGCAGGTGCGGGGGAAGGACGGAGGGGAAGCTAGTAAACCTCGCGAAAGACAGGGTCGAATGCATTTGAATAAATTAAAGCGTTGGCGCGCAAACGATAACGAATTTAGCGACTGCCAGCAGTTGTTTGAACATTTTCCAACTCTTCTGGTTTTCAAATAAGCTGTGGGTTGGAATTAGTTAACTAAGCGATGCCGGACGCAAGCGAGGTCCGGAAAGTTAAAGCGGTTACGGTTATCGTCAGAAAACGCGCTCTTTGGATAGGGTGTTTTAAATTACAATTTTCTGAATGTTACGGTAGACGATGAATTTACAAAATTCCGAGCGTTTTTGTGTTTATTTAGAGTGTTGTACTTAATTGGAAATTTAAGGCTATATCAAAGCTGTCGTCATTATAATTTTTACATAATTAAATTATAGCGCCAAACTATTTTCTTTATCAGAACTGTCACTTAATTAGAGTAGGGACCTGGAAAACCTAAGCCGGTAGGTAGAATATATATTAAACACGTGCATGTTATTTCTTCATATGACAGATTTTTAAGAAAACTATTCTTAATTAATCCACATGATACTTTGCAGATTTTTATTTCGAAGAAAATTATATAACATATGTAATAATTTGTATTTATAAAAGAAGTTCCATTAATAGATATTTATTACATCATGTTCTTCGCACTTAAACCACAAAAGTCAGTTCAAGAGCAATATCACAAAATAATTTTAAACTGATATCTTTAGAATTTCCCATACAGAGTCTCACGTGCAGGAGATAATTTTTTTTCCCCTGTACAACGTTGCCATTGCTCACATTGAACCCTTGAATTTGTCAATCAAAAATTTGTTAACATTTTACAAATATGAAATCGATAATAAATCAAATTCCAATTTCAAATTTGGGCTTCCAGATAGCCATATTCGCAGGAGGATTAATTACGTCATTCAAAATTGGATGGCTGTAGGTACCGTTGTTTTATTACAATGCGAGAAACATCCATACATTTATGCAGTTTCTTCATTATTCAATTTCTTTAAATATAACACAGGGCGATAATATTTCGTAGCAGCAGTCTGAAAAGTGAAACGGACATTCAGAGTGATTCGACGCAAAATCTCAAAACGAAAACAATAATAGTTCCTCAGGAACAAAGCTCCTTTGGACTAATTATAATGAAATAATATAATTATGATTATGAATTTTTCTGTAACTTATCTATTTTCTACTTTTAAGAAAAGTTAAATTACCATTATTTTACTCGCAAATCTTTTAGTTAGCTAATTTATATTCTATAAAAGCAATAGCCGTTCTTCTGTATGGAATAAATACTTTATCCAGTTTGCTGCACGGCAGTGCAAGCAGTTGTTAGTATACATTTAGCTGCTAAGAACATAATGAATTAGAGTTTCAGAAAGCAGTGCTTTCTTTTACTTTGCATTTGGTGAAGACCATCGGTAAAACAGAATGAATAGTGTGGACAAAATATGAGACGAACGTATTGAGTCAAGTGAATGAACGCCATAAATCGGCGAATAAGGTGAGTTTCTGTTGAAAGGTTTAAATCAATGAACTGAAGAGTCTAGTATGAGTAAAAAATTTTAAGGATGGAAAATTTAAATCAATGAACTGAAGAGTCTAGTATGAGTAAAAAATGTTAAGGATGGAGAATGTCAGATGGATATTTGTGTTTTTCTCTGGGAAATGGAGAACATCTAAGAGAATTGATGCAATTGTGAAGACGAGGAGATCACGGGGATATCGGAATTTGGAATGAACTATGGCGGGTTGATAATCTCTCGAAGTGCTTTGTTTTCAAGAACTTGGATGTGTTGAAGGTGAGTTTTGGCAACCTGGCCTCAGACAGGACTAGCATAGAGTAATGCTCGTTGTAGTATAGATTTATATAAAAGGAGTTTATTTGAAGTGGCCATATGATTTCCTTCCCCAAGAAGTGAGTGCATAGTTGTAAGCTTGATATAAATGTTTTGCATAGTTTCCCTGAGGTGTTTCTGAAAAGTCAATTTTTTTTATCTAGAATAACTCCTAGATATTTGACATCGTCAACCCAGTCAATTTCTTCATCAAACAGAAGAGGTCTTGGTGGTGCGAAATTTGTTTGTCCTTTAAGAAAAATTACTACTTTTGATTAACTGCGAACCTCCAAAGAATGAGCCAATTTTCTAGAAAACTGAGGTAATGTTGAAGAAAGAACTGGACAAACTTTAGAGGCCTGGGTCATATTTGCAGTATCATCTGCGAAAAAAGCTATGGTAATTTGTGGGTCTTTAGGAATACCATAAGTGTAAATGTTAAATAAATATGGCAAAAGTACTGATCCTTGGGGTACTCCAATGAAGATGTTTCTAGTTGTAGAAACAGTAATGTCAATTTTAACTGTAAAGATTCTGTCTTAGAGATAGGAAACAATAAGCTTAATACAATGATTGGGGAAGTTCAACTTGATAAGTTTGTAGATAAGTCCCCGGTGCCATACCCTACCAAAAACGCATTTAGCTTAAATAAATTCTCGTCTTGGAAAAGAATGAGTTGCCACGATAAAAAGTGTTCTACACAAGGAGGAGTAAACCTGCTGCTTATGTCACGTGCAATTAAAATGAAGCCATGAAACGTCACAGTTTGACGTCATGGCTTGTCACTTTGGTTTGCTTGGTTTTCTTTACATGCTGATCAGCGTTGTCTACATGTTAGCTTTCACCACTGAATGGTTATAAGTCTTCCGTTCTAATTTTAATACTTGAATGATTTTCTATTTAATACAGAGAAAAATCACAATGATTGTAAACACCTGTTCCAATTTCAATAAAATCTAGGTACATGAAAATGTGCAAATGGTAGCTATGCGACATGGTAAAACCTCGAGCACCAGTGGAAGTTTCAACGGTATTTTACTCAAATTATGCCTAAAGACACTTTTCTGAGCCTCCGGACTTTATTGCTCTCAAAATCAGTGTAATTTTATTTAACAACATGTTTCATAGTCTTATCCGTACGTTGTACGTCGGCCGCACGATAAGAAGTGACGTCACGTTGTTGACATTTCTGTGACATCATGCTTACTCCGTCTATTCTAACCTCCTTGTATTCTATAGATTTATGTTTTATATTAAATTAGAGCGCTAGATAGTACATTCTTTTGATTAAATTATAATGATAAATTTTCAAAACATATGGTATTCTGAATTTCCAGGATGCAGCCTTCTCTACTCCGTTGCAGATTTTTTCTCCGAAAGAAAACAATACTTATAATGATTTATATTTAGGAAAACGGAAAATAAGAGAAATATCCATTAATAATTCAGTTAAAGCAAGAAGTTATAACGAAACAGCATAATTATGAACAAGGATATTTTTATTTACTTATATTTTCCTGCTTTTAAACAAATTATCATTATTTTGATTGGAAAATTACTTAATTATTTAATTTTCATTGTAAAGAAAGATTGTGTACTTCGTATCTTCAGACTTTTCATATTACACTGTATAAAAGATACTACAGTTTTAAACATAGCTAAGATGGTTTACACGTATGCAAAATTCGAAGCAATAGGTTTTACAAGAACACAAGGTAACAAGAACTGTAAGAATTGGAGGCTTCCTTCATTGGAGGCCCACCTGGACACGAGTGTCCCCATAGCTCAAAAGAAGGGGCCCCTTTTCTTCCCAAACAACAAACAAAAATACTAAATTAAAAATAAGTAAGCACATCTAACACAAAATTACAAACAATCAAAAAAAATTACAACATAGAACACCACAGATATCCATAAATATAAAAAATACATATAAAATACATATAAATACAGAATTCAATTTTAACCGAAGATTCCTACAAGCGCCCTATTTTCATTAATAAACTTCATTAGAACAATAGTATATGATTTAAAAACTTTAAAATTAATGGTACTTACATTAAAATTAGCAACGTTAAAAATATGTCTAATAGAGGCTGTTAAACCACAATCAACCACAAAATGCCTAGCATCACCATCAACCTGACAACTATTACGTAGTTTATTTTCCTGCAGATTAAATGGAAACCTACCATGTCCAGTTAAAACCTGATTAACATCAATATTGCTCATACATTTCATCTTATTTGTGATTTTAATTACATTAGTTCCATAAATCCTTTGTTTCTAGGTGAAGAGAACCACTGTATTTTCTTTCCATTAACGTAAAACTCTTACATTCTTCGAATAGCAATTTTCTTCGAACCTGTTACTTCAATATCCATTGCATTGACATTTGAGACCGCCTCCTTGGTCAGGCTGTCGGCCCTCTCATTACCAATAAAGCCTATATGGGCTTTAACCCAATGTAGCTTAATATTTAAATATGAACTCAAAGTTTCTAAATAACTCTTAATTTCGGCAATTAGTGGATTGAAATTGTCTGGGCGGGAGAGCGCATGGAGAAGTGACAGGCAGTCAGTGTAAATATTTACATACGTGGGTATAAACAAGGTATTTATAATCCATAATAAGGCTTGTTTAAACGCTTCACTTTTTACTTGGAAAACTGAATTATATGTATTCAACTTAAACATTCTACAATCCACCTCAATTCTATAGTAAAAAAACAACAAAGGCGGCTCCTACGCTCCCCCGATCCTAGAACCATTTGTATAAATACCAAATACATTAATAGTTGGATTACTTTATCCAAAGGAAAACCAAATCTTTTGAAAGGATGTATTAGATGAATATTAAATTTTTCAAAAACATTCTTCGTAACCAAATAATCTTCATACATTTTCAATTCCATTCGTCCAGTTCTAAATAAAAATTTCTCATAAGAAAATTCGTATAAAATTGAGAGAGGCGGTAGCCCAGCCAACACAAAGATGGCCTCGGTAGGCAGCGTTTTAAAACGTGCTAAACCCCAAGCTCTCTGAATACTGTCTAACTTCATCCCGTAATCTAACCAGTTTCCCTGCCCTGGATCCCCAGGCTCCAATTCCACACATGATGATTGAAAGCAAAACATTTAAGTAAATCTTTCTCAGAATGGAGGATTTTAAGGTTAAAATCTATAAAAAGAACACAAGATATTTCGAAGTTCCGAAAAGCAGCAAGGCCATCTTGATGGACCATCTCCCATCAAGATGGCATTTAAAGCAGCCCCTCCTTCCACTCAGTTGCAGGCACAGCGGAGTAATAGATTTTTTTTTTATCCCCATAACGAAATTAATACTTGTATATACTGTATACTTAGCAAAGACGAGAATAGGAGAAAATATTATTCTTAATTTAATTAAAGTAACAAACTATAACGAAACGACAAAATAATATTGTTTATAATAGCACGTTCTTTTCTTATTTGATCTTCATTAATACTTTCATCATTAAGTTTAAGGAACAGAATAATAATTCCGCGCAATGCCGATACTATGCAGCATGTGGTGTCCATCCCGTGTCGGTATCGTCTGAATGCCATCACGATCCTGTGCAGCGCTAATTTTATGCAGTATGTCGGTAACGTCTCTTATGCCGTGATGATCATTCTGTACTATGTCCTATGCATTTTCGATTTTATGCAGTCTGCCGGTGTCAATAATATGTTGATATCGTTTCTATGCGTCACGATCTTGTGCAGTGAAAATTTTATACAGTAATCTAGTATCAATAATGTTACGTTATCATTTTCAGACCGTGAGAATCCTGTGCAGTCTCAATCTGCAAGTCTTATTTGATACACTCTCCAAGGCCTTACTTGATATACCTTCTGACTTCCCCCCGGGAACTCGACTCAAAGATCTCTATGAAGCTACTGGCTAGGATCTGTACCTAGGCAGTCTCGGTCATGGGGTATAAAAGCATTAAGCTTGGCGGCTCCTCGTGACCTGTGGACGCTCGCAGGTAAAACTATCCTCGTTTATTCGAGTGGCCCACAAGGTGAGGTAGAGTAGTTAGTTAATTAGACTCATTGCGGGCTTCGGGCATCCCACGCAGTACTGGCAGGTAGCATTTTCTAACGACCAGTCAAATCTCCAACACTGTGAAAGCAAGAAACTGGGGGTGGTGACCCCGAGGTAGCAGTGGGATCGAGAGAGTTATTTCAACGTCTGGTGCCTGGGACTTGAGCCTCGGGGTAGTAGATTAATGGAACGCTTTATTCTTCTCTCATGAGGACTTTAATGACTGCACGACCTGCCTTCCATCTAATACGGAGTCTTTCTCAAGATGCAACAGTACGTGTAGAGGCATAATAATTTGTTGAAGGAACACGTATTTAGTTTGTATACATTCTGATTTAGCAGGATGTGACAAGGTCGCATAGATGCTCTTTGTCTGGCTGTCGAGGTGTTCCAAATGCAATGGTACCTCTTTCATACCTGAAGATAAATCTTGTTGCAACGAGGTCCCCTTGTAAGGATCTTAAGTTTTACTAACGTTTATTTTATTTTAAATCTTTACTATCACTTCTTATTTTCTACTTCCGGCCAGAATTATAAGCGTGAAGGATTTTATGCAAAGTTTGTCTGGCGAACGCCAAGTATTTAAGTGTGGCCTTTTTGCCAAGCGAGAGAGAGGAAGCAGTGAGTTCGAAGCAGGCCGCTTACCTTAGAAGTTACGCAGTTGCTATTTGCCTTCCAGGCCAGAGGTTTTAATCCTCTTGATAAATTAAACGTATTGTAGTGTTCACAGTCTCTGTGCTACATACGCTTCCTGTTATTATAAGGCCAATCTTCCACGTATATTATTCTAAAGTTAAATTAGAGTTTAGTTTTATTTTGATATCTTTTACGTTAGACCCCGAGTGGAGGGTCATTGTATTCCGAGTACGGAAGTCATTGTATATAAAGAAAAATAAAGGGTTTTGTATACCCTTCGTCTGTATCCTGTCTACTTACTACAATTAGTGAACATAGCTTTAGTAAGCTCTCTGTTCCTAGTCAGGTCATTGTATGTTTCCGAAGAAGGTTAGAAGAAATATTGAACCTGATACCCTTTTTAATGACTCTGGTTTCAGCCTGAAAGGTCACTCCAATGATTCGAGAAAATAAGGTAGTCTTTCAGCGGAGTTTTGGAATGCGATTTCCTTTGTTATGTACGAGTGCAGGAATTCCCCCCCCGGAGTTCAGCGGAGGTTATGTCAGCGTGAGTTAGTAATATTTTTGGCAGCGAGAAAGTAAGGTGATTTACTGCGAAGAACCAGTACCTTCCTGCTGGAGCTATGGACACTTTGGCCCTCTAGAACTATCACTCCTCGTATATACAGTTAATAGCGCGCACGCTTGCTTAACAAATTTCTAAAATTACGAGACTGAATGTATCCAAGTCCCACATTGTCATGAACCGCAACTATTAATGTTTTTATTTTAGTAAAATTCATGTTATTGTTAGAACTTGAGTTAGAAGATCATTTCAACCCTGTATTACTATCCAGGGTTTGTGTAATGGTTTCGGCCACTACACCACAAAGGATATTTGAACAAACATTTTGACTTTTGGAGGCCTCAGTTGCCCAAGTTTGCAAGGCCAATCAGTTCTGTGAATTATTTATTTAGGCTACTGTGCTCAACGCCGCTCAGTCGGATAGTGATTAGTGACTGCAAACCGCTGTCTTAACTCCCGGGTATACTGGAAATATCCTTACAAGATTGGTTACCAAACCTAGCGACAGTTAACCACTATATGTAAGATGGCATTTATTAAATGCAAAAAAGAAATATATACATGTGGAAGGGGGGAAGCAAACAAAGCAGTTGAAGAAGAGTACAACAGAATACACTGATACATTTACAAGAGTTCACATATTTAGTAATTAATTATCTTATACATCAGGGGCTGCCCAACTGGTATAGTGATTAGCGTCGCTGACTGCCGTACCGAGAGGCTCGGGTTCGAATCCCGGAAAAGGCATGGATTCTTGTAAATGTATAGTGTCTGTGTGGCATGGCGGCACTCTAAATATGCGGCGAGCCGGAAGTCCTCTCGGGTGGTTTGATGGAAGAAGAGAGGTCTGGGAGACCGTCGTACCCGCCACCCCTCCGGAGTGCTCTCTATCAAAATTGGGGGGCGGAACTGAGCTAAATCTCACTGTCACCTGTAAGGTGCTCAAGGCTGTTGCCAGCGATAGAAGTAATCTCGCGCTCCTTGACAAGAGGATTTTCGTGGGCTTGGGCTGATGTTACTGTCAGATAAGTGAGCATAAGTAACAACAAACATGAAGTATCAAATTACGTTCTACTCAGCAATTGAGTAGTTGTTATGTTTCATGAAATATATATTACATACTGCTTATTCTTGACACTTTGTACCAAATGATCCTGAGCATAAAATATGTCATTTCAGAGAAGATTATGCACATATTAAATGTAATTACAATCAATACCATGCAACAAAAGAGTATGTGTTTGGCGCTGCCAAACTGCACTGTTAAGTTGAATATAATATATACAGTGCAATACATCAAACCGTTATTACTAAAAAGATTATTCACTGCTACGCAATACTTTTAAAGTCTACATAACACAACAAAAATACAAAATTTACATACACACGCACATGTACCCTATCAAGACGATTTACGCTTACATGGAGTATATTACCATTAAGTTTAACGCTGCTATACATTAGACAAAAATTAATAAACTAAACATGCTGAAACTAACAAAACGAAGCAATAATATACGTAAATAAATTGATACCAAAATATTGAGCGATAATAGGTTAGGTTCCTTTAGCAAGTTATACTAGTCACACATACGATACTGCATTCATATATGGTATCCCTTGAGTATAAATGCTTAGATCTGCATAAGTATAAAATTATATTTTACACTCTAAAGCTGCACTGTAGGTATTTTTGGGATGGGTCCTTAACTGCATAAATATAACAAGAAAGTTTACATTAAAAAATCATTAGAGTCTTGCATGGAGCAAACCATCAGTAGCAAAAAGCTTATTGTGACTATACACATTACATACAACGTCTATGCAGTACGTATAATACCTGCATATTATGTACTCTGATACCAATAATAATACAAAAATAGACACTATTGAACTAATAGAAATAATTCCCAAGTTATACTAGAACGCACTACATATATGTAAAGCCTTAGCGAGCATACTTCTATGATTTGCAGAGCAGGTAATCTGTCATTCAGGTTAATATGTGCAGGACAGAAGAAGAGTTAAAGCCATACGGGAGGTGCGATGTCCAATACTGAGATAACTATGCTTTGGGGGGGGGGGAAATGGCAGTGTTGGACAACTTAGGTTGCGTTAAACACTATACAAGCTTTGCACTTATAACGACTGTCTTCGTATGTCCGTAGAGTAATTTCTGATACAGTGGTCAATGACTATTTAATGTCCCAATGATTATTTAATGTTAAATATTCAATGACCTATTCCTATGACAGAATGAAAACAAGACTATCATAGGAATAGGACATTAAATATTTTAGTTTTTCTTTTGTTCACGAATTTATGTGTTGTGTGAATGAGTTATGTGTCGTCTTACTATTTTTTGTTTTCTACCCGATTATGCTTATGATTTTCCTTATTTTGTATTGTGCGAGTGTATTTTTAAAGATACTCAATCTGTGTTAATCTGTTTAATCTGTATTTTAATCTTTTGTTTTTATCTTTTAACTGTTTGTTTGTTTGTCTGCGTCGGGTGTGCTGCGTTAACCATGAGGCCGATTATTATCGGCCAGGACGGTTGCAGCATACTCGTAAACTAAACTAAACAAAACAGTAGTCAATGATTGTCTTCGGTTTCCGCTGGGCAACTTTATTATTTTGCAGATTCTGATATCGGTTTGGCCAGACCCTTGATCTTGCCTCATTGAGGCTATTAAGAGCTGTGTGTGGGCAGGAGAACACTTAATGGCCTGGATGACCTCCCAGCACCTTCTCTGAAACCAAAACGGTGAAGTTATGAAGGGAAGGGCCCGTGACGAATGTAATTGCTCTTGGTTTATACTGTCGTCTTAACCTTAGAAATGAAACTGCCTACTTGTCTTCCTGAGGAGGCTTCCTCCCAGCGTTCTTGCCATTTTGTTAAGAGTTGATGGAATGTCCGGCTCTTTAGATCCGTGACTGGCCTAAGAGTCGGGACTTCTCGTAAAGTGCTTGAATCCGCAGCTTCCTTTGAGGTAAGATCTGCTCTCTCGTTGTCGTCAATACCCGTGTGAGCGGGCACTGAAGATGAGTGAGAGTCTTTGTAAAGCAGACATCTGGATTAGAATGTCTGTAATGCTGCTGACAATAGGGTTGCGAAAACAATTCCAGCTACTGCAGCGAGACTTGATGCTCGCAGCTTTAAGTCTCGTCGAATCCCGGAGAAGGCATGGATGTTTATACGTGCATAGTATCCGTTCGACATGAGGGCCCTCAAAATAGCCAAGTTTTTCGAGAAGTTTGCGGTTGAGAAGAAGACTAGGTGACGTCCGACCCACCCCCGGGGCATTCTCCCTCAAAATTGAGACAGAAGATTACCAGTTAGCTAGTTTCAGCAATACCTCAATTGCCTGTGGTACTACAGAGGTGCTGGCCTAACTTCTACCTGTACTTGTGCAATCTTAATTCTGTGCAGTATGCCGTTATCCTTTCTATGCCGATATGATTGATTCTATGGAATGCCGGTTCTGTGCAATATGGTGCTGTTGATTCTGTGCCGTCATTATCCTGTACAGTGCCAATTTTATGCAGCGTGCCGGTGTCTCTATCTATAGCATGACGATTCAGATTCTCTGTCGTCTGCCACTATCAGTATGCTGGTATCGTTTCTATGGCCGTAACGACCCCGTACATTGTCGATTCAATGCAGCGTGCCGGTATCAGTAACAGGACAGTATTGTTTCTACGAAATGACCATCTTGTGTAATGTTCATCCTATGAATATAAGCTAATTATTTTGTTCAAAGTACCGAACATTCTTAATTCTTGAAGCTCTGTTATATTTCTAAATTATTGCGATGAATGAAAGATCTTTTCACAATATGGGAACTGTCCCCGTGCCGAAATCCGAAGAGCAGGGATTCCTTCCGGAGCCGGGATTTCCGCCAGGGGACGCACGCGAGCTCGCCACGCTGCTCAGGCATTACTTTCGATTCGAATCCAATTCCGCGTGAAAAGCGGATAACACGCTGACAACATGCGCCCTCTCGTTCGTCACTGTGAAGGCCTTACCTCCCCTTCCCTCCTGTGCTTTTCTCCCCCCCCCCGTAGAACTGAAGCAATCCAGAGTATCCTTTCTACTGTAGTTTTGTTATCTGTATACCTAGGATTGAATATATTTTGGATTATTCGAAACCAAGTGATAGGTTTCAGCTCATTCCTATGCATAAGGCGTTGAATCGGCAAACAGTTACATAGAGAATCAAAATACTCTCCAGTAGAGAATTCAGGCGTAGATTTTTTTACTCACATTAGACGTAGGTATTAATCACATTAAACGTAGGTATACAGAAATCTTCGACTTTAAAATGTATCTCCACCCCCATATAAATGTGCTAAAAGTCAATGGGGCTTTAGAAACGCCTTTCCGATTACTAATTATTCCGAAGTAATTACTAATTATTAAACTTACACTAATTACCGTTATTAATTATTCTAAATAGTTATCGTAATTTTTCAAACATTAATTGTTCCATTTTTCAAAGCTGCTAATTAAATAAGAATATTGTTGTTGTTATTAAATCAAAATCATTAAAATATTTGCTAGGTGTTTTATTAGCCCAAAGGGAGTTAGCCCAGAAGCGGTATTAATTTCGTTTTGGCATTTTGCGTTGATTCGCTATAATTATCGGTTCTCTTTTCAGATTGTTGCCACAAAATATTACAGCCCTGTATTATATTTAAAGAAATTAAACAATAAAGAATCTGTATGAATGTATGTATGTTTTCCGCGTTGTGATAAAAAAACGGTACCTAGAGCCATTCAATTTTGAATAACGTATGTTTCCACCCGAAAATGGGCATCTGGAAGCCCAAATTTGGAATATGAAATTTTTTTCATATTTTGTAAAACTTTAACGAATTTTTGATTAAAAAAATCAACGATTTCAAAGCGAACAACGGCAACACTTTACGGAAAAAAAGCCTTTTTATCTCCTGCGCACGAGACTGTGTATCGGAAGTTCTAAAGATATGCTCATTTAAAAATTATTTTGCGATATTGTTGTTGAACTGTATTTTATGGTTTAACTGCGAAGAACATGATATTTAACAAATAAAGGTAACACACGAAACGTTAAAAAAACGACCCTTTGGGTGTGATATAAAAGCTTTAAGGCATTCTTTTAAACATTTTTTTTTTATTTTTTTATTTTATTTTCTTAAAATTAAATTTTTTCTGAGACGGAGAATAGTGTTAAAGAAATGATAAATTGCATCATGAAACCAAAAACATGCGCTGTATGAGAGCGTGTTTATGTTTATAATATAGAGATAAACGAACCATAATTTTTTTTCCCCTCAAAACCTTAAAAAGTTCTCAAACATTTCGAATTTTAAATCTTTTGAAGTCTTTATGTGAAACGGAAAATTAGTTAAGTAAACTTTCATTAAGAAATTTTACTTAAAATAAGAAAAAAAAAAAAAAAAATAAAGCGCTGTTATTAAAAGTGTCTTCACTAAAGCAAGGTTCAAAATCTGCGTTAAGTGAAAAGTCAATTTAAGAACACAGATTTTTTTTAAAATACGTCAACGTTTATAAAGATAATGAAAATTAAGTTTAACGAGTAAAGAGCACAATTAAAACTTTTAAATCTCGTGGTTTTCTCTACGTTATTTGATAAAATGTTATATTTGAAAAATAGTTCAGATATTTTACAATTTCCATAACCTTATTTAATCGAGCAAGTATACAAGCTTCTAAAAGTTTTTTTTAGTCCAAAGGGATTTGAATCCCGAAGGACTATTAGTTTCGTTTTGGCATTTTGCGTCGGACTCATAAATGTGGGTTCACTTTTCAAACTGTTGCCACAAAATGTTAGAGTCCTGCATTATATTTGAAGAAATTAAATAATGAAAAATCTGCATAAATGTATGTATATTTCTCGTATTGTGATAAAACAACGGTACATAGAGTCATCGAATTTTGAATAACGTAATCCTCCAACGAATATGAGCATGTGGAAGACCAAATTTGAAATTTGAAATTTGTTTTATGATCGATTTCCTATTTTTTAAAACTTTGACGAATTTTTGATTAACAAATTCAAGGATTTCAAAGCGAGCAATGGCAACGTTGTGCAGAAAAAACATTTTTATCTCCAGCGCGTGAGTCTCTGTATCGGAAATTCTAAAGATATGCTCGTTTTAAAACTATTTTGCGATATTGCTGTTGCACTGGATCTTATGGTTTAAGTGCGAGGAACATGATATTTAATAAAGAAAGGTAACACACAAAATGTTAAAAAAACGCCCCTTTGGACGTAATTTAAAATCTGAAAAATTTCAGATTTTTTTTTAAATTATATATATATATAAAACGCTCCTGCTGGACGTCAATAAATGTAATGTTTCTGGAGAGTTATAATGTTTAATGATTATTAGTCCAAAGGAGCAATTTGACCAGAAGAACTATTAATTTCGTGTTGGCATTTTGCGTCCATTCACGATAAGCGGCGTTGTTTCACTTTTCAAATTGCTGCCACCCAATATTATACACTGCATTATACACTCTTTTGGAAAAAAAAGAAAAAAAAAAAGAAAAAAAGCAGCATTATGAAGCAGTGGTTGTTTTTGATGAAATTGAACATGCGTATAGCCCATACACAAATAATTAAATAATTAAAATATCTAGTTTATAGTGCCTGTTCACGGCTCACAATCACCCATTGAGTGTTCAAAGTAGTAGTTGGTCGAACCGCCCCTGGCCGCAATGCACGCTTGAATTCGTCGAGGAAAGGAGTGGTAGAGGTTCCTAATGTCAGCCTGCGACACATTCTCCTAGGCATTCATCAGTTATCGCTCCAGATCTGCGATATTTTGTGATGCCCGAATCTGGCGGCCTGCCATACCCCAGACATGCTCGATTAGTGAAAGGTCTGGTGACCTTGCTGGCCAAGGAAAAATATCAACCGCATGGAGACAGCCCAGAGATATGCGAGCGGTATGTGGCCTGGCATTATCTTGTTGGAAAACGGCTCCAGGAAGAGGTGCCATGAAGGGTAATGCAACCGTCCGCAGGATGGTATCAACATATCGTTGAGCTGTTAAAGATGTACGGAGGATGACTAAAGATGACCTGCTGTCATAAGAAATAGCGCCCCACATCATCACACCGGGGGTTATGACTGTATACCTTTGTAAAAATAAGGCTGATTGGGACCGCTGCCTCCGTCCTCTCCAGACACGGACATGGCGGTCATCTGCTTCAAGAGTGAAGCGAGATTCATCGCTGATCACTATACGATGTCAGGCTGATGGCAGCCATGATGATCGGCTGCGACAGCACTCCAGACGACTCTGCCGATGTTTTGGGGCCAAAACCAAACATCTTAAAAGCCCTCTGTGAACGTAACTCCGCCTCAGACAAGCGCCGTTAGGTGGTGGACGGTACCACGAGAGGTATAGACGTGGCTGTAGTGCGTGGAATAGTCGACAATGATACCCTATCTTGCCTCGCATTTGTGCTCCTTGGCCTTCCAGAGCCTTCATTTCGTCGGCAATTTCCTTGTGGCAACCATTGCTACCAACATCTTTGCACAACAGTGTCTGTACAGAGCAGGTGGCGGCCTATTGCTCGGTATGACCACCCAGCTTCACGCAACCGTTACAGTGCGACCACGTTCGAAGTCGTTTAGTTGTCTGTAAGATCTTCTATATCGTCGTAATGGCATCTTTAGTTGCTTCGTTACGGAATTCCAATTGCAGCAAAAAAAAAAAAAAAAAAAAAAAAAAAGATAAATTATCCACCTCTGTTACTGGTTTTATACTTTGCGATTTGTGCACTAGAAATGCGCGCTATGATTGCAATTCCTGTTTATTTGCCTTGAAACTTTGATCATTTGCAGGTTCGATCAAGATGTTTCTGCATACCAAAGTTCGGCACGATCGCAAAATTCTTTCATTGTACTTCGATTTTTTCGCAAAAGAGTGTATTTAAAGAAATGAAATAATGAAGAATCTGCATGAATGTATGTATGTTTCTCGCATTGTGATAAAACAACTTTACCTAGAGCCATCAAAATTCTTCCATAGAATATGGGCATGTGGAAGCCCTAATTTGAAGTTGAAATTTGTTTTATTATCGATTTCAGATTTTGTAATACTTCAACGAATTTTTCATTAACAAACTAAACGATTTCAAAGCGAGCAATGGAAACACTCCAAAAAAAATTATCTCCAGCGCGTTAGTCTCTGTATCGGAAATTCTAAAGATATGCTCATTTTAAAATTATTTTGCGACATTGCTGCTGAACTGAATTTTATGGTTTAAAGGCGAAGAGCATGATATTAAATAAATAAAAGTAACAGACAAAATGTTAAAAAAATGCCCCCTTGGACGTAATTTAAAATCTGAAACCTTTCAGATTTTTTTATTTATTTTTATAATAATTCTTGCAGACGGCTTGCAAGTGGCTAGTATAATAAAGTACTTAGCTACCTATAGATACATAAAAAACACTTAGGCACTTCAAAAAAATTGAGTTTTGCTATCTGTGCCCATGTCTATATGTTGGATGTCTCAAAGCTTTTTCTTTACTACAGATAAAAAGCGAAAAGGAACAATTCAATTAGAACCTATCCTCGTGACCCAAGTGTACTCCTAAATTTCGAGATGGACTCTTTTGTCGGACGAGACTATCCGGCCACGTCCGGTCGCCTTGGATCACGACAGCGCCTACAGTAGTGGCCGAGGTATTAGAGGACAAACACACAAACTTTCTTCTTTATATACATAGATTACATTATTCCTCTGGTCAAGCTCAGAAAACAAACATTGTCATACGTTGTTTTTGTTTATTCAGTGACCAGTTGGTGTCTACATATAGATTGTAAAGGCTCTTCTCGGATGTTCGCTTTCTCTGGTCAAACTCAGGAAGACAGACGTTGTCTTTGTTTATTCAGTGACCAGTTGGTGTCTGGTTGCCCTGTCTTCTGCTCATATACATGATCTTGTTTACTGTCGCCAAAGGTTGACCACTGGGGTCTTGTACTCCCATCTATCATCTATAGAGGTTGAGACATCATATTAAGGGCTATTTTAAAGCCTATGTCAGGGAGTCTACTTTCCAGTACACTGTTTTTATTAAATACTAGCTGAACCAGTGAGCTACAGTAACTAACTCACTGAAAGCATTACATATTTTTTCTTTTTTATAGGAAATAGTTTATTCGTTTCGCCGCGTCAACGACTAGTTAAGACTAGTAACATGCATATTATAAATCTTTCTGAGGTGCGTTATTTTAAAACTTGTCTCTGTGCTATGATTCTTACGTAACGCTCATGGTGCAAGTCGTGAGTAAAAGATAGAAAAGAAGAGGTTGGGCACTAGCCATTATAGGCTCCCAGTGGTGGGCACTAGCAATTATAGGTGTTGGCCACTACTAAGGCCAAAAGCGGTGGTAACTTTATTATGGATTCACCTAATAGGTTGGCTTTCGTTGCCTCCTATGAAGGAACAGATGAATTATATTCTTGCCTTCTCCGAGATTCGTACCCGGTCTCTTCGGTGCGGCAGTCAGAGTCACTAAGCACTTTCCAATCTGGGCGGCAAAAAATGTTATATTAAAAGCAATGGTGTGTTTAAGGAACGAGAATAACCTCACATGGACGTTTTAGGACCCTTTCCCTTTTCCCGTATATGCTTGTAACCTTACGTATGTTTACTGAGCTACTCGGAGCAACAAAGAGCAAAAATCATATATGCCCAAGCCGGGATTTGAACTCCGAAGGCAAGCACTGACGAAGACGAAAATTCTTTATATTCTTCTCCACTTAAAGGCGACTGGGAAGGAAAGTGTCCCCAACTCTAGATGATGACGAATTATCATTTATTCACAGTATCGTAGCCGGGCGTCACTGTAGATTCTGTTATAGCTTTTGAAACAACAGATACGAGAAAATTAACTATGCCAAGATTCGAACATTCGAATCATCCGATTGTCAGCCGGAAGTATTACCGCTTACGCCAATAAAACGCAAGAGGATTAGACGAAAACTTCTCTTGTAGGCCCTTTTTCAAGTTGGAGCTCTTCGTAACTGAGATCTGCACGAATTTATATATCATATTTTAATTTTTTAATAACCCATTTTAAATCAAAAGAGAGAGGATAATTTCAAGAATGAACTTAAACAGGAGGCTAAATTTTCTTAAAGCAATTACGGCTGTGGAACTTAAGGGATCCAGTCTAATGAAATTAAGCGGGCTGCTCCTAACTAAACCTTAACTCTTTTGTTACCGTTTGAGCCTTAGAGAAAAAAATTCGATAATTTTATTCCCAACTGAGCCTGGTCAAGAAATACTCCCTCATTTCATTTGATACACAATCTGGTGTTTTACAGCTCCTTCTATTAATAAGAGGACATAAAGTCAGTGTTTTGAATAGTATAATACTTCTTTATTTTGTATTATTTTAGTAGGACGTTTAAACCTCATTTTACACTTTTACAATTACCGTCTTTCAAAAATCTTAGCCATTAAAATATTTTATCATAATTTTGAAGCTAAATATTACTTTGTTTAATTTCATATTTTTCAAAATTAAAATATCGAGTTTTGTAAGCATTTCTATATTAGATGTCTGTTTATGTGAGTATCGTTTGCTTCATTTTATTGTTGCAAACAGCATAAATTCCTTTTATTTTTCTTCTTTTAGTTTTGAACTTTATGTGTGGCAACAAGATAATTGATTGATAGAATTGTGTTTGTGACAGCCATGTAGAATGGCTCGCTTATTTTGTATCAATTATTTCGCATCGCTGATATTTTATTTATAATTAGTGTAATGAAATAAAAGTAAAGGAATACAGTCCATTTGTTGATTGATTATAGTTTGTGAAACATATTAAGTTTAAGATCATAAATTGTTGGTCCGTCGAGCCGGAGAGCTAGTGAAGATAGTGACTGTTCTAAGTGTATTCTAACAACGCAAATATGCATATGGTTGGTGAAAATATTCCTCCACTTTGTGAGGTAAGTGGATTTTGAACAAAAATTCGTTTAATTTGTTGTTAAATTTTAAGAACAATTTTGTAATACAGCATAGAATTCGATTTCATTTTAATAATAGTGTTAAGTGATTTAAGAACAATTTTTGTTTTTGAATTGATCAATTATGAGTGAACTTATAACTTTTAAAACAAAACGAGCGGTCTTACGCAGGAGTGTTACTAATTATGTAAAGAAAATTGAAACTATTTTAACTGCAGATGAAATTAATTTAACAGAACTAGAGGAATGTGTCGAATTATTGAAAAAAAAAAGAAATTGAGTTAAGGAAGCTTGATTCTGAAATTGAAGGTTTAATTACAGATACTAAAGAATTAGAAAACGAAGTAGATAATGTTCAGGAGTACACAGATAAAATTTATTTGTGGAAATTTAAAGGTTGAAAAAATATTAAAAAATCAAAATAGTAAAAATAATTCTAATTGTGTAATTTCAGAACAGGTTCTTTACAATATTAAATTACCCAAGTTAACATTACCGACTTTTGGTGGTAATATTACAGAATGGATAGCTTTTAAAGATCTTTTCAGTGCTTGTGTAAGAAATAATACAAATTTATCTAATGCTCAAAAATTGCAGTATTTGAAGGCTTTGTTGAAAGGTGAAGCATATCGCATTATTCAAACCATTCAAATTTCGGATTGTAATTTTGAAATAGCATGGAATCTGTTAGACGAAAGATATTCAAATAAGAAAGAACAAATTTTTGCATATATTAAACTTTTTCTAAGCTTACCAACTATTCAAAATGAATCAACATTTGCTATTTTAAATTTAGTTGACAATATTAATGAAGTAATTCGTTCTTTAGAAGTATTGAATCAAACCACAGATAATTTTGGTGACACTTTAATGACTTATTTAATTTTGCAAAAATTAGATCATTCTACAAAATTATGGTGGGAACGTCAGTTAAAATCTAATGAGATTCCAAAACTTACGACTTTAATTGAATTCCTAAAAACCTATGCAAGAACACTTCAAAATAGCAAATCAACAAGTAATAAGGTACCTAAATCTGTGTTTCAAAATAAAAATAATGTTCTGGTTGCTACTTTGGGTTGTGGTTATTGTAAAGAAAATCATAGTTTAGCCAAATGTTCGAAATTTCTACATTTATCGGTTCAGCAAAGGATAGAATTTGTAAAATTTAATCGTTACTGTTTTAATTGTTTATCTAATATGCACTTGCTCAAAAAATGCAAGAGTTTAAATACATGTCAACATTGCTTTAAGAAGCATCACAGTATTTTGCACATTGTAAATAATTCAAAGAATAAAACTCAGTTAAACAGTATATCTCCGCCTACGTAATCTATCCCTAAAAGAGATGAATTAACGAGTCCTAAGGACGTTTCAGCCACAGTTTGTGCCTCTCATTATGATTCGAATGCAAAAGCTAATCAAACCAGTCACATTTTATTGTGTACTGCTTTAATAAAAGTTCAAAATTCTGAACAACAGTTTGTGAAGTGTAGATGTTTATGTGACACTGGATCTCAGAGATCATTTATTTCAAGGGATTGTGTGAAGAAATTAGGATTACGAGCGAAAGATAATTCCATTTCTGTATCATGTCTAGGAGAATTTAATACTATAAGTAATGGGGAAGTCGATTTAGTATTCACTTCTCATTTTAAAAGTGATATTCGTGTATCAACATCAGCGTTTGTACTGGACAAGGTGACAGATAACATTCCCTATGTATCTTTGCCATCAATCATCTTCGATAACTTCAGTGATTTACAATTAGCTGATCCATTATTTTACAAGTCACAACCAGTTGACGTTTTATTTGGAGTAAATGTATTTCTGCATTTAATGACGAGAGAAATTGTCAAACGTGGTCCTGATCTACCATTTGCTCTAAATTCGAGGTTGGGATGGATAATTTCGGGTACTACAAATTTTGAATCTACAAATTTTTAGCCAGTATATGTAAATCATTTGAATACAAACACAGATGAGTTAGTAAATTCTTTCTGGGAATTAGAAAAGTTTACAAATGTACAACCCTTAACAAATGAAGAAAAACTTTGTGAAGAACATTTTAAAAACTCGCATTTTAGAGACACATCAGGTCGTTATTCAGTTGCATTACCATTCAAACATAATAGAGATATTCTAAGTGACTCCCGTGAAATGGCGTACAGAAGATTTCAATACTTGGAGAAAAGGCTGTTATTTTTGAAAGAAATTTACAAGCAATATATTCAATTTATGAAAGAGTACTTTTCACTAGAACACGTAGAATTAGTGCCAGACACAGATTATGAATTAGAGAATAAACACTATTATATCCCACATCACTTCGTGTTGAAGGACTCTAGCTTAACAACAAAATTGAGAGTTGTTTTCGATGCGAGCGCTAAAACAACCACAGGTGTTTCTTTAAATGATACGCTAATGATAGGCCCAAAAATACAAGATGACTTACTAAGATGATTTTACTAAGATTTAGACTTCATAACATTGCAATAACCGCTGATATTAAAATGAGGTACAGACAGATAAAGGTTCATGAAAAAGATAGAGATTTTCAGAGAATATTATGGAGAGATAGCCCGTATAAACAAATACAAGTTTGTAGTTTGAAAACAGTTACATATGGAACTGCAGCTGCTCCATATCTTGCAACCAAAGTTTTGAGTCAGTTAGCGATTGATGAAGGATTGAACTTTCCAAAGGCAAAGAATATAATTTTAAGAGATTTTTATGTTGATGATATATTAACTGGTGTAAAAGATAGTTCGGAAGGTATTGCATTGATAGACGAATTGCAACAACTGCTAAAAAGGGGTGGCTTTGAGCTTCACAAATGGTCGACAAATGAACCGTCATTGTTAAAAAACCTCTGGCTTAACAAACACAGATAGTGACAATATTCATCGTGTAATAGAAGACAAAACATTGAAAGTTCTGGGATTGGAATGGCATCCGGACAATGATGAATTCAAATGTAATGTCGGTGTAATAGAGTATCAAAGAGTTCCGACTAAAAGGATTATTTTGTTATTCGGTAGCAAAACTATTCGATCCATTGGGGTGGATAGCTCCGTTTGTAATTCTCGCTAAAATGATCCTTCAGCAATTGTGGAAATTACAATTATCATGGGATGATCCTGTAACAGAAGAGATTGATCGAAATTGGAGAAATCTATGTAGAGAAGTTAAACTTTTGAATTCTATAAATATACCTAAGAAAATTCTGCTATCTGTTTATTTTCGATGTGAACTTCACGGATTTTGTGATGCGTCTGAAAGGGGTTATGCAGCAGTTATTTATATCAAAACTTGCAATAACTCTGACATTAATGTTAAACTCGTAACAGCTAAAACTCGTGTAGCACCATTAAAATCTATTACGATTCCAAGACTGGAATTATGTGCAGCAGTGTTATTGGCACGCTTGATTCAGTCTGTAAAAGCTGTATTAGTTATAAATTTTGATTTAGTGCAAGCTTGGAGTGATTCACAAATCGTGTTGTCATGGCTAAGGTCAGATCCTAAAAAATGGCAAGTATTCGTATCCAATAGAATTTCTGAAATACAATCCATCTTACCACCTGAGAACTGGAGTCATGTTGATGGAAAGGAAAATCCAGCTGATTGTGCTTCACGTGGGTTATTTCCTGCAGAACTATTATCTCATCAATTGTGGTGGAATGGTCCTTCTTGGTTAAAGTGCAGTGAGATTGCCTTGTCTAAAAATATTCTTATAGATGAAGAGGCATTACCAGATGCACGTAGAACAGTCTCATTTGTAGTTTCTGAACCTGTACAGGAACTTGCTATTATATCAAATACATCTTCATTTCCAAAGTTACAACGCATATTTGCTTGGATATTAAGATTCATATCGAATTCTAAAGTAGCATATCTAGAAAGAAATACGTCTTTTTTATCTAGTAATGAAATTCGAGCTGCAACTTTTTGTATTGTCCGAATAATACAGCGATTTCACTTTTTTAAAGAAATTCAATGTTTGGAGTTGGGAAAGGACTTACCTACAAACAGCAGCCTCCTTAGCTTGTGTCCAATTTTAGATGACAACAAAGTGTTACGGATAGGAGGAAGACTGAAAAATGCGCAACTATCAGAAAATGAAAAACATCCAATCTTATTACCTTCAAAACAGAATCTGACAGAAATCATAATTAGACACTTTCACGTCAAATATCTGCATGCAGCACCGGAACTTCTTCTATCTTTAATTAGACAACAATTTTGGATCATAGCTGCTAGATCTGCTATCCGAAAAAGTAGTAAGATCTTGTATCACGTGTTGCAAACTTAGAGCTAAAAATGCAAGTCAAATAATGGCTGATCTACCGGAATCTAGAGTAACATTTCATCGAACTGGAATAGATATTTCTGGACCGTTCATGATTAAACATCGTGCAGGACGTGGTGAAAAATCATTTAAATGTTACGTATGCTTATTTGTGTGTTTTGTAATCAAGGCAGTACATCTTGAAGTGGTAGAAGATTTGACAACAAAGGCATTTTTAAGTGCATTGAAACGATTTATTGCAAGAATAGGGAAAAGATTTGAGATTTATAGTGACTGCGGTACTAACTTTAAAGGTGCAGACAAAGAAATCAGAAAATGTTTTTTGCAATGCAAGCAAAATCAAGAAATTCACAAATTTTTGTCTTTAGAGGAAATAAAATGGATATTCAACCCGCCATCATCTCCCCATTTTGGTGGACTATGGGAATCGGCAGTAAAGTCAATGAAATTACATCTAAAAAGGACTGTTGGTGATACTGTGCTGACCTATCCGGAATTTCAGACCTTGATAGCGCAGGTTGAGGCTTGTCTCAACTCTAGGCCATTGTGTCCAACATCGGCTGATCCAAATGATTTAACTGCATTAACACCTGGTCATTTCCTAATAGGAACGTCTTTAACTGCCATACCTGAACCAGAACTAAATTATAGTTCCTTCAATCACATTGACAGATGGCATGTGAGACAGTTTATTTTTCAGCACTTCTGGAAAAGATGGAGTCGAGAATACCTGTCTCAGCTTCAACAAAGACCTAAATGGCAAAAAAGTCAAAACAATTTAGAAGTCAATGACTTAGTCCTCATCAAAGAAGACAACCTTCCGCCTCTTAAATGAAGGTTAGGGAGAATAATTGCTGTTCATCCGGGCTCCGATCAAAGAGTCAGAGTTGCCAGTATAAAAACTGTCATGGTGTCATAAAACGACCAGTCGTGAAATTGTGTCCTCTTCCTATCCAGACTAAAAAACTATGAACTGCTTCGCATATAATATTTTGTATTATTTTTCTTATGTTTATCTTTTATTACAGACTAAGAAGTTTCAAAATGCTTCAACTGTTGAAATCCCCTGGGATTTCAAAAAGGGCCAGGATGTTTATGTAAGTATCGTTTGCTTCATTTTATTGTTGCAAACAGCGTAACTTCCTTTTATTTTTCTTCCTTTAGTTTTGAACTTTATGTGTGGCAACAAGATAATTGATTGATAGAATTGTGTTTGTGACAGCCATGTAGAATGGCTCGCTTATTTTGTATCAATTATTTCCCATCGCTGATATTTTATTTATAATTAGTGTAATGAAATAAAAGTAAAGGAATACAGTCCATTTGTTGATTGATTATAGTTTGTGAAACATATTAAGTTTAAGAACAATGTCTATATTATATTCAGTGTAAAAAACTGTCCTAGAAATAGCTCTGAAAGATCAAATCCAAAGATAGGCTAACAACGTGTACCACGGATTGTTTTGGTGTAACAAATGGAGGTGAGAGTGAAGTGTTATAAACTCATCCTCAACGTATACGAGGGATGATAATGAAGGCTAATATGAGAAGGGTGGTCAACAGCTGTTTCCGGATCGAGATAATTCCGGATTAAAACCGTCAAGGCTTTTTTGGAATAAGGCTATTTTGGCCCACTGAAATGGCTATCATCACTCAAATGGCTACAATCGTGTTTTCCTCCGTCCCTTTTCTAATGAACACTGCCATTGGATGTTAATCAAATTCTCCAATGCTTTGAGGCCTACCAGATAAACTGCTGAACGCTGGTACTGCAATCAGGATCTGAATCCCGGCGATCGAGCTTATTTCATGGCAGTTTATCTCTGCTTTTTCTCTGTAACGTTAATATGAGTAGTTTCCCTTGGAAATCTCCAAACGAAGGCATCCTTCCCCTTAGATAAATGGCTATAGACTGCTTTGTAAAGTAATTCAATCCAATCCAGAGTTTTGAATTAAGATGTTTAAAAGTTTGAGAGTCAGGATTTGAAAGATTTAAGCAATGAAAATGGTACAAAGCTTCGAATTTTCGATTTCCCAGTCTTTTCAAGTTTAAAGAAAAATTGGAATTTAAACATTTGAATCATCGAATTTGGCGATTCAAATATTCCATCTCAACTGTATATACATATTTTATAGGACACAGAACCCTACAGACGGCAAATATATGTCACAGAAGCAAAAGCGAATAAGAGCGAAGAATGATGTTGGGGAGGCAGGGAGTAGAAGAATTGGAAAAGAAATCCGGTCCCTTGAATGGACGCAGCGTTCTATTTATCCATTCGAAACACGATGGAGCATTCGGAGAGAAGGGATGCCCGACTATCTTCTTATTCCTTTCTCCCTCCTTTCTGCTATCTCTTTCCGCTGTGCTTGGATCCGGTAGAACCAAACAAGCACTCTTTCGGGAAGGCCGGAGGGAGGATTGTTGCATCGGGGAGGGGAGTGTGTGTTGTAACGAGCGGCTCGTCAGGAAACGGGAAGACCCGTAATGAGCGATTGCAGACGAGAGAGAAAAGGAACGATTTGAAAAGTCGTGGTGGTATAAAGGACGCAAGGATAGAGAGAAGGTATCTGCGTTGACTTCGGATGCAGGAAGGAAAGCCACCACCAAATAGGCGTCCCACAGACGTCCGAGAGAGGGACGGTCTTTGTATCCAGATATATTTGCGTGTAGGAAAAGCTCTTTTAATAAATACGCATTTTAAGCTAGATATATTTTTATTTGAGTCTTAAGAAAATTTTTACGTTACATTGTGCTACCGTATGTACATCATCTGTGCGTCCTGGTGAGTTTTGTTACAGCTCAAGATATTCTTTTTTAGATTTTTTTTTTCTCAAGCATCAGATTGGCCTTTTTTTTTAATAGACAGTATCTAAGATCGAAATCAGTTTTTGAGCTTTTGTGTCGATTTTGTGCTAGGGTAAGGATCTTAAGTTTAACTAACGTTTATTTTATTTTAAATCTTTACTATCACTTTTTACTTCTTTTTTTTCTACTTTTCTACTTCCGGCCAGAATTAAAAGCTTTAACTTATTTATGCAAATTTGTTGGCGAACGCCAAGTACTTAAGTTGTGGCTTTTTGCCAAGCGAGAGAGAGGAAGGAGTTAGTAGAAGCAGGCCGCTTGCCTTAGCAGTTTTTACTCGGTTGCTGGTTGCCTTCCAGGCCAGAGGTTTAATCCTCTTGATAATTTTAAACGTATTGTAGTGTTAACAGTTCTCTCTACTACATACGGCTTCCTGTTAATATACGGCCAATCTTCCACGTAGGCCATTGTTTATTATTCCAAAGTTAAGTTAGAGTTTAGTTAATATTTTTATATTCTTACGTTCAGACCACAAGTGGTTGGTCTCTGTATTCCGAAGTACGGAAATCATTGTAAAGAGTGAAAAATAAAGGGTTTCGTATACCCTTCCTGTGTATCTTGTCTACTTCCCACAGTTATTGAACATAGCTTTAGTAAGCTCCCTGTTCCGAGTCAGGTTCTGGAATGTTCCCCAAGCAAGTAAGGAGAAACACTGAACCTGATAGTGGCGCCCGACGAAGAAGAATAACCATGGCCGAGTTTCAAGAAGAACCTGTGCTGCCTGCAGAAGCGGCTCAGAATCCAGAAATGCCAGCTGCCGCCCTGGAAGGATTTGGTTACATCGTCCAGACCATGCGCGCTTCGATGAAACCAGAAGCAACATTTAATGGAAACTCACCGGTAACCAGTTTTTTGGAAAAATTGGAGGACCACTTCATGATGTATCCCGTGCACGAGTTCCAGAAAGTCACCTTAGCTACCAGCGCTTTGAGGGGCCAAGCGCTTAATTGGTTCAAATGTATAGGCAGAAGTCTCTTGGGTCAAGCGGGAAGTCCCACCTATATTTACGAAAATTTCAAGACTGCCTTAGTAAAAGCCTTCCCTGTCGTAAGGGATCGTGCGAAATTAGAAGCGGAACTTTTCAGCATATACCAGAAACCAATTGAAAATCTCTCAAGCTTTATTTTAAGAAACATTCACGTCTTCAAACTCTTGTATGGAAACCGTCCGGATCCTGAGATAATTCAAGTGATTTTGCCGAGGTTACTTCCCCAAGTACAAGACTTTATTGAATTAAGGAATCCGACTACACTGGAAAAGTTATTTGAGCTAGCAATCCAGTTTGAAAGTCGAAGAACGGCGGACATTGAAAGAAGACGCCAATATCAACAACGAAACCAATTTGGTGAGCCAAGACCACAGCAAAGTCAAGAACACGGCTACGGAAGCAAAGCGAATCAGTGGGCAAGGAAACCCGAGCATCCAAAAACAGCCGGCGAACGTCGACAGTTCAATAGCAATCCAGGAAAAAGTCTCAAGGCCAGTGGAAAAAGAAGGAAAGCATGGAAAGAAAAAAGGATTTAAACTAAAACGGATTTCTGCTGACGGGAGGGTGCGGAAATCCGAAGGCCAAGAAAACCCCTCTTCCTTCAAGTTAAATACAGTAATGGTGAAAAATTTGACTCTTCCGAAGATTGAAGTGTTGGTGAATAACATCCCAGCCACCGCACTCCTGGATACAGGCGCGCAGTGTTCCTGTGTGGCAGAAGATTTTTTAGGAAGTATTTTCGGAAATACCGCATATATAATTCGGATAATACGACAGTGTTAGCTGCGCAGGGAGAAAGATGTAAGTGCATAGGTAAGTTACCGCTATACGTTCGTATCAAGGACGAACAAGTAAAAATTATGTTTTTTATAGTAAAGAATCTGCAAGCACATATCATCTTAGGAGTAGATTTTCTTTCAGAGGCAGAAGCAACGCTGGATTTTAATGAAGCGTCCCTTACGCTGACGATGAAACCAGTTCGAGAAGAAAAATCGGAACCGCCAATGTTAAACCTTGATCACCTGCCTATGGAAGAGCAACAAAGAATCCGACAAGTGGTAAGTGAATTTGCTTCGTTATTTAGTGATATTCCAGGATTTACTCAAGTTACTAACCATAGTATTGACACCGGAGATTCAATGCCAGTTCGCCACAAAGCATACCGGTATGATAAGAATAAAGAAAAAATTATAGAATGGCACATTAGCGATATGCTACGTAAAAAGATCATAACGCCCATCTCAAGTAGTTATGCTAGCCCGGTGGTTTTATGTAAGAAAAACAATGACTATCCATTAACACATCCAAAAAGGTGGCGTTTCGCGATTGACTATCGTAAATTAAACTCCATAACTAAATATCCGGTATATCCGTTACCTATTATTGAAGAAATTCTAAGGAACATAACGTCTACCAAATACATGTCGACTTTAGACTTAACGACTGGTTATTTTCAAATAGGGGTTAGACCGGAGGACGTGCCTAAGACTGCTTTTATAACCAAGTCTGGCACTTATGCATTCCTGCGTATGCCGTTTGGCCTTTCAGGGACACCGGCAATATTTCAGCGATGTATGGACATGGTGCTAAGGCCTGTTCTTGGAAAGTCCACATTTATCTATTTAGACGATATCATTATTACTAGTGCTAATCTGGACCAACATGTACAGGATTTAAGACAGGTGTTTTCATTATTAAATGAGGCCGGTCTAAAAGTTAATGTCGAAAAGTGCAAATTTGCAGCCCCTGAATTAAAATATTTAAGTTACAAAACATCTGAGAAAGGAATCGAGACAGACAAATCAAAAATAATCGCTGTGCAAAAGTATCCGCCGCCAAATACGGCGAAGAAGCTCTCTTCTTTTCTAGGACTTTGTTCATATTATAGGTCCTTTATAAAAGATTTTGCAGCTACTGCTGAACCATTGTTAAAATTAAAAAGGAAAAAGGCAAGATTCTCGTGGACGGCCGAAGCCAATAGTGCTTTCGAAAAATTAAAGCAAGCATTAACGCAAGCCCCTGTGTTGAAATTTCCTGAAAAGGATGAGAATTTAGAAATTTCAGCGGATGCTTCGGATTATGCGGTAGGAGCGGTACTTTCGCAAAATCAGCAGCCCGTGGCATTTTTTAGTCGAACTTTAAATCAAACACAAAGAAATTATTCCGCGTCTGAGAGAGAGGCACTTGCAGTTCTGTTAACAGTGCAAAAGTTCCGACTCTATTTTGGAAGAGCGCCAATAACAGTGTATTCTGATCATGCGGCGGTAACTAGATTGTATTCAGGGAAAAACTTATCCCCAAGGTTAATAAGATGGGCACTCAAGCTACAAGAATATAATCTGGTAATCAAGCATACCCCCGGAAAGGAAAATATCGTAGCAGATGCCCTATCCAGAACAAAAATAGATGAAGAAGGTAATACTGTAAAGGTGGCAATGCTCACAGCATGTACAATAAATTCCCGAGAAACTGTAATAACCGAACTGCGTAAGGATCCTGAGTTTAGAAACATTTATGAGTATTTAAAGGATCCTGAAAATTTTAGCCACCAAGATATTGTGGCGATAAGAAATAGGGCGGCCCATTACGAACTAATAGATGGTCTATTATTTTATACAAAAACTACAAATTCCAACAACGAATTTCGACCTGTTATCCCAGCTAGTCTTAGATTAAATATCCTGCAGGAGTTACATGACAGCCCTTTAGCTTCTCATGCTGGTATTCGAAAAACGATCCAACGCGTACGCGAAGCAGTTTATTTTCCTGAGCTGCAAAAGTTAACCAGGGCGTATGTCCAGTCCTGCCCAACATGTCAAGCAGTTAATTATATTAATTTCCGCCCGGCCGGGTTTCTAAATAGTATTAAATCCGATTTTCCAAATGAAATAATTGGCATCGATTTATTAGGCCCTTTCCCAAAAAGTCAGTTAAATAAAAGTCGCTATCTCCTTGTTATGGTTGATCATTTTAGTAAGTGGACCGAAATTGTTCCCTTAAAACGAGTCTCCGCGAAATTCGTTACTGATTCTATTTTAAATAAATATATTTTAAAATACGGGGCGCCCCTAAAAGTTATATCGGATAATGGTCCTCAATTTGTAAGTAATATATTTGAAGACATGTGCCAAAAACTGGGCATACGTCATTTAAAAATGGTCCCGTATCGGCCGCAATCAAATATAGCGAAACGGGTCAATAGAAATATAGTGAAAATTATCCGTAGTTATGTTAAAAATTTTCATAAAAGCTGGGATAACTATGTCATTGAATTTGCTTTCGCCCTTAGGACCGCAAAACATGATACAACGGGCAAAACTCCTGCTGAGTTATTTTTAGGCAGAAAGATTATAACGCCGTTAGATAAATTATTTTATGTTCAACAAAGAGCCCCAGAATTTAAAATGGGTGATATAGAAAAATTAATTAAAGAAGCAAAAAAGAACACTGAAGTAGCAGAAAGAAAACAGAAGCTCTATTATGATTTAAAACGACGGGGAGTAACTTATAAAGTAGGAGATGAAGTATTAAAAATTAAGCATTCACTTTCTTCAGCACCAGAAGATAAAACCGCCAAATTTTTTTCCACTATTTGAAGGACCATATATCATAGAAAAAATAACTCAGGCTGTAGTGGTGTTAAAAGCCAGGAATGGTGAAACATGCTCCGCAAACATTGACCAAATAAAACCATACTATGACCGTAATAAAATGCAACTATTTACAGATCTTTTGCAGGATCCGGCACGGCAGGCACAAGCTCCAGAGGTGGAACAACGACAAGCACAAGGACAAGCCATTAGGAGGCAGGAGCAATTGAAAAGAAAGTTTCCCCGTTGGAAAATTGAAGATAACAAGAAAAAGAATCCGTTCCACCGACCACAAAAGAGAGCGCACAACCACCCCCAGAATGAAGAAGGGAGAAGTACGACGAATGCAAAGAGAGCCAGGAGAAATAACGGCAACTATAACCCGGCTCCCAAACGGAAGATCTACTCATCGGACAGGAGTCTACGCAGCAAATGTCGACGAACTGATGAAGGAAGACCAGCTGCAGATGCAAAGAAGCAAGAAAAATTTGAACAGCCAGCAACGAGATCCAGGTAACAACGAGAGAGAGTTGTCCGGTTCCGCCAAGACCAGCTACCATCAAACGGCCAGGACCACAGGCAGAGGCGAAAAAGAAGGTATTAAAGGGTGACCGAACTGGAGGAAAAAGAAAGCTTCTAGAGGAAGGCACTGAAGGGCGAGCCCGCACAAGAAGAAGGATAAATCAAACACGAATCGTTGCTACCTTCCAGGACTGGGCAGAGAAAAGAATGTCCGAATATCACAAAGATAAGTAAAATTTTATGTTACTTTGCAAACTTAAGTTAATCTTTCATTCTTACTGCAAGTGGCAGATTTCAAGAAGTTTTACCTCATGTGAGGTCTACCTTTATCGCCAAAAAGGCGAGAAATGAGTTGTTACCTATTTTGGTATTATGTTTTTCCATTACTCGCGAGTAAAACTAAAGTTGATGTATAATAGGAATGTGTAAATACTTGAATATTGTAAAAGTTATTGTATAAATTTTATTTAAAACATTCTGGCAAGAAAGAAGTTTTAGTCTGAAAGACTTTTGAAATGTAGTATTTCAATGTAGAAGAATTGGCACTTGCTTGGAAAAGAATAGAAGTTAACAATGTACTACTAATGTATGTTTTAAAATGCGTAAAATTAACGGCATGTTAATACGTTCTTATATAGAATGTGAACTGTTATTTTAAGCGTTAAGAAATACTGTGATATGTTAAAAGGGAAAGTAATGCCAAAAGTTTTAAACTTATTCGTGTGACTGTAAAAAGACCAAATTATGGTGAATACGTGTTAAAGGTTGAATGAATGTAGTTAGGCTCTCTGACGCTACACTTCAGAGTTAGCCACTTTCAGAATAGTACCTCAGGGTTTAGAGTTGAAGATAGGGTGTGTTACGAGGTCTTGTTATGTTGAATTTTAACACGTTAGTGTTTTGATTGTAGGCGGCAGTGTTGAACACGTATACATAAACACATTCGTGTTTGGTGTTTTCTTTTACAACACATGTCAGAGAGCACGGGGAGAGATAATTAAAATAAAGTCATGAATGAAATAAGAATGTTAAGAGAAATATAAATATTCATGTTACTTGCCATTTCATTGTGTAACATTTCATTAAACTAGTTTTCCTTCCAGATCTCTGGAAGGAACCAGATTGCAACTAAAAGCTCCTGTTTAGATGCAGTACAGATGAAAAGTAATTGTCCATGGAGCTGATAATGTAAAAACAAATATTTTTTTTTTAATTTCTAGTTTCTAGTGAGAAATGTTTGTAAAAGATTGGCCTCGCGTTAGATTCTAGAGCTAAAAGTTTTCAACAAGGTCGTTTTAGACCTCAGTTTCAAACTAATTAACTCTGGCGGGAAGTATGTAAGGATCTTAAGTTTTACTAACGTTTATTTTATTTTAAATCTTTACTATCACTTCTTATTTTCTACTTCCGGCCAGAATTAAAAGCTTTAACTTATTTATGCAAATTTGTTGGCGAACGCCAAGTACTTAAGTTGTGGCTTTTTGCCAAGCGAGAGAGAGGAAGGAGTTAGTAGAAGCAGGCCGCTTGCCTTAGCAGTTTTTACTCGGTTGCTGGTTGCCTTCCAGGCCAGAGGTTTAATCCTCTTGATAATTTTAAACGTATTGTAGTGTTAACAGTTCTCTATACTACATACGGCTTCCTGTTAATATACGGTCAATCTTCCACGTAGGCCCTTGTTTATTATTCCAAAGTTAAGTTAGAGTTTAGTTAATATTTTTATATTCTTACGTTCTGGCCACAAATGGTTGGTCTCTGTATTCCGAAGTACGGAAATCATTGTAAAGAGTGAAAAATAAAGGATTTCGTATACCCTTCCTGTGTATCTTGTCTACTTCCCACAGTTATTGAACATAGCTTTAGTAAGCTGCCTGTTCCGAGTCAGGTTCTGGAATGTTCCCCAAGCAAGTAAGGAGAAACACTGAACCTGATACTAGAAGAGAGGTTGTTTCGTGTATTGCAGTGTGTGACGCAACATCGATTCTATATCGAATTCCCTAGCCATTGTACTGCACTGAAGCAATCATTATCCATCCATAAACACTGGTGAGTATTAATAATCCCTAATCACTAATATCAATCACTGATGACCAGTGACTTGCAGGTGTTGTCACAACACAAAGCGTTGTACTCTTCCACAGCAGCCAATGTGAAGTATTTTGCCATTGCACAAAACTTTGAGCTGTCCCGCACCACTTACTGTCGACCCAAAATTCACTGTGACCAATGGCTTTTATCGGTTGCCACGGCACAAATCTTTGCATTTCCCTGCAGTAGACGTTATCGACTCATAAATCGCTGGTGACTAATGAATCAGTAAGTATTTTACCGCAGCACAAAAATCATCACTGCCGAATAGCAGTCATTGTCGAACACAAATCATTGTTGACCAAAGGCTTTTAAAGGTTTATATCGGCACAAATCGTTGCACTGTCTCGCATAAGTCATTGCCAAATCTTAAGTCACTGGTGACCAATGGCTCAACAAGTATTTTACTATAGCATAGAACTTTGTACTGCTCTACAGTCATCACCGTCAATCACCATAATTCAACTTGTGACAAATGGTTTAAATTTCCCTTTGTGTCTCCAACCGCCACTGATCACTGAAGCTTTGACCATCATCTAAGGTTCAGTTTATTTTAATAGTCTATAGTCTATCTAACTGACCTCCAACGAACTCTCTCTAAGATGACCACCAACCATTCCAAATGATTCCGATCTTCTGTGAATTCCATATGAAATATATCTATTTACTTTTGTGGATGTGGAATTCTTAGAAAGATAATATTTAATACCAAATATAAAACTCAGAAATAATGCTTATATCCGTAAGTGGCCATCTATGAGAAGTGGTTACAAGGAGAGGTTCTTCTGTAATATAAAATTATTAACTCCAATATTCATAGTTTTTATGAACATTTGCAGCGTATTCATAGGATGTTCAAAATCATATATCACGCACTTATTCCAAAATTATTTCATTTTTAGAGATTTTATGACATTGACATTTACGTCAGTTTTTAAAAAACAAAAACAGGAACTTTTTTACTTCCTTGTACGGAGTAAAAAAGAAGTATTGTAATCGCGAAAAGTTTCAGGCAGCATATTTCAACGAAAATATCCATTTTGACCGCTATCGAATGCAATTTAACGATGCTTTTGCATGATATCTGTACGTAAAGACAGAATAAAATACTCTTTTCCTTCAAAAAAATTATAAACCTGCTTTAAAATGAATTCTGAAGAGAATTTTTCGTGGCGTCTGTACGAGCGTATGTACATACGTACGTATCTCGCATAACTCAAAAACGAGTAGCCTCAGAACGTTGAAATTTTGTATATAGGACTGCTATAACATGTAGATGTGCATCTCGTATTTTCGTTGCAATCGGCCGCACCAAACGTATATAAATATATTTATATATATATCCACTCTGTTACCCGGCTCAGTGATCTCAGTTTCTTTGCTCTTATATGTTTGTAAATTGTACATTGTTTTGCTTTAAAAATTATTGAATTATGTTGTTCTTATCTTCCGGTTAAGGTTTTTATGCCTTTAGTAAATCTGTATGCAATGTTTTTAGAATTATCAACAATTTTAAAGTTGTTTAAGTGCCGCTAAACCTAATAATTTTTTGATGGCGGGCGTTGCTTGTTTACATTTGAAACAGCAGGATAGTGGATTTGTTGCCAATCTAGAGAAACTTAGTTTAGCAACAACAAAGATAACGCCTTCATTTATTATTGCGAATTAAATCATGTTTAAACCTTTCTGTAATTTTTTCGTGAAATAAGTGTTTAAGATTTACTTCGTAATTTTTAATACAGATATTTTGAGTTTTTATGTATTTTTGCCTTGTCGCGAAGTGAGAACTGAATTAATTGAATGAGAAATACCCAATCGTCTGTGAAAAACTGTTTCTTTTTTGTTTTGTTTGCTTAATTTCTTTTATACGTCGTTCTAGCTTTATTATAGTATTTGAATAGAACATGTGGCAACGATTAGATAATTCTTTAAATGGTGTAAATTTTGTGCATTCTGAGTTATAATATGAACGAAACATAATTCTGTTAAGTGAACCTAGCGCCAGAATGTCGCTATGGTAAACAAATAGAGTGAATTTTAAAGAATACATTTACTCTATTGTGGTTTATGCGCTGTCGGCGAAGTAGATTTAATTCAATACGTTTAAATGAAATGCAAGAAAAAATGCGTATAATTTAATATTCCGTACAAGAAAGTCATGTGGTGTACACATCAGATTTTTTTATTACGCAAAAAACTTGACAGAAACAGACGATTAGATACGAAAGGTACAGAAATGTGGCACAACGTCAACACTATGTAAGACAGACAGATGTTCTGCCAGCGCACGAAAATCAGAATCTGGTTTCCATCCTATACACACATCGGATCCACCAAGGTACACTACGAAAATAATAATTTAATCTAATTCTTCCAAATTACACGCCTATTTTACGTATAAAACTTGTCGACGGTATATCGATATAGATCCTATGCAGCGTCGATCTTATTATACTTTTGACGACTGTATTCAAGTGACTATTGTATCATTTTCAAACCTTCTATTCTCTCATGAGGACCGTATGTTGATAACTAGTGTCAATTCTCTGCACCGCCGATTCTGTACAGTGTCGATTCTATGCAGTGTTAACTATTCGCTGAATCGATGCAGTGCAGGTGCCGTTGAATGCCGTATCGACGTCACAATATGACGATCCTATACAGTATGGATCTTGTGCGTCGTACAATTAACATTATTAAATGCAAAAGACCTATAAATCAGAAACGTATAAACGAAGATTCTGTGTGTTAATTTACTTATTACATTAAATTTCACGATAGATAATTAAAAAAATCGATTAATGGCTTAGTTAATAATTAAATTGAAATAAATCTAACATCAAACTAAATCCACTTCAAAATATTATATTTTAATAAATATATAATTATATAAATTTAATCTTCATTTATTATTTTAAATAAATTCAGATTAAAGTAAATTTTCATGCAACAAAAGGCTTTGGGGAAAAATAATTAAAAATTTAAATAATTAGATAAGAAATTTAGTTAAAAATAATTATGTATTAACCTTAGAAAAATGTCTCTTGGAAGAATGAGGACAGATATAAAATGACGTATAAATAAGAAACATATAAACGCTGCTCAACTGTACTAATTCACTAATTAAATTTATTCGAAAGAATAATAATAACAATAAATTAGTAAGTTAATCACAAATTAAATTTAAACCATTCTAATTTCAAATTTAAGTCATATGTCATTGATATTAAAATTTCATTCATGTAAATAATATAAATCAAGCTCAATTTTGTATGTAATAAATTCTTCAGAGAATTCATTACATACAAAATTGCATTCTAAATTTAGATAAAAATAACTACATTTCATTCAACTTGAGGAAAATAATATTCAGGTTACGAGATGCAGATAAAATGACACAAGAATGTATATGGAATATAAATGAGAAACGTATAAATGGTGTTTTTGCGCTAATATACCAATTAAATTAAATTTACGTACACATAAAAACGCCAAAAAAAGTTAGCGCTGTAACTGCTAATTGTTATTAAACTAATGAATTCCAAATTTAAAACTAAATCTAATTAGCATTTTCAATGTTTTTTAAAATAATACATAAATATTAATATGAGTTTTCTTAGAATAAAGTCTTCGGCGAAAAATAAGTAGAAATTCAGATAAATATAACTAGGTTCCGTTTAAGGTCAGAAAATCTTCCCTTGCAATTCATATTTTCGTAAGATTAATTTTAACTCGGCTAGTTGGCACAAAAAATTTCTTTGTGCTGTTGGCAGAATGTTGCTCAGTCCTGCTCTAAATGAACTTGGGAAAGACTGTTTATCAGCAGTTACGATCAACAACTAGAGTAGGGATCAACAACGAGTTAACGAACATTTGTCAACCTTCAGCAATCAAGTACAGTAATTTCGCTGGTAAGAGCAGTTCGCTTGATAGTTATCTGACGTAGGGCTCTGCAATTAACCTCTATTCATCCAATGTGATCTCGGGCGCAGACTAGAAAAGGATTCTGGGTAACAAAAGCTATGTGCTATTCAGATGGGATGAGACATAGGTGAAATAGTAATTTTATCGCGAGAAAAAATGACAAAGGCAAAATTACAGTTATAAAAGTAAGTCATTAACATGATTAAAAAATTACATTTGCATGTTGTTTCCTTACTACTTATTCCGATGATGATGATTCATCACTATTTATTCCGAAACTCGCAATGATTTCTCATGAGAACACCAGGTCCCGGAAACTTTAATTATTTATAAATCCTAACTTAAAGAAGTTTTTATATGCAGGCTTCACAATTTCGATGAAAACTTTTAGGCTTTTAGGCTTCACAATTTCGATGAAAGCTTTTAGGCTTCACAATTTCGATGAAAGCTTTTAGGCTTCACAATTTCGATGAAAGCTTTTAGGCTTCTTACTAAAATCTGTACGCGTCTGTCAGTCTGTTTGTTTGTGGCATCATCTCCTCCGGAAAAGCGGTTTTGAGAGATGTAGGTACCCCTGGATTCCAAAAGTTCAGGCGAACCCATTTCGAACATTCTCATCCTCGTACAACTTTAATTAGCCGAGATATTAATTAAAAACTCTGAAAACACTAATTTTCACACTCATTTTTCCGAGTGGCAACAGTCTCGGTAGTCGATAGAGATAAAAATGCTTTATTTCGAAACGTTTTGCCACTGTTCGCTTTCAAATCGTACAGTTTGTTAGCAAAAAATTTCTTAAGTTTTACAGAATATAAAACAAAAATAGCATTGCCAAATATTAAATATGTTATTATTATATAATGACATAATCTGATATCGAAGAAAGCCCGCTGTATGTCGTATATCACTGTATGTCGAAAATGTTTCCTTAATTTCAGCATTTTAAATAAATAGCTGCTATTGGCACCTTTTTTCTTTCGAGTTAGGATAATTGACACGATATGTTATTACCCCGATAATTCTTTTACTGATATTGAAAAAATGTTGTTATATTACATGAAATTTAAATCATGATGTCGTACGTATTAACCTGAAGTGTCCAAAATTTTTGTTTCCTGGTTCGGCAACAAAAAAATTATTTACAAATTGGTTGTTGCTTGGAAAGAATGAGCTCATTTCATTCGCACTGAAATGTTTTTATACATCTGCTTTTCGGATGTACACAGAACTTATAAATTTTTCTATGGCCACAGCTCACTCATCCGCTAGTTTTAATTTAAGCTCGTATTTATAAATATAACTAGAAAGCCCGGCGGTCGTACTAAATGACTGCTGTTCTAGATATTATAAATTGTAATTAAAATGATTTGTGCAAAGGTGTCTGATAATTCAAACTGAATTACCCAAGGCAGGCGGCGAGGATGTCCCTTTGCTTACTGTCCCACGGGGTTTCCCCCTTCTACTTGCTTAATTGCTTAAAGTAGAGTGCAATGAAGGAAAACACTGACGGTACATTTTTAAGAGCCACCGCTAGCTCAATAAATAAAAGTGATTTAAAAAATAAAATGTTAATTCACATGTCAAAGCTCTCTGTGTACACAACATTTCTTGTATAGATATTTCCATCATTTTTAAGCTCTCCTTGCAGAGGACCATACATTATTTTTAATTTTACGTCCGTTTTTTCACAAACTCTTGAACAGCCAACACAAAGCTGACCGTGTCCAAATGCAGGCTCAGGTAAAAAAATGCGAACACGCTTAACCGTTTGGCCCTGAGACTTATTGATGGTTACAGCAAAGGCAAGTTTTACAAGAAATTGTCTACGTCTCAATTGAAACGGGAACCCTGTGCCGTGGCAATTTCACCCCATTGGCTAGTACAGTTACGCAAGCAACCAATAAACTATCGGCGACAAACAGACACTTAAGCCGCATATATATACTGAGTGAAGTAACATCATCTCCTCCGAAACGGCTGGCTCCTGGGCATAGCGAAGCACACCGTTGGATTCCGCAGTTCCGTGGTACGTCATTTTGACCATTCGCGTCTTCGTGGGACTTTAATTAGCCGAGATATGAATTAAAAACCAATTTTCCCCTACATTTTCCACTTTCTGTCTTGGGTTTACCCTATTAGAGGGATTTGGCAACGTGCCAAATTATTTTTTCTCGAATATCTACGGAACAGCGCTGAGTTCAAATTCGAGACGCATATCCTAGGATTCCAAAAATTCTCCGAATCCTTCGATATCATTCTCATCTTCGTACGACCTTAATCGGCCGAACTGCGTTTAAAATCTTCGGAAACGTTAAGTTCCGCGCTCATTTTTCCGAGTGGCAACAATAAACTATCGGCGAGAAACTCTTATATATATAAAGCTGCTTATATATATAAAGAAGATACTGTATAGGCTGTCTGATGTTACTGTAAATTAAGACACTTCAATTTATGCACTCTGGTTTACGAACATTGTGAAGAGCACATAGTGTAATTTTGATGTAATTTACAGACATTTTTATTTCATGCATTGTAATTGATAGACACTCTAATTTGCTGGTAATATTAATTTATTAAATTTCGCTGTAAATTATGGGCACCTTATGTGCCATAATTTGCAAGTATTTAATGTTTATAAGTACTCTAATTTCGTTGTAAATTACAAACAGTTTAAATTATACTCTCTAATTTTCAGGCGATTTAATATACAGGCTAACTTTGCTGCAATTTTTTTTTGTATCACTTAATACATAAATTTATTATGGAAAGCTGTTCACCAGGCGCCTAAAATAGATACTATAAAAAAGAAAAATATATACTATAACATTTAATGAACCAATCTAATGTAATTTCACGGGTGAAGCTAGTAATTAAGAGTAATTGAAATGATTCTGTGTTTATTGCTCTTAAATCGCTTAGTCTTTTAATTAATAATAAAATAAATTTTGGAGAAAAATGAAAATATGTTACGCTTCCTGAATAACTGCGCACTACCGCGCGAAACATAGAAATATTTTAATTCGGGCAGTCGCAACGCATTTTTTTAGATCGCTGTTTGTTAAATTCGGAAGAGAAAGATATTGCATTTTCCTGAGTGGGAACACGCTTCTTTTATGTCGTTGAGTTTCCTGATTAAATTCGAAACATAAATATCTTGCTCTTTGCCGAATGGCAACACAAACTTTTAATCGAAAGTTCAATGAAATCGCATAAAATACAAAATAAATAAATTAAAAAAATATCGGAATTCAAAATTCGAGCTTCCGGTGAAAGACTTTGGGTGTTAAAAATTTTATGGCTCTAGTTACCGCCATTTTCCAGCAACGCAATTACGTTCGAAAGAAAAATATATTGCTTTTTGCCAAGTAGCAACACATTTCTTCTGTATTGCTGAGTTTTATATTTACATTCTAAACGTAAATAGCTTGACGAATTTGCATATATGTAAATAATTTAAGTGAAATTATATGTATAATTGTAGTATCTTTTATATAATGTTCCATGAAATGCTTGAAAAAGCGAAGCTCTGCCAGAAAAATATGGTTACAAGAGCAAGTCTATTAAACACTGAGGTGAATGGCTACCGCGCAAGACTGGCGAAATATCTCCAAGCTGGCGACGGTTTTGGCCACAAATTGTTGTCTCGAAATTTGGCGAAAAATCTCCAAAAGTAGCTAAACATGAAGATGATATTTTAGTCCGGTCTCTGTATAACTGTAATCGGTATAATAATTGAATAAATATAATTGATACCTATATGTGTAAATGTAATCGTATCCGACCCTTATATGTAACTTTAACCGTATCCGTCTTCCAGTAATTTAGAGAAACAGAAGGTGCCAGATGCAGTACAAAGTCTGAAATCCGGACTCGTCGGAACTTCAGCGATTCCGGATTTGGGATTTTTCCGGATAATAGATCATCATTTTAAATCTAGTAAGATAGCATGTAGAAATTATAAAATTAAAAATATGAAATCATGATTTATGAAATCATGAAGTATTTATGATCTAAAGCAGGGCTAGGCAAACTTTTTCGGGCCAAAAATCGAAAAAAAAAAAAAAAAAGTTTGGAGGGCCAAGGTAATTTTTTTCTAAAATTTTAAAAACAATAAACAAGTACTACAATTTAAATATGTTACTGAGATAAATGAAATTGCGATTTCATTTTTAAAAGCTCTTATATTGAGGTTCGAACTGAGGTATACTGATTCTAGGGAACGAGGCTCTTGAAGTAATTCTTTTTAAGATTCATAGTTGAAAACACTTGAGCACTGATTTTCTGTCCTTGAGATATTAAATTTGGGAAACTTACTTTCGATAATGATTTGTAAAACTCTAACTTTGGCATATTTAGAAACAACTGCTTGAGATGATAATTAGATTGCAATTCAATTCATTCAAGCTGCAAATCTGACCTCATTGCTTCACAATTGAAAGGCATGGTAAAAATATCCAATTCTGTTTGAATGGCACTGAAATCTTGAAATCAGCGTTCGAACTCAAAATGCACTTTTTTCAAGCCACCTTCATAATTCTTAAGCTTATCTTCATTTATTGAGGGTATAGAATTTAACCTCGGGAAATGAGACAAGTCGTTCTTAGCTAGCTGCGCAGCAAACAGATTAAGTTTTAGTTTAAAAGCTTTGATATGGGCACAGATATCGTCGATAAATAGATTTTTCACTTGCATCTTGACATTCAAGTTGCTCATATGACAAAAGATAATGTGTGAAAAATGCCGAAAGTCATTCTGTGTATTCTAAGATTTCGCACTCCGCAGTACACCGTTTCTCATGGAAGAACGACACAGTGTCGTCTTTCAGCTGCCAAACTGGCAGCATAATACATCCTGCACTAAGCCACCTTACTTTCGTGTAATACAGTACATCGGAGTATTCAGATTGCACGGACTGAAGAAAATCTCGAAACTGCCTGTGAGTAAGCCCACGAGATCAAATAGTATTTACAAGCTTCACGACGACATCAAGCGCGGGTTTCATAATCAGAGCAGATTTACACAGAGCATCTTGATGTAAAACACAATATAGAAAAACAACATTGTTCCCGGGATAGTTCTGATTAAAGCTTCTAAGAAATCCGGATTTTTTTCCTGTCATATTTGGTGCTTCATCAGTTGTAATATTGCATATATTTGTTACAGGCACTTTCAAAGTTAAAAGCCCTTCCTGAAATTCAAGAAAAGTATCACATCCCGTTCTAGTTCCTTTCAAAGAACGCATGCAAGCCACTTCCTCGGCAATTCCAAAATTCTCATCAAGACCTCTTATAAATAATACTAATTGAGCAGTATCATTTATATCAGTGCTTTCATCCATAGCTATAGAGCAAAATTTAAACTGCCCAATCTTTGACTCTAATTGTGATGTCAAATTTTTACCGAGGTCTTCGATTCTGGAAGTCACTGTTTTTCGAGATAAGCTTACAGTTTCAAAATTATTTTTCTTTTCTTGACATAAAACATCACAAACTTGGTGCATACATTGTTTAACGAACTCTTCATCACTGAGAGCTTTATTATTTTTAGCAATATTGTATGCTACAATGTAACTTGTATGTGTAGCTGCTTCTTCGATACTTTTTACCTTCCTGAAAAATTTTGTCAGTCTGGTAATTTTTTATAAAGACTTTCTGCATTTTGTTTGCTTTCATATTCGACATTGCTTCGTAATTGGAGTTATTATGATCAGACATGAAATGATGGGAAATGTTATATATATATTTTTTTAAGACTGTTACAACTTCATTGCAGATGAAACACACTGGTTTATCTTCTACAACTGTCAAAAATATTTCCAGGTCCCTTTATCATTAAAAGCACGGCACTCTGAATCAATTTTAGTTTTAGTACCCATTGTGGGGTTGAAATATTTTACGAATAACCCAAACAAGTACTAGCTACGCTATACTTTTAATTATTTTACCACTATTCACAATGATGCTATATGTCCGCAATCTTTTCATACGCAATGAATAATTAGATGTCCCATTCTTACCACTAGATGGCAGGCATCTCTTCCTTTTCTTTTTCTCTAATTGAGTTCTGAGAACGAGACTAGATTGGAACCGCTCTGAGGAGCGTAAAGACGAAACTTCAAACTCAGAAATACAATTAAAATGTACTGTCTTAAAATAATTATCACCTACCTTGTAAATAGTGTATATTAGTGTTTTATTTGAATAAATAAGTAAAAGACAAGATGGCCTGTTAATTCTAATAGAAACTCTTACTGGAAAACGTGATTATTAGAAGCCTGGCGTCGCGAACACTGAGGATGCAGTAGGTAAGGAATTTTACATTAATTTTATTGTAAATAGAAGAACCTGATGCAACATTTTTATGGCGCCCGAACAGGGACGCCAGGTTTTTTTAAAAGTTCTAATAAAGTGAATTCAAAAGCTGAATATTAAAATTGAAGATTTTAATACTTGTTCTTGAAGTATTCAGCAGAAGAATAATTTTGTTTTCTAAGTAAGAGTTAAATATTTCTTTTTCATGAGACGTATATTTTGTGTAAGTGCTTGAATCTAAGAAGATAATGGCAGAAGAAAAAGTAGATAAATTTAAAAAGAAAAGAAGTATCTTAAGAACTGCCGTTACAAAACTATTTAGGAAAATCAAAAGTGAATTAAATAAATCAGAAGGTAGTATTAATGAGCTCGAAGAATTGTTAGAACAGCTTAATGCTAAAATCGAAACACTATCTAATACCGATGTAGAAGTTGAACCAATTCTGAGTGTAGATGAATTCGAAAATGAATTCGAAATTACAGAACAATATCGCGAGAAGATAACGTTATGGAAATTCAGGCTTAAGAAACGGATTAAGGAACTTAATCACGACTTTTAAGTGCGAAGATTTCAGCAGTAGTCAATGGCTTACTTTTTGGAATAGTTTTGAGTCCTCAATACATAATAATGAATAATTGAACAAAGTAGACAAATTTAATTACCTGAAAGCATATTTAGGAGGAACAGCTTCTAGTTGCGTTTCAAAACTTCCGTTATCGCCAAAACTTTATGATTCAGCAATTAAAATCTTACACGTTTTGGAAGGAGAGACATTCTTATTAATGCGCACATGAATAATTTGCTGAATGTTGAATCATTAAAAAAAATGCTTTTTTTTTTTTTTTTTTTTTTTTTTTTTTTTTACCGTTAACCACTTGAGAGGACACTTTCTGAGATAACTGAGTTCTGGTATTAATAGTGTACACAAATCATATTGAGAAAAGACTGTCCTTGAAAAGTTCAACAACTGATGCTTCCAAAAGCATAAATGTAAGAATAAATGTCTTTTCTAAGGAAGGTGTAATAAGCAAGTCTTTGGAGCTTCGGTCCATCAGCATTGCGTAGATAAACGAAACTGTTGGAACATAAAAATGAAATAAAAAAATAAAAAATAATAAATAAAACAAATAAAATAAATAATAAAAAAATAAAAAATTATAAATAAAATAAAATAAAATAAAAAAGACAAATATGATTTAGTAACATATGGAGATGAATAAGCATTAGATATGACAAATATCCAGTCCGAGTCTTTGGATATGTATAAGAACGTCTCTGATTTTGGCCCTAAGGTGTCTGTTCTTTATTGCATATTTCTTAAATGGTATTAGATTGTTGTTAGGCTTGATCAGATGTTTGCCGTCTGTTAGATTACAGTCAAAAATGTAATGATCAGGGTCACCCCTTTCGCCACATATGCAGAGATCCGTGGGGCACATGCCTCTGTCATGGAAGTAGGTGAGGAAAGGACCGTGCCCTGTGATATACTGATTCAGAAAATGGTCATAGTGTAGTGCCTCTTTGCCAGTTTTTGAGAAAAAATAGTGGACTCTTCTGCCTTGCAATGCAGAATCCCAATCTTCTTGCCACTTTGAGTCGACAATTGCATTCAGTGTAAATTTTAAATGGGACTTGGGCCACGGGACATGAATTACCTCACTGTTGATGTTAGTCGTTGTATCCTTTGCAAGGAGGTCAGCTGCCTCGTTGCTGTCGTTTACGTTGTGGGCTTTCACCCAATTGAGGATAAACTGGATTTCTGGGTGGGCACTTATTGTACACTCATGTCCTTAAATTAAGGATAATGCAAAATCAGGCAAAGGAAGAGTTAGAAGCAAAACAAATTTGACTTATTTGTAAAGCTTATTTATTAAACAAAAGGTAAAGAGCAAAAAAAGATGGATATTACAAAAAAAAAAAAAAAAAAAAAAAAAAAAAAAAAAAAAAAAAAAACCTATTTACAAAAAACCAATATTACATGGTTGGTATGATTGTTAATACATTGTATGTCTCCCAGACGATGCAATACAGTCTGTACAACGCTTAGGCATGCTGAGTATCAAATTATCGATCATTGGATATCTTGGGGGATATTACACCACTCAAAAAGCAATGCTCTCCGAAGTTCCAGTAGACATGTAGGAGGAGGTTGATGGGCTGCAACTCGTCGGCCAAGCATGTCTCACACGTGCCCTACTGGATTCAAGTCCGGTGAAACTGCTGGCTAGTCCATACGGGTGATATCCTCGGATTGAAGGCATTCGCTTACGATGTTTGCACGGTGAGGACGTGCGTTGTCATCCATAAACACAAATTGTGCGCCCATGGCGCCCCGAAACAAACTTACATGTTGTTCCAGAATGACGTCCCGATGGATTTGGCTTGTCATGGTTCCAATTTGAATATGCAGGTCAGTTCTGGAATCCAGAATAATTCCACCCCAAACGAGCACTCCTGCACCACCGTAACGGTGTCGTTCAATGATGTTTTCTTGGTGGTAACGGGTACTTGGAGCTCTCCATATGAAAGTCCGGCGAGAATCAGACTGCAAGCTAAACCTGGACTCGTCGGAAAACATCACACAAGCCCACTGTTGCGGTGTCCACAATGCATGCTCTCTACTCCTGGCTAACCGCAGGCGACAGTGAGTTGCAGTAATTGGAACGCATCTGACAGGTCTACGAGCATATAGACCAATCTGCCCTAAGCGTCTGTACACGGTCTGCCTTGAAATTGCCGTACCAGTGGCTGAAGAGAGCTGACGAGAAAGGTCTGAGGCTGTGCTCCGCCTGTTTCTTTTGGCAGTAACTGCCAAATACCGATCCTCATTCGGCGTTGTAACTCTGGGGCGACGTGTGCTGTAACGTTTACTCACATTGCGATCATATTGGAATCGCTGCCAAACCCTGCAGATGACACTCTGGGCAATTCCAAGTTCGTCTGATACTTCCAGTTGGATACGCCCAATTCCAGACGGCCAATAATTCTACCACGTAAAAAATCATCCAAATGCGTCCTTTGTGTCATAACTATTTGGTTATTGCACTGAAATGATTATAAAGCGCCTGCGAACAATTTTACTTCTTTGCCTGTATTCCTTATATATCACTCTTTTACACTCTCGTCATTGTGACGTACCATCGGTGTCATCTGGTTACTTCCCGAAATTTGCATATGATTCTTCAAGATGTGTGTAGTGATTTTACAGGTGATATATTTATTTTAGAGTTCGATTTTCGCGTGACTCCGAATTATCCTTAATTTATGGACATGAGTGTATTTTGAATATCCTGAACCATCTTATTGTTTCTGTCCTTCAAGGCATATAATGCAGATTGACTGTCTGAATAGATAGCTATTGTCCTGAAGTTATTTGATATAGCTTTATTTACTGCAGATTGAATTGCTGACAGCTCAGCTTGATAAACGGAATTTTCTGGAGATAATTATCCTTGCCATATTGTTGGAATAGAGGAAGAAGAATGGATTATTGATGCTGCGCCCACTTCTCCATGAATTTTAGAGCCGTCTGTAAATGCTCTTGGACGTTCTTTACTACTGATTGCTGAAGCGTCCGTATTGATAATTAAATTACAATACTTTGCAGGATGGTATGTCAATGGTATGGCTGGAGACTCATACTTTGAGGCAGAAAAGGTGGTGCCGTTCAGGTAAGCATCTTCTTTCAACTGGAGTACTCTGGCTTTTATTGAATCCTTCGTCGCAATTAAATGAAGGGGAGGAATCCCAGTAAGAACGCATAGAGAGAAATTAGCTGTTGTTCTATAGGCTTTGCAAATGCTCAGGAGAAAAGGTCTCTAAATGGCGAAAAGTTTCCTTTTCTTCCTTTCTGTCATAGTCTCCGCCCAGATTGCAGCCCCATAATTCACTATACTTGAAATCACTGTTATAAATAAAATTTTTTGAATGTGAGGACGAAGTCCCCAGTTACTACCTTGCATTTTTCTGAAATTATAAGCGATTTGATTTGTCTTTTTCTGAGTCTCCGTGAGATGGTACATAAAATTAAGTTGATTATCTATGTGGATACCCAGAAACTTCAGGACTTGGGTAATCTTAATTTTCTTTCCGTCCAGGGTGAAGGTGGGCTTTCTTAAGAGCTTTTGGCCTGGCTTGTTAAAAAGTATAGCCCTGCACTTGCGAAATGCAGAGTTTCAACCTCTGGCATTCTATGTTAAGCTGTTTGAGAGAACCGTTCACATTCCTTTCGAGGATGTCTCTAGTCCTACCACTAATAACCAACATAAATGCGAATGACATAAAAACATTTCGTAACTTGTATGATAAAGTACAAACACAGATTAGATGTCTCGAAGCGTTAGATGTTGTATCGGAATCTTACAGCGCTTTGCTGTGTCCGATGATTTTGAAGTTATTGCCTTCAGAATTAACGCTTGAATTTCATAGAACACAAAATTGTGGCACCGATTATAACATAAAAGATTCATTTTTACACGCAGAACTTTCATCCCGCGAACGCACAAGGTCAACGGTTTCGCAACAGCAAAACGTATCCGATCGGCGACAGTCTTCTTCCCCCCCTGCAACGAAAAGCGCATGTGGTCTCACAAATGGACATAATAAACCGAAAATTCCGACCGCTACAGATTTGTTTACAAAATCCAAATGTAGGGAGGAAAATATGAATGCGTCTTCTGTAATCAATTTCACAAGATTTATGACTGTAGTTTCGTTTCCGGCTTATCATTACATGAAAAAAGGGACATTTTGAGAAAGAAATGTGCTTGCTATAAATGTCTAAAACCATATCATTTAGCGCGAAATTGCAAAACAAAAATAACTTGTTCTATTTGTAAAAAACATCATGCAACTATTATGTGTGATAAACAAAATCCTTCTGTCGAGGTTTCGAAAATTAAAAAAGACGAAGAGATAGAAAATAAAGTACTTTCAAATCAAGCAAGATGTTCAGAAGTATATTTGCAAACTTTAGTTGTTCGCATATATGGAAGAGGGAATAACCAATTTGTTCGAGCGATAATTGACACCGGAAGTCAAAACTCATACATAAGCAGGTATGCAGCAGAAAGGTTACAATTAAGAAGCTTAGGTGAACAAAGTGTAACCCACGGACTTTTCGGTGGCATAGAAGTTTCGGAAAAACATAAACGTTATAGAATAAAATTGGGTAGCGTAAATAAACGGTATAATTGCGAAATCAATGTATTGGATGAAAGAAAAATATGTTCTTCGGTCCCTAAAATCAAAAATATACACTGGATTAGGGAACTTAGAAGAAGAGGAATTTACGTCAGTGATGTTTTTGAAAATAGAAATAACAGATTATTCCAGGAGAACCCTCAAGAGATTCATTTGTTGTTAGGGGCAGATGTTGCTGCAAATTTATTTACAGGTAAAATCGAAGCTCTTCCTTGGGAAAGATTAGTTGCTGTAAGTACAAGACTTGGGTGGACAGTCATGGGGAAAGCGAACACTGACAATTATAAAATAGAAAATTCCTTTTCCACGCTTTCGTTATCTTTACACATTTCTGATGCCACGCTGTCAGAACTGTGGAGGCTTGATGTTATCGGAATAACAGATCCAGTTACAAAGAAGACTAGAGAGGAAAGGGATTTGCAAGCAAAATTGCAGTTCCAAAATTCTGTATCTTTAAACGAAGAGGGGCGTTATGAAGTCGCACTTCCGTGGGCGGAGAATCATGTACCACTTTCCACCCACAAGGATTTAGCTTTGAAACGTCTACAATCTACCACCCAGAAACTCCTATCTCAAAACTTATTTTCTTCATACAATGCAGTTTTTAATGACTGGTGTAACTTAGGAGTGATCGAAGAAGTTAAAGAAAATATAGCGGTTGACTATGGACATTATTTGCCGCATAGACCGGTGATCAAAGAAAATAGCTCAACGCCAATTCGACCGGTGTTTGATGCGTCTGCGAGGAAACAATCATCTCCTTTTCTATAAATCAGTGTTTGGAGTGTGGACCAAATTTGATAGAACTAATTCCTTCTCTTTTGTTGAGATTTCGGGAAGGCAAGTTTGCTGCTATAGCAGACACTGAGAAGGCTTTCTTACAGATCCGTGTAAAGCCTCGAGATAGAGACTGGCTTCGGTTTTTCTGGTAGAATGATGTGGAAGAACTTTGTGATACTGAATCAGTGATTAACTCAAGACCCCTTACGTACTTTTCAGAAGATCCAAATGATCTTACGGCACTAACTCCTTCAATGTTTCTACAAGATGTGCACTACGTCGGAGTACCAGACTTGGACTACCTGGATACCATCAATCTGACAAAAAGATACAAGTTCTTGCAGAACTTAAGAGAACACTTTCGCAAAAGATTTCGTGATGAATATTTAGCTGTCCTAGTACAAAAACCATCTAAACGATCTACTCGGACTATCAACAAAAATGACTTGGTGTTTGTCGGCAGCGACAGCAAGAAGAGAATAGATTGGCCAATAGGTCGTGTTTTGTAGAAATATATCCTGGGAAAGACAACGAAGTAGGTGTTGTCAAAGTGAAAACCGCAATGGATGACCTGTGAAACGTATTTATCCTCTCGAACTTGATAGACCTAACTTGTTTAGTGACTTCACCATGAATAGAAAGAACCCTACCGATAAGTGTGACAGCGATATGAACTATCAAACTAGATATGGACGTAAAACTGTAAAACCTGTTACATAGTTTTAAATTGATATACTAATTTTTGTTTCTTTTCAGTATTTTAGAAATTTAATTGTCTTAACAGTAGTCAATTGGAACATGTTATCTGGATATGGTATGAATGTAATGCAGAAAATGTTTACATGTGTAATAAATACTTCTTTGTAAGTATTAATTTTAGAGCATTAGTTACTTTTCATATTTGTGAAAGTTGTACTTGAATTTTTGTTTGATTATTGATAAATTTTGTTTTGATTTTCCCATCTCATCGAGGTAAAATCAAAAGGTGGGAGGATGTCCCATTCTTCCCACTAGATGGCGGGCATCTCTTCCTTTTCTTTTTCTCTAACTGAGTTCTGAGAACGAGACTAGATTGGAACCGCTCTGAGGAGCGTAAAGACGAAACTTTAGACTCAGAAATACAATTAAAATGTACTGTCTTAAAATAATTATCACCTACCTTGCAAATAGTGTATATTAGTGTTTTATTTGAATAAATAAGTAAAAGACAAGATGGCCTGTTAATTCTAATAGAAACTCGTACTGGAAAACGTGATTATTAGAAGCCTGGCGTCGCGAATACTGAAGATGCAGTAGGTAAGGAATTTTACATTAATTTTATTGTAAATAGAAGAACCTGATGCAACAATATTAGAACTCGCGCCAAAAGAAAAGGCCGCTGGCTGGATCTTAAAAATGCGCAGTCTGCCATATGTCTAATTCACCTACTATATTGCATTCCTATATGTCTGCTCCCCGAGAAACAAATAACGCTTGTTGGCGCCAATCTACAGCTATAACTAACAAAGAACTAACTTCCGCTTTTAACACTTTACCGATTGAAAGCTGTCTGTGCTTGCTATTTCCGTCGATTTATGTTTTGTAGAAATAAAATAGAGAAAGTAAAAAGATTATCAGTCCTTTGAGAAAAAACTTAATATTTAAACGTTTTAAGGAAAGTAGTAATGTTAAAGGTATCTTTTTAACGAAGTAGAAAAGGAGACGCATACATAATATATATTTCTTTTAATTTGCCTCGGACTGGTAAATTAAAATTCTATCCGCGGGCCGGATAGAACCTTCCAGCGGGCTGTAGTTTGCCCATCCCTGATTTAAAAAATATCAAAATTTAAAATATATATATACACACACACACACACGGAAAAAAAAAAAAAGCTTAAATATTTATTTGTTTAACTTATTAAACATTTCTGTCAATGTAAATTGTTTAAGTTGCTTCGTTTTTTTTTTTTTTTTTTTTTTTTTTTTTTGCTAATACTTTCTCTTTAATTTTGTAGAAGTTACATTGTTGAAGTCCTGTAACTGCTGTTACGAGAATTCTGACTATCTTGTCAATCGAAATTTTCTCGTTTTCAGTAACGTCTCTATCACTTTCTTTACTATCGGAGCGGTATTTTCTGGATCTTGAACCATACTACAGATTTCGCCATTCATTGATTGATTGATGATTGAGAAGCATTGTCATCACAATGAAAACCTTCTTTTATATCTTCTTTATTTATTACCGCTTCTCCACATTTCTTTACAAAATCTGTTAATTGGAAAATTTCTCCTTTGTTTTAAGGTATTTGAAAACCTTTAAAATTAGCGGCTATCATTATCAAATTTAGCTGTACATATTTGCCTATGCATCATGAGCTTGGCGACTAACGGCAAGTTGTTCCGTTAAATTTTATCTTGCTTCTATCGCGCACTGATACAATTAAGTTTGAATTGTATTATTTTTGTTATTGATTATACTTATGTCTACTTCTTGCACATGAGTCATGAGGGCATATCAGAGTTCCAAATAAATAAATTCCCACATAGACTTAAGCCTTAACGTATAAATTATTCGCCAGGCTGTCGTCAGATCAGCTATGTATCTATGTGGAATGTTCCGGTTTAAGATGTGTGCCAAATAGATACGCAGCAACGGAGCCAAATTACTGATTGTACAAATTTATGCTAAAACGAATATTTCTTTAATAACAAGGTATTTTATTTAGTGTCGAAGTGAAATTAAGAATCGGGACTCTCCAGATGCTTTATTATGCGCGGAGGGGGGGGGATCTAATGCGCATGCGTAAAGCCTTTGATAAAAACGTTGTTGGAAGTTTTGAGGTCCGAATTTTATATTATTCCGGATAATGGACGTCCGGATTTCGGGTCTTTGTACTGTATTTCTCGGCGGTCATGTGAAAACTATATAAGCTTGAAGAATATATATAAATATGCAGTGGATTTAATTTTAAGTGCAATTCAAGTGGTTATTACAAATTATAATAACCGCTTTAGTTTATATATCCCGAGTAATAAATATTTTAATTTATTTATCCAAAGTAGCAGGTCAATTAAAATTATACAGCCTAAATTGCAGAAGTTTTAACGTGTAGGCTCTCTAATTTAGCTTTCAACTGTACATATTTATATATTCTAATCTAATGACATTTTAATTTCGTCGAAAATTACAAAAATTTTTATTTCTAAGCTCTAATTACCGACAATTTGAGCACAGGCACTCTAATTTCGCTGCAAATTTTAAACACTTTAATCCCTAATTTAAAGGCATTTTAATGTACAGGCGTTTTAATTTCGCTGGAAATTATACACATTTTAATTTATATAAACTCATCTACAGACAGTTTAACTTGTATGTATCCTGACTACACAAATTTATTAACTACAAACACTTTAATTTGATTACCCTAAGTAATTTATTACAAACACTTCAATTTGATGACCCTAATTAATTTAATTACAAACATTTTAATTTGGTAACCCTAATTTAGAAACATTAAGATGTGTTGTTACTCTGCTTTGCTATAAATACAGAAACTTGTATTTATAGATCTTAATACTAATATTCGGCGAATTGCAGGCTTTTAATAAAACACTGCTTTCGACGTTGTTGCCATTTGGTATGTTGAAATAGTGAGATGTTGGATTATTAAAAAAAAAAAAAAAAAAAAAAAAAAGACGAAATATTCAAATTATGATGAAGTGTTTTTTATTGTAATAAAACGTGACACATAAGATATTAAATATAATTTAAGTAATACATAACTAACTAAATATAATTTCCTTATACGTAATAACTTAAATGCAATTTAGATTGCATCTATTAGACGTAAACTATGTCCATTATAATCGAATTATGTCCCTTACTATTGGAAAAAGAACAAATATTCAAATTATTACGAAGTGTTTGCTGTTATAGGTTTGCCGTTATACCTAATAAATTAAATGTAAATTTAGATTATATGTAATAAACTAAATGCAATTTAGATTATATCCATCAGATATAAATTATAGCCATTAGCTTCAAATCTTTTCCATTAAGAAAGAATAAAGAAATTGAATTATTATGAAGTGTTTTTATAGATTTTCAAAAACTCAGTCAGATCAGCTGTTGTAGAGCAAACTCTTTTCTCAAAACTACCTATAGCTAGGGTAGAAAAATGGTAATTTGCTATATCACGCGGATAATTAGTGCTATGGTAGGTAACACAACGTAACTAACTTTACTTGCAAAATACAAAAAAATAGAATGCAGGCATTTAAAGCAACAAAAACAAATATTTAAATTAAAAGAGAAATAATTAAATTTCATCGCATTTTAGCTCTCTTTTTACAAGTACAAAATATAATTTAATAAACATTTCGCGACTGGCTAAAATTTCACATTCTGAATCCAAATGAACACGGAAATTAAAACCAAGATTCCCAAGTGTAATTGTCTTGCGAAATATTTTAAATATTTTCCCGCCATAATTTAATCTAGGATTAATTGGAGCTGGTGGCGGTGATGATGGTGTGTTCTTTCTCCGACAGATTTTTCGAAATTCAACAAACGATCACATACTTCATTAAGTTTAATGAATTGTATTAACAATTCCTTCATCCTTTCGTTCGTCTGCAGCTCCCGACCAATCGCAGAAAAGACGGCGAAAAGCAAATATAACTGGAACGTTGTTGGAGATATTTTAATTTATTTTGGGGTTTATTATAAATGCATATCGTTTGCTTTTAGAATTGAATAATGAAAGCGAGACTAAATTCTCTGATTAAAATCTATTAGTGCCAATTAATTTGCATTCAACTGGATTACGTAACTGGCTATAAAGAAATAGGATTTGTTACGATAGAAGTTACAAGTTCTGCAATCAATTTGGTAAAATTTAATTTCTCATTATTAATCGTAACCATATCTCCTTAAGGCATTTTTCGGGGACTGTCTTTTGATATTGTTGTATTGTAGTATATCGATATTCAGATTACATTATAGAGGGTGTACCGCAAATGTTGCGACAAACTGCTCGGGGAGGTACGGCACATTAAAAGGATTAAGAATTGCAAAAGAACCCATGAATGTCAGAGGTAAGTGGTAGCAGGGGTAGAAGATGGGAAAAGAAACAAGAGAGTGATTAATTTGAAACATTTATTGGACATGAATACAAATGGCGTACAATAGCTTGAATGTTACAACAGATGCTCGAAGTCTGCACCATCAGTCGCCAAACATGCCTGACACCGACGGACCATTTATTGCCGGACGTATTCAAGCACACCGGGAGTTTCTTCTTTCTATGTAGCAGCTGCGCGAGTCTTGCCACGAGATCCATTTCAGACACAACAGGATCGTGATACACGACACTTTTGATGGCTTCCCACTAAAAGAAATCAAGGCTCGATAAATCCAATGAACGTGGTAGACAGAGACAGGGAAATGTGGACGGAGCACCAGAACTTCGTCAGTGACTTTTCCAGGTGTTGCTCCGCCGCACTCTAAGGATCTTTACTCTAAGGATCGCACTCTAAGGATGTTGTACCAAAGAATCTCCTACTCTAAGGAGATTCTTTGGTACAGCAGAGATTCTTTGACTGTACCCCGCTAGGCGTTTGGTTGTCCCGCATCGGATGCTAACCTACCAAGACATTTACATAGTAATTTTATATTAATACTAGACTTAACGTATTGAATATAGAATTACAAAGACACAGTATACAATTATTACAAAGAAATTGACCTATTAACAAAAGTTGGATAATGGAAGATTAATATAACATAATCCAACTTTTGGTGGGGGGGATGGAAGTTCTATATCTTCCGCTGTACTGGGCCGATTGACAAAATTCAACTTGCATTTTTCCTGTCTCGAAAGCGCGACTTCGGAGATGTATTAGATTTATATACAACATTGTTCTAATATAGGTGAGTAGAGGTAAAAGGAGAGTTCTGGCTCGGGAGCTTTAGGGAGCGGGAGTTGAGGGAGCTCCCAAGAAGGAAGACTGAGTCGTGGAAGGGAGGCTTATCTGAAAATGGGGACAGAGAGCCTTATCAGGAAGTGGATGCGAGTAGAGTAGTTGCTACGTCACAGAGAAACAACGTGTGCTTAGATTATTTTCTTTTATTAATTAGGTGATTTAGTAGTTATATGATAATGTGTACTTACTTCTTATTGAATTCTTAAAAACGTATATCAAGTAGGTGTTTTAAGTGACTGATACAGTTCATTTCCTTAAATAAATATAAAATAAAATGTTTCCGTAACAGTTTTTGGAAAATATTTATTTTCTTACTTGTATTTATCCTATGACTGAATATCTGCAAAACTGCTACATGTCTTCACAATTTAATAAGAGATTATATTTTACTGATTTATCGGAGGTGATTTCCCTTCGTTAATAAATTTTTAGCCTTTGTGTTTTTTCTTCGTATTCCAACTGTTTTACTACGTATATGATGATTATCTCCTAGTTACCCTGAATGAGGATTATTTTCGAATTTAATGATTGAGTGATCGTATACACTCAGAATTTTACCTTATTTCTTAAATCTTCTGTTCATAATATCACATATACTTTCCCTAATCTTCATTACATTACTCATTTTTATTCTTAAATTCATTTTATCCAGAGTGTTTTCAGACTTGTTAGCCATACTTTTAACTTATTTGTTATATTTTACGAGTGTAATTACTAAAACACGCATTTTTATGTGTTATATTATTTAATGTTAGATGTAATTTTTAACTTTTTTCCTGCTTTTTAACGTTAGCGATCTTCAACATATTCTGTATTTTAACTTATTTCATACATTTTGTAATCATATAGATGACTTGTATTTAATTTTAGATGTAACATTTCTAGCTTGTTTTGTACATTTTAACCTTCACACTATTTAATTTTATTCATTATATTTAACCAATTTATATTTTCACACTGTATACATGCCCTTTTACTTGATTTCTCGCATACATTTTAACCTCTATGATTTCCAATATAGTCCTAATTTTCACATAATTCCTGCATTTTCATATCATATACCTGACGTTTATTTAATGTTATGTGTAAATTTTAACTTATTTTCTATTTTTTAACGTTTTTAGTTTCCAACATACTCTGAGTTTTAACTAATTTGCTATATTTTTACACTACGTACATGACTTTTACTTCATTTCTCTTATACATTTTAACCTTCATAATTTCCAATATAGTCCTAATTTGAACATAATTGCTATATTTTCACATCATATACCTGATTTTTATTTAATTTTAGGTGTAAATTTTAACTTCTTTTCTATATTTTTTTTCTATATTTTAACGTTTTTAGTTTTCAACATACTAAAAATTTTAACTAATTTGTTATATTTTCACATGACTTTCATTTAATTTGTAACGACTTTCATACGTTTCAACCTTCCTAATTTCAAACAGGCTCTTAATTTTAGCTTAATTCCTCTATTTTCTTACCATGTATATGAGCTTTATTTAATTTTAGATGTTATTTCTAACTTTTTTCGTACATTCTGAACCTCCGTAATTTTGAATTTTAAACTTTAATTTTAAACATTTTACTTTAATTTTAAACTTGTTTATTACATTTTTCTACATTTTTTTACCTGACTTATTTAATTTAGCTTTATTTCATTTTAGATATTATTTTTAACATGTTTCGTACATTTTATACCTTCGTAATTTTTAGAGTACTCTAATTTTGAACTTGTTTATTACATTTTCCCACCATACGCATGAACTTTAGATAATTTTAGATGTCATTGTTATACTCTTCTGACACTGGGTTTCTTTCTAGTTTCCAACATACTCTAAAATTTAACTCTGTTTTACAATTTGTGATTGTAATTGCGCTTGTGATTTTACTATTTCAGCTAAATTAGCATGCTTAAATTTCTTAAAAATAGAGATTGATTTCAATTAAACATTTTATTTTACAACCTTTAACTGTTATTCATATCCAATTCGTTGAATAGCCCTTACTTAGTCCATATTTTATAGTACTATTTTAATTTGCCAATTCTACAATTTATCATTCTGTAGTACTCTTACCATGACTGATCCTACTACTTTACTTCATTATTAACTTCATTCGCATTTTCAAACTTTAACATTTCCTGCATATTCTGGCATTTCCTTTTAATTCTTAATACCCTTTATATATAACTATATGTTTTTAAGCTCTTCAGTGTTACCAATGTTCAGTTTTGAATTTTGATTCTCATGAAGCTAGTTTGATAGATTCCGAATTTTTAGAATGAAATCTCAACTTTCATCCATAATTTTAGACCCATATTCATTCTTTCATGTACTCATACAAAATTCTTTCTTATTATTTTGAAAGCTCAGTACCTTTTAATTCAGTAATTTGTACTAATTGAATGCATTCTACATCACTTTAAATGTCTCGACTATGTAAATTTTCACTTTATTACCTTTCCCTACACTAAGTACGGATATTTCTACCTTCATGAACGAATTTCATGTGAAATGGACGAACTTTGACGTTACATGGATAAAAGAAATTTCTAAGATAAACATTTACAGTATTGAATAAGAGATGAATGACCATCGATTTTACCCATTGGTTACCATTTCATCTCTTGAAAGTTTGTTTTATTGATATGCATTAATTTCTAACGCATAATGTTAACACATTTTCTTAACTTAGTTCAGTTCCAACTTAATTCCCTAGACAATTTCATATCTAGACTATTTTTTAATTTCTTAGACTAAAATGTTCTTTTCGAAAATGTCAGTTTGCATTAATTTATTTACCAATTTATTTTCTTATGAACGAAATCTTGTGAGGTACTTTACACAACATATATCATTACCAATATACCCATATTTACAGAAGGAACCACAGAGAGAAAGAGACATTTTGCCCAAATCTCCACTATAATTTCGAAAATTTTAACCTTCTTCATCACAGATACAGAAATTTCTTCGTACAATACTCATCATATCAGCTAAATATTCCTTACTAATACACATTTAATGAGGAATATCCCCTTTTCAATAAAAAATTACACCCAAATAAGTGTTACGTTTTCTTGTAATTGTACATATAGGTTTGCATTACAGGAACATTCTATGCATTTTCGAGAACTGTAATTTGCTAAATATTACCTCTTTCTGAAATAAAAACTCCAAAGACTATTCAAATCATTCATCTTCACCTGCAGTATTTCCCGCAGTACCGAATACTTATCTTAGAACTATTTTCTTAAGAACTAAATACGATAGAAGCATTTTTCACTATAGAATATTCAAGGTTTTACCCAAATGAGGATATAACCTTTACCGAATTTTAGTTATTTACCCAGAATTCCAACAAATTTTAGAAAATGTGCTATAGAAAGCAACTTATTTACATAAACATGAGTCATAACAGATTTTTATCGGCTTCAGGTTTACTATCAGTGGGAAAAACCTGAAGTTCACTTTATCTACCCTCGTCAGTATACACAGAAAAGTCATGAATCATTCTGTAGTACAATTAACATTTTAATACTAATTAACTAATTTTAATTAACTTTCAATTAAGATTTTAAAAAGAAAATATATTTATGCGACATATTATCAAATTATTCCCAAGCATTATTAAGATAAATGCAATTAAATATCCACGTACACACTACAAAAATCCCATTCATTAGGAACAGTAAAACTTTACCAACACTTAAATGAAATGTAAAATCTTGCAATGCATTAATATAAAACCTGAGTAACATATCATTTCCTATAAGCAGTATACGGTAAAAAAAGAGTATTCTTATAACTTATCAAGACTTAAGAGGTAAGATTAAGGTAAAGAAATATTCATTTAAAACATAATAAGAAACAGTTGACAGCTAAGTAAAGATACATTTCAATATAAATAAAACATTTTTTATTAAAATACATACTTACTAAATTTTTTTTTCTTACAAATTTGCTATTTGATCACGTAAAGGTGACAATGAAATATTCTTTAAAAAGTCTTCATTATCATAAATACAACAGCAAGTGTCCTTATAAAGTTTTTGAGCAAGTCTTTTAAAGTTCATTGACAATATAGCTTTGTCAGTATTATTCATAGCTTTTTCCCGAGTTGTCTCCATTATACAGGAATGGCGACGTTGACTTGGATGATTGACCGCACATCCCTCACAGATAAACACCTCGTTGAGACTAGTTAAGTACTCCTCGTAAATAATATTGTTAACTTTTTGCATGCATTGCTCGCTAGTTAAATGTTCCAACTGCTGGCATTTAGATTGCCGTTTTCTTATCTCATGCGGTAACACACGTTGAAATAGGGTAGTTTGGATAGTTTGTGTTATTTCACTGTATAAATCTAAAAGTTTATCGGTTTGATATGACTCTAATTCAAAACAATCTGCTACGAGGCGAAAACAACCGTAGGGACTTTTAAAAACTTCTTGAAGAACACATTGCGCGTTTGCAGAAAATACCGCCAACTGATTATTGGCTATGAAGGATGCTTCCGAATACTTGAAATTAAAGTTTGGTAATTTTTTCATGAAATCATACCACGTCTCAGGAGTCATACTCACACCCTCAAGAGAAGATCCACAGTTGAAATTATTCGTTTCTGCAAAGTTTTGTATAAGAATTCGAACATTATTATTTCTACTTACAACGACGGAAAGACGAGACATCCGTTCTAATGACCAATAATTGATCACCTCATCATGATTTCGTGATGACTGGTAATGACGACTCAGCCAGTCGTCCTGGGGTATCTCGAGCACCTCATCTTCTAAACATGGTTTCTTACGCGGAAAAGTTATTTCATTCATGCACGGTATAGGGATTGTGTTGTCATAATAACCAAAGTCCATTTCATCAGAAGAACGCTTCACTTGTGGAGATATAATTTTTCTAAGCGTCAAACTTATTCGAATAGTCTTCACTTCGGGCTGGGATGGGATACCGTGTTTCCAGACTACATTAGTGGGGGGTTTCATCACTAGAAGTGAACCATGCTCCAGACTCAGAATGTGAGTCATATAATTCTCTCTTGTAAAATGCATCACTCGCGTCGCACCGTAACTCAGCGTGGGAATGCAGTAGGAAGGATCCAGGGAGGTTTCATCGTCTCTGTGCGCGGATATCTTGGCATCTCCATCAGGGTATTTGTTGAGCAGAACGTAATTATATTTTTCGTGGGTGAGGGCTTCCACTTCACTTTTAATTTGGTGCAGCATAGGAGTCCAGGCCTGGGCGACGATCGATGTGCCCGAAAAACTGTAGGTGAGTCCATCTTCATCCCCGAAAGCGCAACAAAGTCGAGCTGGAATATATTGGTGGCCGTAAATATTCAGTTTCACAGGTTGGAAAGGATACGTACAGAGTTCTTCAAAAATAGAATTCGCCTTTTCTTTACTATGAAAATCTTTGAAATAGGATAGTATTAACTGATCATCGAATATTTCGGTCATCGTGAGAATTGTAAGAGTTAAGAATGACTGCTTTGAAGTACAATTCGTCATGATTTGCAATGAAATGAGAAATCTACTGAGATCGAATATTTCTAAACTTATTTATATAATCATTTACTGATAAATAAGGATCATTTGATAAATTCTTTTAATCGGTAATCGCCTTATTTATTCCGATAAGGATAAACAGATAGGGTAGCCCGTATCATCATAAGTTAATAAACCATCGATTAGAGAAATGAGGCTTCTTAAAATGCGATGTATACACAGCCTATTTTAAGAAGCCTCATTTCTCTAATCGATGGTTTATTAACTTATGATGATACGGGCTACCCTATCTGTTTATCCTTAGATGATTCATCATGACAAGGTTCGATATATCGACATCGTTCTGGAAAACATGATGTTATCGGAATAAACAAGGCGATTACCGATTAAAAGAATTTATCAAATGATCCTTATTTATCAGTAAATGATTATATAAATAAGTTTAGAAATATTCGATCTCAGTAGATTTCTCATTTCATTGCAAATCTTGACGAATTGTACTTCAAAGCAGTCATTCTTAACTCTTACAATTCTCACGATGACCGAAATATTTGATGATCAGTTAATACTATCCTATTTCAAAGATTTTCATAGTAAAGAAAAGGCGAATTCTATTTTTGAAGAACTCTGTACGTATCCTTTCCAACCTGTGAAACTGAATATTTACGGCCACCAATATATTCCAGCTCGACTTTGTTGCGCTTTCGGGGATGAAGATGGACTCACCTACAGTTTTTCGGGCACATCGATCGTCGCCCAGGCCTGGACTCCTATGCTGCACCAAATTAAAAGTGAAGTGGAAGCCCTCACCCACGAAAAATATAATTACGTTCTGCTCAACAAATACCCTGATGGAGATGCCAAGATATCCGCGCACAGAGACGATGAAACCTCCCTGGATCCTTCCTACTGCATTCCCACGCTGAGTTACGGTGCGACGCGAGTGATGCATTTTACAAGAGAGAATTATATGACTCACATTCTGAGTCTGGAGCATGGTTCACTTCTAGTGATGAAACCCCCCACTAATGTAGTCTGGAAACACGGTATCCCATCCCAGCCCGAAGTGAAGACTATTCGAATAAGTTTGACGCTTAGAAAAATTATATCTCCACAAGTGAAGCGTTCTTCTGATGAAATGGACTTTGGTTATTATGACAACACAATCCCTATACCGTGCATGAATGAAATAACTTTTCCGCGTAAGAAACCATGTTTAGAAGATGAGGTGCTCGAGATACCCCAGGACGACTGGCTGAGTCGTCATTACCAGTCATCACGAAATCATGATGAGGTGATCAATTATTGGTCATTAGAACGGATGTCTCGTCTTTCCGTCGTTGTAAGTAGAAATAATAATGTTCGAATTCTTATACAAAACTTTGCAGAAACGAATAATTTCAACTGTGGATCTTCTCTTGAGGGTGTGAGTATGACTCCTGAGACGTGGTATGATTTCATGAAAAAATTACCAAACTTTAATTTCAAGTATTCGGAAGCATCCTTCATAGCCAATAATCAGTTGGCGGTATTTTCTGCAAACGCGCAATGTGTTCTTCAAGAAGTTTTTAAAAGTCCCTACGGTTGTTTTCGCCTCGTAGCAGATTGTTTTGAATTAGAGTCATATCAAACCGATAAACTTTTAGATTTATACAGTGAAATAACACAAACTATCCAAACTACCCTATTTCAACGTGTGTTACCGCATGAGATAAGAAAACGGCAATCTAAATGCCAGCAGTTGGAACATTTAACTAGCGAGCAATGCATGCAAAAAGTTAACAATATTATTTACGAGGAGTACTTAACTAGTCTCAACGAGGTGTTTATCTGTGAGGGATGTGCGGTCAATCATCCAAGTCAACGTCGCCATTCCTGTATAATGGAGACAACTCGGGAAAAAGCTATGAATAATACTGACAAAGCTATATTGTCAATGAACTTTAAAAGACTTGCTCAAAAACTTTATAAGGACACTTGCTGTTGTATTTATGATAATGAAGACTTTTTAAAGAATATTTCATTGTCACCTTTACGTGATCAAATAGCAAATTTGTAAGAAAAAAAAATTTAGTAAGTATGTATTTTAATAAAAAATGTTTTATTTATATTGAAATGTATCTTTACTTAGCTGTCAACTGTTTCTTATTATGTTTTAAATGAATATTTCTTTACCTTAATCTTACCTCTTAAGTCTTGATAAGTTATAAGAATACTCTTTTTTTACCGTATACTGCTTATAGGAAATGATATGTTACTCAGGTTTTATATTAATGCATTGCAAGATTTTACATTTCATTTAAGTGTTGGTAAAGTTTTACTGTTCCTAATGAATGGGATTTTTGTAGTGTGTACGTGGATATTTAATTGCATTTATCTTAATAATGCTTGGGAATAATTTGATAATATGTCGCATAAATATATTTTCTTTTTAAAATCTTAATTGAAAGTTAATTAAAATTAGTTAATTAGTATTAAAATGTTAATTGTACTACAGAATGATTCATGACTTTTCTGTGTATACTGACGAGGGTAGATAAAGTGAACTTCAGGTTTTTCCCACTGATAGTAAACCTGAAGCCGATAAAAATCTGTTATGACTCATGTTTATGTAAATAAGTTGCTTTCTATAGCACATTTTCTAAAATTTGTTGGAATTCTGGGTAAATAACTAAAATTCGGTAAAGGTTATATCCTCATTTGGGTAAAACCTTGAATATTCTATAGTGAAAAATGCTTCTATCGTATTTAGTTCTTAAGAAAATAGTTCTAAGATAAGTATTCGGTACTGCGGGAAATACTGCAGGTGAAGATGAATGATTTGAATAGTCTTTGGAGTTTTTATTTCAGAAAGAGGTAATATTTAGCAAATTACAGTTCTCGAAAATGCATAGAATGTTCCTGTAATGCAAACCTATATGTACAATTACAAGAAAACGTAACACTTATTTGGGTGTAATTTTTTATTGAAAAGGGGATATTCCTCATTAAATGTGTATTAGTAAGGAATATTTAGCTGATATGATGAGTATTGTACGAAGAAATTTCTGTATCTGTGATGAAGAAGGTTAAAATTTTCGAAATTATAGTGGAGATTTGGGCAAAATGTCTCTTTCTCTCTGTGGTTCCTTCTGTAAATATGGGTATATTGGTAATGATATATGTTGTGTAAAGTACCTCACAAGATTTCGTTCATAAGAAAATAAATTGGTAAATAAATTAATGCAAACTGACATTTTCGAAAAGAACATTTTAGTCTAAGAAATTAAAAAATAGTCTAGATATGAAATTGTCTAGGGAATTAAGTTGGAACTGAACTAAGTTAAGAAAATGTGTTAACATTATGCGTTAGAAATTAATGCATATCAATAAAACAAACTTTCAAGAGATGAAATGGTAACCAATGGGTAAAATCGATGGTCATTCATCTCTTATTCAATACTGTAAATGTTTATCTTAGAAATTTCTTTTATCCATGTAACGTCAAAGTTCGTCCATTTCACATGAAATTCGTTCATGAAGGTAGAAATATCCGTACTTAGTGTAGGGAAAGGTAATAAAGTGAAAATTTACATAGTCGAGACATTTAAAGTGATGTAGAATGCATTCAATTAGTACAAATTACTGAATTAAAAGGTACTGAGCTTTCAAAATAATAAGAAAGAATTTTGTATGAGTACATGAAAGAATGAATATGGGTCTAAAATTATGGATGAAAGTTGAGATTTCATTCTAAAAATTCGGAATCTATCAAACTAGCTTCATGAGAATCAAAATTCAAAACTGAACATTGGTAACACTGAAGAGCTTAAAAACATATAGTTATATATAAAGGGTATTAAGAATTAAAAGGAAATGCCAGAATATGCAGGAAATGTTAAAGTTTGAAAATGCGAATGAAGTTAATAATGAAGTAAAGTAGTAGGATCAGTCATGGTAAGAGTACTACAGAATGATAAATTGTAGAATTGGCAAATTAAAATAGTACTATAAAATATGGACTAAGTAAGGGCTATTCAACGAATTGGATATGAATAACAGTTAAAGGTTGTAAAATAAAATGTTTAATTGAAATCAATCTCTATTTTTAAGAAATTTAAGCATGCTAATTTAGCTGAAATAGTAAAATCACAAGCGCAATTACAATCACAAATTGTAAAACAGAGTTAAATTTTAGAGTATGTTGGAAACTAGAAAGAAACCCAGTGTCAGAAGAGTATAACAATGACATCTAAAATTATCTAAAGTTCATGCGTATGGTGGGAAAATGTAATAAACAAGTTCAAAATTAGAGTACTCTAAAAATTACGAAGGTATAAAATGTACGAAACATGTTAAAAATAATATCTAAAATGAAATAAAGCTAAATTAAATAAGTCAGGTAAAAAAATGTAGAAAAATGTAATAAACAAGTTTAAAATTAAAGTAAAATGTTTAAAATTAAAGTTTAAAATTCAAAATTACGAAGGTTCAGAATGTACGAAAAAAGTTAGAAATAACATCTAAAATTAAATAAAGCTCATATACATGGTAAGAAAATAGAGGAATTAAGCTAAAATTAAGAGCCTGTTTGAAATTAGGAAGGTTGAAACGTATGAAAGTCGTTACAAATTAAATGAAAGTCATGTGAAAATATAACAAATTAGTTAAAATTTTTAGTATGTTGAAAACTAAAAACGTTAAAATATAGAAAAAAAATATAGAAAAGAAGTTAAAATTTACACCTAAAATTAAATAAAAATCAGGTATATGATGTGAAAATATAGCAATTATGTTCAAATTAGGACTATATTGGAAATTATGAAGGTTAAAATGTATAAGAGAAATGAAGTAAAAGTCATGTACGTAGTGTAAAAATATAGCAAATTAGTTAAAACTCAGAGTATGTTGGAAACTAAAAACGTTAAAAAATAGAAAATAAGTTAAAATTTACACATAACATTAAATAAACGTCAGGTATATGATATGAAAATGCAGGAATTATGTGAAAATTAGGACTATATTGGAAATCATAGAGGTTAAAATGTATGCGAGAAATCAAGTAAAAGGGCATATATACAGTGTGAAAATATAAATTGGTTAAATATAATGAATAAAATTAAATAGTGTGAAGGTTAAAATGTACAAAACAAGCTAGAAATGTTACATCTAAAATTAAATACAAGTCATCTATATGATTACAAAATGTATGAAATAAGTTAAAATACAGAATATGTTGAAGATCGCTAACGTTAAAAAGCAGGAAAAAAGTTAAAAATTACATCTAACATTAAATAATATAACACATAAAAATGCGTGTTTTAGTAATTACACTCGTAAAATATAACAAATAAGTTAAAAGTATGGCTAACAAGTCTGAAAAAACTCTGGGTAAAATGAATTTAAGAATAAAAATGAGTAATGTAATGAAGATTAGGGAAAGTATATGTGATATTATGAACAGAAGATTTAAGAAATAAGGTAAAATTCTGAGTGTATACGATCACTCAATCATTAAATTCGAAAATAATCCTCATTCAGGGTAACTAGGAGATAATCATCATATACGTAGTAAAACAGTTGGAATACGAAGAAAAAACACAAAGGCTAAAAATTTATTAACGAAGGGAAATCACCTCCGATAAATCAGTAAAATATAATCTCTTATTAAATTGTGAAGACATGTAGCAGTTTTGCAGATATTCAGTCATAGGATAAATACAAGTAAGAAAATAAATATTTTCCAAAAACTGTTACGGAAACATTTTATTTTATATCTATTTAAGGAAATGAACTGTATCAGTCACTTAAAACACCTACTTGATATACGTTTTTAAGAATTTTTAAGAATTAAGTACACATTATCATATAACTACTAAATCACCTAATTAATAAAAGAAAATAATCTAAGCACACGTTGTTTCTCTGTGACGTAGCAACTACTCTACTCGCATCCACTTCCTGATAATGCTCTCTGTCCCCATTTTCAGATAAGCCTCCCTTCCACGACTCAGTCTTCCTTCTCGGGAGCTCCCTCAACTCCCGCTCCCTAAAGCTCCCGAGCCAGAACTCTCCTTTGCCTCTACTTAGGTGGTGTTTTGACACAAAATCGGACTTTTTCTGAAATGACATGCCAATTCTTTTTCGCCATTTCGATTCGACCACTCAAATTATGCTAAACTGCCAAGTTTTGTAAAAATCGCACGTCTAGTTTTTAAAAAATTAGCTCTCAAAATTTTAGCTCCTCAATGTTAATTGAATTTGGTATGTATTTATTAATATCTCTTTCTTATAAAACTTATATGATTCTTTCTTTCATATTTCGAAATTTAGGTTCATTCCAAATAAAATTCGCCCATTTTTTACTATTTCTTTTTAAAATTTGAACTTTGAAATAATTTTTATACATTTCTCGAAAAAATTTTTGACTTATAACTGATAAATCATTTTAAAGTAAATGTATTTCTAAGAAAAATTAGAGTTTTTTATTCAAAATTTCCTGAGATATACGTGAATTTACATTTTGGCGCTTGACTTATTCTCTTATATTAAATATCAAATTTTGTCATTTTTTAAATTTATATATATATATATATATATTTTATATTTTTTAAGCATTTCATCAAAAAATTTATTAAGTAAAAAATTTCATCATTTAAGAAATTTTATTAAATTGATCAAGGTGGAGAAAGTTAAAGATTTCAAAAGGTATTGTCACACTACTAGCAGGCACAGGAGCTACCATATAAACATATATAAAACTGTAAATGCTTGCTTTTTCACATAAAAGAAAGATAATGAAAAAGCTGTGGTGGTTAAGTTGAAGTCTTTGAAATATCGTTTGCGAGCGGGGTGGTAGAATTATTGTTCTCTCGAGTATTTGTTTACCTTTCCAGACCACCCAACAGAAAGAGGGGGTAGTTTATTTCGCGCATACGCGTTTGAGTCTTCGGTTTTATTTAAAAGTTGCCCGGAAATGTTCATTGTATTTAGAAGAAGCTATGAATATCATATATCCTTTCTTGAAGCACAAGGGAAACATTGGCGAAGTTTATTTTTATCGCCAAATGTAGACGCCAAAATGGGTAACTGGTATATGATTTGATTACTTCATAAATTAATAAAACTGGTTTGCTTTTACGGTTATACTCGCGATTTAGTGGGACGATATCGGGACTGGGAGAAAGAAAAAAAAAGATGAAATCAAATCAGAAATCAAAACGAAAAGTACAATAGAATTCAATAAAAATTTTATCAGTAAAGAAAAGCATCAAAAATAATTAATAACAGTAATAATAATAACAATAATAAGATGATGATGGTAATAATAATAATAACATGGGTGATGGTGATGATAAGATAATGATGATATTAATAAGAGTGATAATAATTATAATATGGTGGTGATGATAGTATAATAGTGATGATGATACTACTGCTACTACTACCAATAATAATAATAATAATATGGTGGTGGTCATGATGATGATAGTATAATAATGATGATGGTACTTATAAAAATAAGATAACATATAATCACAATTAGCGGCAGTAACGATGTTAATAATAATAATTTATGAATAAACATCTTAAAATTGATATAATACACATCTTGAAATAAACATTATTAGATTTATAGATGCATTCAAGAATAACATTTGTAAGTGAACCTGAACAATGGTATAAAAAAATTTAGATTAGAACTTCTGTCTATCACTGTGCAATGTTTATAATTCCGGATTGCGTACGAATTCGAGTAAAAATAATTCCCAAATATTATAGCATGTCTAATATCCGATATATGAAGTACTAATAATAAAATTTTTCTATATATAAAATATTGTGTATTTTATGTTAAACACATCGATTCATTTAGTATCCTATGTTGTATAATCGGTATTAGACATTTAATATTCCGTATTGCTTTGAATGTAAATTGCATTGAATAGATGTTAACTATTGTGTACTGAATATTTTTGTGGCGTATTGTGAATTTAATGTTAGATATTTAATATTGTGCATTGTATAGCGCATATTGAATAGTAAATGCTTAATACTGGGCATTGAATAGTTCATTTTTAATACTTAATGCTGTATAGTATATAATTAATATTTAATACTGTTATAGTGTATAATTAATAATTAATATTTTAGTAGTGTATATTGACTATTAGATATTAATTTTACAATACTAAAATTAATTATAATTATTAATATCCTATTGGCTGTTAAACCAGGATAATAATTAGTGACTCTGATTGGCGTATCGATGGGCCGGCTTCGAATCCCGGCGAAGACATGAATGTTTGTAAAGAGGTTATCACTTCAGTCCTTGCTAGACGGGACTTTTCTGAGAAACGAGATTCTGGTAGCACTGGTTTAAACAGGAGGAATCCTAGAAAAAAGAGCCCCTCTGGAAGCGAAGTCCCTCCTAGCTTCGGAAACGATGTTGTGGCTACGCGGGATTTTTTCAAACTTCACCGAAAATGTTTCGGCTGGAGATCTGTTCCGGGTAGAGACAACCAATCAGACGAAAGTATCACGTGATCTCAATCTGAGCGATAATCGATTACTGTTTAGCGTTCAAGTCTTTGTAGTAAGTGAAAATGGTAACCTGGTAAAACATAAACTAGTAACTTAGCTAGTAAGTGAAAATTGTTTCCTGGAATCGTGCGGGTTCTCAGAATTGTCCCTTTCGACGTCAAGTCCCTCGTAGCCGAAACGGTGGCTTGGCAAATGCGGTCAAGAGCAGGAGACTGACGTTAATTACGGAAGGGGAAAGTAAATGGCTGTGTCAGGGATCATAAGGGGAGATATATTTAAAAAAAAGTGTTTTTAGGTCTCATTCAGTATCAGTATATCAGTATATCATTAACGTAATTAATGAAAGCCATTTGAAACCAAAATAGGATTTGCATTAGTAAATTATAGTTAAGAATAATGGCCCCCATTGTTCTGATTATTACTGGAATAATTTAAAGATTAAATGCGATAGTATCTTAAGATGTTTTTGCAGTTGGAAAAACAAGAATATAACTCATTTTGATTCACCTTTCTTTTCTTTATGAATGACGAATATCTGTTTGCCATACACGTGATCAAATAGGGAATAAGTGTTTAATCCGTAAGATTATAAGTATTGATTAACATTTCCAACAACTACTTCTAATTGAGGCTTTCTAAGAGCAACCCCCTTAATTTTGACTCGCAGCTTTTAATTTTAGACTAAAATATAAACATAGAATCTACCTTTAAACAATGGGATTTTTTTTTAAACACCGTGGCTAGTAATAACAGTTTTAGCGCCGCTAAGAATCATTTTCTGGATTCTCATATTGATTTTTTTCCAAAAGATATTAAAAGCTGCAATTGACAAGTATGAGCAATGCATAATACATACATATATAACGTAAGCATACCATAAAGAAAAATGAATCCCCAACAAAAGCTGATCGACTGCTATTGAACTCTAAAGAGGGGTTTATCAGAGCGAAAATGGCAATTAAAATCAATTAAAATTCCATTTAATTGATTTTAATTATTTATTTACTGTATCGATTTATTACTTATTGTAATGAATTGGAATATTTGAATATGAATTAGCTGAATATTTAAGAAAAATATTATGACTGCGAGAATAGGAAAGGAAACATTTTTTGAATATTTACTTTCTTATAGAATGCAGATGAATTCATTTTTACTCAACGAAAATCAAAATTTAGTAGCTAATTAATCTGTCTTGTATCGAGCACTTTAGTTCAGTGATCCGTATTAATGTGCGCTTTTCTTAAAAAAATGTAAATGCTTCAAGAATAATTAGAAAAGGGCATAATTCTCTTCTTACCCTTAAATTCTTCAATAAAAAAACTGCATTTTCAGCTATAACCAAGTGAAATAATTTTCTAAATATAATTCAAAGCATGAAAAATAAGGTACATAAACAGCTTTGAAATGGAACTAGCATTGAGATTCTCTTTAAGAAATATGGTGAAGCTTAACAAGTCTACGAAGTGAAGTAATTCCGTAGAATATTTTCTAACTCTTTATGATTAAATTGCACTCAATTATACTTTATAAACGACATGTAGATACTATTTAATGTACATGCGTGGATGTGTGTGTGTATGGCTTACTAGCGGCTTAGCTGTAAAGTCGTTGAACTCTGGCAGGTCGAATCCGGATCGACGGGGATGGCTGTATTGGCGTTTTCGAGGTTTTCCCCACGTGTAACGTGCATAAGAGTCAGTTTTGCTTCGAAAATTCTCCACGAGGCACCCTTACCCTTAGGCAAATAACCGTCGAATGCTTTGCTATAATCAAACAAACCAGACCAAACAATAGATATATAAATAAGTAGCTTAAAAAACTGCTATATTTTATGTATACTTATCAAGTAGTATTTCAATATATATAATGATTAAAAGAAAGGAAAAGTCGGATCCTAACTGATTGTATATAATGTAATCCCTATGAAGGCCCTAACAATTCTTTCTCACTTGAAGTCGTAACCCAAAAAGAGAATAAATTAAACCTCAGATACGTATACAATACTGAAACTAATACAAAAAATACAAAATATAAAAATAAATTATATATGTACGAAACCTAACTAACTATTTATATTGATATTACGTAAACATACGTATGGTAATGAACATTGTATAATAAAGATATTTTATACCTTGTTCTATATTTGGTTCAATTTATATATACCTATACATAGATATATATAATTTAAGGATTCCATTTAAGGATTATAGTAATAGTTAATACTACTACATATAAAACGCAAAAGTGCATCAATAATGTATTTTTCAGTATTATTTAACTTCATTCTTAAGAATTTTCTGCAGTCTAGTTTGCGTTATTTTATTCATAAGTCTCAAATAAAAACAACTATTGTTTATATGTCATTAGAAAATTAACAAAAAAGCAACGACCACAATGTAATTGAGAAACAGTCCTTAGCCGTGAAAAGGTTGAAAGCCATTCGGTTATGACTATTATCTCGCATACTCAGCTACTTCGCATACATGGAACATAGCATTCGAAATGAAAAACTCAATATTTACTACAAATTCATTAGTGTAACAAATATCTGTCTTTCTACACCTATGGCATTAAAAAAAGATGTTATTTATCTTACAGTTTATCGTTAAGTAATACATTTTCATTGTACAAAATTGCATTCATTCGAAGAATTCAATTTGTATTTTCCTCTGTATAAAACTGAATGTAGAGAAGTTAGATGTTTAAACGACCCCACATTTTCTCAAGACCACGAGCAAGATTATCTCCTACTTTTCAGCCCCATCCCCGTGAAAAAAGGAGTTCTAAATTTACGACCTGACCGCATATGAGGGTATTTCGCCGAAACATAATGTGATTGGAACTTAAGTATATAGTGTCTGTGCGGCATGAAGGCATTCAGAATATGCGGGGAGGCACAAGTCAGTCCTCTCGAGAGATTGAAAGACTCTCGAACCCGTCCGACTGGGGAACTCTCCTTCAAAACAGGGGGGAGGGGGGAGATTTGATCAAAGCTTCATGGTACCAAAGGCTGTTGTTAACGACATGCCTAATCGTGCTTCCTTTTGTGGCAACGAGTGAAAAACCTCCAGGACGAAAAGGGAAAAACCTCCAGCACGAAATTTCTTGAACCAATTCTGGCACATGCATTCTATTAATTAATCAACACCTTAAACATAAACTTCACGTATCTCTTTGTGAGCCTCGGTCGCTTTCTTTACGAAAATTAAAAAGTAAAATATCTGAAAAATGTTATTTTTGCACCATATGTGAAAACTGACCGTAAAGCGTTCAAACTATGTGAAAACCGACCGTTCAAGCAAAATTACACGCAATATGTTTCTGCAGCAACCTAAAAGAGTCAGTTGCCAAAACTCAAAATAAATATATATATATATATAAAAGAGATTGACAGAACAATAACAAAAAGAGCATAAATCTATCTATTTTGTGCAAACCCGTATTATTTTTTTTTTCCAACCCAATATATTGTGTGAATGTTTTTATATATTGTAACGTGTTTTGCAGATTTTTATCGAAATAACATATGAGCTTTTTTGTAAAACATAAAATTTTATTCTCAGTTCACAAATATAAATAATTTAAATTCGATATCCTATCCTTTACAGCTTTACACTCCAGCTTACTATTACAGTTTCTTTCTCTAAAAATTTTACATACAACTTCTAGCTGGAAAAACTCTTAGAATAATAATTTTAAACATTTTCTTATGTTGCTCAGCAACGGTTACGCGATACAAATATGGCGTTGCCACTAAAATATCAGATAATAAATGTAATTATTTGTTAAATATTAAAATATTACAATATTATTTATTTAGCTCAAAGGACGGTAGCCCAGGAGGGCTATTAATTTCATTTTGGCATTTTGCCCTAGTTCACTACAAATGTCGGTTCACTTTTCAATTTGTTGACACCAAATATTACAGCCCCGTTTTATATTTAAAGAGATTAAATAATGAAGAATCTGCATAAATGTATCTATGTTTCTCGCACTGTGATAAAACAGAGTATCTAATTTTGAACTAGAGCCATCTAATTTTGAATAACGTAGTCTTCCACTGAATATAGGCATCTGGAATCCCGAATTTGGAACTTGAAATTTGTTTTCTTAGCGATTTCATATTTTGTAACACTTTAACGAGTTTTTGATTAACAAACTCAACGATTTCAAAGCGAACAATGGCAACACTGTACGGAGGCGGGGGAATTAGCTCCAGCGCGCGAGACTGTGTATCGGAAATTCTAAAGATAAGCTCATTTTAAAATTATTTTGCGATATTGATGTTGAATTGAATTTTATGGTTTAAGTGCGAAGAACATGATAATGAATAAATAAAGGTAGCACACAAAGAGTTCGCCCCTTTGGGCGTAATATAAAATCGTAAATCATTTTATTGACTAAAACAACTCTTCAAGGAGATCTTTCGGTGTCCGTCGAAATCCTTGCGGCAGAAACACCGCAGACGAAAACGTAGCCGAGAAAAACAACAAAAAAGAAGGCGAAATCATCATCCGGATTACATTCGTCGTACAAAACCTCGTGGGAGAAAAGAAAGCAAAGAGAGAAAACATCGTTCTACAAACTATCATCGTCGAAAATAAAACAAACGATTCAAAATCTTCGAAGTTTAAAAACATCACCATCGAAAATATCGAGGAAAAAGTAAAGCTCCTACAAATCATCGCATGTGATAATATCTCAGCCATGCATTTATTCAGGCTTAAAAATTCTAAATGTATATACGCATAAGGATTTGCGAGTGCAAGGAGGAAAGAGAAATATTTTTACTTTCACGTTTCATATTTTTGAACTAAATAATAAATTTCTGCTGAGAAATTTTTTAAAAAATTAAGCATTTAAAACCTGAAAATGAATAGATATTTAATGCAATTTATAGCACTTAATAGAATTCTCAACTTATTGAATTTATTGTAATTAATAAAAGTCACATATAAATAAATTTTTTATAAAGTTCTACTGGTAAATGTTCGTGACAAATATATACAAAAGGAAAATAAGGTTAACTGCATGGCGCTACCTCCTTGTTCGCTTTACTGTGGAGTATAAATACGACCGTTGCGCCCACTTCATGCTAATCCTTTTTCCCTGAAGAAAAGAGATCTGTACCTATTTGCTCTCGAAATCGATTGAGAGCTTGATACTAAATCTACGCCAAACCGGAGGTTTTTGCATTACTACTTTTATGTTTAGACATAATTCCACTTTGGCTGGGTGAGCTCATTCTTTTATTCTTACACGTTCGTAAATTGGGAATTTTTTTGCTTTCAAAATGATTGAATTACGTTGCTCTAATGTTCCGGTTAACGTTTTTATGCCATTAGTTAATCTGCACGCAATAGTTACAGATTTATCAACAATTTAAAAGTACCCTACCGAGTCAGTAGCTAGGCCTAACGAGGCAACCATTTGTTTACATTTGTAACTCTTATTAGAATAGTGAATTAAGCTAACTGGGGCACCAACTTCAGTGTCTTTTTGCACGATGGGACCAAAAGTTAATTTTTATTTTATACACCGAAAATTTTGTCTTCCTGTCCGCTGGTCGAATTTCTCGTTCTTCCGTAGATACTCTAGTTTTAAATGCAAAAATTGTTTTTAACTGCATTTGATGTTTTAGGTTTTTCTGTATTTTACAATTTTGAATAAAGATGTTTTGAGATTTTATGTCTTTTTGCCTTGCGTTTTATGTCTTCTCGCCTTGTGAGAACTCAATTGATTCATGAGAAATACATCCCTAATGAAATTCGAAGAGATAAGTTTAAATGAGGTGCAGCAAAACGATAAATATAATTTAATAGGCTGTACAAGGAAGTCACGTGGTGCCCACATCAGAATTCTATGTATATTTCTTTCATGTATTTCAATATTGTAGTGATCAATAATTTAATTGTAATAAATTGTTTCTGAAGTCTTTTTAATTTTTTTTTCTACTTTCTGCTTCCCTCATTTCCGGTTTTAAAGTTAATTTGCGAAATAAAATTTGTATTAAATGTAATTTACATAACATATAGTTTGCATTCAGAGTGTGATAGTGCATCGTGCTAAAAAAATATTACAACGGGTTGGGGGGGGGGCTCCGTAATAAATTTTCGATTTTCTCCCGCGGCCCTTTGAATCTGGCCTAGCTTTTAACTCCATTCTCCTAAAACTTTAATTTGCTTTTGTGGAACCGTAGGATTATAACTTTCAATGGAACTTCTAAAACTATAATTATCTTTTATTGAATCGTACAGTTAATTTTTTATGGAATCTGTAAAACCCTAATTTTGTTTTAATGAAACGCTTAGAATTCTAATTTTTTGAGGCATCCACAAAATTATATATATATATTACTGAAATAATACCAATAACTTCCTTTCTTGGAACTCTAAAATTAATATTTTTGCGGAGCCTCTAAAACTATAATTTGCTTTTACGGAAAGCCCTAGGATTATAGCTTACGGAGAACCCCTAAAACTATAAATTTCTTTTGCAAAATTGCTGAAATTATAATTTTTATGGAATCATTGAAAATATAATTTACTTCTACGAAAACCTCTTTTTGTAGAACTTTTTTTTTTTTTTTTTTTTTTTTTTTTTTTGTGTGTGTGTGAAATCCATAAAAGTATAATTTTTCTTTTGTGGAAACCCCGAAATAATACCGTTTTTGTGAAATGCCTAAAATATATATATATATTTTTTTTTTTCTGTTATTCCTAAGAAACTTAAAAAATGCATTTAAAGAAATGAAAATATATAAATCGAATGTAGTTTTGTAGAAAACTCCCAAAGCTTAATACATTTTTCATATATCTTATTAAAATCTAAAAATAAATATATAAATAAAAATTAACATCTCGGAAATTTCCATAGTAATTTTTCATTGTCTTTGAATAAAAATATTGTTAATAAAATTCCGTATCTTTCAATTGTTTAACCATTACTGTTGTATTCATGAAAAATTCCTCAAACCCCTCGTGGGAGAATACAGCAATAGGGAGGTACAAACCAAACGAAAACGTTCTCGTAAAGCGCAGGCGATAACACACATACGCATTAGAAATACTTCCTTTCTGTTCCATTACAAGCTATGAATACATAATAGCCACAAGAAGGCAGGGCCGACCGTTCAAGCTTGTTTTTGCAGACGATATTTCGAGAGCTCTCGAACGCCCGGCCCAATCGGTGCGCGGCTGCGTAGCTTCACCAGGCCCGAGTGTCAACATTTCTCGAGTGGCAGACGATAAAAAACTGCCATAGAACAAACAAACGGAGGTAGCTGAGTACTGCTCTTGTTTGGGCAAAAGTTTTGGTTCTCATTTTCGTTTCTGAAGGGAAGTGAAGTGAACAGATCTCATGAATGGGAAATTCGCTTACAGGGATGAATGGAATAGTAGAAGAGTTTTTAATGTCCCCCAAAAGAATAAAGCTTCAATGGGCAAAGTGTAAACTAAACATATGTGAAAGAGAATCATTGTGGGTTAACACTTTCTCTGAGTTGTGTTGTTTCGTACCTGTCGCTTCTGTGGGGAGGGGGGAGGATTCATTGGAAGATGGCACCGTCATAAATGTAAGAATTCGTACGTGAGTTAAAGATGTAAAAAGAGTATCTTGAATATGGATTTGTGTCTTTTGCAGTTATATAGATATTGCAATGCACATCTTTAGCAAGATCTGAAAGAAAATTCTAAACAAAGGAGCATAAGTTTTTAAATTGTTTTTCTAGTTTTAATATTGTTTTCTAACAAACTGAGCGATTTAAAGGAAAAAAGGCATTTTAAATTTTTACTTCCTTGTATGAAGTGAAAAAAGTATTGGAATAGCGAAAAATTTCGAGTATCATATAAATGGAAATTTCCGTTTTGACCGCGTAGGAATCCATTTGAATTACGTTTTTGCCTGACATCTGTACGTATGGACAGAATAGAGGATTTCTTTTCCAAAATGGATTGTAAAAGGAATTTAAAATGCATTCAGGAAAGACTTTTTCGTGACATTTATTCCTAAGTTACGTACTATGTACATCGCATAACTCACAAACAAGTTGTCGTAGAGCGTAGAAATTTTGCACATGGGACTGCTATAACATCTAGTTACCATCTCCCTTTTTCGTTGTAATCGGCCTCACCAAACATATATATACATATATTCCCACTCTGTTACCCGGCTCAGATTTTTACTCTTATATATTGATAAATTGTGCATTTTTTGCTTTAAAAGTGATTGAATTATGCTGTTCTTATGTTCCGGTTAAGGTTTGCAGAGTTTAGTTAATCTGCATGGAATAGTCTTATATTTATCAACAATTTAAAAGTTTAAGTGATACTAAGCCTAACGAGGCCACCATTTGTTTCCAATTAAAACTCTTAGTAGAATCGTGAATTAAGTCAATTTGTGCACCAAATTCAGCGTCTTTTTGCCGAGTGAGACTAAAAGTAAACTTTCAGTTTTGTGCACCGAAAAAATATGTCTTCCTGCCCTCTGGCCGAACTTCTTGTTTTTGCGGAGAACCTCTAATTTTAATTGCAAAAATTGTTTTTGTTTTAACTGTATTTGGAATTTCATGTTTTTTTGTATTTTACTTTTTTTCATAAAGATGCTTTGAGATTTTTATGTATTTTTGCAGCGAACTCAGAACTGAATTGATTGAATGCGAAATATATCTCTAATGAAATCAAAGTTTAAATGAAATGCAGTTAAAACTATGTATAATTAAATAGGCATGTGGTAATTTAATAGGTAGCCATCTGGTGTCCACATCAGACATTTTAAATGGTGTATTGTGAATTTTCTCGAATTTCAATCCAACAACATTCTCGAATCTTTCATGTTAAAATAACATAATTAATTCAAATAAGGGAAAAGGTCTCAATGAAGTATATTAAGAATTTTAGCACTAAATTCGTATAAAACTCAAAGTTGAAGAAAAGAACATTTTAATCTTAATTTCCAATATGCAGTACTGGTAGGTATATGCCTTCTATGCATAGTATATTAACCTTCAATATGTTACCTGCAATGCATGAAACGTCGGCATTCTTAAGCACTTGATAGAATGCCTGACATTCTTAGGGAAAGTATGAAATATGAGAATCATTATACTTTCCCCAGGCACTACATTATAATACTTAGGCAGTTTAGATAATTACAAATGCTATTTAGACGAATTTTGAAAAATCCTTGATAAAACTATTACTTAAAAAAAAGCACATTCCTCAGATATATAAAAATACAAATGTTACTTTGAAAAAAGAATGTCATAAAAAAAAATTTTGAAAAATGAAAGTTATACACTGCGCCATGGGGGGGGGAGAAAAAAGACAGTTCTATAACTCTCCTTTTACTGGGCCGATTGACGAAATTCAAGTCGCGTCTTTCATGTCCCGAAAGGGCGACTTAGGATATATATATAAGATTTATATATAGCGTCATTCTAACATAGGTATTTTGACACAAAATCGGACATTTTTTCAAATGACATGCCAATTTGTTTCCATATTTCGATTCTGCTACTCAAATTATGCCAAACTGCCAAGTTTTACAAAAATTGCACGAGTCGTTTTTAAAAAATTAGCTCTCAAAATTTTAGTTCTTCAATGTCAATTAAATTTGATATATATTTATTAATATCTCTATTTTTATTAAATTTACTTGATTCCGTCTTCCAGAATTCGAAATTTAGGCTTAATCTAAATATAATTTGCACACTTTTTTATGGTTCATTTTTTAAATTTATATTTTAAAATTTTTTTATACATTTTTCGAAAAATTTTTTTTATTATAATCTTTAACATTTTTAACATCATCTTGAAGTAGCTGTATTTCTAGACACGCCTGCAAAAAATTAGACATTTTTTTTCAAAATCTTCTAAGATATACATGAATTTACATATTGGGACGTTTTTGAAATTTGGCGGGTTTTTTTTTTTTTTTTTTTTTTTTTTTTTTTTTTTTTGAGCGGTAATAACGCCAAACGATAATAGGCATTTTGTTAAAATTATTTCTTTTTTTCCCGCTCGTCTGCAATGAAAAAAACGAAGAGAAAAATAGATTAAGAAGTTTTCCAAATAAAGTTTTCTTGGCGAAAATTGAAAACAAATACGCCAAGATAATTTGAATTTCTCATCAAATTTTTACAAAATTTAATATTTAGACATAATTTGAGTCGTAGAATCGAAATATGTAAAAAAAAATGTCAATGTCATTGCAGAAAAAGTGCGATTTTGTGTCGAAATACCTATATTAGAACAGTGCTATATATGAATCTAATATATATCCTAAGTCGCGCTTTCGAGACATGACAAACGCAACTTGAGATTTGTCAATATACCCAGTAGAACAGGAGATATATACCTGTCTCAACCCCCGCAATGTGCAAAACAAAATTTATACCTTTCTTCTTATACACAACAATGTATGAAATGTATGGAATGAATGTATTATACATGGATTTAGGATATTTGAAAAGAATCGGAGACACATTTCTTACTTTCCCGATTTGACTACAGAATGCCTAGGAAATGCATGAAATGTAATCTTACATACACTGTCAGCGAGTTTTCGACATTTTATAAAATGTCTAGTTAATAGAATATCGGCTTTAGTACATGGCCGGTAATATTTATACATTCACAATAACCATAGAAATCCTTACCCAGCGTTTATTTTTGCACCCGTTACCGGAAATCGTATACTTACGGTCTCAAAAATGTTTTAAAATGCACAAACATAAATGTTTTGAATTTTTAAACAAAGTGAAACAGTTTTATAAAAATTACATCTAATTTTTACCAGTCCCTATACTTATTTTTAGAAAAGTTTTGCACCTGTGACAAAAAGTTAAACTCCCACACAACCAAATAATGACAGAAATAATTTTATTAGTCCGAAAGGGCAATTTGTCTAGAAGGACTATTAATTTCGTTTTGGCATTTTGTGTTGCTTCACTATAAATGTCGGTTCACTTTTCAAATCGTTGCCACACAATATTAGAGCCCTGCATTATATTAAAGAAATTAAATAAAGAATCTGCATAAATGTATGCATGTTTCTCGCATTGTGATAAAACAGCGGTACCTAGAGCCATCCAATTTTGAATGAGGGAATACTACTGCGAATATGGACATCTGGAAGCCCAAATTTGAAATTTGGAATTTGTTTTATTATGAATTTCATATTTTGTAAAAATTTAACGAATTTTTGATTAACAAACTGAACTGGTTGAAAGCGAGCCATGGCAACGTTGTACAGAAAAAAACATTTTTACCTCCAGCTCGCGAGACTGTGTATCGGAAACTCTAAAGATATGCTCAATTTAGTTAAGTGCGAAGAACGTGATATCTAATAAATAAAGGTTACACACAAAATGTTAAAAAAAGACGCCCCTTTGGACCTAATTTAAAATCTGAAACGTTTCAGACATTTTTTTTTTTTTTTTTTTTTTTTTTTTTTTTTCTTATGCTATTTACCAGTTTCTTTAATTTATAATTTATTTTCACTCGGCAGTCGAAAGAATTTTCACAAAAGTAATTTATAGGTTTCCAAAGTCTAAAATTAATTTTATCAATATTCTCGTGAAGGTTTGTTATTTAAGAAAAGTGGTTTTAAACTGCATTCCTCGAAACCACGAGGTTCTGCCTCAAACCCCGTGTTTCGCGGGTCTAAATAAAAATTCGATATGTAATATGTGTTAAGGAGAACAGTGTGCAGTTCTTCGCAAAACTGAAAACTTTTCAAATGGAAAATAAATTACACTTAAACAGCAATATTAAAGGTTATATAATAGAGTACCTTTTCAACTGAACAAAACTGTAACAGACTATTTCCCAGATGAAAAAACTAAGCATGGCTGGATAAAAATTCGTTCGAATATTAGTAATCGTAATATTCGAACGAATGACTGTGAAAGAAGGGAAACGACTTATCTACATATCAACAGATTCGACGTTAAAATCTAAATTTCAGCGAGAGCAGTTCCTAAAGTTTTGGCTGTAGTTTGATCCAGAATACTCACAATTTCTCACACACCTATAAACATTTTAGTGTCCTCAGGACTTAATTTCTAAAATTAGAAGTGCCGGAGACCTATGGAAGACCATCAGCAAACAGGAACAAAGGTAAATAAATAAATAAAATGACTATTAAAATAATTAATAATTAAAAATTATCAAATTAATTTATGATCACTTAATTAACATTTATAAATTATTATTTAATTAAATAATTAAATATTAAGGTAATTAAATAATTGAAATAAAATGTAAAGAGATAAACGTCAATAAATTTAATAAGCAATTTTTATTGTAAAAAAGAAAATTTTCGAGATCAAATTTCTACTAAAATTGTTGTTCAGTTACATGAAAGAAGTGGCGAAGCCTTCGTATTTAGGGCTCCGGTTAGCTCCGGCGCAATTTAAGTTCTGAATGTCATTCGGAACAATATGTTTATGAAAAACCTTTTCCAACGTAAGTGGCAACAAAATTTAGAAGCAATTTAAATGTAAAATATGAAAGGGGATTGCAAATAACGCCAATAAAGGTAAATTTCGACAGTTTGTGTAAAAATATTCAAGCTCAAATCAGCCATTAAAAATAATACGACGGAGGTGACACATGGTTTGGTTTATTAGATTATGGCAAAGCACTCGAGGGCTATCCGAGCAAGAGGAGGGATGCCTTCGTGGAGGAATTTCTAAGAAAAACTGGCTCGTATGTACGTTACATATGGGGAAAACCACGAAAATGCGTATGCAGCTAGCGCATTCGCGGGATTCCAGTCTCGAACTGAACTACCAGTGCTCACCTACTTTATCACTCGGCCTCTGGTCGGCCCAAGAGACACATAGAGCACGAGTTAACGGGTTAATGAACAAATTACATTAATTTTTAATTTAATGTTAAAAGTTTTTAATAAAAATGACAACTATTTTCATTAATTGAGTTTATATAAACTACCTATAACGTATTGATCCATTACTTTAAATATCATTTTAAGATATATTTTTCTAAGGTTGGGATGGAGATCTCGGTAAAAAAGCCTTATAATTCTAAATGTTCCGTGAGTCGACAAAGTTTGAGGACCACTGCCTTAGAATATTAATCTGGTAATTATAACAAAATTCATTAAGTACAAAAGTGTTCCTCGAAGTCGCTTAGAATAACTTTAAGCCTGTCTTTGTCAACAGTACTATACAGGTGACAGTACGAATTCCCGCCCCCCTCTCCATTTCGTTGGAGAATTCTAGTTCCACAGGCTTCCCCTCCTCTTCCCCTACCATCGGCCTCTCGAGAGGACTTTCAGCTCGCACCATATTTAGAGTGCCCCCATGTTGCACAGACACTGTACATGTGCAAGCATCCATGTCTTCTCTTGGATTCGACCCGAGTCCTTCAGTATGGCAGTCAGAGTCACTAACCACTATCCCGGCTGGGCGGCTTATTTCGCAATTAATCATAATAATTTCTAATTTTATATTCAGAACAGAAAAATATTCTCCTTCCTAATAGTAGTAAGACAGAACACGCAGTCTAGTTATTACGCATACAATCGCAACGTTACGCAATTATGGGTGAAATGCGCATTTAACGTGTTGTCAGGTTTATCTATTTATTTTTAACTAATAGTTCATTTTTAGTACTTTCCTATCGCTCTCTTTTCCCCCACGCTTTTCATGCCAGAATGTAAACGAGACAGCGAGTGATTACTCAGATTAAGGTACAAAGAAGTGTTAAGTAAGAATTCCGGAAGTTAGTTTTAGAGCGTGTCTGCCTATTCTAGGCCACGTTGTGCCGTGATTATTAGCGATTTGATTCTGTGGCGTTGAGTGCTTCTAGCCATTTAGCTTGTCTCACCGGCTTTTCCAAAACCATTCTGTGAGCCGTTAGGTTAATCTACGACATTGGATTTGTTCAATGTTACGTATTTCTGTAAAGCCAGAAGTTCTTGGGTTCTACTGAAGTGCTTTGGCAAGGTCAATCTACCACATTGGATTTGTTCAATGTTACGTATTTCTGTAAAGCCACAAGTGCTAAGCCCAAGTTGGGAAATTGTTAATTTTGTGTTCGAATAAAAAGATCTTCTGACTTTTGTTTTTGTTTCACAAGGCTAGAGATAATTATTCAGCAGTCTTTTTTAAAGTCTTTAGTGTATGCTCCCTAATAAAACTAAACTTTTTAGTGTCTACGCACTAATTTTCTTTCCCTTTTAATCCTATGTGTCAAATTTCACGCTCAAGTGTCAAAGGTGTTTCTGGGAAAACAGGCCATTTGGGAAGGGGAGGATTCCTACGATTGATACACTACACTGGTAATCTTTCCAGCAGGGAGCGCTGTTGATGGATTAGAAAAAGAGCACGTTTAAGAAAGGACTCACAAATTCAGGTGGAGGAAGTTAATAGGCTTAACGCTTCGTGCGCATGACGTTCCGATTATGAACACGTAAAAGATTGGGCGGGGGTTAAGAAAGGTGAAGGGAATTAATAAAGACTCTACCTAGCTTCATGCAACCCCTTTCCTCTCCTTCGCTAAATGTATGGAAGTCTTTTTAAGAACAGAGGATATGAAAAATACGAGAAATTATTTTGATATCCTTTTGTATTTTTTGACGTCTGTAAAAATCGAGCCATTCTTCGGTTGAATTTATGAATACGGTAAAAAGTAATGAACATGTTTAAAAGCTAGCTTCCTGTTCAGATTTCTGTACCTCTCCCACGGCGAGAAAAATTCTTTTGGGTATTATATCATGTTCTAAAATGAATTTATTTCTTCTTTTGTTGAATAGATTTAAATTCAACATTTAAAAGTGGAAGAAAGGTATTCAGATCTTAAATTTCGTAAATTAATATTTAGGAGAAAAAAAAAAAAAAAAAAAAAAAAAACAATCTTATGATTGGCGTGCATTTTGAATAAAACTCAATTAATTTGACAGATATTTAACTCAAGAACGGAAAAAATTAAGTAACTTTTTCATCACCGAAACAGTTTTGCATTTATGTAACATTTTGTTTTCGAGACCTTAAGACATAATTTAGTATTTTACTTACTTCTTATACTTGAAATTTGCTATTGTTTTTCTCCCATCGTGACTTGGAGTGAAGATGATGAAACTGTTGCCATTTCAAGAGATATGAATACTTGCATTTTTAGTCCAAAATGGCTATTAGTCTCAAAACGCAGTTTTGCATTTTTTAACTCATGGCGGTTAGAATAGATGGAGTGAGCTCTCTCCGTACGTTCCGTGCAATGAAAATGAAGCCATGGAAAGTCATGGTGGGACGTCACGACTGATAATGGCCGCTTCCATAACCAAAGAATTGTATTTGTCATGGAAAATTTGTATTTGCCATTATCAGTCGTGACGTCACACCATGACTTTCAATGGCTTCATTTTCATGGAGCCGTGGAATATATTCAGCTGATGCTATGAAATATAGCATCAGCTAGTGCTATATTTCATAGACACCAGAATGATTGTTGAAGAATGTCAGATTGATTGTTGCATCCTTGACCATTGCATTGACCTATTTTATTTTGCTGAGCAGTTTCAATACAATTATAATCAAAACGTTTCTCTTATCCTTCGACATGGCGGCCATCATCAGTCGTGATGTCGAGCTGTTGATATTTCCTCGGCTTCAATTTTGTGACGTAATGCTTACTTCTAACTACCATGGTTTCACTTTAATGCGTTGTTTCAGTTTTCAATCGTCTGTTGCCATTTTGCAAAATGAAAGATAATTGTTTATCGTCCACATTTAATCTATCTGCTATTGACGAACAAACTAAGCTATTTAAAAGCAACAGATGTTGTTCTTAAGAATATTATTCTTTTACTTTTAATCCGATTGATTTAAATAAAAATGCATTTAATTCATGATATATCTAATTAGGAGTATTAAATATTTTATAGAATTACATTACATATTTGTTCACTTTTCAAATATACAGTATACAGAAGATATGCAGCGTTTCCATGTTAGTTCAAATGCATATTCATTTAATATCTTATAAAATGTTTTGCTATTCCTCACGTGTGCCATCTCTACTGATAATATATATCTACTGATAAACCGTATTAAATTTAAAGTCCTTTTGAGCGATCGTTAAAATGAAAGCCCTTTCAAATATTTATTTGTAACTCCCCCCAAATTATGGTGCTTTACTGCTTTTACAGTATAGGTGACTGAGATACTTCTGCGTTTAGAATTAGGGAAAAGAACATCCCTTTTATTTTGGAAGAAAAACAAAGCTATTTTTATAAGCTATTTTAATAAAAAATTAAATTAAGAATTTCAGCCAGATAACTTAACAAACCAACAGCAAAGCTTAAAAAATTAAACTCTGTATGTGAAACTTTACTGTATTTAGAAGCTTTTTTAATGGGAGGTAAAACTATTTGGAATCGAAGGTTTTGAGATTTGTGAAAAGTTAAAATTATAATTCAGAATTCTCTTTTGTTTCTATGAAAAACTAGCATTAGAAATATTAACTACCAGCTCATGTACCCGACTTTGCTTGAGCTTTGCGCAGAACAAAGAGGATTCATTTTGGAAATGGAAATAGTATTTTAAAAATTCCCTTTTCGAAGTATTCGTGAAAAATTGATAGAGAGCCCGCTTAAATTCGGATTTAAAGCTTTTATATTGTTATAAAAAGTTCCAAATTATTGTAAAGAGTAAACAATCATCGCCATTTAATGATTTTAGTAAGAATTGATAGGGGAAACACAACAACAGCGACATGAAAAGATATGTGTGACATGTGCTTAAGATGTGACGTGGACTTAAGATGTATTTTTCCCATGGAAAAAAGAAAGGGAGAAAAAAAAAAAAAAAAAAAAAAAAAAAAAAAAGAAAAGTTCTAAAATGTGTAACAGTTTATTTAACACAATGCTGGTGTGTACTGGTTTATTTTACATAACAAAACGAAAATTATGAAAATAAAACGTATAGAAAAGTGAAATGCACTTTTTTGTTAAACATAACTTAAAATAAATCAATAAATTAAATATTAAGAATAATAAAAAAAAATCTGATAAGTTCAGATTCTCACGGTCGTCCAGAAGGGTTTGTTAAGATTTTTTTAGTCCCGGCAGAGCTTGCAGTGGACCAGTATGCTATTACACTCATTCCTACAAACCCATTTTCTTCTCTTTTCTTTCTTTTTTTCTTTTCTTTTCTTCTTTTTTTTGGAGGGGGGCTTTATTATTAAGCATCATTTTCTTCGCACTTACGCTATATGCAATTCAACAGTAAAATCACAAATTTTTAGCAGCAGCATAGCAACATATGCTTAGAATTCCCGATACAGTGATAAGTGTTGGCACACATTTTTTCAGTCTTTTCTCAGTCCATCATATCAATCAATATTCAGTTTTCTTAATATGATGGCTTGAAAAACTGTTTTTCTTATCTTATTATTAAGGTTTTCTGTGTTTTCTGTGTTGTGTGTGTGGTAGTTAATATTTCTAATGCTAGTTTTTCATAGAAACAAAAGAGAATTCTGAATTATAATTTTAACTTTTCACAAATCTCAAAACCTTCGATTCCAAATAGTTTTACCTTCCATTAAAAAAGCTTCTAAATACAGTAAAGTTTCACATACAGAGTTTAATTTTTTAAGCTTTGCTGTTGGTTTGTTAAGTTATCTGGCTGAAATTCTTAATTTAATTTTTTATTAAAATAGCTTATAAAAATAGCTTTGTTTTTCTTCCAAAATAAAAGGGATGTTCTTTTCCCTAATTCTAAACGCAGAAGTATCTCAGTCACCTATACTGTAAAAGCAGTAAAGCACCATAATTTGGGGGGAGTTACAAATAAATAACTTTATTTATTGGCTATCACTATATTCTTCGCACATCGCATAAAATTCGATTCAATGGTAAAACCACAAAATATTTAAAAACAGCATATCTTTAGGATTTTCGATAACTATTCTCACCTGTTGGAGATAAAAATATTTTATTCCGTAAAGTACTGCCACTGTTCTCTTTGAAATCGTCGAGTTTGTTAGTCAAAAACTCATTAAAGTTTAACAAAATATGAAATATATATATAAAAGAAAAAAAAAACTAAAAGCTTAAAGATTTTATATTACTCCCAAAGGGGCGTTTTTTTTAACGTTTTGTGTGTTTCCTTTATTTATTAAATATCATGCTCTTACCATAAAACTCAATTCAACAGCAATATCGCAAAATAATTTTAAAATGATCATATCTTTAGAATTTTAGATACACAGTCTAACGCGCTGGCGATAAAAATGATTCTTTTTTTTTTTTTTTCGTACAGAGTTGCCATTGCTCGCTTTGCAATCATTGAATTTGTTAATCAAAAATTCGTTAAAATGTTACAAAATATGAAATCGATCATAAAACTAATTTCAAATTCCAAATTAAGGCTTCCAGATGTCCATCTTCAGTGGAAGATTACGTTATTCAAAATTGGATGGCTCTAGTTACCGTTGTTTTATCACAGTGCGAGAAACATACATACATTTATTCAGATTTTTCATTATTTAATTTCTTTAAATGAAACAGAGGGTTCTAATATTTGGAGGCAACAACTTGAAAAGTGAACCGACATTTATAGTCAACAAACGCGAAATGTCAAAACGAAATTAATAACCTTTCAGGGCTAAAAATACATAATGCCATTCTATAAAAATATCGAATATTTTAATTACATGGAGCATGAATTAAATGTTTTTTTTTATTATTATTTAAAGCAATCCGATTCAAAAGTAAAAAGCAGATATCCTTAAGAACTGCATCTGCTGCTTTCAAAATAGCTCAATTTGTCAAACCACAACGAACAGATTCTAGAAAGGCAGAAGAAACAGGCAATAATGAAAGAACAAATAGACAAAACTAATTGTATACAATGTATGCGTACGTATAAACGGTACCACATTTAAATATTAAATACAATGTTATTGGCCTATCCCCCCGCTTGTGTACCCTTGGCACACGTATTTGCTATTAAAGAAGAAACAATTATGCAAATCCGGTTTTTTTTTTTTTTTTTTTTATAACGAGTTTCATTGTTTCAAACAGTGTTATTCGGCGTTGCTGATCTTGAAAATATGCCCCCCACTTGAAAACTCAGAGAAGTCGGAAGAAATTTTGTTCTGATTCAGAAGATTCGGAAGAAATCTTGTTCAGGAGGAGACAACGTTCAATGCAAAGTTGTGTATTAACTTGAAGGTGTTCCAGTTCCCCGACAAACTTAACACTTCACTTCAAGGTTAAAGAAATTCTTGAAAAAATTATTTTCATCAAGTTAGAAATTAACAACACAGCTGGAGTGCAGACTTTAAATAATAATCAACGATTAATGATAATTACTAAATATGATATAATTAATTATAATTATTGATAATTTATCACTTAAATATTAATTCTCATTACCAGAATATTATTAGATGATGTTGAATATATTCATCCCCATCAGAATCAGTACGAATAACTGGGATTATTATTATTATTACAAGTGTAAAAAGCGTCGTCATTCAAAATTATCACAATCAACCCATATAACTGGAATGATTATTACTATTATTAGGTTAAAAGTATAATAATAATTGCTATTATCAGAATTAAATAAATTATCAGACTTATTAGTTTAAAAAGTATCATCGAACAGCAGTAGTGGGAAAATGACAGTTCCAGGACAGGGAGTGCTATACTTTTAACATGGCACCCCCTTAAGACTGATTTTTTGCATAGCACTCCCTTAAAAACCTGATTTTCATTACACCGTAGGCTGTACCAATGGCAGGAAGGAGTATTTGTGATTTTTTTCTTTTTTTCTCTTTTTTATAAGCTGAAAATGTAAAGATAAAGCGCGATACTTTGTTTTTATCGGGGAAGTATCTTACATAGAACATTTCAAATATTTAACTTGAAAGTAAAATTAAGTAAGATTCCGTACTGTGTACTTTAAAGTTACAGTTGAGTGTGAAGAATCTTAATAACCAGTAAGTGAGTAAATCATCTTAATAGCCAGTAACTTGAGTTCGTCAGACTGTAATTAAACTTGGAAAGGGTTAAAAAGACCCTTTAGCATTCAAATAAGATTTAACAGAACACCGTCTCGGAGATGTACAATAAAGCCGACACTTGGGCTTCAACATAAGAGACTAAGAATTAAACTAAACTAATCTTAACTAAAGGGAGATATAGCCGAAGCTATCAAAATTCTAACAGAGTTGGCCCCTTAACGCTAATTGACTGCAAAGCTGTCAAGGGCCTAAAGTACGGCCGAGCGTAATAATAGCTTACGAGAGAGTAGCCTAAAATGGCGGACGCGTGCTAGCCAGAATCTCCGGTTCTCTCTAACTAAAATAGATCTTCGCGTTTAAATACCGCTCTTCTTCAATTTGCGTTCAAACGCGATTCTAAAACTACGCTCTGGCCGGAAGTGGTAAGTTGAAATTAAGAAGCGATAGGACAGGAAGTTTAACTCAAAGTTCAACTGTTAGCGAAATAAATATAATCCTTACATCTTGATTGATTTTTACATTATAGAGGTAGAATATTTTTTTTAAGTATACTGCAATAATTTAAAATTTCTTCATAAAATATTCTTATATGTTGCATTTTCCCACCTTTTATCCTTATTTGTCTTTATTTTTTATTTTATATTTAAATATTACAACACGCATTGCATTTCTAATTCATTTGTATTAATATTTAATTTTTTAAAATATTTTTTCCCTTTAAATTTTAAAATTTCGTTTCGAGTTATCTTTACTTATATGTTTGATACAAATGGATTGTGTTAGTTTTACTGATTTTTTTTAAATTAGCAAGGAAGTTAGCCAAGGTAGTTAGCCAAGGTGCACGTGATAGAGCCTATATCACGTCAGGGAAATTGCAATGACAGGATAGGATACCAGACGTCCCTTGCAGTTGCATTTCATCCGTCCTCCAACTCAATGTAGTTAACGTTATTTTTATTATTTACTTCGCTAATTCTTCATCTTCTTTGATTCTGAAATGACCATTAGCTAAAGTATCGAACCATTTGAGAGTATATATCTTTTATCATCAAATGCACTTAAGCCGACTTTTCGCATTTCCACAGTACTCATTTTATGATGTTTTGATGCTATTTTCATCATTGTCACTTTTGACTGCTGATTACTAAACAAACAATGTTTATAATCATCATGTGAGAGTACATTTTTTACAATACATCTAGATATACCTTTGCCAGTTTTCATCTCTTCTTTAGAAGATATGAGACTATACATTTTTGCTCTTCATCCTACAAATTCAATGGCAGGAACACCTGAGAATTCGTCCTTCATATTTCCTAACACTTTTTTTATTCTTAGAGGAGTATGCGAAATGCGTCTTAGGAAAATTAGATAAATCAAAATAATCTTCATTTTTCACCATATTTTCATACACATCATCAGTTTTAATTTCATAGCACAAAAGAATCTGTGTCAGGAAAAAGTAATTTAGCATTTTTGCCATATTTTATCTTTATGAAATCATAATGAAAACTGCACATAAGGGTTTTACTAATGTCTAGTACGAAACATCCAACATATATATAGGTCGATTTAAATTTGAGAGTTGTTTTCTTCATATTTACTGCCTCAAAATCATCATTAAAAATCGTAAAACCTTTAAACGCGGGAGAAGCTACAAATGTTTTCAAGCATTTTTCATTATTTACCAATCGTATTATTCGTAATCGTACACGATTTCTCAAATTTTCTATCGTCTTCCTAAACATTGCCAACCACTTCCAACTTGTGAATTTAAATTGTTATCTGAAGAGGAGGTAAAATTATTTAAAGTTGATGATACTGATGATAATGGAAAATATGGTTATCTCTTAGAAGTAGATTTGGGATACTCAAAGCAACTTCCCGAGCTACAGTGATTATCCTCTAGCTCCTGAAAAATTACAAATCACTTCTGATATACTTTCATCTTATTGCAAAAATATGCTTGAAAGTCGGAACGGATTAATTCCTGGAAATGTTATGAAACTTGTTCCTAACTTATACGATAAGAAAATGTATGTACTACATTCTAGAAATTTGAAACAATATGTTAAGTTGGGAATGGATTTGAAAAAAATTCATCGAGATATAGAATTCAAACAAGAAACGTGGATGAAACCGTATGTAAAATTTAACACAGAACAGCGAAAACTAGCAAAAAATGATTTCGAGAAAGACTTTTTCAAATTAATGAACAATTCTGTTTGGAAAGACAATAGAAAATTTGAGAAATCACGTCTATATGCGATTGGTAAATAATGAAAAATGCTTGAAAAAATTTGTAGCATCTCCCTTGTTTAAGGATTTTACGATTTTTAATGATAATTTTGAGGCAGTAAATATGAACAAAACAGTTCTCAAATTAAATCGACCTATATATAAGTTGGATGTTCCGTACTAGACATTTATAAAACACTTATGTGCAGTTTTCATTATGATTTCATAAAGATAAAATATGGCAAAAATGCTAAATTCCTTTTTACTGACACAGATTCTTTGCGCTATGAAATTAAAACAGATGATGTGTATGAAGATATGATGAAAAATGAAGATTATTTTGATTTATCTAATTTTCCTAAGACGCATTTCGCATACTCCTCTAAGAATAAAAAAAAGTGTTAGGAAATATGAAGGACGAATTCTCAGGTGTTCCTGCCATTGAATTTGTAGGATGAAGAGCAAAAATGTATAGTCTCATATCTTCTAAAGAAGAGATGAAAACTGGCAAAGGTATATCTAGATGTATTGTAAAAAATGTACTCTCACATGATGATTATAAACATTGTTTGTTTAGTAATCAGCAGTCAAAAGTGACAATGATGAAAATTGCATCAAAACATCATAAAATGAGTACTGTGGAAATGAGAAAAGTCAGCTTAAGTGCATTTGATGATAAAAGATATATACTCTCAAATGGTTCGATACTTTAGCTAATGGTCATTTCAGAATCAAAGAAGATGAAGAATTAGCGAAGTAAATAATAAAAATAACGTTAACTACATTGAGTTGGAGGAGGGATGAAATGCAACTGCAAGGGACGTCTGGTATCCTATACTGTCATTGCATTTTCCCTGACGTGATATAGGCTCTACCACGTGCACTTCGGTAACAAGGTGTGGGAACCTTGGCTAACTACCTTGCTAATTAAAAAAAAATGAGTAAAACTAACACAATCCATTTGTATCCAACATATGAGTAGAGGTAACTCGAAACGAAATTTTAAAATTTAAAGAGAAAAAAAAATTAAAAAAAAAAAATAAATATTAATACAAATAAATTACAAATGCAGTGCGCGCTGCAAAATTTAAATATAAAATTAAAAATAAAAATAAATAAAAGACAAATAAGGATAAAAGGTGGGAAAGGGAAACTTATAAGAAAATTTTATAAAGAAATTTTAAATTAGGATAATTTTAAATTAATGTAGTAGATTTTAAAAAAGTATTCTACCTCTACAATGTAAAAATCGATCAAGTTGTAAGGATTATATTTATTTCGGTAACAGTTAAATTTTGAGTTAAATTTCCTGTCCCATCGCTTCTTAATTTCAACTTACCACTTCCGGCCAGAACGTAGTTTTAGAATCGCTTTTGAACGCAAATTGAGGAAGAGCGGTATTTAACCGCGAAAGATCTACTGTCTTAGTTAGAGAGAACCGGAGATTCTGGCTAGCACGCGTCGCCTTTTCAGGCTACTCTCTTGTAAGCTATTATTACGCTCGGCCGTACTTTTAGGCCTTTGATAGCTTCGCAGTCAGTTAGCGTTAAGGGGCCAACTCTGTCAGAATTTTGATAGCTTCGGCTACATCTCTTTAGTTAAGATTAGTTTAGTTTAATTCTTAGTCTCTTAAGTTGAAGTCCAAGTGTCGGCTTTATTGTACATCTCCGAGACGGAGTTCTGTTAAATCTTATTTGAAAAATAAAGGGTCGTTTTAACCCTTTCCAAGTTTTAATAACTGTCTCACGAACTCAAGCAATTATTCGCTTACTGATTCTTAAAATTCTTCACTACTTTCAACTGTAACTTAGAATTAGACAGTGTTGAATCCTATAAGTGAAACTATATTTTTGAAAGTATAAATTATCGTCTGTTACTTGTCAGTTTTGTTTTCATTGAAAATGGTGCTTTTAAAGAAGAACGTAACTTTAATGCACACAGTACGGAATCTTACAAAGTTAATGACTTGAAATTTTCTATGTAAGATACTTCCCCGATAAACACAAAATATCGCGCTTTATCGTAATGTTTTCAACTTATATAAAAAAAAAAAAAAAAAAAAAAAATCACAAATACTCCTTCTTGCCATTGATACAGCCTACGGTGTAGTGAAAATCAGGATTTTAAGGGAGTGCTATGCGAAAAATCAGTCTTCAGAAGGTGCAATGTTAAAAGTATAGCAACCCTGTCCTGGAACTGTCATTTTCTCACTACTATCAGTCGTCAGGAGATGCAATGTTAAAAGTATAGCACCCCTGTCCTGGAAACAGCTATCATAATCAATTAGGATAATTGGGATGATTATTATTAGGCTAAAAAGCATCATCATTCACAGTTACCATAATCTGTCTAAACCTTGAAAAAAGTATTATTATTATTTGCTTAGACAGAATCGTCATTCGGACTCTTCAGAGTCAGTAAGGATAACTGAAATTATTATTATTTTATTATCCAGATAACTGGAGTAATTATTACTATTATTATGTTAACAAGTATAATAATATTAATTATTATCACAATTATTAGGTTAAAATGTATCATCGAACAGCTATCATAATCAGTTCGGATAACTGGGACGATTATTATTAGGCTTAAAATCACCACCATTCACAGTTATCATAATCTGTCTCCACACCTGAAAAAAGTAATTATTATTTGCTTAGACAGCATCGTCATTCGGAGTCTTCTGTCTTCAGAGTCAGTACGGGTAATTGGAATTATTATTACTAAGTTAGAAATAATCGTTGTTCATAGTCATTGCATTTTATCCCGATCTTGGGGATATAAGTGTTATTAAACATAAAAAATCGCCATGCTTTATCGCCGCGATCTGTCCGGCTAAATGCAATAATCATTATTATCCGGATTGATTGCGAAAATTGTGACTGTGGGTGAGAATATTTTATAACATCCTTATTCGCAGTTATCACAAGTTATCCGAATAATTGCATAAATTATTATTATCCAGACCTATTGAGATTACTATGAATGTTATGAAATATCATCATCCACAGTCATAACAATCGGTCCAAGATCGTAAAGATTATACATAAGTTAGAAAAGTCGTAAAGATAATATTCAAGCCATTTGCAATCATTACAATCAGTCCAGATAATTGCAACAATACATATTGTAATCCGGATGTATTGTGGTGCTTATGAAAGCTTATGTTTGAAAACATCATCATTTCCAACCATCACAACCGCCGTATTTAGACAGGATACAATTTGGAATATTTTGGATAACTTTTATTGTTAATAATTGTTAATAAGAATTTTATTATAATTTTTGTTATTAATTATTATGTTAGAAGGCATCTTAAATCTTGTCATTCACAGTCATCGGTTCAGATAACTTGGTTAATTAGTAATTATTAAATTAGAAAGCATTGTCGTTCACCATCATCACAGTCGTTCCGAATAGTATGAATAAGGTGTTATTATCTTTGCAAATGGCAATGATTATGAAAAACGATGGCATAAAACATTATCTTTCACGATAATCACAATCGCTCCGGATATTTGCGATAATTATTATTATTAAGTTCGAATAGATCGTCATTCCATCATCATTGACAATAACCGTTGCCATCTAAATAGACACACGTTACGTTTCTTGCATGCCGAGAGAAAAAACAACAAAGAAAAATTTCTGCGGCCGGCGGATGTGTCAGAGGCTTTTTCGCAGCCTCGAAACCGCAGGAGGCGCTGCGTTCGTGACACCCGGATTAACAAACACCTCCTTAATAGATGCCAAATGAAAAATCAAACGCCAGGAATATAAAAAGCGGCAAAAGAGGTGCGGCTAAACGCCGAAGCTCTTTCTAGAAGAAGAGTTTGGATTCTGGACGAAGTTGTGTTTTGTCTGTCTTGTCTGTCCGCTTGTATTTACAGGGTATGTGAGTGAAGGGCAGGGGAAGGACAAAACAGAAATCTGTTACTGAACGACATGATGAATTGGTTGCTTTATCTCCAACCCCTCTTTAGTTGTACCTTTTTCTTCGGTTTTTATTTTATTATTTATTTTATTTTATTTCATTTAAAGGTGTGAAGATTTTATTATTGTTTCCAGTTTAAGAATTGAATGGGTAAAACTCCTGTTGGCAGTGGGGAAAACGTACTTGTGGTTTTTAAATTTTTTCGACTCGTCTAACACATAAAACTAACTATACGTTTCTTTGTGGAAGCCTTTGGTTTTAATACTTTTGTGTAATCCTTAGAATATTATAACCCATAAAACTAATTGTACGTTTCTTCAAGGAAGTTTTTTTTTTTTTTTTTTTTTTTTTTTTTTTAAGTCCAAAAAGATTTGAATCCCGAAGGACTGTTAGTTTCGTTTTGGCATTTTGCGTCGGACTCATAAATGTCGGTTCACTTTTCAAACTGTTGCCACAAAATGTTAGAGTCCTGCATTATATTTGAAGAAATTAAATAATGAAAAATCTGCATAAATGTATGTATATTTCTCGTATTGTGATAAAACAACGGTACATAGAGTCATCGAATTTTGAATAACGTAATCCTCCAACGAATATGAGCATGTGGAAGACCAAATTTGAAATTTGAAATTTGTTTTATGATCGATTTCCTATTTTTTAAAACTTTGACGAATTTTTGATTAACAAACTCAAGGATTTCAAAGCGAGCAATGGCAACGTTGTGCAGAAAAAACATTTTTATCTCCAGCGCGTGAGTCTCTGTATCGGAAATTCTAAAGATATGCTCGTTTTAAAATTATTTTGCGATATTGCTGTTGCACTGGATCTTATGGTTTAAGTGCGAGGAACATGATATTTAATAAAGAAAGGTAACACACAAAATGTTAAAAAACGCGCCTTTGGACGTAATTTAAAATCTGAAACATTTCAGATTTTTTTTTTTTTTTTTTTTTTTTTTTTTTTAAGTAATCCTTAGAATCGTATAACCCATAAAACTAACTGTACGTTTCTTCGTGGAAGCCTTTGGTTTTAAGACTTTTGTGTAATCCTTAGAATGGGTGGTTTTCAAATTTTTTCGACTCGTATAACCCATAAAACTAACTGTTATAATACTTCTTTGGCAATATGAAGTAACTCCAATGATGAAACACAGAAAATAACTTTATTTAACACTCAAAAATGGCGACATACAAACAAGAAGAGAAAACATATTCTAACATTTAAAAATAAATTACATTCTTTGTGCGAGAGTCGCACGTGGCACTCGAGTCTGGTTTCAAATATTGCCATTCACAAATACCTTAATGTTCATCTATTTAAATTATTTAAACTACAAGATTTTAATACTATTTAAAGCTGCTACAACCTCTCCCCCAACGGAGAGACTTTTTCCGAAGGGAAAAGTTCTGTAAAATTCGACAGTTTAATAAGCTCGGCTTGCTCATTTGCTTAAAGAGAAAAGGTAACTTCTCTGATAAGTTTCCAAACTTCAGGCTAAAATTTTTAAGTTTTAAACAAATATTTTTACACCACATTTAAATAGAAAATGGACAGTGTTCAAATTAGTCTTCCTTTTTTTCTTTGACGGCGCCTAGATCTCTTCCATGTTGGACCAGTTCCTCGGCTATAATTCACAGCAAAGCCTTTCCTCAGTTCATCTGTGCCTTTCGGATAATATTCAATTGTCATTTGCTTTCGACAATTGTTTTCTTCGTCTATTAGTAGCGGCTTTGATATTAAATCAAAAGCCGAAAGATGATGATAACGCTGCATTGCAAAATGATTCTCAATATTAATTTCTTTATCGTTTTTCAAATTTTCGTGAACATCTTCCACGTTTAATTCTGGTGATTTAACTTCTTCTTCAAATACATCTCTGGATGCTTTATTTTCTTCCTTCATCGGTTCCAAGATCTGCTCTTCAACTATTTTTCTTTTCCTTTGAGCTCTAGTAGCAATGGCATTAAAATGGTATCACTAAGTTTACATTCAAGTGATAAACTAATAAAATAAGGCAGTTCAGTGTTAACAGGAAGTAATAACCTGATATCACTAATATTACGTTCAGTGATGAACTAATAAAATAAGGCAATTCAATATCAACAGGAAGTAATAACCTGGTATCACTAATATTATGTTCAGTGATGAACTAATAAAATAAGACAATTCAATATCAACAGGAAGTTATGTTCAGTGATGAACTAATAAAATAAGGCAATTGAAAATCAACAGGAAGTAATAACCTGGTATCACCAATATTGCGTTCAGTGATGAACTAATAAAATAAAGCAATTCAATATTAACAGAAAGTAATAATCTGGTATCGCTAATATTGCGTTCAGTGATGAACTAATAAAATAAAGCAATTCAATATTAACAGGAAGTAATAATCTGGTATCACTAATATTATGTTTCAGTGATGAACTAATAAAATAAAAATAAGCACGATTATTCGATCTCGGTCGGTGCCTCCAAAATAATTAAGACTGTAATACTTCTTTGGCAATATGAAGTAACTCCAATTATGGAACCCAGAAAATAACTTTATTTAACACTTAAAAATGGCGACATACAAACAAGTACATTCTTCGTGCGAGAGTCGCACGTGGCACTCGAGTCTGGTTTCAAATATTGCCATTCACAAATACCTTAATGTTCATCTATTTAAATTATTTAAACTACAAGATTTTAATGCTATTTAAAGCTGTTACACTGTACGTTTCTTCTTGGAAGTCTTTGGCTTTAAGACTTTTGTGTAATCCTTAGAATCGTATAACCCATAAAAGGAACTGTATGTTTCTTCGTGGAAGCCTTTTGTTTTAAGACTTTTGTGTAATCCTTAGAATGGGTTGTTTTCAAATTTTTGCGACTCGTATAACCCATAAAATTAACTGTACGTTTCTTTGTGGAAACCCTTGATTTTAACACTTTTGTGTAATCCTTAGAATTATATATATATATGCATATAAAATTTGTAAAAAAATACAAGGGAAAAAAACTTAAATGACGTTCAAAATTTATTTAGAAAGGACTTAAAAATTAAAATCCTGGGCTATCGCTGCTAAGATTAAAAATTTAATTTAACAGAGAGTATATAATGAAAAATTATCTCCTAGGAAGTGCGAAGTATAATTTAGATAATAAGTGTGTAATATTGCGGAAATCAAAAATTGGAATATGTGATAAATTAAACTGGAATTAGAATCAAAATACTTAATTAACAAAAAGTAAACGTAAACAAATAAAACAAGAGAATCATTGTTGATTCCACCGAAAGATCTCGACTTATCAAGGGGACTGGAGTCCGTCTGTACAATCACCAACAATTCATGAGGACTGTGCTTCGTCTTTTCGCATTTCTGAACAAAATCTCTATTCCAATTTTAAATTTTCTAAACAATTTTATAAAATATGAATTTAAACCTTAAATAAGTTCAGAACTTGAAAAGTTATATATATTCTCTCTCCCTCTCTCTCTATAATAATAATTCTGAAGATACTTGAAAATTCGAAAATAATTGCATAGATACATAAGCTGACATAACGGAGAAGAAAAAGCTAGCAGACGGGGCCCATGATTCAACATAATTTTATTTCGTAATAAAGCAAGCCTTGATAAGCATGAGCAGGTTCACAAGTCATTATTATGAGAGCGCTATAAACCCCATAGTTTTATATAACTATTTATATATTTAAACGATGGACGAAACTGGGAGATGACAAGCATATGTCGACAGCAACAAACGAAGTAGAAAAAGTGCTGCTGTGCAGTATCAGCGATATTTATAGACTGGGTTCTTTGTTGAAACTTTGATTTGTGATTGCATAAGAGCTGTTGATTGATTTGTGATTTGATTTGTGATTGCTGAAAAGGAGGATTACATAAGCAAGCATGAAACGGATTAACTTTGAAAAATACAGTCCAGGAAGTCATTATAAAGAGTATTATAAACAATATTTGCTTTTAGAACAGATAAGGAGACGTAGCCAAATTAAAATGAGGAATTAAAAGGATTATTGCCAAATTAAAGTTACCAGCTTTTTTTCCTATTTTATATCTTACATATCTACCTGTCTATCTATAGCTATACCTGTCTACCTATCATTCTATCTGTTTATCTACCTATCTATCTCTCTACATATGTATATAAACATCTGGAATTAGGATTTTTTGAAAACCCTGAAATTAGGATTTCGTTTTTGGAATCCGAAAACTTATTATTTTGTGGAATTCATATAATTATCATATCTTAGCTCTCTCAGATATGATAATTATATGAATTCTACGTAATATAAATTATTATATTTGAATATTAGTAATATATATTATATTTGAATATTCGTAATATATATTATATTTGAATATTCGTAATTATTATATTACGTAAATTAATTACATGAATTATTCGTTAAAACTATAATTTTCTCTTGTAGAATATCTTGAATTGTGATTTAAAACAATTTTTATTTGTTTTATTTTATTTATTTATTCATACTTATGGAATACGTGAAGTATAATTTTTTTCAGGGCCCCTGAAGCTATATTTGACTAGTGGAACCGACCGTTAACAAAATAAATGATAAAAATGCATTGAAAATAAATCAATTAAGCGTGCAATTTATATGGAAACTGTAAAGATTTGCTGTTAATTTGCACGTAAAAAAGATTAAATTGGCATTATTTTAGATAACAATAAAAATAAAAATATATTTGATTAATTATTTTGGATCGTCACGTCGAACGCGGTATTAAAAATTCTTTCAAAGTTTGCTTTAGGTTTGCGGAATTTTAGAAAATTTGCAGGAAACCCAGAAATTACGAGGGATAGTTTGAATACTGCAGTTCCGAACAGATGTTATGTCATATGTTAAAAGTCTTTGCCGTTAATTACAGTGGTAATAACTTTATTATTTACAGTAACAATAGTTCATAAAAATGGTTAAAAAAGAATATGGGCTCAAATTTTCAAAAAAAAAATGTAATTGCAGATTTTAATGTTTGATAATAATAATAAATCTATATCAAACTTTGTAAAAATCATTGATAAATGCAATATTAACGTCTCAAACACATACAAAGGCAAAATTTCAAGAAAACCGCTTCTGCAAAAATGATTCAGAAACTGACTTCAGGGTTTGATAAAATGATTTTCATAATAATAGTTCTTTCAAGTAACTGAGTTTCTGAGTAAGGAGAGAAAGAACGGAACAAACCACAATTGCGCAAAAACTTGAGAATAGAAAGAAGAAGCCATTACTAAATTTGTCTCCATTAAAAAGATAATGCCGCAAATGTTTTCTTAGAAGTTTCAGTCAAGAACTAAGCTTTTTACCGCTTTTAAATTATTCGTATTAACTTAAGAATTGCAGTTAAAAGGGGTTTTGACTCTTTAATATTACATAAGGCTAGCGCATCGCGCAGCAGGAACACAGGTCCGGGACTGGGCAAGGTCGACTCAGCCTTTCATTCCCTAATTTCCATCCTTTGGGTCGATAAAATGAGTGCCAAGTTCGCTTGGGGACTAAACACTGGGAGTCCTGCGACAAGCTGAACACTTGTTCAGGGCATATGCTTACGCACCCGGGGCCCACGGTCAAGAAAGCAGATTTCGAGGCACTGCAGGCATTGGCCCACTAGGACTGTTATGCCACTGAGGTTTTAGTTTAGTTTTTTAGTTTAATATTACGTAAAACTGGTTGTAATAGAGTGAAATAAAACCACAGAATGATCGGTGATATTAATTTTGTGATGGATAATATTAATTGTGAGAAAAACGTAAGAGTAAACACGTTCAGTTTTAATTTAGCTGATAAATAACATTTCGCATGGAAAAGAAGCTTATCACTATGAGTGATGCAAAACTACTACAATTATCCAATTTATCATCACTAAACGCCTGGGAAGTTTACCACAAGAACCTATCTAACGCCAACGACACTGGAGGGGGATGAGGGAGGCTGCCAATCCATTCGCTAACACTTCAGCTGCTGAAGTGTCGTCTGTTCTCTCAAAAAGCCATGAATTACAAAAAGCGGAGGGGCGCGAAGCAGGGAGGGCAAATCCAAACAAGCCCCCTCCCCGACACTCGAAAATCCAACACAATGCCAGAGAAGGTCCCACAATAGGGCAGGGCCCATAACAAAAGGGAGGCCGTAATAATAACGATTTAGTCGTCCATTCTTACGCCGTTTAGAACACATTGATTGGTTTACTTTGCGGTGAGGTTGTTGGGAAGTGTCCGCGGGGAGATTAGGTATCCGTTGAGTAAGTGGGCTCTCCCTCCTCCCTTATTTAGTGCCCCCGTCTTTAATGACAGCAGCAATCCAGTTAAAGAAGGACGAAAAGAGGGAGTATCAGGTAACTATAACTTATAGTAGCTCGAGAGGTATGTCTGGTTTCCCATAATTCCTTGCGCTGTGAGATTTGGCTCCGGAATAGCTAATCGTGTTTAAAGCGGGATTAGCCAGAGGTGGTTTATTGGAAGCTTAACAGCACACTTCAGCGCGATGCCTCCAAGATGGTACAAAGGTGGGGAAATTTTATACGGCTGGTACAAAGGTGCGGAAATTTTATGTTTTTCGAAAAGGCAGAAAACTTCATTATGGTGCCTAAGCATAAAAGTGCCAGTGTTGATCAGTTTTTAGTTGAGAAAATGTAAGGGTACTTTCCTGGTGGAGCAACATTAGAAAAGTTTATATTTTCGAAAACTGCTGGACTTGCATAAGGCTGCCACAACCTTTAGGGATCAGAAGGTGTTCCCAATTAAAGATTCGCCAACTAAGATCCTTTTTCTGAGACCGCTTACTAAGAAGCAAGGCCTTCTGTCTTAGCAAGCGGTTCCTAACTGTTAGTTATGTGTTGCTGTATAAAAAGCAATAAAAGGAAAAAAAAAAAAAAAAAAAGAAAATCTGAGAGCTTTCAGATTTTGTATTACACCCAAAGGAGCGCTTTTTTAAAGTTTTGCTCGTTACATTTATTTACTAAATATCATGTTCTTCACACTTAAACCATGAAATTCAATTCAACAGCAATATAAAAAATATTTAAAAACCGCAAACCAGTATGTCTTTAGAATTTTCAATGCACAGTCTCGGAGCGCTGGAGATAAAAGTGTTTTTTTCCTTACAGTGTTGCCAGTGCTCGCCTTGAAATCGCTGAGTTTGTTAATCAAAAATTCATTAAAGTTCGGCAAAATTTGAAATAGATAATTAAAAGAATTCGAAATTCAAAATTCGGGCTTCCAAGTTTTGCCCCCCTCCCCGACACTCGAAAATCCCCTTCCAAGTTCCTCGTCTTCCAAGTGCGCATGTTCGATTTGAGCCCATATTCAAAATTGGGTGGCTCTAGGCTTTTGAGACTAAAAGCCTTTTGGATCTAACCCCCCCCCAGGGCTGATAAGGAGAAAGTTGCAATCGAAAGGTTTCAGACTGCAGTCTTAACAACTCAAAAAATAATTTATTATTAGGAGCTTCAAAAATCTTCCAAAAAATTCTTTTAATTGCAAAATGCAAAATATTGTATAATTAAAAAAAAAAAAAAAAAAAAAAAAAAAAAAGATTCTTCACTAGTTACCCAATATTGGTCTTAGGAACGTCTTTAAGTAATGACAAAAAAGGCGCAAACATTAATGAAAATAAACAACTACAAAGAGGGATTATACATTTTTAAAACGATCTGGGGGGGCAGTTTAATTGAAAATTTAATTGAATTGGGGCAGCTTAAAATGTAAAGGGTATTTTATAAATGTTTTCTAAATGTTCGTAAAGTTTCCAGAAGTAATGATTTCCATTCCTCTTCGACTGTTTCTCAGAATCCATCAATCGCTGTAAGTTTGCGCTTAAAAGAGCTCTTTGAATAGACCAAAGGCACTACGGACTTCGCAGGAATACGCTGAAAAGGTATTTATGCAATATCTGTATCAGTCTTCATTTTTTCAAGGAATGCAGTGGTACTTTTCTAGTATGATTTGTTGATTTCCCTTGAAGTTTCGCTTTTTGAAAGTCTTGGGATAATTTTTTTTTTTTTTTTTTTTAATTTTAATTTTTTTTTAATATACTTTCTTTTGTAGCATTTAAATTTGACGTAAAACTTTCTTTTGATAGCATTTAAATTTGATTTTAACATTCATTTCCTCGCTTCTTATTTTTAGTATCAGATTGTAAGAGAATTCTGCAAAAATCATAAACTCCTTGTCGAAACTTTCTTTGCATAGACGGAAAAAGGTATATGCGCATTTTTTCTCCACGTTTTTGATAATAAATAGACATTTTTTTGTTGCAGTCATTTAGGCAAATCCATGCTACATCAAGGATAACAACGTATTTTCATTTGCTCAACCGGTATAGTGGTTAGCGTCGCTGACTGCTGTGCCGAAGGGCCTAGGTTCGAATCCCGGAGAATGCATGGATGTTTGTAAATGTATAGGCGCATCTTGCCCTCATTGCCACGAGGAATTTCGTGAGATTGGGCTGATGTTACTTGTCAGACAAGTGAATATAAGTAAGAACAAAAACAACACAGATGTACTTAAAGAATCTGCAATTGATTTCGGATTTTATCTCGTTACCAGCGATTCAATTTTAGAAACATTAGAAAATGTGTGTAACTTTTGGGTATTCTTTTGGAATCTTCTTTCCCCGTAGAAGTAATCATTGACTTTTTTTCCCTTTTTAACTAATAATGTTGCTTATTTTGCACTTGGAGATTTTAATACCGTGCATTTCGCAAAGTTTTGAACTATGAAATACTAATCTTTCTCTTCGCAGAGCACCAAAAACATATCCTTTAATCCACAGCTTGTTTAAATGCGACATTTTAAAAGAAGAATAAATTTAAAAGTAGCAGAAGATATTTCTGAATTCGAATAAGATATTGCCAAAAAAATTTTTATTTTAAAAAAATCTGCCTTATTTTTTAACCGAAATTGTTCCAAAAATGAGTTAATACCCTCTCCTAAAACCCAAACGATTCTTCACCAGTTACGTAATACTGGCCTTAGCAACGTCTTTAAGTCATAACAAGAAAACCGCAAATATTAATAAAAATAATCAACTGGCTAATATTACGCGTGTTTTGAGTTACATTTATCGACTAGGTATAAAGAATTAAATGAATTAGAAACCACATTTATTGTTTTTAAATAGTAGCTCACGTTGCTAATCGGTTAAAAAATTATTGATCCGATCGGAAAAATAAACTGAACAATTTATGTTATATCGTAGAGCAATAAACTATACATAAAGACGTATAAAAAACAAACAAAAATTTTTATGTTTTCAGCAATTGCAATATTTGTGAAAGGCTACTTCTAGATTCTTGCATTCTTATCATTCGTCAGGTAAAATTGTGTCTATAGACTTTATATTGCTAGGGCAGGATTTATTATGCTATGTGGAAACAATACTCCGCTTTGGACTTAAAAATAATCTGAAAGCCTTCAGATTATATATTATGCTCGAAGGGGCGGTTACCTTATTCAAAATTTGGCGGCTCTAGGTACCGTTGTTTTTTCGCAGCGCGAGAATCATGCATACATTCATGCAGATTCTTCATTATCATGCAGAGCGATACATTATAATACAAGGCAATAATATTTGGTGGCAACAATTGCAAAAGCAGAACGGGCATTTATAGCGAAACAACGCAAAGTGCCGTTCCGAGACTAATAGCCGTTAGGGCTAACGCCCCTTTCGGCTAAAAAAAAACTGCGATCTGGAAACTTTAGAGTAAAGTCAAACAAAATGTTAAAGAATGAAAATTATAAAAATTAAGAAACAAGTTACATAACATATTAGATGATGGTTATAAGCTGAAATTATAAATTAAATGCATTTCAAATGCCGTTAATTATATATATATATTATTAGAACTGGTAAAATAATAGTCCGAATTATTAAAATGTGCATTTATTGTTTTTAAATAGCTCAGCTTCCTAACGATAAACAGATTAGTTAAATTTAAGTGACAAATTAAAGATGGCAAGTGACAACACTTTGACAATTAGCTACGCGAAGGTGTAGTGAGACATAAAGGTGTTATGTGGAAATGATTTTGTACGTTAATTAAAAATTTAAACTAATCTTTAAACTAAGTTTTGCTAAAAAAAAAACTACCAGTACTTTTACAGTCGTACTGCGTACATAAAATCTTCAAGTATATATGTTTAAGTGTACTGGTACTTTTATGCCTATGCCGAGGCCTCGATATGTGAGTCAGATTTCGGTTTGCTTTATTAATGAAAAGGAAACTTAAGAAATCTATATAAAATGCCACCTTTCTTCTCTTGCTTCTAAAAAAAAAAAAAAAAAAAAAAAATGGCACAAGTTCGAAGTTAATCTGTATACCGGGCAGCTTTCTGAAAGACTTGAGGAAAGACAAAGCAGCTTAAAAAGGTACCGACCTTTGCGAAGGTTTTGTGCCTATTTATGAACAGTGAACAAGTTACATAAATTTGCTGACACCTTACGCCTTTACGATGAAACATCCTCGTTGAAGGTCTCTGTCTTGCAGAACATTATAAACTTTAAAATGTACCGGTGCCTTTGTGAACATTTCTGCCTTCGTGTCAACAGTAAATGAAGCACATAAATTTGCTGGCTGTTTTATTACGAGGCATTTTTGAGAAAGTCTGTGTTCCGGAGCAGTGGGTAACCTAAAAAAAAAAAAAAAAAAAAAAAAAAAAAAAAAAAACGTGCCGGTACCTTTATGAAGGTTTCTGCCTTTGTATATTTGGTGCTGATATCTCTGTGATGAGGTATCTTTGTGAAATTTCTGTCTTGGAGAACAGTGAACGACTTGCAAATGAAAACGGTATCTTTTTGACGGTTACCATTCTGAAAGTTTCTGGCTTTGCAAACAACGACCATTTACATTAATGTGCTGGCATCTTTATGATAGGCACATTTATGAAACTTCCCAAGCAGAACATCCGCGAGTATGGCAGACAGCAATGGATCAAAATCAAGTGTTAATCACTTTGTTGCTTCATATAGCTAGATGAAGAAAAAAAATATTAGGTCCTGAAAATTTTTCAGAATTACTGTCTGTGTTAATCTTTAACTGGAATTAATCGAAAGCAGTCGATCATCTGGAAGTGAAGGGGGTTGGTAGTGTCCGTGTTTGTGGCGTCGAAGATGACACGTTTAGGGAAAAGAGTTCGACGGGAGATCATTGTGCGTTCGTCACGTTGTTTATACGGAGCTTTTGAAGCTGAGGCGTGGTCTGTTTGTGAGGCGACAGTGCGTCTCTAATGGGCCCTTTTGTTGGCCTGTCGATGCAAGAGAAGATGCCACCGGGGAGAGGGGAGGAATATTCGAGGAATATGGAACTTTTCAGCAGCGATAAATGCATGCATATTTGACACTTCTCCAAGCCATTCAGAGGACCATAAGAAAGGATTGAGATGGACAGTAAACACTGGACACAAAATGCGATGTGGGCAGTCGAATAAAACTGAGCAGGGATATGTTATTCGAAAATTCCAAGCGAGGCCGGTATTTCATTTCAAAAATTAAATTCAGCAAAGCGTTAGCGTCTGGCACGTAGCATCAAAATTAGCATTTAGCGCTGAATATCTCTCACTGAATAACTGAATGTCTGGAACTTGAAATTTCAGTGTCGCTGATTTAATATAAATTGAAAGCCTGTAATTTGCAGCTAGATAAAACTATAAATCAGGTTGATGATTAGGATTAAAAATACAGTATCTGTAATGCACATCAAATTTAGAACGACTGTAAATTAAACTGTAATTTACAACAAATTCAGAGCGAATGTAAATTAAACTATAATTAACATCAAATTTAGAATGACTATAAATTAAATTATAATTGACATCAAAATTAAAATGACTATAAATTAAACTATAATTTACATCAAATTTTGGAATGACAATAAATTAAACTATCTGTAAATTATATAGAATGTTTGTTGACTGAAGACAGTAAAATAAAACAAGCGGAATTTGACATGTTATGAAATGATTCAAAGGATGCGTATAAAAGTCCTGGGAGTGGATAGTAAACAGGACACAGTAAATGCGATATGGGCATCGAAACTAAATCGGGGGGAAAGGGAAGGTGGAATGCTGTTCGAAAATTTCTCACGCAACTAGTGTTTAAAATCTGTCGCGTTTCAGTAGAAAGAAATTTGTGTGAAGCCGAAAATCTGTAAATTAAAATAAACAGCAAATAATAATGTAATGAAAAACCTTTGAACACTCCTACTTCGGGGTCGAGCTCGGATCCCCGCAAACGGGCTGACTGCCTTGGACAAAGTTTTCCACATAGGCCTCCTTCTCTTTATAAAGGTAACCTTCACGCGTTTTGGTATAATTAAGCAAATAACTTTTAAGTGTCTGCTATTGATAGAGAACGGGCTCATTGATTATAGAACGTTGCCAACTTAAATGTGTTTGTAAATTAAAACTGAATTAGTGTTCTGTAAATTAGGGTCACCTAAGTGTCATATTTGCAAATACCGTATTTCCTCGTGTATTTTTGCCCTATCTTTTAGGGACAGGATTGCAGTTTTTTAAAATATTCGCGTAGTTTCCCCCTCCCTTAATGCATTCAGAGAGTGATCTTTCCTAAGCTTTAAAATGGATTTGTCCACGTAGTGATTTTTTCCGACTTAATAACAAAAACAAATTCATGCAAACGGTCAAGGTCACGCCGAACCTTTCCTTCCTAACTGTTGAACATTATGCCAGCAATAACCTACTAATCACAGCGAAGCAAACACAAACTGACATTCAGTCTACAGTTTTGGCGATTCAGCTGCCCATTCAGCATCTCTGATTTTTCATGGAGGATTTTGGGGGGCCTAAGGAGCACCGGAGACAACGGTAATAACGGGCGAGAATCAAGTTACAGGTAAAGAGAAATGAGGATATTTTAATCTTAATATTACTATGTATTCTTGATGAAATGTATGTCTCTTTTAAAGAAATAATATTGTGATAGTTACTTGTAATTTATCCATGACAGCTTTTTGTTTGTTATTTTCTTACTATATTGGCGTCCTTCAGAAATTAAATTATTCCCATAAATTTCCCCTCTCGATTTTTGGACAGAAAAGTTAGTGATAAAATTGGGTAAAAAACACGAGAAAATACTATATTACTGTCCTGTCGGTATAGTAATAACTGCCTTGTTTGTAAAATTGCGCATCTGCAAATTTACAACAAAACGACAACCAAAAGGGATGAAAATCATGGGAGAGATAAAGCGGATGTTTTCCAAAATTCCTCGCGCTGCCAGAATGTGATTTGAAAATAATTTGCTTATCGTTGGTTACACTGAAAATAGTTTTTAGTGTGGGGAAATGTTGCGTTTTGTAGGTAGTTATTATTGTGACTTATCTCACTTGTCTGACAATAACATCAAAACAAGCGCACGAAATACATCATGGCAAGGGAGAGTAAGACTCAGGACTAAAGAGAAGGGCTAGCTCATAGAGCGGTTCCCCCTGAAACAGGCAGTGAGGAGTGATGACGTAGCAATGATGGCACTGAGCGCGGAGATGCAATTGACAACATAGAAATTAGCGTTTTAAATTTGAAGAATAAGCGTTTAAAATGAGCTGTGTGTGAAAGATAGCTATAATTTAGAAGAGACAATGTTACTGCAGTGTGCATTTTACACTGAACATTAAAAAATGTAATAGTACTTACTCAATTTTAAAATAACAGATAAAATGCGCTACTCTTAGCATAAAGTTCCTTTTTTTTTTAATTTGCAGGTTTTTTTTTTTTTTTTTTTCTTTAAATGCCTGTTTATTTCTAATCATTTCCTTATCTGCATGTTAACTAAGAGAACTGTACTACTGCAATCTAAGTTTGAGTTTCAGCCTAATTGTAAATTTTACATTAGCATATTTTTCTCCCGATTCATTATAATAACATATATTTTTTTTAAATAATTTTGTAACTTAGGCTTACATCAATATTTCATTTAAATAAATACATGTAAGATTGTTATCTTAATTTAGACAAAACAATTTTATTCATAGTACCTAAAATAATTATTTAATTTTTCAAAAGTGGGGGTTAAGGGGGCAGGTCTTCTTATGCTAATTACTTTAATATTATACTTTATAAATATTTTATCTAGAATGCTAAGCTAGCACAAAATCGAATCAATAATAACAGAGGATGCAATAAAAATAACTGTAACAATAACTTAACAGAATTAGTTCTCATTTGAAATATGCTTTACGCTATTAACTTCTAAAATGCAATCTAGAAATATTTCAAATCAAAACATATTATATATACTTACTTTTTGTCTCTCGTTTCCCTTGACCATTAAATAATTTGGTTTTAGTTTGTGACACAATTTAATTCTCTTTAATAATATAAACATTTAAAACAGTTCCATCTTCTAAAACAAATCCTTTATGTAAAAAGTGGTTTCTCAGTAATTTGAGCCCACCAGAGGCCGAGCGGTAAAGTCGCTGAACACTGGTAGTTCGGTCCGAGGTTCGAATCCCGCGAACGGGCTGGCTGCATGGGCGTTTTCGTGGTTTTCCCCATGTGTAACGTGTATACGAGCCAGTTTCCCTTAGAAAGTCCTCCACGAAGGCATCCCTCCCCTTAGGCAGATAGCCCTAGTGTGCTTTGTCATAATTAAATACACCAACACTCAGTAATTTGAGGCAGTGCGCTAAATCTGCAAAAACCCATATTTTTTTCGTTTGGAATACTGGATTTGGAAAATGAGAACTATTAATCGAAATCTGTAACTCTTTCCACAAAGTAGTAGATCCTCCTAAATCAGACACTATTGCTTTCACTTCTACTCTAGATGATTGAATATGTCTTATGAGTGAAAAAAGAAGTTCTTTCTTCATTGGAGTGTTAAAATCAAAAAATATTGGTTGTTTCCACTGCGAAATGAGACCTCTGATTAAAACAAACTGCACTTTTTGAAAAGGACCGATTTTGGTCCAGTTTAGAGTCATAGCAGAGTTTAGAATCTATGTGCATTTCGTCGAAACTGAGAACGCATATTTTTTTTACAGAATTCAAATATTGGCATCTTTCCTTCATTACAGCAAGAACATCACTCTGAATTCCTGGACTACATGAAAATTTAGCGCACCATCTCTTTAATGTGCTAGTGCTAGGTAAAGGAATTCCCATTTTTTCTTTCCCAAAATCGTAGCTTTTAGATGACAGAGCTCTTATGACAATGCAACGTGAAATATCTTCACTAGTCCACCGGATTTTTTCCTTCTTTTCTAGCAATGCGTTAATCTGCGTCTTTGTAAAAATATGCTTTAGACGTTTTTCCAAATTCTCCGATCTGTTCTGTTTTTTTCCTAAATTTCGCTGTTTGGGATTTTAATTTCTGAATTTCCGATACAAATTTCTTTCTAAATGTCGTCCACCTTCTTTGTCGCTAAGCAAACATTCTAAAATCTTTCTTTTCTCTATTTTTCAATATTTTATTACAATTTTCTAAGGATATTATTTTGTTCTTCAAATTATCAATACATTCTTGTTTATCTTTACACTTAGGGAACTCAGGGATATTGTCACATAGGGCATTGTCACTTGTGAGTTTTATTTCAAAATCATTCACATTTGATTTATTATTGTCAGCTTCAATTTCGTTCTCGGCCTCAAAATAAATTTTCTTTGGGCTTAATTCATGTAGTCTTTCAAAAGCACTCTGCATTAGTTTTTTCAAATGTCTCCGATTTCTTGGTGTTATTTTGTTTACTGCACACGATAAATTTACTTTCGGCACAGCATTGCATTTCAACAGTTTCTTTTGCGGCAATCCAAGCAAGCGATTTCTCATGTCATCTTCATAATCACTGCACAGAAAATGTTCGCTGCAAATTCTTGCGTTTTTCACATTAATAGAATCCTGTCTTCGACATTTATGTATCCATTCTTTCGTCAAAAGCAAATTGTCCTTGGGGAAAGCATGAAATACAATATCTCTTCCTTTCGTATTTCTATAAGTGTTACGGCACGTTGCTACAGCACAAGAAGCCATATTTCATAAAGGATACTTTAAATATAGAATTTAAAAGGAAAACTGACTAAAACTATATATACACAAATTATTTTAAATATTTGCATTATTAGAAAACAAATATGTATGATTAAAATTAATTTGGGATATGCGATCTCCAGAAAATCGTCTCGCAACTGAATGAAACTACAGTTTTAAAGGCGCGAAATCAGAGCAGGTGCAACAGAGATACGTCAGATTACTTCCGGTTCCCCCCCCCCTATGAGCATGGAGGTAGGAAAGGGAGGAGGGGCCATTCCGCGCTAGAAGTGAAGCACTGCTTTGAAGCTTGGGTCACCAGACCGGGTGTTTCTTTGTTTACATTCAGAAGCTCGCTTGACAAGATTCTGATAGTATTTCGACACACGACAGTTCCATAGAAATCGAAAAAGGGACACTCTCGCATGAAAGAAACATTCATAGTGTGATGGATAATAGCAATTTGTATAGTTTACTGACATTTACGCAAAAATCACTTCTTGGTTATTTTTCGATAACTAACAACAGCGATTTTGATTATGAATTTGTTTTATAAAATTCCAAGCTGTTGCACTACAAAAATATAGATTTTAAGAAAAATGTTATGCTTAAAGAATGAAAAATACCTTACGGTACATTTAAAATTGTATACGTCTTTCGATACCCTTGATAGAGTATTCGCTACTTTTATTTTATTTTCCAAACGTCAAAATGTTTTAAATAAAACAAATTTTTTTCACATCCATATATTATTGTAACATGTACCTTTTAAAATTTTTTAGAGAAGAGGCTTTACTGCTGCTCGTTTTAAACCCATCGTTTTAATTTTATATATCTGAAAAATAATCACTTTGGGCTTACACGTTTTACTTATTTGGGTTAATTAAAAATAAAATTACCATCAAATGCTGCAATCCTCGTCAAAATTATATGTATGGGTATTTATGCATGTGCTTTCAAAAAGCATGTATCTGCCTTTACAAAATACTTAAATATTCATTAAATTATTTATAAATGTATTTGAAATGAAGAATTTATTCACTTATAAACAACTGTGAAAGTACTGTGAAGAAATCTAATGATTAAATGTATCTAATTTATAATGATTATAAATGTTATCTAAATATATAATAACCTTAACTTTGAGTTGTAAACATAAATTGAAATCCTGTTGACAAATACGTTATAAAACTATTTAAGCAAGAATTGTTCGTATTAGAAAGCAATCTGTTAAAAGGTATTGTAAAGCAAATGCTATGAGATGCGCACTTAAGAACGTAATAAAGAGTTTTGGAATATGTATTGTTGAAATGAAGGGTAAAAAAAAAAAAAAAAAAATCTGATAAGTATAATTAAAAGAATTATTCCCCTTACATTTTATAATAACTCAGTTACAAGTTTTAAATAATACTTAAAAAAAAATTATTTTGTTCCCTTTCAGAAATGTTCAGAGAAAGTCAAATACTATTTAATACCTATTTAATTATTAGGAATTAGCGAAATACTTATTTAAAGTATTTCGCTAATTCATAATAATTCTTTAATTTAAAATGAACCGAATAGAGCATTAATTATAAATTGACTTACATTTTTCGATTTAAAAGATGCCTCAGAAGCCAAAAAATCATGTCATATTTAAGAAAGTATTTTAGGAAGAAGCTCTATAAATAGAAAAGAAATAATGCATAATTTTAATATTAATAATGCAATAAACTTTGATCTTAATTTTTGTACCTTAACCGAATAAAATCGAATTACCTTAATTTTTTTTTCTGATGTAATTAACGAAAACTTGTGAAAATATTTCATTCAAATTAAACCATTCTGAGAAAACTGTCCTGTGAAAAGTATAGCATTTAATTCCGTTCAGAATGAAATGTTGTTTAAAAATATGTTGTTTTCACATACTTAGGACTCTGAAGTGTTGTAGAAAAAGAAAATATATACATTTATATGTATATTTGCGACGTAATTACAAAATATTTACACCCGAACGCGTCAAATCCCATAGAACTCAATGGTAAATGACCCAATGTTTTGGTCACCACGTAGGGATCGCTGGTGCTTCAGAGCAGGGTACGGAGAAACTTGTTTAGGGCGACTCCTTCTTACTTCCTACCTCCATGTCTATGAGACTCGCGTCGGCGAGGAGTCGAACAAAGGAATGACCTAGCCCTTCTATTTATCCCTGGTAAGACTGAGCCTGTCTTTGGCAAGAACACCAGTGATAGTACGACTTAGTTTATTTCCTTACCCAGTGTTGAAAGAGAGCCCCCTGGTCTCCCACCATCAACTTCTCTAGAGGATTTCCTCTGGCCGCATTTTTGGAATGCCCCCAAGTCGCATAGCTACTATGCAGTTACAAACACCCATGCCTTATCAGGGATTCGAAGGCGGGCCCTTCGGTACGACAGTCAGCACCACTAACCGCTGCCCCGGTTGCGTAATGGCAGACCGCACATTGAGTTGAACAATGTTAAGCAAATTTCGCTTACTGCGCCTGCTTGATGGTGTACCTTTGGCGCGGGAAGAAATATTGGCGACTAAGCAACCCTACGCTAGCTTATTCGTGATCATCATGGCTGTCGAATGTGTTCGAATCATGTTTACAACTGTAATGTTGTGGAACTTTGCTTATTAGTTATTTTAACGTCCATACCGATTGCACTTGCTTATTTTTCTAATATATATTTCATTGTAATTTGTCAATAACAGTGCATTTAATATTTGTTCGTAATAATTCGTTATTTAAATGTAATTTGTTTACATGTTATAATTCAGTAATTGTAAACTGGAGTATCTCGCTTAGTTTGTTAGCGTATATTCGCGCTTTTATTTTCTCATTTCAAAGAATTTATTAACTAGCATTAAAGAATTGTAAAATTTCTTCAGTGTTATTTGCAAGCACTTGTTATATTCCTCAGTGTTTCTTTATGTATGTACGAATGGAACGTATGGTAAATCCCGAATTGTTTTTATTGCTTAAAAGTATAATGAATAAATTTTCAACTAATATATCCTAAATTTCAGTCTTTTTTGAACGAAAATTTGTACAGTTCCAAAGGAATGTGCAGAATTTCATAGGTATTATATTTTACATTTTGAATGCAAACACTGCTTCACATTACTTCGCAATAATTTCAGCTTTCTAGTTGTTTGAGCAGTACAGCAAAAAAAATAGTATTTTAACACAGTAATTAATTTACATTTACATTGTACTCTACGAAGATTTAAACGCCAGATTTGTTTACAATCAGATGGCGGTACATCTACCATATACCGTATTTATCTTCTTTTCAAATCGCGCCAACATAGTAATTACGCCAAATTGTTTTCTGGGCATGCGCAGTATGCGACATTCGTTTAACACTGTTCAACTCAATGTGCGGTCTGCCATTACGCGCCCCGGTTGGGCGGCGTTTCAGCAGGTTAACAATGCAACCGATGTGCTGGAGATTAAACCGCCCGAGTAAATTATGTTATAAAAGTTGAAAATTACGTTATTTGTAATTTACAGTGACTTCAGTGTTTGTGTCCGTAAATTATAGAATATATACAAATTAAATATGAATTAGAGTGTTTTTAAATTAAGGTTCACTAAAGAAGCAATAACTATTCTCTTGCAAAGTAGGATTTTATACCAAATTATTTTGTACACAATCTCTCTTCAGTGAAGTTTGTTTTCGTGGAGTAATTTTTCAAGGAAACTGTCTCGTATTTACGTTATGCCTGGAGAAAACCATGAAATTTTCCATGAATCTCCATTGCCGAGATTTTTAAGCCCAGTGGAACTAGCAGTTACAACCGTCTTATCTGCTTGGCGGCTGGCGGGCTTGCAAAGTGACGCATTTGCAAAAATAATAAAATTTCTAAATTAAAATGAGCTTTTATTGACAGGAAGGGGCGCACAAAAGTGATAAATCCCAAGAGGACATGGAAAGAGTGTTATTCGAAAATGTTTCGCGCAGCCAGTGTTTGATTTCAAAAATTATGTGCTGGTGTTGTAGCTTCGAACATCATTTCAATACAAAAAGGTATCTTTTTTTAATTAAAGTGTGTAATTTACAGAGACATTAGAATGCTGGAGATTTGTTTAAATGAATGCATGTTCTGTAAATGAATGTAAGTTACAAAATCTATAATTTACAGCGAAATGAATGTTTATAAATTAACACATATAATAACATTGATTAATATTTGCAATAACTGTATTGTTGAATTAAGGTACCTGTAAATAAAAATCTGTAAATTGTAACGCCTTATCCAGTTTGTAGGATATATGTAAATTATAATATCTATAGGCTAAGGGAAATTATGATATCTGTAAATTAGAAACGACCAAAAAAAGGCGATAAAATAAAAAATTTCTCGCTAAACTGGTGTTCGATTTTAAAAGTAATTGCTTATTGCGTAGCACCGAACATCATTTCAATGCAAAAAATTATCGATTTTTAATAATTTGCTGAAATTTACAGCAAAAACTACAAATTAAAAATTTCGGTAAGTTAAGTGTCTGTAAATTAGAGTGCTTACAGTATACAAAGAGTGGCCAATAAATTTGAATGTCTGTAAATCTTAGGCTATTAATTAAGATGAAATTAAGGTGCGTTTAAATTTAAATCTATTAATTACCACGTTTGTGAACTGCGAGCAATCTGTAAATTACTATTTTTGTAATCTGCAGTAAAGTTCGTGTATTTATAAGTCAAAAATATTTCTAAATTAGTCTATAAATCTAGATGTACTTTATATATTACCGCGTCGGTAATTTATAGCGCTTTAATTAATTAATTTTTTTTAATAAACTGAGAAGACTGTAGATTACTGTACTGTTCGGTTATGTATAGCGAGATTAGGATGCCTAAGAACTTGCGACATCTGCAAAAACTGATTTTGTAAATTAATGTAAAATTATGCTGCCTGCAAATTAAGCTCTTTTAATTAACTTGTGGGGAAATTACAGTTTATAAAAAGAATTCGTAAATTACATTTAATGTAATGTGCACAGAAATTATGGCGGCAATAAATTAAAATGTGTTCTTTGCAACTTCAAGTTAGAAAGAACAGCAGCCTTATTCTGGCGTAGATTTAAAATAAAACTGTACCGATTTCGAGGGTAATTAAACATAGGTCTTTCTTCTTCAGGAGTAAAAAAATTCTGCGAAAGAGTCTTATTTAAAATCCACGTCAAAACAAAGTAGCTGCTTTGCCTAATTTTCTGGCAGTGTTTATTTTCCTATTCGCATTCTGTAAATTAGAGGGATTGGCAGCAAAGAGGCCGTACAAAATCTGATTTAAGAAATCGGATGGAATGAAGGTATAGAAGTAACGGTTATTTAAGTACGCAATGAGTATACAAAACTTTAGGACTATTTTCGCACAAAATCCAAAGGTGGGAGTGAAGATGAGAGTTGACGTTAGGCAAGAAGAAATAATCTGCATGCCCCCAATTCTGGTGAATAAGCCGAGTGAGTGACTGAGGATTGTCACATTTTTCTTTTCTACCAAAGGCTCGACGAGAATGCAATTGAATGGCATTGTCGTGTGCAGAAACCAGTTAATCGATCGAGATTTTTTTAAAGCTTCGTTCACACGGTGGTTTTGAAGTCATATCAGGTTAAACCCGAGTTTCGTTGCTAAGCAACCATACCTTATTACGTGACAAAAACTGGTTTAAAGATTTTGCTTAAAAGTTCTAACTTTTCAGTTTCATGCCAAGTTTGTATAAGAAACGTTAATCACAGCGAATCAAACATCAGTCGATGGTTCACTCAGCTACACGTTCACTCATGCGCAACTTTCCCTTCCCTAACTGCTAGGGCCATGGCCGACTACAGGAACGGCCACGGAAGCTCTGGCGTGACGTCACAACCTCCGTCTATACACGACGATTTCAACCCGATGATCGAACTTCCATCGTCGCAAAACATAATAAAATATGCTTTCTTATATCACATTTGAAATGCCTTATATACCTAATATGCAGTTATTTTACCTTTGTGATCATATTATTTATGCCTAATTTAGAAAATTTTAAAAAATTACAATTTAAAATGCAAAAAATAATTGACTAAATAGTGTAAATACATATTTATCGACTTTCGTAGAAGTTTCTCTTACATAGTGTGATTAATTAAATATCGCGCACTCCTTCATGTATGCTTTCATCATTTATAAATTTATATTTTCAAAGGATTAAATATTAAAAAATAATTAAAAAAATTATTTGTAATAATATGTTCTTAAATGAGCTTTGCATAACATGCACAGAAATGATCCTTTCATGGAGCAAGAAAATTTCACGAATTAACAAAACACAAATAAAAAGGAGAATTTTTTATTTTAATCAAAAGATCAATTATCTTGCAGAAGAATTTCATAATAGTATTGGAAGAGTTTAAAAATTAGGAAATATAAGAATTTAGAAAATAATAATAATAATAATAATAATAATAGAATGATATAAAGGAAAGTGTATAATAAACTACACAACGGGAAACAAATTATCTTGCAGCTTCAGATACATTGATTTTATAATAAAATGTTTTTTACTTAGTTTTAGTTATAGCATGCTATTATTATATTAGTAATTTACCTTCATAATAAAAAATAAGCAAGTAATCAATTTCCTAGTTTCATTTTCCAATAAACTAACTTAAGCCAAACATCTGAATGTTAGACACACTGCCTGAAGATATTCTCATGCCTTTGATATGTAACTATATTTTAAATGCTGCCAACATCATAAAACATTTAAATTATACGACAACACTCATATAAACCAAACATTTTAATATTAAACACTGAGTTTTAAAATATTCTAATTTAAATCAGAAACACCAACATTATTTTTATGGTTTGAAACAATTTCAAGGCAAAAGTTTCAAACATCCAACATTTACCACAAACACAAACATTTTTTTACATTACCTATACACACATTCGTAACATACAAGCATCTAGGTTAGAAGATTATAAATAGGTAGGTATTTTTTTTTTCTGATGTCCTTTTCAGAAACAATATGCAAGGGTAGATTCACATAAACTAAACTTAATGTCATTAATGAATATCCAAAACAAAACTACATAACTCCCAGAATATATCAGATTGAAACTGTGATAAAATTTACATAAATCATATACTTGAACATGTAAAATATATTTGAAAAGAACTTTGTTGATTTAAACAAATAACCGCATCATTGTTTTAAATGCTATAAAGGGATTAAATATCCAAATTTTACAAAAATCATAAAAAACATTTTATAATAATTCTATTTACACCCAAAGTATCTTATTACCTATGTCAAAAATATACCATCATGATCATAAATAAGGAGAATATTAGTTTTCTGAATTTATTTTCAGAACTGTAATTGTTATGATTAGACTCATATAGACCAAATTTTAACAATAACTACATTATTTGAAACAGCATGAATGGCATTAAAAAATTTCCAAAAGATTTTCTTCAATACAGCAAAAACCATGAAACACTCATCAAATCAGAATCAAATTTATTATTAAATTCACATAAATCTTCCATTTGAACATAGCACAATACAATTTTAAAAGAATCTGTTTGATTTAAGTAACTAACCATTAGCAGCGTCTTTAAATGCCTTTTATACCAATTTTTTCAGAATCATAAAACACTTTTTTATGATAATTCTATTTACATCCAAATTCTATTATTACCTACATTAGAAATATACTATCATGTTTATAAATAAGAAGCATAGTAAGCCTTTTTTATTTTCAGAATCTTAACAATAAGCACACTACTTTAAAGAATGTTAATTCCAATAACTAATTTACAAAGCATTTTCTTCAGTACAGCAAAAACCATGAAACACTCATCAAATTTATGATTGAATTCACATAAATCATACATTTAAATATAACACACACAGCATGAAAATAACCTAATTAATTTAAGAGAATATCTATCTGCAGCAGTGTTTTACAACAAAGGCCTTAAATATCCAAATTTTACCAGAATCGCAAAACAATTTTTTTACGTTAATTCTATTAACCTTCAAAAGTTCTTATTACCTATATTAGAAATACGTCTTAATGAACATAAATAAGTAAGCAATCATTTTTTTACTTCACTCTTATGCAAATAAATAAAATTCTTATTAATAAACATTTTAACCTACAAATATACTATTTTGGGAGATTTTAATACCATAAAGTTGTAACAAAAGGACTCTTTTGAGTAGTGAAAAGTGTTTTAAACATAAGGATTACATAAGGATTACATAATAATTATATATATGATTAAGTTGGCAATAACAATTATTTTAAAGTTAGATAAATAAATTTGAAAAGGGTTTAAGCAAACATCTGCAATTAAGTATTTTTTCCTTGCGATGCCCTTAAATACCCTGATTTTTTATTTGAATTATGATGTTTTATTTTATAAGACAAATAACAAGATGGTAAAATAATTCTTAAATATTGATTATAAATTGCTATGATAATAAAAATTGCTTTTCACCGATTCTTGAACTTTTTCAGTTTTCTTTCCTCATTTCTTTCAAGGGACTTTAAAGAAATGTTTTTTACATAATTGTTCAAACAAATATTAAGAAAAGTCTTGACGACACTCATGATTATTATTTCATATGGCAAATGACATTCACAGCATCTCTCACTAAAACACACTACATCATTCATTTTGAGATGAGCCTCAGTTATTTTTGTAAGAAGCTGGTGTTGTTTTCCATTGTTGTGGATAAAATGCTTCTCATATTTTTCAGATATAATAGTTCGGAAAAGTAAATATGCAGTTGATATCAACAACACCATATTTTCTGTCGGGTATTTTAAACCTCCTCGATTTACAATATCAATATATGCATAATTTGTTTCCGCTAATGTACCATCACAAGTTTCAACTAATAATTCTTTGTCCAAGACGCAGAAATCTATGCAAGCACTGCAGTTAGTTTTAATATTTCTTGTGCAGTAACCAGCAATGTATGTGAGAACTTCTGCATCAGTGTCCGAAACTGCAGCCAATTCTACACCATTGCAAATAATTTCATCAAAAGGTGTAAGATCAACATATTTACTCATTTCTTTAATGTCTGAAAATTCTGTAACAAACTGTTTTAAAGAGATGTTACCATATGAATTAGAATGAAGATGAAGAATGGACTTCAATTTAATTTTTCTTTCAGACTCCAGAATTTGCTGAACTGAAACATGGTAATTTCCTCCAGACATCTGACGATATTGCGAAAATCTGTATTCCAATTTATCAGTCTGAAATTTGGAAGTTAAAATAAATTTTGAGCTATTTACTAAAAGCTCTTTACTTACATCGATGATTGCATTTGTTGTCTGATAAAGAGCAAAATAAGTTTCCTCGCTTAAACATCCGCAACGAGACTGTTGCTTCATGTTTTTCCACTGCTCAAGCCAACAACAGAATTTTTCCAAAAACCTAAATCTTTTACCATCAGGTGCAGTAAATGATTTGCTGTCTTCACATTTTATATAAAGGCTTTTGTTTAGGTGGCTCACATTCATAATGTTCCACCATTTTCTGATAATTTGCAAAAATTTTACCGTATCCTGCCAATTATTAATGCAGTGTTTCTTTCCCAATAATTGAAGAGCAGCATCATTACTCTCATGAAAAATATTTACAGCAAACTTCACATTTTGTTTTTCTAAACTTGAAGGATATAAACTTTTGAATGAAAGTTTATGGCCCATTTTCACAATTGAGGTCTTCTCCTTATGATATATATTCCTTAGATGCGAAATTTTAGGAATTATACATTTTGATGGATCATCAAAATCAGGACAACAAAATGTTTTTGGGTGTCTAACTGATTAATCCAATTATTTCTTATTGATTTCAAAAGGTGTACCGAATCAAAAAGTAAGAATAATTTTTTCTCGTTATTTGCAGGGTTGCAGACATGAGTTGACATTTGTTTATGACCTAACTTCTGAAACATGTTCCTGTTTATTTTGTTGTTATCAGAAATCATCGAAACAACTGAAAATCCTGCTTCATTCAGAATATGAAGAGCTTTGCGGGTCAGGCAGCATAAATAATCTGCATTCATATTATTAACAGGAACTAAAGCAACAGTTTCTTTATAAGATGAATAAATAGAGCTTATCATGAAAGCTTGTACAGTTGTAGCTTCAGTATCGGATTTATTTTCTGCAAAACCTGATATTGATTTCCCTTTATAAGCGATTGATTTCTTTACATAGATTTCATCAATTAGTAGATTTACAATTCTATTTTCATCGTTCAATTTGTTGAATTTTTCACTCATGTATTTTTTTGTATTCTCATTTTGTAACGAATTGTCGAGATTCAGAATGCTTGTAATTTTACCTAAATGATCGGTTGATGGCATTGACAATAAACTGCTGTCGTACAACGAAGAATAACGTGATGAGGACTTCATGTATAAAGAATATGCAAAAATTAAAAGTTCACTGCTGTACCTTCGAGCCATTTTAGATTTATCACACAAGTTCATTTGCTCTAATATGAACTTTTTATTGTCATACATACATATCTTCATCAGGAGAAATGCATTTTTTTCCAATGATACACAGACTTTTCTTTTTCACTAGGAAGCACTTCATTTAAATCATCTTTCTGCATATTTTTAATGAAACTTAAAATATTTTCCAGTTCACTCCATCGTAAAAGATTATCTGGGTTATTTAGAATAATTTTGAAGTGAGATACAGGAACAGAAATATCACCAAGAAAAACATTTAAACTCATATCATTATTGATTTTTATGCTTGAAAGTACCCTTAGTTCTGACAATAAATTTAAATTAATTAAAAATACATGATCACTGTTTTTTATTACAATTGGTTTTGAAATTAAATTGAACGAATTTATCCGTAGATCCAATTGTTCACAAAAATCAATAAACTTTTGATTCGGTCTTTATCTAAAAATTGCTGAAATGCAATTTCATCTGATTTTGCAAGTTTTTCAGATCTACTTGTTCTTGGAGTAGGTTTGTTTTCCGTCAGGTATTTTGGGCAATTAGGAAATATAGACGGATAAGCATCTTCCTTCAGTTTTGGACATTTTCTTGGCACTTTTAAGATAGTACCATCTTTGTCTGATATTTCGTCAATTCTTATAATATCCGATTGAATGAAATGTTTTTCACACACAACACTTCTTGCAGATGGCGACCAGTTTCTTCGTGGAATCTTCTTGCACCATATACTTTTCTTTTCAACGTCTTTTGGAAATTTAAAAACAGAAACGTACGTTCCAGCTTTGTCATAATTTGACTGGCATCCTGGGACACAGCATCGATCTGGCATTATAAATAATATAAAATAAAACGGTTTAAAATATTCGTTATTAACGAGGAACACCAAATATTTACGCTACTCCAACGGCACACATCCATTCTCCCACTCAAACGTTCTTTCCTCAGACGGAGTTCGTGACGTCAGATCACATGACTTCTGATCTTCCGTGGCCGATCCTGTAGTTGGCCATGCTAGGGCCTTAAACCTTGCGAATGGCTAAATGACTTTTCTGCCTTAAACCAGAAAGCTTTATGACGACAAAACAGTAGTCTGAAAGAGAGCCTAACAAGCTTAATTTCATTTTATTGTTATTATTATTATTAGTTTGTAATATACCGTGAAAGCAGAGTACCTATGACAGTAAAATGATGCTAAATTAGGTTTCATAAATTAAAGTGTAGGCAATTCACGGCAAAATAATAGGACTCCAGTTGAGTGTTAACTTTATGCAACAGTTAAGACTTAATTTTATGGTTTGTCTTAGTGTTAGCCCCTAAGGGATGTTACTCCAGAATGGGATATCAGTCTCGAAATGGCACTGTGCTTCGAAACACTTAAATGCTATGTGTCACTTTTCAAACTGTGGCCACTAAATATTATCGCCTTGTATCATATTTAAAGAAATTAAATAATCAAAATCTGCATAAATGTATGTATGTTTCTCGCAGTATTGAAAAACAACGGTACCTAGAGCCATCCAATTTTGAATAACGTAGTTCCGCACCAGAGCATGGGCAGCCCGAATTTTGAATTTCGAATTTGGTTCATTACCTATTTCAAATTTTGTAAAACTTTTAACAAATTTTTGACTGACAAACTTAACGATTTGAAAGCGAGCAGTGGCAACACTGTACGGAATAAAACATTTTTATCTCCAGCGCGGGAGACTGTCTATCGAAAATTTTAACGATACACTGTTTTAAAATATTTTGTAATATTGTTGTTGAAATCGAATTTTATGTGGCTTAAGAGCCAAGAATGGGATACACTAAAAATGAAGTAAAAGCATAAAACGTTAATAATAAAAGGATAGAAGTTTTATAAAGCCATCTTAGTAAGAAAACTATGAATATATGATGAACTGAGAAAAGACTAAAAAAAGAGAAAAATGCATGCCAAATCTTAACGCTTAACGCAGATTAAAATTAATTGAATTAACGCAGATTAAAATTAATTAAATCTTAACGCAGATTAATATTAATTGGATTTCATTGGCCGCTGAAATGTTATGATTTTGTATCTTCAGCTTCGGCCCACCTAGCTTTTAACGATTTTTTTGACTTTTATTTTAAACATTGTAAATGATTTCTTTATACATTTTTATATTTTTGTATTTACTTTTTTTTTGTATGATTTCATTGTAATATTGAAAATTGATGTTATTACTTACAATTTTGCCTATTTCACTTACAATTTGTAAGTCTCGTGTAATAATTTGTGGTGCACGAGGATTTCTTTTTCTTTAAATAAATAAATAAATAATAATAATAATAATAAAATCTTAACGCTGCATTGTAAATTACTGCTGAAAATTACGTTTGACAATAAAGCTTAAAAAAAAAAAAAAAAATGCGGCTTTAGTAGAAGTGGGTGTAACGTGTAACACAAGACTGGTAGATTGCGAACTTAGCGAAAGCGTAAAAAAAAAAAAAAAAAAAAAAAAAAAAAAAAAACTTAACAAACCCTTTTGGGCTACCATTAAAATCGAATCTAATGATTTTAGATTTAAAAAAAAAAAAAAATATTTTAAACATGAAGCTAAATGCGCAAGCTTATTTAACGCATTTTTAATACTTTTTGTATTTTTAAAATTTTTAAGAAATTGTTAATGGTACATTTTTTGAAGTATTAAATCGTAATATGGTTTTTTTAGAATGCAGTATTAGATCGTAATATGACCCTCCCCATCGCTTCTTCCGTTTTTTTTTTTTTTTTTCAATTTTCCCCCTCCCCTCTTTCTTTGAAGTTCTTAAAAACACTAATAATAATAATAATATTTCTTCAAGCCACCTGTTTTATATCGACACTATTACGGTATATTTTCCATTTAAATGGTTCTTATTGCTTCACTGATAATACTGTTATAATTTGAAGAACAAAACAAAGACCTTTTGCTACACAAATCGGTAAGAGCTTTTTATGGAACATAAAATAAATGAATAAATTAAATAAATAAAACTTATTATTTTTGATTCTGGTTATCAAGATCTCTTGTGCCTTTATCTTGATGAATTAAAATGAAATTATTTTTAATTTATTAAATATTATGTAATTTTTCTTTAATTTAAACAATACAAAAATTATAATGGACTACAAGTATCCCTCCTATAGCACAGTGGATTGGTTTCTAGCAAATACTGTTGACACCATGTTACACGAGATTAACGACTAATACCAAACAATGTAAACAATACTTTTTAAAAGATGAGTTCATCTTTTAAAAACAAGCTAACATTTTTAATGGTTCTTCCTGTTGCCTCATTTTTAAATTTACACTTTTTTCAGTGTCAGACGCGTTTCCTCCTTTAAACAAGAGATACAAAATTTCTATTGCCATTCAATCAAGATAGTGACTCTCACTGCCGTACCGAAGGGCCCGGGTTCGTATCTCTTAGAACGAACGTATGGATGTTTTGAAGCGTTTAGTATATGCGCGGCATAGAGGCACTCTAAATATGGGGGGAGCTGAAACTCCTCTGGAGAGACTGCTGGTAGCGGAAGACGGGTTAGAGACACTCGAAACCGTCCCTTCAGAACACTCTCTTTCAAAATTGGGGGGGGGAGGAACTGAGCTGAAGTCGGGCTGTTACCCATATGGTGCTTAAGGCTCTTTCCAACGACAAGCGCATTTGACAGCCGACAGCAAAACAAAATTTTTATTTTACTCTCCAAAGAAGTAAATTTCCTTTTACTTTCAGATATACCGTTATAAAGTATTTCTCCCGCCTTCTTAACATGCCTTTAGTGGTCAACACGCTCGACGCGTATTCGAGAGTTCCGCGGTTCGATTCCCGGTGAAGGCGTTGCTCACTTTTCATGTCTCCTGCCTTCAAAAAACACCTAATGTTCCTACAGTGGGCGCCCGAACTGAAAAAGGTGGTGGGTGATGATTCTCCACCACCAGGATTTGGCGATTGGGTTCCCTAATCCCCAGTCGCCATTAAAAGGGGGATTCTATAAGGTATTTCTCGCGCCTTTTTAGCATGTCTTCGCGGTGTAGTGGTCAGCACGCTCGACGCGTATTTGAGAGGTTCGTGGTTCGAGTCCCGGCGAGTGCATAGCTCATTTTTCATCTCTTCTGCTTTCAAAAAATACCTAATGTCTCTACACCGTATTTACTGGAGTAATAGTCGCACTTTTTTTGCCAATTTTTCATTGTGGAAGTCTAGGTACGACTATTATGCGGGGAAATCTACTGCACAATATTGCACGCTCAAAACATAGGTGCGACTATTACGTGAGGGCGACTATTACGCGAGTAAATACGGTAATTTGACAATAATTACTCATAGAAAAGGTAAAGCTGATTAATAACACATACCCAAAAAGTTTTCAAAAATTTGTTTCCAAAATTACCATTACGTATTTTGCGGAATCTGGCAACTTCTTGGTGCGCAAGATAAATGTTACGTAAATAATAGACATAAATTAATTTCAAAAGGTCTCCGATGTGAGAGAAGGCAGATATTCCAGGAATTTATTTTATGTTTGAATTTATAAATAAATATGTTGCATTGTTGCTACATACGATAGCGTAGAACGTAACTGAATTCTGTACATGTTTAGAAAAAAAATCAGGTTATCAAAATACGTACCCTCTGCTCACATACACAAACAAAGAGGGGGGGGGCAATTCTAAATCTTCCTTTCTACTGGAACGATTGATGAAATTTAATTTGCGTTTTCCATGTTTCGAAAGTGCGACTTAGGATGTGTATTAAATTTATATATATAGCATATTTCGACACAAAATCGGTCTTTTTCTAAAATGGCATACTAATCCACCTCTCCTCCCACGAGTGGCCTTTTTAAAACGGAAATTAAAAGAAAAGTAAAGAAGAGAAAAGAAGTTAAACACCTGGATATAAAATCTAAAAGCACAATTTACTATTAAAATTAAAATATATATATATAGTTACTATATCTATGTTACGCTTTTAATAAATACACGTAGTGTCATTTCACGGATCCAGCTGTTAATTAATAAAAGAGATAAAGAACTAAGTTGATTGCTTTTAAATCGCTCAGTTTGTTAATCACCAGATTAATAACAGATTAAATTTAAAAGAAAAATTAAGCATCTTAAGCTTCATCAAACGGCAGCAAGTTAAAAGTAAAAATTAACACTATTTGATATCGAATATCTTTAGAATTCCCGTTTTAATGTTAAACGTTGCCAAATATTTCTTCTTTAAAAAAGATACATGTGTATAGCATTTGGTGGCAACATCCTTTTATAGCTTGTGTCATATCACCTAGTGTTGCCGTATACTTTTTATGTTCGCTGCATTATTTCTTTAAAAATAATACACGGCGATAACATTTGGTGGTAACATTTGAAAATTAATACAGGCATAATTAAAAAAATAAAAAATAATAATTTTAAAAATATATAAACATCTGAAAGCTTGCAGATTTTACATTACGCCCAAAGGGGTGTTTCTTTAACGTTTTGTGTGTTACCTTTATTTATTAAATACCATGTCCTTCTCAAATTCAGTTCAAGAGTAACATCACAAAATAGTTTTAAATTGAGCATATCTTTAGAATTTCCGAGACACAGTCTCACATGCTGGAGACAAAAAGTTTCTTTCTGTACAACGTTGCCATCGCTCGCTTTGAAATCCTTGAGTTTGTTAATCAGAAATTCGTTACAGTTTTACAAACTATGAAATCGATCATAAAATTTCCCAAAATCCCAAATTTCAAATTTGGGCTTCCACATACCCATATTCGCAGTAGGAATACGTCATTCAAAATTCGATGGCTCTAGGTACCGTTGTTATCACAATGCGAGAAATAACATACATTTAATGCAGATTCTTCATTATTTAATTTATTTAAATATAATGCAGGGTGATAGTATTTGGTGGCAACGGTTTTAAAAGGGATTCGGACTTTTATAGTGAACGCACGCAAAACGCTAAAAGGAAAATAATAGCTAACGCTCCTTTGGGCTAAAAATGTTTGAGTTTATAGTGAGGTTTATGGCTAATGTCACCTTTGATGTTAGGAAAAATATATTCATTGCGGAAGGATGAGTAAACTGCTAACACAGAAACATCAGCGTAAAATATAAAGGTCTAAAACAACACTAAACGGGAAAAGAAAATTGTGTATAAGAGCAGTGATAAAAAATTCTATATTTGCGAATTATTTTTATCCACACCAGGGGAATATTTAACTGTCTTTAACCCGGAATGTACGATAGGAAACCAAACATTGTAGCCAACTTTTTTATGCCAGTCAATCAGATTTTCAATCAGATTCTTTAAGTTCTCTTGCATACGTTGTTCTTTATTTGAAATTTAGTAATTGTATTTCTAATATGATGTTTAGTTTCTTCATTTCTTGCGATGTGTATTCTTCCGCTATTTATGCAATGTGTTATTTTCATTTTGAATCCTAACTTAGTTTACATAACAAAATAAAATGAATATGTATATTCTACTACTTAAAAATGCCGATAAATTTACAGGATGTATACAGTTATTATTATTTTTTTAATTTTATTTTATTTTATTTATTTATTTATTTTTTTTTTGTTTTGTTTTGTTAATTGTAACAATTATTTCTCTTATTGTGTTGTTAATTGCCCTTGCATTAATGGTGGCTCTGAATGAACCGAGGAAGTAATTCCGCCAGTAAAGTGAGAGTTGATTGTAAATAAGTAAAATATTTGCATCCAGTTTTGAATAATCGATGAAGTATTATCAGTGAGATTACTTATACGTTAGAAATATTTCAAGATAATTTATTCAATAGAAGTCGACTGAAAACTGTTTCAAAACAATTTAAAATAAATCATCAAAATATTAATTTCAGAATTGAAAATCTGTTTTCAAAAATTGATCAGTTTAATTCAAAATCAATTTCTTTATCAGTCTGATTTAAAAAATTTAAAAACGCGATTTCAAAAATTAATCAGTTTAATTCCAAATCAATTTCTTTATCAATCTGATTTCAAAAATTTAAAAACCTGATTTCAAAAATTGATCAGTTTAATTCCAAATCAATTACTTTTTCAATTTGATTATAAAAACCTGATTTCAAAAATTGATCAGTTTAATTCCAAATCAATCTCTTTATCAATCTGATGTCAAAAATTAAAAGAAAACCTAACTTCGAAAAGTTGTATGCTTTCAAAAACTAATCAGCTTTTTTTCACATCTGAAACTCTTGACCATTCTGATTTCAAAACCTTTCGGAATCTGACCTGATCTCAAAATTGTAATGAAAGAACGAATCAATCTAAAATAAAACCGTGGAAATCTTTTTCGTCAATACGCGCCAAACAGTTTTCTCTAGAAAGATATATTAACCAACTTGCTATTTCCTGCCAGAAAACATACTTACATTATCAGCTATTTCAATTGCGGTAAAATTTCTCTAAACGCACGAAATGTAATTTTTAGGCTTCTCTACTTGAATGTACAAAGAATGAATTAGAGTAATAAACTAATGTTAAGTACCTGATAAACAAAACTAGCACACATATTATTCTGAAATTCCGGAAAAAAAATTTCCCACAAAAAATAAAATTAATAAATAATCTACTCCTAATTTTTAATACTAGATGAAATATTGTCATTGCAAATACCTAAGTTGTGTAAAAATACAAAAAACTTTGATAAAGATATTTTCTTAATTTTATTAAAACTAATAAAAAATAAATGAATAGCTTGAATAAATATATAATCGCTTAACAATAAGTAAATAAAAATAAATAAATTACTGATTAAAATTTTATTATATATATATGTTCTTAATTTCAAGAAAATTTTCATAAGATTTGATATCAAAAAAATTTGATAGAAGTCGTCAAAAATTAATTCTAAAATTTGACGCAAACAGAAGAGCTCACTACTGAACAAGCAGCTCTTAAAGTCATTTATCATTTTTATTTTCTTTTAAAAATACATATGTTTCTTATTTTAAATAAAATATAATAACTAAAAAAATAATAATTTTCTCTCACTCGCATTACAGTTAAGTATGTATTTACCCTCACAGACCTATCCAGATAATCTTAATATCCGGACGAGTCAATGCAAACTTATCCGAACTACAGCTCTGCAATATTTCGAAAAAGACTTCATCTCTGTAAAAATGTAATTCAAACAATGAAGCTATCAAAGCTCATAACTTCCATTCTATAAAATAAAGAATAAAAATGGAAGACTAAATCTGGGAACGGAAACATACCCACGTGAAGAAAGAGATAAACGATTTGTATCCCCTACTCTCAACTTCCAAAAAAATAGGCGGATCGACTTGTCCCCCCGCCCCTCGAAGTAAAAAACGCTCCTTCGAAACACAGAAAGGGAAGTGAAAAACTTTCCTAACGAAAAACTACCCCTAACCGTTCAGAGCACCTGAAATATTGGCTTCCCCGCTCTAATGAGACGTTAATTTAGGCGTTGGCACACACTCTCCTTGCATTGGGTGGAACCGCCCGCCAATCAGTTGTTGCAGCCAATGAAGCGGCTTTCCTGGCAACCAATTGAGGCTTGGGAGGCGGAGCCCAAGAGTCACGGAGATCTCCCGCCACTGATTCGCATCTTGGAAAGTGTGCTCCTCGCCTGCTCATGATGTGCCGAAGCGAGCCGTCGTTCGCTGCTCTGAAGAACGTTCTGGCCGCCACTGAGACGAATCCTTTTGGTCCCCTGCATGGGGCCGCCCCAGCGGTCAGCCCCGCAGCAGCTCTTGCTGAGTACCAGCGATTGCAGATCTACGATTACGGCAGATTACGATTCCATCCTTTCGGTTTACCCTACGGTTTAGCCGGTTTTCCGGATGCTGGACAGTATGGTTTCGCATCACCTTTTGTTCGATTTGATCCCAGGGCTGCCCGCTTCGCTGCAGAGGAACCGAAACCTCAGCATAGCTACATAGGTCTCATAGCCATGGCCATACTCAGCTGCCCAGAGAAGAAGATGGTGCTGTCGGACATCTATCAGTACATCTTGGACCAGTACCCTTACTTCCGCAATCGAGGGCCTGGATGGAGAAATAGCATTCGGCATAACCTGTCTCTCAACGACTGCTTCATCAAGGCTGGTCGCAGCGCAAATGGCAAGGGCCACTATTGGGCCATCCACCCTGCCAACATAGAGGACTTCAAGAAAGGTGACTTCAGGAGAAGGAAAGCCCAGAGGAAAGTTCGTAAACACATGGGACTTGCCGTGCCGGACGATGACGACAGCCCCGCTCCGACGCCACCGCCAAGACCACCCTTGGAGGCAGCAGCAACCTTGGTCGATCCCCACAGACCGATCCACCATCACAAGATGCTTCAGACGCCGCCACATACAGCTAAACTCACACTAGGGCGACAGAAACGACAGTTCGACATGGAGAGCTTGTTGGCTCCAGATCCCTTACCTCAGACCGAGTCTCCACATCTAGTGGGGTGCGACAGCCCTCAGCTCAGAGCTTCAACATTCACCCATTCGCCTGGTTCTGAAAGTCCAAAAGATGCTGGTGTTCAACAGACTTATTTCCAGCAATCTCAGCCGGCAGCCTCTTCACCTGTTCGTCGGGCAATGCAATGGACCGTGTCGTTGCCTTTGCAGAGCGTGGGGCTACCTCAGAGGATGAATGCATTCGGTCCTTTCGTTGGGACGTCCCCCTGTTGGTCATCAGCTGCGCAAGCTGCTTCTCTGTTGTCCTACTCCGTCGCAGGGAGAAGTTCGAATGCTCCAGAACTTGTTTCATGTGCCAGTGCTCCAACCCAGAATCCTCTTGTCCATCGGTGGCAAGAATCTATTAACAGAGTGGTTGTTGAGACTGAAAACAAAATTGTGGAACAGTGATTCAAAACAGACTCTATATCAGAGTAATGTTTCTACAGTATGCAAAAGCTCTCCTGAAGTCGGAGAGTTTGGTTTGAGTTTTTCAAGACGAGGACAGAACATTAATCCTCAAACATCTATGAGACATACCAAATTTAAAAAAAAGACTGTGAACTTTTTGAACTTGATCAGAAAGACTTAAATTTATATCACCATAAATTTATTTTTCGAAAACAATTATAGCAAGATTTTTTTTTTTTTTCGGGTAAAGTAAATATCAGCTGTGTTCTTATGCTTAAATATATTTGTTTACAAAACGGAACTGAAATATTGTTCTAACCAAATATAGCAATGAAATCAAGCAATCAATTTCTATGATTTCAGCAACCGAGATTTGATGATGTTTCGAAATTTAGAACTGTTTCAATTATAGTATTTAAAAAAGTATTAGAGTTTCAATGAATTGTAGGCGTAAAAAATAAAAGTGAAACTAAAAACTACTTTTTTAAAGTGGACATTTCTGAACCATTACTGTTGCCAACATGTAACACTATTTCTTTAAATATCATGATTTTTCCTTTTCTGCATCTTCATCTTATACTAAACAGAGAAAATATGGTGTACATAATAAAAAAGAACAGTGACAAAACCAGGAACAATGAAAAAGTTTTAAAAGTTGAGTGACTCAGCTATGAAAAAGAACTGAAAACTAACTATTTCTGGCAAAAACTGAGACTTTTCAAGTGTGGCAATGTTACTACTTCAGATAAGTTCTAAAGTGAATTTATGAGAATAACTTTAAGCTGATTTGTACAACTTCTTATTTCGCAGTGGTGAAACTTATACAACACGTTTCAAGAACTGAAATGAACTATAAAATTCAGCAAAGTGAAAAAGACGGTCAATGTTGCAGAGAGGCAAATTAACTTTGTTCATCAAACTGTAAGATTATTTTATTCACTTTTTTTTTAATTTATTTATTAACTGTAACTGTTTATCTTGTACAGTATGGGCCATATAAAACAATCATTGAAATCAAATTTTTAGCTTGTCTTATTCTGGGAAAAATTTAGCCTTCTTAGTAATTTATATTTATTGAGAAACACAAATTTTTATTAGCTTGTTAAGTTTATTAGATTTTTATTGAATTTTATTAAACTTCCAATAAGTTTACCAGCTTTGCAAAGTTTAAACTTTTCTTTTCGTACTAATTCTCTATTGGTTGAAAGACAAAGAGCAAAATTGCGCTTTTTGCTATTTATTTATTTATTACTGTTTCTGTTGAACATACAAAAACACTGAAATCAAAATTTAAATATGTATTGATATAAAAACAACTTTTTTTTTTTTGTCCAAGTGATTTGAAAATTCTAGAAATTAAATTAAAATTTTTTGAGAAGTAAGATTTTTATCAGCTTTTGTAAAATTTCGATTGAATTTTAGATACTGCCTGCAAAGGTGCAAAATTGTTTTGCGAGGTTGTTTTACAAAAATTTCTTTACAACGTATTCTATAGTAAGCTTTTTTATCCTAATCTTTTCTTGTCACTCAAACTGAATTAGCTGAAAATGTTTTAAAGCTTTTTACTTTTAGCATGTAATGTTCCAAAGTTTATTATAGGTAACAGATAATTTTGCAAATCATAATTAATGCAAATTGTTTACCATTATATTATATATAATATATAAAATAATAAATTTGTTTAAGCATTGTGTATACGTGTACACTATATAGTTCTTAAGCAAGTATATTGTTAGCCGCATGATATACTAATACTATATGAATGAATACAAAAGGATTTTTTTTTTTTTTTTTTTTTTGTGGTCCTGGCAGAAACTATCAAAACCACTGTGCTAGTTATTTCTTAATTAATTAATACTTCTGCTTTAATTACTTAATGCTTCGTTAATTAATTAAAATTAATAATAATAATAAATTTATTAAGAAACTGCGGAAGAAGTAACATCAAATGCCATTAAATTGTGGAGGATTAAGATATGTTGTGGAGGATTAAGATATGTTGTGACATTCTTTACATGATGCTTCTTTTATATTTATTTTTGCAACTTTTTTTCATCATTGCTTTCAGCAGACTCATTATTTGGAGAGATGGAACATTCAAATCCATGAATCTTAAAAAAATTCGAAATTCGAAAACTCGAATCGTTGCGCATATTCCGACATTCGAGTCTTTAGAATCCTAATCTCTTTTATTATTATACAATGAAGAATTTATGATGAATGTATGTATGAATGAAGAATGTATGTATGAGTGTACATATGTATGTATATATATGTACATATGTGTGCATGTATGTACGTATGTATACATGTATATTTCTTCCATTGTATAAAAGTGCGGTGTGCAGTGGCACCCAATTTTGAACGCACATAGTCCTCCATCGAACATATGCAACTCGAAGTCCTAATTTTGAATTTTCCATTTGGTTTTTATTTATTTTTATTTTGCATATACTTAAGGAAATTTTAAAGTTCAGCAATATGTAAGCTTTGTGATGCCTTTCTGGAAAGCTTAAGATATTTTTGTTGTCAATCTGACTAGAAAACTGAGCGATATAGAAGAAGTGTCATCGCATTGCAGAAAAAAGTGGCACATACAGCCATCAAATTTTGAACATCCGTAAACTTTCATCTAAGCACTGTGCACTTCGAAGCCGGAACTTCGAATTTGTTTTCCATATATTTCATATTTCCCCGAATTTAATGAGTTTTTGATTAACAAACTCGACGATTTAAAAGTGATATCTTGCCACGCAGTAAAACGTAAGATATATCTGGATTTCTAATTTAATCAATAAACATGTCGATTTAAAAGAAATCTGTTGCCACTTCCCGAAATAAAATACATTTTTGTGTTTCACGTGCCAATGTGTTGCTGCTATTTCGCACAACTCATCGTATAATATGACTGAAAACTTAAAAAATACTGCTTTTATTAAAAGCATATTTCGATTGCTCAAATTTCATTGACATGAAGGATGACAAATATAACCTCTTGGCATTCTTAAGCACCACATTCTGAATTTTCTGAAAAGAACTTAACGTTAGCGTTTTTCTTCCACCAACTTTTGAAATACGATCTTCTCCCTTATATATTCGCGTCGATTTAATAAGAATTTTCTAAGATTATAAGAAATTTGAATTGGTAATTTTAATATGTTGTATCAAATTATAGTAATTATGTTTTATTTCGGAAGCAAATTATCTTTTCAAGTAATTGATATCTTTTGACAAACACAAACTTTTATTAATTTTATAAATCTGAAAGTTTACCAATTACCAAATTCACAAGACTTTACAAGTTTATCAACTTTATAAGGCTTTAACATTTCTTTTTCTATTGATTCTGTATATATCACAAAACAGCGAAAACACCGTTCTTTTCATGTTACAAGATTATTTTCTTTATTTATTTCATATTCAAGATTATTGTCTTGAGAAACACAAACTTTTACTAATTTTGTTACTTTTTGATTGAATTTCATAAACCTGAAAGTTTACCAATTACCAGATTCACAAGGCTTTACAAGTTTACAAGCTTTATAAGGCTTTGACATTTCTTTTTCTACTGATTCTGTATATATCAAAAAACAGAGAAAACAAGGCTCTTTTCATATTACAAGGTTATTTTCTTTTCCTTACTTATCTATTAATTATAATTGCTTCTCTTGTGTAGTGTTCAACCTATTAACAAAACAACGAAATTCAAATTTAACCGTGTCGAGTTACGAAAACAATTTTTCTTACCTTTTAATTAATATTTGTTAAAATAATATTTGATCAGCTTTTGCTAAGATGTCATTCAGATTTAGAAACTGATGACAAAATTACGAAGTTATCAGCTTTGCTAAGTATTCATTTTTAACTCGAATTCTTTATGACTACTTATTATGAAAAACTGAAACTGTTTTATAAATCAGGAGATCATTATTTAATCAGTATGAGATCTTGAATGGTAGGCAACCCTTTAACAGAAAATACACATATCGAATTTAAAAAAAAAATAATAAAATAAAAATATAAAATCTGAAAGCTTTCAGATTTCATATTACGCCTAAAGAGGCTTTTTTTAAGACGTTTTGTGTGTTACCTTTATTTATTAAATATCATGTTCTTTGCACATAAACGATAAAATTCAATTCAACAGCAATATCACAAAATACTTTAAAAAGAGCATACCGTTAGAATTTCCAATACACAGTCTAGCGTACCTGGAGATCAAAATGTCCCCCCCCCAGCTAGTGTTTCCATTGCTCGCTTTGAAATCCTTGAGTTTGTTAATCAAAAATTCGTTAAAGCTTTACAAAATATGAAATAAGTAATAAAACTAATTTCAAATTTGGGCTTCAAGATGCCCATATTTGAGTGAGGACTACGATATTAAAAATTGGTTTCTAGGTACCGTTGTTTTTTCACAGTGGGTCGAATAGATACATTGATGCAGATTCTTCATTATTTTTAATTTCTTTCAATATCATGCAGGGCTCTAACATTTCGTGGCAACAATTTGAAAAGTGATACGTTTGCAGTGATTCGAAGCAAAATGCCGAAACGAAATTAATAGCCCTTCTGGGCACATAGCCCCTTTGGGCTAAAAAAAAAGTAAAGATTTCAAAATTTAACAAAAACAATTCAATAAAATTAATAAAACTGAAATAAAAATATGAAAGACATTGCTTTTTTTTTTTTTTTTTCCCATTTTTTGAAGGAGCAGCTGAAGAATTTTAACAGTTTTTTCAGTTTCATATGTGCCTGAAAAAGTTAGTTAAAATTAAAACTAAACAGGCAAAAAAAGCGAAACACGCAAGAAAATGTACAATATAGTATTAAATTAAAAACCCTGAAATTAGCAAATTAAAAACCCTGAAAATTATAAAAGGAGTTAAATAAATTTTTTTAAATTATTTTTTTTAATTAAATCTAAAAAGGAGTCAAAATTATATTTTTTATATCATATAAATTAAAATACATCGGTAGAAATGAGTAAAAAGTGTATTACATGCACAGCTATAAAAGCTCTATTACACACACAGATATCTATATATATGCAATGAGATGACTTGGAGTAAGCTGCAAGAAACTGACGACGGTGGTTCTCTGCGTTACGTCCTGGAGAGACTTTACTGCATAGTTAAAAAAAGATGACACTCGAAGGAAAGACTTGTAAACAGACGTAGCCGAACTGAATGTAACTTTTATTGCTGGATACAAACTAATTATCAAAAATATCTCTTTCATCACACATGGTCATGGGCGCCATACGCAACCCACAATTTTATATAGAGAATATCACATTTTAGATAATGGCACAGTTAGTAGCACAACAAAGCAGAAGGAGCGAAGTAGCATCTCGACTGAGGACAGCTGAAGATAAAAGTGCGCAGTTATCCAATATGGAGGCTCACCAACAGAAGGTTTTGGTTTAGGTTAGAAAGATTTCAAGTCTCGATATCGTGAGTTTAGGTTCTGAATCAGTTACGTCATAAGCTTTACTCAAGCCATGCAAGATGGGTTGATCTAGAAATGACGCAGTCTAGTAAAGTTACGATTTTTAGAAAAGAGAGGGAGAATTATGGGCTTAATTTTAATTTACATATCCCCACCTTCAAAGAGAAAAAAGGCTTGGCTTGGTGACAGGAAATTCATTAAAGCAGTAAGAAAGACATATGTACAGTTAATACAAAAAGTATGTGTGAATGGCTTCAGGCACATAGCTCTGATGCTTCCTGTGCCCTCTCGTTTGGTTCACAAACTTCCTCGTATCTAGTTACATAAAACCGTATAAAAATATAATTTCAAAATCAGAATGCATGAAAAGATGTAAAAAATGCAGTTTAGAAATATGAAAACAAAATGATATGCATAAAAAGTCTCTCAAGTTCTGGATCCTCAAGATTATAAAGTTTTCGAAATGATGTCTTAATATTGACTCGAATGTTCACACGTTGCTAAAACTCAAGCCTTTTGAAAAAAGTGAACGTTATTACAGAACGTTTTCAGTTGTTACAACGTTGCAAGTATGTGCAGAAATATAGTTATGAAATTTCGTTACATTTAGTACGTACTTACTCATAATGAAACAAAACTAGAGTTGCATACTGTAGAGCAATGGAATAAGTGATATAGATAAAAAAATTCAATTTCTGAGAAAATGGGCAGGTCCACTACAATGAAAATCAGCGTAATAAATTGCTGATGGTTGTGGAATGGTCAAATATAATTGCAGCTAAAAAGACTCCGTTCCTTAAAAAAGGTGACTAGCTTTCAGTATTGTACTAGTGGAAGTACCCGATGGCAGTTAAGTTAGATTGAGAGTAATGTATTTAACAGCAGAGAGAACGATATCGCTGTAATCTTTCTCTAATAACAATGCAAACAATAAGATTCATAGTCATGCATTTTTCAGTCTCATGCGATACGGAACCCATATAAAAAATGTGGATAGAAAAATAAGCTTATTATATCAACAACAATGGCTCGCAATTTTTAATGATTTTCGTCTTTCTATTCAAATGGTCTTAAAAGCTCAAGTTCCATCCAACACTTCACCTATAAAGAATTTTATACAATGTGGCAAAAAATAGATCCTAGTTAATCAAAAATGAATAACACGAACAAACACACAAAAAGAAATTCTCTCTCATATAGAAAGATTTTGTAAAACTTACAAATTTTTTATTAACAAACTGTAAGATTTGAAAGCGAGTAGTAGCAACACTTTTAGAAATAAAGCATTTTTATCTCCAACGCGCGAGACTGTTGCCACTCGGAAAAATGAGTGGGAAAATTAATGTTTTCGGAGTTTTTAATTAATATCTCGGCTGATTAAAATCGTACGAAGATGGGAATAGTCGAAATAGTTTTCCACGAATTGTTGGAATCGGGAATAATGCATTTAATGTTTGGTAATGCTATTTTTATTTCATTGTAAAACTTAGAAATTTTTTATTAATAAACTCTAGGATTTGAAAGCGAGCAGTGACAACAACTTTCGAAATAAAGCAGACTTTTATCTCCAACTTGCGAGATTGTTTCCACTCGGAAAATTTATTTATTTATTTATTTATTTATTTTTTTGAAAAAGGGGACTTCGAACTTTTGAAGAATTGTGAAAAGTTTGATGACGATAGCTGTAGTTGTCACTGAGTTATTAGAGGACAAACAAACAGACTTTCTTCTTTATATATATAGATGATAAATCAAAGTTAAAAGTTTCAGTTTACTTTTATGGCTGCTTATTATGACTGCTTGTGTCCTCCCAAGGAAGAGAGTACAAGGAATAACACACGTATTCGAAGGGTAAAGTTTTTCCTCTCTTTTCATCTCTGGGCTTAGGGGGATGTACACAAGAACGAAAAGTCTTTGGAATAAGGTAAGGGTAAAACAGGAAAGAAGCCAGACTAAGAAAAGGTCCAATTGCGGAATAAAATTGTCTTAACTGGGGTTTAAAATCTTGATCATGTTAAAAAGTCATTATCGGGATGAAATATTAAGAAATTGTAATGCATAATTTAGAAAATAGAAATTTTGAATAGCAACGGGTATTCTATAAGGTATTTTCTTCCTCCTTTCCGCATGTCTTCATAATGTAACGGTTAACACACTCGGCGCGCATTCGAGAGGTCCAGGTTCGAGTCTCGGTGAGGGCATTGCACATTTTTTGATCTCCTGCTTCAAAATAACCTAATGACTCTACATTGGCGCCCGAACTAAAAAAGGTGGTGCATGATGATTCTTCACCAACAGGTTTCTCCTTCTTTCTGCATGCCTCCATGGTGTAAGGGTTAGCACGCTCGGCGCGCATTCGAGAGGTCAAGGCTCAAATCCTGGCGCATTTTTCACGTCTCCTGCTTCAAAATAACTAATGACTCAACTATTTCGGACAGTTAATGTAAATTTACTTGCTGGATTAAAAGGTCTGCGTCTGATAGAATACTGAATTTCTGACTTCTTTTTAGTAAGAGGATTTCGTTTATCTATTTCAAAGGTAACTTCAAAACATTGTTTTAAAATTTGATAAGAACCTAAAAAAGGAAGTGAAAGTTTTCTAGTGTTAGGATGTTGAAATTCTTCGTGCATTACTAAATTGCCAGGTTTAAAATTACTTGCATTAAAATGGGTATATCATACTTGTTTTTATTTACACTCAGATGATCGTCAGACCTATTCTGTGCAATTTTTCTAGCTTCTTCAATTAGTGGGTGTACTTCTTGGTTCTCAAGTAATGGATCATAAGGTAACATTAATATTGGAATTTAGTTACAGAATGGGGTGTGTTATTGTATTCTTCAGTAACCTGAGGTCTATGCACTACTACCTTGGTAAGAACTTAATTTACATTTTAATTTAGTTATAATGATTTGATCAAGTGTTTCAGCTTTACCGTTAGTTTAAGGTCTAGTAGCAGCAGCCAGTAATTGTGCAACATTATTATTTCTTAAAAAGTGCTTCCATTTTGAAGAAGCAGCATTTCAATCACTTACAACTTTCTTTGGTACTTGAATTTTAAAAATTTGTCTTAAACAATTTATATAAGTATTTTTACATACAATACATTTTTAGGAACAAAAGTCCATGCATAACGAATAGCGTGATCTATTAAAAGTGAATATATTTCTTAGTAGAATTATAATAGTTCAAACCACCAACAATATCCACACATAATAACCAAAAAGGTACACTTATAAATGGTAATGCTTGTATTAAACCAAATTCCTTTTGCTTACTTTTCATATAAAGTTGAAATATTTCCCAATGTTTTCTATAATTTCTAATATCTTGTACTATACCTGCCTAATTATGCATACTGGACAACAAATTTAACATGGAAGATATACCAGTACGACCCAATTCAATATGAGCTATTCCAAGTAACTTAGTACGAAGAGACACTGGAACTACAATTTTGTATAAACCTCATTTTTTCTTTGTTAACACATCATTCATTTCCTTATACTTGGGATTGCAAACATTGTCTAGATTTTGGAGATCTTTAATTTCCTCTAATGACAGTAAATTATTTTGTACACACAAATCCTGGGAATTGGGATTTCTAGTTAACATGTCATCTTCAAGATTAGTAGATCTTTTCTTATATTTGACATCAAAAGCATACACAGGCAATTTTAACGACCATCGAAATACAGAGGCGGATCGTACATTTTTTTAGATGATTTTCTTTCTGTCTACAGAAATATTTTACCTCAAAATTTTGTGTTTTAGATGCTCTGTTTAATAACCCTTATTCCTCAGTAAATTCGTAATTTCAAAGGCGTATAAGGTATTTCTCCCGCCGTCTTAGCGTGCCTTCGTGATATAGTGGTCTGCACGCTAGGAGAATATTCCAGAAGTCCGTGGTTCGATTATCGATTACCGGCGAAGGCGTTGTTCTTTTTTAAAGTCTCTTTGTTCCTAATGTGTCTACAAACGATAGAGATTTTTGTGATGTCGGAAGAGGTATTTTATTACATTGTTCTTGAACAGCTTTCTAAAGTCCAAGGAGGGTTGACGTTTGGACGGTTTCCTTTTTAAAATTCCCCGAGTGATATATCAGAATATTGAGTAGGGATATGAGTGAAGGGATAGCCGTTTCTTGTTCCATTTTTTAGAGGAAATTTGCAGTGAATTTTGACTCGTGGCTGCTTTCTTTGTCTTGATGCAGTTCTACTAATTGATGGCACTGTGGTTAAAGAGAAGGTATTTCATATTTGAAAATTAAATATCAGATATGTTCCTGATGATACGTGAAACCGATTTCAACATTTTTCTCCACTGTCATTTTAGTTTGTCGTTATCCGGCAACAATCATAAATCCCTTTAAAAAACGTTTTTTAGGTTCTTTGAACCAAGTTTTAAGTTTTTTTTCGCCTCTTCGATGATAATAATGGATCTCTTTTTATTGCAGTCCTTTAAATACATCCAAGATTCCTGTATGATGACAACATTTTTCCATTTTTGTCCGGATAAATGCTTCTCCTAAACAATTGTGCAGCGCGTTCGGCTATATGTCGCGGAGAAAGACGATGCGCATTATATTTTTCCTCCTTTTAGGCTGTTATCACACATCCGTTTGTGTCGGAAGAACAACTGCTTGGAACAATTTTTCCGCTTTGTCACAACCGCCAATCACCACAGATCCCTTTTGGAGTTCACATGTACAAACACACTGATAGCTGATTGGTTGAAAACGAACAACTTGCAATTTTTTTCCGAAAGGAAGGAAAAAAAAACGCTCTCCTTTCTTTCACTTGTAAGGTATTTCTCCTCCCTTCCTAGCGTGCCTTCGTGGTGTAGTGGTCAGCAGCACACTGAGCCGGTATTTCAGATGTCCGTTGCTAATTTTTCATCTCTTCTGCAAAAAATTACCTAATGTCTCTACACAATAATAAACCAGGCAGAAAAATTGTTCGCAGGTAGTTGTTCGTGGGAAACAAATGCGTATGTGATATGGGCCTTATGATTCAAATCAGCATTAATCACTTTGTTTGCAGATGACACTAAGCATTTTAATAATTTTGACTCTACTACTCTTTGACTTGGCGAAGATTCTTTTAACACTGAAGATCTTACCTTTCCAAAATTCGATACATTCGTCCTTTCTCGTTGACAATTTTGCCCATCGCAGCTTTAGATATCGAAAAACCATGACCTTTCACTGTGTTTTACAATAACTAGATACGAATAATTATCTTCGGAAAGAACACAAACATTGTCTTCCATCCATTTCTTCTTTTAAGCCACCATTTTGCATGAAAACAAAGCTTTCAAGTAGCAAATGATGATTATTGCTTTCAAATATGTAGCTTCAGGTAAAAAGAAAAATTTTCAGTAGATGAATGTTTTTAGAACAAAGAAAAATCGCCTGAAAAATGTGCGAACAGCCTCTGTTGTTTTCATGTAGGATTGTAGAGACATTAGGTATTCTGGAAGCTGGAGACGTGAAAAATGAGCAACGCCTTCGCCGGGACTCGAACCACGGGCCTCTCGAATACGCTCCGAGCGTGCTGACCGCTACACTACGAAGGCATGCTAAGAAGGCGGGAGAAATGCCTTATAGGATGTTTTATGTTTTTAAGCCAAACGAGAGCAGCATGATCAGTATGTATAGAAAAATGCGATCTATGTAAACAGCAATAATATTTACCTATGGTATCTGGAATAAATAAACATTCTGATCATTTTTCTCATAAGATCTTAATTTTCTAGAGTGGAAATCTATAGGGTGTAAATTACCAACTGGGTGCTCTCGTTTTGAAACTGCACCAACATAGGAGCGTAGCTAGAATGGAACAAGGAAGAACATCTGTCCCCGCGGGTGCCAAACTGATGTAATAAATTTTTAGAATGAAATGCTTTCCTTTCTTGGCAAACAAGGGAAGCGCGAGATCTTTAGCTGTCCCCTGACGCTGAAAACTTTAGCTCCAGCTCGCACCAACAGTTTCTTCAGATGCGTCTACAAATAGATGGCAATTAGTTTGGATTAAACAAACTTAAAAATGGGTCTGAAAATTAAAGCGTCTTTTAAATTATGAATGGCTATTTGACATTCGGGTGTCGATTTATATGGAGTATCTTTTTTGAGTAAATTTGTTCGTAGGGATCTAATTCTTGCATAATATGGAATAAATTTCTTGTACACATTAATACTGCCAAGAAATCTTTGTAATTCTTTAACATTTTTAAGGAGTTTTAATAACTTCAATGTTTACATTACTGGGTTGATTATTTTCTTGCTGGAATTACATATCCTAGAAAATTTATTTTCTCTTTAGCAAAGTGCCATTTTGACTGTTTTAATTTTATGTTTTCTTTTTCACATATATCAAATATTATCTTAAGATGCTGTAAGTTTTCTTTAGAATTCTGGGAAAATAATAAAATGGGATCAAAATAATTCAGAGCAAACTGAATTTGGTATTTATTTAAGATTCGTCTAAGAGCTCTTTGAAAAACAGCTGTGGAGTTTTTTTTAGCCGAAACGTAATATATTAAATTCATACAGACCCAAGTTAGTTGCAAATGCCACTTTTTCAGTATCTTTGTCATTACCAAAAACCAGATGCCAAATCTAAAATGGAAATCACTTTTGCATTTGTTAATTGATCTAAAACTGCATCTATTCTAGGTATAGGCTCAGAGTCTGCTTCATTAATTTGGCCCAGTTTTCCATAATGAATACATAATCGGGTTTTTGCATTTTCATCTCTTTTATGGGCTAGAATTAGAGGAGCAGCATAAGTGCAGTTAGTCGACCAGGATTAGATCACGTGCTACTAACCTCAATGGAACATTTACTCCTCAGTTGAATTTCGGTAAAATACCTACAACATTAAAAAAAAAAGTGTTTTCGTTTGCAAGCTCGAAAAGTTCTAATGTCCAGTTAAATGAAATGGGGCATATCTGCTTCAATATTTTGAACGAAAAAAAAAAAAAAAAAAAAAAAGTGGGTTTTCAATCATCAAAGTGATTTATTGCTTAGGAGATCCAGCATTGCAGTTGGTTCAACGTCGCCGATCTGTGTTTATTGTTCTTTAAATATGTATCAGCGTTCGAAATTATTCCATTGCTTCCGAAGGTCAAAACTGTGTCATTTCTAGATTAACCTATGTCACATAGCTTCCGTAACGCTTTAGACTGAACTGTATTCGTGAATTATTTTTGAAGGTAAACTTGAAGCAACTTAGTGTCCAGAAATAAATGGTTTCTGAAATTAGTCATGTCCGATGAAATGTTTGAACCATTTATACCATTTGGGTGTTTAAGTATTGTTGAATTATAAACTGCTTGTTTTAAACTACCTCAGTTGAAGTGCATTAATTCTTCATTAGTTCTTCACCGATTAGAAAATGAAAATTGAAAGATGTCATGTTTGATTTTGCCATCTCAATTTTACTAGCGAGATTAAAACATCTATGTATTTAAACTACTGAAATAAAAAGATAAAAAGAGACCCATTTATTTTCATCAAAGAAGAGGAAGAAAATCTCAAAATATGGTTCAAAGAATCTAAAGAAAGTTTTTGAAAGGGTTTATGATTGCTGTTGGTTTTCATAGAACGGCAAACTAAACATAAAGAGAGTGGAGAAAAATGTTAAGATCAACACCATATAGTATCAAAAACACATTTTGTACCCAATTTCGAAATATGAAATGCCTTCTATTTACTCACAATGCCATCAAATCAGTAGAACTGTAGGCAAAGCAAGCAGCAGACAAAGCAAGCAAGACAAAGCAAGCAGCTCACTTCAAAATCCACTCCCGGAAAAATTTTACAGAAAAGTAATTTCCCAGGAAAAAAAAAAAAAAAAAAAAAAATGGTACAAGAACCTGATATCGAGGCCATATCCCTACTAAATCTCCCGATGTATCACTCACTGATTTTTGAATTTTTAAAAAAGCAGATTGTCCAAACGTCGACCTACAACCCTCCTTGCACTTTGGAAAGCTATTCAAGAAGATTGGGATAAAATACCTCTTCCGACTCTACAAAAGCTTTATTATCTTGGAAATGACGGTGTAGAAAGATAACGAAGAATAAGTGTTATCAATTAGAATTTTCAAAATACAAAAAATTTAGTAAAATATTTCTGTAAATATAGTTAAAATCGTGTAAAAAATGTGCGAACTTCTCTGTGTTTCCTCCACCATCCATTTTGGATTAAGACTCAAAATTAAATAACTAACGTATACCTCTATTCAGTAATAATTTTTATTGCACTGCCATGGGATGCCCATGAGCAGCCGAGTGGAAAGTCGAACACAGGTAATTCGATCTTTGTTCAATTGCAGGCGTGCGGTCTGCCTGCATGCTCGTTTCCATGATTTTTCTCATGTGTAACGTGGATAAGAACTACTTTTTTTAGAAAATCATCTACATATCGTCACTTAGGCAGATAGCCTTAACGTGCTTTACCATAATCAAATATACCAAACCAAGCCATAGAATATTGTGGCAGCCAAACCAAGCCATCATATTCGTGCTAATTTAGATATTTTGTGCTTGGCAGTAACATTTTTAACTTTTAATCTTTTATTGCAGCGGAGAAATTAATTCGAGTTACTATCGTGTATAAATAATTCTAGATACGATGGTATACCATGAGTGAATGAAAGAATGGAAAACACATCCCATGTTAGATTTTGAGATACATCGTTTTTTAGCCATGACTGCTCTCGCCTTTATTACCCGTTATTGTGGCACAGTTGTGAGCTAAAACAAAAGAAATTATTCAATGAAATATTTTTGACAGCTTAACGTCTTTTACAACTTGATAAAGCTCTTCTGCGATATCATTTTTGACGTAAGCAATGTCAAGTAATGTACCTACTATATGAAGTTTTCGTGTATCGAAATATCTGATATCAACAGATACGTGTGTACTTTCGTTTTTTATCGTTGAAAATTTGTTATAAGCATGTTAAAATTGAGTATTTTTTCATGATAGACTGTGACATCTTGTATAAGATAAGACACTATACTCACGTTCATCTGAACTTATTTTGCAATATTGCTATAGCGAAATGCTTTTTTACATGATGATCCAGTATAAAACTTGTTACGATTATGATCACGAATTCACGATTCTATTTTTCGTAATGCATATAATTTTATTTCCAATGGTAGACAAAAGTATATATACATATTTACACACTATACAACAAAACAGAGAATAAGGAAGTCTATTTCGTGCCTTCCAGTAACAGCCACAGAGATCCAGTAAAAAGAGTGTATAAAATTCTTTCTCTGCTTCCAGTCACGTGACCTAGTCGGCGACAGACGATAAATAACAAAAGGCAAATTGGCTCCATCGGAGGGAAAGAAATAATTTCAACAAACTCCCCCCCCCCGATGAACAATAGGTTCATCACAAATTTAACTAACCTCTACAATATTACTATAAATATAAGAAACAAATAAAAATTACTTACATATACAGGTCACATTATATCAATAATTTCTTAATACCAAGAAAACTTTTTTCTGAAACTATAGAGAAAACAAAACATTTAAATTAACATTTCTCATGATCACCACAAATCATTAAACCAAGGAAAATAATAAAATGAATAAATGAAAACATTAGGAAAGAATATTTTGTTTTGTCTATCATCAGTCATTCAGTCTAATTTTTTACCAGTCACTGATTATTGCAATTACTGATATCATCAATTTCTAAATTGTACAATAGCTGCACTGAACGTTTGATTACCGAATTACCAGTTTTCACTTCACACGATCTGATCATTCCATCTCTACCAATAAAAGTTTTGGTTGTTCTTCCTAATTTCCACCAGCTTCTAGGTAAATTTTCATCATGAACAAGCACTATATCATTTACGTTGAATGCAGATGGTTTCTTCTGACCGGTATAATGAGCAGATCTCAAGCACAGGAGATATTCCTTTTTCCATCTGTTCCAAAAGTGATTTATTAGATTTTCTCGTGTACGGAAACGTTTTAAAATTACTTCTCTGGAACCTGGTAAATTCAAGTCATTCCTCCTTACAGCTGGCAAACTCAAGAGTCGTTTACCAATCAACAGGTGGGCTGGAGTAAGTGCGGAGGGCTCTTCAAGATCAGAAAAGACATATGTTAATGGACGCGAGTTTATCATCGCTTCTATTTCAAGCAAAAGCGTTTCTAATTCACTTTGAGTCAAAGATGATTTCCCAATGTTCTTTCTTAAACTAGTTTTTACGCTGCGAACTAAACGTTCATAAAAACCACCCCACCAGGCAGCACGTTCCACAATTTATTTCCATGCGATTCCATGCGAAGCGTAAAATTTTTTAACTTCAGGGTGGTTAATCACTTTCCACATTTGCTTTAATTCAAGTTAGGCTCTTTTAAATGTTCTAGCATTGTCCGAGTACACAGTGGAACACAGACCTCTTCGGGATACGAACCTGCGGAACGCAAGTAAAAATTCTTCAGTGCTCATGCCTTTTACGAGCTCCAGGTGAATAGCTCTTGTAGTGGCGCAAGTAAACAATAATATGTAATATTTGTTGTCATTTTCTTTTACATACAAAGGACCTGTAAAATCGAGTCCACAAATTGCGAAAGGCGGAGATTCATTAACCCTATCCGCTGGAAGAGGTGCAGTGACTTGTTGTCCAGGACGTACATTATATTTTTTGCATATTATGCATTTACTCAGGATTGATTTGACATATTGTTTTCCTCTTAAGAGCTAGAATTTTTCACGTATATGCACTAGAGTATCAGATACTCCCGCATGATAAACCTTTTCATGAGCGTCTCGTACTACTAATTCACTTAATTTATGTTTTGAAGGGATTACTATTGGATGTTTGTTGTTAAATAATAGGTTTGACTTTTGTAACCGACCTCGTACCAAAAGTAGACCTTCATCTGATAATATGGAATTTAATTCAAACAATTTTGAATCCTTTGGAATATGCTTGTTTTCTCTTAGGGACTCTATAACTTCAGGGAAACTATCTTCTTGAGCTTGTTTTAACCAATTAAGGATGTTTCAGCGGATGTACATGGTAACTTTAAGGATGTACATGGAGTGTCACTATTGAGAGAGATTAACTTTTCCTCAAGCCATTTCTGCTTAAGCTCTAGGGAATTGGTTTCGAATTTTCTTAGATTTAGACCTCCTTCAGCAAGAATTTTAACAGATTCATTTGATAGATTAAGCGCTTCTTCAACAGTTGTCGCTCCAGAAAATAGGTCATCCACGTAAAGATTTGAGTCAAGCATTTCAAAAGTCTTAAAGTTAGAATTCTTGTACTTATCAATGTGATGTTTTATTGTGCAGTCAAGGATGAAAGGACTACAAGTTACACCAAAGGTTGCTCTTGTCATTTTGTAAGAAATTACACTCTCTTTTCTATCAAGGTTTTTTAAATAAAGAAATCTCAGATATCTCTGTCTTCTTCTGCGATTGATATTTGAAGGAATGCCTTTTCGATATCTGCCGAAAAGGCGATCCTATTTTCGCGGAATTTCAAAATAACATCCAAAAAATTTGGATTTAGATTTGTCCCTGGGTAAAGACAGTCACTGAGAGAAAGAGCATTATTTGATTTTGAAGAAGCCTCGTAAACGATGCGTACTTTTGTTGTTGTTTTGCCGTCTCTAATTACAGGATGGTGAGGCATATAATAAGAATCGAGCTGGTTTCAGGGCATACCTCTACAATTCCTAAATGTGCTTGTTCCCTGAGAATATTGTTGTAATCTTCAAATAACATTTCATTACACTTAAATTTATTTTCTAGACCAGCGAATCTTCTTTAAGCCACTTCAAGATTATTTCTCAATAAATCGCGAGATTTGTTCCATAGTAACTTTGCCTCATAACGACCATTTTTAAATTTCAAATTATTTTGAAAGTCATTTATGATTTCTAAATCACTAGAATTCTTTTCGTTATTCTCAACAATACCCATGACTTCTAATGACTTCTAAGTCCCAAAATTTCTTCAGTTCATCATTTTCACTCTCAACTGATACACTACAACAATTTATTTTTCTATTTTTTGATTCTATCTGCCCCTGAATAGTATGTCCGAAAATAGTTTCTGCAATGTATAAAAGTTTTCCAATTTTTCTTACAATATCTAATTGAATTTGCCATAAAAAGTCTGATCCTAGTAAAATAGTTATTTCTCGTTCATGCCCTGTATCAGCAGGATTAAATCCTCTCATTTTCAAGCGTTGAATCAAACCTTTGTCTGGAATTTTGACTGTAGCGCCAGTTATTTTTTCAACTACCAAGGCTTCAATACTTATGGTATTCCTTGGTTACGAAACATTTTGTAATTCAAGAGAAACTACATCAAATGATGATTCTTGTGGTTTTCGTCCGCCAAATGAATATACTAATAAATTTTCTTTTCTAATAGGCTTTAAATTCAGTTTTCTTACTAAATTTTCTTTTATAAAGCATTTTTCTGAACCACTATCACACAAAACCCTTGCATGGATTCTGTTTTCACCACCAGAGACACATACAATACAAGTTTGGAGTAATGTAGAAATAGTTTTATTTTTCTGTTCAGAAACGCAAGATACTAAGGTTGTGGATTTATCTGCGTTAATATTTTCAGGACTTTCATGTTTTTCTGATTTGTTACAGAACAGCTCATAGTGAAATTTATTACCACATTTCGAACATGGGGTTAATTTACTTTTACAGTTAGAAGACAGGTGTGATTTAAAGAACACTTGTAACAGCGTCCTTCCTTCTTTAATTTAAAACATCTCTCTTGGTCTGTAAACCTTTTACAACCCAAGCTTGTATGATCTGAAGAATCACAAAATACACAATATATTTTTATAGAAGTGTTCAAGGCAGCAGCCGAAGGAACACTTTTCTTAGAAGAAACGTTCTGATTATATTTTTGTTTGGAATTAAAATTAGTGTAAGTGTCATGTATTTTATTATTAGAAGAATTATTTACTAATAATGTGGCCTCACGGGCACGTAAATCTTCTCTTATAAATTCCAACAGGTCATTGACCTTATACTCATTTTCTGTATTCTTCTTATGAAATTCTAGAACCATGTTTTCTGGTAACAATTTTAACAGTATAGGCATAAGTAGATGCCCGTATGAACCTGTCGTTACCTCCATTGACTTGAGATTTCTGATATGTATTTCACATTTATCATACAGATTTCTAAGTCCCCTCATATTATTTGATGATTTTACTGGCTCCAAGTTCAAAATTTTATTTATATGACAGTTTATGATTGTATCCCGCCTACCATATCTTTCGTTTAACAATTTTAGGCATTCATCATAATTGTCATCAGTGAGATCAAACCCTGATACAACATTGTATGCAGTACCTGTCAAAAGAGATTTCAGGTATTGAAATTTACTTAGTTTTGACAAAGAATCATTGTTATCCACAGCATTCTTGAAACAGTTAATAAATTCTAAATAAGTGCTGAGATCACCAGAAAACTTTTCAATATTTAATTTCGGCAACTTAACTGCCGCAATAAATTTATTTTCGATTACAGGAGTTACAGGTACATTTTGAACTACGTTAACTTCAGTATCTGCTTTACATTTTCTTAACCTATTCCTAATTTTGGATTTTATACTCAAAACTTTATGAGAGTATTCTTCAACAGATATTAATTCTTTTTCATATTCAGCTTTATCTTCAATCAATTTATCTATCTCTTTATGAATTTCATTTAAAGAATTTTCTTTTTCTGACAAAATATCGTGACACTCTAACAAGGAACTAACCCTAACTTAGTTCGTTCAATCGCTGCTACCAGCAAATCTTCTGCTTTATTTATTTGTTTAGTGATTGCAGATCTGATAGCAGCTCTTTTCGACTTTAATTTATCTATATTTTCAATAAATTTATTTTCGATTACAGGAGTTACAGGTACATTTTGAACTACGTTAACTTCAGTATCTGCTTTACATTTTCTTAACCTATTCATAATTTTGGATTTTATACTCAAAACTTTATGAGAGTATTCTTCAACAGATTTTAATTCTTTTTCATATTCAGCTTTATCTTCAATCAATTTATCTATCTCTTTATGAATTTCATTTAAAGAATTTTCTTTTTCTGACAAAATATCGTGACACTCTAACAAGGAACTAACCCTAACTTAGTTCGTTCAATCGCTGCTACCAGCAAATCTTCTGCTTTATTTATTTGTTTAGTGATTGCAGATCTGATAGCAGCTCTTTTCGACTTTAATTTATCTATATTTTCAATAAATTTATTTTCGATTACAGGAGTTACAGGTACATTTTGAACTACGTTAACTTCAGTATCTGCTTTACATTTTCTTAAACTATTCCTAATTTTGGATTTTATACTCAAAACTTTATGAGAGTATTCTTCAACAGATTTTAATTCTTTTTCATATTCAGCTTTATCTTCAATCAATTTATCTATCTCTTTATCAATTTCATTTAAAGAATTTTCTTTTTCTGACAAAATATCCTGACACTCTAACAAGGAACTAACCCTAACTCAGTTCGTTCAATCGCTGCTACCAGCAAATATTCTGCTTTATTTATTTGTTTAGTGATTGCAGATCTGATAGCAGCTCTTTTCGACTTTAATTTATCTATATTTTCCATATTTCAAGTAATGGAATATAACCTTATAAAATTCAACAAATAATTGTAATAAAAATTAAAGTACAGTATTTCAATATTTCAAGCACTTCCTTTATAAACAATATATTTATAGTCCACAAATTTCCTTCGTTTAAGACCAATTATTTTTTCAAGCATCAATGATGTATTATTCTTTCAAGTAATATTTCAATAAATCAACATAAATATTCAATACTTTTATTTAACTCAATCATTATTTTCAAGGTTGAATACTTCAAGAATGAAAGAAAATGGCTTACCTAATATTTTCAGGTATCCTTCCATTACTCCAGCATAGGACATATCAAGAACTATATTCACTTTCGATTTCGGAATATCTAAAGGTCTGGGAATTTCGGCACCAAACACATGTATAAAACTTGTTACGATTATGATCACGAATTCACGATTCTATTTTTCGTAATGCATATAATTTTATTTCCAATGGTAGACAAAAGTATATATACATATTTACACACTATACAACAAAACAGAGAATAAGGAAGCCTATTTCGTGCCTTCCAGTAACAGCCACAGAGATCCAGTAAAAAGAGTGTATAAAATTCTTTCTCTGCCGCCAGTCACGTGACCTAGTCGGCGACAGACTGGCCACAGACGATAAATAATAAAAGACAAATTGGCTCCATCGGAGGGAAAGAAATAATTTCAACAGATCCCTTTGCGCATTTACATGATGATTACATTTTAAGACGATCCCTTGCGCATTCATATGATGATCAGATTTTAAGACGGTCACATTGCACAAATGGAATATTATGCTCAGAAATGATTACCAATTGTTTACTCTACATCTGTTGTTTCTTCTTTCTTCGTAGGTTTACTTTTTGTGAAGAACGTGTCTAATGTCGAACTTGTCTTAGCAATATTTGCATTACTCATGTTTAACTGTATGCTAATAACTTGTACTCTAATAACATCGACAGATTGGCACCCTTTAATTTCATTTCCCAACGAATATAGTAAGACGCATCTTTTTCATTACGGTTTTCTTACAACGAGTCCTTTATTTCAGGATCTTCTAACCATTCATGTCTAAAATTTTGAGTATACTACACCGTTCATTCAGCTTTTACTGTGGTGTAAGGTTTCAGACTTTGTAGATAAGGCTATTTAGCAATTACCTTATTTAAAATTCTATAGAATACAAAATAAATCTAGTAAGCTTCTTTTTTCCAAGTAATGCAGCGGTTAATTTACAAAGAACGACTTGTGGCTTTGTCTTGATGAACCTTCGCATTTTGAGTGTCTATAATTGTCCACAAGCTGTGAAAACAACACCTCATTGACCATATTTAAACCCGATAGGACACATTTGCAGAGAATTTATGTACGAAGACACAATATTAAAACAAAAACCGAACTGAAAACGGTAATGATGGAAGACTGTAGGAACATTGATGCAGATAATACAAAAGAAAATTGTTGAACTCTATGCCCAGACGTTCGAAAGCTGCCGTAAATACTGAAGGATATACTAGAAAATACAATACTTCAATATTTACTAATATCTGAAAATTTCTTTAAAGAGTACGATGACATTTGTGAGGTAACTTTCTGATTATTGATTTTCCAAAGAAGAAGTTTCAGTATGTTCATAAAATAACTAATGTTGCTTTGCTAAAACAAATTTATTGTTTTGGACATTTTGTATTGACCTTTTACGGCGTTTTATTAAAAATTCTCATTCTTGAATATTAACTTTTATTAATGAATTAAGCAATATTTCATTTAAATTCGAAAGTGTACGAACACGTTTGAGAGCCATTGGGTCTAAATAGTTTTCATACAAGCGTTAAGCCACAAGCCTCGGAAAAAGCTAGTGAACATTACTTCTTTTAACTTTTTTAAGTTGTAAATCTTAGTTTATTATTCTATTTAATAATGCTGCAGATGACATTATTAATATATGTAAAGACTTGGCAATTGATTTCGGCGTCGGGGGATTTTCTCTGGTCACCAGCGATTTAACTTCAGAAACAACACGTACCTCTTTCAAGTCTTCTTTCCATGTAGAAGTAACGATTTTCCCTTTCTGATTAATAAAGTTGCTTGTATTTAAAAATTTTAATAACATGCATTTCACAACGTTTTTGGATTATGGAATAGAATATTTTTCTTCGGAAAACGCAAAAACATACCTTTCAATTCACAGCTTGTTTCCACATTTTGAAAAAAAAAAAAAAATGAATTTAAAAGTTGCAGACAATATAAAGCATTTCGAATAACAAGCCGTTGCCAGAAATTTGTGTTCTTAAACATTTACTTTTTCTAAATCCTTTATCGAAATTGTTCTAAAAATGCGTAAACGTCGTCTCCGTAAAATGTGTTATTATTTATATGTATGTTTTTTAATTGCACTTCTATTAATCGAGTGAGCTTAGTGACTCCTCCGCAGTAAAATTTTTTAATAAATGTTGCAACAAAAAAGTGGTAGATTTCGAAACTTAATCTTCTTCTGTTTTTCTCTCTTCAGGACATTTTACGATGTGGCTGTTTCTTTTGCCATATATGAACTCGACATAGCTAAATTAACATTTGTCCGATAAGGGTGAAAAGAAAAATGTGAAAGCACACATCATTGTGGTTACCTATGACGCTTAGAAATTTAGCACCTATTTTTTTATTTGCATATAAGTATTTCAGTTATTTATTATACAATATTTCATGTATTTAATATATTAATTACACATATTCTAGCATACATGTTAAACACATGCATTACTCATTCATTAATTTTAGTATATTTGCTTTATCAGTTAATAATTATAATCATTTGATTAATCAGTTAACTCTTAAGGATCAGTAAACTTTGTTGCTGATGAATTTTTAATTAGTCAAATTGGAAGAGAAACACGCCAATGTAAAACTCTAAATAAGCAAAACAATCAAGGCAAAATTAGGCAGCGCCCTACTTTAGCCTAGACTTTGAGAAGAACTCAATAAATAGAGAGATTATGGACAAAACTCTGTAGATTACTCTTGACAGTAACTTTTGGTTGAAATCATACCTAGACTACTCTTAACAGGGAGACTTTCGACAAAACTCTAAAGATACTTTGAACAAAACTCTTCAGATTACTTTTAATACTAACTTTTATATGAATTTTAGTCTAGATTACTATTAATAAGGAAATTTTCGACAAAACTCTGCAGAATACTCTTAACAGATACTTTTGGATCAAACCTTCTCTTGATCAATCTTACTAAGAAGATTTTTTACGAAACTCTAAAGAGATTTTGGAAGAGAACTGATTTGGAAGAGAACTGATTTGAAAAGGAACTGATTCGAACTGAATTGATTTGAAAATGAACTGATTTGAACTGAATTGATTTGAAAATAGAGAGGTTTTGAACAAAACTCTATAAATTACTCTTACTAGAAACATCTGGATCAAATCTTCTTTAGCTTACTCTTTATAATGAGATTTTTAACAAAACTCTAGAGATTACTTTTAATAGAAACAGTTAGATCAAATCTTCTGTAGATCTTAATAGAGATATTTCAAACAAACTTCTAAAGAGATTTTCAACAAAGCTCTATAAATTACTCTTAACAGAAACTTTTGGATCAGTCTTCTCTAGAATACTTTTAAAAGGGCGATTTTCGACAAAACTTTGTAAATTACTCTTAACGGAAACTTTTGGATCAGTTCTCCTCTAGATTACTTTTAATAGGGAGATTTTCGACAAAATTACAAAGAAATTTTGAACAAAACTCTATACATTATTACTCTAGGTCGCTTATGAAAATTGAAATAAAATAATCCAAGGAACGCATCTCTCTAAAGCAAGCGGAACATTTGTTCAACTCAACTTACTGTATGGCCCACAATTACGAAGAGTATTGAGCATTTCCGTAATAGTAACAATACTGTCATAACCGATAGTAATTTGATACCAGCGAGCAGCTTGGAATCAGCTGCAGAAAAAAATAATGGTGCAGCTCCCAAGCAGCACTCCACTGTCGGATACAACTCCCATGCGGCAGTTCACGAAATATTAATTTGGACCTTTGTACACTGCGCAATAAAATAATAATAATACCAAAAATTGGACAGTTCTGTATCTCCGGCTCTACTGGGCCGATTGAAGAAATTCAACCTGCGTTTTTTGTGTCTCGAAAGCGCGACTTAAGATATGTGCTATTACATTTATATATATAATTGTTCTAATACAGGTATTCTGACACAAAATCGGATTTTTTCTGAAATGCCATGCCGATTTTTTTCCATATTTCGATTTTACTACTCAAATTATGCTGCCAAATTTTGTAAAAATAGCACGAGTAGTTTTTAAAAAATTAACTCCTGTGATACTGTTATCCTTCCTAAATTACCAAAAGCTAAATACCAACCTACCCACCCACCCCCCAAAAAAAGGAAAAGAAAAAAAAGAAAGAAAGCTTTCAGATATTCTATTACGCCCAAAGAGGCATTTTTTAAACATTTTTTTGTGTTACCTTTGTAGAGACATTAGTTATTTTTGGAAGCAGGCAAGATGAAAAATTAGCAAAGCCTTCGTCAGGAATCGAACCACGGAGCTCTCAATTACACGCTGAGTGTGCTGACCACTACACCACGAAGGCGGGAGAAATACCTTTAGCTATTAAATATCATGTTCTGCGCACTTAAACCATAAAATTAAATTCAGCAGCAATATCACAAAATATTTAAAAGAGCATATCTTTAAAATGTCCGATACACAGTCTCGCACGTTGGAGATAGTTTTTTTTTTTTTTTTCTATAATGTTGTCATTGCTTGCTTTGAAATCGTTGACTTTCTTAATAAAAAACTCATAAATGCTTTAAAAAATATGTAGTTGGTAATAAAACAAATTCTAAATTAGGGCTTCCAAATGCCCATATTCGGGTGGAAACGCACGTTATTCAGAATTCGATGGCTCTAGATACAGTTGTTTGATCAGAGTGAGAGAAACATACATACATTTATGCATATTCTTCGTTATTTAATTTCTTTAAATATAATACAGGGCTGTAATATTTGGTGGCAACAATTTAAAAAGCGATTCGCCGTTTATAGTGAATGAACGGTAAATGCCATAACAAAATTAATAGCCCTTCTGGGCATATTGCGCCTTTAGTCTAAAAACAGTTAAAAAGAAAAGAAATCCGGTGAATTAATAATTTCTGGTTCTAACTTGTATCTATTATAATTCACGTTACACGAAAAGCAATTATCTATAAATTAAAAACTAAAAGGTTAAACTAAAGGTTAACCTAAAAACTAAAGGTTCATTAAAAACTAAAAGGTAAAACATTGCAGTAAATTAATAAAAATTTTTATTACTTCAAATAGTTTCGATCATTTTTACCCATGTCTTAAGGTATGGTGAGATATATATATTTTCCATTCATTTTTTACTTCCTTGTGCGAAGTAAAGGAAGTATTGTAATCGCGAAAGATTTCGGGTCTCTTGCGCTAAGAAATCGCTTTGAAATTGTTGAGTTTGTTAATCAAAAATTCGTTAAAATGTTACAAAATATGAAATCGATCATAAAACAAATTTCAAATTCCAAATTAAGGCTTCCAGATGAACATATTCAGTGGAGGATTACGTTATTCAAAACTGGATGGCTCTAATTACCGTTGTTTTATCACAATGAGAGAAACATATATGCATTTATGCAGATTCTTCATTATCTAATTTCTTTAAATATAAAACGGGGCTCTAATATTTGGTGGCAACAGTTTGAAAAGTGAACCGACATTTATATGAACCAACACCAAATGCCAAAAAGAAATTAATGGTCCTTCTGGGCTAAAACCCTTTCGGCTAAAAACTGTATAAAATAATGACTGTATTATTAAATAAAATAATGTAATATACAGATAGCACATTTTTCAGACAATTAATGCCTTGCTGTAAAGAAATCTTCTTGCTGGAAATTCCTTTTTTTAAACTGTGTAAGGATTATGTTAATTTTATTAACAGTTAAATTTTGAGTTAAACTTCCTTTCCTATCAAATCTTAATTTCAACTTCACCACTTCCGGCCAGAACATAGTTTTAGAATCACGTCTGAATGCTAATGAGAAAAAGCGGTATATAACCGCGAAGTTCTACAGTCAATTAGCGTTAAGAGGCCAATCTGTTAGAATTTTGATAGCTTCGACTATATCTCTTTAGTTAAGATTAAGTTTAGTTTAATTCTTAGTTTCTTAAGTTCAAGCCCAAGTGTCGGCTTTATTGTACAACTCCAAGACGGAGTTCTGTTAAACTTTAATTTGAATAATAAAGGGTCATTTCACCCTCTTACTTGTTGTTTCTGTACACGAACTCAAGCGATTATTCGCTTACTAGTTCTTAAGATTCTTCACTTTCAACTGTAACTTAGAATTACACAGTGGGGAATCCTACAGTTGGCGCCCGAAAAGTTTTCAACGGACCATGCCATTAGAGTCCGAGAAGTTCCCGTCGACCCCTCCGACCTTTCAGGTCTCTCAGATGTCCACAAATCCAATGGAAAGATTTGGATTTATCATGGAAACGATGCGTGCTGCAATGAAGGCAGCCGCAACATTTCACGGCAAAGGCTCAAAGGGCCGTTCCCACTGGGGTTTATCTGAGCTAACGGAGTCAGTTCCATGTGTCGACTAGCTCCGTTATGCCTGCAGCTCAGATTTTTAAACTTGCTGCCCTGTGGGAAAAAACTGTTTTTGGAGATGGGTCGGCTACGTCAGTTGCTTCCGTTAGCGCAGATAAACCCCAGTGGGAACGGCCCTTAAGAGGTCAAGCTCTCAGCTGGTATAAAGGAATTGGTAAGTTCTTGTTGGGGCACCCAGGTTCAGAATCGTACAGCTGGGAAATTTTCAAGTCTGCATTATCAAAAACATTTTCAGTTGTTTAAGAACGTGCGAAGCTAAAGTAGGAATTGTTTAGCAAATATCAAAGCAGTTTCGTGGATCTGAAGGAGTTCATTTTAAGAAAAATCAAAATTTTCAATTTATTATACGGGAAGCGGCCCGAGAATGAACTCATCGAGGTGATTTTACAACGTCTACTACCGTCAGCTCAAGATTTCCTCAAAGTCCGTAACCCGCAAACATTGGAAGGTCTATTTCAGCTCTCGGTGAAGTTCCAAAGCAGAAAGAACTCAGAGAAAGCGCTTGCAAACCAGTGTGGCCAATATTTAAGGTTTACTCGTCAGAAGAAACCACAAGTTTAGCAAAATGCGTATTTGCAGACAGGGAAAAGGTGAAGAGTCCATTAGCAAAAGCGCGGATAAATCTAAGGGTGGCGGATACAAAAATCAGCGAAAAGAGGGGGGCGAGGAACCAAAGTTTAAACGAAAACCGGTGATCGAGAAGGGGGCACGGTCACCGAGTGAGAAGAAAAGGCCCTCAGAAATACGTCTAAGTACAGTGGTGGTGCAAAATCTAGCCATGCCGGAGATACATATTCTTGTAAATAATGTACCAATTACTGCCCTCCTGGACACTGGGGCTCAGTGTTCATTTCTCTCAGATTTCTTTAAAAAACATTTTCGTCGTTATAGACTATTTAAAACTACAGGACAAAAAGTAATTGCCGCCCAAGGCAAACAGTGCGTATGATTGGGGAAAACCGCACTGCATGTGCAAATTAAAAATGAGGTGTTAAAAGTTAGCTTTTTAGTTGTAAAAAATTTACTCACAACCGTAATATTAGGGATCGATTTCTTACGCGCAGTTGGCGCGAATCTTAATTTGCAGAATTCTGCGTTTCAGGTGCACATGGACCTCTGGAAGAAGAGGAAGGGTCTATGCCGGAAATAGGTTTAGACCACCTGAAGCTTGAAGAGAAGGAAAAGATTGAGAAGTTGGTAAGAAAATTTAATTCTTAGTTTAATGATAAACCTGGCTTTTGCCAAGCAGTGAATCATGCTACTGATACAGGCAATGCCCCTCCAGTCCGGTCGAAACCTTATCGTTATGATAAACTCAAAGAACAGATTCTGGAACATCATATAAAAACAATGTTAGAAAATAAAATCATTGAGTTATGCACTAGTACATACGCAAGTCCGGTGGTCGTTTGCAGGAAGAAAAATGGGCTACCGCCCGAGCACCCGGACGCGTATAGGTTTGCAGTTGATTATCGCAAACTTAACAGTATAACGAAGAATCCTACCTATCCCCTACCAATAATTGATGAAATCATCAGGAAAATTCATTCGACTAAGTTTACGACAACCTTAGACCTAACGTCTGGTTATTTTCAAATCGCCGTAAAACCCGAAAATGTTGAAAAGAGTGCGTTCATTACAGTCAGGCGTCTATGCCTTCTTAAGAATGCCGCTTGGTTTAAGCGGAACGCCGGCTACTTTTCAAAAAGCAATGGACACCGTTTAAGGCCAGTTTTGGATAAAAGTACAATCATTTATCTTGATGATATAATAGTCACCAGCGAAACGATAGACAACCATGTGAAACACTTGGAAGAAGTTTTTGCCTTGCTTAACGAGGCCGGTTTCAAAATAAATAAAAGAAAGTGCAAGTTCGCGGCAAAGAAATTGCGGTACCTTGGCTACAAGATTTCGAATAAGGGCATAGAGGCCGATAATTCCAAAATATTACCGATTAAAAGTTATTCTCCTCCAAACACAGCTAAGAAATTATCTTCGTTTTTGGGCTTATGTTCCTATTACAGAATGTTCATTAAAGACTTCGCCAAACTTGTGGAGCCTCTTTTAGTGCTGAAAAGAAAGAAAACTAGATTTTCTTGGACAGCCGAGGCGAACACCGCTTTTGAACAACTAAAAAATGCCCTAATTAATGTCCCAGTCCTTAAATTCCCAGAAGGCGAACAAGATCTAGAGATTGCTGCAGATGCATCCAATTATGCAATTGGAGAGGTGCTTTCCCAGAAGGAGCAACCCACAGCCTTCTTTTCGAAAACGTTGAATTCTACCCAAAGGAACTATTCAGCAACAGAGCGAGAAACGCTCGCTGTTTTATTAGCGGTTTAGAAATTTCGCATCTACTTCGGAAGTTCTTCGATAACAGTATACTCTGACCATGCGGCAGTCGGTCGCTTGTTTTCGGGGAAAACTTTATCGCCTCGCCTGATACGGAGGACATTAAAACTACAAAAATTTAATTTAATTATAAAACACATGCCGGGAAAAGAAAATTTAGTTGCCGATGCCCTTTCAAGAATAAAAATCGATGAGGAGGGGAATACAGTTAAGTGTGCTATGCTCACTTCAAAAGTTATTGAGTCCCGTGAATTCACAGTGGAAGAATTAAGGAAGGATCCGCAATGTAAGGATATTTACGCATATCTTGAAGACCCTGAAAAGTTTGAACACATACATTTAACAGCTATTCTCAATAGGGCGGAGCATTACGAAATAATCGACAAATTGTTATTCCATACAAAAGTAACAAATGATAATCGGGAATATCGGCCAGTGATCCCAGCGAGTCTAAATATTTTAGAACAATTTCATGATCTGCCGTCCGCTGGTCATTTCGGAATTCGAAAAACCGTACAGAGGGTACGCGAAGCGGTTTATTTTCCGCAGTTACAAAGAGTAGTTATAGCGTATGTTAAGTCGTGCCATTTGTGCCAATTAATAAATGAGGTTAATTGCAGCCCGGCCGGGTATTTAAAAAACATAAAGACCACTTTCCCAAATGAAATGGTTGGCATAGATTTGCTCGGACCCTAGCCTAGAACAGAAATAAATAAAAATATATATTTGTTAACAATTGTTAACAAGTATCTATTTTGTTAATATTTGTTAACCATTTTTCAAAATGGGTAGAAATAGTCTCTCTTAAACGAGCTTCAGCTAAAATAGTCGCAGATTCGTTTTTAAATAAGTGCATTTTAAAATACGGGGCTCCACTAAAGTAATATCAGATAACGGAAAACAGTCTGTTAGCAGTATATTTAAAAATTTGGGCAGAGGACTTGGCATACGCCATCTAAAAATGGTACCATATAGACAGCAATCGAATATTGTGGAACGCGTAAATAAGAATATTGTAAAAATGATCAGGGGATACGTTAAGAATTACCATGACTGCTGGGACAGCTGTGCCAATGAGTTAGGTTTTGCCTTGAGAACAGCAAAGCACGATACAACACAGAAGAGCCCCATAGAGTTATTTTTAGGAAGAAAAATCCTAACGCCTTTGGATTATCGATAAAGCAATTAAGAGCTCTGATGTAGCAAGGGAGAAACAAAAGTTATATTATGATAGAAATAGAAGGGAAATGGAATATAAAGTGGGCAGAAAGTACTCAAGTTGAAATACTCATTATCATCCGCACCCGAAAACAGGGTTGCGAAGTTCGAACCCAGGTTTGAAGGCCCGTACATAGTTGAGAGAATAAAGGAAGCCACTTTTTATTTAAAGGCCGAAAATGGGGTGTCCGCCGATAACATCGCTGCAAAAACCTCGAGGACGAAAACGTCGCGGAGAAAACAACGCAAGGCGAAAACGTCGTGCTACAAAACATCGTGGGAGAAAACATCGCAAAGAGAAAACATCGCAATCCTAAAAGATCGTGGTACAAAACATCGTCGTCGAAAATAAAGCGGTTCAAAAACTTCGCAGTTTAAAAACATCGTTGTCGAAAATATCGTGGTAAAAAATAAAGTATCTACAAATCATCGCATGACGATAACATCGCAGACATGATTTTTTCATCCATGCTTTAATAATTGTAAATGGATATTCCCATAATGATTTGTGAGCGCAAGATGTAAAGAAGGATAATTTTTACTTTCACATTTTTTATTAACTAATAAATTTTTTCTGAAAAAGTAAGAAGGAAACTTAAGCATAGAAAATTAAATGCAACTTATAGCTTATACTTTCCATGAAAAATTACCAGTAAAATCTTTATAAAAAATTATTTATTAATGGTCTTTGTTAGTTAACTATGTCGGTTTAAAATTCTATTAATTGCTTTAAGTTGCATTAATTTGCTATGCTTAAGTTTCCTTCTTACTTTTTCAGAAAAATATTATTAGTTAATAAAAAAATGTGAAAGTAAGAATTATCCTTCTTTCCATCTTGCGCTCACAAATCATTATGGGAATATCCATTTACAGTTATTAAAGCATGTTTGCGAAAAGCATGTGTGAAAAAAGCATGTCTGCGATGTTATCGTCATGCGATGATTTGTAGATACTTTATTTTTTACCACGATATTTTCGACGACGATGTTTTTAAATTGCGAAGCTTTTGAACCGCTTTATTTTCGACGACGAGGTTTTGTATCACGATGTTTTAGGACTGCGATGTTTTCTCTTTGCGATGTTTTCTCCCACGATGTTTTGTAGCACGACGTTTTTGCCTTGCGTTGTTTTCGTCCGCGATGTTTTTGCCTCCATGTTTTCGGCTGTAACCGAAAATGGCCAACAACTGGTTGTAAATATTGACCAAAACCAAATCAAGCCTTACTGCAGCCGTAATGATTTTCAAATTTTACAGGATTTATTACAGGATCCTGGAAGGGAGGAAAGAATTCCTCCAGCTCAAAAGCCCAGCTGGGGTCTCCCAACACAAAAAAGGAAACAGCCGGATCAATCACCGACCAAGCGGATCCAACCCGAAAAAGGTCCAGGCACAAAAAAAAAAAAAAAAAAAAAAAAAAAAAAAAAAACACAGTAGGAAGATAAAGCCGACAGACCGACAAGGCAGAACCGAGGATTCAACAAAAACATAGTACCGCCGGCCAAGAGAGTGAGGCCTGCTTAGGAGGTTCCAGCGAAACAGCAATTTCAACGAAGGGCGGAATCAAAACCACGTTTCCCAGCGGCAACAACTACGAGGGAGGCCCAAGGAGGTCCAGAATGGAGGACGAAAAGAGATAAAAGGCCAGCCGATACAACCGTGCCTGACCAAGAAGTTAGAAGGTGCAAGCGCAAGTTCCTGAAGGACGAATGGCCCCACCAGAGCTGAAGAGGAGACTGAAGTTCCAAAACCCGCAGCCGTCCCGCAAAAATCCGAGAATCGTACACAAGGGACATAAGAGGAAAAGGAGCGAAACAAACGGCACGGAGCCTCAAAGTTCCAAAAGAAGGCTGGAGGTCCTGAAATATACAACGTTTGAGCAATTCTGTTTTACCAGAATGGTGGAGTACAGAAAGAGAAAAGATAAGTGAAAAATTTCTTTTCTTATTTTATTTTGAAAAACAGATTCCAATTTTATCATCTTGTTCTAAGTTGCTAAAGATTGTTAGAAAAATTAAATCCCAAATAGCGATAACTTAGTTGTAAATAGCTTGTAATCATAGACTTTTATATTCGCAATTTGGCGAGAAGCTACTAGCAGTAAGTATTTTTGTTAAGAAATCGCAAGTTGCGAGAATTAAATTGTGAATATATTTAGTCGGAAAGACTCTTTGAATACTGAAATCTGTTAACTTAAAGTTAAGATTTCATGTAAAGATGGTAAGTTGTAACTAAGCAACTATGACTTTTGATGTAAAGTGAATTTAAAAGTGATGTGTAAATATCTAAATGTTTATGTTAAAGTAGAAATGTTTAATCTCTGTGTTAAACTGTCGTAAAGTTAAACTTGTACAAAAGATAAATTTTGGCCTTTGTGTAAATGAATTTTTGAAAGAATTAAATGTTTTAGAATATATATGTGTGTTTAATGTTAGGCTCTTCAGTTAACACTTTTAAAGTAAATTTAAGCTTTCGCTTAGTACATTAGGAAAGTGTTGGCGTGTAGTGAGTCTTGTGAGGTCAGTAGATAGAATATACCACTTTGGAGCCATGTGGCGCTGTGGTGCTGGGACTGGCGCTAGGACTGTGATGACATCCCCAACCCCATGCGTGTTGCATCCTGTTCGTGACGTCATTACAGACGTCAGTCGCAAGTATGTTTGTGTTGTAATCCGGTTTCATGTACATGTTTATAGATTGACGTAAAACTCCCCGCCGCTCTGATGTCATACTAAATCCGCAACCTGATTGCAGCATGCAGATACATGTTAGAATTTCTAGAACATCCTATTTAGTTCAGCAATGGGTGCTAGAGGGCAGTAGTGTCCCCTTGCCGCTTTTTGATTGTTTCTCGTGGATCCTGAACAAGTTATTAACCATTCTTTTTAATTGATTATACTATTTGATTTAATAATTAATATATTTAATGAAAAAGTTCATCTATTTATATGTAAATTTCAATTATTTGTCCATCTATGGCATGGGAAACGTGGACGATAACACAAAGCTGTGATTATCTCGTGAATCATATTATTTGATCTTATCTATCCGATCGTATCTATCCTCTTTGTTCATCTTTGTGCAGCGAAACCAGCATGAAGCTGATGGATTGCACATAGAGAATTCTGTTCCAACTTGCTCAGACCTTTGTACATCCTGGATAATGAATGAATTCATAACTTTAAATTTATTTTGTTTCTATTTTAGGTTAAGATATTTTAAATTTCTCATTTCTTTATATTACAAACATAATTTACGTATTTTTCTTTTCTTCTCGCCGTTAAATTAAATGTACTAATTTTCACACCATATTTTTTATATACAAACAGAAGATTTTCTTTTTTTCCCCCCATTTTTAAGTTTTACATCCTTTTCCCCCTGCGTTTAACTTACAAAATGAATAGATTTTGTAAAAGTAATATGTTTTCACAATTTTAATTTTTTTTTTTTTTTTTTTTTTTTTTTGCTCTTTTTATTTTACAAAAGTTTTTTCCTCTTCAGTTTAATCTTTCCTTTCCGTGTTTTACAGTCTTCACTTTATTGTTTTACAAAAGCTGTACTTATTTTCATACGATTTTTTCTTTCTTTTCTACAAACTCGGTCTTTTTTCCTATATTTTACTTCAAGAAGTAATTTTTAATTTTTCTTTTATATACAAGTATTTTTTAATTCTTTGATGAATTTTCTTCTCTCATTTCTTTTTTCTTTCTTTTATTTTCCTCTTAAGGTTTTTCTTAATGTTTTAATACTTATTGATCCTCCATTTCTCGAAGCGTAAAGTTACATATATATTTCTCTGTCTATGAAGTTTAAGCTGGAACTTACACGCATATAATTTCCCTATAGAGGCTTTCATGGATAATATTTTCTGCAAATTTAAACCAATAAGTACGATGTTCCTTACATGTATATATTAGCATATCATATTTCTTCTTATTTTTTTACGCTACTAATACTTAAGATATACAAAACTTTCTCTTCTACCGTATTATACTAACTTTTTGAAACACTGTATTAAAACATCGCGAATTCTCTTTTACACATCTCATTCTTGTTCAAAGGATTCACGAAATGTGTCAAAAAATGTTAACTTTCTATTTTCCATATAGACATTTTGCCTTACATTTAACCTTTATCATGTTTTTAAAACATATCCCTGTTAATATTTCTGATTCTTTTTTTTTTTTTCCAAAAAATAAATACAGATTTATACGGGTTTTTTAAAGGTCTACTGACTTTGAATTCAACCTTATAATTCAGAAATAGTAAATTTTCATAACATAAAATCTACTTGAACTAATATATGGACATCTCTAGCCAGTTTAGTTCAAATACATACGAAACAATATGAAATTTCTTATTATTGTCTACCCAAGTTTAATACGTACCAACAGCATTTCATTTCATATTATTTTACACTACAGACATTTACATGTATATATTCAGAACACTCCTTTTTATTGAGCAGGAGGTTTTAGATACATTACTAACACAGATTGACTCTTTGAAATATTTTACAAAAATATCTTGGATTTTCTTGTACACATTGTATTTAAATCACCGAACATACGTTAAATTTTGATTTCTATCACATGAAAACTTCACCCGGATTCTTAATGTGATCCCACCATTTACCGCAGACCTTCAAAAACACTGCTATATTTGAATTTAACACAGGTTTATTTTTTTAACAGGCTATAGAATTTTTAACTACAGAGAAGAATATCCACATTGTAATGTAATATTTTAAATTCACTATAGAGCCATATTTGTGTAAAAATCTAAAACGAAAGGATGTCTGCACATGGAATTAATGTTCAGTCACGGATGCGAAACTTTGTCATCTTTTTCTCTACTTAGAATATAAAAATTTCTCAGCTCGGAATATTTTTTTCAAAGAGTATGATCATTATTTTTACAAGTCTCAAAGCTTTTTGATATATTCCTTCTAACTTAAGATATGCATTTCAAATTGACAAATACTGAACTCTTACAGCTTTTTGAGGATGATTTTTAAGTTATGATACATAGCAAATAAAATCCTACATAACAGGGAATATTGACATGAATTTTCAAATAATAATACAACGTAACTTCAATATATTCAATTTAACTGAAGATACGCATTTCAAACTGACATTACGTTACTTAAGCTCTTTAAGTACATCCTATATTTAATTTTTCACAGATATGAGAAACATTTTTGCATAAATACCATACAAAACACATAATATTGATATGAACTCCATATTATGGTTAAACATTGGTAACTTAAATGAATCTTTTAATACATTTTAGTGTGAATTAATCTTAAAAAGAAAAATTCAAATGCAAGTATTCAAACAGAAATGCTTCACAAATTTACATATTAAGCAAACATTCAAGAGAATACCTATATATCTAGAGATATTATTTTCTTTGATCTTTGCTCTTACGTAGAATCTACAATTCTACTTAACTTTTGTAAGAGCAAAGATCAGGTGCTCACTTAAAATTTTAGGAGACTGCTGGCGAGTTTCCTTCGCTCGAACCCCTTTTATGGGAAATCTTCCGTATAAGTGGATTTGTATAATAACCGTCCAGATTTTGCAGAGTACTTGATCTTCATTACATCTCTTTTCAGTAAATTTGCATTTTTATGCTGTGTAATTTCAAAAATAAGCTTCGAATAAGATAAATATTTGCACATTCTACTGAATTGCCTAGACCTGAAGACTTTCTTTTATTTCCAGAATTTTACCTTATGTGTGCATAACCTGTATTTATTCCATTCGTCTTCTTATTATCGATAGGAAAAAGTAAAGTTACGTGAGAGATTTAGAATACTGAAGTTCATATGACTGTTGAATACTGGGAACAAATCCGGCATTCTGTCATAATTGACTAATACTCTGAGTAATAAAATTCTAAGAAAACATTAGTTTCATTCATGTGAATAAAATAAATACATTTTCCAAAAACACATCCAGGAAATCTATCACAAGTGTCAACATAAATGATCTACAAATATATTTTTAAGTATTTAAATAACTCATAAGCTGAAGATAAACTAAGAGAAAAAGTATCGAGAATCCATTGGCATATATCAACAACAAAGATAAAATAGTTTCCAATAACAAAGATAAAACAGTTTCCAAGTGTTTAAAAGAGTATCGAGAGCACACTCTCTCAAAGCGTTTGCAAAAAGCCAACGACATCACAAATTCATAAATTTTATGGAACATGGCATTATTTAAAAATTTTCGTTCTGATATAGGAAAATACTCATTAAATTATTAAATGTGGGTATTCTGTTTAAAGAAATAAATGTATACATTTTTAGGGAAATTTTGCATTCTATTTTGGTAATAATACTGATAAGTTAGAAAATTTTTCTGTATTGAACACATGTATCTACGAAATTCTTTGCCAAAAGCAGATAGTTAATAATCATTTCGATGCTTCATTAGAAATAAAGTGTTATAGATGAAAAACAATTTAAACGTAACCAAGAGTATACAAGGGAGTACATGTATAAACAATTTTGCTAACCAGTTATGAACGTTTAAGTAGGATATATCCAGAATCTTCAAAATTAGTAATGAAACATTCAGTTTAACGTTGAGATTTTACTAAAGAAGTCTCTGTAATAGTAAAATGTTCGTTCAAATTCAAAAAGTTCTAACAGAAGGACAAAATGTGCCTTTTTTATAATATTTGCATGAAATGTAATAAAAATGAAAGCATAGCCCCGGTTGAGCAATACAATGCAAGGTGTTAAGTAAGAAAAGGTTGTAAACTGAGGTTTTGTCACATACGAAGGATACTGAAAAAGCGAAAATTAGCAATATATTAGCACTGGACTAGGAAACAAATTTTCAAAGATAATCAGGTGGTATGAAAATTAATCAAAAAGCACAACATGTACAAATGTTTCTTCGCAATAACTTATGAATGTTTCCGTTTCAGTAAAATGAAGTCGGAAAGTACAAATTTGGTAATGAAACACTCATTTCAGCCTTTGAGATTTTATCAAAAAGTGCAATAAACACATGTGTGCGTTAGTAAAATTCTATTTGAAAATGAGCATTTAGGGGAAAACATGACTTTCTTCTCATAGTCACTTAATAAGTTAAAATATAACATTGGTTCATCAATACAATATATTACTTATATACGGTTAGTTGTTCATTTAGAATATGATAAAGAAGAAACTTTTGAGTCAAAGAGAAACATATTTACAAAACAATGCTTCTTAGTTTCTTAGTCATTTAAATCAAGGTGCTGATATTTCTCATGAATGTCAGATATTTTCTTAGAAATGTTTCTAATGAAATTAGTATATAAACTTCCTTTAAGAAAGAAATAGACTTCATGAGAAAAATCTACGACAGTACAAGTCAGTTATTCTTGGTAACTTCGAGAAAATATTCTGTATGAGGTGTGTTAACAAACTTTATTCCCATAGTATACTAAGATGAAAAATTACATTTCCTTTCTTAATTTTCTGGTTCAGCGTGGTAGTGTTATTGAAGTTAAATCTTCCAAACGTGCGAAACGTTATTAAATCAAACAATATAACTATTTAATAAAAATTTATTCCAAAATCTTTACAAGGCAATGTAAAAGATAAATAAGAAAATATTTGAAAATTCAATGGTTTGCAGGGCCGCAACGTTAAAAATTGGTAATACTCAAAGTTTTATGGAAACACGATAACACTATAGTCATCCGTAAATAACTTCCATCGAAACTGAAAACTATGCACAAAATTTACTTGGAATGCAGGAAAAAAAAACATTAGAGGATTCAAAATGAAGATACTTTCCGGAATGAAATGTACAGTATTTCAGGAAATATTCACTTAACTTCTAACTTGATTGCAGTGAGCATATGTGAGACATGAAATGCATTTGGATGCGAAAAAAAAATAACAAACATTTAACTATCCGGCAATGAATCAAATTTCATTGGAAATGTAATGGTATGAAAAGCAGAACAATATATCTCAGTGGAAAACCCTGATGATAATATCTGAATATTTTTTTTTTTTTTTTTTTAAAGCCTAAAAATGCTCACTGCAGTTTCCGTTAGGGCTCAAATGAAGCAGTTTGCTTTTCTGAGTTGGAAAAACTTCACTTTAATTTTTTAAGACGAAACATCACCACTGTTATATCGTCTGTGGTAAAAACCCATGTTAATTTTAAAATGTAAGGGGGAAAAAGTTACACTTTAATTTTAAAAAGTCGAAAAAAATTCATTTAGATTTTTTTAGGTCGAAACATTTTCACTTTAATTTTTTTAAGAGGAAAAATCTTCACTTTTATTTTGTCTATGGGAAAACGCATGTTAAATTCAAAATATGAGGGGAAAAAGTTACACTTTGATTTTAAAAAGTCGAAAAAAATTCATTTAGATTTTTTAGGTGGAAAAAGTTTCACTTTAATTTTTTTAGGAAGAAAAAAATTTTTGTTGGTTACGGTATACTTCATTCTCGCTCTAACCTTTCTTTTTTTTTTTTTTTTTTTTGAGTTGTAAGATTTCTGAACCTGAATCTTCAGAAAATGAAATCATTCTGATTTATCAAATTCCTTCTAAGTGTAGAATATAGTATTCAAACAGAATATTTTAGTATAAATAAATGCATTATAGACTAAAATATGATTAAAATACTTCATTAGCTTTCAGGCCCTATTCCTGAAACTGGTTAAGGTTCTTACCCCTGACTTATCCCATTCGGGGACATTTTCAGAAAAAATATTCATTCCTAGTTCATTTTTTCCATATTTAGACATTTTTCCCCTTCTTATATGTTTGTTATATTTCACTATTGCTCTTTGGCTTGGTAGGAAGATTTTTTCATGGATATTGCATACCTCTCCTATACGTCTGCGATTGTTCTAATAAATTACATTACCAACTAGTGTAAATAATATCTCTAGATATATAGGTATTCTCTTGAATGTTTGCTTAATATGTAAATTTCTGAAGCATTTCTGTTTGAATACTTGCATTTGAATTTTTCTTTTTAAGATTAATTCACACTAAAATGTATTAAAAGATTAATTTAAGTTACCAATGTTTAACCATAATATGGAGTTCATATCAATATTATGTGTTTTGTATGGTATTTATGCAAAAATGTTTCTCATATCTGTGAAAAATTAAATATAGGATGTACTTAAAGAGCTTAAGTAACGTAATGTCAGTTTGAAATGCGTATCTTCAGTTAAATTGAATATATTGAAGTTACGTTGTATTATTATTTGAAAATTCATGTCAATATTCCCTGTTATGTAGGATTTTATTTGCTATGTATCATAACTTAAAAATCATCCTCAAAAAGCTGTAAGAGTTCAGTATTTGTCAATTTGAAATGCATATCTTAAGTTAGAAGGAATATATCAAAAAGCTTTGAGACTTGTAAAAATAATGATCATACTCTTTGAAAAAAATATTCCGAGCTGAGAAATTTTTATATTCTAAGTAGAGAAAAAGATGACAAAGTTTCGCATCCGTGACTGAACATTAATTCCTTGTGCAGACATCCTTTCGTTTTAGATTTTTACACAAATATGGCTCTATAGTGAATTTAAAATATTACATTACAATGTGGATATTCTTCTCTGTAGTTAAAAATTCTGTAGCTTGTTAAAAAAATAAGGCTGTGTTAAATTCAAATATAGCAGTGTTTTTGAAGGTCTGCGGTAAATGGTGGGATCACATTAAGAATCCGGGTGAAGTTTTCACGTGATAGAAATCAAAATTTAACGTATGTTCGGTGATTTAAATACAATGTGTACAAGAAAATCCAAGATATTTTTGTAAAATATTTCAAAGAGTCAATCTGTGTTAGTAATATATCTGAAACCTCCTGCTCAATAAAAAGGAGTGTTCTGAATATATTCATGTAAATGTCTGTAGTGTAAAATAATATGAAATGAAATGCTGTTGGTACGTATTAAACTTGGGTAGACAATAATAAGAAATTTCATATTGTTTCGTATGTATTTGAACTAAACTGGCTAGAGATGTCCATATATTAGTTCAAGTAGATTTTATGTTATGAAAATTTACTATTTCTGAATTATAAGGTTGAATTCAAAGTCAGTAGACCTTTAAAAAACCCGTATAAGTCTGTATTTATTTTTTGGAAAAAAAAAAAAAAAAAAAGAATCAGAAATATTAACAGGGATATGTTTTAAAAACATGATAAAGGTTAAATGTAAGGCAAAATGTCTATATGGAAAATAGAAAGTTAACATTTTTTGACACATTTTGTGAATCCTTTGAACAAGAATGAGATGTGTAAAAGAGAATTCGCGATGTTTTAATACAGTGTTTCAAAAAGTTAGTATAATACGTTAGATGAGAAAGTTTTGTATATCTTAAGTATTAGTAGCGTAAAAAAATAAGAAGAAATATAATATGCTAAGTAAGCTATATGTAAGGAACATCGTACTTATTGGTTTAAATTTGCAGAAAATATTATCCATGAAAGCCTCTATAGGGAAATTATATGCGCGTAAGTTCCAGCTTAAACTTCATAGACAGAGAAATATATATGTAACTTTACGCTTCGAGAAATGGAGGATCAATAAGTATTTAAAACATTAAGAAAAACCTTAAGAGGAAAATAAAAGAAAGAAAAAAGAAATGAGAGAAGAAAATTCATCAAAGAATTAAAAAAATACTTTTATATAAAAAAAAAAAAAAATTAAAAATTACTTCTTGAAGTAAAATATAGGAAAAGAGACCGAGTTCGTAGAAAAGAAAGAAAAAATCGTATGAAAATAAGTACAGCTTTTGTAAAACAAATAAAGTGAAGAATGTAAAACACGGAAAGGAAAGATTAAACTGAAGAGGAAACTTTTGTAAAATAAAAAGAGGAAAAAAAAAATTAAAATTGTGAAAACATATTACTTTTATAAAATCTATTACGTTTGTAAGTTAAACGCAGGGGGAAAAGGATGTAAAACTTAAAAATGGGGGGAAAAAAGAAAATCTTCTGTTTGTATATAAAAAATATGGTGTGAAAATTAGTACATTTAATTTAACGGCGAGAAGAAAAGAAAAATACGTAAATTATGTTTGTAATATAAAGAAATGAGAAATTTAAAATATCTTAACCTAAAATAGAAACAAAATAAATTTAAAGTTATGAATTCATTCATTATCCAGGATGTACAAAGGTCTGAGCAAGTTGGAACAGAATTCTCTATGTGCAATCCATCAGCCTCATGCTGGTTTCCGCTGCACAAAGATGAACAAAGAGGATAGATACGATCGGATAGATAAGATTAAATAATATGATTCACGAGATAAAAGCACAGCTTTGTGTTGTCGTCCACGTTTCCCATGCCATAGATGGACAAATAATAGATGAACATATAAATAGATGAACTTTTTCATTAAATATATTAATAATTAAGTCAAATAGTATAATCAATTAAAAATAATGGTTAATAACTTGTTCAGGATCCACGAGAAACAATCAAAAAGCGGCAAGGGGACACTACTGCCCTGTAGTGCGCATTGCTGAACTATATAGAATGTTCTAGAAATTCTAACATGTGTGCTGCAATCAGGTTGCGGATTTAGTATGACATCAGAGCGGCGGGGAGTTTTACGTCAATCGATAAACATGTACATGAAACCGGATTACAACACAAACATACTTGCGACTGACGTCTGTGATGACGTCACGAACAGGATGCAACACGCCCGGGGTTGGTGATGTCATCACAGTCCTAGCGCCACACAGTCCCAGCACCACAGCGCCACATGGCTCCAAAGTGGTATATTCTATCTACTGAGGTCTAGTATGTCATATATAACAAGTTAGATGGTGTGTAGCGGTAGTTTTGTTCGCAGTAACACAACATAAGTACCCTAAGTACATTTCAGAACAATTCTGAAGAGAAGAACAGAATTCTAAACAGAATTTTAAGTATAAATGAAAGTTTATGAGGGCCAAATGAGACAATAAAAGAGTAAGTGGTAAGGAAGATGGAAATCTTTGTAAAATCTAGTACTAATATTGTTTCCTTCCAGATATGGAAGGACCAAAACTAAAAGCAGCAGAATAACTTATGGATTAAAAGAAGAAGCTGGTGTTTGTCGAGAAACAGATTAAAAATTTGTAAAATTTAGCTTTAGAATTGCTGTAAAGTTGCTAACAACAGAAGTGATTCTAGTTAATGAAAGAGTTAGAAGTGTGTAGTTTAACGTTAGAAAGTTTTTAGACTTCAAAGTCTTAATCAAGGTCGTTTAAAGATCTTTGGCTTACAAATATTTAAAGTCTGCTCGGGAGTTATGTAAGGATTTTGTTAATTTTATTAACAGTTAAATTTTGAGTTAAACTTCCTTTCCTATCAATTCTTAATTTCAACTTACCACTTCCGGCCAGAACATAGTTTTAGAAACACGTCTTAATGCTAATGAGAAAAAGCGGTATATAACCGCGAAGTTCTACAGTCAATTAGCGTTAAGAGGCCAATCTGTTAGAATTTTGATAGCTTCGGCTATATCTCTTTAGTTAAGATTAGTTTAGTTTAATTCTTAGTCTCTTAAGTTCAATCCCAAGTGTCGGCTTAATTGTGCAACTACAAGACGGAGTTTTGTTAAACTTTAATTGCAATAATAAAGGGTTATTTCACCCTTCTTACGTGTGGTTTCCTGTACACGAACTCAAGCGATTATTCGCTTACTAGTTCTTAAGATTCTTCACTTTGAACTGTAACTTAGAATTACACAGTGCGGAATCCTACAATTGCAACTATGTTTTTAAAAGTATAAATTATCGTCTGCTAAGCGGCAGTTTTGTTTTTATTCAAAATGGTGCTTTTAAAGAAGAACGGATGGAAGACACCGTTTGTACTCTTTCCGAAGAGTATTATTCATATCTAGTTATTGAAAACGCTGTGAAAGGCATGGTGTTCCGAAGTCTAAAGCTACGCTAGGTAATATTGTCAACAAGAAAAGAAAAATGCATCCAAGTTTGGTTTCAAAGGGAAAAATTATTCCAAATACATATGCAAAGAAAAAACGGAATGTTTCGAATGTTGCAAAGGTAAGAACTTTAATGTTTAAAAAAAATCCGACAATTCAAAGAACAGTTGCAAAATCCTTCAAGTGCCTTTTCCTGAATTCTTTTCCTGAAATTCCTTTTCCTGAATTTAGCTTTAATTTTCAAAAATACATTCTCTGTTTTTGAATCCTAAGGAGAAATTTTACATTTGGTTAGGTTTATCAGCTTCAATGCTGTTTGAGAGAAATGATGTAACAAAGTAATTTTTACTAACATTTTTAATAAATTTAATAAGTTAATGAGAAATGTTAATAGAATAGGAAAATTATGGGAAAAATTTTTTTAAATTTTATTTTGATCCCAACGGATACAGTAAATAAAGAATCCTTTTTAAGCATTTACTTCCCCCCCCCCAAAAAAAAAAATAATTACAGAAAATAAAAGAAAAATTTGAAGACTGAGATTTTAATGGTCGCCAAAAAAACTTGGTTAAGGTTTTCTACTCTCTCACTGAGCTCGCAGTCTGTTGCAGTCACTTCTGCTAGCCCATTTCTTTTTGTCTTTTTAGCTTTACTAAGCATAATTTTCTTCGCTCTTATGGTATATACAATATATTTTACTTCGCACTTACGATATACTCCCATATAACAATTCAACTGCAAAATCAAAAATACATGAATTTGAAAAACAGCATGTGTTTAGAATTCCCAATGAAGTGGAAATTCTTAATTAGACAATGAAGTGTCCGCATTAGTTTTTCAATTTTTTCAATCTCTTCTCAGTTTATCATATCAATACTCAGTTTTCTTACTAAGATGGGTTTACAAAATTTGTTGTCTTTTTATTGGTAACATTTTATGTGTTTTCTTTAATTATCAGATATCGCGTTGTTAGCGCTTAAGTCACATAAAATTCTATTCAGGAGCAAAATCACAAAATATTCAAAAACAGCAGGTTAGATACAGCAGGTACAGTCTTGCGCGCTGGAGATAACAGTGTTTTAGTCCATGCAGTGTTGCCACTCCACGCTTTGAAATTGCTTAGTCTCTTAATAATTACGCAAATTTTTACAAAATCTAAAATCTAAAATTCAAAATTCGGACTGGCAGGTGCCCATGTTCAGTTGCAGGACTACGTTATTCAAAATTCGATGGCTCTAGGTACCGTCTTTTTTTCACAATGCGAGAAATCTTCATACATTCATGCATATTCTTCATTATTTAATTTCTTTAAATATAATGCAGGACTCTAATATTTGGTGGCAACAATTTGAAAAGTGATTCACACATTTATAAAAGAATACGCCGCCAAATCCCGCTTCTAGACTAAATAGACTATTCCGGATAACGCCGTTTTGGACTAATAAATTAAGTTAAAAAATGTTTTTATAAAATAAGTTGTTATTTAAAACTTATGAAACATTTAATGAAATAAAAGCAGGAAAATGATTAATCGTACAGCTTAATAGCAATAATAGATTAAATTATTCTTTTTACGGAATTCATCTACATTTTTTTTATCGCGAATAATAAGAACTGTACATGAATTCTCGAAAGAGACTTATCTCGCAGGAGGATTACTTAATCTATTGTTACCGTAAAATTATACTTATCCTTTTAGTTCATTAATTATTTTACCAGAATCTGCTTAAATGTATATTATGTTTCTCGCATTGTGATAAAACAACGGTACCTAGAACCATCGAATTTTCAATAATGCAATCTTCCACCAAATATGGACATCTGGAAACTCTAATTTGGAATTTGTTTTATTATATATTTCATATTTTGTTAGACATTAAATAATTTTTGATTAACAAACTCGACGATTTAAAAGCGACAATGGCAACACAGTACGAAAATAAAACATTTTTATCTCCAGCACACGAGACTTTGTAGCGGAAATTTTAAAGATATGCTCATTTTAAAATTATTTTGTGATATTGATGCTAAACTGAATATTATGGTTTAAATGTGATGTTTAATAAATAGAGGTAACGCGTAAAATGTTCGGGAAAAAAAAAAAAAAAAAAAAAAAAAAAAAAAAAAAAAAAAAATCTGAAATGTTTCAGATTTTAAATTACGTCCAAAGGGGCGTTTTTTAACATTTTGTGTGTTACCTTTCTTTATTAAATACTTAAACCATAAGATCTTAACGCACTTAACGCACTTAAACCATAAGATCCAGTGCAACAGCAATATCGCAAAATAGTTTTAAAACGAGCATATCTTTAGAATTTCCGATACAGAGACTCACGCGCTGGAGATAAAAATGTTTTTTCTGCACAATGTTGCCATTGCTCGCTTTGAAATCCTTGAGTTTGTTAATCAAAAATTCGTCAAAGTTTTAAAAAATAGGAAATCGATCATAAAACAAATTTCAAATTTCAAATGCTCATATTCGTTGGAGGATTACGTTATTCAAAATTCGATGACTCTATGTACCGTTGTTTTATCACAATACGAGAAATATACATACATTTATGCAGATTTTTCATTATTTAATTTCTTCAAATATAATGCAGGACTCTAACATTTTGTGGCAACAGTTTGAAAAATGAACCGACATTTATGAGTCCGACGCAAAATGCCAAAACGAAACTAATAGTCCTTCGGGATTCAAATCCCTTTGGACTAAAAAAAAAAAAAAAAAACCTTGGTGGGTAAAAAATAAAATCTAACGGCTTTCAGATTTTTTTAAAAACACTTTTAATTAAATTTTAGTTTCGTTTAGAAATCCGACGGAAAAGTCATGGAGCTGCTAACAATAAAAGAATTCTTTTTTCATTAAAAAATTCATTACTGTTAACAACTGCAAGATAACAAAACAAGAATGCACAATTTTTTTTTTTTTTTTTTTTTTTTTTTTTTTAAGGCCAAAAATAAAACAATTTGAAAAGTGACTCGGACATTTATAGTGAACCAACGTAAATGCCAAAACGGAAATAATAGTCCTTCAGGTCAAATTGCCCCTTTGGACAAAAAAAAAAAAAAAAAAAAAAAAAGGGAGGGGGAAAGGAAAGGTTTCAGATTTTAAATTACGTCCAAAGGGGCATTTTTTTAACATTTTGCGTGTTATCTTTATTTATTAAATATCATGTTCTTCACACTTAAACAATCATATTCAGTTCAAGAGCAATATCGCAAAATAGTTTTAAAATGAGCGAGCGTATCTTTAGAATTTCCGATACACAGTCTGGCGCGCTGGGGATAAAAATGTTTTTTTCTGTACAACGTTGCCATTGCTCGCTTTGAAGTCATTGATTTTGTTAATCGAAAATTCGTTAAAGATTTACAAAATATGAAATCGATAATAAACTAAATTCCAAATTTCAAATCTTGGCTTCCAGATGCCCATATTCGCAGGAGGATTACGCTATTGAAAATTGGATGGCTCTAGGTACGTTGTTTTATCGCAATGCGGGAAACATACGTACATTTATGCAGGTTCTTCATTATATAATTTCTTTAAATATAATACATGGGCGATAATATTCGTTGGTGGTAAAAATTTGAAAGGGGAAATAACGTTTGTTGTGAATCCACGTAAAATGCCAAAGCGAAATCAATATTCCTTCTGTGCAAATTGCCCCTTTGGACTAAAACGTTCGTGAAATTAAGTCGAAAATTCATAAAAATCCGCATTATTATTTCATTGTGTGAAATACAGCAAATATTGTAATGGCAAAATTTTGCAAAACCTATTTTTAAATGCGCGTCGTGTGCAATTACGTACACATCTCGCACAGCTCAAAACGATTAGCCGTAGGTCATTGAAACTTTGTATATGAGTTGTATATTCTTTAGCATAGATGTTGTAAATCTCCTATTTTACAGCAATCGGCAGTACCAGAAGTATGTATATATATATATACGAGTATAAACTCACCCTTTTACTGGCTTAAAAATCCTTACTCGGCCTTTATTTTCACAATCATTTGTCGTTACATTTCTAATTAGAGAAGTGTTTTGAATGGAGAAAATATTTATGTTTGGCAATATCAAATTTTTAAAAATCGAAAAATAACGTAATTTAATTTTTCCTATTATACTTACATTCGGGAACGTTTTATATTCGTTAGGAAAAAATAAAATTTGAAAGCGTTTTTCTCCCCTAAGATAACATTTGGTCGGTATATTTTATTTCAAAATAGCAAAGCTGCTGCATATGTCTTTCGGTAGAAAACCGCTCGGTCGGTGTTACCTTAAAAATGCTAAAACTGGCGAACGTAAACATTTCGTCACGACTTCAAATCCTTCCGCATTTCTAACGCGAATATGAGGCAGTTTCCTATGAATATCTTTCGCGAAAGTATCCCTCTCCTTAAACAAACAATTGTCGGTCACTTTTCGTGATTATCTAAAGGATCTAAATGCAAGTGGAAAACATCCAGCATCAATATTAAAACTTAAAAAAAAAAAAAAAAAAAAAAAAAAAAAAAAAAAAAAAAAGAGCGTACAGCAAATTTTGAAAAATTGGCCCAGAATATATTATTTTCATTACAAATGCTCAGCACGAAATTTTTGAAGAAAGTCATATCGATAAAAATTAAGTTAAAAATTAATTTCAACATTTCTACGAACTAAACATTTAAAACAAGACTAAAATAAAATAGTGTAAAATTTGAAAATGAACAAGATACTTAATTTTAACAAGAACCTCCATTTTTTTAATAAAATTTTTTATAAACATGTGTTGTCACGTGAAGACATCTGATGTGACTTCCTAGAACGGCCTATTAACTTATACACATTTTTTGCTGCACTTCATTTAAATTTACTTCCTGTAATATATTTCTCATTCAATTAATTCAATTTCCTCTTCGCGACAAGGCTAAAATACATGAAACCTCAAAATATTTTCGTTAAAATTTGTAAAACACAGAAAAACTTAAACCATCAAATACAGTTAAAAACAGTTAAAAATTTTTATAATTAAAATTAGAGTTTCTACGCAAAACCAAGAAATTCAGCCAGCGGACAGCAAAACAAAATTTACGATGCACAAAATTGAAAGTTAACTTTCGGTCCCACTGAGCAAAAATACACCAAAGTTGGTGCCCCAAATGATTTAATTCACTACTGTACTAAGAGTTTTAAATGAAAATTAATGGCTTAAGCTTTGCTCCTGACCAGAAGCTTTGCGGCTACCTTCTTTGTTCAAGGAATATGTGCTGATCTAACAAAAATGTAGAGCGCTCGTCCGTATGTGAACCAAATATTGCGAATCCCGACTTGCTTTCCTCAATAATAAAGTTATCTTGAATCCGGACATTGTTTGCCTTGCCAAGTTTCTTCGCCACCGCCAAGCTCCAAATCATTCAAATTTATATCATAATATTTTGTGTACCTGCTGCCTAGAATTCCAATGGAAAAAGTATCTGCAAGTTCATCGTTCTTAAAGTTAGATATCATCGAGTATCCAAATACGGTACTTACTTCATTTTGCAAATTCTTCAGAAAAATTGCATGGAACTAACTCCCAATGCAGTGCTTCCATTACATGTATATATATATGTTTCATAAGAATAAAAGTAAAGTTAAATTACATTTAAATAATTCTCTTGCGCCATTGCTGCAAGGAATGAGATTTGAATTTAACAAATATTCTATCATTCGTATAAAGCTAATTTAAAGCAAATTTAAATTTAAATTAAAAATTATGAAAATCTAATTGTATAGAAATAAAAGATTAATTATTGACTTGGGTCGAGGACTACGTTATTTAAAATTTGGTGGCTCTAAGTACAATAATTTTTTTCACAATACAAAGATCATACATAAATTCATGCAGATTCTTCATTATTTAATTTCTTAAAAAATAATACAGAGTGATAATATTTGGTGGCAATAATTTCAAAAAGTTATTCGCCGTTTATATCGAAAGACACATAATATCGTTTCGAGACTGGTGGTCCATGTGGTCTAAATCCCTTCTGGGGTAATAATAAGAAATCTAAGTTTTGAAAAAAAAAAAAAGAAAAAAAAAAAAAAAAATCGCTTCACCACGTCGCATTGTCATCAACCGATTGTGCATGTGAAAAATTTGAATTCAATAGCTTATCAGGAAGCAGGTTAAAAGTTGATGACAAAATACCACCTACAGTGAAACACACGAGCGAACTAAACAAAAGCTTACGAAAACAGATCTTCGTAAAGGCGAGGAAATTTACTTTCTCGCCTTTTTATATTTATTATTTTGACTCACTTTTCAGGAGATTTTTATTTTAGCCATTGGTGGATGACTTGCTGAAAGGTACTACAATTTTTATAGTAGGTCACCGTTATGAAGAAGTCTTTCAAAATTATGGCGGCGTACCTATGCAAAAAATGTTTCCTTCGCCATTAGTGGGCTATTTCTATGAAGGTATACCTTGGTAAGAGACCCCTTTATGAAAAAATAATTAAAATAGGTAAATTAAAACCAGCCCGCAAAATTCAGTATTTCGCCCATATAGCTCAGCGAATTTTGTCTCTGCCTGTTCTTCGCAATAAAATTACTGTTCTAAGGAGAAATATGCATGCATTTATGCATATTTTTCATTATTTAATTTCTTCAAATATAATGCAGGACTCACATTGGGTGGCAACAGTGTAAAAAGTGAAACGGACATTTATAGTGAACTAACGCAAAACGAAAGCAGTAGTTCTTCATGGACAAAATCTCTTTGGACTAATAATAATTGTTAACTGTAATTATTTCTCAATCGAATCCAGGCTTTTTCAGAACGATTGGCGGCTACATTCTACTTTTCTGTCATATCGTAATCTCTGCAAGGGAGGGGGAGCTATAAAACCGAGCCAATCTACTTAAAGATGAATTGACAGTTATCTTTTAATGTCACAGATCACGTGACCGCAAGAGAACCAATCACGAACTCAGAAGCTCAGAGGCCGCAAGTTTCAGCGCAGTAACTCGATGACCGGCTGACGAGTCCGCGGATTCTTCCTCACTGTAACCGCCGCGTCAGAGAGAGCCCATCTCCGATGCGCAGACGAAAGAGACGATAATTGGCATCATTAGCCTCGGAAAAAGACCTTTCACTGACTGTAAAATGGCGGGTGGGGCGGAATATAGTGTCCGAAAGAGGAAAAGGTTCGAAATGTGTTCTTTCTTTATCCGGCCGACAAAAGAAAGGCGCAAAGACAAAAAGGATTTGCAATTCTGATTGGTTTTAGCTGCATTTGTATACACTTTGGGCGGGCGGGGGATCAATAAAACTGGTTACTTAACTGATAATTTTTTATTATTTTTTATTATTAATTGGTGATTTTTCTTATTCAATGCAGTTTAATTATTATTAATCGATTATTTAAGATACAGTATAGCAAAAGTAAGAAATCAACAAAATCGTTTATTTAACATATTCCGAGATAAGAACACCTTTACCTGAATTTTGTAAAGTTTTTGGAAGTTGCGTTAAGCTGTGCTACCATGCATTTATCATCTGTGTAATGTGGTAAATACTGACATTGCACAAAACATAAGTTTACATTTCAAATTAGTTTCTATTTAGCACAACACATAAACAGTTATCGAAATGCTGCTATTTGGAAAAGCTTAAGATATTAAATTTGCGTTTCAAATTTATTTAGTTTAAATAATAATAGTTAACTGTAATTAAATTTTAAAGTCAGCGATGATAATGTAGGATCGGTACTTACTGTTCAGGAGTATGATCTCTGTGAACTTACTTCCTAGGTGGCCGTCTAGGGCACCTAGTTACAAATAACTAGTTCAAGTTACAAATAACTTGAATATTTAATGAAAACATGAATAATTGTTACAAACTACAAAATGATTACATGCGTGAAAGGAAAAAAGATGGGTTTATTTACAAATGAAGAGAAGTAACCGGCTTTTACACGTAAACATCTTTCAATTGCGTCAATCTCTTAATCCGCAATCATCTGAATCTCTCATCGGAAAAAAAAAAATAGTTTCTTTTTACACCTTGCCGTGTCATCCGATTATTATCGACGATACAATTAATTCAGCAATTTATTATTGCTCACGGAACCGGGCAACTTAAAAGCAATACGCTCCCTTCTTATTTAAGTAATGTTAATGCATTTTTTTAAGGATTTCATGGACATACTGCATATGTTAGAAAGAAAAATATAAAATAAAATTTAAATTTAAATTTGAAATGAGTTTCGCTTTTGATTTCGTTCATCTTGACAGTAGTAACATAGTTATAATAAATTTCTCTGAATTACGTCATTTTAAATGAGTCCTTGTCACGTAAAATAACAATAACTATAATTACAATAAAATAATGTTAAATTGTGCAAATCCAAGCTCAATTACCCAATAGGAATAAAATAAAACGCCAATTATATTATTCTTAACCTAACCTTTGTATTGCATCTATGCAATTTTTAGTTTCTCCGACCTGTTAGCTTTCTATCCTCTTCTCCTGACTTATGCATCAACTATATCATAAAAATACAAACACAATTAAAAAAAAAAATCTGAAAGGTTTCAGATTTTAAATTACTCCTAAGCGGGCTTTTTTTTTTTTTAATGTTTTGTGTGTTACCTTTATTTATTAAATATCATGTTCTTTGCACTGAAGCCATAAAATTCAGTTCAATAGCAATGTCGCAAAATAATTTTAAAATGAGCATACCTTTAGAATTTCCGATAGCTCCGCGTACTGGAGATAAAAAAGGTTCTTTCCCCCGTAGAGTGTTGCCATTGCTCGCTTTTAAATCGTTGAGTTTGTTAATCAATTCGTTAACGTTAGTAGAGGAAAAAGGAGAGTTCTGGGCCGGGATCTTAGGGATCTGGAGCTGAGAGGGAAATCCCGAGAAGGAAGGGTCAGCCGTCGAAGGGAGGCTTATCTGAAAATGGGAACAGGGGAGCCTTATCAGGAAGTGGATGCGAGTAGAGTAGTTGCTACGTGTCAGAAAAGGGACGTGTGCTTAGATTATTTTCTTTTTTTAATTTGGTGATTTAGGCATTTAGTAGTTATATGATAATTTGTAAACTTGCTTATTTATATTGAGTTCTTAAAAACGTATATTAAGTAGGTGTTTTAAGTGACTGATACAGTTATTATCTTGAAACAGATATAAAATGAAATGTTTCCTTAACAACTTTGGAAAATAATTATTTTGTTACTTGCCAAAGGTTGAATGTCTATAATACTGCTAATTATAATGGGTTTCATACAAACATTCTAAACCAAATCAGAAGTTTATTAAAATACAAATCATAGTGAGTACTATTTTTTTTTAATTTGGTGATTTACACATATCCATGTGAGCACTTGTGAACTTACTTACTTATATTGAGTTCTTAGAAACATATATGAAGTACGTATTTTATTTTTGTTAAACAGATATTAGTATATAATAAAATGTTTCCTTCACAGTATAACCTCTTCCGAAGATAATTATTTTCTTACTTTTATTTATCCTATGACTGAATATCTTCAAAACTGCTACATGTCATCACAATTTAATAAGAGATAATATTTTACTGATTTATCGGGGGTGATTTTCCTTCGCTAATCAATTTTTGACCTTTGTGTTTTTTCTTCGTATTCCAACTGTTTTACTACGTATATGATGATTATCTCCTAGTTACCCTGAACGAGGATTATTTTCGAATTTATTGATTGAGTGATCCTATACACTCAGAATTTTACCTTTTTTCTTAAATCTTCTGTTCATAATATCACATATACTTTCCGTAATCTTCATTACATTACTCATTTTTATTCTTAAATTAATTTTACCCAGAGTTTTTCAGACTTGTTAGGCAATACCTTTAACTTATTCGTTATATTTTATGAGTGTAATTACTAAAACACGCATTTTCGTTTATTATATTATTCAATGTTAGATGTAATTTTTAACTTTTTTCGTTTTTTTTCAACGTTAGCGATCTTCAACATATTCTGTATTTTAACTTATTTCAGACATTCAATTGTTATTTGCTCAGTTTTGCTTCTATCTAATTTGGTGAAAAAGTTTATGTTATCGGTAATATGACAAGTAGCACCTGAGTCAACTGCCCAGTTTGAGTTTTGAAATTTTCTATCTCTGGCGACTTCGACCGTGTAATTCTCAGTCTTCTCAAGATTCTTATTTTCGTTTTCATCTTCATGTTTATCCTCGTTTATACCAACTTTCGTTTTCTGTTTATTTCCATAATTTCTTTTATTCGTTTGCTCTTCATTCTTGAAAAATGGGTTACTTTCGTTTTTGTCTTTTTCTTTGCAGTTATTTAAGAATCTGCATTCTTTTTCTAAGTGTCCTTTTTTTTTTTTTTTTTTTTTTTTTTTTTTGCAATAATTGCATCTTCGCTGATTGAAATGCTTGAATTTTGTGTTAAAATTCGTTTTGAAGGCAGTTGTTTCTTCTGTTCGCGTGCCTTCTTTTCTTCTCAGGCATTCGTCGATGAGTTTCCTTTTTACGTATTCCAACGTTAATTCTTCTTCTGGGCATGCTTCTAAAGCTGTAATAAGATTTTCGTAGCTTTTTGGTAAGCCGCTTAGTAAGAGCGCTGCAATGTGACTGTCCTTTATTTCTTCACCGATTCCTCGCAGTTCGTTCTACGATTTCGAGCATTTTGTTCACGTGTTCTTTGAGTTTGTATTCGTTTTCTGCTTTTAACGTATACAGCTTTCTGAGAAGGTAAAGTTTACTGGAAAGATTATTTCTTTCATGTATTTTCTTTAATTCATTCCATATTTCTTTGGCTGTCGTTTTATTTCTTATGTGTATGATTTGGTTGTTTTCTACGAGTAAACTAATGGTAGCTTTTGCTTGTTCATCTCGTTTTCTCCATTCGGCGTTTATTTCTTTTGGTGTATCATCAGCGATTAAATCTCATACGTTTTCCTTTTTCAGGATCATTTCAAGTTTGTATTTCCATACTTGGTAGTTGTTATTGTTTAGTTTCATGATCGTATATTTATTTTCGCAGCTTGTAGCCATTTCTGCTTCTGTTTTTCGAATGCGCAGTACACAACTATGCAGTTTTGTTTAGCTTTTGAAGACAGGCTTGGCTTTTCCTTTTTCGGATTATCCAGCGGTAATTTATGGAAAAGTATCCTTTCTGTTTGTATTTTTTATCCTTGATAGCTTATCTCAATATATTTTATGCGTTTAGTTGAAGTAAACATACGCTCAGTCTCATAATCTATTGTTGAAGGTATTCATGGTTCATTTTTGTTTACTATTATAACTTCGCTAAATCGAGACGAGCAGATAAATAAAACAGAATTAAAGTTCTTACCTTAATAAAGTTTAATCCAAGCTGCGGATGTAAAGGAACACGATCATTATATTAACAAACACAAAATAACATGTTTATTAGATATTAGAAGAAAAAATATCTAGTCATGATTACAAGCGTTGTTTACTGTCCATTGCATAACGCGAGAAGTGAGTCATGCAAGAAGAGAATGTTTCTCCTTCTTTTGGATCAAGTCCAATTACAGTTAGCGGGGGTGAGGGAGAAATTAACGTCGGAGTGTACAGCTTCATCGCTGTCATTATGAATTGCTCCACAAAATTTAGTTCAACAGTTTCAAAGTAATTTTAAAACGAGTATATCTTTAGAGTTTCCGATACACAGTTCGACGCGCTGCAGATAAAAAGTCCCCCCCCCCGTAGAGTGTTGCCATTGCTCGCTTTTAAATCGTTGAGTTCGTTACTCAAAAATTCGTTAAAGTTTTACAAAATATGAAATCGATATAAAACAAGTTCCAAATTTCAAATTTGGGCTTCCACAGGCACATATTCTCAATAGGACTACGTCATTCAAAATTGGATGGCTCTAGATACCGTTGTTTTATCACAATGCGAGAAATATACATACATTTATGCAGATTTTTCATTATTTAATTTTTTTAAATACAATACAGGGCTCTATAACATTTTGTGGCAACAGTTTGAAAAGTGAACCGACATTTATAGGAGTCCGACGCAAAATGCCAAAATGAAAGTAATAGTCCTTCGGGACTCAAATCCCTTTGGAGTGAAAAAAAAAAAAAAAAAAAAAAAGGGCAGTTCTATATCTCCCATTCTACTCGGCCGATTGACGAAATTCAAATTGCGTTTTTCATGTCTCGAAAGCGAAACTTAGGATATGTATTAGATTTATATATAGCATTTTTCTAACGCAGGTATTTTACACAAAATCGGACTTAACATACCAATTCTTTTCTATATTTCGATTCTACAACCCAAATTATGCTTAGATGTCAAATTTTGTAAAATTTGGTGCGAAATTTAAGGAGAAATTCAAAAAATTATCTTCGCACACTTTTACCTATTTGCGCCACGAATAATTCACTTGGCGAACTTCTTAATATATGGCAACCAATTTTCCTTTCCTTTCCATTATGCCGGAGCGGAAAAAAAGCACCTCGTTCCTGCCTTTTTACGTTGTGCACGAGCGGGGTTATTTCGTTCCTTCTTTCAAATAACTTTAGCAGAGTGACGAAACCAAATTTGATGTTTTATCGCTTTCAACAAATATGCCAAATTTTAAAACGCCCCAATATATAAATTCACGTATATCTCCGGAAATTTTGAATAAAAAATTGTAATTTTTTGCAGTTATGCTTAGAAATACGTCTACTTTAAGATGATGGTAAAAATTTTATAGATTTTTTATAGATTTACAGATTATTAGATATTTTTGAAAAAATTATAAAAATTATTTAAAAATGCAAATTTAAAAAATAAATCATAAACAAATGAGTGAATTTTATTGGGAACGAACCTGAATTTCGAATCGGAATTTTCACGTTTTTCTCAATGTGTAACATGAAAAAGTTCCAATTTCCTTTAAAAATTCCTCCTTGAGGGCATTCCTCTTCTTAGGCAGAAAGCCTTAGCTTGGTTTGCTGTAATAATCAAATCTAATCCGTTGCAACTGCAATGGACTTGGATCACTAGTATCGTTTCATGACATCCTGGAGGATTTTTTCCGCACTGAAGCGTTCTCAAAAATGGCACTTCCGGGCATAAACTCTGGGGAAACATGAAATTTTCTAACAAATGTAACTAATCATGGAAAGGAAGTTATGCTTTCGGTCCAGACACTGAATAGTGAGGTTTCAGTGAATATGCACGAATTAAGGTGCCCTCAGCACAGTTTTAATATTTGATGTCTGTGTATATGTGTGAGGCGATTTTTTTCGTCTGCGATATTTCTTATACTGAACTTATAAAAATTTCTGCTTTCCGTATTTAAGCTTTCTACGTTCATTTAAGGAGTTGATTAGATTTTCGTTAAAATTGGACATTCGGAAGTTTTACCTTACTCGCAGTCCATAGCGGTTTTTTTTTTTTTTTTTTTTTTTTTTTTTTTTTTTTTTTTAACGACAGGAATTGGTACTTTACTTGACGCCTATAACCATTTTTATCAATGAGATAAGATATCAGATTTTTCCTATAACTTTTTGTGAGGTTTACCCATTTATATTTAATTAATAGTTCATTTTAAGTTTGACTACTGTCCTATTACTCTCTTTTCGCCCACGATTTTCATGCCAGAATGTAAATGAGACAGCGAACGTTTGTTCAGATTAAAGCTAAAAGAAATGCAATTTGAGCAAGAATTTCGGAAGTTAGCTTTAGAACGTATCTGCTTATTCCAGGCCACGTAGTGCTGTAATTATTAGCGACGTTGAGTGTTTCTAGCCATTTAGCTTTCTCTCTCCGGTTCGCTACAAACCAGAGTCTTCCCTGTTCGTTAAAGTATTCTGTGAGCAGTTCGGCTAATCTACCACACCTTGAAATTGTTATCTGTTATGTATTTCTATTAAGCCAGAAGTGGCTTGCCTCATGTAAACCCAAGTCGGATCATTTGTTAAGTTGTGCTCAAATAGAAGGTCCTATACACCCTTCTACTGATTTCTATTTTGTTTCACAAGGCTAGAAGATAATTTTTCAACAATCCTTTTAAAGTCTATAGTTTATGTTCTCAAAGAGACATAGATTTTACATTTTGACTAACCAGTTCTTACACATGGCCAATTATACTTACCAAAATACCAACAATACTGGAAGTATCACTTTATTTAAAGTTAAAACATAGACTAAATATTGCTGCGATAGGCCATTTTGATTATGCAGGTATAAATAAAAATTTAAAAAAAAAAAAAAAAAAAAAAAAAAAAAAAAAAACCCTTTTACACATAGACAAGTGCACCTAATAAAATATAATCAATTTTGCTTACAAAAAATCAACCGGAAGGAACACTTTACTTAAACCTCGTTGCTGTTTAAAATTTGGATTTAGAAGGAGATCATGTGCTGAGCATGTCAGCTATATTTAAATAACGTCCATTCCTGTCGTTGATTGTTGGGCTGAATGTATGCCGTGTATTATTAGTTTTTCTCCAATGTTCATTTTAGAATACTTAAGTAAAAGGAATTTAACCCTTACTGATACATTGAAAGAGAAACGTGCACAATGTAACTATTATTGGTTTCGGCAATTTCGTGTAATTCAAATTCTAAAGTTACAGCTTGAAGACGCATTAAAACCGAAACTGAAGATAGCAAAAGGTGGATGGCGACGCAAAACTATAACTGTGAATATTATAGAACATATCTATGTGACGTGGCCGAAGCAGAAGTTAAATTAATAACGGAAGTCACTATTACAAGTTGTCGAAAGATAATTAGAGAGATGAGGTTTGTGCGGATGTACCACCAAACTGCTGTTACCCATCCAGGAATCATACTATTTCTTGTGCGGAAATGTACTTGTTTTTCGATTTGCAAGGAAATGTCGAGTGTCAAAATGCACCTGATTTTCGAGTTCTGCGGAAAGGTCGAGTGTCAAAATATATCCGATTTCCGAGTTGTGCAGAAATGTCGAGTGACAAAATGCACCCTTTTTTCGATTTGGGCGGAAATGTTGAGTATCAAAATGCACTTGTTTTTCGATTTGCGCGAAAATGTAGAGTGGCAAAATGAACCTGTATTCGAGTGCTGAGGAAATGTTGAGTGCCAAAATGCACCTGTTCCCGAGTTGTGCGGAAATATCGAATATCAAAATGCACTTGTTTTTCGATTTGCGAGGAAATGTCGAGTGTCAAAGTGCACCTGTTTTCAAGTTGTGCGAAATGTATGCAAAAGTGCCACTAAAACGAGGGTGACGTCAGTAATTCTTTTGGAAGAAAATTTAGCATTATATTTATACAGTGTCTGTCTATATTAATTCTTTAAATAATCTTTGGTATACACTTGTTTTTGATTTAGAAAAGATTTTGTAAAAATATATAAAAAAAATTTAACTTCCTTAGGTTATTATTATTATTATTATTATTTTGCGAGTAATATTGAGAAAATGAACTTCGAGTTTCACTGTTTTTGACTATGCTCTTCGTTTAGTATACAAACCAGCTTTATAAAGCCTGTTTGTTTGTTTAAAAAGTACAAAAAGTACTGTAGGCATATTTTTAAATGCTCTCAACTCCCGATCTACCGAGATGAGAATTAATCGCAAATAAAACTTTTTTTTTTTTTTTTTTTTTTTTTTTGTAGAACAATAGAAAAGCTGTCGGAGAATTGACCATTTCCCAGCTCGCCTGGATGATAAGATCTCGGAATAATAATACCTAATATACCACCTATATGATAAATACTCTGGTTACATAACGTAAACTAGCTTAGCGTACAGTAATAGTTTTAAATATTATAGAATCTACTACAGACGATGTAACATTAAAAACCTTGTTATTGTGAACTTTTACGTAAAGGACAGTCTTTTTAATAACCATTTTATACTTAATAATCGTTTGTACATGTAAATTTGATTTTTGCAACCATATTTTATATGTTATTTATAACAAGTTTTCTAGTAATTGTTTCTCAAATGTTTCTAAATCTGGATTAGTTTATTTTTTAACACTGTCAGGCACAATAGAATCAATCAAACTTTGCAAATTGCATTTTATTCTGCATAATTTATTTTCTGAAATTTCTCTTGATAAGTCTTTTATTTATAGAACCATATTTATTTTCTGCTGCCACAGGCTCGAAAGAAATCCGTGTCAAATAAATCTAAAGCACTTAACGACGTCTCAACTCTGACAGATTCCGAATAGAACGAGTCAGATGCCAAAACAAAACGAATTCAATTTCAAATGTAGAATCAAAATAAAACTTTAAAATTATAAGCGAATAAAAATTTTTGATTGACATGTTGTTGCGAGCTGATTTCTTTAATAAACGAATTAAGGCGTCGTTTAATACATATCTGAGTTTTAAATTAATGTAACTGTTCGTATAAAATGTACGCAAGTAGTACGTATTATTAGTTTATCTACAACTACATATCAAAGAATCAGCTATTCAATTCTAATATCTTTTATAAGTATTAAATTTATTGATTCATGCAACCGAAAAGAAAATATGACATATAAATACGTATCAAAAAACTTTTAAAGTTGCACAGTTTACTTCAGAATAAAATGAAAAATAAAATATTAAGTTTTAACTGTCATTATATTTTTAATCACGTGAGACAAAAAATGAAATAACCAAGGTATCAATAATGGCCGATTTATTACAAAAGGACCAATTTGAGTGAATTAAATATTTTTTCTTATAAATAAAATGTGTTTACAGTTTTAGGGCTAATTATTCTTAGCGAATTCCAGCAAACTGTCAAATCATAATTGACAACATTTATTGCTATGACTTCGTAACATGCTTTTCTTAAAATATCTTCTGCTTACGGACAGAATTTTCTGTACAGTTAATCGTTATGGCAACCAGAGACATAGCAATAATCGAATGTATGAAAGAATCAAACAGCTGTATGAATTTGACAAGAGCTGTATAGATTTACAAGTGCACAGGCTGTTCGCAGACTTTTTGGGAAATTTTTTTTTTTTTGTTTGTTTTTAAAAGTGATTGAATCATGTTCTTCTTTTGTTCCGGTTAAGGTTTTCACGCCTTTAATTAATTTGCATGAAATGGTTACAGAATTATCAACAATATAAAGGGTTAAGTGGCGCTAGGCCTAACGCCGCCACCATTTGTTTACATTTGGAACTTAGTAGAATAGTGAAAACCGTACTATGTCTATGCAGCAAGTAACGCTTACAATAGTAACACTTAACACGTGAAAATGATAAATATATGCCAGTGTCATAAAACTTACCTTACATATGAGAAAAGACGATATAAATGCTTCTAATGCAGGAAGGAGGAATGAAAGTTAAGAATGTATTGGTAGCGATAAAGTGCCTTCATAAAACAATCATAGCAATTTTGTTCCGATTTGAGGCTTAGAAGAGATATGATAATTTTTTCCGATATGAGCCCGATTTCGAAATATCTCCTCATTTCATTTGTAACACAGTCTGTGTTTTGACACCTTCTTCTGTAAACAACAGAAAGTAAAGTCAGGGCTTTCAATGACATAAAACTTTTTTATCGTGATTTATCGTGTTTACTAGCTTAATAATCGCACTTTGTTTGACGATTTTTCATTGTGAAAGTCTAGGTGCGTCTATTATGCGGGGAAATCTACTACTCAATATATACTCTTTTGACGATTTTTGCTGCTTTAAAACGGGGGTGAGACTATTACGCTACTCACGTAATAGTCTCATCCCCGGTTTGAAGGGATCTTGTAGGACTATGACTGAAAATGAACATGAATCTTGTAGAGCTCTGATTTATATATGAAAACAAATATTGTATAAATATTTTCATTTCAGTTTTATAGTGTATTATTTTAGTGGTATCTTTCAACCTCGTTTTACATGTTTCCATCCGTTTTATTTTAAAATAAATCGTAAATCGTATCGTCGGAATGGCTGTTAATTTGCCCCGACATCTTCTAAAACAACTCCTTTTATGTTTCTGTACTTCAATTTTTGTTTCATGTCTTGTACATACATGGCTTTCCTGATAAAGGACTTTATCGTCTGCACTTTTAAAAAAAAATTATTTATATATATCTTTTAAACTAAAAGACCTTCCATCATAAACTAGAGTTTTTGTCCCTTCTGAGTTTCAATACATTCTATTTCTCTAAGATCTTGCTAAAAGGGCTCCTAACGTAACCCTACAGTACCAGAGTCTTAGCTGGGGCTTTCAGTGCCGGGGACAACTGAAGATTTCGCGTCCTCTTCTGTTTGCTTAGAATGGAAAATATTTACTTCTAAAATATCGTAACATCAGTTTGGCTCCCCCTGGATGCTGCGCTCAGGGACAGATGTCACTCCTTGCCCCTCTCTAGCTACGTTCCTGTGCAGCACCGTACGCCAAGTTAAAAAAGAAAAAGAGAAGGGGGGAATGGCGACATTGAATTACCCCTCATGTAAATTGCCACTTACTCTGATATAGTTGCTTTTCTTTTTGAAAGTTTATCTCAAAATTGTAGTTATATTACCAGTGTCCTCTTTCTTAAAATACTTAAAATTTTTAATCTAATGCTTTACTTTATTTCACCGCATGCTTCATATGACCTCATATTTTTCACGTATTAAGTAACTCTCTTACAGCAATTTGTGTCACCAGCTCAAACGATTTCCCAGACGCTTCGGCAGTTTCACCCTTTCGACCGGTTTCACTCATAGTTATTATTTGGTTTAAATTCTTGTACTCTAACTTCAATCAAAAGTCATTGTTTAAATTAATGTTCTGCGAAATTAAAAAATACCCAACTTGTTTGATTAGGAGTAGGGCCTTCGGCCCAGGTAGCCTGGTGCTAGCACCTTCTGTCTGGAAACTTGGAAAAAAAAATGGATACCATAAATTGGTCTTTAAGAAAGGTCAAACGCGAAGCCAGGCTTTTACGAACCACATGATTATTTTGGTATAACGAACGGAGGGTGAAGTGTTTTAAATTTACTCTCCTATATCTTTAAACGAAAGACCGGAAAATGGAGGACAATATATGGAAATGATGGTCCAAAGCTATTCTATTGCACACTAAATCGAAAGTAAAATTATCAAGGCTCTTTTGGGACATCACTGTAATGTAACTACTATAAATCGTAAGAAATTTCACTGTAAGCAACTTAACATGTTTTTGCAATGAGATCATGGTCCCCGTGCTAGAAAAAAGCCGGATCTGGTGTGAAAAGGCGGCGATGTTTGGGGCCCGCGCTCTGATCGCCCTAATGGGCCCTCCGAGGTGCTCATTGAGACGTCAGGCACCCCACCGGCACTAAATGCGTGTCACCGCTCCTACCCGGACGATTTGCGAACCAGCAGGTGCCCCCCCCCTCCTCTCTGAGAAATTCTCCTCCCTCCTCCAGTCGCTGTCAAGGGCTTGACAAGAAGCAGCTCGGGTTGTCTTTGTTGCAATTATGACGTTACAACTGGCTTATCTGGCGACACTTGGCGAGGTGTTTAAGTGCGCCAATTACGTTAAATGCACCGCCAAGCCATTTTTGGACAAAAATGTTAGCTTTATGATAAAACTTATCAAAAGTCCGATGCGGACACCCTATGACTTCCTTGTATGTCCTATTAAATTATACAGATTTTTTTGCTGCATTTCATTTAAATGTATTTCCTCGAATTAATCGAAATTAACCGCACCCTCGAGGCAAGTTGAATATGATAACAAAATCTCCAAATTTTGAACTCAAATATCCTGATCAATTTTTATCGTACGGGAATCAAGGACCGGAAAATAGCATTGAAAGTTAGATTTCGTTATGTGTCCAAAGTAATTCTTTTCTTTTCTTTTTTAATTTGACATTGCCAAAAGGTGAATATTTTCGTTATTCAAAACTCTGCTGTATATAACTAAAAATATATAACTAAAACTAACGATAGCGAAAATAAGGCAGGGTAACGACTTCTTAGACGGAAAAGGGAGTAGGTATATATATCTATATATATAAACTTAAAGCTTCTAAATTAGTTAGTAAATTGGAATAAAAGCAAGGCTATTCCTCTATAATATCATAATTGCAACCGTGTGTAAGAGGTTTAACACAATATCAAAACTAATCCAATTAAAGAGGGAATTCATAGTAGAACAATCTCGAAAAATAAAAATGCAAAAGGGAAAATATACAAAATTATACAAATAAAAATTGATCTCCTTTTAGTGAAACTCCAATTTAGAACTCATCAGGTGAAAATGAATTAAAGCTTCCTAAAAGTCGATTAATATGTTTCGAAAATCTGTTTCTTTCTTTTGACCCATTTCAGATCAAAAACCGTAGAAAGATTTCATCAAATTTTTATTTAAGACATTAAGATTCATATAAAAAGTAAATTTCAAATTTCGAAGGTACCAGAATTTTCACTACACATTTTCGAAACACTTGGAAAAAAGAATAAAACATTACATAGTTCCAAAATGATAATTAAAAAAAATAGAACTTTACATTATGTACATTGAAATTAAAAAAAAAAAAGGTTAAAAACAATATATGCTAATCCGAAATTCAAAAGCAAGTGGAAATAAAGAGCAAAACTAATAATCATTTAAACAAACTAAAAAATTGAGAGGTCCCCGATTAAGCTAAACTAAACTTTTAATATCAAGAAAACGATAAACTGTACTTAGAGATTTCTGTATATAGTAAATAATATATATATATATATATATATATATATATTTGTTACTCCCGAATTTTCATACGCACGTTCAGACGTCACGAAAAAATCCATTTTAAATAATTTTACAATCGTTTTTGACAAAAACAGTTCCTTATACTGTCCGTACCTGGAGATGACACTTAAAAAACCGTCCAAATGGATTCGGAAACCATGAAAATGGATAATTTCGTTCAAATATAATACCCAAAATTTTTCGAGATTACAGTACTTCCATCACTTCCTACAAGGAAATAACAGTAATGACCATACATAATTTCCATAAAATAAATGTGTAAATTAAGTTATTGCAAACGAAACGTTTCTTTTACATTTTTTATTTATTATTTATTTATATTTATTCATTGTGTAATTATACATTTACTATTTTACGTAAGATTTCACATATAAATATACAATCTTTTGCAAAAAAATCGAAGTACCATGAAGGATATGGTTGCTTTTGATGAAATTGAATATGTGTAAAACTCACACACAGATAATAAAATAATTAAAAAATCAAGGTCATAGTACCTGTTCACGACTCACAATCACCCATTGAGTGTTCAAATAAGTAGTTGGTCGAACCGCCCCTGGCGGCATTGCATGCTTGAATTCGTTGAGGCAAGAAGTGGTAGAGGTTCCTAATGTCATCCTGCGACACATTCTGCCAGGTATTCATCAGTTGTTGCTCTAGATATGCGATATTTTGTGGTTACCAAATCTGACGGCCAGACATGTCCCAGCCATGCTCTATTGGTGAAAGGTTTGATGACCTTGATGACCGAGAGAGAGTATCAACCGCACGGAGACAGTCCAGAGATATGCGAGCGGTATGTGGCCTGACATTATCTTGTTGGAGAATGGCCCCAGGAGGACGTGTCATGAAGGTTAATTCAACCGTCCGCAGGATGGTATCAACATATCGTCGAGCTGCTAAAGATGTACGGAGGATTACTAAAGATGACCTGCTGTCATAAGAAATAGCGTCCCACACCATCACACCAAAGGTTATGGCTGTATGCCTTTGTAAAACAAAGGCTGATTGGGACCGCTGGCCCCGTCCTCTCCAGACACGAACATGGTGGTCATCTGCTTCAAGAGTGAAGCGGGATTCATCGCTGAACACTACACGATGCCAGTCTGATGGCAGCCATGATGATCGGCTGCGACACCACTCCAGACCACTCCGCCGATGTTGTGGGATCAAAGGCAAACGTCTTAAAGGCCTCTGTGAGCGTAACCCTGCCTCAGAACAAGCGCCGTGAGATGGTGGACGGTACCACGGGAGGTATAGACGTGCAGGACTAAAGAGAAGGGCTAGCTCATAGAGCGTTTCCCCCTGAAACAGGCAGTGAGGAGTGATGACGTAGCAATGATGGCACTGAGCGCGGAGATGCAATTGACAACATAGAAATTAGCATTTTAAATTTGAAGAATAAGCGTTTAAAATGAGCTGTGTGTGAAAGATAGCTATAATTTGGAAAAGACAATGTTACTGCAGTATGCATTTTACACTGAACATTAAAAAATTTAATAGTACTTACTCAATTTTAAAATAATAGATAAAATGCGCTACTCTTAGCATAAAGTTCCTTTTTTTTATTTGCAGGGATTTTTTTTTTTTTTTTTCTTTAAATGCCTATTTGTTTCTAATCATTTCTTTATCTGCATGTTAACTAAGAGAACTGTACTACTGCAATCTAAGTTTGAGTTTCAGCCTAATTGTAAATTTTACATTAGCATATTTTTCTCCCGATTCATTATAATAACATATATTTTTTTTTAAAATAATTTTGTAACTTAGCCTTACATCAATATTTCATTTAAATAAATACATGTAAGATTGTTATCTTAATTTAGACAAAACAATTTTATTCATAGTACCTAAAATAATTATTTAATTTTTCAAAAGTGGGGGTTAAGGGGGCAGGTCTTCTTATGCCAATTACTTTAATATTATACTTTATAAATATTTTATCTAGAATGCTAAGCTAGCACAAAATCGAATCAATAATAACAGAGGATGCAATAAAAATAACTGTAACAATAACTTAACAGAATTAGTTCTCATTTGAAATATGCTTTACGCTATTAACTTCTAAAATGCAATCTAGAAATATTTCAAATCAAAACATATTATATATACTTACTTTTTGTCTCTCGTTTCCCTTGACCATTAAATAATTTGGTTTTAGTTTGTGACACAATTTAATTCTCTTTAATAATATAAACATTTAAAACAGTTCCATCTTCTAAAACAAATCCTTTATGTAAAAAGTGGTTTCTCAGTAATTTGAGCCCACCAGAGGCTGAGCGGTAAAGTCGCTGAACACTGGTAGTTCGGTCCGAGGTTCGAATCCCGCGAACGGTCTGGCTGCATGGGCGTTTTCGTGGTTTTCCCCATGTGTAACGTGTATACGAGCCAGTTTCCCTTAGAAAGTCCTCCACGAAGGCATCCCTCCCCTTAGGCAGATAGCCCTAGTGTGCTTTGTCATAATTAAATACACCAACACTCAGTAATTTGAGGCAGTGCGCTAAATCTGCAAAAACCCATATTTTTTTCGTTTGGAATACTGGATTTGGAAAATGAGAACTATTAATCGAAATCTGTAACTCTTTCCACAAAGTAGTAGATCCTCCTAAATCAGACACTATTGCTTTCACTTCTACTCTAGATGATTGAATATGTCTTATGAGTGAAAAAAGAAGTTCTTTCTTCATTGGAGTGTTAAAATCAAAAAATATTGGTTGTTTCCACTGCGAAATGAGACCTCTGATTAAAACAAACTGCACTTTTTGAAAAGGACCGATTTTGGTCCAGTTTAGAGTCATAGCAGAGTTTAGAATCTATGTGCATTTCGTCGAAACTGAGAACGCATATTTTTTCTACAGAATTCAAATATTGGCATCTTTCCTTCATTACAGCAAGAACATCACTCTGAATTCCTGGACTACATGAAAATTTAGCGCACCATCTCTTTAATGTGCTAGTGCTAGGTAAAGGAATTCCCATTTTTTCTTTCCCAAAATCGTAGCTTTTAGATGACAGAGCTCTTATGACAATGCAACGTGAAATATCTTCACTAGTCCACCGGATTTTTTCCTTCTTTTCTAGCAATGCGTTAATCTGCGTCTTTGTAAAAATATGCTTTAGACGTTTTTCCAAATTCTCCGATCTGTTCTGTTTTTTTCCTAAATTTCGCTGTTTGGGATTTTAATTTCTGAATTTCCGATACAAATTTCTTTCTAAATGTCGTCCACCTTCTTTGTCGCTAAGCAAACATTCTAAAATCTTTCTTTTCTCTATTTTTCAATATTTTATTACAATTTTCTAAGGATATTATTTTGTTCTTCAAATTATCAATACATTCTTGTTTATCTTTACACTTAGGGAACTCAGGGATATTGTCACATAGGGCATTGTCACTTGTGAGTTTTATTTCAAAATCATTCACATTTGATTTATTATTGTCAGCTTCAATTTCGTTCTCGGCCTCAAAATAAATTTTCTTTGGGCTTAATTCATGTAGTCTTTCAAAAGCACTCTGCATTAGTTTTTTCAAATGTCTCCGATTTCTTGGTGTTATTTTGTTTACTGCACACGATAAATTTACTTTCGGCACAGCATTGCATTTCAACAGTTTCTTTTGCGGCAATCCAAGCAAGCGATTTCTCATGTCATCTTCATAATCACTGCACAGAAAATGTTCGCTGCAAATTCTTGCGTTTTTCACATTAATAGAATCCTGTCTTCGACATTTATGTATCCATTCTTTCGTCAAAAGCAAATTGTCCTTGGGGAAAGCATGAAATACAATATCTCTTCCTTTCGTATTTCTATAAGTGTTACGGCACGTTGCTACAGCACAAGAAGCCATATTTCATAAAGGATACTTTAAATATAGAATTTAAAAGGAAAACTGACTAAAACTATATATACACAAATTATTTTAAATATTTGCATTATTAGAAAACAAATATGTATGATTAAAATTAATTTGGGATATGCGATCTCCAGAAAATCGTCTCGCAACTGAATGAAACTACAGTTTTAAAGGCGCGAAATCAGAGCAGGTGCAACAGAGATACGTCAGATTACTTCCGGTTCCCCCCCTCTATGAGGCTCGCGTCGGCGAGGAGTCGAACAAAGGAATGACCTAGCCCTTCTATTTATCCCTGATAGATGTGGCTGGTAGTGCGTTGAATAACTCGACAATGATGCCGTTGGGGCGGTTCGGACCTGGCGAACACTCATCCTATCTTGCCTCGCATTTGTGCTTCTTGACCTTCCACAGCCTTCATTTCGTCGGCAATTTCCTTGTGGCAATCATTGCTGCCAACATCTTTGTACAGCAGTGTTCTGTTCGCTGCAGGTGGCGGCCTATTGCTCGGTATGACCTATTGCTTCTCGCAACTCTACAATGTGACCACGTTCGAAGTCGTTTAGTTGTTCTTAAGGTCTTCGATATCGTCGTAATGGCATCTTTCGTTGCTTCTTTACGTAATTACAATGGCAGCAGCAAAAAAAAAAAAAAAAAGATAAATCTTCCCCCTCTGTTACTGGTTTTATACTTTGCGAATTGCGCACTAGAAATGCGCGCTATGAACACAATTCTTGTTCATTTGCCTTGAAACTTTGAGCATGTGCATGTTCAATCAAGATGTTTTTGCATACCAAATTTCGTCAAGATCGCAAAAGTTCTTCTTGGTGCTTCGAGTTTTTTTGCAGAAGAGTTTATTTATCTGTATTATATTTATTATTAGACCAAATGAGCAATTTGTAAAGAAGGGCTATTAATTTCGTTTTGGCAGTTTGCTTTGCTTCACTATAAACGGCTTTTCACTTTTCCAATTGTTGCCACGAATTACTAGTGCCTTGCATTATTTAAAGAAATCAAATAATGGAGAATGTATGTATGTTTCTCGCACTGTGAAAGAACAACGGTACCTAGACACACCAAATTTTCAATAATGTAGTCCTCCAATCGAACTTGGGAATCTGGTAGCCCAAATTTGATATTTGGAATTTGTTTTATTATCTGTGTCATAGTTTGTACAACTTTAACGAATTTTTGATTAATAAACTCAACCATTTTAAAGGGAGCAATGGCAACACTGTACGAAAAAAAAAAAAAAAAAAAAAAGTATCTCCAGCGCGCGAGTCTGGGTATCAAAAATTCTAAAGAGATGCTGTTTTTAAATATTTTCTGTGAATTTTATGCTATAAGCGCGAAGAACATGATATTTAATAAATAAGGTAACACACAAAACGTTAAAAAATCACGCCTTTGAGCGTAATGTAAAATCTGAAAGCTTTCAGACTTTTTATTTTATATTTATTATTTATACTATGAGTTTAAGAAAAATCGCTATTCTTTTTATTTATGTATAGTTGTTGTTTATTTTTGATTTGCTATATATTTCTTCGTTCATTTTTCTCCAAATAAAATGATTATGACTATTTTCGTATACATATATAAAAAGTATAAATTAAAATAAAATAAGTAAAGAAAAAAGTGGAAAAATATCACCTAAAGAACTTCAATTAATCTTATTTAGAAACTAAAAAATAATACAAAACTTTAAAGAATATTAAAATATTTTACAGCGTATAAATGTGTTACTTGTAATAGCCATAGATGCATTTTGTTTCGTGCTACATGTATTACTTCAAACTTAAAACGGGATTTCTCAAACAGTGGTACATGCACCACTTACGGTGCATTACATTATTTTTGATGTTAACAATTTTTACCACAAAATATTTAAATAAACTTTCAAAATGAATGTAAAATTGCACCCCTTTTGGTGCATATATATTCGCGCATGATGGCACTTATATTTTTTATTCTTATTTATGAGATGCAAATTTTAAAATATTTGAGAACCTCAGATATTATATTTATACTGTTTATTTTTTAGATGGAAAGAACGAGACAGAAAAGAAAAGGTAGGAAAGCAGTCTGGAAATCTCGATATAACATTTAAAAGCACAATTTATCATTAAAATTTTCAAAAATTAAAATGTTTAAAAATTTGAAACATCGCAAATGTTTCAAAATTTTTTTTACCAGTTACATAATTAATGTCGGTAGAAACATGTTCTGTTTATTACGGAAAGCTAAAATGCTCATAAAAATTACTAGCTGTGGACATTATAAAATAGATGCATTTTGATTTATACCCATCAAATACATTATTTAAGAAAACAAAGTAAAATAAAAAATTAAATTATTGAAGAAATGTTTGATTACTTTTAAGCTGCTTAGATTTTCAATCAGTAACACACTGGTTAAATCGGGGGGGGGGGGAAAGTAAAGATATTATGACTCGCAGAATGATAACATTTTAATAATCCCTTAATACACTGACTACCAATAAGTATTTGGACACCTATGCAAATGACGATATCTGCGGTCCTAAGGTATGTCACGGACTCCGCCGGTGTATATCGTGTAGGAAACAGCATCGGCTTTAGTTGCATGCAAGATGCCTCTCAGTTCGGAGCTCTCTGATTTCGAGAAAGGTATAATTATCGGGTATCACAAATGTGGCCGATCCTTGAGGGACATATCTAGCGATCTGAAGTACCCAAAATCGACAGTGGCCTACGTGATTAAGAAGTGGAAGGTGAGCGGTGATTGCCGGAATGTGCCCCGAGTCGGCAGACCAACGAAAGTGGAAGATAGAGACCGACGAGTGCTGTCCAGAGAAATTCGGAAGAACCGCACCCAACCGATGGTCCTCATCCGCGAGGAGTTTCAACAGGCATCCGAGAGTATTGTTTCAATGAATACCATCCGTAAGGAAGCACATCTGCTTGGTTTTCATGGTCGTGCTGCTGCCCATAAGCCTTTGATCACAAAGTCCAACCGCGCTGCTCGGTTAATGTGGTGCAACGCGCATCGAAATTGGACCTAGATCAGTGGAAACGGGTTCTTTGGAGTGACGAATCAAGGTTCAACCTTTACCGTTCGGATGGCAGGGTCTGGGTCTAGCGTCTACCTGGAGAAAGTCTCCTGCCAGAATGCATTGTGCCAACAGTCAAGTTTGGCGGAGGTGGAATTATGGTATGGGGGTGTTTTACCTGGTATAGCAGAAGAAAACATACGTTATAGAAACATACGTGTATGTACATCGAAGTTGAGCTTACCATGAATGGGCTATGACCCTTGGTCCCCATTCATGGTAAGCTCAACTTCGATGCCTACTGCACTATTTTGGATGACAATGTGCTTCCTATGTTGTGGCAGTTTTACGGGTTGGACCCCTGTTACTTTCAGGAAGACAATGCCAGTTGTCATGTTTCGACGTTAACCAAGGCTTGGTATGGTGCCAATGGAGTTCATCGAATGGACTGGCCTGCCCAGAGTCCAGACCTGAACCCTATCGAGAACCTCTGGGACGAGTTGCATCTCCGAATTCAGGGGTGCACTACCCGTGCAAAATCGATGAAGGAACTTCTGTGTCTTCTCCAAGCCGAGTGGAAGAAAATATCACTAGCTGTCATACAAAGACTTGTGGAAAGTATGCCCCGGAGGGTCCACGCTGTAATTACCTCTCGTGGAGGCTCTACCAACTATTGCTTTTGAATAAAGTTAGTTTTTCTTTTCTATCACAGTGTCCAAATACTTATTGGTAGTCAGTGTACCAAGGAATGTCAAAAAAATAATAATAAAAGGTTGTATAACATAATCTAAAGGTTCAGAAACTAGGGAAAATTCCGTTAAAGAACATCTGTAAGGACCCAAATAATTTGAAGAGGTTTTCGTCGTCTATGCAGAGTAATCGGTAACACATATTATGGGCAATGATACGATTTTTTTTAAAGAAATGAAACTGAATAATAATGCGAACCATTCATTATTAACTTACTATAATAAAGAGTATTAAGTGCATAAGTTGGAATAGTTGCCATTTTTATTTATTTAAATGCCAGAATCCTCTCTGTGAGTGTTAAATTGATTTTTCAAACTGGGAAACAAATATATATATATATATGTAGTATCCGTAAGTGCGACACAACCACCAGAGGGCCTCACCGATGCGCCAGCAGCGAGGTGAAAGAGGAGTATGACAGAGACTTTCTTCTGCTATCCCACGCGAAGGTGGTGAGATGTCTGTCTGCACGTGAAGGTGTAGAATAAGGAACTGTAATTTTCCACGCGAAGGTGGTAAATTGACTTTAATACATCAGCAAGTGCGAGTAGGGACTAATCGGTTATGTGATAAGACTGGTAAAAGCCATTACAGAATCCTGTTTGTATCAAACGGCACTTGTATTTAATCTAATTTGTACCTTTTCTGATTATCTTTATTAAACGTTCTGTGGTGTGGGAAACAACGTTGGAATTGTTATTTAGCATCTTCAACTCCCCCACTACAGAAAATCTGTGGGCTCTGTCCGGGATATTTGGATACTTGATATTTGGATACTTCAGAGAAGGTACTGTAAATTCTTTGCTTTATTTCTTTCTTGAAGATAGTGATACTTTTGTTTCGTTTTTAAAATGAGTTTCCTAAATAATTTAAAGAAAAGTGATTTAATAGTAATTGCGGAACAAATTGGACAGACTGTTCCAGAAAATGCTAAAAAACTGACATTAGAAAAATTATCGAAAATTCTGATGTTTTCAAAACGAACGTTGAATTTGTTCGTGGCGTCGTCAAATCGATCGCTGAGGATCGGACGCCTAAAGCAAGTAATGAACACTATCTGTTAGAAATCGAACGTCTTAAATTAGCTCAAATTGAGAAGCAGATTGAGTTAGAAAGTTTAAAATCACAATCATTATCGAATGATAGAAGAAACGCGCAGACTAGTGTTGAAGATATCATTAAAAGCGTCAAAACACTAACTATAGCTGTATCCCAGAAACCGGAAGCTATGCATTTGTTCTTTCAGTCACTTGAGAAAGCTTTTACTACTAAAGGCGTACCAGTGGAGTTAAAATCAGAAGTGTTGATTAATATATTAGGTGATAAATGTAATAATGTTCTAACGTATGTTTCTGAACAAGAAATCGCGGATTATGATAAATTAAAAACTCTAATCTTGAAAGAATTTCAGCCAACACCGCGTGAGTGTTTGAACAATTTTAAGAATGCGTAGAGACATTCGTCTGAATCGCATGTTCAGTTCGCGTCTCGACTCAGTGCAACTTTCAATTATTATTGCAAGTTAAGAGAGGTAGATGACTTTAAGAAATTGTGTGATCTCATTGTATCTGATAAGTTGTATGAAACTCTGGATTCTAAAACAAAGGAACATATTAGTGTTCGGGAGGGTCAAAGTTGGTACCCTCCTAATCAATTGGGAAGAGAATGTGATTTATTTTATTCATCCAGGGGTAAATCTTTAGTTGATACCAGTAACACACGAATCGAAACTCCAGAAAATAAAAAGCTTAATTTTTCCAAAAACAATCTTAGAATTTCAAGGATTCAGGGAAGTTTGTAAATCAGGGTAGTAGTAAACCAGAACGTATTTGCTATGTTTGTGGGAGTAAATGGAAATTATTTCGCTTTGCGAGAAATTGTCCCAAACGGTTAGGAAAGGAGGAAAGTTTCTCTCCAAAAAAGGTATCTGGGTTAGAGATTGAATCGGATAATGCAGCTAGAAATAAGTTAGAATTTATTGAACTGTTGATTGATGGTAAGAAACTAAAATGTTTAATAGATTCTGGAAGTGAATTGATAGTTGTAAAGAAATCCTCTTTTCCGAATAAATTATCAAGTGGATGTATAGAACTCAAAAGTTCGTTTGGTCACGTGGTTAAAGCGGAAACGGCTAAGTTTATTCTTTCTTTATGCGAAAGCAAAAAACAAAAAGAGATAGAAGCAGCGATGGTTGATGAATTGATAACAGACTGTATTTTCCCCCCTTCCTGTCTAAAAATGATCTGATGTGACCAAATGATGAATACGCAATATGAAAATGATTCCGTCTCTTCGGAAAGGAATTTTTTGTCTTTTATTTCTGCAGCCATTGAGGCAGACAGCGAAACAGATTTATGGCATATTAAAGATGAAGGATTACGCAATACTGTTTCCACTCTTATTAATGAGTATAAACCGTTAGAAAAGCCGCGCAGTACAGACTTAAAAATGAAAGTAATATTAAAAGATGATATTCCAGTTTCTCAGCGTTCGAGGAGAATTCCTTTTGCTGATAAAAAAATTGTTGATAATCAAATAGATGAATGGTTAAAGGATGGGATTATAAAGCCGTCGTGTTCAGAATATGCTTCGCCAATTGTTTTGTGTAGAAAAAAATCGGGGAAGACACGGATTTGTGTTGACTTCAGGCAGTTAAATAAAAAAATAGTTAAAGATTCTTTTCCTATGGCACAAGTAGAAGAAGTTTTAGATCGTTTGGGTAAAGCAAAGGTTTTTTCGACATTAGACTTAAAAAATGGTTTTTTTCATGTTCCAGTGGAGGAAAACTGTACTAAATATTTGGCATTTATTACTCATTCAGGCTTGTACGAATTTCTAAAAGCACCTTTTGGTTTGTGCACGTCCCCTAGTGTGTTCCAAAGATTTATTTATAATGTGTTTAGAGATTTAATTCGGGATGACACTGTTGTTACTTACATGGACGATTTTATTATTCCAGCACGAAACGAGAACGAAGGTTTGGAAAAATTGAAACGCGTTTTAGAAGTAGCCAAAGAATATGGTTTGGAGATTAATTTTAAGAAATGCCAATTTTTGAAAAGAAAAATAGAATTTCTCGGGTATGTTATTGAGGATGGTACAATTCGCCCCTCTATTGAAAAAACCAGGGCTGTTCGAAATTTTCCAGAACCCAAAAACCTTAAGCGGATTCAAAGTTTCTTGGGCCTTACTGGGTATTTTAGGAAATTTATTGCCAATTATTCAAAAATAGCGAAACCATTAAGTGATCTTCTTCGTAATGGAGCAGAATTCAAATTTGGGCCTGAGCAAAAAGATGCATTTAATAAATTGAAAGAACTTTTATCCACAAGTCCGGTTCTTCATATTTTTAAACAAGGAGCCTCATTAGAATTGCATACAGACGCAAGCAGTCATGGTTTCGGCGCTGTATTGCTACAAAAGTCAGATGATGGACAGTTACACCCCATTTACTTCATGAGTAAAAAAACGAGTCTCCAACAAGAGAAGCTAGCTAGTTATGAGCTTGAAGTTTTAGCTATAGTAGAAGCTCTAAAGAAAATCAGGAATTACCTTTTAGGATCTAAGGTCAGGATAGTTACGGATTGCGATGCTTTCCAGAAGATTAAGTTTAAGAAAGATCTAACCCCTAAAGTGGCGAGATGGGCGTTACTTCTAGAAGAATTTGACTATGAAATTGTTCACAGATCTGGGCAACAAATGAAGCATGTGGATTCATTAAGTAGAAACGCGGTCATGATGGTAACTTGTTCTCAGGGAGAAATTACAGCCAAAATTGCAGCTGCGCAAAGAAGTGATGAGCGTCTCCAGTTGCTAAAATCCTTAGTCGAGCAAGGACTAAAGAAAGATTTTCTAGTGAAAAATGGAGTATTATACAAGTTCGACAGTGGTCGTGAGCTACTTGTGGTACCCGAAGCATTAAAGTTAGAAATCATACGTAGTATTCATAACAAGGGACATTTCACAGTGTCTAAAACAGAAGATCTGCTAAAAAACGACTTTTATATTCCTAACCTTAGAAAACGAATTGAGCAAGTTATTTCAAATTGTGTAGAATGTATTTTGTGCGACAGAAAACGAGGTAAAAGCGAAGGATTGCTGAATCCCATACCAAAAGATAGTATCCCTTTGAGCACTTTTCATATCGATTTTATAGGACCATTACCGTCGACAAATAAGAACTACAATCACATCTTAACCGTGGTTGATGCATTCACAAAGTTCGTGTGGCTCTATCCAGTAAAGTCTACATCAGCTCAAGAGGCATTGCAGAAGCTGAAACTGCAACAATCAACTTTCGGTAATCCTTTGAGAATTATAAGTGATAAAGGTACGGCGTTTAAAGGCCTCTAAAGACTTTGAAGATTACTGTAATTAAGAGAAGATCCAGCACATATTTACAACTGCAGGCGTTCCTAGAGGAAATGGACAAGTGGAAAGAATTCATCTCACTCTGATTCCAGTCCTATCTAAATTATCCATAGATGATCCAACCAAGTGGTACAAATATGTTGGAGATGTACAAAGGATCTTAAACAGCACTAAGAGCAGAAGCACAAAGAGTTCTCCATTTGAGCTTCTCACTGGTGTTAAAATGAGAAATCGAGAGGACTTAAAGATTATGGAAATTCTTGAAGAAGAAAGAAATATTATGATGAAAGATCGAGAAGATATGAGAGAGGAAGCAAGGAAAAACATTATAAAAATTCAGGAAGAGAATAGAAAAACATACAACAAAAAGAGGAAAGAGGCACGAGTATACAATGTGAACGACCTAGTTGCTATACAAAGAACGCAATATGGAGGTGGACTAAAGTTAAGGCCAAAGTTCTTCGGCCCATATCGTGTAACAGCGAGGAAAGGCAAAGATCGTTACCAGGTGGAAAAAGTGGGACACCATGAAGGTCTTGGATGTACCACTACAGCAGCTGATCTCATGAAGTCGTAGACTTCTACTATATAGGACTATGTGTGGTTCTTCCACACTTCTTTCTTTTTTTTTTTTTTTTTCTTTTTTTTTTTTTTTTTTTCAAATTTATTTGCAGGTGCTGTCTTGATGTTCCAGTGTTGCTGATCCGTGTTTTCGTGGACGAAAAAGTGTCAGGACGGACGAGTTGTAGTATCCGTAAGTGCGACACAACCACCAGAGGGCCTCACCGATGCGCCAGCAGCGAGGTGAAAGAGGAGTATGACAGAGACTTTCTTCTGCTATCCCACGCGAAGGTGGTGAGATGTCTGTCTGCACGTGAAGGTGTAGAATAAGGAACTGTAATTTTCCACGCGAAGGTGATAAATTGACTTTAATACATCAGCAAGTGCGAGTAGGGACTAATCGGTTATGTGATAAGACTGGTAAAAGCCATACAGAATCCTGTTTGTATCAAACGGCACTTGTATTTAATCTAATTTGTACCTTTTCTGATTATCTTTATTAAACGTTCTGTGGTGTGGGAAACAACGTTGGAATTGTTATTTAGCATCTTCAACTCCCCCACTACATATATATATGTGTGATGTATCAGCTTTTGTCCGAAATAAATAGATTGCTGAAGAAATATAAAAGTAGTCGTAGCTTAAATAATCAGACGATAAGTTTAAAAAACAGGATCCATTTATTATTATTCAGGAGAAATAGCAGTTACAAAAATCAGATATCCGGAGTAAATAAAAAGAATTACTAATAACTTTTTGTATGAAGTTTACTGTATCGTGACATTTAAGAAAAAGCTCCCGATATTCCTTTTGCGAGTTTTTTTATAGCCTCTGGAAAGGCGGAGCTTCCAAAAAATGACGTCAGCCTCGTCAGCCAATCCAGTTCGCTTTAAATATTTCGAGAACATTCTATAACTGTACGTGTAGAAAAGACGGGAAAAACAACTTGACTACGGGTTGTGGATTTAATTCCACGTACTTTCAAATAAGAAAACGTCGCCATTAAAAATGAAAAGAAGATACAGTTAGAATTTTAAGTGTATTCTTGACTATGGAATTTTATTATTACATATATATATGGCAGCAAGAAATTTTCTATCATTATTTGAAAACAAATAATTATCAGTCTTTACGTCATTTATTAAATGAGAACAGTTTTTATACACATAAAAAAATTATGACGCAGTATTTACACATTATCTTGCAGAATGGCAACATTAAGGAACTTTTCCCACGCTATCTGAATCCACATAAAAGAAACATCGCCTATTTATTCCTGACTCTCAGAATGGCAACACTCTTTAAACACGAAAAGAACAATTAAAACGCAAACACTTTAAGGATACATAAATAATAAAAGAGGCAAAACACTTTTCGAGTTACAGAAATGACTCTATTATGGTATTTAAAGGGCAGGACAGCTGAGAGATTGAACGTGTGTGGGGGGAGAGGAGGAAGCACGACACGAAAGAAAAGAAGAAAAATAACCGGATTAACACGCTATGACGGAGTAAAAAGGCCTGTCAAACATAAACACGCCCAACAAAGAGAGATGTCTTCATTTTGGAAGTTTATTTTATTGTGCTTTTTGCTCGTTCTCCACATCTGCAGTTTCGTGTATTAGGAGGAACAAGTTTATCGGAACTTTTTATCTTCGGAAAAACTTCGCATTGAGCACAACAGCAGTCAAACGATTTTCTCGGGCCTCTTTGTAAGGTTCCTTTTTATTCATTTATTTATTTTCTTCCCCCGCTCTACCCAACCATGTTTTCATTTAAAGCTTGTATTCTTTGATTTTCTTGAATGAAGTATCACACAGTATTGTTTATCCTCCGTTGCAGCTGCGGTTAATTGATTTCCATAGAAATAATTTATTTAATCCCGTTTAAATAAGAAAAATATCACTAAGTTACTTATTAGTAAAAATCTATTTACTGCACATCTGAATAAAAAATAGGAATTTTCATTGGTGATATTGCTCTTTAATTACGATCGCCATTTAAGAAATCGCTAAACCAAAAATTATTTATTCATTACTAACGACATTTATAAGGTATTTTCTCCTTCGTTGCCGTATGCCTTCGTGGTCTTTGCCGCATGCCTTCGCGAAAAACGCTCGGCGCGTATTTGGGAGACCCTCAGTTCGAAACCCGGAGAGGGCACTGTACATTTTTTTCCGTTCCAACATCGATATAACCTAATGACTCTGCACATGATTTATTTGCAAACGATAAAAGAAAATTGCGTGTGATTTTCCTGCACGTGCTTATCTTAAAAGAACCATTCCTAATGTACGTTCCGTTGTTTAAATATAGTGGACTGTAAATTAACTTGATATTACTTCAGTATAGAACTCAAAAAACCTCAGACTCCTAACGTTGACCGAAACTTCTTTATTGACTTTCAAATAGTAAGTTAGTTGGGGAACGGCGAAGAACACACAAACTCCGACTTCAATGGCGGCTTACCAACACAAACTCAGAAGAACCTCTGCCTAGTTGAAACTCCAGTAATTCACAGCAACCTCAAAGCTCTAAACGCGAGCTTTAAAAACCTAACAAATTTGCGTCTGCGCCGCTCCTCGGTACAAAGAAAGAAATACAATTTGCATAACATCGAACACCTAACATATTTTTAATATACATGTGTTTTGCTACCTCTGGCAACAAGTATCATAAATATTCTGTACGTTTAATATAACTAAGAAATGAAAGAAAGTAATTTTAGGACACTTTTCATATAGGATTGGCTCTCAGGTACTCGTTTTCCGGAAACTTTCAGAAATCGCCAAATTTCGATCACCAAAATAGAAGATGGCCAAATCAGCGATAACAATTGTTGCAAAAGCCCGCTGAAGGTTGTCTGCACATATATGCCAGCTTCTAATAAAGCTATCTTCACAATTGAAATGTGGATCAATTCAGAATTATGAGATCTATGATGTAATACCCGAAATAAATACTTACACAATGAGTAATCTTAAATTTGATTAAATTATGGCAGTCAATAAAATTATCTCAGAAAAATTCTCTAAACTTAAGTAACTCTGCGAAAAATACATAAAAAATAAAACATATTGACCTAACCAAAAAGACTTCCATAAGTTCCCAATAACATGTTTTCCAGTTTTATCTGTAACCAGTTGCTACCTATGGCGAAATTTTTTCATTCTGTTTTGGCAAACTTTGCTTTGTTAGTAGCTTTGTTAGAAGACAATTTACATTCTACAGTTAAAAACAAGCAAAACAAAATTACGACTTAGAATTGTTGCATAAAAGGTACCAAATAAAAAAAACAGATAAATAAAAAACAATACATAAAGTATGAAAATACACGAAAAACAAGCTACAGTCAAATAAACATAAATATTTACATACATTTACAAAAATACAATAAATTAGATGTATTTTAAATTCTCTCCGTTAGATACACTGGCTTCTAAAGCTAAGCACGCAAAGAAAATTAGCAGTTTTCGAAAACGTATTTGAGTTTGAGTGCATATGGAAATTGAGAGGGAGCATAAAAGTATAGCATGTTAGAGCCAATCACTACTGACTGTCCGAATACATGTTAATTAGGCAGTCGTTGAAGTCGATAGCATCCTTGAAGGGTTTGCGAAAGTTCATTAAGGCTGATGCAAAGTATTTATAACGGTCGTAGGATAATTTCTGATGATATTCGTGTTTCGTAGCTAAAAGAAGACAAAGGGCACTGTCAGACTCCTTGAAGCCGGGCAGTAGTTCTTTTTTTAGCGTTGATCCTTCGGTAATTTCTCGAATGTGAAGATAATTTCAAACAAGTCAAATAGCTGACCGGATACCTGCGCTAGATCAAATATTTTGATACTGTTGGGTAGGCCTGTATCAGCAGAAAGTTTATCCCGCTATTGCAGGCACCTCAGATACACCAATTAGGGAAAACCTCACATGGGTAACCTCAGATGTGGTCCTGGTATGTGGAATGAATGTGTATAGTAAAATTACAAGTTCTGATCTGAGAAATATTGTGCGAAGGGAAGCATTATGTAATGTAAGTAAAATATATGGAACTCAATTGATGAAGTCACCAAGATAGAAGCCGATGAATCCAGACTAGGTCAAATAAGAATGACCAGTAGTCTTGTAGGTCGATATATTGCTACAGTAGCCAAGCGGAATCGAGAAATGACCTCCACAACTTTTATATCCATGGTTGCAGTATTAGCAATCATAGATGTAACAGATAGCCAACCATAGATATAACAGACAGCCAGAAACCGAAGACTTCACATGAAGGAATTGTGCTTCAGACTACCAGGTCTTTGTGTTCCACTAATAGCCGATCGAGAGGGACAAGATGTGGTGTCGTCAACATTTCAAGTGGACTGTCTCAGATTGTCACAAGTTCCTGTTCACGAACGAGCCCAGATTTGCCTTGGAATCAGGTGATAAGCGTGTAGGAACGCTGGAAAGAACGCGACATACGAAAACAAAACCAAGCCCAGAATATCACAGAAAACCAGGCATTCAGAGTGGTTGTGTCATAGTGTGGGCTGGAATTTCAATGTGATACCGCATCCAACTGCTCATCTCTAAAGATAGTTCCGTGACGGCCTCACGTTATCGGGATGAAGTTCTATACATTTGAGATTCTGCGTTGAAATAGTTTGTCCTGACATGCCGTACCCGTCGAGCCAACACTGTTAACATGCACCTGGAGAGTGAGGGCATTTCTCGCTTGGAGTAGCAGTCGCATTCTCCAATCTTAATTCTATTGAAATACCTTTGAAATGACATTGGGCTTATTGTCTGTCTATGTCTACTTCCTGCAGTCGGCCTCAGAGAGTTGAAAATTGCCGTAATGGAGGAATGGCCATTGCTAGCATCTACGATTGTTGATCACCTCACTGAAAGCATGAACAATCGCTGTAAAGTTAAACGAAGTTTACATTAATAGGGTACGTAAAGGCTCGCGATGATCACATACCTTATTAATGTAAATTTCGTTTGTTTAAGTTTTAAACATGAATTTCTTAATGACCCAAATGTGAAGTGATTATATAATTTATGAAAACAAAGTATATGTATTTTTTCATCTTCGTACATAGTGTTTGCTTTCCTCCATGAAAAAATACATTTAGTGCCTTCATGTATAATAGGGTGTTAATAAAAGTTTTGCATTTTTATTTTTGTTGCTTTTACCGTCTCGTGCTAGGGTATTATTCAAAAAATAAAAATTAAATTACAAAGAAGAGAAGTCATTATTTTTAATTTATTTTATTATTAAGAGCTGCAGATTGATTAAATATGATACATAAATTAAACATATTATTTTTTAACTGAATGGCAACACTGAGAAAACTGCCTGCTTGTGGGAATGCGTGCAAGACAAATTAAATAACTTATACTTCGCACAGCTGCAATATTTGCAGAGTTTGTTTAATACAAAGGAATGTAATATAATGAATGTTAACGATTCAAAATTTTGGAAAAGATTTTCTTAGGAATTTCTAGATAGCAAAAGAAAAGTGTACAATGTTAATGAATAAAATTAAAGTAAAAAATTTAAATTAAAAAAATACTGAAATGCCTTTTATTAAACCTAAAATTTTCATCTCAGCTTCCTCTTAAAATTTTTTTTGTTGTTAAACGCAAGTTGTAATACTTATAAACGAGTCCTGACCTGATTTAACAAAAGAATAAAGTATAAAATGTAGATTAAAAAAATATACTTATAAAAAACAAATATCTACACAGAAGAAGAGAGGAGAAGAAATAATTAAAAAAAAAATAAAATTATGCCTACTTAAAAAATTATCAAAAATGTTTTCCTAATTATTTCCTCTTTTAAAGTAAATTTACACATTTGAACTTCATTCATTATTAAAAAAAACACTTAAAAAAATTTTTTTTCCAAGAAAATTCTTTTTTTATTTATTTATTTTTAATAAATGAATATTAAAACATATGGAAAGGATTGAAAAAAAAATTTTTTTTTCATTAATTAGAAAGTCACTAAGCAAATAAAATTCACGAAAGGAAAACAGCAAAGTTTATTTAAAAAAAAGTTCGCTTGTTTCTTTTCCATGGCGTTTTCAAAACGCGCTTAACGAAGTGGGGGGAAAAAAAGGTAATTTGCAAGCCCATATAAGTGGCGCTAATGAATAAAAATAATTAATCCCTCTCGCTTGCTTAATCCAATTGGGGCGTGAAAAGATCCCTTTTTAATTCCCCATTCTCTTCCCCTCCCTTCTCAAAACGCTCCAGTGTTTGTTCGCAACAGGATGCAATGTTTCTTTCGCGGAGGGTCCAAGTAAACCACGCCCCTTTTTATTTTTCCCTTTTTTTACCCCCCTTTAATTGGAGGATCGCCATTCGCGCTTGGCTCGTCATTAACGCTCGTTAGGAAACTTTTTTCCCCATCACTCAATACATTAATTAGCTTTGTACTATTCGAAGGGGAAAAAATAAAAATGGCGAAGCTGTTTTAATTGGCTGCAACGGCTTCTATTGTTTTGGAAAGCTGCTTTTCGGCACAATGGAAGGCGACCTTTGATGCTGAACGCTCTTTAAATAAATAAAAGAGCCGAGAGATTTCTAGAGGGAAAAAAGAAGATGGTTAAATTCTTTTATTGAGTGCTTCGGAACAAAGCGGTGTTAAAGGGCTTCAAAATGGCGGTGATAATTTCTGAAAGCAAAGTTCGTGAAGGTTAATTTTTAAGACTTGATTGTTCGCTGTTATGTCTGCTTCGGTAACTGTGAATGAGGCGAAAAGTAAATGGGCTTTTTAAGCATCTGAAAACACAGTTTGCTATTGTCGGTGCTCATTAGCATTTTTTGACAATAACCTTTTAATATGTGTTTAATTAGGAAAAAAAGGATAAATAATTTTAAAAAGAGATAATAAAGAAGAAACTGAATGATTGTTTTCATAGCTTGTGTAACTTTATTTAATAGTTTCAGATGGAAGGGAAAAAACTAAGAGAAGAGAGAAAAGATAAGCTAAATAAAAAAATGCCTGTATAAAATGTCTACTAAAATAATAAAAAAAGTTCATATGAATAAAACATCTTTAATTTAACACAGAAACATAATAATAGCAATAAAACACTGAGTACATAAATATAAGACTTCTAGAATATATTCTTATATATATATAATGACAATTTTTTACTTGAAGCAAAATTATCGGAAGTTATTTCCGCTCAATATGCTGCTGAAAATTAATCAGTATAGACAAAATGTAAAAAAATTAAAATCAATTCTACAAAGACACAAGAGAAGTGACGTTCACAACCAGTAAATTTCAAAATTCCCTGTAAATATGTAAAATTAATCAAAGTCAAAAGAATTAAAGGGAACCACTCTTATATGCGCCCTCAGGTCATCAAATTTCTCGCAAAACAGTTTTGGCGAGAAACTCCAAGCTGCCATATTGCTATCTAAATTTTGTGTCTTCATTTTGAACTTTAAGCCTAAAGTGTCTCCAAAAACGCGGTTTTCGCAAATGCAAAAACCACATTTCGAACACACAATTTAAGCTAAAAATCCGAAACAAAAACAAAAAATTTAAAACGTAAAGCTTCTAACCAAAAATATTTGACAAGAATCCATGTACACAGCGATAGGTTTTTAACTTAAAAAAAATCTACGAATTGCACAATCTACGCAACGAACGAATCTACGAACTACGCACACCTCACTTTAATAAATTAACATAATAACAATAAATTTCAAAGAATACCTTGTACACAGCATCCTGTTTAAACTTTAAAAAACATCTACGAATTGCACAATCTAGGCACTATGCACCAATCAACAAAATAAACTAAAATACATTTCAAACAACTCAAAAAAAAAAAAAAAAAAAACAATAACGACAGAAATTCATACTGAAAAAATAATGAACATAACATTCTACAAAATAAGAACAAGAATAAAATAAAATGCACTTACCATGAATGAATGCTTTTTCGAACAGCAGAAATACCAATTTCATACCGCCTTTAACATGCCGCCACGTAATCACTATCCTATTTATATGACAGCCAGCACACTATCCAGAAAATTCATACTATGGTTCACAAATAAAAGCTCAAAACCTTCTTTTCCCAAATATCTGTAAGATTTTTATCCATTCGAAAAAATAGTTGTACCAGGCTCAACCCACTCTTTAATACACTGCATCAGCGTTTCCCTACTTCTATCATGCACAGCCACTAAAAATATTCTCCCAAACCCTCTTTCCCCACCTCCAAATACCCACTGTCCCTCAACAGGATGGCCACGATGATATTTCCTTTTGTCGAACTTCGATTCATCAACTTCCACCACTTTATCTTTCCCCCTATCTTCTCAGACACAGAGTATTATGCAGAGCAGACTCGATAACAACTTCAACATCGTACCTTTTAATACTAAATTTCCTTTGTACACAATTTAAAATACGCGACTGAAATCTTCCCACTACGTCTCTCATTGCAACATACGCCATTTCAAAACATGCACGACACGAACCAACGAGCAATTAAACTACTGCAGCAGAAGATTTTTCAACGTCAACAGGGTTGCCGTACAACAGGCAATCGTGCCAAAAAAACCAGCGCAGAACACATATCGCCACATTTGGTAATATTAGGGCGCATATAAGAGTAGAGCCAATTAAAAAAATGTGAAATACTAAATCCTCAAAAATACAAAACCCACAAAATAAACACCAATACAAACAAAGGCAGAGCAATGCAATCAAATCTGATATAATATTATCAAGAGGAGGTACATCAGACTCAGTTCCAGACCAGACCATCTTCCGATGGAATGGGATGATATTCTATCAGATTTGATTGCATTCCTCTTCCTTCGTTTGTATTTTTATGTATGTGCATTTATTTATTTATTTTTTTAAAATTTTTTTTGAGCTTTTAGTATTTCACATTTCTGATTTTGGTTAATGTTACATATTTATAAGGAATTTCGAAATTTACTGGTTTTGAATTTTACTTCTTTTTGGTGTTTTGGGAATTGGTTATAAATTCCTTACTTTTGCCTGTACTTCCTATATATATTTCGTAATATATTTTTAAAGTCAATTAAAACAATATAAAGCTTAATAATTTAGGCTTTATGTCGCGTTTTAGATAGATTTCTAGTTTTATAGACCTTCTAGATTTTTAGTCATTATACACTTTTAATACAGCCCGGTGACGTCCCTGTGACACTGCAAACGTGTCACACTGTGACGATCTCAATGTCACAGTGTCGTTGTAGGTATGGCTTAATGCCCGCTTTTTGTTATGTTACACTGTGACGCTTATCAGTGATGTTAATGTGAAGTCATATTGTGACATTGTTGCGAAGTCACAGTGATGCGTAGTCACGCTGCGATGCTGTTGTGAAGTTATAATGTGACATTGTTGTGAGGTCACACTGCGACATTCATGTGACGTCTCATTGCGACTTTGATATAATGTCACAGAGTGACATGAATGTAACATAATAAAGTGGCAGGAATGTAACATTATCAGGACTTATGTTCCTCTTTACTTGCCTTGGAAACATGAACTGTCCTGACTCGGAACAAGGAGCTTACTCAAGCTATGTTCAATAAATTGTGAAGTAGACAATACACACAGGAAGGGTATACGAAACCCTTTATTTTTCTATCTTTACAGAGATTTCCGGAACTTCGGAATACAGAGGCCAACCACTTGTGGTCTGAACGTAAGAATATAAAACTACTAATTAAAACTCTAACTAAAACTAACTTTGGATTAATATACAAGTGCCTAACTTTAAGATAGGCCGTTATTTAACAAAATCCGTATGTAGTACAAAGAGCTGCTAAAACTACGATACGTTTCAAATTATCAAGAGGACTAAACTTCTGGCCTTGAAGGCAACCAGCAACCGAGTAAAACTACTATGGCAAGCGGCCTGCTTCTAATAACTCCTTCCTCTCTCTTGCTTGGCAAAAAGCCACAACTTAAGTACTTGGCGTTAGCAAGACAAATTTGCACAAATAAGTTAAAGCTTTTAATTCTGGTCGGAAGTAGAAAATAAGAAGTGATAGTAAAGATTTAAAATAAAATAAACGTTAGTAAAACTTAGGATCCTTACATACTTCCCGCCAGAGTTAATTAGTTTGAAACTGAGGTCTAAAGCGACCTTATTGAAAACTTTTAGCTCTAGAATCTAACGCGAGGCCAATCTTTTACAAACATTTCTCTCTAGAAACTAGAAATTAAAAAGTCGTTTTTACATTATCAACTCCATGGACAAGTAATTTTCATCTGTACTGCATCTATAAACAGGAGTTTCTTACTTGAAATCTGGTTCCTTCCAGAGATCTGGAAGGAAAACTAGTTTAATGAAATGTTACACAGGTGACAGGTGACAGGTGACGGAGGACGGGGACGCCTGATGTTTAACAGAGGTAAACAGGCATATGTCCCGCGCCCTCCCCTATCTAGTGGCAGCAACTCCCAGGAGCCTCATGAGGCCACCTCGGGAGTTTATTGAAGAATTTTACGTAATTGTACATGGCCATACAGAGGCGTCTTAGGAATACATTAGTTTTGATCGACAGGCGGATGATTTGTTACATCTTGGTTTGTTAGACACTGTTAAACACTAATTACAGCATATACATACACATACAAGTACATACACTTGCACATATAAAGATACATACAAAACACTTGTAAAACACATATAAAAGCACATATATAACACATATAAAACATGTAAGCACATTATATAAAAATAGAAATTAGATACTAGTTTGCACACACTTATACAAGTAAAACACATACTTATAATGAAACATATTTAAGCTAATATATAGTATACACTTACACTAAAGACACATTTAGATCACATATCACATGTAAAATGCGCATATAAACATACATAAAGCATGCAGGCACACTGTAGAATATTAAATTTTGTTATTAGATGATATAGTAATACAGATGAAACTTTACTCTGGAGAATACATTATGCAATACATCTGGAGAATACATTATGCAATACATCTGGAGAATACATTATATCAGGTACACAATACTTATTTAATTTGAATAGATATGCAGCGCTTTTTATATACATAATGCTTACAGAATTGATACACAATGTAAAAACAGATACACTATGCTTGTAAAGCATTAGATATTAGAATTTATATTGCGCACAATTGTACAAACGAAATAAGACACTATACTACTATATACAACACAGTTATGGTGTACAATTATGCAAACACAATTATATTAACGTATTAAAACACAGAATTAAACACCATACTACGATACATAGCACAATTGTGCACAATTATATAAACACAATTTTACTAACAGATTAAAAAAAAAACTATACTATTGTATACACACAATTATAGTACGCAGCACCATCCATGCTATGTTGCCAAGCTATATATTTCTATGCGAAGCTATGAGATTATACAGGTAATGCAGAGACAGTATTGATAGATATAGATGAATTATACATTATGCATATGTCAGATACAGTGCAGATATAATACACATAGTTTGAGTAATACAGATATGATGTGCAGGCAATAACTGTAGTGGAGACACTATGTTATAGAATGCGCGGAGCTTATTTTATATTAGATTAGATGCACAATACTTTTTATACACACATTGCTCACAGAACAAATGCACAGTGCAAAGTCAGATACACAACAGGTTGCAAGGTATTGCAGGTAATGCACACGCAATGTAGATAGTTGCATAGTAATTATATGCTTTATATACAGCAGATACTGTGCAGAATTTGACAAATTCAGTGCAGAATGAGGTGCATATTTATTGCAGATAGTTTGTATAACGCGTTTGTGTAATACAGTACTGGCAATGACTGTAGGAGAAACACTATGTTGTAGAATACACAGTGCATATTAGTATTGTAATAGATACATGATGCTTGTTGTATACACAATGCTTACAGAATGCTTACACAATGCAAAGTCGGATGCACATTTGTTTTACACTGTTCAGTTAAGCATGGACTAGCATGGACATGCAAGTAGTAGCCTGTGATTAGTCAGTGTTGAGCTCTGTACACTGTTGATAAGTTCTGTACACGATTTGTCAGGGCGTTCCAATTACTCTGCGCACAGTACTTTATACACTGATATATAACTTGCAGTTGTTGTAATAACTGTGGTTATTCCAGGAAATACTTCTATATATATTTCAGTCGTTGTAACTACTACAGAGACATAATGCAGGTAGCAGTCTGTTCATAGTCAGTAGTTTGCTCTATACGCCGTAAGTGAGTACTGTACGCAGTAAGCAGCTATGTCTGCAGTTATGTTACAGTGCAATTATGTTATAAGCGCAGCACATAATTTAAACATATTGTAAGTTGCATTCAGCTGATTGTCAGTATAAGAGACTGTCAGAATTCTGTTGATGATTTGGTAGTGAAAACTGACCGTGGTTGCTTTATGAGACGCCTTAATTTACGCTAGTTTGGTTGGCAGATATCTTGCCCTAGGGCGTTGACCTGCCTAATCATTTGGCAGATCGTTTTGACCGCTGGTGGGTGCTTAATGATGAATCGTTTATATGATTCTATATTTGTGGCTGGGAGTGGTAGGTGTAAGTTGGATGTAAGGCTGCATTCAAATATGTAGTGGTCGGGGGAGCCAGTTGCCCCGCAGACGCATATATCTGTCATAGAAATTGCATGTCTCTGAAAATAGGATGGAAATGGGCCGTGCCCCGTGATATAGTTTGTCAAGGGTGCAATGGCCTGGAGACGTTCGTTATCTACTATTGGGTAGAATCCATGTGTCCTTCTTCCTGTATCACAGTTATCCCACTCCTGTTGCCACTGTTCTTTGCTTAGTTCTCTTAGCGTTCGCTTTAAACACGAAGTCGGGATTGGAGTTGTCACCTCTTGCGCGTCGTTGTTGAGTGCCGCCTCGTTTGCTAACTGGTCTGCCATCTCGTTACCCTCTATGCCATCATGTCCTTTCACCCAGATTAGTTTGATGTAGCATATTGTTACGCAGGAGCTGTTGGATTGCTATAATTGTGGGTGAGGTATGGTGGTGATTCATGATTGCCTGTAGCACTGACATGCTGTCTGTGTGAATTTCGGTTGCTGCTAGATTAATATCCTCAGCATACTGAATTGCAGCTGCTATTGCCACAGCTTCTGCCTGGAAAATGCTGTTGTGGGTAGCGAGATGGCCTTTCCATTTGCTTTCCATTCGGTCATTTTTGAAGTGAACGAAGGCGCATCCCACTCCATTGTCATGCTTTGATCCGTCGGTGTAGAATCGTGAGTTCACATGTGGACATGTGTTTACTTTTAACATGTGTTTACTTTTGTGTGCCGGGTGCACATACTGCACACTCCCTGGTAATTCATACTGTGTTGTATGGAAGGCGGTGCCAGCAAAGTTGGCATCTTGTTTTAGCCTAATTAGGCACTCATATGCAGCTTCTATGCTGGCCTTTATGTGCAGGGGTGTTAGTCCCGCAAGGACCGTTATTGCACTTGATGCCGTTGTCCTATATGCCCTACTTATGTTTAGAGCAAATGGCCGTTGTATTGTTGTCAGGAGTTTGATCTTGCGACTGCTCATTGGTTGCGCCCATATAGCCGATGCGTAAAGAACAATTCTCTCCGCTACCGTTAGATATAGCAGTTTCTGGATGTGAGGGTTTTACCCCCAGTTGCTTCCCTGGAATTGTCTGGCTTTCTTAGCTATATTTGCTGTCTTGACTCTGATGTGTTGAAGGTGGGGCAGCCATGTGAGACCCTGATCCCATGTAACTCCAAGATACTTTATGGTTTTTGAGATCTTTAGATTTCGTCCCATCAATTTTATACACGGCCGTCGCGTTGGATTAGTTCTCGGTCGTGGGATGACTACTGCCGTTGACTTCTGTGCGGAAATGATCAATGTTACACAATCAACACAATCAAACACAATCAACAACACAATCAAATGGCAAGTTACATGAATATTTATATTTCTCTTTTAAAATTCTTATTTCATTCATGACGTTATTTAATTATCTCCCCGTGCTCTCTGACATGTGTTGTAAAGAAAAACATCAAACACGAGCGTGTCTATGTACAAGTGTTCAACACTACCGCCTGCAATCAGAACACTAACGTGTTAAAATTCAACATAACAAAACCTCAGAACACATCTTATATTCATCTCTAAACCCTGAGGTACTATTCTGAAAAGTGGCTAACTTTGAAGTGTAGCGTCAGAGAGCCTAACTACATTCATTCAACCTTTAACACATATTCACATTAATTTGCTCTTTTTACAGTCACACCAATAAGTTAAAATTTTTGGCATTACTCTAATATTTTCACTTTTAACATATCACAGTATTTCTTAACTTTTAAGATAACAGTTCACATTGTATATAAAGACATATTAACATGTCGTTAATTTTACGCATTTTAAAACATACATTAGTAGTACATTGTTAACTTCTATTCTTTTCCAAGCAAGTGCCAATTCTTCTACATTGAAATACTACATTTCAAAAGTCTTTCAGAGTAAAACTTCTTTCTTGCCAGACTCTTTTAAATAAAATTTTATACAATAATTTTTCCAATTTTCTTAAGGTACCTTTCTCAAAGATTATCAATGCTTTTACAATATTCAAGTATTTACACATACCTATTATACATTAATTTTAGTTTTACTCGCGAGTAATTGAAAAACAATACCAAAATAGGTAACAACTCATTTCTCGCCTTTTTGGCGATAAAGGTAGGCCTCACATGAGGTAAAACTTCTTGAATTCTGCCACTTTCAGTAAGAATGAAAAATTAACTTAAGGTTTCAAAGTAACATAAAGTTTTACTTATCTTTGTGATATTCAGACATCCTTTTTTCTGCCCAGTCCTGGAAAGTGGCGAAGACTACCATCTGGTTTATCTTCCTTCTTGTGCGGGTTCGCCCTTCTGTCCTTCCTCCATGAGCTTTCTTTTTCTTTCAGTTCGGTCACCCTTGAAGACCTTCTTTTTAGCATCTGCTTGTGGTCTCGGCCGTTTGATGGCAGCTGGTCTTGGCGGAACCTAGACAACTCTCTCTCGTAGTTGCATGGATCTCGTTGCTGGCTGTTCAAATTTTTCTTGCTTCTTTGCATCTGCAGCTGGTCTTCCTTCATTAATTCGTTGACATTTGCTGCGTAGACTCCTATCCGATGGGTAGATCTTCCGTTTTGGAGCCGGGTTATAGCTGCCGTCATTTCTCCTGGCTCTCTTTGCATTTGTCATACTTCTCCCTTCTTCATTCTGGGGGTGGTCGTACTCTCTCTTTTCTGGTCGGTGGAACGGCTTCTTTTTCTTGTTACCTTCAATTTTCCAACGGGAAAACTTTCTTTTCAATTGCTCCTGCCTCCTAATGGCTTGCCCTTGTGATTGTCGTTGTTCTACCTCTGGAGCTTGTGCCTGCAGTGCCTGCCGTGTCGGATCCTGCAAAAGATCTTTAAATATTGGCATTTTATTACGATTATAAAATGGTTTTATCTGATCAACGTTTGCGGTGCAGGTTTCACCATTCTTGGCTTTTAACACCACTACAGCCTGAGTTATTTTTTCTATGACATATGGTCCTTCAAATAGTGGAAAAAAAATTTGGCGGTTTTATCTTCTGGTGCTGAAGAAAGTGCATGCTTAATTTTTAACACTTCATCCCCTACTTTATAAGTTACTCCCCGTCGTTTCATATCATAATAGAGCTTCTGTTTTCTTTGTGGTACTTCAGTGTTCTTTTTTGCTTCTTTAATTAATTTTTCTATATCGCCCATTTTAAATTCTGGGGCTCTTTGTTGAACATAAAATAATTTATCTAACGGCGTTATAATCTTTCTGCCTAAAAATAACTCAGCAGGAGTTTTGCCCGTCGTATCATGTTTTGCGGTCCTAAGGGCGAAAGCTAATTCATTGACATAGTTATCCCAGCTTTTATGAAAATTTTTAACATAACTACGGATAATTTTCACTATATTTCTATTAACCCGTTCCGCTATATTTGATTGCGGCCGATACGGGACCATTTTTAAATGACGTATGCCCAGTTTTTGGCACATGTCTTCAACTATATTACATACAAATTGAGGACCATTATCCGATATAACTTTTAGGGGCGCCCCGTATTTTAAAATATATTTATTTAAAATAGAATCAGTAAGGAATTTCGCGGAGGCTCGTTTTAAGGGAACAATTTCGGTCCATTTACTAAAATGATCAACCATAACAAGGAGATACCGACTTTTATTTAACTGACTTTTTGGGAAAGGGCCCAATAAATCGATGCCAATTATTTCATTTGGAAATTCGGATTTAATACTATTTAGAAACCCGGCCGGGCGGAAATTAATATAATTAACTGCTTGACATGTTGGGCAGGACTGGACATACGCCCTTGTTAACTTTTGCAGTTCAGGAAAATAGACTGCCTCGCGTACGCGTTGGATAGTTTTTCGAATACCAGCATGAGAAGCTAAAGGGCTGTCATGGAGCTCCTGCAGGATATTTAATCTAAGACTAGCTGGGATAACAAGTCGAAATTCGTTATTGGAATTCGTAGTTTTTGTATAGAATAATAGACCATCTATTAGTTCGTAATGGGCCGCCCTATTTCTTATCGCCACAATATCTTGGTGGCTAAAATTTTCAGGACCCTTCAAATACTCATAAATGCTTCCAAACTCAGGATCCTTACCTAGTTCAGTTATTACAGTTTCTCGGGAATTTATTGTACATGCTGTGAGCATTGCCACCCTTACGGTATTACCTTCTTCATCTATTTTAATTCTGGATAGGGCATCTGCTACGATATTTTCCTTTCCGGGGGTATGCTTGATTACCAGATTATATTCTTGTAGCTTGAGTGCCCATCTTATTAACCTTGGGGATAAGTTTTTCCCTGAGTACAATCTAGTTACCGCCTCATGATCAGAGTACACTGTTATTGGCGCCTTTCCAAAATAGACTCGGAACTTTTGCACTGCTAACAGAACTGCAAGTGCCTCTCTCTCGGTCGCGGAATAGTTTCTTTGTGTTTGATTTAAAGTTCGGCTAAAAAATGCCACGGGCTGCTGATTTTGCGAAAGTACAGCTCCTACCGCCTAATCCGAAGCATCCGCTGAAATTTCTAAATTCTCATCGTTTTCAGGAAATTTCAAAACAGGGGCTTGCGTTAATGCTTGCTTTAATTTTTCGAAAGCACTATTAGCTTCGGCCGTCCACGAGAATCTTGCCTTTTTCCTTTTTAATTTTAACAATGGTTCACCAATGGCTGCAAAATCTTTTTAAAGGACCTATAATATGAACAAAGTCCTAGAAAAGAAGAGAGCTTTTTCGCCGTATTTGGCGGCGGATACTTTTGCACAGAAATTATTTTTGATTCGTCCGTCTCGATTCCTTTCTGAGGTATTTTGTAACCTAAGTATTTTAATTCAGGGGCTGCAAATTTGCACTTTTCGACATTAACTTTTAGACCGGCCTCATTTAATAATGAAAACACCTGTCTTAAATCCTGTACATGTTGGTCCAGATTATCACTAGTAATAATGATATCGTCTAAATAGATAAATGTGGTCTTACCTAGAACAGGCCTTAGCACAATGTCCATACATCGCTGAAATGTTGCCGGTGCCCTTGAAAGGCCAAACGGCATACGCAAGAATGCATAAGTGCCAGACTTAGTCATGAAAGCAGTCTTAGGCACATCTTCTGGTTTTACACCTATTTGAAAATAACCAGTCGTTAGGTCTAACGTAGTCATGTATTTTGTAGAAGTTATGTTCCTTAAAATTCCTTCAATAATAGGTAACGGATGTACTAGATATTTAGTAATGGTGTTTAATTTACGATTGTCAATTGCGAAACGCCACCGTTTTGGATGTGTAACTGGATAATCATTATTTTTCTTACATAACACAACCGGGCTGCCATAACTACTTGAGATGGGCGTTATGAACTTTTTACTTAACATATCTCGAATGTGCCACTCTATAATTTTTTCTTTAGTCTTATCATATCGATACAGCTTGTGGCGAACTGGCAGTGAATCTCCTGTGTCGATTTCATGGTTCGTAACTTGAGTAAATCCGGGAATATCACTAAATAAAAAAGAAGATTCACCTACCACTTTTTGACGAATTTTTTCTTGCTCTCCCTTAGGCAGGTGGTTGAGGTTTAATGTGGGTGGTTCTCTTTTTTCTTCCAGAACTGGTTGCATGGTTAGCTTAAGGAACGCTTGGTTGAAATCCAGCGTTGCTTCTGCCTCTGAAAGAAAATCTATCCCTAAAATGACATGTGCTCGTAAATTTTTTACGATAAAAAACATGGTCTTTACTTGCTCGTCCTTAATGCGAATATATAATGGTATTTTACCTATGCATTTACATCTTTCTCCCTGCGCAGCTAACACGGTCTTATTATCCGAATTATATATTCGGTATCTACGGAAGTACTTCCTAAAAAAATCTTCTGCCACACAGGAACACTGCGCGCCTGTATCCAGGAGTGCAGTGGCTGGGATGTTGTTCACCAAAACTTCAATCTTTGGAAGAGTCAAATTTTTCACCATTACTGTATTTAACTTGAAGGAAGAGGGATTTCCACACCCTCCCGTCAGCAGAAATCCGTTTTAGTTTAAATCTTCTTTCTTCCTTTCCATGCCTACCTTCTTTTTCCGCTGGCCTTCAGACTTTTTTCTGGCTTAATATTGAATTGTCGACGTTCGCCGGTTGTTTTTGGATACTCAGGTTTCCTTGCCCACTGATTCGATTTGCTTCCGTAGCCGTGTTCTTGCCTTTGCTGTGGTCTTGGCGCACCAAATTGGCTTCGTTGCTCATACTGGCGTCTTCTTTCAATGTCCGCCGTTCTTCTACTTTCAAACTGGATTGCTAGCTCAAATAACCTTTCCAGTGTAGTCGGATTCCTTAATTCAATAAAGTCTTGTACATGGGGAAGTAACCTCGGCAAAATCACTTGGATTATCTCAGGATCGGGACGGCTTCCATACAAAGTTTAAAGACGTGAATGTTTCTTAAAATAAAGCTTGAGAGATTTTCAATTCGTTGCTGGTATATGCTGAAGAGTTCCGCTTCTAATTTTTAACGATTTCTTACGACAGGGAAGACTTTTACTAAGGCAGTCTTGAAATTTTCGTAAGTATAGGTGGGACTTCTCGCTTGACCCAAGAGGTTTCTGCCTATACATTTGAACCAATTAAGCGCTTGGCTCCTCAAAGCGCTGGTAGCTAAGGTGACTTTCTGGAATTCATGGACTGGATACAGCATGAAGTGGTCATGCAAATTTTCCAAAAAACTGGTTACCGGTGAGTTTCCATTGAAGGTTGCTTCTGGTTTCATCGATGCGCGCATGGTCTGGACGATGTACCCAAATCCTTCCAGGGTGGCAGCTGGCATTTCTGGATTCTGAGCCCCTTCTGCAGGCACCGCAGGTTGTTCTTGAAACTCGGCCATGGTTATTCTTCTTCGTCGGGCGCCACTATCAGGACTTATGTTCCTCTTTACTTGCCTTGGAAACATGAATTGTCCTGACTCGGAACAGGGAGCTTACTCAAGCTATGTTCAATAAATTGTGAAGTAGACAATACACACAGGAAGGGTATACGAAACCCTTTATTTTTCTATCTTTACAGAGATTTCCGGAACTTCGGAATACAGAGACCAACCACTTGTGGTCTGAACGTAAGAATATAAAACTACTAACTAAAACTAACTTTGGATTAATATACAAGTGCCTAACTTTAAGATTGGCCGTTATTTAACAAAATCCGTATGTAGTACAGAGAGCTGCTAAAACTACGATACGTTTGAAATTATCAAGAGGACTAAACCTCTGGCCTTGAAGGCAACCAGCAACCGAGTAAAACTACTATGGCAAGCGGCCTGCTTCTAATAACTCCTTCCTCTCTCTTGCTTGGCAAAAAGCCACAACTCAAGTACTTGGCGTTAGCAAGACAAATTTGCATAAATAAGTTAAAGCTTTTAATTCTGGCCGGAAGTAGAAAATAAGAAGTGATAGTAAAGATTTAAAATAAAATAAACGTTAGTAAAACTTAGGATCCTTACAACATCACTGAAAATGTGACTGGATGTCACGCAACGGTGCATTACCTTTTAAATAAATGCCTAGAGTAATATCGCAGTACTCCCGTTTTAGACAGTACCTTCAGCAAAACAGCTAGTTATAATAATATTTTAGTAATCCAATAAGAAGTTATACGCTTCAATGTATTAAAATATTTCCGTATTCGAAATTTTTGAATTATTGAAAATATTCACTAAAATGGTCTGAAATTTTCCTTTTGTACTAAGATTGTATCGTTTCAGTTTTAAAGTGGTTTAAAAGTGTCCGCCCATCAGTGGTATAGACTTTCCTAACCTCAATAAGCTGAGATGTGATAAAAAGTACGTATACTGCTTTTAAATCTCTCAGATTCTTTATAAGATATACTTTAATTAGCATATAATTTTTATGTATAATCTGTCGTGTATTTCTCTTTCTCCCGTCAAGCTCACCAAAAATGTGAATTAGGTGGGTTTTAAGTAACGAGGGAAAGAGTAAATTAGAGAGAGACTTTGTCAGCGCGACAAGAATTAAGTTTAAGTTATTAAGCTAGGAAAAACTAAGGTTGTTTATTGCTAATGATATTAACGATGGAAAAATTATTACCACATATAAACTTTCTACGAAAAATTTAAAAAAACGGGAAAGAAAACAGGTGGAATAACAACAGTGCGAGATCATATCAGATGGTGTAATTAGGGAATATTTTAAATTAAATTAAATTAAAAATTATTTAATTTAAAAATAAAAAAATTAATTATTCAAAAACATAGCCTCAGATTGTGGTAAATTTTAAATAAAAGTTTAATTCGTAGGCCAACTGGTACATGTGTGCTTGTTTTTTCAAAACAAAAAATCACACAGATAGTTCTTGATTTATTAGGTTATATCGATGTTGGAACGTGAAAAATGCGCAGCGCTCTCAAATTTGAACTCCGGAATTCCAGAACACGTATTCAGCGTGCTTCCTTCTTCACCACGAAGGCACATGCTAAGGAGGGAAAAAATCCATATACAGTCCAATCCTAAAATTAAATCAAGTGGGCAGCCATGAATATTGTGTTTGACTTCTAAAGAAATACTAGGGTAATATACAGGGTGATCAGCGAATAAGCCCTGATTTCAAAATTAAATATCTCTACAACAAAGATCGATAGAATTATGCGGTAAACTGTAGGTTTATTAGCAAAACTGTAAAAATGGTGTACAAAAGTTTAGAAAATTTAGTTACGAAAATCTTTAACAGATGGCGCTCTGCGCTGAAAACTCTTTCTCTGAAAGGAGTCTTAAAAAAAAAAAGTGAAGCAGCCTTTGCAATCAAAATGCAATTTTTTCAAAACGTTCACCATTCGAAACAATGAGGTGGCATAAACGCACAATGAAATTTGACATAACTTCTTGCAATGTCTCAACGGAAATGGAATCACATGCAACACCAATCAACGATTCAAGCTCATCTAGAGTAGCGGGATTGTTTCGATAGAGTGTTTTTCAATGCACCCCACAATGCCACTTGTGGCTTTGTGATTTTTACAAAGTCACAAGGATTCAGATCGGGAGAATATGGAGACCAAGCTATTCCTGTGTCAGTAAATTGTGGATAATCTAATGCAATTTCTCTATTCCCAAAGTATTCATGAAGAAAGCGAAAAACTTTATCTGTTCGATGTGGTCGAGCCCCCTCTTGCATGAACCAGTCGATACCTGGTCGATCATCCAACGCTATTTGAGCGCTGACAAATTGTTCCAAAATTGTAACGTAACGTTCAGTAGTTATCGTTTCTCGTACGAAAAAGGGTCCGATTGCCTAGGCCCAACATTTCCTTTTTGGCCACGCTGCCAGCCCGTTCGAATTTCGTGAAGAGCATGCGAATGGTTTTCGCATCGGGTCCAACTGAAACATTGAATCGGTTTTGAAAACTGCGACGTGTTGCCGTAGGACTGTGTTCTAATTGGTGAAATTCCAGAACAACAACAACAAAAAAAAAAAAAAAAACACGTTTTTCAATGGAATACATTATTTCACTTTCTGCGCTAGCCTCTTTTCGCTAGCCAACAGTCGTACTGATCACTTTCGACTTCGAGGCACATTTTAAAGGCTATTGAAAGGTCATTGCGATTACAGCGCCATCTGTTAACGATTTTCGTAACTAAATTTTCTAAACTTTTGTACACCAATTTTACTGTTTTGCTAATAAACGTACAGTTTACCGCATAATTCTATGGATCTTTGTTGTAGAGATATTTAATTTTGAAATCAGGGCTTATTCGCTGATCACTCTGTACAAAAAAACAAACAACATGCAGACTGAAAAACATGCAGACTGAAATGAGGAAGCAGCATAAGGAAGATTAAAAAGAAATATTGGTAATAATAAATAAATTGTGTGCTGTCTATTCGGGATAGTGGTTATTGACTCTGATTCCCTTACCGAAGAGCACGGGTTCGAATCCCGGAGAAGGCATGGATGTTTGTAATTTTATAGTGTTTGTGCTGCATGGAGGCACTAAAAAAATGCGGCGAGCCGAAAGTCCTCTCAAGAGATTGTGGTAAGGGAAGAGGAATGGGAGACGCTCGGACCAGTCCCTCGCCCAGGATACTCTTCTTCAAAACTGGGGGCAGAAGTGAGAAAAGTCGTATTGTCACCTATATAGTGACAAAGGTTCTTTCTAACGACAGGTAGAATCTTGTCACGATGAATTTCCCGGGCTTGTTCTGATATCTGACAAGCGAGATTAGTCACAAAAACAACAATAAAAACATTACATTGTTAATACTTGCATTTCTGTCAATTATAATACGGAAAGTTAGTCTTATCTGTGTTTTCTTTCATTGCGCTCGGATTAACTACGGACAAGGTTCCGGCGTTCTTATTGCATTGATGCCACTTACCGGAATAGATATCAGAATGATAGACAAGCCAGGCCTGAAGGGGTGTCGGAAGTTTGACAACAGTTTTGGGAATAGAACATCCCAATGGAAAATGTTATGATCCCAAATCTCAAAGGGCGGGGATACGATGACACGTCGTTGACAAATACCATCATAACAACTCTAGTTTTTGCAACCCTTCGGTATGCCCTTCACCAATAAGATGATTTTCTTATTAGATAATATGCTATCACGCAATGCTGAGGCGAAGGAAATTTGTTGGGATTGGAGTAAATTTCTGCTAATATTTGTGCGGCTATAACTGCAAAATTAATTCGTTAGTAATTTCAGATACCACTTGCATTTCCTTATCAGCGGTATCTATAGATCGATAATAGTAAATGATACATAAAAAAAAAAAAAAAAAAAAAAAAAGTATTCGGTTATATTTTATCAGATGGATTCTCAATAAGGTCTGGCAAATATTTTGTTATTGTGTACTAGTAAGCTCTCGATTCTCTAAGGAATGGAATAATGCTTTCAATTACAAGGTCTAACCAATGTACTTTCTGTGTCATGTCTGACGTTGAACCCTTATTTTCAGTCCTCAATGATCTGTCTCGGATAATTATTTTGATGTGATAAAATAAATGTTAACTAATCGTTTTGCAAGTGAGAAACCGATCTGCAGGAAGATTTGTATTAAAATATTTATAAATTATGGTCTTTTTTCATTTTATTAAGTGCTCCGGGATTACACACTACATGGAAGTGAAGGGTTTCCACGTGGCGGACTTCTTAAGGAAAACTAGCTTGTATCCACGTTACACTCGGTGAAAACCACGAAAACGCCCATCCAGCCGTCAGCGAGCTTACCAGTATTCAACGGCTTTTATCGTTCGGCCGCTTGCGGGCATCTCCATAAATATGTGAGTATGTGCTAGAATATTTTCGAATTGTGGCTAACTTGTTACAGATGGTCCACAACAGCTGTTTTTTGGAAGTCAAAAAAGAAATCTGCTTAAAGATGAGGGCATCTTTAAGGTCGAATTTACAATTCGACTTGCTTATAGGTATCCATATCTTTATTAAAGCTGCTTTTTGCAACCCATAAAACAATCTGCATAAAACTGAGGACATCTTTATGGAAGAATCTCTTCGACTTGTGGCCAATTTCCTTATAGGTGTAAACGTTTTTGAGAAACCTGCTTTTAGCGAGTCAGAAACCAATCTCCATAAAGCTGCGGACATCTTTATGTCAGTTTCTTTTCAAATTATGTCCGACTTCTTAAAGGTGTCCAAGCTTTTAAAGCTGCTTTTTTGCAAACCAGAATATGATCTACATAAAACTGCGGGTATCTTAATTGAAGAATCCGTTTGAATTGTGGTCGTAAGGTTTCATAAAGGTTTTCATAACGATGTGGACATAAAGGTATGTCCACACCGTTATGAAAGCTGCTTTTGCAAGTCAGAATTAGATCTTCATAAAGCTGCGGGCATCTTAACGATAGAATCCTTTTGAATTGTGGACGGCCTTTTTTACAGGTGTTCCTATCTTTATGAAAGATTCTTTTTACAACTCAAAAACCGACCTGCATGGGGATATTTTTGTGACGGAGTATCCTGGATTCGAGAAGGGGTAGAAACGAAACTGAATGAATATTCGTGTTTTAAACAATAAGAAACACACACGACGTCCGGGTGGCATTCGAATTATCCGACGTTATAAAGAAGTTAGACTAAACGGAATTTATTAATATTAGAATAATTAAAATTTCGAATTAATGGGATTGCTAAGCATTCTTTGGAAGTTTCTGGAATGAGTACGAGGTACTTTTTACAGATTTCAAAATGAATACTTTTTTATATCTTAAGCAGAAATTAGACTTTTAAGACAAATTGTTAAATACCTTCTTTAAAGCATTTTATAGTTAATATAAATTTAAATTAAATTCAATTAAGAAGGAGTTTTTAAATATTTATAGACATTTTTAATATAATTTTTTTTCAACATTTCTTCTCATGATGAATTTTCAGGCTTCTTTGGAGGTATTTTGAATAAATAATAATAGGTTTACCAATTTTTTAAAATATATATTTAAACCATTCAGTTTATAGGGTAAATTTTATACATAAAAAATTTTTAGATTGGATTTTTGAATTATTTCGTTTTAAAAAAGCATTTTCCAAAGATATCTTGTATTACTTTCAACTAAATATATTTATAGTACATAGCGACTCTCAAAATAATTTTCCTTAATACTTACATTTTAAATGGTAGTAAGAATTTAATTTGGCAACCTCTTAAAATATTTTTAAAATATATTTTTATTTTATCATATTTTTAGTACGCTGAGCATGTGAAAAAGAATTTGTACTTAATATTTCAACATGTTCAAACAAGATTCCGAATCTTCAACGTGACAAGAAAATTTCAACAGGTTCATAAACGACACTGGCAACACGAAACAAAGACAAAGAAGCCCGCCAATCAAGCCAACTCCACTTGTGGCAAAGAGAACAAATACTTTATTCCTCGATAATTATGATGTTGGACTCAGAAGAAATAAATACATCAATAAATAAATAAATACACTCCTAAGAAACTTTCTCCACAAATATTCGCACAGGACTTCTCTAGCAGCCAGTTAGAACGCCAAAAGCTGCCACGCCATTGGTTGATTCAGAAGCGGTGAAGAATTCCATTATTTGCTTCTTTGCCCCAGCGGCGCTTTTGTTGTTGGATATGTGTACATATATCTTTCGAACGCACCAAATGATATTAATGTCGGTGGAGAGGAAAAGGGGTTGTAGTTAACAGCTGAGGTCTTCGGACACACAGCGAATGGACAATTGGGTGGATGCAGTTTCGAATAACTTTGCTGCATGAGGAACAAATTGCGAGTGTGTAATAGTTAAAATTATAAATGAAGTTAATAAATTATAATTAATTTTGTGAGACTGCAGTAATTCAATTTGAAAACCAGATCATTCTGAAATGATGCATGGAATTTTGTAAGACTGCAAAAATTATGTTTGGAAACCAAACAATTCTCTGCTGATGTATAGAGCATTTTGTGATACTGCAAGAATTAAATTTAAAAAGCAAACCATTCTAAAATGATACATGGAATTCTGTAAGACTGCAAAAATTATGTTCAGAAACCAAATCATTTTGTGCTCATGTATGGGGCATTTTGTGAGACTGCAAGAATTAAGTTAAAAAATCAACCTTTTTTTTTTTTTTTTTTAATTTTCTTTTTAGCTTTATAATTGCGCATCATTTTCTTCGCACTTGAACCATATACAGTTCAACAGCAAAATTACAAAAATTTTAAAAGCAGCATATGTTTAGAATTTCCAATGCAGTGTTAAATATTGGCAGTCATTCTTCTATTTTTTTTCCGTCTTTTCTCAATTTAATATATCACTATACAGTTTTAGTAACATGACTTGCAAAAATTTTTGTTTGTTTGTTTTCTTATTATTAACATTTTGTGTGTTAAATTATTAATTAAATATTCTATTCTTCGCACTTAACGCCCCACAAAATTCAGCTCAATAGTAAAATCATTTAAAAAAAAAACCTATCACTAGAATTTCCGATATACAGTCTCGTGCGTTGAAGATAATAATGTTTTAATCCGTCCTGAGTTGCCACTGCTCGCTTTCAAATCGTTGAGTTTACTAAAAATTCATTAAAGTTTAATAAAATAATGAAATATAAAATTTGGGTTTCCAGGTGCACAGGTTCAGCTGCAGGACTACATTATTCAAAATTCGATGGCTCAAGGTGTCGTAATGTTTTCCCAATGCGAGGAACGTATCAAACCATTCTGTATCAATATAAAGTATCTTTTATACGGGTGTCTATCCTATACTATTTACTACTTATCAATTTATCTCTTTTATTGCTATTTTAGGTTTTATGCATAACCCATCTGGTAGAATTTGACAGGTTATAATTTGAAAGGCTGCACAGCGCTAAAAAATTTCAGACTTTCACTTCTAAACTAATTACATGTGCTTCACCTTTTTACATAGTTCTGGACTGAGAAAATTTTACACAGCAGCTGCCTATTTATGAAAGTAAAGATCATGTCCGACATCGAATGGCAGCAAATGTAAAAGTCCAAATTTTATCAGCTCGTATAGGTAGCTGATGGAAGTTTCCGAATTAGTTACGCTGCTAGTCCATGCACTATTACAATGTAAAAAAAAAAATCTGATTTGGACTTTCTTCTGCGGGCCCTTAAATTACACGCATTTTCTGCTGCATTTCATTTAAACTTATTTCTTCGATTTTCATTAGAGATATATTTCTCATTCAATTAGTTCAGCTCTCGGCAAGGCAAAATTACATAAAACATAAAAAAAATCTCCGTTAAAATTGAAAAATATAGAAAAACATAGCACATCAAATAAAGTTAAAACAATTTTTAAAAAAATTCACAATTAAAATTAGAGTTTCTACTCAAAAGCAAGCAATTCGGCCAGTTGGCAACAAGGCAGATTTTTCGGTGCACAAAACGGAAAGTTTCCTTTTGGTCCCACTCGGCAGAAAGGCACTAAATGTGAAGAAACTGAATTCCCTATTCTGATAAATTTCAAATTTTAATTAATACGGCTGCTCCGATAGGCTTAGTACTTAAATAACTTTTAAATTGTTGATAATTCTACAACTATTGCATGCAGATTAACTGAAGTCTAACTAACTATTAACATAAACCCCTTCACCGGAACATAAGACCAACATAATTCAATCACTTTTAAAGCAAAAAATGCACAGTTTAGCAACATATAAGGATAAGAAAAACTAAGCTCACCGAGCAGGTAAAAGAGTGGGTATATATTATATACTCACTCTGTTACTCTGTTCAGTGAGTTATCCCGCTGTTACCATGAAATATATATATATATACTTTTGGTGCTGCAGATTGCAGCCAAAAAATGAGGTGCACAACTACATGTTATAGCATACACAAACTTTCAAGGTTCTGAGTCTACTCGGTTTTGAGTTATGTGAGATATTTTACGTCACGAAAAAAAATCTCTTCTGGATCCATTTTAAATCCATTTTAAAATCCGTTTTGAGAAAAAGAATGCGTTGTTCTCTCCGTAAGTTTAGATGTCATGCAAAAATATTATTTAAATTGATTCGAGAGTGGTCAAAATGGATATTTTCTTTGAAATAGGATATCCCAAATTTTTCGCGATTACAATACATCTTTTACTTCATACAAGGAAGTAATAAGCGAAAGGTTTTATGACTCAGATCCTTACAACAGCTCTGAGAATTGGCAGTTTACATGATTACTTAGATAAGCAATAAAGTGATAGAGTAACAGAACATAACCATGCTAATATTCTGACGTGAAAAAAAGAATTAACTAATTTTCGTAATATTGCTTGATTAAATTTTATCAAACTATACTCTTCTTTAACAGCAACGGCTGCTTAAATATTGTATAAAAATGAATAACTAAGAATACAGTTACGAAACTCTTTCCCTCCGAGAAAAAGTTCCTCCAAAAAGGCAAACAGCAGGAAAAATAAACTCGAAGAAAAGTTGATGTTAAAACATTAAAACTTCCGACAGCAAAACTTTCCAGCATTTTTTTCCCCTCACCTCATCTGAAACTCACTACTTTCATTGTCTTAAAAGTATTAAAAACGATATATATATATATCGATTTATTATTAAAGGGCTAAATCGATGAAGGAAAAAAATCGTAACGGAAATCCCAATTAATCAAAACTTTGGTTCCTTGTTTCCGATGAACACTGAAAGAAAGCACGAAAACAAGTTTTGTAGAAGTTCCTAAGTTCCCCTTAGACAACGAAGGAATTAAATAAAATTAATAAATGATAAAAACAAATAAGATAAAATAAAAGTTGAGCGGAAAATTAACTTTGGGTTTATTTCCTGCAATATTAATTAAAGTATTTCATGAAAGTTTCAATGATGAAAATAAATTTGCAATCTGATCTTCTGAATACGATTCTACATCATTTCATTTCTTGATGATCATAATATTTAGTTAGGGCAATCATTTTTCGTCGCCATAAAGGTTGCCAGATGGAAATGAAATAATCTATTCGGAAACGAAAAATGCAGACTTTATCGAAATTTTTTGGCTATAGTAAATTGCAATATTTGCCAAAATGTTCTTTCCAGACGTTAAAAGAATTATTTTCAAAATGGCATTCCAGTTTACGAAAACAAAATTAAGAATTGAAGATTAATTTGTTTATTAAGCTTATTTCCTCGATCTTCACTAAAATAATAAGTGAGAATTCCAATAATAAAAACATATTTCTATACTGAGCCTCCGTCGTTAATTTTGCTTTGTTAATTTCTTTGTTGACGGTGATATTTAGTTCTCAAATTTGGTTTTCTTTGTCAAAAAGGTAGCTTAGCTGAAATGCAAGTAAAAGATTATAGTCATTAAGGACGTAGCTGTTAAATGTTTAAAGCAAGTAAAAGATTATAGGCATTAAGGACGTAGCTGTTAAATGTTTAAAAATTTATCTTTGCAGTAAAAATTTCTTGTCGAAAGGAAAATATGCTGTTAGAATTTTTGAAATTTAATGGCACAGTAAATTCCTTCAATATTCTTCTCCAAATCTCGCCAGAACCATTTTGAAAATGGCGCTGAAAATTTCAGCATCAGCAGCAAAATAAAGAAACATTGTTAATCAGAGTTTTCAAAATAGTGTCCGGCAGAATCTTGGTGTTTTCTGAGAGGCAAAAATTGGAGGCATCATGTAAAATCAAAAACTAAAAAAAATTTAGCAATTAAGATCTAAGTATCACCAATTGAAATATATTAACAGTTATATTTCCCTCCTTAGATATAAAAGTTAGAAGATGACGAAATTTAGGTTTTATATAAATGTCTTTCTATGTGTAAAGGAAAAAAAAAAAAAGAAAGAAAAGAAAAGGAAAACGCAGCTTAAAAAATTTTAATTTTTAAAAATCAATTATATTTTGGTAGAATTTTTGAAATCCAACTAGTCGATGAATTTCTTTACAGACTGATTAAATTTTAAAAAGAATTGAAGATAGTCAATACATTTTTGCATAAGCGATAAATGCGTGATAGCGTAAAGTAATGTAACAGTCAAAGAAATGTGTAGCCAACACTAAAAAGGTTTCCAAAGTCAGAAAATTCTATTACAGTCCTCCTCTTCTATTATTTCTGGGCTCATTCAATTGTTGTAGAAAATCGCTTGGAACTACGGCCGGAAGTATTACATCAGAAAACTGCGACTGGGAGAACATCTCGAGGGACACCCTATCAGTATCCCTGGGTGACCAGGAGGGGTCCGGGTCCATTGCAGAACCAAACAGATGCAAAATGGAACACTTCTCGCCTGCCAAAAAAATTTTCTCTTTTCTAGTTTCGCGCATCTGAATGCCAATGTCTTCCTACTTGCTCTTCTCTTTCGAGAAAAGAAAAGAAATAGGAAGAATAGAACGCGAAAAATTTTCGTATATTTTTTACTCGTGCCGCGAAATATTCTAAAAAACCAGCCGGACAAAAGCTTTCTCCACCTTTTTTTGTTCCACTTCGCAGACGACCGGAGGGGGATTTCGAATTGTGTTTTGCAACCGAATAGAGTTTGTGAGTTTGGAAGAACAGGAGCAGACGATCCGCTCCAGATAGAATATGGAATGCATAAAAATTCGAGCCTGCGTGTCCAGAGAGAGTTGTGGGCGAAGGGTAACTTTTACGCCATTTTTTTTATCAAGAAGAATAAAATATATCTTTGATGTTTTATTGGATATTTCAAAAATATTCACATATTATATGAACGCAGCAAACAGAAGAATGAAATTAAATCAACGGTATTGTAAATTTAACCGAAAACTTAAATAACTGCGCGCAAATGAATAATAAATACCATTTTATTTGTCAGCAAAATCTATTTGAAATGTTTTCCGCAAGTAAGTATTGTAATCTTTTGCGTATCGCCTGACGAACAGTAAATACCTAACAAAACACATTGAGACGCATGAGTAATATATATGAGACAATATGTGAACAATAAATACTGTACCATTAATGTTGTCAGGACTTGTGTTTCTTTTATTTGCTTTGGTAACATGAAGTGCCCTGATTTGTGTATAACAGACGACACAAGCAGAAAGGGTATACGAAACCCTTTATTTTCTATACTTTTACAAGTACTCCGGAACTTAGGGATACAAAGACCAACCACTTGTGGTCTAAACGTAAGAATATAAAACTACTAACTAAAACTCTAACTAAAAGCTAACTTTGAATTAGTATACAAATGCCTAGCACTAAGACTGGCCTTTATTTAAAAGGGTACGTATGTAGTACGCTGAGCTGCTGAAACTACAATACGTTTACAAATATCAAGAAGGCTAAACCTCTGGCCTTAAAGGCAACCAGCAACCGAGTGAAAACTCGTAAAACTGCAGTGGCAAGCGGCTTGCTTCATAAATTTCCTTCCCTCGCTCTCTTGGCATAAAAACCACAAAGGCATCTTCTGGTTTTACACCTATTTGAAAATAACCAGTCGTTAGGTCTAGCGTAGTCATGTATTTTGTAGAAGTTATGTTCCTTAAAATTCCTTCAATAATAGGTAACGGATATACTAGATATTTAGTAATGGTGTTTAATTTACGATAGTCAATTGCGAAACGCCACCGTTTTGGATGTGTAACTGGCTAATCATTATTTTTCCTACATAACACAACCGGGCTGGCATAACTACTTGAGATGGGCGTTATGATCTTTTTACTTAACATATCTCGAATGTGCCACTCTATAATTTTTTCTTTAGTCTTATCATATCGATACAGCTTGTGGCGAACTGGCAATGAATCTCCTGTGTCGATTTCATGGTTCGTAACTTGAGTAAATCCGGGAATATCACTAAATAAAAAAGAAGATTCACTTACCACTTGGCGAATTTTTTCTTGCTCTCCCGTAGGCAGGTGGTGGAGATTTAATGTGGGCGGTTCTATTTTTTTTTCGAGCACTAGTTTCCTAGTCAGCTTAAGGGACGCTTGGTTAAAATCAAGCCTTGCTTCGGCCTCTGAAAGAAAATCTATCCCTAAAATTACATGTGCTTGTAGATTTTTTACGATAAAAAACATAATTTTTACTTTCTTATCCTTAATACGGATATAGAGTGGTATTTTACCTATGCATTTGCATCGTTCCCCCTGGGCAGCTAATACTGTTCTATTATCTGAATTATATATTCTATATTTATGGAAGTATTTCCTGAAAAAATCTTCTCTCACACAGGAACACTGAGCGCCTGTATCCAGGAGTGCAGTGGCTGGAATATTGTTTACCAAAACTTCAATCTTTGGAAGAATCAAATTTTTCACAATAACTGCATTTAGCTTGAAGGAAGAGGGGTTTTCTTGGGCTTCGGATTTCCGCACCCTCCCGTCAGCAGATATCCGTTTTAGTTTAAATCTTCTTTCTTCCTTTCCATGCCTTCCTTCTTTTTCCGCTGGTTTTCAACTTTTTTTCTGGCTTATTATTGAACTGTCGACGTTCGCCGGTTGTTTTTAGATAGTCGGGTTTCTTTGACCACTGATTCGACTTGCTTCCGTAGCCGTGCTCTTGCCTTTGCTGTGGTCTTGGCGCACCAAATTGGCTTCGTTGCTCGTGCTGGCGTCTTCTTTCAATGTCCGCCGTTCTTCTACTTTCAAATTGGATTGCGAGTTCAAATAACTTTTCCAGTGTCGTTAGATTCCTTAATTCAATGATACAGTGTACTTGGGGAAGTAACCTAGGCAAAATTACTTGGATTATTTGAGGATCCGGCCGGCTTCCATACAAAAGTTTAAAGACGTGTATTTTTCTTAAAATAAAGTTTGAAAGATTTTCAATTCGTTGCTGGTATATGCTGAAGAGTTCCGCTTCCAATTTGTCAGATTTCTTACGACAGGGAAGGCCTTTACTAAGGCGGTCTTGAAATTTTCGTAAGTATAGGTGGGACTTCCCACTTGACCCAAGAGGTTTCTTCCTATGCATTTAAACCAAGTAAGCGCTAAGGTGACTTTCTGTAACTCATGGACTCGATATAGCATGAAGTGGTCATCCAGTTTTCCAAAACATTGGTTCACCGGTGAGTTTCCGTCAAAGCTTGGTGCTGGTTTCATCGATGCGCGCATGTTCTGGACAATGTATCCAAATCCTTCGAGGGCGGCAGCTGGCATTTCTGGATTCTGAGCCGCTGCTGCAAGCACCTCAGCTTCTTCTTGAAACTCGGCCATGGGTATTCTTCTTCTTCGGGCGCCACTGTCAGGACTTGTGTTTCTCTTGATTTGCTTTGGAAACATAAAGTGCCCTGAATAGGAAAAGGGAGCTTACTCAAGCTATGTTCAAGATTTGTGTATAACAGACGACACAAGCAGGAAGGGTATACGAAACCCTTTATTTTCTATAATTTTATAAGTACTCCCGAATTTAGGGATGCAAAGACCAACCACTTGTGGTCTGAACGTAAGAATATAAAACTACTAACAAACTCTAACTAAAAGCTAACTTTGAATTAGTATACAAATGCCTAGCACTTAGACTGACCTTTATTTGAAAGGGTACGTATGTACGTTTACAAATATCAAGAGAGCTAAACCTCTGGCCTTAAAGGCAACCAGCAACCGAGTGAAAACTCGTAAAACTGCAGTGGCAAGCGGCTTGCTTCCTAAATCTTCTTCTCTCTGTCTCTTGGCAAAAAGCCACAACTTAAATACTTGGGCGTTAGCAAGACAATTTGCATAAACAAGTTAAAGCATTTATTTCTGGCCGGAAGTAGAAAATAAGAAGTAATAGTATAGTTTTAAAATAAAATAAATGTTAGTAAAACTTAGGATTCTTACAATGTAACTATTTGTGAATAAAATTCTCTTTGAATTGCTTTCTGCAAGCTCATTGAGTAACTGCCACCATTACATATCATTTTCTGAACAATAAATATCATACGAACAATATCTATAAACCATGTGAAGAATGTATATATGATTCAATATATGAACCATAAATATCGCCTCAATCATCGAATTACTAGTACCCAAAATTCTATTTCATCTGTTTTCCGGAAGCAGATTTAGCAGTCGTCGTAGTTACACTTGATTTAGTGAACAATAAATATCATAACAACAACACATATAAACTGTGTGAACTATAAAATACTAAACCAAGGAGGTTATATGAATCATAAATACTGTAAAATTTATCCAATTATTTGTAAAGAAAATTCTATTTCAGCTATTTTCTGCAAACAGATTCAGTATTTTAGCTTTACATATCACTTAGAAAACAAATACGGCATCAGTAATATAGATAAGTTATGTGAACAACATATATAAACCAATAATTGAGCCATAAATACTGCATGATTTATCCAATTATTCGTAAAGTGATCTATTTGGGCTGTTTTCCGGAAGCAGATTTAGTATTGCCGCCTTAAATATCACTAAGAGAACAACAAATACCACATCAGTAATGTATATGAACCATGTGAACAATATGTATCAACCAATGAATGAGCCATAAATACTGCATGATTTACCTAATTATCTGCAAAGTGATTCAATTTGGGTTCTTTTCCGGAAGCAGATTTAGTATTGTCGCCTTACATATCATTTAAAAAAGCAACACTACCACATCAATAATATACTATGTATGAACCATATGAATAATATATATGAACTAATAAATGAGCAATAAATACTGTATTATTTAGCCAATTATTTGTAAAGTGATTCTATTTAGGCTGTTTTCCAGAAGCATAATCATAATAATAGTAACCGTTACATATGATGTAAGTAGATCATTACCGATTACACCGTTACATATGATTTAGTGAATGATAAATACCATATCAACAATATATGTGAACCAAAAATAAGATATGATTCATCGAAATACCCGCAAGCAAAATTTCGTTGCAAATGTTTTCCGCAAACAGATTTAGTCTTTATTGCTATTAATTACCACTTACTGAACAATAAATATCACATCAATAATATATGCAAACCATTTGAGCAATTTATACGAACCAATGTATGAATCACGAATAGTATATGATTCCTCGAATTATTTGTAAATAAAATTCTATTTGAACTGTTTTCGGAAAGCAGATTTAGTAATTGTCACTGTCACTATATCACTTGGTGAGCAATAAATAACATATAAAAAATATTCATGAACCATATTGAACAATATATATGACACAATATAAAAACAATAAATACCGAACGATTAATTGAATAATTAATTAACTACTCGTGAACAAAATTACATTCGACTTGTTTCCCGCGAGTACATTTAGTAATCATCGTCGAAATGTATCAGTATCATTTGGTGAACAATAAATGCCTTATCAACAATGAATATGGAACATGTGAACAATATACAAAAATATGGAATTATGAAATTTTCGTTGAACCATAAATATTCTATGAACTATATATGTTACCGGCAAAATATGAAATATGGAAATTATTATATATTTTACCTAGGCATTGTGTATATAATACCTAACCATTCTATAGAATAACAAATCTAAAATAAATCTAAATAAAGAATATATATAAAACAAATCTAAATAAATTTGCTCTTTAGGCAAAGCATGAAAAGAAGGTCATGATAAGGCTATTATTTAAAAGACGTTCGTTCCTCAAAAATACAAACGTTATTTTGAAAAAATTATTAAAAATATTTATTCAAAGTGAATGAAGAAAAGCCTAATGTGGTCACCACATGACTTCCTTGTAGAGCTTATTAAATTATTCAAATTTTTTTTTTTTTTTTTTTTTTTTTTTGCTGCACTTCATTTAAACTTATTTCCTGAAACTTCATTAGAAATATATTCCTAATTCAATGAGTTCAATTCTCACTTCACGACAACGCAAAAACTCATAAAATCTCAAAACATCTTCATAAAAATTGTAAAATACAGAAAAATCTAAAATCCCAAATACAATTAAAAAAACAATTATGAAAACAGTTTTATAACTAAAATTAGAGTTTCTAGGCAAAACCAAGCTATTCGGTCAACAGGAACGAAGACAAAATTTTCGATATGCAAAACTGAAAGTTGTTTTTCGGTCCCACTGGTACAAAAGGCATGGAAGTTGATGCACCAACTGACTTAATTGACTGTTCTATTAAGAGTTTCAAATAGGCGGCCTCGTAAGCCTGGCGCCACTTGAGCTTTTAAATTCTTGATAATTCTGCAACTATTGCATGCAGATTAACTAAAGGTATAAAAACCTAAAACGGAAGATAAGAACAACATAATTCAATCACTTTTAAAGTAAAAAATGAACAATTTACTGACATTATATGAATCATAAATAATGTAACATCTAATAATGTAAGAACAACATGTAAGAAAAAAAGAAGCAGAGCTCACTGAGCTGGATAAGAGGTTAAGTATGTATATATGCAAATATATACGCGTTTGGTGCAGCCGATTGAAACAAAAAAGAGTGGTGCATAACTAGATTTTATAGCAGTCCCATATACAACATTTCAGTGTTCTATAGATAATCATTTTTGAGTTAGCCGAGATACATTCAGACGTCACGAAAAAGATCCATTCTGAATCCATTTAAAACTATTTTACAATTCGTTTTGGAAAAACTAGTCCATTATTCTGCCCGTACTTACTGATGTCATGCAAAAAAATCTTCTAAATGTATTCGAGGGTGGCCAAAATGGATATTTTCGTTGGAATATAATATCCGAAATTTTTCGCGATTACAACCCTGCTAAAAATGCCCCATAGAAACCAGTAAAACTTTTATGGATATCCATAAAATTTTATGGGTTTCTATTGACTTTTACTGGTTTCTGTTGGGCTCTGTGGGTTTTTCTTATTGGTTTCAAAATGCCCCATAGAAACCAGTAAAACTTTCTACTGGTATCTATACAATTTTTATTGGTCTCTACTGACTTTTACTGGTTTCTGTTGATCTCTGTGGGTTTTTCTTACTGGTATCAATTGACACCCATACAACCAGCATCAATGTCAGAGCTTTCTACTGGTTTGTATTCGTTTATATTGACTTTTTATGGTTTTCTTACTGGTATCAATATAATAATAAATCTTCTGTTGGTTTATATGGGTTTATGCTAATTTTCTATGTGACGTTAATAGAATTCTTGTAAACGATAAAACTAATAGAATGAAAATATGATCTCCTTAAGACCATTAGATTAACCTGCAAACGCAGGTGGTCGTTTTAGAGAGAGTTTTTTTTTACTAAATATGCTTACTTATTTGATTTTTAAAAAACTTTTGTCGGAAACAATAACAGTAATCATATACACCACACACAACGGGGTCTCTCTAAGGAGAACAGCCGCAAATAAAAATGCATCTTCGCAAGTGGTTGCCTTAGAGAGGCGATGCTCAATACAATATATGCTTATGCTCTCAGAAACACGTTTATCTTTTAGAGATGGTCGTCTTAAAGAGGTTGATTCTCCGAAATGAGTCTCTCTAAGGCGACCAACGACACTTGCAGAATTTTCTTTGTGAATGGTCGTCTTACAGAGGGAATATTCAATCCCAAAATATACTTATGTTTTCAAAAATACTGGTTTCTTTCAGAGGTGGTTTTTGCCGCGAGTTGGTTCTCTGAATACACACACACACGCACTTACATTTCTGATATTACAAATAAACACAGTATCAACCATCATCTCTTTAACGCGACCACGTTCAAAAGTAATTATTAAAAAAACTAAAGCCGCGTAAAGCTCCGGGAAACGTTGGAATAACAAACACTGCGATCAAGAAACTGCCTCCTAATATTGTTTGTAAAGCATTTTAAATGCAGGCATGTTTCATTCCTACTTTTCAAAGAAATGGAAAAGTGCTAAAGTGGTTCTAATCCCAAAGTCTGGTAAAGATCACACGAAACCTGATGGTTATCGTCCAATCAGTTTATTCAGTTTTTGGAAAAATTGATAAAAGGATATTACTTTCTCCTATGCAACATTATCTTATGTCATTTCCACCGGAGCAATTTGGTTTTTCAAGCCAAACTTTCGACTACTAAACGACTAGTGAGAGTTACGGTGTTTGCTGTCTCTGCGCTCCCTAATAAACAATGTGTTGCTCTCCTCATGCTAGATGTGGATGTGGCGAAAGCATTCGACCACGTCTGGCATGAGGGACTTATTTTTAAACTCGTCTCCTGTCATTTTGACAGAGAACTGCTTCTTACAGTACACTCGTTCATCACTAACAGAACTTTCAGTGCTTGTGTTGACGGTGCAAACTCCTCGAAATATTTATTTTAAGCGGTATTCCACAAGGCTCGGTCCTAGAACCGGTTATGTATTTATTTTATGCCGCAAATTTTCCACAAATTCAGCAAAATAATTCTATTTTAGCCTGCTATGTGGATGACACCGCCTTAGCGGCGAAATCCGCAAATGTGAGTCATGCTGTCGGCAAACTTCAAAACTTCATTTCCCACATTGAAAACTGTTGTGCACGGTGGAAAGTTTAAAAGGAACGTACCGCTCAAAAAAGGACTTAAGTTTTTCAATGAACCTGTTCTTGTCGTCTCTGAAGCAAAATAACTTGGAATATTGTATAACGATCTCCTCACATGGACTCAGCAGGTTAATAACATGCGAGACAGGGCTTATGAACTGAAGGAGACTTACGAATCACCGCTTACGATCTGAAGATTCTACACATTTTTAAACATCAGTATTGTTGTTTCTTAATAGCTCTAAATATCATTAAATGTCTTTATCCCATCATTGATAAATACTCTTCACTACATTTAAATAAGAAGAGGCTCATTTAGCTATCTGTTATTAGGCCAATATGGACCTACGCAAGAGGGGCAGGAGATCCTTAGACCTTTGCCTGGGGTGTTCTCCCTCAAAATTGGAGTGGAAAGTTTAACAGTTAGCTAGGTTCAGCAATACCTCAGTTACCTGTAATACTACGGAGGTGCTGGCATAGCTTCTACCTGTACCTGTGTATCATCACAGATGCCCACTTATTTGTAAGGAATACGAGTCTTCATGATGACTCCAGAGTAGAACCTCTAGCGAAGTTCTTACGCAAGATTAGTAATTAGTTCTATCAGGACGCATAAGATTGCAATATTATGAATCATTTCAATCTCTTCAGCTAGGAAATTCTGCAAGAAGATCGTCACTTGCGGACTTCCACAGCTTTTAAATGAAAACTAAAATTTCCCTACATAGGATTTAAAATTGTTATCATAACTCCATATTGTGCAAAGTCAAGCATTCTAAATCTTTTCCCTACTTTTTGTAGGTCTTATTGGTATTTTAGACTGGCATATACTTGTATATATTATGTAAAAAGTGGTGGTCTATTTTCTGGGGAAAATATGTATTTTATGTTTTATGTACTGTATAATTCTAAAATGTGTTTTTTCACATCCCTCACGTGACGTGATCCCTCACGATCACACCACCTCCAACTTTCATCCTGTTCTCTGAACCCATTCAAGCATTTACTATATTTCCATCGCTCCTTGAAGCACCTATGGTACGAAAGCCGGTATACAAATTGCATGTTTAGCGAGCTAGACGCGGCGACAGCGGCAACTTGTAAATGGAACTGGAACTGGACTTTGCTTTGCTTGCTTGTTTATGAACAAGATCAAAGACGAAAAGCAGACAATTATGAAGCTATGAATACAGTTCACAGATCCCTCAGTGAGTGTCCATATGCATCTCGAAATATCTTTTTTCTAAAATGGCATTCATCGTTTTTAAATTTCATACTGAAGAATTTTTTTTGCAGAGATTTTACACACAAACCTTCTTTAAAGATCAAACTATTAGTAGCAAAATTTCAATCTTTACCCATCGTTCAGGCAAATTGCAAGAATTATCATGTCTTTCGAACTTAATCAACAAACTGAGCAATTTGAAAGAAATGTGTTGCTCTGCATAAATATTTAAATTTTCCACGCGGCACTGTGTTGAAGTTGTTCAAAGACTAAATATTTAATTTTTCTTTCAAATTTATTCTGTTATTAATTAGCAAATTAACTTTCTAAAACAATAAAAGACCTTCATTATTACAATTATTATTTCCGTGCCTGTAACATTGCGTTAGCTGTATTCATTAAAATGATTATATATATATAATATTTTAGGCGACTGCTTGCAGAAGCACCTAGTCCTTTTAATTAAGGACTGATTAAATCTGAAAGATAACTAAAAGATTGTACGTGATGTCGAATGGCGGCATTCAATGGCGAACTGCCTGTATGAATCGCTGGAAAAGCTGCGCTAAAGGCATTTCTGAACTAAAATTTTATAAAATTCTATTTGTAATTGAATTCGGGTTCAAGTGTTTTAAAGGTAAACGTATAAACTACCCTAAGGTGTGGTTACAAGGTACGATACACTCGAACTTCACTATTTATTTTCTTTCGAATCCTATTGTTCTTCGGTCTCTTCGGCAATCGAAAAAAAAGTCAGCATTCAAAGTTATCGTTGGCAGCTCGCCCTATTTTATGACATGGGTTACAACAGTTTAAAAACAAGGCCGAACCCAAGAAACACTCCATTAAAGCACACACCGGTCGTCTGCCACTCGACCTTCTGTCGATATGTTTGTTTTCTACCACCCCTCCAACACACACTTCGATTTCGGAGGCAAAAGAAATCGTTTTCAGAACAGAAACAACACTGAAATTCTCGAGTGTCGTTTGGAGAACGTCGTTTCTGCGCCTTGGAAAAGCACTCGTAAAGAAGGAGCGGAAATTGCTGCACCCTCCTCTCGCAGCGGAGTGAGCAAACAGACGATATATCGGGGTCGCGACCCCTCTCGTTCCTACACGCTCTCGACGTGTCGAGGTGTGTGCATTTGGACGGGCTTCCTGTTCTTCCTTTCGTGAAGGGGGATAGGCTTCGGTGGAGTGGTATCGTCTGCGACAGCCCCCTTCCACAATATCTTCTCCCCTTTGCAACACAAGTGTTCGATCTGTAGTATTTAATGGGCTTCTGGAGTTTATAAAGTCACTGTGGAATTGCAAACGATTTTTCGACTTTATTTACCGAGTATCAATTTAATCGTTTGCAGTAGCACGGGTGTGGTTTCGCAACGTGAGCGCTTTCTACTCGTGAAAAGTGACTACCTGTTCAACAATACTTTTCACTGAACATTGATTCGAACTTTAGTTTGCCGTTAAATATTTTACGGAATAAAATCTAAAGTAAGTAATCTTTTAAGTTATGCTAAGTTACGCTATCATATTATTTACCATCTGTGTTACCTGACAAATATTACCACTCCTATACACATAAACAATGAAAATCTCAACTGCAGGATCATTAGCACTGCTGTCTTTTTTAAAAAAATACACCGCAATTTTATGTGAATGTGCCAAAGTAACTGCCTACAGATCACCTGCCTTTGACTTGCAAACCTTACTATAATAGAACATCAAATAGCGGAACTTAAGGGACCACTCACATAATCGTCTAGTCATTATTATTGTTATAAGCTTAAGGCGTAGAAGTCACTAAGTCCGTTCACATCTGGGGAACAAGATTTAATCCGTAGCCAACCAGGGCAAGTAAAGTTGCGCGTGCGTAAATGTGCAGTTGACTCAGCGAAACCATCGACAGAACGTCAGATTTCTTCGCTGTAATTGGTCAAGTCTTATACCAGGTTTGCATAATGTCGAAAGGTTAGGCTGTCTTGCAATGGAGTTTGGTTTATGCCTGTTAAGAGCATAAAGCCGAAACGAAGTCTGACGGGACAAAAATAATGTACGATAATCAATATATTCAGATAAGCTCATTTTATAGCCCCTCGTGTCTAAAATTAAGGTTATAAACGCAAAAAATAATTGTGTTTTTGCAAAGAAATTTCGTGGCATAGATGTTTAGTACTATGGGGGCCATAATAGTAATATAATAATGTAATGTTTTGTGATGTACAAATAAAACCCAAATGCCAAAACATGACTGCTCGTATTTCGAGAATGGCTAGACAGTTAATGAGTATGACCACGAAGCATAGCTTTACATCCCTTACAAGCATTCTGTGCATCGAAAATAGACTTGTTGATCGTAGCTTGCAGCAGAAATCCCCGTTTTTTTTTAAAAGGGAATAACTATTTTAATGACTGGAGGTCTCTGGAAGAGTGTAGACATCGCACAATGGTTCTTGCTAGAGACATCAAAACATACTGTAGGACTTAGGTCAAGTACACAGTACAGCTAATGTCCTCTTCAACGTCGAGCAATTTGAGCTCTGGCTGTTTGTTGTTTTATCAGCCACTCTTGTTTTATCAATTATAAAAATAAAGTCTTTTACAACAACTTCCTGGGGACGCTTCACGTATGATGCAAGAGCATCATCTCTGTAACACTGTGGATCACAATTGTCCGCATAGGAAAACCTGCAGTAGTTACGCGGTCATGCAACATGATGTTTCCTGTACAAGGATTTCATTTGATTTGAGGTTAAATTTTTCTTATGCTGATGGGATAATAGCCCCGGATTCATACCCGAAGAAGACGTGGCTCTAAGCTTACTCACTTAGCACCAGTTGAGTTGCTGTACCTCCTGTTGTCTGACTATCAGCACTTGTACTCAATTGGTGTAGTATTCTGTCATCGCTAGGCCCAGCCAAAAATCTCTATGGAATATTAAAATCTGTAATGGAATTTACAAAGTTACTTAGGAAGATGGGTATTTGTGACCTGTGATTATTAAAGAGACCCTGTCAAGACTTTGACTGTGCTGAATGAGAATTTTGGCAATGTTTTATGCATTGTGGTTCTGAGAAAGCACAGAACATTTACTCTAGAAGTCAGTGATAACTTGGATATAAGAAGTTATTCAGATGCATTATACTGAACACTATCGACTGGGTACATTAATGTGCATCATATGTGCTGTTCACATATTTGTTGAGCTCCTGTCTAATATTTGCTTGTCACATTAGTAGTAGTCACGTAGTCACTTGTTTTATTCACTTATTTACAGTTCGCTTACATATAATTCACTTATATATAGTCTGCCTGATAATTGAAGTTGGCGCTGATAAATACAAATCAGTGTGTTAAGTTGAAAATGTATGTGTTCATTGAAAAACATGTGGCGTTCACTTATACACAGAGCATTTTATATCTGTTTGGTGTTTTGTACCGGTTACCGGCACAAAAGTCTTGAAGATGTTACTAGAAAATGTTAAGTTCATTATAACACCACTCAGCTGTTAGATCTGCATCCAGAATTAACCGATGAACCATTTCAATGCATTTGAATTAATTACCCGAAAATTCTGGCTCCGCCCCAAAGCAAGGAAAAAATAAAGTAAATTCTAATTAGAATCTTAAACTTTAAATAAAGAGAATTCTATTTTATTTAAGGAATTAAAAACGTAAGTGAAAAAATAAAATACTTTAGTGAAAAATTTTGATTGAAATTTTCACCTTTAAACATATAGCATGCAATTCAAAGAATTTAAAACGTTATAAAACTAATGTAAAGAGACTTACTTAAAACCTTAGTTTAATTAGTTTAATTTAATAGAACCCTTAGTCTTTTCACCTTAGTTTGAGACTTACTTAAAATTTTAGTTTAATTTAATAGAAATCTTAGTCTTTTCACCTTAGTTTTAGACTTACTTAAAATTTTAGTTTAATTAGTTTAATTTAATAGAACCCTTAGTCTTTTCACCTTTGTTTTAGACTTACTTAAAATTTTAGTTTAATTTAATAGAAATCTTAGTCTTTTCTCCTTAGTTTTAGACTTACTTAAAATTTTAGTTTAATTAGTTTAATTTAATAGAACCCTTAGTCTTTTCACCTTAGTTTGAGACTTACTTAAAATTTTAGTTTAATTTAATAGAAATCTTAGTCTTTTCACCTTAGTTTTAGATTTACTTAAAATTTTAGTTTAATTAGTTTAATTTAATAGAACCCTTAGTCTTTTCACCTTTGTTTTAGACTTACTTAAAATTTTAGTTTAATTTAATAGAAATCTTAGTCTTTTCACCTTAGTTTTAGACTTACTTAAAACCTTAATTTAATTAGTTTAATTTAATAGAACCCCTAGTCTTTTCACCTTAGTTTGAGACTTACTTAAAATTTTAGTTTAATTTAATAGAAATCTTAGTCTTTTCACCTTAGTTTTAGACTTACTTAAAATTTTAGTTTAATTTAATAGAAATCTTAGTCTTTTCACCTTAGTTTTAGACTTACTTAAAATTTTAGTTTAATTTAATAGAAATCTTAGTCTTTTCCCCTTAGTTTTAGACTTACTTAAAATTTTAGTTTAATTTAATAGAAATCAGTCTTTTCACCTTAGTTTTATAACATTTAAAATTCTTTGGATTATATGCTATATGTTTAAAGGTAAAAATTTTGATTTAAATCAATTTTTCACTGAAGTATATTATTTTTTCACTTACATTCTCAATTCCTTAATAAAACAAAATTCCCTTTATTTAAGGTTTAAGTTTCTGATTAGAATTTACCTTGTTTTTTCCTTGCTTTGGGGAAGTGCCAGAATTTTCGGGTGAACTATTATAATTAAAATACATTGAAATGGTGCATCAGATAATTCTGTATGCAGAAAAGCAACGATTTTTGTAGAGGAGAGATTTCGGTATTCCTTCCCCTTGATGAAGTGGCATTGAAGTTGATTGAATTCCTCTTCTATTTTGTTCTTCTTTCTTTAAATTTCTTTATTTTATTTTTATTTATTTATTTATTTTTTAATTGGAGTATTGCTTGTTTAAAAATTTTGGTTTTTACATTCATTAAATTATATGTTGCATTTAAAGGATTGTTTGAAATTTATTAATTATGAATTTCAAAATTGTTGGTCTTTGTTTCAAAATTGTTGGCACCACTGTAATTGATTGGTCGGATAAAGGAACACAACTCGAGGTACCCGGGCGTACTGTCCACTCATATGTAATCTTCGGCGTACAGTAGCTGCAGATATCGCCTTACCAATGGACGCTGTACCATAGATATCACACATGTAGAGGTGCTCTGCGATTCTGCTTGGCTACAATAGCAATATATCGATCTTCCGCGGGGGTTGTAACCCTTTTGTGACCGGCTAGGGGTCTTCGGACAACTGTGTGTGTGGTTTGGTATCGTACAGAATGATGAACGCCAAAGAAAAGAGCAACATCTGTGATCGACTGTCCTGCTTTAATGCGTGTGATCTGTGATCATCTGTGATCGACTGACTGCCTAATTTTAGCATATATATTTATGCATTAGTTCTAAATTTCTTACTTTATGTCTTTAATGATGATTTTCAGCAGCTTAAAATTTTTTACGTGGATTCGAGAATATTTTAGGATTTAGATTTGAGTAAGTTTACCGTTTGACCCACTTTTAGTATTATATATTGACCACATATATATATATTCTCAGGAATCGTATCGTGTTGTGTATTTTTTTCATTTACTTGAAAAATAAATTGAAATGAATTAACTTAATTCACCAGAAATTTTACATAGATAAGGAAGACAAAATACGATCAAATTGTTGGTGATTTTAGCGAAGAGCATAATATCCACTGAGAAGTCAGCCATTTTCCATGGAATTAAACAATGATTATTAATTTTTTAAACCTTTTTCTAATATGAATCTTTAACTGATACTAACTTCTGTGTTACTATAGATTTTACTGTTCTTTTTCCGTGGGAATATTCTCTGCAATTTATACACTCACTTCCAAAAGTTAAGCACGAAGATGTGAAATGCAAAAAAAATCAACAAATACTGCTTTGATTGACACAAAAATCCGGCAGGAAAGTAGCATATATATTTATGCATAAAACAAAATCAGTAATTACATACAGAAAGGAAAACAATATTAAATTTTTGTAAGTTATCAGATAATGACATACTGGAGACTTAAACAAACAGAATTATGTATAAAGTGAAAATAAACAGCGTAAAAAAAAAAAAAAAAAAAGACATTAATAGCGTATGTGACCCCCCCCTCATCTGTATAAAGTTTACATCTTCTGACCATGCTTTCAATTAGGTGGTCAACCACCGCAGAATTAAACAATCGCCATTCTTCTTGTAGAGTAGTTCCCAACTCAATAAGAGTGGCTGAAGGTGGGAAACGTGAAGATACAGCACGGCCGAGAGTATCCCAAAGATTTTGAATGGGATTACGACATTCAAAATCTTTCACACCATACACCATTTTTTTTCAAAAAAAAAAAAAAAAAAAAAAAAAAAAAATTCACACCATACGCGCAATCCCTTTACTCTCCAGGTAGTCATCAACGATGCCAGCTCTATGGGGATGTGCGTTATCGTCAATTAAAACAAAAGTAGGGTCAACTGCTGCAGCGTACAATCTCACAATGGGTTCTAGGACTTCATCTCGGTACCGGACAGCAGTCAAAGAACCCCGTTTAAAGGTGCGCAGGTCGGTGCGGTATCCTAATGAAATCCCTGCCCACACCCTAGTGCTTCCGCCTCAGAATGCGTGATGTTTTGGAACTGATTGCGTGTTCGTTGTTCACGCCATATCCTTATACGCTTGTCATCTGGCTCCAGAGCAAATCTTGACTCATCAGTAAACATGACATTGCCTCAGTCAGACATATTCCAATTGACATGTTCCCGGCACCACTGTAATTGATTGGTCGGATAAAGGAACACAACTCGAGGTACCCGGGCGTACTGTCCACTCATATGTAATCTTCGGCGTACAGTAGCTGCAGATATCGCCTTACCAATGGACGCTGTACCATAGATATCACACATGTAGAGGTGCTCTGCGATTCTGCTTGGCTACAATAGCAATATATCGATCTTCCGCGGGGGTTGTAACCCTTTTGCGACCGGCTAGGGGTCTTCGGACAACTGTGTGTGTGGTTTGGTATCGTACAGAATGATGAACGCCAAAGAAAAGAGCAACATCTGTGATCGACTGTCCTGCTTTAATGCGCCCAACTGCACGCCAGCATTCAGAATCTTCCGTTCATCTTCTGGAAGTCATAGAAACAAGTATGTCTTGAAAACAAATTGTACGAAAGTTTTAAACACCTTCTACCAGCACTTAACAACTTCTGTAACTCTTCATAAAGCTGGCTTCTTAGAAGACTGCCTTTTTTGCATATTTCTTGACATGAAAGCGCGATTGGCTGTTACCTAACATATTTGCATACTTCCATCTACCATTGCAGCGAATTGCATCCTCTTCAATTCTGATTGGCTTCCGGAAATTAGCATTTTCCTCTGCGTGCTTAACTTTTGGAAGTGATTGTATATATGTAATTGAACTTATAAGATATAAAGTTAAAATTAAATTGAATCAAAGCAAGGTAATTCCTCAACAATATTAATAATTTCAAGCGTGGATAAGAGGTTTAACACAGTATCTAAATATATCAAAATTGAAATAAAAATTCATCACAGAACAAATTCGAAAAATAAAAATACGAAAAGGAAAAAATATACCATATTATAAAAACATAACAATTAATTTCCTTTTACTGAAAATCAAATTCAGAAGAAAATTAATTAAAGTTTCATAAAAGTCGATTTCATTCTTCTGGTTCATTTGAGATCAAAAACCGAAAAAGGTTCAATTGAATTTTCATTTAATACATTTTAATACATTAGAATTAATTTAAAACCGAAAAATGGAATCTCAAATGTATCCAGAATTTTCCCTACACGCTTTCTACACTTGGAAAAAGAATAAAACATTACATTGTACCAAATTGACTACAAAGTCCTAATTTCATTTTTGAAGGAATTATGCGAATAACTTAATTTCCAAAGAACGCAGTTACAGTGAGAAAATGATAAATTAAAATTAGCCTTGGAGAAACTGCAAGTAACTATTATAATAGTGTTACGAATTTTGTAGAATAATAATAAAATTGTTGTATTTTCCCGTGCAACGCAGCGCGAAACAAATATTGAGAGAAAGCTATGTCGGAAAAATAAAAATACAGGAGCACGTGAGTTTAACATGGAATAAATGGATATCTTGGTAATTTGTATGAAATTGAATAAATGTAATTGACTACCGTGTTAGCTGTAACCATAATTATCTTCCCTTATTGCTTTCCAGAAATCCAGACGGAGAAATTACAAGAAATTTCTCGCGACCGATTGAAAGCTATAGAAGGCCAGAGAGAGAATATCTCAGTTCAGTTGTTTAGTCAGTTACTTAGTTATTGATATTGCGAGTTGTTTAGTTCCGCGTGAACTGAGATATCTGAAATAGCTTTCTCTTTAGATAAGCTATTATATTCTCTTTAGATAAGCTGTAGATAAGCTATTTAGATAAGCTTTAGATAAGCTATATATTAAGCTTTGCATTGCTTTGTATTTTGATGTATTTAGTAGTTGTATGTATAACTACTGATTATACTGTATGATATTGTGAACACTTGTGGAATATTTCTGAGGAAAATTCAAGTGCTCTGATATATTTCTTTTGATAAGAATAAATTTTATTAACCTTTTATCAGACTTCGGCATTCAATCTAGTACGAACCCGTATGCACGCAACAATATTATTTCTTTAAAAGAAAGCTACATTTTCATTAGTATACATAGTAATATTAATATTATAGTATTTAATAAGATATCTTCGTCTCTACATCCCTGTAACTTTAACTTCTAACCTAATTGTTGACTCTGCTACTTCTTAGAGCTCAAATTATCCATAAATAATTAGACATAATGAATGTGAGCCGACTCAGAGAATTGGTACACTGAATGTCAGTTCGTGTTTGCTTCGCTGTGATGAGTCGGTTCTTGTAGCAGGCTGGCATAAAGTTCAACAGATAGAAAGAAAAGGTTCAGAGTGACCTTCGTCGGTAGTTCGCAATGGTGTGTCTGAAGTAAGACGGAAACAGTCATTACGTGGAAGAATTCATTTTAAAATTTAGGGAAGCTCGTTCTGTGAACGCAACGAAAAATGGCGCGAATATTTTTAAATTTTTAGAACCTGGCGCTAAAATGCCAGCGAAAAAATACGCTAGGAAATATGAAGTAGATTTAGGCTTCATTCTCACAATAAGCTAAACTAGAAGACGGAAGAAATTTTAATTACGAAAAATCTTCAAAATGAGAGTATGTATAATACTGTTTTATATTCGATTTTTATCAAGCCGAAAATTCCTTTCGTTTACAAAGAGTACATTTTCTGCCTCCCCCCTCCCCCCCAAGATCTAACTAAAAATCACAATAGTTCGTAGATCTTTAACCGCAAGTTTTCTATTTTATTCCGCTGTGTGAACAATTACCAAACGACCTTCCCCTTCTACTACTTTCATGTCCATCAAATTGGTGATCCGGATTCCTTTATATGGCGTCACAAGGGACCCTCGAATAAAAAAAACAAGTAAAAGACTCAAATCAGAGCCCTCATTATTTGGAATCAGAGATCGGTTCCGGTACGGAAATGGAGAATGTTCTCACCGGTTAACCGAATTTGCGGAACGGATTGTTCTGTGTTCAGGAGAACTCGCGCGTTCACCCCCCCGGATCGTCCTCGTTACGGCACAACCGGAAGTACCCCAGGGCCGGACAGCGGGATTGGCCGTTAATTTGTCTCCAGGAAATGGCGCTGTTGTGATCCAAGGCGACCGGACGCGGCCGGATAGTCTCGTCCGACAAAAGAGTCCATCTCGAAATTTAGGAGTACACTTGGGTGACGAGGATAGGTCCTAATTGAATTGTTCCTTTTCGCTTTTTATCTGTCGTAAAGAAAAAGCTTTGAGACATCCAACATATAGACATGGGGACAGATAGCAAAACTCTTTTTTTTTTTAAATTACCTAAGTGTTTTAATGTATCTATATGTAGCATTCTAAGTACTTTATTGTACTAGCCACTTGCATGACAAGCCATCTAAAAGATTTATTACAAAAAATAATAAATAAATAAAAAAAATCTGAAAGCTTTCAGATTTCATAATTATGCCCAAAGTGGCTTTTTTTAACGTTTTGTGTGCTACCTTTATTTATTAAATATCATGTTCTTCGCACTTAAACCACATAAAATTCAATTCAAAAGCAATATCACGAAATAATTAAAAAAACAACAACACATCTTTAGAATTTCCGATACACAGTCTCGCACATTAGAGTTTATTATTATTATTATTTGTTTTTATCTTCCGTACAGTATTGCCATCGCTCGCTTTGAAATCGTCGAGTTTGTTAATGAAAAATTCGTTAAAGTGTTGCAAAATATGAAATAGTTGATAGAACAAATTCCAAATTTGGGCTTTCAGATGTCCATATTCGAGTGGAGGACTATGTTATTTAAAATTTATTGCTTCTGGGTACCGTTGTTTTTTTCACAGTGTGAGAAACATACATCCATTCACGCAGATTTTTCAAGATTTAAATTCTTTAAGTATAATTCCAGGCTCTAATATTTGGTGAAGACAATTTGAAACGTGAAACAAAGCTTATCTTGAATCGACGCAAAATGCCAAGACGAAATTAATGGCTCTTCTGAGCTATTTGCCTCTCTGGGCTAAAAATGATATATTTGTAATTAATAATGTGTCCAGCTAATGTAATTACATTGAGTCTCAGCTAGTATATTTTGATAAAAATATATAATAAAAAAGAACAGAAATATTGTTTTTCATTACGCTAACTTGATTAATTATTCGTGCCTAATAAATTTACAGTGCTTACACATTTTTTACATTTTTAGAATGATTTCGGAGCTGTTTAACTAATCTTTTACTGCGAGTAAAGAAATGAAATTTCTTCTGCAAATATCATACTTAAAACTTCCTATCGATAAAGTTGATTTTCACATTTTTTCCATCTTTTTTATTTTTAAAATTCTCACTGTAAGAGAATTCTGCGACAATTAAACACCCCTTAAAAAAAAAAAAAAAAAAAAAAAAAAAAATGACAGTTATATATATCTCCCGTTCTACTGCGCCGGTTGACAAAATTCAACTTGCATTTTTCCTGTCTCGAAAACGTGACTTAGGATATGTATTAGATTTATATATAGTATATTGTACTTTTTTTCGCTCGTTTACAATGAAAAAAAGGAAAGAAAAATATGTTGCTACAAATTAAGAAATTGCCAAGTGAATTATTCTTGGGGCAAACTGCAAAAAATTCTCCAAGATAAATTTTTGAATTTCTCCGTAAATTTCGCACCAGATTTTACAAAATTTAATGTTTAGGCATAACTTCAGTTCTGTAATCGAAATATGGAAAAACATTAGCATGTCATTTCAGAAAAACTCCAACTATTTGAATTTCGTCAATAATAACAACAACCTGCAAAATAACAACATTCATAATATTTTAAGTAGTATATTTAAGCATGAAATAATTAAAAGAATCTGGATTGAATTCTGAGAGGCTAAATTACTCTCAATAAATTTATGCAATTGTATTTAAAAAATTGTGAGACAATTTTTCATTCCAAACGTATAGAAATATGTGTTTTTTCATTTGAACTAATTGTTGTAACTGAAATTGTAAATAATAATTAGAATAACCATTTTGTAGTTAATTACCCTTAAATACAAAATGTTACATAACTGTTATAGAACTGGTAAATTTAAGTACATACCTTTACTTTAAGATATGAAGCATGCTGACAAATTTAGTTCCTTGAAAACATAAACCGAGATTGGTCAGTCCAGGTTTTGCGAAGCATCCAACATATGTTTGTATTTCTTTCAAATTCTTTCAACCAGATAGTGTAATATTCGCAACTGCTTATATTTGATCTAACTTAGCAATGAAAATTTTTAGAATAAATCGACGATGCTTTAATTATTTTGTGCAGGAAATTGCGTGACAAAATGTTTTCAACCATCTTGCTTAAAGAGCAAAAAACGTTATTTGACATGATAGAAATATTATTGGAAGCCCACTGGTCCATCCCAGAAGCCACTCGCTCAGTGGCTACACAGATGTGTACTTACGAAATATGCGAACGGGAGATATAGAACCGTCTCTTTTTGTAGTAGCCACTTCCTCAGTGGCTGCACAGATGTGCACTTACGAAATATGTGAACGGGAGACATAGAACTGTCTCTTTTTTCTTCCTGCGCAGTGTATATTTCCTTATGCCTAGATTTTATTAAATCTAACACAGTTATTAGCAATCCTTCCGACTTTTCTGTATACGAAGTAGAAAATCTTTTAATATTGAGTAATAAAATTAATAAACGTTCAGCGATATATAGCTAACATATAGACAACACCAATTAGAATGTAAACAAAACCAATTAGAAGTTCTCCTATGGAAGAGACCATAATTAGTCGTGACGTCATACCATGGTGTCATGGCTTCATTTTTATCCCATAGAATATACGGGAAGGCTTATTGCGTTTATTCTAACCTCCTTGATCTCTGCTAACAGACTCACCGAAATTATCACCAGGGTTCGAAACGTCTTGTAGACTATTCTATTCGCCAGATTCTAACTCGCCCCTTTGACCCTTTTAAAAAGAAGTAATATTGCTTGATTCAGAATTTAATTAACTCAGGATCATTCAATATTTAACAGTTGTCTAGTTAACTTTTAAAGAATAAAAAAGCGCATCTGAGCAAAGAATTGCGTTGGTTGATTGAAGGTCATTGTTGACGCTATGATCGCGATTGTCGAGCAGTTTTGTAAGAAAGAACGAAGTTTATGAAAATACGAACATGGTGAATGAATTAATACAGTGCATTCTGTGAGGTTTTCAGTTGAACACGACTAAATGTTCTTAAACGAAGACTCATCAGCGAAAAAACAGGAAAAAAGTGTGAAAACTTTAAAAGTTCGTGTTAAATGACAAACTATAATAATGCCACGGACTAGTTCGTATAAATCCTGCTAACCGAAATTCGCATCAACCGATAAAACTTCCTATAAAATCATGCGCATAGCTTCCGGGACGAAATTTTTTTCACGCTAACAGTCTTCGCTTTAAGGGAGTTCATGTAAAGGGGGTTTGTTTTAAATATCTCTATTCCTGTATCTAACTTCAGATGCAGCTTCTTAAATAGAATGGTTCACATTTGTTTTCTTGGGAATATCATTTACTGATTATTAGCGAAATAACTTTATTCTTTCACGTATACTATTGATCATCTTCTTGACACCTGCTTATTTGTAAAAAGTTATTCAGAATGTTTTTCTTTTTTTAAAAAAAAGAAAGAATTAAGATTTTTTGTCTTTTTATCTTTATTACTAAGCATCATTTTCTTCACACCTATGCTGTACACAATTCAAAAAGCAAAATTGCAAAAATTTTAAAACCAGTATAGCAGTATACGTTTAGAATTAATTTTCTATGCAGCGTTAAATGTTGCCATAATTTCTTTTTCAGTCTTTTCTCAATTCATCATATCAACGTTCAATTTTCTTACGAAGATGATTTTGCAAAACTTTTTGTTGCCTTTTTATTATTAACGCTTTTTGCGTTTACTTTATTTATTAAATATCACATTCTGGAGGCTTACAATGCCGCATAAAATTAGATTCAATAGCAAAATCATAGCATTTAAAAACAGCCTATTTTTAGAATTTCCCGTAGATAGTCTCGCTCGTGGGAAATAAAAATGTTTTATTCGAAATCGTGTTGCCACTGCTCGCTTTGATATCGCTGAGTTTTTTAATCAAAAATTAGTTGAAATTGTACAAAATAGGAAATAAGCCATAAAACAAATTCGAAATTTAAGTATTCGGGCTTCCACGGGCCCATGTTCTAGTGAAGAACTACGTTATTCAAAATTTGATGGTTCTAGATACCGCTGTTTTTTCACAATGACAGAAACATACATACAGATTCTTTATACAGATTCTTTATTACTCAGTTTCTTTAAATATAATACAAGACGATAATATTTGGTGGCAACAATGTGAAAAGTGATTCGGGCATTTAAAGTGATTCGATGCCAAATGCCGTTTCGAGACGAATAGCCCATTCGGGACTAACGTTCTTTTGGGGCTAAAAAAGAATAATTTAAAATATTCTGAAACTGAACTCAAATAAGTACTGAGACTCCTTAAACAAAATGTTTATGTTTAGTATGAACATGAAATAACGAGTTTTTTAATATCTTCCAGCTAAAACTGTACATTTATGAGGATTATACTAGTTTTTCTCGTAGAAGAATGTCCAGTCCCCCGTAAAAATTGTTTTCGAAGAGTACAGCATAACAGAACTTTCGAAGGAAATGTTGTATTTACTTATTCTTTTCTTCATTTCACTCCATACATATTCGATGGGATTTAAGTCCGAAGAATATGGAAGAGTTTTGATATCTTCATAACAATTGTGTAATAATTACAAGAGAACATTTAGTGTTGCGGTAGGGTACGAACTGCGCCAAATTTGATCGAAAATCCCCGTCCCCCTCTTTTGTAATCCACGAACTGCGCAACGTTTCCTGTCCCCTATTTCTTTACCAAGAAGATTGGGTGCTACAAAAAGTCGTTTATCGCCATTAATGGGACATTCTATTGAGACTGCAAGCCTTTATTTTCGTTTATCAATATTGTAAAAATTGTGCATGTAAAAGAAATATTAATTTAAAGTCTGGCGTGTGCTAAAAAATAAATTTCTTTTACACTCATTTTAAAGTCTTATGATGCTTAAAGGAATGATGAGCCAGACCTTTTTTATTCTCTGTAAGAATTAAAAACTTTCCAAGTTGTAGATTTTAGTCGCTGAAAATTGATAGATTAATGACATACACAAAACTGATACATAATCAACGTATCAAATATCGGATTTGTAGCTCACCTTAAATAAGTTTCTTGTCTAGATAAATATTAACAAATCTTCTTAGATAGCAGAATGTTTTTAACTTTCAAATTTACCATTTTAGGTAAACAGTTCTAATTTAATTATAAAAATTATCTTTATTAAATCTAAAAATTGGACTTCTTAAGTCGTTCTAAATTCACACTAATATTATTGCAATATATTCCCTCATTAAGCTTTCCACTTTTAATTATTGAAGTTATTTTAAGGTTATTTAATTTTGTTACAAATTCCATATTTTAATACTAGAAACGTTTAAATATTTATTCTGTTTTCCACCTGATGTACTTTGGCATACATTTAATTTCTAATAAACATTTAATTAATAAATTAATAATTATGAGCGTCAGCAGAATTTTCATAATTAACAAAAAATAAATAAATAAATAAATAAATTAAAAAAAAAATAAACTCCCTTGTATTCATATCCTGGGATTTTCAGTTCCCTTTTAATCCATTCCTTTTTCACATATTGTTGCACTATACTCAAGTTTTCATGTATGTAGAATTTATATACTTTGTATTGTATTTATGCCAATTTATATCTAAATGATAATTTTTACAAATTCTTGCGTAACTCTAGTTAACAGAAGATATTTCTAACACTTTGGCAAAGCTTAATCTTCAGCATGTAGCTTATTTTCCAACCTAGTTTCAGGCTGAATTATTTGTAAAATTAATTACTTGAAATTATTTGTTAACAAAGATGGTTGCTAAATCACGCTAAAAATATTTCTAACTGTTGTAATTTATAATGCAACGAGTTCATGTGATTTATAATGTAATTCATTTATAATTTTTTCAGCAGTATTGAAATTAATAGCAGATACTCATAATGATATACATTTAGATTACAATGATTTAGATTGCCATTGCCTTCTTCACTCATGCTTTTATGCTACATTCCTAATATTTCATAATGGCATACAGGTAAGTTTAACTCATTCACCGAATATGTAAATCTCTAATTCAGCCCACTTTTGTTCTTACGTGTGCTGTATCTTCTATTTTCTTTAATATATTGTTCAGCCTAATTTCAAAAGGTCTTGTGGAAAAGTCACTAAATATATATATTTTTTTTTTATGTACTTATTTACTGTATAAAAATGTAGCGTAAAAATTTCAGTTCATGAGGTAAAAATATTTTTTTAATTTATTCTTTAAAAATATTGCAAAAAATTTTTACCTTTACCTTAGCATATCTTTTTACAAATCCCTCTAATAAGAAAAAATAAGGAAAGAAATTAGCTCAGTTTCGGTGATTGATACCTCGGTGCAAATTATACGTGACATTTTTCCAAAAGCATACAGTTTATATGGATATCAATAAATTATGGATTATTTCTCCACCTAATTTTCTTAACACGTTTATTCCAGAATTTTCTTTTCACACTGTAGCGCTTAACTTTATGAGTTTTCTATAATCATACAATTTCTCTAGCCATGTCAACTTTGCATACCTTCTGACAAGTAGTTATATTTTTAACCACTGTATTTTATTTCCTGTTGGCTATCAGTACATTATTCACTTGTTTCCCAAGTGCAACTTTTATTTTATACGCAAATCTACGTAAAATAGCATTAAAACTTCAATTATGCGGAACTCCTGATCGATTGCTTGTTTTAGATTGAATGAAATTAAGCTTAATGTTACTGTTAATTAGCTTGTTATTAATTTAATTGTATGTTTCTAACTAATTATATGTTCAGATATTCCCAAGTATATTCCACAAAATATTTTGCATCCTAATTTTTAGTTTTTGGTTAAAAAAATAAGATTTTATTTATTGAGAGGCCTGATTGATTATATTAATTTGCAGTACTGTTTATCTAATTCTTTTCTTCTAGATAAATTTTAGAAAAACTTCTTAGCATAATAATTTAAATTTATTTACAATTTATACGTCAGTGATCCAAACTCATAGTAATGTTGTTATAATAGATTTCATGCTAAGCTTTTTTTAAAATTTAACTATCAATTTCTGCAAACATTTACATGGTTGCTTTAATTAACGAAAAATATTTCTAGCACACTTTAACACACTTTGATGTGGAATAATGTTTTGCACTCTATTAAATTTTCCAGTCTAGTTCAGACATCTTGACTATTATTGATGTAATTTATTAAAAATATAATTTATAATTATATTTTTAATTTATGATATTATTATCATGTAGGGTTTATATTTATTTTAACTAACATTTATTTTAAGTTTAAGCTATCTTTCCTGTCAAGCCTTTCCCCTGGAATTGCCAATGCCAGAGTATGTAAATTTTAGTAGAACGCGCAGAGTATTCAAATTTTTAGCAGACGTAATTTGAGTTAAATAGAAGAGAAACGAGATTTGTCTCTCTGTTCCGATAAAGCTCTCTGTTCCGAGTCAGGTCCTTGCATGTTCCCGAAGAAAGTAAGACGAAACATTGAACCTGATAGTGGCGCCCAACGAAGAAGAATAACCATGGCCGAGTTTCAAGAAGAACCTGTGCTGCCTGCAGAAGCGGCTCAGAATCCAGAAATGCCAGCTGCCGCCCTGGAAGGATTTGGTTACATCGTCCAGACCATGCGCGCTTCGATGAAACCAGAAGCAACATTTAATGGAAACTCACCGGTAACCAGTTTTTTGGAAAAATTGGATGACCACTTCATGCTCTACCCCGTGCACGAATTTCAAAATGTTACCTTAGCTACCAGCGCTTTGAGGGGCCAAGCGCTTAACTGGTTCAAGTGTATAGGCAGAAGTCTCTTGGGTCAAGCAGGAAGTCCCAACTATACTTACGAAAATTTCAAGACTGCCCTACTAAAAGCCTTCCCTGTTGTAAGGGATCGTGCGAAATTAGAAACGGAACTTTTTAGTATATATCAGCAAAGAATCGAAAATCTCTCAAGCTTTATTTTAAGAAAAATTCACGTCTTCAAACTCTTGTATGGAAACCGTCCGGATCCTGAGATAATTCAAGTGATTTTGCCAAGGTTACTGCCCCAAGTGCAAGACTTTATTGAATTAAGAAATCCGACTACACTGGAAAACTTATTTGAGCTAGCAATCCAGTTTGAAAGTAGAAGAACGGCGGACATTGAAAGAAGACGCCAATATCAACAGCGAAACCAATTTGGTGCGCCAAGACTACAGCAAACTCAAGCACACGGCTACGGAAGCAAAGCGAATCAGTGGGCAAGGAAACCCGAGCATTCAAAAACAGCCGGCGAACGTCGACAGTTCAATAGCAATCCAGGAAAAAAGTCTCAAGGCCAGTGGAAAAAGAAGGAAAGCACGGAAATGAAAAATAATTTAAACTAAAACGGATTTCTGCTGACGGGAGGGTGCGGAAATCCGAAGGCCAAGAAAACCCCTCTTCCTTCAAGCTAAATACAGTAATGGTGAAAAATTTGACTCTTCCGAAGATTGAAGTGTTGGTGAATAATATCCCAGCCACCGCACTCCTGGATACAGGCGCGCAGTGTTCCTGTGTGGCAGAAGATTTTTTTAGGAAGTATTTTCGTAAATATCGCATATATAATTCGGATAATACGACAGTGTTAGCGGCGCAAGGAGAACTATGTAAGTGTATAGGTAAACTACCGCTGTATGTCCGTATCAAGGACGAACAAGTAAAAGTTATGTTTTTTATAGTAAAGAATCTGCAAGCACATATTATCTTAGGGATCGATTTTCTTTCAGAGGCACAAGCAACGCTAGATTTTAATGAAGCGTCCCTTAAGCTGACAATGAAACCAGTTCGTGAAGAAAAGGCTGAACCGCCGATGTTAAATCTTGACCACCTGCCTAATGACGAACAACGAAGAATCCGACAAGTGGTAAGTGAATTTGCTTCGTTATTTAGTGATATTGCAGGATTTACTCAGGTTACTAACCATAGTATCGACACCGGAGATTCAATGCCAGTTCGCCACAAAGCATACCGGTATGATAAGAATAAGGAAAAAATTATAGAATGGCATATCACCGATATGCTACATAAAAAGATCATAACGCCCATCTCAAGTAGTTATGCTAGCCCGGTGGTTTTATGTAAGGAAAATAATGACTATCCTTTGACACATCCAAAAAGGTGGAGATTCGCAATTGACTACCGTAAATTAAACTCCATAACTAAATATCCGGTATATCCGTTACCTATTATTGAAGAAATTCTAAGGAACATAACATCCACCAAATATATGACGACTTTAGACTTAACGACTGGTTATTTTCAAATAGGGGTTAGGCCTGAGGACGTGCCTAAGACTGCTTTCATAACCAAGTCTGGCACTTATGCATTTCTGCGTATGCCGTTTGGCCTTTCAGGGGCGCCGGCAACATTTCAGCGATGTATGGACATTGTGTTAAGACCTGTTCTTGGAAAGTCCACATTTATCTATTTAGACGATATCATTATTAGTAGTGATAATCTCGACCAACATGTACAGGATTTAAGACAGGTGTTTTCTTTATTAAATGAGGCCGGTGTAAAAGTTAATGTCGAAAAGTGCAAATTTGCAGCCCCTGAATTAAAATATTTAGGTTACAAAATATCTCAGAAAGGAATAGAGACAGACGAATCAAAAATAATTTCTGTGCAAAAGTATCCGACTCCAAACACGGCGAAGAAGCTCTCTTCTTTTCTAGGACTTTGTTCATAGTATAGGTCCTTTATAAAACATTTTGCAGCTATTGCTGAACCATTGTTAAAATTAAAAAGGAAAAAGGCAAGATTCTCATGGACGCCGAAGCCAATAGTGCTTTCGAAAAATTAAAACAAGCATTAACGCAAGCCCCTGTATTGAAATTTCCTGAAAAGGATGAGAATTTAGAAATTTCAGCGGATGCTTCGGATTATGCGGTAGGAGCGGTACTTTCGCAAAATCAACAGCCCGTGGCATTTTTTAGCCGAACTTTAAATCAAACACAAAGAAACTATTCCGCGACCGAGAGAGAGGCACTTGCAGTTCTGTTAGCAGTGCAAAAGTTCCGAGTCTATTTTGGAAAGGCGCCAATAACAGTGTACTCTGATCATGAGGCGGTAACTAGATTGTACTCAGGGAAAAACTTATCCCCAAGGTTAATAAGATGGGCACTCAAGCTACAAGAATATAATCTGGTAATCAAGCATACCCCCGGAAAGGAAAATATCGTAGCAGATGCCCTATCCAGAATTAAAATAGATGAAGAAGGTAATACCGTAAAGGTGGCAATGCTCACAGCATGTACAATAAATTCCCGAGAAACTGTAATAACCGAAGATCCTGAGTTTGGAAGCATTTATGAGTATTTGAAGGATCCTGAAAATTTTAGCCACCAAGATATTGTGGCGATAAGAAATAGGGCGGCCCATTACGAACTAATAGATGGTCTATTATTCTATACAAAAACTACGAATTCCAATAACGAATTTCGACTTGTTATCCCAGCTAGTCTTAGATTAAATATCCTGCAGGAGCTCCATGACATCCCTTTAGCTTCTCATGCTGGTATTCGAAAAACTATCCAACGCGTACGCGAGGCAGTCTATTTTCCTGAACTGCAAAAGTTAACAAGGGCGTATGTCCAGTCCTGCCCAACATGTCAAGCAGTTAATTATATTAATTTCCGCCCGGCCGGGTTTCTAAATAGTATTAAATCCGAATTTCCAAATGAAATAATTGGCATCGATTTATTGGGCCCTTTCCCAAAAAGTCAGTTAAATAAAAGTCGGTATCTCCTTGTTATGGTTGATCATTTTAGTAAATGGACCGAAATTGTTCCCTTAAAACGAGCCTCTGTTACTGATTCCTACGAGCCTCTGTTACCTAGTTACTGATTCTATTTTAAATAAATATATTTTAAAATACGGGGCGCCCCTAAAAGTTATATCGGATAATGGTCCTCAATTTGTAAGTAATGTATTTGAAGACATGTGCCAAAAACTGGGCATATGTCATTTAAAAATGGTCCCGTATCGGCCGCAATCAAATATAGCGGAACGGGTCAATAGAAATATAGTGAAAATTATCCGTAGTTATGTTAAAAATTTTCATAAAAGCTGGGATAACTATGTCAATGAATTTGCTTTCGCCCTTAGGACCGCAAAACATAATACGAGTACAACGGGCAAAACTCCTGCTGAGTTATTTTTAGGCAGAAAGATTATAACGCCGTTAGATAAATTATTTTATGTGCAACAAAGAGCCCCAGAATTTAAAATGGGTGATATAGAAAAACTGATTAAGGAAGCAAAGAAGAATACTGAAGTAGCACAGAGAAAACAAAAGCTCTGTTATGACTTGAAACGACGGGAAGTAACTTATAAAGTAGAGGATGAAGTTTTAAAAATTAAGCATTCACTTTCTTCAGCACCAGAAGATAAAACTGCCAAATTTTTTCCACGATTTGAAGGACCATATGTTATAGAAAAAATAACTCACGCTGTAGTAGTGTTAAAAGCCAGAAATGGTGAAACCTGCTCCGCAAACATTGATCAAATCAAACCCTACTATGATCGTAATAAAATGCAAATATTTTCAGATCTTTTGCAGGATCCGGCATGGCAGACACAGCAGGCACAAGCTCCAGAGGTGGAACAACTACAAGTACAAGGGCAAGCCATTAAGAGGCAGGAGCAAGTGGAAAGGAAGTTTACCCGCGGGAAAAGTGAAAGTAACAAGAAAAAGAAGCCGTTCCACCGTCCAGAAAAGAGAAGTCACGAACACCCCCAGAATGAGGAAGGGAGAAGGACGACGTATGCAAAGAGAACCAGGAGAAATGACGGCAACTATAACCCGGCTCTAAAACGGAAGATCGACTCATCCGACAGGACTCTCCGCAGCAAATGTCGCCGAACGGCGGAAGGGCCACCAGCGGCGGAGGAAAAGTTACAAGGAAAATTTGAACGGCCAGCAACGAAGTCCAAGCAGGAACGCGAAAGAAGTTTCCCGGTTCCGCCAAGACCAGCTGCCATCAAACGGCCAAGACCACAGGCAGAGGCGAAAAAGAAGGTATTCAAGGGTGACCGAACTGGTGAAAAAAGGAAGCTTCTAGAGGAAGGCACTGAAGTGCGAGCCCGTAGAAGAAGGAGGATAAATCAAACAACAATCTACGCTACATTCCAAGACTGGGCTCAGCAAAGAATGTCCGAATATCACAAAGATAAGTAAAATTTTATGTTACTTTGCAAACTTAAGTTAATCTTTCATTCTTACTGCAAGTGGCAGATTTCAAGAAGTTTTACCTCATGCGAGGTCTATCTTTATCGCCAAAAGGGCGAGAAATGAGTTGTTACCGATTTTGGTATTATGTTTTTCAATTACTCGCGTGTAAAACTAAAGTTGATGTATAATAGCGTTGTGTAAAGACTTAAATATTGTAAAAGTTAGTGTATACATTTTATTTAAAACATTCTGGCAAGAAAGAAGTTTTAGTCTGAAAGACTTTTTGAAATGTAGTATTTCAATGTAGAAAAATTGGCACTTGCTTTGAAAAGAATAGAAGTTAACAATGTACTACTAATGTATGTTGTCAAATGCGTAAAATTAACGGCATGTTAATATGTTCTTGTATACAATGTGAACTGTTATTTCAAATGTTAAGAAATACCGTGATATGGTAAAAGTGAAAGTAATGTTAAACTTTTTTTTTATTCGTGTGACTGTAAAAAGACTAAATTATGGTGAATATGTGTTAAAGGTTGAATGAATGTATTTAGGCTCTCTGACGCTACTCTTCAGAGTTAGCCACTTTCAGAATAATACCTCAGGGTTTAGAGTTGAAGTTAGGGTGTGTTATGAGGTCTTGGCATGTTGAATTTTTAACACGTTAGTGCTTTGATTGTAGGAGGAAGTGTTGAACACATAGACATAAACACATTCGTGTTTGGTGTTCTTTTACAACACATGTCAGAGAGCACGGGGAGAGATAATTAAAATAGTCATGAATGAATAAGAATGTTAAGAGAAATATAATTATACATGTTACTTGCCATTTCATTGTGTAACATTTCATTAAACTAGTTTTCCTTCCAGATCTCTGGAAGGAACCAGATTTGAATAAAAGCTCCTGTTTACATGCAGTACAGATGAAAAAAATTGTGTGTCCTGGGAGCTGCTATTGTAAAAAGAAATTTCTTTCTTTTAAATTTCTAGTTTCTAGCGAAAAATGTTTGTAAAAGATTGGCCTCGCGTTAGATTCTAGAGCTAAAAGTTTTCAACAAGGTCGTTTTAGACCTCAGTTTCAAACTAATTAACTCTGGCGGGAAGTATGTAAGGATCTTAAGTTTTACTAACGTTTATTTTATTTTAAATCTTTACTATCACTTCTTATTTTCTACTTCCGGCCAGAATTATAAGCGTTAATGTATTTATGCAAAGTTTGTCTGGCGAACGCCAAGTACTTAAGTTGTGGTTTTTTGCCAAGCGAAAGAGAGGAAGCAGTGAGTCGAAGCAGGCCGCTTACCTTAGAAGTTTTACTCAGTTGCTGGTTGTCTTCCAGGCCAGAGGTTTTAATCCTCTTGATAATTTTTAAACGTATTGTAGTGTTCACAGTTCTCTGTACTACATACGGCTTCCTGTTAATATAAGGCCAATCTTCCACGTTTATTATTTTAAAGTTAAATTAGAGTTTAGTTTTATTTTTATATTTTTACGTTAGACCCCAAGTAGCGGGTCTGTGTATTCCGAAGTACGGAAGTTATTGTAAATAGAGAAAAATAAAGGGTTTTGTATACCCTTCTTGTGTATCCTGTCTACTTCCCACAGTGATTGAACATAGCTTTAGTAAGCTCTCTGTTCCGAGTCAGGTCCTTGCATGTTCCCGAAGAAAGTAAGACGGAACATTGAACCTGATAATCTTAGTTAATCCTATGAATCTGATCTTTACTTAGTTTTTCTTTAAACTTTTCTCCCGCCTAACCAAGATAGTGGTTAGCGACGCTGACTGCCATACCGAAGGGCCTGGGTTCGAATTCCGGAAAATAATAATAATAATAGTTGTATATATAATCCGTCACTAGACACTATACGAACTAGCCCCCAACAGTAAAAATGTCATATTAGGCAAGGGGTTGGGTCGCCAGTCATAGTTCCCCGAGAGGGTTAGAATGTACAACAATCATGCTACCATTCCGGGATCCTAATCCGAAGTGGTAGATTTTAAAAGTTTCTCTACAACCATGGCTACCTGGGCGCGATGGAGTCACCACTGCTGGTTCTCACGTTTCCACGTAGAACATAAACGCCTGAAGATCTGACTGGTCGTTAGAAATGCTACATGCCAGTACTACACGAGCTGCGCTTCACAGCAGGACATTACCTAGCAAACTCTGTGCCGTGCCAAACCGAACTACAGAACCAACTGCTCCGCGGTGACCACACAAAAGCCCACTGGACGAAAACGCATGCAACAAAAGCCCACAAAAAAGACCCCACTGCGATAATTGCCCACGCGACTAATACCCACACCGATGAAAGCGCACATTGATAAAAGCCCACACAGATAAAAGACCACATTGATAAAAACTCATATAGATATAAGCGCACGCTAATGAAAGCCCGCACTAAGAAAAACCCACACCGATATAGTATATGCTACGTTAAAATTAATATTTTTCCCTTTTTTCTTCAGCTTCACAAAGCAGATTCATGAATAAAGATAAAATAAAAGACAAATTAAATTAATAACAAATAATTTAACAATAAATTTAAATAGCGGAACTCATTTCATTTTGGGCACCGGCTGAATTAAAATCCTATATGTACATAGAACAGAGAGTCAATCAAAATAATACAATTAAAACATATACATATATGTGTAACTTTGTTTTTATATTTACGCGACAAATGGCAGTGCTCTCGTAGAAATCCGACAAAGGGAGGTGAAAGGGAATACTGGCCACACTGCTTCTTTTAATTCTACAAAATTATAAGGAGTACAAAATGTATGTAAACTTTCAACATATACAGAGAATAATTTATGAATAATTTAACACTGCAGAAAATTTTGCATAAATGAATTTAATATGGAGAATTAAAACCGAACTTTCATTTCAACAAAAAAAAAATAAATAAATAAATAAATAAATAAATAAATAAATAAAAAAAATAAAATAAAAGTACCGTATTCTATTATAGAACATTTGTGTGCGCTATCACAAGCACTGTTTTAATGGTGAGTTAAAAGCGCGGTTTCAAATAATCTAGTTAAATTTTGACAACTTGGATTTTACATAGAATTATTTCTTTCCCACTTGAAATTTCATTTTTAATCATAATAATTATTACTCGTAAAATTTTTCAGGGCGTCATATTGGATTTCTATTTTGGATTTGTTGAAAATGTGTGCTGTTTGTAAGTAGGCATTCCTCTTGCGGGCTTTTGTTATGCAGTTTTCTAATTGGCCGCTGGCTATTCAGGCAGAAAACCATTGTGTTCGTTTTCTTTTGCTCCCAGCTGTGTGAAAAAGCAGAGGAGAGCCTTGCTTAATTACTTTATCCCCGATCGAACCTGGGGATGCCAAAGAACAGCCTCAAAAGGCATGGAGGTAGGAAGTAACCTACCTCCATGTCCCTTTCTTACCTCCATGTCAAAAGGGAGGGGGTGGCAGGAGAGAAATTAGAGGTTGATCAGGAATAAATTTAAGAGGATTTTAAATATTTTTTGATAGTTACTAGAAAATAAAAATATCTGAAATTCCGCTTGTAACTGAAGTTAACCCCTATCTTGCATTTCTTTAGTCAAGTTCTTGAATAACTTTTTATCTAAGGATTTAGTTAGAATTTCAATTATTTTAAAAATTTCAATAATTGAAAAGCGAAAGGAATTAAATATTCCTAAACCATTTTTAAAGGGATAATTCACTGTTTTTGCAGTAAAACTGCAGAATGGAAAAATATGCTAGTTCCTGATTCAACAGTGTCTCTAACAACTTTTTGATGAACTAATTAAACACGTTTGTTACATCGAAGCAAAGCCGTTGTTTAAAAGGAAAACTACTGAACTATTTCTAAAAATATTAAATTATTACATATATTAAAATTTACGTAAAAGTAATATTTTTCATTTTAACTTTCATATAGTTGAAAACGCAACCATATGAAAGTTAAAATGAAAAATATGAAACCATATAAAAGTTAAACTATTCGAATAATTTTAATAACGAAGGTTTCTGAACTCAAGAACAAGAGGATTTAAGAACCATGAGCCCAGCGTTGTAAGAGAAGTAATCTTGCACATTAAAAGTAATTTTTATTTCAATAAAAAATATTATGTTACTCCATTAACTGTAAACGCTTAAAAAAACAGTTCCTTTTAATTTACCGTTATTATTTATATACAAAAACTTTCAATGAAGCAAATTTAAACAGCATTTAGAAATTGAATTTTACTGGAACACTTCTTTTGTGGGTCTTATGCTGTTATTACATGTTGAATATTATTTAGCCTAGATTAAGAAAAAGAAACACATAACATGTAAAAATTTATTGTTTAGAAAAATTATCAAATTAAGGTCAGTTTCTTCACTTCGAAATGCATTGTTTTTCCTATACGAATTTCATATTCTGACAGCACAGAAATAGTGGCCACATAACTTGTAAGAGATATTTCTTATAAACCTCATGTATTGGCGATCAAGTAGAAAAAATGCATAATTATGGAGCTACGTTTTGAATAATTTTCCCCCGTATTTTATGAGTTCAAAAGTTTCTAATGTCTTGCATGTTTTCTAGCATGAAATGTTTCACCAGTTTTTAAGTTTCTTTCCTAAGAATTATTCATTAAGCAGAAGTTAGTAAGAACAAGTAAGGTATACTTCAAATTTCAGCTCTTAGGTTTATTAGGTCTGGCTACCAAATAAACGCTTTTGAATTCAACATCAAATTTTAAATATAATTTTCTTTTAATTTTTGTCTTAACCTTTATTTTCAAAAAACATGCACGTAATCCATCACGTAAGTTTAATATAACAAAAGTTAGTATAAGAGAAGTGTGACAAATTAAATTATCTGTACATTCAGTCACTATTAAAAACTAATTCAGTCTAGATTATGGGTCCTCAATCAGGAGGAATAGCCCTAAGGAGAATTTCACAGTTTCAGAGAATAATTTAGTCAACCTTTTCTTTACGTATTAAGTATTTAGATTTAGTTTATGAATATAAAAAAGCACTTTTATTCAAATTTTGGTATTTACCAACATGTTTTATACTTGTTTAATTTACATTAAAAATAATCCATATTTAAACAAATGCATATGTACCTTTCAAGTTTTGCGAAGGAGAGGTTGAATGATCGTTTAGCAATGGTGAAAAGGGCACATGAGGGAAAAACTGTTGAGAATCACTGGTCTAGACTGAGCCAACTTGAATTAAATATAGAATTTTATACTTTACGGACCTTTAGTTCTTACTGCAGAGTCATTAGGTTTTCTTTTATGCGGGAGACATGAAAAATAAGCAATACTCTCTTCGAGACTAGAGGCTGTATCTCTCGAATAAGAGCCGATTGTACTTACACCACGAACGCATTCTGGAAGGAGGGAGAAAATACCTTATATACTCCTCCTTTTAAAGACGATTGGGTATTAGGGGACCCAGTCGTCAAATCTTGGTGGAGAAGAATCATCATCCACCACAGTTTTTTTTAGTTCAGGCGTCATGCTGGAGACGTGGAAAATGAGCAGTGCGCTCGCCGGGTCTCTAACTTGAACCTCTAGAATACGCGCCGAGTGTGCTAACCGTTACACCACAAAGGCATGCTGGAAGAAGGGAGACAATACTATCCTGTTATGTATTATTTCAGCCTGTACTGTCAATTCTACTTTCCGCTTTCTCACCCGAATGTAAATAAGTTAGTAAGTAAACATATTTAGGATGCAAATGAGTTAAGAGTTAAATGAGTTAAGGCGAAGCTTTTGCGATTGAAAGGGAATGCGAGAATTGGCTACGTCGCCTTCTGCTGTCAGGGTTTAGCCATTTGCGGCCGTTGCATTAAATGTGTCAGTAAGCTAATTGTCTGAGAAAGCCTGTTAGGCTATATTGAATTCCTGTATTTAATTTATTACCTTGAAACGTTAAGCTTATTAGTTGTGCTAATACTTTAGCAACTCAATATTTTGTTGATTGAGTTGTTAAAATATCAGCACAACAGTTTAAATATTGTTGTAAGGTTTTACTGATACTTTAGCAACTCATTCGTCAATACTGATTAGCTAAAGTATCAGCACATCTATACAACGATATTTAAATGTAAGCAATAACAATAATTTGCAGAATGAAGTAAGTTTTGTAAACAATTTTCTAGTGCTGACTTAATTTTGATAGTAAACAGATCATGTTTGCAAAACACGCCCTAAAAGAACATCATATACGTCACGCCTTTATCATCTTCATCACGCCTTTATCATCTTCATCACACCTTTATCATCTTCATCACGCCTTTATCTACTGCAATATGTAATGTCCTGAAATATATCATCTTCATCACGCCTTTATCTGCTGCAATATGTAATGTCCTGAAACATGATGCCTGCACCCATTACAATAAATAACGCCATAGAACATGCACCTGTACAACTATGTATCGCTTTATACATCATGTAATGTAATGCATTTTACTTGATCTAATTTAACCCCCGGCGGTGGCAACTTGCAGTGTTGGCTGGAGTCACAATGACTCGAAGACGCCGGAAGGTTGTTGTTTTTCTAGTCGGTGTGTAGAGCTAATGTCTACTTACTTCAGCTAAATATTAGGTGGCCCCCTTCATTTCTACGTAACATAACACCACAAGCAGTGGTCTATATGTTAAGCACAAGGTGTACTCTTGTAAATAGTTTTCTTGGATATAAGGTTTCAACCTTTATCCTTATTTTGTTGTTACTGAATATCAAGTTGATTAGCGAGTTTGGTTTGGTGTATGTGAGCACGGCAAAGCCTCGAGGGCTATCTGCCTGAGCAGAGGAATGCCTTCGTGAAAGACTTTCTAAGAGAAACTGGCTCATATATATGTTACACATGGCGAAACCCATGAAAATCTTCATACAATCAGCCCATTTGCGGGACTCGTACCTCAGACCGAAGTACCAGTGTTTAGTGATTAACTATTTTTAAGGTAATATGGCTGAGATTATGCTATTTTTAAGGTAATATGGTCGTCCATAGATATAATTCACTACAATTTCTTTCTAATGGATAACGGAATTAATTTAATCTAATGCCAATTAGAAAACGGCTATTTGCAATAGGGAGATTTAAAAGCACTATAACTGTAATTAAGAGCACTAATTTTTCTTTCACAATCAGCTGTTATATAACATTAGCTGCTTTCTGTGTATTTTTCATGTTATATAACTGACATCCATACGTCTTGAACAAATATACAGCAAATGCAAGACAAATTATTAAAAAATTACAATTTGAAACATTGATACTAATTTTCTATCACTGTACATAATGCTATTAATGAATGATGAATTTATATAATATGAATACTTAGAATCTAAATACGATGAACTTTGAATCTGATGACTCTATAAATATATATTTATGTTGTTACAAAATTTTATTAGATGTTATTATATGCATAGTTCTTTGTAATCTTCACAATCTCTAACAAAATGCTACATATTTATTACTATAGTTTGAGGTGATTGTACTTAAATTTGTAGATATGTTGACTTTTAAGAGTTGTTCCATTCCCCCCCCCCCACAAAAAAGTAAATAAATAAAATGAAAATTAAAAACACTATTCCAAATTGCTGTAGTTGAAATATTAAGAGGTTACGTTTGGAATTCATTTTCTGACAGGGTGTCAGCTGATAGTTTTAATTTATTTAGAAATCTAAAAGAAAATATCTCTAGAAAATCGCCACATTATAATTGTTACATTCAAAAAAACTTTCAATGAGAAATAAGTTTAAACTTTGATGATAAGCTCAGTCTAAAGTAAAGAATAAAATTTCTCTTAGCCAAGTTATCATTGTGCTTAACTGTTTTAATATTCCTAAACTAAAAAGAAAATAAAGGAAACATTAAAAAGAAATAAAAAAAATTCAAGTGTTTTTATTTAAGAAGTGAATAGTTTTAATAATGAAACATAATTATACTTAATCTCAGCCATATTACCTTAAAAATATCATGTGAGAAACTCCACAATGATATTTTTCATTTTCACATACACATACCAAAGTTAAATAAATAAATAATAAAATGCAAATTTCAGATTTATCATCGAAACCCTATAGCTAATCACTTAATCAGAGAGTAGAAAGTTTGCTTTCAACCTAATAAATTAAACAAATAAAGTAGTGATAAAATATACAAACAGACATATATTTGAGGCATTAAAATTCAGATTTGAATACTCTTTATTATAATTAAAATTTTAAATACATGGTTAAGTAATAAAAAACCATAATTTCCTTTTGATTATGTGCGCTTATATCAGTGTGGGCTTTCATCAGCGTGGGCTTATATCTCTGTGGGCTTTTGTCAGTGTGGGCTTTTATCAATGTGCGCTTTCATCGCTGTGGGTAATTGTCGCGTGGGCAATTATCATAGTGGGCTTTCTTTTGTGGGCTTTTGTCGCGTGCGCTTTCGTCCAGTGGGCTCCACAACCTATGCCGACCCACCCAACTGGGCTAATGGAGTTCCGTCTCAATGTACCTCCCAGTTGAGCGTGGAACCGCTCAATTATTCTGCGCCCCCATGGCCGAGACTACCTAAGTACAGATCCTAGCCAGTACTTCAGAGATTTCTCGGCGTTAACCTCCGGGGGAGAATTCCGGAGAAGGTATGAATGTATATAAATGTAAAGTGACTCTGCGGCACTGGGGCGGCAAGCCGGTTCCATACGTACGTATGCAGTATCGATTCTAGCACTATTGATAAGCCGAAATATTGCACTTTCGTAGTAACATTTTTGTTAAGGCATATAGATGATAAATCATGATTACATAACATATCCATTACAAAATTTCTGGAGAGATTAAGGTAGCGGACTAAGTTCGACACCTCAATTTCGAAAAATAGTACAAAAAAAATCTATTATTGGCGTTCTAAACTGATAGAAAAGGTGCTAAACATTGTATCAAAGTATAATTTTTTCTCATATTTTTGATTGAAAACACGTTAATTTTTAGGATTACTAGATATATTCCTACAGAAATACTTATCAACGTTTTACTTTTGTCACATATATTTATTAAAGTGAAGGAATGAAATGGACTAAAATTTAAATGACAAAGTAAAATTTCTATTAAATGTTCTTCTTTGAGAACATGCACTAGCTACTTTTGGAGAAAATTCTCTCTTTCCTTTTACAAAATTGTTTGAAAAAAATTTAGATATGTACACAGCGGAGGAGAGGAAATGGAGGGGAGAGACAGTTCTATATCTCCAGTTCTAATAGGCCGATTGACGAAATTCAAACTGCGTTTTTCATGTCTCGAAATGGCGACTTAGAACACATATTAGACTTAAATATAGCATTGTTCTAATATAGGTATTTTGACGCAAAATCATACTTTGTCTGAAATAACACTAATTTGTTTTCCATATTTAGATTCTACGACTCAAATTCTGTCGTAGTTATTAAATTACGACAGTTAGTAGTTATTAAATTAGTCGCTATGTCGTCGTGGTTATTAAATTACAAATTATGTCGTAGTTATTAATTAGTTTTTATTAAATTACGACTTAAATTATTATTTTGCAAAATTTGGTGAGAAAATTACGAAGAAATTCAAAAATTTATCTTGCCTGATTTTTTCCAGTTTGCACCAAAATAATTAATTTGGCGAACTTCTAATTTATAGCAACCCATTATCCCTTCTTTTTTTTCATTGCAGACGAGCTTCGTCTCAATTATCGTTTATACTTTCAAAGAATTTTAACAATTTTAAGCGATAATAACGCCACATTTGGCGTTATTATCGCTTATAACGAATATGCAAAATTTCAAAACGCGCCAATATGTAAATTCACGTATATCTTAGAAATTTCTGAATAAAAAAACTATTTTTTTGCAGGTGTGTCTAGAAAGTCAGATGGTATTAAAAATGTTAGAGGTTATAGTTCAATTTTTTTTTCAAAAAATAAATCATAAAAAAGGGGTGAATTTTATTTGGCATGAACCTAAATTTCGAAATGTTAAAGGAAGAATCAAATAATATCTTAAAAAAAGATATTAAAAATATATATACCAAATTCAATTAACATTGAGGACCTAAAACTCTGAGAGCTATTTCAAAAAAAAAAACTACTCGTGCGATTTTTACAAAATTTGCAAGTTTTTTTTTGCAATGAATTTGCAAGGAAAATTAAAAAAAAATCAAGTTTCTCAAAAAATAAGTTTAACGTAATGCAAATACAAACAAAAAGAAAAGAAAATGTTCCGGAGTGTGAAAATTAAACTGCAAAACTAATGTTGTTCCCGAGCACTTTATAACAGAAAGAAAGGTTTAAAATCATCTTTTGAAAATCACCAAAAGTATTCGAATAAAAAAATTATCATTTTAATGTTATTTAGAGTAATCGCCGTACCTTTAGATACCATCTTCTGGTTTCTTAAACAGAAACTTTCGATTCTCGGCGTAGAACAAGACTAGTCAAAATTCTGCTTCTAAAGACCGAAGACACAAAATAAAAGTAGTTTTCTGGAGCTTAATGTACAAGTTTTGAAATAAAGTAATAATGTTGAAAATTAGTTGAAAAATTCAGTTAAAATTGAAGATTAGAACACAGGTATCTTTTAACACAATTTAAAAAGTTAAACCTAAGAAAAACTTGGATTGCTTGTTCATAAAACTGGCTTCGTTTCCTAAAAAAAATTCTCCAGCTTATCACAGATCAGCGGATTTAGCCCCTTCACTTTAGTTCCAGGAGGCTTATTGGAGCAATTCATTGTGATGGCCGGTAATCCAATCATATTTGAATGCAGACGATTTCACGCGCGGCAGCTGCTCTTCTTATAATAGATGACAGAGACCTATGACAATAGGAGGGGGGAGATTGACAAGGGGTCACGCCCCCTTATTTCGGAAGTGTTATGACGTTTCAAAAATAGGATTCGAGTTACAGAACGTACGCGAAAACGTCGCCGTGTTTATGTCTGATTGCTGAAAACGGCTTCCCACTGTAACCGCAGTTGTTCGAAAACTGAGTTCTAAACCGTAAATAAACATGTCAGAAATTTCTGGAAGGTCTGAGAGTTTGAAAAGGCTATAATCATATTTTATTTATTTTTTCCTGTCAACAAAATTTCATTGAAAATACTTTGAAATGCAAGGAAATTAATAATTTAGGAAACCATCGAGTAAATAATCCGATAAATGTAGATTTACATTTTAAAAGTTGCCATTTTGAGGAAAAGTAAAAATAAACGCTTTTTGAAACAAGTACGAACTTATAAATTTTATTTTTTGAATTTTGGCATTTTTCCGTCCTAGAACTAGAAGCACTAAACAATGTTCTATAGAGAAGACATACGAGCCAAATTTGTTACTTCTAGCGGTAAAACACACTTTAACCATCTGCTCATTTCGACGGCAGAACATTTTTATAATATAAGAAAAGTACTTCCTATTATTTTAAGCGTAAAAAATTTTCCACTTTAAAAGTTTTTGTCGATAGCATATTCACATTAAAAACAAGACAGCTGTTTAAAGCACAATTACATATTTAATTTAACAATGGCCAATAGGCAAAGTTAGTATCTTTCTGGAGAAAACTGCTTGTAGATGGTGGCCCCTATAGCGCAAAAGATCCGAGTTTTGCTTTCTTTGGATTTTCTTTAGCATGGTTTTGGAAAAAGCGCATGTACCTTATATTTTTTTCTAATTAAATATCCAAAATTGTTGAAAATGAATAATGAACCTGGACCTCTCGAATACGCACCGAGTGTGCTACCATTACACCACGAAGGCATACTTGAAGGAAGGAGAAAATATCTTACAATATGAATAAATAATAAGAAACTTAGTTCTTTATAAAAGGAACAGCCCAGCATGGATAAGTCTGACTAATTTTTGAATTCGCGTATTGTTCCCTATCTCATAATTGATGCTTTGAATAATCAGGCTATAGAACTTTTATACATAGTAATGTACATTAGAATAGTATTTTGGTATTTGTGGACTTTTGTATTGTTATGTGTGGTTTTTATATATCTATTTGGCGGATTTAATGTAATTAATAATCTATAGTTCTGTTCAACCAAATGACTAGCCACATGTTACCTTTGTAAGACGGGCTGAACATTAATGGGCTATGAAAACAATTTTGTCACAAAGTTGACGATTTCTGGCCAGTGTGATGACATTCTGAAAGCTTCTGGAAAACGCGTTATCTTTAGGAGTAATTTTTGCCGAACTTCAGAAAGCGCTGAGTAACCCTATATAAACAGCTGCATTTAAGCCGTGAGAGGTAAATTCAAAGAATTAGCCGAGTGAATCAATTCAGAATTACACAACTATGTTAGTCACAGCACTTTTAGAGAGTAATTTTGGTGATTTGTGATTGATATTAGGGTTAGAGAGAATTTGTCTTATCTCTGTTATTTAGCTTGCTGTAGACTATTATCTATTTTGTTAAAATGTCCAGAGCTTTCTCTTTATCTGGTGCAATTATTACACAAACTTTCACTAACCCATAAACTGCAACAACGTATTCAAAATTTCCGATGATATACGTGAATTTATATATTGGCACATTGTAAAATATCGCATATTTGTCCTAAATGAAAATAACGCTAAATCTGGTTTACGTAATTTGTTAAAATTATTTGAACGAACGAACAACGCTCCTTTTCTTCCCCTCGTGCACGCTGAAAAGCAAAGGGAAGTAGGTTACCATTAATTAAGAATTTCACCAGATGAATTATTCTTGGCGCGGAATGAGAAATGTGTGCCAAGATAAATTTTAAAATTTCTCGACAAGTTTCGCACCGAATTTTACAAGATTACATATTTAGGCATAATGAGTAGTAGAATCTAAATATGGAAAAAGATCGCTGTATCATTTTAGAAAATGTCCGATTTTGCGTCAAAATACTTATATTAGAACACTGCTATATATAAATTTAATATACATCCTAAGTCTCTCTTTCGAGACATGGAAAGTCTATCGTCTCGGTAGAACGGGAGATGTGAAACTAATCTTATTTATTTATTTATTTATTGTGTAGAGTGTACATTTAACTGACAGGACATTTAGCCGAAAAGAAAGATTTAATTGAAAACACGTATAGCTGACGACGCATACATTTAGACAAAAGCATGCGATAATATTTTAATAAAATGTATCCATGTTTATCCGACAGAAGGTAATTTCCAGATTACACAACGAGAAGGTTCAGGAAGAAACAGCACATTTTTGTCTTTAGTTAATGCCACATAGAGTTCAAATTTTAAAATTAGACAGAAAAGCAACTTTAAGTTGGCGTAGATTTTGAAATCAATTTCAACAGCTGTCAGGCATGAATCCCTCTGTTTCAGGTGGAGGAAAGAAACTTTGAGCACTGAGAGGATTGAAACGATTTTACGTGCAAAGCAATGGGAGGAATGTGGTGAGTAGATAGAAAAGGCCGGTTTGGGGCCACAGGGCGCTGGGGCGCTCGGAGAGGGGGATTTACCGAGGGTTGCTACGTCATCAACCACTCCGCTTAACCAACACCTCCTTACAGAACGCAGCCAGGACACTGAAGCGAGAGGAAGCTCTGACGTCACAGGCAGTCGTCTGACGAACTTCGCTCCTTCCAACAAGCTCAAATAACACCTCCTAACAGACACCTTCTGTAAGGAGGTGTTGGCTCAAAGCCCCGTAGTACTGGCGAGCGATGGACGTGTGGCGAGTCTTTTGAATTTTTATATTAATTGTTCTCGTGATGTTATAATTTCTTAGGATGAAATACGACGTGTCATGAAAATGATCCAAATGATCTTTTGAACCTTCGAAGTGAACTTTAACGTAGAAATAAATAGACAAGAAGTCTGCAAAGCAAACATGGTTACTAAGGATAAAAAGTAAGTTAGATTTTGTTGCATTTTTTATGTTCTTAAGTCTTTACTAGTTTTTTTTTTTATTAATTTTATTGATACGATTGTGGTATTTGTTTTCGTTATTAAATTTGAGTTTTTTGACAAGAAGTTTATGGTTAAGTCTTGCCAATTGTAATAACTTCAAAGAAATATTTTCCTTCAAAGCTAACAATTTTAATCATGAAAATTGTAATATTAACTTTCTCTTATTTCTTATTTGGGTACAGATAAATGTGAATGAAATAAAATTTCACTTAACAGGAAGAATTCTCGATGTAGTAGTTATATAAAAGCCAATTTATGTGCCAAAGAAAAGGAGCTAACAAATAATATTAGGTTTCATTTTAAAATTTTCATATTGATTTATATAAGTTTGGTATCAATGTATTTAAAGTAACTGATTATATTCGACACTCAGTGTTTGATACTCCTAATTATTTGCCAATGTTATAAATTTCTTTAAATCTAAATAAATTGTAATCATCATGATGAACTTTCTAAACATTGCAAATTACTTAAACAATTATATTGATTAAAATCAAAGCATTTTAAATGGTATTTAGTCATCTAAGTACTCGTTTAAATCATAGGGCTTACTGACTTCTGTTACTAAATGTTTACATATACGTAACTATTATTACGACAAGTTAATTTTAAAATGACATTGTAATTGGTATATAGTTATCAAAGTACTCATTTAAATCATAGGGCTCCTTGACTTCTGTTACTAAATATTAACATACATGTAACTATTGTAATCACAACAATTTAATTTTAAGCTATTTTGTTTTATAGGTGTGTGACTTTCATTTTTGAGTGGATGAAGAAGCACAAGAAATGGAAATGTATGATTAGGAATCGGCAAAACCCATTAAAATTCCAATTTCTCGGCCATGTTTCAAAAAAGGATGTGTTATCTCTCAATTTCCTGATGGCGCATCTTACATGTCATTAAAATCTGTATAGAGAATGTCGTCTGAAAAGATGATAGCTCGTTTAGGAGAGAAAGCAATAGAAGAAAAATTATAAACAAAAGAAAAGTATGATAATGAGCTATCAATTACCTAGAACATCAAATCTATAAACATTTTATACGACTCTGCATACTGAAAATTCAACTATGTTAAATGACATTTTAAGTGACCCAGCTCCAGAAATTCTGAAGTTGGTAGTAATAAATGAGGATTGTTTGTGTTTTCCCTCTAAAAATGTGCTAATGTGTTTTCCCTTTAAGAATTAGTAATTTATACTCGTAAACATGTTTTTAGAAGTACTAAAGAAATATGAAAGTCTGCCTAAATCTAAATTTCAAAACAGAGGACATATTCAGAACTTACACAAATTGTGGATGATATGCTTTCAAAATTGAAAAGAGTATTATCTAAAAAAGAATCGGAACTAAACTTCTTTTCTGAGCAAGTACATAAACTAAATGTACACAAAGAAAAATATCGATATACTCCAGATTTACTTGTTTTAAGTTATGTGCTTCAGCATGCCGACAATATGACATGTTTGTAATAACTGCTACTGTTATAGTGAGAATTAGTCATTATTATTCTGTTAATATGGACATTTACTGACATTTTCACATTCAGATCACTTGAAGAGTGATAATGTTGAAAAATTTATTTCTGTGCTCTGAATTTATTGTCGGGTAAAAAAGTATCTGTGGCGACTAATTTTATTGTATGAATATCATTCAGTGTTAACATATTGTAAAATGTTTAACCATGATAAAAAGTGAAGTGTTTCAACAAGTTTATAAAATGGCATGTTTATAATAACTGCTACTGTTATAGTGGGAATTAGTCATTATGTTGATATGGGCATTTACTGAGTGTTTCATATTCAGATACTTGAAAATTGATAATGTTAAAAAATTAATTTCTCTACTCTGAATTTATTGTGGGAAAAAGTCCACAATTAATAGTTCTTAAACAATTATATTAATTAATAATCAAAGCATTTTAATTGGTATTTAGTTATCTAAGTACTTGTTTAAATCATACGGCTGACTGACTTCTGTTACTAAATGTTTACATATACGTAACTATTATTACGACAGGTTAATTTTAAAATGGCATTGTAATTGGTATATGGTTAGTAATTGGTATAAGTAATCATTTAAATCACAGGACTCCTTGACTTCTGTTACTAAATATTAACATACATGTAACTATTGTAATCACAACAAGTTAATTTAAAAATTTGGTTTGTGTTTTAAGTGGCGACTAATTTTATTGCATAAATATCTATCATTCAGTTCATTTGGTAATATGTTTAATCATGATAAAGAGTGTTTCAACATGCTTACAAAATGACATGTTTGTAATAAGTGCTACTGTTATAGTGGGAAATAGTCATTATGTTGATATGGACATTTACTGACTGTTTCATATTCAGATCACTCGAAAAGTGATAATATTAAAAAAAATAATTTCTGTGCTCAGAATTTATTGTCGTGTAAAAATGTATCTGTGTTGTGTTTTAAGTGGCGACTAATTTTATTGCGTGGCTATTTAATTGTGCACAAAGTGCTGTTATACTATTTAATTGTTTATGGTCGAGGAATAAATTAATCCGTTTTACACTGAGTCGTATGGGGGAAATTGTTTCAGTTTATGAATAGGAACATATTACATTTATGAACCAAGGTTTTACTGTATTTCAATAACTGTTACATGCTGTCTGTCTGTCGAACCAAATCTCACAAAATTTTTAAACATGTGAGTGCTTACTCGTTGCTCTTTTTTGATTCTGTCAAGAGCATAATGTAACAGATTGAAGCTTTAGAATATTTCTTTCCTGATAATGCTGATTTTTTCCTAAACATAGTTTCTTATTATTTAGTTTCAGATAGAAAATCCTGCATGTAAACTTTACTGTATGGGCTAATCTTTGGAATATGGTAACAGGTAGTTTGGCGACATTTTGGTAAGGCGATAAAGGTTACTAGCTAGGACTTTAGCAATAATCTGAGAAGTACACAGTTCCAGTCACAGATTATTTTGTGGCGACTTTTATAATAGATAATTTAGATGGAAAAGAAAATTAATGTAATGGTTAATCTTTGGAGTATGGTAACTTAAAAAATTTTTGGCGACCAACCCTGCTACAGCAAACTGCTAGTTTTTGTTTGGACGCCATTTTGTTTTAACGAAGTAAAGTTTTTTTTTTTTTTTTTTTTCTTCAACATTTTTTTCCAACAATCTGCTAGCCGAATTACGCTTATGTTAGAACTTTTATGGAACAAAAGTGCTTAATCATGACGAAGTTTAGGTGCGAAATTGGGAGAAAGTGCAGAATCGCAAACTGCTTGCCGCGTTTTTAAGAATTGCACATACATGGTATCCATGTACACGCCGACCTATTTTCACTTAAAAAAAAAAAAAAATCCCAGAATTGCACAAAAATGGCATTGCGCACACTCTTGACTTTATCCATGTACACTGCTAAAGTCCTAGCTAGTAACCTTTACCAAAATGTCGCCAAACTACCTGTTACCATATTCCAAAGATTAGCCACTGTATTCTCTTCATGAACACTTCTATAATTCAATTGAGTATTACTGACAGTCCTAAATTTAGCTGCGTTTTGGTTTTATGTGTTGAAATCGTTTCTGTGGATTACATTTATATACTTCATAATGATGAAAAAATTAGTTCAGTGCTGTTTAGTATATGGATTTGTGTTAGATTATGTATGAACAGTGTATTTGATAGTTGCAACGTTTTCCATATATTAAAAATAAATTGAGTCAACTCGACTCATTTTTTCATATATGCAAACATATTTTGATTTTTTGCATTAATTCAGCTAGCTTATTATAAGATTATTCATTTAATCTTAGAGATCATAGTTCCTCAATAATTTGAATAGCTGCTGCTTTTATATTGTGAATTGAGTATTAATTAATAGTTTTAAATTGTGGTAAAATGTGCTATCCTGATCATTTTATTGTATCTTATGATTATAAATTCATTTGAAATGGCCAGAGATTTATTGCTTTAAAACTTTATAGAGTGTGTTAAAAAAGATGTTACTGGTATGCTATCACTTCAGTGTTACTTTGTTATTCTGACTGTTTGCTTAAATCTGTAAATAAAAATTATTATTTTTCATTTGTGAAAATTCATTTTCAAGTGCTGATATACAACTAATATAATACAATTAAGTATATATACAACTAATATTATTGGTTTCATGGATTTAAGTAATAATTTTAAATTGCAGTGTTGAATTATTTGCTAAACAAACCTCTAATATATTTCTTTGAAACTTGCAAGATACAGTTACAGCCGAAAACATCGCGGCAAAAACATCGCGGACGAAAACGTCGCAGAGAAAACAACGCAAGGCGAAAACGTCGTGCTACAAAACATCGTGGGAGAAAACATCGCAACGAGAAAACATCGCAGTTCTAAAACATCGTGGTACAAAACATCGTCGTCGAAAATAAAGCGGTTAAAAAACTTCGCAGTTTGAAAACATCGTCGTCGAAAATATCGTGGTAAAAATAAATTATCTACAAATCATCGCATGACGATAACATCGCAGACATGCTTTTTTTAGGCTTTAATAACTGTAAATAGATATTCCCATAATAATATGAGAGCGCAAGATGTAAAGAATAATAATTTTTACTTTCACATTTTTTGATTAACTAATAAATTTTTGCTGAAAAAGTAAGAAGGAAACATAAGCATAGAAAATTTAATGCAACTTATAGATTATACTTTTTATGAAAAATTACCAGTAAAAACTTTATAAAAATTATTTATTAATGGTCTTTGTTAGTTAACTATGTCGGTTTAAAATTCTATTAAGTGCTATAAGTTGCATTAATTTTCTATGCTTAAGTTTCCTTCTTATTTCCTCAGCAAAAATTAGTTAATATAAAATATGAAAACAAATTATCCTACTTTCTATTTTGCGCTCACAAATTGTTATGGGAATATCTATTTACAGTTATTAAAGTCTGAAAAAAGCATGTCTGCGATGTTATCGTCACGCGATGATTTGTAGATACTTTATTTTTTACCACGATATTTTCGACGACGATATTTTTAAACTGCGAAGTTTTTGAACCGCTTTATTTTCGATGACGATGTTTTGTACCACGATGTTTTAGAACTGCGATGTTTTCTCTTTGCGATGTTTTCTCCCACGATGTTTTGTAGCACGACGTTTTCGCCTTCCGTTGTTTTCTCTGTGACGTTTTCGTCCGCGATGTTTTTGCCGCGATGTTATCGGCGGATACCGCAAGATACACAGCATAATTATATTCAAAGTTTGGTGCATTTTTATAATATTTACTTTTAAAGACAAATTACTGGTCTGAAGAAAAATGAGGTGGTAAGTAGTAACTTATGTGCGGATAATCTGGAACTTTTTTTTTTTTTTTTTTTTTTTTGCATGAATATTAGAAAAGTATAGTGCAACATTAAGAATGGCAACTTAAAATATTAAATTATGAGATTAAAGCAGAAATTCCTTTTTGAGTTAGTATTGCTGATTTGAACTTATTAACTGCTACGTTTAACTTGGATGTGCAAATAATTCATTAGTTAGCCTAGAAATTAGAAGCAGAAAATTATTAAATTTACGTAAAATTTTATCGTGTTAAACTTTGAAATAATTTATTCATTGTGTGTAATACTAAGATATTTCTTCTGCTTAAATAAGAACATATATTTCATAATGTTATGTGCTACAGTAAGATATTTTTCCTTACAAAAATGTATTTATCATAAAAATTATACTTAAAACTACAGAAAATTATGAAAAGAGGCAACTAGTAAGATATTTTTTCCTTACAAAAATGTATTTATTATAAAAATTATACTTAAAACTATAGAAAATTATAAAAAGAGGCAATTTTTTTAAATTTTGGAAGTGTTACTTCATACTATTTAAACCATGAAATAGAAAGGACGACCTTAAGGAAATACTTATCTTTTACAGAACGCCTACAATCCTTTTTTTAAAATTTAATTATTCTTTAATAAGCAGGGAAGTAGATATTTTGATAGAAATTAAACCATATTCCAATAACAACTGTCTTCATGCACAATGTGTTTGTTAGTAGATTTATAGGAACAAGTTGTTTTATATTTCCCAATGTTTCCCTGTGAAGTAATTTTTTATAATTTAAAATAGTTTTAACTGTTAAAACTATTTTAAATTATAAAAATTACAAACGTCTGTAGTTAAATCATGGTCAATATTATTTATGTTATTTTTGAATATAACCTACAAGGTATAAATGTTTAGCATTTATCTTTGGCCAAAGAATTTATAAAAATCTTATTTATTTATTTTCTTAATATATTAAAATCCGAGAAATAGTAATCGAAAATTGAAATCGTAAATTCGAAATATTAATCGATCGATATTAATCGTTTTGCGTTATAAACGACAAAAGTGTTGCATCTTTGAATAAAATCCAACCCAAATATCTATATCAAATAGTGAAAGCAATGTTACCCCCATAGCACAAAACATCCTCAGGATGTCCTATTTAAGTCGCAATATCCCGGGACATACTTAGGATGTCCTAAGGATGTTGATTCTCAGATGTCCTGAGGAGATCGTAATTTAACATCCTGAGGATGTCTTATTTAAGTCGCTATGTCCCGGGATATGACAGGATGTCCTGAAGATGTTGATTCTCAGATGTCCTGAGGAGTTCAGCAATTTCACATCCTGAGGACATTCATTCTGCATTGTCCGGAGGACTTTCGTTGTCAAACATTTTGAGGATATTTGTTCTCAAATTTACCAGTTTTAATTTTTTGACATTGCACATCTGAAACTTGCACATTATTTAATTTTTCATATGTATTTTACTAAGTTGTTTCTAAATGCTGCACATTAAAAATATTGATATGATTGATGATTTATTTTTGTTATTTTGTTATTAATTTTAACTGCTATTTTTTCTGACATTTTTAAAAATTTATTTAGTCATGGAAAAGATTTTTTTCAATGGATTAGCATTTTCTAGAATATTTGCAAAATTCTAAATAATATATATATTTTTTTTTATAAAAAATGTATAAATTACATGTATAATTACTTACAGATTACAAACTCTACTACAAATATATGTAAAATTAGATATATATATATTTAATTACGGAAACGAAATTTTTTTTTAAAATTTGGGTATGGAGACATTAGGTATTTTTTTGGAAGCAGGAAACATGAAAAATTAGCAACTGCCTTCACCGGGAATCGAAGGACAGACCTCTGGAATACCGGCCCAGTGTGCAGAACCTCTACACCACGAAGACACGCTAGGTGCGGTGGTGGTGTATTTAATTATGGCAAAACACACTAGGGCTATCTGCCTAAGGGGAGGGATGCCTTCGTGGAGGACTTTCTAAGGGAAACTGGCTCGTATACACGTTACACATGGGGAAAACCACGAAAACACCCATGCAGCCAGCCCGTTCGCGGGATTCGAACCTCGGACCGAACTACCAGTGTTCAGCGACTTTACCGCTCAGCCGCTGGTGGGCCGAAGACACGCTAGGAAAGCGGGAGAAATACCTTATATTACTTCCCTTTTTAAAGGGCGACTTTTTTTTAAGGGGATCCAATCACTAAATCCTGGGTGTGGATATACCTCATCCATTTTTAGTTCGGGCGCCACTGTAGAGACATTAGGATTTTTTTGGGAAGCCGTAGAGATGAAAAATTAGCAACCGCCTTCGCCGTGAATCGAACCACGGACCTCTGAAATACCGGCCCAGCGTGCAGAACCATTACACCACGAAGGCACGCTAGGAAAGCGGGAGAAATACCTCATAAGGAAAATTTTTTTCCTCTAATTACAGGACAGAAAATGTTTTTCAATCGCGCGATCTGTTATTGATATTGAATTACAGTCGTGCGATAATTTCGCAGTAAAGATAATTCTCTGATGACTATCCAAGATTCTAGAAACTTTGGTCTTATATAGAGATGGTCGTCTTATAGAAATAATGCTTAATATCAATATTTATTTATAATCTCAGAACTATTGGTCACTTTCAGAAGTGGTCGTTTGAGAGGCGATATTCTATATATTTATTTACTGATACTCTCAGATTCCAAAATTTGTTTATATTCTCAGAAATATTGGATGGAAGGTGGTCGTCCCATACATGGAAAATTTTACATTTCATTAGAAATGAATTCGGCATTATTTAACTATTTCCCTATTAATTAATTAATTAGATAAAGAAAAATTATGAAATAGTACTGTTTATTACGGAATAATGTAGGAAGTTCTGCAGAACTATATTCTTTCGCGTCATTGCACATTGTATCCGGCAAACTACTAGTTCCTCGTATTCTTCCGCAAATCCGTAAACATCTGTCTGATTTGAAACGAAATCCAAAATACCAAAATGGCTGCGCCATGAGGTTTTTTGTTGCATGAAAGGTAAGTCCAGTTGCAATTGCAATACTTGTATGTTTACTTTTTTTGCTTTTCGAATTTATGTCATTTTGACAGTTAAATGTTTCACAGCTTTATAAATTGTTACCATTCTGTCGTGAATTACGTGTATCTCAATGGCTGGCTGTCTTTTCAAATATCTAATTTGCCCTGCTATCCAAATGTTTATGACTGAATTTTTTTTTTAGTCTAGTTTATGCATTCAGTTTCAAAATAATATGTGTGATCAGATTTCTTATTATTTTATTGCAGCAATAAATTTATGTTAAATAGTTTGAACAATTGTATAAAAATAAGATTTTGCATTGTTTTGTCCAAAATATGTATGGTTGAAACATTATCTTAATCTAGTTTGTAATTCAAGTTTTTTGGGGGGTACTCTTCTGTTATCGGGACCAGAATCGGAAATGTATGAACCTGTGTTTGTAAGTATGTGCATAGATGTGTATATGTAGACACACACACATACAAATATACAAGCATACATAAATACATTTCTGAACCCGGTCCCAATAACAGAACAGTACCTTTTTTTAAAATCTTTTTTGAATATTTTATAAAAGGATTAAGCATTTCTCAAACTGCATATCATTTTAAGATTCGACTTGCAGGAAGACAAAATATGGTCATTCAATCAAATGCTTATGATTGCTTTTAACATTTTCTCATAAATATTGTTTGCATTTTTATTGTATTTTAGATACTTTAGTTATGTAAAGTGAACATGAGAATATTAGGAAAGCTGAAGAATATGAATAGCTACCATAATACATGTATTTTTTCATCGAGCTCATTGTTTTAGAAAACCAATGCACCATTATTATATGCTGGCTTATTTTATAGTTATATGCAGTTTAATTTTATGTTCATGTTACTGTAGTATTGTCATTATAATAAAAGTATTGATAATTTTTGTTGAATCTTGCAAGTTGCCTAACATTCAGAATTATTACTACCGAATTTTACTGATAGGTTTTATTGAGTTGTCATAATCTGTCTGATAAATAAAATAAACTGGTGTTTAAATTATATGCATTTCTCTTAATGTTTCATTGAAAGTGAGATGGAAATATAAATGCTATCCAGAAAAGTGAATTCTTTTTGCCTGAAATAACAAACTATACTAAATGATTAATGTTTATATCATTTTAGAAATGTCAATATTAAAGTTTCTCCCCCTTCTCTTCTTTGATTTTGAAATAATTTATAAAATAATATATGCATAAGTGTAATTAATGTAAAGTGTCATTCAATAATATAATTTATTTTTACTGATATTTTTATATTTCTTATCTGGGTTTTCTTTTGGTGTTAGAAGGAAGAAAAGACTGTAATGTTTTAATTAAGGAAATAATTAAAACATTACAGTTATTTAAATAACACAATTACAATAATGTTTATTGAAGCAATCAGTACTGTGTGATCGCCAGTGATTGAATAATGTTAAAATGCATTGTTCATAAGGAAATTTGCTTATCTTTGTGTTATAGTTTTTATTTTGACACAAGCTGAAATTTGAATTATTGGAAGCACTTTGAAAACCCGAATTATTTCCTGAATCATTAATCAGGCCAATATATAACATACAAATTTTCATACAAAATTATTTCTTTGAGCATATTATAAAGAGCTGATTTAATTTTATTATTTGTACAAATTTTAGACAAAAGTAGCATGTAACAGTTAAAGATTTATTGAAGCCTACTTGTTACTTGTGGTAACAAAGAAGTGTGAAAGATATTGTCACATTAGCGAACATGACGATCATTGATGCTTAGTTTAGTAATTTAATAATATATTGAGAAATGCTGGGAACTTTCAGAAGTAGATATTTCGGAAATGATGGGTTTCATAAGAAATTTACATGGTTTTATTATTTATTCTTTAGTTAAAAATGGATTTTAGATGTTCATGTGAAAGAATTCTGTTTAATTATATGTGAAAGAATTGTTAAAGTTTGGCATTTAAAAAAATGAATTAAATAATATGCAATTATCTTTTTATTATACATATATTACTATATATTTCTAATGCGCTATGTAAATGTCAGTGCTAAACAATTGAGATACTATTGTCAGGACAATCTTTTCTTATACATGAAAAATTCTGATACTTTCTTATCATCTGCCCTCACAGCTTCAACTTATGCTAAAACTAGTATTCCATTGGATAAAAATATGTGAATATTGACCCAATATATATTTTTTGTGTGTATGCATCCTAAAATTTCTTGTTTATTATAAAGTGCTTATTTGAATTACTACTTGTGAACAAAGCAGTAGATATGAACCATAAACTAACCATTTTGCCAATTTTCACAGTTTTGCAGATAATCAGAAAGCACCAAAATTTGTAATAATGTTAAGTTTAAATGATGTTCTATACTTTTGTGTTAATTTTTCTATTCTATTAATTCTATTACTGTGTTATCAAACTTTCTGTAGGAATTTCAACTGGTTAAGATGTTATTACCATGTGGAGAAGAATTTGGTTTTCAAGCTAGAAAAAATTGCAGCTGAAAGATTTTGTAGAAGGTCAGTCAAACTGGTTTTAGTTAATTATAATTTAATTTTGGGTGAAGAATTCTCAAATTTATTTATCATAAGTGTCTAAAGGTCTTCTGAATTAAATTCTGTTTGTTTTTGAAATTTTTCATGACATTCATTCTTTGATTATTATTATTATTTTTTTTTTTTTTAATTTACTAACTTATGTCCAGGCACATAATGTTGCATTTAATGCCATACCTTAAATATTGTAAAATGTTAAAATAATACATTTCACTTAAAAATGTGGTTGTGACAGTAAGTTTTCTGTTACATTTAATCATATCTATAAACATTGGTATACATCATTTTTCAATAATCTGTATATTATTTTGTGCATTTCTTTTACATCCAAGATCTGACATATGACTTGCTTTTCAAACTGATAACATGGTGTAAATAATGTAATCTAATGGTTAAAGTTTACTATGGAACGGGCCAAATTTAATAAATTATTCTTTGATAGAAATTTATTCATGCGTTCAGTGTGTCTCATCTCTTTAAATTGCTAAAGTAAATTTTATGTACTTGCATTTAGGAATTTTGACTGTATCAGAGTAATTTTGTTTCAGTTATTATAACATGCAAGGGAAAAAATTCATACATAGCTCCGTATTTAAAATTAGTTAATTAAAGTCTTTAATAAACAGGGACGTTTTGTTGTTTTTAAAGTCGATAGAGTTTAATTCAAAAATATGCCACATTAAGGGTTACTTTTTAACCTAATTTAAAATTTTCATTATTTTAACATGTCCAATAATTGTTATTTTAACTCCGATATTGTAATAATATCAAAATTCCTTACTTTTTGATAGGTAATCCAAATGTAAAACAACAAAAGAAAAAATTAAAATCTAGAAGTATATTTATTTCATACCTCTTAACAAATAAAAACAACACAAGCACTTTTTACTGTCTATCTGCATAGTGTGGCATGTCCCATAAGACTGAGATTTGTATAGTCAAATCCATGTTTCAGTTAAAGGAAATGCATGCACAGTCTTCTGATTTTCACTTCGATTAAGGATTCTGTATATACTAGCATAAGAAATACTATATTAGTTAATGCAGTGTTATACATCAATATTTACAGACAATTATTGTGGCTATGTTTATTATAATTTTGTTCACTGTAATGGCTGGAGTGCCTAAACCATCATGCTGTGTAAACAAAACTCAAATCTTCATCTCTGCATACTGCTCCACTAGTGTTTAAACCACTGAAATGGTGATTATGGTAGAACATCTTTGGTAAAAATTTACTGTAACCCTTGGCGAATCGTTTCTTTTTTTATATCAAGATCGTCACCTGAGAGGATCGGCACCAATTTCAAGGTGGCCGCTACACAAAACCAAAATAAGAAGTCAAAGACATACACAAACTCTGTGTCCATGTACACATCGACCTATTAAAACAGAGAACTGCACAAACTGGGCATTGTGCACTGCCTTAACTTTGTCCATGTACACATTGATCTATTTTCACTTTAAGAAAGTCAGAAGTTAAAAATATCATAGTTACCAAAAAAAATTCGCCACTGTCTTAACACACAGACACCCAAAAATACACAAACAGAGAGGAATAAGTTACCAAAAATACATATTTCCTATCATAAAAACATTAAACAATAAATCTTTTAACAAAAATTAACACACATAGACGAAAAATAAATGAAACATCATATTTTTAACATACCTTTTTTTTCACATGCATATGTTTAGGCTTCCCACCACCGTCCTCCAGGTAAGCAATTCAATTAAATTTTTTGTCTCTTAGTCACCTCAGACATATTCAGACAAACGATGGTACCCACACCAAAATAATAGCATGTTCAAAATACACGACCATACCACTTCCGTGCAACCAAACACAGCAATTGAAAAGAATGCTAAGAACCAAAAACCTGGGTCCGTACAAAAGGTTTACTATTACAAAAAGTAGCCCAAAACTAAATTTATCACAAGACGTTGGCAATATTTGCAGAAATAACTCCTTTTTATTGACTTTCCAAAGGCTACTTTCGCAAACATTATCAACATTAGGGTTACCGAAAAACTTATTTGACGCAATGGGCTTCCACATTTCACAAACAACCAATACCACTTTGCGATTTTTTTTCAGACAGAAACCAAGGTGTACCATACAGTAAAGATTAGCCACATCTTCATTTACTACTGTTACAAGTACTTCTTTGGTAGATTTCTGCGGTTAAATTCAAAAGTTTAAAATTACATTAACATGATCAGATTTTATTTTCTGCACGTAGCTAACAATTACTTATGTGTTGTCAGATAAATGTTACCAGATGCAGTTAATTATTTTTTACTTGCCAATCTCACGAGACAAGTTTTTTTTTGCTCCTGCAAGACAACTTTACTTTGTGTTGCAAAATAAATTCATTCTCACTCTTTTTGGACTTGCCTACACATTAAATTTAAAATAGTTTTATGATTAGGTAAGATGTGATTATCATAATTTTGTTTCTCTCTTTATCTTGGTAACTTTATATATTGATTCGGTATCCAGGTTACCTACCAGTGGCTGATTGATAAAACTGCTCCATATGTTCAGTCGGTGGTTTGAGTTTATTTTCTGACATAAAAAAAGTTTTAAAAGGCATCCCCCATGTTTATTTTACTATAATCGAAAAATCAAATTATTGCTACTCTGTTTATAGGTACTAAATGTTAAAATATTTTAAATGCTTCCTCTAATTTGCATTCTAATAGTCATTTGTTTAAATTTAATTATGAATTATATTCACATATAGTAATTGTGAGTGTTTTTTTATTTTTTTTTATTTTAGGTGCTGTGAAAGGCAATGACAGAGATCCAGTTTATCAAGAGTTCTTATATACATAAGAATACATGGATATAAGATTGTTTTTCAGGAATTCAAATAAAATGTGATAAATTGGATTAATAAAAACTATTTTGAAAAGTGTTTTTCCTCTGTTAATCATAATATAGTGCCATAACTTTCTGAATGTGTTTATTTTTCATCCAAATAAATAGCTTTACAAAAATTTGTCATATTAATAGATATTGCATAATTTAGCATTATTATAAATATTTATTATAGCAGATTTAGCTGAACTACTTTTTTAGTCTCTCTGCAGATGAAGTCACAAAGGTAAGTGGTTAGATATTTTTCTGTATTCCCCATTAAGTAATTTTATCTGGTAAATTACCATTACTTATATACTAAAGGTGAAAGAATAAGCTTTCCTTGAAAATACAAAAATTTGCAGACATTTCAAAAAATTGGTATACGTAAAAAAGTTCTTAAATTGCCACATATGCGAAACTGAAAATGTTATATATGAAATAGTTCATAAATATTTTCACTATTTTTTAACTATAATTCACTGCATTTGTTATATATAATCACAGTTTAAGGTAGCAGTGCTTTTCTCACTGTGATTTCTCATGTATTTTGATTCATAAATCCACGTATTTTGATTTCTCTTTTGAGACCGAATAAAAAATGAACTAAACATTCTCGTTGACATTGAGAGTTGAATAAAAGCTCACCTCAAAATAAAATTAATTAATAAATTTATGGAAAATTTTACATAGCATATATTGAGCAGAAAGAGTAAACTGAATATACTTAATGGAATTAATAATTGGTGGAGCTGATTGCAGAATAAAATGCCTTAATTGGCATGGTAAACAGTAGATCTTTTGGAGTTTTTCTATGTTGCGTAAAATGTAGATTTAAATTTTTGATATTGATTGTCATATAAATGGCAATTACTGTTTTATTTTTCTCTGAAATGAACGGTTAGTAATAAAATTCTGGATGAGGCAACCTTTAACATGCGCTAGAATTTACAAAGTTTAATTTGGTGCTGATTTCAACTGGTAAATTTCATTTTACTGAATTTTGCATAAAATAATACCAATGAACCATTGCAAATTATTTTCAGAACTTTTTTTTTTAATCTAATAGGGCTATTAGTCTTGAAATGTGACTTCATATCGTCAATCGTAAACTTGCTTCGCTTTTCATTCAAGTCTTGCCATTTGGCAAAATTTAACATATTTACCTTTAAAATCTAATATATTATTGACTAATAAGCCAAGCTATTTAAAAGCATTACACACAGTTCTTAACAATGCTTTTTTTTAATTTTTAGTCTGATTGACTTAAAATGCATTTAATTCATGATATATCTAATTGAAAACATTTAATATTTTTACATAATTACATGATATATTTCTTCATTTTTCAAATATATAGAAGATATATAACTTTCTGGTGTCAGTATCTTATAAAATGTTTTGCTATTTCCACTGCCCCATCTGTATTGATAATTTATGCATTCATAAACTTTAGCCATTTTGAGTGACTGCTAAAATCTGAGGCCTTTCAGATTTTTTTTTAATTGTGTGAGCAGAAAGATAGAATTTTAGAAGAGCTTCTTGAGTTACCTTTTGAATGATGTAAAGAATTGTTAATGTCAAATTTTTACAACTAAATATTAAATATATAAAAAAGCCTGCAGCATTCTCATGTTACGAAAACATATTTATTTATTCTGAGGCTAGGAATTGATTTAGTTTTAAAAATACAATTTATTCCTTTTAACAATTTCCCAACAGTGTCATGAAAACACTATAAATTCCTTACATGTTTTAAAGATGATTCATTTATGTAAAGATTATTAAATGGCTAATTTTATTATTGAATTTTTAATACAAGTTAACTGAAATTAGAAACTGATTTTGTAAAATAATTTAATTATGAATAATTCAATTTGGGGGCTATTGGATGTTTAAAAATGATCAAAAGATTTTTAATATCTTAAAAATAAAAGCAAAATTTTCAGTTTTAATATTTTGTATTAATAATTCATTTTAATTTCCTTGCTCAGTTTTAATATATTCACAAATTCAGATTTAAAAACAAAATTAGTTGTATAAATATTTTCAACATTTCTGATTTTTCCATAGTAACCATAGGAGAAGGATTTGAGACTATCTGTGTAAAATAAGTAGGTTTTTAGATCATCACACCTTCACATACTTTCACTGGAATTTCCCTCTGTATATATACTGGGATGTGATACTAAGCAGTTGAGAGAATGTATTTAAGAGGTTAAAGGGATATTGTAACTAGTGTTTCAAATCCTGATACCATCCCATACGCTGTCGGTGGGACGTAAATAAGATGTCCTAAGGATATACTGGGATGTGACATTAAGCGCTCAGGAGGATGAGTTTAGGAGGAAATTGGGATATTACGGGATGTCCTGAGGATGTAGTAAGTAGGACTTTAAATCCTAATAACATCCCATACGCTGTCGATGGGACTTGGTTAGGATGTCCTGAGGATATCCCGGGATGTGACATTAAGCACTCGGGAGGAGGTGTTTAGAAGGTTCGCGGGATATTCCGGGATGTCCTGAGGATGTACGCGTATCCCGCGAGCAACATCCTTGGGATATCCCAAGGATGTTTTTGTGCTATGTGGGTAAGTGCGGCACTAGCGCGTAACCTATTTCGTTTCTTTGCCTTCTCGGAGTTTCGACTCAGACGACTACTTGTGACGTCACAATCCAGTGTCCTGGCTTTCTTCTGTTAAGAGGTGTTGGCTTAACCCCGGACGTGCTGCATCTTGTTCGTGACGTCATCGCGCATTATCACCTCGTATTATCTTGCTATTGCTACGTCAGCCACATGTTTCGTCCTGTTTGTGTTGTAATCCGGTTTGCATATAAGCAAAATGTACACTGCTACTACAACGGCTTGAATTTGGCCAATGACCGTCCAGATGAGGGTCCCATTAACTCCGCCCACATTAATGACGTCACATTTCTGACGTTTGTTTACATTCTACTGTTCGGAGTTACGAAGTGCGTTTTTCCGAATAAAAGTGTATATATATGCGTATATATCTGTATATAACGATTTAATGTTTGTTTCGAATATTAAGGATTATTCTTCTGTTCCAATACAAAATTAGGTCTAGTCAGATGGAAGTTACTGATGGCTGGAAGATACAATGTAAAGTGTGGTTTACAAATTATTCTGCATATTGATAATCAGAAACTTTTAAGTGACAATGACTTAAATCATCTACTATATAAAATGTACTTACGGGAATTAAACCAAGTGAAGGTTATGTTAAGTTAGTGAATCCAAGTGCTATTTTGTGTCAGTAATTAATGCAGTAAATATTTTGTATCAAATTGCCACCAGTAACTATTGCCAGTAACTGTTGACATAGTGTGTGTCAAGAAAATTTCATATATATCTATCTGAATATTTACAACATTAATTGTGCTTTGATTAAGAAATCAATATGATTTACAGGATTCAATATGCTTTCTTAGAAATAAACTTCATTTCATTATTAGAACATAAAGAGTATAAAAGATGAAAAAGTGTGTCCACTCTAATGAACATATTGAAATGTAATTTAGCTGTGAAACTACTGAAGTTAAATGATGAACATGTTATTTAATAAGAACTAAATATATTTAAGATATGCTACCAGCTCTGATATTTCAAGACTGTTGGATATGCTTATCTATGAAGATTAAATCACTATTAACTGACAAATTATGGTTCTGGTAAAGCATATATCATATTTGGAATCGTAGAAAGGAAGTTCATTATCTTTCTGAAATGTAAAGAAAATAATACTGAATAATTGTAAGTGCTTAGTGTAATAGACCTACTGAAATCTAATTTAGCTATAAAACTGCAAATGCTAAAGAACAAAATTTAGCAAGAACTGAATTTAGTAAGATATGTTACCAGTAATGATATTTCAAGACTATCGAAACTGCCTAACAATGAGGTATCTTAATCAAATTCAATTTTAAAAAATCACTGTTAACTGACATTATAGTTCTGGTAAAGCATATACTAAAATATTTGGAATTTTCATTGTTCAGTGTGCATTCTTAGAAAGGAAGCTCATTGTTTTGTTAAAATGTTAAGAAAATAATAGTGAATAACTGTAAGTGCTTAGAGTAATAGACCTACTGACAGAGGCGTAGCGCCGTTTTTCAGCGCCCGAGGACAACTGAAGATTTTCTGTCCCTTTATGTGTGCCACGAATGGAAAACACTTCATTCTAAAATTTCGTACCATCAATTTGGCGCCCCCTGGATGCTGCGCCTGGGGACAGATGCGCCCCCCCCCTTTGCTCCACCCTAGCTAAGCCACTGCCTACTGAAACCTAATTTAGTTATAAAACTGCAAATGCTAAATGATGCTTAACATAATTTAACAAGAACTGAATTTAGAAATATATGTTACCAGTTATGCTATTTCAAGACTATCGAAAATGCCTAACAATGAGGTATCATTACGTGTTCTAAGGTGTAATGTTGAATTGAATCCGATAAGTATACTTTTATTTCCTGAAAACATACCTTCAAGTGAATGTGTGTTTATAGTTCTTTACATCTAGTTAAATACAGTGAAACTTACATAAGCCAAAACTGAATGGATTAAAAAAAATAACTTAAAGTTGTATTTCAAATTTTACATTTTGTCGTATTAAAGACTGATTACCTGGGTTTCCACTGATGGTTGCACTTGATAAAATATGTCTTGAACAGGCAATTTTTTTTTTTTTTTTTTTTTTTTTTTTTTGAGAAAAAGCATTCAATATTGATTTTCTTACATCAGTATGTATTTTTAACTGTGAAGTTTGTGCATTTAAAAATTGTAATGACATGTAGATTATTATATTTTCATTTATTTCCAATTTCATTAAAAGTATTTTTTTACAATTTACTCCTGATTTTATACATTATATGTATGAGTAATAAATAATTATTGTAAATATGCTATGTAACTTATATTTTGATCTTTATATTGAACCAACTTATATATTATATATGTATGAGTCATGCATCAACTCATGGCAATTGAAATTGAATTGTTAGTAAGAAATTAATGATAATAAGATGCATTGATGTATCTAATAAGATGTATTATTGATGACAGTACATAAAATTAATCAAAACTGTAAGATATACAGTTAAAAGGTACTATTCTATTTTTGGAACCAGATTTTGTATGTATTCATGTTACGTGTGTGTATGCACACACACTTATACACACGTGCATAGGCCCACCAGTGGCAGACTGGTAAAATCTTTGAACACTGGATTCGAATCCAGGCAAATTCTTTGGCTTCATGGGCGTTTTTGTAGTTTTCCCCATTTGTAAAGTGTATACCAGCCAGTTTCCTTTAGAAAGTCCCCACAAAGGCATCCCTTCCCACAGGCAGATAGACCTAGTGTACTTTGCCATACTAAACTAAAATGAAACCCAAACCACTCGTTGATACATACATTATTTGTCTGAATCCTGTCCCGATAACAGAAAAGTACCGTTTAAAATTGGGCTTTTAAAGATATGTGAAAAGAGTTTTGAATTAAAATCCACACTATAATTTCATTATCTTGTAATAAATACATTGGACTTAAGATTGCACTGTAACTATTTAACATGGGTTCCACTAAACTGTCAATAATGCTTTACATTAAGTACTAAAATCAAGATCAGAATGTTATGAATTAGTATTATTGTTCGCATAAGTGCTTCACATTTAGAAGTCCATTCTATTATCAATAATTTAATATCCATTCTTAATAAATAAGAACAATATGATACTAATTATTACATTTATTTATTTACAAGTTCTATGAATTGCAATAATTTCCTTTTCCAATATCTTCTTTTACAAAATATTTTCAGTCTATAATTCCTTTTTTAAATATTAATTTCTCTTCATCATAAGTAAGCAGAGGTCTAAGAAATCGTGTAACATTTATTTTACATAAAAATGAATGTATATACATAATGATCACAAGTTAGCTTTTACTCAGACATTTCATGCTAACCTGTTTTTATTGCATTCGAGTTTTAAAACTAAGTATTTTTAATGATTTTTCTATTACTGTTTCAAAAATCTGATTTTTATGCCAGTCAGAAATGATTTTCTTCGAGTATACAGAATTAAATTATTTATTTCTGGATTAGTCATCGAGTAATTTAAAATATAATACTTAGTACTATTACAAAATTTAAGAAATCCAACTTTTAACATGCTGCTTTTTATCACATAAAAAAAATTAACCAAAATGTAAACTTGTAATATTGAAAAATTCCTCTCTTAAGTAAAATTGCCACTACATAATTTCGATACAAACTAAATATTACAGTATATAAAAGAATACAGTGTATTGCCTGTAAAATTAATGATACTTACATATTAACACAACCACCTTAGCTCAATTTGGATTTAACACATGAAAAGGTAAAAATTAATCATTGGGTGCCAGTTGATGCTTTGCACAACTTTTTTTAAATAGATACCCAAATTATTGATATCTATCATAAGTTGGCTAACATTATCGAATTATAAAAAGAAAACATACTTTAGAATTTGAAATATAAATTTTAATTATTAAATAAGGAAATAAAGCACGTTCATCTCCAAATCTTTCTGTAATTGTTTTGCCCTATTCTTTTCCCCAAGCGGTTTGATTTTGCTTGAAAAAAAATTAAATAATTTCAGAGACTCGGCATCACACAAACTTCAGCAGCATCGGCTATCTACCAAATGCATTTCCTTTTTCTTTCTTTTAGAAATTTTGTATTCCTGTAGAGTTTCCACTGTAGTTTTTTCCATTGTTGATAAATTCCAAAGAGCATATTTTAAAATTAAGGCAAAAAATATCACAATTTGTTCATAAAAATGTTGAAACTTGAAATACAACACAAAGAATGTATACGAAAATGGCGGCATTGTCCTATTAAAGGATTGTTATGAGCATGGTTGCTAGAGTTTGGCACATTTTAAAAATTTGACGAGTTCTACTGAGGTGGTTGCAAGTAATAAAGTAATTGCATTGTAATATGTGCATTTTTACTGTTAAGAATATAAAATTTTTGTTTATAATAAATATTTGAATATGCTAATTATTTATTTGCGCTCTTATGTGATTTTGATAAATTAGACACTATTTATTTTACATCAGTAATCTTCAGACTAATTTTAAATTTAGTTTCTGTGTGAATTTCTTTTGTTCTCTGTTTTCTTATGTTTAAATTGACATCATGTAAATCAACATAAAAAATATATGAAAAGCAAACAAATAAACAGATATGAAAATTTATCAGTTCAGTTTCATAGGTATTCCGTACAATAAAACCCCTAAGTTAATTAATAGGTGGGACTAATGAAAAGTACAACTTCACATACAGGATCTGTCAGAAAAATACATAGAAACTTCAATAGATGATATCTATATATTGGTTTCTAAGTTGAATTATCTTTATAATATGTAGTATGATATTTCCTTAACATGTTCGTACTCTCGCATATATGTAACACACGACTGGGAACCAAAATGGATTTGGAGGACTCTGAGCGATGTTGTGTAGTACAAGAAATCGGTTAGGCTAGAGTCCTTCATCAAAAAATTATGGCAGAATGTGCAGCAGTCGCCTCAGACACATCGACTAAACATTGTTCAAATAACTGCTCAGTATTGTGCTATAACTAACTCTAGCTGTTAATGGCTACCGCTGTAACTGAGCAATCTAAGTTACTGTACATATTCATAAATATTATTATCAAACCTAGCATAGCCTCTGATATGTATGATTTAATTATAATTAAATTCAATACTAAAGCACAAGAATTTACGAATAATCTTTGGAATATGGTAACAGGTAGTTTGGCGACATTTTGGTAAGGTGATAAAGGTTACTAGCTAGGACTTTAGCAGTGTACATGGATAAAGTCAAGAGTGTGCGCAATGCCATATTTGTGCAATTCTGGGATGCTTTTTAAGTGAAAATAGGTCGACGTGTACATGGATACGGTGTTGTATGTGCAATTCTTAAAAATGCGGCAAGCAGTGGGCGATTCTGCACTTTGTCCCAATTTCAAACCTAATCTTCATCATGATTAAGCACTTTTGTTCCATAAAAGTTCTAGCATAAGCGTAATTCGGCTAGCAGATTGTTGGAAAAAAATTTTGAGTTAAAAAAAAAAAAAAAAAAAAAAACTAGCAGGTTTGGTCCCCCAAATTTTCGCCCAAAAATTGCCAAGTTAACATAATCCGAAGATTAACCGAATTTTCTTTTATTATTAAAGTGTGTGCATTTTTTTGATAGGCCGTTTATAAATATAGATGAATTTTAGTTTAATAGGACCGAAGGCCAGACCACCAGCACCTGAGTGGTAAAGTCGCTGAATACTAGATATTTAGCCCAGGGTTCCAATTTTGCCGAATGTGCTGGCTGCATGGGCGCTTTCATGGTTTTCCTCAAGTGTAATTAAGAGCCAGTTTCCCTTTGAAAGTCTTGCATAAAAGCATCCCTCCTGTTAAGCAGATAGCACTCGAGTGCTTTGCATAATTAAATAAACCAAACCAAACCGAGGGCAAAAATATCACTAAACCAAGGGCACTAAATCATGCCACTTGGCCGGTCAAAGGGATAATATGTAAGAACCTAAAACAGTATTAAAATTAATACTCTGCATTTTTGTGGATGCCAATTGCCTCGTATTTAGCACACATTTCTAATTAGCATCTATGTTCTCCAAAGCCTTTTATCATTTGAGCAAAGGATCTTTTGTCAAGCTTGCGACTATCATACATTTTTCTGTAAACTTTAAATTTAAAACTGTGTAACTTCACGTTCCCTTAAGTCAAGGATGAATATTCCATAACATGTGAAGAAAACATATATTTATTTTCTCATATGTCGAACCTTTTTCAGTATTATACTCAAATATAAGACTTCATACTATATTTAAAGCTTATATATATATCAATATATCAGAGCCTGATCTTTACATTAAAAAAAATCACATCACAGGAAACGAAATTTGAGATTAACATTACATGATATTCAAATTTATATAATTTTTATTTCAGCTTCAACATTATTCATTTCCTAGATTAAATCTTAACATGGACTATTTAGATATGTTATGTCCTACACTTCCTTCCCTGCAAAAAAAGGAGCCCACCAGCGTCAAGCGGTTAAGTCGCTGAACACTGGTAGTTCGGTCTGAGGTTCGAATCCCGCGAACAGGCTGGCTGCATGGACGTTTTCATGGTTTTCCCCATGTGTAATGTGTATACAAACCAGTTTCCCTTAGGACGTCCTCCATGAAGGCATCCCTCTGCTTAGGCAGATAGCCCTCGAGCTATAAAATGCTATAAATCACATAAACCAAATCAAACCCTGCAAAAAAGTTAGGAACAGATTATCATTTTAACACAGTAAACTTTTTCTTTGTGATCATTTCTGAAACTGACTACTTCTCCTCAATACACAAATTCTGGTACTGAACATCTTCTTTTTGAAATGACAATCTTTACACAAAATTAAAATCATGTAGAACTGCTGGTGGTCATCTTAGAGTTCACTGTATTTATTAAAGGTCAGAAATTTATTCAACTATTTCTAAAATGCAAATTAATCAACAAAATCTGTACTTTGTTTCTGTAAGCATAATTAATAACAACTCCGAGTTTGATTTAGTATGTATGATTACAGTTTATTACATTAACGAATGTCATTTGCTTGACAGATATGAAGAATTTCTTTTCAGGAGCTGTTTTGCTTGGAGGGTTGGTTTGGTTTGTTTGATTATGGAAAGCATACAAGGTCTATGTGGGAGGTATGTCTTTGTGGAGGATTTTCTAAGGGAAAAACTCTCATATCCATGTTACGCATGTGGAAAACCAGGTAAGTGCTCATGCAGCCAGCCTGTCCAACTGAAATCAAACTCAGATCGAACTATCAGCGTTCTAGTCATTTTACCACTCAGCCTCTGTTGGGCTGTGTGGGGAGGGCCATGAAGGTTTGGTTAGGTTAGGTTAGGTTATTTAATTACGGCAAAGCCTCGAGGGCTATCTGCCTAAGGGAAGGGATGCCTTTGTGGAGGACTTTCTAAGGTAAACTGGCTCGTATACATATTACATATGAGGAAAACCACGAAAACACTCATGCAGCCAGCCCATTCACGAGATTCGAACCTCGAACCGAACTACCAATTTTCAGCGACTTTACCGCTCGGCTGCTGATGGGCTCGAGGGCCATGAAGGAGAATAATTACATGCACTGAAAACTGAATTCTAAACTAAATGTATAAAGAAAGCAATGGAAATTCACTTATCAACACTAGTTCTTATTAAATTAAAATACTGCTTAAAATAAATTTATAAAGCTATTGAATGAAAATTTTCTGTTAACCTGTTTCAGACATGTGTAAGGAGTAACAAATTAATTATTTGTAATATTATTACGTAATTTTCTTATAAAGGAATTAAAAAATGAAAACAAACAAAAGCTTCTTTAGATAAATTATTCTACTATTAAAAATCATATACTACTGGAATTAACATCCCACTTTATCCAAAATTAAATAAATGCATTTTTAAGTGATAAATCAAGTTGTGCAGAAATATTAAATATGAATACATTCATCTTAATTATTTAAAAAAACTGAATGTGAAGATGGGAAAAATTAAGAGAAAAAAAGCTTTGTAGATTATTTCCTAGAAATCTGACATTCTGAAAAATGAATACACTCATACACACACACTCACTCATATTTATATGCATAAAACACACACATATTGATAGATATAATTCACATATGATTAATTATATATTGAAAATATATGTATGTGAGCATGCGTGTGTATACACACTCACGCATATAGTGAGAAATTTTGTAATGTTTAAGACACAAATTTATATTCCTTCTGGAACAGTAAGGAAATAATACTTTAAAGGAAAATTTAAAAAATAGTATCACTAGAACAAATTTACGTTGCAAAGTAAAAATGTTTTTCATTCAAAGAACGCACTTCCTAACGCCGAATAGCAGAATGTAAACAAACGTCAGGAATGTGACATCACTCAAGTGGGCGGAGTTAATGCTGATCCTTATCTGGATTGTCATTGGCCAAACTTAAGCCGTTGTCCTAACAGTGTACATTTTGCTTATATGCATCCGGTTTCATGTCCACGTTTATCGATTGAGGTAGCTTTGATGTCATACTTAATTCACAACCTGATTGCAGCATGCAGATACATGTTAGAATTTCTAGAACATTCTATTTAGTTCAGAGTTCCATTAGAGGGCAGTAGTCTTACCCATAGCACTTTCTGATTGGTTCTCGTGGATCCTGACCAAGTTATTAACCACTATTTTTAATTGATTATACTATCTGACTTAATAAAGTAGTATTTAATGAAAAAAGTATATTTAAATTTCATGTATTTGTCCATCTACGGCATGAAAAATGTGGACGAAAGCACAAAGACGTGCTTTTATCTCTTGAATCCTATTATTTGATCTTATCTATCCGATCGTATCTATCCTCTTTGTTCATCTGACATTGTGCAGCGGAAACCACCATGAGGCTGATGGATTGCACATAGGCAATTCTGTTTCAACTTGCTCAGACCTTTGTACATCCTCGATAATGAATGAATTCATAACTTTAAATTTATTTTGTTTCTATTTTACGTTAAGATATTTTAAATTTCTCATTTCTTTATCTTACAAACATAATTTACGTAATTTTCTTTTCTTCTCGCCTTTAAATTAAATGTACTAACTTTCACACAATATGTTTTATATACAAACATAAGATTTTCTTTTTTTTTCTCACATTCCGAAGTTTTACATTCTTTTCCCCTACATTTAACTTACAAAAGCAATAGATTTTATGAAAGTAATACGCTTTCACAATTTTAATTTTTTTCCTCTTTTATTTTACAAAAGGTTTTTATTTCCCTTCAGTTTAATCTTTCCTTTCCGTGTTTTACATTTTTCACTTTATTTGTTTTACAGAAGTTGTACTTATTTTCATATGATTTTTTCTTTCTTTTTTACGAACGCAGTCTTTGTTTTCCTTCCTATATTTTAGTTCGAGAAGTAGTTTTTAATTTTCTTTTATATAAAAGTATTTTATTACCTCTTTGAAGAATTTTCTTCTCTCATTTCCTTTTTCTTTCCTTTATTTTCCCCTTAAGGTTTTTCTTAATGTTTTAAATACTTATTGATGTTACAGCTCCATTTCTCTAAGCGTAAAGTTACATATGCAGTGGTGGGCAAAATTGTGGACACTTTTGGAAATTTTTATGTTCTTTAACTTTGTATGCTTATAGAAAACGTTACGTTTCACAAAATGCAAACTTTTATATATCATTTTAAAGAGAATTTACCACTGAATTCAATACAAAACAGAAAATTCAATTATTTGCAATACAAAAAAGTTAAACGATAATAGTTATCGATATACATTAGATATTGATGATTGCAGTGAGTTATCAATACTTAGTAGGGTACCCTTTATTTTTGATTACAGCTTCACATCGACGTTTCATTGAGCTGACAAGAGTTTCAAGCTCATCTTTCGTTATTACATGATGCCAAGAAATATTTATAGCCTCAATTAATACCCTTTTATTTGATGGGCGCCTCATTCGCACAAGAGTTTTCAAACGGTGCCACAAATTTTCGATAGGATTGAGGTCAGGACTGTTTCCTGGCCATGACAACAATTTAATGCTCTTTGTACGAAACCACTCTTTCGATATTTTGGCCGTGTGGCAAGGAGCAGAATCCTGCTGAAAAATAAACGAAGCATTGTTGGGAAAGAGATCTCTGATGGAAGGTAGAAGTTTTGGTTCTAGAATAGTGTCAATGTATTTTCTGGCATTCAGTGTCCCATCGATGACATGAAGGCGACCAATATCATTTGCTGACATGCATGACCAAATCATAACACTAACTGGGTTCTTCACAGTTGCTTGAATGCAGTCAGGATGTAGCTCTTCTCTTATTCTACGTCTTACATATTTTCGCCCATCACTACCGAATAACGATATCTTAGTTTCATCACTCCATATAACTTGTGACCACTGATCATCTGTCTAATTAATGTGTTCCTTTGCCCACTGTAGTCTTTTTTTTTTTTTTTTTTTTTTCCGTTGCTTAAAATTAACATAAGGCTTTTTTCGTGGAATTCTACCTTTCAGTCCAACATCTGTTAATCTTCTCCTGATTGTTCTTGAACTGACAGAAACACCAGCATCATTCAGATCACTTCTGATGGTCTGAAAACATTTTTCTATCTTGGAGACTTCTGAAGACATTTTTCTATCTTGGAGACATGGTCCTTTTATTCTTCTTTATTATACAAAACTAGTTATACGGAAGATTTCCATAAAAGTGGTTCGAGACAAGGAAAAACGCCAACAGTCTCCTAATACTTTACAATTGTAGATTCTATGTAAGAGCGAAGATTAAAGGCCCACTTAGAGTTTCAGGAAATTGCTGGTATGTTTTCTTCGCTGAAACTACTTTATGGAAGTCTTCCACGCAACTAGCTTTGCATAATTACCGTTCATATTTTTGAAGAGTACTTGATCTTCATTACATCTCTTTTCAGTAAATTTACATTTTTATGCTGTGTAATTCCAAAAATAACCTTCGAATAGGATGAATATTTGCACATTCTACTGAATTGCATAGATCGGAAGAATTTCTTTTACTTCCAGATTTTTACCTTATGTTTGCATAACCTGCATTTATTCCATTCGTCTTCTTAGTATTGATAGGAAAAATTAAAGTTACGTGAGAGATTTCGAATACTAAAGTTCATATGAATTTTGAATACTGGGAACAAATCCGGTATTCTGTCATAATCGACTAATACTCTGAATAATAAAATTTTAAGGAAACATCAGTTTCATTCACGGGAATAAAATAAATACATTATATAAAAACACATCCAGGAAATCTATCACAAGTGTCAACATAAATGATCTACAAATATATTTTTAAGTATTTAAATAACTCATAAGCTGAACATAAACCAAGAGAAAAAGTATCGAGAATTCATTGGCATATATCAAAAGCAAAGATAAAATAGTTTCTGGTAGCAAAGAGAAAGTTTTGAAGTGTTTAAAAGAGTACCGAGAGCACACTCTATCAAAGCGTTCGCAAAAAGCCAACGACATCACAAATTCATAAATTTTATGGAACATGACATTATTTAAAAAACCTTCGTTATGATATAGGAAAATACTCATTAAATTATTAAATGCGGGTATTCTGTACGTGTTTTTTAAAGAAATAAATGTATACATTTTTAGGGGAATTTTGCATTCTATTTTGGTAATAATATTGATAAGTTAGAAAATTTTTCTGTATTGAACACATGTTTCTACAAAATTATCAAGTGTTATAGACGAAAAACAATTTAAAATTAACCAAGAGTACAACGGAGTACATGTATAAACTATTTTGCTAACCAGTTATGAACGTTTAAGTAGGATATATCCAGAATCTTCAAAATTAGTAATGAAACATTCACTTTAACATTGAGATTTTACTAAAGAAGTCTCTGTAATAGTAAAATGCTCGTTCAAATTGTGCTAACAGAAGGGAAAAAATGTGCCTTTTTTATAATATTCGCATGATATGTAATAAAAATGAAAGCATGGTCACGGTTCACCAATGCAATGCAAGGTGTTAATTAAGAAAAGGTTGTAAACTGAGTTTTTGTCACATACGAAAGGCACTGAAAAAGCGAAAATTAGCAATATATTAGCACTGGACTAGGAAACAAATTTTCAAAGATAATCAAGTGGTATGAAAATTAATCAAAAAGTACAACATGTACAAATTTTTCTTCGCAATAACTTATGAATGTTTCCGTTTCAGTAGAATGAAGTCGGAAAGTACAAATTTGGTAATGAAACACTCTTTTCAGCCTTTGAGATTTTATCAAAAATGCAATAAACACATGTGTGTGTTAGTAAAATTCTACTTGAAAAATGAGCATTTAGGGAAAAACATGACTTTCTTCTCATAGTCATTTAATATGTAATACAATAAGTTAAAATATAACACTGGTTCATCAATACAATATATTACTTATGTACGGTTAGTTGTTCATTTAGAATATGATAAAGAAGAAACTTTTGAGTCAAAGACAAATATATTTACAAAACAATGATTCTTAGTTTCCTAGTAATTTAAATCAAGGTGCTCATGTTTCTCATGAATGTCAGATATTTTCTTAGACATGTTTCTAATGAAATTAGTATATAAAATTCTTTTAAGAAAGAAATAGACTTCATGAGAAAAATCTATGATAGTGCAAGTCAGTGATTCTTGGTAACTTTGAGAAAATATTCTGTATGGGCTGGGTTAACAGTCTCTATTCCCCTAGTACACTAAGATAAAAAATTCCATTTCTTTTCTTAATTTTCTGATTCAGCGTGATAGTGTTATTGAAGTTAAATCTTCCAAACATGCAAAATGTTATTAAATTAAACAATATAACTATTTAAAAAATTTATTTCCAAATCTTTACAAAGCAATGTAAAAGATACATAAGAAAATATTTGAAAATTCAATGATTTGCAATGGCGGTAACGTTAAAAATTGGTAACTCAAAGTTTTCAAAAGGTTTATGGAAACACGATAACATCATAGTCATCCGCAAATAACTTCCATCGAAACTGAAAACTTTATGCACAAAATTTACTTGGAATGCAGAAAAAAAAACATTAGAGGATTCAAAATGAAGATACTTTCCGGAATGAAATGTACAGAATTTCAGGAAGTATTCACTTAACTTCTAACTTGGTTGTAATGAGCCTATGTGAGACACGAAATGCATTCGGGAAAAAAATAACAAACATTTAACTATCTGGCAATGAATCAAATTTCATTGGAAATGTAATGGCATGAAAACAGAAAAATATATCTGAGTAGAATACCTTGATGATAATATCTGAATATGTTTGTTTTTTTAAGGCGAAAAATTTTCACTGAAGTTTCCGTTAGGGCTCAAAACAAACAGTTCGCTTTTTTGAGTTGGAAAATTTTTTACTTTAATATTTTAAAACGAAAAATCTCCACAGTTATTTCGTCTATAGGAAAAACAATGTTAATTTCAAAATGTAGCTAGAAAAATTACACTTTGAGTTTAAAAACGTGAAAAAAAATATTCGTTTAGATTTTTTAGGTGAAAAAAGTTCCACTTTAAATTTTTAAGGAAGAAAAACCTCCACTTTAAATGTTTTAGGAAGAAAAGCCTCCACGTTTATTTTTTCTATGGGAGAACCCGTGTTAATTTCAAAATGCTAGGGCAAAAAGTTGATTTTTAAAAGTCGAAAAAAATTCATTTAGATTTTTTTAGGTCGAAAAAATTCCACTTTAATTTTTTTAGGGAGAAAAATCTCCACTTTTATTTTGTCTATGGGAAAACCCATGTTAAATTCAAAAGTAAGGGAAAAAATTTACGCTTTGATTTTGAAAAGTTGAAAAAAATTCATTTAGATTTTTTTTTAGGTCGGAAATGTTTCACTTTAATTTTTTTAGGGAGAAAAATCTTCACATTGATTTTGAAAAGTCGAAAAAAAATTCATTTAGATTTTTTTTTTTTTTTTTTTTTTTTTTTTGTGGAAAAAGTTTAACTTTAATTTTTCTTAGGAGGAAAAACATTTTTTATTGGTTACGGTATACTTCATTTTCGCTCTAACCTTTTTGCTTTTGAGTTGCAATATTTCTGAACCCGAATCTGCAGAAAACGAAATAATTTTGATTTATCAAATTCCTTCTAAGTGTGGAATATAGTCTTCAAACAGAATATTTTAGTATAAATAAATACATTATAGGCAAAAATAAGATTAAAAATACTTTTATTTTTCATGCCCTATTCCTGAAACTGGTTAAGGTTTTTAGCCCTGACTTATCACAATCGGGACATTTTCAGAAAAAATATTCATTCCTTGTTCATGTTTTCCATACTCAGACATTTTTTCCCTTCTTATATGTTATATTTCACTATTGCACTTTGGCTTGGTAGGAAGTTTTTTCATGGATATTGCATACCTCTCCTATACGTCTGCGGCTGTTCTAATAAATTACATTACCAACTAGTGTAAATAGTAACTCTAGATATTCTCTTGAATGTTTGCTTAATATGTAAATTTGTGAAGCATTTCTGTTTGAATACTTGCATTTGAATTTTTCCTTTTAAAATTAATTCATACTAAAATGTATTAAAGGTTCATTTAAGTTACCAACGTTCGACCATGATATGGAGTTCATGTCAGTATTACATGTTTTGTATGATATTTATGCAAAAATGTTTCTCATATCTGTGAAAAATTAAATATCAGATGTACTCAAATAGCTGTAAGAACTCTAAGTAAAGTAATGTCACTTTGAAATGCGTATCTTCAGTTAAATTGAATATATTGAAGTCAAGTTGTATTATTATTTGGAAATTCATGTCAATATTCCCTGTTATGTAGGATTTTATTTGCTATGTATCATAACTTAAAAATCATTCTCGAAAAGCTGTACGAGTTCAGTGTTTGTCAATTTGAAATGCATATCTTAATTTAGAAGAACTATATTAAAAGGCTTTGAGAATTTTAAAAATAATGATCATATTATTTGAAAAAAAAAATATTCCGAGCTGAGAAATTTTTATATTCTAAGTTGGGAAAAAGATGGTAATATTTCCCTTCCATGTCCAGACATCCTTTTGTTTTAGATGTTTTACGCAAATATGACTCTATAGTGAATTTAAAATATTATATTACGATGTGGATATTCTTCTCTGTAGTTAAAAATTCTGTAGATTGTTAAAAATTTTGGTTGTGTTAAATTCAAATATAGCAGTGTTTATGAACGTCTGTGGTAAATGGTGGGATCACATTAAGAATCCGGGTGAAGTTTTCACATGATAGAAATCAAAATTTAACGTATGTTTGGTGATTTAAATACAATGTATACAAGAAAATCCAAGATATTTTTGTAAAATATTTCAATCTGAGTCAATCTGTGTTAGTAATATATCTGAAACCTCCTGCTCAATAAAAGAAGTGTTCTGAATATATTCATGTAAATGTCTGTAGTGTGAAATAATAGGAAGTGAAATGCTGTTGGTACGTATTAGACAGGGGTAGACAATAATAAGAAATTTCGTATGTATTTGAACTAAACTGGCTAGAGATGTCCATATATTAGTTCAAGTAGATTTTATGTTGCGAAAATGAATTTTTTTCTGAATTATAATGTTTAATTCACTGTAGATCTTTAAAAAATTCGTATAGGTATGCATTTATTTTTAGGAAAAAAAAAAGAATCGGAATATTAACAGGGATATGTTTAGAAGAGAAATTTCGGAGTATCACCTGTTAAGTGTTAGTAGTATGGTGTAATACATTAGAAGAGAAAGTTTTGTATATCTTAAGTATTAGTAGCGTAAAAAATAATGAGAAATATAATATGCTATATAAACTATATGGAAGGAACATCGTACTTATTGGTTTAAATTTACAGAAAATATTACCTATGAAAGCCTCTAGAGGGAAATTATATGTGTATAAGTTCCAGCTTAAATTTCATAGACAGAGAAATATATATGTAACTTTACGCTTCGAGAAATGGAGGTGTAACATCAATAAGTATTTAAAACATTAAGAAAAACCTTAGGAGGAAAATAAAAGAAAGAAAAAGGAAATGAGAGAAGAAAATTCTTCAAAGAATTAAAAAAACACTTTTGTATAAAAGAAATACTAAAAACTATTTCTTGAAGTAAAATATAGGGAGGAAAACATAGACTGCGTTTGTAAAAAAGAAAGAAAAAAATCATATGAAAATAAGTACAACTTTTGTAAAACAAATAATGTGAAAAATGTAAAACACGGAAAGGAAAGATTAAACTGAAGGGAACAAGACCTTTTGTAAAATAAAAAGAGGAAAAAAATTAAAATTGTGAAAACGTATTACTTTTATAAAATCTATTACTTTTGCAAGTTAAATGTAGGGGAAAAGAATGTAAAACTTCAAAATGTCAGAAAAAAAGAAAATCTTATGTTTGTATATAAAAAATATGGTGTGAAAATTAGTACATTTAACTTAAAGGCGAGAAGAAAAGAAAATTGCGTAAATTATGTTCGTAAGATAAAGAAATAACTAATTTAAAATATCTTAACCTAAGATAGAAACAAAATTAATTTAAAGTTATGAATTCATTCATTATCGAGGATGTACAAAGGTCTGAGCAAGTTGGAACAGAATTGCCTATGTGCAATCCATCAGCCTCATGATAGTTTCCGCTGCACAAAGTCAGATGATCAAAGAGGATAGATATAAGAGATATCGTTATTCGGTAGTGATGGGCGAAAATATGTAAGACGTAAAATAGGAGAAGTACTACATCTTGACTGCATTCAAGCAACTGTGAAGAACCCAGTTAGTGTTATGATTTGGTCATGCATGTCAGCAAATGGTATTGGTCGCCTTCATGTCATCGATGGGACACTGAATGCCAGAAAATACATTGACACTATTCTAGAACCAAAACTTCTACCTTCCATCAGAGATCTCTTTCCCAACAATGCTTCGTTTATTTTTCAGCAGAATTCTGCTCCTTGCCACACATCCAAAATATCGAAAGAGTGGTTTCGTACAAAGAGCATTAAATTGTTGTCATGGCCAGGAAATAGTCCTGACCTCAATCCTATCGAAAATTTGTGACACCGTTTGAAAACTCCTGTGCGAATGAGGCGCCCATCAAATAAAAGGGAACTAATTGAGACTATAAATGTTTCCTGGCAACATGTAATAACGAAAGAAGAGCTTAAAACTCTTGTCAGCTCAATGAAACGACGATGTGAAGCTGTAATCAAAAATAAAGGGTACCCTACTAAGTATTGATAACTCACTGCAATCATCACTATCTAATGTATATCGATAACTATTATCGTTTAACTTTTTTGTATTGCAAATAATTAAATTTTGTGTTTTGTATTGAATTCAGTGATAAATTCTCTTTAAAAATGATATATACAAGTTTGCATTTTGTGAAACGTAACGTTTTCTATAAGCATACAAAGTTAAAGAACATAAAAATTTCCAAAAGTGTCCACAATTTTGGCCACCACTGCATATGTAAATTTACGCTTAGAGAAATGGAGCTGTAACATCAATAAGTATTTAAAACATTAAGAGAAACCTTAAGGGGTAAATAAAGGAAAGAAAAAAGAAATGAGAGAAGAAAATTCTTCAAAGAGTTAAAAAAATACTTTTATATAAATGAAAAATTAAAAACTACTTCTCGAACTAAAATATAGGAAGGAAAACAAAGACTGCGTTCGTAAAAAAGAAAGAAAAAATCATATGAAAATAAGTACAACTTTTGTAAAACGAATAAAGAGAAAAATGTAAAACACAGGAAGGAAAGATTAAACTAAAGGGAAAAAAAATTTTGTAAAATAAAAGAGGAAAAATTAAAATTGTGAAAACGTATTACTTTTATAAAATCTATTGCTTTTGTAAGTTAAATGTAGGGGAAAAGAATGTAAAACTTCAAAATGTGAGAAAAAAAGAAAATCTTATGTTTGTATAAAACATATGGTGTGAAAATTAGTACATTTAATTTAAAGGCGAGAAGAAAAGAAAATTATGTAAATTGTGTTTGTAAGATAAAGAAATGAGAAATTTAAAATATCTTAACCTAAAATAGAAACAAAATAAATTTAAAGTTATGAATTCATTCATTATAGAGGATGTACAAAGGTCTGAGCAAGTTGAAACAGAATTGCCTATGTGCAATCCATCAGCCTCATGGTGGTTTCCGCTGCACAATGTCAGATGAACAAAGAGGATAGATACGATCAAATAATAGGTTCAAGAGATAAAAGCACAGCTTTGTGTTATCGTCCACATTTTTCATGCGATGGACAAATACATGAAATTTAAATATACTTTTTTCATTATATACTACTATACTAAGTCAAATAGTATAATCAATTAAAAATAATGGTTAATAACTTGGTCAGGATCTACGAGAACCAATCAGAAAGTGCTATAGGTAAGACTACTGCCCTCTAGCGGCCGTTGCTGAACTAAACAGAATGTTCTAGAAATTCTAACATGTATCTCCATGCTGCAATAAGGTTGTGAATTAAGTATGAAATTAAAGCTACCTCAATCGATAAACGTGGACATGAAACCGGATTACAACACAAACAGGACGAATCATGTGGCTGACGTTGGAATAGCAAGATAATACAAGGTGATAATGCGTGATGACCTCACGAACAGGATGCAGCACGTCCGGGGTTAAGCGGCGTGGTTGATGACGTAGCAACCCTGGGTAGATCCCCCTCTCCGAGCGCCCAAGCGCCCAGTGGCCCCAAACCGGCCTTTTCTATCTACTGTGATGTGATCTTTCGAGAAAATTGTACGAGTATAAATTTTGAAAAAGCTATGATATTAAAAATTTTGAAAATGTTGGAAAATGCTAGATTATAAAGTTACTATCATTAACTAACGAAGAAAATTTTTTTAATAAGAAAGGGTTAAAAGAAATCGAATTTACAATTGAATGAGCTTTATGATTAATTTCTGCAGATCCAAAGTCAGAAAATTATGATTAAGGATCCTGTTGCGATGAGCTATCAAAAATTTATTTATTTCTCCTTTTCGAACATACGATTCGTTCATGTTCCCTGGTGAACAACTCTCTTTCAGTTTGGTATATCACACCACTTTTACATGATATGCTAAACTTCCACAAGAATTAGAATCAGTGATGAGATCGTCAAGAATTTAACAATGGATTTTAGCGATAGGTGAGAAAATGACTTTAATGAATTGAATTCATGGAGAATCCGAGCAATTTAGTAATTGATAAAACATTTAAATAGTTTGAAAGATATTTTTAAATTTTATTTAACCAGTTATTTGACTTTCAGTATCTTTACTGTCATTTCTTCCGTTCCAATTTCCTGCCAGAATGCCAGTTTTAATTTGTGCGTACTTAAATGACGTAGAAAGAGAGAGTATTTAAAGTGATATTTTAGATTGCTTAGACAGAGCTTGTTCCTCCTGCTAAGGGCCACGATACTGGTAGAATTTCTTACGATAGCAATCTGTTTTAGGCGTTGCGTTATTCTTGTTATTAACGCTTGTCATGCCTACAAAGGTTTGAGCTCACCTGTGCGTTAATGATTTCTGTTTAGCCTTTGGGCTATCTTAAGATTTAATTAAGTTTAACTCGAAATTCCTTATTTTTGAATAGCGCCATAAATGCTGGCTGGTTTTGTGAGCACAAGCAGTGCCTTCAATTCAACTATTTAAGTTCCTAAATTTCACTCTTTTTACGTTTCTTACGTTTCTTCTTACAAATTTCCGTTGCAAAGTAAAAATGTTTTTCATTCAAAGAACGCAATTCCTAACGCCGAATAGCAGAATGTAAACAAACGTCAGGAATGTGACATCACTCAAGTGGGCGGAGTTAATGCTGATCCTTATCTGGATTGTCATTGGCCAAACTTAAGCCGTTGTCCTAACAGTGTACATTTTGCTTATATGCATCCGGTTTCATGTCCACGTTTATCGATTGAGGTAGCTTTGATGTCATACTTAATTCACAACCTGATTGCAGCATGCAGATACATGTTAGAATTTCTAGAAAATTCTATTTAGTTCAGAGTTCCATTAGAGGGCAGTAGCCTTACCCATAGCACTTTCTGATTGGTTCTCGTGGATCCTGACCAAGTTATTAACCACTATTTTTAATTGATTATACTATTTGACTTAATAAAGTAGTATTTAATGAAAAACGTATATTTAAATTTCATGTATTTGTCCATCTATGGCATGAAAAATGTGGACGATAACACAAAGACGTGCTTTTATCTCTTGAATCCTATTATTTGATCTTATCTATCCGATCGTATCTATCCTCTTTGTTCATCTGACATTGTGCAGCGGAAACCACCATGAGGCTGATGGATTGCACATAGGCAATTCTGTTCCAACTTGCTCAGACCTTTGTACACCCTCGATAATGAATGAATTCATAACTTTAAATTTATTTTGTTTCTATCTTAGCTTAAGATATTTTAAATTAGTCATTTCTTTATCTTACAAACATAATTTACGTAATTTTCTTTTCTTCTCGCCTTTAAATTAAATGTACTAACTTTCACACAATATGTTTTATATACAAACATAAGATTTTCTTTTTTTCTCACATTCCGAAGTTTTACATTCTTTTCCCCTACATTTAACTTACAAAAGCAATAGATTTTATGAAAGTAATACGCTTTCACAATTTTAATTTTTTTCCTCTTTTATTTTACAAAAGGTTTTTATTTCCCTTCAGTTTAATCTTTCCTTTCCGTGTTTTACATTTTTCACTTTATTTGTTTTACAAAAGTTGTACTTATTTTCATATGATTTTTTCTTTCTTTTTTACGAACGCAGTCTTTGTTTTCCTTCCTATATTTTAGTTCGAGAAGTAGTTTTTAATTTTCTTTTATATAAAAGTATTTTATTACCTCTTTGAAGAATTTTCTTCTCTCATTTCCTTTTTCTTTCCTTTATTTTCCCCTTAAGGTTTTTCTTAATGTTTTAAATACTTATTGATGTTACAGCTCCATTTCTCTAAGCGTAAAGTTACATATGCAGTGGTGGGCAAAATTGTGGACACTTTTGGAAATTTTTATGTTCTTTAACTTTGTATGCTTATAGAAAACGTTACGCTTCACAAAATGCAAACTTGTATACATCATTTTAAAGAGAATTTATCACTGAATTCAATACAAAACACAAAATTCAATTATTTGCAATACAAAAAAGTTAAACGATAATAGTTATCGATATACATTAGATATTGATGATTGCAGTGAGTTATCAATACTTAGTAGGGTACCCTTTATTTTTGATTACAGCTTCACATCATCGTTTCATTGAGCTGACAAGAGTTTTAAGCTCTTCTTTCGTTATTACATGTTGCCAGGAAACATTTATAGCCTCAATTAGTTCCCTTTTATTTGATGGGCGCCTCATTCGCACAGGAGTTTTCAAACGGTGTCACAAATTTTCGATAGGATTGAGGTCAGGACTATTTCCTGGCCATGACAACAATTTAATGCTCTTTGTACGAAACCACTCTTTCGATATTTTGGCCGTGTGGCAAGGAGCAGAATCCTGCTGAAAAATAAACGAAGCATTGTTGGGAAAGAGACCTCCGATGGAAGGCAGAAGTTTTGGTTCTAGAATAGTGTCAATGTATTTTCTGGCATTCAGTGTCCCATCGATGACATGAAGGCGACCAATAACCATTTGCTGACATGCATGACCAAATCATAACACTAACTGGGTTCTTCACAGTTGCTTGAAAGCAGTCAAGATGTAGCTTTTCTCCTATTTTACGTCTTACATATTTTCGCCCATCACTACCGAATAACGATATCTCTTATATCTATCCTCTTTGATCATCTGACTTTGTGCAGCGGAAACTATCATGAGGCTGATGGATTGCACATAGGCAATTCTGTTCCAACTTGCTCAGACCTTTGTACATCCTCGATAATGAATGAATTCAGACCTTTAAATTTATTTTGTTTCTATCTTAGGTTAAGATATTTTAAATTTCTCATTTTTTTATCTTACAAACATAATTTACGTAATTTTCTTTTCTTCTCGCCTTTAAGTTAAATGTACTAATTTTCACACCATATTTTTTATATACAAACATAAGATTTTCTTTTTTTCTGACATTTTGAAGTTTTACATTCTTTTCCCCTACATTTAACTTGCAAAAGTAATAGATTTTATAAAAGTAATACGTTTTCACAATTTTAATTTTTTTCCTCTTTTTATTTTACAAAAGGTCTTGTTCCCTTCAGTTTAATCTTTCCTTTCCGTGTTTTACATTTTTCACATTATTTGTTTTACAAAAGTTGTACTTATTTTCATATGATTTTTTTCTTTCTTTTTTACAAACGCAGTCTATGTTTTCCTCCCTATATTTTACTTCAAGAAATAGTTTTTAGTATTTCTTTTATATAAAAGTATTTTTTTAATTCTTTGAAGAATTTTCTTCTCTCATTTCCTTTTTCTTTCTTTTATTTTCCTCCTAAGGTTTTTCTTAATGTTTTAAATACTTATTGATGTTACACCTCCATTTCTCGAAGCGTAAAGTTACATATATATTTCTCTGTCTATGAAATTTAAGCTGGAACTTATACACATATAATTTCCCTCTAGAGGCTTTCATAGGTAATATTTTCTGTAAATTTAAACCAATAAGTACGATGTTCCTTCCATATAGCTTACTTAGCATATTATATTTCTCATTATTTTTTACGCTACTAATACTTAAGATATACAAAACTTTCTCTTCTAATGTATTACACCATACTACTAACACTTAACAGGTGATACTCCGAAATTTCTCTTCTAAACATATCCCTGTTAATATTCCGATTCTTTTTTTTTTTTTCCTAAAAATAAATGCATACCTATACGAATTTTTTAAAGATCTACAGTGAATTAAACCTTATAATTCAGAAAAAAATTCATTTTCGCAACATAAAATCTACTTGAACTAATATATGGACATCTCTAGCCAGTTTAGTTCAAATACATACGAAATTTCTTATTATTGTCTACCCCTGTCTAATACGTACCAACAGCATTTCACTTCCTATTATTTTACACTACAGACATTTACATGAATATATTCAGAACACTTCTTTTATTGAGCAGGAGGTTTCAGATATATTACTAACACAGATTGACTCAGATTGAAATATTTTACAAAAATATCTTGGATTTTCTTGTATACATTGTATTTAAATCACCAAACATACGTTAAATTTTGATTTCTATCATGTGAAAACTTCACCCGGATTCTTAATGTGATCCCACCATTTACCACAGATGTTCATAAACACTGCTATATTTGAATTTAACACAGCCATAATTTTTTAACAATCTACAGAATTTTTAACTACAGAGAAGAATACCCACATTGTAATATAATATTTTAAATTCACTATAGAGCCATATTTGCGTAAAACATCTAAAACAAAAGGATGTCTGGACATGGAATTAATATTCAGTCACGGAAGGGAAATATTACCTTCTTTTTCCCAACTTAGAATATAAAAATTTCTCAGCTCGGAATATTTTTTTTTTCAAATAATATGATCATTATTTTTAAAATTCTCAAAGCCTTTTAATATAGTTCTTCTAAGTTAAGATATGCATTTGAAATTGACAAACACTGAACTCTTACAACTTTTCGAGAATGATTTTTAAGTTATGATGCATAGCAAATAAAATCCTACATAACAGGGAATATTGACATGAATTTCCAAATAATAATACAACGTAACTTCAATATATTCAATTTAACTGAAGATACGCATTTCAAACTGACATTACTTTTCTTAGAGTTCTTACAGCTATTTGAGTACATCTGATATTTAATTTTTCACAGATATGAGAAACATTTTTGCATAAATATCATACAAAACATATAATACTGACATGAACTCCATATCATGGTCGAACGTTGGTAACTTAAATGAACCTTTAATACATTTTAGTATGAATTAATTTTAAAAGGAAAAATTCAAATGCAAGTATTCAAACAGAAATGCTTCACAAATTTACATATTAAGCAAACATTCAAGAGAATATCTAGAGTTACTATTTACACTAGTTGGTAATGTAATTTATTAGAACAGCCGCAGACGTATAGGAGAGGTATGCAATATCCATGAAAAAACTTCCTACCAAGCCAAAGTGCAATAGTGAAATATAACATATAAGAAGGGGGAAAAATGTCTGAGTATGGAAAACATGAACAAGGAATGAATATTTTTTCTGAAAATGTCCCGATTGTGATAAGTCAGGGCTAAAAACCTTAACCAGTTTCAGGAATAGGGCATGAAAAATAAAAGTATTTTTAATCTTATTTTTGCCTATAATGCATTTATTTATACTAAAATATTCTGTTTGAGGACTATATTCCACACTTAGAAGGAATTTGATAAATCAAAATTATTTCGTTTTCTGAAGATTCAGGTTCAGAAATATTACAACTTAAAAGCAAAAAGGTTAGAGCGAGAATGAAGTATATCGTAACCAATAAAAAATGTTTTTCCTCCTAAGAAAAATTAAAGTTAAACTTTTTCCACACAAAAAAAAAAAAAAAAATCTAAATGATTTTTTTTTCGACTTTTCAAAATCAATGTGAAGATTTTTCTCCCTAAAAAAATTAAAGTGAAACATTTCCGACCTAAAAAAAAATCTAAATGAATTTTTTTCAACTTTTCAAAATCAAAGCGTAAATTTTTTCCCTTACTTTTGAATTTAACATGGGTTTTCCCATAGACAAAATAAAAGTGGAGATTTTTCTCCCTAAAAAAATTAAAGTGGAATTTTTTCGACCTAAAAAAATCTAAATGAATTTTTTTCGACTTTTAAAAATCAACTTTTTGCCCTAGCATTTTGAAATTAACACGGGTTCTCCCATAGAAAAAATAAACGTGGAGGCTTTTCTTCCTAAAACATTTAAAGTGGAGGTTTTTCTTCCTTAAAAATTTAAAGTGGAACTTTTTTCACCTAAAAAATCTAAACGAATATTTTTTTTCACGTTTTTAAACTTTTCACGTTTTCACGTTTTAAGTGTAATTTTTCTAGCTACATTTTGAAATTAACATTGTTTTTCCTATAGACGAAATAACTGTGGAGATTTTTCGTTTTAAAATATTAAAGTAAAAAATTTTCCAACTCAAAAAAGCGAACTGTTTGTTTTGAGCCCTAACGGAAACTTCAGTGAAAATTTTTCGCCTTAAAAAAACAAACATATTCAGATATTATCATCAAGGTATTCTACTCAGATATATTTTTCTGTTTTCATGCCATTACATTTCCAATGAAATTTGATTCATTGCCAGATAGTTAAATGTTTGTTATTTTTTTCCCGAATGCATTTCGTGTCTCACATAGGCTCATTACAACCAAGTTAGAAGTTAAGTGAATACTTCCTGAAATTCTGTACATTTCATTCCGGAAAGTATCTTCATTTTGAATCCTCTAATGTTTTTTTTTTCTGCATTCCAAGTAAATTTTGTGCATAAAGTTTTCAGTTTCGATGGAAGTTATTTGCGGATGACTATGATGTTATCGTGTTTCCATAAACCTTTTGAAAACTTTGAGTTACCAATTTTTAACGTTACCGCCATTGCAAATCATTGAATTTTCAAATATTTTCTTATGTATCTTTTACATTGCTTTGTAAAGATTTGGAAATAAATTTTTTAAATAGTTATATTGTTTAATTTAATAACATTTTGCATGTTTGGAAGATTTAACTTCAATAACACTATCACGCTGAATCAGAAAATTAAGAAAAGAAATGGAATTTTTTATCTTAGTGTACTAGGGGAATAGAGACTGTTAACCCAGCCCATACAGAATATTTTCTCAAAGTTACCAAAGAATCACTGACTTGCACTATCATAGATTTTTCTCATGAAGTCTATTTCTTTCTTAAAAGAATTTTATATACTAATTTCATTAGAAACATGTCTAAGAAAATATCTGACATTCATGAGAAACATGAGCACCTTGATTTAAATTACTAGGAAACTAAGAATCATTGTTTTGTAAATATATTTGTCTTTGACTCAAAAGTTTCTTCTTTATCATATTCTAAATGAACAACTAACCGTACATAAGTAATATATTGTATTGATGAACCAGTGTTATATTTTAACTTATTGTATTACATATTAAATGACTATGAGAAGAAAGTCATGTTTTTCCCTAAATGCTCATTTTTCAAGTAGAATTTTACTAACACACACATGTGTTTATTGCATTTTTGATAAAATCTCAAAGGCTGAAAAGAGTGTTTCATTACCAAATTTGTACTTTCCGACTTCATTCTACTGAAACGGAAACATTCATAAGTTATTGCGAAGAAAAATTTGTACATGTTGTACTTTTTGATTAATTTTCATACCACTTGATTATCTTTGAAAATTTGTTTCCTAGTCCAGTGCTAATATATTGCTAATTTTCGCTTTTTCAGTGCCTTTCGTATGTGACAAAAACTCAGTTTACAACCTTTTCTTAATTAACACCTTGCATTGCATTGGTGAACCGTGACCATGCTTTCATTTTTATTACATATCATGCGAATATTATAAAAAAGGCACATTTTTTCCCTTCTGTTAGCACAATTTGAACGAGCATTTTACTATTACAGAGACTTCTTTAGTAAAATCTCAATGTTAAAGTGAATGTTTCATTACTAATTTTGAAGATTCTGGATATATCCTACTTAAACGTTCATAACTGGTTAGCAAAATAGTTTATACATGTACTCCGTTGTACTCTTGGTTAATTTTAAATTGTTTTTCGTCTATAACACTTGATAATTTTGTAGAAACATGTGTTCAATACAGAAAAATTTTCTAACTTATCAATATTATTACCAAAATAGAATGCAAAATTCCCCTAAAAATGTATACATTTATTTCTTTAAAAAACACGTACAGAATACCCGCATTTAATAATTTAATGAGTATTTTCCTATATCATAACGAAGGTTTTTTAAATAATGTCATGTTCCATAAAATTTATGAATTTGTGATGTCGTTGGCTTTTTGCGAACGCTTTGATAGAGTGTGCTCTCGGTACTCTTTTAAACACTTCAAAACTTTCTCTTTGCTACCAGAAACTATTTTATCTTTGCTTTTGATATATGCCAATGAATTCTCGATACTTTTTCTCTTGGTTTATGTTCAGCTTATGAGTTATTTAAATACTTAAAAATATATTTGTAGATCATTTATGTTGACACTTGTGATAGATTTCCTGGATGTGTTTTTATATAATGTATTTATTTTATTCCCGTGAATGAAACTGATGTTTCCTTAAAATTTTATTATTCAGAGTATTTTATTATTCAGAGTATTAGTCGATTATGACAGAATACCGGATTTGTTCCCAGTATTCAAAATTCATATGAACTTTAGTATTCGAAATCTCTCACGTAACTTTAATTTTTCCTATCAATACTAAGAAGACGAATGGAATAAATGCAGGTTATGCAAACATAAGGTAAAAATCTGGAAGTAAAAGAAATTCTTCCGATCTATGCAATTCAGTAGAATGTGCAAATATTCATCCTATTCGAAGGTTATTTTTGGAATTACACAGCATAAAAATGTAAATTTACTGAAAAGAGATGTAATGAAGATCAAGTACTCTTCAAAAATATGAACGGTAATTATGCAAAGCTAGTTGCATGGAAGACTTCCATAAAGTAGTTTCAGCGAAGAAAACATACCAGCAATTTCCTGAAACTCTAAGTGGGCCTTTAATCTTCGCTCTTACATAGAATCTACAATTGTAAAGTATTAGGAGACTGTTGGCGTTTTTCCTTGTCTCGAACCACTTTTATGGAAATCTTCCGTATAACTAGTTTTGTATAATAAAGAAGAATAAAAGGACCATGTCTCCAAGATAGAAAAATGTCTTCAGACCATCAGAAGTGATCTGAATGATGCTGGTGTTTCTGTCAGTTCAAGAACAATCAGGAGAAGATTAACAGATGTTGGACTGAAAGGTAGAATTCCACGAAAAAAGCCTTATCTTAATTTTAAGCAACAAAAAAAAAAAAAAAAAAAAAAAAAAAAAAAAGACTACAGTGGGCAAAGGAACACATTAATTAGACAGATGATCAGTGGTCACAAGTTATATGGAGTGATAAAACTAAGATATCGTTATTCGGTAGTGATGGGCGAAAATATGTAAGACGTAGAATAAGAGAAGAGCTACATCCTGACTGCATTCAAGCAACTGTGAAGAACCCAGTTAGTGTTATGATTTGGTCATGCATGTCAGCAAATGATATTGGTCGCCTTCATGTCATGGATGGGACACTGAATGCCAGAAAATACATTGACACTATTCTAGAACCAAAACTTCTACCTTCCATCAGAGATCTCTTTCCCAACAATGCTTCGTTTATTTTTCAGCAGGATTCTGCTCCTTGCCACACGGCCAAAATATCGAAAGAGTGGTTTCGTACAAAGAGCATTAAATTGTTGTCATGGCCAGGAAACAGTCCTGACCTCAATCCTATCGAAAATTTGCGGCACCGTTTGAAAACTCTTGTGCGAATGAGGCGCCCATCAAATAAAAGGGAATTAATTGAGGCTATAAATATTTCTTGGCATCATGTAATAACGAAAGATGAGCTTGAAACTCTTGTCAGCTCAATGAAACGTCGATGTGAAGCTGTAATCAAAAATAAAGGGTACCCTACTAAGTATTGATAACTCACTGCAATCATCAATATCTAATGTATATCGATAACTATTATCGTTTAACTTTTTTGTATTGCAAATAATTGAATTTTGTGTTTTGTATTGAATTCAGTGATAAATTCTCTTTAAAATGATATATACAAGTTTGCATTTTGTGAAACGTAACGTTTTCTATAAGCATACAAAGTTAAAGAACATAAAAATTTCCAAAAGTGTCCACAATTTTGGCCACCACTGCATATGTAAATTTACGCTTAGAGAAATGGAGCTGTAACATCAATAAGTATTTAAAACATTAAGAGAAACCTTAAGGGGTAAATAAAGGAAAGAAAAAAGAAATGAGAGAAGAAAATTCTTCAAAGAGTTAAAAAAATACTTTTATATAAATGAAAAATTAAAAACTACTTCTCGAACTAAAATATAGGAAGGAAAACAAAGACTGCGTTCGTAAAAAAGAAAGAAAAAATCATATGAAAATAAGTACAACTTTTGTAAAACGAATAAAGAGAAAAATGTAAAACACAGGAAGGAAAGATTAAACTAAAGGGAAAAAAAATTTTGTAAAATAAAAGAGGAAAAATTAAAATTGTGAAAACGTATTACTTTTATAAAATCTATTGCTTTTGTAAGTTAAATGTAGGGGAAAAGAATGTAAAACTTCAAAATGTGAGAAAAAAAGAAAATCTTATGTTTGTATAAAACATATGGTGTGAAAATTAGTACATTTAATTTAAAGGCGAGAAGAAAAGAAAATTATGTAAATTGTGTTTGTAAGATAAAGAAATGAGAAATTTAAAATATCTTAACCTAAAATAGAAACAAAATAAATTTAAAGTTATGAATTCATTCATTATAGAGGATGTACAAAGGTCTGAGCAAGTTGAAACAGAATTGCCTATGTGCAATCCATCAGCCTCATGGTGGTTTCCGCTGCACAATGTCAGATGAACAAAGAGGATAGATACGATCAAATAATAGGTTCAAGAGATAAAAGCACAGCTTTGTGTTATCGTCCACATTTTTCATGCGATGGACAAATACATGAAATTTAAATATACTTTTTTCATTATATACTACTATACTAAGTCAAATAGTATAATCAATTAAAAATAATGGTTAATAACTTGGTCAGGATCTACGAGAACCAATCAGAAAGTGCTATAGGTAAGACTACTGCCCTCTAGCGGCCGTTGCTGAACTAAACAGAATGTTCTAGAAATTCTAACATGTATCTCCATGCTGCAATAAGGTTGTGAATTAAGTATGAAATTAAAGCTACCTCAATCGATAAACGTGGACATGAAACCGGATTACAACACAAACAGGACGAATCATGTGGCTGACGTTGGAATAGCAAGATAATACAAGGTGATAATGCGTGATGACCTCACGAACAGGATGCAGCACGTCCGGGGTTAAGCGGCGTGGTTGATGACGTAGCAACCCTGGGTAGATCCCCCTCTCCGAGCGCCCAAGCGCCCAGTGGCCCCAAACCGGCCTTTTCTATCTACTGTGATGTGATCTTTCGAGAAAATTGTACGAGTATAAATTTTGAAAAAGCTATGATATTAAAAATTTTGAAAATGTTGGAAAATGCTAGATTATAAAGTTACTATCATTAACTAACGAAGAAAATTTTTTTAATAAGAAAGGGTTAAAAGAAATCGAATTTACAATTGAATGAGCTTTATGATTAATTTCTGCAGATCCAAAGTCAGAAAATTATGATTAAGGATCCTGTTGCGATGAGCTATCAAAAATTTATTTATTTCTCCTTTTCGAACATACGATTCGTTCATGTTCCCTGGTGAACAACTCTCTTTCAGTTTGGTATATCACACCACTTTTACATGATATGCTAAACTTCCACAAGAATTAGAATCAGTGATGAGATCGTCAAGAATTTAACAATGGATTTTAGCGATAGGTGAGAAAATGACTTTAATGAATTGAATTCATGGAGAATCCGAGCAATTTAGTAATTGATAAAACATTTAAATAGTTTGAAAGATATTTTTAAATTTTATTTAACCAGTTATTTGACTTTCAGTATCTTTACTGTCATTTCTTCCGTTCCAATTTCCTGCCAGAATGCCAGTTTTAATTTGTGCGTACTTAAATGACGTAGAAAGAGAGAGTATTTAAAGTGATATTTTAGATTGCTTAGACAGACCTTGTTCCTCCTGCTAAGGGCCACGATACTGGTAGAATTTCTTACGATAGCAATCTGTTTTAGGCGTTGCGTTATTCTTGTTATTAACGCTTGTCATGCCTACAAAGGTTTGAGCTCACCTGTGCGTTAATGATTTCTGTTTAGCCTTTGGGCTATCTTAAGATTTAATTAAGTTTAACTCGAAATTCCTTATTTTTGAATAGCGCCATAAATGCTGGCTGGTTTTGTGAGCACAAGCAGTGCCTTCAATTCAACTATTTAAGTTCCTAAATTTCACTCTTTTTACGTTTCTTACGTTTCTTCTTACAAATTTCCGTTGCAAAGTAAAAATGTTTTTCATTCAAAGAACGCAATTCCTAACGCCGAATAGCAGAATGTAAACAAACGTCAGGAATGTGACATCACTCAAGTGGGCGGAGTTAATGCTGATCCTTATCTGGATTGTCATTGGCCAAACTTAAGCCGTTGTCCTAACAGTGTACATTTTGCTTATATGCATCCGGTTTCATGTCCACGTTTATCGATTGAGGTAGCTTTGATGTCATACTTAATTCACAACCTGATTGCAGCATGCAGATACATGTTAGAATTTCTAGAAAATTCTATTTAGTTCAGAGTTCCATTAGAGGGCAGTAGCCTTACCCATAGCACTTTCTGATTGGTTCTCGTGGATCCTGACCAAGTTATTAACCACTATTTTTAATTGATTATACTATTTGACTTAATAAAGTAGTATTTAATGAAAAACGTATATTTAAATTTCATGTATTTGTCCATCTATGGCATGAAAAATGTGGACGATAACACAAAGACGTGCTTTTATCTCTTGAATCCTATTATTTGATCTTATCTATCCGATCGTATCTATCCTCTTTGTTCATCTGACATTGTGCAGCGGAAACCACCATGAGGCTGATGGATTGCACATAGGCAATTCTGTTCCAACTTGCTCAGACCTTTGTACACCCTCGATAATGAATGAATTCATAACTTTAAATTTATTTTGTTTCTATCTTAGCTTAAGATATTTTAAATTAGTCATTTCTTTATCTTACAAACATAATTTACGTAATTTTCTTTTCTTCTCGCCTTTAAATTAAATGTACTAACTTTCACACAATATGTTTTATATACAAACATAAGATTTTCTTTTTTTCTCACATTCCGAAGTTTTACATTCTTTTCCCCTACATTTAACTTACAAAAGCAATAGATTTTATGAAAGTAATACGCTTTCACAATTTTAATTTTTTTCCTCTTTTATTTTACAAAAGGTTTTTATTTCCCTTCAGTTTAATCTTTCCTTTCCGTGTTTTACATTTTTCACTTTATTTGTTTTACAAAAGTTGTACTTATTTTCATATGATTTTTTCTTTCTTTTTTACGAACGCAGTCTTTGTTTTCCTTCCTATATTTTAGTTCGAGAAGTAGTTTTTAATTTTCTTTTATATAAAAGTATTTTATTACCTCTTTGAAGAATTTTCTTCTCTCATTTCCTTTTTCTTTCCTTTATTTACCCCTTAAGGTTTCTCTTAATGTTTTAAATACTTATTGATGTTACAGCTCCATTTCTCTAAGCGTAAAGTTACATATGCAGTGGTGGGCAAAATTGTGGACACTTTTGGAAATTTTTATGTTCTTTAACTTTGTATGCTTATAGAAAACGTTACGCTTCACAAAATGCAAACTTGTATACATCATTTTAAAGAGAATTTATCACTGAATTCAATACAAAACACAAAATTCAATTATTTGCAATACAAAAAAGTTAAACGATAATAGTTATCGATATACATTAGATATTGATGATTGCAGTGAGTTATCAATACTTAGTAGGGTACCCTTTATTTTTGATTACAGCTTCACATCATCGTTTCATTGAGCTGACAAGAGTTTTAAGCTCTTCTTTCGTTATTACATGTTGCCAGGAAACATTTATAGCCTCAATTAGTTCCCTTTTATTTGATGGGCGCCTCATTCGCACAGGAGTTTTCAAACGGTGTCACAAATTTTCGATAGGATTGAGGTCAGGACTATTTCCTGGCCATGACAACAATTTAATGCTCTTTGTACGAAACCACTCTTTCGATATTTTGGCCGTGTGGCAAGGAGCAGAATCCTGCTGAAAAATAAACGAAGCATTGTTGGGAAAGAGACCTCCGATGGAAGGCAGAAGTTTTGGTTCTAGAATAGTGTCAATGTATTTTCTGGCATTCAGTGTCCCATCGATGACATGAAGGCGACCAATAACCATTTGCTGACATGCATGACCAAATCATAACACTAACTGGGTTCTTCACAGTTGCTTGAAAGCAGTCAAGATGTAGCTTTTCTCCTATTTTACGTCTTACATATTTTCGCCCATCACTACCGAATAACGATATCTCTTATATCTATCCTCTTTGATCATCTGACTTTGTGCAGCGGAAACTATCATGAGGCTGATGGATTGCACATAGGCAATTCTGTTCCAACTTGCTCAGACCTTTGTACATCCTCGATAATGAATGAATTCAGACCTTTAAATTTATTTTGTTTCTATCTTAGGTTAAGATATTTTAAATTTCTCATTTTTTTATCTTACAAACATAATTTACGTAATTTTCTTTTCTTCTCGCCTTTAAGTTAAATGTACTAATTTTCACACCATATTTTTTATATACAAACATAAGATTTTCTTTTTTTCTGACATTTTGAAGTTTTACATTCTTTTCCCCTACATTTAACTTGCAAAAGTAATAGATTTTATAAAAGTAATACGTTTTCACAATTTTAATTTTTTTCCTCTTTTTATTTTACAAAAGGTCTTGTTCCCTTCAGTTTAATCTTTCCTTTCCGTGTTTTACATTTTTCACATTATTTGTTTTACAAAAGTTGTACTTATTTTCATATGATTTTTTTCTTTCTTTTTTACAAACGCAGTCTATGTTTTCCTCCCTATATTTTACTTCAAGAAATAGTTTTTAGTATTTCTTTTATATAAAAGTATTTTTTTAATTCTTTGAAGAATTTTCTTCTCTCATTTCCTTTTTCTTTCTTTTATTTTCCTCCTAAGGTTTTTCTTAATGTTTTAAATACTTATTGATGTTACACCTCCATTTCTCGAAGCGTAAAGTTACATATATATTTCTCTGTCTATGAAATTTAAGCTGGAACTTATACACATATAATTTCCCTCTAGAGGCTTTCATAGGTAATATTTTCTGTAAATTTAAACCAATAAGTACGATGTTCCTTCCATATAGCTTACTTAGCATATTATATTTCTCATTATTTTTTACGCTACTAATACTTAAGATATACAAAACTTTCTCTTCTAATGTATTACACCATACTACTAACACTTAACAGGTGATACTCCGAAATTTCTCTTCTAAACATATCCCTGTTAATATTCCGATTCTTTTTTTTTTTTTCCTAAAAATAAATGCATACCTATACGAATTTTTTAAAGATCTACAGTGAATTAAACCTTATAATTCAGAAAAAAATTCATTTTCGCAACATAAAATCTACTTGAACTAATATATGGACATCTCTAGCCAGTTTAGTTCAAATACATACGAAATTTCTTATTATTGTCTACCCCTGTCTAATACGTACCAACAGCATTTCACTTCCTATTATTTTACACTACAGACATTTACATGAATATATTCAGAACACTTCTTTTATTGAGCAGGAGGTTTCAGATATATTACTAACACAGATTGACTCAGATTGAAATATTTTACAAAAATATCTTGGATTTTCTTGTATACATTGTATTTAAATCACCAAACATACGTTAAATTTTGATTTCTATCATGTGAAAACTTCACCCGGATTCTTAATGTGATCCCACCATTTACCACAGATGTTCATAAACACTGCTATATTTGAATTTAACACAGCCATAATTTTTTAACAATCTACAGAATTTTTAACTACAGAGAAGAATACCCACATTGTAATATAATATTTTAAATTCACTATAGAGCCATATTTGCGTAAAACATCTAAAACAAAAGGATGTCTGGACATGGAATTAATATTCAGTCACGGAAGGGAAATATTACCTTCTTTTTCCCAACTTAGAATATAAAAATTTCTCAGCTCGGAATATTTTTTTTTTCAAATAATATGATCATTATTTTTAAAATTCTCAAAGCCTTTTAATATAGTTCTTCTAAGTTAAGATATGCATTTGAAATTGACAAACACTGAACTCTTACAACTTTTCGAGAATGATTTTTAAGTTATGATGCATAGCAAATAAAATCCTACATAACAGGGAATATTGACATGAATTTCCAAATAATAATACAACGTAACTTCAATATATTCAATTTAACTGAAGATACGCATTTCAAACTGACATTACTTTTCTTAGAGTTCTTACAGCTATTTGAGTACATCTGATATTTAATTTTTCACAGATATGAGAAACATTTTTGCATAAATATCATACAAAACATATAATACTGACATGAACTCCATATCATGGTCGAACGTTGGTAACTTAAATGAACCTTTAATACATTTTAGTATGAATTAATTTTAAAAGGAAAAATTCAAATGCAAGTATTCAAACAGAAATGCTTCACAAATTTACATATTAAGCAAACATTCAAGAGAATATCTAGAGTTACTATTTACACTAGTTGGTAATGTAATTTATTAGAACAGCCGCAGACGTATAGGAGAGGTATGCAATATCCATGAAAAAACTTCCTACCAAGCCAAAGTGCAATAGTGAAATATAACATATAAGAAGGGGGAAAAATGTCTGAGTATGGAAAACATGAACAAGGAATGAATATTTTTTCTGAAAATGTCCCGATTGTGATAAGTCAGGGCTAAAAACCTTAACCAGTTTCAGGAATAGGGCATGAAAAATAAAAGTATTTTTAATCTTATTTTTGCCTATAATGCATTTATTTATACTAAAATATTCTGTTTGAGGACTATATTCCACACTTAGAAGGAATTTGATAAATCAAAATTATTTCGTTTTCTGAAGATTCAGGTTCAGAAATATTACAACTTAAAAGCAAAAAGGTTAGAGCGAGAATGAAGTATATCGTAACCAATAAAAAATGTTTTTCCTCCTAAGAAAAATTAAAGTTAAACTTTTTCCACAAAAAAAAAAAAAAAAAATCTAAATGATTTTTTTTTCGACTTTTCAAAATCAATGTGAAGATTTTTCTCCCTAAAAAAATTAAAGTGAAACATTTCCGACCTAAAAAAAAATCTAAATGAATTTTTTTCAACTTTTCAAAATCAAAGCGTAAATTTTTTCCCTTACTTTTGAATTTAACATGGGTTTTCCCATAGACAAAATAAAAGTGGAGATTTTTCTCCCTAAAAAAATTAAAGTGGAATTTTTTCGACCTAAAAAAATCTAAATGAATTTTTTTCGACTTTTAAAAATCAACTTTTTGCCCTAGCATTTTGAAATTAACACGGGTTCTCCCATAGAAAAAATAAACGTGGAGGCTTTTCTTCCTAAAACATTTAAAGTGGAGGTTTTTCTTCCTTAAAAATTTAAAGTGGAACTTTTTTCACCTAAAAAATCTAAACGAATATTTTTTTTCACGTTTTTAAACTCAAAGTGTAATTTTTCTAGCTACATTTTGAAATTAACATTGTTTTTCCTATAGACGAAATAACTGTGGAGATTTTTCGTTTTAAAATATTAAAGTAAAAAATTTTCCAACTCAAAAAAGCGAACTGTTTGTTTTGAGCCCTAACGGAAACTTCAGTGAAAATTTTTCGCCTTAAAAAAACAAACATATTCAGATATTATCATCAAGGTATTCTACTCAGATATATTTTTCTGTTTTCATGCCATTACATTTCCAATGAAATTTGATTCATTGCCAGATAGTTAAATGTTTGTTATTTTTTTCCCGAATGCATTTCGTGTCTCACATAGGCTCATTACAACCAAGTTAGAAGTTAAGTGAATACTTCCTGAAATTCTGTACATTTCATTCCGGAAAGTATCTTCATTTTGAATCCTCTAATGTTTTTTTTTTCTGCATTCCAAGTAAATTTTGTGCATAAAGTTTTCAGTTTCGATGGAAGTTATTTGCGGATGACTATGATGTTATCGTGTTTCCATAAACCTTTTGAAAACTTTGAGTTACCAATTTTTAACGTTACCGCCATTGCAAATCATTGAATTTTCAAATATTTTCTTATGTATCTTTTACATTGCTTTGTAAAGATTTGGAAATAAATTTTTTAAATAGTTATATTGTTTAATTTAATAACATTTTGCATGTTTGGAAGATTTAACTTCAATAACACTATCACGCTGAATCAGAAAATTAAGAAAAGAAATGGAATTTTTTATCTTAGTGTACTAGGGGAATAGAGACTGTTAACCCAGCCCATACAGAATATTTTCTCAAAGTTACCAAAGAATCACTGACTTGCACTATCATAGATTTTTCTCATGAAGTCTATTTCTTTCTTAAAAGAATTTTATATACTAATTTCATTAGAAACATGTCTAAGAAAATATCTGACATTCATGAGAAACATGAGCACCTTGATTTAAATTACTAGGAAACTAAGAATCATTGTTTTGTAAATATATTTGTCTTTGACTCAAAAGTTTCTTCTTTATCATATTCTAAATGAACAACTAACCGTACATAAGTAATATATTGTATTGATGAACCAGTGTTATATTTTAACTTATTGTATTACATATTAAATGACTATGAGAAGAAAGTCATGTTTTTCCCTAAATGCTCATTTTTCAAGTAGAATTTTACTAACACACACATGTGTTTATTGCATTTTTGATAAAATCTCAAAGGCTGAAAAGAGTGTTTCATTACCAAATTTGTACTTTCCGACTTCATTCTACTGAAACGGAAACATTCATAAGTTATTGCGAAGAAAAATTTGTACATGTTGTACTTTTTGATTAATTTTCATACCACTTGATTATCTTTGAAAATTTGTTTCCTAGTCCAGTGCTAATATATTGCTAATTTTCGCTTTTTCAGTGCCTTTCGTATGTGACAAAAACTCAGTTTACAACCTTTTCTTAATTAACACCTTGCATTGCATTGGTGAACCGTGACCATGCTTTCATTTTTATTACATATCATGCGAATATTATAAAAAAGGCACATTTTTTCCCTTCTGTTAGCACAATTTGAACGAGCATTTTACTATTACAGAGACTTCTTTAGTAAAATCTCAATGTTAAAGTGAATGTTTCATTACTAATTTTGAAGATTCTGGATATATCCTACTTAAACGTTCATAACTGGTTAGCAAAATAGTTTATACATGTACTCCGTTGTACTCTTGGTTAATTTTAAATTGTTTTTCGTCTATAACACTTGATAATTTTGTAGAAACATGTGTTCAATACAGAAAAATTTTCTAACTTATCAATATTATTACCAAAATAGAATGCAAAATTCCCCTAAAAATGTATACATTTATTTCTTTAAAAAACACGTACAGAATACCCGCATTTAATAATTTAATGAGTATTTTCCTATATCATAACGAAGGTTTTTTAAATAATGTCATGTTCCATAAAATTTATGAATTTGTGATGTCGTTGGCTTTTTGCGAACGCTTTGATAGAGTGTGCTCTCGGTACTCTTTTAAACACTTCAAAACTTTCTCTTTGCTACCAGAAACTATTTTATCTTTGCTTTTGATATATGCCAATGAATTCTCGATACTTTTTCTCTTGGTTTATGTTCAGCTTATGAGTTATTTAAATACTTAAAAATATATTTGTAGATCATTTATGTTGACACTTGTGATAGATTTCCTGGATGTGTTTTTATATAATGTATTTATTTTATTCCCGTGAATGAAACTGATGTTTCCTTAAAATTTTATTATTCAGAGTATTAGTCGATTATGACAGAATACCGGATTTGTTCCCAGTATTCAAAATTCATATGAACTTTAGTATTCGAAATCTCTCACGTAACTTTAATTTTTCCTATCAATACTAAGAAGACGAATGGAATAAATGCAGGTTATGCAAACATAAGGTAAAAATCTGGAAGTAAAAGAAATTCTTCCGATCTATGCAATTCAGTAGAATGTGCAAATATTCATCCTATTCGAAGGTTATTTTTGGAATTACACAGCATAAAAATGTAAATTTACTGAAAAGAGATGTAATGAAGATCAAGTACTCTTCAAAAATATGAACGGTAATTATGCAAAGCTAGTTGCATGGAAGACTTCCATAAAGTAGTTTCAGCGAAGAAAACATACCAGCAATTTCCTGAAACTCTAAGTGGGCCTTTAATCTTCGCTCTTACATAGAATCTACAATTGTAAAGTATTAGGAGACTGTTGGCGTTTTTCCTTGTCTCGAACCACTTTTATGGAAATCTTCCGTATAACTAGTTTTGTATAATAAAGAAGAATAAAAGGACCATGTCTCCAAGATAGAAAAATGTCTTCAGACCATCAGAAGTGATCTGAATGATGCTGGTGTTTCTGTCAGTTCAAGAACAATCAGGAGAAGATTAACAGATGTTGGACTGAAAGGTAGAATTCCACGAAAAAAGCCTTATCTTAATTTTAAGCAACAAAAAAAAAAAAAAAAAAAAAAAAAAAAAAAAAAAAAAAAGACTACAGTGGGCAAAGGAACACATTAATTAGACAGATGATCAGTGGTCACAAGTTATATGGAGTGATAAAACTAAGATATCGTTATTCGGTAGTGATGGGCGAAAATATGTAAGACGTAGAATAAGAGAAGAGCTACATCCTGACTGCATTCAAGCAACTGTGAAGAACCCAGTTAGTGTTATGATTTGGTCATGCATGTCAGCAAATGATATTGGTCGCCTTCATGTCATGGATGGGACACTGAATGCCAGAAAATACATTGACACTATTCTAGAACCAAAACTTCTACCTTCCATCAGAGATCTCTTTCCCAACAATGCTTCGTTTATTTTTCAGCAGGATTCTGCTCCTTGCCACACGGCCAAAATATCGAAAGAGTGGTTTCGTACAAAGAGCATTAAATTGTTGTCATGGCCAGGAAACAGTCCTGACCTCAATCCTATCGAAAATTTGCGGCACCGTTTGAAAACTCTTGTGCGAATGAGGCGCCCATCAAATAAAAGGGAATTAATTGAGGCTATAAATATTTCTTGGCATCATGTAATAACGAAAGATGAGCTTGAAACTCTTGTCAGCTCAATGAAACGTCGATGTGAAGCTGTAATCAAAAATAAAGGGTACCCTACTAAGTATTGATAACTCACTGCAATCATCAATATCTAATGTATATCGATAACTATTATCGTTTAACTTTTTTGTATTGCAAATAATTGAATTTTGTGTTTTGTATTGAATTCAGTGATAAATTCTCTTTAAAATGATATATACAAGTTTGCATTTTGTGAAACGTAACGTTTTCTATAAGCATACAAAGTTAAAGAACATAAAAATTTCCAAAAGTGTCCACAATTTTGGCCACCACTGCATATGTAAATTTACGCTTAGAGAAATGGAGCTGTAACATCAATAAGTATTTAAAACATTAAGAAAAACCTTAAGGGGAAAATAAAGGAAAGAAAAAAGAAATGAGAGAAGAAAATTCTTCAAAGAGTTAAAAAAATACTTTTATATAAATGAAAAATTAAAAACTACTTCTCGAACTAAAATATAGGAAGGAAAACAAAGACTGCGTTCGTAAAAAAGAAAGAAAAAATCATATGAAAATAAGTACACTTCTGTAAAACAAATAAAGAGAAAAATGTAAAACACGGAAAGGAAAGATTAAACTGAAGGAAAAAAACCTTTTGTAAAATAAAGGAGGAAAAATTAAAATTGTGAAAACGTATTACTTTTATAAAATTTATTGCTTTTGTAAGTTAAATGTAGGGGAAAAGAATGTAAAACTTCAAAATGTGAGAAAAAAAGAAAATCTTATGTTTGTATAAAACATATGGTGTGAAAATTAGTACATTTAATTTAAAGGCGAGAAGAAAAGAAAATTACGTAAATTATGTTTGTAAGATAAAGAAATGAGAAATTTAAAATATCTTAACCTAAAATAGAAACAAAATAAATTTAAAGTTATGAATTCATTCATTATCGAGGATGTACAAATGTCTGAGCAAGTTGAAACAGAATTGCCTATGTGCAATCCATCAGCCTCATGGTGGTTTCCGCTGCACAATGTCAGATGAACAAAGAAGATAGATACGATCGGATAGATACGATCAAATAATAGGATTCAAGAGATAAAAGCACGGCTATGTGTTATCGTCCACATTTTTCATGCCATAGATGGACAAATACATGAAATTTAAATATACTTTTTTCATTAAATACTACTATACTAAGTCAAATAGTATAATCAATTAAAAATAATGGTTAATAACTTGGTCAGGATCTACGAGAACCAATCAGAAAGTGCTATAGGTAAGACTACTGCCCTCTAGCGGCCGTTGCTGAACTAAACAGAATGTTCTAGAAATTCTAACATGTATCTGCATGCTGCAATCAGGTTGTGAATTAAGTATGACATCAAAGCTACCTGAATCGATAAAGGTGGACATGAAACCGGATTACAACACAAACAGGACGAAACATGTGGCTGACGTTGTAATAGCAAGATAATACAAGGTGATAATGCGTGATGACGTCACGAACAGGATGCAGGACGTCCGGGGTTAAGCGGCGTGGTTGATGACGTAGCAACCCTCGGTAAGGCTACTATAAAGGGGAGCTGAATCATCATCCATTTTGAAGCTAACTTGTTGGTATTCGCTATTGGATTTGCACTGATTTGTTGACATATTTGTGGATTGATTCCGACCTAATTTTCAGAAATATGGGTGGTTGTGCTGCACCAAATTGTTCGAATCAGTCTCAAAATAATTTTAGGATGTTTCGTTTCCCTAGAAATGAAGAAAGACGAAGAAAATGGATAGTTAATTCTCGTCGAAATCAATGGATCCCGGGCCCAGGAGCGTATCTTTGTGAGGTAAGTTCAGCTTCGTATTTTTCCATAAAATGTTAGAAAAATTACTCTTCTTGGTACTTTAAAATATGTATTTTCATTTAACTGTCACTTATTGACGATCAACTGATTTTATAAGTACAAAATCAACTGCGAAATGTGTATGTGTTTGTGCAGTAAAATATCGTTGTTTCTTTTGTTATCGTGAAAAGTTTATACCGTTTGTAAAATTTGTATCATACATTTCATGTAAACTTTGTGCTCAGTTAGAAATGTGATGTGCCTTTTTCTTTTCTTTAATTTTACTGTACAATTGGTTATTTAAAGTAGCGATCTATGTTTTGATTCTGATGTATTGTCGCCAAATCGGATATTTGGCGCCAATGTTAAAAACTGGATGGTATGATCCAAATAATAAATGATTTTGTTTTTTCTTTATAGTAAGGTAAATATATTCTGTATTTTTAGACATTTTTAAGAAGTTAAATATTAATTTAAATATTCGATGAATCGTTTTGATCCCATTATTATCCTTTATTGTAGTAGTAAATCTTAATGTATTTTTAACTATAGGTCCTTTAAATTTATTTTTAGTGTGTGAGCAGGAAATATGTTTTAAGTAGTTTTACAAACATGATTACTTTTTAAAAATTTTGTTTTATTTTCACAAAAAAAATTAAATTTATCAGAAAATTACATTCTTAAATTAATATAATATATGTAGCTGTAATTAAATACTAATGCTTTTGATTTTAATGTTAAATTTCATGCATGCTTGTGTTAAATATGCAGGTACATTTTGAAGAAAATCAATTTGAATGCTCTAGGCAAGATGGGCGTAAAAAACTCAAGCCCAATGCTGTGCCAACTCTTTTCAATGTGCCTAATCCCCCATAACTGTTGACCCCACAGCGTCTAAAAGGCATTGGTTTACCAAAGCACCGTTCAGTTACATCCATATTTTGTAATGTATGTGTTTTTTATTTTTATAGTTTTCATAAAAAAATATGTTTTTATTAAAAACGGACTAAGTTGCTTTATAAAAGAATCAAAATACTGAAATTAAGGCATTATGTGATAAAGCTGTAATTACAGTCCCTAAGATTAGATTAAAAAATTAAAATTTTGCTGTTGTTATATATATAATTAAGTATGTACTTTGTTATTATAATCATATATTGAAAATTAGGCATAAAACCTCAATTTGATGTAGTTTTTGGATAAAGTTTTTGTAGTTTTTCAAGGACAGTCATACATGGGTCTGGTTTCTTCAAGTTTGCTCCTAAAAGAAAGAAACCTGTATCTGATTGCCTTCAAAGTCAAAAGAGTTTAAATCAAAATTTGTATTAAACTAAAGTTGCTTTTTTGCTTAATTTTAAATTCCAGATAAATAGAGAGAAATATGTATTCCAGATAAATAGAGAGAAATATGTATAAGTAAAAGAAATAATATTGAAATTAATAACTTTAATCTTGAGTAATACAATAATATAGTTATAATACATTGATTTAAATGTATATTTTAATGTCTTATATGTCTTGTCTGAATGTTGTTATTTTTTGTTTAAAGATTTACAAAACTTATTAGGATTATTTATATTATTTATTATTAAAATTACATTAAGTATATTTTATTTATCAGCATTTTCAGGTATCCTTACTTATATGTGTTTCATAATTTTTGCATCTTCAGGGTGGCTTGCTGCATGCACAGTTTACCTTTATTAACTGATTTCTGTTGCTGAACCATCTGTTGTAAGTCTTCATTTGAACAGTTATTAAATATTTAGTATTATAAACTTTTTCTAAAAAGTATTAACGCTGTTTCTAAAATTTAAAAATATGTTAACGTAATATTTACTTATGTTTAAGAAGTATGAATGCTATGAACAGTCCAATGTATTTATGCTTTTTTATAAGTTACTTTTAAAATGGTAATGATTATTTGTATTTATTTTTATCCGATCAGAGTTTATAATTTCTTTCACTTCCACATATTTCATATATTATAATTTCTTTTAGATTCATTTGCAACAACCTTCAGCTTCATATTTTGGAGAAATAAATTTTGCTGCCGAAGTATTTAATGTAAATTGCCATTTTGCACTTCTAAAAAATTTTAATAGTTTTTTAACATCTATTTGTAAACTGTACTATGTTTCTTTAAATGTTTCCATCTTCATAATCATGCACTTTGTTTCATTTCACCAGTGGTTGCAAATGTGTACATTACAGTACATCTCAGGTGTGTTTGCAACAACATTTAGCATTACCTTCTGATTAAATAACAGCTGCTAGAAAGGAATCTATGCTATGTGATCATTTGAGCAGCTATTAAATGTCATATGTTTTACATATATTGATGAATTTTTATACGATTTCTGAAATATGAAATTGTTTGTCTTAATGGTTCCTAAACAGCTGTACTATATCTGGCTGTTGTGCTATGGAATTATTTTTGAATTTTGAGTGTTAACAATTTATTATCTATTTATGAATTATAAAATGTTATGTAAAAATAATTATTTCTTAAAATGAATGTAGTTTATATTATCTGTATTTCTAAATTTCTTATATATATATTTCAGGTTTGTTTGCAAGAACAAGCTTCAACTTCATCTTGTGATAAAATGCCATCTATTTGTGAAGGATCTCATGTAAGTAGATAATTAGTGTATTATTAACCAAACCAAAATTGTGGTTTGAGAACTATGCATCATCTCAGTAAAGAAGACCTCTTCCCCTCACATTTTGATAAAATGAATGTTGCTTCTGCTGTGAGTTTTTTTAAATTAAAACAGTTGTGGGATTGGAGAAGGCAGTAGCTTTAAAAGAGATAAGCCCTAATGCTCTTACAACAGCATGATGGATAAGATTTATATGTTAGTGGTTTCAAATGCTATCCTCTAGATGTAGAAAGAACTCAATTTCTGTGACAAATAAAAGCAAAAAAATTGAGTTACTTTTTGAATTTATTAATGTTATACAGCTTATAGAAATTGGTAAAGGGTGGAAACCATTACATACTGGTTTGATTCTCTCTACTTTATCAGCCATACAGTTAGCAGAGGCATGTTTTCTGAATGATTTTCAGTTTATTTTGACGAGCAGATTGACACAAGATGCTCTAGAAAATGTATTTTCTCAGATACGCAGAAAAGCTGGTTTGAGGCCAAGTGCTTTGCAAGCTCTGAAAGCATTAAAGCTTATCTGTTTATCTCAGTTTATATCTGACATTAAGAACTCCAGTTATGCTGCTGATTCAGATATTTATTTATTAAACTATGCGAAAGGTGAATTTGAATTTCTGAAGGAGAAAAAAGCTTTAGAGCCTGTTACCATACCAGAAGTTTCTGATGCATCTCTACAGAATCTCACCCTTAGTGAGGAAAATCACGTCTGTTATATTGCAGGAGCTGCAATAAATTCTGTTTTGAAAAATGCTTGTAATTCATGCTCACAGTTTCTCTTAGTTTGTGAGCAAAATACTCCTTCCATTGATGAAAATAAGCAGTACATAATTAATTTTGCAAATTTAGGTGGGCTTAAATGTCCTTCTCCAGAAATTTTTAAATTGTGCCTTCTGTGTGAAAAAATAATTCAAAATTTTCGAGACGAAATAATACATGGAAATGTAACTATGGATGTGGAATTTGTTAATATGATTTGTAAGAAAGCAGGCGAGGTAAATATTCCCTCCTGTTGCAATATCAAAACAAAGATAATAAAATATTATTTGACTGCCCGTGGAATTGGTCTCAAGAAGCTTCTTCAAAATAAAAGGCAGCAGCGGCAAAGTTTTGCATCTCCTGCTTTTAAAAGGAAGAAAGTAAATTAGAATCTAATCAAGAGTTTAAGAAGTTTTTGCTGTTCAGTTCTGTCTGTAAAAAAGTAGAGTAGTTGTCACTGAAAAATTGCTGTTTGTCTCTTCGAATAATAATTAAGCCCACCAACAGCTGAATGGTTAAAGTTACTGAATGCTGGGAGTTCCATCTTCTGTTCTATTTCCAAACAGGCTGGCTGCATGATTGGTTTTTTTGTGGTTTTTCCCCATGTGTAATGTGAATACAAGCCAGTTCTCCTTAGAAAGTCCTCTACAATAGAAGATCTCATAGTCAGCTAAATCGGATTTACTTTTGTGTGACCTTAAATGAGGCATCAATTGTGAATCTGTTTTGGCATGTTATTAGGAATTTTGAAGGAAACATTTATTGCTGTTGTGAAAGAATGATCAACTGATGTTTACCTTACTAATCAATGTCTTATAGTATTGTAATGGCTTGCAGGATTTTTCATAATGTGATGTTGCATATGTTTTACTCTTCTTTGTTACCAAATAAATAGAGTATGTTCCTAATCCGACATTTCTTCTTTTGTACCAGGGTTATGTAGTATGATGTGATAATTTGGATTTGTTTATAGAATACATAACAGTATTTTTTGACATTCTAATAGAACCAGTGTATTTTATTTATTTACTTATTGCTTTAAAACAGATTTTGAATCAAGGCTTACTTCCCACCCCTTTGAGTATGCACATCAAACATGTTTAAGCTATATTTATAATATATCAATGAGATATATATAAATGAAATAAGTCTCTTAGGTTAGCTCCTTTAATGGAAAAAGAACAAAAGAAAAATGATATACCTTGAAAACAAGAATACTATCTGAATAGTGTTGGCTAAGATTTATTCAGATGGTTTTTTGCATTTATTCAGACATCTTGCATATAAGTGACAATTAATTATATTATATTAGTTTTAAAAGTAAAAATAATATAATATCATTCTATATAAAGCTGTTTGATGTATAATGGAAAAAATTCAATTACTGCAGTATGTTTTAATAAAATTTGAATATAATAGACTGAATTGCACTACATTAGACAAAAAAGCAAAACATTTTTATTTATTTATCTTTATTTTCACTATATGTGTTTGTCATATGTTTGTTACTAGAGGACTTATTTTATAGATTTGAAGCTAAATAATATATTTATGTTTTTACTTATGCAAATTAATTAATAAAAAGAACTGTGATTTAAGTATTGTCTTTACTGTGATATAGATTGAATCTTATTATGTTATGGAATTATCATTTAAATATTCAGATACGTGTAATATTAAGAGCATATGTATGTAAGTATAATTTTTCCAAGTGTAATAAAAAGTAACTATCAACAACAAATAAACTTATAAGTAAATAGTATCTGTAAATTCTGTATGTAAAGGTATTATTTTTATTTTTATTTATTTCTGTGTGTATTATTTTAATATTGTTTTTAACTAAATAAAGAAAAAAATATATATATTTAATGGAATTTTTTACTCTATTAAATCTATGAATCCCACAGTCATCTGAGCATTGAAGTAATTTTTATAGCATTCTGCACTTCATTCTAAAAGCATTATAATTTAAAGGTGTATATCCTGAATCAGTATTTAAAATCATAAAGTGTTTAGCAGCTTTTTCTGGAAACACACACAAAATAACATTTTTAACAAATTTGCTACAGTAATAGACGTTTGATTCCATGTGAGCAAAATTCAAATAACATATTAAAAATAAAAAACAAGAATTAAAGATTAAATCTTGTCCTAAATTAATGGAGGTTGAGGGATTTCCCTCAACCATATTAAGAATGTGGTTGAGGGAAAGCTCTTGTCAAAAAATACATTTTGAGATGAATAACATTATGCGTGTATTTAAAAGAAAAAATTGAAAATTCAATAAAGGAATTCAAAAAGAAAGTATTTTTAACTAAAAATACAAATTTGAAATATGATATGTGAAAATGTTTTAGAAACTTTTAAAATAACTTGAATCTTACGAGAAATTTGGAAATTTAAAAAAAAAAAAAAAAATACGAGAAAGAATCTGCACTTCAGACAAAAGAAGGGGAAAAAGCCAAAGCCACACATCTTTATAGGAGTGCAGAAAAAAGCTGAAATTCGGATTCAATAGAATGTTAAATTTTAGCGGACAGCGCTAAAGAGCCAAAGTTGCCGCTCCACACCTAAATTGCAACCCTAAAGCTTAGATTCAAAATGGCTGACGAGTCAGCCTGTATCTCTAGTAGCTCTAACCCTCGGTAGATCCAAAGAATCTCTAAGGAGAAGAATGAAAGCTTCCATAGACGCAATGTAAACCTGTTTCGCCTCTGCGCCGCTGTACCGAAGAGCCACGGCTATGCAGTGAAACACCAGCGCAGAGTGAAATTTAAACAGCGCACTTCGAGGAGATAGTAAATTTTTTACTTTGAAATAACTCAAAATGTTTTATTTTCATACATTTCTGGAGTTTTATGAGCAAAAGGATGTTAGTTGGAAATTTGGGGCGAATTATAGAAATCCTGTGCAATTTTTACTTTCATTTTAAACAGCAAGCCGTGAAGACAAAATTTAAATGAAATAAATTTCTTAATTCTTTTCTTCTGTAAACTTAAAAAGGGGGGAAAACACATGCCATACAAAACGTAATAAATTTTTATGGATCCATAGTTAAAATTTTACAGTGAAGTTTTAAAAGCAAAATTTGCAATAACTAACTGAAACAGAAAAAAATATTTAAAGACAATTAAAGGCACCCCTAAATAAATTGAAAACACTGAAATACATTATAATTATCCGACAACAACTTTAAAAAAAATTACCATGAAAACGTTTAGACAATTATTTGGAATGACCATTGTGAAAACCACGAGCAAAGTTTTCACCCAATAGCCAAAACCATTTCACTTACAGCATTACATTTAAAAAGTCTTTAAAAGAATTTCACATAGCTAAAACCAAGTACCTCTGACTACAACAACAAAGAACGTTTTCGAACAACGTGGTAAAAGATTGCTAACATGGCCGACGGCATGCTGCATTCTTTGATGTTTCTTTGTTGCCTCCTGGTGTTATTTCGCACATGCGCAGTGAGGTACGAAGGGTGGATGGCTTTGGAATGGTTTGCCCCTTTAAAGTAAGCTTCAGGGATATACATAATGTGTCTCTTCGGTCTGACGGAGCCACATTTGCCCCGGAGAACCTTTACTTCTTCTCCTTAGAGATTCTTTGGGTAGATCCCCCTCTCCGAGCGCCCAAGCGCCCTGTGGCCCCAAACCGGCCTTTTCTATCTACTGTGATGTGATCTTTCGAGAAAATTGTACGAGTATAAATTTTGAAAAAGCTATGATATTAAAAATTTTGAAAACGTTGGAAAAAGCTAGATTATAAAGTTACTATCATTAACTAACGAAGAAAATTTTTTTAATAAGAAAGGGTTCAAAGAAATCGAATTTACAATTGAATGAGCTTTATGATTAATTTCTGCAGATCCAAAGTCAGAAAATTATGATTAAGGATCCTGTTGCGATGAGCTATCAAAAATTTATTTATTTCTCCTTTTCGAACATACGATTCGTTCATGTTCCCTGGTGAACAACTCTCTTTCAGTTTGGTATATCACACCACTTTTACATGATATGCTAAACTTCCACAAGAATTAGAATCAGTGATGAGATCGTCAAGAATTTAACAATGGATTTTAGCGATAGGTGAGAAAATGACTTTAATGAATTGAATTCATGGAGAATCCGAGCAATTTAGTAATTGATAAAACATTTAAATAGTTTGAAAGATATTTTTAAATTTTATTTAACCAGTTATTTGACTTTCAGTATCTTTACTGTCATTTCTTCCGTTCCAATTTCCTGCCAGAATGCCAGTTTTAATTTGTGCGTACTTAAATGACGTAGAAAGAGAGAGTATTTAAAGTGACATTTTAGATTGCTTAGACAGAGCTTGTTTCTCCTGCTAAGGGCCACGATACTGGTAGAATTTCTTACGATAGCAATCTGTTTTCGGCGTTGCGTTATTCTTGTTATTAACGCTTGTCATGCCTACAAAGGTTTGAGCTCACCTGTGCGTTAATGATTTCTGTTTAGCCTTTGGGCTATCTTAAGATTTAATTAAGTTTAACTCGAAATTCCTTATTTTTGAATAGCGCCATAAATGCTGGCTGGTTTTGTGAGCACAAGCAGTGCCTTCAATTCAACTATTTAAGTTCCTAAATTTCACTCTTCTTACGTTTCTGTGTGCATTCTAGACATAGCGATAATTCGTTTGAGTCTTTCGGAGTCTTAGTGTATGCTTCTCAAACGTGTGAGACTCTACAAGTTGCCGAATAAATAGAGACAAACTTTGCTAAAATATGCATGTTTTTGTTCCAATGTACTCTTTTTCGGCTAAACTTGCAGTAGGCTAAACATGTTATCGGTTAAGTTATCTTCCCGTTAAAGGCCGATATCGGCTATATATCCGTGTAGGCTAGTGTTTTTGGCTAAATGGAGCATGCCAACTCAATGTCGTATAGGCTGACTGTCATATCGTTTAAGTTGTTGAAGCCTGAGTGCAAATAAATTGCAAAAATATGCTTAGGATGGAAACGGAAACGGACAGTCAAAAAATTAGTCCTTTTAAAGTTCTTTTTTAGAGCAATATCTTACCGTCTTTCCTATGGAGTTTTAATAAGTTAAAATTGACGTGATTTTACCGCGGCAATTATAGGACTGTCATGAAAAAAAAGGCAGAAAGAATTTTTTTTAATATAAAAATAAAAAAATCGGAAAGCTTTCACATTTTATACTACGCCCAAAGGAGCGTTTTTTTAACGATTTGTGTATTAACTTTATTTATTAAATACCATGTTCTTCGCCCTTAAACCACAAAACTCAATTCATCAGCAATATCACAAAATAATTTACGAAGAGCATATCTTTAGAATTTCCGATACACAGTCTCGTGCGCTGGAGGGAAAAAAAAAATGTTTTTCAATAGAGTGTTGCCATTGTTCGCTTTGAAATCGTTGTGTCTGTTAATCAAAAATTCGTTGAAAAGTTAGCTTTACAAAATAGGAATTAGATAATAAAACAAATTCCAAATTTGGGCTTCCATATGTCCATATTCGAGAGGAGGACTACGTTATGCAAAATTCGATGTCTCTAGGTACCGTTGTTTTTTTTCTCAGTGCGAGAAACATGCACACATTTAAGCAGATTCCTCATCATTTAATTTCTTTAAATATAATGCAGGTCTTTAATATTGGTGGCAACAATCTGAAAAGTGAAATGCCGTTCATACTAAACCAGAGCAAAATGCCAAAACGAAATTAATAGCCCTTCTGGTGAAATTGCCAATTTGGGCTAATAACAACTTTTTCTCAATGTCAATAAAAGAATTAACATGGCAATAAAATGCTGTTGCAGTTATCCTAACCAGAGACAGAAAAGTTGCTAACAGCAGCTGTTTATTTAAAATGCTGACATTAACGAAAAATTTTCGACAAACAATGACGTCACACGCAATCGCGTGCTTCGCTACGTCAAAACTTCAACGTCAGAATATGACCTTATATAATAATAACGTATTTAATGTTTGGCAATGCTATTTTTATTTCATATTTTGTAAAACTTACATATTTTTTATTAAAAAGTTCTACGATTTGAAAGCGAAAAGTGCCAGCACTTTTAAAAATAACTTTTAAAACTTTTAAAAATACGCACTGGAGATTTTTATCTCCAGCGCGTGAGACTGTTGCCACGCTGAAAAATGAATACGAAAATTAGCGTTTGAGTTTTCAATTAATACAGTGTCTCACAAAAGTGATGGGACACTTGTGCTTTACAAAAGGAAACTGTAAAAAAATAAATTAAAAAAACATGTAAAATTTTTTGTGGGTGTGTTTCATACTTAAATTTAGTAACAATTATTACATAACATACATTTCTCAAAATATTAAAATATTAATTTAATAAAAATACAATTGTTTAGAACGGAGAATAAAATGGCTCACATAAGTGATGGGACACTTACTTTTCCATCAAATATTTATCCAAAAATTTTACTTTTTAAAAGGTTTCAATATTTTCTTGGATTTCCTTTTACTTTTAAAACATGATTTAATCTTCTTGGGATGGATTCGATTAATTTTTTTGTGATTTCTGGAGTGATTTTACCCCATTCTTCTTGAAGCACCGATTTTAATTGTTGTTTTGAAGAAATGGTGTGTTTGCGAAATTCTTCCTTGGGTTTTATCCACACCAAGATTCTACCGTCAGAATCAAATATATTAAATTTACTCTCATCAGCAAATATAACTTCATTCCAGTAATCAGAATTCTTATTTATGTTGGATTTTGCGAAAGCCAGTCTGAGGTTTCTATTCTTTTCACTCACGAAGAATTTTTTCCTGGCTGCTCTACCGTGATATCCAGCACATCGAATTACTCTTCCAATAGTCTCAGGATTAATAATTACTCCATATAATGCTTGTAAATCAGCAGCAACTTTAGGAGCACTCATTCTTGGATTTTTTTTTAATATTTCGAACGATAATTCGCTTTATTCCATTGGATAGCTTTGATGGTCGGACAGGTCTTCTTTTATCCTGAATCATATGATTCTTTTTATATCGTTTAATGATATTGAAAACTGTTGAATGACTCAAGTTAACTGTTTCAGCAGTTTCTCTAATAGATTTTCCACTTTCAATATGCAAATTAATAACTAATTTTCGAACTTCAGGCAAAGTTTCTTTTCGTTTAGCATTCATGGCTGCACAGAGCTAAAAAACACAAAAATTCGAAAACAAACTGGACAGAAATACTGCAGACGATTTTATAAATTATTGCCAATTGCTTTTGAGTAAAAATAAAAACCGACAAATATATTTTTATTGTAGTACGTAGTAGTATCTAATGGTGTCCCATTACTTATGTGAGCCATTTTTTGCTCCGTTTTAAACAATTGTATTTTTATTAAATTAATATTTTAATATTTTGAGAAAATGTATGTTATGTAATAATTGTTACTAAATTTAAGTATGAAACACACCGACAAAAAATTTTTACATGATTTTTTAATTTATTTTATTACAGTTTCCTTTTGTAAAGCACAAGTTTCCCATCACTTTTGTGAGACACTGTATCTCTGATTAAAGTCGCACGAAGATAAGAGTGGTCAAAATGGTTTCCCACAAATTTTATACATCACTATATGAACAGTTTTACATTCTTTATATGAAATTACTTTTTTCATTTTATTCATTTTATATTTATTGTTTTATTCAAATACTTATACCCCTTTTTGCAATATTTAAATATTTTATTCTTTACGCCATTTTACAATTTTATACCATTTTACGTTTCCTGCCTGAAATTTCTTTTTTAAAAATTTTTCTGAGACGATAGCATATTTTTTAATATTTTTGCATTACGCTGTTTATACGATTGAAAATAAAGTACAGAACAAGCAGCAGAACTTCTAAAACTGGAAATTCTTTTTCCTAATTCTATTAAATATAAAACTTAGGATTTGGCAGCAGCAGGTATTATTTTCATTCACTGAATGGTAAAATCCCTCTGAAGTATTAGACTTCAACCAATATTATTGATCAGGCAAGAACTTTTATTTATTTACGTTATCCAATTTGATTTCCAAATATCCGAAAAACTTTGACTCTTTGCTTGCAAACTAAACCACTTAACTTTCATTCTTCAATAACTATTTAGCAAGAGATATATCTAATAAACGTTTTTTGAATAACAGAAGCATCTTACTTAAGGGTTAATAGCATTAACCCGCAAAAATGTTGGCTTAATCGCATCTAAAGTGTTTTGTCTGAACACTTTGAGCTTCTCCCAATTAAATTAGTTCCCCATGTAGAAATGTTGCGCCATTTTTTATTTATTTGTCTTTATCTTTTTTTTATTTTTATCTTTCCAATAACTTCTCATTGTAGTACATTAGCTTTTAAAAGCAAGACGATAACCTAATTAAGCAGAAGCTGCTGCTAAACATTTTTGCTGCCAAAAAAGTCGTTCCAGCGTTAGAAAAGTAATAAAATTAATCTTCGAGTTCTTAAACATGTTATCGACGAGGGAAAAAAAAAAAAAAAAAAAAAAAAAAAAAGGGAATAAGGTTAAAAAAAAACTCTCTCTTTTGTGTTAATTAAATTATTAATAGGTTTTTACTGTTGACTACTAATACGAGAAAACTAAGCGAGGAACAGTTCATTCTTTTTTCTTTACAATTATTATTTGTGAAGATAATTTTTTTTGGGGGGGAAATGAACTTTTATTTGTAGTTTTGTAATTGTTGAGGGTTTGATAAAAGTTTTCTTTTATGTTATCCTTGTTTCGTAAAATCTAGTCTAATAAAGTGTAAAAGCTCCCTATTTATTTTACTCAATTTTTGTTTTTATTTTCGTTTTCATTTCTTCTGAGTATGATAATTACAATTATCTTTGTAATTAAAGAATGTTTTTTTTAATGATTTTTTAAAGAAGTAATAATAATTTTAAAAAATTAATTGAAAATTTTTATTTGCGATTCTGTAATTGTTGCAATTTGCTAAAAGTAGCTTTTGAATTATCGCTGTTGAATTACCTTTGAATTGTTTTGAACCATCATTGATTGTATTTTCTTTTCATTTATCATCGCAGGATTCAAATAAATGAAGCATTAAATTTTTCTCAGTTTGTTTATTTTATTTTAATTTTGCTGAATTATAATAATTACGAGTATCTTTTCCATATAATGTTTTTAAAGAATAATTAATAAGATTATATTTATCCATAATGTTTTTACTTTTCTTTTTCGTATTTTTTAAAAATCATATCTGTAATTAGATAATTAGTTTTCTATATAATAATCAACTTTAGCTATGTGGATAGTACAAATATGAATTTATAGCATGTTGTTGCCAATAGATGAAGCCTAAAGCTTATAATATTTTACAATATTTGAAATATTATTAATTTGTTTGTTTATTTGTTTAAAATTAATTTTTGGTGCCTTTTCGTGACATTAAGTATTTGATTTTATGTATTTAATTCTTGCATTTTGGATAATAACTTTAATGTTAGTTTATTATGCATTTTATTAACTTTTAAGTCAGTGGCCACTTATTGAGCTAATAGATTCTATTTCAGTTTTTTTTTTTTTTTTTTCTAGCTAGGGACAGAAAACAGGGCCTTGGCGATAATTTTTGTCGCAAAGTTTCAACACTCTGTTTTTTTTTTTTTTTTTTTTTTTTTTACTTAATCGTTAAGAAAGAGATAAAAAATAAACAAAACTCGTATATCTTCATTGTTTAAGTATTTGTAAGTGTTTAAGTAAGTTTGTATTTTTACTTTATTAACATTAAATTAATAATAATTAATGCAATGGATGAGCCTACGAATCACTGCACATTTCCTCAAATCGTGGAATTAAACTGGACACGGCTGCCTGCATTTTGTTTTCCATATTGATTTTTATTCTATTCTAGCTTTTATTACAGCGGCCGCCGGAAACCCAACGTTTCGCAAATACGACGTTGAAAAGGAGTACAAATCCGCTACGCCTTATCGCCTGTAAGGGGATACTCATCTTTGATTGAAATCCAAAATTCTGTCACTTCTAAGCTGCCAAATTTTGCTTTCAAACTGTTGTCGCAAAATAACGTGATAAGATTCTTTTCTTCCGCGGAAGAAAGTTCAGACGAAGCAGTTTAAAAACAGCGTATCTTTAGAATTTCTGATAGACAGTCTCTCCCACTGGAGATAAAAAATGTCTTATTCCGTACTGTGTTGCCCCTGTTCGGTTTGAAATTATTGAGTTTCTTAATCAAAATTTCTTCAAAGTTTTACAAAATGTGAAAAAAAAATAATAAAACAAATCCGAAATCGAAAATTCGGGCTTTCAGGTCCACATATTCGGGTGGAGGTCTGCGTTATTTAACATTTTATGGCTCTAAGTACCATTATTTTTTGACAATGCGAGAAATATACCTACAATGAAGCAGATTCTTCATTATTTATTTTTTTTAATATAATACAGGACGATAATACTTAGTGGCAACAATTTGAAAAGTGATACAATGCGTTTAATTGTTTCAGCGCAAAATGCTGTTTTGAGATTAATATCCCATTTGGTGATGTCCCCTTTGAGCTAAAAATATTCGAAATTCATAATTGGAGCTTCGAAATGCACATGTTCGAACATGGGTTTGCTTATGGTCAAAATCTAAGTACCATCGTCTTTCGACAGTGACACGAACTGCCCAACATAGATTCTTCATTTTTTAATGATACAGACTTTCAAGGTTTATTTCAAGGTCAGCTAGATCCATGTAAAATGTTTAAGTGGCTATTCATACAAAAAAACTTGGGGATGCTGATATAGGTTGAAAGTCTGTTTATATTTCTGTAAATTATGCGAATATTTATAATTATTTGTATTGAATTTGTATTTTGTATGTTTTTGTACTACTTTTGTTTACTTATTTAATGAATATTTCTTAACAGTTTTATATTTACTTTTTTGTGAATTTTCGTTTAATGGAATTTCTGACCTTTTAGATTGGAGGACGCACTGCTCACAGCATTTCGAATTGTCGAGGATTTCTTAGAATAACGACAGAGAAGAAGGAGGTATGGAGTTATTAACCCCTTGATTTCTCTGAATAGAATAGCTTGAGAAAATAATATCTGTCAGCTTTAATAAAACCACAACATATTACCCGAAGGACATGTCCTGAATTGCGCTTATGTCGATCTTACAGCATACATCACATAAAAACATATAGGTACTGACATGATTTTCCAGTGGACTCAAAGCCTCGAGAATTTGTTCTTAAAAAATAAAATGCAGGTAAGATGCATATTAAAAACAGAGATAATAATTTGGACTTCTTGTTCAGCGGGACAAACAAGCAATGAAGTTCGATCACCAATACCTTGCAATACCTTGAAGATAATCGGCAGCTGGGATATCTCGAGGGCAACTGAAGACTTTCTAAAGTTACAAGGGTATTTGAAGGCCTGCAATATCTCAAAGGCAACTAAAGACCAGATCAGCTGTGTTTCGAGGGTAACTAAGGACCTGCAGTGTCCCGAGAATGTCCTGTGACGATACAGCTACTAGCACCCCCGCGGGCACAGGTGCTGAATTATAACTTCCTGTTTGTTCGCGGACGAAATGGACCATACCTGCAACAAGCAGGACTGCAGATAAAAACCCCTGGGAGTTTCCGGACACAAGGAACTAATTATGTTTCTCTTCGCAGATAACAAAATGAGTGAAATCTTTGTGTTAAGAGTTCTTCATGTGATTTTGAGGTGACAGGACGCATCTTTTACATTCTAAACCACGCCAGTGGTTACTGTAGAACAATAGCTTTTTTTATGCTGTAACTACAGTAAAAAGGACGCTTTTTTGCGTCCAATCTGCGTTAGCGGATATTGTATGATTTAGGGCTGTAATGATCAGTTTATTTTTATGCTTTAATCAAGAAATCTATTTTAGTTTATCAAATAAATAATTTAAAAGACAACCTGTCTGTCTTTCACCCGACACGGGTGTCCTGACGTTACAGCTATAATAAATGGTGGCAGCGGTGTCGATGAGAAAATCCATGCAGAAATTACAGACCGTCAGGCTCTAAAAATTCATCTCAAGATTGTGGGACAGTCATTGTCCGGATATCAACAGTGTTTTGCAGATATTACAGACCGTCAGGTTCTGAAGTGCCACACGAAAAGTTACGAACATCAGTTCGAAAAAGTGATTACAGCTCTCCGAAGCGGTGAGATAAGAAAATCCATGCAGAGATTGCAGACCGTCCGAGTCTGAAATTCATCTCCAGTTTGTAGGACAGCCATTGTCCGAACATCATCGAGTGTTTGCAGATAGTACAGACCGCCAGGCTCTGAAGTGCAGCACGAATTTACGAACATCCGTTCGAAAAGTGATTTACAGCTCTTCGAAGTGGGGAATAGAATCCACGAAGAAGTTACGGACATCAGTCCAGAAAAAGAGGAACGACAGTCTCCTGAAATAAGCTCATCTTTAAGCGCGGTGATAAAGGTGCTACTTGTGCGATCATCTTTTGTGTTCGAGAAAATTTACCGCAGTGAGCGTGTGGGACAATCATTGTCCGAAGATCATCAGATCATTGTAATGTGTAGAGTATTGACAAAGTGATATGTGGGTGATCACCCTTGTGATCGAGAAAATTTAGATCACCAGATCTTGTGTGTGTGCGATATAGATGCCTGGATCATCAGTGTCCATAAAATCTTAAATTGTGAGAAAGCGAAGTTGTGACGGCAGCCGGGTTTGCATCGCAACCATTTCAACTCTCCAATCCAGACGGGTAAGTACCTTAGATTTTTATATTGAGGCAGTAAAGTAATTTAATTTATTTCTGTAAATCAGTATGTAAGTTCACATAACTGTTTTAAGGCAACTTGTTCCTGTAAAGCTTAAAGAAATGTGCTTTTTGGGTTTTATGTTACAATAAGAAAGTATAAAATTTAGAATTTAAACCTGTGTTAATAATTTTTTTTTTAATATCTAAAATGTTAATGTGTTGTGCTTAAATTACACTTATATATTGGATTGTGTAAAGGAGTAGAATTACTGTAACTTGGAAGGTTTTAATGTTAGGTGGCATTCTGACATAGAATTTCTAAGACGTTTTGAATGTTATAAATATTAGAATTTCAGTTAAGGTGTGTCAAACTTTTATTTGTGTAAGAACTGAGAATTTTTTTTTTCTATTGAAGGAGTAAAAGGGGAATGATAAAACCCCCAGTATCTTTCCTTTTAACTGTTGTCATATTAATGTTAATTACTAGCATATGGATACGTATTGTGTAATTTATTGTATTTCTGAATGCATATTTTAACATATCCCAAATTTTGAGGAAAGTATATTGTATTATCATAAGCAAGTGTGTTTTACGCAACTGAATTTAAAGCTTTTCAGAGGATAATATTATTTGTAGTTTCATACGTCCTCAAGTAGACAATTTTTGTTTTTATTTTTGAATGCATAATGTGCATATTATAGTGTAAACTGTCTTGTTTTGTCTAACATCTGTAAAATAGGTTGTGAAAAAAATTGTAAAAGTTAATTTTTACTCTCTCTTGTGAAAATGATATCTGTTTAAATCAATTGTATGTATCTGTAGTGTGAGGGAGCTAAAATTGTTAGGATCATAATTTTGGTTATATCATGGCATTCTTACCAAAAGTTAGGAAAGAGGATCTTAAATCCTTGGCTGAAGAGTTAGGGGAAAAAGTTAGCCCTGAACTTAGGATATTGGATTTAAGACAGCTGATTATGGGAAATGAATCCTATGAGGAGGAACTAGTGAAAGGCCTGTTAGAAAATATCACTTCAACGAGGCTTGAGAGAGAAAAAAAGGAGCAGGAGAGAATTAGGAAGCAAGAAGAAGAGAGGCAAGAAAGAATTAGGAGAGAAGAAGAAGAAAGGCAAGAAAGAATTAGGAGAGAAGAAGAAGAAAGGCAGGATAGAATTAGAAGAGAAGAAATGGAATTTGAATTATCCAAGTTACGTTTACTAGCCGCTAACGGAAATGACTCTGGAAATGGTGGGAATGAAGAAAATGGACTAAAAAAAAAGCCGACACGATCTAAAAAAATAATGCCAAAATTTGAGCCTGAAGAGAACGATATCAGTGTGTATCTAGTCACGTTTGAGCGCCAAGCAAAGCGTGCGAATCTTCACCAATCAGAATGGGTTTCGGTTTTATTGACAATTTTGCCAACTGACATAGTTCAGCTGATTATGCGAGAACCAGAACAGCAGGCTTATGATTACGCTTATATAAAAGGGATACTGCTTAAAAGGTTCAAACTTAGTCCAGAAAAATTTCGCATCAAATTCGTGCAATCTCAGAAACACCCCCAAACCACTTGGAGAGATTTTGCCTTTGAATTAAGGAATTATTTTGAAGATGGATTGCAGGTTTGGAAGTTACGGACTTTGAACTTTTAAAGGAGCTCATGATAACGGACCAAATGAAGCGTCGTGTAAATGCCGAAGTGCGGCAACATTTTATTGACGAATGGTCGAAGATAACGACTCCAGAGAAATTAGCCGAAATGCTGGAAGAATATGAAAATGTGCGTGAACCCCGGAAGAAGATCTCACAAAGGGTAAATATAAATAATTTAAATTCGAGGGATCCGAAAAGGTATCACCAGTCTGGAGGGGAAGATAGATATGCCTCTGACAGAAAGGAACATCTCCGGAACCAGGATGAGCGTCAATTTGATATGAAAAGACCAATTAAATGTTATTCTTGTGGTTCAACCCAACACTTAAGGCCTCAATGTCCGGAAATTAAAAGGGATCTCAAAACTCCGTTTGTTGTAAATAGAGTCCAGGAGATTGAAGAAGATTGTTTAGCCCCGTATGTAACGATGGCTAAAGTGAACGGTTTTGATCTGCCAGTTTTGAGAGATACCGTGTCACACATTGACGAAATTTGCAAGAAATATCTCAATCCTTCGATGCTGACGGGCGAGACTGTTTGGGTAAAACACCCGTTTGATGAGGCCCCAATTTGTGTACCCTTAGCAAACGTTACAATAGAAGGAACTTTTGGCCAAGTAACAACAAAAGCAGCGGTCACTCGAAATGAATTGGAACATTATCTGTTAGGAAACAGAACCGCCGAAAAATTAGCCGTAGATCAACACGATAAACTTTTCTTTCAGGTGAAAACAGGTATTCGAGCTCCGAGTCAATCAAAGAATGAAATGGAGAAAAGTTGTCCACTGGAGACACTGGTCCACTCGAACCCTCAAGCGAAGTTTCTCCCCTCATTATAGAAAGGGGTAAAGTCTTGTCTCAAACACAAAGGATAGAGAAAACAAATTTCTTTCTGCCTGAAACGAAAGTGAATGAACTATCACTGCCTACAATAAAATATTCTTTGAGAGCGGACCTACAAAAGAAAAGTGACGTTGTAAAGCCATCTTGTGACTTAGTCGCGTTAAACGATCACAGTAATTCTTTGGGAAAGGTGTACAAGTTAAGAATTACCTTTCCGGTTCGGCACGAACAAGAAACTGTAGACAAGCTAAATGACGTTTCGTACTAACCAGACTCGGGAAGTTTGCGAATGCCTAAAAATTCCGTAGGAGAATTGGCCAAGACACCGAGTAGTGTAAATTTACCATTGAGAGATTATCACAAACGGAAAGTTAAAAATCTGCAAGGTTTCCCTTTTCAGCCTGGCTAGATATATAATTAATATTAAATTTAAGACTGTATATTGTATATTACATTTTTCAGAAAATTATACGTTCTTTATTTGTATGTGTATAATTAAGTTTATTTCTCAGTATTATGTTGATTATATGTTTTTTTTACTGGCCTCAATATAGTTCATGTTATGTTTATCCTTGGTACTTAGCCCAGTGTTGTTGTAAAATGTATTAACGCTAATAACTGCTAATTAGTTTACCTTGAAAACTTGCTGTGGTAGCTACCGGGAATTGGAGTTCTGAAAAACCCCCGCCCCCCGGGGAGAAAAAGGGTTGTGACGATACAGCTACTAGCACCCCCGCGGGCACAGGTGCTGAATTATAACTTCCTGTTTGTTCGCGGACGAAATGGACCATACCTGCAACAAGCAGGACTGCAGATAAAACCCCCTGGGAGTTTCCGGACACAAGGAACTAATTATGTTTCTCTTCGCAGATAACAAAATGAGTGAAATCTTTGTGTTAGAGTTCTTTATGTGTTTTTGAGGTGATAGGACGCATCTTTTACGTTCTAAACCACGCCAGTGGTTCCTGTATAACAATAGCTTTTTTATGCTGTAACTTTAGTAAAAAGGACGCTTTTTTGCGTCCAATCTGCGTTAGCGGATATTGTATGATTTAGGGCTGTAATGATCAATTTCTTTTTATATTTTAATCAAGAAATCTATTTTAGTTTATCAAATAAATAATTTAAAAGACAACCTGTCTTTCTTTCACCCGACACGGGTATACTGACATTACAGTCCAAAGACTTGAAGGTAAATGAATACCTGTTATGTCTCGGAAGTAACTTAGGACCTGTAATGTCTCGAAAGTAACTGAGGACCTGTAATGTCTCGAGTGTAATTGAATCGACGATTGCAATGTCTCAAGAGTAATATAAGACTGTTGTTAAGAATTTATTTGAGACTTTAAACAAATAAAATAATTCTTAATCTTGTTGACTATGATCTTGCAAGTTGCATTAAATGATGTTATATGGTTTGGTATTCTTAGGTAGCATAATGTATCAGGTTCTGTGTTCCTCCTTACTTGCTTAGGGAACATTAACTGTCCTGACTCGGAACAGGGAGCTTACTTAAGCTATGTTCAATAGTTTCGGGAAGTAGACAATACACACAGGAAGGGTATACGAAACCCTTTATTTTTCTCTCTTTACAATGATTTCCGGACTTCGGAATACAGAGACCAACCACTTGTGGTCTGAACGTAAGAATATAAAAATATTAACTAAACTCTAACTAAACTAACTTTGGATTAATCAAACAAGTGCCTAACTCCAAGATTGGCCGTATATTAACAAAAAGCCGTATGTAGTACAGAGAACTGCTAACACTACGATACATTTAATATTATCAAGAGGATTAAACCTCTGGCCTTGAAGGCAACCAGCAACCGAGTAAAACTACTATGGCAAGCGGCCTGCTTCTAATAGCTCCTTCCTCTCTCTTGCTTGGCAAAAAGCCACAACTTAAGTACTTGGCATTCGCAAGACAAATTTGCATAAATAAGTTAAAGCTTTTAATTCTGGCCGGAAGTAGAAAATAAGAAGTGATAGTAAAGATTTAAAATAAAATAAACGTTAGTAAAACTTAGGATCTTTACAAATGTAGTGACTTTTCACTGTCTTATAAGAACCACAGAGACAGGGAAAGGGTGTAAAGGATCCTTTTATTTAAATCAAATAAATGTTGAGAAGAGAGGGCACTAATTCACGCTTATAGAAGCCAACAGTTATGGCTTATCTCAAAGGTAATGGATTAACTAAAACTAAGAAGTAAGTTAGCCTAACGGTTGCACACTTAGAATAACGCTTAGAATAATCAGCGTAACAAGCCTAATGCCGAGAATAGAATATGTTCTCAAGAGAATCAAACTAGCAACGTGGCCTTCAGCGGCAGAACAAGCTCTAATTCTACCCACTAAAACCATCCTTTAAATAGTTTCTTCTTTGTATGTCATTTGAATATTACGCAAGCTAGAAATTTACATTCTGGCAGGAAAAGGGAAATGAATGTGATAGGAAAATAAATTAACATAAAATAACTGGACAGAAACTTAAACGTGAACTCTACAATATTTTCACATATGATTAATCTGGTATTGTTCGCCAGACCATTACCAGGTATGATACAATGAAATGGAATCATTTATAGAACGTTTATCAGTTAGAACATATTTTTTACTAATCCAAAATACCCTTTCTAATGTATGTAGAGCTACATGTGTTTGCTCGTACGTTTTTTTTTTTTTTTTTTTTTTTTCCAATTAAGGCCAATTCTTGGAAGGATTTCAGCACTGCAGGTTTGTAAATACAAGTAGTTTGACAAGTAACGGCAGCACCGTGTAGATTCTTTGATGTAACTCCAGAATGAATTTGTTATCCTTTTCCTGGAGATTAAAGGCCCGTCCACACGACTACGCTCGAAACGTAGCTGACGAACGCGCTTTTACGTTACCAGCGAAAAAGCGTCCAAACGAGTACGCTTGCGAAGAGTGCGTTTAACCAATAGAATTATTTTGGGCAAAAATCACGTGGCACTTTAATATAGCGTCAACGGAGCTGTATTTTGTTACTTCGCTGTGCTTCTATATGTTTGCGGCAAGTTGCCCGAATCAGATGATTTTTTGATAGCTGAAACTTTACTTCATTAAGCAGAGGCAAAGCCGCAAAAAAATGACGAGAATGGTTCCGAAAGATTTATTTAGAGCGACCTGTTCAAAGAGTTTTTTTTTTTCTTTACTGCCTCGTTTGCGAAATGAATATCCGTAATTATTAAATTCCTACTATTAGCCCACACTCTCCGTATATCTTGTTCAAGTTTTCAGTCGGTAATAAAATCCTTTTTTTTTTCATCCACTCAAGTCCAAATACAATTTTTTAAACTTCACGGTAAGAAAAAAAGTTCGCTCTTTACAGGCAAAAGTTTTGTAAAGTTACAGAAATCAAAAAGTTACAGAAGAATTTCCTGTAATGGTAACAGGTTGAAATCAAACTGTAGCGGTAACAGCTGATTTGCTTGTAGCATTACAGATAATGTTTCAGTAGCCGCGCGGAAGAATCACGTGACTGATTGGAAATTAGCCAATCAGGAGAAAAGTGTTTGAAAGCTAGTTGCAGAAAAAAACATGGCTGAATGCATGTTGGTTGTATAGCGCAGGTAAGTAAGAAAATGTTTACAATTACTACTTGAAATATTTTTTGTTCATTTTATGCAGATTATTCTCATGCACTTTGCACTGTTATATGTAGTGAGTAAGTATTTAAACGTTTAAGCTTTGCGATTAATTAATATCAGTGTTCGTAATGTCTAATAAGTTGAAAGAGTGCAAAATATTTATTCCAAATGCAGATCTAATAATAGTATTTTGTCATTGTGCATCCGATAAATTACGCCTTAAATTGCCCGTATTATTATTTAAAACTAATTATTCCAAAATTTAATCACTGTTTGTGGTATTTAATTGAAATGGTAATGTGGTTGTTGAAAACAAAACTAATCATGTTAGCGTTCTTTTCCGATCGTCTGACCAAAGAACGTTTGACATCTTTTTCCCGGCAGGCCTTGCGAGAAACGTTTATATAAACATTTAGAATTCTGAATGTAATATATATATATATATATATATATATATATATATATATATATATTTTTTTTTTTTTTTTTTTTGCTTACTAGGTTTAGTTTATTCTTTTTCTAGCATTACCTAATTAGTTATACCTGGTTTATAATTCAGTCTAATATGTTTATGTACGAGTGTGTTATGAAGTAAAATTACAAAAACTTGAACAACGCGGTCGAGAATCTCGTTTATTCCTTTAGTGTAATAATATTTTTTTCAGTGGTATTAATTTCTTACGAAAATATTATAATTCCAAAATGAAGTAATTATATTGATTAAGAATATGCCGTATCATACTTTTCGTAATGTTTTGTTTTACTAACTAGATGCAATTTAATTATTCCATATATTTTAATATACCAATATTAACAGGGGGAAAATGGAAATGACCTAAAATATTTTTCTAACAATTCGTTAAACTAATTATAAAACAAAACTAAAATTTTGTGCATTATTTCCAAAAATATCATTTCATTAATATTTTATAAATGATAACATATAATATATTGTATATATAACTACCATTGCATACTTATAAGTTTTTAAACATTTAATGTAGAATTTATGTTGATTTTATTTTGCCCAGTTTTAATACAGTCTTGAAGTATGATAGTCTTGTTACTAGGATAGCATGAATCTGCTAATACAAGTTTAATACATTTCTTGACAAATGTTTCTCTTATTCATGTAATATAATATATAAATCATAAAATAAGTTTTCTTAAAAATAAATTATTATTGTTTATTGGAATTTAAAACAATTCTGTATCTGTATGTTGTATTCAAAATAAAATAATAATGAATTTTTAATGAAGCATTGATTTAGCATTAACAATGTATATATATATATATATATATATAAACACATGAATAAATGGAAATGCAAACTACTTTTCCTTACAAAACCGCCCATGAATATATACTTCCCTTTAGGCTGATAGCCTTTGCATGCTTTGCCATATTCTATCAATCCAAATGATGCAAATATGCAGAAAATTTTACTTTCTTTGAAAGTTAATACCGGAAATAAAATTCAGTGCATTTGTAAACAACATTAGTTCTCTTATAGCTTGGCATTTAATTGCCCAATGATTTACTAGTCCAAATTAAGGCAGAATTCAGATATCGTTCAAATAAACGTAAAGCTTCATATATGAAGATTTATTTTTTTTAATATTATTTTAAGTCAACCAAATTAATTTCAAATTTAAGTAAGTATTCATGCCTTTCAGTAGCATTATTTTTGATATCTTAAATTAAATAACTGAATGCAATATTTCTTGTTAATAAAAGAAAAGCAATGTTATGAACGACTAGCGAAGTGGATTTGCAAGTTCTAATTACGAAAGGTCCCATGCTTTAAGGGGTCATTTTTAAAAATACTTAATTAAAAAAAATATTTAACGTAAAACTTCCAAACTTCACACATGTGGAATATTAATTCTATATATTTTATCTCATTCTTATTTTATTAATTAATTTCATAGTATTTCGTGTGACACTAGTAGTAATTATTAATTAAATTTTATGCAGTTTCTGATCTATGTTTTGATTTTGTTATTAATTACGTTAGTTTACGTAAGATTTAAAATTATGTAAGGTACAAAAACCTTCTGCATCTATTAATATTTGCTGAAGTAAATGAATTATGCCAGTGAAATTTTTTAAAATCAAAAACAAATTTCTGTGGAAAATTAAAGTTATAAATTCTAAATGCAAACAAAGGAATTTGTTTGCATTTTTCAAATAAGCCAAAGTGATGGTCATTTTTTCAGTTTTGCAGAAGAATTTTTATACTTTGCAGAATGGGAATATGATGTTTGGTTTTGTTAGTATTAATTATTACAACTGAATTATTGCAACTTACATTGCAACACGTAATTTAGCTTAAAATTTATTTGAACTTAATTTTCTAATTTATTTTGATCATGTATATTTCATGTGTCATAAGTCTTTGAAATGAACTTAATTCTCATCCTATTTATTTACACAATTTTTTTAAAGAAGAAAAAGTCACATTTGTTTTGCTTAGTTGCACACGAAGATACATGTCTATATATAGAGAGAGAAAGAGGAGTTATGTTTACTTGCAGACTTTTTTCCTCCTTTTATATTATAGTATGAAAATCAAGGGGAAAATTAAGCAATCAATTTAATTTTGAAGGATGTGATTACAATAAGATCATAACCAATCAAAAATATTCATGAATGAACTACTGGTAACTATCATAGTATTATTATTTAAAAGAAACCTACATTCCAATAAGAACGCTTAGTAACATAACCATTTAAGTTATCTGATAAAAGTAATTTTCATTCCTACTTCCCTATACCTTGAATTTCACTCTTAGTATTGCCCACTGCTACTCCCTAGACCTCAAAGCCTTTAATGCATCTGGAACTGCAATTTGTGTCTTCTTCTACAGCATGCAAGTTATCACCGTTTAGTTTGTACTGCCACGAGCAATGATCTTCAGAATTACCGTATTGCGTTGCATATTCCACCCCACCCAGCTTTAGAACCAGATTCTGAGAATTGAAAAAATATTTACATAATTTTCCCCCTTTTAATGCATTCAGAAAATGAATATCCCAAGATTTTAAAATGGATTTATCAACATAATGATTGTTTTCGTCATACTAACAAAGGCAAACTTTTGCACACTTAAGGCCCCGTTGAATCTTTCTCTTCTAACTCTTGAATATTATGTCAGCCTAATACAAACAATGATCTATGATAGTGAAAGCAAATACCAACTGCCATTCACTGTGCAATTTTGCCATATCAGCTGAATGTTCACCCTAGCAAGCATCGGACCACAACCTTCTCTAATTATTTATGTATGATCTGAGGCCTAAAGATTTGCAAGAACAACAATGAGAATGACAGTAGTTCAAATTATAAAGAAGAAATGAGATAACTTATTAGATGTTGCAATTATGTGTATTCTTATTGAAATAGAGGTTTCTTTTAAATAAATAATATTGTGATAGTAGTAGTTTATCCATGATTACTTTTCATTTGTTACATTCCTACTGTGACTGTGTCCTTTGGAAATTAAATTATTCGTTTAAATTTTCCCTCTTAATTTTCGGAAGATAAAATTAGTAAAAATAAGTGGGAATATGGCATCAAGAGCATTAGATATTCCCATTTTCTTGAAGCTGTTCACTATTATTGTTTCATCAATGATAGACCATGCACCCAAAATCCACTAGCAAATCAGTTAGTAAGATGAAAATGACCACTATGCGGACAAAACATTTAGGGTAACTTGTTTTGTGAGCGCCTTAAAGGAAGACAAACATTACCTAAATCATTAAAACATATTCAGAATCCTGTGCTAAAAGAAAGCTAGGGGGAGAATGTTGTCCGAGTCCCAGTGATTCCTTTGGACGAATATGTAATATTGTTTTAGAAATTTAAGGTAATAAATATAATATTTTTCGAATGCTAAAACAGTTCGAGAAATTTATTCAAGTTCTGAATTCTGAATATAAGTATACTGTATATTATATTTAATAACTATGGTGGCTTCATTTATGAAAATATTTGAATATTGGCTGTTTTTGTACAATGAACCTTCTCTAAGCTAGCTATACGTGATTCCTGAAAATTTTGATTTTTAAATGATAGTGGGCATCCTAGAGAAGTTATGTTTACTAATTAGTTATTTTATGAGGAATGCTGGTTAAATTTAAAAAGTGATTGACTGAGGTAGCTTGTCGTAATGAGACAGTTCACTGTAATCCAATTTTTTAAAGAATTTAAGCTGTTCTTAATTAATTAAGATATTATAAAGAAATATGATTAAAAGTGTTATATAAGCACATGTTTAAAACATCTATTAAAATAATTTTATAAACTTTTTAAGAGCATGATTATGATTTTAAAAGAAATGTTTTTTTCTTTATTTAAGAGACATGGTTTACAAAGAGGGGAAAAACCATTCATTTTTTCCAAGCAGTCGAAACGAATTTTTATGAAATGTTTATTAAATTATATTATGTTATTTTTTAATTAATTCTTTTTTTCAGGTTTTATGTAAAGTTTATGAATTAAGTAATAAATTATTTTTACTTCTGTATTTTAATTAGCATATTATTTGCTTCATAGTGTTTCACAATAAAATTATAAATTAAATAATCTTCTTAATTAACATGCTGTAATATAGAGAGAGCATAAAGTTTGTTTTCTGTTGTCGCATGTTTATTTCACAATTTTGTATGCGAATCTCGAAATTTATAATAACTAGGAATATTTTTTTAGTATCACTTTCGAAATGGTAAATATTAAGCTTAGATTTATTATATATTATGTTTGTACAAAATTATAGGTAAAATTAAAATGCATTAAATTTTAAGCTAAACTGAAGTATTAATTTTAGAAATAAATTTCTTAAAGGCATAATTGTATTAAGAATTTTAAGGGAAACAAGGCTTTAAAAATTAAGGTCAGTTGGCAAAATTTTATGCTTATTCAAAAAGCATGACATTAGGCTTTTGTGTGTGTGTGATTATGGCAAAGCCTCGAGGGCTATCTGCCTAAGGGGAGGGATGCCTTCGTGGAGGACTTTCTAAGGGAAACTGGCTCGTATATACGTTACACATGGGGAAAACCATATTAGGTTTTTAATGAAAGACTTCTATCTGTTAATTCAAAGGAAATTATTTGAAGGTAAGTAAAAAAGTTATGCATTATTTCAAACAATAGCAGACTGTTGACAAACACTGAGTGCAGATAAGAATAAAACGATTAGTTAGACGTTGTAATTCAAGCGTATGAACAAAATTTTGAATTCCTTGTAGTAACAAAATGAAGTTCATTGCTATGTTGAATTCTTTAATTTACTGAAAATATCATTTTTTAGAAGGAGAGAACATATTTTTGAAATATGAAGAACAGCTGTTCTGAGTTCTTCATAGAAATATTTCACAAAATGTCTTTTACTGTAATAATATGATCATATCAATATGCAACATGTTTACTCATATAAGTTAAATCTAAAGCAACATGTGTCTATTTTAGCTAAAATTACTAAAAAGAAAGTTCTAGAACATATCTTATTAACTGACACTAAAACATGCAAATAAAACATACTATTTTTTTCAGCTATTTTACAGGGCAAATATAAGGAGTAGCATATCAATTTGAACTTTTAAATTAATCAAAATGATAATATGAAAGGCCTTTCAATAATATCAGACATAAGTTTCTCTTCATAAAACAAAAATACTCTGCAACAGACTAATGTTACTTTTTGGAAAAAGAACATTGCTGTTGAAAGCACATCTTTCAAATTAATGCTATTCTGAGGTCAAATTGACTAATTTAAAAAGCCAAACTATTATGCTTCACTTGCATATATCTGTATAATGATATACACATGCAGATATTGTTTTACTCAAAACATTTTGATTTCAATATATTTTATTATAATAAGCATCATTTTAGACAAAAAAATCTATTACTTTTATAGACATATCCTTTAGTATTATCTATGAAAAATATATTCTACACACATAATTACTTAATGGGATAAGAAGGAAATAATCTGAAACCTTTACAGATACAACCATTGGAATTTTACGTAAGAAAAGTATCTTCTACTCCCATAATAACTTGCTATAATAATAAAAGAAAATAAACTGTAACGGTTACAGATATATCTGTTGAGATTTTACATGAGAAAAACATGTCCTTTTTACATAATTATTTGCTGTAATATTACACGCAAATAATCTGTAACCATTACAGATATATCGTTTGGGAATTTACATGAGAAAAATATGTTCTACTTACATAACTATATGCTGTGATATTACAAGAAAAAGATCTGTAACCATTACAGGCAAAACTCTTGTAATGTTACAAAGAAAACACCTGTTTCTGTTACTCAAATAACCCATGGCATCCCAGTTTCCATGAGTTTTCTTAGTAACTTTACAGATTTTTTTTTACAGTGCTGTAGTGGATGACACCTGATGTTAATACAGATTTTTCACATATTAAAATTTTGAAAAAATTCTGTTTGCATTTTTATTTATTTATTTTTCTATTTTTAAAATTTTTCTTTGTGGACCTAAGTAGGAATTGACTTTTTTTTTTTTTTTTTTTTTTTTTTGTATATTACTTGTTTTTTAATTACTTCGGGATGAGTATCGACCAGTTTGACAGACTTGCAGATTCTATATTGTATGAAAATTAGGATTTATAAAATTGGTTTGGAATACAGTATATAAAGAGAATTAAATTACTTAATTCTCTTTATATACACCATCTGCCATATAATAAAACTAACTACATATTTTTTAACTCCCCCTCCCTTGGTCTTTTGTTTTTCTTTTTATTTATTTTTGAATTTAGAATGAGGTTCAAACTTTGGACAGTTTATAAGAATTTATGTGCATGATAAAATGTGCAATAAATTAAAATTAAAAAGAGAATTTATAGAGGATACATGATAAAGAGATGCAGATATATTATTACCTAAGAGTTTCTATTTGCAATGGATATTTTTAAACTTAATTAAAAACAATAATTATAATGAATAAAATAAGAAATGAAAGCAATAATAATAATAACAAGTAAAATAAGAATATAATGATTCATGATTAAATATAAGAAACACGTTTCAAAATGAGAAAAGAGAACTGAATTATATACTATCTACGGGTGAGGTTAAAAATCGCCACCTTTCCATTTGCAAAGCAGCGCGCTCATCACTCAGCTATCTCCGATAGCAGTGTTTGTGAAAAATAATGTAACAAGTAGAAGTCACTGCAAAAGTAATTTAATTAAATTTAATAAATGATTGCTGTATGACACAAGTTGTAACTTTCCTCCAAAATTTCGTAATTGTCTTTTATTGAATACTCTTTCACAGTCAACTGCTTTATTTTTAGAAGTTGTTATATTGCTGAAGTTAGTTTTTGGTGTATTTAATACAGTAGAAGTCCGATAATCCGGCACGTTCGGGACCGGCTCGGTGCCGGACTACCGAAAATTCCGGTCTATCGGGCGGTAATTATAAGAACAATTAGGTTAATAATTAAGCTAAAAATACAGTATGCAAATATATACAACAAAGTTTATTTTACATTTCATATAATGTATGTACACGTACTGTAAAACATATTTCACTTAGATTTAAAAAAGTCACGAATGTCTTTTTGTTTTCTTGACTTTTGGCGTTTAGTATAAAATTTATTTCTAATGATATGGAAATCAATAATTTCTGAAGCACTGTAGCTAGTACTAGCCTCGGCAAAAGAGATAAACTTATTTAGTGATTCTGCAGCTTCTGCCCAGCTGATTTTTTCCTTTTCTTCCGTTTCGGCATCTGAGTCATTTTCTTCAAGATTTTGAGTAGGCTGAGGGTTTACTACAATGTTGATAATGTCACGTGTCAATGTTACGTGTTTTCGTTTCTCTCCTTTTGAACTCGAAGGCTTAGGTTTTGAAAACATGGTCACTGTACAGTTAGAACGAAAATCACTTTTTTTATAAACAGTTTCAAAAGTTACGTTTACTGCGATGTGAAAGGACACAAAACAACAACGCACAAAAAAAAAAAAAAAAAAATGGCGAAGACGCTTCGTGATTGATTAACGGAGCTGCACTGCACCTGAATTTGTTGTGACATCTGAGACTAGCCGGCCGCTAATTGTTTCCGAACAATACCGAGCGCTTCCGGATGATCTCGAACTACCCCGAAAACTTCCGAATAGCTATCGAGCGGTTTTATTTGCTTTAAAGACACACTTTTGGAGAAAACCAAAATTTTTACAATTTTCCGGAGCGATGCCGGACTATCGGGCATTCCGGACTGTTGGATGCCGGACTAATGGACTTCTACTGTATTGGGATATTTATAGAGCTTTTTATTACACATGATATAGCCAATAATTTTAATAATTAAGGAGAATTTTGTAAGGCAGAAACTTTGATTTCGTAGAAACTGTAATGTATTTAGGTTCCTTTTACTTACGGTGTTGTAAACAGGTGAAGCATATGGATATACTTGTCGGATCATTGCTTTATAAATATACAGTTTTCCCCTTTAATGAGAATTTTAAATTTATACCAATATATACGGTTTGAGAAAACTGAAGATGGCGTGAACAATGCTGATATTTTATTGCTGTATACAGTATGATATTTCTAAGCAAAAACTCATCTCTGTGTGGTTCTGACGCCATATTGAAACGGGTAAGCATGAAGGTTTTCTGATTATAACACGTGATAAGAACTCGATCGGCTATTGGCTAGTCGCGGGCGAAAAAGCTGAACCGGATCGAACTCAGTTTTACGTCTTCTACGTCACGCGAATTTACGTCGGCGTCAAAAAAGCTGCGTCAGCTACTTCGCTAGCGTAATCGTGTGGACGGGCCTTAATATGGGGTATTCAGACTTTATCCGCATTGTGCTCTTTTCCTCTGACTGCGATATACTGTATTGTACTGGGTTTCTATTGCCGGAACAATACTTTCCAGTCATGCAAGGAGTTCCATGCGGAGCCTGGTAGTAGAAAATACCTGATTGAGTTTCTTCTGAGGGGAGAAATAACAGGGAGAAAAGAGGATTACGGCGCAATTTTTGCCTGGGTTCAGGAGCTGACGCGATCTATTTGCAACACTGGTCCAACCAAGAACAAGTCCAAAGTAATTACTCCAAAGTCCGTAAGATGCTCGTAGCCTGCTTGCAATAAACTGGGATTGGTCGAAATCTAGATTGGAATCCTTGTCAGAAAAGATGATGTGGAAAGATGCACACGGTCATTCATTTTTCGTCATTCATTCTACGGACAGCTTTGGTACATGAAGGTCGCATCCTGATACGCTCCGTGAGTATTTATTTTTCTTTTTCCTTTTTCTTACTTCTGCTGCAAATTCGATCACGATGTCGTTGGCAAAAGAACTTCCTGATAAAACTTGGCTTCACAATAGCCCGATGGATACTAATATTACGGAAAATCATGGAATTCAAATTGATAGAAAACTTAACGATCGAGAAGAGCGAGCAATCACACAAAATGCAGTCGCAGCTTTTCTTAAAACTTATGGACCTGAGGAAAAAATAGAGATGAATAACCCCAAATTTAAGAAAATTTACGATGCAGAAATCGAAGATTATATTCAGTATAGACATTCGCGCAGACATAAAAAGCAAAAAACCGCTGATAAAGAGAAAATAATAACCGATAAAAATGAGAAATTTCAGAAAATCTTTCCTAACCTTATGGAAGGTATTGCCGAAAGTAGTAAAAAATCAGATAACTCAGGACAATCAGAAAAATCTTCCGAATGAACAATCCCCAGGAAATATACTAGAGCAAATGAAGATAATGATATGAGATCTGATATCACTCAAAGTAACAGATTCAGTAACTTACAATCAGAAATATCTGTTGACAATCGTACAGATAACTTTACCTACGGTACAGGAAGCAAAATTCCACCCATTGTAATCACGACAGAAAAACTGAATTGGCTAGAACTTGATCATGATTTAAAATTAATATGCATCGAAGAATACGAATCACAACTTAAAGGAAATTCAATTTTTATATACCCTAAAAATGCAGAAGACTTAAACTTCACTGCAATGTTCGATAAACTCAAACGTAACTACCACACCTACTTACCTTGTATTTGATCATGAGAAAACTACGAAAGTCGTTATAAAAGGTATTCCAGAAATTATCTCAGCAGAAGCTATATTCGAAAATTTAACAGATAGAAAATTTCCAGTTAGAAAAATAAAGCAATTTACTAGAAGAAACGGTGAAATACTTGAAAATTACCCTTATACTTTGCGGAACTTGATAACTCAGAAGAAGGAAATGCTATTTACAACGTAAACAACATATTCAACTTTAATGTAAGAACTGAAAAATATAGGAATAATGGAAACCGCCCTACCCAGTGCTTTAGATGCCAGCGGTACGGGCATACTCAATACAGATGTCATCACCCAATACGTTGCTGCAAGTGCGGCCAAAATCACAGAACGAATGAATGTAATCTCAAGAAAACTGATCCACCTAAATGCGTCTTTTGTAGACAAAACCATGTTAGTTCTTATACTGGATGTATTGAATATCAAACCAGGTTAGCAGAAAGAAACAGAAGGAACACCATGAAGAAACTTCCTCAGAAAACTCAAAATCTGTCAAGACTTCCGTTACCTGAAGACAACGCCGAAAATTTCCCTCTCCTGAACTTAACTCAACCCAACGTTATGTATACTACTAAGAAAACCAGCTATAGTAATACTTTACAGAATAAAACTACCGAAGATAACCAAAACACAGTTTTTCAAAACCTGCCGTCAATTTCTATGGATGCCGGAATCACAGAACATTCTAAGAATTTAATGTCATCTATTGTGAAACTAAGAAGTGCGAAAAATATTACTCGAGAAGCTAAAAATCGGATTTCAGATATTTCAATACCTCATGTTACTTGCTGAAACAGATAATTAATTTGTATTCAACTGCAGAATGCGTAGCTTTTTCAAATCTTTGCAAACTTCCTTTTCGAGCGGTTCCTCTCGGGGTCAGTACTTGAATGAGTGACCACTCACGTGACTGGCATCGACGAATCTATTTCCACGTCACCTCGAAGCTCCCAGTTCGGACTGATTGCCGTCATTCTCTCTGCATCTGAAGAAAACTCTAATGTAAAAGTTTTTCTCAATTTACATGCAATATGCATTTGCTAAGTTTCATTTTATATGGTGCGGCGTAACCGCCTTATTAAAACTATGTTTACCAACGCCTAAGGGCATATTTTCAGCTGAGGCAGTCAAAGTAGCTTGTCCTACTAAATGCTACTAAATGTGGTCTTTGCTTTCCTGAAAAAGTTTCCATTTATCTTGGATAAGTAATCTTTGATATAATCAATATGAAGGTCGTGATGTAAATCTTCATTTCTAATGTAGTATGGGGAGTTCGTGATGGTTCTCAGGATCTTATTTTGCAGAACTTGGAGCCGGTGAATTTCACTTGCCTTAGCACCTGCCCAGGCCGGGGAGGCATATGTGATAACAGGCCTGACAATTGCAGTGTAAAGCCTTCTTTTGCGTGCAAAGTTTAATACAGAATCAGTAGTGGGTGAAGCTTTTTCACAATGCCGTGCGCTTTTCCACACACACACTGTTTATGTGTGCATTCGAGGTAAACGATCGATTTAAAATGACTCCTAGGTATTTTGCCGTACTTACAGTAGGTAAACAAAATATGTGTAAATCTATAATAAATCAGACTGGATCGCAGTTAAAGTAATAAACAGAGGAGCGTTCTTCCAGACAACATTTATTCACGAACACCAAAGACGAACTGATACATATACATAATTGACATCACAGTTTCATTTTACAAACAAACACTACCGCCATCTATTGGCAATCTAAAGATATATAATCCTAAACTTAACACTCCCCCCTCCCCCTTGCATCCGTAAACGAATGCATCAATTTTACTGAACTTCAAGATTATAAAGTCTTTCAATTGGTCTTCTAACAACACCCTTATCCAACTGAATCTCACATGATCTAATTCTATCATCTCTTCCATGAAATAATTCCTTAATCCTACCTATCTTCCAGTTTCTTCACATTATCTTCTCGTACAATATCATTAATTTTAAACAAGGGAGAATTCTTTGGAGTTTTTGAAAACATGACTGATCTTAATTCTAACAAATATTCTTTATAAAACCTTTTCCAAAAATGCTCTAATATTAATTGCCTATTCTTCCATCTTTTAATCAACTGAGATCTTGGAGATTATAGTTTAGATTCAGGTGAAGGTAAAACAGTCAATCTAGATCCAGTTATAAAATGAGATGGTGAAACAGGATCATTCATTTGGTTCATTGTATACATACGTTATAGGTCTAGAATTAATAACAGCTTCAACTTCAACTAAAACAGTATACAGTTCTTCATAATATAAAGAAGCTTTACCTAAGATACGTTTTAAACAAGTTTTTACAGACCTTACCAAACGTTTCCAGAATCCGCCCCACCAAGGAGCACCTTCTACAATAAATTTCCATTCAAACCCATTTATACCAAGGAAATTTAGAACCTTTTCATCTTTACGTAATTTATACAAATATTTTAATTCACGATCAGCAGTTTTAAAGGTTTTAGCATTATCAGAATATATAACTCTACAAATACCCCTACGTGCAAAAAATCTACGTAAGGCTTGAATGAAACACTCTGCACTTAAATTTGATAACAATTCTAAATGGACTCCTCGAGTCACTGCACAGGTAAACAATGAAATATACACTTTTGTACCATCCTTTAAATACAAAGGGCCAGCGAAATCTATGCCACTTACCTCAAATGGTTGAGCTTTCTCCACTCGGTCAGCTGGAAGAGGAGCCGATATCTCGTGTCCAGCTTTAGCATTATATTTTTTACAAAATCTACAATCATTTAACACAGATTTTACAAAACGTCTAGCTTTTAAAATCCAAAATTTCCCTCTTACTTGCACTAAAGTTTCATTTACACCATTATGAAGTACCTTTTCATGACAATTCAAAATAATTAAACGAGAAAAATAATTATTTGGTAATATTATAGGCTGAATTTCATCGACATCTAGTGATGATTTCACTAATCTACTTCCAACTCTTAAACAACCCTTTTCATCCATTACTGGATTTAACCCAACCAATTTGGAATTATGAGACAATAGTTTTTTACATTTAACATCATTCAACTCTTCAAAAAAATACTCACCTTGTGATAAGATAATCCAATAACACATAGCATTACATATTTCATTTTTGGTCACAGGACCAATCACTCTATTCTGTGACTTTAAATTAGTAATGAATCTAAATACATATGACGTGACTCTTAAAAGTTTACCTAAGTCACTAAAGTTTTCTATTTTTAACACAGATTGTAAAGGTTGAACACTACTAGTAACTTGAGTCACAACTCTTTCTTCAACACTATCTACTATGTTACAATGCTCGTTCACTTTAGGCCAATTTATTTCATCTTGATGAAGCCATGGAGGTCCATGCCACCACACTTGATCTACTACAAGATCACTCACTTTAACACCACGTGTGATTTTATCGGCCGGATTATCTGAGCCAGGACAATGATGCCACATGCTCGGGGATGTTTTGTCTTGAATTTCAGACACTCGATTTTGTACGAATGTTTTCCATCGCCGTGGTGAGTTTTTTATCCAATGAAGCACAATAATAGAATCTGTCCATAAATGAATCTTAGCTTGGGGAAAATGCACACGGACTGTAGTTACAAGTCTTGCACCTAACACTGCTGCCATAAGCTCGAGTCTTGGTAAAGATAATTTTTTCAGGGGAGCCACTCTGCTCTTGGCTATCACTAAACTTGTTCCACAATATTTTAAGCTACGGAATTTCACGTACACTGTTGCTCCGTAAGCACTTTGAGATGAATCACAAAAACAATGTAGTTCCAGTGTTTCAGGCGTTTCATCAACATCACGAAAATACCACCGAGGTATCTGGATATTAGGTAGATCACATAGTTGCCTATACCATTTGTTCCACTTGTCTTGCAATTCTGGTGGGATAATCTCATCCCAATCAACACCTTTCAGCCATAAATCCTGAAACAGAACTTTTGCTTGAATAACATATGGAGCAAGAAACCCAACAGGATCGAAGATTTTTGAAGTAGCTTTTAAAACACAGCGTTTTGTTTGGTCATTTGACTGGATGAAATCAATAACGTCTTTAGCATTAAAACAGAAGATATCCTTAATTGTATCCCATTGAAGTCCAAGAATCTTTGAGGGGGAATCACAGTCAGGCAATTTAAAGCTAACGAAGTTGTCACTTGATTTATACTGGTTTTTTACAGTATCCGAATTAGAATTCCATTTGGTCAAAGTCATTGATGCCTTTTTCATTATATCATTGGCTTCATGATATATCTGTATAGCTTCCTCCTCCGTGTCTAATCCACAAATAAAATCGTCAACATACATGAAGTTTTCTAACATTTCTACAGTTCTGGGATGGATGTCTTCAAATTTCTTTAAATGATGCTTAATGCAAGCGCTCAGCAAAAATGGACTTGATTTTGCTCCAAAAATTACACGACACATCCGATAAACTTGAATTCTCGGATTGCTCAAACTTGAATTCTCATCAATCCACAAAAATCGCATTGAATCCCGATCTTCAGGTGCAACAGAAATTTGCGAAAACGCTTTCTCAATATCTGACGTAAATGCAATTCGATGAAATCGAAAATTTATTAAAACTTTCAAAAGTTCAGGAAGAAGATTTGGTCCTTGTAGTAAATTATCATTTAGAGATTCATGATTTTTTTCCTTTGAAGAAGCATCATAAACAATGCGAAGTTTCGTAGAATTAAGATCTTCACGGATGACAGCACGGTGAGGTATGTAGTAAATTCGTCTCCCAGATGGAATACCAAGATCGACCTTTTTCTTCCTTAAGCTGATAGTCAATCACTTCTTTATATTGCGCATAAAAGTTCAAGTTTGATTTAAATTGTTCGATCAGCTTTAAAAATCGTCTTTCAGCATTCTTAAAATTGTCTCTTAAAGTCACATTCTGATCTTTCCATGGAAGTCTAACTTCGTATCTATCACCCTTTTGTGTAATCGAGTTGTTAAATATTTGCAAGGCCATTTCATTTTGTTCTTCGTCAGAAATATTTTTAATTCCTATAGATTCAATATCCCAAAACGATTCGACGTTTTTTAGAAGTTTCTCTTCTACACTTACGTTTAAACATGCATCATGGATTTCAAAGTCTGATGAAGAAAATCTGCCTTGTATAGACCACCGAAACAAGGTTTTCATCGCTACGGCATTTCTGTTTATCCTTTTTATTTCTTCGCTTGCTATTTTCCACATAATGTCCGCGCCGATTAAAACGGAAATATGATTCATTCCATCGGCGCCGCCGCAGTCTGTCAAAGTGACGCCGAATGCTTGGAGTTTGGATTTGATTTCTACATCTGGTACTCGTATATCGGCATTTGTTATGACTTGCACTTCAATGACTTCGAGATTTATGGATTTTTCAGGGTCATTAATATTTCGGAGCGTAAGTTCAACTTTCTTTCGACGCCAATATTTCCCGTTCTTTTAACCGAAGGTATGCAGATTTAAAACAGTTTCTCCTTTCACTGGTAACTGTAATTTTCTTGATAAATCTTCTCGAATTGCAGAGATTTGGCTACCGCCGTCAAGAAGACCTCTCACAATACAATTCTTATTTCTGCCCTCAGCCACAGCATACACCGTTTGAAGCATAGTATTAGATCCAGTTTTCGCAGAAGAATTTTGAACAATTTTTGCCGATGTTTCGGTTTCCTTATTTTTTACACTGGAGACAGCTGATGTGGGATTTACACACACACTTTCATGATGTTTACCGCGGCACTTTTTGCAGCAAAACTGTTTGTTCTTACAGTTGATAGCTAAATGTTTACATCCAAAACACAGAAAACATTTTCCTGTACGTTTCAAAATATTGCGTTTTTCATCAGAGTTCACCTCAGTACATTTATATTTCGTATGGTCTTCTTTATCACAAAATATACATTTGTATCCAATTGTTGATAAATCTGAAGCAGTCGGAACTTTCGGTTTATATTTCGGAAAAACTTTCGTGCGTTGTTCATTTTGACGAAAGTATGGTTTCTGATTCGTTTTCGCAGAGTTCATTAAACTTGCAGCTTCTCGACAGTTAACTTCCTTTTTTAAGAATTTTATAAGTTCCTTTATATCAAATCCTGCTTCCATATTTCGACTTCGATTAAATTCCAAATTTAATTCCTCTGGAAATTTCTGCAAAATGATAGGACAGAGAATATTTCCATAACTTCCAGAAGTAATGTTTAACGATTCTAAACTTCGAATGTTGACTTCGCATTCATCGTACAGCTTACTCAGTGCTTTAACATTTGAAATGTTTCCCACTGGTTCAAGGGATAATAATTTATTCATATGCGAAGTGATAACAACATCTTGTCTTCCAAAACGTTCTTTCAATATTTCTACTGCGGAATCATAATTCTGGTTACTTAAAGCGAAACCGGAAATGGCAGCTAAAGCATTACCTCCAAGTAAGGATTTTAGGTACGCAAATTTTTCAGTTTTTCTCAATCCACTATGATTATGAATTGTATTTTCGAATTGGTCCCAAAAGTCTAACCACACGAATCTCCGTAATAAGTTCCGATTTGCAGACGTGGCAACTTCACTGTTTTCGTTTCAACTGGAAGTGCAACATTGGCCGTTTCGTTCTGATGAACTGTTCTAGAAGATTCCGAATTCTACTTCAAAAATCGTTGCATTCTTCCTCTCCATATAACAGTTTTATCCTGGTATTCTTGACTTAAGGTAACTTCATTTTCAATCTCCTCCGAAGTTACTTTCGTTTCTATTTCTGAATCTAAACTTTTTAGTTCATTGATTTTCTCAATTAACTGTTCATATAAATCCTCGATTATCTCAATTTTCTCATTTAGCGGAATATTATTTGCTAAATTCGATTCGACTTTGGTTATCAGTTTCGTAGTTAATTGTCTAACAACCGATTGTTTCTTTTTCAAATGTTCAAGAACGCCCTCCATTTTCGAAATATTCAGTCAGTCGATTTTCTGGTTCGTAATAATCCCGGTTTGCAGGCACCATAAACAAAATATGTGTAAATCTATAATAAATCAGACTGGATCGCAGTTAAAGTAATAAACAGAGGAGCGTTCTTCCAGACAACATTTATTCACGAACACCAAAGACGAACTGATACATATACATAATTGACATCACAGTTTCTCTTTACAAACAAACACTACCGCCATCTATTTGCAATCTAAAGATATATAATCCTAAACTTAACAGTAGGGACTGTTTTCCCGAAGAGCGTAACATTACAGGTGAGGGGGTCTGTGGTCTTGAATTTTCTGATAACTAAAACTTTTGACTTCTCCGGGTTGATCTGAATTTTCCATCGTTGACACCATGCTTCAATATTAGGAATAATCTGCTCTATCTTTTCCAATGCGTGGTTTGGTCGTCTGGACTTCGGGATGATGGCGTTGTCATCCGCGTAGCATGCTAACAAATTATTAGGGTCTTGACTGAATTTTGGGAAGTCATTTACGTATAAAATATAAAATATTAGTCCAAGGATACTTCCTTGTGGGACACCAGCGTAAATTTGATGTAGGTTTTAACTGGAATCTCCTTGCCGCACTGAAAAAGTTCGGGAGTTCAAAAATGAGCTGAGGATGAGAATAATTTCCTGTGGAAAATTCAAACTGATGAGCTTAAAAATAAGTCCTCTATGCCAGACGCGGTCAAATGCTTTTGCCACATCTAGCATGAGGATAGCTGCACTATTTTGTTATGTAAAGCAGCTCCAATATATTCAGTGATTCTGACTAACTGATGAGAAGTGGATAGTCCTCTTCGAAAGCCATGTTGTTCATCCGCCAGAATATCGAGGAAAGGTTTAATTCTATTGTAAATGATTTTTTCAAGAATCTTTCCCAGTGCCGACAGGAGGCTAATTGGTCTGTAACTTCCCTGGTTTTTGTATCAGAAAAATGCTTCTGTTATGACCCATATTAAGTTTAGTATTTCCCGTTTATCATTATTTAAGAGTTTGTTTTGTTTGTTAAGTTTGATGTATGAATCTGGCAACCAGTTTCATATGTTGTGATCGGGGGAATTCCAGTTCTTCTAAGCAAGCAGTAGTTAAGTTAGTTACATTACTGAAATACGGAATGTTTATCATCAAGATGTACGAAACACTTTACCTTTATACTAAACTCTGCATGTAAATAATCGTCTGTATGTGTTCGTAAATAAAATAAATTGGCTATAAAAACCGAATTTAAATAATATAAAATATAAAAACCGAATTGAACTGATTTCGAATCAAAACAAAAATATTGGCGTCCGAAGACACAACAGAGTTTGCATTCTGCATTTGAAGAATTCAGAATTTGATATTATGAAAACGTACAGGTACGAATGATTTAAATTAATGTTTATAAGTATACTGTGACGTTACAGCTACTAGCACCCCCCCCCGCGGGCACAGGTGCTGAATTATAACTTCATGTTTTGTTCGCGGACGAAATGGACCACACCTGAAAAAAGCAGGACTGCATATAAAACCCCCTGGGAGTTTCCGGACACAAGGAACTAATTATGTTTCTCTTCGCAGATAACAAAACGAGTGAAATCTTTGTGTAAGAGTTCTTCATGTGATTTTGAGGTGACAGGACGTATCTTTTACGTTCAAAACCTATAAAGTGGTTTCGGTAGAACAATAGATTTTTTGGTACTTTTCCGTTTCGCCGGCGCAAACCTCGCCATTTCCCTTTCTCCGGCGCAAATCTCGCCAAGCACACTTTATTGGCGACAACACACAGAATACACATAAAAAAATGTTAACAAATGTTAATTCTAAGAATTTTTTTTTTTTATTTTGGAGGCATAAATATTTTAATATCGTTTAGAATTTTTTCAAATGGGTCCTTTGTGTCCTTTCGCCACATAAATTCGGCGAGGTAACTTTCCAGATGATGCCGAGCAATTCCTCTGTGTTTCTTATTCCGCCATTTTGCGCTTCCCCATAGTCTTTCAATTTTTTGCGTGTGCGTTCCAGTTTTCGGATCTACAAAATTGTATTTATGGTTCACTTTGAAATGTTCGAAACTTTCATTTTCCAGTTTTTCAGTGCAATATGATTTCCATGAATCGGAATATATTGTAGTTCTTTTTTCGATGTTTCCTTTTATTGCCTCTAATATAATACTCATGGATCGGTTTGGCACCATCACAAGGAAACATTCGTTTGTTTCACGACAAACTCCACCAAAGATCCACTGTTGTGGTAAAATCCGTCCCGCGTTGTTTTTGCGCTTCGTGAACATACTTTCATCCACTTCAACGATCATACCAGGTCCTCCTATTTTGCGTTGTTGACGTTTAAGTAAAGAATCCGCACAAACCTCTCGCATGTAGTTATTCCAAGCCACAACTGTTCCGTAACTGATTTCCAACTGCTTTTCACACCACTTAACTGAAGTTAATTCTTCACTCCAACCATAAATAAATCTTAAACACTTCAAGAAACTCAATCTCGATGATTCAAACCATGTGCCTTTCCGTATACTTCTTTTACTGCGGCAAGTTGAAAGGTTGCAACGCCATTGAATTTCGTCTCCGAAATATAATTTCATTTCATGATTATTTTCACAAATAGCAATGTTAGACAAAACGCCTTTCGCTTGAAAGAATCTGACGGATTCTTCCTCTGTCCTGGGCAAATCCCAAATTTTCATTGGTTTTTCATCCATTTTTGACATATTTGTAAAACACATTAATTTAAGAATTTAAAGACGTTAAATTAAAGATTTACTATGCTTTCATGGTATAACCTCTTGATTCGCCGGTTAATATCCCGTGATCCCAAACGATCTCATCTCACGTAAAATACGCTACAAAAATCTGATTCTCTCAGGAATTATCTACATTAATTTCAAGTTAAATCTCAGTATGGAATACGAGTTTAAATGCAAGAATTATTTCAATATTATCATTAAAAAAATTCTATAACTGTATGCCAATATTGAAGAAAAAGGTAAATCTGATAATAAATCTCAGCAACTTGTTTTGAAAAAGTGCCGTGAAATGTTATCAGCGAAGATATTCATTCGCTTTGGCATCAGTTCTACCATTTTCGGCGACTTTATCGCTTGCGCCGGCGAAATGGGAAATTGCGCCGGCCAAACGGAAAAGTACCAATTTTTTTATGCTGTAACTACAGTAAAAAGGACGCTTTTTTGCGTCCATTCTGCGTTAGCGGATATTGTATGATTTAGGGCTGTAATGATCAGTTTATTTTTATGCTTTAATCAAGAAATCTATTTTAGTTTATTAAATAAATAATTTAAAAGACAACCTGTCTTTCTTTCACTTGACACGGGTGTCCTGACGTTACAGCTATAATAAATGGTGGCAGCGGTGTAGATGAGCAAATCCATGCAGAAATTACAGACCGTCAGGCTCTAAAAATTCATCTCAAGATTGTGGGACAGTCATTGTCCGGATATCAACAGTGTTTTGCAGATATTACAGACCGTCAGGTTCTGAAGTGCCACACGAAAAGTTACGAACATCAGTTCGAAAAAGTGATTACAGCTCTCCGAAGCGGTGAGATAAGAAAATCCATGCAGAGATTGCAGACCGTCCGAGTCTGAAATTCATCTCCAGTTTGTAGGACAGCCATTGTCCGAACATCATCGAGTGTTTGCAGATAGTACAGACCGCCAGGCTCTGAAGTGCAGCACGAATTTACGAACATCCGTTCGAAAAGTGATTTACAGCTCTTCGAAGTGGGGAATAGAATCCACGAAGAAGTTACGGACATCAGTCCAGAAAAAGAGGAACGACAGTCTCCTGAAATAAGCTCATCTTTAAGCGCGGTGATAAAGGTGCTACTTGTGCGATCATCTTTTGTGTTCGAGAAAATTTACCGCAGTGAGCGTGTGGGACAATCATTGTCCGAAGATCATCAGATCATTGTAATGTGTAGAGTATTGACAAAGTGATATGTGGGTGATCACCCTTGTGATCGAGAAAATTTAGATCACCAGATCTTGTGTGTGTGCGATATAGATGCCTGGATCATCAGTGTCCATAAAATCTTAAATTGTGAGAAAGCGAAGTTGTGACGGCAGCCGGTTTTGCATCGCAACCATTTCAACTCTCCAATCCAGACGGGTAAGTACCTTGGATTTTTATATTGAGGCAGTAAAGTTGTAATGTTGCGCGGCCCTAACCTGCGCGCAACAATAGTGGTGACTGCTATGAACTGGAAAGTACACAAAGTCTTGAGAAGGGTTTAAATCCCTTTTTATTCAACTTTAGAAATTACAGATGCGTGCTCTTGACGCTCACAAACTACGCCGACCCGGCGGTAAAATGAAAATAAGAAACTAAAATTGAATAATAACAAGTGACTACCTAAGAGGCTCTCTAAACGTAACTAACCTAACCGCATTCTAAGATACCGCTGATAATTCAGCAAACTTCTGAATATTACGTTGAAAGATTTAACTATCTGCCGAGGCAAGCACATAGGCCGAAACGTGCGGTTCTTCAATTTCTACCTAGCCACCTCCACGCTCGTGAAGCAAGAAAGCACATTTTCGAACTCGCTTCCCTTCTATTTAACTCAGATTACTTCCGCTGACAATTTTGAATACTTTGCGCGTTCTACTAAAATTTACATACTCTGGCATTGGCAATTCCAGGGGAAAGTAAGGCTTGACAGGAAAGATAGTTTAAACTTAAAATAAATGTTAGTTAAAATAAATATAAACCCTACATTTGCCGCTTCCAGAATTTGGTAAACTTGGAAGCAGGTCCTAGAAACGACCCGTTGAAAAGTTTCCGCAATTCTGAACTAAAATTTAAGAGCCTCGTTTACATAAAAAAACTGTTTTCTCACAAAAGTTAGAATAAACTTCTGTAGATACTTATTTAACCCTCTCTTCTTACAGCAACCTTTCCTGGACTTCAGCAATCAATCTGTTCTCTTCCTTCCAGCATCTGGAAGGAATAAGTATCAGTATCTTTCTAAATACATTATAATTTACACTTTCTTGACACTGAATAAGTTTTTGTTTTTGATCGATTTATTTTCCTTAGTTATTGCTTAATTCACATTCATTCAAGTATTCAAACATGAATTTAACTTTACCCTGGCTCTCCACCATGCGTGGTGTCAAACGGGAATATTCGTGTTTTAGTATTGCAACACTTCCTCTAACCACAATGATTTGTTAGAATTCAACGACCAAATAGACACACCTTACTCGACATTCTAAAACTCGATGAGCTATTTTAACATTCTTAAAATTCAAGTGAAGGTGGAGAACCCTACAAAACACATTCATTCTAAATTTCCCCTCATTCATCTTTAGACATGCAGGCTTTCGCTCTAAAGCATGATTTTATCTACAGTTTAATACTTAAATTTGAATTCATTTCTTTTGAGCATTTACTTTTAGCATCTAAAATTTTATGCTTCTAGACTAAATTCTACTTTTACATAACTTTCAAGTATTTACGTATACTTACAAAATTCTAATCCATATGATTTTTACAATTTACCATAAAATGAATAAGAGAAAAATAAATTTTTACTTCACGCATTCTTCGCCAAGCTGGCGTCACTGAAACTAAATTTCTTATTAATACAAGAATACGAAGTTATTTTTATCTTCGGCCAAATTTTGGCTTTAACATAACAGAATTAGTCTTTCGACCAACAGAAACTGCTTGTTCTTAGATTTTATACTTAAAGAAAATAATACTTTTGCCTTAGCTAAATAAAGTAAAACAAAACTAAGTCTCAACCGAGACAAATTGACTTCCGTCAAAACATAGAACTTCGTATTTACGCATAACCTTTCGGAACAAAAGAAAAAAATTATAGAAGATTTTAATTTATCTCTGAGTTTTCGATGATTGGAACTCCGACATCCTCTTCTGGCAGAACTGCTCCCACGATATGGAATTCATTGACGTCAGTCGTCTCCTTTGTGTCCTTCGAGTTTCGTCCATGTTGTTTTTTCTTTTTCGCCCTCTGTATGCTGGCCTCTTGGAGTGGTAGTCGTCGGGTTGCTGTCTTTTCCATTTTGCCTCTGGACGGCTGGTCTTGGCGTCCTCCGGTCTGGAATCGTGCCTGAATTTCTTCTGTTGGTGGTGGTCTTTTCGTTCCTCCTGCTGTCTTTTCGTTCTCTGGAACGGCGGCCTTGTTTGCACCTGACTCTCTGTCCCTGGAAGCGTTTTCCTCGATGCAGAATTTCTACTGCGATACGTTGTAACTGGTCTTTTCCTCTTTAGCAAAGCTTCTTTACGCGGCGGCATTACTTTCTTGTATTTCTTAAATGCTGGAGTCTGAAGGTTTTCATTTCTTCTTTTCGGTACCGTCGCATGACTTGTAGCAGGGCTAGGTTTCTCTTCTTGGGTGGTGGACGTTACTTCTGGACCTTCTACTTCTTTTACGCTTGAGTCCTGCAAGAAACTTTTAAGGATTTCAAAATCATTTTGATTATAATATTTTTTCACCTGGTCGGGACTTGCTTTACAGATTTCCCCTCTCTCGTTTTTAAGGTACAATACGACTTCCTTGATTTCCTGAATTACATAGGGGCTTTCAAATTTTGGAGCTAACTTTGCAGTAAAATTGTCTGGGGCACTTGATAAAGAAAATTTCCGCTTCAACACTTTATCCCCAACTTTAAAATCTGCTTCACGGCGTTTTCTATCATAGTGTTGCATGCGTACGGGTTCGTTATGAAATGAATGCACAAGTCCGATGAAAAATGAACAAAAATTTATTATTATCACAACAAAAATGCTTAAATTTTCTCAAATTATCATGCAGTATTACAATATCTCACAGTAGTTATCTTTTAACTACTCAAATGTCCAATAGAACGTAATTCAAAACAGCTAAAGAACGCTAATCCGCGAATTCGCTACAATCAACAAGAGCAGTTTTCTTAACAACAACAAACTAAGCAATTACTACGAACTGAGATGTTTTCCTCCTTTTATAAGATTTTAAAAATCACGCGCTAGAATTTTCCAGTACTTTCTCGAAATCAAAAAGAGATATTTATTTATTTAATGCACGCGCTCTTGTATTTTCAATTTTCCGGCTTAGCTTTCTTCTTTTAATATTCGTCACGCGCTGCACTGCGCGGGAAATAAAACCAATTAATTTATAATTGAACTAACATAAGCTTTTTAAATACCAGATTCGTAACAATAGTATAATTTTTGTCTATTTCTTGCCGTATCCGAGATTTTAACCGCCTGGTCAATGAGTTTTTGCACATCTCTTTGTTTAAATTCTTGCTCTCTTTGTTGCACAAAGAATAATTTATCTAAAATTAACTTCCGTCCTAAAAATAATTCTGCTGGAGTTTTTCCCGTAGTATCGTGATTTGCCGTTCTTAAAGCATAAGCTAACTCATTTATGTAGCCATCCCAGCGCTTGTGATGTGTGCTAACATAACTTCGAATTATTTTTACAATATTTTTATTAACTCTTTCTGCGATGTTTGCCTGTGGTCTATACGGAACCATTTTGATATGGCGTATGCCAAGTCCAGTGCAAATGTTTTCAAATATTTGGCTAACGAATTGTTTACCGTTATCGTTAATGACTTTTATCGGTGCACCGTATTTTAAAATGTATCTGTGTAAGAATGCATCCGCGACTGTTTTGGCTGACGCGCGTTTAAGTGGAACAATTTCTGTCCATTTTGAAAAATGATCTACAATTACTAAAAGAAAACGATTTTTATTTAACTCACTCTGGGGGAAAGGACCAAGAAGATCTATGCCTAAAATTTCATTCGGAAATGTAGCGCGAATGCTATTTAAGTACCCGGCCGGGCTGTAATTAATATCATTTATTAACTGACATTGATTGCAGGACCTGACATACGCAGTTACTATTTTGTATAATTGCGGGAAATATACCGCCTCGCGTACCTTTTTTAAAGTCTTTCTGACCCCTAAATAACCCGCTGTTTTCGCGTCGTGTAATTCCTTCAAAATGCTTCATCGAAGCGAGGCTGGGATGACTGGTTTGTACTCGAGAGTTTCGTTTGTTGTTTTCGTATAAAATAATAAATTATCTATTATTTCATAGTTTTCTGCTCTATTTCTTATCGCATCGATATCTGTATGTTCAAAGCTTTCGGGGTCTTTCAAATATGCACAGATACTTCCAAATTCAGGATCAGCTTTCAGTTCAGCGATAATTGTATCTCTAGAATCTAAAATATTTGAAGTCAACACAGCGCATTTAAGTTCATTACCTTCATCGTCCAGTTTTATACGAGAAAGTGCGTCAGCTACATTGTTTTCCTTACCCGGTTTATATTTGATTATTAGATTATATTCTTGGAGTTTTAAAGCCCATCTTATTAACCTGGGCGTTAGGTTTTTCCCCCGAGTAAAGTCTACCAACAGCCGCATGATCCGAAAAGACTGTTACTGGCGCTTTCCCGAAATAAACTCGAAATTTGTGTACAGCCATTAATACGGCTAATGTTTCTCTCTCTGTAGCTGTATAATTCCTTTGTGTATGATTCAACGTTTTACTAAAAAATGCCAAAGGTTGGCTATTTTGTATAAGAACCGCACCCACCGCATAGTCCGACGCATCTGCTGCAATTTCCAGGTTTTCGTCCCCCTCCGGGAATTTCAAAACAGGGGCATTGATGAGCGCTTCTTTTAATCTTTCAAATGCGGTATTTGCCTCCGCTGTCCACGTGAATTTACTTTTCTTTCTTTTAATTACTAACAGGGGTTCAACAATATTAGCGAAATCTTTTATGAATGACCGATAATAAGAACATAACCCAAGGAAAGAAGAAAGTTTCTTGGCGGTGTTGGGAGGTGGGAAATTCTTGATGGCTTTTATTTTTGAATCGTGAGTTTCTATACCCTTTTGCGAAATTTTATAACCCAGATATTTAAGTTCCTTAGTTGCGAACTTGCATTTTGAGGCGTTAATTGTAAGACCGGCTTCTTGTAATAATTTAAAAACTTCTTCTAGGTCTTTAATATGTTGTTCCAACGTACTACTCGTTATAATTATATCATCTAGATAGATTAAAGTCGATTTTCCTACGACAGGCTTTAGAACAATGTGCATAGCTCTCTGGAATGTTGACGGGGCCCCACACAACCCAAAGGGCATGCGTAAAAATGCATAAGTGCCCGATTTTGTTATAAACGCGGTTTTATGTATGTCTTCGGATCTCATAGCTATTTGATAGTAGCCAGACGTTAAGTCCAACGTAGTCATGTATCTTGTACATTGAATCTTTCTAATAATTTCCTCTATAACCGGCAAAGGGTAAACTGGCGAATTTAGTAACACTATTAAGTTTTCTGTAATCGATAGCAAACCTCCAAGCCCTTTTATCCGAAGGAGGAAACTCGTTCTTTTTCCTACAGGGTACGACTGGACTCGCGTACTCACTATTTATGGGCGTTATTATCTGGTTCTTTAACATTTCCTGAATATGTTCTTCGATGATTTGTTCTTTCTGTTTATCATAGCGGTAAGGTTTAGTCCTACAGGGTTTGTCGGCAATTAACTGAATATCATGCGTAATAATTTGACAACTACCAGGCCGTTCTGAAAACAAGTTTGAAAAAGTACTCACCACTTGCTGGATGGCTTGGCTTTCATGGTCATTCAAATGGCTAAGGTCGACTTGCGGTTATTCCACTGGTTCCACCACCCTCCGATCCATCTCCAGCACATTAGAACTTTCCTGAAAATTCAGTTTGGCCTTCGCGTCTTTTAAAAACTCCATACCTAAAATAAGTGGACTTTGCAAGTTTTTTACTACAAAAATTAATACTTTAAGGCATTCGTTTTGAACCTGTATTTTTAAAGATAATTTTCCAATACAGTGACGAGTTTGTCCTTGCGCTGCTATGATTTCTGTGTTTTTATTTTTAAATAATCGTAACCTATTAAAATTCTTCTTAAAAAAAAATCACTCATAAAATTACCTTCTGCTCCGGTATCGATGAGGGCTTCTACTGGTACATCGCCAACCAGGGCTTGTATAATCGGTAATTGTGAGTTTTTCACGATGACCGTATTTAAGTATCTTCTTGAGGGTTTTTTCAAAACTTCCGGGGTCTGGAGCCTCGCTTTTACAGGCCCCTCTACTCGTTTAAAGCTTTCCTTTCAACTTCTGCCTTCTGGGTACGCGGACGGTTGTTTTCAAATTTCCTTTTTGGGCCTTGACCTTCGAGCTTCGATGAGTTAGATTGATAGCTCTTTCCCCCACAAGAGCGATTTGCGTTTCTGGTTTGCTCATTTGAAGATTGCCTTCGGATACTTTGAGAATACGATGCCCCTCTAGCTTTTTCCGCTATTCTGCGATTTTGGAACTTGACCGCCAATTCGAAGAGTCCCTGCAATGTGCTTGGGTTTCTAATTTCGAAGTAATCTTGAACAGCAGGTAGCAATCTTGGTAAGATTATTTCAATAATCTCCGCGTCGGGTTTCTTCCCATACAGCATATCCGTCAGCTTAATTTTTCGCAGAATAAAGTCCGTCAACTCTTCTATATTCCGTTGATAAAAACTATATAGTTCGGCTTCTAGCCTTGCTCGGTCTTTCACTATGGGGAAGGCCTTTAATAACGATTTTTTGAAATTTTCAAATGTATATGTCTTGGCCTCCGAATTCCCCTAATAAAAATTTGCCTATATTCTTGCACCATAGCGAGGCCTGTCCTCTTAGTGCAGATTTGGCGATGGCAACTTTTTGTCTTTCAGGCACAGGGTAGAGCTGGAAGTGATTTTCGAGGCCTTCTAGAAATATCGCCACCGAATTTTTTCCGTCGAAATTGACGCTCTCATCGTCTGGACCAGGTATCCAAATCCTTCCAATTGGCTTGCCATTTCTTGTTGTTGTCCACCAGCTTCCATCCAGGTTTCGGCCATTTCAGTTCGACAAGTGTTCGGGCGCCAATGTAATGTTGCGCGGCTCCAACCTGCATGCAACAATAGTGGTGACTGCTATGAACTGGAAAGTACACAAAGTCTTGAGAAGGGTTTAAATCCCTTTTTATTCAACTTTAGAAATTACAGATGCGTGCTCTTGACACTCACAAACTACGCCGACCCGGCGGTAAAATAAAAATAAGAAACTAAAAATGAATAATAACAAGTGACTACCTACGAGGCTCTCTAAACGTAACTAACCTAACCGCGTTCTAAGATACCGCTGATAATTCAGCAAACTTCTGAATATTACGTTGAAAGATTTAACTATCTGCTGAGGCAAGCACACAGGCCGAAACGTGCGGTTCTTCAATTTCTACCTAGCCATCTCCACGCTCGTGAATCAAGAAAGCCCTTTTTCGAACTCGTTTCCCTTCTATTTAACTCAGATTACTTCCGCTGAAAATTTTGAATACTTTGCGCGTTCTACTAAAATTTACATACTCTGGCAATTCCAGGGGAAAGTAAGGCTTGACAGGAAAGATAGTTTAAACTTAAAATAAATGTTAGTTAAAATAAATATACACCCTACAAAGTAATTTAAGTTATTTCTGTAAATCAGTATGTAAGTTCACATAACTGTTTTAAGTCAACTTGTTCCTGTAAAGCTTAAAGAAATGTGCTTTTTGGGTTTTATGTTACAATAAGAAAGTATAAAATTTAGAATTTAAACCTGTGTTAATAGATTTTTTTTTAATATCTGAAATGTTAATGTGTTGTGCTTAAATTACACTTATATGTTGGATTGTGCAAAGGAGTAGAATTACTGTAACTTGGAAGGTTTTAATGTTAGGTGGCATTCTGACATAGAATTTCTAAGACGTTTTGAATGTTATAAATATTAGAATTTCAGTTAAGGTGTGTCAAACTTTTATTTGTGTAAGAACTGAGAAATTTTTTTTTCTATTGAAGGAGTAAAAGGAGAATGATAAAAATGCATATTTTAACATATCCATATATTAACATATGCATATATTAACATATGCATATTTTAACATATCCATATATTAACATATGCATATATTAACATATGCATATTTTAACATATCCATATATTAACATATGCATATATTAACATATGCATATTTTAACATAGCTACTTCATGAATGATGTAAATCCAACTTGTAATGAAGTAGTTTTTTCTGATGTTAAAGCCAAATTAAATGTACATGTTTATTTTGAGGTCAAATGTAGTAGTTCTCATCCAGGTGTTGGGTTACCATTGAGAGTTTATCACAAACGGAAAATTAAAAATCAGCAAGGTTTCCCTTTTCAGCCTGGCTAGATATATAATTAATATTAAGCTTAGGAATGTATGTTCCATTTTTCAGAAAAACTTTAATTATTTAATAACTTTAATAATTTAATTAAGTTTAGTTCCCAGCATTATGTTGATTATATGTTTTTTTTTACTGGCCTCAATATAGTTCTCGTTATATTATCCTTGGTACTTAGCCCAGTGTTGTTGTAAAATGTATTAATGCTAATAACTGCTAATTAGTTTACTTTGAAAACTTGCTGTGGTAGCTACCGGGAATTGGAGTTCTGAAACCCCCCCCCCGGGGAGAAAAGGGGTTGTGACGTTACAGCTACTAGCACCCCCCCCCCGCGCGGGCACAGGTGCTGAATTATGAACTTCATGTTTTGTTCGCGGACGAAATGGACCATACCTGCAAAAAGCAGGACTGCAGATAAAACCCCCCTGGGAGTTTCCGGACACAAGGAACTAATTATAATTCTCTTCGCAGATGACAAAACGAGTGAAATCTTTGTGTAAGAGTTCTTCATGTGATTTTGAGGTAACAGGACGCATCTTTTACGTTCTAAACCACGCCAGTGCTTTCGGTAGAACAATAGATTTTTTTATGCTGTAACTACAGTAAAAACTGCGTTAGCGGATATTGTATGATTTAGGGCTGTAATGATTATTTTATTTTTATGTTTTAATAAAGAAATCTCTTTTAGTTTATAGAATAAATAATTTAAAAGACAACTTGTCTTTCTTTCACTCGACACGGGTGTCCTGACGTTACAATACGATGTGCCGTTTATGATGATAAAGTGATTTAAGTTTAAGAAAGTGTAAACACTTTAATTTTTCAATATAAATAGAAAATTAAGAATTTATTACGTATCATTTTAAGTAACTATTTTGGGTGTACATACAAAAATGGATGCTCTGAAAATAAAACGAAAGTCGTTAAGTGCTTCATTTACGTTTACGGTGAATAAGCTGAAGCAATATTTGGCTACGAAAGACGCCAAGAATGCTGATAAGTTGAGGGCGTTGAACGCTCCGTTACAAGATAAATTTTTACGTTTAGATGAGATTCAGAATAACATTTCGTGATTACTTTTAGAAAATACTGAGACTGTTGCTGAATACGAAGCCGATTTTGAGGCGGCAGAGGATTATAGAGATAAATATTTTGAGCTTAAATCAAAGATAGAAACGCTATTAAGTAAAGATTCTGGATCTTTTTTCGAAAGTCCTGCAGCGCGTGATGTGGTAAAATTAAAATTGCCTAAATTTGAATTAAAAATGTTTTCGGGTGATCCCAAAGACTTTTCAACATTTTGGAATATTTTTTTTCAAAAATACATGACTCAGAGAAACTGACTGCTATAGACAAATTCCATACTGATTCGAGAGCAGCTAGAATTATATCCAGTTTCCCAATAACAGCTGAAAATTATCCAAAGGCCATCCAACAGCTGAAATTAAGATTTGGTCGGGAGGATCTTCTAGTGCAAATATATGTCCGCGATATCCTTTCACTGGTTCTGAAAAATGCTACTGCCGGGAAGAATATCCCTGATTTAGCCACCCTCTACGATATGCTAGAAACCAAATTAAGAGCATTAGAATGTTTAGGGCGTACAAAGGAAAAATTTGCTGACTTTTTAGAGCCATTGGTGGAGTCATGTTTGCCAGAAAATGTTCTGCGAGCGTGGGAAAGGAGTAGAATTTCAGAAAATATTGACGAAGCAGAAGCTACAAGTCAGAGATCCCTGGAAAAACTGATGTGCGCCATGAAGTCGAATCAGAAGAGATGATAAATTTGGCTCGATCAAGTTTCGGAACTCAAGTTAAGGTTAAAAGGGAAGTTGATACTACAAGAAATGATATCCCTTCTGCTTCAGCTCTTATTTCATCCACACAGGAAAGGACTAAATGTATTTTTTGTGATCATCCACACTTTAGTAGAGACTGTAAGAAAGCTCCCAAGATGACTCTAGATGAGAGGAAATTTCAAGTTATGCGCAAAGGATGCTGCCTTGTTTGCCTTAAGCCTGGTCATATGGCAAAAAGACGTCGTAGTAGTGTGAAATGTTTGATTTGTGCACGGAGGCATTACGCGTTACTTTGCCCAGATTTACGTAAAGATATTAATTCCTCTTCAAAGGACAAAGTAGCAGTTCAAAACCAAAATTCTACAGAGACTCTACTGACAAATCTTCCTTCAGAACGTGAAATATATTTGAAAACAATCACGGTCAATTACGGCATAGAGGCAAAGAAATCTGTGTTCGAGCATTAATGGATAATGGATCACATCGTTCCTATATTGAGAAGAGCTTAGCTGCTGAGTTAAATCTTCCTCCTTCCGGAAAGGAAGTGTTATCTCAAGGATTGTTTGGCGGAGGAATTTCTCCGGCTGCTGAGCATAACAGATATACAGTAACTATTGAAAGCTTAGATCGAAAGTATTCTACTTCAATGTCTCTGCTTGATCAACAGAAAATTTGTTCAACGCTATCCAGAATACGTGATGAAGCACTGCTTGTTGATCTTGCTTCACGATGGATAAAAATAACAGATATTGGAAGAGATACCCCACCTATACCAGTTTCATGCCATTTACTAAGGTACCATGCGTCGGGTTATTCATCATGATGTTTTTCGAGAGCTAATGTTCGAAAGTAATCTGATGTTGGTGAACATTTTTAACTCTTCTAAAGCGTTCGATGATATCATGAACAAATGGTTTAATACACTTGGTTAACGAAGGCTGTATTAGGGTACCACTTCTCAAAGACAACTTGGATATTTGACATGCTGAGAAGATCCTTAATGTGAGGTAGTGAGGTAATTCTAGCGTCTCCTTCTTTCTCTTCCGAAGAAATTTTCTGTGCGACTTCATTCTACTGCCGCTAGTCGAAACGCTGAAACTCTTCAGTTTTTGTCTCATTCCTGTAATTGTCTTAACTCTTTGGAATTCTCTTTGCTGACTTCCAAATCCACAGACATGCCTACAGATACAATGCCAAAAGCAATAGATAGATACGCAAAGCTTTTGAAATCTTTTTCAGCAATACTTTTTAAATATAGCTGCCATTCTTCTTTGGAAATAACCGTAATAATTTGTGAAAATAAATCTGGTAGAGTTAGAAGACTGTCAAAGATTTCTTGCCATGGAAGAACAGTGCATGAATTCTCAAAGTCGTTAACAGAAAATATTTTTAATATTTAAAATGCGAAGCTCTTCTAGTATCGGTTCGTTGTTATTTATAATCCAGTTGAAATTGTGGTCTTGCATCTGTGCATTTTTAAAAAAGTAGAGAAACTTTTTAAAGCATTTTAGCAAAACGGTAGTCTATTTCTTTCGTGTAATTTCTGGTCCCGTTAGCTATGAATCGAAATTCGACTGGCATTTTGTGACATTTAGGAAGGTTGGAAAAATTTGCTGTAAAATTTATTCGTTGTCATTTTAAGTCTTCGATGAATTGCAGTGAAATGACTTTGCAAAATGTTCGCCAAAGTTTTAATTTTATGATAGGTAACTGCGCTATGGAGTTATTTTTACTTCCTTCTACGAAGTAAAAAGGAAGTATTGTAATCGCGAAAAACTTCGGGGATCATATTTCAACGAAAATATCCCTTTTGACGGCTATCGAATGCAATTTAACGATATTTTTGGGTGACATCCATACGTAAGGACAGAAAAAAGGACTCTTTTCCCCCCAAAAAATTATAAAACTGATTTAAAATGAATTCTGAAGAGAAATGTTCGTAGCGTCTGTGCGTACGTATGTACGCATCTCGCATAACTCAAAAAACGAGTAGCCTCAGCCCATTGAAATTGTTATGTATTAATTGCTATTATTTTCAAGCTTAAGTTTTGCTTACTATTTCAGTTTTAATCTGTAATTGAAAGTTCTATTTTTTTTTTTTTTTTCCCTAATGTTGGTTGTAAGTTTAAACTGTAACTTTTGTATACTTAAAAATTAAGGGGTTTGGTTGCTTTAAAAGTTTTCTTGAGTTGAAGTTCTTTTGTTTTAATTTGAGTTTACGGACTTAAGTTTACTTATTTTGACCCTTAAGGTTGTTTAACTTTAATTAATTATTTTAAAGTTTTGTTTGCTGCACATTTTAGGGTGTTAATTTTTTTCTAACTTAAGTTAACTTAATATTTTTTACCCTTCTTTCTATTAAAGTTGTCGAATACATATTTTCTGACTGGCGATAAGGTAAATCAATAGTAATTGTAATTCAATCTTGGTTATGAGTATTTATACTTAAAATGCTGCTGAAGAAACAATTTATATAGTGTTGACACGTTTTTATGAATTATATTGTTATGTAATAGTTTAATTTTTAATTTCCCAAAGTTGTTTGTGTTGACTTAGTTCTGAAAATTTTCACACCCCAACCGTTGGTGGTGAGTGTCATGATTCTATCAGAATTGTAACCTAATATCCTTTTCACCAAAAATAAACGTTAATTTGGTTTTACTTACCTTGTTGTAATTATTGTAATTAATTCTTTGGCACTGGACCTTAGTCATAGAATGGGTTTAGCAACACAACGCAAAATTTTCTGAAATTTAGAATTGTTTTATTGTTTATGTTACACTATGATACAGTATTGGTTGAAAAGTTTTAGTTATGTTACTCATACATTTACCTACTACTAAATTTGGTATGAACATTGATTATAGAAATTATACAGTAATGATGTTAAGAAGTAAATAATACATTTGTAATATATATTGTTATCTATTGGCATATAACAGTATTTGGTGCCGTAAAATTTAATTTTGGTCCAGTGTACTTAAAAATTTCTGTGCTAGTAGTGGTGCAGTAAACTTAAATGAATGCTTAACTAGTTTAAGTTTTGATTTTCATAATTGCTTTCATTTACTGTTTTGATTACTGTTATGCTTTGTGATGATAAATTGCGTTTAATTAAGGTTACACACATTATTTTGTTGTTACACTTACATAATGTTTATCAGTTTAACTTTCACAATGCCTGTAATTCATAAATTGGTAAGGATGAATACCAGAGCACCTACCAGAATGGCGGTGACTAACAATTCTACTGGGAATCAGACTACACAGCCTAATACTAGTAGAATCAAAATCGTAAAAACAACCTCGTATTTAGCGTAGGTATAATGAAACACTCAATCGATTTCGAGGGCAGCTAAAGGTCCCTCCTCATCAGGAGAAAGAAATACATAGAAAGAAGAAAATAAAGGAGAAGGAGTCACAGAAACACGTGGTCCTTATCAGCACTGCACGTGGTTATAACTAGATTTTTAAGTAGAGTTGCACTGGCCGCATACTTTTACTGAGCCAGGCTATCTGATCGAGCATGAAAAATTAGCGAAGTTAAAATAGGGAGCGAGGGGCAAATGCACCTTACGCTCAAAATCTGAACTTCAAATAATGGAAGTGTATTAGTGTGTGTGTGTATTGAGAATACGGCAAAGCACACTAGGGCTATCTGCCTAAGGGAAGGGATGCCTTCGTGGAGGACTTTCTAATGGGAACTGGCTCGTATACACGTAACACATGGGGAAAACCACGAAAACGCCCATGCAGCCAGCCCGTTCGCGGGATTCGAACCTCGGACCGAACTACCAGTGTTCAGCGATTTTACCGCTCGGCCGCTGGTGGGCTTCAAATAATGGAAAGCAACCACTGAACGGATTTTTATACCCTCTGATAAAACCAAACGCGAGGAGGTAACGCCATCTATCGGCAAAAATAACTGAATTAAGATAGTAGAATTTTAAAGGCATTAGGAAAGACTGGATTGGACTTCAAATCATTAACTAAACCTGCTAAATCTTTGTGAACGTGAAAAGCCTCAAGAAAATCCAATTCACCTATGGAAGAAGCCTTTTGGATAATTTTTGCAGATCCAAAATCAAAATTATGGTTAAAAGTCCAACTATGATACGCTATTGAAGACTTGTTAATTTCGCCTTTTCTGACATAAGATTCATGTTCCTTGATACGAAACTTCAACGCTCTTTTTGTTTAGCCAATATATCTTAAACCACATTGACACGATATACTATAAATTCCCCAAGAATTCGAGACAGAAACGCAATCTTTTAGAATCGAAGGGTGAATTTTATTCATAGGGGAGAAACCGACTTGAAAATTGAATTTCTGGAGAATCCTTGCAATTTTATAGCTAACAGAAGGATAAAATGGAAGCACGACAAGGTCATTAATATTATTTCTAACAGTGGAATGTCTTCTTTGATGGGAATCTGAAAATTTTTTAACGGCTTTATCAATAATCACGGGAGAAAATCCACGGTCAATCGCAACTGCTCTCAAATAATTAAGTTCATTGGTAAGCAAAGATTCAGAGGAACAGACGTTAAGCGCTCGGAATACATAATAGTAAAAAGAAGCCATTTTTTGCTTAACAGGGTGGCATGACTTGGCATGGGGTGGTAAACAAACTGCAAAGGGTTTACGGTACACAGTGGTGCTAAAATCAGTTTCATTGCGGATTATAAGAATATCAAGGAAGGGGAGGGAATTGTTGGATTCAATTTCAAGAGTGAATTGGATGGCTGGATCAATTGAGTTCATAATAGATAGAATCTCGGATAAATCCTCTTTATAACCGTCAAAAAGTGCGAAAGTGTCGTTATTTTTGCCGATAGATGGCGTTACCTCCTCGCGTTTGGTACTACCAGAGGGTATAAAAATCCGTTCAGTGGTTGCTTTCCATTATTTGAAGTTCAGATTTTGAGCGTAAGGTGCATTTGCCCCTCGCTCCCTATTTTAACTTCGCTAATTTTTCATGCTCGATCAGATAGCCTGGCTCAGTAAAAGTAGGCGGCCAGTGCAACTCTGATTAAAAATCTAGTTATAACCACGTGCAGTGCTGATAAGGACCACGTGTTTCTATGACTCCTTTATTTTCTTCTTTCTCCTGATGAGGAGGGACTTTTAGCTACCCGCGAAATCGATTGAGTGTTTCATTATACCTACGCTAAATACAAGGTTGTTTTTACGATTTTGATTGTCACATTAGCGCGTTTCTCTTCTAGTCTACTAGTAGAATCTCTGTTTTTGGGGCTGATCCCCTTGTGTCTATTCTCATTTTTAGTGGAGCTGAAGGTTCTACAAAGCTTAGTGATTTTATTGACAGAGTTGATTTAGTTGCAGCACATGTTGGCTGGACTGATTCTGATAAGTTGACTGCCATTAAAGTAAAATTGGAGGGTGAGGCGGCTGCGTTTATTCGCAGTAATCCTCGTCTCAAGAATGAGAGCAGTTTGGTTGCTGTAGTGGATGCCTTAAAGGACAGAATCTCGACAGTGCACAATTTGCATGCTCATATTAGAGAATTAATTCAGGCTTTGCAGAAGCCTAGAGAGACAGTTAGGCAGTTTGCTGCTAAAATAGAGGCACTCTCGTGTAAAACTCTGCCTTTGGATAAGATGGAAGATCCAACTGTGGAGAGTCAGAGACTTGATTTAATTTTGTCAGTTTTTCTGGAAGGTCTCCATTTACATTTGAGGCGATTGTTATTACCACAAAACTTATGCAGCAGCTAAAAGACATGCTATAGCTGAAGAAGAGGTTTGGTTTAAGACTCATGCAGATGAGCTTAACAATGTGCACACTGTTGAAGTTAACGCAGTTTCCACTCCTCGTGTCACGGTTAAAGCTGCACAGGTTAATAGTTCGAAAGACGAACTAACTGCAGCTATCAAAGCACAGCAAGAGAACATTGTTACTTTGACTAACATGTTAGGAAATTTGCAAACACAAGTACAGTCGTTGATGTCTACAGTTAATAGTAGACAAGTAGGTCCTCGTTATTACAGATGTAATAGGTTAGGTCACATAGCTAGAAATTCTTTGGTGAATTTATCTACAGTTAATAGTAGACAAGTAGATCCTCGTTATTACAGATGTAATAGGTTAGGTCACATAGCTAGAAATTCTTTGGTGAATTTATCTCAGATTCCTAACAACAATGTCAGAGCGAGACAGTTTTCACGTAACATTGCTAGCCAGCAAGGTAATGCTAGACTGACACCTAACACACAACAGGTTCAAGGACAGGCTAATACAAGCAACACGACTCAGTTAAATCCTCAGGCTCCTGTTTTTAGCCAGAATTTAGTTAGGGGTAGGGAGAACAAAACCTTCAATTAATCCCAGGAAGCCCTTTTAAAGGTACCTTCAGTGTATTCAGTTTCTTTAGGTGAAGTACCTCTACCAATTGTGAATGGCTCAATTTTGGGTAATAAACTCAAATTTGTTTTAGATTCAGGAGCTACTGTTAACTTGTTAAATGCTAAATACTGTCAGTGTTTTGGGAAGAAACTAAAAGTTCAACTTTGTGAAGTTTATTTAAAAGGCATTTCAAGCAACAAGGTGTTAGTTAACAAGAAAGCCACTTTACCTGTTAAATTTCAAGATCAGATCTTTGAAACTGAATTTCTCAAATTATTGATAGTTTGTCTGATCAGTATGCTGCACTGTTAGGAACTACATTTTTAAGTTTAAACAAACTGTGCATTGATTTTAATACATCTAATTTGCTAGGTCAACACATTTTAGTGCCTTTGCACCTTCACAAGTCTACGTCAAATGCTGATGTTTCTAATAATTGTACTTCATCTCCTATTAACCCTACTAATGATATCTTTTGTTACCCTGTGAAAAAACATAAACTTCCTCCTTTCTCTGAGAATACTCTCAAAGTTTCATCTCCTCTTTTACCTTTTTCACAGTCTTCTGTACTTATTGAACCTCTCACTCACCATCAGCACTCTAAATTTTGTGTAGCACGTTCAGTCAGTAGTAAACATGATAGTAATGAATTTTTCATTAAGGTTGCAAATTTTTCTCCTGTCTTCATACACATCAAGAAAGGTATGAAATTAGCCACTTTGGGTCCTGTTAATGCCAGTACACCTGATATTCAGCCAGTATTTTCAACGAGTCTTGAGACTGGTGATCAGTTTGAACCCTAGGGAGGTCAGTTTGACTTAAGTCATTTACCTGAACAACAGAAACATGAACTTATGAGTCTTTTAGGCAAGTATAAGCATATTTTTGCTTTTTCAGTTACTGAACTTATTGGTTGTGATACTATTTTGCATAATATCAATTTAAAGGACAATATTCCTGTCAGACAGAAACCTTACAGAGTCCTTATCATTTAAGACAAGAGTCAGATAAACAGATTGCTGAGTTGTTAGAGGCAAAAATAATAGAGGAAAGTGATAGTGCTTATTCTGCACCAGTTATTTTGGTTAGGAAGTAAGATGGTAGTTATCCTTTGGTTACAGATTTTAGAAAATTGAACGAAAAGACTGTTGAAGATTCAATTCCTTTGCCGAACATGTTTGAGCTTATTGAGGGTTTAGGGAATGCTACTTATTTTTCTACATTGGATTTAACTTCAGGTTTCTTTCAAATGAAAATACACCCAGCAGACACATACAAAAGTGGTTTCACTACTTCTTCTGGTCATTATCATTGGACACGTGTTCCATTTGGATTGAGAAATGCTCCTAGTTCCTTTCAGAGACTTATGCCAATAGTATTGGCTAATCTTTCGTCTTTACAGATAGGTATTTACATTGACGACATAGTTATAGCTTCTAATACATTTGAGGAACACTTAAACAAATTAAAAATTGTCTTTGATAGACTTGATGCACATAATCTCAAATTAAAACCTTCTAAATGCAATTTTCTGAGAAATGAGATCACTTATTTAAGCTTTAAAGTTTCTGAAGGTAAAGTTAAGCCTGATGATAAAAACCTTAAGGTTATCAATAGCTTTCAAGTGCCTAACAATAGGAAGGAAGTGAGAAGATTTTTAGGTCTTGTAGGATTCTATCGTAGATTTATTCAAAATTTTGCACACAAAGCATTACCACTAACTGAATTAACTACAGATAAAGTAGCTTTTAGTTGGACTGATGAAACTCAACAGGCTTTTGACACTTTAAAGACTGAACTTTTAACACAGCTTTTTTTGGCTTTACCTGACTTCAATAAACCTTTTGTTTTGTGTACAGATGCCTCGAATTTTGCTCTGGGAGCCATTTTAGGTCAAGAGGATGAGAATGGATTTTTACACCCTATTTGTTTTGCTAGCAGAAAGCTGAAGGGTCCTGAAATTAATTATAGCACAGTTGAGAAAGAGGCTTTGGCTGTAGTTTGGGCGACTGCCCATTTTAGACAATATCTCTTAGGCAAAAGTTTTACTGTTTATTGTGATCAGACTTCACTTTTCCACGTGTTAAAATTAAGAGATCCCACATCTAGGATTGCCAGGTGGATAATGGGGTTGTCTCAGTATGATTATAAAATTGTTCATAAACCAGGAAAATTGAATTCGACTGCTGATTATTTATCCAGATCTGTAAATATAGCTGAACAAATACAAACTTCTACTACACCTGATCTTATACACACCATTAAAGAACAACAAGCTCTAGATCCTTATTGTAAACAAATAAAAGAAGAATTACTAAACAAAGAAACTCCAAAACCTCTTTCACAATTTTTTTCGATTGAAAATGATATCTTGTACTATAAATTTAAGAATACTAAAGCACGTTGGCAAAAACAAAATAGAATACCACAAACATTAGTTTCAAAAATTTTGCAACAGAATTATGATTCACCTGTAGCTGCTCATTCTGGTTTTCATAGAACTTTTCATAGAATTCAGAAACAACACTTCATAGAATTCAGAAAACTTTCTTTTGGAAGAACATGCATAAACAAATTCTAAATTACATAAAGTCTTGTCATTCATGTATACAGAGGCGTGGTTTTAATGCTTCACACAAAGCTTCTTTAATGAGAGTGTTTCAATAGCTAATAGACCAATTGAACGTTTCAATAGCTAATAGACCAATTGAATTGCCATGGATATTGTAGGCACTTTGCCTTTGACAGGTTCTGGACATAAATATATTTTGGTTATTACTGATTATTTCACTAGATGGCCAGAGGCTTGTGCTTTACAAAATTGCTCGTCTGAAACTATAATTGAAAAATTGGAATTGTTTATTGCTTCTCATGGAGAGCCACAGCATATAATTACAGACAGAGGTACTAATTTTATTTCACAAGCTATTACTGATGTTTATAAAAAACTTGGAATTTGTAAACACACTACTGCAAGTTATCACCCACAATCAGATGGTGTTGTCGAAAGGTTAAATGGTACACTCATCAATTCTTTAAGTCATTTGGTGTCTGTAAGACAAGAAGATTTGGACAGGCATTTACCATTTGCTTTGTTAGCACATAGAACTGGGAAGCATCAGGCTTTGAATGATTGTCCGGCTTTTCTTTTGTATGACCGAGATTTAACGTTGCCTGTTAACATTTTGACACAGTCAAAATTTAAGACGTATGATGATACTAAGACGTATTCAAAGGATTTGCTCATAAGATTGCAAAAATCATTTCAAGTAATAAAGACAAATTTAACTACTGCAGCTGAGAAACAAGAAAATACGAGAGAGTCTAAAGCTTATCATAAGAACGTAAAGTCAGGTGATACAGTGTACTTATATACATACTCCTGTGGTACAGCCAGGAACGGTTAAGAAGTTATGTAAATTTAACAAGGGACCTTATCGAGTAGTAGAGAAGTTATCAAAGGTTAACTTCAGGATAGAGTTGGTTTCTAAACCACATACACGTCAGGTAGTACATGTTGATCGTTTAACCAAGGTGCCAGATAGAATTATATTTCCTACTTTAGAGATTTCTGATCAAGATCGTTGGTCTGCTGGTCAACCTAGTGACACTACTACACAAGTGCCTTACAATTTAAGGTCTAGAGACACTAATGGTTTTGTAAAGAAGTAATTGAACTTTACACTTTTGTACATAATAGTAGGGTTAGGAAGATATTTATTCTTCACCACAAGTTTTTCTTTGTGTACGATTTACTGGATCCAGTGTATTTGTTATTGTGTGTGTTGCGCGATTGGTTAATTGTTTTGGGGTTGTTTTGGCCTTATCCAGCTCACGTTTTGTCAGGATTGTCAACCTTCATGTCTCAATATATTTTTTTTTTTTTTTTTTTTGACATCTTGGTGGCTGGACCACTTGCTTTCTTTCTTCAAGTTAAGGTTAACGAATTTTTTTTTCCTTTCTAAGTTGCAACTTAGGGCTTTTAGGCTTAGTATTGAATTGTTGGTTGTCGTTTCTTATTTTACGTGTTTGCTGAGTTTTGGGTTATTTCACTTTTGCCTACCTTTTTGTATGTATTTTGGTGGGTGAGTTGAACAACTTAGGATCATCGTTGTGTTTTAATTTGCAGTTTACTGATTTTGTTTTGGAAGACGACTATATTTCGTCTTTGGTATTGGATTCATTGATCTTTGAAGTTTCGTCGGGTTCACCGTTTTGGTTTGGTGAAGTTAGTTGTGTACTAAAGTATACAAGTTGAATTCTTATGGTTTTTTTTTTTTTTTTTTTTTTTTTTTTTTTGTCGGCTTGGTTTGCCGTTTGTTTGATTAGTACTTAGAGTTGCTTACTTTTTGAGTGTTTTGTTGTGCTATGAGTTTTGGGTGATTCTGATTCTCAATAGATTAGGTAGGAATAGGTAGGTTAGTTAATTGTGTTTTAACTTAAGTGTTTTGCTAAAGCTTTGTAATTTTGCCCAGTTTAAGAGCTGGTTTTGTCTCCAAGTATTTCTTAAAATTTTGTCACTGTCACCACTACTTAGCGTGTATCTTGCAATATGTGTGTTTGTTAAGTCGGAGACTATTTATTCTTTTGGAAAATTTTGGTAAACCAAAACTTTTCTTTTCGGAACGGAGGAGGATTTGTTATGTATTAATTGCTATTATTTTAAAGCTTATGTTTTGCTTACTATTTCAGTTTTGATCTGTAATTAAAGTTCAATTTTTTTGTTTTGTTTTGTTGTTGTTGTTGTTTAATGTTGGTTGTAAGTTTAAACTGTAACTTTTGTAAACTTAAAAATTAAGGTTTGGTTGCTTTAAAAGTTTTCTTGAGTTGAAGTTGTTTTGTTTTAAGTTGAGTTTAGGGACTTAAGTTTACTTATTTTGACCCTTAAGGTTGTTTAACTTTTAACTTTAATTAATTATTTTACACTCAATAGCCAAAACATTATGAACACCTGTCAATAACGAGTTGGGCCACCTTTGGCGCGCAACACAGCTTCAACCCGCCTTGGCATGGATGCCACAAGTCCTTGATAGATGGCCGGAGACAGATTGTACCAGATGTTGTAGCAACGGACGTACCAGATGTTGTCAACGCAAATCCGAGATACTGCGAATTGGTGGTTTTTGAACTCTGAGCTGCCGTTCCATGACATCCTACATGTGTTCTATCGGATTGAGATCCGGAGAGTTAGGTGACCAGGACATTAACTGGAAATCAGCATCATGTTCCTGGAACACTCCAACGCAATTGTAGCCTTGTGACGCGGGGCGTTGTCCTGTTGGAACATTCCATTTCCAGCTGGAAAAACAGAGGCCATGTAAGGGTGCAACTGGTCCGCAATGATGTTCAGATACCCTGTAGCATTCATGGTCTGCTCTACCACAACCACGGGTCCCAGAGACGCCCAAGAGAACGTCCCCCAGAGCATACTACCGCCACCACCGGCCTGTGTATGACCTACTTGTACATTGAGGGAACAACTGTTCGCCTGGAAGACGGCGTATCCTGACACGGTCATCGGCGTGATGAATGACAAACCGTGATTCATCTGACCAGGCAACTCTCTCCCACTGATCCATGGACCAGTCGCGATGTTCCCGGGCCCAGCGCAGGCGCAGTTGGCGATGACGCTTGGCCAGCAAAGGCACACGAGTGGGACGTTTGCTGCGTAGCCCCATATCCAAAAGTGTCCGCATTCGGCTGTCAGCTGAGCCACTGTCTGGCTCCGGTTTTGCTTCACCATGCGAGACAGTCTCCGACGACCTTTTTCTTTGATAGCGTGTGGGCGTCCAACACCATGTCATCTACTGCTGGTTTCACCGTCATTCATCCACTCTTCATACGTACTAACAACTGTAGATCGCGAACAACCCACGAGTCGTGCAGTTTCGGAAATACTTGTCCCGAGCCTTCGAGCCATTACAATCTGTCCTCTATCAAAGTCGCTTAGATCCGCAGCCTTTCCCATTACACACAGAAGTAAGTGAAAGAATGATTCTTCAGACTCTCCAGCAGCAGTTAAATACCACTTCCACCTGATCACGTGCCTTGCACGTCATCCAGGCGCGTTCATCGCAAAATGTAGGGCTGGTCATACTGTTTTGGCTCTTGAGTGTAAAGTTTTGTTTGCTGCACTTTTTAGTGTGTTAATTTTTTTCTAACTTAAGTTAATATTTTTTACCCCTCTTTCCATTAAAGTTGTCGAATATATATTTTCTGACTGGCGATAAGGTAAATCAATAGTAATTGTAATTCAATCTGGGTTATGAGTATTTATACTTAAAATGCTGCTGAAGAAACAATTTATATAGTGCTGATAATTTTTTATGAATTATATTGTTATGTAATAGTTTAATTTTTAATTTCCCAAAGTCGTTTGTGTTGACTTAGTTCTGAAAATTTTCACACCCCAACTGTTGGCTTGGAATTCATTCTCAGAATCCCTTATCAGAGGATTACTGCACCCCGAAATTCTTTCGCCCAAACGAAAAACCACATGTGCGGATGACGTGTTGGATGTATACACCATCTGGAGTCTTCCTTAAAGAGGACCCCGTTTTGCTGACAGGCGAGCACGGAAAAGTTCTACAGCGTATTTTGAGAAGGGGAAATAATCGTTGTGTAGGAAGCTCTACATGGTCGAATTGGACCTCGATGCGAGGCTAGATATGCCCCCCTCTTGTTTTCGTCTGCGGAGATTGTTGACACATTGGTGTGGCCTTGGAGGCCGAATGATTGAACTGCGCTAACTGGCTCTTCTGGTAGTCGGGAAACCCCTTCTCGTGAAGGGGTTTCTTTCTCTGTTTGGGTTGCTGGACTTGGCTTCCTGCTAATCACCTGGTACGCGAAATTTTCAAAAAACGCGCCAGCTATTAAAGTGGCTGCGCAGTGTTTTCGAGAGGGAAGAGGAGGAAAGGATTTTCGATGACACCTTTTTTTTCTGACGCTTGACTCAGCTGCAGCGACAAGATGAGACCTTCTTCTATCTTCTGCCTGGCAGACCCCGAGAGCTGCAGGAAAAATACGTCCTACACCATATGCTAAGCTGAGAAGAAAAAATTAAGTGATCCGTGTTCCTCTCAGAAATGATCTATAGAGGTTAGACGTATCGAATCTTCCTGATGGAATTGCTGCTTTGGGCGGAAAATCGGAGCCAGACCTCGTCGTTGTTGTTATCATTTGGTTGATTTTATTTGTTTCGCTAACTTCTATGCTTTCTTTTCAACAGATATGCTGCAAGCCTAGTAAAGATGCCTAAGTCCCAGGAATAAATAGAAGGGCTAGCTCATTTCTTTGTTCGACGCCTCGCCGACGCGAGCCTAATGGGGGGACGTCACGGACAATAAATCTGACGTCACTGTGATGCCACCTGTCCTGATTTCCCGCGTTTAAAACAGTAGTTTCATTGAGCTGCGAGACTTCTAGAGGTTACATATCCCAAATTAATTTTAATAATATATATATCTGTTTTCTAATAATGTATATATTTAAAATAATTTATATATATGTAATTTTAGTCAGTTTTTATTTTAAATTCTATGTTGTAATGTATCGTTTACGTAATATGGCTTTTTGCGCTGCAGTAACGTGCCGTAGCACTTACAGAAGTATGAAAGGATGAGATATTTTATTTCATGGGACCAAAGGATCCAAATGAGAGTTTGCTTTTGACGAAAGAATGGATACACAAATGTCAAAGAGAAGATTCTATTAATGTGAAGAGCGGAAAAATCTGCAGCGAACATTTTCTATGCAGTGTTTATGAAGATGATATGAAAAATCGCTTGTTTGGATAGCCACAAAAAGAAACTGTTGAAATGGAATGCTGTGCCGAAAGTAAATTATGATGACAATAATAAATCAAAATTGATGATGACAATAATAAATCAAATTTTAATGATTTTAAAATAAAACTCACAAATGAAAATGTAGATCATCCTGAATGTTTAAGGATAAACAAGAATGCATTGATAATTTGAAGAACAAAATAATATCCTTAGAAAATTGTATTAAATTGTATTAAAGTATTGAAAAATAGAGAAAAGAAAAATTTTAGAATGTTTGTTCAGCGACAAAGAAGGTAGACGACATCTAGACAGAAATTGATATCAGAAATTAAAATCTCAAATAGCGAAATTTGGGGGGGGGGAACACAAATCGGAGAATTTGGAAAAATGTCTAAAGCCTATTTTTATAAAGACGCAGATTAACGCATTACTGAAAAAGAAGAAAAAAATCAGGTGGACTAGTGAAAATATTTCACGTTGCAATGTCATAAGAGCTCTGTCATCTTAAAGCTATGATTTTTGGAAAGAAAAAAAAATTAAGAAAAAAATTGGAATATCTTTACCTAGTATTATCAAATTAAAGAAATGGTGTTTATTTTATTTTTTAGTGTTTTCTAAATTTGAGTGTAGTCCAAGAATTCAAAGTAATGTTCTTACTCTAAAGAAGGAAAGAGGCGAATATTTGTATTCTGTAGAAAAAATATGCGTTCTCAGTTTCGACGAAATGCATATAGATTGAAAACTCTGCTATGACTCTAAACTGGACTAAGTTGGTTCTTTTCAAAATGTGCAGTTTGTTTTAATCAGAGGTCTCATTTCGCGCTCTGCCTCAAATTATTGAGAAACCGCGTTTTAGATAGAGGATTTGTTTTAGAAGATGTAACTGTTTTAAATTTTGATATTATTAAAGAGGTTTTAAATAGAGATTGAGAAGAAATCAAATTGTGTCACAAACTAAAACCAAATTATTTAATGGTCAAGGGAAACGAGAGACAAAAAGCCGCTCCAGAGAAAACATTATTTTCAAAAAGTACCGCAAAAGGTATACTCTACCCCACAGGAAATCAGGAAGCATCTGACTTCTATGAGTTAATCGATAATATCTTCGGTATTATGAATAGTACCAAAATAGTACCAACAAGAATAACAAGTATTTAACAAACTAATTTTGTTAAGTACTTGCTAAAGTTATTCTTATTGTATTCTTTGTAACTAATTATTGATTAGATTTTGTGCTAGATTAGCATTCTAGATAAAATATAATAGTATAAAACATCAAAGTAATTGGCATAAAAAGACCTGCTTCCTTTACTCACACATTTGAAAAATTAAATAACTGTTTTAGGTACTCTGAATAAAGCTATTTTGTCAAAATTAAGGTAACAATCTTATATACATTTATTTAATTGTAATATAGATATAAGTATAAATTACAAAATTATTTAAAAAATATCTATTATATTGAATCGGAAGAGAATTATAACAATGTAAAATTTCCAATTAGGCAAAAAAATCAAACGTAGGTTAGCAGAAATGTTGCCATATATGTCATATATGTTTAAACCTATGTCAATGTAAAGTTGTTTTTTGAGTAAATTTAAATAGTTGCTATTATAGTTATCTTAGAAGCAGTATAAAAATTCTCTCAGTTAGCATGCAAATAAAGAAATGATTAGAAATAAACGTGCATTAAATAAAAAGACCTGTAAATAAATAAAGAAAAAAAGAAAAAAAAAAGAAAAAAAATAAACCAACCACGGAACTTTATGTTAAAAGAGTAGCACATTTTATTTATTATTTTAAAATTGAGTAAGCATTATTAAATTTTTTAATGGTTCAGTCTAAAATGCATAAAGCAGTAACATTGCCTCTTCCAAATTATAGCTATCTTTCACACACAGCTCATTTTAAACGCTGGATCAAAAACGCTAATTTCCAAGCTGTGAATTATATTGGCGCGCTCAGTGTCATCATGGCTACGTCATCACTTTCTGCTTCAGGGGGAAAAGCTCTATGAGCTAGCCCTTCTCTTCTAAGTCCTGCCTAAGTCCTACTACATGTTAAGTTTCAAGATTTTGTGTGATTAGTTCCATACTTCCCTTAAAGTTGTGGGGGCCCCTCTGACCCTGCTTATTTTTTTAAGGTACGTTATATATTTTTGTGTTTTTCAGCTATGCTTATTATCCAGCCACCGCTTAATAATTGTTACGTAAATAGTGAGTATCATGACTCTATCAGAAGTGTAACCTAATACCTTTTCACCAAAAATAAACGTTAGTTTGATTTTACTTACCTTGTTGTAATTATTGTAATTAATTCTTTGGCACTGGACCTTAGTCATAGAATGGGTTTAGCAACACAACACAAAATTTTCTGAAATTTAGAATTGTTTTATTGTTTATGTTACACTATGATACAGTATTGGTTGAAAAGTTTTAGTTATGTTACTCATACATTTACCTACTACTAAATTTGGTATGAACATTGATTATAGAATTTACACAGTAATGATGTTAAGAAGTAAATAATACATTTGTAGTTTATATTGTTTTATATTGGCATATAACAAAATTTTGTATATAGGATTGCATGTAGATGTACACCTCGTATTTTGGTTGCAATCGACCGCACCAAAAGTATATATATATATATATTATATTAAAGTTAATATTAAAGTCTGAGTTAAATCCACTCTGTTCCTCGGCTCAGTAATCTCAGTTTCTTTATTCTTATATGTTTGTAAATTGTGAGCTGTTTTTAAAAAAATGATTGAATTATGTTATTCTTATCTTGCCATTAAAGTTTTTATTCCTTTAGTAAATCTGAATGCAATATTTTTAGAATTATTAAAATTTAAAAGTTGTTTAAATGACGTTAAGCCTAATTATTTTTGCAATGGCGGCAATGTTTATTTACATTTGAAACAGCAGAATACTAGATTTGTTGCTAATCTAGAGAAAGTAAGCTTGGCAAAAACAATGATAACGCCTTCTTTTATTACTGTGAATTAAATCATGCTTAATCCTTTCTGGAATTTATTTGAGGAAATAAGTGTTTAAGATTTACTTTAATTTTCAATAGAGATATTTTGATTTTTTATGTATTTTTGCCTTGTCGCGAATTGAAAACTGAATTAATTGAATGAGAAATACTGAATAGTCTGAGAAAAACTGTTTCTTTTTGTTGTTGTTTGCTTAATTCTTTTTATACATCGTTTTAGATTTATTATAGTATTTGAATAGAACATGTGGCAACAATTAGATAATCCTTAAGATGATATAAATTTTGTGCATCCTGAGTTAAAAAAATGAATGAAATGTAACGCTGGTAAGTGAACCTAGGGCCAGAGTGTCGCTATGGTAAACAATATAGTGAATTTTAAAAGAGTGCATTTATTCTATTGTGGTTTATGCGCTATCGACGAAGGAGATTTAATTCAATCCAATAAGTTTAAATGAAATGCAAGAAAAAATGTGTATAATTTAATATTCCGTACAAGGAAGTCATGTGGTGTATACATCAGATTTTTTAATCAGATTATAGTAGAAAAATCTTTCAAATGATACTGTCACAGATTTCGCATTTAGTTAGCTATTTTTAGTAGAATTATAATTAAAATTATTTTATATCCCCGTGCAATGCAGCACGAGACATATTTTAAGAGAAAGCTACGCCGAAAAATAAAAATACAGGAGCACGCGCATTTAACATTTAATCAATAGATATCTCGCAATTTATATTTAAATTGAATAAATTTAATTAACTTCTGTGTTAGCTGCAACTTCAAATCTACTCTTTTGCTTTTCAGAAGTCTCGAGAAGCAGAAATTATCAGAATTTTCTCGTGCACTATTAAAAAGCTTTAAAAAGCCGGAAAGAAACATCTTAGTACAGTTGTTTAGATAGTTATTGTTGTTGATTGTAGCAAATTCGCGGGGAGATCAGATTAGCTTTCTCTGCGCTTTGGATTGCGTTCTATTTAACGTTTTAGTAGTTTAAAATATAACTACTGCCTGATTTTGTGTGATATTGGATATTGTATGAATATCTTTGAGAAAAATCCAGCGTTTTGTTACATTTCTTGTGATAAGAATAAATTTTATTAACTTTTTATCGGACTTGTGCATTCAATCTATTACGTACGCCCGCAACAGTTCTAAAGTTGTTACTGGCTTTGTCTTTTTTCGTAATGGTGAAAAGTTCCTTTAATATTTTAAATTTCTTATCTAAATGCTGTTTATTATGTGTGCTGTTAAGTACGTGTTCTTTGATACGTCTTTTGAAGTCGCTAAGCATTTCTTCTTTCTGTTCTAGGTAAGTCGTAGTAGGTAAGTTAGTTTTGTAGCTGAAGGCTATGAAGCTGTAACTATGAAAGATCTTTTTCGAATTGTTGGATGCAGAATTTTTTGCTAATTAATTTGCTTTGCTTTTTGCTAACTTGCATTTTTCTCGTATTTAGAAATAAACTTTACCTGTATGATAGCTTCCGACACCGAGTTTTTAACTACTTCTCGTTAATCCACACCAACAACAGCTTCTCAACATCTTCTAAGAGTTTTGGACAGTGTTTGGAAGTAACGGTAACTCCTTTGGCCCCATCAAGTTTCTTAATTTCTTCCTTCTTCTTCAGAATAGTGCAGATCGTCGATGTCGAACGTAAGTCTTCGCCAGTTCCATCACTCTTACACCACGAGCTTATATTTATCTATGATTTCCTTCTTAATTTCAACGGCCCATGGCTTCCTCTTTTTTATTTGCAGAACTATCTGAGGCAACAATGTTCCTAGGAGGCATCGCGAAATAATTATGTTCACGTTAAAAATGTAAGAAACAATTAACTCACAAACGAACAAACACGTAGTAGATCAAAGAACACCGAGTGATCTGACGAGGTGATTCTCCGAATCGAGCTGGATCGGGAAATAGAGTTCGGCATACGAACAGCCTGGCTCATTGTTCGTTACTCGAGTCATGCTCGTACTTAGGGACGACTTCGCTCATACTTTCCTCGTATCTCGATTTTCTCGTATATAGAGGTGCTCGTATCTCGAGGTTCCACTGTACATGAAAAAACAGAAACAATTATCAATCCCTTTGAAAAACTGTCTTTAGGTTCTTTGAACCATGTTTTAAGATCTTTCTCTCTTCTTCGATGGTAATAAATGGATCTCATTTTATTGCAGTCATTTTAATACCCCCGAGATCATCTATTGTGACAACATTTTTCCATTTTTATCCGGATAAATAATTCTCATAAAGAATTTAGCGCATTCGGCGATATATCATCGAGAAAGACGATGCATGTTACGTTTTTTCGCTTTTTAAAGTTAAAAATCAGCATAGTGCTTTGTTTACAACTTACACTTAATATTTTTGATTTTGCATTTAAAAAAAAAAAAATTTTTTTGTTTCAAATCTTTTTTTTTTTTTTTTTTTTTTTTTTTTTCCAACATTCGAAAGTTTCCATTTTTTCCCTCGGATATGTAATTTTGAACAATTTTCCCACTTGAAGCGAAACTTGGATTTTTTTTTTTTCCTTTTCTTGTTGACAATATTAGCTATGGTAGCTTTAGGTATGGAAAGACCATGGCTTTCACAGTGTTCTTTTAATAACTAGATACGAATAGCTTTCTTCGGAAAGAGCTCGAAAATAGCCTTCCATTCATTTCTCCTTTAAAACAGCCATTTTGCATGAAAATGAAACTATGAACTAGCAGACGATAAATATACTTTCAAAAATACAACTGCAGTTAGGAAAAATTTCCAAAAAGACGATGTTTTTTTATAGCAAAGCAAAATCGTCTGAAAAATGTGTGAACAGAACACATATTATGTAATCAATTATATGCAAAACATTTACTACAAAATTCGCAAATTGTTCACTTTGAAATTAATCAAATATTGACTACAAAAATTCTGCATTTAATAGAATGGGTATTCGTATTTGTTATTTTATGTATTTTCCACGCAATTCTAGAGATTCGAGAAAAGTGTCAACCTCCCGCTCTCATTCTGCAGCGTTGAACTGAACATTCGCTGCAGAACATTGCCAATTTCTTTTCTTCTTCCTTCCCCTCCCCCATAAAATAAATGTTCTCAAGTTATCGGGGAACTATTTCAATCCATCAGCGTGTCTTTTCAATAGGCACTACGAGTTTTAAGTAAAATTAAAGACACACACACACACACACATGGCTCTGCATTTAAAATCCAGAATTTAAGTGAAAGATTAAAAAAGTAAAAATAATCGATAATGCTCCCAAAATTGTTCCAAGAGAAGGTTACATGGGTTCTCTAAATTTCATTTCAGTCCTGCTAACAACCCTCGTTAATAAATGCTACCGCGTCTAAATCTTTCCTTTTATCCGTAGCGGAAAAACTATTTTTAAGTTATTCTCCCCCCCCCTCCAAAAAAAAAAAAAAAACATTAAAAAAAAGGCTGGAAAAATTAAAAGATCTTGCCGGGAAAAAATATCTAACCATGGAAGCGTTCATCACTCCAGAATCTGGCAACGAGAGTGTAGCCACGCCCACTGAGCGCTCCGAATCGGCTACAGCAACGCAAAAAAAGCAACGTAGCATTTTTTTTTTTTTTTTTTTTTTTTTTTTTTTTTTTTTTTTATAAAAAATTAGCACTTGGAACTAAAATAAAAAGGAAAACTCTTTACAACAACAACCCTTAAAAAAAAAAAAAAAAAAAAAAAAAAGAATACATACCCCCTTGGTGTTTGAGACGCTCGCTTTTTAAGTATTCAAAGCAAGCGGTTTAGAAGAATAAGGATGGGGGAGGGGGACGAGAGAGAGCGAATTCAAACGTTTTAATCATGGCGAGGCCCGGCATGCAAATGAGGCGTTCCAACGATAAAGGCGCCTTCTTAATTTGATAATTAGAACACTTGGTTATATTTAAAAATAAAGATAGCAGTCATCAGAGACCCGTTGATTGCGTTGAGCAGTTCTCTAATGAATCAAATCAGAATTTCAATCGCATTTTTAAAATAATTATCCCCTTTACTCCGTTTTGGGTAACGGTTTTACCAGCAGAGGGCGCCACGCCTAGTCAATTAAAAATATTCATCGCTGTCTTGTTCATTTTTAACTGTTCTTTTTTTTTAAATTATTTTTTTGGACGTTAAACGTTCTGCGCTTTGTTTTAATTACTGGCGAGTCCGCGGAAGAAAGGATTTAATTGGAGAAGGAATTTTCGAATAGCAGAACGTGATTGATTTTAGGTTGTTGCTTTGTGTTCGAACGCGTTTCGATTAGTGGTAAGGCGATGCGGGATCAGTTGTCAGTCCGCCATTTTTATTTGGGGAAAATTCAACTAAATCTTACACGTCGACATTTTTTTAACTTTTTAATGTTCGATGTGATATACCTGTCAATTGCAGTCATCTTTGAGAATGTTTATTATTTATTCCTGTACCGGAATGCAGACGAACTTAAGAGTATATGTATGGCTTTAGGTGAAGGTATTTGAGCGATCAAACGGTATCGGGAACGATTTACACAAGATTGAATTTATTAGTCAATGTTGTTTGCCATGCACTTCAATGTTCTACCCTCGGCTGCATCAGCAGCGTCAAAATGGTGACCACGAGTGCGATAATTTTAAAATGTTTTCGCGTGGACTATTGAGGTTAATTTTTTACTTATCCGCGCCATTTTGTCAAATATTTACGCAGGAAGGATTAGAAGAACAGTTCGACAGAGTTTGCCACTTTCTACTCTACACTTATTTATGAATTTAAATATATTTAGATTGAACTTAAGTCCCGGATTTTTTACTGGTTTTGATGTGATTTTCTTTTTGGTCGCGCTTCACCTTTCAAGCACCATTTACTTATTTCTTGTATCAAAAACATAGATGCTTATATTTTAAGAACTCGTTTCGAGAAATTATCTCCCTGGCCTCCTGAACAGATTGTTGTTTTGGGGATGAAATCAACACTTTCGGAACAAATTTAGAAGTGATTTAATGCAAGCCTAAATAATTTTCCAATATGCTTGACAGAACCCAAATGATATAGAACTCGTTTAACAACTTGTATAACTAGTGCCGATCCTAGACCGTCGGCTGCTCACGTGCAAATTAAAATTGGTCGCCCTTTTTTACAGAAATATAATATGTCTGACAATCATTTCGCCGCCTACGTGCTGTGCACCATCTTGTCCCCCGTTAGGATCGGTCCTGTCTATAACTGTTAAATGATGATTATTCTTTTACTACCTAATATCAAACTTTATCGATTTTTTTTTTTTTTTCATTTGTTGAAGTATTATATAGGTTACCTAAGTTTGCTTCATCTTAGACGCATTCGTTCCCGTTTTTAAATATCTTATATTTTAATAAAACACAATAAAAAATAATGATTGAGAATGTCTTCAAGGTCATTAATGCGCAGATCGGTAGTGTTTATGCCATAGTTTAAGAAATACCAAGACTTTGGATAATGTCCTATTAATAACAGTGTCGGTTTGTATTCAATTTCTGTTAGGGAATAAAATTGTCCGAGTTCTTAAAATTCTTGGACTTGAATTTTACTTATTTCGAGATTTTAGTTCCTTAAAATTTGCGATTATGGAAGTTCGAAAGTATCTCTTTGTAAAGTAAACACAGAAATTTCAATCATATGGTTTATTGCTGAAGAAACTTGATACAATATAAGAAGGTTATAAATGTCTTAAGAGGAGCTGGACATCTTATAGTACAATCCCCAACTTCTGAGGCTGAATGGTAATTTCGATCTGAGATACTCGAAATTACCATTCAGCTACTCTTGGATGGACTTCGTTCGGCTCCTGTGAAACAAGACTATTTCCTCGTAGAGTGTGCTTGAGCCCTTTGTAATAGAAACAGTCTCTTGTAGAGGCCGCTCAGCCACTCTGGAATAGGGCCATTTTCTTGTAAAGTCCACTTGGTCACTTTGAAATAGGGCCAGTCCGTTCGATCACTTTGGAATAAATCTACTCTCTAGTAGAATTCTATGGGTACATTTGTACAGTGTGCTCTGTCACCATGGAATAAGACAACTCTCTTGTGGAGTGCGCTGGGTTTCTCTTTTACAGTAGCCCTTCGGTCACTTTGGAATAGTGTCACTCTTTTGTAGAGGCCGCTCGGTCATTCTGGAGGAGGGTCATTTTCTACAAGAGAGTCCCTTTCGTCATTTTGAAATAGGGCCATTCTCTGGTAAATTCCACTTTGTCACTTTGGGATAGGGGCACTCTCTTGCAGAGTTCGCTCGATCACTCTACAGTAGGACCACTCATATGTAGAGACCAGTCAGTCACTCTGGAATAGAGCCACTCTTTTGTAGAGACCACTCTCTCACTTTGGAATAGGACCACTCTCTTGTAAAGCCCACTCGGTCATTCTGGAATAGGGCCACTCCTGGTAGAGTCCGCTTGGCTAATCTCGAATGGACCTCGGCTCCTAGGAAATACTCGGCCTCTCTGGGGCTGCTCGCAGCCTATCAATTCTGATTCATTTTAGCTTTGACCCGATCTGCGACGGCACAGCTGGAATTTCAAGCTTTCATAGTAATGGTAATTGCCGTTACTTGACCAGGACATGCAAATTCTTGGTCAGTATTTGACAAGTTAAAAGGTTATAATTTTGAGGGAAACATTTTATGGGGTGGGCTTACAGGTGGATCTTGAAAGCATGTGAAGAATAATTACATTCTGCATTGCCTTACGTAATTAAATTGAGAAAAAAAAGAGTTTTTGCACTAGATAAGGAAGTTAAAGAAATTATTACATGTTTCCAGCAGCTACATACTATTCTTATACCTTTTTATTCCGTCTAAATTTTTGAATGAATATTACGAATATTAACTAAATTATGACCTCAATGACATTCATAAGGAAGATTCTTCGTTAAGAGAGAAGTATTTCAGAGTTTTATATCCGTCTCGTTAAGAGGGAATTATTTCAGAGTTTATTATTAAGTTGTTTGGGGTGTAGGCTTAGGAACATGGAAAGGCAGTCCTATTGAACTTTCGCAGTTTATTCTAAAATACAATCTCCAGAACAAAGTTTCAAATAATATAATAGTAGCGCGAACTTTCCTCTCAATTGTTGCAGTACTGCTAGTTTTGAGAAGCCTTTTCTAAAAAAAAAATCATTTAAGAAGTATTTAAATAAAATAAAATCATTTAAGAAATATATAAATGTGTATTATGCATTTAAAAAGTTATTCTCTACATTCTACATTGCAACAAGAGCAAGTAAGCAGACCTCTACAATATCATCGATGGTTTTTGTGAGCAAAAAACAAAAACCTGATGTAGATTTCGCATGACTTCCTTGTACTATCTTTTTCGGATGAACTACTATGATTAAATAATTTAAGATAGTTCATCAGCTAATTTTGGATGAACAGACACGCAGTGGTTTTCTTGGGGAGAGGGATTCAGTTGAATATGATCTACCTTCTCTTGATAACGTTGAACCAGATTTTGATCGTATTCTTCTTCCTACTTATTGTACTTTTTATATGTTTCTATTGTTTGCGAGATTTCTTCTAGTTTGGAAACATTTACTTGATGATTTAATTTTTTTTCGGGGGGGGGCATTTTACTCGTTTTGAATTTCATGTCTTTGTTAATTTGGTTCTAGCTTTCTTATTATTTTGTCTATAATTGTTTAATCTTTCATTAACATAATGCGCGGAAATAATATTGGGATATTTTTGTTTAAAATTTTTTATACTATATTTACGGGAAAACTTTTGCTACTGCCAATTGCACTAAAAAAGAGAGATGCATAAGCAGATCTCATATAGAAAATTTCAACAAAATATATAGGAAATTTCAACTAGCAAATCGATAAATAAAATTTCAACAGTTATGCGAGACATATACATAGGTACGTACATAGAGATCTCACGAATAAAAATGCATTTTGAATATATTTTAAATCCATTTTACAATCCGTTTTGGGAAAAGAGTCCTTTAATCCGTCCGTACCTACAGGTGACAGGTGACGGAGGACGGGGACGCCTGGCGTATAACATAGGTAAACAGGCATATGTCCCACGTCCTCCACTATCTCGAAGAAGCAACTCGCTGGAGCCCCGTGAGGCTGCACCGGGAGTTTACATGGCCATACAGGTGCTAGATGGCGGGTAGTTTTTACATAGGACGTTGTTAATAACACAAAGTAACTTAAAAAAGAATATAAAGGATAGCATTAAAACACTAAAACACTCATATAAGCTGAAACACATAGATATACAAAATTAAACGTAAAAGCATAAAAACACACTCGTAATTACGTAACATAAAGACATAAAAACACACACGAGAATACATATCATGACACATAGAATACATATGGAAACACGTAGAGCACATAAATGCAAATATTACACACAGAAGAAACATATGAGACATAGTAACGTGTGCGTAAAGCAGTAGCGCTGTGCGGAAATATGCTCATTCACATAATACATAATGTACATACTTTCATTAGGGGCTTCTGTTGCATGAATTACATATTTCGTTGCATACACTACATTCGTGCATTGTACGGATATTATATATTTCGATTTACGATAACACATCATTCCATTGGGTGCCCAGTGCTTTACACTGATAAACATGTCAGTAACATTATTTCTGCAAGTTGGTGGCTATTGAAAGCAGATGTTAACACGAGGCTCGAAATTGAATGTGGAATGTGTATTACAGAATGCGTACATACTGCGAATATCTAATCGTTGAGTACATTGTCTGCAGTACCATGCTACTGTGGCTCGCAAATGTCTTGCCCTAGGGCGTTGATTTGCTGTACAACTGCGCAGATACTCCTTATAGCTGGCGGGTGTTTGATTATGAAACGATAGTAAAGTGTTCTATCATTCGTTGGATGTGGTAAATGGTGGTTTGTTGTTAGACCGCAGTCAAATAGGTAGTGCTCGGGAGAACCTAGCATGCCACAGACACAATTGTCAGATGCTGAGATGCCATGAAGCATAAAATAAGATGGAAATGGGCCACGACCCGTTATGTACTGTGTCAGTGGGGCTATTGTTATAAGACGTTCCGTGTCTACCTTTGGTAGGAAGTTATACGTCCTTCTCCCTGTGTCGCAACTATTCCATTCTTCTTGCCACCTTTCTTTACAGATATTACGCAGAATTTTCTTGAGGTGTGAGACGGGGGTAGGAGCTCTTATAGTTTGAGCGTGGATGTTGTTGACAGCCTCATTAGCCAGTCGGTCTGCGACGTCATTCCCTTCGTTGTCGGAGTGTCCTTTCACCCATACCATGTTAAAGCGGGCTTGATGATTATTGCGTAAAAGTTGCTGTATATCTATGATGATGGGTGAAGTGTGGTGATGATCCCTGAGTGCGTGTAGCACTGACATGGTGTCCGTGTAAAAAGTCGCATTGGTAAGGGAAAGGTTGAGGGCATGTCGTAGCGCATTAAATATTGCTAGTGCCTCTGCTTGGAAGATACTATTGCTGTTAGTGAGATGTCCTTTCCATTCCTTTACTAGTGTGCCATGTTCGTAGTGAGCAAACGCGCAGCCCACTCCCTGATCATGTTTTGATCCATCAGTGAACAGCTGTGTAATCGCAGAGGAAGTGTGTTGTCTGGAGTGCGATTGCTGATGTTGGATTTTGACATGGATCCCTCTACCTTTGATGGCAGGGTGGATGTGTTGCACACTGCCAGGGAGTTCATAGTCTGTTGTTCTGAACGTAATTACTGCATATGTGGCTTCTTGTCTGTGATGGGTGATTCGTACATAGGTAGCCTCTGCCTCTGCCTTTATGTGTAATGGCAGCAGGCCTGCAAGTATCGTGGCGGCGCTGGACGCTGTTGTGCGATAACCTCCGCAGATGTTTAATGCAAACGGCCGTTGAATTGTGGTCAGTAGCTTGGTCTTTCGGCTGCTCATTGATTGTGCCCATATGACTGCTGCGTAGAGAATTATTCTCTCTGCCACTGTCAGATATAATAGTTTCCTGATATGGGGGTTTTGTCCCCAATTTCTCCCTTGAAATTGCCTGGCTTTCCTTGCGATGGTCGATGTTTTTGTACGTATTTCTTGGAGGTGCGGTAACCAGGTGAGTCTTTGATCCCAAGTGACTCCTAGATATTTAATCGTCTTCGTTATTTTTAAGTTCTTGCCCAGTAGCTTTATACATGGACGTCTTGTGGGATTTGTGCCAGGACGTGGAATTACGATGGCTGCGGACTTTTGTCGAGAGATGATTAACTTAAGTTTATTGCATAGGTCCGTGAATATCGAGCAGGTTTCTGTGGCATTCCGTTCCAGTTCATCTCTTGTGCGGCCAGACACCAGAAGAGCTACATCGTCGGCGTATGCTATGATATCTGTGTGCAAAGGCCATTCATGTTGTAGTATGGAGTTAAAGGTGATTATCCAGAGCAACGGACTGGCGCAAGAGCCTTGTGGACACCCTCTTTCCTGCCGCTTGATAGTGAGGCCATTGTTGTTGGCTACTATGAGGCTACGTGCATGTAGATAGTCCGTGATGATGTTAAAGATGTTTTGGGGACATTGTGCCTCTCTAAGTGCTTGCTTTATAGCAGGCCACCAGAGGGTGTCAAAGGCGCTTTGCAGGTCCAGGGATATGAATGCCGTGTGAAGATTTCTGCCTCTATTTTGTTCTATGCTATCTTTAAGATGACTCAGGGCATGCGTGGTTGACAAGCCAGTTCGGAACCCGTATTGCCGTGGGCTGAGGAAGTTGGTCTGCTGGAGATGGAATTTAAGTCTGTTTACCAGTAATTTTTCATAAATTTTTCCCAGAGACGAAAGTAGGCAAATTGGCCGAAACGAGCTTGGGTCATCTGGGGATCTCTGCTTCTTCAGGAACAGGACCACTTCTCCTTTTTTGAAAGCAGTAGGGAAGATCTGGTATTTTAAGAGCTTGCCGAAATATTTCTCGAAGAAGGTAGGGCGGGATGTGTAAGCCACCTTTATTATTGCATAGTCTAGACCGTCTGGCCCCGGAGCCTTTTTTATGGGAAGAAAACGGAAGATTTGCTGTATTTCAGCTGAGTCGAAGGGTATGTCATCTGGTGTGTTAGGAATGGAATGGTTGTCCCGTATCTTCTGTTGTTCTGTTGAGTCATCATCCGGGTTATCTGCTAGGAAGATTGCATTAAGGATAGCAGATGATGTGGTTTCTGCAAGATTGGTGTTGTCTGAGTTATTGGCTGATTGGGCATAAAGCTGGTCAGGCTTGTAAACTTTATTTGTAGCTAGTTTATGCAGGATTCCATAGACGTTGGTATTAGCTGTGCAAAATTTCCGCCAGCTATTGACTTTGGCTCGTAGTATGCATTTTTTATAATGCGCTCTTTCCCTGCGGAATGTGGTCAGCAATGCCATTTTGGTGCCTTCGTCCATTACACCTCGGAGACGCCGTCTTAGGGCTCTGCACTTTTGCCGTAATTGGCGTAGTTCCTTAGTCCACCAGCATATGCCTTGTATGCGTTTAGCAGTGCGAGTCTTCAGGAGCTTGTCGCAAATACATCGCAATGTATTGAGGAGATGATCTGTATAAGTGTCTAATTCCTCTGGGCTGTTTATTTGGTCTATTACTTCTTCTTCACTCTGTAGGGTATCCGAGAAAGCCTTTGTTAATGCACGCAGTTTATTGCCTGGGATCTTGTAGCGCTTAAGGATAGTGATGCTTGTGTCGGTATTAATTGCAAAGTGGATATATTTATGATCAGAGCAACTCTCGTCGTCTGTGACTCTCCAATCTGTTATATTGTTGGCTATGTTACTTGTAGCTATTGTTAAATCAGGCAATCCTTTGTTGTATGAGTTGTCGAACGTCGGTGGGGCATTCTGAGTATTTATTAACTGTAGATTGGCTGTCATATTACGTATATTTATGTTGAAATAAGATACCCGATAATTTTCGCGGTTGCAATATTTCCTTTCCTTCGTACCAGGAAGTAAAAAGCTATAAAAAATAAAATAATTTTAAAATCTTGGAATTAAAGTTTTTGTTTAAAAATAAATGTAGAACTTTAGTTTTATTTCCCTACATGTGGTTTTGATATTTTTTGTAGTTATTTGTTTGTATATTAAGAGGGGCGGCAAATATTCTAGATATGTCACTACGTTTTTAAATTTTTTTTGAAAATTTTACCACGCTCGAATTTAGCTCATGACAAATATTTATACTCTCTCTATAATATCTGAAGGCATGAAGTTGGCGCATATAACTTCGTGTAGAAAATTGCTTGGCGCAGTTTACGCCAGATGAATGGACTACCTATGATTAATAGGCAGAATAATAGGAAATTCCAATTCGAAAATAATGATTTTCATGATTTCCACAGGTTGGTCTTCGTTCAAAACCAAAAAAAAAAAAAAAAAAAATCCTATGATCAACTTTTGCTATGTCTAAACATTATATTTTTTTCAAGCGACTTTTTTCTTCGTTGCAAAATATAGCAAAATGCAGGAATTGTTAGGAAACGTGTTATCTTTTCGCGGTTTTGTATCATATTCTCTTATAACAAGCAATTACTTTATAAAATTTGGTAACAGCTTTAACACTCGTCACAGGGTTACGAGATTGGAAACAGGACCATAATCTGCTGCTTCATCTCATTTGCATTTCTGTTACGGAAACGATATCTGGCAACAGGGAGCGAATTCCTCGGAGCCCGGTTCGCGCGGACCCCATCTGCGTCGGCCGATCGTCTGAAACATGACACCCTGGCCGCGAACATGCGCTCTTCAAGGCGCCTACTCCCAAACGACCGCAAATTAGCTGGCGCTATAAATACAGAACGCTCCGGTTCTGGTTTCACGAAACAGATTGGGCGCCGCCTTTTTTCGGTTTTATTCCAATCTCCCCTTTCTCGCCGACCACCACCCATGCGTTAAATACACGTTAAATCCGAGAACAGAATAGAATATACTATTATTCTTTTTTTCTACCCGTTTCGTTTCTTCTATTCCCATTTACAATGTTGATAAATAAATAAAAATAAGTTTTTACGGGATAAGCTTATATTTAAAGCACACAAAGTATTTAAAAAACAACAAGTGGAAAAATAATTTATGATATAGTTTCATAGGAGCAAGAGATTAAATCATTCTCTTTACAAAATTCATCTGCAATTTTACATCACAAATAATAAAAACATCAGTTGACACTAATGAATTTATATATATATTTTAAATCTATCCGATGATACCAAAAAATTTGGGTTTTATTTTAGTCTGTTCTTAACTAAGGGTATGCTTGAAAAATTGTTTTAACATTAAATTAAAAGAATTCTAAATTGAATTTTTAAAAGATCGCTTCTCTATATTGTCATTCATAGACAGTGTTTATGCAAAATTTGAACTGAAAATCTTGCTTTCAGTCAACAGTTAAAAAATATTGGCAAACTTTTATCCGTAGCAACAAACACCATAAATGACTACATAAAAGTTTAAAAAAAAGTAGGTGACGCTAATCATAATAAACGCGGCTGCTGTTGGCACATGTTTGTCTAAATTGTAATTGAGTAAAAATGAATTTTTTCCCCTAATCATGTTTGCCGGCGCGGGGTTTCGCTGCATTCCCAAAAGTGCCATGAGAAAGAGATATTTTTAGCCCAACGGGACATGAGACCCAAAGGGTTATTTGTCTCAAAACAAAGTAAGTCTTAAAAACGTAATTTTGCCTCGTTTCACTTTCTGCGTTTATTCAATTTTCACACTGTTACCACCCAATATTATGGGCATGAATTATATTTAAAGAACTTAACTAATGAAGAATCTGCATGAATGTTTCTCGCATTGTGAAGAAAAAATGGGACTTAGAGACATGATATTTTGAATAATATCGTCCTCCACCTGAACATGGACACCTAGAAGGCAGAATTTTGAATTTCTTTTATTACCTGTTTCAAATTTTGTAAAACTTAAACGAATATTTGATTGACAAACTCAACGATTTCAAAGCGAGCAGTGGCAACACAGCGAATTCATTTTTATCTTCAGCGAAAAAAAAAAATCATTCTTATCTCCAGCGCGTGAGAAAGATAAGCTCATTTTAAAATTATTTTGCGATATTGCTGTTGAATTGAATTTTATGGTTTAAGTGCGAAGAACATGATATTTAACAAAACAAAGGTAGCGTACAAAACGTTAAAAAAGGCTTTTAAAGGGCAATATAAAATCTGAAAGCTTTCAGATTTTCTTTTTTTCTTGATTATAATGTCAAAACGCCCTGCACTTTTATACCTGGATATACGTCGTTTAAATATATTGGCTTAATTTCTTGGACATACTCAGCATTCACGTATACGTATACCTTGCATACACGCACAAAAAGAATACAGGAACAATACACGTAAAATACACACACACACCAACAATGCACGTATACTACATCTTGCAAAGACAGACATATAAAAAGAAAAAGTTCTAAATATCTCCCGCTGTACTGGGCCGATTGACGAAATCTAAGCATAATTAGATGTATATGGGACATTGTTCTAGCATAGGCATTTTCACAAAAATCAGACTTTTTCTGAAATGACATACCGATTTTTTTCCATATTTAGTTCAGTGATTCGACGGTCATTTATAGTGATTCGACGCAAAATGCCGTTTCGAGACTAAAAACCCTCCTCTTAATTCCAGCGATTTTCAACGAGTGAAACTTCATCGACAGAAAGCAACGAGCCGTCCTTCGAAAATTGCATTTCTTGAAAAAATGAACAGCGATATAGGTATTTCATGTATACTTATTCAGCGTATTCCTGCGAGTCCACCTAGGGGCTACTGCACCTTTGGTCTGTTAAAAAGAGCTCTTTCTAAGTGCAAACCCACCACGATTAATAGACTCTGAAAAGTAGTGGAAGAGAACTGGATATCCAAACCCATAAAAATTTTACAAAATCCCTTCTATCATGGAAATCGCGAAACAGACTTACAGTCCAGAAAAAAAAAAAAAAAAAAAAAAAAAAAAAAATAACAAATCGAACATTTACAAAAATGTTCTTTCTACTTGTACATTAAACATTAATTATATGACTCAGAAATTGTTCTAAAAATGTGTAAGCCCCTCCCCTGCAGTTTCGTTAAGGAAAATGAAATATACAAATATCTCTTCGTTAACTTCTAATTTAAAGGAGACAATTTTTGTTTTTTGGTTATTATTTAAAGCTTGAATAATTTATTAATTATTTATGAAGATTTATGTGCGTTTTTCCCCTTGACTTTCTGGAAAAAAATTCTAATTTTCTTTGATTTTCGAAGATTTTCCAGACGAGAGAGAACTTTGTATGAAAGAATAACACTAGCATATAAATTGTTAAAATGTAGGCATACTGCTCTCAACTCGATTAGTATGTAAACGTATATAATTAACTCCCAGTTAACCTTGAATAATACCGGGGTTGACCTTCAAGGGTAATTTAAAAGCCTTGGTTAATCCGGTGGCAATTAAACAAACACTGGAAAAAGAAATTACAGAAACACAGATTACAGAAATTTCTTAACAGAAAACTACTACAAGATGTGACCATTAATTTCCAGGAATGATGTGACTGTAGGGGAACCGTAAATCGTTAGAACGCGGTAATGCTGGTATTTGAAAGGTTATTTATCTGCGCGTGTGCAATGAAATCCGCGCCATTCGGAAGCAAATGGTTGCCCTTGTAACACGCATTAAAACATCACTGCTTCAAAAGCGGGCTAAACAATCAAAAAAAGTCCATGAAATGTTGTAACAAGTGTTCTAGGAGAAGTATTACAGCGCATAGTTTAGCCCTTTTCAAGAGACGAACGTAAAAATTTCGAAGATGATGCACACACTGGGCAGCCACATTCCGTACGTTCCCCAGAAATAACTGAGAAAATTTGTAAGCTTGTGACTTCAAGATCGCCGATTAACTATTGGAGTACTTGCCAATGAGCTGAACATTTCAAGGAGGTAGTTCGGAAGATTTTGACACAAGACGTAGGGAAATGCAAGGTTTGTGCCAAATTCGTTCCTTATTGTTTATTGGTGGGAAACGCATGAGCCACAAATAAACAATAAGGTGTTTATTGGTAGGAATCGAGAAACTCAGGGGCAGCGTCACCGTCTGGCTCTGCGTTTCTCGTTTCGATACCGAAGGACTGCATCACGAATTTGTTCCCCCGACAAGACTGCCACTGGACAATTTTACGCAGAAGCTCTCTTTACGTAGAGTAAGGCCTCGATTTCAACAGAATGGAAGTTAGCTGCTTTTGCATGACAATACTCGAATTCACACTGCGTTAGCTGTGAAGCGGCTGTTTACCCAGCATGAAACCATGCAGATGCAGCATACTCCATGCTCTCCAGACTTGGCACCGGCAGACCTTTTTTTGCTTCTAAAACTGAAAAATGTTTTGAAGGGAACAAGTTTTGAGGATGTCGAAGAAAACGGTGATGTCCCTATTATAGAGCATTCCGAAAGAGGCGTTTAGAAGATATTTCCTAAACTTATATAGCCAAGCACAGAAGTGCATGATGTCCTGGAAACTAATGATCGAACCTTGTATTAACAATTTATCTGTATTTTCAAGTAATTTAATATGGAGAATAAGTTCATTTGGTTCCGTGATTTTAATTAAAATTCCAAATAGAGAAAACGCATTGTCAATAAGGGAAGAATAAATATCATTAGGAATGAAGGGAGTCAATTATAAATGGCATAAACGAGGAATATTCATGAGAGAGCTTGAACAAAATTCTAAGCGTAAAATGATTTCGGTTAATTTTTTTATTTCCAGAATTCATTTGGATGATATCTTATGTTATTCCACTCACCTTTCTTTTACTTTTGTATTTTCCGTACACAGTTTAGTTTTGTGCTCATGGTATGTGATGAAAATTATTCCATCGCTCTGAAATAAAGAAATTAACTTTTTCTTCTGACAATGGACTAGTTAATCTGTCTCTGGGAACAGAAAAATCGATAATTGAGCGTTTAATTGTTATTCCAGATAACCTGAAGTCATTTCGAAACACTATCTTCCAAAACACATACGGCCGAGCGTTTAATTTTCCCTCCAGTACATCCTCAGGCATCGTACTTACATCTGTATTGTACGAAATGTCGTGAGGATTTAAAATTGGCAGGACAGCACCCTCAAAACTTTCCGTAATATCTTCTTCCGAGCAGAAAATCTCGAGGACTCAACATATGCATAGAACATCCTCGAGTGAATTTGAAAAACTAAAATTGTTGAAAGAACTTAAACATCCTCAGAATGTTTGAGGATGAAAATTATCATGAAATTCCAGCACGAATATTCTCAGGGTAAATGAAGGAGTCCTCAAGACATCCGAGAATGAACATCTTAGCACACCCTGGGACATATCGACTTCAAAATACCATCTTTAGAATGCTAAATTGGGAAGTCTTACAGCAGTGTTTCTCCACTGGATTTACTCCAAGGCCAGGTAAAATACTTCGGTACGTTCTCGCGGACAGGTAAGTTTAATAATTCGATCCATTGGCACAATTTTTTTCACATAAATAAATCATGAAGAGAAAAATAATTTTTAAAGCATTTTATTTCTTATAATTTACACATTTACATTCAACTTACTTGAAATATTGCATCGAGAATAAAACTACCAAAACTTAACTAAAACTTTCCAATATGAATGATATATTTATTTTTTTAAATTTATATATTAGCAAAGACAACAATGAATCGAAATGTAAACAGCGTAGGTAGATACAAAATACACAAAAAATAATTTACCAAATTAAAAGAAATAAAAAGTAATCAGCAATACTCAAGGCAAATCAGGGGCATACTAACTGGTGTACTAAGTGTACGGCACGGCAATTTATGAAAGGCGATTAGGTACATAGTTACCAGTTTGTTATATTTTTCATCGTCGATCATATTATTTTCTAAACTAGTAAGCTATTGTTATTGTAATTCAGGTGCTGTTGTAATATCGGTTGGCGGCCGATGATACTTTGGATTTTTGGACAGATAGCTGGATATTTCGCGGACCGGCAAATATTTCTTGCGGACCGGCGGTTGAGAAACACTGAATGATGATCAAAGATGAATCTATCAATATCTTCAAATTATTATCTTCAAAACTATCTATCAATATCTTCAAAACATCTTCTAGATACATATACACTTCAAGCACTCATCACTTAAAGCATACGTTTTGTAGATTCATACATTCCATCCCAAAATAACTAATTACTTTCGCAGATGCCATCATGATCGTTAGATAAGAGTTGAGACGTCTTATACGGCTGGAATGACAACAGCTTCTTTTTTGATTTCCTGCGAAAGCGAATTTGTAGTGCAGCAAAAACATTAATGCCTGTTTTCTCATGTCAGTCAAAAGACTCTCCAAAAATCACTGTTCCACTACAATGTTCCGAACAGAAAGGCGGACCATCCACTAAATAAAAAAAAATAGCAATCTGTCAAAATAAGATAAAAAGTATCAAAAAATAATAATAATACGTTCTGTTTTAGAACTTCGGAAATCAACTGTCTACTCTTGGCGGTGGTCAGGTGCTTGCTCAACTCCTGCCTCCCTCCGGCTTCATTTGATTACCAGTACGTTTTGACAGACGATCACCCTTCTAATAGAGCCGTCATTAACGGTTGGTAAGACGCCCCTCCCTTTTCTCATTTATCGTCTGTCAATGTAACTAACTGCCTAACGTCGAGAAGCGAGAGGATGTGAAGGGTTGGTGGGAGGAGAGAGAACAGTATTCTCCAATAGGCAGTTTTCGAACATACCGCATGTTCCTTTTGAGAAGGAATATTTAATAAATGGTATGTCTCGTGTTAAGAAGCTTTGTGCTGTTTGTTTTCTTGCCTTTTTATTCTGTATTCGATTTGGGACGTATTAAAATTCTAGATGGTATACCATCGGCAGATGTAGTATGCTGCCACAGCATTCTAATCGTTTGGGAAGAAACTTTTTGTATAAGGATTATATACGGCAAAATAACAAAAAACGTTTTATCACTTTAAATATTATCATCGAGTGCTGAACAATAAAAATTTAGTTGCATTAAATAATGTCCATAAAGCGTTAATTCAATCTGTGTTTTTGAATAATGAAGAATTTCGTAAATTCTCCTCATTGAGGAAAAATGGCGACAACCAGACTAGAGCTATCAAATTTTGAACATACGTAGTCCTCCATTCGATCACGGTCATTTCGAAGACAGAATTTTGAATTTCGAAATTGCTTTTGATTTATTTGCTACTTTACTACTACGCCGCTACATTTTTATTTCTAACGCTCGATATTGATGTCATTGGGTTATCGTATTCAAGGTGGATACGAGCATGTTTCCGTTTAAAAATCCTCCACGAAGACATTGATCCCCTCGAGCAGATAACCCTCCTGTGCTTTGCCGTAATCACACAAAACAAACCTGCATGTTTTTCATTAACAAACTGCGCACTTTAAAAGCAGTGAACATGCATAGCTCATAGTACGTTCAAAATCTGTATAGCATTCATAATTGTTTAATCCTAAAAAGGTTTCGAAATGGGATTTTGCATCGTTTCACTTTTCAAATTTTTACCGTCAAATATTATTGTCCCGTATTATTTTTAAAGAAATTAAATACTGACGAATCTGCATGTATGTATGTTCGTTTCTCGCATTATGAAAAAACAACGGTACCTAGAGTCACCAAATTTTGAATAGCGTATTTCTCCACTCGAATATGCGCCCCTGGAAGACCGAATTTTGAATCTGCTATATTATTTTTACTTCATAATTTCTAAAACTTAAATGAATTCTTGATTTTCAAACTCAACGATTTGAAAGCCAGAAGCGGTAGCATTGCAAGGAATAAAAATTTTTATCTCCAGCGCCAGAGACTGTCTGATGGAAATTATGATAACATGAAGTCTTTAATTATTTTGCCATTGAATGAAGTTTTGTGTGGCATAAATACAAAGAACATGATATTCAATAAATAAATTTAACACAGAAACATTAATAATAAAGGGACAAAAAATTTTTGTCTAAGCTATCTTACTAAGAGTAAGGATCGGCCACTTATATATATAATAAAGAAAGTTTGCGTGTTTGTCCTCTAATAACTTGGCCACTATTATATCTATCGTTGCCAAACTTTCTACGATTTTTTCCTGGGTCCCGAAAAAGGTCGAAGTCCACTTTTCCAAGTGGCAAAAGTCTCGCAAGCTGCTTTATTTCGAAAGTTTTTGCCACTGCTCGCTTTCAAATCCTAGAGTTTGTTAATAAAAAATTTGTTATATTAGCTCCTTAAAACCCAGAAAAGCTCCTGGTGTTGATGGTATTTCTACCAAAGCATTGAAACATCTTCCTATCAGTGTCATCACTTGTCTTACTAAGATAATCAATTCTATCATCAAATTCTCTTACTTTCCTAATATATGGAAATATGTCATCATCGTCGTCTTCCCAAAACCGCATCAAAATTCAATGTTTCCCCAGAACTACCACCCAATCAGCCTTCTCAATCAACTTTCTAAAATAGTTGAAAAAGTTATTCTTTATCATCTTAACCAAATTATTCCACAGAGCTCCTACATTCCAGACGAACAGTTTGGCTTCCGTCATCTTCACAGTACTAATCACCAGCTGCTTCGTGTCATCAACTATATTACTGATGGTTTCAATTGCAAGTTCCCTACCGGAGCCATTTTCCTTGATATTGCGAAAACATTTGATAGGGTATGGCACCGGGGACTTACATACAAACTTATCAAGTTAAACTTCCCCGATCATTGTATTAGACTTATTGCTTCCTATCTCCAAGACAGAATCTTTGCAGTGAAAATTGGCAGTTCTGTTTTTTCCAGGAGAAACATTTTCGCTTGAGTGCCTCAAGGATCTGTATTTTCTCCATATTTATATAACATTTTGCCATTGTTCTTTTCGCTGATGATACTGCAATTATGACCCAAGCTTCTACTGTTACTGATGTCCAGCTCCTTCTTCAACATTACCTCAATCATCTAAAAATTGACTCACTCTTTGGAGGATTGCAGTTAATACCGAAAAATCAAAAGCAATAATTTTTCGCAAAGGTCAAACAAATTTCATTCCACCTAGACCTCTTCTGTTTGATGAAGAAATTATCTGGGTTGACGAAGTTAAATATCTAGGAGTCATTCTTGATAAAAAATTGACTTTTCAGAAACATCTCAGGGAAACTGTGAAAAAAATCAATATCACGCTTGCAACTATTTGCACTTCTTGGCAGAAGAAGTCATTTGTCCGTTTCTAATAAACTCCTCTTATATAAATCTATACTTCGACCAACATTACTTTATGCTAGTCCTGTCTGGGGCCACGCTGCCAAAACTCACCAGTAGTATAAAAATACGGGTTCTGCGACACGGGGTGTGGGGTGTGGGCGTGGTCAAAGACGTCACACAGAAGGCGGGGCCAAAGGCAACGTCATCACACTAAGAGGCGTGGTCACGAGTGGAGTTGAGGTGTTGGTAGACTGCTGATTGAGTTGTAGACCTCCTGCTTTTCATTTAAAGTTAGTTTTTTAAAAATTGGCAACGGGAAATATTTTCTGCATCTTAATTTTGATGATATAGTGATGCTGCCCTCTCTTGACTAAAAAGTGAATTATATGTTTTAGAAATATATTTTATAAGTCTGGTGTTAAAATTATTCAATGCGCGACTCTGAAAACAATGTAAAAGAAACAAATATAAAAAAGACTTTCCTTTAATGATAGTTCATCATGTCATGAAAATGAAATTACAAGATAATTTGTTTTTATTACTCAATTTTATTCTGATACTTTTATCCTTTCTAGTTTTAAATGAAACTTTAACTTATTTCTTAGGTTTTCTGTTCATAATAACATATTCATTTACTGTCATATTTTTTAATACTTAACACGTTTCTAACTTGTAATATTTTATTTAATTTCCACATACTATTTTTTTTTCATACCTTTCATAAATTTCAGCATACCCTGATTTTTAACTTATATGTTATATTTCACAAACGTTCCCGCACATGCTGTTTATTTGTTACATTACTTAATTTTAGATGCAATTTAACACTTTTTTTAACGTTATAATGTTCAATATATTCTGAATTTTAACTTCATTTACTTTTTTTAAACCACTCTAGTATTCTATACACACTTTAACTTAGTGGTATGAAATTCTATTTAAAAAGAAACGTTTATTTTTCGTCATCTTAGTTCTTTTACTAAATTTCCTACAGAATTTCTAATTTCTTTCACGTGTTTAACAATATCTTCCTTACATTACCGAATATTTTTTAAAAAAAAACTTAAGTCTATAACTGCTAATTGCTTTTCTTACGTTCATGATTTCCCTTCTGTGTTTATATTTCTTAATTCTAGCTTAACTTATTTATTATAATGTTTTTATTTCTGTCTCATCACTCGTAATTCCAACATTTTATCCCTTTTTATTCATTTTAACGATATGGATTGTTTTCATTTACTCCATATTCAAATATTTCCTTACAATTTTTATAGTACTTGTTTTATTCCTCGATCATAATAGATCATCTACAGGTTTTACTCAGAAATTTCCATTCACAACTTTACAGTTTAATACCATTTATATCTAATTGTATTTCTTTCTCATATAGTTTTATGGTTTTCAAAGTTTCTAACATCATATTTAGTTTTAAATCCCGATTACCTTTAAGTGTGTTGATAATTTTCATTTCTAATTTTACAACCACGTTCAGTGTTTCATCCACATATACCAAAATATTTCTTACATTTTCTGATATTTAGTCTATGTCATATTTCAGTACTTCAAATGAATTTACACTGCTCACATTATTATTTTTTCATGTTTTAGAGACACTAACTATACTAATTTTACTATTTTTCCTGCACTAATTGCATCTATGTCAGCACTCATGCTAAACTAGCAATTGTTTTGCATCACATGCATATAGAAATTCTTAAAACCAACTTTTTCAATATCGTACTCAAATTACTGTTTTCCAGATGGGAATTACCAGTATTCTTTGGTTTTACTCTGTTACATCTTTTTAAATTTTAACATCTTACTTTTAATTCTAACATACATCTTTTAAACAGTTTTTTCTTTTAATGATAGCCTTACCTTATTTGTTCAAATTAATTCTTTCATTCACCTTCTTTACTACCTTTCAGTACCTTCATAATTCACTATGCAAACGCAATGTCTTTCACTGACATTCTGTTTAATAATACCACAAGTTTCCTTAATTGACAAAAAGCGAATTATTTCTCATTTCAAAATAGAACTACTATATTTTTGCACAAACATTACCTTTATCCATTCAAGCCACCCCTTAACCTGTAACTGACGTAGCGATAGGAAAGGAGATTCTTATCATATGCTCTTTCGACATTTGAGGTTTCTAGAACTTCTTTGACAAGTATATCAATACCATCAGAAAATATACTTAACACTTTTACCCAGTTTAAAGGCAACATACTGTTATAAGAATGGTTTTAGTTAAATTTATAACTCAAATAAACGCATTTTGTGCTAAATAGGCATAAACATTTAGATTCAGAATATTTCTTTTTAATCCGATGTAAGACTTGAATTTCATTCATGATACGGATTGTCTCTTGATTTTCTTTTTGTTTACCTTACACTAATAGAAAATTTTTATTTTACAAGTTCAGCTTTTAATGAAATAGAAATAAAAACTACGATACACCTGCTGTTTTTAAGAAAAGGAACTTTGATATATTTCTGGAAATGTAAATGCTTTTAGAGTTTTCTTTCAATAACGTTGATTTTCATTACTTTACTAACTTCAATAATTCTCTTATTAGCTAATATGAATGAAAGAAGATTGTCAAAAATGTGACACAGTATAATTCTTACGAACATATGTACCTTTACCAGCATACAGATATTACCGATTGAAATGAAGAAAGATACAGATATTTTACTCCAATCTACATTAAATTAAAAAAAAAATATTTAAACTTTCATACATTCCAAAGAATAAACGAAAACTCAATAGATATTGTTATGTTTGTATATATGAGATAAAAGTTTTATGAATGGTATCTAAAGTAATGCTTAGAACTTCATAAAAGCGAACATTCACTATGTTAATACACATATCATCAATTATTTACATAATTCAATGTAATATTAATCATTACATGTAATATATACATATGTATTTAAAGTTTAATTGTCTTACAACTGAATAATTAAATATTGAGAAAAAGAGGTTCCTTTCTTGCACTATTTAATTCACATGGAACAAATTTTCCCATCAACCACATTGAACCGCGTTTATTAAATTCGCCAAAGCTCTTTTATTTCTGCATTTTCACACTCACGACACATTTTAAATGAAACTATTGATTACCATTTCAAACACCGATATCATAACTCAGTGTAAAACTACATCATAACTCATTTTTTCCCTACTAACTACAATTTTATATATTCAAGAAGTACATCTAAGACATGATCATTTTCTATGTTCTAGCAAATCGATTCAATTGCGAACATACTATTAAGACTTGCGATTTTAGAAGACTTGCATGTATTAACGATGTCAACGTTTCTTCGTTTTTATAAGATTCACATCAAATCATGTCGCATTCGAATTTGGTGTAAGAGATCACTTTTTCTTTTAAACACTTGTAAACAATGGATGCAATTTATAAGAAGAGAAGTATCATGCTGTTTCAAAACATCATCATCAGCATATTTCTGTTTCTTTTGACACCGGCAACATTTAAAAAAAAAGTTTCCTGAGATATTCTTCAAATTCTGTTTTACTTGAAAAAATGTGCGAACATTCAATACGATGTAAAGATTCATATTGTTTTAAATTCTTATGCTCACTAAATATTTTTTATCATGATTTACTCTTAAAAGTAACTTTATTAGTTTTCATATCCTTTTTACATGAAAAGAACTTGTGATTATTCACTACAAAATTCTAAGACGAGAAGCTTCGCGACTTTTCAAACTATAAACTTAAATTTCTTAGGACATACACTACATCTGATGTTTCTTTCATGAGATTTCAAATATCTCTTCAGATTACTCGTATTCAAGAAACCTCGCAAATATATCACATAAGTTCAGCGAATAATCGCTTCATAAACTCTTAAATTTTCAACACGAGTGAATCACTTGAAGCATATACTGCACTGTAAACATACAATACTTAAAAAAATTGTTATAAAAAATAAAAATACATTCATTTCACCAAGAAGCTTTTCTATTTAAATACATTTATTTATTTCCAAAGAACATGTTTCTGTATTATACATAAAATATACTTAGAATTTTCTTTCATTAGTTAATATCAAATTAACAACAATATCCATTTACTGATATTTGATATACATGTTTGCTTTAAAATTAAAACTAAAATTTCAATATATTTCTATTAAAAAAAACATAAGGAAAAAAAATACTCATAACATCAACCAAAGACAGAAATTTAAATAGAATAGCTGTACTTATATTAGTGCATTTTTATAATCTTCATAACATTTCGATTCAAAAAACCTATTACAAAATAAATGAAACATTTTTTTCTGCCTTAAAGAATCTCTTATATTTTTAAAATTAATACATAAAAATATATCTTCCCCAATATATTTAATTCTATCCTCAACACTTATTATAATGCAATCATGTCTTGTTTGTGAAGGATGATTTACAATACAACCTTCGCATTTAAATAGTTTTTTAATCACTGAATTTAATTCAGTTTTGATAGAGTTTATGAGTTCTTTAAAAAGTTCATCATCATCACTTACCATATCCGAACAATTGTTTTTACATTTGATTTGAAACGATAAAATAATTTCAAAAATACTTTTATATTAAGTATTAGATACATCAGGAATAATTTCTTTCAATTTTTTTAAAATATCACAGTTTACTTTTAGGTATGTAGGTTTTAGTTTAAAAGAATTTTCATCTTGTTTAAAAACTTGTTGAAAAATACACTCACCTTCTTTGTTGAAAACTACCAACTCATTATTGCAAATGATGCTGGCAGTCGTATAGACAAGATTAAATTCATATATTTTTGACGAAAATTCTTGCCATGTTGCAGGAGTTATAACAACACCGCGTGTAGTAGGGTATAATATTTTATTTTGTTCCACACATTCACGTAGATGAATATTCATTCTGTTTTCAAACTGATTTATGGACACAAAATATCCCCAACCAAGAGTCCACTGTGCAATCAACTTCGAACTTTCTTTTTTCTGTTCTCGATTATTCGGCATGAAGATATTTTCAGGAACAGACTTCATATAGTGGGCAAACCAGTCATCCTCTGGAAGTTCATCCTCATTATCTTCCAAGCGTCGTTTTTTAATTTTCGAAATTTTTATGTTTCGGAATGTGATACTAATTCTAGGATCTTTAACGTCAGGTTGAGAGGGTATTCCGTGCATCCAAAATTGATTCGTTGGGGGTTTCATTACAAGGAGAGTTCCATGAGTTAAGTCCACGCTTCGAGATGTGAAATTTCGCCTGGTAAATACCATTTGACATTTTGACCCTAAACTGATGATAGGTATATCACTTTCAGGTTCGAGACAAGTTTCATTGTTTTATGCGTTGAAAGTTTCGCCACTCTGTCAGGATAATAGTTCAATAAAGCAAAATTATATTTTTTGCCAGTTATCGTTTCAACATAATCTTTTACATTTAGAAGAGTTTGAGTCCATGGTTCTGCACAAATGCTCGTTCCAGAGAATTCGTAACTAAGTCCTTCATCACCAAAACCGAGTACTTTTCTTCGTGGAACATACTGAGTCCCATTAATTTCAAAACTAATATTTTTAAAATCATAATTTGATAGTTCATCTAGCAAAATATCAGCTTCATTTCGTGAATAAAATTCTTCGTATAATTCCACATTTAACTCTGTATCACATATATTCCTCATATTCGCTTTTGAATCTAACGACAATTCTGAATGATATAGAAATACGTAGCATTCTTAAATAGCAAAAATTATCTAAAACATACATTAACGAAATGATTTCATCAACACTTATCGTAATACATTCTTGTCATGTCTTGTTTGTGAAGCCAGTCTTTCCGGCGTCATATGTGTAAAAATAATCATGATAGGATAGTGGGAAAGAGTTATAGTGTCCTAATGTTGTTATTCTGAACCTCGATATTACATATATGCATAAGGAGAATCTTAAAAGCATCATCCACTTATCATGATAGAGTAATGGAAAATTTCTAAAACTCTGATAATCATACGCGAAAGAATGTATTATCTTAAGGTTATTGTTGCTATTCCAAGTTTGACAGTACATACAGAAGTGAAGGAAGATCCTTGATAAGCGCTGTAGACTTCACGTTATCATGATAACGTGCAGCGCTTATCAAGGGTCTTCCTTCACTTCTGAACGTATTGTCAAACTTGGAATAGCAACAATAACCTTAAGATAATACATTCTTTCGCGTATGATTATCAGAGTTTTAGAAATTTTCCATTACTCTATCATGATAAGTGGATGATGCTTTTAAGATTCTCCTTATGCATATATGTAATATCGAGGTTCAGAATAACAACATTAGGACACTATAACTCTTTCCCACTATCCTATCATGATTATTTTTACACATATGACGCCGGAAAGACTGGCTTCACAAACAAGACATGACAAGAATGTATTACGATAAGTGTTGATGAAATCATTTCGTTAATGTATGTTTTAGATAATTTTTGCTATTTAAGAATGCTACGTATTTCTATATCATTCAGAATTGTCGTTAGATTCAAAAGCGAATATGAGGAATATATGTGATACAGAGTTAAATGTGGAATTATACGAAGAATTTTATTCACGAAATGAAGCTGATATTTTGCTAGATGAACTATCAAATTATGATTTTAAAAATATTAGTTTTGAAATTAATGGGACTCAGTATGTTCCACGAAGAAAAGTACTCGGTTTTGGTGATGAAGGACTTAGTTACGAATTCTCTGGAACGAGCATTTGTGCAGAACCATGGACTCAAACTCTTCTAAATGTAAAAGATTATGTTGAAACGATAACTGGCAAAAAATATAATTTTGCTTTATTGAACTATTATCCTGACAGAGTGGCGAAACTTTCAACGCATAAAACAATGAAACTTGTCTCGAACCTGAAAGTGATATACCTATCATCAGTTTAGGGTCAAAATGTCAAATGGTATTTACCAGGCGAAATTTCACATCTCGAAGCGTGGACTTAACTCATGGAACTCTCCTTGTAATGAAACCCCCAACGAATCAATTTTGGATGCACGGAATACCCTCTCAACCTGACGTTAAAGATCCTAGAATTAGTATCACATTCCGAAACATAAAAATTTCGAAAATTAAAAAACGACGCTTGGAAGATAATGAGGATGAACTTCCAGAGGATGACTGGTTTGCCCACTATATGAAGTCTGTTCCTGAAAATATCTTCATGCCGAATAATCGAGAACAGAAAAAAGAAAGTTCGAAGTTGATTGCACAGTGGACTCTTGGTTGGGGATATTTTGTGTCCATAAATCAGTTTGAAAACAGAATGAATATTCATCTACGTGAATGTGTGGAACAAAATAAAATATTATACCCTACTACACGCGGTGTTGTTATAACTCCTGCAACATGGCAAGAATTTTCGTCAAAAATATATGAATTTAATCTTGTCTATACGACTGCCAGCATCATTTGCAATAATGAGTTGGTAGTTTTCAACAAAGAAGGTGAGTGTATTTTTCAACAAGTTTTTAAACAAGATGAAAATTCTTTTAAACTAAAACCTACATACCTAAAAGTAAACTGTGATATTTTAAAAAAATTGAAAGAAATTATTCCTGATGTATCTAATACTTAATATAAAAGTATTTTTGAAATTATTTTATCGTTTCAAATCAAATGTAAAAACAATTGTTCGGATATGGTAAGTGATGATGATGAACTTTTTAAAGAACTCATAAACTCTATCAAAACTGAATTAAATTCAGTGATTAAAAAACTATTTAAATGCGAAGGTTGTATTGTAAATCATCCTTCACAAACAAGACATGATTGCATTATAATAAGTGTTGAGGATAGAATTAAATATATTGGGGAAGATATATTTTTATGTATTAATTTTAAAAATATAAGAGATTCTTTAAGGCAGAAAAAAATGTTTCATTTATTTTGTAATAGGTTTTTTGAATCGAAATGTTATGAAGATTATAAAAATGCACTAATATAAGTACAGCTATTCTATTTAAATTTCTGTCTTTGGTTGATGTTATGAGTATTTTTTTTCCTTATGTTTTTTTTAATAGAAATATATTGAAATTTTAGTTTTAATTTTAAAGCAAACATGTATATCAAATATCAGTAAATGGATATTGTTGTTAATTTGATATTAACTAATGAAAGAAAATTCTAAGTATATTTTATGTATAATACAGAAACATGTTCTTTGGAAATAAATAAATGTATTTAAATAGAAAAGCTTCTTGGTGAAATGAATGTATTTTTATTTTTTATAACAATTTTTTTAAGTATTGTATGTTTACAGTGCAGTATATGCTTCAAGTGATTCACTCGTGTTGAAAATTTAAGAGTTTATGAAGCGATTATTCGCTGAACTTATGTGATATATTTGCGAGGTTTCTTGAATACGAGTAATCTGAAGAGATATTTGAAATCTCATGAAAGAAACATCAGATGTAGTGTATGTCCTAAGAAATTTAAGTTTATAGTTTGAAAAGTCGCGAAGCTTCTCGTCTTAGAATTTTGTAGTGAATAATCACAAGTTCTTTTCATGTAAAAAGGATATGAAAACTAATAAAGTTACTTTTAAGAGTAAATCATGATAAAAAATATTTAGTGAGCATAAGAATTTAAAACAATATGAATCTTTACATCGTATTGAATGTTCGCACATTTTTTCAAGTAAAACAGAATTTGAAGAATATCTCAGGAAACTTTTTTTTTAAATGTTGCCGGTGTCAAAAGAAACAGAAATATGCTGATGATGATGTTTTGAAACAGCATGATACTTCTCTTCTTATAAATTGCATCCATTGTTTACAAGTGTTTAAAAGAAAAAGTGATCTCTTACACCAAATTCGAATGCGACATGATTTGATGTGAATCTTATAAAAACGAAGAAACGTTGACATCGTTAATACATGCAAGTCTTCTAAAATCGCAAGTCTTAATAGTATGTTCGCAATTGAATCGATTTGCTAGAACATAGAAAATGATCATGTCTTAGATGTACTTCTTGAATATATAAAATTGTAGTTAGTAGGGAAAAAATGAGTTATGATTTAGTTTTACACTGAGTTATGATATCGGTGTTTGAAATGGTAATCAATAGTTTCATTTAAAATGTGTCGTGAGTGTGAAAATGCAGAAATAAAAGAGCTTTGGCGAATTTAATAAACGCGGTTCAATGTGGTTGATGGGAAAATTTGTTCCATGTGAATTAAATAGTGCAAGAAAGGAACCTCTTTTTCTCAATATTTAATTATTCAGTTGTAAGACAATTAAACTTTAAATACATATGTATATATTACATGTAATGATTAATATTACATTGAATTATGTAAATAATTGAAGATATGTGTATTAACATAGTGAATGTTCGCTTTTATGAAGTTCTAAGCATTACTTTAGATACCATTCATAAAACTTTTATCTCATATATACAAACATAACAATATCTATTGAGTTTTCGTTTATTCTTTGGAATGTATGAAAGTTTAAATATTTTTTTTTTAATTTAATGTAGATTGGAGTAAAATATCTGTATCTTTCTTCATTTCAATCGGTAATATCTGTATGCTGGTAAAGGTACATATGTTCGTAAGAATTATACTGTGTCACATTTTTGACAATCTTCTTTCATTCATATTAGCTAATAAGAGAATTATTGAAGTTAGTAAAGTAATGAAAATCAACGTTATTGAAAGAAAACTCTAAAAGCATTTACATTTCCAGAAATATATCAAAGTTCCTTTTCTTAAAAACAGCAGGTGTATCGTAGTTTTTATTTCTATTTCATTAAAAGCTGAACTTGTAAAATAAAAATTTTCTATTAGTGTAAGGTAAACAAAAAGAAAATCAAGAGACAATCCGTATCATGAATGAAATTCAAGTCTTACATCGGATTAAAAAGAAATATTCTGAATCTAAATGTTTATGCCTATTTAGCACAAAATGCGTTTATTTGAGTTATAAATTTAACTAAAACCATTCTTATAACAGTATGTTGCCTTTAAACTGGGTAAAAGTGTTAAGTATATTTTCTGATGGTATTGATATACTTGTCAAAGAAGTTCTAGAAACCTCAAATGTCGAAAGAGCATATGATAAGAATCTCCTTTCCTATCGCTACGTCAGTTACAGGTTAAGGGGTGGCTTGAATGGATAAAGGTAATGTTTGTGCAAAAATATAGTAGTTCTATTTTGAAATGAGAAATAATTCGCTTTTTGTCAATTAAGGAAACTTGTGGTATTATTAAACAGAATGTCAGTGAAAGACATTGCGTTTGCATAGTGAATTATGAAGGTACTGAAAGGTAGTAAAGAAGGTGAATGAAAGAATTAATTTGAACAAATAAGGTAAGGCTATCATTAAAAGAAAAAACTGTTTAAAAGATGTATGTTAGAATTAAAAGTAAGATGTTAAAATTTAAAAAGATGTAACAGAGTAAAACCAAAGAATACTGGTAATTCCCATCTGGAAAACAGTAATTTGAGTACGATATTGAAAAAGTTGGTTTTAAGAATTTCTTTATGCATGTGATGCAAAACAATTGCTAGTTTAGCATGAGTGCTGACATAGATGCAATTAGTGCAGGAAAAATAGTAAAATTAGTATAGTTAGTGTCTCTAAAACATGAAAAAATAATAATGTGAGCAGTGTAAATTCATTTGAAGTACTGAAATATGACATAAACTAAATATCAGAAAATGTAAGAAATATTTTGGTATATGTGGATGAAACACTGAACGTGGTTGTAAAATTAGAAATGAAAATTATCAACACACTTAAAGGTAATCGGGATTTAAAACTAAATATGATGTTAGAAACTTTGAAAACCATAAAACTATATGAGAAAGAAATACAATTAGATATAAATGGTATTAAACTGTAAAGTTGTGAATGGAAATTTCTGAGTAAAACCTGTAGATGATCTATTATGATCGAGGAATAAAACAAGTATTATAAAAATTGTAAGGAAATATTTGAATATGGAGTAAATGAAAACAATCCATATCGTTAAAATGAATAAAAAGGGATAAAATGTTGGAATTACGAGTGATGAGACAGAAATAAAAACATTATAATAAATAAGTTAAGCTAGAATTAAGAAATATAAACACAGAAGGGAAATCATGAACGTAAGAAAAGCAATTAGCAGTTATAGACTTAAGTTTTTTTTTAAAAAATATTCGGTAATGTAAGGAAGATATTGTTAAACACGTGAAAGAAATTAGAAATTCTGTAGGAAATTTAGTAAAAGAACTAAGATGACGAAAAATAAACGTTTCTTTTTAAATAGAATTTCATACCACTAAGTTAAAGTGTGTATAGAATACTAGAGTGGTTTAAAAAAAGTAAATGAAGTTAAAATTCAGAATATATTGAACATTATAACGTTAAAAAAAGTGTTAAATTGCATCTAAAATTAAGTAATGTAACAAATAAACAGCATGTGCGGGAACGTTTGTGAAATATAACATATAAGTTAAAAATCAGGGTATGCTGAAATTTATGAAAGGTATGAAAAAAAAATAGTATGTGGAAATTAAATAAAATATTACAAATTAGAAACGTGTTAAGTATTAAAAAATATGACAGTAAATGAATATGTTATTATGAACAGAAAACCTAAGAAATAAGTTAAAGTTTCATTTAAAACTAGAAAGGATAAAAGTATCAGAATAAAATTGAGTAATAAAAACAAATTATCTTGTAATTTCATTTTCATGACATGATGAACTATCATTAAAGGAAAGTCTTTTTTATATTTGTTTCTTTTACATTGTTTTCAGAGTCGCGCATTGAATAATTTTAACACCAGACTTATAAAATATATTTCTAAAACATATAATTCACTTTTTAGTCAAGAGAGGGCAGCATCACTATATCATCAAAATTAAGATGCAGAAAATATTTCCCGTTGCCAATTTTTAAAAAACTAACTTTAAATGAAAAGCAGGAGGTCTACAACTCAATCAGCAGTCTACCAACACCTCAACTCCACTCGTGACCACGCCTCTTAGTGTGATGACGTTGCCTTTGGCCCCGCCTTCTGTGTGACGTCTTTGACCACGCCCACACCCCACACCCCGTGTCGCAGAACCCGTATTTTTATACTACTCTCACCTTCAACACATCCAAGTTCTTCAAAACAAAGCACTCAGAGAGATCATCAACGCGCCTTTCCAAATTCTTATATCCACCGTGATGTCAAAGTAGATACAATTCAAGATTATATACAAAAACTTACCAGAAATTTCTTCTATTCAGTTCTCACTCATCCTAACAACTGCATCAACTCTCTTAGATGTTCTCCATTTCCCAGAAAAAAGCACAAATATCCATCTGACATTCTCCATCCTTAACATTTTTTACTTATACTAGATTCTTCAGTTCACTGATTTGGACCTTCGACCAGACACTCACCTTTTTCGTCGACTGATGGCGGCTTTCGTCTTTTTGTTTTACTGATGTTCTTCACGTGATACAGAGTAAAAGGAGGCGCTGCTTTCTGAAACTCAAATTCACTATATGTTCTTAGTTAGTAGTAGTAAAAAATTTGTAAGCTTTATGATGAAATAAAAATAGCATTGCCAAACATTAAATACATTATTCACGTTTCCAGAAAGTCGTGGGAAGCCATTCGACTATTCCCATCTTCGTACCACTTTAAACAGCCGAATTACCAATTAAAAACTCTGAAAGCGCTAATTTTCGCACTTATTTTTCCGAGTGGCAACAGTCTCGGGCGTTGGAGATAAAAATGCTTATTTGGAAAAGTTAAGTGAAAAAGTGTTGCTACTGCTCGCTTTCAAATCGTGGAGTTTGTTAATCAAAAATTTGTAAATTTTACAAAATCTATACATATAAAAAAAGAATGTCTGTTTGTGTCTTTCTTTGTTTGTTCGCGTTATTCATTTCTGATCAATTTTGATGAATTTTTCGCCACATTTAATCGACTAAAATTGAATATAGGTGAAATATTGGATGGAACTTGAGCTTTTACGACCATTTGATTAAAAAGACCAAAATCATTAAAAACTGCGTGCCGCTTTTGCTGATATAACGAGAAAGAATTAGCTTTTTTTGGGGGCGGGGCTATATCGCTTTACACTGAAAAATGTATGAGTATGAATCGTATTATTTGCATCGTTATTTAGAGAAGGATTACAGTGGTACCGTTTTCTCTGTTGTTAGATGCATTACTCTCAATCTAACTTAACTGGCATCGGGTACTTCCGATAATTATGAATAAAGGAAAAGTTGTATTGTCCGGAATGGCAACATCAGGAAGAAAAGAACTTTTGTGATTAAAAAATAGAGACAGAACAGGTGCTACCAGCGAACGGAGGCAGAAGGAGTGTCTCATGAAGTAAGGGACCATTTTCTTTACAATTAGGTGAAGTTCGTTTCTCCGGCCAAATTAGCGGCTAAACTTGACGAATACGACAGTGTTGGTAAAAAACGGATATCTGATCTTCGCTTATAAAATAATCGTTTGTTTTTATATAAATAGCAAACGGCTATTTCATAACGAGAAAATAGAGGAATTCTTCCAAATTTTCGCTTACAAAATAATCGTTTGCTTATGTAAATAACAAACGGCTATTTAATAAAGAGAAAATGCGAGAATTCTTCCAAATTTTATACCTGACGCTTTTGTGTAGCTTTAGTTCATCATCAAGGTGAGATACGAAGCAATACTGTAGTTCATTTTAAATTTTGAACTGCCAAAGCAATCGTCTGCAAAAACAAATTTCCTGTCTTATTTCCTCTTTACCCCCTTCCCTGTGTTATTTCTAAAGATATAAAAATAGATGCGAAAATAAAGATACTTATAACGCAATTCAAATCTGCTGTACACGTTTTATGATACGAAAGCGCAACTACACACAAAAAATATTTCGTTTATGTTTGAGCTCTCGGTGGAATATGCCAAACGATTTCTCTCGGCGAATGGCATTTTCTGCGGAGCTGTTATCAAAAGAACATCGAAGAAATAGAACCCTGAGTATAAAATGAATGATTTTCGTCTTCTAGCTAACGCAAAGGCAGTGATTGAAGCGATCGTCTGAGGGGAGGGGAGAAAAGACAACTCCTTTACTCTTTTTCTCATTGGTCGGATCGCCTGCTCTTTCATGGAATTTTGATTTAAGCATTCACCGCTATGCAAGAAGTAAGGAAGAAATCGTTTGCTGTGGGATGAAGGAAGGATGCGTGAGTTAAGGGGGGTTGAGAATATGGTGTGGAAAGAGGAGGGATATTATGACTCAACCGCCTACTGAGGAGATTCCGAGCTGACTTAATTTTGACAATTCTAGTCCTAAATACGAAATTCGGAAAATATGCTATTGTTTTGAATAATACCGATTTGAGTATTCAGCTGGAAATTGTGGGAGTGTTATACCATGTCTTATAACTGAAAAGTGTTGGATACGTACTTTAAAGTTTCAAATTAATTAAATTCAAAAGACAGGTATGCGTCGATTTTGCAGTCTTGTACATTTGGAAGGTCCTGGGGAGAGTGCCCTTTCCTTAACGAATACATCACATTCACTCCCTTCCCCCAAAAAAGATCCGCACCATTATGGTAAAAAAAATCTGATTCGGAAAAAAGCATTCGGATTTCATATTATGCTCAAAAAGGCATTTTTTAACGTTTTGTGTGTTACCTTTATTTATTTAATATCATGTTCTTTGCACTGAAACCACATAAAATTTAATTCAACATGTCAAAGAATATTTAAAAATAGCATATCTTTAGAATTTCCGATACACAGTCTCGAGCGCTGGAGATAATTTTTTTTTTCGTACAGTGCTGCCATTGCTCACTTTGAAATTGTTGAATTTTTTAATCAATAATTCGTTAAATTTTTAGAAAATGGGAAATAGATAATAAAACGAATTCGAAATTCAAAATTCGGGCTTTGAATGCCGTTTTGAGACTAATAGCTTTTTCGGTGTAACGCCCCTTTAGGCTAAAAATAATGTAAGTACCTCGGTAGTAGAGCTTTAAGAAACGATTAGCTGGTGTTAGACATCAGTATTGTTGAATATTATCTCTCTAAGACAACAATCTTGGAAAAAAAAAAAAAAAAGGTAATCTTGGTTGTCTTCTTGGTGGCTTTGTTTGCAAATGCGGTCAAGAGCAAGAGAATGACGTTAATTACGGGAGGGAAAGTAAACGGCTGTGTTAGGGATCATAAGGCAAGATATATTTTAAAAGAAAAGTGTTTTTAGGTCTCACTCAGTGATCCGTATATCAAGAATATATATCGCGCGTTGGAGATAAAAATGTTTTTTTCGTACAGTGTTGCCATTACTCGCTTTGAAATCGCTGAGTTTGTTAATCAAAAATTCATTAAACAACTTCGAGCTTTCAGATGCCGATATTCTATGGAAGATTACGTTATTCAAATTTTGATGGCTCTAGGTACAGTCGTTTTATCACAAGCGACAAACATACATGCATTCATGCAGACTCTTCATTATTTAATTCCTTTAAATATAATACAGGGCGATAATATTTCGTGGCAACAATTTGACAAGTGGTTCGCCTTTTATAGTTTTCAACGCAAAACGCCAAAATGAAATTAAAATTCCTTCTGGGCAAATTGCCCCTTTGGACTAATAATGTATTCTAAGAGCGATGGGCTGATGCCTTAGCAGTAAGGGTTTGGAATCAAGAATATATTTCACAGAACCATTATCCCAGACAGCATGCATTCGTTGCAATTTACGAATAGCCTTTCGTATAAAAAACGTTCAAGTTGAACGTAAAAATATCATAAAACGTGTCCAGTGGCAATTACTATATATTTACGTATATTTTTACGTATACAATACGTAAATTTTACGTAAAATTTAGGTATATTTACACGAGAGACTGCTGTTCATTCGCAACTTTTACGTATAATATACGTAAATTTCAAGGATTTACGTATATTTTTAGTAAAAATTTACGTTTATTTATCGCATATACCTAAATCTCAATTTTTTGCTTCACGTATGCGTATATATTTAGTAAAAATTTACGCAAATTTCCCTGATTTTTTACTGTATATAAACGTATATATTAGGTAAAAAATTAAGGTAGATATTCCCCGTATTTTACGGTACAAAAACGTATATATTTGATAGAAACTAACGTATATATTTCCCGTATTTTACGGTACAAAAACGTATATATTTGATAGAAATTAACGTATATATTTCCCGTATTTTACGGTACAAAAACGTATATATTTGATAGTAATTAACCTAAATCTTCCCTATGTTTTCTTTGCATATGCAAATGACTGGTAAAAATTTAATCCGATGTCTTCTCCACTTTACTGTGTATAAATGCAAATTTTTTGGTAAAATTTTGCATAAATCTCTTACCTTTTCACTGCATTTTTCGTAAAATGTACTTATTTTAATCTCATATTTTTTATATAAATCTATGCAAAAACTTTCTGCATGCTATGATTAAAAAGTAAAATGTCATTTTATATCAAATTCTTACATATCTGCCTTTTAGTTATGTACAGCAATATGGAATATATATAACTGGAAAATTTAAATGCACTAATAAATACCAAAAAAAATTTCTATTCAAAAATTATGTAACACTTAAAGGCTGAAAATCACTTTTAATATTTCATTTCAAAGTGACTACAAAATATGCAATAAATATCGTAAACATCAATTCTATGTTTTAAATCAATTAATGCTATCGTTCATTTACATTTTTGTTTACTAAATTCATTTCATAAATTTAAATTTAGTAAACAACTGTAGCAAACAGTTGTTTACTAAATTCATTATTACTAAATAACACTTTAAATAAATTATTTGCTTTTCCGAAGGACATTTTCTTATGCCATGTAAATGAACGATAGCATTAATTGATTTAAAACATAGAACTCAGGTTTACAAAATTTATTGCATATTTTGTAATCACTTTGAAATGAAATATTAAAAGTGATTTTCAGCCTTTAAGTGTTACATAATTTTTGAATAGAAATTAATTTTTTTGCATTTAAATTTTCCAGTTATATATATTCCATATTGCTGTACATACCTAAAAGGTGGATATGTAAAAATTTGATATCAAATTAACATTTTATCTTTTAATCATAATATGCAGAAAATTTTTGCATAGATTTATATAAAAAAATATGAGATTAAAATAAGCACATTTTATGAAAAATGCAGTAAATAGGTAATTGGAGATTTATGTAAATTTTTTACCAAAACTGTGCACTTATACACAGTAAAGAGGAGAAGACATCGGACTAAATTTTTACCAATTATTCGCATATGCAAAGAAAACATACGGAAGATTTAGGTCAATTATTATCAAATATATAAGTTTTTGTACCGTAAAATACGGGGAATATCTACGTTAATTTCTATCTAAAGTACAATATAGTTAATTACCAAATTCAGTAAACATCATACATTTAGATTATTTGAATGAGTGTGCTAAATTTTAAAATTGTTAAATATAGATAAGGAAATTGTAGAAAACTTACCTTTTCCAATAGTTATGAAGTTGACTTTGTTATTTTCCTTGAAGATGAATGTTTAATGTCACAAATATTGCATTCATATTTTCAGATAATACACAAATATATACATATTTATTTATTAAAATTAAGTTTATCCAAAATATGTTAAAGAAAATATTAATTTGCATGTAAGTTAATTGAGTAACTTCTGTTTTAATTACATACATAATTATGATATGTAAAAATTTTACATTTATCAGCCAATCTTGCAATGTATTGTAATCTATTATTGTTGTCTTTCTCAGTTTAAAATCTTATAAATATATTAGATCAGTTCTAAAAGTTCACCTCTACAAAAGAAATGCTTTATCGAGGCATTTTTAAAAAGTTCCCTTTTACAATGTAACTGTTAATTTCATAAATATGTTCATAAAATTATGCAAATTCAAAATTACCTAAATATGTTCTTTATTTTATCTTATATACCAGATAAAATTTTAAAAAGTTAATTTGTTTAGGAATATTGAATTTTTTAATATTTATCTCATGTGACTTTTTCTATAACATTATTATAAATGTACATGTTGATGTGGACATACCAATTATTTTTTTTTCCATCAAATAGCTTTATGGTATTAAATGATTTAAAAGGAGGCAACTGAACAAAAGAAAGCAATTAGAAGTTGGCTAATATTTTATTCATTTGCTGTCAAATGCTGTGCATTTTAGATTATGCTCATATGATGACAATGAGTTATTTAAATTATAAAATTATTATGAACATATCCCACATAAATTAACAAGTATCAAATTTCAAGTTGTTTGAAATATTATGAACTGTAATACTTGCAAAAGAAATACACATGAAATTAATTTAAGAATTAGGTTTATTTTACAGGTATTCGAAAACTGCAATTACTGTTAAACAATAAAAACCAACATTAAATCTGAAGAGAATAATTTTTTTCAATAATAAAATTCAACATAAATTTAATTCAGCTTTGCCATATTTGTTCTATAGTTCGCTGTCTTTAATATCCTAATGGATTTTTGTAAAAGTGAATTCTTTGTCACCCAATGTTTTAAGAACAGCTCCTAAACAAGAAAAAGAAAAATTTGTAATAATTTCAAACTTCAGATGTTTTCAGTTTTTAAATATAGTTGAAGTATTAAAAGATGCATATAAAATGCACTGAGTATTAAAAATTTACATTTCAGTAATTAAAAATTTAAGTTCATACTATCACACAGTAAACTTCAATTATATACCTTACACAATGCCTATAATTTCAAGTAAAAAATATCTAAAGATTTGTTTAGAATTGCAAGGTTAAGAAAGTCTTTAATGGCTATGTTTGTATTTAAGTACACGAGAAAAAACTTAATTTTGTATTAATTATATTGCATTCCCTTTCCAATTTTACTCCTACATATAGTAAAGAATATTCGCTTTCTTACAGATTACTTTTTCTTAAATAAAGAGTAAGCAGAAAACTAATCACAACACTATATACATATTACAGAATACTTCAAAAACTTATACATGTCATTAACATACGTATATGCATTAACAGGCTATTTTACACATTTCAATAAACCAGAAACCAATACACAATCAAAAGTATTATCAGTAAATTCCTCCAAAATCAGAACATAAATCTTTAATTATGATAACAATGGCATCTCAGTTTGCAATATAAAATATTTCAAGTCTACATTCATGTGCATTCTAAGCAAACAGAAAGCTGAATAACAATAAAATTATAAATACCATAAAAAAGTTAAAAGCCACGTAGAATGATAACAAGACTAAATGAAGTCTTCCTTCAAAAATCAATTTAAATTCAAAAATTTGCCTTCCTATTTAACATCCCAAAACAGGGTTACTGCTTTCACTAACTAAATTTCCTGTCTTGGCAAAATAAAAATTGTCACTTCTGTTGCAGGAAATATTTGCTGCAAACTTTGTATGCAAATAATCCAGTGAAAAAAATTTAATTGTGGCTTGAATATTTTCTTTATTAAATAAATGAAAAATTCCCACGTAATATTAATTTATGATCCACATGAAGCTTTTTAACTCTACCATATCATGCAGCTATTTTAAAATATATACTCTCATATAAAAGCCACAGAATATTTTTAACAATATTAATATGGTATAAATCATTTCTTCTAAAAACAGCCCAAAAATTTCTGAATTTGATAACCAAAACATAATTCTACGTAACTATTAATGTATGCATTTGCTTGCACATACTTAAAATGAATTATATACACAAAAACTTAACGTAACATATTAACTTTAATAAATTCTTAATTATCAGGATGATTCAATTAAGGCAAAATATGAAAGAAATCTACCTGATGTAATAGTTGTAAAAGATATATTTAAAAAAAAGCTAATACTGTTTACCTTACACATGGCAGAAATTGAGTAAACTGTATGCAGCTGGATTATTTATTAGGAATAGAAGTTAGATCAAAGTACCAGTTCTGGAAGGCTTTAACCATTTGGGTGCAAAGAAGCATCTTAATTTAAAAAAGAATAAAAGCTAATAGAATTTTATAACTTTTACAATCTAGTACAAATATTAGACACATAAACAACACTAATTACAATCTAGTACAAAATATTAGACACATAAACAATACTAAACGCCATTATTTACTTGTATATTTTCCTTCTTTGTGTACTTTACCCCTTAATTTTTCAGGATATGATTTAGATACAGAGTTATGGTAAAAATGTATACTGGTAAAAAAAAATATTGCTGAAACTGATAAGTCCTTTGAATTATATACTATAGTGCAAAGAGGGATGGAATATGTGACTAAATATGATAAATCAGATTACAATAACATTAAACAAATAACTTGAAAAATTGAAAAAGAAATTTTATTTGAAATTATTTTTTAACTCATGGAAAGACAGACAGTATTTCCAACTTATTAAATTCAATTACATCTTACCTTTGTCAAACCAATATTGGTACTTTTCCATTTTGCCGGTGCAAGCGATAAAGTCGCCCAAAATGGTACAACCGATGCCAAACAGAATATCCTCGCTGGTAACCTTTTACGTTTCATTTTCAAAACAAGTTGCAGCTATTTCTATCAGATTGAATGTTTCTTTCAATATTGGGATACAATGACATAGAAATTTTACCAGATAGTTCAATTTTATGTCCCAAGGCCATTCGTGGTAATTAAATCGATTAGGATGCAATCACACGCTCACCCAAAAATATAGAAAACGCAAAATCAAGGGTTAAATTCATCAATTCTAATGAGAATGCACTAGCAATGTAAAGCACTGCGATTTTACATAATTTCTGAGTAAGCTATTCATACGAAATGAAATAATTCTTGCATTTAAACTTGTATTCCAAATTAAGATTTAACTTGAAATTAATGTAGATAATTACTGAGAGAATTAGCGAAGTTTAACATGAGATGAGATCACTTGAGGTCACGTGATCTGAAACGGCAAATCAGAATGTTGTACCATAAAAGGATAGTATATTCTTAAATTAATCTCTTTTTACAAATACAAATTAATGTCTTTCTACAATTCATTGTCTTTATTTATTATCATTTTACAAAATTTTAAACGATATTAAAATGTTTATGCTTTTAAAATAAAAATTTCTTAGAACTAACATTTCTTAACATTTTTTATGTGTATACTGTGTGTTGTCGCCAATAAAGTCTGCTTGACAAGATTTGCGCCGGCGAAACGGAAAAGGACCCTGATATTTTGAATTTTTTTTTATAATTTTCATAAATTTACTATTTTAGGAAGGCTCGGTAGCACAATGGGTAGTGTATCACGCAGCAGCACCAGAGGTCCAGCGTTTGATTCCCAGGCCGGGCAAGGTTGAAATAGCCTTTCATCCTTTGAGTGAGTCGATAAAATTAGTACCAAGTTCCATTTGAGACTTAATACCAGGGGGCCTGCAACAAGCTGACCACTAATGCACAAACACCACAGAGCTCACCATCTAGAAAGTAGAAATCAAGGCATTGCCAGCCATGGCTCTCTAAGGGCTGTTTGTGTCATCCAGTTTAAGTTTTACTATTTTAGTAACATAAAAATACATCTGTAACAGCTTTGGTTTAGGTTTATTTGATTACTGCAAAGCACAATAGGGTTATCTGCCTAAGGTGAGGAATGCCTTCGTGAAGGACTTTCTAAGGGAACTGGCTCGTATACATGTTACACATAGGTAAAACTACGGAAACGGCCATGCAGCCAGACCGTTCACAGGATTCGAACGTCGAACCGAACTACCACTGTCCAGCGACTTTACCGCTGGGCCGTTGGCGAGCCTTGTATTACACAGGACCTGTGTGTGCAAGATCATCTTCGAAATTAAGAGAGTTGTATTTAAAATCGGTGATAAACTAAAACTGCTTTCTTGCCTAATTTTATACTATTGAAAATACCGGTAATTGTCAAAATTATTCGTATTCAATATGTGTAAGATTATTAATGAGCTGCCAAATCGCAGTTAACCATCTAATATACTACATTCAACGTTATTATTTTTCTTTTTGAATGTCAGGTTTTCATTATTTCTGCCAATATATCTGTAACAGGACATAAAGATTGAGTTAATGCAGAATAGAAAATTACCTTGCAACATATCCAATACGAGTTAGTGGCAGTACTTCATTCTCTAGAAAAAAACATTTTAAATTATTATACTTAAACAAAAAATTCAAATTTGTTACAGCAAAACATCATTAACACAATAAACCAGAGTTGAATGCAAATCTAGTTTAACTCCATTCTTGAAAACTAGTTTATTACTTTCAATTTAATTTAAAAATAATAAAAAAAAAAGGTCCGTATTATAATGACTACCTAAATATCTCGCCTAAACTGGCAATCCTTGTAGGTAATACAGGTTAACCCTAACATAGGTTATAGAGGGCACTAAGATAGAAAGTATTAATCCCACACTAGGGACTCTAACATTTGGTGGGAACAGTTTGAAAAGTGAAACGGATATTTATAGTGAAGCAACGCAAAACGAAAACAATAGTCCTTTAGAGACAAAGCCCCTTTGGACTAATAAATAAATTAACAGCTTTTAGCTATTTTTTCTTCTTGTAAAAAAATAGACATACAGAATATTTTTTGAAAATAAAAGTTCTTTAAGCATGCATTTTCCACATATTTAACACAATAATTCATTCTAGCTCTGTTGCAATACTGGCAATACCTCTGTTATTAGGACGGGATTCAGAAATGTACAATGAAACCTCGAGATACGAGGAAAGTATGAGCAAAATACGAGCATTGACTCGAGCAATGAGCCAGGCTATTGGTATGGGTGGCGCCATTTCATTATCCGGCTCAACTCAGGGAATCCCCTTGTCAGATCATTCAGTGTTCTTTTATATACGTGTTTGTGCACTTGCAAGTTAATTGTTTTGACATTTAACGTGAAAATAATTATTTGAAGATGCCTCGCAAGAAGATTGTTACCTCAGATAGTGCTGCAAAGAAAAATAAGGAGACCATGGCCGTCGATATCAAGAAAGAAATCATAGATGAACATAAGCATGGTGACGGAATTGGCAAAGACTTGCGGCCTTTCAACATCGAAAATCTACACTATTCTGAAGAAGCAGGAAGAAATTAAGAAACTTGATTTAGCCAAAGGAATTATCGTTGCTTCCAAGCACCTTAAAAGTGCTCCTAGATGTTGAGAAGCTGTTGTTGGTGTGGATTAATGGGAAGGAGTTAAAAGGTTGGTAAGAAAGTTAAACTATGATTATATTATTTACCAGTGTTATTTATTAGGAAAAAATGACTTGATATTAAAATGTTGATATTTTTTGGGGTGTGGAACGGGTTAACTGAATTTCCATTATTTTCAATGGGGAAGCTTGTTTCTAGATACGAGAAATTTGCTATACCAGTTGAATGCTGGAACGAATTAAACTCGTATCTCAAGGTTCCACTGTAGATATGTAAGCATGTGTATATGCATGTATGCGTATATATGTGTATGATTATACACATACATACATAAAGAATATACACATGCACACACGAGCACCTACATTTAAAAATGCATGCATATAGACACACATTTCTGAATCTGGTCCTGATAACAGAAGAATACCTACATGAATCATAGGATTTACATTAATCAGTTTTATTAGAATTCTTAAATGCAGAGGATTTACATTAATCAGTTTTATTAGAATTCTTAATGCAGAAGAGGATTTACATTAATCAGTTTTATTAGAATTCTTAAATGCAGAGAATTTCATCTTCACTATCCGAAAATTCAGTTTCATTTCCAGCTGAAACTATATCAGGACAATCTCATTTATATTATTTCCCTCTAACAACTGAACATATTTAAAACCTTTTCTATTCCATGGAAAACTAATGCTACATTAAACATATATTTTCTAAATCTGAAAATTTTAAGTTAGCTTAGAAACTGTAATCATTCTTAAAAAAGTTTGATTTATGCAGACGTTAGATCAATAAAATTACTTTCCTGTGAAAAAGTAATATGGCGTTGAACAACATGATTTTACACATCAAGATATACTAAGTGAAAATTCCTGAAATATTTTATTTCTTGGTATCTCACTCTGTAAGAATTGTATAAATAAGACTACCTCCCTTTTTTAAAAAAATGTTTAGTAAATACTATGAAGAAAATTGGTTACATTATTTACAGTTCATAATTAATAGAAAATAAATCATTTCTTAGCTTATCAGAATTTATTTTGGAATCACATTCATAAACAGTACTAATTTAAACAAACATACCATTATGATTTCAATAACTATGAAATAGAAAATCCAAATCTGCGTCTTTGATGGTCTAGTAGATTGGACGTCTCGTTTACAGCAGCGTGATGACTCCCCAGACTGTAATATATCTATATATTTAATTTACAAGGGAAAAAGGAACAAAATTATAAACAATTTCTTGGTTTTATATAAGCATTTCTGCACATTTACAATTTTCATTTTTTTAACTATCTAGTTATATCAAAATACATGATTTAGTAAAATATAATTCAAATAATTTAAGGTATTTTAGATCAAATACTAACTTTTCAATAAATTTTTTCATGCAAGTCTAATAATCAACATAACTATCAAGTTTTGACTTCGAAAATTATGTTTAGAGTAACCTGAAGCTGCAGTAAATAGTAATAAATTTATTCAAAACTGAAAGTAAAGCATTCTTACTTTATTTTCTTTCTTTAACTATTATTGTCTTTCTTTTTTTTTTCCTTATCTTTTAAAACAACCAAATCAAACAAACAAAAATGCATTCATGAAAGGACTTAGGACTTACTTATTATTCATGAAAAGATATATTTCAGTAATTACAAGTGTATGAAAATTCAGTAGATTTGGAACAAAGTACCTGTGTTTCTATCGCATAAAATTTCCTGTTTTAATAGCACAATATCTTTGAGTTAAAGATTATATATTAAAGCAAATTTATAAAACTAAATTCAAAAATAAGAAATTAAATTATTTTTAGGGAAAACACTAAGCAAATAAAAAAAATTTTGAATTTCATAAATAAATGAAAGTTACATGCTTTATTTTTTGGTATAAAATAGATAATATTTTCTGAACAATTAGTCATGTTAATATTGCCTTCCTTTTTCCATTAAAAGCTATTTCCTGCTTAATTACAGTATGCTTTAAGATAAATATTAAAAGGTTTGAGTAAAAATAATATAACTATACAAAGGTGAGACACATACAAACAGGAGTGACACAAACAGTAAGAAACAAACTAAATTTATTGATTTGGTATTCTATGTCATTAACAGTACCAAATCCTGAAAATGATTCATTAGGCACGTACACAAAAGAACAACACATGGAAAATCACATTTCCCTACACAGACGCTATTTATAAAATTTTATATAGGTGAAGAAAGTACGAGTATTAAACACTGAAAATAAATATTCACTTACTTTCTTCAAATAATTAGTAACATCGATGGATTCAGTTACAAACGCCAATCCACGAACAAACAGTATTCTTTACGACTTTACCATTCTTTTCGACCGCCATTGCTGACTTCACAAATATCCCGCCACAACCGGAAGTAGAAAGTATCTGCTTTGCCATTGGTCAGTGAACAAGAATTGCAACGCTTTTTTTTTTCTTTATAATTAAACATATTAAGAAAGCCTCTAAATTAGCATATGAAATACACTTACTTTTGCATTATATAAATTTATATTCACAGCATCTCTGTATTAAGGTAATAATTCAATTTTTCTATCTGTGTATGCGCATGCTCAGTGTATAATCGTAAATCCGGTTAATTTTTATAAGTTAGCGTAAAATTAACTATGTAAATTTTGAGTTCATTTAACTGGACCCTTGTACTTATTCTGTAGATCTCCATATTAAGAATGTCTTTAACTGTTTCAGGAAAAATATAAAATATAATATAATTATTTATTTACATTATTTATTTATTTTTCCCTCGTATAAAAATTATTAAAATCGCTATATCATTTTCCCCGTACATTAAACAAAATTAAAAAAATGTTAGCCTCATGTGATTTTTGTAACAAAGATTAAAGGAACTGAAATATATGCAAAATATCAGGATTCAGCTTGCAATTTCGTAGAGTTATTATTATTATTATTAAATAAAAATATTAGTATATCTTTGATTATAATTAATGATCCTTTGGTCTACATTAAACTATTGTTCAAGAAGTTAAACATTTTCAAGCATCTTCTGCTCTATTTATTATTCTATTCCTCGATATGAAAGATTTGCTAGTCTTATTCCAATTTAATTGCCCACATTTGATAAATGAAATAAGGCGAGTATTGTACCAAACTCAAAAAGAAATTAAATTGTGTAAAATTAATGTAAGTGTTGATATGAATAAAAATAACAAATTTGATATAAGAAAATAAATAAGTTATTTTGAAGATCTTTAAATTGAGAAAATATAATTTTTTGCAAAAATGCACGTAAAGATTTAGCTCACATGTTAAAATTCATAGAAAAATTTTAGCCTCATATATGAATGCCCCTTTTTTTTATGTTCGTGGAAAAGGAAAACAAAATAAAATGCGCAAAATGAACTAAATATTTTGAATTAATAAACTTCCTTTTCAATCTTTTTAGACTTCGTATAATATCCGTAAAAGTGACGGATGAAATATACCATAAAGGCAGTAGTTTCTTTCAAAACATTCGGATTCGTATAATATGCGTAAAAGTGACGAATAAAATATACCATTATGGCGGTAGTTTTTTCAGTACATTCGGATTCGTATAATTTTCGTAAAAAAAAGTGTGGAAAATAACGATAAAGAGTCAACAGTAACTTCAGCCTTTTTCATTCGTATAAATTTCGTAAAAGTAACGTGCAAATAATACCATACCCTTATTTCACCAAAATTTTATATATTTTATACGTATATTTTTGGAGACGTGCTGCCTGGGATATTACTTGCAAGTATTTCATTAACTGATATCGTTAAATTTTGAAATTTCATATAAACTAGAAAAGGGATATAAAAATTAGGAAATATTTTATTTTTAAATAAACATTCACTCAATTTCCTGGCCTGTAAGATGCGCAGTGATTTATCAGGTTAAAACTTGGGAAAAATACTTCGACAGAAAAGGATTAAATACCTATTTTAATGATAACACTTTATACAACGAAAACGGAACTGTCGCATTAAAAAATTAGCAAACACATCTGCGTTTCTTAGAATCCCAGAAATTCGTCATCACTGTTGCTAAAATCATAGTTATTTTCACTTATGCTGTCACTGTAACTAGACTTGCCACTTTCCTAAAACACAATGTCATCCTTTTTTCCACCTAGTGCACTGCTAATTCCACACTTAAAAGGTCTTTTAAAAAAAGATTTATTGTAGGATAAAATTGGATAATAGGATAAATGTATTTTTCAGTATTAACTTCATTCTGAAGAATTTTCTGCAGTCTAATTTGAGTTATTTTATTCATAAGTCTCAAATTAAAAACAATTTAATATGTCATTAGAAAATTAACTAAAAAGCAGCGACCACAATGTAATTGAAAAACAGCCCTTTTAGACGTGAAAAGGTTGAAGGCTATTTGGGTTAAGACTATTTTCTCAGATACTCAACTACTTCGCATAGATAGATTCAAAGATAGCATTCAAAGTGAAAAATTCAATATTTATTACAAATTCATTCATGCAACAAATATCTTATCTGTCTTTTTATTCCTACTTTAAAAAAAGATGTTATTTTCCTTACAGTTTATAATTCAATAATACATTTTCATTGTACAAAATTGCATTCATTCGAAGAATTCAATTTGTATTTTCCTCTATAAAAACTGAATGTAGAGAAGTTAGATGTGTAAACGACCCCCACATTTTCTCAAGACCATGAGCAAGATTATCTCCTTCTTTTCAGCGGCCCCCCCCCCGTGAAAAAAGGGGTTCTAAATTTACGACCTGACCGTATATAGGGTGATTTCGTCTTCTTATAGTGGGTCCTAGGCCAGTGTTCTTTTATGAGGCCTTCAAACATGGAGGTAGGAAGTAAGATGGAGTCGCTCTAAACAAGTTTCTCCCGTACCCTGCTCTGAAGCACCGGCGATCCCTACGTGGTGACCAAAACATTGGGTCATTTACCATTGAGTTCAATGGGATTTGACGCGTTCGGATGTAAATATTTTGTAATTACGTCGTAAATATGCATATAAATGTATATATTTTCTTTTTCTACAACACTTCAGAGTCCTATGTATGTGAAAACAACATATTTTTAAACAACATTTCTTTCTGAACGGAATTAAATGCTATACTTTTCACAGGACAGTTTCCTCAGAATGGTTTAATTTGAATGAAATATTTTCACAAGTTTTCGTTAATTACATTAGAAAAAAAATTAAGGTAATTCGATTTTATTCGGTTAAGATACAAAAATTAAGATCAAAGTTTATTGTATTATTAATATTAAAATTATGCATTATTTCTCTTCTATTTATAGAGCTTCTTCCTAAAATACTTTCTTAAATATGACATGATTTTTTGGCTTCTGAGGCATCTTTTAAATCAAAAATGTAAGTCAATTTATAATTAATGCTATATTCGGTTCATTTTAAATTAGAGAATTATTAGGAATTAGCGAAATACTTTAAATAGTACTTGACTTTCTCTGAACATTTTTGAAAGGGAATAAAATAAGTTTTTTCTTTTTTTCTTTTCTTTTTTTTTTTTTTTTTAAGTATTATTTAAAACTTGTAACTGAGTTATTATAAAATGTAAGGGGAATAATTCTTTTAATTATACTTATCAGATTTTTTTTTACACTTCATTTCAACAATACACAATCCAAAACTCTTTATTACGTTCTTAAGTGCGAATCTTATAGCATTTGCTTTACAATACCTTTTAACAGATTGCTTTCCAATACGAACAATTCTTGCTTAAATAGTTTTATAACGTATTTGTCAACAGGATTTCAATTTATGTTTACAATTCAATATTAAGGTTATTATATATTTAGTTAACATTTATAATTATTATAAATTAGATACATTTAATAATTAGATTTCTTCACAGTACTTTCACAGTTGTTTATAAGTGAATAAATTCTTCATTTCAAATACATTTATAAATAATTTAATGAATATTTATGTATTTTGTCAAAGGCAAATACATGGTTTTTGCAATAATATGCAACAATAATATATAGATGTGAAAAAAATGTGCTTTATTTAAAACATTTTAGCGTTTGGAAAATAAAATAAAAGTAGCGAATACTCTATCAAAGGTATCGAAAGACGTACACAATTTTAAATGTACCGTAAGGTATTTTTCATTCTTTAAGCATAACATTTTTCTTAAAATCTATATTTTTGTAGTTCAACAGCTTAGAATTTTATAAAACAAATTCATAATCAAAATCGCTGTTGTTAGTTATCGAAAAATAACCAAGATGTGATTTTTGCGTAAATGTCACTAAACTATACAAATTGCTATTATCCATCACACTATGAATGTTTCTTTCACGCGAAATTGTCCCTTCTTCAATTTGTATGGAACTGTCCTGTGTCGAAATACTGTCAGAATCCTGTCAAGCGAGCTTCTGAATGTAAACAAAGAACACCCCATCTGGTGACCCAAGCTTCAAAGCAGTGCTTCACTTCTAGTGTCGATTGGCCCCTCCTTCCTTTCCTACCTCCATGCCTTCAAAGCACCATTTTCTGGCCTTTATAAGAAGGGGGGAGAACAGGATTATGGGAACGTATAAGTGAGTGTATAATATTCCTTTGAGTTGATGTTACTACCATCTAGTGGAATTCCCTCATGATTGGAAATTCAGTTTAGCAGTCGGGAGGGATAAATAGTTGAATTAATGCGTTAATGAATTAACTTTCTTGCTGTTAAGGATATTTCTTTGTCATCCAACTAAGCGCGTTTTTAAAAGAAGTTAAGTTATCGCGTACGAGGTTCACACCGAAAATTTGAGATTCACCCAGACTTTTAAAGTTGTACTTGCGAAATTTTAGGAGTGTTTAAAGCAGTCTCCTCCAACATCAATATGCTTCTACAAGCGAATTTTTCGAAGATTAAATGCCTCAAGCTATTCATTTCTTGGTTTCGATGAAAAAATGTATTTCTAGGCTCATCAATCTCATCTTCGGAATCAAAACGACGTCCACGTGTTCATTTTAGATTAAAAAATAGCTAAAAGTCACGCATAACTAGATCGGGTGAATAGGATTGATGTTCTATCAGTTTGATGTTTCTTTTTTCAAGAAACTCAACTATCAATCTAGCTGAATGAGAAGCTGCATTGTCACGGTGGAGCAAGAGTTTTCTAATATTCACTTCTTAAAGAATTTCTGGAAGATATTTGGTGGTGTACCAGTTAACTGTTACTGTCTTCTGTCCTTCCCGCTTGATGGCTTCGACCAGTCTGGCACTTCTGAAAAAATGGCATGCATTACGCTTTTCATGGCACGCTGTCTTTTTGCCACTACGGGCGTTGGATTATCATCCTAGATCGTACTTTACTATTTTGACGTGTTGGAATGGCAAAAAATGGTACGTACGTTTCAGCACCAGTTACATTCTTGATTTAATCCCACTTTAAAATCGTAGAAAATCATAGCAAGATAATGTTCTCCCCTCAACTCCAATTTTCCTTCTGCCTAAAATTTATTCTACGCTAAACTGCTTACAGTTATCCAATAAAAAATCATCTTATATTTTCAAATCTCTAACCGTTAAATTTTTTTTTTTTTTTTCTGCCACTTTTCGTCTGCGCGTATCTGAAAAATTTCAGAGTGACCTCTGTACGAAACAAAGAAGCTCGACAGATGTTAATTATCTGCGTATGTTATGCAATTTAAAATAATAAAAGCCACCTAGATTTTTTTTTTTTTTTTACTCCAAAGGAGCTTTGTCCCTCAGGGACTATTGCTTTCCTTTTGTGATTTTGCGTCGAATCATTCAGAATGTCCATTTCCCTTTTCAAACTGTTGCCACCAAATATTATCGCCCTGTATTATATTTGGAGAAATTAAATAATGAAGAATCTGCATAAATGTATGTATGTTTCTCGCATTGTGATAAAACAATGGTACCTAGAGCCATTCAGTTTTGAATGACATAATCCTCCTGCAAATATGGGCATCTCTAAGGCCAAATTTGATATTTGGAATCTGTTTTATTATCAATTTGACATTTTGTAAAACTTTAATGACTTTTTGATTAACAAACGCAAGGATTTCAAAGTGAGCAGTGGCAACGTTGTACAGAAAAAAAAAAAAAAACATTTTTATCACCAGCGCGTGAGTCTTTGTATCGGAAATTCTAAAGATACGCTCATTTTAAAACTATTTTGCGATATTACTGTTGAATTGAATTTTATGATTTAAGTCCTAAGAATATGATATTTGATAAATAAAGGTAACACACAAAATGTTTATATATATATATATATATATATTAAAAAAAAAAAATCCGCCCCTTTGGTCGTAATTTAAAATTTGAACTCTTTCAGATTAATTAATTTATTTATTTATTTTCACTTGCGGCACAGGTTTACAGTTGCAATTTCATAATATTTTACCTTTTACATAAATATTCTTGCTGCAGCCGTAGAACGCTAAACACGGAGTTTTTATTCAATTTTCCGGTTGTATTAAGGAGAAAATGTAACCGACGCATCTTTGGGGCTTAAAAAAGAGATGAGAACATGAAAACTAAAGTGAATCCGGGGGGGCAGATATAGCAGGGGGCGCGTGAAAAGTGGGATGGGATTGTGATGGGTGTTGACGCCGCCGCCGTTCGAAACAAATTGTCGTCGAGATTGGAAGCGAAAAAGCCCTGCGCTTTCCCAAAGGGGCGGCCCTTATACGCATCTCAGCCCTTAAACGTAGGACAGCTCCATTTGGAAACTACTATCAACAGAACTGCGCTTTACTAAATTTCGACGTAATTTTTACGATCTAAATTTAACTTTTAAACTTTAAAACTTTAGTATAACAGTAGATTTAAAAAACAAAACAAAAAAAAAGTATCTTGGAAAAAAAAAAAAAGAATCTGTCATTCCTCAAAAAAAAAAAAAAAAAAAAAAAAAAAAGAATCTGTCATTCCTCATCATAAATTTCTATTAATCATCTAAAATTTTCTATCATTTTCATAATAAATTTCTATTATTTTGAATAATAGAAATAAGAATTTTCAATAAGATTTCTATTATGAAATTTTCTATTATTCATCATCATAAATTCGCATCATTCATCTAAAATGTTATATTTTCATATACATCATCATAAATTTCGTCATTCATTTGAACTTTCCTGTCATTCTTCATCCTAAATTCCTCTCATTCATCTGAAATTTGTTATCATTCATCATCTGAATTTTCTATAATTTTAATGAAATGTTCTATCATTCATCTAAAACTTCCTATTATCCCTTATTTTCATCATTTTTTATCATTATCTGAAATTTTCTATCCTTCATCGTCATAAATTTCTATCATTCATCTAAAATTTTCAATCATCCCTCATTTTTATCATTTTCTAGCATTATCTAGTCTACCTCCAAAGATATGAAAATCAAATATAATGTACTATAAGTACTATAAGTACTATAAGCTATATAATGTACTCCCATCTTCGATTGAAACTTTCTGCATTTTTTGTATTTTATCCAGAATTTCTACTGCAAGTTTTAACAAAAAATTTCTAGCCATTAAAATCATCCACGTCTGGGACGTTAGGATCCGCATTCTACCCGTAAAGGAAAACACCTTTATATTGCTTTTATTTTATGTTCAACCCCACTTCCCTCTGTGTTCTAAACAGAGGTTTTGGAGGAAACAGCCGTAACACCCACTCTAGGAGAACGGGGACTCTATTACCAAATCTTAGGACGCCCTAGGGCGTTCTTTTTTTATGCAACATTAAATAAAAGAACGTAACTGAGTTTCTTGATTCATTTCAAATTCTTTCATTGGGTTGTCTGGCAGAACTCTCTTCAAGGCTGACACTATGAGGGATATTTTGAATTTTTCACTATTCACGGAGAGAAGTGAATCTTTTATTCACTTCTTCTGTCCCTGGGTCATACAGTTGAAGTTTGGGTCACACAGTTGATTCATCTTCTATATAATAATCATTATTTATTCTTATCGGCATTTATTTATTTTTCTTATTAGCGAAAAGTAACATTAACCCTACAAGAGTTTAATCATTTTTCAAATTGTTGACAGCAAATATTATCGTCCTGCATTACATTGCATAAATGTATGTATGTTTCTCAAACTGTGGGGGAAAAAAAAGGTACCTAGATCCATCCAATTCTGAATAACGTAGTCCTCCACCCGAACATGGGCACCAAAAAGCCAGAATTTTTTTATTTCAAATTTGTTTTATTATCTATTTCATATTCTGTAAAACATTAACGAATTTTTGATTAACAAACTAAAGGATTTCAAAGCGAGCAGTGGCAACACTACACGGAATAAAACATTTTTATCTCCAGCGCGCCAGATTGTCTATTGGAAATTCTGAAGATATAATATTTTTAAATACTTTTAGCTCAAAGGGCTGTTAACCCAAATATTCTCGAAACTTGCATGTGTATGTAAATGCAAAGCGCTCCTACAGAACTTTTTTTTTTTTTTTCTTTTGCGTATGCGTATGCGTGTATATATTTGTGTGTTAAGTCTAACTGATATTTATAGTCTGTGCTCCGGATAGATGTTTTTCATTTTTTAAATTTTACGAATATTAACGCAAGGACAAAATTCTGGACCGGATCTTCACTTGTGATGAACAGTGAATTTACTTCAACAACACAGGCCGAAAACGGAGTTCGTCTGCATCAGGCGAGCCCATCGGCAACGTCGCAAAGCGCAAGTTGACTAACACAAATATCATGCTTTGTATCTGGTGGAATTGCCGTGGATTATCCAAAAAAAGTATGTAGAAAAAGGTAAAACCCTCTACAGTAAGGTGTACACGATGCCAGACCGTATTGACGCTGCTATCAAGGAAACACGTCGAACTGAGTTCCGGCACAAAAAGGAAAGGTTTCATCAAAATAATGCAGGACCACGTGGTGACTGCATTCACCGGCTGGCCTCTGTACGGACTCATGGGATCTTTTGCCGCACCCACCATATAGCCCCGACATCGATCCTTCGAACTTCTACCTCTTTAACACCTGCAACGACATCTTGCTGGTGTAATCCTCTATTCTGCACTCTATGTCCGAAATGAGGTTGATCTGTTTTCGGACTCGCGGGGACACCAATTTCTGGGCCTCGAAAATCTACCAAAACTTCAACAGAAAATCACAGATTTGGGTGGTGATTACCCCGCCCACTAAAAGTACAGCTTTCATGATTTTTTTCCTAACTTTATTAAGAACGTTTTTTGACGGAAAACTTTCGTCATAACCAGATATTTCATCTTCCACGCGTGTTGCCATTCAGCAGAGAGTAAAATAATCAACACTGAAATTTAAATAGCCTGTTACTGATTCACAAACTAAACGATTTAAAAGTAATAAACAGAGCTTTTAAGAATTTTTTTTTTTTTTTTTTTTTCTTTTAAGCTTTTTAAAAAATGCATTTAAGTCACCAGATGTCAAATTAGAAATTTTAATTTTTTTTTTTTAAATGACATTTGCTGGACTTACTAAAAAAATATTTTTTCGCTTTTACTCCAAATAGGCAATTTGCCCAGCTAGGACTATTAATTTCCTTTTGGCATTTTGCATCGATTCGAAGCGTTGTTTCACTTTTCAAATTGTGTCCACCAAATATTATCGCCCTGTCTTATATTTAAAGAAATGAAATAATGAAGAATTTGCATGAATGTATTTATGTTTCTCGCAATGTGATAAAACAACGGTACCTACAGGCATCAAAATTTGAATAACATAATCTTCCATTGAATATCGGCATTTGGAAACCCTAATTTGAATTTCAAAATTGTTTTATTATCGATTTCATATTTTGCTACACTTCAACGTATTTTTAATTAACAAACTAAACAATTTCAAAGCCGACAATGTCAAAACTGTACTGGGGGGGGGGAATTATCTCCAGCGCGCGAGACTGTGTATCTAAAATTCTAGATATATGCTCATTTTAAAATTAGTTTGCGATATAGCTGTTGAATTGACTATTATTGATTAAGTGCGAAAAACGTAATATTTAATAAATAAAGGTAACACGCAAAATGTTAAAAAAAAAAAACGCAAAACGCCCCTTCGGATGTAATTTAAAGTCTGAAACCTTTCAGATTTTTTTTTTCTTTTAGTCCAAAGGGACTTTTGCCTGAAGGACTATTGTTTCGTTTTGCGATTTTTCATTGAATCACTATAAACGGCGAATTACTTTTCAAACTGTTGCCATCAAATGTTAGAGTCCTGCATTATATTTGAAGAAATTAAATAATGAAAAATCTGCATAAATGTATGTATGTTTCTCGCATTATGATAAAACAACGGTACATAGAGCCATCAAATTTTGAATGACGTGCAATTTGTTTTATTATCGATTTCATATTTTGTAAAACTTTAACGAATTTTTGAGTAACAAACTCAACGATTTAAAAGCGAGCAATGGCAACACTGTACGGGGGGGGTATTTTTTATCTCCAGCGCACGGAACTGTGTCTCGGAAATTCTAAAGATAGGCTCATTTAAAAATAATTTTGCTACATTGCTATTGAACTGAATTTTATGGTTTAAGTGCAAAGAACATGATATTTAATAAATAAAGGCAACACACAAAATGTAAAAAAAAAAAAAAAAAAACCGCTCCTTTGGACGTAATTTAAAATATGAAACCTTTCAGATTATTGTTATTATTATTATTATTTTTATTTTATTTTTATTATTATAACTACTTTAGGCGGTTCGCCGCGCAAGCAGATAGTAATTTGAAAGCTAATAATTCTTAGGCGCAAATTACAGCAACAGTTTCTTTAAACAACCGCTTTTGTGGCTGCCGTAAATGAAAGAAATATCAAATTACAGGAAACCCTCTCTTTGAGACGATCTCAATAAGACGATCATCTTTGAAAGTCAGCAATTTTTCTAAGAATGAAACGAATAATGACATTGAAATGACCTCTCTAAGACAACCATGTCCACTGAAAATGAAAATCATCCGAAACCGTCAGTAGATGTCTTAGAATTCGCTATGTTTTATTTCATACTGCTTAAATGTGCGAATAGTGAAGTAAAAGATACGGAAATGAAATTGCCTTTGTGGCTCCAGGGTTAATCTGTGTGATATAAATACTACTCAAAATTTACCCAAAATCTCTAATAACTGGTTATTTTTACAAATCAAAGCTTTAAACTGATATTTAAGATAAGATGAAGGTTAAATTTTTTTCATCTGTTTGGTATTACGTATTCAGAGTAAATATACATGGAATTAATGGTAACATTTGAACTTACTTTTAAAATCTATATGACCTAGACAGATTCTTTCTTTTTTCTCAGTACTGCAGTATTAATCGGTACAGGTACAGATAAAAGTATCTGGGACATCAGCGATATACACTGCGTGGGGGGAAAAATGAGACATTTCTATATCTCCCGTTCTACTGGGCCGATTGAAGAAATTTAGTTTGCGTTTTTCATGCCTCGAAAGCAGGACTTAGGATATAAATTAGATTTATATGTAGCAGTGTTCAAATGTAGGTATTTTGACACAAAATCGGACTTTTTCTGAAATGACATGCCAATTGTTCCCTCCCATATTTCGATTCTACAGCTCAGATTATGCCAAACTGCCAAGTTTTGTAAAACTCGCAAGACTAGTTTTTAAAAAATTAACTCTCAAAATTTTAGCTTCTCCATGTTAACTGAATTTGATATACAGTTATTAATATCTCTTTTTTTCATTAAACTTACTTGATTCCTTCTCCCAGAATTCGAAATTTAAGTTCATTTTAAATATCTCATAGCGTATAAATAATGTTTTATTCCGTATCTCACTTTTAGTGCTATATAATCTTCCACAGATTTTATATAAATAAAATCTATAACATAATGGGTATTTATACTATATGTAGTTCTTGATGTAAAAAAGATAAACTTTCGTACTGTAAAAATTCCATCTATGTGAATAAGTATGAATATACTCATATACACATAATTATACTAAATAACTAATTTAATGAAACTAAATTCCTATAGAAAAATGGGGAAAGTGTAGAATCGCCCACTGCTTGGCGTGTTTTTAAGAATTGCACATACTCGGTATCCATTTACACATCGACCTATTTTCACTTAAAAAAAATATCTCAGAACTGCACAAAAATGCCATTGTGCACTCCTTTGACTTTATTCATGTACACATCAACCTATTTTCACTTTAAAAGTCAAAAGAAAATTGATAAAAATCCAATTCCTTTTACTTTTGTACAAAGTGCCAAATAAATAAGTAGGTGATTCTGCACTTTACCCGAAAAAATATATAAAAATACTATTTACCTATATATATTAATAATTTATTATTACACAAGGTTTTTCATATATCATCTCAAGGGAACATAAATTTAATTAAAGCGATGCATTATTGGAATAAATTTGAGTCAGTGTTTTAGGTGCAAGTTATTTAGATTTCTATTGTAGAAAGAATACTTGAAATAATGTATAGAAATATTATTTTGAACCATAAAAATTCTCAATAGTAAAATTTAAAGTACTGAAAAGGTATCTATTGTTTTTGACAGTAGATTATATAATATAAAAATACCTCATGCTGAGCATTTTCTGAAATTACAATGCTAAATGAAATTGATATAGTGCAGTATTTAGCAATAATAACTTTTTGTAAACAAATGTGGCTATATTCGCTTAATTGTAATAACAGTAATTTTAACTGCATTTGTATAAGGCTGTACAGAAGATTTATTTATATGGGTTTTCATCCGCAGAGAACAACCGGATTCCCTGTGGAAGTGATTCCGAAAATAATGTTTAAATATTACTCTAACTATATTTGAAAGCAATGCTATAACAGTGCCCTTATAAGACTCATGATCCGAAAAGCTTTGGTTTTAAATGTCTCGTAAAAACTTTCAATTACTTCTGCAAAATTCATACCCACGTAAAAATTACTACACCGAAGTCAATTGATTATACAGCAAAACGTTCCTAAAACAATCAACTCCACAATTCGAGATAATGCGAGTTTCCTGTAGCCTGACAAAACTATGAATGATTTTTAAGTCCTGTTATTTAATTATTGTCCTGACAAATGTGCCATTATCAGAGGTGGTCATTTAAGAAAATAACCACTATATGAGGTTTCAACTAAATGTAATTTTTTTCAAATAAATAATTCACTTTTTATACTCCCAAGACTAGTACATTTAATATTACATAAATCTTATTCACAAATCTATTTCTATTTCAAAAGCAATTTATGAAAAACACATTTGAAATTTTCTTCATCAAACTAATAATAATGAAAATTAAAGTATGCATAAAAATGATTATATGTGTTTTAACAAAATAGCACAAAATATTTAATGTAAAAATGTGGTTCTAGTCTCATACTTGTAAAGAAAAATAGACCAAAAAGAAAAAACAATGTAAGCTACTATGATCATCTAAATTTTCACATAATTTTAGTAGTGGAAAAAAGATTCCTTGAGCTTGTATGTCTTGTCTACCCCATTCAATAAGTAATAAACACATTAAATACTTCAATGTTTATTTCATTAATAAAACTTACCTTTTTTGCTCGCGAAATATAATTAGAACATTTTTTAAAACATAAAAAAACATTCTTTTTGCTCGGCCACATCACATTAGTCGAAAAATTCAAAATTGAATCATGCAAGATCATTTTTAAGTAAGGTATGCTCAAATTTATTAGTACATAATATTCAAATGATAAAGCATCTACATGAACAAGCTTTAAAAAAGTATTTCTAAACTGTAATCAAAAAAATAAATTTTCCAAAATACAGTTTCAGTAGAATGCAAAAACTACATTTCTGCATCTGCACACTGAAACAAATTATCAAGCCTGAAATTATCACTTTTCAGTCTTTAAGCACATTGTTTTTCAGGATAAAAGTAAAGATGGAAAATCAATTTCACGCTCAGAAACTCCTTCACAACTAGTCAGTTATCAGCAACGTTCTCTCAAACATTAGACACGATTACACGTGCATGGCTTTAGTGGTATATTCATGGTCAGTGCTGGTATTTTATTATTTATTACTAATTTCTAAACAGTAAAACATAGTAAAATTTGTAATACAGTAAATCCTAGTAAATAATATATTGCATTACTACAACCACGAAGAAAATAACACCACCATCACACAACAATAACTAGAGCGGCGTCATATTGCTTGTTTGGGAAACTTCTGAGAGTGGGGGAGGGAGGGGGAATTTTTTCTTCACGTCAGCGTTAACAGGGAGAAAAGTTTTGCGATTGTGAATGAACTTGTTCGCGTTAAAGAGATGTTGGTTGATACCGGTGTTTATTTGTAATATCAGAAATGTAAGTGCTTATGTGTGTGTATTCAGAGAACCAACTCGTAGCAAAAACCACCTCCCTAAGACGACCGCCTCTGAAAGAGACCAGTATTTCTGAAAACATAAGTATACTTTGGTATTGAATATTCCCTGTGTAAGGCGACCATTCACAAAGAAAATTCTGCAAGTGTGTCTGGTCGCCTTAGAGAGATTCATTCCGTAGATGCAATCTCCTTAAGACGACCACCTCTAAAAGATAAACGTATCTCTGAGAACGTGAGTATCTATTGGTATTGAGCATCACCTCTCTAAGGCGACCACTTGCAAAGATGAATTTTTATTTGCGGCTGGTCGCCTTGGAGAGACCTCGTTGTGTGTGGTGTATATGATTACTGTTATTGTTTCCGAAAAAAAATTTTAATTAAAAAAATAGCATATTGTGTAAAAACCCTCTCTAAAACGACCACCTACGTATACAGGTTACTCTGGTGGTCTTAAAGAGATCATATTTTCATTCTGTTAATTTTATTGTTTACAAGAAGTATATTAACGTCAGATAAAAAAATAGCACAAACCCATATAAACCAACAGAAGATTTATTATTATATTGATACCAGTAAGAAAACCAGCAAAAGTCAATATAAACCTATACAAACCAGTACAAAGTTCTGCCATTGAATGTTGGTTGTATGGGTGTCAATTGATACCAGTAAGAAAAACCCACAGAGATCAATAGAAACCAGTAAAAGTCAATAGAGACCATCAAAAATTCTATAGGTACCAGTAGAAAGTTTTACTGGTTTCTATGGGTCATTTTGAAACCAGTAAAAAAAACCCACAGAGACCAACAGAAACCAGTAAAAGTCAATAAAAACCCATAAAAAGTTTTACTGGTTTCTATGGGGCATTTTTAGTAGGGAATGCCTTCTCATGATAATTAACTCTTAAAAATTCTAAAATTTAACATAAAAATTTAAAAAAAAAAAAAAAAAAAAAAAAAGGAAAAATATCTGAAAGGTTTCAGATTTTAAATTACGTCCAAAGGGGCATTTTGTTTTAACATTTTGTGTGTGTTATCTTTATTTATTAAATATCATGTTCTTCTCACTTAAACCATAAAATTCAGTTTAACAGCAATACCGCAAAATAATTTTAAAATGAGCATATCTTTAGAATTTCGGATACAGAGTCTCGCTCGCTGGAGATAATTTTTTTTTTTTTCCTGTACACTGTTTCCATTGCTCGCATTGAAATTAACGAATTTTAACGAATTTTTGATTAAAAAATTCGTTAAAGTGTTACAAAATATGAAATCGATCATAAAACAAACTTCGAATTCCAAATTAAGGCTTCCAGATGCCTATATTCGCAGGAGTATTACGTTATTCATAATTGGATGACTTTAGGTATCGTTATTTTATCACAATGCGAGAAATATAGATGCATATATGCAGATTCTTCATTATTTAATTTCTTTAAATATAATACAGGGCGGTAATATTTGGTGGCAACAATTTAAAATGTGAAACTACGCTTGTAGTGAATCCGCGCAAAATGTTAAAACGAAATAATAGTCCTTCTGGGCAAACTGCCCCTTTCCATAAAAAATGAATTTAATCTAAAATTATTTTAAAGTCATGAATTTGAAATAATTTTCATGACATTTCGGAGCAGTATGTGATATCTTAAGCGAGGTAGCTTCAAAAGAACTGGCAGAATTTTGGATATGTAGACGATCCCTTTCAACCCTCGGGTTTGTTTTGTTGCTCGGTAGTGATGCCAACGGATGGAAAGAAATATGTGTGAGAGGGTTGGCTATCGTCTGAAAGAGATGATAGGAGATGCGAAGTGTCAATCCTCGGCATCGAGTCCACGGGGAGATTGGAAGGGTGGTGGAGAGCGGTGAGTAGAACGACACTTTTCCATCCTCTGGTGCTCTCTTTTACAGACCCGCAGAAAAGAACCGGTTTTCCATGAAAACGCTAAAAAGTGCACATAAGACAGCGAAGATGTCATGAATTTATTACGTTTTAGATTGCGTAACATTTTCTGATTTCTTTTTCGTAAATTATAAAAAAATATTTTTGCGATTCATTTCCCCCAAAATAAATATTATCTTAGTTAATATGTTTTTAAAGTCAAGAAACGTATATAAATTTATTCTTCTCATTTTTTGTCATAACGTTATGTTACGTTATTTTAATACAATATTAATCGGACCTCTTGGTTACAAAGTGCCAGTCCGTGGGTGTAGGATCTTTAAATTATGTTCCGAGTTAGAGAAGCGTAACAGATTGCCAGATTTACTTGCCTTTTAATAATTTCCATCAAACACTTGTCCCTCTTCATCAGAAGAAAAGTAAATTCTGCAGAATTTTCAGTCCAAACGTAACGGTTCTCCCGAATGGGATATTAGTATCGAAACACGTAAATGTGTCGTACCACTTTTCAAATTGTTGCTACCAAATATTGGAAACTGCATGAATACATGTATGTTTCTCATATTGTGAAAAAACAACGTTAACCTTGAGCCATTCTTTCTTGAATAACATCGCACCCGAATATGGCCACCTGAAAGACCGAATTTTGTATTTCGAATTTGTTTTATTACCTCATTTCGTATTTAGTAAGACATTAAAGAATTTTTGATTAACAAATTCAACGATTTCAAAGCGAGCAGTGGCAACAGTGTGCGAATTCAACTCCACGGCACAAGAGTGTCTATCGGAAATTCTAAAGTTGTGCTGTTTTTAAGTATTTTGTAATTTCGCCGCTGAATGGAATTTTATGTGGCGTTGGAAGAACGAGATATTTCATAAATAAAGTTAGCATACAAAACTTCAATAATAACCGCCCCTCCCCGTCGAAAAAAAAAAAGTTTTGCAGAGCCATCTTAGTAAGAAAAGTGAACATTGATATGATCAACTGAGAAAAGACGGTGTGTGTCTGAACTGTATGCCAACACTAAACTCTGCGTCCGGAATTCTAAACATATACTGTTTTTAAAATTTTTGTAATTTTGCTGCTTAATTATCCATATCGTAAATGCATAGAAAATGATGCTTAATAATAAAGTTGAAAAACAAAAAACGAATAATAATAATAAAAGAAAATCTGAAAGGTTTCAGTTTTTAAATGACGTCCAAAAGGTCTTTTTTTAACATTTTGTGTGTTGCCTTTATTTCTTAAATATCACATTCTTTGCACTTAAACCATAAAATTCAGTTCAAGAGCAATACCACAGAGAACATATTTTTAGAAATTCCGATACACAGTCTCGGGCGCTGGAGGTAAAAATGTTTTTTCTATACAACGTTGCCAATGCTCGCTTTGAAATCCTTGAGTTTGTTAATCAAAAATTCTTTAAAGTTTTACAAAATATGAAATCGATAATAAAACGAATTCCAAATTTCAAATTTGGGCTTCCAGAAGGCCGTATTCACAGGAGGATTACGTTATTCGAAATTGGATGGCTCTAGGTACCGTGGTTTTATCACAATGTGAGAAACATACATACATTCTATCAGATTCTTCATTATTTAATTTCTTTTAATATAATACAAGACGATAATATTTGGTGGCAATAATTTGAAAAGGGAAACAACGCTTATAGTGAATCCACACAAAATGCCAAAACGAAATCATTAGTCCTTAATACATTGCCCCTTTGGACTACAAAAAAGGGGGATATTTGGAGGGAGGGTAACATCAGGTTAACTTTATAAACTGCAAGCTCAACGAAACCTTTCATATTTTTATTAACTTTTTTCATTAGTTTTTTTAATTTAATTTAATTTTATTTATTTATTTTCCTCCCTTGTTCTTGGAAAAAAAAATTGTTGCCTGAAAACTAAATATAGGTTACATGTTTTGGCAAACTTTTAAATTTTACCCTGGCATGTTCTCTTTTACATATTTTTAAAAATTTTAAATTATATTTACGAAATATTCGCTCCCCCTCCCTCCTGCTTTAAAAGCCTCATTATTCAAGTGCTAGTCATTTGTTTTTCCCCTTTCTTTATTGTCAGTGTGAAAAATTCTTTTCCCACAAGTTGTTTAACCCATTTTTCGAGCCAGCGTTCTTTTCTATCGTCTGATTCACCAAGAAGCTACGTTCTTGAAGGAAGTGTTCTTCAGCCTGTCCACCGATGTCCGGATCAGAGGTCACGGAAGAATTGTCGAGGTCAAACTTTTTTTTTTTTTTTTTTTTTTTTTTTTTCCCGAATGAAAAGGGCACGCTCGCAGGGGGTTCTTTATGCTCTCTTATTCTACGGCATTTCGAAAACAAGCGCTATGGAATATTTCTCGTCAACAAAGTATGTCATCATTCAAAATATATTTAATTCTTTTTTTTAACCCCTTCCTGTTTTCTTTTTTTATATACGTAACTTAGCAACGGTTTTAATAGATTTCATCGTCTGTCATAATCTTCACGTTCTTTTATATTCTCTGTATTCAATTAGCTGACCGCGCAGACGATTTCAATACCACATAAAATTTATTTTCTAAGCCTGCTTTCAAACATAGCTGAGAACTGCAGCTGTGATAATGAGTAATTTTTTGTGTAAGTAAGTTTAAAATTATTTTAAATAATACACCGAAACATTTTTAAGAAGTTTTTCAAGTTTTATTGGGAAGGTTTTATGTGCTTCTAAAGAAGGAAGACTTATTAAAAACAAAATATTTATTAAAAGCAATGGAATTGTAACTGAACAAGTTAAAAACGAACAACCTTCAAAACCACAGTTCGCATTTTTCACAATAACTTGTAAGGAGTTGTATAGTTGGGTTTGTGTATTCGATTTGGATATAAAGAAATCATTGTAAAACAGTAATTTGGGCAAAGCATCGAAATAGCCTTCGCCTAAGGGGAAGAATGCCTTCATGGAGGAAACTTCCTCGTATACACGTACACATGTGAAAAACCACGGAAACGCGCGTGCTGCCAACCCCGGTGTTCATGCGATGCGTGCGTTGTTATACAACAATTTCAAATTAACTAGAAGTGGACTGTACTAAATATTTTATTCGACAACTTTAATCAAAATGCGTGCCATCTTTCAAGCGATGACTTACTACTAACAACAACAGCAATAAAAAAAAAACTGAGTAAGCGTTTACAGGGTTGCTGTAATGAACATCTGCACCATGCAAGGCGCCAAGAAGAGAAAAAATGACGTAATCTTACAGTTAAATAGTCTTAATGACTTAACATACCCCCCGGCATTGAAGGGTTACTTCAATAATTTCGTACGATAATACTCATAATAACCTACAAAATTGTACAATTACTGCCTTATACAATAATGCAATACGAATAACATCTCTTAATTCAATATAATAATATTCAATTTTCAATACAAAATTTTATACACAATACAATGTACAATACAAGTTTTATAATAATAAGCTAACACTTAACTAACTTAGGAAGCTTCTTCTTGGGGTAAAATTGCAATTTTTGTAATTCCACGCTTAATGATGCCCTTTGCTGTCTGTATTTCTACTACTCTAACCTTACCGTCAACTCCAGGAAAAATTCTTGTAATGCGCTCTAACATCCATCTACAAACAGGAAGCTCATCCTCCTTTACTAGTACTAGCATACCTATTTTAATATTCGTTTGTTCTACCTTCCATTTTGAACGCTGTTGTAGTGTGTTTAAATAGTCCCTATGCCAACGATTCCATATCAACTGGACAAATCTGGTAGTTCGTTTCCATCTTGAGAGTCTGTTTTCAGGTATATCAATTAATTCGGGTTCTACTATAGCATTCAAGGGTCTTCCAATGAGAAAATGACCTAGTGTTAATGCCTCTAAATCATTTACATCGGAAGATAAGGGAGTAATAGGGCGAGAATTTAAAACAGACACTATCTGAGTTACTACAGTTAATAACTCCTCGAAAGTCAACCTTGCATTACCTACAATCCGCTTTAAGTGATATTTCACGGATTTTATTCCAGATTCCCATAGTATACCAAAATTAGGTGTCCGTGGGGGAATAAACTTCCATACTATTCCTTCTTCACCTAAATAATCTTCTAATTTTTTGTCAGGATTTCTAATTAAATTGTTAATTCTTTGCAATTCGGCATTTGCGCCAACGAAGTTTTTTGCATTGTCTGAGAAAATGATTGAGCATTTTCCGCGCCTAGCAATAAATATCTTTAAGGTGGCAATAAATGCGTCAGTGGTGAGATCACTCACTAGTTCGAGATGCACTGCCTTTGTTATAAGGCAAATGAAAAGAGCTAAATATACCTTATGAAGAGTTCCTTTCCTCTGTCCCTTGTACCTAATAAGAAATGGACCGCAAAAATCGGTGCCGACATGATTAAAGGGTGAGCTTGGATTTACGCGCTCTGCAGGTAATGACCCCATAATTTGTTTGATAGTGACTAGTTTATTTTTACTACAAATTATACATTCATGGGTAATCTTTCTAGTTAAATTCCTACCTTGTAATGGCCAAAATTTCTGTCTCATAAAACACAATAATGCTTGCGAACCTACGTGTAAATATTTCCGATGATAATGCTCAGCAATCAGCTTAGTTAGTTTGCATTTAATAGGCAAAATTATTTGATGTTTTTGTGAAAACATTACATTGGCCCCTTGTAATCGGCCTCCTACTCTCATTACATTATTTGCATCCAAAAAAGGGTTCAAAGAAAGTAAGTTACTTTTATTATTAATGGGTTTACCTTGTGCGAGGGAGTTGTAATCTGAATAAAAACTACATTTTTGAACCTCTCTTACTAAAAAGGATTCTGCCTCATTTAACTCCTTTGAACTTACTCCTCCTGTTCTTCTCTGTGCTCCTTTCTGTTTTGCACACCTAGAGTTCCAAATGAACCTGAAAATATAACTAACAACACGTAATAATTTTAAATAATTGTTAGTGATATCTAAGACATTATCAATAAATTTTGAAGGCAAAGTGCATAGACAAGCAATGTCAGTTCTTTTTCTCAGTTCATTAGAAAATGTCTCTGTTTTTTCTAATTGTTCAAAGTCAATGTTCTTGTTAGGTATGACACCCTCACTCAAGAATGGAGGACCTTTCCACCACAGATCAGCATCATGCAGCTTGTCAAAATTCAGTCCTCGAGAAATAAGGTCTGCTGGGTTCTCCTCTAAACGCACATAATTTCACTGGCATGTATGTGATAGCTCTTGGATCTGCAACACTCGATTAGCAACAAACGTTTTTAGTACATGCGGGGGATTCTGAAGCCATGCTAACACTATGGTTGAGTCACACCACAGACATATTTTACTGATGTCCAATTTCAATAAAGGCACCACCTTTGCAACAAGCTGTGCTAGCAGTACAGCTGCGCAGAGTTCCAGTCGAGGTACTGTCAGCGGTTTTAGTGGAGCTACTCTGGGCTTGCTGCAAAGCAAATGTGAAGATAAATTATTGTCACTTCTACAGCGTAAATAGATGGCTACTCCGTATGCGTGTTCTGATGCATCTGAAAATCCATGAATTTGTATATCAGAAAAACTATCCTGTAAAACATATCTACTAACTTTCAAATTGTTGATAGATTGCATTGAATCAATAAAAAGTTGCCAATCCTTAATTATCCTTTCGGGTAGCGGATCGTTCCAATCAAGCTTCAATAACCAAAGTCTTTGGATGAAGATTTTTGCTTTTGTTATCCCTGGACCAAGCAGTCCTAATGGATCATAAATGCGAGCAATATCAGACAACACTGTTCTCTTTGTGTAAGTAGTTGGTTTCTTCATGGTTGATTTGTACGAAAAACAATCTATCTTTGGATTCCATAATAATCCTAAAGTTTTGATGCTCTGATCGTCATCGAAATTACTGAAAGAATATTCCTCTTGTCCATCCGGAAACTGCAAAAGATCAGGATGATTAGCAGACCATCTGTGCAGACGCATTCCTCCACGTGATAATAGGTTAATCAATTGCGACTGTAATTCTTTAGCCTCTATTAGAGTATGGGCTCCTGTGAGTACGTCATTGACATAAAAATCCCTTTGTACTATTGGCGCTGCTAACGAAAAATTGTTTTTCTCGTCTTCTGCTAATTGATTAAGTGTGCGTGTTGCTAGATATGATGCGTTGGAAGTACCGTAAGTTATAGTCTTCAGTCTATAGACCTTAACTGGTTCTTCTTCACTACTCTTCCATAAGATGCGTAATAAATCTCTTTGATGTTCTTTAATCAAAATCTAACGATACATTTTTACAATGTCTGCTGTGAAGGCAATTTTATGCGTTCGAAATCTGCAAATAATATCAAATAGTTCGTTTTGAACTAACCCTCCATTCAGCAGAATATCGTTTAACGAAATTCCAGTAGTCGTAGGAGCAGTGGCATCGAACACTACCCTAAGTTTAGTGCTAGGTTTCTCGGGCCTGAAAACCCCATGGTGAGGAAGATAATATGAGAAACTAGAGCTATCCCCTTCATCAATTTCTTCGGAATGGCCTAATTCATTACATTCCTTAATGAAATCTTCGTATAAGTGTTTCATTGCGGGATTGCGAGTGAAGCGTTTAAGTAGATAATTCAGTCTTTTTCTAGCGTTTTCTCTCGATTCCCCTAAAAGGCTAAGTCCTTCCTCCTTAATTGGCATTTCCACTACATATCTGCCATCATCTTGCCTCGTGTGTGTACGAAGAAAGTGCTGTTCACAAAATTCCTCTTCCTGACTTTTCACTTTTTTGCTTCATTAATACCTTCAATCTCCCAAAACCTTCTCATGTTGTCAGATAAATTATCCCCATTTTCCACAAACCCACAAAAATTATCAACACTGCCTTGCTGCGGCATGCGTACTGACCCGCTAACGATGTATCCAAAAACTGACTGATAGAGAATCAGGTCTTGCATATTTATGCTATTTGTTCCCAGTAAATCAAAAAATATTTCGTTAGATAATAAAACATGTATTTGACCAGGTTTATAAAATTCTGGATCAGCTAAACCAATGAGTTGCAACTGCTTAACATCAGGAATGTTTATATATCTAGCAGGCGTTACGCGAGTTATTTTTGGAACAACAAAAAATTGTAAGGTACGAATAAAATCTCTAGTAGTGTTAGCGATGGTTGCTATAGCTTTTTCCTTAACACCCATAACTGTACCATTGATACCTGAAATAAAAGCGTTTATTTTTCTTTTCTTCAAATTCAATAACTCAGCACCTTATTTAGTAATGAAATTATTTTGAGAACCGGAATCCAGCAAGGCTCTCAGCGAGATAAATTTTCCATCATTACCCTTAACGAAAATAACTGCAGTTGAAAGTAGAACTTGTTTATTAAGAGAACTGCAAATATTCAACGCAGTACCGTTAATGGACTTTGCTTGGTTGGTTTCATTAGTGTCACTAACCTTTTGGCTGCTTGCCATTGGAGTAAATGTATCAGCATTTGGAGAAAGATTACAGCTTAATTTATTAGTCTTGTTTGTGATTTGATTCGATGTGCCATTTGCTTTATTGAAATTTTCTTCATTTCGATCAAAATGTAAGAGCGAATTGTGAAATTTCTGACATTTTCTGCATGTATTAGAACGTTTACAGTCCTTGATTGTGTGGACCGAAGATAAACAATTGAAACATAGTTTCTTTGTCTTTACAAATTCAAATCGTTTCTTGACTGTTAGATTTAAGAATTGCGCACATTTCAACAATAAATGATCAGCTTTACTATAAGGACAATTTTTTGAATTTTTCGAAAGTGATGTAAGAGCTTTGGTATTAAATGAACGTTTCGATTCCCCATGCGGAGGTTTGTAATGTGATAGGGTGCGAGCGTGTTCCTTCAAAAAACATGTCAGTTGTTTAACCGTTCCTATCTCGTCTTTTTTAAGTGACCTTTCCCACCAACACCGAGTATTTCTATCCAACTTTTCAACTAATAAATAAACAATTAACGTGTCTGAAAATTCTTCCACCTTTTGCTCCAATGCTTCCAAGGATCGTAAACATTCATGCACCTTATCGATAAATTTTAAAAGCGACGAAGTAGAATCACTCGTTTGAGGTATAGAAATTAATTTCTTTATGATAGAATTGATCAAATCTTTTTTGTTGCAATAGCGATCAACCAACAGATTCCATGCTATGTCATAATTCGAATCTGAAATTGGAATGGACTGAATAATATTTAAAGCGTCTGCCTTACACGAACTCTTTAAATATTGCAATTTTTGCGCATTAGTTAATTTGCTATTTTTATGCACAGCTGCGGAAAATAAATCCTCAAATTCAATCCATTCTTCGATTTTCCCACTAAATACTGGAAGAGACAATTTAGGCAATTTTATATCCGAAACAATTATGTCTTTACTCGAACCGTTTTCATTTGAGCAGCTATTCCTTTGAGAACGGACCTCAGAAATTTTTCTTTTAATTTTCAAATGAATTTCATCGAGATTATCTACTACATTTTCCTTTTCCTTAATGAATTCGTCAGTGTCCTTTTCTTCACAATGTGCAAATAAAGAATCGAAAATATTACTTAATTCCTTTTTAAATTCTAATATTTTTGATTCGTATAACTCCAAAAAGGAAATATCTGCTTCATTCACTGTAGAATTTACCTTATTTTCAAACTTTCTGATACTGCATTTTAAACTCTTTTTGTTAGCTTTAATTGCTTTCAATTCACTCATCATGAACAAATAAATAATTTATCACTTACCGTGATTGCAGATTTCTCGACAGCGACACCGGAAATGAACGATGACACAGTATTCAATCTTAATTGCGTAATCCACACGAAATGAAAGCATTCCAAACACTCTATATGAAGTTATGCGTAATACAACCAAACGAAAGTATTCCAAATGTTCTAAAAGGTTAATTTTAGCAACGATGTCTTTTACCTGTGGCTCGGCGGGCCATAAAGTGTTCATGCGATGCGTGCGTTGTTATACAACAATTTCAAATTAACTAGAAGTGGACTGTACTAAATATTTTATTCGACAACTTTAATCAAAATGCGTGCCATCTTTCAAGCGATGACTTACTACTAACAACAACAGCAATAAAAAAAAACTGAGTAAGCGTTTACAGGGTTGCTGTAATGAACATCTGCGCCATGCAAGGCGCCAAGAAGAGAAAAAATGACGTAATCTTACAGTTAAATAGTCTTAATGACTTAACACCCGGGGTTCGAGCCTTGGAGCGAACTACCAGTGTGCAGCTGCTCTAGCGTTCGACCGTTGCTCATTTGTTTTCGGAAACACATTCGTTTTCGGACACATGTGTTTTTTCAGATATTAGCTACTAAATATTAAGGAATTGACTTTTCTTTCACATATGAATGAAATGATATTTACACATAAATGAAACAAATTTCACATTTGAAATGACTTTCGTCACAATGACTTTTCTTTCACATATGCAGAGTGTCTCATACTGAACGGGACAAAAAGAAGGCATACCTGTAAACGCTGTAATTATTTTATTTTGATAAATCAAGCATACCTGTGAAAGCAAACAAACAAATAACGCGAACAAAGAAACAGGCATTCTTTATACACATAGATTTTGTAAAACATATAAATTTTTTATTAACAAGCTCTACGATTTGAAAACGAGTATTGGCAACACTTCACTTTTCGAAATAAAGCATTTTTATCTCCAACGCGCGACACTGTTGCCACTCGGAAAAATGCGTGCGAAATTTAGCGCTTTCAGAGTTTTTAATGAATATTTCCGCTGATTAAAGTCGTACGCAGAGGGAAATAGCCCAAATGACTTCCCACAAATTTTTGGAATCGGGAATAATGTACTTAATGTTTGGCGATGCTATTTTTATTTCAGTGTAAAACTTGGAAATTTTTTATTAACAAACTTTAGGATTTGAAAGCGAGCAGTGGCTACACTTCTGGAAATAAAGCAGATTTTTATCTCTAGCGTGAGAGACTGTTACCACTGGGAAAAATGGGGGCGACAATTAGCGTTTTCAGAGTTTTAAATTAATATCTCTGATTTTAGCTCTTTCCCCCCCCCCCGGAAAAAGTGGACGTCTACCTTTTCCGGGACCCAGAAAAGAATTGCAGAAAGTTTGGTGAAGATAGCAATAGTAGTGACTTAGTTAATCGCGAACAAACAAACACACAAATAGACATTTTTCTTTATTTATATAGATTTAATTGTTTACCTTTTATTTAATAACTTATTATATTTTTATTTATCTCTTTACATTTTATTAAATTTTAATATTAATTATTCTAATAATTAATTATTTAATTTTAATTATAATTATAATTTATTTAATTTTAATAATTAATTATTTAATTAATTTTTTACTAGCTATTTTATTTATTTATTTATTTTTGTTCTTCTTTACTGACAGTTTTACAAAGGACTCCAGCACTTCTAATTTTAGAAATTAAACTCTGATCGAAGCTATGCAATTTTGTACAAATGTTCAATGTCTGCTCCTCTGGTGACACGGCAAATATCTATGTGTCATTCCATTTCCTGCCACACTTATGATAGAATATCCTTTGTTAATGATTCGAGCATTTCAGTTTTCCGCTGCTTCAGTTGCTGTAAGTTTGTGTAAGAATGTTCTGTTTTGTTCCATTTCAACGGAAGAACTGCTTTTAGTAGAGCTTGGGAAGATATATAATGTTTCTTTATTCTTTTTTCCAAGCCACTACATTTATATCCTATAGGATTTAAGACATGAATATATGGAGAGTTTTGGGAACTTTGGGACTGCTGCTTATTAACTATTAATGGGCATTTAAGGGTATTTGCTTGAAATACTTATCGAGATACAACTTGAAGTTCAAGTTGCAGATGCTTTCAGGCTTCGATTGAGAATATTCATTTTTACCTCCCTATACAAAGCAAAGAAAGTATTGTAATCACGAAAAATTTCGGGTATCATGTTTTAACGAAAATATCCATTTTGACCGCTATCCAATGCAATTTAACGATGTTTTTACGTGACATCTGTACGTAAAGATAAGTTTTTAAATTATCTTTACTTTATCTTTATTAAGTTTTTAAATAAGATTTTAAATGGATTCAGAGGAGATTTTTTTCGTGACATCTAGTGTTTTATGTATGTATTTCGTGTAACTCAAAAACGAGTAATCTCAGAGCATGGGAATTTTGTATATAAAACTGCAATAACATGTAGTTGTGTGCCTCTCTTTTTGGTTGCAATCGGCAGCCCCAAAATTATATATGTATATATATATATATATGTATATATATATGTATATATATACCCAGTCTGTTACTCGACTCGGTGAGCTCAGTTTTTTTTTCCCTTATATGTTGGTAAATTGCGCATTTTTTGCTTTGAAAATGATTGAATTATATTGTTCTTGTCTTTCAGTTAAAGTTTTTACACGTTTAATTAATCTTCATGTAATAGTTGTAGAATTATCAACAATTTAAAAGTTAATTTAGAAGTCAAACAACAAAAATCAGCGTTATATTTTCAAATTTTCCTAGGACTAGTTTCAATGGTTTTACCGAGCCATCATCCTCAGCTGCAAAAGCTCAAATGAACGAGACAAGATATAATGATTAGATAAGAAAGCCTGGACAGGAAATAAGTTACTGGCGCCATCTGTTGATGAAGCCGGAACTAAAACATAATTTCTTTAAAGGCTGAAGGCAAAGATGGATTGGAATTATTGCATCTTAATTTAAAAGTTGTTTAAATGCGGCTAAGTTTATTTTTTTACCATAGCAGCCACTTTGTTTGAATTTCAAATTTAGCAGAATAGTGAATTAAGTCAATTTCTGCCCCCCTCAGTGTCTTTTTGCGGAGTGGGACCAATATTATGTATATATATAATTTTTACGTTTTTTCATCTTTAATATCGTTTGTTTTTGTTCTTATATTTGGTAGTATTAAGCTTTTTATAATTTATTTAAATGATTCCATTTTATTCCTTGATTAAAAGAATCTTAAATGCTAATAAAATGCAGTAAATACAGTTGATCACATTTGTTTTCAGACACTTGTAGTTTCAAAATTTATTTGTGCAAATTTTTGTCCTAAATATTAAAACACAAATTTAAGATTGTTGTGCGGTTTCGTGGATTTGAAGTAATTGATAATAACATTTGATGAAGAATCAAAATACAATTTATTCGCCATTATTACACAGAACAGCTCCAAAGATACGTTTACATTCGTCGAAAAACTACCACAAACAAGCTGAAACAATCAGCAACACAGATATAACGGTGAAGACAGTTTCGCGGCAAAGCACTTAAGTACAGCTCTCGACTCGGTCGATCACTCTCAAGCTAATCTCTGAACTCAGACTCTACTACTGTGCCTGTACGGGCAGGGTGTATATATAGCTTTAACCTACCTTCGAGAATATTCCCGAGAAAAAACTGCTAAGAAGGCATTCTAGAATATTCGCTCCGTCTATGGCATATCGTCAATAGGACGATTTCGCGCCAAATCGTGCTACCCTGCCTTTTTATTGCCACTTCTTGGTAGTTTCAGGAGATTGTCGGCATATTTCTTTCGCTGGAACCGCTTTTTGTGGAAAACCACCATATAACTAGTTTTGCATAATTATCGTTCAGATTTTGCAGAGTACTTGATTTTCATTATATCTCTTTTTATTAAATTTACACTTTATATGCTATGTAATTTAAAAAATAACCTTCGAATAGGATGAATATTTGCACATTCTACTGAATTGCCTAGATCTGAAGAATTTCTTTTACTTCCAGATTTTTACCTTATGTCTGCATAACCAGCATTTATTCCATTCGCCTTCTTATTATTGATAGGAAAAATTACAGTTACGTGAGAGATTTGGAATACTGAAGTTCATATGAATGTTGAATACTGGGAACAAATCCGGCACTCTGTCATAATTAAGTAATACTCTGAATAATAAAATTTTAAGAAAACATCAGTCTCATTCACGGGAAAAAATACATTTTTTAAAAACACATTCAGGAAATCTATCACAAGTGACAACATAAACGATCTACAAATATATTTTTAAATATTTAATTAACTTATAAGTTGAAGATAAACCAAGAGAAAAAGTATCGAGAATTCGTTGGCATGTATCAACAGCAAAGAAAACATAGTTTCCAATAGCAAAAAGAAAACAGTTTCAAAATGTCTAAAAGACTACCGAGAGCACACTCTCAAAACGTTTGCGAAAAAAAGATGCCATCACAAATACAAAATATTTTACGGAACATAACATTAGTTAAAAATTTTCGTTCGAAATTTTAGTTGTGATGTAGGAAAATACACATTAAATAAAAAAATGTGGGTATTCGTGTAGATGTTTGTAAAAATATATATATATATATAAACTTAGGAGATAATATAATCAATTAATCATTACTGTTTAGGAAATAAATTATTATATATATATATATATATATAAATTTTTAAGAAAATTTTGCATGTTTTCTATTTTGGTAATGATACTGGTTAAGTTAGGAAAATTTTCTGTACTGAACATATGTGTCTACGAAATTTTTTGGAAAAAGCGGAAAGTAAATAATCATTTCGATACTTCACTAGAAATCAAGTTTTATAGTTGAACAACGATTTAAAAATTAACCAAGAGTACAACGAAGTACATATATAAATTATTTTAGTAATCGGTTATAAATTTTTAAGTAGGATATATCCAGAATCTTCAAAATTAGTAATGAAACTTTCAATTTAACACTTGAGATTTTACTAAAGAAGTCTCTGTAATAGTAAAATGTTGGTTAAAATTGTGCTAACAGAAGGAAAAAATATGTTTTTTTTTAAAATATTCGCATGATATGTAATAAAAATGAAAGCATGGCCCCGGTTCAGCAATGCAATATAAGGTTTTACGTAAAAAAGTTTCTAAACTGAGTTTTTTTGTCACGTACGAAAATTAGCAATATATTAGCAGTGGACTAAGAAAAAAATTTTCAAAGATACTAAAATGGTATGAAAATTAATCAAAAAGTATAACATTTTTCTTCGCAATAAGTTATGAATGTTTTCGTTTCTGTAGAATGAAGTCAAAAAGTACTAATTTGGTAAAGAAACAAGCGCTGATTTCCTTATGAATGTGATATATTTTCTTAGATATGTTTCTAATGAAATTAGTATATAAACTTCTTTTAAGAAAGAAATAGACTTTATGAGAAAAATTTATGACAATGCTATTTTTGGTGACTTAGAGAAAATATTCAAAGTCTGTATGATCAGTGTTAAATGTCTCCATTATCTACTACATTCGAATACATCAGTGCTAGAGGAAATTAATCTATTCCTGTAGTATACTAAGATAAAAAATTCAATTTCTTTTCTTAATTTCTGATTCAGTGTGGTAGTGTTGTTGAAGTTAAATCTTCCAAACGTGTAAAAAGTTATTAAATCATACAATATAACTATTTAATAAAAAAAATTTTCCAAATCTTTACAAGGACTTGTAAAAGATAAATAAGAAAATATTTGAAAATTTAATGATTTTCAGTGACCGTAATATTTCAAAGTGTTCAAAAGGTACTTCACAAAAAACGGTTTATGAAAACACGAACACATCACAGCCATCCGTAAATAACTTTCGTCCAAACTGAAAATTTTTTACTCCAAATTTACAGTGGATACTCATGTAAACTTTCCGAAATGAAATGTACAGTATTTCATGAAATATTCATTTAACTTCAAACTTGTTTGTAATTTTGTTAAATCATATGTAATGAGTGTATGTGAGATACGAAATGCATTCATATGCGAAAAAAATAACAAACATTTAACTATCTGGCAATGAATCAAATTACATTGGAAATGAAAAGTAGAAAAAATATATCTGTATATGGAAAATTTTGATGACAATTTCTGAGTGTGTTTTTCTCGAATAAAAATCGTTAAAGGCTCCTAGGTTAGTAATGAACTACTGAATTTGGTCAATTTTCATCAAAAACGCTGTAAGAAGTTCTCCGTACTAGTGAAATATTACTTAAATTCTTTAGCTTCGTGACTTCCCTCAGACACTGGCAAGACCAACGGCTGTCAGGGCAATACAAGATAACTATGTGTTTAATAGGTTAAAGCTATGAAAGAAATAACTCTTGGGGAAAAATTATGGACATTTTCAAGAAAAATATTTTCTTATGTTCTTTCGGTATTATAATTGTAAACAATATGCAAAAATTAAGTATATACGTAGATAAATCTCATGAATAAAGGTAAATTAACATGAAATGTTTTCTTAACGTCTATGTAAATGGAAAACAGTGATCGTAATATATTTGAAAAAATAGTTCATATACAGTGCATTAAAACTTTGCTACCGATCTATGAATTCATGGAAATCAGCGAAAAAAAGTCATTTATCACGTTCGCTTGCTTACAGTATATTCTCTTGTCGTTTTAATCTTTTTGCTTTTGAGTTGTAGTATTTCTGAATTTGAAGCTTTAAAACACAAAATCACTCTGATTTATCAACTTGTGTCTAAATGTAGAGTACAGTCAATCAAATGGAAGATTTTAGCATAAGTAAATGTACTACAGACAAAATAAAATTAAAAATTCATCATTATTTTTCATGCTCTGTTCATGAAACTAGCCCTGACTTATCCCATTCGGAACATTTTAAGAAAAAATATTCGTTTCTTGTTCATGTTTTTGCATACTCAGATACTAATTTTGATGGAAATAGGGGATTTTCTTATTTCATTTTATATTTCACTGTTAAAGTCTGGCTTGGGGAAATTGTTTTCCTTGGAAATGGCCTACTTGCCCTATATGTCTGCGACTGTTCTAATAAATTACATTACTAAAAAGTGTGAATAAAATCTATCTTGAATGTTTCCTTAATCTGAAATGCAAAATGTAACCCATGTGCAAAAATAGAGCAACTTTACCTTAAAAAGTTCTCCACGAATACATCTTTTTTTCGGTCTTTACATGCTTTTCTGTGTTTATCACTTAAGCTCATTGTGTACCTATATTTTATCTAATTTGTGAAGTATTCCTGTTTGAATACTTGCATTTGAATTTGTTTAACTGATTTTAAAGTACATTTATATTTTGATAAATGCGTGGGGTTTTGAGGAACTGTAGCACCGAGTGTTCTAAGCATTCCATACTGCATTTTTCTTAAGAGTACAGCCAGTTAAAAGAGAAAATGCTTTTCGTACTTTGTGAAATGTATTTTATTTACTTATTATGTGTCATGCTCATGATAAATAAAAACATGTGCGCAGGATTGTATGGTTCCAAAGTTTAATTAAAATAATGCTTTTCTGAAAAATGTGGTCTTTCTTATGACATATTAAAAATGCGTTAAAATTTTTAAAGTTGGACACTATAGTAGATCATTATATGGAGTTTTGTCATTATTAACTATTATGTATTTGTGTGTAATTTTATTTACTATGAAAGAGAAGTTAAATGTCAAAAAAGCTGTAAAAGTACATTATTAAGCAATGTCAGTTTGAAATTTCTATCTTAAAATAACTGTATTAGGTCTTTTAAGTTAATTACTATGTTAGATCATTATTTGGAACTCTGCTCAATATTTCGTGTAATGTATCATAACTATGTAGGAGTTATTTGTCAGGTATGATAAATTAAATTTCATTCTCAAAAGGCTGTAAGAGTTCAATGCTAAATTAATTATTGACAATGTGAAATATGGGTATTTTTCAGTTAAGTTACAATGAATACGTTAAAAATATTCCAAGTTAACAAATTTTTATATTCCAAGTTGGGAAAAATCGATAAAGTTTCATTTCCATGGCTGAATATTAATTCTATGTGTATTATAGACTCTAAATTCTCCTTCACAAAATGTGACTATAATTCAAATTTAAAATAATACGTTACAATGTGGATATTCTACTCTGTAGTTAAAATATAATTCAATCTTCTGTACCTTGTTAAGAGAGTAAGGCTGTGATAAGTTCAAATAGAGTAGTGTTTATAAAGTTCTGCGGTAAATGGCGGAATCATATTAAGAATCCGAGTGACATTTTCACATGAAGGAAAAATCAATGCTGATTTTAAGTAGGATGTGTGCAAGAAAATACAGATTATTTTTGTAAAATATTTCAAAGAGTTAGCAAAATTTGTGTTAGTAGTATAAATGAATCTTACTGAATAAAAGGGAGTGTTCTGAATATATATGTATAAATGTCTGTAGAGTAAAATAAGAAGAAATGAAGTACTATTGGTTCGTATCTAAACTGAGTAGAAATTCTCCATGCATTGGTTTGAGTGGGCTTCATACCATGAAAATTTATTGATTATATTATAATTAAATTACTTTAATTTATTTATTAAAATAAATTTATTTATTTTATTAATTATTTATGTTATTTATTTCTCCTTATAAGATTTGTTTAAAGTCAGTAGGTCTTACAATAAAGAAACATGTGTAAGTCTGTATTTATTATGGGGAAAAGGAATCAGAAATACAGCATGAATATGTTTTATAAGTTAAATATAAGGGTAAATGTGTAAATGGAAAGTGTAAAAATTACATTTGTCAGGCATAAGCTTGGTGAATCCTTCGAATAAAAGTAAGACGTGTAAAAGGGAATCAACAAAGTTTTGTATAGTTGGCCAAAAAGTTAATACTGTCATTAATAGTTAGTACAATACATTAGAAGGAAAAATTCTGAGTATCTCCAACTTAGTAGTAAAAAAGTAAGAAATGTAGTATTCCAGTTAAACTATATAGAATGAACTTTGTGTATATTGGTTTAAAGTTACAGAAAATATTATCTTGTGAAGTTATATGCATGTAAATTCCAGCTTAAAATTTCAAAGACAGAGAAATGTAGGTAAGTTTCCTTTTGGAGAAATGAAAATGTAACATCATATTGTATTTAAAATAAGGGAAAAAGTTAAGGGTAAAATAAAAATTTAATAAAAAAAAAAATTTAAAGGAAAGGGGAAAAAAAAGTAAATTTACTTTTGGAAGTAAAATGCATAAGGGAAAAAACAAAAAAACTGCATTTGTGTTGTCAGGACATGTGTTTCTCTTTATTTGCGTTGGAAACATGAATGGTCCTGAATAGGAACAGGGAGCTTACTCAAGCTATGTTCAAGAATGTGTGAAGTAGACAACACAAGCCGGAAGGGTATACCAAACCCTTTATTTTCAATACCTTACAGGTATTTCCGAACTTCGAAATACAGAGATCAACCACTTGTGGTCTGAACGTAAGAATATAAAAAAATACTAACTAAAACTCTAACTAAAAGCTAACTTTGAATTAGTATACAAATGCCTAGCACTAAGACTGGCCTTTATTTAAAAAAAGTATGTATGTAGTACGTCGAGCTGCTAAAACTACGATATGTCTGCAAATATCAAGAGGGCTACACCTCTGTCCTTAAAGGCAACCAGCAACAGAGTGAAAACTCGTAAAAACTACAGTGGCAAGCGGCTTGCTTCCTAAAACTCCTTCTTTCCCCTCTCTTGGCAAAAAGCCACAACTTGAGTACTTGGCGTTAGCAAGACATTTTGCATAAACAAGTTAAAACATTTAATTCTGGCCGGAAGTAGAAAATAAGAAGTGATAGTACAGTTTTAAAATAAAATAAACGTTAGTAAAACTTAGGATCCTTACAGTGTAAACAAAAAACTCAAAAAAAATTATAATTATGAAACTAAATATTACTTTTGTAAAAAAATAAAGTTAAAAATGTAGTAAATGTTTTTTTAAAATAAAAAGAGGAAAGGAAAAATTAAATTTTTAAAAATAAATATTACTTTTGTAAAACCAAAAAAAGTTTAAACAAAAAATTAAAATAAAGTAAAAATACGAAAAGGAATAGATTTTGGGAAAAAATTTTGCAAAATAAAAAAGTGAAAAGGAAAAATTCAATTCGTAAAAATAAATATTACTTTTGTAAAACCAAAAAAAAAAAAAAGTTAAAAAAAAGTTAAAATACGAAAAGGAATAAATTTGGGGAGGGGAAAAAAACTTTTGCAAAGTAAAAAAGTAAAAAGAAAATGTAAATTCACTTTTGTAGAAATAAACGTCAATATGCGAAAGTTAAAAATAAGATTTATGTTTGGGAAAGGAAAAACATATTAAATCAAAAATTAATAAATTAACTAATAACTTAAAAAATAGTAAGAATAAGATAAAAAAATGAAAACAATTAAAAATATCTTAATAATAAAAAAATTAAACTGTGGGAAAATCTTACATTTAAAACAGCAATGAATAAAGTAATGATTAAGAAGCCAAAAGAAATCCTAGCCGTCGTGTAAAAACAAATGTGTGACGCGGTTTTCATGTCAAAGCGCATGCGTTGACTTATGACATCAATAGTGCAAATAAGTCAAAGGGACAGAGAGGGTTTCATATAACAAGTCTGATAAGACGACCGGGTAGCCGTGTGGTAACGATCAGGTCTCTCGTTTCAGAGAGTTCGGAATGGCGGGTTCGAAACCCGCTGGTGGAGTTATTTTTAAAATTCAGGGAAAATAATATTAAATTCAATAACATTTAATTAAAGGTAATAATTAAAATAATGACGTACTAAATAATTAAGATACTTATTAAAAAGAGTAAATAATTAAAAATTAGTGACGTATTAAATAATTAAGCACGTGTAAATAAAAATAATAAATTAAAAGTGATGTCATGCCAAACACGTGGCCCCAGAGCTCGTTGCCACAAAAAATAAAAACTTCGAAAACATAAAATCGTTGCCACAGAATAAAAACGAAAGTTTGATGATGATGCCATTCCATCACGTGATACGAGATGGCGCTGGTGTCGTCACTTCCGGTTCCAGGCCCATCTGGATACTGGCCACGCCCCTTTTCTGTGACTTCACTTCCTCCGTGCGGTTACCTGCACTTACTACTTATCTGAGTTATTATATAACACTTATTTGAATAAATCATTTTATTACAAGGAATATTTCGATCGTATTTACTTTGCTACAAGCAAGGCTTAAAACGAAGCAAAAATAAGATATCAAAGAAATATCTATAATTATATGTAGAGATGTTACGAATTGCCCAGCAGCGTCCCAGTGAGACTGCGAAACGGCGAGCTTAGGACTGCGAGAAAGTAGCAATAAAAAGGCAAGGTAGCACGATTTGGCGCGAAATCGTCCTATTGGCGATATGCCATAGACGGAGCGAATATTCTAGAATGCCTTCTTAGCAGTTTTTTCTCGGGAATATTCTCGAAGGTAGGTTAAAGCTATATATACCCTGCCCGTACAGGCACAGTAGTAGAGTCTGAATTCAGAGATTAGCTTGAGAGTGATGGACCGAGTCGAGAGCTGTACTTAAGTGCTTTGCCGCGAAACTGTCTTCACCGTTATATCTGTGTTGCTGATTGTTTCAGCTTGTTTGTGGTAGTTTTTCGACGAATGTAAACGTATCTTTGGAGCTGTTCTGTGTAATAATGGCGAATAAATTGTATTTTGATTCTTCATCAAATGTTATTATCAATTACTTCAAATCCACGAAACCGCACAACAATCTTAAATTTGTGTTTTAATATTTAGGACAAAAATTTACACAAATAAATTTTGAAACTACAAGTGTCTGAAAACAAATGTGATCAACTGTATTTACTGTATTTTATTAGCATTTAAGATTCTTTTAATCAAGGAATAAAATGGAATCATTTAAATAAATTATAAAAAGCTTAATACTGCCAAATATAAGAACAAAAACAAACGATATTAAAGATGAGAAAATGTAAAAATTATATACCACGTAAACTAACACTACCTTATTTTAAGACTTTCTTTGCGAAATTAAAACCCTCAAAAGGTAGTAAAAATTTTAAAAAGAACTATTTAAAGAATATTTTTGCATTTGAAAGGAAGAGAACGAAGTAAAACGTTAAAATTATAGCTGACATAAATAATAATTATATTAGCAAGAATAAGTAATATTTCCACTCGAAAGAAAAGGAAATATCTATTCTGAAAGAAATGTAGATTTATTCACATTTGTTATTCGAAGTAATTCAGATTTATATAAATCTTTAAGGAAAGTTTAATAAACGAAGGCATATTGTGATTCTTAGAACTTTATAATTGTAAATTGCAGAAACGACCGTTAGTTAATGTAGGGTTTCAAAGAGATTTTTTTTTTTCTTTTGCTTATAAAACAGAATGCTCAGTTGAAAATAAATTCGAAACGTGAGCCTTTAAAACATGTTAATTTCTAAAAGTCAAAGAATATCAAACGATAACTGAACTTGTTGGCATAATTAGAACTGATGTAGAATGAAAAATAAATAAAATAAAGGAATGTAAAATTTGAAAAATATTTAAATTTCAAAAGAATGACTTAAATAATCAAAATTATTTTTATTGTAAATTTTAAAATTATTTTAATATCTATATTATTTGCGAAGGAATCTGTAGTTTTTATAAGCTTTTGTTTAGTTTACTCATTGTTTCACTGTGGTTCGAATTCTGTCGTCTATTTTTAGTTTAGTTCTTGATAAGCTTTCGAGTTCAAATTTCGTCTATACCTCGCCCGTTAGCCGAATTTCTTGTTCTGGCGTAGAAACTTTAATTTTAATTGTAAAACTTGTTTTTAACTATTTTTTAATAGTATTCGGTGTTTTAGTTTTTCCCGAGTTTTACAATTTTTAATGAAGCTGTTTTGAGGTTTACGTATTTTTTCCTTGCCGCGAAATGAGAACTGAATTGATTGAATGAAAAATATAACTCCAATCAAATTCGAAGAAATAAATATGATATGAAATAAAAGCCAGCAAAAAATATGTATAATTTAACAGGCCGTCATGTGGTGCCCATATCAATTTTTTTCTTTTTATGTTCAAGTAAAATGATTGCTGTCACATTGTTATTACTTTCATCCGAAACTACTAAATAATCAAAGCTATTTCTCTGAATGACGTTCAGCAATTTTTTATTATTTCATAATTTTCTTCTAATTTATTTTTTGTGTTTTAATGATGACTAAAAATTTTATTATTGAGACTAAAAAACAAAAAATAAAACACAATTGAAAACCTAACATTTCATAATTTTCTTCTAATTTTTTTTCTTTTTCTTTTCTTTCTTTTTTTTTTTTTTTTTTTTTTTTTTGTCGTAATGATGATTAAAAATTTTATCACTGATGATGTGTAATTGAGTCTAAAAAACAAAAAATAAAACACGATTAAAAACACAATTTTTACACGGCAAACTTTTATTTAAAATGGATATTATAATTTTTGCCCTAAAAGGTGAAAAATAAATTATGATATAGTTTAATGAGAATAATAGATTAAATAACTGTGTTTACAGAATGAATCTAAAATTTTATATCGCGAATAATAAAAAGTGGTGCGCTTAATTACGAAATCTCTTAATTTAATTCCATTGTCAAATGTATAAGCTATTATCTTTTTTAATTTACCTTAGGTTTCCCACGCTTTTAGTATTTGTGATATAAAATTGCATATACAGTCTGTAAATGAATTACTAAATGCACTTTCCCTGTTAAACTATATGAAAAATTATCTCCCTTCAGTGCATTAATTATATCCATTTTAAATAAAAGCTTATTCTATAAAACTTTCTTTTAATTACATTTTATTATTATTTCAGTTTTCAGTGCAGCACTGCAGAAATATTAAAACAATTTCATTCTGCGAACTGTGGATTTCATCGAACGTTTCTGTAAAGTGTTCTAAATTCCCCCATGAACAGGAAAATGAAGAAAAATAGTCGTCTGCCATCTATTTATCCAAAAGTGTAAAAATATCGTTGAGTACATTCTTCGTTGGAAGATAAATTCCCAATATTTTCGGCAAGAAATATAAAGAAATAAGAAATAAAAGAGTGAAAGTGGAAGTGCTTGCAAAGTGGATTTGTTATTGAGAGTGTAAGCCAGACGATCGGGGAATAAATGGAGAAGAGGCGGAAGAAAAAATGGTTTTTGCCCAAAGAATACAAAACAGAAATAACTATTTGAACAACGAAAAAGTCGTTTTGCAAATGCCAATAATATCCTTCTATTGCTCGGTTGTAAATGAAAAACTTCCAACCTGCGGCGGCACAAAAAATGAGTAAAAAATACTAAAAAGAGAATAGCCCCTTTTATGTATGTTACCGTTTCTCTCTCTCTCTCTCTTTCTTTTTTTTTTTTTTAAATCTTTTGCCATTCAATATTTTTGCATTTCTTTTATTTAAAGTAATAAGGAATAGAAAATCAAAATTTAGAATTTTCGTTTATATTTACAGTTTTATAATGCTATATAACTGCCCTCCCCTAATATTCTCTCCAGGCTGCATTTTTCCTTCGCTGATCAGCATTAAGTTTTGAGATTCCCTTTACGTATTTGGCAACAACATTTTCTAAAAATTATAATTTTGACATAAAAAATTATCGTTTATATGTCAAGGATGATCTTAGTCTTTGCACGGAAAAAATAATTTTTAGATTATTTTTTCTATTTTGTGGGATATAATTTTTATGTTAATTTAATTTTAATAAACTACCCTAAAACACTAACTTATCTCTCTCAAGTTTATCCTTAATAATCGTCTCAAGTCAAAAGTAAACAATGTTTCATAAATAAAACAGTTTAAAAACAAATATCCAACTCGTAGTTCATAAGAATTATGTCTTTTATTTTTTAGCAACGTGAATAACTGATGTATTTGATAATTCGGTGAATTGATATAGTTAGTAATGTAACTAACTATTAAATTTTATAAATTTATATGTAATTAGGATAACTGATTCAGTGCCACGTATTACAAATTTGCTATAGAGCAATCATAGCAGTTTTTTAAATGAAAGCTTTGACTGCATCCTACTTTTAGCAACAGCTAATTTTCAATTAACAATTATTTCCTATTTATAGATTTGGCAAAATCTTTTTACAAGTTTACAATCTTTAAAAATATCTGATGTGGACAGCACATGAATTCCCTGTACGGTCTATTAAATTATACACATATTTTGCAGCACTTCATTTAAAATTATTTCCCGGAATTTCATTAGAGATATATTTCTGATTCAATCAATAAAATTCTCATTTAACAACTAGGCAAAAATCCATAAAAATTGAACGTTAATTAAAAATTGTAAAATACTGAAAAACCTAAAGCATCAAATACAGTTAAAAAATACATCTAATACAATTAAAACAATGCTACGATTGAAATTAGAGTTTTCTACGCAAAACCAAGCTATTCGGCCAGCAGTGGCGTAACGAGCAAAAATTGCGCCAGGGGCAAAATACCTCTTTAGCGCTCCCATTTCAAAAAAAAAAAAAAAAAAAAAAAAAAGTAATATTACAAGTTTATTAAGTTTTAGTAAAACAATTTTACTAACAAAGTGCGATCTCGTAAACGTATCGTCATTGTGAGCAACATGCACATTGAAAACAAAGTCTCCGAGAATGTTTCTACGTTTTACAACAGCTTCTGCATGACGTCGACAAAGATTTACACATTTACTACAGGTTTTTAAAGTAAGACGCCCTCTGGTGACGCTATTTGTAATTAATCCCCCCCCCGCTGTAAGACATTATCATCCCTTCATTAAGTCCGCCACAAAATTTCGTAATTTTCTGATCACTGGTTTCGCATGTAGCAGCTTTGAAATAAGGTTCTTTAATTATAAACACCCCGCATATTCATTTTCTACCAGAATAATGATCCTAAACACACAGCCTTAAATATCCTCTTCGCCCACCAGCGACGAGCGGTAAAATTACTGTAGTTCAGATCTGGGTTCGATTCCAGTGAAACAGGCTGGCTGCATGGCGTTTTCGTGTTTTTCTCCATTGTGTGTAGCGTGTATACGAGCCAATTTCCCTCAGCAATTTCTCCGCGAAGGTATCCTTCTCCTTAAGCGGATAGCCCACATGTGCTTTGGCATAATCAACTAAACCAAACCTAAATATTCTCTTGTTAGTATACAACTGTCTTGAAGTTATGAAACCTTTTCCACATTCTCCGGATTTAAATCATACCGAGCCTGTGTGCAATGAGTTGGAGAAAAGAATCTGTGAACCTGATGCTTTCAAAGGCTGTGCTAAAAGCAATTCTTAAGGAAGAACGAAAAACGAAATTCCCAGACAAAAGAGTACTATTGGACCTAAAGAATATCCAACCAATCATTGAAAGCCTCGTTATTTTCCTGTTTTTATTAAATATAAACTGTCTGTTCAAAGTACTTGAATACTTATGCGGATTCATTTTTTGAAGTTTTTGATAATTTTTTTTTTTTTTTTTTTGACATAAAACATTTTGAAAAACTTTTATGCAGATTTTCCATTTTTAATTTCTTTAAATATAATGCAGGACTCTAACATTTGGTGGCAACAGTTTGAAAAATGAAACGGACATTTATAGTGAACCAACGCAAAATCGCACAACGAAAACAATAGTCTTTCAGCGACAAAGCCCCTTTGGACTAAAAATCTGAAAGGTTTCAGACTTAATTACACCCAAAAAGGCGTTATTTTAGCGATTTTTATGTCACTTTTATTTATTGAATATCATGTTCTTTGCAAATAAACCATAAAATTCAATTCAATAGCAATATCGCAAAATAATTTTAAAATGAGCTTATCTTTAAAATTTCCAATACACAGTCTCGGGGGCTGGAGTTTTTTTTTTTTTTTTTTTTTTTCTTTTCCGTACAGAGTTGCTTTTGCTCGCTTTGAAATCGCTGAGTTTGTTAATCAAAAATTCGTTGAAGTGTTACAAAATATGAAGTTAATAATAATAAAACAAATTCCAAATTAGGGCTTCCAGATGCCCATATTCGGTAAAGAATTACGTTATTCAAAATTGGATTGCTCTAGGTACCGTTGTTTTATCACAGCGCGGGGGGGGGCATACACACATTTATGCAGATTCTTCCTTATTTAGTTTCTTTAAATATTAACGCAGGTCTCTAATATTTGGTAGGAACAATTTGAAAAGCGATTCAAATTTATAATTTTCAACGCAAAATGCCAAAACGAAATTAATAGCCTTTCTGGGCAAATTGCCCCTTTGTACTAATTACTGCGCTTCAGGGGTCGTATGAACCCTTAATACAATGTTTCCATGAAAAGATTCGAAAAATATCGAACGTGTCTACCTGCTCTGCTTCATCGACACAAACTCGAACTTATTCGTGAAAGTTTACCCCTTTTTGGTGCCAACACAGCATCCAGTGGCGATAGATAAAAGCAAAATGGCGTCTCTCGAGAGCGCCTATGCCTTGTTTAGGAAACTCCCATCTAACTGCTGTTATTTTAACGCCGACGATTTAATTTTCTCGTGTCGGGCGCATCCAGGGATGGGGCTCTCTGTGCCGGAGCGCAGGCAGTGTTTGCAGTAATTAAATAGCCAAACATTTTGACGTCTGTTCGCTGAGGCAAACTGATTAACGCTAATGAACAAATAAACGACGTACTGCTGTGACGTCGAAAACGATTTGTGTCTAACAAATAAGAGCGAAGTTTGCGTAATAAGAGTCCCCAGGAAAATTTTCAGCCAGTCGGGGAAATCGTCTGTAATACGTTTAAGTGAAGTTTCGCTGCAGCTTTTAAAACTCGGCACTCCGAAGTGTTAAGGGATAAGTGCATTACTGAAATCGTCGAACTTTTTGAGGAGAGTGTTAAGTGTAAATAAGTTAGAATATTTGTTAGCCGATTCGCGTTCGTTTTCCAAATTCATTTCAGTCAAGTCTCTACGTTTAAAACTCGAAATGTGATAGATTTTGTTTGTATTTAAAAAATCTGATGCCACATTACATGACTTCCTTGTACGGAATATTAAATTATATGCATTTTTTGCTGCATTTCACTTAAACTTATTTTCACGAATTTCCTTAGAGATAGATTTCTCATTTAATTAATTCAGTACTATCCTCGCGCCATGGCAAAAATGCATAAAACCTCAAAATATTTTCATTAAAAATTGAACAATATGCAAAAACATAAAACACCAAATATAGTTAAAAAATTTTAAAAACAATTTTTGCAATTAGAGTTTCTACGCGAAACAAGTAATTCGGCTAGCACGCAAGAAGACCAAATTTTCGGTGCACAGAATTTAAAAGTCAATTTTGGTCCCACTCGGCAAAAAGCCACTGAAGATGCGTAAACTAACTTAATTCTCTATTCTGCTTAGTTTCAAATGTAAACAAATACGGCTGCTATGGCAAAAAAAAAAAAAAAAAAGAGAAAGAAAGACTCAGCCGCACTTAAAGCAACTTTTAAACGGTTGACTACTGTATACAGATTAACTATAAATGTAAGAAAACCTTAACCGGAATATAAGAAAAACATAATTCAATCATTTTTAAAGCAAAAAATGCAGAATTTACTAATATATAAGAATTAAAAAACTGAGCTCACAACGCCGAATAACAGAATGGCTATATATATATGTAATATTTTGGCAAACGGGTGCATGAATGAAGCTTGGCATGAAATGACACAGAAGAATTTAAATTTATAGCTCCATGTCTTTATTCAATTCAAAAGGCATATTATCATTCTTTACTAAATAAGGTTAAATTCGCTGCGTCATAGCATTCTAACAAAGGGAGGCAAATGAGAGAGGCAGCATAGATCTTAACAGCAGTAGACGCAGAAGCGGTCTCTTACGCAAAATGGCGCGAGTTCTCTATTTATATAAGCGGTTACGTAATAGGCTCGAATGTTCTCGAAAGTACTGGTCTAGGGAGAAAGATCCTGAAATTTCGGAAAATTAATTAGAGGTTGCTTGTTCGCATAGAGCAAAGCCGTCCTATTTTTTATATTTTACATATATGTATACTTTTGGTGCGGCCGATTACAACGAAAAAGGGAGGTGTACAACTACATGTTATAGCAGGCCTATATACAAAATTTCAACATTCTGAGGATACTCGTTTTTGAGCTATGCGAGATACATACGTAGGTACGTTCAGAAGTCATGAAAAAATCTCTTCTGAATCTATTTTAAATCAATTTTATAATCCGTTTGTGAAAAAGAGTACTTTGTCCGCATTCTCTCTCTCTCTCTTCCCCCCCCCCGCGTACAGAATATTTGCTCAGATGTCACCCAAAAATGTCATCTAAATTCATTCCAGAGCGGTCAAAATGGATATTTTCTTTGACATACGATGCCCGGAATTTTTCGTGATTACAATACTTCCTTGAGTTCGTACAAGGAAGTAAAATTGTCGTTTTATGTCAAAAGAAAATGATTGAAGTCCCTCTTCTTCAAATGATAAGTGCTTTTTTGCTCAAGTTGGACGGGTGTATGTCTAAATCTGTACAAAATGCTATATTTATCTCCCTAGTTTCTCAGCACCAGGTTCTAAAAATTAAAAAAATTTTCCCATAATTTTACCTATTCTGAATGCATTTAGAGAAAGATCTCCCCTAAATTTTAAAATCAACTCGTCCAAGAAGTGATTATTTGAATCATACTAACAAAAATAAACCCTCATAAACTACCTGTGAAACTCCCGCCGAACCTTTTCCTTCTAACTGTTGAGCTTTAAGACAGCCTACTACAAGCGCCAACCACTGCAGAGAAGCAAACCCGAAGTAACATTCGGTCTGCGACTTTACTGAGTCTTACATTCACTTTCTCTAATTCTATGGATGTCTAGAGGTCTAATGAGTAGCAGAGACAACAATAAGAGCTGACGACATTCAAGTTGTAGGAAATTAGTATTATAGTGCTAATATTATTACATATTTTTAATGGAATATAGGTTTCTTTTAAAGAAATGATACTGTCATGGTTATTAGCAGTTTATGCATGACTATTTTTCATCTGTTATGTACTCACTACTAAGGAAATTAAATTATTCGCATACTTTTTCCGTCTCAATTTTCAGGTGTTAAAATTAGTATAAAAAAAGGGGGGACGAAAATACGAAGAAAAATATTATTTTCCTCAGTTATTCATTTACGAATATTCTAGTTAAATGTATTGCAATTGTTCGCTTCTTTAAACAAACTTTTGAATGTAATTTATGTTACGTTAGATTCCTCTACTATACATTTATCATCTATAAGCCATACATTATCTATGCATACGTCATCTACATATTTAACATCTTACGAATGTTCAAACATAAGATCATGAATATGTTTTCCATGATGATTAGTTTATATCTTTCACACTCTTCCATAATTAAACTTCGATAATTTATCTTCCATAATTTGTGTCCATAATTTATCTTCTATAATTTATTTATCTATTTATCTTTCTTCTGGCAAATATCTAATTTTCAGAGTGATTCCATTCGGCAAACATGAAATCTAAAATTTATGCTCCAAAATTAACCCAATTATATATATATATATATATATATATATATATATATTATGTATGTAACGTTAGTATTTAAATACTCTTTCTGTTGCTTGTTGTTTTACATTAACCTCTATCTAAAGTAATCGATAACATATGGCATCTTTTTCACAAATTTATCAATTTGAAAGTATTCATTAATGTAATCTAACCAGTTACTTTATGTTAAGTATCTTTACTATCTGTCTTCTTTTCCCTTTTCCTGCCAGAATGCTCATTTTTAGTTCGCGAGTATGAGATAGAAAGAGATGTATTAAAAAAAAAAAAAAAAGATTTTATATTGTTTAATCAAAGTGTATTCCGCCTACTGAAGGCCACGTTATTAGTTCGCTAGCAGTTTGTCTTCGGCTTTAAGTTATTCTTGCCTGTGTAGACCTGAGCTAACTTGCGCATTATTTATTCCTGTTGTAGCCTTTGGGCTAATTTAAGATTTAATTTAGATTTAAATTTCTCATCTTTTGAGTTACTCCATAAATGCAGACTGCGTTGTAAGCACAGAAACTTCGGTTAACTTGTTTATCCAGCTGAATTTTACGTGACGTAAGAACGTGATGTTTAATTAACAAATTTAAAAACAAAATGTTAATAATAAAAAGACAAAAAAAGTTTGTAACTCGTCTTACTTATAAAACTGTACACTGATATGATAAGCTGAAAAAAGATAGAAAAAAGTAATAAAAAAATGTATGTAAACACTTTAACACTTAAACGAAATTCTAACCATATGCTGCTTTTAAAAGTTTTGTAATTTTACTGTTCAATTCCGTGTGGAGTAAGTGCAAAGAAAATGATGCTTGCTTAATAATAAAGCTAAAAAGACAAAAAAAGGGGGGGAAGAGGTTAGTATGAGTGAGGGAAACAGCAAACTTGCTACACTGCAAGCCCAGCGAGATTATAATAAATTTTAACAAATCTTTTTGTAAGACAGTTAAAATCTAAAACATTTCAGAATTTTATTATTTTTATTATGTTATTTAAATTCTGACTAGTGGCAGGTTAGAATCCTGTAAACGCCAGTTGTTTTCTTAATAAAGAAATATATAAATGTGCTTGTAGATTATAGTTGGTAAGTATGCATAATTATGTATTTAAACAATATTGTGTACATGCCGACAGTGGTTACAGATTCCGATGTTTTGCCTTTAAATGCTTCAATAAAAGTGAAAATCATTTTACGTAAATGTTGTAAAAGGAACTCGGGAAAAGCTAATAATACACAAGAAACAGTCAGAATAATAGTCAGAGCAGTCATGGAAACTACTTCAGAAAACTCATCTGTATACTTCATCAGGTTGATTAATTATTTCTGACAAGCTGTGTGGAAGTGTCACTTTTGTTCAGAACTGATTAGACCTCTTGAAAACATTTTATGTTCCCACATGACTAATGTGCGCAGATGCCACTTGTGTGGAACTGCTTAGTGAGCAAGTGTTACATCCTCACCAACAGTAGCACACTTATGGCAGAGCCCATAAGGTCTGGTACACTCTGCCAAAAAAATTAAGAAAAAAAACTGATGTGTACACCACAAGAGTTCCTTGTACGGAATATTAAATTACAGTCAAAAGTCTTTAATCCGGTCTCGTCGGGACTTCGGCGATTCCGGATTATCCGTTTTTACGGATTATAGATCATCAATTTAAATCTGGTAAGATGGCATGCAGAAATTATAAAATTAAAAATATGAAACCGTAATTTACGAAACAAAGAGCAATTATGATCTAAAGGGTATCAAAATTTACAAAAAAAAAAAAAGGGCTTAATATTTATTTGTTTACTTTATTAAACATTTCTTTCAACACGCGCATGCGTAAAGCATACATTACGCATAGTCGAAATTAGAAAATTGCAACCTGAAAACTATTTGATGTGTATTCGTGATATTTATAATGACGAGGAATTTGATTTAAATCATATCAAAGACGGAGTACATCGAGATGAAATACTGCATTTAGTAAGCCTAATAAAATAAAAACATCTGCCCTGAAGATAAGGCTAGTGCTGACGGATCAACTTCCAGTTCATTGCGCGCCGCGACGTCTCCCTCCCCCAGCAGAGTAGCGTGAAATTGATAAACTGATTTCTGAATGGTTAGAGAAACAAAGGATATGTCTTAATACATTTTTTGCAGCAATTCCACTTTTTGTTTGATGGACATCGAAACATGCTTTCGCGGAAATTTTTTTTGACATAATCGAAAGTTCAAGCTTACTTTTATAAACTTGCTCTAACAGTCTGCAAAAAATAATAAGCCGGATCCAATTAGAAGATTAAGGAAGAATGAGATCTGCAACATTTACTGAAATAGATAATTAGATAATTTTAGCTTAGCTTATACCATCCGTTATACATTAAACGCGCATGCGTAAACATGTTATGCGTACGCGTAAACACATAACGCGTTTACGCATGCGCTCAAAGTTTGTAGCTTTGAGGTCCAGATTACAGATCATTCCGGATTATGAACGTCCGGATTAAAGACTTTTGACTGTATATGCATTTTTCTTGCATTTCATTTAAACTTAATGGATTGAATTAAATCTACTTCGTCAATAAACTGTTTCCTCCCTTTTTTTGTGTGTGCAGAGTATACATGCTAGTATAAAACTGCAAATGCTATCAAAGTTATTTTCCCGTGGTTTGGACACTGGAAATTATACACTGTATAACAACAGAATTGTATGAAGGACGTTATAGGATTAGCACATGTGACAGTGGGCGGACAAGTAAGTCTTAAAAAGTTACTCTATAACGTGCCTAAAGATGTCTGAATATGGCATAATAATAAGCATTTAGGATTTCTTATTAGCAAACACTCGACTATGCAAAACTATAAAAGCTGGGATTTTAAAATTTTGTTTCAAGCTTGGTAAATCTGTGAAAATAAATAATGACATCGTATCTCTATAATCGTGTAATAAAACACGATTATAGAGATACGATGTATATTTGAAGTGCATTGGTTTAAAAATTTTTGGATGGATGGTCTTCTACAGACTGTCTGTCATAAGGAAAGCTCTCACCAGTTAGCCTGCAGCTGTCTGTTGCCGTAGAAACGAGCCTTGACCCATTTTCCGTAGGGGTGTCTTGAAGATTTACTTTTCAATTTGCCATCTTGGCGTATTTACAAATGAATTGGCAACCGTTAATTATTCCCTATTTGAAATATACTAGCCCTGTTGCTATAGCGACCGCCGTCCGGCAGACACTGTGGCGGGAACTGTTCTCGTAGACAGACAGTAATGAAGAAGTTGCTCAAAGTGATAAGCCTGCAGCTTATGTTCAGAAAATATTTAAAAGTGAGGAAGCCAAAAAGAGGGGCAGGTAAACAGGTAAAAGCGCATCGGACAATTCACTACAGAATAGAACAGATATTGCCCCAATACATTAACCAGCTAGAATATGAAAAACTTGAACCGGCTATATGCTATTTCTAAGTAGTATCGCAGTTGTTGCATTCAAACATAAGAGAAAAATAACCTAAAATTACATGCAAAGTTATATACATACAAAGTTATATAAATAACACAAACTATTTAGTATATTAATTAAAATATTGGATTACGGGAAAATGGTAAAGTTGATATTTTGGAGATAATTGCACTGAAAATTTTGCATTTTTATGTCAGTAAATAAACATATGGGATTTGATTTTGCTAATATATTGGGAGTATTCTTGTTACGTAAGGATGTTTGTTACAGGTAAAACTGTACTGAGCCCAGATCTTTCAGTCCAAAGTCCAAAGTTCATAAATAAATAGGGACAATGAATGTTCAAGAGAGAAAATGCAAAAAGAGGGACAATGAATGCTAATACATTTTCAAGTATGTTCTGTCAGATTTATAATAGAGAATCTCTAGTGCGTATTCACCAAACGCTGAGGCTGGCCTCTTGGTTCTTTTTCCATGGTAATAACTGGCTACATTCGGCCATCCTCGTGAAGCAGTTCATGGTTTATAAGCTGTCGATCATCCTTCGTACTATCTGATCTTGCTTCGGTTGGCTTCTTACCATTCACGAACTTCTAAATGAGCATTTTAAAACAAAATTCGGATGACGACGACTAGCTAATACCTTCTGTTCTCTCGGTCATGAACTGTCGCAACTGAAAACAAACATGAAATTACAGGAAAGTGGTACTTAAGTACATATACATAAATCTATGCCGCATTCCGATCATAAATCAGACGCACAGTCAGCATTAATAAATATTATATACAATTTAAAGAGTCTTTTTTTTATCATGAGCTTTTATTTAAAATGGACATGATATTTAATGCACTAAAATGAGAAAAAATAATCTATCATATATAGTTTAATGGAAATAATAGATTAAATAATTCCATTTACAGAATTCATTTATAATTTTATATCCCGAATAATAAAAGTGTGAGAAGCCAGTGTTAAAGTAGAAAAGATAATAGCTTACAATACAATTAAATTAATACGAAAAAAAAAAGATAGTAGTTTATACGTTTCACAATGCAATTAAATCAATATATTTCGATGTTTAAAAGCTTCTCGCTTTTATTATTCTAGATTTAAAATTGTGCATGAATTCTGTAATTGGGATTACGTAATCTGTTATTCTCATTAATAGTACGATAAATGTTTTCATCTTTTGCTGCGTAAATTTTAATAAAAGCTTATCGGATATACACTGGAAAGATTGTCGGGATCGATTTAGAAATCCTCTCTAATTGCTAGGATTTTTATGGAAGTTTCTAAATGTTCCATTTCATTGATATAAATGAAACGTTGCTAGAATCATCACAGAATTATCTTGAGTTGCCAAAATCATCTTAGGACGAATTTTCAAGACTCATTTTGTGCATATTCAGGAAAACTTGGCAGAATAACCTTACACTTTCCTTTAGTTGCTAGGGCCATCTTAGGAGGAGTTGTCGGAAGTTTTCTCCTATTGGCACACAGAAAAATATGTCAGGATCATCCTATAATTATCTTTATTTGCCAGGATCATCTTAGGAGGAATTTCTAGGAGTTTCATTTTATTGATATGCAGAACAAATAACCAGAATTATCTTAGAATAATCCTTAATCGCTAGGATCATCTTAGGAGCAGTTACCAGAGGATTTCTTCTTACTCATATGCAGGAAAAATTGCCACGAAGATTGCCAGGATCATTTTAAAATCGTCTCTAATTTTTCATGGTTCTGATAACTGCCACTAAGTGATCAGTCTCAGGGTGAATTGCCAGAAGTTCCATCTTACTGATAGACAAGAAAAGTTTACAAGATGATTTTAGAACCATCGTGAATCAACAAGAGCATTTTAGGAGAAAATGTCTGAAGTTTCATCTTTTTGACATACAGTACAAAGTTCGTAATCCGTACTCGTCGGGACTTCAGCGATTCCGGATTAGGGGTTTTTCCGAATTATAGATCATCAATTTAAATCGGGTAAGATGGCATGCAGAAATTATACAATTAAAAATACGAAACCTTAATTTATGAAATAAAGAGCAATTATGATCTAAAGAGTATCAAATTTTACAAAAAAAAAAAAAAATAATAATAAAATAAAAATAAAAGATTACAGACTTTGTACTGTATAGGAATTTTGAAAAATTAGCCCAAGGTTTTATGTTAGGATAATTGTTAGTTTACAGGATAGTCTTAACAGAAGATGCCTAAAGTTTCATCCCATTGGTATATAAGGAAAGCTTCAAGGATCATTATAGAATTATCTTTAATTACTAGTGTAATCTTAGGCAGAAATTTCCAGAAGTTTAATTTTATTGATACACATAAAAGTTGTCATGATCATTTGGAATCATCGTTAGTTGACAGGATTGTGTTAGAAGAAGATGGCTGAAGTTGCATCTTTTTGATGTACGAGTATAAGGTACTGTGTGATGTCACTAATCACATGGTTACACTCCCACATCTTCCCCTTACTCATTCTGACAAAAAATTTTATATTCACTAATGATACCAAAACATGACATCTGGCAAAATGTTTGAAAACAGTTTTGAAAAACTTAATGATATATTCATCACAGGACAGAAATTTATGATCTGTCCTTTTTCTAAATTTTGGTTACGTGCTATGACGTACATATGATAATGACTAAAGGCTACTGATGTTGAATCTGCATAACAGGAAATGATAACAATGTACCGTAAATGAGTCGTTATCTTTCTTTTTTCTTCTTCCCCCGCCCCCTGTTTTTAAGCCTGACCCAAGTTTTATGTAACTTCATTATCCACTTTATTAAGTCCCAATTCTTTTCTAACTGTGTTGATTTTCCCAATAATGTTACTAGCTGGCTTATTAATCCTTTCATGACTAGTGCCAGTTACATACAACACCTTGATTTCTTGACATGAGAAAAGTATATTTTCCCCCTACTTTTTTGTGGAATATCACAGTTAAAAGAAAAGTAATCAATCAACAATAGCATTACAAAGAAAGTAAGTTGTTTGGTTTACTTGAATACAGCAAAGGACTATCTGCCTAACGGGATGAAGGATGTCTTTGTGGAGAATTTTCTAAGATATACTAGCTTCTGACGCTGATATCTTAAAAATTGGGAGATTTTTACAAGAAAACTGGAAGTTTTTACTCTGGACAGTCACGCTATTTTCAAAGGAACATCAACTGACTTTAATTCACGTTATAATAACTCAAATCTGATGTAAAATTCAGTGGCATTTAATTGGATATTCTTAATATTACGTTCTTTGCCTAACTTCATTATAAAAAATTCTTACAATTTTATATTGAAATTCCAAGTTGTGAAGGAAAACTTCGTCTGTCAAAATACCTTTAAATATAATGAAAATAAAATTAGTTTAAGATATTTTGCTTTCTTACGTTCTTTAATAATACAAATATCATCTTAATGAATGCATGTTTATGAAAACCGAGACTAAAATAAGTAAATATACAAATTTAGCTAATAAAGTCTGTTTAAACACAGAAATTCATGACAGATTCAAAAATCTACACTGCTCAGAAGGTAAGACAACTGACAACTCACATTAAATGAAATTTAGTAAGAAAAATTCAGCAAGACAAAGATCAATAAAATTTAAAAAGAAAAAATACAATTCAGATGAATCATAAAGTATTCTGAAAATTATTAGAGATGGGGGGATAAAATTTGCTAGTTTAATTTTCATTAATTCAATTATAGCTTATAATTTCATTTATAGCTTGAAAACGTTTACCTCAGAAAAGACTAAAAATTAATAACTGGAAGATTTGGTGATGTACTGGGAAATCGGAGATGTAATGAGAAACTAGGATAGTTGCTAGCTACGCTAAGGGAAACTGACTCGTATCTAAGTTTTACACTCGGAGTAAATCATGAAAATGCATATGCGCCCCGGAAGCTTTATGGCAAACCGCACATTGAGTTGATCAATGTTAACGAATTTCGCTTACTGCGCATGCTCAATGGTGTACCGCTGGCGTGGGAGAAAATGCTGGCGACTAAGCATAAGCAACCTTACACAAGCTTGTTCGTTATGTAGGTCTTATCGACTGTTTACAATTGCAACAGTCTATTTCATCTACTTACAATAATTTATTTGACCTTTAGTTCAGTAAATTAAACTAGATTTAATCCTTAATTTGTAAAGTATGTATGAAGGGGAACGTATGGTAAATACTCAATTGTTTTTATTCCTCAGAAGTATAATCAGCTAATATATCTTGTAATGTTTCTTGTTTTGTAAACCTTTCTAAATGAAAATTTGAGTAGTTTACAATCGACATTTACACTCCAAGTAATGAAGCAGCTTACAACCTGACACGTTTTAAAACCTCCAACTGTTTACGCCCAAGATAACAAAATATCAACCATATACCGTATTTATCTTCATTTAAAATTGCGCCAAAGTAGTAACTGCGCCAAATTCTGTTTTGGGCATGCGCAGTAAGCTAAATTCGTTTGATCAACTGAATGCGCGGTTTGCCATTACGCGCCCCGGAATCGAACCCAGGTCTAACTACCAGTGGTCCGCGATTTTACCGCTCGGCCAAAAAAGTAAGTGAATTTGGCAGGTAAACTTTTACATCCAGAAGATCTCTAATCCTCTGAGTGGCATAGCTTTTTGGATATGCTAATCAATAACTATATTTAAACATCATTTACTTCGTACAAATTAAATATTTTATTCTATAATTTCAAGAACTTTCAATCATTAGGATAATATTTAGATCATTAAACCTTTTTAAAAAATTCTGAATATAATATAACAATAATAACTAATAATCTTCATGGTAAGTCACTGAATAGTGCTTCAAAGCAGTTGTATGGGGAAAACCTCTCCTCTTTTCCCACCTCCACGCTTTAAATAGTGTCCCTCTTTCCTCGAAACATTAGAATAACATTCTTATGCATTTTTGCATTGAATACAACGCCGAATTATTTATCCTTCAAGCATTCCCGTTCCCGCACACATTGTTCCTCTTATCGCTTTGTCAACTCAGTATACCGTTGTTCGAAAGCCTGAAAAAAAAATCTTCGAATGAATGACTTTAAAAGATGAGAGTATCTCACAAGCATCTTTCTGGTTTTTTCGTAAAAAAAAAGGGTGCGCGTTATATGGTGAATATACCTAAAAACTAAAAATATGGTTTGAAATTATAGATACGCGTTATACACCGGTGCGCGTTATACGTCGGAATATATAGTATATGATTTTATGTTCTGTTTCTTGAATTTCTAAAAATTTATTAAGAAAATAGTGGTCGCATCATAACTGTTTCAGATAAAGCTCTTTCAAATACTGAACTAGAATATAAATTCAAAAATCAAATTCAATTTTCAAAATTTTTATAATTTTTTTAAGGTTTTTTATCTTTATTCAATTGTTATTGGGTTTTGCCGTCGTAAGCAGCCAGATATTTGTTTCTCAGGCGTTTAAGGCAAATGATCAAACTTGCCTGTCTTTTTAGTGGCTTCATCACCGAGAATATTTCCAAAATGCATCACAGCTGTTAGGCCGATATTACACCTTCGAAAAAGGATGGCGAATACACACAAGTAACCAAGTCTTATGCGAGGCGAGATTCGAACACATACCCTGGAGTATAGACTCTTCTGACCGCTAAACCATCCAGAAGGAAAATTTTGAATCATTATTTTTATTTTTTTAATTTTAAATATTAAACTATTCTTTGACGAATTAGATTACAATCTGTTGTAAAAATGCAGTTTTAAAAAATTAATTTTATTTATTTATTATCATTAATGTAGTGTCATTTACGTCTTGCGGCTGCAAAGATTGGATGTCTCACCTTGATGACGTCAAGATGCTCATTTTGAAATCAGTATTTTAATACATATCCTGCACTAGAGACAGACAAAAGTAGTATTTTGTGATTTTGTAATATGTTATAAAGATTCCAAATTGCAATTTTTCTAAAGCTATATTAATAATTTTATTACTATTAACAGGAGCAATAGTAGTATGCTACTCATACTTTGTACTCATACTTAGCCTCAAAGAAAATATGTCTTACCTTGATGACGTCATGGTACTTATTTTGAAATCAACGTGGTAATACATCGCGTGCATACAGAAGACAAAAAAGTGTCACCCAGTTGCTCTAAACTCACCACTAAAAAAAAAAATCCCCCGCATTACCCATAATCCTCCCCCCCCCCGAGGAATCTCCTCTTGATCAGGCGACCTCAACAGTTCTGATCCCAAGGGGGTGTTGAGCCATCGGAAAGCATCCGCATAATAGGCCAATCAGAGAGGCCTATTTAGGGAGCAGCGGCAAAATCCACTTACTTAGTTCCCTCTTCATCTGCATGTTCCATTTTTAAATGGAAAAGGGGCGTGTCGCCGCACAGGGTTCGTAGATTGGCCGGAACTGGGTTTTTAACTCCCCTCCGATCGTCATTCGAAACGGGGGAGGGAGAGTAATCGAATTCTCCTCCTTCCTTCCCTCTTCAGCATCCCTTCCTTTTTGGGTAGATAAATAGGTGCCGATAAAGAGGGATTTAATTTCTCGCACACGATAAAACTTTGTCGGTCCGTACGCGTATTTAGTCAATGTTTTAGCATCAATTTTTCTAACTAATGGAAAGCAATTATGTAAGGCAAAAAAATAAGGAAGTACAAGGGAGAACCTCTAAGAACAAAAAAGCCAATTCTTTTTTTTTTTTTTTTTTTTTTTTTTTAAATTGCAAAATTGACAGTTTTTAACATTTTTGTAAAGTTCTTGTTGTTTTTGTCTTCAACGGATAAAAATTAGAAAATTTTCCTTATCGATGAGGTTTATTAGTTATCATTTATGCTTCATGTTATATGAAACTGCAATTCTCATCACTGTAAGAAAATGAATCCTATAAAAGCGCAGTGACGTCTGCAATTTTCATTCAGGATTTGCAACAAGTATTGTTATTTATACCACAAATGGGATAAATAAAATATTTTCTTAACAAGCTAATGGTAATTATACTTTGTAGCTTAAAAGAAAGTACTTCTCACCTTGATGACGTCAGGATACTCGTTTCGACAATAATACTGCAAGCAACACACCTCATAAAATAAATAAAATAAAAATTTTAATTTTTTTTTTTTTTTTTTTTTTAATCTGAAAGCTTTTTAGATTTTCTGTTACCCTCAAAGGGGCGTTTGTTTAAGCTTTTAACGTAACGTTACCTTTATTTATTAAATATGACGTTTTCCGCACTTAAACCACAAAATTCAATACAAAAGCAATATCGCAAAATATTTAAAAGAACATATCTTTAGAATTTCTGATGCACAGTTTCGATGGCTTGCTTTGAAATTGAGTTTGTTAATCGAAAATGCTTTAGATTTTTACAAAATATGAAATCGATAATAAAACAAATTCCAAATTTCAAATTTGGGCGTCCAGATGCCCATATTCGCAGGAGGATTACGTCATTCAAAATTGGCTGTCTCTAGGTACCGTTGTTTTATCACAATGCGACAAATTTATGCAGATTTTTTATAATTTAATTTCTTTAAATGTAATGCAGAGCTGTAATATTTGATAACATCAATTTGAAAAGTGAAACGTCACTTGTAGTGAACCAACGCAAAATGCCACAAGCAAATTAATAGCCCTTCTGGGAAAATTGCCCCATTGGGCTAAAAACTGTATAAAATAATGACTGTGTTATTAAATAAAATAATGTAATATACAGTTCTATTATAATAAAATAATGTAATATACTGTTCACACATATTTTAGACAATTTATGCCTTGCTATAAAAATTGTGGCCAATGAGCACATGTGCAGTTTTCAACAATAGTTACTTGTGTTTTCACGTATTTCTTTGTTTAATATTTTAGTGATCTATAAGAAGATTTTATATATTGAAAAGAAAATTATTTAAAAAAACAATCATATAAATAATATGAAAAATTAAAACCGAAGATATTGTAAAATTGGTATTTGAGCTGCCTCTGTTCTGTGTAAAGAGCTCCTGGGACCACACAGATTGCGTAATTGATAAATGGACCAACACCGTCGAAATATTAGTAATAAGGGGGAAATTAATTGCAAAACAATGTTATACACTTCTTTTGCAATGCAGATGATTTATCTGACGGTTCGTGGTCTGCGCGCAGTATATTTAAAATCGTTCTCGTGATTATAACATTGCTGAAACTTAAACAATTCACACGGCTATAAAATCAAAGCAAAACCAGATTCCTAAGTAATAAAATCAGTACCTAAATAATGACCAAGATTCGAATTACAAGCCTTAAGCTACGGAATCCTTTATTGCGTATGATGTCACAAAATCACGTGTTTCTGACGTGAGGTGCTATGTTTGGCAATCTTTCGCTTCTTCTCTTGCTAATTTAGCTAAAAAATGTTTGGAAACACACTATCGTGGATTCGAAATCACAGTAAAAAGTAATAATAACATTTCCGGTAAAACGGGAAATTTTAAGTAAGTAAAATAGTAAATTAAGTAAAATTGTAAGATTTTGATTTATTTTTATAGTTGATACGGAAAATGGATTGAAAGCCTAGAAAGCAAATGGACACAAAGGCAGTGCCGTTCAAATTAATGTGAAATGCAAAACAAAACAAAAGAAGATGGCGGAATTATCAAAAATTTTATTTCTCCATGGAACAGACGGCCTTTTTTCAAAAGCTGTTGCTTTTTGAATTAATTCCTAGATAAATTTTATAATTTTTAATTGGAATTTTTAACCCAAAGAAAAATAACACTATTTACAATCAGAAACAAATCTTCCAGGAAGTCAGTAGGAAAGAAAAAGGGTGCTTTAGAAGGGAATTTTTTTTTCTTTTTTTCCCAAAACTGAAAAAATAAAATACACGACTTCAGCCATAAAAATTAAAGGCAACTACTACAGTGACAATACTAGAAAAAATTTTAAATCCAAATTTAAAATTAAGGTACATGATGATAACTACTGAAGAAATGAAGCAATAATTGAATAAGGGTTTGACAACAGTATTCTATTTTATGGAGGTGGCGATTAAATAGATCCCACGCACGTCCTCGCGGGTTAAATAAGCTAATAGAATGTTGTTTGTTTGCTTATTTCAAAGCAAAACAATGGCCCCATTTGCTTTCGGAAACTTTTGTTCTCGAAATTATTGGCAAAATACTTCTATTAAATATCAAGGAACTGACTTCAGATATTGTTCACATACATTGTTTTCTCTGTTTCTCAAAACTTTCTTGTAGTAAAACTATGGGTTCCAAACTTTTCTTAAAATGACATAAATAAACTTTCTTAAAATAAAATAGTAAAAAAGTGTTCAAATCGAACTTACTTCATTTAATTTCCTTTATTGATATCAAATTAATTACCTTTAAAGTGAAACTTTACTTCACAGAAGAAAACGTAATATGCAGATGCCAAATCTGTGAAGTAAGGGGCGTTATTGAGAATTTCGACACTTTGCATTGCTGTAACGAGAGTGAACCTAAGTGGCATCGCAGAGTCGAACATCAGAAATTAGTTATTCTATTAAGCTTATTCAGGTTTAACATGCTGAATTTTGTTCAGAAATTGATTTTTACGCCTGTTTCTGGGAAACAAAAAAAGGTTAAGATTAATTCACACTTTACCGCAAAAATGTTATTACGATTCATTTTTCAGCATTCGAGTCCATGGCAGATGTTCATTGGATCAGAGCAAAAGACTAATTGCGAAGAAAATTCTGACCGTAAGCAGACGATATTCGATAAAATAAGTTGAGATATAATTGTAATAAATGCTGTCAGTGATTGTGTAGTAGGTTTGCTGGAATTTGTTCAAAAAATTAGGCCTGAAAATTTTTAAATATACTGTATATTTAAAAAATATTAAAGCATATTCTTTAATATTTAATATGCTCTTTGCAAATGAATTTCAAAAAACAAAGTTGTTGGAAAACAAGCATGAGATTAACTGTAAAACCTTACATAAAATAATTTCATTGTAGGAAATATATATGATACACAACTTTTCATTTGGAAAATGGCACATAAAGCTATAAAAAATCTGTCCTATTTAATGATATCAACTTAGAGTAATCTCAGAAAAGCGAAATACCTATTTTCCAATCAATTCCAGGAAACAAGAACGGTGACGAAGAAAAAAACTGCAGTTTCCACTGCAATGTTTCGGAACGAAAGTTCGCGTGGAGTTGGAAGCAATTCTAAACCTAATTTCAGCAGAGGATAAATAAAAATTCTTCCAAAATCCATGGATCGTAATAGCTTAGATTAAAACTCAATTTAAAGATCAATTTGTTGGAAGCGCGGCATTTAATTACAAAAGGAATCGATTTTTAAATGGTACGCGTTTCCGATGGGTCGAGAAGAGAGAAAATTCGTTGTAAATTGGTTGCAGAAGAGTTTTTATTCTTTCTTTTCCAAGTGGTTTCTCGGCATTCGAAAATGTTTCGATTAAATTTTTGCTCGACTGGCTACCGAAGAAGATTTCGAGAACAGTGGAATTTCTTGTTTTGATGACACTGGCTTTCTTTACGAAATGGTTTATGTCATTTCTAATTTTTGCGTGGCAACGGGATTGAAAATTAACTTCAGATATCAAAGAATAGTATTCATAGTTGTTCCTCTGTGATTTATTAATTCTGAAATGCATTAATATTTAAAATAGAAGTATAGAGCAAGGAGATTACAAAAGATTTATTGAATTAAAGTCGGTTGTGGCACAAAGGTTGCAAAGAACAACCAGATAGAAAGTTAAACATTTATCAAAAACTTTAAATTATCAGGTAACCGGTCAAAAAACATCAGCATAAATCAAAACTGCTTATAAAAAATTCAAAAAGCAAAAGACAATCGCATTGGTAACGGCATGAATAGCAGATGTCGCCATAACAATTTAGAGTTTTTATCTGTAATAGTGCAAGAATTTATTGTACGTTTTCCCAAAACGAACTGTAATGAGCTACGTACCAGTCTCTGTATATAAATCGTTCGGACTCATTTAATGTCTCTTTAAATAATCATGCTAGGCTTACTTTGATATATCTTTGAATAAACACTCCCAGCTCCATTGATGTCTCTTTAAATAATCACTTACACTCATCTGATATCTCTTTAAACAATCATTTTGGGTTTATTTGATGTCTCTTTAAATAATCTCTCCGGACTCAGTTAATGTTTTTTAAATAATCGAAGTGGACTCACTTGATGTCTCTTCAAATAATCATTCCGGGCTCACGAAATTTTAAGGAGTATCATCCTGAATGTTTAAGGCAGAATGCTAAAGAGTGAAAGTCTATCACTTTTTGCAAATACTTCGAAAACGATGAAAATATCGACCAAAAAGGATGGTGGTATCTCAAAACTTAATTTCCGAAAAACGAAATAACCGATAACAAAGTAAGTATCAGTTCTTATTTAAATTCTTACACGGCGTCCTGTTAATTCTAAGCTGTTTTACAATTTTATTCGAGCTCCGTAAAATTTCGCACAGTTCACCTCGTGCCAAAATAGAAGAACTAGACATCGACGCAGAGAATTCTTTTGCATGCTAGTTAGGATCTGTACCTAGGCAACCGGCGGTATAAAAATCAGTCTTCACAGGACTAGACCAATCATTTATTCGATGGTAGTATTCGATGGTACTCGGCATGGACAGTATTGTAACTGTCTTGTCTACCCCTTGATTGTGGAGGCGCTACATCGTTGATATTAACAGTTGCCCTTGGAGCAAACAACCTCGTCGACGGACTCGGGGAATTAAGCTGACCTTGAAGATAGTCTAAGGTGGCCACTGAGCGCCTGGTGACTCAATACTGTGCCGTTCATATATTTCTTTGCTGTCCTGGAAGTTCTTGGTTGACAAAGTGGCGTTGGATTCTGGGGGCTGGTTTAGTGGTCGGCTTGCCTGACTTGTGATTTTTATTCTGAAGCGTGTCCTGCTGATTGGGATTGGTGGCCACGATGGCTGTGTATACTTTGTTGTTTTCCTTCCAGAGAAGAGGAGTAGAATGTGAATGCGAGGCACTGTTATGGCTCCTCTTGTCGATCAATAGGTTAGCGGCCCCGAGCGCAAGGGGCTCATCGTGTAAGGAGAATCACCCAGGTCTCAGCTCCTTCCCTAGCTCATTAATCGTCTACCTGATATTCTGATCTTTCACCTAATTCTATACCAGCACAGCTTTCTGAAAAAGTACCAAATGGGCAATTATCATTATCGATTGAACACGTGCCAATAATCTATTAGATCGCTTTCGTTATATGGAACACCTGCCCGCGCTTATTATCCCATGCAATAGAAACATAATCTCAGCAAGAACTTACGAATCCGAGAACCTAGGCTTCTTAAAGAAAGTATAATCATTTCTGTGTGTGTGTGTGTGTTCTAGTTTATTTACAGGTAGGGGCATTGTAAATTAAAACTCTTGACAACTTTGTTATATAACTTTATTTTTAATATTATAAAATTTTTACGTATACATCATTAAAAGAAAATACTAACGAAGTTATAATTTTGACAGATACACATATGTAAAAACTCATTGCATGAAACGCCAGCTGCAATTACCAAAACAAAATGTGAACTGCACTTTATATATGAACAAACATAACCATTGGTGGTGAGGAAGGAGAGAGGAATTTAAAAAATACTTTTGTGCTTTTTACGGAGCGCTTACATACACGTATTGCATATCCCTATCGATTTCTTGCTTTTCCCCTTCTTTTTCACTCCCTCTCGTCCAGCGGCGGCCGTGTTCCGCAACAGAAGAGCGCGGAGGAAAATAGTTCTATTTCAGCTCAATTACCGATTCGCCCTCGAGCTCAAAAAGAAAGTGAAAATTCGCTTTCGTCGTCTGTTCCAAGTAATTAAGGAGAAAAGATATCCGAGCAAAAGAGCACAAATTAGATACGAAATCTATTAAGGGGGATTTTTGTTCTGTGGGGAAAGCGAAAGGAGGGTTGTTCTCTGCGAGTTTTCTATTAGGGGCTGTTCGAATAAAATGGGTCCGCTGGTTGGCGGGGCTGGTGAGGTGGTGAAAAGCGAGAACGAAATAGCTCTGATCCTGACCCCCCCGGTATTATCTATGCCTTTCTACAAACGTCTGAAAAATTAGCCTGACCGTAGTTTTCAATCTGCTGTCTTTTATTTAGAGAATCTGTTGAGGCAGGAGGGTGGTAGGGGTGTTCTTCCACCCCTCCCCCCACAGAAAGGTGTCGGCCAATTGGAAGAAGACGAGCGATAAGTGGAAAAGGTAATGTAATTTTTTATCCCATTTCGTGTTTATTTGCAGTCTCGCTCTTTTACACTTTTTTTTAACAATGTGTAACTTTGCTCACTCTTGAGTAGGCACCCACTCAAAAGCTGTTGTGATTGCTCCTGACAGCTATTAAACTGAAAGCTTTCAACAAGCAGAGTGTTGCAAAAAAATTAGGCTCATTAGAGACCCTGTGGTTAGTGACTCTGAATGCTGGCAAATCAACCCGGTTTGGATTCGATCCCAAACGAAAGGCTTAGCTGCATGGTTGGTTTTTTTCAAGGCTTTCCTCATCTGCAACTTAAATCCGAACCCTGAGAATGTCCTCTGCGAAGGCATCCCCCTCTTAGGTAGATTATAACGATGTAATCTAACTGCTACAAAAAACGAAAACTGTTTTTAAGTCTGATATCTACGATGGAAGAGAAACAGTTTATGCTCCACAAAGAAATGAGCTAATTTTATTCATTAACCCCTTTCGTCTTTTTCTGGACTTTAATTCTAAATTATATATAGGACATGGCCCATCGCCTCTCATTTGCCTGTACTTAAATTCATTCACAATCTCTGACTAATAACATCTATACATTGCTTTCTTCAATTTCAACTTCACCCTAACTCTTTAATAATATGAAGACGTCGATGTTAAAACTTACACATCTGAGACTGACTGCGGCGCAGGATAATGCCCTTGGAAACTCTTAATAACCGTAGTTATTGTTTACCGCTTATTCTACAATTGCTGTTTTACATATTTTGAACCTAAATGCTATCAAAAGAAATCACATGCTGCCAAAGATTCTTCTGAAACCAGTAACTGCATTCGATGGAGGTAGGGTACTCAACCCAAGAGCCCGTTGTCCGGAAATTCTTTTCCGCGTATTTCGTACGTTAAAAAAAAAAAAAAAAAAAAGGAGGGGACAGTTTTATACCTTCTGTTCTACAAGGTCAATCGACAAAATCTAACTTCCATTTTTCGTGTCTCGAAAGCGCGACTTACGATATATATTACATTTATATATTGCATTGTTCTAACATAGATATGTATAATATAATGCTTAATTTGACAAAATCGTAATTTTTCTGAATTTACTTACTATCCCATTTTCCTTTAAGTGTTACTATCCTATTTTCCTTATGAGGATAGTGTTACTCATAAGTAGTTTTGTTTACTTATGAGGATAGTGTTACTAACTTATGAGGATAGTATTTTCCGGTACAGGTCAGTTCGACGCCAACGTTTTGATGCCAACGGTTCGACGCCAACGTTTTGACGCCAACGGTTCGAAGCCGACGTTTCGACGCCAACGGTTCGACGCCAGCGTTTCAACGCGTGGTCAATTCGACACGAGGTCGTTTCGACGCGGGGTCAGTTCGACGCCATACTTTTTTGCTTTTGTTTTACGCCATACTTTTCGTATTTTTATTTATTTTTAGAATAAGTTTGCATCATCATTCAAATAAATTTGGTGTCATCATCATTTGGTGTTTCATACTCCACATTATGGGACTTCATAGTTGGTCTCAGGCGTATTCAAAAATCAATTGATCAATGTTATGAACAATATGTATGTGGAGATGAACCGCCGCACAAGCGGAATAGGTATCTGCGAGCTGATATGAGAAGTAAAGTAAGAGTTGAAGATTTTGAAAATCGAGAAATAATGGAATACCTGAAAGGTGTGGCGCATAATTTTGCAATGGATTAGTATAATAAAAGTTCTGTGATGTAATCTTATTTATGTGTAATCTTATTTATCTGTAACTATATTTGTCTGCAATATAATATAACTAACTACTTTGTAACCATATGTTTATTTACCATTTCTGTATTTTGCCTTTTTGATGCTATTTTGTGAAATAAATAAATAAAAAAATAAACCTTTCTCATGTCCGGGGCCTTGACGTTGGCGAGGGGGCTTCTCACTAATCTGGGACACAAACAAAAATCTAGAACACTTTCACACATATACACACATATATTTATTTCAAATATGCATGCAAACAATCGCTAATTCAATAAATAAAAATCAGTCATATTACTTATTTATATTACTTCATATTTATTCTAAAAATGAACAAAAATACGAAAAAAATATGGCGTCGAACTGTACGGCGAACTGTACGGCGTCGAACTGCCCCGGCGTCGAAACGTTCGCGTCGAAACGTTCGCGTCGAAACGTTGGCGTCGAACCGTCGTCGTCGAAACGACCTGCTTCGAGTATTTTCCTTATGAGGATAGTGTTACTCTTCTACGACTCAAATGACGCTAAAGTATCAAGTTAAGGAAAAATCGCACGAGCAATTTTTAAAACATTTGCTCTTTAATATTACTTCAACTCGGTAATACATCAAATAATATCTATTGTTTCCTTGTACGAAGTAAAGGAAGTATTGAAATAGCGAAAATTTCGGGCATCATATTTCAACAAATATATCCATTTCAACCGATCTCAAAACCATTTAAACCATGTTTTTCTGTGACATGTGTACGTTTGGACAGACTAAAGGAAAAAATTCCCGAAAAGAATTATAAAATGGATTTAAAATGGACTATGATTTTTTTTCTTTGACGTCTATACATACGTGCGTATGTATGTATTTCCCATAACTCAAGAACGAGTAACCAGAAAACGCTGAAATTTTGTATGTGGAACTGCTATAACAGGTCGTTGTGCACCTCCTTTTTTCGTTGCAGTCGACTGCACCAATCCTACATAAATATATATATTTCCCCTCTGTTACGTATCTCGGGGAGTTTAGGTTTTTAATTCTTATATATGTTGGTAAATTGTGCATTTTTTTGCTTTAAATGTGATTGAATTATGTTTTTTTATAATACGGTTAAGATTTTTATGGCATTAGTTGATCTGCATGCAATTTTTGTAGAATTATCAACAATTTAAAAGTGGCGAGTTGCGCCTAAAGGTAGGCCCTTTGTTTACATTTGAAACTCGGTAGAATTGTGAAATAAGGCAGTTTCTGCACCTTCAATATCTTTTTACCGGGGGGAGCCAAAAGTGAACTTTCAGTTTTGTGCACCGAAAAATTTGTCTTCCTACCCACTGGTAGAACTTTTTACTGTTGCTTAGAAATTCTGATTTTTAATTGTAAAAATTGTTTTTTAATTGTTTTAACTATATTTGGTGTCTTATATTTTTCTGTATTTTAAAACCTTTAATGAAGAAGATTTGAAATTTTATGTTTTTTTGCTTTGTCGCGAAGCAAGGATTGAATTAATTGAATGAGAAATATATTTCTAATGTAATTCGAAGAAATACGTTTAAATGAAATGCAGCGAAAAATGTGTTTCATTTAATAAGCCACACAAAGAAGTCACGTGGTGTCCTCGTCAGATAATTTTGTTAAAATTCCTCCTTTAACAATTCGAAATTTAGTTTGAATCCAAATAAATTTCGGAGATATTTTCTGATTTACTTTTAAAATTTGTATTTTTTAGCAATTTTGATATATTTTTCGAAAAATGTTTTGAATTATAACCCATAAATTTTTTAATATTCCCTTAAGTTACATGTATTTCTAGGCACGCCTACTAAAAATGTTAGTTTTTTATTTATTCAAAACATCCTATACGTGAATTTATCTATTGGGGCGTTCTAAAATTTAGCATATTTATTATAAGCGATAATAACATCAAATGCTGTTTACTAACTTTGTTAAAATTATTTGAAAGAATGAACGGTGAACCTTTTTTTTTCCCGCTTTTGCGCAATGAAGGAAAGAAAAATAGGATAGTATAAATTAAGAACTTCGCCAAGTGAATATTATTCTTGGCGCAAACTGAAAAAAGTGCGCTAAGATGAATTCTTAAAGTTCTCAGTAAGTTTCTGACCACATTTTACAAAATTTAATGTTTGTGCATAATTTGAAACTTAGAATCGAAATATGGAAAAAAAATCGGTATGTCATTTCAGAAAAAGTTCGATTTTGTGCCAGAATAGCTATGTTAGAACAATGCTATATATAAAACTAATATGTTTACTAAGTTGCACTTTCGAGACACGAAAAATTTAATTTGAATTTGAACCATAAGTAATTTGAATTGGTAGTTTATCCAAAACGTCCTCATGTCTATGTTTAAAATGGTGAAGTTGCGAATGCTGAGGCTTCATTTCCTAATGTCTGCAGTATAGCCTTGTGTTCTAGTGCTGCGAGTCCTTTCCTAAAGAGGTACCGATTCACGGCCCTATCACCCTCTCTCTTCTCTGATATTTTATATTCCCCTCAAAAGTAATTTTAATTATATAAAATTTAGCACGGTGTGTCATAAAATTGCAACTTGACATCCTACAAAATTTTAACTCCTAGCTCCCACTTCTTCGCTTTAAGGTGGAAAAGTTTTCAGCTTTCTTTCACATACCATAACCGAAATTTTATTTAAATACGTGACCTTCGAGTTTATTCAGTATCATCCTAATTTTTCAATAACACTTTTACCTCCTGAGTGTATAATAACTTAAAAAACATAAGATTGTTTGGGAAATCATTGAAAATTCACAAAATGTTTAGAATATTTATTACACTTCCACTGCATCAAATTATGAATTAAAACTTATCCTGCAGTGCAGAGACTTCTCAAACGATCAAAGACTTCTGCTGTTGTATTGTCCATGTAATTCATGGAAGAATGGTTGCCGGAGCCTCAAGGAGGTTGGACTTCTACTTCCACCTCAGTTTTGAGGGAGAGCATCCAGGGGTAAGGCCCGAGAGTCTACCATTCATCTCCCCTAACACCAAATCACACGTAAGGACCTTCCGCTCGCTCTATACAGAGGGTGTTCAAACATTTTGGTAACGATTTAGGGAAGATATATGTATAAACCAACCTTAGATTTTTATTCTCTAATATGTTCAGTTTGATAACCCTTTCGTTGAACTATTATGTTATATCTTGATTGAAGAGATAAAAGTCCTCTTCTTAAAATATCAAGGTTGACTTTATTCCACTCTCCCTGAACAATCTTCCAGAGTCTTTCAAGTATTTTGGGATGCCGCTTATTAAAAACTTGGTTTAAAAGTCCAAATGCATAGTAATTCATAGGGGACGCATCGGGGGAACTTGGGTGCGTTGCTTTATGTTGTTAAACATATTAAATCTTTTCCCCCTCTTTTTCGGTAGTAAATCGATCTTTTTCAATTGTAATGAGATAAGTATATCCAAGCCTCATCGATTGTAACTAAATGTTTACATTTTTCACCTGTCAAATAATTTTCATAGAGCAATCTGCACATAGTTTTCGCCGAGAAACATGTTTCGGCGGCAGGCGATGAACATCCTGTTTTTTTGGCTTTCACTAGCTTTAAATCAGATTTTATAATTTTGTTGCTCACAGTTTCTACAGAGATATTTAAAGATTTCGTAATAGCTCTTTAGGGGCTTAGATTTTCCTTTAAAACATGAGATGTGACGTTAGAGTCAATAAGAACTGTACGACCTTTGTTGGGTGTGCATTTTTTGCCCTTTTTCCCAATCGGATAGAAACTCCGACGTTTCTTTCCTTTCAAATTAATTATGTCACTTATTTTACGTATAAAAATATTAAAACTATGCTTTTTACATCTTTCTTTAATAAATGAATAAGAGTATTTCTCTTCGGACAGCGTAAAAATAGAGCCTCCGATCTAGTGTTTATTTTTCAGTGACATTTTAAAGAAAAGAATATTTTGAATGCTGCAGACGATAAATAAACCTTATTCCAATTAGATGCCCACCAAGTTTATATTTTAAAATTAATATTTAAATTCATGGAGAAAATCAAAATTGTTACAAAAATGTTTGAACACCCTCTGTATTTAGAGTGTCCCCATGCCAAAAAGACACTATACACATTTACAAACATCCATGCTTTCTCCAGGCCCTTCGGTGCCACAGTTAGCTCCCCTGACAACCACACCGTTTGGGCGGCTTCTCAGTTTATTTATAGTGTCGAACTTAGCGGAACATTCACATAGCACCCGCAGTAGCAGTACTCAAAAGGCATTTGAGCCCCTTTGAGCGTACTTTCAGTGTTTTTAAATACCCCATTTTCTCTTATATTTTCCTCTTTTCCCTCTTTTTACGTTTTATACTCGTTATGATAAATAAAATTTAAAATGTTTGACTATCCCACCTAAGCGAGATATTTAATTTCGAAATATGAAAGTTTTTATATAATTTTCAATATGTTGTCGAAGGATTAGTTTATTAAGTTTAAAATAATTCGAAAAAATAATTTTAATGATGTGCCACAAAAAATGTGTATAATTAAATAGGTCGTGCAAGGATTCCATTTGGTATCCACATCAAATTTTTTATAATCATCCAAACCGATGTCATTAAATTTATATTATTACTTCTAGTTAATACGGGGAATCAGCTGTAATCCGCAGAGATGGAAAGCAGTTATTCTTCTAACCGTCGACAGCGACGACTACAGAGCGCGTGTCGTCCGCGTCGCGTGCACGGCCGCCCGGGAACACTCGCGTGTGGCCGCTTCGCTTTTTCCTGCGCTCCGGAAATCCGGGATCGGCCGATCAACCGGTAAATGAAGATCCTGCGAGTTTCGCAGTCCGGGAGGCCCAAACAATAGCGAGGCTTGGGGCCTCCGGGAAGGAGAACACGGTCCCTTCAAAAGGCCGGGTTTCCGACAGACGAAAAATTGGAAAAGAGAGCGGGCAGAAATAATGGGCAGGATTTCTCTCCCATCTCCGTTTCTCTTTTCTCTTCTCTCGTACCTTGTTCCAATCCATCGTCTGCCGTTCCTCTTTTACAAAACTGTTGCCAAAAATAGAGTCGGGAAATGATGCCGGAGAATTTTTCGGGCGTTATTGCGACGGAGAACCAGAACCGGAAAGTTGGCCCCATCTACTCGGTTTCTTCTTCATCTTCGAGCCGTTCGTCCGTACGCTGCTCCTTGTTAGCTGTCCCCCAACACCCTCGCCAAAGCCCCACCTTCCGCTCCGTCACGTGACACAGCGCGCTTTCATTTGTTTCGTTTTCGCTCGAAAGAAAAGGAAAGTTATCTTTGTACTCGCTGTTAAACACGATGCAAAACCCTCCTGTATATGTCCGAAAAGTAGGAATTTTTCTGGCAAAATTCAGCTGAAATTAAGAAGTATATAAGCCGAGTTTAAAATCGCTTTGTAAATCCAGTTACACATCGGTCAAATAAAGAATCAGGTAACTTAGCTTGACCTGTTGGAAGCAGTGAAGGTGATTGAAAAATCTCCATCCATTTGAAACACAGCACTAAAGTGGTCTTCCAGTCAGTCAAACAAATATTACATGAGCAATGCTTTGGACAGACCTGGAGATGATATTCGCCAATATAGAGATGGAGATTGTATTCGCCTACTATTCATTAGGGAATTTTTCGGATTGTATTCGCCTACTATTCATTAGGGAATATTCGCCACGTCACTTCACAATGACGATGATGAGAAATAGTGAAACTGACGACAATGGTATTCGTTGAGTCTGTAACAAAGAATGACTTTTCACAATTGTTAGAAAATCCTGAATCGGGTATTAGATCTTATTTACAAAATCAAAGATAAGAGGCGAAAACTCAAACAAAAAAAGATAAAAGGCGGATAAGATTACAAAAAAGATAAGAGGCGGAAGTTCACCTCGCCGGTCCGTCTAACTTTTTTCAACTCACAAAACGTTGTAGAATCATTAGTTTATTTTTAGGTAGTCATCGTTAGGTGTTTTTGAAGCGAGAGACTTCAAAAATGGGCAGTGCCCTCGTCAGGACTCGAACCCTCGAGCTCTGGAATATGCGTCTAGTCTGCTTCCAATTACATCACGAAGGAATACGGAAAGGAGGGAGAAAATATCTTACAACGTATTTCCTGAAATAAAGTCTTGTAATTTAATATCATTGATTTAAAGTTATTTGAACAAAAAATACATTTCTCCTTTTTTGTTTGTTTTACTTTTGGGATTTCAAATGAGTGTATGTTGCATGAAATGTAGACTAATGCATTTCAAAACAGCATCTTGTTCTTTTTGCGCATTACCAATAGCCGAGTGGTTAAGATTCCTGGATACTGTAAGTTCGACCCCAGGTAAGAATACTTCTTTGTGTTGTTAGGTTTCATGCGTCCTATGAGTTCTATGCAGTTTCCTTAGAAAGTTCTCCACAAAGCCATTCCTCCTTTTAAGCAGATAGCTCTCGTATGCTTTTCCATCTTTCACTAATCTAACCTGGATGTTTTGAAAGAAACCGATGATAAAAGAACATCCTACAGAATTCTTGTTGGTTTTACAACAAACTTTAGTTAAACGTTAAAGATGCGATAACAAAAGGAATCGGCGAAACATGAGTAAATTTGGCAGATAGTGATTTCTAAGGTTAAACATAACCTTCTTCTTCAGCATATTAAAATTCTAAAAGTTTTTAGTTAAATGAAGGGAGCGAAACTATAGTTTAAGAGTTTAAGAAGCTACAGCTAAAGATTCTAGTTAAATGAAGAAAACAGACTGTACGAGTAGTTTGGAAGTCTAATTAGAACTTTTTCCTTCACCACAAGAGTAAAATTGATGAAGCAGAAATTTTTGTTCGAGCACCAACAATAGAAAAAAGATCCTAAAGGAAGTTATTTTTTCTTAACGCATTAGCACAGGTTTCTCCTTCGCCATTTTTACTTCTGCAGTTGAGGAAGAAGGTTCTAGTTGAACTTCGAAACTACAGGCTTTCAAATTTACACATATTATGCTGATTACTGTTGCTGTAGTATATTTACCATTTGTCCTTCAGCTTGTACTTTTTGTTATAAACTTTAGTTAGTTTAGTGTGCTACGGTCAAGTTAGCGCTATTGAATTATTTATCCATTCAAAAATCGGGCAAATGAATGAAATATAGAGTTAAAAATTTTAATTTCTTTCAACTATGAAAATATGAGTTTTTTTTATTAGTCATTCTGCGATTTTCCGACCTCTGAAAAAAGTCTTAATGCGCACAAACTTAAGAACATAAACTCATCTGCTTGGGAAAAATTACTAATCATAAATTAAATCTCGCTGTTGCTCATTACAAAAATAAACATAAGTTATTATTGTTATTAAATTTTTTCAAATAATTTAATCCATTAAATTAGTTAGATGAATTTCCACAATGTGCAATTAAATTAGCTTTCAGCTGACATCCTTAAAAATTAACTCGTCTGCCGGAACTCTGCTTTGTACTCAAAATAAGATTTCTTTTTTCTTCTCATTCCATGCTGAGATGAAGTTCATTTTCTCGCGCTTTATTAAATAAAGTAAAAACTTATTCTTCATAAAAATCCATCTTTGATAGCATTAATATATTTTATTTAGATTTTGAAAGGCGTATACCTGTAACTAATCCATTTTAATTAAAATTCTAAATGCAAATTTTATATCAAATGCTTGGAACATTCTTCTGAAGTTGCCATTCCAGCAAATCACAACTCTCTTTCTTTTATTTATGACTCGCAACTCGCAACCTTTTCTTTCTTTTATCATTTACGAAATTCATTTTAGTTTTATAATTCACAGAAACGTATACTCAGTTTTTTATATATTTTTAGATTATAGTCACGAAAAGAATACATTTATAAAGTAATAACACACGTATTCTTATTCCTTGACTTTATATTTCCATGCCATTAATTGCGCAAAAGAACGAATTCCGACATATATTGATTGGCAACGCAACGGCCTACTAACATTATTTCTTTTAAAAAGAACTTCTTTTAAAAAGAACAATCTGGTTTAGAAATGCACTCTTTTCTTTTTAATAAAAACATTATACTACATTTGAAACTGTTTATTTCAAAACTGCCACATGAAGCAATCGTTTGGAATTTTATAGGTAAGCATGATATTATATATGTAACAATATAATTATCAATACATATTATTTTCAAGTAATTACTAGAAATTATATACTGCGAATGAATTATATTCCGAAACCGCAAAATTTTTTATTAAATTATAAATTTAAAGATTACTGAAATGTTTTCCATAATTTTATTTTGTCAAATTGAGCAGAATTCCACAAAAACGCGAAATCAAGGAAGACAGTTTAAATTAATACACGGTATTTGAATTTTTTAAAAGCAGTGTATTTGATAGTGTAAAGTTGCTTTTACTATTAGGATACTAAACTTGCAGTGAAACGTAAAAACATTGCAGGTTCGTTTGGGCAAATTTGCAATTTAAGAAGGGTCGACTAAAAAGAAAAACGTTATGTAATCGAACGTATAAGGATCAGAAGCAATTATGTTTATGGACATAAAATTAAATATTTGGACTTTTAATTAGTGTAACGGTAAATTAATAAATTATATTTAAATGAAAATGATAATGTAATAAAATATATTCAGTCTATTATAAAAGAAACAGCATTTTGAACCGAATTTTCTCACGCTTAAATATAGTATAGTAAAGAATAACTTAAATGCAATCAAGTTATTTTATTGCAAATATTCGAAAGGAAAGTTTATTCGAAATAGGGTATTTCTTTCCACATTGTCCCATGGCAGTCAGTATTTAACCAAATTTATTAGCAAATACAGTAATATTTCACAGGTTTTCAAAAGATAAAAATCTATTCTGTATGGTGTAGAGACATTAGGATTTTTTTTTTTTTTTTTTTTTTTTTTTTTTTGAAGCAGGATATCAAAGAAATGGGGAATGCCCTTGCCGGAGCTCGAATCACGGACCTCTCGAATACGCGCCAAGTGTGCTGACCACTACACCACGAAGGCATACTAAGAAGGCGGAGAAAATACTTTACATACACTTCTTTCAAAGGGCGATTGGGGATTAGGGAACCCAGTCGCCAAATCCTGGTGGTGGAGAATCATCATCCACTATCTTTTCAGTTCGGGCACCGCTGTAGAGACATTAAGTTATTTCGCAACAAGAGACATGAAAAATCAGAAATGCCCTCGCCGGAACTCGAACCTCGGACCTCTCGAATTCGCGCTGAGCTGACCATTACACCGCGAAGGCATGCTAAGAAAACGGGAGAAATATACTCTTATATACTCTACTAACCCTTATATACTCTACTAACCCCAGTCGACCCTTCTAAAGGTCGACTGGGGTTTAGGGGACCCAATCGTCAAATCCTGGTGATGGAGAATCATCATTCACTAACTTTTTTAGTTCGGGCGCCACTGTAGAGTCATTAGGTATTTTTGAAAGCAGGAGAGACATAAAAGGAGAAATGTCCTCGCCGGGATTCGAACCACGGACCTCTCGAATACGCGCTGAGTGTGCTGACCACTGCACCACAAAGGCATGCTAGAAGGCGAGAAAAATCCCTTATAAATTGATAAAGAAAAAGAACCACATTCGAATTAGATAAACGATAAGTGGCAGCAGTAAAAAAAGAATGTTCTTTTGACTATTGTTTTTCATGTAGTTTGAATATTAGCCACTAGAATCTTTAGAAATTAGAATTTTCAGATTTTAGATTTATTCCCTCTTAAATTCTAGATTAGATTTGTTTGTAATATTTGGTTACGGGACGCTCAGACGACTAATATTTAGACGAGGAGACACTCATCCGACAATAATTAACCGACACATCATTTAACCGACTCAAACATTTAACCGACAGGGCACTTAGGCGGGACGGACATTTAACCGACAGGATAATTAGCCGACAAAGACATTTAGCCCACAATATATTTAACTGGCATTACATTAGCCGACACACACAGCATGTTTAGCTGACGATATGTACATATAGACAAAAAAACAAAACAATGTGCAATGCTTTAGTAAAATTTGCACATACTTATTTGCAGGGTACCCAACGAGAAGATTTATGAATAAATACCACATTTTTTTTACTTTATTTAATATTAAAGAAAGCATAGATTTTAAAATTAGACATAAAATAAAATTGTTTTGGCATAGATTTTTAAATCAAGTTCGAGAGTAATCAGTCATAGGGCTCTATATTTCAGTTTGGTTTGGTTTATTTGATTATGGCAAAGTACTATAGGGCAATGTGCCTAAAGGGAGGGATGACTTCGTGTGGAGAGTTAATACACAAGAATGCTAACTCAGTGTCTGAAAACATCAAAACGTTTAATTTAATTATCCTTTGTTTCGCAGCTGAAGATGGCAACGAGTTGAAAAACAGTTTAAAATGGAACCTAATGTTTAAGAAAATTATTTCAGAAACAAATAAGAAGATTCATATATTTAAAACTGTAAGATTTTAAATCTCCAATAATATAACTGATAGCTTGTTATGAGCCTTACTTTTAGGATACAATTTTATGATTTGTATTCTGCGAACTGATTTAATATTAGTTTTCAGATAATATTAAGTGAATGAGTTTCAAGACATGAATTTATTATTTTCAGCGCTGGCAGTGACATCAGCATCTTGATTAACGTGATTTAAAAAGGAAAAAAAACAAGAGTTTACGCGTTCAATTATTCCATTCGTTAGGAAATCGGGGGGCTTATTTGTTAAAATTATATTACAGAAAATTGTTGAAAAATAAACAAACAAATAAATAAAGTTAGTACATAACGTTATAAAAATACATAAAATCTAAAATACAGCTAAAAAATAAAGGTTTCCGATTTTAAATTACGTCCAAAGGTACGTTTTTTTTAACGTTTTGTGTGTTACCTTTATTTATTAAATATCATGTTCTACGTACTCAAACCATAAATTCAGTTCAATAGCAATATCGCAAAATAGTTTTAAAACGATCATATGGTTTAGAATTTCCGATACACACTCTATCACGCTGGAGATTAAAATGCTTTTTCTGCACAGTGTTGCCATGCTCGCTTTCAAATCTTTGAGTTTGTTTATAAAAAATTCTTTGAAGTGTTACAAAATATGAAATCGGTAAATAAAACAAATTTCAAATTCAAATTAGGGCTTCCAGATGCCCATAGTCTATGGAAGATTTCGTTATTCAATTTTGATGACTCTAGGTACCGTTGTTTTATCACAGTGCGAGAAACTTACATACATTCATGCAGATTATTCATTATTTAATTTCTTTAAATATAATACAGGGCAAGAATATTTGGTGGCAACAATTTGAAAAGTGATTCGCCGTCGAAATTAATAGTCCTTCAGGGCAAATACATAAAAACCAAAATACAGCTAAATAAAATGTATGCATAAATTTACGTGATATAATTAATTATGTGTGCTAATTTAATGTTCCTTCCGACAAATTTTGAAGAACAGCAAAACTTTATAAAAATGTGAATTCTTTATGCATAACAATTGTTATTGAACTTTATTAAACATATTTTGCTTTCAAAACTTCACACGAGATAGATTCGTGCAGGTTTTCGACAAAGTGGACAAGTTAAATTAATTTGACTTTATCTCAGAACTTGCGAAATACTTATTAAATACTATACTACGATATTGTTTATGGTAAAACTCGTCCACTGGATGTACAAATCATAGACAAAAAAATCACTACTTCCCTCCTGCTAAGTCAAAAGATTTCCTAATGGTCATAACATAATTTAACGATGGCTGTTCTATTATTATTTTTTTTTTCTTCTTTCCTGTTGCATCTTTCGTATACCCTGTTCTCGAGTACTCGGAAATCATTAATTCGAATTTTATGGGCGAACGTCCGTTCGACCAACCGCCGGGCACGAGTCCCTTGTATCAAACGATACATGTTCTAATGGGTTGCTTTCACGGCAGACGATCATTTCGAACGGGCGCTGTTCGTCAACGCTTGGATGCTGTATCTTCCGTTTCTAAATAAGTCAACAACAAACGCGAGCGACTGTATGTAATGTTAGTCGGAGAGGTTAAAAAACAAGAAATCGTGCAACGGGCTAGATGGAGTTTAAGAAAAATATTAATAAAATTTTGCTGCTTTGAAACGAGGCTGTTGCGAAACTTTTAAGTTACGAAAAAATGAATACCTTAACTTATTTTAGCCATGGTGCGAATATTTATAAATATTATAACTAGACATAGATTCGTATTTTAGCTCCATAAACTAGGTAGGTTATTATGATGTAGTTATTTTAAATGACATAAAATAAGAGCGTTATTAGAAATAAAACAATTAAATAATGAAGAATATGTAGTACGTATGTATGTATGTATGCATGTATGTTCCTCGCATTGTGGCAAAACGATGGCGTCTAGAGCTATCAAATTTTTAACACATGTAGTGGTCCACCAGAAACTCACTAAACACTTCAAAGCCTGAATTTTAGATTTCGAATTTGTTTTTCCTGCATTTCATATTTTGCACCAATTTAATGCATCTTTGATCACTAAAGTATCATCCGAAAGCGATCAATGGCAACTTTGTTCAAAGTAAAACAATTTTATCTCACGACTGTTGCCATTCGACAGAATGTGAGACCTTTATCTTTCAGTTTTAATGAATAAACTCGGCTATTTGAAAGCCGAGCAATATATAATATGAAAGCAATATATTGCCATTTGGGAAATAAACTACTTTTATTTTATATGCCGCAGAGTGTTGCCATACAGTAAAAGTCTAAAATATTTAACTTTCAGATTGTTACTATTCGGCAAAATGTAAGATAGTTATCTTTAAAATTTTAATCAATGAACTCCGCTATTTAAAAGTAATGTGTTGCCCATGCCTGAAATCAAATGCTTTTATCTTCGGCGCGCCAGCATATTACCATTCAGTAAACCATAAATTATTTAACTTTTGGATTTAATCTGTCTATTTTGAAGTAGCAAACCAAACGATTTAAAATCAATAAACGTAGTTCCTGAGAATATTTCTCTACTTTTTAATCTGATTCATTTAAATAAAAATGCTAGTACCTAATGAGATATCTAATTAGAAATATTATATACTTTTAAGGAATTACACTAACTGGATTCATTGAAATTACTACATATATATAGAAAGAGAATATATAAATAATTAAATTATGTATCTCCTAGGAAATGTGAAGGAAAATTTAGATAGTAAAGCGTACTATTGTGGAAATCAAAAATTGGAATTTTAATTAAACCGAAGCTGTTAATTAAAAAATTTTAAATTAATAATATGTAAAATTAAACAATTAAAACAATAAAATGGTTTTTGATTCCACAGAAAGGTCAGAACGTTTCAAGAGGAACTGGAATCCCTCTGTACAAATGTCAACAACTCACAATGATCGCAATTTTTTTTTTTTTTTCATATTTCTGAGCAAAATCCTTATTCCGATTTTAAATTTGCTAATAAGTTTCATAAAATATCTGAATTTAAATCTTAAATAATTTCAAAAATTCGAAAAACTTCCCCGACGCAATAATATACAAGTAAATTTCAAAAATAAATGAAAATGAAAATAGTATTCATTGAATACAATACTTAATTAAAATAAGAATAAACGAAAAAAATAATAAAACTAAATTAAATAACATTAAGAAGCTAATGAAATTAAAGAAATATACAAATTAAAATCTTATAAACAGTGGATATATATATGAATAAATTCTGTAGTAGAACGCAGGTAGTTGTTTCCACAATGAACAGCTAGAATTTTGATACCGTAGAATGCTGTAACGCCGATCCACAAGGAATAACAAATTTCGCAGTCAATGTATATTTATTCGAAGTCAATGTATATTTAATTTAACTTTTATTTCAGTAAACATGTTGGGGCGGCAATCCAGTTGGCACTTTAATTGTGCCTATTTCAAAAAGCTTACATTTTTTATAACTCTGTAGCATGAATGAAGCAGCACACAGACAGCAGTCCAGCTAGGCGAAAGCGTTGAAAGCAAGTGCGTAATGTTCAAAGTGAAATCTTAATTCAGACTGAGTTAGTTTTGGTTCTCAATGCATTTTGTTTGGATCGTTAATATTGCTGTAAAATTACTATTGGCTATCAAAATCGTAAAAAACAACCTTGTATTTAGCTTAGGTATAATGAAACACTCAATCGATTTCGAGGACAGCTAAAGCTCCCTCCTCATCAGGAGAAAGAAATACATAGAAAGAAGAAAATAGGAGAAGGAGTCACAGAAACACGTGGTCCTTATCAGCACTGCACGTGGTTATAACTAGATTTTTAATCAGAGTTGCACTGGCCGCCTACTTTTACTGAGCCAGGCTATCTGATCAAGCATAAAGAAATATTAACAAAGTTAAAATAGGGATCGAGGGTCAAATGCACCTTAAGCTCAAAATCTGAACTTCAAATAATGGAAAGCAACCACTGAACGGATTTTTATACCCTCTGGTAGTACCAAACGCGATGAGGAAACGCCATCTATCGGCAAAAATAACTGAATTAAGATAGTAGAATTTTGAAGCCATTAGGAAGGACTGGATTGGACTTCAAATCATTAAATAAACTTTGCTAAATCTTTGTGGATGTGAAAAGCCTCAAGAAAATGCAATTCACCTATGGAAGAAGCCTTTCGGATGATTTTTGCAGACCCAAAATAAAAATTATGGTTAAAAGTCCAACTATGATACGCTATTGAAGACTTGTTAATTTCGCCTTTTTTGACATGTGATTCATGTTCCTTGATACGAAACTTCAACGCTCTTTTTGTTTAGCCAATATATCTTAAACCACATTGACACGATATACTATAAATTCCCCAAGAATTCGAGACAGAAACGCAATCTTTTAGAATCGAAGGGTGAATTTTATTAATAGGGGAGAAACCGACTTGAAAATTGAATTTCTGGAGAATCCGTGCAATTTTATAGCTAACAGAAGGATAAAATGGAAGCACGACAAGGTCATTAATATTATTTCTAACAGTGGAATGTCTTCTTTGATGGGAATCTGAAAATTTTTTAACGGCTTTATCAATAATCACGGGAGAAAATCCACGGTCAATCGCAACTGTTCTCAAATAATTAAGTTCATTGGTAAGCAAAGATTCAGAGGAACAAACTTTAAGCGCTCGGAATACATAATAGTAAAAAGAAGCCATTTTTAGTGATTTCTTCAACTGAGTTGGCAGAATGTGGGAAGATTTAATAGCACTTGGACAAACACACATATATTACTGGAGTCTGAATTGATAAATGAAGGCCCATACTGCTCGATCCCTAAAGATCCTTCAACTTCGGACCTCACGAAAGTAAAAAGTGCTATTAAATCTTCCCACATTCTGCCAACTCAGTTGAAGAAATCACTTATTCCATCTATTACTAATTGCGCTAGACTTTATACTCTTCCAAAAGTCCACAAAACCGGTATTCCTTTTCGACCAATTGTTTCCAACATAAGTACTGCTTCATATCCTTTGGCCAAATATTTAGTTTCCAGATTTTCTCCTCTACTTGCTAACAATATTCACACTGTAAAAAATTCTGTTGAAGTCATTGATAAACTTTAAAATATTTCTCCACTTCGTTCCATTATGGTTTCATTTGAAGTCAAATCACTGTTTACTAATGTTCCGGTCGAAGGAGCACTAAATGGTCTTGAAACTAGGCTTCGGGAATTTCACTTCACACATACTGAAATTCATGAGTTGGTTTCGCTTACTAAAGTTTCTCTAAGTCAAACCCACTTTGTTTTCCAAAATGCATATTTTCGTCAAGTTGAAGGATTGGCTATGGGTAATCCTCTCAGTCCGGTACTTTCTGACATTTATATGCACTATTTTGAGATGAAATTATTTGATAAATTATCTTTTCGTCTTTGTATTCGGTATGTTGACGACACTTTCGCACTTTTTGACGGTTATAAAGAGGATTTACCCGAGATTCTATCTATTATGAATTCAATTGATCCAGCCATCCAATTCACTCTTGAAATTGAATCCAACAATTCTCTCCCCTTCCTCGATATTCTTATAATCCGCAATGAAACCGATTTTAGCACCACTGTGTACCGTAAACACTTTGAAGTTTGTTTACCACCCCATGCCAAGTCATGCCATCCTGTTAAGCAAAAAATGGCTTCTTTTTACTATTATGTATTCCGCGCGCTTAAAGTTTGTTCCTCTGAATCTTCGCTTACCAATGAACTTAATTATTTGAGAACAGTTGCGATTGACTGTGGATTTTCTCCCGTGATTATTGATAAAGCCGTTAAAAAAATTTCAGATTCCCATCAAAGAAGACATTCCACTGTTAGAAATAATATTAATGACCTTGTCGTGCTTCCATTTTATCCTTCTGTTAGCTATAAAATTGCACGGATTCTCCAGAAATTCAATTTTCAAGTCGGTTTTTCCCTATTAATAATATTCACCCTTCGATTCTAAAAGATTGCGTTTCTGTCTCGAATTCTTGGGGAATTTATAGTATATCGTGTCAATGTGGTTTAAGATATATTGGCTAAACAAAAAGAGCGTTGAAGTTTCGTATCAAGGAACATGAATCTCATGTCAAAAAAGGCGAAATTAACAAGTCTTCAATAGCGTATCATAGTTGGACTTTTAACCATAATTTTGATTTTGGGTCTGCAAAAATCATCCGAAAGGCTTCTTCCATAGGTGAATTGCATTTTCTTGAGGCTTTTCACATTCACAAAGATTTAGCAAGTTTAGTTAATGATTTGAAGTCCAATCCAGTCCTTCCTAATGCCTTTAAAATTCTACTATCTTAATTCAGTTATTTTTGCCGATAGATGGCGTTACCCCCTCGCGTTTGGTACTACCAGAGGGTATAAAAATCCGTTCAGTGGTTGCTGCGCGCGCTCAAAGTATCCAGATCGCCGCCCATATTATCTCATTCAGTCTTCAATTTTCTCAGGAGAAAGACGTGCGAAACGCAGCTTCTAAATTCATGCCATGCTTATCATTATCTACATTGCTTATCACCAGACTTATGCCTTAACTTCAAGATTCTTTATGCCATCTACAAATATGCCATTTTATTCAACTTCATACTGCCCTCAAATTATCATGACAGGAAGGTGCCTTGCCTTACCTTGTATTTTAGCACTAAGGAGGTGCTTTTGCTCCATAGAAACGTACTGTTTCCGGAGTATATTAACACCTAGGATCCCTAAAAAGGGTATATTGGCCTGGTAAAAGTCCTTCTCAGGACTGTATACCAGTCGATAGGACCAGAATACAGATACAGCTTTCCATTATTTGAAGTTCAGATTTTGAGCGTAAGGTGCATTTGCCACAAGCGTCTAGCCCGTCAGATACTAGTTTCCTCCCAATTCCTCCCTGATCATTTGCGCAGATTCACGCGCAGCGTGTTTACTCCAAGGAGCTCGGCGTGGTCAAAGCCGATTTTTTTTAAATGGCGTGCGTTTAAAACGTTACGAACCCGGTGCGCATTACTGAGTGTAAATTAATTTCTTTTGTTAGTTTCTCTGAAATAGTTTTCTTTTTAATTGGTATACATATTTATTTGTTCAGATGTTTTATTATAAATCTTTACATAAAGGAAGAATTCATGATTTATTCATCTACAGATCATCGCCCAAAGCTATTAGAGATACAGATATCAAAACTTAGGAGCTTATTCCTTTTGTACCGAAGATGTCATTTAAGAAGCGATTTTTTAAGATTCGGTGGCCAAAACGTGTTTTTATGCTTTTTCATATAAGGAAGAAACAGATGTACATAAGGTTACTGCTTTAAAATGTATGGAATATGAATACCTAAAAACCAATTTCAAACGTTTTCAAAATTCGGCCCCGAAGGGGGGGGAAACGTGTTCTTCGCATATTCCTTCACACATCAGATATCCATAAGACAAACTTATGAATTATTGCTGTAAAATGTAAGGAATACGAATAAATGCTGACATCAACATGTGTGGGGAGGGGGACTGATTGGCATAAAATACAAGTTTATATAATGTACAAGTAAGCCTTATTAAAGGTACACACCAGGCATATAAAGCTAGTTAGTATAAAAAATAACTGAAAGTTTATATTATTTAATGTTATTAATAATTCAAACCCCAAAATAAAAATGTAGCAGCATGTGGCAATTCAAAAAACTGTGATAAGATTGTTACAATGTTCAGTTAATTTTAAACAATTCTACACATAATAAAATGGCCAGTGCACAACATGTGAATGTACATGGGGTTGAATAATTAGAAAATAAAAAACTTCACAAATATTAAATAGTAGAAAATATTGCTTATTAATAGAAAATATTGTTCAAATTTGGGATTGACTCAGCTTCTCCAAAATATATTTATCTACATTAAAACGTTTGGTAATAATCTATTGATTGAATAGTATAAAAGTCAATGAATGATTGATTATATGGACAATATTTGGTATTGTGGAACTTGGGGGGGAGGAAGACAGTAATGCAAGGAGAATGAACAAAAATAGACTTACTCATTAATCACAGAATACATCAGCCTATCACGAGGACCTGAGATAAAGGTTCAAAACCCTGTTCTGACCTTCTACATCTGTTCCTGATCATTTTAAGGATCAGAGTTGGAATTATCTTATTATTAAAGAGAAGTTCTGAAGAATGAGAGAGACAGAGTATTATATAAATAAGAAAAAAATATCATCTGACACATAAAATACTTACAGGCATTCATTATTTGATGTTCAGATTTTGAGCGTGAAGGTGCATTTGCCCCTAGCTCCCTATTTTAACTTCTCTAATTTTTCTTGTCCTGTATGCTTGATCAGATAGCCTGGCTCAGTAATAGTAGGCGGCCAGTGCACTCTGATTAAAAATCCAGTTATAACCACGTGCAGTGCTGATAAGGACCACGTGTTTCTGAGACTCCTTCTCCTTTATTTTCTTCTTTCTAGGTATTTCTTTCTCCTGATGAGGAGGGACCTTTAGCTGCCCTCGAAATCGATTGTTTCATTATACTTACGCTAAATACAAGGTTGTTTTTACGATTTTGATTCACTTACAGGCAGTTGAAAGAAGATATTTTAGATCATAAAAATGGACAAAAGGAATTGTGAATAGGTACTAATGACTATTGTTAAAATACAGTGGCTCCCAAAAGTGTTAGTACACTTATGATTTTCATTGAAATAGGGCTCTATCCATTAATCAAAAGTAAACTTTCTGAATGAGACTTTAATAATAAGATTTATAATCTATTCGTAACAAAATTACATGAAATATTTTTAAAATTTAGCAAAAATTTATTTTTAAGAAATTAATAATCATAAAATGACAAACATTTTATCTCACAAAAGTCTTCGTACACTTCAAAAAAAAATCTTGACATATTAGTAAATATTTTTATTTTTCGTTAAATTAATCAATGTTCACCCATTCTTTCCATCATGGATGTTTTGAGTTCGCTTTTCGTTTTGATGTCGTGATTTCGTAGTCTAATCTCCAGCTCTTTCCAAATGTGTTCTATGGGGTTTAAATCTGGCGACTGAGGTGGTGTTTTCAAAACCTGTTGACAATTATAGAGACACTACTGGCAAACGTTGAGAGCCGTATACTTAGGATCGTTATCATGATTAAAAATAAAGTTGTTTCCAATACCCAAATTTTCGGATGATAATTTTAAATTGTCTCTTAAATATTTAAATAAAAAGAATGATTCATTATGCCATCAATAAATACCAAATTACCTAGTCCTGATGCTGTCATGGCCTTCCCCCCCCCAGAAGAACACCTCCACCGCCATGCTTAACTGTTCCAACTAAGTTCTTAGAATGAAGTTCCTCATTTTTTCTTCTTCGTACAGTTATTCGACCATCGGAACCAAAAATGTTAAATTTGCTTTCGTCAGCAAATAGGACATTATTGCAGTACGCTTCGGGTGTATTTATCATTGATTTTTGCGAATGAAAGCCTAAGCTTTCTGTTTTTCTCACTAACAAAATTATTTTTACGGGCAGAAAGTCCATGTAATCCAGTTTCTCTGAGAACTCGTTGAATAGTTTCAGGAGAAATCGAAGTAGAAAACTTTGCATTAAATTCTGCAGAAACTTTTACAGAACTCAAACGTGGGTTTTTTACAAATTTTCTAAGAATAAATCTCTCATCATGTTTAGTTAATTTTCTCGGTCGACTTTTTCTTACCTTGTTTGCAATCCGATTTTCTTCTTTAAATCGTTTTATCACATACTGCACTGTAGAATGGGGTAAATTAACTAATTTATTGATATTGCAAATTTATTTACCACTACTATGGTGAAAAATTATCAATATTCGAATGCTGTAATTTCTTTACGACTGCAACCCATTTTTCAATAATAAATAGAATATTATGAAGTAAACAGTAAACAATTAAAGCAAACGATTTTTTAAATGCCACCAGAATGTAAAAATTTTAAAAAAGCGACAAATGATTATTCTAATTTTGATTTTGTCGAAAAATATTTCAGTGTATGAAGACTTTTGTGAGATAAAATGTTTATCATTTTTTGATTATTAATTTCTTAAAAATAAAGTTTCGCTATATTTTAAAAATATTTCATGTAATTTTGTTACGAATATATTATAGATCTTATTATTAAAATCTCATTCAGAAGGTTTACTTTAAATTAATGGATAGAACCCTATTTCAATGAAAATCATAAGTATACGAACACTTTTGGAAGCCACTGTATATATTTTTCACTAGATGTGTTAAGTTTCTTCAGTGAAATTATGTGTAAAATTTTTGTGATCGAAAATAATTTTTAGAACTGTATTTTTGTCTTCATTCTGTGAAGTTACTGTAGAAGTTTTTGTCAGTTTCCTTTTTGTTTTGTATTTGAGAATCTTTTGGGTATTATATTTCTATTAGGTGGAATATCTTTATTAGCAGTTTGGGAAATGTATTTCTTGTGCATTTAACATATCAGCAGCTTCTGGTTGTAGTGGTGCTGATTTCAGAATCTTTTTTAACACATCACATTGTTTGTCAGATTTTAATGAATCTACTAATTCTAAACATGTTTGTTATACAGTCAAAAGGCGTTAATCCGGACTCGTCGGGACTTCGGCGATTCCGGATTATCGATTTTTCCGGATTATAGATCATCAGTTTAAATCTGATAAGATGCATGCAGAAATTATAAAATTAAAAATATGAAACCGTAATTTATGAAATAAAGAACAATTATGATCTAAAGGGTATCAAAATTTACAAAAAAAGCTTAATATTTATTTGTTTACTTTATTAAACGTTTCTTTCAATAAGTTGTTTAAGTTGCTTTGTTTTTTATGTGATAATACATTCTCTTTAATTCTATAAACAGACATAATTTCTTCTTCAGTTACAAAGTTCCGCTGTTCAAGTCCTATAATTGCTGTGTTGAGAATACCGACTAATTTGTCAATCGAAATTTTTTCATTTTCAATAACCTCTGTGTCACTTTCTTCACTATCGGAAGCGAATTATAATGACGAGGAATTTGATTTAAATCATATCAAAGACGGAGTACATCGAGATGAATTACTACATTTAGTAAGGAATTATAAGCCAAATAAAATAAAAACATCTGCCCTGAAGATAAGGATAGTGCTGACAGATCAACTTCCAATTCATTGCGCGCCCGCCGCGGCGTTAAAGATAAACAAACGTTAAAGTTTAGATAAACAAAGGATATGCCTTTATCCATTTTTTGCAGCAATTCCACTTTTTGTTTAATGGACTCCAAAACATACTTTCGCTTTGTAGATGATTTACATATTAGTAAATATATATCAGAAATTCTATTTGGTATAATTGAAAGTTTAAGCTTACTTTTATAAAATTGCTCTAACAGTCTGCAAAAAATAATAAGCCGAATACAATTCGAAGATTAAGGAACAACGCAATCTGCAACATTAACTGAACTAGATAATTTTAGCTTAGCTTATACCGTCCGTTATACATTAAATGCGCATTCGTAAACGTATTTTGCGCACCTCGAAGTCTGGACGCATGCGCAGAAAGTTTGTAGCTTTGAGGTCCGGATTATAGATCATTCCGGATTATGGGTGTCCGAATTAACGACTTTTGACTGTAGTTCATTCGGCTAATCTTTGGAATATGGTAACAGGTAGTTTGGTGACATTTTGGTAAGGCGATAAAAGTTACTAGCTAGGACTTTAGCAGTGTACATGGATAAAGTCAAGAGTGTGCGCAATGGCATTTTTGTGCAATTCTGGGATTTTTTTTAAGTGAAAATAGGTCGACGTGTACATGGATGATACCGTGTATGTGCAGTTCTTAAAAACGCTGCAAGCAGCGGGCGATTCTGCACTTTATCTCAATTTCGCACCTAATCTTCGTCATGATTAAGCATTTTTGTTCCATAAAAGTTCTAGTATAAGCGTAATTCGGCTAGCAGATTGTTGGAAAAAATGTTGAATAAAAAAAAAAATGCCTTTACTTCGTGAAAACAAAATGGAGTTCAAAACAAAACTAGCAGGTTGGTGTAGCAGGGTTGGTCGCCAAATTTTTGCCAAGTTACCATAATCCAAAGATTAACCTTTCATTCTTTCTGTGTTCCACATCACATTGTTTGTCAGATTTTAATGAATCTACTAATTCTAAACATGTTAGTTCATTCTTTCTGTGTTCCAGTGAGAGGGTCTGTGATTTTTTTTCAGGGGGGAGGGGGGCTACTTAATTTAAAATTCATTTTCATCATCTATACTAAATGGATAATTCATTATGCATTGTAGTTGTAGTATAAGTAGTAGTATTTCTAGTGTGCTGATGTAAGTAATGTATTTAATAAGGAGCAGTATTTCTAGTGTGCTTGCACATACTCCACCTAACTTATAAGGTATTTCTCCCGCCTTCTTGGTGTGGTGGTCTGCACACTGGGCGCATATTCCAAAAGTCTGCAAAAGTCTGCGGTTCAATTCCTAGCGAAGCCATTGCTAATTTTTCAATCTCTCTTGCTTCCAATGTAAAATTCTAATGTCTGTACAGTGGTGCCCGAACTAAAAGGGTGTTAGGTGATTGTCATCCACACCCAGGATTTGGTGATTAGGTCATATAAAAACCCCAGTCGTCCTTTAAAAGGGGGAGATAAAGTATTTCTCCCACCTTCTTGGCATGCCTTCATGGTGTGATGTGTATCCAGAGGTCCACGGTTTGATTCCTGGCGAAGGCGTTGAATATTTTTCATCTTGCTTGCTTCCACAAAAATACCTAATATCTCTACAAACTGATGAATTAATACAGCTGCATACATATCAATGAAAGCATATATTACACTCGGTGCACTGTATGTGACATGTACAAGTTTTGTTACTTTCATGTATAGTGTATATTTGTGTATTATGTGTTTATGAAACAGACCACCCATTCTTATTCTGTATTACTTATAAACATAGTGTTTCATTTGTTTTATGTCTGATTCTTAAATCCCAAATCTTACTTGTTAATTTACCTTTGTTTGCTGTAATTAAGCGATTAATGATTTTACCTCTTACAAATCTCATAATATCATATATAGTGTTATCTAATCTCTTAATTTTTTTCCATGAAGATAAATATATTTTAATGTTCGGTGCATTCGTTCGATGTGCATGTTTGTGTTAACACCACTGTGAAATCTATAACAGTATGCCCAACTAGATGTATTTTGTAAATAATATGTTTCAAAGTAATTTTCAAATTCAGTAGTGTCAGGATCTTAAGTAATTTTATTGCTGCTTCTGTCAGTATATGAAAAGTATGAATGTCTTGTTCTTCTAAGAGAGATCTAATAATTTTATATGTTTTTGCCTGTTTTTCAGCACCATTGATTTTTTTTAAAAATTGTTTCTCCAGTCTCTATCAATATGCCTTGCACAAAAAAGACGTTTCTGTAGTAAACCCATTTCAGACTCCCAAGCATTAAAAAAAAGATTCAGCCATATCAGACGTAAATATTTGTGGTTGTATTTGCCCAACGTTTTCTTTAATACATGAAAAAAAATAATAGCACTGGCTCATCACATCGATTAGAAATTAAAGATGCACACACGAATCTTTGGTGTAAATCATCTATTGTAAGTAAAGTTATGAAATCTGTATGCGTTCACCCCATGTGTACCATCAATACATATACAAGTCAGAACAAAATTTTTTCAGTATCTCTCTTTGTGCTTCTGTCATCTTATCAAAACAAAATCATTTCTTTTTAGAAATGAATATTGTGTACAATATTCACTCATGCTATCTTGATCCCTGGGTTTTATAAAATGAAATGCATGGATGTTCAGGATTTTGCATTTGAGGTACCCACGTATCTACACAAACCTAATCATTTTCATGTTTAACAGAATTAGAAGACAAATTAAAAGATTTTTAATGTTATGTAAATCTTGTTTTGCAAGTAAATGAACCTTCTCAAGCCCAGCATCTAATTTCATCTAAAATATTATCCAGAGAAATTTTTGCTGCTATCTTTGATGCAATATTTTTTATTTCATCTGTTGTTAAAAATAAGTGATCTAAATCATTCCAATGGCCAATATGTATTTTCTGATATGACACTACAAATTTGCCATCTGTATGTTCTGTTACTTTTAATGCAGCTGGGCAATATGCATTTATTTTATTGCTACCAAGGATTTTTAAGTGACGCAAACCTTTACTTTCTGATATAAAATTTCCTGAACAGTGGCGTTACACCATGCATATTAAATATGCTTACTCCATAAGAAATTTTGTCTTCATATTATTTTCAATTTCTGCCTTCCATGCCAAAAAATCATTAAATGAATTAAATTCTAGCTCAGTATGATTCAAATCAACATCATGAACATTATTGAAATGAAATATTATTTCTCGCTTTTCAAAATTAGCATAACATACAGGACACACATAATTAGCTGTTAGAAGTATGAATTTTATTTTGATGATATATCCAATTTTTTATGTCACTAAATTTCAGATGTCAGTCCTCACATTTGTAGCTTGGTGATCGACCACTTTTTAAAGAATCATTAATGTAGTATTATTAGAGTGTAATGTGTTGGTATGCCGTTTCAAACTGCATTTATTTTGGTACGTTTTTAAGCAATCAGAGCATACAAAATTACTCTCAGCCACACTAAAATTATTTGCACAATCAACCGTACTATTAGAACTTAGTTTTCAGAGACTCAATTAATGTAGTATTATTGTAATGAAATTTATGTGCATCGCGTTTCAAATTGTATCTACAGTTTGAAGGTTTTAAACAATCACGGCAAACAAAATCACTCTCAGCTATACTAAAATCATTTGCACAATGAACCATATCACTCACAACACAACCAGAATTATCACACTGAATTATCGCTCACGATTACTCCTTCCTAATTTTGATTCGATTTAGAATCAAAAATACCTTCTGAGTAAACAGAAGTACTTGGCCTTGAAAGGGGCATTTTTCTTGATTTTGTGCAGAAAATATAATAATCGAAGCAAAATAAAAAAGAGAACTGTATCTGCAATCACACGCTACAATACATAATCTTTGCTACCACAGCAGGGCAAAGAGCAGAGTAAATAATAGTAAATACGAGGAGCCTTCAGGGAAATGACGACATGCGCAATAATCTGCGCAGATGTTCAGGGAGGAACCAGGAGGAAACTAGCGTCTGAGGGGCTAGACGCTTGTGCATTTGCCCCTCGCTCCCTATTTTAACTTCGCTAATATTTCTTTATGCTTGATCAGATAGCCTGGCTCAGTAAAAGTAGGCGGCCAGTGCAACTCTGATTAAAAATCTAGTTATAACCACGTGCAGTGCTGATAAGGACCACGTGTTTCTGTGACTCCTTCTCCTATTTTCTTCTTTCTATGTATTTCTTTCACCTGATGAGGAGGGACTTTTAGCTGCCCTCGAAATCGATTAAGTGTTTCATTATACCTACGCTAAATACAAGGTTGTTTTTTACGATTCTGATTGTCACATTAGCGTGTTTCTCTTCTAGTCTACTATTGGCTGTTTGAGTTTCATTTACATCATCAGAATTATGTAAGAGTCATATGACATAAATTTTTCTCGAAATGACGCTCTGCAAATAGAGGTTAGTATTTTTAGAATACAGAAGGGAATTAATTTTTGCTGCTAATTTAATCTTTTTACATATTCTTATGTATATACTGTATGAAAACTATTTTTGGAAGCTATGCGAGTATATGTTAACTATAAAAATGCTGTAAACGCTAATGAGAATTATAAATTGGATGTATTATAAGCTAAAAGTGTTAAAAATTATATAAATTTGTTATATAATTTATAGCACATAATGCTATAGAACTAAAGAGTTTTGTATGCAAGTATGTAATACAATGAAACATCGTTTGTATGTGTCTCATTTATACGCCTATTACAGTTATATGTCATTTTTCTGAACGACATGTGAATGTAAAATAAAATAGAAAATCTATAAGGTTTCAGATTTTAAATAACGTCCAAAGGGGCGTTTTTTTTTTTTTTTTTTTTTTTTTTTTTTTTTTTTTTTTAACAATTTGTGTGTTACTTTTATTTATTAAATATCATGTTCTTCGCACTTAAACTATAAATTTCAGTTCAAGAGCAATCAGTTCAGTTCGCAAAATAATTTTAAATTGAGCATATCTTTAGAATTTCTGTTACACAGTCTCACGCGCTGGAAATAAAAATGTTTTTCTGTACAACGTTGCCATTGCGCGCTTTGAAATCCTCGAGTATGTTAATCAAGAATTCGTTTTCCGGAATATGAAATCAATAATAAAACAAATCCCAGATTTCAAATTTGGGCTTCCAGATGCCCATATTCGCAATAGGATTACGTCATTCAAATTTCGATGGCTCTAGGTACCGTTGTTTTATCACAATGCGAGAAATATACATACATTTATGCAGATTTTTCATTATTGAATTTCTTCAAATATAATGTAGGACTCCTACATTTGGTGGCAACAGTTTGAAAAGTGAAACGGACCTTTATTGTGATTTAACGCAAAATCGCAAAACGAAAACATTAGTCCCTCAGGGACTAAAAAGGCAAAAAGTGGATGCATATACATAATTTACGTATAAATTCATCAGCTGTGCTTCACCGTATGACGCAGTTCGATCTTAATTTCAACGTTTCGCATTTATACTTCGTATTCATGAATGACATATAAATGTAAAATGAAATGTATATAAGTATAAGCATTGTATAAATGCATAAACAGAAATTTATTATATTACGTACTTACTTACATCATAATTTATGAATTTACACAATTTATACGTCTCTTATATTTATACATCATTTTCATGAATAACGTACAAGTGCAATATATATACCTGAAAGGTTTCAGATTTTAACGGTCGCCCGAAAGGCTTTGTTAAATTTCTTACGATCTAGCGGTAGTTCGCAGTTCCACTGATTTTTTGTCTTTTTAGCTTTATTTTAAGCCTCGTTTTCTTCGCGCTTACGCCATGTACAATTCAACAGCGTAATCACAAAAAAATTAAAAGGAACACAGCAGTTTGTGTTTAGAATTATCGGTGGAGTGCTGGCTTATACCAATATTTAATTTTCTTGTTGAGATGGCTTACAAAACTTTTTTTTGTTTTTTATTACTAATAGAATGCGTATTAACTTCATTTATTAATACCACTTTCTTCGCATTTACACAACAAAAATTTCAATTCAATAGCATAATCACAAAATATTTAAAAGCAGCATATTATTAGAATTTCTGATAGACAGTTTCGCGCTCTTGAGATAAAAATGTTTAATTTCGTACAGTGTTGCCATCGGTCGCTTTGAAATCGTTGAGTTTGTTAATCACAAATTCATTAAAATTTTTCAAAATAGGAAGCAGATAATAAAGGAAATTTCATGTTCCAAATCTGGGCTTCCAGACGCCCAGTCGAATGGAGGACTGCGTTATTGAACAATTGATGTCTCTGGGTGCCGCTGTTTTTCGTAATGTGAGAAACGTAGATACATTCATGCAGATTCTTCATTACTCAATCTCTTTATATAAAATACAGGGCGATAATATTGGGTGACAATATTTTGAAAAGTGATACATCGCATGTAAGTGTTTCGAAGCAAAATGGCCTTTCGAGATGAATATCCCGTTCGGATTATATTCCATAATATTCCATCCAATTTAATATCTCCGTATAAAATAATGCTTAAAATAAATAAACGAATAAGATATATTCATTAATGTCAAATAAATAAAATTATTTTACATTAAAATAAATATTTACGTGAAATTGACAGTAATGCGTTTTCCAAAAAAAATTGTAGTTCTTTGCGAATAACAAAACTTAACAAAATAACTCCTCCTTACATGCAGGAAAAAAAGGGCTTGAAAAGAAACAAAAAAGAAATATTGTCACGTATTTTCGATCTCCGTTTTACGTTACTGAAAGAATAACATTAAAAAAAAAAATAACAAGCCTCATAAAATCAGCTTGTTTATGAACCTCCAGAAAACTTCTCTCGTCACGTGGCCAAAGAGACGAACAGTAATCGTCGTTGTCCACTCAAACACGCTTTTCGCTTTCGTCACGCAACGCAGCGATGGGGCATCAAAATACGAACGTCATCTGACAGGCGCACCGCTCGGATAGAATATACGTTCATCTGGGTTCTCGTTACCGAAAGATCTCACGCACGAAGAGATTTAATGTCGAAGAACTTACCATTACTTTCTTTTTTAAATACAAAAATCTTCGAGAATGAATGATGGGCGTTTTCTGAGATCTTCCTGAAGTACGTATAATAAAACCCGATTAAAAAGTTTCCTCGCTTAAGAAGTTCATTTTATAAAGTCCCAAACAACTTCCTCTATGCATAATAGTAAATTTTCTCGCATAAAAGCAGTCTTCATTTAAAAGTTCATTTTCACAGAACGGCACATATACTTCTGTTTCTGTAATGTTAAATTATCTAGATTTAAATGAAGTTTTTCCGCATAAAGAGTTTATTTTACGAAGTCCCAGGTATTCTCTTATTTTCATAATGTTAAATTGTTTTGACGTCAAACATTTTGCTGCTGAATAAAATTACAGTAATCTTTCCGGAAGTTTTCCTTTCCGTCTAAAATCCAATCTTCATTTTGTTAAGAAAACTATCATCAAATGCAGTTGAGTTTTCAGTAGGAATCAGAATTGTCTTATAAATTTTCTCTTCCTGTCCGCTTACGTAAAGTCATTACTCTTCTTTTTAGAACAGTTGTCGCTCTTTACTTCCTTCTACGAAGCAAAGGAAGTATTGTAACAGTCCAAAATTTCGGGTATCTTATTTCAATGAAAATATCCATTTACACGATTTTTTGCTTGACATCTATACGTACGGACAGAATAAAGGGCACTTTTTCGAAAACTGCTTGTAAAATAGATTTAAAATGGTTTCTGGAGATACTATTTTTCGGGACGTCTGTACGTCGAACGTATGTATCTCTCATAACTCAAAAACGAGTGGCCGTAAAAAGATGAAATTTTATATATAGGATTGCGGTAACATCTAGTTGTGAACCTCGGTTTTTTGTTGCAATCGGACAGATTGAAATTCCTCTGCTAATTCTGGATACGGAAAAGCAAGGATTTTTGTAGAGGAGAGATTTCAGTTAATTTCAAACTGTCTTCCCCCTGATGAAGTGACATTGAGATTGATTGAATTCCTCTTCTGTCTTTGTTCATTTTTCATTAAATTTCATAAATTTTTTGAAGTGAGATTTTGCTTGTTTGAAATGTTTTGGTTTGAACATTTTTAAATTCTTTGTTGCATTTACATGATTATTTGAAATTTATTAATTATGAATTTTAATTTCTGGTCTTTATGAAATATTAGTTCCAAATTTCGTACGTAATGTCTGTCTTTAATTATATATATTGTTACGTTATTTTCTTCCTTCACTTTCGTACAGGGTTCGTATGGATTTGGAATGAATAATGACGACACTTGACGATGAAGTATCGAAACACACTTTATTGGCCAGTATTGTCAGGACAGCTCCAAAACACGTTTTTACAGTCGTCGATGAACTACTATAAACACGCTGACGGGATCAGCGACACAGCCTCCAGGTTATCAGGCTATCACGGTGGAGACATCTTCACGGCAAAGCACTAGAGTACAGCTCCCGACTCTACTTGGTCGTTCTCGGAACTCCACGTACTCTCGAGTCTCTCCACGCTACAACTCACGATGCACTCGATACACACAGAGCACGGCTCCCGACTCTGCGGTTCAGTCGTTCCCGGAGCTCAACACGCTCTCTCCACGATGCACTAACCGCGATACACTACGAGACTCTTTCGGCGCACTCGACGACCCACTCGACACTCGCTGCCCGCCTGTCAACTCGATCGACTCCGCAGGGATTGACTCGCTAGACGAGACACCGACTCGATACCAACTATCTCTCACTCTGCACGAGGCACTCACTCGCACTCTAGGCGAGGCACACACACACACTGACTGCGAACCAGCAGGGTTTATATAGCTTTCGGCTTGTGTTCGAGAACATTCTGGGCTAAACCGGTAAGAATTCGTTCCAGAAGGTTCTCCATCCGTCCACGGTATATCGCCAATTCTATCGCCGAATGGCCGATTACTCGTTAAATGTGGCAACCCTGCTTTCTCTTGCCATTTTATGGCAACCCTAAAACTGCTTTGCTGGGAAGCCATCTTACCGCGCCTGTACATTTCGTAACAATATATATTCTCAATTTGTTAACCGGCTCCACCAGCTCAGTATTTTTATTCTTATACGTTGGAAAATCGCAGATTTTTTGCTTCGACAATATAAAAGTTGGTTAAGGGATACTCTGCCTAACGAAGCCGCCCTTTGTTTACTTTTAAAATTCTTAGTAGAATAGTGAATTAAGTCAGTTGGTACACCAACTTCAGTATCTTTTTGAACAGGGAGAAGAAATTTTAGGTTTTTCTGTATTTTATACCTTTTAATGAAGATGTTTTGATTTTTATGTATTTTTGCCTTGCCGGGAAGTGAGAACTGAATTGATTGAATGAGAAATATATCTCTTATGAGATTCGAGCAAATAAGTTTAAATGAAGTGCAGCAAAAAAATATGTATAATAGGCTCAACAAGGAAATTACGTGATGTCCACATCAGATATTTTCTAATATTATCAATGTTCCTCGATCGATTCCATGCTACTTGCTATCAAAGTAATGGTTAACAAGATTTCTCATTATTAGTCGCGAATTAGTCGTTTAAGTTCGAGAGAAAAACAGAATAGTTCTGTCCCATTTTCTTTTATCTTTCTCTAGCGGTAAGTAGCATAGACTAGAAGACCTCTTAGAATAGGAAAAAGAATCCAAATCCACCTTTTCAATCTCCTCTAAAATTGTCCAGTAGACCATATTTACAGGTATGAGATGCTGGAGCATTTGTTTTGCGAAATTTATTAATTATTGCTTTTTTTTTTTAAATGAAAGTTTTAATTGATAAAGAATTTGAAGCAAACATATTGAAAAATCTAAAATGCAGATAACTTTGTTCTATTTTGCATATTTAAATAAAATTTGGTGAACTAAGTTTTAAAACAATCTAGTTCAAATTAAAATTTAAAGGAATTAAATTCACAAGCAGTAATTTAATTGATAACGATTAGTATAAATTATTTAAACTCTGTTTGAAACTAAAAACTAATGGGTTTAATTTCATAATATTTAGTTTATAAGATATTTTCTCTCTCTTTCCAGCATGCCTTCGTGGTGTAATGGTTAGCACACTCGGCGCGCATTCGAGAGCTGCATGTTCGAGTCCCGGCGAAGGCATTTCACATTTTTCACGTCGGTGTTCATAGATGAAAATCTTCAGTCTTCTTTTTAAAACACTTTAGTGCTCTTTAAGAAGATTTTTTGACTTCTTTGGGAAACCTTTTAGGAAAGTTGTTTGTATTATGTTAAATGCATTAAATGGGTTTTTTATATTTAATTCATTGACTCAAAATTTCAAGACTAAATATCAATAAATTTCAGTATGAGTTCCACCTCTAATCGGCGAGGCCGTATATATACGGCCTAGAATACTTTTTTTTTTTTTTTTTTTTTTTTTTAATGTCTGTAAGAACTTATTTTTACTTGAACATTCACATATGCCAAATAAATTAAAGCAATTTACGTCAAAGAAATTAAAGCAATGTATTAAAAGTACTTAAACCCAGGTATAAAGTTCTAGGAGCACTTTGGTATTAAAATCAAGAAAAAAAAACTCTTTCTCACGGCAGAAATTTGGGCCTTTCTTAGTGAAACGCTCTGACGGTGAGTGGGTTAAAATCACATCAAACGTCATAAGGTATTTAGTTTTATCTATACTCTAGTAAGAACTCTAGTTGATACACAGTTTATACTCTAGCATACTCTAGTTGATGTTACGCTTGTAGGTTTTTGCATGATTGTCGTCTTGAGGTGGTCAAGATTATCAAATCTCTCACCCTAAATCTGTTGACAGTACTCTGAACATTGGCCGTTTACATAGCGGCTTGAGATATAAATTAAAGATCTTATGCTACACAGAATGGCAACACTAACCAGTTTCGTCAATGATAAATGTGCCATAGAGTAATGGAATAGAATGCAATCACCTACAAATTTTGGAAAGCGTCCACTAATAAAGTTTTCTAACGTCAGAATTACACAATCACATCTTTCACTTCTCATTCAGTATTTTCGACAACCAAATCTTTCACTTCTCATTCACTATTTTCGTACTATCCGCTGGCAACAGGACTTTGGATTTCATCTACTAATAAGGAGCTTTGCGGTTTTATGCGAGATTTTCCGCTGTTTAAAGCCACCGAAGAAAGCGTACTCGGAAAGAGGATTAGGCCTTGTGCTTCCTGATTTCCCCCGGGCGGGGTGGGGGGAGATTATCCCATCGAATGGGAGATTTATTCCTGCCTCGTTCGGAATTGAATAATACTCACGCTCGCAGTAACATGTGTAAACGAAGCAGGGTATTCTTTTCGGGACGTAATCATGGTAGATTAGATTCCTATTCAAGCGCTCAGAAGAACATGATGAGCGGAGTTGAGTCGTTATATATGATTTTGATAATTATACTTGTGAAAGGTGAACGGCTTTTGCTAAGACAGAGAAATGCTATAGATTCGCATCTTTTGCATTATGTTTTACTTTCATATTTATATTTCTTAATATTAAATCAATAACAAAAAAATCCAATCTGGATATAGTAAATATAATTAATAATTAATTAAATAAAAAGATAAAACAATAAGCCTTAAAACTGTCGAAATTCAAGCATGAATAAAAACAAGAAAAAAATCATATTGGATGCTTTTTAGGTATTTCTTTATTTTACTAAACTCTTGCTCGGCCAGCCGCCTAAAATAGTTGTTATAAAAAAAAATGCTTAATTATTTTAATGAATGCAGCTAGTGTCATTTCACGGGTCAAATAAATAAGTAATAATACTAGAGATAAAGAACTGCGTTTATTGCTTTAATTTGAAAGCATTAAGAAGATTAAATTCCAAAAAAAAATTAAATATGTTACTCTTTCCCGAATGGCAGCAAGCTGGCGCGTGAAAGAGAAAAATTATTTTATTTCCCTCAGTGGTAAAAATTTTAAATCGCTAAGTTTGTTGATTAAGCTGAAATACAAATATCTTACGCTATTCAGAGTATTGTTTTTAAATTCCGAGTTTTCTATTTAAATTCGAAAAATAAATACATTACGCTTTCTCGAGTGGCATCGCATTGCTTCGAGTTTGTTAATAAAAACACCATTAAATTTGCAAAAAATACTCTCAGAAACCATCAGCGTGAAACAAGACTGTCTGTGAAAAATCCAAGAAGACAAAAAGTATGAAGATGGATAACAGCTGCGATAGCAGATGATGGCTGTCAAACGTTCCAACTAAATTTCTTCCGCTTTTTACTTCCTTGTATGAAGTAAAAGAAGTATTGTAATAGCGAAAATTTTCGGGTATCATATTTCAACGAAAATATTCACTTTGACCTCTATCGAATGCAATTTAACGATGTTTATGCGTGACATCTGTATGTAGGGACAGAATAAAGGACTCATTTTCCTAAAACGAATTATAGAACTGATTTAAAATGGATTCAGAACAGAATTTTTCGTGACATCTGTACGTACGTATGTATGTATGTATCTCGCATAACTCAAAACACGGGTAACCTCAAAACGCTGAAATTTTGTGCATGGGACTGCTATAGCATGCAGTTGTGCGCCTCCCGTTTTAACTGCAGACGGCGGCACCAAAAGTCTTCAAACCAAAACCAAAACTCTTGAAATCAAAATTCTTCAAACAAGCAATACCAATATATATATATATATAAAGACATAAAGTAAGAAATTTAGAACTAATGCTTCACTAAAACGAAAATTTTGAAATTCATAATTAATAAATTTCAAATAATCAAATAAATACAACAAAAAATATAATAAATGTAAGGAAAACTTCTTCTTCAAGATTATAAAAACGCTTTGAATTGCTATGGATTCAAGGGCGATTAGCACAGATTCTTCTTCAACAGAAGAAAAAGATTTTGTATATGCTCTTCATTCCAAAGACGATATGATGTTTTTAATATATATTATATTTTAAAAGACTAAAAAAATTTGCCAGGAAAATGATGGAGAAGATTAATCATGATAAGCTACGATGTAAAGTCTGCCAGTAGGGTCGGGCTACATCTCTCATATCATATCTTCTCCAGGAAAGAAAAATGATTTAGAGTAATCTTTAATTTTGAAAACGATCAGAAATATGTTCTTTTTCTTTAGATTCAATGAATGATTTTTTTAAATAATTATTGACTTCAACAGCGATCAGGCATACTTTCCTCTATTTCGGGAGGAAAACAAAGTGTTATTCTATAAATTTTGAGGGCAATGAGATCTGGATTCCTCTTCTTCAGGAGCTAAACGAAATTTTGACTATCGATTATGAGAATGGCCAAATATCTTTCTTAAGAGAAAAAAAAATTGAATAATCTATTGATTTTGATAGTGATCAGGCATTAAGTTCTTTTTTAGGAGCAATTTTTTTAAATATTCTATTGATTTTGACAATAATTGACGAAGATTTCTCTTCTTCAGGAGCAAAAGAATGTGTAAATTGCTACTAGTTCTCAGGATGATTATAAAAAGTTCCATCGTCTTCAGCAGTAGAAGAATTGTTTAATACTCAATTGATTTCGACAGCGATCGAACGTAGGTGAATCCTGTTCTAACAGAAAAAACTGAACCTAGGTCTTCGAAATCGCCTTCAAAATGTGGGCCCATTCAAGTGGTACTTCATGCCTAATTTTAAATTAAAGCAGATGTTAAATTTTGCAGAAAGGCATTCTCAAGTCACGTGTGTGATAAATGTGTGGCAGCGCAACGAATATGACGGTCGAAAAATTTTCTTAAACTCTTCCCTAAGGATATTTCTAGCGTTAAAAATACATTTATTTCCGCAAAACAATTTAAATACTTAATTCATTTTTGTTGCACCATCGCCAATTTATCTTTCCTAACACTTACTAATATACCGCAATTGACATTTTCCCTAAAACAAAAGCACAACGTTAAAACTCGATATTAACTTTTATTTTTATTCCTTTTTACTCCTTACGGTTTTGCATACTACCGCCAGCAATAGTGATTGCCTTTTGGGAAGAGACCCCACTTAAACTTTTCGAACCGTGTTCGCAATTACCATCTGTTTAGGAACGACCATTTTCCCTTTAACACACTTCGCAGACGAATATTTAAACTCCTCTCTCTCTCTCTCTCTCTCTCTCACTTGATTTCCTCTTTTTTCCCCCGTCGTGCCCTGCTCTTAATGCGTAGAGGGATTTTACGGGATGAAGAAGTTAACACAAGAAACAGGAGATTTTCCGCCGATGTCAATTCGTCTCGTGTAGCCACTTAACGAGAAGTAAAAAAAGAGAAGGAAAAGTAGTCTAAGAAGATGAATGAAGAGTTGTGGGAGTTGATTTCAAGAATTCAACTCTTTTACTTGTACGAAGTAAAAAGGACGTATTGTAATCGCGAAAAGTTTCAGGCAGCATATTTCAACGAAAATATCCATTTTGACCTCTATCGAATGCAATTTAACGATGTTTTTGCGTGATATCTGTACGTAAGGACAGAATAAAATACTCTTTTCCTCCAAAAAAATTATAAAACTGCTCTAAAATGAATTCTGAAGAGAATTTTTCGTGGCGTCTGTACGAACGTACGTACGTATCTCGTATAACTCAAAAACGAGTAGCCTCAGAACGTTGAAATTTTGTACATAGGACTGCTATAACATGTAGATATGCGCCTCGCATTTTGGTTGCAATCGGCCGCACCAAACGTATATAAATAGATTTATATATATATATATATATATCCACTCTTTTACCCCGCTCAGCGATCTCAGTTTCTTTACTCTTATATGTTTGTAAATTGTACATTTTTTGCTTTAAAAAATGATTGAATTATGTTGTTCTTATCTTCCGGTTAAGGTTTTTATGCCTTTAGTAAATCTGTATGCAATATTTTTAGAATTATCAACAATTAAGTTGTTAAAGTGCCTCTAAGCCTAATAATTTTTTTGATGGCTGCCATTGCTTGTTTACATTTGAAACAGCAGGATAGCGGATTTGTTGCCAATCTAGAGAAACTTAGCTTCGCAACAACAAAGATAACGCATTCATTTATTATTGCCAATTAAATCATGCTTAACTCTTTCTGGAATTTTTCGAGGAAATAAGTGTTTAAGATTTACTTCGTAATTTTTAATATAGATATTTTGAGTTTTTATGTATTTTTGCTTTCTCGCGAAGTGAGAACTGAATTAATTGAATGAGAATTACTCAATCGTCTGTGAAAAACTGTTTCTTTTTTGTTTTGTTTTCTTATTTCTTTTATACATCATTTTAGCTTTATTATAGTATTTGAATAGAACATGTGGCAACGATTAGATAATTCTATTCTTTAAATGATATAAATTTTGTGCATTATGAGTTATAATATGAACGAAATATATAAGTTAACTGTTATATAATTATTGGATTATAACTTAGTTTAGTTATAGTTAACTTAGTTTCCGTTATATAATTATTATAAAGTTAACAGTTATATAATTATTAATACTGTTAAGTGAATCTAGCGCCGGAGTGTCGCTATGGTAAACAAATACTAGAGTGAATTTTAAAGAATGCATTTATTCTATTGTGGTTTATGCGCTGTCGACGAAGTAGATTTAATTCAATCCAATAAGTTTAAATGAAATGCAAGAAAAAATGCTTATAATTTAATATTCCGTACAAGGAAGTCATGTGGTGTATACATCAGATTTTTTTATTTTATTTTTATATTTTTTTAAGAAAAACTTGTTTCCACTCCAATTTATTTAAAATCGAAGGAAGGAGCCTTTTTTAGAAGCAGAAAGATTTAGTTTTGAATTTTAATAGCGCTGAATTTAAAAAAAAAAAAAAATTGGTGTTCTCTCTCTAAATCAACTTTAACGTCTGTCAGTTTTAATTTATGAAAATATTTTTATTTTTACCATAATTAGGAGGATCACTCTTAAATTTCTGACATACAGACAAACAGCACATGGTAAAATGAATAGAGGTGTGTTCAGAATAGTTTCTACGAACATCAACGGACTTTCGTAAATGAATTTTAAAAAGATAAAATGTTTCAAACTAGGCATTTCTTGAAATTGATGAAAAATGTTCGTTTACAGCTTCATCGGTCTCCTCTTCGGAATGAAAACGACGGTTGCTACACAAAATTTTGGTTTTACATTAAAATAATATCTCATGTGGACATCACATGACTTCCTTGCACGGCATATTAAAATATACATAATTTTTGCTGCCTTTCATTTAAACTTATTTCCTCGAATTTCGTTAGAGGTATATTTCTCATTCAATTAACTTAGTTCTCACTTCGCGACAAGGCAAAAATACATAAAAACTCATATCTATATTAGAAATTGAAACATATAGAAAAACATAAAACACTAAATGCTGTTAAAACAATTAAAAAAAAAACAATTTTTGCAATTAAAATGACAGTTTCTACGCAAAAACAAGCATTTCGTCCACCGGGCAAGAAGGCAGATTTTTCGGTGCACAAACTGAAAGTTTATTTTTGGTCTCACTCGGCAGAAAGTCACTGAAGGCGTAGATGCTGACTTAATTTGTTGTGGATGCTATGTTGAGTAAATATATGGGGTAATTTAATAACTTAAATGATAATTCTAGAATCGATCAAGCATAATTTAATTCGCAATAATAAAAGAAGGCGTTACTTTGTTATTGCGAAGCTTAGTTTCTCTAGATTGGCAACAAATCCACTAGTCTGCTAAGATTCAAATGTAAACAAATATGGCTGATATCGTTAACAAAATTAGGCTTAGCCGCACTTAAACCACTTTTAAATTGTTCATAATTCTAAAACTATAACATGCAGGTTATCTAAAGGCATAAAAACCTTAACCGAAATCTAAGAACAACATAATTCAATCATTTTTAAAGTAAAAAATACACAATTTACAAGGATATAAGAATAAAGAAACTGAGCTCACTGAGCCGAATAACAGAATAACATACGCGGGGCCATAAAAAATTAAAAGAATCGGAAGTTCAAAAATTTCTTTATATAATGCAGTTGTTTTCTTCCCGCACTCAAATTGGACGACTTATAAAATAAGTCACTTACCTGAAGTAATTTCATGACTTAAATTATGTGACGAACTAATCACAGAGTTTCATACTTTAACTAGAGTAAGTTTCGATAACCCCTAGATGTCTGCCTCAATAAGCCCTTCAAAGTAAATGTTAGAAAATATTGGGCAGAGTGGATTAGTTCCGGTCGACCAACATTTACAAAGGGAGGCAACATTAAAAAGCCCGATATTGCATTAATTGCTCAGTGGGTTAAAGATGCTTGGAACGAAATACCCTCTGAAATGATTATAAAATCATTTAAAAAATGTTGTATTAGCAAATGATACTGTTTTTGAAAGTGAAAATGACGACGAAGGCTCTAGTAGTGATTGTAACAATATGGAGTTCGAGATTGAAAATATGTATGATGACGAGCAAATGACGACAGAAGAGTTCTATGAAATGTTTTGCGAATCTGACCATGCATCGGACGTTAAAGGATTTTGATTTTGTTTATTTACCAAGGTATTTTTTTATCGTATATTTACTTTTTTTTCTCAGATGATTTTGAATAAATGTAGTACATAAAAAAAATTTTTCGAAGTTTCTCGATCGATTTCGGAAGTGGGGAAGGGGTTGACTTATACGCGGGTTTCTTATTTTCTACGAATTTTTTATGACGAAGTGGGGGGTCGACTTATACGCGAGTATATACGGTAATTAAAAAATTTCGTAACGCAAAAGTTTCAATTGTCTGTTTCGGCGAAACGCGTAATGGAGTTAGCTGGGTTCGACGTTTAACCAGAAATTTCCCTTGAAAAGCCAGGTTGGACCTCGAATAGAGCTAATTTACCATTTTCCGCTTTATAATTTTTATATGTTTTTATTTGTTTTAACTCGTTCCATCGATTGGTTTTTTTATATGTTTTAACTTGTCACATCGATTGGTATTTTACTGTATATTTTGCCTTTAACTTGTATCCAACAATTTTTATTTGTTTTAACATGTTCCATCGATTGGTTTTTTTACATGTTTTAACTTGTCACATCGATTGGTATTTTACTGTATTTTTTGGCTTTTTACTTGTATCAAACGATTAGTATTTTACTGTGTTTTGTAATTTACATTTTATTTCGCGTGTAGCCTAATTTTTCACCCTTCAATGTCATTGTTTTTTTAAAAACTGTGTTGGGAAAACAAATTTTCTTGGAGCCACAGCTCCTGGTAACTTTTTGGCGAGCTGACTACAATTTCTCTTCTCATTTCCTTAATTTTGCAGCATATTGCGCAAAAGTTTTTGACCAAATTGGTCTTTTTAGTATTGTACTTACTACCTAACTTATTAATTTTATTTCTTTTTCGCAGCTATAAGCGCAAAAAGTTTCAGAATATTTTAGATGGTTTTTAGTTTTTAAAGTTTTTTTAAGATTTAGCTAATGAGTTACCGGAAACTGTTTACAGTTCCACTTTTACGATAGGTTAGTCTTCCTTCCAAAAAACATGTAAAGCAGGCTAGCTCCCTCTTTACTATCAATTACTGGCTCAGATCAGTAACATAGAAATAATTAAATGAAGCAACATGCTTTGAAAACCTGTAAGGCTAATGCTACTACTCCTCCTTCTAAATCTAGTAAAACACAATCACTATGAAAGACTTACAATTGTATCTACCAAATAACCTGTAAAGAATGTTCTTTCACTTATATAGGTCAAACAAAAAACCCTCTCAACCTCAGAATTAATAACAATAGATCTCATATTAAAAAATTTTAAAATAACAACAATAATCTCACAAAAGATAGTCAGCATACTGCAATTCTTGAGCATTAGCATATACATAATTTTGATAACATAGAAATTAATGTGCTAGATATTGTACCGAACACCAAACTAAGACTATTTAAGGAGTCCATTCACATACTTCAAAAAAAAGTCACTGTATCCTTACGGACTAAATGCCTATCTAAGTAATACCACCAATAGACAGTCAGAAGTCTCCATATATGGACAATTCAGATTTTTTAGCAATATTACTACCAGAGAATCAAGAGGAGGTGATTCCAAAAACAAAAAATTTTTTTCAACACAAGATCTGAAATTAATTGTTAAAAATCTTAATTCCTACCTTGAACATAAAGAATTCGCTAAAAATGCCATAAAACTTCTTCATGCCTTTAAGAATACTACCTTATGGAATATGATTAAAATAACTGATCAACAATCTCAATGTTTCCAAATAGTTAAAAATCTGATTATTGACTTTTGCAATTTTAAACTAAAGAATAGTAATTTTTTTCACAAAAAAAAACTTTTTTGTACTATACAGTTCAAGCACCCTTCTTACGGTCAGATAAAATTCCAAGCATTTTTAAAAAATATCAACACTTGCTTCCTGACCAACAATTTCAAATTAAGCCCTGTTTTAAATTTGAAAATACCTTAGGTCAACTAGTTATCAACCATCACGTCATACAAGAAAATAGCATATGTAATTGCCAACTTCCTATTTACAATAAATATGTCGATCCTTTCCACCAACATGTTATTACTGGAGATCTCAATATCATTGAAGACCTAGAATTGCGAGCCCTTATGCAACTTGGCACAAAATTTCGTCCTACTTTAAGTATTAATAAGCACTTTTGCCTCAAACAATTCAATAATGATCTTGATAAATTTATCATATTAGCTAGTAATAGATCCAATTTACCTACTACTACTTTTCTTGAATGGAAAGCTACACTAATTAAAGAATTTCAACTTTTACTTTTCAAGTCACCTTATTTCAGTTCTTTGCACAGTAAAAAGCAACTAGAAAATCTTATTCAAAAACTGCAAGATAACTTTATCACCATGAAGATTGACAAAGCCAGCAACAATTTTAGTGTTATTTGAAAAAAGTTTTACTTCAACTTTCTGCATAATGAATTGAATAACACTTGCACTTACCAAAAAATTACTACCAGCACTAAGATTCTTCTCAATAAATTTAATGCACTACATAAAAGACTTAAAATTCATTCCCGGAAATATAATAACAGATTTGCCAATCTCTATGCACTACCAAAATTTCATAAGTCTCCGATCAAATTCAGGTTCATTGCCAATAATACCAAAAGTTATCTTAAAGAAATAGATTATCTTTTTGCACAAAAACTTCGCCTAATACGTGACTTAATTAATAACTATGATTTTAAGGATCTGCATTGCAACTGAATGATTTCAAGTAATGAACTAGTTCTAAAAACTGTAAATACACTTAAAATAGACCATATCCAATGATACGACTTTGAAAACCTCTATACTACTTTACCACTTGAAGAAATATATATAAGTTTACTTGCTCTTCCAGATTTATTTCCGCAAATTTCTACAATAATAAATACCGAAAAAGGGCAACTTTTTCTCTCAAGCGTGCTTTTCAATAATTATATTCAATTTAACAATAGCATCTTTAAACAAATACAGGGAATTCCAATGGGAGGTAATTTCTCAAGTTCTGTCTGTGAATCATTAATTTTTACAGAAGAATTGACCTTTATCCGTTCACTCAGTAAAGAACATAAATTTTACCAACACATCTATCGATATATTGATGATGTCATTGCCTTTAACAACTACAACAAAATAGAAGTTGTTAATATCTACCCCACATGCTTAAAACTAAATAATACAAATAGGGTGCAATATAATGTAGTCTACCTTGATTTACATATTATTGATTACAATTTAATAAAAGTTTATATTAAAATTTCAATTCAATTCAAAATTCAATTTCAATTCAAAGAAGATAATTCAATTTTTCAACACTAAAATTAACCAACTGGAATTCAAATATTTCCAAAAGAGTCATCCTAAACACAATCTATTCACAGCTGCTTAGAATAAAAAGAATCTGCAATACAACAAAAAGGAGAAATACTATACTTCGTGACAATTTTGAAAAATATCCTAATTCCTCAAAAAATAATTAAAAATACTTTTAAAAAAGCTGGCATTGGCCTTACCAATTTTTAGATTTTCTGAGTTAGATATGATATTTTATACTTAAAGCCGAATGGGACGGTATAAAGTGGATGGCTGATTCTGAGAATCTAATGTAAAAATGTACAGATAATTCTTGTCACTACGTTTTCTTTCCTCCAAAAAATTTTGACACAATACTTTTAATACTATTGTTTAAATAGTTTTAAATTACTTTGTTGGCCAATTCTACTCCTGTTATTAACAAACGGGCCTTTTCGTTTTTCATTGAAGCTTGATCGCCCTCTAGCTTGAAGATTTACGACTTTTATTAACAAATGACTGTTTTTTCCATTTTACTTTTACTTTTGTGGCGATGTTAAGTAATTTTAGCTGAATTAGCCATTTTCACTTTTGAAGCAGTTCTTATTCTTAAAACAACTTGACTGAAGCCATTTTGAACTTTTTCCACATTTTTCCAAGTCTTTCGACCCCTCTTTAGTTTCAGGGGCGAGTTCCCGCCAACGGACAGTCTTTTGACATTGGCTGTTGCCGAGTGACTTTGTTTCCACCTTTTTACGTCCCACGACGAGCAGGAGAGCGTTGAAAAAGCACGGAGGGGAATTACAACCCCTTTCAGTTTATGCTTCACGATAGAGAAAACTGGAAACAAACAAAACTTTAGCAACAAATCTGTTTTTTATGTTTCTTTTACAAATATTTTTTTCTTGGTCTTCGCAAGACCCACACTGTTGTATTTTATTTAAATTTCATTTCAGATTTCTAAAATTTATAAAGGTTTAATTCTTTAAGCTTGCAGGTCCAGCCCGTACGTTATTGTACATTTTGACTAATAGCAGAGCGCTATTTATTATTATTTTTTTTTTTTATTATTGCTGTACATCGGAGTAGCATTTACATTTTTTACACCTTAATGTGTCATTTTGTGCGGACGCGTCGGGAAATTGGAACAGAGAATTGAGACTAAAAAAAATTTTAAGGACAATTTATCTAATTAATTAAAGCTTAATTTTTCATAACGCAAAAATTTCAATTGCCTGTTTCGGCGAAACGTGTAATAGAGTTAGCTTGGTTCGACGTTTAACGAGAAATTTCCCTTGAAAAGCCAGGTTGGACCTCGAATTGAGCTAATTTACCATTTTCCGCTTTAATAACTTTTATATGCTTTTATTTGTTTTAACTTGTTCCATCGATTGTTTTTTTTATATGTTTTAATTTGTCACCATCGATTGGTGTTTTACTGTATATTTTGCCTTTAACTTGTATCCAACAATTTTTATTTGTTTTAACATGTTCCATCGATTGGTTTTTTTATATGTTTTAACTTGTCACATCGATTGGTATTTTACTGTATTTTTTGGCTTTTTACTTGTATCAAACGATTAGTATTTTATTGTGTTTTGTAATTTACATTTTATTTCGCGTGTAGCCTAATTTTTCACCCTTCAATGTCATTGTTTTTAAAAAAAACTGTGTTGAACTTTTTCTTGGAGCCACAGCTCCTGATAACTTTTTGGCGAGCTGACTACAATTTCTCTTCTTATTTCCTTAATTTTGCAGCATATTGCGCAAAAGTTTTTGACCAAATTGGTCTTTTTAGTATTGTACTTACTACCTAGCTTATTAATTATATATATATATATATATATATATATATATATATATATATATAAATTTAACAAATGTTCTCTATTCGTATAAAGCTAATATAAATTAAAAATTTAATTAAGAAATTTTAATTTCAAAAATAAAAATAAAATTAATTATTGCTGCGAACTAATTTACAATATCATTCAATATGTTAAATTTAAATTTCATTCCTTGCAGCAATGGAGCCAGAAAATTATTTACATTTAATTTAACTTTACTATGTATGTATACTATATATATAATTGTCATAATAAAAGCAAAGGAAAAAGACGGAACACTGTAGATGCGTGAAGAAGATTTTGATTGCGTAGTATGCGAGTAATGCTAACTTGGTAATATCTTAAGAACTCGGCAGTCGAGGCAGTTTTAATTCCATTTTTATTTGCAACTGTTATTTGTGGCCACAATCACTTGGCACTCTAGTCGTGCTTTTCCAAAGAAGATTTACATTTTTGATATTGTCGAGATAGAAAGCAAGCCAGCGAAATTACACCTTACCATCGTAGGGAGCAAAGCTGAAGTGCGTAGTTATGAAAGATGGAAGCACGGTGAAGAGAAAAGTTTTGGTTTACAAAGGCAGTTTCATTTCCCAATTATTACGTCATCACAGCTGCGCGGGTCATAGAGTGATCTAGAAATGACGCAATGCAGAGAAGTTACTACGATTTTAGAATAGAGAGGAAGAATTAATGTTTATAGTTTAAACTATAATTTTGATTCATATATTTTTATCTTGCATATATATATATATATATATATATATATGTAATAACAAAAGCACAAGTAAATGACGGAGCACTGTAGATGCGTAGTTAGATCCATATTGAAGAAGAATTTTGATTGCGTAGTATTTAAAGAACTTGGCAATCGAGGCAGTTTTAATTCCATTTTTATTTCCAATTCATATTTGTGGCCACAATCACTTGGCACTCTAGTCGTGCCTTTCCACAGAAGATTTACATTTTTGATATTGTTGGGATCGAAAGCAAGCCAGGGAAATTACATCTTAGCAGAGTAAAGAGCAAAGCTGAAGTGCGTAGTTATGAAAGATGGAAGCACGGGAAGACAAAAGTTTCGGTTTACAATTCGGTGATTGGTTGTCAAGAGGCATCTGGAATAAATGGTTACGTAAGATCGCATGATTAATTTGAATGACGCAATGCAGATAAGTTATTACGATTTTAGAATAGAAAGGAAGAATTAATGTTTATAGTTATAATTCTGATTCATATAATTTTATCTTACATATATATGCATATATTTTTATCTTGCATATATATATATATATATATATATATATATATATGCATATATACATATACCCACTCTGTTACTCGGCTCGGTGAGCTTAGTTTTTTGTATTATTATATGTTGGTAAATTGTACATTTTCTGTTTTAAAAATTATTGAATTATATGCTTATATTCCGATTAAGATTTTTATGTCTTTAGTTAATCTGCATGCAATAGTTGTAGAATTATCAACAATTTAAAAGTTGTTTAAGTGCGGCTAAGCCTAATTTGTGTTTACCATAGCAACCATATTTGTTTGCATTTGAAACTTAGCACATTAGCAGTATTTTTTCGCCGAGTAGAACGAAAAATAAACATTCAGCTTTGTGCACTGAAAAATGTACTCTGCTGCCCGCTTGCCGCATCGCTTGTTTTTGAGTAGAAGCTCTAATTTTAGTTGTAAAAATTGTTTATTAGTTGTTTTAACTGTATTTGGTGTTCCATTGTTTTTCTACATTCTTCATTTTTTTTTAATCAAGATATTTTGAGGTTTTATGCATTTTTGCCTTACCTCGAAGTGAAAACTGAATTAATTGAAAGAAAAATTTATGTCTGATGAAGTTGGAGGAAAGAAATTTAAATGAACTGCAGCAAAAAATGTATATAATGTAATATTCCGTGTGCGTCATGTGGTGACGGCCTCAGATTTTTTTCTTTCTTAGTTACATTTAAAGCAAAAAGAGAACTTTTCCTATTGATTAAACACACTTAGCACAAATGAACTGCAATTTCATACAATACGAGATCTTTTCCACCGCATATTAAACTTCTGCAAAAGCATTATATTACTCCCCTTAATTTGCCACATACCCAGGCGCGAAAACGATCACTCCCCTACAATCCCCCCCTTTTGTCACCCCCCAACAATAGAGTGTCACCGAACAGTTACTCAAAAGAATAATCTGGCCTATTAAGTTGAAAGACATAATAGTACTTGGCGCTCATGGCAACCAAACATGGAACACTTTTCGACAATATATTCCTTTTCACGCATCCCTCCCAATCGTGTGGGGGGTGAGCGAACGTATATTACTTCCAATTCCGTGGATCTATTTCATGTTCTTCACCAATTTACGGTAAGCGGAGCCCTATGTACAACAGATGGGTGTCTAACAAGGGTTCTCTTTAAAAACTCCGAGAACGCTTGGCCGAGCAGGATCAAAGGATGCTCGAGGGTAAGTACTTAGGAAGTTCCTCGCCAAAAGTCGTCTGTTTTCTCTGCCGATGTCTTTATGATTCGTAGCGGACGTGCGTTCGGAACTTTTCAAAGGATACTGAAAAATGTTCACGCTTGTTGAGAATGTCGTTGTTATGATATTCTCCACAATGGAGTGTGTGGTCAGGGGTGCTTTAGAAGTTCCAGCAAACGATACCGTCGAAGAATCGCACAGCGTGATAGTCAGTGACCAGGGGAAGTAGCCGGGTATTATTCTATTTACTCTTTTGACAGAGTTAGCAACCATTTAACTCTGCCTTTGGGAGAAACTATTCATTTATTCTTGTGATTCTTGCAGAGAGGTATCGTGCGTTGAACAAGTTGTTTGCTTTTTAGGTTAGGAATTTTTAAGATGTTTTTAGAACATGGAATACACAAAGAATATGTTTTTATTGATTTCGTTCTATAGCTTTTATTTTTTAGATCATTCTGAGGAATTTTCTTTTGAGGTTTCAACAGCCTTTTTTAAAAAAACATTCCACTTTCAACAACTACCGCATTTCGTCTTAGGTGACAGCTGCGTATTGTTTATCAGTGGCAATAAGCATGATGCCGCTTTAAATTTTGAATTTGTTTGACCTAATTTCGTTACGTATTTTGTATCTAGTTAGCTATTTTTAGTAGAACTGTCATTAAAATTGTTTCATTTCCCCGCGCAATGCAACGCGTGACGAGTTTTAAAAGAAAGCTACGTCGAAAAAGTAAAAATACAGGAGCACGCGCATTTAAATAGATAAATATCTCGCAATTTATATTTAAGCTGAATAAATGCAATTAAATACTGTGTAAGCTGTGACCGTGATTCTACTCTTTTGCTTTCCAGAAATCTCGAGAAAACGGAAATTACCAGAACATTCTCGTGTCCGACTAAAAAGCTTTAAAACGCCGAAGAGAAACATATCAGTTCAGTTGTTTAAATAACTGTTGTTATTGATTGTAGCGAATTCGCAGTGAGATCGGATTAGTTTTTTCTGCCCTTTGGATTGCGTTCAATTTAATGTTTTAGTACTTCAAAATATAGTACTGATTATACTGCGTGATAGTGCGATACTGTACGAATATCGCCGAGGAAAATTCCAGCTTTATTATATTTCATGTGATAACAATAATTTTTTTTAACTTTTTATCGGACTTATGCATTCAGTTTATTACGAAACCGTACGCACGCAACAATGTCAACAACACACTGTATAAATTTAAATAATCAGCTAACAACGGTATGAATTAGTATGTTATCCTTAATCGACATATTATAGTAATCTAAATGTCTAGACTGACTGTGAACTCAAGCCGTCTGGGTATTCAAGAGATCTGAAAAAAAGAGTTGCCTTTTACTTGCACATGAAACACAAATCGACTGTAGTAGAGATGCCATTCGCACATTTTTTAGACGACTTTCATTGTATTGTTACGTTTTTCTATTCTTCTGACACCAGTTGTTACGTTATTTTCTTCCTTCACGTTCGTACGGAGTTCGTAAGGATTTGGAGTGAATAACGACGACACTTGATGAAGTATCGAAACTCACTTTATTTAGCCAATATTAATCAGGACAGCTACAATAACACTTTTTACAGTCGTCGAAGATCTACTATAAACACGCTGGAACAATCAGCGACACAGCCTTCACACTGTCAGGCAATAACGGTGGAGACAGCCTCCTGCAAAGCACCAGAGTACAGCTCCCGACTCTGCTTGGTCGTTCTCGGAACTCCACGTACTCTCGAGACTCTCCACCCTACACTCGACGATACACAAGAGTATAGCTCTCGACTCAGCACAGTCTAAGACAAAACTCGACGATGCACTAATTCGCGATGACTTAAAGACTCTCTCGATGCCCTCGACGACCCACTCGGCGCTAGACTTCCGAGACACTCGCTCAATGACTGACTATCAGTTGGCTAGACGAGGCACACACACACACTAACTGACTGCGGACCAGCAGGATTTATATAGCTTTTGGCTTGTGTTAGAGAACATTCTGGCCGAAACCGGTAAGAATTCGCTCCAGAAGGTTCTCCATCCGTCCATGGTATATCGCCAATTTTGTCGCCAAATGGGCGATTTCTCGCCAAATGTAGCAACTCTGCTTTCCATTGCCATTTTATGGCAACCCTAAACTTGCTTTGCGGGAAAGCTATCTCACCGCGCCTGTACATTTCGTAACAGTATTTTTAAAAATATTTTGCACAAATTTCTTTGTTTTAAATGTTTCATTTGATAACCCTTATTCTTCATTATCTTTCTACTCCGTAATTTCTAAGTTGAACAGCTTTCCAAAGTACAAGGAGGGTTGTAGGGAATCCGCTTTTTAAAATTCCACAAGCGAAAAATCCATGGCCGATTCATCAGAAGATTTAGTTTGGATATGAGTGAAGGGATACCCCTTTCTAATTCCATTTTTTCCAGGAAATTAACCCTGGATTTTAATGCGTGGCTGCTTGCTTTGTCTTGATGCAGTTCTACTGATCGACAGCACTGTGGGTAAAGGAAATGCGTCTCATATTTAAAAAGTGGGATAAAATATATTCCTGATAATGTGAGGAATTGATCCTAACTTTTTTCTCCACTCTCTTTATTTTTAACTTTCCGTTATAGAAAACACCAGCAATACTGGTTTACTGGAGATGACTTTATATTGAAACGTTGTACCGGTTGAAAATTTGTAATTCCAATAACATTTTCTTCAGCTTTCATCTCTTGTGCTGTCATCGGTCCTTTACGATGCTCTTCTTTGCAAATGTTTTACGCTGGCAATTTTCGTCGTATATGTATCGTTCCAACGACATTTAGAATTTTTCAATACATTCATCTATTCGCACAGGGATAAACTGGGTTTTGCTATTCGAAAATTTCGAAATTGTTTCACTGTAATCGTAACCGTGAGAGCTCTATTCTTTTAAACCATCACAAACTAGAGCGCATACCTTCAAATTTTTATTTAGATTAGTTGCCTGGATAGGCCGCAAGGGGTTCATATAGGGGACAAATTTTTATTTGGCCAATCTGTATACAAGCAACTTTTCAAGCCTGCCCTCCGATACTTCGCCTGGAACAGTCATGTAGTGTAAAGGTTTGAAAATTGTGGAAATCTCGGTTATACAACTTAAGACTAAATTTTCGTTGTAAATTTGAAAAACACGAGCATGTTTTCTTCTTTTGATCTTGAGTTTTCTATAAATATATATATGTACCAAAAAAAAAAGTTTATGTAAAAGATTAAATGATTAATTTAACAACTTAAATTTCCATTCTCAATCCTAAAAATAGTAACGTCTCTCTGCACTGCGTCATTTCTAGATTAATCTATGTTATGGGACTCTTACAAAATTCTGCTGATGTAACTGGAACTAAAACTCAAACAGCCAATAGGAATTTTATAGCAGTATTAACTATCCAATCAAAATGCATTGAGAACCGAAACTAACTCAGTCTGAATTAAGATTTCACCCTGAACATAACGGACTTGCTTTCTACGCTTTGGCCTATATGCAGTCTGTCCAAAACTATTTTTCACCTGAGGCAAAGCGGTAAATGTGCGTCCTGTATACAATGCAAAATTATTTATTTACCTATTTGTGGCCGGGGGGGAGAATAAATAAACAATATACTAAATAATGCTTGAAAACATAACATTATACAAACACGCGCAATATATATATATATATATACAAGCGCAAAATATATAAATATATAATGCATATATGCTTTCCAGAACATTCTAAAACTGTACGTGTGGAAAAGGCGGGAAAAACAACTTGACTACGGGGCTGTGGATTTAATTCCACATACTTTTAAATAAGAGACCATCGCCATTAAAATGAAAAGAACATACAGTTAGAATTTTAAGTGTATTCTTGACTATGGAATTTTATTATTACATATATATGTAATGTTTTCAGTTATTCCAACACATCGTGGGCGAATGGTGAGGCTATTCCATTACACGTTCTGGCAGATGGTTGACGAAGCTATAATGATTGAAGCACGGAGAAAAATGACGACTCAGGACTTTTCACTTTTAACAGCATATCTTTATTTTATTTTAGAGCAGTATTCAGTAATTGAATTATTAGATACGACTGTCTTTAATACGTTATAACATTCTAACAAAGAAAGAGGAGCATAGCGGAGGAGTTAGCAGAACGAAGGCGAGAAGGCATCTGTGTAGGAGAACTTATGACGCAGAATTTATATGAAAGATTATGTAACAGAGTAGCTTCTAGAAAAATATAGAAAAACTTCTGACGCAGCATTTATATGAGGAGGTTATGTAATAGGTGCGAATGTTCTAGAAGGTACTGTGTTAGGGGACGATCCTGAATTGCAGAAAATTAATTAAAGGTTGCTGGTTCGCAAAGAGCAAAGCCATCGTATTTTTTTATATTTTACATATATATATATATATATATATATATATACTAGAAAGCCTGGCGGTCATACGAAATGACCGCTGTTCTAGATATTATAAATTGTAATTAAAATGATTTGTGCAAAGGTGTCTGCTAATTTAAACTGAATTACCCAGGGCAGGCGGCGAGGACGCCCTTTTGCTTACTGTAAGCAATTAAGCAAGTAGAAGGGTTCCCCCTTCTACTTGCTTAATTGCTTAAAGTAAAGTGCAATGAAGGAAACCACTGGCGGTACATTTCTTAAGAGCCCACCGCTAGCTCAATAAATAAAGGTGATTTAAATAATGAAATGTTAATTCCCATGTCAAAGATCTCTTTGCACACAACATTCCTTGTGTAGATCTTTCCATCATTTGCAAGCGTGCCTTGCAGAGGACCATCCATTATTTTTAATTTTACGTCCGTTCTTTCACGAACTCTTGAACAGGCAACATAAAGTTGACCGTGTACAAATGCAGGCTCAGGTAAAAAAATGCCAAAACGCTTAAGCGTTTGGCCCTGAAATTTATGGATAGACATAGCAAAAGCAAGTTTTACAGGAAATTGTCTACGTCTCAATTCAAGCGGCAACCATGTGCCGTGGCAATTTCACACCATTGGCTAGTACAGTTACGCAAGCAACAAATAAACTATCCGTAACAAACAGACACTTAAGCCGCCTATATATATGGGGTGAAGTAACATCATCTCCTCCGAAACGGCTGGCTCCCGGGCTTAGCGAAGCACACCGTTGGATTCCGCAGGTCCGTGGCACGCCATTTTGACCATTCGCGTCTTCTTGGGACTTTAATTAGCCAGGGATATTAATTAAAAACTAATCTTCCCTACGTTTTCCCTACATTTCCCACTTTCTTTCTTGGGTTTTCTCTATTACAGTGATTTGGCTACGTGCCAAGTTCTTTTTTCTCGAATATCTACGGAACGGCGCCGAGTTGAAATTCGAGACGCATATCCTTGGATTCCAAAAAATTCTCCGATTCCATCGATACCGTTCTCATCTTCGTACGACTTTAATTAGCCGAGATATTAATTAAAAACTGCGGAAACGTTAATTTCCGCGCTCATTTTTCCGAGTGGCAACAATAAACTATCGGCGACACACACTTTAGCCGCTTATATATATATAAAGATAATCATACAAATAGAACATATTAACTATACTTATATATATTTTATGCTCATTAAAAGTAACAATTTCGAGTGAAAATACAATAGCTCTTTTAGTAATATTTAATTGTAACTTTGTATATTTCGCAAAGTGAAACATATATAATGATTAACAATTTTGAAATGGAAAACATGCTTTTTGGAAAACGGTAAATAATATTAAGTAGTACAAATAAAACATCTGCTCAAAAATTTATGGCATAAACTTTTCAAGCCTGTTTATAATTTAATTTTTCTTGCTTTTAAAGAAGCAAAAACATCAATATTTTTTTTCAAAATCTATCTGATTACTAAACTCATCTTCTATAGACAGAATGGCCATGTTTAAAAGTTTTCATTGGCCTAGTTCTTTATTACTGGTACTTTAAGTTTGCTAAAGCTTCTTTCGCCACTAGCTAGAGTAATTGGCAACGTATAAAAAATTCTAAAAGCTGCTTCCAAATTCGAATAGGAGTGAACTAAAATATAATCGTGAATTATTTTTAAAAGTTCTAAGCTTGTACCATCTTTATTCTTCGGATGCTATTCCAGAAGGCGTTTATGAAATTGTAAAACTCAGCAGTTATATGGCCGTCTATGTTCAGTTAACCTGTCCTCCGATCCTGTCGAAGTTTGTTATGACTAAGTAAAGAGCGTAAGTCAAACTAATGAGAGACAGCAAAGGACAGCTAATGTCCGCAGTATAATATTTTCTATGGAAGTTTACTTTACAATTCGTTATGCAAAGTGTAATTAATTCCTTAAAGCTACTTCCATTAACAAATTTTAATGTTAGAAAATATTATATACACTACTGTGAAAGCTCATGCCTTTTGAGAATAAAATGCTATTAATTTTTCTTTCCCTTTTTTTTAGCTGGATTGCTTATAACACAAAATTATTTTAATATTCACTGATGTATTCCGAAATTAAAAGTTAAAAATCACAAGTTTTAAAAATAAAGTTCTGAATTTTTGATCGAATAGCTAATTTGGTGCCTCTTCTCTTTGTTCACTTCAGGAACTTGCCTCACCCTCGTCCCGGCCCTGAGTTTGGTTTGTCTGTTCCTCTTTTCTTACTGCAAAATTATCTAAAATGTAAGCTTTTTGGAATAGTAGCAATAAATATGCCAACTTGATTGTGGACGCAACATGTTTACTGAAATAAAATTGAATTAAATATACCTTGACTGCCAAATTTCTTATTCATTGTGGACTGGAGTTTCAACATCTCTAAACTATCAAAATTCTACCTATTCATTTTGGATTCAACCGCCTGCATCCTACTACAGAATCTCTCTTATACATATATGTATTATTTTTTAACTACAGATTTACGCGCATCAAGTTGTCATGAATAACATTTCTCTCTGAAATTGGTTTTGTGTTTAGCCTTAATAGTGCTTTTGCAGTTTTTAATTTTTTCGTTAATGCAAATTCAGTAAATTGCATTAATCTTATTTCTATAGCAGATCTGACATTAAATCCTTATAAAGCTCTAACGGCTTTTCAGCTCAAAGGGAAAAAAAAAAAAAAAAAAAAAAGGCTATTAATTTGCCCAGAAGGGCTATTCATTTCGTTTTGGCATTTTGCGTTGGTTCACCATAAACGATCTTTCACTTTTCAAATTGTTGCCACCAAATATTAGGGTCTCGAGTTATATTTAAAAAATAAAATAAATAATGAAAAATCTGCATGAATGTATATAAGTTTCTCGCACTGTTGAAAAATAATGATACCTAGAGCTATCCAATTTTGAATAACGTAGTCCTGCACTCGAATATGGGCATCTAGAAGTCCGAATCTTGAATTTAGAATTTGTTTTGTTATCTACTTCTAATTTTGTAAAACTTTAACGAATTTCTGATTAACGAACTCAACGATTCCAAAGCGAGCAACGGCAACACTGTACGGAAGAAAACATTTTTATCTCCAGCGCGCGAGACTGTCTGTCGAAAATTGTAAAAGTATGCCCTTTTTTAATTATTTTTCGATTTTGCTGTTAAACTGAATTTCATAGTTTAAGAGCGAAGAACGTGATATTTAATAAATAAAGGTTACACACAACAAGAACAACAACAAAATACTTTGGGAGTAATATAAAATCTGAAAGCTTTCAGTAATGTTAAAAGCATCCATATTGATTAAAAGAAGGAAATAAAGTAATGTTAGTAGAAAAAACATAAATGGAACAAAATTAAAAAGACTGAGACTAAATTAAGACATGTAATTTGACTTAACAAAATGAAGACGAACTGGATGCGGATTTAAGCAAGGGACAGGTCAACCTTATTTAACTTCGATAACAATTTTGTGGGGAAGGGGCTACTACACTTTCAAAATTCACTTAAACAGAAAGAATCTTGGAACTCTGAAAGCGGTACACATTCTTTAAAGGGTATTTAAAATTTGGTTCGTATCCTTTTAGAGAAAAACCTAGCCACTTGAGCAGCCACCCACCTAAAATAATTATTATAAAAAGAAAAAATATGTAATGGTTTTAATGAATCCAGATAGTATCATTTCTCGAGTCAGGATTAATAATTACGGAGAAGGAGAAATACGTATATTTCTTTTTAAATCGCTTAGTTTGTTAATCGGTAACAGACAAATTAAATGTAACAGAAAAACTGAATATAAGCTTCGTCGTTTGGCAAAAACCACTGGCGCGAGAAAGATAAAATTATAGTGTATCGGGCAGGGCTAACACATTTCTTTTAAATCGCGAGTTTATTGATTGAATTTGAAACAGTACCTTATGCATAGCAGAGTGGTGGTAACGTACTTATATTAAATGGCTGATTTTATTAATAGAAACGTCATTCAGGTTGCGCAAAACTTGAAATAAATTTTAAAAAAAAACTAAGTTGAAATTCAAAATTCGAACTTCGATGTGCCGATGTTCCGGTGGAGGACTACCAGTGTTTAAAGTTCGGTGGCTGTAGGTGTTACCATTTATCTATACAGTTCGTGGAACGCACACACATACATACATACAGGCATACAAATTCTTCTTAATTAAATAAAAATAATGATCATCAACTTAATTTATTTATGCTCAGCTGATTATTGCTAAACTTAAGAATAATGATAAGCTCTATTTATTCCTGTTCAGCCGATTATTTGTCAAGGTAAAAAGATTAAGGATCTATTTCCTTGTGTTGAACTGATTATTGCCCAACTTAAGATTAATGATCAACTCAGTATATTAATGTCAAATGATCATTGCTGAGCTTAACACATTCATAGAACATATTAAACTTACTATCATAAAAATTATTCTGCCTACTTTAACACGATTAATCTTCGTCCCGTTTGCGCCTGCCCCTCCCAAAGTCCTGTTATGGTTTGTGGAAAATGTGGTCATCAATTTACATAGAATACTCTCTGAAGCTGCATTTTTTCCCCCAGATAATGATATTATTTGAGTGATAATAAAAAGAAATTGAAAAGTTTCAGATTTTAAATGACGTCCAAAGGGGCGTTTTTTTAACATTTTATGTGTTATCCTTATTTATTAAATATCGTGTTCTTCACACTTAACCCGTAAAATTCAGTTCAACAGCAACATTGCAAAATAATTTTAAAATGAGCATATCTTCAGAATTTCCAATACACACTCTATCGCGCTGGAGATAAAAATGATTTTTCTGCACAGCGTTGCCATTGCTCGTTTTGAAATCTTTGAGTTTGTTAATCAAAAATTCGGTAAAGTTTTACAAAATATGAAATCGATAATAAAACAAATTCCAAATTTCAAATTTGGGCTTCCAGATGCCCATATTCGTAGAAGGATTACGTCATTCAAAATTCGATGGCTCTATGTACCATTGTTTTATCATAATGCGAGAAATATACATACATTTATGCAGATTTTTCATTATTGAATTTCTTCAAATATATTGCAGGACTCCTACATTTAGTGGCAACAGTTTGAAAAGTTATTCGCCGTTTATAGTAATTCAACGCAAAATCGCAAAACGAAATCAATAGTCCTTCAGGGACAAAGCCCCTTTGGACTAAAAGAAAAAAAATCTGACGTTATTCAAAATTGGATGGCTCTCGGTATCGTTGTTTTATCACAATGCGAGAAACATGCATACATGTAAGCAGATTCGTCATTATTTAATTTCTTTGAATTTAATACATGGCGATAATATTTTGACAACAATTTGAAAAGTAAAACAACACTTGTAGTGAATCAACGCAAAATGCTAAAACGAAATTAATAGTCCTTCTGGGCAAATTGCCCCTTTGGATTAAAAATAAATACTTTTTGTTCATGCTATTTAAACTTTCCTATCTTTATTATTAAGTGATGAAGAATCTGTATGCATGTGTGCATGTGCATCGCACTGTGGAAGATCGGCGGTATGTAGAGTCGCCAAGTTATGAATACACAGAGACCCCTACCCTGAACATCCAAGCCCCATTTTTGAATTTCAAATTTGTTTTTTATTTTATGTTTTGCGCGAATTTAAGGAACTTTTGATTGAGTAATTCAGCAATTTAAAAACGTGCAGTGGCGACATTGCTCCAAATAAAACAGTATTATCCCCAGCTAGCCTGTCTTGTTGATATTCGGCATATAAATGCTACATATCACATGTTACTGCTTGAAATAAAATATTTTTATCTTCCAAGTCTTAAAGTGTTGCCATTTCCCAGCTTTAAAATATTTTTATTTCACATTTAATCTACCTGTTACTGGGTAGTAAACCAAGTTATTTAAAAACAATGAAGGCAGTTGTTAAGATTATTTTTTCTACTTTTTAATCTGAAAGATTTAAATAACGATTCATTTATATCTTGAGGAATTAGAAATATTAAGTGTTTTTATGATATCAATTCATCCGAAGGCGTTAAAATCATTATATACTTTTTTCTTTCATTCTTTATATTGACTATTTTATGTGGGAGTAGCTAATAATTTATAAAATACATTTCTGACGTCATACATTCTGTCCCACTGCCAGAGAAATCGTTTGCTTATATAAATAAGACATGTTTTAGTTTATTGGCCAATTACTTCTTTCCGAAACAGTACGGCTCCCCGCGGCTTAACCCCGAACGCCATCTAGTTTACTATGCTCTAACTGCCTAAAATCTAAAAGCTCTTCAAAAGAAACAAACTATCAAAAGCAAAGGAGGAAAACTCAAACGAAAGTGACAAGGTTGGTGCAACATCCGCGCTGCACAATTATTGAACAAAAAATCCAGGACATCAACAACTTTCTCAGGCGAACGAAGACACAACATAAAACTCGGAGGGATAATCATAATAAAGGTGAGGTTCTGGTAAGGGGGTGGGCGGCAGACGATAAAAGCAGCGGCCCGCAAACGATTCGGGAGTGTGCCCCTAACTTCATTGGACGTATAAAGTGGCACCGCGGGGGTTGGCGGAACCTTCTAAATGACCTTAAGTGACTCGTTCCTTCGCGCCAAAAAGCATTATTTAGCTTCGAACTTTTATTTTTACTTCTTTTCCATCTGTTTTTTAGTTTCCTTTTCTACACCGACAGCGGCAAGGGGTCATTTCGAATGACTACGAGTGCTGTTTGTAGGAAAAGGTTCTATTTAATCGTCTGAGACACTGGTCTCAGACTGGCAGCCCCGTAGCAATTTTTCGCAGCCTGCGAATAGATTTCCCGTAAATTACTTAGCGCTTTTAATGACATTCATCATTAAGGAGTAATTTGAAAAAATATTTAACATTTTAATAAATTGGTTCCAATTTGACATCACAGTGTACTCTATCCGGTTAAATGCCGGGGAAGTAGATTAAGGATAATTCAAAAACACGGAGCATCCAAACCATAAATTTTCATGCATGTTCTTAAGTGTTTATTTCTTAAAAATATCCGATGTGGGCGCCACATGACTTCCTTATATTAAACTATATATATTTTGGTGCACTTCATTTAAACTTATTTCCTCGAATTATTCCAACTTAATAAAGTTGAAAATGATATTTCACGATAACATTTAGTGAGAGCAATTTGAAAAGTAATCGGCGGCAAAAGTGATACGGACAAAAAGTGAGTTTGAAAACTAATAGATTCTCTGATGCTAATAATAATTATAACTAGCAAATATAATAATAAAAAGTATTTTTCTTCCCTTTATAAATAAAAGAAAATAAAGTAATTTTTTTCCTAAACATCCTTATTTTATAACGTACCAGTCAGTAATTTTGAAAAGTTGGCAACACTATTAGTGGTACAATTTGTAAAGTATTTAAGTGAGGCAATATACCTTCGTACTTCGGTAAAGAATAATCGCTTATAGTTTAAATATTTGCATTTAACATTCTGAATTGCTTGTTCTAAAATACCTCCCTCCCTCCAATGTTCCTTTTTTCATTTTCTAAACAAAGTAGAACTCTTTTGGAACATCCTAAGGTTTCGAAATTTGAGCGAAAAAAAAAATTGTAAAATTGCTTCCTAACTCAGCACATAAATATTTGACGCTCTCGGCCATAATACGCAATCGTCTGCTTTCGAACGCGGAATTTTGTAAAGAAATTGCAAGCGGCGAAGTGCCTTTTTGACCCCGGGAAGTTATTTCCTTGTTTCACGGGTACAGTTAGCGAAGAGAAAATAAATAAGAGGGGAGAAAAGAACATGCCTCGGAATAAGAAATTCCGAACATAATTTGATTTTCTTCCGCTATGTGACGACAAAAATGACGTATTTTAAATCTTTCGAATCGAATTAAGAACGCCGTTCGAAAGCGCGGAATAAATGCAGAACTGAGCACTTCTACGAAAACAAGAGAGGAATATTGAATATTCGAAATCATTCCATTTAAATGGAAATGGAAGAAGAGTTCGGATGCCACATGAGCAAAATTTAATCATGTTCTTTCAGGAAGAAAAGAAGCATATTCGATTTTCCGCCATTTTGAAAGAATGTCTGCAAACGATTGCATGTATTTTGTTATGATTGCGACACATCATCTGAGGAATAAAGGAATGCTACTTCAGTAACTATGAGTTCTTCAGAATAACGAAATAGCAAACACATTAAGCTAGTTGACTTCTTCTGAAGCAGAGTTGAGGGGGGAAAACATGATTGTTCTAAATTCATTAAATTTATAATTTAAGTCACAAAAAATTTCTGTATTTTCAGTTTTGAAGCAAAAACATAAAAATTTCGAAAAGATAATCACGTTATTGTTTTTTACGCGTAGAAAACACCGAAAACTGTATATTTCCTAGTTAATTACATAAGTAGATGCAAGAAATCTGTGTTTCATTCAGATACACATGAAATCTATTTTTTCAGTTATTTCACATTATTTATATTAATTATATTAGAATTATGAACACAAGTGTTAGTTGTGAATGGTTTAAATTCTTAGGCTCAACAAGCATAGGATCGACAGTGTATATGATCGACACCTCCTAGGATGAACACTTTATGAGATTGATACTGCATAGCATAAAACATTATACATGCATGACTACATCGGCACTTCCTACGATCGACACTTCATAGGATCGACAATGCACAGGATCCGCACTGCATAAGCTCTACATTGCATAGAATCGACACTTCACAAGATCGACACCGCATTAACTGGAAGCTGGTATAGGATCGTCAGAATCTAAAATCAACTGCAGCACAGAATTGAAACTGCACAGGATTGATAACTGCATAAAGATCATTACTGACTGCTGTCGATACTGGCATACGATCGACACTGCGAAGGCTCGATACCGGCAGCGGACCGGCAGTAAATAAAATCGACATTAGCGTAGTAGTGGCACTAAATGGAATAGACCCCTGGAAGAGGATCAAGACAGCGAGAGGGAATGCGATCGATACTGCCGTTGCTTAGAGAAGGCTTACAATTAAAATGGAATGTAATAAAGAGGGTAAGAATTTTATTAATCTATCACATTTTAAGGTTCCTACATAAGTTCGACACCTACCGGGGTCGATGCTGACTTATTGAGCGACTGATTTGATCACATGCTCGCACTGAAGCTGTCGATCCTGCGATGCTTTTGTACTGTAAATTTATTAAAAAATGAGTGTTGCATTCTATTCATCATTTCGCATGGTTTATTTAGTTCGTGATTTTTTTATCTAAACAATGTATAAAGAACGGCTTCCATTCGTTTTGGGCAGTGAAGGCTTTCAAATTTATCTTTAAAAAGCATTGACTAGGTATTAAAAAATGTGATTAAGGGAAGTTTTTCCTGTTTATGAAGTTCTTTGCCTATTTCAAAAAATCTATCTGAAAAAACGTATGTTCGGAATGTTTCTAGAAGTAAAATAATTTATTCAGAAAACGGTATGTCTAATTCGTATAACAATTCGGATAAAATTTTGACAAAAATTTTTGCCCTGAAAGATTTTCATTACATTTTTCAATTTTAAATGAAGACTCATTGCAATAATTATTATCCCCAGTTGAAAATTATTAGTTCTTAAACTATTCTACTAAAAATATATATCCTAAGTTATGAGATATATTAGTTACATAGACAAAAAGAGGCTAAATTTAGAAAAAAATGTTGGCTGAAAAATCCCTTATTTTTGAAAAAAGCATGTAATGAATAATATATTTTTCATATGTATCAAAACGAAATTGTATTAAAATAAATGTGTTACACGAAACAGTGTTACTTTTGATGCCAGTGGCTTCATAAAATTTAATCTTAATTTAATCTGACGAGTCAACATTTTTTACGGTTTAAAATTTCTTCAAAGGCTAATGATATTTTAATTCTTTGCAGGTAGAACCGTTTTCATTATTAGAGTCTATGTTGTCCAAAATGTGTACCTTTTTTTGGGCGAGGTCTCCTTTCAAACTTGCAAATGCCATATGCTTTTCTGGTGGATTTGGGTCTTAGATGTTGATTTTTTAGTAACGATCTGCTCTCTATCCTTATAATCTTATGAATTGTCTGCTTTATGCAGTATATGTCTAACAATTCGTTGATCACTATCAAATTCCGAGTCTCCTTGTGTGACAAGGTTGGTAGCATCTTTTGCAATATGAGGAAATCGATAGTTTCCGATGTTGTTTTCGTTTCGCTTTTGAAAAGAAACAAATATATTTTCTTCCAGATACCATTCAAGGTTTTTTTGGAGGAAATTTCATTCCTGGATCCTTTAACGACTTTTAAGCCCCTTAAAAGACCGAATTGTGTCCAAAAATCTTCAACAGATAGCTGATTATTTTGCCTCATAGAGTTATTCAGGTGCGAAGAAGACCATCTCGTGTAATAAACTTTGAATGTTTTGATGATTCCAAGTAATGCTCATACACAGACAAGGTAATGCTTTTCCCAGTACTCGCGATTAGTGACGTCACTCGACTTACAGAAGTCGAAGAAACAATCGCATTTAATTAGCCACTAAAGCAGCTGCTTTATTGCAGACTAATGACGTCTCAGAGTTTTCTAGTTGGAAAGAGCAAACCTCTTAGTACAGTAACCTTGAAGGATCTCTTGGTCCATCGATTAAAGAAAAAATAAAGAACCGTGTAACTTCGAGTTCGGGTAAGTCGGGGTACTACTGTAATGACAAATAACTACGTAAGAAATATTAATTTGTGCTAGAAATTTAATTATACAATATTTTAGAAGTAGTAGAAATGCAAGGAGCTTCGTACAATCGTTGGATGTTCCGAAAGGACATATATTGGGCGAAGCAGTTGATACGGCCTTAAAATCAGAGCAGCATTTCAAGTTATCAGAGGCGAAGAATTGGATGTTTATTTAGTTTGCGAAAAATCAACCTAAACTCAAGCCTCAGTGCAGAACTTTATGTTGCGTTAGAAGAATTTGAATTGATTTGAAAAGAAAATGAATCCTTGAAACTATGGGACAAATTATATGGAAGAAAAGGTTTAATGGCAAGAAAGAAATTTTTCCTGGGGGGGGGGGAATCGCGCCAAATTGCAAAACAAATACATAATTTCACTTAAATAATTTCCTATAAAGTATTAAACGTTCTATTATTAGCATACTTTTTTAATAATATTAATTGTGCCTTTTAAGTGTCCGAATGCTTATCGAGTTCCTTTTATGTTCTTTTTAATTAATTATATATCCTCCTTACTCACCAAATTTCACACCTTGCAAACTAATTGCTTGTTCCATAAAGTCAAGCCTCATTTTCGATGAGGTTATTTTAATTATAGTCAAGGAATACCTTAAGCAGAAACGTGAACAATATTCAAAAAGCTGAAAGAATCAAGGAGCTTTCTGAGCGTGAGATGGGCTATATATGTGACCGGTAAAGTATTGTTGCGTGCGTATGGGTTCTTTGAATTGAATGCACAAGTCCGATGAAAAAAGGACAAAATTTTATTATTATCACAATAAAAATGCTTAAATTCTTTCAGTATTACAATATCTCACAGTAGTTATCTTTTAACTACTCAAACGTTCAACAGAAGTTAATTCAAAACAGCTAAAGAAAGCTAATCCGCGAATTCGCTACAATCAACAAGAGCAGTTTTCTAAACAAACTAACTAATTATCTAATTAAGAGGTTTTCCTCCTTTAGCGCGAGAATTTTCTGGAACTTTCTCGAAATTAAAAAGAGATATTTATTTATTAAATGTTAAATGCACGTGCTCTTGTATATTTTACTTTCCGGCTTAGCTTTCTTTTAATATTCGTCACGCGCTGCACTTCACGGGAAATAAAACAATTTAATTTATAACTCAACTAACATTAGCTATTTTTCTATAGAATGCCAAAAACAGGCGGCAATGTGTATGTAACGATGAGGCATTTCATACATTGCTTGGGCATTCTATAGAATGCCAAATGACAAACCGGGCAAAGTATGAAATACAACTCCATATTATATACAACGCTTAAGCAAAGTGCGTGTATTATTGCATATAATAATTCGTGTATTATCGTATTCGTATATTATTGAGTATAATAATTCGTGTATTTTTAAAGTACGTAACAATTCGTAATATATTGGCAGTTGTAGTGAGTGTTACAGAGGATAGTTTCTACAGTCTTGGAATTTCTAAAAGAATTTTAAAACAACTACATACGAGATCACAGTTCATTTTATGTTCTTAGAACTTGTTTAGAACTGACTTCCTAACACGAAATTCTTCTCCGGTCAGTTGCAATTACCCAATCCAGTGGAAATAGTGTGCCTAAAATAAAGTGCCGAAATGTGAAATGTCTTTGTCTGAAAAAAGTAATTTGTGTCTCAGATGTTGTTTTTTAGTCCAAAGGGATTTGAATCCCGAAGGACTATTAGTTTAGTTTTGGCATTTTGCGTCGGACTCATAAATGTCGGTTCACTTTTCAAACTGTTGCCACAAAATGTTAGAGTCCTGCATTATATTTGAAGAAATTAAATAATGAAAAATCTGCATAAATGTATGTATATTTCTCGTATTGTGAGAAAACAACGGTACATAGAGTCATCGAATTTTGAATAACGTAATCCTCCAACGAATATGAGCATGTGGAAGACCAAATTTGAAATTTGAAATTTGTTTTATGATCGATTTCCTATTTTTTAAAACTTTGACGAATTTTTGATTAACAAACTCAAGGATTTCAAAGCGAGCAATGGCAACGTTGTGCAGAAAAAACATTTTTATCTCCAGCGCGTGAGTCTCTGTATCGGAAATTCTAAAGATATGCTCGTTTTAAAACTATTTTGCGATATTGCTGTTGCACTGGATCTTATGGTTTAAGTGCGAGGAACATGATATTTAATAAAGAAAGGTAACACACAAAATGTTAAAAAACGCCCCTTTGGACGTAATTTAAAATCTGAAACATTTCAGTTTATTTATTTATTTATTTATTTTTTAGTAACTTATGAATTTGGGAATTCAAAATGTCATTCAAGCCTACTATACTGTAACAAATAGCTTAATTTTAATTTCTTATTTTTTACATAAAAATTTTGTTTTCTTTAATAAGAAAGGCATAAATTGTGTCTCGTGCAACAATGATTTTTCTTTACGTATTTTGAATTTTAAAAAATTTTAATGACATTCTGTCATTAGTTTTTTCAAAATGACATTTGTATTTTTGAGGAATGAACATCTTTTAATAAAATAAATAGCCTTATCATGAAATTTACCATATTTTGACTAAAGATCATTTGTCATTCTATAAAATGCCTAGGTATTCTATATATTGCATAGGTAAAGTAAACTGCGCAAATGAAAAAAAAAAAAAAAAAGGGAGGGCCAGTTCTATTTCTCCCGTTTTACTGGGCCGATTGACGAAATTCAACTTGTGTTTTTCATGTTTCGAAAGAGCGACTTGGGATGTATATTAGATTTATATATTTCATTGTTCTAATAGAGGTATTTTGATACAAAATCGGACTTTTTCTGAAATAACATACCATTTTTTTTTACATATTTGGATTCTATGACTCAAATTATGCGAAAATGCCAAGTTTTGTAAAACTCGCACGAGTAGTTTTTAAAAAATTAGCTCTCACAATTTTAGCTCTTTAATGTTAATTGAATTTGATATATATTTATTAATATTTCTTCTTTTTTATTAAACTTACTTCATCCTTCTTTCAGAACTCGAAATTTAGGGTTAATCCAAACATAATTCGCCCATTTTTTATGATTTATTTTTAAAATTTGTATTTTTAAATATTTTTTACAAATTTTTCGAAAAACTTTTTGTATTATAACCTAAAAGTTTTTAACATTGTCTTAAAGTAGATGTATAAGGAACACTTGCAAAAATTAGAGTTTTTTATTCAAAATTTTCTAACATATATATGAATTTACATATTGGAGCGTTTTGATTTTTTTTTGGGGGGGGAGAAGCGATAATAACGCCAAATGTGATTTACGAACTGTGTTAAAATTATTTGAAAGAATGAACGATGCACCTTTTTTACGCTCGTCTACAATTGAAAAAAGAAAAGAAAAATAGATTGCTATAAATTAAGAAGTTCGGTTAAGTAAATTATTTTGGGCAAATACTGGAAAAAAATATACAGCAAGATAAATTTCTGAATTTCTTCGTAAATTTTGCACCAAATTTTAAAAAATTTAATATTTAGGCATAAGTTGAGTCGTAGAATCGAAATATGAAAAACACTTGGCATGTCTTTTCAGAAAAAGTCCGATTTTTGTGTCAAAATACCTATTAGTTATACTAGTTAGAGTGGTGCTATATATAAATCTAATATATATCTTAAGTCGCGCTTTCGGGACATGAAAATTGGAATTTTAATTTCGTCAACTGGCCCAGTAGAACGGGAGATATAGAGCTGTCCCATTTTTCTTTTCGCAGTGTACATAATAATTCTCTTACATCATACTTTGCCTAAAAACGCCAGGTATTCTATGAAATGCCGAAATATTCTATAGATTACAGAGTTTCATACTTTGCCGGTAACACAGAGACTTCCAAAGATCGTACATGAAAAAAATTCTAAAAAGCAAAAAAGTAGTTTTCATCAACTTCCAACTAGGGTCGAACGTAGTTCTAAAATTTTATACATGCACTGTATACATATTACATACCTACCAGATAATCGTTTGCCTTTTTGCGAGTTTTTAAAGCCAACTAACCACTTAGCCAGCCACATAAAATAATTGTTAGAGAAAAAAAATATGTATTATGATTTTAATGAGACCCGTTATGCAATTTCATTGGTTCAATTACTAATTAATAATAACCCCTACCCCTAGTTGGTATAATAGTTAGTAAAGCGGATTACCGAACCGATGGATGCGGTTTCGAATCCCGAAGAAGGCATGGATGTTTATAAGCGTATAGTGTCTCTGCGGCAAAGGAGCACCAAAAATACACGGTAAGTAGAAAGTATTGTCGATAAGCTGGTCGTAGGGGAAAAGAGTGAGAAACCCTCGGAGCGTCCCTTGGAAGTGTTCTTCCTCAAAATTGGAGTAGAAGTTTAATGGCTAGTTAGCAAAGTTTTACTAGTTAGCAAAGTTAGCATTGCCTACGGGCATGCAAAATTGTCAGCTTTCATTCAGTCTGTAGCTGTAATAATTAGTAATATTGGAAATGAAGAGATGCTGTCATTGCTTTTAAATCGCTTAGTTTGTTAATCAGTAACAAAAAGATTAAAATTGAAAGAAAAATTAAAAAAACAAAATCTGAAATGTTTCAGATTTTAAATTACGTCCAAAGGGGCGTTTTTTTAACATTTTGTGTGTTACCTTTCCTTATTAAATATCATGTTCCTCGCACTTAAACCATAAGATCCAGTGCAACAGCAATATCGCAAAATAGTTTTAAAACGAGCATATCTTTAGAATTTCCGATACAGAGACTCACGCGCTGGAGATAAAAATGTTTTTTCTGCACAACGTTGCCATTGCTCGCTTTGAAATCCTTGAGTTTGTTAATCAAAAATTCGTCAAAGTTTTAAAAAATAGGAAATCGATCATAAAACAAATTTCAAATTTCAAATTTGGTCTTCCACATGCTCATATTCGTTGGAGGATTACGTTATTCAAAATTCGATGACTCTATGTACCGTTGTTTTATCACAATACGAGAAATATACATACATTTATGCAGATTTTTCATTATTTAATTTCTTCAAATATAATGCAGGACTCTAACATTTTGTGGCAACAGTTTGAAAAGTGAACCGACATTTATGAGTCCGACGCAAAATGCCAAAACTAAACTAATAGTCCTTCGGGATTCAAATCCCTTTGGACTAATAAATTACGCGTTGCCAAATTTGTAGCATTCTTGGGTGTAAAAGATTAAAATATTTTATTTCGGATAGTGGCAACGCATTTCTTTTAAATGGATGAGTTTGTTGATTAAATTCGAAAACAAATATATCACACTCTTGTGAAGTGGCAACACACTTCTTTTAAATCACTGAGTTCTTTAGTTATATTTGAAACATTAATATCTAAATTTTTCCGGAGTGGCATTACATTGGTTTCAAATTGCTTAATTTGTTAATGAGTAACAAAGATATTAAATTTGAAAGAAAAATAAGTAAATTTCGCTTTGCCAAATTACAACATACTTGGGCTTGGAAGATAAAAAATATTTTACTGTGGATGGCAAAGCATTTCCTTTAACTCAATGAGTTTTCTGGTCATATTTGAAACATTAATATCCAGCTTTTTACGGAAGGGCATAACATTGCATTTAAATTCCCAAACTTGGCGGGACTGTATGCGTACAAAACTGTGTGGCTATAGAGCAGTGTTTCTTAACCTTTCTAGCGAGTCGCACCCCATTGAATCTGAAAATATATCTCCGCACCCCATTGAAAAATGTGTTTTAATTTTTTTTAGTCTAGAAAAATACATTTTTTACGAAACATTGTTTATTAAAAAACATTGTACATTTTATATAAATACAAAACAATATTATTTTTATTAATGACTAGTCTGTTGTTGTTTGTTCATTATTATACTGGCGAAGCGAGGTTCCTTTTTTGAAAGACATACGCGTAAGTCATCACTTGCATTTAAGCGATTTCTCGCTTTAGGTTTTGTATGCAAAAGCGATGAAAATCCCATTTCGCAAAAGTAGATGGTAGCAAAAGGTAAGAGTAACTGCAGTGCTCCGTTCGCCAACTCTAGATAACGTTGTAACTGTGAACACCAGGATTGTTGCAATTCTAATTGTTCGAATTCTATTGGAGCATGTCCACTTCCTCGCATTTCAATAAGTTTATCTTTTTTTTTTTTTTCAGATCACTATCATCCATCAAATTTAAGTTAAATAGAAATGGATCCAGTATCCATCTCTGAGTTTTGGTAATATTTCCGAGTTTTGGTAATATTTCCGGTAGAAAAGTATCCATTGAATGATTCGCTCAATCGTCTCAAATGTATTACAATGTCGGGTATAATTGTATTCTTTTCATTTTTCGCAATAACAGAATCAAGCAAGGGAAACTTTGCAAAATTTCCCTTTTCTTACTCGACGTATCCAAATTTCTAATTTTGCGATAAATGAAGATAATTTTTCACTAGATATTATTATATTTATATCAAATCCTTGCATTGATAGATTCAATTCATTTAAATGGCTAAATATGTCTGCTAAGTATGCCAGCCTCAGCTTAGCATCATTATTCTCAAAATCTTTTATTAAATAACAGTTTTGACTAGTCAGTAATTGAATAATTTCCTCACGCAATTCAAAAACTCTGTTAAGCATGCGACCCTTAGATAACCATCGTATTTCGGTGTGATATAGGAGCACGGTATGATCAGCACCGATTTCTTTGCAAAATGCACGAAAAATGCGATGGTTAAGCGCTCGCCCTCGGATGTATTTTACTACATTTACTGCTGTAGTTAGATGCTGTTTTAAACTTTCTGGCAATGCTTTCGACGCAAGTGCATGACGATGCAACATGCAATGCGTTATTATAACTTCCGGAATTCTCTTTTCATGTGTGAAAAAAATCCTGAATTTTTGCCTAACACTGCTGGGACTCCATCAGTGCATATTGAGCCAATCACATTCATTGGTGCCCACCAGCGGCCGAGCGGTAACGACGCTGAACACTGATAGTTCGGTCCGAGGTTCAAATCCCGCGAACGGGCTGGCTGCATGGACGTTTTCGTGGTTTACCCCATGTGTAACGTGTATACGAGCCAGTTTACCTTAGAAAGTCCTCCACGAAGGCATCCCTCCCTTTAGGCAGATAGCCCTCGTGTGCTTTGCCATGACTGAATAACCCATAACCCATTCATTGGTAATTGAAATTTAGTAAAAATATCTTTGATGCGATTGAAAACATCAATTCCTCTCGTATTCACCTCCAGTGGCTCACAAAATAGAAATTCTTTTATCACCTCTTTTTCCTTCACACATCTGACAAATACCAAAAGTTGGCTACAATTATTAACATCAGTTGACTCATCCAATTGCATGCTTATTTTTAGTGGACTGAATTTTATGTCTTCAATTACTTGCATTAAAATATCTTCACTGAGATCTTTTATTCACGATCGTATAATATCATTCGATAATGGAATCTGTTGGATTTTTTTATGTGCTTCCGAATATAAAACTGTTTTAGCAATAATTAAAGCAGAAGGTTTAATAAACTCTTCAGCGATCGTGTGAGTTTTTTTTTTTTTTGCATATAAATATGCCACTTGATATGACGCTTCTAATAAAGGTTTTTGAATTGCTGGTCCGCACAATTTTAGGATAGTTCCACTGGTATCAAACCGAGCCTTCTTTGACTTCAAGCCGTTCATGCTATGCGATTTTTCTCCACCATGCAGATTATTGAAATGCTTTAATAACTTTGATGGTTTGAGATTGCTGTTTGAAAATATCTTGGAACACAAGATGCATTGCGGTCGTTGCGTGCCATCTTTTTCGGTTGTGCAGGTAAATCCATAAAAGGCATACTTATCTTTCCATTGTCGTTTTTTTGACCTAGTGGGGTTCACTATAATCGATTTAATTATTTAGAAATAATGTAATATAATATATATAATGTTCTTACGTTTGTAATATCACTGAATTCTATTCGGCTTGAACGGGCAATTAAGAATGTATTAATCTCAAGAGGTTTCTGGACAAGTCAGAATACACAATACACATGTCGCAGACACAATAGTTGATTCAACTTGACTCAACCTAACACAGGCGCAGTAGATGCAGATACAAATTTGTGAATCCGTAGATTCCGTTGGAGTAGCATATATTGAACTCAGCGCATGGGCAAGCTGAGATAACGTTCTCCGCTTGTATTCCCACAAAGTTTTTTTCTTTTCTCCGTCACCTAGCTGTCTATTCACGTTCGTTTGTAGCATTTCATGCCTTTTCGTAGCGTAGTGTATACGCCCATCGGCACTAGCTCTTTCCTATGTCTTTTGCCGATAAGTGATCTAGGTGCTACCAATTTTTATGAGCTTCAATACTGGGGACACTATTGCAAATTTCAAATATTTTATTATACGAAATTTAATAAATGATATTTAATATTTTTATGGTTAGGTAGGGGGCTTCTCCGCACCCCCAAAAATACATTCCCGCACCCCGGTTAAGAACCACTGCTCTAGAGGAACACGTTGCTACAAACAAAGTTTAAATTAGAGAGCTTCCTGTTTCTCTGGGAATAAAGGGAAGCCACTCTGGGAAGCCACTCTTACCTACAGAATGGCCGGAAAGTGATTAAGGAAAAACTCGTTAGGGACACCCCCCCCCTTGGTGAACTATCCGTTACTGATCTGGTAAGAGAAACAAAAACGTGGCTTTTATCTAAGAAAGACGCATCACGCGTAGGGAAAGTTGTGAAAGTTGTTGTCTTTCTTTTCTGTAATAATACTGAAATTTTACTTTTTAATTAACCAAGAAAGGCCGATGTTAGTTTTAAAATAAATACATAAAAGAAAACAACTGATCTTAGTTTTTCCATCACGGAAGTTCGGCGACGTTACAACGTTTTCAGCAAAGCGAAGAACATTCATACGTATGTATATACATTCATTTATTTAATAAGTTTTTTCTTTCTTTCTTTTCTTTAGAAAGAAAAAAAAACAAAAGCTTTGGCTACTAGTTTTAAATTATAAAAACACTTCAAACATAATTATAAGCAGAAGAGATTATACTAACTCACAAATACCGTAAAATTCAACAAACTTCTCTCAATAGTTACCCGTTCAATCCCTAGGGCTTATTTAGCTCTGTTTACTCATATTTTCCTTCCTAAAACGAAAAAAAAAAGAGTAAAAAACAGAAAAGAAAAAAAAGAGAAATAACACTTTGTGTCCCCCCGTATTAGCATATAGAAAGCACCTTTAAAAGACGATCAATCTCGGAGCCTTTTTATATTTGAATAAACCAGCGACAACTGTTTTTCACACACGCTGAGCATTGTGGGTAATCGAGTTTCGAAGCAGAGATGGGGAAAAAATGGATTCCAAATTGAATTGGCCCCAGGGCATGGAAGAATCTTTTGGGCGACACGAAATAATATTTTCGTTCCACAACATATACCGGGGATATGAAGAAAGGGGGCGTGGCAATAAATCTCCGAAAGCCTGGTATCGCGACTTCTCCTGTGAACAGGGCTTTCGAAGTGCATGGCTGGGTATCGGAAAAAGAGGCTTCATTCGAAACTCTATTTTGGTTTCATCGGTTCATGTTCGTTTTAGAAAGCCTTTCTTAGAGAAATGTGGAATAAGGTTACGTAAAAAGGTTATTTTTCATTTCCAGGATCAGATATTCATCTGAAATTTTAGAAGCATCTAAAGCCATTTTTCGAACATTACACCACGTTTCGTAAATATTCAAAACGACTTGGCAAGTGTTGCCACAGAGCAAGAGATAATTTTTTTATACTTCTTCCAAACGGCTTTGAAAAGACACGTTCCCATATTGCTACTATTTCACGCTTCGTAATATCTTTGTTTTTCAAATGATAATCCGCTTAACATACTGGACAGTTTAAGAAAATTTATCTTAAAATAAAATGAGAATAAAAATATTATTTAATTAATTAATCTAGGTATTTATTTACCTTTCAGATGCTCACGGTATTTAAAACTTCATTCAAATGGAGCCCCAGGGCTCCGTGGAACAAAATTTGAAAATTACTAGTTTATGATCTGCGTTCGAATCATTAAGGCATTTTCCTTAAAACTCGTACACTTATCACCTTTGTTCTTGGTACTAGAAGACATTTTAATATGAAGGTAAAACAAGAATTTTTTTTTTTTATTTTTCTCATTTTTAGTCCAAAGGGCTATTAATTTCATTTTGGCATTCTGTGTCGAAAACTTTAAATGTCCATTTTACTTTTCAAATTGTTGCCACCAAATATTATCGTCCTGTGTTATATTTAAAGAAACTAAATAAGGTATAATCTGCATAAATGTTTGTATGTTTTTTGCACTGTGATAAAATAATGGTACCTAGAGTCATCAATTGAGAAGTTCGCGAAGTGAATTATTCTTTGTACAAAGTAGTGTGTTAAAGTAAATTTACCAATTACTGATTGAATTTTATACCAAATTTTACAAAGTTTGGTTTTTAGGCATAATTTAAATCGCAAAATTCAAAAGTGAAAAAAAAATGGCATGCCATTTTAGAAAAAGTTCGATTTTATATCAAAGTATGTATAGAGCAATGCTATAGATAAATCTAGCACATACAGTAAGTCACGCTTTCGAGACATGAAAAATGCAAGCTCAATTTCGTTAATCACCCACGTAGAATGGAAGATACAAAATTGTCTCCCCCCTTTTTTTCCCAGTGGGGCTGGACTGGGTGTATATTCTTAATCTGAACTATACCTAACCTTTTTTTTTTTTTTTTCATTAAAAGTTAACGTCGAGGAACGCGAATTTGTCGTACCCGCGAAGTGTTAATGATATGATCAACACATTCGGCAAGGATTTATTGTATTAATATTTGCATTTATTCCTTTTTACAGCACAAAAATCAGCGGATTAGTTCATGGCTTATAAAAACAAAGAACAACCATGAACATAATTTAGGTTAAAACAACACGCCTAATAACGATTATTGAAGAAGTTAAACAACGAGAATGAGCGTAATATTTGTAAATGTTTTAGGACTAGTTTCGATGGATTTAATACAGAACTTACTTCTTCAGCTGCCTAAGTGCAAATGTCTTTCAATCGCTCAATAATATCATAAGGAAGTTGTTCGATGCATGATGAAATTGATTGTTTCAGCACAGCTCTAATAACTTGAATACGAATAATTCCATATCTTTACCTACAGAACTTGTCAAGATTCATGGCAAAGAATTCACTGATTTCATTGATTTTTGAACACATATTTCTAAGCATACTTCAATATTTTTCTTTCACGTTTGAAAAGGAAGTTATGGCAATGAGTGGTCCCGCACTGTGTAAAATAATTGTTGCGTACATACGGGTTCGTAGTAGATTGAATGCGAACAGAATCAATCGTAGCTTGATAAATTTTATTTTACCAAAAGGAACATAAAATAATTACAGTTCTAGAACTTTCCACAGAAATACTAGTACTAAATTTCTGTTTCACAAATCAGTATTTACATTTAAAATTACTAATAACGTTAACTATAGCGCAGAGTTCATTCAAAACGCGAAGCTCTCACGGATATCCGAAATAAGTTCTAAACAAACAACTGAGAAACTGATGCTCTTTCCGGTCTCCTATAATTTTCCGCCGGCCGCCTAGAAATTCCGATTATTAAATTATGATACAGAATCACTAACACTTCTCGAAATGACTGGAAGGCATATGAGGGCTGGATAACGGTTGCAGTTAAATTTAGGAATCAATTGCTCGTATTCAATTACAATACCAATTACACTCATACAGGGACCTGACCCAAATGTTGCCAGATGGTCACCAAGTTTGCAGACGTTCGGTGATTTCCCGTCGAATTTGGCGAAATAATGAGTCGACAAAACCTTTCCCAGCAACTCTCCAATTTAGCAAGGATGTCATTTACCTCATTATTAAATAGACTTGCCCTTTTAGTTTTATTTTCCCGACAGAGCTTCGTCTCTATAAAGCATTTCATGCTAGATTATGCAAAAAAATCCTGTAATTTCAGTAAAATGATTTACATATATACAAAATTTGGTTCTTACGGAAATTCCCGTCGACTATTTTTGCCTATTAAAGAAAAGACGCCAAACTATGCGATTTTTCGCCAAAAATGGAAAAGTCTTCTTCAAACACGCTGGATTTTGTGTAACCTTGATTACATGTGTTAGTTATTATTCCTGAGTAAAGAAAAGTTTCCTCCCCCCCCCTCTATAAGGCATTTTCGGAAAAAAAATAATGGGTACTTTTCCGTTTCGCCGAGCAAATCTCGCCAAGCAGACTTTATTGGCGACAATATACAGTATACACATAAAAAATTTTAACAAATGTTAGTTCTAAGAATTTTTTATTTTGAACATAAACATTTTAATATCGTTTAAAATTTTGTAAAAAGCCAAAATAAAGACAATAAATTTGTAAAAAGGCATTTATTTAAGAATTTCTTTCACGGTTCAATATCCTGATTCGCCGGTTCTTATCACGTGACCCCAAGTGATCTCATCTCACGTAAACTACGCTACAAAAATCAGTCTCTCAGTAATTATCTACATTAATTGCAAGTTAAATCATGATTTCGAATGCAAGTTTAAATGCAAGAATTATTTCAATTCGTACGAATAGCTTACTCAGAAATTATGTAACACCGCAGTGCTTTACTTCGATAGTGCATTCTCATTAGGATGGATGAACTTAACCTTTCACTTTGCCTTTTCTATATTCTCTCAGTAGAATTGATGAATTTAGCCCTCGACTTTGCCTTCGGGTGAGCGGTATGATTGCATCTTAATTGACTTAATTTCAGCGAATGGCCTTAAAGCATAAAATTGAACTATCTGGTAAAATTTCTATGTAATTGTATGCCAGTATTGAAAGAAACAATTAATCTGATAAGAAATGGCTGAGATTTGTTTTAAAAATGAGGCGTAAAAGGTTATCAGCGAAGATATTCCGTTTGGCATCAGTTGCACCATTCATGGCGACTTTATCGCCTGCGTCGGCAAAACGGAAAAGTACCAAAAAATGATTATAATTTGGGACTTGCCTACTACAAAAGAGCATGCTGTTGAATACTTCCAAAGTTATGAAATCTTACCTGCCTCAAAAAAATGTGTTAATGGCCGCGAAATGGGGCTTTATTTAAAAGCAGAAGCAATAATGAATAAAAAATAATGGAAATTTTTAATGAAAAATTAAATATAAATAAATGATAATATAATACTCGTAAATTTGAAAGAAAAATAGTGTTGCGTGCGTAGGGGTTCGTATTCCAGTGAATGCACAAGTCCGATGAAAAGTGAATAAAAATGTATTATTATCAGAACCAATATAACAAAATGCTTAAATTTCTTCAGAGATAATCGTACAATATCTCAAGATCTCACAGTCGTTATCTTTTAAACTACTCTAACGTTCAATATAACTTATTTCAAAATACAGAAACGTAGAGAAAGCTCATCCAATCTCGCCGCGAATTCGCTACAGTAAACAACAACAGTTTTTTAAACAGAACTGAGCTGAGAGGTTTTCATTTCGCTAAGTTTTTTTAAAAAGCACGATAATATTCTAGTATTGTCTGGAAAACCAAAAGCGTACAATTACGAGGTATCTCTTTATTAAATGCGCGTGCTCCTCTATTTTAATTTTTCCGGCGTAGCTTTATCTTCAAATAATTCGGGTGCAGCATTGCAGGGAGAAATTCTATTAAAAATAGCAAACTAAGTAAATCAATACAAAAACCGTAACAATAAGAATAGAATGTTTTTTCTTGCATTTAGTATTTTCTTTCCCCCTGGCTTGGCGCAGTCCTTTGTGGTCGACATGATTTTTCGTAAGTACCCAAAATTTGTAGGTGGTCTCTCGGAACGCGGTCATTCTTCTGGCACGTAATTAATTATACATAATCAGGCTCTCTTTCGAGGTGTAAAAATACTAATTTGTGTAAATGACAATGGGTCGTTTAGCGTTCAGATCGGCGCGTGTGGTAACAAAGGTGCATGCACCTTGTTACCACACGCGCCAGTCTGCAACGGCAAGAAGGGCGACAGACAGCTGCAATTGTCCAGGCCTTCTTCGGGATTCAAATGGGGCGAAAATATGTAGCAGATTAACCCTGTTAACCATTCTACTCAAAAGATCGCTTTTCTTTAAAATAACTGTAAGCATTAGCCTGGCGGAAAGCTACAGCTTTTGATTAGGCGGTCATGCCTTATGGCAGTGGTCTCAAAGTACACGCATGATTTGAAAATAGCCGACAGGCCGCAGTTAAAAAAAAATCTGATGTGTACACCACATGACTTCCTTGTATTGGAATATTAAATTATACTCATTTTTTCTGGCATCTCATTTAAACTTATTGGATTGAATTAAATCTACTTCGCCGACAGCACATAAACCACAATAGAATAAATGCATTCTTTAAAATTCACTCTAGTATTTGTTTACCATAGCGTCACACTGGCGCTAGATTCATTTAACAGTATTAATAATTATATAACAGTTAACTTATATAATAATTTTGTAACGGAAACTAAGTTAACTGTTATATAATCCAATAATTATACATTTCGTTCATATTATAACTCATAATGCACAAAATTTATATCATTTAAAGAATAGAATTATCTAATCGTTGCCACATGTTCTATTCAAATACTATAATAAAGCTAAAATGACGTATGAAAGAAATTAAGCAAACAAAACAAAAAACAAACAGTTTTTCACAGACGATTGAGTATTTCACATTCAATTAATTCAGTTCTCACTTCGCGAGAAAGCAAAAATACATAAAAACTCAAAATATCTATATTAAAAATTATGAAGTAAATCTTAAACGCTTATTTCCTAGAAAAAATTTCAGAAAGGATTAAGCATGATTTAAATAATAAATGAAGGCGTTATCTTTGTTGTTGCGAAGCTAAGTTTCTCTAGATTGGCAACAAATCCACTAGTCTCCTGTTTCAAATGTAAACATCAATGGCCGCCATCAAGAGAAGTATTAGGCTTAGCGGCACTTAAACAACTTTAAAATTGTTGATAATTCTAAAAATATTGCATAGAGATTTACTAAAGGCATAAAAACCTTAACAGGAAGATAAGAACAACATAATTCAATCATTTTAAAGCAAAAAATGTACAATTTACAAACATATAAGAGTAAAGAAACTGAGATAACTGAGCCGGGTAACAGAGTGGATTATATACGTTTGGTGCGGCCGATTGCAACCAAAATACGAGGTGCACATCTACCTGTTATAGCAGTCCTATATAAAAAATTTCAACGTTCTGAGGCTACTCGTTTTTGAGTTATGCGACATACGTTCGTACTCACGTACGTACATACGTTCGTACAGACGCCACAAAAAATTCTCTTCAGAATTAATTTTAAAGTAGTTTTATAATTTTTTTTGAAGGAAAAGAGTATTTTATTATGTCCTTACGTACAGATATCACGCAAAAACATCGTTAAATTGCATTCGATAGCGGTCAAAATGGATATTTTCGTTGAAATATGCTGCCTGAAACTTTTCGCGATTACAATACTTCCTTTTTACTTCGTACAAGGAAGTAAAAAAAAGGGGACGAATAAAAAATGTTTCCATAATTAATAAAAAAAGTCTGAAAGGTTTCAGATTTTAAATTACTTCCAAAAGGGCGTTTTTTAACGTTTTATGTGTTATCTTAATTTATTAAATATCCTGCACTTAAACCATAATATTCAGTTCAATAGCAATGTCGCAAAATAATTTTAAAATGAACATATCTTTAGAATTTCCGATACACAATTCCGCGCCTGGAAACAAAAAGGTGGTGTTTTTGAAATCCTTGAGTTTGTTAATCAAAGATTCGTTTAAAGTTTTACATATAATCGATAATAAAACAAATTCCAAATTTTAAATTTGGTCTTCCACGTGCCCATATTCGTAGGAGGATTACGTCAGTAAAACTTCGATGGCTCTATGTACGGTTGTTTTATCACAATGCGAGAAATATCCATACATTTATACAGATTTTTCATTATTTAATTTCTTCAAATATAATGCAGGACTCTAACATTTTGTGGCAACAGTTTGAAAAGTGAAACGGACATTTATAGTGATTCAACGCAAAATCGCAAAACGAAAACAATAGTGTTTTAGGGACAAAGCCTCTTTGAGCTAATGATAATAATTTAATAAAAAAAATGGAAGGCTTTCAGATTTAACATTATGCCCAAAGGGACTCTTTTTTTTTAACGTCTTGTGTGTTACTTTTATTTATTAAATATCACGTTCTTTGCACTTAAACCATAATATTCAGTTTAACAGAAATATCGCAAAATAATTTTTAAATGAGAATATATTTAGAATTTCCGATACAGTCTCACGCGCTGGAGATAAAAATGTCTTCCCCCCCCCCGCCCCGTACAATGTTGTCATTGCTCACTTTGAAATCGTTGAGTTTTTTTAACTAAAAATTCGTTAAAGTGTTACAAAATGTAAAATCGATAATAGAACAAATTCCAAATTCCAAATTAGGGCTTCCAGATGCCAATATTTGGTGGAAGATTACGTTATTCAAAATTGAATGGCACTAGGTACCGTTGTTTTATCACAATGCAAGAATCATACATAGATTCATGCAGATTCTTCATTATTTAATTTATTTAGATATAACACAGGGCTCTAATAATTGATGGCAACAATTTGAAAAGCGAACCGACATTTATAGTGAACCAACGCAAAATGCCAAAACGAAATTAATAGTCCTGTGGGTTAAAAAGGAAGAAAGAAAAATAATTTTTTAAACAAAATAAAACATGTTAAATTTGTTATCTAAATACTAAAAATTTTTACTATGTATTTATCAAAATCTAAATATAAGGCAGAGAAAAAATGCAATTTTATACTTATTTCTGTCTGAAATCGAAAAGTTGTTACCTGTATAAAATTTCTGTTGGTCACAGTTTGTAATTAAATGCACTGATGACTAAAAATTAAAATTTTCAGTTTCACATTTATTGTAATAACTAGCGTTTGCTCGGGACTTCGCTCGCGTTAATATCCTTAAATAAGTTTAGCTCCGCGTGAATTTTAAAAACACATTCCGCGTTAAATTTCAGTTAGTACTGCCCTTCTTCAATACCTATAGGCCACGGATATTATGTATTTACGCGGAGTGTATCACCACGAAATCTAGTAAAACTGCTACGTATATTTCCTAATGACTGAAAAATGTTTGTGAAAGAAGAGCCAAAAGCCGGAAATTCTGAAGGATTTCAAATAACAAATTAAATTAAACAAATAAAAATTAATAAACGCTTAATTAATAAATGTTACGCTTTCACGCCTTAATTACTTAACAGATCATCATGAAATTATCAAGAAATATTTTTGATATATTAAAAAATGTTTGCGTGGTTAAAGCGCGCGCAGACAAACTTTTATTTCATTTAACTTATCGTTAAGAAACTTTCAACATTTAATGTTTATACAACGACAATCATTTTAAGCTATAAAACCTATTATATAGTTTACGTTTCAACAGATAAGTTACATTTTATATTTAAAGCGTTAATTTCATTGATAAAAATGTCATTAACGACCTGCATAAACGTAACTTGGGATAAAATCGTTTGGTTTTCTCCATTACTAAATAGTGAAGAAACTGCATATGTCTGTTTCTTTCATTATAGAAAAACGAGGACACCGAGAACTCCCGATTTTAAATAAAAATCGTGTTCTACCTGAATAAGGGCACGAACATTGTGTCCTACTTTCACGTCGAAGCCCGGATTTTGAATTACGAATTTGTTTTTTATTTAATCCATATTTTATGCAAATTTAATGAACTTTTGATTAAAATTTGCAACAGTTTAAAAGCAATGCGTTGCCACTCTGAAAAGCATAAGATACTTGGCGTTTCGAATTTAAACAGAAAACTCAGTGATTTTTAAAAAAGGAAAATATATGTATGATTAAAAAAAAAAAAAAAAAAAAAACTCAGCAAACTTTATCTTTTGATTTAATCAATAAACTCAGAATAATGAGTTGCTACTTCTCGAAGTAAAATATTTTTAACTTCCGCGCGCCAGTGTGTTGCAATTCAACAAATGTAAAATATTTCAGTTTTCTTTCCAATTTAATCTGTTATTGATTTAAAAGCAATAAATGAAGTTCTTCATATCTATTATAATTAACTGCTAGCTGAACCGTGAAATCACACTAGTAATTATCCCATAAAAATCATTATATACTTTTTCCTTTTTATAATAACTATTTGTGCTGCTGACCGAGCACAGGCAACTTAATTTTACAGTTGCTATTTAAAAAAGAAGAAGTATTTACTTTTATTCATAATATCGTATCATAATCGTATTGTTCTCTATTACAGAAGCAAATATTATTTCTGTACCTACTTAGCTTTGTTTGATAATAACTCATAACTACCCCATGTCATACATTTTACCGCGTGTTTATGTTCTCTCGCCATCAATGAAAACAGATCACTGTGCTTAAATTCTCTAATAACAACGTACGTGGAACAACGTTTGCAACTTAATTTTATCACAGCATCAAAACTTCACGTTTGGTGCTCACTGAATTTCTGGAAATACGCATTTCATTAAAATTTGTTCAATGCCGAAAATATAGCATCATGGACTTGTATTTAAACTCTTCAGCAGCTCGCAGATACGGTAAATACTGACTAGAGTCTGGTACTTTAAAATACGAAATTCACAGTCATTTTTTCGCTCCCCGATTTGATTTGTAACCAAAGAAACAACAGCTACGGTGAAGCGTCGACTCGCCCCCTCCGTACACTTCATTTTCATCTAGCGCAAGGGTTCTCAACCTTTTAACCCCATGCACCTCTTCACTCATGCAGACTACCATTTTCGTTCTTCTTTCCAAAACTCGAAAAATGCATATACTAACAAAAAACAGTATATCTAAATATATACTGTTTTTCAATGCGTTTTATAAATTAAATAAGAAAAAGTATAGAAAATGTTGGTAAACACCAAACTTGGAAAAAAAAAACAGGTTTTATACTCATAAACTAAAACTAAATACATAACAAGCATATGAAAGGCGGACCGCATTAAAATAATAAAAATTACCTCTGAGACTATAAAATTCAGCAATGGTTTATCCTGTTCCGCTTCATGAATGCACGAGAATGGATAATGAATTGAAATGCAGTCTCAAATCATGTGGAGAAGATAAAATCTGCGCGGTGATGACGGTACGAGTTATTACTGCTAAGAGCGTTTCTAAAGCCCTCGATGTGCCTATTTTAAAGAACAAATAGATTATAGTTGCAGAAGCAGTTAGTGCTCATATATATCCATGCGTCTAATTCCATATTTATGAATGGAGTCCGGGGGGGATAGTGTTCTACAAGTTGTTTACTATACTATTAAGTTTGCTCTTCCAAATTCAAATCTCTCAGTGTGTGACGTCACTGACTCATAGTCTGCTTCAAAGCAGCTATATCCTGGGCGAAATGAATGTAACTGCATCTACGTTACTCCCACTTCTGTAAGTCAAGTGACGTCACTGAACTTGAGCGTTGATAAATGCTTAACGTCGTTTGAGAAGTTGCTCTTCGCGGATCGCTGTGGCAACATCCACTCGGTCAACCTTATCTTCTGTTTTTTTTTTTTTTTTTTTTTTTGACGATTTTCATTGTATTTACAGAAATATCTTACCTAAAATTTTTGTGTTTGAAATGTTTTATTTGATAACACTTATTCTTCATTATCTTTCTACACCTTAATTTCCAAGATAATAAAGCCTTTTATAGTGCACTCTTCTTGAAGAGCTTTCCAAAGTCCAAGGAGAGTTGCAGGTCGGGGTCTGAACAATCCGCTTTTTAAACATCAAAAAGCGCGAAAGCATTTTCATAGATTTTGTTAATCAAAATACACTCTTACACACACACACACAAAAAGAAAAAAGAAAGAAAGAAAGAAAAAAAGACGCACCGAGAAGATATAAAGCAAACTGGACACAAATTGATTATGCATACAGGTTTCGATGGAAAATGCAAAATTTTACATTTTAACTGCCAATGAATGAACGGTTGTCGCTACAGCGCATCTGATCTGCGCAACTGGAAGGATATTTAAGAAGAGAAATTACGATTCCAGGTCATAGATTCTTTACGAATTTCGTTCCGTGTACTCTGGTAGACAGTAACAATGCCTCGCCTGCAGGTGTGCGAACGATATGCGCAGATGTCAGAATTTGAGAGAGGTCGTGTAGTGGGCTCAAAGGAGCCGGTCGGTCTTACCGACAAATAGCTCGGCATTTGAGCAGGAGAGATGTCACTATTAGACGATGTTGGCAGGACTGGGTGAACCATGGCCGCACACAGCGTCAAGAAGGAAGCGGTAGGCCTAGAGAAACGACAGAACTTGAAGACCGAGCAATCGTCAGAGCGGCACTCACAGCCCCAGATGCATCATTATCATCGATTGTATGCGCAACTAGTGCTTCAGTGACCGCAAGGACCATTCATAGACGGCTCACAGAAAGGGGGCTGGGGTCACGGCGACCCTTGCGCCGACTACCATTGACCTCTGTACAACGTCAAGCCCGTTTGCAGCGGTGTCGGGCTCATTCGCACTGGAATGTCAATGGCGGAAGTAGAATGGTCTTCAGTGATGAGTCCTGCTTTGAACTGAGCCCCGATGACTAGCGAAGGCGAGTCTGGATACGCCCCGGACAGCGGTGTACCAACCTGACTGTCTTCCCTCAGGCAGGCTGACAACCAGGAGTGATGGTCTGGGTGACATTTTATTTCATAGGAGGACCCGTCGCAACCTTACAGCACAGCGATACGTCGACGTCGTTCTAAGGCCCGTTGTGTTGTCCTTCAGGTCACGCCACCCTGAGCTTACATTTCAACAAGATAATGCCCGTACCCACACTGCAGATGTTTCTACTGCTTGCCTTAGTGCTTGCCGAACATTACCTTGGCCAGCAAGGTCGCCGGATCTCTCTCCCATTGAGCACATTTGGAGCATTATGAGCAGGGCTCTCCAATTAGCTCGGGATGTTGACGATCTAACACGCCAGTTGGACAGAATTTGGCACGATACTCCACAGGAGAACATTCCGCAACCTCTATCAATCGATGCCAAGCCGAATACCTACTTGCATAAAGGCCATATGTGGACAAAAGCGTTACTGACTTTTTCGCTTTGTGAAGCTCTATCACTTCAATAAATCATCTAATTTTTCTCAAACTGTAATCATTGCATATTATATCTTATTATCACACTTGCTATATACAAAAGTTAGGGTTAATTTATTTACTATAACATTTAAAATATTTAACGATGCGGCAAAAATATGCTCAAAATGTTTCCCACGCATTGTGTGGTGCTGCCATCTGAAATTTAACTTTCGAACTAAACGCACAAAAAATATTTGCTCTTTATGAAAGTGAGAACAAAGTACCCATCTTATTTGTAATTTATAAGGCTTTTTTTTTTTTAAATCGATGTCAACAGAAGATTAAATTTTATATACAACAAAGGAAATATTTGTTTTTCTATTTGTTTTGCTATTTATTTTTCTGTACATGCACATCACTTCTACCGATTTTTGCTCCATTCGGATAACTCCTCCTTGGTGCGTCTTTTTTTTTTTTTTTTTTCCCCTAAGAGTGTAAATAATCCATTAATCAATCTACTTGTGAGATCCATTAATCAATCTAATAATACTCCATTAATCAATCTAGTTGCGGATCACTGTTTTGATTTATGTCGATGTGGCAGGAAAAAAATGGTATCACAGTACTTTTGACAAAAGTAACTTTTGACTTTCGACACTAGCTCGGCAACTATTTAGCGCATGCGCAAAAAGGCATTAAGGCTGGATCTGCTTCAACACCGCTTACATAGATATTTCACTCATGCGCAAAACGATATTTAGGCTGGATGGAAAGCCCTGTTTTCCCTCGAAAAACCCCAGTTCCCCCCTTCGTTCTTAACATAAATATTCTTTGCCTAATCGATTCCTTGATCATCATTGTCGCTCTTTAAGACTTCTAAAAGTGGTCTGTTCTTTAACAGTGCTGAAGACGCTTTACAAAGGTCAAATATTAAGAGCTTTTAAAACGAAAAAGCTTTTATAACATGACAAGGTAGTTAGCGATTAGCTTCAAAACTACAGACGAGGTCCAAATAGATAGCTTAAATATTTTGAAATTTAAAGAATTTACTAAAAAATTTATGGTTTTTAGTAACCTCTTCATTTTTGCATAGTAAGAATAAAACTTCTCGTGGGTCTGTGACCTTGGTGAACTGAAGTTCATTGTTTGCAGTGTCATTTTTATTAAGCTCAAATATGCACCAAAAATTCTTTTAAAATTTCCTTTTATCGAAGTATTTGGTTTCTAACATGGACTAGTTAAATTTTAATTTTTATGCATAAAGTCATCTATTCTAAATTTAAATAAAAATTTTAAAATGTAGCATAATGCAGTAGTTTTAATAGCGGTTGTATATTAAAAAATGTTCTGTACATTAAATGCTTAGAAGGATAGCCTCCCCTTGCTTTGGTAAATTAGATTAACCTATATATCAATAAAGAAGATTTTAAAATTCAAAAGATCATTGCATATTATATCTTATTATCACACTTGCTATATACAAAAGTTAGGGTTAATTTATTTACTATAACATTTAAAATATTTAACGCTGCGGCAAAAATATGCTCAAAATGTTTCCCAAACATTGTGTGGTGCTGCCATCTGAAATTTAACTTTCGAACTAAACGTACAGAAAATATTTGCTCTTTATGAAAGTGAGAACAAGTACCCATCTTATTTGTAATTTATAAGGCTTTTTTTTTTTTAAAATCGATGTCAACAGAAGATTAAATTTTATATACAACAAAGGAAATATTTGTTTTGCTATTTGACGTGTAGATGGCAGCACTATACATGCTTTTCTAGAAGATACTGATAGAACAGGAATCAATTTATTTAACAATTTTTCACTTCTAACAGCATTCATCAGAACTCGATTATCCCGGATCTCTCGTTTCTCTTCCTAGCCGAAATAGAATTAAGCCTGTACTAAATTTATTCATAACTTATTAATTTTTTTTAATATAGATTTGAATATTTTCGAAAGATTGAAGAGTACATTACACGTTTATTTACAAAACTGTTATATTTATCTATAAGATTTGAAACAAATTTCTAAACAAAGGACAGTAAGATTTTTAGCCCAAATGGGCTACTAGTCTCAAAGCGGGATTTGGCGGCGTATTACTTTCCAAATTCTTGTCAACAAATATTATCGACCTATATTATGTTTACAGAAATACGCTTGTAATGTTTAAAGAGATATAAAGCAAAATAATGAGGAATCTGCATGAATGTATGCACGTTCCTCGCATTGTGAAATAACAACGGTACCTAGAGCCATCTAACTTTGAATAACATAGCCCTCCACCCGACATGGGCACCTGGAAGCCGGACTCTTGAATTTTGAGTTTTATATTTCATATTTTAAAACCTTTAAGGAATTTTAGATTAATAAACTCAACGATTTCAAAGCCAGCAGTGACAACACTTTACACATAAAAACATTTTTATCTCTAGGACGCGAGACTGGCTATCAGAAATACTCAAGATATGTTGTTTTTAAATATTTTCGGATTTTGCTATTCAACTGAATTTTACATTGTGTAAGTGCGAAGAACATGGCATTTAAATAAAATCAAGAAAATTTTCTTACTAAATATTCGTGAAAATATACGTAAATAATAACAACAACAAAAAAAAAAAAAGTCAGAGAAATTTCGGATTTTATATTACAACCAAAGGGACTTTTTTCAACGTTTTGTATGTCACTTTTATTTATTAAATATCATGTTCTTCGCACTTAAACCATAAAATTCAATTCAACAGAAATATCACGAAATAATTTAAAAAGAGCATATTTTTATAATTTCCGACACACAGTCTCGCGCGCTGTAAATAAAATGTGTTTTTTTTTTTTTTTTTTTTTTTTTTTTTTTTTTTTTTTTTCCCACGCAGTATTGCCATTGCTCGCTTTGATTTTGTTAATTAGAGGTTAAGTTCGTTAAAGTTTTACACAATATGAAATAGATAATAAAACAAATTCGAAATTCAAAATTCGGGCGTCCAAGTGCCCATTTTCGGGTGGAGGAATATGTTATTCAAAATTGGATAGCTCTAGGTACCGCCGTTTTTCACAATGAGAGAAACACACATACCTTCATGCAGATTCTTCATTATTTAATTTCTTTAAAAATAATATAGGGCGATAATATTTGGCGGCAACAATTTAAAAAGTGATTCATCGTTTATAGTGAAACGACACAAAATACCGTTTTGAGACTTTAAAGCCCTTTGGGCTACCGCAGCTTTGGGCTAAAAACGATATAAACTTCGACTTGAAATAAATGAAGTTTTTAAATCTTTGCAACATCGCATTTGTAACAAATACATTCTTAAAATGCATTCACGGGCCGCATAAAATTCCTTCAGGGACTGCATGCGGGCCGTGGGCAACCAATTTGAGGCCACTGCTTCAGGAAACTAGGCTTAAGATCGAATATATGCCATCGATAACTTCATAAAAACAGCCGAAGGCTCAAGCCACACAAGCAACGAACGTTAAGAAGTCGAATTAATAGCTAGAATTCAGAAAAGCATGTTTAACCTTTTTTCCATATAAAAATATTTATTATAGTTTTAACCAGGTATGCAGATCTAGCGTTACCTTTTTCAATTTCTTTTTCCCATTTTTGCTTGCTTCCTTGGGTTAAATGAATTATGTTGCTTATTGCTTTGCCATTTCCCCATCCTAGGACCGTCGCTAATGGATTGGAACGTTTTAAGTAGAGGTTCTAAAACAATAAAGGTTAAAGAAGAAAAGAAGGAATACGAAGCAGCCTCCTGACGTTCCTTGTTTAGTGTATTTACCTCTTAGAAAAGAAAAAAATCATCCTTCAAGACCGAGTTGGTTTGAATTTAGGAAATCTGCATGGGAAGGTAAGGAGAAAATATTTTAATTTTAGTATCGTCACAAACATATTGCATTTATATCTCCTGAAATGTCTATATGCATTTATTTATTTAATATTTAATACATAGTGTGCAGGGCTTAATTTCTAAAATTAGAAGTGCCGGAGCCTTATGAAGACCGTCAGGAAGGACGAAAAAGAATAAACAAAATGACTAATAAGAATAATTAATAATTAAAATCAATTAATTAATGAATGATTAACGTAATTAAATTCTAAGGTATTTCTCCCGCCTTCTTAGCATGCCTTCATGGTGTAGTGGTCTGCATGCTAGGCGCGTATTCCACAGGTCCTTGATTCGATTCCCGGGGAAGGTGTTGCTCATTTTACACGTCTCCTGCTTCCAAAACACATAATGTCTCTAAAAAATAATTAAAATTTAATAAGTGATTTTTAATATAATTTATTAATAAAAATAATATTTTCGAGATTAAAATTTTAGTGATTTTCTTGTTCAGTTACATTAAAGAAGTGCCTGAGTCTTCTTATTTAGGGCCCCGGAGCAGTTTAAGCTCTGATAGTGAGTGAATCTGTTTAATCTTAGGCAAAATCTCTTACTCTTTTATGCGTTTCCCAGCAATGCTCGTTTCAGCACTCTTTTTGAAAGCGGACATACCCACAGAATTAAAACGATAAGCGCTATGTTTACAAAATTTTACTGTGTACTCTTCCAGGCCTGATAGACTGCTTACCCCCCCCTTTTTTTTTTTTTTTTTTTTTTTTTTTTGTCAAAATTTCAACTTTAAAAGGTAGCGTGCCGGAAAGGGTTAATGCAGGCTTTACAAAGCAAAAACGTTATCATGCGTGATCTTTATTATTAAACACCAAAGAATATGTGTACATATATATGTATGTATTGCTACGGATTTCGTATTTAAATAGCTAATGTTAGTTGAATTGTAAATTAAATTGTTTTATTCCCCGTGCAGTGAAGCGCGTGACGAATATTAAAGGAAAGCTAAGCCGGAAAATTGAAAATACAAGAGCGCGTGCATGTAACATTTAATAAATATCTCTTTTTGATTTCGAGAAAGTTCCAGAAAATTTCTCGCGCGCGATTTAAAATCTTATAAAAGGAGGAAAACCTCTCAATTCGTAGTTAGTTACTTAGTTTGTTGTTGTTTTAAGAGTTTGTTTAGAAAACTGCTCTTGTTGACTGTAGCGAATTCGCAGATTAGCTTTCTCTAGCTGTTTTGAATTAAGTTCTCTTGAACGTTTGAGTAGTTAAAAGATAACTACTGTGAGATATTGTAATACTGCATGAATGTGAGACGGTAAAGTGATTAGTGGTTGCTGATTGCCTCACTGAAGGCCTTCGTTCGAATCCGGGAAAAGACATGTATGTTTGCAAATGGATAATGTCGATATCGCAAGAAGACACTGAAAATACACTGCGAGCCGAAGGTTCTCTCGAGAGGTTAGTGGTGGGAAAAGAGGTTTGGGAGACTTTCGGACTTCCCCCCTCCCACGCAATTCTATTTCGGGAGAAGGCTTAGTTAGCAAGGTTTGGCGATTCTTATATGCTTACATGGATGCACTGGTGTCTGCCTGGCTTCTAATTGTACCTATATATACACCGCAGGAAAAAAAAAAATGGTACAGTTTTATATCTCCTGTTGTACTGGGCCGATTGACGAAATTCAAACTGCGTTTTTTGCGTCTCGAAATAACATATCAATTTTTTTCCATATATCGATTCTAAGATTCAAATTATGTCAGACTACGAAGTTTTGTAAAAATCGCTTAAATAATTTTTAAAAAATTAGCTCTGAAAATTTTAGCTACTCAATGTTAATTCAATTTCGTATGTAGTTATTAATATCTCTTTTCTATGAAACTTATTTGATTCCTTCTTAAACAGTTCAAAATTTAGGTTCATTCTAAATAAAATTTGCCCATTTTTTTAGGATTTACTTTTAAAATTTGTATTTTTAAATAATTTTATAAATTTTTTCGAAAAGCGTTCTGCATTATGAAGTATAAAATTTTTACAATCATCTTAAAGTAGATCTATTTCTAAGCATACCTGCAAAAAATTAGAGCTTTTTATTTAAAATTTCCGAAAATATAAATGAATTTAAAATTGGCGCATTTTGAAATTTGGCATATTTGTTGAAAGCGATAATGACGAAAACATACGCACTTTGTTAAAATTATTTGAAAGTAGGAACGAAGTGACTTTTCTTCCGCTCCTCCACAATAAAGGGAAAGTAAAATAGTTGGCCAAGTGAATTATTCTTGGCTCAAACTGAAAAAAAAATCGCCAAGTTAAATTTTTGAATTTCTTCGTAAATTTGCACCAAATTTTACAAAATTTAATATTTAGGCATAATTTGAGTAGTAGATTCGAAATATGAAAAACACTTGGCATGTCATTTCAGAAAAAGTCCGATTTTGTGTCAAAATACCTATGTTAGAGTGATGCTATATATAAATCTAATGTATATCCTAAGTCGCGCTTTCGGGACATGAAAAACGCAATATGAATTTCGTCACCTGGCCCAGTAGAACGCAAGATATAGAGCTGTCCCTTTTTTTTTTTTTTTTTTTTTTTCCCGCAGTGTGCATAAATAATTCTCTTATATGATAATTGGCCTAAAAACGCCAGGTATTCTATGAAATGCCGCGTTACTTTGCCAGTAACACAAAGACTTCCAAAGATCGTACATGAAAAAATTCTAAATCTTCTATTTAAAAAAAAAAAAAAAAAAAAAAAAAAAAAACTACTCGTGAGATTTTTACAAAACTTGGCAGCCTGGCATAATTTGAATCATGGAATGGAAATATGGGGAAAAAAAAATGGTATGTTATTTTTAGAAAAAGTCCTATTTTGTGTCAAAATACCTGTATTACAACAAAGCTATATATAAATCTAATATATATCCTAAATTGTGCTTTCGAGACATGAAGAACGCAATTTGAATTTCGTCAATCGGCGCAGTAGAACGGAAGATACAGATACATCTTTTTTTCCGCAGTGTACGTTTGTATGTGTATATGTATGTTTGTATATTATTTGCATTGTGGAACAATAAGGATACGTAGAGCCACCAGATTTTTAACGCACGTAGTCCTCTATCCGTAAACATCTGCCACTCGTAGACCGGTGGAAGAGTATGCGGATTCAAAAGCTGGTGTCTCTAGGAGCCGTCGTTTTTGAATTCCAATTTTTTATCCCAAATTTTGAATTTACAATTTTTTTTTAATTTATTTATTTTATGTTCTGAATGAACGGAATTCTTAATAACAAATTTAGCGATTTAGAAACAGTGTTGCCACTTGTCAAAGCTTAAAATATTTCTCTTTTATTTTAATCAAAATAAAATTCGGCGATTTGAAGGAAATGGGTTGCCACTGCCCGAAAGGGAATATCTTCCATGCGACAGTGTGTTGCCACTCGGAAAACCTTAAGTTTTCTTTTTAGATTTAATCTGCCTTCTATTGACTAACAATTCAAGCGATTTAAAAGCAAGAAACGCAGCTCCTCATCTCTATTATTAGCAATTACTCTTGAAAGAGTAACTATAAAAAATATATAGTAACTTATATGAGTTTTTTTAATATCTAATGTTTAATTAGATATACCATGACTTAAATGCATTTTTATTTAAATGAATCAGATTAAAAAGTAAAATAATGTATTTTGCGAAGAACTGCGCTTGTTCCTTTTTCTGCGTTTATCGCTTAATTTGCTTATAAACTGTAGGGTTATTATTTAAATTAACCAGTTATTATAATTGGAATTTTTACCATAACTTCTCTTTTCCTTTTTCGTCACCAGAATGTAAATGAGTTAGCTAGAATTCAAACTGAGGTTTTTATTTATTTACTTATTTTTTAGTTTTAAGGCTTGCAAATGCACACTACGTTTAGTTCCTGCTAGCTCTGATAGCTGTAATTATTCGCATTATAGCGTTGCCGATATCTTGATTTTGGCACTTTGGTCAGAATTACTGAGCCAGGTTCGAATATACTTAATTATGTAATCTTTGACTACTAGTCCGTGTTTTAACTGGAATATGACTATTCTGTTTAGTTACTCACCGCGAGATGTGACTGATTGCATTTATGTTTTAATGTCTGTTTAAATAAAAAGATTATTGAAACATTTCCATCACTTTTTCATTTATGTTAAATGACATAGCGATAATCTGCTTTACGTCTGTTATTTTTTTGGACTAATTAATATCTACAAATCAAATAAAACCGCATGCAGTAACACACAAATTAAATTTGAAAGTTAAATATGTAAAATATAAAGTTATATTTTAAAGTTTTGCCGAATGACAACCCTCTCATGCATAGAAGATATAAGTATTTTATCTCAAGCAATGGCAATATATTGCTCGGCTTTTAAATAGCTGAATTTTTTGATTAAATTTGAAAAATAAGAATCGTGTACATTGACGAATGGCAAAACACTAGCTGGAGAAGATAAAAATGCTTTATTTCGAGCAGTGGCAATAAGTCTCCTTTTCAACTACTGAGTTCCTTAAATTATAACAAAACGTTATGTAAATAAAATAAAACAAATTTGGCCGTGCCAAAGGGCCCGAGTTCGAATTCCAGAGAAAGGCACAGATGTTTTTAAATGTATACTGTCTGTTGCGAAAGGAGGTCACTCTACATATGCGGCGAGCCGAAAGTCCTCTCAGGAGGTTGGTGGCAGGGAAAGAGAGATGGGAGATCCTCGTCCCGCTTCCCCGGGGTGCTGTACATCAACATTGGGGGGGAGAGGGAACTGAGCTTAGTCGCACTGCCACCTGTAAGGTGCTGTTGCCAACGACAGTAGTATCTTGCGCTCCTTGCCACTAGGAATTTGGTGAGCTTGGGCTAACTATAGATCAGACAAGTAAACATTAGTCAACAACAACAAAATTTGGGTTTCATGGTGCGTTGGAGGACTACTTAAAATTTTGGTGACTCTAGGAGCCACTGTTTTTCTACAAGGCGAGGAATATACATAACTATAGATTATTTTAGTAGCTAGTTTCAGATTTTACTTCAATGGCCACCTATAATAATTAAAAAAGAAGAAGTATGTACTGATTTAAATGAGGTATTAAAGACTTTTAATTAGTCATTTCATGATTCAAATGCATTTTTATTTAAATCGATCATATTAAAAAGTAAAAAAAAGAAAAAAAAAATTCTTAAGAAATTCTTCAATTATTGCTTTGAAATTGCTTAGCTTGTTCATCAACAACAGGCAGATTAAACTCAAAAGTTAAATCTCTTTCGTTTTACAGAATAGCAACACGTTAACGCGTTGGAGATAAAAGTACTTTGTTTTAGGAAGCTGCAAGGATGCATCCATTGACTTAATTCGCTATTCTACTAAAAGTTTCCAATGTAAACAAATGTCGGCCTCTCTAAGCCTAGGACCACTAAATAATTTATAATTCTACAACTATTGTGTGCAGATTAACTAAAGGCATAAAAACCTCAACCGGAAGATAAGCATGACATAATTCAATTACTTTTGAAGGAAAAAAAATGAACAATTTACCAACATATAAGAATAAAATAAAACTGATCTCACCGGGCCAGGAAACAGAGTGAGAAACGTTTGGTACTGCTTATTGCAACGAAAAGGGGTGGTGAGGAACTGCATGTTATAGCAGTCCCTATACAAAATTTCAACATTCTGTATATAAATATGTACACATAATTAAAAACGTCTTTGCTATATTGATTGTGTAGAAGATAGAAGCTTGAATCCGTATTGAAGAGCAAGAATTTTGATGGCGTAGAATGCTGAAATGCTGATTTACAACGAATAAGAAACTGGCAGCCGAGACAGACTGAATGTTCATTTTATTTCAATGAACAAGTTGCGGCTACAAATAACTTGGCACACTATTTGTGCTCATTTAAAAATTTTTACAATTTTGATAAATTTGCAATAAGAAAAGAGCGGCAGATTGCAGTCCGGCTAGGCCGAAGAGTTGAAGGCGAGTGCGCTGTGTTCAGGATGAAATCTTAATTCAGACTGAGTTAGTTCTGATTCTCAGCGCATTTTGACGAAATAATTAATAATGTAAAATTATTATTGGCTGTTTTAGTTTTAGTTCCATTTGCATCATCAGAAATATACAGAGTGTAGCGTAAATGTTGCGAAGAACTTCTAGGGGTGGTAGGGCACATCATAAGGATTAAGAATTGCATAAAACCCTATGCCCAGAAACGTCACTGTACGCCGCCAGAGTGTGCTCTATAGGAGAGTGCTAGTGGAAAGTGAGGATTGCCTCATTCGAGCGATAGGCACCATACGAAGAGCATGGAACGCTATACGAACGGACAGCTTGCAGACATGCACTTAGTGAATAGAACAGCTGAGGGTAATGCACAAGCCGCTGAACGATTATCGATTTATCGAGAACGATTTTCTCCGACAGACATCAACCATACCACAGTTTGCACGTCTGCATCCAAATTTGTGCGACTACGGGTCATTAAGAAGTGGATTCATTTTGGACTGGATGTTCGTAGCCATATGAACAGATTATTACAGCATCCATGGATTGGGCGTGGTGGATCGGTTCCCTGGCCCCTACGCTCACCGCATTTGACAAGCCTTGATTTCTTTTCGTGGGGCGCCATCAAAAGTGTCGTGTATCACGATCCTGTAGTGTCTGAAATGGATCTCGTGGCAAGAGTCGCCTGCGCAGCTGCTACAATCAAAAGAAACGCCCGGTGTGTTTGAACATGTCCAGCAATCAATGGCATGTTTGGCGTCTGATGGTGCAAGCTTCGAGCATCTGTTGTAACATTCAAGCTGTCGTACACCATTTGTATTCCTGTCCAATAAATGTCACAAATAAATCCCTCTCTTGTTTCCTTTCCCATCTTCTACCTCTGCGACCACTTATCCTTGACATTTCCGGGGCTAGATTCCTATGCAATTCTTAATCCTTATGACGTAACCTACCTTCCCTAAAAGTTTGTCTCAACATTTACGGTACACCCTGTATAAGAGTCACATGACATGGATTAGTCTCGAAACGACGCAGTGCAAAGCGATGTTACTATATTTAGAATAGAGAAAAATTAATTTACGCTGCTGATTTAAATTATAACTTAATGTTTTACATATTCTTTATTTTTGTTACATATATATCTATATCTATATATCTATAATTTATTTTCTAAAGAAATATTGATTATATTATCTCCTAAGATTAAGTTTAGTAGAATTATCTTAAAAGAGTGAATCCACAGTTAGTAAGTTCAATTTCGAAAACTATTTTAAAGTAACTTGAATGTAAATTGTTAAAAATGTTTAACGAGGACTTGAATTAAATCAAGGATAACAAAATTTCATTTGTAAAAAGAAATTAATTAAAAGCAAATAATTAAATTAAATGCAAGTAATCATTGCCATTGATCGGAAATTAGTTGACTTTCAAGGGGAACATACCAACTCCCGTTCAATGAACAATAATTAAGAAATAAATACGAAGGTGTTTTGTCCTTTAGTGGAGTAATAAGGCGATGCCAAACCGGCAATTCAAATTGGTAGTAAAATAACTCGATTTCGTATTAAGTGAATTTAAGATCATACAACATCATATATATATATATAGGATACTGCCGATTGCAACGGAAAAAGTTTTTTATTTTTTTTTACCCCTTTTGTGTGTGTGTGTGTGACAGAGAGATTATGGCAAAGCCTTGGAGGCTATCTGCCAAAGGAGGGAGATGCTTTAGAGGAGGACTAAGGTAAATTAAATATACAAGGGAAAAACCACGAAAACGCCGATGCAGCCAGTCCGTTCGCGGGATTCGAAACTTGGACAGAACTACCACTGTTCAGCTAGTTTATCGCTCGGCCGCTGGTGGCGCAACGAAAAAGGAGCTGCACAGCTGGATGTTATAGTAGTTCCATATACAAAGTGTGAGTTGTGCGAGATGCATACATACGTACAGATGTCACCGAAAAATCTTTTCTAAATCCATTTTACAATCCGTTCTATAAAAGTGTCCTTTATTCTGTCCGTATGTACAGATGACACGGGAAAAAAAAAAGAAAAAAAAAGGTCTTTCAAATGAATTCGAGAGGGCTCAATATAAGAATATTTTCCCTGAAATGTGATGTCCGAAATTTTTCGCGACTGAAATCCTTCCTTTATTTCGTACAGTGAAATAAGAAATATCTTGCATTTTGACAGATGGCAACAGTTTGAGGATGTTTGATTTCGAGTAGTATGGCCACTGCTCGCTGTTAACTATCTCATTTTGTCAATCAAAAATTCCCAGATTCGTACCAAATATGAAATAATTAAAAGAATTTAAACTTCTGGCTTCGAAGTGTACATTTTCGAGAGAAGGATTACTTGTGTTCAAAACTGGGTGGCTGTAAGTACCGCTAAAATTTGTCCACAACGCGAGGAACATGCATAAATACACAAATTCTTCACTGTTTAATAATAGCCGCAGAAATTATCGTTATGAAAGACATTAGTATCTAACTACTTTTTCGAGACACTACATATGTATCACGAAAGCAGCTATAGCTGAAAATAGCAACAAAAAGGGGGGAAAGACACAGATTATAATTTTTGCTCTTTTTAATAAACTTTGATTTTTCGATATTGTATGTGTAACGCATTTTTATTTTTTACTCCCAGTTAATTAAGTTTCAGGAAACTGCATATAAACATCGCCTATTTTTATTGTTCTTGTTTCTATAAGAAATAGCAGCAAACATCCTATAAGAAACAAAGACGCAATAAACGTTCTTCTTCATTGTGCTACACACAGTTGTTTAATCGCGACCGACAGTATGTATGTAAAGAAAAAAAGAAAAGAAAAGAAATCGCGGTGATCCGTTAACGGGTAAACCAGCTCGAACAAAACATCAGGGAAATTTTATCTTTGGAAATTTTGTTTTCGTAATAACGGCTTCTTCTTCCGTAAAGAAAACAAGAATCTTTGTTTTGTTTGGGGTTATAGAAGCGCAGCATTTTCAGCTAGTCTTCTTAAGGTTTCATTTGATACGGAACGCAAAAGCCGTTCTTTATTACGTTCGAATTCAACGAAGTGTGAATAAACAGGCATGTGGAAAATATATTTCTTGAGAAAAATTTTAACGTAATTATAAAAATAAATTAAAAAAAAAAAAAGTGAAAGCTTTCAGATTTTTTATTCCACCCAAATGGTCGTTTTTTTACCCCTTTGTATGTTACCTTTATTTGCTAAATATCATGTTCTTCACAAGCAATATCGCAAAATAATTTAAAAAGAGCATATCTTTAGAATTTCCGATACACAGTCTCGCGAGCTGGATATATATATATTTTTCTAAACCATTGCTCGCTTTCAAATCGTTGAGTTTGTTAATCAAAAATTCTTTAATGTCTGACAAAATATGAAATAGATGATAAAACAAATTCCGAATTTGGGTTTCCTGATGCCATATTCAAATGGAGGACTACGTTATTCAAAATTGGCTGGCTCTAGGTACCGTTGTTTTTTAATAGTGCGAGAAACATACATAAATTCATGCAGATTCTTCATTATTTAATTTCTTTTAAATGTAATGCAGGACTCTAATATTTGGTGACGGCAATTTGAAAAGTGAAACACCATTTATAGTGAATCGACGCAAAATGCCAAAACGAAATCAATATCCCTTCTGGGCAAATTGACCCTTTGGGCTAATAAGATTTCATATCAGATCCAGTTAGTTTTGTTAGAGAGATATAATCCTTCCAAGAGAATACGAAAGACAATTTTTGTTTACAAAATTTCAAGGCTAAACGACTGAAACACTTTCTACAAAACTGAAACATGAAGACCGTAACATTTCCGTTTCTTAGCTTATAAGGTATTTCTCCCGCCTTCTTATCATGCCTTCGTAGTGTAGTGGTCAGCATGCTCGACGCGAATTCGAGAGGTCCGTGGTTCGAGTCCCGGCGAAGACGTTGCTCATTTTTCACATCTCCTGCTTAGAAATAACCTAATGTCTCTACAGTGGCGCCCGAACTAAAAAGTGGTGGATGATGGTTCTCCACCACCGTAATTTGGCGATTGGGTTCCCTAATCCCCAGTCGCCCTTTAAAAGGGAAAGTATATAAGGTATTTCTCTGGCCTTCTTAGCATTCCTTCGTAGTGTAGTAGTCAGCACGCTCGGCGCGTATTCGAGAGGTCCGCGTATTCGAGTCTCGGCGAGGGCATCGCTCATTTTTCATCTCCTGCTTCGAAATAACCTAATGTCTCTACAAGCTTAAAGTTTGTAATTTTATACAACGTTTGGCACATTCAGACGGTTATTTGATACATTTATCTTTTAAATCAAATCTCATGAAAAAATTTTTACAGAGGCTAAGAGAGTTCTATAGAAATTTCTACAGAACTTTATAGATGATATATTAATTATAGTTGATTGATTTATTATAGACGATCATCTACAGATCTATTGCCAACATTCAGAGATCTTAACCACTCAGCCATTGGTGGGCCGAACTATATAACGATCCCAGTATGAAACCTTACATAAAATTAATATCAAATCGTCATTACAAAATTCAATGGAAATTTTATGCAGTTTTCCCGTAAGAGAATTATATAGAAATGTAGCTTAGCAAAATCATACAGAAAATTTAAAATGGTACTTTATAGAAATTTCTGAAAAGTTTTCAAACTGTAATGAAACAAATTTTTATTTCCTGATATATTCTATGTGATATATAATAGCAAAAAAAAAAAAGTTTTTATTCGTTAGTATTTGGATCAATTTTGAGCGAAAGTTTTTTCCCTTTTTTCCTCTAGCTTCTAAATTTACGTAACATTTTTTTGCAATTTTTGACTTCTATAACAAAGAAACTAAATCTTTTAGAAATCTAAAATCAATTTAAATCGTCAAATTAATTAAAAGATTAAAATTATATTCTGAATTATAAAATTTTAATCCCGGAAATGAATGCTTTTAATTATTGTATACGTACACATGATAGGAGAAATATTTTCTTATTAAGTTAAACTATTATTTTAAATACATTTGTTCTTATTTAAATATTTTTTTTAAATCAAAGCGATATTAAAACGTGTATGAGAAAAACAATCAAAACAAATCTTTTTTTTTTCCCCTTTCTTTCCGTGTCATAGATCATTTCGAAATTTATACAACGATAAAAGATACTTTTCAAAAATGAAAATTTCTTACTTTTTAATGCTGAAAACAATTTTTATTTTCATATTTTATAATACTTATCGCGGGTGTTTCTACGGGATTTCTATTGAAAATAAAACCCAGAAACTTATCTAGAATTCTTTTAAAAATTGAAGCCCAAATTTTTATAAACTCACTCTGATATTAACTTTATGTAAGGTTCCGTACATAAGATCGTTATAAGCTCGGCCCACCAATGGCCGAGTGGTTAAGGCCTCTGAATGTTGGCTATAGACCTGGCTTGGGTTCAAACTCAAGCTAACGGGCTGGCTGCATATTTGGTTTTCGTCGTGTAAAGTGAATACGAACCACTTTCCCTCAGAACGTCCTCCTCATAGGCATCCTTTCCCTTAGGCAGATAGCACTCGTAGGTTTACCATATTCAAATAACCTAATCTAATTATTAAAATCTCTGCACAGATTTTTGTAGAATCTTTATATAAGAGAAGCTATGCCTTGAATTTTATAAAACTCTGTAAAAGTTCTATGGCCTAGTTTAAAGAAAACTAGGCCATAATTCTAAGGTTTTAGTTTATGTGATTACGGCAAAGCCTAGAGGGCTATCTATCTAAAGGGACGGATGTTTTCGTGGAGGACTTTCTAAAGGAAACTGGCTCGTATACACGTCAAACATGAGAAAAACCACGGAAATGCCCATGCAGCCACTTCGTTCGAGCCTCGGACCGAACTACCAGTTTTCAACAACTTTACCGCTTGACCGCTGGTGGGTCCATTGTAAAGCATTCTAAAGAAGATTAGCATTGGATTTGTATAGATTTCTTTAAGACATTTTCATAACGGTTGCTTTGTGAAGTCTCTGTAAATTTATACGGACTCTTACTGAGAAGCATTTCTGTCTGTTGAAGCAAGAAGGGCTAATGTAGAAGGTCCAGAATTGCGTATAAAGTTCTATAGGAATGTCTATAGAAATGTATCAGCTTCTATAAAATTTGTTCCTACTGTTCCTTGATCTTATCCACTCGGCCTCTGGTAGGTCTACAGCAGTATGAAAATGCCACATATGAAACAGCAGCACTTGCTAAATCGCGTGGGTGGTATACGTAGCATATAAAGTAAGGCAATTGAGCCCTTATGAAAATATCTTGCAGATTTCTATAAAAACCCAGTGATAAACTTCTGTAGAAAATCATTTAGAATTATGGCCCAATTTTCTGTAAACTAGACTAGAGGTTATTTTAGAAGTCAAACAACAAAACATCTCACAGATGCTTATAATGAAGTTTATTTCTGTACCGCAGAAGTTGATTATGTGATTGACACCTGAATTTTGAATAAGTCATCCGGGTCTGATATATAACTAATGAAATAATTTAAATTTTCATATTGGTTGTCCCTGCCTGCCCTATTTAATGCTTTCTCAGTCTTGGTATTTTCGCACGAAGCTGGAATAGTGCGAAGGTTATTCTTAGTCCTACAGGGGTGTTTGTGGGACCCCAAAAAATCCCCTGAAACTTTTACGGACTTACTACCGACATTTTGGAGTTTCGAGAAGGGGAGGGTAGAGAAATGAAAAATTACAATTATGAAGTATTGAATAACCTAATTATAAAAGTTCAATGAATTACTTTTTTTACAAAATTAATAACCATAAATTTTCAAACATATAAACTGCTACATTTTATGTAAAGATTTTAAATTACCTGAATTAATTCTTTAAAAAAATTATCTAATTTCTGCTGCTTTTTTTAATTTTCTGATTTTTGTGGGCTTGTATTTCTTTTGTGGTGAACTTCATAATTGCAGAAAGGTTGACTTTTATTTTCCTCATTTACAGTTGAAGAAATTTCCTCGAGAACTGCACATGCAGAGGTAGAAGCAGTTTGCTTCTCTGCTAATGTAGAAGGTTTTTTAGAGACTTTTATAGGAGACTCATCTGAAATACATGTTTTTAAGTCCTCTTGATATGTTTTCCAACTTCTTTTCATATTCAGTAAGAGATCTTTGTGAATTGGATCAGTCATTGGATTTTTGAGCCATATTTTTCACATGAGGTTTCTTTAGAAGCCATTAAATCATATTTAATAGTCTGCACCGCATCTAGGGAACCAATCTTAAGAGAGGTTCTATAGTCAGTGACAAGTGTATTCATTAAGTTGAATGCACTTTCCACTAATGGGCCATGGAAGCAGCTAAGGCAGGCTTTGACCAATTTAGCCAATGTAGGATACTTATAATCATTTGTGAAATCATCTTTTAAATTAAAAACTTTAGACCAATATTTATCAATTGTACACTTGACTTGATTTCCACTTTCATCAGATGTGTAGAGCATTTCTTTGGTGATATCAATATCACTCTGGTATAACCTTATTTCAGCTTCTACTTTTGACTTTTCATTATCACTAAAAATATGAGACATAAAAGATGATAATTTTTCAAAAGCTAATATTGTACTGGTTTTACCTCTTAGCTCTGGATCTAATGCTGTAAAACTAATTAGATATGAATTTTTAAGGGGTAATTTCTGTTTCATATGTGCTGCATTAGTATAAGCTTTCATCAGAGAAATTTGGAATTCTTTTGCTATTGGATGATTTTTTGATAATTTCTTCAGGAGAGTGGAAGCTTCTGCACCAGTAAATATTACTTTGCTAGGTAGATGGAATTCTGGATTTGTGACATCAACCTTTAATAAATCATTATAAGATGTGCACTCTATATTTTCTGGCTTCATAAAAAAAGAGAAAAATTTTGCCATCAATTTATAAATACTGGAATGTATTAAATGAAGCATTGGTTTTTTTTTTTGTTTCAAATAATTTAATATATGTGTTGAACTCTGGTAATACTGCTGAATATAATGCCATATTCAATAAAGTTTTTTTTTGCATAACAAATAACCCATTTAGTATTCTTTTTTTCCGAGCTAAAGCATCCTTTGTGAGTTGCTGGGAATGCAAGCAAGAATACACCCCTTCAACAATTTTTTTCTGAGCTGCAGAAATATTTCTTTTATTGTATACAGTTTCAATATAAGAAAAATAATCCCCTTTATCAGTTTTATCCAAGTAGTGAAAATAAAATGCAATAAGAGCATCCCAAAAATCTTTGATTCTTTCTAAAACACATAAAATATACACCCACCTATGGTCTGGTCTCTTCAAGGGCTTAAGTTTTTTAATGGCAAGGGATTCACAGATTTTGAAAAAATTTTCTCTTTTACTGCAGCTTTTCATATCAAAATAGATGTCATCAAACAAATCTTCTAAGTATCTATCAAAACACGAAGCAAATTTTTTTGCACAGTTATTAGCTGTGTGACATGTGTCACCATCAATATCTAATAAGTGGGGTGCTTTGCTTGATCGTAGTCTGGTTTCAACACCCTTTTTTTTCCATGCATGGTGTTACATGAGTCCATTAATACACTAATTAAGTTTGCCCATGGAATATTATTATCTTCAATAGTATTAACAACATTGCAAGATTCCATCTTTAGAGATGCAAAATGATGAACTACAACTTCATTTTGATTGTTGTCATAAAACTGCACCAATATTGCCAGTATACTTTCTTGAGCATTGCTAGTACTTTCATCCAAATTTAGAGAAAATGGAGTCTCCTTTAAAGTTTTAATGATATTTTGCTTAATAGTTTTTGCGAGCCCATATTTCATCTTATAACATGCAGTAGTCCTGGACATTTCCAATGAGTTTAGTGCCGTCTGATCGCGGCTCAACTGTTTGCAGAGTTCAATTAAATTGGGAGCTACATTGAAAGAAAGAGAATTCTCGGCGATAAACGAAGTTATTAATACCTCTTGGCGTGCTTTTCTTGTCACTATATCCAATGGCCGAGCATCAATCTCCAGTAAGTCATCAGTATTTTTGAATTAGCATAATTACTTAAAGTCATTGAATGTCTAATGCACTTTGAATATTTTATGTGCGTCACAGTTTTAGAATGATTTGTGAAAGCCTTGAATCCTTCCCCACCATACTTCAGCAGTGAGTTACAAAAAACACAATATGCTTGTCCAGCAACATTTATTTTCTTGCACCATGTACCGATGGTATCCCCATTACCATCTCTTCATTCAATCCAATTCCACCTAAATGCATTCCGGACACTTTCTTCTGATTGTATAATATCACTATTTATATCGAGAAATTTCATAGTGAAATTCTCTTGCGTACATAAATAAAAGAATATTTCAATAAACGAAACGAAAAATTTACATGTGCATGAATAAATGAAACGAAAATTTTACACAGCGGAGAAAAAAAAGTTGAGAAGCGATCAATGACAAATAGCTAATACGGCGAAAAATCCCCCTTCTCTACTTATTGGCGCCACGCCAGGAGAGATAAGACCTTTGAAACCAGAGTCACGTGATCGCACATCTGGTCGAACGAAGTCTCTCCCTTTTTTTTCTGCCGCGCCTACTTGCCGAAAAGAATCCAGAAGAGAATGTCCGAGAACCGGGGGAATGAGTCATAACTCGCAATAAGGAAAGAACAAAAAAGAAGTTTTTTCCCCCTTTTCACGCATTATCACTGCCTTTGGAGAAAGAAAGGAAAAGTTTTCACCACACACACTGACCTTGCGCTTTCTGCTTTCAAAGCAAACAAAATTACCCAGATCAAAATAAATAATTCATTATTATTTCTACTTCCTTTTGAACGACGATCCTCGGAATTTCCGGGTATCAAAGTTCAAAATCCCCGGAATTCCGGGGTTTCCCCGGAGCACAAACACCCCTGGTCCTAAAAAGTGCTGAGATATCGAAGACGCATAATGATAAAATTCGTTGTTATCAATATGAGTCATCGATTGACATGTCTAGAGAAGATATAAACTGTCCTCTTCGTCTTCCTGTCGTTTCAAGTGAGGATCAGTTTGGATTTACTCCGCAAATGTTTAGCGAAGAAGATTTGCTTCGATTATGCAACATTGTTGCCCAGGGAATGCGTGCGGATTGTGTAATTTTCTCATTTTCTTGGATATAAGTGGTACGCCTTGCACAAAAAAGGGGGGACAGTTCTATATCTTCCGTTCTGCTGTGCCGATTGAGGAAATTTAACTTGCGTTTCTCATGTCTCGAAAGTTCGACTTCGGACATATAGTCGCACAAGTAGTTTTTAAAAAATTAGCTCCCAAAATTTTAGCTCTTAAATGTTACTTAATAATATATCTTATTTTATTAAATTTATTTGATTCCTTCCTTCACAAATCGGAATTCAGGTTCAATCCAAATAAAATTGACAGTTATTTTCCGATCTGTTTTCAAAATTTATGTTTTTTAATGATTTTTTTAATTTTCGAAAAAACTTTTGAATTATAACTATAAAATGTTTTACCATCATAACAAATTCTAAGTATACGTGCAAAAATGTAGAGCCTTTTAAGTACAAATTTTCTAAGATGTAGGTGAATATATACAGGGTGAAGCAGCTAAGATGTTACAAACTTCGAGGGGAGGTAGTGTACACCTAGACAACACGGTTACGTCTATTTGAGAGAGTGGTGCTCGGGAATAAGACGGGCAAGATTCTCGGTGCAAAGTTTCTGAGCGAGTGTTAAAGAGACAATATGCAAATTTCTCGGTGGAGAGTTGAACCAAATGAACGAACTCTAGGATAAGAAGCAGTTGCGCTGAGATGAAGCTTCCTTTTCGATGTAGACAGAAAGTAAGATGGCAGATTATACGAATTCAGAGAAAGCAGATATGCTTCTAGCATACGGGGGCCGCAGACTGTAACGGTTGAGCCGCTCAGAGGTTGGACGCCCAAAGATATCGGTTGAGGCGAATTCTCGCCCACATCATATCTGCCCACCTACACCAGCAATTATGTGACAGCAGTTCTATGTGACAACGACTACACGTAACCGTGATCGAACGACATTTGTACCAGCCAACGAGGAAACTGTAGTAGGTCTGCTAGAGAACATTCCGCATTGAAGTACATGAGGTATCGCGAAAGAAACCGAGATTTCACGCAACAGCCCGTGGAGGATTCTGAACACCAATCTTGGATGCATATCATTGTTAAGCATATATGCAATCCATGTGGATGCGCATCCATATGGATGCATATATACTTAACCCCTTCGCGCCGACTGTCACGTCTACGTGCCAGCAACGAACACACTCACCTCCCGGCCGACACGCAGGCGTGCCAGATCATTTTCCCGTTCACTACCGACTGTCACGTATTTGTGCCAGTGTCCTAGAACGCTTGAAAAACTATAATTTCTGCCACAAGATGGCACTGTATGTCCATATGGTTTCAGATACATGTACATTAGATCTACTCGAAATGAGAGAAGCATGACTCACATACACGTGTTTTTTATTATATAAACAAACGGGGAAATAAATGTTTCCGAATGGCGTGATTTATGACGTCTCTTTAAATCGCACTTTATTCGCACGTGGTAGTTGTTTACTGTAAGTAGAGAAGTTTTATTTGCGCTAAAGCGTTGGGTATTTCGGTTTGCAGTTCAGTTTTTAGAAAATAATTAGATCTTGTTAGACGTGAATTCTTTCTGTTTTTACCGTTGCAATGTCGAAGCGTCGAAAATGTTTAACAGAGCATGAAATAGCAGAAATGATGCAAAATTTTTTAGATATTGATTCTGAAAGATTAACTGAAAGACATTTTCCAAAACTTTGTTCAGAAGAAACTGATAAGAAAAAGAGACGACGATGCTTCGTTTGTTCACATTCCCGGAAAAATCCTCCAAAACGGCAAATGAGTTATTACGAGTGCAAGGAATGTAACGTAGGACTGTGTGTAGATCCTTGTTTTCAAATTTTTCATACGAAAAGAGAATTTTAAGTAATATATTTAGTTTTCATATGTATAATGTTAAAAGTCATAAAATGGTGAGTAATGAAAACAAAACAAAATGTGTAAAATATGCATTTAAACAAGAAATAGGGTAATTAAAGTATATAGTATAAAAATATTTATAAAGCATAAGCCGTTTAAATACTCTATAGAGCATTATTAACAGTGCGTCCAGTTTCTAGAGGAATGTGACTTTTAACCTTGTCGGACTTTTTCACTTTTCACGTTGGTATGTGTAGAAACGAGCAGCAAATCCCCGTTTCCCAGCCTCCGTGTTGTTTATAAAATAAAGATGAGGCGTATTTCAGTAGAGATGGTATTTTCAATACTCATAACAACCATGCATGAGTGACAGCGAAAACACATGCGATGCGTACTCTATCTGCCCAGACACGTTTTATGGTAAACGCGTGTGGGCCGGCAATGTAAGGCATCACCTCGTCGGGCCTTACCAGTTGTGTAAATTATTTTGATTAATTGATAGATGTGTGAAACACAACGTGCTTCTGAATTTCCATAGACTCTCCACCGGCAGCTCAATAGATGGATGTTTGATGCTTCGCGCACTAGTTGATTAGGAACACTACGGTTGCTATTTGAAAGATTTCGATTGCGAAAGCACATAGATTTGTTTAACAACTGCACCACCATGTTTTGATTAATGATCTGTAAATATTGTACATATCAAAGGTTACATTTTAAAAGTGATTGATGTCGATTTATAGCAATCTTAGAATATTTTGAAACAGTTGGTGCAACGGCCGAAAATTGGATTTAACACACTGCAAGTGTGCGAAGACAGCAAAAGGTAAGACTAAATTTTCTAATTTGTAGAGCAACAATGGCAGAAGAGTCTGTTGTTAAATTAAAATCGAAACGTAAAGTTATCAGGACTACCGTATCTAAGATTCTAAAAAAAAATCGAATCGAAGTTGAATAAACAAGAAATTCATACAAGTACATTAGAAGAAAGTTTAGACCAATTAATCACGAAATCGAAAACTCTGAGTGAATTAGATGCTCAGATAGAGCGTGACTTGAAATCAGAGGCAGAAGAGTTTGAAACAGAAATTCTATCTTGTATGGAATACGAAGAGAAAATTCAGTTATGGCAATTCAGAGCAAATAAAAAATTGAAAGAATTAAATAAAGTAACAAATTCGGATAATGAAAACTCTCTTAACGAAACTAATTCTAAAATCGAAAGCAATAAATGTACGCGTCTGCCAAAATTAACCATTGCTAAATTCTATGGAGATTATACACAGTGGACAAGTTTTTGGAACTCTTTCAAAGTAGCAATCCACGATAATGAATCTCGAAGATCGAAAAATTTAATTATTTAAAATCGTACTTATACGGCAACGCTGCAAACTCGATAGAAGGTTTTTGTATCTCGGAACCAAATTACGATGAAGTTATCGAAATACTTAAAAACAGGTTTGGCAGAAAAGATATAATTATAAACTCACACATGCAAAAACTCCTGAATCTTACCCCAGTAACCAAATCCAGTGACACTTTAAAACTTCGCAAACTTTGTGACACTATAGAAACTCAAATACGTAGCTTGAAATCATTAGAAGTCACACCGGATGAATACAGTTATATGTTGATTCCGGCAATAATGAAAACTCTGCCGTCTGTTATAACTTTAGAATTCAATCGTAAAACGGATTTGTCATCTCTTTTTTGTTGACAAATTATTGATGTTTGTTCGTTCAGAAGTGTAAAGTCGCGAGAGAAGCCATCTTTTGCTCTCCACTCATAAATCAGAAAGCACTTCCTGTGTTTATAAAGAGAAGGGAGGGAAGGGAAGTATCATCCATTCCACTTACCAGCTCTTGGCGCCTGTTAAAGAAAACAAAACTACCAATTGGTGTCTGTTTTGTAATACATCCAAACATGTTACTGAAGATTGTGAGTCACTGACAGTTGATGAGAAGAAAAATTTATTATTACGTAGGTAAGCCAGATGTTACCTTTGTCTCATTAAATCACCGCATGAAGCAATGTCGAAGCGATCTCGTCTGCTCCAAGTGCAAAGGTCAGCATAACCGTTCAATATGCTTTCGCGCTGAGAAAGAACTAAATGAAAAAAATAAAAGTATAGAAGATTCACATACATGTTCTTTCAGCATTCTCTCGCAGCAATACTAAAACTATTTCCCTTCAAACGTGTTGCGTAACACTTCGAATACTACGCAGTCGGTTTTAATTAGAGCTCTACTGGATTCAGGTAGTATGCGTTCCTTCCTGAGAAGAGAAATCGCGGATAAATTGAAGCTTCCTATTATACGAACAGAGACTCTTTCGGTATTTACGTTTGAAAATAAAACACCCATTAGAAAAACATTTGACGTTGTTAAGATAAAATTACAGAACAAAGAAACACCGAATTTGAAAATCGAAATTGAAGCTCTCGTGGCTGAATAAATTTCAAGTTCTGATTTACCTACCACTTTCTAATCTTGAGAGACTCATTTTAAGCAAACAGTTAGAAAAGTTATAACTCGCAGACTCTTGGGATTGCAAAGAAAAAATAACTGTTTTGATAGGAGCTGATTATTATTATGATATAGTGACTGGGAAATTTATAAGCGTTTAAACAAACATTTAGTAGCTGCTGAAACGTTATTCGTTTGGTCTCTGCTAGGTTATACTAAAGGTACAACGTATAATTCCACAGCCTTTAATATCGTAGTTGAGGAAGGTATAGTATCTGATCAGATAAAGAAATTTTGGGAGCTTGAAAGTTTAGGTATAAAACCTGAAAATGAATCATCCGGCCCATTAGACAATACTATAATGGAAAAATTCGAATCGGAAATTTTATACAGAAATTGTCGTTACAAGGTTAGGCTGCCATGGAAGTCTGATAGAAAATATGAGTTACATGACAATAAAGCGATTGTGCTGAAACGATTTGAGAAACTTATAAAGCGATTTCAGAATAACCTCGAACATTTTTATTCGTATCAAACAGTTGTTATTTGGCATAAATAGCAGTCGATTTTTACTGGCTGCAACCATTAAACACCATTTGAAACAATATGAGAACACCTATCCTGCCACTTGCGAATTTTTAAATGATCACATTTATGTACATGACATTATTGGAGAATATCAAAACGTTGAACTTGCTTTCAATACCAGTTTAGAATGCGTTAGCATTTTTAGAAATGCTAGTATGATTCTACATAAATGGCATACCAATTCTCAAGAACTGCGCGAATTATGGATTAAAGAAGGTATTGAATCCAAAGAATCTCCTCAAGTTTCGAAAGCTAGAAATCCTCCATTGAAAGTGTTCGTCGCTTGGGGCAATCAAGGTGACATAATTTACTTTGATGTTAAAAATTTGATAACATTTTTATCAAAACAAGTTACTACTAAACTTTTTGTCCTACAAGCAATAGGACGAATTTTTGATCCTGTAGGTCTACTATCACCTTTTGTACTTAAGAGTCAAAATCATATTGCAACAAATTTGGACACTTGCTTTAGATTGGAATGAGGAACTACCAGAAAATTTATGTTCTGTACGGAAAACATAGTGCAAAGAAGTTTCCAATTTAGACGAAATCGGTATTCCACGATATTATTTTTCTCCCATCGGTAATGGTGACGTGGAAAGAACTGAACTGCACTGTTTTTCTGATGCTAGCAAAAAGGCGTATCTGCGTATAATTTCTAGCAATGAACAAATATTTACGGTTTTTGTTGCTTCAAAGACTAGAGTAGCGCCTTTAAAACCGCTCACCGTACCTAGGTTGGAACTAATGGGAGCTCTTTTATCAGCCAAACTAGGCACTAGCATCACTAAAGTTTTAAAGTTACAACTTTCTTGTTTTTTTTTTTTTTTTTTTTTTGTTTTGTTTTGTTTTTTTTTTTTTTTTTTTTTGGACTGATTTGAAAATCACACTTTTCTGGATAAAAGACTGAGCAAAGAAATTTAAGCTTTTCGTTAAAAATCGCATTCAAGAAATACAAAATTTAACAATCCCAGAAAATTGGCATTATTGCCCCGGTAAATGTAATCCCGCTGATTTAGCTTCGAGAGGAGCTAAACTTAATGAGTTGAAAAACAATCCTATATGTTTTCAAGGACCAGAATCGCTTAGAATGTCGTCTGAGTTGTGGCCTTGACAGAATGAAAAGAAACCTATCATTGAAGAAGAATTAGAATACCGCAAAAACATTAATGATATTTATGAATTTGTGTGCACAGCAGTTGAAGAAAAGCTTATACACATCTCAAAATATAGTAATTTAAGAAAATTGTTGAGAATAACTGGTTGGATAAAGCGATTCTTCGGTAAAATTAGGAAAACAAACCATTTGACAGATCCATTAACTGAAGAAATAGTAGATGCCGAAAGTTATTGGATTCGATCTGAACAAGAACATTTTTATCTCAAAGAAATCGAGTCTCTGAAGAAAGCGAATAAAGTCGAAAAGAAATCATCTTTATATCTTTTTAACCCATTTTTTAGACCAGAACGGTATACTGAAAGCGGGTGGAAGATTAGAACATTCTAGTTTGTCACATGATGAAAAACATCCGGCAATCCTTTCAAGAGACTCCCGACTAACGAGTTTGATAGTAGAAAGTGTACATGTTAAAATGATGCATGGAAGAGTAGCAACGACCTTAGCTGAAATTCGAAGTCGCTTTTAGATCCCAAAAGGACGTCAGTTTGTCAAGAAAATAATAAACAAGTGTCTTATTTGTAAGAGAAATTGATTGAACTCTGCTAACCAGACCACTTCTCAACTTCTAGAAAATAGAATCAACGAGACACCACCATTCTACGTGTCTGGCATCGATTTCGCTGAACCGACTTACGTAAAAAACATCGAAGGAAGTCAAAAAGCCTATGTAACATTATTTACTTGCGCTATCACTAGAGCCATACATCTAGAACTTGTACCGAATTTCTCGGATTTATATATATATCTAAATATTTCGACGGATTCTTTCTTGATGGCATTCAAAAGGAGAGGCATTCATCTAGGAGAGGCAATTGTCGAGTAATTTATTCGGACAACGCAAAAAGTTTTTAAAAGGGAAAAAAGGAACTCGAACTGTTACGTATATCCGTCAAATTAGTAGACTGTAAGTTAGTTTTACAGCACAAATTTTAATGAACAGTATTATTTATAATTACAGAAATTACAGTTACATTGTTTCGTACCGAGAACAGAAGTATCGTTACTTAATGACTGCGTAGGTCGAGAGTGAAACTCTCTTCCTCGTTGCCTAGACGATCTCCACTCGCGCAGCGTTGCCACAAAAGTTCAAAGAAAGAAATATTTCAAACTCGTAACACTCCCCGCCGACTGGATTCTTAATCCAATATTTCTATCATTTATAAAACAATACAATATAAAATTAAATGAAAGTTATACAGCAATTACACTCAAAGTACAATAGTAATATTAAATATAGAAATGAAACTTAATTACAATAATTAATACACAGGTAACACACAAATATATCGTACAGATCTTTTAAGTATCTTGCCATTGTGGCAAGCGTATGTTCACAACTCTTACTTTCCCATCACTTCCAGTGAATATTTCTTCTACTCTTCCTGTTAACCACTTGGTGCATGGTAGGTTTTCTTCCTTTACCAGCACCAAGGTTCCAACCTTTATGTTATTCTTACTGGACTGCCACTTATGGCGTTGTTGCAAATTATTTAAGTAATCTCTTTTCCAAAGCTTCCAGATTCTTTGAAAGCATCTGGAAACCTTTTCCAACTTGCTAAACCTATTTTCATTGATATCTGTAAGTGGGGGTTCTGCGATGGAAGTGATGGGTCTCCCAATAAGGAAATGCCCTGGGATTAGGGTTTCAAAGTTATCAAAATCAGCCGACAATGGAGTCAATGGTCTGGAGTTTAGAATTCCTTCAATTTCCGCTAATACTGTAATGAATTCTTCCAGAGTAAAATGAGAATTTCCGGCTATGCGTTTTAAATGATACTTAAAAGATTTTACGCCGGCTTTGTACAATCCTCCAAAATTAGGAGATCCTGGAGGGTTAAAATGCCAATCAATTGTTTCCTCCGTGAAATATTGAACTAATTGTTCATCTGGAGAATTTACGATTTTCAGAATTTTTTTAGCTCGGCATCTGCGCCAACGAAATTTCGTCCATTGTCAGTGAAAATCTTAGAAGCCTTGCCTCGCCTAGAGAAAAATCTTTCCAAACTAACAATGAAACCTGTTGATGTTAAATCACTCACAAAGTCTAGATGTATTGCTTTAGTACAAAAACATACATAAATTGCAACATATATCTTATTCAATACCCCTTTCCTCTGTCCTTTGAATTTCACGTAAAAGGGTCCGCAAAAATCTATGCCGGTAACCGTAAATGGAGGAGAAGGTTCTATGCGTTTTTTAGGCAGTTGGCCCATCAACTGTTGCTCTACAACTGGTTTGTTCTTTGTGCACGTGACACAATTGTGTATCACCAATCTGCACAATTTCCTACCGCTTAACGGCCAATACCTTTGCCGTATTAGGTACAGTAAAGTCTGCGATCCTGCATGCAAATATTTCAAATGAAAATACTCTACAATCATGTAAGTTAAGGGATGTTTAGATGAGAGGACAGTAGGATGTTTAATGTTATCGTTAACACTAGAATTGATTATTCGTCCTCCAACGCGAATAAGACCATTTTTATCAAGAAAACAATTAAGAGAAGCTAATTTACTTTTACCTTTTACATTCTCACCTTTGATTAAGGCAGAAATTTCTTCCGAATACTCACTTTGGGAAAATTTTAAGAGAACAAATTCTGAATTAATTAAGACACAATAACACGCCGAATAAATACTAATTCAGAAGTCAAACAACAAAAATCAGCGTTATACCTACAAAATTTTCACAGGACTAGTTTCGATGGTTTTACCGAACCATCATCTTCAGCTTCAAAACCGCAAATGAACAAGATAGGAAATAATGATTAGATAAGATAAGAAAGCCTGAACAAGAATAAGCAAGTGGCGCCATCTGTTGGCGAAACCAGAACTAAAACATAATTTCTCTAAAAGCCGAAGGCAAATTTGGATTGGAATTAGGATCGTTAACTAGAACAGAAAGATTTTTATGAATGTGAAATGCCTCTAGAAAATCCAGTTCTCCAATGGAAGATGTTTTTTGAATAATTTTGGCAGCAGAAAAATTGAAAGTGTGATTTTCGGACCAGCAATGTTGAGCAACAGAAGACTTCTGTGTTTCCTTTTTTCTAACATATGCCTCATGTTCTTTGACGCGAAATTTTAAGGCTCTCTTAGTTTGGCCAATGTAAATTAAACCACACTGGCAAGGAATCCTATAAATACCCCAGGAATTCATATCCGGAATGGGGTCCTTGAGTATAGAAGTTGGAATTTTATTGATGGGAGAATAAACAACCCGAAAGTTAAATTTCTGCAAAATATGTGCAACTTTATAGCTAATTGATGGAAAGAAGGGAATGGCAACAGAATTTTTATAATCTCCTAAAATAAGAGTGTGGCTTTTAGTGTGTTCAGATGAGAATTTTTTAACTGCTTGATTAATAATGTTGGGTGAAAAGCCCCTGTCAATAGCTATTGCTTTTAAATTCTGAATTGTTCAACTCTTGACACTTCAGATACCCACCTTTTTTGTCTTTAGGATTTTTACAGTTATAAATAAATCTAAAAACATAAGAAACTATACGAATAAGTTTAGAAAATTATTAGTAATTTTAAGCAGATCATTATAAAACAAAACATTCTGGTTAGTTACAGCAAAACATAGAGGTATATCTCCTTCTACACAGGAACCTTTTTTCAATTCTGAAATATAATATTCCTCAGGAACAGAATTATTACCCTGAAATACTGAGACTTCATTTTTTCTTAAGAATTCAGGACCTGACGACCAAGTCTCATTTTTTAAAAGATCTTTTACACTAGCCCCTCCTGTTACAATGTCAGCTATATTTAGTTTACCAGGTATGTGTGACCAAGCTTCAGGATTGCTAAGAGCCTGAATCTCTTTCACAAGATTAGAAACAAACTGTTTCCATTTATGATAAGGTCCTTTAATCCAGAACAATATGATCTGGGAGTCTGTCAAAAAATGAACTGTATGTGTCCCTTTTCGTTTTACATTTTGTTCTACCTCTTTCGAAAGTCTGGCTGGGAGCAAAGCCCCCATGAGTTCAAGTTTTGGTACAGTTTCTTTAATGGGGCAACACGACTCTTCGAAGCAATTAAGTTTACCGAGATTTTGTCAACATTTTTAACTCTTAAGTATACTGCAGTTCTGTATGCCCTTTGGCTGGCATCGGAAAAGATGTGGATTTGAAGTTCGTTGGCATCACCTAGGCTACCGTCGAGGATAATCCTAGGGACTTGTAAGTTAACTCAAGTTAATCTTGAGTTAATTGTAAGTTAATCAGATAACTCAAGCTTCCATTGAGTATACGTTTGAAGAAGGTCTGCTGGAAGTTCTGCATCCCATGAACACTTCCTAAGCCACAGTTCTTGGAATAGACATTTGAGTCTGATTGTAAACGGCGTTAAAAGACCAAGCACATCGTACGATTTTCCCGCTGTTTTTAATACAGTTCTTTTTGTAACACTTTCTTCTTTATTATACTCGAGTAAATCTTTCACATCAATAATGATGTAGTCTTGATGCACGTGCCACGGAAGACCGAGAACCTTTTGTAGTTTGTCAGTAGGACCGGCCTCTGAATGAATGGGATGGATTTTGAACCCCTTGTCTTCCCATATTTGTAATAGTTCTTTGCTGTTCGAACTCCATTTACATAAATTCATTCCTGCGTCAGCCATAATCCTTTTGGCTTCACACGACATTTGAAACGCAGATGAGACGTTGTCGAGAGCTCCAACAAAATCGTCGACATATAGACATTTATCGAGCATTTCCACCGTCGCGGGATGCAACTCTCGAAACTTTTCGATGTGTTCTTTAATGGTGGCAGACAGCAAGTAAGAACTGGCGTTGACGCCAAACAGAACACGGCAAAATCTGAAAATCTGGATACCATAATGTTCATTTGTACCTGGGTTTTTACTTGGAAATAGAAATCGTACTGCATTTCGATCCTTTCCATGCAAAGATATCTGGAAAAACGCTTTCTCAATATCTGCTAAGACGACCACCGCATTCAAACGGAAGAAGACAAGCATGTTGAATATCAGAGGGTTAAGGCTAAGTCCAGCGTCATTCAGGGAAAGTTCACCCTGTTCATGTGCACTGGCATCAAAAACGATTCGTTTCTTGGAACTGACGGAGTCTCTGTAAACCATTGAAAATGGTAGATAAAACAAGGGCTTATCACTTTCTACCTTGTCATTTGGAACCTTTTCGATGATACCCTGAGTTTCATAATCATTCAGTATCTCTCGGTAGTCGTTATTCAAATGTACTAGTCTCCTGGCAACTGCTAAATTATCACTTAAATCCTTAAAATCGCGCTTCCATGGTAACCCAACTTCGTACCTCCTCTCCTTATAACACACAGAATTCTTAAAGAGTGTTATGGCCCTACACTTTGGAGGACACCAGTTGATTCTAATTCCCAGAATTGTCTTAAACCCTCATCAACACCATCTTTTATAAAATAACATCGAGAATTACTTGGAGACACGACGGGAATAGAACCTGTTACCATCCATCCGAAAACTGTTTCAATTAACGTGACAGAATTATCCCTTAACTGGTTTTGGTTTCCTCTTAATAATTCGTAAAACACGTCACCTCCCAAAAGAAGAGATATTTTTTTAGGTAAATAAAATTTAGGATTAGCATACTTTATATTGCCTGGCAATTTTAAATTTTTGACATCAATTTTTTTCACCTGGAACATTTCCAGCAATTTCTGGCAAAGTTAAGAATTCGAGTTCCTTACTGAAAGATTCTTCGTCGTTAGCTATGCGCGTACAAATTTTTTCCGTAATCGGAACTAAAATATTTTTCAATCCAATTAAATCTGCTCTACATCTCGATCTTTGAAAGCCTAATAAATCAGCTGCTTCCTCAGTTATTAATTTTCGCATCGAGGATGAATCACATAACGCATTTAACTTTAACTATTTCCCATTGGATTGCTTTAAATTAACTCTGACCGAGGAGAGAAGAACATTTTTGTTTGTATTAAGTGAATAAAAACAAGAAGCGTTTCGCGGTTCGCTAACTGAGCCATCTGGCACCGGTGATTGCGCAACACTTGGGTTTCAAAATTTCTTTCTTTTCATCGGCTCCACTGTCAATAATAAATCATGCTAATTTTTGTTTTGTTTTTGCCTTTCGAACGCGAAATTTGCTCCGCGTAGTATGATTTTTGTTACATGTTTTACACTTTAAATGAATTTTCTTGCATTTAGACATTGCATGAAATCCGAGACAGTTATAACACGGATTAAACTTTCTAGCGTATTTTACTTTCTAACGTATTTTAATTCAATAAACCTTTTACATCTGAAAATGGGGTGTGATTCGGTGCATCCTAACATACAATTATTTTTGTCATTTTTTACTATTAGCGTCTTGAATTTCGGAGTTAATTCCCGTTTAAATTCATTTCCTCCCATACCTTTGTTTACGTTTTCCAAAGCTTGGCATCTTTTATTTATAAATTCTGTAAACTTTGCCCAGCTCGGTAATTCAGAACCTAATTCCATTTCGTATAACTTACGAGTATCAATATTTATTCGTTGAAGAATTACATATATTAAGATTGCTTCACAAAGAGGGTTTGTGTGTAATTCCAATTGTTTTAAGGATCGCTAATTACTTTCGATTTTATCAAACATCTGTCTTAAATTAGATGCGGATTCGCATTTAACTTTAGAGCAGTTAAATATTTCATTAATATGACTCATAATAAGCAACCGTGCGTTTTCAAAACGTTTTTTCAATGCTTCGAATAAACTATTACGTATATGTATCATTTACTGTTATTAGTTGTTTGGCATTACCCTTGAGTGCTGATTGAAGATAATATAATTTTTGTTGTTCTGACAACTGATCATTATTATCAATTAGCTTCGAATAAACTATTACGTATATGTATCATTTACTGTTATTAGTTGTTTGGCATTACCCTTGAGTGCTGATTGAAGATAATATAATTTTTGTTGTTCTGACAACTGATCATTATTATCAATTAATGCCATAAACTGTGATTTGAATGATAGCCATTCGGCATATAAACCTGAGAACTAGAGAAGATTAATTGACGGCAATTTTACTTTACAGTTGCCAGAGGACGGACTACTTTTAACATTTGCAATAGAATTTTGATTGAGAATCTTTTGAAAGCTTACCTCGCATGTTTCGAGGTCAATTTGCAGATCATCGAGGCGTGCTGTAGCATTCGTTGCGTAAATCTTCTAACTTAGAACGTAGTTTGTCCACTGCTTGAAGCTTTTGAATAATATCCGTATTATCCACTGGCACTTCATCCTGTAAAGAATGACTTTATTCTCGTTATTTGCGATTTTATATATCCTCGTTTTCGATTAAAGACTGTTAATTGCGAGAGTTCCACATGAGCCATTTTTTCGTTAATCGTTTCGCCTTTCAGATTTTCATTTAAAACAGTTCGAACTTCATCGGGTCGACGTTGAAAATGTACTTGTATCCGTCGAATTAGTAGACTGTAAGTTAGTTTTACAACACAAACTTTAATGAACAGTATTATTTACAATTACAGAAATTACAGTTACATTGTTTCGTACCGAGAACGGAAGTATCGTTGCTTAATGACTGCGTACGTCGAGAGTGAAACTCTCTTCCTCGTTGCCTCCTAGACGATCTCCACTCGCGCTTGCGCAGTGTTGCCACAAAAGTTCAAAGAAAGTAATATTTCAAACTCGTAACACGAACATTTCTCTAAACTATTGTCAAATGAGAAATTCCAAAATTTTCTGGCGAATGAAAGAATCAGTTGGAAGTTCTCGTAGATTTATTGGTGGGGAGGCTTCTACGAAAGATTAGTAAAATCAGTCAGAGTGCTTAAAAAAAATTACGATAAAGCTTTACTCACGTTTGAAGAATTGTCAACGGTTTTAGCACAAGTGGAAGCTGTTTTGAATTCTCGTCCTTTGACATATGTATACAATGACCACAAGAAACCGTTGCCACTGAAGCCAGTCAATTTTTTTTTTTTTTTTTTTATTTTTGGAAACAAAGATTCTACATTACCTATTAACTTTAACTCTATTGTTAAAGATGGCTCTACCAAGTCCTCTCTGACCAAGAGAAAGATTTATCAAGATTTGTTGGTTAGACAATTGTGGACTAAATGGAAAAAACAATATTTGTTGGATCTTCGGACGTCTCATCAATTAAAAAATCCTAACTTTTATGATAATCTAAAAGTTGATGATCTTGTATTAATCGAAGGCAACAACAAGTGTAAACTTTTGTGGAACTGTGGCAGAGTGATAAACGTTTTTCGTGGTCGTGATAACAAAGTTCGTTCTTGTGAACTAAAAACTGCTGATGGAACAATAATAAAACGACAAGTTCAATTATTATATCCTTTAGAACTTTAAAAAAAAAATTATTGTTTAATAATATGAATAAGATTGAATATTTTAATGCAATTTCTTATTTTGCAAATTTAGTTTCATATGAGTAGATTAAGAATAGTTTAGATTTACTGCAGTAGTGTCAAATTGCATTTGATCTTAACATACATTTTTTAGAAGTTAGTATAGTGATTATAAACTATCCATTTAATATACTTATTAATTGTTTTATAATTATATGTTAAAATGTTTATTGAAAAAAAATTATTGTTGTTAGCTTAATGTGAACTCTTCACAGAGTTAAGGTGGGGAGTGTGTGGAAATTATTTGGTTAATTGATAGATGGCGCTAGCTTCGCGTGTGAAACGCGACGTGCCCTCTGAATTTCCATAGACTCTCCACCGGCAGCTCGATAGATGGATGTTTGATGCTTCGCACACTAGTTGATTAGGAACACTACGGTTACTATTTGAAAGATTTCGATTGCGAAAGCACATAGATTTGTTTAACAACTGAACCACCATGTTTTGATTAATGATCTGTAAATATTGTTCATATTAAAGGTTTCATTTTAAAAGTGATTGATGTCGATTTATAGCAATCTTAGAATATTTTGAAACACCTGTTGCCTGATCGCCTGAAAATGTGCAGACTGCTTGATATTTTTGGAAAACATGTTACCAGAATTATTGTACAACTCAAATGTTTCCGCTCCATGTCGCATCCTTCCCTAAGGTACCAACAAGATAGAGCCGCCGCCCATTTCAGCCTTTCCGTACGGAACCAATTGAATACAACATTTGGCAACTATGGATCGGCCGTGGTGATCCAGTGAATTGGCATGCCCGATCGCCAGACCTATCGTGTATGGATTACTTCTTCTGGAAGCACATGGAATTCCTTGTCTACTAAAAGGCCGTTGACAGCGCCGAGCACCTTATAGCACGCATCGTTGCAGCTGACGGGTAAACAGAAGACACTCCTGGAACGTTTAAAAATGTTCGAACTTCCATGCAGAAAAAATGTGAGTCCTCTTTCTCATGCGTGGTTCGTCTATTCGAGCACATCCTTTGATATCAGTTGTACTTCACTTTTGTTACTTTTGTTTTTATGTTTGTGAACAGCGAGTAGTAAACACCTTTTTTCTCCTATTCTGTGTCTAAAAATTTCAAAATGGGAAATGAAGCTTCGAAACAAGCTAGCTCGAAACACCCGCGCCTATTCAATGCCGTCCATCGCTTTAGGAAGGCATTTCCCACCGCCATTCGTGTGGGATTCCTAGTCGTTTAAGTTGTACTCTATCTCCCCTCGAAGTTTGTAATACAGGTTGACGCAGGGAAACGGAAAATTTCGAAATAACGTCATTTCCACGAATAAATTCATAAAACTAGTAATTTATTAACGAAAGTGCATGTATTCAGCATGCCATTTATGTTTCTACAATCAAAATGTCCAAAAGTGTCTCTTTACTTTTTAAAGATGACATCGGAAAGACGCGCTCCCATTCCAATTTAATTCTTCAAAATCGAAAATTATGATGATACAGTAGAACTCCAATTATCCGAATCAGTTGGGACCGGACCCCATTCGGATAATCGGATTTTTTCCGAAAAGAGGGTCTACGTACACTTTAATTAATTGCTGTATGTACTGTATGTTGAAAACGGACAAAAAAATTATTTTTAAAGAAAAAGAGGTTTAAATTAAAGTGATACAGCAGCACTTTTACGTACATGTTATATAACTTACTGTACAGTACTTACAAGTGTTGAAAGCCATCGCTTGTTAAACATCTCGGTCAAAGTAAGCTGTTTGACTGTCTTAATCCATTTTCGGGGAAGCCAAGTCGCGCATTCGTTCGACAATGAGAAGTTGCATGTGATCACACTCGGGCTGACACTCCGTCCACTTCATCGCAGTTTCAAGGCCGGCAAACGCTTCACTATCTGCTTCATCTTCGACATTAAGGTCATCTTCTTCCTCGACATCCTCTTCTCCCACACTTTCAATAAGTTCATCATTTAGAATTAGAGACCCAGGGTCCGACGAATCAGACACCATTCATTCTGCTGTATCCTCAGCACTAACTTCTAAACATCCAGCAATTTTCAAAAGAATGTTTCTTAATTCCTCAAGTGACACGTCATCCTTATCTTCTCGTGTCTCTTTCCTTTCCTTTTCGTGAGCTTTTTTTTTTTTCCTTTTTCTCCTTTTTCTTCTCTTCCTCAGTTGGTTCTGAAAAATGCTGAAGTTTTTAAAGTGACTCGGATACTCAGCGATTCGAATTTGGAGTTCGGATAAATTTAGTTGTACTGTGCATAAAAAATCAATTTCTTCGGATAAGGCTGTTTTAACTCTCAGGAGTGGGCCAGTGAAGTACAGAGGATCCAATATTTAGGAATTAATGTCTTCAATAAACTGCAGTGGAAACAAAGTATTGGATTGGTAAGAAATAATTTCGCTTTCTTAGTGTAAAATGTCAGTTTTTCTTGTACAAGAAATGAACTTCAGTCAGTGAAATGTCTTCCATTCTGGCCCATGATCTTTTGCCATCTTTCTGCTAACTTCATGATTCCGCGGTCATAGAACTTCTCTTTATCATCAAAAAACTCAACCAGGTGCGATTTGAGGTAATAGTTATTGCTGAAATTTTTACCATTTAAGAAGGCTTGTAAACTTCGAAATATCATAAATGATAATCCGATGTTCCAAGATCGGGCTATATGCGGACGCGACATCACTTCTCAAACAAGCTCCAATAAAGATGTCTGAGGCCTCTCAATGTCGTGGCAACACGATTCCTTTGCGATTTGCCAAGTCTAGCCTTTGTTCTTCGATTGCTTCCTCCTTTTTTACAAGTTGTTGGTAGTAAACATCTCAGTTGAGCGTTTGGTTACTTGGAGAGAGCTCTAAATGCACAGCACCTTTTTATCCCACCAAATTGATACAACTGAACTTTCGATACAATTTCTGTTGATTCATCATGCTTGGACTATGATCTTTTTCGATTAATGTTATTGTAGACGATCCATTTTTCATGACTAGTGGTAATTCGTTTCAAAAAAAGCGTCGATTGCATTAGGTTTGAAATGCGCATCGCAAATACTGATTCGTTGAGTTAAATGAATTTGTTTCAATTCATGCGGATCTCAAATATCGAGGTTCATAATGAGTCGAAGACATCTTGCGTGGTTTTGAATTGCTGTGCGTGATATATTTGACTTTTTTGCAGTCTCTCGTTTAATTATATGACGATTCGATTCTGATTCTGTGTGTGTGTGTGATTATGGCAAAGCCTCGAGGGCTATCTGCCTACGGGGAGGGATGCCTTCGTGGAGGACTTTCTAAGGGAAACTGGCTCGTATACACGTTACACATGGGGAAAACCACGAAAACACCCATGCAGCCAGCCCGTTCGCGGGATTCGAACCTCGGACCGAACTACCAGTGTTCAGCGACTTTACCGCTCGGCCGCTGGTGGGCCTCGACGATTCGATTCAATCATAGCTTTAATGTTTTCATCATCAACTTCAAAAGGTCGGCTAAAACGTTGGCCATCATTATGTGATAAATCTGGGGAACGAAATTTTTTAAATCAGTTGTGACATAGGTGTTCTGTTAAGCAATCAACACCACAAACTTCATATATTTCTCTGTGAGCCTCAGCCGCTTTCTTGTTTTTATGAAAGTAAAAAAGTAAAATATGTCGAAAATGTTAATTTTTGCACCCCATATTAAAACTAGCCGGAAACTAACAGTTGTCTATAAAAATACACAGAATGTGTTTCTATAGCAACCTAAAAGTGTCAGCTGCCAAATCTCGAAAGGAAACAAATATCTATACATGGTTTGTCTGGGACATAGTAGGACTTATTTTTTCCCGCCAAAATATCGTAAAGGAGGGGAATGTTACTGTGCTGGTTGGATTGTAAGAGATCTTAGCTACCAGTGCATCAGTCGGCAGTCGTCTCCAGGCCTTCACGAAATGTAGATCGATTTCAAGGTGAACCCCTTTCAAGGTCCACGATGAATCGTTTGTTAGAGCAGCGTTACGCGGTGAAATTTTGCGTCAAACTGGGTAAAACTGCAAGTGAGACCCATGACATGATCAAGATTGCTTATGGGAGTGATGCCATGAATCGATCAAGTGTTTCTGAGTGGAGAAATTAATTAGAAGAGAAGAGAGCAAGTTGAAGATGAGCAACGGTCAGGCCGCTCTTCAACGGCAAAAAGTCAAAATTACTTTTGTCAACGGCAAAAAGTCAAAATTGACAAAAGTAATTTTTACAAAAACTTAGTGAAAGTGTGAAATCTTTTGAACTCTGACCGCCTCAGACTCAGGAAACGAGTCACCTGCGTTCGTCCGGCAATTGCTGGATTATGGAGGCTCCATCACGACAACGAACCGAGACACGCCGCCTTTGCTGTCATGGACTATCTGATCAAGCATTGCCATGTTTTTATTCAATAAAAAGCGTTTGTTCCTCACCTAAAGGGAAGCTGCATACTACCCTTAACCATGAGCCAGTCTCATCAGCAAACCTCTCCTACAATTTATGTTAAAATAACACGCCGAATAATGATTATTGGAGAAGTCAAGCAACAAGACAAGTTTCACCGCATTATATTCGTAAATTTTCCAGGACTAGTTTCCATGGTTTCACTGCAGAACCATCTGCGGAACCATAGGTAGAAGGCTTTTTAACTTCTACAAGAAACCCACAATTGATCCAATCTCATATAACTTCTTCATCAATATCTTTTTATCTGGACGTGGGTGTTTCCCCACGTACTACTTTGCACGAAATTTGTGCGATTCGGACAAGTGCGTATATGGGGAAAAGGGAGGCCCAGAGCACTATATTTTCAAGTGCCAGCTCACAAAAGAACTACATTGCAAAGAAAGGTCACAAATTACTCCTGAGTACATTAAATGCTTACTAACGATTCCTCAATTACAACAAAAGGTTTTCTTGATTATGAAGAAATTTTTCTCATATAAAAGAGAAGACATATTTCAAGATGTTATCACGTCTGTATGAACATCTCTTATTCCATAACTTACAAAAATAATGCAAGATTTCAGAAATATTGCAAATGTCTGAAACAGGCTAAATATGGTATGAATTGTTTTTACAAAATAATTACGTTAAGAATTTGTACTGTATTAGGAGATGAGGGGAAAAAAATCTTGTAATAATTAAATCATTAATTAAAAATTTAATGTACGACTTAATTAGATATATTAATGTAAATGTAAGTATTATATGATTTTCTAATGTATATTTTCTGTATTTATGATACATTAATTTACAAAAATAATGTAAGGTTTCAGTGCTGATGCAATTGTGTTTTGCCTTAGGTATACAATAAAGTACTATGAGATGCACAAAAAATTCTTCACCAATTAGTTCCTTAAAAAGATGTTTATTGCAATTCGATGTAATTAGATATACTAACGTAAATGTATTGTTTGTGTGAAGTACAATGTTCGATGTACAATGAAAGTTTGTATAATGTATGTTCGAAGTAATTATGTTATATTAATCTGCCATAATCCAACTTTTGTTAATAGATTAATTTCTTTCTGATAATTGTATACTGTGTCTTTGTAGTTGCATATTCAATACGTAAGTCTAGTATTAATGTAAAGTTTCTATGTAAATGTCTTGTTAGGCTGGCATCCGATGCGGGCCAACCGAACGCCCAGCGGGTACATGGCGGGGAAGGAATAACTGTAAAAGTCACTGACTAGCTTCTGGTGCTCCGTCCACTTTCCCCTGTCCCTGTCCTTGCAGAACCATCTTCCCAACACAAGTCCTCGAAAATTTACAAATATAGCGCTGATTCCTGTTGCTTGACTTCTCCAATAATCAAACCCGTCCTATTCACCATTGGTACGCAACAAATAGTGCAGGAGATCCAGGGACCTTTAGACGGGCTTGGTGCGACTCCATAGTGTACACCTGCGTTGCATGACCTTCGTACAGAAGAAAATTCTTTCTCTGCTTGCATTTGTTCCTTCCCTGCTTCTCCAGATTATCCTCTGGAGTGTATGAGCATTTCCCCGGGATAGTTGTTGCTCAAGCAGGATTCTGTTTGTGATTCTCTTTTGTGGCTTGGTCATTTGGACTTGGTGCAGTCTTTCCCGCACAAGTTTAACCTTTTGGCACCATGGTTGTTCATACTTTGTTTTGTCACCAGCATTTTCAGCTTTACATGTGTTATGTATGCGGTGAAACTTGTACGAATTCTCCTTTCATGAACTTTTGAACCTTATGGACTTATCATTTCGTTAAGTTTTATCTTGCAGCATTTATCATAGTGTATACAGTTATTTTGAGGACATTTGCTTCGAAGTGTTTAAGCGTTTTTTCGATGAGGGGTAGCGCATTTGGCGCAGGAACCCTGGTGTTTGGCACCATTCAACCGAGCTATTCTTCCCGTACAAGGAGATTGGAAACAACAACAAAAACTGCTTGTTCAAAGAGTCCGAATGCAAGTTCATTTTCAGAATTTTTTGAACAAATTTTTTTTCATCAAAATCATCCTGAATATTTTTTTTTTTTTCAAAAAGAGCGTTTCATAAAAAAGCAAAATTAATAGTATACTTGAAATTAAAATAAAGTCATCCGCTAAAACTCAGGGACTGATATTTGTAAATTAAAGGGCAAAACAAAAATGTCGGAAAACAAATGTGAGATATTGTAGAGAAGCATTTCTATAAAGGGGACCCACCAGCGGCCGAGCGGTAAAGTCGCTGAACTCTGGTAGTTCTGACCTGGGTTCGTTTCGAGGCAAACGGGCTGGCTGCATGAGCGGGTTATCCCATGTGTAAACATGTATAAGAACCAGTTTCCCTTAGAAAGTCCTCCATGAAGGATCCGGTCTTAGTCAGATAGCCCTAGCGTGTTATGCCATAATTCAATAACCCAAGCCAAATATTTCTATACAGAATTACGACTAAAGTTCTGTAGTCATTTCTGCAGAGCTCTATCAATCTGTATTGAAAATTTTCGTACGAGAACTACCACAAAATTTAAGCATTTCTAATTTATGTTATTCGAGCAATAAACAAATACCAGTGATCGGACCTTAGAACTTTCTCGAAACTGCTCATTTTTCTTCACAGTACCATCGTTCTATCCCGAAAGATTTCACAACTTTCACAACGTGCCAAGTGAAACCATAACAGTTTCGGTTCGCGACCATTGGAATGGTTTCCCCTTCTTTATGACGTCACAGGCACGTGGTCAAGCGAGGCCGAACAATGGACTTTACCGTGCTGACAATTCTGGAGAAGACATTATTCTATAAGAGCTGCTTTCTTTTTTAATTTTTTTACTCTCACGCATTAATTATTTTCCGCACGTAAAATACAATGAAGCCACGTGTACCGTCTTCTTTTTAATAAACATGCGGTTTCGCAGACGATTTTATTAGGAGCTTCGCAGAATTATATTGCCATTCAGGAAATTCATTTACCGTATATTCCGGCGTATAACACGCACTTTTAATACAAAAAATAAGATCAAAATTTGCTGGTGCGTGTTATACACCGGATATAAAATTGATAAATTTGAAAGTAAGAAAAAGATGAATATGCAAAAATTAGATTTCTACATGTACGTAAATGCTGTTACTTAAAAGAAATGACACACCTTATGAACTTAAAAATTTGCATTATAACGTAATATGAAAAGTCCGTCATACTCCTCTTCCGTTATATCTTCAGGTACATCATCGAATTCTGTTTAATTTTCGCCATCACTGTTACGCCATCTGCATATATAAAGAAGAAAGTTTGTGTGTTTGTCCTCTAATAACTCAGTCACTATTATAGCTATCGTCGCCAAATTTTCTACGATTCTTTTCTAGATCCTGGAAAAGGTCGATGTCCACATAAAAAAAAAAAAAAAAAAAAAGCGGGGGGGGGGGAGCTAAAATTAGAGATATTTATTTTTCCGAGTGCCAACAGTCTCGCAAGCTGGAGATGAAAATCTGCTTTTCGAAAGTTGTTGCTCGTGTTTGTTTGTTTGTTCGCGTTATCGATTTCTGATCAGTTATGATCAATTTTTTGCCACATTTAATGGACTAAAATTGAATATAGGTGAAATATTGGATGGAACTCGAGCTTTTATGACCATTTGGATTAGAAAGACGAAAATCATTAAAAACTGCATGCAATTGTTGCTGATATAATGAGAAAGAATTTGCTTATTTTTCTATCTAAATTTTTTATGTGGGTTCCCTATCTCATGAGACTGAAAAATGTATGACTATGAATCGTATTTTTTGCATCTATTTTAGAGAAGGATTATAACGGTATCGTTCTCTCTGTTGTTAGATACATCACTATCAATCTAACTTAACTGGCATCGGGTACTTCCGCTAGTAAATAAATAATCATCTAACGTTCGATTGTTAGATATAATATATTTCTTTTTAACTGACTATTATGCCTTGTTTAATTTCATTCTATACCTTTATTATCGAATAGCACACTATTTCTAGATTGGCGTGATGCATATGGCTTTGTTTTGTAAATGTTTTTTTCACCTTCTAACATCCACATATTCGACTGCCATTTCAAATTTCCTTTCAGTGGTTTATCGATAAATACAGCTAAAGACTGAACAATGGCGTTAATAATAAACCGTCTGTTGGCGCAGTGGTGACCACAAGCATAGAACCCTAACGTAGACAAAAAGTAAATAATTGTACCGCAATATTAACTATTCGCAATTCTGACTATTCAGTTTGCCTTGTATTCTTGCTCAGCCAAGTGAAATTGCGAGATTTGTTGTTAAAGTATTAACACTTTTTAATGCTGTCTTTGAATCAGATAACATAAGAACAGAACAGATACAGTAATATAAACAACACAATAAAATGCACGTATTTCTAAGAAGCTTTTAAATTAATTTAAGTGAATAAATGTGATATGTAGATTAGCCTACAATTTTCTGCACATACGTGTCTTATAAAATTCAATAAAAAAACAATTGCTGTCTAAGGTATATGTAATAAATTAATGATCATATGTCTCGCGTAATAGCATCACTTGCGAAAATACATATATGATAAATGCACGGTAGCGTAACTTACGCCAGAAACTTGATAATTTAAAAAATTTTGTAAGGCCATTGTTAAAAATGTTCCTAAAAAAATTTTTTTTTCAGTGATTTTACTATTACTTCCCAAATTAATTGTTCAATACTGAAGAAAAAAAAGAGGGGGAGCAATTTTTTTTACAACGAGATAGAAAAAGAAAATTCGGCTGGTGCAGCTTTTAAAAATCTTACTATATAAATTTCTTATTCCTGTTCAGCGTAACACAATTTTTTTCCATATTTTTATTCTTCAAATTAAGCTCATTTACGGTCCGCAAGGCTGATGAATTTTCCAGCATGTTTCCCGTTTAGTTTTAGGATCATAAGTAAAACGCTATGTTTCATCTTCAGTCCTAACTCGTTTCATGGGCGGACTGAAAAGTCATATGCCGTTTATAATGAACCAAAACAAAGTCCCTTTTCTAGACTAAAACTTTTGTTTTTACCCTGAGCTTTAAAAAAAAAAAAAGTAATAAATAATCTGAAAGCGATTTTGTATTACGCCCAAAGGGGCGCTTTTTTAACATTGTGCGTGTTACCTTTATTTATTAAATATCATGTTCTTTCCCCTTAAACCATAAAATTCAACGTGGAGACATTAGTATTAATTAATTAGTATTATTAATTAAGGGGAAAAGAAGAAGAAGATTTTTTCGGATATAGCTGTGCATCATTTTTCATCGCATCACATACCGCATGAGTTTTGTATTAAATATTTCCCAAAATTAAGCTGGCAGCAGTTTCTATTTATCAAGTCACGAGATTAGCATTGAGAAGATAGTAACGCTTTTTCGAGATGAAAAAAAAATCTATTCGGCACAAGCAAAGGTGAGAAGTGGGAGTTTGCTGATATCATTCGATGAGGTTAAATTAAAAAAAAAAAAAAAAAAAAAAAGAAACCTTCCATCAGTAAATAAATATAAATTTTCAATTTATATCTGTTCGTAGCTTATCAACGGAAAACAAGGTGAGACATTTAATAATAATGCGCTTTTAAAATTATTTTGTTACGTTTTAATTTATCTACTTCATTTTGAAGAAAAAATTTGAGACAAAAGCGCTGTAACTTTTAAAATTGAAGGTATCTGGCAACACAGCTAATTTTGTTTATTTCGGATTAATGCAATGGCTAAGTAAGCAAACATTGCCATTTTGTCTTTTCCAGTTCTTTTTGATGTTCCATAAGGGAGCTAAAATTAAGAAAATTTAACCTAAAAACACTTTTTGATATGAAGTAAATCTCAAATGAATCGTCAAAAGAACTTTTCTTCTCTGCTTTTGTAATTTTGAATTTCTCTGGTTTCTCTAATTTTTAACGGTGAAATTTTTGCTGAGTTACGAAAACTCCGACAATTTTGTTAACTATTAACCTGCATTATTTTAAAGCTTTGATAACACTCTTCAGCACTAATAATGTGTGATGGATAAATCCATCACACATTACTCTATTATGTCAGGTCGCTACTATGCAAGTCACTATAGAATGTAAAAAGGTTTTACACTACTAAAATTGGAACAACGAAGCCGTTCAGAATTCTATACAACGACTAGTGCCGTAATTGCAGCTCAAAACATGAAGGAAAAATATAATCTTTTAGGCAACGTGCTTACGGTTACGGTAGGCCGAAAATATAATAGGAAGAAGTACAAAATTTAGGATTATAAATGTAATAAAAAAATTTTAAAAGCGCTGTTTGTTTTTAGACTGAAATGTGAACCCCAGCACCCCCCAAAAATCATATATTATCAACTTTTTAAGAAAAATGCGTCCTTGCTACTTAAATTAGTTTATTCAAGAAATTAAATTGCAGGTCAAATAAAAAATTTTAAAATTTATTAGTATTTATTTGACCAAATGGCTTTATGGCATTTTGCGTTAATTCGCTGTAAACGGCGAATGTATGTACTATATCTCTCGTACTGTGAAAAAACAATGGTACCTAGAACCATCAAATGTTGAATAACATTCATATCCATCTGAAAGTCCAAATTTCAAATTTGGAATTTGTTTTATTATCTGTTTCATATTTTGTAAAGCACTTATGAGTTTTTGATTAAGAAACACAACGATTTCTAACCCAGCCATAGCAACACTGTACAGAAAAAAAAAAAAGTGTTGATTGCATATGTAGATATATGAAAAACAAAATCTGAAATGTTTCAGATTTTAAATTACGTCCAAAGGGGCGTTTTTTAACATTTTGTGTGTTACCTTTCTTTATTAAATATCATGTTCCTCGCACTTAAACCATAAGATCCAGTGCAACAGCAATATCGCAAAATAGTTTTAAAACGAGCATATCTTTAGAATATCCGATACAGAGACTCACGCGCTGGAGATGAAAATGTTTTTTCTGCACAACGTTGCCATTGCTCGCTTTGAAATCCTTGAGTTTGTTAATCAAAAATTCGTCAAAGTTTTAAAAAATAGGAAATCGATCATAAAACAAATTTCAAATTTCAAATTTGGTCTTCCACATGCTCATATTCGTTGGAGGATTACGTTATTCAAAATTCGATGACTCTATGTACCGTTGTTTTATCACAATACGAGAAATATACATACATTTATGCAGATTTTTCATTATTTAATTTCTTCAAATATAATGCAGGACTCTAACATTTTGTGGCAACAGTTTGAAAAGTGAACCGACATTTATTAGTCCGACGCAAAATGCCAAAACGAAACTAATAGTCCTTCGGGATTCAAATGCCTTTGGATTAAAAAAAAAAGTTATCTCTAGCGCACGAGACTGTGTATTGGAAATTCTAAAGATATGCTCTTTTAAAATTATTTCGTGATATTGCTGTTGAATTGAATTTTATGGTTTAAGTACGAAGAACATGATATTAAATAAATAAAGGTAACACACAAAACGTAAAAAAAAAAAAAAAAAAAAAAAAAAAAAAAAGGCACCTTTGGGCGCAATATAAAATCTGGAAACTTTCAGATTTATTTATTTTATTTGTTTACTTATTTTTGAAAGTACCGTCTGACTACTAACGGCCACAGTTCCCAACAATGATTCGTTATTTCTAACTTCGTTAATAAAAATTTAACAGTAATTTTAACTGTGACTGTAATATTCCGACATTAGCTTTTTCGTGTATGTGTGTAGCTTTTTTATTTACACACCACTGAAAGATTTAACAGAATTTTTTTGAAAATTCTTTTCTACGCAGTCATTCAAAATAATATTAGACTTGCACACGCACGCTCACTTTACGATCTAGGATAGAATAAGAGAAAAAAGAAGAAAATAATAATGATATGCGATAACAACGCTTTATTCGAGCCATTCATGGGACACTTTCATTGATCAGCAGCGGGTGGATGCGTAGGATGAGATTTCATCCTTCAGAAGCGCTTGCGCAAAACAGAGAGGAATGGCTGCCATTATTAGTTACTTATTCGCCTCAATTGGCGACTTATATGGAAACAAATCTGCAGTAAACGGAATGCATTACAGATGATTTCTATCAGAAAATTTCGTTAATTATTTGCCCACACATGTTCCCGATTCACCATTTTTCAGATCTATTTAATAAATAATTTATATCAATTTTTGAATGAATGGAATTGGACTTTTAAAGTAATTTTTGTTTTTATATGTTATTATTATTATTATTATTATTATTATTATTATTATTATTTGTAAATGCAGTGCTACGTCTATAAAACGCAAACGGTGATGAAAGAATTATATTGTGATATATATATATATATAAAATAAATAGAAACAAAAATTAAAGTCCGAGTGCTTACATAGAATATTTGTTTGCTTTATCAAAGCGCACGAATTTTACCTGTTTAATGAATGGAATTGTCTTCTTTGAGGCAATGGCATCAAAGAATTAGAGATTCTTTGGTGGCATGGCTAGAACTTATACTGTGGGGGGGGGGCAGTTTGCAGCCTCAGGCAGTTCCTGAATTTGCCTCACCTCTACATATATAAACAGAAAACTAAAAGAAAATGTCAAAATGTGTGTATTTAATTAATTATGGCAAAGCACACGAGGGCTATCTGCCTAAGGGGAGGGATGCCTTTCGTGGAGGACTTTCTAAGGGAAACTGGCTCGTATACACGTTACACATGGGGAAAACCACGAAAACGCCCATGCAGCCAGCCCGTTCGCGGGATTCGAACCTCGGACCGAACTACCAGTGTTCAGCGACTTTACCGCTCGGCCGCTGGTGGGCTAAAATGTCAAAATGACATATAAGTAACTAAATTTAAAGTCTGTGTTTATTTTTGAAGAAAATTTTTAATTCTATCTTTTTAAAATTACGTTATTATTTTGCTTGTTTTGTTCTTAAAACCATTGATCGTTGCTGTAGTTGCTGTAACGTCGAGAATAAATACAGCTTTCTTAAATGCAAATTAAACATATCTATAGTTTTAAAATACTTTGCTAATTATTTTTGTTTAGAAACTCTTCTCAAACAAAAAGCAGTGATAGAGGATGTGAGAACAGCTCGCAGCGTTATTACAGTATTTATTCTGAAAACTTTATTTTAGAATAAACAGTAGAAGTTCAAAAAGGACCGCCCTGTTTCATTTCCTCTACCAGTAACGGAAATAAAACTCTTTAAATGCTTCTTTCTTAAGAAGGATTTCTTCATTATTAATGTTTGTGATCATAATTTAGCTAACACTCGTAATTTTCGTTCAAAAAATGGGAAAAAATTGAATTTTATTTCACACTAAAATACCGAAATTACTTTCTTGCCAACCCAATATTTAAAATTTATAATTTTCTATTTAACTCTAAAATTAAAATTATATATGTAACATAAAAGCCTTTATAACTAAAATAAACGAACTAAATTAATTAACTAAATGTTAGGTTAAGTTATTTGGAAATGACAAAGCATATGGGGGATAACTCCTTAGACGGATGGATGCCTTCGTGAAGACTTTCTAACGAAAACTGGATATTATTTTCAGGCTGCACGTTAGGAAAGCCCAGAAAGCACATATATAACCCCGCCCATTCTCTAGGGGTTCGAACCCGTGCCTAACAGCCTGTATTCAGTGGTCTTAAGGACCGGAAATAATTAATTAAATGAAAGAAATTCAAATCATTAGGATTATCTATGTCTGTTAGTAAACAATGAAGAATTTGTATACATGTATGTACGCATGCATGTTTTTCTTCGCATTGCTGAAAAACTGCATCGTCTAGAGAAACCCAATTTTGAAAGCACGTTGTGCTTCACCCGAACATCGAAGGCCCAATTTCGATTTTTTTTTTTTTTTTTACTAGACCAAAAAGAGAGTTAGCCTGGAATGGGATATTAGTCTTGAAACGGCGTTTTGAGCTGAATTACTGTAAACTTTTCAAACTGTTGCCACCAAACATTTTCCCCTGTATTATATTCGAAGAAATTAAATAATGAAGACTCTCGTGAATGTAGGAATGCTTCTCTTATTGTGAAAAAACAACGGTACCTGAAACCATCCAGTTTAGAATAGCATTGTCCTCCACCCGAACATGGGCACCTGGGAGCCCGAAAATTCCGAATTTTTTTTTGTTATCTACTTCATATTTTGTGAAACTTAACCAATTTCTGGTAAACGAACTCAAGGATCTCAAAGCAAATAATAATAATAATAATAATAATAATAATAACAAAAGAATATTATCTCCAGCGCGCGAGTAATTCGTCTATTGGAAATTTTAAAGATACGCTGTTCTTTTTGTGATTTTGCTGTTGAATCGTGATATTTAATAAATAAAGTTAACGCATAAAATGTTAATAATAAAAAGACAAACATTTTCTAAAGCCATCTTAGTAAGAAAACTGAACATTGAGAAAAAGATTGGAAAAAAAAAAAAAAAAGTATGCCAACACTTATTCGGAATTCTGAACGTATACTGCTATACAGCATTTAAATTTTTTGTACTTCTGCTGTTAAACTCCATATGGCGTAAGTGCAAAGAAAATTGTGCTTAATAATAAAGCTAACCCCGCCCCCCCCCAAAAAAAAAAATCCGAAAGATTCCAGATTTTGTATTACGGCCAAAGGAATTTTTTGTATGTTACCTTTATTTATTAAATAACATGTTCTTCGCACTTAAACCATAAAATTCAATTTAGCAGCAACATCACAAAATAATTAAAAAGGAACATATCTTTGAAATTTCCGATACACAGTCTCGCGCGCTGCATATAATTTTTTTTTTTTTTTTTTCTCGTACTGTGTTGCCATACTCGCTTTGAAATCGTTGAGTTTCTTAATCAAAACCTCATAAATGCTTTACAAAATATAAAATAGATAATAAAACAAATTCCAAATTCCAGAGTACGGCTTTCAGGTGCCCATATTCGGGTGGAGGATTACGTTATTCAAATTTGATGGCTATAGATACAGTCGTATTCTCACAACGCGAGAAATATGCATACATTCATGAAGGTTCTTCATTATTTAATTTCTTTAAATAATAGTTGGTGGCAACAATTTAAAAAGTAATTCGCCGTTTGCAGTGAAACGCCACAAAATGCCGTTTTGAGACCAATAGCGTTTCTGGGCTACAGCCGTTTTGGGCTAAAAAAAAAAGTGGGGTTTAGGAAGAGTGAGGCAACAGCAGACTGGTAGACTGCGAGTTCAGTGGGAGCTAAGAAACCTCAACAAACCCTAACATGTATATATACTTTTGGTACATTCTATTTTAATAAAAAAGGGAGGTTCACAACTAGATGGTACAGCAGTCCCATATACAAAATTGCAACGTTATGCGGCTAATCGTTTAGAAGTTTTGGAAAATTTATAGATATTTGCGTGTCACGAAAAAAAATACCTTCTGAATTCACTCTAAATCCATTTTACGCTCTTTTTTTTTTAAAATTGTTTTTTATTGTGTCCCCCCGTGCGCAAAGATGTCACTAAAAAAATCGTCTAAATGGATTTAGAAGTGATTAAAATGAATATTTTCGTTGAAATATGATATCCTAAATTTAATTTTTTACGATTACAATACTGCCTTTACTTCATGCAAGGAAGGAGTGGATGGACAAAAATATGGAAACACCTTGTGAAATGCATGTTTGAAAAGAAAGATTGATTTTAATGAAATATGTAGGTGGCGCTGGCGTTTTTGACTACTGACGCCACCTATACAACTTCGTAAATGTGCCAAACAGTTCAGTTGTTGTCGGAGTACTGTTATGTGAGGTTGTCATTGCATTATGTCAGAGTTAACAGACTTCGAACGTGGGCAAATTGTTGGAACACGTATGATAGGTGCTTCCGTAAGCAAGGTAGCCTAGGTGTTTAGTGTTTCAAGAGGTACTGTATCGAAGATTTATTCCGCATATTTGAAAAGCGGAAAAACATCATCTGCTAAATCACAGCGCGGACGAAAGTGTGTCCTGAGTGATCGTGACAGACGATCATTAAGGGCAATTGTGACGAAAAATAAGAAGACCACAGCTGCAAAAGTTACTGCTGAAATGAATGTTTTGTTACCGAACCCTGTGAGTACCAAAACAATTAGAAGGGAGCTTCATAAACAGGGAATTGCTGGCCGTGCTGCAATTGAGAAGCCACTCATCAGTGATGCTAATGCCCGTAACAGGAAACGGTGGTGTTTAAGTCATAAAGCCTGGACTATAGAGCAGTGGAAGCGAGTAATATGGTCTGACGAGTCTTCTTTCACATTGTTTCCCACTTCTGGCCGAGTTTACGTCTGGAGAACGCCATCTCAAGCCTATAATACAGACTGCTTGTTGCCAAGAGTGAAACATGGCGGGGGTTCTGTTATTGTTTGGGCAGCCATATTGTGGTGGTTCTCTGCTAGCCCCATGATAACTGTGTCAGGGCACATGACTGCCAAGACTTATGTGAACATTTTGGTCGATCAAGTTCATTCCATGGTACAAACTTTGTTCCCCGATGGTGATGGTGATGGTGTCTTCCAAGACGACAAAGCCCCTGTTCACACAGCTCACATTGTCCAGGACTGGTTTTCTGAGCACGAGGATGAGTTGTCCCATTTCCCCTGGCCACCACAGTCACCAGACCTGAATATTATCGAACCTTTGTGGTCTACATTGGAACGGAAAGTGCGTTCTCGTTATCCACCGCCAACATGGTTATCTGAACTTGCCACCGTTTTGCAGGAAGAATGGTATAATATTCCCTTGGCAAACATAAAGGAACTGTATTTATCCATTCCGAGAAGACTGCAAGCTGTTTTGGATGCCAACGGATTTCCTACACCATATTAAGCAAAGAAACATGTTTTTTTAAAGGTGTTTTCTTATTTTTGTCCAACCCCTGTAAAAGGTATTTCAGAGTTTTATTTCCATCACTTCTAGCAAAATGGAAATAGGAGACGCGGAATCCTTTTGAATTTCTACAGTTTCTTCTAAAAAATAGTTTAGAAGTTTCTTCTAAACTGCTGTTTAGTGTTGCTGGTTGTGAGAATCGTTTCCTAGACAAAAATAATTTTAGGAAGTATTTAAAAGCTACAAATGTATATTATGCATTTAAGAAATCTTTCTATACGATCTATAAAGCATCAACAAGAGAAATGTAACAGACTATTACAATGACATGCATGGCTTCACGAAAGAAATAATAATATAATTTTAAATTGTTGGAATTAGAATTTTACTTCAAAAATAAACGTAACAGTTTTAATTTATTTTTCTACATGCCATTTTGACATTTTTAGCCCAAACGGCATTAGCCCAGAAGGGCTATTAAAATTTCTATTGGCATTTTGCGTCGAATCCCTATAAACGACGTATAACTTTTCAAATTTTTGCCACATATATTATCGCCCTATGTTATATTTAAATAAATTAAATAATTCTTTTTTCATAATTTGCATAAATGTATGTATGTTTCCCGCTTTGTGATAAAAAAAACGGTACCTAGAGCCATCCAAATTCGAATAACTTAATTCTCAACCCGAGTACCGAAATCTGGAAGCCCAACACTGCACGGGGGGGGGGGCAAAAAAAAAATCTCCAGAGCGAGACTACGTATCGGAAATTCTAAAAATGCGCTCTTTTTAAATTATTTTATGATATTGCTGTTGAATTTATTTTTATGGGTTAAGTGCGAAGAACATGATATTTAATATATAAAGGTAACACAAAAAACGTTAAAAAAAAAGCCCCTCTGTGCGTAATATAAAATCTAAACTTACAGATTTTTAAAAAAATTTTTAGTCTTCTAAGCAACTTTTAAATTATAACCAAAAAGATAAAAGAAAAATTTATACTGCATCGAATAATAACATTCATCGAATAACAACATCATTTGTTTGGAAATGTAGAAATTAAATTAAGATTTTTATAACTTTCGGAATGGCAACACTTAGCAAACTTCGGAAATGAATTCCGCAGTAAACTGATAAGAATCGCTTACAGAAATTTCAACAAAATAGGAAAATGTAAAGTGTAACAACAGATATTAAGCAAGAACTAAACCCTTACTACATATAAATCAAAACTCGATAAAAAATCTATGTTTCAGGAAATTTGCTAAGAAATTTTTTCAAAAGTTTCACCTATTTATAAATTTATTATTATTTTCCCCTGCAAAATTAAACTTTTGATTCCCAATATTTACACTGTTTCTATTCACATCACATTTTGAATTGTACGTTTGTAGAGACATTGAAGCAGGAAACATGAAAAATGAGCAATGCCGTCACCAGGACTCGAGCTTAGACCTCTCAAATACGTGCCGAGTGTGCTAACCATTACACCACGAAGGCATGCAGAAGGAGGGAGAACATATAAGTGGGTCGGGTGCACCTACTTTTATATACCTTATAACCCTTATATACTCCTCCTTTTAAAGGGCGACTGGGCATTAAGGGAGCCAATCGCTAAATCCTGGTATTGAGGAATCATCATCCACCACCTTTTCATTCGGGCGCCACTGTAGAATCATTAGGTTATTTTTTGAAGCTGGAGAAGTGAAAATTGACTGATGACCTCGCCTGGACTCCAACCTGGACCTCTCGAATACGCGCCGAGTGTGCTAACCGTTACACCAGAATGGCATGCAGAAAGGAAGAAGAAAATATCTTATAAGTTTTTATTTCAATATATTTTCACTTTTTGGAGTTCAAATATAGCTACCAATGTTTAGGTTGTTATGTTACGTTATGCTATAAAATTTATCATCCAGATTACCTGGCGTGTATTATTATTTCGCAAAATGTAAGGTCTTTAATTTACATTAGATCTGGTAAACAGCCAGTTTCCCTGGATGTTGCTATTCCATTTAATATAAGATCATTAATCTTTCAAATCATAATCATATTGCTTAACAAACTGAAAGATTGGAAACTAACCAAGGCACTTCTTACTAATTAAAAGCTTTGGTATATTCAATTGATATAATTTAAAACACGTTCAGCTGTTAGTATATTGAAAGAAAATTAAGAGTATTTACTGCATTACTCTAATTACTAAAAGATATTTTCTATTTAAAAAAATCCAATATTAAACTTTCTTAGAATCCTTTAGAATTATGATCTAATTTTCTGTAAACTAGGTTATAAATACTGTACAGTTCTATAAAATTTTAGGTAGAGCTCTTACGCAGTTACGTGTGGAAATTCTATAGAGATATACTATATGTTGCCGTGAAAGATAGAAATTAGAAAATGTCAGTATTCTCTACTGAATGTCAGCATATACCAAATATGTCCGTAAAAGACCGAATATTTCGCTATATTCTCATACATTCGACCCATCGTCGGTATAATGTCGACAAGTACCGATAAATGCTCGAGGCATTCGAAATAGAGCAAGAGATTTGTGCAATTCCACGTGTCATAACAGTTTAGGTTGTTGCAATAATAAGATTGTGTAATGTTAATTACATAATTTATATGTAAGTTTATTATTGGTATTTATTAGCCCAAAGAGCGTTATCCCAAAAGGGCTATTAATTTTGTTTGGCATTTTGTGGCTATAATTTGTGGCACTATAAACGGCGTTTCATTTTTCAGATTGTTGCCACTAAATATTACCACCCTGCATTGTATTTAAAGAAATTAAATAATGAAGAATCTGCATGAGTGTATGTTTGTTTCTCGCATTCTGATAAAACAACAAAATTAGAGACATCAAATTTTGAATAGCGTAATCCTTTATTCGAATATAGGCATCTGGAATCCCCGAATTTCTAATTTGTTTATTACCTATTTCCTATTTTGTAAAACTTTTTTGTAAAACTTTGATTAACAAAATCAACAATTTCAAAGCGAGAATGGCAGCGTTGTACAGAAAAAACATTTTAATCTCCAGCGCCCGTGATTGTCTATCGAAAATCGTAAAAAGATATGCTGTTAAATATTGTGTGGTATTGCTGTTGAATTGAATTTTATGTGGTTTAAGTTCGAAGGACATGATATTTAATAAATAAAGGTAACACACAAAATGTTAAAAAAAGCCCCTTTGGACGTAATTTAAAATCTGAAATCTTTCAAATTTATTTATTTATTTATTTATTTGATTTAGTTTACTGCTGGTTTTAGGTACAGGAGTTTGTTTACATGTTCTGTTACTTAAGCTTTCTTCTATTTTTAAAAGTTAAGTATGATTTAGAAAAAGGCATATCTATCTTAAAATAACAAAAATTTATTTTTCAGCATTCACCATCAGTGCATGCTGAATGTCGGCATTGGCCAATGTAAATGAGATATAATGATTTTTTGCAAACATTTCGGACATTCATCAAGCGACTATGTGAAGACATTCGATAGAAATATGTATACAGATTCAATTAAAATTTGGACGAGTTTCTAAAGATCCTATGTGTAAAATCTAATACAGCATATGTAGAATCAACTAGAAGAATTCTATTGAAAATATCATATAAATTTTGCAGAAAATTGAGCTATAAAGAATTCTAGACACCTTCCTTACTCTTTTAATGTCCTATAAAAGATCCTGTAGAAGCTTTTGAAGCATTTAAAAGCACTATGAAATCAACAAAATTATCTTTTGAAATTTAAAGGGATGAATTAAATTTTCACTTTTGAATGGAATTTTTTAACCTAAATTTTGAACTGATTTATGACATTGAGGGAGAGAGATAAAAACGTCGAACTGATTTTTTTTTCTAAGTAAAAAATTTCAATATTGTTTTTATTTTAAAAAATATTTAAATAAAAATAAAAATGTTTTAAATAATAATGAAGTTTAATTAAAATTAAGAATCCGTTTCACATGTCAGTAGTACGTGTATAATAATTAAAGACATTCATTTCAGGAATTAAAATTTTATAATTAACCGCATAAATTTAATCTTCTAATAAATTTCCTATTTTAAAGTGATTTTACGCTTTCACAAGATTTAATTTTTGTATTATACAAGCAATAATACTGTATGAAAAACTGAGCAAAATTTTATATAACTTGAAGCTAAAAACTATTCATCTATATAGTATATTAGGAGCTCAAAATTTGATTTGATTACAGTTCGAAACTGCAGATTTCCACAAAATACCATTTTATAAAATTTCTCTGTGATTTTTACAAAGCAACATTTCTGTAGAATTCTTTTCTATGAAAGCTCTATAAAATTTCATGCATAGAATTTTATAGGGAAGCATTTCAGCAAAGAATTACCTATAAAATGCTATACGAATTTCTCAAGAGTTCTATTAGCTTCTATGAAAAAATTTTGTGAGGGTTATTTTTTTACTAAGTGCATAAATTTAAATTTGCGTTATTTATATAAGGTTTTAAGAAATATGGACATAATATTCTAATCCCCGACATCTGTATTATAACCGGATAATACTGTATAACTAGTTTCTTTTTCTCTACATCTTCGTCAAATAAATAAAAACAATTAATAAAAATATCCAAATAAGTAAATTGAAAATCAACTTTGATGTTACTTAATAATTAAATTAAAAATAAAATTTTATAAATATATTTAAATTAATAATTAAATTAAATATTAAATATTTAAAGTCAAAATTATTTTAAGACTTTAAATTACGTATGTGAAATATAAATGAATTTGTTGATAAAAATAATGGAAGTAATCTGGAATATAGGAAAAATATATCTAGGTTTTATATTTGATAGAAATCGAAAAACCTGACATAATTCTTCCAAGTTCGCCCTAGAATCGTTTGTAAATTTGAAATTCTGAAAATCATTAATTATTCTAATAGTATAAAATTTAATAAAAATGGTGTCACCAAAAGTATCGAACTCTTTTTCAAAAATGCATACTTCTTATAAAAGGAGTGATTTATTTTATTGATAAATAATATGGTGATATAAAATGATAGACTATAAATTAGGTAAAGATCTTTTACATCATGGGCTGACAAAATATTTCTGTTTTTAGGAGGTTTTTATAAATATTAATGGAAAAAAGTATGCCTTGCACTCAGATTTTTAGATTCCAACTTGATATGCAATTACTGATATATTTCAACTTTATATTAGTTTTTATTTTAATATAAAGCGAGAAATAATAAAAAAAAACCGACGTAGACTTTTTAAATAAGAAGAATATACTTTGCGTAAATAAGCTATATTTAAAAAAATTAAATCTACTATTACGGCAATTATATCATCAGCTATTTTCATAAAATGATAAGATAATAGAAAGTTTTTTAATTCTTTTCTACTTCTGATAATTTTTTACGTGTGTATACAAAAATAGCATGCAAAATAATTACAGGATTTTTAAACTAAGAACTTAAGATTTAAAAAAAAAAAAAAAATGGGGGAGGGGGTAGAAAAAATTTTTGGCAAGACTGCTTTTTACTACAGTTTGACATCGATTTGTGAGTTTGGCGAAAAACGCGAATGATATTTCTCTTCTTCAGTTTTATGGCAACCTTCCTTCGTGCCGTCACAGATGTCTGCCAATAAACATGGCACCGTCAGTCAGGTGAGTATTTACAATTTCGTTTGCATTCATTTTATTGCCAGTATTTGTTTATTTCATTTGTATTCGTTGGTTCAGACCTTTCCATTTTCTTGCGACAAATTTTCATCTTTCTCTCCGATTCCCTGGCCTGCCATTTTTAAGAAGTGTGAAGTGCCTTTGCGTGACGTTCTATGGATATGAATGGAACCACTTTTGTCGGTAGTTGTACTGAATTGGCGGGATGGAAGCAAAACGGAGATGGATATGGTATGTGTACAGTGTCTGAAATTCCGTACCTTTACTACGGATGTCACGTTTTAAATGTGGATGTTTGATTTGTGGACGTTTGGTAGAATTCGTGGAATTGATTCTGTGGATTACAATCTCTGAAGTAATAAACGAAATTACTTCTATTGACACCTGACGTATTTATGTAAGTATATGTCATACGAATTATTAATTATACTATACGAAATTTACTAGCGAATTCCATTTAGGCAACTTAAAGAAAAAAAAAAAAAATTAAATAATAATAGGAAAACGATCTTGTATTTAATAATTAATTTTTTGAAACTTACGAAGCAAGTGAAATGCGAGTAAACGTTCTGGGATTACTTTCCTTATGATCCATTGAAACTCTGCTATAACTACGAAAAATATTCGATATAAGTGTAAAAGCTGCGTATATAAATGCTTGCGAAACATGAAGCAGTAGATATTAAAATCAAATTTTGTTATGTTAACTGAAGAAAGATAAAATTGTTTTCTCTAAGTATTATGATCTTTAAATTTTACCCTTTTCTGTGAGAAAGAAGCACTTTTCTTATATGTATTTTATACTTATTTTTTTTAGTGTTGTAATGCATAAGTGATTGTATCATCTTTTAGCTGTGTGTTAAGTTCTCTTGGATGTGATGTAGGTTTTCCTACACAAGGTCTCTTGTATGTGGTGTAGTGGATTAGTAACAATACATCTTTTAATTATTCCTTTATAATATAAAACATAAAGATTATATATTTGATCTAACTATGTACAGATGTAATAAAAAATGTTATGTAAAAACAGAATACATTTTAATAATTCATTGTGTGTATGTACTTTGAAATAAGTCTAGATCATGATAGATTACATGTTGTACAGTATGTTTCAAATGTATAGATAATTATCTTAATATGTCCAAGATGTTTTTAATCTACATTAAAATATATTTATTTAAATATAGATGTATTTAAAGAGATATACTTTAATAAACGTATATTGAAATAGGTATAAATTAAATAAAATTTTTAATATATATTGGTAATAGATGTTAAAATCCTAGTGTAAATATACATCCGAATTTCCGAGGTGAGGGTTATTACTCACGTGGAATATCGAAAAGCCAGGGAAGTGAAAAAATTAAGTTTCTCAAATAATAAATTCATGTTTTAAATAGCAACCTATTAAAAAATGTTGTTTTAAAAAGAAAGAAAATAGTTACTGTAGTAAGACACAATAACACGCCGAATAAATACTAATTCAGAAGTCAAACAACGAAAATCGGCATTATGTTTTCAAAATTTTCACAGGACTAGTTTCGATGATTTTACCGAACCACCATCCTCAGCTGCAAAACAGCAAATGAACAAGATAGGAAATAATGATTAGATAAGATAAGAGAGCCTGGACAGGAATAAGCAAGTGGCGCCATCTGTTGATGAAACCATAACTAAAACATAATTTCTTTAAAGGCCGAAGGCAAAGATGGATTGGAATTAGGATCGTTAACTAGAACAGAAAGATTTTTTTGAATGTGAAATGCTTCTAGAAAATCTAAATCTCCAATGGAAGATGTTTTTTGAATAATTTTGGCAGCAGAAAAATTGAAAGTGTGATTTTTGGACAACAATGTTGAGCAACAGAAGACTTCTGTGTTTCCTTTTTTCTAACATATGCCTCATGTTCCTTGATGCGAAATTTTAAGGCTCTCTTATTTTGGCCAATGTAAATTAAACCACACTGGCAAGGAATCCTATAAATACCCCCAGGAATTCATATCCGGAATAATGGGGTCCTTGAGTATGGAACTCGGAATTTTATTGATGGAAGAATACACAACCCGAAAGTTAAATTTCTGCAAAATATGTGCAACTTTATAGCTAAGTGATGGAAAGAAGGGAATGACAACAGAATTTTTATTGTCTCCTAAAAGAAGAGTGTTCCTTTTAGTGTGTTGAGATGATAATTTTTTTTCCCCCCGCTACGTAGACGATACTTTTACCCTGTTTGAAGGTAATAAAGATGATTTAAATAAAGTTCTTTCAACAAAGAATTCTATTGATCCTGCTATTCAGTTCACTTTTGAACTTGAGACTTGCAATTCTCTTCCGTTTCTCGACATTCTGGTCACACGTAACACATCCAACTTCAGTACTACGGTTTACCGTAAACCTTCATTGGTTTGCCTTCCACCACACTTTAAATCATGTCATCCGACTAAACAAAAGTTAGCTTCATTTTATTCCTATGTTTTCCGTGCTCTTCAAGTTTGCTCCTTAAAACTAGGATGAAGAACTAAATTATTTATGAAGAACTAAATTATGATGAAGAACTAAAGATGATTATGATGAAGAACCTTGATGAAGAACTAAATTATTTAAAAGCAATAGCTATTGACAGGGGCCTTTCACCCAACATTATTAATCAAGCAGTTAAAAAATTATCATCTCAACACACTAAAAGGCCCACTCTTGTTTTAGGAGATAATAAAAATTCTGTTGTCATCCCCTTCTTTCCATCAATTAGCTATAAAGTTGCACATATTTTGCAGAAATTTAACTTTCGGGTTGTGTATTCTTCGATCAATAAAATTCCGAGTTCCATATTCAAGGACCCCATTCCGGATATGAATTCCTGGGGTATTTATAGGATTCCTTGCCAGTATGGTTTAATTTACATTGGATAAACTAAAACTAAACTAAGCCTTAAAATTTCGCATCAAGGAACATGAGGCATATGTTAGAAAAAAGGAAACGCAGAAGTCTTCTGTTGCTCAACATTGTTGGTTCGACAATCACACTTTCAATTTTTCTGCTGCCAAAATTATTCAAAAAACATCTTCCATTGGAGAATTGGATTTTCTAGAAGCATTTCACATTCAAAAAAAATCTTTCTGTTCAAGTTAACGATCCTAATTCCAATCCATCCTTGCTTTTGGCCTTTAAAGAAATTATGTTTTATTTCTGGTTTCATCAACAGATGGTGCCACTTGCTTATTCTGTCCAGGCTTTCTTATGTTATCTAATCATTATTTCCTATCTTGTTCATTTGCAGTTTTGCAGCTGAGGATGGTGGCTCGGTAAAACCATCGAAACTAGTCCTGTGAAAATTTTGAAAATATAATGCTGATTTTTGTTGTTTGACTTCTGAATTAGTTACTGCAGTCATTAGTTTTCTCTCAAAACTGTTTTTCTTAGTTCATATCTGAAGCAATTTTTATCAGTCCATATCATTTTTCTATTTAGAAATATGCTTGTTCTGTCTCCCCTTTCTTCAGAAAGAGAATTTCTTTTCAGAAATGACTGACTTCCAAGTCATTACAATGAGTAGTTGTATATTATAGTAACTATATTAATGAAAAATGTATTCAATCCAGGTCAGTTTCTAACTGTTCAGTTATATTTTGAAAGAAATACCACATAAGTTACATTTATTATGAATGGTACAATGCTGTAGCTATACATGCATTTGTTTTTCAAAATGAACATTTTTTTTCCATAATTTATTTCTTTCAGGAGAAAAAAAAAGCCTATCTTTTTTCAATGATTTAGAGAGTAAAATAAATTATATTTTTATAATATAGTAATTTTGCTGTATTTTGCAGAGAATACTTAAAAGTATTCATTATTTGTGCTTCATTTTGTAATTAATTCATTATGCCTGCTTCAAAAAATTATTCTGTTTCATTGTGGAAAATTAGTAAAATTAAAAAATTGAATTTCTGGATCCTGGAATATGATCTAAATCTGTAACATATTTATTAATAATATCTATTAAAATTAAAATTAGGAATTAAATAGCTTTCTGATATTATCTATTATATTAGTACCACAATCATTTATACAGTAAGACCCCGCTTAACGCTGTTTCGTTTAGCTCTTGGATGTGGTGTAGTGGATTAGGAACAATACATCTTTTAATTATTGCTTTATAATATAAAACATAAAGATTATATATTTGATTTAACTATGTACAGATGTAATAAAAAATGTTATGTAAAAACAGAATACATTTTAATAATTCATTGTGTGTATGTACTTCGAAATAAATCTAGATCATGATAGATTACATGTTGTACAGTATGTTTCAAATGTATAGATAATTATCTTAATATGTCCAAGATGTTTTTAATCTACATTAAAATATATTTATTTAAATATAGATGTATTTAAAGAGATATACTTTAATAAACGTATATTGAAATAGGTATAAATTAAATAAAATTTTTAATATATGTTGGTAATACATGTTAAAATCCTAGTGTAAATATACATCCGAATTTCCAAGGTGAGGTTTAGTACTCACGTGGAATATCGAAAAGCCAGGGAAGTGAAAAAATTAAGTTTCACAAATAATAAATTCATGTTTTAAATAGCAACCTATTAAAAAATGTTGTTTTAAAAAGAAAGAAAATAGTTACTGTAGTAAGACACAATAACACGCCAAATAAATACTAATTCAGAAGCCAAACAACGAAAATCGGCATTATGTTTTCAAAATTTTCACAGGACTAGTTTCGATGATTTTACCGAACCACCATCCTCAGCTGCAAAACAGCAAATGAACAAGATAGGAAATAATGATTAGATAAGATAAGAGAGCCTGGACAGGAATAAGCAAGTGGCGCCATCTGTTGATGAAACCATAACTAAAACATAATTTCTTTAAAGGCCGAAGGCAAAGATGGATTGGAATTAGGATCGTTAACTAGAACAGAAAGATTTTTTTGAATGTGAAATGCTTCTAGAAAATCTAAATCTCCAATGGAAGATGTTTTTTGAATAATTTTGGCAGCAGAAAAATTGAAAGTGTGATTTTTGGACAACAATGTTGAGCAACAGAAGACTTCTGTGTTTCCTTTTTTCTAACATATGCCTCATGTTCCTTGACGCGAAATTTTAAGGCTCTCTTATTTTGGCCAATGTAAATTAAACCACACTGGCAAGGAATCCTATAAATACCCCCAGGAATTCATATCCAGAATGGGGTCCTTGAGTATGGAACTCGGAATTTTATTGATGGAAGAATACACAACCCGAAAGTTAAATTTCTGCAAAATATGTGCAACTTTATAGCTAAGTGATGGAAAGAAGGGAATGACAACAGAATTTTTATTGTCTCCTAAAAGAAGAGTGTTCCTTTTAGTGTGTTGAGATGATAATTTTTTTTTCCCCCCGCTACGTAGACGATACTTTTACCCTGTTTGAAGGTAATAAAGATGATTTAAATAAAGTTCTTTCAACAAAGAATTCTATTGATCCTGCTATTCAGTTCACTTTTGAACTTGAGACTTGCAATTCTCTTCCGTTTCTCGACATTCTGGTCACACGTAACACATCCAACTTCAGTACTACGGTTTACCGTAAACCTTCATTGGTTTGCCTTCCACCACACTTTAAATCATGTCATCCGACTAAACAAAAGTTAGCTTCATTTTATTCCTATGTTTTCCGTGCTCTTCAAGTTTGCTCCTTAAAACTAGGATGAAGAACTAAATTATTTATGAAGAACTAAATTATGATGAAGAACTAAAGATGATTATGATGAAGAACCTTGATGAAGAACTAAATTATTTAAAAGCAATAGCTATTGACAGGGGCCTTTCACCCAACATTATTAATCAAGCAGTTAAAAAATTATCATCTCAACACACTAAAAGGCCCACTCTTGTTTTAGGAGATAATAAAAATTCTGTTGTCATCCCCTTCTTTCCATCAATTAGCTATAAAGTTGCACATATTTTGCAGAAATTTAACTTTCGGGTTGTGTATTCTTCGATCAATAAAATTCCGAGTTCCATATTCAAGGACCCCATTCCGGATATGAATTCCTGGGGTATTTATAGGATTCCTTGCCAGTATGGTTTAATTTACATTGGATAAACTAAAACTAAACTAAGCCTTAAAATTTCGCATCAAGGAACATGAGGCATATGTTAGAAAAAAGGAAACGCAGAAGTCTTCTGTTGCTCAACATTGTTGGTTCGACAATCACACTTTCAATTTTTCTGCTGCCAAAATTATTCAAAAAACATCTTCCATTGGAGAATTGGATTTTCTAGAAGCATTTCACATTCAAAAAAATCTTTCTGTTCAAGTTAACGATCCTAATTCCAATCCATCCTTGCTTTTGGCCTTTAAAGAAATTATGTTTTATTTCTGGTTTCATCAACAGATGGTGCCACTTGCTTATTCTGTCCAGGCTTTCTTATGTTATCTAATCATTATTTCCTATCTTGTTCATTTGCAGTTTTGCAGCTGAGGATGGTGGCTCGGTAAAACCATCGAAACTAGTCCTGTGAAAATTTTGAAAATATAATGCTGATTTTTGTTGTTTGACTTCTGAATTAGTTACTGCAGTCATTAGTTTTCTCTCAAAACTGTTTTTCTTAGTTCATATCTGAAGCAATTTTTATCAGTCCATATCATTTTTCTATTTAGAAATATGCTTGTTCTGTCTCCCCTTTCTTCAGAAAGAGAATTTCTTTTCAGAAATGACTGACTTCCAAGTCATTACAATGAGTAGTTGTATATTATAGTAACTATATTAATGAAAAATGTATTCAATCCAGGTCAGTTTCTAACTGTTCAGTTATATTTTGAAAGAAATACCACATAAGTTACATTTATTATGAATGGTACAATGCTGTAGCTATACATGCATTTGTTTTTCAAAATGAACATTTTTTTTCCATAATTTATTTCTTTCAGGAGAAAAAAAAAGCCTATCTTTTTTCAATGATTTAGAGAGTAAAATAAATTATATTTTTATAATATAGTAATTTTGCTGTATTTTGCAGAGAATACTTAAAAGTATTCATTATTTGTGCTTCATTTTGTAATTAATTCATTATGCCTGCTTCAAAAAATTATTCTGTTTCATTGTGGAAAATTAGTAAAATTAAAAAATTGAATTTCTGGATCCTGGAATATGATCTAAATCTGTAACATATTTATTAATAATATCTATTAAAATTAAAATTAGGAATTAAATAGCTTTCTGATATTATCTATTATATTAGTACCACAATCATTTATACAGTAAGACCCCGCTTAACGCTGTTTCGTTTAGCTCTTGGATGTGGTGTAGTGGATTAGGAACAATACATCTTTTAATTATTGCTTTATAATATAAAACATAAAGATTATATATTTGATTTAACTATGTACAGATGTAATAAAAAATGTTATGTAAAAACAGAATACATTTTAATAATTCATTGTGTGTATGTACTTCGAAATAAATCTAGATCATGATAGATTACATGTTGTACAGTATGTTTCAAATGTATAGATAATTATCTTAATATGTCCAAGATGTTTTTAATCTACATTAAAATATATTTATTTAAATATAGATGTATTTAAAGAGATATACTTTAATAAACGTATATTGAAATAGGTATAAATTAAATAAAATTTTTAATATATGTTGGTAATACATGTTAAAATCCTAGTGTAAATATACATCCGAATTTCCAAGGTGAGGTTTAGTACTCACGTGGAATATCGAAAAGCCAGGGAAGTGAAAAAATTAAGTTTCACAAATAATAAATTCATGTTTTAAATAGCAACCTATTAAAAAATGTTGTTTTAAAAAGAAAGAAAATAGTTACTGTAGTAAGACACAATAACACGCCAAATAAATACTAATTCAGAAGCCAAACAACGAAAATCGGCATTATGTTTTCAAAATTTTCACAGGACTAGTTTCGATGATTTTACCGAACCACCATCCTCAGCTGCAAAACAGCAAATGAACAAGATAGGAAATAATGATTAGATAAGATAAGAGAGCCTGGACAGGAATAAGCAAGTGGCGCCATCTGTTGATGAAACCATAACTAAAACATAATTTCTTTAAAGGCCGAAGGCAAAGATGGATTGGAATTAGGATCGTTAACTAGAACAGAAAGATTTTTTTGAATGTGAAATGCTTCTAGAAAATCTAAATCTCCAATGGAAGATGTTTTTTGAATAATTTTGGCAGCAGAAAAATTGAAAGTGTGATTTTTGGACAACAATGTTGAGCAACAGAAGACTTCTGTGTTTCCTTTTTTCTAACATATGCCTCATGTTCCTTGACGCGAAATTTTAAGGCTCTCTTATTTTGGCCAATGTAAATTAAACCACACTGGCAAGGAATCCTATAAATACCCCCAGGAATTCATATCCAGAATGGGGTCCTTGAGTATGGAACTCGGAATTTTATTGATGGAAGAATACACAACCCGAAAGTTAAATTTCTGCAAAATATGTGCAACTTTATAGCTAAGTGATGGAAAGAAGGGAATGACAACAGAATTTTTATTGTCTCCTAAAAGAAGAGTGTTCCTTTTAGTGTGTTGAGATGATAATTTTTTTTTCCCCCCGCTACGTAGACGATACTTTTACCCTGTTTGAAGGTAATAAAGATGATTTAAATAAAGTTCTTTCAACAAAGAATTCTATTGATCCTGCTATTCAGTTCACTTTTGAACTTGAGACTTGCAATTCTCTTCCGTTTCTCGACATTCTGGTCACACGTAACACATCCAACTTCAGTACTACGGTTTACCGTAAACCTTCATTGGTTTGCCTTCCACCACACTTTAAATCATGTCATCCGACTAAACAAAAGTTAGCTTCATTTTATTCCTATGTTTTCCGTGCTCTTCAAGTTTGCTCCTTAAAACTAGGATGAAGAACTAAATTATTTATGAAGAACTAAATTATGATGAAGAACTAAAGATGATTATGATGAAGAACCTTGATGAAGAACTAAATTATTTAAAAGCAATAGCTATTGACAGGGGCCTTTCACCCAACATTATTAATCAAGCAGTTAAAAAATTATCATCTCAACACACTAAAAGGCCCACTCTTGTTTTAGGAGATAATAAAAATTCTGTTGTCATCCCCTTCTTTCCATCAATTAGCTATAAAGTTGCACATATTTTGCAGAAATTTAACTTTCGGGTTGTGTATTCTTCGATCAATAAAATTCCGAGTTCCATATTCAAGGACCCCATTCCGGATATGAATTCCTGGGGTATTTATAGGATTCCTTGCCAGTATGGTTTAATTTACATTGGATAAACTAAAACTAAACTAAGCCTTAAAATTTCGCATCAAGGAACATGAGGCATATGTTAGAAAAAAGGAAACGCAGAAGTCTTCTGTTGCTCAACATTGTTGGTTCGACAATCACACTTTCAATTTTTCTGCTGCCAAAATTATTCAAAAAACATCTTCCATTGGAGAATTGGATTTTCTAGAAGCATTTCACATTCAAAAAAATCTTTCTGTTCAAGTTAACGATCCTAATTCCAATCCATCCTTGCTTTTGGCCTTTAAAGAAATTATGTTTTATTTCTGGTTTCATCAACAGATGGTGCCACTTGCTTATTCTGTCCAGGCTTTCTTATGTTATCTAATCATTATTTCCTATCTTGTTCATTTGCAGTTTTGCAGCTGAGGATGGTGGCTCGGTAAAACCATCGAAACTAGTCCTGTGAAAATTTTGAAAATATAATGCTGATTTTTGTTGTTTGACTTCTGAATTAGTTACTGCAGTCATTAGTTTTCTCTCAAAACTGTTTTTCTTAGTTCATATCTGAAGCAATTTTTATCAGTCCATATCATTTTTCTATTTAGAAATATGCTTGTTCTGTCTCCCCTTTCTTCAGAAAGAGAATTTCTTTTCAGAAATGACTGACTTCCAAGTCATTACAATGAGTAGTTGTATATTATAGTAACTATATTAATGAAAAATGTATTCAATCCAGGTCAGTTTCTAACTGTTCAGTTATATTTTGAAAGAAATACCACATAAGTTACATTTATTATGAATGGTACAATGCTGTAGCTATACATGCATTTGTTTTTCAAAATGAACATTTTTTTTCCATAATTTATTTCTTTCAGGAGAAAAAAAAAGCCTATCTTTTTTCAATGATTTAGAGAGTAAAATAAATTATATTTTTATAATATAGTAATTTTGCTGTATTTTGCAGAGAATACTTAAAAGTATTCATTATTTGTGCTTCATTTTGTAATTAATTCATTATGCCTGCTTCAAAAAATTATTCTGTTTCATTGTGGAAAATTAGTAAAATTAAAAAATTGAATTTCTGGATCCTGGAATATGATCTAAATCTGTAACATATTTATTAATAATATCTATTAAAATTAAAATTAGGAATTAAATAGCTTTCTGATATTATCTATTATATTAGTACCACAATCATTTATACAGTAAGACCCCGCTTAACGCTGTTTCGTTTAGCTCTTGGATGTGGTGTAGTGGATTAGGAACAATACATCTTTTAATTATTGCTTTATAATATAAAACATAAAGATTATATATTTGATTTAACTATGTACAGATGTAATAAAAAATGTTATGTAAAAACAGAATACATTTTAATAATTCATTGTGTGTATGTACTTCGAAATAAATCTAGATCATGATAGATTACATGTTGTACAGTATGTTTCAAATGTATAGATAATTATCTTAATATGTCCAAGATGTTTTTAATCTACATTAAAATATATTTATTTAAATATAGATGTATTTAAAGAGATATACTTTAATAAACGTATATTGAAATAGGTATAAATTAAATAAAATTTTTAATATATGTTGGTAATACATGTTAAAATCCTAGTGTAAATATACATCCGAATTTCCAAGGTGAGGTTTAGTACTCACGTGGAATATCGAAAAGCCAGGGAAGTGAAAAAATTAAGTTTCACAAATAATAAATTCATGTTTTAAATAGCAACCTATTAAAAAATGTTGTTTTAAAAAGAAAGAAAATAGTTACTGTAGTAAGACACAATAACACGCCAAATAAATACTAATTCAGAAGCCAAACAACGAAAATCGGCATTATGTTTTCAAAATTTTCACAGGACTAGTTTCGATGATTTTACCGAACCACCATCCTCAGCTGCAAAACAGCAAATGAACAAGATAGGAAATAATGATTAGATAAGATAAGAGAGCCTGGACAGGAATAAGCAAGTGGCGCCATCTGTTGATGAAACCATAACTAAAACATAATTTCTTTAAAGGCCGAAGGCAAAGATGGATTGGAATTAGGATCGTTAACTAGAACAGAAAGATTTTTTTGAATGTGAAATGCTTCTAGAAAATCTAAATCTCCAATGGAAGATGTTTTTTGAATAATTTTGGCAGCAGAAAAATTGAAAGTGTGATTTTTGGACAACAATGTTGAGCAACAGAAGACTTCTGTGTTTCCTTTTTTCTAACATATGCCTCATGTTCCTTGACGCGAAATTTTAAGGCTCTCTTATTTTGGCCAATGTAAATTAAACCACACTGGCAAGGAATCCTATAAATACCCCCAGGAATTCATATCCAGAATGGGGTCCTTGAGTATGGAACTCGGAATTTTATTGATGGAAGAATACACAACCCGAAAGTTAAATTTCTGCAAAATATGTGCAACTTTATAGCTAAGTGATGGAAAGAAGGGAATGACAACAGAATTTTTATTGTCTCCTAAAAGAAGAGTGTTCCTTTTAGTGTGTTGAGATGATAATTTTTTTTTCCCCCCGCTACGTAGACGATACTTTTACCCTGTTTGAAGGTAATAAAGATGATTTAAATAAAGTTCTTTCAACAAAGAATTCTATTGATCCTGCTATTCAGTTCACTTTTGAACTTGAGACTTGCAATTCTCTTCCGTTTCTCGACATTCTGGTCACACGTAACACATCCAACTTCAGTACTACGGTTTACCGTAAACCTTCATTGGTTTGCCTTCCACCACACTTTAAATCATGTCATCCGACTAAACAAAAGTTAGCTTCATTTTATTCCTATGTTTTCCGTGCTCTTCAAGTTTGCTCCTTAAAACTAGGATGAAGAACTAAATTATTTATGAAGAACTAAATTATGATGAAGAACTAAAGATGATTATGATGAAGAACCTTGATGAAGAACTAAATTATTTAAAAGCAATAGCTATTGACAGGGGCCTTTCACCCAACATTATTAATCAAGCAGTTAAAAAATTATCATCTCAACACACTAAAAGGCCCACTCTTGTTTTAGGAGATAATAAAAATTCTGTTGTCATCCCCTTCTTTCCATCAATTAGCTATAAAGTTGCACATATTTTGCAGAAATTTAACTTTCGGGTTGTGTATTCTTCGATCAATAAAATTCCGAGTTCCATATTCAAGGACCCCATTCCGGATATGAATTCCTGGGGTATTTATAGGATTCCTTGCCAGTATGGTTTAATTTACATTGGATAAACTAAAACTAAACTAAGCCTTAAAATTTCGCATCAAGGAACATGAGGCATATGTTAGAAAAAAGGAAACGCAGAAGTCTTCTGTTGCTCAACATTGTTGGTTCGACAATCACACTTTCAATTTTTCTGCTGCCAAAATTATTCAAAAAACATCTTCCATTGGAGAATTGGATTTTCTAGAAGCATTTCACATTCAAAAAAATCTTTCTGTTCAAGTTAACGATCCTAATTCCAATCCATCCTTGCTTTTGGCCTTTAAAGAAATTATGTTTTATTTCTGGTTTCATCAACAGATGGTGCCACTTGCTTATTCTGTCCAGGCTTTCTTATGTTATCTAATCATTATTTCCTATCTTGTTCATTTGCAGTTTTGCAGCTGAGGATGGTGGCTCGGTAAAACCATCGAAACTAGTCCTGTGAAAATTTTGAAAATATAATGCTGATTTTTGTTGTTTGACTTCTGAATTAGTTACTGCAGTCATTAGTTTTCTCTCAAAACTGTTTTTCTTAGTTCATATCTGAAGCAATTTTTATCAGTCCATATCATTTTTCTATTTAGAAATATGCTTGTTCTGTCTCCCCTTTCTTCAGAAAGAGAATTTCTTTTCAGAAATGACTGACTTCCAAGTCATTACAATGAGTAGTTGTATATTATAGTAACTATATTAATGAAAAATGTATTCAATCCAGGTCAGTTTCTAACTGTTCAGTTATATTTTGAAAGAAATACCACATAAGTTACATTTATTATGAATGGTACAATGCTGTAGCTATACATGCATTTGTTTTTCAAAATGAACATTTTTTTTCCATAATTTATTTCTTTCAGGAGAAAAAAAAAGCCTATCTTTTTTCAATGATTTAGAGAGTAAAATAAATTATATTTTTATAATATAGTAATTTTGCTGTATTTTGCAGAGAATACTTAAAAGTATTCATTATTTGTGCTTCATTTTGTAATTAATTCATTATGCCTGCTTCAAAAAATTATTCTGTTTCATTGTGGAAAATTAGTAAAATTAAAAAATTGAATTTCTGGATCCTGGAATATGATCTAAATCTGTAACATATTTATTAATAATATCTATTAAAATTAAAATTAGGAATTAAATAGCTTTCTGATATTATCTATTATATTAGTACCACAATCATTTATACAGTAAGACCCCGCTTAACGCTGTTTCGTTTAGCTCTTGGATGTGGTGTAGTGGATTAGGAACAATACATCTTTTAATTATTGCTTTATAATATAAAACATAAAGATTATATATTTGATTTAACTATGTACAGATGTAATAAAAAATGTTATGTAAAAACAGAATACATTTTAATAATTCATTGTGTGTATGTACTTCGAAATAAATCTAGATCATGATAGATTACATGTTGTACAGTATGTTTCAAATGTATAGATAATTATCTTAATATGTCCAAGATGTTTTTAATCTACATTAAAATATATTTATTTAAATATAGATGTATTTAAAGAGATATACTTTAATAAACGTATATTGAAATAGGTATAAATTAAATAAAATTTTTAATATATGTTGGTAATACATGTTAAAATCCTAGTGTAAATATACATCCGAATTTCCAAGGTGAGGTTTAGTACTCACGTGGAATATCGAAAAGCCAGGGAAGTGAAAAAATTAAGTTTCACAAATAATAAATTCATGTTTTAAATAGCAACCTATTAAAAAATGTTGTTTTAAAAAGAAAGAAAATAGTTACTGTAGTAAGACACAATAACACGCCAAATAAATACTAATTCAGAAGCCAAACAACGAAAATCGGCATTATGTTTTCAAAATTTTCACAGGACTAGTTTCGATGATTTTACCGAACCACCATCCTCAGCTGCAAAACAGCAAATGAACAAGATAGGAAATAATGATTAGATAAGATAAGAGAGCCTGGACAGGAATAAGCAAGTGGCGCCATCTGTTGATGAAACCATAACTAAAACATAATTTCTTTAAAGGCCGAAGGCAAAGATGGATTGGAATTAGGATCGTTAACTAGAACAGAAAGATTTTTTTGAATGTGAAATGCTTCTAGAAAATCTAAATCTCCAATGGAAGATGTTTTTTGAATAATTTTGGCAGCAGAAAAATTGAAAGTGTGATTTTTGGACAACAATGTTGAGCAACAGAAGACTTCTGTGTTTCCTTTTTTCTAACATATGCCTCATGTTCCTTGACGCGAAATTTTAAGGCTCTCTTATTTTGGCCAATGTAAATTAAACCACACTGGCAAGGAATCCTATAAATACCCCCAGGAATTCATATCCAGAATGGGGTCCTTGAGTATGGAACTCGGAATTTTATTGATGGAAGAATACACAACCCGAAAGTTAAATTTCTGCAAAATATGTGCAACTTTATAGCTAAGTGATGGAAAGAAGGGAATGACAACAGAATTTTTATTGTCTCCTAAAAGAAGAGTGTGCCTTTTAGAGTGTTGAGATGATAATTTTTTTTCCCCCCCGCTAAGTAGACGATACTTTTACCCTGTTTGAAGGTAATAAAGATGATTTAAATAAAGTTCTTTCAACAAAGAATTCTATTGATCCTGCTATTCAGTTCACTTTTGAACTTGAGACTTGCAATTCTCTTCCGTTTCTCGACATTCTGGTCACACGTAACACATCCAACTTCAGTACTACGGTTTACCGTAAACTTTCATTGGTTTGCCTTCCACCACACTTTAAATCATGTCATCCGACTAAACAAAAGTTAGCTTCATTTTATTCCTATGTTTTCCGTGCTCTTCAAGTTTGCTCCTTAAAACTAGGATGAAGAACTAAATTATTTATGAAGAACTAAATTATGATGAAGAACTAAAGATGATTATGATGAAGAACCTTGATGAAGAACTAAATTATTTAAAAGCAATAGCTATTGACAGGGGCCTTTCACCCAACATTATTAATCAAGCAGTTAAAAAATTATCATCTCAACACACTAAAAGTCCCACTCTTGTTTTAGGAGATAATAAAAATTCTGTTGTCATCCCCTTCTTTCCATCAATTAGCTATAAAGTTGCACATATTTTGCAGAAATTTAACTTTCGGGTTGTGTATTCTTCGATCAATAAAATTCCGAGTTCCATATTCAAGGACCCCATTCCGGATATGAATTCCTGGGGTATTTATAGGATTCCTTGCCAGTGTGGTTTAATTTACATTGGCCAAACTAAAACTAAACTAAGGCTTAAAATTTCGCGTCAAGGAACATGAGGCATATGTTAGAAAAAAGGAAACACAGAAGTCTTCTGTTGCTCAACATTGTTGGTTCGACAATCACACTTTCAATTTTTCTGCTGCCAAAATTATTCAAAAAACATCTTCCATTGGAGAATTGGATTTTCTAGAAGCATTTCACATTCAAAAAAAAATCTTTCTGTTCAAGTTAACGATCCTAATTCCAATCCATCCTTGCTTTTGGCCTTTAAAGAAATTATGTTTTAGTTCTGGTTTCATCAACAGATGGCGCCACTTGCTTATTCTGTCCAGGCTTCCTTATGTTATCTAATTATTATTTCCTATCTTGTTCATTTGCAGTTTTGCAGCTGAGGATGGTGGCTCGGTAAAACCATCGAAACTAGTCTTGTGAAAATTTTGAAAATATAATGCTGATTTTTGTTGTTTGACTTCTGAATTAGTTACTGCAGTCATTAGTTTACTCTCAAAACTGTTTTTCTTAGTTCATATCTGAAGCAATTTTTATCAGTCCATATCATTTTTCTATTTAGAAATATGCTTGTTCTGTCTCCCCTTTCTTCAGAAAGAGAATTTCTTTTCAGAAATGACTGACTTACAAGTCATTACACTGAGTAGTTGTATATTATAGTAACTATATTAATGAAAAATGTTTTCAATCCAGGTCAGTTTCTAACTGCTCAGTTATATTTTGAAAGAAATACCACATAAGTTACATTTATTATGAATGGTACAATGCTGTAGCTATACATGCATTTGTTTTTCAAAATGAACATTTTTTTTCCATAATTTATTTCTTTCAGGAGAAAAAAAAAGCCTATCTTTTTTCAATGATTTAGAGAGTAAAATAAATTATATTTTTATAATATAGTAATTTTGCTGTATTTTGCAGAGAATACTTAAAAGTATTCATTATTTGTGCTTCATTTTGTAATTAATTCATTATGCCTGCTTCAAAAAATTATTCTGTTTCATTGTGGAAAATTAGTAAAATTAAAAAATTGAATTTCTGGATCCTGGATTATGATCTAAATCTGTAACATATTTATTAATAATATCTATTAAAATTAAAATTAGGAATTAAATAGCTTTCTGATATTATCTATTATATTAGTAGCACAATCATTTATACAGTAAGACCCCGCTTAACGCTGCTTCGTTTAGCGCTGTTTCGGTTTAGCGCTCTTTTATTTCAACCCGGGGATTCCACGAAATCGCTCGCAGCATACGGGGATTTCCCGAAATATTATGCAGCGATAGGTTTCAACTACATATCCGAAAGAGTGTACTTGTATTTCTTGTTTGGTGCGGTATTGTACAGACATATTTTGAAGGGGTAAGTGTGGAAGATGTTGAAGAAATAATTCAAGAAGCAGTGGCTAGTCTTTCTAATGATGAGCTCAAGGAATTAACTGAACAAGAAGAAAACAAAAATGTTGACAGCAGTGATTCAGAAGAAGAGCAAAAAGAACTTTCGATGGTGTTTGTAAAAAGGAGTTTGTCTACCATAACTGAAAAAATGGATCAATCCATTGAAAATTATCTGAATTTTGACAGGAGCTCAAAAGTAAGGCATGGTGTTAGAGATGCTCTGTCCGTTTATGAAGAACTTTTAAGAGAACAACGCAAACGAAAAAGGCAAACAACATTAGATGCTTTTGTCACAAAAAGGCAGAACATTGAAAACACGGAAGGCTAACTAAATATGACTGAGAATTTTGTTTGTTTTTTTTTAAGAATATTCGTTTTGTTATTTATATTTTGTTTTTATTTTTGCAAGAAATAATAATGTGGTATTAATTTGGGCTTTAAGAAATAAATGTTTGGTTTTATTTTTATTAAAAAAACATACTTTTTAAATTTAATACCTAACCAATTTCCTAGCCATCTTCCCCTAACCCCAATATTTACATGTAAAGATAGCCTCGTTTAGCGCTGTTTCGCATTACAAGCGGGGTCTTACTGTATATGTATCTGCATAGCCATATTCTGTTTTGAAATGATCTGTAGAAAGTAATGTTTTACATTTATATATAATTAGTTTTATTTAAAAATGGCTGTAGTAACTTTCTAAATATTATGTAAAGGAGTAAGTATATTGTAGCCTTACTCTTATAAAAAAAATAAGTTGTCAGAATAATATCATTATCGAACAATGAAGAAAGTAAAGTTACCATATTAAAATCATTATTACCTTACAATAAAATCATCAAAAACTGGCATGCATCTGATATTTCACTTTAGCCAATTACTGGTGAAGAGAAACTAAAGGGACCTGTAAAAAATGTTAACAAACAAGAGTTTTAGAGATATTTTAAAATGGAAAAATCTAGAATTTAATAACATGTATATTTAGATAGTATATTATTATTAATCTATTCAATATAATATCAGTAATGTTGTTCAAGTTAATGAAGAAAATTATTTCTATATATCTATTTGGAAGAAAAACAAGACAATATCAAATTTAAAATTAAGGGGAAAAAAAAGCAGTTTTAGATTGATACAGATTTTGGAGTCTTAACGAATTCTTTTGCACATAACATGAATGATGTGGTAGCTAGAAAAAGTAATTTTTTATTTTCCAATTTGGCCTAAAATTAGGTAAATTAAAAAGGTTTTTAAATATATATTTTATTTATATCTTTATTGCATAGGCTGATCATATGTACAGTTTTTTCAGCATTTTACAACTGACCAATTACTTAGGCCAGTTGGCTTAGTTATATTTAGAAATGTTAACTTCCAAAATGTTATGTAAAGGAGTAGTACATTATAGCCATACTCTTATTTTATTATCAGGTACTAATTTAAAGATGAGTAAAATGGGCTTGTGCTTTCAGAAAACCTCCCAGTTTTCCTGTTCTGTTTTAAAATGTAATAATATTCAGTTTTATGCTTTAAAAACTAAAATTAGAACTGAGAACAATTTTTAAACCTCTGTATTTTAATTTATGACTTTCTTCAAAACTAAGCCATTGTCTTGAACTTTACTAGCAAACAATAATATTAAGCTACTATATAATTTTAGATCTTTAAAGCTAAAGTAATGCGTTTTTCTTACATGGTGGTGGGGGGAATAGCAAAAGAAATTATTTCTCCACAGTGGGATTAACTTGATTGCATCACTTAGTCTTACCTTCGCAAGTTAATCAAGATTTGTAGCCAGTAAGAATTTTTTAGTTCTCCCCTCCCCAGTTTTATCCATTTAAAAAAAAAAGAAAAACTTGTGTTAGATGTTTGAAAACAAAATACTCAAACAACTTTGTTCAAACCTTTGGTTCAAACAACTTTAGATAACTCCAAACTAAAAATATTGAATTATTAGGTTATTTCCAGCAATATTTTATTTAATCATACCAATAATATCTGCTAAATTGGCAGGGGGGAAAAATAGGTAAGGCCTTCAGTTGATCAAGAGATGTATTATTAACCTACAGAAAAGACAAACACACAGGAATTGAATCCCAGCCTTTTTTTTTTTTTTTCCTTCGAAATTTATTGAATCCCTTTACTGAAGAGGATATCTTTGGTAAGAATTCATTGGTAGTAGTGCCATTTCTAAAGATATATCTGATTTCTGAAAGTTTATTTCATCCTTACACTTTTGTCACCATTCCCTTAGCAAAAAGAGACAGAAAAAATCATACTTTTTCCTTCATTTTTAATGTATATAAAATTAAAATAATTATATATAAATGAAAAAAATTATTAATGCTATGCAGCTATGTACAGATATGTAATTTCTCGTCTTTTAATTGTTTATCTCTTAAAAATTTGAAATATGTTTTCATTGTTTTCATAATTTTTTAAATGAGTTAGAAGTCTAATATCAGATTTAAAATTAAGTGAAAAAAGCAATTTCAGATTGGCATAGAAGTCTAATTCTTTGTCACGTAATGTGAATGATGTGGTAGCTAGAAAAAGTAATTTTTTACTTTTTTGCACTTAATTAACTTTTTTTACTAAAAGTATGTAAATTAAAAATGTTTTTAAATACAGTCAAAAGTTGTTAATTCGGACACCCATAATCCGGACCTCAAAGCTACAAACTTTCTGCGCGTGCATTGCGGCGTTTACGTGCATGCGTAAGACCTTTACGGCTGCGAATATGCTTGTGCGCATGCTCATAAAACATTTACACATGCGCGTTTAATGTATAACGGACGGTGTAAGCTAAAATTATCTAATTCAGTTAATGTTGCAGATTGTGTTGTTTCTAAATCTTCGAATTGGATCCGGATTATTATTTTTTGCAGACTGTTAGAGCAATTTTATAAAAGTAAGCTTGAACTTTCGATTATATCAAATAGAATTTCCGATATATATTTGTTAATATGTAAAGCATCTAAAGCGAAAGTATGTTTCGAAATCCGAAATCTGTTTATCAATTTCACACTGCTCGGTGGGGGGGGGGACGCCGCAGCCTGCAATTAATTAGAAGTTAATTTGTCAGTACTATCCTTATCTTCAGGGCAGATGTTTTTATTTTATTTGGCTTATAATTCCTTACCAAATGTAGTATTTCATCCTCAGTCTTTGATATGATTTAAAACAAGTTCCTGGTCATTATATTATTTCATAAATTACGGTTACGCCGCAGCCTGCAATTAATTAGAAGTTAATTTGTCAGCACTATCTTCAGGGCATATTATCTTCAGGCACTTATCTTCAGGGCAGATGTTTTTATTTTATTTGGCTTATAATTCCTTACCAAATGTAGTATTTCATCTCGATGTACTCCGTCTTTGATATGATTTAAAACAAGTTCCTCGTCATTATATTATTTCATAAATTACTGTTTCATATTTTTAATTTTGTAATTTCTGCATGCCATCTTACCAGATTTAAACCGATGATCTAAAATCCGGAAAAATCAATAATCCGGAATCGCCGAAGTCCCGACGAGTCCAGATTAACGACTTTTGACTGTATATATTTTATTTATATCTTTATTACATAGGCTTGCCATATTTACATTTTTTTCATCATTTTACGATTGGCCAGTTACTTTTATAAGAGTATCAGCTTTGTTCCATTTTTTATAAAAGCTATAAATGTGCTTTTACTAAGCTATCACAAGTTATTGTGCTCTATAAATGGCTATAGAAAGTAAGTAAATAAGAGAAACTTGCTGCGATTTTTAAAATTTGTTGCAGGATTTTAGAGCTGATATTTTCAAAAAGTAGAGTTCTTACTGAAAAAAAGATTTTCTGTTATGAACAGAATGTGGCCAATGGAGAAAGTTCAAAATATATGTTAAATTTTAATGCAAAAATCTGTTGCATAATTCCAATCAAAAAAATATCATGATGCTATTGTGATGAAATATAATTCATTTAACAGTGTATCTAAATTTGTATATGATAAGTTCTGTTACTGAAATGACAAGTTCTGTGTGTTTTTTGTTGTAAAATATTTTCTGTCTTCTTTCTTTCTCATGATTAACCCTCATCCTGTTTCTGTCGTAAAAAAAGTATTGTCATCCTGTTGTTGCATTTAAAAAAATTTAATATGTAATTTCTATGTGATGGCAACATAATTTTATTAGCAAAGAAGAACTGATGAGGAATACTGATTCTGTCATTTGGGGATTTAGTGGAGGGACGACTACGCCGGAATTGGATGAAACACAGAGGTAATAAAAATACTTAATGCATTTGTTATATCATTCTGAAGAATGCTTGCTTTTTTAATTATTTATGTAAGAAAGTAATAGAAGTTTTTTTTAAACATATCAGACATTATCTTTTAAATTTTATGAAAAAAGTTCAAATTTGCATTAGTTTTTTTTGTAGAAAAGTTATGTGCGTTTCAAAAGTATATGAAGAAATGTCTTTTCTTCGTGTAAAAGAAAAAAGGGCAAAATTGTTTTGCAACATTTTGCCTAAAACACAATGCTTACAGTAATGATGCAAAATCAGGTAAATAAAACAGGTTGCAGTGAAAGGAAATGGAAAGAAATTTAAATAAATAAATAAAATATGAAAGTTTTGAGATTTTGGAAATTGCTGAGAAGGATTTGTTAAGTCATTTTTGCTTTTGCTGAGCTCGCACTTTACCTTTCTGCTCTTGCATTCACTCCTGTTAACCCACCATTTTCTTTTTGTCTCTTTAGCTTTATTATTAGGCTTTGTTTTCTTCACACTTTATGCCACATAAAGTTAAACAACAAAACCACAAATTTTTAAAGCTGCATAGTAGCATATGTTTAGAATTTCCAATGCAGTGTTAAGCGTTAGCATAACATTTTTATATATTTTTCAGCCTTTTCTCAGTTCATCATAACAGTATTCAGTTTTCTTAAGATAAGTGACAAAAATTTTTTTGTCTTTTTATTATTAAATTTATATATATTAATTTTATTTATTAAATATTGCATTATTCACACTTATGCCAAGTAAAATTCAAATTGTGCAAAAAAAAAAAAAAAAAAAAAAAAAAAAAAAAACACAAAATATTTAAAAACAGCATATCTTTGGAATTCTCAGTGGAGTGTTAGAGGTTGCCATACATACTTTTATGTTTGCAATATTATTTTTTTTAACTGGCGGCCCACATAGGTGAGCTGCTTAAAATAGTTATCATAAAAAAAAGTACAGTACAAAATCTTTAATACGAACGTCCATAATCCGGAATGATCTATTATCCGGACCTCAAAACTACAAACTTTCTACTCATGTGCATAATATCTTTATGCATGCGCATAATACGTTTACGCATCCACGTTTAATGTATAACGGACGGTATAAGCTAGGCTAAAACTATCTAATTATCTATTTCAGTTAATGTTGCAGATTGCGTTGTTCCTTAATCTTCTAATTGTATCCGACTTATTATTTTTTTGCAGACTGTTAGAGCAATTTTATAAAAAATAAGCTTGAACTTTCGATTATGTCAAAAAGAGTTTCCGATTCTGGAGGTGCCAAAGGATCTACAAAGCGAAAGCATGTTTTGATGTACCGCTTCCGATAGTGAAGAAAGTGACAGAGAGGTTATTGAAAACGAAAACATTTTGATTGAGAAGTGAGTCGGTATTCTCGACACAGCAATTACAGGACTTGAACAGTGGAACTTTGTAACTGAAGAAGAAATTATGTCTGTTTATAGAATTAAAGAGAAAGTATTAGCACAAAAAATGAAGCAACTTAAACAACTTGCATTGAAAGAAATGTTTAATAAAGTAAACAAATAAATATTAAGCTTTTTTTTTTTTTTGTAAATTTTTATACCCTTTAGATCATAATTGCTCTTTATTTCATAAATTATGGTTTCATATTTTTAATTTTATAATTTCTGCATGCGATCTTACCAGATTTAAATTGATGATCTATAATCCAGAAAAATCCCTAATCCGGAATTGCCGAAGTCCCGACAAGTCTGGATTAAAGACTTTGTACTGTATATAATGATTTTAATGAATCGAGCTAGTGTAATTTAATAAAAATATTGAGTATTTCTAATTAGACATCTCATAATTTTAACACATGTTTATTTAAATCAATCCCATTAAAAAGTAGAAAAAATATTAAGAACTGTTTATCACTCAATAAACTTCCAGATTAAGTTTGAAAGTATCTTAGGCTTTACAGAATGACAACACACCAGGGCATGGAAGATAGGAGTATTTTATTTTTGGCCAGTGGCAACACAATGCTTTTTTAGAGCTGAGTTTGTTAATTAAAATTTACATTCTAATAAAATAAATTTCTTACATTTTTCTGAATGGCAACAGTCTTGCATGCTGGAGATAAAAATGTTTTATTTATAATGTTATTTTGTTGAAATGTTGCCACTGCTCACTTTCAAATTGTTGAGTTTGTTAATTAAGAATTTCTTAAAGTTTTACAAAATGGCAAATAAGTATTAAAACAAATTCAGAATTTATTTAAGTTTGGGCTTCCAGGTGCACGTGCATGAGTGGAGGACTACGTTATTCAAAATTCGATGGCAAAGCAAACATTAAGAGCATGAAAAACATAAAAATAGAAACTGTTATTTTCTTTAGTAAAGTAACAAGATTTGACATGAGAAGAAAGGAAAATAAAAAAAGGCGTTCTAATAAACTGCAATGCTGGAATTAATTGTATTATGCATTTTTAGAATATCAAAGGAAGAGAGAGAAAAACCATCAGATTTCCTTGTAATGCATCAGATACTTCTATAAAGTAACATCAATCATCTAAAGTTGAATTTTGTGTTGATTTGCTTCGAATTTTCTCCTAGCAACTCTGTCATTAATTTACAGTTCTTTAAATATAGCTAAATATGTAGTGCCTACGATTTGCCATTTGATGAAATATAAAATCTTCAGTTTACCTTTAAAAATTATACCTGGTTAATTAACTGAGCAACTGAGAAACAGCAAATAAACTTTTTAATGATTTAAATCTTTATTTTAATTTTAGCATATAGAGACTGGTAATTTTCATGAACATTTGCAGCATTATATAATTAATAAAGACACTTGTTGGTTATCCCCTATCTGCCAATATATTGTCAAAATTACTGCCTATGATTTTGATTCCTGCAGGCATTTGGTAATCCTAGAAGCTGTTCCAGATACATCTACAATAATATTTTTATTTATTTTTCGTTTCTTGTTAATATTTTCTTCCACTCTCCCTTTTTTGTAGGGGGGGGGAGATAATGAGGTAGGGTTAGTTAATTTATTTTTTTATTTTATCCTCAACTTCAATATTAGATTGACGTAAATATGCAAACATTGGAATGTATGGGGGGGGGGTTCAGAAAAATAGAGGAATAAGTGGCAGTGTTGTACAACTCATCATGAGTTAGTATTTTCTTACTTACTAGAGTTCATATGGAGACACGTACAAATTGTAGGAAATAACAATATGTTTGGTTCCATTTTGTGTGCAACTGATGAACAATACCATCAGGAAATCAAAAAACCAGATTTCATCACCAAAAGGCTCCAATTGATTGGTCTCAGTGTATCAGTTAGTATCAGATAACAAACAAGTGCCTTAATATAGATGTTTCTAATATATTATATTCATTTGTGATAGAGCCTTGTAACAAAATAGTTTGGATTTTTTATATTTAATTTTGGTATTTTTGAAGTATTAAATATGTTATTATATAATTGGTGTTAAATATTTTCAGAATATGTGAGAAAATATGGACAGCACTTAATAGCCGGGTCTGCAATGTTGTCATTGTGATATTCGTCTTCACCGAAGGAGTAGTAGTTCTGTCTGAATTACTAGTGGATCTGAATGTTGTGCAAGGTAATTTGTGCACAAGGTCTCTTTCATATTTTAATATTAAAAATATGCATTTCAAAATAAAGCCTGTCTCCAAGTATAGGTAAACAAGCAACTGCCTATTGTAACTATTTTTGGAAGTTAGTAATAAAATTGTTCTGAAGAGAAATGAAGATGCAGTGAAGTAGTGAGAATGAAATACTCAAATATGGAGCTGTATTATTAAGCATGGGGTGAATACTCTGATTGGAAATCTTATAGTCACTTTAAATTTTAAAATATGTGGAAAAGCTTTTGACTCACTAGAAAGATAATAGACTTAAAAACACTCTGGGTTGGGGTTGAGATTTTGCAAAAGTGTTTTTAACTTGTATTCAAACCCAGTAATATTCAATGAAAGTAATGAATGTTCAGTCATAAACATTCCATCAAAGTTCCTGTAGCTCCATGAAAGCTGTTAACAGCAAACTCTGTGTCTAAAAAGTCTGTTTAAGCAAACACTTTTGTCAGTGATGTGATGGTTTCAACAGATCAATGTGAAGAATGGTACACCGATTCATTTTTAATTTTGAAAAGATGGTTAGAAGCTGATTAGCAGCTAAAACATAAAAATTTGCAACTTTTTGTAACACAAATGACAGCTGAAGTTTTAGTAAGCAGACATCAGTTTGCTTTTAATATGGAAGAGATGACTTCACAAGATTCTGTTAAAAGCGGAAACAGAAAAAGTTGCTTTGTATATTCACAAGCTATTTATCCTAAGTCACAGTACAAATTTTTTGACAATTTCGTTGTTATTAATTTCAAGCAAAAAGGAGTTTTTCTATTTGTTTCAGGTTTTTGTGTGACTCAAGTTGAATTTTTTTGCACTCTTGTCTATCGAAAATATTTGTGAAAAGTACAATAATATCATTTGTGAGAAAGCCTTACAAAAGACACATAAATTTTTGAATTATTTAATTGTTACATGTATTTTGCATTTATCATACATTGAAAATGGTAAAAATATTGCAATATTAATTAAATAAGGATTTGGAATATTAATATATTTATTATGTAGGATGCTGAAAATGCTGTAGCTAAAACTCTGAATTAATGGAATGGTATTCAAAATTAATTTTCTTAGATCATTGTGTGATCTGGCGATAGTTGATTTTACGTTTTCTTGAAAATTCAGGCTTAAGAAAGCTTTGAGGACTAAGGTCATATAATCAGATCAATTTTGAAATCACTAATTGAAAATAAAATTATTGTTAGTACTAGTTTCAGCAATGGATCTGTCACCTGCAGAAATGCGTCGAAATTGGCAGCAGTTGTGCCGATTTTAAATTATTTCCATAAAATTAAACAAACTACCTGTTTGCTGTAAAGTAAAACTGATTTATTTATATGTTTAAGATTTGTGTTCTGAAAACTGGCTTATTTTCTTCTAGATCCCGAATGGAAGCCAAAGACTGTCAACTGTAGTCAAAATTCTTCTATTATGCCAAACGAAAATGTCAGCCCGAGAATCAAAAAAGCCAAAGAAGCTTTTTCATTCTGCAGTATTACTCTACTGACCATATTCATCATTGAGGTAAAAATTAAAACGAAACTTTAAATCTGTTTTGGTACTTTTTTGGTTAATGCAACATCACTTGGTAGTAGGTGCAAATTCTGCACAAAATATAAGAAAAGATGGCAGTGGTAATGCTAATGGTCTCCATGAGATCTGTAATACATCTCCATGAGAAATAATGATTATTTAATTACATCTGTTGCAGGTGCCATTCTTAAGTGGGTGACACAAATTCCTATTGTTTTGAAAGTGTTAAATAATATTAGGGATCAAACTGGAATCTATTGCATAGGATTCAACATTTCACTACCAAGCAAAAATACACTTCTAATAGTATACAGATATTTGGATCAGAATATGGTTACCCTGTCCATTTTACTTATTCCTGTTATCTTGTGGCAAATTTGAAAGATTAAATGTCCCTCAGTGCAAGCTTCTACTGTCCACTGGGTTGATGGCTTCTACTGAAGTTGGTGAACGACCTTAGAGGATCAAACTAAGATCTGCCAAATAAAATTCAAATATTTTACCATGAAGCAAAATCACATTTCTCCTCTAACCAAGAATTGTGCAGTGATTCCTAATTGTAATTATCAAAGTTCTATGGATTTGAGCTCTTTTTGATACCCAAAGTACATAAACCAAATCATTGTTGGAAAAGGGAATGTATTTCAGATAAGCTTTCTCTTTGTCAAGCTTTTTTCTTGTGATAGTGTGTTTTGTTTAAGCACCATTTCAGTTTCAGTAGGTATAAAATCTATTGCATTTTTAATGTTTTTGAGCAGTCTTTCAATATTTGTAGTATACATGTCCCAGAAGACAGTTCATCATTTGTCAATTGTCAATATATATTATCCATATTGATTCCTTCCTTTTGCCAAAAAGTTTGCACCTCCACAAAAAAGGAGTTAAAAAACCTTTGAGGGAGAATTATTGAATTATGTTCAGTCTTCTCACTGATTCATTATGAAGTCAGTGCATGGCTCCTTATATATTTAAATAAACAAATTACCATGTTCAGCACTTTGGGCACAGTTAGGGCTAGTTCCTCAGTGACTGAAAAGTGCTACTTCTTTATTTAGCTCATTTATCAATTAAATATATCCAAATAAAAAAAAAATAAGTATCTAAGGTTACAAAACTTATATTTATCAAATGCGTAAATTATAGGATTCGTTTCTAACAAAATAACTTAAAATGAGTATAACAGAGAAATCTCTCTCTTTTTTCTCCCCCCTTTTCTTAGCAATCCTTCAGTTCATTAATAATTATTTTGAGTTCTGTGCTAAAAAAATTAAGGCAAGAAATCATTGAGTGTTAAAATTCTTTAAAAATCTTTTTTTTTAAATTTTGTGCTGAAATATTATTTGAATATAAAAATTTCTTTTCTTGAAACTTTAGATAAAAAATATTATTACAACAAATGGTATTAATACTTTTGTGACCATCTCTGCATACTTCAAGAGTTGTTAAACTGAAAATTTTAAATTCTTTCTTAATCAAGCTTTTGTGTATCTTTGTTGTAAACTTTTCAAACTTTTATGAAACTGAAAAATCTCAGTACTTAACGGAAAATACCGTCAACCATTTTTGCCTATTAAAGAAAAGACGCCAAACTATGCGATTTTTCGCCAAACATGGAAAAGTCTTTTTCAAACGTGCTGGGTTTGGTGTAACGTTTATTAAACGTGTTAGTTTTTATTCTTGAGTAAAGACTCCATTTTAACCCTCTATCACGCATTAAAAAAAAAAAAAAAAAAAAAAAACCTTAAATTTGGGCCCTGCCTACTACAAAAAAGCATGCTGTTGAATATTTCCAAAGCTATCCCATAACTAATTCCATAAGATGAAATAATTGCTTTTACAGTATATCTCCTTAATAAAAAATAATGGAAATTTTTAATGAAAAATTAAATATAAAAAAAAATAAATTTAAAAAAAATCTGAAAGGTTTCATATTTTAAAGTACGTCCAAAGGGGTGTTTTTCTAACATTTTGTGTGTTACCTTTATTTATTAAATATCATGTTCTTTAAATCATAAAATTCAGTTCAATAGCAATGTAGCAAAATAATTTTAAAATGAGCATACCTTTAGAATTTCCGATACACAGTTCCGCATGGTGGAGATAAAAAAGTTCCCCCCATAGAGTATTGCCATTGCTCGCTTTTAAATCGTTGAGTTTGTTGCTCAAAAATTCGTTAAAGTTTTACAAAATATGAAATCGATAATAAAACAAATTTCAAATTTGGTCTTCCACATGCCCATATTCGTAGAAGAATTATGTCATTCAAAATTTGATGGCTATATGTACTGTCGTTTATCACAATGCGAGAAATATACATACATTTATGCAGATTTTTCATTATTTAATTTCTTCAAATATAATGCAGGACTGTAACATTTATTGGCAACAGTTTGAAAAGTGAAACGGACATTTATAGTGATTCAACACAAAATCGAAAAACGAAAACAATAGTCCTTCAGGAACAAAACTGCTTTGAACTAATAAATGATAATATAATATATTTGAAAGAAAAATAAGTACAGAAGGTTTTTTCTTGTATTTAGTAAATGTGTTTTTTTCGTTTGGCGCCGTTTCTTGTGGTCGACGGGATTTTCGGTGTACAAAAATCTCAAAGCAAATGATGTTTTGTTATCACAAAACAAAAAATCAAAATAAATCTAAGAACTAAAGTTAATACCAAAACTAACATACTTTAAGATGTTTATTAATTTTAAAATAAAATATTGGACATGCATTTAGCATTAAAAATGAAAATATTTATTAATTTAAAAATAATGTATTGAACAAGTGTTTACTAATACAACATAGACACATTACTTTAAAATCAAATATTAGGTAAATTTTTTTGCTGGAAAATAAAGACAATAATTAATTTTAAGATAAAATAAGGAACAAGTGTTTTATCACTACAAAATACATTTAGCTCTAAAAGAAAGTAAGGCTATTGATGTATTAGTGCAGCAACCTGGACACAATCGAGTGAATTCCCCCCTCCCCCGGCCTACCAGCTGCCAAGCGGTAAAGTCGCTGAACACTGGTAGCTCGGTCCGAGGTTCGAATCCCGTGAACAGGCTGGCTGCATGGGCATTTTTGTGGTTTTCCCCATGTGTAATATGTATACGAGACAGTTTTCCTTACAAAGTCATCCATGAAGGCATCACTCCCCTTATGCAGATAGCATTAGTGTGCTTTGCCATAATTAAATGTGCCACCATCCATCCCCCCAGAAGAAAAAAATGATGAATTGTAATTGCAAAAATTATTTATTATATACCAACGTATGATTACATATATATTTTGGGTTTTAATTAAATGTTTATTTTTAAGAGTCTATCAATAAAACTGCTTTTTCTAAAATTTTTAGTTTGGTAGAAATTTCATGGCAGTTACTTTAAAAATAGATTCAAAGCAGTTGTTCTGTTTTGTGTGATTTTGTAGCAAAATACTGCATTCAAAGAGAAATTTTACTCAGTTCCTTCCATAGTAAGCACATATTTTAAAATAGAGTTTAAGACAAATAATTTTTAAAAAAGTCTGTAAAAACTGTAAGAACTTGGAATGCCTCCCAAAAACAACTAAGCATGTGAAGGTAGTGGTGATACTTAGTCACAAACTGAAGAAAGTTTTGCATATGATTGGTGAAGAAATGATATTTATGTGATTGACACAGTATGACATATTGTGAAAATTTGGCAACTTTTACTTAAGGTGGTTGTGCCATGGAAGTACCAAAATAAGTGTTTGAATGAATTTTAAAATGAAATGTTGAGCAATTGTTTAGACCTAGAAAATAAAAACATATATTCCTTATAGAATAAAGCAAAAAATATTATAAATACAGTCAAAAGTCTTTAATCCGGACTCGTCGGGACTTCGGCGATTCCGGATTATCGATTTTTCCGGATTATAGATCATCAGTTTTAATCTGGTAAGATGGCATGCAGAAATTATAAAACTAAAAATATGAAACCGTAATTTATAAAATAATGAGCAATTATGATCTAAAGGGTATCCAAATTTACCAAAAAAGAAGCCTAATATTTATTTGTTTACTTTATTAAACATTTCTTTTAACGCGCGGATGCGTAAAGCATATCTTACTCATAGCCGAAATTAGAAAATTGCAACCAGAAAACTATGTGATTTGTATTCGTGATATTTATAATGACGAGGAATTTGATTTAAATCATATCAAAGACGAGTACATCGAAATTAAATACTACATTTAGTAAGGAATTATAAGCCGACTAAAATAAAAACATCTGCCCTGAAGATAACGATAGTGTTGACAGATCAACTTCCAGTTCATTGCGCGCAGCGACGTGCCCCCCCCCCCCCCGCGCAGAGCAGTGTGAAATTGATAAACAGATTTCGGAACGGTTAGATAAACAAAGGATATGCTTTTATTCATTTTTTGTAGCAATTCGTTTTTTGTTTGATGGACATCGAAACATACTTTCGTTTTCTAGATCCTTTGGGAGCTCCAGCATCGGAAATTCTATTTGACATAATCGAAAGTTCAAGCTTACTTTTAGAAAATTGCTCTTACAGTCTGCAAAAAATAATAAGCCGGATCCAATTTGAAGATTAAGGAACAACGCAATTATCAACATTAACTGAAATAGATAATTAGATAATTTTAGCTTATACCGTCCGTCATACATTAAACGCGCACGCGAAAACGTATTCTGCACTTGCGCAGATGCATATGCGCAGTCGTAAATGTCTTGTGCACACGAGTAAAACGCCTATGCGCATGCGTCACTGCGGCGCATGCGCAGAAAGATTTTAGCTTTGAGGTCCGGATTATAGATCATTCCGGATTACGGGTGTCCGAATTAACGACTTTTGACTGTATTTAGTACTACAAAATAAAGACACTCGTTAAATTTAAAAAGATCAATTGATATTTTATAGTATATATAAAGCAGTTGTTGGAGGGGGAGATATTTTATAGTATATAATTGCAAATTATGTAAATTTTTAACATATTTTAAACATATTTAAAAAAATTATTTTTAGAACATGAAAAATTAGTTTCATTACAATTTTTATTTCCTTCGTCGTATGAAGTATTGTAATCGCAAAAAATTTGAGATATCATATTTCAACAAAAATAACCATGTGATTTTTTCCCCCTGACATCTATAGGTATGGACAGAATGAAAGAGTCTTTTTTCCAAAACAGATTGTAAAATGGATTTAAAAAGGGGATTTTCCGTGATGTTTGTACGTGCGTATGTATCTCGCATAACTCAAAAAAGATTCCCCGTAGAATGTTGAAATTTTGTATATGGGACTGCTATGACAACTAGTTGTGCACCTTTCTTTTTATTGCAATCGACTGCACCAAACTTACACACACACATATATAGATATACATATGCACATATACATATATATATATGTAAGCTGCTAGAGTGTGTGTCGCCGATAGTTTATTGTTGCCACTCGGAAAAATAAGCATGCAAATTAACATTTCCGTAGTTTTTAATTAATATCTCGGCCGATTAAAGTCGTACGAAGATGAGAACAGTATCGATGGATTCGTAGAATTTTTTGGTATCCGAGGATACTCGTCTCGAATTTCAACTCAGTGTTGTTCCGTAGATATTTGATAAAAAAGAATTTTGCACGTAGCCAAATCCCTCTAATAGGGAAAACCCAAGAAAGAAAGTGGGAAAATTAGTTTTTAATTAATATCTCGGCTAATTAAAGTCCCAAGAAGACACGAATGGTCAAAACAGCGTGCCATGGACCTGCGAAATCCAATGGTGTGCTTCACTAAGCCTAGGAGCCAGCCGTTTCGGAGGAGATGATGTTACTTCATCCCATATATATATATATGTGGTTTAAGTGTCTGTTTGTTGCGGATAGTTTATTTGTTGCTTGTGTAACTGTACCAGCCAGTGGGGTGAAGTTGCCACGGCACAGGGTTGCCGTTTCAATTGAGATGTAGACAATTTCCTGTAAAACTTGCCTTTGCTATGACCATCCATAAGTCTCAGGACCAAACGCTTAAGCGTGTTGACATTTTTTTACCTGAGCCTGCATTTGGACACGGCCAACTTTATGTTGCCTGTTTAAGAGTTCGTGAAAAACGAACGTAAAATTAAAAATAATGGATGGTCCTTTGCAAGGCGAGCTTAAAAATGATGGAAAGATCTACACAAGAAATGTTGTGTACAAAGAGATCTTTGACATGTGAATTAACATTTCATTATTTAAATCACCTTTATTTATTGAACTAGCGGTGGCTCTTAAGAAATGTACCGCCAGTGGTTTTCTTCATTGCACTGTAATTTAAGCAATTAAGCAAGTAGAAGGCAGAAGCCCCATGGGGCAGTAAGCAAAGGGGTGTCCTCGCCACCTGCCCTGGGTAATTCAGTTTAAATTAGCAGACACCTTTGCACAAATAATTTTAATACTGCTACTGTCAGTCACTACTGTCAGTCAGTTATTTCTTAAATCTGCTACTGTCAGTCAGTTATTTCTTAAATGGTAGCACTAAAATTGGTTGTTGTTTTAATCATTTCTTTTCCTGCTATTTTATTGAATATCTGAATGAGTTTAGTGTTTTAATGACTTCATCTGAAGAATAAATAACTAACTTAAAGTGGTAATGCTTATTTCTATATTCTGTTTTCTAAATAGTAAATTTCAATGCTAAAGTTTTTGTATTATTTTAATAGCTGTAATATGTTTTTTAAATTTATATTTGGAAGGCTCCATGGAGGACTTTTTAAGTGAAACTGGCTTGTATCCATGTTACACATTGGGAAAACCATGAAAACGCCCATGCAGCCAGCCCACTCACTGGTACTTAAACCTTAGTACTGAACTATCATTGTTCAGCAGCTTTTACTGCTTGGCGGCTGGTGGAGTAATATTTCTGGTTTAAAATAAAATTTGGTGGTCCTTTGCCCTATTCAGAAAATTTATTCCTACCTGATGTGTTTTTGGCCACTGTCTTTAATTTTTGATTTTCAGAACAACTAAAGTTTTGCTAAACTGAAAGTGAAATGTGCAGGAAAAAATATTGAGTAATCAAAATTTTAACTTCTTGAATAAAATTTATATTAATTCAGCATTCACGTTGACGTGAATTGGCATGAGAGTATTTTTGATTTTTGAGGAGGCAAATATTCATGAGTGTCGAAAAAATCATTGGTCTTCTGCAGTTTGAAATGTGGTACTTTGCATGAAAAAAATCTGTTGTGGACAGCACATGGCTTCCTTATACAGCGTATTAAATTATACACATTCTTTGCTGCACTTACATTTTCTCCAATTACTATAACTCAATTAAATGATCCCTCAAGACAAGTTGAAAATGGCATAAAATATTGCAAATTTTGAAAATAAATATCCCAGGCAATTTTATTCATAATGAGTATGAAACTTTCCCAAATATAAGTGTAGAACTGGGAGACCACATTTAAAGGTTAATTTTTTAATTAGTCTAAAATATTTTTTTAAAAATTTGACTTTGTTGAATTTGATTTCCAAAATATAGACGACTTTTTAATTTGACTTTCGTAACATAAATATTTTCGTCATTTGAAACACTTCTGTAATTTCAAGTATACGACCACGACCAACAGTTGCAAAAATAAAGTCCAGGTGAGGACTTTTAAGCTGAGTAAGCGATTGTGTATATATATATGTATGTTTGGTACTGCTGATTGTAATAGAAAGGGAAATGTGAAGCTAGATGTTACAGCAGTCCTGTATCCAAAATTCCAATGTTCTGAGGTGTAACGAAAGTTCTAGATCAAAGTCGAATCACTCATAATCCAAAAGACGAGATGCATGGCCTGGAGGGTTTTCCATAAATTTTAATTAAGCTTAATATTTACATATATACAATGTAGGCTAAAATGCCTGAATCGAATATTTAATGCTCAAAAGGCAAGAATAGTTCCAGCTAAAATCTAAATCGAATTCTATTGCGTAGTGCATCGAAATTCTACCTTCAAGAAGAAAAAGAATATTTTTTCAAGTCACGTGTTCAGAAGGGGAAAGGTTAAGTAAGCCAATAGATGGACTCCTAACGCCATCTCTTGGTGATATCAAAGAATATTCCTTAACACACTCCCCACCTGATCTCTGACAAGAGTTCATCTAACTCAGTTATACATACAATCAAGTACATAAATCACTATTCTATAAAAATATTTAAAAATACTAATTAGTCAAACACAAGTATCCAATAGAAGTATCAAATAATAAATGTTATAACTAATAAATGAACTAAATTTTAAAATATTTTCCACTTAACTGAACAAACTTAACTAATGATATTCAATTTAATCATTAATAGACAAAAAAAAAAAAAAAAAAAAAAAATGTTGCTTCCATTTCCACCACAACTGTTTTAACAGCAATTCTTGATAACGCTTTCTTTTTAACAGCGTTTCTCTTCTCATTTCGCTACCGATGATTCTAGCAAAGGTCAAAGGATACTTCAAATCAGTTTGTCCAATGTTTAAGAAGTGCATTGGAGTCAACGGTTGCGGCTCATCATTGTCGTTGTAAACGTAACTTAGAGGTCGTGAATTAAGAACTGACTCCACTTCGACAAGTAGTGTAGACATTTCTTCGAAAGTCAACAATGCTTTTCCTACGATTTTTTCTTAAACATTCTTTAACAGATCTAACAAGTCTCTCATAAAACCCTCCCCACCATGGGGCTCGTTCGATTATAAATTTCCAATGGATTCTTTCTTTGGCAATGAAATTCTTGAATTTGTCATCTTTTAAAACTTTTGAAAAATTCTCAAGTTCTTTCTTTGTCCTCTTAAAGGTCTTGGCGTTGTCAGAGTAGATGATTACGCAGTTTCCTCTTCTGCTAAAAAGTCTGTGAAATGCAAGTAAAAAGGATTCTTTTGACATATCTGATACAAGTTCTAAGTGTACAGCTCGGGTTACTGCACAAACGAACAAAGCAATATAGTATTTTCGAGTGTCTTTAGAATTCTTTACGTAAACTGGTCCGGCGAAATCAATTCCACAGACTGCAAATGGAGGCGATTTTTGGATTCTATCCTTTGGTAAGGGTGCTGTCATCTGGTCTGCTGGTTTAGCTAAATATTTTTGGCAAATTATACAACCTTTTAATGCTTTTTTGACTAACTGTTGTCCTTTAGGAATCCAGAAGCGTGATCTCTGACTTTAGCTAAAGTTGCAGCAATTCCTCCATGCATTATCTTCTCATGTTCTTTGCATACAATCAGAATCGTTAGTCGAGAATTTTTAGGTAAGATTATTGGATGTTTATTATCTAGTGAGAAGTCAGAAAATTCCAGTCTTCCTCTCAACCTCGTGATTTCCTTTTCATCAATGTAAGGAAGAAAATTATACAAAGGAGAATTTTTTCCAACTGAATTACCTTCTTTGAGGGATTTATATTCTTCGGCAAGAAACTTCTTTTGCTCTGATCTTATCCAGAAATTTTCTGCTTCTTGTAACTCTTCAGCTGTGAGAGTTCCTTGAATGTCGCTGGTTTTTCTTAATTTTCTAATGAAACGTGTTGTCCAAGCAGTGACTCTTAACACCTTCTCTAATTTGCTATATTTTGATATGTCGAAAAGATCATCTGCACTTTTTTCGATTGTACATTCAAGTTGATGTATATCACCGGATCTCTTTCGGTATTCCAGCTTGTTTTCATCTATTGTTTCTTTAATATCTAATCTTGGCCAAAGTTCGTGAGGGAGTTGAAGCCATTGGGGACCTTGCATCCAAATGGTCTCATTTATTAACTTAGAAATCTTCGTTCCCCGAGATACGAGATCTGTAGGGTTGTCGACACCTGGGCAATAATGCCAATCTTAAGGTGAACTCAATTTTTGTATTTCTTCGACACGATTCCTGACAAAGGGTTTGAAGGCTTCAGGTTGTTTCTGGACCCAAAAATATGTAATTGTTGAGTCTGTCCAAAAATAGCACGGAATTCTCAATTTCAGTGCTTTCAGAATATTGCTGACTAACTTAACTGATAACAATGCCCCCATTAATTCTAACCTCAGTAAAGTAAGGGATTTTAGTGGGGCTACCCTATTTTTAGAAGAGACAAAGGCCGTTTTGATTTCTTTATTTTTGTTGTGAAACGTAAATATGCGACTGTACCATAGGCTTTGACACTTGCATCTGAAAAGCAATGTAGTTCGAGATTTTCGACATTAATGTTCGAGTGCATGAAAAGGTAACGAGAGATGGAGAATTCAGCCATTTGAGGTAGCTCTTCACACCACTTTCTCCATTCAGAGGACAAATCTTCAGGTAACGGTTCATCCCAATCTATTTGTGACAACCAAATCTTCTGTATTAAGCACTTTATTCTAACAGTGAAAGATCCTAAAATTCCAATCGGATCGAATATCCGACCCAACAAAATCGTTTTGTTTCTATTGGTTTAGATGTGAAAGACAATAAGTTCCGAACATCAAAATACAGTAAGTCCTTTGAATTATCCCATGCCATACCATTTAAGACTTTAAATGGGAAATTTTCTCTATTAAAATCTTCAGGATTTTCATCTGGAATGATACCCTTTTTTACCCACAATTCATGTAATTGTCTCGAGTTACTATGCCATTTGTGAAGCTGCATGCTTGCGTCCTTAAATATTTGGACCGATTCTAGACTCGTAGTTAATGCTTCATTGATCGTTGGTTGGCTTTCAATCACATCATCTACATATATGTTCTCATTCAAAAAGTTAACCGTTGTAGGATAAAGTTTATTATATTTTTTCAGATGATGTTTAATGGTAGTGGCTAATAGAAATGGACTACTATTTATTCCGAATAAAACTCTAGTGAACCTATGTATGTCAGGAGAAATGGTTTCATCATTAGGGAAATCGGAAAACAGAAACCTGGTTGCGTCTCGATCTTTTTCATGTATGAGAATCTGTAAAAAACTTGTTTTATATCTGCGGTGAAGGCTATTAGATTATACCGAAATCTTAACAATATTTCGAATATTTCAGGGTATAAATTTGGCCCAACATGTAAACAGTCATTTAAAGAAATGGATCCTAGGGCATGCGATGATGCATCATAAACAATACGTAATTTACTTGTAGCTCGATCCTCGCGTATAACTTCCCTATGTGGCAAGTAAAACACGACATCCTCTTCATTTGAAATTTCTGAAACTGGTTTGATAATATTTTGTTTTAACTGATCTTTTAATATGTTCCTGTACTCGGAAAATAGATTAGGATATTTTTTAAATCGTTTTCTAAGTCGATGAAATCTTTGTTCTGCGATTTCCCTATTATTATTTAGATTTGATGTGTCGTGTTTCCAAGGCAATCTAACTTTATAGCGAGAATTTTCATATGTTATATTTGATTCGAAATATTCAATGACTTCATTTTCAGTTGAATCGAAGTTTTCTCTCTTATCAATAAGTCCTGAGTTTTCCCAAGTCCCAAAATTTTGTTATTTGTTTGGAAATCAAATCTTTCCCTACAACTACATTGAAAGCTAAAGAGACATCCTCATCACCTTTTCGTCCATGTAGGCACCATCTGAAAATAGTTTCCACTGCAACAAGATTTTTGCTTAAGTATTGAACGTGTCCCATTACTATCTTGTAATAATAATCTGCACCAGTTAGAATGGCAATGGGTTTTTACAATCGGGAAAATCTGCGAGCATCAAATTTTTTAATTGTCTGTTTTGCTTAATTTCTTCTGATTTGGGAGGTGGAATATCTGTACCTGATATATGATCAGTTTCGAGGTTTAATCTGTCCGCTAACTCGCGAGCACAAAAACTTTTCATACTTCCACTATCCAAGAGAAGTCTGGTAAACACCTTTTCCTTAGCTGTTTTAACTTTTATCGTGCAAGTCTGTAAAAGAATTGCATTATTTGCATTATGTGAAACGGCCGAAACAATTTCTTCTTTCTGTTCCTTAGTTTGTGTATCATTTTTCGAAATTAATATACTATCCTTTTTATCACTTGGTGTATTTTTAACTATCGAACTGGATTTAAAACATGGCTTCTGAATGTTTACCTTTGCAAATTTTACAAACTTTAGTTTGGCGTTGTCGGCACTGTGAGATTTTGTGTTTAGGGGCCAAACAAAGAAAACAATGTGCTTGTTTTTTCAAAATATCTCTCTTCTCATTAACTGTAAGGCATAAACAGGACTCTGAGTCATGGTTTTGAAAACAAAAAATGCAGTTTCCATTTGATGACGCAGCTGCCATAAATTCATGTGTGGTGACAGTTTGTTTATGTTTCGGCGTCGGTGGATATCTGTTAATACCTTTCATTTCCGGGTTTGACTTGCGTGGAAAGGATAACGAATTAATCTTTTCTCGCGATTCTATTTCTAATCGGAGAAAGTCTAGAAATTTGTTTAAATCATAGGTTGAAGGATTTTCAGTATTTGTACGATGAAATTCTAAAGTTATATCGTTCGGGACAATTTTCATCAAAATTGGAGTAAACATGTTGGAATATGTTTCTGGTTTCACACCGAATGCTAAAAGGCTTCTGACTTGAACGTTAATTGTATCATAAAGTTTTCGCAATTTTGCCACTTCACTTGAACTTTGAATGGGATTTAAATTTAAGAGATTAGAAATGTGTGTATTGATAATAAGGTCACTTTGACCGAATCTATTTTTAAGAATGTCTATAGCAGAGGCATAATTAGCCTCTGAGATTGAGAGACCTTCTATGGCTGATGCCGCGTTTCCACATAAATAAGTTCTCAAATAATTAAATTTTTCTATCTTCGAAAGTGTAACATTATCATGAATAGTGACCTTGAATGAATTCCAAAAATTCATCCAATCGTTATAATCTCCGGAAAATTTGTGAATTAACAGTTTGGGCAATTTCACATTGCCTTCAATCTGTCTTTTGGTTTCAACTTCTGTAGATGAATTATTTAAATTCGTGTTGATATTTTGAGTATTGCATTTCCTTAAATAACGGTTGATTTCAGACTTCGCTATTATTATTTTATCATTATATTCCATAGAAGTGTTAATATATGAATCTAATTTTGATTCATCTTCAATCAAATTTTGTATTTTTTCATTTAAATCATTTAGTTCCGTTTCTTTACTATTTAAAAATTCCAAACAATTTTCTAACTCTTCTTGTTTTTCTTCTTTTAAATACTCATCTACATTTTTAATAATTTGAGTTACAGAAGCACGTATATGTGCTCGATTCTTAATTAGTGTCTTCTGTTCCATTTTAATAAATTATCAAAGGAGACTTCCCGTGAGAAGTCTTCACTTACAAAGCTAATCCAAAGGGCAAAAAACACAAATTTTCAAATTAATAAGATTCTTTTCTGGAGCCGATGCACCATTATGTAACGAAAGTTCTAGATCAAAGTCAAATCACTCATAATCCAAAAGATGAGATGCATGACCTGGAGGGTTTTCCATAAATTTTAATTAAGCTTAATATTTACATATATACAATGTAGGCTAAAATGCCTGAATCGAATATTTAATGCTCAAAAGGCAAGAATAGTTCCAACTAAAATCTAAATCGAATTCTGTTGCGTAGTGCATCAAAATTCTACCTTCAAGAAGAAAAAGAATATTTTTTCAAGTCACGTGTTCAGAAGGGGAAAGGTTAAGTAAGCCAATAGATGGACTCCTAACGCCATCTCTTGGCGATATCAAAGAATATTCCTTAACAGAGGCTAATCATTTTTGAAATATGCAATATACATACATACATATAGACATTGCAAAAACCTTTTTTTAATTCATTTTACAATTTGTATTGGAAAAACAGTCTTGTATTCAGTCAGATGTCATTAAAAAAAATCATTAGAATGGATATTTCTATTGAAATATGGTACCTGAAAATTTTCACTACTATGATACTTCCTTTGCTTTGTACAAGGAAGTAAAATTGTTTCCAAACAGAGCTTAACTTTTAAATATTCCTTATGTATGATATATACTGTTCAAGAAGCTATTGAAATGTTCTTAAATTTCTGTTTTATTTGGGGAAAAGGCATTAAAATTTCATTGGGGGAAAAGGCATTAAAATTTCAGTCTCATTTTATATTATGTTAAGGTATATTGTGCTAAATGGAAGTGTGCATAGAATTGTGTATGTTTTTACAATATTTGCTGACACAATGTTATTTATATCTTACTTTAATTAATTAATTGATGAGTCGTTTGTTAAGATTTAATATTTAAATATAACTCTTCTTTATATTGTGTTGCAATTTTTAGACATTTATTAAGTGCAGAGTTTCTTTCAGATAATATTAAGGATTGTCACCGGAAAGACAAGATTTATTGTGCAAGGTGTAGAAGTAAGCAGTATTCTTTTAATATACAACTAAATGATCTGAAAGCATTTATTGTAAATTGCAAACCTGACATGAATTGTTCATATTTGCTGTTCAGATATATTGGGCTTCCCATAAAAAATGCAGCTTTTGAAATGCCCATCATGTCTGCTCTAAGTTGGCAGCACTGAATGTCACATTATTTTCATCCTTAGGTTCTGTGGTCGGAACAACAGTTTCATCAAGAAAGTACAGTGATGAGGTGTACTTTCTGTCATGTGGCTTCATAAACAAACAGAATTGCAGGATTTGTGGCAGCACCTTCGAAGTAGTAAGCCCAATTATACTCTTAGCCCAGATTCCACACACTGTCACTTGTTGTGGATGTAATGAATTCTCTATAATTACTTGGAGGTTTTCTGAGCCCCAAATCGTGCAGTTCTGTTTATTCGCGAAGCCATTCAACAAGCTTTATCACTGAGCATTACTTTCTTGATGAAACTAATCCACTTCACTGCTAATCGCAAAGGCAGCAGATGAAAATTGTGTGATGTTCAGTGCTGCCAACTAACTAGAACAGAAATGGTGGGCGTTTGAAAAGTTGCTTTCTTTATGTTATATACTAGTATGTATCTTGCATAGTTACCCCTTTATGTTATATGGTATGTGTAATTTATGTAATAATTTACTTGAATAATATAAATATAATAGAATTCTAATTATTCTGATTAACTAGAATTCTAATTATTCTGAATAACTTGATGTATATACCATCTAGATCAGGCAATCCCAACTTTTATTATTATTATTATTATTATTGTTATTTTTTCATCAACTCCTTTTAAAAAAATGGTTTCTTCATATACCCTTTTACATTTTTCTCTATAACACACAGCATGCAATATAATCTTAATACAAACAATGTCTTGTAAGTAATATAAAGATAACACTGTTATGTAGAAAAATGTCTGAATTTTCTCTTATTAAGGTATCCGACTACGTTCCGATCATCAATTTTAAGGATTTAATTTAAAGCTTATATTTTTAGCTTTCAAAAACTATTTTTGTTTTGTCTCTCCAGTGATTAGAAGTAGAGTTATGGCTGTTTTTGTTCTACACCATGAACCGAAAATTGCTGTTTAAAAGGCCGGAAGTTGATGTTTAAGGGACACAGACTGCTCTAAACAAGAATATTTCATTTGAAAACTGTTGGCGATATTCAAAAGATGATTTTGAAGTATATGTATTATTATTATGTGCTTGGAAGCAAGATTACTTTCGAAATTTCAGTATCATATTTGGCAACATTTCCGTTTGTGTTTATATTCTGATTTGATTACACTCTGATTTAGCGTGCTTGCTGTTATTCAGTATTATTTTTTATCTCTTTCTGCTTTGTTATTTTAACATTGTGATACAAATATTTTCACTTTATTATTGTAAACGTTGTAATGGGTCGGCGGGGAACTTTTCGTTCTAAAAAACGGCGATTTGCTGGAAGCACATATACTGTGAAAGCTTCTACCAGTGAATCGAAACTAGAAACAATAAAACATTTTCTGAAAATTATAATGAAGCTCGTAATAGAATATTCGATGTTGAAATTCTAAAATCTGTATTTTCTGCATTGTCCTGTCCAGTGTGTTTCAAAACTCAAAACAGTAATGAAAGTTTTAATAATATATCATACCAAAAGTATCATACCAAAACAAGTGTTTGTTGAGTTGACAACATTGTGTCTTGGTTCCTATATAGGAGTAATGCAGTTTAATAATAGATTTTTGGGTATGTTAAAAATATTGGGAAACTTAATATGAAGCATGGACAAAGGGATATAACTGTATTGATAAAACTCGCATTGTCGATTCAAAACGCCATTCTTTACATTCCGCAAAAATAACAAGGAAAAAATTAAGAGCTTCTTTAAAGAAAAAATCTTCTAAAATAGAGTTAACAGAAGGTGCAATATACAAAACAGGGCACTTTTAGCAATGTAATATATCAATTTCTAATATATTTTCTAAAGATAAAACTTTAAATTTATTTTTGGAAAACTTGTTTTTGTCAATATTTCTAATACGAAAAACACCGTAACTTCAAATATTACTATAGCAATTTTATGATACTTCCCACATATATTCTATAGAATATTGGGAATTAATTGGACTAAAAGTTTAGTTTTATAAACATATTTAAGATTTTTGCAGACAATTTTGTAAATGAAGAGAGAAAAATTTCTCAAAAAATAGCCAGTGTATGTACTCAAACAGGTATATTTAATAGACATTTTGCTTTATGACTTAGATTTTAGACCATTTTATTCCTTATGCTTTAATAAATATAAGTGGAAAAAAATAAAAGTAAAATATTGATAAATAATTTTTAGGGAACTAATCTGGTGATACTGAAATTTGAATACATTTTTTATCCAAAATGTGACAAAAAAGTAAAAATTACATTTTAATAATATGTTCATGTTCTGTCATTTTAGGTAGCATTCTGCTAATTAACACCAAAAATGAATTTATTTGTACACTTTTTCAAAATTAGGTATCGAACATAGTCAGAAGGGTATGAAACGTAATTGTAATTATTTAAGAATACTGGAATTATCCTGATATATTTTGTTTCCTTAGTTTTTGGGTTAATAGTTTTATTTTATTGGTTTTTCACTAAATTATTGATCTGAAAACCAGTGCTTCAATGCTAATTTTGGTTTGTTAAATTTAATCGGAAAATTTGTGAAATAATTTTATGTGTAAAATCAGTAGAGCTAGTGAAGCAGATTTTTGCTGTGTCACTCTATTTTCAAAGTACAGGAAATGTCCAATATTCTCGAAGCTTTTTTTGTTGTTTTTTATCTTAGGAGGAGTAAGTGTACGTGATGTCTTTTAGTAAAGGTCAAGGTTTGGTGTGAGGTTATGCAAAAAGGTCAACAGGCTTTGGCATAGTACTGTTCATCGTTGGCTATTGTTTTTTCTGGTTGCAATTGCGCATAGGGTTGTTTTTGACAGACTTAATGAAATAGTGGAATTTTAGTCCTTAAGGGGGTGTAAATCTGGAAAATCGTGGTATCTTGGATTTTCTTTTATGATCTTGTGAGAACTTATGGTGTGCATGATTTTATAAGGGACAGCGATAGAGAACATATGTATGCAGTTTTGGTGAAGCGGATTTTCGATAGCCTTAGGGATAGGTGAAGATGAATTTATCTTATACAGGAATCCAGTGAGAGGTATATGAATAAAATTTTATTAGCTTGTCAACGCTATGACTGAATGTGTATATGAAGCTCGTTGGAAAATTACTATTGACTTTCTGCACATGTAGTCTGACCCCATGAGTTATGAAAGAGGTAATTTTGCACAGAGTTCCATATCCAGAATCATCCACCTGAAATGTGCTAACGCATGTGTAGTGTTTCTAAAGTATTTCCCATCAGCAGTGGTGATTAAATATTGCTCTAGTTATACCAGTGTGATAATAAGCACATATTCTTCATACCTGCGTTACTTACATTTTGTGTCTCAACATTGCTGATCTAGTGATGTTTTTTTGGCCCTTCCATGGACTAGATGTCTAAATCCAGAGTGATCTACTTCCAATGTTCCTGTCAGGGGCTTCTCGGAGACACCAGACTCTTGCAGGGAGACTTTCGTACTGCAGAACTACCGGTCTAGTTTTAGTTCCTGACCCATCAAATAAGTTATCCCAAAACTTTATAGAGAAAGAAGGGAATAGTTATTAGAATTAGATTTCCTTGAAGCTTCAAATATTCCTAAAAATCTACCTTAGTTATATGAATTGCAATCCAATTCATGAATAGATTCTAATCTATTATTTGTTAATATTTACTTCTGATTTTTCTTTTGCTGAATAAATATCCTCCAGCATACTGCATGCATTCTATTAATTTTGATGGTTTAGTTTTGGGATTCTTTCTTGTGTGAAATACGTTTAGCTCCTTGAAAAATGAGAAACAGCTTTGCCTGATTTTTTTTAAAGTCAATTATTTATGGATTTTCAGTGAAGTCAGTACCAATCCAAGACTGGATTTTTGTCCAGTTTTATAATTGGGCTGTGTATATAAAATTTACTATTTTAATGAAAAGACCATTGTGTGATTTTAATATCTAACTATATACTTATTTTTTTTACAAAAATAATCAAGCATTTTGTAATCTTTAGCCCTTTTTTGTAATATGTTTTTACCTGTACAGTTATAAAATTGTATTTTCGAGTAGAAAATTATTATCGACTTGAGGATTTGAGGATTATTAAAAATTCTTCAATACAATGTAGTTGGATAGTTAATTTCTTTCTCAGTAAATAAAAATTTAGAGCTTTAAAATAATGCCAATTTACTTTTGATATATTCTAAAGTAAGTTTATAAAATTTTTAATTTTTAGGTATTTGATGCTGTGGTAGTACTGGTTGCATTTGGACTCGATATTGCATTTTTTGTTGCCCCCACTGAAATTGCCGTTGGCAAGGAATCTGCAGTTTTAATAATTCTTTTACGATTGTGGCGTATTAATCGAATCCTTCAAAGTAAGTTGCATATTTTTTATATGGACTGTCAAAAATAAACTAAAAAAATCCCTGGCCATTTTATTTATTTGCTTATTAATTATTTTAGTTGTATATTGATATACATATATTAGTCAAAAAAGGTGGGAAAAGTATAGTAAGTAAATCTAGCAGTGTGTGTTTGACTGAAATAAAACACAAGTACACAATGAATTCTCTTTTTGAAAATAGAATCTGTTTTTGATTAGCAGTGTACAGATTTGAAATTTTGTAATGATTTGCAAAAGTTTGCTATAAAAGCATATGACATGTTGCAATAAACCTATGTTGAAGATGTTTTTCCATAATGAGCCACAGTTTGGTAATTTAATCTGTTAACTGAGTATGACGAAATTTTTCGTCATGCTGGGAAGACTATTTCAATGGGTATGATGAAATGTTTCGTCATGCTGGGAAGACTATTTCAGTGGGCATGACGAAATTTTTCGCCATGCTGGGAAGACTGTTTCAATGGGCATGACGAAATTTTTCTTACATTTTTTTTGCAATCTGTCACTTGACCGTTGTTCAAGAAAAATCGATCAATGGAAACACTTGTCCGCTCATAAATTGTGATAACACTCCTAATTTGCACAACTTAATTTCATTTTAGTCTGCATTTCCATATTTTACATATTAGTAATAACTTGTTTATTTGAGTAATCGTTAGTTTTTTATAAATATGACTAAAAATTATTGTGAAGTAGAAAATATTTTTGAATTGTCTGAAAGTGATGATGAAATATTGCCCAGGACGTTTGGTAAACGACGTCGAATTCTAAGAATAAGTACCAGTTCGGAAGAAAGCGATAACGACTTCTTTACTGATGGTCCGGACATTGAATCAAAGGATGATGATGTTATAGACCAAAATACTCAACCGACATCAGCTAAATGGAAATGTGAAAGAATATTGCGATCGCCTTTCCCATTTTTATCTCAATCTAGACTTACATTTGAAGGACCTGAAGAAAAGGATTGCCTTTTTTATTTCGAGAAATTTATCGATGAGAATTTTGTAGAACTTATTGTGGAACAATCAAACAAATACGATGGAAATTTTTTGAAAAAAATACTTCCATGAAACCGCGTTCAAGATGTCTCTCGTGGGTTGACACAGATGACCGAGAGATGAGAGTATTTATTTTTTTACTAATTTTGCAAGGAATAATGGGAAAACCTTCTTATCGGCTTTATTTCACAAAGCGAGAAAGTCTGGAGACTCCATTTTTTTATAAAATTATGTCAGAAAAAAGATTCCAACTGTTAGTAAAATTTTTACATTTTAGTGATAACAATGCTTTTGATCTAAAAGTGTGCAACAAAAAAACCTACAAAATTGATTCCATTTTGAACTATTTGAGAAACAAATTCAAGGTGTTATACGTACCAGATAAGGAAATATCTGTAGATGAGTCTCTTTTTCTATGGAAAGGAAGACTGTCTTGGAAACAGTACATTCCATCGAAAAGAAGTCAATTTGGTGTTAAATTGTATAAGATATGTGAATGTAAATTCGGATACATAAGTGATTTCATTATATATACAGGTAAAGACACGCAGTATGGTTCGAACTATCCAGAAGAACAGGGACCAAATCTTATTGTTCTTGAATTGTGCCACGATTTGTTGGATAAAAGATGTACGCTATACCTCGATAATTGGTGCACTAGTACTGATCTAGCTGAGAAGATGTGCAGAAGAAAAACCGATGTTGTAGGAACAATGCGAAAAAATAGAAAGGAAATGCCATCTGATATCAAAAATTGTGTTTTGAAAAAAGATGAACATATTGCTAGGTACAGAGACAAAATAATCATTATGAAGTGGAAAGACAAAAAGGATGTAATTAGATTGTGTACTATCCACGACAATAAATTTGTAGAAATAGAAAAACGAAGGAAAACGATATCAAAACTGAAAGTTATCGCTGACTGCAACAAAAATATGGGAGGAGTTGATCTTGCTGACGGACAAATGAAAACTTATGAAATCGCTAGAAACCAAGTAAAAAAGTATTACTATAAGATATTTTTACATGCACTAGACATGGTGGGTTTGAATGCATATCTTTTATGCAAGAAAGATGGCAGTCACCTAAATAGGCTTCATTTCATTATCGAAACTGTAGGAAAAGGTGTTGAAAAATTGAGACGGATCGCAGTTGCCATCTACTAGTACAGGACGATCATCTTTGACACCAAAACCATCTCGACTCTTTGAAAGACATTTTGCAGACTATATACCATCCAACTCTTCAAGAGTAAATGTAACGAGGAGGTGCAAATTATGCTATTCCAAAGGTTTTAGGAAAGAATCGAGATTTGGTGTCTCGACTGCAGTGTTGCTTTGTGTATGCCGCATTGCTTTGGGAGTATCATACGAAATAATTGTTTAAATTCGTTCAATTAATTTGTTTTTCCGGATTAAAAATGTTTAATTTTAATATTTAATATCATTAAATATTTTTAAACGATTTTCTTTTATTTATTCCTTGTGATGTGCTGAAATTACTGCAAAGAAAATTCCCCATTGTGAAACGATTTTACTGAAAGCTTATTCCCCAGTTAACAGGTTAAACAATGGATGGCTGCATTTCCTTTTCAAAATGAAGATGTTCGGGTATTCTTCAAGCACATTAAATGTCATGATAAGCATAGCTACTGTCATTGTTTGAGAAGACTGCCAAGTAACAATGGATAGAGTAGTGGAGAGCACTCTATCCATTGTGATAGTTTCTTGTAAAAGAGATGTGTCTGTGTGAGATAGGCAAGATTATTGTTTAATTCTGAATAGAAACAAGTATGAATAAATGTGTTTTGGAAACTTCAGAATTTGGTAGTATGGTGAGGTGTACTTAATCCATTATTATTACTGATAAGTTTGGTTACATCACTGTGATACAAAAAGCAAACAGAGAAGCATAGCATGAAAATCATTAAATTTTCCTTCTTCAGAAAAGGCCAAATTTGTAAATACAGTTCAAAAAGCAATATGTATACAGTACAAAATCCGTAATCTGGACGTCTATTATCCAGAATGATCTACAATCTGGACCTCAAAGCCACAAACTTTTTTTTAATGCTTTACGAATGCACATAATGTGTTTACACATGCGTGTTTAATGCATAACGGACGGTATAAGCAAGGTTAAAATTACCTTTACTGATTCTAAGGCATTTCAGTTAATGTTGCAGATTGCACTGTTCCTTAATCTTTTAATTGGATCCAGCTTATTATTTTTTGCAGATTGTTAGAGCAATTTTATAAAAATTAAGCTTGAACAGCTTAAGCTTTGATTATGTCAAAAAGAGTTTCCAATTCTGGAGCTGCCAAAGGATCTACAAAGCAAAAGCATGTTTCGATGTACTGCCTCTGATATACCGCTTCTGATAGTGAAGAAAGTGACAAAGAGATTATTGAAAACGGAAAAATTTTGATTGACAAGTTAGTCGGTATTCTCGACACAGATATTACAGAACTTGAACAGTGGAACTTTGTATCTGATTATGTCTGTTTATAGAATTAAAGAGAAAGTATTAGCACAAAAAATGAAACTTAAACAACTTGCATTGAAAGAAATGTTTGATTAAAGTAAACAAATAAATATTAAGCTTTTTTTTTTTTTTTTTGTTTGTTTGTTTTTGTTTTGGTGTGTGTAAATTTTGATACCCTTTAGTTCGTAATTGCTCTTTATTTTATAAATAACGGTTTCATATTTTTAATTGTATAATTTCTGCATGCCATCTTACCAGATGTAAATTCATGATCTATAATCTGGAAAAACCTGTAATCCGGAATCGCCGAAGTCCCGATCAGTCCGGATTATGGACTTTGTACTGTATATATTTTTAACTTGTCATTGAATGGCTTGTCTGGCATTTTGTGCCTTCCTGAGGAGATAACTGTTATTGAGCAGTATTATATGATAGTTTTGAATACATTTGGTGAAAGTGAGTTGAGCTGCGTGCATTTTTTTTTTTTTTTTTTGCTTACATCAGGATAATTGCATGGCCTCACATTTCGAAGGTTGTTGTTCAGTGTTTGGCTCAAAAGTAATTGAATATGTGCACATCCTCTTGAGGATCCAGGCTTGTTCTCTGCAGCTATTTCTTTCTTCTTCTTTTTTTTATTATTTTTATTTACTCATCTGAAGTCAGAGTTCTGAGGTTTGATATTATACAATGATAATTTTAATATCAAAAAGAGACAATCAGAAGTGATGTGAAAAGATAGCTTCAAGAATATTATTTTTAATAAAAGTCTATAATTTCATATTCCATATCATTATTTCAAAAAAAGAAGGGGGTACTTCGTCCAGACATCCTTTAATATATTTCAAGCTCAATCAGTAAGTAATCATTCTTTCTCTCTCTCTCTCTTTTTTTTTGGGGGGGGGGGCTAGCTTCTATATTTTGCTGAGAACTTATGTTTTAAAAATCAAATTAGTAACTTGATGATATTATTATACCAATTGAAAGAGAATTCCATTGGGGTTTAAAAACATAGTGTATTTTAATATTTTTTATTATTGTAGTACCTTTAATTAAAATATTAAAATTAAAAACTTCAGTTCTTTGAAAGGTACAGCTCGTAGCAAACCATAACATTAATATTTATGTAGAAATTATTTTAAAAGTTTGAGACTTTTGGATATTTTATGATTTGAAAAGGAAGTATTGTATTGTACTTTTATATTAGTTGAAGTTCCAGCATTGAATTGCAGTGTTATTTAGCAGATGTTTTGCATGTTTATTGCTTGAAATGATTTTTAACTATGGCATTTATCACAAAGAAGCAGGATTTTTAATGGCTGCACTGCACTGCTGCCTTATGTTTGATGTTTTGCTGAAATTTTTATACAGTCAATACCGAAAATCCGCGTTGCCTCTCAGAATATAACCATTCAGTTTATAGGTTCCGGAAACCGCAACATTGAGTACGAAATATCGAAGAAAACAATACTTACCGAATAATAATGAGTCAAAACGGAAATACCAAATTATTGATATAAAAAAGTTTTAAAAAATAAGATATAGTAAATAAGTTTTATTTTCCCTCTAATCTGCATCGAGGTAAAAAAGCAGCACAATTCACTCAACTCTTTGTTCAAGTTCATGATTCATGTTGTTGTATTTTCTGAGCTTTGTTATTTCATTTCACGAGATTGTTTAGTGCTGCCTTTTTTTTTATCTGGATATATTGTGGATAAATTAAGAATATTTTTTAATTTCACCTCTTTTTAATACAATGACAGATAAGAAATGCACTCGTGATTTTACTGCTTGCAACATTGAAAAATGTAAACACGTTGCATTGACGGTAACACAAAAAGGTGCAAATTCTGAAAAAGATGGAAGCAGGTGCTACTCCTTGATTTATAGCAGAATGGTTATGGAATTGTGACATGATTATGTATGATATATGGAAAAATAAAGAAAAGCTGTTGAAATTTTACAGCAACTGTGATTCTAACACCGAAATCCGAAACTGGAAATCTTTGCATGAGGCGAAATCGGCAAACCTCGATGCTGTGTACATATAATTCAATGAATAATATAATCAATTTATATATGTAATAATAATTTAATGCATATAATAAATTATTGCAATAATGTATATAATAATTTAATTAAATGTATCTAATACGCCTTATTCATTTTGCACTTTGAGTCTGAATATTATCTTTCCTGTCCTGAAATCCGCAAAATCCTAAAATCCGCACAACCTCTGGTCCCAAGCTTTGCGGATTTCTGGAATTCTACTGTATTTCAGTTTCACCTTTCAAATGATAAAATATGGAATAATAGTTTTACAAAGTGATAGCAATGGGTATTAGTTTAGAGAGAGAAGCTATTTTTTTAATAAGATAAAAAAGAGTATTTGTATGATTTTGTGTTTTTATTTCAATGCAGTTCAGTTAGTGGCATTTGGAATCTTAACAATTCCTGTTTAGTTTACATATATACAGCTTATTAGTGACCAGAAAATCCCTGAAAGCAAACAAATCTGACCCTTATGTCACTGGTGCACATTACAGGCGTATATAAGAAAAAGCATAACAGAGCTTGGGTTTTCAATAGAAATGTATATTAGCTACAATGATTGAAGTGGACAGACAAGAGTAGTCTTAAGTCTGAAAGAGAAGAGAATCAGATAAAATAACATGGCCCTTGTATCACTCATGTCATGGCAAACTTCAGATACCTTGTACAACAATAGCACATAATAATGAAATGAAATTGTGAGGGAGTAATAAAATGAAGTAAGGCAATGGAGATGTGAGGGGCCCTAGGCTTGAGCTGAGGAAGTCAGAATAAGAAATTTTGTTTGATGCTGTGACCACAGATTTCTCATTAGCATCTGGAAGTAATGCTGGTGCTCATCCCATGCAAACATAAATGAAACAATGGAAAAGCATCATGTGAAGTAATGAATCACATTACATGTTGCAGAATTCTGATGGGCATATATAGGGATCTGGTAGATACCAGATGAGTGTAAACAGTGTGCTGTGTTCTTACTGTGAAATTTGGTAAAAGAGGAACTATAGTGTGAGTCTATTTTTCTCAGTTTGGTTTTTAGTCCACTGTTATTTATGTCTTCAACCCTGAATGCCAAATTTATGAGGCAGTAGGGACAATTCTATTTTATCAATTTTGTTGAAACAATTTAGAACAAACTCTTATCATTGACAACAAAACGTGTATGTTAATGTGATTGCCATAACTGTGTAGCTTGCAAAAATAATAGTAATACACTCACCTCGCTAGCCCAAACCCTGATCTGAACACAGTCTAGCATTTTTTGGGACAAGTTAAAAGCACCAGTTGAGACCAAACCAAAACATCACAAAGTCACCACAAGACTGTTTGTCATGTTATAGGAGGGTAGAAGAAAGTACCCGTAGACATTTACCAAAACTTAGTGGAAAAAAAGTGTCTGTGATAATTCTAAGACAGACATATATTGTATTGATGTGATACCAATTTATGTTAAGTAGCTGCATGTGTGTGTCCATTTATTAATGACAATGTAGTGTATTTGAAATATGTTACTCACTATTTATTAAAAATGTTTCAGTTTAATTATAAATGATAAGTATTAAATATTTCTATTTACAAAAAATTGAATTTAGAGGTTTGATGGAATTGTTAGTTTGATGTGCAAAAATATTAGTTGCCATCTTTTAGGTACTAAACTGAAGTATATGCCTTTCTTTCCAATTTTGTCATTCTGTCCTCTTCAAGTCTAGCCCCACATTTTATAATCAATTAACTGTTTTTTCATATGCCATCACATCTTATGAGCATTTTTCCCCCCTCCTGTAGGTGTCATAGATTCTGCCAAACAGAAATTATCTAATACTATTAGTGTATATCAAAAGGAAAAAGTACATTCTGATCAAAAAGTTGATCTCTTGATTTTGAAAGTGGAAGATTTAGAGGTAATTTGTAACTTTTTTCATTAATTTTTTAGTACAGTATTTTATTTATCTGATAATCTTGTGAAGACCTAATTGAAAATTTTTATATTTCCTGATATTCATTGAAAAACTATCATATGCCTAAGCTAATGAGTATATTTATTATCTTTTATAGAAAGTTGATAACATTTTATAATAAGGAATTTGAAAATAAAAAGGATCTTGTTTAATATATATTTACAGGTTTTACTTTTTGTCCACGAACAGATCCGTTGCATGCTTCTGCATATTGGCAAAAATAGTTAGTTCTCTTATAAAAAAACCTTGAACTGTTTTTATCTATGTGTAGAAGAGATCAGACCATGCAAAGAGTATTGGAAAAATATGTAAATTTTTATGTTAAAAATGCGTATAAAAATTCTAAATGTCATACAAACTTGATTCATTATTATTAGTTAAGCCCTTACCAGTTGTCACTCAAATCCATTTCGGGTAGCCCAGTCTCGTCAAATTGTGAATGTTTGAACTGACCTTTGCAAGAGAATAATCATTGTTTCTATTCTGTGAAACCCAAAAAGAGCTCATTTTCTCTTATCAAATGCTTAATGCAATGTAATTCACTGTTTTGTCAAAAAATTACAATCATTGTTCCACATTTGGTTGGGTGGAATTAGCTGTAAAGCCACCCATCAAGAGTGAAAGAGTAAAAAAAATGCTTCCATTTTGGACACATATTCCTGTAGTATACATGTACAGGTAATGTAATAAAAAATGCATGCAGAAAATATTTCATGTGTGTCCACTTTGATGTATAATAAAACTTTATTATAGGCATCTTGTGCTGTATGTAAATTTGGTCTATGCCATTTTCCTTATGTGGTAAATGTGAATGAATAACTTTTTCAATTTGTGAATGAAAATAGGAGGATTTTTTGTGCTGTGATAATACCATTCAGTATTTCTTTTCTGCAAATTTCAAAGAAGGTTAATTATAATTCTGAAAAGGCAATAGATTTGTTTTGCAGAATGCTTTGAAGCATGCAAAGAATTCTGTGATTAAAAACAATTTATCAAGCAGATAATTATATAAGTTAATATAAGTTTAAGTAAAGAATGTTAGCATTGTGTTTGAAGACCTTTTTCACATCAGTCAAAAGTGAAGGACAGATCTTAACTTTTGCTTGTAGTGCAGGAAAACAAAGATATTACAGACTTAACCCTCTGGCTGATCATCCCGCGATTTCCACGGGCATGTTTTTCTTCCTGTATTGAGGAGCACATCCCGTTTTTTTCCTGTTTAACCATTGAAATAAATTATATACAGTATTAGGCGTTTAGTTTACGTTTTGGCCAACAAATATCATTAATTTTCCACTAAGTTGCAGCATTTGAAGGCACGTTGTATTAGCCCTCAAACTTCACTTTTTGCCACCTTTTTTTCTTTCAGAAATGGCTGCTTGGAAACGTTCAGTGATTATCTTGATTATTTAATTAAATTATTGGATTATTAATCATATTTATTGATTATATTAATAATTAGATTTATTGGATCAGGTGCAAAGAACTTGGACTTTGCCTTGAACCCTGTTTTGAACTCTATCATACTAAACTGCATTTCTAAGGTATTTTTCCCTAAGCGCTTTATATTTTCTTAAATTTTATACATTTTACTTTTTTATATTATGCAATAAATAGAAATAAACTGTAATTTGACTGAAATTTATTTTAAAAAAGTGTTTTTTTTTTTTTTTTTTTTTTTTTTTTTTTTTTTTTTTTTTTGTGATAACATCTGAAATTAGTTTTTCTGGCAACTTAGTTTCTCATGATAAAAATCTATGTAAAAAATATTTTCTAGAAAGAAAAAGTGCATTTTTCAATTCTCCAATATATATAGATTTAAAATATTAAAAAAAAAAAGTACACAATTTTGGAAGCGATTTTGGTCTACAAATTGAGCAGTCAGAGGGTTAAAAGAGTCTGAAAAATTACTAAATTGAACTGAGTTGTTAGGTAAACAAAAATACTGGAGACTAAAGTTTGGAAGGTAGTAGTCATCTTCTCTCTTCTAAAACCTAGTCCCCAGCATCTTTAACTGCCTGTAACTTAGCTAAGTTCATCTTCAGCACTGCCATTAGTAACAAGGTACATTAAGCCTTCCACTGAGTTTGCTATCTTCTCACTTTTGACATATGAAACTATGCTACATATTATTTCAGTATGTTCTGGACTGTGAATCTTATATGATGCAGTTCGGTAAATTTTGCTTGAAGGTTTTAAGAGTACTAAAAAAATTTAACTGTATAAATTATTCACAATTGCTTCTTTTCTTTTTATGCTTTAGGAAAGGTTTTAAGGAATTCCAACTTTTTAAAGCAGAAGAAAGTATGTAAACAGCAGGAGGTCCCCCACCAGTATAAAGAGCAGCTTTGAGATTTATTAACCCAACACATACTTATACTGGTTTCTATTATTTTTGTGGAAGCCATGGTGGACTAACATTCCTGGGCAACTAATAAGATATGCTGGATTTCAGTTTCTTGAATGTAGAGAAAAAGCTGCTGAAGAATTGCTTTATTTTTGCAGCACCATTATAACATGATCTGGCATTCCTGGATGTCTTACAAATATGCAGGGTATACCTCATATACTTGAAGAAACAACAAAAAAGTTATTTTTCAAAGGTCCTTTATAGGAGAATTCTTTCTGAACAAATGAGGAAGCAAGATGGAATTCTCTTTCACTTATGAGGCCAATGCCTTTGATGACCACTTCATTGAATGGATTTGGAGATAACCAACATTTACAGTATGGCTTCTTTATCATCAGATGTTTTACCAAGAGATTTCAAATGTATGGAGGCAGAAGAACGTAGAATAAGTTCTGGTAGAATAACCTGTAGATATATGTCATTGGAATTCAAGTTGAATTTTGAACTACAAACCTGAAAATATGTTGCTAGCATAGTAAAATAGTGCAGCAACTCAGACCCTCAGCAACTACATAGCTGCTTTCTTACTTTGGACTGATGTAACTAAATATGGAAGGAGCAGGATACAAATAGTTCTTATGCAACTTAGTATGCTTATCCCTCAAATGCTTTCCTTAGCGTACACCCATGCTATATGGGTATAAATGTAATGGTAAAGAGCTGCTGTTTAGCTTTTCAAGATCAGACAGATCTTTGACTATTAATTTCCATACTCCATTATGTTGGAAAAAAATTATTTGTTGCTACTATTCAGCACTGAAACAGTATATTATATTTTGCAGTATGCAATACCTGGAGAGCTGGATTAACCATGAAGCAAAATATACATATGCGTAGGGCATCAAGGAGAGAGGGTACCACAAAAATTTCTCATAACTGTTTTTACTATGGAATATGGCTTAACCAAGATATTTATTTTTAAAAAAGGGGGAGGAATTGGGGGATCTGCCATAAATGTATGTGGGGGCACCAAAATTTTGTAAGTGCTTAGGGCTTTTAAATGTCTTGATCCAGCATGACTAATTGGCTCAAAAGAAATGTTATGAACATTAATATTTCATTGAAACACCTTTAGCAAAGTTACAGCATGTTTCAATGAGTTAATGCATAAGTCCGCACACTGGCCAGTGTTGCATTTTCAATCTCGGAAGATTATTGATGAAGGAAAAATTAATCATGCTTTAGATGTTTCTGTGGTATAGCCTCCTACGCCGGATTGAGATCAGACTTTGTCATGACTAATTTAGGTGTATTAATAATGTTTTAAGCTCTTTGAACTAATCTTTTACAGTTTAAGCTTGAGGAATCTTGGATAATCTTAGGGTTATTGTCCTGAAATACACCATTGCTTTAAGGAAGAAATATGTGCTGAGGATTATTCAATGTGCTCAGATACTTAGCTGATTTCATTTTATTGTTGTGTGGTGCTGCTAAGAGTAGTCCAGCCAAATAAAAATACCCTAAATCATAACACATGCTCTTGAATATTGTATACTGTGTAGAAAATGTGTGTGTGTATAGATCGTCTCCTTCTCTTCTGATACATCTATCATGAAGAGTGTAAATATGTCAGTGTTCAGCATACTTTTTATAATTTTAATTTTTGATACAATGTATAATGCAGAATATAATATATTTTATTATTTTGTTGTTGTTAATGTATTACTCTACATAATTTGATTAATTAATGCATGCTGTAGTTATCGATACTGCACAAATACAATGCTCAGCATAGTATTCACTATTATTTCCTCCTGCACAAATCTGCATTAAGTGTTGGAATGTATTGTCCATTGGCCCAGCTATATCATCAGTATATATATTTAAGAAAACATTCTGAGTTTTTGCATCTAGATAATTATTTGTCATTAATAAATTGTGGTGAATTCTGACATATGTTAACTTTTGCTATTTAATAACTAAGTGGAAAATAGCCCATATATAATAACTCTTACTTTTATTGAACTAAAGCTGTAATGTACAGCTATTAACTTCTTGAATGGCTTGGACCACCTTTATCCTTGGTATTATTATGAGATTTTTTGTCATTTGTTTGTATATTGCGTTATTATATAAAATAATAAGTCTTCGTTTCTTTAATGATCTAAATATTAATTTATTGAATGGAAGATTTCAAAAACATAAGACTAAAATAATTAATTGCACAAATTTGCCAAACAAATGCTGTTTAAATAAGCAAATACAAAATGCTTGCCATTCAGAAGATTTAAGGCACAGGGGAGCATTACTCATTAAATATTGTTTTATTTTCAGCATGAAGTGGCATACCTAAAGGAGAAATTAAAGAAGACTGAAAAGGAGCCTTTGTTCATGAAACGTCGCAAAGCAAAGGAATCCTCATCTTTACCATTTCCTTTGCCATCTTCTATCGTTATTCCCCCTGAAACCTTTCGATTACCAACTTCTCAGTCCTTGAATGTTGATTGTCACAGCCCATTTCAAGTCAGAGGTATGTGCTTATGAATACATCTAGTATTAGATTCTTAATGCTGGTATAATATATGTGATAACAGTATAACAATATAAAAAATTCATATATGACTGAACTATTTTCTGTTACCTGTCACTTTAAAAACATTTAATAAAATATATATATATATGCTGATATGCCACTTATACTATGCTAATACTCCACTTATGCTATGCTGAAACTGAAAATTAGTAGACTTTTAAAGGTGGTAACACTCTTTTAATCTAGAAAGGAATTTGGGGCTCCCTTGAAACACAACGCTCCTTAGGATTGCAACTTGAGACCCCATAACTCCTCTTCAGGCTAAATTTTAGAATTTGAGAGTAAAATGTTCACTTTTAAGGGAGGAAAAAAAAATCGTAACTGAAGAATTCCATGAAAGTCTATAAAACACTTGGTTGAAAGAAAAGTCTTTAAGAGTTCATAAGCTAAAAATACATGAGTGTTTTAAGATCCTTAGAATAGGAATAGTCCATGAATGCCATAAGTTACTTAGTAGATATATATTCCATTAATGCATAACAGTTATATATTCCATTAAAACTTGGCAAGATAGTATGGCCTAGAATAATTGTGTAATATTCTGGAAGATTAGGATTATCCTTTTGAATGCTTTTAAGACAACTGAAAGATAAAAGGATCCATGAAATCCCACAATGCTTGGGAGTGAAAAAGTTGAGTGAAAACTTGTAAAGTACTTAGCAGACAAATGTGTAAAATCTGGGAAAGTACTCACTCATAAGAAAAGTTACCAGATATCTGAGATTGGCATGCTTGGTCCTAAAAGAAAAATGTTTGGGATTTTTGAATAAATAGTTTCAAAAGTTGAAGAAAGAACCTTCATAATGCTTTCACTAAAATCCAGGTAATCTGGAATAAAATCAGCTAATTTTTATGATCTTGCGGTGAGTAATTTTATTAATGCTTTTTTTTTTTTTTTTTCATCTTCACAATTCTTTCTGTACTTTATAGTATTCTGTTGAAGCTTCTTGCATTTTCCTTTCACTTCTTCATACCAAATTTTGTTTGACGTGCAGAGAGCAAGCTTATGCTAAGCTTGGAAGTCATAGGCAATTTTAACGTCAAATTTAACTTTTTTTATATTGTCCTGAATTCTCTTTTTTGAAATACAACAACTCTGCATAAGATGGAATTTTCTTTTATTCATTTTGCCATGTATGCAAGACATCTTTGAGTTCTTAAATCAAGATTGGTGCTTGTTATAATTCCTTTTTTTTACTGTCTTCGTCAATAACATTAAATTCAGAGTTTCAACAACGAAAATTATTCTGATATACTTATTAAATCTGACACTGTACTTACGATGAGCATATTATACTATGTGAGCGAGATGAAAAGGTTTATGAATGCATACAAGATAGATTGCCATTATCATGAGGAAAAAAACACCATGTAAATTTCTATCTGAGTGCACACATACAAGTAATTCAAATGGCTGCATTTGCAAGAAATCAGATGATTAACATGTAGAATATAAATATCCAGGTAATGTGAAGCCAACACTTTTGGCTTCATCTTGGCTATAATGTGCAAATTGTTCTGTTGTTCATGAGGCTATTATGTTAGACCTCCAGATCACTAGGTTATTCTTAAAGTGTATTGTGGGAGATCATGGAAGTTGTTGGCCCGATTTAGTGATTATGGACCCAGGAAGGAACTGTGCAACACCATAAGGATTGGAGTAAGAAGATGGACATTAGAGTGCATTACTTGTTGCATATGTAGTCATGCTGTATCTGAACCACAGTTTGCAACTGATGATAAAATACAAAGTGTACTGGATGACTGCACTGCTTCAGTATGGATATGTATGCTTTTGAGGTGATTAGCTGATGTAGATTTAGTGTCCAACTGTTCTTTTTGTATGCTTCCATTAACAGCAACTCATCATCATGAATATTTGCAATTGCGTTGCAGCAGAGTTGTTTATAGTGCCAAATGGGGCAGTGTAGTCTTCAATGATGAACTTCACTTCTGCTTCCCAAATGATGATCGGCATATGACAGCAGTGGTGTGCCTGTCAAGCAGATGCCTCAGTAATTTCTTAACTACATCCAGCCTGTGAACATGGAATAATGGTTTGGGATGTTAGTAATACTAACAGCCATTCTTCTCTAATGCATATTGATGAGATGCAGTTGTATTGATGGATATGGGGCAGCTCTATATCTTCAAAGCATCTGAAACGCCATTAACCTAACAATTCACAGTCTAGCTCACACCAACTGCCATACACAGTCTCACAGTGCCATACACTCACATCCACTCCTAGCCATACGCAGTCTAGCTCACATCCACTGCAAAGTGGGCAAGTGCTTCTTTGGTCAGCTGATCCCTCAGTCACTCACCAATTTGCATTTGTGTGATATGACTGGATATTGACTGAACACTTCTCCTCTTTTAAGAACGAGTGTAAACTGTGGGTCACAACAACAATGTGTAATGCACGATACCATTGGACATGATTTGAACACTCATTGGTTCGATGTAATAACATGTTCAAGAAGATATTGTCCAAAATGTCATTGCAACATTTTATTAATGCCAATATCTGTATATCTCATTATCGTACATGTTTGAAAACTAAAAGTTCATGATTATTTATTTTTATGAATAATATTAATAATAATAACCATTGCATGAAATAGAATGAAACTCAGTTACCTTTTCAATCTTATTAGGATTAAATTCCACGTGCCTTATTCTCTCTATCTCACATTTTTCATCCAAAATCTTCTTTACCTTGACATCCTGTAAATTTATGGCCTCAGTAGTAGAAGCCTCAGGGAAAAGGAAAACAGTTCCCACCAGCTTTGTGGTTCTGGAAAGTGGAGTTTTGTCTGATTCATCTGTTACTCCGGGACTCACACCATCAACATTGGGGTTATGGGCGGAGCCTCCGGAACCAATAGAAGCCTCATGGATATGTACCTAATCAATATTATTCATTATTTAGGTACAAAGTTTGCTCTGTTTTCAGTCGTTATTCCTTAGTGTGGCATTTTCTTTGTCATGCAGTGTATTTTAATATCAGTATATTGTTCATTATTGCTTCAGGGTACTTCTAAATATATATATATAAGCATTTATTTTTCATAGATATTCAGTATCATAAAATTTGAAAGTGTCAAAGAATTTATTTAATTAGAAATATTTTTGTACGTTTTTACTCATAGTAATGTCTTTTGTTGTGTGTCATGTTCTGTTTCATTTATTATTTGTTTATATTAATTATTTTACAATGTCAGAGCTGAAAGACAAAGTCACCCTATTTGCCGAAAATGCTGCCACGATAATCGTTGACGAAGCCTTGCTGTTGGCTTCGCACATACGTTCGCCTATCGATCTCCCACCTCCAAGAGTGAGCAGTCCAAAAAATAAAGTGGGCACAAAACTCCGTAGGCGGCCAGACGGTAGTCTAGAGAGTGGTTATGGATCGGCTTCAAGTTCCATTAACTGGAATAAAAATCGCCCACATACCAGGTAAGATTATCATAACTTACATTGTGAAAATTAACAATTTTTACTTTGTTTTATTTTTCTTGACTCATATTTGGTTGTGTGGATCAAATATTGAAATTCTGGAAGGCAAAGGGCAAAATAAAAAAATAAGAAATCATTAAAAAAGTGGAGACTACATTTGATGTAAATTTGTAGCTCTTCGTCAGAGAGCAGATTGCAACTTCTCATAGTCAAGTGTTTCTCTAAATTTATTTCTGGAAGAATTTAAAAATAAATAAAGTAAAGAATAATTTAGAATATATTTTAAAGCTAATACACAAAATTAAAAGCTAAGCTCATTTCAGAAAAACATCTCTTCAAAGTGAAACCAAATATAATTACAAATTCAAGAATGAAAAAAAGTTGGCAAAAGTATGGGCAACCAATTTTTTTTAAAATTTGTAACGAAATATATGCATTTGTTTAAAACTTATTTGAAATAGATTTAAAAGAAATTATTTACTACATTACTTTGAGTTTAAGCCGCAGTATGATATTTAAAATTTGAAAGCCAGGGAAAATAATAAAAAATATCCACAATCGTAGTACTTTATGCATGTCTCTAGAATAATTGGCAGAATTAAGATGATAAAATATTCACATTGAGTTCAAGCCACATCCGAGGTTTATACCTCAAAAATCTAAATAAGATGTAGCTTAAATTTGAAACTAGTAATTATAATAATTGTAAAATTTATTTTTAAAATGCCAAAAGCAAAACAATGACAGTATAAGCAGTTGAGAAAAGACTGGGATTTTGTTAAGTCAAAAGAACTTGTATTAATACAGTTAGGTACAAAAATTATAATACAGATTTAAATATACCTGTAAAAACTTAATTTAATCCAAGGTAAAATGTGGGAAACAAAAATTTTTCATATAAGAAAGTATGTTATTTTTTTTATCCAAACATCAATTTCATAAAAAAAAGGTACAGCAGCAAAAATCTGAACATTCAGAAGAATTGTAAAATCAGTGTTAAAGGGGGGGGGAGTTCAGATTTTAATGATTGCCCGAAAGGATATGTTAAGGTTTTTTACACTCTCACAGAACTCGCAGTCTGGTGTTGCACTCACTCTTGCTAATCCATTTCTATTTGCCTTTTTTAGCTTTATTATTAAGCACTTCAACAGCAAAATTACAAAAAATTTTAAAGCAGCATATGTTTAGAACTCCCTATCCAATGTTAAGTGTAGGCATGCTTTTATATGTTTTTTCAGTTTATTATATCAATATTAAGCTTTCTTAGCTAGATGACTAACAAATAATATTTTTGGTTGTTTCATGATTAACTTTATATGTGTTAACTTTATTTATTAAATATTATGTTCTTCACACTTACACCACATAAATTTTAATTCAACAGCTAAATTAGAAAATATGTAGAAACAGTATATTTTTAGAATTTGTGAAAGGCAGTTTCGTGAGCTGGTGGTAAAAAGTTTTATTCCATATGTATGGTGTTGCTAAAAATAAATTATCCAAAATTTTGATAGCTTTAGGTATTGTCATTTTTTTCAGTGCAAGGAACATACATATGCATAGATTCTTCATTATTTAATATCTTTAAAAATAATAGGGGATGATAATATATGATGGCAGCAATTTGAAAAATGATACCGCTATTTATAGTGGATGATATAAAATCCCATTTTAAGACTAATTAACAAAAATAAGCATAACATTTTGACTGTTTAACAAGTATAAGCATGATATTTTAATACTGTAAATAAGATTGTGAGTATTTATTCCAGTAAAATAAATGATGCTTTAATTCTAAGCTTGCATATCAGAATTTAATTTTCCTGTATATAATATAATATCTACACTAAAATAAAAAACTTCATATTAACACAAGGTTTTAACTTTGCTGTACATGTTGGCAAAAACTTCTGTAAACTTGTATTTCTCTAAACTAATTTTTTCATCAATTTCAAACTTATTTGAAATCGATGAAAAAAATTATTTACTGTATTGCTTAGAAGTAACAATACAGTTTTTAATTTGGAAATAATAGCATTTCAAATTTAATTGCTATCCTGTGCTTCATTATTTTCTGATTTTTTAGGTTTGGTTTTATGAGTTGGCATCTGTAGCCAGCACATTTATTTATTATTTATTTATTTATTGCATAATTACTATTGGTATTTAGTCTGTGCATCATGTGTGTAAGTAGATATTTCTGTCGTAAATGGAATTTGAATTCTCTGTTGGACTTGCATTTAAGCTACCTTTCAGGTTTTAAGCTGAAAAGTGAGAGATTAGTTTGAAAATTTTAATATCTTAAAAAGCATTAGCTGAATTTTTTCTTTTTTAGAAAGGTAATGTTCTCAGAAAAATTATTTTACAAAAGGATACTTAGATTCTTTTTCACTGGTGACTATTCACTTGTTTTTAACTTTTAATCTGTTTCATATATTATTTATTCTGTTATATATAAATCTTTAGTTAATGTTATGTTGTCATTCAATATTGTGAATAGTATTTCTCAATAAATCTGCATATATATTGTTCCTCTGTATAGTTATTGTTCTTATAATCAATTTTTTGTTTATTGTAAAAAATGTATATATAGGGTGTGTGAAGTAAATGTATATCCAAATCAGATTGAAAAGTCATGCCTGTTTGATTTCGTTAGTGATATTTGGCTTTTGTATTAGTGTTACATGTGCTACAATTCAGTATGTTAAATGTAAAAGCATGTTAGATATACATAATAAAAACAGCAGTATACTGAAATTGATGAAGGTTTATTTTTATCTGTATCCTATATATTCAAAGCAAATAATTGAGAATTTGACTACTCAGCTGAAGGATGTATGTGGTATATATTGTCTTCTTTACTTAGTATTAATATTTACAAAATTATGATTCGGAAAATTAGGCTTCCTTGGCAGGCATTTTAGTATTTTTTCCCTAGTTTGTTATAGAATATTAATGAATTTAACTTTGAAAAACCACAGGACTGAAGAAGAAAAACAATCAGTTCCCCTCGCTGCTATTAGGGATAGTCTAAAATGCCCAGAGAGCAGCCCTGAGAGTGGCTACGGTTCCGGAGGCTCTGCCCATAACCCCAATGTTGATGGTGTGAGTCCCGGAGTAACAGATGAATCAGGCAAAACTCCACTTTCCAGAACCACAAAGCTGGTGGGCACTGTTTTCCTTTTCCCTGAGGCTTCTACTACTGAGGCCATAAATTTACGGGATGTCAAGGTAAAGATTTTGGATGAAAAATCTGAGATAGAGAGAATAAGGCATGTGGAATTTAATCCTAATAAGATTGAAAAGGTAACTGAGTTTCATTCTATTTCGTGCAATGGTTATTATTATTAATATTATTCATAAAAATTTGTGGAAGAAAAAAGATACAAAATTATATATTTTAAGACATTTATATTTATTACATAGCTATTTCAGTAACTGTAACTGTGAAGGAGATTCAGTAAATTTTAAGTTTAACACAGTTACAAGTTATACATCTAAAATTGCTTCTTTTGTTTTCAACATAGTTCATTTGACCTAAGTGCATACAAAAAAAAAAAAAAAACAAGAGTTGGTTTTTTTGGTACTTGCTGGCTTTTGTGGCTTACATGGTTTTGGCAACAACTTTTTGGTATCAAGAATTCATTCTGTGACAGAATATTTTGAAAATTATGTGTATGACAGCACTGGTGACATTTGTTTGCATTTTTCCATCTGATCATTCTGTGTATCAATTTTACGTGCTCCATTTTCTTTATTATAGGAATGAACATTTAATTAATAAATGCAAACACAGTGCACAATATTTTCTTAGAAAGCTGTAGCCATCTTTTAAGAGTTTGGTGGAGTTACAAAATGTCACTAAAGATGATTTATGACCAAAAAACTCTTGGAACACATCAGGAAAAAAATTATCATCAAGAAAATTTAATGGTACTTACTTACCAAATTATCCTATTTCAAGTTTTCTTAGCAATAATTTATTAGCATCAAGAATTTTTTTGGCAATTAAATATCTTCTGTTGAATTTTGATTACGCTTAGCTGCTGTTGTCTTGTATACTTTGTTCAATGATTCAGTTATTGCTAAGCCCTCAGCAATGCTGTAACTTCAGCAATGCTGTAAAGTTTTTTAAATTGTGTTTTATTTCATTTATTTATTTAAAAATTTCACTCACAGATTTTGCAACAAATGTTTTCAACAGCCCATTGTTCAGGTAATAATTTTCAACATAGTTTTTCCTATTTTGTAGAATCGCATGCAAAAGTAAAAATGTCAAGTTTCATGAGCATTTTCCCCTTATATTTTATTTTTCTTACAGGATGGAGTTCTTTTTTACTAAATTCTAATTTCCAAATCTATATTGTTGTTTATTTTTACTTTTCTGCTTACTTTTAATGTTTGTTTTCATGGAGGGGACTGTCCTCAAGAAGGTGTAAGCCAGGAAACCAATAAGTATCATTATAATCCATCATAACTGATAAATATATATATATTTACTAATTTTATTTCTGCCCTTCTCAAAGTTCAATCATCATTGATACTTGAACATCATTATATACCAATGTTGTGTTTGATATTTCAATCAGTTTATCTGTTTATTTCTCTCTCTGCCTATCTTATGAATACCAAATTAATTTCTGTAGTTCAATTCTTTAAATATTAATGATCATTATTTCTGTAGGATGTGCCAATGACATCATTGTGATTCTACTAAAGGCGGAAACAAAGTTTGACATGACATACCTAACTGTGTTCACCTGCTCGAGGCAGCTATCTAACTGTTAAAGCAATTACTTGATGTTTTCTTGTACCCCCCTTTCTTTTTATAAAGCCTTTATTATTCTTACAGAATATTCTCCTCACACTGGAATGTGACATTTAAGTCCATAATTGCATATATCTGTGGGTAAATGATTAACAATTGTTGGATTACTTTGAAAGGTTATTTCTGTAATTATTAGAACTTTAAAAGTTCTATTCATGAACAGAAATGAGCTTATCCAGAATAGCAAGAGTAGGATTGGAATGACACATCAACGATAAGTACTTAACTGTTTTAGTCAGAAATCTTCTCAGTCTTCTCCACTGTTCTTTTTGGCATAATTTGCAAACTCTAACAAGAGTGTATTGATTTCATTTGCTTGCAAGGATTTTGATACATGATGTGAAGATCTACTTGTATGTGTTATTGTTTTTATGTATGTTGGAATCAGTGTTGCTACTTTATGTTGCACAGAAATTAGGTATAGCTTTTAGATTAGTTTGACTTTCACCGAATCTAGGTGCAACAGTACTGCACAAAATTTCAGATTCTTGCCAAAATTAAAAAAAAAAAAAAAAAAAAAAAGAAGTTGTAATAGACTTTGTGATGAAATTCAGCTTTGAATTAATATTGGTTTATATATATATATATTTTTTAACCAAATATATTTTGTGCCACTTTGCTAGAAATACATCATTTACAATGGTCAAAATTAAGATAAGTAAACAATAAAGAAGAAAGCAACAGTTTCATTTGTAGAATTAAACAAAAAGTGAAATAGTAAAAGAGTTAATTATGAGACAAGCTTTTGAAACTGCACAAATGTGATTATAGTTAATACTACAATATACACATCCCATTTTCTTTTATTGTAAGATGAAAAAAATCATTTTCAATTTCATTTATTACTTGCCAAAATTACTTCCGTTATAATTATTCCAAAATAAATAAAACTTCTGTGCCCTCGGGTGAATTTTAAATACCATTTTTTTTTATATTGTAATATTTCTTATTTTAATAAATTTAAAAATAAATACTTCAAACAGTGTGCCTCCCAATTTTTAGCCAATAAGTTTTTTGAATATAAAGGCTTGAGAAATCTGATTCATAAGTTAATGAAGTTTTCTACATGATTTTATGAAAGTTGAAACGAATAGGATGGTTAAAGGCCCCAGTAATTGATTCTGAACATCTGGTGATTTTCTTTGTGTGATTCAAGACTCGTGTTCTTAATGTAAAATTTTTAATTTCTTCTAAAATCAAAATTACACTAGGGCTTAAATAGATAACTGCAGTCTAACACTTTAAAATATCATTAAAATTGCAGTGATATTTTTGCTAATATGAGAATCACAGAAGCATTTATGTTCTAGGCCATAAAAAATAAGGAAGACCACCTTTATATGACCTTAATGTTCACCCAAATCTCCAGCAAAGTTTAATTTTTGGCACATGTACTTTGCTGGAAAATATTAAATTTCTGTTTGGTATAATTTTCATCGGCTGTTTGTAAAAAATGTGTTTTGTTGTTGTTGTGACTAATCCTTCTGATCGTAGCCTAAATAAGGTCAATAAATTCATTATGGCCAAGAGGGAAAGGATTCAGATTTTGTGGCGTAGGCCTTAGGCATGAATTTTCTCAGCTCTATACCGATTTTGATGGAGACACCACTCCCGCCAAGAGATAAATCTGATGGTCTCTTACCCCTCTTCTCTTCCACCTACCTCATGAGAAAACTTTTTGACTCAGTAGCATTTTAAATGGCCCTTTGCTATAGAGACACTATACATTTAACAAACATCCATATCTGCTTTGGGATTCAAACTCACATCCAAGGAATAACTAAAATCAGTTTCCCCTTTTTTGTGATACTTAAATGAAAATAAAACATATATTTTCCCCATTTCTGCATCAAATGTGTTATAATTCTTAAGCCTAGTATGTCTGCCAAACATTAGCACTTTGCCAAAATCAAAAATTACATCACATATTTTGCAGTGTATTGACCAGTTTGTCACTCCAATAAGTATGCAAGCCATGGTGTGAAACAGAAAATTTTTAATTTTGATACTTTGCATTCCCAGCAGGGTAAATATTCCTGCTGTTGGAGGTTTCTCTGAGAGGAAAGGGCAGCCGAGCAGTAAAGTCACTGAACACTGGTAGTTCGGTCCGAGGTTCGAATCCCACAAACGGGCTGGCTGCATGGGCGTTTTCGTGGTTTTCCCCATGTGTAACGTGTATACGAGCCAGTTTCCCTTTAAAAGTCCTCCACGAAGGCATCCCTTCCCTCAGTCTGATAGCCCTAGTGTGCCTTGCCTATATTAAATAAACCAAACCAAACCAAACCAAACCAAACCTGAGAGGAAAGGAGTGAGGCTCTTTGCCTACGTGTGGATTGGCAGTGCCAAGAGAAAGATGAAGTCTTGAGGAGGTGAGAAGGCTCATTTAACAATCTGGTCACATGATTCTTTTGAGCACATCTAAAAACAAGAGATTTGCAGCTAGCCAACTACTTTGGGCAAGTACAATAATATGAACTACAGAGTTCGCAGAAATTAAAATGTGGTAAAATATGATTTATATGCTATGTACAGATGCTTATTTGTTCTTTAGAAAGATAATTCTTAGTATTCTAAGTTTGCAGGCTTTAAAATATTTATAAATGACACTGAGAAAAACATTCCTCAAGTAGTAATGCCAATAAAAAAATTTCTCAGTGGTTACCTAGAGAAGGTGCATTTCTTATTCTGAAATTGAATTCCAGTATGCAATTACTGCACTATAATTGGCTGATGAAGGTCATGTGATGGTTGAGTTCTTTTACTGTCCAATTTACTTACTGTGTAGCATATGATCTTATTTTCCTGTCTATTTGGGGAGGGGAGATTTCATTTGCTAGAATGTCTGCAAAAGTGGCTGGATTTTTATTTGTAGCTTTTTCATGCAATATTTTGTTGATCATGGTGATAAATTCTTTAATCATTTCCATCCTAAGGTCTGAATGGATACTTTGATGTCTTAAGTAGTATGGGCTGCATAATGATATGCAGAATCTTTTTTCTGTATGCAGAATCTTTTTTCTGTGAAGTATGGAGTTTCGTAATGTTATTGCTGGCATTCACCCAGGCGGGAGAAGCGTAGGTAAATATCAACCTAGTGACCAATCTTCAGCATTGTTTCTTCTGTCCTCGAGTGACCTAAAGTGGTAACATTTCTTGGCCTAGAGGATATGGAACATGGAACTACAGATTTTGACATCTAGTATGACCAAATAAGCTGCTTTGACAAGTCTTATCTTACCTAATTTATGACTTTTTGTGCCACAAATCTTGTATCATGTTTGATGGCATGGGAAAGTATTATAACATGGCAGCAAAGTGTTGTTCATGTGTCACCTGTGAAAGCTTTCTTGGTTTGATTAGTCTAAATTAAACTGCACTAATTAGGAATTTTGTAAATTTTCTAAAAATTAAAGTCTAGTACAGTAATCAAAAATTGCTTAAATAATAATCTAATAAAATACAAGCCCCCCCCCCAAAAAATGTGAAAGGTTTCATATTTTAAATTAAATCCAAAGAGGCATTTTTGAACGTTTTGTGTGTTACCTTAATTTATTAAATATCATGTTCTTTGGACTTAAACCATAAAATTCAGTTCAATAGCAGTGTCTCAAAATAATTTTTAAATGAGCATATTTTTAGAATTTCCGATACACAGTTCTGCACCCACTGGAGATTAAAAGGTCCCCCCCCCGTCCCGCCATAGAGTGTTGCCATTGCTCACTTTTAAATTTTTGAGTTTGTTTCTCAAAAATTCGTTAAAGTTTTACAATGTATGAAATTGATAATAAAACAAATTTCAAATTTGGTCTTTCACATGCCATATTTGGAGGAGGATTACGTCATTCAAATTTCAATGGCTCTATGTACCTTTGTTTTATCACAATGCGAGAAATGGACATACTTTTATGCAGATTTTTCATTATTTAATTTCTTCAAATATAATGCAAGATTCTAACATTTGGTGGCAACAGTTTGAAAAGTGAACCCGACATTTATAGTGATTCAATGCAAAATCACAAAACGAAAACAATAGTACTTCAGGGGCAAAGCCCCTTTGGACTAAAAATCAGTTCTTTAACATTTTTTTTAAATTTGCTTCCCCCTTTTTTTTTTCCAGTCAGTGAATTAGGCTTCCTCAACATTTTTTTATTATTATTATTATTATTTGATAAAGTAAAATGAGAGGAATTGTAAAAAATGCTCTAAGAATTAAAACCTGAAACTGATCCATTGACATCCAATTTACTAACTGTAAAATCATTCTTAAGGCTTCAGATGGTGCATTAGGTTTCCTTAAAGCTTTCTTTAACCATTTAACAGCTTAAATTAATGATTTTAATATGGGTTCTCTTGCAGAAAATATTGAAAGCCTTATTCATAATTTTTTTTTTCTTTCATTTCTGTTTTGCTTAATGAAGGACTTTATAATCATAGCTTCTTCTTTTTTCCCTTGTTAAATAATATACTTCTGAAAAAAAGGTGGGGTTTTTTTTTTTTTTTTTTTTTTTTGGAAGGATGACTCACTTCAGTATCCTTTAAAATATATCCAAGATTTAAAAAAAAAAAAAAAAAAATCAGTCTGTCTTTATCACCTCTATGTTATTTGTTTCGAATCGATAATATTTTTCTTTGGGGAAAAATCTGTTTCAATAGTCTTTTAAATAAGTACTAAATCTAACACCGTATGTAACACACTTCTAGACAAAGTGCTAGCAGTCTAGGTGAAAAGTATATACATCTAGAGAAAGTGCATAAAGGTAGCAGCACTGATTTCATGCTAACTTTATTTCACATTTACTTGTGAGAGTTTCAGACATGTGAAATACATGTGCATGTAATCTTATCTTGACACTTTGCTTGACTTGATATATTTAATCAGTGTTGTTGTTTCTACTTGTTAAAAAATCTTGCTATCAGAGGTCTACAAATTTTTAAGTCCTAAAGGACTAAATTTTGCATTGTTATTATATATACATAAGAATAGTTTAAACATGCGTTTTATATTTTAAGCAAACAGATTACGTTTGAGCAATGCAAATTGTGTGAAAGTTATTTGACTAAGCAGAGATGTGCCTTCATGGAGGAATTTCTATAAAAAAGGTGGCCCATATTTATGTGAGGAAAACCATAAAAACTCATGCAGCTCATCATTTGCTAAGATGACATGCACTAACTAAATTTAGGATAAATAGCCAGTTTTTCTTGTTTTTAATCACTTGGATACTGGTAAGTTATTTTCAAAAAAATACCTTTTATGTTAAACAGTTTATTAGAATTATGATTTTCTTACAAAACATCGTAAAAACTCCCCCTCCCCCCGGGAAAAAAAGAATGCTAGGTATTGGTAGCTTTGCAGCACTTTCATTTGCAAAGAATTAGAGCTTAGAGCAAACCAGAAGTTTTCTTAAAATCATTTAGACATTAATAAATCATTTTGAAAATAAAAACCTTTTATCATGAAAATATCTGAAAAATCTTAAGTTTCTGACACTGTCGCAAATTTATCTGAAAAAAGTAGGCCATGAAAATTCCATGGATCACATTCAGTTAATAAAAATAGACCTTAGCCATTGTGTTACATAAAAGTATTAATATGGAATAGCTTCCAAATTATCATGAAATTAAAGCATAATTCTAACTCCTTTGACTATATGACTTAGGAGAGGTTAAATGCAAATAAAAAGAAAATATATTAATTTTAATTATATAAAAATATTTTTTATTAAATTTAATAGACTTGCATTTTTAAAATGAGGTTTACGTTTTGGTATGCAATATATAGATTTTATAACTCTGCAGATTTTTAATATCTGTATTTCTGAATATTTGTAGACCTCTGGTAGTGTTTTTATTAAATATAGTGATTTGGTAATATTGTATATGCTATTCTTCTACTCTTTCTCTTTCTGAGATAATCAATTATTATGCAAAGTTTAAACTTAATTAACAATTTTTTTATTAATATCATATCTGGTGAATTAAAAATTTATTTTAATTATTTGGTTTTGTGAATCATTCTCCATGTGTTTAATAGTATCATATTGAGCTTTTAGTTTAGGAAGAATTATTTGAATGAATTTGGACGTTTATGAGAATCAGCCATTTATGTAGCATATGTCAGAAATGTTATTAGAATATTTTTCTACGTGTTTTGAAAGAACAGCTCAGTGACATGTGGAATAGTTTCTTATTTTTGTAAAGAATATATGAAACTGCAAGGAGAGATGTTTAAAAAACAAATAATTGTTTCTAGTTCTAAATTTTTTGTTTCAGAATAAATTGTCTTGTTTTATGGTGAATTTTTAAAAACATAAATTTCTAAAATATGTGTAATACTGTTAGCTTAGGAGTGCTCATGCTTTTTAGATGCATCAAGTTTTCAAAAGTGAAAACACCATTAGTTGTATAAATACCTCATTATTTTTATTAAATTATTTAATTATTTTGTATTCTTTTTGCGGAAATATTGAGATTTTATTTTCAAATTAAATTAAAATGTTATTAATAATTGTATCCATTTTAGTAACCCAACAGCATCATTGTTTAATTTCTTCTAGTTTCCATCTTCCTCTTCTATTTTTTTTCTTCCCAGTTTCTTCCAGAAGGAATCTAATCCTTATTTAGACTAAAAAATTTGGAAAACCCACAAATGGTAGAGAGGATTTCAAAGGTGGGAAAAGTAAAAGCAAACAAGAAAAATCTATTTGTTTAGGTACACTGTACAAAAAAAAAAAAAAAAAAAAAAAAAAAAAAGGCACAGTTGTATATCTTCTGTTCTATTGGGCCAAATGACAAAATTTAAATTGCATTTTTCATATCTAGAAAGCACAACTTATAATATGTATTGGATTTATATATAGCATTGTTCTAATATAGGTATTTTTACACAAAATCGGACTTTATCTGAAATTGCATGTCGTTTTTTCTATATTTCGAGTCTATGACTCAAATTATTCCTAAATGTTAAATTTTGTCAAATTTGATGTGAAATTTACGGAGAAATTCAAAAATTTATCTTGCCGCATTAGTTTGTGCCAAGAATAAATTTACTTGGCAGAATTCTTAGTTTATAGTAGCCTACCAACTTTTCTTTTTTTCATTAATGCACGAGAAGAAAAAAGGTCCATCGTTCATTCTTTCAAATAATTTTAACAAAGTGCATAAACCACATTTTTGTTATTATCACTTATATTAAATACAGCAAATTTTAAAATGCAACAAAGTATAAATTCACATATATCTTAGAAAATATTGAAAACAAACTCTAATTTTTGCAAGTGTGCCTAGAAATACGTCTACTTTAATATAATATTAAACGTTTCATACGTTATAAAAATTTTTTTGAAAAATTTACAAAAAATATTTAAAAATACAAATTTAAAAAATAAATCATAAAAAATATTTGATTTAAGCCTAATTTCAAATTGTGAAAGAAGGAATGAAGTAAGTTTAATGAAAAAAATATTAAATATATATCAAAATCAATTAAAACTGAGGAGCTAAAATTTTGAGAGCTAATTTTTTAAAAACAACTCGTGCAGTTTTTACAAAAATTGGCATGTCATTTCAGAAAAAGTCTGATTTTGCGTCAAAATACCTATATTAGAACAGTGCTATATATAAATCTAATACATATCCTAAGTCATGCTTTCGAGACATAAAAAAGGCATGTTGAATTTCATTAATAGGCTCCATTATTTATTTTTTAAGACTTTTATTTATTTATTTTTAAGTCTTGTAAGATGTTTAAATTGCACAGCAAACATTTGAATGTCATTTCTAGATTTATTCTGCATTTTTTATGTGTCCTAGTTTCTTTTTATTTGCTTCCATTTTTGAAATGTGAATTTACTTTTTGTTTTTCTGTATTTTTCCTGCTTTCTTTTAGTATAAATTCCTGTGTCTTTCTTCCTTTTCTCAATAAATAGAGAACGGACATCTTGATGCACTCAAAACCTCGAAACTTTTCATGTTGTAACCAGTGTCACACATATTTCAGTGTATTATTCTTGACATGTGTCATCATTTTTGGAAATGCAACTTTTAACTAGAATTTAAGATGAGATTTAAAATTTAGGTCACACGGAAAGCCTGGTATATTTTCAGATTTCCTATCATTCTGGGCTTTCAAAACATTTCATAAGTTATAAGAAATAAATAAATGGTTTTCATTTTTGCCATTTCTAAATAAAGCCAGCAATTTTGTTCCTCTATTTTTTGGTGCATTGCTTCTTGATAAGCTGTTTGTATGATAATAATTCCATACTTTACTAGTCATTTTAAATTCTGTGAATAAATATTACAGTATATGTATTTATATCAAATTCAGTATACATGTTTTTATATTTTCTATCATTTCATATGTTTACCTGTATCAGTGTTATCTTCTACATTCCAAAAAGAAAAAATCTGATGTGTGCACCACATGACTTCCTTGTACGGAATATTAAATTATACGCATTTTTCTTGCATTTCATTTAAACTTATTGGACTGAATTAAATCTACTTCGCCAACAGCGCTTAAACCACAATAGAATAAATGCATTCTTTAAAATTCACTCTTGTATTTGTTTACCGTAGCGACACTCTGGCGCTAGATTCACTTAACAGTATTATGTTTCGTTCATATTATAACTCATAATGCACAAAATTTATATCATTTAAAAAATAGAATTATCTAATCGTTGCCACATGTTTTATTCAAATACTATAATAAAGCTAGAATGATGTATAAAAGAAATTAAGAAAACAAAGCAAAAAAGAAACAGTTTTTCACAGACGATTGAGTATTTCTCATTCAATTAATTCAGTTCTCACTTCGCGAGAAGGCAAAAATACATAAAAACTCAAAATATCTGTATTAAAAATTACAAAGTAAATCTTAAACACTTATTTCCTCAAAAAAATTCCAGAAAGGATTAAGCATGATTTAATTGGCAATAATAAATGAAGGCATTATCTTTGTTGTTGCAAAGCTAAGTTTCTCTAAATTGGCAACTCCACTAGTCTGCTGTTTCAAATGTAAACAATCAATGGCCACCATTAAAAAAAAAAAAAGGCTTAGCGGCACTTAAACAACTTTAAAATTGTCGATAATTCTAAAAATATTGCATACAGATTTACTAAAGGCATAAAAACCTTAACCAGAAGATAAAAAAAATATAATTCTATCATTTTTAAAGCAAAAAGTGTACAATTTATAAACATATAAGAATAAAGAAACTGAGATCACTGAGCCGGGTAACAGAGTGGATATATGTATATAAATATATTTATATATGTTTGGTGCGGCCGATTGTAACCAAAATACGAGATGCACATCTACATGTGATAGCAGTCCTATATACAAAATTTCAACGTTCTGAGGCTACTTGCTTTTGAGTTATGCGAGATACATACATTCGTATAGACACCATGAAAAATTCTCTTCAGAATTAATTTAAAGCAGTTTTATATTTTTTTTTGGAGGAAACGAGTCTTTTATTCTGTTCTTACGTTCAGATATCACGCAAAAACATCATTAAATTGCATTCGATAGCGGTCAAAATGGATATTTTCGTTGAAATAGCCTGAAACTTTTCGTGATTACAATACTTCCTTTTTACTTCGTACAAGGAAGTAAAAAAGGATCGATATTCTTATTATTCCATTATGCCCAAAATATTATTACCTTATTTTAATGTATATGTCACGTTTAAATTTATGTCATGTAAATAAAATTAACTGTTTTCTAAAGATACAGTATTAAAAGCACGCGCATTTATTTTGGTACATTTAATCTATTATCCTCATTAAAAGTTCTATCATTGTTACCAGTTTAACAAAAAGAACACAGAGAGGTGTCTTACCAGTTTGTTTGAGTATTTAAATTTAGAATATGAATTAAAACAGCAAAATATCAAATAGTATAATTAATTTTTATAAAAGTTAGTGTAAAATTAATTACGGTAAAAGTTTACAATTGCGTACCCCTTGTTTCTTGGCAACTCTTTTTTTACGCCAAGATCGGTGCCAGGAAGGCACAATTTCAAGATGGCCACTACACAAAACCAAAGTAAAAAGTCAAAGAATTGCACAAACTCTGTGTCCATGTACACATTGATGTGTTTTCACTTAAAAAAAGATCCTAGAATTGCACAAACTAGGCATTGTTCACTGCCTTAAATTTGTCCATGTACACATCAATCTATTTTCATTTAAATAAAATCAAGAAACTAAAACAAACTTAAAACTATAATGGTAGCCAGAAGTGAGGTTTCATCAGCAAAAATTTTTTTTAAATTGTCGCTAATCGAAGGGTCACCCAATTCTACACTAGAGCCAAGTAATGATGAAAATGTAACTTCAGAAATAAATGAATGCTATTTATATGTAAAACATAAATAATTCTTCTGATAGTAAGACGAATAATAATAAAAATATCTCAAATAATGTATTATATTTTGACGAATTTCTAGAATACTGAAATTTACAATAGAACCCTTTTGAATGAAATTTTAAATGTCCTGGTGCATGATCTAAGATATTTAAAATTTGTTCTAGCATTTTTATTATGTTAACCTATCATACTTTAGTTGCCTTATCTAACTGAAGTCAAAAATTAAAATGAGCTCCTTTTTGATCACAAGCTTTTCCCCTATATTTTGCTTTTCATAAAAAATAAACTTATATTTAGAATCTCCCATTTTTAATTAGAGTAAAAATTAGAAAATAAAAACCATAAATCTTTTTTAAATTGTCGCTAATCGAAGGGTCACCCAATTCTACACTAGATCTTTTGAAAGCAAATCTATTAATTTAACTATTTAAAACTATAACTATTTAAAAGAGTTGCATGTGTGCTTTAAAATAATGTGAAAGCATTTGAATTCATTTTGCTTGCCTAAGACGTATTAGTAGCAAAAATGAAAAGGTACTTCAAAGTATTTTATTGTTATTGATAAATAAATGCAGAATATCATCTCATTGTAATCTTTTTTAATATGAAATATATTTTTTGGTATTGGTTTAGTTATTGAACCAAAATAGTAGACAATTTCACTGATTAATTTAATATAGATTGTATTGTTTGTGCATGATATTCACATTTTGTATTTCATTGCATTCAATGTATACTAAAAACAGTTTGGATATTGTTGAATTCAGTGTATGAAATTACTTTTTCATAATGGTAAGCAGTTTGGTTAAAAGCTATTTTTTTAAGCATTATATATAAGAGTTATTTTAGCTGATTGCCGATTGTGTAATTATTTAAGCATTTAGATATATTTCCATGTGTAATATATTTTCATTAATTATAGTAAATTATTTCGTGCCAGTATTGATTTTAAATGTGTGTTTAAAATTTATGATTTAATTAATGCATTAAGCTTCAGATTCTATGAAGAAATATTGTTAATTTACAAAAATTAATTTTTTTTAAATCTGTTGTTACCATTTTATAAATTTTATTGTGATCGATATTATTTTCATAAAGATTTTATTAGTGTTTAGTAATTCATGCAATAATAAATCTAAACATATCAGTTTTTGGTCTTGTGATATGTATTCCTGTTCAGGTGTTGAAATTTCTGTGAAGTTAAATATTCACTATTTCATATCTGCTCTGGATCTGTTTTTCTCTTTGCTGTCTATTGGATTTCGTAATAAAATGCATGATTGGCAGACAGTAAAAATATAACAGAAGCTAAATAATTTAATAATAAAGCTAATACCTTATAATAAGTGTTTTTTTTAATCTGATTTCTCAACAAAACAGTATATTTTGCTTCATATTGTATAATTCATTTTAGAATGAGGGGAAATACATTAATATTTTATAATATATGATCCCCATTTTTATGTAATACTGAAAGATATATGTTTTAATATAATGCAATAAATGTGGTTGAAGGCTTGATTATATGTGCTGAATTTGTAAATTTAGCATAAATTTTATGAATGTGAAAAGCATTTAAATTTGATTGAGATAAGAAGTTGTGTCATACTTTAGTAATCAATTTTTATTCAAGAGATTTTTGAGATATATTTCTGTAAAAAAATTATATTAGTGTTATGAAACTATCATTATACTAAAATTACTATGATCCTAAAAATTGAAATTTAAGATTCGCATATATGTAACTAATTGATTTGAAGCGAAAAAATATTTATCAAAAAAGAGATTGGAAATTAAGTAGCCTGTAAATGCTTTGCTAAATGCAAACTTCCCCCCCCCCTTTTAAATTAATTTTCAAAAATGTTTTCTTGGAAATCATAGATCCGTGAAAAAATTCATAAAATAGTATGTCACGATTTCATGCACTTAATTAAGTACATGTTTGTTGATGATATGCAGCCTGTGCTCTCAAATAAAAAAATTTAGTTAAATTTGAAAAATGAAAGTAAAATAAATTACCACATTGCTTGGATGCAAAAGTTTTTGTTTTTAGCTGATACCAGTATTAATTTGCATCATGTCGAACATGCAAGTATTCATAACATCTATTTCGATTATTTTGAATGACAAGTGTATTAGTAAGATGTTTGCTGTTATGTGTAATATATTTTGCTTAGGTTAAAAAAAAAATGCTCAAAAATCTCTGAATTTCTTAACTACTTTCTATTAACTAGATACAAAATTATACCCTGATATGCTGAAGAACAAGGAATGTGATAAATCATTAAATGTGCAGTACCTTAGTATTATACTTGATATTAACTATTAAATTACTAATTATAATGTTATGAACTCTTAAATTACATAATTCTGCCTGATTACAATTACACTATAAAATTGTTAATTAATATCTGTAATGTAATTAATTCTTGAATTGTACTATATTTGTGTTAAATTACTAGTTATAGTTTAATTAGTTATTACATTATGCTATAATGTTGATAAATGACTAAATATAGTGCAGTTTTGTTAAAATATACTATTATTATCTTAAATTACAAGTTATGAAACAGGCACCATGCCTGTTCAGCAGCGAATTTTTGAACTTCTGAATTTACATTTATGATTGTATTATAGTTATTATGAAGTGATTAAAATCATTTATAATTCTGTTATGCAAATTTCAAACAAGTGCTACTTTTTATTAAATGTTAATCTTCTGTTTAAATTGAAATAGATTTTAATCTTTTCAATGAGAGTACAATTTTCTGAGTGGCTATTTCCGACTTTCTGTGCTTATCAGATTTATTTCTGCTTCTAATAATGCAATATTTTTTCCTTTAAGTTATTTTGATCTATTATTTCTCTGGATAGTCTAAAAATGAATTTCACAATCTACAAATTATAAAAATAAATAATAAAATAAATTATTATGCAAAAATTATTAAATACCATGTAAATGTCTGGCTATATGATGTTGTGATCAAAACAGTTTATTTAATGAAGTAAATTTTATGGTGTTTTTCCATGAACCCTATCCCAATAAACCTGAATTTCTTTTTCTTTTGAGAGTGGCATAAAATGCAAATTGGTCATAAAATTTAAAAAAGAAAAAGAGTAAATGCATCTTCTCCCTTTGAAGTCTTGTAATTGTACATTTTTGGATAAGGTTATACATTAGGGTTTAAAATCTGAATGAAAATAAGAAGTACAGCCAGTAGAGTAATAACAAATACAAACTTCTATGACAAAGTTATGGCTGGTTGATGTTTTGTTCAGGCTTTTTATTTTTAATTTAAAAAAATTCAAATTTTCTATTCAGATATTGCTGTATTTGTGTGAAGATGCTTGGTTACTATGAATAAAAAATGCATATTCAATAAGGGAGAGATATTATTCATATTTATCATAAAGAAATAAGAAATTGATTGCAACAGTTTAACAGATGTGAGAAGTAGATATTATTTCGAAAATTATCCAATCAGTTTCAGTTAATTTTTTTTTCCATAGCAATAAAAATTTGCTTTGTGATACTTTATTTGTTAATTTTTATAAATCCTCTTCCCTTGCGAAGCAACCAGGATATAAAAAAAAATTAATATTTTCTAGTTAGATTCAAGTGGGTTATTTACACTTTTGTACTGAAATTCCAAATATTTTTTAAAGGAGTAATTTATTTTTGTGAGAATACATAAAAGGAATGGGAAAATAAGTGTTAAATTCTATGAAATAAATAATATATTAAACTAAAAATTTATATACAAGAATATAAATAAAAATTACTATATTAATAATTATGTAATAATTATGCTTGTTATTTTTATAATAATTTTTAAGATATTTATCTAAACTTTTCAGTATTAAATTTTATTTTGCTTTTTTGAATCAAAGCAAGGTTGTGAGTAACAAATTTATGTAATTTTTTTCTGTGAAATTTTATTAAAATTATTATGATGATGATTTACAGTTGAGTGAGAATTATAAGAAGAAAGGAATCCCCTTAGTGTTGATGATTGTAACAAAATCGAAAATGTATGGCATTTAAAAGTATTATTTTTATGCTATATTACATTTGTTTCCTCCCAAAATCAAAGTCTTTTAGCCTGATTGGATACAAAATGCAAACAAATCAAATTAGTTTCGTAGATTATGTACTTGGATCAAGAAAAGTGTGTTCTGCTTTTCTGAATTCTGTATATCTATGCATTCCGTTGTAGCATTCCTAAAACTAGTCTATGCTGCATTGCTTTTTTTGTCTGTACTGTTTACCCTGTTAATGCACAGCAAAAGAACAAATGTATTGTAAAAAGTGCTCAACATGTGTCTAATGTTATAAAATCTGTAAATTTTGTTTTGTACATATCTTGTTTGTACCTGCGTCTTATTTATGATAAAATAAATTTATTTCTATTATCCATTTACTGTCTGCTATTGTTTTATACATAAGAGCTAGCTTTACATAGTATAAAACCATATACTATTAGTTGAAAGCTCTGAGTTATAAAGTACAGTCAAAAGTCATTAATATCCGGACCCATCAGGACTTCGGCCATTCCGGATTATAGATCATCAGTTTAAATCTGGTAAGATGGCATGCAGAAATTATAAAATTAAAAATATGAAACCGTAATTTATTAAATAAAGAACAACTATGATCTAAAGGGTATCAAAATTTACAAAAAAAAAAAAAAAAAAAAAAAAAAAAAAAAAAGAAAGAAAAGAAAGCTTAATATTTAGTTGTTTACTTTATTAAACATTTCTTTCAATGTAAGTTGTTTAAATTGCTTCGTTTTATGTGATAATACTTTCTCTTTAATTCTATAAACAGACATAATTTCTTCTTCAGTTACAAAGTTCCGCTGTTGAAGTCCTATAATTGCTGTGTCGAGAATACCGACTAATTTGTCAATCGAAATTTTTTCGTTTTCAATAACCTCTGTGTCACTTTCTTCACTATCGGAATCAAATTATAATGATGAGGAATTTGATTTAAATCATATCAAAGACGGAGTACATCGAGATGAAATACTACATTTAGTAAGGAATTATAAGCCAAATTAAAACAAATGCCCTGAAGATAAGAATAGTACTGCCAGATTAACTTCCAATTTATTATGCGCCGCGGCGTTTCCCCCCTTCCGCCGCAGAGCAGCGTGAAATTGATAAACAGATTTTGGAATGGTTAGATAAACAAAGAATTATGCCTTTATCCACTTTTTGTTTGATGGACTTTGAAACATACTTTCGCTTTGTAGATCCTTTACATATTAGTAAATACATATCGGAAATTCTATTTGACATAATCGAAAGTTCAAGCTTACTTTTATAAAATTGCTCTAACAGTCTGCAAAAAATAATAAGCCGGATACAATTTGAAGATTAAGGAACAACGCAATCTGCAACATTAACTGAATTAGATAGTTTTAGCTTAGCTTATACCGTCCGTTATACATTAAACGCGCATATTCGCAGCCGTAAAGGTCTTACGCGCAATGCAAGCGCAGAAAGTTTGTAGCTTTGAGGTCCGGAATGTGGGTGTCCGAATTAACAACTTTTGACTGTATATTATACAAAGTCCCACAAAAGTGATCGGTTCCTTTTTTTTTTTTTTTTTTTTGAGTAATTATATTCAAAAGCATCGAACTTTTCGAAACGCCTTGGTATTTCTGACAGCCAAATTCCCCTTCAAATTTTTGCTTACTTTTCTTCCTAATTCTCTCCTTTCCTTCTACATTTACTTTCAGTGCTGACAAGAAAATTAAGATTTTGTTACACTTTCATAAATTTTGCATTCTTGTCAATTTTTTTTTAAATATCAATTACATCAACTGCGTTTCAGTTGAAGACAGCTTTTCATTTTCTAAGCATTTTAACTATAAATAAAGTTAAAAAAAAAGTCTAAAGGATAAATATTTTAATTAAAAGATTTTTTGCTAAATGACAAAAATAAAACAGTCCAGCAGTGTTTATTCTGTACCACTTAGTGACCCTATTATTATATCAAAATCATATTAAAGATCATGTTTTTTTATACAATCTATAATACGAGAGAAAATTAGCTACTTAAAACATGCTTTCGAAGAGAATTGATGAAAAAATTTATACTTTTATATATATAATTTTTAAAGCTGGGACATGATCCAGTTTGGATCAACGTCCTGCTTTCTTAAAAACATTGTTAAAATAAACATCAAACGGACTTTCTGAGTTTTAGACAGTTCAATTTAAATGCAATCAAAGTAAAGTAGCAGACGATAACACGGTGAAGGTAAAAATTTACTCTTCCAGGTATTAAAAAAAAGGGGGGGGAAAGAAAGAAATTTTAAAAATTTGAATAATATCTATAGTTTAAAAAACATAGCTTTTCATGCAGTTTTAATAAATTTTTATGATGCATCACTGAGAGAAAAAATTTCATGTAATTAATAATCCGTAAAAATTTATTTGAAATTTAAGGTTAAAAATAGCTGTGGCAATTCACTGTAACAAAAGTCAATAAACCACATTTGGCGTTATTATTGCTAAAAAGTTTTGTGTGGTGCATTTAATTATGGCAAAGCATACTAGGGCTATCTGCCTAAGGGGAGGGATGCCTTCGGGGAGGACTTTCTAAGGGAAACTGGCTCGTATACATGTTACACATGAGGAAAACCATGAAAACAGCCATGCAGCCAGGCTGTTCGCGGGATTCGAACCTCGGACCGAACTACCAGTGTTCAGCGACTTTACCGCTTGGCCGCTATTATCGCTTAAAAAAAAAATGCCACATTTCAAAACGCGAAAATATGTAAATTCGTGTATATCTTAGAAAATTTTGAATGAAAAAGTCTACCAAGCAGGTATTCTTAGAACTGCACGTACTAAGATGATGGTAAAAATTTTATAGGTTATAATTCAAAATTTTTTTCGAAAAATTTATAAAAATTATTTAAAAATAGAAATTTTAGAAATTAAACACAAAAAATGGGTGAATTTTATTCGGAGTGAACCTAAATTTCGAAATGTGAAGGGAAAAATCAAAAAAGAGATGTTAATCAATATATGCCAAATTCAATTAACATTGAGGAGCTAAAATTTTGAAAGCTAAGCTTTCAAAAACTGCTCGTACGATTTTTACAAAACTTGACAGTCTAGCATAATTTGAATCGTAGAATCGAAATATGAAAAAAAAATTGGTATGTTATTTCAGAAAAAATCCGATTTTGTTTCAAAATACCTATGTTAGAATAGTGCTTTATATAAATCTAATATACATCCTAAGTCGCGCTTTCGAGACGTGAAAAATGCAATTTGAATTTTGTCAATCGGCGCAGTACAGCGAAAGATATAGAACTTCCACCCCCACTTTTTTTTTTTTTTTTTTCTTTCTCAGTATACACTGGTGTGCAAAAATTAAGGACGAGACGGTTTTTTCAATATAACTTTGTACAAAAGCTTTCCAAATCAACACATTTAATACCGTAAGATCCCCAATACGTAAGGACATGAGTAATGTAAGCAACACTTACTAAAAGAGAAATCAGAGGGATAAAAAGAAGCTCTATTGAAAAAGTAGCATGGAGCGCAATGCGACTGAAGGCCGAAACATCCCTGTGATGGGTGTCCAGCAAGAAACATCCGGTTTTTAATAGGGGATATGATCTTCCCTGACTGCTAGGCAGGTTTCACAGCATCTGCCCATGCTGAGAATGAGGGTGTCAATGAGTTGTTGAGGCATTGCTGCCCATTTGTCTTGCAGCGCGCCAATCGAAGCTCCGGAATCGTTACTGGTGGTAAGGTACGAGCTGCCAAGCGTCTGCCTAGAAAATCACATACATGCTCGATGGGATTGAGATCCGGAAATCGTGCCGGCCAATCCATACGTTCAATATCCTCACTCTCTAAGAGCTGCTCGGCAGCTACTGTGCGATGACATGGTGCATTGTCGTCCATGAAAAGGAACTTGCGGACCCATAGCGCCTCTAAAAAGACGCACATATGGAAGAAGAATCTCGTTACAATAACGGTTGACTGAACCTGCGTCGAAGATGTGAAGGTCTGTACGACTACCAAGCATGATGCCTTCCCAAACGAGAACACCGCCACCTCCATACCTGTCCCTTTCAATGATGTTCGAGGGATGATTGCGGCTTCCCCGCTGTCTCCGGATGAGTATGCGATGAGAATCGCTACCCAGACTGAATCTGCTATCATCTGTAAAGAGTACTCGTCCCCATTCATTGTCTCTCCAATTCCGGTGTTCCCGGCACCACAGAGAATGCCTTCTCCGATGGACAGGCGTTAGAGGTACGCACCGTACAGGGCGTCGTGCAAACAGACCACCACTGTGCAGTCTTCTGGCCACGGTAAAACGCGATATCGGTCGTCCAGTCGCCTGTGTCTAGCTATTTCTCCCGCTGTCAGCCGCCTGTTTCTTCTGGCTTGTAAGGCAATATACCGGTCATCTGCGGGTGTGGTTCCTCGTGGACGACCACTACTAAACCCCCGGATAGCTGTACCTGTAGTTTGAAATTGTCTCCAAAGTCGTGAAACGATGCTGTGAGCAATTCCGAACTCTGCAGCCACACTTGTCACACTGCGGCCTTCCTCCAACTTCCCAATGATTCGACCTCGGGTAAAAGCATCCAGATGTCGTCTAACAGATTGATTATTCGCCATTTCTCGCTGAGGCAGCAACTCGGTGTGATTTTAACTGCTATACGGCGTGCAATCTCTTTGCCAGAAATACTGATCTTACACCGACAACATGCTTTATACTACTCAGACACTCCCCCATTACGTCTACCTGCATATCTGCGCATGTGCTACCGTACATCACCTTAGTTAATTTCCTGATTGGTCTTTCTGTCCGCTCTGCCTCTTCGTTCAACTGATATGCTAATTTTTCGACTTCGTCCTTAATTTTTGCACACCAGTGTATATTATATGAGAGATGAAACATAAATGCAGTACATGATACATTTTGAAATACAGGGAGGAAAAAACATTGTCTGCAAATAGTAACTAAAATTCGAGTTTAATGTATGACTTCAATCGATAGGACAATCCTAAAAGTCCAGTTCCTTCTGGCATCTGTGAATTGCAAATGAGTACATCCATGGCCAGGCCATGGTACATCTCTGATCACGCATCGTGAAAGATGCGAGAGGCACCTCGGCTGAAGGGCAGTTTCGAAAAAATGTAGCTCATGTTCCTGCAATCGATTGCAGATCTCATCTAAAAACTTTGAATGAATATAGTGGGCCATCTCATCTTTGATTTCATCGTAGGTAAGGCAGGCATCCGGAATGGATCTCCAGATAATGCGTTGACTTTCCAGGTAAGGCATCACTTCTTGACGACTTCAGTGGGAAAACAAGTATTTGAAAATTGCAGCTTTTCTTTCCAGAGTATCAAAAAATCGCCTGAAAATAAAGTTGTTTTGGTTAAACAACGATACATAAACTTTCTTACAATCGCATTTAAAGCATTAGTGAGAAAATTGGGAAATATTAAAGCAAGAGTTTCGGTAGTATGTGTTTAATATAATGTTGCGTGCTTGCGGGTTCCCAATGAATTGAATGCATACAGAACTCATGATAGCTTGATCAGGGTTCGTACACATTTCCTTACATGAAAATTAAAAGGACCATCAAAGAAAAAATTAAGGACCTATCAGCAAACAAACAAACAAAAAAAAAAAAAAAAAAAACAAATAGAATAAAGCAATTATCCGTACAACCGACTTCATGCTTGTAATTTCACTTTAAGAAACTAACAGAAGTGTGTATTATGCACTATTATTAAATTCACTTTAATACTTACCATAAAACAATTTTGAAAATTAAACTAACTCCCTACAAGTTATGAAGTAGATAACATTAAATTAGAAACATAACTTTAAAAACATGTATAAGTGTATTTTACACTAATAACAGTCACTATTTTAGAGATTTACATGATTATTATTAACTTATTTGATAGTTATTTAAACACAGTCAACTACTATTATAATCACAATGTAAGAATATTTTGCAGATTAAAATAACTGATTTGTAAACATACAATTTATTTCCTTGGTTTTTCTGAAAGATACTATAATAATAAACTGTACAATAAAAGATACAAAACATTTGTGCTTTTTTTAAATCTGAAATTTTTTCAGCTATTTTAACATCTAATTTATTTATGTCTATTTCCTTTTCTTTAACTATTCTTCTAAGTTCATTTGCTTTGATAAACAAATCAATGTTCATGCTGGTCTCAGCTTCATCTGCTAAAGCATCTACTTCTTCATTAATATCTTTAATGTCCCTTTGAAGAAATCTGGGAAACCCTTTGAAAATTATCTGGGAGGTATGTATAGACTGCAGGTACGTAGAAATAAATAGGATAGTTATTGATAAACTCGATTAGGACTTCGCCATTATTGTTGGTTCTTTGACAGCCCCATTCAGTATGTTTTGAGTTCAGATCTCCAGCCAGGATGATATGTTTATTATTTGGGAGAAGCTCAGCTAATTCGTCAATATCAAGTAATTGTTCGGTGGATTATACATTGCGATAAAATAAACAACTCCATAATATGGGAGTAAAACTGAGGCAGTAACTGCTTCATATCCGTTATCACGATCTTCGCTGATGAGGCAAGATTGTAGGGTGTTTTTCACAAAAATCGTGACCCCACCACCTCTATGACTTAATCTGTCACATCTATAACATCTATAGTTTGCGATATTCATATTGTAACAGGGAGTCGCAAACGTTTCTGTGATGAGTGCAACGTCAATATCATACACAAGTAAAAAGTTATGAAGTTCCGTAATTCTATTCTGGACGCTATGTGCGTTCCAGGTCATGAACTGAATAGGGGCCCGACTATTTCTGTATTGACCCATGACCCATGATCAAGTCTGTGTTATGGCAGTTTCTGGACTGGTTTGAATAGTCTGTTTTGTTTGTTGTGTTAATTGCAAGAATGATTTTACTAGCTCTGCTAGATTAGCAAAAACTGTTTTTGCTTCATTGATTGTTTCCGAATATAGTCCTGATGATATGGCTTGTGCATAACTTTTACCTTCTATGATACGGTTTGAGAATGTTTTGTTTTTGACAGAATTACTTGTGCTATTATTGTTCTTGGGATACTTTTCACAACCCTTAAAGCTAGATGTGTGAGGTCCCCCGCAGTTCGCACAGACTAGGGGCTTATCAGGATTTTTTCTGTCAGGGCATTCTTTAATTGAATGGCCTCCGCCACATCGGACACATTTCGAAGCATAATTGCATCCGGCTTGGGTGTGGTTGAAGCCCTGACAGCGAAAACACTGTATGGGCCCCTGTCTGCCTTTATACTCCACTACTTTAATTTTCATGTCGCAGAGTTTGTATTCATTATAGATTCGTTTCGAATCGTCAGTTTTTGGCAGTGTAACAAGAAATAATGGGAGTGGAATGACTTCCCCCCCTCGTCGTCGTGACATTTGTTTAATTTCAATAATTTTGTAATTCAATTCCTCTAGTTCAGTTTTAATTTCCTCTATGTCTGAATAGTAGTGAGTCCATTTATGACCACTTTTAAGTTTTTATCTTGAGGCAGTATGTAGGAGTGGTGCTCAACTTTGAGCTCTTTGAATACTTTAACCATGCCTCTATAACTTTCAGCATCTCCTGCAATGACTTTTATGCCATCATTCCTCAAGTTTTGTCCAATAAATGAGAATTTTTTGGTATGAAATACTTTCTTGATATTTCCCCAAGTCATGACATTTTCTTTAAGAATTAGTGGTGGAAGTTTTCTTTGCGTGTTAGTCTCTGTATTTTGCGTATTGCTTTCAGTGCGTTTATTATTTGTTATCGTCTGATTATTTGTGTTATCCTGATTTTCTGTTTCGCTTACGTTGGTATCCATGTTATTGTCTGTTTCGTTATCCTGATTATGTTCTGCATGTGTTTGCACACTATTAATCGACGTATGATCATTCGTGCTATTACTAGCTTGATTAGCCGTAACGATCGGTGAGATTATTTGTGTGTGCGTACTGAGTTTCGCTTTTTTAGCAATTGGTTTGTGAATTTTTGTTCTAACGGTCTGGTCGCCTCTGCGGCGTTTAATTGGATCTTCATCCGAACTTGTATCTTGATCAAGTGCTTTTTCTTCGGTACTGTTAATTGGATCATCATGCAGGTTTATTGGACTTCTTGCCCTGCTGTTTTCATCAAAGTTTTTACCAGTGTTAGATGTAGATGTTTTATCAATGACGCTATTATTTTGTTCTTTCAAAGCATTTACAATCTCGAGGGAGCTAAGCAGAAAATTGTAAAATGTTTTTTCAATGTCTGATAATTTCCCATCATTTTTGTCTCTGATTTTATCTAACTCCTTAATCTGATTTGTGTAAATTTCCACGAGCCTCTCCATGGTCCGCTACGCAGAAATAAACGTAAAAAATCCAAAATCCAGCGCCCATAAAAATGGAGTTCTGCACCCCGGAATGGAGCCCTGGCTCGATAGCCTTTTCCACAGACGGATGTGCAGGCGAAGAACACACGAGGCCCCTGACAATCACCTGAAGTGAGAGCTTGGGGGTAACTATGTGTTATCCGATCCAAAATCAAACGCGCAAAATATTTAAATTTTATCCGATTAAATATTCAAACGCGCAATTAATCTTAATGATAAGCAATATGGCAGTATAAGTCGCAATACCAGCAATCAGGCAATTTTGGCAAGACACGTGGTGGTGAAAATCAAAATTTTGCGAAATAATCCTAAAATAAAATAAGATAGTAAAATAGTGAAAGCATATAAGCGTTTCACAATAAATACCAACTGCAAAATAGCATTGAAAAATGCTGATGCAATCAGATTCGTATGAGCACGTGGTCTCACAGGGAAACCACACGAGACGGACGTACTTGCTAACCGGATCTGAGAGGCAGGCACAATCTCCGACGGTGAACCCTTCATCCACCAAGTCCCCGCTCCGAATCGGGTTGGGATTGCTCTAATTTTGGCAAATATTTTCAGAATCCGCCCCCCTTTTTTTTTCTCGAGCACCTTCATCATCACTTTCGCCTCTTAAAGAACTTCCGGCTTCACGCTTTCGTCACAATTTGCCTAAATTTATGGATAACACCCGTTGTTTCGAAAGATTGGGTGAATAGCCAATCAGACACCGATACTTTCGTTCGGGTAGCTAATTTTTTTTTTTTTTTTTTTTTTTTTTTTTTATCGTTTGCAACGCAAATCCGCCAACAGATTGGTTAAGAGCCGTGCAATTTTAATTCCATATTCACGAGAAATCGCAATTCACACATAGAATGGCAATCATTAGAAATGATAAGAAATGTCAAATGAGCAAAATTAAGGACCGTTTATTCATTTTGGCCAAAATTAAGGACTTTTAAGGACCAAAAATCATTTTTGAAAAAATTAAGGACTTTTAAGGACCGTTCGAACCCTGTTAATAAAATCTGTTCTTCCAAGAGGAACATTTTACAGTTCTGGAATTTCCCACATAAATATTTGTACATCTCTTTTCAGTATCACAGAACACAATCAGTAGTTACTTCAAACTACTAAGAACGCTAAACACAACGCACTGCAAAGCGCATTTAAAAGGCGAAGCTCTCACGGATATCTAAATACTCCGAATTCAGGCTCTGAACTAATAACTGAGAGCAGATGCTGTCTCCGGTTTTATACAGTTGTCACTCGGCCGCCGAGAAATCTCTTGTAAATTCCATTCCTCGAAATGACTAAAAGGCATATACGGTTTAAGTTGTATCTAAGAACCGGATACGGTTACAGTTGCATATAGAGATCCATTACATTATTCAATCACAATACCAGCCACAGTTATACATGTACTGCACCGAAATTTCGGCAAATTTGGCGACTTTCGGGAACTATCGCCAAATTTCCCGACAAAAATTAGTTGTCGCAATCATCGCCAAGCTAGCGATATCTCAACAATTAAGAGAGATGGCCATGTACTTAGTGTTAAATAGACTTGCGCCACTGTATTCTTATTTTTTTGCGGCAAAGCTTCGCCTAGTCAGATTTTCATGTTACATTATGCATAAGATACTCCAATTTTACACTATTTTTCTGTAAAATTATTTATATGTATACAAAAATAATATCAATATCATTATGCAAAATATGCTAAATGTTTAGTTATGAAATGGGTTTTGAATATTCATTACTTAAATGGCTATAAGGATATTTCAGTATTCATAACTCAGATGTTATATAAACTCTAAGTACTCGCATCCATTCGCTTTCGGCAAACAACCTCATTCGAGCCATATGCTATTGGATTTGTTACAGAAAGAAAGATGCAAGACATTCTTCCTCTCCTCCACAAATACTCGTAATGTTCTTATTTCAATCAATCAGCCGTCGCAATCAAAACTCAGTCCTTCTGGAGTGACTGAATGAACGCCTGGGTGTGTAATGTTACATTTAATGGAGTACCTCTGTTCCTTTACTTCGTAATACTTTCAGTGATACCTTATTTTTTAATCATGCGCTAAAGTTCATGTGTTCATTTGCAAATATATTCATCAGTGATACCAGCTTTATATGCACTAAAAGATTAAGACTCGAATTAAAATGAAATCAAAATATTCCTCAATATACATAATTGAATCCTTTCACGACTTCAGTACTTCATTGTGCGAAGTAAAGGAAGTATTTTAATTGCTAAAAATACTTCCGTTACTTCGTGCAAGGAAGCAAAAAGATGCTTCCTACAATTTTAGATGTGCAGGGTGTTTCATATTGAATGGGACAAAAAGAAAGCCTATCTGTAATTTCTTTATTTTGATAAATCAAATTCACAGTGATACTACATCCAAGTTTATATAGATGTTAGTAGTATACCCCCCACTATATGCGGCAAAAGGATGCCGCCATGACGTAATAGAACAAAGGATGACACAACGGGGGCGTGGCCTCCGCCATATTGGATCACGTGACTTCCATCCGCCATGTTGGATCACGTGACGCCCGCCCGCCATATTGGATCACGTGGTATTCCTTTGGAATGACTCATCCTTTTCCCGCCATGCCGTGCGTACTGAATCGCCGAGGCATTCATTAATTTTATTCGGTAAGTATTTATGAAGGATTTAATTAATTATTATTTAACTTACCTAATTAATTTATTAATCACGTGGTCTTTGGAGAACATCGGCCATTTTGTTTTGTACGGTGATTTATGCTGCCCTTCATGACAGTTTTAAAAATTGCGTGGGCCCGAACCCACGATGTCGAGATCTCCAGCTACGCGCTTTAACCACCGAGCCACGCTTTTGTTACCACAGAACACTAAAAATTCGTTCTTAGAAAAAAAAAGGCAAAGCGTTCAACGAGTTTACCGATCGAAAAGTTTCTTTTAAACGATGAAAGAGGGGTAGAAGACATATATTTTAATTTCTTAATTTTTTTTCGGACATTGATTACCTTCTTTAAGATATTATAAAGATTATTTTGTGCTTAATTTTTAATTAATATTTTCAATTTATCAAATGAATTTTTTTTCTTCTAAGTGGGTGATATTATTTTCGAATGGAAGAAATTTTTTTAAATTATTTATTATCTGCAGGGAAAGAGTTAAAATGATATTTTTACATCTGTACTGATTTTCTTGAAGCTATGTTACTGCTGGCGCCATCTAGCGTCCAGAACATCATCTAAAAGTAACAGGATTGTAAAAAAAAATAATATGAAAATGTAATATATTTCCTTTTCACGGGGTACGAACTCGCTACCACCCAATAATTAATAAAAAGGGATTGAGGGGGACCGCATCCAAGTCTTTAAGCGATACCCCACATTTCCTTGGTTGATATGGTTCTTAATTATCTGCATAAGGTTTTTCCGTGCTCCGCCATCTTGGATTTCCTCTATAGCCGCCATTTTGAAGAATTTTCTTGGTGGGTAAATGACGTCACCCTTATCATGTTTGTGCATGATTTGGTTGGGAAATGGCGTCTGCCTTTTCACTCCCTTTGTGTAGACATCCGCGTAGGTGAACGAATACATTTCTGTGGACCAATCAGAAAGCAGAAAAATGATGTCATGCCCTCTTAACCAATCCGCGTATTCAGACAAAGTAAAAAGTTCGGAGCCGAGTTTCAACCGCTGGATTGCCTCCGAAATTCATTACTTGCTAAATTTTGGAAGTTGTTACCACGCGTTGCTTATTTAGTTTTGTGTTTGCTTTGTTGTACTGTTGTGCATAATGAAACGTCTAGCTGCAAATTCATGTTTATCATCAAAGAAGTTTTGCGGTGCTTCATATGACGAAACTTTGCTGAAGCTTGATTCTTTGCCAAAGAATATGTTTCATCTCGGAGGGGATATTTTTGTCACTGTATCGTGTTTTTTAGGTTTGACTCGTGTTCACGTTCGGAAATATGTGACTGATGACAACGATTTGCTACATCCTAGCAAAGATGGAGTTTCGCTTTCTCCTCTAGTATGGAAAGAATTGAGCGATCATACCAATACATTTGCTTCCTTTGAAGGTTCCGATAGTGTTTTTATTGTGAAGAAAGATGTGTGTGTTTCAAAACAAAATGTCAACGGTGAACTAATTATATCACTACAAAGATTGTTCCAAAGAAAAGATTTACGATTTGAATTTGTACCGGAACGTGTTCTGTTGAGGAAAGAACATTTACGCAAACTGGACTCCATATATAGCGAAATATGTGGTGTCGCGAAGGAAACACTTATTTCTAAAACTCTTAACTATTTTGTGAAAAAGCAGGTGGTTGGTGATACACATTTTGAATTGAATGAATATGCTGGTGATCCAGACCGTCCAAATGGATTTCATGAGCTGCAGGACTCTTTGTGTAAGTGTATTGAAAAATTTATTTCTAAAAAAATTTCAGAACTTTTTGTGTGTTTTGGTTGCAAACAAGGGATTAATAATCAGCTCGGACATGAATGCTTATCAACAAGCCGTGCTGAAAAATGTGAAACTTATTTTGACCAGGCTTTGTTTACAGTTAATTGGCCTGAGATAGCAAATGACTTCATTCGTGAAAATGAATGTAATATAAATTTTAGTAAACTAATTGTTACTGATGACTTTTTTGATGTTATTAATGTAAATGATGTACTGAATATTATTCAAAATTTATATGTATGTGAAGAAACTAATTTGTTTAAAGATTTACTGAATAGTTCTTTTTGAAAAAATAAAATAAAATATTAGTTTTTATTCACTTTTTTGTATTGCTTTCTTTTTTGTTTCAAAATATTGTTTTGTTTTTTTTAAAAAAAAATTGTATACTTTTTGAGTGACTCGGCATGAATTTTAATTTTCTAACTAAGAAAATAGTAAATAGTTAATATTTTTAAAAAAGATGTTATTAGGATTAGGTGAAGCGGGGTATAAAAAAGTATAAATAAATGTTCACTTTGATTTATCATTTTATTTGGGTAGTGCTTGCCCGAGGATGAACATAACTTTTTCTGTTGATAAAAATTCCTGTTGTAATGTCAGAAATTCTGAATCTGACATATCGGGATCCAGCGCAGCCGGCAAGCTTCGGTGGTATAAATGCTTTACAACGTGTTTCTGGAGTAAAAAGCAAAGAAATCAAAAGATGGTTGCAGGCGAAAGATTCTTATACGCTTCACAGACCTCTGCGGCACAGATTCCAACGCAACCGAGTCATTGTAGGGGGCATCGTCGAACAATTTCAGTCTGATTTAGTGGATATGCAATCGCTGGTATCTTTTAATAGTGGTTATAAATATTTACTGACGTGCATAGATATTTTTTCCAAATACGCTTGGGCTATCCCTCTCAAAGATAAAACAGCTGTGTCCATTAAATCTGCTTTCAAAAAGATATTTTCGGAACGTACACCCGAGTCTTTACAGACAGATGCAGGAAAAGAGTTTACCAATAAGCAAGTTCAAAATTTTTTGAAAAAGAAAAATATCCACTTTTTTACGACACACAATAATACAAAAGCTTCTGTCGTGGAACGGTTTAATAGGACCCTTAAAACTAAAATGTGGAAATACTTTACCGAAATGAATACACGAAGGTACATCGATGTTATAGATAAATTGATATCCAGTTATAACAACACATGGCATCGAAGTATTAAGACAGAACCTGCATCGGTTACGCTACAAAATCAAGAAAAAATTTGGAAAACTTTGTACGGTCAGCAATCAGCACAAAAACCTGTTCCTTCAGATTTAAAGATTGGAGACACGGTACGCATCAGCCGCGAAAAAATGCTCTTCGAGAAAGGATACGAACAAAATTGGACAAGAGAAATTTTTACAATCCATAAAATAATTCGTCGAAATCCTATCGTCTATAAATTAAGAGATTTAGCGGGAGAAGATATACAAGGAACCTTCTATAAACAAGAATTACAAAAAGTAGCGGACTGTGGGTACTATCCTGTCGAAAAGGTACTGAAGACAAGAAAGCATTGGGGAAAATCAGAATACTTTGTTAAATTTCAGGGTTACCCTGAAAAATTTAATACCTGGGTTTCAAATTTGAAAATGATATAAAAACATGCGTACTGTATTTTACTTTTCATTTGAGCGAAAATGTCCTTCTACGTAACACTCATAAGCGATAGCTCTAGGAGATTTTTTCCAGACAATAAAATTTCTCGATTTATTACCCAACTACCGTCTCCTATTGATCTTAGTAATGGGGACTGGGAACTAGCTCTCCTAAATATTATTTACCCTCATTCATGGTATAATGTCGGAAAAGATAATAATTTGTTTGGGTTTGCTGTTCACAATGGAGAACTGGAAGGACGGCATATTCCTCCTGGTTATTATGAAACGATACCGGACATATTAAAAGCTATGACTTTAGTTTCTCATAAAAACAAAATTGAATTTTCTTATCATAACATTACGAAAAGAGTAATGATAAAGACGGATGAACAATCAAAAGTGGTTCTTCACGGAGGACTAGCTGAGCTCTTAGGATTTGAACCGGGTGTTTACGAAGGAAGTGTCCAAAGTCTTTTCGTAGCGAATCCGAATGGTTTTTTCCCCGTTATGTATGTATACTGTGATTTAGTTGAACCACAAATCGTAGGTGACGTACAAGCCCCCCTTCTGAAAATTGTAACAGTGGAAGGGAAAGACGGAGAGATTATTGACAAACATTACTCTCGACCTTTTTATTTACCAGTGATTCGTCAACATTTTCAAACGATTGAAATCGAAATAAGGTCTCATTCGGGGAGTCTGGTGCCGTTTGAAAGAGGTAAAGTTTTCATAGTGCTCCACTTTCGTTTGAGACAAATTCTATAAAAAGCATTACCAAAAGAAAAAATTATTCATTCATAGTGTAAACGTTCTAAAAGCTGTATCAAAAATGCTCATTCCATATGCTTGTTGCACCAAACACTTTGAGGATTATTATGTGGGACAAACTGGAAAAGGTCTGCCGTATTATCAGGGAATGGTTTTACAGAAAGGATACGGAATAGGTGGATTTTTTGCGAAACTTTTCCGTAGTGCCATGCCATTTTTAATTAAGGGAGCAAAAACTGTTGGAAAAGAAGCTCTACGTGCAGGAACGCAAATTGCAAACGATGTGATATCAGGAGAAAATTTTAAATCAGCCTTTAAAACCAGATCTAAAGAAAGTGGAAAAAAATTAGCAAGGAAAGCAGTTCAAAAAGCAGATGAGATGATTGGTCACGGAAAGTTTAAAAGGAAACGCGAATCTCCCAAACGCTTCATTTCGTCTAAAGCCAGGAAAGTGCAAAGACGTGACATTTTCAACTCATAATGGCTTTCCTCTTAAAAGATTCTCCAGAATGCGCCAAATCTGAACTCGATTTATTTACATTACCTCCAACCCAAACAGTTATAGAAAGAGGACAATGGATAGAATTTCATCCCCTTGCGAATGTGTCGGATGGAAGTCCTGTCGAATTCAATGTCGCGGGTAGTGGCGATGACTATTTGGATTTATCTCAAACTCAGTTATACGTCAAAGTTAAAATTTTGAAAAGCAATGGCGGCTTTCTCGGAAAAGATGATAAAGTGGGACCCGTGAATTTGTTTCTGCACTCCCTCTTTTCTCAAGTTGATATAAGCTTAAATGAAAGACTTATTTCCTCCAGCAATAACACGTACCCTTACAGAGCCATCATAGAAAAATTACTTAATCATGGTTTTGATACGAAAACTTCTCAATTATCATCAGAATTATATTTTAAAGATACAGCAGGCCGTATGAATGTTTTTGATACTGCGGATAAGCAACATAATGAGGGATTCAATAAAAGAGCAGAAGAATTTAAACTTAGTGCTACAGTGGATATGATTGGACGGCTACATCTAGATATGTTTCATCAAGAAAGACTTTTGTTGAACATTGTCGATATGAAAATTAAACTTATCCGCAGCAAACCGGAATTTTGTTTACTGGGGGAGGGGAATTTTAAAGTGTCATTGGAACATGCCTCATTATTTGTACGCAAAGTTCGAGTCAGTCCAGGTGTAATTTTAGGGCATGCAAAAAGTTTAGAAAAAGCGACAGCGAAATATCCTATCAACCGAGTGCTTTGCAAAGTGTATTCCATTCCATCAGGAAATATGAGTTTTGTTCAAGATAGTATTTTTACGGGCCAGATGCCTAAACGCTTAATTGTTGCTTGTGTCGATAATGATGCTTTCAACGGAAACTATAAAAAATCTCCCTTCGAATTTAAGCACAATCATATCAATTTTATTGGCATTTACGTAGATGGGCAACCTATGCCTCACAATCCTCTTCAACCTGATTTCATGAATAAAACCTTTATTCGTGCTTATCAGAATTTATTTGCCAATGCAGAAAACCGAGGATTGTATCTTTCGAGATCAGAGTATCCAGAAGGATACTGCTTTTCGATCTATCACCTGACTTGTGTGATGGTTCTCACTTGAATTTAGTCCGTCATAGTAATTTGAGACTGGAGGTAAAATTCGGTTTCCCTCTGCCAATAACAACATCGTTAATAGTCTATGCAGAATTTGAAAACTTAATAGAAATCAATAAATCTAGAAATATTATCTACGATTTTGGTAACTAATGAATTCTTCAGAAATTCATAGAATACTCTCTCATGACAAATGGACAGCAAAGTACTACACTGGAGTTTTCCCTTCAGATAAAATCCCAGATGTTCATCGTTTCCCAGCAGCTATTGTAGTCAACACTGATAAACACAACGAGAAAGGGACGCACTGGCTGGCTTTCTTCATTGAAAATAATCAGACTTTAGAATTTTTCGATTCTTATGGACTTCCTCCCATGACTTATGGTGATGACATAGCAAAATTTACTAGCAAGTTTAACTGTGTGACATGGAATCAAGTTTCTCTTCAGAGTGTAACATCAAATGTTTGTGGACAATATTGTACATATTATTTGTTAAAACGATGTCAAGGATTATGTTTGGAATCAATTGTGTCTAATCTTTCTGTAAGAAATAGCGATTTTCATGTATTTCATTTTGTGAAGAAAAGGTATGGTGTAAGAATGATTTTTAAGAAATAAAATATTAATTTGCTTGGAATTTTAGTTTTGTCTTTCTTATTAATAAAGTGCAATTTACAATTTTCTTAAATAACTTTTCTTTTACCTTTTAGTTATAGAATAAATTTTAAAGGTTTCATTTAAGCTTAAAAATTATTTTCCATTGTAAATTACTGAAAAAAAAAAGATTTATTTTACTCATGACATCTGCACATTTTTTAAGGAAAAAAAACTTACCTTTAAAAAAAAAATCTGGATCATTTTTTTTCAACCTGAAATTAAAAAATATTTTTCACACATAAAAACACACCAAATTTAACTAATATCTTTCTTTTTATTTAATATTTTATCCAAGAAGTTGAATACAATTTTCTTTTCTTTTTTACACATTTAGGTTTAGCATACATTGTAAACAGATACTTGTTTTTTACAAACTCCCTGGGAAAATCTACAACATCTAAGAATTTTTTAAACTCTTCATAACCTACAGGCTTGGTCTGTTGATTTCTTAACAAATAATTCACCAAGTCTTGAACATTAGAATTATTAATTTTAACTTGGTTCATGATTAATTTTTTAGATGGAGTCCATGTAATAATATCATTGTGAAGTTTTAAAAAGTCTATAATTCTTTTGGCAATGTTCTTAAATTTCACTGGAGCGGAATTCACAATTTCTTCTTCCATGGTAAACTTTTTCTCTTCTTCTTTGCTAAGCTGAACACTTTCTTGTGTTTCTGATTTTAATTGGGGAAATGTTACATATTTTTGAAGTATTTGAAGGTATTGCTTGGCTTTTTCATCTTCGGATAACTTCTCGTTTAAAATGGTGCTCATTTGCTGATCTAAATCTGATAAATGGTTTTCAGCAAATTCTAATTCTCGATCCGAGGGTACAAGGATAAATTTACGAGCGAACTCCATTAATTAATGTGCTCAGTACAGAAACTGCGGCAGGAATGAGCAACGAAAGAAATCCATCACCTTTTTGTACCAATAGTCTCCGTTTTTTAAATAAGGGTATCTTTTTATCACCTAATGTACGCAAAATCCGTTTATATACGGCCAGTTTACGTTTCTGTCTTTTAGACAAAGGAACGTTACCCTGTAATACATTTAAAGCACATTCACATACACTTTTAATAACACTATTGGGACATTTTCTTAGAAGAGTTTTTTTTACTTTACTTTTGCCTAGGAGTTTAAGATGTTCCAGGCTCGACATCTGGACCTCAAATGATTGGTACTTTAACAATTCCTTCTCTTTTATAAAGGTCGCATAAGCAACCGCTTTTTGTGCAGATCTTATATTTTAGGACATTTTTTAAATAATCTAATTTAAAAAAAAAAAAAAAAAAAAAAATTCGGTGTGGCAAATTTTATTCTTTTACAATGTAAAAGAGAGTTTTAAATTTTAAAAAACCTACAAATTAAATCACTGAAGGAGAAAACTTGTTGAGTGCAACAGCAACTAACGGAGTTCATAAACAAAATGCTTATCTGAAGGGAAAATGCCTGTACGTAACCTTAACATTTCTTGGGTTTCTGGTCTTAAATCTATTAGTAAATAACTGTAAGGGTTTGAAGTTGCATCCTGGAAGACTTCCTGAAAAGCCTTTGTTTTCCCGGGGAACATCTGCCTTGCCAAATGTACGACTTGACATTTATCTCTAGGATTTTTGAACAGTATCATGTAATGACAATTCAAATGAATGGTTCGCATCTCTTTACCCTGCTGAAATAAATTTTGAACGATAAATATTATAGAAAGATTTCGGTGATGGCTTCCTTTCGTAAAAAGTTTACTTAAACGAGTATCGCTCGCTAACTCAGACATTAAATCATCAATGATAATTAGTGCATTTTGCAGGGAATTGAGGTTCGATGGTAGTCCTTCTTCAAACTGCACATTTTTCATTTTACTAAAAATAGGTTGATATGCTCCATAGCAATAAATTATACGCTAAGGCATAGGAGAAAGCAGACTTTCTTCGATGACTCGTTTCACAAAATATGTCTTACCGGATCCTGTCGGACCGCTGATGAGAGATGTGGAAGGGTGTTTCAACACAGGCCACTCCATTTTGTGGGGTACTGATGATCTTCAGAAATGTGTGAAGCTTTATATACTCCTCTCGTTTAAGAAAAGGCTAAGAAAAAAAAAGTCAACTACACAATTTTAAAATTTTACTGCAAAATATAATTTTTTTTAACATTAATCCAACAATAACCCTGCAATGAAATAACATAAATGAGATGCATACCACTTAAAATCCATAGGGAACAGTAGTTAGATCTTCTTTTAGGACCCTTTTGTTGTAAACAATTTTGTACAGTTTTGTTTCTGCCTTAGTTAAAACTTTCCTCTTTTTGGCATCTCTCATGATTTTATGTTCATCGTACATGGCGATTGTTGTTTTTCGATCCATCGAGCACACTAAATTCTTAATCTCCAAAAAATTTAAAATCTGTTGATTTTTGAAGTTGAGGGAGAAACCTCGAACTTTACAGCAAGTCATTCCTCGGGCTGTTACATAAGCGTAATTTTTAGGGCCTCCTGAATGGGGGAAAAATATGCTACAGAAACTACAAGAATAAAAGATCAACCTAATAAAAAATAAAAATAAAAATGAAGCTCACCAGAGACAAATGTAGTAATAGTATCTCCATTGAGTTCATCTGTAAAATCCCCCAAAAAATTACCAAGAGGCGGATCGTTGGTAAAATCGCTTGCGTATATAATTGAATCCGTGTCATGATACAACACAGCACGGCCCAACTTCTCCATTTCACTGTAAAGCTTTAACCGTGCCCATGCAGTAGTAAAAGCTGCCAAGAACACATTTGTGGATGTGTCCTGTGGAACAATATAATGTTTATAGTCCCATTGCACAGCAGCTACTTCAGGAGTCGGAAAATATAAGTCTTTGATCTGGAGGAAAAGTAGCAGGTTGCAAGATTAATCATTTAAAAATATACATCTTAATTTACATTAGAAAATAAAATTACAAAACTTACATTTTTTGTTGGATCTGCTAATAATTTATTGAAATCAGGTAATGTATGAACATAAGTCAAACGTATCTTGTTCAGGTTCATTCCCCATCTTTAAAGAAAAAAAATATATAAGAAAAGAATGAGCATTTTTTTTAAGAAATAATAAATGATATAAAGATGTGAAACAACTCTTTCTATTAAAAACATTATAATAATTATTTACCGCCCCCAGAAGCTGTTCAAAGCCAATTTGGCTACTTGCCGTCTTCCAGGATTCTTCTTAATATTAAATTCATCAAGCTGCACACCCTCTCGCTCAAAATAGGCTTCAATGTAGCGTTTTCGTTCGGTCGAGCTTACACAATCGGCTGGCCAGCAGCTGCTTTCTTGTTTTATTTTTAAAAACAAGTTGATATAAGATTGAAATAGAGTATCCGTAAATTGAGAAAAATGGTACACTTCATAAATCTGAAAAAAAAAAAAGATAGTGGGAATATGAATATAATAATATACAATAAAAATACATGCTGTGACATTTATAACACATTCAATAATACTAATAATTACCCAAAATACTTACCTTTGTTATACAGTAACCTTTTTTCACTGCTAATTTGACTTCTTCACTCACCCATGTGCCAATGATGGCTCTCTCATCATCTGAGTGCTGGCAAATGCCTTGATACATTAATTCAGCACAAGTCTTGCAGAGGGGAAACATCAGTTTATTTTGTGCTCTGTACGGCAATACGGGGAGGTATAAACCTCGAGGAGGCAGTATTCGGCACTTTATAATACCGAAATAGTTTTCCAAGGCATCAAAATTTTCAGTTAATAATATTAGGGTGTCCGACGGGGTACAAACAGTATTTATTGACCTAGGAAAAATTGAAAAAATATGAATAATCGGAAAAGCGATTTTCTTTTTAAATAAGACATGCGCGTTTAATAAAATTATTTTATGCCAAAACACAGAAAAAAAAGTATTTACCCATGGATACAGTGAAGTGAAATCCACATACTTTGCATCACCCTCATAATACAGCTGAATGGCATTTGTCCGCCCGCCGAAGAAAGCATCTTTAGGATTCAATCGATCCTGAAGCTCGTGACTTAGAAGAAAATATTTTACTTTTTCATCTGTTTTCTTTTTCATCTCAAACTCATGCTCCCACATTTCAATTACATTATACCCTCGAGCACGTAGCTGGTAAGTCTTGTCTACCGTTTGTTGTCGCAATGTCGACATGGGTAATTTTGTTATAGGGTGGAGTGCATCTCCGTCAAAACAGGTGGAGCAACCGTGAAAGAAACATCCCTGCGATAGTTAAAAATTTTTTCGTATAATACCAATAAATAAATAAATTAAATAATATATTTATAAATAAATAAATATTGAACTCTTACGTAGTATTGATAAACAGTATTTGTTTCTTTGCAATATCCGTCTACAGATATACCATCCAATCGTCTTTCTCCTTTTCCGTTCAAAGCGTGTTCGATTTCAATGCTCTCTTTTTGGGCAATAAAATCAAGCCAACGAATACAGTCAGGACTATGATTCGTGCGATTGATATAACCTCCTACAGGTATCATTGCGATGGTATTAGGTATTATGTGTCGGGATCTGTAAACCGCCATACACGCTGATGCAATGGTTATGTAACTGAAAATAAAACGGACAAGAAAAGTGTAAATCATATATACATAAAGTATACATGCACGTATACAATACGTTGTTACAAAATGACAAAACCATGTAAAAGAAAAGGTTTGTAAAATACCAAAAGGGGTCTACTCCTGTAATTTCTAAAAACTGATTTCTAAATTCAACGCAACATCTACGAAGGATATCAACATCTGATCTGAAAACGAAAAGAGTAAATAAATAAATAAAACATGGTACCAAAAAAAAATACACCTAAAAGACGGATCATAATGAAGGATTAGAAATAGATTGTTGATACAAACCGGCAATACGTGAGAATTTCTTCTTGGAAATTAAATATATCCTTCTCGTGTTCTTTATGCCATTCCAAAAAGGAGGTTCGCACCGCACTAGTCATACAATCAGGATTGTAGTACTTAGGCTCAGGTAAAAATCCCACATAATTTTGATTTTCTTTCTTGTTGAAAAGGTGCGGAAAATATCCTTTTTTTAGTTCTGTAAGGCCGAAACAAGCAGGCAGCTTTGAGAGAGCCATCGGCAGGAAATTAAAAGAATCAATAAGTTTTATGTTGAGGGCGGTATGGGTGATTACCATCACTTTAGAGCCATTAGGGATTACTTCAGGTGCCGTACCCTGTTCTAAAAGCCATGCCATTATAAACTGACCGTCAAATCTGTAAAGAAAAAAAAATTATTATATTTTAAAAAATGTATTATATTTAAAACAATAGCCCTATAATATATATATGCAGATTAAAAATAATAAGAATACATTTACCCCTTCATATTGTGTGCAATAACAGTGTAATTTTTGTGCACTGTTGTAAACAGCCAAGAGCAGAATTCATGACATGCTTCGTATCCTTTAAATATTTTCTCTTGGCCATCTTTGTACTGCGCTACAGCAAAGTTTACGATGTGTTCCCCTGATGATTGGTCAGTTTCGAAATCAAAGAAAATTAATTTATCGGATGGACTTTTCGCAGAAATGAGTTGTAAGAAACAATGATGTTCTGACGCTATAACATACTCTTTACACGAAGGGCATTTGATAGTCCCGCAACGATGTAAAATTTTAGGACACTGCCGTCGCATGATAACTTTTGTGCATTGTCTGCACTGATACATCTGTAATTAGGAAAAAAAAAAGTAGAACAAAGATTTTTTAAAAATATATTTAGAAAAAAAAAAAAAACGTTTTAAAAATGTAAGTATTAAAAACTTTTTTTTTCCCCCTAGTTGAGTAATACTTACCCTATCGCATACTGAATGCTCTTGTCTACCTGTGACGGCTTTATGCACTGCAAAGCAGTCCTCAGATTGACAGAGGCGATCACAATCTTTACATCTTTTAGGCAATGCTGGAACGCATTGAAATCTTAGGCAGACATGGCACATATTGTCACACCTGTGATCTTCTGGACGGTCATATGGCTTTTCACAATTTTCGCAATAGTTTTTCGAACCATAAAAACCGTGTAAATTTGTAATGACATCAAAATGGCCATTGTGTTGCCACAAATTAATGCGACGAGTTCGATATCTTCCTTTATACGAGACCTAGAAATAAACAGTTTATAAATATAATTTCATTTTACATTTTTTTTTCAATTTAATTAATTTTTTTTTGTTTAAAATCTTTGGCTTACTTTATTTAAATTTTCACTGCTTATTACTACGATTTGTATATTTAGATGATTTTCAAATGTGCAGATTTCAGTGTATGTACAAGGACCAAGAGGAACTCCAGCACACTTGTGTAATTCTTGAGCTCGTAGCATTAGAACAGATCGTCTCCGATCCCGTAGAGAATTAAGCGCTGACTTGTCTTGCTCAAGATAAGCTAGGGCATATACGATTGCTTTTGCGCAACACAACCCTTCATCATCTGACGGGATGGAAAGGACAGAGCGTTTTTTAAGACGATCTACTTGAATGTTGATTATCTTTGCTCTACCTGCACCGATATCCCTGCGAATCGTGATCACATCTACTAGGAAGCCTGAATCCAGCCGAATTTCATCTTTTGACTGCAGAACTTTCATAATAACCGATAATACGGTCTCCACCGTCATGGAAGATACGGCAATAATTTTCATAGACATGGGTTTATCCAATCCATCGGCTTGGATACACATTCGTATCCAATCTGTCGGCCTTAGATTTTCTGTTGACCGTTGAATTAATATTTCAAACAGCTGTCTAACAGATTCAGTTACGGCTAGAAGAGGCCTGTTGCGAATATTTTGAGGCAGACGATTCATATCAACACGTGCCTGGAAGGTTATTTCCTCGCCTTGATACTTTCGGTTACGACGCCGTGCCTTCTCTTTGAGTATAATAGCATTTTCCATCTGGAAAGAAAAGAACATAATTCAGTGTAAATGAAAATAAGCATACACGCAAACACACCATAAGCCCTAAAACAGGAGAAAAACTCACATTTACTGAAATGTCATGTTCCACATATGCAGGTCCTTTAGATGGAGCAGAAGGTTGAGTCTAAAAGATGTATAGACATCACAGTGATATGAAAAACATAACAAACATAGAAAAAAATAATTCTCATATATATTTATATATATATTAAAAACTGATATTACCTCATATCCCGAGCCTACTTGATAGTAAAGAGGCAAAACCAAAGGATTCTCCAAAAATATCTGCGAAGTTTCACTTAAGAGCTAAAGAAAAGTAACAGTTGTGTTTAAAGAAATTTAGGTTCAGCTTATATAAAAAGAATACAAAAAAAAAAAAAAAAACTACGTACTTCATCTCCTGAATCACTAAAATAATTTTCAATGCCGTCAATAGGATTTGAGATGAATATTTGAGATGTTTCACTCAGGCACTAAATAAATTAAAAATAGTGAATAGTCTTTTTCTAGGTGGGGCAAAAAACTATACATTGTAAAAATAAGCCACAGAAGGAAATAAATAAAACTAGCTTACCTCATCATCAGAATCTCTTAAAAGCGCATGGAGATCCTCACACTACAAAATAATAGTATTTTTAATCATGTAAGTATTACAAACACGTGGTCAAAGAACAATTGAAAATAATATGGCGATATAACTGTTTTGAAACGTTAATATTACAAACACGTGTTTCAACAAAACAGGGTAAAATATAATAAAAAATCTAAGCCGTGTAAATAAAACACATAAATAAAATTTAGCTTACTTGATCATTAGAATCTCTTACAGATACATCGGAATCCTCACACTACAAAAAATTTTAATTGCGTGTCAGTATTACAGGCACGTGGTCAAAGAAAAAAAAAAAAAACAAAACACTAAAATAATAAAATTAAACACATAATAACCTTAATACATTTTATATATGAATAAAATAAAAATAAATAAAATAAATTTTAAATATGAATATTTACTTGATCAAAATAGGGTTCCAAAGAACGTTTACTGTTTCTTGAAGCCATTTTCGCAGATACGAAGAGAATTTCTTGTTTTTTCAAAAAGCGTGGTAACAAAATTCTAGAATTTAGCAAGTAATGAATTTCGGAGGCACTCCAGCGGTTGAAACTCGGCTCCGAACTTTTTACTTTGTCTGAATACGCGGATTGGTTAAGAGAGCATGACATCATTTTTCTGCTTTCTGATTGGTCCACAGAAATGTATTCGTTCACCTACGCGGATGTCTACACAAAGGGAGTGAAAAGGCAGACGCCATTTCCCAACCAAATCATGCACAAACATGATAAGGGTGACGTCATTTACCCACCAAGAAAATTCTTCAAAATGGCGGCTATAGAGGAAATCCAAGATGGCGGAGCACGGAAAAACCTTATGCAGATAATTAAGAACCATATCAACCAAGGAATTGTGGGGTATCGCTTAAAGACTTGGATGCGGTCCCCCTCAATCCCTTTTTATTAATTATTGGGTGGTAGCGAGTTCGTACCCCGTGAAAAGGAAATATATTACATTTTCATATTATTTTTTTTTACAATCCTGTTACTTTTAGATGATGTTCTGGACGCTAGATGGCGCCAGCAGTAACATAGCTTCAAGAAAATCAGTACAGATGTAAAAATATCATTTTAACTCTTTCCCTGCAGATAATAAATAATTTAAAAAAATTTCTTCCATTCGAAAATAATATCACCCACTTAGAAGAAAAAAAATTCATTTGATAAATTGAAAATATTAATTAAAAATTAAGCACAAAATAATCTTTATAATATCTTAAAGAAGGTAATCAATGTTCGAAAAAAAATTAAGAAATTAAAATATATGTCTTCTACCCCTCTTTCATCGTTTAAAAGAAACTTTTCGATCGGTAAACTCGTTGAACGCTTTGCCTTTTTTTTTCTAAGAACGAATTTTTAGTGTTCTGTGGTAACAAAAGCGTGGCTCGGTGGTTAAAGCGCGTAGCTGGAGATCTCGACATCGTGGGTTCGGGCCCACGCAATTTTTAAAACTGTCATGAAGGGCAGCATAAATCACCGTACAAAACAAAATGGCCGATGTTCTCCAAAGACCACGTGATTAATAAATTAATTAGGTAAGTTAAATAATAATTAATTAAATCCTTCATAAATACTTACCGAATAAAATTAATGAATGCCTCGGCGATTCAGCACGCACGGCATGGCGGGAAAAGGATGAGTCATTCCAAAGGAACACCACGTGATCCAATATGGCGGGCGGGCGTCACGTGATCCAACATGGCGGATGGAAGTCACGTGATCCAATATGGCGGAGGCCACGCCCCCGTTGTGTCATCCTTTGTTCTATTACGTCATGGCGGCATCCTTTTGCCGCATATAGTGGGGGGTATACTACTGATGTTCTATGTGTGCCTTTCGGGTGACACGGCAATGTACACTGCTCAAAAAAAGGGGGGACAGTTCTATATCTCTCGTTCTACTCGGCCGATTGACGAAATTCAAATTGCGTTCTTCATGTCTCGAAATCGCGACTTAGGATATATATTAGATTTTTATATAGCTCTACTCTAACATAGTTATTTTGACACCAAATCGGACTTTTTCTGAAATAACATACCAATTTTTTTCCATATTTCGCTTCTACGACTCAAATTATGCCTAAATATTAAATTTTGGTGCGAAATTTACGGAGAAATTCAACAATTTATGTTGGCGCTTTATATTCAAGTTTGCGCCAAAATTAGTTAACTTGGCGAACTTCTTAATATGTGGCAACCTATTTTCATTTCCATTATTTTTACATAGTGCGTGAGAGGAAAAAAAGACCGAATCGTTCCTTCTTTCAAATAATGTTCTTTATATTATATTTTTAATTATAATTGTTATTAATTTTAAGCAATTTTTTTCTTTTCGAATTTCACTTTAATTGTTTATTGAGCATCTTAAATATATTTATTAATATACATTTCCCAGAATTTGATTTTATTTATTTTAATTGCGTTTCTTTCGGAAGAAATACTTTGTAACCCAGACTACGATGCGTTTTGAAAACTGCATATATTAAAAGAGAAAATACAGTAAAGCACAGTTAACACGCCTTTCAATGTTCCGTTCAAAAAAGATATATATAAATAAGAGAGATGTATAACCGACATTTTAACTTAGGATTACTTGCATACACTGCTTTAAAGAGTTTTATTATTGTGACCATTGCTTTACACAATTTTATCCTACATTTGGTTTCTTAAAATGTTATTCATATTTTAGTCAAATATTTTATTTTTGAAATGGCAAGAATCAAATATCATAAGATTAAAAAGTTTTAAATTAAAAAAAAAAAAAAAATACAAATACCAAATTTTACGCAAAAATTTATTTTTTCTTCAGGCATTCTACTTTATTCTTGCTCTTTTTCTTTAGGCACTCTACAAGTATATTAAAAAGCATCCAACATCCATCTTTAGAGGCTGAACATTTTGAAGGTATGAGATGAAAGGAAACTGGTTTCATCAAGAGGTTTTTGATTATTTAATTATGACAAAGCACACTAGGACTAACTGCCTAACGGGAGGGATGCCTTCGTGGAGGACTTTCTAAGGAAAACTGGCTCCTATACACGTTACACATGGAGAAAACCACGAAAACGCCCATGCAGCCAGCCCGTTCGCATGATTCGAACCTCGCACCGAAATACCAGTGTTCAGCGACTTTACCGCTCGGCCGCTGTTTCATCAGGAGGGGGAAAAACGTCTTTAGGTGACATCCACATACATCACTGGATAAACCCCTGAATCTTCAAATAATTCAACTGAGAAATCATGGGATTCTCCGTTTATGATACGATATGATGTTCTATAACGTAATTTAATTTTATACAACCATATAGTTTAAAACCAATCGCTCTTCACTTTAATCTGCAATGATATCGTTTTTGTCTTTTCTGTTAACACAAGATCAATTGATGGTATTTTCTGGTGTACACGTTCAAGTGTTTTCTCTTTGAAAACCTAGATTCTTTGAAGTATCCTGAAAGTATATTCAAAAGCGACCAACTTTTTGAAATATCTTAGTATGTGTGACAGCCAAATTTCCCTGCAAATTTTTGCTTACTTTTCTCTCTAATTTTCTTCTTTCCTTCTACAGTTATTTTCAGTTCTCACACAAGAAAATTAAGATTTTTCGATTGCGAGACTTCCATAAATTTTTCATTCTTGTCAATTTTTTAAAAATATCAATTACATGAATTGCGTTTCAGCTGAAGACAGCTTTTCATTTTCTAGTCATTTTAACTATAAATAAAGTTTAAAGCGAAGTCCAAAGGATAAATATCTTAATTACAAGATTTTTTGCTAAATGACAAAAGAAATAAAACTGTCCAGCAGAGTTTATTCTGTATCACCGAGTGACCCGATTCTTATATCGGCTGAAACAATCTAAATCATATTAAAGATCATGTTTTTTATACAATCTATAACGCGAGAGAAAAATTAGCTTCTTAAAACATTCTCTAAGAGGATTAATAGCAAAATTTATATATATATATTTTTTTTCAGCGCCGGATCTTTGATTTTTCTGATGTGGGGCAAAAACTAAACCTCCCGCCGTCACTCATCATCCTTTAAGTTTCTCTAAAAAGTTTTAATTTCTTTAATAAATACAGATATAGGTAAGGTTTGAGGTAAAAACCTAAGCTCTAAAAAGTTTTAATTTCTTTAATAAATATAGAAATAGGTAGGGTTTGAGGTAAAAACCTAAGCTCCATTTTATACTAAATTCTTTATGTGCCCCCCCTTTTTTTTTGCTATAAAGGAAAAATACATACCGAAGTTAAGTAGAGAAAAATAAGAGTTCTGGATCGGGAGTTGAGGGAGCTCCTGAGAAGGAAAGGTCAGCCGTGGAAGGGAGGCTTATCAGGAGGTGGATGGGAATAGAGTAGTTGCTACGTCACAGAAAAACAACGTGTGCTTAGGTTTTTGAATTCTTGAAAGCATATATCAAGTAGGTGTTTTAAGTGATTGATACAGTTCATTTCCTTAAACAGATATATAATAAAATGTTTTCTTCACAGTCTTTGGAAAATAATTATTTTGTTACTCGCCTAAGGTGGAATGTCTATAATACTGCTCCATGTAATGGGTTTCATACAGACATTCTAAACCAAATTATAAGTTTATTCAAATACAAATCATAGTGAGTACTATGTTTTAATTTAGGCATTTAGTATTTATATGGTAATGTGTGAACTTATATTGAATTCTTAAAAACATATGTCAAGTAGGTGTTTTAAGTGACTGATACAGTTCATTTCCTTAAACACATATATAATAAAATGTTTCTTTCACAGTCTTTGGAAAATAATTATTTTGTTACTTTCCTAAGGTTGAATGTCTATAATATTGCTACCTATAATGGGTTTCATACAGACATTTAAAACCAAATCATAAGTTTATTAAAATACAAATCATAGTGAGTACTATTTTTTAATTTGATGATTTAGACATTTATTAGACATGTGATACTGTGATCACTTTCTTACTTATATTGACTTCTTAAAAACATATATCATGTACGTGTGTTAAGTGACTGATGCAGTTATTTTCTTTAAATAGAAATGGCTATACAATAAAATGTTTCCTTCTATAACCTTTCAGATAATTATGTTCTTACTTGTATTTGTCCTATGACTGAATATCTACAAAACTGCTACATACAATAAGTTTGATGTAGACAATAAAGACAACTTTTAAATCAAATAATTAATTTATTAAAATATAAGCAATATTCAGTATCATAAAAGACATTTGATAAATGATATAAAATAATATCAGGTATAAAATAAAGATGACATGAAATGATTATAAAAGGACACTGAAGATGAACTATATACAAATAATAAAAATATTATCAAATTTGATCTATACCATAATGTCCATATGCTAGACTATTCACCCCGTCATGTAGCAAAAATCGTTTATCATCTAATGGGGATAAACTTACTTTTCGCAATAAAATTGTGCTAAGGTGATGCTTACGACTTTCAATTTTGATCATATTGTGCCTATGCAGCTTTTTTCCGAAAAGACAGTTTCTGTAATCTTCATGTTTTAAGTCACGCTGAATTACAGGTTTTAAAACCCCTTTCGCAGTCTTCTTTTCGAATAATTCAGTTTTCAGAGAGTACATTTTGCTCTTTAACCCAATAAATTCAATGGCAATGTTACCGTTTAGTTCATCTTTCATCTTTCCGATGACCTTTTTATTTGCCTGGCTGTGTAAAGGGTGCTCTGTAGGGTAATCGGACGTATCATACATATGCAAATCTTTTAGCATATCATGGTAGAAATCTTGACATGAGATTTCATAACACAGAGAATCAGTATCTGTAAAAAGAAGATGGACATTTTTTCCATACTTCATCTTCATGAAATCATAGTGAAATTGATACATAAGTGTTTTAGAAATATCTAAAATGGAGAATTTAGCATATACAGGCCGATTCAAAGTTAATGTCTTGATTTGCATTTTTACAGCTACTAAATCGTTGTCAAAAATGGAAAATGATTGAAATGCAGGAGAAGCGATGCATTTCTTAGCTATTTTTTCATCATTTACAAGTCTAACATCGATACGAGCTCTTAAGTTCTCCATAGTCTTACCAAAAACAGCATTGTTCATCAACTTGAAAAAGTCTTTTTCAAAAGCTGAGTTGCAATTCTTCCTTTGATTGGTATTAAATTCTATATATGGTTTTAACCAAGGTGACTGCTGAAACATGAGAATTTTATGCACCTTTCTTAACTTTAAACCTAATTTAAGATAGAGTATTAAGTTTCTGTAATGCACTATATAATGTTCCTTATCATTTAAATTAGGTATAAGCTTTGTACCCCCCATTAATGATTGATTTATAGCATTCATATTTTTTTTCAAATAAGGCGAAAATAATGTCTCATTTAATGTTACCTTTTCAGGAGCTAGAGGGAATTCGTTGTGCAGATCATGTAAATTTTTAGGATAAGCTAGATCACACTCGAAAATGCATCCCACAGAGCCCTCATCTTCTATTTCTAATATGGCCTTTTCATCCATACTGTTAGGATCTTGCCATTTAAAGTTCATCAAAGGTAGAGGCTGAACCACTGCCCACCCATATAAATTATTTTTATCAAAGTACATTATGTACTTACTCGGAAGGGTAGGATCATAATCACTTAAATATTTGTTATTGGCTCTACTATACCTCTTTGATATCATTGATACCCCATTTCTGATACCTTTCTCTAGAAACAAATGCATCGTTGGATCTGTCAGAAGTTCCATCTTCACCTGTGTCATACGTAAGCAAGCCTGCCAAGCTAGACCAGGTGCCGTAAACATATGACACGGATCTAATTTGTAAAAGTCCATGCAGAGCTCTCGGAAATTTTCAAACACATCAGCAAGAAGTAAACAGTCCGTTTTTAAATAAAGATCGTGATATTCACCGAGATTCTGAAGTTTAAACACTTTCCACACCATCTGAGCATGCTGGTAGTCAGACTCGGATAATTCTTCTTTGGTGATATTTGAGAAAAAGGCTTCTCTAGGGGGTAAATGAGTTTCATTAAACTTTTTAAAGCTATCCATATATTCATATGGATAAACACCTTTTCTGAGAAGCAATGGGATTTTGTCGTTTTGAAAATGTTCTCGTATTATTACAATTTTTGTGGAGACAAATTTTCAAAAAGTTTCTGCAACAATGTGGGCAGGAACTGGAGGGAATCTAAAAACTGTAGCTGTCCTATAGAAAAAGAAATGTATTTCTCCATGTTGTTTGCAATGCAATTAATACGTTTTCCTTTTAATTTTCCTAGTTCTTGAACTATTAAATGACTATCATAACCACGAAGATTATGAAATATAACAGGAATCTTTCAACTTAATTGATAATTTAAATTACAAGCAGAGTGTGCTGCACCCCTGTAATTATTTGTTTTTTGTAGATGGTCGTGATCTCTTACACGATCCCTACCTAGAATGTTAACACAAATGTGGCAGTTAACAGCGTTTTGAAATTCTTGCTCCTGTTCCTTACTCATATCTATTTTTTCTACTTTTCTCAAAGTTTCCGAAATTGTTTCCGCTTCAGCTAATAAAGACTCTAGAAAATTACTGACAGCATTTTCTCCCCGATATATTTTTGGAGATTGAATACTTTTACCGTTTGGACCTACGATAAGATAACTATACCCACAGGGGACATGTTTTGAAATAATATTCGTACTCGATGCTTCTGGATTATTTAAGCAACCACTAACTTTGAGTAGTATACATTCGAAATCAGCATATATAACATACGGTATCCAAAGCTGAAATTTAAAATTGTCAAAAGTTAACCACTTATTTTTCCCAACAGGCATTTTAATTTTTTGAGGACCAAAATCTGAACAATATTGTACGTGATCTTTTAGTAAATCTTCCCTCGTATACCTGTGCAGGCAATAATTACAATAAAAACTCTTCCCATTATGTTTTGATAAACTGCTGAGCAATCTACTGACATTTTTTATTAAACAGTAATGAGATTTTTCACCTTCTGTTATATATAAAAGATTAACATAGGTAGTATACCTTTGCTTTGTAATGTAAAGCGGAAATATTTCTCTATCATACCCGAAAACGTTAATTGAAATTTCATTCAATGTTTCAAACTTTGGAATTTTGTCCACTGCTACGGGAAAAGAAAGAGTGTCACAATTCAGTTCATGCTCATACGGTAAGTATTTCCCAACCCTTGACACATTCTCCTTCTGAGGATAAGAGCGGCAAGGATACACCAAAGGAAACATTTGTTATCTTCATTTACAATATTTAGAATAGACTTTGTATTTTCTAGTCTCTGAGGCAAATGCAGAAATGATGAACCACTAAGGGGAACATAACTTGCTACTTTTAACTCGAGTCTTTTTACTTTGTCTAAGATCCACCCACTTCCCCTTTCCAAGAATTCGTCATAAGACGACATAATTTTTCTTACGGCTATGGAAAGATTATCATCAAAGTTGTCATCCAGATTTAACATACACGCACTTCTAAAATGGGCTGTATTGTTTCTATTTCTTGTTCGGTTACAAACCTTATGAATTTCGCACTAACAACGTAGTACCATTTAATACCTCTATTAAGTGTTAAATATTCCCGTAACCGTTCGCGTACTTTATCTTGAACAGTTGAAAGAAAAACGGTGAGATCTTCATCGGATCCATCCTCGGGTAAAATGATATATTGTTTGAAGGAGTTAAGAGCTTCCTCACAATCAGGAAAAGTTTTCTTTAATTTCTTGGCTGGGGGTAGAGAAGTTGACGGTCTTTTCAGGCACTTTGTTTCATGGTGCTTGGCAGCATACCGACGAGCAAATCCCTTTCCGCAATGGCCACATTTAATATCTTTTGCATTCTCGGAGTGTAGCCTCTCATGTCTCAACATGTTCTTTCGAGCCGAAAAGGAGTTTGAGCAAGTTTTACATTTCCACTACAAAAGGAAACAAAATTTCCAAAATTAGTCTTATTAACCTCTAAAGTGTTTGTGAAAAAATTACTAAATCATAAAAATATGTTCTACGACCCCCCCTTTTTTTTAACAAAACTAATAGTAACTGAATTTGTTGTTATACTTTATATTATGAGATGTACTTTATATTATCATTTATTTTAAACATTTTATTTTTAGATATTTTTGTTCATCTCATAATATAAAGTACCTGGAAATGTAGTTCTGAAAATTTAGTTTTAGTAAAATTTAATTCAGAAATTTAGGGAAGAAGACTCTGGAAATTTAGTATTTAAAGACAACCTCAATTGAGATTTTTTTTAACACAGAACTTTAACCACATAATAACACAAAAATTATGTTCTAATAAGAATATATATACATATAAATACATCAATAAGCAATCGCCGATTGACTCATAAACACACTTTCATAAGTTTATCTTTTTAAAATGTAATGAATGAAAAAGCTATTTTGTTACACAATAAAAACAAGAAACAAGCATAAAAGCTCTCATTGTTTTAATTGGTTTCCTTATAATTACACAATTACTTAATGGGATGTGTCACATTCTTGCCACTAGGTGGCGGGCATCTCTTCCTTTACTTTTGCTGTAATTAAGTTCCGAGAAGCAGTAGAGATTGGAACCGCTCAGAGGAGCGTAAAGACTCAGAACTAAAAATGTAGTGTCTTAAAATAGTTATCACCTACCTTGTAAATAGTGTATATTAGCTTTTTATTTCAATAAATAATTAAAAGACAAGATGGCTTGTTAGCAGTAATAGAAACTCTTACTGAAAACGTGATTATTAGAAGCCTGGCGTCGAGAACACTGAAGATGCAGCAGGTAAGGAATTTTACATTAATTTTATTGTAAATAGAAGAACCTGATGCAACATTTTTATGGCACCCGAACAGGGACACCATGTTTTTTGAAAAGTTCTAATAAAGTGAATTCAAAAGCTGAATATTAAAATTGAAGATTTTAATACTTGTTCTTGAAGTATTCAGCAAAAGAATAATTTTGTTTTCTAAGTAAGAGTTAAATATTTGTTTTTCATGAGACGTATATTTTTTGTGTAAGTGTTTGAATCTAAGAAAGATAATGGCTGAAGTAGATAAATTAAAAAAGAAAAGAAGTATCTTAAGAACTGCCGTTACAAAACTATTTAAGAAAATCGAAAGTGAATTAAATAAATCTGAAGGTAGTATTAATGAGCTCGAAGAATTGTTAGAACAGCTTAATGCTAAAGCCGAAACGCTATCTAATGCCGATGTGGAAGTTGAACCAATTCTGAGTGTAGATGAATTCGAAAATGAATTCGAAATTACAGAACAATATCGCGAGAAGATAACGTTATGGAAATTCAGGCTTAAGAAACGGATTGAGGAACTTAATCATGACTTGAATGCACCGAACACACAGCAAAATATAAAAGATACACCTAATGTTAAATTACCAAAACTTTCGATTCCCGTATTTTATGGGAACAGTAGTCAATGGCTTATTTTTTGGAATAGTTTTGAGTCCTCAATACATAATAACGAATCATTGAACAAAGCAGACAAATTTAATTACCTGAAAGCATATTTAGGAGGAACAGCTGCTAGCTGCGTTCAAGGACTTCCGTTATCGCCAAAGCATTATCATTCAGCAATTCAAATCTTACACGACCGTTTTGGAAGGAGAGACATTCTTATTAATGCGCACATGAATAATTTGCTGAATATTGAATCATTAAAAAATGCAAATGACATAAAAACATTTCGTAACTTGTATGATAAAGTACAAACGCAGATTAGATGTCTCGAAGCGTTAGATGTTGTATCGGAATCTTACAGCGCTTTGCTGTGTCCGATGATTTTGAAGTTATTGCCTTCAGAATTAACGTTTGAATTTCATAGAACACAAAATGTTGGCACCGATTATAACATAAAAGATTTAATGTCATTTTTACACGCAGAACTTTCATCCCGCGAACGCACAAGGTCAACGGTTTCGCAACAGCAAAAAGTATCCGATCGGCGACAGTCTTCTTTCCCCCCTGCAACGAAAAGCGCATATGGTCTCTCAAATAGACATAATAAACCAAAGATTCCGACCGCTACAGATTTGTTTACAAAATCCGAATGCAGAGAGGAAAATATGAACTGCGTCTTCTGTAATCAATTTCACAAGACTTATGACTTATCATTACAAGAAAAAGGGACATTTTAAAAAGAAAATGTGCTTGCTATAAATGCCTAAAATTACACCATTTGGCTCAAAACTGCAGAACAAAAATAACTTGTTCTATTTGTAAAAAACAACATGCAACTATTATGTGTAATAAACAAAATCCTTCTGTCGAGGTTTCGGAAATTAAAAACGACGAACAGATAGAAAATAAAGTACTTTCAAATCAAGCAGGATGTTCAGAAGTATATTTGCAAACTTTAATTGTTCGCATATATGGAAGAGGGAATAACCAATTTGTTCGAGCGATAATTGACACCGGAAGTCAAAACTCATACACAAGCAGGTATGCAGCAGAAAGGTTACAATTAAGAAGCTTAGGTGAACAAAGTGTAACCCACGGACTTTTCGGTGGCATAGAAGTTTCGGAAAAACATAAACGTTATAGAATAAAATTGGGTAGCGTAGATAAACGGTATAATTGCGAAATCAATGTATTGGATGAAAGAAAAATATGTTCTTCGGTCCCTAAAATCAAAAATATACACTGGATTAGGGAACTTAGAAGAAGAGGAATTTACGTCAGTGATGTTTTTGAAAATTGCAGATTATTTCAGGAGAACCCCCAAGAGATTCATTTGTTGTTAGGGGCAGATGTTGCTGCAAATTTATTTACAGGTAAAATCGAAGTTCTTCCTTGGGGAAGATTAGTTGCTGTAAGTACAAGACTTGGGTGGACAGTCATGGGGAAAGCGAACACTGACAATTATGAAATAGAAAATTCCTTTTCCACGCTTTCGTTATCCTTACATATTTCTGATGCCACGTTGTCAGAACTGTGGAGGCTTGATGTTATCGGAATAACAGATCCAGTTACAAAAAAGGCTAGAGAGGAAAGGGATTTGCAAGCAAAATTGCAATTCGAAAATTCTGTATCTCTAAACGAAGAAGGGCGTTATGAAGTCGCACTTCCGTGGGCGGAGAATCATGTACCACTCTCCACCCACAAGGATTTAGCGTTGAAACGTCTACAATTTACCACCCAGAAACTTTTATCTCAAAATTTATTTTCTTCATACAATGCAGTTTTTAATGACTGGTGTAACTTAGGAGTGATCGAAGAAGTTAAAGAAAATATAGCGGTTGATTATGGACATTATTTGCCACATAGGCCGGTGATCAAAGAAAATAGCTCAACACCAATTCGACCGGTGTTTGATGCGTCTGCGAGGAAACAATCGTCTCCTTCTCTAAATCAGTGTTTGGAGTGTGGACCAAATTTGATAGAACTAATTCCATCTCTTTTGTTGAGATTTCGGGAAGGCAAGTTTGCTGCTATAGCAGACATTGAAAAGGCTTTCTTACAGATCAGTGTAAGGCCTCAAGATAGAGACTGGCTTCGGTTTTTCTGATGGAATGATGTGGAAGAAAGGAAAACGAAAATATTTCGTCATACTAGAGTAGTATTTGGGGTTAAGAGTAGTCCTTTCCTTTTGGCAGCTGTTATAGAATTCCATCTACAAAAGTACATGAAAAATTCTTCATATGATACGGAGATAATAGCTAAACTCTTGCGTAGCTTCTACGTAGATAACGTTGTTGCCAGCTTTGACAAAAAATCCGAGATGATCCAGTTCATCGAAAAATCTCGAGAAATAATGTATGAAGGAAAGTTTAATCTTCGAGGTTGGTTACATAACGGAGATAACTTGAAACATGAAACTATTTTACCCGTATTGGGTCTGTTATGGAACTCTCAGAAAGATAATTTAACTTTGAATCTGAATTGGCTAGAAGATTTTGAAATGGGTATAATAACGAAGAGAACAATTCTCGCTGTAACACACAAAATATTTGATCCTATTGGTATTGTGAGTCCTGTTCTCTTGTATCCTAAAGTATTGTTGCAGAACCTATGGAAAACAGGAATTTCTTGGGATACTGAAGTCGACAAGAGTACAAAACAAAATTTTGTGAATTGGCATAAAAGCCTTTTTCTCTTAAAAGAAATATCCCTCCTACGTTGGATACATTCCAGCAAGGACAATAGGAAGTTCTGCAGCATTCACACATTCTGTGATGCCAGTAGTAATGCGTATGCTGCTGCAGTTTTCTTGAGAACTGTGACGAATTCTGGAGTTAAAGTTCATCTGTTGGCATCGAAGTCTAGGGTAGCTCCCGTGAAATCTATTACGATCCCTCGTCTGGAATTGATAGCTGCCACGATAGGTGCCAGACTATGCTCTTCTGTTTTAAATGGTTTACAATGGCAAAATGTGGAAACGCATTTTTGGACGGATTCTACAACAGTTTTGACATGGATTCAAAGGGAAGAGATTGTCTGGGCTGTCTTTGTGGAAAACAGAGTCAGGGAGATTAGGAAACTGATGGATCCAAAAACGTGGAAACATATCGCTGGAACAAAAAATCCAGCTGACCTTCCATCAAGAGGTTGCACCGCCAAACAACTTTTAGCAGTTAGATGGTGGGAGGGCCCCGACTGGCTGAAGAAAAATCAGGAAGAATGGCCTATACAAAGGGAAATACCGGACATGGAAATAGTGAATTCAGAAAAAAGGAAATCAGTCATTTCTGCACTAAATACGCAAAGGGTAGAACATTTTTTTGAGAAATATTCATCTTACCATAAAATGTTAAGAATAACTGCTTGGATATGCAGATTTATCAACAACTGCAGAAGACCAGATTCTAAACAATCAGGAGAACTCACGGTCCCTGAAATAGAAACTGTAGAAAAGAAAATATGCAAGATAATACAAATAGAAGCATTTGGCAAAGAACTTAAAGTTAGCAACCTTTGTACCTTTTTTGACTCAGATGGCCTTATTCGGTTAAAGACCAAGATTACTAGAAGAGAGGAAGAAGAAAATTTTCTCTGTCCAATTGTATTGCCCTCAAATCATGACTTAGTTCATAGGTTAATTTTAGATTACCATTTGCGACTATCCCACGCTGGTGTGCAATTCGTACTAGCCAATATTCGACAGAAATTCTGGGTCCTGAGAGGAAGAAAAACAGTACGTAAAGTTCTTATGAAGTGTGTTCGCTGTAGAAGACATAGCGCAAAGAATATAGAGACTGTTCCAGCACCTCTTCCTGAAGATCGAGTTAGAGATGCTCTGGTGTTTGAAGTGACCGGAGTCGATGTAGCCGGTCCTCTTTATTTACGAAAAGGAAAAAAGGCATGGATCTTGCTCTTTACTTGCGCGGTCTATCGCGCGATACATCTTGAACTGATAGAAAGTTTATCAACAAATGCGTTCATCTTGGGATTAAGGAGATTTATTGCCAGAAGAGGTCGTCCAAGTATTATTTACAGCGACAATGGCACTAATTTCGTTGGAACTGAAAATCTTTTAAGATCGATAGATTGGAAAGAAATAGAATGTAATTCAACTAGTATGAGAATACAGTGGAAGTTTAATCCCCCAACTGCTTCATGGTGGGGCGGTTGGTGGGAGAGGTTGGTACAAACAGTGAAGAAGATGTTGAGAAATGTTCTCGGCAAGTCCTGTGTCTCTTATGAGGAAATGTTGACTATACTTTGTGATATCGAATCAGTAATCAACTCAAGACCCCTTACGTACCTTTCAGAAGATCCAAATGATCTTACGGCACTAACTCCTTCAATGTTTCTACAAGATGTGCACGACATCGGAGTACCAGACTTAGACTATCTGGATACCATCAATCTGACAAAAAGATACAAGTTCTTGCAGAACGTAAGAGAACATTTTCGCAAAAGATTTCGTGATGAATATTTAGCTATCCTAGTGCAAAAACCATCTAAACGATCTACTTGGACTATCAACAAAAATGACTTGGTGTTTGTCGGCAGCGACAACAAGAAGAGAATAGATTGGTCAATAGGTCGTGTTGTAGAACTATATCCTGGGAAAGACAACGAAGTACGTGTTGTCAAAGTGAAAACTGCAACAGGTGAACTCCTAAGACCTGTGAAACGTATTTATCCTCTCGAACTTGATAGACCTAACTTGTTTAGTGACTTCACCATGAACATAAAAAACTCTGCGGATAAGTGTTACAGTGATATGAACTATCAAACTAGATATGGACGTAAAACTGTAAAACCTCTTACATATTTTTAAATTGCTATACTAATTTTTGTTTCTTTTCAGTATTTTAGAAATTTAATTGTCCTAACAGTTGTCAATTGGAACATGTTATCTGGATATGGTATGAATGTAATGCAGAAAATGTTTAGATGTGTAATCCTTCTTTGTAAGTATTAATTTTAGAGCATTAGTTACTTTTCATATTTGTGAAAGTTGTACTTGATTTTTTGTTTGATTATTGATAAATTTTGTTTTGATTTTCCCATCTTATCGAGGTAAAATCAAAAGGTGGGAGGATGTCACATTCTTGCCACTAGGTGGCGGGCATCTCTTCCTTTACTTTTGCTGTAATTAAGTTCCGAGAAGCAGTAGAGATTGGAACCGCTCAGAGGAGCGTAAAGACTCAGAACTAAAAACGTACTGTCTTAAAATAGTTATCACCTACCTTGTAAATAGTGTATATTAGCTTTTTATTTCAATAAATAATTAAAAGACAAGATGGCTTGTTAGCAGTAATAGAAACTCTTACTGAAAACGTGATTATTAGAAGCCTGGCGTCGAGAACACTGAAGATGCAGCAGGTAAGGAATTTTACATTAATTTTATTGTAAATAGAAGAACCTGATGCAACAGGATGTTAGCATTCCTAATCACTGTCTATTTTTCACATAAATCAATATAAATGCTAAAGAGAAAGATACATAGACGTTCATTCAGCGCAGAAAACAGTTCTCGAAGTTATCAATATTAAACATGATCATAGAAAAAGCAGAAGTATCACCCCAAAAGATAGTATTTTGCTTTTTAATTCTTTCCCATCCCTAAAATTACATTCTACTTCTTCATTAAAGACAAACATCAACAATAATTTAAAAAGGGACTTACGATTCCATTCCTTGCTTGATTTAAAGAAGAAGAAACGCTTCCGTTGATTTCATCATTTTTAACTTCGTCGTCAAAGTCAGAGACATCTGGTCTTGAAAAATAATTTGCCACTTCAGCGAATTCCATCATGTTTTCTGTTTCCTCCTCCGTTAATGGCCATGGTTCAGCATCAAACTATTAATTACCCAAATACAAACATTTTATTAAACCTGGATGTTAAGTTGCTACATTAATTTTTTTAATCGTTCATTCTAAAAATACAATAGAATTTTAGATAATGAAACTTTTTATTTAGAGATAATTAATTACTTAATACGATTCCATTAAAGAATTTTGATTATTTAATTGAATTACCCTTTCTAAAGTTAGAGAATTAAATAAAGAATTATAAAATTACTTACTTCTTTTATCGGATCCATCTTTCAACATCACTGCTCCCAACTATGACGCTATTCCAGATGATAATAAAGTCCTTCGCATGGCCTATATATTGCTATATGCTGCTTTTATCGCAAACGGTAGACTAAGATAATAAATATTGGCATTATGATTACGCGTACTTTCTTAGACAGTAGTAATCAATGTGATGCAGGACGTGTTATCTTTTGTAAGCTTTGAAATGTACATATTAAACAGTTTTAGACCTTTATCTCAACTTTAACTTCTAATGGTGTGATCTCGTTTTTGTTCAGTATCTTACTTATTTAATATTAGTCTTATGATTACGCGTCCTCTCCTGAACAACCTTAATCAATGGGGTACGGGACGTGTTATCTTTTCCAAACTTTGAAATGTACATATAAACAATTTCAACCCTTTATCTTAACTTTGACTTCTAGTGGAGGAATCTCATTCTTGGCTAGTATCTTACTTATCTAATATTAGTCTTATGATTACGCGTACTTTCTTAGACGGTAGTAATCAATGGGGTACAGGACATGTATCTTTCCCAAACTTTGGAATGTACATATAAACAATTTCAACCCTTTATCTCAACTTTGACGTGTAGTGGGGGGAATCTCGTTCTTGGTCAGTATCTTACTATCTAATAATAGTATTATGATTATTCGTACTATCTTGAATAATATTATTTATGGTAATTAACGTCATGTACTGAGTTATCTTCTGAAAGAGCTTTGAAATATATATTAATTACTTTCGATGCTTTATTTCAGCATTGATTTGTAGTAGAGTGATCTTGTTCTTGATCACGAAGTTTTATTTTAATTCTTCGAAAAACTTCTGTATTTTGCTATGAAAAGAACGCATGATGTTTGGGCACACAGTAGTGAACCCTGTCGCGAAGCATTTCGATGTATCGATGATACAGACACATCTAATACTTCTAATGAAGTTTTTCCTCCAGCGCAAGATCCAGTTTGGAATTATGTGTTCGAATTTAAAGAACAATGCCCTGAATTAGAAACTATTTCAACTCCTCCACAGCCTGATCTTCCTGATGGATATATACTGTTGGGTGATAACTTGTTACTCGGTGTAGCTGAATTCTGTGAACGTTTGAAAATTCATCTTCGACATTATATTGTGAAGGACGAGAAATACATCCCTACGAAAGCGGGAATAACAATGTCGCCGTATGCGTAATGGCAGACCGCACATTGAGTTGAACAGTGTTAAGCGAATTTCGCTTACTGCGCATGCTTGATGGTGTACCTTTGGCGCGGGAAGAAATATTGGCGACTAAAAGCAACCCTACGCTAGCTCATTCGTGATCTCCATGGCTGTCGAGTGTGGTCGAGTGATGTGTACAACTGCAATGTTGTGGAACTTTGTTTATTAGTTATTTTAACGTTCATACCGATTGCACTTGCTTATTTTTCTAATATATGTTTCATTTTAATTTGTCTAACAGTGCATTTAATAATTGTTACCATATATTGTGCTTAATAATTCGTTATTTAGATGTAATTTGTTTACATGTTGTAATTCTCAGTAATGTAAACTGGATTTTCCCGCTTAGTTTGTTAACGTATATTCGCGCTTTTATTTCTTATTTAAAAGAATTAAATAAACAGCATTAAGGAATTGTAAAATTTCTTCAATGTTATTTGCAAACACTTGCTATATTTTTTACGTATGTCCGTGTTTCTTTGCGTATGTACGAATGTAACGTATGGTAAATTCTGAATTGTTTTTATTCCTTAAAAGTGTAACTAATATATCCTGAATTTCAGTCTTTTTCTGAGCGAAAATTCGTACAGTTCCAAAGTGAAGTGCAGAATTTCATAAGTATAACATCTTACATTTTGAATGCAAACACTGCTTCACATTATTTCGCAATAATTATTTACATCTCCTCCATCTATGCCTGTATCAATTTTTTCATCGGGTTATTTATCAATAATTCCTGGTAGAATTAGAAATATATTATTAGAAAAGGTTTTTCCTGTATCATCTGCAAGGAACAGAAATTTAAAGCAATGAATTATTGGAATGAATTTTAGCCAGCATTTGAAGTTATTTAGATTTCTGTTGCATTAAAAATTATTTAAAAGCTGCATAGAAATATTATTTTGAAATGCAAACATTTTAAGTGCCAAAATTAAAAGTATTTAAAAGGTAGCTATTGTCATTGATGATAGATTGACTTGTCAAGGGAAACAAACCAAGACTTCAGTACATAAACAATATATTTTTTATTCTGGGGGGGGTGAACATTGTTATTAATGGTGATATAATCAAATAAATAACAAAGAATCTGCAAGTGAAACTTATTTTACCATTTCTTTGAATTTAGATATTTTTCCGAATATTCCAAGCATTTAAAAGAAATATATTTTACATATTTTGTAACTGTGAATGTATTCGTAGTTCCGGAAGTTCTGAATATCTGCAGAAACACATATTTCGGTCTATGACTTAGCTGGCTTAGTTAAGTTAAGAAATAAATTTTTCTTTTATATTAACAAATGATTATATATTAATAAGAAATTGGTACATTTGTAATTCCCCCCAAAAATTCTTTAAGAGTGGCAAATACGTACATAAATTTGATTCCCCCAGTATGTGTGACGAGTACGTTCCTTTAGACTTCATGATTATTTTGTAACAGCTCTGCTTATTGCCAAAATTGGGTCTTTATGCATATATATATGTATAATGCATACAACATACATGCAAAGTTATGATAGCTGTTAATATATCATAATTGACTAAACACTACGAATACTGTTTCTCTTTCAAGACATGTACTCTCAAATGTTTTCATAACAACTTCTGTATTTATTTAGGAAAAATTCTACTGATAAAATACTACACACAGAAATATTTTTAAAATGGTGTTTAAGAATGCAGTTGATTTTTTAGAGACACAGTAACAATTTAACTGGTAACAGAGTAGAGAGGTAACTTAACAGAGCAGAGATGTCAAACAGAAAAAGAAATGCCATTAGAAATGCTCAAATGCCAAATTAAAATATTTGATCATAAAACAAATGCAATTACAGTTAACTTAATTTCGAACTTGAAGATTGATTATCAAGTATAAGTTAATGTGTAATAAAAGAATTTCATGAAAACAACCTAAATTTGAAGTACAATGAAAATAGTAGATTTTATTTTACCAAAATAGCTTAGTACAATGATTTTGTCAATGTATTCTTTATGTTTATTTATGGGAAATTAACAGAATGTAACCTATGTTATGAATATAAAGGTAATTTTTATTTTTAACTCTTGCTAATTATATATAAAACAGTTACAAAAGTCTGAATATTTGGTGTAAAATTCAATTTTTCATTATTAAGATTAAATGCCTTTTCCACCGATTACTTTTCTTGATTTAATAAATCTCCTTTTGGTCTTTCTTACACCTTATACGAGTTTCACCCACTTTGGTAATATATACTGTGTGAGAACTCTGGAAAACTTAAGCGACTTCTCGTCATGTTTTGGAAATTACAACAGAGGTTTGGAATAGGTGTAAAAAAACCCTTTTATAGACTCGAACAAATTAACAGAGTGCACAGCTTGTTCATACAGAATTAGCCAGCATTTATGGCGTAAATCAAAAGTAACGAAATGAATTCACCTCATTTCAATACACTCAAAATTAGCATTCTGGCAGGAAAATGGAAAGGAAGAAAGAAAAGCTAATTATCATAAAATAGCTCATTAATAAAAATAAATGAGAACTCTACAACCTCAATTCATTATTTTAATTTAGCCATTTTCATTTTTATGCAGCCTTTATATCGAAGTATGCATTTGTTTTGGTGTCAATAAACTTAATTCTTTCATTTTTTACCCAATTACATAACATCACATGCAACAGCTGTAAATATGAAAAACACATGCATATATCCAGCAGCATGTTAATTTCTTTTGAATATATGGTGTCTGTCATCTACAAAAGAAAACTGTAAATTTAAAATATAAGATGTGAACATAGGTCTTCTGTTGGATAATATAAGAAAGTCACACTTTCTGGTATTACTATTATTTTTTATTATTTGTAGGACCACCTAAGGTCCTACAAATAATAAAAAATAATAATTAAAAATTAAACATTGTGTAGAGAGTAAAAAGCATAACGCAGAAACTTGTTGAAAAATTAACATGTATATCACTTTGCCCGAGTGTTATGGTCAGAATCCCATTCTGTATAATAATATATGCATTTGACATTAAGGTATTGCTAATTAAATTAACATTTAAATGCTTCAATGAAATATTAAGAAAATGAGAAAAATTATGAATACTACTTACTATATGATATGAATTTTTTAAAAGTGAGCTAATTAATAAACAAAGAGCAAAATATATAGTTCCATATTCCTTACGCTGAAGTCTACTTCATGCTTATTGTATCATCATTAGTTATGAGGGCAGAACATTTGTGGTCTTCACCTTGCAAAATCATGAGGAACATTTTAATAATATAGGAAAATTTCATATAATGGCCAGTAGCTGAAGTGAATGAAATGAGTATTTTAAATTCACTAGAAATTTAGCATCGTGTAATGTTTAAATATTTCAAGTTTTGGAAGAAACTATTTAAAATGTCTTCTTTTTTTGGGGTGGGTTGCTTTAACTGCTTTTGGGCTACAGATTTCAGCCATATAATCTCATAAATAGGATTTAAAGATTAATTTTTTAACCCAGGCAGATCATATTTCTTCATATGAAATTATTGTTCAAAATTTATTCACTGCCTTACTTATTCATTACATACAATATATTCATACACTAATTAATCATATATTAATACAATATTCAAATACTAATAATTAAATACTTAAAAAATGTTCCTCTATTAAAAGGAAAAACATTTTAAAATGTCCAATTGAGCAGCATTTATTTTACCTCAAAATATGTCACTATTGTATTATTTTTCAAATTCGTTATTAATACATGAATTAAGTAAACTCAAGTATTATTTAGAATTGAGGATTAGTAATATGGGATGTTTAGAATGTTCAGGGTTTTATGGAAAAGTACTACTGAATGGTAAAAAGGTTTATTAAAATTCAAATACAGTAATTCAATGATGTAATATACACATATAATTAATATGCACAACAAACGATTAGTATGAAATGCATGACAGAGCAAGAATGAAAACATACATGAATTTACAATAACATAAGTTGCAAAATAAACAGAATACAGGAAAACTCGCATAAATTTATTACTCATAATATGAAACAATTAAGTGTTATGAGTAATAATATTAGTCAGATTTTTCTTTATAGTTAAATCTTCATTTTCATTGCTCTTTTAATATCTTGTGTTGGTGGTTAGCCTGCACGCATTCTTTAAGCGATAATCTCTGTGGCACTTCATCAAACCCTAAATTGTTGAAACAAACATTATCAAATGCTAACTTGTAATGACATTAATACATGCATCATAACAAATACACAATGAATATTAAGAAAATGTTAATGTACCAATATTTCTTGTTTCAGTAGTATCAATTATTGAAATACGTATCATAAAAGAGGAATTAGACATTTTTGATTAAACATTCAATTATACATCTATCAATTTCAGTGTTATAGTGTGGCACCAGGGTAACTATGCGAGACACACTAATCCCCTCGAAGATTTCTGATTTACAAAATAATTTTGGCAGTAACTTGTAAAGGCTAAATAATATTATGAAAAAGATACAATTCTTAAGTAATTACGTATATTTTGCAGAAATACTTTGGAACTGTTTGAGCTGGTATTCGTGAGAATCCTTGAGTAATTTTTTGAATGCAGAATAGTTTAACTGAGAAACAACAGAATGCAGCCAAATGATATCCCTAAGTATTATTTCATTTCACTTTCTAATGCATGCATAATAGCATTAATTAAGAATTTAATAAAAACATTAAAAATAATTACATGAAGCAAGATCTCTAAAATTTCAAAATTGCATATAAAAATCTAGTTTAATATCTGCAATACATTTTTAACTCATCATATTTTCATAAATTTAACTTTACAATCTAAGACTAATTACAATAAAGCATACTTTATGACACAAGAATATGAACTTCCAGATAATGTGTATCATTTAGTCTGAGATTAAAATCTATGCTAGGAAACATTCTGGAAAACCATATTTAATACGTTTTAAACTATTTTACTTTCCTAGATAATCTCATCAAAATTATTAAATATTCATCAATCTTTTGATCGTCAGTTTCTCTTACCTGCCAGCGAGGTAGAATGTATTCACCAAGACACAAAGAATATGTATTATATACATGTAAAATATAGAAAATACAGTGGCTTTGCTCTGTGCGAGCATGCAACCTATAATTAACTTACTGCAGTTTCAGGATCTTATCCTAGACCAGTACTTTCGAGAACATTCTGGCATGTTATATAACCGCTAGTACACATACTGAATATGTGCCATTTTTCATCAGACTGCTTTCTTCTACCGCTGCTACAAGACCTTGCAGCTGCTCCTCCCATCTTGTTCTTTCCTTTGTTAAAGCAGATATGATGTAAAGTCTAAATTTAATCTTACTTAGTTTAAATCAATATTGAATATATAATTTTGAGAATTTCATCTAAAGGCAAAATGATCTGCTGGAGAGAATTGAATAAAGATGTGGGATCTAAAAAGCTAAATCCTTCTTTGTCGTCATTTTGCAACCTTCTATTCAGCCATTACAATGCCTGGCCTATGATGTAGTTATATTGTCAAGCTTTGGTCATTCCTGTGCCTGCCAAAATATTACATATACACGTATGAAAATTATTAATATAAGCTACATAATGTAATATTAATAATTTTCTAATGATTGTTTTGTCACAGTAATTAGAATAAAAGTCTGAAATATTGCCATGTCTTGCAAAATATCAACTAAATCTGTACACAAGATACAAAATATCAACTAAATCTATGCACAAGAATTTTCCATTAAAAATTTCTGTACAGACCTGATAATCATTATATATACTGCTCTTTGTATAATGTACTGAACTGTAAAGCTCTAGGTATACAAAACATTTCAAGACACTCGATATTTATTCTGTTGCAGAAGCAAACTGTTTATTTTCAATATATATAATAATAAGCAAAGATGATACGTGACAAATCTTTCAGTTCTATAATTTTTATATCTAATATTCAGTGCACTATTATGCTAATAAGCAATCTTTATTCTCAAATCCTTGCATTATATGTTGGTGATTATGGGTGGTCTATTATTCATCTGTTTTCTTATCCGTCATGGCGACTACACTAAGTCTGTTAATCAAAGCTCAAATGTATGCCTGTCTCGTGTAATTTTAAAGAAATATTTGAAGGAAAGATAGGTTAAATTACATAATAATTATACATACTTTGCCTGTGTGTTTACAGTCAGACATAATATTCAACAACTAATATGCTTGAAAATGCCCAAGTGGAATTTGAATGGCTTCAATAACATATACTGGAAAATTAAATAAAAGTATTATAAAAATATTGCGCCCATTTGGATGGCTTAAATAATAGTTGTGTAATAAAAGAACATTTTAGATTTGATATTAACTAATTAATTTTTTTTTTTTTTATTTTATTTTATCTCTTTGACCTCTAAAATGAAGAGGTAATGTTTCTAGTTGATATTATGTGAAAACCTGAAAAGCAAACAAACACTACACTAAATCTAAAAATGTTTCCAAAGTTCACACATCTGCAAGAAACTAATAAAGTCAACAATGCCTGATTAACTGAATTTGTTGGTAGATGATGATTCAAATCTGAATATAGAAGACATGTAAACAGTATAAAAGCATATCAAATTTATATCAGTGTACGAATCATCATATGTGTGAATGAGTGCGTACTATAAATTAAGTACAAGTCTTACTCTGAACTATTTAGTATGCTTATACACCAATTTTTGCATTTTCTTAATTCATATTTTTAATTAGCATTATTACAAAATTAAATAATATCTGTAATAATTACTAATTCAGAAGTCAAACAACAAAAATCAGCGTTATATTTAACTATCTGGTTCATTTGCGGTTTTGCAGCTGAGGATGGTGGTTCGGTAAAACCATCGAAACTAGTCCTGTGAAAATTTTGTAAATATAACGCTGATTTTTGTTGTTTGACTTCTGAATTAGTATTTATTCGGCGTGTTATTGTGTCTTAATCTGTAATAATTGTAACTGAAACAATTGTATTTGAAATTTCACCTCTTTCATAATAACCACAATTGCCTAGTACATATTCATTAGCAAAGCATACAATTAAGCGCTTCACAGTATTATTAACAGTAAGGATATTATCACACGTCAGTTTGTTTCGGAAGAATAACTGTTTGGCACAATTTTTCTGCTTTGTCATAACAGCCAATTATCATAGATCACTTTGGGGTTAACATGGGAAACTGGTTCCCTATTACAAACAAGCTGATAGCTGATTGATTGAAAACGAACAATTTGCAATTTTTTTAGAAAGGAAGGAAAACGTTGCATGTCTTTCTTTCAATAGTAAACCAGGCAGAAAAATTGTCCGAAACAAGTTGTTCATGTGAAACAAATGCCGTGTGATAAGGGTCTCAGACATCATTACTTACATCTAACATTTCACTTCCAGAAACAAGGGTAAAAATTTTTCAGCTGCCATTCACTGAAATTAAAAAAAAATCATTTTATAAAAATCTTTAAAAGGATGATTCAAGTATTGAAAAATCTTAGATCATAACTTGGTCATACACACAAAATATATTATTTTTATACCAATAAAATAATATGTTGTTCAGTGCTGAATGAATTATTTAACAATAGGAGAGGGTCAATGGTTGTGAAATCACATCATAATAATAAGAGAATTTATAAAAAATGAAATAAGGGGTTTTATTTAAATTTTATTATTTAGTTAAGAATAATTATCCTACTAACTTTAATTCATATATTCAACTCTGAAACACACTTTCTACAACTTATCTTTGGCTACTATAGTCTGTGTAGTCAGCTTGACAGATACAGTCAGCAAATGATGATTGGCAGTCATAATTGTTATCTTGTCTTCCTGGTACATGTGCAGTACACGTACATGTTTTCCTACAACTTGCATGATTGCATACATACTTTTTCACAGCAGAAATATACAATTTTATGAAGAACTAATTTGCAATAATACATGAAAACAATCCAAGCATACTTTATATTAAAGTGCAATGTTATGTAATCATTGATGAAAATTACATACATCAAAATATACTTTATTGTTGACTTTATTATTACTTTAGGATTATTAAAAATCATCATCAATTCCTACATGCTGTACAATCATCTGCCTTTTAAAAATAAAACTTGTTACATTTAATATTTCAACAGGTTTTTCTATTCAATAGATATTTGATAATATAAGGAGTTAAGAAAATTTGAGCTAATTATATTTTATTTTTACCAATTTTTTACAGTTATACCACAATTCATTACATTACGAGTTCATTACATTATTTTATATTAACTTCAACCAAAACATTTCAGCACATTTTGAGATAAAAGACTCAAGTACCTTGCATCAGTTTTAGCTGTAATAAAATTACGCTAATAACTTTCTTCTTGAAGTTTCTCGAAAATGATGTTTCTTTTCGAAAAAATTAAAACAGTAAGGAAACAAATTTCTTAAAACATCTTAATGCTACATTATATAGAAATTTAGGAAATGTTAAAGAACTGTATATGTGTCAAAATACAATATATCACATATTGCACATATAACATATCAAATTTACTGAAATGGGAAAATATATACATACCTGAAAGCAATCTCGCAATAGCATTTGGTTTGAAGCTCGCGCTATCCACTGGAGCATCTGCATTTACGCTGACTTCCTTTACCCATTTTGTGCACTCTTCAATTTAAACTTGATCGTATCGTTCAACTTTCCAGTTGTTGGAGCAGTACAGGAAAAAAAATCTAATTTTACACAGTAATTACTTTACATTGCACATATACTCTACGAAGACTTAAACGCCGGATTTGTTTACAATCAGATGGCGGTACATCTACCACATACCGTATTTATCCTCTTTTCAAATCGCGCCAACATAATAATTACGCCAAATTTGTTTCTGGGCATGCGCAGTATGCGACATTCGTTTAACACTGTTCAACTCAATGTGCGGTTTGCCATTACGCTCCCCGTATCGCTGGCAATTACTTTCCGAGAGAATCCATGAATTTGAATTCCGATCTCCAAGCGCAACCCTTATGGTGGACAAAGAACTATGTCTTTCAACAATATGTGTTCGCGATCGTGTGATGGATGTGAATTTCCAATATGTTTTCGTAAATTCAAACGGAAACCTACAGTTAAGCAATACTTCATTAAAAATATCAACTGAACAGTTTCGTGAGCTGCTAAAAAATAAAGAAAAAATATCTATGTGTTTACGAGAAAGAATTTTTGGAACTCCCTTTATAAAAGCAATACGTGAACAATTGGTGATTGGCGGAGAAACTGACATCAGAGAAAACGTCGCGGAAATAGAAATAAATTTAAAGAAATCTCTTCTAAAATTGCTTGAGGAAAATGTGTCACGGCAAATGAATAAAATTCCAGTGTTTTGTGATGCATGTGAGAGTGAAGAATTAGTGGATAATCAACTTGGCCACACGTGTGGAGAACAAAAACTGAAAAACTTTGATAAAGCTGTTGCACTTTTAAATATTCAAGATCTAGCCGCTGATTTCGTAAGATGCAATGAAAAATTTTATGCTTATATGAATGACTATTTTGTGCACAATTTAAATGCAGTAGAACTTTTTGATTTATGCAAATTCCATTTAACATTGACAAATCTGTAAACGTAAGTAAATTTCTGCATAAATATGCACATTTTATTATTATTATTATTATTGTAATGGCTATCTAGAGTTATGTTTTATTTTATTTGTTTTAAAGGCTAAAAATACTTTTACTAAATTATAATGATTTTCACGTAGCTTGTTTCCTTAGTGTTGATCTTAGAAAATTAAAATTATATTTATACAATATATAGATTGAGTGATTATTTAAGAATATGTACTTTTAACTTTTCTTAACGTTATAAACAATCGCTTCGAGAAATTTCTGTCATTTATGCGTGTAGTGTGAAAGTGAATGTGTTTATTTTGTAAAAGTGAGAAAAATTATGGATAGTATTATAGAAACTTATAAAGATCCAAGAAAACCGGAAAGTTTCGGTGGAATAAATGCGTTGTACCGTATCGGGGAAAAGAAAGTTTCAAAAAGTAAAATTGGGAAGTGGTTGGAAAGTAATGATGCGTACACGCTTCATAAACCTGTGAAAAAAAACGTTTAAAAGAAATCGTGTCATTGTTGGTCATATAGATCAACAATGGCAAGCAGACTTAGTAGATCTCAGCAATTTAGCAAAGCATAATAATGGTTTTAAATATTTATTAACGTGTGTTGATATCTTATCGAAATATGCATGGGTAACACCTCTGAAAAATAAAACTAGTAAAAGCATTATAAATGCCTTTAAAAAAATATTTTCTGAACGCAAACCGAAATTTTTACAAACAGATAAAGGGAAGGAATTTCTAAGCATAAACTTTCAAAATTATTTAAAAAGTCTGAAAATTATGTTCTTTACTACATACAGTGAACTGAAAGCGAGTGTTGTTGAGCGATTTAATCGCACCCTTAAAACAAAGATGTGGAAATATTTCACACAATTCAATACACGTAAGTATATTGATGTTTTAGACGACTTAGTGCATAGTTACAATCATTCTGTACATAGAAGTATTAAAATGAAACCAGTATCTGTAACGAAAGAAAATGAAAAGTTAGTATGCAAAAATTTATATGGACGTATTGAAAATCCTAAGTCACCTCGTCTTAAGGTGGGGGATATTGTAAGAATAAGCAAACAGAAAATGAAATTCGAAAAAGGTTATGAGCAAAACTGGTCTCGAGAATTATTTAGCATTTATGAAGTATTAGAACGCGAGATTCCTGTTTATAAGTTAAAAGATTTATCGAATGAAATCATTAAAGGTTCATTTTATGAGCAGGAATTACAGAAAGTGAATGATAGCGGGTATTACCTTGTTGAAAATGTTTTGAAGAAACGGAAGGTAGGGGGGAAAACCGAATATTTTGTAAAATTTGAAGGGTATCCTAAAAAATTGAACGCTTGGGTCTCTGATGTGAAAATGGTATAAAGCTGTGAAATACACTTTTAATAATTAGTCTTTCTATATGACACTCGTAAGCGATTCTTCTCTACACTACTTCCCTGAAAATAAAATTTCCCATTTCATTACGCAGTTACCATCTAGTATAAATCTCAATGGAGAGTTCGAGGTAGGCATTTCCGAAATAATTTACCCCCATTCGTGGCACAACATAAACGAAAACAACAATTTATTTGGCTTCGACTTAGGGGATGGGAAAACTATTTCAAGACGCATTCCTGCAGGTTATTATGAAACCATTCCAGATTTAATTAAAGCTATCATGATTCCCGATCTAAGAGGTAAAGTTGAATTCAATTACAACAGTGTGACGAAGCGTGTAAGAGTAAAAACATTAAAAAATACTAAAATAATTTTGACAGAAGGAATCAGTGAAATTTTAGGATTTGAACCGACAGAAATTCAAGGCGTGGCTGATAGTCCGTACGTTGCCGATTCACATGCGTCGTTTCCAGTTATTTATGTATATTCAGATATCGTAGAACCACAACTCGTAGGTGATACTCAAACACCTCTACTAAGAATAGTGAAAGTTAATGGAAAAGATGAAGAAATGGTAAGTGCTCATTATGAACGTCCGCAGTATGTTCCCGTGATTCGCCAACATTTTCAGACAGTGGAAGTAGAACTTCGATTTAACTCAGGGCAGCTAGTACCATTCGAAAGAGGCAAAGTGTGGCTTGTTTTGCATTTCAGAATGAAACAAATTTTATAAGTATAAACACATGACGCAAAAACTGACATTCATATCTCAGACTTCAAAGAAGATGTATGTTCCATACAACTGTTGCGCAAAAGCTTATGAAGACTTTTATACTACGCAAGTAGGATCTGGGCTTCCTTATTATCAAGGAACTTCTTTTCAAAAAGGGTATGGATTTGGAGGATTTTTAGACGATTGTTTCGTACTGCGATGCCGTTCTTTATCAAAGGCGCGAAAACAGTAGGGAAAGAAGCTTTGCGAACCGGGAACACATATTGCGAGCGATGTGTTATCGGGGAAAGATTTTGAAACCTCAGCTAAAGAAAGAACTCGGGAAGCGAGCAAAACGCTAGCTCAAAGAGCTATAATAAAAGCGCATGACATGTTAGGCAGCGGAAAACGCAAAAGAAAGCGGAAAATGCCAAAACGTATCATTTCTTCGAAAGCTAGGAAGGTGAAAGGACGTGATATTTTTTATCCGTAATAATGACATTTGTATTGAAAGACTCACCCGAATGCGTCAAATCGGAACTGAATCTATTTCTGACGCCTCCTACTCAAACAGTAGTTGAAAGGGGGCAATGGGTTCGATTTCATCCGTTAGCAAATGCTAGCGATGGGGGTCCTATCGAATTTCACATTTCTGGAGGGGAAGATTATTTAGATCTATCAGAAACTCACCTGTATGTAAAAGCAAAAATTCTCAACTCGGATGGTTCACACCTGCAAAAAGATGCCAAAGTTGGACCAGTTAATTTATTTCTCCACTCTTTATTTTCTCAAATCGATGTGAAATTAAATGAAAGGCTGATAACGTCTTCAGATAATACATATCCATATCGAGCACTTATAGAAACGTTACTAAATCATGGTTATGATACTAAAGTATCGCAATTAACTTCGGAATTATTTTATAAAGATACACCAGGCCATATGAACATTGATGGAAATGAAGGATTTAATAAACGAGCTGAATTTTTTAAACTAAGTGCTACTCTAGATATGATAGGCAGACTGCATCTGGATTTATTTCATCAAGAACGTTTATTACTGAATTTAGTGGATGTCAAATTAAAACTTATTCGCAGTAAACCAGAATTTTGCTTAATGGCGGAAAATGGTGACTACAAAGTTGCACTTGAGCACGTTTCACTTTTCGTGCGTAAAGTTCATGTTAGTCCAGCTGTTTCACTAGTACATGCTAAAGCTTTGGAAAAAGGTTCTGCAAAATATCCCATTCAAAGAGTTCTGTGCAAAGTATTTTCCATTCCTCAAGGCAATATGTCTTTTGTTCAAGATAATGTATTTGTGGGTCAGATGCCCAAACGTATCATTGTGGCTTGTTTAGATAACGATGCCTTAAACGGAAATTATAAAAAATCGCCTTTCGAATTTAAGCATTACCATATGAATTTTATAGGGGTTTACGTGGATGGGCAGCCTTTACCTTATAATCCAGTTGAGCCTAATTTTGATCAGAACAATTATATTAGAGCATTCCAAAGTTTATTTCTTGGAACTACTAACAGAGAAGACCGAGGAATTGATATATCCAGAGAAGATTATGCCAAAGGATACACATTATTTGCATTCGATTTAAGTCCAGATTTATGCGATGGAGAGCATTTTAATCTTATTCGTCACAGCAATTTAAGACTTGAAGTGAAATTTGGTGTTGCTTTGGAACAGACAATATCAGTTCTCGTTTATGCGGAGTTCGAAAGTGTTCTTGAAATAAATAAGTCAAGGACTGTTTTGTCAGATTTTTAAATGTATGCTTCGGTTATTCAAAAAATTTTATCTCAGGACTCACAGACAGCTCCTTTTTTCCAAGGTGTGTTTCCAGCTGATCGCTTACCTATTATCCATGCTACTCCATCTTGTTTTGTTATGAATACAGATCCTCAAGATAAACCTGGGCAGCATTGGGTTGCCTGGTTCATCGAGAACAAATCAACAGCCGAATTCTTCGATTCGTATGGGATGCCTCCATCTGTTTATGGTTTTCAAATCAGTAATGTGAAATGGAATAATGTTCCTTTCCAGAGTGTTACTTCAAATGTATGTGGACATTATTGCATCTATTTTCTGCTTAAACGATGTCAAGGACAATCAATGGAACGTATTATTTCTGATTTATCTCAATGTAAAAACAATGATTTTAGACTATTTCAATTTGTTAAAAAAAGATATGGTGTAACAATGAGTTTTAAAAAATAAATTCAATTAATAGCAAAAATGATCTATGTTTTATTCTGCAAAACAGATTCGTAGGTATAAATTTATATATCAGATTATCATATTATATTATGAATGAGTTTTTATTCTTCTTTATCATCTCAACTTAAAAATGTTTCCTGTTTTTATTCTGTTTGTTTCATGAACATAGCATCTTCTTCTCCTGGGTAGCTATAAAAGTGAAATGATATGTTGCTTCTACTTCATTCTAACTGGGATAATTTATATTAACAGACGTTTCTTTTCGCTATTTCTTTACTTACCCAACAATTTCAAGAATCATTTTAACAAAGTGTATTTTTAGAATTGTACATCTCATAAATTCTGCTAAATATTTTACTCTGAAAGCTTTGGAAAGCTCTGAAAGCTTTTGAAAAAAATTTTACAAAATTTTTTTATATATAATAATTACAGCTCATTGAAATGATGTGTAAGGAAATTTTCATGATACATAAATACTGTGTACTTTTCTCACCTTTTCTTATGCATTTGGAAGTATCGTGTTATATTTTATTCATTACCCATCCAATGGAAATGTTGGAAGTTTAGATACCAATTTTAAAATCAATCAAACCTCTTTAAACCTGTATCACATTTATCAAAGTATAGACCATATTGGCTACATTAAATGTCAAAAATTCCATTATTTTAAAGAAACATTTCCAGACTGTGGTCATGATTTATGTAATTGTGTACAACAATCTTATGAAGTTTTTCATTACTACTGTTCTACCTACGCCAAAGGCATCGCGGATTCTAAGAGTGAATGTGATGTTGTAGCTAAAACATTTCTGGGGTGTAAGAAAATAATTTGCAGTGAAGAAAGATAACTCATGTATAAGTGATAAAAGAACTTTGATGCAGCATAAAATCTTGTATTTTAACATTTTGTACAAAATTAGAATTTAAAAAAAAATAAAATTGTGTTTTTTAAAAATATCTGTGTATTGAAAGAATAAGAAATCTAAATTTTACACTAATAAAATGTACATGTTGTTTTCTGATTGAAAGCTGTTCTCTTTTAAAATTCTAATTGCATTAACATGTTACATTCTTAGATAATAGAGCTTTTTTTTTTTTTTTTTTTTTTTTTTTTTTTTTTTTTTTTTAAATAAAGAAAAAAAAATAATACCATTGAAAGTAAAAGGAAAAACATTTATTAGTACGTCAACCAGGTTACATTTCTGCGTGCTAACATCCGTTTTGGAAATACAGGAGACAATTTTCTGTTAACTTTTCGTTGCGGTAGTGAACGTTTTGGTAACAGGTATTTATTTTTCATGAAAGAAGTAGGTATACCAAGTTCAGTTAAAGTTCGATGAAATATATCTTGACCTTTAGGATGATTTTTATTATTTTCTAAAAGGTTGGCTACTAATTCTGCTATATGAGTGTTATGTATAGTATCTCCTCTGTATATTAATTCACCTTTCGCATTCCATGAGATTGTCGATGAATGATTTTTTATGAAATTCAAAATGTCTTCAGCAGTGCGTTTGAATTTTTCGGGCACATTTTGAAGTATAAGACGTTCCAAAGAATTGGTGTTATGCTTTACATTCACTTCAGTCTCAGCTACGGGTTTTATTATGGTTACTTCTTTTTCCTCTTCTTTAGGTTTTTACATCTGCGGGGAATGGGTAATGTACATATTTTTGCAAAATTTGAAGATAAATTGTGGCTTTTTCATTTTCTGATAAATCTTTTCTTCTCAAGGTTTTATCCATTTCTTTATCCATATCACTTAAATTGTCTCCAATGAACTTATTCAGTCTGTCTTCTGGTACAAGAACCATTTTTCTAGCGTGCTCCATGGATAAGTTTATTTAACACTGAAACTGCTGCTGGAATGAGGAAACTAAGAAATCCTTCCCCTTTTTGAACTAATACTCGTCTTTTTTTTATATAAAGGTGTTTTCTTATCAGCAAGACTTCTTAAAATTCTTTTAAATGGTCTAAGTTTCTTTTTCCTAACACTACTTAAGGGTACATTACCTTTTAAAACATTTCTTGCACATTCGCAAACAGCTTTAATTAAACTATTAGGAGCTTTTCGTAAAATGGAACATTTTGTTCCTCTTTTTCCCAATAGCTTCAGATGCTGCAAATGTTGTTGTGCACAATTTGACATGTTAACGGTTACTGAAAGTCATTTACATCATTAAGCCATTTTTATTTAGAAAGGAAACATGCGTATGCAGCAGCTTTTACAACTGCGCAATGCGGAAAATAAGGCTTATGAAAAGCGCACTTCACATTTGGCTTCGAAATCTCGCTAATTTTAGGACATTCAAAGTCATCTAAGTTATAAATGCTACGACTTGATAAGTATTCAAAAAATTTTGCTTTTTCTAGACCTTTAGTATACATTTTAGGATACATAAATTTGTTTTCTTTCTTTAGCAGAAAGCTCTTCTGAAGGTTTAGGTGGAAGGAAAGTCCAGCAGCCATGGGAACCATCGTAAACAGAAATAAACGAAAGCTCTTTTATAACATAACAGTTAGGCTTTAACTGAAAGCCTTCGAAATCAATCACAGCAGCCATCTACAGCGTAGAACGTCTAAATGATTTAGCGCGGTACGTAGGCGTAATATATATCGTCTGGAAAGATACCAGTGCGCAGTCTCAAATCGTCCTTTGTTTGAGGCATTAAGTCAATTAGCAAATAACTATAAGGCTTAAGAGTGGCATCGTAATACACTTCCTGGAAAAATTTGGCGCGACCTGGATATAACTGACGCCCCAAATGAGAGATTTGGCTAACATCTCTCGGATTTTTAAATAAAACAATGTAATGTGCATTTAAAGATATTTCGCGCATTTCCTTACCTTTATGAAATAAATTTTGCACGATAAAAATTACAGAAATATTCTTATGATGGCTGTCTTTCGTAAATAGACGTGTTAATTTAGGGTTACTTCCTAATTCACTCATTAAATCGTCAATAATAACCACAGCATTAGAAATATCTTGGATATTCGAAGGAAGTCCTTCCACAAAGGTAACTCCTCGTATTTCGTCATAAAGTTCTTGATATACGCCATAACACCAAATAATTTGTGAAGGTAAAGGATAAATAATACGATGATCAATAATTTTCTTCACAAAATGGGTTTTCCCGCATCCTGTGGGACCCGCAACGACACAGATAAATGGATGTTTCAATGACGGAATCTCCATCTTAAAGAAGTTCATTACATAGAAACATAAATGTTATATCTAAAAGTTGTTCATTTTAAGAAAACTAATAAATCCTTCATTCACTCATAATGACTACCGTGGAACCAATGAAATTCTAAAGAAAATAAAATAAGCGCATGTCGTTTTTCTATGACGTAGCAACTACGCTACCCCCATCCACCTCCTGATAAGGCTCCCTGTCCCCATTTTCAGATAAGCCTCCCTTCCACGGCTGAGCTTTCCTTCTCGGGAGCTCCCTCAACTCTCGCTCCCTAAGCTCCCGATCCAGAACTCTCATTTCTCCTCTACTAAGTTACATAATTAGAAAATCGTCCCCTTCTAGGAGAATCGCCTTTCTTGTGAGCTTATTTTCGGATTCAAGCCTAATCCTAACTCTAAACCTGAGTGCTTCTAATCCTCCAGTCCTTACCACCATTCGTTTTCAGTTCTAGGGACAACGGGCATTCCCTAAGCTTCTCACTATTCTGTATTATTGCATTACTGGTTAAATTATGTTGGGTTAGATTATATGAATATGGCTAAGACAAGAAGAGGTGCTTTCGTGGAGGAACTTTTTAAAGGAAACTGGCTCGTATTCACATTACACATGAAGAAATCCACGAAACGAAACCATGCAGCCCGCCCATTCTCCTGGGTTTGAACACAAGCAAAGTTGAACTACCAGTATTCAGCGGTCTTAATCACTCGGGCACTGCTGAGGTCTGATTATTTACTATGTGTTTCGCCATTAGGTTCTGCATGGAAAAGGAGGGATATCTCGTGGAAAAAACTGTAAGGAAATTTTCGTATACGGGGAAAATCATGGAAATGCTCATACAGCCAGCCCATTCACCTATACTTGACCCTCGGACCGAACTACTAGCGCTCAGCGGCGTTTATTGCTCAGCCACTAATGGGACCATTGCATATAAAATATGGGCTATTGCCAAAAGGAAGTATTCTGAAACGATTATACAGAATATGGGCTATTACTGAGCGTTATTCGTGCTTCTTGTCTTGTTTTTCATACTTCCTATTTCATAAGTAATTTTAAGGGTGTCCGCCGATAACATCGCGGCAAAATCATCGCGAACGAAAACGTCGCAGAGAAAACAACGCAAGGCGAAAACGTCGTGCTACAAAACATCGTGGGAGAAAACATCGCAGTTCTAAAACATCGTGGTACAAAACATCGTCGTCGAGAAAAAAAGCGGTTAAAAAAACTTCGCAGCTTCGAAAATATCGTGGTAAAAAATAAAGTATCTACAAATCATCGCATGACGATAACATCTCAGACATGCTTTTTTTAGGTTTTAATAACTGTAAATGGATATTCCTATAATGATTTGTAAGTGCAAGATGTAAAGAAGGATAATTTTTACTTTCACATTTTTTTTAACTAATAAATTTTTTCTGAAAAAGTAAGAAGAAAACATAAGCATAGAAAATTAAATGCAACTTATAGATTATACTTTTCATGAAAAATTACCAGTAAAAACTTTATAAAAAATTATTTATTAATGGCCTTTGTTAGTTAACTATGTCGGTTTAAAATTCTATTAAGTGCTATAAGTTGCATTAATTTTCTATGCTTAAGGTTCCTTCTTATTTTCTCAGCAAAAATTTATTAGTTAATAAAAAATATGGAAGTAAAAATTATTCTTCTTTCCATCTTGCGCTCACAAATCATTATAGAAATACCCATTTACAGTTATTAAAGCATGTCTGCGATGTTATCGTCATGTGATGATTTGTAGATACTTTATTTTTTACCACGATATTACGCTATTAAAATATCACTGAATTAGTAACAAAAATTAAAATTTTACTCTGTAAGCCTTTTGTTCTGCAAATAAGTGCATGAAATCGTCATAATTTGATCTACGGTTTGATTTTCGAATGCCAGAATCACGAGACTTGATAAACGCTCCTGGCTCACCAATGATGGTAGATATTTCTTAATATGTTTTTATTTCCTAAAACTTCGATCTGAACAGGTTGAAGTGTTCGTGATTCGTCCTCAAGCAGTTCATCAGATTGCTTTTTGTGCTTTGGAATTCTTTCTTTGTCAAAATAGACTCAACTGCAAGTTTTTCAGTTACTGTTTTAGACTCTTGTATCCAATACTCCATAGGATTTTTCTCTCTTTATAATTCCTCAGTTCTGGTCAGTTTTTTCGTTAAAAACACAGAACGCGGAAGAGAAATTCTTTTTGAATTTCTATATTTACTCCATTGAATTCTGAAAAAATATTAACTAAAATTTTCAGGTTGATAGTAAATTCAAATTTTTCACAGCATGTACCAGATGTCTACCTCGTGCTTTGATTCCGCATCAAGAGAAATATCTTTAATTTCTTTTAAATATTTGAATATTTGCGGTAAATTCATTAGAAGGACTTTTACAGCCACATATTTTTCCGACCATCTCGTCTGGCTGCTTCCTTTTAATTTGTATTTTGTACATTTCTTCATAATATACCGTCGATTAGTGCATCCGATGAAAAAGCGAAGTATTTTCTGAGTAATTCCAAACAGATTAACTGCTTCCGAGCACGAAGAAACAGAATGCATACTGGAGTGATCCAAACATGACACAAATTCCTCCAGCTTATTCATTTCTGTAATATCTTATACTGTTTTAGAAATGCCAGCCATATTAGACCCGTTGTCGTAAGACTAACACCGACATTGTCCAATATCTAAACCATCAAGTGTCAATTAAGGCACTAATTTTCTACAATGCGTTCAGAAATACATTCTCCTATCTTTCTACAAACTTCTATGAAATCAATTAAACTTTCCTTTATCTCACACTATCACAACATGCTTTTACGTATTGAGTCACCTGGTTCATTTTTTTCTGTATGAGACACATATGGGGTAAATATGATTCCTTTCACTTCGTTAGGTGCTTTGACTGGTACTTAAGAGTTGAATTATGTTTGGCAAGCGTCTGATTAAATTCAGAAAATTTCCTTCGCTAAGTCGAGGACACTTTCTGAACAGGCTACTTGGGATTTCATCAGACCCAAGAAAAGAACGACAGTTTATTAAAAGATATAGTACCGTATCCATGACTATATAGAATTTTTCTTTCTCTGTATAAATGAGTCGCTCAGTCTCGTGATTGATGCCTTTGCACGATTTCATTTGTTGTACTCTAATTTTCTACTTAATCATGAACCTCTGTGGATTCCAGACGCTCCGCGCTCAGTTAATCTTGATAAAACTTTTTTCCAATTAATGAATCCTTTTGTATGGTGTAACGGCAGCACCATGTTTCTGATAAATCTTGCAGGGTATACAAAAAATTGTATTCTTGGTTTTAGAATATGAAAACCAAGATCTAAGTTTTTCACTATTTAGTATGTTCTGCATTACATGTCAAATGTCTGCCATCACGTTTAATGATATTGAGGTTTATATTTTAATGGGATTGATGTTTACCGGCTAATAATACTGATTGACTGCTTAAGAAAGATTGTTGGTGACCGTGCATTTTTTTTTTTATGACCAGCCTGTCGCACGCGTCCAACAAATAAAAAATTTTTAGTTTTTCGTCTTTCTGCTGCCAGCTCCCATCTAAATGAAGATATCTTTATATCATGGTTTCGTGTCCTCCAGCTATTCGCTTGATGTCGATGAAGAAGGTTATTCTTTCCAAATGCCGGCTTGTAGATTGTTTGGGGATGATATATGCAGTCACGTTTGGTCGTGCAAATTGCAAGAAATATTAATACCCTCTAGAATCTCAGCATAATCGGAATTGCGGCAGGGTCTGACGGTTTACTCCTTCCATTAGGTTATTCTTTCATCTTAGCTGAAATTTGTTTTCTCTGTTTGGTCTTACGTATCTTTGTCTCGTTTTCTGTATTCCGCTTTTCTCCCTCTCGGCGCGCAGATGGTTTCTTTTAATCTAATGAAATTCACTATGAATTCCCTTAATAAGAATAACTAAGAATTGACATAATTACACTGAACAGTCCTAAATAAATGTCGCGTCTTGCTAAATATATTGCGGACTATTAAAAGCAAGCAAGAATAGACCTGAAAACTTAAAAAATAAATAAATAAATAAAAATAAAAAAATAAATAAATAAACATAAACGTTAAAAAATCTAGCTTTAAAATCCAAAATGCACTCCACCACTGTTCCGAGTCAAACCAAAGGTGAGCTTAAATTGCCAACTGGCTGCAAAAAATCTAAATGCTTTGCTTCATCTTGAAGACATAATGGCTGCGTCTTGAATATATTCAACGAATATTAATTTGAATTATTTCATTTGTCCAGGATGGCCCAAGATTCATTTTTTGGGTTAGCTCTTAAAAAGTAGTTACAATGCTGCTCCATTTCCCAGCAGACGTCGCTTTGGGAACCAGGCGACTTCTTCAACAAGCTATCGTTCTATTTCTTATTTGAATACAACTGGCCCAGACAGCAAATGATACAGGGACTCAAGATGTTACTGATAGGGTCAGTCTAATTCTATCAGTGACGCCTGGAGTCCCTCTATTAGCCTCTTTCTGATCTTGTATTTATAGTTGTAATCGGCTGTACTTAACTTTATTTTAACTCATGTTCCTTTAAAAGGGTTCTTAGTATTTAATTATAGATCCTCTTAAAAGAGGTTTTTAAACTTTGCTTTAAAACTATTAGCATTGTACTAAAATTAGAGAGCTGTTTTAGCGAACAACATACCAATGAATCTTTTAAAAGATTTCTGCAATTGCAGATGACTTTTAATCTTACCTTATTCAGTCAGAAAACGTATTCCAGATGTTTTGTATTGCATGATAATGCATCTTTTCATTATTCAATAACCAATCGGAGAACTCATTGTGTTCCGAAAATAAGTATGTGTACTCAATCGTCCTGCATGTTCTTCAAATTTGTCTTCTTGTGATTTTTTTTTCCTTTCCCAAAAACTAAAGTTGTCTCTCAAAGGAAAGTTTTGTGACATTGAAGAGACAAAAGGAGTATGACATCTACTTTTAGAGGTATGTCAAAAACAGATCTCTACAAGCCTTCTCTTCTATTACATGTTGTGCAGTCAGACAAAAAGTTGCATCAGCGTAAATTCTATAACCTATTTTTATTACACTCTGATTACTTTATTAACATACAGTGAATATATACTAAATCTTTTACTTCAGCTTAAGTAATTCGGAATTTTTGACGGAATTGTTGTTGGAACTAGGACGTAGAAGATAAGTCAAATTAAATATTTCGATAACCCAATAAATTCAAGGTCGAAGTTTCAATATTTTATTTTCGGAGGGAAAGGAAATTTTTTCAGTTTTGGTCCATTGTCCTAAGTATATTTGCTTCAATTCTTTATTTTTTCCATAAAAGCGAAAATCTTACGCATGGTATACATGCAACGCATAGCTTCAAATTAATTATAATTAAAGTTCCACTTTGAAACGGTCATAAAAGGAAAACTACTGGATCAAATGTTATCAAACTTGGTAACCGTGGAAAGGAGGTCATGGAAATTTATTTTCCGCGAAAAAAAAGAAAGTTCGGAACCTCACTACCATGGGCGAAATGGCGCTGTATGCAATATTGTTAAACGAAATATGGGTCGGAATCTAACTTAACCTTTTGTTACACGGGTTTAATATGTTATATACCATTAAGAAACTTTGAAGTAAGCAAATTACCATTTAAAGGCGTTCGATAAAAGTCGATTGCGCTATCCGTGTAAATGAGAAATTCGTCCGTGAAAACCACGAATTAGCGATTAGAAAATGTGAGATCGCAAATCACTCGCACAAGTGCGTACAGTCTGAAATCGCTTTCTTACAGATCGCTAATTTGTAATTTTTGAAGCCTGAATTCGGGCCTAAAACATGAAGATACTGATTCAAAACGCTTTTAATCGATTTGGGCCAAAGAAATCCCTCATGTTACCTATCTAGTTCTATTTCATTCTCCTACATCATTCGATTGCATAGCAGTTATTCCACACCGTTTGGTGTAGAATGACAGCTAGTTTTATAACTGAACCATTTTTCTCTGAAGAGCAGTCGACAGCTGGACCACTGTGATTGCAGCTCACTTAAAGTCATTGTTAAAATGTTTCGTGATACATGAACTGCAGTAACGTGGCATTTTAGATACTACGATTTTTATACAGGGTTGCGTCCCACCTCACGTGTGTCGCACTGTTACTTAGGCAACATTTCACGAATGAACGTCTTATAGGCCGACACTTCCCCTCTTCCCACCAGACCTCAACCTCTGTGACTTTTGGCTATGGAGTTATCTCAAAAGCATTGTTTATAATGATAATCTAAACAATTTGGCAGAAATGAAAAATGTGATACACTGACATGTCCGGTAACATTCCTCCTGATATGCTATGAGCTGCTGTTGAGAAGACAGTAACAGGATTAAACTTGCTTTCGGAAAATGCTGGACGCTACATTGAACATGCTTTGTAACACGTTTCGAAAACTATTAAACACATTTTGAACGGATGTTTTCATGTCTTATTTCATTTAACAATATTGCATACAGCGCCATTTTTGCCCTGGTGGTGAGTTTTTGAACTCTTTTTTTTTTTCCCCCGCGGAAAATAAATTCTCATAACCTCCTTTACACGATTCCCGAGTTTGATAACATTTGGTTCGGTAGTTTTCCTTTTATGACTATTTAAAAGTGGAATTTTAATTATAACCACCATGTAAATTAAACTTTAAAAGTTTGGTTCAAGTCCCAGCTTTAAAAAAATATACATAATCTTTTATATTAATCCTCTTAGAAAGAATGTTTTAAGAAGCTAAGTTTTCTCTCGCGTTATAGATTGTATAAAAAACATGATCTTTAATATGATTTAGATTGTTTCAGCCGATACAAGAATCGGGTCACTCGGTGGTACAGAATTCACCCTGCTGGACTGTTTTATTTCTTTGTCATTTAGCAAAAAATCTTTTAATTAAAATATTTATCCTTTGGACTTCACTTTAAACTTTATTTATAGTTAAAATGACTAGAAAATGAAAAGCTGTCTTCAGCTGAAATGTAATTCATGTAATTGATATTTTAAAAAAATGACAAGAATGCAAAATTTATGAAAATATAGCAATCGAAAAATCTTAATTTTCTTGTGTGAGCACTTAAAATAACTGTAGAAGGAAAGAAGAAAATTAGGGAGAAAAGCGAGCAAAAATTTGCAGGGAAAATTTGGCTCTTAGACATACCAAGATGTTTCAAAAAGTTGGATGCATTTGCATATACTTTCAGGATACTTCAAAGAATTTAGATGTTCAAAGAGAAAACACTTGGACGTGTACACCAGTAAATACCATCAACTGAGCTTGTGGTTAACAGAAAAGACAAAAACGATATCATTGCAGATTAAAGTGAAGAGTGACTGGTTTTAGACTATATGGTTGTATAAATTAAAATTACGTTATAGAACATTATATCGTATCATAAATAGAGAATCCCATGATTTTCTCAGTCGAATTATTTGAAGATTCAGGAGTTTATCCAGTGATGTATGTGGATGTCACCTAAAGATGTTTTTTTTTCCTCCTGATGAAACAGCGGCCCATCAGTAAGGTCGCTGAACACTGGTAGTTCGGTCCGAGGCTCAAATCCCGCGAACGGACTGGCTGCATGGGCGTTTTCATGGTTTTTCCCATGTGTAACGTGTATGCGAGGCAGTTTCCCTTAGAACTTCCCTTAGAAAGTCCTCCATGCAGGCATTCCTTCCCTAAGGCAGATAGCCCTAGTGTGCTTTGTCATAATTAAATAAACCAAAACCTCTTGATGAAACCAGTCTTTCCCTTCATATCATACCTTCAAAATGTTTGGCCTCTAAAGACTAATAAAGGCTCTGACCAAATACTGATGAAATGGATTGAATTGGATTATTAAGTTGCGGCAAAGCAGGGCTATCTAAAAGGAAGGATGTCTTCGTGAAGAACTTTCTAAGGAAAACCAGCTTGCATACACGGTACACATGCAAAAATCCATGAAAACGCCCATGTAACCAGCCCGTTTATCGGGATTCGAACCCCGGAGTGAACTATCAGTTTTCAGCGACTTTAACGTTTGTGGGCCTTTATGAAATGGAAGATGATAACTTTCTTTAAAATGATTGTGAGAAATACCAAGATATTTCGAAAAGTTGGATGCTTTTTAATATACTTGCAGAATGCCTAAAGAAAAAGAGCAAGAATAAAGTAGAATGCCTGAAGAAAAAGGGAAGAAAAAATCAATTTTTGCCTAAAATTTAGTATTTGTTTTTTTTAATTTAAAACCTTTTATGATATTTGATTCTTGCGATTTCAAAAATAAAATATTTGACTAAAATATGAATAACATTTTAAGAAACCAAATGTAGGATAAAATTGTGTAAAGCAATGGGCACAATGATAAAACTGTTTAAAGCAGTGTATGCAAGTCATCCTAAGTTAAAATGTCGGTTATACATCTCTCTTATTCATATATATCTTTTCTGAATGGAACATTGAAAGGCGTGTTAACTGTGCTTTACTGTATTTTCTCTTTTAATATATGCAGTTTTCAAATGCATCATAGTCTGGGTTACAAAGTATTCTTCTGAAAGAAACACAATTCAAATAAATAAAATCAAATTCTGGAAAATGTATATTAATAAATATATTTAAAATGCTCAGTTCGAAGGAATAAATAGAAAATTTTAAAACAATTATCTGAAAAGACAATGCAACACAAACAATTTAAATAAAAGTATAAGAATTTAAAAATTACCTAAAATAATAACTATGACAAAAAAAAAGATTAATAAAGAAAACTATTTGAAGAAAAATAAACACTGCACCGTTATTTACGCAGTTCGAATAGGTAAATAGAAATTTTTAAAACAATTATTCGGAAAAAAAAACCATGCAATTTAAACAAATTGAAATTCGAAAAAGAAAAAATTACTTAAAATAATAACAGTTATAATTAAAAATATAATATAAAGAATATTATTTGGAAAAAAGAAACGATTGTGACTTTTTTTCCTCTCAAGGGAAAGAAAACTAGGTTGCCATATATTAAGCAGTTCGCTAAGTGAACTATTCTTGGCGTAACCTGAAAAAAAAAGTGTCAAAATGAATTTGTGAATTCCTCCATAAATTTCGCTTGAAATTTTACAAAATTTTATATTTAGGCGTAATTGGAGTTGTAGAATCGAAATATGTAAAAAAATTGGTATGTTATTTCAGAAAAAGTCCAATTTTGTGTCAAAATACCTATGTTAGAATAGTACTATATATAAATATAATATATATCCTAAGTCGCGCTTTTGAGGCATGAAGAACGCAATTTGAATTTTGTCAATCGGCCCAGTAGAACGGGAGATATAGAACTGTCTAATTTTTTTTTAGCAGTGTATATAATTTATTAGCACTTATGTTTCTAATATAAAAAATGAATATTTATTAAATAAAATAAATAAACAAGACTTGGAAAAGTTTTAAATAAATATCTAGTATACATGATTTCTTACCTGCATGGAAATGTTTCCCAAATGATTATTTTCACTTTCTTCTTACATACTTTATACATATATGGGGTTGCTCTACATGGTAGTCCAAGATTTGACTGAAAATATTTGTAAAGACCTTTTTTCGCTTTCCCAATATAACATAGGGTAATACTATACAGATTTTGTAAACATTATGCACTGACTACTACAACTACAGACAAAAGTCGTTAATCCGGACTTGTCAGGACTTCAGCGATTCCGGATTATAGATCATCAGTTTAAATCTCGTAAGATGGCATGCAGAAATTCTAAAATTAAAAATATGAAACCGTAATTTATGAAATAAAGAACAATTATAATCTAAAGGGTATCAAAATTTACAAAAAAAAAAAGAGCTTAATATTTATTTGTTTACTTTATTAAACATTTCTTTCAATGTAAGTTGTTTAAGTTGCTTCTTTTATGTGATAATACTTTCTCTTTAATTCTATAAACAGACATGATTTCTTGTTCAGTTACAAAGTTCCGCTGTTCAAGTCCGTTAATTGCTGTGCCGAGAATACCGACTAACTTGTCAATCGAAATTGTTTTGTTTTCACTAACCTCTCTGTCACATTCTTCATGTCTTTATCCATTTTTTGTAGCAATTCCACTTTTTGTTTGATGGACATTGAAACATACTTTTGTTTTGTACGATCCTTTGGGGAGCTCCAGAATCGGAAATTCTATTTGACATAATCGAAAGTTCAAGTTTACTTTTATAAAATTGCTCTTACAGTCTGAAAAAAATAATAAGCCGGATCCAATTCGAAGATTAAGGAACAACGCAATCATCAACATTAACTGAAATAGATAATTAGATAGTTTTAGCTTATACCGTCCGTTATGCATAAAATGCACACGCGAAAACATTTTCTGCATTTGCACACACGCATATGCGCAGTCGTAAAAGGTCTTAAGCGCACGCGTAAACGCCTATGCACATGTGTCAACGCGGCACATGCGCAGAAACATTTTATCTTTGAGGTCCGTATTATAGATCATTCCGGATTATGGGTGTCCGAATTAACGACTTTTGACTGTATTAGATACTTCAGGTGGATAAGCTATGGTCTTCAGTATTTGTTCTATGAATGGAAGTAACTTATACAATATTTCATTACATGCACAAGGAAGACCTTTCTATCACTAATTACAGAGCTGTGATTGGTATCTGGATTAAAGTCAGAAAGAACCATATTTAACACAAAGCACATATAAGTTATAATGCACATATGGATGAAACATTTAGCCATGCTTCAGAATCTTATTTAATTGTCAAATGCCAGTTACATTGGCTGTTAGGCCATTAAACTCCTTGCCTGCCAATAGCGCTGAAATCTACAAGAAAAATTTGACAGTGCTTCGCACTCACCCAAATGTTCTGCCGTTCTTCAGAATTTCAGTACTCAATGTATTTCAAAGTGGTAACAAGCATGTGATAAAGCCAAAGCATTTTGGTAAGTGATAGATATAATGACTGAACACTTACAAAGAGACAGTGAACAGCGATTGCTACGAAAAATATGAAATACATATGCATATAACAATTATAAAGAGAAAAACTTATTTGCTCAAGAAGCTCTAGTTTTACATCAAGGGTGTAGTTGGAGGGGGCAAGGGGGGACATTATTTCCCGATCCGAGGTTCCAGTGAGTGCCAAACTGAAGTGGCAAATTTTTAGAATAAAACGTTTTCTCGCTGTTGGCAAATAGGAAATGGCACAAGACCTTCAGTTGTCCCTGGACGCTGTAAACTCTAGCTGCAGCTCTGTTTCACTTAGATAAGTATATGCTGCTTCAAGTCAGTATTTCTTTAAAATTACTCGAGATTTACTTTGCATATATGAAATTTTCTCTCTTATGGAAACAAATAAATGGTTTACTATTTATTTTGAACAGATGAGAATTTACATACCTCACACAGGGTCAGCAGACGTCTTTACACCATCTGGATAATGTCTCCAAATCCAAAATTCTACCACCGAGTATCACTCAAAACTGAGATTTTTAATACTCCAAAGGCTTCTATCTCGTATAGTATAAAGTAAACGAGTATAGTTCAGGGTAGCAAAACAAGTTTTTTACAAATTCTTCTGTCGAAATGACTTCCTACATACATAGTTCACGAGATTTCACTCTTCTATGAATGTACACTGCTAAAAAAAAAAAAAAAAAAAAAAAAAAAAAAAAATGGGACAGTTCTGTATCTTCCGATCTACTGGGCCGATTGACAAAATTCAAATTGCGTTCTTCATGTCTCGAAAGCGCGACTTAGGATATATATTAGATTTATATATAGCACTATTCTAACATAGGTATTTTGACACAAAATCGGACTTTTTCTGAAATAACATACCAATTTTTTTACATATTTCGATTCTACGACTCAAATTACGCCTAAATATGAAATTTTGTAAAATTTGGAGCGAAATTTACGGAGAAATTCACAAATTTATGTTGGCACTTTTTTGTCAGTTTGCGCCAAGAATACTTCACTTGGCGAACTTCTTAATATATGGCAACCTAGTTTCCTTTCCCATGAGAGGAAAAAAAGTCACCATCGTTCCTTTTTTCCAAATAATATTCTTTATATTTTTAATTATAACTTATTATTTTAAGTAATTTTTTCTTTTTCGAATTTCATTTTAATTGTTTAAGTTGCACGTTTTTTTTTTTTTTTTTTCTTTTTTCGAATAACTGTTTTAAAAATTTCTATTTACCTATTCGAACTGCGTAAATAAAGGTGCAGCGTTTATTTTTTTAAAATAGTTTTCTTTATATATATTTTTCGTCATAGTTATTATTTTAGGTAATTTTTAAATTTTTATACTTTTATTTTAATTGTTTGTGTTGCATTGTCTCTTCAGATAATTATTTTAAAATTTTCTATTTATTTCTTCGAACTGAGCATTTTAAATATATTTATTAATATCAATTTTCCAGAATTTGATTTTATTTATTTGAACTGCGTTTCTTTCGGAAGAATACTTTGTAACACAGACTACGATGAGTTTGAAAACTGCATACTATATTAAAGGAGAAAATACACTAAAGCACACTTTTACACGCCTTTCAATGTTCCGTTCAGAAAAGATATATATAAATAATAGAGATATATAACCGACATTTTAACGTAGGATGACTTGCATACACTGCTTTAAACAGTTTTATCATTGTGCCCCATTGCTTTACACAATTTTATCCTACATTTGGTTTCTTAAAATGTTATTCATACTTTAGTCAAATATTTTATTTTTGAAATCGCAAGAATCAAATATCATAACACTGAAAAGTTTTAAATTAAAAAAAAAAAAAAAATACTAAATTTTACGAAAAAATTTATTTTTCTTCTCTTTTTCTTTAAGCATTCTGAAATTATATTAAAAAGTATCCAACTTTTCAAAACATTTTGGTATTTCTGACAATCATTTTAAATAAAGTTATCGCCTTCCATTTCATAAAGGCCCACAAACGGCCGAGCGGTAAAGACGCTGATCACTGGTAGTTCGGTCCGAGGTTCGAATCCCGCGAAAAGGCTGGTTGCATGGGTGTTTTCGTGGTTTTCCCGATGTGTAACGTGTATACGAGCCAGTTTCCCTTAGAAAGTCCTCCACGAAGGCATCCCTCCCTTTAGGCAGATAGCCCTCGTGTGCTTTGCCATAATTAAATAATCCAATCCAATCCTTAATTAAATATAATTGATTTGTAACTTCTACTAGAACTGACGTTAAGAATTGAAGTGCAAATAAATAATATCATGTGCAATCTTGATTAATATAAAATTAAAAATATTTGCACAGAAAAATATTTGCATTCAGACAGAAAGTTTTTTGAAATATTTGCAATTACTTTATAAGAAGGATTTATTAATAACCGTAATAATTACTTATTATATTACTGATGATTAGGAATCAGTTCTTGACAATTACATTCTAAATTAGAATTTTAAGAATTATTAGAATTTTAAATTAGAATAATGAAAATACGCTACTCACAAAAATACATTTTAGGATAAAAAATGAGTTGATTTTTTATGTTTTAAAACTTTTTGAATTCATTTAATAAACATCGTATCCTCGTTGTTAATTGAATTCAGAATGTTGGGTGTCGTTTATATAATTATTCTTACTTGTCCACGGAATCTGCTGACTTATCCAGTGATTAAGTAGCTGCAGATCATTTCTACATAACCATTGAACTTCCATTAATTCAGTTTCTAGATGGTTGTATATTTATATCATAATTTGACTTTTATAAAAATGATTATTCAAAATCCTATGTTTCTATAAAAATATACTGTGCTTTAAAAATATAGATGATAGTACCAGCCGCTCTTTCAGCCACTTCAAAAGCATCAGTTTGTTTAGAAATAAATTGTGCAGTTAATGTCATAAAATTCAAATAAACATCAAACGAAAATTCTCAGTTTTAGATAATTAAATTTAATTGAAGTAAAGTAGCAGACGATAAAACGCCGAAGGTAAAAATTTACTCTTACAAAAAAAAAAAAAAAAAAAAAAAAAAAAAAGAAAAAGATACAGAGAAATTAAAAAAAAATATTAAAAAATTTATTTATAAAAATAGCTTTTCATATAGTATTAATAAATATTTATTACGCATCATTGAGGGAAAAAATGTCATTTAATTAATCCGTAAAATTTTACTTGAAATTTAAGGTTAAAAATAGCTGTGGCAATACAGTGTAACAAAAATCCATAGACCACATTTGGCGTTATTATCGCTCAAAAAAAAGATGCCAAATTTCAAAACGCGAAAATATGTAAATTTGTGTATATCTTAGAAAATTTTGAATAAAAAAGTCTAATTTTTTGCAGATATGCTTAAAAATATACCTACTTAAGATGATGGTAAAAATTTTATAGGTTATAATTCAAAATTTTTTTCGAAAAATTTATAAAAATTATTTAAAAATAGAAATTTAAAAAATAAAACACAAAAAATGGGTAAATTTTATTTGGAATGAACCTAAATTTCGAAATGTGAGAGAAAAAATCAAAAAAGTTTAATAAAAAAAGAGATATAAATAAATATTTGCCAAATTCAATTAACATTGAGGAGCTAAAATTTTGAGAACTAATATTTCAAAAACTACTCGTACGATTTTTACAAAACTTGGTATTTTGGCATAATTTGAGTCGTAGAATCGAAATATGTAAAAATATTGGTATGTTATTTCAGAAAAAGTCCGATTTTGTGTCAAAATACCTATGTTAGAATAGTGCTATATATAAATCTAATATATATCCTAAGTCGCGCTTTCGAGACATGAAGAACGCAATTTGAATTTCGTGAATCGCCCCAGTAGAGCGGGAGATATAGCACTGTCCCATTTTTTTTTTTGAGCAGTATACATACTTAAATCACATTTCAGAAAAAAAATGACTTTTTACAAACTTAACATAAACACTTCTCTCATGCATGAATAAGAATATGCTTATTTAATATGCAGATGAATATGCCTTTTATCTAAATAACTTGTTACACAGTTGACACAGATCAGATTTCTGTCCTTCATGAATAAGCATACGGTAGTTCAAAATACATTTTGGACTAAATGACCTCTTACATACTTCACACATATGAGGTTCCTCTTACGTACTAGTCTTGGGATTAAAGGACTTTGTATCTATGTTACACATATAAGGTTTCTCTCCTGTATGAATAAACATATGCCTGATTAAATGATCCATACACCTAAATGACTAGGTACACACACAGGAAATATTTCTCTTGTGTGAATACGCATATGATCATTTAATTTATTCTTTGTATTAAATGACTTCTTACATACTTCACACTTATGAGATTTCTCTCCTGTGTGAATACACATATGCATGTTTAAAACATATTTTCAGGTTTCTCTCCTGTGTGAATACACATATGCATGTTTAAAACATATTTTCAGGTTTCTCTCCTGTGTGAATACACATATGCATGTTTAAAACATATTTTCAGGTTTCTCTCCTGTGTGAATAGTCATATGACTAAACTTCTTGTGACTAAATGACTTTGCACATACTTCACACACGTATGGTTTATCTCCCAGCATGAATAAGCATATGCTTCTTTAAATTACCTCCTAGACTAAATGACTTTGCACACACTTCACACACATAAGGTTTCTCTCCTGTGTGAATACGCATATGCTTGTTCAAAGCACCCTTTTGATTAAATGCCTTCTTACATAATTTACACAAATAAGGTTTTGCTCCTGTGTGAATAAGTATATGCTCATTTAAACTACTGTTACGACTAAATGATTTCATACATACTTCACATACATAAGGTTTCTCTTCTGTGTGAATAAGCATATGATAATTTAAACAACGCGTCTAACGAAATGACTTCTTGCATACTTTACATGCATACGGTTTCTCTCCTGTGTGAATAAGTATATGCTCATTTAAACTACTGTTACGACTAAATGATATCATACATACTTCACACACATAAGGTTTGTCTCCTGTGTGACTAATCATATGCTTCTTTAAATGATACTTTCTTCTGAAAAACTTATTACACACTTCACACATATAAGGTTTCTCTCCTGTGTGAATAAGCATATGTTCACTTAAGCTACACTTTTGACTAAATGCCTTCGTACATACTTCACACACATAAGGTCTTTCACCTGTATGAATACGCATATGTTTGTTTAAAGTAAACTTACGTCTAAACGGCTTCTTACACACTTCACACACATAAGGTTTGTCCCGTGTGTGAATAAGCATATGCATGTTTAAACTGTGCTTCTGAGTAAATATTTTCTTACACACTTCACACGCATGAGATTTCTCTTTTGTATGAAAAATCTTATGTTTCTTTAAAACACTTTTTACCTGAATGAGTGTTTCCATTCTTCATACACATGAGGTTTTTCTTCAGTGCGGGTATGCATGTGCTCTTTTTAAGTATTGCATCTTACCCACATTTGTTGCATACTCCAAAACATGAACTTTGATTATCATGTAACTTGCTAGATACCTTAGGATGATATTCGTGAATATAAAATGAGTTGGTTAAGTAAAATTTGATTCAAAGCACCCCTTGAATGCTTCACTCTAGTTTTCCGTGGCTACCTGGTATATGGTGAATGAATACTCTGCTTTCTGGAACGCTCACCTAATAAGATATTAGAGAAAAACACGATTTTTTGTCCTATTATTTATGCTTAATTCACACAGAGAAGAGGTAACAGATGTCTAGTTTTGCACCCGCTAAGTCTTTTGGCAACAAGGTTCTTTAATACATTAAAGGTGAGGTCAGGAATGAAAAAAGCGTGCCATTCTTAAATATTGTGCTTCGAAATGAGATACATTTCGTTGAAGTCGGAGGTCATGTGATGTAAGAACTGCTAATGTAAACAAACAAGCTTGTGGTGTGGTACATGGGTTGAAAATTCGGAAACATTGTTTATTTTAATTAGTTATGAAATTTACATTCCATCTTTAATTATTATTTCATCCATTAATTAACTGTTCATTCACTTGGTTAATATAATTTTGGTAACTCATATGTTATTGTTATCTTCATGATACTCTTTTGCTCGCTGCTTTACCCTGTTTTGATTGTTAATATTTATTTATGAATTCTTTCCTTGACCTGATAATTAATTCATTTATAAAAAATGTAAAAATGAGTACATTAAATCATGTTTACATAGAGTGCTCTTTACACTGGAAAGAAAGTTACTATAAATATTTTAAGTCATAATTTTATCATCTTAGCAAGCAGAACGGTAAATATAAATAGTTGGTTTCTGAAAATCGTAATAGTCAGATTTCCGGAGCACTGTAAATGCAGTTCGCCCTTAAATCATGTAGAGGTTTGCAGATATATGCGACGACAAACTTATGTAGAGGTTTGCAAATATATGCGACGACAAATGCGACGCTGAGAGTTTACGGAAGTTAGCGGGTCTCACGTGACCGATGGCAACACTAAGAGGTTACCGTAATTTGCGCCAAAATTGAAAAATGAAGCCAAATGTAATTTTTGGAAGTAAGCAATATTGGTTTTCGCCATTTTGCTTGCACGTGCTACTGTGATAGCAAGGTACGTAGTATTAGCGCTGATATATTGTGTTTTAATTATCTTATTTTAGTTATGTGCTTGTCTAAGCAATCTGAAAAGATGTGCCGAATATGAAGATTTAAAAATGTATCATAACACTGCTCGTATTTTGTTATATTTGTAACTTGGAAAAAAAAATCTTTAGGATTCTATAATTCTGAAGTTCCTTACATGCTCCATAATACAACGCATTTGTAATTTAAGTTTGTTTTATTTGGTTATTAATGCAGTTACATGTAATTATGTCGAAAAATTTATCAATACGTAATGGATGTAGTTACCAAATAATTTTTTGCAATCGGTGTTTGTTTACATCATGGTATTAAGGATTTTCTATAACCTAAACTTCTCGAAATTCACATAAAAAAGTGAAAAAAAGCCAATTATAGTAACCCAGACAAATAGTTTGTGACGTATTGTTGCCACCAGTCACGTGAGACCCGCTAACTTCCGAAAACCGTCAGCGTTTGTAGTCGCATAATTGTAACCAAGGAGGTTAGAATAGAAGGAGGGAAGGTTCAGCTCAAACGGTGAAGCTTGGCGGCCATCTTCCTGTTATCACCGTGACTTGTGCAAGGAAATCTGTCATTGCAACATTTTTTTCTTTTCTTTTTGAAGTATGTCAGCTTGTATTGCATATGGATGCACAAATAGATTCTCGAAAAAAATTCCGGGCATTATTTTTCACACGTAAGTATCAATTTTCTTTTTTATGTAATATGACAACTATATAAAAAATATTACAATGTCATGCGGTTTTCTTTCCAGATGTGAAAAAAAAGGACTTAAAATAGGTTATTTAATATAACTATAATCAAAATATATTAAATACATTTTAATGTTTCTGTTTATAGCTGGTATCTTCGTTCCTTAAGATACAATGCTATATGGTAGGATTTAAATTGTATAATTTGAACGTTTTAGTTAATTCGTTTTATAACTTTCATGAAAAGTAAGAAATCAATTGTTACTATTTTTATTAATTGTAAAGGTGTTAAATAAAGCAATGCTTTTCTTTATATATTAATTATTATTCATTTTCTTAAGTTAAGATAAACTGTTCTGTTGTTAAAAATTTTTGCATAAACTTACAAATTTCTGGGCAGTATAGTGATAAAATTAAGTAAAATATTTACACAAATGAACATGTGGAAAGATGTATCCAAAAACTTATATAGGTGTATTTCTGTAATTCAACTTAATTAAAAGCAGTTTCTTTGAGATTAATAAATATGAAATGCGCATAAACTGAAATCAATGAATTCACATAAATCCGTTTTATTTTATTAAGATTTATTTTCTAACCTAAGCAAATCCGTGAAATATGCAGAAACATCATTTTTTAAAGGCTTTAATGTTATGCGCATGCATTTAGATTTCGAACTATTTCTTAATAATTTGCTGTACATAGTAAATTATGGATATCATCTTTATTACTTTAAAACAAAAATTCAACAATAGCGAGGGATTTCATTATAAATTTAACATATTTTTACTGGAAAATAAATGCACGGAACAGCTTAGAAACACGTACATGTCACTGCCGTAATGCAATGTTTTGAAGTCACAAACATGGACGCCGCTTGTTCGGCGGAGTTTCATTCCCCGATAGTGGAGGAAACTACGAACCCTCCCTCCTTCTATTCTAACCTCCTTGATTGTAACGGACTTAATCATGTAAGAATAACGATGCCAATGTTCTGCGGAGTTCAAAATTAATATATAATTTTATACAACTTAAAATTTAATTTTTAGCAACTGACTAATATCCTATTGATAGTATGAACTACAAATTAACACATTTTGTACACTATAATATAAATGTCACAAAGAAAAATATAAAGATTTGTGCAATTGCGTTCACTGCCGTACTAGCTGTAAAACTAATAATTTTTCATAATACACTTTTATTCATTTTATAATAATAAATAATAATAAAGTAATATCTGTATACATTTTAAATATTAAAAAATAAATTTGAAGTTAATTTTAATCTTGTGAGCTACATAATTTATCTGCAGAATTTTTTATTTTGAAATCATGTAGCTCAAAAGATTTTTTAACCCTTAGCCTGTCAGTGATTTTCGACAAATACGTTTAAAAATGTCACTAATTTTGGACATCGTTGGTGGTTCTTTAGTCATCAGCCGCTAAGAGTTTTGACCTCTAGTTGTTGTGGGCTGCAATTAGAAAGAATAAGCGCATTTGCGCAACTTAGATTAGTATCTGAGTTAAACAAACATGAAAATGTTATTTGCTATATGGGAATTGCAAAATCAAGTTGAAACATAATAAACACGCAGGAAGTAGATTATACATCAAGAAATTGTAGTCTTGCGATGAGTGACACAACAGCGTCATTAGCGTCTATTTCACTAGAAAACTCACCAGGAAGAGATGAAATTCAACCAATCAGAATAAGGACCACCGCTGGAGAATGTTTTGGACGACCAATTTTTTTATGCCAACAATGAAAAGGGTTGTGTTTGATTCACTTTCAGGGCATATGCCTGTTTCACATCTTTGATGATATCTTTTTCATTTAGATTTGTAATAATTGTCTTCTGTTTTAATAAAAGGCGAAGAGATGAATATAGAAAATTCAGAGGATTCTCACTTGAAATGCGTAATAAAATTATAAGTCCTCCACGAAAGTGTACTAATGAATCACCTGTGTTGCATCTCAAAAACCAAAAATTATTTGCTGTATTAAACATTCGGCTTCATTTTGTGGCACTGAAATTACAGACAGAATTTAGGATATTTTTGGAGAACAGCCTTGACACCAAAAAGGGTAGAAACAGTTCCATTTAGGGCACCATATCTCTAGCTGCGACATGATAATCTAGAGTTTGGTAATCGCAAAGTTTGGAGATGCAGACTTGACAGCAAGCGCTGTGTCATCTGCATAACAACCCATAAAGCAAATAGTCCATGTCAGTAGAAGGCAGGTCCGCCACATAGAACAAATATTAAATGGGTCACAAATTGACCTTTGAGGGACGCCAGCCATCATCTGCTTGTCATCTGAAGAGTCTTTAGCAATGTGCACGAAGAAAGTTCTAACCGTGAGAAAGGATTTAATAATCTGGATCAGCTCCCAGCTGAACTTTAAATCAATAAGCTCCTCATGCCAGACGCGGTCGAATGCCTTCGCCACGTTCAGAATGAGCAAGACCACATATCTCTTGATGTGCAGCGCATCTTCAATAAACTCTTTTAGCGGCTCCAACTGCTTAGTTGTGGACAGGGCTTTCCTAAACCCAAATTGCTCTAACGGCACCTTATCAAGGTGAGGTTGAATCCTGCTTACGATATATTCTCTAATAGCTTACCCATACCGGAGAGCGTATTTTTCCTTCCTTAATAGGAAACGCAACTCGCGACTAAATTTGGCGATTTATCAGGTCTTGGCGAAATTGTGTGGCTAGCGCATGCGCAGAGATGGACGAACTATCGTGATGATATGTCGTATTTACTAGCGTGATACTTGATCGCCGATATTTCGTAATGGCGGCTTATATCTAATTGTGCATGTGTCAAACATAATTACTGAAGCAGCAAACTTCATATGTGATTAGTGGGGTGTATTAAATACAGAAAAATGGCGGTTCATTTTTCAACAGAGTGTACTTATGGTGCTTTTTCTTATGGCTTGACTATGGTGTCGAGCTATTGGCAGTTATGGCTGCATATGGTTAGCGTGGTCGCATTATAATAAAGATATATATTAAGTATATACGGGAAAAAAATCTCCTTCAGCTGAGCATGAGCTTATATGATATGATAGCAATGTAGGCAGAAGTGCTTTATTTTTTCGGCTTATGGAATACTCATGTTTCAGCACCTGTGTTATTACATCTTTTCTGAACAGTTTTGGAATTTAGTAAATCATGATATTTAATAATGATAATATTTGGTTGAAAGTGAACAATAAAATAATAATAATTTTTTCCTAATTTGATAATGACTATTCTTAGTTTACCCTATATAGTTCAGTATTAATAACTCTGTAACTATAACATATATATATTTACCTATTAAATAATTCTGTTAAAATATGTATTGTTTCTTATAAAACATCAAGTGGATGTTTAGCAGAATTAAAAATATTATATTATTAATTGTTATTTTACCGGCACGAAAGTAGTTGATGAACACTTCTTTCACCGAATCATTTGGGCGCAAGCAATTCCACGCTTCAGCAACATCACATCGATGGGTATGCCGAAATGAAATTTTAATCGAAGTGCACAGATTCTTTTTTACATACTCATCACGACATCTTGTATACGTATTATTTTTTTAAATTCTGACATGCAAAGCAGCTAAACATTCTTTATTTCTGAAACTAGCCTATTTCTTATTTAGTCTTGCATGTTGACACATATGGAAGACACTACTTCGTAGGAATATCCATCGAATAAAATTTTATAAAGTTCATTTTACACTTACTTTCAGATACTCACGGCCATCACAAATTTGAAACATAAACCGACAGCGATATTTCCTTTTGCGCATGCGCTTGGTGTCACAATTTCGCCAAGACCCGATAAATCGCCAACTTTAGTCGCGAGTTGCGTTTCCTATTAAGGAAGTAAAAATACGCTACCGGGGAGCGTATTTCCAAACCCTACCCCACTTTTCGAATTTTTGACGTCATGGACAAATCGACTAGTTTCGCCTGGATGGTAATTCTTGAGCATGCGCTGAAGGACGAGAAGTAAAAAAAACACAACTTTGGCTTGCACTTGTAAACAGTATTAAATATATTGTCTGAAAGTGTATTCGTTTATGTAATTGCATAATTTTACTGTTTCTGTAATAAGAAAACTTCATTCAGATAAAATTTATTTTAATATTATTATTATTATCTGGTTATAGGATTATACGAAATGCCGAATACTCTAGGTACTATCGTAATCTTCGCATAACCTTTCACATTGGATTTTGCCTTATCATTTTAAAATATATTGTATTATAAAGATTAAATCAAAGCAAATTACTTTGTTAGAGATGTGAATGTTCTAACTGAATTTTCTTTTTATCCCTTATTATTTATTTCCTCTTTGAAAACACATTGGTTTAATCCTAGTATCCGGTGCACACGGGATTTGACTACTTTTGGCGACTTTATGATGAGCAGTAAAAACGGGACATATACGATGAATAGTTAACGGGTCATTCAAAGAAAATATGTAGTTAAACATAGTATATACTATGTATATAATATATATACTATGTGTGTATAATATATATATAGACGTTCTTTGGATCATTTTTGGTGTTGGCGATAATTTTCAAAGTCGCGCCAAGGCTGCACCGTATACTAGGATTTTACCAACACATTCATATTTGACAAATAATTATCTCCGCTGAAAATTTTTTGATTGTTTAAAAACTATATTTGTCAATAATGTAATAAAAACTCACTAATCTAGTGCTTCATAGATCAATATGACAATGAATTCAAAATGTTTTAAAAACAGTTCTTTAATCTTTATTTTGTAGTAGATGCAACTAATGTCACAGAGAAAAAATATTTCAGTAAAAAAGTTCTCCATATTAATTCAATAGCAAAATTATTTCTATTTCAGTGAAATATCCACTTTCAATGCTTACATAACAGAAAAATGTAACATAAGCATTTTAGAAGTTTTAAATAGAAGCTAAAGGTTTATTGTGCAATTTTATGTAAGAATAATAATTTACTTTATTCCTTTTAAATCGGCATATTAGTTTCCAATCAACTAAAATTTTTGGCAAGTTAGAGACTTAATTTAACACACAGTATTCCGTCACTTAAAATATCAATTAATTGTTCTTTTTCATTTAGAAATACATTGGAATTGAAAATACCAAAGGCAAAATGAGTCACAGATCCAACCTAATTTCTTATTTGGAAATTTTTCAAAAAAATTTCTGTCAATTTTATCATATGTCGTTTTAAACAAGAAATCTGTATTATTTTCTTTAGTAAATTGTGGAAAAGCATATTTCTGTTTTTTTTTTTTTTTCTTGCCAAAGTATTGGCTTAGTTTTAAAAGCTTACATTAGTACAAACTGTGATACAGTGTGTCTAGGTAAGATTGTTTCAAAATGTCTGATAATAATTTCAAATATTTTCTCTCCAGTTGCTTTTCCTTCCCAAATATTACAACATAAAAAATATTCTACTGCGTCGTTTTCAAAAACATATCTCACATAAACGATAAATTGAAACATTTTAGTACTGTCGGTAGTTTCATCAAGTTTTATAGTAAAGACTGGATTTTGTATTCTATAGTATCTTATATGATAAAAATTTGGTGAGAAACAGTATCTTTTTTTGATGCTATTGTTTTTAAATCGTTACTATATTTTTCTGCATGCATAAATGATGTCATTTTAATTGCTAAAGGAAGAATGAGCGATTCTCCAATTGTATGAGGTTTTAAATTTTTTGTAATTAAATATGAAACTGTTAAGGATGCCTGTAAATCCTTCTCAGGAACTGTTGTATATTTTTTCAAAAACACATTTTAATTTTAAATGCTCTCAGCTCATTCTTTAAAAAAATTCTTCAGATTTATTTAATTAATCTTTATGTTTAGTTTCTGAGGTACTTTTCAGTTTCACTGGCGCAAACCTCGCCAAGCAGACTTTGTTGACGACAACATACAATATACAAATAAAAAATGTTAACAGACGTTAGTTCTAAGAATTTTTTATTTTGAAGGCACAAACATTTTAATATCTTTTAAAATTTTGTAAAAAGCCAATAAATAGAGATAATAAATTTGTTAAAAGACATTAAGAATTTACTATGTTTTCATGGTTCAACATCCTGATTCGCAGGTTCGTATCACGTAACACCACGTGATCTCATCTCACGTAAACTACGCTACAAAAATCTAATTCTCTCAGTAATTATCTACATTAATTTCAAGTTAAATCTTAATTTGGAATACAAGTTTAAATGCATAAATTATTTCAATTCGTACAAATAGCTTACTCAGAAATTATGTAAAACCGCAGTGCTTTACTTCGCTACTGCATTCTCATTAGAATTGATGAATTTAACCCTTGATTTTGCCTTCGGGTGGGTGGTGTGATTGCAGTCTAATTGTCTTAATTACCGCGAATAGTCTTGGAGCATAAATTTTAATTATCTTGTAAAAATTCTATGTAGTTGTATGCCAGTATTGAAAGAAACAATCTGATAAGAAATGGCTGTGACTTGTTTCGAAAATGAGGTTGTTTTCGAAAAAACAATTACAATACTCTTGTATAATACTTACAAGGAACGAGTTAGGTTATTTAACTAAAGTGCAGTCAATTTTATTTCTTACTTACATGAATGATGTATCACACAATGCTGTGTAGGCTGGTGACCTAGCGATGATGACTCAAAATGCATCTTTGCATTCAGGCATACACTCTTTATAAGAATATAACCATGCAGTGCAGTCCTAGCTTCAGCAGGTACATTTTGTTATGCTATGCAATCTCTGTGGGTCCTAAATTCTAAAAACTTTTCCACTCCTAAATTCCAAAAATTTTGCTACTTGATATTTCTGTAAATTCCAAAATTTGCACACCTGCCATAACTGCACTGGGTGTGGCCTCAGTTATCCAATGTTCCAACAAAATCAAATATTGTAACGTTATTTTAGACCAGACTTTCTTAAACTGTAGATCGCAACCCCCATCTACAGCAGAGGATCGCAAAAAAGTTTAGTAGTTTTGGTATTTCTTAAACTTAATATAATAATTTTACAATTACCCAATATTTTTACACAATGTATCTGAAAATAGATAAAGATAAGACCATACAGACAAAGAGAAAAACAAAAATGTTTCAACGCATTCTGTTTATAATATAAATGTTCACTTTACTTGCTTTCCATGTGACGGTGTCATTTCGTCTGTTAATTAATTAAAATTTTCACATTGTTCTATGTCTTAAAATGAGAAATTAAAGATATGACCTAAAACTGAAATACTATCTTACAATACAAGTGAAAAAATTGACAGTTTCACTCGCGCGTGTGTCAGATTTTCGCAATGCTTATGGGGTCCCACAAAATTTTCATAAATATTTTGGGGTCGTGAAAAAAATCTATGATAAAAAAAGGGTCACAACTGAAAAAAAGTTTAAGAAGCCCTGTTTTAGAACAATCAGTTTCCTGACACCAACCCATTTTTTTGCCTGTTTTGTTTCTAAGCCGAATTATGTTTCTGTCGGAAATTTTCTATATTTTTACTGTTTCAGTTGAATGGAAAAACACCCTAAAATGTTTCAAATGACTATTAGGGGAAGAGAATCGAATATCCCACATTATTATTATCTCTATTTATCTCCTGTTTTGATTCTGAGTTATGTTTTTTGATAGAATTTTTCCATATTACATATTTCAGTTCAACAAAAAAAAATCAACTTTTAAAATATTGAGGAAAAGCATGTACTAAAATGTTTCAAAATGAAAATTTGGGATAAATAAATATATAAATTAGTTTTTTCTAGGAGTGTAGGAGTTCTTATACATAGTATATAAAGAAATTTAGAAACAACTTTTCACAAAGACTAAAAGATTGAAGTTCAAATGATCTTCATAAAATCCGATAAATGTGGAACAAGGATAATTTAAAATGTAAAAATTAACACGTTGACTGCCGCGTGACTGCCGCTTGAAATTTTTATTGTGCGATATATATTATGTCGAAATATTATCTACAGAACATAATGTTATATAATCGTGCTTCATGCTGGGGGTCATCAGCGACCTCCAAACCTCTGTAGACCATTTTTGTGACTTATAATTTAAATTCTTACGATTTATTCTTCTTCAAACCATTATAGTAACAATGGTACTATTTAAAAATTTATCAGTATCAATATTTATTCTAATTATGTATTTTACTATTGGTCGCGTTGCCAGTGGCACCCACGGCGCTGTAGCCAAGTCGAGTGCAGGTCACCGGTGACCCCCACGGCAGTCAACATGTTAAAATAAACCATCACAAGAAAAACCAAAAAAGTAGTATAAAAGAACAAGAAAGGTGAGGAATCCAACCAACTTTAACATAATATCGTCAAGAGGAGGTATGTCGAATTTAATTACATTTCCCCTTCTAAAACAAAATCCTTGCTTCTCTGTATCCAGAATCAGCTGATGAACCATTTTATTATATTTTTTATCTAATAGTTCACCAAAAAATTCTAGTCCGTCTCAAAGCGAAGGAAAATCATTGAAAATATCTTCCGATTTTAAAATATTTTTCTAATCTAAAAAAAAAAAAAAAAAAAAAGAAAGAAAGAAAGAAAGAAAGAAAACATGCCCTTAAAAATGTAGAAAAAATTAAAATCCTGCAGTGGAAAATCTTTGAAAGTTCAAAATAATTTTAACACAAAACTTTACTAGAACCTCTTATCAAACAGCAGTAGCAAAGGAAAATTGGGGGGAGGGAAGTAAAATCATTAAAAATATCATCCAATTTAAAAAGATTTTACTAGTCTAAACAGGATTTTATCAAGTTAATTTGAATTTCAATTTTTATTCTTTCTGAAAAATTGGTTCTAAATTTCTTTATATATTTACTGATCAATTTTTAGCAGCATAATGCACAAAAATTTTTGGAAGGATTATAAATTTTCCTTTTAAAGAATTATTTGTATATACATAGTCCAAACACTACTGTATACAGTGGAATACGTTTAACGCGAAATATCGGTTAACACGAAATAATGCAAGGGTTCCGAAAAACTACAGTCAAAAGTCGTTAATCCAGACTCGTCGGGACTTCGGCGATTTCGGATTATAGATCAACAGTTTAAATCTCGTAAGATGGCATGCAGAAATTCTAAAATTAAAAATATGAAACCGTAATTTATGAAATAAAGAACAATTATGATCTAAAGGGTATCAAAATTTACAAAAAAAAAAAAAAAAAAAAAAAAAAAAAGCTTAATATTTATTTGTTTACTTAATTAAACATTTCTTTCAATGTAAGTTGTTTAAGTTGCTTCGTTTATGTGATAATACTTTCTCTTTAATTCTATAAACAGACATAATTTCTTGTTCAGTTACAAAGTTCCAAGTCCTATAATTGCTGTGCCGAGAATACAGACTAATTTGTCAATCGAAATTTTTTCGTTTTCACTAACCTCTCTGTCACCTTCTTCATGTCTTTATCCATTTTTTGCAGCAATTCCACTTTTTGTTTGATGGACATCGAAACATACTTTCGTTTTGTACGATCCTTTGGGAGCTCCAGAATTGGAAATTCTATTTGACATATTCGAAAGTTCAAGTTTACTTTTATAAAATTGCTCTTACAAGTCTGCAAAAAATAATAAGCCGGATCCAATTCGAAGATTAAGGAACAACGCAATCATCACCATTAACTGAAATAGATAATTAGATAGTTTTAGCTTATACCGTCCGTTATATGTAAAACGCGCACGCGAAAACGTATTCTGCGCTTGCGCAGTTGTAAAAGGTCTTACGCGCATGCATAAACGTGTATGCGCATGTGTCAACACGGTGCATGCGCAGAAAGTTTTAGCTTTGAGGTTCGGATTATAGATCATTCCGGATTATGGGTGTCCGAATTAACGACTTTTGACTGTACTATGTAATTTCATGCATTTTGTTTCTCTTAACACGAAACAAAAATCGCTTAACGTGAAAATATATCCTTTTCTGGAAATGAACAAAATACTGAAAACACTGGCATTGCTGGCGAGATTTAAGTGGGGTGTGAAATGACAGAGAGGTGGTTTCACATGTTTCGTAGAAAAGAGGCTATTTTGACTTTGAAATACCCTCGGAATAGCCTGTGACACGAGCCAGTTTTGTTTATCTACGGACTTTCGCCTTTCACGTCTACAAACGCCACACAAACATCTCACCTCTCATCAGTTAGCTTTGGAATTCAGTGATGAGTACATGGCAGTGTGAGTAAAAATTAGTTAGTTTGGCTCATATGTTGCACTGCACAGAATTCAGCGACTCCAAGGTTGAATGAAAATTATTTTCATTACACACGATTCTCAAAAGTATCAGATTCTTTGGCTCCGAAAGAAATGGAGAAGAGAAATGGAGAAATTGAAACTGAGCTGACACTTAATGAAATGTTTGAGAAAGTTTCTGTGTTAATGAACTGTCCTACTGTACTATCGGAAGAATTCGTTGCAGTAGTTTATGATAATGTGTGTACAGCCCCAATTATGGCAGACAAAGTTATTTTGGAGTTTGTTCAAAGCTAAAAAGATATCATTGATGCAGAGACGAAAATAAAATGAATGCAGTTCCTGTTCCCATGTCATCCGAAATGAGGAATATCATAAAAAGTATGAACAGTTATTTAGACGCACATTCCAATGGTAAAATTAATAACAAAATGTTTGACATTGAACAATTTGATGCTAAAAAAGACAATGCAAAGAAAAATATCAGATTATTTTCCTAAAACTCAATAAATGTTTTGTTTTTCAAAACCTTGAAAATTTTGTATTAAATTCCATTAAGTTCTTGTGGATGTTTTTGTTTCATTGGTTTTTATTAAATACATGCATATATACATATCTATGTAAATAAAATGTACTCTAATAAGCTTAATTTTGTTGAATATATGCTTTTTTTTTCTTTTCAATATTCTTTAACACGAAAAACTATTTTAGTCCCCTCAGTTTTGTGTTAAATGTTTTTCACTGTATATCTGTTGCACATAAATCCCTTTCTTACATAAAATATAAATGTATGTATAGAATAACTAAATAAATTGTAAAGGAAGTTTAATTAGCAACTATGAAGGGTTTTCATCCGCAGAGAACCCGTTGGCGCTTCGGGAAAGAACCCGTTGGCGCCGTTGCATTTTTACTCGCCAAGCTCGCGGCTTATCATGATGAGCCGTAAACGTGATTTTTAGTGCATGTGACAGACACACACGATTCACGTCATGGACGCCAAGAGTGACGGACGTACGAGCTCTGAGCTCCGTAATGTCAATCTCGAATACGGCGCCGCCAGTAGGCAATCAATCAACTTCTCCTCCGCCTCTCCAGATACTGACTGATATGGATACAACTACTTCTACTCCTCCTGCTTCTCCTTCTGCACTTGAGCTTTCTAAAAGCGCACTACAGATCTATTCTCTCAAAAATCGCCATACTGACCTCCTTTTCGACATCCAGCGACTGCAGTGATCAGAGACACCAAATAAGGACCTTATGCTGAAACAACTACAGGATGAGGGTGAGAAAATTTTATTTTCTTTACATACACTCTGCACAAAACTTAACATCAATTTATTTACTTTACCTGCAACCGAAGACGAGTTTATCAAAGAACTGAAAAAATCTACAATAGCCCCTGATTCTGACTCCAAAACCAAAATTACCCTCATCCTTAGACAATCAGAACCCACCTAAGGAAATTTCAAAGCAAGACTCAAAAAAACGCACCAGACCAGTCGACAGTGACGGCTTTGCAATCCCCCCTGAACACTTGATTGCAAAGAAATTACCCAGCACTAATGAAAATACCAACAACATTCCAACATCAAACTCCTACGCAAACATTCAAAACATCACAGAAAACACTGAAAACTTAACGCAGCAGCCGGCCGACACTCCAACACCCAAAATTCAAACACCACCACCCATATTCATAAAACCGCGTGCTGATTGGTTCTTTTTACTAAATCAGTTACGCAGACACGCACCAACTGTCCTCTCCAAACAAGATATCGAATTTTTACGCCTCACCACCACTAATGAAACAGATTACAGGACAGTTGTTAGAGTCCTTACTGAAAACAACATCCAATTTAAACCACATACATTAAAATCCGACAGATTACTCAAAGTGGTCATTAGGGGATTACCCTCAAACACTCCGATCAACGTTGTGCAGACTGCGGTCGAAGTGCTTGGTTTTAAAATCCACAAGATATCTCAACTAAAGAAGTGGAAGACTAAAATGCCGATGCCACTTTTCTACATCCAGATACATAACAGCCTCAAAGCATCTAAAATCTATTCCATCACTGAACTCCTTGGCACGGAAGTCGCCATGGAACACTTCAAAGGGCAGAAAGGTCCCTCTCAATGGTGGCGTTGCCAGGGATTCTTTCATTCATCGGAAGTATGCACATTACCTCAACGCTGTGTCAGATGCGCTGGTCCGCATCAGGCTAAAGATTGTACCAAGCCCTTTGAAGAACCGAACAAATGTGCCAACTGTTCCGGTAACCATGCAGCCAACTGGAGATCATGCCCAAGATTCCCTGGATCCAAAAATAGACAGCCACCAAAGCCAAGTACCAAGCACAGTCAGACCGTTGACAACACACACAAATTTAATCTACAAAACACTACATTCCCAACACTGCCGGCTGCACACACACCCAGTGCAAATAATATGGAGTTTCCTACTCCGCTGCCCTTACGGGTATGCAACAGACTGCACCCCAACTTATTCCAAATTTATCGGTCCCCATAGGAGTTAATTCGAACCTAAATTGCACCGAAATCCTTTTGGCTATTATCCAAATTTCTAACCAGCCTGGTATTGACCAGAGCAGACTACTTTTGGCATTCAAAAACGCCTTACCGCAGCTCAGAGTGGCTCCATCTGGTGCTAACGCGGCTTACTACATCTTTGAGAGTTATATCACTCTCCAATTTTCTGATTCCCACAATCATTAAAATTCAATACTTTGAAAGGGTTGAAAAATCTTAAAGGGTTGAAAATGCACCTGGAATGCAAATGGCATTCTTTCCAAATTCCATGAGTTTAGAGACTATGTAGAAGAGAAGGATTTTGATATCATTTTTGTCCAAGAGACCAAACTCCAGCCAGGGAGAGCTCCCAAGCTTGTAAATTATGCATTGTATAAAAATGACAGACAAGCTTCAGATACACGTGATGTTTATCATGGTGGCACTTGTGTCTACATAAAAAATTCAATACCACAAAGAAGAATTGACACACCGAGTATGAGCAAACTCGAAGCAACAATTATCGAAATTTTTATTCAAATTCGCCTTCCCTAGTAATGATCTCTGCCTATCTCCCACCAGGTGGAAACTTTCCTGTGGTAGATTTCAACAAACTGCTCAATTTTTCAAATAACCTAATCATAGCTGGTGATTTAAATTGTCACCATCAGCATTGGCGTTGTCGCAGATCAAACCCTGCTGGTCGTGGCCTCCTAAAATGGGCTCAGTGCGCCCAAATTAAAATTATTGCGCCGGATTCCCCTACTAGATATGGTTCACGGGGTGCCCCCTCATTCATTCACTTGGCACTTTTTAGAAACATCCCTTTTGGATACAAAGTGACTGTTGAAAATTGTTTATCATCAGATCACAACCCCGTGATCATCGACCTTAGCTGTACTATTTTTACTCAAAATTTTCCGGCACTCCTCTCTACAAATTGGGACAATTTTCGTTTTAAACTTAATACTAAAATTTTACCCTCCCTCGAAATTAAATCCAGCCATGATATAGACACGGCAGTAGATCAGTTAACGAACACCTTAACTGATACTTATAAGGAAGTATCAAAACCCACCCTCAGACCCAATTTTCGTAAATTACCTCAAGAAATTAAACTCAAAATTAAAGAAAAGAATAAAGTACGGAGACTTTGGCAAAGAAATAGAAATCCTGGCTTAAAAATTCAACTCCGTACTCTCCAAAATGAGATCAAGGCATCATGTGACCAGTTCTTCCAATCACAATACACGAATTACATTCAGTCCTTAACGACCAATGATAACAGTCTTTGGCGCGCATCTGCCCGCCTACGCAAACACAAATCTCACACTCCGTCCTTAGCTACGGACGCAGTGGTGGCTCACACAGACGCTGAGAAATCCGAACTAATTGCGGATTCTCTTCAAACACAATTTACACCACATAATGAAGGAATTTTTGCGAACAACGCAAATTCTTTCCCACAAGATGTTGAACGTTTCCTTTCCTCTCCTTTTGCGAGAGAAATACAGTACACTTCCATGAGCGAGGTAAATGAATACATTACCAAGCTCAAACCCAAAAACGTCCCTGGTATGGACTCTATTTCTAATCGTATGATTAAAAATTTACCCACCAGTTATCTATTTTTCTTAGTAATGCTTATAAATTTTATGATACAGCATTGCTATTTTCCTCAAAGCTGGAAACGAGCACTCATTGTGCCTATTCCAAAACCAGGCCAAAGCCTTTCAAATCCTTAAAATTATAGACCTATCAGCCTCCTATGTTCGTTATCAAAGATATACGAATTTGTGTTACTTAAACGCCTGAATGATTTTCTCCGAAATCACAACGTTCTAATTGATGAACAATTTGGATTTCGAGCAAAACACTGCACTACGCACCAGCTGCTGAGGACAGTGGAGTTCATTCACGAAGGGTTGTAAGGATCTTAAGTTTTACTAACGTTTATTTTATTTTAAATCTTTACTATCACTTCTTATTTTCTACTTCCGGCCAGAATTATAAGCGTGAAGGATTTTATGCAAAGTTTGTCTGGCGAACGCCAAGTATTTAAGTGTGGCCTTTTTGCCAAGCGAAAGAGAGGAAGCAGTAAGTCAACGCAGGCCGCTTACCTTAGAAGTTACGCAGTTGCTGTTTGCCTTCCAGGCCAGAGGTTTTAATCCTCTTGATAAATTAAAACGTATTGTAGTGTTCACAGTCTCTGTGCTACATACGCTTCCTGTTATTATAAGGCCAATCTTCCACGTGTATTATTCTAAAGTTAAATTAGAGTTTAGTTTTAATTTTAGAATTTTACGTTAGACCCCGAGTGGTGGGTCAGTGTATTCCGAAGTACGGAAGTTATTGTATATAGAGAAAAATAAAGGGTTTTGTATACCCTTCGTCTGTATCCTGTCTACTTACCACAATTAGTGAACATAGCTTTAGTAAGCTGACTCTGTTCCGAGTCAGGTCCTTGTATGTTCCCGAAGAAGGTAAGAAGGAACATTGAACCTGATAGTGGCGCCCGACGAAGAAGAATAACCATGGCCGAGTTTCAAGAAGAACCTGTGCTGCCTGCAGAAACGGCTCAGAATCCAGAAATGCCAGCTGCCGCCCTGGAAGGATTCGGTTACATCGTCCAGACCATGCACGCTTCGATGAAACCAGAAGCAACGTTTAATGGAAACTCACCGGTAACCAGTTTTTTGGAAAAATTGGAGGACCACTTCATGCTCTACCCCGTGCACGAGTTTCAAAAAGTTACCTTAGCTACCAGCGCTTTGAGGGGCCAAGTGCTTAACTGGTTCAAATGTATAGGCAGAAGTCTCTTGGGTCAAGCAGGAAGTCCCACCTATACTTACGAAAATTTCAAGACTGCCCTACTAAAAGCCTTCCCTGTTGTAAGAGATCGTGCGAAATTAGAAGCGGAACTTTTCAGTATATATCAACAAAGAATCGAAAACTTCTCGAGCTTTATTTTAAGAAAAATTCACGCTTTCAAGCTCTTGTATGGAAACCGTCCGGATCCTGAAATAATTCAAGTGATTTTGCCGAGGTTACTGCCCCAAGTGCAAGACTTTATTGAATTAAGAAATCCGACTACACTGGAAAAGTTATTTGAGCTAGCAATCCAGTTTGAAAGTAGAAGAACGGCGGACGTCGAAAGAAGACGCCAATATCAACAGCGAAACCAATTTGGTACGCCAAGACTACAGCAAACTCAAGCATACGGCTACGGAGAAAAAGCGAATCAGTGGACAATGAAACCCGAGCATTCAAAAACAGCCGGCGAACGTCGACAGTTCAATAGCAACCCAGGAAAAAAGTCTCAAGGTCAGGGGAAAAAGAAGGAAAAATAATTTAAACTAAAACGGATTTCTGCTGACGAGAGGGTGCGGAAATCCGAAGGCCACGAAAACCCCTCTTTCTACAAGTTAAATACAGTAATGGTGAAAAATTTGACTCTTCCGAAGATTGAAGTCTTGGTGAATAATATCCCGGCCACCGCACTCCTGGATACCGGCGCGCAGTGTTCCTGTGTGGCAGAAGTCTTTTTTAGAAAGTATTTTCGCAAATACCGCATATATAATGCGGATAATACGACAGTATTAGCGGCGCAAGGAGAAAAATGTAAGTGCGTAGGTAAAGTACCTTTGTACAGTCGGTCACAAAAGTATTCGAACACCGGTATCTTATCAGAAAATGACAAGATGGCGTTTTTTTTTCTCTTTCTCTCTGTGTGTCGTGTTATTCCATCCTAGATTTTCTTCTCCCCCCCCCATCTTGGAAAAAACTGGAAAAAATTGGTTACGATCTCTTTTTGAATGGGGAGATGCCATTTTGAGAAAAAGCTGACGACCCTATCTTGGAGAATGAACATGACCGCTCTACACACCCTTTTACTCTCTCTCTCTATCTTTTTGAATTGGGAAGCCATTTTGGGGAAACGCAGACGACCCTATCTTGGAGAATGGAAATGAACGCCTCTCCCTCTCTCTTTGAAATGGGAAGCCATTTTGGGACCCTCTATTCTTGGGGAGGGAGAAAACTGAAGTCTGCATTTCGCTGTCTCTGAATACGGAAAGCCCTTTTGGGAAAAGCGGACCCTCTTCTTTTGATCTTGGAGAACTGGAAATGAACGCTCTACACGATCTCTCTTTGAATTCAGAAGGTATTTTGGGACCTTCTAATGTTGGAAAACTGAAATGAACGCTCTACACCTTCTCTCTCTCTGAAATGGGTAGCCATTTGAAAACTCCCTAACTTTGGAAAAAAACAGAAATGAACGCTCTACACCATCTCTCTTTGAAAATGGGGGGGTGTGTCATTTTGAGACCTCCCTCCCCTAAACTTGGAAAAAAAACTGAAATGAACGCTCTACACTTTCTCTCTTTGGACATGGGTAGCCCTTTGGGGACCCTCTCCTCTTGGTAGAAAAAAAAACAGAACTGAAGTGAAGGCTCTACACAATCTCTCTTGGAATGGGATCCATATTTCGGGAAACGTGGATCACCTCATGCTGGAAAACTGAAGTGAACCACCAAGATTGGACTCTATATAATATTTTTTTTAATTGACATCATGACCCTCCTCCCATTTGTTATTAAAAAAAATTTTTTTTGTTTTGGTTTTTATCCCATTTCCGATGTGATTTCAGAAATGCAATTCCATAACAGTTCAATTTCATTCGAGGTTAAATGATCTAAACAGTCTTTGACCCACCCATCCGTATGATTATTTTCTTCTCCTTCCTGTTGCACCAAATTTTGTAAGTCCATATAATCATTCCATACGGGAAGGGCTGGATCCTCACAAGGCTGTCTTGAAACAATTGGAGTCTCTTTGGGATGAGTGGAGGGATCTAGGATGTCAGGACCCGGCTGCGATTCTACCTCCATGATTTCTGGACCCGTTGGAACTTGTTTACCCGGCTGAAATTCTACCTCCATGATTTCTGGACCCGTTGGAACTTGTGAACCCGGCTGTGATTCTGCCTCCATGATTTCTGGACCTGTTGGAACTTGTTTACCCGGCTGACATTCTACCTCTACGATGTCGGGACTTTTTAAAGCTTGTGGACCCGTCTGACATTCTACCTCTACGATGTCGGGACAGGTTGGAGGAGAAGAAGAAGAAGAAGAAGAAGAGGATACTAGAAGAAGTTCTGACTGTGAGGGGTCCGAAAGAGGTTGCCTGTTTGAACAAGTTGGGGAAGAAGAAGAAGAAGAAGAAGCTTCTGGATTCTGAAGCGGATCTTGCACGCCAGGTAGGTTCCGGTAAGTCGACCGTTTTTTAGGAGGTAATTTTTTTTCTTCCTCCTCATCTTCAATTGTGATGACTTCAATTTCATTCCGTTGCCGGGTCGATTTTGTTTCGGGCCATGACGACGGTTTGGTCCAGCTCCTCTTATCATCTAAGGAAGGGATGGGTAAAGATGGCGGAGGGTTTTATTCTTTTTCTTGAAACATCATCGGCGATTGGAAAGAAATCTCCTCTTTCAATTGTTTCCAAAGCGAGTACGAGCACCGATCGACGAGAAAGAGACTCTTCTGGGTTGTGACGATGAGATATTGCGTTTTCGGGGGAACGACATAGTTTTGAAAAGGTCTTAGAATATATTTCTTATATTTCATCCTGTCGCTGACTTTAAAACTTCTTTCCTTCAGATTGGGGTACGATGATTCGTAATAGGCGAGAGGAGCGGCTGTGGTTTGAACAATATGAACTTCGTCCTCAGCCGTCGTTCTCACTCCAAACGTAAAATATCGTTTCGTGAGAAAAATATTCTTCCACCGAAAACTCGTGCGCGGATCCGTATATCGCCGGTCTGTTTGAATGGGCCGTCTCAAAGCTCGATCCATCCGATTCCAAGAGAAGGGAGATTCCTCTTTCGTTTGTTGCGATTCGAATAAATTTCTGTATATATTCTGAACGAGCAGGTTGGAGGATTCGACATCTTGGTTGAAAGAAACGATCGCTTGATGAGGTGGTAAATGCGGAATAAATGTCGCACAATGACACGCCAAAAAAATTTTCAAGTTGGAGATTTGCTTTAGCGTCTTCAAATCCTCCCCGTTCGAAATCCGTTGAGTTGGAAAAACGTCTAATAGCGACATGGCTCCCAATGGAAAAGAAATGATCTCGCCCAGTACTCTCGTCTTTTTATATATCTATATAGACACACACAGACACACATAGAGGCTCTATGACGTCCGTTTTATTTGTTTTTTTTTGTTTCTCTCTCTCTTCTTTCCAAGAAATCTTATCTCCATGACCTCTTTTTCTTTTCTTAAAAAGATGAATGTGTGTGGGAATGAGGAAGTGAAAGTAATAATTTAATAAACAAAAAATTATCCAACCATGACCTTCCTTTTTTGTTTCAAAGTCACCCTTTCCAATCCAAGGACGTCCAGAGATAGAGGAAGCAGGGAGAGAGGAGGAGGAGGGAAGGGAAGGTCACACTCTCTTTCTCTCTATAAATAAAAGGGGAGAGCCCCAAAGTCGTATTTTTGTCCAAGTGGATCATGAGGAGGCATCCCCAGCTCACTACGTGTATTCCTTTCAAATATAAATATGTTGATCTTTCCTTTTATATCATCCAAGGAGTCGTTTACCTGAAAGCCTCCGATTTTTCAAAATGTGCGGGTTATTATACCGTGGGGAGTTATCAAAAGATGCGGGACCAATTTTTGTCCGACGAAAACGTGTTGATGGCTCGTGACATTCCACCTTTGGATGCACAAATTTTGTTAATGAAACGAGCCAAATATTTTTACACGTCCCACTTTCTAACCGTCTCGCAAATGAATAGGATTATGGATCGTCTTGAGAAGACAAAAGGGATTCTCGTTCATTTTAGTGAATGGTTGCACAAATGTTTGCACGAACCTCTCTCGATCGAAAAGACTGGGAAGAATACCTATTATATTCTTCTCGAGGACTCTCCTCGTTCGTCTCATCTTAGAGAGGCCACGACTTTTGAAAAAATCCTCGAGCAAGAAAAAATAGAATGGTGGAACAACTACCCCATCCCTCTCCCCGACCATCAAGAGGAGCCTGTTCAGAAGAAAAAAAAAACCTTTCCAAAAGCCTATCCTCATCCTCCTCGATAATGATGGGGATGAGGAGAAACCTGTTCAGATTCCTCTCAGTTTGTCAAAACCCGTCGAGGATGAAAAACCTCTCCCTTCCTCAAAACCCCTTGAGGAAGAGAGACCCCTCGAGAAGGAGAGATCTCTCCCATTGTCAAACCTCCTCGAAGATGAAAAACCTCTTTATTTATCAAGACCCCTCGAGAAGGAGGGACCTCTTCCTTTATCAAACCCCCTCGAAGATGAAAAACCTCTCCATTTATCAAGACCCCTCGAAAATGAGGGACCTCTCGATTTGTCAAAACCCCTCGAGGATAAGGGAACCAAAACTTCTCTCTCTTTCGAAGAGGAGGGACCTCTGAATTTGTCAAGACACCTCGAGAATAAGGGAACCAAAACTTCTCTCTCTTTCGAAGAGGAGGGACCTCTCAATTTGTCAAGACCCCTCAAGAATAAGGGAACCGAAAATCCTCTCCCTTTCTCAAGACTTCTCGAGGAGGAGGAGGAGAGACCGCTTCATGTCTCAAGACAGGACCCTCCTCCATCTCTTGAGGATCCGAGGGAAACGATTCCTATTGAAAAACCATCTATCGACGATCCCCAGAAAAGGTCTTTGGAGGAGATTAGACTTCCATGTAGAAAACGAATCTGCGACAATCATAATAATAATAATAATAATAATAATAATAATAATAATAATAATAATAATAATAATAATAATATACCCCCTTCTCAACAACAGAATCCTACAACATTTGCAGATAAATGCATTCAAACCAATCCCTTTATAGTAACCCTTTTGATTGGAGAACCCGTGCATTAGCCTCGAAAAATAAAATGAGATTCTAGACTGTTTCTATGACCAGAATGTTAAGCCAATAGATAGGTCTAGCTCAGAATTTTTCTTTTTAAAAGAAAATAAATAAATAATCCAAAGACTATTCGTAAATATAAATGGTAAAGTCTCGAGTGGCTGGAAAAAAATTTTCAGAGCTGAGAAAAATTCTACAACTCAAAAAAAAAAAAAAAAAAAAAACTTTTTGTTAATTTTTATCATGTCTTAGACATAATAAAAATTAACGACCCCCCTTTCCTTTTCTTCTGGGAATGTTGTATCACTCTTTTGAAAAACAAATCGTGATTCATTCATGGAATGATTGCCATTAGCGAAAGGATGAGTCATGGTCTATTTTTAGAAAGGGTGAGACATCCTTCCCAGACAAAAAGGGAGGGTCATTAATTTTTTATCATGTCTAAGACATGATAAAAATTAACCAAAAGTTTTTTTTCTTTTTTTTTTTTTTTTCATTAGAGAATTTTTATCTCAGCTCTGAGAAATTTTTTTTCTCCCAGCCGATTCGATACTTTACCATTTTATTAAGAATGATTTCTCCCTGATCTATTATTTCAAAATTCCAAGTTTCGCTTCAGAACCATCTGTGCTGTTGAAGAAGTAACATGATATATGTATTTTTTTTTAATGAGTTCTGTCAAGATTGAATTGTGCAGGATCGACCTTGCGAATTTCTTCTCTGTGTCTTTAAATAATAATGATACCGAACTGCTTTTTGTAGAGCGCAATGGAAAAAACCTTTTGTATGGTTAGGACAATTCATGTGTTCGATCCCATTGTATTTGAGAATCTCTTGCGTCGATCCCGAAATGCAATAAATGGATCTTTGCAACCATTTCTCTAAAAACCGCCGTTTCATTTCTCCTCGCACCCAAATCATGGAAAAAGGTTCCGTCAACATCGTTAACACCCATGGAAAATAACTGTACGGAATTTCTCCTTCGTACCACGACAAGCCGTGATAATAATCACTCGCCCACACAGAGGTTCGTTTTTCTTTTTCGGTGAGCATTTGCCATGGAAACGGGGGTTTAAAAACAAATACCCCTCGAGAAGTACCGTCCAATGTGACGTAAGCCAATTCTTTCACAATAAAGGCTCCTTGAGAATTGTAGAAACCTTCAAACTCGAGCACGAGTTCCATGTTTTTTATTTCTTTTTCTTTCCAAAGTGACCTTTATTATTATTATGATGGATGTGTATTGAGATACGCACGATATTATTCAAAAAACAAATATATATACGAATGTGACCTTTCCCAGAATTCATACGACCTGTCACGTGCAACCTTCTCTCTATATATATATAAAAGAGGAGACGGCGAGAGAACGCTATCCATTTTTTCCTTCAGGACACACAGCGAGAGAGAGAGAGAGAATTTTGTTTTCTTTTTTTCCTCAATTGAAGAAGATGGACATTTTGAGTACCAAACCTCTCAAAGATTCCTACATTGTTCTGGACATGGAATACTTTCACTGTTATGATCCAAAGACGGGAGATATATGTTTCATCTTGAAAGAACTGGGCTACATCACTTGCGATTTAACCTTATGCGGATCCATGATTTTTCTCCCTCCTGTCCATTATGATGACTTATCGTCCCGCAATCAAGCTGTGGTCAACCAGACTACAAATAACCGACACGGCCTGCAATGGACCGAGGGTCGTCTTTCCTACGAGCAGCTTCCTACAATCCTGAAAATACTGACCGAAAATGTGGAGGTGATCTACGTCAATGGATACGATAAAGCCGAATTTTTCAGCAAGCTCTGCCAGCGATCCGTTTATGAGTTTTACATCCCAGGGAAAACCGAGTGGCGGAACAAGTCGAAATGCACGCGACACCAATATTTCCAAAAGATGATTCATTGTGCCGAGAACAAGGTGAGAAATTTTCGATACCATTTGATGGAGGGTAGTTACGTTTTCCGGAAATTACATTGTTACCCCTTCGAGAGCAAAGCTGTCGAAGACGAAGAGGAGGCGGAAGAATCTCCCCAGGAGAACTCGTGCGACGATGAGGAGGAGGAGGAGGATGAACTTTCTAATAATAATAATAATAAATGTCTAAGTTGGGATGCTTTAGAGATCCAAGAATATTGGTCTCAACCCTTATCTCACCTAGACCTGAAAGAGGATCCTCAAGTGTACTCTTTGTGGTCCTCTTCTAAAATTTGGTCTTGGAGAGAACCCTTGAATGTTCATGAATGAAATGGTATGTAAATCCCTAGAGAAAAAAAAATAGAAAAAAAAAGTTCCTTTTTTTGTAATATGTTGATTTCTTTCCAATCCCATTTCTTTTCTATAACTCCAGCCCAATCGACGAGAAGAAGAGGAAGTTTCCAAGTTACACAAGACGAATCTTCCAAGTTACACAAGACGTAGAAAGATTTCACAAGGATTTATAAATCACACGCTCCCACATGATATATGTATAGAGAGAAAAAGACCCTCTGTTCTCTAGCCAATACGTCAAGATTTCCCTAAACTAAGAGAGATCATGAGTACCGAGGAAACCTTAGCAGAGCAAGTGGAAAGACTTTCAAACAGATTAGAAGAGTTAAGACGGGATAGATTTACAGTTCCGCCGACTAAAGAGGAAACTATCATCGATTTCAACAAACCGCTGTACTTTCATCCCCTACCCCAAAGAATGAGACAAGTGGACTCGCCGTTGAACAGTTCCAATGAGAAACAAAATGTCACTTATTTGAATAGTCAATTTCAACACATGAATATTTCATAAGTATTTTTTTCCCTAAAGCGTAGGGAGATCGGATCAGTAGTTTTTCCCTTTTCATCGTCGAAAAAGATTGGGAGGAAAAATCTTTCTCAGCTCTCTCAGAAAAATTTTTCTGCCTTTAAAAAAAAAAAAAAAAAAAAAAAAAAAAAAAAAAAAAAAAAAAAAAACTTTTTGTTAATTTTTAGACATGATAAAAATTAACTCTACCCCACCTTTTGTCTGGGAATGTTGTCTCACACTTTCTAAAAATAGACCATCACTCCTTTCTTAAAGAATAGAATTCCAAGAATGGGATCTGGTCTATTTTTAGAAACGGTGAGACCCTATTCCCAGACAAAAGGCGGGTAGAGTTAATTTTTATCATGTCTAAAGTTCAGGGTCCATCCATCTTCTTATGTGAAACGGTGACCCTGACAAGATCGAGATAAACAAGTCCTGTGAGTTGTTTTGTAATCTTGACGCGATCCAAGAAAGACTTTTTATTATTTTTTTTTTGAAATAGGCGGGGGTTGGGGAGAGAAAATGTTCTCACGACCCTCAGATATCTTTTCATAAATATATTTTTTATCAAAGTGTTTCTTTCATTCCGATCCTTTTAAGAGGTGGGAATGACCCTGACATTTAGATGGGGTCGCGATCCCGACAGATGTCGCACGAGTATAAAAGTGTGTGTCCTCCGCGAGATTTCTTCATAGAACAGAAGAAGACGTGAACTGAGCTGGTAAGTCCCTTTGGTCCTATGAATATGGTTATCTATAAACTCGATTTGATTCTTAGTTTTTTTTAATAATGATAATAATCATAACTTCATTTAAAAAGACCTTTGAAACTTCTTAACCCTTTGAAAAGAAAAATGTCTCTTTCAAGACGACGACTCTAAAACGTTTTATTGTTTTCCCCCCCCCTTTCTAGATCTTCCCTGTTATACATATATACCTTTTCGATTCTCTTTTTTGCTCCTGTTTGTGGAAGACATCACCGTATTCATCGCCATGGCGTGTTCAGAAAACTTTATCGTGCTCGATCTAGAGGGTTTCCAGTCCTACAACCACAAGAAGGGTGAATTTACCTACGTTTTAAAATTGGGCTATGCGACAAAAGATTTTTTGACCGTGGGATCGTTGACGTTTACTCCTCCTCACCCCTTCCACCAACTGAGTGAAAAAAACCAAAAGACAAATGCCTGGCTGACGAGAAACCGGCACGGACTTCGTTGGAACGAGGGTCATATTCCCTACAACCATTTAGGACGCATTCTCCAATCGCTCACTCACAGCTTCTCCACGATTTATGTGGTGGGATGCCAGAAAGCTAAATTCTTTGCTAAAGCCTTGGATTATCAAAAACCCGTGACGGAAATTTATGTGCCAGATGGAATCATTTGGAAGTATCGGGAAAAATGAGCCCCACATCATCAAAGGATGAAATATTTCCATTGTGCCGAAACCAAAGTGCGCAACTATCGATGGCATATTACGGAAGGAGATTTTCATATCAATCACGTCTATCCAGACGGAACGGAGAAAGAGGAGAGGATTCAGGAGGAAGCAGACAATCCTCTGCAAGCTTTTGATAAGGCCTACGATCAGTTAGAGAAGGATCCGTCCCCAAAAGCGTACGGTAACCTCATCCAGAAATGGGATAATCTGTCCTGTTTCCAAGTGATGGAACATCCGGATGAGCATACGCCTTTAAACTTGATGGGCTCTTCTACTTCTTCTTCTTCTTTGTCGTCAACTTCCTCCAATAACTCGAGGAAGACGGAGGGTTGGGGAGACATACCTGAAAATATTCCCCATTACGATCCAGCAGCCTGTTGGGACGAACCTTCCAAAGAATCTCATGAGACCTCCAAAATATCTTCAGAGGATCCAAAGACAAAATCCACTGAGTGTTGGGACGATGAACGGACGACTCATGATCCAAAATCCACTAAGACTATGTCCACTGAGTGTTGGGACAATGAACAGACGACCCATGCTCCAAAATCCACTGAGACTATGTCCATTGAGTGTTGCGACGATGAAACCGAAAAGACGACAGAGAATTGGGATGACCGTTCTCAAAAGTATTTGAATTGATATATACATAAACTCAGGAGAAAACAAAATAAAGAAAAGATTTTTAGAAATAAGTAGGGAAAGGTTCTCCGCTTTCCCTATATTTATGGAAATGGACTGAGAAGAGAGGGAGAGAGAGAGACGAATCAGGAGACCAAAAAAAAAATGGGTCTTGGAAGGAATGAGTGCAAATGCATTCGATTCCTTCCGAGACCCATTTTTTTTGGGTCCCTCTCTCATCCAATCTTGGAAAAGAACTTTGTCCTATTTTTCTAAGTCCATTCAAAAAGAAATGAATCTATCCATAAATTTTCTTAAACGAAAAAAAACAAAAAGATCCATTACCTCTTGACGGTCCAAAGTCGAGAATCTTGGAAAAAGTCATCCACTCTCTCCATCCAGTCAAGCTTCTCTGTAGAAAATCTAGTAGGTGCATCTGCATTCTTGAACACCCGGCAGTTATTATTGGACGCGAAACGTCGAATGCTGAAATAGTTAACAGTGAGCCCATTCTTAAAGAAACGGGGATGTTTTATTCATCCAGTCGAGTGCCGAAAAATTTCTGAGAGCCGAAGAAAAATTTCTCTAGCTGAAAAAAAAAAAAAAAAAAAAAAAAAAAAAAAAAAAAAAAACCCTTTTAGTCTGAAAATTGATGTCTTCAATTTTTCAAAAATTGAAGACATCAATTTTCAAATTTTCAGAGTAAAAGGGGGGGGTAATTTATTTTTCAGAAACTTTTCCCAGCCGACTCGATGTGAATAAAACTTTACTGTTTGTTAAGAATGTTTTTTAATGGATCGATTTCAACCTATTGAGTTTCACTTGAGTTCCGGCCGTGCTGTGGGCCCACCTGGATACAAGTTTTGCCCTTTTGGAATAGAATAAAACTTTACTGTTTTTTAAGAATGTTATTTAATGGATCGATTTCAACCTATCGAGTTTCACTTGAGTTCCGGCCGTGCTGTGGGCCCACCTCGATACAAGTTTTACCCTTTTGGAATAGAATTTCCGTCAAGGTAGGCAGGCTACTTTTCCTCTTTTTGCATTTTTCATGTCATTTCATTTGTATTACAATATACTGAAAACGGGCGTTCGAACTGATCTAGGCTATTTCTATACAAATGGAGCTCGATCCAAGAAAGAAATGATGTCTTTTTTTTTATTTTGTGGACTGCCAATTTATATTGGAATATACTGAAAACGGGTGTTTGAGTCGGTTTTCAGTATATTTCAATACAAATAGAGCTCGATCCAAGAAAGAAAAGATGTCTTTTTTTATTTTTTGGACTGCCAATTTGTATTGGAATATATTGAAAACGGGTGTTTGTGTCGGTTTTCAGTATATTTCAATACAAATAGAGCTCGATCCAAGAAAAAAATGATGTCTTTTTTTTATTTTGTGGACTGCCAATTTTGTATTGGAATATACTGAAAACGGGCGTTCACGTCGGTTTTCAGTATATTTCAATACAAATGGAGCTCGATCCAAGAATGAAATGATGTCTTTTTTTATGTTGTGGACAACCAATTTTGTATTGGAATATACTGAAAACGGGCATTCACGTCGGTTTTCAGTATATTTCAATACAAATGGAGCTCGATCCAAGAATGAAATGATGTCTTTTTTTATGTTGTGGACAACCAATTTTGTATTGGAATATACTGAAAACGGGCATTCACGTCGGTTTTCAGTATATTTCAATACAAATGGAGCTCGATCCAAGAAAAAAATGATGTCTTTTTTTTATTTTGTGGACTGCCAATTTTGTATTGGAATATACTGAAAACGGGCGTTCACGTTGGTTTTCAGTATATTACAATACAAGTGGAGCTGGATCCAAGAAAAAAATGATGTCTTTTTTTTATTTTGTGGACAGCCAATTTTGTATTGGAATATACTGAAAACGGGCGTTCACGTCGGTTTTCAGTATATTACAATACAAATGGAGTTCGATCCAAGAAAAAAATGATGTCTTTTTTTTATGTTGTGGACAACCAATTTTGTATTGGAATATACTGAAAACGGGTATTCACGTTGGTTTTCAGTATATTACAATACAAGTGGAGCTGGATCCAAGAAAAAAATGATGTCTTTTTTTTATGTTGTGGACTGCCCTCTTTTGTATTGGAATATACTGAAAACGGGCGTTCACGTCGGTTTTCAGTATATTTCAATACAAATGGAGCTCCATCCAAGAAAAAAATGATGTCTTTTTTTTATGTTGTGGACTGCCCTCTTTTGTATTGGAATATACTGAAAACGGGCGTTCACGTTGGTTTTCAGTATATTTCAATACAAATGGAGCTCCATCCAAGAAAAAAATGATGTCTTTTTTTTATGTTTTGGACTGCCCTATTTTGTATTGGAATATACTGAAAACGGGCGTTCGAGTTGGTTTTCAGTATATTCAAATACAAATGGAGCTCTATCCAAGAAAAAAATGATGTCTTTTTTATGTTGTGGACTGCCCTATTTTGTATTGGAATATACTGAAAACGGGCGTTCGAGTCCTTTTTCCGACAATTTCTACACACATTCCACTATATTAAAATGACGTCATGGTTGAGTCCACACAGAGTCGTCCCCGGACAGAGTCGTCTCCGGACAAGTCGTCCCCGGACAATTTTATACCGAATTTTTATAGAGATATACTTGAAATGGGGTTGGAAAGTATAGAAAAGAGAAGAATTGAAAGTGAAAGTCAAAAAGCAAAATGGGATCGGCTGGGAAAAATTTCTGAGAGCCGAGAAAAAATTCTGAGTCAGAAAAAAAAGAAAAAATATATAATATATATATTATATAATATATATTATATAATATATATTATAAATACTTTTTGTTAATTTTTATCATGTCTTTTAGACATGATAAAAATTAACTAATCCCTTTTGTCTAGGAATGTTGTCTCACCGTTTCTAAAAAGTAGACCATGACTCATTCTTTCTAAAGAATAGAATTCCAAGAAAAGAATGGGTTCTGGTCTATTTTTAGAAACGGTGAGACAACATTCCCAGACAAAAGGGGGTACATTGAGTCTGTGCTGTAGACCCTGAACAACCTATCGGTCACCGGTAATATATCTGGAGGGACCCCAAAAAGCTATCCACTGTCGTTGGAATTGTGTTCACTGGAGGCTATTTCTTTTTTTCGCAATCTCGCTTTTAGTTTTCTCTGAGATTCTTTAGAAATGGGTGAAGATGGGTAGCGTGAAGAGGGGGACACCTGGATCAGTATTCCCGATTAGGGTAGAGAGGGAGGCGTGTTGCCTTTTCAACAGCCCACAGTGTTCTGAACAGAAACGTGGAATGCTTTTATAGAAAAGAGAAGAGTTGAAAGTGAAATTAACTCACCCCCTTTTGTCTGGGTATGTTGTCTCACCGTTTCTAAAAATAGACCAGAACCCAGTCTTTTCTTGGAATTCTATTCTTTAAAAGGATGTGTCATGGTCTATTTTTAGAAAGTGGGAGACAACATTCCCAGACAAAAGGGGGGTGAGTTAATTTTTATCATGTCTAGAAGACATGATAAAAATTAACAAAAAGTTTTTTTTTTTTTTTTTTTTTTTTTTTTTTTTTTTTTACGTCTCAGAATTTTTTTCTGAGCTCTGAAAAATTTTTCCTAGCCGATCCCATTTCGTTTTTCGACTTTCACTTTCAACTCTTCACTTTTCCTATCCACTTTCGTTGGAATTGTGTTCACTGGAGGCTATTTCTTTTTTTGCAATCTCGCTTTTAGTTTTCTCTGAGATTCTTTAGAAATGGCTATACAAATTTCACCATCTATATAGAAATGATTTCCAAACAAAGTCGTCCCCGGACCATCTTGATTACCGAATATGTATAGAAGTAGTCTGAAAATGGGCTTGAGGGCCGGTTTCTGGACGATTCCTCTACGAATTCGGCCGCATCCAGAAAAACAAAAATACATAGTTTCTTTTTGGGTGACAGGAGATGATAAATTTCTTTTCTCTCTCTCTCTCCCAAGATTGGAGGAGAGAGTGGCCCAAAAAAATGGGTCTCGGAAGGAATCGAATGCATTTTGAAATGCACTCATTCCTTCCAAGACCCATTTTTTTGGTCTCCTGATTCAACTCTCCAGTCTATGGAATAGGGAAAGCGGAGAACGTTTCCCCTTCTTTAAGCGACTGGAGACCATATCGCATCATCATCATCATCATCATCACCATCACCATCGTCCTCTTTCTGATACTTTTCAACGAAGGCTTGATGTCTCTGGATGATTTTGGGGAGATGATGGATGCCGAATTGAGTGATGAAAAAGAGAGGACTCTTTTTCCTTTCTTGTTCGTCTTGCACAGTCTCTCGGAGGGTGATATACGTTTCCCCGTCCTCCTCAATTTTCGTCAGAGATCTCATGAATATTTTACACATCTAAGGGAAGAGCGACTTGTTATGCAGGGATTTCGAAGCGACGAAAGCCGCTTCATTCGAAGTGAGGACAATCTGGTTCGGTTGACCCCATTCTTTGGAGTAGTTGTCCAAATCGCCTAGTCGAAGAAAATGGTGTCGATTAGGAAAAAAGACTTGGAGAACACTCGTCGTATGCGAGACGTTCGTAGGCAAGAGAGTCAAGATATCTTTGGCATTCCAGTACAGGAATCCTAGATCCACATACGCGTGCACGTAATAGTCATCGTTATATTCCAGTTTGAGCAGCATGGCTTTTGTATTTTTTTTTTCCGTTCTCAAGGCGAAACACTCGTCTGATATGAACAAGAGCTCGCTGGCGATCCGTTTATATAGACTCCTCAGAGAGAGAGAGAGAGAGAGAGAGGGGAGGAGGAGGAACAAGGTTGATGAATTCTAAAATAAAAAAAAATGATAACGAAATGAGATCGGCTGGCAAAATATTTTCAGAGCTGAGAAAAAAATTCTGAGATGTAAAAAAAAAAAAAAAAAATTTGTTAATTTTTATCATGTCTTCTAGACATGATAAATATTAACTCACCCCCCCTTTTGTCTAGGTATGTTGTCTCACCGTTTCTAAAAATAGACCAGAACCCAGTCTTTTCTTGGATTCTATTCTTTAAAAGGATGAGTCATGGTCTATTTTTAGAAAGTGGGAGACAACATTCCCAGACAAAAAGGGGGGTGAGTTAATTTTTATCATGTCTAGAAGACATGATCAAAATTAACAAAAAGTTTTTTTTTTTTTTTTTACATTTCAGAATTTTTTTCTGAGCTCTGAGAAATTTTTCCTAGCCGATCTCATTTCGTTTTTTGACTTTCACTTTCAACTCTTCACTTTTCTATAAAAGCATTCCACGTTTCTGTTCAGAACAGTGTCTCTCTCTACCCAAATCTGAAACCCTAGTCACGAGAGAATATGAGACTAGAAAAATAGTTTAGCTTATTGATCTAAAAAATGTCCCATGCTAGAACTCAGAATTATAATCAGAGCGGGGCTTTCCAGTATCCACTTCCAAGATTTTAGATTTGCCATGGGTGACATGTTCCCAAATTCATAAATTCTTCAATTACAGTCCGATTCTTTGACAAATGGCTAAGAAATTCTTAAAGAATATCATGATAAAGATTTAGCTATCTATATATAACATTATGTTTTCTTTTCAAAAAAAAAAATCCAGTCTTGATCGAAATGGACTTTACGCACAATTTATTGTGTCCCTCCCTTTCCAAGATTGGTTTGAAGAAGTGATAAAAAAAATGGGTCTGGAAGGAAAAGGGTGCATTTCGAGAAAAGAAAAGAGGACTTTCTTTTTCTCGCAATGCACCCGTTTCCTTCCAGAGCCATTTCTTTTGCCTCCTCAGAACTCTCTTTCTTTTCTCTTCCCTCTCTCTCTTAAGAGGGATTGAAAGAAAGAGGCTAGATGGAAAAGTTTCTTTTTTTTTCTTTCGAGAAGATAAAAAAAAATTTGGAGGAGGAGCAAATTTTTTTTTGGGTGGTGGTTGTTTTTTTTAGAAGGTGATAACTTTAGTGACATTTAAAGAGACCACCAGAGGATCCGTTTGAGTCTCGACGACCTTTTCTTGACGGGGGTCTGTCTGGCAATAAGCGCTGGCATATTGTTTAGGGTAAGTAGAAGAATCCGTCATGCCTGGATGAGGCGGTATGTAGCGCACTCCCAGATTAAAGAGGGTGATGAAGGGAAATTTCTCCCCCGGATAGAGCAGTCGGTAAACGGGTTGATTGGGTACAACTCGAACCAGCGGCTGAGTTAAAATGCTATACACCCAGGCCAGAAGCTGATTATTTTTAGGATTATTTTCGGCCAGATGTAACATTTCTTCGCTGGAGAGGACATATCCCTCTTGAGAACTGCCGAGACTCTCAAGATCTTTTATTTTCCTGAAGACGTGGTGTTCGTCGAAAAACACGGAGAGAATGTCCCAGGTTCTTTTACTGGAAGTATGAATCAGAGGCAAAATGTCCGTAGCGTTCCAAAACAATCTTCCGTCATCCACATAACAGCGAATGCTCACAAACTCATTATATAAGACGCGGATCATCATCTTGAGTAGAAATATGGATACGCACAGCAGTCTCTCTCTCTCTGGGAAATAGAGTCTGTCTTCCACTCGCCTTTCTATATATACGAGAAGACCACGTGATGGGCGACGTGACGGTTGACTTCTAGAAAAAAAAATCAACATTGTCTATCTCTCTCTCTCTATGACCTTCTATTTTTTTCCTAAAGGACACCCCGTCACCTTCTCAAAGGTCATGGGATTGAGAGGAACGAAAGAAAAAAAAAACAACCATCCTTTGTATACTACCTATGACCTTCTCCTAGAGACCCCTGTCATTTTCTTCTCGAGAGCTACCGGATGAAAGCTTTTTTTTTATTCTAGAGTTTATCAATTTCGTAGACACATGACCCCGTCACCTTCTCAAAGGCCATGTCGTATGGAATGGGACCCTTCTGGTTTTTTCTTTTGAGAAAATAAAAAATAAAACAACTCTATAATCATCTCTCTATGACCTTCACAAACACTCATTTCGTTATCATTTTTTTTTATTTTAGAATTCATCAACCTTGTTCCTCCTCCCCTCTCCCCCCCCTCTCTCTCTCTGAGGAGTCTATATAAACGGATCGCCAGCGAGCTCTTGTTCATATCAGACGAGTGTTTCGCCTTGAGAACGGAAAAAAAATACAAAAGCCATGCTGCTCAAACTGGAATATAACGATGACTATTACGTGCACGCGTATGTGGATCTAGGATTCCTGTACTGGAATGCCAAAGATATCTTGACTCTCTTGCCTACGAACGTCTCGCATACGACGAGTGTTCTCCAAGTCTTTTTTCCTAATCGACACCATTTTCTTCGACTAGGCGATTTGGACAACTACTCCAAAGAATGGGGTCAACCGAACCAGATTGTCCTCACATCGAATGAAGCGGCTTTCGTCGCTTCGAAATCCCTGCATAACAAGTCGCTCTTCCCTTGGATGTGTAAAATATTCATGAGACCTCTGACGAAAATTGAGGAGGACGGGGAAACGTATATCACCCTCCGAGAGACTGTGCAAGACGAACAAGAAAGGAAAAAGAGTCCTCTCTTTTTCATCACTCAATTCGGGATCCATCATCTCCCCAAAATCATCCAGAGACATCAAGCCTTCGTTGAAAAGTATCAGAAAGAGGACGATGGTGATGGTGATGATGATGATGATGATGATGCGATATGGTCTCCAGTCGCTTAAAGAAGGGGAAACGTTCTCCGCTTTCCCTATTCCATAGACTGGAGAGTTGAATCAGGAGACCAAAAAAATGGGTCTTGGAAGGAATGAGTGCATTTCAAAATGCATTCGATTCCTTCCAAGACCCATTTTTTTGGGCCACTCTCTCCTCCAATCTTGGGAGAGAGAGAGAGAAAAGAAATTTATCATCTCCTGTCCACCCAAAAAGAAACTATGTATTTTTGTTTTTCTGGATGCGGCCGAATTTGTAGAGGAATCGTCCAGAAACCGGCCCTCAAGCCCATTTTCAGACTACTTCTATACATATTCGGTCATCAAGATGGTCCGGAGACGACTTTGTTTGGAAATCATTTCTATATAGATGGTGAAATTTGTATAGCCATTTCTAAAGAATCTCAGAGAAAACTAAAAGCGAGATTGCAAAAAAAGAAATAGCCTCCAGTGAACACAATTCCAACGACAGTGGATAGGAAAAGTGAAGAGTTGAAAGTGAAAGTTGAAAAAAGAAATGGGATCGGCTAGGAAAAATTTTTCAGAGCTCAGAAAAAAATTCTGAAATGTAAAAAAAAAAAAAAAAAAAACTTTTTGTTAATTTTGATCATGTCTTCTAGACATGATAAAAATTAACTCACCCCCTTTTGTCTGGGAATGTTGTCTCCCACTTTCTAAAAATAGACCATGACACATCCTTTTAAAGAATAGAATTCCAAGAAAAGACTGGGTTCTGGTCTATTTTTAGAAACGGTGAGACAACATACCCAGACAAAAGGGGGTGAGTTAATTTCACTTTCAACTCTTCTCTTTTCTATAAAAGCATTCCACGTTTCTGTTCAGAACACTGTGGGCTGTTGAAAAGGCAACACGCCTCCCTCTCTACCCTAATCGGGAATCCTGATCCAGGTTTACCCCTCTTCACGCTACCCATCTTCACCCATTTCTAAAGAATCTCAGAGAAAACTAAAAGCGAGATTGCGAAAAAAAGAAATAGCCTCCAGTGAACACAATTCCAACGACAGTGGATAGCTTTTTGGGGTCCCTCCAGATATATTACCGGTGACCGATAGGTTGTTCAGGGTCTACAGCACAGACTCAATGTACCCCCTTTTGTCTGGGAATGTTGTCTCACCGTTTCTAAAAATAGACCAGAATCCATTCTTCTCTTGGAATTCTATTCTTTAGAAAGAATGAGTCATGGTCTATTTTTTAGAAACGGTGAGACAACATTCCTAGACAAAAGGGATTAGTTAATTTTTATCATGTCTAGAAGACATGATAAAAATAACAAAAAGTATTTATAATATATATTATATAATATATATATTATATATTTTTTCTTTTTTTTCTGACTCAGAATTTTTTCTCGGCTCTCAGAAATTTTTCCCAGCCGATCCCATTTTGCTTTTTGACTTTCACTTTCAATTCTTCTCTTTTCTATACTTTCCAACCCCATTTTAAGTATATCTCTATACAAATTCGGTATAAAATTGTCCGGGGACGACTTTGTCCGGAGACGACTCTGTGTGGACTCAACCATGATGTCATTTTAATATAGTGGAATGTGTGTAGAAATAGTCGGAAAAAGGACTCGAACACCCGTTTTCAGTATATTCCAATACAAAATAGGGCAGTCCACAACATAAAAAAGACATCATTTTTTTCTTGGATAGAGCTCCATTTGTATTTGAATATACTGAAAACCAACTCGAACGCCCGTTTTCAGTATATTCCAATACAAAATAGGGCAGTCCACAACATAAAAAAAGACATCATTTTTTTCTTGGATGGAGCTCCATTTGAATTGAAATATACTGAAAACCAACGTGAACGCCCGTTTTCAGTATATTCCAATACAAAATAGGGCAGTCCACAACATAAAAAAAAGACATCATTTTTTTCTTGGATGGAGCTCCATTTGTATTGAAATATACTGAAAACCGACGTGAACGCCCGTTTTCAGTATATTCCAATACAAAATTGGTTGTCCACAAAATAAAAAAAAGACATCATTTTTTTCTTGGATCCAGCTCCACTTGTATTGTAATATACTGAAAACCAACGTGAATGCCCGTTTTCAGTATATTCCAATACAAAATTGGTTGTCCACAACATAAAAAAAAGACATCATTTTTTTCTTGGATCGAGCTCCATTTATATTGTAATATACTGAAAACCGACCTGAACGCCCGTTTTCAGTATATTCCAATACAAAATTGGCTGTCCACAAAATAAAAAAAAGACATCATTTTTTTCTTGGATCCAGCTCCACTTGTATTGTAATATACTGAAAACCAACGTGAAAGCCCGTTTTCAGTATATTCCAATACAAAATTGGCTGTCCACAAAATAAAAAAAAGACATAATTTTTTTCTTGGATCCAGCTCCACTTGTATTGTAATATACTGAAAACCAACGTGAACGCCCGTTTTCAGTATATTCCAATACAAAATTGGCTGTCCACAACATAAAAAAAAGACATCATTTTTTTCTTGGATCGAGCTCCATTTGTATTGAAATATACTGAAAACCGACGTGAATGCCCGTTTTCAGTATATTCCAATACAAAATTGGCTGTCCACAACATAAAAAAAAGACATCATTTCATTCTTGGATCGAGCTCCATTTGTATTGAAATATACTGAAAACCGACGTGAACGCCCGTTTTCAGTATATTCCAATACAAAATTGGTGGTCCACAAAATAAAAAAAAGACATCAATTTTTTTCTTGGATCGAGATCCACTTGTATTGAAATATACTGAAAACCGACTCAAACACCCGTTTTCAGTATATTCCAATACAAATTGGCAGTCCACAAAATAAAAAAAGACATCATTTTTTTCTTGGATCGAGCTCTATTTGCATTGAAATATACTGAAAACCGACACAAACACCCGTTTTCAATATATTCCAATACAAATTGGCAGTCCACAAAATAAAAAAAGACATCATTTCTTTCTTGGATCGAGCTCTATTTGTATTGAAATATACTGAAAACCGACTCAAACACCCGTTTTCAGTATATTCCAATACAAATTGGCAGTTCACAAAATAAAAAAAAAGACATCATTTCTTTCTTGGACCGAGCTCTATTTGTATTGAAATATACTGAAAATCGACTCAAACACCCGTTTTCAGTATATTCCAATACAAATTGGCAGTCCACAAAATAAAAAAAAGACATCATTTCTTTCTTGGATCGAGCTCCATTTGTATAGAAATAGCCTAGAAATCAGTTCGAACGCCCGTTTTCAGTATATTGTAATACAAATGAAATGACATGAAAAATGCAAAAAGAGGAAAAGTAGCCTGCCTACCTTGACGGAAATTCTATTCCAAAAGGGGAAAACTTGTATCCAGGTGGGCCCACAGCACGGCCGGAACTCAAGCGAAACTCGATAGGTTGAAATCGATCCATTAAATAACATTCTTAAAAAACAGTAAAGTTTTATTCTATTCCAAAAGGGCAAAACTTGTATCCAGGTGGGCCCACAGCACGGCCGGAACTCAAGTGAAACTCAATAGGTTGAAATCGATCCATTAAATAACATTCTTAACGAAGAGTAAAGTTTTATTCACATCGAGTCGGCTGGGAAAAGTTTCTGAAAAATAAATTACCCCCCCTTTTACTCTGAAAATTTGCAAAATTGATGTCTTCAATTTTTCAAAAATTGAAGACATCAATTTTCAGACTAAAAGGGTTTTTTTTTTTTTTTTTTTTTTTTTTTTTTTTTTTCAGCTAGAGAAATTTTTCTTCGGCTCTCAGAAATTTTTCGGCACTCGACTGGATGAATAAAACATCCCCGTTTCTTTAAGAATGGGCTCACTGTTAACAATTTCAGCATTCGACGTTTCGCGTCCAATAATAACTGCCGGGTGTTCAAGAATGCAGATGCACCTACTAGATTTTCTACAGAGAAGCTTGACTGGATGGAGAGAGTGGATGACTTTTTCCAAGATTCTCGACTTTGGACCGTCAAGAGGTAATGGATCTTTTTGTTTTTTTTCTTTTAAGAAAATTTATGGATAGATTCATTTCTTTTTGAATGGACCTAGAAAAATAGGACAAAGTTCTTTTCCAAGATTGGATGAGAGAGGGACCCAAAAAAAATGGGTCTCGGAAGGAATCGAATGCATTTGCACTCATTCCTTCCAAGACCCATTTTTTTTGGTCTCCTGATTCGTCTCTCTCTCTCCCTCTCTTCTCAGTCCATTTCCATAAATATAGGGAAAGCGGAGAACCTTTCCCTACTTATTTCTAAAAATCTTGTCTTTATTTTGTTTTCTCCTGAGTTTATGTATATATCAATTCAAATACTTTTGAGAACGGTCATCCCAATTCTCTGTCGTCTTTTCGGTTTCATCGTCGCAACACTCAATGGACATAGTCTCAGTGGATTTTGGAGCATGGGTCGTCTGTTCATTGTCCCAACACTAAGTGGACATAGTCTTAGTGGATTTTGGATCATGAGTCGTCCGTTCATCGTCCCAACACTCAGTGGATTTTGTCTTTGGATCCTCTGAAGATATTTTGGGGGTCTCATGAGATTCTTTGGAAGGTTCGTCCCAACAGGCTGCTGGATCGTAATGGGGAATATTTTCAGGTATGTCTCCCCAACCCTCCGTCTTCCTCGAGTTATTGGAGGAAGTTGACGAAAAAGAAGAAGAAGAAGTAGAAGAGCCCATCAAGTTTAAAGGCGTATGCTCATCCGGATGTTCCATCACTTGGAAACAGGACAGATTATCCCATTTCTGGATGAGGTTATCGTACGCTTTTGGGGACGGATCCTTCTCTAACTGATCGTAGGCCTTATCAAAAGCTTGCAGAGGATTGTCTGCTTCCTCCTGAATCCTCTCCTCTTTCTCCGTTCCGTCTGGATAGACGTGATTGATATGAAAATCTCCTTCCGTAATATGCCATCGATAGTTGCGCACTTTGGTTTCGGCACAATGGAAATATTTCATCCTTTGATGATGTCGGGCTCATTTTTCCCGATACTTCCAAATGATTCCATCTGGCACATAAATTTCCGTCACGGGTTTTTGATAATCCAAGGCTTTAGCAAAGAATTTAGCTTTCTGGCATCCCACCACATAAATCGTGGAGAAGCTGTGAGTGAGCGATTGGAGAATGCGTCCTAAATGGTTGTAGGGAATATGACCCTCGTTCCAACGAAGTCCGTGCCGGTTTCTCGTCAGCCAGGCATTTGTCTTTTGGTTTTTTCACTCAGTTGGTGGAAGGGGTGAGGAGGAGTAAACGTCAACGATCCCACGGTCAAAAAATCTTTTGTCGCAGAGCCCAATTCTTTTAAAACATAGGTAAATTCACCCTTCTTGTGGTTGTAGGACTGGAAACCCTCTAGATCGAGCACGATAAAGTTTTCTGAACACGCCATGGCGATGAATACGGTGATGTCTTCCACAAACAGGAGCAAAAAAGAGAATCGAAAAGGTATATATGTATAACAGGGAAGATCTAGAAAGGGGGGAAAAAACAATAAAACGTTTTAGAGTCGTCGTCTTGAAAGAGACATTTTTCTTTTCAAAGGGTTAAGAAGTTTCAAAGGTCTTTTTAAATGAAGTTATGATTATTATCATTATTAAAAAAAAACTAAGAATCAAATCGAGTTTATAGATCACCATATTCATAGGACCAAAGGGACTTACCAGCTCAGTTCACGTCTTCTTCTGTTCTATGAAGAAATCTCGCGGAGGACACACACTTTTATACTCGTGCGACATCTGTCGGGATCGCGACCCCATCTAAATGTCAGGGTCATTCCCACCTCTTAAAAGGATCGGAATGAAAGAAACACTTTGATAAAAAATATATTTATGAAAAGATATCTGAGGGTCGTGAGAACATTTTCTCTCCCCAACCCCCGCCTATTTCAAAAAAAAATAATAAAAAGTCTTTCTTGGATCGCGTCAAGATTACAAAACAACTCACAGGACTTGTTTATCTCGATCTTGTCAGGGTCACCGTTTCACATAAGAAGATGGATGGACCCTGAACTTTAGACATGATAAAAATTAACTCTACCCGCCTTTTGTCTGGGAATAGGGTCTCACCGTTTCTAAAAATAGACCAGATCCCATTCTTGGAATTCTATTCTTTAAGAAAGGAGTGATGGTCTATTTTTAGAAAGTGTGAGACAACATTCCCAGACAAAAGGTGGGGTAGAGTTAATTTTTATCATGTCTAAAAATTAACAAAAAGTTTTTTTTTTTTTTTTTTTTTTTTTTTTTTTTTTTTTTTTTTTTTTAAAGGCAGAAAAATTTTTCTGAGAGAGCTGAGAAAGATTTTTCCTCCCAATCTTTTTCGACGATGAAAAGGGAAAAACTACTGATCCGATCTCCCTACGCTTTAGGGAAAAAAATACTTATGAAATATTCATGTGTTGAAATTGACTATTCAAATAAGTGACATTTTGTTTCTCATTGGAACTGTTCAACGGCGAGTCCACTTGTCTCATTCTTTGGGGTAGGGGATGAAAGTACAGCGGTTTGTTGAAATCGATGATAGTTTCCTCTTTAGTCGGCGGAACTGTAAATCTATCCCGTCTTAACTCTTCTAATCTGTTTGAAAGTCTTTCCACTTGCTCTGCTAAGGTTTCCTCGGTACTCATGATCTCTCTTAGTTTAGGGAAGTCTTGACGTATTGGCTAGAGAACAGAGGGTCTTTTTCTCTCTATACATATATCATGTGGGAGCGTGTGATTTATAAATCCTTGTGAAATCTTTCTACGTCTTGTGTAACTTGGAAGATTCGTCTTGTGTAACTTGGAAACTTCCTCTTCTTCTCGTCGATTGGGCTGGAGTTATAGAAAAGAAATGGGATTGGAAAGAAATCAACATATTACAAAAAAAGGAACTTTTTTTTTCTATTTTTTTTTCTCTAGGGATTTACATACCATTTCATTCATGAACATTCAAGGGTTCTCTCCAAGACCAAATTTTAGAAGAGGACCACAAAGAGTACACTTGAGGATCCTCTTTCAGGTCTAGGTGAGATAAGGGTTGAGACCAATATTCTTGGGTCTCTAAAGCATCCCAACTTAGACATTTATTATTATTATTATTAGAAAGTTCATCCTCCTCCTCCTCCTCATCGTCGCACGAGTTCTCCTGGGGAGATTCTTCCGCCTCCTCTTCGTCTTCCACAGCTTTGCTTTCGGAGGGGTAACAATGTAATTTCCGGAAAACGTAACTACCCTCCATCAAATGGTATCGAAAATTTCTCACCTTGTTCTCGGCACAATGAATCATCTTTTGGAAATATTGGTGTCGCGTGCATTTCGACTTGTTCCGCCACTCGGTTTTCCCTGGGATGTAAAACTCATAAACGGATCGCTGGCAGAGCTTGCTGAAAAATTCGGCTTTATCGTATCCATTGACGTAGATCACCTCCACATTTTCGGTCAGTATTTTCAGGATCGTAGGAAGATGCTCGTAGGAAAGACGACCCTCGGTCCATTGCAGGCCGTGTCGGTTATTTGTAGTCTGGTTGACCACAGCTTGATTGCGGGACGAAAGTCATCATAATGGACAGGAGGGAGAAAAATCATGGATCCGCATAAGGTTAAATCGCAAGTGATGTAGCCCAGTTCTTTCAAGATGAAACATATATCTCCCGTCTTTGGATCATAACAGTGAAAGTATTCCATGTCCAGAACAATGTAGGAATCTTTGAGAGGTTTGGTACTCAAAATGTCCATCTTCTTCAATTGAGGAAAAAAAGAAAACAAAATTCTCTCTCTCTCTCTCGCTGTGTGTCCTGAAGGAAAAAATGGATAGCGTTCTCTCGCCGTCTCCTCTTTTATATATATAGAGAGAGAAGGTTGCACGTGACAGGTCGTATGAATTCTGGGAAAGGTCACATTCGTATATATATTTGATTTTTGAATAATATCGTGCGTATCTCAATACACATCCATCATAATAATAATAAAGGTCACCTTGGAAAGAAAAAGAAATAAAAAACATGGAACTCGTGCTCGACTTTGAAGGTTTCTACGATTCTCAAGGAGCCTTTATTGTGAAAGAATTGGCTTACTGTACTTCTCGAGGGGTATTTGTTTTTAAACCCCCGTTTCCATGGCAAATGCTCACCGAGAAAGAAAAAGGAACCGCTGTGTGGGCGAGTGATTATTATCACGGCTTGTCGTGTTACGAAGGAGAAATTCCGTACAGTTATTTTCCATGGGTGTTAACGATGTTGACGGAACCTTTTTCCATGATTTGGGTGCGAGGAGAAATGAAACGGCGGTTTTTAGAGAAATGGTTGCAAAGATCCATTTATTGCATTTCGGGATCGACTCAAGAGATTCTCAAATACAATGGGATCGAACACATGAATTGTCCTAACCATACAAAAGGTTTTTTCCATTGCGCTCTACAAAAAGCAGTTCGGTATCATTATTATTTAAAGACACAGAGAAGAAATTCGCAAGGTCGATCCTGCACAATTCAATCTTGACAGAACTCATTAAAAAAAATACATATATCACGTTACTTCTTCAACAGCACAGATGGTTCTGAAGCGGAATTTGGAATTTTGAAATAATAGATCAGTTAGAAATCATTCTTAAAAACAAATGGTAAAGTCTCGAATCGGCTGGGAGAAAAAAAAAATTCTCAGAGGTGAGATAAAAATTCTCTAATGAAAAAAAAAAAAAACTTTTGGTTAATTTTTATCATGTCTTAGAGATGATAAAAATTAATGACCCTCCCTTTTGGTCTGGGAAGGATGTCTCACCCTTTCTAAAAATAGACCATGACTCATCCTTTCTCTAATGGCAATCATTCCATGAATGAATCACGATTTGTTTTTCAAAAGAGTGAGACAACATTCCCAGACGAAAAGGGAAGGGGGTCGTTAATTTTTATCATGTCTAGGACATGATAAAAATTAACAAAAAGTTTTTTTTTTTTTTGAGTTGGAAAATTTTTCTCAGCTCTGAAATTTTTTTTCCAGCCGACTCAAGACTTTACCATTTATATTTACGAATAGTCTTTGGATTATTTATTTATTTTCTTTTAAAAAGAAAAATTCTCAGCTAGACCTATCTATTGGCTTAACATTCTGGTCATAGAAACAGTCTACAATCTCATTTTTTTTCGAGGCTAATGCACGGGTTCTCCAATCAAAAGGGTTACTATAAAGGGATTGGTTTGAATGCATTTATCTGCAAATGTTGTAGGATTCTGTTGTTGAGAAGGGGGTATATTATTATTATGATGATGATGATGATTGTGGCAGATTCGTTTTCTACATGGAAGTCTAATCTCCTCCGAACACCTTTTCTGGGGATCGTTGATAGATGGTTTTTCAATAGGAATCGTTTCCCTCGGATCCTCAAGAGATAGAGGGGAGTTCCTGTCTTGAGACATGAAGCGGTCTCTCCTCCTCCTCCTCCTCCTCGAGAAGTCTTGAGAAAGGGAGAGGATTTTCGGTTCCCTTATTCTCGAGGGGTCTTGACAAATTGTGAGGTCCCTTCTCTTCGAAAGAGAGAGAAGTTTTGGTTCCCTTATCCTCGAGGGGTCTTGACAAATTGAGAGGTCCCTCCTCTTCGAAAGAGAGAGAAGTTTTGGTTCCCTTATTCTCGAGGTGTCTTGACAAATTCAGAGGTCCCTCCTCTTCGAAAGAGAGAGAAGTTTTGGTTCTCTTATCCTCGAGGGGTTTTGACAAATCGTGAGGTCCCTCATTTTCGAGGGGTCTCGATAAATGGAGAGGTTTTTCATCTTCGAGGGGGTTTGATAAAGGAAGAGGTCCCTCCTTCTCGAGGGGTCTTGATAAATGGAGAGGTTTTTCATCTTCGAGGAGGTTTGACAATGGGAGAGATCTCTCCTTCTCGAGGGGTCTCTCTTCCTCAAGGGGTTTTGGGGAAGGGAGAGGTTTTTCATCCTCGACGGGTTTTGACAAACTGAGAGGAATCTGAACAGGCTTCTCCTCATCCCCATCATTATCGAGGAGGATGAGGATAGGCTTTTGGAAAGGTTTTTTCTTTTTCTTCTGAACAGGCTCCTCTTGATGCTCGGGGAGAGGGATGGGGTAGTTGTTCCACCATTCTATTTTTTCTTGCTCGAGGATTTTTTCAAAAGTCGTGGCCTCTCTAAGATGAGACGAACGAGGAGAGTCCTCGAGAAGAATATAATAGGTATTCTTCCCAGTCTTTTCGATCGAGAGAGGTTCGTGCAAACATTTGTGCAACCATTCACTAAAATGAACGAGAATCCCTTTTGTCTTCTCAAGACGATCCATAATCCTATTCATTTGCGAGACGGTTAGAAAGTGGGACGTGTAAAAATATTTGGCTCGTTTCATTAACAAAATTTGTGCATCCAAAGGTGGAATGTCACGAGCCATCAACACGTTTTCGTCGGACAAAAATTGGTCCCGCATCTTTTGATAACTCCCCACGGTATAATAACCCGCACATTTTGAAAAATCGGAGGCTTTCAGGTAAACGACTCCTTGGATGATATAAAAGGAAAGATCAACATATTTATATTTGAAAGGAATACACGTAGTGAGCTGGGGATGCCTCCTCATGATCCACTTGGACAAAAATACGACTTTGGGGCTCTCCCCTTTTATTTATAGAGAGAAAGAGAGTGTGACCTTCCCTTCCCTCCTCCTCCTCTCTCCCTGCTTCCTCTATCTCTGGACGTCCTTGGATTGGAAAGGTTGACTTTGAAAAAAAAAAAGAAGGTCATGGTTGGATAATTTTTTGTTTATTAAATTATTACTTTCACTTCCTCATTCCCACACACATTCATCTTTTTAAGAAAAGAAAAAGAGGTCATGGAGATAAGATTTCTTGGAAAGAAGAGAGAGAGAGAAACAAAAAAAAAACAAATAAAACGGACGTCATAGAGCCTCTATGTGTGTCTCTCTGTGTCTATATAGATATATAAAAAGACGAGAGTACTGGGCGAGATCATTTCTTTTCCATTGGGAGCCATGTCGCTATTAGACGTTTTTCCAACTCAACGGATTTCGAACGGGGAGGATTTGAAGACGCTAAAGCAAATCTCCAACTTGAAAATTTTTTTGGCGTGTCATTGTGCGACATTTATTCAGCATTTACCACATCATCAAGCGATCGTTTCTTTCAACCAAGATGTCGAATCCTCCAACGTGCTCGTTCAGAATATATACAGAAATTTATTCGAATCGCAACAAACGAAAGAGGAATCTCCCTTCTCTTGGAATCGGATGGATCGAGCTTTGAGACGGCCCATTCAAACAGACCGGCGATATACGGATCCGCGCACGAGTTTTCGGTGGAAGAATATTTTTCTCACGAAACGATATTTTACGTTTGGAGTGAGAACGACGGCTGAGGACGAAGTTCATATTGTTCAAACCACAGCCGCTCCTCTCGCCTATTACGAATCATCGTCCCCCAATCTGAAGGAAAGAAGTTTTAAAGTCAGCGACAGGATGAAATATAAGAAATATATTCTAAGACCTTTTCAAAACTATGTCGTTCCCCCGAAAACGCAATATCTCATCGTCACAACCCAGAAGAGTCTCTTTCTCGTCGATCGGTGCTCGTACTCGCTTTGGAAACAATTGAAAGAGGAGATTTCTTTCCAATCGCCGATGATGTTTCAAGAAAAAGAAGAAGAAAACCCTCCGCCACCTTTACCCATCCCTTCCTTAGATTATAAGAGGAGCTGGACCAAACCGTCGTCATGGCCCGAAACAAAATCGACCCGGCAACGGAATGAAATTGAAGTCATCACAATTGAAGATGAGGAGGAAGAAAAAAAATTACCTCTTAAAAAACGGTCGACTTACCGGAACCTACCTGGCGTGCAAGATCCGCTTCAGAATCCAGAAGCTTCTTCTTCTTCTTCTTCTTCCCCGACTTGTTCAAACAGGCAACCTCTTTCGGACTCCTCACAGACAGAACTTCTTCTAGTATCCTCTTCTTCTTCTTCTTCTTCTCCTCCAACCTGTCCCGACATCGCAGAGGTAGAATGTCAGACGGGTCCACAAGCTTCAAAAAGTCCCGACATCGTAGAGGTGGAATGTCAGCCGGGTAAACAATTTCCAACAGGTCCAGAAATCATGGAGGCAGAATCACAGCCGGGTTCACAAGTTCCAACGGGTCCAGAAATCATGGAGGTAGAATTTCAGCCGGGTAAACAAGTTCCAACGGGTCCAGAAATCATGGAGGTAGAATCGCAGCCGGGTCCAGACATCCTAGATCCCTCCACTCATCCCAAAGAGACTCCAAGTGTTTCAAGACAGCCTTGTGAGGATCCAGCCCTTCCCGTATGGAATGATTATATGGACTTACAAAATTTGGTGCAACAGGAAGGAGAAGAAAATAATCATACGGATGGGTGGGTCAAAGACTGTTTAGATCATTTAACCTCGAATGAAATTGAACTGTTATGGAATTGCATTTCTGAAATCACATCGGAAATGGGATAAAAACCAAAACAAAAAAAAATTTTAATAACAAATGGGAGGAGGGTCATGATGTCAATTAAAAAAAATTATATAGAGTCCAATCTTGGTGGTTCACTTCAGTTTTCCAGCATGAGGTGATCCACGTTTCCCGAAATATGGATCCCATTCCAAGAGAGATTGTGTAGAGCCTTCACTTCAGTTCTTTTTTTTTCCTACCAAGAGGAGAGGGTCCCCAAAGGGCTACCCATGTCCAAAGAGAGAAAGTGTAGAGCGTTCATTTCAGTTTTTTTCCAAGTTTAGGGGAGGGAGGTCTCAAAATGACACACCCCCATTTTCAAAGAGAGATGGTGTAGAGCGTTCATTTCTGTTTTTTTCCAAAGTTAGGGAGTTTTCAAATGGCTACCCATTTCAGAGAAAGAGAGAGAGAGAGAGAAGGTGTAGAGCGTTCATTTCAGTTTTCCAACATTAGAAGGTCCCAAAATACCTTCTGAATTCAAAGAGAGATCGTGTAGAGCGTTCATTTCCAGTTCTCCAAGATCAGAAGAAGAGGGTCCGCTTTTCCCAAAAGGGCTTTCCGCATTCAGAGACAGCGAAATGCAGACTTCAGTTTTCTCCCTCCCCAAGAATAGAGGGTCCCAAAATGGCTTCCCATTTCAAAGAGAGAGGGAGAGGCGTTCATTTCCATTCTCCAAGATAGGGTCGTCTGCTTTTTCCCAAAATGGCTTCCCAATTCAAAAAGAGAGAGAGAGAGTAAAAGGGTGTGTAGAGCGGTCATGTTCATTCTCCAAGATAGGGTCGTCAACTTTTTCTCAAAATGGTATCTCCCCATTCAAAAAGAGATCGTAACCAATTTTTTCCAGTTTTTTCCAAGATGGGGGGGAGAAGAAAACCTAGGATGGAATAACACGACACACAGAGAGAAAGAGAAAAAAAAACGCCATCTTGTCATTTTCTGATAGGGTACCGGTGTTCGAATACTTTTGTGACCGACTGTCTGATTATACAGGGAGAACCATAAAATCGGAAAAGCGATGGGTTTCACAGTTAACGAGGCAATCGAAGACAGACTGGGAAAGAGAGATCCTTTTTTTAGCTGAGAAGCAGATTGCCCTGAAAATCCGTGACTCTGATCATATAATTTCTCCATAGACTCTTTGAACGGTATTCAGGAGACATCCTCCATGAGGGAAAAAAATCTCCCTTTCCCCTTCTAAATCGACTGGAAAGAGAATGAGGTGGAAGAGATCCATCCACGAGAGATCATACTCTTGAACGTCAGACAAATATGAAGTCGAATAGCTTAAACAAAAAATGATTGAAATGTCATCGAGTCTCGAAAATCTAGGTCTCTCTCTCTCTGAAGGAAATGAGAAAATGGGAATCTGCGTTTTTCTTCCTCAACGGCTGATATTCATCTGAAGTGACACTCGAAATGCTTAAATAGATAAACGAGAATCCATTCTTAAAAAAAATGACGCTGTGTCGTCAATTGGAGAATCGAGTCGGCTGGGAAAATATTTTGAGAGCCAGAAAAAAATTGTTTCTAAATCTATAAAAAAAAAAAAAACTTTTTGTTAATTTTTATCATGTCTTTAGACATGATAAAAATTAACTACCTTCCCCTTTTGTCTGGGAATGTTGTCTCACCGTTTCTAAAAATAGACCATCACTCATCCTTTCTAAAAAGAATAAAATTCCAAGAATGGGTTCTGGTCTATTTTTAGAAACGGAGAGACAACATTCCCAGACAAAAGGAGGGTAGAGTTAATTTTTATCATGTCTTTAAGACATGATAAAAATTAACCAAAAGTTTTTTTTTTTTTTTTTTTTTTTTAAGAGTTAGAGAATTTTTTTTCCCGGCTCTCAAAATTTTTTCCCAGCTGACTCGATTCTCCATTGACAAGACAGCGGCATTTTTTTTAAGAATAAACTCTCGCTTATCTATTTAAGCATTCCCAGTTTGGCTTTAGATGAGTGTCAGCCGTTGAAGAAGAAGCATCCTGTCACTTGAGAGAGACATATTTTGAGGAGTCAACATGTTGTGTGGACCGTTGAGATCGATTTTTCTCTTCCCATTGTGTGGACATTGTTGAGCGTTTTGTGAAGCTTTGAAGGAATGGAGGGGTTTTGATAGAGAATATTTCTTTTTATTGAATTTTTTTAAAAAAAAGATTTAAGTTTCACATTTTATAACAGGTTTTACATGGAAAGAAGGTTTTTCTTCTAGTTTGACGACTTCTTTTTCTTGGGAGATGTTTCTATTGGAAAGATGAAAGGAAAGACGATTCCCACATTGAAGAAGGTTCATGAGAAACTCGTACGGATCTTGGTTCTCTTCTCGAGCCGAAATATCATACGGAATCCGGGACATGTTTTGCAATCGCTCCAGTTCCTCCTCGTATTTTTGCTTGCTCGCCAATTTCATGCGGGGACGAAACTGGTCCAGAATATACAATCCCTGGGGTTGAGTCACTCGAGAAAAAGCGACATATTGCTGAAATCGATTAAAAGGTCCGTGCATGTAAATTGCGATCGACGGAAAGGTGGCTCCTTGGGCTTTATGAGCCGTAATCGCTTCGGCTAACATCAAAGGAAACTGTTCGCGATAAAATGCGAGTGTTTTCGTCGAACAGGTGTCAATACGAATGGAGACGCGATCGATAGGAGCTAGACTATTCGAAAATTGCAGCCAGACACGCGTCACAACTCCGTCTTCATCCTGGTCTATTTGGTGTAGTGTTCCAATTGCTCCATTCATCCATCCTTTGGATCTGTCGAGCGTTTTAGTCAATTAATATGGCAATCCTCATTGTAAATGGAGGACGGATTCGAGATTCGCCATCTGAGATCGATGTAAATGTTGACTCCGTTTCATCATCCTCTTCCGCAATTTTTCGCTCTCGGAATAAATCACGTCTCGAGCCAGACACGAACAGTACGTCCCTCGGGATTGGAGACGTTTCATATTATATTTCTCTGCATCCTTGCTCGAAAAACAGAGAATAATAGCTTCGCGAGGAATTTCGTCGAAACTGCGAACGCGGGACTGAAAAAAGCCACATCGTCCGGTTCTAAAAAGTGATTTCTCGTTAAACGATCGAGTCTCTCCTCGTAATCCAGAGAGAATCGCATACATTCGACTAGTTCATAGTAGAGCGTGGATTGAGGCGTCCACCACCCTTCAGAATAAAAAATGGGCATGTCGCGAATCGGTTGGAGCTGCTGCAAATCTCCGAATTTCATCATATGCACATTCCCAAACGGCTTATCCGGCACATGACACAATTGTCGAAGTTGCTGGTCGAGGCGCGAAAATAAATTGGATCCGATTGTGGAAACGTTATCCAAAATCACCATCCGTAAAGGAGCATACAGGGGTCTGTAATAGTCTAAAGTCTCTTGGGTCAGAGGTCGAACAAAAGTCCCGTTCATTTGAAGACGCAGGGCATGATGCAAAGTATCTCCCGTAATGTAAACCGCTCCTTGAGCACTGAGTGCGAGTTTGAGAACCGAGCACGCTTCGCTAAAAAGAGGCGTTCGAATCAGAGTTTGGTATAAAGCTTGGATCAGGAAAGATTTACCCGTTCCGGCAGATCCTTGCACAATAATATCCAGAGGAGGGGGACGTTTCGATTCAGGTAACGCGTAATAAGTGTACAAACGGACGAGAACGTAGATCAGGAAATTGTATTGCTCTTTATTACATTGTCGAATACATTTTTGATAGGCTTCTTCGGACCACATATCCTTATACTGCAAATTCGTATAGCTTTCCCACTGCTTGGGAGGAAGATATTTCTTTCGCGGTCGGGAGTTCTTTTTAAGAACAGCATAACGTTCCTTTTGAAGTATTCGTTCTCGCTCTCGATTAGCTGAATTGCTTCGCCAGCGTCGTTTCTGTTCACGCATTCTTTCCCTAAGACGTTCTCTACTGGATAGGCTCATCGTGACACCACTCAAAAAGGTGAAGTGTGTGTATAGAAAATCACTTCCTTTAATTTATATATATACTTTTTGAGGAGGGGGGTGTGAAATGACCTCGTGTCGAAACGAACCAATAGCACTTCGAGAAGACTTGGAACGAGATAGGTTTCTTAGAAAGAGAGAGAGCGACACAAAAAAAATATATAAAAAATCAGAATGATTTATCCGTCGACCTCTGGGCTAAAAGTAAACAAACAAAATTTGAAAAGGTCAAGGTGAACTCACTGAATTCATCTTAGAAATCAGATAAGAAAAAAAATGAGGGTACCCATGTTTCCTCTTCAACAACATAGACTCATCTAAAACGAAACTCGGAATGCTTACACAAATAAACAAGAATCCATTCTTAAATAAAAAATGGGGACGTCTTGTCGATTGAGTTGGCTGGAAAAAATTTCTGTTACTCAAAAAAAAAAAAAAAAAAAATCTATTATCTGCTCTCCTAAAGCGGGTGGTTCACCTTTACAGTTTGGCATACAGACGGATTCGCATAATCCGGTTCCAAGACTCGTGAATTTTCCTCAACCGGCAACTCCACCCTTAGATACTTCTTCTTTGAATGAGTTTTCTAGCATTCTGAAAGAATATCTAAACGTCGTGAAAGAATTGATTCTTCCCCTGCATCGAAATGTTGAAGAAAAGAGCTCTGAATGTGGAAGCAAGGACACGGATCCAAAGCCAAATTCGGAGGGTTGAAAGGGATAGGTGTAAGTCCATTATTAAAAAAAAGAAACAATGGTCATGTCATGTCTTGTCGATCGAGTCGGCTAGAAAAAAATTCTCTAGATGAGATTGAAAAAAAAAAAAACTTTTGGTTAATTTTTATCATGTCTTAAGAGATGATAAAAATTAACTCTCTCTTCTTTTTTGTCTGGGAAGGATGTCTCACCCTTTCTAAAAATAGACCATCACTCACCCTTTCTCAAGGCAATTATTCCAAGAATGAGTCATGATCTATTTTTAGAAACGGTGAGACAACCTTCCTAGACAAAAAGGAGGACAGTTAATTTTTATCATGTCTAGAAGACATGATAAAAATTAACCAAAAGTTTTTTTTTTTTTTTTTTTTTTCATCACATAGAAAATATTTTCCAGAGCTCTGAGAATTTTTTTTCCCAGTCGACTCGATGATCCAAACAACAAGACATCCAAAATTGTTTCTAGAAGAAACTCTCGCTTCTCTATTTAAACCCCTCGCGTTTCCAACTTCAGATCCGTGTGTGCTGTGCACTCAACCTAGAATTGCGCTTTTCCTCCCTCCTGGAAAGAACCTTTTTTTTTTGCTGAGCTCTTAGCATTTTTTCTCAGCTTCATTTCCATTCTCCAGGTTTCTGTCTCCTCCTTTCCGTTAACACTGCAAAATTTCTAAATTTCTCATCACTCGGAGCTTGGAAATCTGTCATCAAAAAAAAACATGACATAGCTCTGCTTTCAAGGAGTCGGTTTAGATTCGTCAGGATCATGGCTGATTTTCCATGACGGCTCTCCAACCTCAATATTAGAGTTTGAAAGGAATAAGGTAAAAAAGTTCGTCCTAGATATCCAACGAAACGTAAAAAGAGCGACGAGGATCTAAAAAAGCTACGACTCTTTCCAGAAGGGGGAGGGAGCAATGGATATTCAGGTGAGTCCACAGCATGGACTGCACGAAAATGAAACGACTTCCGCAGATAACAGAATGTTCGAGATGTCTCTCGTCGATCAAGTCAGCTGGTAAAATTTTTCTAAGAGCTGAGAAAAATGTTCGCATACCTTCACAGAAATTCTTTCCAGGAGGGAGAAGTGTGTATCCAGGTCGAATTCACAGCACAGACTGAACTGAAGTTGGAAATACGAGTGGTTTAAATAGAGAAGGGAGAGTTCCTTCTAGAAACAATTTGGATCTGTCTTGTTTGGATCATCGAGTCGGCTGGGAAAAAATTTCTGAGTGATAAAAAAAAAAAAAAACTTTTTGTTAATTTTTATCATGTCTTCTAGACATGATAAAAATTAACTCTCTCTTCTTTTTGTCTGCGAAGGATGTCTCACCGTTTCGAAAAACAAACCGTGACTCATTCTTGGAATAATTGCCATGAGAAGGATGAGTTTTTGTTTCGTTTTCGAAACGGTGAGACATCCTTTCTTGACAACAAGAGGGGACAGTTAATTTTTATCATGTCTATAAGACATGATAAAAATTAACAAAAAGTTTTTTTTTTTTTTTTATTGTTCAGAAATTTTTTCTCCCCCTCCAACCAACTCAATGGACTAGACGATAAGTTTTTAAGAATGGACGTTTTGTTATTTATGCAGATATTCCGAGTTTCGCGTCAGGTAAATGCGCGCTCACCTTAGATTGGATTCCCTTCAGACAGGTCTAGAGATTGGATAACCCATCAAGAATTCTTCAACAGGTTTTTGGAAAAAAGAAATCGTCAAGAAGTGAGTATTGATTTTGATATTTTCTTTTCAACCTTGGGTCAGTTTCTAGTACATTCCTATACTAATTCCATTGTATTTAAAAAAAATAATGTCAGCACGGACTGATCTGACCCGAAACGCTTGCCCATCCAGTTGGCTGCTGGAGGGAGGGGGAAAAAAAAAGAAATTTGTTTTGAAGGATATGTCAATTCTTTTCTAAAAATAGATTTCTAAGAAAATAATGAACCTTTGTTGGAAATCTATTTTTAGAAACATGTCTAGACAACATGTTGACAAGGAAAAAAATTCTTTTTTTTTTCCTGAGAGTGAAATGATTTTTTTCTTTCCACCCACTTTTCTTATTCTTTCGGACCGCCTTTTTCCACTAGTATTTATATAGATCCGAGTTTTTCTGCTTACAGGGTTCATTCTCGTTCTTCCTTCTCAACCGAGCAAAACTAAAATGTCGACCGATGCTGTTGCAGTTCTACCTACCCTGGTGGAAATCACGCCCGTGTGTCATCTCGAAGTAGCTGATCAATGGGAACCTCTCTCCCGTTTCGAAGAATGGTTTCGGGACCCGGAGCGTATGGAACAAATCGTCCAAGAAACAATGTGCTATTTATCCTGTTACGATGGAAAAATCCTGCATTATTTTTCGTCCATCGAAGTTTTCAAGCACTTTGCTTTCCAATCGATGATGGAGGCAGGAACCTTTCGCTTACACGCTTATCTGCGATGGGAAAATGTGATCGCCGTCGATGCTGGAACCTTTTTAAAACTGTTTTACGTTTCACCCGAGTGGGTTCATATTCTTAAAACCGGTGAAGCTTCTATCCGTCTTTATGGATGGGAAATGGAATCAGAAGCCGACGGGTATCGTATGATTCCCTATCGACTGCGAGCTCGCTCCGTGTATATTATTCACGGACCTCTTTACTACCAACTCCAATTTCATGACAAGACGGTGTTTGCAGTAGACGCCCTCTCCAGGAAGAAAATGGAGTCTTTACGAGCGTTGCATCCTGAACAGTATTTTCAATTCCCTGCTCGCGAGGAAGAGAGGAGAAGGAAAAGATCCAGAAGGAGGAGACACCTAAAGAGGTACTAAAAAGAAGTCGGAAGGTAGAAGCATATTTTTTTTTTCATTAAAGAAAAAAAAAACTGTGGATCATTCTTTGTATATTTCTTGGAAAAAAAAAAGAAGAAAAGACTAATAGTCATAATAGAGGGAGTTAGGAGGGACCCTATCTATATATAACTCTCTATATAAATCGGAAGCGTCAACAGGACGGTCCACCGAAAACAATCTACCTTATCTTTCTCAGAGCAGAGTGGAAGAAAGGCCAAGATGCGTGGACTCAATGGAAGCAAAAAAATTCGAGTAGTTTAAATAGATAAGTGAGAAAAGATTTTGAGAGGTGTTGTTTTATGGATGGAGCTGGCTGGGAAAAAAAATTGGCAAAGCTCAGAGAAAAAATTTCCTAAATTGGAAAAAAAAAAAAAAAAAACTTTTTGTTAATTTTTATCATGTCTTATAGATATGATAAAAATTAACTCTCTCTTCTTTTTGTCTGGGAATGATGTCTCACCGTTTCGAAAAATAGACCATCACTCATCATCCTTTCTAAAATAATAGAATTTCAAGAATGGGATATGTTCTATTTTTCGAAACGGTGAGACATCATTCCCAGACAAAAAGAAGAGAGAGTTAATTTTTATCATGTCTATAAGACATGATAAAAATTAACCAAAAGTTTTTTTTTTTTTTTTTTTTTTTTTTTTTTTTTTCATAACTCGAAATTTTTTTCCAGAGCGCTGAGAAATTTTTCCCAGTCGACTCACTCATCCAAACAAGACATCTAAAATTGTTTCTAGAAGGAGCTCTCATTTTTTTCTATTTAAGGAACTCGAGTTTCGGCTTCCCATCAGTTTGTACTGTGCATTCAACCTGGATACCCATTTTTTGGGGGGGGAACTTTCGCAGTTTTTTTTTCCTGAAACTCTCTATGGATCAGAGAATCTCACACATATCCTCCTCCGTGGATCGAAATGGACTGACCGCCACATCTGTTTTAGATAATAGTTTTGAATTTTCCACCTCCTCCCCAAGATTGGACTATCTCAATATTTTTTTAAAAAGAAAAACGAAATTATTTTTTATAATTATTCTACAATTTTTAGTTTCCCCCCACTCTTTAAGAAGAATAAAAACATAAAGCACATTGAAACAGTTCCGATAAATTTTGAAACTGAAAATCCATCACCTTGTTCTCCACGGGACTAAAATAAGTTTCTCCGGTCTGAGAATCTTCTTGGATTTGAAGAGGTTCTCTCATCACACTCTGAAGCCAGGTCGAAAAGAGGAGAGCGTCTGGACCCAAATCGTTGAGCAGTCTTTCCAGGGAATCGAAGGTGATAAAAGGAGTATAGCGGAGAATCCGGCTGGGGCGGTCCGACGTATCGATCCAGAGATCCGTCGTTAAGGATCGGTAAGGGCGAAAAGGGGCTCGAGAGATCCATTGCTAAATAGTCCGTTGACTTTTCGGACTCATCCAAATCCCTTGCTGGGAAAGGCAAGTCACGAGTTCCGATCCTCGAAAATAGAGCGTGCCCGACCCCAAGTAAAACGTGAGGGGAATTGTCTTGGCGAAACGGAAACGAATCGCGAGGGAAAAAGACTCTCGCCGTAACCACTCCATGGCATTTGGTTTTCTCTCTCTCTCTCTCTCTTTCTCCTGAGGATGAGATGGAAAAAAAAAGAAAAGACAACTTTTCTCTCGGTTTCTTTTATATATAGGAAGAGAGAGGGGGGGAGGGTTCTCGAAAAGACTCATGGGAAATTTCTTCTTCTTCTTTTTGGGGTAGGTGGGAGGAACTCGTTTTTTTTGGCGGAGAGAATGCGTCGGATGACATCCCGAGACATTTAAAAAAAGAATAGATAGGATGGATTCTTCAAGTGGGAAATGCGGGGTGGTTAAGGGATCTTATTTTAAAGAATATTATTACCATTCTTCGAGGGTGAGTCGTCTTACCATTAAGTCAGGTAATCCGAGATAATGAGCATTCCTTTTGACATGCCTCATATGTTTTCTAATAGTTATGTAACATAAATTTTCCAGGCTAAGAATACGTGGTTCAACAGCATAATTGAGTAACCGCATATTTTCCTCTTCCAATTTTCCATTTTTTCGCCAGCGTTCTAAAACGGTTTTGGGATCGCAACACCGGACATTTGCACCAGCAAGCAACAACATATCCACGATGAGTTTGCATCGTAATTGACAGGCATAGTGTAAAGGGGTAAAACCAAAAATATCATGTTTGTTCATGTCGCATCCAAGAAGAATCAGTTGCCGAACGATATCATCCATTGAGAACAAAATAGCGAAATGTAAAACATTTCTTTTCGTTAATCTGTGTTCATAAAAAACGGGTGGTTCCGCGTTTATTATTAATTTTGTGAATATCCATTGATGAAAACTGTTAGAAAAACTCATATTGAATTCAACTCTATTAAATTTACGCGTAGCTTCTTTGATAGATAGGTAGGAGATATCCTTAAATTCTTCACTGGACGGGGTTCTTGAGAAGAGAGGGTAGAACCATGTTGGAGAGCACACACTCATTCTAAAAGGAAACACGGATTGAACTAAAGCGAAACTCGGAATGCTTAAATAGATGAGCGATAGTCCGTTCTTAAAAAATTGGATGGTTTTGTCCATCGAGTTGGCTGGGAAAAATTTCTGAGAGCCAAGAAAAAATGTATAAACCTTAAAAAAAAAAAAAAAAAAAAAAAAAAAAAAAAAAAAAAAACTTTTGGTTAATTTTTATCATGATTATCATGAAAATTAACTGTACCTTCTTTTTTATTTTGAATGATGTCACCTTTTCTAAAAATAGATTTCTAAGAATGAATCATGCTTTTCTTGGAAATTTATACTTAGAAACATGTCTAGACAACATGTTGACATCATTCCAAACAAAAAGGAGGGTAGAGTTAATTTTTATCATGTCTAAGACATGATAAAAATTAACAAAATTTTTTTTTTTTTTTTTTTTTTTTTTTTTTTTTTTTTTATCACATTAGATTTTTTTTTAGAAATATTTTCCACCAGTCGGTCGGTTTTACTTTCTTTTTTTGGAGATGTTGATAACGATATATAAGTCGATATATAAGTTTCACTCACTGGGTTCTGATTCATTCGTTTTCGCCTTTGCTTTCACGAGATATCGAGGCCGCTTCAGCATTTCGAAGGAAGCTCCTTTGATGTTATACTGTTTCTTCAATCGTCGCTTTAGATTAAATAAATACTGGTAATGAGTTTTTCCAAATAGTTTGGATGGAGGAGCATTGAAAAGAAACTGGAATAACTTTATCTGATTTGGATCCTTATAGACTTCTAAAGATTTAGACGCAAACGCTTTTCGTTTCTCTGGATCATCGTTTAGATAGCCCAAGATGTGAATCATCCTCAATTCCGTTTCTAAAAGTAATAAGACTATCAGCGACAGTTCATCTGTTTCATAATTGGAGAGACAGTGATTACGGATTTGATTCATCTGCTGTGCTGTAAAAAGTTGGTGTTTTCGACGACGAGGTTTCTTGACCACCACCTCATCTGCAGAAGGTAAGAACCATTTTCGTCGAATAGCATTTAAAGTATTTGAAATATATTTCGCGGAACGTTGTTTTTGATCGATAAGATATTGGTGATATTCTTGAAGTGTTTCGGTATGATTTAGATCTTTATGCATTTGTAAACACCAAGTTTCATATTGATTTTCATAAATAGAGTAGGCTAATTTACTAGTTTTTGAGGGAGACATGATGCTTCTTTTATTTTTGGTATAATGAAGAACTCTTACTTATTTATAATTTTTTTAATAGGTTTTTGAATCAAAAAAATATTTATAATAAGAAGAAGAAACAGTAGAAACAAAATGGCCGAATGTTGTCCAATTTGCTTAGACGAACTCATTGCCGAAGATGTAGAAACCATTTCTACTTTAACGTGCCAACATCAGTTCCACACGAAATGTATTGACATTTGGAGAGAAAAAGCATTGACGTGTCCTGTCTGCCGAGAACCGTTTGAAGATGTCCTGCAGAAATTAATTTCTATGTTTCTCCCTTTGCGACGTTCTTTTTTATATGATGTAATTTACGATTATGAAAACCGCATCAGGTTTTCAGACGATGAGGCTGATTTAGATGATTTACTCATGTATGAATTATTGGGACCTTGGGAAACTTCTGAGGAGGAAGAGGAGGAGGAAACAGAATCAATCGAACCTGAGGAAGAAAACCAGAGTGAGGAAACTAATTGAGACTGGAAAAAGGAATCGAGACCATAGATGGGTTTGAGTAAATTAGCCGATGACGGATGTAGAGATTGGACTCGAACCGATGGAATGGATTGGGACTGATATTCATCCCATTTCTTTAATCCCATCCGAAGATTTAAAGCCAATGACTTTTTCATATATTCGGAAAGAAGGAATTGCCAAGTTTTGGGACGATACATTCCAATAATCTCGAGAGCGTTTAACATGCTGGGATAGCATTCTTGAGCTGTACGACACAGTTTCAAATGAAAGACAACATCCATTTCATTCTCGACTTGCTTCCACCATCTCCCAGTTTGATATTTCCTTGGGTACAGCACTTCATTGTGTGGATATATTTCAGCCTCATCTTCGATCCACGGTTTCATGGTACTGGAAGGAAGGAGGTCGTAGGGATCGCCTAAATGATAATTCAGTAACTGACAATTAAATAAATTGAGATGAAGATGGCTCGTGAAAACAATGAGACGATCGGCATAGGCTGGTTTGACCACCGAGTCTCCAAAATTCGGTTCGATCCAGATGAGAAGATCGCAATGCGTGCCGTCGCATTCGTAAGATGGATCTAACCCGCTGACGAACCAATCGTTGGAATCGTCGAGAAGAATATGGACCGTTTTATGATGTCGAACAAAAAGGGTTTCCAAATGATAGGATAAGAGGGAAGGATGCCTTCCTAAATTACCTAATACAACGGTCACGGGTGCATCTTGACATTTCTTGAAAAGATCTTGAATGGAACCCATGCTGGTTGTTCCGCATACTTGATTCCCGAGACGAGTCAGAAAAGATCCCATGCTTCTTTATTTTTTTAACGCAGCTCGCATATATTCTTGATCTTTCTGGAATTCCGATTCAGGATAAGGTGGCTTTTGAAGACTGGCATTCACTTCATTATGAAATTGAAACCAGACGTGGGCAAAGTGTTCGCCTAAAAACCGTTCTTTATACGTTTTGAGTTTGGATAAGTAATGATACACACAAATCCCGCATCGGAGAGTTCGATATAAAGATTCTGTCACAAAGTCTCTCCAAAGAGTTTTCGCGAGACGAATATCCTCGTCCTGCTCGTCCTGAACTGAAAACTCTTCGGCCATCCAATGTAAAAGCCGCCAGTAATAAGGACCAAAGACCAACGTGTTATGGTAATTGATGTGATGAAAATAATCTTCGGCTGAAAAAGGTTGTGGGGATACGGAAATGCCGATCCGGGTCATCAAGTCTCGAATCGCCTGACTTTTCCCCTGGAGTAATTCAATCACCGCTTCGTCTAAAAAGAAAAAGTATTCGCTCTTCCATCGAATACGGTACAGGAGCGTTAAGACGCAGTACGTGGTCAATTTAAAGAGTTGAATCCAACTGTATTCGCCTACCCAAGCTCCAGGTCGTAGAAATGTCCGTCCCCATTTATCTTGGTTCATTAAATTGGCCATGAATAATAAATAGGTGACGACGACTTCATCTAATCGTTGTTGGGGCTCTTCTTCTCGGAAAGCGGTCGTAAAGTGGGTGACGTCAATACCCGGAGGAGGAGGTGGAGAAGAAGGGGTTTTGAAGTGTAAAAGTTCATGAATTTTATGAGCCACGAACGGTGAAACACGAGCCTGGCTTTCTTGGAGTTCGTTTGAAACGATCGGTTCATCTTCTAAATAAGTTCGTTTTAAACGTTTAAAGGTTTGAGCATCCATTCTCTTTACTTAAACCACCATTGACGAAAACGGCAATACCAATCTCCCACGTCTTTATTTTGCACCAAACTGCCGAGCAATTCCCCGAAAGTTGTAAAAATCGTCAGCTTGCGAATGTATCCAAAAGCCAGAAAGAGAAAAATGAGTCCGTTGATGAGGAGGAAAAGGAGAAAGAACCAGCTTTGTGTTAAAATGAGACAAAACAGGATCACGAAGGACGTATACGCTCCAGCGACTAAAAGCGTTCCTAATGTTAAGGAATCCATTTGTTTTTTTTCTTCTTCTTCTCTATTCTTGACCTAATGTCTCGTAATAAAGGGTCCGATACGTAATATTCTGGTAAGCATTATAAACGGGATGGTGGATAAAGAGAAATAATAAAATCCATAAGAGGATCGATACCATATTTTTGTTTTCTTTGTTCTGAGTCAGAAGAGAAGAGATAATAATAAAGTAACTCATATTAATTAAAAAAAAATGGTTCGAAGGGATAAATCCAAATCTGATAAAGCGGAACGAAAATTGCTTCGAATGGAAGCAGCTCCTCCTAATCATGTAGGAGACCCAGTCGTTGACAACCCCCTTAACAATCACCCTCCAAGCAATCCATCTAACCATCCTCCTCCAATCCATGACAATCCTCCTAATAATGATAATGTAGGCAATATTCCCATGGACGTGGATGAGGAAATAATTCGTCGGCATAGGCGAGATCTCCTCAATTACGAAGAATACTACCCCGATCGAATGAAATCAGATAAGCGCTATGCCAAATTGGCTGACGGAAATGAGATTTATGCTAAGAATCGACAAGGAGATGAATTTTATATGCTGGATCCCGATGGAAATATTGTGTTTGCAAAACAAATCTCTCCCATCACCGGTAAAATAACCCCTGTCTATGCCGTCGATCATCTGAACCGTTCTATTTTACCCGTCGACGCTCAAAACCGTCCCGTGTATGGATTTGATAGTGATGGGGAACCCATGTTTCCCATGGAAAACGGAAAAATGGTGTATCTGTTCTACGGAGGAAAAGAATGGTATCCGGAAAATCCTCAGACCAAAGAACAAATCTATGCTTTAGACGAGCACCATCGACCCTATTTTGCCAAAGACGAGCATCAAAAGCCTTACTATGCTCGAAAACTCGATGTCAATCAATTCCCTATCGAATATGCCCCTCTCGATTCCAACGGTCAACGGATCTATATTCCCTTAGAGAACAATAAATTCCAATACCCGTTTAATCTCGTCACAAAACGACCGCTGTTTGAACTCTCTCCGGATCAGGACGAAATGTATTTCCGAAACAATACGCTAGGTGAATATCATCCCGTCAACGAATTCAACGATGAAATTTACGCTCGAGATCGTTTGCACAATGAAATGCCGGCTAGGAACATCGATGGAAACCCTTATTACGCTAAGAGAGCGAGTGGGGACGAATACTATCCCAAGCAACTCAACGGTCTCGAAACGTATATTCGAATTGGAAATAGGGACGAACCGGCCTTAGATGCTTTAGGAGGAGGCATTTATGCGAAAGATGAAAACTTGGACGAATATTATCCGAGAATTTACCACGACGACAATGACGAATAAAGCAAAACGATTACCAAAGGATCTTCGATGGCAAAAGATGAGTATTATGCAGTCGACAATCTTGGAAATCAACGATATAGAAAGGATCGAAGGGAATTTGAAACATATATTACCACTGACGATCCCAGTCTACTGTATGCCCTAGACAAATATAAAGTTCCCCATTATGCTAAAAAACCCGTGTATATCGGTGGAGAAAAAAAATTTGAGGAGTATTATGGAAAAATCAATAACTTGCCCGTTTTTCTAAAGTACCAGGGTCGAGAAATTTATGCCAAAGAGCATTCCGGGGCCGAGATGTATCCCAAAGATTTGTTTGGGAACGACATGATTGCTCGAGATGCCGACGGGCGGTATTATTATGCTAAAGATGAGACAGGAAATGAAAAATATCCCTTGTTGGCCGACGATACGGAACACAAGCCCGAATACATGTCTTACGCCCTCGATAAAAACGGTATTCCGTTCTATCCTATCAATTCTCAGGGTAAACCCATCTATCCTAAAAATGCTACAGGCGATGAATTTTATCAAATCCTTCACCCTTTCACTCAGCAAGTCATCTTTGGAAGAGATACCGATCAGAACCAAGTGTGTGCACGGAAAGCGGATGGAGGCGAAATTTACCCGGATAGCGGTCAATTCGCCATGACGAGGCTGAAAGAATTCTTTTATGCTCATGATAAGAACGGGGTCATTATTTACCCGGTTGATCAACACGGCAACGAACGATATTTAGTGACGGACAAAGGATCGTACGATCAATTGATGAAAGATCCGGCCGTGAAACGATACGCCAAAGATGCAGACAATAATGAAATCTATCCGGAAATTATTCATGCCGATAAGCGCATTACCCAAAAACCTTTAGGAAACCGGTACGCTCAAAATAAATTGGGTGAATATTACTACCCGGTCGATCGATATAATAACGAGTACATTGTCCAGTTCAAGAAAGTGAGTGAGGAACAAATCTTTGCGAGTGGATACCCCATCACGTGTGATCAAATCATCATTGTTCCCAATTTAAATGACAAGCCCTGGATGCCTGCGTTTATACGAGACCCTAGAATTGAACCCGAAAATTTGATAGGCTACTTGTACCGATCGCATTCGAAACCGATGGATTATTTGACCAATTTGAGATCTAAACGCGCTTCTCGACACGGGTTCCAACCCTATAAAGTTATATATAATAACTCGGAGGGTAAAGTGGTCGAGAAAGTGGAAAGCGGTCTTCCAGGACAGGAAGATCCAGTGGAAGAGGAAGAGAAAAAGAAGAAAAGAAAGAAGAAAATATATGCCAACCCGATACAGTCTGACGAAAATAATCATCAATCCACCACCAACTGGACTAAAATCATTCTTTCTATGATAGGTATCTTGGCCATACTTGCGTTCCTAATCTGCATTAATATACTGTTTAAAAACTAAAGTCGTGAGAGAAAGAAAAATATCTGAAATAATCCATTCTTAAAAAGATTGGGATGTCTTTTCAATCCAGTCGGTTGGAAAAAAATTTTCAGAGCTGAAAAAAAAAAAAAAAAAAAAAAAAAAAAAAACCCTTTTTGTTAATTTTTATTATGTCTTCTAGACATGATAAAAATTAACTATCTACTCTTTTTGTCTAGGAATGATGTCTCACCCTTTCGAAAATTAGACCATGACTCACCCTTTCTAAAAATAAAATTCCAAGAAGTAAATGAGTCATGGTGTATTTTTAGAAACATGGTGAGACATAATTGAAAACAAAAGGGGATAGTTAATTTTTATCATGTCTAGAAGACATGATAAAAATTAACAAAAAGTTTTTTTTTTTTTTTTTTTTTTTTTTAATAGCTCTGAGAAATTTTTTCCAGTCGACTGGATTCACAAGTCATCACCATTTTTTTTAGGAATGAACTCTTTCTTATCTATCTAAGCATTTCGAGTTTCGCTTCAAATGTGTACGTGCTGTTGAAGAGGGACCCACCTAGATCCTAGTTGACTCATTCATGGGGAAGGAAAAAAAAGTATTCTATAACGTGTTGGATAATGTTGGAGGTAAGTCTCTTTCTTTTTCATTTTTTTCTAAAGATTTATGAATGACAAACGGAAAGGTTTCTTTCTTGTACTCTTGAAGGCGATGAAAATAAAACAAAGCTTCTTGGAAAGCACAATATTTGGTCCGACCTATATGTTTCGGACAAAACGATGAATATTCATAGTTCATTGGTATGGGCGCGGTATGAAACGCCTCCTTGTTCTTGGAGACGAAATTGAAATAAATAGGACGGGCCAGTATCTGGTACAAAACATTAATTTTCCAATAATGAGGGCAGTAAATGTTTTTATATCCTGCCGTTAGAGCTACGAGAAACGGTGTTAATTGATCGTACGGCAAATGACCCTCATTCCATGAAAAGCCATGCGTTATATCCGCTAACGGTAAATGAACACTCGATACACTTTGTTTGGCGGAATAGGATAATTCAGACCACGGTATGGGTGGTTCCACGTAGATAATGCCTTGGGAACGATCATGGGTGATATAAGCCACTTCTTTAATAATATAGTCGGAAAAGTCATCATTATAAGAAAGATTGAGTTCTTTGGCGAGAGGATCACCATTCAATTCGAAACCTTCGAAATTGAGAACGATATAGGATTCCATGTTTTATTTTTATCGGTCATCTTGTTTCAGGAGAACATTGAATCTAAAATCCTCTACGGTTATCACATGAAAATCTCTCAATTTGCCTTTTAGATAGGTTGCTCCAACTAAGTGGATGGATTGAGTTCCATATTTTTTCTTTAATTGTTGGAAACAAATCCGCTCTGATACTTGTACTGCAATAGGTCCTAGACGTATCTTATCCTTGCGAGTGAACAGAGTTATATATTCTATACCCACTCGATGTTGACGAAACTTTTGTAGAAATTGTATTAAGGACCAAGATTGAAGACCCACGGTCGATTTTAAATCTCTTTTCAAATTAAACGTGGCAGTATGGGAAATAAGAACAATATATCGAAAGGAGGGACCTATTTGTCGATTGAACCGTTCGGTGATTCGCCATGGAAGAAAGGTTGAATGATTCATTTTTTTTTCAATTTAATTTAATTTTTTTTTTCTTCTTCTTCGGTTCGAAGGATTAAACAAGCATGGCAGAGTATTACGATATTTCTGTTTTGAAAACTATTCAATTACCGATTGATCGACTCATCCGATTCGTGATTGGGCAAAATCCTCAACTTGAAAACTATCAAGCGACGTACCGGTTTCTGAATTTATTTTTTGAGATTACGCCTCGACTCGTTCGAGATTTTCAATCACAGGCCGTTGCTCATATCCGTCACGTGTTAGATAATATGTCGCAATATGGACACCTATATCTTTTAATCGATCAGCAGCCCCTGTTTAATGCCCTGAAATGGAATGATGAAGAATTTATTTTATCGAATGAAGAAATCTTAGACCCTATTCGCAAAATGGCCAGTCAGTTTTTTCCTAAAGATTCTGCTCATTACCATGTCACTTGCATCTATCTCTTATATTTTTACGCACTACTCGCGAATCCGAAATATACTTGGATCACAATGGATTATTTAATGCACGGCAATAAATATCATCAATATTTATTAGCTAAACATGCTCATGAAGAAAAGTAAAAATAAAATCATTAGACGAGAAATTTATTTTTGAAAAGATAAAGCAATATAATGGAATTTTATCCGAATCGATATGGTAGCGAATATTACAAATATCGAAAAAAAGATCCAGTCTTTGTGAAAAGTGAATATGGTCATGAAAGGTATGCCATTCACTCCCAAAAGGGGGAAATCTATCCCGACAAAGGTGATCCTTTCGCTAAAACTCGAGACGGCCTTTCATATTATGCCAAAGATCGGAAAGGAAATGAAAAATATCCTCTACAACGTAAAAAATCCCTCGTTATTCAAATTCAAAACGAATTCGTTCTGGCCAAATACGCGGACGGAAAAGAACGATACCCGGTGGATTTCCGAGGGAACGAATATTATTTAGTGAAAAATGAAGAACCTTACGTCCTGAAAGATGCCCAAGGTGAAATCTACTTTGCTAAAACATGTAGTGGAAAAGTCCTCATTCCCTGGAATTATTTTGAACAGTACAAGTATCTTCTCTCAGAACATTATAAACGCACATGCGATGCTGCAGGAAACTGCGTTTATCAATCCACGGTACCCGTTGAAGAAATTCTTAAAAAGTTGTTTCCATGCCTCTGTTTGTGCTTAGCTGAAATACCTACAATGGCTTTTATTCTAGCAGCTACGTTAATGTCAATACCAGGACTGTAAGAACAACGTTCTTATATATAGTCAGTGAGAAGAGAAAGAATGACTCGAAGCTGGCTGAGAAAAAATTCTATTAAAAAAAAAAAAAAAAAAAAAAAAAAAAAAAAAAACTTTTTGTTAATTTTTATCATGTCTTTAGACATAATAAAAATTAACTCTACCCCCCTTTTTTCTTTTTGTTGTGAATGATGTCTCACCCTTTCTAAAACTAGATTTCTAAACAAAAGAATGAGTCATATCGTTCTTGGAAATTTATTTTAGAAACATGTTGACACCTGATTCAAACCAAAATAGGGGTGAGGGGTGGTAAAGTTAATTTTTATCATGTCTAAAGACATGATAAAAATTAACAAAAAGTTTTTTTTTTTTTTTTTTTTTTTTAAATCTTTAGAATTTTTTCTCAGCTGTTAAGAAATTTTTCCAACCCGACTCGATCGACCGGACATCACCATGTTTTAAGGATGGACTCTCACTTATATATTTCAGCATTGCGAGTTTCACTTCACATGATTCTGTGTTTTTGAAGAAGAAACATCTTGAAATCTGGCTTTCTTCAGTCAACTTTTGTTTTTTCCAAGTCATTACACAATGAAATGTTGGGAACCTACCTCATGCATATGTAAAAAGGTTAGTAATTCTTATCTTTTTTCAGATTTTTGATGATAACATTATCGTAATAAATAACTTGTCTTTTATGCTGAGGCAGATCAATGGGTTCATCGTCCACTTTTAAATGTTTCGTGGTTGAGTGTTCTCCCTCTTCGTCGTCATGCTTTCGTTTGAGAGACGAATTCAATTCGGTATTTTCAAACTGAAGGGGTTCTACTATATCCAAAGACGAGGAAATATTATTTTCGGCTGAAAAGGAACTGAAATCCATTTCGGTCCGTTTCAAATGTCCAAATTCATCATTGAAACGCATAATGAGTTCCGTTTCGTGGATGGAGGTGTCGCGCATCGTTTTCAAAAATTGTCGAATGGCCGATTTCAGTTCGTTAAAGGTCGTAACAGAACCGGGAATGATTTGTACATCGGCATACTGTTTGAATTGTGTAAAAATATCGGTCGAAGATAGAAATTCTTTTTTGAATTCTACTAATATTTCAGGTTCGGAACGGTAACGGATCATGCCGTCCTCCATGTTAATATTGTGGGCCAGATGCAGATAAATCATTAAAAAGAAACCTTTATAGGAATCTTCGACGATAGAATCTTTGGTTTCGAGTAAATATTGATCCTGCATCACTTGTTCTGAGGTGAGGGATGGAGCATTTTTCGTAAACACGGCGTCAAAAGGAATTGCTACCACGCGATCATTAAACGCCTCTGTGGCCGTACACACTGGGAACGTATTGGTAGAAGCCATGAGTTTGGCACTGGGAATCGCTCCTACATTTTGCTCGTACAAATTCCGAAAACTGGTGGTCGAATTACCCGTGATTTCTTTCACGAGGTTTTCGTTTAATTTTCCCGACATTTCTTCAACAGTCACTACTCGACAACAAAATAACGAAGAGGCCAGTTCGGGTTGGGCTGATAGTCCTTGACCACTCGTCGTTTGTAAATTGACGGCTCGAATACCATGACTATAGCCTCCAAAGACCTTCGAGATCATTTGAAAGAATTTACTTTTTCCATTGCGCGTGTTGCCTTTCAAAATAAAAAATTTGCGACCGTAATTGGTCGCAATGAGAAGACTGGCCAGGACATCTAAAAGGTACATGAAAAAATCGTATTCGAAACACGTATATTTACACATGTGCACATAAAAATGAAGCATGCTTTGAATGAGCGGGTTGGTTTCTAGTTTGTCATGAAACTCGCGCACTTTTTCCCGCTGCGTATCCAGTAAATCGTCCGTGAGGTCGAGAAAACAGCTTTTCAGGTATTGTAGAAAAAATTTCCAGTCGGTTAATAAACGATAGATGGCTATCAAATCCGGATCGTGACGAAATTGTATCAACTCGTGTCGACTAAAATTGATGCCCAGACGTCGATCTGATAGGTAAAATTCCGGAACCGTCCCTCCTACATGACCCGTCAAGAGATTCAGAACCCCATCGTGGGTTCGAATATGCCATTTATGTCGATCCATTTGAATGATTTTACGATCAATGTTGGTTCGACTCAGAATGGACGAGACCACATAATTAATGTTGACCTGTTTCATAATGTCTGTGAAAGGAGACATGTTTTTAGTTTTATCGGCAAACTGATTCCGAGCATAGGCCTGAATGGAGGACCAGATGGCATTCATCAGGTTTAGAATTTCTATCTGGTGGGGCACTTCTTGCCAGTACTCGTGGATATTATTCCACATATAGCGTTGAGGTTTCTTGCAGGAATTGTGCATGGTAATGACGAAAATCGGAAAATATCGCTCTTGAATTCGATGAATTTGTTCCACGAGCTGATCTCCAGACACCGAATATAAAATAACGCCTTTCATGGTTTTGATAATAGCTTCCAGTTTATCTTTAAATTTGTAAATTTTAGGATTGAGATTCGAACCACAAAAGAGGATCGTGTCGAGAGTAAAATCTTGGGAAATGATATCTATAATTTTACTGTTGATTTTTTCTACAGAATCTATGAGTTCGTGAGATTCTAATATCGTACGCAAATGGGATGCGAATGTATGGGAGGACATTCGTAAATGTTGACACAAGGCACAAAAGACAGGTAAAAAATAGTAACCTTGATTGTACTGCATAATCGTACGAAGGGGATTGGGATCGGAATGCAAACTAGGATTGTCTAACTTGAGAGCTTGATTCACCGTCTGGAATACATCGTTTTCGATGACGATAGAATTTTGACTTTCCCGGTACCATCGTTTTAGAGCCCGGTTATTTGATTCAAAGTCTGAAATCACAAACCCGTTAAACTTGATAAAGTAAAACGTTTTTAACCAATGATGACTTTCGGTTCCAAAATCCTTCCCTTTGTAAATATACATCGGGGTTTTTAGTTTATACACAAATGTAGCCACTTTTTCATCGTCGGGTCCAGCTTCCTCATCTTTGCTAATAAGCGTGGGATACGATACTCGATACAAAGGATCGTACAGTGTCACCACAGGCATCATATATTCATAAAGTTGTTTTTGAATATCCATTGGCTGGAGGTGGAGCAGTTTACGAAAAAAGGAATTGGTATTATCCTTGCGACGTTTAAATTTTGATTGAATGCCTAACAATCGCATGCTGAAAGCATTAGGATTGGTCAAATCTAAACGCCAGGTGGTTTGTTCGTCTACATAAATAATCAGCATGGGTTCGTATTTATTCGTATAGGGCTTGGAGGAATTCACAAGCGTCGCATTTGCTAAAACGTCCAACTGGAAAATAAATTCAGATGTTTCGTGATAGAACCGGGGTTGAAGTTGGCTGCAGAACTGAATATAATCATCATGAGCGATCGAGATTTCCGGCAAATGGACATGAATACCACCTCCTGGACGAACAGCCACAATAAAAGTAAAATGCTTAAGGGATAAAAAGTAAAATTTTAAGGTTGAGAGAATAACAGAATCTACATAATCGTAGAGCATAGATGAAGGAAGGGATGCATCGCATTCGGTTTTAATATCAATATCTAGGATAAGGGAATGATGGGTCGTCGAGCAAAGATCCATCGTTAAAAAAAGATTTTCGGCAGACGTTCGAGTATAAAATCGAGAAAATTGTGCGTAGTCTTTTCGGTTACAGTAAAAGATTCCTCCCGACATCTGGTAGAAAATGTAAGCATCGTTGGGCGCATCTCCAACCGAATTAATCCTTGTTAAATAATGGAGGCTCTGCGACATGATTATATATCTTTAACTTGATTAATATTTCTTAAAAAAATACAAGCAATGCTTTGTAAGTAAATATCCTATAAAATCTCCACGTGCTCCTCTAAATAATAAATAAACTGAGCACTTTTACCTTCATAAAGTCTGTTCCTATATACTGTTGAATTCACGGCACAGAATGATTTAGAGTGAAATTCGTTTCGCACATCTTAAATAGATAAACCAGAGTTCTTTCTAGCCAGAACTCAGAAAAAAATTCTAAAGTAGATATATAAAAAAAAAAAAAAAAAAAAAAAAAAAAAAAAAAAACTTTTTGTTAATTTTTATCATGTTTTTAGACATGATAAAAATTAACTACCTTCCCCTTTTGTCTGGGAATGTTGTCTCACACTTTCGGAAAATAGAACATGACTCATTCTTTCTAAAAATAGAACTCCAATAAAAGAATGGGTCAAGGTATATTTTTTAGAGAGTGAGACATCCTTCCCTGACAAAAAGAGGCGACAGTTAATTTTTATCATGTCTAAAAGACATGATAAAAATTAACAAAAAGTTTTTTTTTTTTTTTTTAATATACATTTCAGATTATCTGAGAAATTTTTCCCAGCCAGCTTTTACTTTTCTAGACATAAACGTCCTTGTTTATGACCTTGAATGACGTCATCTCTCATGTATATATAAAGCGTGTAAGTTGGCTCTGTAGACTTATTCCTTTCGAGGAAGAAGGCGAGATAAAGTAAGCTCTGTCATGGATAATGAAAAGTACTACAATGTTTCGGATTATGTGGAAGCGTATGGAAATGTTTATAGAGAATATTATTTTATAGCTGTTCGTTTCAAACTACCCATCTTCCATGTCGATACTTTGAAACATTTTAGCCCGGGTCTCGTTCGAGCACCTTGCATTCTTGTGGTCAGTGAAAATCGACTCATTTTCCAAGGAGAAAATTTAGACAAAGACTATCCGTTTCCTCGTGGGTCTTTAGTCTTTTGCGTGCATGGAACAAAAGAGGATCCTCGTTGGATTAACGTCTCTAGAGATACGACCGATCAGTTTTTACAAAGTTTATTTCCCTCTCGAGATTTTATCAAGGTCTCCTATGAAAATAATACCTTATTTGTTTGTTCGACCATCAATCCGTTTTCCTTGTTCTGGAAAGTACTTCCTCGCAATATGGCTTTTCGCGCCTTAAGCGATCTGACGATGACCTACATAAAAAGAGAACCTTTCCAGTTAGAGCATTGCATGCGCCTCCGATTTTTCAAACGAAATACGCACGTCTGGGAATCGTGGTCCAACTGGTATCACTATTTACATCCCATGCTCATCCTCCACTTCATACATTTAACGGGACAAGCTGCGAGTGCTCAATTGGCTGCCAAACTTCATAAATTGTTTAAACGCTCCCTTCCACCTTACCTGCATACGGATTCTATTCCATCGGACTTTTATACTTGTGAAATTACTTTTGACGACACGAAATTAACCGGTGTTTGGTTTGTCGTTTTGAATATGTCTTTAGTGATGTATGTGTCGCCCATGATTGCGTCATTCCATCATGAAACGTTCCTCGACGTGAATCGTGAACAATGTAATTATTGGCTACCGTTTTACCGAAATAATGAATTATGGACCCGAGAAGGATTTAAAATATACGTTTCCCACTTTAGAAAGAATCGTCGCTACTTGAAAGAAGTCATGATTTGGTTATCGTCCCGCTCCGAAGAAAAATATCAATATATGTTGCTCGATTTGAACAAAGTAGCCTACCTTTTAATGATTTAAAAAAAGCAAAAAGAAAAGAATGTTACGAGAACTGGTTCGATGTCTTATTCAATACCAGTCCGACCCCACTTTTATATCTTTAAATGTCGTTGATGGTCTCAAACAAAATCTTCGAGACGACGTGATCGATGCTTTTCTCCTGAGTCGACCTTTACTCCATCTCTATCCTCAACTGTATAAAAAGAGTTCGAGCATCATCGATTTCTTGTTTCGCATTTCGGGCTTGCATTTGGAAGAGATTGTTCCGATGGAATCGCAGGACCTGGAAAACAAAATCGCTCCTTTGGAAACTCAATTGGAGGCAGATCGGAAAGCTTTTGAGAAACAAATCGAGACGCTCCAACAAGAGCACCGGAACGAAATGCGTTATTTTCTAGCAGAAAAAGAACAATATGTGAATACCGCTCGATTCGGAAAAGAGCATTCAGTCGTGGATTTGCAACGACAATTGGAACGCCTTACATGGGAGAAAGAAACCCTGCAGACTGAGTTGGAGCAGCTGAAACGGAATCACGAAACCTTACAAACTCAGTGGGAGCAATTGAAACGAGATCACGAAACCTTACAGACACAAATTCGAACGCACGAGTCTGAAAAAATACAATGGCAAAGGCAAATAGTAGAACAACAACAACAACAACAATTGAATAATAATAATAATAATAATATCGAGTTTCCAAACCGTTTGATGAACGAATGGCAAATGCTCCACCAACGCTACGAAACAGGACTTGAAGAATGGATGCAACGAACGGAAAGTTTAATCTGCCCTTTGCAAATGGCTTTACAAGAAATGATCGAGCAACTGAAACTTCCTCCTTCTTCTACGACTACGGTCATTGTAACTTTACCGCTCGAATCGCCTCCTTCTCAGCAGCTCATGATCGAGTCGTCGCGATCTAAATTAGAGCAATTACAAGAAACCCTCGACCAGTTTTTAACATCGTATCAATCGGAACAAAAACAGCACGTCCAGCAATTGAACGAGGAACTGAAAGGACAATTGACCCTTTGTCAAAACGAAAAACGGATGTTGGAAAAGCAGTTGGAGCAGGGTCAGAAAGAACGAACCGACCTCCTGCAAAAATGGAAAATCGAGTCCGAAACACATTTCCAGGAAGGTATTCAACGCGTTCTTGACACGCTGCAAAAGAAAAATCCTCATATCGAGACGATTCTTCGAGACGAAATGGCTAAACAAATGAAGGAGTTCCACGAAACGCAGTTTATGACGTTTTTACAGACGATCCTTCCCCCCCTCATTTTGGAAACCTTTAGGTGCGAACCAAGATTGGAAAACGTTTTTCTTCCAGCAAATTCAAACGTATATCCAGTATTTACAAAATTGGCAAACCCAGCTTTTGAACCAATTAACACTTCTCGGGAATGCTTTAAATCAATCGCTAGCGCCCGACAATTTAGCTCATGTCATTCTTCACAGTCTCCCTTCTTCCTCTAAAAGCATGATGGAAGACACGACCCTCTTGCAACGACTGCACGATCTTCAACAATCGATTGAGAACCAGAACGAAGCGAAGGAGGTCCTACAACAAATCCAAGCTCAACTCCATCGGGATCGTAGCCAAGAACATAAAAAATTACAGCAGAGTCTAGAACATGAAAAACGGCAACGCGTCGCTTTGGAAAAGAAACTGGAGGTCCTGAAAACGAATTTGGTAACTCTGATACGAACTAAATGGAATGCGTATTTTGGGGCCACGGATTACGATCAGATTCTCGCGGAACTCGAAAAAGTATTCCATTTCGAAGAAAATCTAGAGAGGACCCTCGAAACGCAATTGGCGCAACTGAAAGGTCATTTTCCCGAAATACCGGTCGTTCAATTCGATAATTTGGCGTCGAGCATGATCGAATGGGCTCGACAGGTCGAGAATCGCAACGATTGTGAAGTCGAGCTCCGTAAAACCAAAGAACAACTTTTCGAATTGAAACAGAAACTCGATCAAGTCGAAAGTAATTATACGAAATGTAATGAGTACCTTCTCTACGCCAAAACGAAATTAACCACGTTCCTAAAAACGATCCTTCAGAATGACCCTAGTGATCAAAGAGAAGATTGGCCGCAAGCTGTTGTCCATCAATTCCAAAACGTGATTCACGAGCATCGACAATTTCAAGATCTCGTTTATAAACAAATTGTCACGCTTCGAGCCCAGTTTCCGAACATACCGGATCCCATTGAAGAATTGGCGAATTCGGTGATTTTATATTTCGAGCAGGAACGAGACCTATATCGACGGCAGTTGGAGGAACGTCCTCACATCACCGAAGTGAAAGAACCCACTACTGTACCGGCCATTACGTATCCTACGGATCAAGTGGAGGAATTACAGCGGGAAGTGAAAGATTTACAAAACCAACTGGAAGTGTCTCGGTCTCGAAACCAAACTTTAGAAAACCAACTGGCTAAAGCTCTCGTAGCTCCGCACGATGTAGAAATGTCCGATACTTCGAAATATAAACGAAAGCACGTATCGACGGTCGACGAAGACTATGTAAGAGGTCTGTCATTGGATTTACAAGATGCCAAACACGCTTTAGATCGATGTCTGGACGAAAAAGCCCACTTGCAAAAGGAATTGGAACACATTAAAACCGAACCAACCCCTTCTCCCTCCGTATCGTCCGATTTCAAAATGCTCAGCGACCTGTTTTATCAATTATACGTGTCCTATTTTCGATTACGATTTGATGTCGTGTACGGAAAAACCGTTTTTTCGTCGGAGGAATATATTAGATCCGTGCTGAATAAATTGGATTTCGTGGATCGAAGCATTCGATCCAATATGACGGTGAAAGAATGGACCGATGTTTTATTGCAATACATCAAATGGGACTTACAAACTCTGACAGGAGGGTTAGATTGGCAGGGGTCGCATACAGCCTACATTAAAGATGAATTCTTAACCTATTGCATGAATCAAACGATTGAAATCATTGACCGGTACGCGAAAGAATTGAGGAAACAGACCGAGATGTTTAGAAGTCCATAAAATAATAATAAAGGGGAACTATGGAATATTCAGAGTTAATCGATCGTATTCTTGCGCACCCGATTTTAAAAGCGGGGATTGACGAAATTGTTGAAAATAACCCGAGAACGTTAAACCTCGTGAGCCGGGAATGGAAAAATATATTAGCCAACAATCCTCAGTTTCAAGAGTTTCAAGCTAAAGCGATCCCGTTCCAGCATCCCGTAGAAAAAGGTTATATTCAGATTGAAAATATTAAAGATTTCAATCATCATTATAATATTCTCGTAGCGGGGTATTGGGTTCTCTGCGCTACTAATTATAAGAGGAATCTGAATGCCCATTCTTTCATATGTAAACTTTGTCCTCCTCTGGTGGACATTACCAAAGCCGTGGCCGCCGATCATTCCCAAATGCTGATTTCAGAACAATGTCGGTTCTTCATTGAAAAATGTAGACCTTCTCTCTGTAAAGCGTGTCGGCAAATGAGTCAACGAAATGATCTGAATTCTCAGATGTCTCAAAATCAATGGTGTTTACGCAAAACCAAAGTGTTTGATGGAACGACCCTTTTAAACGTGTTTCAAGAAACCCTGGACCAAGAATTTGTGAATAACGATATGTTTATTGGTATTTTAAATATTAAAATTAATTCGCGGTACTTTTACGAAACGGACGCTTTGTATTGTAGAGTAGGAGGCATTTGTAGAGATATGATTCTCTTTCAAGAAGATGCTCTGAATATGATCGAAAAACCCGTGTTTCAGTTAAATATTTTAGAACCTTCTTCGAGAAATATTATTAACGAAACCATTTCCACTACCTTCGATAAAGAGAAAATCAAAACTGAAAAGGTGGATCCAGACCAGGTTCCCATCAAAAGCAAGATCAATCCAGATCTGTGCAAACCATTCAAGAAAGAGAAGTCTAAGAAGGAGGCTGAGGATGTAAAAGGCAATGAGGATCCAGTCTATTTAGGTGAGGTTTCTGCCAGTTCTATGAAGAACAAGTTTAGTAAATTTGCGTATAAATCGTACGCTCTCAGGTCTCGTCGTGATCTGGATGATCTGGATTAGAAGTAAAAAAAAAAAAAAAAAAAAAAAAAAATTTTGTTAATTTTTATCATGTCTTTAGACATGATAAAAATTAACTACCCTCCCCTTTTTGTCTGGGAATGTTGTCTCACTCTTTCGAAAAATAAACCGTGACTCATTCTTGGAATGATTGCCATTAGAAAGGATGAGTTATGGTCTATTTTTAGAAAGTGTGAGACAACATTCCCAGACAAAAAGGGAAGGGGATTGTTAATTTTTATCATGTCTAAAGACATGATAAAAATTAACAAAAAGTTTTTTTTTTTTTTTTTTTTTTTTTTTTTTTTTTTTTTTTTCAGATCTCAAAAATTTTTTCCAGCCGACTCGATCAACAAGACCATCATTTTTTTTCAAGAATGTGTTCTCACTTATCTATTTAAGCCATTCAAGTTTCATTTCAGATCGTTTAATGCTGTGGTTTGTGTACAAGCTTCTACATGATGAAAACAGATTCTGTGTCAAGGTATATTACCATTTTGTTTTTTTTTCCTTTTTACATAATAGAAATTTTTCTGTACTGACTTTTTAACCCCCCAACCAAATCAATTTATTTCTCCAAACCTTTTCGCATTTAGCAAGTTAGGAACCGCGTATCAGAAAACTGCATGGCATTTTTCATAATGAGATTATCGGGCAAATCCTTTCTCGTCAATTGTTTATTTAAAGCCGTTTCTTTGTGATACGTGATGCATTTGGATTGATAGAGATACGAAGATCCTGTTTCTTCTCCCATCACAACAATCGGTTCAGGGTGACAAATATCTTCTAACGTATAAAACCCAACCCCTTTCTTGTACGCGACATTCGAAATGACGGTTTCGGGAACGAGGTCTAAATTGGGTAGTTTATGAAAATCGAATAAACAATGCGCCAGCAGGAAATTGTAAAAAGGAGAGAATTCCGTTTTAGGGTCGACAAAAAGACCTCCATTCGCCATGTCGCATACCTTTATCTTGTCGAAGAGCGTCGCTACATTTGAATTATTAATATAGTGGTATAAACCGCAAAGACGTTGCTGAAGCGTGCTCTTGAAATGAACCATCATTTCTTCTTGCATCTTCGTGGTATTGTTCACGCCTAAACCAATTTCGTTCGTGTTGCCAACACTTAAATTCCGTAGCAGTTCGTAATGGAAACGCCGATCAAACACATCCATGGCGTTATTGCGTTTCAAGTCGGTCGGGTCTTGAGAATACAGGTGGTTGATATAGTGCTCGATGCACGGGTTTAGTTTAAATGTGAGATCGTCCAACTGGACGTCGTGTAAATCGGGTCGGAAATGTTTATCCAGGAACTCGCGCGTCGGTAAAATGACAGTATTTTTCGGAAACGAGAAATTTTCCTTCACAATCAGGAAAGGTCCAACGACCTTGGTATGCGATTCCGATTCCATTCGATGATAATAAATTTGCAATCCATAAGGATTTCGAAGATGGTTCAGGCAGAGAATATTCCGAAACGCCGAAATATTGTCCGACCCACAAGGAATTTTTCGATTACTAAAAATACAATTGGATTCGTTCATTGTCTTGGTTTCTGAAAATCCGGCAAGGGTCAAGAGACGTGCGATTTTTTAACAAGTCTGGAGGCAAAGTCGCTAAACAATTTAAACAATTCGACATTCCTGTCAAACGAGCAGGGGAGGTCGCTAAAGTCGTCGCAAAGAATAAACCCCTTCAAAAAGCTTTTGATAAAGTGTTTAGTAAGAAAGCTCTTCTGACCGCAGGAGGTGGACGGCCGTCGCGCTCGGTTCTCAATATGTCAACCAATACATTCGGGACAATTCGGGCTGTTTTCTCTACAACGGAGGGGACATGGTTTGTAAACTTAAAGAATTGACTTGTTGGCAACCCGAACCTGTTCACGGGATCGAATCGTGCACGGGATTTCCTATTCAGCAATGGAATGCGTGTGAAGGGTACGACAACGAGAAAGAGAATACGTGTTGTCGATTATGTGATTGTACACCGACGCAAGAATTGAAATGCCGTCGACCCACGATCGGAGAAGCTTTAACGCATCTCAGTCAAGACGTGACGGGTTCCATCACGAGTGGTATTTTAGATGTTTTGGGTAATATACCGTACCTAAAACCAATCTTGTTGGGAATCGTTCTTGTCATCATCGGCCTTATTATTTGGAAATTCGTATAAGAAAAGATGGATATCGTTACACTTCAATCCTTAAAGACTCCTATCGATCACCTTCTTCATCATAAATATCGTCCTCGACTGAATACCGTGGTACCTCAATATATCAAATTTCATAAATTTCCGCCCTTCACGAGCCTCGTCACGCTCGAACTGGTGCGCGATCCAGAAGTACGGGAAGCGGTGCGAGACTATATTCAAACGCTGTTTCGAGAAAAAGAGAAATACGGCTATTTGTATTTTTTGAGTGAACAAAACCTCGTACTTCCATTTACAATTCAATGGAATACAGAATTGGTCGTGGATCCACTGAACGTTTTTACTATCATTACGGAAATAGATCAGATAGCCGACCAGTTCGCTCAACGGGGAGATATGACGTACGAAATAACTCGCGTTGAAATACTCTATTTTTTAGTGTTGATTGTGAATATTCAACTCAATTGGATCACGGTCGATTATTTGCTACGATGTAATCAGATGTATGATTACTTGATTGCTGCTCCTAATCGAATCTTGACCAATTCCGAAATGGAAAAGAATACAATATGATCTCCAAGTTACGAAATGCTTCTTCTTCAACCCTCCTGAGCGATCCGAAGTAAAACTTGAAATGTTTAAATAGATAAGCGAGAGTCCATTCTAGAAAGAATTTTGAAATGTCTTGCCAATCGAGTCGGCTAGGAAAAATTTCTGAGAGCCCAGAAAAATTTCTGTAGATGAAAAAAAAAAAAAAAAAATCTGAAAGAATTCAGATTTTGGATTACGTCCAAAGGGGCATTGTTCCCGAAGGACTTTGATTGTGATTAATGATATGATAATTGTTTTTCAATACAAATGATTTTTACAATAGTTTTTTTTACTAAGATCTATTTCAAAGATTTCCTCTTACTGCGGTTGCTTGACTACCGTTTTATTGAGAATGTTTACTATTCTATTGTTTCATACAACGGGAAATGGTAACTATATGGAAATGGAGGACAAGAGAGAGGAGGATGAGAGAGTGTGGATGAGTAGAGAGAGGAGGAGGATTAGAGAGTGGAGGAGGATGGGAAAGCGAGGAGGATGGGAGAGCGAGGAGGATGAGAGAGTGGAGGAGGATGGGAGAGCGAGGAGGAGGAGAGAGTGGTTAAGGATAAGAGAGCGAGGAGGAGGTGAGGGTGGATCTGGGTAAGTGCGTTATTTTGAAAAGTGAATCGGACATTCTACGGTTGTCGACGCAAAACGCCCAAACGAAACTAATAGTCCTTCGGGGACAATGCCCCTTTGGACAAAAAAAAAAAAAAAAAAAAAAAAAAAAAAAAAAACTTTTTGTTAATTTTTATCATGTCTTAAGACATGATAAAAATTAACTCTCTCTTCTTTTTGTCTGGGAAGGATGTCTCACCGTTTGAAAAAACAAATCATAACTCATCCTTTCTCATGGCAATCATTGCAAGAATGAGTCACGGTTTGTTTTTCGAAACGGTGAGACATCCTTCCCAGCCAAAAAGAAGAGAGAGTTAATTTTTATCATGTCTTAAAGACATGATAAAAATTAACAAAAAGTTTTTTTTTTTTTTTTTTTTTTTTTTTTTTAATTAAGTTCTCAGAAATTTTTTCCAGCCGACTCGATTCACAAGACATTTCAAGATGACATCATCGTTTCAAGAATTGTGTATATCAGTGGATAACTTTCGCACTTCTTGTGAGTTGAGTTCCTAGCTGAGCTAAGGGAATCACCATTTCTCAATCTACAGATATTTGTTTCGTTTTTTTTTCTCTTTACAACTGAACACATGGAGAGGAAACTGGTCGTTCCATAAATTCAATTCTTAACCGGACAATATCGAGAAATTTTCGAGCTTCCCGACTTAGGCGAATGACGATCGGGGACGATGAATTTCTTGGTATAATGATACCTTCTTCTTCTTTGGTTTCGACCGTTTCGGCCGAAAAGCATATTTTATGTCGAGCCAAAGTTAGAGCCAATTGAAAGAGTTTCAGATTGCCGTACCTGATTTCTGGATCCGTGGAACGATTCTGATCATAAAATTCCAGCCATGATTGAACCAGGTAAGGTAGATGAGCATAGGGTTTAGCAAGTGGAACTGGTTTTTCTTCTTCGATTTTGGTCAGACACCATAAATCATGAGGAATGGAAGCATATCGAACTCGGTGAAGCGCATACTGACAATCGTATTCGTAACTCTCGAGAAACGTCAATTCGCTCACATCTGTGACGGGATGGAACAGACACGCCGTGTTTCTATTAGCAGGTTGTTTCGGATGAGATTCGAGCATGACATAACTTAAACATAAGAAAGCCTTTTTGTATTCAAACCCGATGATCGTCGAACAGAGTACGACCGGTTGAAGTGGATACGTAGTTTCTGGTTCGTAAAGAATAGGAATCCAGTGCACGGTCGTGGGAATGGCTTGATATTCCATGTACCGCTGATACGGTGATCGAACATATAAAATCGTTTCCGGTTCAGAACCGTTGACGACGAGTCCAATGCATTTCCCGTTAGGATTCGATCGAGTAGCATTTTCGAACCCGATTTGAAACGGGTATTCGATCAAGAGTCCGACCTTCTCAAGCGAATTTCTCTGATCGTACGTATTCAAAATATCTTGGACAATATATTGAGGATGGTGCTGATACGTCCATTGTTTTTGAATGAGCGCCGTACTCTTATTGTACTCAATGGGAAACGGGATGGGTTTCTCAGGATTCACGGACGGTAAAAATTCAATAAAGGAAGACGGAAAAGCCGTTCGCGTTTTCAGAGGATCGTAATAAACGTCCGGTCGATCTTTCCATTCGTTGATGAAATTATGGACGAGGTCATTCTCGTGATGGACCTGGTTGGATGAAAAACAAAGACGATACCTTTTCCCTCCGTCATCTTCTGGTAAATGTAATCTGGGCCCGTTATCATCATCAAAGTAATGTCCTCCTGGATACGGTATATCCCATTCGTCTAAATATAGAATTGTATGATTATTTTGGGAGCGGTACACGTTTTCGAACACGGGATTTTGTAAATACCGTTCGATCGTTTTAGGATCTTTCACAAAAAATGGTGTGGCAAAAAGTTTGAAAAGATTGTGGGAGGATTCCGATGAATTCGGGATCGTGGGGAAAATGACCCGTTCGTTTTCTAAAAGAAGGATCCATGACGCATTGCGTTGAAGAAAAACGGTACACGACAAGTCCGACATTTTACAATAGGCGGCTAGGGCGAGAACGAGTGGTTTCTGACTCGGGACGACTTTATCGAAATGAACGAGTTTTCGAATCACAGAAGGTTGAAGCCGCATATGGGCTAAGGGAAAAAAATCGTATCTTGAATCACATTGAATCCTCCTAAATGCAAGCCATGAAATTGGCTGTAAAGTGTAGCGTATTTATGAATATTCATTATCCTTTGTTTTTGAGAGGGTCGGATTAAAAAAAGAAGAAAATAGACATCTGAGAAAGTATCCGCAAGTGGAAAAGCTTACGATGAGCCGATTTTATAGTTGGCGTAGTATCCGAACTGACATTCGCTAAGGGGTCTAATAAAATCTAAAATCCATGGCTAGAGAATAGATGGGAAAGTCTTTTATGCTTCTGATAAAAACCGCTCGTTGTAAATCCAGAATCCATTGGTTAGAACAGATGCGGGAAATGTATTTGGAATTCTAATAAACAGACCAAACTGCCTTGAGTATCTGCAAGTAAAAAATCTTACGATGAGTCAATTTTATAGTTGAAGTAGAATCTTGGATCCATTAAGGATATTGATAGAACTTGTATGTAATTAGAGAGAAAGGAATGAACAAGATAAAATGAGTTATGAATCATTTCTCCGATCCGTTTTTGGATCTAATTATAAGACATTTATGCCTTTTATTCATACTATTCAGCTTTACTGTTTATTTGTCATTACATTAGTAATTTGTCTGACCATCTACATGATTTATGAAACACAGCAAGATAAACATTAGGAAAACTAAGTTCCCCCTTCATGGTATTTGTTTTTCAGACATATATATTATGGATTAAGTTATTTCTTTATCAATAGCGTCAGATCCTGGCACCCATTCAAAAAATCATTAATAATAATTTAATATCATTAATAAAATTTTGAAACCTTCTAGTATAAACCTTTTTATCAAATTTTTAGTAAAATAAAAAAGATCCTAAAATCCTTACCTTTTAAATGTAGTGTGTCCCATAGGACAAACCGGTTTGTCCTATGGGACACACTACATTTAAAAGGTAAGGATTTTAGGATCTTTGTTATTTTACCGTCAAGGAAAATTTAAAAGTTTTATGGAATCCTTATATTTTTTTAATCAATTTACTTTTTAGGTACCAAAAAAGGATTAGATTAAAAAATATAAGACGAAGTGAAAAATAATAGATAATAATTAATAATGAAGGGTAGGAATCAAGATGGATACTGAGGAACCTACAACTTTATCTGAAAGGAAAAGAAAAAGAAAAGCATATTTGAAACATTATTGGTCACTGGAACGAGTAAAAGAAGCAAATCGATGGAGAAAACGAGAAAGGCGAAAAGATCCAAACGTTCGATTCAAAGAAAAAGAATACCAACGAATGAGACGATGGAAATGTTGGGATAACGCTCTTCCTAAACATAGACATAAGCCTGACAATACAGTATTCAAACAATGTCCGTCGATGGAGGAATGTCAAAATATTATTAAACGTATGAATATTTCGGAAGGAACACGAGCTAAGTATGAATTTTATTTTAATGAATTCTATGATTGGTATCAAAAACATGGTGACGGTATAAAATATCATTATAAAAGAGCACTAGAGATATATGAAAAGTATCTGACTGAGGAAAAGAGGAAATCGTATAATAAAATAAAAAATAAAATCGTGTTTTTATACCGTTTGCTCGGTGAAAAAAGGGAGCGCTCGAAACAAATTCATATTAAAAGATGTCAAGGTCCTCTTCTTACATTAAATGATCTCAAAAAACTTAGAAAAATAGTTATAGATCGCTATGAATATGAAGAGATGGCTTTATTTATTCTTGTCATTCTTGAAACTGACTTAAAAGCAAACGAAATTTTAAAACTTCTGAACGAAACAGATCTTCGACGACATTATGCAGAAAAGAAATTGGCATCGTCCAATATATGGGATCAACGTAATCGGTTTTTGTATGAATTTTTGGCTTGGGTTATTGCCGGCCCACTTTTCCCTCGATCATTAGATGGTTGCTTAAGAAAATTAAAACGATTTTTTCGAAAGTATTTTCCGTATCGACCCTTTAATCCTTCCTATACTATCATTAAACGTTCCATGAAAATTGCAAAATATCGTAAATATATACGAGAAGAAGCTAAAAAAGAGATGGAATCAGTAACACAAGAGTCTATTCTTTAAAAAACTTTCAAAAAATATAGGGATCATTGCTTTTATGGATTGAAAAAGATAACCAGATTGGATCTTCAAAAGCACTTCGTAATCTGAAGTAGAACTCAAAACACTTAGATAGGTTCAAAAAAAATAGGATAATCATTTCTTTCTAGTAAAACGAAAAATAATTAAGAAGGAAAAATCTCTTACCTTTATTGAAGCATTTGTCGTAACGTAGAAGCTGCGTTGAAAGATGTTACCTCTTCAGCAGTACAGACTGATCTGTAGGGAATGTCGGATTGTTTAAATAGATAAGTGAGAGTCTGGATAATTAAAAAACCATAAGGATCAAATCGATTGAATTGGTAAAAAAAAAAAAAAAAAAAAAAAAAAAAAAAAAAAAAAACTCTCTTTTTCGTCCGAAATTGATGTCTTCAATTTTTCGAAATTGTGACACATCATTTTCGGACGAAAAGAGGGGTAATTTCTAATTGCACCCAATGTAAGATAGAGTCACGGTTTGTTTTTTTAAAAAAAAAAATTTGAGACATTTTCAGACGTACATTTTTTAATGATCCAGTTCATTACGGATCCCGATAAAACCGAGCTATATTCCTATGCACACACTGAGGTTTTCCTTGAATCATAGCCTTTACTTGTGGAAATTGACACATGCATTCATGCTGATTGAACCCCCTATAGATAAATGTACCATTTTGACAAACGTCTTTCGCCAATTCTCCACAATCCGGTCCATTGTAAAAAGCTGGATCCGTACAGTAACACGACCACTGATAGAATCCATTTTTTTCGGTAAGAATAATCATACCCCCTTTTTCAGTTTGACACGGGTAAGGATTCAGTTTGGGCATACAGAGTCCTCGAACACATTGCATTTCTTCCCCGTTTGTGCAAAGAAAATCACATGTATCCACACACCGGACTTTTTCTCGTCGACAATCTTTAAGCGGTATAGATTCGTTCATGGGGATGGAATCCGATTCTATGACAGAAGTAGGAAAGAAAAATAGAAAGAGACCAAACATCATCAAGAATATATACATTTCAGCCATCTTTTTTTTTCTTTGGAAAAAAAACAAAGGATAAGGATATGGAAAGACGAGTTGATCAACACGAAGAACGTCGATCTTGTCGTCAAACGGCTCTTCAGTCTAAAATTAATACTTGGCGAGATGCTTGTACGGCATGCTTTAAAATCATGGATGATTGGGCCACGATCGATTTTAAAAAATTCCATTTCATATTTGAACGATGGGTCTCGATTCTCAATCGTATCTTGGAAAATCCAATTCGTCGATTGGACCGTTACGACATGTCCATGTATTATTGTGAAGAGCCAGGAGGACCCAAAGAGGTTATTCAGTTATATATTAATGAAACCGAAACCGAGGAAGGAAAAATTCCCGTCTACGTTATTTTTAATCTTTTCGAGTTTATTAAAATTCATCGCAATTACTGCTTAAACTATTCCACTTCGAACAAGATGCTGGTAGATCAAAACAGGGGCACGATCAATATGGACACCTATTATGCTAATCAGGTCAATGTAGATCAAACTCGATTTTATCGTAATGAAACGACATGGCAATTATTATTCATTTTTACTTTACATGCCTTGGCTCATTTAGATGTGTTTGATTTATACGATCACGCTTACTATGATACACACCAGCACGTCGAGATTCAGTTTTCTTCCGATTATATTTCTATGGACAAGTCATTTGGGGAATATAAAGCAAAAAAAAATGTCTTATCCTTCCAAAGTTCCTATTGAGTATGTTCAAAAAGTGTTAGAAGAGAAATTAAATCGAAACGTGCGTCGTTCTGAATTGACAGGGACATGTTCGTTGGGGCACGTTTTATTCGACTTGTCTCATTTACAAAAATTTTTTCCCCGCTATAGTCCAGAAGAGTTTATAAAGTTTCGAGACGATAAATTTATAATCATTCCGGGAAATTACTGGTATGACGCTATGAGTGAAGAACCTTGTGTCCAAGACTATGTAAAACGTTTCTTAAACCGCAATAAAGTAGAAATAAATCCAAATATGCGGCGTCGATCTCAACGTCAACGTTCTAGAAGTCGATCGAGAAGTCGATCTCAAAGTCCAACGAGAGTCCGAACACGATCTCAAAGTCCAACAAGAGTCCGAAGTCGATCTCCAACAAGAGTCCGAAATCGATCCCGAAGTCGCTCTTCGAGTATAGATTTACCCATTCGGCATTACTTGGCTCCTCTACCCAAAAAAAGAGGGAGAAAGAGAAAGTCCAAACTCAAAGCTCGTGTTGGCTACGATCAAAAGTTTATAAAAGCCCTCAAGACAAACGAATCGGGTCTGATTCTAAAACCGACTCGAGGAATGGATCGAGATTTAAATTTGCCGGGATCTATTTGTCGGGGTATTCGCCAAGTCTGTCGCTACAAGGATCCTCAAACGAAACGTTACATCAATTTTGTTCGTGACGGGAGTGAAGATGATGAGTACGTGCTGCAACTGGAATATTAACAAATGATGGGATTTTCTAACGGATTAAAAGCCAGCGGAACAAGAGCCTTCCAGTGATCCGAATAATATAAATTATAAGGATCGTAATCATATACATAAGACGGTAAAATGGCTTTATCGGTATGATTCTTCCAAGCATAATCATCTCGAAGGGACAATAATACTGATTTAGAAGTGCACGGTGACAATAAACCTTGAATCATGCGTGTTTCCAGTAAAAGAGATGAACGAGGTCCAAAATATTCGGGATCCATAATTTGATGAGTGATCTTGGCCGTTTTATAGTTATACACCCATAGTCGTATGGACTGGGGTAAATATCGAGTACTTTCGTCGTGAGTTAAGTTCAAAAATTCTCGAATGGCAGGAATGTTACTATTCAGATACATTATGAAATTATAAATTTGTTCTTCGAACATCTTGTATTTAAACATATCAAATTCAGCAAGATGGTGACTGGACAGTTTAACACGAAAACATTTTTCCGGATATTGATTTATATTAAAATCTTTAGGATCGATTTGTCGTCGAATAACCAATTTACTACTCTCGTCCGAAGTGATAAATTCCAGTTTATATGGATTGGGTTCTTCTAAATATCTTTGATTCAACTCGAAACATGGGGAGTCGAATCGTTTTACTTTCCCGTCTGATTTATAAACCTCTTTGTAATAAATATCCATGACCACATAACCCACTAAAATGGGATATTTTTTCTGTTTCAATAAATCGAGGACGAGTTGTTTATAATCCATCTTCTTGTTTATCTCGCAGAAAGCCACGTTCGAATGAGTTGACGAATAGGCTCATGGGGCATGAGTTCTTGAAAAGTATCTAAAACCTCGGCCAGACTGCGTTGTCGACTTTTACAAATCAGTTGATGCGTTACATCGTTGAAGACGACTTTCTCGGAGAGAATGCATTGACCACGACATTTCTTCTTAAAATAATCCGGATGCATGAGTTTCACGTACCGAATAATGTCTCGAGTCGTTCGTCGTTTCAAGAACCGATGCCATTTCTTCTCGTTTAAAAATTCTCGATGACCGATGCGTTCTCTCTTTTCCACATTCAGAGCTCCAATATCCACGAGCACGGGATGATGGTCCGTGTACACAAAAGAACATAATTTTAAAACGGGAGCCGTTCCTCCGAGTCGATAACAAATACTACACAAGAAAACAATGAACGTGTAAAACGTTTCTGCTAAATATTCCGGTTGAAGAATGCGAGCACTATAAAGTCCAGGATTCATTTCAAAGAGACCTATTGTATATCCCGAACGTTCTCGGAAATGCGTCGCAAAAGGCAACACATACTCCGAACTCAATTGTCGATGAAGAAGGATCAAATCGAAAAAATGTTCGGGCAAGTCACAAGAGCTGCTGGCACTGTAAGATCTCCATTGCATCGAGTGGGAAGTAAACAGGCAGTGGAATCGTCTTTGATTGAAATTATTTAAAATGAGGAAACAGGCATAATCAAAATGCCAAGGACATTTGGAAGGAGCATAATAAACAATTTCTTTCACGTTTTCAATAATAGTATGAGTGGTGGATCGACTCATCTTCTTCTTTCTTTAAAAAAGAAAGATGGTGGTGGTCTGTGTCTTAGATATGGATGAGACGCTTGGATACTTTGAAGGAGAAACATTTCAAATTCGACCCAAAACCAATTTCCTGATCCAGTTTTTACGTCTTTGCAATATTGATATCATTTTGTGGAGTAAAGGTTCGGATGATTATGTCGAGCGAGTGATCAACAGTTCATTGCACGATATTGCACGATATGCGTATCGGATATTTGGCCGCACACAATGTGAAAAGTCGTGCCGAAGGTATAATATTTCAAAATGTTCGGAACATATCAGAGTCTTGTACGATTCCGACATTCTTTTAATTGGGGTCGATGATAACGTCAATGAAAATATGGACGAGCGCTATGATTTAAGAATTCACGTGAAGCCGTACAAGCAGATAGATCCCCGTGATCAAGAACTGTATAAAGTCGTGGAAAAAATTACCCAATTTTGTATAGATCATCAACGAGAGTTGTAGATGAAGCAAGATAGGGTTTTTGCTATGTCAGCTGGGAACCCCATTCCGTATAGAGAAGTGAGTACGAGAAAGTTATGTGTATATAGTTCTTGAAGCAATGACGTCATTTTTAAACAAACCAATAGCGAGCCAGTTTTAAAAAATGATGATTGGGAAAAGGTCGGTTGAAAATCTGGCTTGAAAAAATCTGTCAGGAAAAATTTACAACTGAAAAAAAAAAAAAAAACTTTTTGTTAATTTTTATCATGTCTTCTAGACATGATAAAAATTAATGACCCCCTTTTTTGTTTTCAATGATGTCTCAGCACCATGTTTCTAAAATACACCATGACTCACCATTTCTAAAAATAAAATTCCAAGAAAAGAATGAGTCATAGTTTATTTTTAGAAATGGTAAGACATCATTCAGAGACAAAAGGGTGGTAGTGTTAATTTTTATCATGTCTTAAGACATGATCATGTCTTAAGATGATTTTATCATGTCTTAAGACATGATAAAAATTAACAAAAAGTTTTTTTTTTTTTTTTTTTTTTTTTTTTTTTTTACTTTCCAGATATTTTTCTTCCAGCTCTCACAAAATTTTTTTTTCCACTCGACTTCATCAACCAAACAAGACATTGCAAAATTCCTTCTAGAATGAATTCTCGCTTATCTATTTAAGTCATCCCATTTTCGCTTCAAATCAGTTTGTGCTGCTGAAGAGGTAACATCTCCTAAGGCCAGTAGTCTAATAACCAAGATACTACATTCTACTTTGTTCGAAAAGAAGAAATCTATTGAGTAAGAATGGATTTTTCGTTGATTATCAAGAATATTCTTTCTTCTCCCATCCTTGAGAAAGCTATCGACGAATTAAAAGAACGTCAAGGTGCTCTCAACTTAATATGTCCCAACTGGGAAGATGTTTTAAATCACGATCCGCTGTACGAGACACATTGTCAACAAAAAGTTCAATTTTCCAAAGGAACTCGAAAAGATACTGTTCACATCCGAAACATTATTGGTTTACAAAATTGCTATAATGTTCTCGTGGCTGGTTATTGGTATTTGAAACCGGGGGAGAATAATAAAACAGGAACTTCGTTCATGACTCGACTGTGTGTTCCTTTAACTAAAATTGGCGAAAGCATGAAAGAGAATCCGCAACACAAATTTGCGGAGAATTGTCGTTTTTTCATGGACCGGTGCGATCCCGCGTTTTGCTCTGCTTGTAAAGGAGCCCAAGATAAATTTCAAATTCATAGAAATATGTGGTGTATACGAAAGAGTCGGATCTTTAATGGAGAGGGTTTAAAAAATACTTTTCAGTGTTCGATTGAAAATATGTTTGGTACGACGACTTCTTTTCTAGGTATTCTAAACCTTCAAATTTCTAACCGGTACACGTTCGGAGAAAATTCGTACAAGGTAGGAGGTTTAGTTCGCGAATTTATCTTATTTAAAGAATCTGTCCTGTTCTCGACCGATCTGGATATTGAAACTCCTCTTTCCCTCCCTGTAGTCGAAGAGATGGAAGAAGGGGAAGAGAAGTGTCCCGAAATTATCGGCATTCCCAATTACTTCAAACCCGTTACTCATTTTTAAATAAGAAGAAAGCATTTAGAAATGGATTTATGGAAAATCCATCGTCGACATTTATTATCCAAACGACGTTACCAATTTTTTGCCAAGATGGCTCAAAAAGAAATGGATCAACTTCCCTATCTCACCCCTCATAATATGTTTATTCATCGAGGTTTATCGGAATCGCTGTTGAGTAACAGTTTTGTGATTACCGATCATATGCTTTCCAGCATTATACACCGAAAAGATAATATTGATCCTCAGTACAGTCAATATTTGAACAAAATCGTTCCTTGCCGCAATTTTAATCAACCTCTCCTCCTTCAGTTAATAGCCACCTCGATCGCGGAAAAGGTGAAAACGGAACAGAAAGAATTACCGATGGACACAAGAGGACTTCCTAAAGACCCAATAGAGGATCCAAATGCTAGGAAAGTAAGTGTTATTAAGGGGGGTCCAGGAACCTCCACGGAGGATGCACTGAATCAAATGTTTGGCGTAAACAAGTAATTTAAAAAATAATGGACGACCCTGTCAAAATGGTGAAGGCTCAACGAAACGATATGGTCTACAGTGTTCGAAAGTATTTATTATCGATCCAGAATCTACAAACCAAATATAAACTTTTGCAATATTTTGAACAAATAGGGGCTCAACGAGATAATGCCGGTCTGGTGCATGAAGATCGAGGCGATAAAATAAAAGTTGTGAACCTCTATTGAAAAAAAGAAGATGACGCTTTGGATATTTCTTCTCGTCTTTTATCTTTACCTGATCATGATCTACCTGTTTCGAAACGAGTCACAAACGACTACAACCCATCCTTGGCAATCCATTTCTTACCACCCTCCTCAGCGGACGACGCTTTATTCGACTTGCATTCACGCAACCGATTGTGACGACGATCAAATATGTTTTCGGGGTGAATGTCTTCCCAAACGCCTTCCCCATGCTACTTGTTCTTCAGCTACGGGAGAGTGGGTTCTAGTGAATCAAAAAGGATTGAAATTCGCGACCTGTTTTTGTAAATATCCTCATCTCGTCACGCAAAAAGAACGCGGGAGGAATTATGACGTGGACATTGCTTGCGGACCTCACGGCCGATTAGAAAGTTTAGACAAAGATCCTTTGAAAGAAGGTAAATGTGTTTGCGATTTTGGATACAAACCGCTTTTGCAAGGTTTCGGGTGTGAAGAAATGACCGCTCACGAACGATTAGCGTTTTCGAAGGAAGAAGAAAAAAACAACGTATGGGATCCGACCGTATTTTCCGAAAAGTATCTCGCGTCTTTCCAAAAGCCCGGTTACTTCCAGCAGCCCTGTTCCTTCGATGCTTTTACAGGTCAGCCTTTAAAACATACTTTTTATCATGCAGAATTTGGAAGTTGTGTGTGTGATCCGAGGTATGGGAATATCGGGGTGCGACTCGATCATCCCTATTATTTGAAAAATAACGATAAGGGCTATAATGCTTGCGCGAATATTTTTAAAAGCGAACCCGATTCCCCGATCCATCATGTGAAACTGTTTGCCTATTTCTACATGTTTGATTATTCGCCGGTCGCGTTCACCGAATTTGAAAATTTAGACCCGACTCAATTATCCTATCCTTTCAATTATTACGTGGTCCAATCCAAGAAACACCATCTACAAATCGAAGAAACGTGGCCTTTTGACTACATGCAATATGTTTTTAAGTACCTTTCCTTTACGGTGCATACGCGTCACTGCCACGAAGATCCTATTTTTCCTGTTAAAACGTGCTACGAAACCATTATTCGACAAAACCAGCTCACACGTTGCCAGTTGATCGAGCAAGAACTGGATGGAAAATTAAGTCAACACGCGAACGCCTACACGCTCCTGTATCGATATCCCGTATGTCTTTTTTCAGAGGAGGATCGACGCGTTCCCGAAATTTATCAAGGCCATGTCGTTCTCAATCCTTTCCATTTACTGTTGAAAACCCTCCCAAACCTTCTTCGATCGAACGGTATTCAGATGAAACCGAATGAGGAAGGCATGTGGCATGTTACGTTCGCTCGAGCTCCTTATGTAGAAACATATGCGGCGACGTTAGATCCAGCCGTCTTTCCCGATATTAAAGGAGAACCCACGAAAGCGTTGGAAAAAGGTAATTTCTTTTAAAGAGAAAGAGAGAGAAAATCAAAATAAAAGAAAGGGAGACATATAATCAAAATAAAAATGAAACGCGCTCATGAAGAATCCGAAAAGGAAATGGACCATGAAGAGGGGGAGAAGGAGGAAGAAGAACCTACCCATAAACGAATTAAAGAGTCGGACGTGTCTCTATTATTAGAGCTTCAAAATAAACACACAGATCCCGGTCAGCAAATGAATCGAGAATTGGAAACGGCTCGCGAAAAATATCTCGTTTCTTATCTACGGAAAGTCATTGAAAAACTGCCCATGAGTAAACACGTTCTAGATTCAACGACCGAAATTCCAGAAGGCTACGAAGGATTTTTAAAAATGTACAGTATCGCTAAAACATGCGTCCATTCGGAAATTCAGTTAAACAAATTGATGGCGTTTAATTCCATCTTTGACATGTTGAATGGCGTGATCGGGAAAGTCATTCACGATAAATATATCGCTCCATATTTAACGAAACTCGTCACCGATCACGATTTGAATCGGGCTTTTGCCGTATTCCAAGAAACTCTGCAAGCAGACGATACGAACGTATCCACGGAACTTCATTGCGTTTCGTTTTTGATTCAAGACGAATTGTCAAAGAAGGAACCTCTCAAAGTCCCCAATCCTTTGTATAATCGTTTCACGCAGCAAATGTATGCCGTCAGTAAATACGTGACAAGTATATTAATGGCGATCGCAGCGAATCATGCAACTGCATCTACGCCTGACTTTGAAATGATCGGAACTCCTAGAAAGGAGAAAAATAACCAATGAAAAAAAAAGCTTAGGAATACGAAAGTCCATTAGTAACAAAACATGACAATGTCAGTTGGAAAAATTTTCTAAGAGCTAAAAAAAAAAAAAAAAAAAAAAAAAAAACTTTTTGTTAATTTTTATCATGTCTTTAGACATGATAAAAATTAACTCTACCCCCTTTTTCTTTTTTGTTGTGAATGATGTCTCACACTTTCTAAAACTAGATTTCTAAGCAAAAGAATGAGTCATATCGTTCTTGGAAATTTATTTTAGAAACATGTTGACACCTGATTCAAACCAAAATAAGGGGTGAGGGGTAGTAAAGTTAATTTTTATCATGTCTTTAGACATGATAAAAATTAACAAAAAGTGTTTTTTTTTTTTTTTTTTATTTTTTTTTTTTTTTAGTCAATTCGATGTGGACAAGAAGTTACCCTTTTTTAACCAGAATAAACTTTCACTTAACTATTTAAATCGTCAGTCAGTGCTGTGGATTGGATCCAAGCTTATACTCCATCATAGGAAAAAACCTTCTTATTTGGGTCCATATTCTTAAAAGAATTTCTTTTTTTGAATGTCTATTCTCCATTCGATAAACCACGCAACCAACACCAGAACCACGATCCATCGAAACTGAAATATATAGAAGAGTTTAGGAAAGAAATGAAATCCATGGAATATAGTTTCGGCCGCTTCATGATACCTTAAACGCCGATCAAGGTTGACGAGCTGTTTAACCGGTTCAGGAGCGATTAATAATTGTCTGTCTTGATTCACCAGAATCACGGAATGAGCCCAATCCACCTCATTTAAAGAATCCACGTTGAATTTTTCTGCCGAGGGGTAATTGGGATAAACATGTTCCGTTACATATCGTAAATGCGCGTCTAAGAGTTGAGCTGTAAAAATAATATTTTTGGGATACGTCAATAACAATTGACTTCTTAGAAATTCTTCCTGATAAGGAATCCAAGCTGATGAACCACCAAGAATCGTTTCCATCATGATATTATTTCATCTACTCTGTTTTTTCCTTCTTTACCTATTCCAATGCTTCATGTACCGAAATTTACTCGTCTATTATTCGGGACAATCGATCCCTTTACATTTCAATCTTCTTCAATGGTATCGACAAGTCCATCAAGAAATCACATAATAAAGGAATCATTAGTGGATAAAACAATGTTTGGTTTTAATCTTCGTTCGACTCTCGCCATAACCATTTTAATATGTCTGGTGACAACACTGGTCATCATGGCCCTCATCGTATATCGTCTCTCCTACGGCAGTGTGGCTTTCGTTTACGATGCTGCTGATCCGAATAAAGTCACGACCAAAGGAACGACAGCGAGCGATTTCTGGACCAACAATAAAATGTTGCTCATTGCTCCAACGGTTGTCAATGTGATCAATATACTAATGGTCGGTTTATTACTTTACGTGTAACCGAAAAGAGAATAAAGACTAGATTCAAAAATACATCACGATGGATACAAAGGCTATCATGGTAATTATCTTATTAGGAATTGTATTTGTCTCGTTACTCAATTTCGGCTACCTGGCAACAGCTATTTACAGTGATGCGACACCCAAAACAGGAGCCGAACATTTTAATCAACGCAACTGGATGTTTTACGGAAATATAATGCTACATATTATAGCTCTGATGCTAGGTGGAGGCATTTTTATGAAAAAGTAATGATTTAATTCAAAAAAATATGACAAGACCTACCCAAGATGAATCCAAAATCTTTCAGAGAAATACTTTCATAGATAACGATGAGTCACTCGTATTCATAAACACGTTCAAGGTGATGGACGGGTGTAACTTCAATCCAAGAAGAAATATACCAACAACTGCTTTTATTGACATCTTGCCCACTCAAGAAGGAAGAACAAGAATGATCAGAGTCAGCTAGAAAAATTTCTCAAAAGCTAAAAAAAAAAAAAAAAAAAAAAAAAAAAAAAAAACTTTTTGTTAATTTTTATCATGTCTTCTAGACATGATAAAAATTCACTCTACCCTCCTTTTCGTTTTGAATGATGTCAACATGTTTCTAAAAATAGATCTCTAAGAATGAATCATACTTTTCTTGGAAATCTATTTTTAGACACATGTTGACATCATTCAAAACGAAAGGAGGGTAGAGTTAATTTTTATCATGTCTAGAAGACATGATAAAAATTAACAAAAAGTTTTTTTTTTTTTTTTTTTCCACTACTAGAAAATATTTTTCTCAGCTCTCAGAAATTTTCCCAGCCAACTCGATTGACCAGACATCACCATTTTCTTACAATAATGAACTTTCACTTATTTATTTAAACCATCCCAGTTTCACTTCAAATCAGTTTGTGCTTGAATACAAGCTTCTGTTCAGGTATGTTAATAATATATTTTTTGTTTCTTTCGCTTTTCGCGTTTAGTTTATGTGATTCGTCTTTCGCTATAGAGATCCAATATTTTATAATGGCAATTTTGATTTAAGATGGTCACCATTTTCGCCATTTTCCGTAGCGCTTGATCTGCTCGAGTGTCCATGTTGCGTCTATCTTCATAAGACATATCTAAATACAGCTCATTGGCGTTCGGTTCAATATTTAGGTGATACACTTCATGATTGCGTTCTTTGTCCATGAGAAACTTGAACACATCAAATTCATTTGGCCGGCGATCTGATTTGAACGGTTTCAGGACTCTCGGACTGTAAAGTCGTTTCCCCTTCGGATCAAAGACGAAACCCGGACAAGGTCCACTTTTTTGAGAACGAACTTCCACCTCGTCCGGTTCGACATCTTCTTCGACCTGTCGGCCATTGTCGGAACGATACTGTAATTTAAACCGTCGCCAATTCTCAATAAACGCGTCGAGAGTATCCTCCGATTCTGAAAAATATTGTCGGTAAAGCGTTTCGGCTTGAGTTTGTTCTTCGGGTAATAAATTGGCATACTCCACATATTCAGTGAACAATTTCCGGAAAATAGGATCTTTCTCACTTAAATAAGTGGCCATTTCATCCAACGTCATTTCGTATAACTGTTCGACAAAATTCATAATGGAAGTGCTTTTTTCTTCTTCTTATTATTATTATTGAATTTTCAAAGCGGACATTATATCTTCCATTCTCTCACATTGATAGCGGTATTTTAAATATTTGAAAGATGTGATGGCCATGAGCGCTAGAAAAATGACGAGCGTTAAGACCGTGAAATGAAATTTAAAGTGAGTTTCTTCCTCATGCACAATCAACACGCAAATGGAATAAAGTAATCCGCCCGCTAAAGCAAAGATACCGAACGGTTCTAGCTTCGAAATATTCATGGGGATCCTAAAAGCGACTGGGCAACGCTCAAGTTAGTAAATACTTTATTCCAAAATTCTTCGTGAATAGCGAGCGAATTTTCTAAAGAGGCCTGGAACGTTTTGTACTGAGGCAGAGTTTGAGCAAACGATAAAATACAGTCTTTGGGATTCTGCATCGGCGTATGAACTAACCATTCGCGTAACCGGTTCCACGTCTCGGGCCAACATTGAATTTCTTGGTTGAACCGATCGGCAATTGAGGGACCGAACGTTTCATTCAAAAACCAAGAAATGCAAGCTACAGTTTGTTTCATAATCGTTTCTGAATTCATGGTTCCTTATTTTTAAATATTTTTTTTTCATTTATTTCAGAAAAAGAAAAAGAAGAGCAAAGAATGAATCATTTAGACGAATTGTTTCAGTACCTTCTCCAACACAAGAAAACAATTGTGTTTGGGAACCTGAGTCGATTACCCTATGTGATCAACGATTACATTTCCAAACATTTATCCCACCTCACCATTTTTGTCATTTGTCCCTTTTATACGTACCCGTCTTCCCCTCATGTGCGTGTAATTAAACCGGAAGAATTGAGCACGAACACGTGCGATTTATTATTCTACATTGAACCTTTTCCGCATGCCGTTTTACACCACGACATTAAAACGGCTCAACACCTCGTCATTTTAACGAGCCACATGATTTTTATCGATCGATACCATACGTGTTCCTATTTATCCTATTTTCATTTCCCGGAAAGTTTAGAAAGGTATATGGAAAAAACCAAACAGCTGATGGATTTGGAACAGACGTTCCTTTACAAAACGGATCTACCCGAAGTTAAAGAGTCCAAGAAAGCTCTTTCGATCGGTCCTAGTCCTACCCTGGATCGATGGATCAGTCCCGAGAATCCCGATCCGACTCCCTTAGAAAACATGTCATGGATTTTAATCGATCTCACGTCCTTCCGGAATACGTCGTCACTGTTATTTCATTTTTGGACAGCTTTTGATTACATGCTGAATCATATCGATCGCATTGAAGGCTGGCAATTGTGTTTTAAAACGTCCGCGGAAGCTCGTGCTTATAAGAAACTCGTTCAGAAATGGATCGATTATCTCTGTTGTAGGGAATTCCAGCACGGGAACGTGTTACAATTGAATGAAATTCTCTCCCTCACGCCTTTTTATCGAGCAGGGACGGTCGATCTTCCCATTATTTTAGAAAAGAAACGATTCGGACCTTTGGAATATATTCTTTGCACATCGGTTCAAGATGCGTATCGAGCTTCTATGCGATATAACTTAGATCCTGTCGTCGGATCCGTGTTTCGATTGAAATAAAGTCAGAATGAATGATCCTAACGAGGATGATGTTTCGAAGGAAATTCCACCTCTTGGAACACCCGAAGTTATTTATTATGACGATATTCTACCTTCACAAATTCAAAACCAAGTCGACCTTCCCGACGATTTCGAACTTCAATTTCCTCTCCACGCGTATGCCAAATCCGATGTAACCACTAGCCCTTACATTATTCGACCGTCCGTTTCTCCTTCTTCTCGAAGTTCGAGTCCAAGTTCAAGAAAAAGTCCAAGAAAACGCAGTCCGAGTCCAAGAAGGAGCAGAAGTCCAAGTCTAAGCAGGAGCAGAAGTCCAAGTCCAAGAAGAAGAAAAAGTCAGAGAAATCGTAGTCGTAGTTTAGAAATACGTCATTCTAGAAGAAGAAGTCCTGTAAGAAGAAGTCGTTCGGCTTCCTTTTCATCGTCTGCATCTTCTTCTTCCTCTCCTTCCAATATCAATCGTAGAGGAACACAAAGACCCATTCGTAGAATACCTATGAGAAAACGTCGAGGATACGTTCTTGGATCTCGAACCGTTCGTGTGGGTCCTAATCGATTGCTTCATAAATATGGTAACCATTCCATTACGTTTGTGACCGAAGGTGGGGCCCACATACGAAATAAGAAAATTCCCAATAAAGCTTGTCGATATCTATTAAGTCATTGCTCACGACGGCATCCAACAGCTCGAGATCGATTGCCACGACAAGCTCGTATTGTTTTGAGAAAGAAAAGAGCTTAAACACAACGAGTTGAAAAAGAAACAATATCCAAGCAATTCACAAAAGCCAAAATACAATTCAACAAAATAATAAAGTTCACTTACCAAAATGTCTATATAATAGACTTTAACTGAAGATCTTTCGAGGCTGGTATCCAAAGCACAAACTGATCTGAAACCGAAACTCGAGTAATTTAAATAGTTAACTGGAAATCCTTTTTCTGGTTTTATCGATCGAACCAACTGGGAAAAATTTCCAGAGCTGTATTAAAAAAAAAAAAAAAATTTTGTTAATTTTTATCATGTCTTCAGACATGATAAAAATTAACTATCCCCCTTTTGTTCAAATGATGTTAATCTGTTGTCTCAATATGTTTCTAAAAATAGAACATGACTCATTTCTTTCTTGGAAATTTATTTTTAGAAATATGTTCGAAAAGATGAGACATCATTCCCAGACAAAAAGAAGAGAGAGTTAATTTTTATCATGTCTAAAGACATGATAAAAATTAACAAAAAGTTTTTTTTTTTTTTTACTACCCAACTTTCGCTTCTCCTTTCTACCTCCCCCCCTTTCGTTTCACAGTGTATAAACAGCTGGAGCTGAGACGATTTTCTCATTTCATACTGAGGACAAGATGGATCAGGAAAACACTGTAACCCTGGAACCTTTGACATTACCCTTGAAGGATCGTCTCAAGTACGAGTTGGATGAAGTCGTGCTGGAAGAATTTAATCAATCTAATTTGTTTACGACTAAAACCACCGTTCAGTTGAGAGTTTTAAAAAGAATAGCTAATATGATGATGTTTCCGTGGACCTTGATTCAAGATTTGAAACCTCTTGTACCCGTCCATCGATACTGTTTAAATACCATTTGGCGTTTATGGATGGATGTGCAACAGCAGTTGGTACAAAATAAAACCATCTCCACGCCAGATGAATGGAATATGATTGAGAAAGTTTTATCTAAAGACTATTCTAGATCGACCGATCTAATAAGACTTTCCAACATTTTATTCAAACGACAGGAAATACCTAAGATAGAAGTGTATAAATTATTTGCCGTAGACGGATTGCTGGGCGAGGATCTGCAAAAGTATGTTTTTAATCTACAGTACGGAGGAGATGAAAAAACACCTTTAAACGAACAAGAAGCTCTAGATTTTAAAGCAGTTCATGCTCGAATCGTCCGTTGTTTATATCACGAAGTTTCCAAACTATCGGAATCTCTTCTCTACGTGGATGTGATTCGACGTACTATAGAAGAAATAATAAACACTACACCTTCTACCAGTGATGAAGTAAGCGAATGGGGTGCATTGTATTTAAAGCATCTTGGAGAGGATCTATTTTCAAATATATTTTACGAAATTAAAGTCTGGAAGACGAAAGAATTGGAACAATACCAGGCGAAAAAGAATCAACAAGAAAATAATTCTCAAAAGAGAAAGAATGTGAGAGAGGATCCTAGAATCAAGAATAAAAACAGAAATAATATGTCGGACCCTACTTTAGCTTCAAGTTATTATTTCGACCCTTCGATTGTCGATTTGCAACCTGTTCGTTATCATTCTCCCAAGAGTCCACCTCCATCGGAAAAGCGGGAAGAAGATCCTATTTCTCCCGAGAGTCCACCTCCATCGGAAAGGGGAGGAGAAGATCCTGTAGAAGCTTCCTTCGAAAGACTAGAGTTTGAAGACGAAAATGTAGAAACTACAAGTAGTGAACAAGGCAAAATGAACCCCTAGAGACTCGGAACATTTTTTCCATGGCTCTTTAATGGAATATAAAGAGTGAACAGTCCAATAATACATTGAAGGTATGTGGGAGACTATATATATATTTTTTTGGAATAGATTTAAATACTTTAGATGCACAAATATTAGACGAAATGAACTTGTTTTTGTCCTTTACAAGAAGAACTACTAACCATGATAAAATGTTTTTCGAATAGCATCCTTTCCAAAATATTTTTTCATCAGGTTCCATCCTCAACTGTAAAATCTGATTTTGACAAGATTTTATAGATAAGATAGTTCATTAAAAAAATTTTTGAGAACTGGTTTTTATCGCTATTCCATACGCAACTGTAAAAACTAAAATTTATAGGATTTTATAGTTGAGACAATTTATTTTTTAATTAAAAAAAATTTTTTTTGGAACTGGTTCTTGTATATGTTCCATACGCAACTGTAAATACTGAATTGAATCTCATTTTATACTTGTTACTATATAAAAAAAAGAATCCTTTTTTTTTTTTTGTTGTTAAAAAAAAGCAACAACATCGAACATTTTTTCAATATATAGGAACAAAGCCCTCCTCCAAGATGAAATGGGATTCATTTCAAAATAGAAATGAATATACTGTCACTTCTTACGATCTCGATCACGCTATTCGGTATGCTCAAGAAGCGACTCAACTCTATATTTACGAACAAGCTCTTCAAAGTCGGTACGCTTTTATTTTTAAACATACCACCTTCCAAATAAGAAAAGCCGACTCCAAACGGGATTACTACATACCTAAAACTCTCGATCCGGAACAATGTCACGTCGTCGAAAAATTTGTTTTTACGCAAACGGGATGTGACATGATTGCCTGCTTCCCTTTTCAAGAAAATTTAGAATCGTGTTCCCCGGAAGATGAACCGCGATGGATTCGACTCGGAACGGGTTTCAGTTTAGCTTGCCAACCCGCCTGCGATCGTTTATATTCCAACACGCAGCAGAGTATGGACACGGAATATCGAAATGGAAAATGTGTAGCCGTAAATCTCGCCAAGAAATTATTAGCTCTCTTGCCCGAACAAGTTTTCTTTCAATCAAATCATCCTTCTCTTCCTCGTCATCATGCCGGCCTCAATCTCGTCGAGGGTCATTTACGACTCAACCAGCCTTATTGTGAAGCGTACGGTCTTGTTTTCAACGGGTCTGATTGTGTGACGACGACGGGGCAAGATATTGGCGAATTTTTCTTGGGAAGCAGTATCTATCGATCTATTTCCACTCTGCAAAAAAATCATACGTTACCACCATATCCTCCTCATCTTCCCGACTTTGTACAAAATTGGCCCAAGAAACATGTGAAACGGTCCTTGGTTCATGAATTGGTGATTGATGTAGGGATCGATATCGGATTAGAAGCCGCGCAAAAAATCCTTGAAAAACGGATGCCTAAACTCTTAACCAAATTGAGTATGCAGTCTCTTCCCATTCAATCGGCCATCCTTCAAGCTGTCGTTCGGACCCAATTAAGTACGCTCGCAACACTTTCCAGAATCGCCGCGACAGGATTCTCGGTTACTTCCAATGTGCTGACGGGTATAAGTATTCTGTCCGCCGTACTCGATATATTGGATCCGTTTCATTTCAATAAAGTGCTGACCGCTCGAACTCTTTACGATATCGACTGGCGATTAGACGTTCAGTTTTATCAATCGGAAACTGACCATGTTCTAGAAATCACACCCGATCTTCTATGGGACGTGTTAGAAGAAGATGCGAGCGATCGATACCTCTTCTTTGCCGAGAAAGTGCAAGAATATTTAGATGCTATCCATAAAGTGCCCATGACCGATCGACCCCAAACACGAATGTCATTTCTCCAAAAATCACGAACAGACGAAAGAACCCCGAAAAATTGGATTTATTTCACGATAATTGTTTATTTGTTAACTGGATTCACCTTCCTATTTCAACCCTACATGCATTACTTATGCGTGACCATCTTTTTCCTATTTGTGTTTTATTTTTATCGTCATTCTAAATGAAAGCTGAAGATTTTTGGAGAGAAAAAAAACGAATGACTTGGAGGGGGAGTAACTAACCAGTGAATAAACTAAAAATCAGTTAGTACTTACAAATTACAAGAAGATGTTTCTCCTTTCACAGCACAGAGTGATCTGAAGTGAAACTTGGAGTTTAAATAGATAAGCAAGAGCAAAAATCTAAGAGCTGAGAAAAAATTCTAAATGATAAAAAAAAAAAAAAAACTTTTGGTTAATTTTTATCATGTTTTTAGAGATGATAAAAATTAACTACCTCCCCCTTTTGTCTGGGAATGTTGTCTCATACTTTCTAAAAATAGACCATCACTTATCCTTTCTAAAGAATAGAATTCCAAGAATGGGTTCTGGTCTATTTTTAGAAACGGTGAGACAACATTCCCAGACAAAAGAAAAGGGGGAACTAGTTAATTTTTATCATGTCTAGAAGACATGATAAAAATTAACCAAAAGTTTTTTTTTTTTTTTTTTTTTTTTTTTTTTTTTTCAGCTGTGAAAAATTTTTTTCCAGCCGACTCGATGGAGAAGATACCATTTTTTAAGAATGGACTCGTTTATCTATTTAAGCTTTCCAAGTTTCGTTTCAGATGAGTCCATGCTGCGAATACTGTTCTCCTGAAGATCTTTCAATAATACCACTTTCTCGGATAAAATTCATCACCATTCGCTTTTTTAGCATAACTTAGATAGATATAGAGAAATTCCTCGTTTTTATGATCTTTCGGGTAATACTCATTTCCATTTTCGTCTCGTGCATATCGGATGTAATTCGTCTCTGGCTTTTCCCGAATTCTATCCTGTATATAATATTCTTTTCCAATGCTGGATTTAGGATAAATCTCTCCTCCCCTCGCATTGACAGCATACGTTTTCACATTTACATCCAATGAATTTAACGGGTATTCTCCTCCATTGTTTAATTTAGGATAAAACTCGTCTCCGGAATTGGATTTGGCGTACCGACGAGGAAGCGCTATATATTCATGACCCCGATATTCCACAGCGTAATATTCATTTCCATGCTCGTCTTTGGCAAAAATAGGTCGATTGTCATTATCGAAATAATACAGCTCCTGTTTAGGTTTTTTAGGATCTTTCGGATATCGTTCTTTTCCAAATTCATCTATGGTGTAAACCGAAACCATGTTTTTTTCCTTTACCGATCTTGATATTTACATGAGTCACCTCCGATTATCCAGTTATCTTTTGATACATCTTTCGAATCCAGTCTTCAATCGATTGGCCCGTCGTTTTGAGATGTTCGGAATTATGAACGGTCAAATAAGCCATGTAAGCGGCTAGACCAAACGTGAGGACTAATAAAAATAAAAAGATGAGCCGGTTTGTTAAGAGGGTGACTGCGACTAGGATGATGCTGATATAAACCGTAGAGTAAAACAATATGCCTTGACCTAAATAACGATCCATTTTTTTTCTACTTTATTCCATTTGAATCAATGAGTCGGCCGAGACCGGATAGTCATCGGTCGTGACGGGCTTTTCGGTCATTTCACCCGTGTACAACAACGTCATGTCAGGATCGGGAAGGGCTTTTAATTTTCGGTCTTCCCAGTAAGCTGAACGAGGATGCGTGACGAGAATTCTAAAAAACAATTTCATGTCGCGCTCGGTCCAAATTTCATAGACTGAGGTAAGGAGGGGAATACCTTCGGGATGCTGCGTCGCATCAAAAACAGCTTCTCGTCCATCTATTTTATATCGCGCTCCATGTTCCGGTATAATACGACTCAGCTCTTGAACTTCAAGTCGAAGGGTTAATCCAGCCGGTAAAATCCCTTCATAGGCTTCTTCTTTGGGTACGCATACGTGATACCCGTACGGAGTGGCTCGAATTCCTTCTGTGGAGGAAGAAGGACAAAAGACAAAAGGTTGACGCCAATTACAAGTGGCGTATAATACGGAATCGGGAATAAATCGTCCCGATCGTATGCGATGGCCTTCACGACACGTTTCGGGAACACTATAAGTCGAAGCCTGTTTCACAAATCGCTGCGACCAAAATTTCAAACCTTGCCGTCGAACGCGTTTCTTTCGAATTTTTCCCTTTTCGAAAAGACACATGTGAGAAGAAGTGGGTAAATAAATAGCCGTTTTCAATTGTTTGAGGAATGGGTACGGCGTGCAGTCGGGATGAGAACAAATATTATAGCCGGGAATATAAACTTCTTCGTTGGTTTCGTCACAAGAGGCACGTGGTTCATGATCAAGTGTCGTCCAGGGCCGAATCCAATTCGCAACGATCGATAAATGATCGAATTTAAACACATCGAGATGCCGATACTGAAAAGCGCCGGGGATGCGCGGTCGACATTCATTTCCGTCAAAAAATGTTTGAGGAGGACACGTTTGAATTTCCCTCCGAGCGCAATCAAAATATCGATCGCTCGTATCGCCTATCGCGAGTTTCGACGACGACGACTTATCCTCACAAGCCCATTCAACTGTATATTGATCCGACACTCGATAGCCTGGTTCTAGAACCGTACGTTTTCGGGTTGGATCACACGTGTAAGCTACAGCTCGATCCAAAGATGTTGAAAATGGATAGGACGGGAGATGTTTCGTATACTCGTGAGCAGGAACGACAGTTTCTTTTGAGGTCGGTTGAACATTTTCACAGAAAAGAGGCGGTTGACATGTTTGGGACGTTTCGTCGTACACCATCGGTAAATGGAATAAGGCATCGCCGATCCATGTGTAAATGGAATAAGGCATCCCAGGAAAGAGGACAGGATATAGTGTCGCGAACCATTCCGTTTTCACAAATCGCGTAACCCGGAGAGTACAGAAAAGATCCTTTTTGGACGATGGGGAGAGGTCGTTGCGTATTATCCGGAAATCCGTCGCAGAGATCAGACACGCATCGCCGATAATGTGTCGAATATTTTTCTCCGGGCGAACATCGAATCATTTTCGGTCGATGGCCACGACACTCGATATACGTCACCTCGTCAATCGGAAAATGTTGACCGTCTTCACAGTAAGATACGAAATGTTTTCGCGAAGTGCAAGCGTCGTAGTAGAAAAATGTCTTGGGCGGACAGGCGATTCGAATCGGTTGTTCGTTCTGGCATTCGTAATAAAAACGTCGATTGGTTGGATCAGGTAAAACCGATCCGTCATGCTGATCGATGCAGGGATTGACAGGAATGCAGGTAGAAGGAGAATGTTCTTCTTGACACATGAGCACGTCTAGAACACGACCGTGCCGACATCGATAATAATAATATATCATGGACTTTTCGCGAGGTACAAAACTCTGCGATCGTAATAAAAACAGGTAGAGGTTTTTCCCCGTTGCGGGGAGCTGAGTATCATCGGGCTGTCCAAAACATTCATCTTTTTCCCAAATCCGTCCTTCCGCGAAATAATATTCGAGTGGGAGAGGAAACGTCCATGTTTTTCCCGTGGAGGTGTGAAATGAAACCTCGTTGTCGTTTGAGGTCTCGATCTGATATTGGAAACGCGTCGTTGTCGTCGGAGGAGAAGAAGGAACTTTCGGGGACGGGACCGAAAAATTATAGAAATACAAGTAGCAGTAGTATAAACCCAAAACGAATAAAAGTATGGCGAGCATCCAGCCTTTATTCATAAACGAGATGTGCCAATTATGGAAAGAGCAAAAAATTCCGAAAAAGGAGGCAGCAGCGTGTTGTTCCAAACCGAATTATCGACATTTTTTAAAACAAGATCGCGCGTTGGATGAAATGCCGGCTCTGTATCGTGAATGTTTATCCTGTCAACAAAAAAGAAAGATCTTGGCGCGATAAAAAAGTAAGTCAGAATGGATTCGTATCGTCTAACCCGACGTTATTTTCGTCAATTGCAACGGCTTCACTTCCTCTCGCAAATGCGGCAACGCGATTGGTATCATCATATCGTCATCCAATACGTGATGGATCCCCCAAAAGGACGCCATTTCACACTTTTTCATCCGGCTATGGATACCCATACAGAAGAGTCGCTGGTTTTCTTCGGAAAACGTCGTTTGTTTCTTACGTTTATGTTGAAACGGATCGTTCACCAAGGTTTGAATGCCGAACAACGGTTACAACCGAACGCGTTATTACCTCTCAAATCGCTCGACGATCCCGTCTATGAAACACAACGCAAGGCTATTCAAAATATTTGGGAGGTCGATGCTCATTGGTATACTACGGAGAATAAAAACGATATTGCCGTGAAGAATACGGCTCCTTTCATCAAAACCGAACCTTAAGCTCTGTAATTTAAAATATCCATCGGATGGGTGAGATGATTCGGATACGACACGATTTCAATCGTATGAGGCCATTTTAGCATGTATTTATAATGTAAAAGATCGTGCCGTCTCAGCGTATCGAGCCGGATAGCTGAAATATAGGTTTTCTCTTCGTTGGTTTTGTCGTACAAATAACAAATACCTTGATCGACGAACACGTAAACGTCTTGAGGAAACAGTTGCAGAAGCGACTTGTCCTTGGAAAAGTGTCGAATCACAGTATAATGAGAACTCGTAGGGATTGGAACCGGTTCTAATTTATAAAGGAGGAAAGAAAGAAAAATGATACACCCGAGCGCGATCATTCTACGCATTGTATTTCTAGTGACTCTCTTGAATCTTTTTTATAAACCCGATCTCCGGATGCCTTCTATTCTTCCCTCATCATCATTAGCCTTACCAGAAATTTCAACCGAGACGTATTGCCCTTTCCAAATCTTTCAGTGTCCTGATAGCCATTGCGATTGTTCTCAGCTCTGTGAAACAAATCCCACGTTTTACGAAAAACTCACTCTTTCTGATAAAACATGGAATCATCTCGAACCGGGTACTTATTGTATTCCCCAAGGAATCCGGACCGCTTGTCTTTCTTCCTCGGAAATTCCTATTTTTTCGGCCTCGGGATGGCTCTGTGCTCCTCGTTCCTCTTTCACCCATCCCTGTCAACATCCAGAAGCCCGTGATCCTTCTCTCAATGTTTTAATATATCGTCGAACCCAACAACCCGCTCAAGAAGTAGCCGATTATTACGAAACGTTAGAAGATGGATCGTTCCGATACCAATGTCAATGCCATTCTTTAGATCGACGAGGTAATCGAATGATTCAAACATCTCCGTGGGTCTGTTCTGTCGATTACTGCGTTCGAGATTTGTGGAACGTGCCCGGACTAGGATGGGACTCCGAACGACACGTCTGTGAATGTGGACCCTACGTGCATCGAGTCCTGGGCGATCTATCTTCCCCCTGTGTTTTGGAATATACACACATAGACGAAAAGCATAGGTTAACGGGAAAACGAGAATGTATGACCGACCAATCTGTTGAATTCCGACCGATTTATTGTCCAGAGAATCAGTCGGTGTTACGGTTCACAAAACGGGTCTTGCGAGGCAACACAGCGTACGATTATGTCATTGTACATGGAACAAGTGTTCCTAAAATTTCGAGAGGTCAAGAATGACATCTCATTTCAAACGAATCGAGAAAAATTTTCAAACGGACCAAGAATTGAGTCGGTTTGAAAAGGAAGACGAAAGCGCCAAAGAGGAAGGATGGTCGAAGAGACAAACGTTCGCCATTCATTTACTACTGGTAACGGCAGGTCCTACGATTCTTTTCGCTTTACTGGGCAACGTATTGAAGATTCATTATTATGTCGTCTGTTTAATTCTATTATTTTACTTTGGAGCTCTGGCCTACTTGATACGATACCGATTTCAGTGGCTATTGCAAGCTTTTAAAGAAAGCCAGAAATATATTCGTTGAATATGGGACTTGAAGAGTGGATTATATAAAAAAAACTTTGAAAAAAAAATGAAGAGGGAGAAGAGGAATAAAAAAGGAAGAAGCAATAATTTAACCATGGCGATGGATCCTGTACTTATTCATCTATCTCCCAAAAATTCTGAAGGTAAAGAGTTAGATTTGGAAATATGGATAAACCCCGATGATACGGATGACAAGATTATAGAAATACATCGTCATAATCGCAAAGACAAAACGAAAGAATTTGAACCCTGTTGTCAAAATCCTTTTTTAACTCCCGCTATCCTCCAACGTAGAGAAAATGAAAAGAATAAGACGATAGATAAAACATTAGAATTGACCAAAGAAGCCATCCACATGTTGAAAGGAGTCTTTTCGGGAAATGGAGAATTCAGTACAGTGGAATTTGATGCATCGTCCACTGAGGTAAGAGCTGATTTTAGACAGCCGACCAAAAAACCTGAAGTTGAGAAAGCAACAAGTTGTCAAGGTCGTAAACATAAGAAAAGAGTTAATAAAAAGAAATAGTACATTTAAAAAGACCTCCCCATCTTTCCATGAATTTCTTGAACAATGAACTGTTTTCACGAGACACAATCCACATCTTTGCTGGATCTAAAGAGAATCTTGAGAGAAGACATGGCTTAAACTGTTTCCAGGAGAGTTGAAGTGCAGGCTTTTTCAACAGCACAGAGGGATCTGAAGCAACAGTTGAAATGTTGAAATATATAGAACAGAAATTCCATTCTTAAAAAAAACTGGGATGTCTTGTCAATCGAATCGGGTAGAAAAAATTCTTGGCTGAAAAAAAAAAAAAAAAAAACTTTTTGTTAATTTTTATCGTGTCTTTAGACATGATAAAAATTAACTCTACCCTCTTTTTTGTTTTGAATGATGTCTCACCTTTCCTAAAAATAGATTTCTAAGAATGATCATGTTTTTCTTGGAAGTCTATTGTTTACAAACATGTCTAGACAACATGTTGAAATCATTCAAAACGAAAAGGAGGGTAGAGTTAATTTTTATCATGTCTAAAAGACATGATAAAAATTAACTAAAAGTTTTTTTTTTTTTTTTTTTTTTTAACTGAAGAATTTTTTCTCCTAGTTCTTAAAAATATTTTTCAACGATATCTCGATACCTCTACCTATTTTATTCCCCCCTCTCTTAGTATATAAATGGTTGAAAAAGAAATCGGGGTTTATTCTGTTTCGTAAAAAGATAGCGAACACATGGCAGCGGATAACTTAGTCATTTCATGTGAAGAAGATCCCTTTGAGGATATTCCAGATACGGAACCCACTTTTTATGGACCATTTTCACCCGTTTTTAGAGTACTGAAAAAGTCTTCTCCTTCTCCAACTCATTCTTTGGAAATACTGTCTTCTCCTCCCTCGTCATCCACTCATCAGCGCTCTAGAAAGAAGAAGTCCTCACAGACCAAGCTCCACCAAAAAATTGTTGGTGTGTTGGCTGTCACCTCTGATGGATATACTCTTACGAACTGCGTCCGGTTTATAGCCAGAGACCTGAAAACACATACGAAGGAATTTATTCGGCAATTGAATGCGGATCTGGAACGACTTCATATTGAAAAACTCTACGTGGCGAATGAACCCACTCGAGAAAAAATTCATCAAAAGGTACCTCTCAAGTTTTTATGGACTGTTATTTATAAACCTCAACATCGTCAGCCACAGCAATGTCCATCTTGTCGATCGAAATCTTGTCATCGATTTATGGCCATGCTAGCGCTCCAACAATTAGTGAAATTTGCTGTTCATAAATGTATTCATTGAGTGGATAGGTAATCAAGGAATTTTTCTCTCTTTTTCCTTTTTTCAGATGATCCAGAGAAACAAATACTCTACTTCATATGGTTTAGTGGTAAAGACCTCATCAGGACAGGTGGTGATGATTCATCGAAAAATGCCATACTGTTTTCAAAATTATTTAATTCAGCTTTTAAAAAATAAACCTATCGAACCACCCTTCGATTTGGAAAAAATATCGGTGCTTCAAGATGAATTTGAAAACCATATTTATCCGACTCTCCATCCCAATTTACAAGACGATTATGATCGGTACAAGGCTAAATTAGCTTATGAAGATGAATGGGATTTCCCGCATGGACAAATGGATAAAAGACGCTTCAAGAAAGACGATGACCCTCGATTCAAATGGTTCAAAGTCGCGTATCAGGAATTTGAAGAAGAGTCCGGCTACCGATTCGCCTACCAACCCTCGGACGTGGCTCAGTATCCCTTAATCAAACTAGAATTTACGGGATTAGATCAATGCATTTATACACAATATTTTTTATAGTCGAACATCCTAAACATTTACGCCGTAATACCTACTTTGATAATTATTCTCCTTTCCAATTTCAAGCTGCTTATAGAATGGCTCTCGAACGCAATATCGGGAGTATTGATGATCGGATGGTCTATCGGGGTTACTTAATTAAAATCGAAGAGGCTCTAAAGTATCTAACATGTCAACAGGAAATGAAAAAGGACGGGAAGGATCAAGTGTTGCTATATTTTTTAGAAGGAGATAAATGGAATCCACCCGATTCTATTTGTTATTTAGAAAAGTAAAAAAAATGGAATAAGATCCCTTAGCCACCCCGCATTTCCCATTTGAAGAATCCATCCTATCTATTCTTTTTTAAATGTCTCGGGATGTCATCCGACGCATTCTCTCCACCAAAAAAAACGAGTTCCTCCCACCTACCCCAAAAAGAAGAAGAAGAAGAAATTTCCCATGAGTCTTTTCGAGAACACTCCTTCCCCTCTCTCTTCCTATATATAAAGAAAGAAAAGAGTTGTCTTTTCTTTTTTTTCCATCTCGTCCTCAGGAGAAAGAGAGAGAGAGAAAAAACCAAATGCCATGGAGTGGTTACGGCGAGAGTCTTTTTCCCTCGCGATTCGTTTCCGTTTCGCCAAGACAATTCCCCTCACGTTTTACTTGGGGTCGGGCACGCTCTATTTTCGAGGATCGGAACTCGTGACTTGCCTTTCCCAGCAAGGGACTTGGATGAGTCCGAAAAGTCAACGGACTATTCAGCAATGGATCTCTCGAGCACCTTTTCGCCCTTACCGATCCTTAACGACGGATCTCTGGATCGATACGTCGGACCGCCCTAGCCGGATTCTCCGCTATACCCCTTTTATCACCTTCGATTCCCTGGAAAGACTGCTCAACGATTTGGGTCCAGACGCTCTCCTCTTTTCGACCTGGTTTCAGAGTGTGATGAGAGAACCTCTTCAAATCCAAGAAGATTCTCAGACCGGGGAAACTTATTTTACTCCCGTGGAGAACAAGGTGATGGACTTTCAGTTTCAAAATTTATCGAAACTGTTTCAATGTGCTTTATGTTTTTATTCTTCTTAAAGAGGAGTGGGGGGGGGGGAAAGAAAACCTAAAAATTGTAGAATAATCATAAAAAATAATTTTGTTTTTCTTTAAAAAAAATATTGAGATAGTCCAATCTTGGGGAGGAGGCGGAAAACTCAAAATTATTATCTAAAACAGATGTGGCGGTCAGTCCATTTCGATCCACGGAGGAGGATATGTGTGAGATTCTCTGATCCATAGAGCGTTTCAGGAAAAAAAAACTGCGAAAGTTTCCCCCCCCCTATCTCCAAAAAATGGGTATCCAGGTTGAATGCACAGTACAAACTGATGGGAAGCCGAAACTCAAGTTCCTTAAATAGAAAAAAATGAGAGCTCCTTCTAGAAACAATTTTAGATGTCTTGTTTGGATGAGTGAGTCGACTGGGAAAAATTTCTCAGCGCTCTGGAAAAAAATTTCGAGTTATGAAAAAAAAAAAAAAAACTTTTGGTTAATTTTTATCATGTCTTATAGACATGATAAAAATTAACTCTCTCTTCTTTTTGTCTGGGAATGATGTCTCACCGTTTCGAAAAATAGAACATATCCCATTCTTGAAATTCTATTATTTTAGAAAGGATGATGAGTGATGGTCTATTTTTCGAAACGGTGAGACATCATTCCGAGACAAAAAGAAGAGAGAGTTAATTTCTATCATGTCTATAAGACATGATAAAAATTAACAAAAAGTTTTTTTTTTTTTTTTCCAATTTAGGAAATTTTTCTCTGAGCTTTGCCAATTTTTTTTCCCAGCCAGCTCCATCCATAAAACAACACCTCTCAAAATCTTTTCTCACTTATCTATTTAAACTACTCGAACTTTTTTGCTTCCAATGAGTCCACGCATCTTGGCCTTTTTTCCACTCTGCTCTGAGAAAGATAAGGTAGATTGTTTTCGGTGGACCGTCCTGTTGACGCTTCCGACTTATATAGAGAGTTATATATAGATAGGGTCCCTCCTAACTCCCTCTATTATGACTATTAGTCTTTTCTTCTTTTTTTTCCAAGAAATATACAAAGAATGATCCACAGTTTTTTTTTTCCGTTAATGAAAAAAAAAAATATGCTTCTACCTTCCGACTTCTTTTTAGTACCTCTTTAGGTGTCTCCTCCTTCTGGATCTTTTCCTTCTCCTCTCTTCCTCGCGAGCAGGGAATTGAAAATGCTGCTCAGGATGCAACGCTCGTAAAGACTCCATTTTCTTCCTGGAGAGGGCGTCTACTGCAAACACCGTCTTGTCATGAAATTGGAGTTGGTAGTAAAGAGGTCCGTGAATAATATACACGGAGCGAGCTCGCAGTCGATAGGGAATCATACGATACCCGTCGGCTTCTGATTCCATTTCCCATCCATAAAGACGGATAGAAGCTTCTCCGGTTTGAAGAATATGAACCCACTCGGGTGAAACGTAAAACAGTTTTAAAAAGGTTCCAGCATCGACGGCGATCACATTTTCCCATCGCAGATAAGCGTGTAAGCGAAAGGTTCCTGCCTCCATCATCGATTGGAAAGCAAAGTGCTTGAAAACTTCGATGGACGAAAAATAATGCAGGATTTTTCCATCGTAACAGGATAAATCGCACATTGTTTCTTGGACTATTTGTTCCATACGCTCCGGGTCCCGAAACCATTCTTCGAAACGGGAGAGAGGTTCCCATTGATCAGCTACTTCGAGATGACAGACGGGCGTGATTTCTACCAGGGTAGGTAGAACTGCAACAGCATCGGTCGACATTTTAGTTTTGCTCGGTTGAGAAGGAAGAACGAGAATGAACCCTGTAAGCAGAAAAACTCGGATCTATATAAATACTAGTGGAAAAAAGGCGGGGGGAAGGGAAGTTCTTCCTTCCTCCCAAAGAATAAGAAAAGTGGGTGGAAAGAAAAAAATCATTTCACTCTCAGGAAAAAAAAAAGAATTTTTTTTCTTGTCAACATGTTGTCTAGACATGTTTCTAAAAATAGATTTCCAACAAAGGTTCATTCTTTTCTTAGAAATCTATTTTTAGAAAAGAATTGACATATCCTTCAAAACAAATTTCTTTTTTTTTCCCCCTCCCTCCAGCAGCCAACTGGATGGGCAAGCGTTTCGGGCAGATCAGTCCGTGCTGACATTATTTTTTTTAAATACAATGGAATTAGTATAGGAATGTACTAGAAACTGACCCAAGGTTGAAAAGAAAATATCAAAATCAATACTCACTTCTTGACGATTTCTTTTTTCCAAAAACCTGTTGAAGAATTCTTGATGGGTTATCCAATCTCTAGACCTGTCTGAAGGGAATCCAATCTAAGGTGAGCGCGCATTTACCTGACGCGAAACTCGGATTATCTGCATAAATAACAAAACGTCCATTCTTAAAAACTTATCGTCTAGTCCATTGAGTTGGTTGGAGGGGGAGAAAAAATTTCTGAACAATAAAAAAAAAAAAAAAAAAAAAAAAAAAAAAAAAAAAAAAACTTTTTGTTAATTTTTATCATGTCTTATAGACATGATAAAAATTAACTGTCCCCTCTTTTTGTCAAGAAAGGATGTCTCACCGTTTCGAAAACGAAACAAAAACTCATCCTTCTCATGGCAATTATTCCAAGAATAAGTCACGGTTTGTTTTTCGAAACGGTGAGACATCCTTTCCAGACAAAAAGAAGAGAGAGTTAATTTTTATCATGTCTAGAAGACATGATAAAAATTAACAAAAAGTTTTTTTTTTTTTTTTTTTTTTTTTTTTTTTTATCACTCAGAAATTTTTTCCCAGCCGACTCGATGATCCAAACAAGACAGATCCAAATTGTTTCTAGAAGGAACTCTCCCTTCTCTATTTAAACCACTCGTATTTCCAACTTCAGTTCAATCTGTGCTGTGAATTCGACCTGGATACATACTTCTCCCTCCTGGAAAGAATTTCTGTGAAGGTATGCGAACATTTTTCTCAGCTCTTAGAAAAATTTTACCAGCTGACTTGAGACTGAGAGACATCTCGAACATTCTGTTATCTGCGGAAGTCGTTTCATTTTCGTGCAGTCCATGCTGTGGATTCACCTGAATATCCATTGCTCCCTCCCCCTTCTGGAAAGAGTCGTAGCTTTTTTAGATCCTCGTCGCTCTTTTTACGTTTCGTTGGATATCTAGGACGAACTTTTTTACCTTATTCCTTTCAAACTCTAATATTGAGGTTGGAGAGCCGTCATGGAAAATCAGCCATGATCCTGACGAATCTAAACCGACTCCTTGAAAGCAGAGCTATGTCATGTTTTTTTTGATGACAGATTTCCAAGCTCCGAGTGATGAGAAATTTAGAAATTTTGCAGTGTTAACGGAAAGGAGGAGACAGAAACCTGGAGAATGGAAATGAAGCTGAGAAAAAATGCTAAGAGCTCAGCAAAAAAAAAAGGTTCTTTCCAGGAGGGAGGAAAAGCGCAATTCTAGGTTGAGTGCACAGCACACACGGATCTGAAGTTGGAAACGCGAGGGGTTTAAATAGAGAAGCGAGAGTTTCTTCTAGAAACAATTTTGGATGTCTTGTTGTTTGGATCATCGAGTCGACTGGGAAAAAAAATTCTCAGAGCTCTGGAAAATATTTTCTATGTGATGAAAAAAAAAAAAAAAAAAAACTTTTGGTTAATTTTTATCATGTCTTCTAGACATGATAAAAATTAACTGTCCCTCCTTTTTGTCTAGGAAGGTTGTCTCACCGTTTCTAAAAATAGATCATGATTCATTCTTGGAATAATTGCCTTGAGAAAGGGTGAGTGATGGTCTATTTTTAGAAAGGGTGAGACATCCTTCCCTGACAAAAAAGAAGAGAGAGTTAATTTTTATCATCTCTTAAGACATGATAAAAATTAACCAAAAGTTTTTTTTTTTTTTCAATCTCATCTAGAGAATTTTTTTCTAGCCGACTCGATCGACAAGACATGACATGACCATTGTTTCTTTTTTTTAATAATGGACTTACACCTATCCCTTTCAACCCTCCGAATTTGGCTTTGGATCCGTGTCCTTGCTTCCACATTCAGAGCTCTTTTCTTCAACATTTCGATGCAGGGGAAGAATCAATTCTTTCACGACGTTTAGATATTCTTTCAGAATGCTAGAAAACTCATTCAAAGAAGAAGTATCTAAGGGTGGAGTTGCCGGTTGAGGAAAATTCACGAGTCTTGGAACCGGATTATGCGAATCCGTCTGTATGCGAAACTGTAAAGGTGAACCACCCGCTTTAGGAGAGCAGATAATAGATTTTTTTTTTTTTTTTGAGTAACAGAAATTTTTTCCAGCCGACTCAATCGACAAGACGTCCCCATTTTTTTATTTAAGAATGGATTCTTGTTTATTTGTGTAAGCATTCCGAGTTTCGTTTTAGATGAGTCTATGTTAATTCAGAATTCAAACAACAAAAATCAGCGTTAATTTACAAAATTTTCACAGGACTAGTTTCGATGGTTTTACCGAACCATCATCTTCAGCTGCAAAACCGCAAATGAACAAGATAGGAAATAATGTTTAGATAAGATAAGAAAGCCTGGACAAGAATAAGCAAGTGGCGCCATCTGTTGGCGAAACCAGAACTAAAACATAATTTCTCTAAAAGCCGAAGGCAAATTTGGATTGGAATTAGGATCGTTAACTAGAACAGAAAGATTTTTATGAATGTGAAATGCCTCTAGAAAATCCAGTTCTCCAATAGAAGATGTTTTTTGAATAATTTTGGCAGCAGAAAAATTGAAAGTGTGATTTTCGGACCAACAATGTTGAGCAACAGAAGACTTCTGTGTTTCCTTTTTTCTAACATATGCCTCATGTTCTTTGACGCGAAATTTTAAGGCTCTCTTAGTTTGGCCAATGTAAATTAAACCGCACTGGCAAGGAATCCTATAAATACCCCAGGAATTCATATCCGGAATGGGGTCTTTGAGTATAGAAGTTGGAATTTTATTGATGGGAGAGTAAACAACTCGAAAGTTAAATTTCTGCAAAATATGTGCAACTTTATAGCTAATTGATGAAAAGAAGGGAATGACAACAGAATTTTTATAATCTCTTAAAATAAGAGTGTGGCTTTTAGTGTGTTGAGATGAGAATTTTTTAACTGCTTGATTAATAATGTTGGGTGAAAAGCCTATGTTGTTGAAGAGGAAACATGGGTACCCTCATTTTTTTTTCTTATCTGATTTCTAAGATGAATTCAGTGAGTTCACCTTGACCTTTTCAAATTTTGTTTGTTTACTTTTAGCCCAGAGGTCGACGGATAAATCATTCTGATTTTTTATATATTTTTTTGTGTCGCTCTCTCTCTCTTTCTAAGAAACCTATCTCGTTCCAAGTCTTCTCGAAGTGCTATTGGTTCGTTTCGAGACGAGGTCATTTCACACACACCCCTCCTCCTCCTCAAAAAGTATATGTATATAAATTAAAGGAAGTGATTTTCTATACACACACTTCACCTTTTTGAGTGGTGTCACGATGAGCCTATCCAGTAGAGAACGTCTTAGGGAAAGAATGCGTGAACAGAAACGACGCTGGCGAAGCAATTCAGCTAATCGAGAGCGAGAACGAATACTTCAAAAGGAACGTTATGCTGTTCTTAAAAAGAACTCCCGACCGCGAAAGAAATATCTTCCTCCCAAGCAGTGGGAAAGCTATACGAATTTGCAGTATAAGGATATGTGGTCCGAAGAAGCCTATCAAAAATGAATTCGACAATGTAATAAAGAGCAATACAATTTCCTGATCTACGTTCTCGTCCGTTTGTACACTTATTACGCGTTACCTGAATCGAAACGTCCCCCTCCTCTGGATATTATTGTGCAAGTATCTGCCGGAAAGGGTTAATCTTTCCTGATCCAAGCTTTATACCAAACTCTGATTCGAACGCCTCTTTTTAGCGAAGCGTGCTCGGTTCTCAAACTCGCACTCAGTGCTCAAGGAGCGGTTTACATTACGGGAGATACTTTGCATCATGCCCTGCGTCTTCAAATGAACGGGACTTTTGTTCGACCTCTGACCCAAGAGACTTTAGACTATTACAGACCCCTGTATGCTCCTTTACGGATGGTGATTTTGGATGACGTTTCCACAATCGGATCCAATTTATTTTCGCGCCTCGACCAGCAACTTCGACAATTGTGTCATGTGCCGGATAAGCCGTTTGGGAATGTGCATATGATTAAATTCGGAGATTTGCAGCAGCTCCAACCGATTCGCGACATGCCCATTTTTTATTCTGAAGGGTGGTGGACGCCTCAATCCACGCTCTACTATGAACTAGTCGAATGTATGCGATTCTCTCTGGATTACGAGGAGAGACTCGATCGTTTAACGAGAAATCACTTTTTAGAACCGGACGATGTGGCATTTTTTCAGTCCCGCGTTCGCAGTTTCGACGAAATTCCTCGCGAAGCTATTATTCTCTGTTTTTCGAGCAAGGATGCAGAGAAATATAATATGAAACGTCTCCAATCCCGAGGGACGTACTGTTCGTGTCTGTATTGAGACGTGATTTATTCCGAGAGCGAAAAATTGCGGAAGAGGATGATGAAACGGAGTGAACATTTACATCGATCTCAGATGGCGAATCTCGAATCCGTCCTCCATTTACAAAGAGGAGCGCGATATCAATTGACTAAAACGCTCGACGGATCCAAAGGATGGATGAATGGAGCAATTGGAACACTACACCAAATAGACCAGGATGAAGACGGAGTTGTGACGCGAGTCTGGCTGCAATTTTCGAATAGTCTAGCTCCTATCGATCGCGTCTCCATTCGTATTGACACCTGTTCGACAAAAATACTCGCATTTTATCGCGAACAGTTTCCTTTGATGTTAGCCGAAGCGATTACGGCTCATAAAGCCCAAGGAGCCACCTTTCCGTCGATCGCAATTTACATGCACGGACCTTTTAATCGATTTCAGCAATATGTCGCTTTTTCTCGAGTGACTCAACCCCAGGGATTGTATATTCTGGACCAGTTTCGTCCCCGCATGAAATTGGCGAGCAAGCAAAAATACGAGGAGGAACTGGAGCGATTGCAAAACATGTCCCGGATTCCGTATGATATTTCGGCTCGAGAAGAGAACCAAGATCCGTACGAGTTTCTCATGAACCTTCTTCAATGTGGGAATCGTCTTTCCTTCCATCTTTCCAATAGAAACATCTCCCAAGAAAAAGAAGTCGTCAAACTAGAAGAAAAACCTTCTTTCCATGTAAAACCTGTTATAAAATGTGAATCTTAAATCTTTTTTTTTAAAAAATTCAATAAAAAGAAATATTCTCTATCAAAACCTCTCCATTCTTTCAAAGCTTCACAAAACGCTCAACAATGTCCACACAATGGGAAGAGAAAAATCGATCAAAATAGAAATGAATATACTGTCACTTCTTACGATCTCGATCACGCTATTCGGTATGCTCAAGAAGCGACTCAACTCTATATTTACGAACAAGCTCTTCAAAGTCGGTACGCTTTTATTTTTAAACATACCACCTTCCAAATAAGAAAAGCCGACTCCAAACGGGATTACTACATACCTAAAACTCTCGATCCGGAACAATGTCACGTCGTCGAAAAATTTGTTTTTACGCAAACGGGATGTGACATGATTGCCTGCTTCCCTTTTCAAGAAAATTTAGAATCGTGTTCCCCGGAAGATGAACCGCGATGGATTCGACTCGGAACGGGTTTCAGTTTAGCTTGCCAACCCGCCTGCGATCGTTTATATTCCAACACGCAGCAGAGTATGGACACGGAATATCGAAATGGAAAATGTGTAGCCGTAAATCTCGCCAAGAAATTATTAGCTCTCTTGCCCGAACAAGTTTTCTTTCAATCAAATCATCCTTCTCTTCCTCGTCATCATGCCGGCCTCAATCTCGTCGAGGGTCATTTACGACTCAACCAGCCTTATTGTGAAGCGTACGGTCTTGTTTTCAACGGGTCTGATTGTGTGACGACGACGGGGCAAGATATTGGCGAATTTTTCTTGGGAAGCAGTATCTATCGATCTATTTCCACTCTGCAAAAAAATCATACGTTACCACCATATCCTCCTCATCTTCCCGACTTTGTACAAAATTGGCCCAAGAAACATGTGAAACGGTCCTTGGTTCATGAATTGGTGATTGATGTAGGGATCGATATCGGATTAGAAGCCGCGCAAAAAATCCTTGAAAAACGGATGCCTAAACTCTTAACCAAATTGAGTATGCAGTCTCTTCCCATTCAATCGGCCATCCTTCAAGCTGTCGTTCGGACCCAATTAAGTACGCTCGCAACACTTTCCAGAATCGCCGCGACAGGATTCTCGGTTACTTCCAATGTGCTGACGGGTATAAGTATTCTGTCCGCCGTACTCGATATATTGGATCCGTTTCATTTCAATAAAGTGCTGACCGCTCGAACTCTTTACGATATCGACTGGCGATTAGACGTTCAGTTTTATCAATCGGAAACTGACCATGTTCTAGAAATCACACCCGATCTTCTATGGGACGTGTTAGAAGAAGATGCGAGCGATCGATACCTCTTCTTTGCCGAGAAAGTGCAAGAATATTTAGATGCTATCCATAAAGTGCCCATGACCGATCGACCCCAAACACGAATGTCATTTCTCCAAAAATCACGAACAGACGAAAGAACCCCGAAAAATTGGATTTATTTCACGATAATTGTTTATTTGTTAACTGGATTCACCTTCCTATTTCAACCCTACATGCATTACTTATGCGTGACCATCTTTTTCCTATTTGTGTTTTATTTTTATCGTCATTCTAAATGAAAGCTGAAGATTTTTGGAGAGAAAAAAAACGAATGACTTGGAGGGGGAGTAACTAACCAGTGAATAAACTAAAAATCAGTTAGTACTTACAAATTACAAGAAGATGTTTCTCCTTTCACAGCACAGAGTGATCTGAAGTGAAACTTGGAGTTTAAATAGATAAGCAAGAGCAAAAATCTAAGAGCTGAGAAAAAATTCTAAATGATAAAAAAAAAAAAAAAACTTTTGGTTAATTTTTATCATGTTTTTAGAGATGATAAAAATTAACTACCTCCCCCTTTTGTCTGGGAATGTTGTCTCATACTTTCTAAAAATAGACCATCACTTATCCTTTCTAAAGAATAGAATTCCAAGAATGGGTTCTGGTCTATTTTTAGAAACGGTGAGACAACATTCCCAGACAAAAGAAAAGGGGGAACTAGTTAATTTTTATCATGTCTAGAAGACATGATAAAAATTAACCAAAAGTTTTTTTTTTTTTTTTTTTTTTTTTTTTTTTTTTTTTTTTTTTTTTTCAGCTGTGAAAAATTTTTTTCCAGCCGACTCGATGGAGAAGATACCATTTTTTAAGAATGGACTCGTTTATCTATTTAAGCTTTCCAAGTTTCGTTTCAGATGAGTCCATGCTGCGAATACTGTTCTCCTGAAGATCTTTCAATAATACCACTTTCTCGGATAAAATTCATCACCATTCGCTTTTTTAGCATAACTTAGATAGATATAGAGAAATTCCTCGTTTTTATGATCTTTCGGGTAATACTCATTTCCATTTTCGTCTCGTGCATATCGGATGTAATTCGTCTCTGGCTTTTCCCGAATTCTATCCTGTATATAATATTCTTTTCCAATGCTGGATTTAGGATAAATCTCTCCTCCCCTCGCATTGACAGCATACGTTTTCACATTTACATCCAATGAATTTAACGGGTATTCTCCTCCATTGTTTAATTTAGGATAAAACTCGTCTCCGGAATTGGATTTGGCGTACCGACGAGGAAGCGCTATATATTCATGACCCCGATATTCCACAGCGTAATATTCATTTCCATGCTCGTCTTTGGCAAAAATAGGTCGATTGTCATTATCGAAATAATACAGCTCCTGTTTAGGTTTTTTAGGATCTTTCGGATATCGTTCTTTTCCAAATTCATCTATGGTGTAAACCGAAACCATGTTTTTTTCCTTTACCGATCTTGATATTTACATGAGTCACCTCCGATTATCCAGTTATCTTTTGATACATCTTTCGAATCCAGTCTTCAATCGATTGGCCCGTCGTTTTGAGATGTTCGGAATTATGAACGGTCAAATAAGCCATGTAAGCGGCTAGACCAAACGTGAGGACTAATAAAAATAAAAAGATGAGCCGGTTCGTTAAGAGGGTGACTGCGACTAGGATGATGCTGATATAAACCGTAGAGTAAAACAATATGCCTTGACCTAAATAACGATCCATTTTTTTTCTACTTTATTCCATTTGAATCAATGAGTCGGCCGAGACCGGATAGTCATCGGTCGTGACGGGCTTTTCGGTCATTTCACCCGTGTACAACAACGTCATGTCAGGATCGGGAAGGGCTTTTAATTTTCGGTCTTCCCAGTAAGCTGAACGAGGATGCGTGACGAGAATTCTAAAAAACAATTTCATGTCGCGCTCGGTCCAAATTTCATAGACTGAGGTAAGGAGGGGAATACCTTCGGGATGCTGCGTCGCATCAAAAACAGCTTCTCGTCCATCTATTTTATATCGCGCTCCATGTTCCGGTATAATACGACTCAGCTCTTGAACTTCAAGTCGAAGGGTTAATCCAGCCGGTAAAATCCCTTCATAGGCTTCTTCTTTGGGTACGCATACGTGATACCCGTACGGAGTGGCTCGAATTCCTTCTGTGGAGGAAGAAGGACAAAAGACAAAAGGTTGACGCCAATTACAAGTGGCGTATAATACGGAATCGGGAATAAATCGTCCCGATCGTATGCGATGGCCTTCACGACACGTTTCGGGAACACTATAAGTCGAAGCCTGTTTCACAAATCGCTGCGACCAAAATTTCAAACCTTGCCGTCGAACGCGTTTCTTTCGAATTTTTCCCTTTTCGAAAAGACACATGTGAGAAGAAGTGGGTAAATAAATAGCCGTTTTCAATTGTTTGAGGAATGGGTACGGCGTGCAGTCGGGATGAGAACAAATATTATAGCCGGGAATATAAACTTCTTCGTTGGTTTCGTCACAAGAGGCACGTGGTTCATGATCAAGTGTCGTCCAGGGCCGAATCCAATTCGCAACGATCGATAAATGATCGAATTTAAACACATCGAGATGCCGATACTGAAAAGCGCCGGGGATGCGCGGTCGACATTCATTTCCGTCAAAAAATGTTTGAGGAGGACACGTTTGAATTTCCCTCCGAGCGCAATCAAAATATCGATCGCTCGTATCGCCTATCGCGAGTTTCGACGACGACGACTTATCCTCACAAGCCCATTCAACTGTATATTGATCCGACACTCGATAGCCTGGTTCTAGAACCGTACGTTTTCGGGTTGGATCACACGTGTAAGCTACAGCTCGATCCAAAGATGTTGAAAATGGATAGGACGGGAGATGTTTCGTATACTCGTGAGCAGGAACGACAGTTTCTTTTGAGTTCGGTTGAACATTTTCACAGAAAAGAGGCGGTTGACATGTTTGGGACGTTTCGTCGTACACCATCGGTAAATGGAATAAGGCATCGCCGATCCATGTGTAAATGGAATAAGGCATCCCAGGAAAGAGGACAGGATATAGTGTCGCGAACCATTCCGTTTTCACAAATCGCGTAACCCGGAGAGTACAGAAAAGATCCTTTTTGGACGATGGGGAGAGGTCGTTGCGTATTATCCGGAAATCCGTCGCAGAGATCAGACACGCATCGCCGATAATGTGTCGAATATTTTTCTCCGGGCGAACATCGAATCATTTTCGGTCGATGGCCACGACACTCGATATACCTCACCTCGTCAATCGGAAAATGTTGACCGTCTTCACAGTAAGATACGAAATGTTTTCGCGAAGTGCAAGCGTCGTAGTAGAAAAATGTCTTGGGCGGACAGGCGATTCGAATCGGTTGTTCGTTCTGGCATTCGTAATAAAAACGTCGATTGGTTGGATCAGGTAAAACCGATCCGTCATGCTGATCGATGCAGGGATTGACAGGAATGCAGGTAGAAGGAGAATGTTCTTCTTGACACATGAGCACGTCTAGAACACGACCGTGCCGACATCGATAATAATAATATATCATGGACTTTTCGCGAGGTACAAAACTCTGCGATCGTAATAAAAACAGGTAGAGGTTTTTCCCCGTTGCGGGGAGCTGAGTATCATCGGGCTGTCCAAAACATTCATCTTTTTCCCAAATCCGTCCTTCCGCGAAATAATATTCGAGTGGGAGAGGAAACGTCCATGTTTTTCCCGTGGAGGTGTGAAATGAAACCTCGTTGTCGTTTGAGGTCTCGATCTGATATTGGAAACGCGTCGTTGTCGTCGGAGGAGAAGAAGGAACTTTCGGGGACGGGACCGAAAAATTATAGAAATACAAGTAGCAGTAGTATAAACCCAAAACGAATAAAAGTATGGCGAGCATCCAGCCTTTATTCATAAACGAGATGTGCCAATTATGGAAAGAGCAAAAAATTCCGAAAAAGGAGGCAGCAGCGTGTTGTTCCAAACCGAATTATCGACATTTTTTAAAACAAGATCGCGCGTTGGATGAAATGCCGGCTCTGTATCGTGAATGTTTATCCTGTCAACAAAAAAGAAAGATCTTGGCGCGATAAAAAAGTAAGTCAGAATGGATTCGTATCGTCTAACCCGACGTTATTTTCGTCAATTGCAACGGCTTCACTTCCTCTCGCAAATGCGGCAACGCGATTGGTATCATCATATCGTCATCCAATACGTGATGGATCCCCCAAAAGGACGCCATTTCACACTTTTTCATCCGGCTATGGATACCCATACAGAAGAGTCGCTGGTTTTCTTCGGAAAACGTCGTTTGTTTCTTACGTTTATGTTGAAACGGATCGTTCACCAAGGTTTGAATGCCGAACAACGGTTACAACCGAACGCGTTATTACCTCTCAAATCGCTCGACGATCCCGTCTATGAAACACAACGCAAGGCTATTCAAAATATTTGGGAGGTCGATGCTCATTGGTATACTACGGAGAATAAAAACGATATTGCCGTGAAGAATACGGCTCCTTTCATCAAAACCGAACCTTAAGCTCTGTAATTTAAAATATCCATCGGATGGGTGAGATGATTCGGATACGACACGATTTCAATCGTATGAGGCCATTTTAGCATGTATTTATAATGTAAAAGATCGTGCCGTCTCAGCGTATCGAGCCGGATAGCTGAAATATAGGTTTTCTCTTCGTTGGTTTTGTCGTACAAATAACAAATACCTTGATCGACGAACACGTAAACGTCTTGAGGAAACAGTTGCAGAAGCGACTTGTCCTTGGAAAAGTGTCGAATCACAGTATAATGAGAACTCGTAGGGATTGGAACCGGTTCTAATTTATAAAGGAGGAAAGAAAGAAAAATGATACACCCGAGCGCGATCATTCTACGCATTGTATTTCTAGTGACTCTCTTGAATCTTTTTTATAAACCCGATCTCCGGATGCCTTCTATTCTTCCCTCATCATCATTAGCCTTACCAGAAATTTCAACCGAGACGTATTGCCCTTTCCAAATCTTTCAGTGTCCTGATAGCCATTGCGATTGTTCTCAGCTCTGTGAAACAAATCCCACGTTTTACGAAAAACTCACTCTTTCTGATAAAACATGGAATCATCTCGAACCGGGTACTTATTGTATTCCCCAAGGAATCCGGACCGCTTGTCTTTCTTCCTCGGAAATTCCTATTTTTTCGGCCTCGGTATGGCTCTGTGCTCCTCGTTCCTCTTTCACCCATCCCTGTCAACATCCAGAAGCCCGTGATCCTTCTCTCAATGTTTTAATATATCGTCGAACCCAACAACCCGCTCAAGAAGTAGCCGATTATTACGAAACGTTAGAAGATGGATCGTTCCGATACCAATGTCAATGCCATTCTTTAGATCGACGAGGTAATCGAATGATTCAAACATCTCCGTGGGTCTGTTCTGTCGATTACTGCGTTCGAGATTTGTGGAACGTGCCCGGACTAGGATGGGACTCCGAACGACACGTCTGTGAATGTGGACCCTACGTGCATCGAGTCCTGGGCGATCTATCTTCCCCCTGTGTTTTGGAACATACACACATAGACGAAAAGCATAGGTTAACGGGAAAACGAGAATGTATGACCGACCAATCTGTTGAATTCCGACCGATTTATTGTCCAGAGAATCAGTCGGTGTTACGGTTCACAAAACGGGTCTTGCGAGGCAACACAGCGTACGATTATGTCATTGTACATGGAACAAGTGTTCCTAAAATTTCGAGAGGTCAAGAATGACATCTCATTTCAAACGAATCGAGAAAAATTTTCAAACGGACCAAGAATTGAGTCGGTTTGAAAAGGAAGACGAAAGCGCCAAAGAGGAAGGATGGTCGAAGAGACAAACGTTCGCCATTCATTTAATACTGGTAACGGCAGGTCCTACGATTCTTTTCGCTTTACTGGGCAACGTATTGAAGATTCATTATTATGTCGTCTGTTTAATTCTATTATTTTACTTTGGAGCTCTGGCCTACTTGATACGATACCGATTTCAGTGGCTATTGCAAGCTTTTAAAGAAAGCCAGAAATATATTCGTTGAATATGGGACTTGAAGAGTGGATTATATAAAAAAAACTTTGAAAAAAAAATGAAGAGGGAGAAGAGGAATAAAAAAGGAAGAAGCAATAATTTAACCATGGCGATGGATCCTGTACTTATTCATCTATCTCCCAAAAATTCTGAAGGTAAAGAGTTAGATTTGGAAATATGGATAAACCCCGATGATACGGATGACAAGATTATAGAAATACATCGTCATAATCGCAAAGACAAAACGAAAGAATTTGAACCCTGTTGTCAAAATCCTTTTTTAACTCCCGCTATCCTCCAACGTAGAGAAAATGAAAAGAATAAGACGATAGATAAAACATTAGAATTGACCAAAGAAGCCATCCACATGTTGAAAGGAGTCTTTTCGGGAAATGGAGAATTCAGTACAGTGGAATTTGATGCATCGTCCACTGAGGTAAGAGCTGATTTTAGACAGCCGACCAAAAAACCTGAAGTTGAGAAAGCAACAAGTTGTCAAGGTCGTAAACATAAGAAAAGAGTTAATAAAAAGAAATAGTACATTTAAAAAGACCTCCCCATCTTTCCATGAATTTCTTGAACAATGAACTGTTTTCACGAGACACAATCCACATCTTTGCTGGATCTAAAGAGAATCTTGAGAGAAGACATGGCTTAAACTGTTTCCAGGAGAGTTGAAGTGCAGGCTTTTTCAACAGCACAGAGGGATCTGAAGCAACAGTTGAAATGTTGAAATATATAGAACAGAAATTCCATTCTTAAAAAAAACTGGGATGTCTTGTCAATCGAATCGGGTAGAAAAAATTCTTGGCTGAAAAAAAAAAAAAAAAACTTTTTGTTAATTTTTATCGTGTCTTTAGACATGATAAAAATTAACTCTACCCTCTTTTTTGTTTTGAATGATGTCTCACCTTTCCTAAAAATAGATTTCTAAGAATGATCATGTTTTTCTTGGAAGTCTATTGTTTACAAACATGTCTAGACAACATGTTGAAATCATTCAAAACGAAAAGGAGGGTAGAGTTAATTTTTATCATGTCTAAAAGACATGATAAAAATTAACTAAAAGTTTTTTTTTTTTTTTTTTTTTTTAACTGAAGAATTTTTTCTCCTAGTTCTTAAAAATATTTTTCAACGATATCTCGATACCTCTACCTATTTTATTCCCCCCTCTCTTAGTATATAAATGGTTGAAAAAGAAATCGGGGTTTATTCTGTTTCGTAAAAAGATAGCGAACACATGGCAGCGGATAACTTAGTCATTTCATGTGAAGAAGATCCCTTTGAGGATATTCCAGATACGGAACCCACTTTTTATGGACCATTTTCACCCGTTTTTAGAGTACTGAAAAAGTCTTCTCCTTCTCCAACTCATTCTTTGGAAATACTGTCTTCTCCTCCCTCGTCATCCACTCATCAGCGCTCTAGAAAGAAGAAGTCCTCACAGACCAAGCTCCACCAAAAAATTGTTGGTGTGTTGGCTGTCACCTCTGATGGATATACTCTTACGAACTGCGTCCGGTTTATAGCCAGAGACCTGAAAACACATACGAAGGAATTTATTCGGCAATTGAATGCGGATCTGGAACGACTTCATATTGAAAAACTCTACGTGGCGAATGAACCCACTCGAGAAAAAATTCATCAAAAGGTACCTCTCAAGTTTTTATGGACTGTTATTTATAAACCTCAACATCGTCAGCCACAGCAATGTCCATCTTGTCGATCGAAATCTTGTCATCGATTTATGGCCATGCTAGCGCTCCAACAATTAGTGAAATTTGCTGTTCATAAATGTATTCATTGAGTGGATAGGTAATCAAGGAATTTTTCTCTCTTTTTCCTTTTTTCAGATGATCCAGAGAAACAAATACTCTACTTCATATGGTTTAGTGGTAAAGACCTCATCAGGACAGGTGGTGATGATTCATCGAAAAATGCCATACTGTTTTCAAAATTATTTAATTCAGCTTTTAAAAAATAAACCTATCGAACCACCCTTCGATTTGGAAAAAATATCGGTGCTTCAAGATGAATTTGAAAACCATATTTATCCGACTCTCCATCCCAATTTACAAGACGATTATGATCGGTACAAGGCTAAATTAGCTTATGAAGATGAATGGGATTTCCCGCATGGACAAATGGATAAAAGACGCTTCAAGAAAGACGATGACCCTCGATTCAAATGGTTCAAAGTCGCGTATCAGGAATTTGAAGAAGAGTCCGGCTACCGATTCGCCTACCAACCCTCGGACGTGGCTCAGTATCCCTTAATCAAACTAGAATTTACGGGATTAGATCAATGCATTTATACACAATATTTTTTATAGTCGAACATCCTAAACATTTACGCCGTAATACCTACTTTGATAATTATTCTCCTTTCCAATTTCAAGCTGCTTATAGAATGGCTCTCGAACGCAATATCGGGAGTATTGATGATCGGATGGTCTATCGGGGTTACTTAATTAAAATCGAAGAGGCTCTAAAGTATCTAACATGTCAACAGGAAATGAAAAAGGACGGGAAGGATCAAGTGTTGCTATATTTTTTAGAAGGAGATAAATGGAATCCACCCGATTCTATTTGTTATTTAGAAAAGTAAAAAAAATGGAATAAGATCCCTTAGCCACCCCGCATTTCCCATTTGAAGAATCCATCCTATCTATTCTTTTTTAAATGTCTCGGGATGTCATCCGACGCATTCTCTCCACCAAAAAAAACGAGTTCCTCCCACCTACCCCAAAAAGAAGAAGAAGAAGAAATTTCCCATGAGTCTTTTCGAGAACACTCCTTCCCCTCTCTCTTCCTATATATAAAAGAAGCCGAGAGAAAAGTTGTCTTTTCTTTTTTTTCCATCTCGTCCTCAGGAGAAAGAGAGAGAGAGAAAAAACCAAATGCCATGGAGTGGTTACGGCGAGAGTCTTTTTCCCTCGCGATTCGTTTCCGTTTCGCCAAGACAATTCCCCTCACGTTTTACTTGGGGTCGGGCACGCTCTATTTTCGAGGATCGGAACTCGTGACTTGCCTTTCCCAGCAAGGGACTTGGATGAGTCCGAAAAGTCAACGGACTATTCAGCAATGGATCTCTCGAGCACCTTTTCGCCCTTACCGATCCTTAACGACGGATCTCTGGATCGATACGTCGGACCGCCCTAGCCGGATTCTCCGCTATACCCCTTTTATCACCTTCGATTCCCTGGAAAGACTGCTCAACGATTTGGGTCCAGACGCTCTCCTCTTTTCGACCTGGTTTCAGAGTGTGATGAGAGAACCTCTTCAAATCCAAGAAGATTCTCAGACCGGGGAAACTTATTTTACTCCCGTGGAGAACAAGGTGATGGACTTTCAGTTTCAAAATTTATCGAAACTGTTTCAATGTGCTTTATGTTTTTATTCTTCTTAAAGAGGAGTGGGGGGGAAAGAAAACCTAAAAATTGTAGAATAATCATAAAAAATAATTTTTTTTTTCTTTAAAAAAAATATTGAGATAGTCCAATCTTGGGGAGGAGGCGGAAAACTCAAAATTATTATCTAAAACAGATGTGGCGGTCAGTCCATTTCGATCCACGGAGGAGGATATGTGTGAGATTCTCTGATCCATAGAGCGTTTCAGGAAAAAAAAACTGCGAAAGTTTCCCCCCCCTATCTCCAAAAAATGGGTATCCAGGTTGAATGCACAGTACAAACTGATGGGAAGCCGAAACTCAAGTTCCTTAAATAGAAAAAAATGAGAGCTCCTTCTAGAAACAATTTTAGATGTCTTGTTTGGATGAGTGAGTCGACTGGGAAAAATTTCTCAGCGCTCTGGAAAAAAATTTCGAGTTATGAAAAAAAAAAAAAAAACTTTTGGTTAATTTTTATCATGTCTTATAGACATGATAAAAATTAACTCTCTCTTCTTTTTGTCTGGGAATGATGTCTCACCGTTTCGAAAAATAGAACATATCCCATTCTTGAAATTCTATTATTTTAGAAAGGATGATGAGTGATGGTCTATTTTTCGAAACGGTGAGACATCATTCCCAGACAAAAAGAAGAGAGAGTTAATTTTTATCATGTCTATAAGACATGATAAAAATTAACAAAAAGTTTTTTTTTTTTTTTCCAATTTAGGAAATTTTTCTCTGAGCTTTGCCAATTTTTTTTCCCAGCCAGCTCCATCCATAAAACAACACCTCTCAAAATCTTTTCTCACTTATCTATTTAAACTACTCGAACTTTTTTGCTTCCAATGAGTCCACGCATCTTGGCCTTTTTTCCACTCTGCTCTGAGAAAGATAAGGTAGATTGTTTTCGGTGGACCGTCCTGTTGACGCTTCCGACTTATATAGAGAGTTATATATAGATAGGGTCCCTCCTAACTCCCTCTATTATGACTATTAGTCTTTTCTTCTTTTTTTTCCAAGAAATATACAAAGAATGATCCACAGTTTTTTTTTTCCGTTAATGAAAAAAAAAAATATGCTTCTACCTTCCGACTTCTTTTTAGTACCTCTTTAGGTGTCTCCTCCTTCTGGATCTTTTCCTTCTCCTCTCTTCCTCGCGAGCAGGGAATTGAAAATGCTGCTCAGGATGCAACGCTCGTAAAGACTCCATTTTCTTCCTGGAGAGGGCGTCTACTGCAAACACCGTCTTGTCATGAAATTGGAGTTGGTAGTAAAGAGGTCCGTGAATAATATACACGGAGCGAGCTCGCAGTCGATAGGGAATCATACGATACCCGTCGGCTTCTGATTCCATTTCCCATCCATAAAGACGGATAGAAGCTTCTCCGGTTTGAAGAATATGAACCCACTCGGGTGAAACGTAAAACAGTTTTAAAAAGGTTCCAGCATCGACGGCGATCACATTTTCCCATCGCAGATAAGCGTGTAAGCGAAAGGTTCCTGCCTCCATCATCGATTGGAAAGCAAAGTGCTTGAAAACTTCGATGGACGAAAAATAATGCAGGATTTTTCCATCGTAACAGGATAAATCGCACATTGTTTCTTGGACTATTTGTTCCATACGCTCCGGGTCCCGAAACCATTCTTCGAAACGGGAGAGAGGTTCCCATTGATCAGCTACTTCGAGATGACAGACGGGCGTGATTTCTACCAGGGTAGGTAGAACTGCAACAGCATCGGTCGACATTTTAGTTTTGCTCGGTTGAGAAGGAAGAACGAGAATGAACCCTGTAAGCAGAAAAACTCGGATCTATATAAATACTAGTGGAAAAAAGGCGGGGGGAAGGGAAGTTCTTCCTTCCTCCCAAAGAATAAGAAAAGTGGGTGGAAAGAAAAAAATCATTTCACTCTCAGGAAAAAAAAAAGAATTTTTTTTCTTGTCAACATGTTGTCTAGACATGTTTCTAAAAATAGATTTCCAACAAAGGTTCATTCTTTTCTTAGAAATCTATTTTTAGAAAAGAATTGACATATCCTTCAAAACAAATTTCTTTTTTTTTCCCCCTCCCTCCAGCAGCCAACTGGATGGGCAAGCGTTTCGGGCAGATCAGTCCGTGCTGACATTATTTTTTTTAAATACAATGGAATTAGTATAGGAATGTACTAGAAACTGACCCAAGGTTGAAAAGAAAATATCAAAATCAATACTCACTTCTTGACGATTTCTTTTTTCCAAAAACCTGTTGAAGAATTCTTGATGGGTTATCCAATCTCTAGACCTGTCTGAAGGGAATCCAATCTAAGGTGAGCGCGCATTTACCTGACGCGAAACTCGGATTATCTGCATAAATAACAAAACGTCCATTCTTAAAAACTTATCGTCTAGTCCATTGAGTTGGTTGGAGGGGGAGAAAAAATTTCTGAACAATAAAAAAAAAAAAAAAAAAAAAAAAAAAAAAAAAAAAAAAAAACTTTTTGTTAATTTTTATCATGTCTTATAGACATGATAAAAATTAACTCTCTCTTCTTTTTGTCTGGGAATGATGTCTCACCGTTTCGAAAAATAGAACATATCCCATTCTTGAAATTCTATTATTTTAGAAAGGATGATGAGTGATGGTCTATTTTTCGAAACGGTGAGACATCATTCCCAGACAAAAAGAAGAGAGAGTTAATTTTTATCATGTCTATAAGACATGATAAAAATTAACAAAAAGTTTTTTTTTTTTTTTCCAATTTAGGAAATTTTTCTCTGAGCTTTGCCAATTTTTTTTCCCAGCCAGCTCCATCCATAAAACAACACCTCTCAAAATCTTTTCTCACTTATCTATTTAAACTACTCGAACTTTTTTGCTTCCAATGAGTCCACGCATCTTGGCCTTTTTTCCACTCTGCTCTGAGAAAGATAAGGTAGATTGTTTTCGGTGGACCGTCCTGTTGACGCTTCCGACTTATATAGAGAGTTATATATAGATAGGGTCCCTCCTAACTCCCTCTATTATGACTATTAGTCTTTTCTTCTTTTTTTTCCAAGAAATATACAAAGAATGATCCACAGTTTTTTTTTTCCGTTAATGAAAAAAAAAATATGCTTCTACCTTCCGACTTCTTTTTAGTACCTCTTTAGGTGTCTCCTCCTTCTGGATCTTTTCCTTCTCCTCTCTTCCTCGCGAGCAGGGAATTGAAAATGCTGCTCAGGATGCAACGCTCGTAAAGACTCCATTTTCTTCCTGGAGAGGGCGTCTACTGCAAACACCGTCTTGTCATGAAATTGGAGTTGGTAGTAAAGAGGTCCGTGAATAATATACACGGAGCGAGCTCGCAGTCGATAGGGAATCATACGATACCCGTCGGCTTCTGATTCCATTTCCCATCCATAAAGACGGATAGAAGCTTCTCCGGTTTGAAGAATATGAACCCACTCGGGTGAAACGTAAAACAGTTTTAAAAAGGTTCCAGCATCGACGGCGATCACATTTTCCCATCGCAGATAAGCGTGTAAGCGAAAGGTTCCTGCCTCCATCATCGATTGGAAAGCAAAGTGCTTGAAAACTTCGATGGACGAAAAATAATGCAGGATTTTTCCATCGTAACAGGATAAATCGCACATTGTTTCTTGGACTATTTGTTCCATACGCTCCGGGTCCCGAAACCATTCTTCGAAACGGGAGAGAGGTTCCCATTGATCAGCTACTTCGAGATGACAGACGGGCGTGATTTCTACCAGGGTAGGTAGAACTGCAACAGCATCGGTCGACATTTTAGTTTTGCTCGGTTGAGAAGGAAGAACGAGAATGAACCCTGTAAGCAGAAAAACTCGGATCTATATAAATACTAGTGGAAAAAAGGCGGGGGGAAGGGAAGTTCTTCCTTCCTCCCAAAGAATAAGAAAAGTGGGTGGAAAGAAAAAAATCATTTCACTCTCAGGAAAAAAAAAAGAATTTTTTTTCTTGTCAACATGTTGTCTAGACATGTTTCTAAAAATAGATTTCCAACAAAGGTTCATTCTTTTCTTAGAAATCTATTTTTAGAAAAGAATTGACATATCCTTCAAAACAAATTTCTTTTTTTTTCCCCCTCCCTCCAGCAGCCAACTGGATGGGCAAGCGTTTCGGGCAGATCAGTCCGTGCTGACATTATTTTTTTTAAATACAATGGAATTAGTATAGGAATGTACTAGAAACTGACCCAAGGTTGAAAAGAAAATATCAAAATCAATACTCACTTCTTGACGATTTCTTTTTTCCAAAAACCTGTTGAAGAATTCTTGATGGGTTATCCAATCTCTAGACCTGTCTGAAGGGAATCCAATCTAAGGTGAGCGCGCATTTACCTGACGCGAAACTCGGATTATCTGCATAAATAACAAAACGTCCATTCTTAAAAACTTATCGTCTAGTCCATTGAGTTGGTTGGAGGGGGAGAAAAAATTTCTGAACAATAAAAAAAAAAAAAAAAAAAAAAAAAAAAAAAAAAAAAAAACTTTTTGTTAATTTTTATCATGTCTTATAGACATGATAAAAATTAACTGTCCCCTCTTTTTGTCAAGAAAGGATGTCTCACCGTTTCGAAAACGAAACAAAAACTCATCCTTCTCATGGCAATTATTCCAAGAATGAGTCACGGTTTGTTTTTCGAAACGGTGAGACATCCTTTCCAGACAAAAAGAAGAGAGAGTTAATTTTTATCATGTCTAGAAGACATGATAAAAATTAACAAAAAGTTTTTTTTTTTTTTTTTTTTTTTTTTTTTTTATCACTCAGAAATTTTTTCCCAGCCGACTCGATGATCCAAACAAGACAGATCCAAATTGTTTCTAGAAGGAACTCTCCCTTCTCTATTTAAACCACTCGTATTTCCAACTTCAGTTCAATCTGTGCTGTGAATTCGACCTGGATACATACTTCTCCCTCCTGGAAAGAATTTCTGTGAAGGTATGCGAACATTTTTCTCAGCTCTTAGAAAAATTTTACCAGCTGACTTGAGACTGAGAGACATCTCGAACATTCTGTTATCTGCGGAAGTCGTTTCATTTTCGTGCAGTCCATGCTGTGGATTCACCTGAATATCCATTGCTCCCTCCCCCTTCTGGAAAGAGTCGTAGCTTTTTTAGATCCTCGTCGCTCTTTTTACGTTTCGTTGGATATCTAGGACGAACTTTTTTACCTTATTCCTTTCAAACTCTAATATTGAGGTTGGAGAGCCGTCATGGAAAATCAGCCATGATCCTGACGAATCTAAACCGACTCCTTGAAAGCAGAGCTATGTCATGTTTTTTTTTGATGACAGATTTCCAAGCTCCGAGTGATGAGAAATTTAGAAATTTTGCAGTGTTAACGGAAAGGAGGAGACAGAAACCTGGAGAATGGAAATGAAGCTGAGAAAAAATGCTAAGAGCTCAGCAAAAAAAAAAGGTTCTTTCCAGGAGGGAGGAAAAGCGCAATTCTAGGTTGAGTGCACAGCACACACGGATCTGAAGTTGGAAACGCGAGGGGTTTAAATAGAGAAGCGAGAGTTTCTTCTAGAAACAATTTTGGATGTCTTGTTGTTTGGATCATCGAGTCGACTGGGAAAAAAAATTCTCAGAGCTCTGGAAAATATTTTCTATGTGATGAAAAAAAAAAAAAAAAAAAAACTTTTGGTTAATTTTTATCATGTCTTCTAGACATGATAAAAATTAACTGTCCCTCCTTTTTGTCTAGGAAGGTTGTCTCACCGTTTCTAAAAATAGATCATGACTCATTCTTGGAATAATTGCCTTGAGAAAGGGTGAGTGATGGTCTATTTTTAGAAAGGGTGAGACATCCTTCCCTGACAAAAAAGAAGAGAGAGTTAATTTTTATCATCTCTTAAGACATGATAAAAATTAACCAAAAGTTTTTTTTTTTTTTCAATCTCATCTAGAGAATTTTTTTCTAGCCGACTCGATCGACAAGACATGACATGACCATTGTTTCTTTTTTTTAATAATGGACTTACACCTATCCCTTTCAACCCTCCGAATTTGGCTTTGGATCCGTGTCCTTGCTTCCACATTCAGAGCTCTTTTCTTCAACATTTCGATGCAGGGGAAGAATCAATTCTTTCACGACGTTTAGATATTCTTTCAGAATGCTAGAAAACTCATTCAAAGAAGAAGTATCTAAGGGTGGAGTTGCCGGTTGAGGAAAATTCACGAGTCTTGGAACCGGATTATGCGAATCCGTCTGTATGCGAAACTGTAAAGGTGAACCACCCGCTTTAGGAGAGCAGATAATAGTTTTTTTTTTTTTTTTTGAGTAACAGAAATTTTTTCCAGCCGACTCAATCGACAAGACGTCCCCATTTTTTATTTAAGAATGGATTCTTGTTTATTTGTGTAAGCATTCCGAGTTTCGTTTTAGATGAGTCTATGTTAATTCAGAATTCAAACAACAAAAATCAGCGTTAATTTACAAAATTTTCACAGGACTAGTTTCGATGGTTTTACCGAACCATCATCTTCAGCTGCAAAACCGCAAATGAACAAGATAGGAAATAATGTTTAGATAAGATAAGAAAGCCTGGACAAGAATAAGCAAGTGGCGCCATCTGTTGGCGAAACCAGAACTAAAACATAATTTCTCTAAAAGCCGAAGGCAAATTTGGATTGGAATTAGGATCGTTAACTAGAACAGAAAGATTTTTATGAATGTGAAATGCCTCTAGAAAATCCAGTTCTCCAATAGAAGATGTTTTTTGAATAATTTTGGCAGCAGAAAAATTGAAAGTGTGATTTTCGGACCAACAATGTTGAGCAACAGAAGACTTCTGTGTTTCCTTTTTTCTAACATATGCCTCATGTTCTTTGACGCGAAATTTTAAGGCTCTCTTAGTTTGGCCAATGTAAATTAAACCGCACTGGCAAGGAATCCTATAAATACCCCAGGAATTCATATCCGGAATGGGGTCTTTGAGTATAGAAGTTGGAATTTTATTGATGGGAGAGTAAACAACCCGAAAGTTAAATTTCTGCAAAATATGTGCAACTTTATAGCTAATTGATGAAAAGAAGGGAATGACAACAGAATTTTTATAATCTCTTAAAATAAGAGTGTGGCTTTTAGTGTGTTGAGATGAGAATTTTTTAACTGCTTGATTAATAATGTTGGGTGAAAAGCCTATGTTGTTGAAGAGGAAACATGGGTACCCTCATTTTTTTTTCTTATCTGATTTCTAAGATGAATTCAGTGAGTTCACCTTGACCTTTTCAAATTTTGTTTGTTTACTTTTAGCCCAGAGGTCGACGGATAAATCATTCTGATTTTTTATATATTTTTTTGTGTCGCTCTCTCTCTCTTTCTAAGAAACCTATCTCGTTCCAAGTCTTCTCAAAGTGCTATTGGTTCGTTTCGAGACGAGGTCATTTCACACACACCCCTCCTCCTCCTCAAAAAGTATATGTATATAAATTAAAGGAAGTGATTTTCTATACACACACTTCACCTTTTTGAGTGGTGTCACGATGAGCCTATCCAGTAGAGAACGTCTTAGGGAAAGAATGCGTGAACAGAAACGACGCTGGCGAAGCAATTCAGCTAATCGAGAGCGAGAACGAATACTTCAAAAGGAACGTTATGCTGTTCTTAAAAAGAACTCCCGACCGCGAAAGAAATATCTTCCTCCCAAGCAGTGGGAAAGCTATACGAATTTGCAGTATAAGGATATGTGGTCCGAAGAAGCCTATCAAAAATGTATTCGACAATGTAATAAAGAGCAATACAATTTCCTGATCTACGTTCTCGTCCGTTTGTACACTTATTACGCGTTACCTGAATCGAAACGTCCCCCTCCTCTGGATATTATTGTGCAAGGATCTGCCGGAACGGGTAAATCTTTCCTGATCCAAGCTTTATACCAAACTCTGATTCGAACGCCTCTTTTTAGCGAAGCGTGCTCGGTTCTCAAACTCGCACTCAGTGCTCAAGGAGCGGTTTACATTACGGGAGATACTTTGCATCATGCCCTGCGTCTTCAAATGAACGGGACTTTTGTTCGACCTCTGACCCAAGAGACTTTAGACTATTACAGACCCCTGTATGCTCCTTTACGGATGGTGATTTTGGATAACGTTTCCACAATCGGATCCAATTTATTTTCGCGCCTCGACCAGCAACTTCGACAATTGTGTCATGTGCCGGATAAGCCGTTTGGGAATGTGCATATGATGAAATTCGGAGATTTGCAGCAGCTCCAACCGATTCGCGACATGCCCATTTTTTATTCTGAAGGGTGGTGGACGCCTCAATCCACGCTCTACTATGAACTAGTCGAATGTATGCGATTCTCTCTGGATTACGAGGAGAGACTCGATCGTTTAACGAGAAATCACTTTTTAGAACCGGACGATGTGGCTTTTTTCAGTCCCGCGTTCGCAGTTTCGACGAAATTCCTCGCGAAGCTATTATTCTCTGTTTTTCGAGCAAGGATGCAGAGAAATATAATATGAAACGTCTCCAATCCCGAGGGACGTACTGTTCGTGTCTGGCTCGAGACGTGATTTATTCCGAGAGCGAAAAATTGCGGAAGAGGATGATGAAACGGAGTCAACATTTACATCGATCTCAGATGGCGAATCTCGAATCCGTCCTCCATTTACAAAGAGGATTGCGATATTAATTGACTAAAACGCTCGACAGATCCAAAGGATGGATGAATGGAGTAATTGGAACACTACACCAAATAGACCAGGATGAAGACGGAGTTGTGACGCGAGTCTGGCTGCAATTTTCGAATAGTCTAGCTCCTATCGATCGCGTCTCCATTCGTATTGACACCTGTTCGACGAAAACACTCGCATTTTATCGCGAACAGTTTCCTTTGATGTTAGCCGAAGCGATTACGGCTCATAAAGCCCAAGGAGCCACCTTTCCGTCGATCGCAATTTACATGCACGGACCTTTTAATCGATTTCTATCGATTTAATCGATCGTTTCTAAAAATAGACCAGAACCCATTCTTGGAATTTTATTCTTTTTAGAAAGGATGAGTGATGGTCTATTTTTAGAAACGGTGAGACAACATTCCCAGACAAAAGGGGAAGGTAGTTAATTTTTATCATGTCTAAAGACATGATAAAAATTATTAAAAAGTTTTTTTTTTTTTTTTTTTATAGATTTAGAAACAATTTTTTTCTGGCTCTCAAAATATTTTCCCAGCCGACTCGATTCTCCAATTGACGACACAGCGTCATTTTTTTTAAGAATGGATTCTCGTTTATCTATTTAAGCATTTCGAGTGTCACTTCAGATGAATATCAGCCGTTGAGGAAGAAAAACGCAGATTCCCATTTTCTCATTTCCTTCAGAGAGAGAGAGACCTAGATTTTCGAGACTCGATGACATTTCAATCATTTTTTGTTTAAGCTATTCGACTTCATATTTGTCTGACGTTCAAGAGTATGATCTCTCGTGGATGGATCTCTTCCACCTCATTCTCTTTCCAGTCGATTTAGAAGGGGAAAGGGAGATTTTTTCCCTCATGGAGGATGTCTCCTGAATACCGTTCAAAGAGTCTATGGAGAAATTATATGATCAGAGTCACGGATTTTCAGGGCAATCTGCTTCTCAGCTAAAAAAAGGATCTCTCTTTCCCAGTCTGTCTTCGATTGCCTCGTTAACTGTGAAACCCATCGCTTTTCCGATTTTATGGTTCTCCCTGTATAATCAGACAGTCGGTCACAAAAGTATTCGAACACCGGTACCCTATCAGAAAATGACAAGATGGCGTTTTTTTTCTCTTTCTCTCTGTGTGTCGTGTTATTCCATCCTAGGTTTTCTTCTCCCCCCCATCTTGGAAAAAACTGGAAAAAATTGGTTACGATCTCTTTTTGAATGGGGAGATACCATTTTGAGAAAAAGTTGACGACCCTATCTTGGAGAATGAACATGACCGCTCTACACACCCTTTTACTCTCTCTCTCTCTTTTTGAATTGGGAAGCCATTTTGGGAAAAAGCAGACGACCCTATCTTGGAGAATGGAAATGAACGCCTCTCCCTCTCTCTTTGAAATGGGAAGCCATTTTGGGACCCTCTATTCTTGGGGAGGGAGAAAACTGAAGTCTGCATTTCGCTGTCTCTGAATGCGGAAAGCCCTTTTGGGAAAAGCGGACCCTCTTCTTCTGATCTTGGAGAACTGGAAATGAACGCTCTACACGATCTCTCTTTGAATTCAGAAGGTATTTTGGGACCTTCTAATGTTGGAAAACTGAAATGAACGCTCTACACCTTCTCTCTCTCTCTCTCTTTCTCTGAAATGGGTAGCCATTTGAAAACTCCCTAACTTTGGAAAAAAACAGAAATGAACGCTCTACACCATCTCCCTTTGAAAATGGGGGTGTGTCATTTTGAGACCTCCCTCCCCTAAACTTGGAAAAAAACTGAAATGAACGCTCTACACTTTCTCTCTTTGGACATGGGTAGCCCTTTGGGGACCCTCTCCTCTTGGTAGGAAAAAAAAAAGAACTGAAGTGAAGGCTCTACACAATCTCTCTTGGAATGGGATCCATATTTCGGGAAACGTGGATCACCTCATGCTGGAAAACTGAAGTGAACCACCAAGATTGGACTCTATATAATATTTTTTTAATTGACATCATGACCCTCCTCCCATTTGTTATTAAAAATTTTTTTTTGGTTTGGTTTTTATCCCATTTCCGATGTGATTTCAGAAATGCAATTCCATAACAGTTCAATTTCATTCGAGGTTAAATGATCTAAACAGTCTTTGACCCACCAATCCGTATGATTATTTTCTTCTCCTTCCTGTTGCACCAAATTTTGTAAGTCCATATAATCATTCCATACGGGAAGGGCTGGATCCTCACAAGGCTGTCTTGAAACACTTGGAGTCTCTTTGGGATGAGTGGAGGGATCTAGGATGTCTGGACCCGGCTGCGATTCTACCTCCATGATTTCTGGACCCGTTGGAACTTGTTTACCCGGCTGAAATTCTACCTCCATGATTTCTGGACCCGTTGGAAATTGTGAACCCGGCTGTGATTCTGCCTCCATGATTTCTGGACCTGTTGGAACTTGTTTACCCGGCTGACATTCTACCTCTACGATGTCGGGACTTTTTGAAGCTTGTGGACCCGTCTGACATTCTACCTCTGCGATGTCGGGACAGGTTGGAGGAGAAGAAGAAGAAGAAGAAGAGGATACTAGAAGAAGTTCTGTCTGTGAGGAGTCCGAAAGAGGTTGCCTGTTTGAACAAGTCGGGGAAGAAGAAGAAGAAGAAGAAGCTTCTGGATTCTGAAGCGGATCTTGCACGCCAGGTAGGTTCCGGTAAGTCGACCGTTTTTTAAGAGGTAATTTTTTTTCTTCCTCCTCATCTTCAATTGTGATGACTTCAATTTCATTCCGTTGCCGGGTCGATTTTGTTTCGGGCCATGACGACGGTTTGGTCCAGCTCCTCTTATAATCTAAGGAAGGGATGGGTAAAGGTGGCGGAGGGTTTTCTTCTTCTTTTTCTTGAAACATCATCGGCGATTGGAAAGAAATCTCCTCTTTCAATTGTTTCCAAAGCGAGTACGAGCACCGATCGACGAGAAAGAGACTCTTCTGGGTTGTGACGATGAGATATTGCGTTTTCGGGGGAACGACATAGTTTTGAAAAGGTCTTAGAATATATTTCTTATATTTCATCCTCTCGCTGACTTTAAAACTTCTTTCCTTCAGATTGGGGGACGATGATTCGTAATAGGCGAGAGGAGCGGCTGTGGTTTGAACAATATGAACTTCGTCCTCAGCCGTCGTTCTCACTCCAAACGTAAAATATCGTTTCGTGAGAAAAATATTCTTCCACCGAAAACTCGTGCGCGGATCCGTATATCGCCGGTCTGTTTGAATGGGCCGTCTCAAAGCTCGATCCATCCGATTCCAAGAGAAGGGAGATTCCTCTTTCGTTTGTTGCGATTCGAATAAATTTCTGTATATATTCTGAACGAGCACGTTGGAGGATTCGACATCTTGGTTGAAAGAAACGATCGCTTGATGATGTGGTAAATGCTGAATAAATGTCGCACAATGACACGCCAAAAAAATTTTCAAGTTGGAGATTTGCTTTAGCGTCTTCAAATCCTCCCCGTTCGAAATCCGTTGAGTTGGAAAAACGTCTAATAGCGACATGGCTCCCAATGGAAAAGAAATGATCTCGCCCAGTACTCTCGTCTTTTTATATATCTATATAGACACAGAGAGACACACATAGAGGCTCTATGACGTCCGTTTTATTTGTTTTTTTTTGTTTCTCTCTCTCTCTTCTTTCCAAGAAATCTTATCTCCATGACCTCTTTTTCTTTTCTTAAAAAGATGAATGTGTGTGGGAATGAGGAAGTGAAAGTAATAATTTAATAAACAAAAAATTATCCAACCATGACCTTCTTTTTTTTTTCAAAGTCAACCTTTCCAATCCAAGGACGTCCAGAGATAGAGGAAGCAGGGAGAGAGGAGGAGGAGGGAAGGGAAGGTCACACTCTCTTTCTCTCTATAAATAAAAGGGGAGAGCCCCAAAGTCGTATTTTTGTCCAAGTGGATCATGAGGAGGCATCCCCAGCTCACTACGTGTATTCCTTTCAAATATAAATATGTTGATCTTTCCTTTTATATCATCCAAGGAGTCGTTTACCTGAAAGCCTCCGATTTTTCAAAATGTGCGGGTTATTATACCGTGGGGAGTTATCAAAAGATGCGGGACCAATTTTTGTCCGACGAAAACGTGTTGATGGCTCGTGACATTCCACCTTTGGATGCACAAATTTTGTTAATGAAACGAGCCAAATATTTTTACACGTCCCACTTTCTAACCGTCTCGCAAATGAATAGGATTATGGATCGTCTTGAGAAGACAAAAGGGATTCTCGTTCATTTTAGTGAATGGTTGCACAAATGTTTGCACGAACCTCTCTCGATCGAAAAGACTGGGAAGAATACCTATTATATTCTTCTCGAGGACTCTCCTCGTTCGTCTCATCTTAGAGAGGCCACGACTTTTGAAAAAATCCTCGAGCAAGAAAAAATAGAATGGTGGAACAACTACCCCATCCCTCTCCCCGAGCATCAAGAGGAGCCTGTTCAGAAGAAAAAGAAAAAACCTTTCCAAAAGCCTATCCTCATCCTCCTCGATAATGATGGGGATGAGGAGAAGCCTGTTCAGATTCCTCTCAGTTTGTCAAAACCCGTCGAGGATGAAAAACCTCTCCCTTCCCCAAAACCCCTTGAGGAAGAGAGACCCCTCGAGAAGGAGAGATCTCTCCCATTGTCAAACCTCCTCGAAGATGAAAAACCTCTCCATTTATCAAGACCCCTCGAGAAGGAGGGACCTCTTCCTCTATCAAACCCCCTCGAAGATGAAAAACCTCTCCATTTATCGAGACCCCTCGAAAATGAGGGACCTCACGATTTGTCAAAACCCCTCGAGGATAAGAGAACCAAAACTTCTCTCTCTTTCGAAGAGGAGGGACCTCTGAATTTGTCAAGACACCTCGAGAATAAGGGAACCAAAACTTCTCTCTCTTTTGAAGAGGAGGGACCTCTCAATTTGTCAAGACCCCTCGAGGATAAGGGAACCAAAACTTCTCTCTCTTTCGAAGAGGAGGGACCTCACAATTTGTCAAGACCCCTCGAGAATAAGGGAACCGAAAATCCTCTCCCTTTCTCAAGACTTCTCGAGGAGGAGGAGGAGGAGGAGAGACCGCTTCATGTCTCAAGACAGGACCCCCCCTCTATCTCTTGAGGATCCGAGGGAAACGATTCCTATTGAAAAACCATCTATCGACGATCCCCAGAAAAGGTGTTCGGAGGAGATTAGACTTCCATGTAGAAAACGAATCTGCCACAATCATCATCATCATCATAATAATAATATACCCCCTTCTCAACAACAGAATCCTACAACATTTGCAGATAAATGCATTCAAACCAATCCCTTTATAGTAACCCTTTTGATTGGAGAACCCGTGCATTAGCCTCGAAAAAAAATGAGATTGTAGACTGTTTCTATGACCAGAATGTTAAGCCAATAGATAGGTCTAGCTCAGAATTTTTCTTTTTAAAAGAAAATAAATAAATAATCCAAAGACTATTCGTAAATATAAATGGTAAAGTCTTGAGTCGGCTGGAAAAAAAATTTCAGAGCTGAGAAAAATTTTCCAACTCAAAAAAAAAAAAAAAACTTTTTGTTAATTTTTATCATGTCCTAGACATGATAAAAATTAACGACCCCCTTCCCTTTTCGTCTGGGAATGTTGTCTCACTCTTTTGAAAAACAAATCGTGATTCATTCATGGAATGATTGCCATTAGAGAAAGGATGAGTCATGGTCTATTTTTAGAAAGGGTGAGACATCCTTCCCAGACAAAAAGGGAGGGTCATTAATTTTTATCATGTCTAAGACATGATAAAAATTAACCAAAAGTTTTTTTTTTTTTCATTAGAGAATTTTTATCTCACCTCTGAGAAATTTTTTTTCTCCCAGCCGATTCGAGACTTTACCATTTGTTTTTAAGAATGATTTCTCCCTGATCTATTATTTCAAAATTCCAAGTTTCGCTTCAGAACCATCTGTGCTGTTGAAGAAGTAACGTGATATATGTATTTTTTTTTAATGAGTTCTGTCAAGATTGAATTGTGCAGGATCGACCTTGCGAATTTCTTCTCTGTGTCTTTAAATAATAATGATACCGAACTGCTTTTTGTAGAGCGCAATGGAAAAAACCTTTTGTATGGTTAGGACAATTCATGTGTTCGATCCCATTGTATTTGAGAATCTCTTGCGTCGATCCCGAAATGCAATAAATGGATCTTTGCAACCATTTCTCTAAAAACCGCCGTTTCATTTCTCCTCGCACCCAAATCATGGAAAAAGGTTTCGTCAACATCGTTAACACCCATGGAAAATAACTGTACGGAATTTCTCCTTCGTACCACGACAAGCCGTGATAATAATCACTCGCCCACACAGCGGTTCGTTTTTCTTTCTCGGTGAGCATTTGCCATGGAAACGGGGGTTTAAAAACAAATACCCCTCGAGAAGTACCGTCCAATGTGACGTAAGCCAATTCTTTCACAATAAAGGCTCCTTGAGAATCGTAGAAACCTTCAAAGTCGAGCACGAGTTCCATGTTTTTTATTTCTTTTTCTTTCCAAGGTGACATTTATTATTATTATGATGGATGTGTATTGAGATACGCACGATATTATTCAAAAAACAAATATATATACGAATGTGACCTTTCCCAGAATTCATACGACCTGTCACGTGCAACCTTCTCTCTCTATATATATAAAAGAGGAGACGGCGAGAGAACGCTATCCATTTTTCCTTCAGGACACACAGCGAGAGAGAGAGAGAGAATTTTGTTTTCTTTTTTTCCTCAATTGAAGAAGATGGACATTTTGAGTGCCAAACCTCTCAAAGATTCCTACATTGTTCTGGACATGGAATACTTTCACTGTTATGATCCAAAGACGGGAGATATATGTTTCATCTTGAAAGAACTGGGCTACATCACTTGCGATTTAACCTTATGCGGATCCATGATTTTTTTCCTCCTGTCCATTACGATGACTTATCGTCCCGCAATCAAGCTGTGGTCAACCAGACTACAAATAACCGACACGGCCTGCAATGGACCGAGGGTCGTCTTTCCTACGAGCATCTTCCTACGATCCTGAAAATACTGACCGAAAATGTGGAGGTGATCTACGTCAATGGATACGATAAAGCCGAATTTTTCAGCAAGCTCTGCCAGCGATCCGTTTATGAGTTTTACATCCCAGGGAAAACCGAGTGGCGGAACAAGTCGAAATGCACGCGACACCAATATTTCCAAAAGATGATTCATTGTGCCGAGAACAAGGTGAGAAATTTTCGATACCATTTGATGGAGGGTAGTTACGTTTTCCGGAAATTACATTGTTACCCCTCCGAAAGCAAAGCTGTCGAAGACGAAGAGGAGGCGGAAGAATCTCCCCAGGAGAACTCGTGCGACGATAAGGAGGAGGAGGAGGAGGATGAACTTTCTAATAATAATAATAATAAATGTCTAAGTTGGGATGCTTTAGAGACCCAAGAATATTGGTCTCAACCCTTATCTCACCTAGACCTGAAAGAGGATCCTCAAGTGTACTCTTTGTGGTCCTCTTCTAAAATTTGGTCTTGGAGAGAACCCTTGAATGTTCATGAATGAAATGGTATGTAAATCCCTAGAGAAAAAAAAATAGAAAAAAAAAGTTCCTTTTTTTTGTAATATGTTGATTTCTTTCCAATCCCATTTCTTTTCTATAACTCCAGCCCAATCGACGAGAAGAAGACGAATTTTCCAAGTTACACAAGACGAATCTTCCAAGTTACACAAGACGTAGAAAGATTTCACAAGGATTTATAAATCACACGCTCCCACATGATATATGTATAGAGAGAAAAAGACCCTCTGTTCTCTAGCCAATACGTCAAGACTTCCCTAAACTAAGAGAGATCATGAGTACCGAGGAAACCTTAGCAGAGCAAGTGGAAAGACTTTCAAACAGATTAGAAGAGTTAAGACGGGATAGATTTACAGTTCCGCCGACTAAAGAGGAAACTATCATCGATTTCAACAAACCGCTGTACTTTCATCCCCTACCCCAAAGAATGAGACGAGTGGACTCGCCGTTGAACAGTTCCAATGAGAAACAAAATGTCACTTATTTGAATAGTCAATTTCAACACATGAATATTTCATAAGTATTTTTTTCCCTAAAGCGTAGGGAGATCGGATCAGTAGTTTTTCCCTTTTCATCGTCGAAAAAGATTGGGAGGAAAAATCTTTCTCAGCTCTCTCAGAAAAATTTTTCTGCCTTTAAAAAAAAAAAAAAAAAAAAAAAAAAAAAAAAAAACTTTTTGTTAATTTTTATCATGTCTTAGACATGATAAAAATTAACTCTACCCCCCTTTTGTCTGGGAATGTTGTCTCACACTTTCTAAAAATAGACCATCACTCCTCCTTTCTTAAAGAATAGAATTCCAAGAATGGGATCTGGTCTATTTTTAGAAACGGTGAGACCCTATTCCCAGACAAAAGGCGGGTAGAGTTAATTTTTATCATGTCTAAAGTTCAGGGTCCATCCATCTTCTTATGTGAAACGGTGACCCTGACAAGATCGAGATAAACAAGTCCTGTGAGTTGTTTTGTAATCTTGACGCGATCCAAGAAAGACTTTTTATTATTTTTTTTTTGAAATAGGCGGGGGTTGGGGAGAGAAAATGTTCTCACGACCCTCAGATATCTTTTCATAAATATATTTTTTATCAAAGTGTTTCTTTCATTCCGATCCTTTTAAGAGGTGGGAATGACCCTGACATTTAGATGGGGTCGCGATCCCGACAGATGTCGCGCGAGTATAAAAGTGTGTGTCCTCCGCGAGATTTCTTCATAGAACAGAAGAAGACGTGAACTGAGCTGGTAAGTCCCTTTGGTCCTATGAATATGGTTATCTATAAACTCGATTTGATTCTTAGTTTTTTTTAATAATGATAATAATCATAACTTCATTTAAAAAGACCTTAGAAACTTCTTAACCCTTTGAAAAGAAAAATGTCTCTTTCAAGACGACGACTCTAAAACGTTTTATTGTTTTTCCCCCCCTTTCTAGATCTTCCCTGTTATACATATATACCTTTTCGATTCTCTTTTTTGCTCCTGTTTGTGGAAGACATCACCGTATTCATCGCCATGGCGTGTTCAGAAAACTTTATCGTGCTCGATCTAGAGGGTTTCCAGTCCTACAACCACAAGAAGGGTGAATTTACCTACGTTTTAAAGGAAATTAGGCTATGCGACAAAAGATTTTTTGACCGTGGGATCGTTGACGTTTACTCCTCCTCACCCCTTCCACCAACTGAGTGAAAAAAACCAAAAGACAAATGCCTGGCTGACAAGAAACCGGCACGGACTTCGTTGGAACGAGGGTCATATTCCCTACAACCATTTAGGACGCATTCTCCAATCGCTCACTCACAGCTTCTCCACGATTTATGTGGTGGGATGCCAGAAAGCTAAATTCTTTGCTAAAGCCTTGGATTATCAAAAACCCGTGACGGAAATTTATGTGCCAGATGGAATCATTTGGAAGTATCTGGAAAAATGTGCCCGACATCATCAAAGAATGAAATATTTCCATTGTGCCGAAAACAAAGTGCGCAACTATCGATGGCATATTATGGAAGGAGATTTTCATATCAATCACGTCTATCCAGACGGAACGGAGAAAGAGGAGAGGATTCAGGAGGAAGCAGACAATCCTCTGCAAGCTTTTGATAAGGCCTACGATCAGTTAGAGAAGGATCCGTCCCCAAAAGCGTACGATAACCTCATCCAGAAATGGGATAATCTGTCCTGTTTCCAAGTGATGGAACATCCGGATGAGCATACGCCTTTAAACTTGATGGGCTCTTCTACTTCTTCTTCTTCTTTGTCGTCAACTTCCTCCAATAACTCGAGGAAGACGGAGGGTTGGGGAGACATACCTGAAAATATTCCCCATTACGATCCAGCAGCCTGTTGGGACGAACCTTCCAAAGAATCTCATGAGACCCCCAAAATATCTTCAGAGGATCCAAAGACAAAATCCACTGAGTGTTGGGACGATGAACGGACGACTCATGATCCAAAATCCACTAAGACTATGTCCACTGAGTGTTGGGACAATGAACAGACGACCCATGCTCCAAAATCCACTGAGACTATGTCCACTGAGTGTTGCGACGATGAAACCGAAAAGACGACAGAGAATTGGGATGACCGTTCTCAAAAGTATTTGAATTGATATATACATAAACTCAGGAGAAAAAAAAATAAAGAAAAGATTTTTAGAAATAAGTAGGGAAAGGTTCTCCGCTTTCCCTATATTTATGGAAATGGACTGAGAAGAGAGAGAGAGAGAGAGAGAGACGAATCAGGAGACCAAAAAAAATGGGTCTTGGAAGGAATGAGTGCAAATGCATTCGATTCCTTCCGAGACCCATTTTTTTTGGGTCCCTCTCTCATCCAATCTTGGAAAAGAACTTTGTCCTATTTTTCTAGGTCCATTCAAAAAGAAATGAATCTATCCATAAATTTTCTTAAAAGAAAAAAAACAAAAAGATCCATTACCTCTTGACGGTCCAAAGTCGAGAATCTTGGAAAAAGTCATCCACTCTCTCCATCCAGTCAAGCTTCTCTGTAGAAAATCTAGTAGGTGCATCTGCATTCTTGAACACCCGGCAGTTATTATTGGACGCGAAACGTCGAATGCTGAAATAGTTAACAGTGAGCCCATTCTTAAAGAAACGGGGATGTTTTATTCATCCAGTCGAGTGCCGAAAAATTTCTGAGAGCTGAAGAAAAATTTCTCTAGCTGAAAATACCCCCCTTTTAGTCTGAAAATTGATGTCTTCAATTTTTCAAAAATTGAAGACATCAATTTTCAAATTTTCAGAGTAAAAGGGGGGGTAATTTATTTTTCAGAAACTTTTCCCAGCCGACTCGATGTGAATAAAACTTTACTGTTTGTTAAGAATGTTATTTAATGGATCGATTTCAACCTATTGAGTTTCACTTGAGTTCCGGCCGTGCTGTGGGCCCACCTGGATACAAGTTTTGCCCTTTTGGAATAGAATAAAACTTTACTGTTTTTTAAGAATGTTATTTAATGGATCGATTTCAACCTATCGAGTTTCGCTTGAGTTCCGGCCGTGCTGTGGGCCCACCTGGATACAAGTTTTCCCCTTTTGGAATAGAATTTCCGTCAAGGTAGGCAGGCTACTTTTCCTCTTTTTGCATTTTTCATGTCATTTCATTTGTATTACAATATACTGAAAACGGGCGTTCGAACTGATTTCTAGGCTATTTCTATACAAATGGAGCTCGATCCAAGAAAGAACTGATGTCTTTTTTTTTATTTTGTGGACTGCCAATTTGTATTGGAATATACTGAAAACGGGTGTTTGAGTCGATTTTCAGTATATTTCAATACAAGTGGAGCTCGATCCAAGAAAAAAATGATGTCTTTTTTTTATTTTGTGGACTGCCAATTTTGTATTGGAATATACTGAAAACGGGCGTTCACGTCGGTTTTCAGTATATTTCAATACAAATGGAGCTCGATCCAAGAATGAAATGATGTCTTTTTTTTATGTTGTGGACAGCCAATTTTGTATTGGAATATACTGAAAACGGGCGTTCACGTTGGTTTTCAGTATATTACAATACAAGTGGAGCTAGATCCAAGAAAAAAATGATGTCTTTTTTTTATTTTGTGGACAGCCAATTTTGTATTGGAATATACTGAAAACGGGCATTCACGTCGGTTTTCAGTATATTTCAATACAAATGGAGCTCGATCCAAGAAAAAAATGATGTCTTATTTTTATGTTGTGGACAGCCAATTTTGTATTGGAATATACTGAAAACGGGCGTTCACGTTGGTTTTCAGTATATTACAATACAAGTGGAGCTGGATCCAAGAAAAAAATGATGTCTTTTTTTTATTTTGTGGACAGCCAATTTTGTATTGGAATATACTGAAAACGGGCGTTCACGTCGGTTTTCAGTATATTACAATACAAATGGAGCTCGATCCAAGAAAAAAATGATGTCTTTTTTTTATGTTGTGGACAACCAATTTTGTATTGGAATATACTGAAAACGGGCATTCACGTTGGTTTTCAGTATATTACAATAGAAGTGGAGCTGGATCCAAGAAAAAAATGATGTCTTTTTTTTATGTTGTGGACTGCCTTATTTTGTATTGGAATATACTGAAAACGGGCGTTCGAGTTGGTTTTCAGTATATTCAAATACAAATGGAGCTCTATCCAAGAAAAAAATGATGTCTTTTTTATGTTGTGGACTGCCCTATTTTGTATTGGAATATACTGAAAACGGGCGTTCGAGTCCTTTTTCCGACTATTTCTACACACATTCCACTATATTAAAATGACGTCATGGTTGAGTCCACACAGAGTCGTCCCCGGACAGAGTCGTCTCCGGACAAAGTCGTCCCCGGACAATTTTATACCGAATTTGTATAGAGATATACTTAAAATGGGGTTGGAAAGTATAGAAAAGAGAAGAATTGAAAGTGAAAGTCAAAAAGCAAAATGGGATCGGCTGGGAAAAATTTCTGAGAGCCGAGAAAAAATTCTGAGTCAGAAAAAAAAAGAAAAAATATATAATATATATATTATATAATATATATTATATAATATATATTATAAATACTTTTTGTTAATTTTTATCATGTCTTCTAGACATGATAAAAATTAACTAATCCCTTTTGTCTAGGAATGTTGTTTCACCGTTTCTAAAAAATAGACCATGACTCATTCTTTCTAAAGAATAGAATTCCAAGAAAAGAATGGGTTCTGGTCTATTTTTAGAAACGGTGAGACAACATTCCCAGAGAAATGGGGGTACATTGAGTCTGTGCTGTAGACACTGAACAACCTATCGGTCACCGGTAATATATCTGGAAGGACCCCAAAAAGCTATCCACTGTCGTTGGAATTGTGTTCACTGGAGGCTATTCCTTTTTTTCGCAATCACGCTTTTAGTTTTCTCTGAGATTCTTTAGAAATGGGTGAAGATGGGTAGCGTGAAGAGGGGGACACCTGGATCAGGATTCCCGATTAGGGTAGAGAGGGAGGCGTGTTGCCTTTTCAACAGCCCACAGTGTTCTGAACAGAAACGTGGAATGCTTTTATAGAAAAGAGAAGAGTTGAAAGTGAAATTAACTCACCCCCTTTTGTCTGGGTATGTTGTCTCACCGTTTCTAAAAATAGACCAGAACCCAGTCTTTTCTTGGAATTCTATTCTTTAAAAGGATGAGTCATGGTCTATTTTTAGAAAGTGGGAGACAACATTCCCAAACAAAAGGGGGGTGAGTTAATTTTTATCATGTCTAGAAGACATGATAAAAATTAACAAAAAGTTTTTTTTTTTTTTTTACATCTCAGAATTTTTTTCTGAGCTCTGAGAAATTTTTCCTAGCCGATCCCATTTCGTTTTTCGACTTTCACTTTCAACTCTTCACTTTTCCTATCCACTGTCGTTGGAATTGTGTTCACTGGAGGCTATTTCTTTTTTTTGCAATCTCGCTTTTAGTTTTCTCTGAGATTCTTTAGAAATGGCTATACAAATTTCACCATCTATATAGAAATGATTTCCAAACAAAGTCGTCCCCGGACCATCTTGATGACCGAATATGTATAGAAGTAGTCTGAAAATGGGCTTGAGGGCCGGTTTCTGGACGATTCCTCTACAAATTCGGCCGCATCCAGAAAAACAAAAATACATAGTTTCTTTTTTGGGTGGACAGGAGATGATAAATTTCTTTTCTCTCTCTCTCTCTCTCCCAATATTGGAGGAGAGAGTGGCCCAAAAAATGGGTCTTGGAAGGAATCGAATGCATTTTGAAATGCACTCATTCCTTCCAAGACCCATTTTTTTGGTCTCCTGATTCAACTCTCCAGTCTATGGAATAGGGAAAGCGGATAACGTTTCCCCTTCTTTAAGCGACTGGAGACCATATCGCATCATCATCATCATCATCACCATCACCATCGTCCTCTTTCTGATACTTTTCAACGAAGGCTTGATGTCTCTGGATGATTTTGGGGAGATGATGGATCCCGAATTGAGTGATGAAAAAGAGAGGACTCTTTTTCCTTTCTTGTTCGTCTTGCACAGTCTCTCGGAGGATGATATACGTTTCCCCGTCCTCCTCAATTTTCGTCAGAGGTCTCATGAATATTTTACACATCCAAGAGAAGAGCGACTTGTTATGCAGGGATTTCGAAGCGACGAAAGCCGCTTCATTCGAAGTGAGGACAATCTGGTTCGGTTGACCCCATTCTTTGGAGTAGTTGTCCAAATCGCCTAGTCGAAGAAAATGGTGTCGATTAGGAAAAAGGACTTGGAGAACACTCGTCGTATGCGAGACGTTCGTAGGCAAGAGAGTCAAGATATCTTTGGCATTCCAGTACAGGAATCCTAGATCCACATACGCGTGCACGTAATAGTCACCGTTATATTCCAGTTTGAGCAGCATGGCTTTTGTATTTTTTTTTCCGTTCTCAAGGCGAAACACTCGTCTGATATGAACAAGAGCTCGCTGGCGATCCGTTTATATAGACTCCTCAGAGAGAGAGAGAGGGGAGGAGGAGGAACAAGGTTGATGAATTCTAAAATAAAAAAAATGATAAAACATGAGTGTTTGTGAAGGTCATAGAGAGATGATTATAAAGTTGTTTTATTTTTTATTTTCTCAAAAGAAAAAGCCAGAAGGGTCCCATTCCATACGACATGGCCTTTGAGAAGGTGACGGGGTCATGTGTCTACGAAGTTGATAAACTCTAGAATAAAAAAAAAGCTTTCATCACGTAGCTCTCGAGAAGAAAATGACAGGGGTCTCTAGGAGAAGGTCATAGGTAGTATACAAAGGATGGTTGTTTTTTTTTTCTTTCGTTCCTCTCAATCCCATGACCTTTGAGAAGGTGACGGGGTGTCCTTTAGGAAAAAAATAGAAGGTCATAGAGAGAGAGAGATAGACAAAGTTGATTTTTTTTTCTAGAAGTCAACCGTCATGTCGCCCATCACGTGGTCTTCTCGTATATATAGAGAGGCGAGTGGAAGACAGACTCTATTTCCCAGAGAGAGAGAGACTGCTGTGCGTATCCATATTTCTACTCAAGATGATGATCCGCGTCTTATATAATGAGTTTGTGAGCATTCGCTGTTATGTGGATGACGGAAGATTGTTTTGGAACGCTACGGACATTTTGCCTCTGATTCATACTTCCAGTAAAAGAACCTGGGACATTCTCTCCGTGTTTTTCGACGAACACCACGTCTTCAGGAAAATAAAAGATCTTGAGAGTCTCGGCAGTTCTCAAGAGGGATATGTCCTCTCCAGCGAAGAAATGTTACATCTGGCCGAAAATAATCCTAAAAATAATCAGTTTCTGGCCTGGGTGTATAGCATTTTAACTCAGCCGCTGGTTCGAGTTGTACCCAATCAACCCGTTTACCGACTGCTCTATCCGGGGGAGAAATTTCCCTTCATCACCCTCTTTAATCTGGGAGTGCGCTACATACCGCCTCATCCAGGCATGACGGATTCTTCTACTTACCCTAAACAATATGCCAGCGCTTATTGCCAGACAGACCCCCGTCAAGAAAAGGTCGTCGAGACTCAAACGGATCCTCTGGTGGTCTCTTTAAATGTCACTAAAGTTATCACCTTCTAAAAAAAACAACCACCACCCAAAAAAAAATTTGCTCCTCCTCCAAATTTTTTTTTATCTTCTCGAAAGAAAAAAAAAGAAACTTTTCCATCTAGCCTCTTTCTTTCAATCCCTCTTAAGAGAGAGAGGGAAGAGAAAAGAAAGAGAGTTCTGAGGAGGCAAAAGAAATGGGTCTGGAAGGAAACGGGTGCATTGCGAGAAAAAGAGGGTCCTCTTTTCTTTTCTCGAAATGCACCCTTTTCCTTCCAGACCCATTTTTTTTTTATCACTTCTTCAAACCAATCTTGGAAAGGGGGGACACAATAAATTGTGCGTAAAGTCCATTTCGATCAAGACTGGATTTTTTTTTGAAAAGAAAACATAATGTTATATATAGATAGCTAAATCTTTATCATGATATTCTTTAAGAATTTCTTAGCCATTTGTCAAAGAATCGGACTGTAATTGAAGAATTTATGAATTTGGGAACATGTCACCCATGGCAAATCTAAAATCTTGGAAGTGGATACTGGAAAGCCCCGCTCTGATTATAATTCTGAGTTCTAGCATGAAATATTTTTTAGATCAATAAGCTAAACTATTTTTCTAGTCTCATATTCTCTCGTGACTAGGGTTTCAGATTTGGGTAGAGAGAGACACTGTTCTGAACAGAAACGTGGAATGCTTTTATAGAAAAGTGAAGAGTTGAAAGTGAAAGTCAAAAAACGAAATGAGATCGGCTAGGAAAAATTTCTCAGAGCTCAGAAAAAAATTCTGAAATGTAAAAAAAAAAAAAAAAAACTTTTTGTTAATTTTGATCATGTCTTCTAGACATGATAAAAATTAACTCACCCCCCTTTTTGTCTGGGAATGTTGTCTCCCACTTTCTAAAAATAGACCATGACTCATCCTTTTAAAGAATAGAATCCAAGAAAAGACTGGGTTCTGGTCTATTTTTAGAAACGGTGAGACAACATACCCAGACAAAAGGGGGGTGAGTTAATTTTTATCATGTCTAGAAGACATGATAAAAATTAACAAAAAGTTTTTTTTTTTTTTTTTTTTTTTTTTTTTTTTTTTTTCATCTCAGAATTTTTTTCTGAGCTCTGAAAATATTTTGCCAGCCAATCTCATTTCGTTATCATTTTTTTTATTTTAGAATTCATCAACCTTGTTCCTCCTCCCCTCTCCCTCTCTCTCTCTCTCTCTCTCTCTGAGGAGTCTATATAAACGGATCGCCAGCGAGCTCTTGTTCATATCAGACGAGTGTTTCGCCTTGAGAACGGAAAAAAAAATACAAAAGCCATGCTGCTCAAACTGGAATATAACGATGACTATTACGTGCACGCGTATGTGGATCTAGGATTCCTGTTCTGGAATGCCAAAGATATCTTGACTCTCTTGCCTACGAACGTCTCGCATACGACGAGTGTTCTCCAAGTCTTTTTTCCTAATCGACACCATTTTCTTCGACTAGGCGATCTGGACAACTACTCCAAAGAATGGGGTCAACCGAACCAGATTGTCCTCACTTCGAATGAAGCGGCTTTCGTCGCTTCGAAATCCCTGCATAACAAGTCGCTCTTCCCTTGGATGTGTAAAATATTCATGAGACCTCTGACGAAAATTGAGGAGGACGGGGAAACGTATATCATCCTCCGAGAGACTGTGCAAGACGAACAAGAATGGAAAAAGAGTCCTCTCTTTTTCATCACTCAATTCGGGATCCATCATCTCCCCAAAATCATCCAGAGACATCAAGCCTTCGTTGAAAAGTATCAGAAAGAGGACGATGGTGATGGTGATGATGATGATGATGATGCGATATGGTCTCCAGTCGCTTAAAGAAGGGGAAACGTTATCCGCTTTCCCTATTCCATAGACTGGAGAGTTGAATCAGGAGACCAAAAAAATGGGTCTTGGAAGGAATGAGTGCATTTCAAAATGCATTCGATTCCTTCCAAGACCCATTTTTTGGGCCACTCTCTCCTCCAATATTGGGAGAGAGAGAGAGAGAGAAAAGAAATTTATCATCTCCTGTCCACCCAAAAAAGAAACTATGTATTTTTGTTTTTCTGGATGCGGCCGAATTTGTAGAGGAATCGTCCAGAAACCGGCCCTCAAGCCCATTTTCAGACTACTTCTATACATATTCGGTCATCAAGATGGTCCGGGGACGACTTTGTTTGGAAATCATTTCTATATAGATGGTGAAATTTGTATAGCCATTTCTAAAGAATCTCAGAGAAAACTAAAAGCGAGATTGCAAAAAAAAGAAATAGCCTCCAGCGAACACAATTCCAACGACAGTGGATAGGAAAAGTGAAGAGTTGAAAGTGAAAGTCGAAAAACGAAATGGGATCGGCTAGGAAAAATTTCTCAGAGCTCAGAAAAAAATTCTGAGATGTAAAAAAAAAAAAAAAAAACTTTTTGTTAATTTTTATCATGTCTTCTAGACATGATAAAAATTAACTCACCCCCCTTTTGTTTGGGAATGTTGTCTCCCACTTTCTAAAAATAGACCATGACTCATCCTTTTAAAGAATAGAATTCCAAGAAAAGACTGGGTTCTGGTCTATTTTTAGAAACGGTGAGACAACATACCCAGACAAAAGGGGGTGAGTTAATTTCACTTTCAACTCTTCTCTTTTCTATAAAAGCATTCCACGTTTCTGTTCAGAACACTGTGGGCTGTTGAAAAGGCAACACGCCTCCCTCTCTACCCTAATCGGGAATCCTGATCCAGGTGTCCCCCTCTTCACGCTACCCATTTCTAAAGAATCTCAGAGAAAACTAAAAGCGTGATTGCGAAAAAAAGAAATAGCCTCCAGTGAACACAATTCCAACGACAGTGGATAGCTTTTTGGGGTCCTTCCAGATATATTACCGGTGACCGATAGGTTGTTCAGGGTCTACAGCACAGACTCAATGTACCCCCTTTTGTCTGGGAATGTTGTCTCACCGTTTCTAAAAATAGACCAGAACCCATTCTTTTCTTGGAATTCTATTCTTTAGAAAGAATGAGTCATGGTCTATTTTTTAGAAACGGTGAAACAACATTCCTAGACAAAAGGGATTAGTTAATTTTTATCATGTCTAGAAGACATGATAAAAATTAACAAAAAGTATTTATAATATATATTATATAATATATATTATATAATATATATTATATAATATATATTATATAATATATATATTATATATTTTTTCTTTTTTTTTCTGACTCAGAATTTTTTCTCGGCTCTCAGAAATTTTTCCCAGCCGATCCCATTTTGCTTTTTGACTTTCACTTTCAATTCTTCTCTTTTCTATACTTTCCAACCCCATTTTAAGTATATCTCTATACAAATTCGGTATAAAATTGTCCGGGGACGACTTTGTCCGGAGACGACTCTGTCCGGGGACGACTCTGTGTGGACTCAACCATGACGTCATTTTAATATAGTGGAATGTGTGTAGAAATAGTCGGAAAAGGGACTCGAACGCCCGTTTTCAGTATATTCCAATACAAAATAGGGCAGTCCACAACATAAAAAAGACATCATTTTTTTCTTGGATAGAGCTCCATTTGTATTTGAATATACTGAAAACCAACTCGAACGCCCGTTTTCAGTATATTCCAATACAAAATAGGGCAGTCCACAACATAAAAAAAAGACATCATTTTTTTCTTGGATGGAGCTCCATTTGTATTGAAATATACTGAAAACCAACGTGAACGCCCGTTTTCAGTATATTCCAATACAAAATAGGGCAGTAAACAACATAAAAAAAAGACATCATTTTTTTCTTGTATGGAGCTCCATTTGTATTGAAATATACTGAAAACCGACGTGAACGCCCGTTTTCAGTATATTCCAATACAAAATTGGTTGTCCACAAAATAAAAAAAAGACATCATTTTTTTCTTGGATCCAGCTCCACTTGTAATGTAATATACTGAAAACCAACGTGAACGCCCGTTTTCAGTATATTCCAATACAAAATTGGCTGTCCACAAAATAAAAAAAAGACATCATTTTTTTTCTTGGATCCAGCTCCACTTGTATTGTAATATACTGAAAACCAACGTGAACGTCCGTTTTCAGTATATTCCAATACAAAATTGGCTGTCCACAACATAAATAAAAGACATGATTTTTTTCTTGGATCGAGCTCCATTTGTATTGAAATATACTGAAAACCGACGTGAATGCCCGTTTTCAGTATATTCCAATACAAAATTGGCTGTCCACAAAATAAAAAAAAGACATCATTTTTTTTCTTGGATCCAGCTCCACTTGTATTGTAATATACTGAAAACCAAGGTGAACGCCCGTTTTCAGTATATTCCAATACAAAATTGGCTGTCCACAAAATAAAAAAAAGACCTCATTTTTTTCTTGGATCCAGCTCCACTTGTATTGTAATATACTGAAAACCGACGTGAACGCCCGTTTTCAGTATATTCCAATACAAAATTGGCTGTCCACAAAATAAAAAAAAGACATCATTTTTTTCTTGGATCCAGCTCCACTTGTATTGTAATATACTGAAAACCAACGTGAACGCCCGTTTTCAGTATATTCCAATACAAAATTGGCTGTCCACAAAATAAAAAAAAGACATCATTTTTTTTCTTGGATCCAGCTCCACTTGTATTGTAATATACTGAAAACCAACGTGAACGTCCGTTTTCAGTATATTCCAATACAAAATTGGCTGTCCACAACATAAATAAAAGACATGATTTTTTTCTTGGATCGAGCTCCATTTGTATTGAAATATACTGAAAACCGACGTGAATGCCCGTTTTCAGTATATTCCAATACAAAATTGGCTGTCCACAAAATAAAAAAAAGACATCATTTTTTTTCTTGGATCCAGCTCCACTTGTATTGTAATATACTGAAAACCAACGTGAACGCCCGTTTTCAGTATATTCCAATACAAAATTGGCTGTCCACAAAATAAAAAAAAGACCTCATTTTTTTCTTGGATCTAGCTCCACTTGTATTGTAATATACTGAAAACCAACGTGAACGCCCGTTTTCAGTATATTCCAATACAAATTGGCAATCCACAAAATAAAAAAAGACATCATTTGTTTCTTGGATCGAGCTCTATTTGTATTGAAATATACTGAAAACCGACTCAAACACCCGTTTTCAGTATATTCCAATACAAATTGGCAGTTCACAAAATAAAAAAAAGACATCATTTCTTTCTTGGACCGAGCTCTATTTGTATTGAAGTATACTGAAAATCGACTCAAACACCCGTTTTCAGTATATTCCAATACAAATTGGCAGTCCACAAAATAAAAAAAAAGACATCATTTCTTTCTTGGATCGAGCTCCATTTGTATAGAAATAGCCTAGTAATCAGTTCGAACGCCCGTTTTCAGTATATTGTAATACAAATGAAATGACATGAAAAATGCAAAAAGAGGAAAAGTAGCCTGCCTACCTTGACGGAAATTCTATTCCAAAAGGGGAAAACTTGTATCCAGGTGGGCCCACAGCACGGCCGGAACTCAAGCGAAACTCGATAGGTTGAAATCGATCCATTAAATAACATTCTTAAAAAACAGTAAAGTTTTATTCTATTCCAAAAGGGCAAAACTTGTATCCAGGTGGGCCCACAGCACGGCCGGAACTCAAGTGAAACTCAATAGGTTGAAATCGATCCATTAAATAACATTCTTAACAAACAGTAAAGTTTTATTCACATCGAGTCGGCTGGGAAAAGTTTCTGAAAAATAAATTACCCCCCCTTTTACTCTGAAAATTTGAAAATTGATGTCTTCAATTTTTGAAAAATTGAAGACATCAATTTTCAGACTAAAAGGGGGGTATTTTTTTTTTTTTTTTTTTTCAGCTAGAGAAATTTTTCTTCAGCTCTCAGAAATTTTTCGGCACTCGACTGGATGAATAAAACATCCCCGTTTCTTTAAGAATGGGCTCACTGTTAACTATTTCAGCATTCGACGTTTCGCGTCCAATAATAACTGCCGGGTGTTCAAGAATGCAGATGCACCTACTAGATTTTCTACAGAGAAGCTTGACTGGATGGAGAGAGTGGATGACTTTTTCCAAGATTCTCGACTTTGGACCGTCAAGAGGTAATGGATCTTTTTGTTTTTTTTTCTTTTAAGAAAATTTATGGATAGATTCATTTCTTTTTGAATGGACCTAGAAAAATAGGACAAAGTTCTTTTCCAAGATTGGATGAGAGAGGGACCCAAAAAAAATGGGTCTCGGAAGGAATCGAATGCATTTGCACTCATTCCTTCCAAGACCCATTTTTTTTGGTCTCCTGATTCGTCTCTCTCTCTCTCTCTCTCTCTCTTCTCAGTCCATTTCCATAAATATAGGGAAAGCGGAGAACCTTTCCCTACTTATTTCTAAAAATCTTTTCTTTATTTTTTTTTCTCCTGAGTTTATGTATATATCAATTCAAATACTTTTGAGAACGGTCATCCCAATTCTCTGTCGTCTTTTCGGTTTCATCGTCAAAACACTCAGTGGACATAGTCTCAGTGGATTTTGGAGCATGGGTCGTCTGTTCATTGTCCCAACACTCAGTGGACATAGTCTTAGTGGATTTTGGATCATGAGTCGTCCGTTCACCGTCCCAACACTCAGTGGATTTTGTCTTTGGATCCTCTGAAGATATTTTGGGGGTCTCATGAGATTCTTTGGAAGGTTCGTCCCAACAGGCTGCTGGATCGTAATGGGGAATATTTTCAGGTATGTCTCCCCAACCCTCCGTCTTCCTCGAGTTATTGGAGGAAGTTGACGACAAAGAAGAAGAAGAAGTAGAAGAGCCCATCAAGTTTAAAGGCGTATGCTCATCCGGATGTTCCATCACTTGGAAACAGGACAGATTATCCCATTTCTGGATGAGGTTATCGTACGCTTTTGGGGACGGATCCTTCTCTAACTGATCGTAGGCCTTATCAAAAGCTTGCAGAGGATTGTCTGCTTCCTCCTGAATCCTCTCCTCTTTCTCCGTTCCGTCTGGATAGACGTGATTGATATGAAAATCTCCTTCCATAATATGCCATCGATAGTTGCGCACTTTGTTTTCGGCACAATGGAAATATTTCATTCTTTGATGATGTCGGGCACATTTTTCCCGATACTTCCAAATGATTCCATCTGGCACATAAATTTCCGTCACGGGTTTTTGATAATCCAAGGCTTTAGCAAAGAATTTAGCTTTCTGGCATCCCACCACATAAATCGTGGAGAAGCTGTGAGTGAGCGATTGGAGAATGCGTCCTAAATGGTTGTAGGGAATATGACCCTCGTTCCAACGAAGTCCGTGCCGGTTTCTTGTCAGCCAGGCATTTGTCTTTTGGTTTTTTTCACTCAGTTGGTGGAAGGGGTGAGGAGGAGTAAACGTCAACGATCCCACGGTCAAAAAATCTTTTGTCGCATAGCCTAATTCTTTTAAAACGTAGGTAAATTCACCCTTCTTGTGGTTGTAGGACTGGAAACCCTCTAGATCGAGCACGATAAAGTTTTCTGAACACGCCATGGCGATGAATACGGTGATGTCTTCCACAAACAGGAGCAAAAAGAGAATCGAAAAGGTATATATGTATAACAGGGAAGATCTAGAAAGGAGGGGAAAAAACAATAAAACGTTTTAGAGTCGTCGTCTTGAAAGAGACATTTTTCTTTTCAAAGGGTTAAGAAGTTTCAAAGGTCTTTTTAAATGAAGTTATGATTATTATCATTATTAAAAAAAACTAAGAATCAAATCGAGTTTATAGATAACCATATTCATAGGACCAAAGGGACTTACCAGCTCAGTTCACGTCTTCTTCTGTTCTATGAAGAAATCTCGCGGAGGACACACACTTTTATACTCGCGCGACATCTGTCGGGATCGCGACCCCATCTAAATGTCAGGGTCATTCCCACCTCTTAAAAGGATCGGAATGAAAGAAACACTTTGATAAAAAATATATTTATGAAAAGATATCTGAGGGTCATGAGAACATTTTCTCTCCCCAACCCCCGCCTATTTCAAAAAAAAATAATAAAAAGTCTTTCTTGGATCGCGTCAAGATTACAAAACAACTCACAGGACTTGTTTATCTCGATCTTGTCAGGGTCACCGTTTCACATAAGAAGATGGATGGACCCTGAACTTTAGACATGATAAAAATTAACTCTACCCGCCTTTTGTCTGGGAATAGGGTCTCACCGTTTCTAAAAATAGACCAGATCCCATTCTTGGAATTCTATTCTTTAAGAAAGGAGGAGTGATGGTCTATTTTTAGAAAGTGTGAGACAACATTCCCAGACAAAAGGGGGGGTAGAGTTAATTTTTATCATGTCTAAAAATTAACAAAAAGATAAAAATTACAAAAAGTTTTTTTTTTTTTTTTTTTTTTTTTTTTTAAAGGCAGAAAAATTTTTCTGAGAGAGCTGAGAAAGATTTTTCCTCCCAATCTTTTTCGACGATGAAAAGGGAAAAACTACTGATCCGATCTCCCTACGCTTTAGGGAAAAAAATACTTATGAAATATTCATGTGTTGAAATTGACTATTCAAATAAGTGACATTTTGTTTCTCATTGGAACTGTTCAACGGCGAGTCCACTCGTCTCATTCTTTGGGGTAGGGGATGAAAGTACAGCGGTTTGTTGAAATCGATGATAGTTTCCTCTTTAGTCGGCGGAACTGTAAATCTATCCCGTCTTAACTCTTCTAATCTGTTTGAAAGTCTTTCCACTTGCTCTGCTAAGGTTTCCTCGGTACTCATGATCTCTCTTAGTTTAGGGAAGTCTTGACGTATTGGCTAGAGAACAGAGGGTCTTTTTCTCTCTATACATATATCATGTGGGAGCGTGTGATTTATAAATCCTTGTGAAATCTTTCTACGTCTTGTGTAACTTGGAAGATTCGTCTTGTGTAACTTGGAAAATTCGTCTTCTTCTCGTCGATTGGGCTGGAGTTATAGAAAAGAAATGGGATTGGAAAGAAATCAACATATTACAAAAAAAAGGAACTTTTTTTTTCTATTTTTTTTTCTCTAGGGATTTACATACCATTTCATTCATGAACATTCAAGGGTTCTCTCCAAGACCAAATTTTAGAAGAGGACCACAAAGAGTACACTTGAGGATCCTCTTTCAGGTCTAGGTGAGATAAGGGTTGAGACCAATATTCTTGGGTCTCTAAAGCATCCCAACTTAGACATTTATTATTATTATTATTAGAAAGTTCATCCTCCTCCTCCTCCTCCTTTTCCTTATCGTCGCACGAGTTCTCCTGGGGAGATTCTTCCGCCTCCTCTTCGTCTTCGACAGCTTTGCTTTCGGAGGGGTAACAATGTAATTTCCGGAAAACGTAACTACCCTCCATCAAATGGTATCGAAAATTTCTGACCTTGTTCTCGGCACAATGAATCATCTTTTGGAAATATTGGTGTCGCGTGCATTTCGACTTGTTCCGCCACTCGGTTTTCCCTGGGATGTAAAACTCATAAACGGATCGCTGGCAGAGCTTGCTGAAAAATTCGGCTTTATCGTATCCATTGACGTAGATCACCTCCACATTTTCGGTCAGTATTTTCAGGATCGTAGGAAGATGCTCGTAGGAAAGACGACCCTCGGTCCATTGCAGGCCGTGTCGGTTATTTGTAGTCTGGTTGACCACAGCTTGATTGCGGGACGATAAGTCATCGTAATGGACAGGAGGAAAAAAATCATGGATCCGCATAAGGTTAAATCGCAAGTGATGTAGCCCAGTTCTTTCAAGATGAAACATATATCTCCCGTCTTTGGATCATAACAGTGAAAGTATTCCATGTCCAGAACAATGTAGGAATCTTTGAGAGGTTTGGTACTCAAAATGTCCATCTTCTTCAATTGAGGAAAAAAAGAAAACAAAATTCTCTCTCTCTCTCTCGCTGTGTGTCCTGAAGGAAAAAATGGATAGCGTTCTCTCGCCGTCTCCTCTTTTATATATATAGAGAGAGAAGGTTGCACGTGACAGGTCGTATGAATTCTGGGAAAGGTCACATTCGTATATATATTTGATTTTTGAATAATATCGTGCGTATCTCAATACACATCCATCATAATAATAATAAAGGTCACCTTGGAAAGAAAAAGAAATAAAAAACATGGAACTCGTGCTCGACTTTGAAGGTTTCTACGATTCTCAAGGAGCCTTTATTGTGAAAGAATTGGCTTACGTCACATTGGACGGTACTTCTCGAAGGGTATTTGTTTTTGAACCCCCGTTTCCATGGCAAATGCTCACCGAGAAAGAAAAACGAACCGCTGTGTGGGCGAGTGATTATTATCACGGCTTGTCGTGGTACGAAGGAGAAATTCCGTACAGTTATTTTCCATGGGTGTTAACGATGTTGACGGAACCTTTTTCCATGATTTGGGTGCGAGGAGAAATGAAACGGCGGTTTTTAGAGAAATGGTTGCAAAGATCCATTTATTGCATTTCGGGATCGACGCAAGAGATTCTCAAATACAATGGGATCGAACACATGAATTGTCCTAACCATACAAAAGGTTTTTTCCATTGCGCTCTACAAAAAGCAGTTCGGTATCATTATTATTTAAAGACACAGAGAAGAAATTCGCAAGGTCGATCCTGCACAATTCAATCTTGACAGAACTCATTAAAAAAATACATATATCACGTTACTTCTTCAACAGCACAGATGATTCTGAAGCGAAACTTGGAATTTTGAAATAATAGATCAGGGAGAAATCATTCTTAAAAACAAATGGTAAAGTCTCGAATCGGCTGGGAGAAAAAAAATTTCTCAGAGGTGAGATAAAAATTCTCTAATGAAAAAAAAAAATACTTTTGGTTAATTTTTATCATGTCTTAGACATGATAAAAATTAATGACCCTCCCTTTTTGTCTGGGAAGGATGTCTCACCCTTTCTAAAAATAGACCATGACTCATCCTTTCTCTAATGGCAATCATTCCATGAATGAATCACGATTTGTTTTTCAAAAGAGTGAGACAACATTCCCAGACGAAAAGGGAAGGGGGTCGTTAATTTTTATCATGTCTAAGACATGATAAAAATTAACAAAAAGTTTTTTTTTTTTTTTTTTTTTTTTTTTTGAGTTGGAAAATTTTTCTCAGCTCTGAAAATTTTTTTCGAGCCGACTCAAGACTTTACCATTTATATTTACGAATAGTCTTTGGATTATTTATTTATTTTCTTTTAAAAAGAAAAATTCTGAGCTAGACCTATCTATTGGCTTAACATTCTGGTCATAGAAACAGTCTACAATCTCATTTTTTTTCGAGGCTATTGCACGGGTTCTCCAATCAAAAGGGTTACTATAAAGGGATTGGTTTGAATGCATTTATCTGCAAATGTTGTAGGATTCTGTTGTTGAGAAGGGGGTATATTATTATTATGATGATGATGATGATTGTGGCAGATTCGTTTTCTACATGGAAGTCTAATCTCCTCCGAAGACCTTTTCTGGGGATCGTCGATAGATGGTTTTTCAATAGGAATCGTTTCCCTCGGATCCTCAAAAGATAGAGGGGGGTCTTGTCTTGAGACATGAAGCGGTCTCTCCTCCTCCTCCTCCTCCTCGAGAAGTCTTGAGAAAGGGAGAGGATTTTCGGTTCCCTTATTCTCGAGGGGTCTTGACAAATTGAGAGGTCCCTCCTCTTCGAAAGAGAGAGAAGTTTTGGTTCCCTTATCCTCGAGGGGTCTTGACAAATTGAGAGGTCCCTCCTCTTCGAAAGAGAGAGAAGTTTTGGTTCCCTTATTCTCGAGGGGTCTTGACAAATTGAGAGGTCCCTCCTCTTCGAAAGAGAGAGAAGTTTTGGTTCCCTTATCCTCGAGGGGTTTTGACAAATCGTGAGGTCCCTCATTTTCGAGGGGTCTCGATAAATGGAGAGGTTTTTCATCTTCGAGGGGGTTTGATAAAGGAAGAGGTCCCTCCTTCTCGAGGGGTCTTGAGAAAGGGAGAGGTTTTTCATCTTCGAGGAGGTTTGACAATGGGAGAGATTTCTCCTTCTCGAGGGGTCTCTCTTCCTCAAGGGGTTTTGGGGAAGGGAGAGGTTTTTCATCCTCGACGGGTTTTGACAAACTGAGAGGAATCTGAACAGGTTTCTCCTCATCCCCATCATTATCGAGGAGGATGAGGATAGGCTTTTGGAAAGGTTTTTTCTTTTTCTTCTGAACAGGCTCCTTTTGATGCTCGGGGAGAGGGATGGGGTAGTTGTTCCACCATTCTATTTTTTCTTGCTCGAGGATTTTTTCAAAAGTCGTGGCCTCTCTATGATGAGACGAAGGAGGGGAGTCCTCGAAAAGAATATAATAGGTATTCTTCCCAGTCTTCTCGATCGAGAGAGGTTCGTGCAAACATTTATGCAACCATTCACTAAAATGAACGAGAATCCCTTTTGTCTTCTCAAGACGATCCATAATCCTATTCATTTGCGAGACGGTTAGAAAGTGGGACGTGTAAAAATATTTGGCTCGTTTCATTAACAAAATTTGTGCATCCAAAGGTGGAATGTCACGAGCCATCAACACGTTTTCGTCGGATAAAAATTCGTCCCGCATCTTTTGATAACTCCCCACGGTATAATAACCCGCACATTTTGAAAAATCGGAGGCTTTCAGGTAAACGACTCCTTGGATGATATAAAAGGAAAGATCAACATATTTATATTTGAGAGGAATACACGTAGTGAGCCGGGGATGCCTCCTCATAATCCACTTGGACAAAAATACGACTTTGGGGCTCTCCCCTTTTATTTATAGAGAGAAAGAGAGTGTGACCTTCCCTTCCCTCCTCCTCCTCTCTCCCTGCTTCCTCTATCTCTGGACGTCCTTGGATTGGAAAGGTTGACTTTGAAAAAAAAAAGAAGGTCATGGTTGGATAATTTTTTGTTTATTAAATTATTACTTTCACTTCCTCATTCCCACACACATTCATCTTTTTAAGAAAAGAAAAAGAGGTCATGGAGATAAGATTTCTTGGAAAGAAGAGAGAGAGAAACAAAAAAACAAATAAAACGGACGTCATAGAGCCTCTATGTGTGTCTGTGTGTGTCTATATAGATATATAAAAAGACGAGAGTACTGGGCGAGATCATTTCTTTTCCATTGGGAGCCATGTCGCTATTAGACGTTTTTCCAACTCAACGGATTTCGAACGGGGAGGATTTGAAGACGCTAAAGCAAATCTCCAACTTGAAAATTTTTTGGCGTGTCATTGTGCGACATTTATTCCGCATTTACCACCTCATCAAGCGATCGTTTCTTTCAACCAAGATGTCGAATCCTCCAACCTGCTCGTTCAGAATATATACAGAAATTTATTCGAATCGCAACAAACGAAAGAGGAATCTCCCTTCTCTTGGAATCGGATGGATCGAGCTTTGAGACGGCCCATTCAAACAGACCGGCGATATACGGATCCCCGCACGAGTTTTCGGTGGAAGAATATTTTTCTCACGAAACGATATTTTACGTTTGGAGTGAGAACGACGGCTGAGGACGAAGTTCATATTGTTCAAACCACAGCCGCTCCTCTCGCCTATTACGAATCATCGTCCCCCAATCTGAAGGAAAGAAGTTTTAAAGTCAGCGACAGGATGAAATATAAGAAATATATTCTAAGACCTTTTCAAAACTATGTCGTTCCCCCGAAAACGCAATATCTCATCGTCACAACCCAGAAGAGTCTCTTTCTCGTCGATCGGTGCTCGTACTCGCTTTGGAAACAATTGAAAGAGGAGATTTCTTTCCAATCGCCGATGATGTTTCAAGAAAAAGAAGAAAACCCTCCGCCACCTTTACCCATCCCTTCCTTAGATGATAAGAGGAGCTGGACCAAACCGTCGTCATGGCCCGAAACAAAATCGACCCGGCAACGGAATGAAATTGAAGTCATCACAATTGAAGATGAGGAGGAAGAAAAAAAATTACCTCTTAAAAAACGGTCGACTTACCGGAACCTACCTGGCGTGCAAGATCCGCTTCAGAATCCAGAAGCTTCTTCTTCTTCTTCTTCTTCCCCGACTTGTTCAAACAGGCAACCTCTTTCGGACTCCTCACAGACAGAACTTCTTCTAGTATCCTCTTCTTCTTCTTCTTCTTCTCCTCCAACCTGTCCCGACATCGTAGAGGTAGAATGTCAGACGGGTCCACAAGCTTCAAAAAGTCCCGACATCGTAGAGGTAGAATGTCAGCCGGGTAAACAAGTTCCAACGGGTCCAGAAATCATGGAGGCAGAATCACAGCCGGGTTCACAAGTTCCAACGGGTCCAGAAATCATGGAGGTAGAATTTCAGCCAGGTAAACAAGTTCCAACGGGTCCAGAAATCATGGAGGTAGAATCGCAGCCGGGTCCAGACATCCTAGATCCCTCCACTCATCCCAAAGAGACTCCAAGTGTTTCAAGACAGCCTTGTGAGGATCCAGCCCTTCCCGTATGGAATGATTATATGGACTTACAAAATTTGGTGCAACAGGAAGGAGAAGAAAATAATCATACGGATGGGTGGGTCAAAGACTGTTTAGATCATTTAACCTCGAATGAAATTGAACTGTTATGGAATTGCATTTCTGAAATCACATCGGAAATGGGATAAAAACCAAAACAAAAAAAAATTTTTTTTAATAACAAATGGGAGGAGGGTCATGATGTCAATTAAAAAAAAATATTATATAGAGTCCAATCTTGGTGGTTCACTTCAGTTTTCCAGCATGAGGTGATCCACGTTTCCCGAAATATGGATCCCATTCCAAGAGAGATTGTGTAGAGCCTTCACTTCAGTTCTTTTTTTTTCCTACCAAGAGGAGAGGGTCCCCAAAGGGCTACCCATGTCCAAAGAGAGAAAGTGTAGAGCGTTCATTTCAGTTTTTTTTTCCAAGTTTAGGGGAGGGAGGTCTCAAAATGACACCCCCCCATTTTCAAAGAGAGATGGTGTAGAGCGTTCATTTCTGTTTTTTTCCAAAGTTAGGGAGTTTTCAAATGGCTACCCATTTCAGAGAAAGAGAGAGAGAGAGAGAAGGTGTAGAGCGTTCATTTCAGTTTTCCAACATTAGAAGGTCCCAAAATACCTTCTGAATTCAAAGAGAGATCGTGTAGAGCGTTCATTTCCAGTTCTCCAAGATCAGAAGAAGAGGGTCCGCTTTTCCCAAAAGGGCTTTCCGCATTCAGAGACAGCGAAATGCAGACTTCAGTTTTCTCCCTCCCCAAGAATAGAGGGTCCCAAAATGGCTTCCCATTTCAAAGAGAGAGGGAGAGGCGTTCATTTCCATTCTCCAAGATAGGGTCGTCTGCTTTTTCCCAAAATGGCTTCCCAATTCAAAAAGAGAGAGAGAGAGAGAGAGTAAAAGGGTGTGCAGAGCGGTCATGTTCATTCTCCAAGATAGGGTCGTCAGCTTTTTCTCAAAATGGCATCTCCCCATTCAAAAAGAGATCGTAACCAATTTTTTCCAGTTTTTTCCAAGATGGGGGGGAGAAGAAAACCTAGGATGGAATAATACGACACACAGAGAGAAAGAGAAAAAAAAACGCCATCTTGTCATTTTCTGATAGGGTACCGGTGTTCGAATACTTTTGTGACCGACTGTATATCCGTATCAAGGACGAACAAGTAAAGGTGATGTTTTTTATAGTAAAGAATCTGCAAGCACATTTGATCTTAGGAATAGATTTTCTTTCAGACGCACAAGCTACACTGGATTTTAATGAAGCGTCCCTTAAGCTGACAATGAAACCAGTGCGTGTAGAAAAGGCTGAACCGCCAAGGTTAAATCTTGACCACCTGCCTAATGACGAGCAAGATAGAATCCGACAAGTGGTAAGTGAATTTGCTTCGTTATTTAGTGATATTCCAGGATTTACTCAGGTTACTAACCATAGTATTGACACCGGAGATGCATTGCCAGTTCGTCAAAAACCATACCGGTATGATAAGAATAAGGAAAAAATTATAGAATGGCATATTACCGATATGCTACGTAAAAAGATCATAACGCCCATCTCAAGTAGTTATGCTAGCCCGGTGGTTTTATGTAAGAAAAATAATGACTATCCTTTGGAGCATCCAAAAAGGTGGAGATTCGCTATTGATTACCGTAAATTAAATTCCATAACGAAATATCCGGAATATCCGTTACCGATCATAGAAGAAATTTTAAGGAACATAAAATCAACCAAATTTATGACGACTTTAGACTTAACGACTGGTTATTTTCAAATAGGGGTGAGGCCTGAGGACGTGCCTAAGACTGCTTTTATAACCAAGTCTGGCACTTATGCATTTTTGTGTATGCCGTTTGGCCTTTCAGGAGCCCCAGCAACATTTCAGCGATGCATGGACATTGTGTTAAGACCTGTTCTTGGAAAGTCCACATTTATCTATTTAGACGATATCATTATTACTAGTGATAATCTAGACCAACATGTACAGGATTTAAGACAGGTGTTTTCTTTATTAAATGAGGCCGGTCTAAAAGTTAATGTCGAAAAGTGCAAATTTGCAGCCCCTGAATTAAAATATTTAGGTTACAAAATATCTCAAAAAGGGATCGATACATATGAATCAAAAATAATCGCTGTACAAAAGTATCCGACTCCAAACACGGCAAAGAAGCTCTCTTCTTTTCTAGGACTTTGTTCATATTATAGGTCCTTTATAAAAGATTTTGCGGCTATCGCTGAGCCATTGTTAAAATTAAAAAGGAAAAAGGCAAGATTCTCGTGGACGGCCGAAGCCAATAGTGCTTTCGAAAAATTAAAACAAGCATTAACGCAAGCCCCTGTGTTGAAATTTCCTGAAAAGGATGAAAATTTAGAAGTTTCAGCGGATGCTTCGGATTATGCGGTAGGAGCGGTACTTTCGCAAAATCAGCAGCCCGTGGCATTTTTTAGCCGAACTTTAAATCAAACACAAAGAAACTATTCCGCGACCGAGAGAGAGGCACTTGCAGTTCTGTTAGCAGTGCAAAAGTTCCGAGTCTATTTTGGAAAGGCGCCGATAACAGTGTACTCTGATCATGCGGCGGTAACTAGATTGTACTCAGGAAAAAATTTATCCCCAAGGTTAATAAGATGGGCACTCAAGCTGCAAGAATATAATCTGGTAATCAAGCATACCCCTGGAAAGGAAAATATCGTAGCAGATGCCCTGTCAAGGATTAAAATAGACGAACAAGGCAATACCGTAAAGATGGCAATGCTTACAGCGTGTACAATAAATTCCCGAGAAACTGTAATAACCGAATTGGGTAAGGATCCTGAGTTTGGAAGTATTTATGAGTATTTGAAGGATCCTGAAAATTTTAGCCACCAAGATATTGTGGCGATAAGAAATAGGGCGGCCCATTACGAACTAATAGATGGTCTATTATTTTATACAAAAACTAACGAATTCCAACAATGAATTTCGACCTGTTATCCCAGCTAGTCTTAGATTAAATATCCTGCAGGAGCTCCATGACAGCCCGTTAGCTTCTCATGCTGGTATTCGAAAAACTATCCAACGCGTACGCGAGGCAGTCTACTTTCCTGAACTGCAAAAGTTAACAAGGGCGTATGTCCAGTCCTGCCCAACATGTCAAGCAGTTAATTATATTAATTTCCGCCCGGCCGGGTTTCTAAATAGTATTAAATCCGAATTTCCAAATGAAATAATTGGCATCGATTTATTGGGCCCTTTCCCAAAAAGTCAGTTAAATAAAAGTCGCTATCTCCTTGTTATGGTTGATCATTTTAGTAAATGGACCGAAATTGTTCCCTTAAAACGAGCCTCCGCGAAATTAGTTACTGATTCTATTTTAAATAAATATATTTTAAAATACGGGGCGCCCCTAAAAGTTATATCGGATAATGGTCCTCAATTTGTAAGTAATATATTTGAAGACATGTGCCAAAAACTGGGCATACGTCATTTAAAAATGGTCCCGTATCGGCCGCAATCAAATATAGCGGAACGGGTCAATAGAAATATAGTGAAAATTATCCGTAGTTATGTTAAAAATTTTCATAAAAGCTGGGATAACTATGTCAATGAATTTGCTTTCGCCCTTAGGACCGCAAAACATGATACAACGGGCAAAACTCCTGCTGAGTTATTTCTAGGCAGAAAGATTATAACACCGTTAGATAAATTGTTTTATGTGCAACAAAGAGCCCCAGAATTTAAAATGGGGGATATAGAAAAACTAATAAAAGAAGCAAAAAAGAATACGGAAGTAGCACGAAGAAAACAGAAGCTATATTATGATTTGAAACGACGGGGAGTAACTTATAAAGTAGGGGATGAAGTTTTAAAAATTAAGCATTCACTTTCTTCAGCACCAGAAGATAAAACTGCCAAATTTTTTCCACGATTTGAAGGACCATATGTTATAGAAAAAATAACTCACGCTGTTGTAGTGTTAAAAGCCAGAAATGGTGAAACCTGTTCCGCAAACATTGATCAAATCAAGCCCTACTTCAATCGTAATAAAATGCAAATTTTTTCAGATCTTTTGCAGGATCCGGCACGGCAGACACCGCAGGTACAAGTTCCAGAAATGAAAAAACGACAAGTACAAGGGCAAGCCAATGAGAGACAGAAGCAAGTGAAAAGAAAATTGCCCCGCGGAAAAATTGAAGGTAACAAGAAAAAGAAGCCGTTCCACCGTCCAGAAAACAGAGTTCACGAACACCCCCAGAATGAAGAAGGGAGAAGGACGACGTATGTGAAGAGGACCAGGAGAAATGACGGCAACTATAACCCGGCTTTAAAACGGAAGATCTACTCATCCGACAGAACTCTCCGCAGCAAAAGTCGCCGAACTGCGGAAGGGCCATCAGCGGCGGAGGAAAAATTACAAGGAAAATTTGAACGGCCAACAACGAGGTCCAAGCAGGATCACGACAGAAGTTTCCCGGTTCCGCCAAGACCAGCTGCCTTCAAACGGCCAAGACCACAAGCAGAGGAGAAAAGGAAGGTGTTCAAGGGTGGCCGTACTGGTGAAAAAAGGAAGCTTCCAGAGGAAAGCACTGAAGGGCGAACCCGTACAAGAAGGAGGATAAACCAAACTACTATCTGCAGTACCTTTAAAGACTGGGCCCAGGAAAGGATGTCCGAATATTACAAAGATAAGTAAAATTTTATGTTACTTTGCAAACTTAAGTTAATCTTTCATTCTTACTGCAAGTGGCAGATTTCAAGAAGTTTTACCTCATGCGAGGTCTACCTTTATCGCCAAAAGAGCGAGAAATGAGTTGTGACCGATTTTCGTATTATGTTTTTCAATTACTCGTGCGTAAAACTAAAGTTGATGTATAATAGCGTTGTGTAAAAACTTAAATATTGTAAAAAGTTATTGTATAAATTTTATTTAAAACATTCTAGCAAGAGACAAGTTTTAGTCTGAAAGACTTTTTGAAATGTATTATTTCAATGTAGAAAGAATTGGCACTTGCTTTGAAAAGAATAGAAGTTAACAATGTACTACTAATGTATGTTTTCAAATCTGTAAAATTAACGGCATGTTGATATGTTCTGTTATTTTAAATGTTAAGAAATACCGTGATATGGTAAAAGTGAAAGTAATGTTAAAAATTTGTTATTCGTGTGACTGTAAAGACTAAATCATGGCGAATATGTGTTAAAGGTTGAATGATGTAGCTAGGCTCTCTGACGCTACACTTTAGAGTTAGCCACTTTTAGAATAGTACCTCAGGGTTTAGAGTTGAAATTAGGGTGTGTTAAGAGGTCTCGTTATGTTGAATTTTAACACGTTAGTGTTTTGATTGTAGGAGGAAGTGTGGCACACGTAGACAGAAACACATTCGTGTTTGGTGTTCTTTTACAACACATGTCAGAGAGCACGGGGAGAGATAATTAAAATAGTCATGAATGAAATAAGAATGTTAAGAGCAGTATAATTGTATATGTTACTTGCCATGTCATTGTGTAACATTTCATTAAACTAGTTCTCCTTCCAGATCTCTGGAAGGAACCAGAATTGAATAAGAGCTCCTGTTTAGATGCAGTACAGATGAAAAAAAGATTGTTGTATATCCTGGGAGCTGCTATTGTAACAAATTTCTTTCTTTTAAATTTTCTAGTTTCTAGAGAAGTTATGTTGTAAAAGATTGGCCTCGCGTTAGTTTCTAGAGCTAAAAGTTTTCAACAAGGTCGTTTGAGACCTCAGTTTCAAACTAATTAACTCTGGCGGGAAGTTTACTAATCTTACATCTTTAAGTTTACTTTACATCTTAAGTTTTACTAACGTTTATTTTATTTTAAATCTTTACTATCACTTCTTATTTTCTACTTCCGGCCAGAATTATAAGCGTGAAGGATTTTATGCAAAGTTTGTCTGGCGAACGCCAAGTATTTAAGTGTGGCCTTTTTGCCAAGCGAAAGAGAGGAAGCAGTAAGTCAACGCAGGCCGCTTACCTTAGAAGTTACGCAGTTGCTGTTTGCCTTCCAGGCCAGAGGTTTTAATCCTCTTGATAAATTAAAACGTATTGTAGTGTTCACAGTCTCTGTGCTACATACGCTTCCTGTTATTATAAGGCCATTCTTCCACGTGTATTATTCTAAAGTTAAATTAGAGTTTAGTTTTATTTTTTAGAATTTTACGTTAGACCCCGAGTGGTGGGTCAGTGTATTCCGAAGTACGGAAGTTATTGTATATAGAGAAAAATAAAGGGTTTTGTATACCCTTCGTCTGTATCCTGTCTACTTACCACAATTAGTGAACACATAGCTTTAGTAAGCTCTCTGTTCCGAGTCAGGCCCTTGTATGTTCCCGAAGAAGATTAGAAGGAACATTGACCCTGATAGGGTTTCGTAACAATATGCTTACTGGCGCTTTATTTCTTGATATAGCCAAAGCATTCGATAGGACTTGGCATATAGTAATCATTATCAAGCTCATACGACTTGACGTTTCGGCCCATTTAATTCATATAATTAACTCGTACCTCACTAATAGATCTTTTTCTGTACGAGTTAATTCTTTCATTTCGGCACCCCGTCCTATACTAAGCGGCGTCCCCCAAGGGTCACTTTTAGGCCCAATTTTGTTCAACATTTTCATAAATGACATACCAAAATCACCTAGTATCGCTCTTGCACTTTATGCAGTTGATACGGCCATCCTAGCTCAAAACAAACGCCTTGAAAACTTGGTTCACATCATTCAGAGATATCTCTCCAGCCTTGAGCACTGGCTCATCACTTGGAAAATTAAAATTAATGTTGCTAAATGTGCTGCTATGATCTTCAAACGTAGTCCCCTCCCGTACCCTTCCATTAATTTAAAGTTTTTCGACGACTATGTTCCCTGGTCAAATTCTTACAAGTACCTAGGAGTTGTACTTGATTAAAATTACGTTGGCACCTTCACATTGAAAATGTTCTCAATAAAGCAAAAGGTGCTAGAGCCTAACTTTACCCTCTCTTAGCTCGAAAGAGCCATCTGTCAATTAAAAACAAATTTCTTCTCTATACATCAATTATAAGACCTGTCTTTAAGTATGCATGTACAATCTGGGGTACTTGTTGTATCTCTCAATAGAATTCTAAAAAGGTAAAAAGAAATCTCTTACCTTTTCTTTCACCCGGGAGCCGAGCTTGTTCCATTCTAATTCTTATTTGATGAAATATCTAAATAATTCCAAGCTTTTTCATAAAGACTGACACTTCTGTATAAATAAAGATATTATATTTAGATACATTTATACATTTTATATACAATTATTAGGTTACATAAAATTAAGCGCTCTCCAGCTAACAGTCAATCGAGTTCGGGTTCAGAGTTCTAACTACGTTCTTACGTAAGATTATTCTCGAGTTTAGATGTAATGGTGCTGATAGTTCGGAGTTTAAATGTGGAGGCGCTGATAGTTCGTTGTTTAGATGTAACATTACCTGCCGCCATTGAGATCCGACGATGCGGAGGAACTCAATACACACAGGTCCAGTCGATGAGGAGGCCGAACAACTCGTCCAGTTCTGGTCATCACTCGAGGACTTGAGGCAGGTTCTGGAATACTAGCAGCCTGATCAGCCTGACCAGTTGCATGGTCGTTTCTATCTCGAGGTGCTCTGTCGGGGAACGGAGGGCCAACGGATTCGGAAGTAGAGATCTCCAACGGGAAAAGCCGGGGCACTGGACGAAGCAGAATACCATTTCTTGTCTTGACCCTCGCTAGTCTAACTATTCCGTCTTTACTGGGGAAAAGCTCGACTATCTTGGCTAAAGGCCAATGTATGCGTCGTCTCTGGCTGTCTTCCAATAGAACGACATCGCCTACTTGCAACTGTTGAAATTTTCCCTTCTTTATTGCCTGTTGCCTCAACTGACCAAGATATTCATTACGAAATCTGTTTCGTAGATCATGTCTTATTCTCTGTCGGTATTTGGCTCGGCGGTTGAGTTCTTTGGAATCTACGTAGTCCATATCAGGAACTCCTGATGACGGCAATTCTTGGAGGAACATCATAGGGGTCAGTGGTGATGGATCTTGATTATCCTCTGATACGTATGTGATAGGTCGCGAATTAATCACTTGTTCACAGTCACATAATACAGTATATAATTCTTCATAATTTAAGGACGTTCGACGTAACACTCTTCTTAAATTTTCTTTCACCATTCGCACAAGCCTCTCCCACCAACCTCCCCACCAGGCGGCGGTCGGAGGGTTGAACTTCCATCGTATCCTTTGGATAGAAGCAGCTGAACATATGGCGTTCCAATTAACTTTCTTAAGAACACTGTTAGTCCCTACAAAATTAGTTCCGTTGTCGGAATATATCACATAAGGTCTACCTCTTCTGGCAATGAATCTACGTAAAGATTGGATGAAAGTTTCTGTCGATAGAGAAGTAACTAGTTCGAGGTGAATGGCTCTATAAATGGCACATGTATACAAGACTATCCACGCTTTAGACCCCTCACAGAGATAGAGAGGACTCGCTAGATCTACACCGACGACTTTAAAAGTCGCCCCTTCTCTGACTCGATCTTCGGGTGGAAATCCTGGCTCGACTTCCACTCTTTGTGCAACAAATCTTTTACATCTTACACATTTTCTGATAATATTTCGAATACTTTTTCTGGATTTTAATATCCAAAAGTTTTCTCTAAGATTTGTCATTAAAGTGCTGACACCAGCATGCTGGATTTCTAGATGTTTCTCGTAAATTAGTCTCTCAACAAGAATATGTTTTGAAGGTAAAATGATAGGATATCGGAAATTTTCATTATCTTGAAGCTGTAGGACGTTCGTTTTGGCTCTTAAAATTCCATTTTGGTCTACGATTGGTCTCAGCGCACGAATAGCGGGATCGTTTATGCCTGTAAATGATTCTTTCTGTACCAATATACAAAGTGCCTTTTCAGCATTCTCCAATTCATCAACTGAGACATCAGGAGTAAGGTTTTTATCTTTGTTCTTTAAATTGTGATAAAACCTGAAAATCCAAGCGATCATTCTCACGGTTTTTCTATATGAAGAGAAGTATTTGTAGTATCGGTCCAAATTGTCTCCATGATCTAGAAGAGTCAGAATCGTTTTCCTTTTTTCTTTGTTTATAAGTTCGTTTCTCATCAGGCTTTTCTTCTACATGGGGCCACTCGTCTTCTGGTAAGTAAAGCCACGATGGGCCCTCCCACCATGCCGATTTCTGTAATTGCTCAATAGTACATCCTCTCGATGGGAGATCCGCTGGGTTTAAACTTCCAGGTACATGCCTCCAGTCAGATATTCTGGTAAGCGATCTTATTTCTTGTACTCGATTGTTAACAAACGTACCCCATGCTTGATCTCTTCTTATCCACCCCAAAGCTGTAGAAGAATCACTCCAGAACACTGTTCTGCAATTCTTAACTTTCAAATCTGATAGAATTGTTTTGGCAAGCCTGGCACCTATCAGACAGGAAAGAAGTTCAAGCCGTGGAATCGTAAGTTCCTTAATAGGGGCTATTCGACTTCTCGAGCTTACTAACTGACCTTTACACCTTCGATGGTTTCAGCTCTTAAAAATGCACATGTGGCATAGGCTCTTTTACTAGCATCCGAAAAAACGTGGAGCACTACGGTATCTTCGTTTTCGTAATCAATATTTAACCAACGAGGAATTTCAATCTGAGATAGCAGAGGCAATTGGTTCAACCAAGTCCCAAACTGCTCACTTAGGGGAAGAGGAAGATCTTCATCCCACTTAATCTTCTGGTTCCATGTTTCTTGCAAAATTAGCTTAGGAATTACAGTTATCGGTGCAGTAAAGCCAATGGGATCAAAAATTTTCTGGGTAATTGACAAAACTTTTCTTTTGGTAATAGGTTCCCTCAAGTTAAATATTTCTTCGATCTTGTAACTCAAACTATCTTTCTCTAAATCCCATACTAAGCCTAATACTGGGACAACTGTCGTCTTGTTCTCTATCTCATCGATCATGTCAATGCGAAAATTTGATCGCCAACATCTCAAATTGAAATGCCCTGAAGCCAAAATCAATCTTGCTTCTTGAACGAAATTTTCAGCTTCATCTACGTGATTTAAGCTAATTAACGAATTATCGAGGTAAAATGAATCCTTCAAAATATTAGAAGTTTCTGCAAATTTTTCTGGGACTGTAGTCAAAAGGTGACTAAGTGTAGCGGCTAGCAGAAACGGACTTGATGTGAGTCCAAAAACAACTCGGTTATGTCTGTAAATTTTAAACTTATGTTGATTATCGAACCATAGAAACCTTAAAAAATCTCTATCCTTTTCTGCTATTTTGATTTGACAAAAGGCCTTTTCGATATCAGATGACACTCCTATGCGATATTTTCGAAAACGATTCAATATACTTGGAATAATTTCTATTAAATTTGGTCCTTTACTCAAACAATCATTGAGAGAGGGTGAATTCTTAGAACGTGCAGATGCATTGAAAACAGGCCGTATCTTTGTAGTTTCACTAGACTCTTTTATTACAGGTCTGTGTGACAAGTAGTGCACTCCTTCCTCCTTTTCCTCAGTTACTACCTCAATAATGTCCTTCGCTTCCCACTCATCAAATATTTCTTCGTAATCTTTTCTTCTGCGTGGGTTAATTAGTTTACTTTTGGTTTTGACGAGGTGTCTTTCTGCCACAGTACGGTTACTGGATAAGACGGATTTATCTAAAATAAAGGATAAGGTTACTTCATATCTCCCTGAGCTATCTCGTTTTACACTTTTTAAGAAATGTTTTCGAGTTTCTTCTTCCAAGACACGTTTCGTTTTGTTTTCCTCGCTTGAAATCCCCAAGGTGTCTAAACGCCAAAGATTGGACAAATTTGTATCGGAAACATGTAAGGATAAAGAAATAACGGACAGGGAACTCGACGTATTCGCATTCTCTTTAATCTTGCCCATTAATGTCCAGCCTAACTTAGTCTCAAAGGCTACGTAATCCCCCGCAAAATGTGCAATTCTTTCAGTGAACAATTGTGCTGCGGTGTCCGCTCCTAACAGCATATGAATCTCTTCCGGATTTTCTTGAAACAGACAGAGATTTCCATTCGCAGGATTGTCGTTGATAAGGATTCCCCTTTTTTCCATTACTTCAATCAACTTTTCGTCTTTGATCTTAGGCAGTGACGAACAAATTTTCCTCTGGTCTAGTGCTTCGATTTTACACCTGTACTTCTAAACTACTTAAATCTATTTGATAACGATTATGATCTTCCGAAACTTCTACACCCCCAAATAACCATGTTTAATTCTTTCAGTTCCTATCTTTTCTAATTTCAACGTTTTAGCAGCATACTGACTTATGTACGTGTTCCGACTTCCGGTGTCTATTAGCAATCTTAAATAACCCTTTAAGGTTTTCCCAGCTACCCCTACGACCAAAGTTTGTAAATAAACTTCAGAACGGTTACTTTGATTCGAAAGTACTTTATTTTCAACTTCTTGGACAGTTTTGATCGTTCCCTTTTTACTCTCGGAATTAATTCTGTTACACATAATCGTAGAATGCTTAGAGTGACAATGGGAGCAAAAAATGTTAGAATCACAAAATTTGCTGATGTGACCCTTATTTTGTAAACACCTAAAACAAGTGCCATTTTTGCGTAGTATTTCAACCTTTTCGTCATTCGTTAGTTTCTGGGCAATAGGACATTTATGGCTTGAATGGGAAAAATCTCCGCAAAAAACACATGCTTTAATCAATTTTTCTTTAATACCCGTGGACACTAAATCAGAAGCAGAAGAAGCTTTCGTTTCTAATTTATTGCTCTTTTCATCGCTGAAATGACGAGTGTTTATTTTCTGGACTGCATACGCAGACTGACGGCGCCCACTATTCGATGTCGAATGCTCTGAATTCTTATTTATGACTTCCGCCCTTTCGCGTGAATCTAAACATTGAGCTATAATCAAGCACAGGCTTTTAATATTACAATACGCACTTCCATTACTCATTCTGTTAATCTCAAGCAAAATATCTTGGGGAAGTGATTTCAGAATTATTGAACATAACACACTTGATAAATTCTCGAGAGACTGACCCAAATTTTCTAAACATCTTAATTCGATAGAAATATTATCATAAAATTTTCTAAAGGCACGAACATCATTCGAGATTTTCAAGGGTTTAGTGTTCAAAATATTATTTATGTGGGTGTAAATGAGCACATCTGTTTTCGCAAATCTTTCTTTTAGAAGATCAATTGCGGAATCGTAATTAGCAGCAGTAATCGGTAATCCTTCGACTGTAGTTAAAGCAGAACCACCTAAATGAGCTTTCAAATAATTAAATTTGTCTATTTTATCTAATAAATCATTTTTATGAATGGTAGACTCGAAACTGTTGCAAAAGGTTAGCCAGTTGTTTATATCTCCGTAGAATTTCGTTAAAGTTAACTTAGGTAATTTAATTCGAATAGACTCGTTATGTTTTGGTTCGCTTTGACTGGCAGTACTAAACTGGTTATTTACTACCGTTTCAGTAGATTTGCGTTTTAATTCGTCGATTCTTTTGGAGGTACGGAAACTGCATTTAACGACCTTTTGGCGATATTCTTCAGATTTTTGGAATTCAGCATCAAATTCTTCGACTTTAAAAAGAGGTTCTAATTCTGTATCGACACTTTTAAGCGATTCGAAATTATTCTTTAATATTTCTAAATTTTCTTCCAAATCATGAATTTTCGGATCAATTTCCGAAAGCTGCGATTCCAAATCTTTAAGCGATTTCGTTACTGATGTTCGGAGAGGTGCGCGCTTCTTTTTTAATTTATTTAAAATCGCTTCAGACATGTTCTTAACAGTTCAAAAATTCAAAATGTAATCAATAATTGTATTCTTAATCTTTATTGTCTAATTTAAATTCTTATTCTTAGCTCGGGCGTCCCCGCAGGGATGCCAAAAAATATTGTTGTATCTCTCAATAGAATTCTAAAAAGGTAAAAAGAAATCTCTTACCTTTTCTTTCAACCGGGAGCCGAGCTTGTTCCATTCTAATTCTCATTCGATGAAATATCTAAATAATTCCAAGCTTTTTAATAAAGACTGACACTTCTGTATAAATAAAGATATTATATTTAGATACATTTATACATTTTATATACAATTATTAGGTTACATAAAATTACGCGCTCTCCAGCTAACAGTCAATCGAGTTCGGGTTCAGAGTTCTAACTACGTTCTTACGTAAGATTATTCTCGAGTTTAGATGTAATGGTGCTGTAGTTCGGAGTTTAGATGTGGAGGCACTGATAGTTCGGAGTTTAGATGTAACAGTACTGCTGCAAAAACTCATGTGAAAAAACTTCAATCTTTTCAAAGACCTTACGTATGGCCCTTAATGCAGTCTGGTACGTCCGTACAGATGTGATTCATTCGGACCTTAACATTAAACCTGTTGATTACTATATTAAAAAACTTAGTCAAAATTTATTCCTCAAAATTGAACAGATTGATAACCGAGCACTCCAGCAGATTCCAGCATACGATCCTGCTATTCGCAGCTCACAGAAGAGACCGAGAGCCGTGATTGGCCGAGAGTTCGGCATCTACCCTCCATCCAAACGGGCAAGACACGCCCTCTCAACTTCTATTCATTCGTCACCTGACTTCCGAGCGTGAAGGTGCTCTGTCTCCTCGCTCGTCTCGTGGAGTTACTAGGACTAACCCGTGGCAGCTTTGGTATCGACGAAGCAATTGTGCCATATATGCTTATCGCACGGAATCACTCTGTGCCAATAATTTCTTGTGATTAACAAGAAATAACTTAGAATTTTGGTCGTTTTGCAACCAGAGTACCCTCCAAGCTTGCGTGTCGGCGCTTGACAGAGGCACTGGTTGTATTCATCGGAGATTCCACCTATTGCACACCCGGCGCGGTGCGGGCAAAGTGGCTCTTCGATTTTTTGTTTTTTTCTCCTCTTCCTGCGGTCGATACTCTTTTTGAGTATTACATGATACACAATGACAGATCATTTTAAGGATTCTGCTGCGATTCCACCAGATATCAGCCCAGAAACGAATAGAGATAAAATGTCGCACTCACCACCTAGCTCACCAATTTCAAAGATCATTGCTTATCCAGAGGAAAGAAAAAAGCTCTTCCAAAATGAAGCGGAGACTGATAAGTTTATCACGTATCTGGAAAAACAATTACACATCCTCTCCACTGTTGAGGAATGCGCTAGACTCTCTGCACTAGCTCAAGACATATTAACTAGTGAAACAATTACTTATCATGCTTCACATAGACTGCAACCCTTTCTAATATGCATTTTAAACAAAACACGTGTATTAGAAGAAAACCAAGCAATTACTGAAATTGAATATCGTGACCAAAAAATTAAAGAATTGGAAAAAAAAGTCGATCACTTAATGAACACCTTACATGGAGAACCATTTAAGGAGCAACGTAAAAGACATAGGCGCCGTTCTTCGGCTTCTACAAACTCCGACACAGAACAACTTGAACCTGCTATTAAAACCGCTAACAGATACAGTGGACTTGAAACAGAAATGAGTGAAATTAATATAGACAACAATGAGGAAAAAATGGATAATGAAAGTGAGGGTACACATAATCCGGCGGCCCCTGAGCCCTCGAACAGTAGAAAAATCAAAGTTCCGCCAATTATTATAGATGATGTCCCTCAAGATGATAAATTCCTGGCTGAGCTTAGTGTTCAAACAGGGAAAACAATTACAGGCCAATTAAAAGGCACCAAATTGCATGTGACTCTCCCTGATGCAGATGCTCACAGATATGTGAGAGGAGTCATTAAGGAGAAAAAGTTAAAATCTCATACTTACCAACTTCAAGATGAAAAGGTTTTAAAAATTGTCATACGAGGACTGCCTGTTACTATGGACCATCAGTACATAGTACAAGAATTAAGAAATCAAGGATATGGAGCTACCTACATAAATAATCTTATAAATAGATGCGAAAACAAACCAATGCCGCTCTTTCTAGTGCATTTGCCAAAAAACGAGCAAAACAAAACCATTTACAACCTCACTTACATTGGCTATCTCAGAGTTACCGTAGAGGCACTTAAAAGAAAAACAAGGACCTCCACAGTGCTATAGGTGCCAGGGGTTCTTCCACAACTCATTATTATGTACAAGAGAATGGGTGTGTGTGAGATGTGGGGGCCCACATCGTTCCACGTCCGGCGAATGTCAATTAAAACCAGAAGAACCTGCAAGGTGTTGTCACTGCGGGGAGCCGCATCCTGCGTCCTTTTCCAGTTGCCCGGCTATACCAAAGACAAAAAGGAAAACTGACAATTTCATCCCAAGCCAGACGCCTGCCAATAACCCCTGGACAAGCAATACAGAAAATTTCCCGCCACTCACAGAACCAGCTGCTGCAGCCCAGACAGAAACCTCAGAGACAATGCAAAACTCTGACGACCTCCTCAGTCTCAAATCGCTAAAAGTCATATGGAATGACATCAAAAACGGAATAAAAACAATCAAACAAAAAACTTCAATATTTGACAAAATAGAAATAATAGTGGACATTATTGAAAAAATCACTAGTCACATTTAACACTCCAGCAGCAAATAATAGCAGATACTACAGCATTCTCACTTGGAATACCAATGGACTTTTCTCCAGAAAAGATGAATTAAGCGACCTCATATTAGAATTCGAGCCGGATGTAATTTTAGTGCAGGAAACTCATCTGAAGCCAGCCAGGACGGTCCTCTTTCCAAATTACTTTGCCTACAGATGTGATAGACTCTCAGGACGAGGCGGCGGGGTCATCACGCATGTTAAAAGCAGTATCCCACACTTCCACAAGCCAGTGCTCATAAACAGCTTTGAAAACGTCAATGTCATTATCACAAATGACAATACCTCATTTGCAATTACCAATATTTACATACCGCCCACAAATCATCTAAACATTATAGAACTCAATAGCCTGATCACTATACACCCCAAATCAATAGCAGGAGGTGACTATAATGCAAAGCACCCTAGCTGGAATCCTGGACGTGCAAACAGAAATGGCAACTTACTTTTTGATCTCATTAATCAAAATCATTACTCACTGCTAGCACCAGAAGAACCCACGCATTTCTCCCTAAACAGATCGACAATCATTGATTTCTTCATCGCAAGGGATTTTCCATACCAGCATGAAATTACCTCAATCCCAGCACTTTCTTCAGATCACAATCCAGTATTACTGGAAATTTTTACAAATGCTAGCCCTCCTTCACTACTACGCTCAATTGGTGTTACAAACTGGCCCAAATTTATTAATATTATTTCCAGTACAGTCTCAGACAACCCCCTTATTAATAATAAAGAGGATATTGATAAGGAAGTTGAACAATTCACCAATCAGATCACAGCAGCCATTAATGACGCTACTAATACATTCTATGTCAACAGACGTTTCCAGCCCCTTCCACGCAACATAAGAGAGCAGATTATCATAAAAAATAGAATACGCAAATACTGGCAAAACACCCGAGACCCTCAGGCCAAACGCAGACTAAATTCACTCCAAAACAGTATAAAAAGAGCAATCAAGGAGTACAAAAGCAGCAAATGGACAAATTTTCTAAATACACTATCCACTAAAGATGTACGACATCTCTGTACGACATCTCTCGTAAACTCAAAAATTCTTATAAGCAAATCCCCCCTTACATGGACTGTCGAGAATGGTTTACTCTGATCTTGACAAAGCCAACACAATAGCAGATGTCATTCAAGACTCTTTTTTTCTCCAAATCCAGCCCCTTATGACAATGATCATATTGATCACGTCAACACAGTGGTTGATAGCTATCTTGGCATTCCGGCTCCACTAAATTTCACCTTTCTTGCCACACCAACACTTGTTGCTCAATTTATCAGTGCACTTAAAAATAAGAAAGCTTCTGGCCAAGACAGGATACCAAATAAGGCATTAAAAAATCTCCCCATAAATGGGATCACTTACATTACTAAACTCATCAATGCTATTATCAAATATTCATATTTCCCATCAGCCTGGAAAAATGCATCTATCATAGTATTCCCAAAACCCAAACAGAATAATACATTTCCACAGAACTACAGGCCAATAAGCCTGCTTAGCAGCCTATCTGAAATCACGGAAAAAATTATTTTGTATTTCATTCACAAAAACATTCCAGTCAGCCATTACACACCCTCAGAACAGTTTGGTTTTCGTCATTCATACAGCACTACGCATCAGCTTCTAAGAGTCATCAATTACATTACAGATGGTTACAATGCCAAAATTCCCACAGGAGCAATTTTCTTAGACGTGTCAAAAGCATTTGACAGAGTATAGCATGAAGGCCTCATCTACAAACTTATCAAATTGGACTCCCCAGATCATCTTATTCGACTTATAGCTTCATATCTTAGTAATCGCACATTTACCATCAAAATTCGCAATACGCACTCCTCCATACGACCCATCACAGCTGGCGTCCCCCAGGGAGCAGTTCTCTCCCCCCTACTCTATAATATCTATACATATGACATACCCAAAGATGCCACTATCACACTAGCACTCTTCGCTGATGATACGGCCATTCTCACGAGGGCAATACATACAAATCACATTCGACTTCAATTACAGCATTATCTCATAACTCTCGAGCACTGGTTCACACTTTGGAGAATAGCAATCAACACTAATAAATCAAAAGCAATCATCTTTTGTAAAGGTACCTCCAACTACACCCCAAATTTTTGATGATGATATAGAATGGGTCTCCGAGGTGAAATACCTAGGGATCACACTGGACAGCAAACTCACCTTTAGGCAACACTTCAGTGCTGTCACAGAAAAATTTAAAATGACAGCGGCCACTATGCGGCCACTCTTAGGCAGACACAGTGTACTTTCCATATCCAACAAAGTCATACTTTACAAAATGATACTCAGACATGCTCTTCTCTATGCCTGCCCTATATGGGGACAAGCGGCAAAAATGCACATAAAAAAAACTGCAAATTCTTCAAAACAAAATGCTTCGTGAAATTGTAAATACACCTTGGTTTATCCCAAATAACACCATTCACACAGATCTCAATATCAATTCCATTGCAGAATATATACGCATACTCTCCACCAACTTCTTTCAATCAGTTCAATTTCATCATAATCCAGAAATATCAAACCTTCGATATACTCCAATCCCTGTTGAAAAACACAGGTACCCAGCACATATACTTGCCCCATAACGCAGGCACTAATACTGACACCGTCACTACAGCTACCACTATACAAAAACACTACATTACCTTTCACATCACTGCTAAGCTAGTGTGGCCCCGCCACCACCTCCTCGCCGGTTGAAGAACGGCTCACCTCAATTCTTTACTCAACCACCAGTCTCGGACAGCTCATTAACGAACTCTAACTCCTGATAGTTTTAATATGAAACATAGTAAAAAAGCGCTTCGCGCTCTGACACTATAACAAAGCATATGATCTTCGTCGTCAACTCCTATTCTCGCCATGAGGGATGTTATAAGCAATTATATGGCGCCACGAGCTGCCATATAATTGCTTATAGCATCATCAGCACCAGCAATCAAGATCTTCAAGCAAAGTTATCAATCTGTTCGCTTAAGAATCACATCTCCCGCAGATTCTAAATCTGCCTAAGAATATTTTCACCGCGTTCCCCTTTTATTATTTGCACTATCCAACACAAGCCACATGCCAATGAGCCTATTAATCGTAAACTCTTTCCTATCCGCTTTTTGCTTTAGTGTTTGTATTGTGTATTAAAAAATTATAAAAACCAAAAAAAGTATAAAATATAAAAGTACAAAAAATTATAAAAACCTAAAAACTTATAAAAAAATTATGATACTAAATTTTTTATTTTCTAATTCCTATCCCTAAATTTTCTCGAGCCTGTGGCTCCCTCTATTGAGCATCAAGTAATTCACTTATGCAAAATTTTCCCTATTTCTGCTCACTATTAGTAATTCTGATGTGGAGGTACATGGTTTTGAACCATAGGCACTCCGAAACTTGCAAATCATTGGCATTTTAGTGCATGTAAATTCAAGTTAGCAGACAATGGTAGTAAAAATTCACATATAATAAGCATGTAGATGTAAAACTAACCGGTTAAACGTGATATACGAAAATAAATTTGTATTAAATTCAAGTTAGCACAGAAAAGAATATATTAAGCATAAGACAATATATAAGGATTTATAACGGAAATAAAAATTCATTTAAAAATATAAATTAGTATTAAGATACTGAAATTAATGGTTAAGCGTGATATACGAAAAAAATTTGTCTTAAATTCCAGTTAACACAGAAAACAATATATTCCTTACACCAGCAGTGGTTTGCTAATTTTGATGACCATGTGCATCGAACTATTCTGTCATCTTAGATAAACAATATTTTTTATTTCAATTTAATCATCTATTTATGTCACAATTGCCATCCTCTGTTATTGTTAGAAATTAGGTTATTGTTAGAAAACATTAACAATATATTATCTTGTTAAAATTTTACGCCATAAAAATTGATTTATTCACATAATTTTAGATGACAATAACCAATAATAAAAATAAAAGCATTTCTTAATTATTTAAAATGCACATGCACATTTTTGCGGCCTACGAAAACAAATTTTAGCGGTTGGAAACCTCATGGTTCTTAGAGCTGTTAATAATTAAGGAACACAACGTGAACAGCCGTGTTACAAATTAGCATTCACCCCTCCCGCCGTATTTTCCAAGGAGGTTAGAATAGAAGGAGGGAAGGTTCAACTCAAAAGGTGAAGCTTGGCGGCCATGTTACTGTTATCGCTGTGACTTATGCAAGGAAGTCCGTAATTACAATATTTTTTCTTCTTTTCTTTTTGAAGCATGTCAGCTTGTGTTTTATATGAATGCACAAACAGATTTTCGAAAAAGATTCCTGAGATTACTTTTCCCGCGTAAGTATTGATTTTCTTTTTTTTTATGTAATAAGTTAGGTAAAAAATATTACAATGTCATGTTGTTTTCTTTCCAGATGTGAAAAAAAGGACTTAATAATAATCAAAATATGTTAAATACATTTTAATGTTTCTGTTTGTCATGTATCTGGCAGCGGTGAGCCAATCAGCTGCCTGGCAGAGCCCAGCAAGTGAGAGAGGCCAGTTGCATGTTAGCCTCAGAGGAGGCAGGTTGTAGGTTAGTTATGTTGTAGGAGCGAGGTAGTGCTCCGAGTTTGCCTTTATTCTTTAAATGTTAATTTTTTTTCATTATTCTTTGAAAGTTAATTTTTAATAAATGTTGGTGTCGTTTTCCTTATGGTGCCTTATTAATCCGTAAGGTCATTACAGCACGCTCTCTTTCGAGAACCAGAGCTAACGAAGCTGACTGGATTTTGGAGAAAAGGTGAGAAATTTTTGTTGTAACTTTAAGGAAAATTTCTTTTAAATATGTTTAAAGGAGTAGTTAAAAGTGATTTGATTTCGGTGTTGAAGGAACTAGGTGAAGAAGCCGATTCTAGTTTAAAAGTTGTAGAATTAAAAGATAAGCTTTTAAGTTCTAAAGAATATTTGAAAGATAAAGATTTTGTTATTGAATTTCTTAATACTACGGTTGAAGAAAGGAAAAAGTCAGAAGAAATTGTGAAATTGCGTTTAATGCAAATCGAAAGTAGCAAAGAATCTAGTAATAACGTAGAAAATGCACTTTCATTAGATAAGCTTTTGAAAGCTGTACAGGCATTATCGATTTCTGTACCTAAAAAGGGTGAAGCATGGAACTTATTTTTTGATTCCATAGAAAGGGCTTTTAAGCATAAGAACGTACCAAATGAGTTTAAGTCTGAAATTTTACTTAAACTGATAGGTGATAAATCTTCTAATATTCTAGTATATATTAAAGATGATGATTTGAAAGATTATGAAAAAATTAAATCTTTAATTCTTAAGGAATATGAACCATCGCCAATTATATGTTTAGAAAATTTTCGCCAAGCTCAAAGGTTGACGGGAGAAACTCATTTGCAGTTCGCCTCTCGTTTAAGATCATGTTGGATCCATTATTGTAAAAGTAGAAACGTCAATGACTTTGAGTCTTTAATTAACTTAATAATTTCTGACAAACTTCTTCAAACATTGGATAGTGATTTAGCGTGCCATGTTGCAGTTCGACAAGGTGAAAGTTGGCTACGTCCAGAAGAACTAGCGAAGGAATGCGACACTTACTTCATCGCGAAAGGTAAATCTTTTGATGACATAAGAGGTGAAAAACGCGCTAGTTTTCGTGATTCATACAACAAAAACTCTAAATATATTCCACCAGCGCTAAGAAAAGATTTAGTGGTAAATGAACAGAAACATTCGTTTAAACCGCGAGAATGTTATGTGTATAGTAGCAGTTTACATTTGGCTAAGTATTGCCCGAACAGGCGAAATAAATTTGAGAGGTCCAATAAACAGAACGATAATTTCCCGGTCAAACCGAAAGTTAACACTTCAAGTAAGTCGCAGGACAATGCGGTTGTTACATTTGTAAATTCTAAACATTTACAAAAACCCGAGTGTTCCGACAGCAAACTTAATTTTTATTCCTTGGAAAAGATTACTATTTACATTGCAGGGAAGCAAGTAGAAGCTATAAAAGATTCAGGTACGGAAATACCAATTTTGAACACTACATTAATTCCTGATTTAAAAATAGAAAGTAAGGGTAAAATCATTTTAAGTTCCGCATTTGGCGACGTCATAGAGGCAACGTTAGCAACTATTCCCATTTATTACAAAAAACCAAACAGTTGTCTATATTCGCGCGTAGAAGCTCTTTTCGCGTTGACAGATAAGCTAAATGTCCAATGTTTAATTACACCAGATGTATGGGATCGCATATTTGAAGACGAGAATGAATCAACAGTCTTCCCCGAGACGAAACCGGAAACTCATAAACAAAAACAACTTGAGGTTGGCGCCGTTGAACTGTCAAATGTAAATCTTTTTTATAGCTCAGTTGCGAATCAGAATGATGAAAGACTAAACAGTTATTCGGAATCGAATAAATTTAAGGTCGATCAGAGAAACTGCCAAACGTTAATAAATTCTTTTAAGGACGCAGAAGTAGGGAAGAATAATTTCTTTTTACAGGACGAATTATTATTTCATAAAGAAAAAATTTGTGGGGAAAACATACAACAGTTAGTTTTGCCCGAGAATTATCGAAATAAAGTCCTTCAATTAGCTCATGATTCCATATTCGGAAATCATTTAGGTATGAGGAAAACTAAAGAAAGAATTAAGCTTTCATTTTATTGGCCGAACATATCCAAAGATGTAGAAAATTACTGTAGAACATGCGAAAGATGTCAATTAAAAAGTCCGGAAAGACAATCGGATAAAATTCCGATTACTCCTATTGTTCGCGCGCCATATCCCTTTCATACAGTAAATATAGATATTATTGGTGAAATTTCACCTCCTTCAGGAAGGAAGCATAAATATTGTTTGTGTTTGATAGATAATCATTCAAAATGGCCAGAAGTCATACCTTTAAAAAGTCTTTCTGCTAAAGCTACTTGTGAGGCTCTTTTAGATATTTTTATGAGAACCGGTATTCCAGAAATAATTTGTAGTGATCAAGGCACTAATTTTACCTCACAATTAACTCAAGAATTCGAAAAAAGGTTAGGAACTCATCCTCATTTTTATGCTATATGCTAGGTGGACAGGTCCAGGTGAAATTGTTGAGAGAGTGAATCTTCATTCTTACAAAGTTAAATTACCCGATGGGAGTGTGAGGCATGTTCATGTGAACAAAATAAGAAAATTTTATGTTCGAGCACAAACTGTGGGAGTGATATTTGAAGATGATTCTGAGTTTGGGGAAATTCATACCACTCCAAATAAAGGAGATTGCGCAGTAACTAGAAGGAACATCGAGGTGGATATTAGTCATTTAGAGGATAGCAAACAAAAGGAATTACACGAGCTCTTACTCAAGCACATCGCGTTATTTTCTGGGGAGATCCAAATAGCCAGCGTTGGTGAACATAGAATTCGGTTGTTACATGGAGCTGAAAGAATAAAGCCATATATCTATAAGATCCCAGAATCTTTGAAACCTGAAGTAGATAAACAGATCGAGGAATTGGAGAGCTTGGGTCTTATTGAGCCTAGTGAAGCTGAAATAGCATACCCGGTCGTATGTGTTGCCAAGAAAGACGGAAGTATGCGTTTATGTATTGATTTCAGGTTGTTGAATCAAGTAACCAAGCCTGTTGATTTTCCAATGGAGAATGTGACTGATCTAATCAATAAAATTGGACACGCGAATGTTATCACCTGTTTAGATGTCTTGAAAGGTTACTGGGAAATACCTTTAGAAGAAGAAAGTCGTGATTTAACATCATTCAAGACACATCGTTCCCAGTATCGTTGGAAAGTGATGCGTTTTGGATTAAAAAATGCAGCTTCTACTTTTCAGCGAGTGATGAATGATGCCTTAAGAAAACATAGTGATTTTTGCAAAGCATATATTGATGATATTGCTATCTTTTCACCAGATTGGAATTCGCATCTCCAACATTTAGATGCTGTGCTAACTACATTAAGTGATCTCAGGTTTACGGTGAACGTGAAGAAATGTGTTTTTGCACGTTCGGAGATAAAGTATTTAGGACATATAATAGGAGCTGGAAGACATCAACCTGATCCTGAAAAATTACAAGCCATTGAAATTATAAAAAGTCCTAAAACAAAGACTGCTCTAAAGAGTGCATTAGGCTTATTCAACTATTATCGTGATTACATAAAGAATTATGCAGAAATAGCTCGCCCATTGACGGAGCTTACGAAAAAGAAAATTCCTGAGATAATTCCATGGACTGATGTTGAGGAATCAGCATTTAAAGAACTGAAACGTCGACTGTGTGAAGCACCAAAACTGTACACTCCAGAACCAGAAAAACCCTACACCATACAGTGTGATGCTAGTTCATATGGTGTTGGTGCTTGCTTGTCACAACGAGACAGCAAAGGCAGTTTGCATCCTATGAGCTTTGCCAGTCAAAAACTTTCGAAAACTCAGCAGAACTGGTCAACTATTGAACGCGAGGCTTATGCCGTTGTGTGGTCATTAAAAAAGTTCGAGTGTTAGGTGTTTGGATCGAATATCGAGCTGATCACAGACCATAATCCATTATTATATTTGTATAAGTCGGCACCGCATTCAGCCAAATTACAGAGGTGGGCAATGGCACTTCAGCGCTATAATATTCATATTTCTCATTGCCCTGGTGCACAATTAAAAAATGCAGATGGTCTTTCAAGACTAGTGGGTGAATGAAATAGGTGTGAACTAAGTATGAACTAATATGTTTTAAAACTTTGCATTAGTTACTTTCTTTTGTTCCGGAATTGTACGAGAGCTACTTTCCATCTGTTTTGAAAATCAAATTACTGGTTTCCATTTAATATTGCATTATAATAGTGTGTTTTGAAATAGTATTGCATATATGTTTTATTACAGAACTCCGGTATTGTATCAAGCCATCTGTTCATCTGTTGTGAGATGAATGTTTATTGCATTTATTTCAAAGTATGTTATTACATCATGTATACATGTTCATATATTTTGAATTAATTTGGTATGCGGAGTATACAATTTAAGTTTGTATTTGCTGGTTCAGTTTTCAGATTCTGCTTCGCTTTGGCGTAGCACAATCTTACCGAGGGGGGTGTCATGTATCTGGCAGCGGTGAGCCAATCAGCTGCCTGGCAGAGCCCAGCAAGTGAGAGAGGCCAGTTGCATGTTAGCCTCAGAGGAGGCAGGTTGTAGGTTAGTTATGTTGTAGGAGCGAGGTAGTGCTCCGAGTTTGCCTTTATTCTTTAAATGTTAATTTTTTTTTCATTATTCTTTGAAAGTTAATTTTTAATAAATGTTGGTGTCGTTTTCCTTATGGTGCCTTATTAATCCGTAAGGTCATTACACTGTTTATAGCTGGCATCTTTGTTCCTTAACTTACAATGATGTATGCTAGAATTTAAACTGTATAATTTGAACGTTTTAGGTAATTCGTTTGATAATTTTCATGAAAAGTAAGACACCAATTGTTACTATTTTATGAATTGTAAAGGTGTTAAACAAAGTAATGCTTTTATGTATTAATTATTATTAATTTTTAAGTTTTGTGAACTGTTAGGAATATAATTTCTGAATTTGATTAAGATAAACTAACTTTTCTGTTGTTAAATTTTTTTTTTTTTTTTTTGCATAAATTTACAAATTTGTGGGAAGTATAGCGATAAAAGTAAGTAAAATATTTACACAACTGAACACGTGGGAAAGATGTATCCAAAAATATAGGTATAAGTATATTTCTGTAATTGAGCTTAATTAAAGGCAATTTCTTTGAGATTCATAAATATGAAACGCGCATAAACTGAAATCACTGAATTCACATAAATCTGTTTTATTTTATTAATATTTATTTTCTTGTTGTTATAAGGTTGTTGGTTGTGAAAAGAATCTATTTAAACTTTCATTTAAAAAAAATGCAACTTGTGACTATTTTTTTAGAAAATTATCTGCTATTAATTTCAGGTTAAAATTATTTTAAATGATTCTTTAATAAATTACAATATTGTGAATAAATCAGAAATATCACTTCTTAAAGGAAAAATTGGAAAGTACACCCAACAGATTGCTAATAAAACCTAAAAAAAATTCTTGAAATATGCAGAAACATTATTTTTAAAGGCTTTAATGTTATGCACATGCATTTAGATTTCGAAGTATTTCTTAATGATGTTCTGTACGTAGTAAATTACGGATATCATCTTTATAACTTTGAAACAAAAAACTAGCAATAGCGAAGCATTTCATTATAAATTTTACATATTTTTAGTGGAAAATACATGCACGGAACAGCTTAAAAACACGTACGTTTCACTGCCGTAATGCAATATTTTGAAGTTACAAATATGGACGCCGCTTGTTCGGTGAAGTTTCATTCCCTGATAGTGGAGGAAACTGCGAACCCTCCCTCCTTCTATTCTAACCTCCTTGGTATTTTCTTCCTTTCATCGCGAACCGAGAACTGGCATATATCTACGAAAATATTTCTATCTATTGGTTGTTAAAAAATTCAGGAAAAATAATAATAAATAAGAGAAGAAGAATATAAATCTGCAAATGCGAACAACGACAGTAATAATTCAACAAAATGAACGCATGAGGAATGGTTGCAAACTTCGAACAAGAGAATAGGATAAATCCGATGGGTTACCAGGTTTGAACTATTATCGCCAAAGTTGGCGATGTTTACATTTACCGGGGTCTCTGCGGAAGTGCTTCCACTATGAAATCTTAAAAAAGTACATAGTATGAAATTTATAATGGCAAACATTAAAAATAGACGAAAGTAAATAAAATTTAAATTATAGAATGTACTTTATAAAATTAATAATAAGTGGTTAAAAATATATTTTTTAATTACTTAAAACATGGAAGTTATTTGGCAGAGATTGTTGGATATAAAATTACTACTTCAAATTTTCAGATTACTATTGTTCATATTTAAAGTCTCAACTTGCAGTCTTAATCCACATAACAACCATTGTAAAAATCACCCATTATCATATTCCATAGATCAGCAGCATACATTTTTTTCAAAATCGTGCATAATATTAAATATTGGCTTTTGATAGTCAAGTTGATACAAATAAGATGAACTGTTTTTATGATTTTAGACTAGTAGTTTATTCTTCCATAGTATATCCATAGTTCACTTATTACAATATTTCATTTTTTATATGCTCGGCTATCCAAAATTTCAAGAGCTTTCCGGATATTTATTTATTTATTTATTTATTTATTTATTTATTTATTTATTATTATTTTTTTTTTTTTTTTTTTTTTTTTTTTTTTTTTTGAGTTTTTACTATACATACATTTCAGCATTTACATCGTCAAAATTGCACAGACACATACTTGAAGTGAATTTACTTTTACAGCTAAACACAGGAACTGGAAAACAAAAAAGTACTTATTCGGAGATTGTATTTCTTTTTCGTTCATGAAAATCAAAGTTCATTACACAAACACCCACCGATAATATACGTAATAACCCACCGATAACATACGTAAACGAAACAAATTTCACTTCTTCCATTTTTGCTTTTCAATTAGCGTTGATAATGAGTAGTAGAATTTTGTAAGCTTTTGCAATGTCTATTATGAAAGCATTATTATGGAATATCAGTATCAGTATTATTATTTAACGTCAATTACTCAAAAAATAATGAAAATATTTTAAAATAGTATTTATATATTTTGGAATAATAGCATGTATTCTTACATTTTAAAAGTATATGCTCTGATACTAATTTATGTTTATTCAGAATTTCATGGTTTATTTTATATAGTAAAATTTAGCAGTCTAAATTAGTATATAATAAATATAATATTTTATATAGTAGTCCAAATAATTAACTGAAACGTGCATAAATTAGGTCACAAATTAAGTGAATAATAAAGTAATGATTCAAATTATTATTTTTGGTAGGAATAATATGAATCAACTTACATGATTTTTTTTCCTATATAGTTTGGTTCGATAATCCTCTATTACTCTTTATCCATTTATTTGCTTTCTGGTCAGCTTTTCTTGCCGATACAAGGGTTGCATTCCTATTCAAGTGCCGAACCCTTATAAATGTTCGTAAACGGCAAAATAAACGAATTGCACTCTTATTCACGGAGGGAAAACGTTTCTCAAGTTCAGAAATGAGATTCTGAATTACACCTCTACCTTTTCGAAAAGAACTGCCATGAAAAGAACGGAAAGCATTTTCCATTTTCATCATCGTTTCCACCCAAACTGGTGATTGTACAGTTAATCCTCCTTTAGATAATAAAAATATCCAATTTGAGTTGTTAGGAATATCTACGAATTTTTTTTATATTTCACCCAAAGTAGGATCTTTATCTTTCACACGATATGCAATGTAACCTGCCACATAAGCGAGCGATTCTTGTTCATATGCAGATATATCTTTCATTGAATCATAAATTTCGGTTTCCCAAGGAAGTGACGTACATTCATCATAGATGTCTTCGTAATTAATTAAATCATCTTCGTATAAGGAAGATTCAAACATTTGTGCTTTTTCATTTGAAAAAAAAGCTGTTTCCAACAGCTCTTTTGTCAAATATGCTTCAACTTTCTTCACATCTTCAAGTCATTAGAATTTGTCTTTAACGACAATTTAGGCAATTTGTTTGCCAATAGCAACCTTTTCAGACGAATTATTACGTCTGATGGAGACGGAGGGTCATTAAAACGCCCTAGACCCCGAATCTGGCTGAACAAGCTTTCTAATACATCTTGAGTCAGTCTTGATGTTAAAATATATTTCACATTTATAGATTTTACGTCGTCAAATAAACCGAAAAGCGAATTTATCGATATGATAATACCTTTCTGAAAAGGTAGCATTGTCTTCTTTCCGCATACTCTGAGATCAAAAATCATTTGCTTAATCTCATTTAATTTTTCTTTTTGTACTTCATAATAGCTTTCTAGGCCGAAAGCAGCTTTTAAAGGCTTATTGCTAGGGGGTAATGGTACACTACTATTCATAATGTCAAAAAAATCATCAACCATTGAAAAAAATTACTTGTTGCAGCATTACCAGTCAAATGCATAATTGCTTTAGCCGTTGTGGAGGAAAATAATGCTTTTGCTGGTGCTACTTTCTGTCTCTCGTTCCCTTTTACAGATAAAAATTGAGGTTTCAGTTTATAGCACAGTTTAATTTCTCCGATATCTTTATTGAGTACTTCATATTTAACGTCTTTGTTTATAACTGTACCATTTCCGAGCATAAAACCTTTATCAAGAAAATGGTTTCTCAAAAGCTTTATGCAATGCGGCATATCAGCGAAAACCCATATTTTGGTGCTGAACTTGGAACTGTAAAAGAAAGATTTATCTGTTGAAATTTGTAATTCTTTCCAAAGGGTCTGGCTACCTCCCATGTCAGATACAATTGCTTTGACTCGAAGCCCAGACGATTCAAGTGCAAATAAGGCTCCTCTAAACCAGGCTGAATCACCAACTTTTCTCTCTTGGCGAGGGAGTGAACGCGCTACCAATTTTGGCGCGTTTATCGCACACGCTGGCTGAATGTCTGCTGTTTTTTTAAAGATTTATTTTATAGACGCGCGGCATTCAGCGCATATAAACTTTTCGGATAATTTATTAATTCTCGAATAGTATATAGACGTTTTCACTTTAATAAAAATTTCGCGTATATTTTGTAAACATATTCAAAATAACTTATTCTTTAGATATTTCAGTTTCGTTAGCAGACTAAAATAAATAAGATATGAATAAAAACTTTCAATAGTGTCAAATGGGTAAATAGTTAAAGCGTAGAGTGTGAAAATAAATTTATCTTAATGACATTTTAACAAAAATTTCCATAAAAACACTGTAAATTCATACTAAAAAAATAACTTAAGAATATGTTGTCATTTAAGTCTGAGGTATATGGAAATAATTGCGCAAGATTCTAAAGAAACACTTTCTTTTAAATGTGTGAAATATTTCATAACATATATGGAAGAAGAAAGTATAGCATTCTGTGTTTTGGATGCTTTTCATCAAATGTAATATAAATACGAACTAGAAACCGTAATAAAAAGTCCTTCCTCTTCAATCAGATCACCTTTGTGTTGCATTGTATTTGTAATACTTCTAAAAATCCAATTTTTACCTAAATTAAAAAACAGTTATTCCATAAAAGATAATAACTTTGAACGTATATAGAATGAATTTTGTAATTTGAGTTATGTTACAAAATAATTCATAGTTTATATATTTTATACTAATAATTTAGATAAAACCTGTCCAATTTAAGAATGTGTGTTAACCACATTCTTAAATTGTAAAAGGACGACTTAACCACATGTAATTCATTTCAAAGCATAAAAGAAAGCTTATTTTTTTATTTTACACAGCAACAGCATTTTCATGCAGTCAAGTTTTTTTAACTGCTAGTTATTATACATAATACTTAATTTTAAACCCATTCTTATTAGAAAGCATAACTAAGAAACTTCTTTTTAAAGCACCACAGTGATTGCAAAGAATGTTGTTAAATTTACAAAAGTATTGAAGATATATTGAACAGCATTATAACAAGAAAGTACAGTACAAAATATGTAAATTGCATAACTTCTTTTTTAGTATTTGCATAGTTCCTCCAAATGAACCTTAATGGGAAGTTATCTTGCGAAAATTTAAAAGTATTAAAATGGCCTCTATTTAAGATGTAACTGCATTTATAATTATTTTGTAATTGCGAATAGATTATATTATTGCAATTAGATTATGCACTTACAACATAATTGCATAAAGTAATGAAATTAAGAGTTCACAGATACAATGTAATATAATTACAACGCAATTACCTAAATTGTAATTATAATCACTTATTTAATACCACAATATTATTACAATCACAATGTAATTTAAATTGGGTACTATATTTGCATACCCTCCACTCAAAAGGAGGTACTGATAAGCCTGGAAGTTATTATCAACAAAAAGCCTGTTCAGGACAGTTTGATGACAATTTCCACCGGGGGAAAAGTACATTCTTAAGCCCAGGCAAATCATGACAATAAAAATCATTTAGTCTTATGATTCACTATATTTTAAACCCTAAATTCGAATTCTGCACCAAATTATTTATCTATATTTTAACATACTTTATGAATTATTAGAAGCGATATGGCAAATATCTTCTAAAAATAACTGTAAAATATTTGTATCCATTAATTGATTCAGATACACACTTTTATTATTTAAGTATATCAAAATAGCAGTTTCATGTTCCTGAAATACAAAAGTTATGAAAAAAGTTAAAGTAATATTCTTAGAAGCATATGATATTAGTCACCAGATGCAAAATTATAGTTAATTTTTTGCCCTAAATACAATTTTATTACACAGTAGTCAAATGTGTAACTTAATAACATGTTATATAAAAATTAATGATAATAAGTTTATCAGAAATGAATTAATTCTGCAAATAAACTTTCTGCACTTGAAAATTTTCTACACCTGAGGGGAGGGAGAGATCTAGTAAAATTAGATTTATTATAACTTCAGTTGGACCAAACACCTTCTCTCTATATATATGCATCACTAAAGAAATAAATAAAATTATCATGCTTAAAAAACAGATATACCATACCAGTTTTTTTCCCCTTGTTACCCTTTACATTGAGAAATAACAAACACTGAAAAATACTATCCTTGAAATTTTGTTTAAATGAAGAAACACACACCATCTTTTTATTTAAGCATTACACTTCAAAAACAGATACACATACCAATTTATTTTCACTAGCCTTTATACTGATAACATGCCATATAAAAATGAAAAGAATTATCCTTGAAATTTAGATAAAATGAAGTAACACAATGGGAAAATTTATGCACACGGACATCTTTTTTCTATTGCATGTTGTCTGACATGATCCACAAGTGCCTAAAAATGTACCCAATGAAACGCATTTCAATATTAACAAAAAATTGTTTACAGATTAAAATTCATTCATTTCATACCAGTATTATAAAGATCATGCATGAAACAAATCTGCTTTCCCATACTTTTAAGTAAAACTTTTATACTGGAAAATAGACTATATTTCTATATATTAGAAACAAGAAAATACTAATTTGAATGTTCTGCATTCATTTCTAAATCTTTACTCCATTGCCAAATTGTATAATACTGTGATTATAAATAAACTTGCACAATCCTTGCAATTATTGAAGTCAGATTATATATATTTTGTCTCACACTATTCAATTTATTCTATTTACTTCAGATGTCAATGTCAAAATTCTGGAAATTATTTTAACCAAGAAACAGTAGTGGGCACCGTGCATAAACAACTCATCTAACTTTTTAACAATAGTGATTATAAAATAAAGAAAAAATTATATATCATTCCAACGATATTGCGACTATAGTATAATGTTACATATATCTTTAGCAAACATTCAGATTTTATCTTGACTTTCCAAATTATTATTTATTTTTTAATAAATTTCAATATGCTAATGATTTTCATGTTACATTAGTATAAATTCCACAATTAGCACAGGCAAACAAAATCCGCGCTTTATATTTGAAGAGAAATTTCTTTTCCACATTCAAAACATCTACATTGGCGATGTTTGGCGACGGGTACATTAACCCTAGACTAATTTAATTATAGCTATTATTACAGAAATTAGCAGATACTCAGGTTATTGTACACAAGAATTTCACTTTACTTGCACATTATAAACATCAGAGAAGATATAAACTCTAAATGAAGGCGTAATTAACATTATGCTTACTAAGCAAAGTTCAGCGCCTGGACCAGGTTTCCAATTGTCTCTTCGGCAATTATTTACCCATATTTTTCTTCTTTCTTCATTTTTAGGAAATTTTACTAATGTATGACCTTTCCGTGAATGATTTGAACAATTAATAGCTGTACATCCGCCCATTTTACACAAAAAAACACAAAAAATTGTTGCACCGTTGCTTAAATGCTAATTGCTTATGCTTATATTAGCCCAGTTGGGCTTTAATAAGCTATATTGATCTAATCCTCTAAGGACAATCAGAATGTCAACTATCAGCTAGTTCCCAGCCAGGAAATCGGAGCGGGTAAGGAAAAGAGGGCCCATCGGCCATAGTGACAAAGTCCAATCATCAAAGTAACTTAACTCTTACCCCTGAGACAAGAGTAATAATCACGTGTATGGAGCTATGAAGATGCAAAAGAAATGAAAATACATGAAATGTGCATAGGATACAGTGTTGAACATGTAATAAACAAATGAAAGTGAAGTAATGTACGCATAAAAATGTGTTATTTACATGTTTGAAAACGAGTGGGCTAAGTGACAAAATTGTGATCCCTCATTCTGTGAGCCGTGAAAGGCCTGATATTGTAGTCCTCAGGAATGCACACATAGTTCAGTACAGCATTAAAGTTTCCTTTACTGCAATTCAAGCCTTTGTCAAAGAACTTGCTGTTAAGTTTTTGCAGATATTTGTCAATATATTCAACTTATCATTATTGTAAATCATCGTGCAGGAGTTTGTTACGGATGTAAAAATGCGCTCCTGTCATGGTGCGTAAGATTGTGTTTTGAGTCACCTGCAATTTTTCGATATCTGAGCTCGTAGCAGTCGCCCAGACAGGGGACGCATAACACATAATTGGTCTTAAAATTGAAATATAAATCTGTCTTTTCCTTCTCAGATCTAACTGCGAGCTGCGCCCTAGCAGTACTTGTAATTGTTGAGCAATTCCTCTGGTCTTGTTTGCAATGTAATTGACATGCGTACTCCACGTGAGTCTTCGATTCAAGTAAACACCTAAATACTTGGCCTTGTTTACCATCGGGACACGTTGGCCGAATAGGTAAAGTGGCTGAACTGAGACCAGTATTTTCTTCCTTCTAACAAGAAGTAGCTGTGATTTAGTCGCATTGATGGAAATCTTCCACCTGGAGCACCACTCCTCAATGTCCATAATTATATCCTGCATAACAGAAATTGCCCTGTTAGGCTGAATAGATCTGACCGCTACAGCGGTGTCATCCGCATAGCAGGCCAGCAATGTATTTCTGTTGAGTTTATCCCGCGGGAAATCAGCCGCATAGAAAAGATAGAGTACTGGGGCAAGACAGGACCCCCTGGGGAACGCCTGCAGCGATAGTTTTGTATCCAGAATGACTTTGCTTGCAGCTAACAGTAAAGTGACGATTTGCAATATAAGATCTGGTGAGTAAGATCAGTTCTCTAGGCAAATTCATCATTATCAATTTATATATTAAGCCCTTATGCCAGACACGGTCAAATGCTTTGGCCACGTCCAGCATGAGCACTGCAGTACAACTCTTATGATGCAGAGCAGAGCCGATAAATTCCACAAGCCTAATCAGTTGTTTAGATGTGCAAAGTTCGCTCCTAAATCCGTACTGATCTTCCGGAAGTACCTGTAAATAAGGCTGGAATTTCATTAAAATTATTCGTTCAAAGATCTTGCCTATATTAGAGAGCAAGCTTATGGGCCTGTGATTCTCCGCCTTAGTGATGTCTTTTGCAGGCTTCGGTAGTAGGAAAACTTTTGCGTACTTCCAGCAGTCTGGGAAGTAGCATAACGTAATGCATATATTAAAAATGCTGGAAAGCCTTGTGATTCCACCGCGCGGGAGGTTCCTGATCATTAAATTTGTAACTCCATCAATACCTGGGGCTTTCTTGGGGCTCAATTTGGAGATAATATCCGTAACTTCTCTTGGATTAGTTAAACCATCGGCATTTAGAGCCGTGGGAGCACCTAGCCATTCTTCTACTTTCATTCTGATTTGGGTCTCAAGGTGAATATTACGAGGTGTCTGATTGGGAGAAAACTGCTTTTCAAGATGTGAAGCGAAAATCTGACATTTGTCAGTATCTGAATAAGCAGTCACGCCATTGGCAATAATTGGCCTATCCCACTGATGCGTCCTCTTTAACATTTTTGTAAACTGCCAGAAGGCATCACTGTCTAAGTTTAACTCCTCCATTTTAACATTCCAAGCCTCACACTTTAATTTATGCATTTCAAGCTTAATATGCTTACTGATCCTATTTAACTCCGTTTTAATAATTGGGTCCCAGGTGATATTATACCTCCTTCGCAGCCTGTTTCTTTCGGCTATGAGAGATTTGACGTACCTTGGAATCTTAGCGATTTTACAAGACCTTTGAGTAACCTTGATGGCCTCATAGTAAGAGTCATTAAGACATGTAGTAAACTTATCAATCTCCTTGTCAATATCAGAAGGGCTTTTCATAGCACCTAATTTAGGGAGCCTCACTTTCACAACATTGTGGTACATTCTCCAGTCGGTATGGGTCTTAACATTCGTATAATTAATACTGGTGACCCCTAGTGTAGCAATCACAGGAGTATGATCAGAGCTTAAGTCGTCTCGAACCTCCAGCACCATATTAATTCCTGTATTAGTCAAGATGATATCTAGAATATCAGGAGTGTACCTGATGTTGCTGGGCCTGAACGTCGGTACGTCAGGCGCAAATATACCAACTGGGTGGTTACTGATATACTCTCTCAGTACTTTACCATTGTGATTGGTGCTGCGGCAGCCCCAATCTTTATGCTTACTATTGAGGTCGCCACCAACAATCATTATTGAGGAATCCGGAATAATATTTTGTAACATTTCCTCAGTTAGCCTATTAGTAGGGGGGTTGTAGATTGCCGTAAATAAGGTATCTCCAATCTTAGGCAAGCTAATAGAGGCAATCACAATTTCATAGCCCTTGTCTCTTTCAGTCGAAATTAAACAAGATGAATATTTACAATGAACGTAGATGAGTGCTCCACCTCCTCTGTGATGTAACCTATCACATCGGTAGGTTCTATATTTTTTGATGCTAACTCTGTCTCCTGGGGTGATGTGCGTCTCGGAGATCAGGCAAATATCAATGTCGTTCTCATACATAAAGTCCTCCAACTCATCTTTCTTTCCTCTTATGTTGTTAGCATTCCACACTAACATCTTGATTGGCCTAAAATTATTATCTTTCCTATCCATGATTGGGTTCATTATTGACCGCGTTGAAACTACTAGCATTTGCGCTAGGAGCTAAATTTACTTGTAGAATGCCGGAAGCCGTAATAGCCTCAACAAGGTTTTTAAGCCCTTCAAAAATACTTCTAGCTTCATCTAGAGTATTCATTGTTTGCCCGCCAACAGCGGCGGCATAAGATTTATTGATAATTACTCTATCACTGAAATTCTTCAAAGGCGGATTTTGAGTATTTATTTTGGGAAAATTCGGGCAACCCCTGTAGTTGCTTGTATGATCTAATTGGCAATTTATACACTTAGGTTTATCTTCTCTTGGCTTGGGGCAGTCTTTTGAATAATGATCGCTAGCGCATTTCATGCATTTCGGGTCATGCATACATCCTGCCTGGGCATGATGAAATGCTTGACACCGAAAGCATTGTACCGGCCCTTTCCTTCCTTTGTAAGCTTCTACTTTAACATTCAGCAAACAAAATTTAGTTATATTATGTATCCCTCTCGCTTTTCCATTCCTCTTCAAAATAACTAGAAACAGGGGCAGATTAAATTTTTCTCCATTTCTGCGTCTTACTAATTGCGAGACTCGTTCAACTGGGAAACCTCTATCTATCAGTTCATCAGATATCTCTGAGGTTGGCGTGTCGATCGGTAAGCTGCGTATAACAATTTTAACCTTCTTGTTTTCGGGTAAAATAAATGAGTGATATTTCACTCCTTTGGCATTAAGTAATGCAGTTAAACTCTTATGAGTTTCTATACTGTCAACTTTTAGCTCATAGTGGTCTTCAGCTTTCATTATACCTGATTTTAGCTTAATTCCTGCATCTTTAAACATTTCCTTATATTTTGACCAGGAGTATTTACCATCCTGTATAATAATCGGGGGAGCTTTATTGTTCACTTTATTTGGATGTATGAATTTATCCACATCCTGCTCATTATTTTCGGCAGAATTGGTACCAGTTTCATGATCATGAGCATCACCTATTAGCCCAGCCGGGCACGTGACCTCATCTGCAGCACCGATAGGCCGCACCATGCTTTCCGTCTGAGACGTACTCGCAGCCGGCTTTTCGGGATCTCACTAGATGGCGCCAAATTAGCGTGGGCTGTATCCATATTATCATAAGTTATTTCCGTGGTCGGCTCAGCTGTCGAAACTTCTGACAAAACAGAGGAATCCGTCAGAGTAGACTTTCGAGAGGGTTTTCTTAGTCTTCTAATAAAATCTCCTTTAGGACCTGAGTCCGTGTCGGAGCTGTCTTCATTCAGTGCTTTATATTTTTTCGACTGCTCTTCATCTGAGCGCGCAGGGCTGCTGGCTCGTCTGACATTAGTTTTGTTGATTCCAGTTATTGAAGAATCACTGTCATTAACCTTAGGAGCAGGGATGTTTGGTTTGGGAAGAGAAGTAGAAGAACGATCAGCGTTCAGTTCTCTGTCAATGAAAAGTTTGAGGCGTCGAAGGAATTTAAGCTCTCGTGCGTCCTTAAATGAGAGAGATCCATCAGCTTCTTTGATGCATTCTAAGTTGGTAATCTCAGAGGCAATAAAATCAATCATTCGATCCATGGTGGAGCGGATGGCAGAAAATGAAGCAGCGGAGAAAGCAACCAGAGTCTATTGCAATGCCGACCTACTGTTACAGCGGCATGCACTCTGATCAGGTATAATAAAAGAAGAGTTCTAATATCACAAAATCAGGAGCGAGCAGATGTACGTCTTACATGTACGATAGTCAAAACTCGAAATCTCTGGGCACGTGGCCCCGCAAGCGCGGCGATTAGGCCTAGGACAGGATGATGAAATCGAAGAACCGGATCTGGTGAAACGAGCACTCGCAAGCGACGTGCTACTCTCACGAGGGATACGACGAACTGGTTGTTGCACCGTAACTACACAGCCGCCATTAAATCTCCCACTTGGGAGCGCGAATGCCTGATGATTCAGCCTGGTATATAGGAGCCTTAAGTGCAAACAAAATGGACGACAGAAGATTTTCCTTCATTTGACGATCAAAATCAAAATAAATGGGCTGTTTCCATTGCGAAATGAGTCCTCGAACCAATACAAATTGAGTCTTTTTAAAAGGACCTAATATCTGATCCAATTCTGAATCATAACAGAGTCTTGAATCTATATGAATTTCATCAAAACTTAATACGCATAATCTTTCTTCGTCAGTTGCATTTTGGCAAGTTTTTTTAATCAATAACAGTACATCATTTAAAATTCCAGGAATGCAACTGAATCTTGAGCACCATCTTTTCAGTGTACTTGCACTTGGAAGCGGAATACCCATTTTTCTTTCCAGAAGTCGTATGACTTTACGGATAACGATCTGATTACTATGCTTTTTGAAATGTCGTCTGGAGACCATTTAATTTGATTTTTTTTTATTAATGCATTTATTTGAGTTTCGGTAAATATGTTTTGAATATACGTTTTCATTTTTCTTAGTTTTTCATTTTCTTGATCCACTTTTTTAATGTCTTTCCTCAGTTTCTGAACTTCTAATATTAGTTTTCTATTCCTTTTAAATCTTTTTCTTTGCTGGGAGATAGTTTTTAAAAGCTGCTTTTCCTCAGTCTATAAAACAGAAACCTTATTCTCAAGAGCTGATAATTTTGTGATTAAATCATTCACACTTTTCTGGAGGTTGGAACAGTTACAACATTGCTGAGTAATATTATTTTCAGTGAGCTCCTCATAGCTATTACTGTTATCGTTTTGAAGTTCCAGACATGCCTTTTTAGGACTTAAATTCTGAATTCTTTCAAATGCACTTATTTTTTCTTTTTTGTTGCCTTGGTGTATTCTGATAAATAACCAAGTCAGGAATACAAGCAGTTGGAATAGCAGTTGACTTCAGTATCTTTTTTGTCGGTAATCCTAGCAACCTATTTTTCATATCATCCTCATAATCAGATTCAGTGAAGTGAATGCTGCATATTCGAGCACTCTTTGTGTTAACAATATCCGCTCTTCGAACCCTATGCAACCATTCTTTCGTTAACTGAATATTTTTGTACGGAAATCTATGAAATACCACGCTAGTTTCTTTCGTATTATGATATGTATTGCTACAGGTAGCAACGGCACACGATACCATTTTTTCAATGATTTCTCATTACAAGAACTTTCGAAATACAAAATCCCTTTAAAAGTATCATCAGTTATAACTTTCAAGTAAAAAAAAAAAAAAAAAAAAAAAAAAAAACTTTTTCTCTGAAACTAACAGGGCTAAAGAAAGAGAATCCAAGAACTAAAGATTCAATCTTTCGCATTGATGCTCTGGTCAGTCGACGACGGGACGAACCCAGTGACGTCACATAACATCCGGTATCCTCCCCAAGAGGGGTTCGTGTCGGCATCGTTCTTCTCAAAGGGATGACCCAGCCCTTCTCTTTCTTTAGCCCTGTCTTTACCCGGCTTCGTTATAACAATCATCTTAGCATTTTTTCAAAGTTTGGGAAGAGTTTGGTTAAAGAGGCAGGCATTTAAAATACCCTTGTATCTTGTAATGAATCTTAAAGGAAGCCACTTTAACGCGACGCTAATGATGTTTTCAAATCAAGGCGATTTCCTGTTTCTAAGTTTCTTGGTATGTCCAAAATTTCCCGGGGCGAAGTAAGTTTGAGATGATTTTGCGTAGGAGGTAAAATAGTCAATCATTAACATAGGAGCTGACCTCAGTCCAAAATTCTTGAGTACAATGTGTGCTATTAGGGAAGAATTGCTTCTCAAAGTGATCCGCAAGAATGCTCTTTGGGAAATGGCCAAACACGCCTCTTTTGATGTCATATGTGACGTACATTATTAACCAATCAAATTTTTCTACCCAGCTGAAATTTCGTCTGTCCCGATTTCAAGAACATTGAGATAGTTTCGTTTAATTGATGAAATCTTTTACTCCGTAAAGGTGTTTCAACATCTTGACACTCGAGAATAAAATAGATCTGTGTTATCTGTTTTAAACGGTAGACGTTATAGTAGATGTTACTCAGGTACTGATGTCGTGTCTCTGTTTCGGAGTCGTTCTTTGAGATTATGTAGAATACTCCTGTCTTTTAAGAATTAAATTTTTAGCTTGAAAACGGAGCATGAAGAGGATGATGGGCATCCTATTCCGGCAGGTGATTAGGCAATTCTTATCAAATTTTTTTTTGTTTTTCTGTGTTACTGGTTTTTATTTATGGCTTAATCTTCACGAACTGTTATGCGTAGTTACTTATTTCTAATCTGAGAATTAAAAATACAGAAATTCAAGTAACTATTTTTTACATCTGAATTTTAACCCAAACGCCTTGATTTCTTCTTCAGTTCATTCTTTCTCCTCCCCTCCTCCCCTTGTTTGTTTGATGTATAAAGTATCTGATTTCCTGAAATTTAACTATTTTTTTAAATTATTTTAGCAGAACATACAAAGAACAAGAATTTATTAAATAAATTTTCATTGAAAAATGTATATGCTACCAGTACAACATTGTGTAAATGATTTGATAAGTTTGAAATTTATTTTTTGAATTTCTGTATTTTGAGATATATGATTTACAAAGAACCATCTGCGCAAATGGCTTGAAAATTTATTCTGTTATAATATACTAGTTATTTTTCTTTTAAAGTGTTTCTGATATGAAGATACTAATATAGAACTCATACATCTCTTTAAATTAATTACTACAGTAATTTCATATTTAAGCAGTCCTATATTAAATAAATTATGTATGATTTATTTGATAATTGTATTGAAATATTTTGAATCATCAGGTGAGCAGCCTTTGATACTAGACTAAGGTGACCAGATGTCCCGATTTTTAACAGTTTGTCCCGTGACATTTTAAAGAAGTCCCGATTTTTGGAAGCACGACAAAATATATTCTTATGGCTATATATACACTGCTTGTTGAAAAGGAATCTTCAAAAATTTGGCTAGAGTTTGTGCACTATCAAGTAGCTTTTTTTTTCAAAATGCTATAAAACTTATTGCAGGTGACAAAGTTTCGGTAATCGAAGTAGCAAATTAAGTTAATAATTTAAAATTTCAGTGTCAAGAGCAGTTAGAAAATAATTTTCTTCCGTTAACTTTCCATAATAGTATAAACCAGATAGAAGAACAAGGTGCAATAAATTGTGTAGATATCATGAATCACATTAAAAAGTTCTATAGTAACTGTATACATTATTTAGAAGAGTGGGCGGTACATTACAATGACACTAAATATTTATTTTCATTGGGTTACATTAAAACAAGAACTTAATTGGAATGATGTGCAAAAATCATTCAATCATATTTCCCATATAGCTATATTTCCCAAAATGATCTTTTTATTGAGGTACCATTATTAAAAAATATATTGATAAGGAAAATGTTAAAACTTGGGCATCAGCAAAAATCACACTAGAGTTACAAATGGTTAGAAATATTTTATCATTTTGAAACAAACCATGTTTCCTACAATAATGCACTAAAAACTGTGGAGTACGCTCTGTCCTTACTAGGAACTAATGCTGTGACTGAACGTGTTTTTTTCTACGGTAAAGTAAAGTATGGCATCAGAAAAATCACAATTAAGTGTTGACACTTTAAAAGCCATTTTATATGTGAAATATAATTCAACAAATTCTCGTGAAAAGCTTCATGACCTTTTAAACAGTGACAGCAATTTAATAAAAGAAAAAAAAAAAAATTCACTCAAATGAGAAGTATGCCAAATAATAAAATAATACTATACATAATTTTTTAAAGTATAATATTTATAAATTGTACTTATGTTGAAATTTTTAAAAAAATATATTGCAATACTATTTTTGCGTTCTATGAAAATTTTAGTTGCTCCATGTAGACCAAATTTTTAATCAAGAACCACCCCCCTTCTGGTCAATCGTGTCCCGCTTTACCAATGTTAAAAATCTGGTCACCTTATACTAGACCCATTGTCAAATTCCAGTGTATGGGTCAGATGTATAGGAATTTTCATGATTTTTTTACATGTGTAACATAGGTACAAGCCAGTTTACCTTTAAAAAGTCCTCTATGAAGGCATCGCTTCCCATACGCAGATACCACCCGAGTTGATTTGCCTTAATTGATTAACCCAATCTTTTTTAAATTATTAATTAGATATTGTTAAGTTCTAAAATTGAAAATATATAGCTTTCAGTTTTAAAATTTTGGATTAAGCTATTGACAAGGCAATGTTTGTAATTTGTAAAATAAATTATTTTATCAGTCATAAATGTTGTTGATCGTAATAACCGATTATAAATTTCGATTGCATTGTTAAGTGTTTTTGTTGTTTTGAAACATACTAAAACAGCAGTTGGTATTTAAAAGTTATTTGATTTCATGATAAAATATTCATTAACTTCTAGAAAGGCATTAAAATTTTGAAAAACAAATCCTGTAGTTATAACTTCCCTTGTGTATAAATCTAACGTTGTATCTACATATATATTACAGTAAACGACTACATATATATACACATATATATTAAAGCTACATATATATTAAAGCTTATATACTACGTATATATTAAAGCTTTAATACAAAATAAAATAGTTCTGGTTTACGTATTAACTGCTTAAGAATGTGTTAAAACATTGCTATATATGTGCCTTTTTATTCTCCAACAGATTTGATTACACATGAAATTAATTAATTGTAATTAATAATATAAATTAAAATGATAATTTGAAATTTTCTTTAAATCATCTTGACTGATTCCAACTGCCAGAATATATCCAAAATCAATGGGTACTTTCTGATTAGTACACTCTCACTTGAAAGATATTTATTGCTAGTTTTGTAAGTAGTTGTGAATTTGTTAGCAGTTTTGGAGAGAAACATTGGTTTAAGTATCATTACATCTATTTCAATGATTCATCCAACCCTGCCTTTTTTTTTTTTTTTAACATTCCATTTTTCTCTAAAAGACGTGCACACTTTTCAGTTTCTTGCTTTGTTTTCTGTTCATGCACACAGTGGTATATTTCAGCTAAAAAAATCAAACACTGCGCAAACTTGCAATTAGGTATAACTTTACAATGAAAGTCTTAAAGCGAGGAGAAGGAAAATATAAGCACATCATTCTTTAAGTGAGGTACTTTGCTAAAAATGATGAAAACTGCAGTATATGGTTTCCTGCTGTGCTGTAAACCTGAAATTCCCATAAAAGGGGATCATAAACAGCAGTTACAGTGGCAATAATGTCTAAAGTTGAAAGAAATCTAGGGGGATGCTGCATGCATACCTGGGTTTCCACATGAGTACTTTTTGGCATTGCGGTGTGTTACCTCATCAGTACTCTTTTTGCAGTTCATTTGTTGGTGTGTGAGTAATCAGCAAGTTTTGATGAAAGAGGTAACAGCAAATTTTTTAGAAATGTAATCATCCAGAATCACTTTGAAAAATTTTAGTGCACCAATTTTTAATCCAAGATTAAAATAATTTATGCTATCAAACTTGCCCTTATCATAATATTACAGGTAGCTTAATCATTCAGAAGTAAGGTAGAGGATGTCCGTTAACTGTCATCTTCAAGTGTGAACTGAAAATATTTATTAAAGACAATAACTTAGCTGTGCTGGGAAAATTTCTATGTGAAAAGTTGTCAGAAGTTCCATGTAGAAATTGTCAATTTATTTTAGAAAATCCTTGTGAATGGAAAAAGAAATGTTTGCTTTAGAATTATAAAATCAGTCATCTTTGTTATCAGCTTGAATATCAAAAGTTTACATTTAAAATTATGCAAGATTTTGAATAAAGATTGTGTTTTATGCATGAAGTCAAACATATTTTGTTTCCTTTGATGTATGAAATTAAAACATTTTATCTGATTATAAAATGCTGTCGATGATGAAAGTTAGTGGAAATGCCACCAGATTTGCATTGATCATTTCAGTGAAAGCTTAAAGAGAAAAGATTGTTTATTTAATTAGAGTCGTAAGATTCAAGATATGGATATAGTGTATAGGAAACTTAAATTGTATCTAATTTTTCACATTGCATTGCCATTGCTTATTCATTTTCAAATAAAATCATATGTTGTAGCCAAAAAGATACATTTTTCTTAATGCCAGAATCTCGTAATTTTTAAAATACCGTATGTTGCTGCATAGATGAGATTTCCAAAATTTGAACCATGTTTTCCAAATTGCAAGGGAAAACAGACAGCTAGCAGTCAACTTATATCTTTTTTTACAAAAACAAAAGTGGCTTATCAAGAATTATCTAGTTTACAGGAAACTAAGAACCAGTTATTAAAATTGTACATTTTAAGCTTATACATTATTGCTAGTAAATGAAACTTTAGCAACAGTTTTTGTTTGCCGTTAACGGGAAAGCGTGTTAAGTACAAAAATTAAATAATCGTTATACTTTTGCCCTAAATTCATTTATTACAAAAATTAAATAATCATTATACTTTTGCTCTAAATTCATTGATAGAACTGAGAAGCCCTGTTACTCTAGTAACTGCCTTCATTAAACATACTTGCAAGAGTTGTGATCAACAAACTAAACACCTGTTGTGAAGTTTGGAATCTCTGGTATGCTTTCGTGCCATAGTGACAACAAAGAACTAGTGATAAGAATTTTTATTAGAAATTCTTTTATAATCACTGCCCACTTTTCTTTCTATGAGGTGTATCCTATCTCAAGGATGATTCTTAGAACAATAGCATGGATACAGTGGTGCAGAAGGGGGAGACAAATAAAAATGTCTTTTGAAAGAGGGCTTTCACATTTTAGAAATTATCAGTGGTTTTGAGAGTCTTGTATAGAATGTTTGTACAAGTTTCCCATTGCTTTTTTTCAGAAGGATGTTTAAAAAAAATATAAAATTCTAAAATTTTCCAGTTACTTGAGGTTTTCAGTTACATGAATACTGGATAGTTGGGCTTTTACTTTACTAATTTGTAATTTGAAGTTATTTCTTTTTGTTCTTATATAATATATTTGCCCTTTATTTTTCAGCTATTTGATTCTTCTAGTTGCACCTATACTTATTTACTTGCGGATTCTAAATGTCGCAGTGCCATTTTGATTGATCCTGTAATTGAGCAAGTTAAGAGAGATGTAAAATTGGTAGAAGAGCTGAAATTAAAACTTTTATATGCTGGTAAATGTTCCATAAATTAATTTTATTTTTTTATTTATTTGTTTGTTTAATTAGTATATATGCATATATTATGTGCTAAGTTACACAGTTTTGATCAGAACAGTACATTGAGTTTTCTGGTTGCACAGAAAGAATAAATTTGTTCTTTGGAATAGTTAAAGTAACAAAGACATATCTGCAAATATTTGTTTGTTATCTGTTTGCTTGTAAATTTTTTTTTTTTTTTTTTTTTTTTTTTATGCTAGCACAATTAAGAATTTAATAATTGCATAAGATTTAGACTGACTTAACCCATTAACCGCTGGTGTTGCGTTGACGCAACGATCAAAATAAATGCATATATAAATATAACTACCTAAGATATTTTATACCTGCAGATGATTTTGTGTAGGGAATATCATGAAGATTATTTCTGTAAAAAAATATTTGCCTTCAACAATCATTTTGTTTATAATAATTAATCTCATACTTTAAGCAAATTTTTGACCGGGTATTTTTGCTGAAAATATTCAACGAAAGAATCTCGCCATCTTTATGAGTGATCTATTTTTTGTCAAGGTCACCATTTATCAGAACATTACATCAGTCAGATGTTTATATTTGTGTTGGGAAGGAAGGGAAAACAGGTGTTGCGCTGACGCAACGTCAGCAAGAAACGGGTAGTCAATCTCCTTTTTCACTCATTCCTTTCGATGTTCTGGTTCATGTTTTGGTTGTTTAAAAATACCTAGAACGAGGTATCTTACATTAGAAGAAGCCCTTCAAAGATTTTTTGATGAAGAAACAGATGATGATAATGTTAATAATGACCAGAATGAAACTGATATTGTTGTTGTTCCCGCAGAAATTGCAGAATCTAGTGATGAAGAAGAAAGGAATGGCAAGAACATGAAGAAAGAGATAGAAGAGAAATTATAAAAGACAAAATACAAGGTAAAACTAGTGCACAGATTTTCGTTTTGGTTTAGACATTTATTATCTTCTCGTTGAACAGACAAATATATATGCTCAGCGAAAAAAAAAAAAATGCCCAGAATTTATTGCATCTGAAGCCTATATGAGAAGATTTATTGGAATATTATTGCTTACAGGATATCCTTCTTTACCTCAAGAAAAAATGTATTGGTCTTTTGATTAGGACATTTCTGTTCCTGTTGTACAAGAATCGATATCACGTTTGCAGTAGAGGAACATGAAGCAAAATTTGCATTTGGCAATAGTCAAATTAACGATACTGATAAATTATATGAAGTGAGACCATATCTAAACTTACTAAATGTCACCACTTTTTACTACTGGAAATATAGTCTCTTAGATTTCAGACGCGAGAATGTATTATTCCTTTCGCAAACTCCTATTGAGAGTGCCAAATCAGCCAGAAATAGATCAGCAACAGGAAGACCTAGTAAATTCAGCATTCAAAAACCATTGCATGGAGATGGAGACATTTTATCGTAAAGTCCGTTGATAACAAAAGACTTTGTTGTAAAGAGTACCATAGCCAGACTGTTTATAGATGCAAAGTATGTAATGTAGCTTTACATCATGATTGTAATCAAGCTTTTCATGCTTGAATTTTTCAATTGAAATAATCTGTATTTGTAAAAGAAATACAATGTATATTTTAATATTAAATTAATTACAAGTGAAGTGATTTGTAGATTTATAAAATGTTATACAGCTAAAAAGTAATCCTGCGCTCCACTCAAAAGAAACATCACATAAGTACAATCCTACTCACTAAACATCCGTAGTCTTATTCTGCTGACGTTGCGTAAACGCAACACTTGCATTTCCCACAGGTAAGATCATTTTTTTTTAATTTTCAATGTAAATTTATGTTATAAATGCTTAATTTAATATTTGTTGTTATTTTCATGAGAAAAGAAACATTCCTTGTAGTTTAGGTGGTTAATGGGTTAAAGCATACAAAATAATATAAATATCTGTAGATGAAAGCTTTTAAGGACCTCTTTTAAAAGGAATGCACAGGAATGTTGTTATAGGGATGGTACTGCATGAAATCATGTATAAAACTCGTTAAATGGAATCTTTTAATTTTTTTAACCATTATTCTTTGACTTATATGTTTTAAGATGCAATTTTTTTTTCAAAAACTCATATTTTCATTGTTAACAAATTGTTCATTTGTTAACAATGAAAATATGAGTTTAATATTTTCATTTTTAACAAATTAAATAAAATTATTTGTGCCAATTATGCATTATTTATCTAAATAATCTTGATAAAACATAAAACTGGGCACAGTGAATTAAAATATAGCGTTTATTAAGAGGAAAATGGATCCTTATATTACTAAATCAGTTATTACACTCTAAAAAGGAAGTTCAGAGTTAACAGACAGCCAAAAGAATGCATTCGTTAAGGCACTGTGAACCACCTGACGCTAGTGAAAATAAAAGAACTTTGTCATCCCATAACTCCTTTAAAATATGAAAGTAACAGTACATGATTCATGTTATGAGAAATTAATCATTTTAATCCATGAGACAAGGAATAATTTCGGGCACTTTTCTGTTAGCTCATGTACTTTTTTGCCATAGATTTCTGTATTAGTAAGTAATAACCCTTTTTTAATATAGTCGAAGAATTCTTTTTTAGTGCTTTCTTTTATTATTATTATTTTATTTTTATTTTTATTGTAGCTATATTTTAAATATTCAGATTTTAACTGTATTTTGCATTTGTTGAATCTGGTTACTGACTTCAGCCTAACTGAAATTTTTTTTAGTTTATCTTGATGAACCCCTTTAAGAAAATTGTATTTTATAGTACCTTATTATGATTTGTACAGATATTCAAGATATTAAGCTATATATTTAAGGAATAACAAGCATTTAAATCAGGTATGGAAGATCTGTTTATTGACATTTCACTGTACGAAAATTTCTAGCTTTTGAAATTTTAGTTTATTATTATGTGTAGCTGCTTCATTGATAGTATTCTGTGTTGGGTATCTGTTTATGAAAATTTTATGCACTTAATATAACTCCTTATGCCATTATTTTTCATAACTTTTTTGTAATGTTTCCTGAATGCAAAAAGTTATTTGAAATCCGTATAGTCTATAACTCCAGTAGTTATCTATGTTTATTATATTTTGTCAAGTTATTGGTTGGATCCTAGCAGAGCCTACACCCTTGGCGCGCCCACTTATATGGCGTGTATCGATGTGTAAATGGACAAAGTCAAGAGAGTGTGCAATGCCAAGTTTGTGCAATTCCAGGATGTTTTTTTTTTTAAGTAAAAATAGGTTGATGTATACATGGATACCGAGTTTGTGCAATTTTTTTACTTATTATTTTTAAATTGGCGATTTTGAGAAACGATGCAGTGGGTGATTCTGCACTTTTCCAGTTTGTCACTAAGGGTGTCGGTTCTCCTAGGATTTTACTAAGTTATTAAATGTCATCAAATCCTAGTAACAAATAGTCCAAATTGTGTAGAGAATTATTTTGACATTATAGAGCCGGTGTTCTTCTCAAATCATATTTTAAAGTTTCTAGTTTGATATTACTCAGACATGTACGAATGTTTTAGGTTTTTACAAATAGCATTGGGATTAGTTAATGAACATTCTTGAAAGGAAACTTAACATTACTGTCTGAAATAAGGAGGGATACCTGTTTTCTCAGAGCAAGTGGAATAAAAAAAATCTCAAGATAAAGGTAAAAAAAATTTGGAAGAGAAAGCTAGGAATGTAAATTAGGTAAAAAAGCTATCTTGGTTTGGCATAGATATAAGACTCAGGACAGAAACATTGGAACTATTTCATACAACACTGACTAAATTAAATTTCATGAAAAATGTACTTCTTAACTATATTATATACCTTAACTATATTATATACATATATGTATATGTTTGTGCCTTGCGTGTCGGTGGTCTATTTTAGCCAGAGTGTACATCTATCCTGAATGGGTCAGACTACTCTGGCGATGAGGCCTATTCAACTCGGAGCAATCAAGGGGCCACTGATACTACATGGTCCCCACTTCGAAATCCATACTGTGCAGGTGTGACGTGCAGGCACCAAATCGTCTGTAGATGACTTGGGTACTTGTCTGGATGTTGTAAGAAGTAGAGCAAACACCATAAAAAGTATGTCTGATGTAGTTGTTGAAACTGATATCATCACATCATTTTTTTTGTAAATACAGTATTTACATATCTGTTTCCCCTTTTCTTTTTACTAATATTATTTATTGAAAAATCAAGCAATAAAAATTATGTCATTTTTGAGTAGAGGGTTTTCAGAAAGAACTTGGCATGTTAAGTAAAAATATATTTACGGGTGACCCTTGGTAAAAATTGGCAATTTTTGGTGGTACATGGATATCGAGTTTGTGCAGTTCTTTGAATTGTTATTTTGGCTTTGTGTATCGGTGATTTTTAGCCTACACAAAGACAAAATAACAAGTCAAAGAATTGCACAAACTTGGCATTGCGCACTCCCTTTGTCCATGTACATATCGATCTAGTTTCACTTAAAAAGCAAAGGAGCACCCAGTTCTACAGTAGAGCCAAACAAAAAATACATAATCTCAATAAACTACATTTTAAATCAAACAATAAAATAACATAAAAAAGGGAATTCATCTTATGCATCTAAACACTTCACAAAGCAAATATCCACTTACCTTGTTTAGAAATTTCTGAGTCCTTCAGTCTATGGCACACAAAATTCCTCAACAGCATCCAAAAACTTCCTAAAATTATGTGAACTAGAATCCGTATGTTGGTGTCGCCACATAAATTCACAAAAATAAGAGTCAAAAATATCCTCTGACGTTCAACCATACACATTTCCTTTCTAAAAACAAGATGCTTATAATGGCTACTAAGTAAACTTTCGTTTACACACCAGTCAATTAATGCAATTTTTCCCTTTCGTTCCAAATCTTACAGAAACTTCAAATTAATCTTACCACATTCAGCCATTCTACCATTTAAACCACAAAATAAGCAGTGTGCTTCCTAACCAACACACACCACAAGCCCTTACAAATTTTTTTCCCATCATTCAAAATTTATGTCAATCACGCAACCGATTACATCATAATAGGGTTTCCATAACATTAAACTACTCAGATTACCATAAATAAAACAACAAGGGGCACCCTTCAATCTATTCTAACCACATATTGTTGTAATAGCTAATCTCACATGTATGACTTAATCTGAACAAGCCTGTGAATTTTATCATGGCAATGAGTGCTACATCGTGTACATTGTTGGCATCAGCCTAGAGCACCACATATATAAAAGCATAACTTTGCTCTGCCATAATTTTGAAGAATATTAGGGAATGGGTCCAAAGGTCTCAAACCCCTCTTCCCCTGCCACCAAACTATTCAAAAGGACTTTTGGCTTGCTGTCTGTTTTGAATGCTTCCATACCGCACAGACACTATACATTTATAAACATCCATGCCTTCTCTGGGATTCAAACCTGAGCCCATTGGTATAGCAGTCAGCGTCGCTAACCAGTATACCGTCTGGACAGCAGAACTTGACATATAAAAAAAAAAAGCATATAGTATAAATAGATATAGTAATAAAGCCATAAAGTAAGAAATATAGAGCCAATATTTCACAAAGACCAAAAATTGAAATTCATAATTAATGAATTTCAAATAATTACAACAAAGTTAAAACCAAAACACTTCAAACAAATAAAACCCCATTAAAAAAATTAAAGAAAATTTAAAGAAAAAATGAACAAAAACAGAAGAGGAATTCAATCAACTGCAATCTTACTTCATCAGGGGAAAGGAACATTGAAATCAATTGAATTCTCTCTTCTACAACAATCCCTGCTTTTCTGTATCCAGAATTACCCAATTTGCAAAAATAAAGAAAGAACTGTTTTTAACAAATTTCTGCCTTTCACAAAAAATGGGGAATTTTTCTCTTCACTACAAATAACAGATTTGCCAGTTTTTATGCCTTACCAAAATTTCATAAAAATCATGTAAAATTAGATTTATGGCTAATAGTATTAGAAACTTCAAGAAGAATTTTGATAATATTTTTACCAATCTACTTAAGTCTGTTTGTAAAGTAGTTTTTGAGCAAGTTAAAGAAGACAAAAGCTTCTGCTGGATTATTTACGACAACTTAAAAATCGTTGAAGAAGTTAAAAATCTTAAAATTTACAATATTAACTGCTATGACTTTGTAAACCTCTACATAACCCTGCCACTCCATGAAATCTATGAAAGTCTCATAGAAATTTTTTCCTGAAATACTTAATATTCTGTATCTACAAAAACAGAAAGAATTTGTACAATTTTCACTGTACAATAACTGTATTAAATATTCAAACTTTCTTTACCTGCAAACACAAGGACTTTCAATGGGAAGTTCTTATTCCACTCATATTTGTAACCTATTTCTATTTTCAAAAGAATTTAAATTTCTTAAAAGCCTTTCTGATAACGATTTTAGTAAATTTGAACACACTTATAGATATATTGATGACATTATTACTTTCAACAATTTTAATTTCATCGAAATCAGCAACATCTACCCAAATTGTCTAAAACTAAACAAGACCAATAAAATCCAAACAGAAATAGTTTATCTTGATCTAAGTATTCATAATGTAAAGGAAATTAAACTTTTTGATGAACAAAAAGATTTTAACTTTTCTACTAATAAACTTATTAATTGGAATTCAAACATATGTAAAAAAAGTTGTTGGGAATAGTACTATTTTTAACCAAATTAGTAGAATTAAGCAAGTTTACACTGAAATAGAAACACAAAAAGAAGAATTTCTAATTCTCACAAAAATTTTAAAACATCATGAAATTCCTTTAAAATTCATTAATAGTATATTAAACAAACCTGAAGTAGTCTACACTCTATAATACTTTTTAAAGGTATGAATTTTTTATTTCAAAGCTCTAAAAAAAGAAGGATAAAGGAGGATGCTTTAAAGGGTATATAGTTTTATTCATTATTTTTTTTTTTTAAATTACTATTCTGTTACTGACCATGGCCTTATATATATTCAAAGTCGTCATGAAAAGCCCATGATGTGAAGACTTTTTACTTTTCTAACATAGTTCTTTTACTTCATTTTTCAACTTTTTTCTGTACTTTTAAATTACAAAATTTCAAAACTAAAATTCAACTTTATAGATTTCTTACTAATCTTTACAAAGCAATTATTAAAACTATTTAACCACATTTTGTTTAACCACATTTTCACTTTTTTAAGGATTAATTGATTTTTAAAATTTAATTAAAGTTTTAAAAATATTTTACAAGAGTCAAAATTTCATTCAATTAATATGCAATTTTTTCTTTGACTAAAAAATATAAATAAATTTTCTTTAAAAGTTTTACTTTGGGTTTCAAAATTACATATTTCATACAAGATTTTAGCTTTTGTGTGATTACTTTCTCACCAAGATTTTTTAGTGGCAAAATGGCACACCTGTACATCACTTCTGTTTCACATCTCATAATTAAGACTAGTGTCTAATGAGAGTGCTCAAAGTTCTTTATTACTTCCTGTGTGTAACTAATTAATTTTTTTCAAGTGTTACACTAAATTCACTCACATCTTAATTCATTGGATTATCTGTTTAAAAATAAGCATTTTGATTTAAAATTCTTCACTGCAGTATTTTGTTTTTTCACTTTCGGTTTCAATTTTAATAAAATAGAATTCTCTTTTTATAAAACAGAATTCTGTTCTTTTTTTAAGGTTTTTCTAATTATACTAATCAGAAATTCTTTTGTTTTTTCCATGCTTTGGGAAAGGGCCAGAATTTTTTGGGTGAATAGTTCTAGATTAGATTATAATAGAACTATTATGATTATAATATATTGAAATGGTTCGGCTAGTTCTGGATACAGAAAAGCAGGGATTGTTGCAGAAGAGAAAATTCAATTGATTTCACTGTTCTTTTCCCCTGATGAAGTAAGATTGAAGTTGATTGAATTTCTCTTCTTTGTTCATTTTTCTTTAAATTTTCATTAATTTTTTGAAATGGTGTTTAGCTTGTTAAAACTGTTTTGGTTTTAACTCTTTTTAAATTCTTTGTTGCAATTATTTGAAATTTATTAATTATGAATTTCAACTTTTGGTTTTTGTGAAATGCTAGTTCTAAATTTCTTATTTTGTCTTTAATGATATTTTTTTTTTCAGCTTAATGCTCAAAAATACTAGGCATATTTATATTTGGTTTTTAGTTTTCAAAAAAATTGTTTTGTAATAGATATAGTAATATATTCTATTTTAATTTCAAAGAAGCAAATTACAGTTTTTATTTTGCTGTTTATTTTATTTAGACAATGTTTTTTGCTACTATAAACCAGAAGTATATAAATCAATATGCCAATTTTTTTTTTTTCTTTGAGAGGTGGGTATACTATATGAGTAAATTGTTTAAAGCAAATTTTAAGAATACCAGTGGTCAGTTTTAAATTTACTATTGGATTGCTTTTTTTAAAAAACAAAATAAAGAAATGTACGATTACTGATATTGTGGAAGGGGAGAAGCAAGTTGAGTGAAAGGAAAATATTTAATTTTGTAGCAGAGATTAAAAATAATTCATACTCTTTATTTCATATTCTAAACTAATTATCTTGATTCATTTTTTTTATTAATCCCATGCATTGTAACGTTGGTAACTTAACTACATATTTAAAATTTTTTCTTTGGTTTGAGAAGATAGTGCAATTTAATATGTGTGTTTTAAAAAGCTGTTTAAGTAATTTAAATGAATATGAGTGAAATAACTTTTTCTTTTTTTATCCCTACGCCTATTTGTGGTATATCTGTCATTAGTTGACAAGTAGCCCAATAAAATGATGAGAGAGCAAGAGCAAAAATTAGCCGTGATATGGTTTTCTATAATAAACTTTAAAATAATAGGGCAAATGAGGTAATCACTATCCATATCACCCTGACGACACAGAGGACAGCAAGTTGAATCCTTAACTCCAATCCGATGTAAATACTGCTGTAAATAATCATGGCCGGTTGTCAAACGAAAGCAAACAACTCCATCTGTCCAAGGTAAAGAACTGGGGATTTTATTTCATTTCCTGAGCAGGATATTCCACTTCTTATTCACTGCTGCATTAACATATAAGTATATTCTATTATTTTTCATTTTATTGTATGTAATTCTTTTAATATTATGCAAAGGGAAATCAGGTTGGGCCATAAGAGATCCATCCTTGGCAATCTATCTGTCTGCTCATTTCCACAAATATCACAATGGCTCGGAATCCACTTGAAGGGTAATGCTCTCTCTGTTTTCCCTTAGCTCAAAAAGTTTCATTTTGTAAGAATGAACCTGGGCATTAGAATTGGTAAGTGGCAAAAGTAGCAGCTTGTGAATCACTGAGAAACATAATATGATCTAGGCTATTTTTAAATTTATCGTTTGCATATGCTACAGCTGCCATCTCTCTATCAATGTTGTCACAGTACTTCCCAACAGAATATCTAATACTAAAATTACTTGGATAGGCTCCAGCACTGGCATTTTTTTATTGCATTTACTGCTGAACCCATGTGTGTAAACAAGAAGCTATTTGTCTGGAGGGTATCTGTAATATATAGTAGCCAGAGCAGCATTTTTTAACTCATTTGATGTGGAAAGGTGTTTTTTAACATTCGATCAAGATGCTTTTAAAGCTTATTTAAATTTAAAATGGGATTCTACTCCTGTGAGAAAAACCTGACTATTGGCTGTAGGAATATCGTAAGTATCATAAAGATCATATACAGTCGAAAGGAAAGATCTATGAGTCTTTAGTCTTTCACTTGTGGTCTATAGATTTAAAAAAATTTCTTTTAGTGAAATAACATATGTATGGTATTCAATAAATACCCAATCGATAAACACTAAGGCAAAGAAATTATATGTTGTGTATAGGATTATTGATACCTTTTCTGCTATAGAACAAACTTCACCAAATGATATTTTCCCAATTTATCTGCTAATTTCTTTTAGTAGGATATGGATTTTCAGGAAAATCGGAAGTATATTTCAGTTTTACTGGCAATCAGTAATTAATTACCATGTTTAAAAAATTTTATCACTGAAAGAAATAATAAAACCAAATATGTGATTTTTTAAAAAATTTCTAAAAAAAAATCTTTTTTTTTTTTTTTTTTTTTTTTTTTTTTTTTTTTTTTAAACTCAAAATAATCAATCACTATTTCCAATTTACCACAAAGTGTAAATTAAGCTGCTGTATTCTTTCAAGAAATTGGATTTTACCATCACCCATATTTGTGAAAACAAATGTGAATATGACTTACATATTTTCCCATCAACCATTTTAGCAAGCAAAAATTGGCACCAAATTAGTGCTATTTAGTGTTAGCTATTGATAATCCTGACATTGCAACTCATTTATAAGATCTTCACCTTTGTTTTATGTAATCTCAGTAAATCCTCAATAAGCCAGTTTGCTTTTTTATTTATTTAGATAATTAACAAATAATCTATTTCTTTGAAATTTCCACTAGTATCTAGTATGACTGGTGCAAGTGGGAGCTCATATTTAATTTATTTTATAAGTTGTATCCATAGCTTATATTTGTTGGTCATCTAAATAAAAAGTTTTCTGTTCCTTCAAACTTCCATCAGAATGATTGCCATAAGTTCGGCAAGGATTTTGGGAAACTGTCATTGTTGCAGGACCTTTTTATTTTTATTTATTTATTTATTTTTTTTAAGTAGAAATTTGTATTTTTAAAAATAAAATTCTTTATTTTTCATATTTATGCTAAAATTCCATTATTTAAGAGTGTCTTTTTTTTCTGATATGGTGCCTAAATTTCATCTCTTTTATCTGTAGTGATTTATTTGTTTGTAAAATAATTACTAATGTGATTTTGCTCTGATTGTTATAATGCTATTAATTTATGAATTTAATCTCTTTCTTGTTTTTGCAGCAAACACTCACGTGCATGCTGATCACATCACAGGCACTGGAGAGATAAAGAAACTATTGCCAGACTGTCAAAGTGTAATATCTCGGGCATCTGGCGCCCAGGCTGATAAATATCTGGAGCCAAGGGACATGTTGGAAATTGGTGATATTCGCTTAGAAGTACGACCCACCCCAGGCCATACAGACGGTAAGTATTTTTATATTTATTATTTTGAAATAGGTGTAGCATGTATTTAATATAGATATAGTATATTGTTTTACTAGACACAGTTTTAAGTAAAGATGACAAATTTAACTGCAGAGTTGTTTCATATAGCATAAGTTAACCTGAAAGCAATTAGAAATTGATTAAATTATAGTGAACTTCCAATTATCCAAAGGTATATTAAGCAGTCTTTGTTTGAAAAAATGTAAGCTTTTTAATTGTGGAATAATTCTAAAATTACCATCCTAATACCTTAAACTTCATCAACATGAAACAATGCCGTCTGCAAGAAATATAAAAAAGAAAAGTTCCAGTGATACTGGATGATGTTATGGTATTTAGGAATCAGTATGTAATTTAATTGAGCATAATCCTGAATATATAAACACTTTATTATAAAAAATTAAAATTTTAAGGAAATACTTTGTACCAGTTTGAATTCGATGGCATAATTCAAATTTTCTTGTAAATATTGTTCTTTAGTGTCATTTGTAACTCACTTGTTCTTGTCATGAGAGTAGGTCATAGATAGATACGTCTGCATATAAAAATGACTTTCTGTGTGGGTGAGCAATCAAATATTGCGGACTAATCCTATCTATCAGTGAAGAGGCCAGCACTTTTGGGGAGGGAGGATTAGACCAAGGTACTAAAAAGTACTATCTTGAGAAACTAGAGGAATTGGGCTATGAATACCAACACATCAAGGGTACATTATACGCCTTACAGAAACGAAGGTCCGTCTTGGACTATGACACAAGCATTAATGATCTGTTGGCACAACAACTAGCAACCCTGCGGAAGAAAGCCAAACAGATAAGGGATAAGTTAAATCTTTATACCTTTGGATGCATTAGTAATCATAAAATTATCACCTCAAACCCAGATGCAAGCATAAATCTGAATGTTGATTCTGAAGGTTTCATGTAGCCTACCAAACAGTTAACATCCTAAAATAGAAAAATTTACAGTCATTAATACTGCCGTATCAATTCGTTGTCCTAAATAACAGTACAGAAAATGTTGAAAATAATGATACTTCACTAGAAATTCAAACTCGGCCACAGCCATGGGCTACAGAAAACTCAATTATGGTTAATCCTGGACAGTTATCTTTCAAGGATTTCCTTGGTCAATTTTCTTGATCAATGACAGCTAAATTTCTTGGTAAACTGAATGGGGAATATGTCAAGATACTCCCTAATAATGCAGAATACTACAGAACACTTAGTACTCTCTTTTAAGAAAAACACATTGAACACTACATCTATAATAGAACTATTAAAGTAGTTAGTCGTGTGTTACCTATAACTATCAACAAAACTAAAATTGCAGCTTCGCTTATCAGAGGAGGATTATTCATCTAAAATGTATTACAACTAACACGAAGGAAAACAAAAGCGCCAATGCCCTTTTTCTGATATATGTTATCCCAAACTATATGATTCTCAAAATTTATGAAATTTCATATCTAATGCTATTCTCAGTTTTGGTTGAAACATGTGTCACAAAAAACTTAGTCCTGCAATACTACTATTTCCAAATATGGCATAACTCAACTTTTAATTGTTTTTTCAAATCTAGATGTGTTAAATGTGCCTTTTCACCCCAAACTATTGACTTCCCTGACAAGGGAGAAACTGAACAACCCAAAAGCATTAATTGCAGTAACACAGACACCATGCTTCCTGTTGTGGTTTCCTGCTCAAAAGCAACAAAATTAAAGATAGCACCATCAAACTCATCATAACCTACTCACAAATATTAAAAAATCAATGCAAAGTAGTAATGTTATAAATAATCACAGCACCAATTACTGTTACTTTAACTTTCTAATGAAAATTACACCAATGCAAATAACACATAAAGCTGCCAGTAATAAAATCAATAGCAGATCCACTAGCTAAGGGTAGAACATCATGGAAGTAAATAATATCTTCGATAAAAACAAATTGACTGCTATAAACAATACATTAAAAAAATATACAATCAAAGTTTGGGCTTGTGATAGCATTATTGACAAAATTTACACCTTTTCTCAAAATTATTTTAGATGTTAACATAACGCCAATGAATAACTGTAAGCAACTCATCTTAATGTTATTTTATACTGCCCTTTGATATTGTAAATGTTAGCTTGATGGTTTAAACACCTGATTGTAGGCCGATAGCTCAGCAGTTAGAGTCTCATTTATTAGAATTTTTATTAGCACAGAAGGGCTATTAATTTCGTTTTGCCATTTTATGTTGAATCACTATATATGGCTTATCAATTTCAAATTATTGCCACCAAATGTTAGAGCCCTGTATTAAATTTAAAGAAATTGAATAAGGAAGAAACTGTATAAATGTATCTCTGTTTCTTGTATTGTGATAAAACAATGGTATCTAGAGCCATCAAATTTTGAATAACATAATCCTCTACCCGAATATGAGCATCTGGAAGCCCTAATTTGAAATTTGTTTGATTGTCTATTTCATATTTTATAGACATTTAATGAATCTTTTTATTAACAAACTTGGTGATTTCAAAGCGAGCTATGGCAACATTACGGAAAAATTTTTTTTTATCTCTAGCGTGAGAGGCTGTGTATCAGAAATTCTGAAGATATGCTCTTTTTAAATTATTTTTTAAAATTATTTTGTGATATTGCTGTTGAAATAAATTTTATGGTTTATGTGCGAAGAACATGGTATTTAATAAATAAAGGTAACACACAAACATTAAAAAAACAAATTCCCTTTGAGCATAATATAAAATCTGAAAGTTTTTGCAATTAACTTCAACTTTTGGCTATTTTTATCACTGCATTTATCATTTATTCTTCTAATGCACTCTGGTATATTTTCCTTTCCTCATTTGTTTTATAATTCAGCTTTTTTTTTTCATTTTATTATTTTTAAAAAATTTATATGGCTCTGAAATTAATCTGACCAAGCTAAGTTACCTGCTAATCCAGAGTATTATTATGATTAATTCCCCTTACACAACCAATAGGAAGCTTTTGCTCCTGACATCACTGCTCGGAACTCTCCATCATTAATGACCTAGCATCCATTCACCGATCTGTCTTAGTGTTTTCCTCTTTATAACTCTAGAGTCTTTACCATCTTCATGCTAGCCATCGTAATTGCTATAATGTATCCACATTGTTGCACTCAGGATCAGACTATGTCCTGGTGCTTGCCTCACATGACTGAATCACCCATGTCATTTATAACTTGGCTTATTCATTTTTAATGAATGTTATTCTTCCATTATTTACAATGTGTTAGTTTATAATACTGATTTAATATATGCAAACAAAGGAATGTACTTGGAAGATGTTAAATTACTTGAAATTATAGGTAAATTGATAATGGTATTTTTCTATTAACTGTGATTATGAATTATTTGTCTTAAGTTTTTTTTTTTAACTGCCTTGAGCTAAACAGTGGGTTTGAACACTGGAAGCTTTGAGCAGCATCATGCCTGTTATTACCTCAGTTAATTAGCCGTTCAGTGCACTCTTCTTCTCATGTACCTTTTAGCTCTAGGTATTGTTTCAGAAACTAGCATTCCCCATTTGGATAATAATTGTTATTATATACCCTTCAGCATAAAACCTTTTATCTATTTTATTGCCTTTTTTAACATTTTGAGTTTTTACTTAACATGGAAACTGCCAACAAGAAGAAAAAGAATCAAGAATTTACCATTGACAGGTATTGCCATTTCATAAATTATAAAACATGTATGTACCATACACCTTTCCACATAATAGTGAATTTCATGACTTTTATCACTCTGATGCTGTAAGAGGGAGTTCACTTGATTTTGAGTATTTAATGTGAAATTAGAATTCTTAACAGTTTCTACATATAATTTTTTATCAGTAGTTATTTATATAAATTTTTTATGTTTAGCTGTTAAATCACATCATTATTTTATTATATAAAAACTGGAATATCTATTATGAAAGATTTGAAAATTTTTTTGTGCCCGATTTTCAGGTTGTGTAACTTATGTTTGTCACGAAGCAAAGATGGCATTTACAGGGGATGCCTTACTTTACAGAGGCTGTGGCAGAACAGATTTTCAGCAGGGTAACCTTTATTTTGATTTTTTTGTTTTTAAAGTATTTAAGTTAAAAATATTTGAGGAAGAAATTTAGCTTCATTTTGAATTAAGGATGATACTTTATCTTCAGTAATATCTTAATTCCTTTGGTTAGATGGATAGAGAAGAAAATTAATTTTGTATTTAAAATAAAATTTAATTATAATAGAATTCTGATAACCTGTGACCATGTAATCCACCCTGTCTTGAATGTAAGCAAATGAAGTTATATTCTTCAGAAAATTTACACTGGCAAAATAAATGGCAGTATTTCTTATAATGTTTCTTTTTAACCAAAAGTTATGCACTTGCATATTAATGCAACCACTTGGTGCAGTTTGGTAATTTTTTCAGATGAAAAGGTAAAAGTTACTTTTTACATGCAAGTCAGCATATTTTGCAGCTTTAAAAAAAATAAAAGCTTTCAATAAGCCAGTAAACACTATTAACTAATCAAAAGAAAACAGAATTTAGAAATTTAAAATAAAAATTGTATGATACTTTAAATATTTTTTCCACATCCTTTTGTAATTTTTTTATGCTGTTCTTCTAATGTACACAGTAATCTGTTTTTGCTTAAAAAAACATCAGGTTGTGCACAATAACAAGCAAACTTGTTATTGTGCACAACCTGCAAATTTTGTACTACATACCTACTAAACACATTTCATCATTGTTTTCTTAAATTATTTTATGGCAAAATATTGTATTCGTGCAGGATTTTTACTGTAGCATTTTGCACTGCTGGCAAATTCCACATGTGAATATTCTAAGATTCATACCCCCCAAAAATCACAATTGGTCTATAAAAGACATTGAACTTGGAAATGAATAAAAAGGGTAGGGCAAATAGGATCATGTTTCAATGAAGGTCTGTTATGATTGTGATTGCTTGAAGAATGATTATGCACATGGTTGCTTGAGTTTGGCACATTCCAAAAATTTGGTGATTTTTAAGATAATTGTGTTAATACATAAGTGTTAAGAGTTGGTACTTTCTGATAATCTTCACACCTACTGAAAAGCAGGAAATTCCTTGGCGATTTCGGATAGCAGTTGTGAACTTGTTGGCAATTAATTTTTTGACAAAGTAATGTGTAAAAGCAAGAGCCATTTTCAAATTGGCAGCACACCAATAATCCCATAAAAGAGCAATTAGTCAATCAAATTTAAAAAGAAAAATCGATAATAAATCATTTACCTTTTCCAAGAAATCTGTGTGTAATTTTTCTCACCATGCAACCTGCTTTGCTAAAAAATAAAAAAAAAAAAAAAGGGGGGGGGGTTATAAACATGGTATATTTATCTTCCAACCAAATTCTGATCTTTCTAACACTTTGCTTGCAATATTTCTCTTTGTATTTCCATAAAATTTGATTGCTTAAGAAGTATAAGTTCACAAATTGAGAAGTTTTGTATTCTGTATTATAAGATATTTCTGGAGAAATGCAATGCTTCCTTTCTTTTTCGTCAGCCAGCATACTCAGTACTCCCATTACGATTCCTTAGAATGGAAAAAATATACTCTGTCTGAAAAGAAACACTACTCAGAAAAATGGTAATTGAATTTCAAAAGTACGAAATGAGGGGGGGGGAAGTCATGATACATGCATATCTAGGGTGCCACATAAATACATTTTAATAACATAGTTGTGTGGCTAGCCACACAACTATTTTGACAACATATGTTGCCTCACGAATATTTTTCTTGACTTTTCAGTCGATGCAGATAATCAGAAATTACTAAAGTTACTAAGTAAGATTTATATTGTAACTCTTTGTAATGTATTTTAATTTTCCACAGATTTCTCATCTGTGAATTGTGAATATTTCAAAAAATTTAAAAGTTTATTCTTTACTTTATTTTAAACTTATGTTTTAATTAATGATTTTATTAATACATGGTTGCCCATGAAAAGTAGCTTATTTTCAGTACTTGTGCCACACTTGTTGAAGAAACCCATAACCTCATGCTGTCTGTCTGCTTATTGTCCATCTATTCATTAACTTAATGTTGTCAAATAAAGCAATCTCCCATCTTTATTTTGCATTTCTGTTCCTTCTGTGCACTGTGCACATAGTGTGATAAAGATGGTGTCTATATTATCTTACAAAGGGTGTTCGCACATTTTTGTAATGATTTTGCAAAGATTTGTATATAAACAAATCTTAATTTTTTTTCGTATTTCTTCCCCCCCCCCTTTTTTTTTTCAAATATATTCGATTTCATAGGCCTTTTTTGTTTTTTGAATTATCATATTACATCTTGATTTCTAAGATAAAAGTCCTTAAAACATCAAGGTTGATTTTTATTCCACTTTTCCTTCCCATTCTTCCAGAATCCATCCAATGTTTTGGGTTTTTGCTAATAAAGAGCTAGTTTTAAAAGTTCAGATGCTCAGTAATCTATAGGAAACACATCAGAGGACTTCGGTGGGATGCTTTTAAAGGGAATAGCTTCAATTCCTGTTTGATTTACTCATTTTTTCAAAAAATAGAGCAGTAGATTTAGAGGTATGGCTTGGAGCCTTATCCTGATGAAACTTAACACAGTAAAGATTAATTTAGGAGTCAAGCAACAAAAATCAGCATTATATTTTCAAATTTTCACAGTTTGCTGATTTTTATTGTTTGACTTCTAAATTAATATTTGTTCGGCATGTTATTGTATCTTAAGAGTAAAGATTGTTTAGATAAAGAAATATAATTTCTTCTCTAAAAATGGGTTTTAAAGCATATTTCTGATACTAATCCGAATTAATTTTGACACTTTTTTCTACTTTCTTATTTTAAGTTTTTCATAACAAGGGAATCCAGTGATAACCATAAAACCTTAAGAAAAACTTTCCTTGGTTCCTCTGAACCAACATATTTTTTTCTCCTCTTTTTCAGTAGTAAATCAATCTTTTTCTATTGCAATCAGATAATCAAATAAGTATATCCAAGCCTCATAAACTGTAATTATATATTTCCATTTTCACCTGCCAAATAATTTTCATAGAGCAATCTGCACATAACTTACGCTGAGAAACATGTTTTGGCATTAGGCGATGAACATCATTTGTTGTTGTTGTTATTTGGTTTTGGTTAGTTTTAAATTAGATTTTATAATTTTATTCACAGTTCCTACATAAATATTTAAAAACTTTGCTGTAGCTCTTTGGAGCGGGCTAGATTTTCCTTTAAAACATTACTTTAGATTTACTAAGTGCTGTACGTACCTTTGTCAAGTTTGCATTTTTTGTCCTTTTCATAATCAGATGTAAACTTTGACATTTCTTTCCTTTCATATTAATTATGTTACTTATTTTACATGTGCAAATATTAAAACCATGCTTTTCACATCTTTTTTTAATAATTGAATAGTATTTCTCTTTGGACAGCGCAAAAATATAGCCTTCAATTCATTTTTCAGCAACATTTTGAAGAAAAGAATATTTTTAATACTGCAGACGATAATTAAACCTTATTCCAATTGTATGCGAGTCATGTTTGTATTTAAAAATTAATATTTAAATTCATGGAAAAAATCAAAATTGTTACAAAAAAGTGTGAACACTCTCTGTATATCCTGAAGTGGGCTACTTTTCCATGAGCCATCCTATGTAATGGTATTAATAAATTACCCCTTTCTGTAGTGTATTTTCCTTTAAAAATACCAAGAGCCTTGATTAAGGTAAATTCATGTTAATCAATAATCACCATTATTAATCATCTTTTATAAGAAGGCTGTCTGCCCAGAAAAACAGCTGTCTGCCCAGAAAACCATAATCATCTAGAATCATAGATTGTTGTCTTAAAGACAATCTGCTTCGTTTAATAACTCATATATCATCTGTTCACAAAGTTCACACAAAAAGTAAATGGTGTTGGTGTATTTAATTATGGCAAAGCACACTAGGGCTATCTGCCTAAGGGGAGGGATGCCTTTCGTGGAGGACTTTCTAAGGGAAACTGGCTCGTATACACGTTACACATGGGGAAAACCACGAAAACGCCCATGCAGCCAGCCCGTTCGCGGGATTCGAACCTCGGACCGAACTACCACTGTTCAGCGACTCTACCGCTCGGCCGCTGGTGGGCCCAAAAAGTAAATGAAAAATTTCATTATTATTCAGGTCTGTTTCTAAGGGGTCCTTGAACTGATAAGTAGTTTTGATTGGCATTTTTCACATTTATAAAATGATGCCTCTGCAACTCCATTTTGATATTTAAATGCAATAAAAAGTCCCTGGAGCCTAAATCAAGTTAATGGGAAAGATATTCGAGCACAATGGTTAAATTATAGGCTAATAATTAATGATTAGTTACTGTTATGTGCACTGATGTGTTATTCAACTGCTTTCTTTCAACAACTGTGGCTGGACATATCATACATGATCTTTTAGGTAGCTTATGATATTCAGTAGTAATCTGCATTTATAGTCTGCTTTTCTAGTATAAATTAATTGTACTAAATTTCATAAAAGTTGAAAAAATTATGTACAGTTTCAAGTTTTCTATTTGAAATGCTCTGAAACTAAAAAGATTTTTTTTACCCCTTTAATTCTCAGAGTGGCATGGCTTTTTAAATCTGCCCATGATTGATGATCTGTATTTAAACAACATTTATTAGTTAAATTTGTATGATTACTCATTTTAGGCTCAATTTTCATAAACTTCCATTTATTAAAATGATATTTACACCATTAAAGAAAAGGGAGACAGCAAAATATTTAAAACTGTAAGGATCCTAAGTTTTACTAACGTTTATTTTATTTTAAATCTTTACTATCACTTCTTATTTTCTACTTCCGGCCAGAATTAAAAGCTTTTAACTTATTTATGCAAATTTGTCTTGCTAACGCCAAGTACTTAAGTTGTGGCTTTTTGCCAAGCAAGAGAGAGGAAGGAGTTATTAGAAGCAGGCCGCTTGCCATAGTAGTTTTACTCGGTTGCTGGTTGCCTTCAAGGCCAGAGGTTTAATCCTCTTGATAATTTTAAACGTATCGTAGTTTTATCAGCTCTCTGTACTACATACGGCTTTTTGTTAATTCACGGCCAATCTTGGAGTTAGGCACTTGTTTATTAATCCAAAGTTAGTTTAGTTAGAGTTTAGTTAATATTTTTATATTCTTACGTTCAGACCACAAGTGGTTGGTCTCTGTATTCCGAAGTTCCGGAAATCATTGTAAAGATAGAAAAATAGAGTTTCGTATACCCTTCCTATGTGTATTGTCTACTTCACAATTTATTGAACATAGCTTTAGTAAGCTCCCTGTTCCGAGTCAGGACAGTTAATGTTTCCAAAGAAAGTAAGGAGGAACACAGATCCTGATAAAACTATAACCTACCAAGTGACAAAAAATCTTATGCTCGGATCATAATGCAGAGGGGCTTAAATGCAAGTTGTTTCAAAGTTCCTTAACCTAATACAGTCAAAAGTCGTTAATTCGGACACCCATAATTCGGAATGATCTATAATCCGGACCTCAAAACTAAAAACCTTCTGCGCATGCGCCGCGTTGACACGTGCGCATAGGTGTTTACGCGTGCGCGTAAGACCTTTTACGACTGCGCATATGAGTGTGCGCAAGTGCAGAATACGTTTTCGCGTGCGCGTTTTATGTATAATGGACATATAAGCTAAAATTATCTAATTATCTATTTCAGTTAATGTAGATGATTGCGTTGTTCCTTAATTTTCGAATTGGATCCGGCTTATTATTTTTTGCAGACTGTAAGAGCAATTTTATAAAAGTAAGCTTAAACTTTCGATTATATCAAATAGAATTTCCGATATATATTTGTTAATATGTAAAGGATCTAAAGCGAAAGTATGTTTTGAAATCCGAAATCTGTTTATCAATTTCACGCTGCTCGGCGGGGGGAACGCCGTAATGAATTGGAAGTTGATCTGTCAGCACTATCCTTATCTTCAGGGCAGATGCTTTTATTTTATTTGGCTTATAATTCCTTACCAAATTAGTATTTCATCTCGATGTGCTCCGTCTTTGATATGATTTAAAACAATCCTCGTCCTTATAATTCGCTTAAGCGAAGAAAGTGACAGAGGTTAGTGAAAACGAAAAAATTTCGATTGACAAATTAGTCGGTGTTCTCGACACAGCAATTATAGGACTTGAACAGCGGAACTTTGTAACTTAACAAGAAATTATGTCTGTTTAATAGAATTAAAGAGAAAGTATTATCACATGAAACGAAGCAAAACTTAAACAACTTACATTGAAAGAAATGTTTAATAAAGTAAACAAATAAATATTAAGCTTTTTCTTTTTGCAAATTTTGATACCCTTTAGATCATAATTGTTCTTTATTTCATAAATTACGGTTTCATATTTTTAATTTTAGATTTTCTGCATGCCATCTTACGAGATTTAAACTGATAATCCATAATCCGGAAAAATCGATAATCCGGAATCGCCGAAGTCCCGACGAGTCCGGATTAACGACTTTTGACTGTATAGCTATGATTTCTTTCAAAAGTTTGGTACAGAGTTACTGTTTAAAAGCTGTAAGCACAGTTTTTTTTTTTTTTTTTTACTTCCTTGTATGAAGTAAAAAGGAAGTATTGTAATCGCGAAAATTTTCAGGCATCATATTTCAACGAAATTATCCATTTTGACAGCTATCAAATGCAATTTACCGATGTTTTTGCACGACATCTGTGTGTAAGGACAGAATAAAAGACTCTTTTCCACCTAAAAAATTATAAAACTGATTTAAAATCGATTCTGAAGAGAATTTTTCATGGCGTCTGTGCGTACATATGTATCTCGCATAACTCAAAAACGAGTAGCCTCAGAATGTTAAAATTTTGTATATAGGACTGCTATAACATGCGGATGTGCACCTTGTATTTTGGTTGCAATCAGCCACACCAAACATATATAACTATATGTATATATATCCACTCTGTTACCTGGCTCAGTGATCTCAGTTTCTTTACTCATATATGTTTGTAAGTTGTGCATTTTTTGCTTTAAAAATGATTGAATTATGTTGTTGCCTTTAGTAAATATGCATGCAATATTTTCAGAGTTATCAACAATTTAAAAGTTGTTTAAGTGTAGCTAAGCCTAATTAATTTTGTGATTGTGGATGTTTGTTTACATTTAAACAAAATAGTGGATTTGTTGCCAATCTAGAGAAACTAATGTCGCAACAACAAAGATAATGCCTTTTATTATTACGGATTAAATCATGTTTAATCCATTCTAGAATTTATTCGAGGAAATAAGTGTTTAAGATTTATTTTGTAATTTTTAATATAGATATTTTGAGCTTTTATGTATTTTTGCCTTGTCAGGAAGTGAGAACTGAATTAACTGAATGTGAAATACTGAATTGTCTGTGAAAAACTGTTTCTTTTTTGTTTAATTTCTTTTATATATCATTTTAGATTTATTATAGTATTTGAGTAGAACATGTGGCAACGATTAGATAATTCTTCAAATGATATAAATTTATATGCATTCTGAGTTATAATATGAACAAAATGTAACGCTGTTGAACCCAGTGCCAGAGTGTCACTATGGTAAACAAATATAGTGAATTTTAAAGAGTGCATTTATTCTATTGTGGTTTATGTGCTATTGACGAAGTATATTTAATTCAATTCAATATGTTTAAACGAAATGCAAGAAAAATTTGTATATTTAATATTCCGTGCAAGTATGTCGTGGTGTACACATGCTGAAAAATAATTATTCTTAATTTTTACCTTGGCTGTAAAAGGCATTTGATTTTGAAAGCGCACATGCTGTTTTGTCTCGTTTTTGACATTTTCTGACAGTCATTTTTAAAAAAATCTGTATTTTTACATATGTGTCAGTTTATTTCCTAATAATTTCTTAAAATTTATTGGTTTAGTGTTAAATGTTGCATGTTAATAATTTGCATTACATTTAACAGGGTTCGTAGAGGTCCTCACAAGTGCTTATAAGTCCTTATATTTGAAAATAAAATATAAAAGCCCTTATAAGTGCTTATTTTTTTGCTTTTAGTGCCTTTTTTTTTTAACGAACGCACATTTTTCTCCGTACCAAAGCCAAAACTAAATAAACAACTTTTCTTCCTCATATGGAACATGAGGTGTATGTCGTTCTATTGGTCAAAGAATTGCGAAAGAGGTAGAAAATTCCAATGCATTCTGTATTCTTTTTCTCCCACCCAATATAACATACATTTGAATTTCTATCAAGATTTTAATAATTTACATTCTGGTTCCTCATGGTCAGTTCATATTTGCGTTTATTATGATCGGTATGCTTATATTATGAGCATATGTATGAATATTTATAATTATATATTTGCAGTAACTGCTGAAGTATAGATAAACTTCAAAAATGGGTAAGTGTGTTTTAACACAGATTTGTTTTCTGAGGAATAATATTTGCAATGACATAAAGTGAAAGTAATCGAATAGTCAAAATAACATTTTTTTTGGCCAGTGCGTTATGTACTACGAAAGTTTGTGGTTCTCCCCTTCTCCTCAAAATCTTGAATATTGAAACCGGACGAAGCAAAGGGGTGTTTTATTTTATTTAGTTATTTATTCTCCTTATACCGGTAGCTGTTAATTCCGATTGCAAAATATCACCATGCGGAAGAATTAAAGTGCACGTATTGCACAATAACGTGTGCAATATTCCGCAGAGATAAGAGTTTTACTATGCTTGCTAAGCACATTATTTTTCAGTTCCATTAGGCTATTTTTTATATGATGCACATATCCAAATGTCTAAAGCAAATTTTACCTGAAAAAAAATCTAAAGAAAAGCTACAATCTACCCCCTTCTCCTTTTAGCAGTTATGCTCGACTATCCAGAATTTTCAGATATTCGGCAATTTCTGAATATACTGGTTAGTTAAGCTTTTACTGTTAGAGGATGACTGCATGAAGCAATTTCCCGTCTTCTGATTTCAGAAAAGTTCCCCTTTTTCTTATTTTTACTTAAATTACTTTGCTTGCAATATCTGTTAAGGAAAAACTGTTATACAATGAAAATTTAGAAAATGTTCAGAATTTTGATTAAAGTTAAATTATTTAAATATTAATACGAGTGGAAAAATAAATTGTATTTATTTTTAGGTGCCAAGCAAATACATTAAATATGGCTTATTATTATTATTATTTATTTTCTCTGTTTTGAACTGAAATTTCATCAATAAATCTTGTAATATAAGTTAGTTCTACATAGTTTTTTTTTTTTTTTCTCTCATTGTAAACTAGTTCTGTAAATTGAATTGTTGTTTAAAATTTAAAAAAAAGAATGTAATTGTTTTCCATGGTTGAGTAAGGCTCATTCTCCCTTAATAAATACTGAATTTCTCATATTTTAAATTAAAAGTCTAATTTTTCTGTTAAGGTTATGCAGTTGTGTATAATATAATTAGACAGGTGCTTATTTTTTCTTAAAATGTACTTGGAAAGTGCTTATAGGTGCTTGTTTTTTTAAGTAAAATGTGGCTATGAACCCTGTTTAAAAAAATGCTGTAACAAATTGCTCTATAATACAAGTATTATTTAAAATTTTATTTACATTCTCACTCATGATAAAGTGGTTCATTTTCAGGTTGTTGTTAGGCTTAATATTTAAAGTAATCCTCATTTTTAAGTAAAAATTGAAGGAAGTAGTCTTGAAATTAACAAAATTCACTTAAAATGCTTCCTTTACATTTTGGCATCTTAATTTGCTGTCTGTACTTCTTTTTATACACTTAACTATTGCTTTAATTTGTAATAGTAAAAATATTGGTGGTATGATTAGAATAATTAGATTAGATATTTTTTCGTAAGATTATTTGCTTGTTTCATTTTGGAAATGTAAATTATACATTGCAAAAGTATGTATTATAAAAATGTAAGTTCTATAAAAATATATATGAAAGCTTAATAATATTTTTCTTCTAAATTTGTTTAAAAATTTTTAGGAAAAAGTATTGAAAGAAAACAGCAAAACCTCCTTAAATGGTTCTAGAGGATTTAGGTCTTTGGTTGAGGTGATTGCACCTCAATCTTTTGGAATTGTCTTAAGGAAGGTGATGTTAACATATATCCTTATTTGTGTCCCATAAAATACTGGTCACTTTCAGAAATGGTCATAGTAAGAGGTTTCACTGTCAAAATGCAGTTTCTTCAATTTTTATCATTTGTTTGCATACTGAATTTGAGGAAAAAAATTATTTTATTAAGATTGCTTTTAAATTTCAGTTACTCTTTTTCTAGAGCATTATTATTCTTTTATTTTAAGTATTTTTTAGACTTTATTGTATTATAATTATGCATTTCCTTTTTTTAATTCCTCAGGTGATTCTTCTAAACTTTATGATTCCATTCACAAAGAAATTTTTAGTTTGCCAGAGGATTATTTACTTTATCCAGCTCATGATTATAAAGGTAAGTTTTCTTTCTTTTTTAAAATTTTTCAAGAATTATTGTTTTTCAATTTATACTTTTTGTTCTCTGAATAAAAATCATGGCTAAAGTAACTGGTCAACAGGAGTTGCTTATATCCTGTGTTGTAAAAGTGCATTGTTCATCTGCATAACAGTATTAATTCTTTAAAAAATCATTATCTCTGTATGCCTTTATAACATTCTGTAACAACTATTATTTTATATTATACATAGTCTGAAGGTTTCTGATGTTCTGTGTTATTTCAAGTACTGTATAAGTAAAATCAAAACGTCATTCAAAAACATGCTGTATCTGAGTGTTATGTGTATTTTAAAGCTATTTGTAATTAAAGCTGCTTGGTAGCTCTTATGTGTTTACCTGTATTTCTTTATAATATTCTGCAATATGTGTTAAGTATGAGTATACTGAAGGCTTCTGATTTTGTATGATATATTATTTGCAAAATCTGGAACTATTCCATGCTATTTCAGGTACTGCGTACTAAAACTCAGAACATATCATTAAAGAACATGCTCTACCTGGGTTTTATGTGTATTTTAATGATGTTTGTTAATTGAAGTTCTTGGGTAGATTTTAAGGGGGGAGGGAATTCTATTAATTTTGTTTTGACTCATCAATTCTTTATTCATCATTAAATGTTTTAGCCAGTTATTTTAATTTTGGTGACAAAGCAATCATAAGTTATAATACAATATGGCTTATTTGAATTCTTTTCCCCCCACATTCGGCAATACTTATTATAGTTCCCTCTCCACTCCATCTTGTTAGTTGCTGTGTTGCTGCTACAAATAATTCAGTTTATGCTGTAGTATTGAAATTAAGCTTAATGAATGCTTGTTGAGTAGTTTGAAAATGGTTTGTGTGAGTAGTTTAAAAATGGAACATTTTTATTTCTTGAATTTTCCCTCTTATCCCCTTCCCCCCCATAGAAAGTACAGTGCCTGCCAATTATTAAATTCACTGGTTAATAAACTCAACTACTTAGTTAAAATTTTCAGGAACCAAAAAGAGTGTATACTTGTCAGTAGAAAAACTGTCATTTATTAAACTCATCTCTGCCACTTATAAAACTCGAACTGGCGAAAGTATGTTTATTAAGATCCAAAATAAACTATTTGTGGTTGATAAAAGCTGTCTGTAGTTCATTCATTTAGCTTTCAGTTATTTAGTGCCCCAATAAAATGGGTTTAGCAGAAGTTTCGGCCAGTGAAATTAGAAAAAGGGGCCCCTAGGATGTTGGGTACACTTCCATAGGTCCTGTCAGCCATTGTTTGTAAATCTCTTTGTCCGAACAAAAGCTGAGAGTGGCAGAATACTTTTACCTTATGATTAACAAAAGCAGTCCTCTAAAGGCATTGGAAACAAGTTCTTTGGTTATAAATGAATGTTTCCCAAAATTAAAACATAGGTAATGCTTAAGTGAAAACTGGTTCCTTTGTCGAACACCAGCTGATAGGGAATAAACATTAAATTTGTAGGGCGTTCTCAGAAAACATGCGATGCTTTCTTGCATTATCATATATTATCAGTCTTTGATTGAAAAACAGGAGTGGTCATTGTAGGATGACAAAAGAAAAAAGAAAAGAAAGCATTGATTACACCTATAATAACCATGAAGTGACAGGTCAACTTGACAAAGATGCTATCTTCCTGCTGGCAAGAAATGGAAATTTTGGATTTAATAAATTACTGGAAGAAACATTTTTCATATGCTGTGTACGTGACTTGTAACATGTCAAAAATACCTAAGTGATATGATTTAAGCCTGAAAAAAGAGGATAAATTACTGAAACATTATGATATGTTTGGTAAATGCAGCCAAAAAGAAGCAGCTTTTAAAATGAGGATTTTGCAACCAGCATTGTGTAATTTACTTTAAAAAAAAATAAAATTGATAAAGAGCTAGTAAAAATGCAAATGTCTCAACGAAGCACAAAAAGCATTAAAAATCGAGAGACACTGAAACTGCTTTCTAAATTTTTTTCATTCTATAAGACTAAAAATTGTACCAGTTTCTAGAGTTCTTTTGACCACAAAAGCTGTGACATTGACTGAACTGTTAGCAGAAAATTCTGTGCCAACTGATGGATGGCTCACAAAATGGAAAGAGAAAAATAAAATTAATTATCAGAAACTAGTGGTGAGAAACAAGGTGCAGATAATCATTCGGCTGAGAAATAGATAAGACATTTTACCTGGGCTTCTAAAAGAATACAAGCCACATGAAATTTATAACACAGATGAAACTGGTCTGTGTTACAGAGCATTACCGGAGCACATGTTAATGTTTAAATGCGAAACAGCAGCTGCTTTTAAGAAATTAAATGAATGAGATACAACAATTAAAAAGACATCAATCGTTATTGAAAAGAATAAAAAGGTGTCAAGAATTTAACTTACTATAATAGCAAGACCTCATGGATGACTAGTAGTATTTTAACTTATTTCCTTTAGAAAAGGAACAAAGAAGTGAAAATTAAAAAAAAAAAAAAAAAAAAACTTTTTTGTTAGATGACTGTGCTGCAACTTTTTTTGATATGATTCTAAAAAAACATTAAATTAATGTCTTCCTTCAAATATGACTTATGTCATTCAATCATTAGATCAAGCTATTATCAAAGCTTTCAAATGGAATTACAGAAAAGGTGTCATTCGAAAAAAGATAAACTGAATTGAAGCTTGTGAAAATGTAAGCACTTCGAAGGTGGTAACTAAGTTGATAGCCTTGCTACAGGTTATGCATATTATTATAGTCGGTGCACTGGAAGCAATCTCCCAAAACACGGTTAGAAAGTACTTTAGAAAATATAGTTTTTAATTAGAAGAAGCCACAGAGAAATTGCAAACTATTTCTAATATTTTGGACATCAGTGAGGGAAATTATGAAGATTCGTTTTTAGATGCAGTCAATGATAATATTGAGATAGCATGTGAAAACACTGCAGAAACTGAAACTGACAGTGAATTGATACGGAAGAAAATGACTCGTGCCAACATCAGCTGAATTGTAAAAGGCAACAAAGGATCCAAGAACTTTTGAAGAGATCAGAAAAGCTTTTACAACAGTTTACAAACTTGAAAATGCAGTTAAAAGACTGTTTATTAACACTGTGCAATAAACAGAGCAGTTTTTTGTAAAAGTTCAAAATTTCATCAGGTACATAATTATAATTTTTTTTTATAAAAAATTAATAAAAATTAAATTTCCAAGTTCTGTGGATAGTTTAATTTTAGCATATATTAACTTAATAATTTAGGTATTAATTATTAGATTAATTGTTAGATCTTCAATTGCATTACAGCCTATTGCAGGCCAAGTCCGTCTCAATAAGTTTCCTCCAATGGATCTAATTGGTCGCTATGGTCCACCAGTGATTAACTTTTAGTCTTGAGATGGGCTGCACACAGTCTATCCATCTTGTGCGAGAACATTCTCTTTTCTTGGTACCTTTTACACTTACAAAGGTCACCTTTAAAACAGGACGGTTATTCTACGCTACGAGAGTTGACAGCAAGTTGTGGGCCGCCAGATGTCGCTGCTAGTAAAAAACAGGTCTGCCCGACATCCTATATTCTCTGAGTATGGAAGTTGTTGAAAGCGCGTGAAAAAATGTTGCCGCGTCGTCAATCGGGGTTGTGCAGTTGACATACTAAGTAGACAATGAGATATTTGATTTTTTCATATTTAAACGAAGAATATGGTCGTAGATCTCTGAATCGGTGGCAAATTTATAGAAAATATATTGATGCTTTTGCTCTGCCAAAAGATGTTTTCATTGCATATTTCAGATTGCCAAAATTTATAGTTATTTTAATTTGGGATGAACTGAGAGAGTATTTGGAGCCACATTCAGAAAACAAGAACGCAATTTCTACTGAAAGAAAGGTTATACTATTCCTGAAATTATAGATATAAATTGTAATTGTACGCTTTAAAAATGTAGAAGATAATAAGTTTATCAACCACATAAACCTTCTTCTTTTAATACAAATATAGACATCCGATAAGCTTCTACTCGATTTATGTACAGCAAGAATCACGTTTACTTTAAAATCTAACAGTTGAATACCTTACGAATAATACTGTGAACACAAAAATGTTGTTCATTATTACGCAAAATTCACACTACTGTAAAATAAAAATAAAAAATAATAATTATAATTATTATTATTATAAAGCTAAAAAATAGATTTATAATATTTTTTTCAGTACTGTACTACAACTAGTGTGATACTTTTAAAAATAAGTTTTAGCCTAGAGGGGCTATTAATTTAGTTTTGCCATTTTGTGGCGTTTCACTTTTCAAATCGTTGCCACCAAGTATTATCGCACTCTATATTATTTAAAGAAATTAAATGAGAAATCTGCAGAATGTATGAATGTTTCTCGCACTGTGATAAAACAACGGTACCTAGAGCCATGAAATTCTGAATAACGTTATCCTCCATCCTAATATCTGGAGGCCCAAATTTGGAACTGAGAATTTGTATTATTATCCATTTCATATATCATATTTTGTAAAGCATTTATGAGTTTTTGATTAAGAAACCCAACAATTTCAAAGCGAGCAATGGCAACATTGTACGGAAAAAACATTTTCATCTCTAGCGCGCAAGACTATTTATCGGAAATTCTAAAGATATGCTATTTTTAAATTATATGATATTGCTGTTGAATTGAATTTTATGGTTTAAGTGCGAAAAACATGATATTTAATAAATAAAGGTAACACGCAAAACTTTCAAAAAATAGCCCTTTGGGAGTAATATAAAATCTGAAGGCTTTCAGATTATTATTATTATTATTATTATTTTTTTTTTTTTTGGTATGCATGTGTGTGTGTGTGTGTAATTTTAATACGTTTTAAAACTGGTTTCTAAGTGAGGACTTTCTAAGGGAAACTGGCTCGTATACACGTTACACATGGGGAAAGCCACGAAAACGCCGGCCAGCTCGTTCGCGGGATTCGAATCTCGGACCAAACTACCTGCGTTCAGCGACTCTACCGCTCGGCGGCTGGTGGGCTTTTGTTAGCAGAATTATACTGTATTATTATTGTATTATGCTATAAGACTGAGGGTTTGTTCATGGAATAGTACTTTTGTAACCTATTATAGTATTAAAAAATCATTGTTTCTTTGCAAACTTAAAAATAAATAAATAAATAAAAAATTCTGTTCATAGCATTGTCATTTTTATATTGTAAAAGAGATATTGATTATTATTGGTTTTCTATTTAAAATGTGTCGAACCGCTGGTTTGATAAGGACTTCAACTGCAGAAGACCTACACTGATTATTTTTACTTTAATACTTCCATTGTGAAAATATTACTATCTTTTAATTATTTTCACAGAACAAAATCTTTTGAGAAGGAAGAATATTTAAACTGAGCAGTTCTAATACGTATACAAAATTAAAATAATAGCAATGTAATATTGAAAAAAAGGTATTAGTAATTGTGTGACAAAAATTGCAAAACGAATTAATTACACATACAGGATAGATTAGTTTAATTTTGGTTATATATTTTATATTGAAAAAATATTTTCTTTCATGTTAATTATAGAATGAATTATTTAAAATAAAGCATTTTGATACGTGTGTGATAATTGAATGCAGCAGCAATCGAGCATACTGTGATAGCGAATGAATTTTATTTCTTTTCCTGAAAGAAATAATTTTCATAGAAAAAGAAAATAAAAAAGGGAAGAAATATTAAGAAAGAAATATTTTCTTTCTAATTTCTTATTTAAAGAAATATTTTTCGAATAGTAACTGTAAAATAAATTGCGAGAAAACAGTTTTAATGTAAACATGGGGGAAAAAAATAGTTTCGTATTAGATTGTAATGCAAATTAATCATATCATAAATTTAAATAATTAAAATTGTTTATTTCTAAAAGGATTTGAAGTAAGCTTAATTCATTTACTCTTATCTATTTACCATTGCTTTCGTGGTATCCCATATCACTCTTTATTTCTTAGCTCTAAATTCCCGCATTAACTTTCCCATTAAAAAACGAGATTTTCTTTCACATAACACAGCAGCATATTCTACTGCGTGTTGGTCATAATGCTGTTTTGTGCAATTTTTTTTCTAACTACAAATGCAGCGTGTGAGTTAGTGAAATAATGGGAGAATATTCCTAGAACTTCAGCCAGCACGCGCTATAAATTTCGTCACTCGTCTGTACTGCGATTGGTCTGAAGCTCCGTGAAGTCTTGTCCCCTTTCAGTAAAGTTAAATGGACCCACCCGCCCTCCAACTGAGGACCACAGAATGGCTTTCTCCGATAAGTTGTGATGGCTGTCCATACTGTTTTTTTTTTTTAGTCAATATTGTTTGCTCAAGTTGTACACAAATCCAGTGATCATAGAATAGGCGTCCAGGGTTGAAGTTGTCACATCTAAAAATGTGTCCAAGCCACTTGATACAATAAGATATGATGACTCGGACAATATTAGGTTGTTTGTGCCTTCTATATATTTCATGGTTAAACAAAATTCTCCATCTATTATTTTCTCAAACTGAGCCACCTTATCAGTTTTTATTAATGGTCAGCATTCACTACCATACAATATGATAGGTGTAATAAGAGTTGAATAAAGATTTTTTTTTGTCTTGAAGTTTAATAATTTAGACACTAACAAATTCAACCACGATAACATCTGTTTGCTCTAAAATAATCTGATGTCAATTTCAAGTTTAATATTATCATCAAAGATGATAGTACTGAGATATATAAATTGAGAAAGGCCTTCGAAAGTGTAAGAATTTATTTGTAGTGAAAGGGGATTATGCACTCTTCTAGTTACTGCCATAAATTTTGTTTTACACTCATTAATGGTTAATTCAATGTCTCTGTCTGCAGACTGTAGAGAAATAAGTCTTTACAACTACCTGTTTACTTCTGCCAATAATGTCATTGTCATCAACATATATTAGTAACTGCATAGATCTCTGAAATATGATGCCTCCAGTTATAATTCCAGCATCTCTAATAGCCTTTTCAAAAGCCATATTAAAAAAAATGCTAGGGCATTACCTTGTCTCAACCTCCTTTCAATGTAGAATAATACCTCTGATAGATCAGACATGATTTTGATTCTGCAGTTTACTGTCTTTAGTCATTCTAGATAGATCAATCAATTTTCTAGGAATTCCAAATTCCAGCCTAGCTTCAAACATCTTTTCACAGTATATGCTATCATAAGCAGCTTTGAAATCTATAAAAAGATGAATGCTATCAATATTACGTTCAATTGTTTTTTTCCCTCCAAAATTTGTCTAACAGAATGAGTTTGATGAATAGTAGTGATGATTTCCCAGGTTGGAATCCACACTGGTAGCTAGCTACCAGTAACTGTAGATTTATATGGTAGTAACCTATTGTATTACATATGGATGAAGATTTTAAATGATACATTTAAGAGGGTGATGCCTCGATAGTTGTTACATTCCAATATATATCCTTTTTAAAAAATGGGACATATGAAGACCTCTTCAATTCAGTGGGAATCTGCTCCATAGTCCAAACATTACATATAACCGTACAAAAAGCATCAATCAGTTCGGGTAGGTCAATATTAACAAGTTCTGCCTTAATACCATCTGGTCCTGCAGTGCTGTTGTTATTTAGATTCTCAATAGCTTTCCTCACTTTACATAAGGATGGTACATAAGGTTTCAGAGTTTGATCATTTTTAGCAGCATTCAGGTTGATATTTAGATCAGCCTCCTCACTTGGAAGATTACTTCAGAACTCTCTTCATCCTTTCAGCACTTCAACTTGATCACTTGTAAGGTCACCGTCACTTTTTCTATAAGTTATAGTCCTCTGGGCAAAGTGAAGCAAAAGGCAAAGCGAAATAGAGCACTGATTTTCTGGTAAAATTTTCTCAACACCTTTTGTGTTTTTAATTTTTCTATCTTACTAAACTGTTCCTTCAAATATGCTTTCTTTTACATTCGAAATAGTCTTTTTTCTTTTCTTCTGAACTCTTTATAACTTTCCTGTATTCCTCCATGTAGTGTTTTTGAATCATAAGCTTTTTTCCTCCTTCTCAGTAATTTTTGCACAATCACAATCTTACTCTCCGTGTCATTTATTCCCTTTCAGTTCTGGTATGACTTCCCTTGCAGTATTCTTAATTATTTTTTCAATCCGTTTCCAGGAGAAGTCACCATTCTCTAAATCCTTGCATTCCGGTAGCCTTTCGCTTAATTTATTTCTATAACTTTTCATCATCACAAGTTTGTGCAATGATTCAATGTCCAAACTTCCATCCCTTTGTTGCCCATTCCAAAAGATCTTACTTATCCTTCCTCTCAGTCTAGAAATCATGAGAAAGTAATCAGAGTCAGCTTTGGCTCCACCATAACTGCTGACATCCAAAAGGCATTTTCGGTGTCTTAGATCCACCAGGAAATGAACAATCTGATTTATTATTTTTCCATCTGGGGACGGCCATGTGACTTTATGTGTATTTCTATGTCTGAAGGAGGTACCTGCTATAACAAGTTCATTTGCATTTGCAAAATTACTAGTTAAACCATTATCACTACTTTCCTCATGTAAACTGTGATTACCCACAGAGTTCCCTACTAATCTCACGCCATTCTTTGCATTACAGTCAACAATAATTAGTTTTATATCATCTCGGTGGAATTTATCATAGGAGTCTTCAGGTTTTTCATAAAACTAATCATTAATAGTAGTGCATTTGTCCTCAGTATGTGCATGTATGCTGATAATACTAATATTTTGAGGACAAGCTCGAAGCCACACTGTACAAATCCTTTCATTTATAGGTTTAAAGTCTATAATTCTGTCTCTTATTTTCCTAGCAACTACAAATCTTATCCCAAAGCAGTACTGCTTATTCTGACAGCTATATAAGAAACTGCATCTTATTTTATTCAAAATTCCTTGGTCAAGCCATCTGATCTCTTTAATGGCCAAAATGTTTTATTTATAATTCTGGAAAATATCAACTAGATTTTTAAGTGCTCCACTTTTATAGTCTTTCCATGTTGTCCTAATGGTGTTCGTTGATGATTTAGCTCTTAAGATTTTTCAATTGGTATTTTTTTACAGGTTGGGGTAGTTAACACAACCCCCAACCTGGAAGACCAGTCCCTTGATATAATCCCCAGGGTGCCTAGTTATACCCCCAGACTCTGGGTACCCATTTTAGTCACCTCTTACGACATGCATGAGCTACATTGGGACTATTCTTTTACACCAGGTCACCACATGGGTGGACTGTTAGTTAATCTTACTAAATAAGTTCAAAGGTGATACCGTATTTACAGTATTGAAATCGCCATTTAATAAATTCAAATATACTTGGAATGGAAGTGATTTTAATTAGCAGCGAGTACTGCATAAGTATATTTCTCTTTTTAAATGAATTCTTTATTATTATTTGCCTTTTAAATATCTGAAAGTCTCATAGAAATGTTTAGTGTTTCTTTAAAAGATGAATTTTTCTCACCACTATCATCTCTGATATTGGGAAGTTTATTTATTTATTTATTTATTTACATCACTTAAATTTAGCAAAGTATTTCATTGAACAGATAATGATTTTGGTTCTACAGATGCCACTATATATTTATTTTTGAGTTGATATTTATTGGTATACGGAATATTACAGTATAATAATAATGTATTTTTATGTGTTACAGGAAATACTGTTACATCAGTTTGGGAGGAAAAGAGGTATAATGCACGTCTAACCAAAAGCAAGGAGGAGTTCATAGAAATAATGAAAAACTTAAACCTTGCATGTCCAAAAATGATTGGTATGTTTCTATATTAATATAAATTTTTTTCCCTAAGTTATCCGAGAATGAATGGTGAGATTTTATGAAGTCTTTGAGAAGTGTGTATTATGTGAAATAGATTGAGACTGCTTTTTTTTTTTTTTTTTTTTTTTTAATTCAGTCACCTAAAAAGCTTCTATTCATGTGTTTTTATTGTGTATATAAGATACCCACGGTGTTAATTGCTTACAAATTGAAATTGTTTGTAATCTTCAAAATCCTATTTCAACTTTATATGACGTCGTGTAAAAGATCGAGACTACTCACAATAAAATTCAACTGTCGAATTCAAGCAAACTACCTACACTTACCTACACTTTTAGAGATTTGACAATGAACTGATTTTCTTTAAAATATCCTCCTTTTGGCATAAGTCGTGTCATATATAAATGGTTGAGTAAATTGCCACAATTTTCAAATCAGGGCTTTGAAATTCTATTTATGACATTTAAATACATTCAAGAATCTCTGTAAGTCAGTTTTTTGTACGACCAAATGAGTAGCAGTATTTGTGATTCTTTTGTCTTTGCTGGCATTAATATCATAATCAGCATATACTTGGATATGATAGATTCTTTGTAGCATGTTCAAGTGTACAGTGACATTCCAGATCGAGCAAATTGAAATTGAAGATTTGAGTTGCAGATTTTTCAACAACATTGAGTGCTGTCCTACTTTGCTAAGCATGTTGACTCAGGTTCAGTCATCAGTTTCCAAAATGGCAGAGTGATAGAAATGGGCCTGTTCCATGAACCACGGCAAGTCCTGATCTCACAGATAAGGAAATCAACAGCTGTGACTTTTCCAAAAATGACATTTACAGCAAGAAAATGCATACTTTTGATTACCTCAATGACCAAATCCCAAGAGCAATTATAAGTCAATACACTAAATATTCTTTCTATATGTCCAAAACTGAATGTTACCATGATATTCATTGTGCTGTTAATGATGAACATATTAGAACTTCCTAATTTTGCTTGTGATCTTTTTTAGCCTGAATTAAATGAAAGGGTTTTATATCCATATAATACATACTTCATTTGGACCTCATAAATCACGCCATTCATTTTTTGAGAACCTATATTCTTCCAGTGTGAAAGAAATAACTTTCAAACTGGAAAAATATAGGAAATATATGGACTGGATATCACACTGGAATAATATAATAATAATAGCATGCATTTTCTGATGTATGCAAACTGTATTAAAAAAAAAGGTCATCTTCTTTTAATCATAAAGTGTTAAGAGGATTGTCTTGCTATCATTATAATATAGTTATAAACATTCTCCCATTAAAATGAATAATTTCCCTCCTCTTATTTGTTAGACAACTGCTGAGATTCTTAAAAGTTCCATTCTTATTTTATTTTATGACCTGCTGATAAAATTTAGTGTTCATTCCTTTAAAACTTTATACCAATTTTTAATATATTTCAATCCTCTTTGGCATGCTCTATCATACAATGATGAAATTAAGAGATATTTAAAATTTTGTATGAGTATGCAAAAGAGGAAAAATTAATACTTTCATTGTTGTCAATTCATTAATTTTTATTTTTAGTTTGATAAAATTATCCAGAAAAGCCCCCTAAAGGATTCTATATTAGGGCATATCATATACTATATGGCACTTGAAGCATCATTTATTAATTACATAATGCTACAAGTATTCATAAAAAATATCATTTGGCTGTATTAAAAAAGCTACAAGCAGTTTCGGAATATATTTGAAATACTTATAATTAATTTAAATGTGCAGTACAAAGTTCGAGATCTGGGACTTTAATTGATTCTTAATTTCAGAAATATCTGGATTTTAGATCACAAGTTTAAATCTAGTAAGATGACATGAAAACTGAAAATATTGGAACTTCACTTATTATTTAGGTCAGATATTAAAATACTAACACTCCCATAACCCCTCAGGGGCCAAATTGTGATCAGCTCTAACAGTGTATTGTCACTGGTCAATGTGAGATTCTCTAATCACCAAGTGTTTGAAAATGTCATGTGGGAATCTCATTTAATCGGGACAAAACTCACATTTACAGACACCACCTTCCTCTTTTGGGGTATTATATTCTCTGTAGACTCTGTAGGAGAGATTTCTTAATAATATTATTATCAAATGTTTTAGGGGGACTGGTGATCCAGATATTAGATCATTCCAGATATTGGTCATCTGGATTTCAGACTTTGTACTGTATAGTGTTATTATAATTAATTGTTATTATAATTAACAAAAACTTCTTCTGTTAATTACTGAATACTGCAAAATTGATAATACTGCAAATCTATTAAATAAGTAAAAAGGTTCAATGTAAAAATTCTCACAAGTAAGTAAATAATTAAAAAATTAAGAAATTTCTCCTGATTGCAGTTTTGTTGCAACTAATTCAAATTTTACTAAAACAATGCTTTTAGTTGTTGGAAGTAAAAGTTATGGTGCATGCCTCACATGGAAGTAGTGGTCACAAGAATATAGGTGATGCTAGAAATTGGTTTTCCCAAATGTTTCACAGGAATGGTGTGGAAGCTAAATTACTGATTCATTTCTTATGCATGGAAATTTTGAAAGTTTCTAAGAAGCTTAAATTGTGGGATGAGTCAGTATAAACAGTTTTGACTTCCAAAAAATAGAAAACCTTGATGTAGTTAGAAATCCCTTGTTATAGTATATAGTTAGATTTGGAGCTTACCCTTTCAATCAAATGCTATTGAAAACCTTTTCACTTCCTCTTTTGATATACAGTCAAAAGTCGTTAATTTGGACGCCCATAATCCGGAATGATCTATAATCCGGACCTCAAAGCTACAAACTTTCATGCGCGTAAGACCTTTACCACGGCGAATTTGCGTGTGCGCGTGCGCAAAATACGTTTACGAAAGCGCGTTTAATGTATAACGGACGGAATAAGCTAAGCTAAAATTATCTAATTATCTATTTCAGTTAATATTGCAGATTGCGTTGTTCCTTAATCTTCGAATTGGATCCAAATTATTATTTTTTGCAGACTGTTAGAGCAATTTTATAAAAGTAAGCTTGAACTTTCGATTATGTCAAATAGAATTTCCGATATATATTTACTAATATGTAAAGGATATACAAAGCGAAAGTATCTTTCGGAGTCCATTAAACAAAAAGTGGAATTGCTGCAAAAAATGGATAAAGCCATATCCTTTGTTTATCTTAACTTTAACGTTTGTTTATCTAAACTTTGTTTATCTTTAACGCCGCGCGGCGTGCAATGAATTGGAAGTTGATCCGTCAGCACTATCCTTATCTTAAGGGCAGATGTTTTTATTTTATTTGGCTTATAATTGCTTACTCAATGTAGTATTTCATCTCGATGTACTCCGTCTTTGATATGATTTAAATCAAATTCCTCGTCATTATAATTCGCTTCCGATAGCGAAGAAAGTGACAGAGGTTATTGAAAACAAAAAATTTCGATTGACAAATTAGTCGGTATTCTCGACACAGCAATTATACGACTTGAACAGCGGAACTTTGTAACTGAACAAGAAATTATGTCTGTTTATAGAATTAAAGAGAATGTATTATCACATAAAAAACGAAGCAACTTAAACAACTTACATTGAAAGAAATGTTTAATAAAGTAAACAAATAAATATTAAGCTTTTTTTTTGTAAATTTTGATACCCTTTAGATCATAATTGTTCTTTATTTCGTAAATTACGGTTTCATATTTTTAATTTTATAATTTCTGCATGCCATTTCACCAGATTTAAACTGATGATCTATAATCCGGAAAAATCGATAATTCGGAATCGCCGAAGTCCCGACGAGTCCGGATTAACGACTTTTGACTGTACCAGATACATTCTTTTATCCTGACTTTTAAAAGTTTAGGGGTTGTTGCTGCATATGCTGAGTGAGATTCTCAAAGATTTTTATAAATGCTCCTTCAGCGAAGATGTAATATGTTTTACAAATAAGAACTTGATTTTATTGATAGCTGTAAAGGAAACCATACTGTTGTGAACTCCAGCTTTGACTTTCAGTGTTACATGAGACAATGTTGAAATCTTATAATGTGAAACAACTCTTGCTATATGATGCTGTTAGCGTTTATGTCAAATTGTTTATGGTTACATTGCTGTCCTAAGCTCAGAAGTTTGTTGGAATGATTGCATTCGTTACATATTCCTGCAGTAGTCAATATGTGAAAATCAAAACTTCACCTGCTTTTAAATGCTGTTATTAATCTCATGAATGATTTCTTAAATCATACAAATTTGATATTTCTTTGGGTAGAAACAGCATTAAAATCTTTTTATAAATAATTGCCACTTTGTATAGGCAGTTTAATTGTTCTTATCTAACTTTGTTATTTATAAGAGGAAATGTTGTGTAAGCAGTATGAAAGGCCTTCTGAATATTTGCTTTAAAACCTGAGAATGTACTGTTGTGAATTATGTTAATAATTTTGGTTATTTTTATGTAATTTGGTTTTTGTGTATTATCGTATTTTTTTACCTATTTATTTTGTATTGTAATTACTGTAATTTTATGCTTATTTATCATAATTTTATTTAATTATAAATGTGCTACCACTTGGTATTTATATGTTAGATCTTTTAATTCTATGCGACACTGGAATATAACTCGAGTAGAACCAAAATGTGGGTAGCAACCCTCTTACAGAGACTTGGCAATTTTTGATGATTCCTTGCCAACATGGTGACATTGTGAAAATTTCTGGAAATTCTTTCTCACAACCTTCCTTAGGTGCAATTTTTTCTACTAGCTTCCAGAAATTCTCATTCCCTTCCTCTCGAGTGGCTGTCACTCAGTCATTTTAATTGTCGGTTAAGAGTATTTCATTGTTTTACTTGAGAATATCTTGCTTGTTGATTACTGCTTTAGATTTTTTGCTCTGTGAGTATTATCTTATATTCTTTGCATATTCTATTCTTTTATAGAAAATTGAACTTAGTTTCTTTTTCCTCCTTAGGGTATTGGTAATTTTATACTGTATGGGATGTTAATTATTTCAATAAAATTTCAATTTCTTGTTTATCTGGCATAGCTGTTGAAGAAATCTGTTTGAACCCATTACATACATCAGTATATATCAGTGTTTCTCAATCTATTTTGCCCTGTGCATGCCTTTCACCATTGCTAGAAGACCATTCCCCCTTCTTTCCCAAACTCAAAAAATACGTATACATATTTATTTGTGTATTTTATAAATTAAGCTACTAAAAGTGTAGAAAATGTTGATAACTAATAATACTTGAATAAAACTAATTTGCTAGATAATCTAAAACTAAATACATAACATCTAAGTCAAAGGCTGCCCACATTCTCTTCCTGATACTATGAAATTCCCCCTAGTTAAGAACTACTGATGTATATATATATATATATATTCAAAATTCAAACACCATACTATTAAAATAATTTTTGTGTTTTCATTTATTCATTCCTCAAATTATGATTACCAAACTGATGGTTGCATCCAGAATTCTGCTACTTTAGTTTATTCTAATATTTTTTTTTTTTTTTTTTTTTTTTTCTTATTTAGATAAAGCTGTGCCTGCCAATATGGTCTGTGGCTATATCCATGAAATCATTGGATGAAAAATTCCATTTTTACAACCTACATCTCTCCTTTCCAAATTCGGCTTAAAATTGCATATACTTGTATTAAATATTAAATCTTGGCCTATAGCATAGCTGCAACTCTCTCCATTTTTCTTCACATTTCTCGGTCTCTCTGTAGATCACTGAATCTTCTGATTTTTTAATTTTTAGCATTTGCTAAAGAAAACCTTTCTCTGCAATGAATGAACTATATTGAATTAATGGAACTTCAGTTGTAAAAATTTTATTCCCTCATTTTTTATGATTTTTAGTGTCATTTTTCTCCTTAAATTTCGTGTGATCTGAAATGTTTTAATCTTCTGTAGATATAAGTGTAGAAATTTTTATAAAGATTTAACCAATATTTGATCACTTGGTATTTGTATTTATTTTTTTCATCATCAATAAATAGTACCTTACAAAGTTTTTATACATAATATAGTGCAATAGTATGTGCATTAGTTATTAATTTCATTTTCTTAATATATAAATGTATTTTGATAAATAAAATCTTTCCTTCTGAATGTAGGACTTTTCAGTATAAAAGATAATAAAATTACAAAACAAAGTTAGCCAAAGAGCATAAAATTTAGAATATCTAATAAAATATTAATATATTTAACATCAGAATCACTTTTTAAATAATTCAGTAACACGAATCTCGCATTACAAAGTAAATTTAAGTCAGATTGAATTTCTTTTTAAATCGCATTGCCTCATAGTGTTAAAAATCTCTTGGAAACTCCTGGTTTTCATGTGAAAAGTTTCCTTTTTTCCCTAATTCAAATTGGCAGCTATGTTATAGTCATATTCAAGTGTCTAGTTGTGCAATATATTCCAGTGATACAAAGCAATTTTTGATAAACTGTTTAGTATTTTGAATAAAAATATTTATATGTTGTTATATTTGATAATTTCTATATATACTTAGCACAGTGCACAATTCAGTCAACATTCAGTTTGTTAGTAGTAGGAGTATTGACTACTTACTATATTTATTGGTTCAAAATCAAATGAATTTTAGAGAAAATCAAATAAGCTTTTAATAGATTTACGGATTAAGATTTAGTTAACGTAATTGGTTTTAAGTCAGTTAAGGGATGAATTTTATATATTTATGTCTGTGACATCTCTATAAAGTGATGAGTACACAGGGTGACAATTATTGAACTGTATGAAATAAAAAGTAAAATACTTAAAAACTACCGAGTGCACAAACTTTAGTCAACATGGTAAACGTCACTGCATATATTTGGTTGTATATATGCCTGTCATCTTTGGCAATGGCATGGCGCAGACGAATAACAAAATTCTGCATGACTCGCTGAAGTGTCGGAACCTCGATGCTGTCGATGACCTCCTGAATGGCAGTTTTCAGCTCAGAAATGGATTTTGGGTTATTTCTGTACACACTGTGTTCAATATAGCCCCACAAAAATGAGTCAAGTGTTCAGATTTGGAGATTATGGTGGCCAAGCAACTCCCACAGCCCAAGGCCACTAGAATGCAGTCCCCAAAGTGCTCCTTGAGGATATCAAACACTCTCTTGGTCTAATTGTGTTGAGTTTTGTCTTGCATGAACCATATCTTGTCAAAATCAGGAGCACTTGGATAATGGAGATGAAATCACTTTCCAAAACCTTCACGTATTGTTCAGTAGTCACCATGCCATCAACAAATATTGCACCTATTATTTCATGAGTGGACGTGGCACACCACACAGTCACCCATTGAGGGGGGAGAGACTTCTCGATCGCAAAATGCAGATTCTCATTCCCCCAGATGCACCAATTTTGTTTACTGATGAACCCATCCAAATGAAAGTGGGCTTCGGCACTAAACCAAAGCATATTGACATCAAATTTATGTTTGTTAATTCTCTTGACAATAGCGTTGGTGAAACACAACCACTATACTATGGCCATGAAGCTTAATGGCTGATGGCTTTGAATTTTGTATGGAAAGAGATGCAGGTCTTCAAGAATAATTAGTCGCAGGGTCTCCCAGTTGATTCCCACCTGTTGTGCAGCTTGTCTGGTCGATTTCCTTGGACTGGTTTGAAATGCAGCACGTCTCTTCTCGATGTTTTCAGGCATTTTCACTCTTGTTTGTCGACTGACATTGCCAACACTGTCATCACAAACATTACCAGTTTTCTCAAACTTGCGAATCAAATTCTTGATTGTTAGCATACTTGGACCGGTTTTCTTCAGCTTGTACTCAATCGCAAACTTCCTATGAGCTGTAGTCAGGCTGTTATTGCTCCCATAGGCCTTCACAAGCTCCATATGCTCAGGCATGTTGTACCATGATATGTTTGTTCACTTGAAGATGGCTGATAGTAACAAGTTGCATACGAATGCATATACTAGTTCCCATCATGCTGCAGCCAACCACGAAGTTGGTACTTCATCACGCGAACTATTCAGAAAATATGACAATTTTATGTCATATAGTTCCACCCTGTATATAGGGGGAAATAAAATTTTATATATGCTATAAAACATCAAATTTTTGCTATTGTTTACTGTTCGCAGAAGCTATTTAAGTATGTGTTTCAAATATCATTAATGTCCTTGTGAGGAAGTCTTAAAAATCTCGCATTGCAAAAATTTTAGATTACAGTCTAACATTTTTAAAAAAGGAAGATATTTTAAAGCTATCAAAGGATTTTAAAAATGTAAAAAAATTGAAAGGCACGAAAAATTATACAAATATTTTGCTTTTCTTTATATGTAAAAATAACATATTATTTTCAAGTCATTAAATTAAATCTTCACTATTGAATCAAATTAAAAGTCAATCAAAATAGCTATCAATTAAAAAAATTTCATTTGGTTCTGCCTTTCTTTTTGGAACATAAAATAACATAAGTAGAAAATACAGTAGAAGTGGGTCAAATTTTGTTCATTATTTTTTTTTAATACTAGTGGGTCTTTAAGTCAGTGGCGCTACTTGAAAGGAGGTAAAAAGGGTACCAAGAATCTGGAAACGATGATAATTTGTTAACAGGAAAACTTGACAGTTGGCCCTTTCTTTTTTTTTGCTCTCACTTTTAAAATACTCTAAAAATGATTGCTTTTCCTTTTTGTTTTTACAACTTTTCCTTTTACAAGTGAAGAGCAAAAAATAAAGGTAGACGTCAAAAAATTTACAATTACATAAGGAATCCTTTACTAACATGGGCTTTAGTGTGGAATTGGGTGCCCCTTCGATTGGCAATTTTTTTTTTTTTAATTTTGGCTATGAAACCTCACTTCTGGTTACCATGATAGTTTTAACTTTGTTTTAGCTTCCTGATTTTATTTAAATGAAAATAGATTGATGTGTACATGGACATATTTAAGGCAGTGCGCATTGCCTAGTTTGTGCAATTTTAGGATGTTTTTTTAAGTAAAAACAGATCGATGTGTACATGGACACAGATCTTATGCAATTCTTTGATTTCTTATTTTGGTTTTGTGTAGCGGCCATCTTGAAATTGTGACTTCCTGGCGCTGATCTTGGCATCAAAAAAGAATCGCCAATAAACAAGGGGCACCCAATTGTAAACTTTTACCCTAACATGGCATAAGACTGACTTTGGCATATAATACAGCTTGGATTCGCCTGGGTATCGAATCATAATATGTTTTATGTATAATCATGTTACACGTTTCTAACTTCGAAAAACATGTAAACATGCTTTTTTTAACAACATGTAAAGATTTTCATTCAATTCACATTACAAAGTTTTAAAACTGCTAATGTGATTAAAATGAAAATCGACGTCATTAAAAGTTTATCAGACAAGTAATAAGTATTAACTTTGCTAATACTGAAAACGTAGTCCTTGATTTAATGTCGGTATATTTAATTCATTTTTGGCTAAGGAATACCATAGTTTCTGATAAAGAAAAAGCCAGTCTAATGAAATATTCTCTAAAATTTGGGAGAAAAGTTTATTGGAATAATTTAGAAACAGTTTATACAAGAATAAGAAAATTTTGTAAAAATCGCATAAGTAGTTTTTAAAAAATTATCTCTCAAAATTTCAGCTCCTCGGTGTGAAATGAATTTCATACATATTTATTAATATCTGTTTTTTATTAAACTTACTTGATTCCTTCTTTCTGAATTTGAAATTTAGGCTTAATCCAAATATAATGCGCACGTTTTTTATGATTTATTTTTTTAATGTGTATTTTTTAATATTTTGTATAAATTTTTCGAGGGAAAAAATTGTATTATAACCTATAAAATTTTTAACATCACCTTAAAGTAAATATATTTCTAAGCATTTTTTATTCAAAATTTCCTAAGATATACGTGAATTTACATTTCAGCGCATTTTAAAATTTGGTGTATTTAATATAAGTGATAATAACGAAAACGTGGTTTACGCACTTTGTTAAATTATTTGAAAAAATGAACGATGGACCTTCTTTTTAGTAAGTAGGTTACTATAAAGTAAAAATTCTGCCAAGTGAATTATTCTTGACGCAAACTGAAAAAAATTTGCCAAGCTAAATTTTTAATTTTCTCTATAAATTTTTCACCAAAAATTACAAAATTTAATATTTTATTTATGGGCATAATTTGAGTCGTAGAATCGAAATATGGAAAGAAAATGATATGTTTTTTCAGAAAAAGGTCCTATTTTGTGTCAAAATACCTATGTTAGAATAATGCTACATATAAATCTAATGTATATCCTAAGTTGCGCTTTCGAGACATGAAAAACGCAATTTGAATTTCGTCGATAGGCCCAGTAGAACGGGAGACATAGAACTGCGCCCCTTTTTTTGTGTAGTGTACCTTCATTTCATATGTTTTTACTTAAGCATTTTTTCTGGTAGACATTATGTATGTACATTCTGCATAAACGAGTTTGCATACTCGATTAAAATGCACTATTTTGACTATAAAATTTTTCAGTATTTCTTGAGAAAAAGCTTAGTGCATAACACAGCACAGTATTCATAGTGAATAGATAAGTTCAGTCAGTATGTCTTAAGTAAAGGAAAACATTTTAGCATTAAAAGATATTTATGCGAATTCAGTTAAATTTTGGGTCTAAAATGCATGTATAGATGAGTAGCATTCTGGAAAACCGTATCCAAGTATGCAAGGATCTGTAATATCTGCCACATATGCCGTGTGATGGTAGGCGGCACTTCCAAACGCGACATTCACGTTTAACTTCCCAGCTATGTCGATTTCATCACCAGATAAAGTCTGGAGGGTAACATAGGATGGCGTTCAAATGAGTTTATCTTTAACTTGCTGAGCTAAATCTTTAAGAATGATGGTAACATTAGCTCTTGCGTCAATGATTACATTGCAAGGAACTCCATCGATATGCCCATTGGATACTCCATTACTGTTGCCACTCACTGCAGAAATCTTGAGCGCTTTAACTATCGTTCAGACTCCGCTCCGCGATATGATCATTAATTTTTTTCCTGCGTCGTTGCTGGGAAATGGTTTTATTTTCTGCAGTTCCTTCGTACCTGGCCTTCAGCTCCGCAGTTCCAACATTTTGATTCCTTGTCACTCCTTTTCCATCTCATGGCATTTAATTGTCTGTTTATACCGCCTGTCTCATTTTCCATGCTCTTGGATGTTCTACAGTTCCATCGTATGTGGCCTTCAACACCGTAGTTCCAACGCTTTAGGATTGGATTCTTTCCAGTACTATTCCTTCTCAAGGCACTGACTGGTCTTGTCAAATCCTCTATTTTATTTTCCGTGCCCTGGGGTATTCTGCAGGGCCGTCGTATGTGGCCTTCAGTACCACATGTCCAACACTTTGGAGTCAGTTTCTTCTCACTCCTACTCCATATCAAAGCATTGACTTGGCTGAATAAATCATCTAAACGAGCCATCAATTGATCCACTGGTTCGTGGACTCGCACAGCTCTGATTTGGTAGTAGTCTCTACGAGTTGCTCGCTGGGCTGCCTCGAATTTCGTGGTGTACACTAAAGCGCTTTTTACATCCGCCATTCACAGAGCTTTCTATATTTCAGGATCCCGGATGCCGTCAATGGAAATACAGCAAAGACAGTATTTCCCTTGATTCTCTCCGGCACTCCGGAAAGGCGAGGTGAGACAGCCTTTCAACATCCGTGGCGAGCTCCTGGAGTCTTTCCGTGGGCTTCTGTTGACGGGATTTTAATTCAAGCCTACTATAGTCTTTCATACATTTCCCTTCAAAGCGCAGCTGCAGTGCGCCGGATACAGCTTCGAAATCTAGCCTTTGGTAATATCTGCTGCGTCTGCTCTCAGAGAAGTAGCAAGATGACAGGCCTTAGCTTGGGAATCCCACCCTTTCGCTGCTGCCACTATTGAAAATTGCGTCTTGTACAGTTGCCAAGAGGTCTTCCCATCATATGTAGATAGGTTTAGAGAGGGACGAGCAGAAATAAAAAAAAATTGTAACCATCAAACTACTGCTGTCTGCCAGCGCTACGAATTTCTTCATGGTATCAGCTTCTTTGGCGACCGCAATAACCCTGTCATCAATATGTTGTTTCACATTAGAACTCTATCTTCTATTTGTTCTTTTACAGAAGAAACTCTTTCTTCAGTGCATCCAACTTTATTTTCAACAACTTCAATTCTGCCTTCCATAACCTAGAATTTGTTTTCTATTACGCAGGTAATTTCTCTTTTCATTTCCTCTTGGCCTGCTTCAGTCTTTCTTCTTTAACAGATGTTTGACCAGCTTCCATCTTTTCTCGAACTGCTTTGATCTCTTCTTTAACAGATTCTTGGCCTGCGTTCATCTCTGCTTTAATGGAATCTTTCATCTCTTCATTAAATGCAGCAAAGGCTGTCTTGAATTGCCTTAATTGTTCTTCCACAGCTCTAGTGATTGGCATTCAAACCCCACTCTGACACCAAAAAGTGTTACGTGCGTAGAGGTTCGTAATGGATTGAATGCACAAGTCGATAAAAGTTAATAAAATTTATTCTTATCCCAAGAAATAAAACAAAATGCTGAAAATTTCTCAGAGATATTCATACAGTATCGCAATATCTCACAGTAGTTATATTTTAAACTACTCAAACGTTAAATAGAACTCAATTCAAAACACAGAGAAAGCTAATCCTATCTCAGCCAACACCTCCTTATAGAAGGAAGCCGGGACACTGAAGCGAGGGGAAGCTCTGACGTCACAGGTAGTCGTCTCTGACTCACCTCGCTCCTTCAAACAAAATCAAAGCCCCGTAGTTGAGCCAAGAGCGACGAACGTGGAGCGGTTATTTGCATTAGCGACAGAGTTTTTATATTGTCTCGTGCTTTTTTTATATATTGTCTCGTGCTTTTTTTATATATTGTCTCGTGCTTTTATAATTTCATACGATGCCTCATAAATGTGCTGTAGCCACATGTCATGGTAATTATAAAAACGGACTAAAAGTGGCTGTATTCAAGTTTCCAAATGAGACTGAACTCCGGATGAAATGGATAAGGAGTCTACGAAGAAAAGATGGCTTTCAACCTACTAAACATACCAGAGTAAGTTCAATTTTACTGCATTTTTTATGTTTTGTATCTTTACATTTTTTTATTACTTTTATTGATAGGTATGTGATGTTTATGCTTACGATATTAGATTTTGATCTGTGGGTAAGAAGTTTTATGTTTGAAAGATTTTAATCTTGCCTGTTTTAATCATTTCAAAAAAATATTTTCCTTCAAAGTTTTATGAATGAAATAAAGTTCCATATAACAGGAATAATTCTAAATTTAGTAGTTACATAAATGCCAATAATTTGTAAATGCTTTCTAGTATACTGTGCAGGCAGATTCTGTAGTTATTCCAAATTTATCATAATTTATATGACGAGGAACTACTAAGTAATCATAATAGGTTTCATTTTAAAATTTTTGTAATGATATATGAAAGTTTGGTATGATGTATTCAAGGTAATTATTTGTATTTGGTAACCAGTGTTTGTTGTAAACAATTATCTCAAATATATAATTTTCTTTAAATGTAAATAAAGCTGTAATCATTATGATGAGCATTCCAGATTTTACAAATTACTTAAATTATACACGTAATTGAAATGATATTACTGGTTTTTTAATTCGTATTTATGTATCAAATTATTTATTTAAATCATAGGGCTTATTGACTTCTGTTACTAAATATTAACATGCATCTAACTTTTGTACTCACAACAAGTTGATTTTTGAATATTTTCTTTTATAGGTATGTGAATTACATTTTCGATCAGATGAAATAATACGAGAAATCGAAATGTATGATGAGAAATCAGCGAAGTTAATTAAAGCCCCAATTTCTAGGCCACGTTTGAAAAAAGGATGCATACCTTCTCAGTTCCCTGATGGCCCATCCTACATGTCATCAAATTCTGTATCGAGAATGTCACCAGAAAAGAAGAAAGCTCGTTTAGAAGAGAAATACCTGGAGAAAGCGATAGAAGAAAGTTTGAAAATGAAAGAACGGTATGATAATGAACGATCATTTGAAAGTTTAATTGAATTCAATAATTGCCTAGAACATCAGATTTTAGAAACATTTTGGACAACTGTACATACTGAAAATTCAACTATGTTACTTGATATTTTAAGTGACCCAGCTCCAGAAATTCAGAAATCGGTAGTAATAAATGAGGATTTAACAGTATGTGTTTATATTAAAAACATCGCTATAAAATCTATTGGTAAATTTGTTTTCCCTCTAAAAATTAGTAATGTAAATATGTTTCTAGAAGTACTAAAGGAAGTTGAAAGTCTGTCTCATAACTTACAAAATGAAGAATATATTAAGAATTCTATACAAATTGTGGATGATATGCTTTCAGAATTGAAAAGAGTGTTACCTGAAAAAGAAACTGAACTGAACTTCCTTTCAGAGCAAGTAAATAAACTAAATGTAAAGAAAGAGAAGTATCGATATACTCCAGATTTACTTATTTTTTGCAGTTTGTTAAACTCGATCTCACCGCATGCATACAAGGTTTTACGACATTCAGGTTACATTTCTATTCCCCATCCACGTACTATTCGTAGAATTTGTTCAATGTTTTCTCTTAATCCTATTACTGAGCAATTTAATGATGACTTTTTAGGATATGTTAAACAAAGATGCAAGGATTTAGAAGAAAATGATAAAACTGTAATTATTATGATGGATGAAGTGCATTTAAATTCATGTTTCGATTTTAAAGGAGGAAATTTGTGTGGCATGGCCTACAACTGTGAAAAAGCTGCTACAAGTGCTTATGTTTTTATGATACGTAGCTTATTATCACCTTTCAAGGATGTGGCACATATATTACCAGTTAAATCATTAAATGCTGAGGATCTGTATCAATATCTTAAGAAAATTATAATTGGTTTAGAAAATATAGGTTATAGAATTGTGGCAGTTGTCTCTGACAATAATTCAATAAATAAAAAAGCCATGTCATTATTTTGTATGCCTCCAAAAATTAGTATTGTATAAAAACCCTGAAGACTTATCTCGGCCACTATTTTTTGTTATTGACTCAGTGCACATCTTGAAGTGTGTCAGGAACAACTGGATAAATCAAAAAACTTCTGGGCAATGTTTATTTTATCCAAATTTTGAAAATTTTTCCAAGGTCAAAACGGCATTTGCATGCATAAAAAGTCTCCATTCATTAGAGGCAGGCAGAATTGTAAAATATAGTAATGGTTTGACTCTGAAAGCTGTATCCAACCAATTTGGAAAGACAAAATGTCAAGCTAGCATTACAAATATTTGACAGTCGTCTTACAGAGGCAATAGTGGTTATTGGTAAAGAAAATAGTATTTTAAATTACGAAACAACAGCTGAATTTATTAAAATTATATCTACATGGTGGTCAATAGTCAATGTCAAAAGTATCTTTAAAGGACACCATAAGATGAATGAGTATCAAAAGCCGTTAACTGTGCAAAATGATGATGTTAGATATATTTATTTAAATAAGTTACTTGAGTGGTTAGATCAGTGGAAACTTTTAGGCTGTTCTAGTGGTGGACTAACTAAGGAAACACATTTTGCATTAACACATACTAGCTATTCGTTGCTCGAAATGGCAAGGTATTGCATTGAGGAGCTAAAATTTACTTACTTTTTACCAGGAAAAGTTCAGACAGATCTCCTAGAGAATAGATTCGGAAAATATAGACAGCTGGCTGGTTCACAACATAATATTTCTATAAGGCAAGTATATGAAACTGAAGCAAAATTAAGATTACAAAGTCTTCTGCCAACTGTTATTAAATCATCAAAGTATGGAGGAATTCCTATTTATCTAAATTGTAAAAACCTGTGTATTGAATCTCTGGAGCAAGAAAATATTGGATGCACTTTCTCAGGAAGAATAACTATTACAAATGAAGATATACAAAATGTTCAAAATGACATACCAATTTTAATGTATATAGCTGGTTACTGTAGTTATAAAGTTGTGAAACTATTAAGCTGTGATATTTGTAAAGGCAATCTAACTATTGATAAAGAATTAATTGTAGAAAATGAAGGACAGTCTTGGATAAAAAGATTTGATAGAGGACTTCTATATCCTCATCCTGATGTACTAAATTCAGTAATATATAATTATGTTGTTATTCAAAAACTTGTATCTGAAGAATTTGAGAATGAATTTTTATTTTCTGCAAATCAGAGGGATATAGCATGTAACTTAACTCTAGACATACTGATAGAAAATGACATTTTTTTAAATCTAGATGATTGCCCTAAAGCTCATGAGTCACAGAAAGTGTTAAAGCAGATTCTTTGGTCATCAACGAACACATTTTTAAATAATTATTGCAAATTAAAGAATGATACACTAAACCAGAAAAGCATTGCAAAAGAGCGCAAATTGAAAACTTTAAAGCATAAATAAAAATATAATGGGTGTTTAGCAATTAAACATTTAAAAAATGTAGGTTTTAATTCAAATGATGCTGTATTTCATAGACTAGTAAGTTTAGTAACTTTAATGCATGTAACAAGACACAAAAAATTAATTGCAAAGCCTAGTGATGTTAGTTCAGATTTATTTCTGTTGAAAAAATATTTTCGCATCTAACAGTTACTGTTACACATTATTGTGAATTCCTTATTATTTTTTTTCTACTCATGTATGCTGTCTGTTTAACCTTGAGATCACTTGAAAAGTAATACGAGGGCTATCCAGAAAGTAGATTACGTTTTGGAATAAAAAAATAAATAAAGTATAGGAAACAAATTTTATTATATACAGATGAAAGCCACACTCAAATACTACTTTTCTACATAGTCACCATACAAATTAAGGCATTTATCGTAGCGATGTACGAGCTTGGAAATTCCTTCGTCGAAAAATTCGGCCGCCTGCGCCTTCAACCACTTCGTTACCTCTTCTTGCCTTCTATCTTGCACAAAACTTGTGGTAACCAAGCTTTTCGCTGATGATTTCGTGCAACAAACTTCGCGAAATTTGTGGAAAACTCAAAGAAAGTTCCGTTATTGTGAAATTTCGATTTTCACGGACTTTAGCATCGACTTTTTCGAGAAGTTCGGCGGTCACTATGCTGGGTCTCCCACTTCGATCTTCGTCGTGAACATTGGTTCGGCCATTTTGAAATCTTATGACTCACTGACGCACTCCACCTTCAGTGATAATGTTGTCCCCATACACTTCACGAAGCTGCCGATAGATTTCTATCGGTTTACAGTTTTTTGCAGTCAGAAACCTTATTACTGAGCGCAGCTCGCGGGATTTTCAATTAACGCAGACATCTCAAACCGTCACAGTATCTGAACGGAGCACAGGACGAACCTCTCACTAGCACGGCTAGATGCAGACTGAGCTGCGCAACGCTCTGACCCCAAGATGGCCGCGCTAGCCCCGCCCCTAGCGGACACAGACGGAAACGTAATCTACTTCCTGGATGGCCCTCGTAGTAACGAAAAATTCATTTCTATGCATCTATGTAAATAAGTGTCTGGGTTGTATTTTAAGTGGTCCTTATCAAATTAGTGTTAACATATGGTAAGATTCTTTATCATTATAATTGACTTGAAATATTGAAAAATTCATTTCCTTGCCCTTAATTTGTTGTGTAAAAAAGTGTCTGCGTTATGTTTTTACGTGGCCACTACTTTTATCATTTGGGTATAATTTTGGTGTTAACATGATAAAATACTTTATCAAAGTAACAGTTATATGTTTCAAAATGCTTACAAAATGTTATGTATATAATAACTGCCACTGTTATACTGGTAATGGGTCATTATACTTTTGTTGATATGGACAGATATTGACTGTTTTACATTCAGATGACTTGAAATATTGAAGAAGGCATGTCCTTTTTTTAATTTCTCATCGCGTAAAAAAGTGTCTCGGTTTGTGTTTTAGTGCGGCCACTACTTTTATCATTTGGATATAAGTTTGGTGTTAACATATGGTAAAATGCTTTCTCCTGATAAAAGTGATATGTTTCAGCATGGGTACAAAATGATATGTATATAATAACTGCCACTGTTATACTGGTAATGGGTCATTATACTTTTGTTGATATGGACAGATACTGACTGTTTAACATTCAGATGACTTGAAATATTGAAGAAGGCATTTCCTTGCCTTTAAATTGTCATTGCGTAAAAAGGTGTCTCGGTTTGTGTTTTAGCGCAGCCACTACTTTTATCATTTGGGTATAAGTTTGGTGTTGACATATGGTAAAATGCTTTCTCCTGATAAAAGTTATGTTTCAGCATGCTTACCGAATGATATGTATATAATAACTGCCACCGTTATACTGGTAATGGGTCATTATAATTTTGTTGATATGAACATATACTGACTGTTTTATATTTAGATGACTTGAAATATTGAAGAAGGCATGTCCTTTTTTTAATTTGTCATCGCGTAAAAAAGTATCTCGGTTTGTGTTTTAGTGCGGCCACTACTTTTATCATTTGGGTATAAGTTTGGTGTTGACATATGGTAAAATGCTTTCTCCTGATAAAAGTGATGTTTCAGCATGCTTACCGAATGATATGTATATAATAACTGCCACTGTTATACTGGTAATGGGTCATTATAATTTTGTTGATATGAACATATTTTGACTGTTTTATATTTAGATGACTTGAAATATTGAAGAAGACATGTCCTTTTTACTTCCTTGTACGAAGTAAAAAGGAAGTATTGTAATCGCGAAAAGTTTCAGGCAGCATATTTCACCGAAAATATCCATTCTGACCGCTATCGAATGCAATTTAACAATGTTTTTGCACCATATCTGTACGTAAGGACAGAATAAAATACTCTTTTCCTTCAAAAAAATTATAAAACTGCTTAAAAAAACTTAAACTAAAATTCTCTTCAGTATGTATGTACGTACGTTCGTGCGTACGTACATATCTCACATAACTCAAAAACGAGTAGCCTCAGAGCGTTGAAATTTTGTATATAGGACTGCTATAACATGTATATGTGCACCTCGTATTTTGGTTGCAATCGGCCACACCAAACGTATATAAATATATTTATATATATATCCACTATATGACTTGAAGTGGCCACTACTCTTATCATTTTGATATAATTTTTGTGTTAACATATGGTAAAATGTTTTATCGAGGTAACAGTTATATGTTTCCAGCATGATTAGAAAATTGTATGTTTATAATAGCTGCTGCTATTATACTGGGAATGGGTCATTATAATTTTGTTCATATGGACATGCACTGACTGTTTTATATTCAGAGCACTTGAAAGATGATAATAATGAAAAATTCATTTTCGTGCTGTTGAGTGTTTGCTGCATAAAATGGTATCTGGGTTGTATTTAAATGGCTACCACTTAATGTTTAGTAAGTGGTTATCATTTGGTGTTAACATACTGTAAAATGCTTTCTCATGATAAAAGTTGTGTTTCAGCATGCTTACAAGATGACAAGTTTATGGTAACTGCTGCTTTTATACTGAGAATGGGTCATTATAATTTATATTTTTTATATGGGCATGTACTGATTGTTTTACACTTAAAAATATTGAAAAATTCATTTCCTTGTCTTTAATTTGTTGTTGTGTAAAAAAGGGTCTATGTTGTGTCTTTAAATGGCCATTACTTATATCATTTGAGTATAATTTTCATGTTACCATATGATAAATTACTTTATCAAGATAACAGTTATGTGTTTCAGCATGGCGACAAAATAACAGGTTTGTAATAACTCCTACTATTATTCTGAGAATTGGCTGAATAAAGGGTGTCTCTGATTAGGAGCACTCATTTCACAAACCTGTGATTTTCATGTGCATTTTGAAATTACCGGTGTCCCATAATTAAGACTGGTGGCTTTCTGGACAAATCATTTTGATATATTCTTTGCTTAAATTAAACAAGCCTGATAGCGAGTAACTTAGAAGATCACGATTTTAGCTTGGAAAAATTACAACAAAATTGTGTTGCATGTAGTGACCAGATACTTTCAAATTGGATACTGGTGCATAGGTAAAACATTTTTATTATTTTCTATATTTGAAACATTAACTGATAATCACTTCCTTTACACAACATCAATAAATGTTTTTACATATACTGGTGATGCTGACATCCATTTGCTGTTGAATGTATCTTTATATGCTTCATAAATAATAATAGCCATCGTATAAAATTTAATATCATTTGTGCACCTGAAGTGTTTTAAATGGTAATGGACGGTCTTCTCAAGTGTTTGCCCGATATTTATCCATATTATGGCAGTATCGTAATACGTTTTGAAACTATTAATTGGCTGTTGTAAAAAGTTAATAACGGTGTTTGTAATTGCCAGACAAAATGGGTTGAAATTTAACGAATAGAAACTTGAACTTGCAGTATCAAAATTTAAATATTAAGGTCACATAGTCTCATCTTATTGTTTCTGATGAGACCCAATTAATATAGAAGCAGTTTTGAAATTTTCACACCTGTTAATAAATAAGAATTGATGAAATTTCTTAGTATGGCAATATGCTTAATGAGATTTCTGCTTCAATTTTTACAAGAAAGTTTGAATAATTTATTGATAAAAAGAGATCAGCTGGTTTTAACTTATTTGTATGTTATAACTTAGGTGTTGTGTTGTTATGCTGACTGCTTGCATAAAATTGTAAATAAAATTTTTTTATTTTTCACTTGTGAATCTTTATTTTCAAGTTCAGCTATATAACTAACACAATACAGTTAAGTACATATACAACTAATATTATTGGTTCTACAGATTTAAGCAATAATTTTAAATTGCACATTGAATTATTTGCTAAGCAAACCTCTGATATACTAATTTATTTGAAACTTGCAATACACATAGCATATTATAGACAAAATTTAGTGCATTTTTATACCATTTTCTTTTAAAGACAAATTACTGATTGGAAGAAAAATGAAATGATAAGTAATAGTTTGTATGCAGATAATTTGGGTTTTTTTCATAAATATTAGAAAAATATAAAGCAATATTAAATTATGAGGGAAAAATCAGAAATTCCTTTTTTGAGTTAGTATGGCTGATTTTTAACTTTTTAAATGCTGCTGTGAAACCTACAAGGAAGTATAATTCATTAAAGTCAAGAAATAAGAAACAAAAAATTCTTAAATTTATGTCAAATTTTATTGTGTTAAATTTTGAAGTAATTAAATTATTCATTATATATAATTGAATCTCTGAATAAAATCCCACCCAAGTATCTATATCAAATAGTGAAATCAACGTTAAGTACGGCACTAGCGCGCAACCTGTTTTGTTTCGTTGCTCTCTCGGGGTTTCGACATAGACGACTACGCGTGACGTCACAATCCAGTGTCCCGGCTTCCTTCTATAAGGAGGTGTTGTCTCAGCGCGAATTCGCTACGATCAATAACACCACTAAGTAAACAACTGAACTGAGATGTTTTCCTCCGGATTTTATACGTTTTTTTTAAATCATGCACGAGAACATTCTGGTATTTCCTCGAGGTTTATGGAAAGCAAAAGAGTGCAATTACGAGATATCTATTTATTAAATGTTAAATGTATGTGCTCCTGTATTTTTACTTTTGCGGCGTAGCTTTCTCTTGAAACATGCCTCGTGTTCCACCGCAGGGAGATATAAAACAATTTTAATTAAAATCCAACTAAAAATAGCAAATTAAATACAAAATCCGTAACAATACTTTAGAAATTTAAAATCATACAACAGTATAAAATCTGAAAAGAAACAACCTTATGCTGTAGAGATTTTACGCAAAACTGTCAACTTCAACGGAATCTGACACAACTCTTCAGAAGCAAAAAAAGAAAATAATAAAGAAATTTTTTTTTTTTTTTTTTAATACAGAGTAGCCCTCAGCCTCGAGAGTTTTACGTAAATTTCTGCCAGTTTAGGTTTGTTAATTTTACACCTTCATATCCTCTTAAAACAATATTCTGATTTACAGTTAACATTAGCATAAGCTTATAGAAAAAAACGGATTTTTCAAGATTTTTTTAGTTCTTAATATTATATGGGGCACTGAATAAACAAATCATATTTAAAAAAAGTGCGTTCAGTAATATTGTTTTAAAACTTCTCATCGCATGTTAGGCATTAATATGTAATTGTTTATTTTAATGGTAATAAACAGTTTAATAACTAAGAAGGTCAGATGAGCAAAACTAAATACATAAGTATGGTGGTACAATTTTCTTGAAACGGATAATTACACGCTGCTTTTAATATGATAATTTAATTTGTATAATAAGCCGTTTTGAACAATAATAAAGCGTAGCTCGACAGGCAACTATGATAACAGAAACAGATCGTTAATCATATCAATCTTCTTTGAATTTTTATATTAACAATAGAATAAACATTATTTTGCTTTTCGTTGCTATGAGTTATCAGACAGGCATAGTTGAGTTGTAGTAGGCAGGTCGCCACAGCACTTCCCCTCCCCCTCCAGTGCTAACGATACCTTACAAATACTTTGAGTTGATGCGAACTCGACAACACGAGGGTGTCTTGTCGTAGCATCTGATAAGTCGGAAGTCGTGGTTTTTGTCGAAGTCCTGGAACAGCTTGCACTGAAGTCTGTTGGAGATAGATGTGGATCTTGAGATGGAATTTGCGATGGTCAAGACGCATTCGCTCTAGTGGCTTCTGGTGTTCAGATAAATGCCGGCTGAAGACGGTCGATACTGACGACGACTTCTTTTTTGTTGACCAAAATTAAAAGTTTTTTCGTTTCGAGCTAGCACTTGATGTGGCCCTGAAAATTTTGGTGCGAGAGAAGGCTTTGAAGCATCACATCTGAGAAAAACACAAGATGCGTTTCTAAGTTCTTTATGCACGAACACAGTTTGTTTGCAATGTGCGTTGGCAGGAACTGGTCGCAATTTTGACATGCTGATGCACGAATGTAACAGGATCTACGTTACATTTAGATGCATTGACTGAATGTACGAAATCCTCAGGCAAACGGAGATTAGTACGATATATCAGTTCGGCAGAAGAGGCATTTAGATCCTCTTTTAACGCTGATCGAAGACCTAGAAGTACAGTAGGTAACACATCAGTCCACTGTAATGCGGTATGGCATCGCATTGATTGTTTTAAGTAGCGATGAAATCTCTCGACAATTCCATTGGAACTTGGATGGTAGGGGCTGGTTCTCACTTTGTAAGTGTCCAAATACTTAGTGACGGGAAGATTTGGGACTCGAACTGACGCTCCTGGTCATTAGAAATCTGCTCCAGAACTCCAAATCGAGAAATCCAAACGGTGTAAAATGCCTTTGCCACGGTATCAGCTGAAATATCTACCAAAGGAACGACTTCGGGCCAGCGAGTAAATCGATCAATGCAAGTAAGAGTATAGGAATACCCATTAGAAGGCGGCAATGGCCCGATCAAGTCGTCGAGGTGCACGTGATTGAAGCGAGGTGAGGGCAAATTAAAATTTTTAAGTTGGCTGCTGGTGTGTCTGACAATTTTAGATCTTTGGCACTCCAAACACGAACATGTCCAATTGGCTATGTCTTTTTGCATGACAAGCCATATGAAACGTTGCTGTATCAGTTTCATCGAATCCTTGATGCCATGACGTGACAGACGATGCAACTGACTAAAAATGGCATGGCGAAACAAGTCGAAATCTTGAATCCTTAACATCACAATAAAGTGATTTTCCAGGTGACAGCTGCATAGACTGCAAGTTGAGATTGCTGGAAGATTTGCTTTTCAAGAGGGTTTGTAGTTCTGAATCACGGTGTTGTTCATCCGCAAGGGCAGCAAAGTTTATTGGCGAAGGAACGGCTAGTTCTCCAATATGAGACAAGGTGTCTGCAGCAATATTGTGCGAACCCTCAATTCTACATCTTGACACTCGAGAATAAAATACGATCTGTGTGTGTGTATAACGTATATCTGTTGAAAATTGCCCTATGAAGTTTAGGTGTCTCATTTGACAAGGAGAAGCTTTATCCGAACGCTGGTTTGTGATCTGTGAAGATCAGGAAAACGCGGTCCTCTAGCATATGTCGAAAATATTTGACAGCTTCATAAATTCCTAATAATTCGCGACCGTAAGTGGTATCTGGTTTGTGCTGGTGAGAGTTTTTTAGAAAAAGTATGAAAGTGGTCTCCATAATTCTTGATCTTTCTGTTGTAAAACTGCTCCTATACCTGTTGTTGATGCGTCAAAGTGGAGTGATAATGGTTTAGATGCTGAAGGATACTGCAAATTTGTTGCCCAAGTTAAATCATTTTTGCATTTTTGGAACGCTTCGGGAGATTCTGTGGTCCAGGTTATAACACGATTATCGTTTTTCTTGCTTCCAACCAAAAAAAGAATTTAGATGTGCTTGTATGGTCGCTGCATGAGGTGAAAAACGTCGATAAAAATTGAGCATAGCAAGAAATCTTTTAAGTCCTTCACTGTAGATGGTTCGGGCATATCGCGGATAGCGGTGACTCTGGAAGGGGTCGAACGCCATCAGCGGAAATTTCACGACCAAGAAAGGAATTTCTTGGTTGGCCAAAAATGAATTTGGAAGCATTAAGACTGACACCATACCTTTGAAAACGTTAAAAACTGTTCTCAAATGTGATAGGTGTTCTTGCTCTGAAGAGGAGGCGATTAAGACGTTATCAAAATAAGGTACACAAAAGTCGAGACCGATTAACACCTGATTCATGAAGCATTGGAACGTTTGAGCAGCATTGCATAAGCCGAAAGTCATGACCGGAAACTCAAATAGTCCAAAAGGAGTAATAACCGCAGTTTTTGGAATATCAGTTGGGTTAACGGGCACTTGGTGATACGCCCGCTCAAGATCAAGGGTTGTAAAAACAGCTTAAAACTTGCATACAGTCTTGAATGTGCGGGACTGGATAACGATCAGGAATTGTAGCTGCATTTAGCCGGCGATAATCGCCCCACGGGCACCAGTCACCATTTCATTTCCGAAATAGATGGTGTTCGGTTTAATATAACGCCCTCTAGGATCAGCGCCCTCTTGTGAGAGGAGCCAAATTTAGTTGAGTAGGTTGTTGAAGAAGGTACGCAGCGGACCTATGGTGCGTTCGTTCGTTCCACTTTGTGCTAATGGAGCACCTAACTTATAACCTTGTACATTATGTAAATAATTAAATATTCGTATGGCCTAACTTAGTTAGTTTTATTTTGGAACCAGCGCCAATTATCTCTCGTAACTCATAGCATTTTATATCAAACAGACGGAGTGGCAAATTCCCTGTTCCATCATGCATTGAAATTCCTCTTTGGCGGCTTTAAGCTCGTCCGGAGGTAAGCGTCTTGGTTTAGAGGCAATTGGAGGTCCCGTAGTTTCAATATAATGTAGTACATCGTGCTTGGCTTCGGAAATACCTATAACTGGGCGCGTGATTGTATGGAATTTTCTGAGAAGTTGATGCCACGGGGAGTTACCCGAAATCAGTTTAATGCTCAAATCTTGACTATTGCGAATTAGTCGCGCATAAGTTAAGTTGGTTGTGGAATCTATCAAACGGCGATTCTTAAGATCGACAATCAAAGAAAATTTTTGTAACAAGTGAGCGCCAATAATAGGAGTTGAAACAGTAGCAATAATGAATGGCCATTGGAAGATTCGGCGCAATCCTAAATCAACAGATATCAGGCGTTCACCAAAAGTTTGAATAGGTTCCATTTGCTGCATAAAGTTGTAACTTGGTAAGGCGCTTTTGTTCGTGAAATACCTGGACCAGGAGCCTGCACTGCGTGTTATGCTCTGGAATGGCCAGCTCGTGAATTTTATCAGCGATTTCGGGTAGCTTTCTTAAAGTGACTCACTACTGGCCGCTAAAATGGGTTGCATGTTAGATGAGAGTCTATTCATCCATAATGTTTTAAGTATGTTATCCGTTAGGTTACCGGCGGCTCAGTCTGACATTTTAGACAGCAATTGAGAAGGCCTCATATCACAACAACTGTAAATCTTGCTACAGTTGCTTGAAACTGTCTCGAATTCTTCATAAACAGAAAATAATTTTTTTTAAAGATTTGTATTTGTCCGTCGCCGGTGGACTCAAAATTATTTCATGAGCTGGTTGCAGTACCTCTGATTCTAACGCACCGATCGAGTTTCGTCGGCAGTAATGTGACTCAATTTAATCTGCGCATCCAGTTGAATGAACCATAACGATGGGTCTCGGAGACAAAAAGCGGGTGGCTCAACTGCTACTCGCGTCAATTGTGAAGCAGCATCGTAGTCAATCAACTTTCTCATCGTTGATAATTTTAGATCAATCAAATATGCACAATAACAATATGTACAGAATATGCTATGTACAGAAAAATAATCAATATGTATAAAATATGCACAATAATAATATGTATAGAAAAATAATCACTATGTGTATAGTGACACAGTTTCTTGGTACTTTAAATCAGAAAAATTGGCAATTCAGCAGACAATACATATATCCGCTAAAATTATGACAGAAATATGTTAACTCGCCGGAAGGCAGCACAACACTTGAAATCACAGGTGAAATGTCTTATTTGCATCTCATCACACTGCATAACTTATTGTTGCTCAGAATTTTGACATACAAACTCCATGCTCGTGCAGCATTGAAGGTTGCTATTCGTAATAAATACAGTTTTTTGAGACAGATAATTACAAGCTGCTTTTAATATAATAATTTAATTTGTATTAAATGCCTTTTTGAACAATAATAAATAAAGCGTGCTGGACAAACAACTGTGATCATAAAAACAGATCGTTAATCATATCAATCTTCTTCGAATTTTTATATTAACAATAGAATAACCATTATTTTGTTTTTCGTTGCTATGAGTTACCAGACTGGCAGCGTTGAGTTGTAGTAGGCAGGTCGCCACAATAAGCAATAGATTAGGAATTTATTCCAAATATTAATTGCTGAATTTTTAAATATAACAGTTTTCTTAAAGCAGTTCTTTTACATAATAAGAATGAATATACTAATGCATAAATTTACTAACTTTTATTACACGTTACAAATTAAAATTTGTTATTAACGCTTAAATTTCCTTCAAAGTAGGTTATCCCCCCTTTCATAATGGTAATAAATATGCATGTGAACATGTTAGCCATTATGTACATCTAACTTTTAGATGAGGAGGGTTTTAATTCTAACCGAAATCCTCTCGGGTTTTCGTAGGAATTGGCGAAGTTGTGTTTAGATCTATTTTAAAAGCATTGCCACTGTGGAAAATTTCCATAGGAAACATTCATATCACATACGAGGAAAATCATGCAAACCCTATTTAGCTAGCCTTTTCAATTCCCAAGAAGACAACGTGAATTAAACAAACAGCATTTTATGACTTTAGCCATTAATTGGTCTTTTTATAGTATGATTTATTTCTTACAAATAGGAACATTACAAGAATTAAGCATTTTTGTATGAAGTGTTGACCAAAAATATATACAACAAACCCTTTTTATAATATTTTATTATACTGTTATTAATAGAGCAATAATACTGAACATGAATAAAAACAGCATAAATTTGAGTAAACAAGAATTAAATTACTTGTATGTGATTTCAGAGTAACAGTTTGAAATATGTCAGCAATTCATAACAAAAATTCTATAGCTTCTTAAAATATTACAATTAGACAAAAGTAATTTTGTTAGCGGATACTTAAAATTATCTAATTATCCACAGTTTTCTAAAATACTCAAATACAAAATTGCATTCATATCCGCAAAATAGTGTATAGTACGTCACTCCATTATCTCACATTGAAGACATTTTGAAAACAACAGCTTGTAAAATAGTACATCACTACAAAAAGTAATAACCTGAATTTAGTCCATAATTTTACAAATTACTTGAATGAAAGACCTTGTAATTTAAAACTTTTATATACAAAATTTTCTTGAAGTCTTGTCTTTTTTTTTTTTTTTTTTTTTAATAATGCAATGCTAAAGCAGAAAAGTTATTTTCTCATTACAGATTCTTTAAAAGCTGTCCTTTTTAAAACATTTAATTATATGAATCTTAAATATTAAAATAGAAAATCTATCAAATGTTTTAACAAGCTAAGTTAATGGCACATGACTTTATAAGGTATTTCTCCAACCTTCTTGGCGTGCCTTCGTAGTGTGGTTGTCTGTACGCTGGGCACCTTCATCGTACTGCATAGGTGTTTCATCAGAATTTATAAAGATCAAGCAAAGAGAAGTTATTGTCAGAGGTTAGTTACAGACCTTGTTATAAAAGAAAAATTGTTATTAGAATAAAAGAGTTCTAAAAATACATTTACAGTATGTACACTTTAGTTACATCTACGTATGTTACACACACACACACTCGCGTATCATATTTATATTATTTATACGTTATTTTATGTATGTTATTTATACTATTAATATTTTACATGTTTGAAACTATTCTTTAATGTTCTAATGATAACATATGCACTTATATGGTTTCATATACACTTATTGATATACATACACAAAAAATGTTCGTATGTTAAAAATGAGAGAGTGACACTACTTCGCGGTTTTTCACTTATCGCGGCCGGTTCTGGTCCCTAATAACCGCGATAACTGAGGGATGACTGTACTTTTTTTAACTTGCAAATTAGCAATAAATTCCAATCACTCAAAATCCAGTCGTTTCAATAAAATTTTTAACTTGATACGGCGCAATGCGTTAATAGATAATCAGAATACTTCTAGCAAATGAACAATTCCACTTTTGATTGCCTTTTCTGAAGGTTTGGTTGAGGTAAGAAAATTAAACTCAGGAGGACAGTAATTTTGTTGATCATATGTTAAGAATATGAGGAAATTTCCAGGATTACACTGTGGAGTACACTAAGTCGTATCTCTCTCGTGTCCAAAATTTCCAGTTATCCATAGGATTTTCAAAATTAAAAACCTTAAACATTTTTTATTTAAATCCAAATTTCAGTACCATAAAAAATGAAAAAAAAAAATTGAATTCCTCTTATGCATGATCCACCACAAAAATATATCACAAAACAAGTTTAAAATCATATATGTATGTACTAATGATTTCAAAAACAATCATCTCAAATTTTGAAAATATAATGCATTTTGGAAAGGAAATCTCAAAGGATTTTTGCAAAAATCAGATAAATCACATAATAAATTTTGGAGAAAGAAATCAGAGATTTTTTGTAAACTAAAAATAAATAATGAAAGATAATTTTGTTTTTTTTCATTAAACTTTATTTTACCTTACGGTAATATAATCTAATGATCTGCGATTTCCAAACCTTTCTTTACTTACTATTACTTTCTCTTTCTTCCTTTATTTTACTTACTATTACTTTCTTTTTCTGTTCCGTAACTAGAAGTAAACAGAAAAAATCCCTTTTTGTCCTGCAGCAAAATTCCCTGTGCGGGTTACAACACTTATCAGGGTTACCATGATCTGGCACAAATGCGCTCTATCCTGATGTCAACAAAGCCGAAATTTTGCAAAGTGTGGCTTACGGAAATATATTAAAGAATTATTTTTCATATTTATGCAATAAAATGCACAATGAAGAACAAGCTGTTGACCAACCAAATAAAATTGGTTTTTTTCAAAATAGAATCAACGCTCAACCGGAAATTTGTCAGCATAGTTATTAGATATATTTTAAATAAATTCAAATGAATGAAGCACAATGTGTAAATTTATGAAACATGGCACTAAAATAAATCCAAAGAAAACTTACAAATCCTACTTAGTTCAGAATGGCACAACCAAAACGTAACATCACCCAACCCATACTGCTACCTAAATACAGCTGCCGAAAGCTGACGCCAAGTGGGAATTTACTGGTTTCTAATTTCTATCAGTTTGTTTCAACAGCTCAGAAAATCTTTTAACTCTTTCGATTTCTTCCCCATTTCCCTTCGTGAAGATCTACAAACAACGCCATTCTTTGACCAATAAGGTGCATCGAATTTGAAAAAAATCACATTACACCCTTATTTTAAATCACTAGTAGTACTGTATGCATACTTATTTGTCCGACATTTTGCATATGATCTATTAAAACTAATAATTTTTATCGGTAAGTAAAAACTTCTATTCGAATGTTCTTCATATGTTTTAATATCTTTAGCTGTTTTCACGAACATCGGATAGTACATAATAAATCTCCATGCATACTGTAATACTATGATAATAATAAGTTTTTATTGGATATCTGTATTTGTTAGTCTTAGTGTGTATATATCATTAATTTTTCTATCCGAGCGAATTTCGTCAAAGCCATTATATGAATACTTTTCGTCTAATTTCTATTCACCTGATATGTCTTGCGAATTAATAGGTAATGATGGCATAGAAATTAACAAAATAAAAATAAATAACTGAAAAATAAATTACTCTTGCAAAGAACGATGAGTGATACTACATCATGCAAATGTGATCAGCAATGAACGTGGCAGATAATTGAGCAAGGAATTAATTAATTTCCCGAGGCGACGGTGCCGTTTTGTTATCTGACATCAATAGTTTTAAAAAAGATGAATCATTAATCATAATTATATAAATCATTCAGTAAAAAATGATGAACTCAGGAAGAAAAAGAATTAATGACACCTAAAAAAAAAAAAATCGGCTAAAGTGCAGAATCGCCCACTTATTTGTTTGGCGCTTTTTACAAGAGTAAGAAGAATTGGATTTTTGTCCATTTTCTTTTTAAGTGAAAATAGATCGATGTGTACATGGATAAAGTCAAGAGTGTGCGCAATGCTGTTTTTGTGCAATTCTGGGATGTTTTTTAAAGTGAAAATAGATTGACGTGTACATGGATACCGAGTATGTGCAATTCTTAAAAGCGCTCCAAGCAGTGGGTGATTCTGCACTTTCCCTAAAAAATCAAAAGATAAACAGTGGCAACCATATTAAACTCAGTGTCTTAATCTCGTTGTTATTAAGGTCATCATAAATTATAACTGTTGGATTATTCCAATAAAAGCAAGAAATTTTCATGTTCCATCATCCAGATGATTTCATAAAATGTTACAAAAATGTTGGCAACTTAATGCAAGTAAGCAACTGGTTGGCAAGATGAAGATTTTCACAATCTTGATGAGGGTGGCTCTCTTCATGAGCTTCATTAAGGGGGTCGGCACATATGTGCCTTTATGTCAGGGACCCTTGTATGTTGGCAAGCAGCAGCTAACCTCGAAAAGGTGTCACCACTTTTGGGTAAGTTGACAGTTGTTTGCTAATACTGAAATCTTCACATAGATGTCCTGTCAACCTTGATGAAGGTTCCTTTTCTCGTGATACCAAGCTTCCCAATGATGTTGGTGTATTTGTGGTATGTGATGTTTTTTCATCCATGATAACTCTCATATCAAACTCCCCAAACTGTTATATTTTCTAGTTTTAAGCTTTCTGTATTAATTTACAGGAAGTGTTATTTCACTTGAAGTCCATTGCAGTGTTGTAACAATAAACATAGCACATTATTACATGTATAAACCATAATATATAGCAGTTGACTGAGAATTGCTTCCTGATACCTTTATATCTCTTAGATATATTTGCTGATCAAAATGAATTTAGATTTATTGATATTATAGAAATAACACAGGAAATTAAATTATGGTACAGTCAAAAGTCGTTAATTTGGACACCCATAATCCGGAATGATCTATAATGCGGACCTCAAAGCTACAAACTTTCTGCGCATGCGGAGCGTTGACGCATGCGCATAAGCATTTACGCATGCGCACAAAACCTTTACGGATGTGCATAATATGTTTACACATGCGCGTTTATTGTATAACGGACGGTATAAGCTAAAATTATCTAATTATCTATTTCAGTTAATGTTGCAGATCGTGTTGTCCCTTAATCTTCGATTTGGATCCGGCTTATTATTTTTTGCAAACTGTTAGAGCAATTTTATAAAAGTAAGCTTGAACTTTTGATTATGTCAAATAGAATTTCCGATACTGGAGCTGCCAAAGGGTCTACAAAGTGAAAGTTTGTTTCGATGTCCAACAAACAAAAAGTGGAATTGCTTCAAAAAAATGGATAAAGGCATATCCTTTGTTTCTCTAACCATTCCGAAATCTGTTTATCAATTTCACGCTGCTCTGCGGTGGTGGTGGTGGGGAAACGCCACGGCGCGCAATGAATTGGAAGTTGATCTGTCAGCACTATCCTTATCTTCAGAGCAGATGTTTTTATTTTATTTGGCTTATAATTCCTTACTAAATGTAGTATTTCATCTCGATGTACTCCGTCTTTAATATGATTTAAATCAAATTCCTCGTCATTATAATTTGCTTCCGATAGTGAAGAAAGGGCACAGCTTTAGTATAGCCCTTCCGGAATTTTAAACAAAAAAAATATCGCCAAGAGCGGCGATAAATGATATGATCTGGTAACCCATACTATTCGCCAAACGCAATGTAAACAAGAGGATGGAATTACAGTTACAGCTAATTTAGTAGTCAGTTACATTTATTCAATTTCAATACAAATTACCGACATATCCGTGTACTCAAAGTTTAATGCACGTGCCCTGTATTCTTACTTTTCCATTATAGATTTCTCTTAAAATTTGTCTCACGCTGTGTTGCAGGAGGAAATACAACATTTTAAATTAGAATTCTACTAAAATTAATATCTAAATACACAATTCGTAACACTGCTATTGGCGATTGTTTAACGCTCAAATACCGTGAATACTATTTTGTATATATATATATATATTTTTGGTTGATCTTTACATTATGGTAACTTGGCGATTTTTTGGCGAAAATTTGGCGACCAACTCTCCTACAGCAACCCTCTATTTTTTTTTCCCTGCCGCCACTTTGTCTTTACGAAGTAAAGGCATGTTTCTTTTCTTTTTATCTCCTGAACACTTCTTCCAACAATCTACTAGCCGAATTACACTTATGCTAGAAATTTTATCAAACAAAACTGCTTAATCATGACAAATATTCACTGCAAAATTAGGAAAAACTGCACAATACCATTCTCCTTACGCATTTTTCAAAATAACACATACACATAAACCATGTACACGCCGACTTATTTTTACTTAAAAAAACATCCCAGAATTGCACAAAAATGGCATTGCGCACACTCTTCACTATATCCATGTACGCTGCTTTTTTCTCATAAATTACAAAAATTTCACGAAAATACATGACAATTTTCTCAATCTTTAAACCCGGTAAAAAGAACATATATGAAATTACCTAATCGCGAAAAAGTATTTACCCTTTACAAATATGAACATTTCCACATATAAAATAAATAAAATATCCAAAAACTTTTACCTCTAAATCATCTATTACATTATACATGTCACCAACGAATTCATACCGAAAGCATTACAAATACTTAGTATCAAAGATTTAAATTATTTCCATGCACGTTTATTTCAACTTAAGCGTATACGAAATTCCTACAAGCATAAAATTCACAAAATAACTATCATTTCATTAAAATATCACTAAACCATGTAGACGTCGACTTATTTTTACTTAAAAAAACATCCCAGAATTGCACAAAAATGGCATTGCGCACACTCTTCACTATATCCATGTACACTGCTTTTTTCTCATAAATTAAAAAAATTTCACGAAAATACATGACAATTTTCTCAATCTTTAAACCCGGTAAAAAGAACATTATATGAAATTACATGATCGCGAAAAAGTATTTACCCTTTACAAATACACTCACGTTTGTGAAAATTGCAACACCAAGAAGGAATCGTCATAATTGAATGCAATTTAATGCACAGTTGAGTGGTAGTGGTACAAATAAATGATTAAATGTTCAAAGCAAACAAACAAGAACAAGAGATCAGAATCAGTATTTTGTGTGGCCACCATGCGCCGCAATAAGTGCTGCTACACGACGTGGCATGGAGTCAAACAAAGTTTGAATGTCTGACTGAGGAAGAGCATTCCATATCGTTTGTACGCGTACCCAAAGTTCGTCTGCAGACGCAACAGGACGAGGATCACGAGCAAGACGCCGACCAATGACATCCCACACATGTTCAATTGGCGACATATCCGGGGAACACGCAGGCCAAGGAAGAAGCTGTACCTGCTGCGCTGTAAAGAAGGATTTAACAATCCGAGCAGTATGAGGGCGGGCATTGTCCTGTTGAAATACAGCGCCTGGCAAGCTTTGAAGGAAGGGAACAGCTTCGGGCTGTAGAACTTCACGGATATACCGGTTGCTGTTCAGATTGCCCACAATTCGTAGCAATTGAGATCGTCTATGATATGCTATGGCGCCCCAGACCATAACTCCGGGTGTTCGTCCACTGTGGCGTTCGATAATGCACTCCGGAAGGTGGCGTTCACCGGCATAGCGTCTGACACGAATGCGGCCATCATGGTACCACAAATTAAAGCGGGATTCGTCAGAAAACACGACATGCTGCCAATCAGCACGTCAGTCTCTATGCTGATTGGCCCATTGTAGCCGCAGGCGGCGATGGTCATGCGTTAGGGGGATCCTGTATAAAGGAGTCCGTGCGCGCAGTCCACACTGCAGCAGACGTCTACGAATTGATGAAGCACACAATGAAACACCTGTAGCTATTGACCACAGTGCTGCCAATTGTCTAGAGGAAGCTGTACGGTCCGTCCGCGCCATGCGGACCAGGTGTCTATCATCGCGAGCTGACGTCACATTTCGGGGTCCACTCCCGGATTTCCGAGTTGTCCGACACTCGTCCGTCCACTGCTTCCAAACGCGCATCACTGTGCTGCTGTTACGCTGCACACGAGAGGCTACTGCACGATACGACAATCCAGCTTCACGAAGGCCGATGATTCTCCCTCGTTCAAACTCTGTAAGTTGTTCAAATCTCGCTCTCTTTCGTCGATGAGGCATAAGTACAGATTGAGTTAACGTTTACCACTAGCAGATAACCACCGATAACCATACACGTCTCGCTACAGCCGTCTATTTATTCGGATCCATCAGCCGTTCAGAGGGCGCTGCTCAGCATACGCATGCGCTACGGATTTGCAATTCTAATCATTTGCATATCATGCGCTACTTTGCATTTCCTGAAAATTTCAGCTCACTCGCGTAAGTCCTTCATGGTGTTGCAATTTTCACAAATGTGAGTGTATCAACATTTCCACATATAAAATAAATAGAATATCCAAAAACTTTTACCTCTAAATCATCTATTTCATTATACACGTCACCAACGAATTCATACCTCAAGCATTACAAATACTTAATATCAAATATTTAAATTATTTCCACGCACGTTTATTTCAACTTAAACGTATACCAAATTCCTACAAACATAAAATTCACAAAATAACTATCATTTCATTAAAATATAATTAAATTCAAAAACACTACTTAAAATATAAATGAGCACATACATTAAATTAATAAAAATTACCTTACAATCCTAATTACTTTAAACTAAATCATTGCTAATAACAATTTTCCCAATAATACTAAATTCCTTTCCACCTTACATTTACAACAATGCATAAAAAGAATATCCTCAAATAATTAAAAATACTAACTTACCTAATCTTCTTCAGAATCTTGATTACATGGCGGATACACTTTTCTTACTTCTGTTTCAGAATCTTTAAAATCATACTTATCTTTCAAAGCAAGATACCAGGTAAAATAAATAACATAATAAAACATCTTTATTTCTCTCTTGCACAACCTTAAAAAACATTTATTACTATCCTTTTCAATACCACTAAATACCCATTTCGAATTCACTTTAGTTACGGCCATGGGATCCAAAAATTCACAAACACTATTTCACACAACACAGAATAAAGCCAAATACAAAATTGCCAGATTTTTTCCCGATTAAAGAACAGTAATTCGTCCATTAATATCACATAACATATCCCATGATCTCTCGTTTCCCTCACACAAAATAATGCGTAATCAGAACTGAATACTACTCACT